>NC_064640.1:148930676-154843176 GCF_023864345.2 Schistocerca serialis cubense
TAGGAATGGTAGAACGATGGGTTCGATGACGGTTTGGATGTACCGCGCACTATTCAGTGTCCCCTCGACGATCACCAGTGGTGTGCGGCCGTGTAGGAGATCGCTCCCCACACCATGATGCCGGGTGTTGGCCCTGTGTGCCTTGGTCGTATGCACTCCTGATTGTGGCGCTCACCTGCACGGCGCCAAACACGCATAGGACCATCATTGGCATCAAGTCAGAAGCGACTCTCATCGCTGAAGACGACACGTCTCCATTCGTCCCTCCATTCACGCCTGTCGCGACACCACTGGAGGCGGGCTGCACGATGTTGGGGCGTGAGCGGAAGACGGCCTAACGGTGTGCGGGACCGTAGCCCAGCTTCATGGAGACGGTTGCGAATGGTCCTCGCCGATACCCCAGGAGCAACAGTGTCCCTAATTTGCTGGGAAGTGGCGGTGCGGTCCCCTACGGCACTGCGTAGGATCCTACGGTCTTGGCGTGCATCTGTGCGTCGCTGCGGTCCGGTCCCAGGTCGACGGGCACGTGCACCTTCCGCCGACCACTGGCGACAACATCGATGTACTGTGGAGACCTCACGCCCCACGTGTTGAGCAATTGGGCGGTACGTCCACTCGGCCTCCCGCATGCCCACTATACGCCCTCGCTCAAAGTCCGTCAACTGCACATACGGTTCACGTCCACGCTGTCGCGGCATGCTACCAGTGTTAAAGACTGCGATGGAGCTCCGTATGCCACGGCAAACTGGCTAACACTGACGGCGGCGGTGCACAAATGCTGCGCATCTAGCGCCATTCGACGGCCAACACCGCGGTTCCTGGTGTGTCCGCTGTGCCGTGCGTGTGATCATTGCTTGTACAGCCCTCTCGCAGTGTCCGGAGCAAGTATGTTGGGTCTGACACACCGGTGTCAATGTGTTCTTTTTTCCATTTCCAGGAGTGTATTTATTGTTTTCTGGACCTTCCACGTTGGTCTTCTGCCTGGGACATTTATTTTATAAATGTTTTGTGGCTGGTCCTCTCTTATCCAGTCTCATAATGTGCCCATACCACTTAAATCTTCATTTCTTTATTAGACTAGAAATAGCAACTCTGATGTCAGTTACATTTGTGTCCACTTCACTTTTGATTTTGTTTTTCTAGTAGTTTGGGTAATATTCTTATGAATCTCATTTCTGTCACTTGAATTCTGCTGTACTCCCCCCCCCCCCCCCCTCCCTCCACTAGAGTACATGTTTCTAAACCATAAGTGAGAACAGGCACGAAGTATGTGTGGCACATGGTTTTGTTGTGGCACTTTTCGGTCTCTTAGAAGGTTTCGGACTTGATTGTAAAAGTTGGATGCCTTGTGTGTCATGCTGAGTATTTCCTCATTAATTAATGTGACTTGCGGAATACATATGCTGATGTGGATCCTATTTTTGTGTATTGGTACAGAGATTCCAAAATACCAGAAAATGTGATACTGCTGGCATTTGTTTTAGGTTGAGGAGGTACTATGCAGTAGATAGCAATGAAAGGATCCTCAATGTGCTGTACAAGGTTAAGGAAAAAAAATGTGCTTCATAACAGAGTTTCTGTATGAGGAGTCGCAACCTGTTGATTGTGCTATAGAGCTTGCTGTTTTTCTTACAGTGTGTTATGCCGGGGAACTGTAAAAATTGTATGAACTCCTGCAGAAGGATAACGTGAATTATATCTTGGAAAATGGCATATTCACTTGTGCATAGATTTCTCACGCAATGAGTTTTACAATAAGTGCAATGTACTTCCTTAATTTGTGGTAAACTGTCATAACATGCAAGACCAGATCTATCAAGTACAACTCTGAAAAGTATTTTCTGCTTCGTTGCTAGTGCCATTTTAACTATAGCTTGGGCCCTTTGTCCTTGGCTGCTGTGTGCAACTGTCTAATGTCCCCATGCGGAAGTTATAAGAATTCTTTGAAGATGAAATTTTAGCTGCAAGACTAGATATGTTACTTACACAAGATGTTTCGTTTGCCCATTTGAGCTACCATACTGTTATCACTTTGTACCATTAATTATATTGGTGAGGATAGACCCTTAGTCTGTCACCTCTCCCTTCCCATCCCCATAATTACTGGATTTAAATCAGTTGAATTAAATTTTCTTAGGTATCCCCTTGCATGTTTATAACGAGAATCAGAATTACTTTTTTGTTGACACTGGGCATCACATGATTCACCCCATTACCATTTATTTTTAGCTGACTGCACCTGTACCCTACAAATACAAAACTGAAAGTGTCAACAGAAGCACCAGAGAAAGATATGTAGTGAGATAGTACACACACAGAATTGCTGTTGTTTGACATTGAAAACAAGATAGTTACGTTCTAACATGAAATATAATCCATGAATAAGTGTTCCAGTCCCCTGTCATTTCTACATGACTTGATTGAGAATTGTTACCATGGATTTATTTTCAGGTACAAAAGCAATAGCAAAAACACGGGTAACAGTTTTATCGCTTAATGATTCAAAGGAAACATTCCTCAAAGTGACAAGATCTCTCTGCTATTCAGCTAAAAACAGAGAAGTGAAATCTTGTCACATCAGTCAAGATGTCATAAATGAAATGCTAATTGAAGAGACCGGTTTACCAGAACCCGAGCTTGCATTGTATTGTGGAGAAGTATGTTGCACATACGGGTTCTTACCATGGCATATACGAATCACAGAGTTCCTGTAAGTAATAGACATTTTTATGATTATTGAGTAAGCAGGACATACAATACGCCATATTTTTATGAATCCTTATGTCCTTATTACTGCTGAACTAGCTGTTTTTCTTAATTTGTTGTAAAATTCGATATATAAGTTTTATCATTTCAGTAGTGTTTACAAAATCATCATAATCCATCTGATATGTACAGCTGGGTAAGGGATACTCTAGACTTTCATATACATGAGGGTATTGTATAATATTTTCCCATATAAGAAATTTGATAGCCCATATGTGAGTTAATATACTATTGTGTTTTCTTCTTAATGTGTGCCTTTAAAGAACATGTTAATTATGTTGTTTAGTACAAAGACGGGAAAATGTACAACATGCCTCATCAGGAAGAAGGTAGAAGGGAAACTATAAAGAATAAAGTAGTTACAGTATTCCGAGAATGCATTTTCATTCTGCAATGGAGTATGCATTGAATTGAAACTTCAAATCCACAACCCTTGCTTTTCTCAGGGGGAACTCTCTTTCAACTAAGAGTTTCAGGCATGACTTGTGACCTACCTTGACAGTTCTATTTCTGCCAGTTCCTCTCTCCTACTTTGCAAACTTCACAGGAGCTCTCCTGCATACTTGGTGGGGCCAGCATTTGTGGAAGAAAGGATGTCATGAAGAAATGACTTAAGCACGGCCTAAGAAATGTTTCCAAAATAAATTTTCAGTCTGCAATGGAATTCTACTGATTTCAAAGGTATGGAGGAGGACTCCTGTAAAGTTTGGAAGCTAGGAGTGAGATATTGGAGAAAGTAGAGCTGTGAGGGCAAGCCATGAGTCGTGTCAAGATAGTTCAATAGTTCATTCAGTAGAAAATATGCCGTGAAAGGCAAAGGTTCTGAGTTTGAGACGTTGTTGGCGGCGGCGGCGGCGGTGGTGGTGGTGGTGGTGGTGGTGGTGGTATCGATACCTATTAAATTGTAGTAGTCCTTTACTTCTTAATGAAGCATCTCATTATAATCTGTAAATAGTAAAGATGCTCGATTCTGCTGTGTTGTTTGTAAGGAGATACTTGTTTAGCATACAGTTGTTAACAGAAACAATAATGTGTAACGTAATTCTGTGTATAAGTGCTCAGATGCTGATGTAAATAGAGGGTGTCCATAATTAAATTTCCAGTTTCGAAACAGGTAGAAAGAGAACCATTGCTCAGAATGACGTAAAATTTGAGCAACATACTATTGACACAGTGAGAAACGCCTTGGGATTAAAAAAACTTCAATGAAAATTTTACCAATAGATAATGCTGTAAGCATCTTAATATAAATGGGCTCGGCTGGAAATGACAGATGAATTGCAATGCAGTGCCTATGGTTCGAGTTGCACATTACATCATCCATACCGTTCGATGTACATAACCACACAAATTTGGCGGTCAACAATTATGGCACCTTTGGTTAGGTAAACTCATCCACCACAGCAATGTCATACCTCGTCTTATGGGAAAAATCAGTTTTTCATTGTCATGAGGCCAAAAATCGTATAAAAAGCAACATGACATTTGTTTCTAATTGTTATGAGACTGCTGCAAGATATGTTCAATATGCTGTCTACCTTTTTGTTCCCCAAGTTGAAATCGAGAAACAGCATATTCCACGACAGATTGTTGGAGTGTCTTGGGGTCACGTTCACAATGCTTTGCACAATGCGTGCCTTCAGTACAGAGCTACAGTCGTAATTGGAGCACTGATCGCATCTTTCAGGTAACGCCACAGCCAGAAGCTACATGGATGAAGAGTAGATGATCTGGACAAGCAGGCTGTAGGGAAATGATAACTAAGAATTCCAACATTTCTGAAACATATCTGCAGGAGCCGCTTCTCAGGCTGTGCAATGTGTGGAGGAGTACCAAAAATGTTTCTACCCACACATCCACACTATTGAAGTGACGTTGGTGCACAGAAGACTCTCATAGCAGCAGCACAATTTTAGAAAGCATCACTTGTGCAAAACTCTGCTCGTCCTTTTCTCACATGATATACTGCGAACAGTGGATGAAGGGCAAAAGGCAGATTCCATATTTCTATATTTCTGGAAAGCATTCCACACAATACTTCACTACAGACTGTTAAAGGAGGTACGAGCATATGGAATGGGTTCCCGGATATGTGAGTGGGTTGAAGACTTCTTAAGTAATAGAACCAAATGCCTTGTACTTGACGACGAGTGTTCATCAGGGAGAATGGTATTGTCAAGAATGCCCCAATTAAGTATTGTAGGACCACAATTGTGATCTGGTGGATAGGGTGGGCAGCAATCTAAGGTTATTTTGTGATGTATGGGATGGTGTCGAAGTTGAGTAACTGTTGCGGGATACAAGATGAGTTGTGCAAAATTTATAGGTGGTGTGATGAATGGCAGCCAGCTCTAAATGTAGAAAAATGTAAGATAATGTAGATGAGTTGGGAAAAAACTAGCCTGTGATGTTCGGATTCAGCATTAGTAGCGCCTGCTTGACACAGTAATGTCATTTAAATATCTGGGCATAATGTTCCAAAGAAATATGAAATGGAATGAGCATGTGAGGATTGTGGCATGGATGGTGAATGTTCGAGTTTGGTTTATTGGGAGAAGTTCATGAGGTGTTGTGGTAAGGTGTTGTTCATCTGTAAAGAAGACTACATATAGGATGCTAGTACAACCCAATCTTCTGTGCTGCTCAAATGTTTGGGATCCATACCGTGTTGTATTAAAGGGAAACATCGAAGCAATTCAGAGGTAGGCTGCTAGATTTGTTACTGATGTGGGGCAGTGGATAAATAATCTAACTGGTCTTTACTTTCTGCTAAGTCATTAATGTGAAAAAAGAAAGCACTTGATTGTCTATGCATGCTCAACACCTACCTTCGCTGTTTACAAGAACCTGAAAACTATTTCTGCGCTCAGCCAGAAAATGATAGTGAACACACTGACCATAATTTCCAGTCTCCAAGGCCACATTACACCTTGTGCTCACTAAAAGAAAATGTTTCTACTTGCTATTTACTCAGTGAGATCAGGATCAATGATTGGAAATGAAAATTTTGAGTTTTAACTGACTGTTATACTCAGTAAAAGTGAACATACACAAAACATAATAAAATTCCTAATAATAATAATGTCCCTATTGGAAACAGCACCATTAACAGTTCAGAGGTGACCTCTATGTGATGTTCCTGGTAAAATAGTCTATCGCCCTGACTTCTAATCGCCAAAAGTTAATTGCTCACTTTAAAAGTGGAAAATAATCTTGCCACTTGCCATGCGGTTTTGTGAGCATTGCAGACAACACATGAACAGTTACTTCTGTGAAATCTAAGCAATCAGGAATGATGTACAGTCCTCGTTAGTTCACTTTCTACTTCTACCGAAATTGCTCTTGGTAGTTGCCCAGCTCTGACGTTATCTGAGGCACAATGCACGCAGGCATTTGACTGATGCAGGCAGATTGATATCTCTGTGCGAAGTGTCTCTTCGTGTTGCCTCTCCGCCCCTATTTATATATGGGTGCAGCAGACTGCCATTCGGAACATCTGCTATCAACTGTCTTAGGCACAGGTAGCAGCGTCTAAACAGCCCCTTTCTCGGACTTGTATTAATTAATAGCTCTGTCATTTAATAATTTACAATCTTCTTAATTTTTATATGAATTACGTTGGCTTCAGTTACTGAAAAAGCTTTAGCTTGACTTAATTTAAAATTTACTGCCTAGAATTTTTAGAACGGAACTGACAGTGGAACATGACCTCTGAACTGCCTGTTTAAGATTCCTTGATATTATTATTATTTAAAATAAAGTCATGAAACTTGGTTCAGCTGTATTATTTCCTGAACTTAATCAAGTGCTGTATTTAGAATTTTCTATTGCAAATACGAATGATACTTAATATATTATGAATAGGTACATTTTCATTCCAAATTTGAAATTTAGTAAATAACTTGAAAACTAATAGAGGTAGCTTATCGGTGTCACATATAGAAGATTTTTAGATCAAACTGAGGCTGCATATGAATTTTCATCTTTCTGAGTCTAATATTTAGCTCCTTCAATTTTTCGTAAAAATGCCAATTTTGACCCAAATATTGCTCTTATCAAGTTGAGACTCATAATTTTTAATTGTTACATACATTGGCACATTATGAACAGTTTTTAGCTTTCTAGCTTCATTATTTAGTGGCACTTATTTTTTCTGAAAATAATTATTTAGTGAAACATATTCATTCAATCATTCATTCAATCATTCGGATATATCACATTGTTAACATTAATATACTGAAGCATAAACTGAAAAAGTTTGGAAAAGTTATTTTAATTTTTAATCTCACTCATAAATTATGATGCAATCCTTTGTATGCTAAACCTAAGTACATTATGATGGCTTGGCGGCAGCAGCAGCAGCAGCAGCAGCAGCAGTAGTAGTAGTAGTAGTAGTGGTGGTGGTGGTGGTGGTGGTGGTGGTGGTGGTGAACTGGGGTAAGCCCCAGCAGACTCCCTTGCCTCTGTACCTCTTACAATGTTACAGCGCTTGCTACACCACACCAGTAGGGTCAGACAACACACAAATTGTGATCTTCCCCTGCTTTATTTCTTCGTTGATAGTCCTCGGTGTTGACATACTGCATTGTTATATTGGCTGAAAAATGGGGGGTGGAAGTTCAACACTGAATACTGTAACTGATGTAGCTGACAGTTGCACAACTGAGTTTCACAGGTCTTTACTTTAACTGTTCACAACCCCCCAATATAACACAATTACATGGCCAGTTCACTATTGATAATTGTTGATAAGCTTAATTAATAGGTTGCAGGCAACATCAGCATACTGCTATAATAGTTTGCTGTTGACCACTTATGAGCAGTAAAATCCTAACCGTGCAGTTTGTAGTTCTTGCAGAATAATACTGTATGTGTGACACTATTTTTCAAATAAATTAAACAGACATTGTCATTAATTATTCTAACACACGGTCTATTTGTGTACACACATTCCAATATTAAGTTAATGCAGTGTTGTTAATGTAACAAATACATATTTTCCGTCTGAAAATCGACTGTGGACTGCCAGACTCAGGACCAAAAATCGGTCCTTTATATATCCTCACAATAATAGGCATTGAAACAATATTTAAGTTACAGAAATTACAATTAAAACATAACTCATTCAATTAACTGAATACATGAAAAATTCCTCCTTTTTAACAGTTCCTTCTATCACAAAGGTTAGGCCAAATTATTTGTTTAAATAATGAAGTTAACAGATATAGTTATACAAACAATACTTTTGACAAACCTGGTAATTACTTTGGAATTAATTAAAGGCTGGCTGTGCTGGTATGTTTTTGAATAGAGCCAAATAAATACTTTAAGAATCCTAGTAGTTCTTCTTGCAAATGTTTATAAGTAGTACAGAATTTATATTCATTTATAAGTGAACAATAGAATCTAAGTCATGAAACAATTACTGATTTCACCGTATAACAAAATACATTGACTAGGAATGGTCAAAATTAATTAGGAAATTAATTGCATACACAAAACTATGCACAAAATTAGACCTGGTACTATATTCCTTAAGACTGAGGGCCAAACTTTCTCTTTTATGGAAATGTAGATTATACTTGTGCATGTTAATGATAATTAGGTGAAAATGAAAATAAGGTGAATTTAAGGAGGCAGGTGGCAAAACAAGAGAGGAAGTAGAGAGATCCCAGCTTCCTTGATCACAAAGTGTTAATGTAAATTCTTCGAGAATTCAAATGGGAATCCCTAGATAGAAAGCAAAGTTCTTTTTGTGGAATACTATTGAGAAAATTTAGCAACCACAAGGCAGTTGCTGCTAGGATGAATACTGTAACACCTACAACCATCAAAAAGAAACACAAAGTATATCTATTTGAAAAAGCTGATAAAAATGCTCTTAACGCCTTTTTAAGAGACAGTCTTCACTCCTTCCGATCTGATCATGCAAGTGTGGAAAAGTTGTGGAATGTTTTGAAAGAGATAGTATCGACAGCAGTTGAGAGATATGTGCCACATAAATTAATAAGTGATGGTACTGATCCCTCATGGTACACAAAATGGGTCAGATCGTTGTTGCAGAAGCAACGAAAAAAGCATGCCGAATTAAAAGAATGCAAAATCCACAAGATTGGCATAGTTTTACAGAAGTTAGAAATATGGTGCATACTTCAATGCGCGATGCTCTTAATTTCCACAATGAAATTCTGTCTCGAAATCTGGCAGAAAACCCAAAAAGATTCTGGTCATACATAAAGCACACCAGTGGCAAGACACAATCAATACCTTCACTGCACGATAACAACGATGAAGTCACTAATGACAGTGCCACTAAAGCAGAGTTATTAAACACAGTTTTCCGAAACTTTCACCAAAGAAGATGAAGTAAATATTCCTCAATTCCAATCAAGAACAACTGCCAAGATGAGAAACATAGAAGTATATATCCTCGATGTAACAAAGCAGCTTAAATCACTTAATAAAGGCTAGGCCTCTGGTCCAGATTGTATACCATTCAGGTTCCTCTCAGAGTATGCTGATAAAATAGCTCCATACTTAGCATTTATATAGAACCACTCGCTCACAGAAAGATCCGTTCCTAAAGACTGGAAAATTGCTCAAGTCACACCAATATCCAAAAAGGGAAGTAGGAGTAATCCGCTGAATTACAGGCCTGTATCACTAACGTCGATTTGCAGTAGGGTTTTGGAACATATACTGTATTCGAACATAACGAAGTACCTTGAAGAAAACGATTTATTGACACACAGTCAGCACGGTTTCAGAAAATATCATTCTTGTGAAACACAACTAGCTCTTTATACTCGTGAAGGAAGCGCTATCAACAGGGGATGTCAAATTGATTCCATATTTTTAGATTTCCAGAAGGCTTTCGACACCGTTCCTCACAAGCAGTCTTCTAACCAAACTGCATGCCTACGGAGTATCTCCTCAGTTGTGCGAATGGATTCATGATTTCCTGTCAGAAAGGTCACAGTTCACAGTAATAGACAGAAAGTCATCGAGTAAAACAGAAGTAATATCTGGTGTTCCCCAAGGAAGTGTTATAAGTCCTATATTGTTCCTGATCTATATTAATGACACAGGAGACAATCTGAGTAGCCGTCTTAAATTGATTGCAGATGATGCTGTCATTTACCATCTTGTAAAGTGATCAGATGATAAAAAGTACAAAGAAGGGCAGCTCGTTTTGTATTATTGCGAAATAGGGGAGATAATGTCACAGACATGATTCGTGAATTGGTATAGCAATCATTAAAACAAAGGCGTTTTTCGTTGCGATGGAATCTTCTCACGAAATTTCAATCACCAGTTTTCTCTTCCGATTGCAAAAACATTCTGTTGGCACCCACCTACATAGGGAGAAATGATCATCATGATAAAATAAGAGAAATCAGGGCTCGCACAGAAAAATTTAAGTGCTTGTTTTTCCCACATGCCATTCGAGAGTAGAACGGTAGAGTGACAGCTTGAAGGTGGTTCATTGAACCCTCTGCCAGGCACTTTATTGTGAATAGCAGAGTAATCATGTAGATGTAGATGAAGAGAACCAGCATTTGTAGATGAATGCAGAACTGTTCTACTGCTGCCAACATATATTTTGCATAAGGACCATGAAGATAACATACAAAGAATTAGGGTTCATACTGAGCCGTATAGACAGTCATTTCTCCCATGTTTTATTTGTGAGTAGAACAGGAAAGGAAATGACTGGTAGTGGCAAAGGGTAACCTCTACCATGCACCATACAGTGATTTGTGGAGTATGTAGGTAGATGTACCAGTGGAAGAGGATCCACAGGTCTCATTTTGCAGTATGAAGTTGATGTGCATGCAGATTTTATGTTGCTCATATTCTGTAATTTTGCGTATTGATATGACCTTGGAGATGGATACGGGCTTCGTTTGTCTGTAGAATGTTCCATGGCCATTCATTGTCCACTTCCTTGCAAGCAAGAAACTCCAGAGCGAATGTTTGTCTTGCTTTCAGGTCAGCAGGAAGCAACTCCTGAGCAAGTGAGATTTTGTATGGATATCAGTGCAGGATGTTTCATAAGATTTTATGCACTGTGCTTGCAGGCATGTCCAATATTTGGGCAATTCATCATGCACTGCACGTTTGCACACCACCAGTTGGCCTATCCTGAGATGCTGTGACCACATCTTCGACGGATGTCTTAGCAACTGCTTTCTTCCCTCTGCTGCATTGCTCTTCAAAAGTGTCTACCTTTTTGAATTTTGTAATAATTAGATCCTTAGCAGACATGGACTGATGCCTTTTTTTATGCCTTTGAGTGTCTGGAACTTATGTATAGCTACTGGCGCACAGTCATCATTCTCGTAAAATAACTTTACCAGCAGTGTGCAATATTTCATGGAGCATTGAGCATCTCAGATGCAAACTGAGGAACAGCCATTAGCCACTCATCTGTTGGGCTGCATATTCCGATGCTTAGTGTCATCTGTTAGTCAAATTTTCATTAAATTTGTTTTTGTTCGATGATGATCCCCCCTGCGTCAATAATATGCTGTTCAAATTTGACGTCATTCTGAGTAGTGGTTCTCTTTCTACAGTATTTTGAAACTGGAACATTAACTATGGACACCCCATATATTAAAGCCACCAAACATTGACAAAATTCTGGAGACAGTGAGAATCAAATTTTTATTATTGGGTTAAACGTATCAGTGAGACTGTATGAACAGTGTCAGCAGAAATGAATTTTAGTTTCAAAATGGCGACTGCAACACATTGCTTATAAAAAAGAAGTTTCCTTGTATGATTGTGCTAAGTGAGTGAGAGATTACTTTGGGATTGTGCAGTGTGTTAGCTCTGCTGTGACAACTTTTTACCAATTGCACATAAAAAGATATAAAAATGAGACTGAGCAATACTAAATCAAACAGTGGAAAATCCAGGATGGAATAATGCCGATATTATGAAAAGGATGGATTGCTACTCACAATACAGAGGAGATTTTAAGTCACAGACCACAGAGACAGTGGTCACATGTGTGAGAGTTGTGCTTGTGTGAAAAAAAAGTATATAATGTGTGTGTGTGTGTGTGTGTGTGTGTGTGTGTGTGTGTGTGTGTGTGTGTGACCACAGAGACAGTGGTCACATGTGTGAGAGTTGTACTTGTGTGAAAAAAAAGTATATAATGTGTGTGTGTGTGTGTGTGTGTTTTTCTACTTCAGAAGGAGGCCTGTGGGTGAAAGTCTAAATGTGTGGCAGTCTGCTACTTACCACGTCCTCAATATTGTGAGTAGCAAATTTGTTTTTCATAATATTGCCATTAGAATGAGCAATACTTTCCTTCAGCAAGCTTTGTCGTACATATACACTTTTACAGTGGAGTTGTATCCTTCCTTTACTGTAGATTTTTTCCATGTGCTGGCTGCTTTTGTTCAGTATGAATGAACAGATGCTCTATCTACAAACAACAGAGTGCCTATTAAATTGGGCTGGTATCAGTTACAATCAGCTAAACTCCTACAATTCTTACACATTTTCTCAGTAACTTCACCGCCTCTCTAAGAATGAACCTTCTGTCTATATGAATGCTAGAAGACATTGAACCATATGGCTCAACCCAAATACCAAATAATAAACATGATCATCATCCTGCAATGGAAACACAACACTTCATTTGAGAGAATTTTGACATATTTGAATGTGGAAAGAGATCTGACAACCAGTTGTGGAAGTAGAGGCACATGGTTTTGTTAAAGGCTAGGAAATTTCTTTAGGTGACTTTCATGAAGAATGTAATTCATTTTTGTTTCACATCTTTCAAACGGAAACAACATGTTTGTCAGAAAGTGCATAGCATTGGAGTAAATGACCAAGTAGTAGCTGATTTGCCTTTTGAACATTCTAATGGATTCAATAGAATGCTACGATTTGCTTGTCTTCGATGGTTCACAGTGCTAAATATACATTCAAGAGAATATCACCTGGAGGATCTGGTGTAAATTTTACTGTCACAGTTTGGTAGCTATTTTAGAAATTTGACAGCATTGTCCTTCAATGAAATTGGTCCTTCTCCAGTATGCTCTTCATATGATGACAGTGTTCCATGATTAGTGTATGATATGCTGTTATAATTATCCAAATTCAAGTATTTGAGATACAAAATAGTGTTCATCTTTGTGATCTGGCAGTTTCCTTGTTTTGCAGTACTTCTTGACACATTAACGTGACTATAAAATATTGTGTTGGTTACCACGTATAACTGCTCAAATGATAAACGATCACTGCAGTGAGTAGTGATTCAGTGATATTTACTAAGAAACAGTTATTGTACATCATAGTGGTTAGTCGTTGTGTCCAGGCCATTTCAAGCAGGCAATCGCTGAACATAAAACAGTGCTTTAAGTAACTGATGAGCCATTGTGTTACATGTGTTAGTTTCTGATTATATTTCGATAAATATTTTTAAGTGTTCTATCAGTTCACCACCTGATAGAGCTTTCACTGCATGTCAGGAATTATCTATGTATAAATCAGTTCATTTTTTTTCTCTCATTGAAGTATTTCTTCATTCATTGCAGGAGGTTACGAAGCCATCACAACATCACAGTAAGAGAATTTGTGAGATTGTTACAAACTTACGGTAAATGTGAACAGAGGTTTGGAAAGTGATTAATAAAGACAGTGCATCAAGTGAAGAGTGGGGAAATCCATTCCATTTCTGTGTTCTTTATCATTATTATTATAATTATTACAAAAATGAACCTGTTTGTTGTTGTTCTTTTTTGTTTTTCTTCATGTGATGTAATCTGACAAGTCATGTTTATTGTTAAATCACAGATGATTTTAATGCCAGTATGTAATTATACATATATGATCACTGAGAAAAATGTTAATAGCCAAATGTTTGCCAGTGACTTATAAGTAATCGTGAGATGTATGTACTTTCTAGTAGTTGTATATGTTTTATAGAGTGCCTTAGTAGCTGCATACTTCACGAAGTGTCCCGGGCTGATACGACAGTTTTTTTTAAAAAAGTATTTATTTATAGTGCTTTTATTCCTCATGTAATTCTTTTACTGAAGTGAAGGGAGTGTTGGTTGATATTTATGTACTAATATAAGGGGGGTTCAGGGAGGACAGAAAGGCTGTATTAGTCACTGAACAGCTAAAAATTAAAAATATTCCAGGATTTTTGTGGTGCTTATCAACTGATCTTCCAGTATTTAAGTACATATCGGATGTAAAATGGATTTATGATGATGATGATGATGATGATGATGATGATTATGATGATGATGATGTGTTGTTTTGTATTTTCATTCCCTTTTACATTGTTTTTATTTATTTTTTAAAATATGTAATATACATATTGAGCAGGATATGCCCACATATCAACACATATTGTTTTGTTAGAAACACTAGATGGACATACAGTTACATATTTTCATTTGAATTTTTACCTGTAGTAGTGACAGGTAAGTTAATTGTGCACAGTCCTTTCGATAAATTCATAGAGCTAGTGACAAAATTTTGCTGCCTAGCTGTCAGCTGTGAGTTAACTTAGCAGGTTTTAAGTAAATTTGGGTGGTATCTTTTTGTCAACTACACACGTCCTCATAAATTAAGGATAATTGCAGAATGTGGTGCCACACAATGTGGCACTACACAAAACTGGCACTAATAGCATAGGCACTTAGGGAACACTCACGACACAGATCTGTAAGTCCACGGTATTGGTGATAAGTTCAGGAAACCATCCCGAAACACATGTGCTCCAAAATGCCACTGTTCCCTGCGCATGTACCCCGACATCAATATGGAATATGATCACCATGCCGCACAATGGGTTGGCATACTCTGGATCAGGTGGTAGAGCAGCTGCTGGGGAATAGGCCTCCCATTCTTGCATCAGTGCCTGTTAGAGCTCCTGAAGTCTCCTAGGGGTTAGAAGACGTGCAGCGATACGTCGATACAGAGGATCCCAGACATGCTCGATGGGGTTTAGGTCTGGAGAACAGGTAGGTCACTCCATTCGCCTGATATCTTTTGTTTCAAGGTACTCCTCCATGATGGCAGCTCAGTGGGGCTGTGCATTATCATCCGTCAGGAGGAAGATGGGACCCACTGCACCCCTGAAAAGGTGGACATACTGGTGCAAAATGACCATGTACTGTGTTCTTGACACCAGGCTTTAGGGGCTCTCCTGTGACCAGGGGTCAGTTGAATGCTCCTTGCAGGTCTCTGGGCGAGTAAACCATGTCTGTTCAGTCGTCTGTAGACTGTGTGTCTGGAGACAACTGTTCCAGTGGCTGCAGTAAGGTCCCGAGCAAGGCTACCTGCAGTACTCTGTGGCCGTGTCGGGCACTGATGGTGAGATATCGATCTTCTTGTGGTGCTGTACACTGTGGACATGTCTCGTACTGTAGCGCCTGGACACGTTTCCTGTCTGCTGGAATCGTTGCCATAATCTTGAGATCACACTTTGTGGCACACAGAAGGCCCGTGCTAAGACCTGCTGTGTTTGACCAGCCTCCAGTCACCCTAGTATTCTAGTCCTCTTAACGTCATCAATATGTGTTTTTTGAGCCATTTTCAACACACAGTCACCATTAGCACATCTGAAAACGTCTACACACTTACTCGCTGCACCGTACTCTAACGTGCACCAACACACCTCTGCGTACGTGGACTGTTGCCAACGCCACTGTGCGATGGCCACAGGTCAAATCCACCGCATGGTCGTATCCCGCAAGATGATTTAAGCCTGCAAACCGCCCACCAGAGCGTTGTTTCACCATGTATCAGCATTATCCTTAATTTATGAGCATGACTTTATATGAAATGAGCAAATTACCTGTGAGAAATGTGTGGGTCATCATCTGTTACCCATTATCAAACAAAAATTTAGAACACTTTGTTTGGAATAAGTGGCTTATGAAACTTTGAACCAAGGTGTTAGATGCGGTTTACATTCATCATCATTATTTTCTGTGAGAATTTTAGTTGCTCCTCACCACATAGCGTAGATGTTGAGTCGCAGATAGGCACAATAAAAAGTCTCACAAGTAAAGCTTTTGGTCATTCAGGTATTCGTCAACAACACACACACACACACACACACACACACACATACACACACACGACTCCATTCCATCCTGGATTTTCCATTGTTTGATTTTGTTTTCTGTGATCATTTATGTCAACATAAGTGCATGTCGGCATTTAAAAGTCCTGAAAGGAAAAAGTTTGTAATTTTTTCCAAGAATTGTGTGGCCTGTTTGTTACCACATGTGTATTTCGCTTCTACTCAAATCTTTGTGGGCGGACCTGTCATATTTGGTTATAAACTTTAAATATGTTCTATAATTTAGCCATCTTTCACCGTATTTTTCTCTATTCCAGAGGAATAAAATTTTTGTGTGAAATGTTACTTCAGTAAATTGGCGAGTGGGGTGAAAATCTGTTGGGATTAGGTAGGTGTTACACTTCGAGAATTAAAACACACACTGTATTAAAAATTGTGTTACCATAAACTTCACAACGAAAAATGATACAGTTTGTGAGTTGGATGCCAATAGTTGTAATTTTTTCACTGAAATGAAGTGAAATGATCATATGGCAGTGATGACCGAGAGTCCCATCGGCCGCCGACGTGCAAGTGTTTTGAGTTGACGCCACATTGGGTGATGTGTGTGTTGATGATTGTGAAATGATGATGATGATGATGATGATAACACAAAATCCACTCCCTGAGTTGAGAAAATCTCTGACCTGGCCACGAATCGAACCCAGGCCTGCTACATGGTATTCAGGCATGCTGATCTCTCAGCTGAGGGGGCAGACAATTTTTGCACTGCCTGGAAGAAAAAAGAATAAATGGTCCATTTCTCCTGAACCACCATTTTTCAGGTAATACAGAAACCCATACTTGAATGTCCTTGCTGTCTGAAGTCCCATCAGTGTAAAATTCTGCACTGATATTTTGCTTGTAATGTTGTTTAATTCTCCAGGAGAGAAATAAACCTGTCATTACACACGTGCTGTATTTACCACTCCGATGTTCTTTCATTCTCACTACATGCTGAAACAAGTAGGTTGTTGAAGAAGTCTGTAACATTTTTCCGTAAGTTTAATAAACACAACAGGTAAACATATAGCAGATGCAACTGTAGAAATCACGTGGTTTTGAGGTGAAGAATTCGTTGAGCCATGTTTGGATCATATTTTCATCCAGAAAGGAAGTTCCACGAGGGTTGTTTGATAAAGAGCACAAAAGATGAAAATCTGAGGGCACAAGATAAGGCGAATGAGGCGGGTGCAGAATAACTTCCCAACCATACTCGTGTATAGCGTTTTTCACCAGTCCAAGAATGCAGGGCAGGGGTGGTTATGGAGCAGCATCTCTTCACACAGTCTTCATCTTCATTGTTCTTGGATTACGTCTGCAAGGTGTCTCAGTTGTTGACAATAAGTATCAGCAGTAATGGTTACACCTTGGGGAAGCACTTTATAGTGCACTACACTGTCGCTGTTCTAGCAGGTGCATAACATTACCTTTTGTCAACGTGTGCAGGTCATTGTACGGGGACTTGCTGCTTTGTTTGGATTCGACCATTCCTTTTTATTCCCTATGCTAACAGAAAGACACCATTTCTCATCACCGGTAATGATACATGATAGGAATGGTTGGTGGTGTTCACAAGCCAATTGATGACGAGCAAGCAGAACTCCACATATGGCCCCCTGCTGATTTTTGTGATTTTGCCTTGGAACATGTGGTTTCCATAAACCTGATTTTTTTTTTTTATAATAGCCTTTCCCATTACATGCAAATGTTGCACAATGGTGGAATGATCAGAGTTCATCACATTTGCCAGTTCGCGAGTATGCTATTGGGGATTAATGCCTTTATTTAATCTTCATCAAACCCTGAAGAATTTCCTGACCGTGGAGAGTCGCTCATTGTGAATTAATGCCTTTAAATGATCATCATCAAACCCTGAAGGATATCCCAAGTCGCTAATGTTGAAATGATCCTACTTAAAATGAGAAAACTGGCCAATGGCATTATCCATGTTTTTTCCTTTTCCTGGCTGCCAGCCCCCCCCCCCCCCCCCCCCCCACACACACACACACACACACACACACACACACACACACACAGCTGTCACACCCTACTGAATTCAAACAGAAGAGTATGTTGGAAATTTTCTGATTTGTTCACTGGGCATTCCATTTTCTAGCATCCACTTGCTATCTCTAAATGACAGTATGTAAACTCAGGTGGCAACAGTGCACTACAAATGAAAAATAGCAATCAATATATAAACTCCTAGCAACCAGAATACCAACATGCAAAACAAAAACACTTCGAACTTACGCACCAACCTAATACGTTAGTATTTTACTATACTGCCTACAACTTCAGTAAAAGTTGGCTTCATTTCAGTTTCTTTCCTACTGTCTTATTTTTGGTCTTCTGATTCATTGTTCTATAATCTTTATTTCTGCATAGCAGAGAACTGTGTCTTTCCACTCCATGAGCAAGTACTGATAGAAAATGTGTGTTGTGTGTGAATAATATTTGTGTTATATTTTTGTGCCAGGAGTTTCCTCATTCTTTCTTGGATCAACTGATTATATCCATTTCTGTTGCTAGCACCCAGAAAAAAAAATACAGATTGAATCTGTTTGTTGTCTATCAGTGGTTTTTCTTGTTGTTTGTCACTTTTTTTTAAATGTCAGTCCAGTCCAGATTTTTGTGTACTGAGATTCATGTTTCTCTAAAGACAACTGTGCAAAGGACAAATTCACTTATATTCAGTATTATGAAGATCAGAAATGGAGAACCCAATCTCTTTCTTTATGGACATATTTTTGTTGTTTTAAACAATTTTGATTTCCATTTCCTGGCTGATAGATTATTGCTAAAGGCTGTATTAAGCATCAATTACATCATATTCATTGTCTTAGTGTATTTCATTTTTATTTCTTAGAGTTCAGGTCACTCCAGAAACTGATTCCCATGGTTACTGTGCACTTGAAAAGTACGAAGGATAAAAGCCTAAAACAAATTAGCGGAGACCTTTTGACATATTACAGGACAGGTCTGAAAATCGTTGATCACGTGTGGTGTTTAACCTTGGCCATGGAAATGGCTTACTTTTTGTTTCCATTGAATTTTCAATAAAATAGAAATAAAAATGGAAATAGATAGCAAAAACATCATGCATACACCTGTACTCTATAAGCCACGGGCAGTCCGAGGCCGCCTAGGCTTTCCAAGGCTGTGACCAAACCTACAAGCCACCTTGTGGCATATGCTGATACTTGGGTGAAATATTTAGGGAAGTCACTTCCTGCACAAAAGATAAAGATGATTAACCCAGCAATGAATTACCGTTACTGTTGTCTGCAGTAACTTTTGAACTGTTGAGACAATTCCCACATTGCCTTTGTAAGACAGTAATCCATTCCATAGTGTTATGTTGGTGTGAAATGTGGGATACTTGAGGAATGGCTGACAATTATCTACGCAGATTCGAGAAGATTTTAAGGGAAATCTTTATCACAGAACAGGACTTAGCTATATGAAATAAAAGATAACAATTAACTTGGAATTGTGTGAAGAACCAAATATAGTTGGTTTCATAATGAATAGATATGTTAAGTGGTCTGGTGGTGTTGTCTAAAAGAATACCTTTAAAGCAACTTGATTCATGCCACTTGGTAGAATATCTGGCAGGTGTAGAGAGAGAGAGAGAGTGAGTGTGATGGAATGGAGTAAAACATGAGAAATTTTGTTTGCAAGTTGGCTGACAACAGAGTGACAGACAAGAATCAATGACATGGGTTTGTTGAAATCTCTCTCTCTCTCTCTCTCTCTCTCTCTCTCTCTCTCTCTCTCTCTCTCTCTCTCTCTCTCTCTGTGTGTGTGTGTGTGTGTGTGTGTGTGTGTGTGTGTGTGTGTGTGTGTAACATTAACACATACATGAAAAATAAGTAAGGTTGTCATCTTAAAATGGAAAACATTGCTTGGAATGCACATTCATAAACCAAACAATTTAAAATGATGTGTAATAATCAAATAACAGGCAAAAGCTACAAATCTTGCTGCTAATGGAAGGTGTGGTGACACACTTGAGATATTTATTAAAAGTAAATAAATATCAAAAAATGCAGTAAAAAGGTGAAATTCCTGCATTTGTCAATTACATATATTCATTGCTGTAATAAAATTTTGTTTAATATAAGAGTTGTGCAATGTGAACACCTCTGAATGTACCAAATGAACATCATTTAATTAAATTGCAAATTAAATTTACTTGTTAAAAGTAGTAACAATAATGTAAAATATGCCTGAAGTACAAAGGTAATAAATAAAATTTATGTAAAAGAAACTTTGCTTGAGTGCACTAGTAGTAGAATGGGCTGTGTTAATGGCATAGTTGTCATTGACAGAATAATGACTTTGGTTAAGGGCTGTACTGTGAATAGAAATTGCCCTATTGCACTCAATTATAGCAAGTCTTTAAAAATATCAAAGCAGGCACTGTGTTGACAGTTGTTCATTAGAGGATTTTGGATGGTTATTTCTTTGGTTAACACCTAGATTTAGATTTTCTTCTTGCTCATGATGGTAAAATTTTAAAATTAATTGAATGCTGTGTACTGTGCATGTACATACATTCAATGCATCACATGATACAGTTTTTACCTGTTTGTCCAATGAATACCCTCTCAGAATTGTGACAGTTCAGGTCATACACTCCTCACTGTGAATATTTATGATTTGAGTGACATGGTGGATGTTGTTTCAACTTGCTTCCAATTGTGTGTGTTCCTTGAAAACCTAATTTTAATCCGTGTTTGTGTCCGCCCCGGTAGCTGAGTGGTCAGCGCGACAGAATGTCAATCCTAAGGGCCTTGGTTCCATTCCTGGCTGGGTCGGAGATTTTCTCCTCTCAGGGACTGGGTGTTGCGTTGTCCTAATTATCATTTCATCCCCATCAACGTGCAAGTCTCCGAAGTGGAGACAAATTGAAACACTTGTACCTGGCGGGAGGCCCTAGTCACAGGACATTTACATGTGTGTTTGTGCATACACTTTGCTCTTAAGGTAACCCCATAAGAAAAAATCACAAGCTGTAAGGTCAGGTGAACAGGGGGGCCAAGCAATCGCTTCATTCTTGAAACTCACCCATTTAGGAAAAACTTCATTGAGAACATTAATGCTCATGCGGGCTGTGTGACTTGCTCCATCTTGTTGAAATAATGTTTCTTCATTCACTGCATATTGACGAAGCTGAGGTATGAAGACTGTCCTTAACATTGGTGAATAGCACTCAGCATTCATGGTAACAGATTGCCCTCTTTCGTTCTCAAAAAATAAGGGTCTGTTATTCCCGATGAGGACATTGCACAACAAACTGTTACCTTGGTTGAGTGTAGGGGTTTTTCATGTAGTTGGTGAGGGATTCCGATCACTCCAATATCTAAAGTTCTGTTTGTTCACATATCCATTGAGGTGAAAATTTGCCTTGTCACTTATCCAGAGGTTGTGAACAAGCTCCTCGTTTTCTTCAATCATTTGCAAAAGACTTTCACAGAAATGCTGTCAGACTATGAAGTCATTATTATTCAAAGTGTCAACCACTTGGATTTTGTATGGGTGGTGATGTAAGTCTAACCTCAAAATCCTTCGGACAATCCTGTCAGAAATTCCAGGCGCAACACACTGCCTATGCGCTGACCTCCGGGCACTTCTACCCACAGCAATTCTTGCATGTTCCACATTCTCAGGAGTATGCACTGTCTTCGCTCTGCTACCTCTTTTCCTTGTTGTTTCACCAAAATTTTTAAAGTTTTCTACCCATGTTTTTATTGAGTTAACCAAAGGCACCAGCCTATTACAATTTATTTGAAAGTGTGTGTGGAAATGATTTTGAGCAGCTACATACCTACCCCTTGTTAGAACGCTTTTACTGCAAACGACCGTTGTTGCTTAGTCGAATGCTCCATGGCTACTGAAATGTTTTGTGTTTGGAAACACAGTCATGATCTTGGTTACTCACCCCCCACTACTTCCAACACTTCTGCGCACTAATAATAAATGCACGTTTGACTGCCGCACCTACAAGGAGTAAATGTAAACACCTACTGTGTAGTTATGGAGTTAAGTGATATACAGGCACATAAACAGAATTAATTGAAAACAAAGTCGACATTTCGAACTATATCTCTCTATTCAAAAGTAATGACAGTAACTGCTAATACATTTGTCTCACTGAGGGACAAGATGGTCACATAGCCTTTATGGAACAGTGTTTGCAGTTGCTTCCAGAACCATGACTGTACCCAGGCCTACATCCCTCATCTGAAGCAAATTGGGAGCCATGAATGTCTTTCTTCAGAGCACTAAAATATGGAAATTGCATGGGGAGAGATCAGGACTGTATGGAGGATGTTTAAGGGCTCCCAAGTGAAACTTCTGGGGTGTAGATGAATCAATTTGGCCAACCTGTGGACAAGCCCACATATTGCCCAGGTTCTTTAGAGTACATTGCAGAAGTCATGTCTCACAGTGAGATAAAAGTATTAACAGTTATTTTGATTACTTTTGAAATAATAATCAGTTTACTTACATTTTTCCCCATCTGTCTCTTTTTCACTTAACTACTGTCTTACAGTTATCAGCAACACTCTCTTTAAGGTATCTAACTTGTTTTCCGTGTGTGTGTTCTTGTTTCACAAATTCTGAAGTCCCTATTCCCCCTTGAAGATTTGATGATGACTGTAGAGATAAAATCAGTTACTGGCATCTGTTCAAATAAATTAGAATGTGACCAAAACTGAATATTATTATTATTATTATTATTATTATTTTTTTTATTATTTTTTTTTTTTTTTATTTTTATTTTTTTTTTTTTAAACCCGTTATTCTCTATCCTAGGTTGTATTGATGTTTTATGGTCTCTTTCATTCTCACCTACACATGAACATTGGCATTCTTCAGGTCTATATATGCCTGCAAAACCACCCATTACTTTCAGATGGAGTGTAGCTGGTATCAGTGTAATGTTATTCCTCCTGATATATAGAGAACTGATTAATGAGAAATCTCTTTTGTAGACAAAGTGCAATTTTGTAGTATATTACCATGGAACTGAATCCTTCCATTTCCTTTACCTACACATGGGTGCTGAAGGAATGGTTGTTAGTCTTTGCACCAGGCTTCTATTTTGTTAGGATCTAATTGCAAATTATTGCAACTTTCATAGGATAAAACTTACCCATAGATAACTTAATGATCTGCACAAAGTCTGAGATTGCAACTAATACTAAATTATAGTCATCAATAGTAGCTGTCATACACTTCAGTGTGGCACACTATATACAGGGTGGAATCCATAATTTTTGGGACTGGTGCTGCCATCTGGATAGTAGGAGTAGTAGATCTTTGCACCGCTAGGTGGCGAGAGCCGCATATCTGATGAGTCAGTGTGTGGAGTGGCATTTAGCTGGGAGGACGTGTTGTGTGTCCACATTGATTTGTGTAAGACTCTGTGTTTGGTGTGTGGCGATTTTACGATGGCTCTGCGAGCAGAACAACGTGTGTGTATCAAATTCTGTGCCAATCTTGAGAAAAGTGCTACAAAGACCTTTGCAATGATACAACAAGTGTTTGGGGGCAGAGCATAAGCCATATGCGTGTGTTTGAGTGGAATAGCCCAGGCTCTCCCAGACCCAAAAAAGCGAGACAGGTGAAGAGCATGATCATTGTTTTCTTTGATACCAAGGGAGTTGTGCTCAAAGAATTTGTGCCACCTAACCAAACAGTGAATTCCGTGTACTACTATGACGTTTTGTGATGGCTCCGTGAAAACGTGCGGTGATGATGGCTCAAACTTTGGTGTCAAGAGGACTGGCTGCTGCATCATGACAATGCACCCTGTCACACGTCCTTGACCACCAGGACCTTTTTGGCAAAAAACTTGGCAGTTGCACTCCACCCACCGTACTCGCCAGATTTGGCACCTGCTGATGTGCTGTTATTTTTCGAGTGAATGATTAACGGTGGGCTTTGTCACTGTGTCCATAGGCATACAGAGGGAAATTACCTCCATTTGTTTAAAAAGTTCAGTAAAGCATTTGGCAGTTTAAGTTACAACATGTATGTGGATATAAACGATGTATACGGGTATTCCATGCAACAGTCTATTGGAGGGTTTCGATGTCTCTCTGGTGAGGAAATCATTGGATTGTGTAATTTCTCGTATGTGGTGGCAAATTCTGAAACAGGATACGTTTTAGAGGTAGACTTATGTGCCCTAATAGTTGCGTGACTCACTTACTAATCTGCTGTTACGTCAAGTGCCAAATTCCACGAATTGGTCCCCACCTCAAACTGTTGACAACGCTAGAGGGAAAAACAAGGCATATTACATATATTATCAAAATCTCCACCAGTATCACATGCTGGGATTGGAAATATATAGTCACCTGTGCTATTTCCTTCAAACAGCATCCCAGGTCGAAGGAATATATTGCTTTAAACACTGAAAACAGGGTGTCCACGATGTGTTCATTTCAAAAATACTTTTTCAACTTAAGAATATGCAGTTTTTGGCAAAACTATGGAAACTGGTAGAGACCATAGTGAAATTCATTTAGTCACCTGTTAGGAGAAATGTTATAGTGCAGAAGATTATATCGCCAGCTAAAATTTTAAATGGCTCATAATCTTAAATAGAAAACGTTTTATAGAGTTCAAAAAACATGTTTTGTAGATACATTTATATTAGTCCTATCTAAACTTCACATGTACCATCTTCATTATGACTTTGCAAAAACTCACTTGGCTGACCCAGAGTTACTTTATATACACACAAACAACTTCATCTATTGGATGAAGGTTTGCAATCCATATGCAGTAAGAATCTTCCACCCCTATGCGTTTGACACATCTGGATATGCACCTGATAATCCATATGCCATAAAGCCGGCTAACAATAAGGCTATTGGCTTCATGAAATATGAGATGGATGGTTCGCTGATTGTTGAGTTTGCAGATCTCCGCTGAAAAATGCACGCTTACCATACAGACACAAGAGCAACCTAGAGATGTGCTAAGGGCATACAGTGTGCTGCCTCAATGGTAGTGGCTGAATGGTGGTGTTCCACCTCCTCTTACACATATAGTGTGCCAAGACAGTATTAAGTTTTAATATGTGTCTCCTTTAGGCAGGAGGTCACTGGGACGACGGCCGTTTACTTGTGACAAAATAAAACACCTACAACTGTCCTTATGATCTTATTTTATTTTGTTGCAACCAGTTTCAACACTTCTATGCGTCATTTTCAGGCCTCTATGCATAAAACAGTAACAATAGCATTATCAACTTATCAATCAAGTTACGTAGAAACAGATTAAAATAGAATGAGAAACAATGGCAAAACTCTACAAGTGAATTCACACTGAACGTTTGATAGAACAAACAGATACATCCATTGTCACATATCTAAAATGTACCATAACAAATCTCCACTCAATACATTGTACAATTATGATATCTATTAAAAACTTCTTTAAATAACTATTCATGATTTTTATTGGATAGTCTGACATATATTATCTGCACAACCCTGAAATAACATGCTGTAAGACAAAATAACTGTAGAAGGTGATAATGGAAGGAAACATTACCTCCCAACAAGTAAAGAGAAGGAACATGACCTATGTGTCGTGTCAAAGTATAAAATGCTTAGTTGTACACAGATGAGGGGCATACACTAAGTCATATCTATAAAATGAACATCCAATATGTGTTATAAACTGAATGTAAAACCCACCTCAGATCATAACATACGTAGAATGTATGAAAGACGCACTCAAGGAAACTGTTCATGATGCAAACATTCATATGCGAATGTATCTATATGTCGTGTACTGCCGTGAAACAATCACACACAGGTATACTAAGTAGCCCACAAGGATGCAGTGTATCATAAAGGATGACTTCAACAATATAACCAGAAAAGCTTACTGAGTAGCACACTGCTCAAAAAGTACTCATATGTGTTAAACATAAGTGATCACTAAGAAATAATTGAGAACTAAAATAATATATTGTTATGAATAAATGCATTGCAACCAGTACACACTTAGTCTTTCGATGACATTGACACCAAAAGCCATTACATGCAAGTAATTAAAAAATTTTTTATGGAAAATACCAGTCATACAAATTGTGTCAAAGTCAAGCAACATCATTAATTGATCAGTGAGGAGGCCACGCACCATGCTCATAATTAAAAGGTAAGTAACTGTAATTTTTCTCTCAGACGAGAACAACATTTAGCACTAAAAACACTTTTATTATTGACACCAATGTACAGAATGAACAGAAATGTCTCCTTGACGGAGAATGCTGCTGTTTGTACAAACATTGAATATTCTAGAATATGGAAGCATAACAGATATAAAAAATTTCCTGTGCTTTCTAGAAATGGTAAATCGCAAATAAAAAATATTTGCTGGTGGTTGGATTTAACTGGCGACATGCAGCACAACAGCCCGCAATGCTAACCGCTACCCGACAATGTCTGCAGCACAGCTCGCGGTTATATTGCTTCCTGGAATGGAAAATCCTTTCACTTCTTACGCTGATATTTCGTTCCAAATTTTGATGTTAAGTAAGTCATTATCCTCCTTTCTGCTATTCATTACCTTCGTCTTTGCGTTGTTTATACTTCTACGTATAAATGACTACAGTGCAGTTCGCACTTAGGTGTATGGCAAGTGGTTTATAGAACCAATTTAAGACTATTTCCATTCTCGAACAGCACTTAGAAAAACTGAACATCAAAATTTTTCCTTGGGTCAGCGATTTCTCTTATTTTATTACAATGATGCATACGTAGAAATGAGTCAACAACATATGTAGGCATTAGGAGGCCGCGACCAGACTGACTCTTATCAGGCGTGAAGATTGTGTAAATGTGCTCCAAGTTGCAGCCTGCTATATGGGCAGGTGCTCCATCCTGTTGGAAGTACCGTAACTGTATGTCTTTTACTCCTCCGTTAATGCTGCCATATATGTGCATACATTCACGTCCAATCTTATTGACTCGTCAGGCCACTTTTATTTGCCCCACCCTGTACGTAAACAATTCAATAGCATAAATTCGGAAAAGAGATGAAGTACGAAATATTAGTACCTGGGGCATTTGTCACATTAAAATTAATGCCAACGGCGTATGTCACATCCCAAGTAACACCAGAACGTAAGATTCTATAAATAAAGAATAAGTACCCTCATTTGGGCGTTGTAAAAACAGAACGACAGGTGTGCATGAAATATAAAAACGATAGGTTTACTTCAGATACGACAACAAAAGTAGTCATAGCAGTACAGAATATGACCAAATGTACATAAATATAAGCAGCCGCCTTGCAAGGAGGCGTCACACCACCTTCCAATCTGGAAGATCACACATAAAAAAACGTGGATGTAGCTGCGTGGGCTAGGAAGTTAGTACGGAAGGAAGTAGAGGGCTCTGCACAGCGTGGGGTGATAAACATAATATACAACTAAAATTGAACAGAGAAAAAGAACATAATCAAGCTAGTGTAAATCCACATATCAAAAACTTGGAAAACTGAAAATATAAATGAATGTATTAACTTTAAATCAAATAAATACGTTTTCCAAAAGATACAGTAAATTAAAAAAAAAACGCCTTTGATTTAGTGATTGCTACCCGAACTCGCTTATATCAGTGAAACCCTCTCCCCTATATCGCCATAATGCAAAATGAGCTGCCACCCCACCTTCTGCACTTAACACTCCCATCACTACACAGGACATCAGCCTCACACTCCGCACTAAACGCAACACTGCTCCCGGCCACGACTGCGTTACCTACCGCCATCTCAAACACTGCCCTCCCTTCTTCCTTTCCCTCCTTGCCACCCTCTACAATGTCATCCTTGCCACTGGCTTCTATCCCGACCTGTGGAAAACCTCCCGTATCCTGATGTTCTCCAAACCCAATAAGCCTCCATCTGATGCCTCTTCCTATCGTCCTATCTGTCTTACATCGGTGTTCAGCAAGCTCTTGGAATCCATCCTTTCCCGGCGCATCCATCTCCACCTCCACCAAAACCACCTCCTCCCAAACACCCAATGTGGCTTTCGACCCTCCTTCTCTGCTGATGACCAACTCCTCCGCCTCACTCATCTCCTCTCCCTCCAGCTTAACTCCCGTCGCTCCGCCATTTTTGTCTCACTTGACCTCGAAAAGGCCTACGACCGTGTCTGGCATCCCGGTCTCCTGTTTAAACTCCAAACCTACGCCCTTCCTATCAACTACATCCGTCTGGTGGCCTCCTTCCTCTCCCACCGCCCCTCCTATGTTACCGTCCATCATGCCAATTCCCACACCTTCTACCCCTCTGCCGGTGTGCCCCAGGGCTCTGTCCTCTCCCCTCTCCTCTACCTCCTGTACACGGCAGATATGCCCCAACCCCCCCCCCCCCTCCAGTCCACCTCTTGCAATATGCTGATGACACCGCATTCCTCGCCCTCGCTCCTACCCTCCAACGGTCCCAACGCCTTCTCCAGAATCACCTTGACCTTTTTGCTGCATGGTGTAACCAATGGCTCCTGAAACTCAATCCTTCCAAGACCCAGGCAATCATCGTAGGTCGTACCACTCGCTCCTTCCGACTCCTGGATTTCTCCCTTACTGTCTGCGCACGTCCTGTTCGCCTCACCCCCACCCTCACCTACCTTGGCCTCACCATTGACCGTCACCTCACCTGGATACCTCATCTCCGCTCCATCCAATCCAAAGCCCACAACTGCCTCCGACTCCTCAAACTCCTCTCTGGCCGGACATGGGGGTTGCACCCCTCTACCACCCTCCACACCTACAAATCCTTCATCCGTCCCATCCTCTGTTATGCCAGTCCTGCCTGGATATCTGCCCCCCCCCCCCAAATTCTATCAGTCCCTCCAGATCCTTGAGCATCATGCACTCCGCCTCGCCTTCCATATCCGCCTCCCGTCCCCCACGTGGATCCTCTATGATCTCATTCCTTTCCCCCATCTGCTCCTATTCCTTGAACATATCCGCGTCCTCTACACCTCCCGCCGTCTTGAACCCCCTCACCCCCTGGTTGCTCCTCTCCTCTCCCGTCCCCGCCCCCTGCCACGTCTTCACCGTTGTGTCCCCCCTACCCTCCATCTCTACACCCTCCATCTCCTTTCCCAAGGTGGCTTCCGTCACCTCCCCCTCCCGGATGATGCCCTCTCTCCCTCCATTTCTCCTTCCTATCAACTCT
Organism: Schistocerca serialis cubense; assembly: GCF_023864345.2. NCBI lineage: Eukaryota > Metazoa > Arthropoda > Insecta > Orthoptera > Acrididae > Schistocerca > Schistocerca serialis. Next base: position 148,959,769 of record NC_064640.1, read on the forward strand.
GATCCTCAATCCCCCTCCTTTCCTCTGTCCTTTCCCTGGGCTCCCTCTCCCCTCCCCCTTCTGTCCTGTTTTTCTCCCCACTAAACCTCTCCCTACCTCCCTTCTCCCCCCCCAGTCCTTTTGTATTCCCCTCCTCTGCCTATCCCACTCCCTGTCGCGTCTGCCCCCCACCCCTCTTATGGGCCCTCATCCTCCTTCAGCTCCTTTCCCGGCTCCCCCTTCGCTTTTACTCTCCTTTCCCCTCCTTTTTTGTTTTCCCATCTTCTGTCCAGTTTCCCCCCACCTGCTCTCGACTGTGGTGTCACATTTGCCAACTTTTTAGTGCAGTGTTCCAGTGACTATTCAGTGTTGTTTGTCTTTCTCGTGTTGCGAACAGAAACCATGCTGTCGCTCGGTGTGAATTTTATTTCCTTTGCGAACAGAATCCAGACTGTCGCCGTGTTTCTTTTAATTGTCTATTGTTTTCCCTGTCTACTTCGTATGTATTTTTATTAGCGTCATCATCCCTATGTTGTTGTTTTAAGTTCCACGATTTCTTTTCGCCTTGTTACTCTCTAAGTCTCCGATTTTATCGCCTGTTTTTTATTATTTGTTCTCTTGATCTTTGTCACGAAATCTGTCGGCTGAAGAGCGGCGTACTAAGCTGCTGCCAGCCCGCCCCCTTCGGGGGGAATTGAAATTCAATAAATGAAAAAAAAAAAAAAAAAAAAGGAATGAGCTGCCATTCTTTCAACTTTTTCGATGTCCTCCGTCAATTCTATTTCGGTAGGATTCCATACCTCCTAGCAGTACTGCGGAAGAGGACAGATAAGCGTGGTGTAGACAATCTCTTTAGTGGATTTGTTGCAATTTTTTTTGTCCTGCCAGCAGTCCCTGGATCGTCTTCTCCACAACATTTTCTATGTCATGGTTCCAGTTTAAGTTTTTTGTAAATTAACCCGTAGGTATTTAGTTGAGTCGACAATCTTTAAATTTGTGTTATTTATCCTTTAGCTGAAATATACCGGAACGTTTTAGTACTCACATGGAGGACTTCACATTTGTTACTGTTCAGGGTCAGTTGCCACTTTTTGCACCGTGCAGATACGTGGTCTAAATCATCTCATATTTCGTTTCGATCTTCTGATGGCTTAACTAGACGGTAAACGACAGCATTAACTGCAGTTTAAGAAGGCTGCCCAGATGGCCCCCTAAACAGTGTATAAAGTTTAAGAACAGCAGAGGGCTACAACACTCCCTTTGGGAACAGCAGATGTCAATTCAGTTTCACTAGAGAACTTCCCGTCAGTTACTTTGAACTGTGACCTTTCTGACAGGAAATCACGAATTCAGTCTCACAACTGTGACGATACTCCACAGACACGCAATTTGATTAGATGTCCCTTGTGAAAAAAGGTGTTAGAAGCCATATGGACATCTGGATATAACTTAAGATCCTCTGTCGACAGCATTCATTAGTTCCTGCAAATAAAGAACCAGTAGCGTTCCACAAGAACGATTTTTTCTGAATCCGTGCTTTTTATGTGTCGATCTATCGTTTTCTTCGAGGTATTTCATAACGCTGGAATACAGTATGCGTTCCAGAATAGTGCTACAAATCGATGCCATTGATATGGGTCTACAATTTAGCGGATTACTCCTATTTCCTGTGTATTGGTTTGACCTGTGAAATTATCCTGTCTTAAGTATGTACCTTTCGTCGAGCGAACGGTAGTGTATGATTGTTAAAAATGGAGCTATGTCATCAGCGTACCCCGAGAGAACGTAATTGATGCCGGTATACAATCTGGACCGGCAGACTTGCCTTTATTAAGTGACTGAAATTGCTGCCCTACACCAACGGCATCGACTTCCAAATTACTGATTTTGGTAGCTATTCTTGATGCGAAGTCTGGTATATTTACTTCGTCTTCTTTGGTGAAAGAGTTCCGGAAAACTGTGTTTAGTAACTCCGCTTTAGTTACGCTCTCGCTGATAGTAGTACCACTTCCATCACGCAATGGCGGTATTGGTTGTCTTGCCGGTGGTGTACTTCACATACGCCCAGGATCCCTTTGTATTTTTTGTCGGATTTTGAGACAGAGTTTCGTTGTGGAAACCATTAAAGGCATCTCGAATTGAAGTCCGTGCTAAGTTTAGAGCATGTGTAAACTGTCGCCAGTTTTGGAGATTTTACATTCTTTTCACTCTAGCATGCGTTTTTCATTGCTTCTGCAATAGCGAGCAGTTTGTGCATTATGGGAGATCTGCTCATCTCTCATTGATTCACTTGGCACAATAATCTCAACTGCTGTCAACACTATTTCTTCGATTCTAAGTCACTTTTGGTTAGCGCTTCTACAGTTAGTGTGCAGGGAATGGATAATGTCTCTTAGAAAGGCGTCAAACGATCTTTTATTTAATTTTTTAAATAGATATATTTTCGATGGATTTCTATGTTACAGTTTTCAATCTCGCTACAAAGATCTTATAATCACTAATTTTTGTGTCCGTCAAGATCCTATCTAATGGCTCAGGATTGTTTGTCTTAAAGGGGTCTAGTACGTTATCGCAACCATTAACACTCCGTGTGACTTCCTGAACTATTTGCTGAAAATAATTTTCGGAGAAAGCATTTAGTTCAATTTTGGTGATTTTTATGCCTGCTACAGACCTTTTTTTTAAGCACATGTGTAACAGCACTACTAGTTTTGGGCACTTCTGATTCTAAAATGCTTCTGAAAACGTAACACACCATAATAAAAGAAGAGAGCTGAAACATGGAAGTCAGACAGTGACATTGGATGTAGCGTTATACAGACATGGAAATTACCTGTAGTAACGGTGTGGATACATCGCCCTCGTTTCGTCAAAAATTACGTGTCATGCATTTATGTACACAGCACAGTCGTCAACAGTCATGATCTAAAATATAAAGTGCATGACGTGATAGTGCTTGCAAAGAACAGCATTGCTATGTTATTAAGATGCCACATTCAGTCAAAAACACCCAGAAAACAAAACTTGTAATAATTACCACAAGTTGCACTACATACACTTGTTCTGTACCTGACACATGTGCATGAGAGTGTGGGAAAATTTTAACTGTCAGCCAGAAAAAAACAAAGGATCTAACTGCACAATCGATACGATTTCAGAGTATATATCTGTCTTATACTGACACTTGCATGGGAGACATGGGACTTATATACACGAATCTGTGTCATATATAAGCACAAGTACAGAAACATTTAGTACAACTTTGAAGGCGTATTTCATAAACAGAGCATAAATATTTATAGCATAATTATTCGGTACAGTGTTGGTAAGCAGCATATATAATGTCGATTCTCAAAACTACTATCTTAGTACACGAAGTTGAGGAATAGGTAAAATTTTACGTATGTCTTTATTGTATAAGAAAGCAACCAAAACCACACTGTAAGTAACCCGATAACAGCAACACAGCACAATGTATCACAACATGGAGTTAAAGACCCATATCAGTAACCTCGGTAGTAGGATTTTGGACATTATACTGTGTTCGAACAATATGAACTTCCTCGAAGAAAACGATTTATTGAAAAATAGCCAACACGGATTCAGAAAATATCTTTCTTGTAAAACGCAACTATCTCTTTATTCTCACGAAGTAATGAGTGCTATCTACAAGTATGTCAAATTGATTCCATATTTTTAGATTTCTAGAACGTTTTTTAAACCGAAACGATAATTAAATCGACATGAACTGCTATATATATTATGACTTTTGATGGTATTAAGGTAAATACATTGTTTGTTCTCATTAAAATATTTCATTTGCTAACTATCCCTATCAGTAGTTAGTGCCTTCCGTAGTTTGAATCTTTTATTTAGCTGGCAGTAGTGGCGCTCGCTGTATTGCAGTAGTTCGAGTAACCAAGATTTTTGTGAGGTAAGCGATTTGTGAAACGTATAGGTTAATGTTAGTCAGAGCCATTCTTTTGTAGGGATTTTTGAAAGTCAGATTGCGTTATGCTAAAAGTATTGTGTGTCAGTTTAAGGACAGTCAAGTATAATTGTTGAAAGGGGACGTTTCATATGTCGACCCTTAGCCGAGGATACCTCACTGGAACCTTCTGATTTTTTCTTGTAGTTTGTGTAATTAGTGTAGTTTTTGTTTATTGCTAGCGCGTAATTATAGAGAGAATTTCCTTTGTAATTATAGTTTTTCATTGTCGTACACAGTTGTGGCATGCATGTAGATTTGCACCAAGTACTTCGCACCTGCGCTTGCAATTGACTAGATATTATTTTCAATGCTATGTTAATGTGTTTTGTTATTTTGCTCTTCAAATTGTGCTTTTCTGTGTTGTCGTGTGAAATATTGTGACAATAATGGCGTGTGAAAAACGTAATACTAGGTTTCAAAGTAAACTGAGAAATGACAGTGAAGACGAAAGCAGTGTGTTAGCGCCGCAGAGTAATGAATTAACTAATGTTCAAAGTAGTAATTTGGTAATTGTGCATAGGGAAATGGAGCGGGCTGCAAATAATGGTGTAGGCAGTGAAACAATTAGTGAACAGGGAAGCATTATCGATCGATCGGTCGGCAACAGGTCGCCTCAGGAATCCGAAATGACAGAACACAATATTGCAAATACTGTAGACTCAGGTTTTGGGTTATCACCGTTTTCTCAAAGGAGTCAAGACACATTTTCTGCTTGTCAAAACGTGAATGTTGCCGGTGAAAATGCACTGCCAAAAAGCATAGAGAAACACATTCCAGACACTAATACATTACTATTGCAATTAATGCAACAAATGAAACAAAATCAGAGACAAACACAGCAAAAGCTTCAAAAGTTAGACACAATGGAACAAAATCAGAGACAACCCCAGCAACAGTTAGACGCAATGGAACAAAATCTTCACACCACGCTTGAACAAACACGTGAAGATTTAACTACTGAGTTACATAACATTGAATCGAAATGTCAAAAAGCCTGTAATGATGTAAAAACACAAATTTGTGAGCATTTTCAACCTATTTTTTCGCGGCATGAAAATGCATTACAGAATCACGAAGCAGCCATAAAAGAGCTGCAAATTATTGTTCATGAAAATCATGAGACCTTGCAAGCTAAAATTGACTCAGTTGCATCTACCGATTTGGTTACGCAACTTGCAAAAACTCAGGAAAACTTAAAGGACACAGTAGATACGATTTCAACACAAATGGACACTCTGAAACTTGGTTCAGAAAAACGCACAGAGGAAATAATTTCACTATCAGATAAAGTAGCCAAACTTTCAGATCAGTTCACTAACTTATCTACAAAGGTAGATGATGATCTGAATGACACAAGACCTGTAGCTTTCACTGACACTGAAGAGTATGAACAAATTAGAAAATTCAAACAAAATCAAAATCAAATCAATACACAGTACAAAAGAGAAATCCGGGAAGTACAAGATCAGTTGGTACAAGTAATACAAGAGTTACATACTTCAGAGGACACTCGCGCTCCAGTACGGGAAGAGGGACATAGAAATACGGAGCAACCACAAAATAATAACACAGGACACTTCGGAAATTATGAAAGAAATTGGCAAGGCGCATTGAATTTTGAGATGGAACCACCGAAACGAAGTAACAATGAGCGATGTGCGACTCGCCGACACGATGATTTTGACTATAAGCTGTTCATTACTACACGTAAATTCAAAACATTTAAGAATTCTGGCTTCATCAATTCTCTCATTGTTTTCCTCCCAACTGGTCATTGCAGCACAGATTAGAATTTATGTGTGGCTACTTAGAGAATGAACCAGCTGTAAGAATGCGATGGGTCATTCACGATTGTCACAGTGAAGGAGAATTTTATCATGCCTTCCTCTCAGCATATTGGTCTCAAGCTACACAAGACCGAGTAAAACATAGCATCATAATGATGAAACATTTCGAACAATCTGAATTCTCCAGTCTTGTGAAATATTTTGAAGACATGTTGCACAAGAATCAGTACTTGTCAAACCCATACAGCCCCTCAGAACTCATACGCATTTGCTTAATCAAATTACCTGAACATTTACGACATATTATTTTGGCAGGACGTTGCAAAGACGACATTGAAGCTTTTCAGGGACTCTTACAAGAATTAGAAATTGACACTGATAATCGCGGAACGCGAAAACAGGAACACAACAATTACAGGTCACATCCGTCGCAATTCCGCGATGAAAGAAATAATAACTGGACACAACAAGGCTATTCTCACAACACAAATCGTGACCAAAACAGACACCACCCGTATGACAGCCGTTGGCAGAGTAGTAATAACTACAGGGAAAGATCACCTCTCCGCGGTAATGACTATCACAGAGACAATCAGAGAAACAGACAATATGGGAACCAAAATAAATATTATCAAGGGAGACAGAATAACTTTAGACGCAGTGGACCAGCGCGCAGTTACGATTCAGAGAGAAGTTCTCCACCACGTGACCGACAAGGAAGAAACTATGGAATCTACCGACATGACGACAGACGATATGATCGTAACGACAGACCTGAATTGCATTAGAACTGGAGGGATTCAAACAGAGCAGGGCCCTCTCGATAAGGTGAATTTGTAGAAGTTAGGTCTCCAAATCCCAATAACGACGCGCGCCAACAAAGAGACAATAGGTAATGACTCATACTGCTGGGAGCCACGAAACGTACGTATGAAACTGACGACGCAGCTGCCGTAGCTAGTAATTACGTAAAAATGGAAGACATTAGGCACATCTTACTCCAGGAACACGACGTAAAACATAACAACATTGCATATCCTGTGATTCACATTACAGTAAATGACGTAAAATTTACGGCAGTACTTGACTCTGGCAGTCCCATTTCAGTAATTAGTGAAACAGCCTTTAGCAAATGTAACAAATCGAACGATTGCCCCACACTTCCGTTACGTAAGATTAAATTACAAGGTGCAATCTTTGGAAAAAGCGTAGATGTACGCCAACAAACCAACTTAGAATTCTTTTGTCAAACCCACAGCTTCTCTATGAACTTTCTTATTGTTCCATTATTGTCGACGGAAATTATACTGGAAGTAGACTTTTTGAATGAATACAAAGCAATCTTAAACTTTCACGATGCTGAAATAAGTTTAGAGAGAGAAGGTAAGTCAATAGCTTTGAAATTTGAAGATTGGCTCTCAAACCATGACGAGGAAATTAATCGGCTTTACCTTCTGTTAGACAACAGTTCGGAATTTTCTACGGAACTAGACACTAACAATCACTCTGCAAGTACTGACAGGGTGATATGGACGGCATATTTGAAACTAATGAGTTAATTCAGAATAAAATTCAAACAGTTGACAATTGTAATGACAGTGATAGGCAGGACCTTTTTGAGATTTTACAAGCACATTCCACAGTTTTTACTCACAAAACAGGAACAATCAAGGGATTTCAATACCAATTTCGTGTTCGTGAGCATACTAAATTTTGTGTTAGACCATACGTAATTCCAGCACATTATAGGGACCGTGTTAGAACAGAAATACAATCTATGCTTGACGAGGGCATTATTGAGCCTGCAGTAAGCTCATACAACAATCCATTACATGTTGTTGAGAAGAAAAATGGATCGATCAGGCTTGTCTTAGATTCGATACAAATCAGTACTATCATTATTCCTGAAACAGACAGGCCGCAAACGTTGGAAGAACTTCTTCAAAATTTTAATGGTGTAAAAGTGTTGTCTTCCATTGATCTCAGATCCAGCTTTTATCAGATCGAACTTCATCCAGAATGTAGAAAATACACAGCTTTCCTTTGTTTCGGCGTTTGTTATCAGTTTCGGAAACTTCCTTTTGGTTTGAATATTTCTTCGGCAGCATTCATTCGCGGGCTAAATTCCATATTACCTGAGTTCTTAAAACGTCACATCACCTTATATGTGGACGGTATTCTAATAGCAGAAGCTTCATGGGAACAACATAATCGCATCCTCAACAGTTTGTTACGTATTTTTGCAGAATCTAGAATTACAGTTAACTTGGAAAAGTCTGAATTCGGTAGGTCAAAGGGGAGGTTTTTGGGACATATTATATCTTCTGAAGGCATTCAGCCGGATCTTGAAAAGTTAGAAGCAATCAGAGCCATTCCAGTTCCATCCACAAAAAAACTAGTCCACAGTTTTCTAGGTCTCGTAAATTTTTACCGTCGTTTTCTGAATATGCAAATTCTTGTTACACCAAAACTTTGTTCTCTCACTGGAAAAAATACTATTTGGAACTGGGACGAACAGGCACAGTTGGAATTCAATTCTTTGAAAGAATCGCTGCTTAACGCGCCAATACTAGCTCATCCAGATCTGTCACAAGATTTCTGCCTTGGCACGGATTCTTCTAAAGTCGGTCTTAGTGCCTATTTATTTCAAGAAGCCACAGAAAATGACACTACCGTTCAGAAAACCATTGCTTTTGCTAGCCGAGTGCTAACAAAATCTGAAAAAAGTTATTCCGTTACTGAATTAGAAGCTTTAGCTATCGTTTGGGCATTTACCAAATTCCATTTCTTTCTTTCTGGTAAGCACGTAAAAGTATACAGTGATCATCGTGCATTACAATTTCTTATGTCTTCAAAATTAAATCATGACAGGTTAAAACGTTGGGCATTGTTTCTGCAAGAATTCCACTTCACAATAGTCTACATTCCCGACAAGGAGAACATTGTTGTGGACGCACTGTCACGCGCACCGGTTGGGCTTGAGAAAAGTAACACAGAAGGCAACCTCGAAAAAAATTTCAGTATTCTTTACATTCAGAAAGTCGCCTTTGAAAACTTCATCACCACATCTTTAAAGGACATTGCTCATGAACAAGATAAAGATCCGATTTGGAAAGACATCAAAAGCAAATGGCATGAAAAGACACACATTCAGATTCGGCATTATTACCTGGTTAGAATCAACATCGACAGAGATCCTGGGTACAGTATAGAGTGTGACCTGGTAAAGATTGCGTCGGCATCGAGACACACCAATGTTGAATTTGTATCTGTCCTGAGACGCCATGACCGGCCTCATTTGAACTCTTCTGTTGGGAGAGTTAATTTGGAGTTGGAACGGCTGCTTGGGTCGGGTGCGGGGGCTCATATTGGTGTGGTTCCTGTTGATTATCTCAGTAGGTGGGACTATACCAGGCACGGCCTACATCTCAACAGGAAAGGGAAGGGGAAACTGCCTGGGGTAATAGCAGGAAATTTAAGGAGGGAGGCACTGCCATGAATGGTAAAATACCAGTGGTTACAGGTGTTGGAGCAGCACCTTTTTTAGGATAGGTAAGACAGAAAGATGTCAAGTTCTACGAGAGGTCAGGATTGAAACAAATCTTCAGTTTAGGAAAGAAATTAAACAGCACAATTCTAGCACACTGGATCACCAATCACAGCTACCAATTATAAATTTTCACCAATCACCAGAAATTTTATCTCCACCAAGTTGTATCTCAGTCCTAGGTAATTGCATTGATGAATTAAAGTCACCCAACCCAGTTGACATAATCTGCCTCTCTGAACACCATGTGACCACTGGTATAGGAACTAGGCCTAAGCACAATGAGAAACTCAGACAGGAGAGTACTGCAAATGTTAGAATAAGGAAAGGTTCTCATAAAAGTATAATTAAAAATAATGTAAGTATATTTCATCAAAATATTGGGAGTTTAAAGAATAAAGTAGATGAGCTTCTGGTTTGTTTAGAAGATTTAGAAGCGGAGAATGAAATAGATATACTATGCCTGTCTGAGCATCACATTGTTACTGATATGGATAAGGTAAATGTAAGTGGTTATAAGCTCTCTGCACATGTAATGAGAGAAAATATGGAGAAAGGAGGAGTTGCCATATATATCAAAAGTTATCATTGTGCAAAAAGTATAGAAACAAAAAAGTTTTGTGTAGAGAAACATATAGAAGCATGTGCCTGTGAGCTTAAATTAAATAAAGGCACATTTATAATTGTAACTGTATATAGGTCCCCATCAGGAAATTTTCATCTATTTCTGAAAAATTTGGACTCCTTGTTGTGCTATCTGTCAGACAGGGGGAAGCAAATTATTATTTGTGGGGACTTCAATGTAGATTCTCTGAAAGAGGGTAATAGGAAAAATGACCTTGAAGTATTACTCGGTTCTTTCAATTTGACACCCGTTATTGATTTTCCTACTCGGGTGGTAAAGGATAGCAGCTCACTGATAGATAACTTCTTTATAGACCAAGATAAGTTTAACCAGATAAATGCTCAGCCTGTTGAGAATGGTCTTTCTGATCATGGTGCACAGCTAGTTACAATATATGACATAGCTCCATTCAGCAATACTAAACAGTCCTCCAAAGTAGTACGTTCAGTCAACGATTTAACAATTGCAAATTTCAGGGAAAGCCTACAGCAGTTAGACTGGGATGAGGTGTACCGTGAACCTGATGCCAATTTAAAATATAATTTATTTCATGACATTTTTGTAAATGCATTTGAAAACTGCTTCCCCAAGAAAATAGTTAAATATACTCGTAAGAAACCTTGTAACAAACCATGGCTTACTAAGGGTATAAAAATATCTTGTAACCGGAAAAGGGAAATGTATCTGACAGCAAGAAAGAGTAGTGACCCAGAAACTATCAAAAATTATAAAAACTACTGTGTTATATTAAGAAAAGTTATTAAAAAATCCAGGAGTATGTGTATCATGTCTGAAATCAGCAACTCTGATAATAAAATTAAAACAATTTGGAATATTATTAAAAGAGAAACAGGTCAACCAAGAGCAGAGGAAGACAGTATTACCATCAAATTGAATGAAAGCTTTACGAACAAAAAGTCAGAAGTTGAAAATATTTTTAATAATCATTTTCTAAATGTTGTGGATATAGTAGGATCCAGGTGTTCATTAGAAGATGCTAGGCTGTTAATGGAAGAGGCCATACATATGCAATTTGATACAATTGAAATCTCACTCACTTCTCCCTCTGAAATTAGGAAAATAATAAACTTGCTTAAAAGCAAAAACTCACATGGAATTGATGGCATTTCCAGCAAAATACTAAAAGCTTGTTCTCAACAGATATGTAAGATTCTCAGCCACCTGTGTAATAGCTCTCTGGAACAGGGCATTTTCCCTGATAGACTGAAATATGCTATTGTTATACCTTTGCATAAAGAGGGGGATAGATCTGATGTCAACAATTACCGTCCAATCTCCCTTCTAACAGCTTTATCCAAAATTTTTGAGAAAGTAATGTATTCAAGAGTAGCTTCACATATCTGTAAAAATGAAGTACTAACAAAATGTCAGTTTGGTTTCCAGAAAGGTTTTTCAACAGAAAATGCCATATATGCTTTCACCAGTCAAATTTTGAATGATCTGAATAACCGAACACCACCCATTGGGATTTTTTGTGATCTCTCAAAGGCTTTTGATTGTGTAAATCATGAAATTCTGCTAGACAAGCTCAAGTATTGTGGAAGTGGTTCCTTGTAAACGGACTCTCACTGAATTTTGATAAGACACAGTACATACAGTTCCGTACAGTGAATGGTATGACGCCATTAATAAATATAGACCTTAATCAGAAGCATATAGCTAAGGTAGAATATTCCAAATTTTTAGGTATGTCCATTGATGAGAGATTAAATTGGAAGAAACACATTGATGATCTGCTGAAACGTTTGAGTTCAGCTACTTATGCAATAAGGGTCATTGCAAATTTTGGTGATAAACATCTTAGTAAATTAGCTTACTACGCCTATTTTCACTCATTGCTTTCATATGGTATCATATTTTGGGGTAATTCATCACTGAGGAATAAAGTATTTATTGCACAAAAGCGTGTAATCAGAATAATAGCTGGAGTCCACCCAAGATCATCCTGCAGACATTTATTTACGGATCTAGGGATATTCACAGTAGCTTCTCAGTATATATACTCTCTTATGAAATTTGTTGTTAACAACCAAACCCAATTCAAAAGTAATAGCAGTGTGCATAACTACAATACTAGGAGAAAGGACGATCTTCACTATTCAAGATTAAATCTAACTTTGGCACAGAAAGGGGTGAATTATACGGGCACTAAAGTCTTTGGTCACTTACCAAATAGTATCAAAAGTCTGACAGATAACCAACAAGTATTTAAGAAGAAATTAAAAGAATTTCTGAATGACAACTCCTTCTACTCCGTAGAGGAATTTTTAGATATAAATTAAGAAAAAAAAGAAAAAAAACAAAAAAATATTAAAAAAATAAAAATAAAAAATAAAGAAAAACAAAAAACAAAAAAAATTAAGTTGTTATATTAACTTAAGTATGTTGTTAAATTAACCTAATTATGTCATGTATTGGAAAATTTGACTCGTTCCACATCATTACAAAATATCGTATTCATGATCCATGGAACTAGTATTAATCTAATCTAATCTAATCTAATCATACTCTTCAAACGCTGCACTGTTGATGACAAGCTATGGGTACTTTGCATTCCAGACGATTTTGTTAATAAGCTCATTTGGTACATTCATTTCAGGTATGCACATTTTGGCCCACGAAAATGTTATCATATTCTTCGAACGACTTGTTATTTTACCAATATGGAAAAGAGAATTCGAAGAGTCTTGTCTATTTGTAAACTTTGTCAAAAGGGTAAACCATCTACTGTCTCACATCGTGCTCCGTTGTTTCCTATCATTCCTTCTAAATTAAAAGAATTTGCTGCTGTTGATCTCTTGGGACCGCTTGTCAGAACATCGAATGGATTTTCGTACGTTCTAGTCGCTGTTGAACTTACTTCAAAATTTGTTTCTTTCACTCCGTTACGTAAAGCCACTGGATGGTCTGTATCCAACTCCTTTGTTAAAAATTTCTTATATGAAGTTGGACACGTTAGTAAAGTCATTTCAGATAACGGACCGCAATTCAGATCTGCTGTTTGGTCACGCATGCTTCGGAATCATAAAATCAAACCTGTTTTTATTTCATTGTACTCACCACATTGTAACCCGTCTGAACGGATTATGAAAGAAATCAATAAGCTTTGCAGACTTTATTGTCACAGAAAGCATCAGCATTGGGACAGATATTTACACTTGTTTCAAAACGTGCTGAATGAAATGCCTCATGACTCAACTGCTTTACCACCTACTCTTGTACTGAAGAATGAAGAACCACCGAACAGAATCAGAGAGCTTGTACCTTTCCCGAATACACGTAAACTTCGACACAAAGACATAATTGATTTGGCTCTTAAAAATATAAAATCTGCAGCAGACAAAAGGAGAAAACTACACGGTAAAGCAAATGCAAAGAAATTATATCTTGGTCAGAAAGTTCTCATTAAAGCTCATTCATTGTCACATAAGAAGAAACACTTGAGTCACAAATTCTTTCTAGTTTACAATGGACCTTACAGAATCCGACGTATACCACATAATAATTGCGTTGAAGTTGAAACACTGCGTACTAGGAAGAGTAAAGGTTTACACCACATTTCACATGTAAAACCGTTTATTGAAAGATAATCTGCTTTTTAACTTAGTCTTTGCTATAAAATTTTTCACTTCACATTTCTAGTATGCTTTGTCAGGTTTAAGAAACTGTTAACCTGCAACAATGTTTGAAGTTAAATATCCATTCAAGAACCAAGAGAACATATTTAAACAGAAATTACGAATGCATTGTTATGGTGAATAGACGACACAGTGTTATTGTGTGTGTACATTCTTGCTTGTTAGTTGCACGATTACGTAACGACTATAAGACTTACATACTTAGAACATATACTGGTACTGCTAATGAGATTTTAATGCAACATTTTGGTTTACTTGAAAATACATTATGGATTTAAAGTACTTTCTGTGATATACCAGATGACACAGTGGTTAGTTTATGTGACAGCTACACGACTTTATCACGACACTACTAATGAGTGACAATTTACAATGTTGCTTTTGCGGTGTATCTGTTTTATATCTGCACAGTTTTTCTGAACTCTTCTGGAAAGTAAAACATGTTTTAATAGTAACTTTTGTGGTATAGCTACAATGAGACTGCCTTTTCCGTAGCACAACAATATGTTACAGCACAGTACTTTCTTCATCACGGCAATAAGCGTAATAACTAAGATATCTATACGCAAAGCATTTCACTTTTGTTTAGCATGAGGTAAGTACATTGGCTTCTGCAGAACTTAGCTTTCAGAGGACGGTAACTACGACACTTCCACAGAGATTATCTTACAACAAGACGCACAGTTTAGTGCTACAGTACACGTATTTGAGTGATTAATTTTGTACTTAAATCATTTATTTTTAAAGATATTTGAAGTACAATGATACAAAGTTTTTCTGTGACACATTTCTTTCCATTGCAATAATCTGTAACCCCTGAGGGTATAATTACATTAATCCTCAGGGGGGTACACGCTTACTTTGTGTACCATGTGTGTGGCAAGCACAAGGAGCCCTAGCTAATATGGTATTTTCTTATACAACTTTACAATCGGTACCATATTTCTCTAACACATAAATTACACAGCTATCTGATCATTTAACTGAGAGACAAACATTTTTTTTACTACGTCAGTGACAGATGTTTACGTAATTACACAGTTGAATAACTTCACACTTATGAAACTGTATTTTGTCTGTACTTTGTGAACTGTTCATATTTTTTCAGAACCACTGTGATACTATGAGAGCTTTGAATGATGTATTTAGTATGAGATCATGATTTTTAAAGTACGTTTGAGGTAGATGACACTATCGAAATGAGCAGAGAATTTTTTTTAGGTTTTGAAATTATTGCAGAAAACTATGACAATTTTGAGATTTGACTGAGGTGTTATGTTGTTATTATTACGATGACAATGTGTATTATGCTGTTGAGGTATGTTTATGATCAATAAGCTGATGCTATATGAGGAATTGGATTATGCTATGTATTTATTATGATGAAATATTGAAGTGTCATTGCAAGATTGACGTGTCGACGAATATGTATATGTGTAATAAGGTAAGTAGTAATGAATAGTGGTTAGGGACTCTGACTTGTGAAAAAGGATGTTGGAAACCAAGAATCGTACTTTAAGAGTTATGAAATGTGTGTAAATGCGTGAATGTATCACAATGCAGGTGAAAATATTTTGCACACTGTTATATTCATAGGATTTTGTTTCTACACATTTGCAACGCAAATTCTCGACCTGTGAATATTTTTATATGAGACTGTCACTGCAGTGCAAACTGGTGTCGTAAATATTTCGGTGATAAAGTTAAGTGACCACCTTCACGTAATGCGTCGTGGGCACCCAGCTGCGCGCCAGTCGCCTGGAAAAAAGCCATTAGTGTGTGTCTTTCAGAGGCACAAGTGAAAAAAAAGGGGCCATTATCCTCGCTATTGACATTCCTTTGTAGAAAGCATCGCAAATACGACACGCTCAAACTTGGAAACATATGATAACACTGTGGAGCTCTTAATTTATGATATTTACTGAAATGCCTAATGAAATGACGAGAAATATTTTTATGTCTATACACCTGATTGAGAGATTTTCTTTACTACCTTATGAAATGCCATATGGCTAATGAATGATGTTTCATGCCTTCCTTTGTGCATATTTGCTCATTTTCTTTAATATCTAGTTCCTAGCTGCACTGCAGCATCGGTTATTATAAAATTTAATAGATGTACTAATATCACTATTTTCTGTCTACAGCCCCAGTAAAGAATACGTTTCTCATATACTTTCTTAGAAAAGAGAGCACAAATAAACATTTCCCTTCACAGGAATTACATAAATAATTTTTTTAATGACTTGGTAACTTTCCTGCAGAGTACGTTTTTGTGATGCATCACTCTAGTGTTAAGATGTGACATAGGTATTACACATGGCCATTTTTAGTGTAATATTTTTTCTGCTTGAGCTTTGTCATGTTTAGATATAAGTTATTGCATTTGCTGCTGCTGTTTGCCAGGCATAGTTCTACTAAATTTCACTTTACATTACTCTGTTAAGCCAGTTTTACTACGAATTTGTTTTTCTTGTTTGCTGCACATTGCCTTATATTAGTTGCAATATTGCATTTGCTTTGCTAATTTATGCTGCTTGCTTTGCCATTTGTATTTTTTTATCATTGCTGTTAGTGTTAATTGTTTTGTGCTGCTGCATTACCTCGTCCATTAGTTTAGCATCTGAGCTCAGTAGATTTAAGTTAGCTTAAGATGGGGTAGGATAAGAGAACGAGTTGTGATGAATGGAAAGAAATGCATTGAGAAGCTATAAGAAAATGGTTTGGCCAAAAAAGTATTTTGAAAGAGGATATGAGGAAAAAAGTAGGGTTTAGGGACAACAGGTTTAGGTAGGATTTTCTTGGAAATAAATGATAAGGTAAGATAATGGAAAATAAATAATGAGGTAAGAAATATGTGAACATAAAAATACAGAAAGCATGCTTGGATAGGATTTTTTTGGTGGAAACAAATGTTGAAATAAGACGAAAGATCTATGGAATGAAGTTTTGGGTTGGACTGCAGTACCAAATGTTACACTGAAAACGAACCCTGTCCTTTCCATTGTGTTATCCCCTATGTGTTTGTGTACTCTTGTATATTTGTGTTTTTCCTGTCTTTTTGTGTTTAGCTAATAAGAGTTATGTTGCAGAATTTTTCTGATAATATGTTATTTTCTTTGTAAAGATGTTTAGACATTATGTATTTTGTTCTGTTTTAATGCTCATGTGTGTTGATGTTTCGAAAGTTATTCTGATCTTTTATGTATGTACTCATGTCATAATTCCTGTAACACTGATGTATATGTTATTTCGATTCTTTTGTAAAGCCCGTATTACTACAAATGTTATCTGTATTGTTATGTTCTTGAATGATGTATTTTGCACCTTTGTAATTGTATTCTTATGTTGTAAATTTATAATTGTAATTGACACCAGTTCATCAAATTAAGTAACTTGTAAGTTACATTTCACTGCACACGTTTCTGTTGGTCATAGTATATGGACAATATGTGAGAAGTAGGGACTGTTAGTGTTTGCACGTGTGTTAAAAATTCAGCAAGGGACTGGATAACAGCATTGCTGGTTCGAAGGACATTTCAAAAAAAATTTTTGTGAGTGCACAAGTGGTGGCTCAAGGACTTGCTATATAGTCCGCAAGACTCTTTGATGGTGATTGTGCACCTGCACAGTCGCAACAGATGGCTGCTGGCCGTCTCTACTAGGACTATAGTGGGTCTGCATCTTTGATGGCCCGCCAATACCATTATCTCTACAAGGACTACAGTGGGTCTGCATCTTTGATGGCCCACGAATACCATTATTTCTACAAGGACTACAATGGATCTGCACCTCTGGTGGCCCACCAATACCATACTCTCTACCAAGACTATAGTGGGTCTGCTCTGTGATGACCTACCTAGCATTATTCTTCAAAACTTCGACTGACTCTGCTGTGGGTTTGCTCTGTTGTGGGCCATTACCTGTCTGCATGTCAAGAGTCAGCACTGTCTCTCCGTTGGAAGGACAACACTACTTTTTCAAGACTGCATGAAAATCCACTACTTCCGTGTGCATTTTCTTTTACTGCTTAGACTTTGAAAAAAAAACACTGCAATTTTACTGTGATGAATGATCGGGACTGTCTTTATGGACTGTGAGAAAATTTTAGCTTTTGACCAACATTGTATCAATAAGTGTGTGCATTTGATATCTTTGTTATTGTAATTATGAAAAATTTTATCAAATCATTATTGGCCACTGCCCAAAACAATTTGTAAATTTTTTTGTGGGGAGCGTGGGGGCTATGTAAGTAGGCTGTTTATGTTTTCTTATTGCCAACGTTACGTAGCGCTCTGCATGAAAATCATTGGTTGTGCTCTGTGCAGTCTGTGGCTAGTTTGCATTGTTGTCTGCCATTGTAGTGTTGGGCAGCTGGATGTGAACAGCGCATAGCGTTGTGCAGTTGGAGGTGAGCCGCCAGCAGTGGTGGATGTGGGGAAAGAAATGGCGGAGTTTTGAAATTTGTAAGACTGGATGTCATGAACTGCTATATATATTATGACTTTTGATGATATAAAGGTAAATACATTGTTTGTTCTCTATTAAAATCTTTCATTTGCTAACTATCCCTATCAGTAGTTAGTGCCTTCCGTAGTTTGAATCTTTTATTTAGCTGGCAGTAGTGGTGCTCGCTGTATTGCAATAGTTCGAGTAACCAGGATTTTTGTGAGGTAAGTGATTTGTGAAACGTATAGGTTAATGTTAGTCAGGGCCATTTTTTTGTAGGGATTTTTGAAAGTCAGATTGCGTTGCGCTAAAAATATTGTGTGTCAGTCTTAGCACAATCATGTATAATTTTTCTAAGGGGACGTTTCACACCCTAGCTGCAAACAGGCGTTGATATACATCATTAGGGACATGTTGAAAATGTGCGCACCGACCGGGACTCGAACCTGGGATCTCCTGCACACATGGCAGGCGTTCTATCCATCTCAGCCACCGGGAGCACAGAGGATGGTGCACCTGCAGGTACCTATCCATTGCATGTTCCCCATGAGACCCACATTCCCAACATGTCCACACCACTACATTCGTAGTGCACCTAATAAATGTATGCCCATCACACTCATTACTCGTGGCAGATTGATCTACCAAGTCCTGTACGAGTTGGGGCATAGCATGTACATTCGCACAAGAAGGTCGATGGCCGGGTAGCCATATTTTAACGATATATGAAGATAGTATCTGTTCCCAAAAGAACAGATACCATTAATGACGGTGCAGCTTCTCTAGAATGAAATGATAATTAAATCGAAACAGGCGTTGATATACATCATGCCCCTAATGATGTATATCAACGCCTGTTTGCAGCTAGGGTGTCGATTTAATTATCATTCCATTCTAGAGAAGCTGCACAGTCATCAATGGTATCTGTTCTTTCGGAAACAGATACTACCTTCATATATAGTTTAAAAAACTAAAAAAACCGTTTCTCAAAAATGACTTCTAATCAAATTGTGTGCTTAACAAGTATCGCCCCAGTTGTGCGACTGGAGTCTTTATTTCCTATCAGAAAGGACACAGTTCGTAGTAATTGAAGGAAATTCATTGAGTAAGACAGAAGTGATATCTGGCGTTCCTCTAGGAAGCGTTATAGGCCCTCTACTGTCCGTGATCTGTATAATCAACTTAGGAGACAATCTGAGCAAGTCTCATAGATTGTTTGCAGATGATGCTGTCATTTACCGTCTTTTAAAGTCATCAGAATGTTTTAGACAATATATCTGTGAGTTGCTAAAAGTGGCAATTGGCTCTAAATAATGAATAGTGTGAAGTCATCCACATGAGTACTAAAAGAAACTCCGTAAATTTCGGTTACACGATAAATCACACAAACATAACGGCTGCGAATTCAGCTAAATACTCAGGGATTACCATTACGAGTAACTTAAATTGGAACGATCACATGGATAATGTTGTGGGGAAAGCAAACCAAAGACTGCGATTTATTGGCTGAACACTTAGAAAATGCAACAGGTCCACTTACTAGGCTGCCTACACTACGCTCGACTGTCCTCTTCTGTTGTATTGCTTCGCAGTGTTGGATCTGCATCACATAGGTGTGATGGAGAGCATCGAAAAGATTCGAAGAAGGGCATCTCGTTTTATATTATTGCAAAGTAGGGGAAAGAGTTCCACGGGTATAGTGCGCGAGTTGGGGTGGCAGTCATTAAAACAAAGACGTTTTTAGTTACCTCAGGATCTTTTCATGAAATTTCAATCAGGAACTTTCTCCTCCGAATGCGAAAATATGTTCTTGGCGCCCACCCACATAGGCAGAAATGATCATCGTAATAAAAAAAGAAATATCAGAGCTCGCACGGAAAGATATAAGTGCTCGTTTTCCTTGCGCGCTGTTCGTGAGTGGAACGATAAAGAAATAGCTTGAAGGCATTTGATTGTGGCCGGCCGTGGTGGCCGAGCGGTTCTAGGCGCTACAGTCTGGACCCGCGCGACCGCTACGGTTGCAGGTTCGAATCCTGCCTCGGGTATGGATGTGTGTGATGTCCTTAGGTTGGTTAGGTTTAAGTAGCTCTAAGTTCTAGGGGACTGATGACCTTAGAAGTTAAGTCCCATAGTGCTCAGAGCCATTTGAACCACTTTTGAACTTAATTGTGAATTGCAGAGTTATCATGTGGATGTAGATGTAGGTGTAGGTGGAGAACAGGCATCAGTAGCCAGGTGTGGAGAAAACGAATTTGTTAGGCGTCACGAATAACCGACGATCGTACAGAGAATAATAAAGGATCTAATGCAAAACGCATAAAATTAAGAGATAAATGTACATTGTATATAACTTAATACTGCACAGTATGTGCCTGTGGGTACATGTGTGTGACGTTTGGTATTTGCTGATAGCACGGCACAAACCATTTCGTGCAATATAACTGTTATTTAAAAACTCTTAAGCTATTAAAATGAGATATTTCTAGAAATAGAATAAACTTGTACATTGTGTAAGACACTGCCCTCCAGGTGAATACATTCATATGAAAAAATGAAACTTCATTTCTCTCACTAAAATTACGGATATTGGTATACAAGTGAAAGGATGAAGTAAAATAAAGTGGACAGGATGAATGATAAAAACATAAAGTCACATATTAACCGTTAAAATGGTCGCAGGGAATAAGGAGTATGAGACACGTAAAAAATACAAGGTAGCATAATATAGTCAAATTCAGTACTGAGGAGAAATACTTTAGCTCTAAATATGTTGCTAGAGTAAGTCACAGTGCGCGAGATCTAAAATACTAAGCAATCATCGCATGCGGCGTCATAGCATAAAACCAAGACACAATCCAGCACCCATCAGGATTTGGTTCAGAAAATTTTATCGAAGTTTTTATAAAAGATTCTGTTCTTTAGTTCTCTTTGCCCACTGAGAATACAGTCAGGATGTTTACGTAAATGAGCGTATATCTCGATCTCTTCAAGTACGTTCATTACTCTGCCCTTACCTCAAGTGTAGTACCAGTGTCCCGTGAGGTATCATTTCCAGTGCGTAGGTGAGCGCTAAAGGCATGTGCGTTGTTCTCACTAGGCATAATGTGTTCCGTGTACCATACCTTAAATTTCTGTCCCGTCTGTCGTGCGTGGGTAGAACTTATTACATACAGCTAATTTTGTGTATCCCTGACAATGCGAATTGTAGAGAATTGTTAGCAGTATGCTGGATGTTTTTCTCCAGATAATTGTCTGTTCTAAAACTATCTGAATACTCATGTTC
Source organism: Schistocerca serialis cubense (assembly GCF_023864345.2). Classification (NCBI taxonomy): domain Eukaryota; kingdom Metazoa; phylum Arthropoda; class Insecta; order Orthoptera; family Acrididae; genus Schistocerca; species Schistocerca serialis. The sequence goes on from NC_064640.1 coordinate 148,981,089, forward strand.
CTGAACATTACAAGGTTTCCTGACTGGATGTGGCGTTTTAATAACGTAGTAATGCTCTTGTTCTCGCAAGCACTACCATTTAATGCACCTTATGTTTTAGATGATGACCGTTGACGGCCGTGCTGTGCACAAATACATGGCACGTGATTTTTTAACGGAACGAGGACGATGCATCCACATCCGCTACTAGAATTAACGCTACATCCAAAGTAACTGTATGATTTCCATGTTTTATCTTTCTTCTTTTATTGTGATGTTTTGTACATTTTTTAGATGCGGTTGAGAGTGGGCAGTGCCCGAAAGTAGTAGTGCAAATAAAATAATTTAAAACAAAGCCTGGTAGAATAATGTCCTTCTTCAAATTTGTTGAGGTGGTGTGGGACCACCCAGAAGAAACTGATTTCAAACCTATACTTTCACCAACGTATCAAGAGTAGATTGAAGTCACTACCGCCCGCATCTCGTGGTAGTGCGGTAGCGTTCTCGCTTCCCACGCCCGGGTTCCCGGGTTCGATTCCCGGCGGGGTCAGGGATTTTCTCTGCCTCGTGATGGCTGGGTGTTGTGTGCTGTCCTTAGGTTAGTTAGGTTTAAGTAGTTCTAAGTTCTAGGGGACTTATGACCACAGTAGTTGAGTCCCATAGTGCTCAGAGCCATTTGAACCATTTTTTTGAAGTCACTACCAACTACAACTGTACAAGCTAGGTAGCTGTTCGAAATGAGTCAGTTTTGCTTAAGTCATATTTTGTGCTAAGTAAGTTGACTGCTCATTTTAGTTGCCCTTCCTTATATGAAGTCAGAAGTGATAGCTCGCTTGACGTTGGTGTCTACTTTCTTACATTTCGGTTTTTCTTTCGAAGTTTCCTTTCACTCCCTTCAGCGCACTTGTGGGGCAACGGTGGCAATAAACTGTATAAAAAATAAACCGCTACTTGCAAGTAATGTGGTCCTGTGGTTTGCGAGGGGAGTCCCTCTATATTCCCTCTACTAGTGGTCAGGTGCTGGAAGAACTGGTTCTGGCCGTGTTGCGTCACGTGTATTTCCCGAGAATACAAGGCTGGAGGTTGCGGAACGCCAACCTCGATTCTGACTCTTCCGAGTATATCAGCAGGAAAGCTGGCAGCGTCTCAGAGGGACAATTTCCATTCGGGAAAGAACCGCCGAGCATACAATAGCCTGTGTCCCAAGACACGAGACTCGCTAAAGGACGAGGAACGCCGAGATAGCAAATGCGTTACTGGCAGTTTCTTCCTCGGTTGAAATATTTTACTTGTTGTTATTTATTTTCAGAAGGCAGAACTATCCAGAAGGCACTGCGGATAAAGGGACGTGACTGACCACTTCACTGTCTCCAGGATAGCGTGTAGCACGCGCTTTCGTTTGGTGTCGACATACACTTGTCGTGGCACAGACCTGCAACAGGGAGGAAGCGTCGTGGAGATTTTCTGACGTATGAGGTCATAACCTCCACACACAAAAGCGGGGAACTGGTAGCAACAGTGTCCAATGGGCAATAGTGTCCAATGGAAGCACATACCTGACCCACCCCCCTCCGGCCGAGGTGGCTAACGCAGGCTTATGGGGTGGCGCTTAACTCACAGGAAACTGGTTCGAATGCTGTTGGTGCATGAAATTTTGTCCACCGGTAGCTGGCTGGCAAAGGAAGGAGATATTTTGGCAAAAAGTTCCAAATTACCATTTTCTGGGCCAATGTCCTGGATTAAAGTCCAACCGTCTCCACAGTGTCTCATGAAGTGAGGGCATGTGACAATATAGATGGTGTCCCGCTCGTCGGCTGAGAAAGTTAAAATCGGGGGTCTCGTTGGTACTATTCGTGAGGAGCACTGGCTTTCATCCTCTCCCTTTTCTCATCATCACCGGCATACAACACAACCATAATACTACACTATACACAGATCCATTACACTCACCTACAGTCTACAAATACGCATGCTACACACGGCTCACGTATCCGCAAGAAAAGGGGCGCTGAGGAAGAAGACTCTTTTCGACAGGCGGCTGGGCCCAACCCGTGGGATAACCCAGCCAACAATGCCTTAAGACATTTAAATTTTACGTATCTTTCGACAGCATCCCAAACGCTCTCAACAGCATTGATGTCAGGTAACATTGGAACCATTCTAGTACATTAAAATGACGTCCGCCTATGTTCGACGTCAACGTGCAATAACCACTCACAGACAACAGGTGTCAGCACTAGCAGGGAGGGTATATAAAGTGTGTTAGGGGTGAGGCGGCAAACAGAGCTGTCGTCGTCGTTATGCGGAAACGGTGCGATTTATCTGACGTCCAAAAGGGCATCATAGGCTTTCGGGTCAAGAATGGAATCACTTCAGAAACGGCCAATTTTTTGAACTGTTCGCGTGCCGCCGTGTTTAAAGTATACTGTGCATAGAAAAATGGCGCTATCCAAAACTGGCGATGAGGCAGCTGTGGTGCACCAAGGGCCATAGATTAAAGGACTGAACGACGACTGCGGAGATGTGTACGGGCGAGTAGACGTGCAACTGTTGAGCAACTGACCGCTCTGGTGAACCAAGGGGCTACGAACAGTGTTTGAGCGAACGTTTGTGTGAATGGGCGTCTGCGTAAGACGCCTGGTTCATGTACAAATGCTGACTACTGTTCATTGGCGACGAAGGCTGGAATTTCCACGCCATTGCCACAACTGGACGTCTACTGAGTAGCGACGGGTGACCTTTTCAGGTGTATCACTATTTATGCTCCATCGGACTGATGGCAGTTGGCATGTCCAGCGTGAAACTTCTGAAAGCAAACACCACGCATGCGTTGTGGCCTGGGGAATGTTTTCGTAGTATTCTCTGGGTGATCTTGTCATTCTGGAAGGCACAATGGATCAACACAAGCATGCCCATTTCCACTCTTACACGCAGTTTGTTTTTCCTCGGCACGATGGCCTCTACCAGCAGGACAATGCAATGTGTCACACAGTTCGTAGTGTATGAACGTGGTTCGAAGAGCACGAGGATGGGTTTACTTTACACCCCTGATCACGAAACTCCCCGGATTTATACCCAATCGAGAATCTGTGGGATCAATTTGATCGAGCTGTTCGCGCCATGGATCCTCAACCGAGATCCTAGCTCAGCTGTCGGCATGGTTCCACATCCCTGTCGGCAATTTTCAGAACGTCATTGATTCTCTTCCTGCACATGTCGCAGGGCTCCACGCTGCAAAAGGTTATTCAGGTTTTTGACAATGGCCACATTAATATGACTGGACACTGTGTTCTCAGAGCTCCGGAGTATTCACACATTAGGCAGCGGCACGGTAATACATTTTCTTTGGGAACGTGCAGGTCTCCAGAGACTAAACGACGTGTCGCACTGGTTAACACTCAGGACTTGAATTTTCGGAATACGTGGGTCAGATTCCTACTCGGCAAGCCAAAATGAGATTTTTCTTGGTGTCTACTAACCACCTCAGGTGAATGTTGGGATGATTCCTTAAAATGGCTGCCGTCGATTTCCTGCTTCACACTTTTCTAGTCTGAGCTTGTGTTCCGTTTGTATTGTCCTCGTCATCAACGATACATAGCACGCCAATGGTTTGTCTGTAATTCTGCCATATAAAGACAAGGTTGGAGACCGCGGCTGGCATGTGAAGTAAATTGTTGATGATGTACAGCAACCAGCCCCAAATTGGTTTTAGGCTATTTTATTCAAAAATAAAGTAACCTAAACCCAATTTGGGCTGGTTGCTGTAGAACATCAAAAATGGTTTTTCTTTTTCATGTGAACAGCGTCTCGTCGCCGGTAAACTAACTCGTGCATCTGATCACTCACCACAGCTGAATGAAGCTGTGTGTCAGGCTGGGATTAGGACCTGGATCCTTGTCTTTCACAGATAATCCTCTTACCAACTGAGTTATATAGGCACAACTCACGAGCCACCCTCATATCTTCAAATCTGCTACTCCTCCCAAATTCTACAGACGTTCTCCTGCCCTGTTTGCACTCCTGAGAGAAAGGATACCATGGAGAACCGCTTTGCAATAGGATCTGGGTTCTACAATGAATCTTTCACTGTTATGAACATTTCTTATCGATTAATACTGCATGCCGGGCAGAACCTCAAACCCAAACCTCATCCTTTAATAAACAACAATCGAAGCTTGAAACTGTGAGAGCGGGTCATAAATTACGTATCAATAGCTCAGTCAGTAAAAGCACTGCCGTTGAAAAAAAATGGGTCTGAGTTCATGTCCCAGTCCGACACACAGTTCCAGAATTAAAGGTAGTTTTCAGTAGCGCACAGTCCACTGCCAAGTGAGAAATTCATTCTGAAATCAGAGGTACTATTCATCCAAAGTAAATATTCACAGTATGAGGACGCCACCATTGGCCTAAAGGGTACCAAGCTGCCAAGAGGATTCCTCTTCATGTAGAAGCATGTAGAAATCTAGTAGACACAATGGTCCTACGTGAATGAAGCTTTAGTCATACATTATACAGATACAGGGTGGTCCAAAAGTCCGGAAACACCCCGATAAAATCCAAATGGAGTAGCAAACAAGGAAAAAGTGTCCCTACAGACGAGTAATGGGAAGGGGAAAACTTTATAGGCTATGCCACCAACATGGCGGCCATCTTGAAAGCCGTCATCTTGGATTCAACTCCAAAATTTCAAATGGAAATTTGGTCATGTGACATTTAAAACAAATAGAGAATTTCGCCAGAAAAACAATGCCGTTGTTATTTTAAACATAGCTTTATTCATTCTCGGGTTATAGCCAATTACTTGCGGCAGCAGCGGGACGCGCGGCAGCGTGAGTATTACGTACTCAGAAGTCATAAAATGGAGTCTGAAACGGTGTAAAGTGACTATCCCACGCTTGATATGTTACATGTGTTTAACTGTTAGGTATCATTTACCCATGCTAACGTTTTAATCATTGTTTCCTTATTTACAGGTTACAAAATGTCCTTAACACACGAAGAACGCATTGGAATCATCTTGATATCAGGAGAAAGAAGCACACGGGTCATTGCTCAGGATTTCAACAGTCGTCACCCAACCAGACAGCTCATCAATCACAGCGCAGTTGCCAAGCTTTTGGCCAAATTCCAAGCCACAGTTTCTGTCGCAGGTAAACCTAAGGCTGGAAGATCAAAATCCGCCACCGATGAAGCAACAACAGTGAGCGTGTTGGCATCATTTAGCAAGAGTCCGCAACGGAGTACTCGTGGCCTGTCACAAGAATATGGGGTTAGCCGTACCTCCATACTGCGAATATTATCGCAGCACGAATGGCACCCGTACAAAATTCAGCTGCTCCAACACCTGAACAAGGATGACCCAGACCGTCGGGTACAGTTCGCAGAATGGGTGACACAGCAGCTGCAGATAAATCCACGTTTCCCCTATCAGGTGCTGTTCAGTGATGAAGCCAATTTCTTTATCAATGGTGAAGTAAACAAGCAGAATCATAGATACTGGCCCGACACAAATCCACACTGGATTGATGCTTCCAAAACGGTCGACTCACAAAAAGTGATGGTCTGGTGTGGGGTACCAAAGTCGTTGGACTTTTTTTTATTGATGGTACGTTAACAGCCAACGGTTATCTGAGGTTATTGGATGAAGAAGTGTTTCCCTCGTTGTTAACGGAGAACGGGACATTTCCGGAATTCTTCCAGCGTGATGGAGCCCCACCACATTAGGGGCACAATGTGCGAGCATACCTGGATGAGCAGTTCCCTCAAAAGTGGATTGGTCGTAGGGGTGCTGTGGAGTGGCCACCACGTTCACCAGATTTGACTCCTTTGGATTTTTATCTTTGGGGTCATGTCAAAGCACTGGTTTATTCTGTGAGAATACGGGATTTGCATCATCTCAAGCAGCGCATTGTTGATGCGTGTGGTCAAATTCAGCCAGATGTGTTGGTCAAAGTTCATCAGGGCTGGGTTCGGAGGACAGCATTAACAATCCAACATAATGGACAACATATCGACCCATTACTATGACTGTTGGTGGTCTCTCAGGACTGTGTAACATCGACGTAATGTCTCTTCGGCACATAACACACATCCTGCCGAGCGTCTCACCGCTGCCACATGTAACTGGCTATAACCCGAGAATGAATAAAGCTATGTTTAAAATAACAACGGCATTGTTTTTCTGGTGAAATTCTCTATCTGTTTGAAATTTTGGAGTTGAATCCAAGATGGCGGCTTTCAAGATGGCCGTCACGTTGGTGGCATAGCCTATAAAGTTTCGCCCGTCCCGTTCCTCGTATGTAGGGACTCTGTTTCCTTGTTTGCTACTCCATTTGAATTTTATGAGGGTGTTTCCAGACTTTTGGACCACCCTGTAGTGTTTGGCATATTAACACAGTCACATATGCATGTACTTATGCTCAATGTGTCCAAAAAAATTCCGTGTCGTGTGTAAACTCCACTAGCCCCAATGAAATCTTACAATAGTTCACAGAAACGATTACTGTGATCTCGAGCGTCACCGTGACTGATGTGTTTCAATGCTACTTCTGCATGCAGTAGTCAAGGAATGTTGCCGGAAATACAGATGGAGTCGGACGTCGTCCCATCAAATAATCCACATGCTCAATGAAGGAGAGGTCTGCTGATCTAATTATCGTGCTAGCCAGAAAAGTTTACGAATAGCTTGACAGAGTGGGTTGGGAGAACGTGCACTTAGATTGCCCTGCTGTACGAGTACGGCCCCATAACGATGGGGAAGAGCAACAGCTGGGTTGGATCATATTTCTGAATATGTCCTGCATGCCACTGTCTGCCGGGTTGCCTGATAAACTGTGTTAGTTGGTGCTCTCTTGGTATACGCCAAACTTGTAAACAATCATTAATGACAACAAGCTCGAAAATGCTTTGATCACCAAATGCAGCTCTGTTCGCCACTTACCGGAATAAACAAATGAAGGAATGAGGAGGAGGGCTACATTGGTGAGAGGAGTTAAAGGAAGCTTGGTGGGCGGCACATTTGATGTTGCCCAGCCTTCTACAAACGGTTCTCGATGCTAAGTGATCAGTAATGGCTGCTAGCAGCCAGTAAACACTCAGCCGTTTCACGTTACGAGCGTCCTCATCCCACGGTTAGGGACTGGCAGACACCTCGGTGTCACTCTAGACAGGCTCCTCTTAGGAAGACAACATACTGGAGACGGCAAGGATAATGCTCTTTTTACCTCATTTTCAGCCTCAACGTCAAAGCTCCTCTCACACTGTTGCATCACGTTGAAAAAGTCGGTGGCAGAACTCGCGAGACCCCTCGTCTTTCCGGTATGCTGAACTGCAAAGCTTTATTGTCCGTGCATGATACGCAAGGAGACGAAGTGCTACCAACACATTGTCTACGGGCGTGAAGTTGAAAAAAAATATCCGAGCATTGAGAGACTGTTTTAGACCATGTGGGAGACTATACTGCTGATCATTAATTTATTTCCTACGTTTATCTGTTGTGTTTAACAAACTAACGAAAAACGTTATTTAGTATGCACTGTACAAATGAATTACAAGTTATGATAATAATGTTACAACATAAATCTACACAGAAAAGCCAAAGAAACTTACATCTGCCTAATATCGTGTAGGGCCCCCCGAGCACGCAGAAGTGCCGCAATACGACGTCACATGGACTCGACTAATGCCTGAAGTCGTGCTGAAGGGAAATGACAGGACTTGACACCATGAATCCTGCAGGACTGTCCATAGATCCGTAAGAGTACGAGGGGTGGAGATCTCTTCTAAACAGCACGCTGCAAGGCATCCCAGATGTGCTCAATAATGTCCATGTCTGGGGAGTTTGGTGGCCAGCGGAAGTGTTTAAACTTAGAAGAGTGTTCCTGGAGCCACTCTGTAGCAATTCTGGACGTGTGGGGTGTCGCATTGTCCTGCTGGAATTGCCCAAGTCCGTCAGAATGCACAATGGACATGAATGGATGCAGGTGATCAGACTGGATGCTTACGTACGTGTCACATGTCAGAGTCGTATCTAGAAGTATCAGGAGTCCCATATCACTCCAACTGCACACGCCCCACACCATTACAGAGCCTCCACCAGCTTGAACAGTCCCCTGCTGACGTGAAGAGTCCATGGATTCATGAGCTTGTCTCGATACCCGTACACGTCCATCTGTTCGATTCAATTTGAAACAAGACTCGTCCTACCAGGCAACATGCTTCCACTCATCAACAGTCCAATGTTGGTGCTAACGGGCCCAGGCGAGGAGTAAAGCTTTGTGTCGTGCAGTCATCAAGCGTACACGAGTGGGCCCAGCATTGAAATCTGCGGCAATTTGCGGAAGGGCTGCACTTTTGTCACGTTGAACGATTCTCTTCAGTCGTCGTTGGTCCCGTTCTTGCAGGATCTTCCTCTAGCTGCAGCGATGTCGGAGATGTGATGTTTTACTAATTCCTGATATTCACGGTACACTCGTGAAATGGCCGTACGAGAAAATCCCTACTTCGTCGCTATCTCGGAGAGGCTGTGTCCCATCGCTAGTGCGCCCCCACCGAGCGAGGTGGCGCAGTGGTTAGCACACTGGACTCGCATTCGGGAGGACGACGGTTCAATCCCGTCTCCAGCCATCCTGTTTAGGTTTTCCGTGATTTCCCTAAATCGTTTCAGGCAAATGCTGGGATGGTTCCTTTCAAAGGGCTCGGCCGATTTCCTTCCCCATCCTTCCTTAACCCGAGCTCGCGCTCCGTCTCTAATGACCTCGTTGTCGACGGGACGTTAAACAACACTAACCTAACCTAACCTAGTGCGCCCACTACAACACCACGTTAAAACTCACATAAATCTTGATAACATTGTAGCAGCAGTAACCGATCTAACAACTGCGCCAGACTCTTGTTATCTTACAGAGGCGTTGCCGACCACAGCGCCATATTCTGCCTGTTTACATATCTCTGTATTTGAATACGCATGCCTGTACCAGTTTCTTTGGTGCTTCAGTGTATTTTAAAGAAACGAAGTGCTCCAAACAGCCACGAATTAGCAAGATATTACCCACTCTGTGACTACGCTCAGTCGACAGCCGTACTTAAGTAGTGTTACATGACGGACTACTACGGAAGTATGGAAATGTACTGTGGGGGTGGATACTAGAGGCGATCAGCACGCACAACTCGTGAGCTTGGCAGCTGCCGGGAATGTGACAGTGAGTAACTCGTAGTTCGAACACAGGTGTTCATGAACGTCACGATTCTGTTATTCCCGTAGCGGAAGGAAAACCGGCGCAGTGTGATAATAAATGACCTGCGATTAAAAACTGCACACATGATAAGTTCGCGTTTAATGAATATGTTATTTTCATCACCATAATAGTTTGATCTTTGAATTTTTTTCTCTCTTGTTTAGAAAGACCGTAGTATCTTGAAAATGGTCACACGATTCGTTCGTTGAGAAAGTGCCTAGAAGCAAAACTTTTGTGCGCTGTAATCATAGTTAGTTTATGAAGTCTTGTCATGAGTGTTCAAGGGACGAAGTGATATTACTTATGGTATTTAAATGAAAAATTAAATTAAAAATGAAAGATAATTGGCTCATAAATAGAAGCAGTTACTTTAATGCAGTAGAGGCGGAAGACAATAAAACTGTATTGAAACAAGATCTGACGGGACCTTTTTCTCAACAAGTGAAGTACGTGACACCACCTCAATTCTATGCAGATTTGGACTTGTTTTCGTCCGTGAAGTACATAATCGTTTACTGTGGATGTTTACGAACGTTTATAACTCTAGAGCGTAAGTTTTTCCGTAAAACTATTTTTTGTTTGTGCATCGATGTGTGCACTTTATGCAAAGATGTACTTTGAAGATTAGTTTACAAAAATTCAACAGCAAATCTTCTTAAACAAGACTACATTATTTATTAATAATTTTAACAGACTATTTCAACTGCAGTTAAAACTAATACCACCATTTATATTTATATATTGCTCTTATCGATATGTAATCGATATTGTAACATAACAGAAAATTTACAGTTTCAGCATTTGCAAATGTTTTAACCTTTATTATCAGTTGTTATAACTAAAAATATTCACATGAATACATGTCCTCAAGAGAAGTTCGATAAAATAAATTTGATGAATAATCTAAGAACGGAATTCACACTAACGTAGTGTAGACTAATCGAAACTTCTAGAAACCTGGAGGTCATTTGTGGCTTCTTAAAAAAAAAATCCACGAATTTTCTCCAACGGAAAATTCTCAATTTCATTTTCTTGCGAGAGAAATGGACGCAAAACCATGCAGATGATATTCTACCTAGTTTCAATGTCTTATTGTATTTTTTTTTTCTAATCGTGTCATGCCACAGTTCTGCTCACTGTCTGGATAGATTTATAGACGTCAGGCAATTATTCACTATCAAACTTTTCATCCAGTGTGTGCTAACTGCTTTGTTTTGACAATGAATTGAAAATGGCAGACGTTTGTGGCGTTGAAGAGCTTTCTGCATGTTCGGCCCTTGGTAATTTCAAAAAACACTTACACACAGTAGGTACAACGGAAGAAGACCCTAAATGTAAGATCTGTGATGAGGGTGAAGAAACTGCATCACACCTAATCTTCGAATGCATGCCATTGGAGAGCAAAAGATACAGAATCTTCGGAACAACTAGACCTGAAGAAAGTGTGTCTAGCAAGAAACTGGTAAAGGGACTCCTTGCACTATTTGAGGGCATTCGTTGGCTTTACTAGATATACAATAAACTCGGTTAGGTGCGGGCAGTGGCGGGTTAGACTTATGCTGTTTTAGCTTCCCTGCCAAAATCAAATCAACTCGGCCCTTGGTCCGTAATTTTGCTTAGTTCCAGAGGAAATAAATCTATCTCACACACTTTTCAGGTAACTCCGTAAGATAGCTTTCGCTTGTTTTCGTAACATCTGATAATTAAGTTGTGAGGAGCACATTGTTTCTTAGTTCACATTCTTTCTTCACAGTCTACAATAATGCCGGATGTAACAGAAGGATAATGTACTTTGTGATAATTATTAGTCCAAAGACCGCATTTTATAGCCCTCTCCGCTGCAGTCTGGAACCGCAAGACCGCTACGGTCGCAGGTTCGAATCCTGCCTCGGGCATGGATGTTTGTGATGTCCTTAGGTTAGTTAGGTTTAACTAGTTCTAAGTTCTAGGGGACTAATGACCTCAGCAGTTGAGTCCCATAGTGCTCAGAGCCATTTGAACCATTTATAGCCCTCTCATTCTGGTCAACGGCTTCCGTTACTTTAGGCAATGTCTCACTTCTCGCTTCATTGGCTCTATCTCATGTATGACGAGCCGCTGTTCTCGCAAAAGGCAAAATCTCTTGTGAATTCAGTCTGCCAAATTTGGCACCAATACCAGTTAGTCCTAGTGGAAGACTAACAAGTCCGCCTCCGCTTACAACGTTGCAGGGCCATAGATTCAATGCACAAGAGCATGCACTTGTCGTTCGTGTATCTTTATCGCTCTTCGAAACTGCTGTGGATGTCGACTGTATAATATTTTTGCAATTTGTCCATTCATGCTCTGGGTGCCTCCAATATATACGAGAAACACCTCGCATCCCTCACTTTGGCTGTGAACGTAACCCACAGAACCACAAGTATTTCTTTCAGCCATTATCTGGAGTTAAAAATGGCAATAATAAACATAAATTCTGTAGTATACAGCTCCTATCTTTCTCTCATACTTCTTTAAAATAACGAAGGATTTTTTTTGAAACTATAAAGCAAGAAAAGAGCAAAACGGGATATATGTTGTGAGACCTGAGTTTCTCCTGGCGTATACAATTTTCAAAAAACTTACGGAAATTAGCCAGGTAATATTTACAGCGACCGCCGATATTTCGGCGGGAGTACACGCCGCCATTTTCAAGGCACAAACTGCGACGGACAGGCGATGTACAGGCAGATTTAAAACCTCGGCTCTTGGAGTTCAAAAAATGGCTCTGAGCACTATGCGACTTAACTTCTGAGGTCATCAGTCGCCTAGAACTTAGAACTAATTGAACCTAACTAACCTAAGGACATCACACACATCCATGCCCGAAGCAGTATTCGAACCTGCGACCGGGTTCTTGGAGTAATTCAGGGAAGATAACACACACACCGAACACTAGTGCCACCAAAGATGACCAAAGTCAGAAGTATCGATAGTGAAAGACTACGAACTAGCAACGTAGGTAACATTGACTCTGCCCCTCTGTTATATATCTATGTTATATAACAATTCCGAGATATTGGCATGCAAGTTCAACTATTGGGACAGTGTTATTAAGGAGGCAGTTGAGATTTAATTAGCGAGCAACCTTGTAAACAGGGATAAGGTTTTTGTTTAAAGTCTGCTTGGAATCCTGCTCTCTCCCTTGTCAAAAAAACAGAGGGACAGAGTCAATGTTATCTCACTTGCTAGTTCGTAGTCTTTCACTATCTATACCTCTGAGTTTGGTCATCTTTGGTGGCACTAGTGTTCAGTGTGTGTGTGTTCTTTCCTGAATTACATCAAGAACCGAGGTTTGAAATTTGCCTGTACATCGCCTGTCCGTTGCAAGCCTTGAAAATTGCGATGTGTACTTCCGCCGAAATATCGGCAGTCGCTGTAAATATTACCTGGCTGAATGTCCCGTAAGTTCTTTGGGATATATTACTTTTATTATTCCCATAATGGTCCCAAGTTATAACTTGGTGGAGAATCCCTTCAGTAGAAAAGAAATATCATTCAAATTGTTCTATGAAATCGAAGGAGCACCTCTGTATAAATGCTTTAAAGGTGCTGGTGTACCACGAACAAATATAGGCACAGACTTAGGGAGTTCTTAAAAATTTTGCGCAGCTATGGCCGGATGGTAGAAGTTAAACGACCAGTGGACACATCAGGTAGTGGGCACTGGCAATGTTGTTATTAAACAAAGGGTTCTGCAAGGCAGGTTTACTGCACCGCTTGCAGGCGAGAAAGCACAACCTGACAGACACTATAAACAAGTGGAGACGGGTGTAATCAGCAGCAACAAAGGGTACTGACGTAGTTCGAAAAACCTTTAGCCGGCCGCTGTGGCCGAGCGGTTCTAGGCACTTAAGCCCAGAATCGTGCTGCTGCTACGGTCGCAGGTTCGAATCCTACCTCGAACATGGATTTGTGTGATGTCCTTAGGTCAGTTAGGTTTAAGTAGTTCTAAGTTCCTAGGGGACTGATGACCTCAGATGTTAAGTCCCATAGTGCTTAGAGCCATTTGAACCATTTTGAAAAACCTTTACGTTGCTGTTACAACAGTGCCTAGCAACCTGTACGTGGGGCCGAAGTGGGCTACAACAAGTTGACGTTATAATTATTAACGAGCACTCCACTCATCCCCTCCAGAGGGACTACGTCAGAAGCGTAAGAAAAGGATTGTAAATAAGGGAGACCAGAGGCTCAAGGCAAGCAGTCGTACTGCCATTCTGTCCACGTCCGAAACCGTAGAGGCTGGCCGCAGTGGTCGAGCGGTTCTAGGCGCTTCAGTCTGGAACCGCGCGACCGCCACGGTCGCAGGTTCGAATCCTGCCTCGGGCATGTGTGTGTGTGATATCCTTAGGTTAGTTAGGTTTAAGTAGTTCTAAGTTCTAGGGGACTGATGACCTCAGATGTTAGGTCCCATAGTGCTCGGAGCCATTTGAACCAAACCATAGAAAATGACGATTGTTTAAAGTTGCAGGGCAGTAACGAAGACCATCTGGTGACGAATTTCGGCTGCCAAACGGCCAGCTGAATCAATTGCCAAGTTCCGCTATGCGGATGCGCCGCAGCTGTGGCGAGGTGGTTCCGAAACTTGACGCTGCACGGGTGTGAGGAGCAGGGGGCTGGCCAACCTCTGCTCTCTGGGTAACATAATCCGACGGAGTGCAAACTGAGGAAGGCAAAGGCGGAGCCGGGACGCGATCTCGCGGCCTCCCGGTTCCAAACCTGTCCTCCGTCACTGACCGAGCCACCCTGGACGGGTGACTGGAGCTGCTGAGCCTCTACTACAACGACAGCTGCTTGCTGTTACCCTTCGGCGCTCTAGATGGTGACCACGAAAAGCGCTTGAAGGAATAGCTAGCCGCGCTCAAGGAGCAGGCGCGGAGCTTCCGGCTCGGACGACACACGCTGCCGGCCACTGGTCCCGGGCTGGGACAGGAGCCGTTGCGTCGCAAGGACAGCAGATTCCGATGCTGGTGCTTGCGGTGCCACACGTACACACGCCGCGACGCCGTCGTCTGGATCAGCAGGGGCACTATGTATTCTTCGGTGGAATGATAGTCAATGCCAGACTTGTTTGTATAGCTCTCCACGCCCCGGCGTGATTCACCCCTCTCTTCCAAACCATGTCTCTCAGTCATCCTGGCGCATTAGGACCCCTGAGGTCGAGGGGTAGTAACAGTGCTCTTTACATGTCATAATTTTATTTGTTTGACGAAGCCGAAATGGCTAACTACACTACTGGCCATTATAATTGCTACACCACGAAGATGACGTGCTACAGACGCGAAATTTAACCGACAGGAAGAAGAACCTGGGTGCTCGAATGGCAAAACGTCATTTTTTCGGATGAATTCAGGTTCTGTTTACAGCATCATGATGGTCGCATCCGTGTTCGGCGACATCACGGTGAACGCACATTGGAAGTGTGTATTCGTCATCGCCATACTGGCGTATCACCCGGCGTGATGGTATGGGGTGCCATTGGTTACACGTCTCGGTCACCTCTTGTTCGCATTGACGGCACTTTGAACAGTGGCGTTACATTTCAGATGTGTTACGACCCGTGGCTCTACCCTTCATTCGATCCCTGCGAAACCCTACGTTTCAGCAGGATAATGGACGACCGCACGTTGCAGGTCCTGTACGGGCCTTTCTGGATACAGAAAATGTTGTGACTTGGCAAGACAGCCAAGCCACTATGAGAGGAAGCCAAAGGCACGCGTGAGGTCTGGAACAGGACAAGGTCTTTATAGTAACAAAAATAGTACGTAGCTTCTGGAATACTTAACTTTAATCCATAATTGGTGAACATCGATCTGACGGTACATGCACCACAAGATAAATAGCAATTGATAATGGCGCCTTGCTAGGTCGTAGCAAATGACGTAGCTAAAGGCTATGCTAACTATCGTCTCGGCAAATGAGAGCGTAATTTGTCAGTGAACCATCGCTAGCAAAGTCGGCTGTACAACTGGGGCGAGTGCTAGGAAGTCTCTCTAGACCTGCCGTGTGGCGGCGCTCGGTCTGCAATCACTGACAGTGGCGACACGCGGGTCCGACGTATACTAACGGACCGCGGCCGATTTAAAGGCTACCACCTAGCAAGTGTGGTGTCTGGCGGTGACACCACATTCCCCCCCCCGGAAATCGGCGTACGGTTGTGTTATAAGGCTTCCGCCCGCCGTGGGGAGGACCCCATGTTGACGTATGCGACGAGGTGGGGAGCCTAACAACAGGCGAGGCTGTGCCACCCGCACCCTGCCATTCGGCCCGAGGGGAGCTAGGAAACGCCTGAAAACCTACTCCAGGGTGCACGCCAACATGCGGTGTATGCGCCCGTAAAGAGACAGGAGGGGCCGAAGGGTCGACCTCCATCAGGGCGGGGCACCCGACGGGCGAAGACGCCATGTGGCCCGGAGCGGGCAAGAAGTCCATGGCGGAGGACAACGGGTCACGGGAAGCGATCGGCGGCGCGTGACCCAGGGAGGTGCCCGGCGGTTGCAGCGACGCGTCCAATTCGGGCGTCGCCGGCGGGAGAACAGGTGGCGGTGGCGGCGCGTCGCCATGGGGCAAAAAGGAAGGCATCGTCGGTAACACCTGGGGATGAGGCGAGCCAGTAGATGGGTCCCCAGGGCGCTGACCGGACGGCACCGTCGCGGAAAGCAGACGGGGAGCGGCAGAACCCGTGCGACGACAGAGGCGCAACTGATTGAGATGCCGACGCACCTCACCAGAGGCCCCCAAAACCAGATACATAGCGCGGCCGAGGCAGCGAAGAATGCGCCCTGCGAGCCAACGCCGTGAACCTCGATAGTTGCGATAGTATACAACGTCGCCTGGGGCAAAAGCAGGTGTCTGCCGCTGCACAGGAACCTGAGGCGGCGGACGTAGCAAAGACATCAAGGTGTGAGGAGGGCGACCGTGCAACAACTCAGCCGGCGAGCGACCATCTCGGGGCTGAGAGCGATACGTGGACAAAAAGAGCAATAACGCGTCCTCCCGAGATTGAGACTCTTTCAACTTCAACATCTGTGACTTGAAAGTCCTGACCAAACGTTCAGCAGCACCGTTTGACTGCGGCGAAAACGGCGCGGACGTCAGATGTTGAATACCATTGGCCTTGCAGAATGACTGAAATTCGGCGGACATGAATTGTGGGCCAATGTCGGAAACAATAGTCTGTGGAAGAAGACCTTCAATGCTAAAGATAGCGGATAACGCTTGGATGGTGGCAGATGACGTCGTGGAAGACATCCGGACAACAAAAGGAAAATTACTGAATGAATCTACTACAACCAACCATCGAGCAATCCAGAATGGACCAGCAAAATCGATGTGTAAGCGTTGCCAAGGGGTAGTGGCTTTCGGCCATGCAAAGAATTTCCGCGGTGGTGCGGATTGTTGTTCGGCACACGCCATGCAGGAAGAGCACATATTCGTAATCGCAGCATCGATTCCGAACCAAGTACAGTGCTGACGAGCAAGTTGTTTCGTTCTCACCATACCCCAATGTCCTTGGTGGAGAAGCTGTAAAACAGAGGACTGTAACGAACGTGGGACCACGACCCTGGACTGATCATTATCAGAACGCAACAGCAAAACACCACGTCGTACAAAAAGTCTCTCCTTGTGAGCAAAAAATCGGCGAGCCAACGGATCCCCGATCCGTGACTTTGACAAGGGCCATTGCGTAGCAACAAAACGCAAAACGGTAGCAAGGACAGGATCAGCAGCTGTGGCTGTAGCTACACGACGAAAATCAGTCGGAAACGATGCGACCACGTCATCGGTTTCCGCATCAATGAACATGCAAGCAAGTTCGGAAGAATCGAGTGCTCTATCCTCAGCAACAGGCAAACGGGACAACGCATCGGCGTTTCCGTGCTTAGCAGTGGACCGATACAAGATATCGTAGCGGTACTGCGAGAGGAAAATAGACCAGCGAATGAATTTCTGCGCTGTACGTGGAGGTACAGGCTTGGTTGGATGAAAAAGCGATGTCAAAGGTTTTTGGTCTGTGATGATGGTAAAGTGACGACCATACAAGAAATCATGAAACTTTGTAACACCAAATACGAGAGCCAATGCTTCTTTCTCGATCTGTGAATAATTTCTTTGCGCAGACGAGAGCAATTTGGACGCAAAGGCAATAGGGCGATCGTGCGATCCATCTTTGTGCGCAAGCACAGCACCGATCCCGAAATCCGATTCATCCACCATCAACAAAAGGGGTTTCTGGGGATCGAATGGCGTAAGGCAAGTATTGGAAAGCAACGCCGATTTCAACTGGCGAAAGGCGCGTTCGCATTCCGTCGTCCAGATGAACGGAACACCTTTACGGCGTAAGCGATGAAGCGGAGCTGAAATGGAAGAGGCGTGGCGCACATAGCGATGATAATAATTGATTTTTCCCAGCACACTCTGTAGCTGCTTCAAATTCTGCGGCGAAGGCAAGTCTTGTATGGCACGGAGGTGCTCTGGACTGGGATGTATGCCATGGGCATTGAGTACATGGCCCAGGTAGGGTAAGTCGCGAGCAAAAAACACACATTTGTTCTTCCGCAAGCGAAGACCATTTTGGCGCAAGACCTGAAATAATGTTCTGAGATTGGCTAAATGTTCTTCTTCTGTCTTTCCGGAGATCACAATATCGTCCAGATAGTTTGCTGCAGTAGGGACCGACGCACAAACAGTTTGTAGATATTGCTGATACAATGCAGGGGCGGATGCACACCCGAATGGCAGTCGTTTGAATCGATACAAACCAAGATGCGTGTTAACCATCAAAACGCGCTGGGATTCTTCGTCCACCGATATTTGCAAGTACGCATGTGCTAGGTCCAACTTCGAAAAATATTTACCCGGGCACAGTTTGTCAAAAAGATCTTCCAGGCGGGGTAAAGGAAAAGTTGCAATCACTAGTCGTGGATTCACTGTTGCCTTGAAGTCCACACAAAGTCTCAATTTTCCGGAAGGTTTTTGCAAAATTACTAAGGGTCATGCCCAGAGAGAAGCCTGCAGACGTTCAATCACACCTTGTGATTCCAAATCGTGTAATGTTCTAGCGACCTCATCACGCAATGCGTGGGGAACATTGCGCGCTCTGAAAAATTTCAGTTGCGCGTTTACTTTCAGTTCCAAATGTCCTTTATAGTTCGTAGCACAACCAAGGCCCGGTGCAAAAATGTCTGAAAACTCTTCACATAGACGAGAAACACTGTCTGAAGGCACAGTCTGGCTCTCTGATAGGACCTGATTGACTATAGACAAGTTAAACAACTGAAATAAATCTAAACCAAACAAGTTCACTGCAGAAGAAGAACGAAGGACGTACAATGACACAAGTTTTGTTTGTCCTTTGTATGTTGCAAGAAGGCTGCACTGACCTAACACAGGGAGCCTGTGACCTGAATAACTACTGAGCTTAACATTTGCGGCACGCAACGGAGGTGTGCCCAGCTGTTTGTACGTGTCGTGATTGATCACTTTGCCGTCAATGTCCAAATCTACAAAAAGTTTATTGTCCTGCTGACGACAAGAGCGACTGTCTCGTGCAGTGTGAACTGACACTGGCACAGAATCACTTGCAACGTGACGGGATTTCCGCCGATGTCGACGCACACTATTTGTGGGATGAACACAGTCACCGTTAGAGAGTGTGGCACTGGACGGAGTGGAATGAACTGCATGAATTTCCATGGGCGACGGTTCACGAGCTTGAGTATTCTTGGTTCGATTCCGATTCCGGCACGAAGCAAAGGGCCTGGAATGGTTGTGAGTGTCCGATCGGAGCTTTTCTGGCAAGCACTTTGAACATGTCCTTTTTTATTACAGAAAAAGCAAATAGCTTGGCGTGATGGGCAATTCTCACGCGAATGTCTGGTAGCACACCGCGGGCATGATTTCACTGCATTTGCGTGCCAGCGCGGGACACGTGGCCGAGAGCCAGGCGGCTTTGGCGTGGCCGGGCACGAGGATTGTTTACTGTTCCGTGCAGCTCGGCCGGCGGGCCGGTTAACGCGACACACGACTGGCGAAGTTTCAAACGATTCCTGAGCAAAGTCAAGTGTGTCCTGCCGATCCAATATGTCCATCACTTGTTGAAGGGAGGGATTGACCAGTTTCAATATCTGTTCCCGTATACGAACATCAGAAACGTTCTGTGCAATTGCATCACGTACCATAGTGTCTGAACAATGGAGTCCACATTGACACTCAAAAGCACAATCCCTAGTAAGGCCTTGCAAAGTTGCAACCCACTCCCTATTAGTCTGACCTGCCATACGTTTTGTTCGAAAGAAGGCATACCTTTTCGCAACTACATTGACTGATTCTTTGAAATACGCATCTAATGCAGACAAAATTTCTTCGTAGGACAGAGTTGCTACGTCGCGTCGGGGAAACAATTTGACTATCACACGGTACGTTTGGACGGCGACGGATGCCAACAAAAAAGGCTGCGGCTCGTTACCTTGAATTCTGTAGGCGGCGAGATGGAATCCCAATTGGCGTGACCACTCCGTCCAGCTTTCCAGTGCCGCATCAAAAGGACGAAAAGGTGGTGCAACTGCGTGTTGTGGCTGCGGGAGCGGTGGAGCGGCGGCTGCCGCATCGTTTTCCATTGCACGTTGACCCTGGACGAGCTGTCCAAGGGCATCGAATAAGGCCTGCGCCTGCTGATTCTGTAAGCGATAAAATTCGGACAGTACATCTGGAGATTGTGGCGAAGCCACTACACAAGTAAATCAGTCTGTATAGTTACGAACGCGAATTGGCTCGTCGCCAAACTGTTGTGGCTTGGCTGTCTTGCCATTACACAAGTAAATCAGTCTGTATAGTTACGAACGCGAATTGGCTCGTCGCCAAACTGTTGTGACTTGGCAAGACAGCCAAGCCACTATGAGAGGAAGCCGAAGGCACGCGTTTAAGCTCACGCAGGATGGGGTGAGGTCTGGAACAGGACAAGGTCTTTATAGTAGCAAAAATAGTACGTACCTTCTGGAATACTTAACTTTAATCCATAATTGGTGAACATCGGTCTGACGGTACATGCATCACAAGATAAATAGCAATTGATAATGGCGCCTTGCTAGGTCGTAGCAAATGACGTAGCTGAAGGCTATGCTAACTATCGTCTCGGCAAATGAGAGCGTAATTTGTCAGTGAACCATCGCTAGCAAAGTCGGCTGTACAACTGAGGCGAGTGCTAGGAAGTCTCTCTAGACCTGCCGTGTGGCGGCGCTCGGTCTGCAATCACTGACAGTGGCGACACGCGGGTCCGACGTATACTAACGGACCGCGGCCGATTTAAAGGCTACCACCTAGCAAGTGTGGTGTCTGGCGGTGACACCACAGAAAATGTTCGACTGCTGCCCTGGCCACCACATTCTCCAGATCTCTCACCAATTGAAAACGTCTGGCCAATGGTGGGCGAGCAACTGGCTCGTCACAATACGCCAGTCACTACTCTTGATGAACTGTGGTATCGTGTTGAAGCTCCATTGGCAGCTGTACCTGTACACGACATCCAAGCTCAGTTTGACTCAATGCCCAGGCGTATCAAGGCCGTTATTACGGCCAGAGGTGGTCGTTCTGGGTACTGATTTCTCAGGATCTATGCACCCAAATTGCGCGAAAATGTAATCACATGCCGGCCGCGGTGGCCGTGCGGTTCTAGGCGATGCAGTCCGGAACCGCGGGACTGCTACGGTCGCAGGTTCGAATCCTGCCTCGGTCATGGATGTGTGTGATGTCGTTAGGTAAGTTAGGTTTAAGTAGTTCTAAGTTCTAGGGGACTGATGACCAAGATGTTAAGTCCCATAGTGCTCAGAGCCATTTGAACCATTTTTTTGTAATCACATGACAGTTCTAGTATAATATATTTGTCCAATGAATACCCGTTTATCACCTGCATTTCTTCTTGGTGTAGCAATTTTAATGACCAGTAGTGTAATTTGGCTGCACTATCACGTGTAATGGAGTGGTATTTATAATGGAACACTTTTCTATTCGGGTCTGAAGATGATCGTTACCTTCCGAAATTAATTACCTGATTACAAATAAACATTGTGATACCGGAGTACAATTATAATAAAGCAAATGTTCAATTTCCTTAGGCAGGGAAATCACTTCTGGAAGTTCTCTTACTGACGAGGCTATACAGGCACGACTCACAGCTCAGCTTTACAGTCATCCCAAGGCGCCGAATTGTTGCAGAACTCGCAGCGCTCGTGTTTGGTCTGGCTTCGTCATTCTGAAGGAGATGGTGCTCCACGTGTGGTCGAACTCTTAGAATTCGAAACTCGATTACAGCACGCTGTTTCTCTCGCATCGGCATAACTACGTTACACACCGCCATGTTACTAAAATTCGGAGTCCTGTAGCGGCAGAGGACTGTAAATACTTTGTATGTAGGCATAAAAGATGAAGATGCAGAATGTTAATAAAGTATGTTTTATTTAAAAAGCTTTAAGAGTTTTCACATAAAAAATTCGGAGGTTTTACTATCCAGCACGCCCTCGTAATTATTGATCACTTTCCTCTCTTTTATTCCCTTGCGCACCGAAGGAGTTAACAATGTTAGACAAACATATGGAAACCCCAAAAACACAACAATTGCGATGCCTAATACGGTGTAGGAGACCCGGTAGCTTTCAAAACAGCCTCCAGTCGTCTCTGAATGGATAAATACAGGTCTGTATGGTTTTCAAAAGAATCTTATGCCATTTTTCCTGTAAAGCAGTGACGAGCTCAGGTAACGATGGAGGTGGATTTTATATACACTCCTGGAAATGGAAAAAAGAACACATTGACACCGGTGTGTCAGACACACCATACTTGCTCCGGACACTGCGAGAGGGCTGTACAAGCATTGATCACACGCACGGCACAGCGGACACACCAGGAACCGCGGTGTTGGCCGTCGAATGGCGCTAGCTGCGCAGCATTTGTGCACCGCCGCCGTCAGTGTCAGCCAGTTTGCCGTGGCATACGGAGCTCCATCGCAGTCTTTAACACTGGTAGCATGCCGCGACAGCGTGGACGTGAACCGTATGTGCAGTTGACGGACTTTGAGCGAGGGCGTATAGTGGGCATGCGGGAGGCCGGGTGGACGTACCGCCGAATTGCTCAACACGTGGGGCGTGAGGTCTCCACAGTACATCGATGTTGTCGCCAGTGGTCGGCGGAAGGTGCACGTGCCCGTCGACCTGGGACCGGACCGCAGCGACGCACGGATGCACGCCAAGACCGTAGGTTCCTACGCAGTGCCGTAGGGGACCGCACCGCCACTTCCCAGCAAATTAGGGACACTGTTGCTCCTGGGGTATCGGCGAGGACCATTCGCAACCGTCTCCATGAAGCTGGGCTACGGTCCCGCACACCGTTAGGCCGTCTTCCGCTCACGCCCCAACATCGTGCAGCCCGCCTCCAGTGGTGTCGCGACAGGCGTGAATGGAGGGACGAATGGAGACGTGTTGTCTTCAGCGATGAGAGTCGCTTCTGCCTTGGTGCCAATGATGGTCGTATGCGTGTTTGGCGCCGTGCAGGTGAGCGCCACAATCAGGACTGCATACGACCGAGGCACACAGGGCCAACACCCGGCATCATGGTGTGGGGAGCGATCTCCTACACTGGCCGTACACCACTGGTGATCGTCGAGGGGACACTGAATAGTGCACGGTACATCCAAACCGTCGTCGAACCCATCATTCTACCATTCCTAGACCGGCAAGGGAACTTGCTGTTCCAACAGGACAATGCACGTCCGCGTGTATCCCGTGCCACCCAACGTGCTCTAGAAGGTGTAAGTCAACTACCCTGGCCAGCAAGATCTCCGGATCTGTCCCCCATTGAGCATGTTTGGGACTGGATGAAGCGTCGTCTCACGCGGTCTGCACGTCCAGCACGAACGCTGGTCCAACTGAGGCGCCAGGTGGAAATGGCATGGCAAGCCTTTCCACAGGACTACATCCAGCATCTCTACGATCGTCTCCATGGGAGAATAGCAGCCTGCATAGCTGCGAAAGGTGGATATACACTGTACTAGTGCCGACATTGTGCATGCTCTGTTGCCTGTGTCTATGTGCCTGTGGTTCTGTCAGTGTGATCATGTAATGTATCTAACCCCAGGAATGTGTCAATAAAGTTTCCCCTTCCTGGGACAATGAATTCACGGTGTTCTTATTTCAATTTCCAGGAGTGTATTTCTTAGCAGCCTCGATATAATTTCAATTGTTGTACTTCTGGAAGAGGTCCAGTGGAAGCTACAACACGAGTAGAATATTAGTTTAGTTTAGTAAAGCTCTTTAATATAGGATACTTAACTCAGATGCAGTCCATGTCTACATGAATGACAATGTATTCTTTCAGTAATGCGGCAGAGCACAATAACTGTTTGTTGCTTTGAACAGTACTAATGACAGTCACATACCACATCCATTTAACTACAACTTTGGTACACGTTTCTGACTAACGACACTTGCACGCTGCCGGATCTGAGATATGATGCTGATGCTATCACAGACGACTATTCGTGGCTGCATCTGACAGCGACTGTCATTAGCTTGTGGTTGTGCTGTGTTATACCACTTTGATCTATGTAGAGTGGAGTGGCGAGACGTGACTCTAATCTGTATACTTACAATAGCCCTGCCTTAAAGATTAGGCACACTTCGTCCAAGTACTAACATAAATACACTCCTGGAAATGGAAAAAAGAACACATTGACACCGGTGTGTCAGACCCACCATACTTGCTCCGGACACTGCGAGAGGGCTGTACAAGCAATGATCACACGCACGGCACAGCGGACACACCAGGAACCGCAGTGTTGGCCGTCGAATGGCGCTAGCTGCGCAGCATTTGTGCACCGCCGCCGTCAGTGTCAGCCAGTTTGCCGTGGCATACGGAGCTCCATCGCAGTCTTTAACACTGGTAGCATGCCGCGACAGCGTGGACGTGAACCGTATGTGCAGTTGGCGGACGTTGAGCGAGGGCGTATGGTGGGCATGCGGGAGGCCAGGTGGACGTACCGCCGAATTGCTCAACACGTGGGGCGTGAGGTCTCCACAGTACATCGATGTTGTCGCCAGTGGTCGGCGGAAGGTGCACGTGCCCGTCGACCTGGGACCGGACCGCAGCGACGCACGGATGCACGCCAAGACCGTAGGATCCTACGCAGTGCCGTAGGGGACCTCACCGCCACTTCCCAGCAAATTAGGGACACTGTTGCTCCTGGGGTATCGGCTAGGACCATTCGCAACCGTCTCCATGAAGCTGGGCTACGGTCCCGCACACCGTTAGGCCGTCTTCCGCTCACGCCCCAACATCGTGCAGCCCGCCTCCAGTGGTGTCGCGACAGGCGTGAATGGAGGGACGAATGGAGAAGTGTCGTCTTCAGCGATGAGAGTCGCTTCTGCCTTGGTGCCAATGATGGTCGTATGCGTGTTTGGCGCCGTGCAGGTGAGCGCCACAATCAGGACTGCAAACGACCGAGGCACACAGGGCCAACACCCAGCATCATGGTGTGGGGAGCGATCTCCTACACTGGCCGTACACCACTGGTGATCGTCGAGGGGACACTGAATAGTGCACGGTACATCCAAACCGTCATCGAACCCATCGTTCTACCATTCCTAGACCGGCAAGGGAACTTGCTGTTCCAACAGGACAATGCAAGTCCGCATGTATCCCGTGCCACCCAACGTGCTCTAGAAGGTGTAAGTCAACTATCCTGGCCAGCAAGATCTCCGGATCTGTCCCCCATTGAGCATGTTTGGGACTGGATGAAGCGTCGTCTCACGCGGTCTGCACGTCCAGCACGAACGCTGGTCCAACTGAGGCGCCAGGTGGAAATGGCATGGCAAGCCGTTCCACAGGACTACATCCAGCATCTCTACGATCGTCTCCATGGGAGAATAGCAGCCTGCATTGCTGCGAAAGGTGGATATACACTGTACTAGTGCCGACATTGTGCATGCTCTGTTGCCTGTGTCTATGTGCCTGTGGTTCTGTCAGTGTGATCATGTGATGTATCTGACCCCAGGAATGTGTCAATAAAGTTTCCCCTTCCTGGGACAATGAATTCACGGTGTTCTTATTTCAATTTCCAGGAGTGTAGTTAAATTTTAGTCCAATATATTTAATCGTGTGAATGTTACAGGAACTATGCACAAATTACCCATCCGACTAAAACAATACACAAGTTACATGCCCCTACTATATCGTACACACTCTGTCAATACTAAATTCGTCATTGCGTTGAAGTGGTGAATGGTCAACACACTTTAGTATTGGTACTTGTCGTTATAGTAATTAGGATTTGATTCAATCTTGTGCACAATGCACTTTATCTGAAACATAAATACGCTCGTTCAGTGAGTCGTTACGTGGGTTGCCACTGACAATAACGGTTCAACAACTCTCAGTGAAATTGCGTAAGTTATGACTCGTAACTTGCGCCGACTATGGCGTTATTATTCACAGTTTAAATGACTAAAAGCTGTTATTTACATTATTCACGCTAACGATCGGTATATTTTACTACGTGAAAATCTTTCACTCACTAATATAAAACAAAATCACCTAAAATGTGTAATAAATATTTACCGTGACCAACGTTTCACTTACATATGGTAAAACTCAATTTCGTACACCCTTGCTTAGTTAAATTTAATAACCGTTTCTTATTACGATAATTCCGAACGTAGCAACCAAAGTTATAATTTCTTTGCAAACCAGCGATATAGCGATAGCTATCTCTGCGATACTACTAACTCTCTTTCTATCTGTAAACGTTGGTTTTTATTTCCCCTTTTCCTTAGTTTTTTCTCTTTAAATTCTTGAAATAACCGTTAGTGAATAAAGTATTTGATACCTTTGTCGTCTCTTAAGTGAAATATAATCAAATCCTTTTTCTCTAATTACTGATTTTAAATCGCAATAAAATATCAATAAGGCATTAATTATTTGAGTTTGGCTATGACTGACTTATCTATGCATGCCTGGCCTTTAACAAATTTGCATAAATGTAGCTCTTTATTATTTACGCCACTTGCGTACCTTTCAGTGGGGATTCAATCCTTTCACTGTAAAATTAGACTCTATTCTCAGAGTTAAGTTTGACTTTTCTTTATTGGAATCAAATTGATATCTCACATACAACTTTCATGTGAACAAGTGACATCCAAATAAGCTAAGCCCCACACAAATCGGGACAGGAGAGAGAAAATAAAAGCACAAACAAAAATCTTGCGTGCCACCACCACTTTTACACTAACTTTAATACAGAAATCAACGCTCATCCACTTCAGGTGTTGGCCATCGCGTTCCCTCAAACAGTCTCTAAGTTACGTTTGCCATTCGTCACTTTACCAAGCAATGGAACTGAATTTCGCCGAATACCATTAATTGCTTCCGCTAGGGTACGAAGTCTATCTCAAAAGATTAGAGTCACAAAATTTACTGGCAACAAGAACTGTGTCTTCTTTTACATAAGTCGCGCAAATCCTAGTTCCTGACTTTATCAAACACCGCTTGAGACTTAAACTCAATGGTACACAAAATTATATTTATTACGCCACCAACCCCATAGTGTGTACTCGAAAAATACAACATAAACTGCTCATCACCAAACTACCTTAGAGTGGGCGTCCAAAATTACACAAATACCGCAACCGCTCAATTATCTTAGAGCGTGCGTGAATACAACATCCAACAACACAATTTAAGCCACAACGACTTCTAGAGTCTTCTAAATGCGAGGCATAGCACACATCGCACTCCAGTCCAATGATTGACTAACAGTTTCAAAAACCAACTTTACCAAACATGGAAAACAGTTTTACCAAAATAAGAGAGTAACTTACAACAGCACACACTTCCTACACAAGGTGATCGCTAATAAACTTTATCGACCCTATTGCAGCGTCAGTTAACCAATTCCTTCGCATGTACGACCATAGCAAAAATCTCTCCAGCGCTACGACCTAAAACAAACTCAAATCAATTACTTTAACGCACCCTACTTTCTCTCGCGGAACAATATAACTTGAAGTATGTAAGGTGGCTATAATTTCGCACCTTACAAGAACTCATCCACATACTTTGCCGTGATCTACAAATACAATTAGATATCATGTGATAGGTTGTACATCGTATATATGAATATATATAATGGAGACTGCCATTGTCACGTATGTCTTGTAAATAATTGTTAACGCTTATTGCATGAAAGGTGACGGAGTGTCTTTATTATCAAAACGGCATAATGAATGATTGCCTATACTAGTAGAGGTTGGAAAACCAGTGGAGATGAAATAGCAGGCAGAACTCAAGCTCTGGGTGGAAGGCCCGCACAGGTGTTGGTCCTGCTTAAACACAGGAAATAGCTAGACGGACGCTGTGGCACCTGAGCTCTGGAGTACAATAGGGTGACGGCCGGCCGCTATTGTAGTAGGGGCCGGAAGGATAACCGGATAATACTTCCGAAAGCTGAAACTCTTGGATGCAGGTGAGAAGAACGAAGAAGCGGCACCTTGGAAGCTACGCAGGCTGGGTTATTTCCAAGGATTTTTACTCAGAAGCATACCATTGTACGAGTATAGGTATTTCGTCGCAAACTTTCCGCGCTGGATGAGAAAAGACTAAAATATGGTTGGTCGGCGTTCGGAAGAATCTGTAGAGAGGGAGAATATTCCGTGGTTTCGGAAATATGATTCGTTTTCGGAATTACGATGTTGGGGAGCCAGGCCTTGCTGTAAAGACGTGTCTTCCGTTGTGAGCGCCCATGTGTGACGGTCGCTCGATATCAGCTTTTGTTGGTACAGACGGACTTGCTGTCTTTTGGCATGGCTCTGTGTGGGCTATAATCTCTCTGATTTTATCCTCACGGTCTCTTCGTGATGTATACGTAGGAGGCAGCAATATACTCCTCGGTGAAGGTATGTTCTCGAAACTGCAACAAAAGCCCGTACCGAGCTTAGAGCATCTCTCCTGAAGAGTCTTCCACTCGATTTTATCTATCATTTACGTGGCGCTTTCGCGATTACTAAATGATCCTGTAACGAAGCCGCTGCTCTCCGTTGGATCTTCTCTATCTCTTCTATCAACCCTTTCTGGTACGGATCCCACACTGTTGAACAGTATTCAAGCAGTGGGCGAACAACTGTACTGTAACCTACTTCCTTTGTTTTCGGACTGCATTTCCTTAGGATCCTTCCAATGAATCTCAGTCTGGCATCTGCTTTACAGACGATTAATTTTATATTGTCATTCCATTTTAAATCACTCCTAATGCCTACTCCCAGATAATTTATGGAATTAACTGCATCCAGTTGCTGACCTGCTATATTGTAGCTAAATGATAAAGGATCTTTCTTTCTAAGTATTCGCAGCACATTACACTTGTCTACATTGAGATTCAATTGCCATTCCCTGCACCATGCGTCAATTCGTTGCAGATCCTCTTGTATTTCAGTACAATTTTCCATTGTTACAACCTCTCGATGTACCAGAGCATCTTACGCAAAAAGCCTCAGTGAACTTCTGATGATATCCACAAGGTCATTTATATATATTGTGAATAGCAACGGTCCTACGACATTCCCCTGCGGCACACCTGAATCACTCTTACTTCGGAAGACTTCTCGCCATTGAGAATGACATGCTGCGTTCTGTTATCTAGGGACTCTTCAATCCAATCACACAATTGATCTGATAGTCCATATGCTCTTACTTTGTTCATTAAACGACTGTGGGGAACTGTATTAAACGTCTTGCGGAAGTCAAGAAACACGGCATCTACTTGGGAACCCGTGTATATGGCCCTCTGAGTCTCGTGGACGAATAGCGCGAGCTGGGTTTCACACGATCGTCTTTTTCGAAACCCATGCTGATACCTACAGATTATATATCTAGTCTCCAGAAAAGTCATTATACTAGAACATAATACGTGTTCCAAAATTCTACAACAGATCGACGTTAGAGATATAGGTCTATATTTCTGCACATCTGTTCGACGTCCCTTCTTGAAAACGGGGATGACCTGTGCCTTTTTCCAATCTTTTGGAACGCTACGCTCTTCTAGAGACCTACGGTATACAAGTTCCATCGCGTACTCTGTGTAAAATCGAACTGGTATCCCATCAGGTCCAGCGGCCTTTCCTCTTTTGAGCGATTTTAATTGTTTTTCTGTCCCTCTGTCATCTGTTGCGATATCTACCATTTTGTCATCAGTACGACAATGTAGAGAAGGAACTACAGTGCAGTCTTCCTCTGCGAAACAGCTTTGGAAAAAGACATTTAGTATTTCGGCCTTTAGTCTGTCATCCTCTGTTTCAGTACCGGTCACAGAGTGTCTGGACATTTTGTTTCAATCCACCTGCCGCTTTGACATAAGACCAAAATTTCTTAGGATTTTCTGCCAAGTCAGTACATACAACTTTACTTTCGAATTCGTTGAACGCCTCTCGCATAGCCCTCCTCACACTTCATTTCGCTTAGTATAATTTTTGTTTGTCTGCAAGGCTTTGGCTATGTTTATGTTTGCTGTGAAGTTCCCTTTGCTTCCGTAGCAGGTTTATAACTTGGTGTTTTACCACGGTGGCTCCTTTCCACCTCTTACGATCTTGCTTGGCACATACTCATCTAATGCATATTGTACGATGGTTTTGAACTTTGTCCTCTGATCCTTAACACTATCTGTACTTAAGATAAAACTTTTGTGTTGAGTCGTCGAGTACTCTGAAATCTGCTTTTTGTCACTTTTGCTAAACAGGAAAATCTTCCTACTTTTTTAATATTTCTATTTACAGCTGAAATCACCGATGCTGTAACCGCTTTATGATCGCTGATTCCCTGTTCTGCGTTAACTGTTTCAAATAGTTCGAATCTGCTTGTCACCAGAAGATCTAATACGTTATCGCCATGAGTCGGTTCTCTGTTTAACTGTTCAAGGTAGTTTTCAGATAATGCACTTACAAAAATTTCACTGGATTCTTTGTCCCTGCCACCCCTTATAAACTTTTGAGTCTCCCAGTCTATATCTGGTAAATTAAAATCTCCACCCAAAACTCTATCATGGTCGGGAACTCTACTCGAAATATTTTCCAAATTTTCCTTCAGGTGTTCTGCCACAACAGCTGCTGAGCCAGGGGTCTATAGGGCATCCAATTACCATGTTTGAGCCTGCTTTAACCATGACCTTCACCCAAATTATTTCACATTTCGGATCTTCATCAACTTCCTTCGATACTATTGCACTTTTTATCGCTACAAACACGCCTCCCACTTCACTGCCCAGCCTGTCTCTGCGGTATACACTCCAATCTGAGTTTAGAATTTCATTACCGTTTACATCTGGTTTCAGCCAACTTTCCGTCCCTAGTAGTATGTGGGCATTGTGACCGTTTATTAATGAGAGCAGTTCTCGGACCTTTCTATAGACGCTCCTGCAGTTTGCTATTACCACATTAATATTGTCATTCCCCGATGCGTTTTGCCTACTGCTACCTTGTGGCGTCTCAGGAGGCGTCTTGTCGGGCCTAGGGAGGGAATTCTCTAACCTAAAAAACCCACATGTGCACTCCACACGTACTCTGCTACGCCCGGCCTGTGTGGCCGAGCGGTTCTATGCGCTACAGTCTGGAACCGTGCGACCACTACGGTCGCAGGTTCGAATCCTGCCTCGGACATGGATTTGTGTGTTGTCCTTAGGCTAGTTAGGTTTAAGTAGTTCTAAGTTCTAGGGGACTGATGACCTCAGCAGTTAAGTCCCATAGTGTTCAGAGCCATTTGAACCATTTTTGAACTGCGCTACCCGTGTAGCCGTTTCCTGCGTGTAGTGCACGCCTGACCTATTCAGAGGGACCCTACATTTCTCCACCCGATAGCGGAGGCCGAGGAATTTGCACCCCAGATCTCCGCAGAATCGTCTGAGCCTCCGGTGTATGCCTTACACTCGGCTCCAAACCAGAGGACCGCGATCGGTTCTGGGAACGACACTACAAATAGTTAGCTCAGGTTACACCCCGCGAACGAGGCTTTCCGCCTTCACCAACTCCGCCAACCGCCTGTATGAACTGAGGATGACCTCTGAACCCAGACGGCAGGAGTAATTGGTGCCGACATGAGCAACAATTTGCAGTCGGGTGCACCCAGTGCTCTCTATCGCAGCCGGCAGGGCCTCCTCCACATCTCGGACGAGACCCCCCGGCAAGAAGACAGAGTGAACATTCGCCTTGTTCACCGACCTTTCCGCTATTTCCCTAAGAGGCTCCATCACCCGCCTAACATTGGAGCTCCCAGTCACTAATAAACCCCTCCCCCCGTGTGCCTGCTCGGACCTTTCTGAAAGAGCGGCCACATGTCCACTCACAGGCAGAGCGGGCGATGCCACACGACCAGCCTCCACACTGACCCTCCGCCTCGTGTGACGCGAACGCCGTTGAACCCGCCACTCCCCTTGGGGAGAGGGTGACCCAACCGCGCGCGGTACCCGCTAAGATGTCTCGGGAGCAGGGACCGTGGGTGAAGCATGTAACACCTGGGGTGTACAATGCGACACACCAGACTCCCCACTGCCACTACACTCCGAGGCAGCAGCCTGACCGTGACCATCAGCACGCTCAGCTGTTCGCGAACAGTGGCCAGCTCCTCTTGCGTCCGTACACAGCAGTCACACATCCTATCCATCCTAAGAAATCAACAATTTACTGTAGAGAGTTAAGTAATCAACTTTTAACTAGACTGCTAATTCACTAAAGACGGCTGATAGCTCCATTAAGAGATCCTAAGATCTGCTTCAGTGGTAGTCAGACAGGGCCAAATTTTCATTTTAGCGTTTATTATTTTCCGTTGCTCACATTAATTTTACACCCGCCTGGAGTAGCATCTCGGAAGCAGATAAACTGCCAAACATGCCTAATAACTGGGTGACATTAAGATCTGATCTACAACACCGACCGAATACTAACTCAATAACTCAATATAACTTCTTGACGATATTCTAAAAAAATTTATTAGTCGCGATGGCACCTGTATCCTCGATCTATTGCCTTTCCCGGTGATTGTTAGACACGGTAATTAATTAAAGCTTGCACCAACCATATGTAACGTAGGCTTCCCTAGCAAGCCTCAAATCCCAAAAACCACAGGGGAACCAATTTAGATAATAAAGTCACAATTCCATTGGTTTTAACAATTAAATGTTAGCCCTTCGGTGGCCTTCGTCTCGTTGAATAGCGGCCAGCTCGAAGTGATGGTATCACTGGCTCGGACAGCCGATGTCTGCTGCTGCCGTCGTGAGGAGGCACTTTGCCGCAACTTGCTCGTTCTGTCAAGCGCAGTCGAACTACAGTTGCACACAGAGAGACTTTAGCTACAGAACATACATACATTTATAACCACTCATTACGTATTTAGTACTTGCCAACCGCTAAGCTAATACAGGATGACAATTACGAAATAAAATCGTCTTTTAAACAATTTGCGTTAGGATGTTGGAACTGCATGGCTGGCAACGGGGCATGATAGTAATTAATATGCGCATATGGTTTGGTTTAGCGACGAAGCCCACTTTCATTTGGAGGGATTCTTCAATAAGCAAAATTGGCGCATTTGGGGGACTAAGAGCCGCGCGGAGTGGCCGCGCAGTTTAGGGCGCCATGTCACGGACTGCGCGGCCCCTCCCGCCGGAGGTTCGAATCCTCCCTCGGGCATGGGTGTGTGTGTTGTTTTTAGCATAAGTTAGTTTAAGTTGTGTGTAAGTCTAGGGACCGATGACCTCGGCAGTTTGGTCCCTTAGGAATTCACACACATTTGAACATTTGGGGGACTGAGAATCTGCATTTCGCGATCGCAAAGTCTCTTCACCATCAGTGGGTGACTGTGTGGTGTGCAATTTCCAGTCACGGAATAATCGGTAAGATATTCCTTGATGGCGCGGTGCCTACCGAACGGTACGTGAAGGTTTTGGAAGATGATTTCATCCCCATTGTCCAAAGCGACCCTGATTTCGACAAGATGTAGTTCATGCAAGACGAAGCTCGACCTCATCGGAGCAGAAAAGTGTTTGATATTCTGTAGGAGCACTTTGGAGACCGCATTCTTGCTCTGGGATATCCAGAGGCTACTGGCACGGGCCTTGATTGGCCGCCATATCATCCGGATCTGAACACATGTGACACATTTTTGTTGGGCTATATTAAAGACAAGGTGTACAGCACTAACCCCAAAACCATTGCTGAGCTGAAAAGAGCCATTCAGGAGGTCATCGAGCCGGCCGCCGTGGTCTAGCGGTTCTAGGCGCTCAGTCCGGAACCGCGCGACTGCTACGGTCGCAGGTTCGAATCCTGCCTCGGGCATGGATATGTGTGATGTCCTTAGGTTAGTTAGGTTTAAGTAGTTCTAAGTTCTAGGGGACTGATGGCCTCAGAAGTTAAGTCCCACAGTGGTCAGAGCCATTTGAACCATTTTTGAATATCTGTAGTGACGTTTACACGTTGAAAAAGTACGCCCAATCCTTAGTTTTTTTCATGTTGTTGTTTTTGTTGTTGCAGTCTGCAGTCCAAAGACTAGTCTGATGCAGCTCTCCATGCCATCCGCCCTGTGCAAGCCTCTTCATCTCCGAGTAACTATTGCAATCTACATCCTTCTGGATGTGCTAAGTGTATTTCATCTCTTGGTCTCCCCCTAAAACTTTTACCCTCCACGCTTCCCTCCAATACTAAATTGGTGATCCCTTGATGCCTCGGAACGTGTCCTACCAACCGATCCATTCTTCTAGTCAAGTCATGCCACAAATTCCTCTTCGCCGGCCGCTGTGGACGAGAGGTTGTAGGCGCTTCAGTCTGGAACCGCGCGACCGCCACGGTCACAGGTTCGAATCCTGCCTCGGGCAGCTTAGTTAGGTTTAAGTAGTTCTAAGTTCTAGGGGACTGATGACCTCAGATGTTACGTCCCATAGTGCTCAGAGCCATTGAACCAAATTCCTCTTCACCCCAATTCTATTCAGTACCTCCTTATTAGTTGCGTGATCTACCCATCTAATCTTCAGCATTCTTCTGTAGCACCCCGTTTCAAAAGCTTCTATTCTCTTCTTGTGTAAACTGTTTATTGTCCATGTTTCACTTCCATTCATGGCTACACTCCATACAAATACTTTCAGAAAAGACTTCCAGACACTTCAATCTTATCCTATGTTAGCAACTTTCTCTTCTTCAGAAATGCTTTCCTTGGCATCGCTAATCTACATTTTATGTCCTCTCTACTTCGACCATCATCAGTTATTTTGCTGCCCAAATAGCAAAACTCATCTATTACCTTATGTGTCTCATTTCATAATCTAGCATCGCCTGAGCATCACCTGATTTAATTCGACTACATTCCATTATCCTCGTTTTGCTTTTATTGATGTTCATCTTATATCCTCCTTTCAAGACACTGTCCATTCCGTTCAACTGTTCTTCCAAGTTCTTCACTGTCTCTGACAGAATTACGATGTCATCGTCAAACCTGAAGGTTTTTACTTCTTCTCCCTGGATTTTAATTCGTGCTTCAAATTTTTGTTTTGTTTCCTTTACTGCTTGCTCAACATACAGACTGAATAACATCCGGGATAAGCTACAACTCTGTCTCACTCCATTCGCAACAACTGCTTCCGTTTCGTGCCGCTCGACTCTTATTGTAACTGCCATCTGGTTTCTGTATAAATAGCCTTTCGCTCCCTGTATTTTACCCCTGCCACAATCAGAATTTCAAAGAGGGTATTCCAGACAACATTGTCAAAACTTTCTCTAAGTCTGCAAATACTATAAATGTAGGTTTGCCTTTCTTTGACCTACTTTCTAAGGTAAGTTGTAGGGTCAGTGTTGCCTCGCGCGTTCCTACATTTCTACGGAATCCAAATTGATTTTCCCCGAGGCCGGCTTCTACTACTTTTTCCATTAGTCTGTAAGCAATTCGTGTTAGCATTTTGCAAACGTGACTTATTAAATGATAGTCCGGTAATTTTCACACCTGTCAGCACCGGCCTTCTTTGGAATTGGAATTATTATATTCTTCTTAAAGGCTGAGGATATTTCGCCTGTCTCATATACCTTGCTCACCATATGGAAGAGTTTTGTCATGGCTGGCTCTCCCAAGGCTATCAGTAGCTCTAACGGAATGTTGACAATGTTTCGACTTAGGTCTTTCAGTTCTCTGTCAAATTATTCACGCAGTATCGTATCTCCCATTTCATCTTCATTTACGTCTTCTTCCGTTTCCATAATATTGCCCTCAAGTATATTGCTCTTGTATAGACCCTCTATATACTTTTTCCACCTTTATGCTTCCCCTTCTTTGCTTAGGACTGGTTTTCCATCTGAGCTCGTGATATTCATACAGGTAGTTCTGTTTTCTCCAAAGGTCTCTTTAATTTTCCTGTAGGCGGCATCTATCTTACCCCTAGTGATATATGCTTTTATATCCTTACGCTTTTCCTCTGGCCATTCCTACTTAGCCATTTTGCGCTTCCTGTCGATCTCATTTTTGAGACGTTTGTATTCCTTTTTGCCTGCTTCATTTACTGCATTTTTATATGTTCTCCTTTCATGAGTTAAATTGAATATCTCTTGTGTTACCCAAGAATTTCTACAAGGCTTCGTCTTTTTACCTACTTGATCCTCTGCTGCCTTCACTATTTCATGTCTCAACGCCACCCATTTTTCTTCTACTATACTCCTTTCCTCTGTTCTTGTCAATCGTTCCCTAATACTCCCTCTGAAACTCTCTACAATCTCTGGTTCTTTCAGTTTATCCAGGTTTCATCTCCTTAAATTCCTACCTTTTTGCAGTTTCTTCAGCTTTACTCTACAGTTCATAACCAATAAATTGTGGACAGAGTCCACATCTGCCTCTGGAAATGTCCTACAATTTATAGCCTGGTTCCTAAATCTCTGTCTTACCATAATATAATCAATTTGAAACCTTCTGGTGTTTCCAGGTCTCTTCCACGTATACAACTTTCTTTCATGATTCTTAAACCAAGCTTTACCGATGATTAAGATATTCTCTGTGCAAAATTCTACCAGGTGGCTCCCCTTTGATTCCTTACCCCCAATTCATATTCACCTGCTACTTTTCCTTTGTCTTTGTTTTCCTACTATCGCATTCCAGTCCCCCATGACTATTAAATTTTCGTCTACCTTAACTATCTGCATAATTTCTATTATCTCATCATACATTTCTTCAGTCACTTCATCATCTGCGGAGCAAGTTGGCATATAAACTTGTACTACGGTGGTAGGTTTGGGCTTCGTGTCTATTTTGGCTACAATAATGCGTTCACTATGCTGTTCGTAGTAGCTTATCAGCGTTCCTATTTTTTATTAATTGTTAAACCTTCTTCTGCATTACCCCTATTTGAGTCTGTATTTATAACCCTATATTCACCTGACCAGAGGTCCTGCCCCTCCTGCCACGCTGGTGACTTTGGTGGTCAAGGGAAGTGCGAAAATTCATCCTCGTAGTCACAAAACCAGTTGTGGTTGATGCGAGCTGTGTGAAAGGGCCCTGTCGTCTTAGAACACATCATCATCATGGGGGAACAAACGTTGTACCGTATGATGGGACTGATGAGTCAAACTGATCACATAATCCTTGGCAAAAATGCGACCTTGCAGTGTAACCATGAGGCCCGCGGAATGCCACCATATGGCTGCCCAAATCATCGCCGAGTGCCCTCCAGGTTTCAGTATTCGGACGTAAACTCGGACAGTAGTTGGAAACAGTGAGAAAAAAGACTCTTCCGACCAAAGGTCGTTCTTGAATTGCTTCACGGTGCTTTTCTGGCTTCGCCACCACGTTTTCCTGTTACGGGCATTTGCATCACTGATGTGTGGTTTCGGAATTGCAGCTCGTCCTGCAAGCCCCAGCTTATGGAGCTCCCTTCGTGTTGTTTTGGCGCTGACAGTGTTCGCGAGTGAGATATTCAATTCTGCAGTGAATACTTGTTTTGCAAATCAAACTGCCTTTTCCTGCTGCTAGTTATTTTATTTATCCCATACGCGTTTCGCCTTCTCCTGTTCTAAGGCATCATCAGTGGGATCTATAATGATGCAGTTTTGTTAGTTATAGATTATCAAACAGTTCACTTCGTGATTTTTTCTAAAAATGTAATTACGATTTGCCGATCTGCGT
This sequence comes from Schistocerca serialis cubense, assembly GCF_023864345.2. Taxonomy (NCBI): domain Eukaryota; kingdom Metazoa; phylum Arthropoda; class Insecta; order Orthoptera; family Acrididae; genus Schistocerca; species Schistocerca serialis. The sequence goes on from NC_064640.1 coordinate 149,018,498, forward strand.
TTCCTCACATCTGGTGTGGAGGTCGCACTACCACTTTTATCACCGTTCTATATTCATATCTTTGTGTTTTCGCCATCCACATACTGTTCACCATGTTTCTCACTCCTTTTTGTGGTGGACTATCGTTCTTCTGTCGCTCGATACAACTATTTCGTCGTACACTTCTTTTCACAGCGTAAATATTGCGACTCCATTACGTGTTTCATCGTCTTTGGCATGTTTACCTATTTGTTGCCAACCTAACGAAGTATATGTTCGTTACTAACGTCTGTTTATGATGTTTATACCGTGTGCGTGCGTATGAGTGAGAGAGAGGGGGTGGGGATAGAGCCGTTTCTTTTCTTTTCTTTTTCTTTTTTTTTTTTTGTTTGGGGTTCGTGAGGGGTGGCGGTTGTACTAGCTGTTAGCGAGTGGCTGAAAACTTTGGTGATAGCTGTTTTTTTACTTTTCGTTTCAATATTCTGCGGAGGGTCATGGATAAGTGAGTGTGAGTGTAAAGATGTTGGATTCTATTATTATTACATTGGACAGTATTATTATATTTATCCTTTTTGCGAACATTATTCTATTATTTTATATGCTTGCTGCGGAGGATGGCCATACAAACAAACTTGTAATTCTGCAGTGACTTTTGCTGCCGTTGCCCTATTAATTTTTTTATCACAATCCTCTTCAATGACCGTCTGTCACGATCACTCAATACACACTTCCGTCTGTATTGTAATTTAGCTGATGATGTTTTTCCGCTTGCCCTGTATGCGGTATAAATCTTCGATACAGTGCCTCTTAAAACAAAAACACCTCGGCTCCCTTCGTTACGGAAGCACCACGACAGGAACACCAAGAATTTGATCACTTTCGAATTCACTTAGGTCCGACATAATACACTCACAATAGCACAGAACAGTGTTCTGAACACGACTGACACATTCAACATATTCAGAAGATCGCACAGTAGCTGTTTGTGGTCAGACACAACAGCGTAACCTGCAGGCTTGGCTAGCATCTGCATTTTATGTTCAAGCATGCATTACTTGCGGTGTTTCCATATTTTTGTCTACCTGTACCTCTGCCCTATACGAGTTGAAATTAAGGAATCAAAGAGAAATATTTATATACCAATGGAAAATGCTACAGTCGGAGCACAAAAGACTAATGTGTTCCTCTTTGAAATACTCTGATAGGAAAGTTGGGAACCAGCGGCCTCAATCCTCATTCCGACTTCCTCACCAAAAATTTTGGCATGCGAACATATTCATGCCATTTTATTACAGATCATTCTAAATACTTTAACCAAGTCTCTCTTTGTAGTTAAGCCTTCATACTCAGCATCTCGTCTCACTGCCACTGCCTGTTATGCCTCTCTTCCATTGTCTCCTCTTCCTCCCATTGATTTACACTATATTCCACTGCCACCGCCACCTCTCTCAGTTACACTGTCTCTTTTTGTCTTTCTTTCCCAACTGCCACGGTCTCCGCCCTACCTAAAAAAAAAAAAGTTCAAATGTGTGTGAAATCCTATGGGACTCAACCTAAATTATCCTAAGGACAAACACACACACACACCCATGCCCGAGGGAGGACTCGAACCTCCGCCGGGACCAGCCGCGCCCTACCTCAGCAGCTCAAAACTTCTATGTGTGTACTCACTCTTCACCAACCTACAATAACTTCAATACAATATGAAGGTCATTCAATAATTAAAGAGACAATTTGGTCTGGAGAAAAAGCGTTTATTTTTACAAAACAATACCTTTTCTACTTTTCAACATAATCCCCTTGAACATTTATGCACTTGTTCCAACGGGATACAAGCTTTTTTTATCCCGGCTGCAAAGAATTCTTTATCTCGATGTTTGAACCAATTTCCCACAAACTTTTTGACGTCGTTGTCCTGGAATCTCTTCCCACGTAATGCCTCCTTCAGTGCACCAAAGAAATGGAAATCGCTAGGTGCTGAATCAGGACTGTAAGGGGGATGAGGCAGTACTTCCCAGCTCATTTTGTCGATCGTTTCACAGGTTAGTGGAGCAATACGAAGACGTGCGTTGTCTTGCTGGAGAATCACACCTCTCCTCTGAGATCCACGATGTCTCTCTCTCATGGCTAGATTCACCTTGTTTAAAAGCACATCCGAGTAGTATTGGCTGTTCATTGTACGCTGCTCTTCGAGATAATCACAAAAAACTGGACCTTCAGCATCCTAAAACACTGTCAACATGACTTTTCCTGCTGATGCCTGGGTTTTGAATTTTTTGTTGACACGTGAGTTCGTGTGTTTCCACTCAATGCTTTGTATTTTTGATTCTGGCTCATAATAGTGAACCCAAGTTTCATCACAAGTTAAAATTTTGTTGAGGAAATGCTCACCTTCTCTTTCATAACGTTCCTTTAGCTCTGTGCGTACTCTCAAACTTGTTTCCTTGTGTAGCCGCGTCAACTCCTTTGGGACCCATCTTTCACATGTTTTGCGGTACTTCAGCTTGTTACAGATAATGTTATGAACTGTATCAGTACTAACTCGAACCTTATCAACTATCATTTCCACAGTCACTCGGTGGTCGGCACGAATAATGTTATCAATTCGACTTTCAAGTGAAGGAGTTGAAACTGCAACTCGTCGGCCAGAACGGTGTTTGTCAATCACTGAGTCGCGACCATTTTTGAACTGCTCTTCCCACTTGTAAAAATTTGCATGATTCGTACAACCTTCACCATAAACTTAAGACATTCTACAGTATACATGCACTGGTTTCTTGCCTTTGGCAAGTAAAAAACGAATAACAGAACGTTGTTCAACCAATGTGGACGTTTCAAGTGGACTCGCCATCATGAAATATATTTTTGAGGTTATAAACAAAACAATGTTGATACATCAGCTGATCAGGGCTCATCTCAGTGATACCAACTCAAAGCCACGAAAGTACCAAACTTGCCCTACTAACAGTTTTTTCCCCTGACCAATTTGTCTCTTCAATTATTATTGAATGACCCTCGTATTTAAATTCTCGTTGTTAATAGTTAAGACAGCAATTGTTTAAAAGCTTGTATTAAGGAGGGTGGATGCTAGCTGTCGTTGTCGTTGTATGGTAATAAAAATTAAAATACTGAATAAACAAAGTTTCTCCAAACAGGGCTATTAAGAGACTGCGGATCATACTTACACATCCATCATTCTCTCACCTTTGCATCCCCGAAGTACGCCTACGAGCACTATGAGCACTATGCGACTTAACTTCTGAGGTCATCAGTCGCCTAGAACTTAGAACTAATTAATCCCAACTAACCTAAGGACATCACACACATCCATGCCCGAGGCAGGATTCGAACCTGTGACCGTAGCGGTCGCTCGGTTCCAGACTGCAGCGCCTAGAACCGCACGGCCACTCCGGCCGGCCGTAAATGATGTACAACACAAACCTAAAATAAATTTGATCTATATTTTCCAATAGTATGAGCACAAATCCCTTGTTTTACTCTAGGAAATCGTGAAGGATCTGTCCACCTATTTTACAAATTCGTCAGTATTCTAAACAACTAGTGCCCTCGATATCAAAACATTACATAAGTATCATTTACCAAAATTTGCACGAGAGAGGGTAACATAGTAACTAATTATATTTTCGCAAAGACTAGTTTTGGAAAGAATGATTGTATTGTTCTTTCTCAGAACCCCTAGCGCTCGCAGGCATACTACGCTGTATCGACTATAATCTTTGGCGCACAGCGTGCGTTAGTTTTAACGGTTTTTACGTTTCTCTTTCGCTTTATAGGAGGGACAGCACAGGGTCTAGTTTCATTTTCCCCTATACGCACGTTTCTAAAAATTCAGTCCAAAATGAGCGCTCCCCTGTACATACGTACTCGTATTTGCTGGTCTGGGAGGGACACAGAGCCCCCCAAGTCTGTATATGGCCTCCACTCATCAATATTTTTTGTTTGCACTGTCCCCTGTCTTTGGCTTCCACTGCTTGTACCTCCATCCATCTCACTTTCTCTTTTACTGCCAGTTTCTCATGGCCCATCAATATCCCCTCTCTCTGTGGCTCCGACTGTTATTGTCTTCATCCACTTTTCTTTCACTGCCGCTTCCTCCCTCCTACCATCACCGGCTCCTTCCGGTTTCCTTCCACTGGCACTGCGTCTTCTCTCTTCCACCGTCACTGTCTCTCTGCTACTCTCTTTCAGCACAAAAAGTGCGAATATGTTGCATGCAAAAATTTTTGTTTAGGATGAGGCAGCTAGTTCCCCACTTTCCTGTAAAAGTCCTTTACGGAGGTGCATATTCGCCTTTTTTCCACTGGTTCCTCTCTTTTCCCTGCTACAGCAGGGTGTGCTGCTTACATAAAAAGAATTCTCTATATCAGTAAAGCCTTGATTATTTTTTCCTTTATTGGATTTCGATTCCCCCCGAAGGGGGCGGGCTGGAAGCAGCTTAGTACGCCCCTCTTCATGTATTTAAAACATAAAAAGATAAGATACAATAAAAACAGGCGATAAAACGGTGATGTAAAATGTAAATCGGCGGAAAATTGTGGAAAATTAAAACATAAAACTAATGGTGGGCAATGATAATAAAATACAAAGGAAGCAGACAGGGAAAAAATAGACAGACAATTAAAAATCACGGCGACAGTCTGGATTCTGTTCGCAAGAGATTTAAAAAAAATCACACTCTGCGACAGCATGATGTCCGTTGGAAACAATTCGTAATAACCACTAGGAACACTGCACTAAAAGGTCGGCACGAAGATGACACTCCGCAGGCAAGGGCAGATGGGACGCGGGATCTGGACGGAGGAGGGGGAAGAAAAAAGGGGGGAGGTGAGGAAAAAACGAAAGGCGCGGGGGAGGGGGGAGTTTTGACAGTATAAACAACAAAAAAGCATGCATAATGTAAGGTTAACACAAGATCATCTGCTATACATTTTTATGGATACTTTGCTCATAGATCGCAAGTCATAAAAAACGCCCGAGTTAAAATAGTACAAATATTATTACTAGGGGTGTTCAATAAGTGATGCATCAAATTTTTTTTCTCGGCCAGTTTCGGTTGAAAAAATGCAGAATTTATTGTGGGACATCGTGGAATATCCCCGTTTCAGCCCCTATAGTTTCGTGAAGTTCTGATAGGTGTCGGCACTATACGTAGCCTTCAATATGGCACCTGTAACGTAGGTGTGTTCCAAGCTGAGTGCTGTCACTGAATTTCTTTTGGCGGAAAGAAAGAGTTATCACAGATACTCATAGACGGTTTCAGAACGCCTTCGGAGACCTGTCAGTGAGCAAAGCACGGTGAGTAGTTGGGAAAGGTGTCTGTCATGATCGCAACAAGGTCGCGCAAACCCTTCCGATCTCCCGCTGGTCGGCCGCACACAGATGTGACTCTTGCAGTCTTGTAACGTGCGGCGGACACCCTCATTCGAGGTGATCGGTGGATCACAATGAAGCACCTCGCTACTCAAGTGGACGTCTCTGTTGGCAGTGGTGACACAGTCGTCCACCGGTTGGGGTACTCAAAAGTGTGTGCCCGCTGGGTGCTCTCAGACCGTTACGAGGCTGATAGTGTCAATTTTGGTCGAACATCATCACAGGCGATGAAACATGGGTTCATCACTTTGGACCGGAAACGAAACGGCAATCCACAATCCACTGAGTTTTTCCACACGACCATTCCTGGGAATAAAAAGTTCAAATCCGCAGCCTCAGCCGGCAAAGTCATAGCGACTGTCGTCTGAGACTCTGAAGGGGTTATTCTGTGTGATGTACTCCCTCATGGCGCAGGGAAAAACTCTGAAGTGTGTTGTGCTACCCTCAGAAAACTGAAGAAACGACTTCAGCGTGCTCGTCGCCACAAAATTGCAAACGAACCTCTTCTTTTCAGTGACAACGCAAGGTTTCAAATGGTTAAAATGGCTCTAAGCACTATGGGACTTAAGCCGGCCGGTGTGGCCGAGCGGTTCTAGGCGCTTCAGTCTGGAACCGCGCGACCGCTACGGTCGCAGGTTCGAATCCTGCCTCGGGCATGGATCTGTGTGCTGTCCTTAGGTTAGTTAGGTTTAAGTAGTTCTAAGTTCTAGGGGACTGATGACCTCAGATGTTAAGTCCCATAGTGCTCAAAGCCATTTGAACCATTTTTGAACTATGGGACTTAGCATCTGAGGTCATCAGTCCCCTAGAACTTAGAACTACTTAAACCTAACTAACCTAAGGACATCACACACGTCCATGCCGGAGGCAGGATTCGAACCTGCGACCGTAGCGGTCGCGCGGTTCCAGACTGTAGCGCCTACAACCGCCCGGCCACCCCGGCCGGCGATTTTCTAGCCATAAGAGTTGGGAATGGTGTATTGGAATTCTGAATAAAACCAGCTTGCTTGCAGGAAAAAAGTGTGCTGCATTACTTATTGAACGCCCCTCGTAGAAATATTTCACTGAATTTGCAGTTTTCTCAGTTTTCCATAATTCTTGGCAGTCTTTTTAAGTTCTTTCCAGACATTTTAACAGGCTCTTTAGCTCTTTTTTGTCACTACAGTACCAGTTTGACATATTTGTATAGGCATGAAGTGCCTATTATAAATAAACGGCGCGTCATGAACTTTTACTGATGAAAAATGCTTGCTAAAAACATAGTTTTATGACCTTAGAACACTTGCGATGACCCTAAAACCCCTGCCATCTGTTCACCACATCAATTACAACTATATTTACGCCTCAGACCGGATATTAAGCGGTTGTATTACGTGCATAATTACGGTAAATTTGACCCTCTGGATCTCGATACCAGACGATGATATCGAGAAAGGTTCAAATGGCTCTAAGCACTATGGGACTTAACATCTGAGGTCATCAGTCCCCTAGACTTAGAACTAATTAAACCTAACTAACCTAAGGACATCACACACATCCATGCCCGAGGCAGGATTCGAACCTACGACCGTAGCAGCAGCGCGGCTCCGGACAGAAGCGCCTAGAGCCGCTCGGCCACAGCGGCCGGCTATATCGAGAAAGATTTCAGGTTTTCCTGGGAAAATCATCTTAAGAAAACATGATACAAATTTCGATGAGTTGCCGTGAACAGAAATTATAGAAGTGGCAATCCCCACAGTTCGTACTTTTGGTACCCATAAAATTATAGTTTTTTTGGAGTTTTCTCAGGAACCACTCATGCACAAATGGTGCTTTAATAAGCGCACAAGTTCCAACCTATATCACATCAAATGCAAAAGAACCAACCGATTTGATCAATTTGCTTAGGCGGGAGGAAGTGTATGATGTTTGAATTTTGTCCTTGTACCGTGGGATAACTACTGTATGCCCATTATTGCGACAGATATACAAATGGCCACTAGGCCAACGGCTATCCGAAACACTTGATTACTTATCTCTGTGATCAATGGAACCCGAGATATGATCGCCCGGATCATCGCATTTTCCCGCTCGGCGTTTTGGAACATAGCCGCTCGGATTGGTCGCACGGTTAGAGGCGGCATGTCACGGAGTGTGCAGCCCCTCGTGCCAGAGGTTTGAGTCCTCCCTCGGGCATGGTGTATGTGTTGTTCTTAGCATAAGTTACTTTAGTTAGTTTAAGTAGTGTGTAAGTCTAGGGACCGATGACCTCAGCAGTTTGGTCCCTTAGGAATTCACACGCAGTTGAACATATTGGTACGCTGTACTGCCGTGCACAGACCGATTAATCGATGAAGATGCAGTTTACACATGATATTCCTCTGTATAAACAACAACAGTCTCGGTGAATATGCTGACCTCGTTAACCGGGCTTTATATTGTGCAGCCATTGATTGGACATACCTCTCTTGTACCATTTCCGTGTTTATGCGCTCTGAAACTCGCCCGAACGTTGTGTGGCTCAAATGGTTCAAATGCCTCTGAGCACTATGGGACTTAACATCTGAGGTCATCAGTCCCCTAGAGCTTACTTAAACTGCTTAAACCTAACTAACCTAAGGATATCACACACATCCATGCCCGAGGCAGGATTCGAACCTGCGACTGTAGCGGTCGCGCGGTTCCAGACTGGAGCGCCTAGAACCGCTCGGCCACACCGACCGGCAACGTTGTGTGTTCGCATCAATTATCCCCGGTCAAGAATTCTTTTATTCGAGAATGTGACTGCAGAATATACAGTAGGAATCGTATACCATGTCAGGTAAACGTTCCTTGAAAATGCAGCTAAACAGCGACCTCAGGCGCAAGTCATTCTACGGTATTCATTGTCTCTTGCGAAAATAGAACGAGCTCTCCTTTACACCATATTCTGGGAATATATTTTGAATTTCATAAACAAGCATTTCCTCCTCAGAGCCTTGAAAAGGACATGGGCAATTAATAACGATCTATTAACCATCAAAACAGTAAATGCTTCTATTAGATCAAACAGTGTGCTATGCGTTATAAGTGAGCGTCTGCTCATTTGTTGGTCTGTTTTTGCGGATGGTTCGATGTTACAGTTGTACAGATCGTTAGGAAAGTTTTTATAATTATTAATAATACCATATTGCTGACAAGAGTGACCATTATGAAAAAAAATGTTTTGGAAAATTGTGGCAGTTGAACTAACTGGAGTGTATGAATAACGTTGCAGAATAACTGGTACTTACTTTCTGGCTATCACTTTATCTACTGAGAGGTCGTTACTTTCCCTGCCGCCGTTGGATAAACAGCTGCCAGCAGAAAGTCGTATACTTCCAGCTCACTTATTTGTTATATCGTTTAATTCTTAATTTCTTTGCGTGTTTTTGGGTACTTGCATTGTTTAATTCATAAATTTCGGGCGTATTATAGAATTTGAGAGTTGTAGCATCGCGCTTTAGTACCTGAATAGTGTAAATTCGCGTAGTCGTTTTTCTTCTGTTTTTGTTTTGAACGGCTAGTGTCGGTTGGTCACAGCCAGTGTGCTCCCTGCCGCCGTTGGATAAGCAGCTGCCAGCAGCAAGTCGTATACATCTAGCTAACTTATTTGGTGGTGGTGGTGGTGGTGGTGGTGGTGGTTAGTGTTTAACGTCCCGTCGACAACGAGGTCATTAGAGACGAAGCGCAAGCTCGGGTTAGGGAAGGATTGGGAAGGAAATCGGCTGTGCCCTTTCAAAGGAACCATCCCGGCTTTTGCCTGAAACGATTTAGGGAAATCACGGAAAACCTAAATCAGGATGGCCGGAGACGGGATTGAACCGTCGTCCTCCCGAATGCGAGTCCAGTGTGCACTTATTTGTTACATAGTTTCGTATAGGAGGTGTAATTTCGAGTTTTAGTTACTTTAATCATAAATTCAGGCAGACTGTAGCGCAGTCGTTAGACATTTGTACACGTTAGTCCATACATTCTTTGCGTGTTTCCCTTGCGTTGTCTAGGCACTGGCTCGTCTTTCAGTAACTGTTGTTCAACAGCGATTAGAATGGACGGGGACTGTGATTGCTGTGTTCGGATGAGGGCTGAGTTGGCATCCCTTCGCTCACAGCTGCAGGTGGCGCTGACTTCGGTCGTGCAGCTTGAGGCTGTTGCCAATGGGCACCACTGTGGGAAGCCGGACTTTGGTATCACGGGGATGTCAAACTCGTCCCATCTGTCCCCAGATCGGTCTGCCGCTGTGGTTGCCCCGGTTGCTGCCTGCAGTGGGGCTGAGCCCTCGCCTGTGGTTGATTGGGAGGTCGTTCCAAGGCGTGGCATGCAGCGAAAGACGTCCCCGGAGGCTGATCAGAAAGCCTCCCCGGTGCGTCTGACAAACAGGTTTCAGGTACTGTCTCTGGCTGAACCAGATGCAGCAGCCTGCCCTGTTTCATAGGATGATTCTCAGCCTCAAAGGTCCGGGCAATCGCAGAGGGTGGGCTTATTGGTAGTTGGGAGCTCCAATGTCAGGCGCGTAATGGGGCCCCTTAGGGATATGGCGGCTAAGGAGGGGAAGAAATCCAGTGTGCACTCCGTGTGCATTCCGGGTGGAGTCATTCCTGATGTGGAAAGGGTCCTTCTGGATGCCATGAAGAGCACAGGGTGCAGCCAGCTGCAGGTGGTGGCACATGTCGGCACTAATGACGTGTGTCGCTTTGGATCTGAGGAAATTCTCTCTGGATTCCAGCGGCTATCTGATTTGGTGAAGGCTGCCGGTCTTGCTTACGAGATGAAGGCAGAGCTCACCATCTGCAGCATCGTTGACAGAACCGACTGCGGACCTTTGTTGCAGAGCCGGGTGGAGGGTCTGAATCCGAGGCTCAGACGGTTTTGCGACCTTGTTGGCTGCAGATTCCTTGACTTGCGCCATAGGGTGGTGGGGTTTCGGGTTCCGCTGAATAGGAGTTCACTACACTCAGCTGGCGGCTACACGGGTAGCGAAGGCTGTGTGGCGTGGACTGGGCGGTTTTTTAGGTTAGAAGGCCTCGGGAAAGTACGGGGTGGGCAGCAATCTCAAAGGTTGCGTGGCAAATACAGAACGTGCTTGGATCAAGGAACAGTCGGAATTGTAGTTGTAAATTGTAGTAGTTGTACTGGGAAAGTCCCTGAGCTTCGAGCGCTAATAGAAAGCACAGAAGCTGAAATCTTTATAGGTACAGAAAGCTGGCTAAAGCCTTAAATAAGTTCTGCGGAAATTTTTACAAAGTCTCAGACGGTGATCAGGAAAGACAGATTAGGCAGAATTGGTGGTGGAGTGTTTGTGTCTGTCAGTAGTGGTTTATCTTGTAGTGAAGTCGAAGTAGACACTCCGTGCGAATTGGTATGGGTGGAGGTTATACTTAACAGCCGAACTAAGTTAGTAATTGGCTCCTTCTACTGACCCCCAGACTCCGTTGATATAGTTGCTGAACAGTTCAGAGAAATTTGAGTCTCGCAACAAATAAATACCCCACTCATACGTTTATAGTTGGTGGGTATATCAACCTTCCCTCGATATGTTGGCAAAAATACATGTTCAAAACCGGTGGTAGGCAGAAAACATCTTCCGAGATTGTCCTAAAGGCTTTATCCGAAAATTATTTCGAGCAGTTAGTCCACGAACCCACGCGAATTGTAAATGGTTGCGAAAACACACTTGACCTCTTAGCCACAAACAATCCAGAGCTAATAGAGAGCATCATGACTGATACAGGGATTAGTGATCACAAGGTCATTATAGCTTGGCTCAATACCGTTTCTTCCAAATCCACCAGAAACAAACGCAAAATAATTTTATTTAAAAAAGCGGATAAAGTGTCACTAGAAGCCTTCCTAAGAGACAATCTCCATTCCTTCCGAACTGGCTACGCAAATGTAGACCAGATGTGGCTCAAATTCAAAGATATAGTAGCAACAATAATTGAGAGATTCATACCTCATAAATTGGTAAGAGATGGAACTGATCCCCCATGGTACACAAAACAAGTCCGAACGCTGTTGCAAAGGCAACGGAAAAAGTATGCGAAGTTCAGAAGAACGCGAAATCCCGAAGATTGGCTAAAATTTACAGACGCGCGAAATTTGGCACGGACTTCAATGCGAGATGCCTTTAATAGGTTCCACAACGAAACATTGTCTCGAAATTTGGTAGAAAATCCGAAGAAATTCTGGTCGTATGTAAAGTACACAAGCGTCAAGACACAGTCAATACCTTCGCTGCGCAATGCCGATGGTACTGTTACCGACGATTGTGCCGCTAAAGCGGAGTTATTGAACGCAGTTTTCCGAAATTCCTTCACCAGGGAAGACGAATGGAACATTCCAGAATATGAAACACGAACAGCTGCTAGCATGAGTTTCTTAGAAGTAGATACCTTAGGGGTTGCGAAGCAACTCAAATCGCTCGATATGGGCAAGTCTTCAGGTCCAGATTGTATGCCGATTAGGTTCCTTTCAGATTACGCTGATACAATAGCTCCCTACTTAGCAATCATATACAACCGCTCGCTCAACGATAGATCTGTACCTGCAGATTGGAAAATTGCGCAGGTCGCACCAGTGTTTAAGAAGGGTAGTAGGAGTAATCCATCGAACTACAGACCTATATCATTGACGTCGGTTTGCAGTAGGGTTTTGGAGCATACACTGTATTCAAACATTATGAATCACCTCGAAGGGAACGATCTATTAATACGTAATCAGCATGGTTTCAGAAAACATCGTTCTTGTGCAACGCAGCTAGCTCTTTATTCGCACGAAGTAATGGCCGCTATCGACAGGGGATCTCAAGTTGATTCCGTATTTCCAGATTTCCGGAAAGCTGTTGACACCGTTCCTCACAAGCGACTTCTAATCAAGCTGCGGGCGATTTCCTGTCAGGAAGGTCGTAGTTCGTAGTAATAGACGGCAAATCATCGAGTAAAACTGAAGTGATATCAGGTGTTCCCCAGGGAAGCGTCCTGGGACCTCTGTTGGTCCTGATCTATATAAATGACCTGGGTGACAATCTGAGCAGTTCTCTTAGGTTGTTCGCAGATGATGCTGTAATTTACCGTCTAGTAAGGTCATCCGAAGACCAGTATCAGTTGCAAAGCGACTTAGAAAAGATTGCTGTATGGTGTGGCAGGTGGCAGTTGACGTTAAATAACGAAAAGTGTGAGGTGATCCACATGAATTCCAAAAGAAATCCGTTGGAATTCGATTACTCGATCAATAGTACAATTCTCAAGGCTGTCAATTCAACTAAGTACCTGGGTGTAAAAATTACGAACAACTTCAGTTGGAAAGACCACATAGATAATATTGTGGGGAAGGCGAGCCAAAGGTTGCGTTTCATTGGCAGGACACTTATAAGATGCAACAAGTCCACTATAGAGACAGCTTACACTACACTCGTTCGTCCTCTGTTAGAATATTGCTGCGCGGTGTGGGATCCTTACCAGGTGGGATTGACGGAGGACATCGAAAGGGTGCAAAAAAGGTCAGCTCGTTTTGTATTATCACGTAATAGGGGAGAGAGTGTGGCAGATATGATACGCGAGTTGGGATGGAAGTCATTAAAGCAAAGACGTTTTTCGTCGCGGCGAGATCTATTTACGAAATTTCAGTCACCAACTTTCTCTTCCGAATGCGAAAATATTTTGTTGAGCCCAACCTACATAGGTAGGAATGATCATCAAAATAAAATAAGAGAAATCAGAGCTCGAACAGAAAGGTTTAGGTGTTCGTTTTTCCCGCGCGCTGTTCGGGAGTGGAATGGTAGGGAGGTAGTATGATTGTGGTTTGATGAACCCTCTGCCAAGCACTTAAATGTGAATTGCAGAGTAATCATGTAGATGTAGAAGTAGATGTAGATGTACACACTATCCAGTCTATAGTGTATAATGAAATTTATTCGTAGTTCAAATGGTTCAAATGGCTCTGAGCACTATGGGACTTAACATCCGAGGTCATCAGTCCCCTAGAACTTAGAACTACGTAAACCTAACTAACCTAAGGACATCACACACAATCCATACCCGAGGCAGTATTCGAACCTTCGACCGTAGCGGTCGCGCGGTTCAAGACTGAAGCGCCTAGAACCGCTCGGCCACACCGGCCGGTTTATTCGCAGTTGCGAAGATGGACAACCATAAGCGGTATAATGGAATAACGACAGCAAAAGCTTGTGCTGTACTGGGCCTCGAATCCGGATTTCTCGCGTATCGCGATCGGTCGCCTTACCATTACGCTATCCGACAACGCTTCAGGGCTAGACTGAAAATTCTACATGTCTTCAACCACTAATCTACAACCTGCACTCGTACATCTATTACGTACATTGCCGCACAGGGGACAAGTTTTAACTGAAAGTCTCTTGCCCGGCTTTGGCGGATAAATACGATATTGCAGTGCATGTGGTTCAGGAGCACGATGCTATGTTCCTTCGGACATGCAAGCATGTCTGTACCATTCAAGATTTTCCAGCTATTTTGCTATTCGACATAACTTTATTCTGATCTCTGGAGAAACCCACTTTCCACTTCAAAGCTTTTTTCATGTACATTGCTGTAACCAGCCAATGTGGCTCACGGTATGATCCAGCAATTTGCGTGCCAATGTAGTTGCTTATTTATTCGAGTAGCTTCTGCATGTAGCCATTAGAGACTGAGTGGACTTTCCACAGCAGAAAGCAGTAAGAAGATAACCGGGATCCCAGCACGTAACCTCAGTATTAACGGTCAACAGCGATAACTACATGATCGCGGAAATGATCTGCATGAAGTGGACATACTAATTTGCAACCAGCTGGAACTACTTCAATCCGAACAGCTGGATGGACTTCTCTCACGTTTTATTTTGACTCTGCCATACCTCTAGCCTATGTTCACAACACGTGATTTCTCCAGTTTTAGGGAAATGTGGTGAACTTCACCATATTTGTTTCAAAACTTTTATAACTTGCCTTATTCTAAATATCCACACCTTCATCTACATTCTCTGCATAATGGACAGTAATTGTATCCACAATATCTTTTATATTTTCTGTTAAGGTATAAATTGGATTAAAAATAATACCATCAACCGTTTCAATTCGTGTTTTCTGGGAGTGCAGAGTGTTTCTGAGTCTAACACGTACACAGATTATCGGAAACCCAGTGGTGTTTGTGAGAAGCTAATTTATCCAAAGATTACGGAAGATAGGTTGCTGACAATCTGGACATCGCTTCTCCATTATGCTTAACGGACCACTCGCATATACTGCTCATGTCTTCGAATTACTGGTATAAACTTTTTCTTCCTGCCAAAAAGAGTTTGTCGCCAGTATTCTACCACCTTTAATGTTACATTTGCGATAATTCATATGTATTCCTAGATGACCGATGACGCTGCGTTTAGAGGCGAATAACTGATGCTGTTGCCAAAACGGTAGTATCAAGACTGAATCTTTCACTCTGTAGCGTAGTGAGCGCTGGTTCTGAAACTTAGTGGTCGATTAAAACTGTGTACCAGAGTGGGACTCGAACCAGGAACCTTGCCTTTTGAGGACAATGCTCCACTGACTGAACTACACTGCGAACAGGGAACTCTAATCACTAAACTATGCCAGGAATTTGGAACTTTGAATTGTGTGTGCAGTGCTCTACTGATTGAGCTACGCTGAGAACAAGAGCCTTGACTTTTGTGGGCCATGCTCTACTGTCTGAGCACTGTCAGTATTGGGAACATTACTTTTTGTTTTCAATACTCTACTGCCTGAGCTACTCTGGAAACTGTGAATGTTGCTTATAGCGGGCAACTTTCTTCAGACTGGGCTACCACAGGAACTGGAAACCTTGTAATTTTTTGGAAATGCTCTACTGACTGAGCTATGCTGAGAACCGGGGACGATGCCTTTCGGGGGCAATGCTCTACTGAATGGGCTACATCAGAAACTATGAAACTTGCCTTTTGTTGGCATTGCTCTAATGACTGAATTATGCCAGGAATTAGGAACGCTGCTTTGTGTGAACAATGCTCCACTGACTGTACTACACTGGGAACTGGGAACCTTGTGTTTTGTGGCCAATGCTGTAATCACTGCTGCGCGAAGTGGCCGCCTTGTTAGAGGCTCCATGTCACGTATTGCGCTGCCCCTAACGCCGGAGTTTAGAGTCCTTCCTCGGGCATGGGTGTGTGTGTTGTTCTTAGCATAATTTAGTTTAAGTTAGTTTAAATAGTGTGTAAGTGTGATGACCGATGACCTTAGCAGTTTGGTCCCTTAGGAATTCACACACATTTGAACAACATTTACAATCACTAAACTATGCCAGGAACTGGGAACTTTGAATTATGTGGGCAATGCTCTACTGATTGAGCTATGCTGAGAACAAGAGGCTTGACTTTTGTGGGCCATGCTTTACTATCTGAGTTATGCCAGGAAATGTGAACATTGCCTTTTGTTGGCAATGCTCTACTGAGTGAGCTATCCTGGAAACTGCGAATGTTGCCTATAGTGAGCAATGTTCTTCAGACTGAGCTGTCACAAGAACTGGAAACCTTGTCTTTTGCGAGCAATGCTCTACTGAGTGACCTATGCTGAGAACTGGGAACGATGCCTTTTGGGGGCAACGTTCCATTGAATGAACTACCCCAAAAACTGAGGAACTTGATTTCTATGGGCAATGCTCTACTGACAAACCTATGCCAGTATTAGTGATCATTGCCATGTGTGGGCAATGCTCCACTGACTGAGCTATGCCACGAACTGGGACTGCTGCCTTTTTGGGCAGTGCTGTAATTAATGATCTATGCTGGGAATTGTGAACCTTGCCGTTTGTGGGCAATGCTCCTCTGAATGAGCTATGCATGGAACTGGGAACATTGCCTTTTCTGGGCAGTGCTCTAATAACTGAGCTATCCTGGGAAATGAGAACCTTTCCTTGTGTGGGAAATGACTGAAATGTGCTGCCTTTTGTGGACAATGCCCTGCTGACAGAACTATGACGAAAACTGGGAACATGGCCTTCTCTGGGAAAGGCTCTACTGACTGAACAATGCTAGCACCCGTGGCTTTTGGATTTCAGAATTGCATAAAGCTACTTGTTCGCAGATAAAGATGTCGTCAGTCCAAGTTTAAAGTACATTTTCTTGCACAAAGGAATTTTCTTGGTGGTTCTTGGATAAGGAACGATGAATGTAAGGGCTTATGAAACAAAATTAGAAGAATGAGTGTGGCGCGGGTTGCTTTTCAGCCAAGCTCCTGCATAGATTCCTTAGTGATGTCAACAGAGTGCAAACGGACGTTCTTGTACAGCAGTAACAGTTGATGCAGATTGCCGGGTCGTCTTTCCTATATGGCGACCAGCAGGCGTCTCAGTTATTGGCAACACATTCCAGCTACAATAGACACACCCCTGAGATGCAGTTCCTAGCGCAAAACACCTGTTTAGTGCCACCAGATGCATAACATTCCATTTTGTGGACTGCCACTGGTTTTAGCTTCCGATATTTTTATGAAGTTAACACACAGTGGTTCAAATCACCGTCTAGCAATTCTTCTTTAAGTTTTCCGTTATTTCCTTAAATCGATTAAGGCAAACGCTACCTCCCCGGTTAGCTCTGCGGTCCAACGCACTGCTTTCCGGATTGGGAAGGAGTGCCTGGTCCCCGGCACGAGTCCGCACGGCGGACTTCGGTCGAGGTCCGGTGAGCCGGCCGGTCTGTGGATGGTTTTTAGGCGGTTTTCCATCTGCCTCGGCGAATGCGGGTTGGTTCCCCTTATTCTGCCTCAGCTACACTACGTTGGCGATTGCTGCGCAAACAAGTTCTCCACGTACTCGTACACCACCATTACTCTACCACGCAAACATAGGGGTTACACTTGTCTGGTGTGAGACATTGCCTGGAGGGTTCCACCGGCGACCGAACCGCACAGTAACCCTGAAAGAGTGGTTTCGTGTGGGGTGACGGAGGGGTGAAGTGGACTGCGGTAGTCGTCGCGGGGTTGTGGACCACTGCGGCTGCGGCGGGGACGGAGCCTCTCCGTCGTTTCTAGGCCCCCAGTTAACATACAATACAATACAATACAAAGGCAGCCGGCCGTTGTGTCCGAGCGGTTCTAGGTGCTTCAGTCTGGAACCGCACTGCTGCTACGGTCGCAAGTTCGAATCCCGCTTCGGGCATGGATGTATGTCATGTCCTTAGGTTAGTTAGATTTAACATATGAACGGTGTTTAAGCTACATAAAATATAGTCGCAAGTTGGAAAGGCCTGGCCGAGCAGTTCTAGGCGCTTCTGTCTGGAACCGCACGACCGCTACGGTCGCAGGTTCGAATCCTGCCTCGGGCATGGATGTGTGTGATGTCCTTAGGTTAGTTGGGTTTAAGTAGTTCTAAGTTCTAGGGTACTGATGACCTCAGATGTTAAGTCCCATAGTGCTTGGAGCCATTTTTTTTGAATACAAAGGCAAGCGCTGGTATGTCTCATTTTCATTCCTCATCCTTCCCTATCGACTGAATGCAAGTGTCTCACGAATGTTAAATGGTCGTAGTTCAATACATTTGTCAGTAACTCGGTGGACCATAGAGATAAACCGTAAAAAGTCCTTCATCCAAGTCCACTGATCTTCTTGAATGTGGCAAATAATTCTCGTTCAAAAAAAAAAAATGGTTCAAATGGCTCCGAGCACTATGGGACTTAACAAATAATTCTCGTCGAAACGCCCCTACTTGAAATCAGAAAACCTTTTTCTTCGATGCACTTACCCCAAATATGGCGCAAATCACATCCAGCTGCCTCCGCTGCCTACAGCTTTCTATTACACCCAAAACAAACAACATATCACCAACGTTTGACCTTTCCAATGGCTCTGAGCACTATGGCACTTAACATCTGAGGTCACCAGTCCCCTATAACTTAGAACTACTTAAACGCAACTAACCTAAGGACATCACACACATCCATGCCCGAGGCAGGATTCGAACCTGCGACGGTAGCGGTCGCGCGGTTCCAGACTGAAGGGCCTAGAACCGCTCGGCCAGGCCTTTCCAACTTGCGACTATATTTTATGTAGCTTAAACACCGTTCATATGTTTCAAGTGTCCAAAATTCAATACGTAACTGCAAGTAAAATACTAGAACTTCAAATAAGAAAACGTCAATTGATAAATACACTCACGGGAACTTACGTGTATTGTGTTGCTGCGCAGTGTTCACTCAGTTTATCGAAATTATTTCACACTGAAAATCAAACAATAATAATAAACAATTTTATATTTACACATGCGAGTGCTTAAATGTGGTCAAAGAGTACCGTGGCGCGCTCACCTGCCCGGACGGTTCTTGATGTCCGACGGCCGTCGGTGTGTGTCTGGAAGCCGATGGCCGCCTTAGGGCCAGGAAACCCTCGAGCATAAACTGTTCTGATATTGACGCAGTCATGAACTCTTTCGCGGAATTGATTATGGAAGCTTTTGCTATTACTGGTAGGTCAGAAAATGAAGCAAATTACCTTTGAGGTTCCATCACACTGATATCCTTAGCAGACAGCTGAAATGCGGTTTGAAAAATGAAGGAAAGAATGAATTCGAACTCGAAACTTTGTGCCTATATTGCGTGAAGTTCACCACTCGAGTACGAGCTGGTAAACCACTGTAACAGCTTTAGAGGAAAACAACACTTCCTCCAGAAACATCTGAATCCTATTGTGTTGACAGAGTGTGCATATGGCCGTACTTAGAATCTGAGGGGCGGTCGGTTTTATTGGCGCCTTAAGTGAACGGCTCGGACTCGGTCTCTGAGGCAGCCGACCAGCTCTATCAGGTTTTATTTTTACTAGAAAAATCCAGGGTAAGTCCAAATAGTTCTGGCTAAGATAATTTCAAGCTACTGGTTGTTTAATGTCATTAGGAATTTGCGGCGTTTCATGTTGGACGAACGAAGTGCCGAAGACAATGTTCTCGGATTTTCCTGAAGTTTCGTTTGTTATTCTTACAACCATCTGATACAAGAGTGCTTAAGTTTTAATTTCATAATTTTTGTTTCTGAGCACCACGTATCTCAGTTTAAAAAGAAAAAGGACTGAATATAATTTTTCGGGATAAAATTAGAAAAAGCGCAGTATGTATGCTTTAATGGTGCTCTTTACATACCATAACTTTATCTGTTGAAGAAGCCGAAAAGACTAGTGATTTTGACTACGTCATAACATGCAATGATGTGATACGTGCAACGCACAACGTTCTAGTCAGATCTGAAGATGGCCATTACCGACCTAAATCAATTACCTCATTACAAATAAACATTGTGATCCAAGACTGGCGCTGAAAACGTTTTCGTGACTATGTCACATCTTCATAATTAACGTTTTCTCACAGCAAATCGAATTAAACTAATGTTTTCAAATAAAAAAGGTAAAATTAGTATGGTACAATTAATGAGGGCCATGTGGAACATATATAATGTAGTGTAATACAATATACATTTAATACAACGAAAGAACAACATAATACTGTCAAAGTTTAATACATAATATACAATCTCAATTGTACATTATTTACTGATGACCTGTTTTGGATGGCAACCGTCTGTTATTCAGTTTCTACAAAAAGCCACACTAGAAAGTTCCTGAAGTTGATATAATGTAAAGAGCTGTAAAAATTAGAGTCGTCATAACGTAAGTATAGGGTTCAAATAGCAAATAAGGCAAGAAAGTAAATCAGCAATAAAGCAGTAGAGCCCTAGTCTTGTGCCCGGTTCGGCATGCAACGACACTCCTTTACTTGCATATACAGGATGGTCAGAAGCAGACTGAAAAGCTTGTAAGGGTGCTGCAGGGAAGATTGTGCTAAGAAATAATTGTTAAGAAAAGAATTCTATACGTTGCGCCGCTTCCGAGTTAATTATCATTGAAGTTAGCCCACCACATCGTTGCGCCCTCGAATTCAAGTGGCTCGCCAGATACATTTAGCATCAGTTGCTCTCATACCGCACGAGACGATCAGCCTTTGGCTCCCAATCGATCCTTAATACCGTCCCATGTCCAGTTCCTGTACCATTCTCTTGTACCGTTTTAGAAAGCAAACGAACAACACGTCTGGCGACACCGTCTCTGGCGGGCTGGTTCATATTGCCCACCCAACAAGCTGATTGGCTAACTTCAATGTAAATTATCTCGGAAACGACGCAAACTATCGAATATTTTTCTGAACAATTATTTCTCAGCACAAACTACCCCGCAACACCCTTATAAGTTTTTCAGACTGTTTCTAAGGAACCTGTATATAAGGAGGCGGACACCCGGTGGCAGGTGATTTGTTGTACGAAAGGTAGTCATAAAATTTTAATTAATCAAGCAATGACCATGAATCTTAGTAACTGTAGAAATGCCTGCCACGCACTGGTTTCTTCGTCGGAAGAAAATGGAAGGCGTTACTGGGTGCCGTCTCAGGAGAATAGGGTGTTGAGTTAAACTTTGATAACCCTAACAAGCAATATGTGTGACTGTCATGTCTAGAATGAGCTGGGGCGTTGTCTTGGAGCAGAAACATCTTCTTGGACAGTTTGCCGCAAGTTAGCGAGGAGATTTCGGTAATATGTTCCTGTGACGGCTCCCTCCTTAAGAGTGTAATGTGTTAGCACCGCGCCATGACAGTCCTAACAGTACTCAGCGTCACCTCGCCTGATGACCATGATGTTGTAGTGCTTGTGTTGTTCAGAAGTACGATACAATTTTCTTTTGGACATGCATATATGTCTGAAGGAACAAGCACTGCGGTGACTACAGCCATTGTGAAATACTAGAAATGTGTTTGCAGTTGCGAATATGGACAACCATCAGCTCTGTAATGGAATGATGACAATGAAACGTTGTACCTGACCGGGACTCGAACCCGGACTTCCTCAAAGGAATGATTACAATTATAGAAAAACTGGAAAATTCATTCAAGAGAAAGAACTTCACTATGTGAGCAAGTCAATAATGTGTTGGTCCACTTCTGGTCCTTATAAAAGCAATTTTTTGGCTTGGCATCGATTAACAGAGTTGTTGGATTTGAGGGATATCGTGGCAAATTCTGTCCAATTGGCACGTTAAATAATGAAAATGTTAGGCTGGCTGCTGGACTCTGCCAATAATGCTCCAAAAGTTCTCAATTGGGGAGTTATCTGAAAACATAGTTGGTAAGGTAGGATTTGACAGGCATGAAGATAAGTAGAAACTCTCGCTGTGTGCAGGTGGGCATAAGTAGTAGGGCAACCTTCATTCTATGCCACTGTGTTACTGCAGGTTGCATACATTCAAAGGCAAACTGGATTGATTTATAACCCCCCTCACTGTCCTCTTGACCTATTGCTAAGCTGTTTGATTTATGACCCCATGTGGGTTGATTTATGACCCCCTGGCAATAATCCATCCTTCTGAGAAACCCCCACCCCTCCCTCTCCTTCTCGCCCACCTCTCTGCAAATTCCCCAACCCTCCCACTCACCCTCGCTGATACAAGCACACTTTCGATATCAAATTAATTGACTAAGTAAATACATTTACCAATTAATTACCCCTCCTCTCCTGGGAAATCCCCCAGCCCTCTGCTCTACTCCCACCACTTCCTCTCTCCCCATTGAGGAAAACAATTCGTGGGAAAATAGCTCAGTCTGTGCTGAGGTGTTAGTGTGAAAGGTGCAAGCACTAGCTTTTCCTGCAACTACATGTCCTAATTACGAAATTACTCTGCTACAGATTGGAAGAGTTGATTTGTTGGACAATTTTAAGATGTGTGCTCACACTGATGTGCTTGGATTGACTGAGCTAGTGGAAAATGACACCACCAGAGTAAATTTCCCCCATCAGCCTCTTCCTCCCCACCCCACTCAGAAAATATTGGTGGCAAAAATCACTGAGCTTGTGTACTGGAAGGATCCCATGACAGGAAATGCAATTACATTGAGGGTATAATAATACATTGTTTATTTATAAAATTCAATTTGCAGGGATTGGATCTCCCTTTTATTTGGCAGGAAAATTTCATAATTCTGTACTGTTTAGGAAGATGCATGTTTTGTAAAATACATCGAAAAAAGTAATTACAAACGCAAATAGATTGCTTTTTCCAATTGCACAAGGAATACCATCATGAAATCAACGTCAACATAACTCACCACACGTAATAACACTGTTAAAAATCTTCCGATCGTATCTTCTCACTGATCGCAGTGCAGATTGCCATGCGTGCTGCCATGCATATTCCCATGCAGGTAGCTCGGGAGAGAGGCCTGCATATAGGGCCGACTCATGTGGTGAGCAGCCGGAAGTCACGCTAATCCCCCAAACAAAAGGTTCAGCTTGTTGGCAACCCTTTGATACTGACATCTGAGAAATTCCTGTCGAAACACATACTCTGTCTCTCTCTTTCTGTCTGTGTCTATTTCTCTCTCTCTCTCTCCCCCTCTCTCTCTTTCTCTCTCCCCTCCCTCTCTTTCAAGTGGCTACTTCCTGCCCAGCAGGTGTTTGTTGTGTGCGACACTAACCCTCCTTTGTCCTGAATAAAGTACTGGATACCTTGTAACTCCCCAGCCGTGGATATCTTGGAAATATTCCCCTCACGATCACATTGATTGATTAATTAATTAAATCGATACTCATTGTGTGTGGGCAGTTTTCCCTTGCATTCTATTGGTGAGCACTAAGACTGGTATATTTGGTGGGACTAGATCATGCAGTCACCTGGTTTCCCAACCCTTCTGGATTTTTTCCTCCTTTGCCTCCTATTGTTGGATACTGGCACAGTCAGGTGATTTGGTAGGAAATATATTACGTTAGGGGTAGCTGAGATGATGTCAAGTTTCAGGTCAGCTGTATGCTTAAACAATCTGCAGAGTGGTCGGACGGATGTGTGTCCTCATAGTACCACTATTGGAAGTAATAAGTTGATCAATCGGGAATTTGAAGGCTGTGGTTTTTTTTTTTTTTTTTTTTAAGTACTATATAATCGTGAAGTGGGTTTTCTAAGATAGACCAGGATGAAGAATGAAAAGGAGGAGGAGGAGGAGGAGGAGGAAGGTTCTACCATGTGATAGGATTATAGCAGCAATGAATACTATTCATACCTTTCTGCTACAAGACAGAGTCCACTGCGATGTATTGAGAAGCACTAAGCACGACACACTTAAACCACAATCCATTCTGGTCACCAGCTACCTCCGCCAAGCACCCAGATCAGCAGGCAGAGTCGTCCTAGGAAACCACCCACACATTTATCAGTGTAATTGCAATTAAATATTACGATTACAGCCCCTGTCGACATTGATATTCGACAATGAGCGAAGTATCGGTAATACTTCCTCCTGATGACTGTGACTCTGGAAATATCAACTGCCCACGCATATCTGTATCCTTGTTATGACTGGACGTAATTTTCCAACGTCTGGTGGCACGTCATTGATATGAAATTGATAAGCTAATTAATTAAAATGATCATGGGAATCACTTTGCAAGGAGAGAAATTTTTTTTCGAGCTGTCGGATTACATTCCTGGAGCCAATGTTCTTGTCGAGAAACACTATTGAGAACAGACATTTGAAACTGACTGCAGAAGGATTCTACCGTCGCCAACATACATTTCGCATATGGGCCACGAAGATATGAGAAAATTTCCTTCTGACAAAAATTGGAACACATCGCAGCAAACGGAAACTGGAAGAGTTTGCAGCATTGTGGAGTGTCTCCAAACAGCTCTCTGAAGGAGATGACCTCCACATTTAAACTCATGTTCCACAGTGACGGGGTAGCAGATGTCTCACTGTTCCATTTTCAAACAGACAAAGAGCATTGATTCCACATACTGGCGGGACATATTGCACCCAGCTAAATGATCACTGTTTCGACGGCATAGGTGGTTGTCATCTTGACCGCCAAATCATTGGACAATGGGTCTTTCGTTTCTATGACTTACAATGCATTACTGCATGTGGAACAAAGGGGTATTGTGCAGCACTTAAACCAATAGAGCATGGATAATATGCACCATCAGTTGTCAATATCACCGGCGGAGGAATGTAATGATTTTCATATACCCAGGCGTGCATGACAGTACCCTCATCCTTCCACATTTTTTATCGTATTTTCATCAGTTTTACGCATTTTCAAATTTCGTAACTTTACCAGGTTTTCCGTAATATCTAAGGATTTTAATCAATTACTCAAAATCCAAACCACCAATCTCGACTAACTGTCATGTCAACAAAACATCTCATCGCGTCCATCTCTTGATGTTATCTGCCAATGATATCACAGCACGGTTCTAAATTTCTGTATCGTTGCTAAACCACCCTCTTCACTACTCTGCGAGGTACATGTACATGTGGTCATATTGGGAGCGCTGTTACACCGCCTACATCACTATTTCTTAGCGTACAAAATAGCCATCAGCAGAGACGAGGTGCAAAATCTATGTTCCTTAGTCGAAACATTTTATAAATTCGGTAGGATTTGATTACTACTTGCCATTTCCCCCTACGTGGATGGAAGTCACAAAGTATTCTCACATTTGCAGAGATTCAAAGACCTAGCGTATGTCAGATCACGAGAGAGCGAGAGAGAGACTGTGCTGTTAACGAAGTCTCTGACTGCATTACACTGTTATATTTCTAACGAAGTAATCGTAGGAATACAATAAAGGAAATCAGCGCACGTACAGGGTGATATTTATAGACAGACGTTCAGTATCAATGAATTGTAGGTGTTATGCCTCTGAATTTCTTTGTACAGCCCTGTGTACTCTGCATCGTTATGAATTTCCTCCTGTATGTTAGTGTGCTATGTTTCTCGTTGTGATAGCTCTCTGTCTATTCTCATGTTCATAAATTAAGTATAACTGCAGAATGTGGTGCCACACAACGTGGCACTACAAAAAACTGGCGCTGATAGCATAGGCACATAGGGAACACACACGACACAGACCTGTAAGTCCACGGTATTGGTGATAAGTTGAGAAACCGTCCAGAAACATATATGCTACAAAACGACACTGTTTCCTCCGCATGTATCCCGGCATCAATATGGGATATGATCACCATGCAAACGTACACAGGCCGCACAACGGGTTGGCATACTCTGGATCATGTGGTCGAGCAGCTGCTGGGGTATAGCGTCCCATTCTTGCACCAGTGCCTGTCGAGCTCCTGAAGTGTCGTAGGGGTTTGAAGACGTGCAGTGATACGTCGACTGAGAGCATCCCAGACGTGCTCGATGGGGTTTAGGTCTGGATAACAGGCAGGCCACTCCATTCGCCTGATATCTTCTGTTTCAAGGTACTCCTCCACGATGGTAGCTCGGTGGGGCCGTGCGTTATCATCCATCAGGAGGAAGGTGGGATCCACTGCACCCCTGAAAAGGCGGACATACTGGTGCATAATGACGTCCCGATACACCCTGACCTGTTACAGTTCCTCTTTCAATGACATGCAGGGGTGTACGTGCACAAATCATAACCCCATCCCACACCATCAAACCACGACTTCCATACAGGTCCCTTTCAAGGACATTAAGGGGTTGGTATCTGAACCAGGAGGTTCACGCCAGATGAAAACCCGGCGAGAATCACTGTTCAGACTATACCTGGACTCGACCGTTAACATAACCTGGGACCACTGTTCGAATGACCATATACTGTATTCTTGACACCAGGATTTACGGGCTCTCCTGTGACCAGGGGCAGTGAAATGCATCTTGCAGGTCTCTGGGCGAATAAACAATGTTCAGTCGTCAGTAGACTGTGGGTCAGGAGACAACTGTTCCAGTGGCTGCGGCAAGGTCCCGAGCAAGGCTACCTGCAGTACTCCGTGGCCGTCTGCGGGCGCTGATGGTGAGATATGTCTTCTTGTGGTGTTGTACACTGTGGACGTCCTATACTGTAGCGCCTGGACACGTTTCCTGTCTGCTGGAATCGTTGCCATAATCTTGAGATCACACTTTGCGGCACACGGAGGGCCCGTGCTACGACCTGCTGTGTTTGACCAGCCTCCAGTCGCCCTAGTATTCTACCCCTCATAACGTCATCAGTATGTGTTCTTTGAGCCATTTTCAACACACAGTCACCATTAGTACGTCTCAAAACGTCTGCACACTTACTCGCTGCACCGTACTCTGACATGCACCAACACACCTCTGCGTATGTGGACTGCTGCCAGCGCCACCGTGCGACGACCTCAGGTCAAATGCACCGCGTGGTCATACCCCGAGGTGATTTAAACCCGCAAACCACCCACCAGAGAGTTGTTTCACCATGTATCAGAATTATCCTTAAGTTATGAGCATGAGTGTAGTCAGTGACTGGTAGAGGACTAGACAGGCTTCTAACTAATGGAACAGTGCTGTCGGAACGTGATGGCATTTCGTGAGAATTAGCAGGGGTCTGTGAGTTTACGGGGAGCATCTCTTAGTCATGGAGATAATGTGGATTCAAATGCTGTATATTGAAGACTGGAAGATTCGTGAGAATATCGTTGGTAGGTGATAGCCTGACGAAAGGGAAGTTGAGAGTTGAGTTCTATACTACTTTTCCTACGTGTTGTGGACAGACATATTACAACCTCTCACATACGTCTGATAGAGTGACAGCAGTGAGAGTGTTAGGAGCTAATAGGAAGACTTTTACAGAGATCAGGAAAATAAGTTTTTTCTTTTGTTTTCTTGTTAAACAATAGACAACATTCTTACGTGTGGTTTATGTGCCTATAAATGGATGGAATGACATCTTAATAGCTGGACTAAATTTTCAATTACATCTTCATGCTTACTTCGCAAGCTATCATATGGAGTGTGGCAGGGTGTACCTGTACCACTACTTGTCATTCCCTTTCCTATTGCAGTCGCAAATAGAGCGAAGGGAAGAGACTGCCTGTATGTCTCCTCATGGGCGTTAATTTCTATATTTTATCTTCGTGGTTCTTATGCGGGAATGTATGTTGGCGACGGTCGAATCCTTCTGCAGTCAGCTTCAAATGACTGTTCTCAATAGTGTTCCTCGAAAAGAACATCGTCTTCCCTCCATGGATTCCAATTTGAGCTACCTGGCGGGTGTAATCCGAAATCTGGAAAAAAAAATTACTCACCATTCAAAGTGACTCTCAAGATAAGTTTAATTAATTAGCCTATCAAGAAAAGTTCCAAGTGGCCGGCTAGTCGGCTATTTCCCGCAGCCGCTGGGAGGACTCCTGGTGGCAGTCTTTGCACCGCCCTCTGGTTAGCTGAACAATGAACTGGCCAATATGCTGACAGAGTGACAACAGAAGTGGATTGTTTGTTGTGGGAGAAGCTTCAATATGGCGAGTATTTGCGTTGGACAATTATTCCGCCTCAGTTGAATTGATCGGATGATGGCGTGGCGGCTACGGTGATACTCTCTCCGGTCCCTGAGCATCTGGTATGGCATGTGTGCGAATACCAGCAGATGAGCGTGCAGCTGCCAGCGTGACCAGCGGGTGGTGGCGACCTAAGGAAGTTTCAGCAGTCTTTGGATTTGTCCATGATAACTACTACTACGGAAAGGATTGTGGTTTAGGCGTTTCATACTTAGTTCATCTCAATACATCGCAATGGACTCTGTCTTGCAGCAAAAAGGCGGGAGTGGTATTCATAGTTGTTACTATCTTATCATGTGATAGACCCTTTCTCCTCCTCTACGTCATTCTTCGTCCTGGTATAGCTGAAACAACCAACTTGGGGATTATATAGTGCTTTAAAAAACCATTCGCAACGTCAAATTCCCAATTGAGCCATTTATAGTTTCCGATAGTGGTACTATGAGGAAACACATCAACCTCTGGGGCGTCTTAAGACACGTCTTTGCTGGTTGTCGGGACTCATTTCGAAGTGGGGCACATCACTGGTACACTCTACTCCAATCAGTGACAAATGTAGTAACGATATTTATGACAAATTAGACAGTGAATCGACAGTTTAAAAGAAAAGAGAAGCGAATTCGGAAACAACATGTAGCAGATGAGCTGTACAAGTATGAAACGAGGCCTCCAGTCGTCGTACTATAGTGGTAGCAGCTAATGGAAAAGTTGGTAAGCTCTCGCCATTTTTAAGGATGCCAGCCAATGGGAAAGCAGACGGAGCCATACTCTAAGGACGTTGGCCGATGAGAAGCCTGCCGAACAAGTCAGCCTAGTTGGAAGCAACGAAACATGAACAACCGCGCCGGTCAGTGTGGCCGTGCGGTTCTAGGCGCTTCAGTCCGGAACCGCGTGCCCGCTACGGTCGCAGGTTCAAATCCTGCCTCGGGCATGGATGTGTGTGATGTCCTTAGGTTAGTTAGGTTTAATTAGTTCTAAGTTCTAGGCGACTGATGACCTCAGAAGTTAGGTCGCATAGTGCTCAGAGCCAGCCATGAACAACCGCAATCAGTACTGAAATATAAGTGAAAATATTTATCTCATTAATTTCAGTAACATTTTTCAAAATGAGTGACAAGGGAGCAGAAAGTGGTGTGTTTTGTGGTAGAGAGGAAGGACCAGGAAATAAAGAAGGTAAAGAAGTGGTATTCAAAAGTGAGCTTTCTGAGGACTGTGGAATAAAATATGACGAAACTCGATTGTGTGTGTCGAATTGAATGACAGTAAAATAACCACTGAAATGGCGAGAGCATCATCAACTGCGTTGTTTGAGAGTAGGAGTAAACGGATGAAATAAAATCGAACAGGAAACAGACAAAAGTATCAAGAAAAGAAGGAATTTTTGGACGCTAATTACAACGGGTTGTTAGTAAAAGTCAGCGAAAAATTCAGGCAACTTTTAAAAGTGACATTGAAAATTTAAGGGTAGAAATGAAAGAGACAATCATAAAACTAATAGTGAAATAAATGCAAAACTGGACAGAAATAGTAGTGAGATTAACCAAAATACTTGACCAATTTAACAATTAAATTAGTGTAACTGGTGTAATATTAATGTTCTGAAAGGACCGATGACCATAGCGGTCTGGTCCCTTTAATCCCCCAAACCAACCAACCAACCAATGTTCTGAAAACTGAACTGAAGCAGAAATTTGAGCAATGTAACAAAAGTATATATTGTCTAAAGACTGAACTGAATTATAAAATGAATGACATTAATTGTGATTTAAATAATAAAACTGACTCAGTGAAAGATTTCCTGGAATCTGAATTGGAACATGAAAACAGTTTAGAAACAAGGATAAATCCTATCAGTACTGAATGTATGTCTAGGGCTAACAAAGCTGAAAACAATCGTAATAATCAGATTAAAGCTATTGTTAGTATCTGTCAGGAGAAATCTAAATAACTGATGAAAATATGTTTTGAAAATAGAGATGAGATTAAATTACATTCTGAAGAAACGAAGTTAGACATGAGCAACAAAACACGGATAGAGGTTAAGAAACTAGATAATAATTTCAGGCAAGTTAATGGAATTGTGGAAAAGTATCAGGATATAGATGATTCAATTTTCTGAAATAGAAAGTAAAGTCAACAAAATTCGAAATGTAACTCCCAATATCTGTACATTGCCGAATGAATCTGCTTTTGTTAACTGTAAAAAGTTTCCTAATTGTGATTCTTATGGAAATATTCATCCTATGGATTTCATTAGGGAATTTAATAATTTGCCTAATAGCAGGACAGAAAAGGAAAAACTGCCATTTGCGAGGCGATTTTGATTTGAGATACTTATGGTGGGCAGCGGAGGCTATGTATAATTGTAATTCTTGGAAGGTCTTTAAGAAATAATTTCTGGAAAAATTGTGGGAAAGGAAGAGATACGATTCAAGATGAAAGTACTTTAAAGAGCCTTGTCACTATTGGATTAACAAAATTAAGTACCTGAACAAGGAATTAATTGTGGATCAGTAATACTGTAACTAGAAAACAGGCTTCCCCAGAGAATAAGAGAATTACTATTGCCAGCCCCAGAAATAATATAAGTGATCTTTTGAATTATGTTATGCGGACAGAAGGAGTCAAAACAGGTGGGGATGACAGTGTAAAAAATCATAAATCAATGTATGCTCCTAGGAGGGGAGATCAAATGAACAGAAAAAGTAGAATTGGACCTAGGAGGAATAATGGAAATCATAGAGTAGGCTGAGTAACAGGTGGTATGAGGGGGCATATGACCGATTAAGTAACTCAAAATGACGGAAATATGGGGAGAAAAAGTTATAGCAATAACAAGGAAAATTATACAGGGTGGTCCACCAAACGAAAAAACTACGAAGAACGAAACTCGTGTAGCTTGAAGGGGGAAACCAGATGGCGCTATGGTTGGCCCGCTAGATGGCGCTGCCATAGGTCAAACGGATATCAACTGCGTTTTTTAAAATAGCAACCCTCATTTTTATTACATATTCGTACAGTACGTAAAGAAATATGAATGTTTTGTTGGACCACTTTTTCGCTTTGTGGTAATGGCGCTGTAATAGTCACAAACGTATAAGTACGTGGTATCACGTAACATTCCACCAGTGCGGACGGTATTTGCTTCGTGATACAGTACCCGTGTTAAAATGGACCGTTTACCAATTGCGGAAAAGGTCGATATCGTGTTGATGTATGGCTATTGTGATCAAAATGCACAACGGTCGTGTATTATGAATGCTGCTCGGTATCCTGGACGACATCATCCAAGTGTCCGGACCGTTCACCGGATAGTTACGTAATTTAAGGAATCAGGAAGTGTTCAGCCACATGTGAAACGTCAACCACGACCTGCAACAAATGATGATGCCGAAGTAGGTGTTTCAGCTGCTGTCGCGGCTAATCCGCACATCAGTAGCAGACAAATTTGCGCGAGAATCGGGAATCTCAAAAACATCGGTGTTGAGACTGCTACATCAACATCGATTGCACCCGTACCATATTTCTATGCAGCAGGAATTGCATGGCGACGACTTTGAACGTCGTGTAGAGTTCTGCCACTGGGCACAAGAGAAATTACGGGACGATGACAGATTTTTTGCACGCGTTCTAATTAGTGACGAAGCGTCAGTCACCAGCGGTAACGTAAACCGGCATAATATGCACTATTGGGCAACGGAAAATCCACGATGGCTGCGACAAGTGGAACATCAGCGACCTTGGCGGGTTAATGTATGGTGCGGCATTATGGGAGGAAGTATAATTGGCCCCCATTTTATCGATGGCAATCTAAATGGTGCAATGCATGCTGATTTCCTACGTAATGTTCTATCGATGTTACCACAAGATGTTTCGCTGCATGACAGAATGGCGATGTACTTCCAACATGATGAATGTCCGGCACATAGCTCGCGTGCGGTTGAAACGGTATTGAAAGGCATATTTCATGACAGGTGGATTGGTCGTCGAAACACCATACCATGACGCGCACGTTCACCGAATCTGACGTCCCCGGATTTCTTTATGTGGGGAAAGTTGAAGGATATTTGCTATCGTGATCCACCGACAGCGCCTGGCAACATGCGTCAGCGCATTGTTAATGCATGTGCAAACATTACGGAAGGTGAACTACTCGCTATTGAGGGGAATGTCGTTACACGTATTGCCAAATGCATTGAGATTGACGGACATTATTTTGAGCATTTATTGCATTAATGTGGTATTTACAGGTAATCACGCTGTAACAGCATGCGTTCTCAGAAATGATAAGTTCACAAAGGTACATGTATCACATTGGAACAACCGAAATAAAATGTTCAAACGTGCCTACGTTCTGTATTTTAATTTAAAAAACCTACCTGTTACCAACTGTTCGTCTAAAATTGTGAGCCATATGTTTGTGACTATTAGAGTGCCATCTGTCACAAAGCGAAAAAAGTGGTCCAATTAACACATTCATATTTCTTTACGTACAACACGAATATATAATAAAAAATGGGGGTTCCTATTAAAAAAAAAACGCAGTTGATATCCGTTTGACCTATGGCAGCGCCATCTAGGGGGCCAACCATAGCGCCATCTGGTTTCCCCCTTCAAGCTAGACAAGTTTTGCCCTTTGTAGATTTTTCGTTTGACGCTTATTTCGTGAGATATTTGGCCCGGTCACGATCAACCGATCACCCTGTATATAGTACAATTCATGTTCACTATAAAACAAGAATATGTGAGTAATTACAGGGAAACAAATATAAAAGTTGAGGAACAATAGGTAAGTAGCAAATGAAATTAAAAATACCGAAACGAAAATATATTGGTTTGGTCCAACACATACGAGAGATCATTCATATTCACTTTCTTTAATCCTCCCACAGTCAGTGTCATTGTTTATAGAATCATAATCATTTTTTCTGTGGTATCTCTTGATAAGTGTCTTTCCTGGGTAAGAGTTGTAATGCTATACCATTGTGCCATGCATGGTTCAAAAATGGTTCAAATGGCTCTGAGCACTATGGGACTTACCATCTGAGGTCATCAGTCTCCCAGAACTTAGAACTACTTAAAACTAACTAACCCAAGAACATCACACACATACATGCACGAGGCAGGATTCGAACCTGCGACCGTAGCGGTGGCGCGGTTCGAGACTGAAGCGCCTAGAACCGCTCGGTCACTCCGGCAGGCAGTGAGCCATGCATGCTTCAGGCTTCCTTGTCCGCTTCCTTGAGCACGTCCTCTTCTTTCTCCCTTACCTCTTCTTACACTCATGGTAGCTGCTGTCTGGGAATGGGATATATTGTAATAGAACGCATGATAAAATGGAGGGATATAGACCATCTCTCAAATACTTTTCCATTTCTCAAATTTTGTTTCAAGCTCATCTTGATACAAAGGCTGCAGAGCAGCTTTTGATGGGGAACAAATACTGGGCCATCTATAAACTCCTATAAACTCAAGATCACGATTTAGTGAATACTTGAACTGTATTATTAGAGGATTTTCTTTGATTTTTCAGATCCATGTGGTATTCCTCCATGTATATTCTTTCCTTCTGTGTGTTTAGCGACTTTACCCTTTGCTATGGTATCCATGGCTTTAATTCAAAGAAAGTTTTCTGTTTTCATTTCCACTACAGGAAACTTTCTGCTGGTCTGATTCATTGCTTCCATGTTGTCTTGTGGAACAAATAAATATTTGAAGTGTTTCTTCGCCTTTTCAGAGAGACCAAAACCTTTATTGCATTCCATTTACGTATGATCAGCTGCAAGGACATTATGATCTGATACGTCAACATGCTGATTTTGCAAGATGCCCAAGCCGTATTTCGAAATATGGTCTATTTAAACATGCATTAAATATTACTATACGTACTCTTAAAAGCACACAGATAAGACTGCTTCTGTACTTTCAAAAAAATACACGTCTGAACTTTCATTAGGAGGCTTTCTACGTGAATAACTGTCAAAAAATCTAGTTTTTAATTTCTGTCTTACAAAATTCTCTGTAGTTTTCTGATCGAGTAAAAGTTTACTTCCAGGAAAATGGACCACAGAGAGTACCAAAATTAGAGGAATTGAAAAGTGGCTGCACGCACCACGACATCCCCATGGCACACAATCAGTTCTGCTAAAAGCAAAGTTTTGCTCTCACTTGTTTGGTTTTTATGACTTTTTAGTCTCTTAAGTTGGTTAGCCTGCGAGAGCCTTTCAGTTATTTATCTTTCGTTTGTACAGAGAGTTTAGTCATTGTTTGCTGTTGTTTTGGCCCTAATTTTTTGTTTACAGCGAAGTAATTGTGTGCGTGAGTTTTTTAGTGTGTGCGTGAGTTCCTTATTTCACTTGAAAACAATGGGAAGAATTAAGAAGTTCGGCGTTAAACAACGCAAATTTTTTGGAAACCGGTTCAACAATACTGCTAATACTGAAATACAATGTGATACAACACTTGAATCAGCTTCAAGTACTCCAAGTACTTCGAAGTTAAAACTGAAATATTTTGACAATGAGCTTGACAGTGTTAATGTTAATAATATAAAGACGCCAAGTATTGATTCAGGTTGTGTTATTGTTGAACTCTCTTCTGTATCTGAACTAATAAATAAAGCTTTGCAGTGCAAGAAATGTGGCAATAGTGGTGTGAAGGTAGTTGAGGAGATACATGCTAGAAGAGGTTGTGCATCAAAATTAAGAATTGTTTGTAATTTTTTGAGATTTAAACGAATGTGGTTATACTTGTAGCGTAACTGAACAGAGAGTGTATAATACAAATATTAAACTTGCTTATGCTGTGACGTGTCTAGGCAAAGGGTACAGAAGTGCTCAAATTTTCTGCGCTCTTATGGACTTACCTTCCCCCACAAGATTTGACAGGTACAATAAAATCGTTCGACAGACTTTAGAAGAAGGAGCAAATGATAGAATGAAAAATGCTGTCCAGGAAAGCATAGACATGAATGACAGCGATACATGTATGTCTGCAGCCCTGGATGCATCCTGGCAATGAAGAGGCCATAGTTCCCTAAATGGTGTAGTGACAGCAACTTCCTTGGGCAATGGTAAAATCATTGATGTGGAATGTATTACCAAGTACTGTCCTGGCTGTACGAGTGGAACTGAATATCATAAATGTTTAATTAATTTTAGCGGTTACAGTGGAGGGATGGAATCTGAAGGTGTTGTGATTTCACAGGTCAGTGGAGAAATATGGTGTGATGTATACATCTTACCTAGGAGATGGAGTCTCAAAAGGGTACCAAAACGTTTCTGGATCGAAACATTATGCTGACACAAAAATTGAAAAATATGGATGTGTTGGACAAGTCCAGAAAAGGTTAGGTACAAGATAAGGAACTTGAAGAGGAAATTGAAGAGAAAGAAATTATTTTGAAGCCAATTTGACTATTTTTCGACCGTGACTGTCTCATAAAATACGTAAAGGTGTTTAACTACCGCTACCAGTCACAAAAAATGTTAACTAATGGGTTGGGTTGTTTTGGGGGAAGAGACCAGACAGCGAGGTCATCGGTCTCATCGGATTAGGGAATGAAGTCGGCCGTGCCCTTTGAAATGAATCATCCCAGCATTTGCCCGGAGCGATTTAGGGAAATCACGGAAAACCTAAATCAGGATGGCCGGACGCGGGATTGAACCGTCGTCCTCCCGAATGCGAGTCCAGTGTGCTACCACTGCGCCACCTCGCTCGGTTGTTAACTAATGTATTATTTATTTATTGTGCGACATGTTTCGAAGGTATACCTCATCATCAGTCTATATGGCATTACAAAAACAATTTCAAAATAGGATCGTGCACATGTTGAATAGTCTTTTCATAAATGCTCTAGTTATCCTGTGGAAGAAGAGAAAACCTAGAAAGAGACGATGTTACTTTGTAGGCTGGACTGATTTTTGCACGAAACTGTTTTGTAACAGTCAATCACTTTGTGCTTACGGCGTGGCAGTGTCGTTGTGATGAGCTAACCAAAAACCATCGATTTGGACTTACATTGTAGGCGTATTGTGACATGATTAACTAGTTGTGCTATCGATTTTTCAAAATTACCGATCGCGTCAAGATGTTAATATCAATGGTTGATAAGGGGATGGGAAACGTTACTGGTGAGTATTTGATCCTATTCACTTATGGTTGATCCGTGATACTTGTCTATTTTGAGTAATTATTAAGGAGTGGCCGGTTGAACTGCCATATTGTCTGCCACCCAGTTCGTCCACTGAGTAATGTGGCGCAGGTGGTTAGCACACTGGACTCGCATTCGGGAAGACGACGATCAAAACCCGCTTCTGGCCATTCAGATTCAGGTTTTCCGTGATTTCCCTAAATCGCTCCCGGCAAATGTTGGAATGGTTGGTCTGAAAGGAGACGGACGATTTCCTTCTCCATCCTCAACAGAATCCCAGCTGGTGCTTCGTCTCTAATGACCTTGATGTCGACGGGAGGTTAAACCCAATCTTCCTTCTTTCTTCCGTCCAGGTCGTCCCCATCAGTCCTCTAATTTCTTGTGATTATTGGAAATTTAACGCTACATACATACTCATACTAAATTACTGGGCTTAGGATCCCGTGGAAAGACAAGCAGAGAAATGGATCAGATAGCTGGTATTGTCAATCAGACCTATCTCGTTCGTCGACCACCGTTCAAAAATGTTCAAATGTGTGTGAAATCTTATGGGACTTAACTGCTAAGGTCATCAGTCCCTAAGCTTACACACTACTTTACCTAAATTATCCTAAGGACAAACACACACACCCATGCCCCTAGGGAGGACTCGAACCTCCGCCGGGACCAGCCGCACAGTCCGTGACTGCAGCACCGCAGATCGCTCGGCTAATCCCGCGCGGCTCGACCACCGTCTATGTTCAAGTAGACACACTCTTTATGTGCCATGATGCTTACTCCACCTATGTCAGAAGCTTGGAGGAATGACATTTAATGGCCCTGCATGCATAACGTGAGCTATAGTTGGTAGTCACCCACTGTCGCCTATTTTCCTGTCGTATAGTAGAAAGACACTCGTGACTATCGTGGAATGAAAACAGAGTGCCGTTAGCGACGAATCCAACTTTATTATGAGCAGTGAAAACAGTTATGCATGTGTCTGAAGGCCATGCGGCAAAAGTCTTAAGGCTGATTTCGCAGGGGCGCTTCACACTCCACACTCTGCTCATACGATTTTCTGGAAGGTAGAAAGAATATTGAATTTAAAGGGTTTCTCGACGATATGGACATTAGAGATAGAGTACGAACTGAGGGGAAACTGGACAAGAAGACAAATGAAGCGTTTGAGGCGTGGTTTTGTAGAAGGAGGTTGAAAATTAGGTGGACTGATAAGAGAAGAAAATGAGAAAGTTCTCGGCAGATCGGCGAGACGAGGAATTTGTGGAAAACATTTACAGAAAAGAAGGCACAGAATGATGGGACATGTGTAAAGATATCGAGGAATTACTTCCACGATACTTGAGGGAGCTGTAGGGGGCACTTGTATTGGGAAAGGATGAGAATGGAAATCAGCCGTGTCTTTTTCAAGGAAACCATCCCAGTATTATGCTTAAGCGATTTAGGGAATCAACGTATAGCACAAAA
This sequence comes from Schistocerca serialis cubense, assembly GCF_023864345.2. Classification (NCBI taxonomy): domain Eukaryota; kingdom Metazoa; phylum Arthropoda; class Insecta; order Orthoptera; family Acrididae; genus Schistocerca; species Schistocerca serialis. Next base: position 149,055,818 of record NC_064640.1, read on the forward strand.
TTTGATGTCTGGACGAGGATTTGTAGCACCGCTCTCTCGAATACGTGTGCATGTCTTAACCAGTGGGACACCTCGCTCAGTTCAAATGGTTCAAATGGCTCTGAGCACTACGCGACTTAACTTCTGAGGTCATCAGTCGCCTAGAACTTAGAACTAATGAAACGTAACTAACCTAAGGACATCACAGACACCCATGCCCGAGGCAGGATTCGAACCTGCGACCGTAGCGGTCGCCCGGCTCCAGACTGCAGCGCCTAGAATCGCACGGCCACACCTCGCTCAGTACGTTGGTCTGTACGGCTATTGCGTAGGATATGTGGTAATGCGTAAGTTAAAGTTACAAGTGTTGCCTCACAACACAGGCTTCTCAGAAGGCGTTTTCCTGGCACAAACCAAGAATGGCACGTGGATTCTTCCGCAACATTGCCATTCTTGCATTACCTGCTCGACCTCGAGCAAACAGAGCCCATACAGATATAAATCGGATGTTATCTGCAGCGACTATGTAGTGAACAGATTCGAATGATCTGTGTGATTTAATTTTGACCACATTGTGGTGAGCTACCATCCAGTGTTTTCACGTTCAACGCAGAGGAAGCCTAAATGAGAACAAGAACTTCACTTCTTGTGTATGTCTTTTTCAGCAATAATCTGCTCGTTTGACGCAATTCTGTGATCAGTTACTTACGTCTACGATATCTTACCCTTTGCAGAGCTTTTCGTAGATCGATTCATTTATTATTGCGTTCGCTCCTTTGCTTTACTTTTTTGTACTTCATTTGGCAAAGATTTTACCTGTGTAGCGATTAAAAAAAAGTAAAAATAACTACAAGAACTCGGTTATCCCTTTCCTGCGCCTTGACAGTGTATCGCCTCTTCTTCTGTGATGTCATGTCGCGTACAGAATGAGCGGTTGTAACAGTTTTCTACCTGTATATGTTTGATTTCGACTTTGTTCTTTCCACACGTTCCATTTTACGGTTCAGTCTTAGGAACAGTAACTGGCGTCATGTACGATATCTGATCAAAATTATCCGAACATTTCTACACTACTGGCCATTAAAATTGCTACATCACGGAGATGACGTGCTACAGACACGAAATTTAACCGACAGGAAGACGATGCTGTCATATGCAAATGATTAGTTTTTCAGAGCATTCACACAAGGTTGGCGCCGGTGGCGACACCTACAACGTGCTGACATGAGGAAAGTTTCCAACCGATTTCTCATACACAAACAGCAGTTGACTGGCGTTGCCTGGTGAAACGTCGTTGTGATGCCTCGTGTAAGGAGGAGAAATGCTTACCATCACGTTTCCGACTTTGATAAAGATCGGATTGTAGCCTATCGCGATTGCGGTTTATCGTATCGCGACATTGATGCTCGCGTTGGTCGAGATTCAATGACTGTTAGCAGAATATGGAATCGGTGGGTTCAGGAGGGTAATACGGAACGTCGTGCTGTATCCCAACGGCTTCGTATCACTAGCAGTCGAGATGACGGGCATCTTATCTGCATGACTGTAACGGATCGTGCATCCACGTCTCGATCCCTGAGTCAACAGACGGGGACGTTTGCAAGACAACAACCATCTGCACGAACAGTTCGACGACGTTTGCAGCAGCATGGAATATCATCTCGGAGACGATGGCTGCAGTTACCCTTGACGCTGCATCACAGACAGGAGCGCCTTCGATGGTGCACTCAACGACGGACCTGGATGCACGAATGGCAAAACGTCATTTTTTCGGATGAATCCAGGTTTTTTTACAGCATCATGATGGTCGCATCCGTGTTTGGCGACATCGCGGTGAACGCACAATGGAAGCGTGTATTCGTCATCGCCATACTGGCGTATCACAGGGCGTGATGGTATGGGGTGCCATTGGTTACACGTCTCGGTCACCTCTTGTTCGCATTGACGGCACTTTGAACAGTAGACGTTACATTTCAGATGTGTTACGACCCGTGGCTCTACCCTTCATTCGATCCCTGCGAAACCCTACATTTCAGCAGGATAATGCACGACTGCAAGTTGCAGGTCCTGTACGGGCCTTTCTGGATACAGAAAATGTTCGACTGGTGCCCTGGTCAGCACATTCTCCAGATTTCTCACCAACTGAAAACGTCTGGTCAATGGTGGCCGAGTAACTGGTTCGTCACAATACGCCAGTCACTACTCTTGATGAAGTATGGAATCGTGTTGAAGCTGCATGGGCAGCTGTACCTGTACACGCCATCCAAGCTCTGTTTGACTCAATGCCCAGGCGTATCAAGGCCGTTATTACGGCCAGAGGTGGTTGTTCTGGGTTCTGATTTCTTAGGATCTATGCACCCAAATTGCGTGAAAATGTAATCACATGTCAGTTCTAGTATAATATATTTGTCCAATGAATAGCCGTTTATCATCTGCATTTCTTCTTGGTGTAGCAATTTTAATGGCCAGTAGTGTATATACAGGGAGAGTCACCTAACATTACCGCTGGATATATTTCGTAAACCACATCAAATACTGACGAATCGATTCCACAGACCGAACGTGATGAGAGGGGCTAGTGTAATTGGTTACTACAAACCATAAAAAAAATGCACGGAAGTATGTTTTTTAACACAAACCTAGTTTTTTTTTAAATGGAACCCCGTTAGTTTTGTTAGCACATCTCAACATATAAACAAATACGTAATCAGCCCGTTTGTTGTATTTTAAAATGTTAATTACATCCGGAGATATTGTAAACTAAAGTTGACGCTTGAGTACCACTCCTCCGCTGTTCGATCGTGTGTATCGGAGAGCACCGAATTACGTAGGGACCCAAAGGGAACGGTGATGGTCCTTAGGTACAGAAGAGACTGGAACAGCATATTACGTCCACATGCTAACACCTTTTTATTGGTCTTTTTCACTGACGCACATGTATATTACCATGAGGGGTGAGGTACACGTACACACGTGGTTTCCGTTTTCAATTACGGAGTGGAATAGAATGTGTCCCGACATGTCAGGCCAATAGATGTTCAATGTGGTGGCCATCATTTGCTGCACACAAATGCAATCTCTGGCGTAATGAATGTCGTACACGCCGCAGTACATCTGGTGTAATGTCGCCGCACGCTGCCACAATACGTTGTTTCATATCCTCTGGGGTTGTAGGCACATCACGGTACACATTCTCCTTTAACGTACCCCACAGAAAGAAGTCCAGAGGTGTAAGATCAGGAGAACGGGCTGGCCAATTTATGCGTCCTCCACGTCCTATGAAACGCCCGTCGAACATCCTGTCAAGGGTCAGCCTAGTGTTAATTGCGGAATGTGCATGTGCACCATCATGCTGATACCACAAACGTCGACGCGTTTCCAGTGGGACATTTTCGAGCAACGTTGGCAGATCATTCTGTAGAAACGCGATGTATGTTGCAGCTGTTTGGGCCCCTGCAATGAAGTGAGGACAATGTTTCAAGCGTCAACTTTAGGTTACAATATCTCCGGATGTAATTAACATTTTACAATGCAACAAACGGCACTGATTACGTATTTGTTTATATGTTCAGATGTGCTAACAAAACTAACGTGGTTCCGTTTAAAAAAACGTAGGTTGGTGTTAAAAAACATACTTCCGTGCATTTTTGTATAGTTTGTATTAAACAATTACACTAGCCCCTCTCCTCACGTTCGGTCTATGGAATCGGTTCGTCAGTATTTGATGTGGTTTACGAAATATATCCAGCGGTAACGTTAGGTTCAAATGGTTCAAATGGCTCTGAGCACTATGGGACTCAACTGCTGTGGTCATAAGTCCCCTAGAACTTAGAACTACTTAAACCTAACTAACCTAAGGACAGCACACAACACCCAGCCATCACGAGGCAGAGAAAATCCCTGACCCCGCCGGGAATCGAACCCGGTAACGTTAGGTGACTCACCCTGTCTAATGTTGTATTAGCTGCTAGATGTCGCAAGAGGCATACCTGCCAGTGTAAAACGTGGCGGGAAGTATTGTGCTGCCTGTACAGAAGCAGTAACGTCAAAAATGGGTCGCTCAGGAATGTTACCTGAGTTACAAGGCTATCAGGGTCATTCCAACCTTTCTAAAGTTGCCCAAGTCCACTGTTGGTGATGTGACTGTGAAGTGGAAACGCGAAGGAACAACCACAGCTAAATCAAAATTAGGCAGACCTCATGTACTGCCGGACAGGAACCTTGAGCATTGCGGAGGGTGATTGTAAAAAATGCCTTGAAATCAGCTAGAGGAATCAATAGAGAGCTATCAGTCCAGCTAGCACATAACTGCGCGTAGGGAGTTAAAAGGAATAGGGTGCAATGATCGAGCAGCTCCTTATAAACCACACTTTACTGTAGTCACTGCTAAGCGACGCCACTGGACGTTGGATGCCTGGAAACGTGATGAATCACGCTCTTCCGTGTTGAAATCTAATGGAAAGGTTTGGGTATGGAGAATGTCTGGAGTACGGAACCTGTCATCACATGCACTGCTAACAGTGAAGAACACCGGAGGTCGTGTTTCGGTATGTGGGTAGGGTGTGGTGCTCCTGTTGTGTATAAGAAAACTATAAATGCGAAAGGATACTAACACATTTTAGAGCGGTCTGTTCTGCATACAGTAGATGAACAGTTCGAAGACGATGAATGTAACAGCTTCACAATGGACCCTGTTATGAAGCAGCGTCTTTGAGGCGGTGTTTTATGGCCAGTAATGTTCCTGAAGTCGACTGTCCTACCCACAGTCCCGGCCTGAATCCAATGGAACACCTTTGGGATGAGTTAGAACGTAGACTTCGATCCAGACCTCAGCTTCCAACATTACCACCTTCTCTGGTTTTGGATCGTGGGGAGGAATGGGCTGCCATTCCTCTACAGACATTCAGGCACCTCACCGAGAGTGGCCCCAGCAGAGTTTAAGCCGTCATAAACCCCATATTAATGTCCACTAATAGATGTTAGGGTACTTTCGATCAGAACGTGTGTAACTCAAGCCTTTAATAGGAGAGTCTCATCACAGGTGCTGGAATCTAGCGGACAATGCCAAAAGCACAGACTGTTCAGTTCATAATTGAGTCAGGACTGTTATAGAGTGTGGAACAGTTGTAGTTTTTTTTTTTAAGACTTCTATTTATTTGCTTCCAGACTACTGAGGCACCGGAAAAGTGCGCAACTTTCTGGACACTTTTAACAGTTTTTGTAACATAATCTTACAAAAAATACTGAGACATTTAATTTCCATATATATAGACTTTTGTAACCTTTATCCCTTAACTTTGGTAGCAATAATGTTTTTCTGCAGTAACCTATGACGTATTTGGACAATGGAATATTACTTATCACAAAGTTAACGCCCCCCCCTCCCCCCCGGCCGGCCGGGGTGGCTGTGCGGTTCTAGGCGCTACAGTCTGGAACCGCGAGACCGCTACGGTCGCAGGTTCGAATCCTGCCTCGGGCATGGATGTGTGTGATGTCCTTAGGTTAGTTAGGTTTAAGTAGTTCTAAGTTCTAGGGGGCTGATGACCTCAGAAGTTGAGTCCCATAGTGCTCAGAGCCATTTGAACCATTTGAGCCCCCCCCCCCTCCTCAGCTAAGGACAACATTGGGACATTAAGTCTAAGACAGTTAAAGTAGAATTAAGCTCAGGGCTGAGGCGTTTGCAAATCTTAAAATCCAAATAATAATATGCCTTTACTCATTGAAGTTAAATGAGGATGAAAAAAATAACTGACCCAAATTAAGGAATATGTTAATTAAACAAAACTGTTCCATACTTATTTACGTATCTCTTCAGCAGATGTGTATGAGAGAAGAACCCAGGTTGCAATGCTTGCATTTAACACAATATTCTCTAAGGAAGCTTATTATATCAAACTGTTAGACACTTAGTTACAACTTTAGTTTTATGAGAGAAAACGAAGTCATGACACATTTTATAAAATTTTCTGGGCTACTGTGTCCTAGTTTTAGAAACAAAGTCATAATAGAAAATAAAACATTACCATGTTTAATAAACCAGTCACAAAACTACTTAATTTCATTAATGAGATTTGTTCTCTACAATTTCAACTGTTCCGCTTGTTTCTGTCATAAAGCTACTCCCATAATTCATGAAAATAACTGTCTTCGCTTTCCAAAGGCTAAAGAAATTATTTTTAAAATTTAAACTCTTTTACAGAATGGTCTGCTTATATCGGCATACCTTCAGTTAGTCATGTTTTCAAAATTATTGTTATTAGAAGGAAATTTTCAAGAAATCCACAAACTCGTTTTTTCCCCTAGAACGAAAATGGCTTTGTGAGCAGCTCAGGTATAATGATTGCGCTTTTAACTTCGACCACTAATGGCAGCACCACGCAAGACTACACCACCGCAGAGCTATCTGCTGTCTGTTAATCCGGCTAGAGCGCGCTGTTGTCACAAAGTGACACAAGACATGCAGTCACGTAGGGCAGCAAGTGCAACCACTTGACAGCTGAAGCGATTTAGCGCTCCAAGCGGCTAGCATGTTGTAACAGAAGAATGGCATGATACAAACGGAGAACTTGCTCGCTATTTTTAATGTTGTTACATCCCTATTTCTAGTCACTAAACATGGTGGTGAATTTTTCTATACGAATAGGAAAATGTGATTAAACTAATACGCTATCTGCTATTAAAGTCAATCTATAATAATAAAATGTCAGAGCAGTGTAATACGCACAGTACAGAGCAGTGGAGTCGTAACTGTATCGTCGAAAATCGTTTAAGACGAGAAGTGAATTTTAACCAGATGTGTTTGAGTTCAAAAAGATTACAATAATATCCGCATGCTTGGCGCGCACTTTTTGATGCTTCGCGCCAATTGTAGTTCGTTTCATTAGATTTTTAGCGGATTTAGGGCTCATTCTAACACATTCAAAACTGGAAACGATTTTTTACATTCTTGGAGATTAGGAGCTACTTCTTCCTATAAACTCACTCTTCGGCTTGTCCATGCTTCTATGCCTTCTTGTACCTATCATATTTATCGTTGCTGCTTCCCCGGATATAAAAATGTATCTTTCTCTTCAAGAATGTCTTTCCCTGATGTAACACTTAGTCCTCGAGAATTCCCACCTGTGATACTTCCTTCTTATTTATTTGCATATCATTGTGGCGTCTCTGGCGCAGATCGCCCTATCTTTGACTCTGACCTCTTTGAACTACTTTGTTCTATGTCTCTCTCGGCGCGCAACGAGTGTACTGGCATGTTTTGTCCTTCTTGCTTCGTGTCTAATAAGTGCATTTACGATATTTAGAGTGTGTTATTGGCGACCAGCAAAACGTTATACCCACAGTGATGACCCCGACATCGTCTTCATGTGATCGCGAGTTATTTTGTGCTTGTTTTCGTCAATTACGAACTTCGTGTGCAAGCCCACATTGTTTCCGCCAGAATGGATCTACCAGCGTCTTTCGGTACAAGTGTAAATGACCTAATTAACTTTGCTTGCGATCACGAGTGGACAACTGTTCCTACTTCGAACTTTGTTAAAAGTGGGCAGTTATTTATGCCTGGTCACGCCGGCGGCCACCTAACCATACCTGGTCCAACATGGCCACCACCTAACATGGCAGCACAACAACGACTATACATGGACAGCTAAGGACTTTGTGGTTTATCCTTCTTGTATGTTGTTACATTCGGGGCAGTTCCAGAACTGTGAATCGAACATTTCTATGCACAGGGTGGCACCTTCTAATTGAATAGTGTTGCACCCCCCACCCCCCCCCCCCCTCCTTCCACAGCACGCCGTTTCAGCAACGCCAGTCGCCTCGACCGCTCCAGTTTCCGCGACTGCAACTCTGTGGTTGCACCACGACCACCATTTGCTTGCTATCGTAATGGCGCTGGCCATTCTGCCCGCCCAGGTTACCAGTTCAGCCACCCTGTAACTGCACCACGACCGCCTCCCATCTGGTGTAGCAACGGCACTTGCTGTTAGACCCGCCATGTGTTCTTTGCTGAGCCTGCATTTTGAACACACCATGCCGAATTTTGCGCCCACACACTCCACACTTCGTGCTGCATGCAGCTGTCGCCGCCCCCCCCTCCCCCCCCCCCCCCCTTCACCACGCAGACCTCGGGCGACGCAGCGGTCACCGCTACTGCACTCCCAGTGTCAGAGGCATCCTGCCCTGCTCACACAGATCTCTGCCCGCTGGTGCTGCCTCAACATGTGTTACCCAGCAGGTTTCCCAAGCTACCTGCTTTGCAAAAAGGTAACTCTAAGACTTGGTTCGCATTAGTGGATCACCTACTGAACATCCACAGCATTTGCATTGCTTGGCCCACCCGGAAACGCCGATACTATAGATCTTCTGGCTCTGGTTGAACGGGTTCGTGCACATCTCCGCATTCCCTGCCACACTCTCATTCCACCCCACCTGTGTTCATCCATGAGGACCTTGCATCTTGTGAATATGTGATGCTGCATGACGATTCGTTGCAAGCGGCCTTGCAACCACCTTATTTGGCCCGTCACTGAGTATTACGTCGATGTGTGAACACATTCGTAATTCTTCTACGTGGACGACCACAGACAGCGTCTGTTAATCGCCTGAAACCGATGTGGTCACTCTCCGACCTGACTTCTAACGCTTCCGATATGCCTACCGTCACTGTCACTCCGCCATCCTGCCATTGACTGATGTCTCTCTGCCTACGCAGCAGCTGGCCGCATGGGACTCTTGCAGCGCAGTTTCCAACACGCCTCTTTCTCGCGCCGGCCGCCGTCCACAACCGCCCTGCTGTCATGACAATTACGATTTTGAGTGATGAAGGTTCACTCCGCCGTGCTCCGCACCATCGGGCTGACGGGAGGGGCTTTTTGGCCTGTGTGGCGCAGAGAGTGCCCTATCTTTGACTCTGACCTCTTTGAAGTACTTTGTTCTACATTTCTCTCGGCGCACAACGTGTGTACTGCCATATTTTGTTCTTCCTGCTTCGTGTCTAATAAATGCATTTACAATATTTAAAGTGTGTTATTACCAACCAGCATAACGTGATAACCACAACTTAAGCTACAGCTGGCACATGTTCCATTACGTATAGCACAAAACCCAATAACTGTTCATTTTCGGCTACCACTACTCCATCATCGACTAATTGTATTGTGCTAACTTTCTGTCCTCGATAAACAATAATAGTCCTTTACTTCCCTCAAAGCACGAAATAAACATCAGTGGTAACAACGAACATCCTTGTGTTATATCTTTCCTGGATTGGTTTAGACTTCTTATACAAATCTGTGAGTACATATTGTTAAAAATCGCTTTGAAGAAAGAGAGTGCATTGTTATCAACCTCTCTCTGTTATCGATGCCATATCGCCTAAAAAAGGAAAAACATTTTTATCCCACAATGTAAAACGGCATTCCATATTTACGAAAATAATACACTAGTACATTTGTCTGGTTTTCCACTGTAACGTGACACTGTGGCAAAACTGTTTCTGGATTGCCTCCCTGTGTCTCTCTGAACCAAAACTGAAAGTTGTTATACAGTCTACATTATTCTTATCACCCTCCTAACTGAGAATCTATTAAGCTCTCTAACTGCCAGATGCAATGTTTTTGCTGAAATCATCATGATGTGTCATTTTATGGTGTCAAAACCCATTCCTCGTTCTATCCTTCAAATTGCCTAGGCATTTGCCTATGGAAACCAGACACACAAGCCGGCCGAAGTGGCCGTGGGGTTAAATGCGCTGCAGTCTGGAACCGCAAGACCGCTACGGTCGCAGGTTCGAATCCTGCCTCGGGCATGGATGTTTGTGATGTCCTTAGGTTAGTTAGGTTTAACTAGTTCTGAGTTCTAGGGGACTAATAACCTCAGCAGTTGAGTCCCATAGTGCTCAGAGCCATTTGAACCAACCAGACACACAACAGATGCAGAAATGTTCCACAAAATATATGCACCAAATGTAAATTACAATAAGCGTAAAGTGAAGACCTGTGAGTGTTACATATTGAAAGATAACTGCGAGCCTAAACTGATTTTTTCAACCATCTGCTGTATTTGTCTATGACAGATGTTAAAAACTGTATACATGCAACTAACAACAGACATGTTACTCAGCCTTGTACCAGTACTGCATAATTCAAGTAGTTCATCTGATGTAAAATTGTTGTAATATATATAAATGAAAATGCAACATTTTATATTATTTTACAAACAGTGATGAAGAACATTATATAAATTTAACTTTCACTTCATCCCATCTGGTGTCATCTACACTCCTGGAAATGGAAAAAAGAACACATTGACACCGGTGTGTCAGACCCACCATACTTGCTCCGGACACTGCGAGAGGGCTGTACAAGCAATGATCACACGCACGGCACAGCGGACACACCAGGAACCGCGGTGTTGGCCGTCGAATGGCGCTAGCTGCGCAGCAGTTGTGCACCGCCGCCGTCAGTGTCAGCCAGTTTGCCGTGGCATACGGAGCTCCATCGCAGTCTTTAACACTGGTAGCATGCCGCGACAGCGTGGACGTGAACCGTATGTGCAGTTGACGGACTTTGAGCGAGGTGGGCATGCGGGAGGCCGGGTGGACGTACCGCCGAATTGCTCAACACGTGGGGCGTGAGGTCTCCACAGTACATCGATGTTGTCGCCAGTGGTCGGCGGAAGGTGCACGTGCCCGTCGACCTGGGACCGGACCGCAGCGACGCACGGATGCACGCCAAGACCGTAGGATCCTACGCAGTGCCGTAAGGGTCCGCACCGCCACTTCCCAGCAAATTAGGGACACTGTTGCTCCTGGGGTATCGGCGAGGACCATTCGCAACCGTCTCCATGAAGCTGGGCTACGGTCCCGCACACCGTTAGGCCGTCTTCCGCTCACGCCCCAACATCGTGCAGCCCGCCTCCAGTGGTGTCGCGACAGGCGTGAATGGAGGGACGAATGGAGAAGTGTCGTCTTCAGCGATGAGAGTCGCTTCTGCCTTGGTGCCAATGATGGCCGTATGCGTGTTTGGCGCCGTGCAGGTGAGCGCCACAGTCAGGACTGCATACGACCGAGGCACACAGGGCCAACACCCGGCATCATGGTGTGGGGAGCGATCTCCTACACTGGCCGTACACCACTGGTGATCGTTGAGGGGACACTGAATAGTGCACGGTACATCCAAACCGTCATCGAACCCATCGTTCTACCATTCCTAGACTGGCAAGGGAACTTGCTGTTCCAACAGGACAATGCACGTCCGCATGTATCCCGTGCCACCCAACGTGCTCTAGAAGGTGTAAGTCAACTACCCTGGCCAGCAAGATCTCCGGATCTGTCCCCCATTGAGCATGTTTGGGACTGGATGAAGCGTCGTCTCACGCGGTCTGCACGTCCAGCACGAACGCTGGTCCAACTGAGGCGCCAGGTGGAAATGGCATGGCAAGCCGTTCCACAGGACTACATCCAGCATCTCTACGATCGTCTCCATGGGAGAATAGCAGCCTGCATTGCTGCGAAAGGTGGATATACACTGTACTAGTGCCGACATTGTGCATGCTCTGTTGCCTGTGTCTATGTGCCTGTGGTTCTGTCAGTGTGATCATGTGATGTATCTGACCCCAGGAATGTGTCAATAAAGTTTCCCCTTCCTGGGACAATGAATTCACGGTGTTCTTATTTCAATTTCCAGGAGTGTATATTAGATGAAGTTAGTTACAGATCCCATGTATTAATACATTATTTAAAACTTGACCATCTACTGAAATTTCTTTTTACAAAATTTGCTTGCCTCAGTGTCACTATTTAAAAAAAAATTATAATCAGCAGCATTAAAAGGACACAGAAAGGATACCTGAGTGTAAACAAACAAATACAGTGGTTGGCAGAGCACATAGACTTAATTTCTCTTCCAAATAATAAGTGATGTCGGTTAACACGCTAAATGCCTGAACTGCAAGTATTTTACGTTCTTACTCTTGTTTTGTAATAGTTCATCATTAATGATTTTCAGAATGAAATAGAACCGTAATCTTACAAAGTATTTCACAATCAGCAACTTTATTTCCTCAAAACAGCCTCGAGGAAAACATGCAACCTCCATTAATTTCCTTACGATCATAGTGCCACACTGTTATTTTCAGCATACGTCGCAACCGATGCAGTTTCATATTTTACCACAAAACTGAACAGCTCTTCACTGCATGTTGTTAAACAACCAAAATTACTATCGTTTGTGTAGTTTCTGAAATAGCTGTACAGTTTGTTAGAGTTACCTAACACATTGCTACTATCAGTTAGAAAGTCAGAATACGTTTCACATTTATGAAATGACAATACTTTCCTCACACCATAGCCACAAACATATCTCAGACGGTTTTCTTCTTCCGAGTCGACTGGTTTGGCTACAAAAGGCAGTACTCGGATGCCAGGTTTCACATAGTTGCAGCACAAAGGAGATGTAACACTTTTTATAACCTTAACATTTAAAATTGTTTTCATCACTCTACTCCATCGCAACTGCTATTGGCTGATAGGCGTGTCATCAACTTACTCAGTATAGTATTATTAAATGCACATTGAACTGCTTTGGTTTGCCGGCCGGAGTGGCCGAGCGGTTAAAGGCGCTACAGTCTGGAGCCGCACGACCGCTACGGTCGCAGGTTCGAATCCTGCCTCGGGTAATGGATGTGTGTGATGTCCTTAGGTTAGTTAGGTTTAAGTAGTTCTAAGTTCTAGGGGACTTATGACCACAGCAGTTGAGTCCCATAGTACTCAGAGCCATTTGAACCATTTTTTTGCTTTGGTGATGGACAGCTACAGAACCATGCTTGACGTCTGACAGCTGCAAAAAAATTCTCTAGCTCAACTTGGTTTACCTTTTCATGAACAGACATCTGCCTCATCCTACTGTGAGCTCATTTATCATCAACTGCAGGGAAGAGAGATTCATCTGCAATCCTTTGTTGCATTGGCTTCTACCAGTATAATCTTTACCAATGCTGTCTACAAATTTCCATGATTTAGCCCAACGTTTCGTTCTCAATGAACTGTCAAATGCTCGGAATGACCTGGGATACCATTTTTCAGAGTCAATTAAACATATCAAACAAAGAGTTCATTTTTTCTGCAAAACTCTGCAGTGTAATAAGCGGCTATAGGCATAAGACTGCAAGGTATATACACCTCAATAGCGGGTGCTACTGTGTGACTGACTACACGTGTAGCAGGGCTAACTTTCATTTTTGAGAGTGGCTGCAACTCAGCAGCTTTATTAGTCAACTTAGGTGATAATCTGAAATTCCTTTTATTATCACTCTCATACAGCAACACTATGTCTTTCCAAGAAGCTGCACGAAAGCCGTCACTTTCCATTTCATGCAAAATACTGTACTTAAAGAATTTATTTCTGACATTCTTCAAGAGATGAGGACTGTGATAAAAGAAATAAATCTTTTCTTCCTCTTAAGTCACAAAAGGTCTCTCTTCACACTCCCAGACATTTCTGCCACTCAATGATTTTTGAACCTTGGTCAGTCATACAACTTTTAACAGTGATACTAACTTCTCTTAACTTATGTGCTATTGAAAAAAATATTTTACTTAGTGTAGCAGCAGATACACATTCATTGAAAAATATTAATGGCTGCCTAAATTTTGAAAACAAACCATTTACCATTACTACTAGAACAAAGTTGGCAATTTTTGGGGTTCATGGGTCACCAGAATCTTGAAACCCAGTGAGAAAATCTGATAATACATCATATGATAAATTTGACATTAATTTCATTTCGTCCACACACAGATTTGCAAGTTTTTAATTTTGGGAAAAGTATTTCCACCTTCTCTTACAATAAGTGTAAATTTTTTCATTAATGCAAAATATTAGTTTGATTCCTTCCACATGTTTTTATAAAGATCTGATTGGTGGAAGATGAAAGTAGTCTGATAAATATTTATGAGCAAGTGTGCTGCAATATAACGTATTCAGAGAAAACATCTTTATTTTATCATAAAATCGAAGCCCTCGTTTCCTCTTAATAGGTACTCCAATCTGGCTCAAAACAAGACGTAAAGCTTTCTTTTTACGATGCTCACGACCTATAGCCTTAAATATTTCCCTGTCTTTAGCGACATTTTCTGCATTCAACTTTCTTCTTGCAGTTGTTGGTGGTACACGTACCTTTTAAACTGTCTGCACCTTTGAGAAAAACTGTCAGTGTCTGCAGCGTTATATTGCAATTGCTTCTTCTGGGGATCAATTGTTCAGTTTAATGTAATTATTTCTTCCTTGTATGAAATGAGTGGCACACCTGAATCAACTAGTGCAGGCTCTGTATTGGAGTCTGTATTCAGGGTACTCACTGATGCACTCAATTCACCTCCATCAGTGGCATCCACAGAGAACGATGCATTTTCTTTTTCTGCACTAGCACAGTGTATCTGTTTGGCAATGTGTGTTTGAGAGAAATAGCTGGGGTTGATTTGAAACATCAAACAAAGTTGATTCTACATTCCACTCGTAATTTCTTTTTGTCTGCATTCATGAACTGGCATGCCTCAAAATGGAGAGCACATATCCTAATATTCTTGAACAGATAGTGCGTATCCTTCATATGATCGACCCTTCTCCTATTTACAAGCTGCTTCTTGCTCCTGGGGAATGAAAGTAAACGATTACTCTTTGGAAAAAAGCATAATACTCGTCGCATAAGGTTTATGCAGTGAAATTTCTCAAAACGTACCGCTGTTTGGCGATTTTTTTTGTATATGCCCATACGACCGTTGAATTGACACGAGATTTCGAGATTTTTTCGCCGGAATCACGATATACAGACTTCTGCCACCATCTTAGTATCTCGACTGAAGGCATGTTTAATTTGTAGCTTCTTTGCCAAATTGTAGGCTAACTTTCTCCTTACATGTCCCTTAGCAATGCGATATTTACATACCGTTAAAGTCAGAAATTTTGCGAATAAAGTGTTACCAGAGTCTAACATATGAATCAGAAAACTCCCAGAAATTTACAATCTGCTTGTTGCTCCTGGGGAATGAAAATAAACGATTACTCTATGGAAAAAGGCGTACTCAACCACAAAACATTTTTACACTGTGTGTAAAGTATGTCTTCGGGTATAGCCACATAATGTAGCTTAATGCAATCCAGGATGTTTCTTTATTTTGATGAACTTCTTATGACATGTTAACGTCAACAATTTCTTGCCTGTTTTTGCACGAGCATAGTAACTACTTGCAGCTATGCGTTTGCTTACTGAATCCAGTAAACCGCAAAAGTATACCCGTATGTAGGCCTATACCTTTTGTGAAATTGAAGTATGAAACCAAGGAGGCCTTATTGAAAAAACTGTCTAGTGCTTATCTGCAATAGAGGGACGTCCAAACATTTTTATATAGTTGTAACATCATGAAATGGTGGTTAAGATTTTGCGATTCTCATTAAGATACGAAGTTCTGAAGACGCTACGAGTGAATGGAAATGTTAGATATTTCCTCGCATTGACGATAGTATAACTAGTCATCCTAAAATGATAATTTATTATTCGCAACGTTTTTGACTTACCTCTCAGGATCCTTTGGAAATCGAAAATGAGATTTTTCCGGATTATATTTTTAACTGGTGCTACACTTTATATCGCCACTATAAGGTCCGAAGTACGACTGCATGTCGAATGTGCTTTTCTCCTCCACATTTCTACATCTACATCTACGTGATTACTATGCAGTTCACAATAGAATGCCTGGCAGAGGGTTCAGTGAAACACCTTTAAGTTGTCTCTCTACCGTTCCACTCTCGAACGGCCCGGAGGAAAAACGAGCACTTAAGTTTCGTTCACATACACGATCGTTTCGCAATACGTAAAAACAGGCCAGCCGCTTGGCAGCGCTGCAATAGCGAAGTTTCAGAAAATCTCTGTGAGTTTCGTGACTCCAATGTTAGATTCTGGTAATACTTTATTCGCTAAGTTGCCCACTTTTATGGTATATAAATACTGCATTGACAAGGAATATGTAAGGTAGTAGATGTGTGCAGTGGATTTATTAAGCCACACATGAATGTCATTAGTTCTAATTTTGTTTTCCTTTCTTTCGGTGTAGGTTACCTATGTTCGTCATGTTGATAAGTCAAAGTAATGACGGAACTCTGAGAGAGGGTTAGATCCAGATCATGGAAACGTGGCGGCGTAATCCCAAGTCATAATGTCATCTTTCTTATGCGATTTTCATACAATTTTGGAGACCTTGTGTACGAAAACGGACTGTAGAGGAGGTACAATGGACTTAAGAAGAGCTGCAGGCTGCTGAGGCTTAATCAGTCAAAAGTGAGGCTTTGCCGTATAAAGCTCTAAGTCTATGCTTTGAGATAGATTGAAGAGCAACGCCTTGAATACTAGTGTGGCTAGACCTGCAATTTTTAGGAAGGAATACGAAGCAGAACTGATTAAACGAGTTCTTCATCTACCTAAGATTTTTTATGGAGTTACCATTCCAGATGGTTGTCAAAATAAAATAACTTCTCAAAACGTACGGCTGTTTGACAATTTTCCTTGCTAAATAAAGTATCAGGAGAGTCAATGAAAAGGATGTCGAACTGTTTTTCAAGAACCTACATTCAGTGATGGATAAACATAAATTTGATGCATTCAAAATATTCAATGTGGATGACACTTGGCCGGCCGGAGTGGCCGTGCGGTTCTAGGCGCTACAGTCTGGAACCGAGCGACCGCTACGGTCGCAGACTCGAATCCTGCCTCGGGCATGGATGTATGTGATGTCCTTAGGTTAGTTAGGTTTAATTAGTTCTAAGTTCTAGGCGACTGATGACCTCAGAAGTTAAGTCGCATAGTGCTCAGAGCCATTTTTGATGAGACTTGTACCCGAAGCCAAAAACATCAATGCCAAGAACTGGAAGCAGTTACTTGTAATTTTACTAGATATAAGTTTTTGCTTCACACGCAGTATCCTCCAGAAAAACTCCTCCTGAACAGGCCATGAAGGCCCAACGTTAACGACCGGCCGCCGTGTCATCCTCGACCCACAGGCGTCACTGGATGCGGATATGGAGGGGCATGTGGTCAGCACACCCCTCTCCCTGCCGTATGTCAGTTTCCGAGACCGGAGCCTCTACTGCTCAATCAAGTAGCTCCTCAATTTGCCACACAAGTGCTGAGTGCACCCCGCTTGCCAACAGCTTTCGGCAGACCGAATGGTCACCCATCCGAGTGCTAGCGGAGACCGACAGCGTTTGACTTCGGTGATCTGACGGGAACATGTATACCACTGCGGCAAGGCCGTTGTCTCACACTCAGTATAGAGGCGATGAAAGCATCTGGACAGTGGAAGAATATCCGCAGACTTCAGAACTTAAAATCTATCGTGGCACTAGTTCCTGAGCTCCTAGTATAGTCTTTCAGATTTCCAGTGCGAAGTAAACGACTACGTAGAGTGCGCACAGTCGTAAAACTTTGGATTGCACTAAAAGTCGCTAACATCACTAGGATACTGTGGGTCCTGCCGGATCGTGGAATGAAAAGGTCGTCTTTCGTGTGTGCAGAACAGAAACTCAAAGCTGCTTTTAGCGATGACTTAAGAGGAGATAAAGGAATAATATGTGAGTTAAAGATGTTTCAGTATAAGTTGAGCCTTAGAGGCGATATCGGAATATGTTGTACGATAAGTGGAAGTATACAGTGTTGAAAACACATCTGAACCGACAGGGTAAATATACGAAATGCATTCAATAACACTTCTAGTTACAATGACAGATGGCTATGAAGAGTTTTATGATGTTATTCATGTTAATGATATTTTTAAGGTTCGTGGTGGTGATTTAAGAATTTTCAAGAGTTGATGCAGATTACACTGATGAAGATTTGCATAATGTTTTTACTATAATATCGAGTATGTTGAGAAGACTTGACGACATGATAAAAGCGAACAAAAAATGGTTCAAATGGCTCTGAGCACTATGCGACTTAACTTCTCAGGTCATCAGTCGCCTAGAACTTAGAACTAATTAAACCTAACTAACCTAAGGACATCACACACATCCATGCCCGAGGCAGGATTCGAACCTGCTACCGTAGCGGTCGCTCCGCTCCAGACTGTAACGCCTAGAACCGCACGGCCACTCCGGCCGGCAAAAGCGAACATTCCAATGGTACCAGCCGCTGACCAGTGAAACCACAAATTAGAACGATGAAAGATTTTTTCATTTCTGCGGTTGAGTTTTTGTAATGCAGCAAAACTTGAATAGTTGAAGCCCCCAGTTACAAATAATTCATTTTCAATTTTTGCTTGTCATTAAAGAGTTCTTTTATGAGTGTTGTCTGTGAACTTGTTGATACAGTGATTATTTTTTTCATTCAACTCTCTGGTTATTTCATTTGCTATGGAAAAGGATACAAAAGTTTATTCTATTTCAAGTTCTATCTAAGAAGTGAGACGATCTTCTGATTCTAAATGCGTAATATCAGTCACATCTTGAATGCCGTAGTTACAATATTAATGCTGTGTTTGTGAAAACCATAGATAGTCCTCTCTCTGTATTCTTTAATCTCGCTCTTCTGACGATATTTTGTGCTAGAAGCCCAATATTTTTGTGTCAACATCTGTAATGTTAGTCAGCCATTTTTTAAATGTCCTATGGTGCAGATTATTACTTTGTCGCCTTTTTTCTGAATATACTGAGACAGCACCATCAAATTAAGAACATATTTATCCATATATTATAATAACAGAATCGTACCCACGGAGAAATCTGCTTAACAATTGCAATTCCTACACTTGCACATGCACTGAACGACTGTAATATCAGAGTTGCATTCATTAAGAATGTACGAGCACCGTCTTCCTCAATTACGTGCCCTCTTGCCACACACGCCGTGGCAGAACCTCTGGTTGTACTACGCGATATTGCAGAACCTGTGTTATTCTGAATTACAATGCAATGTTCCTGGAACAGCCAATGCGACGAATACAGTCGTTATGAAATACACTCCTGGAAATGGAAAAAAGAACACATTGACACCGGTGTGTCAGACCCACCATACTTGCTCCGGACACTGCGAGAGGGCTGTACAAGCAATGATCACACGCACGGCACAGCGGACACACCAGGAACCGCGGTGTTGGCCGTCGAATGGCGCTAGCTGCGCAGCATTTGTGCACCGCCGCCGTCAGTGTCAGCCAGTTTGCCGTGGCATACGGAGCTCCATCGCAGTCTTTAACACTGGTAGCATGCCGCGACAGCGTGGACGTGAACCATATGTGCAGTTGACGGACTTTGAGCGAGGGCGTATAGTGGGCATGCGGGAAGCCGGGCGGACGTACCGCCGAAATGCTCAACACGTGGGGCGTGAGGTCTCCACAGTACATCGATGTTGTCGCCAGTGGTCGGCGGAAGGTGCACGTGCCCGTCGACCTGGGACCGGACCGCAGCGACGCACGGATGCACGCCAAGACCGTAGGATCCTACGCAGTGCCGTAGGGGACCGCACCGCCACTTCCCAGCAAATTAGGGACACTGTTGCTCCTGGGGTATCGGCGAGGACCATTCGCAACCGTCTCCATGAAGCTGGGCTACGGTCCCGCACACCGTTAGGCCGTCTTCCGCTCACGCCCCAACATCGTGCAGCCCGCCTCCAGTGGTGTCGCGACAGGCGTGAATGGAGGGACGAATGGAGACGTGTCGTCTTCAGCGATGAGAGTCGGTTCTGCCTTGGTGCCAATGATGGTCGTATGCGTGTTTGGCGCCGTGCAGGTGAGCGCCACAATCAGGACTGCATACGACCGAGGCACACAGGGCCAACACCCGGCATCATGGTGTGGGGAGCGATCTCCTACACTGGCCGTACACCACTGGTGATCGTCGAGGGGACACTGAATAGTGCACGGTACATCCAAACCGTCATCGAACCCATCGTTCTACCATTCCTAGACCTGCAAGGGAACTTGCTGTTCCAACAGGACAATGCACGTCCGCATGTATCCCGTGCCACCCAACGTGCTCTAGAAGGTGTAAGTCAACTACCCTGGCCAGCAAGATCTCCGGATCTGTCCCCCATTGAGCATGTTTGGGACTGGATGAAGCGTCGTCTCACGCGGTCTGCACGTCCAGCACGAACGCTGGTCCAACTGAGGCGCCAGGTGGAAATGGCATGGCAAGCCGTTCCACAGGACTACATCCAGCATCTCTACGATCGTCTCCATGGGAGAATAGCAGCCTGCATTGCTGCGAAAGGTGGATATACACTGTACTAGTGCCGACATTGTGCATGCTCTGTTGCCTGTGTCTATGTGCCTGTGGTTCTGTCAGTGTGATCATGTGATGTATCTGACCCCAGGAATGTGTCAATAAAGTTTCCCCTTCCTGGGACAATGAATTCACGGTGTTCTTATTTCAATTTCCAGGAGTGTACATGAAACGTATTCGCAGTTGCGAATATGGACAACCATCAGCTGTATATTGGCATGACGACGATGAAAATTTGTGCTGGACCGGGATTCGAAGTCGGAATTCCCGCTTATCGCAAGCGGCTGCCTTATCACTTGGATATCCGAACACAACTCAAGGCCAGACCCAAACTTCCATATGTATGCGTTTACGTCATTAATGATGATTCACCTTGTAGACATTCATATTAATGTTGTCCCCTAATGGCTCACTGGACGTTGCGTTTTTCAATGAGACAATGTTTCATGTCGTAAGGTCTAAACAGTGGCACAGTGGTTTGAGAAATATAAACATAAATTGAGGCTTGTCTTCTTTTTTAAAAAAATTCACCGTACATCAGTCCTACTGAATACCTTCGTTAGATTAGATTAGATTAATTATTCATTCCATAGACCCATAAAAGAGGGAATCCTCCTGGGTGTGGAACATGTCAGATAAACACATTACAAAAATGTAATTAGAAAAACTTGAGTTTCATTAATTTTAATGATCCTCAGTCAGTAAACAGTAAAATTATGTACATGAATTAAATTTAAATTTATAATATTTACAAGTTTAATACTTACATCTGCTTTCATTAAATCCATCATTCAGACGTTTGTTAGTTTCTTGGCTGTTACAACCAAGTATTTTCAAAAATTAAAGTAAATTATTCATTTCAGTGATCCTCAGTTAAGAACAGTCAGATTATGTACAAGATTTAAAATTAAACTTCAACTATTTACAGACTTAAGACTTACATCTGCTTTCCATACATCCATCATGCACACAGTAGGTAGTTACTAGGCTGTTACAACCAAGTATTATCAAAAATTAAAATATAATAAATTTTCATTAAAATGGTCTACTGCACTTGTTGAGAAACTCATGGATGGAATAGAAGGAGTTGGCCACCAAAAAGTCTTTTAAATTATGTTTAAATTGTGCCTTGTCTGAAACTAAACTCTTAATGGTTGCTGGTAACTTACTGAAAATATGCATTGCTGAATACTGGACTCCTTTCTGGGCAAGAGTAAGTGATTTTAAATCTTTATGTATATTGTTCTTATTCCTAGTATTGATACCGTGTACTAAGCAGTTAGTTGGAAAAAGAGATGCATTATTTACAACAAACTTAATTAAGGAATAAATATACTGAGAAGCTGTGGTTAATATGCCCAATTCTTTGAATAGGTTTCGACATGATGTCCTTGGATTTACACTACTCATTGCTCTTATTATACGCTTCTGTACTCTAAAAATTTTTTCTCTGTTTGTGGAGTTACCTCAAAATATGATACCATATGACATAATGGATTGAAAATAAGCAAAATATACCAGTTTTTTTAAATATTTATGTCTCCTATGTCTGACATCATTCGCATTGCAAACACAGACTTGTTTAGGCGCTTTAGCAGTTCGTTAGTATGTTGCTCCCAACTGAATTTATTATCAAGTTGTAATCCCAAGAATTTTACACTCTCAACTTCTCCTATTTCCATGTCGTCATATTTTATACACACACCAGAAGGAAATCTCTTGGAAGTTCTGAACTGCATATAGTGGGTCTTTTCAAAGTTTAATGACTGTGTATTGGATATGAACTACTGATTAATGTCAGTAAAAATTTGATTAGCTGCCCTTTCTAAATTTATATTTGATTTACTATTTATTGCAATGTTTGTATCATCTGAAAATAAGACAAACTTGGCATCTGGTAATGTAACAGATGACAGGTCATTAATATACACAAGAAACAGTAGTGGACCTAGTATGGAACCTTGGGGAACACCACATGTAATTTCTTCCCAGTCAGATGATGTCTGATTGCCTACTGCTGAAGTGTTATGTAATGACACCCTTTGTTTTCTGTTACTAAGATATGACTGAAACCACTTTGCAGCACTACCAGTGACGCCATAATATTTTAATTTACTTAAAAGAATGCTGTGATTTACACAGTCAAACGCCTTTGACAGGTCACAGAATATGCCAGTTGCCTCTAATTTGTTGTCCAATGAATTAAGGACATTTTCGCTGTAAGTGTAAATAGTTTTCTCAATATCATAACCCTCAAGAAACCCAAACTGTGACTTTGACAGTATGTTATTTTCACTAAGGTGCTTAAGTAGACGCTTGAACATAACCTTCTCAAAGATTTTTGAAAAAGCTGGCAAAAGTGAGATCGGTCGGTAATTACGTTATCGAAAGCCACCTTCGTGTTCACAAATAAATGTCAACTAATCTACAATAACTATGTGACATAAGCATGGGCATCTACCTCTGCCCCATGACAAGGACTTTCCGCCATTAGTGGTAAGTGCTAAGTGACCCAATGGTGGACAAAGTGAAGGCCATTCTCAATACCGAAACCTTATTACATAGATGACAGTGAAATTCCAACCTTTAGAAGGATAGCCACAGGGAGAGAACCAGGCAGTCTACAACGCACGGCACTCGCTTCATGGCTCACAACCGACGGCTCAGCGCCTATATTATATTCAGGCTCCGCTTTTGAATTCTGCTGCAGTGTTCAAGGAACAAGCCATTAACTGCCAGAATAAGCAAATAATGTTTGTCAACATGTGAACAATCTCTGGATTCCGTCGCCAAAACAGTTCACAGCTAGGGAAAGGGAAAGTAGGCGCATGCGAAAGCCACCTAACAGACTTCTAAATGGTACTGTTATGCGCAACTAGAATCTGTACAGCTGAGGTTTCCCTGACGTCCAAAGACCATATGAAAGTCACGAAACACAAACAGATAAGCACATATTAAGGGCTTATTTCAATAGTGGTAAAAGTCCATTTTTGCTCATTATATATATTGTTGTTGTGGTCTTCAGTCCTGAGACTGGTTTGATGCAGCTCTCCATGCTACTTATCCTGTGCAAGCTGCTTCATCTCCCAGTACGTACTGCAGCCTACATCCTTCTGAATCTGCTTAGTGTATTCATCTCTTGGTCTCCCTCAACGATTTTTACCCTCCACGTTGCCCTCCAATACTAAATTGGTGATCCGTTGATGCCTCAGAACATGTCCTACCAACCGATCCCTTCTTCTAGTCAGGTTGTGCCACAAACTCCTCTTCTCCCCATTTCTATTCAATACCTCCTCATTATATTTCAACGCTCATTTAACTTTAGGACTCTGTATCTCAGAATGAACACTATTGAAATAAGCCCTTCATATACTAATAGGTCTACTCCTAATGCCAAATCCACCTGTTGTGTTCCTGAAAAAACCTTAAGCATGCACGTCCCAGTGGCGTGCTTTTTTCCGTTTCTGTGTTTAAACTGTTTTTTTATTTTGTATTTTTATTGTATGTTACTATTTTATATAATCACAACTACATAACATGTTTTAGATGAATATAAGTCTCCTTATACAATTAATAACAATAATCATCATAACGATGATAATATGAAAAACAGACTAATTTTACTCCAGATACCAGGAATGTGAAGCATTCAACTCTGGGGATGAGTTTTGACACCCTGTTGGAGAAATATTTACGTATAAGCTTCGTGACTGAATAAAACTATACGCCGAACTGGACAACGTTGTCACTAAATGACCCACCTGGGCACACTTCAAGGCTCGACTCAAAGCTTCAGTCTTTCCGTGCCCGTCTTCCAAAATCCATAGAGGTATTCGTGTACACTTTTCTCTCGTGGTGGAAAGGGAAGGGAAGGGGGAGAGACATGGCGGTGAGTGGCTTAACTGTAGCGTGGAGTTGTTTCCAGGCCGAGAGTTTCACTCTGCAGCGGAGATTAGGTTGTAACGGAACTTTCCGGCAGATTAAATCCGCGCACCTTTCGCGAGTATCTCTTACCAACTGGGTCATCCAGGCTTGCCTCAAAGGTGAAACTACGTGTTTGACTCCGCTACTGGTTTGACTCTGTTTCTCTCTGAAAATTTCATTTTGCCGTCTTCAGACAGTCTACAGGCAAGGAAAACTACGGCATTTCAGATGTTGCATAGTGTCTCCATAAATGATTTATACTATTTCGTCCCCTATAGAATACAATGATAATAAACATTTATTCTCTGTTGCAGGAGATGCAGCTGGTTACCGTTAAAGTTAAGCAACGCTGTACTAGTTTTCGCCTACGGTGAATGGCTAGTGGCGGTGAGTGAACAGAAATCGCAACTCCACTGGAGAAATCTATGATCATCTTATAGATTTCGCACATCAATTCTGTAACACGACTGCAGCGAAAGTTCAGAAGATTACACACCATAGATATGTAAAATTCATGAGATATATGTGAAACAGACTGACTTGTTTATGCTTATTTTCTCAAAATTGTACAAAGATTAGAATTCAATAATCTTTACATTTATGTAGGAGTAATATACTTCCTCGCCGGGAAAGGAACCTGTCTGGTGCACTTGCAACGCAACGGGAGGAAGCCATCCACCGAATGTGGCTGTGGTGAGAGAGTGGGGACACCTGAGCATATCGTATTCGAGTGCCCTAATAACGCACGAGATGCCTCTGGGGAGACAAGAAATACACTTCTCCAAGATCGCAATCAGTGGGAAATATTTACCAGATTAAATCTCAACTTGAATATGAGCGCAAAACTAACTAGGGGAGCTAGAAGAGAGAGGCCCAGCGTCTAAAATGCAGAGTGTAGAGTCATCAAAACATTGGCTAACACAGATTAAGACTGAACATGTTTGGCGAAACGCAATGATGGAACCGACTAGTAATTTATCGGGCAGATCCGGTCGAAAAACACGTGTAACATACTGGATAGCAAGAAATATGACGCATCTGATAGACGGTGTTTTTGGTGGCACCCCCACTTATTCCAACATAGATTACGAATACTTTCAAAATGAGCAACAATCAGTCGTCACTTCCGTTTTAGCGCTATTAGAGCATATTCAGGTTTCGGTTAGTAACTAGCCCTTATCAATGCAGTTTTTCAGAGTTGTTATATATGCACTAGTACGCCTACATCTGTTGTTCAGGCTCTTGTCATAGTTCATTAAAGACCTCCTAATGGAAAGTAATTTGATGAGATTAGGAATAATCAAAGAGCGTTATACAGTAAGTGAAAGATTGCCTCCTTCGCCCCACCTTCCACACTGCAAGTATTTTGTTGTTCACATAAATTGCAACCCAGAAAGTGTCTTTAGTGTATTATTTCAAATATGTGCTGTAAACCAGAAGTAGTTTTAGTTTCGAAGAAAGTAGTGATGATCCTGACTAATATATAATTACACTGACGGTTTCCTAAGCACTAGAATCAGCCCACATTCTCGTGGAGGGGACGTGGACTCGCCTCCATCAGGGCCGTGCTAAGTGTCGAAAGTAGGACTGAAACCACATTCCGTAACAGTATTTAGTGTGACTAACACGAACGAACGCCGGCCGAAGTTGCCGTGCGGTTAAAGGCGCTGCAGTCTGGAACCGCAAGACCGCTACGGTCGCAGGTTCGAATCCTGCCTCGGGCATGGATGTTTGTGATGTCCTTAGGTTAGTTCGGTTTAACTAGTTCTAAGTTCTAGGGAACTAATGACCTCAGCAGTTGAGTCCCATAGTGCTCAGAGCCATTTGAACCATTGAACTAACACGAACCTCCAGCTCGAAGCATTGGATGGCCAGACTCAAGGACACAAGAAGTGATTAAAATGGTACAAGCCACGCCAGAGGAAGAGGTACACCGGGCATTTGTGCAGACTCACAAGAAATCATTTAGCGATGATAGTCCTGGACTGACTATTCCGCTAATAACAATGCACCAAGTTCTTTGAAAAAGTCTTCACCTATAATCATAAAGACTTCAGTTACGGAGAAGATTCGACATATCTCTTTGGTCAACGTGTTTTACAGAAGTGAACCAAAAAAACAACATTAACTGGCTGCTGCACAAAATCACTACACAAAAAGTCTACTATAAGAGAAGGCTTTTATTAACAGTCGCACTGGCAGAATTTTGCATTATTCAAGAACAATAAAACAATAGTAAGGAAATCATCAGAAAATTACTGAGTTCAAGAATCCTGTGACGGGGACTGAAAAGTGAAAGTTTCTACAATGAAAGTTAATCCTCTACAAACAAAAGCGCAAACCGTATAACGTTTCTGGCTGCATAAAAACAATCCATGCCACCTGACCTGTTATTATGGACCTAACCACATCTGAACATCCTAGCAGCTTTGTGGAGTTAGTGGGCAGATTGGCACCTACCTGTAATCTTGTTCGTAACTTGCTTTACACAGGAGCAGGAAGCTGAAATAAGTGGGATGCCTTGTCTTGTAGCAAGTGATCGTGCAGTGAAGTAGCTTGGTTTGTTTTTTCCCCTGTACAGTAGTATCATTAATCAGAGGACTTTAACGCCTGTTAAATTTCTCTGACAGAATGCGCCAACAGGTAGGAGCTATCACTACCATTTCGAACGTTATCCGTTCTTTCCGTTGGCTCATTCTGAAAGAAAAAATGTCTCTGCTGTCGAGGTTGCATTTATGAACCTTCTGATGCATAGCCTGAGGCCAGTTTGAGGTCAGTGTCAGAATACTTTTAGATACGTAGTGTACAAATAGATGCCGATAAGATTCAGCGACGTTCTGAGGAATAAATTTCCAATTGGCTTCTAGTGGATGGCCGACCGCGGTGGCCGAGCGGTTCTAGGCGCTTCAGTCAGGAACCGTGCGACTGCTACTGTCGCAGGTATGAATCCTGCTTCGGGCACGGATGTGTGTGATGTCCTTAGGTGAGTTAGGTTTAAGTAGATCTAAGTTCTATGGGACTGATGACCTCAGATGTTAAGTCCCATAGTGCTCAGAGCCATTAACCATTCTAGTGGATGATATGGCTGACTGGCACATTGCCCTATACGATCACTGTGTACTCCAGCAGTAGACGTATTAATCTTGTAAGTAATGGTTCCCGTTGGCGGTTGAATTGTTGTCGACGTCGGAAGATGCTGTGCGGTAGTGTTGTATTTATTTCTTATTTTCTTGTTATCTTAAGTGGGTGAAGAGCGAAACTAATCTGAAAGAAACATAAATGGTTAAATGGTCACGGCCTCTCGATGAGGACCGAGCGAGGTGGTGCAGTGGTTAGCACACTGGACTTGCATTCGGGAGGACGACGGTTCAAACCCGCTTTCGGCCATCCTGGTTTTAAATTTCCGTGGTTTCTCTAAATCGTTTCAGGCAGATGCCAGGATGGTTCCTTTGAAAGAGCATGACCGATTTCCTTCCCTAATCCGATAGGACAGGTGACCTCGCTGTTTAGTCCCCTCCCCCAAATCAACCGAGCAACCTCTCGAGAGGACGACTTCTGCCTCCATCAACAATTTTCGTCTTTTATTCAAAATCCTGGAATGACAGAATGTGAGTTTAGTGTCATGGTCGTTTCTGAGAAACTTAAACGGGCAAGGATTTGAAGCTCCCGTGAATGTTAATACATAGACATCTCGAGTCTTTGCAGGCCCATGACTTCTGTTCGGATTTTTGAAGTTGTTTCTATATTACGTGGCCAATGACTCAATTTAATTATACTTCTGTTTATGTCTCAGTTCCGAAGGTAAATAGATGATATAACTGAGCCAGTACGAAAAAATAAAGAAAGCTGACGTCAATCAATGTTGCGAACATGAACTCTGTGTCACACTAACATACTGAAAGCCACACACTGCAGTGTTTTCCGCTCATTTTCTTGAACCAGGATGGGATATGCTACGTGTCAGATACGATGTGCTGTTACAGTACTGTGAAATTCGTACCGCGGAGGCTCGCCATTGTCTAGTCCAGAAGATAATATTTAATCAATATGCGGGTTAAATTTTGACGGTCGATCGTCGAGGGTTTTAGCTTTTCGTAATAATACATCATTTGTAATATTTAAGAGGAATTAATCGTTGTATCATGGTCTTATTGACTCTTGTTGATACAGTAACCCATAGATAATATTCAGTTCATGCTAAGTGAGCGTCGTAAATTATCTCTGGTCCATCAGTATTTAACCGCAGTCTAATATATACAGTCGCGACACTCTCGCTGATTTTTGTTATACACAGCGACAACAGCGCCCCAAGCGGTGGAGAAGCTACGCTGCCGAATACAGTATTCAGTAAATGTAAACAGTATCGTTTATATTCATTTTTAAGATGGTTTTTGCGAAAGGCAGCGTATGTAGCGCAATCAGCTGCAGTAATAATAGGAAGAAGACACCACATTTGTCATTCTTCAGGTTTCCTAAGGACCCTGAGAGGTATGAAACATCACATTAGAGCGCTCTTTATTTCCAATTCTTTCTAAACTGAATTGAATTACTGATTTTTTCTTTTTTAGGAGCAAGAAATGGTTAATAAATAGTAGAAGACAGGGCCTGCTGCAAAAAGATGTCCTTTATTTGCACAATAACGTGAAGTTATGTGCGTTACATTTCGAGTCAAACCAGTTCATGAACGCGGAAAAGGAGACATTGGTATGGAATGCAGTTCCTACGTTATTTGACGTGCCGAATAAGCCACAACTAGTGACGATAAAGAGAAAATTGTCATAGAAACGTGAATGTGTTACTGCACAAACAATAAAACTGTCTCGTGACACAGAAGAAAAAGGTACCACAAATGTTACTACACGAGAGACACATATAAAATCACTAACAACGGAATCTGCAACACATACAGCTTTTGAAGATGAAATGCTTAGATTACATGAAATTATTCGCGTGTTGGAAAATGATGTGAAATGTAAAAATGTGCAAATCATTAGACTTCGTACAAAATTACTACGTGACAAGGAAAGTGCCCATCGTAAGAATAAACTGCAACCACAACGTCACAGGACACAAGTACAAAAGGACAAGCTCATTTTAAAAAGTATTGGTTCCAAGTACTTGAAAAAAGATGCTCTCGATTTATTGATGAGCCAAATCAGTATACCATTGAATGGAAAACGTGGTGCGAGATGGAAATATGAAACTAAATTATTTGCACTTAATTTGTTGTATTATAGTACTCAGGCATACAGTTTTATCACACTGTTTTAGCCTTCCATCAGTACGTACCTTACAAAGGTATGTGGAAGATATACAATTAAACTGTGGGATAAATAATTACATATTTCATCGTTTAAAGCAGAAAGTGCAGCAGTTACCAGAAACTGATATAATTGTTAATGTGTCTATGGATGAGAAGTCACTAATGGAAAATTTGATATATGACAGCTCTAGGGATCGTGTCATTAGATTTGAAGACATGGGTTTCATACGTACATCTGTGGTTGCCAATACTGCATTAGTTATAATGATTAACGGCATCTTCTCAAATTTTAAACAGCCATTAGTATATTATTTCTCAAAAGGACCAGTAGGAGCCACCCATCTGACGCGCATATTTTTTGAAGTTGTCAAAAAACTCACAGAGATTGGTTTAGTTGTAAAAAACATGTGTGACTGACCAAGGCTCGAATTTTGTGGAGTGGAGGAACAGACTGGGTATCACACCAGTTAATCCATGCTTAGTACACGAAGGGAGTAAGATCTACTTTTTCTATGACACCTCACACTTGATAAAAAGCATACGTAATAATTTATTCAGGTATAACATTATCCACACAACAGATGAAGGATGGATTGGCACTGCTTCATGGAGGGACATTTGTCAGTTGTACTCAAGTGATTGTGAAAGGAAGTACAAGTTGGCCCCCAAGCTCACTAAAAGAGCTGTGCAGCTGCCAGCATTTTCAAAAATGAAGGTAGGCACTGCAGTTCGTGTGATGAGTCATACAGTAGCAGCAGGCATTGAGACACTTGTTACTGGTGGCACCATATCATCATCCGCTACTGTTACTGCAGATTTTTGCTAAAAAGTAGACTATATTTTTAACATACGAGGGTTATTCCAAAAGTAAGGTCCGATTCGCCGTAACTATTGAAATTTGGCGCCAATGACAAAACACGCATGCGCGCCGACTCCCGGCAAGCCTTGCGCGTCAAACGCCGCCATTCGCTTTGTTACTGTTGCTGAGTGTAGTTCACAGTGTCACTTTACAATGTTTAAGACAATTGATCAGCCCGCCGATTGTGAAGTAAGGGCAGTGATACGGTTTTTGTCTGCAAGAAACAATTCAGCGGCGGAAATCCATCGGCAGATTACTGAAGTGTACGGTCCTAACATAATGAGCGACAGTAAAGTGCGCAAGTGGGTGCGAGCTTTTAATGAAGGACGGGATAATGTGCACGATGAACCACGGTGTGGCCGACCATCAGTGATTTCAGACGATTTGATCAATGCGGTTGACAAAAAAATTCGTGAAGATCGCCGATTCACTATTACAGACGTAGACATGCATTTTCCGAATGTGAGTAGAACAACTTTGTACAGAATTGTGTCTGAACATTTGAAGTTTCACAAATTGTGTGCCCGTTGGGTTCCCAGGCTGCTTACTGAGCCCCAACGAATGAAAAGAATGGCTTTTGCTCTTGATTTTTTGGAGCGATATCATAAGGAAGGTGACAGTCTTTTAGACAATGTTGTCACAGGGGATGAGACATGGGTTTCTCACATCACTCCAGAGTCTAAACGTCAGTCAATGCAATGGCGTCACACGTCATCGCCAGTCAAGGTCAAGGCAAAGCAGACAATCTCAACACGTAAGGTTATGGCGACTGTGTTCTGGGATAGACGTGGAGTATTGTTAGTCGACTTTATGGAGAGAGGAACAACGATTAATAAAGCCGCCTACTGCACTACCCTGACTAAACTTCGACGTGCAATCCAGAATAAGCGACGTGATCTTTTGTCGTCTGGAATCTTGTTGTTGCATGACAATGCCAGACCCCACACTGCAAATGAAACGCAAGCTCTGATCAAGAAATTTGGATGGGAACAGATGGACCATCCTCCTTACAGTCCGGACCTGGCGCCAAGTGATTTCCACCTGTTCCGTTACTTAAAGGAGTTTCTCGGCGGCAAGCGCTTCGACACAGATGATGAAGTGAAAGAAGCAGTTAAGGACTGGTTATCGTCACAGGCGGCCGATTTCTATAACATGGGCATTCAAAAGCTTGTTGAACGATGTGACAAATGTTTAAATAAGTATGGAAGTTATGTACAAAAATAGATAAAGATGTAAGGAATGTAAATAAAACAATTGTTTTGAAAAAACATTTTAGTTTTGATTTTTTTTTTATAACCGGACCTTACTTTTGGAATAACCCTCGTATTTAATGCATATAGTGTTAAAGGGCCTGTATCCTTAAGGAACTGCATTACAAGTGCCTCAAGACATTTAGAAATATTAAAGGCACTGAAGCCATGGATACAGTCATGGAAATTTGTAGATGTTGATGGGAAAGATTTTTCATCTAGGATTAAGTGTGCTAAAGGACTTCTGGGTAACATAAGCGCTTTGAACATGTTTGTTGATGACGTTTTGGATGGAACCAAGTTATATTTATTAACACGCAAAATTAATCAATATCACTGGATAACTTTTTTTCAGTGATAAGGCATAAAGGTGGTTTTTGTAGCAACCCATCACCACGGCAGTTTTGTGCTGCATTCAATATTTGTGCTTTAAGCAAATTAATGAACACACATAGTGTAGCTACCTCCACTTGTGAGGGGATCAACTTGGGTCAAACAATAGTGGATATGAAAGCAGCGACCAAATTACTTGTTTCGCCACTGATGGACATCAGTGACACGAGTTCAGTGATCAGATTACCATATGTGGAAGTTAAAACAGACCTCGGAGAGGCAAACAGCATGACATACGTGTTTGGTTATGTATTAAAGAAACTGCTTAAAATGGTTCAAATGGCTCTGAGCATTATGGGACTTAACAGCTATGGTCATCAGTCCCCTAGAACTTAGAACTACTTACACCTAACTAACCTAAGGAGAGCACACAACACCCAGTCATCACGAGGCAGAGAAAATCCCTGACCCCGCCGGGAATCGAACCCGGGAACCCGGGCGCGGGAAGCGAGAACCCTACCGCACGACCACGAGCTGCGGACAAAGAAACTGCTTACAATTCATGACTGTTATAAATGTAGGACAGTACTTGTAGATGGCAGCCAAGACTGTTATTGTTGCTGGCATAAGCTTTGCTTTTGTGGAAAATATTATTTCTGTCTAATTACTAACATCTGTCTCTTGAAATCTTATTTCGTAGTTACCTTTATATTTTCACTGCAGAAGAGACATAAATTTTGTTTAGCTGTGAGTAGATCGTCGACACTTCCATTCAAACTGCCGTGAAATAAAATCCATACATCACAATTTCGTGATCTCAATAACCCAGAAACCTTACTATTTCGTGTCTAATCTTGATCTGCGTGATAAATGAAACTTCGACTTTAATAGAATTCCACTGAGTTTAAATACAACTGCCTTTCCAAAGACAATCACTCCTCAAATGCATCTTCAAGCAGATTTCCAAAAATTTCCAAAATCATTTACTTTCTTCTTTGAATAGCTTTATTACAATAATGGTTACATATCAGTAATCAAGCCAAGTATCAAACATGAATAACCTATGTGAACAAATTTCAACTGTTCGTGGCTATATCTGAACGCTAACTGTTTACTGTTTACATGTTTTATTTCATTAGTATGTACAACTATTAAATTCATTTGTTTCCATTATTAATGTAGGGTCGGGCGGGTCACTTCTAGAGGCGTTATTAGGAAACCAGCCGTCGTTTTAACGCCAATGCAGATTAGCAAAGGGGGCAGCATGACGACGGGAACACTGGTCCTTCTGCTACTGCCACATGCTCAAGCCATGAAACAGAAAATAGAACAAACATTTCTTACAGTATCATATTACGAAACACAATATACAAGGTCTTTTTTCAAAATCGTCGTAAAACTTACGATTACTTAAAGTCCACGTGTTGCTTGGTGGAGATTGCTCTATTGATGGAAGCTACTAATCACTTTATCACGCAATATGTGGTAGACATTGAGTTACAACCTGTATTTGCTACATTCCGGCCTCCATCAGCCGAAGCAACTCCTTTTTGACCTATGGTATGTGCTGTGATCATTCAAGCATCAAACGAGCTATATTTCGCCATGATGAAATGACTCTGAACTGTAAACTTCCTGGCAGATTAATAGTGTGTGCCGGACCGAGACTCGAACTCGAGACCTTTGCCTTTCGCGGGCAAGTGCTCTACCGAATGAGCTTCCCGAGCACGACCCACGATCTGTCCTACACGTTTACTTCCGCCAGTACCTCTCCTCTACCTTCGAAACTTCACAGAAGCTCTCCTGTGAAAGTTGCAGGACTAGCGCTCCTGGAAGGAAGGATGTGGCGGAGATATTACTTAGCCACAGTCTGGAGGATGTTTGCAGAATGAAATTTTCACTTTTTAGCGGAGTGTGTGCTGATATGAAACTCCCTGGCTGATTAAAACTTTGTGCCGGTCCGAGACTCGAACTCGCCAGTATCTCATCTTCTGCCTTCTAGTAGGGGGAAGTAAAGCTGTGAGGACGGGTCGTGAATCGTGCTTGGGTAACTCTCTCTCGCTATTAGGAGATGGGTGATTAAAGATGTGAAGTTGTTTGATGTGGAAGTATTAGGTACTCAAATTGACAAAACTTGTGAATAGTGTGTATGCTAAATGTACAAATAGCGACGATGGTGAACGAATACTCAGGATCACTAATGGTAGCGTAAAATTTAAGCATAATGATGGCTGTGTTAGCACGGTATCAATAACGTACGTAGGTCTTGGTTTGCGATCTGTGAGATTCTGTAATTTACCGTTAGAAGTGCCCCTCAAGAGATCAGAGAAATGCTTGGCTTACATGGGACAGTTTACGGTATCAGAGAAGAAGTATGATAAGAAAATTTTTGGAATGGCAAGATCAATGGGAATAGAACAGCTAAAGTAGAGTTACAAAAGCACATACTCTCTTATGTGGCTGTATGCGGTCATAGGACGTAAGCCTTGTATGAAAACCAGCCCGGCACCCGCTCCGCATGCAATTACAGTGAACAACTGAGAGTAAGCTGTGGCCGTAAACGCCCTGTACGACTGCGCATTGAGAATAGTCCACCTGAAGCAATGGCATATGTAGCAGTTCTGTCGGGACGGATTGGCATCCCTATGGGTACATCAGGGCTTGGCAGTGGGAGCATTGTGGATGGTCGGCCGCGGTGGTCTAGCGGTTCTAGGAGCTCAGTCCGGAACCGTGCGACTGCTACGGTCGCAGGTTCGAATCCTGCTTCGGGCATGGATGTGTGTGATGTCCTTAGGTTAGTTAGGTTTAAGTAGTTCTAAGTTCTAGGGGACTGATGACCACAGATGTTAAGTCCCATAGTGCTCAGAGCCATTTGAACCATTGTGGATGAGGAACTTACAGACTTCACCTACGATCAGCGAGAGAACCGAACGGTGAGTAATAAATGTGATTACACAAATAACTCAACCGACACGGGGATGCATGCACCGGAATGCGCCTATGTAAGTGGAAGAGAGTGGCAGCGAGCGTTAATGAAACAACCGCAGCAGGGCAAGGGAACGAAATGGAGAGCGGCATAGCGAACGATGAGAGTAAATTAATAGTCGAAACTGCTACCATCGTCACTGATAGCGTACGCCAACAGGAACATTAGGAGGCGCCTCAGGAAGTGGAAGAAGATGTAGAGATGGAAGCCAGCGTTGGTGACTGTAAAAACATTGGAACTATGTGATCTGATTACGCAGAAAACAAATGTGACGACGAATGTACGTCCGATGAAGGCAACGTGCCGGAAAAATCTACGGAAAATGGACGCGCTACTAAAATCTTTTATAGACTGCGGCAATGTTCACAATATTCCTGGCGAAAGCACAAAACAACAACAGTACCTTGTTCAAAACATATACGGCAAATAGCAAAGATACAGAAATACAACCTCCAGTCTCTACTATCAAGAAACATACAAGGGGAAAGAAGGGCAATAGCGTCGCACCAATCCCTGTGTTACATGCCGAGGAATTTCATGAGCTGTAAGAAAAGACTGGCGAGCAAAATAACGTATCCTGGACAGACGAACCTTCGAACCTGCCAGATGAAGCCTACTTTCGACTGTCCAATAGAAAGTATTGATGGTTATTGAAATTAACAACGTTGTGCATGCTGTATACGCAAAGTGTGTAAAAATAATTACGCTTGTAAACGAATAGTCAGGACCATCAATGGTACCCTAAAATTTAAGCATTGTGATGGGTTTGTTAGCACAGTTTCAGTAAATTACGCAGGTCTTTGCTTTCCAAAATGATATGGATGATATTGAAATTGTATTGTATTGTATGTTAACTGGGGACCTAGAAACGACGGAGAGGCTCCACAGTGGTCCACAACCCTACGACGACTACGGCAGACCACTTCACCCCTTCGCCGCCCCACACCGAACCCAGGGTTGTTGTGCGGTTCGGCCCCCGGTGGACCCTCCAAGGAACGTCTCACACCAGATGAGTGTAACCCCTATGTTTGCGTGGTAGTGTAATGATGGAGCACGCGTACGTGGAGAACTTGTTTGCGCAGCAATCGCCGACATAGTGTAACTGAGACGGACCGAGGGGAACCAGCCCGCATTTGCCGAGGCAGATGGAAAACCGCCTAAAAACCATCCACAGACTGGGCGGTTCAACGGACCTCGACACAAATCCGCCGGGCGGATTCGTGCCGAGGACCAGGCGCTCCTTCCCGCCCAGAAAGCCGTGCGTTAGACCGCACGGCCAACCGGGCGGTCACATATTGAAATTGCTAGGGTAATTCACAGAGAGAAATGGGACTCATGTGAATATGAGAAATGCAGTTGTAACCTCCCCCTCACTTATCGACCTTAATGACGGTGAAAAATTAAACCGCGTGTACCTAATGGAAATTTGGGGAAAGCAATCGTCACCGAAGTTAATCTGTCGGTAAAGAGGGAGGAAAGGGTTACATCTAAATGAAAGGAAAAATGCAAATGAAACTGGTGGAAATTAATTTTGAAAAGGGGTAAAGTTAATAAAGAAAGTAAATGTGCGGTCGTCACGTTAACAATTAATTGGCGCTAATTAGATATTTGAGATTTGGGGGAAATTACGGTCGCCAGTCCTAAGGACAATGACTATAGTAACTGAAAAAGAAAGGTTATTACACATATAATTAGCACTAGAAGCGTGGCAACTGAAGGTTGACACGTGTAGTGTGAAAACTGAAAGTTTGTCAGAAGTAATAAACTTCGCTACACTCTGACTTAATTTAGCAAAAGAATTAATAAAACCGGAAAATCGAAAGTTAATAGTGAGCTTTCTTTCTGAAGCACATCGAAATTCAGTAAGATACGGTTAGTCTTGGACTACCTCAACAATCATTTCAAAAGCTACTTGAATCTACGCAATTTAGATATAAGATATTTAACTTTGAACTTGAATTAAATGATTCTGAACAATTAACAATAGTAAAATTTAGTACGTACCAAGCTGAGCTGCAGTCACAGGTAAGCTAAAATACAGTAACAAAACTCGCACTCTTAATTTGTGCTTGTGTAATCTAAATATTGTAGCCAGCTATGAATACCTTAACTGAACTTTGAAATTAAAGAAGTGAAATCGAATGATGCTGACGTTTGAATTTCAACGACACTCGGGTTCATTCCGGAAAAGGAAGGGACCCTGCTTGGTAATGCAATTGGGACAATGAGCAACAAAGGTTCATGCTACGTTGCTGTAATTTTGTGATTTGAACAGTTTTAAAAGCTGAGGTCTGCCATACAGTTCTAAAACTTTACGTGCTTCCAGTCTTCCTTGTTGGTTGATTGAATGTTTGAAGCTGTCGATCGAGGAGGTGGTGACAGTCACTCATTGTCGGCCGTCGCTGCTGCAGAAGCTGGATGTTGGCGCGCCTCCTTCTCGACACGGTCACCAGGCGAAACGGGCTCTTGATGTGCGCCAGCTAATGCTTCCTGTCCGCGACACCGAGTCAGAAACTATCATAGCAAGTCGAGCGCAATTACATGCTGCCAAACCCCGAAAGCGCGGCAACTCGCGGGAGCGTCACACAACACACCTGCTCCACTCGCTACTCCAGGCAGACTCTCACTGCTCTGCACGCGCTCCACGCGGCCGAGTTCACACTCCCAAAGATCCTACACACTTTGGTTCTCCACACGACCTATCGATGTAATCGTTCGATAGCATAGTTTTCCCTAGGCCAGACCCAGCGTAAAAATATAAATAATATTTACAAAACAAACCAATTATACATCGACATAAATGCATAAATAAATATATACAAATAGTAAAACAATTACAATATATAAAGACACAGAAATGTCATATCTTTGGGTAACAAAATAAGGAAAAATTTATAGTACAATAGATGGAAATAGAAGGATATGCATTTCCCGCGTTACAGAGTGACGCCTGCCGTGATTAATGCGACTACCGCAGTGGTGAAGAATTGAAGGAGCCCTCTTGTGATTCAGTGGAAGTAAACTTTATTCTGTTGTTTTTGACTGCTAAATCTTATTTTTTCCCCAATTCTTAAGGGTCATAACCATGAAAGAGTTGTTAACAGTTCCAGTGGCCAGCATTTTTCTGTTTATTCTAAAATGAATTGAGTGTTCTCCTGTTTATATTTTGTTTGTAGCAGTGTGCATCCAAAGGATGCCCCATTGTTTAAATGTATGTATATGCTGAAGCGCCCAAGAAACTGCTATAGGCATGCGTATTCAAATACAGAGACATGTAAACAGGCAGAATACGGCGCTGCGGTCGGCAATGCCTATGTAAGTCAACAAGTGTCTGGCGCAGTTTGGTTCAAATGGTTCAAATGGCTCTGAGCACTATGGGACTTAACATCTATGGTCATCAGTCCCCTAGAACTTAGAACTACTTAAACCTAACTAACCTAAGGACATCACACAACACCCAGTCATGATGAGGCAGAGAAAATCCCTGACCCCGCCGGTCTGTCGCAGTTGTTAGATCACTGCTGCTACAATGGCAGGTTATCAAGACTTAAGTGAGACTCAACGTGGTGTTATACTCGGCGCACGAGCGATGGGAAACAACATCTCCAAGGTAGCGATGAAGTGGGAATTGCCGGCCGGTGTGGCCGAGCGGTCCTAGGAGCTTCACTCTGGAACCGCGCGACCACTACGGTCGCAGGTTCGAATCTTGCCTCGGGCATGGATGTGTGTCATGTCCATAGATTAGTTAGGTTTAAGTAGTTCTAAGTTCTAGGGGATTGATGACCTCAGACCATAGTGCTCAGAGCCATTTGAACCATTTTTATGAAGTGGCGATTTTCCCGTACGGTCATCGCACGAGAGTACTGTGAATAACAGGAATCCGTAAAACATCAAATCGCCGACATCGCTGCATCCGGAAAAAGATCCTGCAAGAGCAGGACCAACGACGAATGAAGAGAATCGTTCAGTGTGACAAAACTGGAGCCTTTCCGCTAATTGCTGCAGATTTCTATGCTGGGCCACCAACGAGTCTCAGCGTGCCAACTACTCAACGATACATAATCGATATGGGCTTTCGGAGCCGAAGGCCCACTCGTGCACCCTTGATGACTGCACGACTGATGACTTACACCTGGACTGGGCCCGTCAACACCGACATTGGACTCTTGGTGACTGGAAACATGTTGCCTGGTCGGACGAGTCTCGTTTCAGATTTTATTGAGCGGATGGACGTGTACTGATATGGAGACAACCTTATGAATCCATGGACGCTGCATGTCAGCAGCCAATGGTTCAAGCTGGTGGAGGCTCTGTAATGGCGAAGGGCGTGTGGACTTGTAGTGATATGCTACCCCTGATACGTCTAGATACGACTCTGACAGGTGCCACGTACGTAAGCATGCTGTATGATCACCTGCATTCATTAATGTCCATTGTGCATTTCGACGGACTTGGGCAGTTGCAGGAGGACAATGCGACACCCCACACCTCCAGAATTGCTACAGAGTGGCTCCAGGAGCACTCTTCTGAGTTTAAACACTTCCGCTGGCCACAAAAACTCCCCCCACATGACATTATTGAGCACATCTGGGATGCCTCGCAACGCGGTGGTTAGAAGAGATCTCCACCCCATCGTACTCATACGGATTTATGGACAGCCCTGCAGGATTCATTGTGTGAACTCCCTCCAGCACTACTTCAGACGTTAGCTGAGTCCATGCCGCGTCGTGTTGCGGCACTTCTACTTGCTCGTGGGGACCCTACACGATATTAGGCAGGTGTACCAGTTTCTTCAGCTCTTCAGTATGTGTTACAGGTTTATAAGGTAAGGAAACGACTGCGAAAGCCGTACTGAATCATGTTAGATAATTTTCCTAGTTACATGTTTATTACTTTTAGAACATTTAGAGCCGGCCGCGGTGGCCGTGCGGTTCTAGGCGCTGCAGTCCGCAACCGCGCGACTGCTACGGTCGCAGGTTCGAATCCTGCCTCGGGCATGGATGTGTGTGATGTCCTTAGGTTAGTTAGGTTTAAGTAGTTCTAAGTTCTCGGGGACTGATGACCTAAGATGTTAAGTCCCATAGTGCTGCTGCAGTCTGGAACCGCAAGACCACTACGGTCGCAGGTTCGAATCCTGCCTCGGGCATGGATGTTTGTGATGTCCTTAGGTTAGTTAGGTTTAACTAGTTCTAAGTTCTAGGGGACTAATGACCTCAGCAGTTGAGTTCCATAGTGCTCAGAGCCATTTGAACCCATAGTGCTCAGAGCCATTTTTTAGAACATTTAGAATAAGTTATGCGATCTATTTTTATTATTCTAAATCCCTTGAGTGAGCTAATCTTGTGGTATATCACATTTACTTTAAAGTATGTTAGTAAACTAAGGTAATAATTTTGTGAATGATCTAAACAAACTGTGATTAAAATATGAACAGCAAGGATAAATAAATTTAAAAAAATGAAAAGAGAAAAGAGACAGCCGGAATGTAAAGCTGGAGACGTGGCGAGACGTAAACGGCTGCGTCGCCTTCGGTCGTTGCGGTAGCAAGACTTGGGACGGTCGTAAGTCTACTGCTGACGACATGTGGTTTACCACCGCTAGACACACGTCTATCTTATTTTCTTTTATGAGCTGACGTAGTCACAGTGCTGAGAGAAAGTACTGCTGCCACTCCTCGTGCACATCGGTAAGTTGACAACCAAGCTGCTGTTGAAAGCACTGCTTACCCATCATAAACTGGAAACAAAGGCGAAAGTACTGGAAACATTAAAGTTTAAAAGCATTCCTTACATGGGCTGACAAATCCGACATTATAAAATATTTTGGGATTGACGCTGCTGATGTTTCATAATTCTCAGCGAAATTCGTAGGGTCCCGCTCGCTACAAGTTACGATTCAGGCAAGGAGACACGTTTTCTGAATGGACTGTGTAAACGGCGGCTGCAGTTCTGGGAAGCGCAGGAACCTGCTACGTTAGGCCATCAAGCCTCACAGTGGAGCTGCTGTGTGTCATGGTACGAGATTAGAAGAGCTAAAAAGTTGTAATTTCTCATCTGGAGCTACAGAAAACGTACTCGTGGTTACGATAAAAGACTAAGTACAGATATGGTATATAGTTTTGTGTCATAAATGGTCTTAACCGTTTGTAATAACCGTCTCATTGGCACGCTGCTGTTGGTTATAGGGTGAACAATCGAGGTCGCTGCGTATCGTACCACTGAGAGTCGAAATGCCGCGCCTACAGGACACGCGGTTTGAGGCGTCATGTCACGGATTGCCGCCGGAGGTTCGAGTCCTCCCTCGGGCATGGGTGTTATGAAACGTCACCTTTGAACAATTATACAAGGACTGTGCTTAAACCAGACACACAATATTTTTAGCGCAACGCAATCTGACTTTCAGAGATCCCTACAAAAGAATGGCCCTGACTAACATTAACCTATGCATTTCACAAATCGCTTACCTCACAAAAATCTTGGTTACTCGAACTACTGCAATACAGCGAGCACCACTACTGCCAGCTAAATAAAAGATTCAAACTACGGAAGGCACTAACTACTGATAGGCATAGTTAGGAAATGAAAGATTTTAATAGAGAACAAACAATGTATTTACCTTAATAGTCATAATATATATATATAGCAGTTCATGACAAATTACAAAACTCCGCCATCTCTCTCCCCACATCCACCAGTGCTGGCGGCTCACCTCCAACTGCGCAACGCTACGCGCTGTTCACATCCAGCTGCCGCTGCCCAATACTACAATGGCAGACAACAATGCCAACTAGACACAGACTGCACACAGCACAGCCAGTGATTCTCACACAGAGCGCTACGTGGCGTTACCAATAAGGAAACCTATACAGCCTACTTACAGTGTGCGTGTTGTTCTTAGCGTAAGTTAGTTTAAGTTAGATTAAGTAGTGTGTAAGTCTAGGGACCGATGAGCTTACCAGTTTGGTCCCTTAAGAATTCACACACACACACACACACACAAACACACGCGTGCAGAGTCGAAATGTCGAAACCCAAGCAGACCAGCACAAGTTTGAAGGTGGAACTGTGCGACACAACTTTGCTGCCCATAGTTTCCAAGATGAGTACAACATAATTCAACTTGTTAGGCGTACAACTTAATGGTGCATACAACTTAATGGTGCATCGTAAGTAGAAATCTTACATACGACTCTTCTGTACTTATCTGTACATTAGCAAGAAGTGGTTTTCAGGATGCCCTAAAATGCAAAATCTGATTCTTC
Organism: Schistocerca serialis cubense; assembly: GCF_023864345.2. NCBI lineage: Eukaryota > Metazoa > Arthropoda > Insecta > Orthoptera > Acrididae > Schistocerca > Schistocerca serialis. The sequence goes on from NC_064640.1 coordinate 149,097,940, forward strand.
ACTGTATCACAGTTTCTGATCAAATCGACCATCTTGTTAGGCGCTAGTCAACAGCATGTACGAATTTTACAAAATGGATTACATTGTGCCGTCTGTGTTAATGATATTTATTCTGCTACAGGTTTCGGTCTTAAACCATCTTCAACGGCAGCTGTCCAACATGCAAAGTGAACAATGTGCAAAGGTAAACGAAGTAAGATCAAAACAGAAAAAAAGGTTGAATTAATGGAAATACAAAAATTATCGCAGATTTATCACATGTCATACGCGATTTGACATACGTTACTATTGAAAACCATTATTGCCAATATAGATGAAAGCTCTTAGCAAGATTGCAGTACGATGGCCCACTGACAACAGGACAACATGTATAGCAATATAAGTCAAAGTACGACAAAGTCAAAGAACGTCAAAGTCAAAGATGACAGTCTTGGCCAAAACTAAAGAAATTGCCATTGAACACTTCTGTGGTAATCGCAATACAGAATTAAAATATTAACAATTATGCACTGATTGATACTATATCAAAACATAAATAAAATAAATATGAAGTGAAAGAGGAACAAGATTGATGACTGTAATAATGTACTCGTACAATACTGTACAATTCAATCAAAAATGTAAGCATGTAAATGACCAGCTACAAAGCAGTCAATGAAATTACAATGAGTCACGTCATATCTGACGAAAATACGCATTAAAGTAAATTAATATTAAGAAAATACAATTTTTAGGAGTGAAGAAAAACAAAAGGAATGTGGCAATACGTAGATGGAAAACATCTATTTTTTGTGAAGAAACGTGGTTTACATCTACACTGTTACATATTTGTTACACGAATATGTCATCCAATGTCTATACAATCACGATATGTAATTGAAATTTCATTTATTATACTGATCAAAATTCAGAAGTCAAAGGTTAACATTTGTGTAAAATGTATTTAAAAAGTTACACATCAATTAAAAGTATATATCATCCAATGTCTACACAATCATAAAATATAATTGAAATTCTATTTACATGCGGATAAAAATTAATAAAAAGATATGGTATAATGAAAAGGCAAAGGAAAACATATACATGAGAAAGGTCCTGTAGGTTAAAAAATAACATAGTGGGTAATGACAAGGAGGGGGGGGGGGGGAGGCGCAGATGAAATAAAAAAGGGGCGCAGACCGAAACCGATAGCAGAATAAATATATTTATCACAGACAGCAGATTTTCGGAACTGATGAACGAGCTCAGAGTTATGACGAGGCTGCAGTTACAGCGGGCCAGTTGAATCGATTACAAGCAAGGGTGAAAAATACGTTTTGTACTGCAATGTTCGTTCAGCGTTTTGCTCATCGGCTTAATTCAATGCTATCGCTGGTCATGTCAACGATCAGAAATTGCAGAATTTTTTTCAAATGGTTCAAGTGGCTTTGAGCACTATGCGACTTAACATCTGAGGTCATCAGTCCCCTAGAACTTAGAACTACTTTAACCTAACTAACCTAAGGACATCACACACATCCATGCCCGAGGCAGGATTCGAACCTGCGACCGTAGCAGTCGCGCCGTTCCGGACTGAAGCGCCTAGAACCGCTCGGTCACCGCGGCCGGCCTTTCCTTACTTTGAATGGATTTGTTGCTTTTTTTTCCCAAGTCAACCTAAAGAATCTGTGCTATAGATGAGGAAGTAAAGAACAAACGACGTCTTAAAGTGTTTTGCATCTCGTCTGGTGAAAACCTTATTTTGCAGTCAACTGATTTAATTTTTCAAGACGATAACAGATCCAAATAAGTGGGACAAAAGGCCTCTACTGCTGTTCGCGGATTTTAAATCATGATGCAAGTTCTACATATTTTTGCAAATATTTTCCGCCTCACTGACGCCTTATGTGTTATATTGCTAACCAGAGCTTACGACATTGGCTAGTGTGTAAAAAAATTAATGAAATCTGAGAAATGTTGAGAACCTAAGATAACGGATTTGAAAGAATATGGGGAAGTGACATTCATGGGAAATATATGGATGAACCAGTAACTAAATGTCCTAGGGATGACACTGCAGTCAATTTGCAAACAAATGTAAGAATCTGACGTAAAGGGTGGACGCAATGATGAGGCAGTTATAAGATACACTGGCGTACAAAAGTAGAGAAACAAACGGCTCGTTCTCCGTGTTGTGTCTAATTCACAGAATAATTATACAAACTGTCAACAGATGTGGAGGAGGAGATTAGCGTCGACAACGAGGTCATTAGAGACGGAGCACAAGCTCGGATTAGGAAAGATGGGGAAGAAAATAGGCCGTGCCCTTGGAAAGGAACCATACCGGCATTTGGCTGAAGCGATTTAGGGAAATCACGGTGAACCTAAATCAGGATGGCCGGACGCGGGTTTGAACCGTCGTCCTCCTGAATGCGAGTCCAGTGTGTTAGCCACTCCGCCACCTCGCTCGGTGTCGACAGATGTCCGTACCATTGTGTTCTGCACAGAAGATGGCACTCTGGTCAACGGACAACTACAACAACGACGACGTCAGGGCACCTAGCCGGCCGCGGTGGTCTAGCGGTTCTGGCGCTGCAGTCCGGAACCGCGGGACTGCTACGGTCGCAGGTTCGAATCCCGCCTCGGGCATGGGTGTGTGTGATGTCCTTAGGTTAGTTAGGTTTAAGTTGTTCTAAGTTCTAGGGGACTTATGACCTACGATGTTGAGTCCCATAGTGCTCAGAGCCATTTGAACCATTCAGGGCACCTATCAAAAGGGATAATGTTTGTCGGGTAGTGCTACATCCACAATCGCTGTGTACACATTCACAGACGGCGCAGCATAGAGAAGACGTCTACCTGACTTTCTGTGAAGAGCCATAGGAAGAATGGAAGCGGGACAGTCGCAAACTGATGTGGCCCGATGGCCTAATGTGAATCGTTCTGTTGTTTCTCGGACGTGGGGACATTTTATAGAGACCGAAACTATGTCCCGTAGATCAGGGCAGGTCTGACTACGCGTGCCAACAGAAAGAGAGGACCGTTATTTGGTTGTAAAGGCACGACGGTATCACCTTAGTACTGCATGACAACTGGCATCTGAGCTCGCAGCATCCACTGGACGTGCTGTATCGAGGCAAACGGTGTACAGAAGGCTTTGGCAGACTGGCCTTTATTGTTGGAGACCTACTGTGTGTGCACCTCTGACGCGTCTTCACAAAAGTGAATGTCTAGAGTGGAGTCGTCAACATACCACCTGGACGGTCGAACAGTAGGAAAATGTTTTTTTCCCAGATTTATCCCAGTTTGGTCTGGAGAGTGATTCTCGACGGATTCGCATCTGGGGGAAACGCGGGACACGATTTCGGGACTCAAACATTGTGGAAAGAGACCAAGATCGAGGAGGTTCCCTAATGGTTTGGGCAGGGATTATGTTGACCACCCGAACACCTCTTTCTGAAATTGTACCGATGAATCAGCAAGATTTAACCGCTGTCAGGTACCGTGAGGAGATCTTTGGATGTCATGCGCGGTTCTTGCGAGATGATGTGGTCCCAGACTTTGTATAAATGGACGATAACGGATAATGGTCCTCATAGAGCACGGGTGGTTGATCTGTTCTTGGAAACGGAAGATATTGCACGCATGGCGTGGCCTGCTCGTTCTCCCGATTTGAATCCCATAGAGTATGTCTGGGATGCACTAGGGAGACTGGCTGCATCACATCAGCGTCCACCAAACCACTCTCGAAGACTTGCGAGCAGCTCTGCAGGAAGAATGGGCATTATTGCATCAACATGAGATTCATGACATCATTCACAGCATGCCCCGTCGTTGTCAGGCCTGTATTGCTGCCAGGGGTGGTCGCATCCCGAACTGAGCACGTTAACAAGTTGTCATAATGTGTGCGCAAATCCGTTAAGCTGGAAAAAAAAGAACATTCTTGTCTACCACTATACATGTTGCAGTTATTTGCGTTTTGTATTCTTTATATTGTTCCTACTTTACTATCACCTGTTTATACTGTTTTGTGGTAAAATAAACGCAACATTGCAAAATTTCCGTTTTTTCCTTTCATTTTGGACACCAGTGTAGATTCAGTAACGGAGAATCTGTTATTTTGGAAACTTTTAAAAGAACATAATTTGCGGAGAAATGAGTCAAAAAGTGTTGGTGGTTTGTTGTATTTTACTGTCAAATTGAGCACGGACTACATACTGTGAGATTGTATAGACAGTGTCTAGACTGGACTGTGCAAAAAACTGGACTGTGCAAAAATTGGGACTTCGTACGGACACTGATGCCACGCAGTCGATCGACCCACAAACCAAACATCTACTACGACCGCTGAGGACTGAGTCTTGGTAATCAACGAATGCGCCAAAAACGTAATTTCATACTTAAAACTGAGATTTTATTCGTTCGTAACTACTTACCTAAACAAAAGTTCAGTACACGCCACTGGTTGCAACCAATTATGTTTAAAAGAATTTCCTGCAGATGTCAAATGCTACTATCACGTAATTAAAAGCCTGCACTATAGGGGTTGAATCAAGAAACTTTTCCATTCGTGACCTGGCTGTTCAGAAATTATAAAGAAAAACTGAGTGTCTGATATGCAGTGTTTTCTATATCGTTGAATGATATTTCGAAATACGATCGTAAAACAAACGGCAGGAAATTGATTCTTTTCGATGAAATTTAATGACCCGCCATTACGAAACCATGATAAAGATTTTAAAAATTAGTAACTGGAAACAAAATACGTCCTTTTTGTTAAAACATATCTTGCTGTACACCATGAGTTGCATGTAAGAATATTTAATTGCCACACCCATATTCGAGCACACAGCCCATTGTTAGTGGAATATTCCCTGAGGTGACAAAAACTCATAGGATAGCGATACCCACATTTACAGACGGCGGTAGTATCGCCTATACGAGATATTTTAGGATTGTGTATTGGTGGAGCTATCATGTTTATTCAGGTGATTCATGTGAAACGGTTTCCGATGTTGTTATCCCCGCAAGGTGGGAATTAACAGACTTTGAACGCGTTATGGTAGTTGGAGCTAGACGCATGGGACATTCCGTTTCGGAAATCGTTAGGGCATTCAATAATCCGAGTTCCACTGTGTCAAGAGTGTGCCGAAAATACTAAATTTCAGTCATTACCTCTCACCACGGACAATGCAGTGGCCAACGGCCTTCAGTTAACGACAGAGAACATCGGCGCCTGCGTAGAGTTGTCAGTGCGAACAGAAAAGCAACACTGCATGAAATAAGGGCAGAAATCAATGTTGGACGTACGTCGAACGTATCCATTGGGACAGTGCGGCGGTATTTGACGTTCACGGTCTATGGCAGCAGACGACCGACTCGAGTGCCATTACTAACAGCACGACATGACCTGTAGCGCCCCTCCTGGATTCGTGGCCATGTCAGTTGGACCCTAGATGATTGGAAAATCGTGGGCTGCTCAGGTGAGTGCTGATTTCATTTGTAAGAGCTGATGGTAGGGTTCGAGTGTTGCGCAGACCCCAAGTTGTCAAAAAGGCATAGTGAAAGCTGCTGGTAGCTCCATAATGGTGTGGGCTCTATTTACATGGACTGGACTACGTTCTGTGGTCCATCTGAACCGATCATTGACTAGAAATGGTTATGTTCGGCTACTTGTAAACCATTTTTGAGCTATTCATGAACTTCATGTTCCCAAACGATGGATATTTTTATGGATGACAATGCATTATGTCACCGAGCCACTTTTGTTCGTGATTGGTTTGAAGAACTGGACAATTCGAGCGAATGGTTTGGCCACTGGGATTGCCCGACATGAATCCCATCGAACATTTATGGGACATAATCGAGAGGTCACTTAGTGCACAAAATCCTGCACTGGCAACACTTCCGAAATTATGGACGGGTATAGAGGCAGCTTGTCTCAGTATATCTGCAGGGGACCTCCAACGTCCTCAGCCCATGTCACGTCGAGATGCTTCCCTACGCCGGCAAAAGGAGGCCAGGCACGATATTAGGAGATATCCCACGACTTTTTTCACCTTAGTCTATTATGTGCGTCTGTTTCAAATCATGTCTCTGTTGGGTATGAAGTGTTTATGGCGTTAAAATTGATGTGCATCTCTGTACATGGGATTTCGTGTTTACATGTTCTAGCTGTCAAACGCTAAACAGCCACCCCTCTTGGTCGTACTGGAAACTACTGTCATGGAATGAAAACTTGTTATATGGAAAACAAGTTCCAATGTTTTCATTCCATTATGACAAAGAGGGGTGGCCGTTCGGCATTTCAAAGCTAGATTAGGACACACGACTGCCTGTGTACAACAGGGATGCACATCAATTTCACCATTATAAAGATTTCGTACTTGACATACACGTCGTTTGATGTAGGAGTCCACATTATATGTTAAATGCAGCTCGTGGTGTACAGCAGGATGTGGTTTAAAAAATACTTGCAAGCAGGAGGACACCGACCATACAAGATTTTCCCGTTCTTTTCCTATTTATGTGAGGAGCACAAATCCTAATTTTCCTAGACTGTAGTGGTTTGCAGAGTTTGGGGATTATTGCACTTTCTAGCAAACAAAAGAAGTAACTATACAAAATTTAGAAATTTAAAATGAAAGGCGTGCCTTTTTTTGTAACACTATATCCATCAATCTTCGTCATCCAACACTTCGCTCAGTGTTCGAGAGATGGAGGAGCCGAGGGGACTCCATTCGCTAATGCTCTCCCATGTAGCAAAACATGATTCCGACGAATTTCTTGAGTATTTCCCTCACGCAGCACCGAGTATCGAACCTCCAATGCCTAGAGACTTTGTGGACCATTCCAACACAAATTCTTATGAGCGTCGCTGCTATGATCGTTCACAAAGTGAATGATAGTTATGTTTTCTGTTGGATAAAAAGTCCGAACGTTTGACAATATGCACCCTTCTAAAACGTGAGTAATTGTTCCGAGTATATACTGGATGTAACTTCAACCAACTCTCCCATTCCAAACAGCCAAGCGTATCTTTCCACTGTATGCTATACCAACACTGTGTTATGAAGAGTTGTGAACATTTACGGGTCTCAGTAAGGGCAGAGAGCCGTCTTAGTGGAAACATAGCATCGAGCTTCAGAAGTTTTTTTCAGTCGATAGTTATCAGAGCCAAAATCTATGTATACGTCGCGATGACGAAATGTAATGACTTGTTTCCTTGCAGGCCTGCTGTGATGGAATTCAGCAATATTGAAACGTCCCCTTGGAAAAATTATACATGACTGTGCTTTAACTGACACACAATATTTTTTAGCGCAACGCAGTCTGACTTTCAATAATCCCTACAAGAGAATGGCCCTGACTAAATTAACCTATAAGTTTCACAAATCACTTACCTCACAAAAATCTTCGTTACTCGAACTACTGCAATACAGCGAGTGCCACTACTGCCAGCTAAATAAAAGATTCAAACTACTGAAGGCACTAACTACTGATAGGCATAGTTAGCGAAAGAGAGAATTTGATAGAGAACAAACGATGTATTTACCTTAATAGTGTTCAAAAGTCATAATATGTATAGCAGTCCATGATATCCAATATTACAAATTTACTCTTTCTGATGGACACACGTCCAGATCGTCCGCTCTCAAAATTCCGCCATCTCTCTCCCCACATCCACCACTGCTGGCGGCTCACCTCCAACTGCGCGACGCTACGCGCTGTTAACAGCCAACTGCCCAACGCTACAATAGCGACTATTGCAACAATGTCGACCAGCCTCAGACAGCACACAGCACAGCCAGTAATTTACAGAGCGCTACGTGGCGTTACCAACATAAAAACCTAAACAGCCTACTTGCATAGCCCCCATGCTCCCCACAAAAAATTTTACAAATTGTTTTGGGCAGTGGTCAAGACAGATTTGAAAAAATTTTTCATAGTTACAATAACAAAGATATCAAATGCACACATTTATAGATACACTGTTCGTCAAAAGCTAAAATTGTTGTCATAAAGACAGTCCTGATCATTTATCACAATAGTAATTACAGTTTTTTTCACAAAGTCCCATTAGTAAAAGAAATTGCGCACAGGAATAGTGGATTTCCATGCAGGCTTGAAGAAGTAGTGTTGTCCTTCCAACAGAAAGACAGTGCCGACTCTTGACATGCAGACAGGTAATGGGCCACAACAGAGCAAACCCACAGGAGAGTCAGTCTAAGTTGAAGAATATTGGTAGGTAGGTCATCACAGAGCAGACCACTGTAGTCTTGTTAGAGATTATGGTATTGGTGGGCCACCAGAGGTGCAGACCCACTGCAGTCCTTCTAGAAATAATGGTATCGGTGGGCCATCAAAGATGCAGACCCACTGTAGTCCTTGTAGAAATAATGGTATTGGTGGGCCATCAAAGATGCAGACCCACTGTAGTCCCTGTAGAGACGGCCAGCATCCATCTGTTGCGACTGTGCAGGTGCACAATCACCATCGAAGAGTCTTGTGGACAATATAGCAAGTCCATAAACCATCACTTGTGCACTCACAAAGTTTTTGGAATTGTCCTTAGAACCAGCAATGCTGTTAACCAGTCCCTTGCTGAATTATCAACACACATGCAATCACTAATGGTCCCAACTTCTCACATATTGTCCATATACTGTGACCAACAGAAATGTGTGCGCTGAAATGAAAGCTGACAAGTTACTTAATTTGCTGAACTGATGCCCATTACAATTGTATAACATGAGAATACAATTACAAAGATACAGAAAACATTATTAAAACATAATAATACAGATAACATTTGTAGTAATACAGGCTTTACAAAGGAATAGAAATAAACATACACATCAGTGTTACAGGAATTATGACATAAGTACATACATAAAAGATCAGAATAACTTTCGAAACATCAACTTCACACATGAGCATTAAAAAAAAACAGAATAAATAATGTCTAAACATCTTTACAAAATAAATAACACATTATCAAAAATATTCTACAACATAAATCTTATTAACTAAACACATAAAGACAGGAAAAACACTAATACACAAGAGTACACAAACACATAGCAGAATAACACAGGAGGAAAGGACAGGGTTTGTTTTCAGTGTAACATTTGCTACTGCAGTCCAACCCAAAACTTCATTCCATAGATCTTTCGTCTTATTTCAACATTTGTTTCCACAAAAAAATCCTATCCAAGCATGCCTTCTGTATTTGTATGTTCACATATTTCTTACCTCACTATTTATTTTCCATTATCGTACCTCATCATTTATTTCCAAGAAAATCCTACCTAAACCTGTTGCCCCTAAACCCTATTTTTTTGTTCATATCCTCTTTCAAAATACTTTTTTGGCAAAACCATTTTCTTATAGCTTCTCAATGCATTTCTTCCAATTCATCACAACTCGTTCTCTTATATAGTCTACCCCATCTTAAGCTAACTTAAATCTACTGAGCTCAGATGCTAAACTAAGAGACGAGACAATGCAGCAGCACAAAAAAATTAACACAAACAGCAATGACAAAAAAATGGAAATTGGCAAAGCAAGCAGCAGTATATTTAAATTAGCAAAGCAAATGCAACATTACAACTAATATAAGGCAATGTGCAGCAAATAAGAAAAATAAATCAGTAGTAAAACTGGGTTAACAGAGTAATACAAAGTGAAATTCAGTAGCACTATGCCTGGCAAACAGCAGCAGTAAATGTAATAACTTATATCTAAACATTACAAAGCTCAAGCAAAAAAAAATAGTACACTAAATGCAGATAAGGGAAATCGCATCTTAATGTCTATGTAATTAAAGTGGTGCACCACAACAAGTTATTCTACCAAAAAAATTACCAAGTAGTTGAAAAGAAAATTATGTATGCAATTCCTGCGAAGGGAAATGTCTTTTTGTGCTCCTTCGTTTTTTTGAAGTAGATCATAAAGTTATTATTTACTGGAGGTGTAGGCTTAAAATAACTATATTAGTACATCTATTAAGTTTTATTTTAACCAATGCTGCAGTGCAGCTAGTAACTAGATATTAAACAAAATGAGCAATCTCTCAACTAGAAAGACAATAGATGTAAAATGTTTCTCATCATTTCATTAGGCATTTTAGTAAATATCATAAATTAAGATCTCCACAGTGTAATCATATTTTTTCAAGTTAGAGCGTGTCGTATTTGCGATGCTTTCTAGAAAGGAATGTCAATAGCGAGGTTAATGGTCTCTTTTTTTTTTCCTCCAACTAATGGCTTTTTCTCCAGGCAGGTGGCACAGCTGGGCGCTCACGACCCATTATGTGAAGGTCACTTAACTTTCTTCCGAAATATTTACGACAGCAGTGACTGTCTCATCTAAAATTTTCACAGGTCGAAAATTTGTGTTACAAATGTGTAGAAACAAAATCCTATAAATATAACAGTGTCCAAAAAGTTTCGCGGCATTGTGATACATTCACGCATTTACACACATTTCATAACTCTTAAAGTACGATTCTTGGTTTCCAACATCATTTTCCACAAATCAGAGTCCCTAACCACTACTTCTTATTCCTTACCTTATTACACATGTACATATTCGAATTCATCAACACGTCTTCAATATTTCATCATAATAAATACATAGCATAATCAGCTTCCTCATATAGCATCATCTCATTGATCATGAACATACCTCAAAAGCATAATACACATCGTCGTCGTAATAATAACACCATAACACCTCAGCCATATCTCAAAAACGTCATAGCTTTCTGCAATAATTTCAAAACCTAAAAAGAATTCTCTGCTCATTTCAATAGTGTCATCTACCTCAAACATACTTTAAAAATCATGATCCCATACCAAATACGACATTAAAAGCTCTCATAGCATCACAATGGTTCCGAAAAAATATGAACAGTTCACACAGCGCAGACAAAATACATTTTCATAAGTGTGAAATTATCCAACTGTGTAATTGCGTAAACATGTGTCACTGACATTGTAAAAAAATGTTTGTTTCTCTGTTAAATAATCAGATAGCAGTGTAATTCTGTGTGAGAGAAATATGGTACCGATGGGTAAAGTTGTATAAGCAAATACCATATTAGCTAGGGCTCCTTGTGCTTGCCAAACACATGGTACACAAAGTAAGCGTGTACCCCCCTGAGGATTAATTTAATTATAACCTCAGGTGTTACAGATTACAGCAATGGAATGAAATGTATCACGGAAAACCTTTGTATCATTGTAATTCAAAAATCTTTAAAAATATATGTTTTAAGTACAAAATTAATCACTCAAATGCGTGTCCTGCAGCGCTAAATGTGCGTCTTGCTGTAAGATAATTCTGTGGAACTGTCGTAGTTATCGTCCTCTGTAAGCAAAGCTCTGCTGAAGTCGATGTACTCACCTCCTCATAAACAAAAGTGAAATGCTTTGCGTATATATATCTTATTTATTACGCTTATTGCCATGATGAAGAAAGTACTGTGCTGTAACGTATTGTTGTGCTACGGAAAAGGCTGTCTCATTGTAGCTATACCACAAAAGTCACTACTAAAACATGTTTTACTTTCCAGAAGAATTCAGAAAAACTGTGCAGATATAAAACAGATACAGAGCAAAAGCAATAATATAAGTTGTGTCACTCATTAGTAGCGTCGTGATATAATCGTGTAGCTGTCAAATAAACTAACCACTGTGTCATCTGGTATCTCTCAGAAAGTGCTTTAAATCCATAATGTATTTTCAAGTAAACCAAAATGTTGCATTAACTTTAATAACAATGCACTGGTGTCTGTAACATGTTCCTCAGCGCTATTCGGCAGTGCATTTGAACTGGCAATATTCGCATTTTGAAGGGCAGAAAATGTGTCTTTACTTATTTGAGAAAACGGTAAGGACGCAAAACCTGAATCTACAGTATTTGCAAGATCGTGTCCTGTCATTTCGGATTCCTGAGGCGAGCTGTTGCCGACCGATCGATCGATAATGCTTCCCTGTTCACTAATTGTTTCACTGTCTACACCATTATTTGCAGCCCGCTCCATTTCCCTATGCAAAATTACCAAATTACTTCTTTGAACATTAGTTAATTCATTACACGGTGGCGCTAACGCACTGCTTTCGTCTTCACTGTCATTTCTTAGTTTACTTTGGAGCCTAGTATTACGTTTTTCAAGCGCCATTATTGTCACAATATTTCACACAATAACACAGAAAAGCACAATTTGAAGAGCAAAATGAGAAAAAACATTAGCATAGCACTGAAAATAATATCTAGTTAATTGCAAGTGCAGCTGCGAAATACTTGGTGCAAATCTGCATGCATGCCACAACTGTTTTACTGTACAACAATGAAAAACTACAACTACAAAGAAGATTCTCTCTACAATTATGCGCTAGCAATAAACAATAGCTACCCCAATTACACAAACTACAAGAAAAAATCAGAAGATTCCAGTGAGGTATCCTGGCAGGATCGACATATGAAACGTCCCCTTAGAAAAATTATACATGACTGTGCTTAAACTGACGCACACTATTTTTTAACGCAACGCAGTCTGACTTTCAATAATCCCTACAAGAGAATGGCCCTGAGTAAATTAACCTATACGTTTCACAAATCACTTACCTCACAAAAATCTTCGTTACTCGAACTACTGCAATACAGCGAGTGCCACTACTGCCAGCTAAATAAACGATTCAAACTACTGAAGGCACTAACTACTGATAGGCATAGTTAGCAAAAGAAAGATTTTGATAGAGAACAAACAATGTATTTACCTTAATAGTGTTCAAAAGTCATAATATATATAACAGTCCATGATATCCAATATTACAAATTTACTCTTTCTGATGGACACACGTCCAGATCGTCCGCTCTCAAAATTCCGCCATCTCTCTCCCCACATCCACCACTGCTGGCGGCTCACCTCCAACTGCACAACGCTACGCGCTGTTAACAGCCAACTGCCCAACGCTACAATAGCGACTATTGCAACAATGTCGACCAGCCTCAGACAGCACACAGCACAGCCAGTGATTTACAGAGCGCTACGTGGCGTTACCAACATAAAAACCTAAACAGCCTACTTACAATATGAGGGCTTTGGCGGTGAGAAATCGCACTCATTGGCCGATCGCGATTTGTGCCCACCTCTGTATATGCCATGAATGGATTCTTGGTACTAGTATCTAAAATGCTTCGATCTTGGTCTCTAGTGGTTGTATTAGTCCTTCACGCCTTAGGCAAGTATGAATACCTTCTTCTTGTGCTTCCCTTTCTCCTTCGTATCTATTTTTTCGTAGTTATCTCTGACAGGCCAAGGGGCATTCCTTAAGCGACAGTCTTGAGTGCCTGTAAAGATGTGTCGGAGAGACCTGTTCCCACACTACGCATAAGCCATCTGGGTTATAGGTGCGTGTGCGAGTATAGAGTCATTAAATCATACACCAGCCTGAGAGGTAACCTCCATATGTTTCAATACACTGACTGTAGTAAAGCTTTATATGAAGTTGTCAAACAGCAATAGTAGATCACTATTCCAATTTCAAGATGACAACTTTAATAGCTGATGAGATATAAAAATTCACTGAAAACTTAAAATTTTACGTATTGTAAGAAGAAAAGCTTCCTGACACACTGAAATAACATTATATACGTATCACACAAGAAATGTTGGTAAACACATTATTGACAAATGTTCAAAACCCAGTTTTCAACAACAAAAGTAAGAGATACGCCGTTGCAAATATTTTCGGAACGTTCTTTCTCATTTCTGGTTATTTTTGAATTATGATGTACAGTTTTCATGATATCAGAAAGTGTGACGGAGTAATACAGAGTCTTTTTGAAGAATAAATCTTACAATTTTCATTGATTAAGCATGAATGAACGTGTACCTAATATTGTGTAATCGTTTACAGAGAAGTGGACGTCGTATACTATATGAAAGACATAATGTACAAACTTCGGTATTTATAGTGAAAAGGTAAAATATTTGCTTCAGTCGTTCAGATACATAAAGACATTGTTAGTTAAAGTTTTTCCGGAATTTTCAGACAACATATTCTGGAAGTTACGCTAATTCATTAAAGGTTTGTGATTGGTCATGTATTTGAAGTACCTAGTTATGCAAGAGCAACTACAGCACCCATTTGGCCACAGTTTGTCTTAGATAATCAGAGAAGAGTGCGATTCCGCGTTCTGGAGAGGGGAAATTGACTGTGCAGAGTAAAGCATCGGGGACTCACATGTACTTCTCATAAAGTATCCATTGTCTCTGAAAATTTGATTAACCATGTCCATTAACGCATTTTGTTGAGGAACAGTATGATACAGAACAGTATGAAACCGGACATGGTCATTAATATCCAATTCGGATAATTTTTCTGAGCGTTTTGATAGCTAAAGCGGAAATTGCCTTTCATACTAGTTACTGTAACGCCGAGTAGTATATTATGCAGACTTTATTTAGAGATACTAGCTCGATAAGAAGCGAGGCTCTGTGTAATATTCGGGTGAGCATTACTAATCACTGAATACTGACTGAACATTTGACTGTTAGTATACTAACGTTGTTGTGATTTCTAATCGGACTTTCGTTGGTCCGACATAGATACTGAAGAAACTAGAGAAGGAAAAGATGAACATTAACTTTTTTACCATGAACTGAGCGTTAGAAAAGTGTACTTGTTGTTCAGTACGGATTTTGTAGATTTTCTGTTTGAAAATGCAACACAGTTATTTTTCAAAGTGCTTATCTCATTTAACTAGTGAACCTAGACCTGATGTGTGGAACAAACGTCGAAGAGATTAACAGTCAACAAAATGCAATGTAGGGACACATTCCATCACTTAATTTTTAGCTACGACTATAGCCCAATGTCCTTATTACACACAAAGAGATTAATAATGTTTCCAAACTAAGGCATTATCGAACCGAGAATGGCTAGTGGAGGTTATCGCAAGCACTTAACTTTTATAAAAGCGATTTCGGAGATAATTTGTGAGAAGGAACTAGAATATTGCAAAATGCTGATGATTTGTGTGTATACACCACTGACGTAGCGCTCGAAGGGATTAGAAACAACTTGAATAATAAAACACATAAGTTTATACACTGGCTACTGGCAAATTGTTTGACAGTATTTCTAGTAACCAAGCAGTGAGCATTTACACAAAATACGCTCGAACGCACACCATAATTGTGACTTGTGTCGTCTAGATGTAGATTTAGACGTATTCTGGTTCACATACACAGAATATGTGCAGCAAGCTGTTTACCAACACCCTAGAAAGGAGATGGTAGTTGTATAGGACTCTATACTGAAAGTTTGCTCACCTGGTCTCAACACATAAAACATATTAAATCTAACTATCAAAATACTTCTCACTACAATGGGAAAAACACAAAGTGTGAGACCCAGGATAACGCTACGTATACAACGCATTCTACTGCGACCACACCTGGGCTGCAATTGGATATTGTGTGATACGACTGCTATGTTATTTCTGAGTAACACTACAAGCATGTCATACAGTCCTGGATATGCATATTACTAAAGGATATTTTGATAATCAAGTAGTGAATAATAACAAAAAAATGGAAATGAGCATTTGACGTCATTGGCCGTGACGCCCCTTCTGGGGCAGGTCCGGCTGCATTGGTGCAGGTCTTATTACATTCGACGCCACATTGTGCGACCTGTGCTTAGGATGGGGATGAAATGATGAAGACAACACAACATCCAGTCCCTGAGCGGAGAAAATCTCCGACCCAGCCGGGAATAGAACCCGGGCCCAGACAACGGCAATCAGTCACGCTGACCACTCACCTATCGGGGCGGACTAATAATAACAAATTACAGAGTCTTGTCTAACAATGAGTGTTGGGTGCCTATTTACGGCTCGATCCAAATACGTGACAATATCGTCTGTACGTGCATACCGAATAGCCACTACGATATCACGGTTATGAAAGACTGACGAAACAGTTTCATGGACCAATAGTCGTAATGCGATTGACAGAAACGAGAAGGCCGAGAATTAGAAAGGAACCGCAACAAACAACAGGTAATGTATATTAATATGGATGAGTAGGGAAAACAATCCTGTAACGTTTGAATACATTATCAGTGGTTGCTGCTTGGCACAGTCACGTCAATTAAATATCTAAGCGCAGCGTTGGAAAGCGAAATGAAATGGAAAGAGTACGTAAGGTTGGCTGTAGAGAAGGCGAATGGTCGAATTCGGTTTATTAGGAGATTCCTAGGAACTGTGGCTCATCTGCAAAGGAGACCCCATAAGGAACACTTTTGCAGTACATTCTTAAGTACTGTTCGAATGGTTAGGATTCCCACCAGATCGGATTAAAGGAAGGCATTTAAGCAATTCAGATACGTGCTGCTGAATTTCTTCCCAGTGGGTTCAATCAATACGTGAGTATTTCGGAAACGCTCCGTGGACGCCAATTGGAATACCTGGAGGGAAGAAGACCTTCTTTACCCGAAACGCTGTTGAGACTGCAGAACGATACTACAGCCACCAAAATACATCTCCCGTAAGGGCTGTGAAGACAATATGAATCAAGACTTTTATGGAGGCGTATAGAAGTCATTTTTCCTTCTGCGAGTGAAACAGGAAAGGGAACGACAAACAGCAGTATAAGGTACCCTCCGCCATGCACCTTATGGTGGTTTGTAGAGTATGTACGTAGATGTAGAAGGGAAATAAGGTGCACCAAAAAATCTTATTGCAATTCACAAAGACATGGTTAAAGGCGAATGGAACACAGAACTGACGAGCGAAGAGCTGTGTAAGTGTTCCTGGTACAGACACATCTTTCCACATGTTTCAAAGCCACAGTGGTATATCCAGGTATTAAAGATAATTTCACCAGTCAGACAAATTCGAGACGGTGTGCGATAACGAGTACTATACTGAAATTCAACTGTGATTGCTAACTACATCATCTCCATACGACTCATGCGATACACTCAGCACACTGCAGATGTGGTGAGATTCAGGATTTGAATTGCACATACCTCCAAATTGTATTGGTTGATGGACAAGTATTTTTTAAATTTTAAATGAAAAAAGTGCTCCTGACCTAAGTGATGATACTTGCGGCAATACTAAAGACAAAAAATACATAATTATATGGTTGAATTTAATAAAAGTTGACGATAAGTCTCTCTCTCTCTCTCTGCGTGAGTGTGTGTGTGTGTGTGTGTGTGTGTGTGTGTGTGTGTGTGTTTGTAGGGATATATTTTACTCATTGATATTACTGAATTCATTATTCATGTTTTCACGTTTTTAAAACTGCTCAAGTGTTGTATGAATGAAGACTGACATCTTAAACATAAAGGCAGTCCTTTAACTTTGTACAGCTGTATGGGATATCCGGACTTCAATTACTAAACATAAACATTTTCATGATGTTTACCAACTTACTCCTGATAAACTGTCTCGTATTTCATATTATTTTAGCACAGTACTGTTTCGCTCCTGTTTATGCTATGTATTGCAACTTCTTGTTCATCTGCCTCTTTTTAAACTGACATTTGATCAAATGATACCACACATTAGGCTTACTAATATATTGATATTATTACATAATATTATCATGATAATTACATTACTGGCCATTAAAATTGCTAAACCAAGAAGAAATGCAGCTGATAAACGGGTATTGATTGGACAAATATATTATACTAGAACTGACATGTGATTACATTTTCACGCAATTTGGGTGCATAGATCCTGAGAAATCAGTACCCAGATCAGCCACCTCTGGCCGTAATAACGACTTTGATACGCCTGGGCATTGAGTCAAGCAGAGCTTGGATGGCGTGTACAGGTACAGCTGATCATGCAGCTTCAACACGATACCACAGTTCATCAAGAGTAGTGACTGGCGTATTGTGACGAGCCAGTTGCTCAGCCACCATTGACCAGACGTTTTTCAGTTGGTGAGAGATCTGGAGAATGTGCTGACCAGCGCAGCAGTCGAGCACTTTCTGTAACCAGAAAGGCCCGTACAGGATCTGCAACATGCGGTCGTGCATTATCCTGCTGAAATGTAGGGTTTTGCAGGGATCGAATGAAGGGTAGAGCCACGGGTCGTAACACATTTGAAACGTAACGTCCACTGTTCAAAGAACCGTCAATGCGAGCAAGAGGTGACTGAGACGTGTAACCAATGGCACTCCATATCATCACGCCCTGTGATACACCAGTATGGCAATGACGAATACACGCTTCCAATGTGCGTTCACCGCGATGTCGCCAAACACGGATGCGACCATCATGATGCTGAAAACAGAACCTGGATTCATCCGAAAAAATGAGGTTTTGCCATTCGTGCACTCAGGTTCGTCGTTGAGTACACCATCGCAGGCGCTCCTGTCTGTGATGCAGCGTCAAGGGTAACTGCAGCCGTGGTCTCCGAGCTGATAGTCCATGCTGTTGCAAACGTCGTCGATCTGTTCGTGCAGATGGTTGTTGTCTTGCAAACGCCCCCATGTGTTGACTCGGGGATCGAGACGTGGCTGCACGATCCGTTACAGCCATGCGGATAAGATGCATGTCATCTCAACTGTAAGTGATACGAGGCCGTTGGGATCCAGCACGGCGTTCCGTATTACTCTCCTGAACCCACCTGTTCTACTAACAGTCATTGGTTCTCGACCAACCCGAGCAGCAATGTCGCGATACGATAAACCGCAATCGCGATGGGCTACAATCCGACCTTTATCAAAGTCGGAAACGTGATGGTAAGCATTTCTCCTCCTTACACGAGGCATCACAACGACGTTTCACCAGGCAACGCCAGTCAACTGCTGTTTGTGTATGACAAATCGGTTGGAAACTACCCTCATGTCAGCTCTTGTAGGTGTCGCCACCGGCGCAAACCTTGTATGAATGCTCTGAAAAGCTAATCATTTGCATATCACAGCATCTTCTTCCTGTCGGTTAAATTTCGCGTCAGTAGCACGTCATCTTCGTGGTGTAGCAATTTTAATGGCCAGTAGTGTATATTTACTATTGAGTGTTGTTGACATCTGGACCCTTGCCAGATTTGGTTAATAGAAGACATAGAGAAAATATGACGAAGAGCAGTGTGTTTCGTCACGGGATCGATCAGTCAGTGTGAGAGGCGACAGAGATAGTAGAGGGACAAGACCAACACGAGCGCGATTTTCTAGTGCAGGTTGCCTATATTATGGGCAGGTATGCGCTCAGGGACGAACCTATTGTTCTCCTTTGATTGACGGGTCATTAACCTACTGTTCTCCTTGGATTGACAGGTCCTCAATCTATTGTTCTACTAAAAGGATCCTTCCTTTGGATTGACAGGTACTTAACCTATTGTTCCCTGGCCGCCTCCCCTCCCCCCAACCTCACAGGAAACCTGCAACCTGCACATGCTCCCAGGAGCATGGGAGTATGCATGCGGAACGATTTGAAGTGGAACGATCACATAAAATTAATTGTTGGTAAGGCGGGTACCAGGTTGAGATTCATTGGGAGAGTCCTTAGAAAATGTGGTCCATTAACAAAGGAGGTGGCTTACAAAACACTCGTTCGACCTATACTTGAGTATTGCTCATCAGTGTGGGATCCGTACCAGATCGGGTTGACGGAGGAGATAGGGAAGATCCAAAGAAGAGCGGCGCGTTTCGTCACAGGGTTATTTGGTAACCGTGATAGCGTTACGGAGATGTTTAACAAACTCAAGTGGCAGACTCTGCAAGAGAGGCGCTCTGCATCGCGGTGTAGCTTGCTCGCCAGGTTTCGAGAGGGTGCGTTTCTGGATGAGGTATCGAATATATTGCTTCCCCCTACTTATACCTCCCGAGGAGATCACGAATGTAAAATTAGAGAGATTAGAGCGCGCACGGAGGCTTTCAGACAGTCGTTCTTCCCGCGAACCATACGCGACTGGAACAGGAAAGGGAGGTAATGACAGTGGCACGTAAAGTGCCCTCCGCCACACACCTTTGGGTGGCTTGCGGAGTATAAATGTAGATGTAGATGTAGATGTAGGAGTTGTGATGCACCGACTGCCCCTGCGAAGTGACGACACTGCCGTCAGCTGCCGAAACACGCGCCAGTGTCAGTTTGGGTCCTGCGAACATGAGGCAGCGGCATCTCTTTCATACATGACACCTGAGAAATACCTGTCGAAATATGTGTTCACCTAGGCACCGTTGCTGAGGGGTACCTGCCGGTCCAGTGCTGACAGAGACGTTTGCATAGTGGATCACCCTCAGTGAGATGTTTGCATGGTGGCTCGCCCTCGCAGGCACAGCTAAAAGGTTGCCAGTGCTATACCGATGTCACATCTCTATGTAAATAAGAGCCAAGTCTTCCTCTCACAAATCTTAAAGGGTCGCAGAAATAGTCAATGATCGCTTTTCTTGTTGATGTAGGAGCTTTTGTGATGTCTCAGTTTGTCTGCATGGAAATTCTTGTCCTAACACAACCTCGAAATTAGCCCAGAATAACACCGATTGCATTCTTCCTGATGGTCCTAACGAGACATCACATGTTCCCTTCTTGGAAATCGTGACGTCCTGCTTTTAACATATGTCTCAGAAACGGTAAATGTTCTCACCGCTAAAAGCCTTCATCGTGCCTGGCATGCTCGCAAAAACACCATTAATCATAAAAGCATTCTTGTTGTTGGGAAAGAAAGCACTGTCTAAGCACAGACGTGAAAATCAGAACAATTACACAAACAGAATTCGAAGCACTGTTCTACAGAAGAGAAAAATGGCGAGAATTTTCGGTGTCCTACAGCTACTGGTCTGGAGATGTCCTAATCCCACAGTGGCAGATGAGTGATGGCATTCCCGCCAGAGATGGATGGTCTGCTTGAACTTGTATTTGAACACTTGCTATCTCAGAACTTTCCATAGATACATCTTGTTCGAATCAGTTTGTAGAGGCTCCTATGCCCCAGCACAAAGGATGTCTTGTGAATGAATGGAGTATTCTGATTGGATCTTATTGAATTTACCTGCCAAATTACTTACGCTACCAATGTAAGAGCACTGTCTGGAAGTTTTTTCTGCAGACGTGACTTTCAGCGACAAAACATATTTATACAGATCGCCATATTGCACTGACAGTTAAACCCCTCAAAAGTGGTCTACAGATCGTCAAATACATCCCACGTACTCGCCGTGTTGCTGTGCAGCGCCGACGGAGGAAACTGCCGCAGTAAACGCGGCTAACGACCGCTGCTGCGGGAGAGCGTGTCAGCCATAAGCCATAGAGAGGCCAGCCGGCAGTGAACGACCCTACACCCCAGGAGGTCTTAGGTGGTAGGAGTGCGAACGCTATCAATACTCCCAGCGCAAACACTCGTCGTATTGAATCTTCTCAGATTTCCTCAGAGCATACACGCGACATACGCGGTCCTGATGGCGACTCAACGCAAACTTGATGTTAGTTCACTATTCACGCGTCCAGGGGGAGCCGTGAACCAAATCGTCATAAGCCGGAAGCTTTCTCGGACTCTCTGAACTGGTGTACTAAGGATGGGGACGCTGTTTCCAGCTCCAATCTGCTTGCTTGCTGCTGTGCTTTCTATGGCCATCCCCAGACTCACAAGAATGTTGGGAACCAGGCTCATATTTATCAGTGTAACTACAAATAAATATTAGGATTGCTGCTGCAGTCTGACACCGAGCAATGTACTGGAAATGTCCCCGCTTCACTGCCGTGGTTCCAGAACGAATCTCAATATCTATAGCGCACATAATTTTCCACGTAAAAAAATCTT
The DNA here is from genome assembly GCF_023864345.2 of Schistocerca serialis cubense. Lineage (NCBI taxonomy): Eukaryota > Metazoa > Arthropoda > Insecta > Orthoptera > Acrididae > Schistocerca > Schistocerca serialis. The sequence continues at coordinate 149,119,715 of NC_064640.1, forward strand.
TCATTCTCCTTACGGCTATCGATGTGCTGAATCAATACCTCCCTCACGATAGGACACACAGTAGTGACCGCCAGACACTCGTACATATACTGCGAAGACTGTTGTACAAAGGCTGGGTTGGTTCCCCTCGACACAAAGGTGTCACTGTTTCTGGCCCCGACCTGCTTGCTTTCTACACCCATCTCCAGTTTCTGGGATTAAAAGAATATATGTCATTTCACATGGTTTGCCAGAAAATCGTACCATTTATGCGATACTTTTCGATATCAAGCACATAGTAATATCGCTGGAATAGCAGTATCGCACGTGCAACATGATTCCGAAGATATAGACTGGAAATTATTTCTCTAGAAACCCGAAAGCTTAGCGAGGTGGAGCATGCTGTAAACCGCTGAGTCACTAGTATCCCACCTGCGAAGACCTTTACGTGAAAACTCGAAAAAAGTAGAGGAAACTGATATTTCTACTCGCGACTACCGATGTCGGTGATGTAACAGATTCCAAATAATCCCTATAATTTACAAAGTCAGCTAAGGTGTTTCTCATGCCTAGAGAACCAGCAATCGTGTCTTCCACTCGTCTTTCACACACCACACTCGATGTTCTCTCAACTAAATAAAGGCGTTAAATGTGCAGAAGCAGTCAACCGGACAATTTACATGGGAGGGAATAATGGTCCAGCGCAAACAAACGTCCATATTGAATCTTTTAAAATTTCCACGCGATCACGAAAGCAGTCCAACATATACTAAGTAATAGTTCACTATTCGGCCTTCTAGAGGATGACACGGTTAAGTCAGCTACATTCCTGCATCCCAGCATGCCTGTCCATTCGGATTGCTCCTACTGTTAGCGGGAAACGTGAATCATTCCCGCCACAGGCCACCGCCAAGGCCGTGCGCCACACACTCCCAGACAGAATCGTCCTAGGAAACCAGCCGCATACATATTTGATATACAATTAAATATTACGATCGTGGTCTCAATTGGACGACATTCGACAATGAGCGAAGTAACGGAAATACACCCTGCTGACGGCTGTAGCCCTGGAAATAGGAATATCTGTACTATTCTTATGACCCGACATACTTTTTACCTTTGCTTTCATAGTATTCCACGTCAGATCCATACTTTCCTTACGATTGCACATATTTATTTCCTTTGCACATGTCGGAACACACATATACTTTATAAGCCTGATGCTCATGGCGAACCTATCACGCACCCCCTACTACTAAGTATAATACTTCGCCAATAACTGATTGCCGGCGATACGAAATAATACTGACCGAAAAACCACGATGGATGGACATGTGTCATAAGTTTTTCCTGTGAGTGGTACCACTGCGTCTTAGAAAGAAATGCCTAATCATCTTACTAACCGCCAGATGTTAAAAACCACGATCGCAACAACCATATTACTATCACAATCGGTCCTGGTTCTAAAGGTGCACACAAGTATCCATGTTAAAAGCTATACTGGCTTTATCTTGGCATTACCTCTGAATGAAGTGGTTTACAGTCAAATACCGCAAGACTGAATATAGATGGTGATCGCCGGGGTGTATATTATCAGACCAACAGTGCGGTTACACATCGCCGATGTTGCAACCTTGTGATAAAATCACCAAATTTAGAAAGAGATTCGGCTAAGAAACATGGTATGAACCTGGTATTTGCAACTCCCTCACGCCGCCGCTAGATATTTCAGCAGTATTTGTAATGCATTCTGTCTTGGTGCGACGTCAGAGGTTCGGTGATATATCCACTAGGTTATAGGCGATGGTTGATTGAGAAGGATCACATACAGTGTATGCTGTGCTGACTGAGGCCGTAAGAAATGTTCTCAGGCTTTTCAGATCTCTATTGTTACACTCTCCATTATAAATCCTGTCTGTGATTTGAAATCAAGTCTTTCCATTCAACCACATACCTGAACTGGATCCTATGGAGAAGTCTTTTAATGATTACAGGCACTAGTGAATCATACTTCTGGCTCTCCCATATCTCACAACGAATCACATTCTTCGAACCTATCTGCTACAATAAAATTTTAGATAGTCCCCATGCCTCTTGCAACTGCTGCCGTTTCTGCAGCTTTGCGCATGTTATCGTTACAATTTAAGTCAGAACTGAGCAGACGTCAGAGAGAGCTATATATACCACCAACTACAACCTGTGTAGAAACAGAGTGACCTGAGTTAGTGCAACAGGACAATGTTTTGACCACTCAGTGGAAATGGAAACATGTCGTAGCTCCAAAAATGGCTCTGAGCACTATGCGACTTAACTTCTGAGGTCATCAGTCGCCTAGAACTTAGAACTAATTAAACCTAACTAACCTAAGGACATCACACACATCCACGCCCGAGGCAGGATTCGAACCGGCGACCGTAGCGTTCGCTCGGCTGCAGACTGCACGGCCACTCCGGCAGGCTCGTAGCTCCACCAATGTACGATGTGTAAGGTCAGCGCCAAAGGAAGCCTGATCCTGCAACACGAGGTAGTATAAAAGACAGTACGGGAACTGGGAGAAGGACAAGGATTTTGCTACTGTATTGTGGCGCATCCCCAAACTACATACAGATACTGCAGTCCGCAGCAGATCTGTCCCTCAGGGCCTATTCACGTCTATCACCTCACTGTTCTGTACCATCCAACAGAGAAAAATTACGAACTATAAAATCTCTACTAACTTCATCCGATAGAGAACTCGATAAGATTTTTACTGCATCTCTCTCCTCCCATACATCGAAAACAAATAACGTCTGCGTACCGGCACCGAGAACATGTGATGATCCTATTAAAAATACAGGTATTGATCCATTGCACAGACCAGTGTAAAGTTCCATCGCCTGTACTGTAGGAGGTTGACCATATCTCACAGCCTACACTGTCAGTCGCAAGAGACACCCCCTGTGACCCTGTGTCATTGTTTGAAACATTGCTTTTTTTCTACTGTAACACACTTTGTACGCTGCCATATGTTTTTTTTTCTTTTTCTTTTTTCGCCATGACTTCGAGGTCTGTATCAGGCTCTAAACTGACATTAACATGTTCTGATCGATGGTTTCTCACAGAAAACTAGAGGTCGCATGGTGTAAATCAAGTTGCTGCTACTACCAAGCACACACACATACACATACACACACACACACACACACACACACACACATACACACACACACACACACACACACACACACACACACACACAGGATGATTTTAAATAAGACAATTGCAACATAAGGAAACTGGAAGAGTTTGGCGGCGTTGTGGAGCGTTTCCAAACTGCTGTCTGAAGGTGGCTGACGATCTCTACTTTTAAACTCAACTGTCACAGTGACGGAATAGTTGATGACTCTGCGTTCCGTTTCGACTGATTCCTCATGCTGCAGTCATGTATGTGATCACTGTTTCGGTGCTAGCCATCCCCAGAAGGTGTTGCCCTTCCACCAAAACTCTTTCTCCATCTCAAACAAGCGATGTCAGTCAATCATTTTGTGGTAACCAACAGCGTACCCATGGACTGATGGGATGGAAAAGACACCATCGATGTACTGTAATAATAAGCATCACATTTGATAGTGCGAACAATTTTAGCAATATTACACTAATTTCAACATCGACCAATGATGCAACAGCATGTTTCCCAATTTCCGTATAATCGCTAAACCGCCCCTTCTCTACTTTGCCAGTATCAATGCGAATGTACATAGATGACTGTGCAGTACGTCCATTCATTGTTAATTCTCGAATATATACATCATCAAAGTATACCAGACAGTGCTCTACATATTTATAACACCTCGAGCATAGTGCATAATTTATGATCTTACTCTATATGGATGGGAGCCACAGGATATTCTCGCATTCTTAGGATAAAGTTAAAGACTGAAAGACCCCCTCGCACTGTCTTTGACAAACCCGCCCTGCAGCACCGTTACCGATTTATTCTGCAGCTGACCAGAAGAAGACCGCTACATTCCGCATCTCCTGAATGAATGGAGCTTGCTGACTCTTCGCCCATCCAAGTGCACAAGATTTCTCATGTTGAGCAGGTCAGCACCCTTTATCAGTGTGTAGTAGCAAATTTGAAGGTGTTCCGATGTAATAGCAGACATTTAAGAAGAACAAGAAATGGGTGGTTTTTACGCATAATGTAGCTCCAGATGGATGGAGTGCGAAGCATTTTACGTAAATTAACAACGCTATCAATTTTATAGTATTGTTCTAGTGTCTGGGATCAGTACCAGTAGGGTATTGGTAAGAGAGAACATAAACAGACGCACTCCTATGGCTACATGGTTCAGCACTTAAAACAGGCTATTATGTTAGATCGCTGCGGTTTCTGACCTATCAGTCATGTGGAATGCAGCGCTGTTAATATTCCAGTTTAAGAAATATATTTCCAGTGCATGACGTACATCATTCATGCAGGTTACTATAGTAACAAACTGCAGGTTACTATAGTAACAAACTGTAAAATGAAAAAACTACTTCCTTGAAATATCGATTCTGTGTGATACGTGCGCAATGTAGCTTTCCAGAGATGTACAGCGTCCACTTTTCACATCCGATCACAGTTCAGAAATTATACTCTGCCCACATCAGTCCTATATAAAATGATCGTTAGTAACGGAGAATATCTCTTAGAAGGAAACAGATAAACGCATAGTAGCAGCGTCCGACATCTGAAATTACACGTCATGCTGTCACTAAATCTGTAAACAGCACAGCTGTCAAGCAGATGTATACACGGGGATTGCAGTGTCTCAGAAACACCTATCGCTAACTTAGAATCATCTTAGTTATGAAACTGAAGTTTCGATTTTACACCGAAGATGCGACAAGGAAATGGAGTACATCGCATGAATCTTCGTTCGTTTAGAGGAATGTGTCGAAACAGGATGGTCATGTTTCATTACACATGAGATGGAAGTCCTCTGATGACAGAGAGGTTTGATGTTAACGATTGCCTGTAGACAGTGCTCTAAGTCACTTACAGAACACGTGGTTGTATACGAGTCCAATGCAGGCTATGTCACATGAATGATGCATCCTCACAGAACATCAGAAAAAAAATGGCTAAATTACCTGCAGCAACATCTCCCTCTATCTCTAGAATGCATCATCACTCCGCCATTAAATCGTACCTCATTACAGCTCCATCTCAATCGATCACTCAGTCCACTCTTTGTCATCCTTTAACGCAGATGCAAGTAAGTTTAGAGGCAGATGGTTTTCTGTTTTTCCAGGAAAGCGTCAAATACAGTAGTCAGCTCTCGTGTATCTCTGTTACCTCAATAGACATTTAGAATGTTGCCTTGATGGAAAAAAAAGTGACTGCTTTCTTTCGCTTCCACGTCGATGTTTTCTCGGATTCCTCTTGCTGTCGCATACCTGTTCCAGTGTACAAATTGTTCTGCGCCAACCAGAAGACATGTAAGTACTTCCTCAGTTACCCGCATTTTGGTGCATTTTCCCTCAATTTATACGTATTTTCCGTCAATTTTCGTAACTTTATCGATTTTATGTCAGTTCCACTTGTGCGATCCTGACACAGCCTCTAGTTCAGTGTTCTAAAATTGCTTGTAAATGTAGTACAGATGCCAACATTTAGCGCAACCGGCACTAAAAAAAAAAAAAAAAAAAAAAATGGTGTTGTGCATCACGGATGGCTTTACAGATGAAACTGTGCGAGCTTACGTTACAGGAAGACTCAAAGTACATATTACTTTCTCCCACATACGTCTAGTGAAATCATCACAATAAAAAATCGGAGAAACTAGAGTTCATACCGAGATTTGCTGACAGTTATTCTTCTCACGCGCCACTCACGAATGGAACAGGGAACGAGGGTATGTATATTAGTGCCTGAGGTATCGTTTGACAAACACCGTTAGGGGGCTTGTGGAGTAACGAATAACATAGATTTGATTTAAGGTTTGTTGGTGGGTGATTGCATTCTGGACATCTGAGGAAGTAAGCCAGACATTTGATACAATCCGATTGGGAGACCACAGCTAGTGCCTGGGACGCGCCAAAAGACAGAACACTAGAGGACAAACGTGAGTTCAAGCTTCATTTGTTGGCTGCCACAAAATTGGAAAGTTTTACCCTCCACAAAGACTTGGAGGTCCGGTCACGAAACGTCTCTCGAGTTTTGGATGAAACTGAAAATTTGGATCACCACTAACAACGCCGATACGTCGGAAAATTCGGGCAGTCTGTGAGCTATAGCGGTTGGACAAAAATATTGAAACAATGCGAGAAAAGCATGCTTGGACATAAATACAGATGCTAGCCAACCATGCAGACTGCGCTGTTGTATTTGACCACGAACGGCACACGTACAAGTGTCAATCGCGGTCGGAACTGTATGCAGTGCAGTTGTGAGTGCATTATGTTGGGGCTAAATGAATCAACATGTGGGCAGATTGTTGGTGCTTGTATGATGGGTGCTACCTTAAACAAGATAGTCGAAATGTTTGGTGTTTCAAGAAGCACCGTATCAGAGGTTTCTACCCCTTATAGGGAAAACGGAAAAATATCATCCGCAAAGACACAACGCTGACAAAAGTGTGTGTTGTGTGATCTTGACAGACTGCCATTGAAGGGAGTTGTGATGAAAGTTAAGGGGACGTCAGCTGCAAAAGTCGCTGCAGAACTGAATGTCGCACTCGCGAACCCTGTCAACACCAAAACAACACGAAGGGAGGTCCATAAACTGGGAATTGCAGGCGGCTGGAATTACAAAAATGTCCATCAGTGATGTAAATGACCGTAACAGGAAAACGTGGTGCCGAAACCATGAAAACTGGACTATCGAGCAATGAAAGAAAGTCATTGGTGGGCTAAGTCTTGGTTCACACTGTTTTCAACTTGTGGTCTAGTTTACGTCTCAAGAGGGAAACCTGGCGGGGGTTCGGTGATGATTTGTGCAGCCATATCGTCGTTTCCCATGAACCCCGTCGACACGCTGCAACGTCGCATTACTGCCAAGGATTATGTGACCGTTTTGACTGATCATATCCATCCAATGATAGGACGTTGGTTCCCGAATGTTTATGCTATGTTCCAATGTTCCAAGACGACTGGGCATCTGTTCACAAGCCTCACATTGTCCAGGACTGGTTTTGTAAACACGAGGATGAATTTTCGCATCTGCTCTGGCCCAACAGTCATCATATCTCAATATTATTGGGCCTTTGTGGTCTCATGTGGAGAGAAGGTAGCGTGATCGCTATCCAGCTCCATCATCGTTACCTGAATTTACTGCTATTTTGCAAGCATAATGGTATACGATCCCTTGAAAACAGGACCTGTATTTATCCATTCCGAGACGACTGGAAGTTGGTTTGAATGCCAGCAGGTTTCCGACAACGTAATAGAATTTGTAATGTGTTGCGTTTTTGGTGTTTCCACATTTTGTCCATCCCAGTGCTGTCAAGAGCGGAGGAGAATTGAGCAGACGGCGAGACAGGAAAATGACACCGAGGAAGCCAGTGAGTGAAGAGACAGTGATGAGACATTGAGTTAGTCTCCTGGAGGCAAGCCAATCTGTTACCGATTCAGTCTATAGACTTTCAGTTAGATCCCGACTTCTCTTCGACTCGTCACTTAGTGACACATTCCTTTTCGCTCCATGGTGAATGGACGGATCCTTCCAGTCGAGTGCTTGGGTCTTAAGCATTCGGTTGTACTCTGCAATGTTCTTTTCTGACATCCGTCTTACCGTGGAAAATAGCATCCGGCAGTGTAGGCACTAGAAAGCTACGGAAGCCGCCGAACACGTTAATTGAACGGGATTAAGCGTAGCGGTCATTCAGCACAGAAGCCGCTCGAAGCCCTCGCCTCAGAGCAGCTGAGCACGGAGAATGGAAGCTGGCGGTTGTCAACTTGCAAACTCACATATACGAGATGTTCGACACGTCGCACCGATCTAGCGGTCTGTCACACGCGCCTTAAGGGGAGGTTTACTATCTTTGGCCCGAAAAAAGCATGCTGTTTCTGATTTTTTTTCTCGGGATGTGTTATAGATATCGTTCTCAAATTTGGTCAAAATGTTTATTGATATTTTCTCTACAAACTGGATTTTTTTCGACCGGAAATGTCGAAGAGCAAAGGCGGAAATACCGCCGGAACGAAACAAAATTTCGATGTAGACCTCCACGCGCGGTATTTCACAGGACAGCCGGCTCGTCTGAAATCAAAATTGAGTTGACGTTGGCGAAGTATATAAGATTCTTTGGGAGTTGTACGTTGCTTAAGTTATTTGGATCATAGGAAACAGAATGGCGGCCATTTGAAAAAAATAGGTTTTTTTTTCATCGACTTTTCGACTTCGTCGGCCAAGTAAAAATATTTACAGTAGATGGATCGGAATAAAAGTGGTAGAACTCCTAGACATTTAGTTAGCTTCCTCGGAAACAAAGAATCACGCCAATCGGTTCAGTAGATTTGAAGTTACCATACCGCGCGATAAAAAAAACATTTCGAGAAAAACGCGTTTGAAGTTTTGACTACATATAAATGCAATATTATGCAACTTACGTTCAATCTGCTATTCCGGGTCCATAAACTAGTCCTTCCTCTTCCTGACAGAGGGCGTTCTGCTTGATCTGGGCCATCCTGCGCTGCTCCAGAGCCGCTTGCACGCCCGGTGACTAGTGGTTTTCGGCCGCCTGAATCCGGTGGTCGTCCGAATGCTTGGTGAACTGCGTCGAATAGAGTCCCAGGGTGACGTCCATCGTTGTCATGGTCTTCAGAATTGCTTAATACTCTTCGTTGAAGCTGTTCACTGCCAGGAAAGTCGCAATCTCCACAGTCTTCGTACCAGAATGCAAATGCTTGGGGGCTAACTTCCAAACACAAGCGTTCAAACTTCCATTTGAATTTTGTGTGTTTACTCCGAAGCACCGGTAAAATAACTCGTCCTCCGAAAGAAAAAAACTGGTGCGTGAAAAAGGCCGATTTCAGGCAGATGCATTTTTTTGTTCAACCGCGAATAACAAACATTTCCATTCCGTATTCGGAAAAACCGTTTCACGGGTGGATTCTAAACATTTTTATGGATCCAAAAATGCAATTAGTAGTTAACCTCCCCTTAACATTAAACCTGACTCCGTCTATTGGTGAGATGTTCCATTTCGTTCTGCTATTTGCCATTTGTCATGTCTATGTCCAATCAGATCGGCTCTGAGATCTGTATTTGTGTAGCTTGGATGGTAATAAATGTAAATGTTACATGTTTTAAACATTTAATCAGTTTGTTTGACTTTATATCAACTCTCTTTCGAATTGCCCGCATCTCGTGGTCGTGCGGTAGCGTTCTCGCTTCCCACGCCCGGGTTCCCGGGTTCGATTCCCGGCGGGGTCAGGGATTTTCTCTGCCTCGTGATGGCTGGGTGTTGTGTGCTGTCCTTAGGTTAGTTAGGTTTAAGTAGTTCTAAGTTCTAGGGGACTAATGACCACAGCAGTTGAGTCCCATAGTGCTCAGAGCCATCTCTTTCGAATTCACTTAATTTTGCTGCCCAGCATGTGGCCACTTGCATATTAATTTCCTTGAATCACGTTTTCAGTTTACTAAATTAGATTTCAATAGTTGAAACCATAGACTAAGAAAAACACTAACCTACACCTGCCCAGCGGGACTTTAAAGTTCAGTCCACTTTCAAGAGTCATGAAACAGCATGAAATTATGCACTGGCATCCTATCGAGACGTCTGTATACCTCGCCTTAGCACACGAAAATTCTTGGTTGTGACAGTTCATTATCTTTGCCCACAGTGGCCAGAAAAGAAGATGGGCTCCCTTACGGCTGTGTTTTTCATTTCGTCATAAGAGTTTATGTGCCTTGCTGACATAAAAAAGTTTATTGTGTGTTTTGGTGTTTATAATTTAGTTTCGTATTGTTTTAGTTAATGTAAACTGATATTACCAATCCAATAAGTAACTAACCCGATCACATGTATCATGACAGAATACAGAATTTCCGCTTACATTTTGTATATAAATAGAAACAAATATATCTGTTATAATGCATTACTATGTTTGTAGTTGCTTTGGTAATATTCTCGTCAAATATTAAATCCTTTGGTACAGTTTTTCATGGTTTTGTCGGGGAAGGCTTAACACATGTAATAAGATCATTTCGCGATATACACTGACGTGACAAAACTCGGGGGATATCCCCTTATATCGTGTCGGTCCTCCTCCTCCGCGGCGTAAGGCAGCAACTCGACGTGGGATGATTCAACAAGTCGTTGGAAGTCCCCTGCAGAAATGCTGACCCGTACTGCCTCTATAGCCGTCCATAATTGCGAAAGTGTTGCTGATGCAGGATTTTATGCACGAACTGACCTCTCGATCATGTCCCACAAATGTGCGGTGGGATTCATGTCGCGCAGCCTAGGTGACCAGACCATTCACTCGAACTGTCCAGAATGTTCTTCAAACCAAGTACGAACAACTGCGGACCGGTGACATGGCGCATTGTCATCCATAAATATTCCATTGTTGTTTGGGAATATGAATCCCATGCTGCAAATAGTCTGCAAGTAATCGAACACAACAATTTCCCACTGGACTCGCATTCGGGAGGACGACGGTTCAATCCCGCGTCCGGCCATCCTGATTTAGGTTTTCCGTGATTTCCCTAAATCGCTCCAGGCAAATACCTGGATGGTTCCTTTGAAAGGGCACGGCCGACTTCCTTCCCCATCCTTCCCTAATCCGATGAGACCGATGACCTCGCTGTCTGGTCTCTTCCCCCAAACCAACCAACCAACCAACCAATTTCCAGTAAATGGTCGGGTCAATTGGACCAGAGGACCCAGTCCATTCCACGTAAACACAGTCCACACCATTATGGAGCTACCGCCAGCTTGACAATGCCTTGTTTACAACTTGGATCCATGGCTTCATGGGGTCTGCATCACACTCGGACCCTACTATCAGCTCTTACGAATGAAATCGGGACTCGTCTGACCAGGCTACGATTTTCAGGGGATACGTTGGCCGAATGTCACACATCGATTTCTGTCGTTATTTTGTGAAGTGTTATTGTCTGTTAGCACTGACAATTCAACGCAAACGCCGCTGCTCTCGTTCGTTAAGTGAAGGCCACTGGCCTCTGCGTTGTCCGTGGTGAGAGGTAATGCGTGAAATTTGGTGTTTTCGGCACACTCTTGACACTGTAGTCATGGAGTATTGTATCCCCTAACGATTTCCCAAATGGAATCTCCCATGCGTCCAGCTCAAAGTACCATTCCACGTTCAGAGTTTGTTAACTCCCATCGTGCGGCCATAATTACGTCGGGAACCCATTCACACGAATCACCTGATTGCAAATCACAGCTCTACCAATGCACTGATCTGCAATCAGGTGATTCGTGTGAATGGCTCTACCAATGCACTCCTTCCCCATGAACCATGGACCTTGCCGTTGGTGGGGAGACTTGCGTGCCTCAGCGATACAGATGGCCGTACCGCAGGTGCAACCACAACGGAGGGGTATCTGTTGAGAGGCCAGACAAACGTGTGGTTCCTGAAGAGGGGCAGCAGCCTTTTCAGTAGTTGCAGGGGCAACAGTCTGGATGATTGAATGACCTGGCCTTGCAACATTAACCAAAACGGCCTTGGTGTGCTGGTACTGCGAACGGCTGAAAGCAAGGGGAAACTACGGCCGTAATTTTCCCGAGGGTATGCAGATTTACTGTATGGATAAATGATGATGGCGTCCTCTTGGGTAAAATATTCCGGAGGTAAAATAGTCCGCCATCCGGGTGGGGACTACTCAAGAGGACGTCGTTATCAGGAAAAACAAAACTGGCGTTCTACGGATCGGAGCGTGGAATGTCAGATCCCTTAACCAGGCAGGCAGATTAGAAAATTTAAAAAGGGAAATGGATAGTTTAAAGTTAGATATAGTGGGAATTAGTGAAGTTCAGTGGCAGGAGGAAAACGACTTTTGGTCAGGTGAATACAGGGTTATATACACAAAATCAAATAGGGGTAATGCAGGGGTAGGTTTAATAATGAATACAAAAATAGGAGTGCGGGTAAGCTACTGCAAACAGCATAGTGAACGCATTATTGTGGCCAAGATAGACACGAAGCCCACGCCTACTACAGTAGTACAAGTTTATATGCCAACTAGCTCTGCAGATGATGAAGAAATTGAAGAAATGTATGATGAGATAAAAGAAATTATTCAGGTAGTGAAGGGAGACGAAAATTTAATAGTCATGGGTGACTGGAATTCGAGAGTAGGAAAAGGGAGAGAAGGAAACATAGTAGGTGAATATGGATTGAGGCTAAGAAATGAAAGAGGAAGCCGCCTGGTAGAATTTTGCACAGAGCATAACTTAATCATAGCTAACACTTGGTTCAAGAATCATAAAAGAAGGTTGTATACATGGAAGAATTCTGGAGATACTAGAAGGTATCAGATAGATTATATAATGGTAAGACAGAGATTTAGGAACCAGGTTTTAAATTGTAAGACATTTCCAGGGGCAGATGTGGACTGTGACCACAATCTATTGGTTATGAACTGTAGATTAAAATTGAAGAAACTGCAAAAAGGTGGGAATTTAAGGAGATGGGACCTGGATAAACTGAAAGAACCATAGGTTGTACAGAGTTTCAGGAAGAGCATAAGGGAACAATTGACAGGAATGGGGGAAAGAAGTACAGTAGAAGAAGAATGGGTAGCTCTGAGTGATGAAGTAGTGAAGGCAGCACAGGATCAAGTAGGTAAAAAGACGAGGGCTGGTAGAACTCCTTGGGTAACAGAAGAAATATTCAACTTAATTGATGAAAGGAGAAAGTATAAAAATGCAGTAAATGAAGCAGACAAAAAGGAATACAGACGTCTCAAAAATGAGATCGACAGGAAGTGCAAAATGGCTAAGCAAGGATGGCTAGAGGACAAATGTAAGGATGTAGAGGCTTATCTCAATAGGGGTTAGATAGATACTGCCTACAGGAAAATCAAAGAGACCTTTGGAGAAAAGAGAACCACTTGTATGAATATCAAGAGGTCAGATGGAAACCCAGTTCTAAGCAAAGAAGGGAAAGCAGAAAGGTGGAAGGAGTATATAGAGGGTTTGTACAAGGGCGATGTACTTGAGGACAATATTATGGAAGTGGAAGAGGATGTAGATGAAGATGAAATGGGAGATACGATACTGCGTGAAGAGTTTGACAGAGCACTGAAAGACCTGAGTCGAAACAAGACCCAGGGAGTAGACAACATTCCATTAGAACTACTGATGGCCTTGGGAGAGCCAGTCCTGACAAAAGTCTACCATCTGGTGAGCAAGATGTATGAGTCAAGCGAAATACCCTCAGACTTCAAGAAGAATATAATAATTCCAATCCCAAAGAAATCAGGTGTTGACAGATGTGAAAATTACCGAACTATCAGTTTAATAAGTCACAGCTGCAAAATACTAACACGAATTTTTTACCGACGAATGGAAAAACTGGTAGAAGCCAACCTCGGGGAAGATCAGTTTGGATTCCGTAGAAATATTGGAACACGTGAGGCAATACTGACCTTACGACTTATCTTAGAAAACAGATTAAGGAAAGGCAAACCTACGTTTCTAGCATTTATAGACTTAGAGAAAGCTTTTGACAATGTTGACTGGAATATTGTTTTTCAAATTCTAAAGGTGGCAGGGGTAAAATACAGGGAGTGATATCCTATTTACAATTTGTACAGAAACCAGATGGCAGTTATAAGAGTCGAGGGGCATGAAAGGGAAGCAGTGGTTGGGAAGGGAGTGAGACAGGGTTGTAGCCTCTCCCCGATATTATTCAATCTGTTTATTGAGCAAGCAGTAAAGGAAACAAAAGAAAAATTCGGAGTAGGTATTAAAATCCATGGAGAAGAAATAAAAACTTTGAGGTTCGCCGATGACATTGTAATTCTATCAGAGACAGCAAAGGACTTGGAAGAGCAGTTGAACGGAATGAACAGTGTCTTGAAAGGAGGATATAAGATGAACATTAACAAAAGCAAAACGAGGATAATGGAATGTAGTCGAATTAAGTCGGGTGATGCTGAGGGAATTAGATTAGGAAACGAGACACTTAAAGTAGTAAAGGAGTTTTGCTATTTGGGGACCAAAATAACTGATGATGGTCGAAGTAGGGAAGATATAAAATATAGACTGGCAATGGCAAGGGAAGCGTTTCTGAAGAAGAGAAATTTGTTAACATCGAGTATACATTTGAGTGTCAGGAAGTCGTTTCTGAAAGTATTTGTTTGGAGTGTAGCCATGTACGGAAGTGAAACATGGACGATAAATAGTTTGGACGAGAGGAGAATAGAAGCTTTCGAAATGTGGTGCTACAGAAGAATGCTGAAGATTAGATGGGTAGATCACATAACTAATGATGAAGTATTGAATAGAATTGGGGAGAAGAGGAGTATGTGGCACAACTTGACAAAAAGAAGGGACCAGTTAGTAGGACATGTTCTGAGGCATCAAGGGATCACAAATTTAGCATTGGAGGGCAGCGTGGAGGGTAAAAATCGTAGAGGGAGACCAAGAGATGAATACACTACGCAGATTCAGAAGGATGTGGGTTGCAATAAGTACTGGGAGATGAAGAAGCTTGCACAGGATAGGGTAGCATGGACAGGTGCATCAAACCAGTCTCAGGACTGAAGACCACAACAACAACAACCAAGCCGGCCGAAGTGGCCGTGCGGTTAAAGGCGCTGCAGTCTGGAACCGCAAGACCACTACGGTCGCAGGTTCGAATCCTGCTTCGGGCATGGATGTTTGTGAAATCCTTAGGTTAGTTAGGTTTAACTAGTTCTAAGTTCTAGGGGACTAATGACCTCAGCAGTTGAGTCCCATAGTGCTCAGAGCCATTTGAACCATTTGAACAACAACCAATGCACTGCCCTTTTACACCTTGTGTATGCGATACTACTGCCATATGTGTATGTGCATGACTTTTGTCACCTCAGTGGAAATTCACAAAGCTCTGTAAGAACTCACTGATGATCCTGACTCAAGACTGATCTAACATTTTATAATATCTGAACATTTCATGTTCTCTGTTGTTGAATTAAATTATTCTCACAGCCTTATCATCACCGTCACAGAACGGCGTTTTCGTGGGTTTGTTCTATACATATGGGGGCGAAAACACCCATGAACGAATCACATTTTCAAAATCGCGGTGTTTGTTTATTCTGACAAACTACAATCTATATAGCAGGACTTAGATGTGGCTGCATGTTCTTCTTGCGCTTTATGTCCTCCTCTAGTGGCACTTGACATGTTCCTTGTTCTTGCTGTTCATACTCAATTATCAATGGCAGATAACCATAAAACACTTTAAGCAGAAGCTTAAATTTGAAGCATAAATTCTGAATTGCTTCCCTTCCTAGTTAGTCAATAATCTCATCATTTGTCATTCAGCAACGACTTTCCACCAAAGCAAATTCTATTGCTTTACTGGACATTCTAAATGCAATAAGTATCTCTACTATTTTTGTATTGAAATAGTTCTTTCTCTCTCCAGTTTATGACTTCAAGGGCTACCAGTAAAATGTATAAAGATCAAAATTTTTGTTACAGGAATAGTTGTAACAGTCTTAATTATATCTGCTGGTGAAAAATTCAATTGTCTCTAGCATCATAATGATTTCAGCTGAGCATATAAACTACTCTTGAGGATGTTGGAGCAATCTCCTTACTTAGAGCAATGTGTACCAATAGACTCATTCTACACAATCTTCAGGGTATATATTTGAAACGTATATATTGTAGTGAGAGTTCTGGTACAGTAGTTCCATTTCCCATGATAGACGATGGAACTTCCAGTCGAGATTCCAGACTTCCAGTACACTTGATGAAGATAAGGATGTGAAGAACAATGACGATGATGATGATGATGATGATGATAATGACATGGGACGAAATGGAAAAGAAGAGGGTTTTAGTACATCTGAACATCGATCACATGCATCATAAAACTCACAAAAGGGTGAGAAAACATAGGAATATATGAAAGTATTGTAAAAAGACGTAAATGATTTTGGTTTTCAAGACTTACTTCAGTCGCTCTTAACGGAAGAAAATCCACAGACCTAAAGGTAATTTCCGGAATACCCCAACGAAGTATGTGAGGATCGTTACTGTTTGCAATGTACTGTATATAAGTGATCTTGTAGACAGCGTCGGAAGCTCTTTAAGACTGTTCGTAGATGATGTGGTTGTCTATAAGAAAGTGGTAATGCCAGAAGGCAGTACCGGTTTGAAAAAATGTCCTGCAGGCGATTGATGAATGATAAAGGCTCCGACAGTTGACCCCAAACGTAAACAAACATGAGATATTACGCATATGTAGGAAAAGAAATTCGCTATTGTACAATACAGTATTGATGCCAAATTTCTGGAAACAGTATCTACCGTAAAATGTCTCTGAGTAACTATCCAGAGCGACCTTCAGTAGAATGACCACATAAAAAAAGTGAGAAAAGCAGATACCAGACGGAGATTCACTGGAAGAATCTTAAGGAAATATAACTCATACACGAAAGATGTGCCCTACAAGGCACTTGTTAGTCCGATTCTTGAGTATTGTTCATCAATATAGGACCCTCACCAGAGAGGACTGATGGAGGATATAGAGAAGATCCAAAGACGAGAGCCGCGTTTCGTCACGGTTTCGTGCACGTAAACGAGAGCGTTACAGAGATGCTCAATAGATTCTAGTGGTAGGTATTACAAGAGAGGCGTTGTGCATCACGGAGAGGTTTACTACTGAAACTTTAAGAGAGCACTTTCCGCTAAGAGTAGGACAACATATTAATTCCTTCCACATACATCTCACGAAATGACCACGACGAGAAAATTCGAGAAATTACAGCTAATAAAGAGGCTTACTGACAATCATTCTTCCCGAGCGCCATTCGCGAGTGGAACGGTGAAGGGGGTTCAGTTGTTGATCTGTAAGCTGCACCCAGTGAAATCTGCACCCAGTGAAATATGCCTCCAGGAAAGATCGAGGAAGGGTCCACCAATCCCCCACCTCAACTCCTCGGTTTTCCCGGAGGGTAGAGGCGTTGAAGGCTAACCCCAGCCAGTCCTTAGCTGGTGTGCTGATGAAGAGACTGGAGATGCTCGAACAAGAACTGTAACGCCGAAATTGTACGATTGGGAGTGATCATACTTTTGTTATTATCTGTCGGATCTAATGTTTTTTTTTATTTTTTATTTTTATTTTTTATTTATTTATTTATTTTTTACTCACGACCAAATCTTCAGGAAATACAGCGGAAAACATTAAAACCGAATTACAAACACAGATTTTTAAAATCGTATGTCTTCTGCTCAAAAAAGTGTACTTTAAAATAAAATATGGCCTTATACCCGTGGATCAGCATGTGGTACGTGTAATGTACATAAGATATGTTGTCATTCTAACGAAAAGGCCATTATGCATGTACACAAGATGAACGAAAACTCCACCGACAAAATTTCAGAGCTTGTTCAGGGATATTTTCCGAATGGTTTGGTGTAATGGACCGGTGGTTTCCGGTCGCTCGTTAGACAGTAATTACATATCATTTGATTTCTTATCCCTTATATCGCTATTGCATTGAAAATAGTTGCACAACAGTGAAGATATCAACGATGTGCTCTGTGCGTCATGTAGGAAAACAAACTTGCTCCTTTCACTCACCGTACTCGCTTTTGACAATAGGAAGGCCTACTTTCCTCTTCGCCCTCAAGCTTGCGTTCACTATTGCTCGGTCCAGTTTCGCATTGGTTTTTACAGCAGTGTTGGTTGTATGTTAAAAATGATACACAACTGTAAGGATTGGCTTACAGATGAAGAATCGGTAGATATGGATCTCGTCTATCGTTTCACTGAATGCAACGGAAAGACAACACGATGACGATATGCTGAGCTGTTCCCGCAGCGAATTCAACAAAATAACAATAACTTTGCAATTGTATATAGGCGCCCACGAATAACCGGACCCTTTTGTATCATTACGTTTTTTATTCGATATTACAGGATTTTTCGCTGTTATGAAAGTATTTTCACAGGAACAGAGACGGTTTTGGTAACAATGCCAAATAAGTCATAATTACATTGCTACTTTGTAACGAGCCACCGTAGACCACGAAGCCCTTATACCAAAATACACTCCTGGAAATGGAAAAAAGAACACATTGACACCGGTGTGTCAGACCCACCATACTTGCTCCGGACACTGCGAGAGGGCTGTACATGCAATGATCACACGCACGGCACAGCGGACACACCAGGAACCGCGGTGTTGGCCGTCGAATGGCGCTAGCTGCGCAGCATTTGTGCACCGCTGCCGTCAGTGTCAGCCAGTTTGCCGTGGCATACGGAGCTCCATCGCAGTCTTTAACACTGGTAGCATGCCGCGACAGCGTGGACGTGAACCGTATGTGCAGTTGACGGACTTTGAGCGAGGGCGTATAGTGGGCATGCGGGAGGCCGGGTGGACGTACCGCCGAATTGCTCAACACGTGGGGCGTGAGGTCTCCAAAGTACATCGATGTTGTCGCCAGTGGTCGGCGGAAGGTGCACGTGCCCGTCGACCTGGGACCGGACCGCAGCGACGCACGGATGCACGCCAAGACCGTAGGATCCTACGCAGTGCCGTAGGGGACCGCACCGCTTCTTCCCAGCAAATTAGGGACACTGTTGCTCCTGGGGTATCGGCGAGGACCATTCGCAACCGTCTCCATGAAGCTGGGCTACGGTCCCGCACACCGTTAGGCCGTCTTCCGCTCACGCCCCAACATCGTGCAGCCCGCCTCCAGTGGTGTCGCGACAGGCGTGAATGGAGGGACGAATGGAGACGTGTCGTCTTCAGCGATGAGAGTAGCTTCTGCCTTGGTGCCAATGATGGTCGTATGCGTGTTTGGAGCCGTGCAGGTGAGCGCCACAATCAGGACTGCATACGACCGAGGCACACAGGGCCAACACCCGGCATCATGGTGTGGGGAGCGATCTCCTACACTGGCCGTACACCACTGGTGATCGTCGAGGGGACACTGAATAGTGCACGGTACATCCAAACCGTCATCGAACCCATCGTTCTACCATTCCTAGACCGGCAAGGGAACTTGCTGTTCCAACAGGACAATGCACGTCCGCATGTATCCCGTGCCACCCAACGTGCTCTAGAAGGTGTAAGTCAACTACCCTGGCCAGCAAGATCTCCGGATCTGTCCCCCATTGAGCATGTTTGGGACTGGATGAAGCGTCGTCTCACGCGGTCTGCACGTCCAGCACGAACGCTGGTCCAACTGAGGCGCCAGGTGGAAATGGCATGGCAAGCCGTTCCACAGGACTACATCCAGCATCTCTACGATCGTCTCCATGGGAGAATAGCAGCAGGCATTGCTGCGAAAGGTGGATATACACTGTACTAGTGCCGACATTGTGCATGCTCTGTTGCCTGTGTCTATGTGCCTGTGGTTCTGTCAGTGTGATCATGTGATGTATCTGACCCCAGGAATGTGTCAATAAAGTTTCCCCTTCCTGGGACAATGAATTCACGGTGTTCGTATTTCAATTTCCAGGAGTGTACTAAGAAAATATCCCTGAATAACCTCCGAAATTTTGTCGCGGATTTCCGGTTCACCCTTCATAGGTGACGTGAGTTGTACTCAGGTGTTCAAAGTTAAAACAATAAACGGAAATTTTCCAAGGTTGCGTTTATTTTGCCACAAAACAGTATAAAGTGGCGACAATAAGGTAGAAGCAATGTAAAGAATACATAACGTAAACAACTGTAACATGCATAACGGTAGAAAAAAATATTCTTCGTTTCTTCTAACTTGATGGATTTGCACACACATTCAGACAATTGCTCAGGGTGCTCTGTATGGGGTGCGACCTCCTCTGGCAACAATACAGGCCTGACAACAACGGGACATGCTGTTAGTGATGTCATCAATCTCATGTTGAGGTAATAACGCCTATTCTTCCAGCAGAGCAGCTCGCAAGTCTTGGAGAGTGGTTGGTGGATGTTGAAGTGACGCAACCCGTCTCCCTAATTCATCCCAGACATGCTCTATGTGATTCAAATCGAGATAATGAGCAGGCCACGCCATGTGTGCAGTATCTTCCATTTCCTAGATAAATCAGCCACCCGTGCTTTATGAGGTCGAGCGTTATCGTCCATCAATAGGAAGTCTTGGGCTCACAGCATCTCACAACAACCGCACATGAGGTTCCAAGACCTTTTCGCGATACCTAACAGCAATGAAACCTTGCCAATTCACCGGCAAAATTTCATGAAGAGGTGTTCGACCGGCCAACACAATCCCTGCCCACACCACTACGGATCCTCCTCGATATCGTCCTCTTTTCACAAGGTTTGAGACCCGAAATCGTGTTCCCCGTTTCCTCCAGATGCGAATCCGTCGAGAATCACTCTTCAGCCCAAATCGGGACTCACCTGTGAAAAGAACACTGGTCCACTGTTGGACCATCCAGGTGGCATGTTGACGATTCTACTCTAGACGTCCCCTTCTGTGAAGACGCGTCAAAGGTACTCCGACAATAAAGGCCGCTCTGCCGAAGCCTTCAGTACACCGTTTGCCTCGATACAACACGTCCAGTCAATGCTGCGAGTTCAGATGCCAATTGCCGTGCAGTGCTATGTAGTACCGTCGTGTCCTTACAGCTAAATAACGGTCCTCTCTTTCTTGATGTCACATGTGATCGACCCTGCCCTGGTCTTCAGGGTACAGCTTCGATCTCTATAAACTGTCACCACATTCGAGAAACAACTGAAAGATTCATATTAAGCAGTCGGGCCACATCAGTTTGCGACTGTCCTACTTCCGTTCTTCCTATGGCCCTTCGCCACAGAGAGGAGTCTAATAGGCGTCTCCTCTGTGCCATATTGCACCGTGTGGGACTGCATACATAGCGACTGTTGATATGGGACTACCCAGTAAACATCCCCCTTTTGATGGGTGCCCAGACGTTATCGTTGGCGTGGTTGTCCATTGACCGGAATGCCATCTTCCGTGAGGAACACGATCTTATGGACATCTCTTGACAGTTTGTATGATTACATCATGATTTAGGTGCAGGACGGGGAAACAGCAATTTGTTGCTTTAATTTTGGACACTAGTGTATTTAGCTTCTTCTCGAATTCCTAGCGCTACCTGCGCTCATCCTCCATATGTGATTTAAAAATATGAAATCAGTTTTCTTTATAGCAATTTCTTCCTCTACATCCATACTGTGGAAACCACTGTGAAGTGTTTGACAGTGGATACTTCCCATAGTACCAGTCATCAAGTTTCTTAACGATCCATCCACGTAAGGAGTGCGGGAAAAATGATTTGTTAAATGCCCCAGCGGGCAGTGTAATTAGTCTAAACTATCCTCGCAATTCCTACAGGACTGGTATCTGGGTGTTGAACTATATTCCTAGATTCATTATTTAAAGCTGGTTCTTGACATGTACTAACTAGGCTTCCTCGGGACAGTTTGCCTCAATCTTCAAGCATTTGCCAATTCAGTTTCGTCAGCATCTCCGCAACACTCTCCCACTGGTCAAACCTGTACCATTAATACTGTCTTTCCCTTTTTTGCTGAATATCCCCCGTTAGTCCTATTTGGTACGGGTCCCACATACCGGAGCAGCATTCTAGGATAGGTGGCACGAGTCTTTTGTATGCTTTCTCATCTGTAGGTTGATTGCATTTCCCTAGTACCCTACTAATGAACCGAAGTCTGCCATCTGTTTTAACTACAACTGAGTCTATGTGATCGTTCCATATCATACCTCTACGAACTGTTACGCACAGGTGTTTGTATGAGTTAACTGACCTCAGTTGTTCAAATGGTTCAAATGGCTCTGAGCACTATGGGACTCAACTGCTGAGGTCATTAGTCCCCTAGAACTCAGAACTAGTTAAACCTAACTAACCTAAGGACATCACAAACATCCATGCCCGAGGCAGGATTCGAACCTGCGACCGGAGCGGTCTTGCGGGACCTCAGTTGTGACTCTTTGATATTTTAATCATAGGACACCACATTGTTCTCGTTTTTTGAAATGCACAATTCACATTTTTGCACCATTCTGGAACCGTGACAAGATCTAAGTGAATATGTGTGCACCTTTTTTTCAACTAGTACTCATTATGGGTAATGACATCATCTGCGAAATGTCTCAGGTTACTAAAATATTGTCTGGAAGGTCATTATTATACAACATTAACAATAGGGGTCCAAACACACTTCCCTGTGGCACACTGAAACCCAATTCAAGATATCTTGCTGTCCTCCCTACCAAAAATTCTCAGTCCCGTCACAGATTTCGCTTGAGACTTCATACGATTTTTCTTTTGACAGTAAGCGTAGATTAGGTACTGAGTCAAACGCTGTGGTAGCGTTCTCGCTTCCCACGCCCGGGTTCCCGGGTTCGATTCCCGGCGGGGTCAGGGATTTTCTCTGCCTCGTGATGGCTGGGTGTTGTGTGATGTCCTTAGGTTAGTTAGGTTTAAGTAGTTCTAAGTTCTAGGGGACTGATGACCATAGATGTTAAGTCCCATAGTGCTCAGAGCCATTTTTTGAGTCAAATGCTTTTCGGAAAGCAATAAATACTGCTTCTAAGTGACAGCCTTCATCCATGGCTTTCAGGAAGTGCTGTGAAAAAAACAGCGAGTTGGCTTCCACATTGGTGATGTTTTCAGAATCTACGCTGTTTGCAATGAAGGAGATCCTTCATAACTTTTCAGCTCAGAATACGTTTTAAAATTCAACAACAAATGGCTCTAAAGGATATTAAAAGATAGTTTTGTGATTCACTTCTGAAACGCTTCTTGTAGATGGGTGTGTTCTTCCAATCACTGAGCAGTGTTTTTTGTTCGAGGGATCTATGACAGATTATGGTTGAAAGAAGGACTGACTCTGACTGGAATATAGTATACACGATCTATAGATACATAGCACGGATTCAGAATAATCGTTCTTATTAAACATAACTACCACTTTATTCTCAGGAAGTAACGAGTGCTTTAGACAGAGGATCTCAAATTGATTCCGTATTTCTAGATTTTCAGAAGGTTTCTGATACCGTTCCTCACAAGCTACTTCTAATCATATTACGTGCCTGTGGACTATCGTCTCAGTTGTGCGAGTGATTTCGTGATTTACTGTCAGAAAGGTCACAGTTCGTAGTAAATGACGGAGTGTCATCGACTAAAGCAAAGGTGATATCGGGCACTGCCCAGGGAAGTTTTATAAGACCTCTCCTGTTTCTAATAAAAATATAAATGTCGTGTGACTAGGGCCTCCCATCGGGTACACCGTTCGCCGGGTGCAAGTCTTTGGATTTGACGGCACTTCGGCGACTTGAGCGTCAATGGGGATGAAATGATGATGATTAGGACAACACAACACCCAGTCCCTGAGCGGCGAAAACCTCCGTTCCAGCCGGGAATCGAAACCGGGCCCTTAGGATTGACATTCTGTCGCGCTGACCACCCAGTTACCGGGGGCGGACGCTGTTTCTAACGTATATACAGGATTTAGCAGACAATTTGAGCAGCCGTTTTAGTATATTGTTTGCAGATGATGCTGTCGTTCACCGTCTAGTAAACTCTTCAGAACATGAAAACCAATTGCAAATTGATTTAAACAAAATATGTGTACAGTGTGAAAAGCGGCAAAGTATGAGGTCATCCACATGGATACGGAAAGAAATCCGTTAAATTTCGTTACACGGTAAATCGCACAAATTGAAAAGGCTGTTGTTGTAAGAGACACACAACACAACGAAGAATGTTAGTCCAACTTCATTAGACTGTGGCATGTAAGCCTATTACCACAACAAACAGGGAGCACAATAAGAGAAGGCAAATGTATTCAAGCAGTAATAACATGATAACTGAGCGCGAGCGTAGAGCGGTAGGATTTAGATATACACTCGCCCGTGGCGTGTTCTATCGGAAGTCCACAGTATTGCTCTTTCGCGGCGCACCCTCGCGGATGACAGCACACTGCTAATGCGCGCGGCTTTCAAGAGTGCGCCCATTACTTCATTCCCCTTCCCTTGGGGAATAGCTCGGTTTCGTGAGATGTCAATAGCGTCTTCCTCGGCGAGACTGTGAGTTGACGTGCTGATACTGGGGCGTATGGTCGGAAGTACGATAGGGCGTGGGCAGCTTCGCAATCCGCCTTCTCGTGTCAACTCATATGGTAGGATGGGTGACGTCGACGCGAGCTCCATGTCCACATCAGGTCCCCGGCCTTTTGGCGGTGGTGACGCCGCAGTCAGCTGATGAGGCGGAGGAGACGGCTGCGGCGTGGACGGCGGCTGCATTGTCACTGGTAGCGGTGTTGGAGAAGCTGCACCGGGTTCGTACACCGGTGATTGGGGGTCCCTTGTACGAGAGGTGTTTGAAAAGTCCGTGCAAAAATAAAAACTACTCACGTGTTTGGGGTAAACCTTTTTTATTTTTCGACATAGTCTCTTAACACTTCGTCCAACGCTGTTCTAATTTGTTGATCCCTTCCGAATAATAGGAATTGTCCAAGTCTGCAAAATAGCTATTAGTTGCTGCAATCACCTCATTGTTTGAATAAAATCTTTGTCCCGCCAGGAATTTCTTCAAATTGGGGAACAAATAGTAGTCTGAGGGAGCCAAGTCTGGAGAATAAGGGGGATGTGAAACGAGTAGGAATCCTATTTCCATTAATTTTGCGACCAAAACTGCTGAGGTGTGTGCTGGTGCACTGACGGAAAATGACTTTTTTGCGGTCCAATCGCCGGCGTTTTTCTTGCAGCTCGGTTTTCAAACGGTCTAATAACGATGAATAATATGCACCTGTAATAGTTGTACCCTTTTCCAGATAGTCGATGAGGATTATCCCTTGCGAATCCCAAAAGACAGTCGCCATAACCTTTCCGGCAGAAGGAATGGTCTTCGCCTTTTTTGCAGATTCTCCCTTGGTAACCCATTGTTTAAATTGTTGTTTGGTCTCAGGAGAATAGTAATGTATCCATGTTTCATCCACAATGACGAAACGATGCTTGAAGTACTGCGGATACTTCCTGAACAGCTGTAAACCATCCTTGAAACACTTCACACGATTCCGTTTTTGGTCAAGCATGAGCAATCGCGGAACCCACCTTGCGGATAGCTTTCTGATGTCCAAATGTTTATGCAAAATATTATGTACCCCTTCATTCGAGATGCCCACAGCACTAGCAATCTCACGCACCTTAACTCTTCTGTCATCCATCACCGTATCATGGATTTCATCAATGATTTCTGGAGTCGTAACCTCCACAGGGCGTCCATATGGCCACTCCGAAAATTTTGAAACCACTTATAAACTGTTCTAACCGAAGGTGCAGAGTCACCGTAATGTTTATCAAGCTACTCTTTATTCTCCTAAGGCGTTTTGCCTTTCATAAAGTATCTTTAATCAAATGGCTCTGAGCACTATGGGACTTAACATCTGAGGTCATCAGTCCCCTAGTACTTAGAACTACATGAACCTAACTAACCTAAGGACATCACACACATCCATGCCTGAGGCAGGATTCGAACCTGCGACCGTAGCGGTCGCGCGGTTCACCACATGAAATTCTTTTTCGTCCACAATCACTCGATTTCCGTGATTCACACCAATGCAAACACAAAGAAATAGACCAATATGGCTGAAACTTGGTGTGCGTTCTTTCCAAAGATGCTACTAACTAAACATGACCTCAATACGTGCCGGTGGTGCCATCTCTCTGACTTTGCACGGACTTCTTAAACGCCCCTCGTATGTCGTGGCAGGGACACAGCCGCATCAGGTGAACCTTCGAGCGATGCAGACTGTCGTGGCGACGTCGGTGTTCCTGCTGAGGTTTTCCGGTCATTCGCGCGCCGGTCAGCTGGTCGTAATGACGTGCACAGAAGCTCTCCTCCGTACGGACGTCGCAGGGACGGCGGCCGCGGCATCGGAAGACGACAGCGGGAACCCATTTTGGGCGACGACCAAACCGCTCGTGCCCGGACAGCCACCCTGGGGCAGAAACGGGACGATGGCAGCACAGGGTGGCGTCCCTGACCAGGCCGCGGGAGATGTAGGAGCGTCCAGTGTTGACGCCCGTGGAGCAGTTCGGCGGGGCTGTTTGCACTTGTGAACCGACAGGAAGACAGAAACTGATACAAGGCAACGTTGGACAGGGATCGAGTCCCGTACTTTTTCATTTGCGTTTTGAATCTTCTAATTAATCTTTCGGCTTCGCATTTGGACCGTGGGTGGAAGGGCGGGGCGAAAATGTGGCGAATCCCACAGGTGTTGCAAAAGGAGGCAAACTCCTGGGACACAAACTGAGGGCCGTTATCAGAGACCAACGTTGTCAGAAGTCCTTCGATGGAAAAAAATTTCGACAGGGCTGCCACTGTGGCAGAGGCCGAAGTTAATGGGCAACGGACAACATATGGGAACCGAAAGAATGCATCAGTTACTATCAGCCAGTATGCATTAAGGAAAGGGCTGACAAAATCGATATGGAGACGGTCCCAAGGCTGCGAAGGTTGTGGCCACGGAGACAACGTTGCCCGCGGGGCAGCTTGCTGCGATGCGCTTTAGGAACATGCCATAAGCAAACGAGTGATGTCGCCGTCCAAACCAGGCCAGAAAATATGACGGTGGGCTAACGCTTTGGTGCGTGATACCCCCCAGTGATCAGCGTGGAGCAATTGCAGGATCTCCGCACGGACAGCCAAGAGAACCACTACGTGAGGAGCTGAATAGTTCGTGCCAAAGAGTAGAACACCTTCAACGGCAGAAAAACTATGCCGAAACACGTAGTAGTTACGGAAGGGGTCGGATGTTCACGATTTAGGTGACTCAGGACAGATTGTACACGGTGTATTGTTTTCTGTAAAATCGGTTTGGTAACACTATCGTGCGCGACCTGAGCACTAGAGATTGGAAAACCGTCGACAATTTGTTGAGCGCATTCATCAGCATGGAAACAGAGTAACTCCTCCCAATCAAAAACTGAGTCATGAACGGCTGGAAGACAGGAGATCGTATCAGCGTTCGCATGTTTAGCCTTGGGGCGGAAGCGAATCTCGTAGTTGTACCGAGAGAGGAACAGGAACGGGAATACATGATAACGGTGGTTCTAGCACGTTTATTATGATTTGGCCACAAGTTACAACATGTGTCTAGTTTGGTGTACCGAGTTAGCAACATGCTGCGTCCGTAACACAGCATGGTCGACTGACGATCACAGCAATCTCATGTAATCAGAGCGATATGTCATCGTATGCTATCTGTCAGATCCAGAAGAGTCTGCACACATCCTTGACAGACACAACCCCCCACAAGGACAAGTCGCATGGATTTAGGGCTGAGGATCTGGAAGGCCAAACATCTTGAAATTGCCTACATGTGATGCAATCGCTACTGAAGATTTCTCGAACCTAATCTCCACCTTACAAGCAACATGTTGTGTCGCCCCATCTTGCATGAAAATAGTGGTGTGGACACTGTCGTGTATTTGCAAAGCTGGAATCACATGTTGCACAAAGAAGTCCTTATAACGTGCATGTGTCACTGTACATCTAACAGGCCTGCGAGGTGTCATTTCCTTGAAGAAAACTGGACCGAGAATGAAGGAGCTTGTGAAATCACACCACAACGTCACATAAGTTACGTGCAATGGATGTTCCTGTACAAAGTGCGGCGGAGTAGAACCCCATGTACGACAGTTCTGTGCATTCACGGCACTGTGCAGAATAAAATGTGTCCGTTCAAAGAATATTCCCTGACCACATATAATCTGTTTCCAAGCACACCAAAAAACAAAAGTCAAAGGAATGGCGTTGTAGCCTTTCTTGGGGCTTCGTTTGGTGCACATTAGAAATAAAATGCACTGAAAAATAGTTTGAACTGCTGGGCAGGGGAGGGCATGGTCCTCATGACACAGCTCGAGCCCTACCTGCAGAATTTTAAGTCATATGCTGGGTGGTCGGTTATAACTACAAATGGTTCAAATGGCTCTGAGCACAATGGGACTTAACTTCTGAGGTCATCAGTCCCCTACAACTTAGAACTACTTAAACCTAACTAACCTAAGGACATCACACACATCCATGCCCGAGGCAGGATTCGAACCTGCGACCGTAGCGGTCACGCGGTACCAGACTGAAGCGCCTAGAACCGCACCGCCACACCGGCCGGCCGTTATAACTACAGCGTCCTCATTAGCAACTGCCATGGAAACGGGCCGCTTCCCTTTGCCTGCTGCACCACGCAATTCACCTGATTCTTCAAACGTCTTCATCATATTCTTTAACCCATTTATTGACAAGGGGCATCCTTGCAGCTTCATTATATTCTTTAACCCATTTATTGACAAGGGGCCTCCTTGCAGCTGTTTCTAACAGCAGTATTCCTGCAATGCAGCGCTGCTATTGCTGCCTTTCTGACAAACAAGTTCTTCTCAATAGCCATTGCTTTCTGTACGAAAACTTCAGCCTGCTTAACCCCTTCACTTCAACAGGTACTTCACAAAAGAAATCAACAGGCGTCGCAAGCAACAAACAAGTTACTGACGTCAAAATAGAAAACATTTTACATTCTGACTGCCTAAAGTACTATATTTTCACCTGGTGGCAGAAAGTGGAACTACTATTCTTTCAGCATACTACGTGAGCATACCGATTAACGAACATATCTATGAGGTTTCAATATCCTATGATGCATAGAACCCACGTTGCAGTACTCGGAACACTGTAAGTTTGGTTATATGCACCTGATATAAAGCATCGTTCTCCTGGTATTTGGTCATTGGGTTGTGTTTTCCACAAAGATCATCATTACTCAACACAAGTTTTCGAGCTCAGAAAGTAACCATCTTGCAACATTATCCCCAAATTATGAATTGAATTTGTTGAGATTAGAGTCATACGAGCTTACAAATTGATATGCTATCACATATGGTTTGTATCACACTGTGAAAGTGATTTGAGAGGTTATGGAATCACCTCCACACTGGTCCACAGGAACTACTAAGCACTCAAAGTCAGTGTATAGAAGGAAGGGACAGCATTCCTGGTGGTGGGCATTCTTAATTTTTAAGAACTTTTTGTCCCCAGTAGGCATTTCCACACATACTGTATTCTGGCTCGAGTAGTCAATCAGATGTCTTTTTAAATACTCACTTGTGGTGAAAGAATTGAGACATGTGCTGCAAAATTTTGCTCAGTTGGAAGGAAAGTAGGCAGGGCATATGCTTGATCCAGACATTGGGACGCTTCTCCCCTTTTGTGACAAAAAATAATAACACCTACAGCCGTCCTTATGATTTTATTTTATTTTGTCGCTGCCAGTTTCAACGCTTCATTGCGTTATCTTCAGGCTCCTTTTGATGCGGTACAACCCAATGAAGCGTTGAAAGTGGTAACGACAAAATAAAATAAAATCATCAGGGCGGCTGTACGTGTTTTTATTTTTTGTCACGATAGTAAACGGCCGTCGTCCCAGAGATCTCCTGCTAAAAGGATGGACATACAGAAACTTCTCCTCTTTGGTGAATAGCAGTAAATCTACGTGTTTGGGACGCTGACTGGCTACTCGGGAAAATTATAGTGGTGCAACAAATTTATAACATATCCTGTCTTGATTTTCCTTATAAATATCCAAATCATACATGTGAATTGAATAATTAGGGTTCTGTCACTCGAATTTTGGTTGGTGTGGTACTGTAATGGGGAATGAGACTCCTCTGAAGTAATAATGCTTGCAGACATTACAAGTCTTGTATGTACCATAAGATGTACATGTTTGAGGTAATTTTTATCACAAGTCGGAAGCGACCATGCGAAGCTATATTCAGCCGCCTCATCTGGAAAATGGACAATAATACATGCTTTATTAGCGGCAATATCTTCTGGAAGAGAGATGGAACTGGACGCCCTGGTACATTTCAAGCTGGAGTACACATCTGAGCACCTTACCAAACTGCCTTTTCTCCATACTGGAAAAACGGCTCAGTATGACACTCTCAGAAAAATTTCCACACCACTTTGCAATTGACTCGCCCCATAATATCACACCATCCTTCTCCCATATTTCGACAATACTTTTCTTTGCACAAAGTTGTCTAATGTGGCTGGGCATCAATAACTGAGCTGACTTGGTGATTCTTACTGCTGCTAGGACAAGGACATTGCCTTGGTGATAGACTGCAAAGTCAGCATGGCGAATGTGACACCCTAGGCTGGAGTCATGGAGCTGCAAGTAGTGTTATCCACGACAAATACGCTGGAGTCAATGGTCCATGCCAGTTTGACGGACTGGGCTCGGAGAGTGGGCCGCTACATGTGGTGTTAGCGGCTGTGGCGATGGGGTTGCAAGTGGTGACCACAGTGAGCATGATGACCTGGACCTTGGCGACCAGACTACCGCATTTGGTGTCTGAGGCTACCAATTTGATGGCACAGGCGGCGGTGATGATGATGATGATGGTGATGATGATGAGCACATCATCAGTCCAGGCTGAGACAGTAGAATGACTGTGCATGCTGTTTGCAGCCGCCAGTTTGACGACCCATATTGGGGTTATGATGATGACTACTTCAGTAGTCTTGGTTGGAATTACAGAGCTATCAGATGAGATGTTTGTAGCTGACAGTTTGATAGCCTAGCCTGGGGTGATGATGATGATGATGATGATGAGCACATTGACATCGGCAGTGTAGAAAGTCCCCCTCCAGATTGCTCTAATACTTCTGCAAAGGAAGGAGTGAGACTGATATGTATCATGCACAAACACATGCAATAAACATATACATCCACCAATAATAATTTGTAATACTTATTATACATTTATTCTGATCGGTTTCGTTTGTCAACCATCCATCATCCGTGGACTGTACCAAACAGACAGAAATCAACAATACATTTACTAACGAAAAATACACAGTTCATAGTCGTTAAGTACTCAACATCATACATAAAGATAGTCGATAAGAAGTACTTACAAAGGAAAACAAAAAAGTACAACTTTTACATTTCATGCAGGGTGAAAAGTTTTTAAACCGACAAACTCTGGGAGGTTGTATGGGACATCAAAACAAATATTTTTCCCTAATGTCATTTTTTCCTATGAGGATTATTGAAACCTGTGGAGACCGTATTATGCTCTTCAGTTGTAGGCAACTGCTGTCCACCAGTGTTGTAGTGCATTGTCTCTGTAACGTAACGAATCAGACGAATGTAAGAACAGTCCTTCGAGAGCAATTGTTACGTCCACTTCACTTACAGGATGTCCACAACCTGGAACCAGTTGATTATCTGCCCAAAGCACAGTTTTCGCAGTGGTACCTGGAACAGTGTGAAATGCATTCTACATTTCTATCCTCTGTGTTGTTTACCGATGAAGCAACGTTCGGGCGTGATGGAGTCTTCAACATGCACAATTCGTGGAGTGAGGATAACCCACATGCCACAGTTACTAGCGCTCATCAAGTGCGGTTCTTCGTTAATGTGTGGGTCGGTGTTGTTGGGGACTGTTTAATTGGGCCGTATCTGCTACCTAGGCCATTAAATGGCAGGCACTATTACAATTTTCTAGCCAGACCATTGCCAGAATTGCTGGAAGACGTCACGCTCCCTAGAAGACAACGCATGTGGTTCCAACATGACGGGGCGCCGGCACATTTCAGTCTTCGTGTGCGTCGATTCCTGGACCGACGGTTCCCAGAAACGTGGATTGGCAGAGGTGGTCCTGTACCATGGCCTACTCGATCCCCAGGTATGTCCCCTCTGGACTTTTTTGTGTGGGGAGAGATGCGCAACCTTGTTTACGCAACTCCTGTTGCATCAGAAGAGGATCTGATTGCCCGGATAGTAGCAGCAGCAGGAACAATTCAGGATACTCCTGGGGTTTTTTGCCCGTGTCAGGCAGAACATGATCCGACGGTGTAACCTTGTTTACGTGTCAATGGAGGCATTTTTGAAAACCTACTGTAACTGAAATTGAGTTGTGTTAATGTGTTGTCTCTTGGTCATTAAAAAATGGAAAAGTTTTTGTTGGTTTAATTAATTTGCCGCCAGAGAAATCTTCCTCTACCGGTTTAAATACTCCTCATAGGAAAAAATGACATTAAGGAAAAATATTTGTTTTGGTGTCCCCTACAACCTCCCAGAGTTTGTCGGTTTAAATACTTTTCACCCTGTATATCATGCTCCGGACGATTACCATACTACAGGGCCTATCATGACTCACATCAACAGCTATCAGCGAAATATTGTGACTCATTCGACCGAGATACACAGACTTACGTCAAGAATACCTGTAAAAACACAGCAAACATATGGTGCCACTCCAAACAGTGTACTCATCAAAGATATTACAATCCAAGAAACAAACGTGATTGACAATCGATCATTATGGAAATATCCAATGTATAATATAATATTTTTAACACAATATATTCACAAATTCACGTCTGAATGTCAATTTGTGAATATATTGTATTAAAATATTATATTATACATTGGATATTTTAGTAATTTAGCAATAATTGTAAATCATGTTTGTTTCTTGGATTGTAATATCCTTGAGGTTTACACTCTTTGGTGTGGCGCCATATGTTTACTGTGATTCTACAAGTATCCTTGATGCTCAGTCTCTGTATCTCGGTTGAATATTTCGCTGAGAGGCGTTGGTGTACATCATAGTATGCCCTGTAGTATGGCATCCGTCTGGAGCATTAATGTATGAAATGTAGTCCACCTCCAGAGCGCAACGGTAGCGTTACCGTCTACCACGATTCCCGGCAGGGGACTGGGTGTTGTGTGTCCTTCATCATCATTTTAATCATCACTGACACGCAAGTCGCCGAAGTGGCGTCAACTAAAAAGACTTGCAATACGGCCGCCGAACCCCGAAGGGGATATTCCGGCCAATAAATGCCATACGATCATTTCATTTTTTTATGAAATGTAAAACTCTATATACATATGCTTTGTAAGTACTTCTTTTCGACTATCTTTACGTATGATGTTCAGTACTTAACGACTATGAATTGCGTATTTTTCGTCAGAAGTATGTTTTGTTGATTCCTCTCTGTTTGGTATAGTCAATGGATGATGGCTGACAACCGAACTGGTCGAAATAAACGTATAAAATTCAGTAGAACTAAGTTAACATATAAATTTAACATGTGGTAAAAGAAGTTTGGTGGTAGCCAAACATGAACCAGCTATCTTTCCCGTCACGGGTCATGACACTATCTATTACACTTCAGTTTTAACATGATAGTGGCGTCTGAGTTACATGGTACACAATTTTTTCAGATATCATTGGCTATAACCACAGATGTCGTAATTTGACATTTAAGTACGAGAAACTGAACAATAACGAAGCGCTTTTAATAAATCATTGTGCCATACCACTGAAACGGTATACCTTCATAACATGCAAGTTATAACACATAAAGCATCAA
Organism: Schistocerca serialis cubense; assembly: GCF_023864345.2. NCBI lineage: Eukaryota > Metazoa > Arthropoda > Insecta > Orthoptera > Acrididae > Schistocerca > Schistocerca serialis. Next base: position 149,153,237 of record NC_064640.1, read on the forward strand.
ATACAAGAAGTCTTTAACTACCGTTATGTAGTTTTCTGTCATTTTATTACAGTAATTCTACCAAAAAAGACGCATTTTTGAGAGATCCTGAATGTGCTAGTGCTAAGAAAGAGCTTAAGCTCATACCATCTACACTAAAATATAAAAAAACACCAAATATTGAGTTCAAATCCTTGTGGGCTAATACAATATGGCGTCTCCCAAGTTCTGCTTGTGAAGTAAAACCGATCTCTCACTGGCCACGTTCCTCTCCAAGAGACAAAAATCTGATATTGCACATTTTTCCTTTCACGCTTCCCAATATAGCGGAACGTGGAATCCCACGCTGTGAAGACACCAGATCCTCGTCTACGAACGTTTCCGTGTCCCCTAAGGGGACGCCTTGAGGCGGATATCAGGAACGAGGTAGAAGACATAGAGAGATTTAGTTCATGGCTCTCCTGTCAAGAATTGGACATTGGCTTAGATGTTCTCCTGGGGTTGCGCGTCAAGTCACCCAAGACACAGAAAAATTCCCCGTGTGTCCTCATTAATCACCACAGATATGAGTGGAGAACAGGAAGCATGTGGGCCGCAAACAAGCGGTCACAGCTGAGCCGCTGAAGCAAGTGGGGTTCGCCTCACTGCTTCCGTTGCCAAAGAGTGGTCTAGTGGCACGCCACTGCTGACTCCCAGAGGCATGTGTGAAGTGCGCGGGTGACTACACGAGCAACCAACGTACCCGCCGAAGTGCAGCAACAACTGTGGCGGCGATCACGTTGCGAGCTATCGGGACTGTGAGAAGTTCAAGGCCACGAAAACTCGTCAGCGCGACCTGCAGTACAAGCAGAAGGTCGAGCGCTACGCGCCACGTTCGCGCCCAGGCGCACCGACAACATGACCGGCTGACATCGCCAGCATCGCTGCGATGCCGGCTGTCGAAGATGACCCCGCTCCAGGAGGCAGCAGAGGACGGCATGTGCATGCCAGGAAGTCAGAGCCAACACACCAGATGGGCAGCACGAAGATCTTCCCAAGGGTTTCGCCGTCTTCCGAAGAGTGTGGTCAACGACATAGTTACAGGCGGCAATATCGGCAACGCTACAGCCGCTATCCGTCTCAAAGAAGCGCCCTGGCATATTACAGTCGCCGCTGACTGCAGTCCTTGACAAAGTCTCACGCCTTGGTGAGACACTGCAGCAGGTTTCCGAGGCAGTGATGAAGGCTGCCTAAGCAGTCAAGCCGGCTGATCCACAGGCAACTAAACTCTCTCCCGACGCCGTCCTTACTGGAGGTGGTAACATCACGCCAGCTCGCTGGCCTCTAAAGTGCCGACGGTCTTGTTGACAGTGGTAGAGGAAGATATCTCCACAGGGAAAAAGAGAAGACAGCTAAAACAGTGTAGAAAAAATTTCGTACATTTTCAGATTAAGGAGGATGCAACTCTATCTGAAACAGAAGGAGAATCATCACCTTCGAAGATCATAACTCCGATTGCCGCAAGATAACTTTACAGAATGTTTCTGTGATTTCATTCTATGCCAATGGGAGGGGTAACAACCGTGAAAAAAATACATTATATAAATTGTGACGATGCATAATCCCTGCAATGTAAAGCCTATGAACCAGATTTTAGATGAGACTGTGTGGTATACTTGCGTCTTCTGCTTTCTCCTTTATACTTCTAGTCGAGATATTGTCACCTCCATCGTCCTCATCACACATATAGACATTTCGTAAAGATGGAGATGTGAATGATAATGATGATGATGATGATGAGTTTCGTGATGATGTCGATGATGATGAGTTTCATGATGACGATGATGGTGATGATGATATGTTAGCGAGGAATGAAATGAAAAAGGAGAAGGCTATGTCACAAATGGTACCTGATCTCAAACCCTACAATACTCACAATTAGATGATAAAACGAAGCACTTTGTCAAAGTATTGTGAAAAAAGATAGAGATGGTTTTCTGGAACACAAATACATTACGTGAAATGTAACGACATATTTCTACAATATTTGTAAAGTATGAAAACTGTGTTAACTTTTTAAAAATTGCACATCTCCAGTGCTCGTATCCATGTAGTAATGCGATATGCAAATGTGACATGACACACTGTGTTAATAATTTCCAACTGTAACAATCATGACTAGTACAAATTTAGCTAAAACTAGGAAAGAATTATGTTGTTAGACATTTAATTCGTGATCTCACTGACAGAACCCTAGACAGGAGCATGTGAAGCTGAAACAGAGCTACATATCCCATTGTGTGGGTTCAGCTGTTCAGATGTTTCGCCTCCGTGCACTCTAGCCCCTTTCCTTACGGGTACATGAGAGCTGATGATGTTGATTATGTGTTTAAGGGATTATACAACAGCGTCATCAGTCCCTCCTTATCATGAGAGGAGCATGTGGAAAGGTGAAAAGCGAAAACAATAGGGACTAGGTTCAAATGGTTCAAATGGCTCTGAGCACTATGGGACATAACATCTGTGGTCATCAGTCTCCTAGAACTTAGAACTACTTAAACCTAACTAGCCTAAGGACATCACACACATCCATGCCCGAGGCAGGATTCGAACCTGCGACCGTAGCAGTCGCGTGGTTCCGGACTGAGCGTCTTAACCGCGAGACCACCGGCTAATAGGGACTAGGCTGCTCAGACTATACAGCAAGTCACAGAGTTTAAAAAGGCGTGACAGTAGTTGTACATACGGTAAGTAAAAAGTAGGTAAAAAAAAGAGATATAGCAGGCAGCATCTTGTACACGGGGAGCTAAAGACACAACAAGGTGTGAGGGGAAGAAAGGAATCTGCGGTTTCTTGGTGGGTACCCGCCACAGGGGGACGCTCTCGTCCCTGCAACCCCCCCTAACACTGGAAGTGGAAGAATATTATAGGTTAGAGTAGAACCCACTCTCCCTCAGGAAATGCAACTCTTTGGTAGTGGCTGTCACTTCATCCGCAAGCACCTGAGGTTGTGAGGTAGACAAATTGAGAGCGTGCCGTGTATCAGGCAGGAGGGGCACACACCAAGATCGTGTCTATCGTCAGTAGTCTACCGCAGCTGCAGTGAGGAGGATCCTCCCGACACAGAAGGAACTCATGAGTGAGTCTCGCATGGCCAATACGTAGTCCGCCCAACACAATATCATCTTTCTGAGAGGCCTGGAAAGATGTATGCCACACCTTATTGAACCATTTAATCGCTCTCAACTTCTTTAGGGTCGTAGTAGCCTGCCATTCCAATTCTGAGAGCCCCAAAATATGGTCTCGGAGTTGTATACTTAAGTCTGGACCCGGTATCCCGATGCCAAGTTGATCTCCTGTAGTTGCGTCTTTACTGGACGGTAGGCGAGTTCATTTCCTGGAATGTCTATGTGGCCCGGTGTCCAGATGAAGCTCACAGTCATTGCAGAGCAGTAGAGATCAGGTCCTAGATGTTTGCGACGAAAACATTTCTGGGATAGCGAAGGGTTATGCCTTTTAAGCAACTCGCTATACATCAGAAAGTTCGTCATGGCCTGGGATTTGACGTACCGTAGCGCTTGAGAGATGGCAACCAACTCAGCAGTGTATATAATGCAGAGAGTGCATCTCGTGTCCCCTTACATGTGCTAAAGCGTTACCGACCCTGTCGTGGACTTTCGATTCATCTGTGTAGGTGCACACCGAGTTAAAATAATCGTGGAGGATTGAAAGAAACGGATGTCAGCGAAGGGTAGGATCAGTGTCCTTCTTGGGGCCACAAAAGAGGTCCATCAGTGTCACAGGACTTGGTACAGCCCACGGGGATGTCGAGAGGGAGCTCTAGTAACCCAGACTAACGAAGGCTGTTGGAGGCCCTTCAGCAGAAAATCGAATCAGATCCCAGCTAGTCTTCCCAGTTTTGGGCGATGCGCAAACAGTCTGAACTGCTGGTTGTGGAACAGCGTTGAGTGACATCGGTTAGTAGGAATCTGACAGACAGTGACTGTGTAACTTGCCAGAAGCCGCTGTCATATAACCCACAGCAGCTGTACAACGGCTTCCGCCAGTATGCAGTCAACAGGGCTCGTACGGAAGGCTCCACTGCCAACCACATGCCAGTGTGGTAAACAGGGTCCAGTAGGCTCAGTACAGACAGTGCTGCCGATCCATATCCAACACATCCATAGTCCAAGCAGGATAAAATCAGCGCTTTGTAACATCTCAGAAGAACTGTGCGGTCTGCACCCCTCGAGGAGTGAATAACAAAACAGAGAGCATTCAGCCTCTTCATGCGACTTGTCTTGAGCTGGCGTACATAGGGCAGCCAAATACCTAAGAATTGGGAAGTGTCAATGACTTCAAGTAACTTGCCACCAAGATAAATTTCTGGGTGTGGGTGCACAGTCCGGAGTCGTCAAAAATGCATAACTCGTGGTTTTGCAGGTGAAAATTGATAGCTGTGGTTCAGGGTCCAGTCATGGACTCTCCAGACAGCCCCCTGAAGCTGGCGCTCAGCGGAGAGTAGTAATGCAGAACCATAGTACAGGCAAAGATTATCCACATACAGTGACGGAGAGACTGCGGAACCCGTTGCATTTACAATACCATTGATGACAATAGGAAACAGCATTACACTCAGAACCGATCCCTGAGGGACTCCAGTTTCCTGTAGTTCAAAAAACATAGTAATCAGATGTTGGCGATGCGCAAAAGCATTGTGCATTGCGGATTCCAAACGAACCAGGTGATCTGTGGTGGACCGGATCCCGAAAGCCGCTTAGGAATCGTGATATATGCCCTCCGGCTTCAAGGCACCAATGAGGACGGCGGTTGACCATTTGTTCGTGTAGTTTACACAGCCTATTCGTTAGAGGGATTGGCCGGTAATTAGTGAAAATATGTGGGTCCTTTTCTGGACTCAGGACAGGAATAATGATTCCTTCCCACCATTGAGAGGGAAATACTCCTTCCCGCCAAATGCGATTAAAAAGCAAGTGAATATATTTCATGCTATCAGCACGAAGGTATTTGAGCACTTAGTTGTGGATTTCGTCGGGTCAGGGCCTGTATCGCGACCCCCTGCCAAAGCGCTGCGAAGCTCCCATTCACTAAAATGGACATTGTATGATAGGAATCCATGTGCATGGAAAGATAGCAGGTGGCGCTCAATAGGTGTTTCCAGGCCAGGAGAAGAGGATGGTAATTACTACAAGCAGACACTTCAGCAAAGTATGTTGCAAAACATTCGGCAAGTACCATGAGACCAACGCAGATGTTACCATTGACAAGGATGCCAGGAACTACCATGGGTGGTGGATGGTCGCAAATGCAGCGAAGCGTAGTCCATACTTGGGACGATGGGTGTGGTATCGCATAGTTGAGACATGTTGCTCCCAACATTCCTGCTTCCTTTTAAAAAAAAAAATCCCACTTTCGCCCAGAGTCTCTTGAATGCTATTAAATTGTCCATAGAGGGATGGCGCTTTTGCCATTGAAGAGCCCTGCGGCGTTCCCTGATAGCTGTGGCTATATTTTCAGACCACCTGCTCATCGAAAACATCAGAGTATATGAAGGTACAGACCCCACCGGAAGCTCTCTCGACATTAACAAATTTGGTACAGTAATGGGGTCAGTTTTTCACAGCAGGGAGATGAGTAGCCGTAAGCTGTGTTTCCTGAAGTACTGTGCCGGTTATGGAATAAGTAGCCATTAGATGACGGAGCTCAGTCAAATAGCGATATCTGCCGTTGCAGTTCCAATGAAGGAGCGTCGGTGTCAGGTCTGGGAAAGTGGGGAATGGAAAATATGGGTGTGTTTACTTTGCTACCAGGTCGTGGTCCACCAGACTGCATGGTCCGTTATCCGTGTGCATAGGATCAACTGCTGCATGGCTCGAGAGCAGAATGTCCGAAGCCTCAGAAAGTAGTTTACCTTTCTGCTTATCCTTATTAGCATTCTGAGACCTAGTTTCTGTGAATATTTCCCCATTTTATCTATTGGGAACGAAGAGGACCACACTTTTATTCAGCCCATGGCCTGCAGATGCCGGTACTTGTCTTGAGAAGGGGGCACCTTGACATGTTCCTCATCTCTGATGCCAAAGGGTATATATCTCTGGCCACACCTATGGTGTGAGAACCACCAGTGCTATAGGTGTGGGGGAGAAGGAGCTGATGCCTCTCCCCCAACTGGAGGGCAGGTCTTGGAATATGACCAGTGCCTGAAGGTGCCGTGTGAGACATTGTCATTGTGTGAGGTGTGGACTGTGACATGACAGTCGCAAAATTGGAGACCATATTAGTTGGGTGAAGGCTTTCAAACATTTTCCTAGCATTTTGGTATGACAATCGATCAACTGTTTTATACTCTTGCATTTTCTTTACTCTCATGAATACTGAGCATTGCATGAATGAGGAGGGTTCACTTCTGGGAAGTTGACACATTGGGGGGGGGGGGGGGGGTTGGTCACAATTGCTGCCTTCATGGGACATGTGTCTGAACCTTTGGCTCCTAAAACATCTCATCGGAGGAGGAAAGTAAGGCCTGACATCACACCTATAAACCATGACCTTAACATTCTCTGGTAAAATGTTGCCATTGAAGGCTTGGATAAAAGCTCCAGTGTCCATTCTATTATCCTGGGATCCCTTCTGGATGCAGTGAACAAAAAGGACTCCACGTTGTGCCAGATTAGTACACAGCTCTTCATCAGTTTGAAGTGTTAGGTCCCAATGAAAAATAACACCTTGAAATCTGTCGCGCTTGTTGTGGGGAGAAATGGTGACTGGTGTATCTCCTGACTTGACACCGGCCTGAAGTGCCTGCGATTGGTTGGCGTGTGATGTTTTGATCAACAAGGATCCATTGCTCATCATCTCTGTTGCCGTAACCTCCCCAAACAGATCTTCACTATTTTCAACGAAAAACATTGGCTTTGTTGAAGAGAAAGAGCTGCCATCAGTGCGGGAACAAACCATGGACTCAGCAAACTGTCCACTTCCATTTCTCCTTGCCTAACTCTCGTCTTGAGTCACGGTCAATCACGGGAATGCCGTAGGATTGTAAACTTCTGCATTAAAATCACAGTTCCTGACTGATGAGACGGCCATGTTGGGATGACCACCACTAAGTTTGATCCGTTTCATTGCGGATCCCGCCCTGATACCACTCACTCTGGTCAGAGGCTCTCCCTGTGGGCGCCCCCCCCCCCTCCAAGGCAAAGGCCACCTGGCACAGTGCCCTGTAGCCCCAAGTGCACAGCCACCTACTCCTTGGCTGACACGGGGATGTCACAGCCCAGTCATTGGCAATGCGATCGCTGTGTTGTCAGGAGGCTACCACCAAGAGGGAATGTGACAACCCCACCACGACGGAGTGGCTACCACACTGGATTTCGGGTGCAGAGGTAGATCCACTTGACTGGTAGGTGCAAAAGGTAACAGTGCACAGTGGAGATGTAGTGCACCACAGTAAGTCGTCGTTCCCGAAACAGCCTGCACTTTGGTAAAATTTGGAGAGTGGAGGTCAAGCCCAAAAAGGGAAGCAGAATTTAAAAATTCAAAAAATGTGGAGGAATAGCGTGAAGAAGAAAAAAAGTGAAAATAGCAAAACCTATAAAAGTCCGAAAATAATCATAAGACCAAGGCAAAAAATTTCACCCAATGAAAGTCGTCTCTTATGACAGGCAAGGAAGGGCCGCTAGTCTATTCTAGCCCCTTCCACAGCAGAGGGGGTAGGGGGGAGGGGATGTGAGAGTTGTGCTGTATAAGCATTTTGGGAGTGTTGGTTATTGTAATGGATGTGTGTGTAGTGCAGTGATGTGTCTGTGTTTTATGATGATGATGATCATGATGAGAGAAGGGAAAGGATGAAACCCGGTGCAGACACATCACCAACTGCTCTGGGATAGGATGGTGGGTGCTGCTGAGCTTGACATCCATATCCGATGGACAGATGACCTTCATCAGTGTTACATGACACATTGCAGACAGCACATGGGCGCAATATCTGGTGATCAAGAACCTAAAACTACCAATTCTTCTGCCATTGGTAGCTAAATACTCGGAGTAAAAATTTCTCTCACCACCAGAATTAGAACTGGCTTACCTCCGAGTCAAGAGCTACCCCACAGGCGTGCGTTATTGATCTCAGCTATGGAGGCAGGTTCATAGAAGTGTCTTGTGCAACATCTCTGTAATCCTTCCTGACCATGTGCTAACTTTATTAGTCAGTATGGTTTACCTGATGAATTTACAATGTACTTAATTTGATGTAAAAAAAATAAACATAGAAAATAACTGTCATATGTTACATACCTACACTAGTCAATACAGCACTATTTGTAACACGCCATTTTCATTCTGGAATTTCTAAAGATACTCATCATTGCCCTGGTATGTATTTATTCCACTTCTCTGTTAGTCTATCTTCTCCTCCACCCATTCTCTTCCAGCTTATCCATCCACCACTATCTGTCCATCTCCTCCTCTCCCCTCTAATTTCTCCCCACACCGTCTAAGCCCTTCTCCTCCTCCCTCCTTTCTGTCCGTCTCCTGCTCCTTTCCCTCTATCAGCCCCTTTCATCCTCCACCTCTATCTGTCCAACACCTCCTCCCCACTGCCTATATCCATGTCTTCCTTCCCCCTCTCTGTCTGTAAATCTCCTCCTCCCCACTACTCTTTCTATGTTATCACCATTAATACAATAGGAGATCGCTGGTTCTTACCCCCATGGTATTTTCTTCCAGACAGTAAGTAACAGATGTACCAAGCTTGGTTGAAATCGATCCAGTATATGTCACGTATATTTCATACACACTAATGGAAAGCCATTTGCATCACCAAGAAGAAGTTGTGCGACATAAACGAAAGTTGGTAGACGTTTCCAATATCAATACTGGTGTTAGTCAGTAATGACTCAGGCGACAAAGACGCCATTATCAACACCTCACTGAGTTTGAACGAGGTCGTGTAATGAGGCTACGAACACCTGGATGTTCCTTCTGCGGTATTGCAGAAAGAGACTGGCAGGAATGTAGCCACTGTACGTGATTGTTGGCAGTGGTGGTCACGAGAATGTACGATTGCATGAAGACTGGTCTCCGGACAGCCAAGTGGTTCTACCGAGAGGGAAGACCATGGTATTCGGCGTATGGCTCTGGCGCATCGTATTGCACCCACAGCAGCAATTTGGGCAGCAGTTGGCACCACAATGACATAACGAACTGTTAAAAATCGGACGTCCTGTAGCGTGCTTTCCACTGACCCCAAGCCATCACCATTTGTGACTTCAATGGAGTCAAGCGAGAGCTCATTGGAGGGCAAGGTGGAGGTCTGCTGTGTTTTCTGATGAAAGCTGGTTTTGCCTCTGTGCCAGTGATGGCCATGTGTTTGTTAGAAGAGATTAACTGACGGCCTGCAACCAACTTGTATTGGGGCAGACACACTGGACCTATGTCCGCCCCTGGTAGCTGAGTGGTCAGCGCGACCGAATGTCATACCTAACGGCCCGGGTTCAGTTCCCGGCTGGGACGGAGAATTTCTCCGCTCGTGGACTGGGTGTTGCGTTGTCCTTATCATCATAATTTCATCCCCATCGACACGCAAGTCGCCGAAGTCGCTTCAACTTGAAAGACTTGCACCAGGCGAACGGTGTGCCCGACAGGAGGCCCTAGCCACACGGTATTTCCATTTAACTGGACCTATACCTTGATTTATCGTCTGGGGTTCGATTTCATGTGACATAGTGACAGAAAGAGCACTCTTGTGGTTATCCCATGCACCCTGATTGCAAAATTGTACGTCAGTCTGGTGATTTGACCTGTTGTGCCGTTCATGAACAACAATCCACTGGTGGTCTCGTACATACCGCTATTGTAACCTAGCATGCTTTACAGAGTGTGAAAATGTTCACTTGGCCTGCTCGATCACCAGATCTGTCTCCAGTCGGCACATATGCGACATCATCGGACGACAACTCCAGCGTCATTCACAGCCAACATTTACAGTCCTGTTATTGACCGACCAAGTGCGACAGGCATGGAACTCTTTCCCACAAACTGGCATCCGGCACCTGAACAACAAAATGCATGAACATTTGCATTCTTACATTCAACATTCCGGAGAGTACACCGGTTATTAATGTACCACCCTTTCACATTTGCAATGGTTTATCTCGCGCCTACATTAACCTCTGATCTTGGAATGTTAATCCCTTATATATGTTACCTAGACAAATATATTTTCTAAACTGCATTACTCTAATTATTTTTTGTCAGTGTGATTTTTTTCCCGTCAGTGTATGTTTGACGTACGTTACATATATTGGTTCACATATTTCACTTGTGTCTCTAGCGAATTTCGCCCAGCAGTTTCGTTTTTACGCAGTTGATTGTTTATGACGCCGACGCCATATCTCCTGAGATATGTATCGTAAAATGATAAAATTTTGCAGGTACATCCTGTGGTATACGCAGCTACTGACTGCGAAATGTGTTGCGGATAGAGTTAACAGTAAAGAAATAATAAATTAGAAGATCGTTCCTGATGTGGCAGTACTACTGCATGAACAGCGCAAATGTAGTGAGCGATAAGACGTTTTCCCTACCATCTTTCTGTGTGGGTGAGTGGGGAGGGGGTGGGGGGGGGGGGGGGTAGGTGGTGCCAGTGAGACAAATTCTCGTAAAGGTCGGAAATTATGTGTAAGTTGGTTCCAACTCATTAAGTGCTATCACTCTTAAATACTGGATGAATATAGCCTGGCTATCTGCAAGCCATGAGCCTTGTTTCTTTTTCACCACCACTCCCCCCCTCATGGGAGGTAAATAGTTCTTACCTCCACGGTGTTTCTTTCCAGACTTTAGGCAATAGGTATATCAAGTTTAGTTTAAACCGATAAAGTGGTTTAGGAGGAGAGAGGGAACATACATACATACATCCACTTTTGTAATATGCGTCCATTAATTTCACAATGCTTGTATCAAGCATACGACACACACAATTGAGCATTGAATGAAACGCAATATTTTGCTCGACGTCGTCAAGGCTTTCAAATTGTTCAAATGCCTCTGAGCACTATGAGACTTAACATCTGAGGTCATCAGTCCCCTAGAACTTATAACTACTTGAACCTAACTAACCTAAGGACATCACACACATCCATGCCCGAGGCAGGATTCGAACCTGCGACCGTAGCGGTCGCGCGGTTCCATACTGAAGCGCCTAGAACCGCTCGGCCACGCGGCCGGCCAAGGTTTCAAATCACAGTAAATGTAATGACGCAGTTTCTTAGGACATCACAATTACTAGATGTTTTTCGCGACGCTAGTGAGCCTTGAAAAACAGTTTTAAGAACTTCGAGTATTGTATAGTAGACGAACACAACTAACATGGTTTTTGTTACTGCCTCTGACCAGTAAACATGCTTGTGTAGTTACGCAACCAGATGATGTTTTTATGTGTCTCGTATGTGGCTACGTCAGGACTCCAGTGTTACTCATGCAATTTTGTTTGTTCCATCTAACCTACTGTAACATGGCAGAGAGAGAAAGAGAGATAGAGGGACAGAGAGAGAGAGAGAGAGAGAGAGAGAGAGAGAGAGAGAGAGAGAGAGAGAGAGAGAGAGAGAGAGAAAAGCTCTTCGCTCATACAGTGCAATATATTAGAAGAACTGTCTGTATCTACATACAATGAGCAGCCATAAAGTTTTAATTATCACCCAGAAAAATTAAGCTGTTACCATGAAACTTGATGAGGGCGTTAATCTTTTTCTTTGCAGTCAACATTCAATGGGAAACATTTTTCCCAACTATGAACTGATTATAGAAGTCTTCATTCTTGTTGCCCAGGAAACGTTTCTCCTAGAAAATCACCTCGCCATAATTCTGGAAATACCTGGCAATAGATTCCCTCATCTGAGAAAAGAGGAAGAAGTAACTGGGTGCCATGAGGGGAGCACACGGCGGCTGAGTCAAAATTTGATAACGCAAATAAGCAACATATGTGACTGTGTCTTGTGCAGAATTAGCAGGAGCGTTGCCGTGGAGCAAAAACACCCCTTTGGAGAGCGCCCCGTGAGGCTTCGTGTCGACAGCCTGCCGCAACATTGCCAGAAGATTTTCACAGTATGCACCTGTGTCGGTTTGCAAGTACGAGTATGAATACAATCCTTGAGTCTATGCCCGTTTGTTTTATGTGTCCCTCTCATCTATCTTAGTGTTAGCCTTTTTAGTACTGCATTATAATAGTTGTGGAAGAAAAATAAAATTTTTTCAACAGTATGCTTTTGAAGATGCCAGTGCTTTTCGTGCAAGTACTGGAAGGAAGTTTCTACATTCGATTCGTCATAGTTGGTAATATGCTGGGTTAGGTGTCCCGCTAACCAAGTGTAAGCATTATGCTTCGCATGTCGAAAAAATTTCCATTCTGGTTGAAAAAATATCTATAATCTCTATTGTGTGAGAGGAAGTCCACGTGATTTTAAGAAGTTACACTTATCGGAGACGGACGCTGGAATAAATGTGACTACGTCAAGCCAAATTGTTTCGACAGTTGGGAGGACAAAGAGACATGCTTCCATGTTCTGACCCAATTCTTATCCAAGTCGTTTGTGATCGTAGGATGATGGGAAATTTCATACAAGGGCAAAGTATATAAGGTGTAATAAAAATACACCGACATAACTATACTGAGACATAGCAGTAGTGAGATATGACAGGCCAAACGCGCACCAGTTTTAAGCGTCACTCGGTGCAAATTCACATTAAACTTACTGTTACTACACATACTGCACGTGAAGTAAGACTTTAATTTCACCGTCATTCCCGTGGTGCCATCCCGATACAAGAGTGCCGGCATGGCGCTGAGCCAGAGGTAGCAAAATTATTTCACGACCACAAAATATCTAAATCTCAGTTAACGAAGTGACAGAGTAGAAAATGACACCAAATGAAAGATAGAAACGAGACGAGAAAGTGTGTCTAAAACCCCACTCAGTAGACAGAACAGTGCTTAACATATTGCAGATGGAAGATTTGATCATAGCTGTTAACTCCAAAAACCCATACACTTTGGGTATTTCAGCCGCCACGTTTTTGAGACACGAACAGTAGTCACTTCTTAGACCTCTCAAGGCGGGTATACTTCCTGCTAGAAGTATAACCGAATGTTGACAACAACACAGGACATATTTGGCAACCTTGTGACCAAAGAGTTACTTCCTGGATGACACAGAAGTAGTCTACAAAATTCACTTGATATATTCTTACCATTTCTATTAAATAATCTGAATGGTTTTCATGTAAAGTGTGAAATAAAGTTATCAATCTATGGTTTTGAGTCCAGGAAAGTCATTCGATGTGGAAATTGCCAGTTTATCTGTCATAGCCAGAGCACTGGAGCAACAAGGATGAGCACCACACTGCAATGTTCCGCGATAAAGAGCTTGAAAGGTAAATACTTGAAGGCATAATATCAGAAGAATAAGTGCGTGAGGGATGTCTTTTCAAAGTCCTGGATAGTTTTGTTAGTGAGATTGCTAGAGTGCGTTATCGTGTCGTATCAACACGCGATGAAGTTTTATGGGCCGCTTTTCTTATACAGTGACTGATAACATGTCTTAGTTGTTGGCAAAAAATACTAGCTGCGGTATGCTCTCCCCTGGGAAGCTCTCTGTAATGCACAACACCTTTTTTAAGCCACCCGAGATAAAATATTACGTTCACACTGCCTTTTGTTAGGACCTAGTCATTAATTCTTCTTAAGAAGTTAACATAATGACGTCATAAGTAGTCACCAGTAGAAATATTGCATTGGAATTCTCAACAAGGCTACTGATAACGATCAAACAACAATGCAATAATAGTAACCCCTTTCATTTTTGTTGTTTTAAATTAGGGCATGCAGTACTACTGCTCTCGGCTTCTAAACCTTGCTTATCGAACGCAAATGTTGCACGGAACTTAAATGGTCGCACTTCATCACATAATGTCTGTCATGGAGGCTCCCTGAATGTGCTAAATCGTTTAAGTTTGGAGTAAAAAAGTCTTTTTATGATGTGCTTTGTCCAAAAGCACTCGCCTGTCACACAGTGACCTACACCACACCAGTGTCATGTTGGCCTAGCGGTAGCGTGCTCAATTTACAGTCCGTTAGTTCATAATGGAAATCAGTTCGGATATCGTTGGAGAAACGATGCGTTTTGAAAGTCTTTCCGTCGCTTTTTTTTATTCGATCTGCCAACGGCCAGAACGAAATTCGGTGACTAAATCATAAGACAAGTTCCGCATCATAAGCCTTCTCGGAACTTACATTCAATACATTGTAGGAGTGAGAGTAAGTGTCTGCTTAGCAAATACTAACTTACTTCATAAGAAAGACTCAGAAACGTCTCAAATGGACTATTAATGGCAGTAATTTGTGTATTGTTTGTCATTTGGGGAACCGTAACCCGAGACAAACGATATGGAAACAATGAACGTACTGAGGTGATCTGGAGGTGAAAAATATATTAATGGCAGAATTACAAACTTTTTTTTTTTTTGTATCGGCATCAGAAGAGACACACTTTCCTTGTAAATACGCATTTTGATAACTCTGTGACATACTTGAATCATTTCACAACTGTGACTGAAACACATAGTTTTCTTTCATTACATTATACTTTGCCGGCCTGGGAGACCGAACGGTTCTAAGCGCTACTGTCTGGAACCGTGCGACTGCTACGGTCGCAGGTTCGAATACTGCCTCGGGCATGGATTTGTGTGATGTCCTTAGGTTAGTTAGGTTTAAGTAGTTCTAAGTTCTAGGCGACTGATGACCTGAGAAGTTAAGTCCCATAGTGCTCAGAGCCATTTTGAACCATTTTTGAACCATAAGGATTGTTTTATGACACTGTTCCACATGACTTACAAACTGAATTATTGAACGAAATTACGAAAGACGAAGTTATAGTCACCATAGGTAAAGGAGCGTCGAAAAAGTCCCCTGGGCCCGACGGGCTCGCTTTGGATTTTTATAGACCTTTTCAGTATTTATTGGCTCCCAAGTTGACGGAAATCTGTCGGGAGCTGATGTCCCCAGCCGCTCCCCACAACTTAAGTGGAAGGAATGAGTACACCGTTTCACAAACCGACAGGTGGCGCTCGAATACATGATTACCGCACGCTGACACTCGTCAACTGCGACATGAAGATATTCACCAGACCATTAGCAAACCGTGTACGATCGACCATGCCTCACATCATCTCACCAGATCAGGCTTCCTTAGGGGGCATCAGTAACATCCACACAACACTGTGTCGATACCGTGGTATAATCGCCCTAGGGAGGGCATGACACATCCCGGGAGCGCTATCACTAGATTTTAGCCAAGTTTTCAATCGAGTGGATCGTGTGTATCTGACATCCGTTCTCCAACAAATGCAGTACCCACAGCAATTCATAGACGTCGTGATGCGCCTTCTCCGAGGGGTGACCTCCAAGGTGCTCGTTAACGTGCGTCTCACGCAGACCCTCCCGATTTCCATATCGGTGCGTCAAGGCTGCCCCCTGTCGATCTTACTCAACGCTCTGGCACTGGAACCGCTCCTTTGTGGCCCCCGTCAACGCCTCACCGGACTCACCTTACGCGGAATCACATTTCGCTGCACAGCATATGGCAGACGACCTGGTTCTCGTGCTCCACAACCGCGACGATTTAACCAGTGCACCAGAATGGATTGTCACATACGGTGTGGCTTCAGGCAGGTGCCTCAACGTCACCAGATCAGTGGCCGTGAACATAGGAGGCGTGTGTCGACCCCCTACAGCTTAGTGGTACTATCAAATATTTTGCAGTATAGTTTCACGACGACATACGGCGCACTGCGGGCCTTAATTACCGCCGCTTATTACAACAAATTCGGGTCCAGATTTCCAACCTTCGTCTGCGGACCCTTTAAATTCTTCATAGGACACACTTCGTCAATGTTTACCTAGCATCACGCCTTCCACACATTGCACGTGTCCTCCCAATACTGGTACCGATGGCTCGCCATATATTAGTGGCATTCGAAGCCTACGTCAGTACACACATGCTCTTCAAAGTCAGTTATGAGTCGCTGACACCTCCCCCAGATAGAGGAGGTCTTGGCCTAGTGCAACAGAGAGGTGGCCCTGTTTGCCAGCTCGCACATCATACTGTGGCGTCACCGCCAGGAAGGTTGGACACATTTGCTGCTAGAGTCCTTAGCTCCACCCTTCCTTACGCTCCCACTGACGACTCAAGAAAACTGGAAATTTGTGTTAAGGTCTTATGGGACCAAACTACTTAGGTCATCGGTCCCTAAGCCTACACACTACTTAATCTAACTTAAACTAACTAACACTATAGACAACACACACATCCATGCCCAAGAGAGGACTCAAACCTCCGACGGAGGGAGCACGACTCAAAACATAACCCCACATTTCTACTACTTCGGTCACTTTTACATTGAACACCGTTATGTCCATATCGCTGTACCACCGACGAAATAGGTGACGGCGTGGGAGATACACCGCGTCCTACAACAGAGACGTCCAGCAAACTTTGTGGAGACCAAAACCCTCATGTTAGTTGAAAGGTGGTGTGGCTGACGATACACGCGGTTACACTGGATACAGACGCCCGATCAACATGGTACACCACAGTCAACGCCAAACAGATCACTCGATCACTCCTCTACATGATAAATATGGTGGACTCACCTCTATGTGCAGACTGCGGAGTACCAGACAGCCGGCCACGGTGGCCGAGCGGTTCTAGGCGCTTCAGTCCGGAACCGCGCGACTGCTACGGACGCAGGTTCGAATCCTGCCTAGGGCATGGATGTGTGTGATGTCCTTAGGTTAGTTAGGTTTAAGTAGTTCTAAGTTCTAGGGGACTGATGACCTCAGATGTTAAGTTCCATAGTGCTCAGAGCCATTTGAACCATTTTTTAGTACAAGACACTGACGAGCACTGACTCAGATGTGGCGCGGCAGAGGACTTATGGCGCTTCGTGTGACAAATTTTGTCGTACTTTCTACGGGTGACCCCGGAACACATCGCCTCGTCTTCTACTTTTTCCGGATGAACTGTATTTCCCGCGCACCAAAACCAAAGCAGTCACGTGGGTCCGTGGGCACGCAGTGCGGTATTTATTTCACGATGGACCTAAAAACGTAATGGACTTTTGGAACTACCTACAAGAACGTCATTGCAAGATTGTACGGAACCCAAAATATAGATAATATTTTCCTAATTAGTTACAGAGTGCCCTACGCGATCCTCTAAGCAGCTGGATCATCAACAGGTAGGGGAAGATACCCACTGACTAGGCTGACAAGAATGAGATACGACATGCGTGAAGACATACCTGAATGATGAAGTGCAAGGACAGTAGCGGCGCATCCTTCTGCATCGTGAACGAAGCACATTTTCCGTTTCCCCGTATATACACTCCTGGAAATTGAAATAAGAACACCGTGAATTCATTGTCCCAGGGAGGGGAAACTTTATTGACACATTCCTGGGGTCAGATACATCACATGATCGCACTGACAGAACCACAGGCACATAGGCACAGGCAACAGAGCATGCACAATGTCGGCACTAGTACAGTGTATAACCACCTTTCGCAGCAATGCAGGATGCTATTCTCCCATGGAGACGATCGTAGAGATGCTGGATGTAGTCCTGTGGAACGGCTTGCCATGCCATTTCCACCTGGCGCCTCAGTTGGACCAGCGTTCGTGCTGGACGTGCAGACCGCGTGAGACGACGCTTCATCCAGTCCCAAACATGCTCAATGGGGGACAGATCCGGAGATCTTGCTGGCCAGGGTAGTTGACTTACACCTTCTAGAGCACGTTGGGTGGCACGGGATACATGCGGACGTGCATTGTCCTGTTGGAACAGCAAGTTCCCTTGCCGGTCTAGGAATGGTAGAACGATGGGTTCGATGACGGTTTGGATGTACCGTGCACTATTCAGTGTCCCCTCGACGATCACCAGTGGTGTACGGCCAGTGTAGGAGATCGCTCCCCACACCATGATGCCGGGTGTTGGCCCTGTGTGCCTCGGTCGTATGCAGTCCTGATTGTGGCGCTCACCTGCACGGCGCCAAACACGCATACGACCATCATTGGCACCAAGGCAGAAGCGACTCTCATCGCTGAAGACGACACGTCTCCATTCGTCCCTCCATTCACGCCTGTCGCGACACCACTGGAGGCGGGCTGCACGATGTTGGGGCGTGAGCGGAAGACGGCCTAACGGTGTGCGGGACCGTAGCCCAGCTTCATGGAGACGGTTGCGAATGGTCCTCGCCGATACCCCAGGAGCAACAGTGTCCCTAATTTGCTGGGAAGTGGCGGTGCGGTCCCCTACGGCACTGCGTAGGATCCTACGGTCTTGGCGTGCATCCGTGCGTCGCTGCGGTCCGGTCCCAGGTCGACGGGCACGTGCACCTTCCGCCGACCACTGGCGACAACATCGATGTACTGTGGAGACCTCACGCCCCACGTGTTGAGCAATTCGGCGGTACGTCCACCCGGCCTCCCGCATGCCCACTATACGCCCTCGCTCAAAGTCCGGCAACTGCACATACGGTTCACGTCCACGCTGTCGCGGCATGCTACCAGTGTTAAAGACTGCGATGGAGCTCCGTATGCCACGGCAAACTGGCTGACACTGACGGCGGCGGTGCACAAATGCTGCGCAGCTAGCGCCATTCGACGGCCAACACCGCGGTTCCTGGTGTGTCCGCTGTGCCGTGCGTGTGATCATTGCTTGTACAGCCCTCTCGCAGTGTCCGGAGCAAGTATGGTGGGTCTGACACACCGGTGTCAATGTGTTCTTTTTTCCATTTCCAGGAGTGTATTACCACGGTCTAGTAAATGCCCGAGATACTTGTTTATTTATTGCACGCTGCGGTGCTAGATACACGTATTTTATGTGTTGTATAAAGGAATACAAAAAATATATATACAGGGTGAGTCACCTAACATTACCGCTGGATGTATTTCGTAAACGACATCAAACACTGACGAATCGATTCCACAGACCGAACGTGAGGAGAGGGGCTAGTGTAATTGGTTAATACAAACCATAAAAAATGCACGGAAGTATGTTTTTTAACACAAACCTACGTTTTTTTTAAATGGAACCCCGTTAGTTTTGTTAGCACATCTGAACATATAAACAAATACGTAATCAGTGCCGTTTGTTGCATTGTAAAATATTAATTACATCCGGAGATATTGTAACCTAAAGTTGACGTTTGAGTACCACTCCTCCGCTGTTCGATCGTGTATATCGGAGAGCACCGAATTACGTAGGGATCCAAAGGGAACGGTGATGGACCTTAGGTACAGAAGAGACTGGAACAGCACATTACGTCCACATGATAACACCTTTTTATTGGTCTTTTTCACGGACGCACATGTACATTACCATGAGGGGTGAGGTACATGTACACACGTTTTCAGTTACGGAGTGGAATAGAGTGTGTCCCGACATGTTAGGCCAATAGATGTTCAATGTGGTGGCCATCATTTGCTGCACACAGTTGCAATCTCTGGCGTAATGAATGTCGTACACGCCGCAGTACATCTGGTGTAATGTCGCCGCAGGCTGCCACAATACGTTGTTTCATATCCTCTGGGGTTGTAGGCACATCACGGTACACATTCTCCTTTAACGTACCCCACAGAAAGAAATCCAGAGGTGTAAGATCAGGAGAATGGGCTGGCCAATTTATGCGTCCTCCACGTCCTATGAAACGCCCGTCGAACATCCTGTCAAGGGTCAGCCTAGTGTTAATTGCGGAATGTGCAGGTGCACCGTCATGCTGATACCACATACGTCGACGCGTTTCCAGTGGGACATTTTCGAGCAACGATGGCAGATCATTCTGTAGAAACGCGATGTATGTTGCGGCTGTTTGGGCCCCTGCAATGAACTGAGGACCAATGAGGTGGTCGCCAATGATTCCGCACCATACATTTACAGTCCACGGTCGCTGTCGCTCTACCTGTCTGAGCCAGCGAGGATCGTCCACGGACCAGTAATGCATGTTCCGTAGATTCACTGCCCCGTGTGAGATGTTTATATTTTCCCACCTCAGCGTTGCAAATGTTTTGACTTTTGAGTGAAATGCCCAGTCGATGTGCTGTTGTTTTCACGTCAATTCTACCAACAGTGAGAGTTGTTTAGCTCTCGGGGTGTTGTAAAATTCCTGGATTCGTCTCGTCGTTGTGCAGCCTATGAAAAGGATTGCGGAAGACTCCCAAATAAATTCCAAAGTACAGTGCAGTTTTAACACCAATATATTTCCAGGACTCTGGTGTCCGAGCCTGGTGAACTGTACCGGTTACATCACATGTACCCAAAGTTGACATCAATCGACACAGAGTTTACAACAATCAACAAACGAGTGAGCCTACAATACATTTGCTCGCAACCCTAGCCAAAAAAGGAGTGCCCCAAGACGCCTGCGTGACCTCTAGTTATACTTTTGTTAGCAATTACAGACAATGAAAATTACAATTTTATATAAAATCACAATTAAAAGTTAAACCGAATATGAGATACACATTGCTAAAAATTTACAATCTCAGTACTGAACAAGGTGAACCTATTATCAACTTAGTTACGAGTTAATATAACATTTTCTAACTAATTTTGTTACAGGTAACAATTACATTTCTACGTTTGTTTATAAAAAATCAACTAGTGCCTGGATTTTAGTGCTAACATATATCGGAGATTCAATTAACATGCTTTATTTATATGTTCTATTTAATTTGCTGTAGTAATTTTATAATGATAGGTTTACTGGTACATCCTGACCATGTACTACATTTCTTTCGATTAGTTACAGTATTAATTTCACATTTATATTGTGTTTTTCACATAAGAACAATGTTAATCAGCAAAGCATCGTTTTCGAATTATATGTATACTGAAAGAGTGGTTATTTTTGCATGTAATTTGGAAACAGGTCACTTTACAATTGGGCAATTAGGACTGGTGTTTATCTTTAATGCTCTCCGAGGGGTTCTGATAGGTAGCAATGAGATACAGTAATATTTCACGTGGTTTGTAAAACCCGCTTCATCGGTAAACAAGTAGAACTGCAACGCACTCTCTGTTAATGCCCATTGACAGAATTGCACTCGATGATTAAAGTCATCACCATGTAATTGCTGATGTAGCGACACATGAAACGGGTGAAAGCGGTGACGATGCAGTATGCGCATGACACTACTTTGACTCAGTCCACCGGCTCTCGCAATGTCCCGTATACTCATGTGTGGGTTCATGGCAACAGCAGCTAACACACCAACTGCACCCGCTTCTCCTGTGACGGGCCTGTTACGGACCCGTTTGCGTGCTACGACCATACCTGTTGCATACAGTTGGCGGTAGATGTTTTGCAATGTGCGGCACGTTGGATGTTCTCTGTCCGGGTACCGTTCTGCATACACCCTGCAGGCTTCAGCTGCATTTCGTCGACACTCGCCATAGATGGGTATCATCTCCGCCTTTTCAGAGTTCGAATACACCATGCTCACAGTTCCTACAACACTACACTATCACAGACGTCTGGTAACACAGTTGGTCTGCGTGCGGAGACGAATGCAGAATAACAATAGCAGCAATCGCTACATGCGGACACTGCGACAGCTAGACGAAACCACAACAGTGCCCTACAGCCACACTCTTAAACACGGTCGTCATCGTAAACATGTCCCTGCAGATGCTGCTCACCGACCGTGGCCCGTGTTTGTTACAACACGCAACTGAACGCCGGAGGTTTCAAGCGTCAACTTTAGGTTACAATATCTCCGGATGTAATTAACATTTTACAATGCAACAAACGGCACTGATTACGTATTTGTTTATATGTTCAGATGTGCTAACAAAACTAACGTGGTTCCATTTAAAAAAAACGTAGGTTTGTGTTAAAAAACATATGTCCGTGCATTTTTGTATGGTTTGTATTAAACAATTACACTAGCCCCTCTCCTCACGTTCGGTCTGTGGAATCGGTTCGTCACTATTTGATGTGGTTTACAAAATATATCCAGCGGTAACATCAGGTGTATATATATATATATATATATATATATATAACTTAAAAAAAGAATTTCCCACTATTGATTTCCCCTCAGCATTCCAAATACCTTGACGGCGAGGGGGACATTGTGGCCAGGCCTGGGGTTACGACCCCTGCCCACTCTGCCCTCCCCGCCCTCCCCTCCATGCCTCCCCTACATGAATAAAAATTAGGTTAGGAGGTCAACGACACAAGTAGTTATAATTTTAAAGAATTCGTAAGTATATGATAGAGGATGTAGTGGGCTCAAATGCTCGACTATGCCTACACCGCCGATCTTGCACCACATTTTCTCTTTATGTATCGTGATTTCTGCTTGGCATTAAAAGAAAATGATATCTCCTTTGTCGTTTCATCGGTATTGGCGTCCTACCAGCATGTAAATAAAGAGAACACAAATAAATATGTTGCTTTTTCTCGACTTAAGAAAACTAAATACTGTCTCTGTGATGCCTTCATTGGCACTGACGTCATGCGCCATGTGACATGAGTCTGTTTAACGACTGAAAAGATTGAAATAGACAGCCTTCTTTTTATGCGTAATCTTCGACCCTTTAAAAAAATAAACAGAAAAAAGAAAACGAATTTTTCTCTTCTTCGAGGGAAAACCTTCATTTCCCATAAACAATATTTTCTCCCTAACAACGTGATAATTCAATAACGTGTCCAGCTTCCATACTTCTCTATAGCTTCATTTAGCCGCCGGGGAACCGAGGCAACAAGTTTCCCGAGGAATCTGTTATTCTCTGACAGCTCTTTCGATGCGTCATGAACTGCTGCGGATAGCGCTGGCTTGGTTGTCGGTGCAGGTCTCCTACGCCTAAAATTTTCTTCATCTCTGTCCGTACATGCTCTATGGGACTGATACGACATTACAGTGCCAGTATTATTCCGAATTACAATGCAATTTTCCGGCACAAATTTTCATTGTCGTCATTACATTATACAGCTGTTGGTTGTCCATATTCGCTGTTGCGAGTACATCTCATGTTTTCGCCGCAGTGCCTGAGGAACATTGCACTGCAATATCGTATTTATTCGCCGACACCAGGCAAGCGACTTCCAAATAAAGTGTCGCCTGTAGGGGAATATACATGTATCAAAAAGAAGTTTTGCATCACCCCGGTTCCCAGAGCTCCTGAAGACAGACGTTGGATATTGTATCACAGACACAGTCCCTTTGACTCTTCAGAGATGTCACTAAACCCACCCAAAAATGTCAACAACCATGCTTGAGCAGCGGAGAGGGTCCGACAGCCGATCAGTTCCAGTCATTCCACCAGGAAGGAGGTACACGGCACGTGTTGTCTGTAGTTCAGCCATGCCTAGACTGTCAATATCGCGGTTCGATTGCGTCCGCATTGTTACTTGTGCCAGGAAGCACTCTCAACAAGTGAAGTTCTCTAAGTGAACTAAAGCGATGTTATTCGGACATGGAGGAGATACAGAGAGACAGGAACTGTCGGTGACATGCCTCGCTCAGGCCGACCAAGGGGTACTACTGCAGTGGATGACCGCTACTTACGGAACCTCATAGCAACGCCACCGTGTTGAATAATGCTTTTCGTGTAGCCACAGAACGTCATATTACGACTCAAACTGTGCGCAATAGGCTGCATGATGCACGACTTCACTCCCGACGTCCATGGCGAGGTCCATCGTTGCAACCACGACACCATGCAGCCCGGTACAGATGGGTCCAACAAGATTCCGAATGGACCGCACAGGATTGGCATCACGTTCTCTTCACCGATGAGTGTCGCATATGCCTTCAACCAGACAATTGTCGGAGACGTGTTTGGAGGCAACCCGGTCAGGCTGAACGTCTTAGACACACTGTCCAGGGAGTGTAGCAAGGTGGAGGTTTCCTGCTGTTTTGGGGGTGGCGTTATGTGCGGCCGACGCACGGCTATACGATACGCGAAAGCCATCCTCCGACCAATAGTGCAACCATATCGGCAGCATATTGGCGAGGCATTCGTCTTTATGGACGACAATTCGCGCCCTCATCGTGCACATCTTGTGAATTACTTCCTTCAGGATAACTACATCGCTCGACTAGAGTGGCAAACATGTTCTCCAGACATTAACCCTATCGAACATGCCTGAATTAGATTGAAAAGGGCTGTTTATGGACGACGTGTCCCACCAACCACTCTGAGGTATCAACGCCGAATCGCCGTTGAGGAGTGGGACAATCTGGACCAACAGTGCCTTCATAAACTTGTGAATAGTATGCCACGCCGAATACAGGCACGCATCAATGCAAGAGGGTGTGCTACTGTGTATTAGAGGTACCGGGTGTGTTCAGCAGTCTGGGTCAAAACCTCTGAAGGTCTCGCTGTATGGTGGTACAACATGCAATGTGTCGTTTTCGTGAGCAATGAAAAGGAAGGAAATGATGTTGATGTTGATCTCTATTCCAATTTTCTGTACAAGTTCCGGAACTCTCGGAACCGAGCTGATGCAAAACTTTTTTTGATGTGTGCGATAATCGAAGTACTATGCGCGATGTGGACATATGGTTGACGACGTGTGGAAATTTGGGTGCAGCAGTGAGTCGTGCTCGGATAGGTTACTGGTAAGGCGACCGCACGCGAAAAGCGGGAAATCCGCATTCGAATCCCGGTCCGGTCCAAATTTTCACTGTCGTCATTCCATTATACAGCTGGTGGTTGTCCCTGCTCTTAATTCCAGATACATTTCGTGAACTATGGGACTTAGGTCAGCACCTTTGGGAGACCTATCCAACAGCTCAACGTTTCCGTTCGTTTGAAACCAGTGTTTTACACAGTTCGCTGTGTGGAAAGGAGGACAAAAGGTTGGAAAATTATTCTGCCTCCCGAAAATCTCAGACGAATAGAAGTAAGCATTACGTTATCCAGTATTTCACAGTAGTAATGACTAGAAAACGGACGGTCCAGTTGCCACAGAACGCCACAAACACCTGCTAATACCCATCCCCAAATTGTGACAGCAGCTCGGCCACACCTTTGCCACTGATGGATATATTTTCTGTTGCATCTCGCTCCACTTGGTCGATATACATAAACTGAAGTATTTGGTGCAGTAGGAAAAACCTTCTCTACGGTAAATATAACTTGCTGCCAGTATGAAAGCGGTTTAATCTTACAGCCTTATGTTGCCTCTTCAACATTTCCTTAATTGCTGATTTTCGTCCATATGTTCCTTTCTCGTTGAGACGACGACGAATGGTCGACGTGCTGAGACTTACCTGGAGGATGTTCCTAATTTCTGTGCTTGTCCTGAAAGGGTCTTGATCACTGCAGTGGAATATACTGTCGCCTTGATCCTCCATGATAGCCTGTGGACGTCCACGGCAACGACGGTGGTTGACATGGCCTTCAATATATGACTTCCAGTGCTCACTGGAGGAAGGAGAGGACAAACGGTATCCCTGGATACCCTGTTACAAATACACCACAGTTTGAGGATGAACACTGTCTTCGGTTGTTAATCGTTTCGTATTTTTAGCAGTACCATACCCTTAGATCTTAAACTTGGTTTCATCTAATGGTTTCCACAGCTACAGGAACATAACGTGTGATACCTTTTAGGAAAACTATAATGCAGCGCTATCGGACGAAAAGGTCGACCTAGCCCAGACTGTGCAGACTTTGTTTTTAAACCTATTCCTATCTTGACAATAAACTTTTCTTATGCGGTAAGTTTGCAAATGTTGCCACTTAATGTGTTTTAAGATTAAACTAAATGACTTCACCTATGTCTACCTTAAAAGCATCTTCTTCACAGCAGTAAATAACGGTTTGTGAAGCGATTACTGCCCAAATTAGGGGATAGAAAACAACGGCGTTAGGTGCCAGGTTCGATTTTGGGTCAGGCAAAAATGTTGTGTCCACATTTCAGATTCGAACATCTCGCTGCTGGTGAAAAATATCGACATCTAACATCTTATTTTACTTAGTTAACAATCTGATTACGTGCTGGGTTCGAGTCCCCATCACAAATTTTTACATCATAGCATTTAGTATTAAACACGTGCAAAATGTGTTACTTGAGATTATAGTAAACGTTTTCCGTTGTTAGTTAACAGAGAGATAATGGTCTTGATGTGCTTCCAGACAGTGCAAAAAATTTTAAAGTTGAAATTTGCAAACTGGTACTGGTGAAAACTTCAATATTTGACGACTCTTGATGCCTACTGGCCAGTGACGAACGTTGCTTTGACCGAGTCTCGGTCAGGAACGAAAGCTTCGCTTATTTCAACAGCTATATGTCTATGGTTTCAATCCAGATCCAGAACAAAAAAGTTCGTCATATCGTTTAAGGTTCAGACATGTAGACAACTAATTTCTTAATCATGAGTACAGAGAAATTACTGATGAAAAAATGTTAATTTTGAGGATTCCATCGAGTGCTTACCGCTGCTAATCGCACTGCATTTAACTCATTAGTTCAAGATCCAGTTTATGGCAAACCACTGTTATTAGAAACGACGTTTCACAGATGTGGGAAAACCTTTTAAAGACCAAAAATACTTTGGATTGTCGGAGAACTTTAGGGGTCCACGTATCGTCTAAATATATCTTGCTCATAAAAACATTTAATGTTGACTAAAGATTCCTGGATTGATTTAAGTGACGGAGTTAGTTAATTGAAATTCTAATGAGTGTGGTAGTGATCTTGAAATGTCACTTACTGTAATAAAATCGAGTTTACAAGTGTTAAGGATTGCTCATCTCGAATGACACGTTTCCTAGTATTTGCAACATCGTGGTTTTGATTTGCATCTCGACTGATTACCTTAAAAAACGGTGTTCTCTAGTGGCCTCTTGTTGTATCCGTTTTGTGTAGCCAAACGACGGTACTGTAGAGAGATTAGAGTACCTGCAAGACAGTTACGCAAATCAGGCGAAACGCATTTCAGGTCGTTCGGATACATTGGGTATGATACTGCGTGTCTCGTTCTTCAGGTAGTACTTATCCATGATAATTTTCTGTCGGTTGTATCTCAAGAATGACTTACGTGGGTGAGTCATAGCATTGCTTACAACATCATTTTTTATACAAGAGCCACACAGCTAGTGTGATTAAAAGCAAAGCTAGAGGAATGGAGACGGAGCTACACTATGTGATGAAAAGTATTCGGACACTTGGCTGAAAATGACTTACAAGTTCGTAGTGCCCTCCATCGGTAATGCTGGAATTCAGTGTGGTGTTGGTGCACCCTTAGCCTCGATGACAGTTCCCACTCTCACAGGCATACGTTCAATCAAGTGCTGGAAGGTTTCTTGGGAATGGCAGCCCATTCTTCACGGACTGCTGCACTGAGGAGAGATATCGATGTCGGTTGGTGAGGTCTGGCACGAAGTCGGCGTTCCAAAAAAAAAAGGCGTTCTATAGGATTCAGGTCAGGACTTTGTGCAGGCCAGTCCATCACAGGGAAGTTATTGTCGTGTAACCACTCCGCCACAGGCCGTGTATTATGAAATGGTTCTCGATCGTGTTGAAAGATGCAAACACTATCCCCGAATTGCCCTTTAACAGTGAGAAGCAAGAAGGTGCTTAAAACATCAATGTAGGCCTGTGCTGTGATAGTGCCACGCAAAACAACAAGGGGTGCAAGCCCCCTCCATAAAAAAACACGACCACACGATAACAGAACCGCCTCCGAATTTTACTGTTGGCACTACACACGCTGGCAGATGACGTTCATCGGGAATTCACCATGCCCACGGATCACCACATTGTGTATCGTGATTCTTCACTCCACACAACGTTTTTCCACTGTTCAATCGTCCACTGTTTACGCTCCTTACACCAAGCGAGGCGCCGTTTGGCATTTACCAGCGTGATGTGTGGCTTATGAGCAGCCTCTCGACCATGAAATCCAAGTTTTCTCACCTCCTGCCTAACTATCACAGTACTTGCAGTGGATCCTGACGCAGTCTGCAATTGCTGTGTAATGGTCTGCATAGGTGCATGCCTATTATACATTACGACCCTCTTCAACTGTCGACGGTCTCTGTCAGTCAACAGACGAGGTCGGCCTGTTCGCTTTTGTGCTGTACATGTCCCTTCACGTTTCCACTTCACTATCAGATCGAAAACAGTGGATCTAGGGATGTTTAGGCATGTGGAAATCTCGCGTATAGAAGCATGACACAAGTGACACCCAGTCTCCTGACCACGTTCGAAGTCCGTGAGTTCCGCAGAGCGACCCATTCTGCTCTCTCACGATGTCTAATGACTACTGAGGCCGCTGATATGGAGTACCTGGAAGTAAGTGGCAGCACAACGCATCTAATATGAAAAACGTATGTTTTTGGAGGTGTCCGGATACTTTTGATCACATAGTGTAGATAGCATTATGGTCATCACATATGTCTGGCGATGCCATTCATTGAAATGCAAAACGGCAATATGCAAACTAATTTGTCCCTTCTTATGGGCTATAAGCTGGTCGATTGATTGTAACAGACTGTTATCAGTGATATTGGGTGGTGTGGTCCAGTTATCGTGGTTATGTTTTTCAATATGTAGAAGAAAATGGATTCAAGCTCACGTTAAAAATATACTCTTGTTGAAATGAGAGTTTAGTTGTTGGTGCTATGGTATCATGATGAGAACTACGGTGTAGTAGACCACTACCAGCCAGAGTAACACTGTAGGTCTGAGTAACAAGAGCATGATCTTAACAAATTATGATAGCCGTCAGCAGTGCGGGTGCGGTGTGCAATCTGATGTTACTAACAGTGATAAACACGAGATCCTGTACCGTGGTCAAAACTCATGGTCAGTGTGGTGTAGAAGTATCGGCTAGCAAGAGAGCAATTTCGCAGCCTTTTCTTCCGGTCTGGAAATCTCAAGTCAGTGCAGACGTAATTTTTGTTCTGAGTACATCACTGCTGATCGGATAGGGACATACTTGAATGCATTTTCCGTTCTTTGCTATCAACCAGAAAATCATGACTTTGCCAAGCAATGTGTTTCTGCAGGATACTCCAAGCAATGGGAAAGGTGTGCTAACGATAACATTCGAATTCACAGTTAGCACAAGTTACAGGTAAGCATATCCTTACACTATTTTCATGAAGCCAATGTAGTAACAGAGATCGGTACCACCATCGCCGGCGTCTCACAGCTGGCAACGAAGCCGCACGTTTCCGACAGACTCCGATACCGGTCGCACGAGGACCCGGCGAATCCAATGATGCTCACCTGCTTCACCACGCCTTCAGTGGCACAGCTACGAGCGCCCTGCATCGCCGCGATGTAGGGTGGTCGGCGGCGGCTACACGGACGGCCCAGTCTTAGTTTCAGTCCTCAATTAGCCTTCGACAGTTTGCTCGTGCATTAGTATCGGGAGCCTCACACTGCACGACGCCCTTTTGCTTCTTGTAATAGCTGGACTTTATTGCTCTTCGTTCTTTGGTAAAAAATTTTCGCAACGCTTGGAAAAAACTACAAGTTAAGTAAAACTTCCGTTTACTGTATTTACGTCTTCGCTAATCATTTATGCTTCTGTCCAGCTTCTCTATGGTGACAGCACTGCACCACTCTGTCGCCCATTCACGGGGTCCCAGGTTCGATTCCCGACCGGTTTGGGGATTTTCTCTGACGGGGGACTGGGTGTTTGTGTTGTCCCCATCATTTCATCCTCATTCGTGGCAGTGGCTAGACTGGACTGTGTAAAAAACTGGACAGTGTAACAATTGGGACTTTGTACGGGAGCTGATGACCGCGCAGTTGAGCACCCCACAAACCAAACATCATCATCAAGCATCTGTAGTCCATCTCTCCTTACCATTGTATACGAAGCAGTACACAAAACCCAATACCTTATCTCCCGCTTCCTACTGATCTGTATGTAGCTTAGATCGAATTATGTACTGAACAGTCGATTTATCAGTATCATTAAACACATATTCTTGGTTATCGTCAATGCTTGGGTCCTTCGCTGATTGAACATTTCATATCTTTCATTCTGCACGTTACACGCTGCGTTTTAATTTTAAAAAAATGTACATTTTTGCTCTTGGTCCTATGGTTTCTGTAATAGCCTCCCCTGATAGTTCATTTTTCATTAATGTCCTTTTCTTTCAAATGGTTCAAATGGCTCTGAGCACAATGGGACTTAACATCTGAGGTCATCAGTCCCCTAGAACTTAGAACTACTTAAACCTAACTAACCGAGGGACATCACACACATCCATGCCCGAGGCAGGATTCGAACCTGCGACCGTAGACGTCTCGCGGTTCCAGACTGAAGTGCCTAGAACCGCTCGGCCACACCGGCCGGCTCCACTTCTTTGTATTGACACATGGTGTGTTATAAATGTTATTATCGGGGTAACCTGAAGTGTCACATCACCTATGCATGTCAATTTTAATAACACGATAATTTTGTGACAATTATATGCTATATTACGCTGTCTGTGCCTGTGTAACACATTTTAATATTTTTTGCCTCAGATTTCTTCAACAAATGTCCGTAATGGAAATAAACGAGGGCCATCTTAGAAATACCTAAAATAGCCATTCCTACAGCTGTTGGTTTATAAAAGACAAGGTTAAGGCTATTTAATTGAGTAGCAACGAAATTCTCCGGAACTACAACAACGAACTTGAAACTGGTCTGCCGGCCGGTGTGGCCGTGCGGTTAAAGGCGCTTCAGTCTGGAACCGCGTGACCGCTACGGTCGCAGGTTCGAATCCTACCTCGGGCATGGATGTGTGTGATGTCCTTAGGTTAGTTAGGTTTAATTAGTTCTAGGCAACTAATGACCTCAGAAGTTAAGTCGCATAGTGCTCAGAGCCATTTGAACCATTTTTTTGAAACTGGTCTTGCAGGTAGAACAGCAGATCCGTATCTACCGTCCGAACGAGCTACTGTCCTCACATCACTCATTCTCCGACATTCTGCATAGTTTTATCAAAAACAACGTTACTCAAAAGATTTTGCATTACTTCTTGCCTCAGGATTAATATCGATATTCAGTGACTGCTTCAAATAGCTGTAGTGAATCACCTAATCTTTTATTTCAAAATGTTGAAATCAGCTTTGGAACTCCTGGATTGTTGATGCTTGGTGGTGGTATCATTTTCTCTGGGCGTAGTGTTAGATCGGAGTGAAGTTCATGGATATTTTCTGGATGCTGAAGATCTACTTCTAAAACGTAACCTTTGTCTCAATTATCTGCTATTCTCATTGTTTTAGGAACTATCCACATACAGCAATATAAAATCAGAGTGTGCTAGGTATTGCATCGTCGACCAGCCATAGAGACTATTAACGTCAAGATGTATAAGTTTCATCGTTATTTTCTTTATAACCGGCCATAAATCTATTATTTACAACTGCGTGTCTATGCGAACAGTCAACAATACCACCTGCAATGTTACGCTCAACAAATTGTAATTGTCCAATGTCCACAATAAGGTGGAAATTTACATTAGTGTTTTACAGCAAATCGTGCCATCCTTGAACCATGTGACGTCACATAATAGGCTGGGTCCTGTTCGTATATTTTGCGACAGAGTGCGCAGAAATTTTCAAGGACATCAGCCAACAGCAAGACAACAGTTTTGAAAAATGCCAGAGTAATCGTCTAATGTCTTGAATCCAAATAGAGGTGAACCAGCGCGTTATTCATTTTCTCAGTTTGTGAATAAATCATCCAGTTGTTCTGAAAATGTAATCATTTGTTTTTCTGTACGTGTACATCACATCTAACGACTTCTGTTCCATTCGGATAATTCCTTCGTGTGTGGTTTTTTTTTTTTTTTGCCACAGGGTGTATTTTCGTTTTCTATTAATGAAAACGTGTTTCGACATCAATGTCTCATATTCTGTGGGCCCGATTTATTCCTGTAAAAATATCATGCAAAATTCTTGATTGTTTTTCTGCTTTAGGCTTAAAAGCCGTGACATGTACATTTTTTACTATGGTTTAATTACTCACCTGAAATTCCATTAATTGTGAATGTGGATTTGTACAGGTTGGCTTGCTTTGAATCCTTTTTATGGCTGACGGCATGTCACCTGCAGGGTAGTCGAAGAATTTGCTTACAGAGTTATTAATTTTGAGACACTTTTTCCGATAATTGTAGTGGTGTATGTTCTTTACTTATGTTTTCCATTCTGGTGGATATATTTAGAGTGATTTCTAGGGCTGCGTGCCTCAGTCTGTAAAAATAGAATCCATATAGGATCGCTTCGTTATCTGTCAGTCTGTCCAACTGTTAAGAAGTGTTTTTCTCAGCAACAGGTAGGCATATAAGATTCAAATTTATCTCACGTACAGGTCCCATGGAGGTATAAAAAGTATAAGTTTCTACGTCAGTTCAACCAAAAGATACTTGAAAATTCACTCGTCAAACCTACAGGGCACGTCCTGTTCACCTAGAATCATAAAATTTGGCGAGAAGCAAGGTTTCACGGTACAAGCAAAAGAAAAAAAATCGAAAATTTTGAATTTGTAATTATATAACACGAAAAAATAGTTTTTATCATTTTTACCCATCTCTCTGCCTGTTAAGACCCCTGTTTCTCTGGAACAGTTGGTTTATCAAGTCCAAATTTATGTCACATACTGAAGTCTATTATCCCTTGACGGTTTGAGCTTCCAAGTCAATTCAGTTAACAGATTCGGTCATTTGCGTGATACACTTTTGAATCATGAAAAAAATTGGACTCGAATCATGAAATTTGGTAAGAAGCAAGGTTTCACAGTACAGATAAAGTAAAAAATCTGAAAAATGTTAATCAGTAATTATATAACACGAACAAATATTTGAAATTTTTTATCCATCTGTTTATCTGCACGTCTGTTAATACCAATTTTTTCGTGAACAAGTTGTCCTATCAAGTTCAAATTTATGTCACATACTAAGTTCTACAGTCCCTTGGCGGGGTAAAAATTTTAATCTTCTAAGCCAATGCAGTCAAAAAATACAGGCATTTATGTCACATATTTTGATACTCGCAAATTCACTAATCAAAACTTTTAGGGTAATTCCCGTTGATGTAGAATGATGAAATTTGGCAAGAAACCGAGTTTCACTGTACAGCTTAAGTAAAAAATCTGAAAATAGTTAAATTTTATTTATATCACATAGAAATATCTTTTTTCTATTACGCCATTACATTCATCATCCGTCAAGAGCATAACAGACAACAATTACCGCACGCAAACGTGGGCGGATGTGCTATAGTTATCTTTGCGCAGAATGCTCAGTACCCGACATACTCGCACTTGGCCAAATTTTTGTTATTATAACTACACAAGCTATTTGTCACCGCTTTTGCACTTTACTCACTTTTCGCACACAAAAACGAGATTTGGGTGTAAACTTATATCGTCATATTCGTCGAGAAACGCTTTGTTATTGCCACCACTCAGTTGTACGTCTTTTTCTTTTTGTTCAGTGTTGTACTAATTTCTATTGCTTAATGTGAGTCTCTGGGGTGTATCTGCTGTGGATGAAAACTCATTTGATTTTGCGTGTGTGTGTGTGTGTGTGTGTGTGTGTGTGTGTGAGAGAGAGAGAGAGAGAGAGAGAGAGAAAATTATAAGCTTCTAAGTCAGTTGAGTCAAAAGATATGGTGATTTGTATTACATATTTTGATACTCGAAAACTCACTCGTCAAAATTTGCGTCGCACTTCTTGTTGACCTAGAACCATGGAATCTGGCAAGAAGCAAGGTTTCACAGTACAGATAAAAGAAACCAGAGAGAGAGAGATGGAGGGAAGCAGGAGGCGAGTTGAGAAGTAGAAGTTTTTAGATACTCAAGGGTATTTGATAGAATATGTTCTCTTTGCTGACCTGAATTTGTATAATTCATGAAGTGTTTCGCTGCTTAGTGTTGTGTATTCGTTCAAAACTTTATTTCCTTGTATTATTGCTTTTTGTATATGTAGTTCTCTAATATTGTAAGTTTTTGATAGAGAGTGTTGCTATCTCTGATGATCCTAAAATTAGTTTCCATATTATTTGGGTAGTGATTTTCCTCTGTGAGATTATCTTCAAACGTGGAGTGTGCACTGTCACTTTATAGTGTCAGAGGTGCTCAGAACACGTAATTTTAAAATCACTGCATGTTTGGCCTATGTAGACAGACTGGTATGAACTATCAGTTAACTGGGACATTTGAGTTTTATTAAATTTGTTTGTAGAAGTATTGTTAGCAATGAGATTTTCTCGTACGGTGTTGTTTGTGTAGTACATTTGTAGTCCTTGTCTCTTCAGTACGTTTCCCTCACAATGGACGTATCTGTTACTGTATGTTAGAGCGCACAACGCGGTGTTTTTTCATGTTCACGTACGTTCTCTACGTTCGTCATGTTTTGGTGTTCCTGACTCTTTTTGTGGCTGGTAATTTACTGTTACAATTCATGGTGAAGCTTCAGCTGCCCTTTATTTTGCACAATTCGCTACTAGTTTCGGTCAAATGACCATTAGCAAGCTAAGTTGGCGTAAATGGCAGAAAAGTTATACCATAATTTGAACAAAAATAATTTGCTCTTTTGAGCCCATAATAGTAAGGAAAAAATTTTTACAGTAATAACTATGTACAATAGTTTTCGTGAAAAAGCGAAGTCCCCATCGACAGCTAGTAACATATGTATATTGAACCGGGTACTAGAAACGACGGAGAGACTTCATCCCGCCGTAGCCGTCAGTGGTTCCCAACCCCACAACAGGCCACAGCAGTCCACCCACTCCACCGCCGTCCCACACGGAACCCAGGGTTATGATGCGGTTCAGCGACCAGTGGAGTTACATTCATAAAATATTGTAAGTTCAAAAGCCAAAGAAATTGTTGCAAGAAATCTACAGTCAACACACAGTTCTGGGATAACCGCTTCAAAAATACTCACTAGTATGAATAAAAAATTTACAGATAACAAAGCCTTGGTTGTTAATGCAGATAAAAATAACACTGTAGTAGTTATGTATGAAGAAGATTACATCAACATAATCTTACCATTTTTTCTTCAAAACAATATAAAAGAACTGAAGACTGACCCCACACCTAAAAACCAAACACAGCTTGGGAACTTAATTAGATTTCCTATTACATTTTATCAGATGCTGACGTTCAGCATAGCACAGCCATGAACCCTGTACCTCATAAACTAACATCTCAACCAAAAATAAGTAAACCTTAGAGTCCATTATGTCCAGTTGTTAACTCAATGAACAGTCCTGCATAATGCATCTCTATAAAGCTCAAAGATTTTCTTAGCAACTTTTACACATTTGAAGACAACTTCTCTATCAGAAATCACCAAAAATTTATTAATGATGCAAGTCATGTGCACATACCAGACAGAGCAAGATTTGCATCCTTGGACGTTGTAAACCTGTACACAAATCTACCTGCCCTGGCAAACTATTGAAATGATAAAGTGCAATTTAGTAAAAAGCAAACAGTTTTGCAAGGCAGAGACGTATGAACTCATAGAGATATTAGAATTAATTCTAGCACATAGCTGCTTCTCATTCAACTAAAAAAATGTATGTGCAGCCAGATGGCCAAGCAATGGGAAGCAGAATTGCAGGTCTATTAGTCGACATTTACATTAACCATTTAGAAAATAAATTTTTCAGGGCCAATACCCATTTAAAGATAAACCGATTGTTACATAATGTATGTTGATGACACAATCATCTTGTTCAATAGTACAGTAGATGACACAGAATCATTTGCAAATGCCATGAGTAACATGCACCCCAGTATCAAATTTCCTGTTGAGCATCAGACAGAAGAGGATATCAGTTTTCTTGATCTTAGAATAAAAAAGCTGAATCAAAGGCATGCCTTGTGAAATTCATAGACCACCAATCACCACAGATGTAATTATAAATAGTTCTTCACACCACCCTACACAGGACAAAATGGTCTATTTCAGATCCATGTTAAACCATATATATAAAATTCCCCTCAGTTCATCTGCCAATCAATATTATTAAAACAGTAGCTAAAAATAATGGCTATAAGCCACAAATAATTTACCACCTACACGATAAAATTAAACATAGTATATCACCTGCAGTAAATTCACAACTAGCAGCAGAAAAGGAACGATTTGCATGCATTCTCTTCACAGGCTCAGTCTCATACCAAGTTGCCAATCTTCTCCAAAGGACAGCAGTTCAAAT
Organism: Schistocerca serialis cubense; assembly: GCF_023864345.2. NCBI lineage: Eukaryota > Metazoa > Arthropoda > Insecta > Orthoptera > Acrididae > Schistocerca > Schistocerca serialis. The sequence continues at coordinate 149,189,468 of NC_064640.1, forward strand.
AAGTTTCTGTTCCAATAACACTGTGCAACATAACAGTATCCACTGCACCAAAACCACCAGCCTAGGCCTAGAAAAATCAAGAGTTTACAAGATTATTTCGGATAAATGCACCAGCTTTTATCTTGGACAGAGTGGCAGAAGCTTCAGTATAAGATATCGAGAACACATGGATGCAGTTAGACTAAAAAAATTAATAAATATGCAATTACAACTCACATGAACCAATATGGACACAGTGTTTCTAACATTAATGACAACTTACAGATATGACATACCACTAACAATGGCGAGAAAATGGATCTCTTAGAGGAAGTAGAAATGTATATTCACACCCTCAGCTCACTCCAATACATTCTAAATGAAAAACTGGAGCTAGCCAATAGACATTTTCTAAATAATTTCCTTGGGCTGTTCACAGAAATCAAGCACAAATTGCACCACACAGAGTCACACCACTGCAGTTTAAGATACCAGTATATAACTGTATAAATATAAAGTAATATGTTGAACAAATGTGTTGCTCTCATTCCACCCTCCAACTTTTTAATTGTGTATCTTCTGCAAATTAACTTCTGAACTGTAGTGATAGTCAGATATCTGTGTGTATAAATTTATGTAAATATATTTCTGCTTTATAATATGCAGTCGGTTGGCTTTGAAGTATTTCCTCAACAGTTTCCACAGACAAAAAAATCCTAAAAACAATTTATCCCACTGTCTTTTAATAATAAGTTTACGCTTAAGGTGCAAACACTTGTCTGTTATAAACATGTTACATTATGCACATTCCACACATCATCATTGCTCCGTTTACGCTCTTGCTCAATATTTAATGAATGATATCTCTCTATCTTTGCTTAATGCCAATCATTGCATTATTAAGAAAAACATCTAGTGTATAACACATGTGTGATGATGCTCAACGTGCATTTTAAGAATATTATGAAGTATGCCACAGTAATTTATTTACAATATGTTTGCTGTGGTGAAATTCAAGAACATATACACCGAGTTACAAAATCCACATGGACCACAACAAAATAAATCGCCATCTACCGAAATATATGTAAGTCAACACAATTATTTTGCATCGCATAAAGAAAACTGCAAGCAGTTTAGCATACTTTTGTTAATGAAAAAACTGTAAAGTGGCACTAAATACTCAAATATTCTTATGCAATGCGAAGCATACAATATGCTGTGGATCAAAACATCAATGCAATGAAAAATATGAGCCATCTGAAGATGGGCATGATAGCTCAGTACCGTTTATGCCACTAAAATGAAACATTTCAAAAGTATTTGTAGCTGGTTGTGTCATCCTGCAACTAAAACATGAACACTATGGATAAACGGTGCACTCAACAGTTATTGTGCATCTTCAAAAACAAATGAATTCACAAAATACGAAAAATCCTTAATAGTGTACAAAAGTCGTAAGACATACGAATCTCAGCACATCTACAATAAATTAGCAAGTGCGAACGCTTGATGATACATGCTTCACATATACATGCATCACTGTACATAATGAAGGAGCTTGTGAGCAGATGTAACGTATCTGTGATGGACTAAAACAACACACAAAGTTATGTGTGTTGCTGTATGTGAACACATGTGTAAAATGTGTGAAACCATGTTAAAAACTAAATAATACTGTCAATAAAAATATTACATACTTTCGTGTATCTGGACTAATGTCAATTAACTGTGACAAGATGTGGCACAGACATAAGCACCAACAAGAATACCGAACACATCAAATGAACAAATGTAAAAATAATAAAAGATGACGCAAGACTACAGAAAAAAATATAGTACACTAATGCTTTGAAAATCGTTCATGGAACAGCACGAAAAGAATTAAAAGCAACGAAAAAACTTGTAATGGCTCGCAGTGAGGACCAAAATTTAGCACGATTGCTTTTAAAATAGTTCGTGGAACAGCACGAAAAGAATAGAAAAGAACAAAAAAATTGTAATGCCTCACAGTAAATCCTCAGAATGAGGGCCAAGAATTCCATTTCACTGAGGTCCAATAATGAATTCTGAAACCCACGTAGATGCGTCTGAAGACAGGTACGCGATTTATTGACTGAAACAGCACTGCAAACGCATGCTTCACTTTGTGGTGAACATTCTGGTCTTTGTTTCTGGGATCATGCGAGCGGCTGAGGACATCTGATGAGAGACGTCTGGCGATGTCAGCTGGACACCCAGACTTCTCCTCTTCTTTGCAGAAATAAGTGTGGCAGCTCGTTTATAAGGATGGTAGTATGGTATGGTTATTTGTAACATGCGTCAGAAGTTGCAGGATTGATATCGGGCTGACAGTTGTGAACCAAGCGTGCGACTGTGTGCCACTACGCATGACTACTACCTTGCGATCTCGCTAGGAGATGACAATGTGGAGTGAGTTTCTGGTTGTGCTTGTGGCAAAACCAAATATGTCTACGTGCTTCACCACTGTGTATGACGAGTAACACGGACCGTGGTCTCACTATGAGACAACAAGGATTCTTCTTTGGTGCTGCGTGGCGACCACAATTGATTCACTGACGTGGACATTTGACGCCTGTTCGGGAATTGTGGGGAGTACTGAGCGGCTGCAGTTAAATGTCATGTCGACAGGTCCACAAGTCCTTGACCCATGTTCATTCACCCTCGTTGCCAGCGTGCGTCAGCGCAGAGCGGGTCGTTCTCATTAGGTTCGTCGAGTAAAGGTGTCACAAGAGAATGGAGTCTTCAAACTGTCTATATTGCGCACGCGCTGCTTCGTGTCTGTTATAAATCACAGTGATTGAGAAGTCACAGATATCAAAATAACAAGTTTACAGAATCTGGCTGCGATTTCAGTCACAATTAGGAGTGGCAAGTAGTCTTTACCATTCCACGCTCTGTGTCATCTGTTGACCGAATATCGTACTCCTGTCTGTGAACCTTTGTCTAGCTGCGATTTCAGTGACAAGTCGCAAGTAGAAGTTGCAAGTAACTACTAAAAAGTGCAGTTAACATTGAACGCCGTGTGCCATCTGACGGGCTAAGTTCGTACTACTGTTTTTCTCTGTTACACACTATCAAGTCTAACTGCAATTTCCGTGACAAGTCGCAGTTAGAAGTTGAAAGCAGCAGCTAACAAACGCAGCTAATATTAGATGCCGTATCCTATCTGTTGTCCTACGTCCGTGCTTCGTTCTAAGAACCTTGCGTCTCACGATATGGATGCTTATGGTAGAAGAAATGAACCAAGAAGCCAATTTGCTCTGAGATAAATTTTATACTCGCTTGAAAATTGGTGCAGCCGAGAAATGTGAAGGCCGAATAAATGTTTTGCTAATAGACAAACCTATAGCGTAGCCAGGCATTTTCGTAACATATTTAAACACGTTTTTCATTATGAAAGCTAAAGATGTAGGGTAATTTCAAAAACAGATAATGGATAAGGCTGCGATGAGTATTTTGATGTGTATTACACACATATATCGTACATAAGCTACTAAAAATGCAATGTGGTGCCGACTATGTAAGTTTTACCAAATGTTTAACAACTGTATTCACAAGACGGATATTTTCTCCGACAGTACAATATGCAGTTAAACGTTTGTTTGTATTTTCAAATAGTGCTTTAGTACTATTCCCAATGTCAACCTGTAACTGTAAGTTAAGTGCTTTGCACCGTTTTCACTTGCACTACATCAGCCTTAAGACACGCAACCTTCCAACCTAACCTAGACGTTGGGCTAAGCTACAGGTCAGTCGTCATCACAGCCAACATTCAAGACGGGAGAGGTGGATGGATCAGTAGCACACACTAGCAAGTCTTTATCACTAAATATACGGCAGAAAATTCTGGGGTATGGGATGAAAAGTCAGAATGGAATTTTCATAATTCACTCACAGTGTAGTTCACATTGGTTTATCATCCCTTTCAAATCACATAGTGACTTTAATGACACACTGTACCAATACTCATTTTGCACACTTGTGTTACCGAGTATGGCTTTTATACGCTACGAATTCTTCAAGTGTCGTTTAGAATCTTCACGATTGTCTCTTCTAGCTGTGGATGGGTACATAGAGTAGTCAGTAATCGAAATGGGAACTGCGTCTGGAAAATCACGAGGATTATTAAACTTTTATACTGCTACTAATTACTAGCAAATGTAATTCACATTATGCCAGTGCTGATATTTCTGGGAATTCAGTCGGGGAGGGGGGAGGGGGGGGCCTCGGAGGCCTCACACTTTGCAGAGTCCATCTACGAACTTAGAAACTAACCTTACTTCTGACGAAGACGTTGTAAAGACGCTGTTCTGTTGTCACTGATATTTTGGATTATTGCTATAATGAGTGACTGACAATGTAGTTCAGATACTTGTGAACATAACAACGTGGTTAGAATCCGTATTCTTAACATGAACTTCTGTGGTACTGTGTAGTATGTGTGTTATGATTCTCAACGTAACACTCAATATTTTCACACTTGTTCCATAAATATAATACTAAAGCCAAAGGAAGAACATACGTAAAACATACTTAATACTGACTATTTTGTTGAGACGAAATTTTGTCTGTGGCGAACGTTTCTTTCGTATATCATGTAACAACTGAGGAAGAATCGTTGGAAATATTAATAATACAATTTCAGGTAACTTTTGTCAGTTGAGTTACTGAAACGTTACATTAGGCCCTCACAAATAATCGCCTATACAGGCGAGAATATACTTCTCGGTTGCATTGACACAGTTCACCTCTTACTTGCGCCTAATGACAGCGTAACATCTGCGGTGATAAATCGCAGAAATCGTGTAAAGCACAGAATTCGCAGAAGTCACAGACATCGCTTAAGTCGCAGAAATTGCGTAAATCGCAGGATAGCAGAAATCGGAGAAATAGCGGCGGGATACAAGTTGTGAATTCGTTAACTGCGAGTCTCAATTGCGATTTGTCGCAGTTAAGAATCGCAGTTCCGGAAAGGAGCATTCACAGATATCACTGATATCCGAAAATCGCAGTTTAGCCCATCTCTAGTTTCGACCGAATCGCAGTTTAGCTCATCCTAGATTCGACCGTCAGAACCCTCTGGGTTTACACCAGGCTCTCTAATTTACACGAACGCGTATTTCACGAGTTTCGTTGTTTGGCCACCTTCAGCGCTAGTTGACAACTTTGCTCTCTTTGCGTTACTCAAATGATTATGATTTAAATAATGAAACAGTACACCCAGCACTTTTTTTTCATGCTCCGCACAGCGCGTTTCGACGTTTCGAGAATTTATTCTCATTTTCAAGGACAAATATTTACATTAGTATTTTGTGTGCTGTTATATATGTTTTGTGCCTCTCTTGCACTGTACTGTCGTCTTTTTGAGGTTGCAAGGTACCGTACTGTACTGCCTACATTTTGTACAAAAACACACGCACACACACGTGGTGTGAAATTTCACAGACAGTATGAGGATGGTTTGCGTGTGTGCCGTTTTCTGGATAATGGAAGAAACACGGTATCCTATAACCTCAAAGAGACTACTACAGTGCAAGGCAGGAAACACAAAATATATTTGATCATGACAATGAGAAATTCTCGAAATGCGTCGTGCTAAGCATGAAAAAATACTTAAGTATTGCAGTGTTTCTTTATTTAAAGAAGGAAAAACAGTTACAGGCTTTCCAAGAACATCGATAAATGGAACTGAGCCAAACTTTTCTGTGTCCCACTTGTGATAGGCACTTCTTGGAGAAACAATGACAGAAAATGTTAACTGAATACGTTCTTAATTATTGCTGACACCACTATCCTCATCACTATGCTGTATTCTTTTACATATTTTGACTGTATGCATTTATGTGATAAGATTGTCTCACTGAATTTGGTAACACAAATTTTGTTGCTGATTGACAATGCATTGCAGACAGTTAGTGACAATGTCAGTAAACTACAATGTACTAAATGCCCAAACTGTAAAAATTCTGTAAATTATCTACTTTTAACAAAAAATATCGTCGGTTTAGTCGGTAGGGAGCGATTTCAATGCGTCCACTCGTGATGAATCTGACACGCAGTTTAGTTTTACTAATATACTTAACGATATAGCACGCTTATTTCTGCCTATGCCATCTCCCGTCCAAAGTGAGCCAAGTTAATGTTTGTATGTCGTTTATAGCAATGAGTATAGTATGTCATCCACAATTATTGGCACTTGTCTCCTCATCCTTGTATGGAAGAGAGAAAATTTATTCATTTCGAAAGTGATTTTGACAGAGGATAGTAAGCTCCTTTTGCTTTTGATACCCCCAGACAATTCTTTAGAAAAATCCACCAAGGGATTGAAATTACACTAGGACGTCTTCAAGTTCCACAAGGTTGAGATGTATCGTTCCTTTAAAAGGCTAGCAGGAACCTAGTACTTATTTTCTTCAACGAGAATGCTATGAGACTGAACCAACAAGCTATACTCATGAGCACGCTGATATCTGTGGCACAGCGTTATTGAACGCTTTGCAGTCAGAAGAATTTCCTCTGATTTGTCGAAACTAGCTACAACCGTCCCTTGGCCGCCACTCGAACAGTTTTGACCTAGCGACAAACCACGGGAACTGGGAGAATGCCTGCGTCGAAGGCATTCGCGTGGCTACAATGGTTGCAACCTATCTCGAAAGAACCTATTGTGTTGACATGAGATACCCATTGTAAAGACACGCACCGCCATGCCTGCTATCTGAGCCAGGCCGAGAAGCTCAGCTGTGTCTGTGAATCGGGCCCTGCTGGAGTCGCGTTGATCCTCCTCTCACCAACCCAGATGCTCGCCTCTCGTCGTGACACCACCTTAGTCCGTGTGCGCCATTGCTCGTGCCGATTTCCACAACCTGTACACACTTACACAAACTAATTATCGACTGAGCCGCTGATATCTTACAAACACAACTTGACGTCCATACTTTATATCAAAACCATCCTACTAGTGAAATATACAAGTAAGAAAATTAACCAATTGACGCTCATGATGACTGTCTCATACTACGAGCAGCTAACTGTACAGAAAAAAACAAATGAAATGAAATGAAAGTTAAATTTAACATTTAATTAACTTGACAAGCAAACAAAGTGTTTGGCGCCATGATTGGGTGTCGTCAGTAATCAGCCTGACATACATCTTTACCGGATGCCATTAATCAAAAAGAACTTGAGAATATTTACAAATAAAACATTACTTGCAAAAAGTATAGTGTCGGATTTGTGTTTGTAATCACATGCGTTAGTAGTAACCCATTGTTCGTTCCCCTAATTCTTAATTAGTTGCGCCTTACACGAAGCGTAAGGCCTAAATGCTTCAAGAATGCCTACTACTTATCTCAAAGGAAACATGAGCGTTAAATTGTCCCGCCAGCATTGGTTAACTATTATTCCCTTCCACTGTTAACATCGCCGCGAGCAACCTCGTCCTTCAATAACATAACTTCACGTTCTCCCCTGCATCAGGAACAAAACTTAAACAAGGGCGAAAGCGCATCTGCATGATATCTACATTAGACTGTAAACTGAAATAGGACAGTTGTGATACCTACAATTACTTGAAAAACGAAATGATTATCACAAGCATAAATAGTAAAAAATATCTGATTCAAAATCACTGAAAAGATTAAGTAACTTCTGGGAAAAGATACTTCCTTTCTCGTGTGCTATAGCCATGTCCGTTGTAATTTGGTTGCTCATTATTTCCTCCTAGTCTCGTGAATAATACCTCCTGTCCGCGGCTCGTGGTCGTGCGGTAGCGTTCTCGCGTCCCACGCCCGGGTTCCCGGGTTCGATTCCCGGCGGGGTCAGAGATTTTCTCTGCCTCGTGATGACTGGGTGTTGTGTGCTGTCCTTAGGTTAGTTAGGTTTAAGTAGTTCTAAGTTCTATGGGACTGATGACCATAGATGTTAAGTCCCATAGTGCTCAGAGCCAATAATACGTCCTAGGATATCTCCAGAGCTGACGTCATGACTTTGCTGGGGCCTTTCTTTCCATCGCCTGAGATTATTCTCAATAGCGTTGGGCTGCTTATCGCCCTGAAGCGAACTTTTAAGAACGTAACTACAATAGAACATTTGAACAAAAACGCTTATTTGTGCTGTCACAAATGTTATCATCCAACTACACTCCTGGAAATTGAAATAAGAACACCGTGAATTCATTGTCCCAGGAAGGGGAAACTTTATTGACACATTCCTGGGGTCAGATACATCACATGATCACACTGACAGAACCACAGGCACATAGACACAGGCAACAGAGCATGCACAATGTCGGCACTAGTACAGTGTATATCCACCTTTCGCAGCAATGCAGGCTGCTATTCTCCCATGGAGACGATCGTAGAGATGCTGGATGTAGTCCTGTGGAACGGCTTGCCATGCCATTTCCACCTGGCGCCTCAGTTGGACCAGCGTTCGTGCTGGACGTGCAGACCGCGTGAGACGACGCTTCATCCAGTCCCAAACATGCTCAATGGGGGACAGATCCGGAGATCTTGCTGGCCAGGGTAGTTGACTTACACCTTATAGAGCACGTTGGGTGGCACGGGATACATGCGGACGTGCATTGTCCTGTTGGAACAGCAAGTTCCCTTGCCGGTCTAGGAATGGTCGAGCGATGGGTTCGATGACGGTTTGGATGTACCGTGCACTATTCAGTGTCCCCTCGACGATCACCAGTGGTGTACGGCCAGTGTAGGGGATCGCTCCCCACACCATGATGCCGGGTGTTGGCCCTGTGTGCCTCGGTCGTATGCAGTCCTGATTGTGGCGCTCACCTGCACGGCGCCAAACACGCATACGACCATCATTGGCACCAAGGCAGAAGCGACTCTCATCGCTGAAGACGACACGTCTCCATTCGTCCCTCCATTCACGCCTGTCGCGACACCACTGGAGGCGGGCTGCACGATGTTGGGGCGTGAGCGGAAGACGGCCTAACGGTGTGCGGGACCGTAGCCCAGCTTCATGGAGACGGTTGCGAATGGTCATCGCCGATACCCCAGGAGCAACAGTGTCCATAATTTGCTGGGAAGTGGCGGTGCGGTCCCCTACGGCACTGCGTAGGATCCTACGGTCTTGGCGTGCATCCGTGCGTCGCTGCGATCCGGTCCCAGATCGACGGGCACGTGCACCTTCCGCCGACCACTGGCGACAACATCGATGTACTGTGGAGACCTCACGCCCCACGTGTTGAGCAATTCGGCGGTACGTCCACCCGGCCTCCCGCATGCCCACTATACGCCCTCGCTCAAAGTCCGTCAACTGCACATACGGTTCACGTCCACGCTGTCGCGGCATGCTACCAGTGTTAAAGACTGCGATGGAGCTCCGTATGCCACGGCAAACTGGCTGACACTGACGGCGGCGGTGCACAAATGCTGCGCAGCTAGCGCCATTCGACGGCCAACACCGCGGTTCCTGGTGTGTCCGCTGTGCAGTGCGTGTGATCATTGCTTGTACAGCCCTCTCGCAGTGTCCGGAGCAAGTATGGTGGGTCTGACACACCGGTGTCAATGTGTTCTTTTTTCCATTTCCAGGAGTGTATTTTTCGGGATGGAAATACTGAAAGTTAGGTTCCATGCACGGGCGTGGGGTTTTATTAGTAATTTACAACTTCCGAAGGCGAGTGTTGTGATCAGGCGTATATGAGAGTGAATGTACGACAACAGCTATGTTAGTAATAGCTGCCTCACAATTGTAGTTTTTAAAGTAGACTGCCAGCAGACTTAGAAGAAGCCTTGTCGAGAAAGTAACTAGCGGCGAATTCACTTACAGTATCCATCAGTACTAATGACGAGATTCATTAATAGTATTATGAAATGGGTGTCCGCCCAGCTAGCTCCATTTCCAGGAGTGTATTTTTATAGCTTATAGCTAATATCTGTTGCAAGTAGCTGCACTGGACTTTCACCGTTTCTCCCGCGCAGTGGGGTCAGTCAGCCGCAGAATAAACTCCAAATCCACTGATGGGCCCATAATCTTAAAACTACTGGCAGTCCCAACGTGAACTGAACATAAATATCGACCCTCACGAATACTGCAATGGTCCAGGCGTACCCCGACGAGCACAAAAATCAACGTTACCAACTCCTCGTGGTGGTCGGCGCCTCCTTCGACATCTACCCAGAAAACACCTTCCTTATACCTCATCTACGACGGTGATCAGCTACGACCTTCTTACCCTACTATGTGCTCCAACTGATTTCATCTACTTCTCCTACTCCAGTTTGTCAGAATCAAGTTCTATTTTCAAACTTCTAGCTCCTTTTTGTGCAGAGCGAACTTGTGTCGTGCTGTCACATTTCTAATGTTGGTGTATGTTATGAGCATACTGGCCCCAGAAATACTTCCATTCCCACTCTCCAGTTAACGAAAACGCGAGCGGTTGTACGCTGTCTCAAATAACTCCTACCTCTTTAATTAAAAGATTTCACCAAATTCGTTAGCTCCTCAGTGTGGCATCCAGGACTTAAAAAAAAAAAAAAAAGTTATTCCACCCAGCTTTCGTCTTTATCAAACTGTTACACAAACAAACTACAAGAACACGAAAATTAAACTTAACTTCGTCCGAAAAAGCCTTGGAAGGCTCAAAGGTACCGGCCAACGACCGTGTCATCCTCAGCCGATAGGCATCACTCGATGTGGATATTGAGGCGCGTCTGGTCAGCACTCCGCTCTCCCGGCCGTTGTCAGTTTTCGTGACTGGAGCCGCTATTTCTCAATCAAGTAGCTCCTCAGTTTGTCTCACAAGGGCTGAGTGTATTCAAGAACACTAAAAGAAACACAAAAAATTACCAGCTATCACGAACAAGATACTTTAGGAAGGTTGGTTTGTCGGCTCCGTACCCGTGGTCGATTCCCATCATTGTCGGTTGCCAGTTTATGTTGTTTTGCGGCCGCGAGTCGGTTGCTCTCACCTCCACTACCTGGGCGCCTTGCCTCGCATGATTGCATCCGTGTGCTTTTTAAAACCCGTGGTTGTAACTGTTAATGTTACCGTGACCGCTCCGCGAGTGTCCCCTGTCGTGACGATTGCTGTAGTACCGCTGTCTCGTCCGTGAGCGGATCCTGTCGTTCCTACGTTCATTATAGTTACGATGTGGTTTCGCTACGTGTTGTCTGTTGTTGTATTTTGTGTTGAAATGGTTCAAATGGCTCTGAGCACTATGGGACTTAACTTCTGAGGTCATCACTCCCCTAGAACTTAGAACTACTTAAACCTAACTAACCTAAGGATATCACACACATCCATGCCCGTGGCAAGATTCGAACCTGCGACCGTAGCGGGTGCGTGGTTCCAGACTGTAGAGCCTAGAACCGCTCGGCCACCCAAGCCTGCCGCGTATTTTGTGTTGTTATTTACGTTCTCACTCTAATATATTCAGGCCACTTTAGCATGGTCTTGAATGTTTCTTCGTTGTCCCCCACAAAAATTCTACTGCGTACTGTCTGGTGACGAGAGTGCGGCAGCTTGCCGTGGCAGAACCGGATTAAATCAGTTGGTGCAACAGAAATTTAATATATATATATATATATATATATATATATATATATATATATATATCAGAAGATCAGTTATATATATATATATATATATATATATATATATATATATATATATATATACATATAAAACTGATCTTCTAAAACATTTTCTCGGAAAATCTAACGGGGCTACGTATGCCCGAGTTTGCGAAATTTCTTGCCAACATGATCTCGTGTTTGACACAGGCCTGAGCCTCCTACGACCAATATATCGGGATGAACTTCTCGCTAAACTCTTGTTAAGATTGGCTTTGTGCCACTGTTCACATCTTTGTCGCAGCTTCATCCTTGAGAAAACTGCATACAAAGTCTAGTTGAGAGCGAACACACCCCTTTGGTGAGAATGAATCAACAAACTGTTCCGGAAAAGCTTTGGTACGGAAGTTTGAACTATTTTCCCGAAACACTTGAAATTTGCGAACGTTCAGGGAGGAGTTAAGGTCAGAAACTTCCCCTTCCGCCGACCTCGTGGCCTCGTTGAAGGACGGGTACGGCTCACAGCTTGCTGCGACATCCGGTGCGCGCGATGTCACGCTCCTGTTACTAGTGTGTGATTGATTTTGGTCACTACTTATCGTAACGTCAAGTACCGACGGGTTGCCGCCCTCGGTTGTTCTGGCGCCTACCCAGCGCCTAACGCTTGCGACACTTTCAGTCGCAGATGTCTGAGTTCCTTGGTAACTACACTCATGGAAATGGAAAACAGAACACATTGACACCGGTGTGTCAGAGCCACCATACTTGCTCCGGACACTGCGAGAGGGCTGTACAAGCAATGACCACACGCACGGCACAGCGGACACACCAGGAACCGCGGTGTTGGCCGTCGAATGGCGCTGGCTGCGCAGCATTTGTGCACCGCCGCCGTCAGTGTCAGCCAGTTTGCCGTGGCATACGGAGCTCCATCGCAGTCTTTAACACTGGTAGCATGCCGCGACAGCGTGGACGTGAACCGTATGTGCAGTTGACGGACTTTGAGCGAGGGCGTATAGTGGGCATGCGGGAGGCCGGGTGGACGTACCGCCGAATTGCTCAACACGTGGGGCGTGAGGTCTCCACAGTACATCGATGTTGTCGCCAGTGGTCGGCGGAAGGTGCACGTGCCCGTCGACCTGGGACCGGACCGCAGCGACGCACGGATGCACGCCAAGACCGTAGGATCCTACGCAGTGCCGTAGGGGACCGCACCGCCACTTCCCAGCAAATTATGGACACTGTTGCTCCTGGGGTATCGGCGAGGACCATTCGCAACCGTCTCCATGAAGCTGGGCTACGGTCCCGCACACCGTTAGGCCGTCTTCCGCTCACGCCCCAACATCGTGCAGCCCGCCTCCAGTGGTGTCGCGACAGGCGTGAATGGAGGGACGAATGGAGACGTGTCGTCTTCAGCGATGAGAGTCGCTTCTGCCTTGGTGCCAATGATGGTCGTATGCGTGTTTGGCGCCGTGCAGGTGAGCGCCACAATCAGGACTGCATACGACCGAGGTACACAGGGCCAACACCCGGCATCATGGTGTGGGGAGCGATCTCCTACACTGGCCGTACACCACTGGTGATTGTCGAGGGGACACTGAATAGTGCACGGTACATCCAAACCGTCATCGAACCCATCGTTCGACCATTCCTAGACCGGCAAGGGAACTTGCTGTTCCAACAGGACAATGCACGTCCGCATGTATTCCGTGCCACCCAACGTGCTCTAGAAGGTGTAAGTCAACTACCCTGGCCAGCAAGATCTCCGGATCTGTCCCCCATTGAGCATGTTTGGGACTGGATGAAGCGTCGTCTCACGCGGTCTGCACGTCCAGCACGAACGCTGGTCCAACTGAGGCGCCAGGTGGAAATGGCATGGCAAGCCGTTCCACAGGACTACATCCAGCATGTCTACGATCGTCTCCATGGGAGAATAGCAGCCTGCATTGCTGCGAAAGGTGGATATACACTGTACTAGTGCCGACATTGTGCATGCTCTGTTGCCTGTGTCTATGTGCCTGTGGTTCTGTCAGTGTAATCATGTGATGTATCTGACCCCAGGAATGTGTCAATAAAGTTTCCCCTTCCTGGGACAATGAGTTCACGGTGTTCTTATTTCAATTTCCAGGAGTGTATTTCTTCGTACTTCTTGCGGACCCTGTTGATTTTTTCCTGTGCTTATTCAAACTGTAACAGTGTATGCAGTTCTGCTGCGTTGCAACCGGCGCAGGGGACGTTCTGTCGGATCCTATTTCTATATTCTTTACCTCCTCCTTGATTTTCTGCTCTATTTCACACGGAATGGAACGTACTGTCGCTTCCATCCCTTCAATTCCTTGTACTGCGCCTGCAGTTCTGCTTTCTTGAATGCCCTGACGCCGTGCTCTCTCAGTTACTGTCTGTTCTACTTCTTGTAATTCCTTTATCTGTTTCGGCACTTTCGCAATTGTTTGTGCGTGGATCTCTAACGTACCTGAGACTTCCTTTATTAATTTCTATCTGTTTCATCTGGAAAACTTCGTTGGTTTTCTGGCGTTCCTTTATGCCTTCTGTTATGTATTCTGGTATGTATTATGAGCCACTTGTTTCTGTATCGTCTAGTAAATGCCTATAATTTCGCCCCTATCCTCTTAACAAGTTCCACCTGTGTCTCTGTGACTTTTCGTGCTTCCTATCTCGCTCCTCGTCTCGTTCTTTTTGTTAATTCTTATTGCTGTCACCATCAGCCGTGATTTTACGTGGCATGCTCACTATGTCCGCACCTTCACATGCTGCTCCTGCCGCTGGTGAAATCGTCATCGCTGTCTGATTCGATTGCATTTCCGCACACTGTGTGATTTCTCCTTTGTCGCCTTCCCCCATGCTACCCGTTTCGCCTAACAGTTTGTCCTGACTCTCATTAACTCCATCCTTAATCTTGGGGTCAGGGATTTTCTCTGCCTCGTGATGGCTGGGTGTTGTGTGATGTCCTTAGGTTAGTTAGGTTTAAGTAGTTCTAAGTTCTAGGGGACAGATGACCATAGATGTTAAGTCCCATAGTGCTCAGAGCCATTTGAACCATTTGAACCTTAATCTTGTCACTATCTTCATTTATTGTGGCTGCCTGAACCTGATCTATACCCGGTAGAACATCTTCCACTTTACTTCTATCTTCCTCCTGAAAATGCTCTATATCTACAGTTTCACCTGCTTCCGCATGAACGAACGCTTTGACAGTTTCCATATGGCCTAATTGTCTCGTCTGGCTTCTAGTCCTCATTCGCTAAAAGCTCCGACACATCTGCCTACGCTTCGATCATCTGAGTTAAATTTATTCATTAACAACTGCATGCTATTATTTGTTGTTCAGCTGAGCATTCGATTCGTATATTTATTTACCTGACTCGTCACAGGAATATTCCCTGCGAGTCACCGAAATCTAAAATATTAAGAAATCGCAAAGTGTTACCAGATCACGGAGCCACTGAATCTCCAAAATGTCAAGAACTGGCAGGGTGTTGCCTATTAAAACAGATGCCGCGTTGCTGTGGACACCATCAATTGTTCATCAGGTACTCCGTGGATATGCAGATTAGACTGATGTGAATTCTATTACTCCAGATCGAGTAAACTGATAGAGTATCCCCATGATGTTAATTGGCTACTTGAAAATCGACTACCGCGCACATTCGAAACGTTTTTTGATAAGATCCTGAACTCGTCATGGGCGTCGACAGTTGCTTTTGATTGGAGTACCTGCTTTAACGGTTGCTGAATTACAGAGTTTGATCTCGTAAACTTATGATTTATTGAAACAACACGCAATTTACTCAAAACACATTAACGTTGAGATTGCAAACAACTCGAGAGTGAATTTTACATAAATAAAGTAAAACGATGATGAGGAAAATGAATGGTTATTAGGGTCGTTACCAGCATGATGCTGGACAGTTATAGTCGAGATGGTGCCCAGACACATAATGTTCACGAAATACGTTTTCAATCGTCGTTGTAAAACTTTATAAATATGTGAAGCAGAAGAGTATGAATCTGAAAAGCACACACAACAGATCAATAAGTAAAGGAAGTAACAGAAAGAATCACAGCTAGACGGGACTGGTGAACTCCAATGAAGTAACTCAATACCGAAACGAAACATGAGTGGTTACGGAAAAAGATCTCTGAAACAACACTTAGATTGCGTGAAGCGCGTGGGTCAAATTATGAATACTGAGAGTGGAAAATGAAAATGAGCTCCTCTCCCTTCATTATATCGCTATCACAGAAGTCAGCAGTGCGCGTTGTAGATGTAGCCTTGCCGTGGCGCCGGCCGTTGTGACCGAGCGGTTCTAGGCGCTTCAGTCCGAAACCGCGCTGCTGCCACGGTCGCAGGTTCGAATCCTGCCTCGGGCATGGATGTGTGTGATGTCCTTAGGTTAGTTAGGTTTAAGTAGTTCTAAGTCTAGGGGACTGATGACCTCAGATGTTAAGTACCATAGTGCTTGGAGCCATTTGAACCATTTGAACTTTACCGTGGTTGCTGTCGAGATGGCTGTAGACAAGTCAATGTCCACCACCCTGCTGTTACTGGCATGGGCCAATGTGATGTGATCACGAGGACGCGGATGCCAGTAAGTTCAAAATAAAACTTCGAAAACTGGTAGGGGACGAAGTCATGAAAACCAGCGGCAAGATCTGAATTCGAAACTGAATGAGCATCCGCGTGAGAATCCAAAGTAGAATACCTCTCTAAATTTTTACAGTCACCTTTCATACCTCGGAAAAGCACCCGGCAAAATCTTTCTAGCCAGACCCAGAAAGGGCCTAAGTGCTTCTCTAGTTCGTTCACTAGCCCACACCATCACGTAACAGGTGTATCCACGAATGAGATTTGTGCTAATGAAACAAGAACCGAGGGTCGCCCCGCTCTCACGGCCAGACTTGTTTGTCGAGAACTCTCGAAATTTTGTAGGTCATCGCAGAGCGTTCCCACGGAAAGGTCAGAGTTTGGAAATATCGCGTACCTATGTGCAACCACATAGCTTGTGTAAACTGTCTAGAGACCAAAACACAGTGGGACAGCTGCAAGTGAACAGCTGACGACCCCACCTAACGTTACGACAAGCGGAGTTCTCACCCCTTCCACCCACCACTAGGTTTCCGTTCTGCTATAGGCCTGAAGGACGGCAGTCGACTGCTCCACTGCGCATTGCTTGAGGCAGTTGCAGGACAATCTTTGAAAGGCCGTGCGGTCAAGTAACGTGAAACCTGTACTTTGAGTGAGAGGTAGCTCCTCAAGAGCGTGCGAAACGTTTCATCTGTTTCTGTCCACAGGAAGAGACGTTCCTTTGACCAATACTAGATAAATTAAAGAGAGAAACTATTACAAGAATGATATGTTAGATTAGGTCAAGAGAGACTAGTTACTTACATTGCTACAAGCTATGCCCTAGTCACTGATGCAGTCAACGTGCAAAATAAGTGAGAAGTCGAAAAATAAAAACCGAATCGGGAATTAAATGAAGCAAGACGCTCTTACATGCAAATTTAGTAAACAAATAGGATAAAATATGAGGCGAAGGCCTGAAACAGGCCACCGCTTCGCATTGTGCCTATTAGAAACAATCGCCTGAAGCGGGGATCAAACCCAGATCTGAATCATACCAACCTAGCATCAATTCCCAAAAACACCAGATTCCACATGTTATTGGGTCATACATTTGTCGTAATACAGGTACGTCACATTATACAAGAATTTCGCAATATCACATGATTCTTACCTTTGGATCTACTGGTTACTGAATTTAGCGAGAATTTTTATGATATTAAAATGTTCTTAAGACTTCCATGCTGATTTTCACTGTAGCTGCTTATGGTTCTGTCAAGGAAGAGGCAAAACAAAAAACCGGTATTCCACTAATTGGACCTTTTACTAACGTAATTTTGGCTTTACAGCACGACGAAATTTCCACAGAGCTAATGACCAGCTGTGGCACTCAGCCAATCTTCATTATCCTAGTGATGGCTAAGACATTTAATTCTGAGTGTAAAAGACGAAATTATTTGTGTTTTTTACGTAGTATGACCTTCGTAGATTGAAAACTTACATCTGATAAATAGGTGACACGACAGAAGTGAAAATCATTCAGAAAATTTAATTTAAATACCACGAAAGTATCAAGTGAATTTAGCAGGATACTTGTATGTCACTCCAGCAAGTAATTCAGCTGTCACAGAGTTTTCAGATGTCACCTACTATGTTGCCAACTAGTGTCTTACTCGCAGCAGCAAATGTACGTTTTCAGAGACAGCGTGTTCCTTGAATGGGTGAACAATACAAGAGTAAAGCTTGCGCTTCAAAGATGTAGCAAAACAAGCCACCAAACTGACAGATACCTGAAACACGACATTGATATGAAAGTGTGTAGAAGCCAACCGAAATACATAAATTAAGAGTATTGGAAATTAACTGGACGGTCCTCCTCGTCTTAGCTGTCATTATTTTATTTTTGTTTTAGTCTCTATGTTAACAGAATGTTCATGTGAAAATTATTGGGGAGTAATTGTTATAATACGCTGCTAAGTGAAGTGAAATAAGAAAATAACTTTGCTTTCATTCTGATGACGGGCTCAATGATGACATGTCCAAAAAGAAATCTTAAAAAATTAACGGGAAGTCGCATTGACACATAGCAACCCACGGCAACATCTGGGGATCTGAATGCGACTGTACAGATGGGCAGACCGTGTTATAATGAGTGGAGACTATCCATATGCTTTTGATTTATTATGTCAAACTACGATTCATTAATAGCAGTCGTTGTCAACCAGATTATAACTAGCACTTCCTCAACAATGTGCGAACGAAATCAACACTTCAGTATCCCACATAAAACGCAATCGCAACTTATGGTAGTTACTACGGAACACGTATTTTCTCACTGTGTTATTTGGCAGCTGAAAATAACAGTCTGCTTACGGTTAAAAAAATTCTTTTACATGTTTTATGTATAGCTCATCTTTACAACATCATATAAACGGACTTAATACACAATTTTTGATCTGATGAAGGCAGTTGCCGAAACGGTGTAGTAAATAATGAAATATATTAACCGATTTAAATAGTTTTATTCACAAAACATAGAATTGTATCACATTATTTCGATCTTAATTGAGCACCGATGTTAAGATTGAAATCATGTGACACGATAATGTAAGGGGTGATCGAAAAGTTTCCGTTTGAAGCTGTTGGTGCAGTGTATGTGCAACGTAACACAAGTCCGACGCAGGAATATAAGTATCGACGTGCGGCTTAGGGATTAGTGTGGCATTCGTGTCTTTC
Organism: Schistocerca serialis cubense; assembly: GCF_023864345.2. Classification (NCBI taxonomy): domain Eukaryota; kingdom Metazoa; phylum Arthropoda; class Insecta; order Orthoptera; family Acrididae; genus Schistocerca; species Schistocerca serialis. The sequence goes on from NC_064640.1 coordinate 149,208,327, forward strand.
CGACATGGCGCTGCAGTCATGGACTGTGCGGCTATCCCGGCGGAGGTTCGGGTCCTCCCTCGGGGATGGGTGTGTGTGTTTGTCCTTAGGATAATTTAGGTTAAGTAGTGTGTAAGCTTAGGGACTGATGACCTTAGCAGTTAAGTCCCATAAGATTTCACACACATTTGAACATTTTCAGAACCAACGTGCTGTTATTCTTTTCTTTGTCGCCGTGTGACAAACACCGGCAGGCATCAGTCGAAGAATGCAGAATGTGTATGAGGCTGCATGTCTGTCACAAACCACGGTTGTGGGATGGTGGGCGCAAAATGTGCTACTGCTTCTTGATAATGCACGTCCCCATATCGCAAATGCCGTAACGCAGAAGTTATGCCAACTCAAATGGGACACACTCGAGAACACCCGCCCTCTAGTCCCGATCTCTCTCCATGCGATTACCACGCCCTCGGTCACTTAAAAAATGTCTTCAATGGTCTACGATTCCTGTTGGACGAGGATGTGCAGCAGGCAGTCACGGACATCTTCGCGCAGTGGGACAAGGGTGTTTTAACAAACGGATATCTTCAACCTGGTGCGTCGGTAGGATGGTTGCCAAAACGCTCACTGCGATTTTGCCTGATTGGCGTTCCGATTCTCGACCGTGCGCCCTTCGAATGAAAGCTTTTCAAGCGACCGAATAAAGCCATAAGGAACTATATCTTCAGTATTGACATAATGCTTCAACATGGATTCCGGAAACAGCGATCGTGTGAGACCCAACTTGCTTTATTTGTTCATGAGACCCAGAAAATATTAGATACAGGCTCCCAGGTAGATGCTATTTTTCTTGACTTCCGGAAGGCGTTCGATACAGTTCCGCACTGTCGCCTTATAAACCAAGTAAGAGCCTACGGAATATCAGACCAGCTGTGTGGCTGGATTGAAGAGTTTTTAGCAAACAGGACACAGCATGTTGTTCTCAATGGAGAGACGTCTACAGACGTTAAAGTAACTTCTGGCGTGCCACAGGGGAGTGTTATGGGACCATTGCTTTTCACAATATATATAAATGACCTAGTAGATAGTGTCGGAAGTTCCATGCGGCTTTTCGCGGATGATGCTGTAGTATACAGAGAAGTTGCAGCATTAGAAAATTGTAGCGAAATGCAGAAAGATCTGCAGCGGATAGGCACTTGGTGCAGGGAGTGGCAACTGACCCTTAACATAGACAAATGTAATGTATTGCGAATACATAGAAAGAAGGATCCTTTATTGTATGATTATATGATAGCGGAACAAACACTGGTAGCAGTTACTTCTGTAAAATATCTGGGAGTATGCGTGCGGAACGATTTGTAGTGGAATGATCATATAAAATTAATTGTTGGTAAGGCGGGTACCAGGTTGAGATTCATTGGGAGAGTCCTTAGAAAATGTAGTCCATCAACAAAGGAGGTGGCTTACAAAACACTCGTTCGACCTACACTTGAGTATTGCTCATCAGTGTGGGACCCATACCAGATCGGGTTGACGGAGGAGATAGAGAAGATCCAAAGAAGAGCGGCGCGTTTCGTCACAGGGTTATTTGGTAACCGTGATAGCGTTACGGAGATGTTTAACAAACTCAAGTGGCAGACTCTGCAAGAGAGGCGCTCTGCATCGCGGTGTAGCTTGCTCGCCAGGTTTCGAGAGGGTGCGTTTCTGGATGAGGTATCGAATATATTGCTTCCCCCTACTTATACCTCCAGAGGAGATCACGAATGTAAAATTAGAGAGATTAGAGCGCGCACGGAGGCTTTCAGACAGTCGTTCTTCCCGCGAACCATACGCGACTGGAACAGGAAAGGGAGGTAATGACAGTGGCACTTAAAGTGCCCTCCGCCACACACCGTTGGGTGGCTTGCGGAGTATAGGTGTAGATGTAGAAGTAGAATGGTCGCAGACTTCTTGTGCTATTTTGTGTTGCAACTGATACTTACGATTGTTAATTAAAACAATTGACTGTTTGCTTACAAGACTAATAGGCTACCTATTACCGTAAGTAGTAGGGCAAGGCCGTTTCTGGCGCACTTTTGATATCGAATTGATATCAAATCAATTATGCAAATTGATTAACTTATCAATTAAATACCCCCACCCCTTGACGACGTCATGAATTTTCCTCACCAAGCACATGGGTCCCTTCCTCTTCCCAAACCCCTCACCTATCCACTCTCTGCAGTAATTTCGAGTCATTTGGAAAATACAAAAAATGGTAAGAAATTAAAAAAATGGCGGGAATATCTTTGTTCCAAGGCTGTGCACACGTCACACCTCCAAACCCACCCCGGAATTGGCAGGAAATTCAAAATGGCAGGTACCCTTTCTGGGCCTCAAACCCCATCCCTTCTGGCAGAAAGCTCAAGTGCACTTCCCTACACAGGGAAAGGGTCACTATTTATCTATCTGCAGGAGAGGAAGGTTAGCTTACAGTACTTTATTTTGGGCGGGAAACTAATGACTGGTCCTAATTACATAATTAATCACAAAGACTGGTCCTAATTCTATCTGCAGGAGAGGAAGGTTAGCTTACAGTACTTTATTTTGGGTGGGAAACTAATGACTGGTCCTAATTACATAATTAATCACAAAAACTGGTCCTAATTAAACATCTATATGTATAGTGCAACACAAGGAGTGCCTAAAATCGCAACACAGCACAAAAATTGACGATGTCATACAACAGGTCTCATCCTGCTGGAAAAAAATTCACAGTGCCACTCGAAACTAGTAGCAGACGTAATCAAAGTAAATATGAACTCTACAAAGGATGATCCCTTTACCTGCAGGTCGAAATAAATGTCTGTGCTCCATTTGTGAATTGTAGGGAAAACGGCAGAAGTGGAAGGTATGGCCTTTATTCTTGGCACAAAACGTATTCAACTGATGAGGTGTTGAATAGAGAGAAGATTAATAAGTGCATTACCTGTAAGTATTTGGCTGAGGACTGTGTCTATAGACTCCTATATGAGGAATGAGAGGACGTGATAATGGATGAACATAGGAGGGAATACTTTTCAGTAAATAATGGTGATGCAGCGAGATGGACTGAAGATGCATTTCACAACTTGTAGACTATAACCTGTGCTGGAGCTGTTCATGTTTCTGAAATGGCCAGTCAATACACAGTGTAGCAGACAACTTCAGGTGTCCACCACCATCCCTTTCTAAATACCACATGTGTCTATCGCTGCTTGATGTCGTAGTTTGCAGACTCCTGCTGCATAGCTGTATGTCCTACTCAACAAACACCTTGCACCCCTGGTGCTCGAAATTCAAATAAACAGTGCTCTCTTTATTTTTCGACAACTTCATTCTATTCCACTGCCAATGAGAGGTGACCTTGGTATACCTGTTGAGTAACTTGTACACTGATATATAGTTAAATTGTGTTAGAACAGCAGACCATCACTAAAATGTAGGAAGCCCAATACACTCTATCATACTTCATTGTTCTAAATACACATCGAAATTGACATGAAAAAAATCGAAAAACAGCACTCATAAACAAGAGGTCATAATGCAACACATGTACTGAGAACTGAGAAAAATTGTTGTTATTATATAACTATAGGAAAAACCGACCCCAAAATCGCACCAGGAAAGAGAGGCAGCAGCTACACGTGTTTTCACCTCGACGTGTGGTCACGGACTAACCAGCTTAGAACTGTCTTACCTCCTATCCTTGCACCCTTCAACCCTCACTCTCCTCATCTCAGGTAGGTTCAAAATGGTTCAAATGGCTCTGAGCACTATGGGACTTAACATCTATGGTCATCAGTCCCCTAGAACTTAGAACTACTTAAACCTAACTAACCTAAGGACATCACACAACACCCAGTCATCACGAGGCAGAGAAAATCCCTGACCCCGCCGGGAATCGAACCCGGGAACCCGGGCGCGGGTCTTAGGTAGGGATACAGGCCTGTTCTATCCTGTCACTGATGGTACACAAAGAGATCCATCTGGTGACAGTGGTATACTGCCTCCGGTTCGTAGAAATGTCACAGATGGACAAAAGACTCAAGAACAGGAGGCTTCCTGCAAGCTATTGAAAGTGTTTCTCAGAAAAGACTGGCCACCCTGGAACAACAACAGAATTTCAGGGAACTCTCCAGTATGCTTTTCTAACATTCACGGGTTGGGAAATGGGCCGCTGCCACCACCTCTGCTGCCGCAGCCCCTGCCACTGTAGGCCCCACTGCGAGAACGGAGTCTTCAGCCAGCCGCGGTCGGAGGCAGCGTCTCCACATGAGCACGTGACTTGGGAGGCCGATGCTCTGGATGCAGACAAATGCTACTCATACACAATAGACGTCGACTCCAGTGTGCCATGGAACAAATCGAGATAAATGACAAGTCTCCCGAACAAAGTCGACCACGTGTTGTTTGTCTAAAAGTGCAGCTGCAGCCATCTATGGAGAGACAGGTTCTACGCCACCAGCTGAGGCCCCCACAAGCACTCACTATTCTGAAAGAGAAAACATTTCAGTGTAACAATTGTATTTAAAATCAATGCATCTCTTACAAGCTAGCATTTATTAAAAAAAAACACAATCGTGACGATAATAAAACAGTCCTGTTTCGATGAAAATATACACAGTATATTTTCTTTTAGTTTTATGAACAAAATCGATAGAGTTTGAGCGCATTCCTCACACATGATGGCATTACACTCATTTCAGACGACTGAATTATCAGTATAAAATTTTATCTATATAGTCTTTTTAAGTTTGACTGAAGGATATAATTCACATCTCTCTCTCTCTCTCTCTCTCTCTCTCTCTCTCTCCCTCCATCCCCCCCCTCCCTCTCTCTCTCCCTCCCTCCCCCACCCCCTCCCTCTCTCTCTCTGTCCCTGCCTCCCATTATTTTTTGTGAGATCCAATGTCATGAAAAAACTACTACAGCACTGATGCCAATTACAGATGAGCAAACTGCAGAGGTCAGAGCTCCGTAGTGATACCTCTGACAGATGTATTCATTTATCTCACATCTGCTATACATGTCCTCCCCGCACAACGTAAAAACTACCGCTATTCCGCTGCGAAAACTACCGATCACTGCAAAATGTACTTATTATTTTGAAACTTTCATCAGGCTAAAGAAAAAGAAAAAGCGAGAATTTAAACTCCGAAGAAAAGAAACATAGTCTAACGAAACATCTATATTAATCTATTTCTCTCACCTTGATGAACAAAATTACATGCTTTGTGAGCGTTCGTGGTGTTCAAATTAGTGTCTGTAACTAAATTGTCATGTGCATGGGTATTATAAACATTTAAGATATGTGAAATAACATTACAGAATATAGCCTTTCACTCTATTTGTGCACATGTCGGAAAAAACACAGTCATTTTACGTTTGGCAATGACAAGTTATAATTTAAGAGGATATTGTTGTTTTGTACACTATGGCAGATCCAATTTTACCAATGCAATGATGTATCATGCTGGTGTTTATGAAACGTAAGAATAAAAAGAGAGGTACTGTTATCTCATTGGTAAAAAAAAAAAAAAAAAAAAGTGGCAGGCATCGCACCAAATGGAAACAGGACGAGTCTGCAGCATTGAGGAACATCTCCAAACAGCTGTCTGAAGGTGATAATCTCTACAGCTAATTACATGTTCCGCAGTGACAAGTAGCAGATGTCTAGTGTTCCATCAAGGCTTTCTCCATCTCAAACAAGTGTTGTGAGTCAATCATTATGTGGTAATCAACAGCTTACCAGTGGATGGGTGGAATGGAAAAGACACCGTCAATATAGGATGATGTTGACAGAGCGATAATTTTTTTCAATTTTACCAGTTTTTCCGTAATTTCAACGTCAGCCAATGACACAGTAGAATGCTTCCCAATTTCTGTATCATCACCAACCTTCCACCACTTTGCGAGTACCATATACCAGACTGCGAATGTAGATAAATGACTGTGCAGTACGTCCATTCGGTCATATACACCAAAGTGTAACAGACAGCATCCTACATTGATGCAGTTAGGCTATCTACATGTTTCTGCCACATCGATCATAGCGCGGAATTTACGATTGTGACTGGCCAACTTTCCCTATATGGATGGGTGTCACACAGTATTCTCGAATTCGTAGGATAAAGTCAGAGATTGAAAGATCCTTTCGCATTGTCCTTGACCAATCCTCCCTGCAAAACTGCCGCCGATTTAATTTGCTACTGACCAGAACTTGGAGGGCACTATATCCGCTACATTCCACGTTTTGTGATGGAATAGAGCGAGCTGAGTCCGTAACTGCTGCTCAGCGAAGACTGTTCTGCACCAAAAAAATGGTTCAAATGGCTCTGAGCACTATGGGACTTAACAGCTGTGGTCATCAGTCCCCTAGAACGTAGGACTACTTCAACCTAACTAACCTAAGGACATCACACACATCCATGCCCGAGGCAGGATTGGAACCTGCGACCGTAGCGGTCGCGAGGCTCCGGACTGAGCGCCTAGAACCGCGAGACCACCGCGGCCGGCCTGTTCTGCACCAATCTTGCTCATCGCACCCATCCAAGAGCAGAAGATCTCTGCAGATGTGTGCATGTTAAGGAAGTTAACACCTTTTATCGGTGTATAGTAGACATGAGAGTGTTGTTGTGATATAACAGACGGTTAAGAAGAAGTGTGTGACTTATGCATGATGGATAACCAGAAGGATGGAGTTTGAAACATTTTACATAAATCAACTGTGCTGTCAGTTCTGGAAGATTATTCCAGTGTCTGGAGCTAGTACCAAGAAGGTACTGCCAAGAGAGAAATGATTGTAGAACATAAACATCCACACTCCTAAGGCTACTAAGTTCTCTACTTTAAACCGCTATAATGTTAAAGCCATATGGTCTCTGAAGTATTAGTCCTGCAGAATGCAACATTCTTAATACTCTAATGCGGGACAGCATCTGACATACAACCACCCTGCAAGTTTTCTATCCCAATCACTACCATGCCCAACTTCATTACGATAAAACTACTTCCTTCTACATTACGCTGGTGTCGTAATTAGTGACTGAGCTGTTCCTCAATACGAAGGTATCGTCGGCGTATATCCGCCACTCAAACTGCTTATAAACCAACTACAACGAAGTCAGGAGACAGCTGTTCTGTCTCTTTGGAGACTGACGGATTTTATACATCTTTTTTTAGTCGGAAACATACGTACCCTCACTCACATTTCCTGTGTCAGTCGTGCTTATTAGTAGCAGTAGCAGGTTTGACTGACGCAGCCATGCCTCACCAGGAAATAGAACCAGGAAAAACAATATGAATATTTTTGTTAGTTGAAACATTGAGTTACCACCCACGTCCTGCTACATGAAAATGCACACGAAGAAACAGCGACTTCTTATGAGGGAGACAACACCACGATGAGTAGCCAAAGGAGATTTAACAGTCTTATTGCTACTAACAGTAGCATCACCATGGCCCTGGTAAACCTCCTCTTGCACACAGAAGTTATAGTCTGATGTTAGGTGGTTTTGCTCATGTGCAGGATAATATAGCAATTTTGTCCTAACACCACGTCTCTAGAGTGCCCCCTCCTTACACTACTAAGGCAGATATATGTGACATTAGTTCACTCTCCTACACAACACTCTACGGAATCACTTAAGTCTATTAAACAGATTGATTCTTCTCCTTTATGCTTATTGAATAATATTGCTTGTGAGAACCAGCCGTAATTCCGTAATATATTCGACGGTATGTGTTAGAACACTGTCCTAGATTGGGATACATATGTGTTTCTGTGTAATACGTATATCGACTTTGTTGAGGTATGTGTTATGAAAACCCATATAGTTTACAGGGCAAGGCACAAAAGTGAATGGAGGAAGAGCATAATTTTTAAGCTTCTCTCGGTCTTCAGTGTCCAGGTACCCCCAACCCTCCTCACTTTTCCCCATTTCATGGTATTTTTTCTCAAATTTCATGTATTTTTGGTCAACTAACGCAATTTTGCTAGGTTTTCGCGATTTTACATATTTCGTGGTATTTCGCTTCGTTTTACCTATTTCCCATCAATTTGTTGTAATCATGCCAGGTTTTCCTCGAATTTTACCGATTTGATGCCATTTTACGTTTTTTCGGTAGTTCTCCATATGTATGTGGTCATATTGCTGACACACCCATGCGTTCTTTTTTTATATGAGGATATGTGTGTGTCTCATACACCAGCGGAATTAGGATGAAAATATGCTGTCATCGTGGATATCTTTAGAGTATAAAAGGACTTGTGATAAGTGCAGAAGGACGCCTTGCTTTGTTATTATTATTGTAGAATATAGACAATCTTGTTACAAATCGGTAAGGTAACTTGTATTGAAGATATTGTACTCTTTAGCAGGAAGAATTTAAATTTGCCTACACTGCCTACGGAACCGTTTTGCGAAGAATGTTTCGTTATTTTAAGAGCTGTACCACTGTCGAAAATAACGTACAAGTGGTTGAAATCGAGACTCCACAATGGGTAATATGCATGCAGAGTCTTTTTGTGTTTGTAGAGTCGCTAGCAGCGGATGGTTGTGGCTCGAACGCATAACTTGCTAACAGTTCATCTGTAAATGATGCTGCCGGGGAGATCCACTCTGTAGGTAGGGAGAAGGGAAACTCTTACAGCCCGGGACACTAAGTGCAGCTGACACACTGTCAACTAACGAATAACTTATTGGTTGGTTGGTTGGTTGGTTGTTTCAGGGAAGGAGACCAGACAGCGAGGTCATCGGTCTCATCGAGTTAGGGAAGGACGGGGAAGGAAGTCGGTCGTGCCCTTTGAAAGGAACCATACCGGCATTTGCCTGGAGCTATTTAGGGAAATCACGGCAAACCTAAATCAGGATGGCCGGACGTGGGATTGAACCGTCGTCCTCCCGAATGCGAGTCCAAATAACTTATTGCTAGGGTAAAAAAAAAAGCCTAAATCTACAGTTCAGAGGTGTCCTCAAAGAGTTGTGGGTATGTATCAGAGTTGGACGGTATAAACAGAAGTAGCGAAGGTCATCTGGTAAGCAATAAGAGAATATACTTGTGGGGAAAACATTTGAGGAGCAACAGAAATCAACTCTGTACACATGCCAACTCCCCGTTGCTGATACCTACGCATTGGAGCGGAAGTCAAATGAACATGTAGAACTGTTTCCAGACTTTAAGTTCCCATGAAGTGCATCACTTCATGAGTCTGCAGACAAGCTGTCTGATATAGCAGTTCACAGAATTTTTTCCAGACTTCGAGTTTCCAGTGTATCCATCATCTGCACCACTCCTTGAGTCTTATGTAGGTACGAAGCTAGTGTTACTATGCTTTTCATGATCGTCCTACCCAAAATATATGCACGTATATCATCGGAAAGAGTGGAATTCTAAGGATTTCTTTAGTAAGCTGGTGTATAAGACACATATATTCTCATATAAAAAAGAACGCACGGGTATGTCAGCAATATGACCACATACATATGGAAAACTACCGAAAAAATGGACGTGGGAAGTTTGATAGCTGTTTATTGCCGAAAGTTTTTTCCTTACCCCTTATGGCAGACGAAGTGTGACAGCTGGGCGTCGCTCCACATGGAGTGAGAATTTCTTTCTCTCACAAGGTGGCTTGTTGGGTGGTCTAAAAATGTCTGTAAGTGGAAGTTTAGGACGCCATTTCCTAGAAATTTCAGATGTTGAAAAATAGCCCATTGAGCGAAAAAAAAAGATATCTGAGGAATGGAAGTTTGGAATTCAGTATTCTCAAAATTGTATGCTTGGGAAGGCTGCTCATTGGATAACTTATCAAACAACATGCTAGATGGCTCGTAGGATAACAGTTTAAAAAATATATCATTTTCCAATGCTTGATGAAGCTATCTTAGTGGTAAAGGATGTTATACACAGGTTTTGTGAAAGGCAGAGAGGAAAGATAGAATTTTTCAGACACTCTGGATACAGACGTGGAAGCCTACTGCCGTGTTTTGGAAATGTGGAGAAGTAGACACTGCATAGAGATGCGTAAGAGGAGACTCTGACTCTGTAGATTCGGCAGAAGGCAGACTTTCATTTTTTAGGTTCAGCCCATCACACAGCAGCTGACGAGTAGAAGTTGGCAGCTGTCCTGGCCGTGTGCAAAACTCGTCTATCCAACTCATCAGCTATGGTGAGACTAATAAAACATTCTCGGGTTTCAAGCTGCGTCAAGTGGTTTAGTGCTGACGAGCTTTCGGCAGAAATCTCCTCTGCCATTGTCAAGTGGACGACTGTCGTGTGTTTTTTTTTTTCTTTATTGTATTTGAATCCCCCATCAGGGCGGGCTAGCAGCAACATATGCGCTGCTCTTCAGACATAGAACAAACAAATAGAAGACATTTAAAAATAACAAAAGAGAGAATATGGTGAACATAGATATAAAAAAGGGGGAACATCATGGAAGGCAATAGAAAAAAATGGGTGACTGTAAAATGGAGATAAAAAACAGTTTAAAAGTAGCGCACACAAAAAACAACACACTGTGACAATTAAAAGAACACAAGGCACAGTATGACTGGAGCATAAAAGGTATCGACAGATGGCGTAGCACATAACAAACACTGACGGCGAACCTCAAGGCAGTACATAATTAAAATCACACCTCTTGACGCACAGGAGAAACAGCACTAAACACAACACTGACATGGCACACTGACGATGATCAAAACGGAGGATCTGCCAGGTGCAAGGAGATGAGGGAGACTGGAAGAAGGGAGGGAGGGAGGGAGGGAGGGGAAGAGAGGGGGGAGATGGGCGGGGAGCGTGCTGGAGAGGGCCAGGTAGGGAGGGATGTGGGAAGAGGATGGGGTGCAGGGGCTCAGGGGGGAGGGGAGGAAGGAGGAGAATCCGCTCTGGGAGAAGGAGGGGAGAGGAAAAGGGGGGCCCTGGGGAGGGGGGGGGAACAAGGCCAGGTTATAGTTGGAAGGAAGGGTAGATGTCACGGCGAAGTTCGTCATCCGGGAGGGGGAGGCGCTGGAAATTGCCCTGATGAAGGAGATGGAGGGTGTAGAGGTGGAGAGAGTGAGGGATACAACGATAGAGGTGCGGCAATGGGCGGGGGGTGGAGAGGAAGGAGGAAACCAGAGGGTGGGGGGGATCAAGTCTGCTGACACTGTAAAGGATGCGGAGATGTTGGAGGAAAAGGAGGAGGTGGGGGAAGGGGATCAGTTCATACAGGAGCCATGTGGGGGAAGGAAGGCGGATACGGAAGGCAAGACGGAGCGCATGGCGTCCTAGGATTTGGAGGGCCTTGTAAAAGCGTGTGGGGACGGAGATCCAGGCAACGCTGGCATAACAGAGGATAGGACGGATGAGGGATTTGTAGGTGTGGAGGATGATAGAAGGATGCAATCCCCATGTCCGGCCAGACAGGAGTTTCAGAAGACGGAGGCGGGAATGGGCTTTCTGTTGGACGGTCTGGAGATGAGGGGCCCAGGTGAGGTATCGGCCGAGGGTGAGGCCAAGGTATCTCAGGGTGGGGTTGAGCTGGAGGGGACGAGTCGTGTGGTTGTCATTGCCGTGCTTATATAGCCGCGCCGTCGCTCGTGACGTCGCTGGTGCTCGGTCCCGCACCATATTTGGTAATGTTTTGGCCGCGCAACTGCCGGGTCCGCTTCAACTCCCTCAACACCGGATCCCATGCTGTACTCAGCCGCAGTCCACCGTCTCTATTGAAGGTGTTGTCGGAAATTCTAATCTCTATGGCCTCGTTTATCACGCTAGCCCAGAAGCCATTAGTCCGTTTAATAATAGACGTCTCATCGAATTCAATTTTGTGTCCGTTTTCCAGAGCATGTTCTGCTACAGCTAACTTTTCGGGATAGCGCAGACGGTAACACCTTTCATGTTCTACGTGGCGCTGTTCAATAGTGTGAACAGTCTGGCCGATATAGAACTGGCCACATCCTCACGGTATCTTGTAAATGCCTGGCGTTCTGAGGCCTACATCGTCTTTCACAGGTTTCATTAGCTGCCGGATCTTTGTCGAAGGCCTGAAGATTGTGTCTATTTTATGCCTCTTCAGGAGCCGACTAATCTTCCCTGTTGTCGAATCACAAAACGGTAAGAATGCAACCTGCTTGGTGTATTCTTCAGAGGTCTTCTCCCTTTGAGGTTTGGATGACTCTGCTTGTGAGATCTGTTTGCTGTTGTAACCGTTTTCCTTAAAAGCTTTGCGTAAGTGGCTCAATTCTCTCGGCAAGTTTTCAGCGGCTGAGACGGTTTCAGCTCGATGTACTAAGGTCCTCAGGACTGACTGTTTCTGTGCTGGGTGATGGAAGCTGGTAGCGTGCAGATATCGATCCGTGTGAGTGGGCTTGTGGTAAAAGCTATGACCTCGAGACCCATTGGGTTTACGACGGACAAGTACGTCCAAGAACGGCAGGGAACCCTCATTCTGTACGTCCATTGTGAAGTTGATGTGGTCGTGGATGCTGTTGAGGTGCTCCACGAACTCTTCTAACTTTTTTTGTCCATGTGGCCAAATGACGAAGGTATCGTCTACGTAGCGATAAAAACAGCTCTTCTTTGCAGGAGCCGTCTCCAAGGCGATATCTTCGAAATGCTCCATAAAAAGGTTGGCTACTACTGGAGCTAATGGACTTCCTATCGCCACGCAGTCAGTTTGGTTAAAATATTCTCCATCATGTAAGACATATGACGACAGAGTGTGCTTAAATAAATCCACGATGGTGTCGTCAAAGAGCTGGGACAGCAAGTCAATGGAGTCTGTGATGGGGACACACGTGAATAAAGAAACCACATCGAAGGTAATCATAATATACCCTACAGCAAGTCGCAGACCTTTAATCCGATTGATGGAGTCCACCGTATTCTTTATATGGCGTCCACAGTGCCCATCGTTCGTAGAGAGGAGGCTGGCCAGATGTTCAGCAAGTTTATAGGTCGGTGATCCGATGGTACTCACTATCGGCCTCAACGGTGTGTCCTTCTTATGCACCTTTGGCAGACCATAGAACGTGGGCGGTCTTGGTGCCTTGGGGAGGAGGTTCTTAATAGTATTCTCTTCCAGCGATGACCATTTGAGAAGCTCTGAAGTCTTCCTCATTATTCTGGATGTTCCCGAGGTAATTTTTGGTATGTGTCTTCCTCCAACATCCGTCTGATTTTTGCGTCATAGTCGTCTCGCTCCATTAAGACGGCAGCATTGCCCTTGTCAGCTGGTAGGACGGCGGTGAGCGGATCATTCTGGAGAGCATGGAGGCCACTGCGTTCAGCTCTAATCATGTTTGAAGCTGGTGGTTTGGATTTTAAAAGAATACGGCTTGTTTCTCTACGAATTTCCTCAGCCACATCACTTGGAAACTTACGAACCGCTTGTTCAACACCACTCAGTATGTCAGAGAAGGGGATGCTTGGGGGCGAAGGATCAAAGTTAAGTGTCTTCTTAAGTGCTGAAATGGCACATGCGTCGATGTTTCTTGCTGGCATGTTGATCACAGCACGTTTCGTAACTTTATGTTCTGCTCCATGTTGTTGCAGCGAAAGCCTACTGAATTTCCCTTTCTGCTTCTCCGTTGCTCTCTGTCTCGATGAAGTTTATTGTGCAACTGTTGCTGCGTCGATCCAGTCCCAATCCAAAACTGAAAGTGACCTTGTCAGTTGCAGGTGTACGGCCGAAAGCTCACGACCATTTGTATCCAGCTGTTTTCTGTTGAAATGTATCCTCTCCGCAACAGGGCGAAAAATTCTTCTGGCTGCCGTGGTGTCGATGTGATGGTTAACGGTGTCAAAACGTCGAACCGTCTTCTCATCACGGCAGCGTAGTAGGAAGGCGAGCGAGCTTAGTAATTAGCCTTCTTAACGCGCAACTTTCCCAGGCGTTTGATGCTGTGCCACGTCTCCTCCCCGTAGAGGTACGTTATGTACGAATGCATGCTTTCGCGGCGATATCCGTTAATAAAACATTCTCAAGTTTCAAGCCGCATCAAGGGGTTTACTGGCCACGAGCTTTCGGCAGAGATCTCCTCTGCCATTTTCAAGTGGATGGCTGTCGTGTGGTTGTCATTGCCGTGCTTATATTGCCGCGCCGTCGCTCGTGACGTCGTTCGTGACGTCACTGGTGCTCGGTCCCGCATCATATATGGTAATTTTTTGGCCGTGATCAAAATTAAGTCGACCAGGATTCGGACCCAGGTACATGCTTTACGTGTAGACCTTGAAGAGCTTGGAATCTTCGGCAAACAACGAATTTATGGAACTGTTTCATCCCAAAGCGAATAGGTCACGCAAAAGGGAAGATCCAAGTTCCAATCCAAGTCCAGCACCAATATTTTCATCATCTCACGTTGAAATGAAGTATGGAGTGAATGCCCAGATATATTACATGGCGACTGGTTTATTAACCGAAATTACTAGTGTAATAAAACTTATTTATGACAAAGTTCCAACATGCGAGACTTCCACCTCTGTCACGGCCCAACCTAAAGTTTAGTCGATAGCAAAGAGACATATTGTTTAATGTGTATGTGGAACCACGATGCAGTCCTACGTTCTTCACTTGGCGTCGTCAGAGGTGAATAGTGGGGATCGAACTCAGACCTGAATCTCACCAACTTACCATCGATCCCACAAAACACCGGATTCCTTGTGTGATTGGGTCATATATTTGTCATACTAACGGTACGCCACACTCTACGAGAATTCTGCAATATCACACGATTGTATTGTATTGTATGGAACTGGGGACACAGAAACGACGGAGAGGCTTCGTCCCCGCTGTAGCCCTTAGTGGGTCACAACCCCACAACAGGCTACAGCAATCCACTCAACCCAACGCCGCCCCACACCCAACCCAGGGTTATTCTGCGGTTCGGCCCCCAGTGGGCCCTCCCAGGAACGTCTCAAAAAATGGTTCAAATGGCTCTGAGCACTATGGGACCTAACTTCTGAGGTCATCAATCCCCTAGAACTTAGAACTACTTAAACCTAACTAACCTAAGGACATCACACACATCCATGCCCGAGGCAGGATTCGAACCTGCCACCGGAGCGGTCTCGCGGCTCCATACTGTAGTGCCTAGAACCGCACGGCCACTCCGGCCGGCTAACGTCTCACACCAGACGAGTCTAACCCCAATGTTTGCGTGGTAGAGTAATTACGCCGTAATTACACCGTACGCGTACATGGAGAAAGTGTTTGCACAGTAATCGCCGACATAGTGTAACTGAGGCGGTGTAAGGAGAACCAGCCCGCATTCGCCGAAGCAGATCGAAAACCGTCTTAAAAACCATCCACAGACTGGCCGGCACACCGGACCTCGACACTAATCCGCCTGGCGGATTCGTGCCAGGGACCGGCACACCTTCCCGCCCAGAAAGCAGTTCGTTAGACCGCACTGCTAACCGGGCGGGCTGCATCACATGATACTTACCGTTAGATCCACTGGTTACTGAATTCATCTAGAAGTCTTTTGATGGTAAAATGTTCTTAAGATTTCTACACTGAATTTCAATGTGACTGGATGTCCATCCGCTTGATACAATTTGAAACGAGACTCGTCCGACCAGGCAATCTGTTTCCAGTCGTCAACAGTCCATTGTCTGTATTGACGGGCCCAGACGAGGCGTCTCTTTATGTCATGCAGTCGTCGAGGGTATGCGAGTGGGCCTTCGGCTCCGAAAGCCCATATCGATGATGTGTCGTTGAATGGTTCGCACGCTGACACTTGTTGATGGCCCAGCATTGAAATCTGCAGCAATCTGCGGAAGTGTTGCACTTCTGTTACGATGAACGATTCTCTTCAGTCGCCGTTGGTTCACTTCTTGCAGGATCGTTTTAGGCCGCAGCGATGTCGAAGATTTGATGTTTTACCGGATTCCGACATTCACGGTATACTAGTGAAAAGGTCGCACGGGAAAATCGCCACTTCATCGCTGATTCATTATTTCTATACACCTGTAATTTATGCAGAAATCATATTCCATACAGATATGTTCTAAATTCCTACTACTGAGCCGCAAACATGCACCGCTGCCAGTATCCAAATAACGCCAACCAGCAGCCTTCAATGTCATCTAAAAGCACAGCAAAGATAAAAGTTGTAGGACGCCAGTTAAAACAAGAAATAGTCTAAAAGTGACAAAATGAAATATTCATTTTCCAAGGAAGCACAGTAGGCTATTCTCGTTTTGGGAAGTACGAGATCGGGAGTGTTCATGCCGACTGCACACAAAGGTGCATGCGCGACGCACCAAAGGCAGCCGAGTATGAGTTTAGTCTGGCCGCGAGTGGGCGCCGTGCTCACTCTGTGTTCTCCATCACTTGCCACAGCCACTATATATCAAGATAGTGGTCGCTACTTATCACCACTCATACAACGGAGCAAATGGTATCCTTCTATTGCTCTTTTTAAGTCAGCGCACTCGTAGGATCCAGCAGAAGACACCAGGGGGATGAAACTTGGATAGGGATTTCCGTTAACACAATCTTGGTTCGCTGCCAGGTCACTTGGAGCACTGCAGTCGTAATCACCTCGTTTTCTTATTGAGTAAGTGAAAGTACTCCGTATTTGTTTTGGTTCAATTCAAAACAGGAGCTGGTTTCATATCATTGTTGAGCCGTTGTGCGCCATTTCTGGCACACCAGTTCTTTGGGCGACTATCGATTACCCGGCTGCACTACGATCTTTGCACCTGTTGTGATCTGGCGGCGGGTATTTGCGGTCGGGGAGTTGGTCGTCAGAGTCGCTACGAGGCGCTAGGAAGTGATTGAAGGGACGAAGGAGCAAAAGACGCGGCACGGCCAGCAGCGGCGCGGCTGGTCTACCTTGCAGGACGGTCGCGAGTTTGTGGTGCAGCTGCCTGATGTCAACTCCGGGCGCTGCTCGTCGCCTTGATTTGGTACCTGTTTTCTCGGACAAGACCATTTCCTCGAGACCATCTCGAACAACGCTCTCCATCGGTGGTGTAAATGGATTTGGTGCGTTCGTTTCGTGGAACCATTTGCGTTGTAGCGACTGTCACTTGTTGGTTTGTTGGTTGCCCTAATGTATGTGTTGTTGAAGTAAGAGCAGCCGGCAAGGTGTGTGCTCACAACGAGGCCAGCAGTCACTACTTCCTTTAAAGAAATCAGCGTCCCCAAAAGATGTAGTAACTGTAAGCTACTGAAGATATTAGGTCATAGTCTAGTCGTAATTTTCTGCATACGAAGCTTACACTATTGGCAGTAAATTGCAGACCTATGCAAGGAAGTTAATGTGCACAAAACCTAGTTTGTACTGAAATTGTGCATTTGAATAACGTAATATTATCTTGAAATTATTTCCATTTCATCTTGTACACATTGTCAGCCTTAATGATATGTGCAAATATTCTTTGCCTATGAGAGTGTGAAAATCTGATATTTTAGACGTTTTATTGAAAGCATTTATTGGTTTTATTAAAATTATTATTTATTGGTTCTTAACTTATATTAATTGATCTTTGCTTGGTGTTTGCCGTGTTTTCTGCGGTCTGGTTTTTCTGCGAGTTGGGATGTGCGGGTGCGGCGCCACGTCCCGCTTCGGTACACAGAAGCTGTGACGGCCCGTCTAATGTAAAGTGACTCCCGGTTGGGCCCCGGCGTTTAAGTGTTGTTTGGATGGCTGGTCTGCTGCTTCCGGCATTTTAAGTCACCCTTTGCCCAGGTCAGCCTGGCGTCACTGCCCGTTAGATAAACTCGAATGTATAATTGAAGAAAAAAATATTTTTAAATTTGCTTGCCAATGAATTATATTAACTGTAACTAGCTGTGTTATTGCTCAAATATATATATATATATATATATATATATATATATATATATATATATATGGTGCTACATTCCACATTTCTTTAAATCACTTCTGATGTAATTTACTGTTTGTTAAGTAATTGTAATTTCCTGCTTGCTTAAGAAGGAAGCTGTAATTTTTCGATATTGTCTTAATGATGGCCACATGTCGGTTTTATGTTAGCTACTTGATTAATGTGGTCTAAAATGAATTAATTTATTTCTTGAATCTTGAACTGTTAGTTGTTGTGTTTAAGGACTGACATTATAGAGGTCTTGACCTTCTATCCAAAGTGTATCCCTCATTCCCACTTCCTAAGTTACAATTGTGTTCCTGATTATGGCTACGTGTGTGTCTATTGTACACTTTAAATTGTGATGCACTGACGTGTTCAAATTTTTAGACTGAACGATTATTTTTGATACTATTAAGTTTTCTGGTGTAAAAATAGGAGGGAAAAGTGAAACAATTGATATATTTTAATGGTTTGATTGAAACCATGAAATTTCCTTTCCAAGCAACTCATAGGCCACTAAATTTTTCACAGCTCGTAACATTTGTCATTTTCCCTCCAAATCGTATTGGTGTTAGTTGTCCGTGTACATGCTTTGAAACTGTGTTTATACTAATGTTTTACGTTTCTGTGGTGTACTTCACCTTGTTATTTATTCTATCAACTTCTTGCTACATTAAGAAGACATTGTATAGTTTGTGAACTTGCATGTTTTTAGCTTTAGGAATTATTCGTGGAGTTTCCAAAGAAAGTGAGGTTATGGGGAAGACAGAAGATGTTTCACCTCGGAAAGTTTTGGCTGTGGTAGCACTTCTTGCTGAAAATCGTTATACACAGCAGAATGAGAATATCACAGAAAACTGTCAGCAGAAACAAACCTTCAGTGCAAAAATGTGGTGAATACAAGCCAAACAGCAAAGGAAAATCAGTCCTAGAACAGTGAGAAGACTTATAAACATGGCAACAACGGCTTGTAAACTTACTTCTACAGACATGAGCCATCAGTTGAAAGGTTTGGGTATTAAAGTTTCACCTATGACAGTGAGGAGGAGGTTGTTTGAATGTGGTTTAATGGCATGCTGAACAAGAAAAAAACAGAAAATCACAGCTGCCATAAAAACCAAAAGATTGCAGTGGGCTAAACAACTTCAAGAGTGGACGAGTGAGGACTGGGCTAAGGTATGTGCAATGATACGGTAAATTAAGTGGGTCTGTATTCTAAATAAGAAGTTTTGGCTGAAATTGTGATGTTTTATTGTTACTGAAGAAATGCACATTTGGATTTTGGTACTGTTTAGGTCTCCTATGCTACTATTCCCAACTTTTCTGACTTGCTTCAGGCATGCTTCAGTGATAAATCTGTATTCACTGTGATGGAAGAAAGCAGCCAGTATGTTCGTGGCAGACCTGGAGATTTGTTCAAAACTGAGTGTTTGCAGCAATATGTGAAGCATCCAACTTCCGTTATGGTCTGGAGTGTGATGTCCGTGAAAGGTCCTTGCAGATTACACATTGTTGAAGGGACAATGAGGCAAGATCAATTTAAAGTAAGCCTTGAAAAGGAACTTTTCCCCCAAATAAATGAGTTATTTCCTAATAAAGATGTAATTTTTATGCATGATGGCGCACCTTGCCACAAAGCCAAAAGTGTTTCCAAGTACTTGGATGAAAAGCAACTGAAAGTGCTGTCGTGGCCAGGGAATAGCCTTGATATGAATCCAATTGAAAATGTATGGGCTATTGTGAAACAGAGGATAAGGAAATTTACAATAATCACTAACTAAGATCTCGTGGAGAAACTAGAGGAAATCTGGTACCATGACAACGATATTAAAATGTCATGTGAAAAGTTACTAAAAACCATGCCAAACAGGGTAAAAATGTTGATTAAGAACAAAGGCAGGCACAAAAAGTATTGAATGTACAAATATAATCTGTATGTGGGTGTAAATGTGTAATAAATGTAAAGTTTTGGAAAAAATGTCTTTGGTCTAATAATTTGAACATGTCTGTAAGTATGTTGCACGTATTACGCTTGTTTTTGCTGGCATGCATAACATTTGGGTGGGGTAAATGATTCCATATTTCTTTTTTTTCGTAGGAAACAGAAGCTGGTCTCATAGCATAGTGTTTTACCGGCTCTATAAACTTGTTCCTCCTTACGAGTATGTGCGTGTACTGCTCGATTTACCGAGTGAGGTAGCACGGTGGACTCCCTCTCGGGAGGAAGACGGTCTAAATCCGCGTCCGGGTATCCAGATTTAGATTTTCCGTGATTTCCCTAAAATGCATGAGGTAGATGCTAGGATGGTTCATTTGAAAGGGTGTGGCCGATTTTCTTCCCCATCCTTGACGCAATCCGAGTTTGTGCTCCATTTCTAATGACCTCGATGTCGACGGGACATTAAGCCTCAATCTTCCTTTCTTTTTTACAGCTTGATTTAATATCATTGTAAATATATTGCTCACATTCTACCTAATATTTGTACACACCCCTACATTCCAGTTTCTCCATCTCAATGAGCATTATATCTTTACAGTGAAATATTTTTTCGGTGTGTACGAAAAGAATCCTCTTGTATGACTTGAACAGATGGAGGTAAACTTTTCTAAATGTTCTTGTATCTAAAATGTATGTTATATTTCATAACGGTAACCAAAGCAGAAGAGTCACAGTTGTACAAAAACAAAACTAATTTGTGAAAATTTAATAAAGAAAAACTGAGAGTGAAATTTATTTATCATCCATAAGGCCTAAATCTGATTTTCTTTTTCAGAATTTTTGGTTTAATGGCATTTTAGACATACAAAGATGTATCATGCAGGAAGGAAAAATCCCAGTGTGAGTATGAAATGCTCATGTAAGTTTTGTGGATGCAAAAGTGGTTATATTTTAAATACAAGCACAAATCAAAAGTCAGAATAAACATTTCTACAAATTCGCAGCTGCAACCAAGAGCAAGACACTAAAAAACTGGAATTTTATTAGTAACGTAGCTGAGGACGTTAAGTGTAGTTACTATTATGTGTGTAAAGATCAGTTTTTCCAATCACGTTTTGTTAATATCTCTAGGCACAGGCGACGCTCTTATATAATTCCAAAACATACGGAATTGACTTTATACAAGCCTTCTCTCCCTTTATGTCACACAGGTGGTCTTGGTGGTGCTGACTGAAGCATTAGTAATAGTAGTAACAGTGTGTTTACCACGAAGTCAGATGTAAATGCAAGTATGCATGACGTAAGTTGCTGTGAAAACTCTAAAATATTGTACGTGCCAACCAGATCCCTTTTTCAGATAACGCTGAGAACACCTTTCTATGCACACCAACTTATGATAGTGAAAGCAGTAAGAGTGTAATGGAAATTGGTGTTTCGTACTGATAAGCTAGCCATTGAACACCAATAAGCCACAAAAATGATCTGGGTTTTCAAAATGCAATTTAACTTCACGAAAAGAAAAATGTATTAATTGTATCGAAATACACTTTCTAGACTAGGTGAACTGGAAAAACAGCTACAGAATGAGAGGAACCAGTTTAAAATTCTAAAAGACATATGTGAGGAAAGGAAGTTTCAATTAATTACAGAAGAGTTAAATGATGTGACTAAAATATTTATTAATAGCCAGTTATGGAATTCCTATGTCAGACGGAAATATAACAGTGCATGGCATAGGCTGTAGAGCAACATCTACACTACTGAAAGAACCAAACAGTCCTCTTTTTCAGTGCACTGATGATGGTTAGCACATCAGCTCATGATGGTGAAAGCAGCAAGGATATAATGGGACTTGGAGTTTGGCACTGATCACCTAGACTTCATGTATCCAATTGATAACCTAGACGTTGAGCGCCCATAAATAAAAAATATCATCTGAGATAACCCATTTGGTTTATCTTTTTATAAGCGTAGACCCATACTATATAGATATTTGGCTACATACTTCTACCTTGCATCTGTCCAACTCTTGAAGTCGATACTGCCCCATGTGCAATTCGATATAGGCCCTAATATGGCTTTGTTAAATATCTTGGCAATGATAGTAAGTAATATGCATGAAAATGCAAAGTATTGTGTTCTAGTTTTGCCGAAATGTCTCTGGATAATAGTATGTATTATGGGGGACACAATCAGCTAATCTATGGCTCTGAGGACTTACGTGATTTAGGACAATCATCTGTGGCTACTAACCACACAGATTTTATGCTAAAAGGCATTCACAAAGCATGGAAACTTGCATTTTACTTTACTGCAACCACTTTCCACTAAGGCCTTTTGAAAGTACTCGTTGTTCACATTGTAAGTGAACTTCGGAATATTGGATTGAAAGGAGTTTGTTCCGTATGTGATCAGAATGCAACAAACCAGAAGGCTCTTAAAGAACTATGTGAATCAAATTTGTGAAAACCCAGTATATTTCATTTTCTTGTAAATAATATACTAGTGTTACTATTTTTGATGTACCAGAAATGCTTTGATAGATGATCAAATCCAATTTGATCATTAGAAGGAAATAAAGTTTGAGTGCACTGAAATACTTTTCTTTTGGATAAAAAAAGTGGTTCAAAAGTTTATTTAACCTAAAAGCACAAAACTTTAACGTTTCTGGTTCATATGTCAAAATGAAGGTAAAAGTTGCTGTTGCACAAATGAACTATACAGTTGCAGCACCAGTTGAAGCAAATGTATCTACACAGGTATTACCATTTGAGGTTGTATACACAACTGAGTTTGTAGAGAAGATAGTAATCTCTTTCATTCACTAAACAACAATGAGCACTATTCAAAGGATGAGAAAGTATTTAAGTATGTTCTGTTAGAAAATCCACCACATGTAGAAATACGGTATAGCGTACTAAAGAAAATAGGCAGGTGACCAAAATAGAATTGAAAACATGCAGAAACAAGACTAATGTGCTTAGCTGTATAAAAGTTGGTAGATTACACTGAAGTCTATTATTTATTGTAGAAGATTTTTAAAAAAAGTTGCTTTTAAGTATTTTAATTTAAATGCCTTCAAACAAGATACTCAAGAAAATTTCACTTGTTATGCAAGGCAACTTGGTATTGCTAATCAAACTTGTTTTCAGTTTGTACAAATTCTCTGACTTGTGATGTGAGTCTTATGACTTTGCCTTTCCAAAGCGTGAGTGTACATAATTGAGAAAATAATGTTTACACTCTATTGAGTAGTTTGTTTCCATTTTGGGGAAATAATCCTAGCTATTAACATTTAAATGAAAGTGAATTTAATGACTGTAATAGAATGGATATGTCTCAGCTAATACTTAATTTCTACGAGTATTCATATGATGTGTGTCTGCAGATCACCAGGTCTTACCTTATGTAGCAATCCATATACTGAAAAACATAGATGTATCAAATGACCGCGAAACATGTAAAAAATCATTTATTTACATCATTTAAAGATGATAGTTAAGTGTCTTTTTATTTGAAATATGGAAGAGAAAATGTTTTGTTTTTTTTGAGAACCCTCCATGATCACCTATATGACTGTCTAAATAGCCACCGTCACACAACAAAAATGAGTAATAATTTAAAACAAAATATTACCTCTGTCTTAAATAGTGTTTTGTACTAAATATGCGTAGATAAGACAGTGCTAAAGACAAGTATACCATTCATCATCTGTAAGTATATGAAAGAGAAGAGTAATTTGAACAAAAGAAAGTTGTGTGATCAACAAATTAAAAAGGGGAAAATGTTTAAATTATTTTAATGCGTTTTTTACTTCATTATTCATGACATATAAAGTTACAGTAATCTCCCTATACATATACAAAGGTGTGGTGTTGGTCAGATCTAGACTTGGCGATCTACCAACTAACAGTGATTGTCATACTTACAGCACATTCAACTGTGGGTCCCAAAATATGCATGCAATAACAAATCTGACATGTTAAGCACATTGGTGTCATGCATCATAGTGCACTACCACTATACAACAAGAGGAAGGAGAATAAAAGGAATCTGAAATCAGAATTTTAAAAAATCTTCTTGAGAAGTGCTTCTACAATTTAAGTGTTATGTTGTCTCACAGAAATGCTAAGTGCTCATAAATTGCTGATTATATTTTTGATCTGATAACAGCGTGTCCGTAACCAGATTAATATTTATGGTGCTGGTTTCCTGTTCTCTCTGTTCCAAATTCAGATGTCGATACATGATCTTGATTTTGAGAATAGAATGGAAGAGCTGTGAAGTTTAATAAATAAAATACTGTTGACAGGGACCTGAGCATTCATTTTCAATATCGTACTGAACAAAGTTTCCAAAGAACAAATACACCGAGGTGAGAAAAACATGCGATAGCGACATGCACGTATACAGATGACGGTAGTATCCCGTATACATTTGTACTCAGGTGATACGTGTGAAAAGATGTCTGACGTGATTACGGCCACACGAAGGGAGATAATCGGTTTTCAACGTGGAACGGTAGTTGGAGCCAGAAACATGGGCATTCCATGTTGGATATAGTTAGCGGATTCAGTATTCCGAGATCCACAGTGTCAAGAGTGTGCCAAGAATACTAAGTCTTAGTCATGATCTCTCGCCACCGGTGCCGCCGTGACCGACGGCCAACACTTAACGACCGAGAGCAGCGTAAGTTGGACAGTGCTAACAGACAAGCAACGCTGCATGAAATAACCGCAGGAATCAATGTGGGACGAACGACGGCAGTATCCGTTAGGACAGTTCGGCAAAATTTGCCGTTAATGGGCTATGGCAGCAGACGACCGACGCGAGCGCCTTTGCTAACAGCACGATATCACCTGCAGCGTCTCTCTTGGCCTCATGACCATATCGGTTGGACCCTTGACGACTAGGGAGTCCCGATTTCAGATGTAAGGAGCTAATGGTAGAGCTCGAGTGTGGCATAGACCCCACAAAGCCATGGACTCAAGTTGTCAACAAGGTACCGTGCAAGCTGGTGGTAGCTCCATAATGGTGTTGGGTGTGTTTGCATGGAATGATAGAATGGACTGGGCCCTCTGGTCCAACTGAGTCGATCATTGACTGAAAATGGTTATGTTCGTCTACTTGGAGACTATTTGCGGTCATTCATGGACTTGATGTTACCAAACAGCAAAGAATTTTTTATGAATGACAATGAGCCACGTCACCGGGCGAGAACTGTTCGCGATTTCTTTGAAGAAAATTCCGGACAATTCGAGTGAAGGTTTGGCTACCTAGATCGTCCGACATGCATCCCATTTAACATTTATGCGACAAAACGACAGGTAAGTTCGTGCGCAAAATCCTGCTCTGCCAACTCTTTCGCAGTTATGGACTGCTTTAGAGGCAGTATGGCTCAATATTTCTGCAGGGGACTTCCAACGACTTGTTGGGTCAATGCCGCGCCGAATTGCTACACTAGGCCGGCAAAAGGAGGTCCGACCTGGTATTAGGAGGTATCCCATGACTATTGTCATGTCAGTGTAAGTGAGTAAATAAATAGAAGTGTTAAACTTAAATGTTGAAATTCATGTCATTTTAGTATTAAAAAGACAATGTATAGCTAAAAAATTTTTGAAGGAAGTATGTTTTCCTTGCGTGTGTTAGAAACAAAAAATTTTGGTTAAGCTCATGCAATGTGTACTTTCTCAGGTCCCGTTGGTTTTTCAGTCGATGTAAAGAAGTATTTTGTGACTTTCTTAAACTTGATTTGTTTGAAAGTGACTTTACCGAAGGACGATTTCAGGTGACTGAGTATGCATTAGGAATCAATAGAAATTAAAATAAATCAGTTTTATTAGACATTAAAGTACATCTTTATTTTGCAGTGTAGAATGTTAGTCTTAGTTGTTGTAAATGACATCATAGCCGCCTTTTGACCACAAAATTATTTATCTGTGCAACCCACTATTCCAGATTCAGTCGTGTGGCCATTATCAAGTGGAGATAAAACCTAAAAATCACCTGACATATGTGCATGTCACGTCAGACGATTTTTGTGCTTTGAAATATGCTAAAGCACAATTATTTCCACCTGTTAATGAGCACACGGTCGAAATTGCATTATTGTATTTTACAAATAATTTTACCGTCAATGGTTGACCATGATATCTTTCTTAAAATTTTACGTGACTGTGAACTGCAGCTATGAAAAATTAATTGACTTTTTGATTGAGATTTATTGAATATATTACTCTGGACGATCGCGAGAACATTTCCAAACATGCAAGATACCACTAGATTACGAGGCCCACTCGTGAAGTATAAATGAAAATGCTGTCATCTAATACTCGTACTTTGAGAAGCAGTAATACAATTTTAGTGACATAATTTCCAATATTCGAGTTCACTGCCAGGTGACTAGGCGCGCTGCTGGTGTTCTGCTTCAGTATCGTAACATGGGCACTGCACTCATCATATTTCTGTGTTTCGTGGAATACACGGAGAAGACCCGCAAAAGATACAGCAAAGCTTTGAGGACTACCAACGACGCCAACACCACAAATATCAGTTACTAGATGCAACTACTCAGGACCATCGACAATATTCATTGATACAAAGCATTTTCAATCCAGCAGAAAAATTTAAGTATTTGCCTTTGCTAGCTTTTGGCTACATTTACTTACTGTAAACAAAAGTTTATGAGTTTTATCAATGCAACTGCGTCTTTGTGTCTGCAGTCTAAATATCTACTTCGTAGATGAGGCCTAAATTGCAGAAATATCAGCAAGTTGCTTCAAAACCATTTATACTACCATCAGTAAAACAAAACAAATACCATCTGAACAGGCCTTGATGGTCCAACAGCTCTGACCGGCCGCCGTGCCATCCTCATCCCTTGGGCGTCACCAGATGTGGATACGGAGGGGCATGTGGTCAGTACACTGCTCTCCTGGCCGCTGTCAGTTTTCATATCCGATGTCGCTTCTTCTCAGTCAAGTAGCTCTTCAATTGGCCTCATAAGGGCTGAGCGCACCCTGCTTGCCAACAGCACTCGGCAGACCTGGACGTTGATCCATCCAAGTGCTAGCCAAGCCCGACAGCGCTTAACTTCGGTGATCTGATGGGAAGTGGTGTTACCACTGCGGCAAGGCCGTTGGCATACTAACATCACAAGGATTTTTAAAATAGCTGTTGGACATCAGCGATACAGGAGGTCTCAGACTCATTATGAACATTAAAGTGTGCAAAAGTGCAAAACCATTGAAATGAAACATGGGTTACGAGTACCATTAGAACAACAATTAATAGTTACATTCATTTTACCAGAAATGAAGTCCATGATCTAAGATAGTTTAAATAAACTTGTAGCGGTTCTGCCTGCTTTACTTATCTATTCCTTTGATGTCGTCGGGATCGACGTACTGTGTTGCTACACTGGCTGAAAAATTGGCTTTGTAATTCCGACAACCACTAATGTAAATAATGTAGCCGATAGGTGCACAGTTGCATTTCACGGTACTTCAATTTCACTGTCCACAACCCCCCAACAATGCACAGTTATATGGCAAGTGGACTATTGTTTAACTTTCGATAAGCCCCATTAATGGTTCGCAGGCAAATCTCCACATACTACTACAATAGTTTCCTGGTGAACATCTACGAGCAGTAAAACCTTACTACAAAGTTCACAGTTCTTGAAGAATAATCAGGTACGTATGGAGCAGACACTGTCATTGTTCTTACACACGGCCTAATTGTTTAACACTTATTCCACGGTTAAGTTGAAGCTTGTTGTCGTTCTAAACAACACAGTTTTCTCGTCTGAAACTCGGCCGTGGACTCACTGTCTCGTGACCAAAAATCGGTCACCTATATATCATCACAATAATAGGTGCTGAAACCACACATTGTTAGATGTTTAATTTACAGAAATTATAATTGAAACTTACCCCATTAAATTAACTGAATACATCGAAAAATTCTCTCTTTTTAACAATTTCTTCTACTTCAAGAGTTAGGCAAAATTATTTGTTTAAATCATGAAATTAACAAATATCATTACACAAACAATACTTTTTTACAAAACTGTTAATTGCTTTGGAATTAATTCAAGGCTGGCTTTGCTAAGATGTTTTCGAAGAGAGGCAAATAGATACTTTAAGAAGATACTTTAAGAATACTATTAGTTGTGCCTCCAAATGTTTATAATTATTACAGAATTTATATTTGTTTGTAAGTAAACAATAGAATTTAAGTTACGAAACAATTACTGATTCCGCCCTATAACGAAAGATGTTAACTAGGAATAGTCAAAATAAATCAGAAAATCAATTACATTCATAAATAATCGTCTTGGGGTTGAAGTTCTTTTTCAGTGTTTGTTTTAACAATACGTATGTTTTTGGATAGGGTCCGCCATTAGCAAAACACAATTTTGTTTTTTAACCCAAACATTTTGCAATGCAATTGCAGCATCTTCAGTGGGCTTTTATTTCTCATCTGCTAAAGATGAAAAATAAAAGCCACTGAAGATGCTGCAACTGCAGTGAAACATGTTTGGGTTAAAAAACAAAATCGTGTTTTGCTAACGGCGGACCCTATCCAAAAACATACATACATTCATAAAACTAAGAATGAAATAAGATCTGGTGTTATATTCTTTAAAACTGAGGGCCAACCTTTCTCTTTTATGGAAATGCAGATAATATTCACGTATGTTAATGGTAATTAGTTAAAATTGAAAAAAATGAAATCTAAGGACGCAGATGGCAAAACAAGAGGGGAGTTAAAATTATCCCTGCTTGCTTCGTCACAAACTCATTAATATAAGAGGAAGGTAAAGCAAATCATTCTGGTTCATTTACTATATTTTATTTATTTATTTATTTATGCATTTATTTTACCTGGCAAGCTTAGGGACTTCAGGCCCTCTCTTACACCTAACCAGATTGAGCAAATTTCTGTTTCTACAGAACATTAAGGACATATAACATGTTATGCTGTATTAATGTTAAAGAAAAAATAGAGATTATAACAGTAGTACAATGATAATTATAACAATCAAAAAATAATTATAACAATCAATAATAATAATAATAATAATAATAGTAATGACTATGTATATGAAAGTAAACATATTTTTCTTTTATGAATGTCAGTCCTAATGCTAGTTGGGAATTTTCTCGTTATATTCTTGCAGCTTGTGAGTTATTCACATCGAGCAGAGACATAAGACGATAGAATGGGCTGAAAGAGATATAGAAGAGGTAGATAGGTTAGAGGAAGAGAAATATAATGGTAAAATTCGAAGCTATGATGGAGATGAGAAAGAAAGAGATGAGAGGGGCACAACAGTGGTGGCTATACCGTCCCTAATATGTGAGTTTTGAGTTCTCTCTTGAATGTTGAGTGGTTCTGGATAAGACGCAGATCACAGGGGAGCCCGTTCCATAGTCGTATGGCTGAGATGGAGAACGACACGGAGAAAGATTTTGTGTTATGTAAAGGTATAGCCAAGATGCTAAACGTATCCGATCTGGTATTGCGGTTGTGGAATGATGATAGGTGTTTAATGTTAGAAGATAAGTATTGGGGGCACCAGTGGCTAAGAAATCGATGAAGTAAGCACATCGTGTGGAGATCGCGTGCCTTATGTGGGCGTATCCAACCTAGCTGGGAGTATGAAGGACTGATTTGATCATACAGCCGTATATTGCACACGTATCTAACGCAAGCATTCATCACTAGCTCGAGGCATCTCGAATTTTCACTATTTGCGCCGTGTTGAACTACATCACAGTAGTAAAGATTAGGCAAGACTAGTATTTGGACTAATTTTTGTTTAACATGGGTTGGAAATATTTTTATAAATTTTTGAATTGCATGTAGGGAGGAGAGCGATTTCCGGCAATCTGTGACTGTTTGTTCTTCCCAGTTTAGGTGTTCATCCAAGATTATTCCAAGGTCTTTTACTGTTTTTGGTATGGTAGTTGGGTACCATTGAGGAGTATTTGAGGGACTGTTTCGCGAAAGTACCGGCTGATTAAGTTTGGATGAGATATAAGTATGACCTGGGATTTCTTGGGGATTAGTTTCAGACCTAGGTTCTGTGCCCATCGAGAAACAGAGCAAAGATCTGCGTTCATACTCGCTACTGCGTCAGCAATGTTCTTAGGGCTTGCACTTGTGTACAGTTGGATGTCGTCTGCATGTAGATGGTAGTTGTAGGAGTGAATCACTGAAGAAATATCATTAATGTACAGTGAGAAGAGTAATGGACCAAGGACGGAGCCTTGGGGAACTCCAGAGCGCACGTTTTTCCATTATGACTTTTCCGACCCACAAATGACTTGTTGACTGCTGTTTTTGAGGTAGCTGTCGAACCAGTGTATTGCGCTGTTTGAGAAATTCAGCTGCTTCATTTTAATTATTAATATATCAAAGTCAACTGTATCAAAAGCCTTGCTAAAGTCAAGCAGTGTTAGGATTGTAGCTTCACGTCTGTCCATAGCATGTTTAATGTAATCAGTTACTTTGATTAATGCGGTTGCTGTACTATGGTGCTTTCGAAAGCCTGACTGATATTTGTCGTGGATGTTATGAGTTTTGAGGTAATCCGTCAGCTGTTCATGGACGATGTATTCTAGGGCTTTAGATATTGCAGGTAGTATGCTGATCGGCCTGTAGTCACCTGGCGACTTAGGGTTTTCAGTCTTGGGTATAGGTTGAATTAAATTTTGCTTCCACTCACCAGGATATGTACTACTGACAAGAGACAGGTTGAAGATGTCTGTGATAACTGGAGTAATAGTGTCTACGACGTTCTTAATCATGCCAATGCTCACTCCATCATTTCCTACTGCCTCGGAAGAGATTCTCATAATTGCCTTGTGTACTGTGCCGGTAGTGACATGTTTTAGGAAAAACTTGTCTCTCGAGAGATTGATATCTTGGGGCTGGTAATTTGTCGCTGCGTGGCAGTTTACAGCTGTTGAGAAGAAATCGTTTAATTCTTCTGCAGACACTTGATAAACAGCGTCAGATCTTCGCTTCCCTATACCGAAACTATATTATGTTGAAAATTCCTATCTTCTTATGTATCCTCCTGATATAAAATCGTATAGCAGTCTATACGGTTTTAGTTCTTCTGTTGCTAAATGAGTGAAAATATCGTTGGTAATGCATGGCTGTAGGACGTCAAGCGCTACAGTAGTATGGCAGTTTCTTGATATATTCTACGTCAGTCGCAGAAAATGTGGTTAACATGCTCCTCGCTACGGTATTCACATGAAGACGGAATCATGGCGCGGTGTTGATATTCTGCAGCTATCATCCACGGTTAACTCGAAGGAGTGCCATCGTCGCTGTGAAGTTTCTGCTGTATTTTGAATTCTGGTACCGAGAACATGATTGGGGATTAGGTGCTACTGTGTCATGTCATCTTCCTTTAAGGAAGGAGATTGTCAGGTGGCACTTCATCATATTTCACTACACTAGTGTACTCCGATTTCTTAGTTGGAGCGTCTACTTCTTCATTTGCATTTATTCCACTGTGCGCCTTCA
Source organism: Schistocerca serialis cubense (assembly GCF_023864345.2). Taxonomy (NCBI): domain Eukaryota; kingdom Metazoa; phylum Arthropoda; class Insecta; order Orthoptera; family Acrididae; genus Schistocerca; species Schistocerca serialis. The sequence continues at coordinate 149,239,639 of NC_064640.1, forward strand.
CCCAGAACGTAATGGTACAGTTATTTAAGTAGGGAAACTCATTAACTGTTTCCATAATGTGATTTACTACGTAATTATTAGTGTTATTGACAGCATAGCATTTTAACAGCATCACTGTTGAGGGTGAATCTGATGAAATAATTATTGTTTCCTCATGACCTCCTTTTGAGTAAATCCCTCCAAAATAACTGTAAGTGTGCTCGCTACTTCAGAGAGTTTGAATTTGCTCCTTCGATAAGTCTTGCCATCTACAAAAGCATTTTCTGCTCCGTCTTATCGTTCCTTCTACGTAAATGTGCCTTGAGTATGGCCATGCTGTCAAATTATCAGCTAAAATTTTATTCTTAAATATTTTTTGAGTGTATGGAAAGTGGTTCTTAATGTTCAGTGTCAAAAGGCGTTAGCGTAGGGAGTGCTGAAGCATCTGAAATTGAGGAATACGGCAGTCGATAAACGCAACCCCAAACATCGTGGTGAAAATCTGGTAAGGGGAGGAGTTCCTTGCGAAACGAAAACCTGCATGTATAACAATTAATCGTTAGTTCTGTAATCCTTGGTAATAAACTGTCTTGCATGGAACAGAAACGTTTCAACAGCAATTCGGCGCTAATGTATTCCCTGCAAATTTCTAATAGCACTTCATTTGCTTCCGCCAGCAAAGCATTAGTTAGAGTCGATGTGAATGCTCGAATAAAAACTCTGATGGTTTTATACAGACACATTTATGCCAACTTCATATTTTATAGTTACAGTCTTAATGTGGTGTGATCGCGTTAGCTTACGATCGACGTAATGCCCTAAGCATTTGCCACCCTTTAGACAGGGAATAAGAAGAGTACTAGTCTTAGGTTTCCTAGTTCCTTAAGCCTATGTCTGTTATATAAGCACACAGCTGATTTGTTTGGCGTTATGTTGAGACAGTTCTCCTTCGGCCATTCATTAAACACTGTCACTGCGTTACTCACATGCTTATTAAAAATAGAGGTACGAAGTATAAACACGTAAATCATCGACATACTGCAGTATTTGAAAACTTGGGTGGACCATTGAATGTAGGCTTGATTTAAGTATACAACCCTGAGCTTCGCAGCAACCCTTTACTTGTTCTCGTTCGCACTACTGTTTCATCGTTCATTGCAATGATCATGCTTCTGTCGCTCAGCAGGTAGTGCACCTTGTCGATGAACGGCCATGGGGTATCAAGATGTTTCATTTTATTCGCCAGTATGAATGTGAGGATACTATCCTAAGTGTTTGTGATATCCGTATATACTGTTAGCAAATACTGATTTTCTCTGAATGTGAGTTGCATGTCCAGTTTATATCCAATCGCCTATTCCAATGTCTTATACACACACAGACACACACACACACACACACACACACACACACACACAATAGAGGAGTAATGAGCCTGCGTGACGCGTGACGAAGCTCACTCAGGAGCCGTTCTATATATTGGAAGGAACCGGACAGCCTTCGGTGTCGGGATATACACTCCTGGAAATTGAAATAAGAACACCGTGAATTCATTGTCCCAGGAAGGGGAAACTTTATTGACACATTCCTGGGGTCAGATACATCACATGATCACACTGACAGAACCACAGGCACATAGACACAGGCAACAGAGCATGCACAACGTCGGCACTAGTACAGTGTATATCCACCTTTCGCAGCAATGCAGGCTGCTATTCTCCCATGGAGACGATCGTAGAGATGCTGGATGTAGTCCTGTGGAACGGCTTGCCATGCCATTTCCACCTGGCGCCTAAGTTGGACCAGCGTTCGTGCTGGACGTGCAGACCGCGTGAGACGACGCTTCATTCAGTCCCAAACATGCTCAATGGGGGACAGATCCGGAGATCTTGCTGGCCAGGGTAGTTGACTTACACCTTCTAGAGCACGTTGGGTGGCACGGGATACATGCGGACGTGCATTGTCCTGTTGGAACAGCAAGTTCCCTTGCCGGTCTAGGAATGGTAGAACGATGGGTTCGATGACGGTTTGGATGTACCGTGCACTATTCAGTGTCCCCTCGACGATCACCAGTGGTGTACGGCCAGTGTAGGAGATCGCTCCCCACACCATGATGCCGGGTGTTGGCCCTGTGTGCCTCGGTCGTATGCAGTCCTGATTGTGGCGCTCACCTGCACGGCGCCAAACACGCATACGACCATCATTGGTACCAAGGCAGAAGCGACTCTCATCGCTGAAGACGACACGTCTCCATTCGTCCCTCCATTCACGCCTGTCGCGACACCACTGGAGGCGGGCTGCACGATGTTGGGGCGTGAGCGGAAGACGGCCTAACGGCGTGCGGGACCGTAGCCCAGCTTCATGGAGACGGTTGCGAATGGTCCTCGCCGATACCCCAGGAGCAACAGTGTCCCTAATTTGCTGGGAAGTGGCGGTGCGGTCCCCTACGGCACTGCGTAGGATCCTACGGTCTTGGCGTGCATCCGTGCGTCGCTGCGGTCCGGTCCCAGGTCGACGGGCACGTGCACCTTCCGCCGACCACTGGCGACAACATCGATGTACTGTGGAGACCTCACGCCCCACGTGTTGAGCAATTCGGCGGTACGTCCACCCGGCCTCCCGCATGCCCACTATACGCCCTCGCTCAAAGTCCGTCAACTGCACATACGGTTCACGCCCACGCTGTCGCGGCATGCTACCAGTGTTAAAGACTGCGATGGAGCTCCGTATGCCACGGCAAACTGGCTGACACTGACGGCGGCGGTGCACAAATGCTGCGCAGCTAGCGCCATTCGACGGCCAACACCGCGGTTCCTGGTGTGTCCGCTGTGCCGTGCGTGTGATCATTGCTTGTACAGCCCTCTCGCAGTGTCCGGAGCAAGTATGGTGGGTCTGACACACCGGTGTCAATGTGTTCTTTTTTCCATTTCCAGGAGTGTAGATTAAGTTAGTATTTTCTTAAGATGTTAGTATTTTGTCAAGATGTTCAATAGATGATTTCGTCCCTTCTCCGGCATGTGATAATGAATGTTATACAGTTCCACGGTTGTACTCTTCCTGTGGGCTACCGCTCGATTCATTTCCAGCGGAGACAAGTTTTTGTTTAACAGCTATTACAGCTGACTATCGGCCGTCTGTTTATCTTTGTTCTGTTCTGCTACTGCTGGAGTAAAAGTGCATAACATGTTTTATAAGGTTTTTAGATGGTGACTGTACATTTCTCATTACTTTATTAATTCGTCATATTCTTTTCATCTTATTCCTAACGATAATCATTGAGGATTCTGTAGACCAGCTATTACGTAAGGCCCACCAGCTTCACCACTTTTCTTTTTTTGTATGGGTGCTTCGTCCTTGCTAGATGTGGTTTAAATTAAGATAATTCCCTTCCGTGGCTTGTCGCTTGTAGATTTTGAATGCTTCTCTTCTCTCCTTAGCGACAGTCCCACATTCTTCGTCCTACCGGGTTAGACGCGGCGTAGCAGAGGCATAGAATTATATTTTGGGACTGAGGTTTCGGGTGCCCTTTCAGTATTATGTAATACAGATGGGCTAGAAAAAGTAAGTTGGGTAGCTTATCTCAAGATACATGAAATACACTACCTGACAAACAAGTGAAACACCCAGAAGACTTGGTCGAATTACATTATATCTTCATACACGTACACACAATAGTCGGGAACGTAAACGATCAGAGCTGCAATTCTGTGTGAGAAGTAGAATAGCCGTCATCGTGCATGATTCCTATCACGTTTAGCGTTGTCGCTAGACCTAGTAGGATATATGAGAGCCTTGAGCTGCGTCAGATGATGAGCGCTCTCTGTGAAGGACATGGAGATGTCACGTACCCGTGTGAGACGCACTATCAGCACCTGACAGAGTTTGAAAATGGATTCATATCGATCCCCGTTCGACCAGCTGCCAGTGAAACTATGCCATTAATTATTTTTAATTATTTAAACACTGACCTACAGAATTTTCCCTGAAAAAGACAACTCAAGTTTAACATATTCATTTACCACCCACAGTATACAAGCCCAGCGCAATCTGACTACTATACAGTGACAACATGACTGCCAATAATTAACACAAAAGAATGGTCCTGAATTGAAAGAAATCCTAACAATAATAAAAGTCCAAAAATATGAAATTAAAGAAATACGAAACTATCTCCAACTCTGTTAATTGCCTAAAGTCATTTCGATCACGAATCCCATTTTTTTTATAAGTCACTTGCCTCACAGAAAGTCTTCATAACACAAACTACAGCATTACAGCGAGCAGCAACTACAGCCAGCTAAATAATAAGATTCTAACTGCTATTTATTGTAACTATTAGGAGGCATATAGTTAGCGAAATAAAGGATTTGTTGAAGAGCAAACAATGCATTTAGAAAATTTTGCCTTACTCATGTGACAACCAGTTCCAAATATTATATAGTTGTCAATATTTCCACTCCCCAAAAATTGCCGACAACATCCATCCTCATTTTACAATACATATCCTACCAACACAGAGTCTCCACTAAGAAAGAAAACATGTCCATACACTTCTCTGTCCACTCGCTAACTGCTAGTACTACCAACCACAGAATCTCTTGCCGAGGGCGCAGAGCGCTGTGCGCGATATTATACATAGTCTATAGCACTGCCAACATACAAACAGGCTACTTACACCAGAAACGTGCAATATCAGATATGTGGGGCACTCGGATGTGGCAGTCGCCTGATGTTGGACTGCATGGGAACGTGAGGGCAGACATACTTGTCTTCAGCATTCCAATCGACCACGTCTGACCACCACAACGGACGATTACCGTATGTTGCACCAAGTACATCATAACCCCTTCATACTTGCGCCTACTATTCGTAAGCCCTTTATACTTGCGCCTATCATTCGAGAACAAGTAGTGGACTCCTTGCAACATTCTGTTTCATCACGACTAACAGCAGCCAGGCTAGGGAATTATCGCCACGTGTACAGGTTCCAGCGCCACAATACTAATGGCAGTGTTTTGAGTGGTGCATGGACTGGGAAGCATAGACTGCTAATGAAAGACATCGCATTGTGTTCAGCGACTTCCCGCGCCCAGGTTCCCCGGTTCGATTCCCGGCGGGGTCAGGGATTTTCTCTGCCTCGTGATGACTGGGTGTTGTGTGATGTCCTTAGGTTAGTTAGGTTTAAGTAGTTCTAAGTTCTAGGGGACTGATGATCATAGCTGTTAAGTCCCATAGTGCTCAGAGCCATTTGAACCATTTTTTTGTTCAGCGACGAATCGCAGTTCTGCAATGTTCTGGGTGACTATCGTCGATGAGTATGGCGGCGACCTGAGGAAAGGTCATGTTCTTCCAGTGTTTTACAGAGGTACAGCGGTTTTACTCCAAGCGTCATGGTGCGAGGAGCCATTGGATATCACTTAAGATCAGTGTTTATAATGGTTGGAGGAGCTCTGACAACACAACGGTACGTCAGAGACGTCCGGCGTCCTCATGTGATTGGCCCACTTCTCACGTTACAGAGTCGTGCAGTCATTTCGCAAGAGGACAATGCTCCTCCACGCATCACACGTCTCTCTATCAGCTTTCTACTTGATGCTGAGGTACTATTGTGTCCAGCAAGATCTCCGCATCTATCTAAAACGTCAGCTCCGCCCCAGTTACAGTATCCTGGATACCAACAGCTGTGGACCAGCTTATCTCGGGAGAAGACACAACGGCTTTATGACACCATTGCAAACGGAATTAGTAAGTCCGTTCATATCAGAGGGGAGGGGGGTCATAATGGTAACTAGTGACCCCATCGATTTTTAATAACCGAAATAACATCACATACCCTCTGAACTCTTCTATACTTTTTTGTCGTACATTGTATTTTGCTGGTGACTGTTATTTTGCATACCGTGTAGGTTCCTTAGTCAACTCTCACATCCCACTTTCTTTAAAGTATTTCACTTTCTCCTCCATACTTCTACATTTTCTGTACACTTTTCTTTCCTTGTATTCGATTTACTCTGCGTAAAGGTCTTTACCCCTTTCGTGGGACTATTCTGCCATTTTTGTCAGGAGGTCAGACCCGAGTGGTGCTTTTAATACTTCCCATCTAATATGTAACGAAAACTTAGCCGATGTGAAGCTAACATCTGCAGACATGCTTCATTGGACAGGTCTGCTAATTCTCGTGGGTGTTCCCTCATTTAGTTGTACTAGGCCATCAACTTGTATTTCTTCTACGTTTTCCGTTCCAACTATTCACCGTTGAAGTCCCAATTGGTGTAAAGGGCATTCACGACCTAAATTGTTACCATTGGACGGTCGACATATTTAATTATTTCTCTTATTTTGTCTCCTGTTATGTAGTTATTAGGAGCCCTGTAGATCGATAAGAGATTTACGTGGCTATTCCTCGTATGCAGAATGACACTGTAAGCCTTTACTGCAATGTTTTTAAAACTGAGTTGTACAGGTGAAAAATGTATACTATTTTCAGGGTTCTGTATCTCAGGTGGTAAAAATGGGACTCTTATACGATCACTTTGCTGTCCGTCTGACTGTCCCTGTGTTAAGATCCCTTTTTCTCAGGAACGGGAAGAGGTATCGAGTTGAAATTTATGTCAAATACTAGGATCTACTGTTCAATGTCAGTGGAAACATTCAAGCTTCTATGTCAATGCACTCAAAACATATGGCCATTTTTGTCATATTTTGATCATAGCAAACTCATCCGAAACCTATAGTGTACTTTCCGTTTACGTAGAATCATGAAATTTGGCAAGAAGCAAGGTTTCACAGTACAAGTAAAGGAAAACACCCGAAAATTGTTAATTTGTAATTATATGACATAAATAATATATTTTGCCAGCTGTTCTCCGTCTTTCTGTCTCTCCGTCTGTTAAGACCCGTTTTTCTCAGGGACGAGTAGAAGCACCAAGTTGAAATTTATGGCAGATATTACAGTCTACGATCTCTTGGTGTAAAAACTTTAAGCTTCTAAGACAATGCAGTCAAAATGTGCGGCCACTAACCCACATATTTTGATACCCGTAAACTTACTTATCTAAATCTATAGATAAGCTGTCCATATACATTATCTCATTTGTACGGAACCCTCAGAGCGCGGGTCCTCCTCGCACTTCTCCGATTTTTTATAAGGAAGGCGCTGTTCCATTAGAGCATTCCATTTCATAATTGTGTGCATTGTGTATTAAACTGGGGACGACGGAGAGGCTTCGTCCTCTCCATAGCTCTCAGTGATTCACACCCCCCAACACGCCACAGCAGTCCACCCACCCACCGCCACCCCACACCGAACCCAGTAGGGTTATTGTGAGGTTCGGCCCCCATCGCCCCCTACCCCCACCCCCCTCCCCACCGGGAACGTCTCATACCGGACGAATGATGTAACCCCAAATGTTTGCGTGGTAGAGTAATTATGATGTAGTGTACATAGAGACAGTGTTTGCGCAGCAGTCGCCGACATAATGTAACTGAGGCTGGATAAGGGGAGCCAGCTCGCATTCACCGAGGTAGATTGAAAACCGCCTTAAAAACCATCCACAGGTTGGCCGGCACATCGGTCCTCGACACCGATCCGCCGGGTAAATTCGTGCCGTGGACCGGCGCGCCTTCCTGCTCGGGAAGCAGCGCGTTAGACCGCGCGGCTAGCTGGGCGGACACCCATTTCATAATACTATTAATGAATCTCGTCATTAGTACTGATGGATACTGTAAGTGAATTCGCCGCTAGTTACTTTCTCGACAAGGCTTCTTCTAAGTCTCCTGACAGTCTACTTTAAAAACTACAATTGTGAGGCAGCTATTACTAACATAGCTGTTGTCGTACATTCACTCTCATATGCGCCTGATCACAACACTCGCCTTCGGAAGTTGTAAATTACTTATAAAACCCCACGCCCGTGCATGGAACCTAACTTTCAGTATTTCCATCCCGAAACATAGCTTGGTCACCCAGATCCCAAATATCTGTCTTGAGAAATTAAATACTACCGAAATTAAACACGACGTCCTACGGGATGGTGAGACCGATTGTTACAAGAGGATATTCCACGTGGTGAAAGTTCAGTGCTTCCATTCTTCCAGCTCCACCAGTGAAGTGAAAAATGGAAATAAGCGGCAGAGAAGCTGCTATAAACGAAGCAATAATACAAATATGATCTATGTGTATAACGAAGAGTGTCCGTTTGTTTGTAATTCATACAAATCTACAGTTTTATTCTGATCTTGACGAAATTTTTCACACTTTACTTTCAAGACAATAGAAGATCACTGTCTACATAAGATTTCGTAGTCTGACTTCAAACATATACGTATGTTATATATAAAGGAAAAATATTGTTACCAAACATCTCAAAGTATTGGACCGATTTACTTCAGACTTCTACATTTAGATGAAACAATGAAGAAAGTTAATAAAAAATTAAATACCTAAGAAACTAAATATATTGCAGTAAACTGACTGATTCCTATCGCGAGAATAAATTACAGCTACAATACTCGTGTTGGAGACGACCATCAGGCATCACTAGATTGCAGGGCGAGCGAAAACCCGAGAATTTGACAGAAACTTAATAGCAAACTGTTATTTATTGATTAGTTGCCGTTATTACACATGACACATACCCTAGAAAATATTTTAGTCTGTGTTATTTTTATTATTAAAATCTACAAGGCACAGGGCCTACCGCTTTGTGTAGCAAATATCAAATATCACGGACAACGCCGGGCACTGCAGTTATTGAACGATATTGAGAGTGATAACTAGGTACTCCCTGTCAGAGTTTAACCTGAGTGCATAGCATGATGACTCCAGTACTAATGCCCTGAAAATTTTCCTCTCCTTGTACAAAATTTTGACTTCTGATCGAGCAACTACGCGATCTGTTAATGAAATAGTAGCCTCTTTCATATATGAAGAGGTTTATAACATTGCTCAAAGTAATGCAATATTATAACCAAGACGTTCAACCATTCTAACACACCCTGTAATCATAGCTGCGTCTTTTCTTGTAGAGCAAGCGTATGAAATGCAGATGTAAACTGAACCTTGTATTGCCTAAACCTAATAACAGGAAGCATTAATCACATGAGAGCCAATCTCAATGTATTCATAACTGCGAAACATGTCTCGAAGCTCTCTGCAGCTCAAAAATACCTTATATTGGCTGAAAGTTCTATGCAAAGAAGAAAATATTCTACCTACTGAAAGCCGTTTACAATACTATTCAATAAACATTATTCAATAAATGAGCATGTAGTTCATGAACTGTGGATACATATATCCACCAAGGGACCACGTGGATATACAATACCACGTATTCTACAAAACAGAACGGTAGAGGTGTGGGCCAGCAGTTGCCGGAAGTGTTGGGGAGTGAGTACCAGGTCACCAGCACTGTGAAGCCTAGTGGAGGGTTGGTGCTCAGGTGACTGACAACATAGGGGACTTATGTAGGAATTTTGTGAAAGAGGATCAGGTAGTGAGTGTGGGTATAGCAGGGAATAGTCTTGATAGGGACGGGGAATATGATGTAGGTGGTGACCTGGTAAAGATAGCTACTCAAACTGGTGCCACTAATGTGCATTTCGCGCAACTGTTTCAGCGTCACGATCGGCTTCATTTTAATGTGGCTCTTAGGCGTGTTAACACGGAGCTGGAGAAGTCACCGATGGCAGAGGACATGGGTCACATTGCAGTGGTGCCAGATGAGACTATCAAAAGAGCGGGTTTCACTAGGCATGGCCTCCACCTCAATAGGTATGGGAAGGGGGGCAGGCAAAACTTAGAGGTGACAGTGTAGTGGGTGGTGGTGGGATAACTCATGGAAAAATTCCTGTAGTGTTCGGTATTAGAGTTACACATTTTTTAGATTAAAGTCAGCTGATACGTATACCTGCTTGAAGGAAGTCCCTCCAACAAAGAAATCACCTTCAGAGGAGGTCAGGTATCCAAGTAGAGAAGGAATTAGCATATTTCATGAAAATATAAGAGGTAACTGTTTATAGGTGTTGACTCTGACAAACGGTTCAAATGGCTTTGAGCACTATGGGACTTCACATCTGAGGTCATCAGTCCCCTAGAACTTAGAACTACTTAAACCTAACTAACCTAAGGACATCACACACATCCAAGCCCGAGGCAGGACTCGAACCTGCGACCGTAGCGGTCGCGCGGTTCCAGACTGTAGTGCCTAGAACCGCTCGGCCACGCCGGCCGGCCTAATGCTTTCCTTAACACATCTCTCATGCTCTTGGAGAGTTGCTTTCTATTAGAATATTCTAAACGGGGTACTAGCAGTAAAAGGCAGCCTGGGTGGCTGACTAGTGGGATAAGAAAGTCATGTCGAACAAAGCGGGAATTATATCAAAATGTTAGAAGCAGTCACAATCAAGCGACTGTAGCCCATTACAGTCAGTATTGTAAGGTGCTTAAAAATGTTATTAGGAATGCAAAGAGTATGTGGTACGCAAATAGAATAGCTAAATCACAGGATAAAGTTAAAGCCATATGGTCAGCTGTTGAGAAAGTGTCTGGTCAGCAGCATAAAGTCGAGCATATAAAATCAGTTCGTAGTAAAAATATTTCTGTTACTGATAATCAGATGTATGTACAGCATTAAACAACCATTCTCTGAGCATTGTTGGTGAATAAAAAAAACCTTAGTTTCCACAGGGAATCATATAACTCTCTCGGAAAATGTCTTTCCGAGACTGATGTCTGAAATACTCCTCTGTGATACAGGCAAGAGGGAGATTGAGTCAATAATTAAATCCCTGAAGACTAAGAACTCTCGTGGACATGATGGAGTGCCTAGCAGAATATTGAAGTACTATCCCTGTAATTAGCCACATTTGTAATTTTTCCTTTACAGATGGTCAGTTTCCTGAACGAATAAAGAGGGGGAAAGCGATAATGTGGACAATTTTAGACCTATTTCTATGTCATCAGTGTTCGCTAAAGTTATTGAAAAAGGCTGTGTATGTAAGGATAATTGATCATTTCATATCACATAATTTGCTATAAAATGTACAGTTCGGCTTTAGAAGTTGTTTAACAACTGAAAATTCTATATTATCTTATCCCGGTGAGATACTGGATGGATTAAACAAAATATTTCGAACTTTAGGCATATTTTTTTATTTAACTAAGGTGTTTGATTGTGTTGATCACAAAATATTGCTCCAGAAGTTGGACCATTAAGGAATGCGGTGAGCAGATCACAATTGGTTCACCTCTAACTTTAACAACAGACAGCAAAAGGTCATTATTCACAGTGTTGAGAATGGCTGTGATGTGGGGTCTGAGTGGGTATGGTCAAATGGGGGGTGTCCGAGGGATGAGTGTTGGGACCACTGCTGTTTCTTATTTATATGAATGATATGCCCTCTAGTATTATGGGTAATATTCAAATACTTCTGTTTGCTGATGACACAAACTTGGTGGTGAAGGATGTTGTGTGCAAGATTTGCTCTGTTTCAAATAGTGCAGTTCATGACATAAGTTCATGGCTTGTAGAAAATTAACTAACACTAAAACACAGGAAAACTCGGTTTTTACAGCTTCTAACACACAATTCAACGAAACCCGACGTTTTCATTTCACAGAATGGGTGTATGATCAGGTGTTCAGATAGATAGTAAACTGTCTTGGAAAGCCCACATTCAGGATCTTGTTCAAAGACTTAATGATGCCATTTTTACTGTTCGAATGATATCTGAGGTAAGTGATCGTTCGACACGAAAATTAGTCTACTTTACTTGTTTTCATTCGCTTATGTCGTATGGTATTATATTTTGGGGTAACTCTTCCAATTCTAAAATGGTATTTTTGGTCCATAAACGGGCAGTTCAGGCAATAAGTGGTGTAAGTTCGCGAATCTCTTGTCGACCCCTGTTCACTAGCATGGGTATTTTGACATTGGCCTCGCAATATATATATTCTTTACTGGTGTTTCTTGTTAATAGTATTAGCTTATTCCTAATAATTAGCAGTTTTCACTCAGTTAATAGCTGGCAGAAATACACTCTGCATTTGGATCGCACTTCCTTAACTCTTTTGCAGTCCGCCCCCGGTAGCTGAGTGGTCAGCGTGACAGAATGTCAGTGCTAAGGGCGCGGGGTCGAAGATTTTCTCCTCTCAGGGGCTGGGTGTTGTGTTGTCCCCATCGACGTGCGATTCGCCGAAGTGGCGTCAAATCTAAAGACTTGCACCCGGCGAACGGTCTACCCGACAGGAGGCCCTAGCCACAAGACATTTACATTTATTTAACTCTTTTGCCGAAAAGTGTGCATTATACTGGTGCATCAGTTTTCAACAATCTGCCACAAGAATTCCAAACTCTTAGCAGTAATCCACGCGCTTTCAAATCGAAACTGAAGAGTTTCCTCATGGATCACTCCTTCTATTCTGTTGAGGAGTTAAGCTGATTCTATGTGATATTGTTGACTGCGATTACTTAAACATATGGCTTGACTTATTTTGGGTTCATAAACATTTTATTTTACCTGTTTTATTTTTATGTAATAATTTCATGTATTGACACGTAACATGACTTTGGAGATCCGTAAGAGTACGAGGGGGTGGAGATCTCTTCTGAACAGCACGTTCCAAGGCATCCCAGATATGCTCAATAATTTTCATGTCTGGGGAGTTTGGTGGCCAGCGGAAGTCTTTAAACCCAGAAAAGTGTTCCTGGGGCTACACTGTAGCAAGTCTGGACGTGTGGAGTGTCGTATTGTTATGCTGGAATTGCCCAAGTCCGTCGGAATGCACAATGGACATGAATGGATGCGGGTGATCGGACAGTGTGCTTATGTACGTGTCACCTGTCAGAGTCGTATCTAGACGTATTAGAGGTTCCATATCACTCCTACTGCACGCGCCCCACACCAATACAGAGCCTCCACCAGCTTGAACAGCCCCTGATGACACGCAGAGTGTATGGATTCATGAGGTTTTCTCCATACCCCGTACATGTGCATCCGCTCGATACAATTTGAAAGGAGACTTGTCCGACCAGGCAACATGTTTCGAGTCATCAACAGCCCAATGTCGGTGTTGACGGGCCCAAGCGAGGCGTAAATCATTGTATCTTGCATTCATCATGGGTACTCTAGTGGGCCTTCGGCTCCGAAAGACCATATCGATGATGTTTCGTTGAATGGTTTGCACACTGACACTTGTTGATAGCCCAGCGCTGAAGTCTGCAGCAATTTTCAGTGGGGTTGCAATTCTGTCACGTTGAACGATTCTCTCCTGTCGTCGTTGGTCCCGTCCTTGCAGGATCTTTTTGTGATCGTTGTAATGTCGGAGATTTTATGTTTTACATGATTCCTGATATTCACAGTACTTTCGTGAAATGGTTGTCCGGGAAAAATCCCCATTTCATCGCTACCTCGGAGATGCTACGTCCCTTCACTTGTACGACGAGTGTAACACCAAGTTATTGTAGCAGCAGTAACCGATCCAACAACTGCGCCAGACACTTTTTGTCTTATATAGGCGCTGCCGACCGCAGCACCGTACGCTGCCTGTTTACTTATCACTGTATTTGAATACGCATATCTATACCAATTTCTTTGGTGCTTCAGTGTATTTAGTGAGTGAGGAAGTACAATGTCCGGCCGCTGTGGCCGAGCGGTTCTAGGCGCTTCAGTGCGGAACCGCGCTGCTGCTACGGTCGTAGGTTCGAATCCTGCCTCGGGCATGGATGTGTGTGATGTCCTTAGGTTAGTTGGGTTTAAATAGTTCAAAGTCTAGGGGACTGATGACCTCAGATGTTAAGTCCCATAGTGCTTAGAGCCATTTGAACCATTTTAAAGTACAATGGAAAGCGACTAATACATATACGAGGGTTGGAACTTTAACAGTGGCAACCATTTATTTACAGCTCGTACAAAATAGATACGTGTTTCAAAGTTTTAACTGACCTTCAAAGTAGTTACCAGCATTGTCTATAGCCCGTTGTCAGCAATGTGAAAGTCGTAGGATACTCTTAGCAGTGCCAGTTGTGTTGACAGTTCGAGGAGCGCGGTCTATTGCCCGACGAATTTGTAGCAGTTCTTAAGCGAATGCCATGAATATTTTCCTTCAGTTTAGAATTCGAGTTGAACTCACGAGGGCTTAAGTCAAGGGAATACAGTAGGTGGTATAGCACTTGGCAGCTCCGTCAGTCAAACAAATCAGTAACAGCTTGCACTGTACGTGCTTGAGCTTTGTCCTGCAAAATGATGGTCAGGTCCAACAGAAAGTGTCATCACTTCTGTCTCTAAGCGGGGCGTAGGTTGTGTTCGAAAAATGAACAGCATAGAGACAGAAGTGATGACACTTTCTGCAGGACCTTACCATCATTTTGGAGGACGAAGCTCAAGCACGAACAGTGCAAGCTGTTGCTGATTTGTTTGACTGATGGAGCTGCTAAGTGCTATACCACCTACTGCACTCCCCTGACGTAAGACCTTGTGAGTTCAACTCGATTTCTAAACTGAAGGAAACACTTCACGGCATTCGCTTCAGAACTGCTACAAATTCATCGGGCAATAGACCGCGCCGCTCGAACTGTCAATACAACTGGCACTGCTAAGAGTATCCGACGACTTCCACATCGCTGGCAGTGGGTTATACACAATACTGGTGACTACTTTAAAGGTCAGTAAAACTTTGAAACACGGATCTATTTTGTACGAGCTGTAAATAAATAGTTGCTACTATTAAAGTTCCAATTCTCGTAGATGGCTCGAACAAAAGAATATGCTAATATTCACTATATCAGACAAAGACGAGTACCCAAAAAAGACCTAATCTTGCTTACTATGGAAAAACATCTGCAAAACTGAAAAACATTGATATAACATAGAATAACGCTCTTACCATGAATCTTGAATACAATAACGTCTGAACTTAACAAGTAGAACTTTGCTAGCTGGTGCAGGCGGCGACAACAGGAATGAACAGAGACGGAGCAAATGCTGCCACGTGGTTCTAACTAACCACCTAGCCACCTGATTGGTCAGCTGGAATCCGAGCTAATAGTACAACTAGAAGATCGCTTTACCATATAACCAAAGATGTATTATCCCTAGCAGCCGAGAGCATTGAATGGATAGTGTGTGAGACATGAGAGTGATTTGTAACTCGTGTATCGGCACATAATATGAAAACTCATTGTAATAGGTGTTTTTCAATCAGCATGACATTCTAGCAGTCGACTAACAGTTACTACATGCTGTAAGTGCAGCGCGAACTCAGAGTCCCTACGATTTTGTTACTAAATTTCATTCTGGTCGTTCTCAGTTGTATTAGGGAACAAAGAAAAACACTTACTTGAAGTATACCACCTCTTCAGCAGATCTGAATCTACATTTGCAGCTGGATTAACTTAAGGACACGAGTGCCATTAGCACACAACTACCGAGCTGCCAATGGTGTGATCACACTCTCAATGCGATAGTACCGACGAAGAAAGAGAGAAAGAATGAACGCCCATACGAGCAATGTAATTTAGGCTTAAAATTACCTTCTTGCAGTTGAAGAATTAAATTTTTAAACCATTGTCACATCTTACGTAATAATTGTTCTAAATATTTAATTGAAATCACTATGTCGCCTGAATTTAGGAACATAATTTTGTGCCACTGTAGGTACATGGCGATTATGGAGCTGCCAGTTAACCGAAAAGCTTCTATTTCAAATGAACTTGTATTAACTAGGACAAAATTTCATTCTTAAGTCAACAGCGACTCGTAGTCTACATCATCGACTATCTTGTTTGTGGCCTATGTTTATTGGAACGTTTTTGCTTTTAGAGTTGTACACTTCCTTCAGTTTTCTCTACTGTATGTCTGGAACGGTCTAATAGGTATGAAATGTGATAACATTATTATATCCAACACTGTTAACGCCTCCCAGTTAGTTAGAACAGTGAGGAAACACCGTTTACTCAGAAAACTCCTTACGCAACAGTTCCAGTTGTTGACAGCGTTTCAAAGAGACTGTTTCATGGATTTGCATGAAATCGCATTATCGAATCATGCAACCTCCACTGACGTCAGCCGACGCCACGTTATACCGGTGTAACTCTCAGTTAATATGTGAATCCATCTAGAATATTCCCAGTGATCAAGATGGTCATATGATGCGCTAAGCACAGCAGCAACACTGCACTATTTATCGGTGGCTACAAGTAGCCAACCTCCTCATTCACTGTATCTATGCGCACACAGCTTTTAACATCGAAACGCAAACGGCTGCATATAAAAGCGATGGCGCAACAGTAAGGTACAGACTGCTGGCTACATGATTTCCTCTCAAAGTCTGTCTGCTTATGTGTGCACACTCACTGGGTGGAAATGCAACCTTCTGACTTGCAACCGTACACTAGCCGTGCCACAATGTCTAATGACAATTTGTTACGATCTTTTACGCATCGTAGTGCAATCAGACGACAGTTAAGGACAAGCAGTGTAATTTCATTTATTACGCACCTTCAAAAGTCTTAGCAAATACCTACTTTCTGAATGGGTAACGACGTTGGTTAACATCTGAATATCACCAAAGGGGACTAATGACCTCAGCAGTTGAGTCCCATAGTGCTCAGAGCCAACCACGAAAGGCACTTACAAAACTCACACATCACAAGGAGTAATTTCTGAAGGCCTCAAAAGCTAACAGAACAGTGATTGAGCTCTCTGTTATTGTCATGTTTGCAAACATTTTGTATGAATGTTACATAACGCTGTTTCTTAAAAATGACACTAGTGCTCACTGGTTGTTAAGTTTAAGCTGGATGAGAATGACAGTACTTGAAGGTATTTAATAATTTTTAGGGTGGGACGACTGAATGAGGCCGGTCTGAGTTTCTGCAGCGCGAACGGCCGTGAAATTTTCCAGTCTGAGCAAGGCTGACATACGAGTATCGCTTAGAGCGATAGCGTACCACGACGGCCACAGCCATGGCCAGAATCCATGCCGCCAGTTTTAAATGGGAGATCGATTAATAAAACATATTGTCCGAGACAAAACATGCACAGAGTAGTATGTACCATTATAGCACATTCGCAGATTCTTATCAGAAAATGACATGTCGAGGTTGAAAGACGCAAAATAGAACTAATTTTGTAAATGAAAAGCATTATTTGTAATATGTAAAATGGTTTTTAAAAAAAATTAATAACGGCTGGAGAGGGAAGGTAGTAGATTCATATCACCTCAAAGCTGGTAGTTATTTTACACAAATAATTATCAAAACTGACTGGTTGCTGGTTTTTATCCATGAATCAAATACCTGTTCCATCCATTCGATAAGCTTCCACTGTAGTGGTTTAGATCAACAAATATGTCAATTATTGGTTTGGTTATGTTGTTATAAAATGTGAAGTTACAAAGTAAAAATGAGCGTGCAGTGAGTAATGTGTTCTTATTAGGGTGTAGAAAAATTTCCGCTACCAGTCACAATAAAAGATTATTTATTCCTCGCACTACTGGTTTCGGGCTTGTGCCCGTCCTCAGCTGTTTATACATTCATGTACATGCTTATATTGCTGGCGATCACTGTACAAATACAAAAAAAAATTTGTTGCTGGTGACCAAGCAGATACAAGTGGAACAATTGTAAGTGGCAAGGCAGCATTTGTCGAAAATATACACTATGTGATCCAAAGTATCTGGACACCTGGCTGAAAATGAATTAGAAGTTTGTGGCGCCCTCCATCGGTAATACTGGAATTCAATATGGTGTTGGCCCACCCTTAGCCTTGATGACAGCTTCCACTCTCGCAGGCATACGCTCGATCAGGTGCTGGAAGGTTCTTTGGGGAATGGCAGCCCATTCTTCAAGGACTGCTGCACTGAGGAGAGATATCGATGTCGGTCGATGAGGCCTGACACGAAGTCGGCGTTCCAAAACATCCCAAAGGTGTTCTATAGCATTCAGGCCAGGACTCTGTGCAGGCCAGTCCATTACAGGGATGTTATTGTGTAACCACTCTGCCACAGGCCATGCATTATGAACAGGTGCTCGATCGTGTTGAAAGATGCAATAGCCATCACCGATTTGCCCTTCAACAGTGGGAAGCAAAAGGTGCTTAAAACATAAGTGTAGGCCTGTGCTGTGATAATGCCATGCAAAACAACAAGGGGTGCAAACCTCCTCCATGAAAAACACGACCACACCATAACACCACCGCCTCCGAATTTTACTGTTGGAACTACACACGCTGGCAGATGACGTTCACCGGGCATTCGCCATACTCACACCCTGCCATCGGATCGCCACATTGTGTTTCGTGATTCTTCACTCCACACAATGTTTTTCCACTGTTCAATCGCCCAGTGTTTATGCTCCTTTTACCAAGCGAGGTGTCGTTTGGCATTTAACGGCATGATGTGTGCCTTATGAGCAGCCGCTCGACCTTGAATTCCAAGTTTTCTCACCTCCCGACTAACTGTCACAGTACTTGCAGTGGATCCTGAAGCAGTTTGGAATTCCTGTGTGATGGTCTGGATAGATGTCTCCCTATTACACATTACGACCCTCTTCAACGGTTGGCGGTCTCTGTCAGTCAACAGACGAGGTCGGCCTATGCGCTTCTGTGCTGTACGTGTCCCTTCACGTTTCCACTTCACTATCACATCGCGAACACTGGACCTAGGGATGTTTAGGAGTGTGGAAATCTCGCGTACAGACGTATGGCACACAAGACATCCAGTCACATGACCATGTTCGAAGTCCGCGAGTTCTGTGGAGCGCCCCACTCTGCTCTCTCACGATGTCTAATGACTACAGAGGTCATTGATATGGAGCACCTGGCAGTAGGTAGCAGCACAATGCATGTAATATGAAAAACCAATGTTTTGGGGGGGGGGGGGGGATTCCTGATATTTTTGATCACACAGTGTATCTGTACTTATATAACGTTTAAGCATCATTATTATAATTACACTGTGGTGACGGTTTTTCCACTTAGTTGCACATCCATATTTCAGGTTTATAAAATTTAGCTGCATATTTTACTGTTACGATGTGCGCTCGTGAAATACACTCTGTTTACATACAAACATATAGGCTGTGGTCAAAGAACTTAGACATAGGAGGTGTAAAGAAGTTTCTCATGCAGAAACATGTAGGTTATGGTCAAAGAACGTAGCCATAGGAAGTGGAGGGATGTTGCACATATAGAACTTAGAAAGCTAAATAAACTGAGAAGTTGTTTTTTTTACACACATTATGAAATTTTTTGAACCACATTTTTGTCGGAGAACTTAGATCTAGGAAGTACAATGATGTTACACACATGAAATTTTGAAAGCTATTACAAATTACGAAAATGACAGTTGAAGCTTGTGTTTACAATGTGACTTTTACAAATTACGATGATGACACATGAATTGTTGTATAATTGCTACATCGGATTTCCATATTACTTTGTTATTATATCAGAGGATAATGAACTTTTGTTTTTTAAGATTTCATGAAATATGTGGAGATAAGATTTGTTTGCAAGCTCCATTTGTTCGTTGAGAATAAGGTGTGGTGAGTTAGAATCGCGCATGTAAATTTCTAGCTCTTCGAGCAGATTCATTTTCTTGCCTTTGTTGATTGTGTGTAGTATTTGTAGGTTGTCTGTAATGGCCGTGGCTGAGTGATCATGGTCTTTTAGATGCATTGCAAAGGTAGAATTATCAAAGCTATTTGGCCGTAAGGCATCCATATGCTCACGATATCTTATAGTGGAACTCCTTCCAGTTTGGAATATGTAGAACTGTGGCAATTGTTACATAAAAGTTTGTAAATACTTGATTTGTGGTGGCATTGGTTATTTGTGTTACTGTTGTGGATGATGTGCTGTTGTAGCTTGTTGTTAGTGCTGAAAGGAATTTGAATACCAGTTCTCGGAAAGAGTTGGCAATTTGGTATGATATTTTACCTATAAAGGGTATGTGGACAAATGTGTTATTTCGTTCTTGTGAATCTGATTTAGGAGT
This sequence comes from Schistocerca serialis cubense, assembly GCF_023864345.2. Lineage (NCBI taxonomy): Eukaryota > Metazoa > Arthropoda > Insecta > Orthoptera > Acrididae > Schistocerca > Schistocerca serialis. Next base: position 149,259,614 of record NC_064640.1, read on the forward strand.
TGTGCATTGTTTCATCTTGGTTTTGTTGTTAAATTTATCATTTAGATCTGGGTTGTATCCATTTCTACGTGCAATTTGTTTGATAATGTTAATTTCTTTTTGTTCATCGTGGAGGCTGAGTGGGATTTTATGTATACGATTAAGTGTGGATCTGAAGATTGCCATTTTGTGTTGTACTGGATGATATGAGGAGATGTTAATGACAACATCACTAGTGGTGGGTTTTCTGTTAACCTGGAAGGCATGTTTGTTGTTTACATTAGATATTGTAAGGTCCAGAAAATCTCCACCAATATAAACATGTACATGAATGTATAAGCACCTGAGGATGGGCACAAGCCCGAAACCAGTCGTATGACGAATAAATAATCTTTTATTGTGACTGGTAGCGGAAATTTTTCTACACCCTATAAAGGAACAGTCACGGAGTTCAACAGCACCCACTATGGATAAAATTCATTTATTACTAATTGTTGAAAAATATATCGACCGTAAACAGCACGAGAATAAATAGTCTTTTTCTAGTGTTTTCAATAACCCGTCATTATGTAACAATTATAAGAATAACAGTGTCTTAAGACGAGAGCCTGAAAATAAATTAAATCTGAGTTTCTATTTATATGAGGACCACAGAGCCTCTTTGTTTAGAACCGCTGTGTTTCGAGGAATATGGGAATCACAGCGTTATTTTGTGAACAAAAAATGAAAAATAATTACACTAAGTTTCACTTTTAAAATAGGTCCGCCGTTCCTCATTGTCCAACAATTCGTTGAGTCTTTGACTGGTGGAGAAACGAGGGTGCTACAAAGATGCTGTCACCGATTAATACTCTCTCACAAGGCAAAAACGTGATTCCGACGAGGTTGTCAATAATGTTCTTGGTGTACCTCTCAGTCTAGAACAGTCAACGCCCTGAGAGGTTTTAGTCTGGAAACTTTGCAAGCCATTACAACGTCAATACTCTGCGTGTCTGTACAGTCGATTTATTGTTGTTATCGTATGCAAAATGGATGTGCATTATCTCTTATACTGGATAAAGAAATCTATTGATTGATGCATACTTTCTTCTAAAACGTGTGTTTGTTGTTGTTGTGGCCTTCAGTCCTGAGACTGGTTTGATGCAGCTCTCCATGCTACTCTATCCTGTGCAAGGTCCTTCATCTCCCAGTACCTACTGCAACCTACATCCTTCTGAATCTGCTTGGTGTATTCATCTCTTGGTCTCCCTCTACGGTTTTTACCCTCCACGCTGCCCTCCAATACTAAATTGGTGATCCCTTGATGCCTCAGAACATGTCCTACCAATCGATCCCTTCTTCTAGTCAAGTTGTGCCACAAACTTCTCTTCTCCCCAATCCTATTCAACGCCTCCTCATTAGTTATGTGATCTACCCATCTAATCTTCAGCATTCTTCTGTAGCACCACATTTCGAAAACTTCTATTCTCTTCTTGTCTAAACTATTTATCGTCCATGTTTCACTTCCATACATGGCTACACTCCATACAAATACTTTCAGAAACGACTTCCTGACACTTAAAGCTATACTCGATGTTAACAAATTTCTCTTCTTCAGAAACGATTTCCTTCCCATTGCCAGTCTACATTTTATATCCTCTCTACTTCGACCATCATCAGTTATTTTGCTCCCCAAATAGCAAAACTCCTTTACTACTTTAAGTGCCTCATTTCCTAATCTAATACCCTCAGCATCACCCGACTTAATTCGACTACATTCCATTATCGTCGTTTTGCTTTTGTTGATTTTCATCTTATATCCTCCTTTCAAGACACTATCCATTCCGTTCAACTGCTCTTCCAAGTCCTTTGCTGTTTCTGACAGAATTACAATGTCATCGGCGAAACTCAAAGTTTGTATCTCTTCTCCGTGCATTTTAATACCTACTCCGAATTTTTCTTTTGTTTCCTTCGCTGCTTGCTCAGTATACAGATTGAATAACATCGGGGAGAGGCTACAACCCTGTTTCACTCCCTTCCCAACCACTGCTTCCCTTTCATTCCCCCTCAACTCTTATAACTGCCATCTGGTTTCTGTACAAATTGTAAATAGCCTTTCGCTTCCTGTATTTTACCCCTGCCACCTTCAGAATTTGAAAGAGGGTATTCCAGTCAACATTGTCAAAAAAGTCTACAAATGCTAGAAACGTAGGTTTGCCTTTCCTTAATCTTTCTTCTAAGATAAGTCGTAAGGTCAGTATTGCCTCACGTGTTCCAATATTTCTACGGAATCCAAACCGATCTTCCCCGAGGTCGGTTTATGCTAGTTTTTCCATTCGTCTGTAAAGAATTCGCATTAGTATTTTGCAGCCGTGACTTATTAAACTGATAGTTCGGTAATTTTCACATCTGTCAACACCTGCTTTCTTTGGGATTGGAATTATTATATTCTTCTTGAAGTCTGAGGGTATTTCGCTTGACTCATACATCTTGCTCACCAGATGGTAGAGTTTTGTCATGACTGGCTCTCCCAAGGCCGTCAGTAGTTCTAATGGAATGTTGTCTACTCCCGAGGCCTCGTTTCGACTCAGATCTTGCAGTGCTCTGTCAAACTCTTCACGCAGTATCATATCTCCCATTTCATCTTCATCTACATCCTCTTCCATTTCCATAACATTGTCCTCAAGTACATCGCCCTTGTATTCCTTTTTGCCTGCTTCATTTACTGCATGTTTATGTTTTCTCCTTTCATCAATTAAATTCAATATTTCTTCTGTTACCCAAGGATTCCTACTAGCCCTCGTCTTTTTACCTACTTGATCCTCTGCTGCCTTCAATACTTCATCCCTCAAAGTTACCCATTCTTCTTCTACTGTATTTCTTTCCCCCATTTCTGTCAATTGTTCCCTTACGCTCTCCCTGAAACTCTGCATAACCTCTGGTTTAGTCAGTTTATCCAGGTCCCATCTCCTTAAATTCTCACCTTTTTGCAGTTTATTCAGTATATACTTTCGATTCCAGCCTGGGTAAAGCTTCAGTCAATTTCTCCACTCCAGATGCAGTCGTTCGATACCGAAAAGCCAAACGTATCCCACCACTTGGTGCTGAGTCAATAATGGGATCTAGAGAATATAGAATCTACAATCTGCTATCCAAACAAGAAGATTATTTGCCGTAGCGTAGTATGAGCTATGTAGTTCCAAACATCTCTGGCAGCTGGATAGTACCGCTGACAAAACTATACATGCTTCCTCGATGTCAAGATGTAATGGCTTGTTTCTTGCAGGCTTGTGACGATGGAGACCAGTGGCCAACGGTATGAAAGCGTGGGAGGACAGTAGCAGCACTCACTTGCAGATGGAGGTTTCTAACCACTTATGCAATTCACATGAATGGATTCACGATGGCTGCATCTAAACTGACTCGATCTCGGCCCTCAGTTGTCGCTATAGACCCTCCTCTTTTTGGCGATTACGATGACCTTTTTCACTCTGATTACGATGACCTTTTTCACTCTCCTCTTGAACATTTTTACTCACAATGTCGCAGTTACTCCGGAGACTCTAATTGCTTCTGCAAAAGGGAACGTCAAGCGATTTCTACATACGGACAATGCAGTCGCTAATTTCCATAGATACATAATGCATGGTTTGAAAAGAGATTCTTGCCGTTATTCAGTTCGACGCAACTTATAGATGATATGTAACAGAATCTCTATCTGCAATACTGGAAGTAATCAGCTCGCACAAGTCGCGTTTATTGGTGAATCCGAGCAGAAAGAAAGTTGCGATTCTAGGCAGTTGTCGCTGACAGATACATTTGATCGTGACTGTACAAGCGTTCCATGCATATTCAGTCTGCAGAGCGAGGTCGGCTGGGCATCCTGCATTGGATAAGCATTTTGTTACGTTTAAAATGTGTCACAAATTCTAATACAAAACTGAAGCATTTAATGATGCTGTAAATTACTGTTGTAGTTGCACTGGACGAAATGAGACTCTAGTGAAGACACCGAGCTCGCATTCAGGAGAACGGCGGTTCAAACCCGCATATGGCAGTCCAGAATATTAGGCATTTAATCGTGCGCTTAAAACACTTACGGCTACTGCTGGGACAGTTCCCAATTTCCTTCCAGTCCTTTTCCAGTGCGAGCTTGTGCTCCACCTCTGATTATTTTATCGTGCTCCGGAAATTAAAATTAAAATTATATTAATACCTTCAGTTGCTGACAGCCGTTGATATATATCAACGGGGACAGGTGAAAGTGTGTGTCCCGACGGGGGCTCGAACCCGGTATCTCCTGCTTACATGGCAGACGCTCTATCCATTTTTCTTTAAATCTCATTTTGTTCGCTTTCGTTCGTTGCATCTGCTCGGGGCGGACGTCGTAAGACACCCGTTTAAGTTCGTTGTTGATAGGTTAAGTCAGTTTTTTTATTACAGAGGGCAGCTAACCCTCTGACCGAACACGCTGAGCTACCGTGTCGGCATCCATCTGACCCACCAGGGCACAGAGGGTAGTGCGACTGCAGGGACTATCACGCGCACGCCTCCCGCGAGACCCACATTCTCACCTTGTATGTCCACACACTACATTCGTAGTGTCCCACCCCAACACACTCATTACTCGTGGAAGACATTCTTACCAAGTCCCGTACGAGTTCGAGGAATATGTGTGCATCCGCACAGAAGAAGAAGATCAAGACCCGTATTGCCAGAAAGATTGTAAGTAGGCTGTTTAGGTTTTTCTATTGGTAACGCCACGTAGCGCACTGTATGAAAATCACTGGCTGTGCTGTGTGCAGTCTGTGGCTGGGTGGAATTGTTGTAATATTCGCTATTGTAGTGTTGGGCTGTTGGCTGTTAACAGCGCGTAGCGTTGCGATGTTGGAGGTGAGCCGCCAGCAGTGGTGAATGTGGGGAGTGAGATGGCAGAGTTTTGAGAGCGGATGATCTGAACAGAGACAGTAAATTTGTAAGACTGGCTGTCATGAACTGATATATAATGACTTTTGAACACTATTAATGTAAATACATTGTTTGTTCTCTATCGAAACCTTTCATTTGCTAACTATGCCTATCAGTAGTTAGTGCCTTCAGTAGTCTGAATCTTTTATTTAGCTGGCAGTAGTGGCGTTTGCTGTATTGCAGTAGTTCGAGTAACGAAGATTTTTGTGAGGTAAGTGATTTGTGAAAGGTATAGTTTAATGTTAGTCAGGCCCATTCTTTTGTAGGGATTATTGAAAGTCAGATTGCGTTGCGCTGAAAAAATTGTATGTCAGTTTAGTGTTGATCAGAATAGGTAAAGAGCGAAATGTCTGAGTACGTTCAGTTCTGCTCAGCTGTTTGAAAATCAAATAATGTAAGAGGTTTACCAGCACAGTAATTCATAAATACACTCCTGGAAATGGAAAAAAGAACACATTGACACCGGTGTGTCAGACCCACCATACTTGCTCCGGACACTGCGAGAGGGCTGTACAAGCAATGATCACACGCACGGCACAGCGGACACACCAGGAACCACGGTGTTGGAAGTCGAATGGCGCTAGCTGCGCAGCATTTGTGCACCGCCGCCGTCAGTGTCAGCCAGTTTGCCGTGGCATACGGAGCTCCATCGCAGTCTTTAACACTGGTAGCATGCCGCGACAGCGTGGACGTGAACCGTATGTGCAGTTGACGGACTTTGAGCGAGGGCGTATAGTGGGCATGCGGGAGGCCGGGTGGACGTACCGCCGAATTGCTCAACACGTGGGGCGTGAGGTCTCCACAGTACATCGATGTTGTCGCCAGTGGTCGGCGGAAGGTGCACGTGCCCGTCGACCTGGGACCGGACCGCAGCGACGCACGGATGCACGCCAAGACCGTAGGATCCTACGCAGTGCCGTAGGGGACCGCACCGCCACTTCCCAGCAAATTAGGGACACTGTTGCTCCCGGGGTATCGGCGAGGACCATTCGCAACCGTCTCCATGAAGCTGGGCTACGGTCCCGCACACCGTTAGGCCGTCTTCCGCTCACGCCCCAACATCGTGCAGCCCGCCTCCAGTGGTGTCGCGACAGGCGTGAATGGAGGGACGAATGGAGACGTGTCGTCTCCAGCGATGAGAGTCGCTTCTGCCTTGGTGCCAATGATGGTCGTATGCGTGTTTGGTGCCGTGCAGGTGAGCGCCACAATCAGGACTGCATACGACCGAGGCACACAGGGCCAACACCCGGCATCATGGTGTGGGGAGCGATCTCCTACACTGGCCGTACACCACTGGTGATCGTCGAGGGGACACTGAATAGTGCACGGTACATCCAAACCGTCATCGAACCCATCGTTCTACCATTCCTAGACCGGCAAGGGAACTTGCTGTTCCAACAGGACAATGCACGTCCGCATGTATCCCGTGCCACCCAACGTGCTCTAGAAGGTGTAAGTCAACTACCCTGGCCAGCAAGATCTCCGGATCTGTCCCCCATTGAGCATGTTTGGGACTGGATGAAGCGTCGTCTCACGCGTTCTGCACGTCCAGCACGAACGCTGGTCCAACTGAGGCGCCAGGTGGAAATGGCATGGCAAGCCGTTCCACAGGACTACATCCAGCATCTCTACGATCGTCTCCATGGGAGAATAGCAGCCTGCATTGCTGCGAAGGGTGGATATACACTGTACTAGTGCCGACATTGTGCATGCTCTGTTGCCTGTGTCTATGTGCCTGTGGTTCTGTCAGTGTGATCATGTGATGTATCTGACCCCAGGAATGTGTCAATAAAGTTTCCCCTTCCTGGGACAATGAATTCACGGTGTTCTTATTTCAATTTCCAGGAGTGTATTTCCAAGGGGACGTTTCAAGATGTATGGATATGGTGTCTGTTCTTTCAGACACGTCCGAAAGAACAGACACCATATCCATATAAGTATTATACGCTAATGTTCCTATATTCTTTGATATTGAAGCAGTACTCAGCAGAACTAAAAAGCTATTTTGCTGTCATCTACTACACATTATTCCTCAGAAATGTCTCTCATGTTCTTAAGGTCACCCAAAACCCACTCATCTGTTCCACCCACTTGGTATTTCACACCTTGTGCCTTTGGTGATGTACTACTATCAGTATTCCGAATATTCGAGTAAAATTTTGCTTTGCTCACGGACAATAACTGATTTTAGAAGCGAAAATTGATCAGGTTCGTTCTCCTCGCAGAAAGCAGTTCTAGAAAAAAATGAAGATGCAACGTGTCTGGAAGGACGTGGTTCCTTTGGATGCTCTGTCTCTAATGTCCTCGTCACTGACTGTACGGAAACCCTATTTTATATAAAATATTCACAGTATTTCCCCTAACTTAAATACGTCTGCCGAATATTTTATACAAGAAAGCCGTCGGGAGAAAAATTCTTTCCAAAATGCTATGTATACCTATATGAAAGTCAAACAGCCTGACAAAAACAGTGAAGCACCAAGATGGGGAATAGGACACAAAATGCAACTTCACGGGTTGAGAGGCTACGTGATGTTGTTTCAGTGATTACAAAATCGAGATTAATTTACAAAGAACTTGGCAGTATAAGCCCACATATCACTATGATATTGCACGTCCTTTGGTCTGGATGCATGCACTGATTCGGTTGGGAAAGGAGTCATGAAGCCAATGTATCTTCTCCTGAGGCAACCAGGCCCACTACTGTTGTAACTGGTCCTTGATATTCTGGATCCTAGCACTTGGCAGAGTTGTCGTCCCATACATATTCTGTCTGGGGATCTTGCTAGACACATAAGTGCATCAGCACCACGCAGGCAGTTCATAGAGTCATGTGCCGTCAGTAGTAGAGCATTGTCCTGTTGAAAAATTGCACCACGATACTGTCGGATGAGAAGCAGCTTATGAGAACTCAGGATGCCCGTGAGGTGCTGTTGCTCCAGGAGAGTTCGTTCAAGCATAACCAGCCATCATCTGAAGTCAGACCCAACAGACAGACCATCGCGCCGGTGGTTACCATCTCCGGGCCTCTCTAAAACATTGGAAGTGTGGAACCTCTCACTAGGTCGCTGCCATACATGCCGACGACTGTTATCCACGGTAGCGCAGAACTGCGGTTCATCGCTGAACACAGTGAGATATCATTCATCAATAGCCCCTAATTCTCAGTCACGTCACCTTTCTAAGCGCAGCCGTTCATGTTGTAGTGTTAACGACAGCTTGAGCGTGAGGCGGTACTTCCCTGGTAAGGCTGCTGATAGTCTCCGACCAATGGTGTGGGATGTTACAGAATGTCACAGGAACCCCGTTTCTTGTTCCCAGATGGCAACTGCAGATATGAAGGGGTTAAGATGTGCTTGGTGCAGAATACGGCGATCGTCCCTTCTGGCAGTCAGAAGTGGTTGATCGGAAGCTTGACGGGAGTATGTCTGCCCTCGCGTTCCCATGCAGTCCAACTTGGGGTCTCCGTCACACGCAGATTCCTCACAAATTTGGATCTTGCACGATTCGAACAGCCGGCCAAATGGAGACCCACAATAAGGCCCCTTCAAACATGTTACCATCGTCAATTACAAATGCAGTGTGCGCGGAATCATCGAGACTGGATAGTAGATCAATGGAAAAATGTTTCCTGGTCAGATCCATTACATTTATTGTTAAACCAGGTCAATGGTCGTGTACAAACACTGCTGCTCGAAACGTGCACCGCTCCAATGACGCAGGCCGATGAGGGCAGTAATATGCTGTGGCGGACATTCACCTGGGCTTTCATGGGACCTATTGTAGTAATGCCTTCATGCTTGATGTATTCCCCAGCGGCAATGGTATTTTCCAGCAGGATAACTGTCCGTATGACAAAGCAGGAAACGTGCTACAGTGATTTGAGAGACATGACAGTGAACACACGTGTGTATCTTAGCCACTACATTCGCTTGATGTGAACCCAGTGAACACATCAGGGTCGCTACCGGCTCCAGTTACGGTCCCACAGGTCACCGGTCTTTAATTTACAGGAACTGCACGACATGAGCTGGTGCCACATACATCCTCCGAAAAGGTAGCAAGGTCTTTTCGAATCCACGTCACGCAGAACCGTTGCAGTATTCCGTTCCAAAGATGGACCAACACATTATCAGGCAGATGGTCATTAAATTCCGGCAAATCAGTGTATTTTGAACCACTCGTTGGCCTCTGCGAACAACTGAAATCTTAACTAAAGTCTTCCGAAATAAACGTGCTATTTTGTATAGATGTCTGCTTTACCCGTTGACATCTGAGGCTTCAACTAGTACTATCCGCCAAATTGTAATACGTAGCACGCTAAATTGTGTGCTGTGTGGTGTGGGATCCGCATCAGGTGGGACTGACGGATGGCATCGAAAAAGTACAAAGAAGGGGAACTCGTTTTGTATTATCGCGAAATAGTGGAGATAGTGTCACAGACATGATACGTGAATTGGAGTGGCAGTCATTAAAACAAAGGCGTTTATCGTTGCGACGGGATCTTCTCATGAAATTTCAATCACCAGTTTTCTCCTCCGATTGCGAAAACATTCTGTCGGCACCCACCTACATAGGGATAAATGATCATCACGAGAGTGAAACGGTAGAGAGACAGCTTGAAGGTGGTTCATTGAACCCTCTGCCTGGTGCTTTATTGTAAATAGCAGAGAAATCGCGTAGATGAATGGCAGTGGTTCTATCACGTTTCCCTGATGCGCACTCAAAGCACACACTTTTGCATTCAGGATGACTGGTTGCGTTTTGCAATATTTAACTTATATGCATAAGCTCTGACAAAAGAGAATACAACAATAAAATATCGCCGATCGTGTGTTCTCGTAACTGTCGGGACGTGAATATGATGCGGTGAAACACATCAAAAGAATCTCTTTATCTCTTTTTCATGTTTCCCTGCTCCTACATCATCCACCTACTCCCTCTTTCTTGTACTCTTCCCCCCTCCCCCCTCCGTCCCTCCACGGCCCCTTCCAGCCGCTTGCCATTCCTACAGTGTGTATTGGTATCTCGGCCGTCCATCAGTATTCTGTTAGCGCCACCCCGCCTCGTAACTCAAGGACATATCACTTGAGAAGTAATCTTATATTTACGTCAGGCTTAGCACGAATGTAGGAGGGAGCTCCTGCGTGTTCAGCATGCCTCAGTTCCCCGGGGATGCACCGTACCTTCCGCGAACACAGACGTTCCCAGTCGTGGTACGCACTGCCTGAGCGATCACCGCTTACGTGGAAAACCCGCGCCACGTGTAGTTCCGCGGGTTCACCTAGCCGAGTCCGAGAGAAAAAAAGGACGCTTGAATTTAGCGCGCACGCCCATCATTACGACGGCTGAGAGGGGATAAGGGCATGGGTTCCCCGCTCCGCGGCTCCCCGTTATATATCCTGCACTTCTTCCTATCTCTGCAGACGCCACACGTGATTGGAGGAGTGCGAGTCAACTCTCAGGTATGATCCACGGTGCAAATCGTCATTCAGTACTGAGTGCAGTTACAGTGGGCAGTTTTGCGCTGCCGATAGTGCCTCGTTTTAATGGAAACGGTGCTTACAACGCTTTTTCGCAGTCGACGTGGTTGTGATTTTTTATTTAAACGTGATGTACATACCGAAATCACAGAGCGGTGAAAGGTAATTCATCAATGTAGAAGGCGGAATTCCCGGACATTGTAGGAACCAAAGTAGACAAATCCAAGGAACGGAACGTATACTGTCTGTATCAGATAGAGTGTATTAATCTCGTGTCTCAGCGCTGCACCACGTCGTTTGAACTGTTTATTGTGATGTGACATTAATTTACTTACTTTCAGGACTTTCTGACAAAAAAGAAGCATAACTGATAGTGAGTTGGTCGTTATTGTTGTTCTGGCTAAGAAAATTAAGGAATATTTCAAGTGTATGAACCACGAAGATTCTAGATGAAATGTGCTAGGTGTATAGAGCTGTGTTGTCTTAGAACGGTCCAGTGACACGATACACAGGTATAAGTGATGTTTGTGCGTTTCTGTTCTGAACTCCAGTGCTACAGTTTGTCGGGACATGTCGAATTGTCCGTAGTCCTGTTGAAGGAACCAGCTGGCATTCAACTGTACTGCTTTAGGAAGACCATGGAAAATGTACATTCTTTTGACTGGAGCAGGATTTAAACTCGGTTTGTCCCATCTGCGGTTATTACTGTGTGTGCGGTTAACTTTTCAGAAAATTTGGTTGAAAACGTTTTAAACTTGTTGGAGGTTGTTTATGTACATAGAAATTTAGGTCTCGCGACCTTCTACCAGATTAATAACTTGTAAGAGAACAAGAAATCTTTAATTATTGACGTTAGACACGTAGTACGATGGTTGTGTTTGCTCCTAGTTCGTTGGAATAGTCCAGATGTTAATTATCTATTAGCGCACCAGTTTTCAAAGTAATTGCAAACCAACAAAGCGTGGTATTGGCCACTGACAGATAAATGATTTTAGTCAAACGTAAGTAACGCACGAATATCGCTGTGTACACTTTTTGCGCGGGCAAAATAAGCATTTCGAATCGACTTATTTCAATTAGAGAATGCAGATAACCTCAAAGCGCCGTGAAAAGTTACTGGGACACGAAGCGCACTGTGAATCTGCAAATCTGTCCGTGCATCACAGGTGGAGAAAACCGTTTCCAGACAGTCCCACAGCGGTCATGAAGCGAAGAACCTGGGAATCTCGTAGCGGCTGCCTCTGCTTTTGTCTCCACGGTGTTATTACAGGATGGTAACTTAGTTAAGTCTAATGCATAAATGCACAATGTCGGCATACAGGTTGTAACGAATGTTAGAATTCATTTTCTACTACTCTCCATAGTACATTAATCATGCGAAACAAACAGGAACAAAACGTACTAGACTACCACATAAAATACCTTATTACGTAAATAGTTGAAAACGTCGTCTTGGTTAACTTGTAAGTCGTGAGGTAATCGCCAGTCGATATCTAAATAACAGGTTCCTTGACGGGTACGATGAGGCCACCAGACATTTATTTGTGAGGGCAATAGACAGCTCCTTTGTATCGCACCGCGTTACGAGATGCATAAACTCTTCGGACTCATATTATGGAAGCTTGGAAAATTATATGCGGTACCACAACGATACAACATCGCACCCGACGTACAATGCGATGGCGAGCTGATCTGATTTGTGTATCAATGCTAACGAAGGACATTTTGAACATTTGACGTAAGCAAGAGTTTCATGACGTTTTGTTTCTGTATGTCTTATGTGCTATGAAGAGTTGTAAAAAACGAGCTCTAAATAAAGCGTTTCAGGAACCTTTTAAAATCATGTATTTTCTTCCCATACAAGTGAGGAATCTGTACTGAAAATTTCGCTGCACCTTTTTCTATCCTCTGCGTACATAATGAGCAATCTGGGGCAGTGGTTAAGGCACTGGACTACAATTTGAGAGGAACGAGGTTCAAATTCCAAATCCTCGTCTGACCGTCTAGATTTCGTTTTTTTCTGACTTCCCTAAAGTGACTAAGGCTGCTTCCACCGCGGGGTCCTATTAAAGGTAGATTACCTTCCCTAACCTTCCGAAATCATTATTTTTGTGAGTGTATACACTAGACAGGACTTCATGTGCGTAGCTTACTTTTGTCAATGAGTACTAAAGAGTACCACAGGCTTACATTGTTAGTTCCGATAAATCACCATTGATAATACTCCTTTACGAACAAGAAATGGAAAAGTTTTGCAATTTATTTCAGAACGTTGATGCACAGTCTCGTGATTACAAACTTTGCACTACTGACTCTCAAACTGATCTGTTCTCAAGATGATGAGGAAAGATTCTTCCGGGGGCAGTGATCTTCCACCACAGGTAACTCACAGACTTGACTAGCCGCAGTATTTCGAACTATGCTGAATCTATACTGCTAACTATACAGAGATGTAAGATAAATACTCCTTTTCCCATAGCTTATAGTTGTTAACGGATTATAAGCTTTTATATTTGGCGCTGTAGTAAAGCACTGCATTATTTTACAAGATCAATAACGTATGTACATCTGCATCTACACACTGCAATGCGCACCTTATTGCTTGGCAGAGGCTGCATTACACTAATTTAAACCTACGTGTCTACAGCTCTTTTCTCAAAGTGCCCATGGGAGCTCACATTTCCTTTATTTCATCGCGCTGGTCATTCTTCTCTATGTAGGTGGGGGGAAACAGAATATTTTGTTATTCGGAGGAGAAATGAATTGTTTGAAATTTCATGAAAATATTTCTCCGCAATGAAAACAACAACAACATGAAAAATGGCTACATTTCAATGCTTGCTAGCTCAATTCGGTTCTCATATCCCTGACAATATCTCCCCCATTCAGCTGTAGTACGAAATGAGCCGCCCTTCTTTCGACTTTTTCGATTTTGTCTGTCAATCCTACCTGCTGCGGATCCCAACACACACCGTAGCTATATTCTAAAAGAGAACGGATAAGCGTAGTTTTAACAGAATACATAGCGGATTTGTTGCATCTACTAAGTGTTTTGGCAATAATACGCAGTTTTTGGTTTGCGATCCCTAGATCTGTAGTTGAATCTAAAACTCCTGCAGTTGTGTCATTAATAACGTAGTAGAAATGAAACCGAACCCTCTTAGGACTCACGTGGAGTACATCATACGTTTATTGTCCAACCTCAACTGCCATTTTTCGCACGATTCAGATAGCTTCCCTAATTCATTTCATAATTAGTTTTGACCTTGTGTTGACTTCATTAAAGGAAACTCCACTGGATAATCGGGTGTGGCGGCTAAAAAAAGTCGTTCCAGCGTAGAGCTAATGTAACTGCGCAGTCTTCCGCATCTACTCAGCTAACCTAAAAGTTTTCTGGTACGGCTCTGTGTTATATTGTAAAATAGCACTCACTGAATAAAAACCGACATTAACGGCTGCAACTAGTTTCATATCTTATTCTATCCACCACGAGAAAGGTTTTTCATCATTTCGACGTGAATGCAGGAGTGTATCTCGATGCCAGTCCACGGTCGATTTTTGGGGACGCGTTTAACAAAGCAGAGTTAATGACCTTTTTCTAAGGACCTGAAAGTCTTCCCTCACAAAATAAATAGCTACCCGTAGTAAATACTTCTCATATATCTGCGGCTAAGTGATAAATACTCCCTGAGACGGTATACATGGAAAATAAGCGGCAGGCGGTGTTCACGTGCGTCAGGAAGGCGCTGTGCGGTTGGTTCACCTTGGAATCAGCTGGCATGTGGTTCTCTGCGCTGGTGACGCAGCAGAGTGACGCTACAGACGCCGTGCCACCGCAGAACCACCTTCGAAGCGCAGGTGGTGCCCCTGTTCTGGCATAGCTTGGGTAAGCAGCCTTCTGACACAGCGCAGGGCCATTTCACCCTCATCTCTTTCGTGTGAAGAAACCAAAAGTAAACGTCAGGGGACAGGCACATTTCTCCAAGCTAATATATAGTCTCGGTGGTGATCACTAGAATTCCTATCGAGGTAGGTCTAGCTTAAGGGGGGTAGGACGTCAAACGGGCCGACTTGAAGCAGGAGAGGCATCACAGGACATTTTAATTTCTAGTGTCTATGCTTTTACAAATAAATTCATAAAACTTTGTCAGCATCACCAGGAAGGATTCAGGATTCACACTCATTGCAGTGGAAGTTCTAAAACATAACAAAATAAATCTTTTTTACGTGTGAAATTTCATCATTTTTTCACTTACTAATGGCTGCATTTGTTGCTATAGGTACACTTTTCTTCATAAGTTAGAGAGATTCTTCGATGAATTTTGCACAGCATACATACCATACTTACAGGTGTATGAAACTCTAGAATTTATTTAATTTGTGGAAAAACGAATGATCTGTTGTATTTCAAACTTCATGTTCAGAAAAAAACACAAATTTTGTAGCTAATTACCTCAATTTTTACCACAGTTTTTGATAGATTTGGAAAATTCTAGAGTTTCATACACCTTTAAGTATGGTTTGTATGCTGTGCAAAATTCATCGAACCATCTCTCTTACTTATGAAGAAAAGTGTACCTATAGCAATAAATGCTGCCATTAGTAAGTGAAAAAAATGATGAATTTTCACATGTAAAAAAAAAATTACTTTGTTATGTTTTCGAACTTCCACTGCTATGAGTGTGAATTCTGAATCCTTCCTGGTCATGCTGACAAAGTTTTATGAATTTATTTGTAAAAGTATAGAAAATGTCCTGTGGTGCCTCTCATGCTCCAAGTCCGCCCGTTTGACGTCCTACCCCCCTTAAAGTAACTAATTTTCTTCGTGAGTGTTACAAAGACAACTAAGTTCCTTTTATTTTAATTTTTTTTTGCTGGAACTTCAGGAATCTGTGTTGTGACGGAGGCTGTTGAGATCATCATCTTACTTCATGTGGCTACAGCATTTCCTTTACTTTCACATATTCCCGACAACTGTCGGCTGGAATATCGTCCGATGTTGTTTGTTGTTGTGATCTTCAGTCCGAAAAGTGGTTTGATGCATCTCTTCGCGATAGTCTATTTCGTGCAAGTTTCTACATCTCTGGATGTCTACTGCAACCTACATCCGTTTGAACCTGCTTATTGTGCTCAAGCATTGGTCGCCCTCTTCAATGTTTACCTCCCCTTCTCAGAGCCGTTCTCACCTCCGTTACCAAATTGACAATTCCTCTGTGCCTTTGGACGTTTCCTATCGATTTATCTCTTTTTTTAAACAAGTCGGTTCTTCGAATTCGAATCAGTCCGTACTCGTTAGTTTAGCAACCTAATCTCCAGTATTCTCATGTAGCACTACATTTTAGATGTTTATATTCACTTCTTGTGTGAACAGTTTATCTTCCACACGCCAAGATTATCTTCCACACGCCACTACAGAAAAGTACTTTCAGAACAGGTTTCCTAAAATGTTATTTGTGTTCTATGCTGACAAATTCGTCTTTTCCAAAACGCTTTTCTTGCTGTTGCCGATCTGAATTTTAAATCCCCTCCGCTTCGAGCAATCACAGTTACTTTGCTGCCCAAATCACAAAATGCGTCTGAAATGGACAAAGGCGATTTCCTTCCACGACTATCGCTTACCTAAGCTTGTTAGCCGTCTCTCATTACCACGATGTCGACAGGTTTGTCAACCCCAAATCTTCCTTCCTTCTTGCTGTTGGGTGTTCATTTGTGCTTGTGTGTTTTAACTTTTGTATGCTCTTTATTATTTCTGTTTGTTGTGAAATGGAATATGTGAGCATAAAAATCACTTTAGGTGACGAGAAGGCAGTGGTTTCCCAAAGACCATCCAGACATATATTTGAATTGACCGACGGAAGCAGAAAATTGAATTAGAATTACGTAGCCCCCCCTCCCCTTCCAGTACCATTACAATGCATTGCGCCACGTTTTACAGTTGCTCCAAGCACCTGCAAAACACTTAATGCTGAACACCCTGGACAGTCGCGAAATGACGTGTAGGATTTCACTTGATAGGGTACCGAGCGAGGTGGCCCAGTGGCAAATGGCAACTCAGACATCTAGATTTGTGTTTTCCGTGGTTTCCCAAATCGCTTAAAGCAAATGTCGGAATGATCCCTTGAAAAGGACACGAGATGTTAAAGCCTAATCTTCCCTCCGTTTTCATTTCCTTTCTGATGAACAACTAATTAATCAAAATTATAGCGGTGGCGCTCACTGAGATATCCGAGGCGTTGTTATTTCGCCTCTGACAGCTGTACCTGAGCTGAGTGTATCGATTCTTTTCCATTCGGGAAACCCCAACGAGCCGTATGAAACGGGTCTGTTGAAGTAGCGTACGCAAACTAGTCCCTGAAAGACCGGTTACACGAAAATTTACGTTTAAGCTCACTTGATAGCCTTCTCAGAATTTATTTATTTTATTTATTTAACCTGATCTGATCAGGCCGTCTCTTACATCGGACCAGGTTTTCACACATATAGCATCTTTTTCCCATCATAGTTACCTAAGAATTAACAATTTTAATATGACAAATAGTGTTAGAAAGAGCTGAGTGTCCACAGAGAAGGTGAGTAAATAATACTGACTATGAACCAATAAAGTTAACACTGACAATGCTTCTACTACTGCTGTTGCTATTGCTACCGCCACAAATAATGACAATAATGATAATAATTGTAATAATAACGGCAATAATAAGAGTGGCAGGTACAAAATAGATGTTTTCTGATACAGGGAGATATGGGCAAAGGGAATTTAAGGAGGCAGCAACAGCTAAGAATAGCGGGAAATGAGCAAGATATGGTTGGAAAGAAGGAGACACAGAGGTTACGAATGCATGCAGGAACAATGGTAGTTGTTATTGTTGCCTCATCAGATATGTCATTAACTGTGATATACATTTCTCTAATGTAATGCGGGAGGTTATTCCAGAGTCGAGTTTCTGCAACCGAGGAGGACTTCGAGAAGTGGCTGAACGATAGAGTGGGGCAGAAAGAATTTTGCTGTGCTGGAACGGGTGTTTCTGCCGTTTCTGTTCAGACAAGAGCGTCAAGGTCGAGGAGAGGTGTGAGGGACAGTGTATGTTGATAAACAGAAGAGAAAACAGAGTGTGTGGAAATATCTGCGCCTGTCTGCACCCGACCAGGATAGCTGTACATATGATGAGGAAGTATGATCCAAAAGTCGAACATCACAGATATAACGAACACAAGCATTCACAATCAATTCCAGGGGCCCTGAGCGTTGCTGAGACAGATCTTGCAGGCTAACATCGCTTAATCAGTAACTGGAAGTGTTTGTACCAGTTTCTTTTTCAGGTCAAAAGGGAAGAGCTTTTTACAGTCTTTTAGGACATAGAGAGATACTGATGCCTTGCAGTTACGTATTCAGTCCAACTTAGATTTTCATCTATTATTACTCTTAGGCTCTTTGCTGAGAGGAAAAAGTTATCGATATTTGATACCAACAATTTGCATTACATTTCTA
Source organism: Schistocerca serialis cubense (assembly GCF_023864345.2). NCBI lineage: Eukaryota > Metazoa > Arthropoda > Insecta > Orthoptera > Acrididae > Schistocerca > Schistocerca serialis. Next base: position 149,277,512 of record NC_064640.1, read on the forward strand.
GTATAGGACAGAAAAATCTATGTTCATAATAGACTGGAGCTTACAACACAGTTTAAGACTATGGTGTAAAGGCTAGGAATGATGTTTTAGGATTTTTTTTTGTAATCGCACATTTCACGAGACGCAACTATCAAAAAGCGGTTACAGACCCGTTATCTTCACGTTAATATGTAATCGTAGCTGGGACTTCAATAAGCGCGTCACATTTGCCATAATAAGGGCAAAATATTTGTGAATGGATTATTCACGATGTATAGTTTGACTATAGTTGTTGCGAGAGAAAAAAGAATATAATTAGGAAGAAAAGTAATATATTCCTGTAAGTGACAGAAATCAGACTTCCAGTGTATTGTTCTTACTCTGCAGTAGGAGCTAATCTCTTTACTCGCCTAGTTCCAACACACCTGTCGGCTGATGCTTTTTCAGCTCTCGGAAAGACAAATCGTGGTAAAGTTCTATCAGTATACTTCCGAAGACCATTTCGATATGAAAGAGAATCCCTTTCACTAGAGCGCTTTGTAAATCGGTCTTAACTACTGAAGTGTAGTTCTCATTTCTGCTTAATCCAGTCCTAAGAAAACGAGTTAGGATCTTGAGGTTAGTCCAGGTTTTATTCGAGCAGATGTCTGAATCTGAGTGAAACCTAGACTTAACTGTTGATAGTAATCCTTTAAAACTGCTTCACAAATACGACGATGCTGTATTCACGCTACATCTTCCTTCTATATACATACTACTGGTACAAACATTACGTTACATCTCACTCGATGGACGTAAATCATAAAAAGTTAGTTTCGATAACTGCTAGAAGCTGCGATCGGAGACAGGACAGACAAAAGCACTTCAGTAACGCTCAATTAGAGCTCCATAACACACTGGTCAGCCATAACATTATGACTATCGATCTACTATCGATACAAACTCGTCCAGGCAATAGCAGCGTCACCTGGCGAGGAATGACTGCTAGTCAGACGCATGCACGGTGCATGTAGTATCAGTGAGTGTGCTGTTCGTGTGTAGAAAGGGGGAACGCGCGCGATCTATCTGAGTTTGACCGAGGGCAAATTGTGATGGCCCGGAGGTTCAGCACGAGCATTTCGGAAACTGCAGGACTTGTCGGGGGTTGGAGGAGTGCTGTGATGAGTGTCTCGACACTTGGTGAAGTCTAGGTGAAACCACGTCCAGACGTCATAGGGTTGGGCGGCCACCCCTCATTATAGATGTCGGGTGTCGTAGGGTGAGCTAACTGGTAAAACACGACAGCAGGCGAACTGTGGCGGAACTAACATTAGACGTTAACGGTGGGTGGAGTACAAGTGCGTCTGAACACACAGTGCACCGATATCTCTTAATAACGGCCCTCCGCAGCCGACGACTTACGCATGTGCCAATGTTAACGCTATGACTTCGGCAATTTCGACTGAAATGGGCACGTGACCATCGTCACCGGACGTTGGTGCGGTGGCAGAGCGTTGCATGGTCTGATGAATCCCGATACCTTCTTCACCATGCCAGTGGGAGGGCGCGAATCCGTCGTCTCCCAGGGAAACAGTTTCTTGACAGTTGTACTGTGGGACAGAGACGAGCTGACAGCGGCTCTATTGTGCTCTGGGGAACATTCACGTTTACATCCATAGGTACAGTTGAGCTCATGCAAGGTACACAGGTTGCGGACAGTGTACACCCCTTCATGATGATCATCTTTCCCGACAGCAGTGGCATTTTTCAACAAGGTAATGCGCCACATCACACGCTCAGGAGTGTGATGGAGTGGTTCGTGGTACACAGTGTCGAGTTCCAGTTGATGTGCTGGTCCCCCAAGTCGCCAGAACTGAATCCGATAGAACACACCTGGGAAATGATTGAATGTACCGTTCGAGCTCATCGCCCTTCTTCCCGGAATTTACGGGAATTAGGTGACTTGTGTGCACAGATGTGGTGCCAACTCCCTCCAGCTACCTACCAAGACCTCATTGCTTCCACGTGACAACGTGTCGCCGCTGTTATCCGTTCCAAAGGTGGGCGCTGATGGTCATAATGTTCTGGCTGACCAGTGCATGCATGCTACGAGCAGCTGAGGCGAATGCAGGCCACAGGTACAAAGGAGAAACCACCACTTTCTTGTCAGACAGGAAGAAAATGTGCACTCAGTTTTTCAGCACATTCCTAGCGAATTCCAGAGGCCTTGCTTTTCAACACTTGTTAAAGCGTTGTTCCGAAGTGACAGGAGAATCTTTTCGCAGTTTAAAGAGAATTTGTGTAGAGAAACAAATAATGAACTTTCAGTAGCACCAGGAATAATTACCTCGTTCACCTCTGATCTTCTGTGCTAAAACGAATAATAATAATAAATAAAATATTTACAAAAACATTTTACATGTTAAGAATTTTCACGTAAATTTTTTTTAAAAAAATGAGTTACTTATATTTCTTTCCTTGTGGAAACTGTTAGAAAGTAATGCAAAGAATTTCAATATTCGGCAGAATATAACTACTATAGATGTTTATATCAGCTGAAGCATTGAATCACAACTGAGATCAGTCAGCGGATACCTGTGGCAACAACACGTCGCTGTATTGAGTGGAACTGACGTGCAGACACAGTTGTAGTTAAAGCATATGCCAAGTTCCCATTCATAGGTTGAATACCGGAAGAATACAGTTTGTCAGCGAAGGAGGTTAGTTACAGGATATATAGATACCCTGAAATTCTGCGCAACAGTGGCGACTCGTGCGTATACATTCCGGGTGTTCACAAATATTTAAAATCAGGTGAATTGGAGAGTGTGTACTTAATAGCATCTGCTGTATAACAATTATGCTTATCAACAAGTTTACTATAGGCACTGCCAATAATAATAACGACAGTAATAATAATAATATGATGCGTAACGCATCTGACAAGAGAAAGAATTGTTTTTGTGGAATTTTGTTGTTTTATACAAAGTTAAGTAGAATAAGAACAGTTTGGGGCAATAACGAAATAATGCGTAAGCTTTTGCAGCTCTCCATTTCGCATTTTTGCCTAAGTGGTAGTCTTCGTGTTTTCCATTTTTTCAGACAAATATACAAAATCCCTAACAGATGCATTATTTCACGAATTCACGTCCAGGCTGAAAATCAGACATTCTTACGCTGCACTCACACAGCGACTTGTGTTAATGGTACGCTTCCTTGTTAACTGTTCGCTTGTAGTTACCCTTATTTGATTTCATCACCCTCTTAATCAAAGCACTGTTCTCAAAGGCCCTAGTGCCGCTTGTAGTTACACTTATTTGATTTCATCACCCTCTTAATCAAAGCACTGTTCTCAAACGCCCCAGTGCAGGCCGCTGTGGAAGAGCGGTACTAGGCGCTTTAGTCCGGCATCACGCTGCTGCTGCGGTCGCAGATTTGAATCCTGCCTCGGGCATGGATGTGTGTGATGTGCTTAGGTTAGTCAGGTTTGTTTGTTGTTGTGGTCTTCAGTCCAGAGACTGGTTTGATGCAGATCTCCATGCTACTCTATCCTGTGCAAGCTTCTTCATCTCCCAGTACCTACTGCAACCTACATAGTTCTGAATCTGTTTATTGTATTCATCTCTTGGTCTCCCTCTACGATTTTTACCCTCCGCGCTGCCCTCCAATACTAAATTGGTGATCCCTTGATGCCTCAGAATATGTCCTACCAAGCGACCCCTTCTTCTAGTCAAGTTGTGCCACAAATTTCTCTTCTCCCCAATTCTATTTAATACCTCCTCATTAGTTGTGTCATCTACCCATCTAACCCTCAGCATTCTTCTGTAGCACCACATTTCTTGACCAAACTGTTTATCGTCCACGTTTTACTTCCATACGTAGCCACACTCCATACAAGTACTTCCAAAAACCACTTCCTGACACTTAAATCTATACTCGATGTTAACAAATTTCTCTTCTTCAGAAACGCTTTCCATGCCATTGCCAGTCTACATTTTATATCCTCTCTACTTCGACCATCATCAGTTATTTTGCTCCCCAAATAGCAAAACTCGTTTACTACTTTAAGTGTCTCATTTCCTAATCTAATTCCCTCAGCATCACCCGACTTAATTTGACTAATTCCATTATCCTCGTTTTGCTGTTGTTGATGTTCATCTTATATCCTCCTTTCAAGACACTGTACATTCCCTTCAGCTGCTCTTCCAGGTCCTTTGCTGTCTCTGACAGAATTACAATGTCATCGGCGAACTTCAAAGTTTTAATTTCTTTTCCATGGATTTTAATTCTTACTCCGAATTTTTCTTTTGTTTCCTTTACTGCTTGCTCAATATACAGATTGAATAACATCGGGGAGAGGCTACAACGCTGTCTCACTCCCTTCCCAACCACTGCTTCCCTTTCATGCCCCTCGACTCTTATAATTGCCATCTGGTTTCTGTATAAATTATAAATAGCCTTTCGCTCCCTGTATTTTACCCCTGCCACCTTCAGAATTTGAAACAGTAGTTCTAAGTATAGGGGGCTGATTACCTCAGATGTTAAGTCCCATAGTGCTCAGAGCCATTTGAACCATGAAAGGCCCTAGTTCCTTTGCGGTTAACTTTTCCTGGTAGTTTACTTTTCCGTTCCCAGAACGCGATTTTCACTCTGCAGTGGAGTGTGTGTTAATACGAAACTACCTAGCAAACTAAAACTGTGTGCCGAACCAGACTCAAACTCGGGACCTTCGCCATTCGCGGGCAAATGCTCTGTCGACTGAGTTACCCAAGCACGACTCACAGCCCATCCCCATCCTCGCTGGTGTACTTTTCCGTTAGCATTTCAAATTGATTTAACATCGTTCATGTTTACACTGTTACGAAAGCCGATTCCCTCATAGTAAACAACCAGTTTCAAACACAAAATGCCGTTGGTGGAAATGATTACACTCAAATGGTAATGTCTGCCACCATGATCACTTGACTAGAATACAAATGAGACGCTGAGATCGATAAGGGCCTAAATCACACCGTTGTCTGTTCAACTTTTAAGTGAATATCAGAGAAACCTGTGATACAGCTTTTCGTGAATTTTCATATAATTATACAAAGTGGGTCTGTAGCACAGATAAACCTGACTCACCATAAGATCAACAGACTTCAGAAGTATGAATAAATGCTACAGTCTCGCAATCGACGCTGATGTGCTTCTAGGCCCTTATGATTCTCAGTGCCTCAAATGGCAAAATTCATAACTTAATATGCTGTATCTCATTCAGAATCACACAAAACAGGTTTTCTCTCAGTACATCTTTAACATGTACTGACATCTGATCGAACTTTACTACAATATATAGCGAATGAATAAGCTTATCTGAGGGGTATGCTTTCATCTAGCAGGATTTATGCCAAGCTAAAGTGGGTTAAAAGTCTGTCGCGTTGTGCTACCTCCTGGTGGCACTGGCGTGAACTTTTAGTTGAATGGCAAGGGCTAGCTGTGCACATCGTGAACTGTGCACATTGTTTATCAAATCCGTATGTATTTGGCCTGCAAGGCAATTACGTCACGCGGGTTGCGCATACCAAAAGCCCCTTAAACCGTACACGACTGAGAATGTGCTCGCAGCCCTGTTGCCAATTTTCACGGTGTCTGGAGGAGCAGTATTGCGATAGATTTAAGTGCCATATCTATGAAACTGCAGCATCTACGATACGTCTAACAACATTAAAAGAAGGTGTCGAAAGTAATGGAGTTCACGTGCACTTGTGCTCTTTTAACACCGGAGCTGCTACTGCTGCCCAAACGTATGGAATAAAGATTACGTGTGCTAACAGAGGCATTGGCGTCTACTGTGTAAGAGTACAACAGCACGTGAACACCCTAACTTTTGACACCTTTCGGATTTACTATTTTCCTTTGAATGATGTTAAATATAACATATAACATACATGCTGCATTCTGAAAGATACGGCACGTAAACCTACCGCGCTATTGCTGCCCTAGACTACCTGAAACTTGGCATCAGGGTCGCAAGCATCCCTTCAGTTGTGCACGTTTTAAGGAGCTTTTGAGCATGCTCAACTCTCGTGAAGTAATTGTCTTATGGGACAAATACAAACGGATTTGATAAACAATGAGCACAGTTCACGATGTGCACAGGTAGCCTTTACCATTCAACTAGAAGTTTATGCCAGTGCCACCAGGTGGAAGCACAGTGACAGACTTTTATCCCTACTTGCTAAGCATAAATCCTGCTAGATGATACCACGCTCCTCAGATATGCTAATGCACTCACTATATAGTAAAATTATACTGGACGTCAGTACACGTTAAAACTGTACTGACAGTAAACCTATTTTGTGTGTTTCTGAATGAATCATAGAATACTACGTTATGAATTTTATCATACAGTAATCATAAGGGCCTCAAGCACATCTCCCTCGATTTTGAGAGTGTAGCATTTATTCATACTTCTGAAATCTGTTGATCTTATGGTCAGTCAGGTTTATCTGTGTTGTAGGTCCACATTGTGTACATGAAAATTCACAGAAGGCTGTATTACTGGTTTCTCTGGTATTCACTTGAATGTGGGATTGATGGCGGCGTGCTTCAGGCCCTTATAGATCTCAGCGCCTCATTTGTAATCTAGTTAAGTGACCATGTTGGTAGATATTACTACTTAAGTTCAATCGCTTACACAACGGCCATTTATGTTTGGAGTTGGTTGTTTATCGTACGGGAATCGGCTATGGTGTGTAGTGTAAACGTGAACTATGTTGAACCTATTTTAAATGCTAACAGAAAAGTAAAGCTGTGACGACGCATCGTGAGTCGTGCTAGGTCAGTCGGTGGACCTACAACAGGCAAAGGTCCCGAGTTGGAGTCTCGGTCCGACACACAGCTTTAATCTGCCAGGAAGTTTCATATCAGTGCACACTCCACAGCAGAGTGAAAATCTCATTCTGGGAACGTAAAAGGAAATTACCAGGAAAATTTAGCCGCAAAGGAACTAGGGCCTACGAGAACAGATCCTTTGATTGAGGGAGTAACGAAATCAAATAAGCGTAACTACGAGCGAACATTTAACAAGGGAAGTGTACAGGTTAGCACAAGTTGTTCTGTGGGTGCAGCGTAAGAATATCTGATTTAAAAAAAAAATTAAAAAAAAAGTTTCAAATGGCTCTGAGCACTATGGGACTTAACATCTGAGGTCATCAGTCCCCTAGAACTTAGAACTACTTAAACCTAACTAACCTAAGGACATCACACACACCCAAGCCCGAGGCAGGATTCGAACCTGCGACCGTAGCGGTCGCGCGGTTCCGGACTGAAGCGCCTAGAACCGCATGGCCACACCGGCCGGCTCTGATTTTCAACCCGGAAGTAAATTCACGAACTAATACATCTGTTAGGGAACTTGTACATTTGTCCAAAAAAATGGAAAAGCGCAAAAATTCCCACTTACGCAAAAATGCGGAGCGGAGAGTTGCGAAAGCTTACACATTATTTCGTTATTGCCCTAAACTGTACTTCATTACGTAAAAAGTAACAGAATTCCACAAAAATAATTCTTTCTTTTGTCAGATAAGTGATGCATCTTATTATTATCATTATTATTACTGTTGTTGTTATTATTGGCAGTGGTTGTATCAATTTGTTGATAAGCATAACTGTTATATAGCAGGTGCTATTCATTTAACACTCCTGAATTTATCTGAATCTAAAAATTTGTGGACACCAAGAATGTATACGCACGAACAGCCACCGAACAGAGGGCACTGAACATATACAAAGAACATCGCGGGAGGTCACACCTTGTCCGACTCACAGCAGAGCGTCAGAGGGGCGCTCAAAAATTTTAAATAGTATACACTCGATGAAAGACATCTAACGCCTTACGGAAAGCTGCTTAGAAGACTTCTAGAAACGTTTTTTGGGACAGAATGCACGAATGTTCTAAATCTCCTACGTATCTGTTCTGTAGAGAGAATGAAGATTAAACTAGATCAGGGGTCTCCAAACTTTTTAGTCCGCGGGCCACATTGACTCCTCCACAAAGGCGTAAGGGCTAAGATCCACCTAGTGGAATTAAAGCATCCTAGCACTCCATGATCACCGTAACGTAAGGCTAAAAGAAAGATGAAATCGCAAAAATCTAAGGTTTTGGGAATAGCTAGCACTGAAACGAACTACGATTTTTATTTAATTACATAATTTTGATTGGTGGACGTACCTGACCGAAATTCTGGCGTATTTTATTCTGGCGAATATCACCGACAAAAAAGTATGTCACTGCACATTCTTCACGAAAGCGTCCTGAAAAGTTAACGAAATTTCAAAATCATTGTTAGCAACACTATTACTGCAAGACGTAACAGAGGTAGAGTATGTCAACGCGTTGTTATTTCAAGCGGCGCAACAATAAGTTTAGTTATGTAGTCTTGTAGCGAGTAGCAGAGCCAATGTCGCGGTGTATTGGTCGCGATAGGCCTCGAAACTCAATTGTTGGCAGTATAGGTACTACCTCAAATATTTGGCGGGCCAGACACCGGGGATGTCCGGCCAGCTAACGCGGGCAGGTTTGGCGGCCCTCGCGGGCCGGTTTCGGCCCGCGGGCCGTAGTTTGGAGACCCCTGAACTAGATTAATAATAGTTCACATATAGGCATGTAACCAACACTTCTCCCACCGCTGCAGTCGTGATTGGAATGAAAAACTTTGATACGTTACACAAGAAAGTAATCCTCTGCCGTGCAAATTACAGTGATTTTCAGAATGTAGATGTGGACGTAGACATTCTCTTTGCGTTTATTAACTTTCTCTTGACCTGCATGTCAGGTGCTTTTTATTGGCTATTCAGTGTGTACCCCATAATTTGTATTTTATTGTATATGCGCGAACCGTAAATTTCTCTTTAGTGAACTGGATTTTGTACGTCTCAATTGAAGGTTTTTGTGATGATTTGTGAGGATGTTGTTTGATTTGGCTGACAAAAATTACCAACTTTCCAGGTAAGAGTTTGTTTCTTTTAGTTTATTTTTATTTCTTGCACAGATTTGATTTCGTGTCTTTCATTAAATGCGTTACAGCTGCATTACAGAAAAACAGATGTATCATTACTGTGCGCCGGCCGCCGGTGGCCGAGCGGTTCTGGGCGCTTCAGTCTCGAACCGCGCGACCGCTACGGTCGCAGGTTCGAATCTTGCCTCGGGCATGGATGTGTGTGACGTCCTTAGGTTAGTTAGGTTTAAGTAGTTCTAAGTTCTAGGGGACTGATGACCTGAGATGTTGGGTCCCATAGTGCTCAGAGCCATTTGAACAATTTTTTTCATTACTGTGCTATTTTATATGCGACCACAACCAATTCAGAACCCATCAATCGGAGCACTGCTATTTAATAATCGTGAAGTTTGTCATACTCTGTACTTTATCTTTCATTTGTATCACTATGAGTTTGATCTAGAATTGTATGTAAATCTGTAATTTTTTTATAAAAAAAATAGTATTAACCCCCACCCCTACACACATACGCACACATACTGTACATTAGTAGTTGTTTTTGTTGTGGTACTTCGTCCTTAAGACAAAAATGTTCAAATGTATGTGAATTTCTAAGGGAGGTCATCGGTCCCTAGTCTTGCACACAACTTAAACTAACTTATGGTAAGAACAATACACACAGTCATGACCGAGGGATAGCTCGGACCTCCAGCGGGAGGAGTCGCGTAGTCCGTGACATGGCGCCATAGACCGCTCGGCCAGTCCGCGCGGTGTCCTAAAGACATGCAGCTCTCCATGGTATTCTGTCCTGTGTAAGTTCTTCATCACTGCATATGTACTGCAATCTAAATCCATTTAAACCTGCTTACAGTACACAAACCTTGATCTCTTTCTACAATTTTTATCCCCACACTTCCTTCCACTATCAAACTGACGATTCCTCGATGTATCAGGATGTGTCCTATCAACACATCCCTTCTTTTAGTCAAATTGTATTACAAATTCGTTTTCCTGCTCACTTCAGTATTTCTTCACTAATAAGCCGATCTGGTAATCTAATCTTCAGAATTCTTCGGTATTACCATATTTCAAAAGATTTCATTCTCTTGTTTGAACTGTCTAATGTCCACGTTCCTCACAAGGCTACAATACATACAAATACCTTCAGAATAATATTCTTGACACTTAATTTTGTATTCGGCACGCGAAAACTTCTCTTTTTCAGAAACGCTTCTCTTGGTGTTGCCAGCCTGTATTTTATATTCACTCAACTTCGGCTATCATGAGTTATTTTTCTGCCCAAATAGAAAAACCCGTCGACTGTTTTAATGTCTCATTTCCTAATGTAATTCTATCAGCATCACCTGATATAATCTGACTACATTTCATTACCCTTGTTTTACTTTTGTTGATATTGATCTTACAACAGCTTTTTAAGACAGTATCCACTCCTTTCATCTGATTTTCCAAGTCCTTTGCTGTCTGTAAAAAAACTAAAATATCGCCAGAAACCCTTAATTTTTTTATTTCTTCTTCCTGAACTTTAATCCTCTTTCCAAATTTCTTCTTGGTTACCTCTACTGTCTGCTTAATGTACGGAGTGAACACCTGTCTAACTGCATTTTCAGCTAATGACTTCCTTTCATATCCTTCGACGCTTGTAATTGTAGTGTGGTTTCCGTACAAGTGTGGATAATTCTTCACTCTCTGTATTTTACTCCTGTTACCTTCAAAATTTCAAGTAGTGTATTCCAGTGAATAATGTCAGAAGTTTTCTTTAATTCTAAAATTGCTATAAATGTAGATTTGCCTTTCTTCAGTTTATCTTATATGTCATAAAATCAGTATTCTATTGCGGGTTCCTACGTTTCTCTGGAGCCCAGACTGATCGGTTTCGACTTCTCCAAGCTTTTCCATTATTCTACAAATAATATGAGTCAGTATTTTGCAACCATGAGCTACTAAACTGATGATTCGGTAATATTCACAACTGTCAGCATCTAGAATTGAAATTATTACATTCTGCTTGAATTCTGAGGGTAGTTAGCCTGTTTTACGTTTTTTGGGTACCTGTTCTAATGGTTTTGTCAGGGATGGCTCTCTCAAAAGTCTCAGTAATCCTTAGGGACTGTCGTCTACTACAGGAATCTTGTTTTAACACAGGTCTTTCAGTGCCTTATAAAAGTCTTCTCACAGTATTATATCTCCCATCTAACCCTCATCCACTTCCTCTTCTCTTTCTATAATACTGTCTTCATGGTTTTTTTCCCCTTCGCATAGACCTTCAATATATTCCTTCCGACTTTTAGGCTTCCTTTCTTTGCTTGGAACAGGATTGCTTTCTGAGCTCGTAATATACATGCAGATGCTTCTCTTTTCTCCAAAGACCTCTTCATTTTTCCTATAGACAGAATTTCTCTTTCCCATGGTCATTCATGTTTTTACAGCCTTACATTTGTCATCTAGCCATTCCTGCTTTGTCGTTTTGCACTTATGGTCACTTTTTTAATTTTTACTCCTTTCGTCAATTAAATTCATTACATTATATTTAAGGCCAAAAATCAGTATTACTTTTTTCTGCCTCGAATCCCGGTTTACATACAGTTACAGAGCAGTCAGTCTTTCTTATTACAGCTGTGAATAATATCAATTAACGTTACTGCAGAACTGAATCGAGCCGGCACTTCGTGACTGAAGTAAGTCAGTGACCCTCGACAAGTGAGTCACGGAACGAACCGAGCGCAGCTGCATCCAACCACGGGAAAAGTAACCAAGGAGGTCAGGCTTCAAGCTTTTCCGGTCTATTAGCAAAAGGAATGTACAACATTGTAGTAACCAGAGCACAATTATTCAGATTCAGCAGCATGACAGCCGTGCGTAGTTGCCTGTAATTTTCCATTCGCACACTGGGAAAGCTGTGGAAGGTCACGCTCCAAACATAAAATTTCCGTCGGATGCTAGAGGAGCGTGCGAGCTCCTTTTTGCTGCGCAGAAAGCGTTAGCCTGTTGCCGGGAGCAAGTCGCTGACACCTCGCCGACGAAGGTCAAGGACGGCGCCGCCGCCGCTGCAGACCCTCTGTGCATCATTCAAATCGAACAGTGTGGAGTGGCTCTGCGCACCTCTGGCGCTTCCTTCCGAGCCCTGCAACCGAGAAGGAGACAGTTACCGTAGTCATCAAGTCTCTTTTCTTCCGGTGACTCTCGGGGATGATTTTTCATCGCAGAGGATTCTGTAACATATCAAATTCGAAATAAATTTTCGCCTTATCAAGAATACTTCAGAGTTAATGACAATAACGATGGTCCATATAAAGTAAGGATAAAGTAAGACAATAAATGCGTATTTATTATTTATTTGCGACAACACTGAAACGTTCCTTATTAACTATGGTAGTCATTATGCCGTGTTTATTACGCTTTTACTGTACAATTATAGACTTGATGCAGCTTCTGATGAAGTTCTTGGCCTTTCACAAGCGATGGCTGTCTGATAGTTGTACTGAATGACAAGTATCTTTTTTTAAAAAAGCCAACGGTATTTGTCTGAAAAATTGTACACTATCAGAATGAATTTATTTATGGTATTAAATAAGTTATTGAATGGCGAATTTGTTTTTAAAGTGAATTATTGTTAATCAGTTTAATCGAAGTAACTTAGAAGAGCACGGGAACGGTTAACCAATTTCCATAATTTATTTTGGACGAATGTCACAATGAATCTTTCAACATCGCCAACAACGATTTTCACTCTTATTCTGGTACAAATAAAGTAGTGCTTAAAATATACACAGCGTGTCGCAGTTCCGTTAGGACACTGGCTGTGGAAAGTAAAACTCATGGATTATGTTCACAAAATCACTGTGTTTATTCAAAATAGTCCCCTCTGAATCAAAAAATGGTTCACAAGGCTCTGAGCACTATGGGACTTAACATCTGAGGTCATCAGTCCCCTAGAACTTAGAACTACTTAAACCTAACTAACCTAAGGACATCACACACATCCATGCCCGAGGCAGGATTCGAACCTGCGACCGTAGCAGCCGCGCGGTCCCGGACTGAAGCGTCTAGAACCGCTCAGCCATCGCGGCCGGCTCATATTAGTGTCAGACACATACTGTAACATTTGCGGCCACGGCCAGAATACCTGCTGTATTCTTGAATAAATCATCCAACTTTTCTGAGCTTGTAGAGCTTTGTTTGTCTGTATATATACATTACATCTACCGATTTCCTATTCGGGTAATTTCTTCATGGTGCGTCTTTTTTTTTCTTTCTTAGAGTGTAACTTTGGCTGTGCATTTGTACACAATCGCAGTCGTTGATAAATGGTGCTCCACTGGAGTTGCCGCAATTTACACGTCTGATATTCGAATAAAAGTTAACTATTGACTCACATTTCTGTAACCACTATGCAAGCTCACCGTACAAAGCAGTAGTCACCTCACTCAGCCGCTCCCCCTTCCTCGCCCGCCCCCCCCCCCCCCCACCCCTAATCTCTTTGGAGCGCTATAGATGGCGTGGGATTGTTACCAGGCGCAATAAGATTTGTCTCTGTGATGACCTGAAAGTGTAGCAGAAATGAGCTACCGAGTTTGGACACGCTCATAGCCACACCGACATTGAAGTTGCCCGATTCGTTGGTGTATCAACGCGGACAGACCAACGTGTGTACAAAGAATGATTTATCACTCGTAGCAATGTAGCACAGCGTAAAAATGGTGGTCATAAAAAGATCATAACCGACAGGAACCGGAGATCGCTTTCAAATTCGACAAGAATTGTACAGTCAGTGAATGCATGTCCATCTCAAGCAGTTTCCAAGAGAAAATGGCGAAGGTAACGGCACGCAATAGACGTTTGGAATCGGTTACCTCGCAGAAGGCTCATAGCGGCACATAAAGCTACACATCTGCAATGGGCCACATAACATGGAAACTGGACTTAAGGTGACTGGAGGCGTGTAGTATGGTCCGAAAAGTCGTATTTCTGTTTCTTTTCGAATGATGTTTCGGCGGACCAATGCGGCGTTCAACTCGCAATGTGTGGAGGATGTAGTTCAGGCCAGACGTGGCTCTGCGATGTTTCGGGGCTGTTTTTCGTACCATGACTTAAGCCAACTCATTCAGGTAACCGTGAACATGAACCACGACGTGATAAGAGAGATGTCAAAAACTACCGACCCGTTTCACTGCTGACATCATTTTCCAAAATTTTTGCGAATGTGATGAATTTTAGAATAGTATCTGACCTTAGCAACAGTAATGTCCTCAGCAATTCACAGTTTCGGCTTCAGAAGAGTTGCTCTACTGAGAATGCCATTTACATGTTCACTCACCAAATTTTACAAGCTTTAAATGATAATATAGCACCGGTTGGTATTTAAGGTTGTCCTTAGCACAAAAAAGGTTGTACAATGCTGCAAAAAACTAAAATCACTTACTCACTCGGCGGTGGCCGAGCGGTTCTAGGCGCTTTAGTCCGGAACCGCGCGACTGCTACGGTCGCAGGTTCTAACCCTGCCTCGGGCATGGATGTGTGTGATGTCCTTAGGTTAGTTAGGTTTCAGTAGTTCTAAGTTCTAGGGGACTGATGACCTCAGATGTTAAGATTCCGCAAACAGAGATCATGTGAAACTCAGCTCGCCCTATTTGCCCAAGAAATTCACAGTGCCGTAGACACTGGCGAGCAGATTGATGCCGTATTCCTGGACTTCAGGAAGGCATTTGATACGGTTCCGCACTTACGTTTAGTGAAAAAAATACGAGCTTACGGAATATCGGACCAGGTTTGTGATTGGATTCAGGATTTCCTAGAAGAAAGAACACAACATGTCATTCTTAACGGTTCAAAATCTGCAGATGTAGAGGTAATTTCGGGAGTACCGCAGGGAAGCGTGATAGGACCTTTATTGTTTACAATATACATAAATGACTTAGTTGACAACATCGGTAGCTCCGTGAGGCTATTTGCAGATGACACGGTTGTCTACAAGAAAGTAGCAACATCAGAAGACTCGTACGTACTCCAGGAGGACCTGCAGAGGATTAATGCATGGTGCGACAGCTGGCAGCTTTCCCTAAACGTAGATAAATGTAATATAATGCGCATACATAGGGGCAGAAATCCATTCCAGTACGATTATGCCATAGGTGGTAAATCATTGGAAGCGGTAACGACCGTAAAATACTTAGGAGTTACTATCCGGAGCGATCTGAAGTGGAATGATCACATAAAACAAATAGTGGGAAAAGCAGGCGCCAGGTTGAGATTCATAGGAAGAATTCTAAGAAAATGTGACTCATCGACGAAAGAAGTAGCTTACAAAACGCTTGTTCGTCCGATTCTTGAGTATTGCTCATCAGTATGGGACCCTTACCAGGTTGGATTAATAGAAGAGATAGACATGATCCAGCGAAAAGCAGCGCGATTCGTCATGGGGACATTTAGTCAGCGCGAGAGCGTTACGGAGATGCTGAACAAGCTCCAGTGGCGGACACTTCAAGAAAGGCGTTACGCAATACGGAGAGGTTTATTATCGAAATTACGAGAGAGCACATTCCGGGAAGAGATGGGCAACATATTACTACCGCCCACATATATCTCGCGTAATGATCACAACGAAAAGATCCGAGAAATTAGAGCAAATACGGAGACTTACAAGCAGTCGTTCTTCCCACGCACAATTCGCGAATGGAACAGGGAAGGGGGGATCAGATAGTGGTACAATAAGTACCCTCCGCCACACACCGTAAGGTGGCTCGCGGAGTATAGATGTAGATGTAGATAGTGCTCAGAGCCATCTGACAGATAGCAAAGCCGGCCGGGGTGGCCGAGCGGTTCTAGGCGCTACAGTTTGGAACCGCGCGACCGCTACGGTCGCAGGTTAGAATCCTGCCTCGGGCATGGATGTGTGTGATGTCCTTAGGTTAGTTAGGTTTAAGTAGTTCTAAGTTCTAGGGGACTGATGACCCCAGAAGTTGAGTCCCATAGTGCTCAGAGTCATTTGAACAGATAGCAAAGTAAAATTTGAAAACAAACTGGAAAAGTTTCTCCTTGACAACGCCTTCTTTTCCGTAGAAGAATTTCTATTACTGTAATATGTAAAAGGTGGTGAGTGGGAAGTACTAACTTATATCTGTATGTCTTCTTTCTTTTTGAAAAAAAAAAAAAAAACAAACTTAGAAATGCTCAGAATGTAACCAATGTACATATTAATCCGCGACGTGAATGTAAAACGACTCGTTCCACATAATTACGATATATCGTTCAAAATGATCAATGGAGCGTGTAAATAACTAATTAACACTTTCAGCAGTGTCAGTGACATTGTGTTGTCCTTTCTTCTATATCTTCATTATGAGTATGCTGTGTGCATCCCAGTCTTCTAAGAAGAAAACAGCATTGTTCACAGGACTGTATACATACTGTCCTGGTACAATGAAAACTTAAGCAACACATCGCACCTCGTCCGACCCAGTAACTCATGCGATCCTAATCTCATAGAATATGTATGAGACTTTTTGGAGCATCAGTTCCGCAGTTTGCTAGCTCTGAGGGATGTAATCAACTGTGAGTGACTTCATCTGGATATGATGACTGTCCTTAAATTGTTACAACATGTCGTATACGTCTCTCTGAAATAACCTTTCACGAAGCAGCCAAGTGAACGTACAAGCGCTTTGATGCCTCTTCCGGTCAACACTCGAAATCCTTCCTAATATTCATCCAACCTATCAAATACAATGAACCCTTCCTTTCCCTTCCCACATCAGAGCTCTTTTCTTCGCTTTTCCTTACCATTCGTGAGGCAAGTGTTGCAATCCATACCTAAGTTGTCTTACACCTTTGCCACTACATCCTTTACAACCTCCCCACCCCCCACCAAGCCCAATGCAAATCCAGAGCTTTACCATAGAGCAATAGCGCTCGGGCGCCAAGTAGTCGTCCAAAACCGAAGTAATACGTTTACCATCAGCATTAGAACGGGCAGGACTTCTTGGAGATGCAGTAGACCTGTTCTCAGCATCGCAGTAATTAATGCTCTCTGTCGCACACCAAAATTTCTCCCGCTAATATAACGTTGAGATGGGTTGCATTAACCTTCGCCAGTAAGCTTAGTAAAGAGGAAGAGTGTGCCCAGCGCAGATTGGCTTACACGTGGGTAGGTAGCACTAAAAGTTTAAATCCCTTTCAATCACAAAAATTGAAGAACGCTTTGTTAAATGATCCAGTAAGCGAAAATAAATTAGTTGGTGTTTGCATGAGGGTTTTAGCACTCGTTATCCCAAATCACTCACTCACACACACACACACACACACACACACACACACACACACATACACACTGACACGCATGCAGCCACACTAAAAACATCTTCAGTTCACAATCTGTGGTTAAAAAACGTTGACAGAGGAAGGCTAAGCTAATACTGTGAAAACCGTGGCTGGATGAGGACTGTACTTAAAGGGTATAATAAGCCATGCGTTTTGTAATACACTAAATCCTCCATCCTAAAAGTTTAGGGCGATGTCTAGGGAATTTAGAAAAAATTTAAATTTTTACCACTCTTAGTTAAAATCAGTGGTGGCCCCAACCTAAGTACTTCTCTCTTTCTTTCTCTCTTCATTCTCTTAAAGTGTGTTGTACAGTGATTTGTGAACCAGGAGGACCACCGGTTGTGGATGCGTCACAGCGGACTATGAAGCCGTCTGTAACATGAGTGCGTGTTATTCGGAGGGGAGTTAGGATAAATTCGCCCTGTCTGAATGAGCAGTATGAGGTATCCCACGTCCGGTCAGCTGGCTTCACTGAACACAGCTTATTATTCCGCGACACCAGCCACTCTTCACATAGCTGAAGGGCGCTCTGACTCAGTGAGATTACAACCTGCACGGGACGGACACATTGTGATTCCTGAATGTCGTCTTGACTTTTATATTCGCGTGCTCATTTTACCACATTCCCACGCCCTGGGCTAACAGCAGAATGATGTGTGTTCCCCTTACCATTGTAGCAGAAGTGTGTCTTGCATGTTTCTGTTCAGTTTTTGTGCTGGGTAAATCACTTGTAATGCATTTAGTGCGCTAAGGAAACTAGAGCATATGACACAATTTTTTACATTGATGATGACTCATCTGTTCCTTTGCTTTCGGGATCCTTCTGCACAATATACAGTAAATTCGTTAGGAAGGCAAGTCTTGGTAACCCACTGCAGCAAAACTGCCGAACAGCCAAGGGAGCCCCGTTGCTTAATGCTGTCAGTTTATACAGGGTTATTCATAAGTATCTACAGGGTTTCAGAAGGCGACTTCGCGAAAACTACAAGACTCACAGGAAAATTATACATATAAGTCGACAAGGCGTCCCTCCAAATACCGAAATGAAATACGCGCCATCCTAATATAGATGTCAAGCTCCATTACTGGTTAATATGTCGCAAAAATGTTCATTTCAAAAAAGTACTGCGGAGACCAATGTGACTGGTCAAAGAAGAGCAGTAGCATCGCGAACTTTGTTACACTTCCCTTACACTTCACTTTATAAATGCAAATCTTCTGGTCCAGACTGTATACCAATTAGGTTCCTTTCGGAGTATGCTGATGCATTAGCTCCATACTTAACAATCATATACAACCGTTCGCTCGACGAAAGATCCGTACCCAAAGACTGGAAAGTTGCACAGGTCACACCAATATTCAAGAAAGGTAGTAGGAGTAATCCACTAAAT
Source organism: Schistocerca serialis cubense (assembly GCF_023864345.2). NCBI lineage: Eukaryota > Metazoa > Arthropoda > Insecta > Orthoptera > Acrididae > Schistocerca > Schistocerca serialis. The sequence continues at coordinate 149,296,179 of NC_064640.1, forward strand.
TACAGGCCCATATCGCTAACGTCGATATGCAGCAGGATTTTGGAATATGTATTGTGTTAAAACATTATGAATTACCTCGAAGAAAACTGTCTATTGACACACAGTCAACATGGGTTTAAAAAAAAATGTTCCTGTGAAACACAAGTAGCTCTTCATTCACATGAAGTGTTGAGTGCTATTGACAAGGGATTTCAGATCGATTCCGTATTTCTGGATTTCCGGAAAGTTTTTGACACTGTACCACACAAGCGGCTCGTAGTGAAATTGCCTGCTTACGGAATATCGTCTCAGTTATGTGGCTGGATTTGTGATTTCCTGTCACAGTTCGTAGTAATTGACGGAAAGTCATCGAGTGAAACAGAAGTGATTTCTGGCGTTCCCCGAGGTAGTGTTATAGGCCCTTTGTTGTTCCTTATCTATATAAACGACTTGGGAGACAATATGAGCAGCCGTCTTCGGTTGTTTGCAGATGACGCTGTCGTTTATCGACTAATAAAGTCATAAGAAGACCAAAACAAACTGCAAAACGATTTATAAAAGATATCTGAATGGTGCGAAAAGTGGCAGTTGACCCTAAATACTGAAAACTGTGAGGTCATCCACATGAGTGCTAAAAGGAACTCGTTAAACTTCGGTTACACGATAACTCACTCTAATCTAAAAGCCGTAAATTCAACTAAATACCGAGGTATTACAATTATGAAGAACTTAAAGTGGAAGGAACACACAGAAAATGTTGTGGGGAAGGCTAACCAAAAACTGCGTTTTATTGGCAGGACACTTAGAAAATGTAACAGACCTACTTAGGAGTCTGCCTACACAATTCTTGTCCGTCCTCTTTTAGAATACTGTTGCGCTGTGTGGGATCCTTACCAGATAGGACTGACGGAGTACATCGAAAAAGTTCAAAGAAAGGCAGCACGGTTTGTATTATCGCGAAATATGGGAGAGAGTGTCACAGAAATGATGCAGGATTTGGACTGGAAATCATTAAAAGAAAGGCATTTATCGTTGCGATGGAACCTTCTGACGAAATTCCAATCACCAACTTTCTCCTCCATATGCGAAACTATTTTGTTGACACCGACCTACATAGGGAGAAACGATCACCACGATGAAATAAGGGAAATCAGAGCTCGTAGGGAAAGATATAGGTGTTCGTTCTTTCTATGCAAGATTGGAATAATAGAGAATTGTGAACGTGGTTCGATGAACCCTCCGCCAGGCACTTGAATGTGATTTGCAGAGTATCCATGCAGATGTAGCTAGATGGCAAGACGAGCTCTAACCGCAGCACCCACGAATGCGAGTGCATTGTCCTACCCATGTCGCCACATCGTGCGAAGTAAAGGGTTCGTTGTGCCTTCTCGAGAGTAATTTTTAGATTTATATCTGCTAACCTTCAAGATAGTGTTACTCTTTCTACAACGTGTTGAGTATCACTAAAAGCTCTTCTATAATCTACAGGGTGGTCCATTGATAGTGACCGGGCCAAATATCTCACGAAATAAGCATCAAACGAAAAAACTAAGAAGAATGAAACTCGTCTAGCTTGAAGGGGGAAACCAGATGCCGGTATGGTTGCCCCTCTAGATGGCGCTGCCATAGGTCAAACGGATATCAACTGCGTTTTTTAAAATAGGAACCTCCATTTCATATTACATATTCATGTAGTACGTAAATAAATATGAATGTTTTAGTTGGACCACGTTTTCGCTTTGTGATAGATGGCGCTGTAATAGTCACAAACATATAAGTACGTGGTATCACGTAACATTCCGCCAGTGCTGACGGTATTAGCTTCGTGATACATTACCCGCGTTAAAATGGACCGTTTACCAATTGCGGAAAAGGTCGATATCTTGTTGATGTATGGCTATTGTGATCAAAATGCCAAACGTGCGTGTGCTATGTATGCTGCTCGGTATCCTGGACGACATCATCCAAATGTCTGGACCATTCGCTGGATAGTTACGTTATTTAACGAAACAGGAAGTGTTCAGACACATGTGAAACGTCAACCACGATATGCAACAAATAATGATGCCCAAGTAGGTTTTTTAGCTGCTGTCGCGGCAGTTCTGCACATCAGTAGCACACAAATTGCGCGAGAGTCGGGAATCTCAAAAACGTCGGTGTTGAGAATGCTACGTCAACATCGATTGCACCCGTACCATATTTCTATGCCCCAGGAATTGCATGGCGACGACTCTGAACGTCGTGTACAGTTCTGCCACTGGGCACAAGAGAATTTACGGCACGATGACAGATTTTTTGCACGCGTTCTATTTAGCGACGAAGCGTCATTCACCGACAGCGATAATGTAAAGCGGCATAATATGCACTATTGGGCAACGGAAAATCCACAATGGCTGCGACCAGTGGAACATCAGCGACCTTGGCGGGTTAATGTATGGTGCGGCATTATGGGGGGAAGGATAATTGGCCCCCATTTTATCGATGGCGGTCTAAATGGTGCAATGTATGCTGATTTCCTACGTAATGTTCTACCGATGTTACTACAAGATGTTTCACTGCATGACAGAATGGCGATTTACTTACAACATGATGGATGTCCGGCACATAGCTCCCATGCGGTTGAAGGGGTATTGAATAGCATATTTCATGACAGGTGGATTGGTCGTCGAAGCACCATACCATGGCCAGCACGTTCACCAGATCTTACGTCCCCGGATTTCTTTCTGTGGGGAAAGTTGAAGGATATTTGCTATCGTGATCCACCGACAACGTCTGACATGCGTCAGTGCATTGTCAATGTATGTGCGAACATTACGGAAGGCGAACTATTCGCTGTTGAGAGGAATGACGTTACACGTTTTGCCAAATGCATTGAGATTGACGGACATCATTTTGAGCATTTATTGCATTAATGTGGTACTTACAGGTAATCACGCTGTAACAGCATGCGTTCTCAGAAATGATAAGTTGAGAAAGGTACATGTATCACATTGGAACAACCGAAATAAAATGTTCAAACGTACCTACGTTCTGTATTTTAATTTAAAAAACCTACCTGTTACCAACTGTTCGTCTAAAGTTGTGAGCCATATGTTTGTGACTATTACAGCGCCATCTATCACAAAGCGAAAAGAGTGGTTCAACTAAAAAATTCATATTTCTTTACGTACTACACGAATATAAAATAAAAAATGGGGGTTCGTATTTTAAAAAACGCAGTTGATATCCGTTTGACCTACGGCAGTGCCATATAGCAGGCCAACCATAGTGCCTTCTGGTTTCCCCCTTCAAGATAGACAAGTTTCGTTCTTTGTAGTTTTTTCGTTTGACGCTTATTTCGTGAGATATTTGGCCCGGTCGCGATCAATGGACCACCCTGTATATGAAACTGGTTCGAGAGCATTTTAGCGGGCATTATAGCCAGATGGGTACTTGCATAGCCGAACGCAGAGAGCTCCGGAAGGCGTGCAGCACTCAATACTAATTGCATCTACGGCGCCACGACTAAGAGCGCGTGGGGCTGGCAGGCTTCCAGCGCCTTCAGAAGCGTCAAACTGGCAGTAATTGCGCGCCGGCTCGCTCGTTCCCAGCGCCCATCGCCGCGGAGGCCAGCTGATCCGCTGTGCCACATTGCCGCGCGGCTGCGGCATGAGTTGCGGCTCCGGGCGTCCACTGGGGGCTGACTGCAGGAACTCCTCAGAGGTACAGCCAATAGGCGTCTTTTGTCGAGCACACATTATTTTCTTGACTATCGTTGAACGACGGTGTGACTGGGGATCGAGCGTGTGCCTTCAAATATGTGACACGTAGAGAATCAACAGGTTCATCTGTTAACGAACTCACACGTCGACTTCTCCGTTTCTTGTGATTGAAACAGTTTCATTTGAATGTTTAATTTTCGTTTATTGTACGAATAGGATTCTAAGAAATTATGCGAGTGTTATACTAAATTTTGTCATGGTTCCGGATAAATACGCTGTTTAATATGCACAAATTATCATTAGTTTATATCCCCAGTTACAGTCACTAAAATTATGCATTGCGGTCTATGTATTACTGCTGTGGTTTCTACCGATTTTTGACGTCATGTTTTGCAATATTTATCAGTCTAATCCAAATCTCGAACGATAACGCCTGTGTCCAAGCTTCCTATCCTAATACACTGCATTTGTTTTGACCTCCTGTGGTACAAAAATACGATCAGGAGAACAGAAAGGCCGTGCGGTTAAAGGCGCTGCAGTCTGGAACCGCAAGACCGCTACGGTCGCAGGTTCGAATCCTGCCTCGGGCATGGATGTTTGTGATGTCCTTAGGTTAGTTAGGTTTAACTAGTTCTAAGTTCTAGGGGACTAATGACCTCAGCAGTTGAGTCCCATAGTGCTCAGAGCCATTTGAACCATTTGAAGAACAGAAAGAATCATTAACAGGAACGTAAAATAAACTGTCTTAACTATGAGTGGATGGCATACGTAGACATAGTCATAGTGAGCTATTCTATATTTTCTTTAATATACTTACGGGTCTTAAACTTAAAATTATTTTTGTGTGAGTGGCAAATGAAAAGACGACAAGCAACACCAGTGACAACTTTATTTCAGACTTCCCGTAATTTAGGAAATCATATCTCTTGTTTATTATGACTCAAAAAGACTTAACGATGTTTCAAACTGGGGCTTTGCTTAAATTTCGGTAAATTGTACCGCATTACGTGTAATAATTCACGTTCTTAGTTATTCTTTCGTGGAGATTTACAAAACCTGAGCATTCATTCATGTCCCCTTCTTCTCTTAGTTACTCTTCTAGTTTTGAAAGTGACACGCAATTCCGTTTCAGTCGTGATTTAAGATGATTCAGTAATTTGTTTAGATCCAGTAATTCTTCCATCATTGTAGGAAACATCTTAATAAATCCTCATTAAATAATTCTTTATAAATGTAAGTACACTAGGTTTGATGAACGTAGTTTTTTGGAAGCGTGATTCCCCACAGTATTTCTTATCTGTTACTAAGAATTGTAAGGCATTCAAGTGAAAAATATGATTTTTTGCGGCGCAATGGATATCTCTCCTTCATTAAAGAAGTGTCATACTTCGTCATAATTGTTTTCTTAAACACACACGCACGCACGCACGCACGCAGTTTCTACTCGGTTTCGCATAGCGTGTTTCGACCTATTATATTATCAAGAAACTTTTCGACATTTATAGTCAACACATGATGTCTGTAACAGGAATATACTGGACCGAAAACTACGTGGAAGACACGTCGCCGTTATGACTCTTACTGGACAGTAGTTAGCGTAGGGCGAGTCAAAGATTCGCCATAAGGATTCGCACAGAATGGTCACAGGAAAATAAATCTGCAGATATGTAAATCGCGCAGGAAGGTCGCTGGTCTCGACGCACGTGACGAATCAGTGCACGGCTGCCGCGAATTGGACGAGGAGTTCTGGTTGCGCGCGCTTAACAAGCCGCGACCTGAATACGCCCCAGACAGCAGCTGGTTCCTCTTAAGGGAATCCGGCACCGCCGACGAGCTGTAGTGAACACACAAAATGGAAAACACTGTGCTCAAAAATTGCAGCAGTTTTTAAAACCGTTGCTTAAAAAGCTCTTTAGTGATTTTAAGCAACATCTTGTGCCAGTCTGAACACCACAGAACCACAGGGATAGAAAAGTTAAAAATAAAATATTACACTCTGGCATCTTACTCATGTAGAACTAATATAGGAAAAGGAGGAGTTACTACATGTGTTGAGAGACCCAAGTTCAAAACCTTGAAACAAATAGAAATTGCCAAGATCAGCGCAAAGAAGTGTGTGCTTGTGAATTAATACTGAAAGATAGTTCACTCTAAATTGTAAGTGTATATAGATTCCCACTGTGATATTCTGAATTGTTTGTAAGGCATATGTATGTATGCTGTCTGTCAAACAGCACAAAGCTGTTCGTAGTCTGTAGTGGTTTCAGTGTACATTTTCTGGACGATTCTGATAGGATAAATGACATAAAAATCTTATTTGGATCCTACATTTTGATCTTAGTAGGTTTTCCAATACAAGTGGATAAAGACAGTAGAACTCTGATAATGTTTTCTTTGATAAGCTGAAAGCAAGGAAATAACTGTGTACCCAGTAACATATGCTCTCTGATCATTATGCACAGTTAATTAGGATAAATAAGATAGTGCCTTACAGTATACAGTCTACTAAGTGGAAATCAGAATAATTGATTAATCGAGGACAAACGTTTTTCAGGGTAGTTTAGAAGAGAGGACCTGAGATGAAATTTATAAAGAACCAAATGCTGACACAAAATTTAAATCATTCCATGATAAATTCGTATCATGATTTGAAAATAGCTTTTGTCATAGGCTAATCAGAAAGGGCATTAAACAACCATGTAGAAAACCATGAATCAGTGGAGAGATACAACTATCTTGTGAAAGGAAAGGGGAAATGCGTATGTCAATAAGAACAAGTAAAGATGCTGCAGTGGTTGCAGACTACAGAAACTACTCAAAATTATTGCGAAAAGTTATTAAAAAATCAAGGAACACGCACATTGTCAGAAATCAGTAATTCCAACAACAGACAGCTGTTTAAGGAATTAGGCATTTTGACCATACCTTCACAGTATATTTATTCCGCCATGAAGTTTCTTGTAAATAGCTCACTACAAGTGAAAAGGAACAGTGATGTGCAGGAGGATTAGGAGGTGACGGGGAGGGGAAGTAGGGGGAACCTTTATCCTTTGATTGGCCGAATTTGCAGCTTACCTCTTTACCCTTTACTCGCAAGCAGCCCTGGCACTAATAAGAAACCATAGTTTGTTTCATACGTACTTCGTGTAACCAGTGCTATATCCATTGCAATGAATGCTGCGTTAGCGATTTTCGATTTCTATGAGAATGATGAACGCAGCCGAGTCACCATATTTATTTTCCAGGAGGAGGCTTCTTATGTCCCGTGTCTTCAAATTTATTGTTGGGTGATATTTCGCCACATTTTCAACAAGTGAAGGCAAATCTGCTATACACACATTTTCACAGCTAAATTCTCACATACGCAAAAATGCAGACCAGTAATAAAAATACTTGTAATGATCATCTGTGACAGATCAGCTGCCGTACTCGTTCGCCAAGTGTAGAGAATCGCTGCTGTAATGTTCGACGTGCTACAGGTACCTAAAAACTACTTACATATTAACAGGAAGACTGACAAAAGGAAAATGTTTAGTCATTGCAGAAGAATAACAGCTCGGCTTGTAGACCGGTAGAAAACAAATTCGACTATGACAATTTTCGTGAAGGAATCGTCGCAACATTCGCCTGAAATGACTGTGGAAAGCCACTGACAAACTAAATCTGGATAGGCTGTTTGAGACTAGAGAGCGGAGCGAGAATTTAAACCCGGCTCCATCGGAGTAGACTCAACTACTGTTCCGTCTATCTTGGGTTGGACATTGACAATGGATACTGCGACTCAACCATCAAGAGAATGAATCTGTTATATGATCCAATAGCGTGACGTGGTTGTTGCGTGTTTTTAACACAAAAATATACTCCTAGTGCGTTAATGACTGCATTGACTCTTTTCAAAAATGACTTACTTCAGCATAAAGATATTTTTTATTAATATAATCTCTGTTTCTCAGACTTATGGGAAATACATCTCGCTTTGCGAATGATTTAAGTTTATTGCGGTGGTCTTCCCCTACTATGATGTCTCATAAAGTGTTTCTTTAATGACCTTTTTAAGTGTGCTTTTGTTTACGCTTCCCCCTTTTCTGACGAAAACCATTCGGTCACTATTCTCAAGATGCTTCTGTCGTCCACTTTTAACTACTGTTAATGTAACCTGTAATTTCACAAAATATCCAAAATTAAATACCTATCTCGTTTCTCCTGCGAAAGACATCTGACAGATGGAAAGTTTCCCTACCTAAACTGTTACTGGAACACACAATGTTGGCATCCGATTATTAGCCGAATTAAGGGTTCAGGCAGTTACATTTCGTTATAAAAAGTCAGTTTCTTCCAGAAAAGAGGAAACATTCTGCAGTCATCTAGTTACTCTTGAAAAATGATCCTAAATGCTTCCTACTATGTTAATCACAACTGCATGTGGCCTGCATGAAGTTATGAATTTGAAATGAGATCAGCGAGTGTAACCTGAATCTCTACATCATTCTAGAAGGCAAGTCATGAGAAGTTGAACATTATTTTTGGTCAACATTGCTTACACAGTTTGACTTCAGGTAATCAATCAATCTGCCTGCAAAAAATGCAGTTCGGGGTGACTTTGTGCAGCGGTTACCAAACTTTGGTTACAGGACTATCACGGTATAAAATGCATTTATCTACAAAAGTGGTCAATTTTCTTCATAAAATGGCATCCACGTTTGAGAAAAAAATACAACGTTTAGTTAATCCTTTAAGAAACACTTACTTACGATCACTGGTCCCTGCCCACATGAGTACACGTAACTCCTACTTTGCAAAACATGTGCTTGAGGAATATCCACCACCATATTAGGATGCATACACTCGTTTAGCGTACGATTCGAAAGTGTGTCCTCAGTGACGTCATAGAAAACGGTGCAATTGGTTTACAGAGCACGGATTAACAGTGGCGCAAGCCATACCCGATCTCTTCACCTGATCTGGCCTTAGTGATTCTAGTGTTTTCGTTTCCACAAGGTTCAAATGGCTCTGAGCACTATGGGATATAACATCTTAGGTCATCAGTCCCCTAGGCTTAGAACTACTTAAACCTAACTAACCTATGCACATCACACACACCCATGCCCGAGGCAGGATTCGAACCTGCGACCGTAGCAGTCGCACGGTCCCGGACTGAAGCGCCTAGAACCACACGGCCACCGCGGCCGGCTTTCCATAAGGGTCAAGAAATATAGAGAGAGGTGGTAGGAGCAGATCAACAGAAAGAGGGGTAGGAGGGGACAGTCTGAGAGAGAGAAGGGGAGGAGAAGATGGTCAGAGAGAGGGGTGACTAGGAGATGGACAGAGAGATAGAGAGAGGGAAGAGAGAGGGAGGGAGAGGAAGAGGTGGACAGAGAGAGACAGGGGAGAAGGATGAGATGGACAGAAAGCGAGCAGGAGGATCAGATGGAGAGACAGAGGTGGCAGGAGGAGATTTACAGAGAGAGGGAGAGGAGATTATGGACAGAAAAAGGAAAGAGAAGGAGATGGACAGGGAGAGAGGAAGGGAGGAGATGGTCAGAGATAGGAAAAAGGAGGAGATGGACAGAGAGATGAGGTGGGAGAAGATGTATAGAGAGAGGGGGTAGGAGCAGATGGACTGGGAGAGAGGGGGGAGGAGGATGAGATGGACAGAAAGACAGCAAGAGGATCAGATGGACAGAAAGAAGGGGCGGGAGGAGATGGACAGAGAGAGGGGGCAGGAAGAGAGAGAGAGAGAGAGAGAGAGAGAGAGAGAGAGAGAGAAGGAGGGATGGAGGAGAGGGCTAATACAAGGTTGCAATAAATACATACCAAGACAGTGTCGGTAGTCAGCTATTTCTACATATACACAGAGAACAAGTTTCTGAGCGTTGTTTACGGAGACGTATAGCAGTGAATCTCTGGCACTCCATGTACGCCGAGGCAATTATGATGTTTACTAAGCTAAACGTGTCGCAAACAGTCGTGAAGCTATTTACTCCCTTTTCTGGCACAGTTTTGTAATTCGCTACTCGGTCGCGTAAAGGGGTGTTCCGTAAAGTAAGCGATTGAATTGCGAGCGACATGAGTTCTGTCGCCTTTTCCCATCGTTTCAAATGTTGTTAGTTGTTTTTCCAATGTCGCACGGTTTGCTGGGCCGCAAGTGGCTCGCGCCGCAAGACTTCCAACTGACGACTTTTGTGATTTCGCAAACGCGTGGATGGTTTCGGCATTAAATGTTTTTATAAACTATTTTTTAACCACGGGTAACCGCGGGCCGCAACTAGTGTACATTATAGACAAGACACGAAAAATTAGTTAGTAAAGGAAGTTGCATGTATTACCTTTGAATTTATCTCTTTCAGAAAACCTCGCTTTGCAAATCAATGTGCGACCAGTAACATCTGTCAATCTTCGCAACAGTCCAAATACTCCCGAAGTGAAACAACTTCCACCTCATCTATGGTGACATTTTTTTCGTTGTCAGTAGCATCAACTTGACAGTTTTCAGGCGAAATTTTAGTGCTGAGAAGACAGTGTCGTTCTGGACTTGTCTATAGAGATGATGCTGTTTATTTAGTGCAACACTATCGGCTCCAAACTTGAGAGCAGACTACGTAATGTGGTAAGAGCGATGTTAAAGCGAAGCATCGAAGTTACAGAGACGCGCAAGCAACTTCTTAAAGTTACGCTAAATGTCGACGATTAGAGAACGAGTTTCCACGGACTTGAGTTTGTTTTCTATAAATGTACCCTTGCTCATTTTGATGAAGACTTGCCTGGTTCGAAATTTCACCACACTGCGCCCACCTACCCTACAGCTTTTCAATTGCAAGAAACAATTCCCCGTGATGTAGGATTTTAACTGACGTCTAAAACCATCTAAATGCTACTTTGTTCATGAAATGCGGTAGGCTTTCCCCGCTATAAGCAGACACAGGAAACAAGCAGACAGTAATCTACACTCTTGCAGTGGCAACCGTTATCAGTGACCCAGCTTGGCAATCTGTGTGGAAGTGTGTACCAACAGCGGGCAGCAGTGTACGGTCTCCATTTGTATGAAAACTCTACGAGAGTCCTTTAGAAGCGCTATGGGTACAGCGCCCCATTCCGCGCACTGTGCTTTTTCTTTGGGTCTCGATTGGCCCACAGTGTTCGGTTCTCCACCAAATACGTCTCCGGATAGCATCCCAACAAGCACCCTGTCCCATAAAATTCAAGTCCGACGAATATGTGGGCCACACAATTAGCGCTATGTTCTCACGGTCCAGTGTGTCAGCAGCCCTGTAAGGAAGACATCTGCTACATTCTCAAGTAAATGAAATCAGGGCGCACTGCATCGCAAAAAGTGGCCCATACCCTTCTCTGTGACTGACAGAGTGCACAAAACCCTTACCATTTTATGTGGGACTTTCAAGCGGTCCCACACTCATTTTTAAACTTACGTCAGTATGGTTCGAAAAATCTGCGATCCACCTGCCATTTACTAACTACACTATTTTTTTTAGATATCAAGTCATGTCTTTTACTAATGAGGAACACTGCAATTTCTTTGTCAGAGCTTTCTTGCGCTAGATATAGGAGTTTCGATTATGTTACTCCATTTCAAGAAATTCTGTGTAGAAAGGACGTCCCCTTACAGAACGGAACTTACATCAAATAAATAAATACAATTCTGTTACTTCTATCGCATATTCAAGGCTTTACTAAGATGTTATTACAAGTTTAACTGGACGTATGTTAAGGGAGGATTAACTTGTTATAAAGTGAAAGAACAGTTACACACTTCTATCTTCATGAAATTGTCCCGGTGTTTTTATTTAAAATTTTACTGAAGACGTAGCTTGGTAGCTGTCACGATCGTTATCCGATTCTTATACATACATCTACGCCGATATTTTCACAGAGACATCAGGGAAATACGATTACGTTTATCGCGATGAAAATAAAGTGATGCTCCTCAACAATTATGCAACAATCACTTCTAGCTGAACAAATAATTCAGTATTTTTCTTTACATTATTTTCATATTCCCCTAAGTGAACCAGGAACGCCCAATAGTGTTTAACTTCTCGTACATTAGGTTTAAAAAATCTGGTAGCCTATTAACATCGCGGAAGTCGTTTTCTATCAGTCTAGAAATATGCACAAGGTATTCCTCAGAATTAAATGCATTGGTGGGTGTTAAAACTGGAAAACCGGGAAGGATAGAAAATCATAAAATTTTACGTATTCTACGTATACAGTAAAGCAGCAAGATTTCGAGATTACATTTGTGAGTGATTTGTGGGAATATAGGATGCGAAATTTAGCACACAGATCTGAAACCTCTCGCATCAAGAAAGGCTTTAATCCAGCTGGACACAGAGAGGAACTGAGCTTGAATGGAAGACATGAGTACCTATTTCCATGCTGCTTCAGTTCTCTGCAAAAGTTCATCAATCGTAGTGGCTGCCGAGTGGTGATGTGTCAATCTCTCGGGAACCCACGACCAGATGTGTACAGTGGAACAATATGCTAGACAGGGCAAGAGCCGAACAACCTCTGTACAGAGTTAGATGAGAGCAGCAGGGGCTACAAGCGGTCTTGTGTTATCTCGTTGAAAGATACCGACAATGACACCTAGAAGATAGCCCACAGACATTGGCTTTAACACGTCATAAAAGTGACAGCAGCTGCCCCTAAGTACCGACTATGGGAAACAAAGGTAACAGGGCTGTGTACCAAATGAAAACAAGTAGCATCACATCTGGTGCTTGGCCGGCATGATGAATGCAATCTGGCGATGTTGCTTCTGCTAGGAGCCTCCATACATGGGCGCGTCCATCATGACACTGCACGCAGGACGAGAACTCGTCTGGAAAAGACCACGTGGTGGCACTCATGAGTCCAGCGTTGCCCTTGGGACGTGCCACTGTAGGCACTCCTATCTCTGCTGCCGTATCAAGGAAAGCCGCAAGACGATCACCTTGTCGACATTCAGTGGTGCTACCGACGTCAAAGCAATGTCCGTGTGAAACTTGTCCTTCTGCAAACAAGACCACTTCCTAATCCAAGGTAACTGACATGGGTGTACGATCCCGCACAGCCAAGCGAACAATATGTCTGCCCTCTTGGGCGCAAGTCGTGTGGGACCACTGATATCCTGCACGGCTTGGCGTATGGCTCACCTGAAGTAATAGATTCCATAATCGCACAACATTCGTGGGATTCCCAACAACGGGAGCAGCAATATCGGGAAACGATAAACTTCAGTCACTCCAGGTGATATTGCCCCTGACAAATTGTAACACGTGCTGGTAGACGCTTCTCCTTCTATCACGAGGCATGACGCGATCTTCTCACAATCAATGCAATTACTGCGTAATTTTTCCTTAAATACAAAACGAAAATGTTGTTACTCCTACTTACTTTTTTCAGTTACAGTTAAATGCTAACTGTTTGCGTTTCCAAGCGTGTACTTTACTTTTTGAGAACGTGAAATTTGCTACATGCCATCTTCATTCCTTATTTATATAAATGATATGCCCTCTAGTATTACGACTAAGTCTAAAATATTTCTGTTTGCTGATGACACTAGCTTGGTAGTAAAGAATGTTGTGTGCAACACTGGCTCGGTTTCAAATAGTCCAGTAGATGACTTCAGTTCATGGCTTGTAGAAAATACACTAACGTTAAATCATAGTAAGACTCAGTTTTTACAGTTTCTAACACACAATTCAACAAAACCTGACGTTTTAATTTCACAGAACAGGCATATGATTAGTGAAACTGAACAGTTCAAATTTCTAGGTGTTCAGATAGATAGTGAGCTGTCGTGGAAAGCACACGTTCAAGACCTTGTTCAAAGACTTAATACTTCTAATTTTACTATTCGAACGGTATCAGTAGTGAGTAATACTTCGACACGAAAATTAGTCTACTTTGCTTATTTTCATTCGCTTATGTCGTGTGGTATTATATTTTGGGGTAACTCTTCCCATTCTACAAGTATATTTTTGGCTCAGAAACGGGCGGTTCGGGCAATAAGTGGTGTGAATTCACGAACCTCTTGTCGACCTCTTCACGAGTCTAGATGTTTTGACATGAGCCTCTCAATATGTATATTCCTTATTGTCGTTTCTGGTTACCAATATTAGTTTATTCCCAAGAATAAGCAGCTTTCACTCTGTTAATACTCGGCAGAAATCAAACCTGCATTTGGATCGGACTTCTTTAACTCTAGTGCTAAAAGGTGTGCAGTATACTGCTGCATCCATTTTCAGTAAGCTGCCACTCGAATTCAAAAATCTTAGCAATAATCCACGCGCTTTTAAATCGAAACTGAAGAGTTTCCTCATGTGTCGCTCCTTCTATTCTGTCGAGGAGTTCCTTGAAAAATTAAGCTGATTCTTATTGTATTGCTGGTAGCGTTTACTTAAATTTATGGACTGACTTTTTTCAGGTTCATGAACATTTATTTTTATCTGTTATTACTTTTATGTACTGACACGTTCCATGACCTTGGAGAGTGGCTCCTCAATTTGGTCCTACAGAACTTGACGTGTAAATAAAAAAATAATAAAAATAATTTCAGTGGCTAGCAGTGGATATAGGGTGAATCAGAACTGCATCCATAAACTTTCAGACGTTACTGCAGTGCCTGTCTTGTTAATTAGAATGATGCATACATTTCCGAAGGAACATTGCATCCTTCTTTTTAACAACACAGGCACAGCATATTGTATTTATCCGCCGATACCAGGCAGCGACTTTTCAATCAAAATGCCCTCCCCTGTGCCGAAATTACATAACGTGTGTACGAGTACAGATTGTGACGCAGAAACGATGACATATGGACGTTTGCGTTAAGGGGCTCCGGAACGCCCTATAAATGCAATGTTAAAATAACGCTTATAAATTACATCCTTCCTCACAAAGTATTTGAGGTAGGAAGTTGAACTTTTTACAGATTATTTATTGGAATATGGGCTACAACTTAACACAGGGATTTTACAAAATTTTAGCTCAGTTATTAAAGATGATTTTTTTCAATTGTAATGAAAATTCACAACATTTTTTGCAATTTTTTATTTATATATTCAAAAATATACAGTTTTTTGGAAAAAGGCTGCGTTAAATCACGCAGAAGGTACTGTGTAACATTTACTGAAAGTTTGAAACAAAAATGTTTGGAAGATCCTTAGAAAACATGTAATTAGTATGAGAAAATAAAAGTTTTGGGAATCGAGCGACAAAGATTGGATTAACTTTTTAGTACATTCCAGGTCCATAGGATGGATTATCTTCATCCTCTGCAAACTCCTCCTCCAGCTTCCTCTTGTTCCTCCTCCTGTTTACTCTTGCTTGTATTTCTAGACTCTTTACAGCCCTGTCTGCAGCCCGAAGGCGTTCCTTGTCTAAAGCAAGCATCGCTCGTTGTTGTGTTCGTAGGTTTTGCTACCATTTTCTTCAGCTGCAGTTACTGCAACACTGTTCCAAAAGGTGGTCATGTATGAACACTTATCACATTCAGTTGTATTTCACTAGCAAGTCCTACGTGCTTTATTATGGAGAGTTCCAGACCAACTTCACTACAATGAATACATCTTACACAGTTTGAAAAAAATTCCTTTGAGAACCGACATATCAAATATTTCATTCACATCCGATTCGCCCATAAAACATTCATAGTTTTCACTCATTGAACCAAGCTTCTTCTGTGAAGTATTTTCTTTCCCACTTTGACTGCTATGGGCAGGTGAACTTGAGAGGTTAGGTTCACTCACTTGGTTATCGTCTTTATTGTTTACAGTAATAACACATACCATTGGCTTTCCAACATTTCTCCTTTTCTTAAAAGCCTTCAGAGGATTTCTAATAACTTTACTTTTACTCATTATTATACAAACAGAATTAATTACGAATATTTTCGAGATAACGACAGAGTAAATAAACATGAAACAATCGACAATCACACCAGCGATATGTATTGAACCATCACAGGTTAGCCACAACACATACTTTATCTCACATCACTAAAATGTACCTGATGAACACGGACGTTAATAATAACACCATTTGACAGCAGTTTAACAGCGCCACAGTGGGTCACGCCCATGTAGAACACATTTCAAAAAAAATTTAAAAATAGTTGTAGTCTTCGGAATTGAATAAATTATACATCTATTAAAAGGTAATAGTCTGCAGATTCAGAAAACGCAAAAAAGTAAAAATTGAACTTTTCATGATTTTGAGCTTTTCCGGAGCCCCTTAAATGTATTCGCAGTTGTGAATATCGGCAAGCATCCGCTGTAGATCGCAATGAACCCGGATTCCCCACTGATGGCGAGCGGTCGCCTTACCATTTAATTATCAGTGCACGACTCTCGGCTGGATCCAGACTTTCATATGACGTCAACCATATGTCGTCAACATGTGCTCGTACATCCATTACGGATATTCCCGTACAGGCGGGACATTGAACTTGAAAGTCCCTTGCCCGGCCCGCAAGACCGCTACGGTCGCAGGTTCGAATCCTGCCTCGGGCATGGATGTTTGTGATGTCCTTAGGTTAGTTAGGTTTAACTAGTTCTAAGTTCTAGGGGACTAATGACCTCAGCAGTTGAGTCCCATAGTGCTCAGAGCCATTTGAACCATTTGAACCCTTGCCCGGTGTCGGCGGATAAATACGACATTGCAGTGCCTGTGTTATTCCGATTACGATGCAAAGTTCCTTTGGACATGTATTTACCCGCCGACACCGGGAAAGCAACTTTCAACTAAAATGTCTCGTCTGTACGGGAATGTACATAATGGATGCCCAAGTACAGGTTGCCAGCACATGGCCGATGATATATAGAACTTTGGATGTGGCCGTGAGTCGTGCACGGATAGCGAAATGGTAAGCCGACCGTTCGCGATAAGCGGGAAAGCCAGCCGGGGTAGCCGAGCGCTTCTAGGCGCTACAGTCTGGAACCGCTCGACCGCTACGGTCGCAGGTTCGAATCCTGCCTCGGGCATGGATGTTGTCCTTAGGTTAGTTAGGTTTCAGTAGTTCTAAGTTCTAGGGGACTGATGACCTCAGAAAATAATTCCCATAATGCTCAGAGCCATTTCAACCATAAGCGGGAAATTCGGGTTCAAGACCTGGTCCGGCACAGATTTTCATTGTCGTCATTACATTCTACAGCTGATGGTTGTCCATATTCGCAATTGCGAATACATTTAATTTATTTCATAAAGGTTGTAGTCGCTTCAGCGTCTGTTCCTTTGCACATGCATGAATGTCTAAAGGAACTTTGCACCGTATTCGGAATAACACAAGCACTGCAATATCGTATGGAAGTATGAGTCTGGCCGTGTGTCGTCCATGGATAGCCAAGGCTGTTAAAGCTACCCTCTCGTAAAACGGGAAATCCGGGTTCCGCACCGGTCGGGCACAAATTTTCATTGTCATCATTCCCTTATACAGCTGATGGTTGTTCGTATTCTCAACTGCGAATACATTTCATGTGTGAACTTTCAGTCGTTGTTCAAGGTTAACTTCAGAGTACTTTGGTTCTGAGCACTATGGGACTTAACAGCTATGGTAATCAGTCCCCTAGAACTTAGTACTACTTAAACCTAACTAACCTAAGGACAGCACACAACACCCAGTCATCACGAGGCAGAGAAAATCCTTGACCCCTCCGGGAATCGAAGCTGGGAACCCGGGCGTGGGAAGCGAGAACGCTACCGCACGACCACGAGCTGCGGACGGAGTACTTTGGTATAAGGAACCCACGGTCCCCAGCGGCCCATTAGAGCAGTAATGTAATTATTATTTATTCCGTTTGTTACCGCAATCACCTTTGTCCTGTGAAAATATCTTCACAACAGTGAAGAAGCCTGTAATGATGCTGTGGTATATCGAGAGGTTGTAACAATGGAAAATTGTACTGAAATGCAAGAGGATCTGCAACGAATTGACGCATGGTGCAGGGAATGGCAATTGAATCTCAATGTAGATAAGTGTAATGTGCTGCGAATATAGAGAAAGAAAGATCCTTTATCATTTAGCTACAATATAGCAGGTCAGCAACTGGAAGCAGTTAATTCCATAAATTATCTGGGAGTACGCATTAGGAGTGATTTAAAATAGAATGATCATATAAAGTTGATCGTCGGTAAAGCGGATGCCAGACTGAGATTCATTGGAAGAATCCTAAGGAAATGCAATCCGAAAACAAAGGAAGTAGGTTACAGCACACTTGTTCGCCCACTGCTTGAATATTGCTCACCAGTGTGGGATCCGTACCAGATAGGGTTGATAGAAGAGATAGAGAAGATCCAACGGAGAGCAGCGCGCTTCGTTACAGGATCATTTAGTAATCGCTAAAGCGTTACGGAGATGATGGATAAACTCCAGTGGAAGACTCTGCAGGAGAGACGCTCAGTAGCTCGGTCCGGGCTTTTGTTGAAGTTTCGAGAACATACCTTCACCGAGGAGTCAAGCAGTATATTGCTCCCTCCTACGTATATATCGTGAAGAGACCATGAGAATAAAATCAGAGAGATTAGAGCCCATACAGAGGCATACCGACAATCCTTCTTTCCACGAACAATACGAGACTGGAATAGAAGGGAGAACCGATAGAGGTACTCAAGGTACCCTCCGCCACACACCATCAGGTGGCTTGCGGAGTAGGGATGTAGATGTAGATGTAGAATATGCAAAAACGTACAACACAGAACACAGAGTAATGCAATACCCTCAGACGTGAGAACCATTACACTGAAAGCTATCATTGTTCCCTATTGTTGTTAACGTACAACGAACACTGCCGGAAACCAGAATCCTAGGCAGAACCAAGTGGTACAGAATGTAAACTTATGGGCAGAGTTAAAAGCGCATTACTTTTGTCAACACTAGATGGTTCAAATGGCTCTGAGCACTATGGGACTTAAGATCTGAGGTCATCAGTCCCCTAGAACTTAGAACTGCTGAAACCTAACTAACCTAAGGACATCACACACATCCATGCCCGAGGCAGGATTCGAACCTGCGACCGTAGCGGTCGCGTAATTCCGGACTGAAGTGCCTAGAAGCGATTGGCCACCGCGGTAGGCCAACACTAGATGCGCTGAGCGAATGAAAACGAGGAACACAGTGCATGCCGTCGCTCTTTTCACTGTTGTGCACTATTTTCAGTGCAATGCAGATACAAAGCTAATTAACGCAGTACACAAAACGAAATGAAGCAACGAATTGCAATAATTGTGTAACGAGCAGCCGGAGATCGTGGGTTCCTCGTGTCAAAATGCTCAGATGTCCCTAAACGACCTCTGAAAGATTGTCAGTGGAGGTCTGGTTCACCATGTACGCTTCCAGTGCTGTCCTCTGCAATGTATAAGATTGCGTTCCAAGCCCACCTGTGATGGCTATAGTACACATACAGGGTTCAAGTAACTGATACTGCTCGGCTTGTGAGACCAGGTTTTTGCTTGTCTCCATTACGCATAGCAGGACGTCGCTGTCCGTCTAATAACAGGGTCTGGGGAAATCCTGTGAGTGAGGTGTGTTCGCAGCCGTGGCCTCGCCCGGACTCGCCGAAGGCCACCAGGTGCCTCACCTTCACCCAAACAGACCTACCATTGTGAGCGTTCACATTACTACTACATAACATCAGCTTTTTTCTAATATGATTCCTCAGTTGTTCACTGGCATGCCCCATTGATACCTACTGCATAGAACCAGACTTCCGTGTGCGGCGATTCGCATTACCTTGGCAAAGTAGATAATAAGAAACACGGATCCGTATTCCCACGAACAGTTTCCTCGATAACTCGGGTTGTCTCTGAGCACTATGCGACTCAACTGCTGAGGTCATCAGACGCCTAGAACTTAGAACTAATTAAACCTAACTAACCTAAGGACATCACACACATCCATGCCCGAGGCAGGATTCGAACCTGCGACCGTAGCGGTCGCTCGGTTCCAGACTGAAGCGCCTTTAACCGCACGGCCACACCGGCCGGCGATAACTCGGGCAGCTACTGTTCTATGGACAGTGGTTTTGCAGGAAGAATCTCATAACTTGGATACGCTGAATATTTTATAAATTGCTTCAGGTAATGAAACTAAGTAAATGATAATAATAATATACACTGGACTCGCATTCGGGAAGACGACGGTTCAGTCCCGCGTCTAGTCATCCTGATTTAGGTTTTCCGTGATTTCCCTAAATCGCTCCAAGCAAATGCCGGGATGGTTCCTTTGAAAGGGCACAGCCGACTTCCTTCCCCGTCCTTCCCTAATCCGATGAGACCGATGACCTCGCTGTCTAGTCTCCTCCCCCACAACCACCCAACCCAATAATAATAATACTAGAAAGGGCCCGTAATGAACTGTATTTGTGATGCTTATCTTTCTTTTTATATGACGACATATCGAAGTCTCTATGGCATTACACATCTATTAGAAACAGGTAATCAGTGTTTAGGCTTGTTAAGGTTTTCTACGACATTTTCTCAAAACTAGCTAGAAAAGTACTTAAATAAAATTGGCAAAGCATGTGACAGAAGGCTACATCTCCTCCACTGAGGGCGAAAACCTCGTTGAGCAGAGCTCTGCCCTATGCCACGAATGGTGGCAGCATCCATTACCATTCTATGTGACTAGTAGTTTCTTTGATTTAGCCCGGTGCATATAGTAACAGATTCAGTAATGGAGAAAAACTGGGTATTCTCTTAGTTTACAGTGAGAAGCCTTAAAACTATTCGCGGAAATATACTCTAATTAGCAGCACTTATCACTGCAAACGATTAAAGTTTCCTAACTTATTTTTAGAGAAATTTCACTGCATACCTTAACAAACACTATACCGCTCGATTCCTCTTTCCAAAAGGTTTCGAACAAAATAATGTATATTTTTGTAATTTAAAAGAAAACATAGTTGCTTCAGTATTTCATTAGATACAAAAGGTAAATAGTGCTAACACAACAAGCTATTTTCTTTGAACCTGGGTACATAGTTACTAAGAATTCTTTGAGTGACGCCATGATGCCTGTAACTGTTACTTTAAAAGTAACAGGCGTCATGCAGACAGATAAGACTTTACTTGCCTCTTTGCATAATATTATCTATCAGAAACTTCCATCTCTGTCCTGGGCTTCCCCACATATGTCTTCTCTGGACTCAGTTCGAAGCGAGACTCATCACTGAAGACAATTCTACTCCAGTCGATGGGATTCCAGGCCTATGGTATGACAGAAGAAGCAATGAACAGAGGGGGGATACCAACCTGAGTGTCACCCGACAACTAGGAGTGCTGATATGGAGTGCCAGTTCTTTTCATCGCAATACCCCTTTGATCCTTAGAGCACAGTGGGCTTGGGTGATATTCTGCCCCAGTTTCGTTGCCCTTCATTGCAAGCCATCCTGGGCTTACATTTCAGCAAGATCATGCCCGCCAGCCCAGGGTAAGAGTTTCTACTGCTTGTCTTCGTACCTGCCAAACCTCTTGTGCACCTCTTTGTCTTGAATAAATCATTCAACTTTTCAAAAATTCTAATATTTTGTTTGACTGTACACATAAATCACATTTACCGACTTCTGTCCCATTCGGATAATTCATTCACGGTGCGTCGTTTTTTTGAGTGTAAGAGGAGCAATCAATAAGTAATGCAACTGCAACACACATTCTTTCTGAAAGCAGGTTGACTTTATTCAGGATTCCAACACACCATTTCCCGACTCTTTTGCTTACAAAATCCTATTTATCAACATAACCTCGGATCAATGTGACAGCCTTACGCCCCCCTACTGGGAGGGCCTCTATACACGCATGGTATCACTCTCCTGGTCGTCATCGGTGCCAACGTCTTGCTGCATCAATAACCTCCCTATCATCCGCCTACTGTTTTCTGCGGAGAGCATTCTTCATTGGGGCAGATAGATGGAAGTCGGAAGGTGTGAGATCCGGGCTGTAGGGTGGATGTGGAGGAACAGGCCAACAAATTTTGCGCACTCCTCTCGGGTGCGCAGACTTGTGTGAGGCCCTGCGAATTGACGCATGGTGCAGGGAATGGCAATTGAATCTCAATGTAGACAAGTGTAATGTGCTGCGAATACATAGAAAGAAAGATCCCTTATCATTTAGCTACAATATAGCAGGTCAGCAACTGGAAGCAGTTAATTCCATAAATTATCTGGGAGTACGCATTAGGAGTGATTTAAAATGGAATGAGCATATAAAGTTGATCGTCGGTAAAGCGGATGCCAGACTGAGATTCATTGGAAGAATCCTAAGGAAATGCAATCCGAAAACAAAGGAAGTAGGTTACAGTACGCTTGTTCGCCCACTGCTTGAATACTGCTCAGCAGTGTGGGATTCGTACCAGATAGGGTTGACAGAAGAGATAGGGAAGATCCAACGGAGAGCAGCGCGCTTCGTTACAGGATCATTTAGTAACCGCGAAAGCGTTACGGAGATGATAGATAAACTCCAGTGGAAGACTCTGCAGGAGAGAAGCTCAGTAGCTCGGTACGGGCTTTTGTTGAAGTTTCGAGAACATACCTTCACCGAAGAGTCAAGCAGTATATTGCTCCCTCCTACGTATATATCGCGAAGAGACCACGAGGATAAAATCAGAGAGATTAGAGCCCACACAGAAGCATACCGACAATCCTTGTTTCCACGGACAATACGAGACTGGAATAGAAGGGAGAACCGATAGAGGTACTGAAGGTACCCTCCGCCACACACCGTCAGGTGGCTTGCGGATTATGGATGTAGATGTAGATGTCATGGGGATGGAGAAATTCATTTGCATTTTTGTGGCGATGAACACGCAGCAGTCGTTTCTTCAATTGCTTCAGTGTAGCACAATATAGTTCTGAGTTGATCGTTGCACCCTGAGGGAGGTCATCAGACATAATAACCCCTTCAGAGTTCCTAAACATGTCACCAGGACTTCACCGGCTGAGGGTATGACTTTGAACGTTTCCTACCGGGGGAAGGTGGTGTGGCGCCACATCATAGATTGCCGTTTTGTTTTCAGTTCGAAATGTTTCATCGCCTGTGACGATGTTCGACAAGAAATACTCACGATCATCCTTGTAACATGCAGGTAATTATTCCGCACAGATAGTTCTTCGTTGCTCTTTATGGCCTTCTGTTAGGCGGCGAAGAACCCAGCGGGCGTGTACTTTTGAGTACCGCAACTGGTGGACGAGTATGTCAGTACTAAACAAAGACGTCCAGTTGTACAGCTGGGTGTTCGTCAGTCACCCGTCGATCACCTCGAATGAGAAGGTCCACACGTTCCAGCATTGCAGGAGTCACAGCTGTGTGCTGCCGGCTGGCATGCGGGAGATCTGACAGGTTTGCATGACTTTGTTGCGGTGATGACAGACACCTAACACAACGAATCACCGTGCTTTTGTTCACTGCCAGGTCTCCATAGACATACTGCAAGCGCCTATGAATATCTGCGATGTTCTGTTTTTCCGCCAAAAGAAAATCAGTGACAGTTCTCTGTTTGGAACGCACCACTGTTAGTTAGGTTTAAGTAGTTCTAAGTTCTAGGCGACTGATGACCACAGCAGTTAAGTCCCATAGTGCTCAGAGCCATTTGAACCATTTGAACTATGTATAGCGCCGACACCTGTCGGAACTTATGAAACTATAGGGGCTGAAGCGGGAATATTTCACAATGTCCTACAACGAATTCCGCCTAACCTAAGGACATCACACACATCCATGCCCGAGGCAGTATTCGAACTTGCGACCGTAGCGGTCTCGCTGTTCCAGACTGCAGCGCCTAGAACCGCACGGCCACTTTCCACTACAGGGATGTTAGTGTAGTGTAACCACTCCGCCACAGGCCGTGCATTATGTACGGATGCTCGATCGTGTTGAAAGGTGCAATCACGATCCCCGAACTGTTCTTCAACAGTGGGAAGCAAGAAGGTGCTTAAAACATCAATGTAGGCCTGTGCTGTGATAGTGCCACGCAAAATAACAAGGGCTGCAAGCCCCCTCCATGAAAAACACGACCACACCATAACACAACCGCCTCCGAATTTTACTGTTGGCACTACACACGCTGGCAGATGACGTTCACCGAGCATTCGCCATGCCCACATCCTGCCATCGGATCGCCACATTGTGTACCCTGATTCATCACTCCACACAACGTTTTGTCACTGTTCAATCGTCCAATGTTTATGCTCCTTACACCAAGCGATGCGTCGTTTTGGCATTTACCGGCGTGATATGTGGCTTATGAGCAACCTCTCGGCCATGAAATCCAAGTTTTCTCACCTCCCGCCTAACTGTCATAGTACTTGCAGTGGATCCTGATGCCGTTTGGAATTACTGTTGATGGTCTGGGTAGATGTCTGTCTATTACACATCACGACCCTCTTCAACTGTCGGCGGTCTCTGTCAGTCCCCGGGTTCCCGGGTTCGATTCCCGGCGGGGTTAGGGATTTTCTCTGCCTCGTGATGACTGGGTGTTGTGTGATGTCCTTAGGTTAGTTAGGTTTAAGTAGTTCTAAGTTCTAGGGGACTGATGACCATAGCTGTTAAGTCCCATAGTGCTCAGAGCCATTTGAACCATTTGAACCATCTGTCAGTCAACAGACGAGGTCGGCCTACACACTTTTGTGCTGTACGTGTCCCTTCACGTTTCCCCTTCACTATCACATCGGAAACAGTGGACCTAGGAATGTTTAGAAGTGTGGACATCTCGCATACAGACGTATGACACAAGTGACACCCTATCACCTGCCCACGTTAGAAGTCTGTGAATTCCGCAGAGCTCCCCATTCTGCTCTCTCACGGTGTCTAATGACTACTGAGGTCGCTGACATGGAGTACCTGGCAGTAGGTGGCAGCACAATGCACCTCATATGAAAAATGTATGTTTTTGGTGGTGTCCGGATACTTTTGATCATATAGTGTAGCTTGCTTCTGTCATTCTGCCACGTCTCCACGTCGACTCGGCTTACAGCACTGATTCCGTATAGCCAGCTGTCACAAAACACCACTTCACTTCATGACTTACGGGACCCGCGGAGTATGACATACCCACCTGGTACTAGTTCAACTTCATCTACAGCGCTCCAAAATGACCATTACGTTCTATTAAGTGGGTGACTAATATTATGCCTAGTTGTCTCATGAAGGACTTAACATAAACATTTAAAGAAACTCTTCTTATCTACGGATTGGAGATATGATGTACTATCATAATGTCAGACAGGTATATTTTGATAGAGGCAGTAATTTACAGTCGAAGACACAAATGTGCCTCTCGTCAACAGTTATCTGAATCTAAAGATTTCATAGAAACAGACATTAGAAATCATAAATTAGACGACGTGGGCCTGTCTGTATAAGGAATGTATCCGAGGTATAGTTTTGGTCTCAACGAGTAAACCATATTACGTTTCAAGAAGAAAACTGCTACTTCATATTTTTGCAGTCAGCATACAGTGAGGTGACAAAATTCGTGTGATACCACATTGTCGTGACGGATCTCCTTTTCCCCAGCGTAGTGTAGAAACTCGACGTGACATGGACTCAAGTCGTTGGAAGCCCCTACAGAAATATTGAGCCATGCTGCCTCTGTAACAGTCCATAATTGTGAAAGTGTTGCCGGTGCAGGATTTTGTGCACGAACTGAAAATGGTTCAAATGGCTCTGAGCACTATGGGACTTAACATCTGAGGTCATCAGTCCCCTAGAACTTAGAACTACTTAAACCTAACTAACCTAAGGACATCACACACATCCATGCCTGAGGCAGGATTCGAACCTGCGACCGTAGCAGTCGCGCTGCACGAACTGACTTCCCAATTATGTCTAATATATGTTCGATGAGATTCATGTCTGGCGATCTGGGTGGCCAGAATGTTCTCCAAGCCAATCGCGATCAATTGTGGCCCAGTGACATGGTACATTGTCATCCATAAGAATTCCATCGTTGTTTGGCAACACGATGTCCCTGAATGTCTGCAAATAGTCTCCAAGTAGCCGAACATAACCATTTGCAGTACATTATTTATCAGTTCCATCTAAACACAGCCCACATCATTATGGAGCCACTACCAGCTTGCACAGTGCCTTGTTGTCAACTTGGGAACGTGGCTTCGTGGTGTTTACGCCACGCTCGAACTCTACCACCAGCTCTTACCAACTAAAATGGGGACTCATCTGACCAGGTCACAGTTTTCCAGTCATCTAGGGTACAACCGATATGGTCACGAGCTCAGGAGAAGCGCTGCATCTGTCGTGCTGTTAGCAAAGGCACTAGCGTCGGTCGCCTGCTGCCGTCGCCCATAACACCAGATTCGCCTTACTGCCCTAACGGATACGTTCGTCGTACGTCCCACGTTGATTTATGCGGTTTTTTCACGCATTGTTGCTTGTCTGCTTGCACTGATAGCTATAAGCAAACGCTGCTGCTCTCGGTAGTTAAGTGGAGACCGTAGGCCACTGTGTTGTTGGTGGTGAGAGTTAATACCTGACAGTGGGTATTCTCGGCTGAAACGTTTCACTGTGGATCTCGGAATATTGAATTCGCTAAGGATTTCCGAAATCTAATGTCCCGTGCGTCTATCTGAATGTCTGTTAAATCTCGTCATGCGGCCATAGTAACTTCGGACACCGCTTCACACGAATTACCTGACTAGGAATGACAGCTCCGCCAATGCACTGCCGTTTCATATCTTGTGTATGCGATACTACCGCCATATGTATATGTGCATATCGCTATCTCATAGCTTTTGTCACTGCAGTGTAGTTTGTTCTATGATATTTTCAGCAGTTACATTTGATAACGTTCAAATGCTATGGCACGTTTGCTGAATTATAGAATTTCTGTCTCATAGCCGTTCTCGGATATCCGTGTAGCGCAGATTTTTTAGCGAGAACCTCTACGTTAGCTTCAGGAGAATTACTGCTGCCCTGAGATATGCATGGTAAGGCAAGCTGTTACATTCTCCCGTACGAATGTTTGCCCACAGGACGACGCCTATCTTCCGTGTATCAGCCAGCACAGATAAACCACGTACGCAAGTGAGCATGCAGTCCTTGTAGTGATCAGTTATCGCTCTTGTTGCCGGTATTATATATACAAAATATTATGAACAGTGCTCTATCGCTCACGAGGAGTGCCCCTGAAGAATATCATCGCAACGGTTTCGAAAAAAGTCAGGAATAGAAGATTTGAAGAACCGCATGGCGGCTAGAGGTCAGAAAATATTTTCTAGTTCGCTCTTATTTTGTTCTTGGTTCCCAGGTTGGGCAGAGAGCGTAAATATCCCTGTGACTATACTTGTACCGAATGGATAGTCGTTTTCCATAGCTCATGAAATGACTCAGGCCCCAAGGCTGGGTCATACTGTGATGATCATCTTAAATGCAGGTAACTGGTTAGAGCATAGCACGAGTGATGATGTACTATGACGCAGCGTTGTAGCTAGACACAGTCCGTGGGCTGAAGAGAAAGACTAACCAATGAAATCAGTATAGCAACAGAAATATTTAAGCCGGTTTTGACTGCAATTAACTTCATTGTCCGTTGTTGTATCTTTACTCAGTTAAAAAAAAATTCTGTGTCTGCAGTTACTTTCTGCACCGCAGATTCTTCCTTAAAACGTCAGGATAGTTACAGAAAGTGTTTCATATTACTATGTAATTTAATTATCGATCTGTTTAAAACAAACATCATCAAAACAAGTTTTGCATCACCTCGGTTCCGAGAGGTCCGAAACCTGTACAGAAAATTGGAATAGAGATCAACATGAACGTCATTTCCGCCCTTTTTACTGCTCATGAAAACGACACATTGCATGTTGTACCACCGTAGAGCGAGACCTTCAGAGGTGGTCCAGATTGCTGTACACATCGGTACCTCTAATACCCAGTAGCACATCCTCTTCCATTGATGCATGCCTGTATTCTTCGTGCCATACTATCCACAAGTTCATCAAGGCACTGTTGGTCCAGATTGTCCCACTCCTCAACGGCGATTCGGCGTAGATCCCGCAGAGTGGCTAGTGGGTCACGTCGTCCATAAACAGCCCTTTTCGATCTATCCCAGGCATGTTCGATAGGGGTCATGTCTGGAGAACATGCTGCCCACTCTAGTAGAGCGATTATCCTGAAGGAAGTCATTCAGAAGATGTGCACGATAGGAGTGCGAATTGTCGTCCATGACGACAAATGCCTCGCCAATATGCTGCCGACATGGTTGCACTATCGGGCGGAGGAAGTGAAGTTGCGCATCAGGCAGCCTATTGCGCACAGACTGAGTCGTAAAACGGCGTCCTGTGGCTGCACGAAAGGCATTATTCAACACGGTGGCTTTGCTGTCAGGGTTCGTCCGAGCCATAATCCGTAGGTACGGTCATCTACTGCTGTAGTAGCCGTTGGGCGGCCTGAGCGAGGCATGTCATCGACAGTTACTGTCTCTCTGTATCTCCTCCATGTCCCAAAAACATCGCTTTGGTGCGCTCCGAGACGCCTGGACACTTCCCTTGTTGAGTGCCCTTCCTAGCACAAAGTCAAAGCAGACACTGTCGAACCGCGGTATTGACCGTCTAGGCATGGTTGAACTACAGACGCCGGCCGTGGTGGCCGAGCGGTTCTAGGCGCTTCAGTCCGGAACCGCGCGACTGCTACGGTCGCAGGTTCGAATCCTGCCTCGGGCATGGATGTGTGTGATGTCTTTAGGTTAGTTAAGTTTAAGTAGTTCTAAGTTCTAGGGGACAGATGGCCTAAGATGTTAAGTCCCATAGTGCTCAGAGCCATTTGAACCATTTGAACTACAGACAACACGAGCCGTGTACCCCCTTCCTCGTGGAATTACTGCAAGTGATTGGCTGTCTGACCAACTTCGTCTAATAGGCGCTGCTCATGCATGGTTGTTTACATCTTTGGACGGGTTTAGTGACATCTCTGAACAGTCAAAGGGACTGTTTCTGTGACACAATATCCACAGTCAACGTCTCTCTTCAGTTGTTCTGGGAACCGGTGTGATGCAAAACTTCTTTTGATGTGTATACAATGGTTAGACAGAGTAGTATAATAGTTTCACTATTGATAGTTCACTAGTCTGCACTGACGCTGGCCGCTGTATGCCCGATGGGCCAGCTACATAATACACTCCTGGAAATGGAAAAAAGAACACATTGACACCGGTGTGTCAGACCCACCATACTTGCTCCGGACACTGCGGGGGGGGCTGTACAAGCAATGATCACACGCACGGCAC
This sequence comes from Schistocerca serialis cubense, assembly GCF_023864345.2. Taxonomy (NCBI): domain Eukaryota; kingdom Metazoa; phylum Arthropoda; class Insecta; order Orthoptera; family Acrididae; genus Schistocerca; species Schistocerca serialis. Next base: position 149,325,090 of record NC_064640.1, read on the forward strand.
AACGGACACACCAGGAACCGCGGTGTTGGCCGTCGAATGGCCCCCTGCTGCGCAGCATTTGTGCACCGCCGCCGTCAGTGTCAGCCGGTTTGCCGTGGCATACGGAGCTCCATCGCAGTCTTTAACACTGGTAGCATGCCGCGACAGCGTGGACGTGAATCGTACGTGCAGTTGACGGACTATGAGCGAGGGCGTATAGTGGGTATGCGGGAGGCCGGGTGGACGTACCGCCGAATTGCTCAACACGTGGGGCGTGAGGTCTCCACAGTACATCGATGTTGTCGCCAGTGGTCGGCGGAAGGTGCACGTGCCCGTCGACCTGGGACCGGACCGCAGCGACGCACGGATGCACGCCAAGACCGTAGGATCCTACGCAGTGCCGTAGGGGACCGCACCGCCACTTCCCAGCAAATTAGGGACACTGTTGCTCCTGGGGTATCGGCGAGGACCATTCGCAACCGTCTCCATGAAGCTGGGCTATGGTCCCGCACACCGTTAGGCCGTCTTCCGCTCACGCCCCAACATCGTGCAGCCCGCCTCCAGTGGTGTCGCGACAGGCGTGAATGGAGGGACGAATGGAGACGTGTCGTCTTTAGCGATGAGATTCGCTTCTGCCTTGGTGCCAATGATGGTCGTATGCGTGTTTGGCGCCGTGCAGGTGAGCGCCACAATCAGGACTGCATACGACCGAGGCACACAGGGCCAACACCCGGCATCATGGTGTGGGGAGCTATCTCCTACACTGGCCGTACACCACTGGTGATCGTCGAGGGGACACTGAATAGTGCACGGTACATCCAAACCGTCATCGAACCCATCGTTCTACCATTCCTAGACCGGCAAGGGAACTTGCTGTTCCAACAGGACAATGCACGTCCGCATGTATCCCGTGCCACCCAACGTGCTCTAGAAGGTGTAAGTCAACTACCCTGGCCAGCAAGATCTCCGGATCTGTCCCCCATTGAGCACGTTTGGGACTGGATGAAGCGTCGTCTCACGCGGTCTGCACGTCCAGCACGAACGCTGGTCCAACTGAGGCGCCAGGTGGAAATGGCATGGCAAGCCGTTCCACAGGACTACATCCAGCATCTCTACGATCGTCTCCATGGGAGAATAGCAGCCTGCATTGCTGCGAAAGGTGGATATACACTGTAGTAGTGCCGACATTGTGCATGCTCTGTTGCCTGTGTCTATGTGCCTGTGGTTCTGTCAGTGTGATCATGTGATGTATCTGACCCCAGGAATGTGTCAATAAAGTTTCCCCTTCCTGGGACAATGAATTCACGGTGTTCTTATTTCAATTTCCGGGAGTGTAGGTTTGCGCCGTTCTGTATTTTCTTTCCGCCGCTGCCGTAGCTTTCGCATTCGCTTGGCACTGGACTTCTCAGGCTTTTAGGATTTCTTTCGTCATGATCTTTCCTCTGACTTGTGTTTTCTATAATTACCAGCACATTTACGAGTCATATGAGACATCTTACATAATTTTATACCGATTTTCATTTATATTCGGTGAATATTTTTATTGTATCAGTTTTGATCCTATCAGTGCTTCGTACGCTCTTCCCAGTGACACTCGAATGAATGTCCTAGCGAAACGGCTTTCCTCGCTAAACCAGTTTATGACTTCACACAAAGCTAATACTGTTTATGCACCTACACTGCTACGTCGACGTCGTAGCCAAGAAGAAATATTGCACGACAAACACGCACAGACGTAAACTTTTCATTGCGGGCTCAAGCTCTGTTTACGCGCTATAAGTTTCGCAGTTATTAGCGATTCAAACCCGATGGTAATTTATCACCACAAAGTTCTACCGACGAGCGAATAGAGGTTTTCACATCCAAGGAAGATTACAGCTCAACGACGCGTCAAAACAGCGATCATTTGTGGCTGTGCTTTTGAAAAATTAGAAATTATTGTGCCTGGGTATTTAGCTAGAATGAATGGCTGTAGTAACTGGAACGTTCAAAAAATGGTTCAAATGGCTCTGAGCACTATGGGACTTAACATCTTAGGTCATCAGTCCCCTAGAACTTAGAACTACTTAAACCTAACTAACCTAAGGACATCACACACATCCATGCCCGCGGCAGGATTCGAACCTGCGACCGTAGCAGTCCCGCGGTTCCGGACTGCAGCGCCTAGAACCGCACGGGCACCGCGGCCGGCTGGAACGTTCACTTCAAAGACTTTGCCTTAGTTGAGTACCTAGTCATATTTTTACACACATTCACCTTCGAAATTAATTTGTTTTGTAACCCACTTAGACAGACTTATTTGTTTTTCAGCTTCTTTTTTATTGTCTTCTATTGCAACTATGTCTGAATATACCGAATATATTTTTAGATACACCAGACTTCACTGCTGAATCGCACGTCGCTTATATACCGTTTAGGAATTTAACGTTGAATCATTTTTGTTACATTCTTGATCTCGGTTACTGATCCCTGTTGCGCTCCTTTGTTTATTGATTCAGATAAAGTCAATGAGCAATATACAGGTTGTCCAAAAAACACTGACAACACTGAGTATGTTGTACGGCACGGCAAGCTTAGCGGTTTTCAAGAACGAACCCTAACGGTGATACAGAAATGATACAGGATTTGGGATGGACATCATTAAAAGAAAGGCGTTTTTCGTTGCAACTGAATCTTCTCACGAAATGCCAATCACCAACTTTCTCCCCCTAATGCGAAAATATTTTATTGACACCGTCTTACGTAGGGAGGAAGGATCACAAAGATAAAATAAGGGAAATCAGAGCTCGTACGGAAAGATATAGGTGTTCAATCTTCCCGCGCGCTATACGAGATTGGAATAATAGAGAACTGTGAAGGTGATTGGATGAACCCTCTGCCAGGCACTTAAATGTGATTTACAGGGTATCCATGTAGATGTAGATCTAGAAACGCAAGGCTTGGACGCTGGAGAGCGTCGTAGTCTGAGATGGGTGTGTGTTTCGCATTACATCACTAAACCCAATGTGGGTAGCACGTCGAGCTGTCTACATTACAAACGAGCATCGAACTGCGTACCGCATACGTCAATGCAGAGCCTAAGTCGGCGGTGCTGAGCCTCACTTACATGAGCCAATACATGCTGTTGTCGTTGAAGTATTTCAGTCGCTCCGTGGACTCGAGCAATAATGTCCTCTACTGACGTTACAGGTGTGCAATTCACCATACTCCTCATACTATTCCCCAGAAAATAGCCGAGAGGTGTCAGATTTGGCGACTGTCCTAGCCATAGAGCTGGTTCAGCCCTACCGATTCATCGTTTGGGATATGCGACGTTGAGATGATTCCGCACGTCGACATAATAGTGTGCTGGAGCTGCGTCTCGTTGCAGCCACATGTCCATCTGAACATTTAGTGGCACTACATCCAACAAAGTAGGAAAAATATTTCTAATGAATGTGAGGTAGATCGGTCCTGTTAGTCTGTTTGGCAGTAGAGAGGACCTGTGGTCCATGGTATTGTCACCAAATATCCCAGCCTAGATATTAATACCGACACTGTTTTGGTGATTTTGAATCATCTTGACACGCAGATTTTCGCCTCCCAAACATGCATGTTGTGCAAGTTTAATATGCCGTCTCTAGTAAGCGTGCATTCATACGTCAATAGCACCAACCTACGGAATTGTAGCTGGAGTACATTGTTGTAAATACTGCTTCGCACACTACCTGTAGTGGGTAGTCCTTCTCCTGTAATGTCTGGACTTTCTGTAGATGGTGTGGATGGACCCGGTGTTCATGGACAACTCGCCGCACGACACTTTCACCCGAGTGCAGCCCCTGTGCCAGCTGCCGAGTGCTGGTGTCTTGGTCCTCATCGAAGCTTGTCAGCAACTCCTCCTCCAGCTGTTGTGTTCGAGTCGAACGTGGACGACACACATCGCGTTTTGACATCTAATGGAGGACAAACAGTAGACTGCGGATAGTATTCGCAGGTACCAAGCACCAAGTGCTAACACTTCACTGTACAATGGACACACCTCAGGCACAAAATGCCGACTTCCGTCTTCTCTGAGGCTTCTATCGATGGCGGCGAACGTGGAATGATGTGGTGTACGTCTGTTTGGAAACTGTTGTACATACAGTCTTGCAGCAGCTCTCCTGTTGCAATCCGCTTTGCCGTATGCAAGCACCATGTCGGCCATTTCCGCAGCTGTGTACTTGTACATGTCGCACTGTTGTCAACAACATTACTGCACCGGCAGACCAAACAAGGTCCGTAGTAGGACGAGCACAAGGGCTGTCTGGAGGAACGTAGCGCATCCGAGGAAATGTTGTTAAGCTTAGGCTCTGTGCACTATGGGACTTAACATCTGAGGTCATCAGTCCCCTAGAACTTAGAACTACTTAAACCTAACTAACCTAAGGACATCACACACATCCATGCCCGAGGCAGGATTCGAACCTGCGACCGTAGAGCGCCCAATCCCAACGTTTCCGGGTATCGATTCCTTCTTGATAACCTTTGCCTTTCCGAATGACGTACCAAGCGTTGTCGGTTTTTTTCCGACATCCTGTAGGCTACTCGTTAAGGGCTCATTCACAAAAAAATGGCTCTGAGCACTATGGGACTTAACATCTATGGTAATCAGTCCCATAGAACTTAGAACTACTTAAACCTAACTAACCTAAGGACATCAAACAACACACAGTCATCACGAGGCAGAGAAAATCCCTGACCCCGCGGGGAATCGAACCCGGGAACTCGGGAGCGGGAAGCGAGAACGCTACCGCACGACCACGAGCTGCGGACAGGCTCATTCACAACTACAGTGTTTTTAATTATATGTAAAAGAAGTCTGCACCTTTAAAAGTAGCCCGACAGCCGCGAAAAAAACCTTACGAAAAAATAATTAACTGGTATGTTAGTTCTAAGGAAGAGAATTATAAGTTCATAATTGGAAAGCTGACACAGTTGCAACGAGGAGCGGGCAATGCAAGCTTCACACATAAACAGTTTTAAGTACTAGTCGTTTGCGGTAGGAATTTGAATACATTGTTATTCTTGATGACGGGCATCATAATCAGTCACAATAATTATACGGATACAGAAATATTTGTGTGTACCTATCTAACTTTCCACACACTTGAAAAGTGTGAACTCTCTGTCCGGATCCTATTTCTTGTAAAATTGTGAAAATATTGAGAAATCAGTTGAAAGTCTTAACTGACAGTGGATTTCATAGTGAAAGTCACTCAAACTTTATCAAGTTAATCCAGTCGACATAGAGTAGGGTACATCCAAATCTACATGGTTACTCTGCAATTCACACTTAAGTGCCTGGCAGAGAGTACGTCGAACCATTTTCATACTACTTCTCTACCATCCTACTCTCGAATGGCGCGTGGGAAAAAGGAACACCCAAATCTTTCCGTTCGAGCTCTGATTTCTCTTATTTTATTATGATGATCATTTCTCCCTACGCAGGTGGGTGTCAACAAAATATTTACGCATTCGGAAGAGAAAGTTGGTGACTGAAATTTCGTAAATAGATCTCGCCGCAAAGAAAACCGCCTTTGTTTCAGTGACTGCCACGCCAACTCGCGTATCATATAAGTGACACTCTCACCCCAATTGCGCGATAACACGAAACGAGCTGTCCTTCTTTGCACTTTTTCTATGTCCTCCGTCAATCCTACCTGGTAACGATCCCATACCGCGCAGCAATATTCCAGCAGAGGACGGACAAGTGTAATGTAGACTGTCTCTTTAGTGGGTTTGTCGCATCTTCTAAGTATTCTGCCAACAAAGCGCAGACTTTGTTTCGCTTTCCCCACAATATTATCTATGTGGTCTTTCCAATTTAAGTTGCTCGTAATTGTAATTCCTAGGTATTTAGTCGAATTGACAGCTCTTAGGTTTGTGCGATTTATCGTATACCCAAAATTTATCGGATTTCTTTTAGTACCCATGTGGATGACCTCTCACTTTTCTTTGTTTAGTGCTAATTGCCACTTTTCGCACCATACAGAAATTCTCTCTAGATGATTTTGTAATTGGAATTGATCGTCTGATGATTTTACTAGACTGTAAATTACAGCGTCATCTGCAAACAATCTAAGGGGGCTGCTCAGATTATCACCTAGATCATTTATATAAATCAGGAGCAGCAGAGGGCCTATGACACTACCTTGCGGAACGCCAGATATCATTTCTGTTCTATTCGATGGTATACCGTCTATCACTGTGAACTGTGACCTCTCTGAGAGGAAATCACGGATCCAGTCACACAACTGAGACGATACTCCATATGCACGAAATTTGATTAACAGTCGCTTCTGAGGAACGGTATCAAACGCCTTCTGGAAATCTAGGAATATGGAATCGATCTGAAATCCCTTGTCGACAGCACTCATTACTTCATGGGAATAAAGAGCTAGCTGTGTTGCATAAGAACGATATTTTCTGAATCCGTGTTGGTTATGTATCAATAAGTCATTTTCTTCAAGGTGATTCATAATGTTCGAGTACAGTATATGCTCCAGAATCCTACTACAAATTGAGGTCAGTGATATGGGTCTGTAATTCAGTGGGTTACTCCTATTTCCTTTCTTGAATATTGGTGTGACATGTGCTACTTTCCAGTCTTTAGGAACAGACCTTTCGTCAAGTGAGCGATTGTATATGATTGCTAAGAAAGGCGCTATTGTGTCTGCGTACTCTGAGAGGAACCTGATTGGTATACCATCTGGACCGGAAGACTTGCCTTCAGCATGCACCAGCTCTTCCTCTTGTCGAACGGGGAACTAGTATGACACGATGTCAACAAACTCCCAGTTTTCTTCATACTAGTCACTTTCTTTCTTTCTTTCTTTCTTTCTCTCTCCTCCTCCTCCGTCTCCACCTCCACCTCCACCTCCTCCTCCACCTCCTCCTCCTCCTTTCTCATCTGCTTCGACTTTTATGTATACGTGAAACAGAATGCTAACTGAACAGTCTTCAGAGATTTCACAGTAGTTGAATGAGGCCTACTAACAGCATTATTGGTCATTGCGTAACCGACTTCGAGACTGAATTTTGTGCAGCGAGTGAGGTGGTGCACTGGTCAACACACTGGACTAGCATTCGGGAGGTCGACGGTTCAAATCATCCTCTGGCCCTCCTAATATAAGTTTTCAGTAATTTCCCTAAATCGCTCCAAGCAAATGTCGGGATGGTACCTTTGAAACGGGTGTGGCCGAATTTCTTCTCCATCCTCCCAGAACCGGAGCTTCTGATCAGTCTCTAGTGACCTCGTTGTCGACGGGACGCTAAACTCTAATCTCCTCCTCCCTGTATTTTGTCATTGTTTGTTCCACAAACGCAGACTCGGTGTGGAGTCTTTGCGCTATTATCAAGATACTGAGCTGGTAGAAAAGGGTTAGAAATTCTATACTACCGCCTAGTTTTTTGTAGGGTAAAACTTGATCTGCAGGGACCATCTGTTGAGACAGTCGCTGTCAACGCAACAAAAAACTAGTACAAGCATCTGCTCATCATCTGCTTTGTCAAGTCCACAAGAACTCTGATTCCGTTGAAAGATATTTTACACATGGCTACGGGCTGAATACGTTTCATTTTCCATGTAATACGGTTTTCTTAACGGACGAAAATGTTTCCTGCGTTGTTCTGTAGTCAGTATTTTGAAACCGCTGCTTGTACCATATCACAGTGTATTGAATTATTTTATTTATTTAAGTATTTCTTCTACCTAGCAAGGCTGCGGACTTCAGGCTTTCTCTTACATCTAAGCAGGCATCCTTACAGACTTTTGTTTACAGCTGGTTCATGCTGCTCCTGCTGTTGCTACTGCTACTACTGCTGCTGCTGATTATGATGACTGAAAAATAACATTCATATCGAATGGGAGAAACGCATGGCGGAAGAACAGAAAATACTAAATCTAGAAAAGTTAACTGATCCGGAGGCTAGTGTGAAATAATGTGGTAAAGTTGGCAGAGATAATGGAAAAAGAAGAAGAAGAAGCAAATGAGAAAGGAGGAGGAGGGGGAGGAGGTGGAGACGGAGGAGGAGGAGAGAGAAAGAAAGAGAGAAAGAAAAAAGGAAACTTCGAAGTTTGTTGACATCGTGACATACTAGTTCCCCGTTCGACAAGAGGAAGACAGCTAGTGCGTGCTGATAGGGTAACTACGCTACTGATGACAGGAAAAGCTTTAATCTGCTCTTGAATGCAATATGGTTTTCGATCAGATGTGGGTAATTGGACAGTCTGTCTTACGGGCAGTGATTAGAATGGAGGAGGAGATGACAAAAGACCCAGTTATCAGTTATGCATAGGAATAGCAACATGCTGGACACTGCTAAGTAACGATGAAGAAAGTAGAGCGTGTGAAAATCACCTCACGTATCCGGCCGAATCAAGCCTGAGCATAAGAAGTTGATCAACAGAGGTCAGTCTTCGTGTTACTACTTTAATGATCGGTCTGTTTAATCCGAGTAAAGTCAATTTTGTACCGGTAACGAAATTATGACCTGTCGTATGCTATTCTATAAACACTTTATGATTGGTGGTTTTCAGTCTATCCGGTGGAAAGTTGAATTGCATATTCATCACACGTACAACTTTTTTCCTTCCTCTGAAATAGATCGCTACAACTGAAATTAGTAGAAAATGCAGAAGAAATTTGTACAGTTGATGGCAAATATGCAACTCTTCAACTTGCTGACAGCTGTATCGAGTCACCTTATTAAACTGTTAGTATAGGGAACATTGTCGCAAGTTTCCTGGTGGTGGCTTCTTTACCAGATAACACTACGCTGCACTGGAAACTGTTGTCGACCCATCATTAAATATTTTGTTTGTTCCGATATAACACTAGCTGTAAGGGTCGAATGTTGCAGCGAATTGGCGCAAACGTACGCTCTGCTGTGCGTTCTCTTGTGTAGCAAGAAAAGTGAATGTTAGTGTACAGAAGCACTGATGTGGCAACCACCAAGACCAAAACCTGAATTTTTCCACAGCTTTTACGACCAAGACAGCGGCCTGCAGTGCTACTCACCTCAGCACCTCAGGTACACGATGGAGGTTGTTGAAATATCGAGACAGCATAAAGGATACAGAGGTAGTTCTGTAGCTATGAGTATGAAAAGAAGCCAAAGAACTCGTCAAATTCATGAACTTTAGTTTCAGCGTACCTTTCTCAACACAGTTATTAACGTTACATTACTTAATGGCAGCAACTTCATTCATCAGCACAATGAACTCATCTCGCTCTGTTGGTCCATAATTGTCCATAAGATCCATAGGGCGATATAAAATGGAAGCTCAGATTGGTGCTGTGTTCATTCGCTTCCCGGAAACATTTGATACAGTTCTACACTGTCACTTAGTGAACAAGATCAGGGATTATGGGACATCGGACCAGCTTTGCGTCTGAGTTCAGGACATCCCAACAGATATAATTCGACTCGTCGTTATCAGCGGGATAAAATATTTAGATGACATAGGAACTTTGGGAGTACACCAAAAAGTATAACATGGGCTTTATTGTTCACAATAGATATAAAAGATCGGGTTGATAAAGTTGGATGCTTGGTGTGGCCTCGCAGATGAGGCAATTTTATGTAGGATAGTTGCAATACCGAAAAATGTTGCAAAGTATTGGAAGATTGCAAAGGATCGAAACTTAGCGTAGGGAGATCCAGCTGACTATCAACGTAAATAGATGTAACATTTTATTAAGGGTATTTAAATCCGTCCATCCGGCTACTAGAAAAGACTTTTTTATATCACCATTCGCGTTTCGCATTATTGGTACAAAATATCGTTAGTTGTTTGCAGTGAAAGATATCTACAAATTTGGTTTGGTTTCTAGACCTAAAAAACAATTCTTTTGCAAAGATTCTAAGGTGTAATTTTTACATACAGTATGTATTTCAGTTTTCTGCTTATATCGGGAAACGTACGCCAGCCTGAGTATCTTTGAAGTATTTCTTCGTTCGGCACTGAAGTTTTTTGCCCAGTCTCACTCCGGTTTATTGTAAATAAGCTTTTGCTACTTGCATTTTATCCCTGCTATCTTCAGAATATCGTCTCAATATTGCCAAAAGTTTTCCCTAAATCTGCAAATACTATAAACATAGGTCTGCATTTCTTCAGTCTGTCTGCTAAGAAAAATTGTAGAACAGTAGAGCCGCGCATGTTCCTTCTTTTCTCCAGAATCCAGACTAATCTTCCTCGAGGTCGGCTTCTAGGAGTTTTTCCGTTCTTCCGTATATATCTCGTGCCAATATTTTGAAACCATTACTTACTACGCTCATAGTTCAGTAATATTCACACTTGTAACTACCTGCCTTCATTGGAATAGAATGAACATATTCTTCTTGAAGGTTGAAGATATTTAGGCTGTCTTATACATCTTGCATAACAGGTGCAACAGTATTACCTTGGTATGTTCTCCTAATAACCTTAGTAATTACCAGGAATTATTGTCGTTTACTCCATGGGCTTTTCTTCGAATTATCTCTTCCAATGCTGTGTCAAAATTATCTAACAGTACCATATGTCCCATGTCATCTTCGTCTACTTCCTCTTCTCTTTTTTGGGAATTGTTTGTATAGCCCTTCTGTTTTTCCCTTCAGTATGTCTGCTTTCCATTTCTTTCTTGGTGCTGGCTTGCCATTTGTCCTCCTACATAACAGTAAAATATCTAAGAGTACCCATCTGATGTCACCTATAGTGGAATGACTGCACAAAATGTGACGTACGAAAATCATATGCTACGCTGTCATTAAGAGGAAGAATTTTAAGAAAATTTTATTCATTCAAGAAGTAAGTATCGTCACCAATGATCTCCTAGGCAAAAGCCAGGATGCTTCCTTTGAAAGGAAACCGAATTTGTGCTCCGTCTCTAATGACCTCATCTTCTACGGGAAATTAGAGTCTAATCTTCATTCTTTTTACGAAAGAGTGGCCCCTAAAACACTCATTCGACCCAGTCTCAAGTATTGCTCGTCAGTCTGGGAACCTTGACACGTAGGATTATTAGAGGCGGCAGAGAAAAATCAAGGGAGACTGGCACGTGTCGACACACATTCGTTTAGTAAGCGCTAGAGCGTTACGGAAAGGCATATCAAATCCCAGTGGCAGACTTTACGAGAGAGGCGTTGTACAATACAAAGAGGATTACTGTAAAAATATATATTTCGTCCTCCGACACACAATTCGCGAAATGACCAACACGCGAAAATCAGAGAAATTACAGTCGTTCTTTCCACGCATAGTTCACGACTGGAGGAGGAGCTTGAGGATAATCGTCAAGTACCCTCCATCACACACCATAAGGTGGCTTGCGAGGTGTGGATATAGGTGCAGATGCAGATTAAAGCTGTGGTGAAGCTGCGTTATCGGCAGTAGTGTCTTCGTTCTTGTTTATCGCTGTGACTGTCCTGACACCCTGCTTTGTATAACTTTGCTGCTATTACCCTGTTTGAATTGAAAAGGACATAGTAGATTCACGATGGTATTGCGAATAGTGTCCAAACTATGTGTGTGAAGGTAAGGTCTGTGGCAAAAGCCCGTGATCACGCTAATAGCCTGAGTGGGGTAAGAGTGCAGCCTCTCTTCGCCGCGTCGCTATTAAGGGGAGGATGGCGGACCCACCGCCCCCGCCGCCTTTTACCTCCGGGAACTATTCCCGGTACTCGTCTGATAGCAAGCTGAGTGGATCAAGGGGCCGTTCTGGAGGGACTGGAACGAAGGAGGAGTCCCACCCCTGTCTGGGAATGAACTCACGACCTCCAGAGCCCGAGTCTAGTGCTCTACCCGCTAGGCCATTACAGTCACAAATGATTATTGTTCCATTTATAGTGTGTAGCATTGGTAGGAAGAAGTGTTGGGACAAATGGGATACATTAATTATTTATTTGTAATTTCTGCTATCAGTAACTTTTATATTTTTTGTTTTATGTTTCATCTAACATAATAAAACGCGTTTCGAACTTGTTCTGTTCATCTTCAGGCGTTTATACATACATACATACAGAGAAATGATTAACATCACCAGTGGTGCAAGTGAAGCTGCATGGTGATGAAATCGTAAGTGCTCAACTGTCATATAAAAGCCTTTCACGCTATTTTCACAACAACCAACTAATGCAAAACTATCTGCATTCTATATAGGCTGTGATATCATACATAGTCAACCACAAGGAAAAAACCTGCGGAAGACATCACTGACATCGATTTCTGACCATCCACTGATCCACTCGCCCCCCCCCCCCCCCCCCCAAATGCTACAGCAGCCACTAGAGTAAAAACAGTGGACAAAGAGTTCTAGGTTAATATAGTTTTAAGACTGTTTATTTTTAAGTAACATTTCTCTGTATGTATGTATGTATGTATAAACGCCTGAAATTGTTCGAAACGCGTTGTATTATGTTCGATTAAACATAAAGCAAAAAATAAAAAAGTGACTGGTAGCACAAATTACAAATAAATAATTATCCCACACAATCACGGTTCACAAACGTAGCCATTATGGCCGAAAATAAGTGGGATACTGTTGAGTTTCTTCAATAATACCTGTACGCCTGTCGTTCTTGGCGTATTCTGAAGACGACAAGTCGTAAAAAGATAGACTCTTCCTAATTTTTAATATACATTTCTTGCTATCGGAATCTGTGATAAAAAAAAAAAAAAAAAAAAAAAACAGAACACTTACTTATGAGCAATACGTTCATTATCGTGTTTTTTTTTCTATCTTTCCTTAGTTGTTTCGATATTATCATTCTTCGAGATATGGTCCGTCTATGCAACTAAGTGAAAATTTGTTTCTTGCCTAATAATAAGAGAATAACGGAAACCTGAAGAAGAGTAACACAACTGGAAACATTGCATAACGCAGTTATTATACAGGGTGTTTCCGTAAGATAGAGCAAAAATTTAACAGGACATAGAGGATACCCCGCTGAACAATTTGAGATAGGGAACCTATGGTCGGACAATGATACACGTCTGCGGAAGCAGTTCCAAACAGCTACAGAAGTGCAAGTGTCAACACAAACAATACTAAATAGGCTCCATGAGCAGGCTTACGTGCCAGGAGACCTATCGAGGCTCCTCCTCTAAATCGGGTTCTGACAGGGGTTCGTGTCTCATGAACACCAAACCACTCTCTGTTGACTAGCAGCATTGGGACACAACGCTCTTTTCTGATGAGACTCTTAACAGTCTCCACCCTGACAATGTTGGTATTCGTATTTAGAGGCAACGAGGCTATCATTTACACCCTAACTGTATAATAGACAGCCACCGTATTAACGCATTTCAGTCATGCAATGGAGTGGAATCATTTATGGCCATAGGATACCACATGTGCCAACAAATGGGATGAGGACTGGTGTGAAGTGTCGGGACATCCTTGCACGCATTGTGGCTCTATTTGGTGAATATATTGGAACGAGATTCACGCTGATGGACGACAATGCACGCCACCATCGTCACAATCTTGTGAGCACTTTCCTGGTGGAGCATAAAATCAGTCGGATGGAATGGTCTCCATATTCTACAGATCTCAGCTGTATGGGCCACGCTAAAGCAAGCGGTTTTCACTCGACCTGTCCCAGTAGGGACCTTACAGGACCTCATAGAAACCGCTGTGGAGTAATCGTACAATACCACATAGGCTTATCTACATCTACAGAGATACTCCGCAAGCCACTGTACGGTGCGTGGTGGAGGGTACCTTGTACTACTACTTGTCATTTCCTTTCCCGTTCCACTCGCAAATGCAGCGAAGGAAAAACGAATGTCTCTACTCCTTCGTATGAGCCCTGATTTCTCGTATCTTATCTTCGAGGTCCTTACGCTAAATGTATGCTAGTGGTAGTAGAATCATTCCGGGCAATTTTTTAAGCGGTATGCCTAATCGCATTCAGAAGTTTCTCCAATTACGAAGAGGACGAATTCGTTCACAAACAATGTGTTATGCAAAATGTCAGCGAAAAGAAACTGAAGTGTTTGCAAGTTCTATCTTTTGTAAGATTTTATTTTTATTTTTTGTTTGTTTTTATCATGTGGAAATGTGATTATCTTCTTCATTTTTGGTTTCTTAAGAGTACCTGACATGTGGCCGAGCGGTTCTAGGCGCTTCAGCCTGGAACTGCACGACCGCTACGGCCGCAGGTTCGAATCCTGCCTCGGGCATGGATGTGTCTGATGTCCTTAGGTTAGTTAGGTTTAAGTAGTTCTAAGGTCTAGGGGTCTGATGACCTCAGATGTTAAGTCCCATAGTGCTCAGAGCCATTTGAACCATTTTTGAAGTACCTGACAGGAAAAAAAATCAGCTTTGTTTCCTATTATGTCCAATATTTATATTAAAGCAATATGCAAAAATCATTCTGACCACTGCATAAATGCTCCTTCAAAGTTGCTACGCCAAGTACTTGCTGTATTCGCTCATAAAGACGATGTTCGAGAAGTGGAGTATATCACCAAGGTTTCTTGAAACACCTTTTCAAAGCACATATCGTAAGAAGTATTTTTTATGAGAATTACTAACGTGTGAAGCTCGGATTTCATGCATTAAGCTATATTTTTATTAGAAAACTAATTTACCTTTAAATCATAGGAGTCTTATTAACAACACGACACGCGGTTTGAAATTGATGTTTCTACGTATATCTCGTTAAAAAGGGTGTTCAGTTCGTATCCTCAATACCAGTACAATGTACCGACATTTTCTTAACTTCTCGGCTCTGTAGCACTGAGTCGGTAGAGGTAAGTGGAATTCGGGCTGCTAACATGTTGATTTCTCTCGTTACAGACTTGCCACAGAGTCGTACTGTGCGCATAGGTCATTGTTTAATACTGTGTTTCATTTTGGTGAATCGTAATTTATAGTAGTATCATTTGTACGCGACCTCTTACGCCACTGGGTACCTCCTGATCTGATATACGTGCAGAGTGGTTATAATTAAACTTGCGCTACTTGAGAGGGCACTCATGACAAACGAGTGATAGTAGGACAATGAAACTTCGTGGAAATAACGACGGGAAATAACGAATAAACCATTGAAATAAACCCATTTCAATTTTCACTTGAGAGGGTAACATTTGTTAACTGCGTACAGTGTGTACGTTCCAGGACCCAAACGTTGCTGAATATGAAGACCGGCTGCATCCACGACAGCATAGAACCGCACTAGAGATTGCATTAGAGATTGCACATTGCGTCCAGCATTCTCAGCCATGGCAACAGAAACTATTTCAACAATTTGTGGCGCAATTCGCTATCAGCTCTCCAGGAGCAGTTCCCAAATCTCATGTTAATTCGAATTTCAAAATCTTGTTGTATAGTCCCAGTGCGGAGTGAGGGCCTCTCCGTATTCCTTTATTACGTCGATACTTTTTTAGATTGAAGACAGCTGATAGGTATACCTGCTTAAAGGAAGTTCCTCTAACTAAGGGCTCACCTTCTGAGGATGTAATGTTTCCAAGTAGAGAAGGAATTAGCATATTTCATCAAAATATAAGAGGTGTTAGAGATAAAGTTGGTGAACTGCTTATAGATGTTGACTCTGAAATTATTGGTATAACAGAGCACCACTTAAATAACTTGACAATGGAGAGGCTTCCTTTACCAGGATACAGATTAGCTGGCTGTTTTTCAAGGAGTTCCTTGCGGGGTGGGGGAGTGGCTATGTACGTAAAAATATTATTCCATTTGAGTCCATACTACACTGCACTGAACATATATTTGAATGTTGTGCGGAGGCAGTTGAATTTAGTGAAACTAAACTTCTAATTGTTGTTTTTTATAGGTCCCCTAACTCCGATTTCAGAGCATTTCTGCTCAAGCCAGATAGGGTTCGTTATTCACATTGTACGTAGCACCAGAAATTAGTTATATGTGGTGAGTTCAATATTAATTTTGTATATGATGGTGCAAGAAAAAGTGTGTTGATAGATCTCCTAAATTCACATGATCTGATGCAGACTGTGTTTTTCCTAACTAGGGTGTAGGGAAACAGTAGCACAGGCATAGACAATATTTTTATTCATTCTTTATTACTAGATGGCAATTCTGTTAGTAAAAGCGTGAATGGCCTTTCACACCATGATGCACAAATTTTAACATTAAAATGCTTTTGTACCCAAACAAGTGTCATATTTAATTACAAACTATGTAGGAAAGTTAATCCAACAGCAATAGAGACTTTTTTAAACCTTGTCAAGGAACAAGAGTGGCAGGATGTTTATGGTGCCGATAACATAGATGATAAATACAGTACTTTCCTTAACACAATTTCTCATGCTCTTTGAGAGCTGCTTTCCATTAGAACCTTTTAAACTGGGTACTAGCAGTAATAGGCAGCTCGGGTGGCTGACTAGTGGGATAGGAATATCTTGTAGAACAAAGCGGGAATTATATCAAGATGTTAGAAGTAATCACAATCAAGCTACAGTAGCCCATTACAAGCAGTACTGTAAGGTTCTTAAAATGTTATTAGGAAGAAAAGAGTATGTGATATTCACATACAACAGCTAATTCACAGGTTAAAATTAAAACCATATGGTCAGTTGCGAAGGAAGTGTCTGGTCAGCAGCACAAGGTCGACGATATAGAGTCAGTTCGCAACAAAAATATTTCTGTCACTGATAAATCAGATATACGCACAGTATTTAACAATCATTTTCTGAGCATTGCTGGTGAATTAAATAAAAGTTTTGTTTCTACAGGGTGTCATATAACTTTCTTGGCAAATTCCTTTCCGAGATTGATGTCTGAAATACTTCTCTGTGATACAGACAAGGGGGAGACTGAGTTAATAATTAAATCACTAAAGACGAAGGACTCTCATGGTTATGATGGAGTGTCTAGCAGAATATTAAAGTACTGTGCTGCACACGTTAGCCCTGTATTTAGCCATATTTGTATTTTTTCCTTTAGGAATAGTCAGTTTCCTGAGCGATTAAAGTACTCAGTAGTAAAGCCATTTTATAAAAAGGGAGAAAGGGATAATGTAGATAATTTTAGTCCTATTTCTATGCCATCAGTGTTTGAAAAAGTTGTTGAAAAGGCTGTGTGTGTATGGATAATTGACCATTTTATATCACACGATTTGCTATCAAATGTACAGTTCGGCTTTAGAAGTCGTTTAACAACTGAAAATGCTATATTCTCTTTTCTCTGCGAGGTACTGGATGGATTAAACAAATGGTTTCGAACGCTTGGCATATTTTTTTGATTTAACTAAGGCATTTGATTGTGTTGATCACAAAATATTGCTCCAGGAGTTGGACCATTATGGAATACAGGGAGTAGCTCAGAATTGGTTCACCTCTTACTTTAGCAACAGGCAGTAAAAGGTCATTACTCACACTGTTGATAACGGCTGTGATGTGGGGTCTGAGTGGAGTACTGTCAAATGGGGGTGCCCCAGGGATCAGTGTTGGGAGCACTCCTGTTCCTTATTTATATAAATGATATGCCCTCTAGTATTAAGGGTAACTCTAAAATATTTCTATTTGCTGATGACACTAGCTTGGTAGTAAAGGATGTTGTGTGCAACATTGGCTCGGTTTCAAATGGTGCAGTACATGACCTAAGTTCATGGCTTGTAAAAAATAAACTAACGCTAAATCACAGTAATACTCAATTTTTACAGTATCTAATACACAATTCAACAAAACCTGACGTTTTAATTTCACAGAACGGGCATATGATTAGTGAAAATGAACAGTTCAAATTTCTAGGTGTTCGGATAGATAGTAAGCTGTTGTGGAAAGCCCACATTCAGGATCTTGTTCAAAGACTTAATACTGCCATTTTTACTATTCGAACGGAATCAGAAGTGAGTGATCCTTCGACACGAAAATTAGTTTACTTCGCTTATTTTCATTCGCTTGTGTCGTATGGTATTATATTTTGGGGTAACTCTTCCCATTCTAAAAGGATATTTTTGGCTCAGAAACGGGTGGTTCATGCAATAAGTGGTGTAAGTTCACGAACCTCTTGTCGACCCCTGTTCACGAGTCTGGGTATTTTGACATTGGCCTCTCAATGTGTATATTCCTTACTGTCATTTCTTGTTAACAATATTAGCTTATTCCCAAAAATAAGAAGCTTTCACTCAGTCAATACTCGGCAGAAATCAAACCTGCATTTGGATCGAACCTCCTTAACTCTTGCGCAGAAAGGTGTGCAGTATACTGCTGCATCCATTTTCAATAAGCTACCACTCGAATTCAAGTATCTTAGCAGTAATCCACGCGCTTTCAAATCGAAACTGAAGAGTTTCCTCATGTGTCACTTCTTCTATTCTGTCGAGGAGTTCCTCGAAAAATTAAGCTGATACTTATTGTATTGTTGATTGCGTTTACTTAATCTTATGGACTGACTTCCCGGTTCATAAACATTAATTTTTATTACTTTTATGTTGTAATTTCATGAACTGAGACGTTCCATGACCTTGGAGATTTGCTCCTCAATTTGATCCTACGGAACTTGACGTGTAAATAAATAAACAAAAGAGCTGCAGCACTATGGCTGTTGTTTAGATGAAACAGCTTTAAGAGTAAAGCTCTGCTCACCTTACCCAGACCCATGTTGACTGTCTGCATCTGCAATGCACACTGTGTCTTGTTTCAACCCAACGTCGCAGTACCAGTACCGGCGACTAACGGCAAGTCATGACATTTACATTACTGACAATGCCAATCACGCAGCGCACAGTCTGAACATCATTCCAATAAAGTTGGATACCCATATAGTTAATAGTTTTCCGTCTACGCAAGCTACAGTAGTGAAAATTTAATTGTAATCACCCTGTATTTTCATCGACACGAGCCTCACATGAGCGCTGCATCGCTAGCAATGTCGCGAACAATAATATCATCACTTGCAATCGGTTATGCACTAGCGACTTGCCAATCAGTTTCAACCAATATTTCGAATTGGGGAAGTTCTATTATCGAAAATTATCTGCTCATTTAACAAAACTGCTTGCGTCGAATAATATTCCCAAAAAACACAACAATCGCAATCTATTAAACTTGAAACTTCCCGGCAGATTAAAACTGTGTGCTGGATCGAAACTCGAATTCCGGGCCTCGTTCTAGCCCACGAAAGGCAAAGGTCCCGAGTTCGAGTCTCGGTCCGGCACACAGTTTTAATCTGCCAGAAAGTTTCATATCAGCGCACACTCCACCGCAGAGTGAAAATTTCATTCTGTATTAAACCTTTTTGGAAAGTTTTTGGTTGGAAAATGTAGCCCGTAAACTAATAAACTGTTCACAGTTGAATTATGCTACTTGTATACACTGAAGAGCCAAAGAAACTGACACACCTGTCTCATATCGTGTAGGGCCTCCTCGAGCACGCAGAAATGCCGCAACACGACGTGGCATGGACTCGACTAATGTCTGAGGTAGTGCTAGACGGTATTGACACCATGAATCCTGCAGGGCTGGTATATAAATCAGTAAGAGTACGAGGGGGTGGAGATCTCTTCTGAACAGCATGCTGCAACGCATCCTAGATATGCTCAATAATGTTCATGTCTGTGGAGTCTGGTGGCCAGCGGAAGTGTTTAAACTCAGAAGAGTGTTCCTGGGGCCACACTGCAGCAAGTCTGGACGTGTGGAGTCTCAAACTGTTATGTTGGAATTGCCCAAATCCGTCGGAATACACAGTGGACATGAATTGATGCAGGTGACCAGACAGAATGCTTACGTACGTCTCACCTGTCAGAGTCGTATCTAGACGTATCAGGGGTCCCATATCACTCCAACTGCACACGTCCCACACCATTACAGAACCTCCACCCATACTGACATGCAGGGTCCATGGATTCATGAGGTTGTCTCCATACCCGTACACGTCTATCCGCTCGATACGATTTGGAACGAGACTTGTCCGAGCAGGCAACATGTTTCCAGTCTTCAACAGTCCAGTGTCAGTGTTGACGGGCCCAGGCGAGGCGTTAAAACTTTGTGTCGTGCAGTCATCAAGGGTACACGAGTGGGCTTTCGGCTCCATAAGCCCATATCGATGATGTTTCGTTGAACGGTTCGAACGCTGACACTTGTTGATGGCCCAGCATTGAAATCTGCAGCAATATGCGGTAGGGTTGCACTTCTGTGACGTTGAACGATTCTCTTCATTTGTCGTTGGTCCCGTACTTTCAGGATCTTTTTCCGGTCGCAGCGACGTCGGAGATTTGATGTGTTACCGGATTCCTGATATTCACGGTACACCTGCCATTGTAGCAGTAGTAACGGATCTAACGGCTGCGCCAGACACTTGTTCTCTTCTATAGGCGTTGCAGACCGCAGTGCCGCATTGTGCCTGTTTACATATCTCTGAATTTGAATACGCATTTCTATACCAGTTCCTTTGGCGCTTGAATGTAACGAAGCTTTATTAATAGCCTGCAGAACTTTGGTGCTATCTTTGATCAGTTCATAACTATCTTTAAGAAGTTCCTCATTTTTCTGTTTTCACTTTCCTGCCTCACTTTTTACTATGTTCCAAGTAACTTACTTTTTATGTTGATGCTCTAATAATTTAATTTCTTCTTGAAAATACATGCCGTAGTAAAACACTGTACTCGCATTCGGGAGAACGATTCAAATTCCCGTCCGAACTCGCATATTTAGGTTTTTTGTGATGTGCCTATCATTTCCCAATTGGAGATAGTGCTCTAGCTCTAATCACCTCGTCACCGACTGAAAAATACCTCTTTTTTATTCTATAATGACTTTGCTTAGACTTTTACAATTCAGTTTGTAATGTGATTTAGCCCTGTAATCTTCCTGGTCCTTTAATGGTTACTATGCGTGATTTGCTGATTCTATTTATAGATAGGCATTTAACCCACACTCGTTAAGTTTTTAGCACAATTCATTTCAAAGTAGGTAGCCTATTTCCATATTGCGGATTATATTATGATTTTCATTCGCGCCAAGTGTGTAATGTAGACCCTTCCAGTTTGAATTTCGCAAATACATCTTTAAGTCTTCACATCCGTCACAGCCTTGGCAGCAAAATTTGCTCACTTGGTCCGTTTCGTTCTGTGTAAACGTTAACTCCGTCCACAGGCTCCGACAGGCCGCCGTGTCATCCTCAGCCCGCAGGCGTCACCGGATGCGGATATGGAGGGTCATGTGGTCAGCACACCGCTCTTCCGGCGGTATGTCAGTTTCCGAGACCAGAGCCGCTATTTCTCAGTCAAGTAGCTCCTCAGTTTGCCTCACAAGAGCTGAGTGCACCCCGCTTGCCAACAGCGCTCGGCAGACCGGATGGGCATCCATCCAAGTTCTAGCTCAGCCCGACAGCGCTTAACTTTGGTGATCTGGCGGGAACCAGTGTTACCACTGCGGCAAGGCCGTTGGCCCTTTTCGTCCTACAGCCCACGAAACTGATGCACAAGTTCTGATGCAGGTTGATCTTTGACTTGGGTAAAGGAGGTACATGATTCGCTCTGGAAGTGTCCAAAACGAATTTTAATTTAACATAGAGAAATACTTTACCTGACTGATAAATTTTACTAGTTTTTTAATTTTTCCCATTTTAATTATTCCTGTTTTTTTTCTGTTTCACTTTTTCGAGAGCCGGGAACCCTTATTCTCGGGGGCCACAGGGCTATTTTCCGGTTGCCCCAGTGTAGTTAAGCCCTTGCTCAGGGGTCCATTCCTGTATTTCGCTACAGCTTTCTGACGTTGCGACTTTAGCACATACAGCAGCAACTTATGTGCAATGTCTCGTGGAGCTCAAGACTGTATCCAACGGTTCATATCAGGGGCAGTCAAGTGAAAATGAGGCAGATGAAAAAAAAAAGTAAACCGTTTATTATTTCAGAAGTGATCGCCATAACTGTTAATACATTTATCTCACTCTGAGATAAGATAGTCAATGCCTTCATGGGAAAATTTCTGCAGTTGTCTACGGAACCATGATTGTACCCAGGATGTGCAAGGGCTTCCCAGCGAAACTTATGCAGCGTAGTCGAAACAACCCTTGGCAACACGAGTCAACTGCCTTTACTTACACCTAACGTTCATCCTTTACAAGTCTCTCTGAATTTAGCTACAATTTCTGGTGATGCAGCTTTCCAATATACAATAGCATCATCTTCTAACACCCTTAAGAAGCTGTCATCATTACCCACCACGTTATTTGATGAATAGTAACTACCACGCAACACTCCATTCGAGTGCTCCAGAAGTTACTTTTACATCTCATGATTTCGCCTCGTTAGGAACGACGTGCTGAGTTGTATCTGCTAAAGCTTGAGTCCTGTCACAAAACGGGTCCGATATTCCTATATACAGGATGATTTTAGTGAATGGGGAGAAACTGCAGAAAACGGTCCCTGCGAGGAAAAAGAGTAAAAAAGATTATATGTACATATGTCCGAAAATCTGTTCCAAAGAAGGCACGCCCACTTCGGGAAGAAGGTAAAAGATCTTTGACAGTGTAGATTTCAATGATTGAAAGTGCACATTCGAACACGCCAAGCAAGTGGGAACGTTCTGTCTGTACTAATGTTTTAGCTCAACACTCAAAAGGCCAGTCAACTGGAGCACCGTCATGTAGTAACCACCTCCTTACCACCACAGGCACGTCTTCCAGTAGGAGAAGCAAGGATATCCGCAGTAACTGCAGATGTTCCTCTCCTGTGAAACGTTGTGGAAGGACTGCTGGACCCACGAGGCGATTGTCAATAATCCACGACCACGTACTGATGCTGAACCGGTGCTGATGGTCCGTTGCCACCATACCGTGGGAATTCTCCTGAGCCCACTGGTGGCTGTTGTGAAGGTTGACGACACTGTCCCGTGAAGATAGCCTCAACTGTGAGAAGAATGAATGACAGAAATCCGTGTACTAAGGTGCATCACCCTTGGAAACAATTTCCAGCCTGGTGTCCATCTGACCATTTTTGTTCCTTATCATTTGAGGAATCCTCTCCTTCAGTATTTAGTGCCACCAAAGCTTCCCCCTTGGTGTATTACTGAAATTATTTCCTTGATATCAATATTTCCGTGGATATTAACATTCCTGAGTGCTGGTTCAGCTCAGCCCTCCCACCACGTCCTAGCCCCCACTGATCTTCTTCACATATCCCGCGTACGTTCCTCTGGATGTAGTGTTCGGAAATAATAGGAGAGAACATCAGACAGTTTGGAAATTTTGGTCGGTATGACGTAAGTGGTTTATGCGCCTAGTCACGATAAGCCTGAGATCCAGTTTCGTGCGTGGTGTGCCTCTGGTTTTCAATAATCACGACATATTGCTAGTTACATGTCAATAAGCTGAAAACTGTACTAACAGCCAAGTCTGGCACTGAAGCGACGTGAGCTGGTACCCCCCGCAGCCAAGGCCAGCGGACGAATGTACTCGACAGCGGCGTTTCCAGACGGACGTCCTCCTTTGACCAGCGCAAGGTTACAGGGAGAGCGATCAACGAGCACTCTCCACGAGCTCTTTCTCACACCATCGCTGCTGGCACAGTATTTACAGATAATTTTATTTAAGCGTTTCCCAAAGCAAGAGGAAGGGCCACTATTTATGCCCATCAAGGCATGTGACGGAAATGAAAAGTAAATCGAAATCCTTCTGTCTGTTTCGCAATGCAGAACGAAAGAATCACATTATCATATAACAGCGCTCAATTTCAAAATACGAAATCGTCAGTTTATTTTGTCTGGCAAAAGAAACTTTATTGTCAAATCTGAGCTCGTGATCTGTCTGTGATAACTTCATCGTCGATGAGGAGTTGAACCCCAACTTTACTTCCTTCTTTGGCCTTGTGATATTCGGAACAAAATATCATTGTCAGTCTGAAAAGCAGGTGAGTTCTTGCCAGGTTTTGCCGACAGTTTCATGTTGATAAGGATGAAAGTTACGCTGTGAAGTAAAACAAATGTGCATGACAACAGAAAAAAGTTTACGATATATTGTGTTTGTTATGAGTATTATTACTTTAGTGAGAATGGTGTAACCCCACTGATTTTCTGTTGATTCTATGGTAAAGTCAATTACCATTTCAGATACATAACATTCTACGACTGAAGAAATTGTTTTGTGAAATTTGTGGAAAATGTCACTGCGATTTGACATTAAAGAATTTCTGTAGTATTTCACAGTTTATTTAAAAATTTTGGAGCTAAACAGTAAATCCATTGCTGATGAAGCGAATTAGTATCTATTCTTAGTATATTTCGTATTTATGTAAAAAATAACACACAGTTATTAAGAAATGACTTCATATAGCAACTATGAGAAACATATTAAGACTCTCTCTTGTTGACGGTTACATACGTATTTCGTACACAG
The DNA here is from genome assembly GCF_023864345.2 of Schistocerca serialis cubense. Taxonomy (NCBI): domain Eukaryota; kingdom Metazoa; phylum Arthropoda; class Insecta; order Orthoptera; family Acrididae; genus Schistocerca; species Schistocerca serialis. Next base: position 149,349,392 of record NC_064640.1, read on the forward strand.
TTTCTTTAATGCTGCGAGTATTCGTAACTCATCAAATTGTCGTAAATCTCTTCCGGATAATTTATTGGGAGTTGTATCATCTAAAGAAAGTCATCCCTCTGGAAACACGTACAGGCTTCATAACTCTATATCTTTTTAAAATATTGTGGTCATGAAAAATTTTAAGGACTCTTGTCATTTTTTGTTTATTAAGATATGTTTATCTTATTTTTCAGATTCTGAAATGGCGTATGAACTCGATGAGGTACTGGAAGAGTTAGGACGTTTCGGAAAATACCAAGCCTTTACCTTCATATACATAACTGTACCGATCATATTTCACGTAATTACTGGATTAAGTTTCATCTTCACGGCTGGAACCGTCGAGCATAGGTAAGCTACATTCACAAGCCAATCTTTCCTCAGTTACTTAAGTCTTAAATTTAGCTTCTTCAGTCTTTTCCCCGTAGATGAGTAATAGATCATTGCTATTAAACGACAATATACAGTGTGGTAAAAAAAGTTCTTCCGCATTTTTAGAGGTAATAGTATGGAGCAAAACAAGAAAAAAAGTCCAGTAAACATTTGCTGTAAAACGGATACTTTGAGAGCTATGAGCACTTGTTCATCTTCGCTACTGTGAAACACATCTCTTCTACTGCAAGCGGTTTCATTTTTCGAACGACCTGCAGAACGCAATAAAAAATTTAGGACACATTCCTCCTAGAGGAGGAACTATTACAAGAGATGTCGTTATGTATGATGGAGCACCAACCCAGTTTCTATGTAAGTCCGAGAACACTTCACACACACATATTTAACGTTTGTAGGCCAGCGTGTCCCCCTATCTTAATACCTTGGATTTCCGTTGTGGAGACACTTTCGTGCATGCAAGCCCTATTAACCATATACAAACACTACCGGAATGAGTCACTAATGCCTTCCAGGGCGTCCGTGACCAACCTGGAGTTTTTCAGAGTGAGCGTGGTACATTAAGTTCTACAGAATCATCCCTTACTATGTACTGACACCATACTGAGCACCTTCTTAGCAATGAGTCACAAGTGCGTCGGCATGTAATAGCAAGCAGATAACCTCATAAGCTATGCTGTTCCGCAGTTTTCTCATTCATTTATTGCACTCTGCACGTCGTACGTGATATCAAAGAATTTCCGATAAACGAAATGCGTTTCACATTAGTGAAGATGAGTTCATAGCTCTTAAAACCTACATTTTAGATCCTATGTTCACTGAATATTTTTCTCTTGCTTTAGTCCCTACTACCACTTCTAAAAATATGGAATAATTTTTAAAGCCTTGTTTATTTGCGAATAATTCTGAAATTTCCATATTAGCTTCTTTTACCTAAAGGTGTTCTATTTCAGAAGAATCTACAGTCTATCTGCTAGTGACTCATATACACTCCTGGAAATTGAAATAAGAACACCATGAATTCATTGTCCCAGGAAGGGGAAACTTTATTGACACATTCCTGGGGTCAGATACATCACATGATCACACTGACAGAACCACAGGCACATAGACACAGGCAACAGAGCATGCACAATGTCGGCACTAGTACAGTGTATATCCACCTTTCGCAGCAATGCAGGCTGCTATTCTCCCATGGAGACGATCGTAGAGATGCTGGATGTAGTCCTGTGGAACGGCTTGCCATGCCATTTCCAACTGGCGCCTCAGTTGGACCAGCGATCGTGCTGGACGTGCAGACCGCGTGAGACGACGCTTCATCCAGTCCCAAACATGCTCAATGGGGGACAGATCCGGAGATCTTGCTGGCCAGGGTAGTTGACTTACACCTTCTAGAGCACGTTGGGTGGCACGGGATACATGCGGACGTGCATTGTCCTGTTGGAACAGCAAGTTCCCTTGCCGGTCTAGGAATGGTAGAACGATGGGTTCGATGACGGTTTGGATGTACCGTGCACTATTCAGTGTCCCCTCGACGATCACCAGTGGTGTACGGCCAGTGTAGGAGATCGCTCCCCACACCATGATGCCGGGTGTTGGCCCTGTGTGCCTCGGTCGTATGCAGTCCTGATTGTGGCGCTCACCTGCACGGCGCCAAACACGCATACGACCATCATTGGCACCAAGGCAGAAGCGACTCTCATCGCTGAAGACGACACGTCTCCATTCGTCCCTCCATTCACGCCTGTCGCGACACCACTGGAGGCGGGCTGCACGATGTTGGGGCGTGAGCGGAAGACGGCCTAACGGTGTGCAGGACCGTAGCCCAGCTTCATGGAGACGGTTGCGAATGGTCCTCGCCGATACCCCAGGAGCAACAGTGTCCCTAATTTGCTGGGAAGTGGCGGTGCGGTCCCCTACGGCACTGCGTAGGATCCTACGGTCTTGGCGTGCATCCGTGCGTCGCTGCGGTCCGGTCCCAGGTCGACGGGCACGTGCACCTTCCGCCGACCACTGGCGACAACATCGATGTACTGTGGAGACCTCACGCCCCACGTGTTGAGCAATTCGGCGGTACGTCCACCCGGCCTCCCGCATGCCCACTATACGCCCTCGCTCAAAGTCCGTCAACTGCACATACGGTTCACGTCCACGCTGTGGCGGCATGCTACCAGTGTTAAAGACTGCGATGGAGCTCCGTATGCCACGGCAAACTGGCTGACACTGACGGCGGCGGTGCACAAATGCTGCGCAGCTAGCGCCATTCGACGGCCAACACCGCGGTTCCTGGTGTGTCCGCTGTGCCGTGCGTGTGATCATTGCTTGTACAGCCCTCTCGCAGTGTCCGGAGCAAGTATGGTGGGTCTGACACACCGGTGTCAATGTGTTCTTTTTTCCATTTCCAGGAGTGTAAATTCTTGTATTGTCTGCCTTGTGTTTTCATCTTTATGAAAACTATTAATTACGTAATTGTTAAATTATCCTAGTATTTGTGTAGACAAGTGCTGAAAACGAACTGCAGCTCAGGACGCAGCTATCGGTATTTCATTCATTTATTTTGTAAGTGATCAATAAGTGTTCAAATGTGTGTGAAATCTTATGGGACTTAACTGCTAAGGTCATCAGTCCCTAAGCTTACACACTACTTAACCTAAATTATCCTAAGGACACACACACACCCATGCCCGATAGAGGACTCGAACCTCCGCCGGGACCAGCCTGTAAGTGATCGTCTGAGGGAACTCTATTACGGTAGTCCTCAACAATTCCGTTCACTGCACTGCTCTCCCTCTAACATCTTTGGTTTTTTAGGTAGCTTATGTTCTCTGCAGCAGAAGTGGATAAGGAAATGAATACACATGTGTGTTGCTAAATGATACTTTGAGTCATAGAAATCTGAAAGCGACTGTTAAGGGAGAAATGTGTCTATGTCAGGGGCAACATTTCAAGTGTTTGTGACACGCTCAACATCCTTTAGGATCTCCTCTTTTGGGATCTATGGAAGACAAGTGTATCTAATCTACGATGCACGGGGTTTGACGTTCTAATGCTGTTGCCACTAGTGGCAATAAGAAAAAAAACACCTAGTGTTTTTGTTAGTTACTGTTGCCACTAATTCATTAAAAGGTTTAAATAAACAAAAGAGGTCACTGAAATTCATTTGCTAACATACAGTTACTCTGTTGGCAGTAGTTATTAGATTTCGAAATCTGAACTGCATGAATATTTAAGCAAGTCTCAAGAAAACATTAAAAATTGGAACGATGTGACCCTATGTTTAATAAGAATGACAATCTGCCGGATAAGGCTGCAGTTACAAATTGACTGAAGTAACAATTTTTTCATACTTTGATGAGCAATGTAATTTTAGGTTAATTAAACAACATTATTTGGCTCTTTAGTTTAAACTGTCAGAAAATATACAGATCTAATATTATAAAAAATTGTAGAAAACTTTGGTTTAACGAAATGACAGAAATCAATCTGAAGCTATGGTAATTATTTTACTGTTTAATTTGTTAATTATTGCTTTTAATATGTCTGTTTGTGTATATCTGTTTCGTATTCCATCAGCGACGAGTTGAAACTCAACCTTCTGCACTGTTGTAGTAAACGTTAGTAACTTTTATGGCGCATGAAGCTAATATCTGGTAAGACCATTAAGTTGAGCCAGGTGCGAAGCAAATTTAAATTCAGACAGCACATACCGCATGTATTTGTGATTTTAGCTAGTCCAGTGACAATGTTTATAATCCTCGCCAGACTCAGGCACAGATGGTCACACCAGGGTAGGCCATTCAGAGTTGTTTGTTACAGACCGTGTGCACTTCGCGTCAACTGGCAAGACCCTCTGTCACCGCAAGCTAGGAGGAAAGTATGCGCATTTTCCTCGTCCATTTACGTTGATATTTTCGAAGCTTTCCGATCTCCGACATTAGTTTCGCTAGTTACTCGCTTGATCTTGATTTTTTCTCGGTTTGTTTGCATGATTTGGCCGATTCTTGGCTTTCACGTTTTGGATTACTTTTGGATTTGTGTACTGTTTTCAGTGTCGTCCTCTCGGCCCTTACGGTCACTCGCTGTTTCTCAGAAACGGAGACGTGGTGCTCCCACATGGTAGTGCTTTACTAAAAATTAAAATATTCTTGACGGTGTAAATAGTAGTGTTTAAATAATTCGAAAATTGAAGTTAAATTTTGTTTTGCAGTGTATTTTCCTTATATGACCTTTGCCATATACTACATAAGCTGCAACTAGGTTACGTTAATCTGTTGCGATCAGCTTATTACCTAACTACATCTATATCTATATGATTACTGTGCAATTCACAATTAAGGGCAAGGCACAGGGTTCATTGAACCACCTTCAAGGGCTTTCTCTACCTTTCCACTCTCGAAGAGCGCGTCCGCAGTTCGTGGTCTCGCGGTCGCGTTCTCGCTTCCCGAGCACGGGGTCCCGGGTTCGATTCCCGGCGGGATCAGGGATTTTTCACCCGCCTCGAGATGACTGGGTGTTTGTGCTGTCCTCATCATTTCATCATCATTCATGAAAGTGGGGAGACTGGACTGCGCAAAAGTTGGGAATTTGTAAGGGCGCTGATAACCGCGCGCAGTTGAGCGCCCCACAAACCAAACATCATCATCATCGTAGAGCGTGCGGAAAAAACGGACACTTAAACCTTGCTGTGAGAGCACTGATCTCTCTTATTTTATTGTGATGATCATTCCTCTCTATGTAGGTGGCCGCCAACAAAATATTTTCGCACTCTAAGGAGAATGTTGGTGATTGAAGTTTCATGAGAAGATCCTGCCGCAACGAAAAATTCCTTTGTTTTAATGACTTCCACCCCAGTTCATGTATCACAGCCCTGGCGCTCTCTCCCCTGTTTCGACACACAATATTTTTTAGCGCAACGCAGCCTCGCTTTCAATAATCCCTACAAAAGAATGGCCCTGACTAACAATAACTTATACCTTTCATGAATCACCTACTTCACAAAAATCTTCGTTACTCGCTGAAGGCACTAACTACTGATAGGCATAGTTAGCAAGTGAAATATTTTGATAGAGAACAAACAATGTATTCACCTTAATAGTGTTCAAAAGTCATAATATATTTAGATATCAGTTCATGACATGCAGTCTTACAAATTTCCTTTTTCTGACGGACAAACGTCCAGATCGTCCGCTCTCAAAACTGGCATCTCTCTGCCTACACCCACCACTGTTGGCGGCTCACCTCCAACAGCCCAACGCTACGCGCTGTTCACATCCAACTGCCCAGCACTACACAAGCAAATATTCCAACAATGAGTCCAACCAGCCACAGACTGCACACAGCGCAGTCAGCGATTTTCATACAGAGCACTACGTGGCGTTACCAACATAAATACTTAACATCCTACTTACAGGTTTTATATGCAGTACGACCAGAATCTTTTTGGATTTTCTGCCACATTTAGAGACAGACTTTCGTCGTGGAATGTATTAAAAACATATCGCATTGACGGTCGGGTTACATATCGATCTTCTGGAAACCTTCGCCAATATTGAGGGTTCCACGTTCTTTTAAATTTGGCATGCTTTTTCGTTGCTTCTGATCTGTTTAATGTACCATGGGGGATCAGAATTATCTCTTATTCATTTATTTGATATTTGTCTCTCAATAGCCGTTGATACTCTTTCTCTGAATTTAAGCCACGTCTGGTGTACGTTTACATATTCAGACTGAAAGAAATGGAAGCTGTCTCTTAGGAAGACCTCAAGGGAATTTTTATCTACTTTTTAAATAGATGTATTTTGCATTTATTTTTGTTGGGTTTGAATGGTATGATATTCAGTCTCGCTATCAGAACCTTGTCACCACTAGAACCTCTAGCAGTCATGATGCTCCCTGTTTGCTAAGGATTATTTATTGTTAAGAGGTCACGTAGATTTTCGAGACCATTTGTACTTTGAGTGGGCTCATGAATTAACTGTACAAAATACTTTTGGTAAAAAGCATTCACTACGATTTAGAACGCTGGTTTATGCCTACCACCGAATTTAAACATGTATTTTCGTCAACATATCGTTGGTTGATTGAAGTTACCACCAACTATAACTGTATCAATGGGGTCATATTTGGAATGGGATTCAAGATTTCTTTTTTTGATCTGTTCACCAATTGTATCATTCAAGTCGGGTCGGTAAAAGGAACCCATTATTAATTTACTCCGGTTGTCAGGTATAACCTATGCCCAGCTTGAACATAACTTTTTTTTAATTAGTGTACTGGTAGTTCCATTCAGTTGTATGTTTTGTAGCAACTATACTTACAAACAACTTATTTCATAGAGTTCTAGTGTTCAAACTAATAAATTTAGTTAACTATTACTATTACGCACAACTCATAGGGCACCAAATTTTTGTTACCCGTAAATCATAGCATTTCATCGTGGTCTTCTTTCGTTACATGAAGGCTGTAGAGATCCTTTCCAGTTTTCACCGACGCCTGATCGAATTTTTCGGGAGCTATGATGTAGATAACGTCGACAGTCAGGCCCCCGGAATAATAAAGAGCACAAACTTCAGTGGTCTCAACACAGTCCTTGACTGAGAAGAAGAAATCAAGGGATATGGCATAATGTTTTTCGCTATCCCGCATGTGTCCGTGAACATCACAGGCATCCCTATACGGGCATCATGTCCAAAACCAGTTCCAGAAATTTGGCCTCATCGGAAAACGAAGTTTTTCAGGAAATCGTTGTTTCTGCAGTGTGGTTAACACGTCTCAGGAAGTTGCATCTCTGTGGTTTGTGTTGGAAACATCTTTTACCGGACTCTCACATTACCGCAGCAGGTGATTTTTGAGGACATTAAGCACAGTTACGCTGCTGTGCAGTTACAAAACTTCTCGAATCGACTTCCTCAAGCTGCGCAAGAACATTTTGGTGAGCATCGTCTGTCAGTTCACTAGAAATACGCTGACTTTCTCCAAACGGTTTACACATGTTTTCAATCTCTAGAAAGTTCCTATGCCATGCTTTTATCCTTTTGCATCTACATCTACATCCATACTCCGCAAGCCACCTGACGGTGTGTGGCGGAGGGTACTTCGTGTTCCTCTATCGGTTCTCCCTTCTATTCCACTTTCGTAATGTTCGTGGAAAGAAGGATTGTCGGAATGCTTTTGTGTGGGCTCTAATCTCTCTGATTTTATCCTCATGGTCTCTTCGCGAGATATACGTCCGAGGGAGCAATATACTGCTTGACTCTTCGGTGAATGTATGTTCTCGAAACTTCAACAAAAGCCCGTACCGAGCTACTGACCGTCTCTCCTGCAAAGTCTTCCACTGGAGTTTATCTATCATCTCCGTAACGCTTTCATGATTACTAAATGATCCTGTAACGAAGCGCGCTGCTCCCCGTTGGATCTTCTCTTTCTCTTCTATCAACCCTATCTGGTACGGATCCCGCACTGCTGAGCAATATTCAAGCAGTGGGCGAACATGTGTACTGTAACCTATTTCCTTTGTTTTCGGATTGAATTTCATTAGGATTCTTCCAATGAATCTCAGTCTGGCATCTGCTTTACCGACGATCAACTTTATATGATCATTCCATTTTAAATCACTCCTAATGCCTACTCCCAGACAATTTATGGAATTAACTGCTTCCAGTTGCTGACCTGCTATATTGTAGCCAGTCGCATAAGATTGGCGCTAGTAACGCCACTAACATGACGTAAATCAGGTTTGCTTTAAATACACACTGTAACAGTCGTGAGCGTTAGTTAATTTTTAGATTGGACGTGGTAAGTTGGTGCTAACCAACAATGCCTTTAAGACGACAAAGACGCCAATATCAGTACGTCACTGCGTTTGAACGAGGTCGTGTAATAGGGATACGAGAAGCTGAATGTTCCTTCTGCGTGACTGCAGAAAGACTAGGCAGACATGTAGCGACTACACGTGACTACTGGCAGCGGTAGTCACGAGAAATACGGTCGCAAGAATACCGGATTCCGGACGAATACGTGGCACTCCCGAGAGGGAAGACCATCGTGTTCGACAGACGCCTCTGGCACATCGTACTGCATCTGCAGCAGCAGTTTGACCAGCAGTTGGCTCCACAGTGACACAACGAACTGTTACAGATCGGTTACTTCAAGAACAGATCCGAGACAGACGTCCTGTAGCGTGCATTCCTCTGACGCCAAACCACCGCCATTGGCGATTTCATTGGTGTCAGGTGAGAGCTCGTGTGAGAGCAGAGTGGAAGTCTGTTGTGTTTTCTGATGAAACCTGGTTCTGCGTCAGAGCCAGTTGAGGGTCTGCCACCTGTCTGCCTGCACAATAGAAACACTGGACCTACACCTGGAGATATGGTCTGGTGTGTGATTTCGCATGACAGCAGAAACACTCTCGTGGCTATCCCACGCACTCTGACTGCGAAATTGTACTTCAGCCTGGTGATTCGACCAGTTGTGGTGCCATTCCTGAGCAGCATTCAAAAATGGTTCAAAGGCTCTGAGCACTATGGGACTTAACATCTGAGGTCATCAGTCCCCTAGAACTTAGAACTACTTAAACCTAACCAACCTAAGGACATCACACACATTCGAACCTGCGACCGTAGCGGTGGCGCGGTTCCAGGCTGAAGCCCCTAGAACCGCTCGGCCACACCGGCCGGCGAACAGCATTCCAGAGGGTGTTTTTCAACAGGATAACACACGCCCACATACCGCTGTTGTAACAAAACATAATCTGCAGAGTATCGACGTGTTGCCTTGGCCTGCACGATTTCCAGATCTGCCTCCAGCCGACCGCAGATGGGAAATTATCGGGCGACTACTCCAGTATTATCCACAAAGAGCATTAACCGTCCTTCTACTGACTGAATGCAACAGGCATCGAACTCCGTCCCACAAACAGACATCCGGCACCTGTACAACACATAATGTGCCAGCATTTCACATTTGTGATGGCTTATCTCACGCTTACCTTAACCTGTGATCTTGTAATGTTAATTACTGAAATATGTTACCTACCTAAACGCATTCCGTTAGTGTAGACGTGGACTTAACTGTTTTTTGCGAAGCGTCAGTAGACTGCGAGAGATGGGATCTACAGAAACGGTATGGGCAGGAGGCTTGCCATCATTGTGCATTGTAGGCGTAATGTACTGATTTTCAATCCTGTTTACCGCCGGTACGTTGCCGTTTCATCACTGATGCAGGCATTAGAGTTCTACCTCTTCCATTAATTGTCTAGGAAAACCTCCGCAAAATTAATCATTATAGTGGCGTAATCTTAAAATGGCTTGTAATTCTCCGTGTATTTCATCGAAACAATTACTAGAACATAACTGAATGAGTTCCGTTTGACATACTCAATAAAGATTGAGTTCATTACACCTTATTTCAAATTTAGTGAAGTCATAAACTTGTAGGGCTACTCAGTCACTACAGCAATGTTCATTGATCCTACTGCTTGACATACAAGAGAATAATTATGTCGCATGCCGAATATTTCAAATTTCCTGCAACAATTCTAAATCGACACGTTCTTCACTGCAACTAAAGTACTGAATGCGCATTCGTCACCTTAGTATTTTTAAGATTTTGGCCTGGCCTCAAAAATTTCAGACTAGCAACTGTAATGTAATTACGCCGACTAATGTTAAGTTCAAATCTATTAACCCCAGATTAACCCGGTAAAAGTTTTGTTTCTGATACTGTCTGAATGATACTGTCTGAAAGACACTGCAATCCGAGCGAAATTCGCGTGTCGACTTTCTCGTATGCGATATACCATCGATTTTATCGTGATTTATAACTTAATGAAATTGTGTAATAACTGGTCTTTTCACCATCGCTTTTATTTTGCTATTTAGATAAAAAGACGTTACACTAAATTTAAATCTGTGCTAACCTACAAGTGGATGAAAAACAGATTAGTTTCTTTTACTTTGTTACCAGGTCAAATTTATTAGTTGTTTTAGATGGTAATTTCACAATTAACGGGAGTAAAAACGAAACTATCTGACAATTTTTGTCATAGCTTCTAACAGAACTAAAGCGAGTTATTGTTAAAAACGGATCTTAAATAAGTTTACACCCTTTTTTTTATTATTATTCAAGCGATTTGGATTGTTTTAACATCAGTTTTTCACTGACCTACTTGTATTCCAAACATAAATTTTATCAGGGCTTGTGCTAAGTATAGATTACAGAAGTCACGCGCATTTAAAGCTTTCGTGACTGACTCATGGCTAGCCTTTTTTCTTACTTGAATATCTGAAATGCTGGACTTTCAATAAAACCTTAAAAATCACTATAATATTTATATTGCGTGATGGATACTATTGTCATCCAAGTCTCCTTTTTTTTTTTTTAATGGTGGTGTTGGCTAATTCCTGGAATAGAGTAATCAACAGATAATTGTATAATGGTTTTGCGGTTTCAACTCGTGTTATTCTGAAATCTGTTCAGCCATAGGTCTAGCAGGTGACGTCTTTCTAGTCAGATGATCTCATGCAAGCCACTGTTCACCACTTCTGACTGGTTTCAAGCAGGTCATAGTTTTTCTTGGCAGTCTGCTCTCACGTGCGAACGCTTACTAATGTTACAATTGTTTCTTGTGCTGTGCGCATTTTCCCAGACAGATGGGAATTCTTGGCGCGCATAATGAGCGTGACGAGTTCCGCCTCAGGGCTTTTTAAGACGTGCACAGCGATCGCCAATGCCTGGGAGGTCACGCTGGGAAAAAAAATTGAGAAATGTCGCGTGTCTGAACGAAGTCACTGAGTTGTCACCAAAAAATAGAATGCTTCATTCGTGCCACAAAGCAATTATTCCTGCAAGAAACTTCGTGACTGGACATTTCATCCTCTCTGAAAAGTGCTTTCCAGAAACAGGGAGGGAGACAAGGAGAGCGGAGACGAGGTCTTGTGTTCTTGATCGCAGTAGGAAGAAAATACTTAAAACCGACACCATATCCCTTCCAAAGTTGCCCCTTCCCACGCCGCCCACGAATCACCTCGACACTGACGTCGACGTTTAATCTGATGTCCAATACGAAAGTTCGCTTGGCGATGTACCAGGCTTACACCAGTTCAAAGTTCCGCAAATTCTACCAGAAAGCGCAACAACTAAATTCAAATTTTCGCACTATTATTCCCTGCCCGGATACTGCACTTATCATGTCTCACTTTGGCAGGGGATGTTGTCTAGCTCGTGGTTCGTCATGTCACATGTCAATGAAGCCGATTCCGCCGGCCACGGTAGCCGTGCGGTTCTAGGCGCTGCAGACCGGAACCGCGGGACTGCTACGGTCGCAGGTTCGAATCCTGCCTCGGGCATGGATGTGAGTGATGTCCTTAGGTTAGTTAGGTTTAAGTAGTTCTAAGTCCTAGGGGACTGATGACCTAAGATGTTAAGTCCCATAGTGCTCAGAGCCATTTGAAGCCGATTTCTATGCTTTAATGTATAAACCAAAACTTTTCCTTGAGACAAAAGTGTGTAATCCATACAGTTGACGATGGTCCCTGCTCCTAAACTAGTTACTCTGAAGTAAATCATTTCGCCAAAAAGGGCTGCTGGTCACAGTTTTTCCTTCAGTGATATTTAGTTAATTATGGCTCTGAGCACTATGGGACTTAACTTCTGAGGTCATCAGTCCCCTAGAACTTAGAACTAACCTAAGGACATCACACACATCCATGCCCGAGGCAGGATTCGAACCTGCGACCGTAGCGGTCGCGCGGTTCCAGACTGTAGCACCTAGAACCGCTCGGCCACTCCGGCCGGCTTAGTTAATTAATCTTCACCTTTCAGACACTTCATTGAAACTATCTCCAGCGGAGTTCAATTCGTCCAAAGGTGGTGAAGGGTGGACACATCCCATATTGTCCGCCTCGGTAGCTGAGTAGCCCATCGCGACGGAATGCCATGCACAGGGGCCCGGGTTAGATTCCCGGCTGGGTCGGAGATTTTCTCCGCCCAGGGACTGGGTGTTGTGTTGTCTTCATCATTATCTCATTCCCATCGACGCGCAACTCGCCGAAGTGGCGTCATCCAAAAAGACTTGCACCAGGCGACCGGTCTACCCGACGGGAGCCCCTAGCCACACGACATTTCATTTCACATCCTATATTAATGTCCACTAGGAGATGTCCGGATACTTTTGAACAGAGTGTATACTTGTACTACCGCCGTGGGTCATGATTTTGTGTTTTGGTTACAATGGTCCGTACATTTTGCTCTTAATAGTAGTTTACTCACATTCATTATTAGACCTACCCCTTCATATCTATATTTGAATATTGATGAGAATCACCAGAGCAGAAATCCCGTTCATCCTGTCACCGCTCTACACTAATTCCCACTATATCTAACTTTGACATATTAATGTCTCTTTTCAAGTTCACTAACAAACCTACATGATTAATGGATACAACGTTCCAAGTACCGACTGCCTAAAAGTCAGTTTCGTTTTTACTTTGCACAACATCTTACTGAGTAGTCCCTGCCCGGAAACCTGAATGGGGGCTATTATACTTCGGGAATATTTTACCCAGTGGGACGCAGTCGTCATTACGTAGAGCTGCAAGTACTCGGAAAATAAAGGTGCTACAGTTCCCCCGTGCTTTAAACCTTCTGCAGTGCCAACATGGCAACACAAGGCCAAATTGGCTTATCGAGACTGTTGTCCCCTCCAACTACTGAAAAGGCAACTGCTCCTCTTCAGGAAACATGCACTGATGTTGAAAACTTAAGGGCGAAAGTAGCTTTCGCATGATGTGTCACTGCAAGGAACGTAGCTCGATGAAACTGCTACAGTATAGCACAGATGGTGACTGAAAAAAATGCACTATGAGACGAACAGAAATTACACTTTTATTGAAAGACGACATGAACAATGAAGTCATCGCGAGACATGGTGATCCTCTGAACATTACAATTGGCGACGCATTGTAGGGAAGCAGCCTACTCACGCCGTAATAAATGCACATCAGTCTTTCCATTGTGTGCCAGCCAGTCCGCTGTAACTAGCTCTGACGTCATAAATGTTGCAAAATACTTTAAAAATCAAGTAAATAACCTAAAATGTTTCTAGCATGTCAGGAGTAATACTAAATTAATATGTGTTGAATATCAGTTCAATAACTTTAACTATTTTCGAAATTTGGACGTTTTTCTGTAAAAATCATTGGCGCAACAGAAAAGAGCTAGAGATTTAAAAATTTATACTTAGATTCTTTTTCAATAATAATTTAATAGAAACAGTACTTTGGATCTCACAAATTAAGATTTTAGTTGAAATTCATAATTTTCTGGTTTTTGTCTTAAAACTTAAGCAAGATAGATTAAGTAGGCTAATAAATAAGGCTAGGATGTTTATATTTAAGTAGAATGGAGATCCGCTATAGTCATAAAGATGTGAGAAGTTTCATTTAAATAACTATAAAACTATAGCGATAGCGTATCTCAAAAGGGCAAGTTCAGAGCTCGTTTACTGCGTGCAGTGTAATTAAATTAATTCTCTCGCCCAAAATATTTAACTTAGCCACGTCAAACTTTTATTATGATTACTTACCTGTGTGCTGAATGCACATTTAAATTAAGAGCTTCATCGGCCATCAGCAAAAGAAGCTATGATTTATTCGGTAACTTAAATTGGTGCATTACTAGTCCAGCGGCTAGCCGGAAGAGCCGATTTGATCAGGCGTTCCCTTAGCCGTCCGCACAGCGGCTTTATATATAAGAACGCTGCGCGAGGAAGCAAGGCCCCAGTTCTCTCCAGACGCTGAATAGCACGCCACCTGTGTCGGGAGTCGCGTCGCGTCGGTATCATTGCTACAAACAGCCTCGGATGCCGTATTAAGTTACTCGGGATACGCGTAACCATGAAATCATTTTCGAGTGAAGTGTTAATTCTGGGATGACTTTAATTATCGATCTTCAGTTTGCATATTGTAGTATTTTCACGTGCCGTCGCGGGACAAACATTCTACCATTATTTAGCGTGGCGTTGGATGAACCTAATCATCAAATTGTGGCGAGCATTCATTTAAACATTTAATTTGGACATTTATAGTTGCATCAGCGCATTAGACTCTGAACTGCTCTGTTAGTTAGATTGTGAGGATTCTTTTGTTTTCATCTGTGACTTTCAGAATACAGAACGTTTTTTCACGACCGTTTTTGATTATAAATCCCAGACAATCTCCTAATTCATCAGAGCTATAAGCTGCAGCTATAAGTGTGTTTCTCAGATGAAGTGGGCACTAGGAATTCTAATTACAGGCTTCACGTTTTGCTAATCACTTTCTGGTTGCCAATATTGTAGTTAGAGAGCCAGTGTTGAGAACGGCAAACAGCAGCATAAATAATAGGAATATTTATATAACAATTAATTCCACCCGCCGCCCCTCATATGGTTAATCGGCCGGGAAGTTAGGTTAGGTTAGTGTTGTTTAACGTCCCGTCGACAACGAGGTCATTAGAGACGGAGCGCAAGCTCGGATTAGGGAAGGACGGGGAAGGAAATCGGCCGTGCCCTTTCAAAGGAACCATCCCGGCATTTGCCTGAAACGATTTAGGGAAACGGGAAGTGTTTCAACATTCAAACATTTATACAACAGTAAATTTTCTACCCGCCGCCCCACAGCATCTTCTTAATAGGATGATCACCACGGGCGGCAGTGCATGTTCTGTAACGTGCTCCCATGCTGGCCACAAGGTTGGTAAAAAGTTCTTATGATAGTGGGTTCTATGTCTCCACCAGCGACTTTGACATCTGCTGGATGGTCGTTGGTGCACGTGGACGCGCTGAAATAGATCTCCCCGAGGAATCCTACACATGATCGATGTGATTTAAGCAGAGGGAATGGGCAGGCCAGTCCGTTCCTTGAAGAAACTCTCGTTCTCAGAGCTCCTCCACTTGCGCTGTTCGATGCGGTCGGGCATTATCACGTATAAAAATGGAATCGTGGGCCGAATGCACCCATGAAAAATCGCGCATAGGGAAGGAATACAGTGTCAGAAAAACGTTGACCGGTGAGTGTACGAGGGCTGTTTGAAATTTCTGTGCAAAAATAAAAACTACTTATGTGTTTGGGGTAAACCTTTTTTTATTTTTCGACATAGTCTCCTTTTCGACTTATACACTTCGTCCAACGCTGTTCTAATTTGTTAATCCATTCCAAATAATAGGAATCGTGCAAGTCTGTTAAATAGCTATTAGTTGCTGCAATCACCCCCTCGTTTGAATAAAATCTTTGTCCCGCCAGCCATTCCTTCAAACTGGCGAACAAATAGTAGTCCGAGGGAGCCAAGTCTGGAGAATAGGGGGGTGGGAGGGTGTGAAACGAGTTGGAATCCTATTTCCATTAATTTTTCGACCACAACTGCTGAGGTGTGTGCTGGTGCATTGTCGTGATGGAAAAGGTCTTTTTGCGGTCCAAACGCGGCGTTTTTCTTGCAGATCGGATTTCAAACGGTCCAATAACGATGAATAATATGCACATGTAATAGTTTTACCCTTTTCCAGATAGTCGATGAGGATTATCCCTTGCGAATCCCAAAAGACAGTCGCCATAACCTTTCCGGCCGATGGGATGGTCTTCGCATTTTTTGGTGCAGATTCTCCATTGGTAACCCCTTGTTTAGATTGTTGTATGGTCCCAGGAGTATAGTAATATATCTATGTTTCATCCACAGTGACGAAACGACACTTAATGTCCTACGGAATCTTCCTAAACAGCTGCAAACCATCCTTGGAACACTTCACACGATTCCGTTTTTGGTCAAGCGTGAGCAATCGCGGAACCCATCTTGCGGATAGCTTTCTGATGTCCAAATGTTTATGCAAAATATTATGTACCTGATCACAGCACTATCAATCTCACGCACCTTAACTCTTCTGTCATCCATCTCCATATCATGGATTTTATCAATGATTTCTGGAGTTGTAACCTCCACAGGGCGTCCAGAACATTAATCATCACTTGTGCCCATATGGCCACTCCGAAAATTTTGAAACCATTTATAAATTGTTCTAATCGAAGGTGCAGAGTCACCGTAATGTTTATCAAGCTTCTCTTTAGTCTCCTAAAGAGTTTTGCCTTTCATAAAGTAATGTTTAATCACCACACGAAATTCTTTTTCGTCCATTTTTTGACAGTCACTCGACTTCCTTCATTCCCACGAATGCCAAACACAAAGAAATAGACCAATATGGCTGAAACTTGGAGTGAGTTCTTTCCAAAGATGCTACTAACTAAACATGACCTCGATACGCGCCGGTGGTGCCATCTCTCGGACTTTGCACGGACTTTTCAACCGCCCCTCGTACAGTGTTCAAAGTTTTGGAGGTCAGTACGACCATGCGACACTATGCCTCCGCAAACTATAACACCTTGACTACCGAAACGGGCATGTTCGACAGTGCTGGACATACCCTCATATAGTGAGAGGTGCGAACACGTAATGCACACAGGAACATTGTCAACCGTGATCGTTTTGGTGGTCCAGGTGTTACTGTGTTGCAAGACATACGGTTGCATTGCTGTGCTGACCCCCAAATCTTTGAACACTATACACTCACCGGTGATTTATTGTGACACGGTACTTTTTCCCCATGTGCGTCTTTCCAGAGATGTTCGACCCTGACTTCATTTTTACGGATGACAATACGCGACCGCCGTGCAGACGGAGGAACTATTGGAACGAAAGTATATCCGGCGAATGGACTGGGCTGTCCGTCCCCCCCCCCCCTCCCCCCGACCAAATTCACATCGAGCATGTGTGGGATGCGTTGGGGAGATGTATTACAGCATGTCCACATGCACCAACCATCCAGCAGTTGTCAACCTTGTGGAGTAATGGAACGCCTTCCCACAAGAAATTCTCAGCAACCCTGTGGTCAGCGTCAGAACACTTTGCAGATGATGCATTGTGTTCCGTGATGATCACACGTCCTATTAAGAACCATGTCTCGCCTTGTGTAATGTCCAGAGGACCACCACGAATCGCAGTTGCTTCAGTGTAATTATTGTGTTTGAATAATGCTTTCTAAATCTACATTTGCATACATAGTCCGCAAATCATCGTACGTTGTATGGAGGAGGGTAGCTTGTACCACTATTAGTCATTTCTTGTCCTGTTTCGAATGTTCGTCTCATAGCTTATTTGTTTCGGTTACTTTCTGTACTATACTGTAGCAGTTCTTTCTATTTATAGTACAAGTTTCATCGAGTATCTTGCTTGGCAGTGACACATAATGAGAAAATCCATAAGTTTTGCACCCCAGTGTCTTTTAATCTGGCACGTTCACTGATTTCCCTCCGACGTGTAGATACCAACGTTATGTTTGACTATATCATTGAAATACACAAGCCACACCACCGCGGCAAAGTCCATGGTTCACAGGTGGTAACGGGTGCTATTTTTCAATTAAATACTTTTTCTTCTGCTTTAAAATAATCGAGGCATGTGACCCTGGCACGCAAAGAAATATTTTTTTTTATGTTTTACGAATAATAAACCATCATTTGTTATCCCCAAAGATGCTTTCCTTGTCGTTTCCATGAATTTAAATAAAACGAGCGGCCACGTAATCTTACGCTACTTCATGATTCACATTACGTGTAACTACAACAGTCGTTGTACAATTTTATTCCTGTTGGATTTTAATCTTTTATGTTAAGAATCTGTTGAAGGTGTCAGTCGTACTCACTGAGAGTGATTACCATTTAAAAGCTAATTTGCCAAAAGTATCCAACGCATCTCATATTCAAGTAATTTGCACATCCCTGGGATATTTAACTATAACACGGATGCATTTGCTACCTCTCCACCGATCTGATTCACTGTGACGTGTATTCCAGCATACTGACTCTCGGCCGCGTGAATAGCCAACAATGCTTACGGGAGTAAAAACTTAAAATACGCGACGTGTTTTAAGTCTCTTCACATGACTAGGAGCTTTTCCTGCTTGCCACAAAATACTGATAAGATTCAATGGTTCCCGTGGTACTCTCTCTTAAGTGTTGCTATATGTTTTACTGCCTCTTTGTTGTGCTACAAGGCAAAGACATTGAAGATTTGAATCCCCATTTACAGAGGGAGCAACTGTAAGGCGTTCCATTGTTGGAGCTCACGTCCCATTAATCAACGACGGCTCTGTGTCAAAGAACAAGTGGATTCTGCCTCTCAATGGCACTAATTTCAGAGAAATTGCTCTCATTTCGTGGACGAAGAGCCGTGGAGTGACACGCAAGGATTCAACGCTCTTCATTAACTCTTGTAAAGTCAGAGTTTTCATCGTTCTGTATCCAATTCGACTGATAGAACGGGATGGCTACAACATAATTGTACTCTGTGTGGGGCCGACAAAATTAATAATTAAACTTAGACATGGGAAAATACGTGCAAAAGCGTCACTTAAATGAAGCAAAAATTTTTGTTCTTCACACACGGATCCAGGGGGTGGGGGGAGAGGCAGGAAGAGGAGAGGTCGGTGACGGTGGTATCATAAGCCCAAACGCCCCCCACCCACCTTGGCAAAAAAGCAAGAACATTGTACTAACCACGGATGTAAACAAACTATTTTGATTATATTAAAACATTTCAAATGATTTTTAATATTACGAAAGTCCTACGCATCTGTGGTACGTTAAATGCGCATCTGACGGTAAGTTAAATTTTGAGGGTGGGAAGAGGAGAGGAAGAAAGACAACACAAAACTGTGATCCCCCCCCCCCATTTGGAACCGAACCCTGGGTCCAGCTGCTGTTGCCAGTGCAGCGTAGGCCACATAAAGACTCTTGTCATAGCTGGGAGGAGCAACACACAAACTTCAAGTTTTCGATACAAATTGCAAAAATTCATGGCATGAACGCATAAGACGTCATTCAGGTACAAGGAACCTAAGATATGGACCGATAATATGTCTACGACTGGTTCAACCTAGCTGCAATACATGTGAAACCACTAGTGGCGCCGCTATCTTCCAGAGGGTTCATCAACTGCTCAACTGGTGGCACTGCAATAGCTCGCTTGTGAACTGGGAATAGTGGTTCAAATGGCTCTGAGCGCTATGGGACTTAACATCTTAGGTCATCAGTCCCCCAGAACTTAGAACTACTTAAACCTAACTAACCTAAGGGCATCACACACATCCATGCCCGAGGCAGGATTCGAACCTGCGACCGTAGCAGTCCCGCGGTTCCTGACTGCAGCGCCTAGAAACGCACGGCCACCGCGGCCGGCTGGGAATAGTGGGTTGAGAAACATCTTCTCCTTGCTCTTCTACGTATTACTATAAAAAAAAGTAAAAGGTCAAGGGATAGGAAAAAGCAGAAATATCCTATGTACGTTTCTCAAATGACTTGGTTAATCTTTGAATGTCAAAATCGTCGTTTTACATTTCCTAGCTACGAGAGTAAAAAAAAAAAAAAAAAAAAAAAAAAAAAAAAAAAAAAAAAAAAAAAAGTCTTCGCAGCAAAAAGAGAATTGGTCCCCACACTGAGGTAAATTATGCCACACGTTACTTTTTCATTCATACTGAAAGATCGTCCTTTACAGATCCTAAAAGGGCCCCAATTTCAGATGATTGTGAAAAAACACACTTCACTTTCCGTAGGATACCACCAGTTCTGTTGGAAATGCTACCAGCGTAAGGCGAAATGACCGTAAACTTAGGTGCCCCTTCGTTATTTTCATCACTCACCCAACTCACAGTTTGTAGACAATGTAACGAGCATCTGATGCCTCGTGGGATTAGCCGAGCGGTCTGAGGCGCTGCAGTCATGGACTGTGCGGCTGGTCCCGGCGGAGATTCGAGTCCTCCCTCGGGCATGGGTGTGTGTGTTTGTCCTTAGGATAATTTAGGTTAAGTAGTGTGTAAGCTTAGGGACTGATGACCTTATCAGTTAAGTACCATAACATTTCACACACATTTGAACATTTGATTTGTAAATCTGAACTGTCTTTCACTATAATCATTCCGGTGTAAAGTGGCTTCGACGTGGAGAAACTCAGCTGGCAAACTTTCAGAGTTCGAGATGACATAAGACCTATACACCAAGGACCTAAGAACTCCTTCGCACTGAGCAGGATGGTGACAAATATCAGCCTGAAGATACAAATGAGAGACAGTTGGCTGAGCACGACCATTTCAAGGAACTTTCACCACAAGGGGGGATACAAGTAAACAGCGAAAACTAATGTAAGCAACAGAAAATGTGTATCTAAACGTGGACAGCCGTATGAAGATGAAACTGTTTCCTGGAAACCGGTAACGGTGCTGTTTGTGTGAATGAATGGCAGTATTAACAATGGCTGCTTGCTGTTTTCTTCTTTGCAAGAAACAACCCGCAGATTGTCAATGTTTTGTGTCTCATAGCGGATCAGTGTTAGAACGAAGTCAGCGTGATGTACACCAGTTCGGCGTACATCACGCACTCGCAATCCATCTTCCGTTTAGTGGCACTTCATGCACGGTCTATGCGTGGCATGGCCGTTCGAGGGATGCTGACAAACTGAACGTTATACACAGCTCGCATTGTCCCGTTGACGGTTGTAGACATGACGCGTTCTATTGAACCACACAGTGAAATCAGATGTACATTGACCTCCAATACGCAGGTAGCTGTACCTAAAGGTTTACTGTGGTCAAAAGAAAATAAAGAGGTCTGAGATCGAAAACTCGCAAACTGTGCGAAGCATGAGATTGTGCCAAAGACTCTTTGAGCAATTTATACACAACTGGCCATTAAAATTGCTACACCAAGAAGAAATGCAGATGATAAACGGGTATTCATTGGACAAATATATTATACTAGAACTGACATGTGATTACATTTTCACGCAATTTGGGTGCATAGATCCTGAGAAATCAGTGCCCAGAACAACCACCTCTGGCCGTAATAACGGCCTTGATACGCCTGGGCATTGAGTCAAACAGAGCTTGGATGGCGTGTACAGGTACAGCTGCCCATGCAGCTTCAACGCGATACCACAGTTCATCAAGAGTAGTGACTGGCGTATTGTTACGAGCCAGTTGTTCGGCCACCATTGACCAGACGTTTTCAACTGGTGATAGATCCGGAGAATTTGCTGGCCAGGGCAGCAGTCGAACATTTTCTGTATCCAGAAAGGCCCGTACAGGACCTGCAACATGTGGTCGGCATTAACCTGCTGAAATGTAGGGTCTCGCAGGGATCGAATGAAGGGTAGAGCCACGGGTCGTAACACATCTGAAATGTAACGTCCACTGTTCAAAGTGCCGTCAATGCTAACAATAGGTGACCGAGACGTGTAACCAATGGCACCCCATACCACCACGCCGGGTGATACGCCAGTATGGCGATGACGAATACACGCTTCCAGTGTGCGTTCACCGCGATATCGCCAAAGACGGATGCGACCATCATGATGCTGTAAACAGAACCTGGATTGATCCGAAAATATGACGTTTTGCCATTCGTGCACCCAAGTTCGTTGTTGAGTACACCAGCGCAGGCGCTCCTGTCTGTGATGCAGCACCGGCCGGAGTGGCCGAGCGGTTAAAGGCACTACAGTCTGGAACTGCACGACCGCTACGGTCGCAGGTTCGAATCCTGCCTCGGGCATGGATGTGTGTGATGTCCTTAGGTTAGTTAGGTTTAAGTAGTTCTAAGTTCTAGGGGACTTATGACCACAGCAGTTGAGTCCCATAGTGCTCAGAGCCATTTGAACCATTTTGTGATGCAGCGTCAAGGGTAACCGCAGCCATGGTCTCCGAGCTGATAGTCCATGCTGCTGCAAACGTCGTCGAACTGTTCGTGCAGATGGTTGTTGTCTTGCAAACGTCCCCGTCTGTTGACTCAGGGATCGAGACGTGGCTGCACTATCCGTTACAGCCATGCGGATAAGATACCTGTCATCTCGACTGCTAGTGATACGAGGCCGTTGGGATCCAGCACGGCGTTCCGTATTACCCTCCTGAACCCACCGATTCTATATTCTGCTAACAGTCATTGGATCTCGATCAACGCGAGCAGCAATGTCGCGATACGATAAACCGCAATCGCGGTAGGCTACAATCCGACCTTTATCAAAGTCGGAAACGTGATAGTACGCATTTCTTTTCCTTACACGAGGCATCACAACGACGTTTCACCAGGCAACGGCCGTAAACTGCTGTTTGTGTATGAGAAATCGGTTGGAAACTTTCCTCATGTCAGCACGATGCAGGTGTCACCACCGGCGCGAACCTTGTGTGAATGCTCTGAAAACCTAATGTTTTGCATATCACAGCATCTTCTTCCTGTCGGTTAAATTACGCGTCTGTTGCAGGTCATCTTCGTGGTGTAGAAATTTTATTGGCCAGTAGTTATTGTGAAAACCAACGGATCCAGAACAGCCGGTGCGGGATTAGCCGAGCGGTCTAGGGCGCTGCAGTCATGGACTGAGCGGCTGATTCCGGCGGAGGTTCTAGTGCTCCCTCGGGCATTGGTGTGTGTTTGTCCTTAGGATAATTTAGGTTAAGTGATGTGTAAGCTTAGGGACTGATGACCTTAGCAGTTAAGTCCCACAAGGTTTCACACACATTTGAACATTTGATCCAGAACAGAGCCCTGCTGCACCCCCTCATACAGCACCCTAGTCAGATACAAATCTGTTTGTTTGAGATTGGAGAACAGCCTTCTGTTTCCTAGTTTCCATGTACGAAATTAGGCATAGTTTGATTTGCCCGTAATTTCGTAGTCTTAAAACTTACGTAGAAATATCGCGTGATCCTCTCTATGGTATGCATTTGTTAAATCAAAGAAGAACCTACTTTCGTCACATTATCAGTCAGTTGTGCAAGCGCCTCAAAAAAGCTTTTTCTGAAGCCAAAATGCGAGACTTATAACAAAATTTATGTGCTGAGACGTGTCACTGATATTTGCGATGCGAGATGCCGCAGTGTTTGGCGGTAGTCCCAAATGCAAGGCCAAATCCCCATCCAGTCATCCCAGGTTTAGGTTTTCGAGGATTCCGTAAGACTGCTTAAGGCAAATCCCCAACACAAGCTTCTGTTTTGTGTCTAATGATCTTGGCTTGGAAGATTAGATTAGATTAGAATAGTACTTGTTCCATAGATCACGAATACAACACTTCGTAATGATGTGGAACGTGTCAGGTAAATAAAAGGTGTCTATACAAGATATTACATTGCTCAAAATATTGCATGACACTTAATATTTTGCAATCTTTTTTTGTGTGAGGGGTGCGGAAATTACCCACTTACTATATCCAAAAATTCATCTAACGAGTAGATGGAGCTTCAATTTAGAAATGCTTTTAAGTTCCTTTTAAATGCTATATGGCTATCTGTCAGA
Source organism: Schistocerca serialis cubense (assembly GCF_023864345.2). Lineage (NCBI taxonomy): Eukaryota > Metazoa > Arthropoda > Insecta > Orthoptera > Acrididae > Schistocerca > Schistocerca serialis. The sequence goes on from NC_064640.1 coordinate 149,373,157, forward strand.
CTTTTGATGCTAATACGTAAGTGAACAAAGACTTCTGTGGCAGCATAATTTACCCCCTTCTGAACCAAAGTTAGATTTAAGCTTGAGTAGTGAAGATCATCCTTTCTCCTAGTGTTGTAGCCATGTACACTGCTATTACTTTTGAATTCGTTCGGATTTATATATATATATATATATATATATATATATATATATATATATATTGTGAGGCTGCAGCGAAGATCCCTAGCTCTTTAAATAAGTGTCTGCAGGATGATCTTGGATGAGCTCCAGCAATTATTCTGATTACACGCTTTTGTGCAATGAACACACTTTTACTCAATGATGAGTTATCCCAGAATATGATGCCATACGAAAGCAGATAATGAAAATAGGCGTGGTAAGCTAATTTACTGAGATGTATATCGCCAAAATTTGCAATGACCCTAATAGCATAAGTAGCTGAACTCAAACGTTTCAGCAGATCTTATGTGTGTTTTTTTCCACTTCAACCCCTCATCAATGCATACACCTAGAAATTTTGAATATTCTGCCTTAGCTTCCGATATCTGATCGAAGTCTGTATTTATTAATGGTGTCATTCCATTTACTGTGTGGAACTGTATATACTGTAATTTGTCAAAGTTTAATGAGATCCCATTTGCAGAGGAATACTTAGTGATTTTCTGAAAGTCATCGTTTACAATTTCATCAGTTAATTCTTGGAAGGGACGTTAAACTGTCCTTCCTAAATAATTGTCAGGTTTCAGTAATTAATAATCTGATTTGCACTTGTAAGTGACATTCACTATGAAGGTGTTACGTTGGAAACAGTATCTCCAGAGGCGCGTTGTGTGCAGATGCCACGTTCCGGGGTGCGAGGCGGACTGGTCCAGCGGGGGGCTGGAGCTGGAGCCGCGCTGGCTGCGGTACGCCGTGCCCCACGAGACGCGCGCGGGCGCCCTGCGACCGGCTCGCTGCCTCGCCTACGCCCGGACCAACGACACCGACACCGACACCGACACCGCAGCGCCCGACGGAGAGTGCCCGGCCTCCCTCTTCTCCAATGACACTCAACGCTGCGAGCACTGGGTCTTCGAGAACCCTCGCGCCACCATCGCCGGAGAGGTGCGTTGCATGCAGTTCAGTCTTCCTGGCACACCACAACACTTAGGAGCTGTATCAATGCAAGCACCGGGAGAGATCGCGAAGATACCGCGTAGCACCGCCTCTAACCATGAAAATGGCTTCAGTTCGAAAGTGTCCACTACTTTCTTCACGTGTGCCACATCCAGCTGAAACCACAATTGATCAGTAGAAATTCCATAGAGATAGCGTCTGGAAAGTAGGTTAAAAGATGAATATCAACAAACGTAGCCGGCCGCTGTCGCCAAGCGGTTCTAGGCGCTTCAGTCCGGAACCACGCGGCTGCTACGGTCACAGGTTCCAATCTTGCCTCGGGCATGGATGTGTGTGATGTCCTATGGTTAGTAAAGTTTAATTACTTCAAAGTTTAGGGGACTGATGACCTCAGATGTCCCATAGAGCTTGGAGCCATTTGAATTTTGAAGAAACGTAAAATGAGGATTATGTAGTCCAATGAAATCAGGCGATGCTAAGGGAATTAGATTATGAAATGGGGTAGCTGGGGGCAACATACAGGCTTTATTTAATCGAAATCGGATGACGGAAAACAAAATATCGTTGTTGTTGTTGTGGTCTTCAGTCCTGAGACTGCTTTGATGCAGCTCTCCATGCTACTCTATCCTGTGCAAGCCTCTTCATCTCCCAGTACCTACCGCAACCTACATCCTTCTAAATCTGCTTAGTGTATTCATATCTTGGTCTCCCTCTACGATTTTTACCCTCCACGCCGCCCTCCAATACTAAATTGGTGATCCCTTGATTCCTCAGAACATGTCCTACCAACCGATCCCTTCTTCTAGTCAAGTTTTGCCACAAACTTCTCTTCTCCCGAATGCTGTTCAATACTTCCTCATCAGTTATGTGATCTACGCATCTAATCTTCAGCATTCTTCTGTAGCACCACATTTCGAAAGCTTCTCTTCTCTTTTACTCCAAACTATTTATCGTCCACGTTTCACTTCCATACATGGCTACACTCCATACAAATATTTTCAGAAACGACTTCCTGACACTTAAATCTATACTCAGTGTTAACAAATTTCTCTTCTTCAGAAACGCTTTCCTTGCCATTGCCAGTCTACATTTTATATCCTCTCTACTTCGACCATCATCAGTTATTTTGCTCCCCTAATAGCAAAACTCATTTACTACTTTAAGTGTCTCATTTCCTAATCTAATTCCCTCAGCATCACCCAACTTAATTCGATTACATTCCATTATCCTTCTTTTGCTTTTTTTTTCTTTCTTTGTTGTATTTCAATTCCCAATCGGGGCGGGCTGGCAGCAGCATAGGCGCTGCTCTTCAGCCGAAAAACATAGAACAAACAATAGAAGACATTTAAAAATAACAAGGGAGAGAATATGGTGAACATAGATATAAAAAAGGGGAACATCATGGAAGGCAATAGACAAAAAACGGGGTGACTGTAAAATGGAGATAAAAAACTGTTTAAAAGTAGCACACACAAAAAGCCACACACTGCGACAATTAAAAGACTGGAGCATAAAACGTATCGACGAATGGCGTAGCACATAACAAACACTGACGGCGAACCTCAAGGCAGCACACAATTAAAATTACACCTCTCGACACACAGGAGAAACAGCACTAAACACAACACTGATGTGGCACACTGACGATGATCAAAACGGAGGATCTGCCAGGCGCAAGGAGATGAGGGAGACCGGAAGAAGGGAGGGAGGGGAAGAGACGGGGGAGATGAGCGGGGGGCGCGCTGAAGAGGGCCAGGTAGGGAGGGATGTGGGAAGGAAAGAGGCAAGTATGGGGTGCAGGGTCTCAGGGGAGGGGGGGAGGAGGAAAATCTGCTCGGGGAGAAGGAGGGAAGAGGAAAAAGGGGGCCCTGGGGAGGGGGGGGGGGGAAACAAGGCCAGGTTATAGTTGAAAGGAAGGGTAGATGTCATTGCAAAGTTCGTCATCCTGGAGGGGGAGGTGTTGGAAATTGCCCTGATGAAGGAGATGGAGGGTGTGGAGGTGGAGAGAGGGAGGGATACAGCGATAGAGGCGCAATGGGTGGGGGGTGGAGAGGAAGGAGGAAACCAGAGGGTGGGGGGGATCAAGCCTGCGAACAATGTAAAGGATGCAGAGATGTTGGAGGAACAGGAATAGGTGGGGGAAGGGGATCAGTTCATACAGGAGCCGTGTGGGGGAAGGAAGGCGGATACGGAAGGCAAGGTGGAGAGCATGGCGTTCAAGGATTTGGAGGGCCTTGTAAAAGTGGGTGGGGGCAGAGATCCAGGCAATGCTGGCATAACAGAGGATAGGACGGATGAGGGATTTTTAGGTGTGGAGGATGGTAGAAGGATGCAATCCCATGTCTGGCCAGACAGGAGTTTCAGAAGGCAGAGGTGGGAATGGGCTTTCTGCTGGACGGTCTGGAGATGAGGGGTCCAGGTGAGGTGTCGGTCGAGGATGAGGCCAAGGTATTTCAGGGTGGGGGTGAGCTGGATGGGATGACCATAAAGGGTCAGGTAGAAATCATGGAGGCAAAAGGAGCGAGTGGTGCGGCCTATGATGATTGCCTGGGTTTGGGAGGGGTTGAGACGGAGGAACCACTGGTTACACCAAGTGGTGAAATGGTTAAGGTGGGTTTGGAGGGTACGTTGATACCATTGAAGGGTAGGATAGAGAGCCAGGAAGGCGGTGTCATCAGCATACTGGAGAAGGTGGAGTGGTGGGGGTGGCTTGGGCATATCAGCCGTATACAAGAGATAAAGGAGAGGGGAGAGGATAGAACCCTGGGGGACGCCAGCCATGGGATAAAAGATACGGGAGTTGGTGTTGTGGAGGGTGACATAGGAAGGACAGTGCGAGAGGAAGGAAGCGATCAGACGGACAAAATTGATAGGCAAGGCATAGGTTTGGAGTTTAAAGAGGAGACTGGGATGCCATACACAGTCATAGGCATTTTGGAGGTCAAGGGAAACAAAAATGGTGGAGTGACGGGAGTTGAGCTGGAGGGACAGAAGATGAACGAGGTTGAGGAGTTGCTATTCAGCAGAGAAGGAGGGTCGGAAGCCACACTGGGTAAGGGGGAGGAGGTGGTGTTGAGCAAGGTACTGATGGATACGGTGGGAGAGGATGGATTCAAAGACCTTACTGAAGACAGGGGTGAGGCAGATGGGACGATAGGAAGAGGCGGCAGAAGGGGGTTTGTTGGGTTTGAGGAATAAGAGGACGCGGGAGGTCTTCCACAGGTCAGGGTAGAAGCCAGTAGAGAGGATGACATTATAGAGATGGGCCAGGACAGTCAGGAAGGAATAGGGGCTTTCTCGAAGGCCACGGTAGGTGACACAGTCGTGACCAGGGGCCATGTTGTGTTTGGACCGGAGGATAAGTTTAATGTCTTGTGCTGTGATGGGAGCGTTTATGTCAGAGGGGGGCAACTGCCCCAAGTACTGGAGACTAGGAGCAAGTGGAGCGACAGAGGTATCAGCACATTCCATGACGGTGGGGAAAAGAGAATAATCAAAGTGGGGATCATCGGGGATAGAGAAGACCTCGGAAAGGTGGGAAGCGAAGTGGTTGGCCTTACTGAGGTTGTTAGGAAGGGGGCGATCGTTATGGAGAAGGGGGTAGTGGGGAGCGGAAAGGGAACCAGTAAGCCGATGGAAGGCGGACCAGTACTTGGTGGAGTTGATAAGGAGGGTGGCGTTGAGTTGTGTGCAGGTCTGGCGCCAGTCTCGGCGTTTCGTTGCTGTAATAAGATTCCGTATGTGCCGCTGTATTTGCCGGTGGCGTTGGAGTGTATCCCTGTCACGAGTGCACAAGAAGGAGCGATAGAGGCGGCGGGATTCACGGAGGAGGAGGACAGCCTGCGGAGGGAGAGTGGGATGGTGTGGGTGGATGGTTTTAGTAAGAACATGGGCCTCCACGGCGTCAGTAATTACGTTCTGAAGGAAGGACGAGGCGTGGATGATGTCGCCAGGATGGTGATAGGTAAGAGGGTGGCTCTCGACCTGGGTGGAGATGGAGTCCCGGTAGGCATCCCAGTTGGCACGGTGATAGTCATGGACGATCTTGGGAGGGGGTGCAGGGTGCAGAGCCGGAGGGGCGCGCTGAGCATACGTTATGGTGAGAAGGACAGGGAGGTGATTGCTACCTGTGGGGTCAAGGACGGCGACAGCGATACGCCCAAGGAGGTTGGCGGAGGCAATGACAACATCAGGGGTGGTGTCACTTTCGGGTCGGGTGTGCTGGGGAAGGGGAACAAGGTCACCTTGGATCGTGGAGAGGAACTGATGCCACCGCCGAATGGCAGCAGGAGTGGAGCTATGGATGTTGAGGTCGGCGGCAATCACATAGGTGGAGAAGGTGTGGTCAATGTGCGAGATGAAGTCATAAGGAAGAGGAGCAGTGGAGCGGACATAGATGGTGGTACAGGTAATGGTGAGGGAGGGGAAGAAGACGCTAAGGATAAGGTGTTCAGTGGGGTCATTGAGGAGAGGTTGTGGCCGGACGAGGATATGCTTAAGGTGGCCAATTGCGACTCCACCCTGTGCACGAGGACCAGGAGCGTCAGTGCGGTGGAGGATATAGGGAGAGGTGCGGATAGAATGGTGAGGCTGGAGAAAGGTTTCGTTCAAGAGGAAGGTGTCGACCTGGTGGTGGGAGAGGGTGTGCATGAGGAGGTATTTGTTGGAGCGGAAGGAGCGAACGTTCTGGAAGAGGATGCGATACTCATGCCGCGCCATGGCGGGAAGGAGGGGGGAAGAGAGGGAAGGGGTTTTGCTTTTATTGATGTTCATCTTATATCCTCCTTCCAAGACACTATCCATTCCGTTCAACTGCTCTTCCAAGTAGTTTGCTGCCTCTGACAGAATTACAATGTCATCGGCGAACCTCAAAGTTAGTATTTCTTCTCCATTAATTTTAATACCTACTCCGAATTTTTCTTTTGTTTCCTTTACTGCTTGCTCAATATATCGTAAAGTAAAGTTTATCCAAAATCGTCTGCTCAACTTAAGTAGTTTGCATGTTTAATCACGGCATGGTATACTAAAGGACCAACGGATGGAGCTGGTACTTTCGTAGTACAACAGAGAACCAATAGATAACGCTGTTAGTTTCTTTAACTATGTGACAGATGTATCTTTAGGAACATAAACTAACAGAGAATTTATTTGGCTTAGGATATAATGATTTACTGATTCTGCTTTGTATATTAAAAACTTAAAGACATTGCTTTGCTTCTTTCGACAGGTTTTATTTATATTTGTGTTCGACCTAGGGAAGCTTTTACCCTCTCTCTCTCTCTCTCTCTCTCTCTCTCTCTCTCTCTCTCTCTCTCTGTGTGTGTGTGTGTGTGTGTGTGTGTGTGTGTGTGTGTGTGTGAGGTGAGAGAGAGAGAGAGAGAGAGAGAGAGAGAGAGAGAGAGAGAGAGACAGAAAGTGAGTCCACTTTCATTTATGGCCTTCTCCGTGAAATATTCCTCCTGTAGAGTGAGTACACCCTTCGTTTTGTCGTTATGGCATAATATTGCCATGCCTGTCGTCTTCCAGTTATATGTTCTTCGTACTTGATGTTAAAAATCCAATAAACTACAACGTTCACATCAAAGTATGTGTAATTAAGTAATTTTATATCCATTGTAGACCACTGAAGATACCTAACGTGAATAGGCAAAACATGTCTGGTACTTAAGAATAAATTGCGGTTGCAAAAGATGTAAGTTTTCTCGTCTCTGTGGTAAAAGATAGTAGAGAGTAACTTGAAACTGATTTGGGGATGTATAGAATGCGAATTTAAGTACATAGAGCCACCACCTCCGTGCAGCCTTTGACAGCAACAGTGGCTCTAACTAGGATGGGCATTGAGGGCAACTGAGCTTTAATTACAGATATGGGTACGGTATTCCCTGTTGCTTCAACTCTGTGCCAGAGTTAATCAACCATAGTGGTTGTCGAGTGGTTGGTGTGTCGGTCTCTCTGCAACCCATGAACAGATACTTTCAGTGGGTGATATTTCTGGAGCAGATGCTGGTCAAGGCAAAAGTCGAACACCCTCTGTATCGAGCCGGGTAATGACATCACGGCCAGCAGCACGGAATTAGCCGGGCGGTCTCAGGCGGTGCAGTCATAGATTGTGCGGCTGATACCGGCGGAGGTTCGAGTCCTCCCTCGGGCATGGGTGTGTGTGTTTGTCCTTAGGATAATTTAGGTTCAGTAATGTGTAAGCTTAGGGACTGATGACCTTAGCAGTTAAGTCCCATAAGATTTCACACACATCTGAACATTTTTGAACATATGACCTTGGAATTATCTTTTTGAAAGGTAGCATGCGGAGACCATGAAGACAGGGCACAGTCGCTGACCTAAAGATGTTATAAATGTAAGGCCTGTTATCCAGATTACCGGCTATGTGAACCAGAGGTGATTGTGTTATGTACCAGGAGGCATCTCACATCATTACGCCAAGTCCTGGACCCCATATGACAATGGTGAATGCCATTTGGCAACGTCCTTTCTCCGAACCTCCACACATGGATCGTGATGCTATATGGAGAAGTGCAGCTCAATTGTATTATGATATGATGTTACTCCTCTGTCAGATGTTGTCGTTGGACAAAACTCTGTCTGCCGCCACGTCAAAGAAAGCTACAACAATGGTCACTGCGCTGACCGTTCACGATACTTCATATTTCATCGCAATGTAATGTGGATATTTGTTTTTGTATCTGCACAGATGGGTCAATACCATGGAACCATCCTGTCAGCACAAATCTCACTACTCTATCCAATGGTGGTTACTCTATCCAGAAGCCAGGGAGCTAGACCCTCGAAGAGGCAAAACTCGATGTGAACGTCAATATATGTGAGGACATAGTGTCTGAACACTGTGTAGAGACTGGCATGGACAAAAGCACAAAACGTGACCAGCAAGAAGGACCAGAACAACTAGCGCATGAAACCAAGAGCACAGCATTTGAGATCTGATCTGTGTTAGTCAGTCTCTGTGTTAGAGCCCATCATCAGTGGCAAGTTAACACCTGTGTCAGTCGTTCCACGAATGGAATACTCCCTAGGTGCCATTTGTGTAGCTTTCCACACTACTCTATCAAGAGACCCATGCTGTCTCATCTGTGTCCGTATGTATGTCCACTGGAGGATACTAAATCCTTACGCTACAAGCACACAACATATAACCGAAAATGGTCTCGTTTCAGTTGGAAACTCCGTTGAAGAACTGAAGAACGTGCGTGAGTGATCACCACTGGCAACTCATTCCACAGGCGAAAGTAGGACAATGGAGGGCATAGTGAGACTGGCAGCACACGAGTGCGCTGCCACAAGTGAGAGCCTCCTACCACGAACACGCCACTAACACTGTCACCCAGCAGATGTGGAGATGGCAGCGTTCCGGGTCAAATAGGTCATGGATGCAACTGATTTGAATGATAGATCAGCTGCTCCTAAACAACTTCCACCCAGAAGCAATTGCCAACATTTGTGCCTCACCTCTACTCCTAGAACCCACTCCTGCTGTTGGCCAAATGACTGGGCCCAAATAACGGCCCTATGGGGAAAGCACGCCAATTCATGACTTTCCAGAGGATGCGACTCGATGTGTAACACATTAATGACGCCCTGTTGCTGACGCCCATACAAACGTTCCGCCAGACTACACCCATTAACTCAGGGTCACCTGGTACGTGGCTAGGAATCTAGACAATGCATTGTCGTGGCACAAGGCAGAAACAGAATTCAGCATTTGGGTCTTGAAGAAGATCCACATAAACCACTCCACCACAGAGTTAGAAACCAGGTGAAATGCGGCAGTAATCAGATGCTGAATACCCTTGTGAATTCAAAAATCCTCAAACTCCTGTATCACAAATTGCTGACCGTTAATAGATACGTAGGCCCAGAGGGCGCCCTCGCTAGAAAAAATAATTGACAAATCACGGAGAATTGCTGTCTATGTCATGGACGACAGTGTGGCTACATGTAGCAAATTTGGCAATGTATCCAGTACCAACAACCACAAGCTGTCTGCCTCCATAACTGAGTGGTCAGCATGGCTGACAGCTCTGCAGAAGACCTGTGTTCGTTACCTGGCTGGATTAGAGATTTTATCCACTCGAGGATTGGATGTTGTGTGGGCCTCATCAGCATTTCATCATCATTGAGGTGCAAGTCACTGAAGTGGCATCAAATAAACAGACTTGCATTAGGAGGCCCAGATGGGATTTCCTGATCCTTAGATGCCATACGATAATTTTTCAACCACATGCTTCCCAGAAAAGGGTCTAGGAAGTCAGTGTGCACCCTGTCCCAAAGGGAAAACTGATACAGTAGCACAGCCTGGTTGTGTGAAGGCTGCACAAGATATTCAGTATTATGATCCATCAACGACGGGAGGCCCTACCCACACGGCATTTTTTACTGGCGAGTAGACACGCCATCGTGCCGAAGCCTTCATACATCCCAATGCAGCGCATGCAGCATCCGGAGTATACAAGTACACAACGCCTTAGGAACGACGACTGACAACTTTTCTCATCCGTGGCATGCATTAGGACCCCCCAGAGAAAGTTGGGTTGACAGAAAAGTAGGAAATACGTACACCACGCCGCGTCCGTTCTTGAAGGAGCATGCTTGGCCTATCCCATCAGGATTACTGAGACGATTTTCTAGAAAAACTAGTCGGTGGCCATAGTGGCCCGCCATCCCTCGTCATCAAAGGAGAACCCTGCAATGTCTGCTGCAACATATCGTCTAATGGGAAAACGAGAGCCTCCTGCCGATTGAATTGCGGATTGGGTTCCACTGCCACCTACAACTGTGTATCTGCACGAGCATGCTGAGTAGCGGACTGGTAATGAATGTCATAGCAATAAATACTGAGAAAGACTCGCTACCTCTGCAATCGATGGGCAGTCCTATCTGGTAGCTTAGAAAGAGGGCCGAATAATGAAATCAGTGGCTTATGGTCGGTGATGACTAGGTGATTTACTTCATACAAGAAACATTAAGCTTTTTAACACCGAAAATGACTTCCAGCTCCTCCTTTTCCTTGTGCAAATATTTAAATTTTACCACAGGAAGCATCTTCGATGTGTAAATGATGGGCTGCTTGGTGCCTTCTGAGTTCCTGTGCGGCAGGAGCACACCAATGCCGTACTGGGACAAATCGCAGGCCAGGGTTAATGTCTTATCTGGCGTAAAAGAAGCCTAACAGGTAGCTGAGCACCAACACCGTTTGAAGGATTGAAAACCCTGCTGGAAGTCCATAGACCATCAACTCCTTTTGGGGAAGCTGGTTGAGGGGACAGCAGATATGGGTGGACTGAGGAATGAACTTAGCGTAATAAGAAATCTTGCTGAAAGAGGACTGGAGCTCCTTCAGATTCTTGAGCACCAGCAGGTTAATGATGCCTTCGAATGGTTCAAATGGCTCTGAGCACTATGGGTCTTAACTTCTGAGGTCATCAGTCTCCTAGAACTTAGAACTACTTAAACCTAACTAACCTAAGGACATCACACACATCCACGCCCGAGGAAGGATTCGAACCTGCGACCGTAGTGGTCGCGCGGTTCCAGACTGTAGCAATGATGCCTTTGATGTACTTCTCTGTAGGGACGAGGCCATCTTTGCTATTCACATGTCCCAAAAACCATTGGAGCAAAAAAATTACGTTTCTCCATCTTGCGACAAAGGCTCTTCAGGAGGCGTTGGAAACCGGCCTGTATATTCTCTAAGTGATCCTGCCGCTTGAAGCCCATCACCCAGATGTCATCAAGGTAGATGATACGACGTGGCATGTTCTTACTCAGTTGCTCCAAATACCTTTGATAAATTTCTGGGGCTGTGGATTTTCCAGAGGGCAAGTGATTAAACCGTTAAAGCGCAAAGGAACTTTTGATCACTAATAAACGTTGAGAAATGGCATCCAAGGGCAACCGCAAGTATGTGTTACCTAAGTCAATGTGGGTAAAATATTGGCCCCCTGATAACTTTGCCAGCAACTCCTGTGGATGTGAAGTGTGATAGAAGTCTGCAACACATTGAACACTGTCTGTCTGTTTAAAATCGACACAGCGGCGTGCGGCGCTCTATGGCTTCTGAATCACCACTAAGGGGTGGCCCGCAAGATAGATGAAATAAGAGAAATGCCTTTCCTAGGAGAAATAACCTTACGGTACATGGTGAAGGTAATGGGGTTGGGGCGACAGATAGTAGGTATTGCTGACTACTCGAAACATTCTGTCCGATCTAATGTATTGTCAAACAGCTTTTTATATAAAACTTCCTGGCAGATTAAAACTGTGTGTGGGACCGAGACTCGAACTCGGGACCTTTGCCTTTCGCGGGCAAGTGCTCTACCAACTGAGCTACCCAAGCACGAATCACGCCCCGTCCTCACAGCCTTACTTCTGTCAGTAACTCGTCTCCTACCTTCTAAACTTTACAGAAGCTCTCCTGCGAAACTTGCAGAACTAGCACTCATTCTAGTTTTTTATATAACCATGGCAAAGAGTCCAGATCTTGAAAGGGGACAGATTGTGACACAAAATGATCTTTGTCCCTGATCTCGAATCCAAAAGCAGAAGAAGCTACTAGCCCAAAAATATTAACAATGTGAGTTACTGTTCCATGTTCTTAAAACGTGCTAGATGGACAATTGCTCCCACAATGTAACGCACTGCTGACTATACAGTAAGGTTATAAACGTCATGGGATAGTGACGTCCACTTACACAGATGGCGATAGTACCACGAACACGAGGTAAAAAGGGCAGTCAATTGGCGAAGCTGTCATTTGTACTCGGGTGAATCATGTGAAAAGGTTTCCGACATGATTATGAACGCACGGCAAGAATTAACCGACTTTGAACGAGGAGTGGTAGGTGGAGCTAGACGCATTGGACGTTCTATTTCGGAAATCGTTAGAGAATTCAACATTCCAAGATTCACAGTATCAAGAGTGTGGTGAGAATATCAAATTTCAGGCATTACCACTCACCACGGAGAGTCGAGCGGCTCTAGGCGCTACAGTCTGGAACCGCGCGACCGCTACGGTCGCAGGTTCGAATCCTGCCTCGGGCATGGATGTGTGTGATGTCCTTAGGTTAGTTAGGTTTAAGTAATTCTTTGTTCTAGGGGACTGATGACCACAGAAGTTAAGTCCCATAGTGCGCAGAGCCATTTGAACCATTTGGACCACGGAGAGTGCAGTGACCAACAGCCTTCACTTAACGACCGAAAGTTCAAATTCAAATGGCTCTGAGCACTATGGGACTTAACATCTGAGGTCATCAGTCCCCTAGAACTTAGAACTACTTAAAGCTAACTAACCTAAGGGCATCACACACATCCACGCCCGAGGCAGGATTCGAACCTGCGACCGTAGCGGTCGCGCGGTTCCAGACTGAAGTGCCTAGAACCACCCGGCCACTCCGGCCAGTCTAACGACCGAAAGCAGCAGCCTTTGCGTATAATGGTCAATGCTAAGAGACAAGCAAAATTCCATGAAATAACCACGTAAACAACGTGGGACGTACGACGAACTGATCTGTTAGACAGTGCGGCGAAATTTGACGCTAATAGGGTATGACAGCAGACGACCGACGCGAGTGCCTTTGCTAGCAGCGCGTCTCCTGGGTTCGTTACCATATCCGTTAGACCCTAGATGAGTCCCGATTTCAGCTAGTAAATGCTGATGGCACGGTTCGAGTGTGGCGTAGACCCAATGAAGCCATGGACCCAAGTTGTCAGCAAGTCACTGTTTAAGTTGGTGGTGGCCCCATAACGGTGTGGTCTGTGTTTTCATGGAATAAACAGGGTCCTCAAAGCCAACTAAATCGATTATTGACTGGAAATGATTACGTTCGGCTACTCGGAGCCCATTTGTAGCCATTCACGGACCTCATTTTCTGAAACAGCGATGGAATTTTTTACGGATGACTATGCGCCATGTTACTGAACCACAGTTGTTCGAGATTGGTTTGAAGAACATTCTGGACAATTCGAGCGAATTATTGGGCTACCAAGATCGTCCGACATGAATGCCATTGAACATGAACATACTCGAAAGGTCAGTTCTTGCACAAAACCCTGCACCAGCAACACTTGCACAGTTATGAATGGCTTTAGACGCAACATGGGCGACTTGAGTCCACGCCACGTGGAGTTTCTGCACTACGTTGGGCAAAAGGAGGTCAGACGCGATGACAGCAGATATCACATTACTTTCGTCACCTCATTTCAGGATACTGCTTGACGAAGCAGTCGTTGCAACGCAGGACAGTTCATTAGAGATTAATTAGACTGACCAATGCCACCAGGTCCGACTGAAACTCAATTGGGTTCAAATGGTTCAAATGGCTCTGAGCACTATGGGACTTAACATCTGTGGTCATCAGTCCCCTAGAACTTAGAACTACTTAAACCTAACTAACCTAAGGACATCACACACATCCATGCCCGAGGCAGGATTCGAACCTGCGACCGTAGCGGTCACGCGGTTCCAAACTGAAGCGCTTAGAACCGCACGGCCACACCGGTCGGCCTCAATTGGGTGCTCACTCACGACCACCATAAGCATAATTCACCAGGGCGGTGCTTTTGAAGTGTGGGTGAGAGCATCTGAGTCAAGGGTAAACAATGGATCCTCTGATGGCCATCCTGCAGATCGCCGACCGTCAGAAACTGATGCCTAATGTTTAACTTTCCTTCATATTCCATACGTGGCGTCTACGGAAGGGTGATGAAAAAATGCCGCACTTCCCGGTCGGTATGCGTTTCCTCATCCCAACTGAAGACAAAAATGTATCTAGCAAAACCTAGTCGCACCAATAGGATTAATAGAAATGCGATTTAAAAGAAACGGTGATCGTCAGCTGGCAACGCTATAACTGCGTGCAGAACAGGTAGCCTGAACTCTGCTCTCTGCTGAAGCTGTCCAATTAGCTCAGTGAGATGAGGCAATGCCATGGGGAACGAATGTGTTGACTCGTCGACGTTAGATTCGCGTCCGCGCCAAACTTGTTTTTTTTTTCAGTTAAGGCATCAAAATGTATCCAATTTAAACTTCCACAATGCGGTCGGTATTTTGTGTATTTCTATCTGTTACTGTTATCTTTATTTAAACATTAAGACAGAACACAAACTTCTTACAGAGGTAAACGACCACTTTCTTTCATCCATGACGCAAATAAAAGCAACAGAAAATAATAGTGAATACAGCAGCATCGTCTGTATCCAATAAGGTAAATGAAAAAAAACGCAATAGGCAGGCTACACTAGACTGCACATCATGCTACACACAGGAATTCCATTCTGAACGTTTCACGTCAAAGTTTAGCTTCACAGTGCCGGTACATGCACGTATGAGCAGCGTTCACTTTAGAGAAAATGTTCAAAACGACCACCTTGGATTTGCAAACAATTTGCCACTCGCTAGACCCTACGCAACAAAACTGCGTCCACCATTGCCGAAGCGGCATGCACACAAGCTATTAGATCTTGTACGTCCATGGAAGGAATGCTATAAACTTATTCCTTCAAGTGTTTCCACAAATAAAAATCTAGTGGATTATCGTTCGGGCAACGTGGAGGCCAGGACATTGAACCTCCACGACCAATGCACTTCCCTGGAACCGATTCATTTAAATAGTTACCCACTTCATTGCAAAGTGTGGCGGTAAACCATAATGCTGAAACCATAGCTGTATCCAAATACCATGTGGATCGTTTTCTAATGCGTTAGGCAAAGTATTGCAAAGAAACGTACGATATAGGGGCGCACATTCAACTTTTCCTGCAATAGGCAAGAGCCCAAAAGCACTTCTCCCACGATTCCAGACCATAGATTTATGCCAAGACATGCCTGAACGCCACGTACACGGGAAATATACTGGACGTGTTCCCACCAATAATGGCTGTTGTGGAGGTCGAAAATACCTTCAGGAATGAAGTTAGATTCGTCAGTCCATATCACGTTGTTTTCCATTTGGTGCAAAATCCATTGAAAAAACCGTACCCGTCGCATGCAGTCTTCTGGCCACTGGTGTTGAGTTAACGTGTAACAATAGGAACGCAGTTCTTTATCGTGCAACACTTCAACAATCAGTCTTCGAGATATCTGGAACCACTTTGCAATATCACAGGCACTTCGCCGAGGTGACTGGTGAATGGTTTCAAGAATCGCATCCTCTGTTTGTGGAGTATGTCTAGTAATTGGACGAACTCTGTCCATTACTCGTGAACGAAGGTTACCTGTTTCCTGAAGGCGTTGCTCCGCGCAACGGAAACCTTTCGTACTGGGATGACACCTTTTAGGGTACCGTACAGCGTACCCATGAGCAGCAGCAGCAGCAGCAGTAGCAGCAGCTTGGTTATCGGATGCACCCAGCACCAAAAGCATCTAGACGTAGTTACCGTTTCTGTACTCCATCTGGAAGCCGACCTACGTGGTTGTGCACTGCCCAGTTAGTAGATACATGCATACAGTTCAGTGGATCCCTGTCATGTTATAGGCTATTGTCATTGAAATAATGATGTCCTGCTTATAGACGACGGGACCTAGTGAACAGGCGTCTAAAATATATAAAAGGAACTTCACGAGGATTCGAACTATAGCTCCATGATGGATATGGGTTAGATACCCAAGCAGTCTACACGGCGAGCTCCGGCGGCTGGTACGGTAGTGCGAGGTGGTACACGTTCCTCTGTACATTCGGAAGCGCTGCGCGGTGTAACAGTATTGCCAGCTCCCCGTTTCTATACGTGTGTTTTCAAAATACATTCGATCTGATTTTGCTAGATAAACTTTTGTCTTGAATCTGGATGCAGAACTACATACCAACCTCCAAGTGCGGCACTTTTTCTGCATCCCATATATGTTCGGTTGCGGGGATGGTAAACTTGTGTTTCTGCAAAGAAGTTCATTTCCTGACTCAAGCTACTCGAAGCAGCTCTACAATCTTCCGCGGCAGAGCGAACATGGTCTGTCTTCTCGGGTGTCAGATGCGACTGGCCGTTGAATTTCGTGCAGGGCAGACTAAGGCCAATTCATAGGCGTTCCTAATCCCCTAAAACACACACACACACACACACACACACACACACACACACACACACACGCACACACACACACACACATCAAAAAAGTTTTGCATCACCTCGGTTCCGAGAGTTCCTGAACGTTTACAGAAAACTGGAATAGAGATCAACACAAATATCATTTCTGCCCTTTTTATTGCTGATGAGAACCACACACTGCATGTTGTACCACTATACAGCGAAACCTTCAGAGGTGGTGGTCCCGATTGCTGTCCACCTAATACTCAGTACGTCTAATTCTTAGTAGCACGTCCTCTTGCATTGATGCATGCCTGTATTCGGCGTGGCATACTATCCACAAGTTCATCAAGGCACTGTTGGTCCATATTGTCCCACTGCTCAACGGCGATTCTGAGTAGCTCCTGCAGAGGGGTTGGTGGGTCACGTCGTCCATAAACAGTCCTTTTCAATCTATCCCAGGCATGTTCGATAGCCGTCATGTCTGGAGAACATGCTGGCCACTCTAGTGGAGCGATGTCGTTATCCTGAAGGAAGTCATTCAGAAGATGTGCACGATGGGGGCGCGAATTGTTGTCCATGAAGACGAATGCCTCGCCAATATGCTGCCGATATGGTTGCACTATGGGTCGGAGGATGGCATTCACGTATCGTACAGCCGTTACGGCGCCTTCCATGAACACCAGCGGCGTACGTCGGCTCCACATAATGCCACCCCAAAACAGCAGGGAACCTCCACCCAGCTTCTCTCACTGGACAGTGCGTCTAAGGCGTTCAGCCTGACTGGGTTGCCTCCAAACACGTCTCCGACGATTGTCTGGTTGACGGTATATGGGCCGGCCGGAATGGCCGTGCGGTTCTAGTCGCTACAGTCTGGAGCCGAACGACCGCTACGGTCGCAGGTTCGAATCCTGCCTCGGGCATGGATGTGTGTGATGTCCTTAGGTTAGATACGTTTAATTAGTTCTAGGGGACTGATGACCTTAGAAGTTAAGTCCCATAGTGCTCAGAGCCATTTGAACCGTTAGCCCTTGGTCGGCCTGAGCGAGGCATGTCACCGACAGTTCCTGTCTCTCTGTATCTCCTCCATGTCCGAACAACATCCCTTTGGTTCACTCCGAGACACCTGGACACTCCCTTTGTTGAGAGCCCTTCCTGGCACAAAGTAACAATGCGGACGCAATCGAACCACGGTATTGACCGTCTAGGCATGGTTGAACTACAGGCAACACGTGCCGTGTACCTCCTTCCTGGTGGAATGACTGGAACTGATCGGTTGTCGGACCACCACCGTCTAATAGGCGCTGCTCATGCATCGTTGTTTACATCTTTGGGCGGGTTTAGTGACATCTCTAAACAGTCAGAGGGACTGTGTCTGTGATACAGTATTCACAGTCAACCGGGGCGATGCAAAACTTTTGTTTATATATATAGGGCTACAGTGAGAGAACTAGAGTGTGTGTAAGAGTGTTCGTGCTCGGTGTTAAGTATGGCCCTCCTGAACAACTCAGTCCCACATTCACGTGACAACAATTGTGGAATCCCGATTAACTCGGGTAGAAATATCTCGGAACAATAAACAGCAATCTCGACAGTCTACGATCATGCTATTTCGAATTCCGACACAAGCTGGTAGAAATTTTTGCTTCGTATACGTGGCATGGCACGATCTTTTCACAAACAGCCAACATCCAAATGCTATTTCTGAATGAGAAACCTGCTGCCCACTCTTTCCCTATATAATCCTATCTGTTTTGTGCTGCTGCGTTGAACTGCTAATCTTAAGTATATCCCAGCTTATACTACACTACACGATAATTCGACGTTTCTTGCTTGACACCTTCATGATTTACTTTCAGATCTGGGAACCATTGTTAGTGTCTGAAAACAGTGGATTGCAATGGAAGTGTAGTTTACGAAATGGACTCCCGCCGATACCAAAATCGACATCTAGGAAATTAGTGGAATGGTCGTGCATCTGCTGCAGACAAAATCTTCTGTTCCTGGGATCTCTAAGTGAGATTTTTTACTTGTGATATTTCGTCAAGGGTAAAGTGTGCATCCCTAACATCCTGCAGCGTTATCAGAACTGAGAACGCGCGTAACTACCATTAGTGAAAACATCGCAGCAAGTTGGCTTCAGAGAGATTAGCGAGAATATGATGAACGTTTGGATGTACAGTATGCGGTATTACTTAACCACCTCACATTTTAGCTCTTAACAGTGGCGGTGAAAATGTAACCGTATGAAACTGTCACTTACCTATATACTTAATCATTTTCATCTCAAAAATCACAATTATTATCTCGTTCCACTCCTTTACCTCTCACACGTCAATCCTGTGATCGTTTACTGATAAAGCCATATTCCTTTTTAATACCGAGGTCATTATCGTTTTGGATTCTTGTTGTCCCTCTCGTTCTCCTTTTACTTAAGCTTATTTTACATAACATTTTCTTCCCTCGTAACATAATTTTCAACGAGATTTTCAGATTCATAGACATCGGAAACAAGTTTGATATCATAAGTGACGATACGAGAGTCTTACTTGTTCCTTCAAGTAATCGTTACAGCATACAGCCATTGCCTAAAATCGCATTATAAAGGATCTGTTTTCATCTGTACGGTTATGAGGATTACCAGGACTCGAATTTATGTATAACTTTTAAATAGATCGCAGTATACGCTATTTTTATTTTTGTTATTGAAGATGTCGGCTTACACCAGTATTCGTCATTCCTCCTACAGAAACTTAGCCAAACTGCGTTCTTATCGTTGTTCCCCTTTTGTATGAGTCAGTTTAGTTGTTACTGATCTCAGATAGCTATAATTACGTCTCCCTTTAATGCTTGTATCTACTGTATAAGGGGTGATCAAAATTTTTTTTGTCTAAACGCGTTGCTGCAGCGTACATGCAGTCCAGCTCGACTATGATGCGAGTATATAGGGTGAATGACCTGAACCTTGCATCGCAAATATTCCGGAAATGGAAATGGTATTGATGTGTGGTTTTCACAGAATGCATTGGCAGACAGCGGCTCGTGCAGTAAACAGACAAGCGTAAACAGACAGTAATAAAATTTGGAAATTGTATTTTTGTACAAACATGCACTTTTTTAATGGAACAATGTCTATTGACATTAACAAACTAAAAGTATGGTAAACTATAATGTCAGTGGTGTTTGTTGCACGATTCTAATGCGAGTCGTTTACGAGATATCGCGTTTTTAAAAGTTTCCTCATCGACACTTGCTTGTGCCATTCAACGCGCGTAGTTGGTAGGTACGATGTTACGTTTTCTTACTGTGTGCTTGTGTTTTCCTTGAATGCATTGCGACTCGCTAATCGTTACTGTGTGACAGCCCAAGCAGTAGATTGTGAGTGAAAGATGGGATTTATCAGTGCAGAAAAAACCGACATGCTCACGGTGCATGCAGAGTATAGGAAGAATTCAGTTTGTTCTTGTAAGGTGTATGCACCAATATATCCCTATAGATGTCAACCATCTTGGCAAGTATTTATCAACCTTCTCAACCAGTTACGTGAAAGGGGTAGTGTAACACCTTGACAACGTAACATAAGGAAAGAAGTGACGGCAGAAGAGGAGGAAATTAATGTTCTTGCTGCTGTTGCAGTTGATTCGCACTTTAGCTCTCGTGCAGACGCACGAGGAAGTGACACCAGTCAGGCAAGTGTTCTACGCATTCTCCGCCGACATAGATTCCATCCTTATCACATCACCCTCCGTCAAGTGCTGCATAGAAACGATTACGAGAATCATGTTAACTTCTGTTCACGGACATTAAGACGGAATACTCCAGATATAACATCTATCTTGCTCAGTGATGGAGCCACACATACCAATCATGTCCAGGTAAACCGTCGGAACAAGCACTGTTGGCCTGTTGACAATCCCCGTTGCCTTCGTCAGTTGGAACGCCAGCTTCCATGGAGTGCAAACGTGCGGTGTGCGACGGTGAAGCATCAGCTCATAGGCCCGTTTTTCGTAGACGGAACACTGAACGCACACAAGTATCGCAGCCTCCAAACAGACCGTCTTCCACTGATGCTGATGCTAGAAGACGTTCCTCTGCAGACTAGGAGGAACTGTGGTACCAACATGATCGCTGTCCACCATATAGTGCACTAAGTACTACACCATGTCTTCACCATTTTTTTCCAAATCGTTGGATTGGACGCAGAGGACCTGTAGCTTGACCGGCCCGTTCCTCGGATTTGATACCTGTAGACTTTTTCCTGTGGGGAAAGCTGGAAGACGCTGTCTACGAGGACACAACAACGACATCCGACATATTGCTGCAGCCTTCTCGGACATCTCTGCTGAAATGCTAGCATGTGTCCTGCAGTAGTTCCATACCAGGCTGAAAGCATGTATTGCCGCTGCCAGTGGTCATTTTGAACACAATCTATGATGGTCAGTCGTCTCGTTGCTGGTCAGAATCCATATAACTAGCGTATGGACTTGTGTTGTTCTTTAGTGTGTGTTACGACAACAGTTATTGTACAAGTGTCGGTGTGGGAACATTTCAAAATACGATATCTTCTAAACAACTCGTACTAGAATCCTGCAACAAACACCACTGGAATTCTAATTTACCCTACTTTTAGTTTTTTATGTCAATAGCCATTGTTCCATTTATAAAAGTATGTTTGAACGAAAAATACACTTCCTAGGTATTATTACAATCTGTAGATTGGCTAACAATACGAGGCTCTGGCTACCAATTCATTTTGTGAAAACCGCACATCAATAGCACTTTTCATTTCCGTGATATTTGCGGCCCAAGATTTAGATGATTCACCCTGTACAAGCACCGACATGCAGGCAAGGAATTAGTGTTACCTTCGAACGGGAACATTTTTGATCGTCTCCTATAATATCTCTGTGATTAAAATATTTGTTTAGTACGTTTAGTCAGGACAAAGTTTTCTAGTACTATCATCCTACGACTTTTGTTTTCATGTCTTTTATTTCTGCGTACTAATGAAATGATCTTACTTTTACCTTAAATAGTTAGTTACTTGTAACTCCATTCCGTCGACTCGGAATAGTTAAATCTGGATGGACATCACGATTATCATAGGATTGGATAGCGAACATTTTCGGAGCGTGAAGGGATTTAATACGATCTGTGGCTGTTTATATTACAAAATTAATTAAGTACAGTTACTATTAGCGAGTACCTCATGTCAGTTAAAAATCAACGAGATTGGTACACAACCTAAGGTTAGTGGAAAAACTCTTTCAATTTCCCTGTACACACTACTGAATCGTTATGTACAATATGAATGCACAACTGCTGCCGTAAGTGGTAAATACACTTACACATATTTCGCAGAAGTTTGGACGTATAGGAGTGGCCGAGCGGTTCTAGGCGCTATAGTCTGTAACCGCGCGACAGCTACGGTCGCAGGTTCGAATCCTGCCTCGGGCATGGATGTGTGTGATGTCCTTAGGTTAGTTAGGTTTAAGTAGTTCTAAGTTCTAGGGGACTGATGACCTCAGCAGGTAAGTCCCATAGTGCTCAGAGCCATTTGAACCTTTTTTTTTTTTTGACGAAAATGCATTGCCAGTGTTGTCAATCAGGTTGCTAATTAGAGCACATTAACGTGACTATAGCGTCCAATTCCTTCTTGCATTCGTTTTTTAGTCTCAGCGCTGTGCGCGATCTTATAGGATAAAGTGGTTCCCGGGTTCGATTCCCGGCGGGGTCAGGGATTTTCTCTGCCTCGTGATGGCTGGGTGTTGTGTGCTGTCCTTAGGTTAGTTAGGTTTAAGTAGTTCTAAGTTCTAGGGGACTGATGACCATAGATGTTAAGTCCCATAGTGCTCAGAGCCATTTGAACCATTTTGATAAAGTGGTATTACCCATTACAACCGAAGTATCATGTATAGACTGCCACAGGAAACGTCTTGCATATTTGTTGTGAGAATAACAGATGAGGAGCTGAGTATGTTTTTCAGTCATAACGCTACTAAGGTCGTCCTTTTTGTGGAGACATTTGCCCACAGGCTCATCTGTTTTTCTTCTGAACATGTTCAAGTGAGATTTTTCTGTCCCAGAAATTGTAATTCATCCATTTGAATCTTGAATCCTTTCAAATCCCACAAGAGCATGTTAGCCTTCGATCTGTTGCCGAAGACGTCTCAAAACCTGGCGGTGTTAAAGCAGAACGTTCGTATGGTCTTTTTGGGCACTCGGTTATCTCCTCCTTCACAAGCACTTCAGATTTTCAGCTACAGACTGCCTCTTTAAATACACTGACATCTACAGATGAACTAAATATTACTTGCCTATAGGCATTCTGCTACACTTTCGCCAACGTGATGTACCTTGACATACTACTAGCCTTCGAATTTGTAGGAGGGCATCAGACTTAAAATTTAGGACATAAAGCACTCATTATGCGCTCGGTAGCACTGCTGAATATTAATGTTACGTATCAGACATATTAAGCTCACTGCCGATTATAAGACAACTTAAAAACGTTCATTTGCGTTAGTCAGTTTCTTAATAAACCAGGACGAAGCGTTTCGAGAGCTTTCAATCTGATCTTCAGATGGATCCAGTTGTTTACATTTGTACTTTTGCTAGGTGCAGCCAGCGGTCTGCTTTCTGTTTTTATTCCTAACGAGATGGTTAAATGTTAATTGTTATCCAGCATGTGACACTGAATCTTGCATTATAGAAAATAACAAAAGTACTTGAAAGTTGCCGGCCGTTGTGGCCGAGCGGTTCTAGGCGCTTCAGTCTGGAACCGCGCGACCGCTACGGTCTGCGATATGGGTGAAAATCCTCAAAACGCATCGTGGAAGTTTACTTTAAAAAAAAAGTGACTTACGCAAGTAACCCTATTTAATTTGTTTTATAATATAAAGAACCACAGATCGTATTAAACCCTTTCATGATTGGAAAATGTTCGCAGTCCAGTCCTATAATGATCGTGATGTCCATCCAGTTGTTAAGTATTCCGAGTATGTGGTGTAGTTCGTGACTGACACACACAACTTCTCAAATGTGAGACCTGAGGTGCTCCCGGTCTACAAAATGTTCAAATAACTTAAGATATGCGACCGGGTGACGTCGTCGACAACCGCCGATATTTCAACAGGTGCACACACTGTCATTTTTAAGGTAAAGCTACAGCAAGTAAACGCTGTGTAAGTGAATTTAAAATCTGCGGTAGTAGAGTAGTAGAGCAATTCCACACACACACACACACACACACACACACACACACAAAATGTAAGCACTAGCGCTACCACATAACCAAAGATACCTGATGCCAGAAATTATCGATAGTGAAAATTTCTAAACAACGAGTGAGGTAGTATTAACTCTATTCCTCCTGTTTTGACAAGGGAGAGAGTAGGATTCCACGCAAAAATTAAGCAAAACCTCCATCTCTATTTACAAAGTTACTTGCTAAATTAGTCTCAATTTCTTCCTTAATAACGCTCTCCCAATAACTAGAAGTGCATGCCAGAATCTCCGTGCTGTTATATTCCATAGGGTGACTAGCGCCAATGTTCTGCAGTACCGGATTTTTTCGGTTGTTTTAAACTAGTGTGATGCTTACGCTCAGTAGTACTGGTTGTCTGAAAAATATATGACACACCGCAACTGCAAGGAAAACGATAGACCCCCACCCTATGTAAACCACTATCTTCTTTAATGGAACTTAAAATGGCCCTAATCTTATCTGGAGGTCGGAAAACACATTTCACCTCATATTTCCGCAAAATATGACTAATCTTGTTACAGATGCTCCTTGCCTATGACAGAAAGACCTGGACGTTGATGCCAAATAGGTGTATTCATCACTCATCTGTTGCACGTTTGGTCGATAGCGCAAAGCACGTCGGATCTGTCTTTTACTATATTTATCCTGACGGAGGGTGACCCAAACAGCTGACAACTCTCAGGGTATAAAATGACGTGCGCTCTATGACTGTTATTGACCTTTGGTTGTGTGGTGGTGCCAGAGTTCACAATGTGTGTGTGTGTGTGTGTGTGTGTGTGTGTGTGTGTGTGTTATATTTCCGGAATTATTCTGCAAACCGAGCTTTTAAATCAACTTGCACAGCGTTTCCTTGCAACAATTTTTGCTTTAAAATGATAGGGTGTGCACCTATCGAAATATCGACGGTTGTCGACCGCAATCCCGTAAATTATTTGAGCAGCTTCTCAAATGCTTCCGGAGCCCATTGTTGTGTGTCAGATAAGACTATTAATACTGTTTGTGGCAATAACTTGGAAAAAAACTTTTCTTACATTTCACATTTCTAAAATTTCGCATTTTTAAAATTAAGGCTATTTCATAAGCAATATGCTACTGTCTCTATTTCCGATACTGACAATCTTCATTGTAGCAGAAAGAATATTTGTTCCAATATTTGTTGAAGTATGTAAATACTGTTAATTAAAATCAGTGTAGACAGGATATTTTGAAGTAAATGTTCAATATTTTCAATAGACCAAACCAAAGGTTTAGATTACTAGTAAACTGTACCACATTTTAATGTAAGTTATCGTGTACCTGGATCACTCAAGTACTGTATATGGATTTCAGTGGGACATCACGTGTGATGAAAACCAATGGAAGTTGACGCTAGTGGGTACCGTCAACAGCGTTGGATACTTTGTAACAACGCCCATCGCTGGATATGCTTCAGACAGGTAATGATTGTTTCTTATTGTTCCTTTAGATGCGAATTTATTCAGGAGAAACTGCACAGTCATTCTGGCATTCGACTCAAAGTGGAATGTAAATTCCTGCCGTTCTTATTGATCACTTTATAAAGAGCAATAAATAGCTAACTGCACTCCAAAAGAGAAAATTATTTTCCCCATACACATTCATGCAACAGCTTCTGAATCCGACATGTTGTTGTTGTTGTGGTCTTCAGTCCTGAGACTGGTTTGATGCAGCTCTCCATGCTACCCTATCCTGTGCAAGCTTCTTCATCTCCCAGTACTTACTGCAACCCACATCCTTCTGAATCTGCTTAGTGTATTCATCTCTTGGTCTCCCTCTAGGGTTTTTACCCTCCACGCTGCCCTCCAATGCTAAATTTGTGATCCCTTGATGCCTCAGAACATGTCCTACTAACCGGTCCCTTCTTTTTGTCAAGTTGTGCCACATACTCCTCTTCTCCCCTATTCTATTCAATACTTCATCATTAGTTATGTGATCTACCCATCTAATCTTCAGCATTCTTCTGTAGCACCACATTTCAAAAGCTTCTATTCTCTTCTTGTCCAAACTATTTATCGTCCACGTTTCACTTCCATACATGGCTACACTCCATACAAATATTTTCAGAAACGACTTCCTGACACTTAAACCTATACTAGATGTTAACAAATTTCTCTTCTTCAGAAACGCTTTCCTTGCCATTGCCAGTCTACATTTTGTATCCTCTCTACTTCGACCATCATCAGTTATTTTGCTCCCCAAATAGCAAAACTCCTTTACTACTTTAAGTGCCTCATTTCCTAATCTAATTCCCTCAGCATCACCCGCCTTAATTCGGCTACATTCCATTATCCTCGTTTTGCTTTTGTTGACATTCATCTTATATCCTCCTTTCAAGACACTGTCCATTCCGTTCAACAGCTCTCCCAAGTCCTTTGCGGTCTCTGATAGAATTACAATGTCATCGGCGAACCTCAAAGTTTTTATTTCTTCTCCATGTATTTTAAAGCCTACTCCGAATTTTTCTTTTGTTTCCTATACTGCTTGCTCAATATACAGATTGAACAACATCGGGGAGAGGCTACAACCGTGCCTCACTCCCTTCCCAACCACTGCTTCCCTTTCATGTCCCTCGACTCTTATAACTGCCATCTGGTTTCTGTACAAATTGTAAATAGCCTTTCGCTCCCTGTATTTTACCCCTGCCACCTTTAGAATTTGAAAAAGAGTATTCCAGTCAACATTGTCAAAATCTTTCTCTAAGTCTACAAATGCTAGAAACGTAGGTTTGCCTTTCCTTGATCTTTCTTCTAAGATAAGTCGTAAGGTCAGTATTGCCTCACGTGTTCCAATATTTCTACGGAATCCAAACTGATCTTCCCCGAGGTCGGCTTCTACCAGTTTTTCCATTCGTCTGTAAAGAATTCGCATTAGTATTTTGCAGCTGTGATTTATGAAACTGATAGTTCGGTAATTTTCACATCTGTCAACACCTGCTTTCTTTGGGATTTGAATTATTATATTCTTCTTGAAGTCTGCGGGTATTTCGCCTGTCTCATACATCTTGCTCACCAGATGGTAGAGTTTTGTCAGGACTGGTACTCCCAAGGCCGTCAGTAGTTCTAAAGGAATGTTGTCTACTCCCGGGGCCTTGTTTCGACTCAGGTTTTTCGGTGCTCTGTCAAACTCTTCACGCAGTATCGTATCTCACATTTCATCTTCATCTACATCCTCTTCCATTTCCATAATATTGTCCTCAAGTACACCGCCCTTGTATAGACCCTCTATATACTCCTTCCACCTTTCTGCTTTCCCTTCCTTGCTTAGAACTGGGTTTCCATCTGAGCTCTTGATATTCACACAAGTGGTTCTCTTTTCTCCAAAGGTCTCTTTAATTTTCCTGTAGGCAGTATCTATCTTACCCCTAGTGAGATAAGCCTCTACATCCTTACATTTGTCCTCTAGCCATCCCTGCTTAACCATTTTGCACTTCCTGCCGATCTCATTTTTGAGACGTCTGTATTCCTTTTTGCCTGCTTCATTTACTGCATTTTTATATTTTCTTCTTTCGTCAATTAAGTTCAATATTTCTTCTGTTACCCAAGGATTTCTACTAGCCCTCGTCTTTTTACCTACTTGATCCTCTGCTGCCTTCACTACTTCATCCCTCAGAGCTACCCATTCTTCTTCTACTGTATTTCTTTCCCCCATTCCTGTCAATTGTTCCCTTATGCTCGCCCTGAAACTCTGTACAACCTCTAGTTTAGTCAGTTTATCCAGGTGCCATCTCCTTAAATTCCCACCTTTTTGCAGTTTCTTCAGTTTTAATCTACAGTTCATAACCAATAGATTGTGGTCAGAGTCCACATCTGCCCCTGGAAACGTCTTACAATTTAAAACCTGGTTCCTAAATATCTGTCTTACCATTATATAATCTATCTGATACCTTCTAGTATCTCCAGGATTCTTCCATGTATACAATCCGACACATTCAAGTTAAAAATGTCGGTTACACTGTAGTCTCCTACAAGATAATACCAATTAAACATCTGAAAGTACACGAATGTTGGAAGGCATTAAGAAACATCGTTAGCGCGACGTAAATGATGTTTAATGTCACTATTGCAGCATGATATGTGCGGGAGTGAACACCTAATAGTTGTGACAGTCAAAGAAAGAGTGCAGCAGTCATAACATATGAATTGAATGCAGAGAAAAGAAAAGAGGGAACAACACAATTTAACATCTGGTTGGCACTTGGTGGAGTGAGGGGATGAAGTTCGTCAGGCCAGTGACATTCAACACGTCACACATACCTACTGGTCGCACCAGATGGCGACGACTTCAGGGAGCTCACATTTCTTGACTGGATACGCTTTTGGCGAACCCGAGGCCAAATACACTCCTGGAAATGGAAAAAAGAACACATTGACACCGGTGTGTCAGACCCACCATACTTGCTCTGGACACTGCGAGAGGGCTGTACAAGCAATGATCACACGCACGGCACAGCGGACACACCAGGAACCGCGGTGTTGGCCGTCGAATGGCGCTAGCTGCGCAGCATTTGTGCACCGCCGCCGTCAGTGTCAGCCAGTTTGCCGTGGCATACGGAGCTCCATCGCAGTCTTTAACACTGGTAGCATGCCGCGACAGCGTGGACGTGAACCGTATGTGCAGTTGACGGACTTTGAGCGAGGGCGTATAGTGGGCATGCGGGAGGCCGGGTGGACGTACCGCCGAATTGCTCAACACGTGGGGCGTGAGGTCTCCACAGTACATCGATGTTGTCGCCAGTGGTCGGCGGAAGGTGCACGTGCCCGTCGACCTGGGACCGGACCGCAGCGACGCACGGATGCACGCCAAGACCGTAGGATCCTACGCAGTGCCGTAGGGGACCGCACCGTCACTTCCCAGCAAATTAGGGACACTGTTGCTCCTGGGGTATCGGCGAGGACCATTCGCAACCGTCTCCATGAAGCTGGGCTACGGTCCCGCACACCGTTAGGCCGTCTTCCGCTCACGCCCCAACATCGTGCAGCCCGCCTCCAGTGGTGTCGCGACAGGCGTGAATGGAGGGACGAATGGAGACGTGTCGTCTTCAGCGATGAGAGTCGCTTCTGCCTTGGTGCCAATGATGGTCGTATGCGTGTTTGGCGCCGTGCAGGTGAGCGCCACAATCAGGACTGCATACGACCGAGGCACACAGGGCCAACACCCGGCATCATGGTGTGGGGAGCGATCTCCTACACTGGTCGTACACCACTGGTGATCGTCGAGGGGACACTGAATAGTGCACGGTACATCCAAACCGTCATCGAACCCATCGTTCTACCATTCCTAGACCGGCAAGGGAACTTGCTGTTCCAACAGGACAATGCACGTCCGCATGTATCCCGTGCCACCCAACGTGCTCTAGAAGGTGTAAGTCAACTACCCTGGCCAGCAAGATCTCCGGATCTGTCCCCCATTGAGCATGTTTGGGACTGGATGAAGCGGCGTCTCACGTGGTCTGCACGTCCAGCACGAACGCTGATCCAACTGAGGCGCCAGGTGGAAATGGCATGGCAAGCCGTTCCACAGGACTACATCCAGCATCTCTACGATCGTCTCCATGGGAGAATAGCAGCCTGTATTGCTGCGAAAGGTGGATGTACACTGTACTAGTGCCGACATTGTGCATGCTCTGTTGCCTGTGTCTATGTGCCTGTGGTTCTGTCAGTGTGATCATGTGATGTATCTGACCCCAGGAATGTGTCAATAAAGTTTCCCCTTCCTGGGACAATGAATTCACGGTGTTCTTATTTCAATTTCCAGGAGTGTATATACAATAAAAATTGGTTTTCTTCGGAGGAGGCTGGTGAGTGTAACAGTCCTCTATAACAGTAAGCTATGTGTATGCTCCAGCGGTCACCGTGCAGCGCTTCAGTGGAACGTCGTTTCACAGGGAACAGGGGTACTCACTTAACCGAATGGCCCGCGAGGATGGTACAGATTCCTGTTAAGAAATTTCTCAGTCTCTAAGAGTGCTACGAGCCGACAGGGTGGAAGGCTGCTGAGCTGAAACAGTCATTAGTGGGCACCTTCTGGGGGAACCTGCCATGGTCGGCCGCTGTGGCCGAGCGGTTCTAGGCGGTTCAGTCCGAAACCGCGCTGCTGCTATGGTGGCAGGTTCGAATCCTGCCTCCGGCATGGATGTGTGTGATGTCTTTACGTTAGTTAGGTTTAAGTAGTTCTAAGTCTAGGGAACTGATGACCTCAGATGTTAAGTCCTATAGCGCTTAGAGCCATTTTGAACCTGCCACGTCTCAATTCTATAAGGAAGTGAAGAGGGGCTCTGTGTTGGGGGATCATTACTTCCTGAACTGCACGTGGAATGCCGATGGAGCCTATCGCACTCGACCAACGAACAGAGCTAATAAGATTAATCCGCTAGAACACGGTAAACGTAAAGTGAATTGTATGAATAACAACGGATCACATTTGCACCTAAATTTGTTTACGGTAGAAAGATCAGAGAAAGGGAACACTGAGAAGCTGTCCCCATTTTACATTCAAAAAGCGCTAGGGACAGTGACAAAAGACCCCAAGTCTGTAAAAAGTCTTCGAAATGGCATCTTGCTCGATAAAACTGCTGCATCCCAACAGGCATAGTTTCTCCTTAAATCTAAGAAGGTGACGCAGTATGTTGTCGTTGTTGGAAAGCACAATGTGCTTAACTACAGCAGCGATATCACGGCACAGTGGCATAATATCGATTGATGTAAATGAGCTGCAAAATGAATAATCTGAAGAGGGTGTTACGGATGTGAGGGACGTGATGAAACTGGTAGATGGCGAGCTGGGAAAAATTGACGCGTTTATTTCAACGTTTGATTCAACTGTTTTCCTGAAGTACATAAAACAATTCCTACGCCTTAAAGTGTGGTTTAAAATTCATAGTCCCATATGTTATTACATATTACAACTTTAAGGGGATACTAGATTCATGTGCCGCCCGAAGTGGCCGTGCGGTTAAAGGCGCTGCAGTCTGGAACCGCGAGACCGCTACGGTCGCAGGTTCGAATCCTGCCTCGGGCATGGATGTTTGTGATGTCCTTAGGTTAGTTAGGTTTACCTAGTTCTAAGTTCTAGGGGACTAATGACCTCAGCAGTTGAGTCCCATAGTGCTCAGAGCCATTTGAACCATACATTCATGTGTAAATATCAAATACTATGTTGTGCATTTGGTGGTGTTGCCTATGAAGAAGGACTCACCTGCTCACTACTGTCTGCTTGAACCCCTAGGGACATCACACTACTTGGAACTACGAATGCACTGTGTTCCTTGAAGAAAAAAGGGCGCAAAAAAGTAAGATAACAACGCGCGTTTTATCTGTTGAAGCGAAAAAGTATACAGTACCCTGCTGCCTCCTACTTTTACAACATCTTTCGCTTCAATGGCAAAGAAAACAGCACTGAAAGTGAACGCCTCGACTCAGATTAAATAATATACAGCTAGAAAGAGTAACTGTGCTTGTAAATTCACCTGCAAAGCCACACTCACACAACAGCAACCGAATTTAAACACAAAAGTGAAGATTATAGGAATTACTAACGTCCAGCCTGGAAATCAATAAATGTTGCTCCCGATACGACAAGACGCGCAACATCAACATCGACATTAAAAGATGAACGGAGAGAGAAAAGTAGAAATAGCATAGGAAGGTAGGTCTAAAACCGTCACACCACCCGATACTCATTATGTGAGAAGAGTCTGATGGAGACCCATCTACCAAAGCGATGGAATTTGACGTCAGTCTGAGGGAATCAAAACATTCCCCCTCCCCTTCGAATCATTACAAATTCTACAAACAAAAATAAAGGAAAAGGGAGAGACATTGACAGACTTCACTGATGGAATGACTCACATTTTATTCTGGAACTTTTAGATTCAGGACTCACGTGAAGGAACTGAGATGGTAGCACGCGGGAAATCTCTGTCTCTGTGTCTTCATAAAACACATTTCAAAGAGTTATCTCTGTAGCCGCGCGGGATCAGTCGAGCGGTCTAGGGCGCTGCAGTCCTGGACTGTGCGGCTAGTCCCGGCGGAGGTTCGAGTCCTCCCTCGGGCATGGGTGTGTGTGTTTGTCCTTAGGATAATTTAGGTTAAGTAATGTGTAAGCTTAGGGACTGATGACCTCAGCAGTTAAGTCCCATAAGATTTCATACATCAGTAGTTAGTAGATATCTCTGTAATGAGGAGTTTTAGCCACCACAGAAAGGATGAATGTGGTGTGACCATATATGTCATTGATTAACATCACTCCTCACGTCTCCCTCTACACACCACCATCCAAATAGTCACTGGAAACAGTGACAACTATAAAATACACTGAGGTGAAAAAAGTTATGGGATACCACCTAATATCGAGTCGGACCACCTTTTTCCTGACATAATGCGGTAACTCAACGTGGCGTGGACTCAACAATCTTTGGAAGTCCCCTGAAGGATACAGGGAGTTCAAAAAAGAGTGTCAAATACTTTGAGAGGTGGTAGTACTCATCAAAAGAAGAAAAATAGGTCCAATAAACATGGGTCCGGAAACGCATACTTTCCGAGATAAACACGTCTTTATAGGAAGAGCTGTGCGACGTTTGGTTGCGGATACTAACACAGTCGTTGCGCTGGCGCTCCGTCAAATCTGTCGAATGTGTCGACAGGGTATTATGATGTCTTACCCACAGTATTTTACCTACCATTAGGTGGTTTGCAGTCAGTTGCGTGGCTCGAGACGTGTTGTTGGTAAGTTAGTTTTCGTTGTGTTTGTGTGTCTTATTGTAAAGTACTATCAACCCTGGGTACGTATCATGGCGTTTTATCTTCTTCCAAACGTGGATTCTCTTATGTGTTTACTGTTGATGCACTATTTGTACGTACAAATGGCGTAGTGCATTTATATTTTCTCTATTCCACCGCCTGTTAGCAATGGAGGACTACTACTCGACAAGTGAAATGGCGGATATGACATTCTGCTAAGGTTTAGCAAATGAACATGGTCTGCGCACCCGTGCCCGCTACGCTGAATAATATCCACAGCGCAGGGTGCCCTCTGATAAGCTGTTCAGTAAACTTTTCCAGTGTCTGAGGGATGCAGGTACCATTGCACCTCGGAAGACTGACAATGGAAGGCCTCGCACGGTCCGCACTCCTGACATGGTGGAACGTGCGCTATGTTCGGTGGAAGAAACCTCTGGGACCAGTGTGCGACGATCAGCGAGTCTCACTCTCTTATATGGGCGGGAGGGTACTGTACTTCGTGATCAATTGCTGTACTCGTATCATCTACAGCGCGTGCAGGCCCTAAGGCCACAGGATCATCATGACAAACGGCCGTACTGTCAATGGCTGTTGCAGAAGTGTGTCACAGATCCACTGTACACTTTCAAGATTTTATTTGTCGATGATGCAGGGTTCACAAGAGATGGTGTTGTGAATTTCCATCACCAGCATGTATAGGCAGATGTAAATCCCAAGCAATTCAGGAAAGAGAGCATCAACACCGATTCTAAATCAACGTATGGGTAGGCATACTTGGCGACAGATTAATAGCACTTTGTTATCACAAAGGTTAAACTGGGCGCATTATCTGGATTCTCTCATTAACTTGCCATTGCAGCAACGAATACAAATGCGGTTCATCCACGATGCCGCATCAGCACACTTTCGTCACAATGTGCACGAACATCTGACGCAGACACTTCAGGACCGCTGGATAGATGATTTAGGGGGGGGGGGGGGGGGGGACGCAGCTTGACCAGCTCGTTCCCCAAACCTCAATCCCCTAGACTTTGTTATGGGGACACTTGAAGGAATTAGTCTACGCCACGCCAATCAACGATGTGCGGACAATACATGGTCGCGTCTTCAATGCTTACCAGAGGGTAAAACGACGACCGGGTCTGCTTTTAAGGGTGTCATTTATTACGCCTGAAGGGAGAGGGGTGTATTGTCATGTATGGACGCCACGCTGAGCACCTTCTGTAAACACTTGTTTACCGCAGAAAGTATGCATTTCCCGACCCATCTTTATTGGACTTACTTCAGAACGTATACATTTTCAGACCCATGTTTATTGAACTTATTTTTCTTGTTTCAGTGAGTACTACCACCTCTCAAAGTATCTGACAAATTTTTGAACACCTTGTATATACTGCCCTCCATAATTGGGAAAGTGTTGCCGGTGCAGGATTTGTGAACGAACTGTCCTCTCGATAGTGTCCCACAAATGTTCGATGGCTTTAATGTCGCTCGATCTTGGCGGCCAGATCATTCGCTCGAATTGTCCAGAATGTTCTGCAAGCCAGTTGCGAACAGTTGTGGCCCGATGGCATGGCACATTGTCATCCATAAAAATTCCGTCGTTCTTTGAGAACATGAATCCCATGAATGGCTACAAATGGTCTTCAAGTAGCCGAACATAATCGTTTCCAGTCAATGATCGGCTCAGTTGGATCAGAGGACCCAATCCATTCCATGTCAACACAGCCCACACATTATGGAGCCACCACTAGCTTGCACAATGATTTGTTGACAATTTGGGTCCTCGACTTCATTGGGTCTGTGCCACACTCGAACCCCCCCATCAGCTCTTACCAACTAAAATCGGGCCTCATCTGAACAGCCCACGGTAATCAAGTGATCTAAATTTCAACAGATATTATCACCAGCCCAGGAGAGGCACTGCAGGCAGTGTGCTGTCAGACAAGGCACTCGCGCCCATCGTCTGCTGCCATAGCCCATTAACGGCAAATTTCGCGGCTCTGTCGTAATGGATACATTAGCCGTACGTCTCACATTGATTTATGTGGTTATTCCACACAGTGTCGCTTGGCTCTTAGCACTGACAACTCTAGGAAAATGCTCATGCTCTCGTTCGTTAAGTATAGGACGTCGGTCACTGCGTTGTCCGTAGTGAGAAGTAATGGCTGAAATTTGGTATTTTCGGCACACTCTTGACATTGTGGACCTTGGAATATTGAATCCCCTAACGATTTCCGAAATGGAATGTCCTATGCGTCTAACTCAAACTACCATTCGGGGTTCAAACCCTGTTAATTCCCGTCGTGCGACCATAATCCCGTCGGGAAGATTTTCACATGAATCACCTGAGTACAAATGACAGCTTCACCAATGCACTGCCCTTTCATATCTTGTGTGCGCGTACTACCATCATCTATCGCTATCCCATGACTTCTGTCACTTCATTGAGCGGAACATCCATCTGGAGATACCTTGGGGCGGTGTTTCCAACAAACACCCCGCGAAATAACCACGACGAGAAATCAAAGAAATTGGAGCTTATACAGAGGCTTCCCGACAGTGTCCTTACCATGACCCATTCACAAATGGAACAGCGAAGGGGGAAAATAATATTTGTTCCATAGACTATAGATTTAGCAGTAGATGCCGATCTCAAGTCTCAGGAAGAAAAATCTGGTGCCATTTTAATGCACCTAGGCAACAAGTATTGTGCTCTCTTAGCATTTATGGTTGAGCATTTGACATATTAAGCAAATACATGTGTTGTAATGAATATGACAGCAGCAATACAAACACACAGTGATGGGCATGGAAGTCACTACAGCCGCAAGGTGCTATCCACCACTTATCAACCAGTATCATACATCATACCCATATGTATATACACTTATCAGCCAGAACATTACCACCTACCTACTAGCCGGTACATCCACCTCTGGCACGGATACCAGCGGCGACGTGTCGTGGCATGGAAGCAATGAGGCCTTGGTAGGTCGCTGGAAGGAGATGACACCACATCTGCGCACCCAAGTCAAATAATTTCCCGTAAATTCCGGGGAGAGAGAGGGGGGCGATGAGCTCTGACACCACGTTCAATCACATCCCAGATGTGTTCGATCGGCTTCAGACCTAGCGAGTTCAGGCACAACACATCAACTGGAACTCGCCACTGTGTTTCTCGAACCACTGAATCACACTCCTGGCCTTCTGACATGGCGCATTATCTTGTTGAGAAATCTCACTGCCACCGGGAAACATGATCGACATGAAAGGGTGTATGTGGTGTGCAACCAATGTACGATACCCCTGGCCATTATGGTGGCTTGCACGAGATCCACTGGACCCATAGGTGCCCATGTGAATGTTCCCCAGACCATAATGGAGCCGCCGCCAGCTTGTCTCCGTCCCACAGTACAGGTGTGAAGGAGCTGTCGCCCTGGAAGACGATGGATTCGTCCCTTCCCATCGGCATAATGAAGAAGGAATCGGGAGTCACCAGACCATGCTACGCCCTGCCACTGCACCGACGTCCGGTGCCGATGGTCACGTGCCCATTTCAGTCGCAATTACCGAAGTCATAGCATTAACATTGGCACATGCGTGAGTCGTCGGCTGCGGAGAGCCGTTGTTTGGAGACATCGGTGCACTGAGGGTTCAGACGCACTTGTACTCCACCCAGCGTTAACCTCTGACGTTAGTTCCGCCACAGTTCGCCTCCTGTCCTGTTTCACGAGTATGCATAGCCTACGAAGTCCGACATTTGTAATGAGCGGTGGTTGCTCAGCCCCTGACGTCTGGATGCGGTTTCACCTTGGTTTCGCCACGTGTTGAAGACACTCACCACAGCACTCCTCGAAAACCCGACTCGTCGCGCAGTCTCCGAAATGCTAGTGTCGAGCCTCCAGGCCATCGCAATGTATCCTCGGTCAGACTCAGATAATTGCGCGCCTTCCCCATTCTACATATGGACAGGATGTTCACTCATACTACAGGCACCCAGTGTGTGTCTATCAGTTATTCCTCGACAGGTGACGCTGCTATAGCCTGGACAGGTTTATATTGATAGTAGGTCGGTGATGATAATGTTCTGGCTGATCAGTGTATAAATGGTAACTGAGATATTATTATTGCGGAATCGCAACCGATGCAAAGTATACTGTGACAATATGAAGAAATCATCTGTTTGCTCCCATTTATTATAAGTAATTGTGCTAGACAATTTCTAACGCTGACTACACTGTTGCTTAATTCCTCGAGTTAGTTCAGTCGTGCTGGTAATTCAGGAGTACTGCAGGCATTTCTGTGAAGTGTATGTCTAAATATCATTAAATAACCTGCTGCTTCAGTAATCCCCCTAAATTCCACGTTCTGTCACACTGGTATACGACACACATCACAAACCTTCCAGGCCAACAGAGAGTGTTCTCCAACACTAAACAATCATTTGAAATGTATGGGACAGTTGACCATATTAGTAAAGTACTTCACAAGGAAATTGACCACGTGCACAAACATCTGGCTGTCCAGGAGTGACCAGTAATTAACTGTACTATCACACGGCAGAGAGAGGTGTATTGGTTTGAGCATTTGATCGTTCATTAACTATGAGCTTAAGGAAGTTACAGGGTGCGTACAACGTAGTAGTAACAACTACGTCCTCCATTATCACTGACATCTCACTGTGACAGACACAGACTCTCATCAAAGATATCCGTACACCTATTAATGGACCTAATAAGGTGCACATCAAATGAATACGCAATTGCGAATAAGGACTACTATCAGCTATAGAGTGGAATGACACAATGAAAATTTGTGCCGGACCGGGACTCGAACTCGGATTTGCCTTTTATAGCGAGCGCTCGTCTTTCCATTGCATTATCGTCATTCCATTCTACAGCTGATGGTAGCCATTACTCGCATTTGCGAATTCATTTGATGTGTTTCGTAATGGCTGTGGCCACCGCAGTGCCAAAACGAACTTTGCATCGTAATCAGAAAAACACAGGCACTGCAATATCGTATTAATATGGTGTGTCCACTCTTCGCCTTTATGACGACTTGAACTCTGCTGGAGAGGTGTGTTAATATCTGTGGAGGACTGGCAGCCCATCCCTCCTCAAAAGCCGAAACCAGAGAGGGTACTGATGACGTTAGGATCTGGAGCGAAGTCGTTCCAACTCATTCCTAATATGTTTCATGGAGTTCAGGTCGGAACTCTGGCAGGCCAATCCAGAGGAATGTTGCCTCTGAGACGCTGCTTTATGACAGAGTGCATAATCATGTTGATACTATCAGTCGTCGTCTCCTTACAGTCCTCTGCGGTATGCAGTGCACAATGCAGTTTAATTTGTTCATATGCTATCGCATTTACCATTAGTAATATTCTACAAAATACTTATGTAACTGCCGGCCGTTGTTGCCGTGCGGTTCTAGGCGCTTCAGTCTGGATCCGCGTGACCGCTACGGTCGCAGGTTCGAATCCTGCCTAGGTCATGGATGTATGTGATGTCCTTAGGTTAGTTAGGTTTAAGCAGTTCTAAGTTCTAGGGGACTGATGACCACAGATGTTAAGTCCCATAGTGCTCAGAGCCATTTGAATCGTTTGAAGTTATGTAACTGCAGGCTACATTTGCATCGCATCATGTAAAGAACACATTTTTAAAGTTTGCGGGATTTTGACCACGGTGTTTTGAGAAGTCTGCTACTTTTAAAACAACACGATATAATATCGTAGTTCAGTTATGATCGAAAGTCTTTTCCCAAACATTTCCACTGTCAAGCTTCTGTCTCCTTCAGCCCACTGACATGATTACGTAATTACTCCAAATTTCTCAAGGATAATAGTAGATGATGAACACAATGAAATTTTGATAGGAAATATTTTCAGTGTTACCAGCGACATTGAAGAGCAGCTTGTACGTAAAGCGCTACCGTCGAGGAGTTACTTAAACCTAGAAAAAGCACTCTAATCGTTATTTGAACTCGAAACATACACAATATATTTCATCTACACACGCTTGTTCAGAAACAACTTGGCTTTGTCACACAGGCAAAAATATCCTGAAACAAATACATGTATATGCATCTGTACACATACACTGTGTTTGCCTATAATACGTATTAAGGAAAAGGCGAGTAGAGGACAGTGAAAGAAGCAAATAAACTTTATATACATAGCTCCGGGAACCAGTGGTTTTCATGGTAAGACATATGCTCAGGTGCAGTCATGCCAATGTTACAATACTGTTACTGTCTAAGCTGTTACGTCGAAACACCGCAAGTGAGGAGTAAATTGCAAGTGATAAACTACCCTCGTTAGATTTTATCATTACTCCGGATACCTATCTAGTGACAAACAGCGTCTCGGCAACAAATGTATCAGCCGTGGGTCACCAGTTTCACGGCCTCCCAGGTCCCCCGACTTCATCCCGCTGGACTTTAGTGTGCGGAGATATTAGTGTATTTCAGCCGTGTGCATAACTTCGCTAAACTCCAGGAACACATTGCTGTCGCGTTCCAGCACAAGTCTAAGCTACCAGTACAGAGTTTGTGTGGCCTACTGGCTTGGTTATTTGCCTTAAATTCCATCTAATAGTCAAGAATCGTCGTTGGATGCTTTCTATCATGAGTTGGTGCCTTGGCCAACTTCCGGTGCTAACTCGCTTCCAGGTGTCCATAGCGTTATCTTGACTGCCCATACTACTCATGTACACAAATGCATGCCTATCAAGAATTTCTTAAGGAGCTGTTCAATTCATACACTGATATTTAATTAATGACATTGTGAGTGGCTGCCAAAGCAGTTGAAACACGCCTGGGATTTTTGAACGTTTATAGTTATTGATGAGGAGACTCGCTGAAGCCTACGTTCACCTGAATGATGGCCATGTGGAAAATTTGTAGTTTGTTTGTCCTCAGGGGGAAAACGGTTCAAATGGCTCTAACCACTATGGGACTTAACATCTGAGGTCATCAGTCCCCTAGACTTAGAACTACTTAAACCTAACGATATCACACACATCCATGTCCGAGGCAGGATTCGAACGTGCGACCGTAGCAGCAGCGCGACATACACACACACACACACACACACACACTGAAACGTCCCCTTAGAAAAATTATACATGACTGTGTTTAAACTGACACACAGTATTTTTAGCGCAACGCAATTTGACTTTCAAGAATCCCTACAAAATAATGGCCCTGACTAACATTAACCTATACCTTTCACAAATCACTTACCTCACCAAAAATCTTCGTTACTCGAACTACTGCAATACAGTGAGCGCCACTACTGCCAGCTAAATAAAAGATTCAAACTACTGAAGGCACTAACTACTGATAGGCATAGTTAGCAAATGAAAGATTTTGATAGAGAACAAACAATGTATTTACCTTAATAGTCATAATATATATAGCAGTTCATGACATCCATTCGTACAAATGTACTGTTTCTGATGGACACACCTCCAGATTATCCATTCTCAAAAATCCGCCATCTCACTTCCCCACATCCACCACTGCTGGCGGCCCGCCTCCAACTGCGCAACTCTATGCACTGTTAACATCCAGCTGCCCAACACTACAATGGCAGACAACAATGCAAACTAGCCACAGACTGCACACAGCACAGCTAGTGATTTTCATAGAGAGAGCTACGTGGAGTTACCAATAAGAAAACCTAAACAGCCTACTTACATAGCCCCCATGCTCCCCACAAAAAAATTTTACAAACTGTTTTGGGCACTGGCCGATACATATTTGTTAAAATTTTTTCACAATTACAATAACAAAGAAATCAAATGCACACACTTATTGATACAATGTTGGTCAAAAGCTAAAATTTTCTCACAGTCCATAAAGACAGTCCTGATCGTTCATCACAGTAAAATTGCAGTGTTTTTCTCAAAGTCTGAGCAGTAAAAGAAAATGCATACGGAAGTTGTGGATTTCCATGCCGTCTTGAAGAAGTAGTGTTGTCCTTGCAACAGAAAGACAGTGCTGACTCTTGACATGCAGACAGGTAATGGGCCACAACAGAGCAAACCCACAGCAGAGTCAGTCAAAGTTTGGAAGAATATTGGTAGGTAGGTCATCACAGAGCACACCCACTGTAGTCCTGGTAGAGAGTATGGTATTGGTGGGCCACCAGAGGTGCAGACCCACTGCAGTCCTTGTAGAGATAATGGTATTGGTGGGCCATCAAACGTGCAGATCCACTGTACTTCTTGTAGAAATAATGGTATTGGTGGGCCATTAAAGATGCAGACCCACTGTAGTACTTGTAGAGATGGCTAGCAGCCATCCGTTGCGACTGTGCAGGTGCACAATCACCATCAAAGAGTCTTGCGAAGAATATAGCAAGTCCATAAACCACCACTTGTGCACTCACAAAGTTTTTGGAATTGTCCTTAGAACCAGCAATGCTGTTAATCAGTCCCTTGCTGAATTATTAACACACGTCCAAACACTAACAGTCCCAACTTTTCACATATTTTGCATATACTATGACCATCAGAAATTTGATGAACTGGTGGCAATTACAATTTTATAACATGAGAATACAATAACAAAGGTACAAAATACATTATTAAAGAACATAACAATTAAGATAAATTTGTAGTATACAGGCTTTACAAAAGAATAGAAATAAACAGATACATCAGTGTTACAGGAATTATGACATATGTGAATATATAAAATAATGAGAATAGTTTTCGAAACATTAATTTCACACATGAGCATTAAAACAGAACAGAATAAATAATACCTGAACATCTTTACAAAGAAAATGACATGGTATTTGAAAAATTCTACAATATAACAACATCAGCTAAACACATAAAGACAGGAAAAACACAAATACACAAGGGTACACAAACACATAGAGGGATAAGACAAAAGGAAAGGACAGGGCTTGTTTTACTGCAGTATTTTGCATGGAGATCTCCCTTCGTTCATCATTATTCTCAAAAAGTCCTATCTAAGCCTGCTTTCTGTATTCTGTTCACATCCTCTTTCAAAAATTGTTTTTCTCCACTGTACACTACTTTTTTGGCCAAACTATTTTCTTATAGATTCTCAATGTATTTCTTCCAATTCATCATAGTTAGTTTCTTATATAGTCTACCCCCTCTTAAGCTAACTTAAATCTACTGAGCTCAGATATATATACTAAGGGACAAGGCAATGCAGCAGCACATAACAAATTAACACAAACAGCAATGACAAAAAAGTGGAAATTGGCAAAGCAAGCAGCAGTAAATATAATAACTTATATCTAAACATGACAAACCCACAAGCAAAAAAAATATTACAGTAAATATGGCCATGTCTAATACCTATGTCAGATCATAACACTAGAGTGATGCATCACAAAATCTTACTCTGCAAGAAAGTTACCAAGTTGTTAAAAAAATTATTTATGCAATTCCTGTGAAGGGGAATGTCTATTTGTGCTCTCTTTTATAAGAAAGTACATCATAAACGTATTCTTTACTGGGTCTGTAGACAGAAAATAGTGATATTAGTACATCTATTAAATTTTATTTTAACCAATGCTGCAGTGCAGCTAGAAACTTGATATTAAAGGAAATGAGCAAATATATATATAAAGCAACATATGAAACGTCTTTCACTAGGCAAATGGCGTCTCCAAAGGCAAAAAAAAATCTCTCAACTAGAAAGACAATAGATGTAAAATGTTTCTCATCATTTCATTAGGCATTTTAGTAAATATCATAAATTAAGAGCTCCACAGTGTAATCATATATTTTCAAGTTTGAGCGTGTCATATTTAGGATGCTTTCTACAAAGAAATGTCAATAGCGAGGATAATGGCTTCCTTTTTTCTCCACCTGTGCCTCTGAAAGGCACATACTAATGGCTTTTTTCCAGGCGACCGTCGCGCAGCTGGGTGCCCACGACGCATTACGTGAAGGTCATTTAACTTTCTTACCGAAATATTTACAACACCAGTTTGTGACAGTCTCATATTAAAAATTTCACAGGTCGAGAATTTGCGTTGCAAATGTGTAGTAACAAAATCCTGTGAATATAGCAGTGTCCAAAAAATTTTCGCCGGAATTGTGATGCATTCACGCATTTACACACATTTGATAACTCTTAAAGTACGGTTCTTGGTTTCCAACATCCTTTTTCACAAGTCAGAGTCCCTAACCACTACTCATTATTCATTACCTTATTACACATATACATATTCGTAGACACTTCTTCAATATTTCATCATAATAAATACGTAGCATAATCAAATTCCTCATATAGCATCAGCTTATTGATCATAAACATACCGCAACAGCGTAATACACATCATCATCATAACATCATAAAACCTCAGCAAAATCACAAAATCGTCGTAGCTTCCTCCAATAATTTCAAAACCTAAAAAAAATTCTCTGCTCATGTCAAAAGTTTCATCTACCTCAAACGTACTTTAAAAATCATGATCCCATATCAAATACATCATTCAGAGCTCTCATAGTATCACAATGGTTCCGAAAAAATACGAACAGTTCACAAAGTACAGACGAAATACAATTTCGTAAGTGTGAAGTTATCCATGTGTGTAATTGCGTAAACATGTGTCACTGATGTAGTAAAAAAATGTTTGTTTCTCTGTTAAATAATCAGATAGCTGTGTAATTTATGTGTTAGAGAAGTATAGTACCGATGTGTAAAGTTGTATAAGCAAATACCATATTAGCTAGGGCTTCTTGTGTTTGCCAGACACATAGTACACGA
This sequence comes from Schistocerca serialis cubense, assembly GCF_023864345.2. NCBI lineage: Eukaryota > Metazoa > Arthropoda > Insecta > Orthoptera > Acrididae > Schistocerca > Schistocerca serialis. The sequence continues at coordinate 149,416,114 of NC_064640.1, forward strand.
TGTAGGCGTGTACCCCCTGAGGATTAATGTAATTATACCCTCAGGTGTTACAGATTACAGAAATGGAATAAAATGTATCATGGAAGACTTTCTTTGTAATTCAAAAATCTTTAAAAAATAAATGTTTTAAGTACAAAATTAATCACTCAAATACGTGTACTGTAGCGCTAAACTGTGCGTCTTGTTGTAAGATAATCTCTGTGGAAGTGTCGTAGTTATCGTCCTCCGAAAGCTAAGTTCTGCAGAAGTCAATGTACTTACCTCAAGATAAACAAAAGTGAAATGCTTTGCGTATAGGTATCTTAGTTATTACGCTTATTGCCGTGATGAAGAAAGTACTGTGCTGTAACGTGTTGTTGTGCTACGGAAAAGGCTGTCTCATTGTAGCTATACCACAAAAGTTACTACTAAAACATGTTTTACTTTCCAGAAGAATTCAGAAAAAATTTGTGCAGATATAAAGCAGATACAGCACAAAAGCAACAATGTAAATTGTGTCACACATTAGTAGCGTCGTGATATAGTCGTGTAGCTGTCAAATAAACTAACCACTGCATCATCTGGTATCTCTCAGAAAGCACTTTAAATCCAGAATGTATTTTCAAGTAAACCAAAATGTTGCATTAAAATCTCATTAGCAGTACCAGTACATGTTCTAAGTATGTCAGTCTTATAGTCGTTACGTAATCGTGCAACTAACAAGCAAGAATGTACAAATAACAACACTGTGTCTTCTGTTCACTATAACAATTAATTCGTAATTTCTGTTTAAAAATGTTCCCTAGGTTCTAGGCTGGATAGTTAACTTCAAAACATTGTTGCATGTTAACAGTTTCTCAGTGTGACAAATTGTACCAGTAGCGTGAAGTGAAAAGTTTTATGGCAAAGACTAAGTTAAAAAACAGATTATCTTTCAATAAACGGTTTTACATTTGAAATATGGTGGAAACCTTTACTCTTCCTAGTAAGCAGAGTTTCAACTTCAACGCAATTATCGTGCGGTATACGTCGGTAAAGAATACTGGAATTTTTCTCAAGGTTAGCGTCTATGTTATTTTTCTCTGAGCCAGCCGGCGCACGCGGCTGCCTGCGGTGCGAGTCATTGTCTGTCTCTTTGTTGGCACGCGTCGTTATTAGAATTAGGAGACCTAACTTCTACAAATTCACCTTGCCAAGAGGATCCTGCCCTCTTTGAATCCCGCCAGTTCTGATGAAATTCAGGTCTGTCGTTATGATTATATCGTCTGTCGTCATGTCGGTAATTCCTGTAGTTTCTTTCTTGTCGGTCAAGCGGTGGAGAATTTCTCCCTGAATTATCACTGCACGGTGGACCATTGCGTCTGAAGTTATTCTGTCTCCCTTGATAATAATTGTTTTTCTCCCCATATTGCCTGTTTCTATGGTTATCTCTGTCATATTAATTACTATGGAAATGCGATCTTTCTCTGTAACTATTATTACTCTGCCAACGGTTGTCATACGGGTGGTGTCTGTTTTGGTCACGATTTGTGTTGTGAGAATAGCCTTGTCGTGTCCAGTTATTATTTCTTTCATCGCGGAATTGCGACAGATGTGACCTGTAATTGTTGTGTTCCTGTTATCGCGTTCCGCGATTGTCAGTGTCAATTTCCAATTCTTGTAACAGTCCCTGAAAAGCTTCAATGTCGTCTTTGCAACGCCCTGCCAAAGTAATATGTCGTAAATGTTCAGGTAGTTTGATTAAGCAAATGCGGATAAGTTCTGAGGGGCTGTATGGGTTTGACAGGAACTGATTCTTGTGCAACATGTCTTCAAAATATTTCACAAGACTGGAAAATTCAGATTGTTCGAAATGTTTCATCATTATGATGCTATGTTTTACTCGGTCTTGTGTAGCTTGAGACCAATATGCTGAGAGGAAGGCATGATAAAATTCTCTTTCACTGAGGCAATCGTGAATGACCGATCGTATTCTTACAGCTGGTTCATTCTCTAAATAGCCACACATAAATTCTAATCTGTGCTCTAATCACCAGTTGGGAGGAAAACAATGAGAGAATTGATGGAGCCATGCTTGTGGATGAATGTCGTTCGCAGAATTCTTAAATGTTTTGAATTTACGTGTAGTAATGAACAGCTTATAGTCAAAATCATAGTGTCGGCGAGTAGCATATCGGTCATTGTTACGTCGTGTCAGCGGATCCATCTCAAAATTCGGTGCACCTTGCCAATTTCTTTCATAATTTCCGAAGTGCCCTATGTTATTATTTTGTGGTTGTTCCGTATTTCTATGTCTCTCTTCCTGTACTGGATTGCGAGTGTCCTCTGAAATATGTAATTCTTGTATTACTTCTACCAACTGATCTTGTACTTCCCGGATTTCTCTTTTGTACTGTGTATTGATTTGATTTTGATTTTGTTTGAATTTTCTAATTTGTTCATACTCTTCAGTGTCAGTGAAGGGTACAGGTCTTGTGTCACTCAGATCATCATCTACCTTTGTAGATAAGTTAGTGAACTGATCTGAAAGTTCGGCTACTTTATCCGATAGTGAAATTATTTCCTCTGTGTGTTTTTCTGAACCAAGTTTCAGAGTGTCCATTTGTGTTCAAATCGTATCTACTGTGTCCTTTAAGTTTTCCTGAGTTTTTGCAAGTTGCGTAACCGAATCGGTAGATGCAACTGAGTCAATTTTAGCTTGCAAGGTCTCATGATTTTCATGAACAATAGTTTGCAGTTCTTTTATGGCTGCTTCGTGATTCTGTAATGCATTTTCATGCCGCGAAAAAATAGGTTGAAAATGCTCACAAATTTGTGTTTTTACGTCATTACAGACTTTTTGACATTTTGATTCAATGTTATGTAACTCAGTAGTTAAATCTTCACGTGTTTGTTCAATCGTGGTGTCTAACTTCCGAAGCTTTTGTTCCATTGTGTCTAACTTTTGAAGATTTTGTTCCATTGCGTCTAACTTTTGAAGCTTTTGCTCTGTTTGTCTCTGATTTTGTTCCATTGTGTCTAACTTTTGAAGATTTTGTTCCATTGTGTCTAACTTTTGAAGCTTTTGTCCCATTTGCTGCATTAATTGTAATAACAATGCACTGGTGTCTGAAACATTTTCCTCAGTACTATTCGGCAACGCATTTGAACCGGCAATATTCGCATTTTGAAAATCAGAAAATGTGTCTTGACTTATTTGAGAAAACGGTGAGGACGCAAAACCTGAATCTACAGTATTTGCAAGATTGTGCCCTGTCATTTCGGATTCCTGAAGCGAGCTGTTGCCTACCGATCGATCGATAATGCTTCCCTGTTCACTATTTGTTTCACTGTCTACGCCATTATTTGCAATCCGCTCCATTTCCCTATGCACAGTTACCAAATTACTACTTTGAACATTAGTTAAATCATTACTCGGCGGCGCTAACACACTGCTTTCGTCTTCACTGTCATTTCTCAGTTTACTTTGGAGCCTAGTATTACGTTTTTCACACGCCATTACTGTCACAATATTTCACACGATAAGACAGAAAAGTACAATTTGAAGAGCAAAAATAAGAGAACACATTAACATAGCACTGAAAATAATATCTCGTTAATTGCAAGCGCAGCTGCGAAATACTTGGTGCAAATCTACATGCATGCCACAACTGTTTTACTGTACAACAATGAAAGACTGCAACTACAAAGGAGATTCTCTCTACAGTTACGCGCTAGCAATAAACAAAAGCTACACTAATTACACAAACAACAAGAAAAAATCAGAAGATTCCAGTGAGGTATCCTTGGCTAAGGGTCGACATATGAAACGTCCCCTTAGAAAAATTATACATGACTGTGTTTAAACTGACACACAGTATTTTTAGCGCAACGCAATTTGACTTTCAAAAATCCCTACAGAATAATGGCCCTGACTAACATTAACCTATACCTTTCACAAATCACTTACCTCACCAAAAATCTTCGTTACTCGAACTACTGCAATACAGCGAGCACCACTACTGCCAACTAAATAAAAGATTCAAACTACTGAAGACACTAACTACTGATAGGCATAGTTAGCAAATGAAAGATTTTGATAGAGAACAAACAATGAATTTACCTTAATAGTCATAATATATATAGCAGTTCATGACATCCATTCGTACAAATGTACTGTTTCTGATGGACACACCTCCAGATTATCCATTCTCAAAAATCCGCCATCTCACTTCCCCACATCCACCACTGCTGGCGGCCCGCCTCCAACTGCGCAACGCTATGCGCTGTTAACATCCAGCTGCCCAACACTACAATGGCAGACAACAATGCAAACTAGCCACAGACTGCACACACACAGCTACTGATTTTCATAGAGAGCGCTACGTGGCGTTACCAATAAGAAAACCTAAACAGCCTACTTACAACATACACACACACACACACACACACACACACACACACACACACAAACACACACACACACACGCGAGTAATCTCGACACACACAACGTACGAGGTGGTACAATAAGTAACTTCCCATATTTCATTAAAAAAAATTTACGCACAGGTTATAATGTTGACTGTACATTGCTTCTGTTAATTCTCTTCAAAATGGTTCAAATGGCACTGAGCACTATGGGACTTAACATCTGAGATCATCAGTCCCGTAGAACTTAAAGCTACTTAAACCTAACTAACCTAAGGACATCACACACATCCATGCCCGAGGCAGGATTCGTACCTGCGACCGTAGCTGTCGCACATTCATCCTCGCTTTTGAGATGGATTAGAGGGATTCACTTCCAGAGGCGGCCAGAACCATGGTTTACTGTTGCGATGCGAAATCGCTTTCCCATCCACGATGGCTTGCTTTAAATGCCAGCGCTTTGGGTACATGTTTTCCCAAGATCCGATTTGTGGAGACTGTGGCCGGTCACTTGGCGAAACTTCATAATGTGCACTACCGCCTGTCTGTATCAGTTACGGAAACGATCACCCTCCCCGATCCCAGACGTGTGCTACTCCATTCAAGGACCGCAGAATCAAGGAACTGAAGGTCTCAGACCGCGTCTCATATTTTGGAGCCCAGAAAAAATAAAATGGTTTTTATCCAGTATCAGTGACATCGACTTTCACTAATGCTGCGGTCATGTCGTTGGCAGTACCTAGGGTACTTACTCCCTCTATATCGACATCTGACAGTCACGAAAATAAAAACCTTTCCATGGAGGGAATAGACCCTCCTTTCCCGTTGTTCCAGCAGCACCATCTTTGGGAACCATCCCTGCCAACAGTCAGAGAAGGCCCATGCTCTTCCAGAATCTACCAGTGACAGATCTCCATTTTGGGAGCCTGTCTTCCTGGAAACCTACAGATCAGCAACCTGACACCAGCCAGTAACCAAAGGAATCACAGACGGTTGGTCCCTGGGCTGCTCGCTCTTCTTTCGTTCCTACATTCGCGGTGAATAAGCCCTTACAAGGACGTTGATCACAAAAATTTGCGAAAGAGAAAAAGAAAAAATGTCGGGAAAAGACTACTCCGGTGACCAGGGAGGCGCCAGATCCTCCAACACCATCGGACACTTAACTAATGTTCATTGACGTTGATCCACCCTCACCAGTGACAACTAACAGTGATCTTATGGCATGATCTGTCCTCTTGGCTCCTTCATGCCTAACCAGGATACCATTTATGTGGTGTTGCAATCGATATTGCTGTCACCTGCTACAAATACAACAACTGATTTCCTCTTGTTCTGCATGTGCATTGCTCCTGAAGAAACACAACCTCACTGCTGACCATTCTCCAACCCTTCAAGGTCACCACGCATTCTGTTGAAACTGTACTGGGCCCAACAGAGCATCTGGATGGGTGTACACATTGATCCAAACAGATGTTGTCAGTGACTGGATTGCACCACACTAGAAGCAAAAGCAGTGTGAGAGCAAACGACTATGGTAACAACCATTTGTAACGTTTATTTACTTTCATCCATCGCACTTACTTACCTTGAGATGACTATCTTAGTGCAACAACTCTTCTGCACATTTTCTCCTACGTGGCGATTTCAGTGTGCACCCCCCACCTCCCGCCCCCCACCCCTCACCCCTCACCCCTGCGGGAAGTGCCACTTCATGTAGTGGGGGCCTTCTCATCGGCCAGCTTCTTCCCACCGGCCACCGAGCGAGGTGGCGCAGTGGTTAGCACACTGGACTCGCATTCGGGAGGACGACGGTTCAATCCCGTCTCCAGCCATCCTGATTTAGGTTTTCCGTGATTTCCCTAAATCGCTTCAGGCAAATGCCGGGATGGTTCCTTTGAAAGGGCACGGCCACTTTCCTTCCCCATCCTTCCCTCACCCAAGCTTGCGCTCTGTGTCTAATGACCTCGTTGTCGACGGGACGTTAAACACTAATCTCCTCCTCCTCCTTCTTCCCAATCTTGACCTATGACTCCTACCCACTTTCGTGTCGACCATGGCACCTTTTCGGGTATCGACCTTTACGATCACTTCCCCCAGTCTCGTGGTTTCAATACAATGGTCATTCCACGACGATATTTGTTACAGTGGTCACTTTCTGGTGATTCTGTCACTTCCTTGCCACGACCCACTGGACCACTTACCACGATGAGCTCTTCAAAGAACCAGCTGGCGGTTGTATACATCTGCTGACACTTTCATCCACTCTATCAGATTGCATCAACAAGGCTGTGGGAGATTTCTCTGACATGATCACCGGCATTGCTGGATCTGCTATTCTCATTGATACAGACCCTCTCTGCCGCCAGCCGGTACCATGGTGGACCAAAGATGTTGCAACAACTATTCAGGATCGTCGAAAGACCCTGCAACGTCTCAAGCGACATCCTTCTCAGACCACCCTCATCACTTTTAAGCAGCTCCATGCCAAGGGTTGTCTTCGATTAAACGCAGTAACAAGGAATGCTGGAAGCATTACATCTCCTCCTTGAGAGTTAAGCCACTTCATACCAGAAAAGGGCCAAACTCCATAGTCTACGGAGCTCCCAAATATCAAAAACTGGCCGCCTCCTTATGACAGAACGTCTACCACTCGCTTGGTTCTTGCTAAACACCTGGCGACCCACATTGTGACGGTATCGGCATCCTCTTCTTAACCACCTACTTTTCGAACACACAAAAGACAAGTTGAACACATCCAGCTATTTTTACCTATCATGTCAGATCATACAATGAACTTTCGCTGACTGGTAAATGCTTCTGGCTCTTGACTCGCCATAGGTTGCGGCCCCAGGCCCCGACTAGATTCATAATTAGACTCCATCTACTCAGGAACTTTAATTGTATTTGGCTAGAAGGCATTTTCCCTTAGCAATGACGAGAGAGCGTCATCGTAACAAGTCATAAACAAGTCAAAAACTCAATGTGTGCCGCCAGCTATCGACTAATAAACCCCACCAACGTGCTCTGCAAACTGCTTGAAAGGATGGTAGCCCTACGAGTGTGCTGGATTCTCGAATCATGGGGTCTCTTGTACCCCCGCCAGTGTGGTTTCTAGGATGGACGATCCACAACCTACCGTCTGGTTAGGTAGGAAACAGCAATCCGAAAGGATTTTTCTCAACGCCAACGCCTCATGCAGTCTTTCTTGACCTACATAAATAGGGCATATGGTACAATTTAGTGCCATTACATTTTACTTACCCTCCATGACTCAGGCTTTCATCGCTCCCAACAGATTTTTATTCGTCAGGTTTTATCTAACCGGTTACCTAGGATTAGAGTTGCTACATCACTCAGCTCGCCACAGGCCCAAGAGAACGACATTGCACTGGGCTTGGTGCTGTGCCGAGAGTTACATTCTTCCTCTTCGCCATCAATGGGCTAGTCGTTATCATCAGACCGCTGATCACCCATATGCCGTATGTCGACGACTTTTGCATTTACTATATCTCCAATTCCGTAGCCTTGACTGAGCGGCAGTTTCCATGCGTCATCGAAACGGCCTCCAACTTGGAGCCTTTGTCATGGCTTTCAGTCTTCTCCAGTGAAAACGCGAGTTGTGCATTTCTGTCGTCGCACCACGGTCCATCCTGACTCAGACCTCTACTTGAGTGTCCAGTACTTGGACGTTGTTCCACAGTCCAGATTTTTGGGACTACTATTTGATGAAATGTTGACACAGCGACCCCACATTCAACTAAAGACTAGCTGCATGTGAAAACTTGACGCTCTCTGCTTCCTTGCCTACAACACTTGTGGTGCAGATCACACTACTATACGCCATATTCACTGGACCCTGGTCCCGCTTTGATTGTTCAATGGTAACCAGGGTTATGGCTCAGTGGCACCTTTCAGCTTTGTAGCTGTTGAACCTAGTCCATAATCGAGTAAGATTGGTCATTAGCGTCTTCCGACTAGTCGTGCAGTCTCCTTGCCGAAGTGGAAATCTTCTCTATTCAGACACCACCATCGTCGTCGTAAATGCTGGAAACATCCGATACTCCTGGTATTTCGTCGTTACTTCTGGTTTTCTTTTTCCATCTTTTCCCATTCCTGTTAATCAAACCAATCTTGTTTCTTTTCATTCCTTATTTTCTTCTTCATTTCAGCTTTTTCCAGCTTCTTTTTCACGAAGATGTCCACCTATTCTCTTTCAGCGCACCATTATCCGAGTCTGCCATTATACACCAACTCGGTCAGGTTCTGTATGTTAAACTGTTATATTTAGAAAGAAAATCCATACAATGATACAGTAAACTACAGGTTTTAATAACATATTGCGATAAAAGTAAATGAGTAATAAATGTAAGCTTCCCTTCTATTTTCTGTCTCCTGAAAATAACAGGTAACTAATCTGTTTTCCTTGCCCCATGCAACATATTCCACAGCTTTGATGGCGCCCGTCTCCTTCTTCCTCTTTGTTACTTGCAGTAATTAGAAGAGGACAGCAGTAATCGAAAGACATCATGCGTTTCGCAAGTACTGTATGCGTACTATTAACTGTTGCAGCCAGTTACCTATAAACTCACTTAGATTAACTGTTGGCATGAATATCTGTTAAAGTTAAAAATGTATTGCATAGATTTAAAATCACAGTATTCTTTCTGGAGAACCGGTATTTTTGAACGAAACGTTCAATGAGAGGAAAAAACGTGCAGTGAGATACCATCCGATGCCTTTGTAGCCCTGTATATAATCTATCAACGCATGTATCCTCCTACGTGGAGACACGAGTTACTAAAGATGACTTTGCTTCTCTGGAGAGCCCGTTGTTATCTTTCAGTGACGAAGCACTAACAGTTTTCCGCACCCTCTATTACAGTTCCGTTTGGTCTTTGTCGGCAGATCAGTTGACCCCAAGAGAGTCATTACCTTCTGCGGTCCTTACTACATCTCATGATGAGCTTGTCATGATGAGATACTATTTTTTGTTTGCAGATTTGGGCGGAAGACGGTGCTTCTGTACGCTGTGGGCCTGTCCGCCTTAGTGGGCATCGCACGCTCCTTCTCGCCCAACTACATCGTCTTCATCATCATGGAATTCGTTGACATGGTCTGTGGAGGCAGCGTCTACGAGACTGCCTATGTTCTAGGTACATAAAAGTTCATAAATTATTACGCAATATTGTCATTTAATATTTATGAATATGTTTACTTTTGTTGCTATAGTCTTTATCCCAAATGATCGACAGCGCTTCTCGTTCTATTCCGTCCACAAATTGGCGCTGTCAGTCACCCATAAACCGATGTTAGAAGCTTCTTGGACCAATAAACGCAAAAGTTTTATAATTTTTCTGTATCGTTTGTGGGTATCGTTCTCTTCGAAGATGGGAATGTGTAATTAAAGAGCTGAATGCCCCAAAACATTTTGCCGTCACCTCCATGTCTATAGCTCTCTGATGAAAGTTATTATTGCTCATAATCTTTGTTGGGCTAGAAAATCTCTGTTAGGACAATCTGCTTGCGTCCATCATACATCAATGATTAATAACATAAACAAGTTTATTTTTGGTAGCTGGAAGGATAGAAATTCATGTTGTATGAGGGACGTTCAATATCAATGCTACACAATTTTTTCTTCGCCAATTTCGTTTGAAAAAATGCGGAAATGGTTGTGGGGCATCATGGAATATTCCCGCCTCAGGTCCTATAGTTCGAAGTTCCAACAGGTGGCGGCGCTGTAAGTAGCCTTCAAAACGGCGTCTGTAACGCAGGTGTGTTCCAAGAAGAGAGCCGTCAATGAGTTTCTTTTGGCGGAAAACCAGAGTAACACAGACATTCATGGTCGCTTGCAGAATGTCTATGTAGAACTGGCAGGTAACAAAAGCTTGGCGAGTCGTTGGGCAAGACGTGTGCCATCATCGCAACGAGGGCGTGCGAAGTTGTCCAATATCCGGCGTGCCAGCCGGCTGCACATAGCCACGACTCTTGCAGTGTTGGAACGTGCGGACACCCTCATTCGAGGTCATCACAATCAAACGCCTCGCTGTTCGACTGGACGTCTCTGTTGTTAGTGCTGACACATTCATCCACCAGCTGGGGTATTCAAAGGTTTGTGCCCGCTGGGTTCCCCGCTGCCTAGCACAAAACCATAAAGAGCAACTGTGGATCATCTGTGCAGAATTGTTTGCACATTATGAGGCTGATCGCGACAATTTTTTATCGAACATCGTCACATGCGATGATAAATGGTTTCACAACTTCGGACCTGAAACAAAACGGCAAACAATGGAGTGGCTCTACACCACCTCTCCTCCAAAGAAAAAGTTCAAAGCCGCAGACCCAGCCAGTAAAGTCATCGCGACTGTCTTCTGGCACAAAATGTTCAAATGTGTGTGAAATCTTATGGGACTTAACTGTTAAGGTCATCAGTCACTAAGCTTACACACTGCTTAACTAAATTATCCTAAGGACAAACACACACACCCATGACCGAGGGAGGACTCGAACCTCCGCTGGGACCAGCCGCACAGTCCATGACTGCAGCGCCTGTGACCGCTCGGCCAATCCCGCGCGGCCTTCTGGGACACTGAAGGGGTTACTCTGACGTTCTCCCTCATGGTGCAACGATCAACTCTGAAGTGTGTAGCGCCACCCTCAGGAAACTGAAGAAATGGAGTCAGCATGCAAACGAACTTCTCCTTTTCCATGGCAGCGCAAGGCTTTATGCATGTCTGCGCACCGGAGAAGAGCTCAAAAAACTTCATTGGACTGTACTTCCTGATCCATTCTAAAGCCCAGACCTCGCACCTTCCGACTTACGTGGCCCAATGAAGGATGCACTCCACGGGTAGCAGAACACAGATGATAGGGAGACAGCAAGACATTGGCTCCAACCTCGACCAGTAGAGAGGTGTCATGCTGACATGCAGACCGTCCCAATAAGGTTACGTAACTCCGTCGCACTGAACAGAGATTATGTTGAAAAACAGGGTACTGTAACCAAAAGAATAATATGGCGTATTGAAATCCTGAATAAAACCAACCTGTAGGTTTGTTTATAAATAACTCATCTGCTACCAGTCACGATTTTCTTTATTTCATTTTCCGCACGACGCGTTTCGGGAAATGATTCACATTTTCAAGTGCGTTTTTTGCGTTTGTTATGTCATTCCTATGTGATGTTGTCGATGTGTGAGATTCTGCTTCATTTTGTTGACTTTACTGCAATATATAAGAAAACACGCGATTTTCAGTTGGTTGTCGATCTTTTTGTGAAGTTATTGGCGAAACTTAGAAGTGCTGTTCATACACTATTTTTACTTTCTCTCGATAAGCTGGATTTATAACCAGTAGGAGTTGCATCCAAATTATGGTCTTCTCATAACGATTAAGAGGCTGCTCGGCTCATCTACACCCATCACCCACGGCACCCAGCTAACGGATTGATCTTTTAAGACAGCATTAGTCAGAATATTAATCTCGAAGAGTGACTGCTCTGAGCTTCTGTTCATTTCGAGGCAAATGCAATAGAAAATCTTCTCAGCAACCAGCTTTGTCAAAAGTTATAGCTTCGATATCCATAGGAGTGAGAGAAAGAGTTCATAATAAATATTGGGCAGCTATAGGGGTGAATTATTTTAGCATATAGGTATGGTTCTGGCGTGTTTTCACAAATTCAGCAATTAGTCTTAATGACTTTAATCAGCCCTGTTGCGGTTGTCACTTGAAAAAAATATTCAGAGGTGCTTGCAATCTATTTATAAGAGTACAAACTGACTGATGTATCAATGCACAGCCTAAACCATTATCCCAGAAACACGGAATTTTGAGACAACATTCCTTACATAACTTAAGCATACATAAAGGAGAGGGATGTGGAATGGGTGTTCAAATTTTGTTCGGAGCAGTGATGTGGACCGCTGGCTGTCCAATCCAGGTTTCTGCGGGATAGGTGAGCTATGCAGGTTGCATCGTAACCGCTGTATAGAGTTTACGATGTCATGAGAAGTCTCAACGAGGAATAACATACTATACACCAGCCCATATTACTTTCTCAGCTAATTCCCGTCAAGATGCTTTGAAAAATGAATTATCTATGACTGGATGATTGTATCAAACTGTAGCTGTAGTGGATGCCGCACAAACATTACACTGGAATGACAGTATTCGATACTTGGGCATGGGTATCCAGTTAGTTATATTTGTTTGATCAAGTACGCAAGCTACGGTGTTCGCATTGTGTGTTGGCTTGAATTGGCCATACTAAATCAGCCGCGTTCATCGTTTACAGCAAAGAAAGGGAAAATTCTTAACTGTCGAGCTGGCAAATGTGCAAACTTGACTGCCTCGCATAAACACACGTTAATGGCGGCTTCTTGCACTTCACTTATGTCTGCCCAGTACTGATTGGGGCGTCAGTTTGCCACATCCCCAGCCAAGCCGTTAACCAGGCGTACACCTGGCGGCTTGACGCCAACGCTATGAGAATTTTATTCAGTTACTGCAGTCTAAAAGGAAGATTGCTCCTTTATGTAATTTATTGACTGACACATGAGTATGGTATAGACTCACTATTATAACTTTGGTTACTATTTGACGCAATAATATGGCCTCGACGGCTAATTCTGGTTCAAAATGGTTCAAATGGCTCTGAGCACTATGGGACTTAACATCTGTGGTCATCAGTCCCCTAGAACTTAGAACTACTTAAACCTAGTTAACCTAAGGACATCACACACATCCATGCCCGAGGCAGGATTCGAACCTGCGACCGTAGCAGCCGCGCGGTTCCGGACTGAGCGCCTAGAACCGCTAGACCACCGCGGCCGGCAGGCTAATTCTGTAACAGGAAATAAAGAACTGTGAAAGTTCGTCACTTGACTGAAACCTCGTTTGCCAGTTTTTTTTATTTTTTTGATTTACAAAAAGTTTGAATTTACACACGATGCTTCGAATATTTTACTATTAAATATGGCCCTCCAGTAAACCAGTAATTACGAATTTAGAAATGGGAAACAAAAAAAAATTATTAAATTACGCCAAGTGAATCAACAACTGACACCAATATGTTCAGTAAAGTTCGATAAAGATAAGTAATCACCGAATGTAAGGGAAAATACACTCCTGGAAATTGAAATAAGAACACCGTGAATTCATTGTCCCAGGAAGGGGAAATTTTATTGACACATTCCTGGGGTCAGATACATCACATGATCACACTGACAGAACCACAGGCACATAGACACAGGCAACAGAGCATGCACAATGTCGGCACTAGTACAGTGTATATCCACCTTTCGCAGCAATGCAGGCTGCTATTCTCCCATGGAGACGATCGTAGAGATGCTGGATGTGGTCCTGTGGAACGGCTTGCCTTGCCATTTCCACCTGGCGCCTCAGTTGGACCAGCGTTCGTGCTGGACGTGCAGACCGCGTGAGACGACGCTTCATCCAGTCCCAAACATGCTCAATGGGGGACAGATCCGGAGATCTTGCTGGCCAGGGTAGTTGACTTACACCTTCTAGAGCACGTTGGGTGGCACGGGATACATGCGGACGTGCATTGTCCTGTTGGAACAGCAAGTTCCCTTGCCGGTCTAGGAATGGTAGAACGATGGGTTCGATGACGGTTTGGATGTACCGTGCACTATTCAGTGTCCCCTCGACGATCACCAGTGGTGAACAGCCAGTGTAGGAGATCGCTCCCCACACCATGATGCCGGGTGTTGGCCCTGTGTGCCTCGGTCGTATGCAGTCCTGATTGTGGCGCTCACCTGCACGGCGCCAAACACGCATACGACCATCATTGGCACCAAGGCAGAAGCGACTCTCATCGCTGAAGACGACACGTCTCCATTCGTCCCTCCATTCACGCCTGTCGCGACACCACTGGAGGCGGGCTGCACGATGTTGGGGCGTGAGCGGAAGACGGCCTAACGGTGTGCGGGACCGTAGCCCAGCTTCATGGAGACGGTTGCGAATGGTCCTCGCCGATACCCCAGGAGCAACAGTGTCCCTAATTTGCTGGGAAGTGGCGGTGCGGTCCCCTACGGCACTGCGTAGGATCCTACGGTCTTGGCGTGCATCCGTGCGTCGCTGCGGTCCGGTCCCAGGTCGACGGGCACGTGCACCTTCTGCCGACCACTGGCGACAACATCGATGTACTGTGGAGACCTCACGCCCCACGTGTTGAGCAATTCGGCGGTACGTCCACCCGGCCTCCCGCATGCCCACTATACGCCCTCGCTCAAAGTCCGTCAACTGCACATACGGTTCACGTCCACGCTGTCGCGGCATGCTACCAGTGTTAAAGACTGCGATGGAGCTCCGTATGCCACGTCAAACTGGCTGACACTGACGGCGGCGGTGCACAAATGCTGCGTAGCTAGCGCCATTCGACGGCCAACACCGCGGTTCCTGGTGTGTCCGCTGTGCCGTGCGTGTGATCATTGCTTGTACAGCCCTCTCGCAGTGTCCGGAGCAAGTATGGTGGGTCTGACACACCGGTGCCAATGTGTTCTTTTTTCCATTTCCAGGAGTGTATTATGTAGCTCCGAACTCGGGAATATGTTGGGGATGCAGGAGGACGGCGTAGGTTATCTTCAGTCAGAAAGAGCCCCAACAGTTACTAATAAAATGATATTTGTCAAATATGGAGAGAAATACTCAACTTAAATGATGCTGCTGTTTGTGAAGCGCCCAGCACAACTGAATGTTTAAATTATTACAAGTCCTCTAAGATATTAAAGTCCTGTCACTGTGCCTCTGAGTGACACAGAGCTGGCCGACGGCGGACGAACACTACAGCTCGTAGACTCGGTGGTAACTGGAGACTGTACACGACTCGGCGCACTGAACATAATTGTCCGCCGGAGCTCTTTTTTTTATTATTATTGTGGCATGTTGTGTCCAAAGAGTGATCGCCTTTGGCGATTTTTTCTTCTGGAGTGGCAAGGTGTGAGAAATAGTTTCATTTTATTGTGTATTCACTTGCAAAGGGACTTGGGCTCTCTGTGGGTCATTGAGTCCTTTGAGGGTATTAGGTACTTGTACGAGTGATTGACAGTAACCAATTACACTACTGGCCATTAAAATTGCTACACCAAGAAGAAATGCAGATGATAAACGGGTATTCATTGGACAAATATATTATACTAGAACTGACATGTGATTACATTTTCACGCAATTTGGGTGCATGTTGTTGTTGTTGTTGTGGTCTTCAGTCCTGAGACTGGTTTGATGCAGCTCTCCATGCTACTCTATCCTGTGCAAGCTTTTTCATCTCCCAGTACCTACTGCAACCTACATCCTTCTGAATCTGCTTAGTGTATTCATCTCTTGGTCTCCCTCTACGATTTTTACCCTCCACGCTGCCCTCCAATACTAAATTGGTAATCCCTTGATGCCTCAGAACATGTCCTACCAACCGATCCCTTCTTCTGGTCAAGTTGTGCCACAAACTTCTCTTCTCCCCAATCCTATTCAATACTTCCTCATTAGTTATGTGATCTACCCATCTAATCTTCAGCATGCATAGATCCCGAGAAATCAGTACCCAGAACAACCACCTCTGGCCGTAATAACGGCCTTGATACGCCTGGCCATTGAGTCAAACAGAGCTTGGATGGCGTGTACATGTACAGCTGCCCATCCAGCTTCAACACGATACCACAGTTCATCAAGAGTAGGGACTGGCGTATTGTGACGAGCCAGTTGCTCGGCCACCTTTGACCAGCCGTTTTCAATTGGTGAGAGATCTGGAGAATGTGCTGGCCAGAGTAGCAGTCGAACATTTTCTGTATCCAGAAAGGCCCGTACAGGACCTGCAACATGTGGTCGGCATTAACCTGCTGAAATGTAGGGATCGAAAGAAGGGTAGAGCCACGGGTCGTAACACATCTGAAATGTAACGTCCACTGTTCAAAGTGCCGTCAATGCGAACAAGAGGTGACCGAGACGTGTAACCAATGGCACCCCATACCATCACGCCGGGTGATACGCCAGTATGGCGATGACGAATACACGCTTCCAATGTGCGTTCACCGCGATGTCGCCAAACACGGATGCGACCATCATGATGCTGTAAACAGAACCTGGATTCGTCCGAGTAAATGGCGTTTTGCCATTCGTGCACCCAGGTTCGTCGTTGAGTACACCATCGCAGGCGCTCCTGTCTGTGATGCAGCGTCAAGGGTAACCGCAGCCATGGTCTCCGAGCTGATAGTCCATGCTGCTGCAAACGTTGTTGAACTGTTCGTGCAGATGGTTGTTGTCTTGCAAACGTCCCCATCTGTTGACTCAGAGATCGAGACGTGGCTGCACTATCCGTTACAGCCATGCGGATAAGATACCTGTCATCTCGACTGCTAGTGATACGAGGCCGTTGGGATCCAGCACGGCGTTCCGTATTACCCTCCTGAACCCACCGATTCCGTATTCTGCTAACAGTCATTGGATCTCGACCAAAGCGAGCAGCAATGTCGCGATACGATAAAACGCAATCGCGATAGGCTACAATCCGACCTTTATCAAAGTCGGAAACGTGATGGTACGCATTTCTCCTCCTTACACGTGGCATCACAACGTTTGACCAGGCAACGCCGGTCAACTGCTGTTTGTGTATGAGAAATCGGTTGGAAACTTTCCTCGTGTCAGCACGCTGTAGGTGTCGCCATCGGCGCCAACCTTGTGTGAATGCTCTGAAAATCTAATCATTTACATATCACAGCATCTTCTTCCTGTCGGTTAAATTTCGTGTCTGTAGCACGTCATCTTCGTGGTGTAGCTATTTTAATGGCTAGTAGTGTACATGTGAAATAAGGAGTAACTAAAGATTACATCGTCTTTGATGGTCCTGTGGGGGGTGCAATAATGGCTCGGGGCACCTTGTATTTGTGCCATTGTCGTGGTAGGGCCTGGCCTACATTTGAAAGTTGGCAGTCATTTCCCCGATACTCGTCTAATTTGTGAAGAAGACGAGTTGACGGGTCTTTTATCTTCTCAGCGACGTATTTTTCTGCAGTCAGCTCCTGTATTTCTCTCCAGTCAGCTCCTGTATTTCTCTCGTCCTGGGCCACCTTGGGGCGCCTAGGCTCCACTTCAAACACCTGTTTTGTGGTGGTTGCAAACTGCGTATATTGGAGTCACATGTTTCTCCCCAAGACGTCGAGCCGTACAGCAGGGAAGGTTGTACCGTTGTTCTATAAAGTTTTAATTTCGTTTACGGTTTCAGATTCCTGCTCGTGAAAAACGGCGAGAGTTCCCGGATCATCTTCATAGTATTCAATTTTATATCTCGTATGTGTGGGTCAAAGTCATCCCTTTATACAGTATCACTCCCAGGTATTTCGTCATCGTACTCCAGGGTATTGGCTGTCTATCGATGGCAAGTTGCGTCCTTAGTTCCGGCCGTTTCTTCGTAAACAGTATTGCTGCAGTTTTCGTAGGGTTCAGGGTGATTTTATTGCTCTTTGCCCATTGTTCGGTGACGACAAGTTATCACTGCATCCTGTTGACAAGTTGTTCGAAGTTCCTTCCACAGGCTAGGAAGGCGGTGTCATCGACGTGCAGACTGGTGATGGCGTGTTGAATAGTGGGAATGTCGTGAATACACAAATTAAACAGGCATGGTGATATTAGCGCTCCCTGTGCGATGCCAGCTGAGACAGTTTTCAGAGATGATTTCTTCCAATCTATTCGTACAAACAGACCCCTGTCATGCATAAAGCTGTCAATCAGCTTGATGTAGCAGTCGGGCAGACGGGTTTGATCGACTAGTTTGACTACATGATTGTCACGCCACACCCGATCATGTGCCTTTTTGATATCTAGGAAAACTCCAGCTGTGGACTTCCGTCTATTCAGGTTGAGTTGAATGGACTCTGTGATCCGAATCAGCTGAAATTCCGCCTATAACCGTGGCCGGAAGCCAAACTGTTCGTGGCGAATGATGTTATTTTCTTCCAGAGACGCTGTAGCACCACCTGTTCCAATATTTCGCCGAGTGTGGGCAACAGACTAATCGTGTGGTAGCTGTCTGGCAACGATGAGTTTTTCCCTCTTTTGGGAATAAGGATCGTCTTCACTGTCTTCCAGTCTGCAGGGAAGTAACCGTTGCGTAAGCAGCTGTTGATAATTCAAGTTAAGAGAACGATGGCCTTTCTTGGAAGATGCTTAAGATCGGCGCTGGTCACAGAGTTCTTGCGCCGAATTGTTCGTCTTCCTGATGAGTTTTCTAACTTCAGCGGGAGTGCTAAGAACAGGTCTCTGTTGTGTGGCGGTTTGGCGGAAGTCGGCGATTCGCTGTCGGATATGGTCCTCTTCCCTTGCGTTCTGTGCATCCTGTGGTGGGGAGCTGTCATGTGGTGTTCATATAAGTCGGCATACAATTCAGCTTCACCAAGAGAGTCTTATATGAGGCCATCGGGGCCGCGTATTGCTTATTATGGTAGTCCCGGTTGGCGTAGTGCCCTGACAAGTTGCCACTCTTCCCTAGTCTGGAGAAACATTTCGTCCATCTTCGTTTCCCAGAGGTCTTGCCGCCATTCTTCAGCTCGGCGGCGTAGCTCCCGCGACAAACGATGCATCAGCCGTCTATCTTTTGGATGTCTGTATCGTTGCCATCGTTTTCTGTGAGTATTCCAGCGATGCTTGATGTCGGTGAGATGAGGAGGGAATGTTTCAAATTGATGCTCATGACGGAAGATACCAGTCGCTGCATGTCTTGTTGCCCATTGGATTTTAGCTGTCGAAGTAGCCACAGCGATGTCAATTTCCGGAGTTGTAGAGACTGCTTGGGTCGGTCGGACGTTGTTGTTAAGGTATGTCGCAAAGAGATCACAGTTGACAGCTCTGGAGCTTGGAGGTACTGGGAGGCCGCCACCCTCGAGAAGTCCAAGAACTGTCAGATGATCAGAGAAAAGGTCCTGGATGGTCTTGAGCTTTAGATTTGCAGCGAAATTTTTATCAGTCGCTATATCGAGAACGTCAGCCTCCTGGACGGCGAACTCAGAGATGCGTGTCGGCTCCCATGGCCCGTAAATGGTGACTTGAAGATCGTTCTCTAGATCGTAGAGTAGCTGGCCCTTTCGGTTGGCCCTCCTTGAATGCCAAGCTCCATGTTTGGAGTTAACGTCTCCTCCCAGCAAGACCTTATTTAATCGGCCGAAGACAGCATGAAGATGTCTGGCTGCCAACTGTTTCTCGGGGCTAAGATATCCGCCACCAGAGTTGTGTTTCCTATTGCTGTGAAGATTGTAACCGCTATGGCTTCCAGTGATTCCAGGGGCGGTAGATTCTCCTGATGATCTCGTATAGTGTTTCTGACGAACACTGCAGTACCGCCACCTCGTTGTCCAACCCAGACCGTCCTATAATCATGCATGTTGCGTAATTTGAAAGTAGCCATCTCAGTCAGGTGCGTTTCCGATATCAGAACTATGTCCAACCTGTGCCGACTAACAAATTCGTTCAGTTCAGTTTGTTTACGTTTTGCTCCATTGGCATTCCAAATGCAGAGTCGGAGGTGTCTTGCTCTGCGGCTGTCATCCATTCTTTAAGGAGTGGTAAATGCCTTGATTATTCTCTCCACCAGCGTGAGGATTCCTGTCAGTTTTTGTTAAAGTTGTACAATGAGGGCTGCGATGTCCGATATGGCTGGTGTCAAGGTGCCTATGGTGGCTGTAGTGGACGCAGATGTTGCAGGTTGGTCTCTCCAAGGCGACAGTGTGTCTGCGTAGGATCGTGAAATCCATCGTCTTTGAGTTCTCTGTAGAGCAGCTGATATTTGGGGCGGTCCAGATGGCTCTTGTTCTAGTGCCTCACAGTCCATCTTGCTAGTCGTCGCTGGCGTTTTCGATTGTTAAATGATCTTCACCGTCAGCTACTTGGCCTGCTGTTGCGGTTGGAGTTTATATTTCTGGAGGAGTGCCTGGAATTTTTCGCAACCGCGCCGTGAGGTGCAGTGGTCTTTATCACAGTTAGCACATTTCGCTTTGGAGGTGCAGGGCAGGCTGCAGTCTTTGGTTTGATGGTCTCCAGCGCACTTTACGCAGCGGGGTGGCATCCGGCAATAATCTGCCTTCTGCTCGAAGCGTTGACAGTGTTTGCACTTCGTCGGCCCATCCTTGGACCGATAATCTTCAATGCGCACTCTCGTGTAGAGAAGGTACCGGATGTCGTAGATTTTATGGTTGTCTTTTGCCTTAGGAAGGCTGACACAGTACTTGGGCAGCCTAACTAATTCACCATTGTCTTGATCTCCTTCTCTCCTTTTATACTGGTGTACCCTGGCGTGGGGGAATCCTTTTTCACTTAATACTTCCTGGAGTTGACGTTCTGTGAGCTGTGAAGGCAGTCGTTTGATCACCACCTTAAGTTACTTTTCCTTCAGTGGTTGATGTGTGAAGTGTGGCAAGTCGTAAGTCTCAAAACATTTCAGAGCCTTTCTTTGATCCTCAAAGGACTCGAAATGGTATTTAATCCGGTCCTTCTGGAAGATGAGCTTCAGGGTTCCGGAGAATTGTTGTTGTAGCGCATTATTCAATTCCACATCCTGGCCAGTATAGTAAATCGTCACTGGTGGAACACGTTTTCGTTTTGCTGCTTCAGATGCAGCAGCGGCTTGTTGTTCCGACGTTCCTTGTTCGAGGTTTCGTGTCTGCCTGGAGTCGTCCTTGTTGTTATCTCTGGGGGTAATAGGTGTGAAACTATTTGTAGTCCCAATCGTCTCAGCTCGTCGCTTCTGAGGCTACGCGTCTTCTTTCGAGTTTCTCCAATGGTACCGCTTGTATCGCACTAGGACGAAATCATCCGTTCCTGCAAAGCTGTTGTCTCTTGGTCCATCAATTCCATGTTCTCGCCGAATTCCAGCAGTGTTGTCCTGTCCTGTTCCTCATCAGGTTCGTTGTGAAGGACGCTACCGCGCGGAGGGTACGATTTTTCTTCGTCCGTGAAAGTTTCAATTTTGCGCGGCGCCGACTGCTTCCGAAAACGCTCTTGTTTACCGGTAGAAGCGGCAGTTGGTGTCAGCTGGGGGTGTTGTTCTGTCATCGCCGAGGCGCCAGGCGGTTGCATAGCCCCGCCCGAGTGAAACGTTGAACTCTCATAAACCATTTCCATAGCCTGTGTCGTCTCCCTCCAGAGTCCATCTGCCGGTGCCGAAGTAGTTATAAGTGGAGTATCCGATGGGCCCTGTGGCGGGGTAGATCCCGCAGACCGGCGATCGACCCCCTCCTGTGCGCGCTGCACGGTTTGCTCGCGTTGACATCGCGCTCTCGACTCCTGCCGTAGCTCAGTGCTCCGGTACTTAACGACGCATGGACCAATCGCTATCCGAGCACGTGATGCCCATGGGTTGGCAACTGCGGCCCCTGGCGGACCTCGACATAAGAGTAGTTTGTACTGCCAACCCACACAGCTGCTGCACTAAGAGTATTCCGAGCGCGGCTTATCGATTGCGGTGCGGTACTGTCTTGAGTCGTGAGTACCGTCACCACAGAATGTTTTCTAAGTTTTCTACAAGACGTACTTACATTGTTCTGATTTATCTTCAAATGATGAAAAGTTTTTTTAGCTGATATTATTAGAGTAAATGATGCACTTCCAGCTTAGCATCCACACTGGAGAGAGACTCCCTCCGAACTGCTCCATGCCTTGTGGTCTTCTGTTGTTCACATCCAAAATGTGCCAACGTGTTTTCTAGCCTAACCTTCCCACCTTCCGTCAGATCGTCACTTAGGTCTTTTCGTGTCTCTGGGAACTTAGCAAAGAACTTCTTTGGCCCATCTACCATAAATTCAATTTATTACCGCTGGATTGCTAGTCGATCATTCTGCACGTTGCCGATAACACACGAAATGATTCGGCTCTTTCTAGTTTCTGAAATGTTCCCTAAAATTAATAACCAAACAATGTTTAGATTACATAGTGATACGTCATTACTAACAAGTTCTTCCCCATTATTATAAACAAGATCTGTATCATAGGTAAATAATAATTAATGAAGAAAAATATGACATTTGGCGTGCTGATCCGATGGTAATCTCTTTATCGTTTATCCTAGCAGTCACTCAGAACATAATTTGATTCAATTGGAGCGAATTTCTTACGACAGGATGTGACTATAGTAGCATCTGTAGTCGTGACTCACTTCAGTTTATGTCCTCATACGTCAGCTACTGCATCTTCGCTAAATTGAGATGGGGAACGTGGGGAAAAAGCCTTCTGGCCCCAGGGGCCAGAAATGTTAAAATTTTGACAGCGTCTAGAAATGGGTGGATCATAATAACAACACGATCCATCTTACCACTGATGCAAACATTCCTGTCTTCATAGCCAAACATCGAGGGCAGGCTGTACTCTAGCGGGGCACAGTGGACCAAAATGCTGAAAAAGTCGCCATAAATTTTAAAAAAGTTAGGAGTTAAGAAGTTTCGTTTACTAAGTCAGTTAAAGTAATGTTGGTACTATTTAATCCTGCTTTTAGAAGCGGCCAGAACGTCGGATATCAGGTCCAATGCAGCATTCATTTCTGAGGCGTGCGACGAGCTACCTGGACTGGAAATGTACTGCATTGTTAGGATGAAATATTTTTGTTCAGCAAAATCGCACCTACATTTTTTAGTGGGGGCTATTCAGAATTTATGTACATCATCATCCAAACACGTCTCCGACGATTGTCTGGTTGAAGGGATATGCGACACTCATCGCTGAAGAGAAGGTGATCCCAATCTTGCGCAGTCCATTCGGCATGTTGTTGGGCTCATCTGTACCGCGCTGCATGGTGTCGTGGTTGCAAAGATGGACCTCATCATGGACGTCAGGAGTGAAGTTGCTCATCATGCAGCCTATTGCACACAGTTTGAGTCGTAACACGACGTCCTGTGGCAGCACGAAAAGCATTATTCAACATTTTGACGTTGCTGTCAGGGTTCCTCCGAGCCATAATCCACAGGTAGCGGTCATCCACTGCAGGCATGTCATCGACAGTTCCTGTCTCTCTGTATCTCCTCCATGTCAGAACAGCAACGCATTGGTTCACTCCAGGACGCCTGGACACTTCCCTTGTTGAGAGCCCTTCCTGGCACAAAGTAACGCAATCGAACCGCAATATTGACCGTCTAAGCATGATTGAACTACAGACAACACGCGCTGTGTACCTCCTCCCTGGTGGAATGACTGTAACTGATCGGCTGTCAGACCCTCTCTGCTGCTCATGCATGGTTGTTTACATCTTTGGGTGGTTTTAGTGACATCTCTGGACCGTCAGATGCAGTCATGGTATTTATAGCGAATTCCGCGCATGCGAATCGTACTTGCGGTTTACGGCGCATACGTTAGGTGACATGCGTGAGGCAGCCAAGTTGTGTGTGCTGCTCTCAGTGCTGAAGGAAGAACAAACTAATCGCTGAGTATCGACTGAGCATGTCGATTCCGTTGTGACCACATAATTTTAATAACAGGATTCCAATTTTTATCCAGCTGAAAGCCGTTATCACGATTCATTAACTTATCAGCAAGACGTATTTCCACGGGTTCCTTAACTACAGGATCCCAGAAGCTGGAAACTAGTGCTAAAATTTTGGTATTATTGTATCCCATTGAATGTCCCATGGAAACGCAATTTTCTGCCACTGCTGATTTTGAAGGTTAACGCAGACGGGTGTCTTACCTGTTCTGCACAGCGTTCCTGGACCGTTCGTGTCGTCTGACCTATATATGTAGAGCCACACTAACATGGAATTTTATAAACACCCGCCTTCCCCAATTGTAAATCGTCGTTAACGGATTCGACTAAGGCCCTGCTCTTTGCTGTTGGACGGAAAATTACATTAATATTATTCTTCCTAAGCAATCTGCCTATTTTAAAAGACGCGTTCCCGGCATATGGAATTAACGCCGTCGAGTTTCAGTCGTCATCAGTCTTCTCAGAGCGTTGCTTCTTGTTATTATAACTGTGCGTGGTCTTCAGTATAGCCATTCTCTTTAAAAACCTTCTCCAAATGCACTAATTCTCCGTGAAGGCTATCAGCATCCGATATTACATGCACCCGATGAATTAAAGTACCAAGAACACCGGCATTTTGTGCTGGGTGATGGCAGCTGGACGCTTGAAGATATACACTCCTGGAAATTGAAATAAGAACACCGTGAATTCATTGTCCCAGGAAGGGGAAACTTTATTGACACATTCCTGGGGTCAGATACATCACATGATCACACTGACAGAACCACAGGCACATAGACACAGGCAACAGAGCATGCACAATGTCGGCACTAGTACAGTGTATAGCCACCTTTCGCAGCAATGCAGGCTGCTATTCTCCCATGGAGACGATCGTAGAGATGCTGGATGTAGTCCTGTGGAACGGCTTGCCATGCCATTTCCACCTGGCGCCTCAGTTGGACCAGCGTTCGTGCTGGACGTGCAGACCGCGTGAGACGACGCTCCATCCAGTCCCAAACATGCTCAATGGGGGACAGATCCGGAGATCTTGCTGGCCAGGGTAGTTGACTTACACCTTCTAGAGCACGTTGGGTGGCACGGGATACATGCGGACGTGCATTGTCCTGTTGGAACAGCAAGTTCCCTTGCCGGTCTAGGAATGGTAGAACGATGGGTTCGATGACGGTTTGGATGTACCGTGCACTATTCAGTGTCCCCTCGACGATCACCAGTGGTGTACGGCCAGTGTAGGAGATCGCTCCCCACACCATGATGCCGGGTGTTGGTCCTGTGTGCCTCGGTCGTATGCAGTCCTGATTGTGGCGCTCACCTGCACGGCGCCAAACACGCATACGACCATCATTGGCACCAAGGCAGAAGCGACTCTCATCGCTGAAGACGACACGTCTCCATTCGTCCCTCCATTCACGCCTGTCGCGACACCACTGGAGGCGGGCTGCACGATGTTGGGGCGTGAGCGGAAGACGGCCTAACGGTGTGCGGGACCGTAGCCCAGCTTCATGGAGACTGTTGCGAATGGTCCTCGCCGATACCCCAGGAGCAACAGTGTCCCTAATTTGCTGGGAAGTGGCGGTGCGGTCCCCTACGGCACTGCGTAGGATCCTACGGTCTTGGCGTGCATCCGTGCGTCGCTGCGGTCCGGTCCCAGGTCGACGGGCACGTGCACCTTCCGCCGACCACTGGCGACAACATCGATGTACTGTGGAGACCTCACGCCCCACGTGTTGAGCAATTCGGCGGTACGTCCACCCGGCCTCCCGCATGCCCACTATACGCCCTCGCTCAAAGTCCGTCAACTGCACATACGGTTCACGTCCACGCTGTTGCGGCATGCTACCAGTGTTGAAGACTGCGATGGAGCTCCGTATGCCACGGCAAACTGGCTGACACTGACGGCGGCGGTGCACAAATGCTGCGCAGCTAGCGCCATTCGACGGCCAACACCGCGGTTCCTGGTGTGTCCGCTGTGCCGTGCGTGTGATCATTGCTTGTACAGCCCTCTCGCAGTGTCCGGAGCAAGTATGGTGGGTCTGACACACCGGTGTCATGTGTTCTTTTTTCCATTTCCAGGAGTTTATATCAATATGTGTTGGTTTTCTGTACACCGAATGTCCCAAAGACCCATCATTCTTACGGCGTACTAACACGTCTAGAAAGGGTAAAGTCCCATCTTTCTCAATCTGCATAGTAAACTTGATGTTATCATGTAAAAAGTTTAAATAACAAACGAATTTTTCCAGTTATTGTCTGCCATGAGGCCATAGAACGAAAGTATCATCGACATAACGCCAGAAAACCGTAGACTTTAAGACGGCAGACTCAAGAGCTTTCTCCTCAAAGTCTTCCATAAAAAGATTGCCCACCACAGGGGACAAGGGACTCCCCATGGAGACACCGTCAGTTTGTTCAAAAAAATTTTATTAAATAAAAAATACGTTGAGGAGAGAGAGTGTTTAAACAAAGCCATCAAATCATCACTGAACAAGCTACCAATAAGATGTAGCGGGTCAAATAAAGGCACTTTGGTAAAAAGTGGGACCAGATCGAAGCTAACTAGTAAATCCGAGCTGTTCAGCTTAAAAGTCTTCAAGCGATTGATAAAATCCTTGGAATTATGTATATGGTGGCAACAGTTACCCACATACGGCTTGAGTGAGGAGACCAAATGTTTTGCAGTCGAATAAGTAGAAGCACCAATATTACTCACTATCAATCGTAGTGGAACGCCATCCTTATGAATCTTCGTCAGTCCATACAGTCTTGATGGAACAGCGTTGTGTGGTCTCAGTCTCTTGATAGCTTGTTCAGGTAAAGAACTATCGTTCAAAAGAGTAGCAGTTTTTCTGGATATACGACTCTTTGGGTGCTTATTGATTTTGCGGTACACAGAATCACATAGCTGACTATATATCTTCTCGTTGTAGGCTTCCCTTGTCAAAAGGGAAGTCACATGCAAAATCTATATCTTTTCAACTTAACTACGTGCAAGGGGAGAAGGGTTAAGTTAGTTGGTATTGTTACAGGCATGGAACAAGTGGGCCCCAGCGCGCGGGTGCTGGCCAGCGCTATCATGGGTGCTGTTGACGTCATTGGTGAAATCCTCCTCGGGTTCCTTGCTTGGCTGCTACAAGACTGGAGGATGCTGCTGCGCATTGCTTACCTACCAGGTTTCATCATGGTGTCCTGCTACTGGTGGTAAGATGTAGTTCAGCTCTGAAATTTGGTTCCAGGTGTATTTTAAATCATTTGTTGTTTTCGGACGTTTGGAAAGAATACGTATAGGTTTGTGTCAAGCAGCCTAAAATTACACTCTGGTTGCTAGTAACTTACCCGCTATTCAGAGAATGTTAGCCAGGTTATGTATTCTGTGAGCAGAGAAGGCAGTTTCATAACGTCTGTTTATAAAATTGTGGGATAAAATTATATGTCTAGATAGAATTTATGTTTTTGGGATGTTAAAGAACATACATTAATGAAGATAAACGTCTTTGCCAAGATCGCTAATAATAACCTCCTTGGCAAAGAACTTTATCTTCACTAATTTATTGTCACAGATTGCCCCTCGCTTCTCAAAATGAGTAAGCGAAAGGTCAAAGAATATTCCTTTAGGTACAGTTTGGACTGCTGCTGTATTGCCATAAGCAATGTGGTATGGTTGGTAAGAGAAGAAGAGGGGTTAAATTCCCTCTCCAGTCATCTTGATTTAGGTTTCTTTAACAAGCCCTTCTGACCTTCTGGAAATCGCTAAGAAGGTCAGAAGGGCTCGTTAAAGATCACGGGCAATTTATTTCTAACTCTTGTCCAATAGTAGCTTGTATTAAAGCACTCTACTCTCATAATGTCATTAATGTTCCTTCTCGATTGTCCTGTGCTGTTACAGAACATATCCTGTAGATCTGTGACTGACACTGCATTTGCTTATTTCACCCTTCCAACTTCATTTCCGTCCTCGTTGTCTGAGCACTGCGTCATTCTATATATTCATATATCAAAATTTCTCTTCTGCTTCAAATAACTTTCAGATGCCTTTTCTTACAGTTTTAACCTAAAAGATATTTGCAAAATCAGTAGAGTTTAGTTGTCGACCGATGGTACATACCTAGCTTACTTAAGACTCATTTGCCTTCAGAATTATTACTTTTCCGAAGAAAAGTCTGTTCCCTTGCTGTCATAATTAGCTATAGTCTTATTAATGATGTCATACAATTTTGAGTTGATTGGAACTTAGGTTTCACACCAAAGTGTTCGCACACATATTTTGAGGTACATTGTAAACTGAAGAATCATACAAATAATCTGGCCCCAGAATTATGGAACATCATTTTATTCCACATTGCTTGGAACCATTTATTAATTTATTTAAACTTGTTTTCTTTGTTTTTTATTTCATCATCACCATTTTACTTAGAATAGTACAGATTAATCAACAGTTTTTGAAGGAGGCCTCATCAATTTATCAAATAATTTTTCCATTAACGGTTACAAAATATATTTGCAATACAGGTAAACACAGAAGGATTTTGGTGAAACTACATATATAGACTGTTGAGTCAAAACGTTATGAGCACGTGCTTAGCCGGCCGGTGTGGCCGTGCGTTTCTAGGCGCTTCAGTCTGGAACCGCGTGACTGCTACGGTCGCAGGTTCGAATCCTGCCTCGGGCATGGATGAGTGTGATGTCCTTAGGTTAGTTAGGTTTAATTAGTTCTAAGTTCTAAGCGACTGATGACCTCAGAAGTTAAGTCGCATAGTGCTTAGAGCCATTTGACCCATTTTTGAGCACGTGCTTAGTAGCGTGCTGATCCACCTTCGGAATAAAATACAGCAGCTATTTTGCATAGCACGGATTCGATAAGTCGTTGGTAGATTTCCGGAGGCATGTGGCACCAGATGTATACGCACACGTCACGCACTTCCCTTAAATTACGGGCCGGTTGTTTCTGGACGCGGAACTGACACCCGATAGCATCCCAGACGTGTTTCATCTGTTTCAGATCAGGCAAATTTGGTGGCCGAGACATCAACGCGAGCTCACTGTCTACATCTACTTCTACATCTATGTGATTACTCTTCTATTAACAATAAAGTGCCTGGCAGAGGACTCAATGAACCACCTTCAAGCTGTCTCTCTACCATTCCACTCTCGAACGGCGTGCGGGAAAAACGAGCACTTAAATTTTTCTGTGCGAGCCCTGATTTCTCTTATTTTATCGTGATGATCATTTTCTCTATGTAGGTGGGTGTTAACAGAATGTTTTCGCAATCGGAAGAGAAAACTGGAGATTGAAATTTCATGAGAAGATAGGGTGGTGACGAAAAACGCCTTTGTTTTAATGATTGCCACTCCACGTATCATGACTGTGGCACTGTCTCCCCTATTTCGCGATAATACAAAACGAGCTGCCCTTCTTTGTACTTTTACGATGTCATCCGTCAGGCCCAGCTGATGCGGATCCCACACCTCACAGTAATACTCCAGAATCGGAAGGACAAGCACGGTGTAAGCAGTCTCTTTAGTAAACCTCTTGCACATTCTAAGTGTTCTGCCAATGAATCGCAGTCTTTGGTTTGCTCTACCCACAACATTATCTATGTAATCGTTCCAATTTAGGTCATTTGTAATTGTAATCCCTAAGTATTTAGTTGAATTTACAGCCTTTAGATTTGTGTGACTTATTGCGTAATCGAACCTTAGCGGATTTCTTTTCGTACTCATGCCACGCTCCTCTAAGCACTCTAGCACGTTCATGACCTTGTAAGACGGATAGTTATCCTACTGGAAAATACCATAGAGGTAGGGAAATTTATCAAATATGGAAGGATGCAGGTGGTCCATGATAATTTTCACGTAGTCCACAGCTGCCATAGTGCCTTAGATTGATACCATAGGTTCCATGAAAGCCCAGGTAAACATCCCCCACAAAATAATACTGCCCCACTGGCCTGCGTCAGTGGAGTGGTGCATGCTTCAAGCAATCTTTGGATTGGATAGAGCCGTATCCGCACCCGGCGATCGATCTGGGGTAACAAGAAACAGGATTCATTCTACCAGTCGACATGTTCCCATTGATAAATCGGTGTTCACTGAAATCGTAATTGACGATATCGTTGGATCAACATGGCAACACGTAAGGGTCGTCTGCCACGAAGCCCTATCTTCAACACTGTGCACTGAACGGTGTATATCGAAACGCTTGTGCATGCACCGGCGTTGTTTCTTGTCGTCAGATCAAGCACAGATCGTCGCTTATCGTGCAGGCAAGCCTCTGACTTCCACGTTTTGCGGTGGAGTCTACACATGTAACACCTTGCCGCCTACTGATGGTTTCACCGTCCTTCAACCACTTTCCACAGACTGTCATGTCAATAGGATGCGAACAACCAACCTGCTGTGCCGTTTCCGAGATGTTCGTTTCCAAGCGCCGGCTCGTAACACTCTGTCCTTTGTTAAAGTGGGTTCTTCTATTTTCGATCGTTGTCGTGGTTAGAATGCTTCCTCATACACTCCTGGAAATGGAAAAAAGAACACATTGACACCGGTGTGTCAGACCCACCATACTTGCTCCGGACACTGCGAGAGGGCTGTACAAGCAATGATCACACGCACGGCACAGCGGACACACCAGGAACCGCGGTGTTGGCCGTCGAATGGCGCTAGCTGCGCAGCATTTGTGCACCGCCGCCGTCAGTGTCAGCCAGTTTGCCGTGGCATACGGAGCTCCATCGCAGTCTTTAACACTGGTAGCATGCCGCGACAGCGTGGACGTGAACCGTATGTGCAGTCGACGGACTTTGAGCGAGGGCGTATAGTGGGCATGCGGGAGGCCGGGTGGACGTACCGCCGAATTGCTCAACACGTGGGGCGTGAGGTCTCCACAGTACATCGATGTTGTCGCCAGTGGTCGGCGGAAGGTGCACGTGCCCGTCGACCTGGGACCGGACCACAGCGACGCACGGATGCACGCCAAGACCGTAGGATCCTACGCAGTGCCGTAGGGGACCGCACCGCCACTTCCCAGCAAATTAGGGACACTGTTGCTCCTGGGGTATCGGCGAGGACCATTCGCAACCGTCTCCATGAAGCTGGGCTACGGTCCCGCACACCGTTAGGCCGTCTTCCGCTCACGCCCCAACATCGTGCAGCCCGCCTCCAGTGGTGTCGCGACAGGCGTGAATGGAGGGACGAATGGAGACGTGTCGTCTTCAGCGATGAGAGTCGCTTCTGCCTTGGTGCCAATGATGGTCGTATGCGTGTTTGGCGCCGTGCAGGTGAGCGCCACAATCAGGACTGCATACGACCGAGGCACACAGGACCAACACCCGGCATCATGGTGTGGGGAGCGATCTCCTACACTGGCCGTACACCACTGGTGATCGTCGAGGGGACACTGAATAGTGCACGGTACATCCAAACCGTCATCGAACCCATCGTTCTACCATTCCTAGACCGGCAAGGGAACTTGCTGTTCCAACAGGACAATGCACGTCCGCATGTATCCCGTGCCACCCAACGTGCTCTAGAAGGTGTAAGTCAACTACCCTGGCCAGCAAGATCTCCGGATCTGTCCCCCATTGAGCATGTTTGGGACTGGATGAAGCGTCGTCTCACGCGGTCTGCACGTCCAGCACGAACGCTGGTCCAACTGAGGCGCCAGGTGAAAATGGCATGGCAAGCCGTTCCACAGGACTACATCCAACATCTCTACGATCGTCTCCATGGGAGAATAGCAGCCTGCATTGCTGCGAAAGGTGGCTATACACTGTACTAGTGCCGACATTGTGCATGCTCTGTTGCCTGTGTCTATGTGCCTGTGGTTCTGTCAGTGTGATCATGTGATGTATCTGACCCCAGGAATGTGTCAATAAAGTTTCCCCTTCCTGGGACAATGAATTCACGGTGTTCTTATTTCAATTTCCAGGAGTGTACGTCTCTGATCCGCGTATGCACTTTCCTCATCGCGTCACGTGCCTTCCAGACGGCATTTAGTCTCGCCGTGGGCAGTCAACAGCAGTCACAAAAGTGTTTCACAATGCAGTTACTAGTTTAGACCAGCCAGTGGTCATCAGCTGAGTATATACTGAAAAAGACAGGACACAACAAGAACCGTAATAGAACTTACGAAGTGTGCGACATGTGATAAAACAAAAATAAAATTACACTTAAGTATACACGCTGCAAGTGGGACGGTTCCCAGTGTGTTGTCAACGTAAGTACAGACAACAGTAGGATGAGGTCAATGTTTTATAGACAAAATACAATCTCCTCTTTGTCTAATCATACCTGCCTTCATTCGCGAAAGTGATAGCTACAGGCAGATGTAATAGTTACATTCATTTAAATAATGTGAAATGATTCTTTAAACAAATTATTCAAAAATGTCACATTACAGTAAAGAATGTAACTACAAAATCTGACAAAATGTCTACTGCACTTTGCCTACGAAGCTTTGACCCTACCTGCTGTTGGCTATATTTAGTCACGGATCTAGGTCGGGTCGCACCGTGGGCGCAGCAAAATAGAAAATAATATACCAGTATGTGTTAACCATATTTTTCAGTAAATAATAGATATTACGTATCATTAATGTTTTATCACAAAATTTGATTATGATATAATTTCGTTTTCTTCTCGGCATCGATTTTACTTTACAGTCTGGTCCATTTGTCCGCACATTAGCGTCCATTTTGCGAGACCTGTGCCATGTTGAGGGTTAACTCTCGTCGTTTGTAAGCCATTTTGTGTTGTCAAGCCAGTGATTCCTTAATTAGTTAACAGAAGCGTACTAACAATCAAACATTTTAAGTAATAGATTAACAAAAACACACAAGATTCGATAATTCGCTAAAATTCACTTTGAAACGTGAGTTTTAAAGCTATGTGTAGGCTATATTTTGTGGTATATCATGTTTTATAACAAAAAACTGTCCCTAAATGCATTTTATCCCCATGCAGGTGAAGTTTCTAACACCCACTAATCCTAAAGTAATGTTTCCAAATTCGTACTTATCCAAGACGGTGTTGCCGTGAATGAAGAAGACGTTCCCCCTATGTTTAGGAATTTCGGATCTTGCTGTGTATTCCTTGGAGTTGAAAGCTATGCAGCAATAGTCCAGTCATAGACCAGCGAGCAGGCACCGACAGCAGTTGTACTAGTTTATATGCAGCGTTTAGTAAGTCGATTCCTTACGTTCTTCTGAGGAGAAGTGAACAGTAACTGTCTGTCTGTATTGGACTTCATAGTACAATCCTCTAGTCCTTGGCGCTAGCATTAGCCAGAAGCTGTACTTACTTTAATAGAAAACGACCTTTAAGTCGTTTTATTGCATGCTTCTGCCTCGAAGTAGTTTATTTAGTGTCTGGTTTGAGTAGTGCTTTTCATTTCTCTAATTCTTTGCGTATTTTTCGACTTTGGACACAGTGTTACCAGACATTGTAGTGTAGTTCCACACTCCCAAAGCACCATAGTCACCAGACACTATTTGAATTACTGTCCGCTCGTAACGTCAGCAGGGCTTCAGTCAGTGAATGATAGCCAGGAGCAGCGTAGAAGTAGTACTTAGATTTTATCTAGTTACTGGTACTATTTGTGTTCCAATTGTGTACGGATACAAAGAGGAACTGATCACTATGCAGGGCAATTAGAAACTGCGTTGGCCGTGGTCGACAGATTTTAGGTTGCTGTTCTGGGATATGGCGGCGTTGAGGCACCTCGAGGGAAAGCTGTGGTACCTCTGGTGCCTGTAGCTTGCTTATGATCCATGTTATAGCGCCTTCCAACACGTCAAACCTGCCTGGTCTTCATTGAACTCAAGGTGTATGGCGAGCAGTGGTAGGCTCGCGAGTCTTGAGGCGGGAGGTGATAGTTCAAATGGCTCTAAGCACTTTGGGACTTAACATCTGAGGTCATCAGTCCCCTAGACTAAGAACTACGTAAACCAAACAAACCTAAGGATATCACACACATCCACGCCCGAGGTAGGATTCGAACCTGCGACTGTAGCAGCCGCATGGTTCCGGACTGAAACACCTAGAACCCCTCGGCCACAGCGGCCGGCGCGGGAGGTGAAACATGGACATGTGGTCCAACGGCTGTTCCCATACACCTTAAATACAGTTTCGAAGTCTTACTCGTTGCTGAGAGTAGATTTCAGCTATCACGGGACACCTCGTACTGGGACCGAATCTTCCTGAAAGTTCCGGCAAACTGCAGAGGGAGGTCATTGAGAGGTTTAATGTTTATCGGATGATGGAACACCTCAGAAAATAGCGGTTAGGTCGAATAGAAAGGCAAGTGTCCTCTCACTATGTTTGTCGGGGGCGTCTCGTCCGAGATGCAGAGGTTCTCACAACAGTTAATGAGTGCAAAAAAATGGTTCTGAGCACTATGGGACTTAACATCTGAGGTCATCAGTCCCCTAGAACTTAGAACTACTTAAACCTAACTAACCTAAGGACATCACACACATCCATGCCCGAAGCAGGATTCGAACCTGCGACCGTAGCGGTCGCGCGGTTCCGGACTGAAGCGTCTACAACCGCTCGGTCACACCGGCCGGCTTAATGAGTGCACTTGGTGCATCTGGCTGCAAATTCTATCTCTTATCGATATGGATGACGGCTGCCACCTTCCCTGTTCCGATAAGCAGCTTACTGAACTGGTGGAGGTACTGAACCTCACACGTGAGGTGGACGCTGAACCAGCACTTTGCAGGATCGTTCATAGAACCGATCGCGGTCATTTTATTCGAACCTGAGTATAGGTCTTAAACCAGGCGGTCAGACGTGTCTGTTATGATATTGGATTTAGATTTCTCGGCCTCGCCCTCGGCTACCGGGTGAAGAACTGTGAACTTCCCTCTATAGGGCAAGTGTGCAATGCACTCAGGAATAGGCTACCAGAGAAGCAGAGTATGTGAGTGTGCACACGTGGGGATTTTAGGGCAGAGAAAACTCTCCACAGGCCCACTAAAACACCACGTACTAATTCCTGAAATGGGAGAATATTACCCCTATTTATTGCGGAGGGTTGTATTCATTACTACAGACCGGAGAAATA
Source organism: Schistocerca serialis cubense (assembly GCF_023864345.2). NCBI lineage: Eukaryota > Metazoa > Arthropoda > Insecta > Orthoptera > Acrididae > Schistocerca > Schistocerca serialis. Next base: position 149,451,026 of record NC_064640.1, read on the forward strand.
AAATATTAATACAGTATTAGTAAAGAGCAGGAAAGTCCGTGCAAAGATCTCTGAACTCGTTTCGCTTGCATCCGGTAATAATGCCCTCATAATACCAAGAACAGAAAGCTGGATGAAACCGGAAGCGAATAGTAACAAAATGTTCCGATAGCAGAGCATATCGCAAATGTAGGCTGGACACAAGTAGTGGGAAGTTTATATCTGTAAACAACACGATAAACTCTAGTCAGGTTAGGATAGATTTCGAATACGAAATCATTTGAGTGCAGGTAAGTGTTAAAGGTGTGGATCAAGTGTGGTGGCTGCTTCCTTCAATAGACCTCCTACCCCCAAAGCTGTAGTGGTGGAACATACAGAACATTGCGTGTAAAATTTCCTGATTATGTTACAATATTAGGGACAGATTTCAACTTAAAAGATATAGTGTCGGAGACTCAAGAGATTAGAGCTGATGTATAGTCAGGGATCCGTGTGACATGGTTCTAAATACAATATCAGAAAACTGTGTTGTGCTGTTAGTCGTGGAACCGACTCGTGAGGGTAACGTCGTAAGTTTCCTCCTTACAAACACTCCAGTTCTTCGATTCAGTTCACGTAAAGTAGGGAACGAATGGCCATATGATTGTTACGGCGTAACTGATGCGGAACATGGAGGTGGTTCATTGAACCCTGTGCCAGGCACTTTATTGTGAATAGCAGAGTAATCACGTAGATGTAGATGTTAACATGAATCTTAAGAAGGGTGGGAAGGTAGGCCTATGTCTGCGAAGAGTTCTAAATAACATCATACAGATTACGTGATCAAAAGGCATCGAAAATCAATCTCTGTTGAGTATAACTGTACAAAATTCAAGAGCATTGTACTAGGGGCGTTTAATAATTAATGCAATACATCTTTTTCTCGGCCAATTTCGGTCGAAAAAATGCGAAATTTGTTGTGGGACATGGTGGAATATTCCAGCCTCAGCACCTATAGTTTCATGAAGTTCTGATAGGTGGCGTCGCTATACGTAGCCTTCAAAATGGCGTTTGTAACGGAGGGGCGCTCCAAGCTGAGGACTCACTGATAAGGGGAGGTCACAACGTTCGGATCACGGACTTACTTCAAACTTTTTACATTGCTAGTTGTCCATTAGGACAACATAATGTGCGAGTAGTAAGGCATAGTACTTGAGCGATGTCGAGAAAATCGCAAGGGAAGGATTATACGTCAGTTAGGGACCGGTGGGCCACAAGTTGCGGCGTTCATGCGGTTAGCGTTCCGGCTCCGCAATTGCTGAATCTCTGGATCGAGTCCCACTCATGTTATTTTTTTTCTTCCTTTAATGTACACTTTTTTCAACACCAGTCTCATTGTTTCATACATATTACATTTGGAAGGCAATATGATAAGGCAAATGTATTTGCATAAACTTTTATTGAATTTCCAATGTTCTTTGATTGTTTGTTAATTTCTATTTTTACAACAAATATAACTATCGACAAGTAAACGGCCAAACGCATAAAGTTTTCCTGAAAAATTATGCCTGTCGTGATTTCCGAAATTCCTTATACCTGCAATCGCGTAAGATACCGAGAACTGCTTTGCACCAGGACGCTTTAGTCTTGAGACCAGGTTTCAAGGACGAGGAACAGCCCAAGGGAAAGCTCAAATCAAACATCCATAAATAAAGTTGTAAATAACTTTATTTAGTAATACGAGTGACAGTATGCCACAAGATGAGGGTAATGTATAATTAATCATCGGATATACTTCCGACATTACAAGCTGCAGAACGATATTTTTCATACAGACGCGGAAAACATGAATTAAAAGAACATCTACAACGTCTAATGAATGCAGTTTTCTCGCATGCACAAGGAATCTTTAGAGTTTCTAAGGAACAACGAAGCTCGTTGACATTTTGAAAAATTTTTCTTTCTTCCGACAATTTTAACGTAAACAATGCGTAACGGAAATTTTTCTTAAATACTGGTGCGCGAAAATTGGCGATGTACAATTCAATGTATTCTAACAGCATCTTACGAGAAGCAATTTCTCGTTCGTCGACAGTCAAATATGAAATAAACTGAACGCGCTTGATAAAATTTTTAACTTGCCTACAGAAAAAAAAGGTTCAAATGGCTCTGAGCACTATGGGACTTCACTTCTGAGGTCATCAGTCCCCTAGAACTTAGAACTACTTAAACCTAACTAACCTAAAGGACATCACACACATCCATGCCCGAGGCAGGATTCGAACCTGCGACCGCAGCAGCAGCGCGGTTCCAGACTGTAGCGCCTAGAACCGCTCGGCCACTACGGCCGGCCAGAAATAAAAGTAGCATAATATTTGTTGTAGTAATAAAAATCAGTAAACAGCGTAATAACATTGGAAAGCCAACAACCGTAGATGCAAATACAGGTGTCCTCTTATCGTATTACCTCTCACATGTAATATGTACGAAATAATCTGACTAGTCTCGTATTACCTCTCAAATGTAATATGTACGAAATAATCTGACTAGTCTTGAAAAAAATATGAATTAAAAAAAATACATGAGTGGTACTTGATCCAGCGATCCTCAGATTACTGAGCCTTTTTTTTATCTCAATTTGTTCTACATTGTTCGGTGAATTTGTGCGTGGCCGACGTCCGATGACACTCGTTCAGGTTATTCGTTGATCTGTTCACTCAGTTTTTTTTATTTTTTATTTTTTTATTACAGAGGGTAGCTGAACCCTCTGACCGAACACGCTGAGCTACCGTGCCCGCTAGCCTGAACTCTAAGCACATGACAGCCGCCATGCCATACTCAGGGACGCAACGCCCAGGTACATCGTGACGCCTAAAACTTCTCTAGCGATTTGCTCGAAATCGCGTGAGTAGTACGCCTTACTAGTTGCACATTATGTTGCCTAATGGACTACTAAAAGTGTACTAAGTCTGAAGTACATCCGTGATCCGAACGTCGTGGCCTCCCCTTATGAGTTTCTTTCGGTGGAAAACCAGAGCATCGCACATATTCATAGGTGCTTGCCGAATTTTTACGGAGATCTGGCAGTGGACAAAAGCATGGACAGTCGTTGGGCGATGCGTCTGTCATCATCGCAACACGGTCGCGCAAACCTGTCCGATCTCCCCCGTGATGGCCAGCCGTAGACAGCTGTAAACCTGCAATGTTGGAACGTATGGACACTCTCATTCGAGTTGAGCGACGGACCACTGTCAAACACCACGATTCACAATTGGAAATCTCTGTTGGTAGTGCTCATACCCTCGTCCACCAGTTGGGGTACTGAAATGTGTGTGCCTGCTGAGTTCCTCGCCGCCTAACAGAAGGCCATAAAGAGAAACGAAGGACATCTGTGCAGAATTGCTTCCGCCTTACGTGGCTGATCGTGACAGTTGTTGTCGAACGTCGTCACATGCGATGAAACATGGGTTCATCACTTCGAACCGGAAACAAAACGGCAAACAATGGAGTGGCGCCCCACCAACTCTCCTCCAAAGAAAAAATTCAAAGCCACACTCTCAGCCATTAAAGTCATGGTGACGATCTTCTGGGACTCTGAAGAAGCTATTCTGTTTGTTGCCCTCCCTCACGGTGCAGCGATCAACTCTGAAGTGTGTAGTGACACCTTCAGGAAACTGAAGAAATGACTTCAGCATGCAAACGAACTTCTCCTTCTCCATGGCAGAGCAAGGTTTTATGCATGTCTGCGCACCGGAGAAGAGGTCACAAAACTTCATTGGACTGTTCTTCCTGATCCACTCTAAAGCCCAGACCTCTCACCTTCCGACTTCAGTCTTTTGGCCCCATGGAAGATGCAGTCCGCGAGACGCAATACGTGGATGATGTGGAGATTATTGATGCAGTAAGACGTTGGCTCCGACGTACAGAGAGAGTGGTACTATGCAGGCATGCAGGCCTTCCCAGTAAAGTAACTCAAGGCCGTCACATTGAACGGAGATGGTAAGACCCGACAAACGCCATATTTGAAAGTTGCTCCATAAGCAGAGAGAACTTCATCACAAATTTAAACGTAGCCAAGGCCTTGTTGACAATAAAAAAATGAACAGAGCCAGAATGAGTGTAAGGAGAGCCACGTGTGAACCGTTCAACTCATTCGGAAGTAAATTTTCTCTACTCAGCTGACAAAAATTACGAAGATAATTTGGTCTTACGTTAAGCTGGGAACTAACCCAGGTATCCAGTCACTCAGTAACTATGCTACTCTGAAAGATTAATGAGCAATGTCGATATTCTCTGGGAACTATCAGCATTCACACTGTGTAAGCGCTCCGTCTTCCATCGGGACCATCCGACCGCCGTGTCATCCTCAGTGGAGGATAGGAGGGGCGTGTGGTCAACACACCGCTCTCTCGGTCGTTATGATGGTTTTCTTTGACCGGAGCCGCTACTATTTGGTCCTCAATTGGCATCACGAGGCTGAGTGCACCCTGAAAAATGGCAACAGTGCGTGGCAGCCCGGATGGTCCCCCATCCAAGTGCCGGCCACGCCCGACAGTGCTTCACTTCGGTGAACTGACGGGAACTGGTGTATCAACTGCGGCAAGGCACACAGTGTAAGTAAGAAATATTTGCTAAATATCATTAATTCTCACTTACGTGGGCAAATGTCGACATTCAGCTCGCACTGATGGTAAATATTGAATAAAAACACAGGATTGTTGCCATATTTTGAGAGTGGTAATATGGACCAAGACACGACAAAACTGCCCCGTACACATGGGCTCTAAAACCCATACCTTACGAGCTGTGAGCACTTCGCCATCTTCGTTACCTACTGTGAAATACATCACTTCTGCTGTAAGCTCATTGCTATTACGAACAACCTACAGAATGCAGTAAATAAATGTAACAATACGTTACTCCGTTACTGTGAAACAGCAGAGCTTCTAAGGTAATCTGCCTGCTATTACATACGACTTGCACTCGTGAACCATCGCTAAAGGAAGTATGATTCATAAAAAGACATGCTTCTCTCCAACGACTTAGAGAATCATGCACTCTCTGAAAAACTCCAGGTTGGTTGCGACGAATGCACTAGCAGGCACTGACGACGAGTTCCTGTAGTGTTTATACATTATTAATATGGCTTGCATACACCCAAGATTTCAGCTGTCCCCACATCCAAAAATTCAAGGGATTAAGATCGGGGGAGCCAGCTGACCAACCATATGGAATTCCCCTTCCAGTCCAGTGCCGGTTAAATGTCTCTATAAGGTGTTCCTGTCCATTGGGAGGAAATGGGCTGGTGCTCCATCATGCATGAACTACATTTTATAGGAATACATTCCTGTTGTTCAGTCAAGGCTAGCTGTGAATACATGGAAAGTTCCAGCTTCTCTTTAATACTTCTCTATGGAATATGATTTTCCCCATTATTACTCAAATTTTGTTCAAAAGAATATGGATACAAACTCTTTGATCTGTCCTCTGGTTTCAACATGATTTGACATATCTGCTGTGGGCTTTTGTTTCAGTATCCTCAACCAGTGTTTGTTTAATGATTTTTCTGATGTTTCACCAGCACCTCCATTGTTGGTGGCAGACTGGATTCAAGCTTGCAGCTGTAGATTGTATGAGGACCCCAGAAGGCAAGGGGTCTAAGTAACAAAATCATTGTTTTGAGAAAACTCAAGTCACAGTTGAACAGTTTTGGTAATTTGGAAAATTAGAACTTCACCATTTTGACCATATTAGGTGAATACTTGGTCCCTTAGCTTTTCATTAATTATGATAAAAAATAGGTAAAACATCAAGTTTATGGTTGATATGTATAAAAATGGACAATCTGAACATTGACCCCTTTACCTCTTAATTAAAATGAAACCAAATTATTATGCTCAGACTATGCAAACAAAATAATGGGCTTTTATTGTTATAAAAAGAACAGCATTGCATCAGATTTTACTTATTGATTTACAAAAGAAATAATTAGAGGTTAATACCTTTCAACATATGTTAAAATCATCATCTCTATCATAGATGTTGTTACACATTAGCAACATCATCATCTGCATGAGTACCAGGGCATAATGATTCACTGGTCTTTGTTTCATGGGATACGCTTTGACAAAATTGGTGATGTATCAGTGGCAAAAACTGTAGACATTCCATCAGGTTTTCATTTTTTTGTTGTATTTTAGCTTTGGATTTTCAACTGTGGGGTGAAGGGTGGGAAGTTGTGCAGGCATTTTAATCTGTTCATTGTTTCCTCATTGGCAGTTCCTGGTAAAGCAGAATGCCTTCAGCTGATGTTGTCTTTAAAAAAATAAAAAATAAAAAGAGTCTTTGGGTTTGGCTTTTCATAATGCAGTACCCGCATTCCTCATACTCCTGGCACAGTTTTCTTGTAGTGCTGGTACTGGTTCAGTGGTTGACAATCAATTAAGTTTTCAGCTGTCATCTTAGAAACAAAATATTTTCAACTTGCTGCAGCATCCAGGTTCATCCAGTCTTCTGGTACATACATGTCATGTTTCTTCTTCTTTTCAAGTTCAGTGATCCCAAAGTCCTGATCACATTCATAGTATGAATGTCCAGAAACTGGGAAATGGTGATCAACAGTTTTAATTTGGATGTTCTAAACAATATAACACTAAAATTTTACTTTTATATTGCTCTTTTTCTGCCCTCCACAGCTACCATTGAAGGCTAATATGTGTTTCACATTGTGAAAAAGTCCTGATTTTGTTACATATGTAAAAGATTACAACTTTTTAAAAAATATTTTTGTAAAGGCAGCCAAAGAATTGGCAAATAATAGATTTATATTGGATAGCAAAAACAAATCAAAAGCATTATGGTCAGTGATCAATGCTGAAACAGGTGCCACAGGCAATCATGATATTTCTGAAATCAAGATAGAGGGCAAAACTATTGAAAATCCAGCTCAGATTTCTGAATTACTTAATGAATTATTTATAAATGTAAAAAAATCTAACATCAATGTAGAAGATTATCCAGACAACGTTAATTTCTTCAACAGTGAGCAATTTGAAGAAGTATTTACAAGTTTAGATCAATTTAAAATATTTGAAAAGATGGTCACCATACAAATTCAAAACTTCATAGAAAAATTTAAAATAATCTCAAAAAATCAGTATGGATTTCAAAAATTCAAAACCACAGTATCTGTTATAAACAATTTCGTTGATAAAATTAGCTCATTTCTAGACAACTCACTGCATGCCACAGGAATCTTTTGTGATCTATCAAAGGCCTCTGATAGTGTGAATCACTCCTTGCTGCTCTGTAAGCTGCAGAAGTATGGAATTAGGGGCACAGTATTTGAATCGTTTAAGTCCTATCTAAAAAACCAAAGGCAAAGAGGAAATTATACTTCAAAATGGAAAACCATTTCACATGGAGTACACCAAGGTTCTGTCTTAGGTCCCATTCTGTTTCTGTTTTATGTAAATTATCTGCCACTTAATATTGAGTGTCACTCAGTTTTATTTACAGAGGACACATCTTTACTCATTGAAAGTAAGAGTACTGATCACATTCCACAAATGGCATTAAGTAATTCAGAAAAATTAGATACCTGGTTTGATTGAAATGGGTTCATTTATTTATTTAGTCCTTCAAATCCTATATGTATAGAATATATACAAGGATATTGGACATGGTTAGGTATTTACAAGATAAAATACAGTTTGTATTGCAATCCTAAGGACTAGATATTGAAGTAATTTAGTGCAGATTCATAAATACAACAAACATTACAGGCAACATACGAAGTAGAATATTAATAATGCACCTTTATTTTTGTTGTTTGGCTTTTATATATTCTGTCAGACTTTAAAAGCAATGATCAATTAAATATGCCTTTACTTCAGCCTTAAAACTACAGAGTTTACCTATTGATTTAATATGTTTAGGTAGATTATTGAAAATCTTTATCCAAGTATGTAGTGTACCTTTTTGGCATAATGATATTCTCACCTGTTTCACATGAAGGCCAGATTTTAGCCTTGTATTGTGTGCATGTATATCTTCATTTTTAATAAGATATCTGGGTGTCTATTGATATATTGTTTGATGAAAACTGATGTTTCATAGATAAAAATGCAAGGAAGAGGAAGAACTGACAGTTTTTTTTAATATGGGTCTGCACGATTCCGTATTGTTTACCCCTTCAATAATTCTTAGTATTCTCTTTTGCATCCTGAAAAGTTTAATATTTGTTGTTGTATTGCCCAAGAAGATTATGCCATATTTAATTACAGAATGCACATAGGAGTAGTATACATTTAACAGGCTGGCTTTGCTGCAACAAGTTTTTAAGATCCGTATCATGTAACAGGTTTTGCTTAGTTTTCTCTGCAAATATGCAATATGTACCTCCCATTTTGTGTTGTTCTGGAGCCCAAGTCCCAGAAATTTAGTGCTGTCAACACTTTCAAGAACTCTGTCCCTAAGTTCTATTTCTATGTTTGGGTGGTGTCTTCCATTTACATTATCAAAATTCTGTGCTACTGTCTTTTCTTTGTTTATAATTAGCTTGTTGTAGCTGAACCACTGTTCTACACTGTTCATTGTTTGGATAGCGGAGTCTTTTAGTTTTTCTTCTGTTTTACCACTAATAAGGAAGTTTGTATCGTCTGCAAATTGGAGGGTAGTTTGGCAATACTTGTTGTACATAAGATCATTGACATAGAGGAGAAACAGAATGGGTCCTAATACTGATCCTTGAGGGACACCATATTTCACATTTTCATATCCTGAATAGTAGTAGCTGATTTTGTTATGGTCAGTATATTGCACTTCAACCACCTGTTTGCAACCACATAGGTATGACTTGAGCCACTCATTGGATATACCTCTAATTCCTAACTGGCCAAGCTTCTGCAGTAGGGCACTATGGTCAATGACATCAAAAGCTTTAGATAAATCAAGACATATGCCTGTCACAAACTCACTTGCATCCAGTTTAGTATAGATTTCATTAAGAAATTCAAATATTGCACTTTCAGTTGAATAGCCTTTCCTGAAACCATGCTGTGAAGGAGAGAGAATTTTATTTTTATTTAGGTTAAAACTAAACATGGAAAAGATTCACTTAACACAGTTTAAAACAAAACAAGCAAAGTTAAATGATATTTAGGTCAGGCACAGAAATCAGGATTTGCAGGAAGCTAGCTGTGTGAAATTCCTAGGAACACAACTAGATAAAAATCTATCTTGGGGATCACATATTCAGTATCTTGCAAATAAATTAAATAGCATAGCATTTGCAGTGAGGATATTGTACGTTGTTACCAGTAGTATATCATGGCCACTTTGAGTCAGTAATAAGACATGGAATTGTATTTTGGAGTAAATCAAACCATATGTGTCAAATACTAAAACTTTCGAAAACCATCATTAGAAATATGCACAATATAGGGCGAAGGAAATCATGTCACCCACTCCTAAAAAATCTGAGAATATATTAAGTGTTCCTTCACTATACATATATGAGCTGATTATCTTTCTACACAGTAACTGTGATTTATTTGTAGCAAATCATTTTCAACATGATTACAACACCAGAAGCCAAAATAATTTTATGCTGCCCACCCAACGTTTAAAACTTTATGCTCAAACTCATTATAGGGGTACGAAAAATTATAACAAACTGAAAGGAAGAGAATTGCTCAGCATAAATTTAGAAACACTGAAAAAAACCTTGTATGAGAAACTAGTGCCGAAATGCTACTATTCAGTAGAAGAATTCATAAATGACAATCTGAAAATTTGAGCAGGTGAGAGCAAGTACTTAGTACTGTTAATTTTTAAAAGTGTGTTACTTTTGAAGAAAAATTATTAATTGCTTAATTAACTAATTATTCAGTACCGTGTATTATATTACTGGTATTATAGGGAAAATTGTAAACCAGTTTTCATGTTTTGACGAGTTGCCAGTACATTCAGTCAATGGCTTGAAATTGTATGTTATGAGACAATAAACTTCTATTCTGTTCTACTGTATTCTATTCTATTCTATTCAAGTTCATTACAAGTGGTGTTGGCATCATTGTTTGAAGGTCGCTGTATATTGCAACATGGTTGTTGTCCTTTAATTCCTCGCATTTCCTTTTGACTTCTTTTGCTGTCTCTGCCTCCTTAGATGAACTTTGTTTACAACTTCAGCTCCATTTTCTTCCATCAGGTGTGCCATGTGTAATTTTAATTTGCAACCTGCCTCAAGTTCCACAGTTATTGGTATGAGGCCCATGAAAGTTTATGTTAAATTTTGTCTTGAATATATGTCTGTAAAAACTTCTTCTTTCAGATTTCACTTTTTTTTCTTCTTGACAAAATGTTTCATACATTTTATACATTATTGGCACACTTAAGTTGGAATTTAAGTACTTCTATTTTGGAGCTTTTCCTCTACTATAATGACTTCAGTAGCTCAGCAGTTTTCTTATATGCTCCCTGACTATTTCAGTTCTTTTTGCTGATATTATATTTGGGGACTGCTTTCCATGTTTGTCATTTGGTGAAATGCCTGACAGATTTAATACTTTTTAATGATAACATTTCTTATCTTTATGAGATATGTCATAATATTGTGAAAATGAAAGTTGCCACTCACCATGTAGTTCAGATCTTTATGAGATATGTCATAATATTGTGAAAATGAAAGTTGCCACTCACCATGTAGTTCAGATGCTGAGTCGCAGATATTAATTATTTTATTTGCAAGTGGCAAGATATCCTGTCTTTTCTTCATTAACATGTAATCCTGCTTTCTCAGCAATTTTGTAATAATTTTGAATCATTTTGATTAATTATGTTTTGGAATGACTTATTAATGCTACATTGTCTGCATAGGCAAGTCTAGTAATGTTCATCTCCTGCATTTGGATCCCTTGTTTTTTAGTTTTACTACATTCTCCATCGATCTTCTCTAACACGAGGTTAAATAAAATGGGTGAAACAGTTGGGAAGGTAGGAGACGAGGTACTGGCAGAAGTAAAGCTGTGAGGACGGGGCGTGAGTCGTGCTTGGGTAGCTCAGTTGGTAGACCACTTGCCCGCGAAAGGCAAAGGTCCCGAGTTCGAGTCTCTGTCCGGCACACAGTTTTAATCTGCCAAGAAGTTTCATATCAGTGCACACTCCGCTGCAGTGTGAAAATCTCATTCTGGAAACATCCCTCAGGCTGTGGCTAAGCCATGTCTCCTCAATATCCTTTCTTTCAGGAGTGCTAGTTCTGCAAGGAGAGCTTCTGTAAAGTTTGGAAGGTAGGAGACGAGTACTGGCAGAAGTAAAGCTGTGAGGACGGGGCGTGAGTCTTGCTTGGGTAGCTCAGTTGGTAGACCACTTGCCCATGAAAGGCAAAGGTCCCGAGTTCGAGTCTCAGTCCGGCACACAGTTTTAATCTGCCAGGAAGTTTCATTTCAGTGTTTTCTTGTCTCAGTCCAGTGAACACCTTAAAAGTTTCTGTTTCTGCTACAGGTGTCTTGATACAACATAAAATTTCATCTGTACAGATTTCAGTTAATTTGATGAGCTTTGATGGTATTTCAAAATTCCTTCATTATATTTAGAAGTGTCTGTCAGTGTATGCTATTGCCGGCCTTCTTGTAATCTACAAATAATATGTGTACATCTACATTGAATTCCCATGCCGTTTCAGCTATCTGTCGTAGAGTGAAAAGATGATCTAATGTGGATCTATTTCTGTGGAAACAGCACTGGTAATCACCAATTAATTCTGAAGTAATTGGGATGAGTCTGTTTAATAGGCATGTTGATAGGATTTTATAAGTAACATCCAGTAAAGCTACTCCTCTATAGCTGTCACACACAAGGGAATCATTCTTTTTAAATAGAGGGCATATTATCGTGGTTTTCCAGTCTGCAGATATGGTTTCTGTCTTCCACATTGTTTGTATTAAAGATTGAAGTTCTACTTCTAGTTGTGGTCCTTCATTCGTTAATAATGCAGCTTAAATCTGGTCGATGATGAGATGATGATGAGGTCCCATACTCAGAGGAGCATAGGGGATGATGCGGGAGACCTGCACCACCATACTAGGCAAGGTCCTAGCAGAGGTGGGTTGCCATCGCCTTCCTCTGACCATAATGAGGATGAATGATGATGAAAATGACACAACACCACCCAGTCATCTCGAGGCAGGGAAAATTCCTGACCCCACCGGGAATCGAACCCAGGACCCCATGCACGAGAAGCGAGAATGCTACCGCAAGACAACTCTGCAGCACAGGGTCCTAGGTTCGATTCCCTGTGGGGTCAGGTATTTTCACCTGTCTCAAGATGACTGGGTGTTGTGTCATCTTCATTATCATCATCATCATTCATCCCCATTACGGTCAGAGGAAGGCAATGGCAAACCACCTCCTCTAGGACCTTGCCTAGTACAGAGGTGCGGGTCTCCTGCATCACCCCCTACGCTCTGTCAAGGAGTATGAGACTTCATCATCATATCTCGTCTTCACCACAAGCCTTGTTACTCTTTAATTTCTTTATGGCTTGTTGTATTTCATTTACTGATGGGGTGGTAACTTGTACATTGGCTGTATCAGGTTCTTAAAATTTAAAGTAAGACTGTGGATCATTGTAGTTGAATAATTGTGAAAAGTACATCTTCCATCTTTTTTCCATGTCACTTGTTGGTCAGTATTTTCCCATGCTGGTCCTTAATAAATCATTCTCTTTTAGTAAATTTACCCAAAGTTTTTTTAAATATCTTGATACATCTGCCTTGCACTGTGGTGCTTGAAATAATCCTCTGCTTTTTTATCATATTGTTGTAGTATTCCCTTTTCTCTTATCTTAAGGTTCATAGTGGTTCCCGGCAGATTTTGTAGTATCTTTCCTTCAGTGTCATATTGTTTGTTTCTGTAATCCACACTTTTCTCACTTTTCTTCGCTCCAGAACTTTTTCTTGGGACATTTTGTTAAATCAAATTTTGTTAGGTCATTTTCTTGATTGTATAACATTGGAAGATACTTCCTGAACACTGTTCTTTAGGTGTCTCCATCTGTTTTCAACATCTTGTTGTTCTCTCTTGGACAGTTTAGTTTTTGTTTGGTTGCTTTCCATTTCTTTGGTAAAGTTTTCTTTCGTAGATTCTTCAGCCAGATTTCCTAAGTTATATCTAGTAGTTTCTGCTCTATTTCCATTTATTTTTCTTTTTAATTTTATTTTCATTTTTGATATGGTTAACATACGGTCTGTGTCACAGTCAGCATCCTTATAGGTTCTAATATCTTTAATACTGTTCTGGAATCTTTTTTGAATAGCCACATGGTCAATCTGATTCACTGCTTTTCCATCTGGTGATATCCATGTCTCTAAGTGAATGTGTTTGTGTTGAAATTCTGTGACGCTTATCATGAGATAATTTCTTATTGCAAAGTTTATAAGTCAAACCCCATTATCCAGACTTTTCTCATGTAAGCTGAAACTGCCAGTGGTTGGTTTGTGAATTTCCTTCCTTCCTGCATTGGCATTAAAATCTCCAGACACTACTTTTATATTCTATCTATTTACTAAGTTGTACATGTTGTCCAATTGACTCTATAAGTCATTATCCTCATCTTTTGTGGGTGCATGTGCATATAGAAATGTAATATCTAACCACTGAGTCTGAACTGTTGTGTATGGTATTCGATTATTGACATGTTTGAATTCCTTTATTGAGTCATTTACTGATTTATGAATGTAGAATCCAGTTCGAAATTCATGGAATTGACCACAATCTCCATACATTATAGTCCAGTCTCCTATTTTCAGTGAGCCAGTTCCTTGCCATTTGCAGATGGGCACAGAAAAAGACTGTCACAAATGTAGCTTTCAGCCAGTAAGATAAGTTAGATATGTCAAGCATTTAAAAACAGGAAAAACGATTTTGCACACTCAAAAACCTTTCAAATTAATAATACATGATATATCTTTGTGGGTGACAGCTGTAGTTTCCTTCCCAACACAGGCTGTCTAAGGTACCACTTAAGAATGATGTCTGAAGTTTCCAGCTACCAGATTCCAATATTCTCTAACTACTACTTCCCTTTGCTCATGGGAATATTATCATTACATTTGTACCTACACTGACAATTGTAGTCACAAAAATTTTTAGCTTCATGTAGCTTCATATTATGATCAACATAAGCCTGTCCTGTGTTCCCCAGGTTTGCTCTCTTATTAGACTTTCTTTCCTGGGATGAGGTTCAGGGGCCAGCAAGTGTTCAGTTTAACCACATTCTTCTTCTCCTTCTTATTCTTCTGTGTTACCTAAAAATAATGTATATCAAATCAAATTTTTTGTAAATTCAAAATAGAAAGACAGTTTTTATTTTAAATGTTATTGAAAAAATAAACACAAAAAAAACCTGAGTTACTCAGCTTCAGATTTATAAAACGTTAAAAATATAACTTTCCTGAGGAAGGCTTAGTGGTATGACGCTCATTATTGGAAGGATTATAATCTCTGTCTTGATCAGAAACATGACCATATCCAAACAGTGGTGCATCACTGCTGCTACTACTAATAAAACTGCCATTGTCAATATTGGTATCCATATGACTGTTTTCTTCATCAGGCATAGCAACTAGAAACAAATACTTTTCAAAAAAATTGTGTATACACAATTTATTTGTTTGTGAGGTTACACCACTGACAGGTCTAAATCATATACATACTATTACTACTACTATTACTACTACTAACACTACTAAATAAATATAAATAAATAAGCAAATGTAAAAGGATTAGTATTTTACATAAAAACTTAACAATAATTTGAAGGTTTGGTTGAACTTCTTATTTCCATTCACTTTACAAATTTGACATATTTACTTTCAACAGTAACTTCTATGAAACACTGAAATATAACCAAACACAGCATTAAAAGAGCATTTGTCAGCTAGTTCTTTAACAGAGACAATATGATGAAATTTTTTTTAATAGCACTGATGTGTGCTTTAACTAATGGAATCATTTGCACTGTTCAGTGGTAAAAGGGTTGTAAAAATGGAAATAAGCCTCTCGTGAATCCACATGTGACAAGACAATAGAATCATACAGATAGATAGATATCCAGTGATCACAGGCCCTGGAGACCACGTGCTGCATCCACAAAATGCTTCCATTCCTGCCTGTTTTGTGCCTGGTTACTCCAGGTGTCTTCAATCCCCAGGGCTGCTAGGTCCTTCGCCAGGTCGGCGATCCAGCACTGCCTTGTTCATCCAATGGGGTGTTTGGTTTTCCCTATAGTGCCATCTTCATCTGCCTTCCACCTGGCATACAGGCTATGTGGCCCACCCATTGTATTGTTTTGCTCTTTATCTTCTGTAGGATAGGTGGTTGTTGTGTCAGAAGGTAGATTTCCGCGTTTTTCCTCCTCCTCCATTCTCCGTTATCTAAAACTGGTCCTCATATCTTCCTCATTGCTCTTCTTTCAAATATTAATAGTTTTCCTTTCCTCGATTAGTCATGCTCCATGTTTCTGAACTGTACATTATTGCTGGGCCTATCACTGTGTTGTAGATTTTCATCTTAGTGTTCACTGAGATCAATTTAGAACTGAGCATCTCTCTGATGGAATGCATGCAGTTCATTCCTGCTGCTATTCTTTCCTTTATATGCATTTTTATGTTGCTGTCTGTGGTAAACCATGATCCCAAGTATTTGAACTGGTGTAGTTGCTTGAACCTCTTCCCATTGATTTCAAGAAATTCTTCTGCTCTTGCCTTCTTCCTAACTGAATGAACACTGTTTTCTCTTGATTCACATTGAGCCCTACCTTCTGTGCATAATTGTCCTTTTTCTGGTACATTCCTTTCAACTCATGCTTTGATTCACTTAGTAGTGCTATGTCATCTGCATATGCGAGACAACTGAAGTTACCGTATATCTGTACTCCAGCCCACTCCTGTTGCCTACACTCTTTTATTACTTCCTCTAAGACGAAATTGAACAGAACGCATGAGAGAGCATCCCCTTGTCTGAGGCCTGTCTCAATCTCAAATGTTTCTGATGTGGCTCCTCGGAAACGTACTGCTGTCTTTGACCCTTCCACACAAGCTTGCACCATTCTCATTAGCTTCTCAGGGATTCTGAAGTCACACATTGCATTGTATAGGCTATTCCTATGGATGCTGTCATATGCATGCTGAAAATTGACAAACAGGTTATAGATATCTTTATCATATTCTCAGTGTTTTTCAACCATTGTCTTAGTGTCAAAATGTGATCTATTGCCAATCGGTTTTGTCGAAAGCCAGCTTGGTACTCCTGTATATTGATCTCTATGAATGGTTACAATTTTCTGAGGATAGTGATGGATAGTACCTTATACATTACATTCAACAAGCTGATTCCTCTGTAGTTACCACATTCCATTTTGCTTCCCTTCTTGTATATTGGGCATATTATAGCCAATTTCCAATCTCCTGGCAGTGTCTCCTTCTCCCATATCAACTGGATCAGTTTATATATATCTAATTGTAAGCTCCCACCTCCCTCCTTGATTAATTCTGATATTATTCTGTCCTCCCCTGGGGCTTTGTTGTTTCTGAGTCCTTTGACTGTGATCTCCATGTCTTCTTCACTAGTTTCTCATTCTTCTTCATCTTTCCTTTCCTCCATAGTGTCTGCAGGTAACATCTCATCTGGGTCTGGGCAATTCAGCAGTTCTGAGAAGTATTCTTTCCATCTTCTACAATTCTTTCCTTGTCATTTATCGAGTTGGTGTTCTTATCTCTAATGAAAAATGTTGGGCTCTGAAATTCATGTTTCCAATTTTTTATGTACTGGAAGAATTGCCTTGAATTCCTGTTTTGGCTCTCTGCCTCAACTTGTTCTAGCAAATTAGTTACATATATTCTCTTCTCTGCTCTTAGGATTTGCTTTGTCATCCTTCTGACATTGATAAAATGTTCCCTTTTCTGCTCATTCCCTCTGTCAGCTACCCACTTCTCCCTCACCTTCCTTCTCTTTTCTGTAGCCTTCTGGCATGTCTCGTTGAGCAATTTCCTCTTCTTCATTATCTTCTTTTTTCCCAATATATCCTCTGCTACACTTAGTACTGTGGACTTTATTTATTTCCACTACTCCTCCACGTTCTCTCTTGCTTCCAGGGTCTCCAGGACCTCAAAACAGTTTTTGATTTCTATAGCATATTGTTCTTTAGTGGCACTTCCTCATAGTTTCTCAACATTCAGATCAGGTTCTAGTGTCTCCTTCTTACACATGCTTGTGAACATAAGTTTAAGCCTGCACACAATGAGGAAGTGGTCTGACACACAGTCAGCTCCTCTATATGACCTAATGTCCATGACTCTATGGCTATTGTGCTGGTCCACCAAGATGTGATCTATCTGGTTGGTTGTTCTTCCATCCGGTGAGCACCATTTTCCCTTATGTATTCTCTTGAGTTCGAAGTAAGTCGAACTTACTCTCAGGTTCTTTGAGATAGCTAAGTTCATCATCCTCTGACCATTCTCATTGGTCTCATCATGCAAACTGTGCCTTCCTATAATTGGTATGTAGAATTCCTGTTTTCCTGCTTTTCCATTAAAATCTGATATTTCTAGTTGGTGTGCTCTCAATAGTTTGTTCTAGTTGGTCATAGAACTCTTCCTTTTCCTCATCTGTTTTATCCTCAGTCAGGGCATGAACATTGATGAATGTGATGTCTGACACTTGGTTTCCAAGTACTATGTAGGATATTCTCTTGTGAATGGCTTTGAATTCTTTAACTGTATTTGCTGCTTTGTTGTGTATTACAAAACCAGTGCTGAATTTGTGTTTATCTGCACATCTGCCATAGAATAGTGTGTATCCATCCTATTTGTCAGTTCCCTCTCCTAGCCATCTTGTCTCTTGTACTGCCACCAGGTCCAGTTTATATCGGTTAATTTCTGAGACCGTAGTGTGAATGGTTCCTGGTCTACACAGGCTCTGAACATTCCAAGATCCAAAATTAAAATTTCTAAGTTGTATACAATTTTTCCTTTGCAGTTTTTGTATTCCGTTGTATCCAGCCATGTCTGAGGGAAGTTTGTGCTTCATAACAAAGAGTTTTTTACAGGATTGGGTTGTTAGCCCAATGCCCAAGCCTCCTCCTTTATCCAGGGTTGGGACTGGCAGTGGCTGTTGTGAGGCAACTGACCCCAGACGGAACTGAGAATCATACAGAAGGTGCAAAATAGATGATACACAGAACAATTGATGTGCGCAGTACAGACTAAAAGAGCATAGTGAGGGAGAGAGAGAGTGAAACACACACACACACACACACACACACACACACACACACACACACACAAATGCACTAGTAGCAGGATACAGGCTCATAAATTATCATAAATTTTATAGGTTTTATAATGATTCTCGCTGTTTTACAGTTCTCATTTGTATCTACATTCCTACTCTATAAACATCTGTGAAGTGTATGGCAGAGGGTAGTTTCTATTGTACCAGTTATTAGGGCTTCTTCCCACTGTAGATTCAAGTATAATGGTATGAGGCCTTACAAAAACTATATGACTCATATGATAAACTTTCCCTGTGCTGTTTTGAGATGGTGTTTTATTTTTGTACTAAAATATTACAAAAGCATTTCAAATAGTAGTTACCAGTAAGTAGTGTGATAACCACTTGCTGGTCAAAACTGGTAACTGTCTTTTGAAATGCTTTTGTAATTGTTTTCACAAGAAAACAAAAGATCATCTCAGAACATCACAGAGTAGGCCTAAGTCTCTCATTGTGAGTCTTACAATTTTTGTAATGCTTCACACTGTTATACTTGTTTCTATTTTGACAGAAATAGTGTATTCTGAATCTATGTTGTTTAATTCAGTGTTTTGTGATTATGGACAGTCTTTCCACACAGTAATTCTCTAGCCACCTTTCACTGAAAGGAAATACAGTTTATTTTGTAGGGAAGAAAATGTTAATATATTTAGATATGTTAACTGTGGCTGACACAGTTCTGTATTTGCAATGTCTGTAACTACCTTTATTGCTTTGTTTTCCTACATAAACATGGCTCGTGTGCCGCTAGTGTTACTGTTCTGTTTATGTAAGTTGGTGTTTCTGATTTCAGAGTGCAACAGCATACTGTTATAATTGCTGTTACAACAGTCCTTTATTATATTACTATAACAGCAAGTTAGTGTTATCCTTTCACAGGGTTTTATGACCATGATAATGTAACTAATGGATTTTAAGCTACTGGAAATACTGTTTTCATCTCCTAAATACATTACTATTTTATACTTGCAGATGTAGGTATAGACAGTGTTCAACAAACTTTCAGAAATAAACTGAAAAGTAAAAATGTAGCGAAGTCAGTAACAGGAAAGAAAGTTTTGCCATTAGGTAATTCTCATGCTAGAGGGCCAACTATTGCAGGATAAACTAGAATCAGAGTACCAGCCCACTCTTTCTCTCCCTCTCTCTCTTTTCAATGCTAATATCACTTTGTAAAGACTTCACCAAGGAAGACATTGTGGTAATAATGGGTAGTCAGGGCAATACTATTGACAGAGATCCTGGGTATAATATAGTGTGTGATGCCAACATCAAGACGTACCAATGTTTATCTTGTAGTTTTACCGAGAACCCATGACCAACCTCCTTTGAACTTGTCTGTCAGGAGAAATAATTTGGAGTTGGAATGGCTACTTATATCAGGTGCAGGGTCATATATCAGCATAGATCTTGTATTAGGCATGGTCTTCATCTCAGCAGGAAAGGAAAGGGTAAATTGGCAAACAAATGGAAAAAAAGTTAAGGAGGGCAGAGGGGAGGGGGAGGGGTTGGAGAGAAGGCACTGTCATGAATGGTAAAATATCGGTGGGTACAAGATTCAGAACAGCACCTTCTTTAGGGTAGGGAGGACAGAAAGAACCCAAGTGTTATTATTGATAAAAATCTTCAGTTTGATAAAGAAACCGAACAACATTAAGTCTGGTATATTGCATCAACACAAACAGCATCTGGTTAAAAACTTTCAGCAATCAGCAGAAATTTTATTTCCACTCAATTTTATGTCTGTCAGTGTAAAATGTCAGCTACCATTATTGCTTCAAAATACTGAAAGACTAAGAAGTATAATTAATGAACTACTTATCTATATTGATGAATTGGAGTCATCAAACCCAGTTGCCATAATCTGTCCCTCTGAGCATTATGTGACCACTGTTATATATATGCTAAGTGCTACTGGATCTAGGTTAGTGTCTCAATTTTTGTAGACCTGAAATGGAGAAAGGAGGAGTTGCCACATTCATTAAGAATTGTCATAAATTTAAGAACACAGATATTCTTAAATTCTGGCTAGAGCCTGTACAACAAAATCAGAATTGCTTAATAAACCCATCATGATAGTAAGTCTATACTGAGCACCTGTAGGTGACTAAATATGTTCATAAAGCACTCTGAAGCTCTGCTGGCCAATTTAACACTGAAAAACATAGAAATAAAGGTTGCTGGCAATTTTAATGTAAATTTTCTTGAGAACTCTTCCAGTAAGACTATCAGTCAACCTAATTCCTACTGCAAACTTCCCAACTAGAATAGCTAATTGCTCAAAAACAGCCAATGAAAATATTTTACACAGAGGTCTAATAAACAAAATTATATTACAAAACCAATTGTTGATGGCCCCTACAACTGTGACATCCAGTCTGTTTCATTAAATGTTGATACTGAATAGGATATAAAATCCACTAAATAAGAATTCAAGAGGGAAGCCTGTAAGCCAAAAATTGATTATTTTAGGAAACTCCTCAAAGACATGAACTGGGGTGATGTATACACTGCTAATCACACAACTGAAGAGTACAACACTTTTTTTAACAATGTCTTTATTTTAAAACTGTTTTTCCTAAACCTACACCAGATTTGAACAAAGTCCACAAAGTGTCCACACATTGCTCGAAGAATAAAGGTATCTTGTATGACAAAAAGAAACTACCTGTTACTAAGAAACAGCTCTGCTGTTGATGGTGTATCTAATTACAAAACATACTGCAAAATATTAAAGACAGCAATATGAACACCAAATCAAATGCATTACAAGAGAAAGATAGTCACATAAAATAACAAAATATATACAATAATGCATATAGTGCAGGAAGATACTGTCACAACCAGAGGTGATGAACAGATACATTAATATTAATTGATACATTGATAATAGGTGTGTACTGTATTGAACAACTTTTTAACAAGCATTTCATAACTAATCCTGAAAAGATGGGGTTGTCAGGTTCAAAAGATGCTGCCATGGAATATCTCAGATCAGTCATTATAAATAACTTCAGTAAGATATGGCCCTCACTGTACCAGTAGAACTAATGTCTACCATAAAATCTTCAAAATAAAAAAATTCTAATGGTTATGACATATCAACAAAATTAATTAAAGGGTGTACTGTTGAGTTTACTAACATTTAAAATTATACGTGTAACCAGTAATTTATTGGTGGAATGTTTCCTGAATGGCTGAAATATGCTGTTGTTAAACTTATGCTTAAGAAAGGAGATGAAATACCATGAAATTTTAGGAAAGGTAACATACAATCAGCATCTTAATTATCTGACAACAAATAATGTATTGTCAAATTCATAGTTTGGATTTCTAAGGGTTCTGATATTGATAAAGTATTCTACACATACAGCAAGAATGTACTTAATTCATTAGACAGTACATTACAAGCTACTAGTATATTTTTGATGTATCGAAGACATTTGACTGTGTAAATGACACTGTTTTTTTAAGTCAATTAGAATATCAAGTTGCATAAAAAGGGGGATATGTCGGATGTCAACAACTACCGCCCAATCTCTCTTCTGACAGCTCTATCAACAATTTTTGAGAAAGTAATGTATTCGAGAGTAGCCTCCCATATTTGTAAAAATAAAGTACTAACAAAATGTCAGTTTGGTTTTCAGAAAGGCTTTTCAACAGAAAATGCTATATACACTTTCACTGATCAAATATTAAATACCCATTGGTATTTTTTGTGATCTCTCAAAGGCCTTTGATTGTGTAAATCATGGAATTCTTTTAGATAAGCTAAATCATTATGGTTTGAGTGGGGCAGTGCACAAATGGTTTAATTCATACTTAACTGGAAGAATGCAGAAAGTTGAAATAAGTGGTTCATGTAATGTTAAAACAACAGCTGATTCCTCAAACTGGGGGGGCTATCAAGTACGGGGTCCCACAGGGTTCGGTCTTAGGTCCTTTACTGTTCTTGATATTACTTACCATTCCACATCGATGAAGATGCAATGTTAGTTCTTTTTGCTGATGATACAAGTATAATAATAACATCCAAAAACCAAGAACTAAGTGGTGTAATTGTAAATGATGTTTTTCACAAAATTATTAAGTGGTTCTCAGCAAACAGACTCTCTTTAAATTTTGATAAAACACAGTGCATACAGTTCTGTACAGCAAATGGCGCAACTCCAGTAATAAATATAGACTTTGAACAGAAGTCTGTAGCTAAGGTAGAATTTTCAAAAATTTTAGGTGTGTACTGTGGTGTCACCACCAGACACCACACTTGCTACGTGGTAGTCTTTAAATTGGCCGCGGTCCGTTAGTATACGTCGGACCCACGTGTCGCCACTGTCAGTGATTGCAGACCGAGCGCCGCCACACGGCATGTCTAGAGAGACTTCCTAGCACTCGCCCCAGTTGTACAGCCGACTTTGCTAGCGATGGTTCACTGACAAATTATGCTCTCATTTGCCGAGACGATAGTTAGCATAGCCTTCAGCTACGTCATTTGCTACGATCTAGCAAGGCGCCATTATCATTTGCTATTTATCTTGTGATGCATATACCGTCAGACCGATGTTCACCAATTATGGATTAAAGTTAAGTATTCCAGAAATCACGTACTATTTTTGCTACTATAAGACCTTGACCTGTTCCAGACCTCACGCCAGCCTGCGTGAGCTTAAACGCGTGCCTTTCGGCTTCCTCTCATAGTGACTTGGCTGTCTTGCCAAGTCACAACATGTACATTGATGAGAGGTTAAACTGGAAGCAACACATTGATGGTCTGCTGAAACGTCTGATGGTGGTGGTGGTTGTTGGGATGTTTAAGGGGGAGTAAACAGCTAAGGTCATCAGTCCCCAAAACGTCTGAGTTCAGCTACATATGCTATTAGGGTTATTGCAAATTTTGGTGATAAGAGTCTCAGTAATTTAGCTTACTATGCCTACTTTCATTCACTGCTTTCGTAAGGCATCATATTCTGGGTTAATTCATCGTTACGTAGAAAAGTATTCATTGCTCAGTGGCGTGTAATCAGAATAATTGCTGGAGCCCACCCACGGTCATCCTGCAGACATCTATTTAAGGATCTAGGGATCCTCACAGTAACCTCACAGAGTATATATTCACTTATGAAATTTGTTGTTAATAATCCAACCCAGTTCAAAAGTAATAGCAGTGTGCATAGCTATAACACCAGGAGGAAGGATGATCTTCACTATGCAGGGTTAAATCTGACTTTGGCACAGAAAGGGGTAAATTATGCTGCCACAAAAGTCTTTGGCCACCTAACAAACAGCATCAAAAGCCTGACAGATAGCCAAGTAACATTTAAAAATAAATTAAAAGAATTTCTAGATGACAACTCCTTCTAATCAGTGGCTGAATTTTTAGATATAAATTAAGGGGGGAAAAACAGCAACAACAACTAAAACATTAGTGTCATGCAATATTTTGTGTAATGTAATATCTTGTACAGACATCTTTTATTAACCTGACATGTTCCACATCATTACGAAGTGTCGTATTCATGATCTATGGAACAAATATTAATCTAATCTAATCTAATCTAATCTGTAACAGAAAATGCTGCAAAATGGTTAAAATGCTATATCCCTGTCAGGAAACAAAGGTTACCAATAGGAAAAAGATGTGTATTAAACTATCAGACATCATCCAACTAGGAACTAATTACATGTGGTGTCCCACAATGTTCCATCTTAGGGCCCTTACGTTTTATTGTGTATGTCAATACCTTTCATCCGTAAGGTTACCAGATGTCACTTTTTTTTTTTGTTTGCAGATGACGCAAACAGTGTATTAAATGCCAAATCTAGCACAATCTTAGAAAGATCAGTTAATGAGATTTTGATGGACATAAATAAATAATTCTTTGTCACTAAACTCTGAAAACACACCATATGCAGTTCGAAACTTATAAAAGGCTTCCCACCAGTATATGCCTAAAATATGATAACAAGCAGATAGTAGAAGTTCACAAGTTTGAATTCTTTGGTTTTCAGCTTGATATTAAATTCAACTGGGAGGAACATACCAGAGGACTGCTATAGTGCCTAAACAAATTTATGTTTGCAACACAAATTTTGTCAGATGTAGGTGATACAAAAACGAAAAAGGCTAGCATACTTTTCTTGCTTTCATTCTATAATGTCACATGAGATTATTTTTTGGTGTAGCTCATCCAGCCAAGTGGTGGGTATTAAAAGTCATCCTGTGGAACAATATTAATACTTTTCTGCAAACAAGTAATTTGGGAGACCACTCATGATGGAAATATGTTAGAGTCACTTGTAGCAACAATGATTAATAAAGCACAAATGGTACCTAAAACAAGTGGAATGATTGACATGTTCACTAAGCTGTAAAACGAGGCAAAAGTGTTATATCTCAAAGAGGAACTGAAACCATTAATTTTTGGGTGGGAACATGTAGAGGATATGTGGTTCAAGTTTAAAAAATAATTAATCATGCATTGGATAGACATGTGCCTAGTAGAACACTTTGTGATGGGAGGGACACTCCATAGCATAAATGAAAAACGTTTGACTGTTTAGAGGGCAATGTATGAACTTGGAAACAACTATTAAATCTTTATGAAAGAGCTTGCACAAAACCAAAAAGAATCAGGTCACACGTAGAGGCTGTCAGTGGCACCAAAGTTTGATAGAGTCCAGACACTCACGGGTGACAGGAACTGAAATTTAGAGTAGCAAAGTAAAATCATCAATGTTAACTTTAAAATAACTTCCGGGAATCCAGCCAGGTAACACTTTCAGCGACCGCCGATATTTCGTCGGGAGAACACCCCACGTTGCCGTTTGCCTTGAAAATGGCGGGGTGTTCTCCAGCCGAAATATCGGCGGTCGCTGAAAGTGTTACCTGGCTGAATTCCCGGAAGTTATTTGAAAGTTGTATACGCCAGGAGAAACTCAGGTCTCACAATGTTGACTTTAGTTTTCAAACATTCCTTTATTAAGGAGGATGCAAAAGTACTGCCCCGGTTTACTTTTCATACTACAGCAAAGATGAGTGATACAGACATTAATGTATGAAGTGTTGAGATAAATTGAAAATCTCTAAAACTGAACAAGGTTACAGTGTCCAGTGGAATCCCTTGTCAGATTCTGTACAGAATTTTCAGGTGATATAGTTTCAATTTTAACCATAATATACCACACATTCCTTGAGTTATAAACTGTGTCCAGTGATTTGAAGTAAACACAAGCCTCACTCATGTATAACGAGGAAGACAGAAAGATTAGGGTTTAATGTTCCATTTACATTGAGGCCATTTAGAGGTAGAGCCCAAGCTCAGAATGTTTCAAGGATGGTGAAGGAATTTGGCCATGTCCTTTTAAAGGGACCTTACCAGCATTTGCCTGGAGCGATTTAAGGAAATCATGAAAAACCTAAATATGGATGGACAGGCCTAGATTTAATCATCATCCTCCTAAATGTGAGTCCAGTGTTCTAACAACTGTGCCACCTCATTTGATATCTATACGAATCATGAAACATGTTCTGAGCTCAAATGTAGAGAGGTATTTTGAACAGAATGACCTCCAAAGAGTTATTCCTATGGGGCAGCCACAACAGTACAAGCTCATTTTGAAAAATGAAGAAACCATAGGACAGTTGCTTAATTCACAATTTTTTGATGGTGTACGTGACTGGTTTCAGAACACTTATAGTTCCATCATCTGGTGTAAAAAATAAAATCACTTCATCATCTGAGGTATCCTCACATGTTGTCATGGAACAAAAGGTTTTGTGTAAAAAGTATAAAAGGGACAAAAATTCCATAACAACACAGGAGAACTATGTAATATTGTGGAATAAAAGATACCAATTATTCTGCAAAAACCTATTTACATAGTTTCAAGAAACAGTATTAAGTGAATAATGTAAATATATTCACAAATCTCATGTTTATCATTTGCATAGAGACTGTGAAGACCAGATTAGACTAATTACAGCATGTACATAGGTTTTTAAGTAGTCATTCTTCCCATACTCCATACAAGGTTGGAACAGGAAGAATTCGAGACATGTTGTACCATGCTAAACATCCTATGTCATGTACTTCAGTGGTTTGCAGAATGTGTACGTAGATTATTATTATATTACTGTAAAATATTTCATTTTTCTGCATAATCTGCAATCAACTTCTGCTCAAGAATGTATCTTTACCCTCATATTCAGAGGACAGTTAATGAAGAAGCAATTGATATACAAGAACTGTATAATCACATCCTTACAGGATCCTGCCAGAGTCAGTACGTTGGTTGATGGTGAATGGAAGAGCAAGTGATGCAAATGTCATAATTCAAAAAGCAGCAAAGCAGAATGGTGTGGACCTATCAGAGAAGGCCATCAAGAGGATGCAATTAGCGCAGGTAACAAAATGTATGTTGACATACACAGTATTTGCATTAGTTATAAAATATTGCTGAAAAAAGAAAACTTACTTCACACAATATAACAGTTACAAAAAGTATTTTTAAAAATATGTGTGGTCAAGTTTTTATGTAGCATTAGACAAACTGAATAGAGTAAGTTGTTTTGTTAGTGTATGAGGAAACACTCCATTCTTCCTGAGTAAAGTTCTGACTGGAATTTCTCCTCCTCCTAATCATTTAGCTATTTATGCTGAGAGAACTACAATCTACCATGTGAAAGGAAGCTCAGAGTTTAACATTTCATCAGTTTTCGTATTCTTAAATGCATTTCACTTCCCTAAATATTTCATTAGTATGGAAATCAAATCTTCCAAAAATGAAAATGTCTTTGAAATCAGTTCATAGTCTTTTTACATTCATATCTGAATGAACAGGAATTAATGACAATTAACAGTCATCCAAAACTAATTTGAAATAAATTTTCTGGATATAAATCCCTAGACATTAACTGTGTCAGATATAGATGTACTACCTATTAGACGGATCTGAAAATTTGAGCTGGACCAGGGCTTGAACCCATTTTTCCTGTTTATGATGAGCGACTGCCTCAGTCACTTTGGCTATCCATGCACACCTTCTAGACCAACCAAAACTTTCACAAGTCACACTGTCTACATTCCTAAATGCAAGCAAATATTATATGACTGCACATGTGGGCACAAGATGATTCTCAATTCTTCATTGTCTCATTCTCACTGGTGTGGGAATACAGAGTAAAGCTGTGAGCATTATGTGTTGAATGTAGGGGACTGTGGTATAAGGATGTGGACAGTGTGACATATGGAAGCTTATGCTGATCCAGGAGGCATGCACAGATAACCAAAGTCGTTAACGTGACAGCTCATGCTAAGTGGGAAATCCAGGGTTGAATCCCAATCTGGCACAAATTTTCAGACATCACTAATAGCTAGTACATCTATACCTAACACAGCTGATGCCTAGATTTCACATTCAGCAAATTTATTTTGAATCAGTTCATAGTCTCATTTCTTACTGTGATCTGAATATCTGTTTGTGTGGAAAATGAACTACAATGTTACTAGCAAATCAACTGTTTCTTTGTCATTTTGTTAGCCCAGTCATCAGTAGCACCACTGCATAAAACACATGCTTGGAGAGAAGGGTAATGATGTGCTTTCTAGGTTTATTCGAGATTTTCCATTTGAAAATTATCATATACAGCAAAATTTGTCTTCATGTCCACAACCTTGTATCTACTTGCCTCTTACCTCAATATGACTGCTCAATCAAAAGTGTCTAACCAGATATTTATTCAAGTTGAAATGAATGAAGCATGAGATCTCTTAACATCAAGTAAGTAGGGACAAAGTATGCCAGCTTAGGTGCTGGACAGGTGGCATGAATGCCATTTATCAGCTTCCATAGTCTAGAAGCACCTCAGACTGCAATGTGCATGTGAATTATAACACTGTGGTGCTGAATACAAAACTGTAATGGTTCATGATGAATTCCATTTCCACATGTCCTGTAGTGATGGCCATATAAACACTACTGAGATGCCATAAATCTGGCTGCAGTTGCTGCTGTTGAATGCCATAGTGGACAAAGGCAGGATGTGATGGTTTGGGTACTATTGGATACACCTTGTGATCTCAGCTATGATGTGTACACTGAGGTCTCAAAAGTCATGGGACAGCAATATGCACTTATACAGATGGTGGTAGTAACATGTTCATTAGGTATGAAAGGGCAGCGCATTTGTACTCAAATGATTCATGTGAAAAGGTTTCCAACATGATTATGGCCACACGACCGAATTAAGAGACTTTGAATGTGGAATGGTAGGTGGAGCCAGATGCTTGGGAAATTCCATTTTGAAAATCATTAGGTAATTCAATATTCCAAGATGCACAGTGTCAAGAGTGTGCCGATAATGTCAAATTTCAGGCATTAGCTCTTCCCATGGTCAACACAGTGGTCAATGGCCTTGACTTAATAACTGATAGCAACAGCATTTGCATAGAGTTGTCAATGCTGATAGACAAGCAATACTGGATGAAATAACCACAGAACTCAATGTGGGATGTACAACAAATGTATCTCTTAGGACAGTATGGTGAAATTTGGCATTAATGGTCTATGGCAGTAGATGACCAATGCGAATGCCTTTACTAACAGTTTGACATTATCTACAGTGCCTCTCTACAGTTTTGGTTCGACCCCAAAAGACTGGGAAACTGTGGCCTGGTCAGATGAGTCCCAATTTAAGTCAGTAGGAGTTGATGGTGTGGTTTAAGTGTGGGATACACCCCACAAAGCCAAGGACCCAAGTTGTCAACAAGGCACAGTGGAAGCTGGTCGTGGCTCCATAATGGTGTGGGCTGCATTTATATGGCATGGACTAGGTCCCCTGGTCCAACTCAATTGATCATTGACTGGAAATGCTTATGTTCGACTGTTTGGAGTGCTATTCATGGACTTAATGTTCCCAGACAACATTGGAACTTTTATGGATGACAATGCACCATGTCGCCAGGCCACAATTGTTTGCAATCGGTTTGATGAACATTCTGGATAATTTGAGTAAATGATTTTGTCAGCCAGGGCACCCAAAATTAACCCCATCAAACATATATGGGACATAATCAAAAGGTCAGTTTGTGTGCACAAAATCCTGCACTGGCAACAATTTCAAAATTATGGGTGACTATAGAGGCAGCATGGCTCAATATTTCTGCAGGGAACTTCCAACGAGTTGTTGTTGTCCATGCCATGTTGAGTTGCTGCACTACACTGTGCAAAGGAAGAACTGACATGATATTAGGAGGTATCCAATGACTTTTGTCACCTCAGTGTAGGAGGACACCCGAATAATAAATGCCATGTTAGGAAGATTTTAGAGCTTGAGAGTACTGCACCTCTGTCAGGCAACACCAAATGTTATATCTCAGTGGGACAGTGCCAAACCACATGCAGCAAGAAATATGTAAATCTTCTTCCTCCCGGACCTGCATATTAGCTTAAAATATCACCCTTTGAACATGCCTGAGAAAGAATTGACCTTAAACTTGTTCATCAGTGCCCTCTAGCAACCATATTGATTCTTTGTGGGTGCATCTACGAATCCCATTTTGGGAGATTCCCCAACACCATCTTAGACCCCCTTTGATTTGTAACTGCAGCATTTAGAAACTCTGAAGCTACATGTATGGTATTTACACCATGTTGCATTTTTAGTCAGAGATGACATTCAGCTCTGTACTCTTAATCATTTGTATATTGTCATGTATGGCTCCCTAATCTTTTGTATGAAGTATGTTTCAGTCACAAACATTAGTGAGTTATAATATACACTGCCCAGTAAAGAAAAATTGAAGCACTGTGAAGGAAAGTAGGAAACAGAATGGTACTTCATGAGTTGTGAGGGTATGTGATGTTATTTCAGTGATTATACAACCTAGTCAAATTTAAAAAGAACTTGGTAGTATGAGCCCACTTATCAGTATGATGTTGCTCCTCCTCTGGCCTGGATGCATGCACCAATTTGGTTGGGAAAGGTGTCATGAAGTCCTCTCCTGAGGCAAGATGGCCCACAACTGTTCTAACTAGTTCCTGAGATCCTGGGTGCTGACACTGGGACAGCTGGTCCCAGACGTGTTCTACCAGGACAGATCTGGCATCTTGCTGGCCATGGGAGTACTTCAGCATCACATGATGTTTGAGGATGAGAACTGTCCTGTTGAAAAATGATACCATGATATTGTCTCACGAGAAGTAACATGTGAGGGCACAAAATGTTTGTGATGTACTGTTGTTTGATCAGAGTTCCCTCAATCACTGCCAGCCATGATGTGAAATCACACCCAATGGCTCCCCACACCATGATGCCTGGAGTAACACCACTGTGCCTCTACAAAGCATTGGAAGAATAAAACCACTCCTGAGGTTGCCACCATACTCACCAACAATAGTCGTCCAGGGTGGTGCAGGAACACAATTTATTTGCTAAACACAATGTGATGCTATTTGTCATCAGTCCATGCTTCCTGATCATTGAACCACTCCAAACGCAGCAGTTTGTGTTGTGTTGTTAACAGCATCCTATGTATGGGATGGTGATTTCCTAGTTCAGCTGCTGCTAATCTCTGACCAGTGGTGTGATAAGACATAGAATGTTGCAGAAAGTCCATTACTTGTTCACAGATGGCAGATACAGATGTGTAGGGATTACATTATGCTCAGTGCACAATACAGAAATCCTTCCTTGTGGTGGTCAGAACCTCAATGACAAGTATGTCTGCACACACATGCCATGCAGTCCAACTCTGAGCCACTTTTACTTCTGAATACCCCATTAATCTCAATGTTCCATGATTCAACCAGCAAGCCAAATGGAGACACACACACAGAGACACCTTTCAAACCCTGCCATGTGCTGATAAAGTTGTCCCAGATGAGTTCATAGCATCTCCTTGTCCTTTGCAGTGATCACTCGGCATTAACATTTTTCATGCCCCTTATACAACCTACTAGGCCTGATAGCAACCCTAAACATGAACAAAACTGATGTATTCACATGCTGTTCTGTCTGTCACAAACAATTGCAACTCCAATCATTTACATATCCACTGACGGTGTACACATATGCAAAATTACATTGGCATCCAACCATGTCTTCCTGGTACTTCACCTTTTTTTGTCAGGTAGTACATTATGGCAGTCTGAGTGAATAATGACATACTCAAGAATCAAATAAAATTTCTGAAATCTAATAATGTGAAAATTAAATATCTGTACCTACAGCACCTGCTATCACAGTTTTACATCAAATATATGTTTGATGTTTTGTAAGTGAACATAATACACTGTCATTCACCATTAAAGGTGAACTAATAGTGACACAAACTGAGGTATTGTATGGCCATCCTTTGACTCCTCCCAGCTCAAAATAATGAAGTAATTGATTCAGTGAATGACAACAATGGGATTCTTGAAACTGGCTCCTTAGAACAGGACTTATTTCAATATGCCATCCTATAAGTTTTCTTATTAAACTGTAGATTTCCAGATGTACACTTTCATATTTAATCATCAATTCATGAACACAGTCATTAAGAACAGTAGAAAATTCTGTTTGATCTGATCTTGCCCCATCATGATTAGCATATCCAGAATTGAAAAAAATTGTATGTAGATTGCAACTTCACAAAAGTTTTTGGTGTAATTTGAAATATACTATTTCAGAAAACAGCACCAGTCCATGATGACATCCATGGAACAGATAGCACTGATGACAGCTGCAAAACTGGAAAAGTAGATGCTATTGTGCAAGTGATGCACTCCTCCACACTTATGGTGCGCTTGTTTGTCTGCTGTTTCTGCTGGTTAGTTTCTCACCAAGTTAGTATTAGATTAATGATTCAACAGAATTAGAAATATGCTTAAAGTGGAAAATACAGGATGGATTGTAATAATATGTTTCATGCTTTGTAGTCACACATGTAATTGAAATGCTTGAACTAATACCAAATGTGAACTTAAGATGTTTTAACAGCATGCATTCAATAAATTATCGCAAGCAGTATGTATCCTGCATTGTAATGCAAACTTGCATGTTGATTAATTTTCGCTTTACAAACTGTAGGTATAATGAGTCTGTGACTTATGAAGAATACTACAATCAAAGACTCTTCTCAGGTGTTCTATAAATATTAATTTTTTATCCTGTGCTATATAGTTAGAAACACAGTTTATTATTAGTTACATTGGTGGCCACAAGGAGATCAGCAGAACAAAACAGGCAGCTGTGGTGGTGGCTGACAATAGAGATCATGAGGTGAATTAACAACCAACATAAATCTAGAGTGTACATGAGTCTTCTAATCATATACCACATCCCAAGGAAAAGACTCCCAATGATGGTTGTTGTCAACTTCCTGCCAACACCTAACACGAGGGTGGAGGATGTAATAGTAAAAGGCAAGCCGATGGCCTGTCTGGTCCCTGGCACAGTTGTGGGTGGCACTCCTAGCTGGCAGTGGTGGGAAATGGGGGAGCAATACATCACAGTGTGGATGGAGCTGATTCTGTTGCTGGACCAGCTGCAACTGGCTGCCCTCTGCCTGAAACATTTGCCTCCCCCTATTGATGATAAGTGCTGTCCTGAAGTCTGCTGACATCTGCAGTTTGTACATATGCATCTTAAATGTCCTGACCATTCAGCCAGATTTTGAACTCGATGCAGGATGGAAAGGAGCAGTGGTCCAGGTGGAGGTTACACTAACAAAATTCCTGAAACATGATGCCCTGAAATGAGGGCTGTTGTCAGAAACCAGGGTGGAAGGGGGCCCCTCTATCACAAATATGATGGGGAGGATGTGGATAGTAGTTGTCATAGTAGTTGTAGCCATCCAGATGACATACAGAAAACTAAAGATTGTGTCAACAACAAGCAATCACATTGTTCCCTAGACTGGACCAATGAAATCAATATGCACCCTTTGCCATTGCTGGTCAGGACGTGGTCAAGGGTTGAATAGCTGCACTGTGGCAGACTAGTTGTGGATGGAGGCATGGCAGTTCCAGAAAGTGTCTTCAATGGGGGTGTCAACCCCAAGCCAATGCACACGACACACTGTTCTCTTCATCTGCACATTCCCCAATATTCAGTGTCAAGGAGCTCCAATATGAAGAAGCAGAGCATAGGTTGACCTACAACCCCACATTCATCAGCTGTAGCCAGCAAAATGACCCTCTCGGTCATGTTAAGCCTGCTCTGTAAAGAAAAATGGGTGGGCCATTCTGGGTTGGTGTCTTTAGATAAATACTCAGGCCACCCCCACCATGCAGAACACAACAACCTCTCACTACTTCATGTGCCATTATTGGAAATCTGTCAAACATATGTCACTGGTTTGCATGTAAGGCAAAACACAGTGCCTCATACCTATCAAATTTGGCATCTGGCCACACAGCAACCAGGAAAGTGTTTCTGCATTGGAGTACTGCATTTTGGACCAATGATGGCTCTCAGAGGTATAATTACTAAGGAACAATGCCTAACATTGCAACCACTGTGCTGCTTTACCAGGAAGTTGTGAATGGGGGCTAGGCAACCAAATAAGAAACTTGTGATAAGTGATCAGGCAAAACTATGCACCATAAAGGAACACACAAACTTTTGAATGCCATATATGATAACCAATGCCTCCTTCTCAATTTCTGAATCATCCCTCTATGCCACATTTCATGTTTTAGATCCAAATGCAATGGGCTGTTCTGTACTGCCAGAGTATGTGTGGTGCCCATTCCACAACCTGATGCATCAGTGCCAAGTGTCAAATGTATGCCAGGATGGAATGCAGCTAAAAAAGTGGCCGAGCTAATGCACATTTTAAGCTGCATGAAAAACTTCTGTCACACCTCTGACCACACAAATTTAACATTTCTTTTATGCAGCTGATTAAGTGGATAGGAAGTGTGGGCCATATTTGAAATAAACTAGGTGTAATAATTTACTTTGCCTAGAAACAACTGTACTTCTTTGAGCTTCTTAGGGGCAAATAATTCAATGCAGCCACATGATCATGCATCAGGGTGAGCCCATTGTGACATGATATATGAACCAATTACTTGACACATGGAGCAAAGGAACTAAATTTGTTGAGGCGACAGCACAGACCATTGGCTTGAAGCTCTCAAACATCATCTGGAGATTGTGCAGATGCTGCTCCTGGATGACCCTTATAATTAAGAAATCATCAAAACAATTAACACATTGGATGAGTTGCTCAAGGTATCTCTGAAACATCACGGAAGCACTTCCAACCCCAAATGGCAGTCTGTTATAATGATACATGCCAAATAGCATATGAAGCATAAAAAGCTGATTTGTCTGATCACCTAGGTGTCACCAAGATCAATCTTTGAAAAATATTGGACCCCAGCCAATTTAGCTGACAATTTCTTGTGTCAAGGGAGTGGATAAAGATCAACATTTGTTTGAACGTTAACAATAGACAGAAAATCAACAAAAATACAGAGTGAATGATAGGTTACTGAACCATGACCATGGGCATAGCCCATCAGGTACATGATACTGATGAGCAAACACCTACATTTTGCAGCCTATCTAGCTTTGCTTTAACTTGCTCATGAATCGTGAAAGGCACCAGACGATCCTTATAAGACTTAGGCACCGTCAACTGTGTTAATGAAATGTGGACCTGGAACTTTGTCGCACAATGTATAGTAGGTTCAAACATCTGCTTGAATTGTGTGCACAACACACAAAGTTCTGTGAATGGGATCACAGGTGGGGGGGGGGGGGGGGGGGGGGGGGGGGAATAAATAAATTACCTGGTCCTGAATTCGCAAATCAAAAAACACAAAAGTTTCTAAACCAAAAATGTTAGTTGCCATCCAAAAGTTGACTACAAGCAAGTTTAGCTGCTGAGAGACATTTCTATAAGCTTGGACAATGATCTGACCCAAAAAGGGGACTGACTGGCCATTGTAAATCACCACTTTGCACTGAGGGGACTTCAGCTGCAGGGAGCCAATGCACCAGTATGTGTCCTCATTAATCAGAGACATGGCCATGCTAGTGTGCAACTGGAAATCTGCAGTCATCCCATGAATGTCCAGTTGCAACATGAGATGCTGCATTTTGCCTGTTGCTCTCCCAGGCATCATCAAGGTAGCATGCAGCATGCTGAAGGCCAAAGTTGTTGATGTTTGCCACTCGAGGCAGACACTCATGAGGTGCCCTTGTTTGTGGCATGCAAAACAGATGGGCTGTGATCTGGACACAATTTGATGGCATAAATGTTTCTGGAGCCTGTTGACAACAGAGAGGAAGAAATTGAATGTGTTTCTGCTCACTAGGGGACTCACTAACAGTCAACAAAGAACTTCTATTTGTGTGCATCTATCAATGATGAGTGTAAGGAATCGCTAACTACTGCACTAACTACTGAATTCCATGTCACTTAACAACCAGATGAATGGGTGCTCAGATGATGATACTGACTAGAAGTCAACAATTGATAGCGGAGCACTGGCCACTGTGTCCGAGCGGTTCTAGGTGCTTCAGTTCGGAACCGCGCTGCTGCTATGGTCTCAGGTTCGAATCCTGCCTCGGGCATGGATGTGTGTGATGTCCCTAGGTTAGTTAGGTTTACGTAGTTCTAAATCTAGGGGACTGATGACCTCAGATGTTAAGTCCCATAGTGCTTAGAGCCATTTGAGCCATTTGAATTTGATAGTGGAGCACAACACCAACTAAGACTACTAACAACATCACCACCCATGGAACCATGAAACAGAGTTTGTACTAACACAGTTGCTTCATGAGCCTTGGCAATTTTAACTCCTCCCTGATGGTGAGATCAGATGCCTCTGAAGCTTTTATACTAATGTCTTGATCTGAGGCAAGACAGATAATAACATCACAGATTAAGGAGTTTGTATTTATTGTGTCTCACTGCTTACAGGAAAAGTCATAGTTGCATGTCAAGTTGCAAGTTAGCAGCCCATGTTGCATAGGACTGTTTATATTGCTTACCACATCAGTTAAATCTCATCCTAGCCATGACGATGTGAGTTTGGTCACCATAACAGTCAGTCAGCAAACCAAAAACATCAGAAAAAGTCAAACTACTGGACTCAGAGAGCGGGTGTAATTCTTGCACCACTTCATGCAGTTTAGTACTAGGGGGCAGTAAGATCATGTACCGATGCCCAAGATCAGTTATTTGATTTGCCTTACAGTGCACAACAATACAATGTAATTAGATCTGCCAACTCTTGTTTGCCTTGTCAAAGCAAGTGAAGGGCAGAAGGGGAGGTGAGTCCACTGCAGCTGCCAACTACTGTTGGTTTTGCAGAAGCTGTCGTAGCTATATCTGCTGCTGCTGGTGGAATCCCAATTTTCTGTCCTACTCTGCATAGATAGAAACACAGTTTACATTTATTCTCATTAATGGTAATGAGGAGACCAGTGAAATGAAACAGGCAGTTCTAGTGGTGACTGCGAAAGGAGATCACAAGGTGAATTAATAACCAACACAAGTCCAAAGCATATATGAGTCATCTAAGCATAGAGCCTATTTCACAGTCCAGAGAAAAGTCCAAATCACAAAATGTTAATCAAGCAAGGTCAAAATACTCTGCTATCCAATGGCATGTACATAATACTTCAGTGACTAGTGAGAGACTGGCTGAAATTGCCAGGCTGCAGTATATCTGTAAACAGTCATTAAAGGGCAGCACCACCTCACACACTTGCCACAACAGCCATGCCCCATGAGGACAAGAGCCATGGCTGTCACCTGGAGCCCATGTATCTCTGACATGTTGTTTCTATCAATACTTGGGTGAGGCAGGGAACCCAAATAACCCCCAGATACTATAACTAAAAGTATAGAGCATTCATATTCTACCTAGACTGGATGCAAATAATCCAGTTTGCTGAATTTGATTGAAGATGTCTGCCCTTGTCAGTAAAGCTGCAAGACAAAGTAAGGTGCTGTGCTTGTGAAACAGGATGCTTCATGATTTTTACTAATTTTTTTATTAAATTTTAATAATTTTACTTCAATATTATGCCACTTGTTACGTACATCTAACAAAGAAGGCACTGCTGCTGTACCATCTCTGTGTAGGCTCTAAAAATTGTTCTGCACATCACATACTGTGTGATCTTGAGATTTTCTGGTGATTCAACTGTTGTATTACTCTCAGGTGTCAGACAGCTGCAGTCATTTTTGAAACATGGTATGTTAATGGTGTACCTTGCTGTCATCTTCAGGTGGTACCTGTAGAATAAGCATCTCTACTACTTTGCACCTCTTTTGTACTCTTGAGGATCCATAGACCAGGTGCCGTCCATACTCCATTCAAATGCAGTAAGGTATACATTGAGCAGACTGTACAGACCGATGAAAAAAGGTGCCACCCCTTCCCCTGCTACTTGATTGCACACCACATTGGGTGGAGTGCTGGGGAGATGCAATCTCCAAATGCTGGGTGTGAGCTGCATCCCCAAGTGCTTTTGCTGCTCTCCTTGAATGCATAAGTCTCTCTCGACCAATGTTGTGACTTCAGTTATCTGAGAGCTTGGTCCCACATGTTACTGAAGGTGAAGCTACTGTCACCACTGATCAGGCTTTTGGCCACTCATATCATGACAGCCTCCTTTAAAACACAATAGCAAAATGACAAGATCTGTCTCAGCACTTCTATTTGTTTAGATTTCGTTGGGTCCCCTGTAACTACGCAGTGTTCCACAGCTGCAGGTTTTGTAAGCTGTTAAGTTTGGTGCTTCTATTGTGTTCCTGGCACAGAAGATACAGGCTCAGCAAATATAACACAACGAAGAGGATAATACAATGGCATATATATCATATGCTGACAGAATATCAAACAAAACCGGCAGAATTTTGGCTCGGTGTAACATCAAATGTCTTTTCTGTCCACTTCCAGAAACACATGCACTATCAGGTACAGTGAAAGATGACTTAGGGCTCCACAGGCCAGATGTCCTCCTTACCCCATGCAAATGTAAGAAGGTATACATTGGGCAGACTGTGCAGACAGATAAAGAAAGGTGCCAGGAGCACAAGAGATAAGCCAATCACATCCAACCCACAAAACATGTTGCTGCAGAACAATGCACAGCTACAGAGGACTAAATGAAATATGAACCA
The DNA here is from genome assembly GCF_023864345.2 of Schistocerca serialis cubense. Lineage (NCBI taxonomy): Eukaryota > Metazoa > Arthropoda > Insecta > Orthoptera > Acrididae > Schistocerca > Schistocerca serialis. The sequence continues at coordinate 149,489,449 of NC_064640.1, forward strand.
ACTGAAGAGCTAAGACAGACCTAGTCGTTTTAGGATTGTTTTTTAAAGGACACTGTCAAGATATGAGTTTCCAACAGCCTGATCAATAAGATAGTGGCTTTGTCATCAGTAAAGTGTCATGCCCAGCACTCAGCTGACTAAAGTCACAACATCAGCCAAGAGCTACATCCACATTCAGTGGGGACACAGAAGCACTGAGTAATGTGAGTTTGTTCCCACAATTTGGTGAGCATGTTCCCCCCACCACTCACCCTGACACTATGTGTGGACAGGTAGTGGGGGAGGTGTGTGGAGTGATAAGAGTATAAACGAGGCACAATGTGGCAAAGAGGCTCATTCTCCAGGTGTCACATGAAGATTACAGCAAGGAACATTCTCAAAATATCATATTTTGAAAGCAGCTGCACCCACTTGGGCACCCAAGAGCAATACAAACAGCACATGATGTTGCTCCATCTGATTTTAAGCCATCTACATGCATATAAACATACTATTTCTTTTAGTATAGTGGTTGTCTAATATTATATGGAGAGCTTAAATGCATTATGTTATTACTTAAATGTGGAAGTTTCCACTAGAAATATAGATACAGTATATTTTCAGAAACAAACCTATCAGTAGCACTTATGTTTCAGGGGTACCAACATGTTTGTGTTCTATGGGCTGTCACTGTATTCAGTGGCAATGGCAGGCAATAAGTATCTCAACTTTATGTTGGTGAGCTTGATTGAATTGCCAGGCTGTCTAGCTGCATACTATGCACTGGAGCGTATGGGTCGACGTATCACACTCAGCACCTCTTTCCTGCTTGCAGCTGTTGCATGTCTTGCCTTCACAGTCGTTCCTCCAGGTCAGTACTTAACACAAAATTATTACTAGAATGATAACTACACAGAACATATTTTTCTCTTGGCATTAGTATCAACAACATAAACCTTACAGAAGTCAGCTGGTAGTTATTCCGTATAACTTGTTTTGATTTCTTCTCTTAGTATCTTAGCCTCAATTTACAAAGTGTAATGTTCCTGGAGACACTGGAAGGTTTCAGATTGATTATATAATGGTAAGATAGAGATTTCAGAACCAGATTTTAAATTGTAAGACATTTCCAGGGGCAGAGGCGGACTCTGACAACAATTTATTGGTTATGTACTGTAGATTAAAACTGAAGAAACTGCAAAAAAGTAGGAAATTAAGGATATAGAACCTGTAAAGTAGACAGAACCAGAGGTTTTTGGGAGTTTCAGAGGGAGCATTAGCCAATGATTTACTGAGACAGGAGTAAAGAATAGAGTGGAAGATGAATGGGTAGCAATTAGAGATGAAATAGTTAAGGCATCAGAGGATCAAGTAAGTAAAAGGACAAGGTCTCATGGAAATCTCCTATAGCTGCTGTGTGTTATTTGTTTGGCTGGGAGTAATAAGCCTTCTCATTGTTTAGCTCAGATATTTGAATTATACTCACTCAGTTATAATTAGCTGAGAACATTTTGCATATCAGTGCAAATATGTACAGCAAGCAGTACCTATAGTGACATTTATAACACATAAGAAAGGTCCCATATTCTAGAATTAAAATCTGTAGCTAAGAATGTGTGTCAATCAGCAATAGCAATGATTAGTTTTAAGTACGTTTTAGGTTCTTACATTATATACAAGTAGCCTGCAATGGCCACTTCTGCCTGTTAATGTATTATTTAAGTCATTTCACATCCCTCTCTCCTTCATATGGGATTTACCTTGTGACACCAGTGAGTAATTTGCTAGCAGCTGCTGCACAGTTTTCCTGAGTAGATATTTATCATCTAAAGGACACTGATTTGGCTTCAGTCTAATTATAGCTGCATGCATATTTTGTAGCAGTGTTTCCAAATTATTTTATATCAGGTTCTGTTGTTTATTGTAATATTTAACATTTATGGAAGGAGTTCCAGACCATAGCAACATCTGTGGATGGTATTTCTGTATGTTATTAATGTCTAACATCAACTTCGGTTTTTAATACTGTTGTAAGAATAACCAAAAATAAGATGTTAATTAGCTGAAATATAATGACTAGTACTATCTCACTATGTTATGTATGTTCCAATTGACGTAGCCCAGGAATAAAAATGTTACTGATTTAACATTTCGGTATATTTATGAGTGAATAAAATTCAAAGCCTTTGAAATAGCACAGTATAATGAATGAAACTGTAATGACAATAATATTTCCCCAATTTACCATAGTAGAACCATTTTTATTTCAAATGATACAGTCCATTTACTACAGAAAATTGCTTCAACAGTGCTTCTCAGTAAGTAACATGATATCTAAGACTTTAGTGGTTTTCAACATTCACTGACTGATAACAACAGAAGTTGATAAAATGTACGTGCTGACATCTATTTTTATTGTTGAAGAACACTGTTGTTGTTGTAAACTGATAGTTCGGTAATTTTCACATCTGTCAACGCCTGCTTTCTTTGGAAGAACACTATCTACCCTGTAATGGGCACCAACTGACACAGTCCAACTTACTCTGTCAGTATATTTGTATATGTGTGCCAAATAATAATTGGTAGGTAAACAGCAACTGAACGCTAAAAATGGCAATGGAAACAACTCCTTCTGTTAATTGACAGATATACAGTGTTATTCTAAATGATGGACCCATTTTCAAAAATTCATATGTACAGGGCTATTACAACGACACTTCAGGACGAAGTTCAACAAAGATCCACCAACTGCTAACTCCATTCGGCGATGGTATGCACAGTTTAAAGCTTCTGGATGCCTCCGTAAGGGGAAATCAACTGGTCGGCCTGCAGTGAGTGAAGAAACGGTTGAACGCGTGCGGGCAAGTTTCACGCGTAGCCGCGGAAGTAGACGAATAAAGCAAGCAAGGAGCTAAACGTACCACAGCCGATGGTTTGGAAAATCTTACAGAAAAGGCTAAAGCAGAAGCATTTCTTAAACAGGAGATTGGAAAACCGATGGATCGGTTGTGGTGGAGATCATGATCAACAATTCATGTCATGGCCTCCACGCTCTCCCGACTTAACCCCATGCGATTTCTTTCTGTGGGGTTATGTGAAAGATTCAGTGTTTAAACCTCCTCTACCAAGAAACGTGCCAGAACTACGAGCTCGCATCAACGATGCTTTCGAACTCATTGACGGGGACATGCTGCGACGAGTGTGGGAGGAACTTGATTATCGGCTTGATGTCTGCCGAATCACTAAAGGGGCACATATCGAACATTTGTGAATGCCTAAAAAAACTTATTGAGTTTTTGTATGTGTGTGCAAAGCATTGTGAAAATATCTCAAGTAATAAAGTTATTGTAGAGCTGTGAAATCGCTTCAATCATTTGGAATAACCCTGTATTCAAATACAAATACAGAATGAATAAGGTTTATACTAATGAAAAGAGGAAATATCAAAGTTTTTGGTGGGTGGCAGTGGGCGGGTAGTGATGGTTCCAGAAGCAGCTGGTAGAGTTCACACAGCAATAGGGCTGTCATTCCATTTCACCGTCAGTTGTGAGTGAGATAGCAATTGTGGAGCACAAGGTTTTCTGCATTCTTGAGTTCATGAAAAATGAGTCGCAATGCAGTGCAGTGGGCATTTCGTACCAAATTCGGTATTCATCCACCAACTTGCAAAAGCATTAGCCATTGGTTAAGCAATTTAAGCAGACTGGGAGTGTGTGGAAAGGAAAAAGCATGGGCTGACTGCATGTGACAGAGGATGATGTCTGATGGATTCAAGAAAGTTTTGTGCGCAGTCCCAGTAAGTCTACCAATAGAGCCAATCGAGATCTTGGAATACCCAAACCAACTGTCTGGAAAGTTCTGAGACGTCATTTGCTGTACAAGTCCTACTGATGACAGCTTGTGCAGGCTCTCAACCCCAATGACAAAGAGAAGTATCTTACATTTTGTGGTTATGTGCTAACAAAGTTGGAAGATGACGCATTTCTACATCATATAATTTTTAGTGATGAAATGACATTCCACCTTAGTGGAAAAGTCAACAGACACAATGTTCACATATGAGGTTTGGAAACTCCACATTCACCATTGCAACACAAAAGAGACTCACTGAAGATCAATGTGTTCTGTGCTGTATCCCGTACAAAGATTTATGGACCAATTTTCTTTGCGGAAAGAACTGGACATGTTGGAACAATGGCTGTTCCCTCAAGTTATGGAAGATTCCCAGGACTTCACTTCCAACAAGATGGAGCTCCACCCCATTGGCACTTTGATGTATGAGGCTTTTTGAATGACTTGCTTCCTCAGCACTGGATCGGTCACAGGGACGTGAGGACCTCGCTCTACACTTCTGGCCACAGAGATTTCCTGTTGTCACACCCTATGATGATTTCTTATGGGGTTATGTGAAGGAAGCTGTTTATGTCCCACATCTACCAACCACTCTGAATGATCTGCAGAACCGGATCACTGTTGCCGTGCACTCAATAACAGCAGATACACTTTCGTGTGTGTGGGATGAGTTTGGCTACTGCGTCGATGTTTGCTGTGCAGCCAACGGTAGCCAGAGTGAACATTTATAACATTTATCACACTTCTAATTATTAAATAATAATTAAAAATTAATTAATTACAAATTATTAAATTTATTAAATTGGTATGAAACATTATGAAAAAAACTTTGACTTCCTCTTTTCATTGGTATAAAGTTTATTCATTTTGGATTTATACTTGTATAAATAGGAAGTTTTGAAAATGGGTCCATCATTTAGAATAATTGTGTATTTGCTTAGGGCCATTTTAAGCTTTACAACCAACATACAGACTAATAAACTAATCTAAGGTGACAATACATATGTATTATATTTCATGGTTTGATGTTGAACATAATGTGCAACTGAATGAATGAATTCAGTCAACACACACCCTACAAATTCCCTCTCCCACCCTACACCTATGCCCTACATGGTGCTAATGGCTTATTTTGCCAAGTGGAATAGGTTATGCTGAGGGTTGTGGCTACTGGCTCAGCTGGAGGCATCTGGTTTTCTGGTTCAGAAAATATATAGAGGAACACTTCCTAGTCTCTCAAAATTATCAATCCCTAATCTAGTTAAAGTTGATTGGTGATATCTTCATGACATGAACTGAGGACCAAGACACCCTATCCTCTTTGCTCCACAACCTCAACACCTCTCCCATGTGCTTCACGTGGTCCTCCTCAATACAATGTACCACCTTGCTGGATGTTGACATCCACCTGACTGATGGTTCCATCCACACTTTTGCCCACATTAAACCCACTAACCATGAGCAGTACCTGGATTTTCACAGCTGCCATCCATTCCACACCAAAAAATCTTTCCCAACAGCCTGGTCACCCACAAACAGACTTCCCATGCCACATCCTCACACAAACCCTATCCTCCTACCACTCCCAAAATTCAGGTACAATATAGTGCCTTCCTCATCACCCAATATCACCCTGGACTGGAACAACTGCACCACATCCTCCTTCAGAATTTTGATTATCTATCATCATGCCCCAAAATGAGGGATATCCTACCCAACGACCTTCCCATCCCTACTAATGTGGTATTCTGTCAACCAACCAACCTGCATAGCATCTTAGTATATCCCTGTGCCACTCCCACTTCCAGTTCATGGCCACAGGGATCATATCCCTGTGGAAGAACAGGGTGGAAGAACTGTCCAGTCCACCCACCCGGCACTTCCTCAGTCCTGGTCTGTATAAGCTACTATATTATGCACCAAGTCTGCTGCAAACACTGCACAGTTTTTACATCAGTGTGACTATCGACTAGTTGTCAATCTGGAGGAATGGCCACTGCCTAACTGTTGCCAAGAACATAGTTGACCACCCAGTGCCACAACATACAGCTGAGCACAAAATGCTCAATTTCAATGGCTGCTTCATAACCCATTTCATCAGGATCCCTCCCTCCATCACAAACTTCTTGGAACTCTGCAGATGGGAGTTATCTGTGCAATACATCCTTGTGTTCTGTAATAATTGTGGCCTCTGCTTTGAGTAACCCATGGCCCCAACACCCTCCATCCATCAGTTTCCCCTTTCCCCTTACTCAGTGCTACATCCCCCCCAAATTCACATCCTGACATTAACTTCAGAGTGCACTGCTTTCCATTAGCTCCAATGACCATGCATCCCACGCCTATCCCATGTAACTGCCACCCTTCCCTCCTCCATTCATAGCCAGCAAACCAGCTGCCTCCCACTAAGCAGCTAGCCACCTACCACTAATCACTCTCCCTGCCTTTTGCCTCTCTCGCTTTACCCACCCCACTTGATACAACCCCCCACCACAAACTAGTCAACTTGGCACATGTGTGGGCATGGGAGTGGACATGGACACGAGTGTGAAAAATTAAATTCTTTCCTACTACCCTTTTTCATAATTTTACAATAGCTTTTCTGTGTTTAGTGCCATTTTTCATATTTTCAGAGAACTCTTTGTGTTTAGTGGTGTCTTTTACTTGACAATCACTTTTTCTCATGACATTTTTTTTTCCTTGTTTGGCTGATCTTTTCCTCCAATTAGCAACTTTCTTACACTTCCTTGCAGTCTTATTTACTTTTCATCAATCTCAACATTGTATTTAATGACTCTCTTGCTGTAATATAATTTTACTGTCTATTAGAAAACAATTACAATTATTATTTTCTGTACATGCTCCCAATCGGCAATTTGCCTGTGTACAGAAGCTCTTCACCTTGTTCTGCTATTGTTTCTCTTTCAGTGTTACCTTCATCAGTTAAAGTCTTCCCTCATCTTTACATCAATCCCTTCATGTTCCCTACCTCTGTACCTCAATACTTGTACTCCTTTTGCACATGTGCTCTCAGCATGGCCAAACTACAGGCCCACATACATTCCCCTCACTCCTGCTTAACCTTTAGCATTACACCTAAAGGCTTCATCTTAAAAATTCGCATCTTTCCACCATTCCATAACAATCATTCTTTGGCCCATATCTACCTTTCCTGTGGCCATTATATGTTAGATATCTCAGCATACTCAGAGTAATTATCCCTCAAGCCACCCATTAACTGGAACAAAATTGCTTGGACTACCTGATAAAGCTATGCACCTTGTTGGTCAAATACCTCAAAAGTGGTGGTGGTCTACCTGTCTACTGCACTTGCCATCCACAACACCATCATCACACACACCTCTCCTAGTTAGAAAGTGTATTGTACTTAACTTCCAATAGTCAGTATTTTGTGTTTCTTGAATAACAAAAAAATTACAACATATAGTCAAAATGCTTCCTGGTACAAAATTAAACTGCAATAAATTTCTTACAAAAAAGGGCTTATTCATTTTTTCTCTTGGACTAGTAGTTATTGCTGGCCAGAATGGCCGAGCGGTTCTAGGCGCTACAGTCTGGAACTGCGCGACCGCTACGGCCGCAGGTTCGAATCCTGCCTCGGGCATGGATGTGTGTGATGTCCTTAGGTTAGTTAGGTTCAAGAAGTTATAAGTTCTAGGGGACTGATGACCTGAGAAGTTAAGTCCCATAGTGCTCAGAGCCATTTGAACCATTTTGAACTAATAGTTATCGTGTTGCAGAAAATGGAAAAATCATAGATTATTAAAGACAGTATTTTAATGGTATAAAATTAATGTTTATAGCTAAATTAAGCATATTAAATTGTGTACCACATCTAAGTGCAGTAGAACCATATTGAGGTATAAACTGTGTTCAGGGAGTGTGACAGGCTGAAGGGGCTTGAGGGAGTTCATTGATGGGTCTGCAAACTGAAGAACAAACATTACATCGCAAGACGCCACTACAGGGCTTTTCACAAAGTTATACCCATGCTTCCATTGCTCAGATTATGAACCATTGCCATTACCTGTCCAGTTTTCTTATGTCAGTAAACAAAATAATTTCCCTGAGCTTGTGTTAATATAATATAGTCATTTTTCAGTTCACTGAGTACTTATTTGTGGTTGTTAAGTGAGCTTTTATCTAAAGTACATTCCTATAAACAGTGGTTGAGAAGTGCTTAATTTGTAAGTGTGGTGATGTCAGTGACCTACATGTATTAGTGGGAAAGGGATTGTATTGATGAATGTGGCACCTTGCTGCTGCCTATCATTGATATTTTATTGTGAAGTCATGTAACAATGTTTTATTCAGTTGGTGCTGAATTAATTAATGACCAGAAAGTTACATCACAATTTTCACCAATAACACTGTTACTAGTAGACTGCATAAATCTCCTCCATTCAATAATTGCTGGCACCTGTAGAATAGGCTGCACTCCATTCAATAATTGCTGACACCTGTAGAACAGGCTGCACTGAGTGGAGCCACATACCATACATCCACAGTGGATGTGAGTATGTCTGATGAAATGAGGGTGAGCACATTCAAGTGTAGAACAGTAATCTACTTTAATACACTTCATGACTTATGTTGAAGTGCCTGAAGTTCCATAACATCTAGGTGACTGATGTCTGTTGCATAGGGAGTTATTTTAAACCTCTGGGCCTCTTCAGCTGGTGGGAAAGCAAATGCTGGAGTGATGCATTTCAGTGATGATCAACATTCCAGCCATTGATAGTTGAGAAAATGAAATTGACATCATCAAATACATATTGACAGCATGTTATAATTGGGACAGGCTCTTCAGTGTGGTAGACAGTTGACAGTTCCAGATCAGCTGCCATCTGCCATACAGGAAGACTAAGGGTCAATATCCTCTGCAACTGTGTGAAACATTGGGCAGAGATTTAGGCAGAATCCATCCATATGCATTTTTGTGTTAGTATTATTAGTAACTCATATCTGTATTCCACATAGTACTAATGCAGTTTGTGAAAAATAAGCTTGCCTCGGGCATGTCTGTCCACTGTCCCACCAGCAATTCATAAGGTGAGCTGTGGAAGAGACTGTAACTTTGTAAAACATCTGGCAGTTGCTTGTTGTGATGTAGTGTGGTAGAGAGAGAGGGGGAACTTGCCTGCTCATTCTTCAATATACAGACTTATGAAGGAATGGAGTGAGTGACCGCAGCTGATGACCTACCTTCCTTCATGCAAGGAAGCACGTGATCATAAAACGGTTCTGGTTTATTAGATCATGAAGTGAAAACAACAAGAATACACAAGAATATGAGTAACAAATAAATCTCACAAGTGATAGTCAGAGGCCTACGTATGGCCATATAAACATGCTGTCTTCCATCTGGTGTTACTGTAGTCATGCTGTGTGTGCAGCATAACAATTTGCTGTAATTGGTGACTGGATAGCTGCTGCCTGCTGCCTCGGGTCGCTGTGGGTGTACCTTTTAAATGTCAGTGCGCAATGTGCTTGCTGTAGTGGACCAATTCATGTCCTCTGTGGGTGGCAGGTGTAGCATATGGCAGGTTACTACAGTTTAGCCTCCACCATCCTCTGCCAGCTCATCACAACCCCCACAACACAGTTTACCCCTAAATATAGTCCGACACACATTAAATATTTGTTCTTAACCCACTTCATTTAACAATAAACATTAATTTAATGTCATTAAAACACAATTTCTAATAATCTGTGATTTTCCCTACATGTGAAACTATTAGAAATGGCTCTGAGCACTTTGGGACTTAACATCTGAGGTCACCAGTGCCCTAGAACTTAGAACTACTTAAACCTAACTAACCTAAGGACATCGCACACATCCATGCCCGAGGCAGGATTCGAACCTGCGACCATAGTGATTGCGTGGTTCCAGACTGAAGCACCTAGAACCGCTCGGCCACACCGGCCGGCCGGAAACTATTAGACAGAGAGAAAAGATGACTAGGATATTTTTGTAGGAAATTTAATTCTGTACTGAGAAATATTTTCTTTGGAGGTCATGGTTTTTAGTTATTCAAGAAAAACATAAAAAAGCTAGCTTTAAATGCCACTCCATCTACATGCTCACACCACACCACCAGAATTTATTGTATGTTGTTCATGGCAATCCCTCTTACCACTGTACCCCCCCCCCCCCCCACCCCATTTTTCTTCATTCACTTGACTATGTTTGGCATACAACACATGAGAGATGCACTTTGCCCCCTGCATTGTCTAAGCCTCTTCAATAATGCCTATCTAAAAGTCTCCCTCAAACCTTGTTAACTGTCATCCTATTACCCAGTAGAGGGTATAGGTATGCTGTGGTGGAAGATGATGTATTGTGTTGAGTCAGAAGCCACACAGAAGCTGTATAACCCTTACAACTCAGGCTCACAACAGGTGGTGCTAGAATGGGGGTTTTGATCCACAGACCATGGTAGTGAAACATTGTAATGAGGCTCTGGCTGGCTATGCTTAGTGTGGCCTGGGTGTGGCATGACCTCACATAGTCAATAGTCCCAGCAGTGCCTGAGCAACATCAGGGCTAATGTGGCAGACTGACATGGCCTGCTGAGTGCTATTTGCTTAGTGCTGCCTGGGCATGGCAAGTGACAGGCACAGATGTCCAGACAGTGAACCTCAAACTGGCAGCTGGCTGGTGGCAACTGGTGCTGGCAAGTGGCGCATTGGCTCAGTGGCTAGGAGGGCTTCAGCTCAATCCTCAACCCAGCAGGTAGCAACTGCATCCCTTGGGAGGCAGTCCTGTCAGGGTAATGGCAGAGCAGTGGTGACATCACAGTTGAGGCCAACACTATGATGGTCAATTACCCAGTGACTTGCTGCTGTGATGCATGACCAGTCTGCCTGGAAAGTCACTGCTTATCCATGTCAAAATGGGTTTTTTGTGGTGCTGCAACTACAGAAGTCACATATTCTGCACACCAAAGTGTTCCTGTTTATGGTAACCACTTGGGCACTGACCAGCAGGCAGACAGCAATGCCAATGAGCATGGTGCCATAAGTGACCTGTTTTATGGCACTGAACCCATCTGCCTTCACTCATGTTGTTAAAACATGTAACCACTTTACTTTTGGAGGCCAGAATGACAATCAAATCAGGGGGACCACTATGAGATCAAAGTGGTCCTGTTTTATGTGTCAACCTTTCGATGGGTGACAAGGAAGAGGACTCCCACAAGACTGAGAATCTGGGCCTCCTGGCTTAGTACAGATTTATTGATGATATCTTTGTGACCTGGACTCATGTTGAAGATGAATTCCTGCCCTTCCTGCAACAGCTTAATGTCGTTTTGCAATTAATATTCAACTGATACTTCTTCAGATCCAAAGCTATCTACCTTGACACTGAACTCCTTCTTACTGAAGTTCACATCCAAACCCCAGTCAATATAAAACAAACCCAAAATCAACTTCAATAGCTGCCACCCATTTCAAATCAAATGTTCCTTTATCTACAATCTAAGCATCTGTTGCAAATGTGTCTGTTCTGCCACTGAATTCCTCAACACCTACACCAACAACCTCTCCCAGACTTTCGTTTCCCACAAATACCCTACAGTCTCAAAGGCAGTCTCCGTCTCTCACCTTTCAACAAAATACAGTTACTGCTTCATAAAATCCACAAAATGAACCCCCCTCCCTGTGTCACTCAATACTATTCAGGACCTGAATGCCTTAATATATTAATCTGCAAAGGATACGACTTCCTCAGTTAAAGCCCTAGGACAAGATCCTCTATACCTGATATCCTTCCCACCACCAGTCACTGATGCCTACCATCATCCTCCAAACCTCCTAAGAGCCTTGTGAAACAATATGGCATTCCCTACCCCAGAGGTTTCATTTCTGCAGTTAATCCCACTTAACTGCACACTCCTATGTAGTTACCTATTACCGCTTATTCCAGCCCCACCACTGGTAAGTTCTACAAAATTAAAGAAGTTAAATTCTACAGTATCAGAGAGAGAGCAACATGTGATACCATGCCTGTTGTTTACCAACTAATGTGTTCACTGCACTGCTTGTAATATAGGAATGACCACCACTAAGTGGGCTGAAAGCCTGAATGGACATGGAAGAGCTGTCTGCATTTGGAACACCTAGTGCCTAGTTGCTAAGCATGGCATAAACCATGACTCAGATCAAAATGCTTGCTATTCTGCACAGGCTATTTGGATCCTCTCAACCCATACTAGTTTCCCTAAACTATGGAGATGGGAACTTGTTCTCCAGCATATCCTGGCACCCTCCTGGATTTTAACCCTGTTAATACACCTTCTTTTTTTTTCTCAATTTGATAGTTCTTCTATGTTTATTTGCTAAGTAACTTACTTGGCTTAGAGTTCAATGCAACATCAGTGACAAGATTTGGGTTGGAGTCAACCTATAATTTGCTGGGTAAATTAATTCAAAGCTCAGAAGAGACAAGGTGTTGCCACCTGCAACATGAGCTACTTTGCAGGTCGACAACAGCTTTACCTTTTTCCTTTAATGAGACAGAGTAATAACTCAAACAGGGAAGTATGGGGACTAAAATTTTCTTTGTCCATCTCAAAGACATCATCTCAGCATTCACTTCAAACAGCACGAGTATAGGGAAAGCACAAAATTAAGTTGTTAAAGCAAGTAATTCCTTCTCACAGAAGCGGCAAGTAAAAGGAGTAAAGGGGGTAGTTTGTTGAGATGACAAAGAGACAGTTGTTTGACAGCTCTGCCTAAAGAGATCCTGAAGATACTGTAACAAAAATTTTTAAAAAATCAACAAAGAAAATAAATAGAAATTCATAGATTACTCTAAGTAGTCTTACAGCTTGCTCTAGAAAGTTTGTATCTGGATACATTATTATGGAATTTCAATAAATTTATTCATTTAGATTAGTATGGGTATCTTCTCAAACAACTATCTAAATTAATTTTTACTTTTACAGATATGCAGACTGTCCGTATATTGTTGTACCTTGTTGGCAAGTTTGGCATAACCATCTCATACAGCGCAATCCACGTGTATGCAACTGAACTCTTTCCAACTCAAATACGTCATCTCATGATAGGAACATGCACCATGGTCGGAGGAGCAGGAGAGATGGCAGCACCCCAAGCTCCACTCTTGGTAATTATTGATGCCTTAAAATATGATAAAAATAAAGAGAAGATTAAGAATAATCTAGCTCATAATCTTACACAAAAAACTGGTAAGGATGTGGAAAGTAAGTAATATGGTGAGCATGTTCTTCTATGAAATGCATGTTTCAACACCAAACACTTCGAGAGCAAAAATCTTTTTAAGCACATTCCAAAGTAATATGAAGTAATTTTTTTGACATAGTTAATGACTTCTCGATCTCCACCAAGAAAGCCCTCTTCTGATGACTCTGTCTATAAAAGTAGCCAAAATAAATTACACATTCTTGCTAATGTTATCAGTGTATATTAGGAGCAACACCACGCTGCTTCAGCTCTGTGCCAGAGTTCATCAGTCATAAGGGGTGATGAGTGAAATACTGCTGCACTGCTTCCACAGGTCATCAACCTTTTTTACCATCTTGGATGACATCTCACACTTTCAACATTTTCTATTAATTAAACAATTTCAGTCAACAAAAATCTTCAGAAATGACTGTTTAAAAAGTTTTAACAAACAGGCTGCATCCATTTTTGTGCTAAACTTCTGATGATCATAACTTAAGAGCTGTTGTCACAGATGATAGTTGTCACAGATGATAGTTGTCACAGATGATTGTTGAAAGATAAGGCCATGTTGACCTCAAAGACAGGGTACAGCCACTGGCCATAAGGAGTTAGAAATGTAACAGCTGCTGTCAAAATTATCAGCTGTATTAACCATATGTGATAATGTCATGTGCCCAATGACATTCCATTCCATCACACCAGTTGCTGGGCTCATATGACAATGTCAAACACTATCTATTAACAGCCAATCACCTAGGAGGCTTCAGATGTGGATGCATACATTGCAGAACTGGGACTTGTCTGAAAGGATGACTGTGTTGTCACTGGGTACACAACTGTCAGCAAGCCTCCCTCTGTTGCTGCAACAACAGAAGTCACAACAATGGTCACCGTGCTGACAGTCCATGGTGCTCCAGTCATTATTGTGCACTGTCCATGTGTATATATGTTGTGCTGCAAATAAGCCCATTTCCTGACTCAGTGTACACAATGTGGCTGTATGATCTTGCTTAACTGTGCAAAAAATATGTCTGTCCTCTCAGGCACTAATTGTATGGCGTTGTTGATATCTTGCACATCGTGGAGTATAGCCCTCCTTAACCCATAGACTTCATATTCACTTGGCAGTCTTGGGATTCTGACCAATGCAAGCAGCAATATCCTGAAAAAATAAACTACAGCCTCAAAAGACAATTACCCTGCTGCTGTTGAATTCCTACATGTTCATAGAAGCTTCACCGTCTTACATGAGGCATAAGATGATCTTCTCATAAGCAACCAACATTCAAGTATGATTTCTGAAGGAGAAACCCACTGCATAATCTTTTTTTACATACAGAAAGTAGACGACATTGCTCCTACCCACAGTTACTCAATACATGGTAGGTATTGTGCAAATGTGCTGTGAGTGGTGACATCACCACTGATTCTCTTGTCTCACAGCACCACTTACAAATTTATAGGCATGATGTGTACACTGGTTTAATTTGTGCACAATTGTGAATAAAATCATGATTTTTCATATTATAGTGTATTATCATTGTTATTATTATTGTTATTATTTATTAGTTAAATATACAGTTAAGTTTGCCTTTATTTATAAGTTTTTTATGTATAAAACTTTTTAAGAAATATGTAAAATATTATTTATTTTCTAAAATTTATCTAGATTACTTTTTGTATGATTAGTGAAATACTGCTGCACTGCTTCCACAGGTCATCAACCTCTTTTACCATCTTGGATGACATCTCACACTTTCAACATTTTCTATTAATTAAACAATTTCAGTCAAAAAAAATCTTTAGAAATGGCTGTTTAAAAAGTTTTAACAAACAGGCTGCATCCATTTTTGTGCTAAACTTCTGATGATCATAACTTAAGTGCTGTTGTCACAGATGATAGTTTCCACTACCTGATCAAAACATAAGTCATTGTCAATTTTCATTTCATCAAAGTTCTATTAACTTTCATTTTGTCAAAACTAAGAATTACATCTTTTTTGAATCTAGTTAGTAACTTCAGTTGGAATTCCATGATATTGGGGCTTAAATAAATAGAACCTTGTAGAACACTATACTGTCTAAGTCTTGTTCTAACAGTGACACTCTAGGAAGAGGATATTTCAATGCATGCCTGACTACACCTAACACTTTGTAAGATATACACTGTAAAGTTGCGGCCTTACCAGTACCTTTAGATGATCAATTAGTATACCTTCCTTTCATAGCCACTTTTTGGCAGTCAGAAAAAGAATCCTCAGCCAATTTTTGAAAATATTTAATTTTGAGTAAATTGTCATTACAGCAAAAGAGGTGATCCTGTAAATTTGTATTCCATGTCTAAGTTCTCTTATTTCTTTCCCCATAATTTGCAATTGCTGATACAAATGTGCATTGTCACATTTGCAGCATTGTTTGTTTACATGTTTAATGTTTTCTGTTCTAATACTTTCTTCATTAAATGGTTATATATTTACTCGCCAAATCTGTTCTTCTTCTTTATGACAGATGGCTTTGTTTTCTCTCTCTCTCTCTCTCTCTCTCTCTCTCTCTCTCTAGTTACACTAAAATGTAAAATGCTAATAATCTGCACAGCCAAGCAGAAGTACAACACAAATACAATCACACTACAGTCACATGGCAATACTATTATATCTCACTCACATCCATACTCATACCAGTTTACTCCCTTCAGTTCTTCATTCTTTTTGGTAAGGCTGTCTTCTGTAGCCAGTGTAGTTGAGTGTATATTGTTTTTAAAATATCATTTAGTCAACTTTTGCACCTCCAGGCTCGTTTCAGTAGTTTCATGTAGACCCAGCTGTACTGAAACAACCAAAATATAAAAAATTGCAGGAGAATATTAAATATACAAAAACATAGTAAATACTCTTTAATGAAGCTACAGATATGTGTTAATGTATTTACATATTGTGTGTATACACAAAATCTTAGGAAAAGTAATGATTTTAAATTCTATAAAATTGTATCTGCATGATTACAGCTTTGAGGTTAGTAATGCCATTGTAATTCTGGCAAACAATATGGAAGATCAATTGAGTGAGATGATTAGTGAGGTTATAAGATGAAAATCAATGAAAGTGAAACATGGCTAATGGAGAACAGTCAAATTAAATCAGGTAGTGCTAAGGAAAAACGATTAGGAAAAATTAGTATATATTGAGTCATCAAGAAACAGACAATTTGGTAATGGAGGGAAATGTGGGGTAGAGTGGAGAGGGATTGCTTGACTACTCTAGTCCACAGAAGAATTTTTGTTATTGTAATATGCAAAAGGTAATGGATGGGAATTAATAATTCACATCTGCATTTTTTAAGAAACTTGTAAATGTTCAGCATGTAGCCACATTTACAAATCAATCTGCAATGTGAATGTAAACTTATTCTTTTCACAGCATTACTGTATATTGTACAAATTATTGATGGAACATGAAACTAACTATCATGTTCAAGTGGATATAGGTAGCAACAGTTACACACAGTGGAAAGTTGAAGATCCTTCCATAACATAGACTAGCACAGAGAGCTGCATCAAACCAATCTTCAAACTGAAGATCATAGCTACTACAATAACAACATTGTCCACTAACACTGAATAATTAAACAAAATTGAATAAATAAACAAATATACCATGAAAGCAATGTAATTATTATATAACCATTTTTTCTCAAAAACTTTTTATTAGTTCACAAACAAGTATTGTTTAACACCCCAGTACTGGATGCATTTTCCAAAATCCCGCATGAGATCCATCAATAAAAATGTTCACATAAATGAGAATGGCTATTAAATGCAGAGTTAAAAATGTAAAAAATGAATATACTTCATAGATATACACTCTACCATGCCAGCATTGAAGGCCATATCAGTGAGACTTTTGAAATGGTCTAAAAGCTCACAAACATGGTATCCAGCTTCCTAGTATGTTTTATAACTTTCTGCTAATAAATAACTGACATTAGATAGTAAATTCTATATTCAGGATAAATAATTGAACATTAACGAGGGCAGTTCAATAAGTAATGCAACACATTTTTTTTCTCGGCCAATTTTGGTTGAAAAAACAGGAAATTTCTTGTGGAATATTTTCAAACATTCCCGCTTTGTCTCGTATAGTTTCATTGACTTCCGACAGGTGGCAGCGCTGTACGGAGCTGTTAAAATGGCGTCTGTAACGGATGTGCATTGCAAACAACGGGCAGTGATCGAGTTTCTTTTGGCGGAAAACCAGGGCATCTCAGATATTCATAGGCGCTTGCAGAATGTCTACGGTGATCTGGCAGTGGACAAAAGCACGGTGAGTCGTTGGGCAAAGCGTGTGTCATCATCGCCGCAAGGTCAAGCGAGACTGTCTGATCTCCCGCGTGCGGGCCGGCCGTGCACAGCTGTGACTCCTGCAATGGCGGAGCGTGCGAACACACTCGTTCGAGATGATCGACGGATCACCATCAAACAACTCAGTGCTCAACTTGACATCTCTGTTGGTAGCGCTGTCACAATTGTTCACCAGTTGGGATATTCAAAGGTTTGTTCCCACTGGGTCCCTTGTTGTCTAACCGAACACCATAAAGAGCAAAGGAGAACCATCTGTGCGGAATTGCTTGCTCGTCATGTGGCTGAGGGTGACAATTTCTTGTCAAAGATTGTTACAGGCGATGAAACATGGGTTCATCACTTCGAACCTGAAACAAAACGGCAATCAATGGAGTGGCGCCACACCCACTCCCCTACCAAGAAAAAGTTTAAAGCCATACCCTCAGCCGGTAAAGTCATGGTTACAGTCTTCTGGGACGCTGAAGGGGTTATTCTGTTCGATGTCCTTCCCCATGGTCAAACAATCAACTCTGAAGTGTATTGTGCTACTCTTCAGAAATTGAAGAAACGACTTCAGCGTGTTCGTAGGCACAAAAATCTGAACGAACTTCTCCTTCTTCATGACAACGCAAGACCTCACACAAGTCTTCGCACCTGAGAGGAGCTCACAAAACTTCAGTGGACTGTTCTTCCTCATGCACCCTACAGCCCCGATCTCGCACCATCGGATTTCCATATGTTTGGCCCAATGAAGGACGCAATCCGTGGGAGGCACTACGCGGATGATGAAGAAGTTATTGATGCAGTACGACGTTGGTTCCGACATCGACCAGTGGAATGGTACCGTGCAGGCATACAGGCCCTCATTTCAAGGTGGCATAAGGCCGTAGCATTGAATGGAGATTACGTTGAAAAATAGTGTTGTGTAGCTAAAAGATTGGGGAATAACCTGGTGTATTTCAATGCTGAATAAAACAACCCCTGTTTCAGAAAAAAAAATGTGTTGCATTACTTATTGAACTGCCCTCGTAATTTTGGCTGCAACATAACAGAAGGAAGTTTAATTGAGTCTGTTATTTGTGCAGCACGAACTTCAGTATACTGATTACCACTACAGAGAAACCTATAAATATCATTGTCATTTATATCTCTGTATCACCCAAAGGTGGAATAAGTCAACTGATGCAAATACCTGGCTGTGTCAATTTGTATGGATATAAAATGGGTTGATCATACACTGAGCAGCCAGATCATTGTGATCACCAGCCTACTATCAGTATAAACCCATCCAGGCAATAGCAGTGTCACCTAGCGAGGGATGACCACTAGTCAGACACATTTACAGTGCATGTAGTATCAGTGAGTGTGCTGTCCATGTATAGGATGTGGAAGGCTCACAGTTTTTCTGAGTTTGACTGAGGGCAGATTGCGATAGCCAAGAGGCTCAGCATGAGTTTTTCAGAAAGTGCGCAACTCATCAGGTGTTTGAGGAGTGCTGTGGTGATTCTGTTCAACACGTGTCAAAACTAAGGTGAAATCATGTCCAGACACTGGGGGTGGGGTTTGGACAGCCACCCCTCATTCCCCTCATTACAGATGTTTGATGTTGTAGGCTGGGCAGACTGGTAAAACAGGGCAGCTACTGAACTGTGGTGGAACTAACATCCGACTTTAATGCTGGGCAGAGTACAAGTGTGTCTGAACAGAGTGCACTGAACACTCCTAACCATGGGCCTCCACAGCCAATGACCCATTCACATTGTCAATGTTAACAAACACAATATCGACAACTACAATTGAAATGGGCACATGACCATTGGCGCTGGATATTGGTGCAGCAGCAGAGCATTGCAGGGTCTGATGAATCCCAATACCTTCTTCATCATGCTGATCTTCTGGGGAACAGCTTCTTGACACCGGGACAGAGACAAGCAGGCAGTGGCTCCATTACATCTGGGAAGCATTCATGTGGGCAACCACGAGTTCAGTGGAGTTTGTGCATGGCACCATGATAGCCAAGGATTATTGTACACTGGCTGCAGACCACATACACACCTTCATGATGATCACGTTTCCCAATGGCATTGGCAATTTTTGTAGTATCCTGCCCACTCGTCTAATATAGGGTGCCTAGGAAGCTGTTTTCTCAGATCACTAGACAACAATTCAAGCAAATCATGTTAATGGAGTTTATTACAGTAAGTTAAATTGACAATACTTAACTTTGCATATCCACAAAGGTGTGTCGCAAGCAAATGGTGACAGGCAGATAATCTATGTCCTTTGGTGTATACAATTTCAGTGCAAGCAAAACAAAACAGTTCATAAGTCACTGCTGTAGTGTCTGTATGATGGCTCTTCTTCCACTGCGCTCACGGCTAGGCAGTGCAGCACTTGCGTTCTCTTCATAGATGCCATTCCTGTCTTGGTGTCATCCTAGTCAGCATACTATTGGCTGACATCTTCTCACAGCCTTCTCTGCTCTTCTGTTTCTCATCATCGTGCCAGCACTTGTTGTTATGCTGGAACATTTTTCATCAAATTAATGCTCCTTGTCAGAAGGCCAGGAGTATCATGGAGTGGTTCTGGAAACACAGTGGTTAGTGCCAAGTGATGTGCTGGTGCCCCAAATTGCCAGATCTGAAGCCGATTGAACACATCTGGGGTGTGATTGAATGTGGTATGAGAGCTCATTGTCTCCCTCCTCAGAATTTATGGGAATTTGGTGACTTGTGTGAGAAGATGTGGTGCCAACTCCCTCCAGCACTCTACCAAGACCTCATTGCTTCCATGCCACTATGTGTTGCCACTGTTTTCGAGGTCAAAGTGGACATACCGACTGTAGGGTAGATGGTCATAATATTTTGGCTGATCAGTATATAGGCTCAGTCATATGTAAAGGAGGTGGTAGACTTTGGTTCATTGGTAGGATACTGGGAAAATGTAACCAGTCAACAAAGGAGAAATGTAACCTGTTTGCAAAGGAGGTTGCTTACAGAGCACTTGTGTGGCCCATCCTAGAATATTGCTTAAGTCTGTACTGCTCATACTAAATAGGACTATTGGAGTATATGGGACATATACAAAGATACAAAGAAGGGTACCACATATGCTTAGGGTTTGTCTGTCCCCTGGGTAAGCATCACTAAGATACTGAAAAACATGAACTGGCACATACTGGAAGATAGACATCAACTATTTCATGAAAGTCTGCTTAAAAATTTTCAATAACAACCATTAAATGAGAAATCTCATATAGAGACTGTGAAGATGAGAACAAATTACAGCAGGCACAGAGGGATTTAAGCAAGCATTCTTCATACAATCCACACACACATGATATGCGGAGGAAAGGCCTAACAAGTAGTACAGTAGAAAATACCCTCAGCCACACATCTCAGGTACACATCCATAGTTCAGTGGTCAGTGTGTTTGACCGCTATGTAGAAGACCCAGGTTTGATTTCTGTTTCTGCAACAGATTTTTTTTTTTTTTTTTTTTTCCTCAGTGGCATGGCTGGACCAATTGAGGAGTTACTTAAATGAAATGCAATGGCTCCTAGGTCAAGAAAGTCAACAACAGCTTCAAGAACAGTGTAATAACCCCATGTTCTCCCAACCATTTGCTGTGATGCCATTGGCAGAGGATCAAACAGTAGTCAGTTGGTCCCAATTGTCTCAACAGGGCGAGAACATGGAGCTTTGCATTTGCTTTGCATGCACTTTAGTATTTTTCAGAGTATAGATATAGATATAGACTATCTAATGTGAGTGACAGCTTCTTCTTTTGCCATATCTGATATACAGTGACAACATTTTCTGTTTAATTTCAGTGATAAACCTAACGAGTTAGCATAACCAAGAGTTCCACTTTACATTCTAGGTGGCATATGCAGAATGGCTACCAGTGGCTGTTTTTGGAGCAATGGCACTAGCATCAGGCCTTCTAGCACTTATTTTTCCGGAAACAAAAAATACACGTCTACCAGATACTATTCATGAAGCTGAAGATATTGGACGTTCCGAACCAAACACAGTGGTTTAGTGCATTTGATTACTTTGCTACATGTGCACTCACTTCATAATAAAGAAATTAACATTTTGTGATAAATGATGTAAGCCATAGATCATGTGCCATGTTAAAATATATTTCAAAGTTCACATACATATGGTATCATCTGCTGTGATCCAACTATTTATATAATGCATAGTATTAGTGTAAGAGAGAAATATCAGGATTAAATGAATACATGCAGCATTTTAGTATTTTCAGCCTTTTCTCATTATTTATTGTGGCTGCAAAGAAAATGTAATGCTGCATAGAGAGATTGTGAGTTACTACAGTTGAGTTTGAATGATACAAGAAAAACTTGTCTCCTGTTAGTGCCAAGTGTGAATCTATAAGTGTACAGTGTTACATTTCTTCATCAGTTATCAAGAATTTATTGGAGTTACTACTTCATGCTACAGATCATCTGAACAAACAAGTGTGAAAGTTCAACTGTTAACTCTAACAACTATACCAAAACTAGTTTGTTACAGTACATGTGTTTTAAAATATGTAATTTTTATACAAAACAGTGTATCTGTTTGAATTAGCAAATAAAATGCATCATAAGCCTACTCTCAGTTAGTTAGTTAATTTGTAAGTTAATTAAAGCACATTTTTGAAAGATGAAAAACGTAATAGTAGTATATTAAAAGACTATTCAGCCACTTTACTACAAAAGAAAAATACTTTGCATACTCAAATGTGATTTCTAGAAGATTGTGTGATCTACCTTTAAGTATTGTCAATTTTTGCTACTTTTTTCATTCCAAATGAAGTAAGAAAGCCCTCATGAATCATGATAATTGCTGTACTGACCTTATCTTAATTACAGAATTTGCCTACACTGCATTTCCAGTTCACTTAGTTCATACTACCAGTTGGATTAGTCATCTATCTGACTCTGTCATGTGCAAATTTACCTAAATATGACACTTGGTAGATGCAATATGAGGGGTTTTGTGTAAATTTATGTCTAGACTAGAATTTTAATGAATCCATTAATGATTACAGTATAACGGAAGGTAGAACAAACAATGCTTAGGTGCAATAACAGTAAACAATCAATAAAATTAAGTATTTTATTTATATCACATGTGTGATTAGGAAAAAGAAAAATGTCAATGCAAGGATTACCAAAGAGCGAAAATATAGTGTGTAAGGATTAATGTAGTAAAACAGTACCTACATGGTTAAAAAAAAAAAAATTGCTGTGTGTAGAGAAATGTATGCATGTGTGTACATGTGCATGTGTAGCATCCGCTCAATCATTGAGATCTTCATGCATTTTATATAGCATTTGATAGTGTAAGCAGAACTGCCACAATAGCCTCCTTCTGTGCACACATCTTACTATCAATAAAATAGTGTATATCTTGGAAAAATTACAGCCACTTTCACATGAGGCACACCATTCTGGAATTTAGTACCTCAATGCCGGCTAAAAATTGATGAGAGCCATTAAACGCTGTAGTATATTTACAAAGCTGGCAAGCTGTGTAGATTAAAAAGGATTCTCTCAGTAGCATGGCCTCCAGTCAGTAAAATCCAGTTTACCCCACCACAATGACTGGAAGAGGCCAACTTTCTCTAGGTTATAAGTTTTAGTAGTTTATAACTGACCGTGTACAGTTCTAGTTACTTGTGAAGCAGTTTCAAGCTATGAGGCAACATTATAGTTTTTATTTTCTTTTATTGAGAGTTCCATTGATCCCAACAGCATTAGATCTGCTAGGATGTGGAATGAGACATCATTTTTACAATATGTATAACCGTGAATTTTTCATAAAATTATAATAATGGCTAAAGTAGAGCATAATATTGTAAATTCATGATAATGCTCATATCAACTAATGTTACATCATAAGACAAGGAAATAAATAAGGTTCATAATACAAGAAGGCATCAGAATTAATATTTGTACATACACTATGAGACGATCATATTAGTAGTAGACTAATATTTCGAAAATCAATACAGTATACCTTTTACTAGAAAAAATAATTTCTGTTTATGCTTGCACTGAATAGGACAGCATACATGCTCAGTTATGCTAAAAATTCACTACTGGGTAGAATGAATTTTTCAACAGGCATTCTTTCAATTTTCCCTTGAATTTTAGTGTTTCAAGAGCAAGACTTTTGGTGTACCTAGGTAGAGCATTGAAAATTTTCATATGTGCATAGTTTAATTCTTTGAGCATAAGGATAAAGTTTGTCTTGTTACTATGTAAGTAATGGTTTGGCCTTGTATGATATGAACTACTAGTTTTGAAAAGTGAGTGGTCTCTTCATGAAACATGTAATTGAGAAGATATACTGAGAACTCACTGTAAAAAACTGTTGTTTCTCAAACAGATTCCTGCAAGAATGTTTGAATGATAATGCATATCTTATGAGTGATTGTTTTTTTCCTAGGGACTAATTATCCCTCATGTTTCCTATCACTGTTCACACCCAAGGACTTAGCATTGTCCACTGGCTGTATTTGTTGCCCATTTTTTATTGTATGTATGTTGTCTTGTTCTTTCTGTGTCATGAGAAAGTATACATAATCAATTTTTTAACATTTTGAAAGTCCATTACAGCTAAACCAGTTGATGATGTAGAAGATAATGAAAGGAATTTATGAGGTATCTCAACCACAAATGAACAATACTGTCATGTAGTGCAGCAAGTAATTTGTTAAGCATCAAAACACTTGTGAGGAGCACAGCTACATATACACTCAGCACATATTGAAGAAGCCATGAATACATCTCCAATAAGTTTGTACACAGTCATTTCACTAAAGTTAATAAATTTGTTGGTATAGTGGTCTCCACAAGTGCTCCCCTCACTTTAATAGTTGTAGTGGCTACAGCTTGGATCATGGGCACATTGTGCCTCACCTGACTTCCATCCTCCTCAAGGGCATTGTGGGAGGTGACCAACTCATGTCTGTGGCAGGCCACTTGTGTGGAGGCATGGATGGTCCATTTCTTGACAGAGGTGGGAACAGTGAGAGCCATTGTGAGCACCTGGGCATAAGTTGGCACAGAGGGAGGCATTGCCATTGGAGTTTCGGAGAGTGAAGCCATCCCACCCCTTCCTTACTGTGCACATGATAGCCTGGTGCACAAGGAATTGATGAGAATTTGCATTTTATTTGTCTGCCAGTGCAAGTGAATAGTGGTGCAGCAGGTGTGGCTGCAGGGGCATTTGGTGCAGGTGTCAGCACAGGTGGGTTGCATGGTAGTTCATCTCAGGGAGGAACAATGAAGGCAGGTTTGAGTCTTTCTATTGATACTGTCTCAGTGTCTGCTCCCTTGTGGTTAAGGAAAGTGTTAGGTCCCCTTGAGAGCATTTCGTATGGACCAGAGTATCGGGAAATGAGAGGCAGCCAAACCACATCACCACGCAGCCATATATGCATTGATGTATGTAGTTCTTTGAAGATGAACTATCACATTGACTATGGCATTGTGGTTTGCATGACTGTAGACAAATGATGTGTTGCTCCAATTTGTTACTAAAGTTCAGGTGAAGGTGCAATGAAGTCACCTAGCACCTGCAGTTGTTCACCAAAGAGTAGTTGTGCTGGAGAACAGGACAAATCATCATTTAATGCTGTCCAGAGGCCGAACAGTACCCAGAGCAGACTATCAGTTCATGACTCTTTGCGGCACACGATGACAGATTTGAGTGACCTATGGATGCATTTAGATGTGCCGTTGCTAACAGGATGATAGCTTGTGATATGACCATAATGGGCACCACACAAGTTGAGTACGTGGTTGAATAGCATTGCTTCAAACTGATGGTCATGGTAAACTGTGATGGTGAGAGAAACGCCACGGTGAGAAAACCATATGTTGATCAGTGCTGTGGTAAGAGATTCAGTGGTGATGTCAGTGAGAGGTGTGGCCTTGGCTCACCTGCTGTAATGATCAATAATGGTTAGGAGGTAACGCTGACTGTCAGTGTGTGGTAATTTGCAAACCAGGTCTAAGTGGATATGGGCAAAGCATGCCAATGGTAGAGGGAAGACCTCAGTAGCGGCATTAACATGCCATGAGATTTTGTCTCATTGGCATGCAAGGCAGGAATGAGCCCATGTATGACTATACTTTTCAACCCCAGGCCCGACAACCTTGCTTGTCACTAATTTGAATGATGCCTTGATACTGGGATGTGATATGTTGTGCTGGCCGGAGTGGCCGAGCGGTTCTAGGCGCTACAGTCTGGAACCGCGCGCCCGCTACGGTCGTAGGTTCGAATCCTGCCTCGGGCATGGCTGTGTGTGATGTCCTTAGTTCTAGGGGACTGATGACCTCAGAAGTTAAGTCCCATAGTGCTCAGAGGCATTTTTTGTGATATGTTGTGGATTGCATTGAAGACCTCGTAATGTTTTTTTTGTAGGATAAGCAGATGTAATTGGTTGCCACCACTGTCACCCCACATTTCATATGAGGAACCATCAACTGGTACATGCACCAGACAAAGTGAGGCAGAGTTTGCACTGTGGGTGTACTGTTGAATAAGGTGTCTATGCACTGACTATCTGCAGTCTTTGTCCAGTCCACCCATAGCAATACTTGCCAGCCACCACTCCCCAGAGGCAGTCAATGACACTTTTATCTTTGCTTTTGATGTGGTAATTGTCGGTTGTGAACTGAGCCATGAAGTCTGCATCTCTCACTTGATGTGATGAGGTTTGTTCTGTTGGCCTTTGGAGAATGGACATGAGAAGCCGATGATCAAAAAATACTGCAAAGCATTGACCTTCTACTATAGATTGGAAGTGTTTGACAGCAAGGTACATGGCCAGCAGTTCTCTGTCTATGGCTCACCATTTTGTTTGTGCTTCTTTCAGACGCTTGGAGATGAATGCTAATGTTTGTCATGAACTGTGTACTTTTTGTTATACTGCCACACCGAGTGCTGCCTGACCAGCATCAACAAAAAGCCTGATTGGCACCCGAGGCTTTGGACGTGCAAGCGATGTAGCCTCAGATAGTGCTGTTTTTAGATTTTCGAAAGCTGCTGCTGCTTCCACATACCATGGGACCTGCCTGTTGCTGGAGGTACTTTTGGCCATGAGAAGTCAATCAAGAGGCTGTTGTGTCACTGTTACGGCTGGTAGATGACAACCATAATAATTTATCATTCCGATGAATTGACGGATTTCTTTATATGTAGTGGGGCATGGCATATCTTGAATGACAGAAACCTTTCACTGCAGTGGACTAGGCCAGGACAGGAAGTCTTGTAGCCCAAAAAGGAAACTTCAGGTCTGGAGAACACGTACTTTGCAGGATTGATGACAGGACTATAATCCTCATTATGGTGAACGAGCTGTTGAAGATGCTGAAAATGACTTTGCAGGGATTTGGAAAAGATCAAAATGTCATCAACATAGTTGAAGATGAATGAGAGGTCTCATAAATCACCATGCATAAACCTCTGTCATGTATTTGTGGTGTTATGTAACGCACAGGGCATAAAGTTGTACTGGAATAGTCTTTGGCCATGGGAATTTGGGAGAACACTTTACTCATCAAAGATGCTGAATGCAGATGCATCACAAAGTGTGCAGTTGAAGTCTGTGATATTGGGACCAGGTAATGGTCTGGTATAGTATGAGTATTTAGAACTCTGTAGTCACCACATAGCCTCCATGTGCCATCTTCCTTTTTTGCTATCCAGAATGGCGATGCCCCATCACTCTCTGACATGGATACAGTGCCCTCTGATAACATTTTGTGCAATGCCTGTTATGCTGTTTTTGATTTATCTGATAGCAGGCAACAGGTACAGGAGAAGATAGGCAGTCCAGGCATTGTTTTTAAGTGATGCTGTGTGGATTCAAAAATGGCTCTGAGCACTATGGGACTTAACATCTATGGTCATCAGTCCCCTAGAACTTAGAACTACTTAAACCTAACTAACCTAAGGACAGCACACAACACCCAGCCATCACGAGGCAGAGAAAATCCCTGACCCCGCCGGGAATCGAACCCGGGATGCTGTGTGGAGTGTGAATGTTTTTCACATACTTTGGCAGGGTCTATCAGAACAAGAAATTCATGCAATAGTTAAGCACCAATAGTGTTTCTGGAGATGGCATAAAATTCATTGTCTATCATGGATACAGTATCAGAAGGAAAGGGTTTCTTCTCACATTCTGCACATGTGTGTTGTCCACTTTAGTGCAGTATGATGTGGAGATCATCATGCAATCTAAAGTGAGCTCAGCATACTCATCATGAATTAGTGCAGGTGATGTGAATTTTGGAAAACTGTCAGTGGACAGACTCACTAGACAGCCATCACCTTGCAAAAAAGTAAGAAATCAGGCCACTAACATCAGCAAGAATGAACTTCTATGATGGGCAGAAGGAAGGGCAGAAATGTATTGCAATTCCACATTTGCATAGATCTTGATGTGGGTATTGTTTGCTGCTGTCAATGTATGGGGTGTGTCTGAAGTTGGTTCAAAACACAGATGCCATGGTAAAAACACTAATTTCTGAGCCAGAGTTGACTAGAAATTTGGAACCAGTGTTCCAGTCCTTGATAAAAACAGTCTGTTGGAATGTTGCGGTGCTACAACCACCACTTTGCTACAATTTAGGGCACTGGTTGTGGTCAGCTGTGTTTCATATGGATGATGAGCAAGAATGCAAACTAACGTCTGTCACTGAAATTTGATTATGCACATGGTGCAGAACATTTTTTTGCATTAGTACCAAACATTTTGTGGTACCAACACCAACTGGAAGAATCACTTGTGTTACTGGTGAAGTTTGGTTTTTTCATTCTAGAGATTTGTTGGGGGATGTGAACTGGTGTGGAATTTCAGAACAGGTATCACTTGCTTGTTGTGTACATGTTGTGGCACAGGATAAGTCAGAGGTAGTTTTGTCAATTGTAGTCATGCCCATTACAGGTCTCTAGTCATTACATTGCAGAGCATGTGCAGTCCAGAGCCGCTCTCAGATGGAAATGATAACTGATCACAACAAACACTGTCTTCAAGGTAAGCAGCCTTCTTAGCTAAATCTCTGAGTAGGATATTAATTTCAGTAGCTAACACAGGGTGTAACTTTGTGGGAAGCATATTGAGCCATATAAGGTGTAAAGCAGTCTCAGTCAAAAAGTCTTTGCATGCACATGAATGTAATTCCCACAGCAGTTCTGAAGGCTTCAAATGCATGTAGGTTTGGGATGAGAGCAAGTTTTTAAAATATTCTTGGAGTGGAACAGAATAACATTTAATTACAGCCTCTTTCAGGTTGACATACAATTGTTCGTATAGCACATGCTTCTCATTTTTGATGTGATCACAGTCTAGCTGTGCTAACACTAATGTATAATTTTCAAAGTCATGGTGCACTCAGTTTTTGTAAAATATTGCTTCAACTTGAGTAAATCACAATTCAATGTTTGTTGACCAAAATAATGGCAGTTTCACATTACCAGTGTTTGGTGGAGATGAAGCATGATGCATGTCTAGACTGGCATGATGGGTTATTTTCTCAGCTGGGGTTGAAGTAGAAGCTGTTGGCATAGAAACTAGTGTATGTGCCTGCTTGACTGATGTCGAAAATGGCTCCAAAGTTTGCAACAGTGATGGATCTTACTCTGTTGTTATTAATTTATCCATGTTCTAGTCAGTAGTCACCAGTGTAGGAATTTTTGAGTTATCTCAACTAAAAATGAACAACTCTGTCATAGAGCACAGTAAATAATCAACTAAGCATCAAAACACTTGTGAGGAGCGCGCGCATGAGCATGTGCATGCACACACACACACACACACACACACACACACACACACACACACACACTCTATCTCTCTCTCTCTCTCTCTCTCTCTCTCTTAGCACACATTGAAGAAGCCATGAATACATCTCCAAGATGGTTTTACACAGTCATTTTACTGGAGTTAGCTGATTTGTCAGTCACCACGGTGATATCAATAAATTCATTGTTATCAAAGTTTTACAGATTTTTCCCCACTGTTTTATCAATTAGGTGAGAAGTATCAACTCTAAAGAGGGTGAACTTGTTCACTGTAATGGTACAGATTGACTTGTCATTTATAAACATAAAAAACAGTAAGGACCCCTGCACTGAACCTTCTGGTCCTCTGGTATCAACTGTGTCTCACTTAGATGAATTTGGAATTCCATTATTGCTAATAATTGTTACCCTCTGCTTCCTGTCTGTTAGATAAGACCAATTATTTCACTGAACCCATAGACTTATGTTTTATTTAGCAGAATTTCAAGATTGACATAGCCAAAAGCCTTGGACAGGTCACATAGGTTCAGACTGGTGTCAGTTTGCTGTTAAGCAATTGCAGAATTTGGTTGATAAAGGAGAAAATAGCAACATTAACTGATAGACCTTGCCAGAAAGCAAACTGACATTGACTGAGAATTTTATGGCTGCCACAATTCTGCTGCACTCCAGTTTCTCTATGACCTTGGAAAAATTTGTTAGCAGGGTTGTTTGGCAGTAGTTTGTTAATTCTAGAAAAGTTGTTTTACACATGCACATTATCTAATTGGGACAGTATGTTGATGATATTCATTAAATATGTGGTACATGACTGCACTTACAAAATAAAGACTGCACATGTTTATTGAAGGTGTGAGATTTCTGTTGGGTTGTAGCCCAAAGGAACACACTAATTTCTGTAAGAATCGGTATATTTCATACAGACGTTCACATTACAACAAATCATACATTGAACTTAACTAGCAAGATGGTGTGGGCCATGAGGTTACAGAGCCAAGGAACTTGCAATTATTCAAAATGACAGTCACAATCACATTAGTTTATTTTGCCGCCAACCAGTTTCAACCTGCGATGGGGTCATCTTCAGGGCAGTTTAGACCATCTGGTCGCTCGCTGTGCACAGGCAGGGTGACGACTCCAGCGGGTAACCAGATGGTGTAAACTGCCCTAAAGATGACCCCATTGCGGGTCGAAACCGGTTGGCGACAAGATAAACTAATGCGATTGTGACTGTCAGTTTGAATAATTGATTATAAGTAAATTAATCGTTGTTTCTCCACACAACTATGTTGTCTAAAAACAAAGAACTTGTGATGGTGAAGATATGTCATTTGAACTTGTCAATGCCACACAGTCCCCCCTCCCCACAGTGTGGAGCACGGTTTGAGTGCAGTGGAAGTGGGGTGTGTCTGGCAGTGAAAGTGGTGAGGAAGATGGGAGTGATGTGATGGAGATGTCCCATCTCTGGAGGTTGTTGCAGCAGGGACCACGCCTCTAGGTGCTGTGAGTGGATGAGGTATCAGCCCACACATGAGGATGGAGCAGTATGGGGAGGGACTGTGTCCCACATATGATTGGCTGGCAGCATTCGAAGTGTAATCCTCCCTAGGGGGGTTACTGTAGTTCGGAGGACTGTGTGGTCAACCCTGCTTGGGAGTGGAAGGTAGCCGGCGATTGGCTGATGAATGGGGTCCTTGGTAGGGTGGGGCGAGTTGTCTTGCAGCAGGATGAAGATGTGGTTGTTGTTGATGAGGATAGTGACATCCTCCACATCTTCAGGCAGGACGTTGAATTTGCAGAACCAAAAGGGGGGGTAGGGAGGAGGAGGTAGAGAGAGAGGGCGAGAACCTGAGGAATGGCATTGATGGTGATGCAGATGCATATCTGAATGAGATCTGCAGTGACAGCTTTGAGGGGTCATAGATTAAGCATGAGTCCTCAGTGCTGGGGGAGGCTGCATAACGTCATCGGGCATGAAAGACACTGGGTCAAGGTGTGCTGGTTTCATGCAGTGGAGAGGAACAGAGTGTGGCAAGCCTTTAACCAGGATGTCCATTGCGATATGATGTGGTTTATGACCTCATAGGGGCCTGAATATGGTGGGGCAAGTGGGGCTGGGACAATGTCATCACAGAGAAAAATGAACTTGCATGAAAGGAGATGAGAGGGCACATAGGAGTGGGGCGGGGAGTATGGCTAGAAATGTTTGCAGAATGTATTTGGATCTGGCTTATGAAGTCGGCAAAGGGGGTGTGCAATAAATTACAGATTTTGTGACTGACTACAGTCCTTTCTTCAATCTGAAAGTATTTCATTTTCGGCGTGTGTAAGGAAAGTAAATAATGAAACAGTAGCTTTACCAGTCCCAAGGAAATGAGTGAAAGTAAATACGAGGGCCATTCAGAAAGTAACCTCCGGTTGATTTAAAAAAATACACCAAGTTAAATAAAAATATTTTAATATATACATCTTACAACTACATCTTTGCACTATTTTTCTACATAGTCTCCATAGCGATTGAGGCACTTATTGTATCTCTTCACAAGCTTTGAAATTCCTTCTGCATAAAAATCACCCGCTTGTGCCTGGAGCCAGCCTGTGACCGCATCTTTGAGCTCTTCGTCGTCATCAAACCGCTGTGACCCGAGCCATTTCTTCAAATGCATGAAGAGGTGATAATCACTTGGCGCCAGGTCTGGGCTGTAAGGTGGATGGTTGATAATGTCCCACTTGAAGGACTCAAGAAGGGCCGTTGTTCTGCGAGCAGAGTGAGGACGGGCGTTATCGTGCAAAAAAAGGATACCGGAAGTCAGCATACCACGGCGTTTGTTCTGTATAGCCCGTCGTAACTTTTTTATTGTTTCACAGTACACATCTTGATTAATGGTCGTACCACGTTCCATGAATTCAACCAACAACACCCCTTTGGCATCCCAAAACACCGTTGCCATCAGTTTTCTGGCAGAAAAATCTTGCGAGGCTTTTCTTGGTTTGGTAGGCGAATTTGAATGTGCCCACATCTTTGATTGTTCTTTTGTCTCAGGGTTCACGTACTTAATCCAGGTTTCGTCACCGGTCACGATTCTGTTTAACAATGGTTCTCCTTCGTCCTCATAACGTGACAGAAAGTCTAATGCAGAGGCCATTCTTTGAGTTTTGAGGTGGTCGGTAAGAATTTTGGGCACCCATCGTGCACAGAACTTACGGTAACCCAATCTTGCTGTCACTATCTCGTACAAGAGAGACTTAGAAATCTGTGGAAAACCAGTAGACAACTCCGACATTGAGAAACGTCGATTTTCACGAACTTTTGCATCAACTGTCTGAACGAGTTCGTCAGTCACCAATGATGGTCTACCACTCCTCTCTTCATCATGAACGTTTTCTCGTCCACTTTTAAATAAACGTACTCATTCACGGACAACTCCTTCACTCATAAATCTTGGTCTGTACACGGCACAAAGCTCATGATGAATAGCTGCTGCAGAATATCCTTTGGCTGTAAAAAACCTTATGACAGCACGCACTTCACATTTGGCGGGGTTTTCTATTGCAGCACACATTTCAAACTGCCACAAAAACTAAACTAGCGCAGGTACGACGTTCACTCGACCACGGCTTGATGCCGACTGACCTGTTGAGTGCGTGAACGCACAGATGGCGTCGCTACTCCCCCCACAACCCGCACTGTGACCAATCGGAGGTTACTTTCTGAACCGCCCTCGTACTTTCCAAACCAAGACACTGGCAACAGAGAATCAATAGTTAAAATAAAATTATCTAAAGATCAAGCTCATGTTAGAGTATGGAAAGGAAAATGCTGAATTTTTTAAGGGGGAAAAACCGAATAGGAAAGAGAAGAGAAAGAAATTTTCAAATAAGGCTGTTGTATTGTGTAAAATTTCATCATGTTCTGGTATCCCTGTTCAGGTATACTTTTTATGAGGCTTATTTAACTAAGTTATTTCAAATTTTATCTGAAAGAGTATTTGATTATTAATTATTGTGGTTATGTTCATGTGTGAGTTTTGTTTCTTTTTTTCTTTTGCCTGTCCAGATAACTGTGCATGCTGAAGTGTTGCTTTTAGGGTTGAGCCCTCCTGGGTCAAATCCACCTGGCAGACTGATGATGTGAGTCATTGTGCTGGCCAACCTGGCTGTGATTTTAGGCAGTTTCCCATATCCCATTATGTGAATACAGGGCTGGTACATAAATTACATCTCAGTTATGTGATTTGCAAACATTTAGAAAACTTTTGCCCACTTTGCACCCATACAGCTGCGGTATATATATTCCATTCTGGGAGGTAATAAAGTGGCAAATCCAGCCACCACTTAAATTAACAACACAAAATCTGTTAATAACCATGCCAAACATGCACAGATGTTGGAAAAAGGCACAAACTGAGCGAGGTGGAGCTGTGGTTAGCACACTGGCCTCGTGTTTGGGAGGACGACAGTTCAAGCCCCCATCTGGCTATTCTGATTTAGATTTTCAATGATTTCCCTAAATCCCTTCAGGAAAATGCTGGGATGGTTCCACTGAAAGGGCATGGTCAATTTCCTTCCCCATCCTTCCCTAATCTGTATGGTCCCTTCCCCCCAAATCAATCAACCAACCAACCAAAGGCACAAGAAAAAGATGATAATGTTTACACCATGCATTTAGATGTCATGGCAGATAAAAGGTAGTGACGATGTTACAAAACAGAATTTTGTTTGATTATTTTCATGTACTGATGGCATACTTACCCTCACCAGAGAAACTTAGAAAAATGAGGAAGGAAGCAACATCCGATGAAAGGACCAATGTAAGATGAATGTGCACTGCCTATTGATGTGACCAGGTGTTGTGTGAGCAAATAAATCTCTCAATTTTCTTATAAAAGGGCTTCATGAATGTCCCTCTTTGAGGCTGTGATAGGACATAAGCTAGTTCATTCTTCTTTTTGAATGTGGTGAACATTTTTTGTTGAAATTGAGATAATGTCCAGTGTTTTGTTTTCCTTTTATAATAGGATGATTCAAAATTCTGTATGCTGTATCTATATTTTAAGGGTAATGCTTTATAATTATATGTCTGATGTTACATGAAATTTGTGCTGTAGACTAAGGAATGTTACTGTGCTTATGCCAAAGAATACAAAAGTACTGTATTTGGAAAGTTTTCTCAGAATGTATCATCTAGTATATTATCAATACAATATTATGAATGGCCAAACTGGGGGTGCTGAAATCTAACATTTTTCATTGAACTCTTTTACATGCTACAGCCACCCTTTATTATCATTATTATAGAACTGTAATTGTGCCATAAATTTATGTGTATCTATCAACTTTTCCATTTGGTAAAGCATTTAATATTATCATTGCTATAGAAATAATTCTGCAGCAGTGAACATTGTGGCATAATCATTTTCACTTAAAATTTATTAGTTCAGGAGAAAATATGATCCAGAGATACTGTAAATTGCCGTGTACCGCAAGTCTCTAGAGGATCGGAAGGTTACAAATGATTGGAAAAGAGCACAGGTAGTCCCAGTCTTCAAGAAGGGTCATCGAGTAGATGTGCAAAACTATAGACCTATATCTCTGACATCGATCTGTTGTAGAATTTTAGAACATGTTTTTTGTTCGAGTATCATGTTGTTTTTGGAAACCCAGAATCTACTCTGTAGGAATCAACATGGATTCCAGAAACAGCGATCGTGTGAGACCTAACTCGCTTTATTTGTTCATGAGACCCCGAAAATATTAGATACAGGCTCCCAGGTAGATGCCATTTTCCTTGACTTCTGAAAGGCATTCGATACAGTTCCGCACTGTCGCCTGATAAACAAAGTTAGAGCCTACGGAATATCAGACCAGCTGTGTGGCTGGATTGAAGAGTTTTTAGCAAACAGAACACAGCATGTTGATATCAATGGAGATACGTCTACAGACGTTAAAGTAACCTCTGGCATGCCACAGGGGAGTGTTGTGGGACTATTGCTTTTCACAATATATATAAATGACCTAGTAGATAGTGTCGGAAGTTCCATGCGGCTTTTCGCGGATGATGCTGTAGTATACAGAGAAGTTGCAGCATTAGAAAATTGCAATGAAATGCAGGAAGATCTGAAGCGGATAGGCACTAGGTGCAGGGAGTGGCAACTGACCCTTAACATAGACAAATGTAATGTATTGCGAATACATAGAAAGAAGGATCCTTTATTGTATGATTATATGATAGCGGAACAAACACTGGTAGCAGTTACTTCTGTAAAATATCTGGGAGTATGCGTGTGGAATGATTTGAAGTGGAATGATCATATAAAATTAATTGTTGGTAAGGTGGGTACCAGGTTGAGATTTGTTGGGAGAGTCATTAGAAAATGTAGTCCATCAACAAAGGAGGTGGCTTACAAAACACTCGTTCGACCTATACTTGAGTACTGCTCATCAGTGTGGGATCCGTACCAGATCGGGTTGACGGAGGAGATAGAGAAGATCCAAAGAAGAGTGGTGCGTTTCATCACAGGGTTATTTGGTAACCGTGATAGCGTTATGGAGATATTTAGCAAACTCAAGTGGCAGACTCTGCAAGAGAGGCGCTCTGCATCGCGGTGTAGCTTGCTGTCCAGGTTTCGAGAGGGTGCGTTTCTGGATGAGGTATCGAATATATTGCTTCCCCCTACTTATACCTCCCGAGGAGATCACAAATGTAAAATTAGAGAGATTTGAGCGCGCACGGAGGCTTTCAGACAGTCATTCTTCCCGCAAACCATACTCGACTGGAACAGAAAAGGGAGGCAATGACAGTGGCACGTAAAGTGCCCTCCGCCACACACCGTTGGGTTGCTTGCGGAGTATAAATGTAGATGTAGATGTAGAATTGTATTCACATTGCTGGTGCTGCCATTTATTGTCATAAACTAATATCCTGTATACCCCTCCATCTCATTTCAATGATCTGACATGCATAAAATAATGAAAATGAATATTCTTAAAAAAGCAAACAAAATTTACATCTTCATTGAGACAATTTTTCTATGCTATTCAAATACCACTGATTTGCAACTGTTTCCTTGGGTTATGGACATTTCTCGTTGACTTGTTATGAGGCTAGAAATTCTGTCAGGACTTCATTCATTGTTTTATTTTAGAAATTATCATTGTATTGTTATTATTGTTCTTGCTTTTCTCATAATCATAGCCACTACATATTTGACTCAGTTACACATCAAGCTTGGTAATGAAAGTACTATCATATGGAGTATCTAATTCAATTTGTGACTTGATTGAATATTTCTTGATATGTGGGACAAAGTATGGAGGCAGAGTAATTGACAGATATAGAAGTAACCTGAAGTATGTTCCACAGAAGCTTGTTGGAACACTTGTTGCTAATCTATACATATTAAAAACTAAGCACCCTACCACATTTTCCTGTGTATTTTAAAAGCTAATTTCAGGAACTGCTGCAGGGGTTTTTATATGGTCTCTCTAATAGAGAGACTGAGTTATGACGAATGGCATTTGGAGCGACACCTGGTGCCAGTGATGGGACCTATGAAACAGTCAGCTAAAGAAAGGCAGTACATGACAGAAAAAGCAGTGAAGTATAGAGCCATCACAGCTCCAGAGAGCAATGCAGCTTATCCAAAATCTATGCATCTATACATATTGTAAGTTAAAGCCGCCCACCACATTTTTTTGTCTGTATGTAAAAGCTAATCTCAGGAACTACTGTAGGGATATTACACAATTTTCAATAACAGATAAACTAATCCATGATGAAGGTTTGTGTGTATAATTTGTTACTGCTCTTCCAGGTAAGTTGTCTGGGCATAGATGAAGATCCCTATAGGCAAATCATAAGCAAGAGAAAAATCTATTAAATCTATATGGTACACAACTGAGTTAGATAAATCAAAACACACTGTCATAAAGTTCATGGACTGAATGAAGACAGTTTTAAATCTTCCAACTAAAGAACTGCTTCACTGTAAATACTTAAGAGCAAAGGGAATTTACAGACAGTAAGTGGAGGATGCAAAAAAGAAATACAATGATAGGTTCATTAATGAGGCTCATAATCCACATAAAGCAGCTTGGAATCTGGTAAATGAGCACAGGAAGAAGCCTACCTCTGCCTTAAATTCATGTAGCTCTGATGTCTTCGGTCAGTATATGTTAGGATAGTAAAAAATACTCAAAGTGAAATACCAGGCTTGGGCTAAAATAGGAATGAAGTGAACCCTAAGGGTATTGTGAAAACACTGAATTCATAAAACTATTCAGAGAGCACAGATATCTATGGAATGTCCTTCAAAATCCTGGAGAAAATTATTCTGGAGCACACTCAACCACTAGCCACAGTACTCAACAAATGTTTACCCTATGGTGTCTCCCCAGAATTTGTGGAACTGGCCCAGACAATAACAGTCTACAAAAAAGGTAACCAGTGTGAAGAGTCTAGTTTTAGACCCATTTCAATAACCCCAATTTTAGCTAAAGTTATGGAGTCTGTGATGAAACACCCAGTACTAACTTACTTTGAACACAGTAAGCTCTTCCAGGACACACAGCATGGTTTTCGCAATGGGAAGTCAATAGTTTCAGCAGCATTGGACATGAGGCTGGGATCTGAGGACAGAGAAATTGTGGCACCTGTACTCTGTGATCTTAGGAAGGCATTTGACTGCCTGTCACATGAGATTCTGCTTAATAAACTAAGGCTTTATTGTACCACAGGTGTTGTTGTGCCAGCTCTTCAATCACATCTTGAAAACCAAAGGTAGGTAGTGCGGAAGTCTCCCAAGATCAAAAACTGGAGCATGGGGTACTCCAGGGAACTGTTATAAGACTCCTTCTGTTTCCTTTTTGTGTCCATAATATAGGTTGTAACAACCATATATTAAAGCTGCTGATGACACCACACTTTTTGCAAAAGGAAAAACTGTCCCACAAACTCTACAAGCAACAGATATACTCAATGAAAACATCAAAGAGTGGTTCACCAAAAATAAAACAATACAAACAAACCTGAAATGCAGCCTCAGCAATGTTTGATGCCAGGATAAGATGGAGGCTGTGGACCATTCAAATGGAAAACTGCACAGGATTTGAAACAGCACCCTTTATGCTCTAGGGAAGAATTTTTCAACAGTGACTAAAACTGAATGAACAAAGTAATATTGTATTCATCTGTTATGTATACCCTTACTGCGAACAATTTTCTTAACATGTTGAATGAATATGTACTGGTATGCATATAATTTTAATGCAGTTGGTCCTATCATGACTGGTAAATGATGCAGGTCTAGTAATAAAGTAATAATATGCACTGCTGCCTATGAAAAGCTGAGGCAGGCCACTAGTGTCGTAAATTAATGATCTGCAGTCAATATTAATAGTAAACTCAGACTTTCTGCAATGCAGTTATCAATAATAAAGCACAGTCTGAAATCCTATCAAGATTCGACTGGATTTTGGGCAATGTTTTTTCAAGTTGGTGCAAAGACTGGCAACTTGCTTTTAATGTTAAATAGCGTAAACATGTACACTGCACAAAACGCAGAAACATAGTATCTTATAATTATAATATCAGTGAGTCACAGGTGTATTAGTCAACTCACATGGATTTCTGGTTGTATCAATTTCTGTGGATACAAAATAGAATGATCATATATGCTTCATCATAGGTTACATTTGTGGCAGATTTTGATTCATTGGAAGGATACTAGCAAAATGCAACTAGTCTACAAAGGGGATTACTCACAAAAGAATCATGCTATCAATCCTAGAATTCTGATCTAGTGTGTAACACACATACCATATAGGACTAAAAGTGGATACTCAACATAAACAATGAAGGGCACTACAAATGGTCAAAGGCATGTTTGTCTTACAAAAGAGTGTCACAGAAATGCTGGAATATCATAACTGATATGTGCTTTAAGACAGACATGAATTCTCTCACAAAACCCTATTTATAAAGCTTCAACAATCAGTTTTAAGTGAGGACTACAGTAGTATTCTACAGCCACCTATATTACATTCTCATGCCAACTATTAATACAAGGCTAGACTAATTATGGTATGTGGTGGCTCAACCACTGATTGCCATAGAAAACTCTTTGGTCAAAGGGCCACAATCTCCGTCTGGCAATTCAATCGGAATGACAGCTATGTGCACACACACACACTCTGGTGTATCATGATACTGACAATAAAGCATACATTTATCTGTACTTGTGACCTACATTATTCTGCTTTGACTATCCTTACCTGGATCCTCTCCACACTGGTGAGCCCACAATGAGTGCCAGCACACACTATGAACTACTGAACATACTTTGTCTCATCGCCCATGCACCAACAATGGAGGTGTAGCGCATTTACAGTTCTGGAAAACTCCAAGTACAAGACAGAAACTATCCTAGTTCTTTGTTTAGTGCTACAAATCATCAGGAATGATCTATGTCTTCTGTGAAGTATGAAAGTAATACTTTTCTGTACCTTGTTGCTGGGGGTAATCAGGACCCTTGTGGACATGAACAACATGTAGTTACCGCTGACATTCTGGGTGATTTTAGTAACAAGAGTAACATGTTTTCCAAGCAACAAGACACTGTTCATCAGGCTATCATAGATAGACACAATGGCACACCATGTCAGGAACACTTCCGCTGAACCTATTCATGATGTCATTACGAGCCCGGCCAGCTACACCATGTGATAAAACTCTTGTGGAATTTTCTTCCATGCTGTGTTTGGACCAGGGAAGCTTGCCTGCCAGTGCTCTCTGAGCTCCTGTGCCACCACATCCATGCCAAAATTTGTGTGCTCACCCCAAACTACCACCCTTCCATTGGGAACAACTGGCAGTATGGTTTGCTATCATCAAGTGTTTTCTGCATGACTATGACATTTTCAATGGCAGCTCCAAGTTCATCACACTACTGAGCCATTTAGGTCACCATGCTGTCTTCATCAGTGAGATCTCATATTCAGACACCTCTAACATCTGACATGGTGAAGGTAGCATTGCTTCACAGATCATACAAGATGCTGGAGCACCATTTAGTCCCTGTCATTTATAATGAATGACTAGGCACCATTAAGCCTTCTCATCTTTGGAGATGTCACAACACACACTGTGAACACTGCGGATCATCAGCTTACTGCCATAGTAGCAGATGGCCATGATCTAGTATGAGAATGAAGTGATAGCTTGAAATTTATTTTTGGCTCATTGCATTCTAGTCATGTTCCAACTCTGACAATACATGGATTTCTCAGACAACAATTAACACCTCCAATCCAGCCTCACATCACTCCATGCCACACAACTGTAGGCAGCCAAGCTGCTCTAAGTGAACATAGATGCTTCTGAAGATGATGTCACTTGCCACTGCCATGACAGCAGATACCTTCAGCCAGTCAAAGCAAACACACCCCTCACTGTCAACATTCCAAGCTCAGGCAGGCAGACTTGGCCATGCCTCTGTTGGTTCCATGCAACCTTCAGTAATAAAGTGTGCAACTGCATACGACCTTGAGATCACTTAAATGAGAAAGGTTATTGGCATTAGGTGCCCTAGATCAGTGCACTAGTACAAGTCACCTACATCAATGATACATGGGCAAAACTAGTTGCATCCCAATTACATATGGCAGTGCAAGGCTCTACATGATAGAGCATTCAAACAACCAATACTTTCTTGTGATACCTTTGATGGATACTGATCAGCAGAAGTGAGTACCACTGCCTGATGGGAACCACTGATGGAGTGGACTATATTGACAACCCAGCATCATGCTGCAAACAATTCCTCCATGACAGTTTATATAACCACCTCTCAAACTGTGGACTTCAGGTTTAAGGACATGTTTCCATGGCAAGTTTTAGTCACCATGTCAGAAAGCCTGTACTGAGAGTAGATTTCCTCCTTCATTTCCATCTTTCTGTCAGCTTGGCACAGGAAACTCACCTAAACAACAGCAGTGAAAGATCTGCTAGTGGCATCACCAGCACACCACTGCCATTGACTCAACCACCTTTGATGGATACTGATCAGCAGCCATCTTACACCATTGATACACATGATAACTGTCAACAGATTCTCCAAGACAGCCAGAAATTGGAGTTGGAATGTCAGATGAGAGACACTCAGCTTATGCTACTCTCTCTCTCTCTCTCCCTCTCTCTCTCTCTCTCTCCCTCTCTCTCTCTCTCTCTCTCTCTCTCTCTAAGCTGATACTTAGGAGGATGGAGTTTCTTGAGTTTAGCTATCCTCATTTAGGTTTTACTCAATCATTTCAGGCAAGTGCTAGTAGCACTACTATGAGGATGCAATGCAGGTTCACTTTACATACACACTGTGACAGCTGTGAGCGTTATTTGCCTTTGAGATTGGATGTGGTGAGCTGATGTTAGTCAAGAATGCCTTTAAGGTAACAAATATGCCATTATCAACATCTCACAGCTACAAGAATCCGCACATTACTTCTGCAATATTGCAGAAAGACTTGGCAGGAATGTAGCCACTTCACATAATTTCTGGCAGAGATGGTCACAGGAATGTGTGGTTGCAACAAGACCTGGCTCCAAATGGCCACATGGCACTAGCTAGTTGGAAGACAATTCATGTTTTGCACATGGCTCTAGAGCATTGTAGTATCTGCAGCAGCAATTTGAACAGCACTTGACAAAAAGGGACAAGGTGAACTGTTACAAATTGGTTGCTTCAAGTGCAGCTCTGAGCCAGACACCCTGCCATGTGCATTCCACTGACCTCAAACCAATGCCATTTGCAACTTCAGTGGTGTAAAGTGAGAGCTCACTGAAGGGCAACGTGAACGTCTGTTGTTTTTTCTCGTGATAGCAGGTTCTGCTTCAGTGCCAGTGATGGCTGTTTGTTGGCTAGAAAGATGCCAGTTAAGGGAATGAAACCAACCTGTCTGTGTGCTAGGCTCCCTGGACCTACACCTGGAGTTACTGGCTCGAATGCAATTTTGTATGACAGCAGGAGCACTCTCGTGGTTATCCCATGCACCCTGACTGCAAATTTGTACATCAGTCTGTTGATTCAACCTGTCATACTGCGATTCATGAACAGCATTCCAGGGTATGTTTTCCAACAAGATAACACTTGTCCACATACCACTGTTGTAACCAAACATGCTCTACAAATTGTCAAAACATTGCCCTCATCTGCTCAATCATCTTATCTATCTCCAATCAACCGCATATGAAAGGCTTATTTCAATAGTGATACAAGTCCATTACCTCCACTTTTCTGTCTATAAAGCTTCTGACATTAATGATCCAAACAAACAGAAAGAAAGGTTCATCTCTAGCAAGAACCCATGTGCTTGAATATTTCTGGTATCTCAACTACAGATTTTTCAAAATGCATTTAACTTTAGGACTCTGTATCTCAAAATGAACAAAAATGGACTTGTACAACTATTGAAATAAGACCTTCATATGGACATAACTGGATGACAACTGCAATGTCATCCACAAACAGCATTAACCATTCCAATATTGACTGGCAAAGTGCAGCAGGCATGGGACCCTATCACACATACCGACATCTGGCACCTATGCAACACAGTGCATGCATGTTTGCATGCTTGGATTCAACATTCTGGCAGTTACACTCGTTGTGAAATATCAGCACACGCTCCACTGCAGAGTGACAATCTCATTCTAGTTACACCGGTTGTTACTGTATCAACATTGCACATTTGCAATGGCTTACCTCACATCCACATTAACCTGTGATGTTACAAAGTTAATTACTTAAATATGTTACCTAGATAAATATATTCCCAAAATTCCATTACTCTACGTTAATTATTTTTTGGTTTTGTGATTTTTTCCCCATCAGTGTATAGTTTCAGCTACTTATTTCCGTTGTATTATGATGAAAATTCCTGTAGCATTGTGAGATGGTTCCTTGATGAATAAATAAATCAAATGAAATCACATTGTTTTAAAGACATTTTACTGATGATCTGTGTCACTGGTATAACTGCCAGAGATTCCTTATTAAATTCTGTTTAATTGTGATGTATCTTCTGTTTCACATACTGTTCACCTTCCCATTTTTTGACTTCTTGTTTATCTGGAAACTGTGGCTCCAACTAATGAGAGCTGGCCTGGCAAAATAAGAATTTGCTAAGCATTTACATATAATTCTGTAGACATTTATGAGTCTTCACTCTTATAATATCTCTGTTTCATAATTTTCATTGCTCCCTCAATACATCAGTTAACTGGTGCATGTCTTAGGCTTGATATCACACACAAAGAACCAATCATGCACAAAATCAGCTGGAGGTGCACCCAGTTTTCTCTTGCAGTGATTGATGTAGTGCAACTTCTGGGTATTCTTCTCCTGTGATAGTTGGTCATCAGCCAGTACTGACTGTCCACAAGTTCCATTACACATTTCCACGGACTTTGAGGTAATAAAAATATAGAAGGGATAAAGGAAAGATGGTATATTAGGGTTCAATATCTTGTCAACAACAAGGCCATTAGGGGCACAGTTGGGTCTAGTGGTCTAGTGGTAAAGTGCATGTCTGAAAACTGAGAGGTCACATGATCAAATCCCAGTTGGAATACACCTTAATGACATAAGGGGTCATCAGAAATGACACATGGTTCAGATTACACATTAAATTGTGGGTCCCCTTTCCCTGGTTGGGTAACTGGGGTAGGTTAGGGACCTGCAAGTTGCGGAAGTGGCGTCCAATTGAAAGACTTGCATAGTGTCACTGAGCTACATGAAATTATTATTATTATTGTTGTTATTATTAGAGAGAGTATAGCAGATTGGAAAGATAATGGCAAGGAAATTGGCCCTGGTCTTTTCAAAGAAACTGTCCTGGTGTACAGCTTAAGACATTTAGAGAAATTGTAGAAAATCTAA
Organism: Schistocerca serialis cubense; assembly: GCF_023864345.2. Taxonomy (NCBI): domain Eukaryota; kingdom Metazoa; phylum Arthropoda; class Insecta; order Orthoptera; family Acrididae; genus Schistocerca; species Schistocerca serialis. The sequence goes on from NC_064640.1 coordinate 149,533,614, forward strand.
ATTTGGGTGTATTAATTGATTGGTGGAACGATATTAGAGTCCTATCTCTCCTGAGTAATAGTCCAACATGCCATCTCATTCTGTAAATACGGTATTGGTGAGCAGTTCATGTGATTTAACCATTTCCCCTATGCAATCAGAATAGTCCTAGATGAGTTATTAATTTTCAACTCTACTGATGGTGAGCAGAAACTCATACATGCACTTTATGAAGAGCAGTTTTACATGCTATAACTTTACATGCTGTTATCAAATTTTTAGAAACTGAAGTATAAGAAGTAGAGGCTTGTAATCAGTCTCTAATACAATTTTGACAACATATCCAAGATCATTAAGTGGTTCATTGATTGTAATGTCTCTTTTTTTTCAATTTGGATCCATTGTGCCTCATGCACAGTTAATTTTCCTTATGTAAATACAACATGAAAAAAGTTATCTTCTTGGGATAATACAGGAGCAATACGCCAATTACTTACATATGATGTTTTCATTAGCACTGTTGTTTCATAAATTATTTCAAAAGTTGGTATTGCAGATTAGATCAGATTAGATTCAGTTTTCATTCCTTAGACCCAAAACATGAGATGATTATCATGGGTGTGGAACATGTCAGAAAGTGTACCATAAACATAAACATAAAACATTTCAATATAATACTTACTACCCTGATAATTTGTAGGGAGATTGTTGAAATAGGTGAATACAATGCGGTAAACTGGAATAGCTAATATTTATAGAATTAACACGCTGTCAGAATGAAACATTGTTATGCACTATTAATAAATTTATCATACAAAAAATACCTAATCTTGACTGTTGTGACCAATTGCTACCAAAACTGAAATCTAACAGACATTTTTACTTAAGCTGGCTTAACAGTCTCCATTAAGATATTCATCTATAGAGTAGAAGGAGTTGCCTATCAAAAAGTCTTTCAAACTCTGTTTAAACCGTGCTTTATGTGAAATCAAATTTTAATGGTTGCTGGCAATTTATTCCTGTAAGAGTTTGAGCAATGTGAGTGCATCTGCACTGAAGAAGATCATTGGCCGGTAAGCCTTCAGTAAATTGACTGCCGCGAGTAATGAGTATAGTGGGCAGGGGCACTACAAATGTAGTGTGTGGACAGTAAGTTGGAAACGTGGGTCTCTCAGGGAGTGTCCCAGAGATAAGTTCCTGCAGTCACACTGTCTTCTGTGTCCTCAATGGCTGTCAGAGAGAGCATCTGCCATGTAAACAGGAGATCCCAGGTTCGAGTCCCGGATGGGGCACACAATTTCAACTGTCTCCATTGATGTTTATCAATGCCTGTAAGCAGTTAATGGTCTGGATTTGATTGCAAATTCATTCTTCGAGAGCTGCAAGATCACCAACGGCAACTGTTCTTTCGGACATGTCCGAAAAGAACAGATACCATCTTCACACTTCATAGCTAGTTTTGCCCTATTTATTATAGTGCAGTTCCAACACGGTCTGAATATCATTATACAACAGCCATTTACAGAATGTTCTTAAAAGCAACTGCCTTCATTGATTTAGATGCCAAATCAATATTTTGTTTGTCTTAGCATGTGGTCAAATGTTAACCATGAAATAGTTCACAAAAATGTATCCAATTAGAGAAACACAAACACTCAAGTAATTAATAATAATTGCCTATTCAGAATATTTAGAGATAATTTATACACAGAACAATGGGGAAACAATCAATATTCCAACAGTTTATATGAGCAATTACAGCACTTTCAGTTCTGTCTCTTCTTACAAAAGATGAGTATGATCCTGAACAAGAGGGAAAATTGACAGCTAACACATATGATTAAAGTACTGTTGTATAGTAAGGAGAAGTTTTGTTTCACTGAGCTGTGAGGTTGCAACTGTAAACAGAAAATATACCAGCACTTTTACTGAAGAGCACTCCAATCGAACAAAACATAGTTATGCAGGTGCCACACTCAACAACTGAAAACCATCAGGATAAGGCAAAAATGATATGGAGTAATATTACATGGTATTAGTGTTCAGTAGCTGACATACACTTGATAATAGACTGGAATCACTGCAACACAAGGAAACTGATGAAGCAATATTACATTTTCCCTGGCAGAGTTTGCACGCACTACAAATACAAGTAGGCTACATTAGTTTTACAAACACACAACCATTATACAGATTACAAAAGCCACAAGACTGACAAAGATGAGTAACCCTTCTGATTAAATCCTCATATAATTTGTTAACCTTCCCCCTCTCATTTTGAATTATCTGTGGGGACCAAGAGCTGAACCTGATAGTGGAGAGGGAATTGGCCATTCATACATCAGGAAAGTATGCTGCTTCCTCACCTGGACAATGATTATGGATGTGGTGGTGACTGTAAGTGCCCAGCATTATTCATTTTGATACAGAAATGGGATTGCAGCAGGTGGGAGACTATTGCCTCTTTATGACATGAATAGCTGCAGACATGCTGTTTGCTTATGTCAGCATCTACCAGCCCAGGAGATGGCTTGCATTAACAGCGACAGGTGCTGGCATCAGAAAAGCTGTCCAAGGCTTCACTTCTCTCTGTATGGCATTGTTTTACCGAGAACCACAGGATGCTGACCTCATGGAGTTGTCATGCAATACTCCTTCTGCCTTGAAGAAATATGATCCCCCAGATTGTGACCTGTCTATAGATTAGATTCAGTTTTCATTCCATAGACCCAAAAAATTAGATGATTCTTGTGGGTGTGGAATATGCCAGAAAGTATAACAACAAATATCTTAACATATATTTTACAAAATTTTTCAGCTGGATAAATAAAAATCCTACTCACCACGTAGTGATAGAATACACACATAGAAGACTGGTGTGATTGTGCTGGTAGGATTGTGTGGTGATAGGATGCCCCAAAATCAGTTTAAATTAAATGGTTCTTCGTGCAGGAAGTGTAAAAAATGTGTAGTCAAATGAATTCAGTGGGTTAAGTGCAACTTTTGGTTACACGAGAAGTGCACAAACGTATGTCTGAAATTTATAAATGACAATATTCAGTGGACATGCCTCAACTGTATAACTGACGAAAATGTGCGATTAACATTCACACTGAGTTCCAAAGACAAAATTATTCGTGTTCTTTGAAGTGACATTGATGCTCTGAAAGCAGAACAGATGTTGCTAAAGCAGGAAAATGTTGCATTGAAACTTGAAAAACGTTGAGTATGTGAAAAAACCCCAGTATTAGATGGACCTACTTTGGCAAATACACAGAGTGGTACATCTGACAAATCATGAAAAAATTCAGCCGCCATTATGAAAGAAGAAGAAACTGGAGATACAGAAGAACCAAACCAATATAAGTGGACCAGTGTTGACGTACAAAAAAGACAGAAAGAAGCATTATAATAAGACAGAACGTGAATTCTTTATTATAGGTGACTCATTGTTGAAAAACATAGTTGTTCCAAACTCTGAAAAGGATGTTCGACCAGGAATCGGGATGCATCAATTGCATATTATAGACAATGGGCAATTAGCACCATGTATTGGCAATGTTCTAACTAATTATGCGTATGAAGATGTGTATAAATTTTGTCTAGATCTAGGTATTTCAGATCATTGTGCATTGTTCATTGAGATGCCACAGACAGACAGGAACATTTTCTGTATGAGAACCAATATGAGCAGGAACTTTAGCAAAGAAAACTTGCTAACATTTAGTGAGAAGCTAAAATAGAAAACATGGCCTTTTGATCATTGTAACTCAAGTGATGAAAACTGAGAAATTCCTAAATAGTTTTCTTGGTGTCTTTAATGAAACATTTCCACCTAGACTCTGCAGCAATAAAACAACCAATAAATTGAAGTTTATTACCAAGGGCATAAAAATTTCCAGTGCAACTGCACAGAGAACTAAAATATAATGAAGATATTGTTTTCATTAAATATTTTACACTCTATAAAACCACATTTAAAAGAGTTGTCAGTGCAGCAAAACAACTGGCAAATAACAGGCTAATTTTAAATCCTAGAAATAAGACAAAGGCTGTGTGGTCAGACATTAAATCTGAGTTAGGTGTTAAAGCCTGTAACTAAGAACTTTCAAAAATTGACATTGAAGGAAATACTATTTTAAGTCCAACTCAAATGCCAGAGTACTGTAATGCATTCTTTATAAATTTAGCAAAGTCTGATATAGATTATCACAACAAAGAAAATCCCCTTGGCCTAAGTGAAAACTCTGAAAACTTTACAAAATTCTTAAAAGTTTCTATGGAGGCTGTAGAAAGTGCTTTTCTAAAATTAAGAAACGGAAAATCTACAGGTTGGGATGGAATACCTACCAAAGGTATTAAAGTGGTACAAAATAAAATTGCAAACCCACTAGCACAAATAATAAATCAATATTTTGAAGAAGGCTGTTTCCCAGAGGTACTGAAATATGCTGAAGTCAAACCACTCTTCAAGAACAGATCAAGAAAGATCATGGGAAATTATCACCCTGTCTTGATTCTCCCAGTCCCATCTAAAATATTTGAAAAACTTGCTGTTGCACAAATATAAAACTTAATTTTAAAATATTCTGTTATTCTAAACAATCAGTTTGGTCTTCAGCAGGAGAAGAACACCATAGATACAGTAAACAGCTTCATTGAGAAAATAAGTACATCGTTAGACAAGAGAAATATGGTGGCAGGAATTACCAAACAGTCAAAATGTGAGCAAAATTAAGATTATACACAAGAACCAAGACATAGAAGAAGCTGACTCAGTCAAATTATTAGTTTTAAATGTAGATAAAAATTTGAGATGGCAGGCACACATTGAATACCTAGCAAACAAACTGAGCATCTTTGCATTTGCAATGCCAATATTATCAACTGAAACTGACACAGACACACAAAAAGTAGCACATACAAGCTACTTCGAATCCATTATTAGGTATGGTATTGTTTTCTGGGGTAACTTGACAAACATAGTGTGGACACTAGAAATACAGAAAAAATCATTTGAAATATGTGCTCTACAAATCACAAAGAACCATGTCGAGCATTATTTAGAAAATCTTAAAATATTAGCTCTGCCATCCTTATACATATATGAGATCATTATATTTTTGTACACCAGATGTGAATTATTTGAGGGAAACCATTTTGTCCATCCTCGTGATACTAGAAACAAAGAAAGTTTTATGCTCCCCACCCACCACCTCAGACTGTGTGCCCAGGGAACAAGTTGATGCAGATGAATTTAGGTTCACTTAAAAGAAAGGTATATGAAGTATTGATACTGAAGTGTTATTACTCAGTGGATGAATTCATGCAGGACAAACTGGAAATTCGAGTTGGATACAATGTGTTACATATTCCAAGAAATATCCTTATAGCGTTATTATTTATTGTAGTGCTTTTATTTATTAATGTAAAAATCATTGTAAATTTTTGCCATGTCTGCTGTCTGCAGACCAAATGGATTGCAAATGTACATCATGAGATGAATAAAACACAAGTCAATTCAATTAAAAAAACAGTTGTAATTGGCAAGCTTTCGGAGCCAGTGGCTCCTTCTTCAGGCAGAAGCGCTGAAGGGGAAGGAAGAAGGGCAAAGGAAAAGAACTGGAGAGGTCTACTTAAAGGGTAGATTTTGAGAAAGTCACTGGGTGACTTTTCTGAAATCTACCCCTTATCCTAGACCTCTCCAGTTCTTTTCCTTCACCCTTCTTCCTTCCCCTTCAACCCTTATGCCTGAAGAAGGAGCCACTGGCTCTGAAAGCTTGCCAATTACAGGAGTCTTCTGTGTGTGTTCTGCTGTTGCTTGGTGAGAAGTTGTTTTTTATCTATTCAATTAAATAATTCTTAACATGTATTTTATAATGTCACATAAAATACAAGATTTTCCTCTTCCTCATCCTCTTCCTCTGTTTCTTAGCATGGACCACATGGTTCCTTGGCTGTTCCTTAATCTAAATACTATTTTCTGGAGGTAGCCCAGTGTGTTGGCTACTGTTGCAATGGAAGCTCAGTAGCTTGGGCAGTTTCCTGCTTGAAGCATGCAGCATACCTGCAGTGGTTTTGTTAACCAAACTGCTGATTAGAAAGCCATTTGTGACTTACCTATGGATTGGTACTTGGGTGATGTATGGCTCTGTTAACACGTGGCTTGATGCAGTCATAGAGCTGAGCCATCAAAATCTGCTTTCATGCCCAGCAGCAGATTTCACTGCATTATTCTAGTTTACCTGTGATCCTACAGGCACATTACCCAGGAATTGGCATGTAATGCAAATTATTAAATAAGGTGATTTGAAACACATTATTAATAATAACAATAAATGTAAAAGAATTGCATTTCAGTGAACAATTAACGAAGGCCAGGAAATTGTTGAGCAATTTGACACTAAGATCAATGGCTTGGATATCTTTGACGTTGAGCTGTAGCATGAAGTTATTGACCGCCATAATGTGACAGCTCAAGTTTCCGAGTTGGGTGGCGGAGATTGATGTGTCATCAGTGGACATCATGAAGCGTCCATGTGGGCTTTAGTCAGTTAATAGACACTGTGCTGGGTCTTTCATTCATTAGTATTTCGAATGTATGTGTGCACAGTTTAGAACTTTATGTAGCCTTGTATAAGGAGGCCATAAAGCAGGCTGAACTGTATCATCGCAAAGCATGACATTATTGCAGTCCAGAGTGCCATTATGGTGAAAACCAAATAAGGGTGCTGTGAGGTTGTGGAAGCGGTCTCTTGAGCTGTGCAACGTGTCATTTACCCTGGAGACGTGGGAGGGAAGTACTGTGGTTTCCACTAGTGGCACCCGTAGCACAGAGTTGGCGGCAAGTGCAAATAGCTTGCCGTATAGAATTTCAGGGAGGGAGGCAAGTAGATCGTTTTTGTGGGTGGAGCATATGCCTATTATCATTCACAGTAAAGCTTCTGTCCAGCGAGCGCCATGGCATATAAGGGCGGCTTTTAGTGTGAGATATCTTCTTCCCACAAGGCCGTTGCTTTGAGGGCGATAAGCAGTAGTTCCACAATGAGTGCCACGTTGTTTACTGAACGGGGCAGATTCGAATTATCGTCCTTGGCCGCTGTTTATGGACAGCAGAAACCCATACCGGGAAATCGAAGTGTCAGTGAAGGCTCTGGCTGTTGGTTCAACTGACATGTCTCAGAGAGGGATGGCTTCTACCCACAGCATTATGTAGTCGATGATTGAAAGGATACATCAGTAACCTTGAGAATTAGGGGGAGGGAGGGGGGAGGCATGTCACCAGGTGAAGTTTCATGTGTTGGAACTGCCCTTTCAAGATTTTAAACTGCCTGAGGGATGGATGTGTGTAGCATCCCACTTCGTTTTCTTGACAATGTATGCATATGCATGTCCATTCCTTGCAATCTTCCTTGACATTCAGCCATGCGAAATTATCTGTAACAAGGAGTGTCGTCAGTCGAAAACTGGGATGTGACAAACTGTGCAGCTGGTCAAAGATGATCTTCTGAAACGGTTGAGGTACCAAGAGATGAGTTCGATTCTGTGACATGAGACACAAGATCTGTCTTCTTGTACCCGATATATTACAGTTTTCGAGTTTAAGACTAGTAGTCGTATAATTGAGGAGATCTTGGAGCTGCTTGTCTTTCTGTTGACTCTTGGCGAATATACCTGAGTCCGTTTATGTGGGGGTGATGTTGATCTGTGAGAGGTAATTAGCAATGACACTGTCCAGGCCTTTCAGGTGACGTATGTTGCTTGTAAATTGTGTGATATAATGTGGTGCAAACGTCTGGGGCACAAGTCTTTCGATGGGTAATGGATTGAATCTGGTAGTGGCTGGTGATCTGTCTAGATGATTAGTGGCCTGCCTACTGCGCTATACTTGAACTGGCGGATTTTCTTGTAAATCAAGAGGAGTTTGCAGTCGTAGGCAGACCATTTGCGTTGAGAAAGTCAGTTTTCGCGAGAAAAGAAAAACAACCTCAGTGGTTGCTGTGCATCTGCCTTTTCCTGTTGGAGGACCATATCAATAATGAAGTCACTCACGTTCCACGTTGTGATTGGCTGCACTTGAAGAGGCGGTTGTGCCAGGGTCACTGCTTGAGTGCGAAAGTCTGAGTTGGTCGAAGGCTTTCTGAAAGTCTGTGGTCCATGTCAGCTTCTGTTTACCATTAGTGTTTCTTCCTATGAGAGCCTCTGTGAGTGGGGCCTGAATAGCGGCTGCCTCCAGGAGCTGGCATTGGTAGAAGTTGATCATCCTTAGATATCGACATAATTCCTGATACTTGGGGTGGTGGTAGGTGGCGGATGAGTTCAGTTCATTGTGATATTGGGCAGATGCCCACACATTGACAGCGTGACCATGAAATGTAACATCCAGTTGTAGGAGTTGGCTTTTTTCATCATTAATTATGAAGCCATTTACAGTATGTGGATCAAAAACTTGTTTGACGTGAAAGTCGTGCATGTCGTTATACTGGGAAAAAATGAGGATTCTATCAAGATAAGCGTGGTGATCCTTTGCTACTTGAGGTGAGATCGCTTGAATTATAATCGTGGTCTGGTACACCTGTTGTGGCCTGCACAGCTCTTTTGGGTGTTTTCAAGATGAACAGCAGTGGCGTGTGGCGTTTTCGAACATTTCGTGGTACCTGCAGAGATACAGAGTGTCGGCATGGGAGGTTAAGTTGCCAGTAGTTTGTTTTGTTGACTCAGCTGCATAAGGCCATTGTCCTAGATGGAGGCTGCAATTTCACTGTTGGGTGTGGTCAGGCTATGATTCAGTTGCCACAGGAAGCAGAAAATACTGGGATTGGTGCTCCTGGCTGCACGCAGTGGTATTGTTGTCAACTAAATTTATACATTGCTGGTGTTGAGTTATGGCAAAAATTATATCTATTAGTTTTGAGTCTGTAGTCTAACGGTTCCTCCTTGTTCGTGATCATGGAGAGTTGCACTTGAGATAGGAGTTCACAGCTTGTGATCGGGCACGAGTTGAAAGTCGATTAATGTTCGGAACTGACGCCTTAGTTGTGATGGGGTTCTGTTTGTTAATTGTTCGGTATAGATGGCTTGCAGCTGCTCTGCAGGTGTCCTGGAGAGGCATTGTAGAAGCGCTGACTTCAATGTACAATATTCATTGTCCGTCAGGGGTGCAAGGTTATCACGTTTGCGTGATCATCCGAGTGACTGAGTGGCGTGACGAATTTTGCAGCGTCACATAGTTACACAGTTTTAATTTAAAAAATCCAAACTTTATTTATGTCCGCCATAAACTCTCTCCACAACATTCAAACAACGAAACATAATTAAATAATAATTTTTGAAGTAGTAATGAATTGTAATGAAAGGAAAGAAAGTTATAGAAAAACAATTCATATGAACTGATTTTTTGGTTATGATTTCAAACGTGCTATTATGTGAACTAGAAGAGCGTGTAGTAAAAACTGAGGGTCTAAACCCCAGGAGGATGTGCTGGTTATAGGCCACTGTAATAAGATATATGGTGGTTTACGGGACGAAGGTATGATGGAATAAAATAGAACAGCAGGTGGCTGCCAAGGAGCTTGGCAAGGTGCAGATATAGGCCTGCTTAGACTTAACAGTTGGAATTAGCAGCACACCCACAGCTGGGATGGAAACCACTACACACTTGTGTTAAAATGGAGGCATTGGAAGGGGAATACAGGTTAAAAACTGAAATTAACTGGAAACCTTTAGGATATCCAGAATCCCAAGTTACTGTAGTGAACGTGGTACATTTAGGAATGGTCGGGGAAACGGCAGCTGATTACACAATAACTTCGAACTGTTTCCGGGCGTTACACCAGGCAGCACTAAAAGACCAGGACAGTACGATACCATACGTGTGGTAAGCCTAGCCAGTGCACAATAGCAGATAGGAAACCAATCCAATTAAATTTCTCAGCCCTTCCAACATAGTGAACTTGTGCTATTAGCAGTTTTTTTAAATGATGAATAAAATCTTCAGCACCGGTTGTTAAAATACTTTAATTAAAAAGTCAAGAGCCATTTCGCATAAGTGTAGATGCATCTTCATGTGACCTGTACAATAAATTGAAACGTTAAAGACCTACAATGTTTTTAAAAATAGAGGTGGCTGGCTCTGAGCACTATGGGACTTAACATCTGTGGTCATCAGTCCCCTAGAACTTAGAACTACTTAAACCTAACTAACCTAAGGACATCACACACATCCATGCCCGAGGCAGGATTCGAACCTGCGACCGTAGCAGTCGCGCGGTTCCGGACTGAGCGCCTTAACCGCGAGACCACCGCGGCCGGCTAAAAATAGAGGTGTCCTACCATAAAGCGCCATATGTCAGTGAGAGCTGAGCACTCACAAGACATTAAAAAAATAAACAGTCATGGTGCAGCAAAGTAAATGCTACGAGCCAAGTCGCACAGTTCATCGTCAAGATTAGGGGAGAGTGGGGGAAATACACGCACCTAAGGAAAAATCGATGTGAACCATTCGTTACGTCATTAAAACCTACGAAAATAAGTATATACCATACAATGGACATTTCTCCACATATTCCAATCGTCTATAAATAGTTGTAAACAGTACCTTAATTTTGAACATTAAAATAAAAAAAAAGTGCATATGCGTGGTATTCCCCACCCCTGAGGGTAATGACACGCAAAGTACTGGGTAATAACACGAAAAACAAACAAACCATAAAAATGTACAATACTTGCTATTTTTATTTGTTTATTAGTTACTACAAATAGCAAACAGTATATTTAAGAACGAAATAATGTAATTCTAGAAAGATCTCTTATAATTTTCGTTTTTCACTTTTTTTATGTGAAAAGAGTTCATTTTCTCATACCATACAGCAAAGATTGCACTTGTAACCTTTTGGAGTGTTCCAGCCACTACATTCTTCATGACTCCATCTGCTACAAGAAATACATCGGTACCATAGTTCTCCATCCTTCCCAAACTCTCTACAAACTAAACAGATATCTTCTGAAATCGCCACGTTTTTACCCCTTTCCCAAGACGTGGCCCCACCTATTTGTTTAACACCTTTAGGAGCTGAAATTCTCTCGGGCTTTTGTATTTATGCCCGTTTCATCGACGTTGAACACTCGCCCCTCTTTAAATTTATATTTATCAAATACATGTTCTAAGTTTTTGAAATGTGCATTAACCTCTTCGTCATTAAATGCCTGTATTCAATTAATACTAGTTACTTCAGGTTTTCTCATGCTAATACTTGGGTTTCTTTTTAAAAACAGAGCTAGCCAGTCCTTGACAGCTAACCTAGGGGACTTATCAAAATTGTTTGTGATGTTGCTAGCCTCTGCACACTCAAATGCAATCTTTCGCAGCTGGATGCATGTAATGCCATTTTAATAACATGATCCCTAATCTCATTTTCCCGTTCTGTCGAAAATGTTGGGTTTCTTCCAAGTTTTGGACCCTCAGTATTTTTAGCGTTCATTCTCGTTCGCAGAGTAGCTTCATCAATCCCGAAAGCTCTTGATACTTCTCTTATTTTTCTTCCAGATTAGATGGCATCAAGAGCCTTACAAAGTTCTTCTTGCGTCCATTTTGCTTTCTGGGTTTTTCTTTTATAATATCTACCCATCTGAGATTAAAAAAACTCTTAATATTGAAAATATAACCTGCAAGGGGGAATACCACGCACTTCAACAGCAGCGTGGCATTACCCCACTGTAAGTTCGATGACTAACCTAAGCATAACTCGGCACCTAATTCAAATAGTGGGACAAATCTACAATGAAATTAAAGGTTTCATCTAGGGTTAGTAGTTGATACGCAAGAATTACATTAAAGGAACTTATAGTAGCACTTACCTTGCAATATACAGCTGACCAAAATTACATGAGACACGCCGAAAATAAACAGTACTTCACTACTCCAACAATGCCACTGGAAAATGGCTGGCATAAGCCGCATAGTAGTTGTTACTCCTGCCGGCAGGGTGTAGCACCAACTGGGAACAGCTTGCGCCATTCAAACTACGTAAATCAGCCTGCGTGGGATTACCCACATGCGTGTAATTCCCCCACCTTCCCCTAAGCCAACAGCGCGCTAAAAGTGGTTGTCTACGATCAAACTGACTGAGATCGCGCCTCACCTGTAAGTGATGGGAAGCCGGATAAAACTATTTAAATATCTGAGTCCCGTGTAATGATGTTAAATAACTAAAACATCACATTAGCATGTCTTAACTTCGACAGAGAAGAATAACAGTCATGAATGTCTTACCATGCCGTAGACATAATAGAAACGTGCACGGCGACGGTGTAAACGGGACTGATGCTTTAGATGCTTCCACTGACCGCTCAGTTTTTCTGTTGCCAGACGTGTATTTTTTTCGGTGAGAAGCAGACCAAGAGGACGCTGCCCAACCACAACGTGCAGTAAATCACCAAATCAATGTGCCAATAAATCTACGAAGACTCCTATATATAGTTGGGCGTGGCATATTTTGAAAATTTCTTGCAATGAAAAATCCAGAGCTGACCTTGTAGCCCAGAAAAGAAATCTCTGACTTTGTGAACTCATTTCTCTGCTTTAATGAGGATGCCAAAATTTTCAAGGCTTTGAAAGCGGTGGTGTAAATGTTATTGCAAGGACTTAGAAAAATTCACAGTTTCGTCAAGGTAGCAAAGCACCGATGACAGATCATGTAAAACACTGTGCATGAATCTCTGCCACGTCTGCAAGGTATTTCTTAATTCAAATAGCATAAAATTGTAATGATATAGTTCGAATGGTGTGATGACGCTAGTTTTCGTAGTCCTCCTTGGTCACTGGAATCTGTGGGTTCGTTGGGCTGTTTTGGGGGAGGAGACCAGACAGCGAGGTCATCGGATTAGGGAAGGATGGGGAAGGAAATCGGCCGTGCCCTTTGAAAGGAACCATCCCGGCATTTACGTGGAGCGATTTAGGGAAATCACGGAAAACCTAAAACAGGATGGCCAGACGCGGGATTGAACCGTCGTCTTCCCGAATAAGAGTACAGTGTGCTAACCACTGCGCCACCTCGCTCGGCCTTGAATCCGTCAGAAAGCCTTAGCACAATCGATGACACTAAATACAGATGAACCACTAATTGCATAAGTAAAATCGGCAATGTTTGGTACAGGACAACGGTCCGGTATCTTGCGAGCATTTAATGCTTGGTAATCACCGCATAATTTCCTCTTGCCATCTTTTTCCACCATGCAGAGGGTGAGATGCTCAATCACTATCTGACACAGACACGATGCCTTCTGCTAACAGCCGGCCGAAGTGGCCGTGCGGTTAAAAGTGCTGCAGTCTGGAACCGCAAGACCGCTACGGTCGCAGGTTCGAATCCTGCCTCGGGCATGGATGTTTGTGATGTCCTTAGGTTAGTTAGGTTTAACTAGTTCTAAGTTCTAGGGGACTAATGACCTCAGCAGTTGAGTCCCATAGTGCTCAGGGCCATTTGAACCATTTTGAACCTTCTGCTAACATCTTGTCGATTTCTTTTTATACTGCAACAAATTTAACTGGAGGTAGGCGATGTGCACTGCAAAATACAGGCTGTCCAGACACGGTCTTGAAGAGATGCTGTGTGTTGTGGCAGCGTTTATACCGTTTAAATGAGTCTGTAAGTCATGACCGGCTCCGCGGATTTTGCTGCCCCACGAGAATATGTCTATTTTGCAGTGTCATTCATCCATGACGTTTTATTTTCACATATACCATTTGCTCATCCGTCTTTCTGTTGTGAATAACTCTTTAAAACCAGGGCAAGGTATGGGATCCCAGTCAGTGAAACGGAAGTAAAAAGTTGACGGTCTAATACATTTTGAGTTATAACTCATAAACTATGTCAAGCAAACTAGTTATATCACTTGCAGAGTATATAACTAAATTTGTTTACTTTTTCCCGTTCCGTAAGCGGAGGAGAGCGTGTTGTGCGGAGGGAGGAGCACCAGACCGCCGCGGGGAGCAGAGGCGAGTAGAGTTGTCGCAGTGCCGACACACGGGAGAGACAGGTTTCGTGAAAGCACTTATTTACATAGACGTTTATCTTCACATGTCGTACGTATTCGTAGCCACCACAAAGACAAAGAAACAAACGCACACCTGTTCACTGTGTACTGAACGACTATTCACTGCAGCACTGAACAGTGGTAGATCACATACGTTGGTAGAAGTTGCAAAAGGCACAAAGATTTCCAAATTATGACAACGAGTTGCGAGCAGAGCTATGGGTATCAGCAAACCTCCCAACACTGCAGTTGCATAGGTGGGTGACATCTGGCAACCATTTCGCCTTTAGACAAAGCAAATGTAGGTCTACCTACAAAAAAATGAATGAAAATGTGTGATATACACAAGTAAATTAAAACTAAAATTAATGATATATTATGTTTACACACTTACCTTACCTTGCTTTAGCATCAGCGAACATGTGAATGACTTCATTGAAATCTCAACATTCATCTATCTTATTTTCAGTCGACACGATTGCCAGCACACACAGTTTCCCTGGCCGAAGCCTTCGAGAAAGAAAGGCCATGGCACATATGTCGCAGCACGTGACACAGCGCGTCTTACGAGTGCCAGCAGCCGTCTCCGGCGGGTAGTGAGTTCAATAACTCTGGACTGCGCGTTTAAATGCATGCCCGCTCTCGATAGCACACGAAAAAGTTAAGACTTTCAGTGAGCACCTCTTCAGTTACAAACAGTACTGGCCATTAAAATTGCTATACCAAGATGAAATGCAGATGATAAACGGGTATTCATTGGACAAATATACTATACTAGAACTGACATGTGATTACATTTTCACGCAATTTGGGTGCACAGATCCTGAGAAATCAGTACCCAGAACAACCACCTCTGGCCGTAATAACGGCCTTGATACACCTGGGCATTGAGTCAAACAGAGCTTAGATGGCATGTACAGGTACATCTGCCCATGCAGCTTCAACACGATACCACAGTTCATCAAGAGTAGTGAGTGGCGTAAAGTGACGAGCCAGTTGCTCGGCCACCATTGACCAGACGTTTTCAATTGGTGAGAGATCTGGAGAATGTGCTGGCCAGGGCAGCAGTCAAACATTTTCTGTATCCAGAAAGGCCCGTACAGGACCTGCAACATGCGGTCGTGCATTATCCTGCTGGAATGTAGGGTTTCGCAGGGATCGAATGAAGGGTAGGGCCACGGGTCGTAACACATCTGAAGTGTAGCGTCCACTGTTCAAAGTGCCGTCAATGCGAACAAGAGGTAACCGAGACGTGTAACCAATGGCACCCCATACCATCACGCCCAGTGATACGCCAGCATGGCGATGACGAATACACGCTTCCAATGTGCGTTCACCGCGATGTCGCCAAACAATGATGCGACCATCACGACGCTATAAACAGAACCTGGATTCATCCGAAAAAATGACGTTTTTCCATTCGTGCACCCAGGTTCGTCGTTGAGTACACCATCGCAGGCGCTCCTGTCTGTGATGCAGCGTCAAGGGTAACCGCAGCCATGGTCTCCGAGCTGATAGTCCATGCTGCTAGTGATACGAGGCCGTTGGGATCCAGCACGGCGTTCGGTATTACCCTCCTGAACCCACCGATTCCATATTCTGCTAACAGTCACTGGATCTCGACCAACGCGAGCAGCAACGTCGCGAAATGATAAACTGCAATCACGATAGGCTACAATCCGACGTTTATCAAAGTCGGAAACGTGATGGTACGCATTTCTCCTCCTTACACGAGGCATCACAACAACGTTTCACCAGGCAACGCCGGTCAACTGCTTTTTGTGTATGAGAAATCGGTTGGAAACTTTCCTCACGTCAGAACGTTGTAGGTGTCGCCACCGGCGCCAACCTTGTGTGAATGCTCTGAAAAGCTAATCAGTTGCATATCACAGTATCTTCTTTCTATCGGTTAAATTTCGCGTCTGTAGCACATCATCTTCGTGGCGTAGCAATTTTAATGGCCAGTAGTGTATTAATTAACCGTGAGCCCTTTACGGAGCCGAAAGTTCGCGAAGTGTGGTGGGTGAGCCGAGTAGTGTGACGTCACAAGTTCGTTGTAGGACACATATTTCTGGTGGGTCCCTGCTGTCAGCCGTTGTGTTAGCAAAATTCGTAAGGCTACATTACGTTGCGTGCAATGTTATACGTTTTGTATGAGTTTCAAAGTTCCACCTGGTGTGCTGCCAGGCTTTACTAGTGCTTCATCTACATCTACATCTACATGGATACTCTGCAAATCGTATTTAAGTGCCTGGCAGAGGGTTCATCGAACTACCTTCACGATTCTCTCTTATTCCAATCTCGTATAGCGCGCGGAAAGAATGAACACCTATACCTTTCCGTACGAGCTCTGATTTCCCTTATTTTATCTTGGTGATCGTTCCTCCCAATGTAGGTCGGTGTCAACAAAATATTTTCGCATTCGGAGGAGAAGGTTGATGATTGGAATTTCGTGAGAAGATTCCATCGCAACGATAAACGCCTTTCTTTTAATGATGTCCAGCCCAAATCCTGTATCAATTTTGTGACACTCTCTCCCAAATTTCGCGATAATACAAAACGTGCTGCCTTTCTTTGAACTTTTTCGATGTACTCCGTCAGTCCTATCTGGTAAGGATCCCACACCGCGCAGCAGTATTCTGAAAGAGGACGGACAAGAGTAGTGTAGGCAGTTTCCTTAATAGATCCGTTACATTTTTGTGTGGCCTGCCAATAAAACGCAGTCTTTGGTTAGCCTTCCCCACAACATTTTCTATGTGTTCCTTCCAATTTGCCGGCCAGAGTGGCCGAGCGGTTAAAGGCGCTACAGTCTGGAACCGCACGACCGCTACGGTCGCAGGTTCGAATCCTGCCTCGGGCATGGATGTGTGTGGTGTCCTTAGGTTAGTTAGGTTTAAGTAGTTCTAAGTTCTAGGGGACTTATGACCACAGCAGTTGAGTCCCATAGTGCTCAGAGCCATTTGAACCATTTTTGAACCTTCCAATTTAAGTTGTTCGTAATTGTAATACCTAGGTATTTAGTTGAATTTACAGCTTTTAGATTAGACTGATTTATCGTGTAACCGAAGTTTGAGTTCCTTTTAGCACTCATGTGGATGACCTCACACTTTTCGTTATTTAGGGTCAACTGCCACTTTTCGCACCATCGTTTTGCAGTTTATTTTGATCTTCTGATGACTTTATTAGTCGATAAACGACAGCATCATCTGCAAACAACCGAAGACGGCTGCTCAGATTGTCTCCAAAATCGTCAATATCGGTAAGGAACAGCAAAGGGCCTATAACACTACCTTGGGGACCAATTTAATTCCATCTTTAAAATTGACAAGACTGATGTTCTTAGCCTGCGTATGACTAAGACTGCCGCACAGTTTGGAACAAATTTCGCTTAGAACTTCAGGCGACATCTCTTCAATTTTGTTAATGTCGTACAAAAAATCAAAAAGCTCCCTGTGACTTTTAAGTTGTTGAAATCTCTCAGTGAGAGCATATATTATAACATCAAGTGCTTCAAAATAAAACTATATCTTGTACTGCATGTCTGGATCTTCAGTTTTCTTATCATCTCCCTCATACTGTAACAGTTTCTTCTCGCATATCTTCTGTATCTTGGGTTGAGTTGCCAGTTCCTTTTGTAGTGGTGTCATACCATATCACCACAGAACAAAGGGACGTAAAACTCCAATGTTACTCTCAATAGCGACGATTACATGAATCCTGCTTTCCTATCTTGTTGCACTCAGCGGTTTAAACGCTGGGACAGATATACGACCATTCAAGATTGTCCAGCATTGTGTAGACGGAAAAAATAAATGAAATTTTTTTTCACAAAACAGAAGAATACAATTGCGTATTCCGATGCAATTACAGCATCATTCTACTGATTATGGCTTCAACACTGAGAAAGGAAAGGGAATGAGGGAACACTAAAAAGAAGTTACAGACAAAGCCAAAAAATTATTTAGAGGAACGTGGCAAGAAGAATTGCAGTGCAAATGGTATTAATGGCACATCCAAATGAGAGGGAGTCTTGGGGGAAGGATGCCATACATCTTTCCACGTGTAAACGCCACTTAATCACACTGTCTGAATTCAAAAGACTACGGTATGTGACGCGCATTACATGTATTACTTGTTCCTCATTTATTTATTACATAGCGTTTTTCTCAGAGATTCTGCTATAGGTGTATAAGCTTTCTGTATAGGAACTGTTACGCCTGTAGGTGTGATTTGTGAGAGTGGAAAGACCTGCAGATTTGCCCATTTCAAGAAGATCTGTGAGGAACACTATTTACGACAATTGAGATGCCGGCAGTGTACTTTGGCGCGCCATGTGTTGCCTCATACGCAGTCACTGCCAGCAACATGTAGTACCCTATCGACGTTATGGGCACAAGTCACATCATTTAACGGATTCGAGGTGGTTGGGTAATCACCATAAAGGTTGAAGGCATTTTTTCTTGTTGCGTTATATCTGACTGCTTGTAGTTCTTTGATTTTTGAGTACTTCTGTACTGCATTTTTTGTAGATAGAGTTTGCACAAATGCCAGGGTCATAAACGCGAACAAGACTCAAGAAGGGACTGAATCCTTGGTGAAACAGGTAACTGAGCTGAAGGAGGGTAATGCTGCTTTGCAAAGGGGAGCGGATACTTCAAGGCAGACAATGTGTGTAGACAGAATGAACTAGCTGGGGTTGTCATTCGGTATACCTGCTCCTTCGTTGAATTCGGTTGCAGCTAGTCCCCTGAATGATTGATTTGCGCAGGAAGAAAAACCAACAGTGGTCCTTGCAGGCTATTGTCCGCAACGAAACTGAGTTTATTGTGAGAGTCCTCTCCCTGTAATTCTAGGTAACCCAGCCGGTACTCTTAAACAGTAGTAGAAAACCATTTACTAGTTCTTTATTAAACGCAATTTCTTCAAGAATTAATGACCAAAATATCCTGTGCCTTTTGACTTTCAATGCTTCGCATTGGCAGATGAAATGTGGTGTGGTTTCATCCCCCTCATCGCATATCCTGCTCTTAGGCCCTTTTCTCTCCATAACCATCGTATGCAGGTGCAGATTCTAAGGCCAATCATTAGTCCTACCATGAGTTTAATGTGTCTGTTGTTCAAGCTCTGGATTACACAACTTCTCTTGAAACATGGCTTCGGAGTCATTAGGTTGTCACGTTTGATTTTGCATCTTGGTCCAATATTCTAAATGTTGCCTGCTGACCCACCCACAGCAGCATTATCTTGATGCTTTTCTCTAGCTACACGTGGGCTTCATGGCATTCTGCAACAATCTTTCATGTCATTGCAGGGACTGATAGAGATTTCATAGCTGCTTGGCTGTCTGAATGAATGAATGCAGGTGCCACCGCCACTAGCCTGTTCGTCTGTTGAGGACCTGTCAGTAAACCAGACAATGTCTCCTGAATGGTATCGTAGCTCGTTCGTCCACTGCTCCCTGTTTCCAATTGGTAGCTCGAAATGTTTATTGAAACAGTTAGAAGTTATTGTATAATCAGCTGGCGTTTCTCCGACCATTCCTAAATTTGCCACATTTACTATAGTGATGTGGGATTCTGGATTTCCTAAAGGTTTCCAGTTAATTCCAATATTTAACCTGTATGCCCCCAGCCACCGCCTCAATTGTAACACAAGTTTGTAATGGGGGAATGTCCACCATGGTTTCCATCCCAGCTGTATTGTGGCAGGTGACACTAGTGCGTGTCTCAGACAAGAAATGTGGGGGTTGGCTTTACATGTTGTCATGGTCATTAGAAATTTCTTTTTTAAAAGCATTTGTAGTTAAAAACTTTGAAATGTAACTTAGTACACCACTGAAATAACCTAGCAAATAACATGAACTTTTTGAATGCTACATTTATATAAGGGTACAAAGTCTCCCTTACATATGTTGATTTTATATCCATGTTGTGTAGCTTCAAATAAACAAGCAGAACTACAGTTGGCGTGTTTCTTGTTAAGGAGATAATTATCTTCATTTCGTTTATTGAATTGCTTTCGTTTTCGTTGTACTCGGTTGTTGTATTCTTGTCCGAGGTATTCCTTTCGAGCTACGTGCAGCGCCGAGAGAGTCAGGCTGCCCGCGACGTCAGTAGGGGGACAAGGCCAGAACGAGCGCGTTATTTTAGTGTGGGTTACCTACATAAGGCGCAGGCTCGTTCTCCTTTGACTGACAGGTCATTAATCAATTGGTTTCCTTCGATAGACAGGTCCTCAACCTATTGTTCTACTAGAAGGATCCTTCCTTTTGACTCAGAGGTACTTAACCTATTGTTCCCCTGCCCCCTCTCCATCCTCCCCCTCAGGAAAAATACAGCCCATCCCCTCTCCCTCACTGCTACAGGTGAACTTTCAGGTCTGAGTTATTCGAATAGCCGCCTCTTACTCTTATGAATTTGAATGACTACTTAATTAAACTGATCAATTAATTAACTCCTCCCCCTCTGGTAAACCCCCATCCCTAGCCCTCCCCTCTCCCCACCCCTCTCGCCCTTCCCTCCCCTACCTGGAAATTGGCTGCTCTGTGGTGGGGTGGAAGGATCTCATGACAGGAAATTCAAGGATATATTGTTTATTTATAAAAAAAAAAATCAGTTTCAGGGGTTGGATTTCTCTTGCTCATCATTCTCTGTTGTTTGGTAAGATGCAGGTGTTGCGAGAAGTAAAGAGATGCTTGCATAGCAGCTCACCCTCGTAGATGCAGCTAAAATGTTCTCAATGTTACACTGATGCCACAGGTCTATGTAAATAAGAGCCAAGTCTCTCCTCTGACTGCGCTGTAGAAATCTGTTACAATGTATCAGAAACAGGGTGCATTCTCCCTAGCGAACCTAACGGGTCATGCGAGATGCTTCCGGCCACGTATGTGTTTACCCAGTCACCACCTGTACCTGCCAGTCCAGCACAGGCCTAATTGCCAAGTCAGAGGTGAATGCATAGTGAGGCCTAATTGCCAAGTGAGAGGTGACTGCATAGTGATTCACCTGAGTAGGCACAACTGAAAGGTTCTCAGTGTTATATTGATGTCTCATGTCTATGTAAGAAACAGCCAAGTCCCCCCTCTGAATGCACTATAGAAAAATACTGCAATGCTTTCAGAAACTGTTAACGAAAATATTCCAGAATTACGCCAAATGCATTCTTCCTGATGTTCCTAACGGCAGAGCCCGTCATCACATATAAGTCCCTCACGGAAATCGTGAAGTGTCACAGAAATAGTTAACGGTCGCTTTTGTAGGAGCATTCGTGATGTCTCAGCTTGTCTGCATGGAAATTTTTATTGTAACAGGAGCTGTTTACGGAAACAGGCCAGAATAACACCGACTGCATTTTTTCTGATGGTCCTAACAAGGCACCCCGCCCATCACGTGTTACCCTTCCTGGAAATCAGGCCTTCCTGCTTTCAACATACGTCTCAGAAACGGTAAACCTTCTCGCCGCTACGCAGAGGCTTCTACATACCAGCACAAAGGATGTCTTGTGGATGAATGGAGCATTCTGATTGGCTCTTAATGAATTTATTCGCCAAACTGCTGCTGCTGCCAATGCAGGATCACTGTCCACCATTTTTTTTCTGCAGACGAGACTTTCAGCAGCAAAAGTATTTTGTACAGATCGCCATATTGCAGTGACTGTTAAACCCTGCAAAACTGATCTACAGATCATCAAATATGGAAAGACACTTCCTCAATTACACTGCTGTGTCACTGAGGACAGAAGCTTGAATATTACGGCGTGAAACCCATCTCCAATCCGGCAATATATTACTGCGTACCATATCGATGTAGTAAACACACAATTCGTATACTGTGCCATAAAAAATTGCCCCTTTTGCGTCATGCATACAGCTATCGACCGCCAGACACTCGTACACATACCGCGAAGACAGACAGCATAAGCACATGCACCATATATACTCCTCGCAGCACTAGATACTTCCTGTGAGGTCGGTCATTCACCACAGCCGATGGACACAAGTCATCCACCCCTGACGCATGACCAGAGTGCCCTAAACGGACCGAAGTCACTCTCTTATGTATTAGATATCTTATTTCTAAGTTACGTTAAATGAAACTTTAAGGTATTCAAATGTGTTAACAGCCACAACGTTTTCCTTAACCAAGCTTTAGCTACGTAGTTTTTATTTCAAAAGTCGTGTAGTTATAGCCTCTGCAGCATCTTATTTCTAAGTTACGTTAAATGAAACTTTAAGGTATTCAAATGTGTTAACAGCCACAACGTTTTCCTTAATCAAACTTTAGCTACGTAGTTTTTATTTCAAAAGTCGTGTAGTTATAGCCTCTGCAGCATTGTGCTCTGATTGCCTCGCTGTTAATGCGCAGTGAGCCGCTATGCAAACATCTCTTTCAGTGCTGGACGGGCAGGTACATCTCAGCAATGGTGCCTAGTTGAACAGGTATTTCTCATGTGTCATGTAAGATAGAGATGTCGGCGCCTCATACTTGGGGGACCCAAACTGACACCTGTGCATGGTACGGCAGCTGACGGCCGCGTCGTGGGCGGCTTGTGCATTCTGACTCCTGGGAGCATGTGCGGTGGCGTTCTGTGTGGTCCAGTGGCGAGGGAATGGCAGGCGGTGCATGCATCGTGATCGAAACATTTTTCACTTTGTAATTATGTGTGGCGCGTGTTTCATGATGGTATTCCTTGCGCAATCGGACTGAAGAAAGAAAGCGATCGATATAATTACTTCTCATAAGTCCTGCATCTTCCCAAACAGCAGATAATGATGAGTAAGAGAAATCCATCCACTGAAAACTGAATTTTTTTATAAATAAACAATATACCCTTGAATTTCCTGTCATGAGATCCTTCCTCTACACCATAGAGCAGCCAGTTTCCAGATAGGGGAGGTGAGGGGGAGAGGGCTGGGGAGAGGAGAGGGAGGGGTGTGGGGTCTTCAAAAAATGTGTGTGAATTACTAAGGGATCGAACTACTTAGATCATCAGTCCCTAGACTTACACACTACTTAAACTATAGAGCAACACACACACACACACACACACACACACACACACACACACACATATCCGAGGGAGGAATGAAACCTCCAGTGGGAGGGGCCGAAAGTGTACCTGTAGCAGTGAGGGTGAGGGGGTGGGTTGTAGGTTTCCTGACTGTTGGGGGGAGGGGGTGGGGGAACAATAAGTTAAGTACATGTCAATTAAAAGGAAGGATCCTTTTAGTAGAACAGTAGGTTGAGGACCTGTCAATCAAAGGAGAACAGTAGGTTAATGACCTGTCAAAGGAAAACAACAGGTTTGCCCCTGAGTGCATATCTGCCCCTGATGAAGGCAACCCACACTAAAAGACACGCACTCTTGTCGGCCATGTCCCCCTACTAAAAGTAGTAGCAAAGAGATCCCAGGCTGTACGCAATTCATAAGGGATACCAGAACATAGGGCTGACAACAATGTCAATGGAAAATTCAGTTGTTTCTGGTGTGAGAACAAGACTAGTCTGTTCTGCTTGTCTATATTTGTGAAGAAATTGTTATTCCGTATTTGAGGAATGGTGCTACTCCTTTAGTAGAGCTATGTGATCTTGTCGAGAGTCGACGTTTGCTCCACTGAAGACGCAAGATAGTCGAAGAACCTCGCAATGGCACTATTTTTTTGGAACAGGTAAGCGTATAGCGTATCCAAGGTACTGTACAGCACGTAAAGAGATTTTTTTAAGAAGCTAAGTACGTTAATTGAGAATAAAATCAAATAAAATCAAGCTTACGAAAACAAAAGTCACAACAAAGAATAACAGTTCTGTTGGAATGCAACGGTTGGTGGTCTATCTTATCTAACTAGATAATCAAATTGGATAGCAAACTTTTGTGGCGCAGCTTCGTGTTAAGCGTATTTTCGGAGAACATTTTTAGCGACCAATAAATTTCAATCTCCTCTAAAATGTTGAGTGTAACTCCCTTATTTTCGTGGTGCAGCACCTGCAATTTTGAATGGAGGCTAGTAATCGAATGGCCTGTTTCGTGTAAATGGGCGCTTAAAGCTTACCTTGAGCCCGAGTTGTTACTACGAGGGATGAACCTTAATAGTGGTAACTATTTATTTATTGCTCGTACAAAACAGATACGTGTTTCAAAGTTTTACTGACCTTCAACGGAGTCACCGGCAGTGTGTATAACCCGTTGCCAGCGATGTGGAAGTCGTGGGATACTTTTAGCAGTGCCAGTTGTGTTGACAGCTCGAGCGACGCCGTCTATTGCCCGACGAATTTGTAGCAGTTTTGAAGCGAATGCCGTGAAGTGTTTCCTTCAGTTCAGAAATTGAGTTGAATTTATGAGGGCTTAAGTCAGGGGAGTGCAGTAGGTCGTATAGCATTTAGCAGCCCCATCAGTCAAACAAATCAGTAAAAGACAATATTCTTCTCGGGTGTGCAGCCGGATCATAACGTCTTCATGACACAATATTTCTGTGGTCCAACTGGCCGCCATCTTCAAGTGAGAGTGCTGGTGCACGATCTCGCCGGAACTGACTTCCAGCGTTTTCTTTTTTTTCTTTATTGTATTTCAATTCCCCATCGGGCGTGCTGGCAGCAGCATATACGCTGCTCTTCAGCCGAAAGACATAGAACAAACAATAGAAGACATTTAAAAATAACAAAGGAGAGAATATGGTGAACATAGATATAAAAAAGGGGGAACATCAAGGAAGGCAATAGACAAAAAACGGGGTGACCGGAAAATGGGGATAAAAAACTGTTAAAACTGTTTAAAAGTAGCACACACAAAAAGCTACAGACTGCGACAATTAAAAGAACACAAGGCACAGTATGACTGGAGCATAAAAGGTATCGACGGATGGCATAGCACATAACAATCACTGACGGCGAACCTCAAGGCAATTAATTAAAATCACACCTCTTGATGCACAGGAGAAACAGCACACTGATGTGGCACACTGACGATGATCAAAACAGAGGATCTGCCAGGCGCAAGGAGATTAGGGAGACCGGAAGAAGGGAGGGAGGGGAAGAGATGGGGGAGATGAGCGGGGGGTGCGCTGAAGAGGGCCAGGTAGGGAGGGATGTGGGAAGGAAAGAGGCAAGTATGGGGTGCAGGGCCTCAGGGTAGGGGGGGGGGAAAGGAGGAAAATCCGCTCTGGGAGAAGGAGGGAAGAGGAAAAAGGGGGCCCTGGGGAGGGGGGGGAACAAGACCAGGTTATAGTTGGAAGGAAGGGTAGATGTCATGGCAAAGTTCATCCAGGAGGGGGAGGCACTGGAAATTGCCCTGATGAAGGAGATGGAGGGTGTGGAGGTGGAGAGAGGGAGGGATACAGTGATAGAGGCACGGCAACAGGCGGGGGGTGGAGAGGAAGGAGGAAACCAGAGGGTGGGGGGGGATCAAGCCTGCGAACAATGTAAAGGATGCAGAGATGTTGGAGGAACAGGAATAGGTGGGGGAAGGGGATCAGTTCACACAGGAGCCGTGTGGGGGAAGGAAGGCGGATACGGAAGGCAAGGCGGAGAGCACGGCGTTCAAGGATTTGGAGGGCCTTGTAAAAGTGGGTGGGGGCGGAGATCCAGGCAACGCTGGCATAACAGAGGATAGGACGGATGAGGGATTTTTAGGTGTGGAGGATGGTAGAAGGATGCAATCCCATGTCTGGCCAGACAGGAGTTTCAGAAGGCAGAGGTGGGAATGGGCTTTCTGCTGGACGGTCTGGAGATGAGGGGTCCAGGTGAGGTGTCGGTCGAGGGTGAGGCCAAGTTATTTCAGGGTGGGGGTGAGCTGGATGGGACGATCATAAAGGGTGAGGTAGAAATCATGGAGGCGAAAGGAGCGAGTGGTGTGGCCTATGATGATTGCCTGGGGTTTTGGAGGGGTTGAGACGGAGGAACCACTGGTTACACCAAGTGGTGAACTGGTTAAGGTGGGTTTGGAGGTTACGTTGAGACCGTTGAAGGGTAGGATAGAGAGCCAGGAAGGCGGTGTCATCAGCATACTGGAGAAGGTGGACTGGTTGGGGTGGCTTGGCCATATCAGCTGTATACAAGAGATAAAGGAGAGGGGAGAGGACAGAACCCTGGGGGACGCCAGCCGTGGGATAAAAGATACGGGAGTTGGTGTTGTGGAGGGTGAGATAGGAAGGATGGTGCGAGAGGAAGGAAGCGACCAGACGGACAAAATTGATAGGCAGGGCGTAGGTTTAGAGTTTAAAGAGGAGACGGGGATGCCATACACGGTCATAGGCATTTTGGAGGTCAAGGGAAACAAAAATGGCGGAGCGACGGTAGTTCAGCTGGAGGGACAGAAGGTGAACAAGGTTGAGGAGTTTGCCTTCAGCAGAGAAGAAGGGTCGGAAGTCACACTGACTTCCAGCGCAAGCGGCGGCCCTTATATAGGCCGCAGAAGACCCACAACGAGAGCGCGAGAAGGTGCCGTAACTGCCCTCTAGCGCAAGTAAACATACCGCGCCGCCAGTGGTGGAAACAGGCGAAATCGAGATATCGCTATCAAAAATTAAAAAATTTTTAAAAATTTTATTCCGACGATCGAAATACAGACCGTTGTGTTTACTGTCTGATAACACCGTGTCCCAAGTCTTACTCAAAAGATAACACTTGTCTCTATTAATAAGATTGTCAGATAAACGAATCTCTATGGATTCTTTTAAAACACCGCGGAAATATTCTGTCATGAAGAATTTATGATCCGGCTACACACCCGAGAAGAATATTATCAATTATCACGCCGGGAAAGCCTTCGTAGTCACAAATCAGTAACAGCTTGTACTGTACGTGCTTGAGCATTGTCCTGCAAAATGATGGTCAGGTCCTGAAGAAAGTGTCATCACTTCTGTCTCCAAGCTGGTCGTAGCTTGTGTTCCAAAAATTGTTCGTAATTGTAATTCCTAGGGATTTAGTTGAATGTTCGGCCTTTAGATCTGACTGATTTATCGTGTAACCGAAGTTTAGCGGGTTCCTTTTAGCACTCATGTGGATGACCTCACACTTTTCGTCATTTAGGGTCAATTTCCTATTATATTTGCCATCACTATCAGCCCCGTCATGTTTTGGGACGCGCGGATTTGATGTACTAGATGACACAGAGGTGTAAATTTTCTGCAACAGGTTTCTTTTAACACTATTGTTTTTAACTGTAATGTAATTTCAAGCACAGCAAGGGTCATGGCGAAATATCGGTAGACACTACACAAGATGACCGAGTGGAATAGGACTGCAACCGTGGTCGATACGTCCGTTTTATAGTCCAACTATAGTTATTTAGCAACATGATACCGCTCCAGGATGCAACAAATTTACACTCCTGGAAATTGAAATAAGAACACCGTGAATTCCTTGTCCCAGGAAGGGGAAACTTTATTGACACATTCCTGGGGTCAGATGCATCACATGATCACACTGACAGAACCACAGGCACATAGACACAGGCAACAGAGCATGCACAATGTCGGCACTAGTACAGTGTATATCCACCTTTCGCAGCAATGCAGGCTGCTATTCTCCCATGGAGACGATCGTAGACATGCTGGATGTAGTCCTGTGGAACGGCTTGCCATGCCATTTCCACCTGGCGCCTCAGTTGGACCAGCGTTCGTGCTGGACGTGCAGACCGCGTGAGACGACGCTTCATCCAGTCCCAAACATGCTCAATGGGGGACAGATCCGGAGATCTTGCTGGCCAGGGTAGTTGACTTACACCTTCTAGAGCACGTTGGGTGGCACGGGATACATGCGGACGTGCATTGTCCTGTTGGAACAGCAAGTTCCCTTGCCGGTCTAGGAATGGTAGAACGATGGGTTCGATGACGGTTTGGATGTACCGTGCACTATTCAGTGTCCCCTCGACGATCACCAGTGGTGTACGGCCAGTGTAGGAGATCGCTCCCCACACCATGATGCCGGGTGTTGGCCCTGTGTGCCTCGGTCGTATGCAGTCCTGATTGTGGCGCTCACCTGCACGGCGCCAAACACGCATACGACCATCATTGGCACCAAGGCAGAAGCGACTCTCATCGCTGAAGACGACACGTCTCCATTCGTCCCTCCATTCACGCCTGTCGCGACACCACTGGAGGCGGGCTGCACGATGTTGGGGCGTGAGCGGAAGACGGCCTAACGGTGTGCGGGACCGTAGCCCAGCTTCATGGAGACGGTTGCGAATGGTCCTCGCCGATACCCCAGGAGCAACAGTGTCCCTAATTTGCTGGGAAGTGGCGGTGCGGTCCCCTACGGCACTGCGTAGGATCCTACGGTCTTGGCGTGCATCCGTGCGTCGCTGTGGTCCGGTCCCAGGTCGACGGGCACGTGCACCTTCCGCCGACCACTGGCGACAACATCGATGTACTGTGGAGACCTCACGCCCCACGTGTTGAGCAATTCGGCGGTACGTCCACCCGGCCTCCCGCATGCCCACTATACGCCCTCGCTCAAAGTCCGTCAACTGCACATACGGTTCACGTCCACGCTGTCGCGGCATGCTGCCAGTGTTAAAGACTGCGATGGAGCTCCGTATGCCACGGCAAACTGGCTGACACTGACGGCGGCGGTGCACAAATGCTGCGCAGCTAGCGCCATTCGACGGCCAACACCGCGGTTCCTGGTGTGTCCGCTGTGCCGTGCGTGTGATCATTGCTTGTACAGCCCTCTCTCAGTGTCCGGAGCAAGTATGGTGGGTCTGACACACCGGTGTCAATGTGTTCTTTTTTCCATTTCCAGGAGTGTATAAATGTAGACACTCTTCGTGCAAAGGCAAACAGTAAGAAGTGTTGGAAATGGTTCGAGCAGCCAAATGGAACTGAATACCATTCGGATGATATTTTTCTCCTAGTAGATTCATTAGAAAAGTTATGCAGGCGACATATATTTTAGGTGGCTGAAGCAAAAATATAAAAATGAGCTGCAGAAAATCTATCACAGATGTGAATTCTTTTGTGATTTAAATTTACTGTCTTTGTGAATTTCAATTCATCATTTTTTATAAAATTTTGGTACGTTGTGATTCGATGGTAGGCAAATTAAAAAGACTGTGGGATTAGTTTGCAGTTCTTTATTCACCTGTGTACATACTCTTTGAGAAAAATACTTTCTCGCAGTCACCCCGAATTGCATGCTGATGTTACGATAACTTAAAAATTTTCTCTTTTAAATACGAATATTTTCGGAAAATCTATTTAATATATCGATGGCGGCAGCGTGTGACTTTCAGTTACAATGAAGTTGGTGTTACTGTAGACAATTTCTAAAAAAAGTCAAAAAATCTCAAAAAGTGTCGCGACGTCACTCCCTCTTAGGGTACGTGTTTTCGTCGCAATTATTAAGGCACATATTTCAGGAGATCAGATAAGATATTCATTTCCTGTATTTTTATCATGATTATCTTACAGAGAATAAATTTAAATATGAAAATACACCATTTCCGAACTCATTTGCACCTAAACACACACTACTCAGCAAAACTGAAAGACGAGATAGATGCAGGACCATATAAATATTTACTATTGGCGGCCGCGGTGGTCTAGCGGTTCTAGGAGCTCAGTCCGGAGCCGCGCGACTGCTACGGTCGCAGGTTCGAATCCTGCCTCGCGCATGGATGTGTTTGATGTCCTTAGGTTAGTTAGGTTTAAGTAGTTCTATGTTCTAGGGGACTGATGACCATAGATGTTAAGTCCCATAGTGATCAGAGCCATTTATTTACTATTCGGTGGAAATTAACGAAAGTGCGGGAGCATGTTGAGAGGGATCTATCAGTCGTGCACAGAAAGTTCGACGTCACATGGCATGAGGTCAGCTTGACTGTAGCTCTAAACTGGGCTGGCCCCGCAACACGAGGCAGCTGAGGCCGGCCGCGGTGGAAGAGCGGTTCTAGGCGCTTCAGTCCGGAACCGCGCGACTGCTCGGTCGCAGGTTCGAATCCTGCCTCAGGCATGGATGTGTGTGATGTGATTAGTTTAGCTAGGTTTAAGTGGTTCTAAGTTCTAGGGGACTGATGACCTCAGATGTTAAGTCCCATAGCGCTTTAGAGCCATTTGAACCATTTGAACGAGGCAGTTGAAGGAACGGGAAGAGACAGTGCGTATCAATCAGTGATCAGCTGCGACGGACTGTAGTGGTGTTCTTCATTCCACCAATGCCTGGAGACAACATTTGGATGGCTTCACGCGGGAGAATCATCAGGAAACTGTTGAAGGACGAAGTGCGATGAATGTAGCTCAGGAGTTTGGCATTGGTCACATCGTTGTTTCGCGTGGTTTGGAAGCGTCCCGAACCACAAGCACTGCTGTCCGAAGGAGAGGAGGTGGTCGACCATGGTCAATTATAGCAGCAGATGACCGCAACAGGCAAGAAGGGACCCACGTCAAACAGCGGGTGCAATTGGAACCACATTTAAGAGGATCGCAAGGCACGTAATATCAAGCCGCACAGTGTCGCGCTGACTGCATTGGAGTGGTCTCCTTGCCCGACGACCAGTACGTTGTGTTCTGTTGATATCCACTCATCGACCGCACCGTTTGCGACGTTCCCAATAGCTTAGAGACAGGACCGACGAGGAATGGTGTGGCATGCTCTTTCGGATGAGAGTAGATTCAGTCTGATAAGTGATTCAGGGCGTACCCTCATATGGCGAGAAGTGGGAACACCTAATGCACACAAGAACAATGTCGAACATTATCGTTTTGGCGGTCTAAGTATATAATGTTACATGGTCGTACTGACCTCCGGATCCTTGATCACGGCACACTCACCGACCAACCTTATTGTGACATTGTACTCCTTCCAGATGTGCGTCTTTTCAGGGGTGCATACGGCCCCGACTTCATTTTTATGGATGACAATGTGCGGCGGAATCGAACTGCGCCAGTGGAGGAGCTCTTGGAATGAGAAGATATTCGAGGAATGTTCTCTCGTCTTAACTCCCATCGTGCATGTATGTGATTCGTTGGGGAGACGTATTCCAGCACGTCCACATCCACCAATGACCATCCAGCAGAGGTCAACCGCGCTGATGGAGGAATGTGACACCCTACAAAGAGAACTTCTTACCAACCTTGTGGGCAACATGGGAGCACATTGCAGACCATGGATTGTTTTCCCTGGTGCTACTCATAATCTCTACAGTAATATAACAACATGAAAAGATGAAACAAAAGAAAGCACATAATGAAGCATCTCTCACTTACCAAGACAGCTGCCGTTGTAAAGTGGGGTCTGCAACTCCAACTTATCCCCACGTAGGAATATGATCTTACCTCTAATGACCTGAGAATTTTGTTCAATTGTGAGGCGGGCATGGCAGGATGTCATACGTCTTCCTTAGTGTACATGCTAAAAAAAAAAAAAAAAAAAAAAAAGGAGAGATAAAAGGTAATTTTTCTTTCAATAGCGTTACTACACTGAAGAGCCAGAGCAACTGGTACACCTGCCAAATATAGTGTAGGGCCCCCTCGAGCATGCAGAAGTGCCGGTACACAACGTGGCACGGAGTCGACTAATGTCTGAAGTAGTGCTCAAGGGAATTGACATCATGAATCCTCCAGGACTGTCCATAAATCCGTAAGAGTACGACAGGTATCTCTTCTGAACAGCACGTTGCAAGGCATCTCAGATACGCTCAATAATGTTCATGTCTGGGGAGTTTGGTGGCCAGCGGAAGTGTTTGAACTCAGAAGCTACTATGTTGCAATTCTGGAAGTGTGGGGTGTCGCATTGTCCTGCTGGAATTGCCCAAGTCCGTCGGAATGCACAATGGACATGAAATGATCCAGGTGATCAGACAGGATGCTTACGTACGTTTCACCTGTCAGAGTCGTATCTAGACGTATCTGGGGTCCCATGTCACTCCAACTGCACATATCCCACACCATTAGAGAGCCTCCACCAGCTTGAATAGTTCACTGCTGATATGCAGAATCCATGGATTTATGAGGTTGTCTCCATACGCGTACACACCCATCCCCTCTATACAATTTGAAACGAGATTCGTCCGACCAGGCAACATGTTTCCAATCATCAACAATTCAGTGTCGGTGTTGAAGGGCCCAGGCGACGCGTAAGGCTTTGTGTCACGCAGTCATCAAGGATACACGAGTGGGCCTTTGCTCCGAAAGCCTATATCGATTATGTTTGTTCAATGATTCGCCCGCTGACCCTTTTTGATAGCGCAGCATTGAAATCCACAGCAATTGGCCGATTGGTTGCACTTCTGTCACACTGAACGATTCTTGCAAGTTGTCGTTGGTCCTATTCTTGCATAATCTTTTTCCGGCCGCTGCGATGTCGGAGATTTGATTTTTTACTAGATTCCTGATATTCACGGTACATTCGTGAAATGGTCGTACGGGAAAATCCCCACTTCATCTCTACCTCGGAGATGCTGTGTCCCATCCCTCGTGCGTCGACTATAACACCACGTTCAAACTCACTTGAATCTTGATAACCTGCCGTTGTAGCTGCAGTAACCGATCTAACAACTGCGCCAGTCATTTGTCATCTTTTATAGGCGTTGTCGACCGTAGCGCAGTATTCTGCCTGTTTACATATCTCTGTATTTTAATACGCATGCCTATACCAGTTTCTTTGGCGCTTCAGTGTAGATGACTTACGTTAGTGTTAAGAGAAATGGCGATTGCAGCCCGAGAGGTTTAAGATTTTGTTTGCGTGGCCTCCTTGTTGACTTTAGCCTCAGACAGCAGCAAATCGATTCTTTCTTCGAAACATAAATCCTAACATAGGCTAATGTACTTAATGAATTAAAAAAAAGTAGCTGGCATGCTCGTTCCTTAGGCTGAGGTCACTAATGGACACCCTTGTGGTAACACTCGAGGCGGAGATAGGAAGTTGAGCTGGCAGAAGAAATTTTGATTATTAGAATTTCGTCGAGAGATGGACGAGAGTCGGTGGCATATAATTTCTGATCTCCAGTTTCTGGACCAACACCATCGTATAAACCAGTATCTCTTTTCTGCGTCTAATGTACAGCGTGACCCAAAAGTTCGTTAACGTTTGAAAATTCAGTACTTCGCGGAATAGTGTAGGTAGAGAGGTAAAAATTGACACGAATGCTTGAAATGACGTGGGTTCTATTGAAACCAAAATCTGCGCAAAAGTCCAAGAGATGATGTTTCATATGATAAAAAAGCAATAATTAGGATAAAAATAGATTTTTAGCAAAGATGATGCTATTTATAACAAATGCTCACCACGACGATCGTTGTTCATCACCAATACAGTACTTGTAGTCGAGGGGCGCTGTTGTGAACAGCACTATACAACATATCAGCAGGTGCGGCGATAAATTGCCTTCGGACGTTGTGTTTTAGCATCTCAAATGTGTCGGACGATGGCGGTAGATTTGCGACTTCAGGTGACTCCACAACAAATAATCATATGGATTGACGTCTGGGGAACTGGGAGGCCAAGCATGACGCAAATGGCTGCTCAGCACACGATCCTCACCAAACTATGAGGGCAAGAGATCTTTCACACGTGTAGCAACATAAGTGGAGCGCCACCCAGTTTGAAAGTC
Organism: Schistocerca serialis cubense; assembly: GCF_023864345.2. Taxonomy (NCBI): domain Eukaryota; kingdom Metazoa; phylum Arthropoda; class Insecta; order Orthoptera; family Acrididae; genus Schistocerca; species Schistocerca serialis. The sequence continues at coordinate 149,567,166 of NC_064640.1, forward strand.
GTACCTTCCAGCAGATGTTTATCAGGATGATGCGATTCTATAACATAGTGGCGTACGTCGCACCCGTCACGCTGGCAGTTTGAAAAGTAGCGACTCGCATTTCCTCGAATAAAAAGTGTCCGATCACGACTGATGTGGTAGATTCCCACCACAGCGTGACTCTCTCGTCGTGCAATAGGGTTTCCATGACAGTTCTAGGTCTTCTGGTAGTCCAAATTCTGCAGCTGTGGCTGCTCACAGACCCTCGGATTGTGAAATGGGCTTCTTCGGTTCACAACACGTTATCTTTCCCTATTTTGTGAAGTGCCCACACCGCAAATGCTCTCCGCGTCACAATATCGGTTGCTAATAGGTCACGAGGACGCTCTACCATTGGAGACTCGCTGACGTGTTGCCGTCCAGTGCCACCTGTTGGCCCGTTTTTGCACTCGTTTTCGGTTTCAGTAAGACCCCTTGTCATTTCAGGCACGTGTGTCAAGTTTTACCTCTCTACGTACATTATTCCGCGAATTAGTGCATTTTCAATTGTCAAAGGACTTCTGGGTTACCCTGTAGAATACTAGGCAAAATCTTGCATCCAAGAGTGAAAGAATAATAGTGTAACACAGGGAGGATATGTGACGCAATTGACAGTGATCCATTGGTCAGAAAGAGTCGTTTAGTTCGCTAGCAGACGTATAGTCAATATAGAACAGTAGTCTACGTGCTGTTTTTGATTTTTCCACTCTTTCATCCTTCGATTCGACACTCATTCATAACAACACACAAACTCGCTAGTGTAGGATCTAACCATTCACAGAAATCACTGACACGACACGCTTGACACATCATTCACAGATAGGAGCATGGGACTGTCCAATCGTTTCAACTGGAGTCTTGGCAAGAACGCTGCTTGGGTTTCCTGTTCTGACCTCAACAGTCAGTATTGGGCCTGGAACCGATATTTCTTCCTAAATGGACAGGATGTCCAACACAAATGAGAAAGAGAACAGTTAGATTTCTGTATTTACACTGAAGGGTCAAAGAAACTGGTATAGGCATGCGTATTCAGATATAGAGGTACGTAAACAGGCAAAATACGGCGCTGCGGTCGGCAACGTCTATACCAGACAATAAGTTTCTGGCGCGCTTGTAAGATCGGTTACAGCTGCTACAATGACAGGTTATCAAGATTTAAGTGAGTTTGAACGTGGTGTTATAGATGGCGCAAGAACGATGGGACACAGCATCTCCGAGGTAGCGATGAAGTAGGGATTTTCCCGTACGACCATTTCACGAGTGTACCGTGTAAAACACCGAATCTCCGGGACTGCTGCGGCCGGAAAAATATCCTGCAAGAACAAGACCAAAGACGACTGAAGAGAATCGTTCAACGTGATAGTAGCGCAATCCTTCCGCAAATTGCTGCAGATTTAAATGTAGGGCCATCAACAAGTGCCAGCGTGCGAATCATTCACCAAACATCGTCGACATGTGTACACTTGATGGCCGGCCGGTGTGGCCGTGCGGTTCTAGGCGCTTCAGTCTGGAACCGCGTAACCGCTACGGTCGCAGGTTCGAATGCTGCCTCGGGCATGGATGTGTGTACTGTCCTTAGGTTAGTTAGGTTTAAGTAGTTCTACGTTCTAGGGGACTGATGATCACAGATGTTAAGTCCCATAGTGCTCAGAGCCATTTGAACCATTTGTACACTTGATGACTGCACGACACAAAGCCTTACGCCTCGCCTAGACCTGTTAACACTGGAAACGTGTTGCCTGGTAGGACGAGTCTCGTTTCAAATTGTATCGAGCGGATGGAAGTGTACGGGTGTGGAGACAACCTCAGGAATCAATGGACCCTGCGTCTCAGCCGGGGACTGTTCAAGCAGGTGGAGGCTCTGTAATGGTGTGGGGCGTGTGCAGTTGGAGTGAAATGGGACCCCTGAAATGTCTAGATACGACTCTGACACGTGACATTTGCTTAAGCATCCAGTCTGATCATCTGCATCCATTCATGTCAATAGGGCATTCCGATGGACTTGAACTACTCCATCAGGACGATGCGACTCCCCGTACGTCCAGAATTGCTACAGAGTTGCTCCAGGAACACTCTTCTGAGTTTAAACACTTCCGCTGGCCACCAAACTCCCCAGACATAAACATTATTGAGCGTATCTGGGATGCTTTGCAACGTGCTGTTCAGAAGAGATCTCCACCTTCTGGTACTCCTACGGATTTATGGACAGCCCTGAGGGATTCATGTGTCAATTTCCTCCAGCCCTACTTCAGACATTAGTCGAGTCCGTGCCATGTCGTGTTGCTACACGTCTGCGTACTTGCGGGGGCCCCACACGATATTAATTAGGTGTTCCAGTTTCCTTGGCTCTTCAGTGTATTTAATCATCCTATGTGGAGGTAGAAAAGATTCAAAATAATAAAAAAATGCTACTTACTTGACTTTCCTGCAATTTTACAAAATAAACTTCAAAATCTTTTTAGAGTTGCTTCTCCAAAGGGTGTCTAAATCACGATGCTTACTGTTACAGTTTTCTCGAGACATTGATGACACTTTGATGCAGACGTAATTTTTTTCTTACGTTTCAAGCGGTGTTATACCCATGTCTAATAGATCTTAACGAATGAAGAGTTCTACACACACACACACACACACACACACACACACACACACACACACACACACACACACAAACCACACACACACACACACACACACACACACACACACACAGAGTAAGAGAGAGAGAGAGAGAGAGAGCGAAAACGTAGGAGGCAGTGATGAGGGAGAAAGCGTAGAGTTTGCAGCTATCGGGGAACTAAGAGAGAACAGTAGAAAGTGTGCCATCTTTTGTCTTGCACTTCTGTGCTTTTAAGTACATGCTTGCTAAAAACCTCTTTTTTATTACTCGCCTCTGTACGCTCTTTTATGTTCCTTGCGCTCACTTCACAGCAGCTGCAGGACTGTCACTGCGATTCTGCCTCGTTCTTTGACGCGAGTGAATTGTCTCTTTGCGCCAGTTTCACCGCAGCTTTGTGGAACGCTGGTCATGTATTCCGTTTTACTCCACAAAGGTATTTTCACTGCTGCAGGCAAGGCCCTGAATAATTTTATCCACGTAAGAGCGTGTTGTGAGTACGTATGTGAGGTAGCGTGGGAGCGCTGCACAAGAGTGCCGCCTGGATTCAGAGGTTAAGCCTCAAAGAGCTAACAATACTGTTTTTTTCACCCTCGAGGCTCTCACGAAGCCTGTGGTGGAATAAACGTATATAATTGTCTGCCTTGCCTGAGTCACTTTCAAAAATATGAAACTAAGATTGTATTAGGGGGAGGTGTCATGACAACGCAATCGAAAGCACGGTTTGATTTATGCAGTGATAGCTACTTTAACTTATATTTGTATGATGTGATAGAAGAGGAAACAGGAGTCGATTTAGAAGAGAGAAGGGACCCAGTATTAGAACCAGAATTTAAAAGAGCTTTGGAGGACTTAAGATTAAATAAGGCTGAAGGGATAGATAACATTCCATCAGAATTTCTAAAATCATTGGGGGAAGTGGCAACAAAACGACTGTTCACGTTGGTGTGTAGAATGTATGAGTCTGGCGACATACCATCTGACTTTCGGAAAAATATCATCCATAAAATTCCGAAGAGTGCAAAAGCTGACAAGTGCGAGAATTATCGGATAATCATTTTAACAGCTCATGCATCCAAGTTGCTGACAAGAATAATATACAGAATAATGGAAAAGAAAATTGAGGATGTGCTAGATGACGATCAGTTTGGCTTCTGAAAAAGTGAAGGCACGAGAGAGGCAATTCTGACGTTGCGGTTGATAATGGAAAAAGGACTAAAGAAAAGCCAAGACAAGATTTGTCGACCTGGAAAAAGCGTTCGAGAATGTAAAATGGTGCAAGATGCTCGAAATTCTGAGAAAAATAGAGGTAGGCTATAGGGAGAGACGGGTAATATACAATATGTTCAAGAACAAACAGGGAATAATAAGAGTGGACGACCAAATGCACGGAGTAAAAACGGTGTAGGGCAGGGATGTAGTCTTTCCCCCCTATTGTTCAATCTGTACATCGAAGAAGCAATGATGGAAATGAAAGAAAGGTTCAGGAGTGGAATTAAAATTCAAGGTGAAAGGATATTAATGATAGGATTCGCTGATGACACTGCTATCCTTTGTGAAAGTGAAGAAGAATTACATGATCTGCTGAACGGAATGAACAATCTCATGAGTACAGAATACGGACTGAGAATAAAGCGAAGAAAGACGAAGGTAATGAGAAGTAGTAGAAATGAGAACAGCCAGAAACTTATCAGGGCTGACGATCACGAAGTAGATGAAGTTAAGTAATTCTGCTACCTAGGCAGTGAAATAATCAATGACGGACGAAGCGAGAAGGACATCAAAAACAGACCAGCAATGGCAAAAAGGACATTCCCGGCCAAGAGAAGTCTACCAGTATCAAACATAGGCCTGAATTTGAGGAATAAATTTCTAAGAACATATGTCTGGAGTACAGCATTGTATGGTAGTGAAACTTGGACTGTGGGGAAACAGGAACAGAAGAGAATCGAAGTATTTGGGATGTGGTGCTACAGACGAATGTTGAAAATTAGGTAGACTGACAAAGTAAGGAATGAGGAGGTTCTGCGCAGAATCGGAAAGGAAAGGAATATGTGGAAAACACTGATAAGGAGAAGGGACAGGATGATAGGATATCTGTTAAGACATGTGGGAATGACTTCCATGGTAGTAGAGGGAACTGTAGAGGGCAAGAACTGTAGAGGGAGACAGAGACTGGAATACATCCACCAAATAATTGAGGACGTGGGTTGCAAGTGCTACTCTGGGATGAAGAGGTTGGCACAGGAGAGCAATTCGTGGCGAGCCGCGTCAAACCAGTCCGAAGACTGATGACCAAAAAACAGCACCTCCAGTTCATTAGGAGTGGCGTTCGCAGATAATTATCTAATGCTGAAAATGTGTAGTTTTACTAAAGTATCGGCAAACGCAAATAGTTACTCCTAGGAATTATGTCATTTTGCTGAGACCTACAATAAAGTTACATACAAAGTTTCCTGTGCTGCGCAAAAACCCTTTTTTATTTAAAGGAACAAGATAAAGCCTAACGGTATTGTAATACTCTGCGAAATAAAAGAGGTCAATGAGGAAGGTGTGTCGGGAGTTACTCATATGGGAGCTACAGATAGAGTAAACAATTTAGAGCACATCACTACTGACTCAAATGTGCACAAACCTGTGAGAAGATGATAGAAATATTTCCTTATAATTACACACAAGGAAAAACCTGAACAGCGAGGAGCTGTAATCTGTATATGATTCCGAGAAGAAAGTGTGTTATGTCATATTTTCTCTAGCTAGATTGCAGATACATTTCGAAGAGCAGGATGTTAACAGTGTAAACCTGTGTTATTCTCAGTGCTCTCTCCCTTGTGCAGTTAGTTTGAAAGGAAAATCGTAACTACGACGGCGTGCTGAAAAGTAATGCCTCTGGATTTTTTATGTAGAAGCTCTTAAAGCTCTTTAAATGAAACAAACATTATTGACATTCTACATCTTTATTCTTCATGTCTGCATCTATATTTCTAAACATAGTCACCCTGGCGGGGAACACATTTCTCGCAACGAGTGACCTTTGATGATACCGTTACTGTATCACACACTGAAGAGCCAAAGAAACTAGTACACCAGCCTAATATCGTGTAGGGCCCATGCGAGCACGCACGAGTGTCGCAACACAACGTGGCATGGACTCGACTGATGTCTGAAGCAGTGCTGGAGGGAATTGTTACCATGAATCCTCCAAGACTGTCCACAAATCCGTACGAGGGATGGAGACCTCTTCTGAACAGCACGTTGCAGGGCATCCCAGATACGCTCAGTAATTTTCATTTCTGGAGAGTTTGGTGGCCAGTGGAAGTATTTAAACTCAGGGGAGTGTTACTGGAGCCACTCTGTATCAATTCTGGGCGTATGGGGTGTCGCATTGTCGTGGTGGAATTGCCCCAATCCGTCGGAATGCACAATGAACAAAATGGATGCAGGTGATCAGGTAGGATGCTTAGGCACGTGCCATGTGTCAGAGTCGTATCTAGACGTTTCAGGGGTCCCATATCACTCAAACTGCACACGCCCCGCACCATTACAGAACCTCCACCAGCTTGAACAGTCCCCTGCTGACATACAGTACTCGTACTCGTCTATCTGCTCGATACAATTTGAAACGAGACTCGTGCGACCAGACAACATGTTTCCAGTCATCAATAGCCCAATGACGGCGTTGACAGGCCCAGGCGAGGCGTAAAGCTTTGTGTCGTGCAGTCATCAAGGATACACAAGTGGGCCTTCGGCTCCGAAAGCCAATATCGATGATGTTTCGTTGAATGGTCCGCACGCTGACACTTGTTGATGGCACCGCATTGAAATCTGCAGCAATTTGCGGGTGGGTTGCACTTCCGTGACGTCGAACGATTCTCTTCAGTCGTCGTTGGTCCCGTTCTTGCAGGATCTTTTTCTGGCCGCAGCGATGTCGAAAATTTGATCGTTTACCGCATTCCTGATATTCAAGGTACACTCGTGAAATAGTCGTACTGGAAAATCCCCACTTCATTGCTACCTTGGAGATGCTATATGTTGTGGATTGGCAAGAGAGCCAACCCACTATGAGATGAAGCCGAAAGGCACGCGTTTTAGCTCACGCAGGCTGGCGTGAGGTCTGGAACAGGACAAGGAAGTTAGACTTTAGCAAAAAAGGACGTAGCTGTTGGAATACTTAACTTTAATCCGTAAATGGTGAACATCGCTCTTGACGGTACGTGTTTTACAGCATCAATAGTAACTGGTAGTGGCGCTTTGCTAGGTCGTAGCAAATGACATAGCTGAAGGCTATGCTAACTATCGTCTCGGCAAATGAGAGCGTAATTTGTCAGTGAACCATCGCTAGCAAAGTCGGCTGTACAACTGCGGCGAGTGGTAGGAAGTCTCTCTAGACCGGCCGTGTGGCGGCGCTCGGTCTGCAATCACTGATAGTGGCGACACGCGGGTCCGACGTATACTAACGGACCGCGGCCGATTTAAAGGCTACCACCTAGTAAGTGTGGTGTCTGACGGTGACACCACACTATATCCCATCGCTCGTGCGCCAACTATAAGACAACGTTCAAACTCACTTAAATCTTGATAACCTGCCATTGTAGCAGCAGTAACCGATCTAACAACTGCGCTAGCCACTTGAAACGTTGCCGACCGCAGCGCCATATCCTGCCTGTTTACATATCGCTGTATTTGAATACGCATGCCTGTAACAGTTTTTTTGCCTCTTCAGTGTATTTGACTTAGTTGACGGAGCCACAACCTCACCTCTGCTTGCACCGCTTCATCACTATCAAAGTGAAGTCTTCGAAGACATTCTTTAAGTTTTGCAAACAGATGAAAATCGGATGGGGTCAAGTTGGCGCAAGTTGAGCTTACCACCAGCGTCTCCTTCATTATGAGCACGAACAACCCAATGTCGCACATTACTGATGTCGATACATGCATCACCGTACACGGATTACATTCTTCTATGGATTTCAATTGGAGGCACGTTTCCTGCTGTTAGAAGGTTGATTACAGAACACTGTTTCCCACACACCGACGTAGTTCCGTTGCACGCAATCATGTTGCACGCTAAAATTCGGAGTCCTCTAGTGGCAGAGGAATTACATCGGTGAATAGGGAAACTCGACCAAGTAATATACATGACATGTAATACCTCAACCGATATTGAGAACGGAATAAACAATTCGGAGGCATTACTTTTCAGCATGTCCCCGTATCTTAGACACTTTTTGCGGTAAGAATAGCAGATACCATTTCTCAAATGATGATATAAAAATTCGACACAGATAAGTTATCCCCTTCTTATTAGCACAGCAATTACAGAATCCAATTACAGATTATACAGCCGGCCGGTGTGGCCGTGCGGTTCTAGGCGCTTCAGTCTGGAACCGCGTGACCGCTACGGTCGCAGGTTCGAATCCTGCCTTGGGCATGGATGTGTGTGATGTCCTTAGGTTTGTTAGGTTTAAGTAGTTCTAAGTTCTAGGGGACTGATGACCACAGATGTTAAGTCCCATAGTGCTCAGAGCCATTTGAACAGGTTATACTTAAAATAAATTTGTCATATTCAAGATACAATTCATATATGTTTCATATTCACAACAGGGCTCTATGTGGACTAAAACGAGAGCCTGTAATAAAAGACTATTTGTCAGGAGGAACTTACGAAAGAGGAGGTAAAATCTGTAGTGGGGTCGGAAAGAAAAGTACCCTGACATTTGCAGTGGGCTCGGAGCGGCTGCTTCGCTCGTCTGCCACAACTATTACTCACTACTCTATTGTATACGTGTCTGTGGCAATGCCTCGGTGTTGTCACAGCTCTATACACGACTACTGCTTTCGCCAACAGCCGTTTGTGCCTTGCAGGTGAAAGCCGACAGCAGTATTGTGAGCCGTCAGGGATCATCTCTCGTGACCATACTATGAATATAACTGCTTCTACTAAAAACGATTGCTGTGTCTTCACTGCTGCGCTACACCGCTCAAGGTACACTGCGTGCTCAACTAGCGAAGTACCGCAGCCCTAATGATGAAAACTGAATAACAACCATTTCAAAATGCAGAGATGTGTGTTTACTGTCACTCATCAAGATCATTTACCTGTAAAACTCTGCAGCAGTATACAATCACTGTTTGAAGGTTACCGTACCTAAAAAGACAGAAGCGCTTCACTGACGCTCCAAACTTGCACTTCGATGACGAAGGAAAGAAGATAAGACAACATAACAAATTATATTTTGGGAAATAGGTCTCTAAACTGCATATGTTAATGTATGCTATTTGACTGACAGGAAATGCAAAATCGCTAAGCAGGAATGGCTAGAACTCAAGTGTAAGGATTTAGAAGCATATGCCACTAGGGAAAGATAGATGCCGCCTACAGGAAAATTAAAGAGACCTTTGGAGAAAAGAGAGTCACCTGTATGAAAATCGAGAACTCAGATGGAAAGCCAGTCCTAAGCAAAGAAGGAAAGGTGGAAAGAGTATATGGAGAGCCTATACAAGGGAGATGTACTTGAGGGCATTGTTATGGAAGTGGAGGAGGACGTAGATGAAGACGAGATAGGAAATATGATACTGCGTGAGGAATTTGGCAGAGCACTGAAAAAACGTAAGTCAAAACAAGGCCCTGGGTGTAGAGAACATTCCGTTAGAACTAGTGGTAGCTTTGGGAGAGCCAGCCATGAGAAAACTCTTCCATCAGACCAGCAAGATGTTTGAGACCCTCAGACTTCAAGAAGAATATAATAATCCCAATTCCAAAGAAAAGAAGTGCTGGCAGGTGTGAAAAATAACGAACTATCAGTTTAGAAAGTCACGGTTGCAAAATACTAACACGTAATTCTTTACAGAAGAATGGAAAAACTAGTAGAAGCAAGCCGACCTCGGGGAAGATCAGTTTGGATTTCCGAGAAATGTAGGAACACGTGAGGCAATACTGACCCCACGTCTTCTCATTGAGGATAGATTAAGGAAATGCAAAATTATTTTTATAGCATTTGTAGACTCAGAGAAAGCTTTTGACAATGTTAAATGGAATACTCTCTTTCAAATTTTAAAGGTGGCAGGGCTAGAATGCAGGGAGCGGAAGGCTATCTACAATTTGTACAGAAACCAGGGGCTTGAAAGGGATACAGTGGTTGCAACTGGAGTGAGACAGGGTTGTAGCCTCTCCCCGATGTTATTCAATCTGTATACTGAGTAAGCAGTAAAGTAAACAAAAGAAAAATTTGAAGTAGGAATTAGAATCCATGGAGAAGAAATACAAACTTTGAGGTTTGCCGACGACATTGCAATTCTGTCAGAGACAGCAAAGGACTAGGAACAGCAGTTGAACGGAATGGACAGTGTCTTGTAAGGACGATATAACATCAACAAAAGCAAAACGAAGATAATAGGATGTAGTCAAATTAAATCAGGTGATGCTGAGGGAACTAGATCAGAAAATGAGACACTTAACGTAGCAGATGCGTTTTGCTATTTGGGCCGCAAAATAACTGGTGATGGTCGAAATAGAGAGGATATAAAATGTAGACTGACAATGGCAAGAAAAGCGTTTCCGAAGAAGAGAAATTTGTCAACATCGAGTATAGGCGTGTCAGGAAATTTTCTGAAAATATCTGTATGGGATGTAGCCATGTATGACAGTGAAACATGGATGATAAACAGTTTAGACTAGAGGAGAATAGGAGCTTTTCAAATGTGGTGCTACAGAAGAATGATGAAGATTAGACGTGTATATCACGTAACTAATGAGGAGGTACTGAACAGTATTGGGGAGAAAAGAAATTCGTGGCACAATCTGACTAGAAGAAGGGACCGGTTGGCAGGACACATTCTGAGACATCAAGGGATCACCAATTTAGTATGGGAGGGAAGCGTAGGGGGTCAAAATCATAGAGGGAGACCAAGAGACGAATATAGTAAGCAGATTGAGAAGGATGCGGTTTGCGGTAGTTACTCGCAAATGAAGAGGCTTGCACAGGATAGAGATGCATGGAGAGCTGCATCAAACCAGTCTTCGGACTGAAGACCACAACAACACTATTCGGCTGAAAATATCCGCACACCACTACGTAATGCAGAAATAACCACTAGATGTCACGAGAGGCAGGCCCGCTACTATGAAATGAGGCTGAGAGTACACAGTTGTCTAGAGAAGCAGTGTCAGCAGAATATTTGGTCCGGTCTACCCGACGGAAGGCCCTAGCCACACGACATTTCATTTGATTTGGTCCGTCAGGAGAGCTCAGTGGTTTCGAACGTGGGCTAGTCACTGGCTGTCACTTGAGTAGCAAATCCGTCAGGGACGTTTCAACACTTCTAAGGCTGCCCAAGTCGATTGTGGGTGATGTGACTCTGAATTGGAAAAGTGAAGGAACAATCAGCTAAACCAAGACCGGGCAGACCTCATGTACCTACGGACACGAACTGTCGAGCATTGCGGAAGGTGGTTGTAAAGAATCGCATGAAATCGGTAGAAGGAATCATGATTGAGTTCCAAAGTGCTCCCAGAAGTTCAGCTACCACAAAGAATATGTCTGCGGACTTGAGATGAATGGGGTACAATGGTCGAGTAGTTCTACGTAAACCACTGATCTCTGGAGTTAATGCTAAGCGACCTTTGAGGTGGTGTACGATGCGCCGCCACTGGTCAATGGTTGACTGGAAACGAATGATTGGGAGTGATGAATCACTGCGGCAATCCGATGGAAGGGTTTGGGTTTGGCCAATGCTTGGATAACGTTATCTGTTATCATGTGCAATGCCAGCAGTGAAGTATGAAGGAGGGGATGTTACGGTATGGGTTTGTTCTTCGTGGTTAGAGTGTGGTTCCCTCATTTCGCTTAAGAAAACGCTAAATGTGGATGGATATGAACTCACTTTACAGCATTGTGTACTACGTACAATGGACGAAAAATTCGGAATCGTTGATTTTTTTATCAGAATGACAATGCAACCTGTCATAAGGCTGCATCTACGAGGCAATGAATTGTGGATAATTAAGTTCCAGAAATGGACTGGCCTGATCAGAGTTCCGACATTAATCCAATGGAACACTTTGGTGTGAGTTACAAGATGACTTGGACAGGATTTGTGATTGGTGTAAAGAATGGCAGCTAACTCTAAATATAGATAAATGTAAATTAATGCAGATGAATAGGAAAAAGAATCCCGTAATGTTTGAATACTCCATTAGTAGTATAGCTCTTGACACAGTCACGTCGATTAAATATTTGGGCGTAACATTGCAGAGCGATATGAAGTGGGACAAACATAAAGGAGACCGCTTATAAAGCACTAATACGACCTATTCTTGAGTACTGCTCGAGCATTTGGGAGCCCTATCAGGTCGGATTGAGGGTGTATATAGAAGCAATTCAGAGGCGAGCTGCTAGATTTGTTACTGGTAGGTTTGATCATCACGCGAGTGTTACGGAAATGCTTCAGGAACTCGGGTGGGAGTCTCTGGAGGAAAGGAGGCGTTCTTTTCGTGAATCGCTACTGAGGAAATTTAGAGAACCAGCATTTGAGGCTGACTGCAGTACAATTTTACTGCCGCCAACTTATATATCGCGGAAAGACCACAAAGATAAGATAAGAGAGATTAGGGCTCGTACAGAGGCAGATAGGCAGTCATTTTTCCCTCGTTCTGTTTGGGAGTGAAACAGGGAGAGAAGATGCTAGTTGTGGTACGAGGTACCCTCCTCCAAGCACCGTGTGGTGGATTGCAGAGTAAGTATGTAGATGTAGATGTAGAACGTCGACTTTTCTCAAGGCCTCAGCGTCAAACTTCAGTACTTTATCTGATTTTGGCCGTTGAGGGAGAATGGACTGCCATTTCTCCACATACATTCAGACACCTTATTGAAAGTGACCCCAGCAGAGTTCATGCCATCAGAATGGCTAAAGGTGGATACATTCCGCATAAATGTCCACGAATATACTTTTGATTAGGAAATGTATATTGTTCCAAGCAAATGTTTAGCTTGTTGCGTAATAATACCTCATTCATCATTCTCGCGAATCTGGTGGCCGTAACTGTCTGTTACACGGTACTGTTTATTCTGGGACTTCTTTAGACATCTTTACCTTCAAACATCGATTGTGCACTAATGCAGAATTTTACAGATAAGGAAACTTGATGGGTCGTATTTTAAAATCATTTTTATTCAGTTTTAGCCGTTGGAGCTACGTTGTTTCCCTCGTAAGGTACGATCTGAAGGGGATTTTTCCTACAGATAGTACCTTAGAGAGCGCAGTATGCGAGAGGACTTCAAAAAGAAAGTTACACATAACTTGGCAGACCAAGTAACTTTTATTAAATGCTGTGCTATCTTCAAAATGCCGGCACTATTATTCAACATTGTCACCAAGTCTCCTTTTTTTAACAGCGGTCGGAACCTTCCAGAACCTTCGACAACAGAAATCCGCTTCTTGGTCTCGAAGCCAATCGAGAACCGTTGTGTGAACGGCCTCACCGTTGGAAAATCTCTTTCCCCTCTGAAGTTCTTCAGCCTTTGCAAAAGATGGAAATTGCAAGGTGCAAGATCTAGACTTTCAGGTCAGCGTCATTCACATCTGTGCGGCGTTGTTCAAATTGGTGATACCGCTGGCTCCTTCAAAATGGTTCAAATGGCTCCAAGCACTATGGGACTTAATATCTGAGGTCATCAGTCCCCTAGACTTAGAACTACTTAAACCTAATTAACCTAAGGATATCACACACATCCATGCCCGAGGCAGGATTCGAACCTGCCACCGTAGCAGCACCGTTGGCTGCGACACTGCATTTTGTTCATGTACCGCCAGAATTGCACGGTGAATCCGTGTGCAATTTAGACGTTTTGCCTAAAGAACCGCCTTGTCCCGCGTACTTCAACTTTGGAGGACGTTTCCACTTATAGAGTCAATTCACTCTCACACTGTTAGGCGCAGGGATAGATAAAAGTATGGAAGCAACAGAAGTATAACACATCACCATGCCTAATACATTGTAGGAAAACCTGTTGGCATTCAAAACATCTTCCACTCTTCTCGGACTGGATAAACACAGGTCCTGTACGGACTGCAAGGGAATCTTGTACAGTGCTTCCTGCAAAATAGCGACACGTTGAGATAACAATGATGGAGATGGATAGCTTATCATGCACCCTTATCTCGAAAGCAGACCGCAAACGCTCAATAATATTGAGATTTGGTGACTGTAGTGGTCAGGGGAGATGCGACAGTTTATACTCATGCTCACGAAACCAGTCTCTGAAGAATGCCCTGTCGTCTTGGGACACAGCATCACTACTGGGGAGCAAATACTGTGCCATGGGATGGATCTGATCAGCTGTTGTCTTCTCTGTGTTCTGCCTTACGGCATGTCTTGTCATGCGGGAAGCTTCGTCAGAGAGGTCCACCGCATGAACGTGTAGGAAAGTGATTCCTGTAGTGGGTTCCCGTTGCCTTCCACTGATGATGATGAAATGAGTATGAGGACAACGTAACACCCAGTCCCTGAGCGGAGAAAAATCTCCGACCCAGCCGGGAATCGAACCCGGGCCCCTTGGTGTGACAGACCGCCGCGCTGACCACTCAGCTATCGGGGCGAACTGATCAGCTATAAAGGTTACATAATCCTTAGCAGTAATGCAATCTTCCAGAGTAATCATGGGGCTCATGGAATACCAGTAAACGACTTAGCAAATTTCAATAGTGGAACGTAAATTCTACCAGAAGTTGGAAACAGTGTGAAACAAGACTCATCGAATCAAATGACTTTCTTCCATTACTCAGTAGTCGGCACCATGTTCCCGTGTTACCGACATTTGCATCAGTGGCGAGTGGTATTTGAATTCCAGCTCAGTCTGCAGCTCTCTGTTGATGGAGATCCCTTTGTGTTGTTTTGGTACTGACAGGGTTGACGAGTACGACATTCGGTTCTGCAGTGACCTTTGCAGCTATCGTCCTCTTATTTTTTGTCACAATCGTATTCAATGACCGTCTGTCACGATGACTCAACACACACTTTCGTCCGCGTTGTGAGTTAGAGGATGATGTTTTTCCGCTTTCCCTGTATGCGGTATAAATCTTCGATACGGTGCCTCTTGAAACACCAAACACTTCGGCTCCTTTGGTTACGGAAGCAAACACCGCACGAGCATCAACAATTTGCTCCCGTTCGAATTCACTTAGCTTCGACATAATGCCCTTAAAACTACGCAGAACACTGTTCTGATCACGACTGACGATTGCAACGTATTCAGGACATTGCACATGTGGTGTTCGTGATTAAATACAACAGCACAACCTGTAGGCTTGGCTACCAACTGCAGTTGTAATACTGGCCCGTGTTGGCAGAAAATAACATGAAGTAAGAATAAGTCTGCCTTTCTGCAGGCACACAATTATTGTTTTGCTATAATGCCTAAACATGTTACACCACAGTTGTGGCATCCTCTGTGACCTTTTTTATTTTAATTTTATGATGTGTGTGTCCTATGGCTGCCAATCGAAATCAGCCACAGGTCCTAGTAAGTTCACCATATCATCCACAGACATAAGGGATGTTAGGATATCGTCTGCATTGAATTTGTTTTATAACCCAATCTCTAAAACATATATTCCGAAAAAATTGTGGTATATGCAACTTTTTGGCCTTACCATTGCTGTATTTGGTTTGTCTTCAGATATGGATTTTCTACACTCCTGGAAATGGAAAAAAGAACACCGTGAATTCATTGTCCCAGGAAGGGGAAACTTTATTGACACATTCCTGGGGCCAGATACATCACATGATCACACTGACAGAACCACAGGCACATAGACACAGGCAACAGAGCATGCACAATGTCGGCACTAGTACAGTGTATATCCACCTTTCACAGCAATGCAGGCCGCTATTCTCCCATGGAGACGATCGTAGAGATGCTGGATGTAGTCCTGTGGAACGGCTTGCCATGCCATTTCCACCTGGCGCCTCAGTTGGACCAGCGTTCGTGCTGGACGTGCAGACCGCGTGAGACGACGCTTCATCCAGTCCCAAACATGCTCAATGGGGGACAGATCCGGAGATCTTGCTGGCCAGGGTAGTTGACTTACACCTTCTAGAGCACGTTGGGTGGCACGGGATACATGCGGACGTGCATTGTCCTGTTGGAACAGCAAGTTCCCTTGCCGGTCTAGGAACGGTAGAACGATGGGTTCGATGACGGTTTGGATGTACCGTGCACTATTCAGTGTCCCCTCGACGATCACCAGTGGTGTACGGCCAGTGTAGGAGATCGCTCCCCACACCATGATGCCGGGTGTTGGCCCTGTGTGCCTCGGTCGTATGCAGTCCTGATTGTGGCGCTCACCTGCACGGCGCCAAACACGCATGCGACCATCATTGGCACCAAGGCAGAAGCGACTCTCATCGCTGAAGACGACACATCTCCATTCGTCCCTCCATTCACGCCTGTCGCGACACCACTGGAGGCGGGCTGCACGATGTTGGGGCGTGAGCGGAAGACGGCCTAACGGTGTGCGGGACCGTAGCCCAGCTTCATGGAGACGGTTGCGAATGGTCCTCGCCGATACCCCAGGAGCAACAGTGTCCCTAATTTGCTGGGAAGTGGCGGTGCGGTCCCCTACGGCACTGCGTAGGATCCTACGGTCTTGGCGTGCATCCGTGCGTCGCTGCGGTCCGGTCCCAGGTCGACGGGCACGTGCACCTTCCGCCGACCACTGGCGACAACATCGATGTACTGTGGAGACCTCACGCCCCACGTGTTGAGCAATTCGGCGGTACGTCCACTCGGCCTCCCGCATGCCCACTATACGCCCTCGCTCAAAGTCCGTCAACTGCACATACGGTTCACGTCCACGCTGTCGCGACATGCTACCAGTGTTAAAGGCTGCGATGGAGCTCCGTATGCCACGGCAAACTGGCTGACACTGACGGCGGCGGTGCACAAATGCTGCGCAGCTAGCGCCATTCGACGGCCAACACCGCGGTTCCTGGTGTGTCCGCTGTGCCGTGCGTGTGATCATTGCTTGTACAGCCCTCTCGCAGTGTCCGGAGCAAGTATGGTGGGTCTGACGCACCGGTGTCAATGTGTTCTTTTTTCCATTTCCAGGAGTTTATATTCGAGTGCCGAACGTATTTCTTTTGTGTTTTGTGTTGTCGAACTAACCTGTGGACATTGGTAAAAATTTTGTGTAGGTTTGGCATGAAGAATTATCTGGCGTGGTTTGTTATTCGTGGATTATGCTTCGTATTTTAAAGGTGTTTACTCATGTTTGTTTCACTGTTTTTTTTGTTTGTTTGTATGACGGCCGCGAACTTTGAATTTGTTATATTTAATGTAAACGTAGGCTTTCACGGCCGTTGTCACAATCAATAAAATTCTTCTGGGTTTAGGGCCGCATTGTCAACTATAAAATTCCGACGTTTCGGCGACTACTGCAAGTCGCTTTCCTCAGGGTGTATTGTTAACTGCTGTTAGCAATACACCCTGAGGAAAGCGCCTTGCAGTAGGCGCCGAAACGTCGGAATTTTATAGTTGACAATGCGGCCCCAAATTCAGAAGAATTTTATTGACTTGTTCCGTTTGTTTCCATTCTGTGTGTTCAAAATGGTTCAAATGTCTCTGAGCACTATGGGACTTAACATCTGAGGTCATCAGTCCCCTAGAATTTAGAACTACTTAAACCTAACTAACATAAGGATATCACACACATCCATGCCCGACGCAGGATTCGAACCAGCGACCGTAGCGGTCGCGCGGTTCCAGACTAAGCGCCTAGAACCGCTCGGCCACTGCGGCCGGCCATTCAGTGTGTTTGTGTGTGTGTGTGTGTGTGTGTGTGTGTGTGTGTGTGTGTGTGTGTGTGTGTTGTCTGATAGTTCTTGCGTGCTCTTAAATGTTTTGAGTATCTTACAATAAAATTTCTACATGTCTGTCCGATGTATACTGAATCACAATCTTTGCAGGTTAGCTGGCTTAAACCTACTTTTTTTGAAATTATCTGTGGTGGTGTTCAGTATTTTAATCATTTACGCAGTGTGTTGTTCGTTTTATATGCCACATGTATACCTTGTTTTCTCAGTATATTTCCTATTCTGTGATTTATTTTCTTGTCAAATGTCAGGTGCGCATTATTTCATTTTTTTTTGTTTTTTTTAAGTCTTGAGTGCTTTGCGTGTTCTCAGTTGTGCGGTTGTTGCTGGAGTGTTGTGCTGTGATACCGTTGTGTGTATACTGTGTTAGTTGTGTTTTTATTTTATTGTTCAATTTGCGAACAGTGTTTATTTTGTAAGGAATGTTCTTAGGAATGGGCGACTTGGGAAAATTTCTTTCCGAAGTCTCTACGTACCTAGAGCGACGTGGCGCGTTGTTTGACATCAGTTTGTACTCAGTAGTCGCAGAGAACATTTTGAAAGGAATCTCACGAGTCAGGTCCAACTTACGAAGCTATGTTTCATTAGTGATGACGTTTTGTCGAGAAGCAAATGTGCTGGGTGTCAAACGAAGTGGGCGCCACTCGAAACTCGAGAAAGAGTTTACGAAATGGCTGGGCGTGTGTTTCAACAGATGTGGAATTATGAAATTGTCTGCTATGTAAAATGTTAGGTATTCGACTACGCGCGACATTACACCACATGAAATGCTATACTATACGCAGTTTGTTTACGATTTTTTAGCAGAAATACATGCTGTTTAGGTTATACAGCAGACATAAAACAATTTACATCGCTTTGTGCAGTATTAACCCACTTTACATGTATAGGGCATGTTTCATAGACGTGATTGTCGTGTTAGAGAAACGAGAGACAAGTTAATCCGAATAGGTGGGTACAGGAAACATCTGAAATTTTTATTTATTTATTCATATCCGAGGCGGGCGTAAAAAAACATAATAAAATGGATTACCATCCTAAAGTAATGTGCACTTATTACACGAAATAAGTAATATCACATTAACTGCACAAAGCTTATACTTTGTTGTAAATGTAAGCCAGCAGAAGGCATAGATGTTGAATTACATAAAGCAGTACTGCCAGCCTTGTGTTGGACCATGTCAACAACATTTTCAGTCTTCACCCTGAGTTCGTCTACTGTAAGAATGAAATGTACTCACTATATTGACCGGAGCAAGTGGGAGATAATTCTTTCTTTTCCACATACAAAGAGTTGAAGTGACCTCCCCTCCCACACCTTCTGAGGTTGTTTGTGGCCTCCGACAAGCCGCGCGGCTACTCCCATACAAACCAGGACTATTCATCACCAGCTGGAAAATGAATGTCACAGTGCGCCGCTTTCAGAGGCACCTGGACTCTGACTGGAGGGGACCTGAGCTTTGTCCAACAATTTATCGAGGTGGAACTACGTATAGACGACGTTCGTAACATCAGGGTTTTCCGCAGAAGTGGAGCAGCATTCACGAATCGCACGTGTATGTCTGGACAAAGGCTTTCCTGGCCACTGGGTTGGACGGCGGCCACGGAATGCACGTTTAATGAACTTAACGTCGGCGGATCCTTGCCTCTTCGCTCGTAACGTCTAAGGCTTGAAAAATATCAAACGAAGTTCGCAGCTACACTGCGACGGCGTACATGTACTGATACCAAAATCTAATACAGCAATATTATGATGTACGTTCTGGGAAGGATTGCATTCCTTTGAAGTGAACTAACGTTTGAATGATAATCATGTGGAGGCTTGTCTGTAGGTTTCGCTAATTGCTTGTAACACGGGTTTCTTAACACACGTTCGTTTTTCTGGCAAAGGGTATCTTTTGAGTGACTTTGTAATTCTTTTATCGTATGATGAACGAAAATGATTTTGAAAAATCATTGATTGCAGATGTAGACTACAAAATCAACAACAATCAGCTTGTTTGCGGTAGCTAATTTATCTAAGATTGCATTTGCATTGTTTGGGGGAAGAGACCAAACAGCGAGGTCATCGGTCTCGTCGGATTAGGGAAGGAAGTCGGCCGTGCCCTTTCAAAGGAACCATTCCAGCATTTGCCTGGAGCGATTTAGGGAAATCACGTAAAACGTAAATCAGGATGGCCGGACGCGGGATTGAACCGTCGTCCTCCCGAATGCGAGTCCAGTGTAATTTATCTAAGACAAAAGCGGTTAGCAGTAGTACAAAGGAGACAGCCCTTTGCTTAACATCACAGTTTTAGTAGAAAACAGAGTAGAAGAGGGAAAAAAGAATTGCTGTCTTGGCAGCAAGATTAAATAGGATGGACGAAGCAAGGAAAACATCAGTATCCCGCATAAACGTTGTGTGATTATGGAACTACGTCATGTTGCAAGACAAAATATGTCACTGGATGGATCAAATCGACTTTTCTCCCACTGAAACCGTTGCCGAAAGGGCGGGTTTATCCACACAGGAACAGTTTTACAAAGTAATACACCTCTATACATAGAAACTTTTATGTCAATTTACTTGGTCCGCGATGGTCTTCACACTAAGTTGATGGGCACATGCGAGGAAATCTTTTCTCCACAAAAGACGGGTGCTGATGGTCGCGCAATTGAGCGCCCCACAAACAAAACATAATCATCCCCAAAAGATGTTTCCTGTTAACAAATATGAACATGAAATTCACAAAGAAGTTGTCATGAATTGATAGATATATGATGACTTTTGGACATTATTAAGGTAAATACATTGTTTGTTCTCTATCAAAATCTTTCATTTGCTAACTATGCCTGTGAGTAGTTAGTGCCTTCAGTAGCTAGAATATTTTATTTACCTGGCAGTATTGGCGCTCTCTGTATTGCAGTAGTTCGAGTAACAAAGTTTTTTCTGAGGAAAGTGATTCATGAAAGGTATAGGTAATTGTTAGTGAGGGCCATTCTTTTGTAGGGATTATTGAAAGTCAGATTGCGTTGCGCTAAAAATATTGTGTGTCAGTTAAGTGACGATCAAAGTAAGTAAAGAGAAAACTGTTTGAGTACGCTGAGTTTTGCTCAGCTGTTTGAAAATCAAATAACGTAGAAGTTTACCAGCACAGTCATTTATAATTTTTCGAAGGGAACGTTTCAACGTCCAGATCGTCCGCTTATAGTAACCTCTGAAGACTCTGGTATCTCTCTCTCCAAATCCAGCACTGCTGGCAGCTCACCTCCAACTGCCCAACGCTACGTGCTGTTCACATCCAACTGCCTAACACTACACAAGAGAATATTCCAAAAATGAGTCCAACCAGCCACAGACTGCACAAAGCACAGTCAGTGATTTTCATACAGAGCGCTATGTGACGTTACCAACATAAAAACCTAACAGTCTAATTACAACCTTCATAAATTAAACAGACTTGTCACTATCTCTGACTGTAATACTGATAAGCTATTGTCTTCAGAAATAAGATCCAGGAGTAGCTCACAATTTCTTCGTAATATGCAGCGTGGACTTATTTCACCATGGAATAAATTAATTACTGCATAAATGTGTTAATGGTGAAGAAATAGCTGTGACAGTATTTCAACATATTTGAATGTGACGTGTACTATGCACATACAGTTCCATAAAAGATGGAATCTCAAATACAATCTAACATAAAAAAATGCGGGGAAGACGGGGAGAGGGGGGAGGGGCGAAGCACCACAAAGGAATTGATCCCCGATGACCTGCTAAGACGTGTCTGGAGACGCCCCAAACAGCGGTGGGCTTCCTACCTATCACCAGCCATATGGTCCGACAACCAGGAGTGATAGTCTGGGGTACAATTTCATTTTATTGCAGGACCATTTTCACCGTCATCCGCGGTACCCTTACAGTACAGCGGTACGTTGACACTATTCTTGCCCTTCATGGCAAGCCATCCTAGGCTTAAATTTCAGCAAGATAATGCCATTCCACACACGGCGAGAGTTTCAACTACTTGTCTTCGTGCTTGCCAAACCATACCTCGGCCAGAAAGGTGGCCAGATCCCTCCCCAACTGGACGTTTGGAGCGTTATGGGCACGTTCCTCCAACCAGCTAGGGATTTTGACAATTTAACGCGCCATTTGGACAGAATTTTCCACCATATCCCTGAGGAAGACATCCATCAACTCTGTCAATCAATGCCAAGCAAAATAACTGCTTGCAAAATGGCCAGAGGGGGACGAACACGTTAATAACACAGAAAGTGTCATCACTTCTGTCTCTAAGCTAATCGTAGGGTGTGTTCCAAAAATGAACAGCATAGAGACAGAAGTGATGACACTTTCTGCAGGACCTGACCATCATTTTGTGCCGGCCGCGGTGGTCTAGTGGTTCTAGGCGCGCAGTCCGGAACCGCGAGACTGCTACGGTCACAGGTTCGAATCCTGCCTCGGGCATGGATGTGTGTGATATCCTTAGGTTAGTTAGGTTTAAATAGTTCTAAGTCTAGGGGACTGATGACTTCAGATGTTAAGTTCAAATGGCTCTGAGCACTATGGGACTTAACATCTGAGGTCATTAGTCCCCTAGAACTTAGAACTACTGAAACCTAACTAACCTAAGGACATCACACACATCCATGTCCGAGGCAGGATTCAAACCTGCGACCGTAGCAGTCCCGCGGTTCCGGGCTGCAGCGCCTAGATCCGCACGGCCACCGCGGCCGGCTTTGAAACATGTATCTATTTTGTACAAGCTGTAAATAAATAGTTGCCACTATTAAAGTTCCAACCGTCGTATTTTTAAAGATATTCGAGACTTCTTTGAAAGATGAACATAGTGATATGACGGTTCGTGAAGTCTTTAGTGAAAGATGTTGACAGAAGAATATAGGGAAACGTGTTACATATAACAGTTATAATGTCGACGAAGTACACGTCCATCCCGTTTATCGATGTTTGCGTGGCGAACCAGGTGACAGTGAACTGTGCTGATTATCTTGTCTTTCGTACTTCGGTACTTCGGACATCTCGTGTTATCTTTTGTGAGCGGTTTTATTATTAACAAGAACACTACGCTTTTCGTTGGGTCTCAGGCGCCATTAGAAACATGTGGAGTTCCTTTAAGGGACACCATGGTTGCTTGAATATCTTAGTGCATAAATCATACATAAAAATACTGATGCCTCTTCCTGATATTACTTGTGGTAGATTTTGTTTTGATGCCTTGAACCACATATGATTTTTTATTTTTAACTGCCTAGTTCTGTGTCCAGCCGAAGATTAGAGGCACAACCATACCACAGACAAAGATATATATGTTACTCTGTGACCATACACAGAGAGAGTGCCACACGGCAAGGCCAGCCGCGTGGCGGGCGCAACGCACGAGGGCTATTCGGAAAGTAAGATAAGATCGGTCGCGGAGTGGAAACCACTTGCAACATTTAGCTACACCTAACAGATACTTCTCTACATAGCCGTCGCTCCGACTTAGACAACTGTCGTAGAGTTGTGCCAACTTTCCAATACTCTCGTCATAGAAGGCAGTCCCCTGCGCTTTCCAACAATTTTCCACGCTACACTGTAGATCCTTGTCTATGTCATAATGTTGTCTTCACATACATCAGTTTATCTGAACAGAGACGAAAATCAGAGGGAGCCAAGTCCTGGTTGTATGGTGTGTTGTGGCTTGGCAAGACAGCCAAGCCACTATGAGGAAGCCGAAAGGCACGCGTTTAAGCTCACGCAGGCTGGCGTGAGGTCTGGAACAGGACAAGGTAATTAATATAGCCAATAACGTACGTTGCTGCTGGAATACTTAACTTTAATCCACAATTGGTGAACATCGCTCGTGACGGTACATGTTTTACAGCATCAATAGTAACTGGTAATGGCGCCTTGCTAGGTCGTAGCAAATGACGTAGCTGAAGGCTATGCTAACTATCGTCTCGGCAAATGAGAGCGTAATTTGTCAGTTAACCATCGCTAGCAAAGTCGGCTGTACAACTGGGGCGAGTGCTAGGCAGTCTCTCTAGACCGGCCGTTTGGCGGCGCTCGGTCTGCAATCACTGATAGTGGCGACACGCGGGTCCGACGTATACTAACGGACCGCGGCCGATTTAAAGGCTACCACCTAGCAAGTGTGGTGTCTGGCGGTGACACCACATGGTGGATGTTAAATACTTCCCATCGAAAACGCTCCAGGAACGTCCTCATTGCCCTGCAATGTGCGGCCGAGGACTGCCATGAACTTGGAAATGCATGACAGTGTCGTTATGCGGGGCTGCATGAAATCCGGAGAAATCTCTCGGCAGCACCCATACTTGCTGGGGAAATTATTTTCTAGGCATTTTTACGCGCTCAGTGTGCGCTCAGAACTGGGAAAAGCGACGTGACGTTGTCTATGGGCATACTAGAGACACTGCTTAACATATCTGTGCACTGTGGTATCGATTTCGCGACCGATCGTTCCTTACTTTTCGAGAAGCCTATGGTGGGACACCATAGATGGGGGCTACAATATAGACTGTGTTATACTTTCGCTTAAAAGTTACACAAATAGTCCTAGGTGGATATCTTCCGCCAAACGCGGATATTAGCTGACTCATGGCTCCACTCAGTCAGTTATCGCACAGTATTAGCACACTACTAAGACTACCTTAAGACAGCATCAGGGCCGTATTTATAGTCGCCGCCCACAAGAGCAAAACTCGACATTCCACAGGTTATCGTTCACTGGATTCAGGGCTGGGCCCGAGTTAAAGACAGTTCAGTGCAAGTGAACTTAAAACTACTGCCATGAACCATCTTGAGACGAAAGTGAAGTTTGTAATATTTCTTTTAATAAATTATTGTGGACTCTCGCGAATATCTGTTGCCATATATTTTTTTTTACCTATTGCCTAACCCTATCTGGCCCTATCACGAAGCTGTATAGTTGCTGCATGCAACTTAGCCACCTCAGTAACAGCAACTATTTTCGGTGGTGAAAGGTTCTCTTCCTGCCACCTATTTATGTTTGACACCAAAAGTATTTGGTAAATACAACACATAGAATAACTGTAACAGTGGTACATGATATTGCAATATATCACTACATTAAATGAATAATTATTTTTATGCAGGAAATTGCAGCTTCTGGAGTTTAACTAAAGTATGCACAGAAGTATCCGGTAGGTTTAATAGCAACTGAGCCGATGTTTTAAGCATTAATACTCATAAAGATTCGTGATTACAAATTTCAACGAAAGACAGAACTGTAGAAGTACGATGCTTTCTGTGTAGATTAGTCAACTGACGCTCATGGAAAGATGGATAAGCGTTTAAAAGGAATCATTTCATGTGACTGGCTACATGGAAACAGCGTTTTTTCGGAGAGCTGATATTGTCGGCTGGGAACCAGGAAAGCCTTCTTAATTTTAATGACATTCCTTGTGTGTTTAGCTAGGTGTGTCTCGTGTGATTTCAAATAAGTAAGGGCTTTTTACATTAACTGATTGTCTCATTGACCCCAAAAATTAGTCAACTGACGCTCATGGAAATATGGATAAGCGTAGAAAAGGAATCGTTTCATGTGACTGGCTACATGTAAACAGCGTTTTTTCGGAGAACTGATATTGTCGGATGGGAACCAGGAAAGCCTTCTTAATTTTAATGACATTCCTTGTGTGTTTAGCTAGGTGCGTCTCGTGTGATTTCAAATAAGCAAGGGTTTTTACCATTAACTGATTGTCTCATTTTAATTTTTTTTTTTTTTGTCATCAGCCACGAATTCCTTTCCTGTGCTAATCTCTTCGTCTCAGAGTAGCACATGCAACCTACGTCCTCAATTATTTGCTTGACGTATTCCAATCTCTGTCTTCCTCTACAGTTGTCTCATTGACCCCAAAAATTTGTACTTAGTTTGTGTAATTATTCAGAAAGATCACGTTTGTGTTACTATTACGTGAGATTCAATTATGATTATTTGCATTATCTTCGCTCTGTAATCGGTCGCTGTCAAGAATACTCCATTTAAATTGGCACCTTTAGCTTGGAATTATTTAGTGCTTGGACTTAATTTGTAACGAATCGAAAACTCTTGTCTTATCAACATATCTAAATGTTGCCTGATGGCTCAACCGAGGGACTACTATCCTTACGATCCGATTACACCCACGGGTCTGATCTCTCTGTATTAAAGTGTAATGTACATATTTTTGGATGAAATTCTCCAAAAGACCGAATGGAACTGGTGAAAATGAAACGTGTTAACTACCACGAGCAGCGATCACTGAAGACAAAGTGTGAGCACTCGTTGAGCTTGACACTCGCCAATGCCTCCTTGTGTATACTCTTCCGGTATATAGTCGTCTGCAATAACTTGGGGAAGCCGAGCATCTGAATAAGTTGGAAACAAGCTAGTATCCCACATGTTCAGTGAATATTGCATGAAGTACGTGCTGGCATGCTTTCCTGATTGAAAAACGATACCTTTTACAGCGAATAATATTGGGGCAATAATAAACTGAATCCTCGTCATTAAAATATAATGGTAATTGCTTGGAATCGTGTTGCTGCTAATCTCTCGCTAAGGTGTCTCAACAGTCAGTGGCAAGGAGTATTTCACCAACCTGCGTGAAAGTCACAGGAAGTTAAAGTACACTGCCAACACTAAGGAGTAGAATGACGTTCAGATATTCCACGACAGTGGAAAGCCTCACGCAGCTGTAAATGGATTGCAAGAACTACTCACTTTGCGCTACTCAACTGCTCGTTGTCTTCAGTAACCAATAAATAACTTAGCTGCAATTTTGTTACATTAGCAGTAGTACCTGTCTGGCAAAAATGGCACGTCCTCCATGATGGCTACTTTCATTAATAAATATTCCTATATGATGAACTGCTGAGATTTGAATGCTTTTTATAAAATATGACATTTAAAGTAAAACACTATTACTATTGCATACGACGTTAAGGAAAGAAGGAAGAATGATGTTTAACGGCCGACTGGTGATGAGGTCATTAGGGGCAGAGGAAAAGGTGGGATATGGTGAAGAAACCATCCCAGCACATTTTCGTGTCGTCTCGTTATCACTGTAGGCTTGTACCATGGGAAGCAAGGAGAGGATGTTGTTTGGTGGCCTGTATCCTTTTTCTATAACACAGTTGCACACATGTATTAACTGGGTTCTTTATTCATGTTGTTGTTGTTGTGGTCTTCAGTCCAGAGACTAGTTTGACGCAACTCTCCATGCTACTCTATCCTGTGCAAGCTTCTTCATCTCCCAGTACCTACTGCAACCTACATCCTTCTGAATCTGTTTAGTGTACTCATCTCTTCGTCTCCCTCTACGATTTTTACCCTCCACGCTGCCCTCCAATACTAAATTGGTGATCCCTTGATGTCTCAGAATATGTCCTACCAAGCGATCCCTTCTTCTAGTCAAGTTGTGCCACAAATTTCTCTTCTCCCCAATTCTATTCAACACCTCCTCATTAGTTATGTGATCTACGCTAAGAATAAGAAATTTTTTAACTTAAGATAGTCCAGGTGTTGTCGTACAAGCTCTTCTGTAATAGTCCACGTTAGCCTCACTGCTGGTGAGATACAAGTCCCACTATGTACACTACTCTGGTCGCTAGGTACTGAATGACTCTGAGCTAGAGGCTGAGCTAACTACAGCTGTGGCTCCCACTGGGCTGCGACTGATGACTCGACTCTGTGACTCACTGGATGACTGATCGGGTTTCCGGTCCACGGCAGCGATCTAAATACTGGCGGTCGAGAGGGCGTTGGCGGCACGTCTCTTGCGAGTTTGTCCTTGGCCTCTCTCCTGATAGGTTCGTTGCTTGTGTCTACTACTGATCTTCACACAACCTCTTTGTCGCCTGGTGTGCTGGCGGCAGCTTATGACAGCACACATTTGCCTTAATTAATTTAGGAAAATAACGAAAACCATAAATCAGGATTACTGGTGGTCTTCCTGAATGAGATGTCAGTGTGCTACCCATCACGCCAGCTTAAAACACTGAGCTCTTATGTTTAATATTTTATTATTAATTACACATAGGATAATGTAGTTTTCTAAAGAATAAATTTGTTTGTAAGCCGACATGACTTGTGGAAATTCAGTTTTGAAGGAAAAAAGTTCATGTTGCAGAGTGTAGTTTGGTAACAGAGTACCCAACTTGGTTAGGTTGACTGTTGCAAACACCGATTACGGTTTCACAGTAGTACAATGCATTTAATCTTTTACGGTTTGTCAACCATTAATTCCAGATGAAGTTGTTCTTTTTCTTAAAAGTATAATGTGAATTAAGTAATGAGATCCAGATTTGAAAGTCAGTAGACACAGTTCTAAACCTGCGTGGAACATTTGCGTTATTGTAATCAAGAAATAGAAGCATACATTGGTTGATCAAAAGCATCTGGCACCCCAGTGCAAGTAAAAACTCTTAACCACAGGAGATTTGTAAGTACAGCTACTTGAGTGATGAACCATTCTCATTGCACTTCAGTAGAGTGTGGTGTATCTACAGTTGTCAACGAGGGAATTCGACTTGTGTACCATGCTCATTGAGTCAGCATGATTCAAAGGACCATATCAAGCTTAGACCACACAGGCATTTTCACGTAACGACGAGTACTTGCTGCACTGAAAGTTATCTGACGTACTGTTGTATAACACAGCTGGGTCGTTCGAACCATCAGCCGCTATTATGAGATACAAAACGTTGCAGATCTGCCCCACAGTAGTAGGCCGCGATTAAAAACACAAGCAGATGGCTGCTGGTTACAAATTATTTCTCTCAGGTACCCGATGCAGAGTGAAACAGAAGTCCGTGCTGCCTTTATGGAAGCAAATGGAAGGGCTGTGTCGTTCTAGACTGTATACAATTATCTCCACCCAGTCAAATCAGCCTCTGGACGTACATTTCAAACCACTGTGCAAACCCCCAGCACTGTCGTGGATGAAGAAATTGGACAAAGGAAGGACATGGATGGAAACTGGGTCAGCTGCGTCTGGTTCTCTTCTGGTATCTGTCGTCTGATTATCGTCGTAGAAGAGTGTCAAGGTGACCAGGTAGCAATGCACGACTCAGGCATGAAACAGTGGGGTGCGTCAGCCATGCTTTGGGCCAGCATCACGATTTGGTGTTGGACATCTCTAACATATATAGAGGATAATTTGAAGACTATGCACTATTAGCACAGTATTCTCCAACCAACTGTCTACTCATAGTCATACAGTTATCAGTTCAGCGACAGGTCCGTCTTTGAGGATGAGATGCAGCGGCAAGCCGCATCCACCTCGTGACCATCTTCCGTAGTGAGGCAGGAATCAGCTGAATGGAACGGCCTACTGCATATGCTAATATGAACCCGACTGAACGTGCTTGGAATCAGTTGACATTTGTAGAGCGTCATTGCAGGAACGCTCCTCACCTTAGAAGGCCAGTCGTCGAAGAGTCAGGCATACCTGAGCAACAACATTTTCTACATTTTCATATAAATACATTCCCCGCAAACCACCATATATCGGAAAGACGGGGGTACCTTGTACCACAACTAGTCATTTCCTTTTCTGTGACCGATGACCTAGCAGTTTGGTCCCTTCCCCCCTCTTTCAACCAACCAACTTCAACCTTTTCTGTTCCGTTCGTAGATAGAGCGAGTGAGAAACGATTGTCGATATGCCTCTGTACGAGCCCTAATTTCTCTTATCTTCGAGGCCATAAGCGAAATGTACGTTGGCGGTAGTAGATTCATACTGTATTCAACGTCAAAAGCCGTTTCTCTAGCTTTAACTTATCTCAATAGTGTTTCTAGTGAAGAACGACGTTTTCCCTTCAGTGATTCACATTTGAGTTCAAGCATTATCTCCGTAATATTTGCCTGTTCATCGAGCCTATCGGTAACAAATATAGAAGCACGCCTCCGAATTGCTTCGACGTCTTCCTTTAATTGAATCTCATGGGGACCCCAAGCACTCCAGCAGTAATCAAGAGTGGGTCGCATATCTGTTCTATACGCGGTCTTCTTTACAGATAAACCGCACTTTCCTAAAGTTCTCTCAATAAACTGAAGTCGACCATTCGTTTTCCCTACTACCGTCCTTACGTACTCGTTCCATTGCATATCGCTCTGCAACGTTACACCTAAGTATTTTACAGACGTTAATGTGTTAAGCATCACGCTAATAATGCTGTATTAGAATACTATGGAATTGTTTTTCCTGGTCAAATGCATTAAATTACGTTTATCTATATTTCGAGCAAGCTGACACTCATGAAAACAACTAGAAATGTTGTCTAAGACACCTGAATGAAACGAGCACATAACAGAAACGAATGAAGGCAGTTTGGTCTGCAGTGCCTGTGAGCATTGGATATGTATATGTATCTATATATACGTATACATGCGTCTTGAATTTTCCTACAGTCGCTCAACGCCGACACCTTCCGGTACACCACAGCATCGTCAGCAACCCAAATTGCTGCTCACGCCATCCATCATATCATTTATGTTTACAGAAATAAGAACTTCCCTGGTGTATTCCTGACGATACTTTTGTTTCTGATGGGCTCTCGCCGTCGAGTACAATGTGCTGGATTCTATTATTTGAAAGTCCTTGAGCCATTCACATATCTGGCAACCTTTTCCATATGCTTGTATTTTCGTTAACTTTCTGCAGTGGGGCACCGTGTCAAACGCTTTTCCGAAATCTAGGAATATGGAGTCTGCCTGTTGCCCGTCATCCATAGTTCGCAGAATATCATGTGAGAAAAGGCCAAGCTGAGTTTCGTACGAGCGATGCTTTCTAAAGCAGTGCTGATTAGTGAACAGAAACTTTTAGGTCCTAAGGAACTTTATTATATTCGAACTCAGAATATGTTCAAGTAATATGCCACAGACCAATGTCCAGGATAATGGTTTGCAGTCTGCGGGTCCAGTCTCTTACCTTTCTTATACAGAGGAGTCGTCTGCTGTTTTTTCCAGTCGCTTGGGACATTGCGCTGGGCGAGACATTCGCGATAAACGCAAGTGAAGTAAGTGGCGATAGTCACAGAGTACTCCCTGAAAAAACGAATTGGGATTCCGTCTGGACCTATAGACGTATTTGCTTTCAACTCTTTCAGTTACTTTGCTACGACGGGATGGCTATTACTATGTTTTCCATATGGGAGCCTGTGCGACGGTCAAACAACAGCATGTTTGTTCGATTCTCCTGCGTGAATGACTTCTTAAACACGAAATTTAAAACTTCAGCTTTCCTTTTGCTGTCCACTTTCCACACCGTACTGATTAACGAGTGACTGGATAAAAGTCTTCGACCTGCTTAGTGATTTTACGTCTGATCAGCAACTTCTCGCGTTCTTGTCAAGATCTTTTGCTAAGGTATTGTAGCGATGCAAGGGGTACCAATTTTTTTTTTTTTATAAAAGCCAGTAAGTTACACAACGGACAGTATTTTTCAGTACAGGTATTTCGTTCATTCCAAGCAAGTATCGATTCGTGACGTCATCGTCTAGACACGTGTTGACTGTAATCTGAATCCGTTTTAGCACACTAATAGTTTCTTTCTGGCGATAAAATTTTATTGATTATGAAATACAAGTTCTTGAATTTTATTCAGAATGGGAAATGTTAATTAGTAATTTCAGGCCATAATTTATTGAATTTTTTGTCCATGAAAAAGTGTGAGTTTATGTGCGGCTATTACTCTGAGACGAGTTATCACTTAGAGTGCAAAAAGTGCTCGTGTACAGTTCGCTGACCTGCACGGTGAACTTTATTTTTGTGATTTTGACCCGAATGGAGACAAATCCAGTTTCATTTAGACTTTACGCGAGATAGACAGATCACGTTATTACAAAAGAATCGTTTAGCCCATTAGGGAAAACTGAAACCTGCGTGCTCGATTTGAAATGCGTTACACTCTAGTGCGTGAACGAACCGTCCAGTGAACCATGTATAATAGTTGCAAACGCGTTTGGATTTAATGCACGAAGATGGAAATTAATTTTGAGACAAGTGCTGATTTTGACAAAAATGAACCAAAAGTTTATTCAAAATATCGAGGTTCTGTTTTAATTGAGACACATATCACCTTGTAGATCACGTTGCTTAGCAACACTGTAATGCAGATTAATTAATTCATTAGAACTATTTGCGACGTAATAAGTCCCATTACACATACAAGATGTAACACGAAATTTTCTGACCGCATGAGAGTGATTTTATTTCCAGAAATGCCAATAAACCGGCGGTTTCAAAAGTTAAATTACTAACTGTTGTGTAACTTCGTTGATTGTCCCACGCCACTACTGAACGTGTAGTATCGTGTCTCTTCACGAGAGATCTCAAGAAGCATGGATAAACAAGAAACAAGAAGACGACTAAAGAAGAGGCATCGGTATAGTTCGACGATGGTTGTTGCTGTATGCTTTGCACATCGATCTTTTTACAGACGCGCGAATTTCTACTAACTTATGCGTGTCGTCATTTGCGCGTTCTTTTTTGGATAAAGAGTACAACAGTCTCTGCTTCCTCGCCATTTTCCAAATTTTGTTATTAAACTACGATTGGTGTTTTCGGTCCATAATCCGCTTCCTAGGCACATACTTCTCCAGGCCGTGATTTACAATCTGTGTAAATTTTGCCCACAATTCTTCTACATCCATCATATTAGAACCCTCTACAATGCATTGCACAGTGGCTTGTAGAGTGTACGATGGTTGATTGAAATGTAATGCCTTCACCTTCGCAACTCTTCAACAGTTGGCAACATTGGTATGCGGCAGGTACTGGCTTGTTCCGTAGCCTCTTCTCTACAGCTCCAGTTGGTGGGAAGCCCTAGCAATGAACGGTTGCCTTGTTACGGTGTAAAGTATGGAACCCTGCGCAGACGGTCGGTGAATGTGATTTAAGCAACGTGCAGTCATTGAATTCTTGACAGCAGAAGGAGACACCCCAAAGGAGATACATCATAGAATCTACATCTACATGTACATCCATACTCCGCAAACCACCTGACGGTGTGTGGCGGCGGGTACCTTGAGTACCTGTATCGGTTCTCCCTTCTATTCCAGTCTCGTATTGTTCGTGGAAAGAAATATTGTCGGAATGCCTCTGATTTTATCCTCTGATTTTATCCTCATGGTCTCTTCGCGAGGTATACGTAGGAGGGAGCAATATACTGCTTGACTTCTCGGTGAAGGTATGTTCCCGAAACTTCAACAAAAGCCCGTACCGAGCTACTGAGCGTCTCTCTTGCACAGTCTTCCACTGGAGTTTACCTATCATCTCCCTAACGCTTTCGTTATTCTGGATGATCCTGTAACGAAGCGCGCTGCTCTCAGTTGGATCTTCTCTATCTCTTCTATCAACCCTAGCTGATACAGATCCCACACCGGTGAGCAGTGTTCAAGCAGTGGGCGAACAAGTGTACTGTAACCTATTTCCTTCGTTTTCGGATTGCATTTCCTTAGGATTCTTCCAATGAATCTCAGTCTGGCATCTGCTTTACCGACGATTAATTTTATATGGTCATTCCATTTTAAGTCACTCCTAACGCCTACTCCCAAATAATTTAAGGAATTAACTGCTTCCAGTTGCTGACCTGCTAGATTGTAGCTAAATGATAAAGGATCTTTCTTTCTGTGTGTTCGCAGCACATTACACTTGTCTACATTGAGATTCAATTGCCATTCCCTGCACCATGAGTCAATTCGTTGCAGATCCTCCTGCATTTCAGTACAATTTTCCATTGTTACACCCTCTCGATATACTATAGCATCATCCGCAAAAAGCCTCATTGAGCTTCCGATGTTATCCACAAGGTCATTTATATATATTGTGAATAGCAACCGTCCTACTGCACTCCTCTGAGGCACACCTGAAATCACTCTTACTTCGGAAGACGTCTCTCCATTGAGAATGACATGCTGCGTTCTGTTATCTAGGAACTCTTCAATCCAATTGCACAATTGGTCTGATAGTCGATATTCTCTTACTTTGTTCATTAAAAAACTGTGTAAAATCGAACTGGTATCCCATCAGGTCCATCGGCCTTTCCACCTTTGAGTGATTTTAATTGTTTTTCTATCCCTCTGTCATCTATTTCGATATCTACCATTTTGTCATCTGTGCGACAGTCTAGAGAAGGAACTACAGTGCAGTCTTCCTCTGTGAAACAGCTTTGTAAAAAGACATTTAGCATTTCGGCCTTTAGTCTGTCATCCTCTGTTTCAGTTCCATTTTGGTCACAGAGTGTCTGGGCATTTTGTTTTGATCCACCTACCGCTTTGATATAAGACCAAAATTTCATAGGTTTTTCTGCCAAGTCAGTGCATAGAACTTTACTTTCGAATTCGTTGAATGCCTCTCGAAAGCCCTCCTCACACTACATTTCGCTTCGTGTAATTTTTGTTTGTCTGCAAGGCTTTGGCTACGTTTATGTTTGCTGTGAAGTTCCCTTTGCTTCCGTAGAAGTTTTCTAACACGGTTGTTGTACCACTGCTTTCCATCTCTTACGATCTTGTTTGGCAGATACTCATCTAATGCATGTTGTACGATGATTTTGAGCTTCGTCCATTGATCCTCAACACTATCTGTAATTGAGATAAAACTTTTGTGTTGAGCCGTCAAGTACTCTGAAGTCTGCTTGCTTTTTGTCACTTTTGCTGAACAGAAAAATTTTCCTACCTTTTTAATATTTCTATTTACGGCTGAAATCACCGATGCTGTAACCGCATTATGATCGCTGATTCCCTGTTCTGCGTTAACTATTTCAAATAGTTCGGGTCTGTTTGTCACCAGAAGGTCTAATATGTTATCACCACGAGTCGGTTCTCTGTTTAACTGCTCAAGGTAGTTTTCAGATAATGCACTTAAAAAAATTTCACTGGATCCTTTGCCCCTGCCACCCGTTATAAACGTTTGAGTCTCCCAGTCCATATCTTGTAAATTAAAATCTCCATCCAAAACTATAACATAGTAGGGAAATCTACTCGAAATATTTTCCAAATTTTCCTTCAGGTGTTCTGCCACAGCAGCTAATGAGCCAGGGGACCTATAGAGACATCCAATTACCATGTTTGAGCCTGCTTTAACCGTGGGCTTCACCCAAATTATTTCACGTTTCGGATCTCCGTCAATTTCCTTCGATAATATTGCACTTTTTATCGCTGTAAACACGCCTCCCCCTTCAATGTCCAGCCTGCCTCTGCGGTATACATTCCAGTCTGAGTTTAGAATTTCATTACTGTTTACATCTGGTTTCAGCCAACTTTCTGTCTGTAGTACAATGTGGGCATTGTGACCGTTATTAATGAGAGCAGTTCTGGGAACTTTCTATAGACGCTCCTGCTGTTTACTATTACCACATTAATATTGTCATTCCCTGTTACGTTTTGCCTACTGACACCTTGTCGCGTCTCAGGAGGCGTCTTGTCGGGCCTAGGGAGGGAATTCTCTAACCTTAAAAACCCACATGTGCACTCCACACGTACTCAGCTACCGTTGTAGCCGCTTCCTGCGTGTAGTGCACGCCTGACCTATTCAGGGGGGCCCTACATTTCTCCACCCTATAGCGGAGGTCGAGAAATTTGCACCCCTCATCTCACCACCGTACCGCATCCTCCATACAGTCCAGATTTAGCAGCGTCTGACTTCCATCTGTTCCCGATAATAAAAGACGATCTGCAGGGACATCATTATGCTTCTGATGAAGGCGCTGAGAGAACTGTGAGACTGTGGTTGCGGAAACAGGGTGTCGACTTCTTCCGTGATACTTCAGTAGACTTGTTCATCGTTGGCAGAAATGTATCCAAATAGCTGGTGATTATGTGGAAAAGTGAATATTGGTAATTAAAGATCACATTCTAAGGATTATTTCTGCGTTTGATTTATTAAAATACTCCCATCCAGAGCCAATGAACGAAGGTGTAAGGATTACTTTTCATTCAACCCTCGTCCCCCCCATGAACCAAGGACCTTGCCGTTGGTGGGGAGGCTTGCGTGCCTCAGCGATATAGATAGCCGTACCGTAGGTGCAACCACAACGGAGGGGTATCTGTTGAGAGGCCAGACAAACGTGTGGTTTCTGAAGAGGGGCCGCAGCCTTTTCAGTAGTTGCAAGGGCAACAGTCTGGATGATTGACTGATCTGGCCTTGTAACACTAACCAAAACGGCCTTGCTGTGCTGGTACAGCGAGCGGCTGAAAGCAAGGGGAAACTACGGCCGTAATTTTTCCCGAAGGCATGCAGCTTTGCTGTATGGTTAAATGATGATGGCGTCCTCTTGGGTAAAATATTCCGGAGGTAAAATAGTCCCCCATTCGGATCTCCGGGCGGGGACTACTCAAGTGGATGTCGTTATCAGGAGAAAGAAAACTGGCGTTCTACGGATCGGAGCGTGGAATGTCAGATCCCTTAATCGGGCAGGTAGGTTAGAAAATTTAAAGAGGGAAATGGATAGGTTAAAGTTAGATATAGTGGGAATTAATGAAGTTCGGTGGCAGGAGGAACAAGACTTTTGGTCAGGTGACTACAGGGTTATAAACACAAAATCAAATAGGTGTAATGCAGGAGTAGGTTTAATAATGAATAGGAAAATAGGAATGAGGGTAAGATGCTACAAACAGCATAGTGAACGCATTACTGTGGCAAAGATAGATACGAAGTCCACGCCAACTACAGTAGTACAAGTTTATATGCCAACTAGCTCTGCAGATGACGAAGAAATTGAAGAAATGTATGATGAAATAAAAGAAATTATTCAAATAGTGAAGGGTGACGAAAATTTAATAGTCATGGGTGACTGGAATTCGGTAGTAGGAAAAGGGAGAGAAGGAAATGTAGAAGGTGAATATGGATTGGGGCTAAGAAACGAAAGAGGAAGCCGCCTGGTAGAATTTTGCACAGAGCATAAGTTAATCATAGCTAACACTTGGTTCAAGAATCATAAAAGGAGGTTGTATACATGGAAGAATCCTGGAGATACTAAAAGGTATCAGATAGGTTATATAATGGTAAGACAGAGATTTAGGAACCAGGTTTTAAATTGTAAGACATTTCCAGGAGCAGATGTGAACTCTGACCACAATCTATTGGTTATGATCTGTAGATTAAAACTGAAGAAATTGCAAAAAGGTGGGAATTTAAGGAGATGGGACCTGGATAAACTGACTAAACCAGAGGTTGTACAGAGTTTCAGGGAGAGCATAAGGGAACAATTGACAGGAATGGGGGAAAGAAATACAGTAGAAGAAGAATAGGTAGCTCTGAGGGATGAAGTAGTGAAGGCTGCAGAGGATCAAGTAGGTAAAACGACGAGGGCTAGTAGAAATCCTTGGGTAACAGAAGATATAATGAATTAAATTGATGAAAGGAGAAACAATAAAAATGCAGTAAATGAAGCAGGCAAAAAGGAATACAAACGTCTCAAAAATGAGATCGACAGGAAGTGCAAAATTGCTAAGCAGGGATGGCTAGAGGACAAATGTAAGGACGTAGAAGCGAGTATCACTAGGGGTAAGATAGATACTGCCTACAGGAAAATTAAAGAGACCTTTGGAGATAAGAGAACCGCTTGCATGAACATCGAGAGCTCAGATGGAAACCCAGTTCTAAGCAAAGAAGGGAAAGCAGAAAGGTGGAACGAGTATATAGAGGGTCTATACAAGGGCGATGTACTTGAGGACAATATTATGGAAATGGAAGAAGATGTAAATGATGATGAAATGGGAGATACGATACTGCGTGAAGAGTTTGACAGAGTACTGAAAGACCTGAGTCGAAACAAGGCCCCCGGAGTAGACAACATTCCATTAGAACTACTGACGGCCTTGGGAGAGCTAGTCCTGACAAAACTCTACCATCTGGTGAGCAAGATGTATGAAACAGGCGAAATACCCTCAGACTTCAAGAAGAATATAATAATTCCAATCCCAAAGAAAGCAGGTGTTGACAAATGTGAAAATTACCGAACTATCAGTTTAATAAGTCACAGCTGCAAAATACTAACGCAAATTCTTTACAGACGAATGGAAAAACTAGTAGAAGCCGACCTCGGGGAAGATCAGTTTGGATTCCGTAGAAATGTTGGAACACGTGAGGCAATACTGACCCTACGAATTATCTTAGAAGCTAGATTAAGGAAGGGCAAACCTACGTTTCTAGTATTTGTAGACTTAGAGAAAGCTTTTGACAATGTTGACTGGAATACTCTCTTTCAAATTCTGAAGGTGGCAGGGGTAAAATACCGGGAGCGAAAGGCTATTTACAATTTGTACAGAAACCAGATGGCAGTTATAAGAGTCGAGGGGCATGAAAGGGAAGCAGAGGTTGGGAAGGGAGTGAGACAGGGTTGTAGCCTATTCCCGATGTTATTCAATCTGTATATTGAGCAAGCATTGATGGAAACAAAAGAAAAATTCGGAGTAGGTATTAAAATCCATGGAGAAGAAATAAAAACTTTGAGGTTCGCCGATGACATTGTAATTCTGTCAGAGACAGCAAAGGACTTGGAAGAGCAGTTGAACGGAATGGATAGTGTCTTGAAAGGAGGATATAAGATGAACATCAACAAAAGCAGAACGAGGATAATGGAATGTAGTCGAATTAATTCGGGTAATGCTGAAGGAATTAGATTAGGAAATGAGACACTTAAAGTAGTAAAGGAGTTTTGCTATTTGGGGAGCAAAATAACTGATGATGGTCGAAGGAGAGAGGATATAAAATGTAGACTGGCAATGACAAGGAAAGCATTTTTGAAGAAGAGAAATTTGTTAACATCGAGTATAGATTTAAGTGTCAGGAAGTCATTTTTGAAAGTATTCGTATGGAGTGGAGCCATGTATGGAAGTGAAACATGGACGATAAATAGTTTGGACAAGAAGAGAATAGAAGCTTTCGAAAT
Source organism: Schistocerca serialis cubense (assembly GCF_023864345.2). Lineage (NCBI taxonomy): Eukaryota > Metazoa > Arthropoda > Insecta > Orthoptera > Acrididae > Schistocerca > Schistocerca serialis. Next base: position 149,605,574 of record NC_064640.1, read on the forward strand.
GTGGTGCTACAGAAGAATGCTGAAGATTAGATGGGTAGATCACATAACTAATGAGGAGGTATTGAATAGAATTGGTGAGAAGAGGAGTCTGTGGCACAACTTGACGAGAAGAAGAGACCGGTTGGTAGGACATGTTCTGAGGCATCAAGGGATCACCAATTTAGTATTGGAGGGCAGCGTGGAGGGTAAAAATCGTAGAGGGAGACCAAGAGATGAATACACTAAGCAGATTCAGAAGGATGTAGGTTGCAGTAGGTACTGGGAGATGAAGAAGCTTGCACAGGATAGAGTAGCATGGAGAGCTGCATCAAACCAGTCTCAGGACCGAAGACCACAACAACAACAATTTTCCCTGTCAACATACTAAAACGCTATTAACATTTTACGTCTTTATTCTTCATGTCTACATATTTATTTCTCAGCATAGTCACCCTGGTGACGAACGTATTTCTCTCGACGAGAGACCAGTTTGATGATACTGTCACTTTGTTGACAGAGCCACAACCTCACCTCTGTTTGCACCGCTATCGAAGTGAAATCATCGAATGTGTTCTTTAAATTTTGGAAACAGATGAAAATCGGATGAGGCCAAGCCGGAACTGTATGGAGGACGATAGATGACAGCGAACCCAAGGCGTCGAATCTTTGCAGATGTCGCAGCGCTCGTGTGTGTTCTGGCATTGTCATGCTAAAGGAATGGGTGTTCCGTGTGTGGACAAACTCTTCGACTCCGAAACGCGATTACTGCACTCTGTTTCTCACGCACCGAAATAGTTACGTTACACATTGCCATGTTACACGCTACAATTCCAAGCCTTCTTGTGGCAGAGGGCTGCAAATAGGTAGACTTGAAGCATAAAGCTGTAGAATGTTAATAACGTTTCTTTTATTTAAAACGCTTTAAGAGTTTTCACATCAAAAATTTGGAGGTACTACTTTTCAGCACGTTCTCTCACAGTTGATCTCAATAACTAAAATAACAAACTTAAAGATAGTGAAATTAAAACTTTAGAATATGAAAATTAAACTAACTTTAAAGAAACAGAAGAAATATTCATAAAAAATTCAGGCGGTAAGAATTAGTGGCTCTCCATCACTTGGCATTTCAAATAGCCACCATGCATTTATTCTCAGAAAGAAAAAAATAGAACATCTGTGGGAATATCTTTACAGTGTAATAAACACAGAAATATTATGTAAAGAAGACTTGGAAAGAACTTAGAAAAGGGTATTCAAAAATAGAGATTATTCTTAGACATCACTGTAACCCCAGTTTAATTCGCCTATAAAGCCTGATGAAAGAGAGATTGCTCAGGAAAAACATTTTCATGTGGACATGAGAGAAGATACATATATCTATGAAGTAATGAATATAAAGTTGAAAAAGTAGCTCCGGATCTACAATACATGAAACATATGTAAAGTTGGGGCCATTCCTGTTGTACTCTTGCAAGTGATGAAATCGTACATTATATAGAAATGATCCCTTAAAATGGTCACTGTTTCAACTGAAGTATAATTTTTTTTGCAGAAGTGTAAGTTCTCTGCTGAACGGTTGTATGAATTTTAGGAGTTTAGTCCCTTAACATAAACTTTATTTCCCTTCTTCAACATGCAAAACTGGATATTTTGTTTCCTTTAATGCATGCTCATAAACTGATTTAGCATTTCATTTCCACACACATCCTAAAACTTGTATGTAACTGGATTTGTACTGCGTCATATTGTGAATGACTTTCGGCGATAAAACGAAATTCTCGGCCACGGTCTCAGTGGCCTTCTTCTGTGTCGTCTGAGGTAAAGTTTGCTGCTTCTTTTTAACGTGTAATGGGAATGGTCTGTCGGTTTACAGTTAACAAGAGATAGCTCAATCTCGTTCATCATATTAGATATTTTAGGATAGCCTGCAGTTGTGTCATTGGTGATTTAAATAATAAAAACTGCACCAATTACTTAGGTTTTGATGCTTAGCACAAGGCGTTTCGAGAATTTATTGTTATTTTCAAGTGCATTTGTGCATTGGTTTACGTGAATATGTTTGTTGATGTTTGTGCGTGTGATTTTCTGCCTTTCTTGCACATTTTTTGAAGTTAGTGGGTGTTGTGCGTCCTCCATTATACAGAATATCATACACACACAAATCATCACTTGTACTGAAACTTTCTGGCAGATTAAAACCGTGTGCGGGAGCGAGAATCTCGATCTGGCCCACAGTTTTAATCTGCCACGAAATTTCGTATCAGCGCACACTCCGCTGCAGAGTGAAAATCTCATTCTGGAAACATCACTTATACTGTTTGTGTAAGTAAAATAATATACTAATGGATAAATATTAATCATACATTCCTGCTATTTGGCGGAATGAAAGAGGAGATTGAAGAACTACTAGCATTATTCAACTCTTTCCACAAAAACATAAAACTCACAATAGAACATGAGGACGACAAAAGAATAAATATCTTGGATCTTAAAATCACCAACCACTAACAAAAACGTAGGTTCAGCTTACAGAGAAAACACACATACAGACATCAGACAACTCATCCTGCCATCCCACCACACAGAAACATGTTGCATTTATATCCATGCTACACAGAGCACATTCACTTGATTTATGTGAAAACAGCCTCGGGAATGAGCTAGATACCACAAATGCATTGCCACAAACAGTGGCTACACAGCCAAAACAACTGACAATTTAGGCGGACAAACACACAGAAGTTAGACAACAAATAGCTACACTGTGAAAGAAGAGAAAATATTTGCCAGTATCCCATGCCTGGGCCTTATATCACAAAAATACCACTAACCTTTTTGAAAAAACAAATGTAACAGTCGCACTCTCAAGTAATAATAAGTTAGGAAACTTATTCGTCCATAACATAAAATCAAATACTCAAAACTTCACTGGTAGTGCAGTGTACAAAGTGTCATACCCCAGCTGTCCTGCCTACTATGTAGGGACAAAGAAGCAAAAACTTCAAAACATGTTTTCAAGAATTCAAGAATACATAAATGCTTTTAGGCTCAACCACTTCGAAAAATCAGTTATTGCACAACATATGTTGGAAACGAAACATATCATCAACGACCTAGAAAAGAATTTAGTAGTACTGGCTAATGAAGCAAATTGTAAGACCCTAAATCTGTTAGAATAGTTGGAGATATGCCTCCATAAAATCAAAAGACCAGAATCTATGTTAAGTGAACAGACAGATTTAGCAAGCCACAGTTATTTAAGTAATTTCAAAGACCTGTTCTAAAGCTATTCCGTGCAGATGTCAATTGTTTAATAATTAGATCTCTGGCACTAATAATAAATTCATCTTTGATGAAACCCTGTAAAATAACATCTGTGAATTGTTTACAAAAATGTGTATGCAAATATGCCTCTTACGTGAAGTGATATGCACGAACAGGATGGTGGTGTTAAAAAGTTAAAAACGCTTTTGTTGGATTATGAGGTAAGTTTACCCTGTTCATTTTTTCCGCTATTTTGAGCATACTTTCCGCGTTGGACTTACGAAATTCATAACCTTACATCAAACCTTTTCATGACGGGAACACACCTTTCACCTTATTCAAGAACAAAAATAAATCATGTTTTAAGACAACTGGCACCTGAGGATGAGCCCACAGGATCTGAGATACATCATGTATTTAGTAAAACACGAAAATTTGTGATTAAAGGCGTTTTTTAATTCATAATTCCAGTCACGTTTGCAACTGCAAATTATACATCAAATTAAAGGAAATATATTAGTTAGTTTGATTTAAATAATTCAAAATATGGTATTAAGTAATTGTGAGGGTAGATACTATAAATAAAATTGTCGTCCAAAACGAATTATTCAGTAAATAAAAGCAACTATGATGTACTGTAATTACATTTTTACTGATGATGCGCCTATTTTTTCTTTTTCTGTTGATTGCATAGGTCACACACACTTAAATGCAATGCTTTAATTAGTCAATTTGTCAGAAAATTGCTATAAGTAAAGCATTGTTTATAGTGATCAAACATAAGATTTGTCAATTAGCTCCCTAAGTTAGGTAACATAAACTGTTTGCCCCAAACTGGGCTTAACTGTAGGAAAGTACAGGACTTTCACGTACATCTAAGGAATACAGCCTTACACTGAAGCGTTATCTCATTATAAGGCAACCTTTTAATGGATGTTTGATGGAAGTTAGTCGATTTTGGCTTCTTATAAAAAAAGTGTAGCAGTTTTTCAAGGTAATTGATGTATGGTCGAGTTGACATGACAGTGTGACCACCAAACGTGCTACCTTGTGTGGTGAGTGCAAAATGTTTAATGCTTTGCTTGTCGATTAGCATACATACCCCCTCCATGAAGTCTTCTTCTCACAGTGCTGTATGGCATCACTATTCCACTGCGACCAGGGACTAAAGTAGTTGGGCTTGTCTTACCATCGTATTCCTTTCTAGGAAATGGCACTAGCATCTATAGCGTTTGGTCGGTCTTAACTGAATGTTATGAATACCGAACGTCTTATTAGATATTGTTCTCACAATGTGTGAACATAACAAGGAGGAAAATTAAACAGCGAGGTCATTTTGGTTGAGTTCCATCTGTTTCCAATCGTTCGATAATCTTCCTACGAGTAAATGATGCCTTGGCGGCATTCGGCCAAATATGTTGCCCGAACAGAACCAACTACATTCCCCTGAAACGGGTTCATTGCTTGCTGCGTGCAGACGACACAAGCGGTTTGCAAGGCTGCTGGCTTGCAGGTAGTAGTTTTGTCGAGCGCAACTGTGGTCAACAATATTCTCTACAACTGTGTCAAATTGTGTTTCACAGAATGTTATTTCTCTTAATTTTTGGAGACCAGTACCGCTGCTTTTGTCAGAAACATTAACCGTTTAATTATAACATAATTAATTATCTGTGGCATATATTTCATGTTTTACTTATTTTATTCATACACTTATTTTATATATTTTCAAGGACTCCAGGATTTTTTTTACATAAAACCAGTTATACAAGCAAATGCAATAAACACAGTTGGGGTGGCGCAGTGGTTAATGAAACTGCATAGTAAGCAGGAGATACCAGGTTCTAGTCTTGGTCTGGCACACATTTTGACTGGTCGCCACTGATTCCACATTAAGTCCCGATGGAGCTGACACCAATAGTTCCTTCCCTTTCCTTTCCTTTGTCCCCCCTCCACTTTCAGTTTACGTAAAAGGGCAGATTGTTTGTCCCGGCGCCTGGGAACGAGCACCTCATAAACGGCGAAGCTGGTTGCTTGTTCGCATGCTGCTCTCGAATATCTTTGGAAAGTGGTTGGTGGACGATGAAACCATGAGTAGGCGACAAGGTGATTTTGTAGTTCAGTCGTAAATTGCGTGCTTGAGTGTTTAGAAGACATAATCTCGCGTTTCAGTAGTTCTGTAGTGCATATTTGCGCCGCTTGTCTCGCCACTGTAGATTGTTTTTTATTAGAATAGCCAGTGGTCATCGTGGACCTCAGACGCCAATCTCCGTACGAGTAGCACCAGACCAGTAGATTGTCTGCGTGTTCATTTTATGAGTTTTTAATAGAAGCTACCTTCATCTAAATTTGCCTGAGTGCTTTTGCAATTTAAGAGTAAATTTCTCCCGTGTTCGTGTAGTTTAGTTTTTCACTATCTGTGGTATGGATGGGAACTGCGAATGCTGTGTTCGGATGCAAGCTATGTTGGTGATCCTTCGCTTACAGTTCCAGATGGTACTGGTTTCAGTCACGCAGCTTGGAAGCTGTTGCTAATGGGCTTCACTATCGTGGGGATTCATGGGGCGTCAAGGACATCACAGATGTCGCCAGTCAGTCCATTACTGTGACCGCCCAGATTAATGCCTCCACTGAGCTTGACCCGTCACCTGTGGTCGAGTGGGAGATCGTTGCAAGGTGTGGCAGGCAGCAGAAGACTTCCCGGGAGGCCGATCGAAAGACCTCCTTGCTTTGCCTGGCATAAGAGATTTCAGGCGCTATCTGTGGCTGATAGAAATCTTGAGCCACATGCAGTCGCTTGTCTTGGCCTGCAAGATCCGGGTATTCATAAAGGTTGGGATTAGTGGTAGTTCTGAGCGCCAATGTTACGTGCGTAATGGGGCCCTTGTGGATACGGCTGCCAAAGAGGGGAAGATATCCAATGTGCACTCTGTGTGCAACCCGAGGGAAGTCGTCCAAGACGTGGAACCGATCCTTGAGGATGCCATGAAGGGCACAGAGGGCAGCCAACTGCAGGTAGTTCAAAAATGGTTCAAATGGCTCTGAGCACTATGGGACTTAACATCTGAGGTCATCAGTCCCCTAGAAGTTAGAACTACTTAAATCTAACTAACCTAAGGACATCACACACATCCATGCCCGAGGCAGGATTCGAACCTACGACCGTAGCAGCAGCGCGGTTCCGAACTGAAGCGCCTAGAGCCGCATGGCCACCGCGGCCGGCCACTGCAGGTAGTGACTCATGTCAGTACTAATAGTGTGTGTCGCTTTGGACTGGAACAGATTGTCTCTGGTTTGGCACAGCTATCTCATGTGTTAAAGACCGTGTCTTGCTTGCGACATGAAGACTGAGCGTATCATGTGCAGCATCGTCGACAGTATTGATTGCGGACATTTGGTAAAGAGCGAAGTGGTGGGTCCGAATCAGAGGCTCAGACGATTCTGCGACCGTGTAGGTTGCAGATTTCTCCACTTGCGCCATAGGGTGGTGGAGTTTTGGGCCCACTTAATTGGTCAGGGGTCCATTACTCTCAGGAGGCAGCTACACGGGTAGCGGGGGCTGTGTGGAGTGCACTGGGCAGTTTTGTAGGTTAGAAGGTCTTGGGAAAGTACAAAAATGGCTTCTGTCTCAAAGGGTACAGATCACCCACAGGACGAGGATGGAGATAGGAACAACCGATTTTATAGTTTAAAATTTTCGTAACTTTGTTGGGAAAGAACCAGAGCTCCAAGCGCTAGTATATAGCACAGAGGCTCAAACTATTACGTACTGAAATCTGCTTAAAGCCAGAGATAAGTTCAGCTGAAATTTTTACAAATGACCTAACGCTGTTCAGTAAGGACAGATTAAATAGAAATGGTAGCGGTATGTTTGTTGCTGTTAAAAGTAGTTTACCTTGTAGCGAAACTGAAGCAGATATTTCTTTGGGTTAGTATGGATAGACGTTATACTTAATAGCCAGAATAACGTAATAATTGTTTTCTCTTTCAGACCTTGAAGATTCAAAGAAAAATTGAGTATCATCTCAAATAGGTACCCCACTTACACAGTAACAGTTGGTGATGATTTCAATCTACCCTTGATATGTTGGAGAAAATACAAATACATATTCAAAGTCGTTGGTACACATGAAACATTGTCCGAAATTATACAAAATGCTTCCTCTGAAATTTATTTTAAATAATTAGTTAAGCAGTCTACTCGAATTGTAAATAATTGTGAAAACGTGATTATCCTCTTAGCACCAAATAAGCCTAAATAAGTAGGGAGCATCATGACGGATATAGGGATTAGTAACCACAAAGTCGTTGTAGCGTGACTGAATACGTAACATCCACATCCACCAAAAATAAACGCAAAATATATTTAAGAAAAACGGATAAAAATTCGCTTGGCGAATTCCTAAGAGACAGTTCCCACTCGTTCCAAACTAACTATGTAAGTACAGACCAGATACGTCTTAAATTCAAAGAAATAGTATCGACAGCATTTGAGAGATACATACCAAATGAAATATTAAGTGGTGCTATCGATATCCCATGGTACACTAAACAGGCCAGAACACTGTTGGAGAAACAACGAAAAACCATCCAACTTAAACTCTCCAAGAAAGGTGATGGCTTTCAGAAGCTCGAAATTTACCGCGGACTTCAACGCGAGATGCTTTTAATAGTTTCCACAACGAAACTCTGTCTCGAACTCTGACATAAAATCCAAAGAGATTCTGGTCGTATGTAATGTACTGTATATCCGCGGCACAATCAATACATTCACTGCATGATACCAATTCTTAATTTTACTAATGGCAGTGCAACTAAAGCCGAGTTACTAAACAATATTTTTCAGAAACTCCCTTACCAAGAAGACGAAGTAAATACTCCAGAATTCGAATCACGAACAGCTCCCAACCTGAGTAACATACGTAGAAGTAGATATCCTCAGTGTAATGAAGCAGCTTAAACTACTTAATAAACGCAAGTCTTCCAATCCAGACTGTACAAGTATACCAGTTAGGTTCCTTTCAGAGTTGGTGTTGTTGTGGTCTTCGGTCCAGAGACTGGTTTGATGCAGCGCTCCATGCTACTCTATCCTGTGCAAGCTTCTTCATCTCCCAGTACTTACAGCAACCTACATCCTTCTGAATCATCTTAGTATATTCATCTCTTTGTCTCCCTCTACGATTTTTACCCTCCACGCTGCTCTCCAATACTAAATTGGTTATCCCTTGATGCCTCAGAACATGTCCTACCAACCGATCCCTTCTTCTAGTAAAGTTGTGCCACAAACTCCTTTTCTCCCCAATTCTGTTCAATACCTCCTCATTAGTTATGTGATGTACCCATCTAATCTTCAGCATTCTTCTGTAGCACCACATTTCGAAAGCTTCTATTCTCTTCTTGTTCAAACTATTTATCGTCCATGTTTCACTTCCATACATAGCTACACTCCATACAAATACTCTCAAAAACGACTTCCTGACACTTAAATCTATACTCGATGTTAACAAATTTCTCTTCTTCAGAAACGCTTTCCTTGCCGTTGCCAGTCTACATTTTATATCCTCTCTACTTCGACCATCATCAGTTATTTTGCTCCCCAAATAGCAAAACTCCTTCACTAGTTTAAGTGTCTCATTTTCTAATCTAATTCCCTCAGCATCACCAGACTTAATTCGACTACATTCCATTATCCTCGTTTTGCTTTTGTTGATGTTCATCTTATTCTCTCCTTTCAAGATACTGTCCATTCCTTTCAGCTGCTTTTCCAGATCCTTTGCTGTCTCTGACAGAATTACAATGTCGTCGGCGAACCTCAAAGTTTTTATTTCTTCTCCATGGATTTTAATACCTACTCCGAATTTTTCTTTTGTTTCCTTTACTGCTTGCTCAATATACAGATTGAATAACATCGGGGAGAGGCTATAACCCTGTCTCACTCCCTTCCTAACGACTGCTTCCCTTTCATGCCTCTCGACTCTTATACCTGTCATGTGGTTTCTGTACAAATTGTAAATAGCCTTTCGCTCCCGGTATTTTACCCCTGCCACCTTTAGAATTTGAAAGAGAGTATTCCAGTCAATATTGTCAAAAGCTTTTCAGTATATGCTGATATGATAGCTCCGTACACAGCAGTCATATATAACCGCTCAGTCGGTGACAGATCCAAACCGAGAGACTGGGAAGTAGCACAGGTCACACAAAAACTTAAAGGAAATAGGAATAATCTGCTAAATTACAGACACGCATCACCAGCGTCGATTTGCAGTAGGAGTTTGGAACATATACTGCGTTCAAATATCATGAATTATCTGGAAGAAAACTATCTATTGACACGCAACACAGATTCCGAAAATATTGTTCTTGTTAAATATATGCGGGCCCACATGTTGTCAAGACTGTTTCGACTACGCTTCAGAAGTTTCGCTAGGTAGTCGTAACATTTTCCATGCAGTCCCGATCTCTCCCCGTGCGACTGCGTTTATTTTTGGAGGCCTGAAGAAAGACATTCGTGGCTGTCGATTAACTTCGGACGAACAGGTGCATGCCTGGGCGTAATCGTCGTCCCGTAGACCAGCGCAGGCTTTTTTCCATCAAGGCACTGACCGTACTGTCTCGCAGTGGGATAAAAGTACCAACATTTACGGCTATTACTTTTCAAATAAGAAACGGATTACTTACTTTTTTCCATCTTTATCGGTTTCATTTGACTGTCCCTCATAACAGGAAGAAGTCAGACCAGTTGGATGAAAAATAACCGTAATTACAAATGAAGAAAGTTGGGATGATAAACTCTTTGCGGGACATCCACAATTGCCACTAATATTTTTCGTGATGAATAAATCCACTCGACTTGGACTTCACCAATCCTTTATTTGGATAAAATCGCACACACGACCAGATTTTCAGGCTGCAAATACCATCTTCACGCGCTAGAAACGACAAGGAAAAGTAAGAGGTATTCCTCGTAAAATTAATTAACATTAAAAGGGTCCATAAATATGTGAACGTCAGGTTATATCTTGACTGCGTACAGTAAAGTCGTAGAAGTGATGTAAAAAGTCCAGGAAATTATTCAATCAGATTGAGAGATCCCATGCGGATGAGACATGAAAAGGTTCTCTGAGTCAACCAGTACCACACCGGGTAAACGTGGCCTAGCCGAAAAACATGTAACAACAAATAACCGCACATTGCTAGTCTAATGTAACCCATCAACCAACTGCGAACGAATAGACACGTGACATATTCTTAAGAAATTAAGATGACTGCATATCAGCCGTAGATTGACAATTTGTGAACATCAAAAGTAGCTTACCATGTAAGTTCCCGCCCGCCTCATATCGTGGAAGCCCATCAGCACAGGTCAACAGACCGCCGCGCGAACTGCAATGAAACTCCTGTGTACGCATATACGTCAGAGAGCGGTCGCCACCGGAACTAATACCGAGGGCAGGAGGGACCGCCGGAGGAATCATAGCTTACAACAGCGCTGCATCCCATGTTTCCTCCCAAACGTCACCCGCTACTAATAACACTAATACCTCCTTACCTATGCATGGCAGGAAAGGCCTAGTATAGAGCGAACAATAAAAGCAAGACATGCAATGTACACTGCGATTATCAAGAAATAAAAATACGAAAACCATGGTAGTATAAAATATAAAAGGTACCAAACCAACACGCCACAAATAAAACATGATAGCTGAAGATACACCAATATTACATTTGACCTTTCAGATCGACTGGCTACAATCATGTACATCAAATTTTACTGTGTCTTAGCTGCAACAGAAGTACTTTTTTTCCAATCGAAATCTGAGGTACACATTTGTGAATGTCCAATTTTTCATCACGTGCAAGTGCTGCCAACTGTTGGGCATTACTATGAAAATATCATCAAGTCAATGAAGCAGTGCACAGCAGCACATGACAGTGCGCAGCAACTCGTGACCACGAGAATACATGGATGCTGTTGGTTCGTTATATACCAGCGTGTAATTGAATGTTGTTATTGTTATTTTGCATGGCAATTACTGTATGATCATTCTGCTATTTATTAGAATAGAGAATATGTCATAATTAGTTAGTTTAGTCCATAAAATGAAGCCAAGGGTACAAAGTATGTTTTGAAAACGGGTACACGTTTTTGTATAAATCTTGCATCTAAAATCATTAAAAATCATCTAAGAGAATTACCGCACAAATAAAAATTTTTCTTCGTCCAGAAAAATTCAGGTCTGAGAGGGTTAAGTTCGATTTGTTCATTGAGGTTATTCTCTGGATGTAGCAACTTGCCGTTCATGATTTCTAACTCTTTTAAAATGTTACGGACTGGGCCTTTTGATTGTATGTGCAAGATTTCTAAGTCATCTCTAACGTTCCTCAAGCTCTGCTCATTACGTGCCAAACGCACGCTAAACTGGCTTAGGATAACGAGTAGCACCATGTTCTGTAAACCTAGTTTGAAAACGTCTACCTGTCTGTGCGACATATCTACACTGACACTGTGGGCACTTGATACCGTAAATACCAGTATTATTATACGGACAAACTACACGCTCCTCATGCTGCACCCAACGTTACTCGTTATTTTTAGGTACAGAAAGGAAGGGGATAGTACCCACAGACCTCAAACATCTTCCTAGTTTATCGGATATGGGACCAAAGTAAGGGATTCTGCAATAGTTCTTCTTGGCCGCCTTATCGTGTAGCCTCATGAGGGTACTATTCTTTTTCCTTGATCCTTTTTTGTTCCATTTTTTTAAACAAATCGTCGACAACCTTGGTTGAACAATCGTTCTGCTGTGTCATATACTTAATGGCATGTAATACTTTTTCCGCAGCACAAGTACTCAATGGGATTTACAACATTCGTTGGAGCAATGACCTAAAAGCAGCTATTTTACATGATTTCGAGTGCTCGGGCAAGTTATGAATTAGTGGATCAGTTTTTGACGGTTTACGGTACACATCAAATTCAAGATTATCACCCTTCAGAGTAATACAAAGATCAAGGAACGGTAAGGTGCCATGAACTACATGCCCCGATGTGAATTTAATATTTGGAGCTTGTCTATTAAGATATGTATTATATTAATCTGTTCAGTACTAGCATCAAAACCTACAATGATATCATCCACCTACTGTTTTTATAACAGTACTCTGTCTTTAAACTGAGGATGTTCATTGAAAAATTTACTTTCCATGTGGGACATATAAATGTTTGCAATTGTGGTAGCTATCGGAGAACCCATTGCTAATCCTAGATGTTGCTGACATATATTATCTCTGAATCTAAAGTACTTATAGATAAGAATAATCGCTAACAGTTTCATAAATTCGCTAACATAATCACCCTTCAGAATATTAAAAATGCGTAAGTTGTGTTCAATAATAGATAACACGTCAGGTTCAAATGGCTCTAAGCACTATGGGACTTAACACCTGAGGTCATCAGTCCCCTAGACTTAGAACTACCTAAACCTAACTAACCTAAGGACATCACACACATCCATGCCCGAGGCAGGATTCGATCCTGCCACCGTAGCAGCGGCGCTGTTCCGGACGGAAGCACCTAGAACCGCTCGGCCACAGCGGTCGACATAACACGTCAGGTATTGCGATGTTAGAGTACATGCTTTTCACATTGATGGATACTATATTAGTATCCGCAGGTATCTTCACCACTTGTAGGCATTTAATAACCTCCCCTCTATTTTTTACTGTGCATGATTCCGAGAAAAAATAATGCTGATTGCCATATTAAGAAATCAGGCCAGTTGATGTTCTGGGCTATCAACGGCATTAATAATAGGCCTAACTGAAGCACCCTGCTTATGAAGTTTGATAGTGCCATGGAGGGTAGGTGTTCTAGGAATCGTAGGTAAAATCTGCCTATTTTGGGTTTCATGTGAACCTTATTGATGCTCCTGAATGTGGTTTTAAGTTCCGCCATACCCTTATTAGTCAGGTTGTTAGCTATAAAGTGCTCCACTTTCTCTTTGTATTCTAGCAGTGACAAAATGGCCCTTTCAATGTTAATTAATTTTATGAACAATGTCTTTTAGTTTTCCTTGTTTTTTGTAGCACCTGAAGATGTGATTTACAACATGAAATCAGGATATTGTGTATAATTTTATCGAAATAAACGATTTTTGAAGTAAAACTGGAGCGGATTTATTTATCATGAAAAATGTAGTTTGGTATAGCAAAATGACAGAAAATACTTGTTGCTGTCGGACAGAAGGAAGATATGCCGAAAGAGAAGCTACGTGGATCAAGATCGGTAAAGATATAATCACTTTTCGAATGCACCGTGGTTTGACGATCATTGGGTATCCAGAGTCGTGTGTGTTGAAACAGAGAAGGCAACAAACTTCGCAGCTGAGTTTTACCTTACGTAATTTGATTTGCGTGACCCGATGTAATGTTATTTTACATCAGTATGTATATCGCTATATAATAAGGTAGGATATTTCCATTCCGTCATCACAACTACTAATAATGCGTATTCTTTTACCGCACGCTTTCCGTTTTATTCATTTAAAACATCGTCAGTGGTCTGGAGTCAAATGAAATTTTGGTTTGCTTCCATATCTAAAAACAGTTCGTTTCAGAAGATGTTGAAGTGTGATTTATATGTACTTTATTTTTTTCGTATTCCAGATTACATCTGGCGGTGTCGCTTGCATGCACATTTCCCAAGTATTCCTGCGTTTGGAGCTGACCTACTTTCACTTTGGATTGCAGTGCCACACAATTATAAACGTGAAACGATAAATTATTGCACCACTAATATTTATTTATGTTCTGTTGACTAAACGTATGTCTGTGTATTTTGTGTGTGTAGTGTAGCCAACTTATATGCAAGTTTTAGTTCTCACTTTGCCTAAAACGCGTTCTTTTGATCTGTGTTTTGTTGTGTGCGTACTATGTAGTTTTATTTACGGGTGTAGCATTAACTGAATTTTTCGTCGGTGCTTGGCAGAACACGATAATAATATTGAAAAGGAAAACAATTCCTAATGTTATGCAAAACTGTAGTTGGCCACGAACTAGCTTTCAGCTTCTCACCTGAAGGTAGCCTGAGAAGCCGAAAGCCGGTTTGTGAGCAAATAAACATAATTTTGCAGAACATCAGACAGTCTGTGTAAGTGGGATGAAGTATTACTGGTGGAGGTAATGGTATAAATGGAGAGTTAGTGTTGTGTACGTATGTGTGTGTCTGACTTTTTTTGGGGGGTGGGGGAGGGGAGTGTTAAGATGAGTACAAGTAGTGAATAATAAATGCAAAAGTAGAGGAAGTGTAATTTGGTTGAGTATGAGACGGAGAAGCGGAGGAGGAGGTAGAGGTGGAAAGGAGAGATAGAGTGAGACTGTGTGTGTGTGTGAGAGAGAGAGAGAGAGAGAGAGAGAGAGAGAGAGAGAGAAAGGAAGAAAGAGGATTTATTTCTCTAGATGATGTTTTCAGTGTTGGAATACATTTCGTAGATTAACTTCATGCATGTCAATCAGAGTGGTGGACATATGTTTTCATATCACATTGATTTTGTATTATAAAAGAGGGTGGGGTGGAGTACGCGAAGCAGAATTTCTTACAAAACAAAATTCAAAATTATTGTCTGTATGACGGAGCAGGATGCGAGTTCGGTTGGCGAATATAATATAATTTTGTTTTCTAGAGGGAGAATATTCGGTGGTTACGTCCTTTGATTTATGATATTTATTTCAGATGCGAAGAGAGCTGCTGAGGACATTAGTTGCTAAAAAAACCTATAAAGAAAAAGAGAGTATGGAAACCACGCAATAATGTTTTTTATTAATTTATAGGCTTTCGGAAAGTTATATTAAAATTTGTTTTGACAATTCATGGTAAACATTGATTTAAGTCGTACCCTGGTACGAAGTTATATAAGTTTCACAAAGGACTAATTCGCCATAGAACAAGGTTTATAGTCAGAGTGTACTAAAACGGCTATACAAGACGAAAATGGAACACACGACGCACAGTGGTAGTATACTATAACAATCCTAATGATAACACAATAGCCCGCATCTCGTGGTCGTGCGGTAGCGTTCTCGCTTCCCACGCCCGGGTTCCCGGGTTCGATTCCCGGCGGGGTCAGGGATTTTCTCTGCCTCGTGATGGCTGGGTGTTGTGTGATGTCCTTAGGTTAGTTAGGTTTAAGTAGTTTCAAGTTCTAGGGGACTGATGACCATAGATGTTAAGTCCCATAGTGCTCAGAGCCATTTGAACCATTTTTGATAACACAATAAGAAGTGGTGAAACGCCTTTGGTACATAGTTGAGTCAGCATTAATGACTGTACATCTAAATGGACAGTATAATGTTCTTTGTACATCCTGTGAGAAGTTTTTCAAAATCTGCTGATAGAGAAAAAATGGTTCAAATGGCTCTGAACACTATGGTACTTAACTGCTGAGGTCATCAGTCCCCTAGAACTTAGAACTACTTAAACCTAACTAACCTAGGAACGAAACTTCCTGGCAGATTAAAACTGTGTGCCCGACCGAGACTCGAAATCGGGACCTTTGCCTTTCGCGGGCAAGTGCTCTACCATCTGAGCTACCGAAGCACGACTCACGCCCGGTCCTCACAGCTTTACTTCTGCCAGTATCTCATCTCCTACCTTCCAAACTTTACAGAAGCTCTCCTGCAGCTTCTGTAAAGTTTGGAAGGTAGGAGATGAGATACTGGCAGAAGTAAAGCTGTGAGGAGCGGGCGTGAGTCGTGCTTCGGTAGCTCAGATGGTAGAGCACTTGCCCGCGAAAGGCAAAGGTCCCGATTTCGAGTCTCGGTCGGGCACACAGTTTTAATCTGCCAGGAAGTTTCGTATCAGCGCACACTCCGCTGCAGAGAGAAAATCTCATGCTGGTAACCTAGGAACATCACACACAACCATGTCCGAGGCAGGATTCGAACCTGCAACCGTAGCGGGCGCGCGGTTCCAGATTGTAGCTCCTAGAACCGCTCGGCCACTGTGATAGAGAATTTAATATTTTTCCTGGCCTATAAGTACAATGTAGACAGAACAGGAGAACAGTTTACAACAACCACAGTTTTGCATTAAAGCCGCAGGCACACCAGTATTCAGACACATACATATAGTAGGCACATACTGACCTACATTTAGAGGCTGAGCGTTCAATATTCTGCAGTTTAGCACGTGGGTATATAGACAGTGAACTGAGTTTTTGGTCTTCCCCTGGCATACTAGGAACCAAGAGCGTTAGGCAAGCTCCGCTGCTATAATGGTTCCGCTGTGTCAGTTATGTCTAGCAGTTTAGGTCCCTGGACTTCATATACTTTGTACATGGCTTGTGGAAACTATGTTGGCAGCTAAGTTTTGCGAACCGTAGCTCTATTTCTGCGGAACGCGTATTATTGGCGTGGGAAGTAGCAACGGCGTCGCTGACGTTTTGGCTTTGGATGCTGCACCCGAGTCAAAAGGAAAAAAAGGAGGCGTCAGCGGAAAGGAAATAAACATGAGTAATCACTAGAGCACCACGAAGGGTGGATGCGCGACCGCACAAGTAGTGCGTTATAAGGTAGCGCACGGCATTTTACTTTCAAATTCGCGCTGGCAGCTGGGCAGGCTTTATGGCGCACGGCGGCGCCGCAAGGTCAGGGAGTCGCGAGTCGCTGACCGCCGCCCAATACCTGCTCGGCCGCCCCTGCTGCCTCTGCCTCTCCTTCTGCGCCAATTATTCACCACCACACTGTTCACACTTTATTTACAACATTCCCACCCTCGTCTTGCCCTTCAGCTTCTGCTTGCGTGTGTCATACTGTCGTGTCTTCATTACTTTGTCCGTCTGCTACATCTGCAACTACACTCTGCTAATCACGGCACAGTATGCTTCCTATTGTAACACGTATTAGAGTTTCTTACCGTTACAATCACGTAACAACCACGGGAAGAACGGCTGATTAAATTGCTCTGTGCGAGCTGTAGTTTACCCAATCCTGTCTCAGTCGTCCATGCGGGGCGATACTTACAAAATGGTTCAAATGGCTCTGAGCACTATGGGACTTAACATCTGAGGTCATCAGTCCCCTATAACTTAGAACTACTTAAACCTAACTAACCTAAGGACATCACATACATCCATGCCCTAGGCAGGATTCGAACCTGCGACCGTAGCAGTCTCGCGGTTTCGGACTGAAGCGCCTAGAACCGCTCGGCCACCGCTGCCGGCACCGATACTTACAAGAGGGTTTAATATATTCCTAGGTTCCTCGTTTGATACTGATTCTTGAACCTTTGTAATTAGACCTTGTGGTCTCGTTGACGTTTCAGCATCCGATGAGTCAAAGAAACCGATGATGTTTTTTTATTTTTGACACAATCACATTTTTATGATACAAACATAACCGGGTTCGGATTTCTACATCTACATGTACATGTATACTCTGCAAATCACATTTAAGTGCCTTGCGGAGGGTTCATCGAACCACCTCCACAATTCTCTATTATTCCAATATCGTACAGCGGGCGGAAGAAGTGAAGACCTATATCTTTCCGTACGAGCTCTGATTTCCCTTATTTTATTATGGCGATCGTTTCTCCCTACGTAGGTCGGCGTCAACAAAATATTTTCGCATTCGGAGGAGGAAGTTCGGGATTGCAATTTCGTGAGAAGATTCCGCAGCAACATACCATTTCAGTGACACTCTCTTCCCTATTTCGCGATAATACAAAACGTGCTGCCCTTCTTTGAACTTTTTCGATGTACTCCGTCAGTCCTATCTAGCAAGGATCCCACACCGCGCAGCAGTATTCTAAAACAGGACGGACAAGGGTAGTGTAGGCAGTCTCTGTGGTAGATCTGTTACATTTTCTTAGTATCCCGACAATAAAACGCAGTCTTTGGTTAGCCTTCCACACAACGTTTCCTATATGTTCCTTCCAATTTAAATTGTTTGTAACTGTAATTCTCAGGCATTTAGTTGAATTTACAGTCTTTAGATTTGACTTATTTACCGTGTAACCGAAGTGGATAACCTCGCATTTTCTTCTATGTAGGGTCAATTATTAATTTCGCACCATACAGATATCTTTTCTAAATCGTTTTGCAATTTGGCCTTAGAAGGTCATCTTCAGATGCTACGATAGAAAAACAGAGACTCTAAAATTAAGACCTGAAACAAGTGCAATTATTTTCACTAGGTATACTTGTGACCTTAGTAAGCACTCCTTCTTCAGGCCACAAGTGGCCCATCGGGACCATCCGACCGCCGTGTCATCCTCAGGCGAGGATGCGGATAGGAGGGGCGTGTGGTCAGCACACCGCTCTCCCGGTCGTTGTGAGGGTTTTCTTTGACCGGAGCCGCTACTATTCGGTCGAGTAGCTCCTCAATTGGCATCACGAGGCTGAGTGCACCCCGGAAAATGGCAACAGCACATGGCGGCTGGATGGTCACCCAGCCAAGTGCCAGCCACGCCCGACAGCGCTTAACTTCGGTGATCGTACAGGAACCGGTGTACCCACTGCGGCAATGCCGTTGCCAAATGACCTTACTAAGGAACACACCTAAACCAGCAATGAAAAGACATTAGGTTTACATTTGCAAAAGGAGGGGCTGATATTAGTAGCATTGACCAACAACTAAAAATTTTAAATAATGCTGAAAAAAGTAGCCGATTAGACATTTTAAAAGAACTGGAGATTTACGTCACGAAACGTAAGGAACCGGATAAACTCCTCAATGAACAAAAATAATTTGCAACTAAAACATGTTTTAATATTTATGACGATTTACTTTGCTGATTTAGTCGCTGCTGTCTGCGTACATGCTTCAGTTCATCGTGGCTGCCTTGCGAACAAGTTTCGCACTGTGCCGTTTGGGGCACGTCAGCTCTTCCTAACATTTACCCAGCTGACTCCTCGCCGCTGGAGGAATTTTCCCTGATCGTCAACTCCGTGTCGTCTCTCCTAACCTATGCGTAGTGCATTAAACATCTAGCAGCCTGAAGTGCAGTGCTATAGGGCGCCCAAAACTATACCACACGGACTGCTACTCTTTCTCTTTTATTGTAAAGGCCTCACTTTGTTGTAAATAGTTTTCACTGTTCAAACGAAGTGTATTTACTTTTTATTTGAAGCTTCAATATATTCAAACTGATTGAAATATTACTGTAATAATTTTCATATTTTAAGGTTTCTACGATTGGAGATTGTCTTATAGAGAACGCGCGCATCTAGCGCAAAGAATATGGAAAGAAAAGTTCACTTGGTTGTACGTATATAATGCCCTGATTCCTTATTGTATGTTTAGCTGAAAACGCATGAACACTTGTTCATCAAATGCCGCCCATAGGTGTGAACCATACACATGTTAATAGCTGTTTACTAAGCTCATAAGTAGCGCTAGTGAAATAATTGCATTGTTTCATGTCTTAACATCAGCTTTTTCGTTTTCCATTACAGTATTTAAAGATGACATGTGGAGGCCGAAACCGGTTGTGATTGTGTCATAAAAAACTGAATTTGTCAAAATAAAACAATAATACGTTACAATAAGTCAATCACCGACTCCGCAGAAGGAATGTCGTTTATCCCAAAACTTACGACCGTTCGTGCTGTCCTTAGTATGCGTTCAATATTCCCTGCTAGTCTTATTTAGTATGGACTACACGACTGTTTTGTAAGCCATCTTACTTTTAAACTGACTGCATTTTCCCAGTATCCTACAAATAATCGAAGTTTGCCACCTACTTTACCGACTGTGGATCTTACGTAATCATTCCATTTTATATCCCCAGATGTTGCCTGGCTAATTACCACTGTGACTCACTCATATCGCTGACATGGAATATGACGTCTTTGCAATTCTGAAATGCGCAATTTCACATTTCTGAACATTTAAAACAAATTGTCCGACTTTGCGCTTCTTTGGAATCCTGTCGAAATCTCACTGGATAATTGTATTTTTTTCAGATAATGCTTCATTACAGATTACTGCATCATTTGCAAAATGTCGGTTAACATTGGTATGGTCTTTCAGTTCATTAATACACATGAACAGGAAGGGTATAAATGCACGTCCCTGTGGCTCGTCTGAAGTTACTTCTACATCCAAGACAACATACTATGTTTTGCCTGCCAATGGCTCAGTCCAGTCGCAAACTTGGTTTTTTTGTTCCATGGGATCGTAATTTCATTAATAAGCGTAGACTTGGTTCAAATGGTTCAAATGGCTATAAGTACTATAGGACTTAACATCTGAGGTTCAAAAATGGCTCTGAGCACTATGGGAAACTACTTAAACCTAACTAACCTAAGGACTGCACACAACACCCAGTCATCACGAGGCAGAGAAAATCCCTGACCCCGCCGGGAATCGAACCCGGGATAACATCTGAGGTCATCAGTTCCTAGACTTAGAACTACTTAAACCTAACTAACCTAATGACAGCACACATATCCATGCCCGAGGCAGGATTCGAACCTGCGACCGTAGCAGCAGCGCGGTTCCTGACTGAAGCGCCTAGAATCGCTCGGCCACAGCGTCCGGCCGTAGGTTTGGTACTGACACTCAGACCTCCAGATGTCAGACAGTCGTATCGGTATCAAACGTTGTATATCAACAGAGTATCAACCAGAACTACGACATAGTTTGTGTTATGTGCTGTTGTTCAGGAGAACGTGCGTAACTGGTATGTAACGGGCAATACATAACCTAAGGAGCACAGGAAGAGTCTAGCTGCGAGCGTTTGTCGTATAGAGTTCCTGTGGGGAAGTTGTTAGAGCATTAATTTGCCGTACCCAGGGTCTGATGTTCGCGCAATGATGGTGCCAGTTTTTTGTTCTGTAGTGCGTGCGAAACTGTTACATGGGACAACATGTTCTGACATGTAAAGGACTCTTCAGAGTTTATTGCAACATTCTTTTGGCAGTCTGCTTTTGCTTCGTACATTTTAAAGAAGAAAACATGTAGTGTACATTGTAGTTTCACATAATAAATAAAAACAATAGCCACAGAAAAATAAAGAAGCAATTGCAGCACACTTGCGGAAATATTAAAAGTAATAATAATAACAGTAACAATAAAAAGAACAATAATTGACTGCTCGACGGCAGCATAGCCACACATCTGTAAACTCCGGACAGTCCTTTCACATGTCTGAAACGTGTGGTCCCACGTAACAGTTTCACACGTACTATAGTACAAAAACAGGGTTGACCAGCGCTCGAAGCCGGGACCCTTGGCATGACTAAGTAACGCTCTACCGATTTGCCCACGGGAGCTCCACACAACATACGCTCATAGTTAGGCTCTTCCTGTGCTCCGTAGGTCATGTGGTACTACTTACGGTTTACGCACCTTCTCCTGGATGATAGCGCATAACGCAAACTATATCGGTGTTTGCTTGATACTCTGTCGATACAACAACGTTTGGTACCGGCCTGACTATCTGACATCTGTAGGTTCGGATGAGAGCGAAATGCATTTCGAAAGTTAAGAAACACGACAACCGCCTTCCTTGATCAGTGACATTCATGATGTCACCCGAGGAAAACGCGAGTTGTTTTTCGCATGACATATGTTTTCCACACTCATGATGCTTGCATTAGAGGCGATTATTCTGTTCGAATTTCTTTATACCTCTGAGCTCAGATTACGTTATAAGATTCTACAAGTGAATGTAAGTGATATATGGATCGCTTCTGCTACCCTTCTAGAAGATGGGTGTAACATGTGCTTTCTTGCAACTACTGGGTACAGTTTGGTGTTTGAGTTATGTATGGTATTTATGGTTAAGAAAGGGGTTAACTCAGCCGCAATTTTTTTTTTTTTTTTTTTAGACTCTGACAGCGATTTCATTGGATTCTGTGGCTTTGTTCAATTTCAGCACTGTAAACTATTTCTCAGCGCCATCGATACTAATATCTATGTCACTCACCTTTCCAATCTTTTTAAAGGAGTTTTACGATGTGCCTTGTTAATGTTTTTGGTTATTGCCCTTTTCTGTAGTGCGGTCTATAAGGGATTCAACGAGTCAACGATAAAAATGCCTAAAAAAGAACACAATGAATCGAAGTGATAGGTGGCTGGGTTCATACTGTGAAATGAGTTGATTCTGAAAACTGCAAATGTAAGTCTGGTTGAAGGGGAAAATACCAGGGGGGCCTATATATACAGGGTGATTATAACTAAAATTAAACTTTCAAAACGCTGTAGAAATAACACCACTGGTCAGAATGACGTCAAGTTGCAACGGAATATTATCGGAGAAGGGGGAAAACGTATGGCAGAAGAAAAAAAATAGTGTGAAAATTGATCAATAGATGGTGCTGTATGTGTCAGAATATGTAAATGAAAACAGGTATCATGGGCACGACCCATTTAAGTTGGTATAAACACGCCGGGTACACGGCTTTTCCTCCTTTCGCGTCTGCGCCGTTCCCCATGACTGTCTCTATGCAGCATCGCGCTCTGCTTGTAAAGCTGTATTACAAGAATGATGACTGTGTAACGTCTCTCTGCAGAAGCTCCGGACACTGAAGGCTTTGAAAAAAGGCGCCGGTACGATAACTGCCATGAGTCTGGAGAAAATGATTCGGAAACTCGAAAAGACTGGTTCTTTTGTTCTGCAAACTGACAGTGGGAGGAAACAGCAACGCAGGAGGAGACGAGTGATGGTGTGCAAGCGTGTAGTGCACGGAGAACTGCCCGAACATTGGACATACCCGTGAGCACGGTGTGTAAAATCCTACAAAACATCCTTCTTTGCTATCCATTCAAAATTACCCATGTGCACGAGTTGCTTCCTGTTGACCTGCCAACAAGAGAGACCTTTGCTTTAGAATTTCTTGCTCGCAAGGAAGTGGACAGTGATTGGCTGTTGAAAATTTTGTCGACAGACGAAGCCCAGTGTCACCTGACAGGATATGTCAACACACAGAATTGTCGAATATGGGCAATGGAAAATCCACTCGCAAATCAACCAGTACCACTTCATCCTGAAAAGGTCACTGTGTGGTGGGGGTTTACGGCATCATTTATCATAGGGCCATATTTTTTCGAAGAGACAGGTGCTTCCGGTTCTGTTACCTGTACCATCACTGGTAAGCGCTATGAGTGTCTTTTGCGCAACCACGTCATTACAGCTCTCCAACAGCGTAAATGGGTGGATGGGATCATTTTTATGCAAGATGGCACACCTCCGCACACTGCAAATTCAGTTAAGCAACTGCTGAAGCACCATTTCGGAAGTGCCAGAATTATCAGCCTCCATTTCCTACAGCCTGGCCGTCCCGATCCCCTGATCTTAATCCGTATGACTTCTGGCTGTGGGGCTATCTGAAAGATGTTGTGTTCATTGTTCCGATTGCCAACTTAGCTGCATTGAAGGTACGCATTGCGCAACACATTCTGAACGTGACCCCGGAAACACTTCGATCAGTTGTGGAACATGCTGTTTCTCGATTTCAACTTGTTGCAGAAAAGGGTGGACAACATATTGAACATGTTTTGCGCCAATCAAACGGAAATTAATAATCCAATTTGATTTTGATTGATGCTTTGATGCTTTTTATGTGGTTTTTAGTCTCAGGACAGTTAAAGACCGATTTTTCCCATCCGGTGTCATACGACATTGCCGTGGTGGATGGGCTTATGTAACTAACAGTATCACATCTGTATGCCCATGGACACCGAGTATACAGTTTGTTTAGTGTCAAACTTACACTTTACGCATTGTTGTATAATTCATTTGTCGTTTGCAGTCGACCACTATTAAATTATGATGCTTACAGTGCCATCTATTGCTGCATTTTGTAACTATTTATTTTTCTTCTGCGATACGTTTTCCCCCTTTTCCGATAATATTCCGTTGCAATTTGACGTCATTCTGACCAGTGATGTTATTGCTACAGCGGTTTGAATGTTTAACTTTAATTATAATCACCCTGTGTACAGGGTGGTCCATTGATAGTGACCGGGCCAAATATCTCACGGAATAATTATCAGACGAAAAAACTACAAAGAACGAAACTCGTCTAGCTCGAAGGGGGAAACCAGATGGCGCTATGGTTGGCCCGCTAGATGGCGCTGCCATAGGTCAAACGGATATCAACTACGTTTTTTTAAATGGGAACCCCTATTTTTATTACATATTCGTGTAGTACGTAAAGAAATATGAATGTTCTAGTTGGACCACTTTTTTCGCTTTGTGGTAGATGGTGCTGTAATAGTCACAAACGTATAAGTACGTGGTATCACGTGACATTCCGCCAGGGCGGACGGAATTTGCTTCATGATAAATTACCTGCGTTAAAATGGACAGTTTACCAATTGCGGAAAAGGTTGATATCGTGTTGATGTATGTCTATTGTGATCAAAATGGCCACCGGCGTGTGCTTTGTATGCTGCTCGGTATCCTGGACGACATCATCCAAGCGTCCGGACCGTTCGCCGGATAGTTACGTTATTTAAGGAAACAGGAAGTGTTCAGCCACATGTGAAACGTCAACCACGATCTGCAACAAACGATGATGCCCAAGTAGGTGTTTTAGCTGCTGTCGCGGCTAATCCGCACATCAGTGGTAGACAAATTGCGCGAGAATCGGGAATCTCAAAAACGTCGGTGTTGAGAATGCTTCATAAACGTCGATTGCACCCGTACCACATTTCTGTGCACCAGGAATTGCATGGCGACGACTTTGAACGTCGTGTACAGTTCTGCCACTGGGCACAAGAGAAAGTACGGGACGATGACAGATTTTTTGCACGCGTTCTATTTAGCGACGAAGCGTCATTCACCAACAGCGGTAACGTAAACCGGCATAATATGCACTATTGGGCAACGAAAATCCACGATGGCTGCGACAAGTGGAACATCAGCGACCTTGGCGGGTTAATGTATGGTGCGGCATTATGTCTATTGTGATCAAAATGGCCAACGGGCGTGTGCTGTGTATGTTGCTCGGTATCCTGGACGACATCATCCAAGCGTCCGGACCGTTCGCCGGATAGTTACGTTATTTAAGGAAACAGGAAGTGTTCAGCTAAATGTGAAACGTCAACCACGACATGCAACAAATGATGATGCCCAAGTAGGTACAGAAAGCTGGCTGAAGCCAGAGATAACCTCTGCCGAAATTTTTACAAAGGCACAGACGGTGTTTAGAAAGGATAGATTGCATGCAACCGCTGGTGGCGTGTTTGTCGCTGTTAGTAGTAGTTTATCCTATAGTGAAGTAGAAATGGATAGTTCCTGTGAATTATTATGGGTGGAGGTTACACTCAACAACCGAGCTAGGTTAATAATTGGCTCCTTTTACCGACCTCCCGACTCAGCAGCATTAGTGGCAGAACAACTGAGAGAAAATTTGGCATACATTCCACATAAATTTTCTCAGCATGTAATAGTCAAATGGCTCTGAGCACTATGCGACTTAACTTCTGAGGTCATCAGTCGCCTAGAACTTAGAACTAATTAAACCTAACTAACCTAAGGACATCACACACATCCATGCCCTGCAGGATTCGAACCTGCGACCGTAGTGGTCGCTCGGTTCCAGACTGTAGCGCCTAGAACCGCACGGCCACTCCGGCCGGCATGTAATAGTCTTAGGTGGAGATTTCCATTTACCTGATATAGACTGGGACACTCAGATGTTTAGGACCGGTGGTAGGGACAGAGCATCGAGTGACATTATACTGAGTGCACTATCCGAAAATTACCTCGAGCAATTAAACAGAGAACCGACTCGTGGAGATAACATTTTGGACCTACTGATAACAGACAGACCCGAACTTTTCGACTCTGTAAGTGCAGAACAGGGAATCAGTGATCATAAGGCCGTTGCAGCATCCCTGAATATGGATGTTAATAGGAATACAAAAAAGGGAGGAAGGTTTATCTGTTTAGCAAGAGTAATAGAAGGCAGATTTCAGACTACCTAACAGATCAAAACGAAAATTTCTGTTCCGACACTGACAATGTTGAGTGTTTATGGAAAAAGTTCAAGGCAATCGTAAAATGCGTTTTAGACAGGTACGTGCCGAGTAAAACTGTGAGGGACGGGAAAAACCGACCGTGGTTCAACAACAAAGTTAGGAAACTACTGCGAAAGCAAAGAGAGCTTGATTCCAAGTTTAAACGCAGCCAAAACCTCTCAGACAAACAGAAGCTAAAGGATGTCAAAGTTAGCATAAGGTGGGCTATGCGTGAAGCGTTCAGTGAATTCGAAAGTAAAATTCTATGTACCGACTTGACAGATAATCCTAGGAAGTTCTGGTCTTACGTTAAATCAGTAAGTGGCTCGAAACAGCATATCCCGACACTCCGGGATGATGATGGCATTGAAACAGAGGATGACACGCGTATAGCTGAAATATTAAACACCTTTTTCCAAAGCTGTTTCACAGAGGAAGACCGCACTGCAGTTCCTTCTCTAAATCCTCGCACGAACGAAAAAATGGCTGACATCGAAATAAGTGTCCAAGGAATTGAAAAGCAACTGGAATCACTCAACAGAGGAAAGTCCACTAGACCTGACGGGATACCAATTCGATTCTACACAGAGTACGCGAAAGAACTTGCCCCCCTTCTAACAGCAAGTCTCTAGAGGAACGGAAGGTTGCAAATGATTGGAAAAGAGCACAGGTAGTCCCAGTCTTCAAGAAGGGTCGTCGAGCAGATGTGCAAAACTATAGACCTATATCTCTGACGTCGATCTGTTGTAGAATTTTAGAACATGTTTTTTGATCGAGTATCATGTCGTTTTTGGAAACCCAGAATCTACTCTGTAGGAATCAACATGGATTCCGCAAACAGCGATCGTGTGAGACCCAACTCGCTTTATTTGTTCATGAGACCCAGAAAATATTACATGCAGGCTCCCAGATAGATGCTATTTTCTTTGACTTCCGGAAGGCGTTCGATACAGTTCCGCACTGTCGCCTGATAAACAAAGTAAGAGCCTACGGAATATCAGACCAGCTGTGTGGCTGGATTGAAGAGTTTTTAGCAGACAGAACACAGCATGTTGTTATCAATGGAGAGACGTCTACAGACGTTAAAGTAACCTCTGGCGTGCCACAGGGGAGTGTTATGGGACCATTGCTTTTCACAATATATATAAATGACCTAGTAGATAGTGTCTGAAGTTCCATGCGGCTTTTCGCGGATGATGCTATAGTATACATAGAAGTTGCAACATTAGAAAATTGTAGCGAAATGCAGGAAGATCTGCAGCGGATAGGCACTTGGTGCAGGGAGTGGCAACTGACCCTTAACATAGACAAATGTAATGTATTGCGATTGCGAATACATAGAAAGAAGGATCCTTTATTGTATGATTATATGATAGCGGAACAAACACTGGTAGCAGTTACTTCTGTAAAATATCTGGGAGTATGCGTGCGGAACGATTTGAAGTGGAATGATCATATAAAATTAATTGTTGGTATGGCGGGTACCAGGTTGAGATTCATTGGGAGAGACCTTAGAAAATGTAGTCCATCAACAAAGCAGGTGGCTTACAAAACACTCGTTCGACCTATACTTGAGTATTGCCCATCAGTGTGGGATCCGTACCAGATCAGGTTGACGGAGGAGATAGGGAAGATCCAAAGACGAGCGGCGCGTTTCATCACAGGGTTATTTGGTTACCGTGATAGCGTTACGGAGATGTTTAGCAAACTCAAGTGGCAGACTCTGCAAGAGCGGCGCTCTGCATCGCGGTGTACCTTGCTCGCCAGGTTTCAAGAGGGTGCGTTTCTGGATGAGGTATCGAATATATTGCTTCCCCCTGCTTATACCTCCCGAGGAGATCACGAATGTAAAATTAGAGAGATTCGAGCGCGCACGGAGGCTTTCCGGCAGTCGTTCTTCCCGCGAACCATACGCGACTGGAACAGAACAGGGAGGTAATGACAGTGGCACGCAAAGTGCCCTCCACCACACACCGTTGGGTGGCTTGCGGAGTATAAATGTAGATGTAGATGTAGATGGGAGGAAGGATAATTAGCCCCCATTTTATCGATGACAATCTAAATGGTGCAATGTATGCTGATTTCCTACATAATGTTCTATCGATGTTACTACAAGATATTTCACTGCATGACAGAATGGCGATGTACTTCCTACATGTTGGATGTCCGGCACATAGCTCGCGTGAAGTTGAACCAGTATTGAATAGCATATTTCATGACAGTTGGATTGGTCGTCGAAGCACCATACCACGGCCCGCACGTTCACCGGATCTGACGTCCTCGGATTTCTTTCTGTGGGGAAAGTTGAAGGATATTTATTATCGTGATCCACCGACAACGCCTGGCAACATGCGTCGGCGCATTGTCAATGCATGTGCGAACATTACGGAAGGCGAACTATTCACTGTTGAGAGGAATGTCGTTACACGTATTGCCAAATGCATTGAGGTTGACGGACATCATTTTGAGCATTTATTGCAGTAATGTGGTATTTGCAGGTAATCACGCTGTAACAGTATGCGTTCTCAGAAATGATCTGTTCACAAAGGTACATGTATCACATTGGAACAACCGAAATAAAATGTTCAAACGTACCTACGTTCTGTAATTTAATTTAAAAAACCTACCTGCTACCAATTGTTCGCCTAAAATTGTGAGCCATATGTTTGTGACTATTACAGCGCCATCTACCACAAAGCGAAAAATGTGGTCCAACTAAAACATTCATATTTCTTTACGTACTACACGAATATGTAATAAAAAATGGGGGTTCCTATTTAAAAAAGAAACGCAGTTGATATCCGTTTGACTTATGGCAGCGCCATCTAGCGGGCCAACCATAGCGCCATCTGGTTCCCCCCTTCAAGGTAGACAAGTTTCGTTCCTTGTATTTTTTCATTTGACACTTATTTCGTGAGATATTTGGCCCGGTCACGATCAATGGACCACCCTGTATACAAGGGGTGGTCAAAATATACTGCAGGAAATATGGTATATCTGGAAAGACGACGTCGATTTTGTTTTGTTAATGGCATATGCCACCTGGGGGTAGTAGATATACTGATAATGGTTTCAGCGTCGTCCGCCAACAGATAAAGGAGTGGCATAGCTATCAGAGCGCCGTCTGTGTCTACTCTTTAACAGAGAATGCTCACAGCCAGAACGCTCAGCGTGGTGCAGACTGTGAAGGGAACAGGCAACCGTGCAGCAGGGACGCACTGGTGCTTCCTACAATCGACTGAGCGGGTTTGAAAGGGTTCAAACTGTGGCTTTCCAAGTGGCGGGATTGTCGTTTCGGAGAATTACCGCATACGTTGGACATGTTGCATCAGTTGTGCAACAATGATCGTGTCAGTGGTCACGTGAACATTCTCATGCCCTTGGACGAGGTTCTAGATGTCCATGCAGCACAGACGCCCGCCAGGATCGTCGTATTGTAACGGAAGCAGTGGCAGATAGTGCAGCTACCACAGCACAGATAAGAGATCTTGTGAACGGAGATATGTTAACACCAAATGTTGCCAACTAGTTGTCAGCAGTGGGACCATGGGTACGCACGCCTCTCGCCCTTCTTCCTCTCACGTCACGGCATGACTGGTGCCGTCAGAGGATCACTTTGAAGATGGAATGAAGTACCTTGGTCTTTAGCGAGGGCAAGCTCACCCGCGCTCGGTACGTGCGGAATGTTGGTAGACGCAGTCTTCTACAGGAAGGTGATAAGTTATTCCAACACGATAATGCTCGCCCACACACTGCCTGTGAAACTCAGCGTGCTCTACAGGACGTGCAGCAGGCACAATATCCAGACTTATTTCCAATCCAGCACATGTGGAATGTGTGGGATGAGAAGTGACTCATGCAACTTGTCGACCAACAGCTCTTACAAAACTACGTGGACAGGTCGAGCAGGCGTGGCGTAACGTATCCAGGACAGTATTCACCAACTGCACAATCGACTGGATCCCAGAGTCAGCACCTGCATTACCGCCTATGGAGGCTACACCACTCGCTAATATGGATGTTTCAGCATGCGTCGATACCTGGTACCTTAGACCCGCTTGTGCTGTTGATATGCAAATGTAATCATTTCGTGTACTCCGTATACACTGTTCCAACAATAAATCTTGAATGAATTGGTAACCTCTAAAAGGGTGTTCTAAGTTTCTTTCTGACAGTGTAATTTGAAAACCTGACTTATACACCATACTTATTTATTAGTAAAGCGTTGGGCCACCATTGGCCTTTAGAACGGCCGCAATTCTTGGCGGAATATATTGGTAGCGTGTCTGAATAGTTTCCAACGGAATGTGCTCAGATTTTTGTACTAAAACATCCGCCAATTGCTTCAGCGATGTTGGAGCTGGAGATCTGCTCCTCACTCTCTGCTCTGAAACTCTCTACAACTGGCGATTGTGATGGCCAGGGAAGAAGTTTGATGATGTTCTGATGCTCCACGAATCACGCCTGTATCTCTTTGGCTGTATATGTTCACGCATTATCATCTTGAAATATAGCAGTGTTTGGCAGCAATGTACTAGTCATATTGAGCACTTGATTGTCAAGGATATCGAGATATTCATTCACACGAATCTTGTCAATGGCGGTAACGATAAGACCAGGTGAATACCATGATGTAGCTACCCTAATAGGAACCATCATCATGCTTGATTCTAGGAAGCAGGCAGACCTTATTATATGTTTCTTTTGGGGCTCCCCATACACAAACCCGTCTGTTTGTAGGAAACAATTTAAACGATACCAGAATGAGATTTCCATTCTGCAGCGGAGTGTGCGCTGTTATGAAACTTTCCTGGCAGATTAAAACTGTGTGCCGGACCGAGACTCGAAATCGGGACCTTTGCCTTTTGCGTGCAAGTGCTCTACCACAGTTTTAATCTGCCAGGAATGTTTCATAGCAGCGCACACTGCAGAGTGGAAATCTCATTCTGGAAACATCCTCCAGGCTGTGGCTAAGCCATATCTCCGCAATATCCTTTCTATCAAATGGCTCACACAAGGGAACCTCCCCATCGCACCCCCCTCAGATTTAGTTATAAGTTGGCACAGTGGATAGGCCTTGATAAACTGAACACAGATCAATTGAGAAAACAGGAAGAAGTTGTGTGGAACTGTGAAAAAATAAGCAAAATATACAAACTGAGTAGTCCATGGGCCACATAAGCAACATCATGGACAAAGTGACCTTAGAAGCGCCGTGGTCCCGTGGTAGCGTGAGCAGCTGCTGAGCAAAAGATCCTTGGTTCAAGCCTCCCTCGACTGAAGATTTTACTTTCTTTATTTTTGCATTGTTATTATCTGTCCGTTCGTTCATTGACATCTGTGTTCACTGTAACAAGTTTAGTGTCTGTGTTTTGCGACCGCACTGCAAAACCGTGCGATTAGTAGACGAAAGGACGTGCCTCTCCAATGGGAACAGAAAACATTTGATCGTAAGGTCATAGGTCAACCGATTCCTCCACAGGAAAACACATCTGATATATTCTATACGACACTGGTGACGGCATGTGCGTCACATGATAGGAATATGTTGTCGACCCACCTAACATACACTTGGCGAATGGGTAAAAAGATTCTTCTACCTTGCCTGATTTAGGTTTTCTTGTGGATGTGATAATCACTCCCAAAAAAGTGATGAAAACATAAGATTTTGTCACATAAACTGAAAATAAAAAATTAAAATTTACACTAGTTGGACGATTTTAACCTAGGACCTTTCGTTCCGCAGCTGCTCACGTTACCACGAGACCACGGCGCTCCTGCGTTCATATCGTCTTTATTATTGCTTATCTTCCCTTAAACTACTCAGTTTGTATATTTTGTTTATTTTCTCACAGTTCTACACAACTTCTTCCTGTTTTCTCAATTGATCTGTGTTCAGTTTTTCAATGCCTATCCACTGTGCCAACTTATAACTAAATCTGAGGGGGGTGCGATGGGGAGGTTCCCTTGTAAGCACTATGGGACTTAACTTCTGAGAACATCAGTCCCCTAGAACTTAGAACTACTTAAACCTAAGGACATCACACACATCCATGCCCGAAGCAGGATTCCAGACTGCGACCGTAGCGGTCGCGCGGTTCCAGACTTAAGCGCCTAGAACCTCTCGGTCACTCCAGCCGGCTCCTTTCTTCCAGGAGTGCTAGTTCTGCAAGGTTCGCAGGAGAACTTCTGTGAAGTTTGGAAGGTAGTGAAGTTTGGAAGGTAAGAGACGAGGTACTGCCGGAAGTAGAGCTGTGAGGACGGGGTGTGGTTCATGCTTGCGTAGCTCAGATGGTAGAGCACTTGCCCGCGAAAAGCAAAGGTCCCGAGTTCGAATCTCGGTCCGGCAACCAGTTTTAATCTGCCAGGAAAGTTTCAATTTAAACGATGATTCATCGGACCATACCACATTCTTCTAGTCGTAAGGTGGCAAGGTTTTATGACCATGAAACCACTTCCTTCGTAGCTTTTCGTTAGCTTCCGTTATTACGGGTACCGCAATTGCAGGCCTTCCGTGAATGTTGACCATGTGAAGTTCCCGGCGTACTGTTTTTGTCGACACAGTATTACTCAAGTGAGTGTTGAGCTCTGCAGTCACTTCCGTTGCGCTAGTTTTATGTTGTCTGTCCACAATCCTTTTTAATGATCGTCAGTCTCTGTCAGCTAACTTCAACTTTCGCCCACTAATCCTCTTCGTCGATGACGCTTTACCATGTTTTGTGTATGTTGTCATTACCGTGGGTACTGTCGCCCGCGAAACGTTAAGCGTTTCAGCCGTTTTCGTCACAGATACCCCCGCTAACCACACACGAACTGTGCTTTTTAATGAAGTCTGAGAGTTCACATATTCACCGTTCACCGATTTTTTAACCATCGCAGAACAAAGCGTAGCCTGTAACTCCCAAGATTTGGCAGGTCAACCGTGCACTGCAGCCGCGTCCTAGTATTTACACGTACGCAGTGGTGCCAATTTGCAACAAGATGCAATATATTATTTTTTCCACCACCTGTATTTACACAGGTGTCCAAAAATTTAGGACCAAAGTAACTTTCGCACAGTGCCACGGAACGTGGCTCCATGAAACTTGAACCATACATAGGAAGACACTGCTACAGTATAGCGAAGAAGGTAACTGAAATAAATACCTAACGAGAAGAGCAGGAATGCGGAACCCGTAATAACGGAAGCTAACGAAAAGCTACGAAATAAGTGGTTCCATGGTCATAAAACCTGGGCACTTTACGACTAGAAGAATGTGGTATGGTCCGATGAATCATCGTTTAAATTGTTTCCTACAAACGGACGGGTTTGCGTATGGAAAGCGTCAAAAGAAATATATGATAAGGCCTGCCTGCTTCCTAGAATCAAGCATGATGAAGGGTAGCTACATCATGGTATTCACCTGGTCTTATCGTTACCCACACTGGCAAATTAGTGCGAATGAATATCTTGATATCCTCGACAAGCAAGTGCTCATTATGACTAGTATATTGCTGCCAAACACTGCTCTATTTCAAGATGATAATGCGTGAATACATAAAGCCAAAGAGATTCAGGCGTGATTCGTGGAGTATCAGAACATCATCAAATTTCTTCCCTGGCCAGCACAATCGCCAGTTGTAGAGAGTTTCAGAGCAGAGAATGAGGAGCAGATCTCCAGCTCCCATATGACTGTTCAAAGACGAGAATTACACTAAGTCACCGCAATTTGTGACGGTCTCTGGGATATTAAAAACCGTGGGATATGGTTCTTAATAGGGTGTCTGATCACCAGTGCATGCTCTGCATCATGGTTGGTAAGAAATGCCTGTGGTAGGGCGTTCCAGCCCTCCACCAGTGCAGTTGTCAGCTGATGGATGATCATGGTTGCATGTGGACGTGCAGAAATACGTCTCTCCAGCGCATTGCGCAAGTACTCGATTGGATTTAAGTCTAGAGAACGGACAGGGCAGTCCATCCGCCGAATGTCTTCTCGTTCTAAGAGAGCCTATACCTGCTGTGTCCGAATTGTTAGGTGTTGGCATCTATAAAAATGTAGTGTGGGCGAAATGCACGCCGGAAAGACTTTCATGGGGAAGAAGTACAATGTTACAGCAACTCTGACCGGCGAGTGTGTCGTGTTGAAAGATCTGGAGTTTAGTACGCCCGTGCAACTTTATGCCTCCCCACACAGTAACACCTGGACCGCCAAAACGACCACGTTCGACAACGGTGAACGCGCCCTCATATAGCGAGAAGTGAGACACGTAATGCACCCAAGAAAATTGTTTAACAGAACCGTCTATTCCACCCCTCTCCTCCCCCCTCCCCTCCCCGACTTAATTCCCACCGAAAACTTGCCACGTGGTCTGATAATACAGCAGTCGTCAACCACGCTGGTGGAAGAATGGAACACCCTGCCACTAGAACTCCGCACTAACCTTATGGCCATCATGGGAGCACGTTGTAGAGCATGCATTGCCGTCCATGGTGATCGCACACCCTATTAAGAACCATGTCTCGCCGCTTTTAAGGTCCAGGGGACTATCATCAATCGCGGTGGCTTCACTGTAATTATCGTCTTCGATTAAAATTGTCATTTATGTTCCTCTCACTGCGTACTTGTTTCAGTTACCTTCTGTACTGTACTGATGGCTCTCGATCTTCCACAATAATCGAGTCCATCAACATGAGGTGCCAAATATGAGGTAGCCAAGGAGGTGGAAACGTGAGTTCTACTACGCCAAGACTGCTTGGTAGCTATAACAGGAAAACACAATTAATTAGCAGGAGTACCAAATAAGAAAGTATTTATTACTTTGCTGCAGTCCATGATCAGTTGGTTGACAATTATAGAAGACGCGACTAGACTAATGGTCTGTAGAATGGCATAATTTACAGGTCACAAATCTTGCAGTGACGACTTAATCCCTCGTAATCTTGAATGTCGAATTTGAAGATTAACTTGGAACGGAGCTTCAAAGACTTGATGGCAGCAATGACTGAGCTGCAGACGATGACTAACATCGGCGCTGGCTGACCGCTGAGCGCGGCTACGAACTGTAGCCTGGCACAACTGCACTACTCTCCTGCTGCACATGAAGTGGCCCAGCGGCGAGCATAAGTACTGCGACTGGCTGTGTACTCTTTGGCTAACACAGCTGTTCTTCTGTTCCGTTTAGCGAGAGAATCGCACCCGGCGGATCTATCTCTCAGGCAGCGTTGTGGTCGTATGACTGACGACATCACAGTATTGTACTGTGCTTCAAACAGTTCCTTACACATATTGTAGTGGTGGGTAAAAATGGACTGTCACATATATCCCGTTGGGTGCCAAAATGCACGTGGTCGCGGATGCAACGAACGTTGCGCAGGCATTGTGGGTTCGATGGGTTAGCAAAGGTTACGGGAGGTCGACGTACCGAGAAAGTGGCTACAGCAGGACAGACGGCGGGCATGAGAACACTTTTATTACTCCAACAGGCTACAGCAGTTACAGTTGCGCGCTCTCATCCGGTGACGCGGCGTTCATTTTCGACGAGCAGGGTCAGGTGTCTGTCTCGCGGCCCACGGTGGCGAGAAACTGGCGTCAAGATGGCGGGAGCTGCCTCCCCAGAAGCACCAAAGCCATGCACCTATGGCATACCTCGTCAGTGCTGTGTTGTGGTTAAGCTGCTGGCCGGGCAGCAGTGCCCCGTCCAGGTCAGGCGAGTGACGGACGCTGTCAGATGCCTGCAGTACTGTGCCTAAGATGGCACTGGTTCGACCCTCGGCGGTGTCAGCCAACATACAGCAGACGTCGATTCGAAGTTCGGCTATGTCGCCATCCCAGTCTGGCAGGGTGGGCAGCTTTTATACGAAACAAGGCAGGTCTTATTGCGAATGAGGTCACGATGCGGCCCGCCAGTCACCGCTGAAGTGCCTCGAAACACCGGTTATTGCCCCGAAGCCGATTGTCGCTGCAGGGACACTGGCGTGGCGTAAACGGTGAGCTCGCGCCTATTGGCGAGCGTTCAGATTTTGGCATCGGACTCTGGCTTGTTCCCGCACCGCTGCAGTGTGATCCAAGTTTCATCCAGCTATAGAACTTTTAACATTATTCCTGCTGACTCTGCACATCCGCAAGCCCAAAAAATGGCCTTCTTTCATTCAAGTCTACATCGTGCCATGGCTATCTCCCTTTCCCCGGAAGCGCTATATTCAAATGGTTCAAATGGCTCTGAGCACTATGGGACACAACATCTTAGGTCATAAGTCCCCTAGAACTTAGAACTACTTAAACCTAACTAACCTAAGGACATCACACACACCCATGCCCGAGGCAGGATTCGAACCTGCGACCGTAGCAGTCCCGCTGTTCCGGACTGCAGCGCCAGAACCGCACGGCCACCGCGGCCGGCGGAAGCGCTAGAAACGGAATTAGTTACGCTGGAAACTACCACTAAAAATAACGGTTACAAATCACGCTTAGTAAGACGAATGTACAGTAAGAAAATAAATAAAAATAATAATACAGCTTCCACATTAGGTGATGCAGTAGATGACGAACCAATGGCAATTATATCTGGTCCTTTCATAGGTAAAATAAGTTACAAATTAGGACGTTTACTTAAAACCTATGGATTTAGAGTAGCCTTCTCCACTGATAACAATTTGGTTCAAATGGTTCAAATGGCTCTGAGCACTATGCGACTTAACTTCTGAGGTCATCAGTCACCTAGAACTTAGAACTAATTAAACCTAACTAACCTAAGGACATCACACACATCCATGCCCGAGGCAGGATTCGAACCTGCGACCGTAGCGGTCACGCAATTCCAGACTGAAGCGCCTTTAACCGCACGGCCACACCGGCCGGCTGATAACAATTTGATAAAAAACCTAATCCACTCTTTACAATTCGCTGGTGATAAACTTTCTCAGTCTGGGGTCTACAGAATTACCTGTGGTGACTGTCCAAAATATTATATCGGTCAAACAGGTCGAGCTCTAGCTGCTAGATATAAGGAACATATTCTCACCAGAAGTGGTGACGGTACGCGAGGTCCCACCTTCGCTGAACATCTTGTACAAATGGCTCACGCGCCTAATCCCCCGGCCAGTACCGAGCTGCTGCATTCTGAAGTTATGGTTATGAAATTAGACATATTAGAAGAAATGGAGATTTTTAAACATCTATGGTATGACAAAGACTGCATCCTTAACGACCAACTCCAGTTAAAAAACAAAAATTTTTTCGAAGGTCTTATCTCCTTGCTCAGAGCTTCACATTCTACCATACTACATAGAAGATAGCCGATGCATTCATGCGGTCGCTTGGGGTCACGGATGGTCAATTCGTTCAGTCATGCTCTAGGTTCCCTTAATTTTAGTTATGACGTGAGCACACTAATACAATACACATGCTTTTTTCTTTCATTTAACGCCTTATAATGAGTGATACTTGTACATGTTCAGAGTATTCTCACTTCTTACAAGCTCCAATATTTCTAATATGGTCCAAATAGCCACTCCCACTTAGTTATAATCATCCAAGTTGAATATGGTGATGCAAGGATGTTATTAGTCACATTCATTCCAAGTCCGAGCTCTGGCCTAAAATTAGGAAATAAATCCTCAACTTTTATTAAAAAAACGTTGAAGTGACGTCGTACGTCTCTTCACGCATATACACATAACTTTGCATACCATTTCGGTAACACCTGATAGCACTAATCACTTTGACCTCTGTCAGTCAATTGATAATAAGGGCGATGAAAGCGACGTTTTACGTCCTTTCACGCACATACAGGGTGTTTCAAAAATGACCGGTATATTTGAAACGGCAATAAACACTAAACGAGCAGCGATAGAAATACACCGTTTGTTGCAATATGCTTGGGACAACAGTACATTTTCAGGCGGACAAACTTTCGAAATTACAGTAGTTACAATTTTCAACAACAG
Organism: Schistocerca serialis cubense; assembly: GCF_023864345.2. Classification (NCBI taxonomy): domain Eukaryota; kingdom Metazoa; phylum Arthropoda; class Insecta; order Orthoptera; family Acrididae; genus Schistocerca; species Schistocerca serialis. The sequence continues at coordinate 149,643,708 of NC_064640.1, forward strand.
ATGGCGCTGCAAGTGATGTGAAAGATATAGAAGACAACGCAGTCTGTGGGTGCGCCATTCTGTACGTCGTCTTTCTGCTGTAAGCGTGTGCTGTTCACAACATGCAAGTGTGCTGTAGACAACATGGTTTATTCCTTAGAACAGAGGATTTTTCTGGTGTTGTAATTCCACCGCCTAGAACACAGTGTTGTTGCAACAAGACGACGTTTTCAACGGAGGTTTAATGTAACCAAAGGACCGAAAAGCGATACAATAAAGGATCTGTTTGAAAAATTTCAACGGACTGGGAACGTGACGGTTGAACGTGCTGGAAAGGTAGGGCGACCGCGTACGGCAACCACAGAGGGCAACGCGCAGCTAGTGCAGCAGGTGATCCAACAGCGGCCTCGGGTTTCCGTTCCCCGTGTTGCAGCTGCGGTCCAAATGACGCCAACGTCCACGTATCGTCTCATGCGCCAGAGTTTACACCTCTATCCATACAAAACTCAAACGCGGCAACCCCTCAGCGCCGCTACCATTGCTGCACGAGAGACATTCGCTAACGATATAGTGCACAGGATTGATGACGGCGATATGCATGTGGGCAGCATTTGGTTTACCGACGAAGCTTATTTTTACCTGGACAGCTTCGTCAATAAACAGAACTGGCGCATATGGGGAACCGAAAAGCCCCATGTTGCAGTCCCATCGTCCCTGCATCCTCAAAAAGTACTGGTCTGGGCCGCCATTTCTTCCAAAGGAATCATTGGCCCATTTTTCAGATCCGAAACGATTACTGCATCACGCTATCTGGACATTCTTCGTGAATTTGTGGAGGTACAAACTGCCTTAGACGACACTGCGAACACCTCGTGGTTTATGCAAGATGGTGCCCGGCCACATCGCACGGCCGACGTCTTTAATTTCCTGAATGAATATTTCGATGATCGTGTGATTGCTTTGGGCTATCCGAAACATACAGGAGGCGGCGTGGATTGGCCTCCCTATTCGCCAGACATGAACCCCTGTGACTTCTTTCTGTGGGGACACTTGAAAGACCAGGTGTACCGCCAGAATCCAGAAACAATTGAACAGCTGAAGCAGTACATCTCATCTGCATGTGAAGCCATTCCGCCAGACACGTTGTCAAAGGTTTCGGGTAATTTCATTCAGAGACTACGCCATATTATTGCTACGCATGGTGGATATGTGGAAAATATCGTACTATAGAGTTTCCCAGACCGCAGCGCCATCTGTTGTTGAAAATTGTAACTACTGTAATTTCGAAAGTTTGTCTGCCCGAAAATGTACTGTTGTCCCAAGCATATTGCAACAAACGGTGTATTTCTATCGCTACTCGTTTAGTTTTTATTGCCGTTTCAAATATACCGGTCATTTTTGAAACACCCTGTATATTAAGCCCGTTACATTATTTGACCTTTCACGTCAACAGCTATTAAAACATGAAGGTAGTTTGCCTGTTCCACGCTATATGCGCTCACAGACCTCACTTGATTAAGCTTCATGGTTCAGTACCTCAAGTACCTGATTTTAAGAAACTAGTTTAGCTTTAGATTCTTTTTACACAATTTTGGTACATATCCGACAGCACTATTCAAAATGACGTCTGTCGGTCATTAGATTGGCTCTGAGCACTATGGGACTCAACTGCTGAGGTCATGAGTCCCCTAGAACTTAGAACTACTTAAACCTAACTAACCTAAGGACATCACAAATATCCATGCCCGAGGTAGGATTCGAACCTGCGAACGTAGCGGTCTTGCGGTTCCAGACTGCAGCGCCTTTAACCGCACGGCCACTTCGGCCGGCTCGGTCATTAGATATTAAGGGCGATGAAGGCGACGTTGTACGTCCTTTCTCGCAATTAAATTAAGCCTGTCATACTAATTTGACCATTTTCTGGTCAATAGCGCTTAGAATTTAAAATAGTAACTTTACACGCTTATCCAAGCGTAGTCATCAAATACTATCACCGACCACAAGTAACTGGAAAATGGGTTATTCATCCCCCATATTTTAAGCCTGCTTCTAGCTGATGGTATTTTGTCTGTCAGGCATGCATGCGTTTTGACCATCCGTGGAATTTGCTATCCCACATATATAGTTTCAGCCTATCCGCGTTCTATAGTTCTATGAAATCGTCCTCGAGCTAGGACACGATACATACACACGCATTGACTTCCTGCGCCTTTGCCCCGGTCATCGGATCAGTTTCGTAACACATTTTATGCCAATCACATGGAAGAGGACGATTTCTCAATTTGCGCATGCGCGTTCCTTTCTGACCACCTCACAGCCTAGCTGCCGGCACCACCTCAGTTTAGCTGAGAGCCCCCGGCCCACCGAACGTTGGCTGAGAGCCCGCGGCCCACCGAACGTTGGCTGGGGTGAGGGAGCACGCTTCAGACGTTTGAGCTAAGTACAGCTATTGACATGGTACACACGTACCGTTTATTTTACATTTTATGCGAGTCTTTTGCCTTTTTGGGCGTTCTGTATTAATGTTGGACCATGCCTCTTTAGGCAGTTTGCAGTTTTAGTGTGTTCCGAAGAAGGCGTGGTTATCCGCGCCGAAACCTAGGTCAACATCCGGTTTCTATTTGCAATCGAGGCGGATTATTTATAATCATCATCCAGCTATGTTACTTGCCAGTGACACATCTTGCGAAAGTTACTTTCGTCCTTACTTTTTGCACACCAGTGCATATAAAAGATAGATAATGAAGTACATAGCGGTAGTTACGTTAAAATGGACAGAAGAGCTCCAAGAACAACAATGGACAACCTCATCAGAGTTTACAGTCGAAGCAAAATCATTTCGTCATTCGAAAATAAAAATGTCTTAGAGTTCAAGGAAGTTGCGTTTATGAAAAGAGACGTATGAAACAAGTACCAGATTGGTTTTTACTTTCTGATTTTCACACACAGAAATACATTTCTTAATTCTCTTGTCTGGTGGGCTCAGAATTTTAAAACTGATCATTATAGAAACGCAAAACGTCTGTGTTTTGGCATCTCATTCTACAGTTTGTTGAGCATATTTGCGATGTTATTGGTCAGGCTAAACAAAACCTTGATGAATCGCACAGCTCATCCCTTTTGTATACACAAGGTGTTCAAAAAAAGCGTCCAAAACTTTGAGAGGAGGTAGTAATCATCGAAACAAGAAAAAAATAAGTCCAATAAACATAGGTCCGGAAACGCATACTTTCCGAGATAAACAGGTGTTCATAGTAAGGGCTGCGCGACTCTTGGTTGCGGATATTAGCACAGTCGTTGCACTGGCGCTCCGTAAAAGGTGTCGATAGGGTATTATGATGTCTTACCGTACTTCACCTGCCACTAGGTGGTCTGCAGTCTGTTGCGTGGTTCGAGTCGTGTTGCAGGTTACGTTAGTTTTCGTGTGTGCCTTATTGTGCTGTACTGTCAATCCTGGGACCGTATCATGGTGTTTTACCTTCTTCCAAACTCCGATTCACTTACGTGTTTACTGTTATTGCGCTACTTCTACGTACAAATGATGTTGTACATTTACATTTTCTCTCTTCCCCCACTTGTTAGCAATGGTAGCCTGCTACTCGACAAGTGAAATGGCGGATATAATATTCTGCTATGGCTTAGCAAATGGACCTAGTCTGCAAGCCCGTGCCCTCTTCGCTGGAAAATACCCACAGCACAGGGTGCCCTTTGATAAGCTGTTCAGCAGACTTTTCCAGCATCTGAGGGACACAGGTACCACTGCATCTCGGAAGACTGACAGTGGAAGGCCCCGCACAGTCCGCACGCCTGACATGGAGGACCGTGTGCTACGTTCGGTGGAAGAAACCCCTGGGACCAGTGTGCGATAGTCAGCAGCAGTTGAAGGCGTTTCTCACTCTCTGATCTGGGAGGGGGGCGGGTATCATCTACAGCACGTTCACGCCCTAAGGTCACAGGCAGACGACAGTTCTGTCAATGAATTTTGCAGAAGTGTGCTGCGGGTCCACTGTTCGTATCCAAGATTTTATTTACCTATGAGGCAGGGCTTACAAGAGATGGTGTTGCGAATTTCCATAACCAAAACGTATAGTCAGATGTAAATCCCCAAGCAATTCAGTAAAGAGGACACCAACACCGACTCTCAGTCAACGTATGGGCAAGCATACTTGGAAATAGATTAATAGTGTCATACTTGCTACCACAAAGATTAAGTAGGGCGCATTATCTAGAACTTCTCATTAATGTATTGCCTACCATGTTAGAGGCTGCGCCACTGCAGCAGCGAGTACAAATGAGATTTATGCATGATGGCGCACCAGCACACTTTCGTCACAATGTGCGTTAACTTCTGATGCAGACATTTCAGGACCACTTTATTGGTCGGGGGAGGGGGTACACCTTGGCCTGCTCGTTCCCCAGACCTCAATCCCCTAGACTTCTGAGTATGGGGACACGCCACTCAATCAACGATGTGCGGACACTACACAGTCGCGTCTTCAGTACCTGCCAGCAGGTACAACAACAACTAGGTATACTTCAAAGGGTGCGTCATTCCTTATGCCGGAGGGCAGAAATGTGCATTGTCATGAATTGACGCAACTTTGAACACCTCCTGTAAACACGTGTTTATCGCAGAAAGTGTGCATTTCTGGACCCGTGTTTACTGAACTTATTTCTCTGGTTTCGATGAGTACTACCACCTCTCAAAATATATGCGACACTTTTTTTTGAACGTGCTGTATAGATTCTCTGACACAACAGGCGTGTCTCTGTAGCTTTAAGTAATTAATAACAATAAACGTCATCCAGACCCTATATACCAGGTTTATTCGGAAAGTAAGGAACGATCGGTCGCGAAATGGAAAATACAGTGAAAATCTGATGAAGCTTTGCACAGATGTGTTGGGCACTGTGTCTAGTATGCCCGTCGATAGCATCATGTCGCTCTTTTCCGTTCTGAGCTCACAGTGAGAACGTAAAGATGGCTAGAAATTAGCGTCTCCCGCCAAGTATGAGGACCTGGCGAAAGATTTCGCCTGAAGCTATGCAATCCACATAACATAACTGTCATGCAGTTCGTTCTATACGACAATTCTCGGCCGCACTCTGCAGGGGCAATGAAGATGCTCCTGCAGCGTTTTCGATGGGAAGTGTTTTATCACCAACAATACGGCCTGTAATTGGCTGCCCCTGAGTTTCATCTCTGCTCAAATGAACCGCTGGCTATGATGGCAATATTTTGACACAGAAACGAGCTGCAGTCCAGAGTAGAAAATTGTCGAAAAGCACTGGCGGCTGTCTTCTACAACGAGGGAATTGAAAACTTGGTACAACCCTACGACAGATGTCTAAGTCTGACCGGCGACTGTGTAGAGAAGTAGCTGGAGGGTGTATCTAACGCAAATAAAACAGTTTTGATTTGCACTGTGGTTTCCATTTCGCGACCTATCGATCCTTACTTTCTGAACAGCCCTCGTATTTCTTGATTTTTCAATGTCCAATACATTCTAAGATATAATTCCGTCGCCAATGTCTATACTATCCGTTTTGGAGACTGAGCTTTACATTTTACCACCTGCCTATTGTCTAAGCAGGAAATACAGTAATTGTACTAGAAAATGGCTACATGCCAGACCAAACTTAAAACTAACTAGGAGTACATATTTACGATAGGTAATTTGTTACAGCAGTTGAATTGTTCCCATCTGAGAAAATGAAAATCTCATTTGTGTTTACCCATTTCTCGACTTTATTACAAGTTCTGCAGGAGCCAATCTCTGTCTATAATTTTTTCTGTTGTGGTTAATTAGCTTATGTTTTAAGCTATCTTGCAGTAGCGTTTCAGTAATATTAATTTATACATTCGGATAAAATAGTGTAATGTCGTGGAAGAGGAGTCAACTGAAGAGTGGGCGAGGAATGTATTTTGGAGGCAAACGGAAAGTATTAGGTATCTAGAGGGCATGGGTCAGCGAATGAATGTTCAGAAGGTTACTAACAGACGCCCGTTGTAAAAGTTGGCCTGTAATGTAAGAATGGAGCTACATTTCATAACTACTAGTTGTATTACATAAACTGATAGCGTAGTAATGATGACATCTACGATTAGTCAGTCTGTGATAATACTCTACATTCAGTGGAAGTATTACTAAAAATGTTTCTATGTATTGTACGTTTTAAATGAGACCTTGTTGAATAATGAGCACATTGTGCTACATTTCCTTTGTATATGATCACTGGGAATGTTTGTAAGGATTAAGAGGTTAAGATTATCTCTGTATCTACAGTGCCTTTTTGATGTTGAGTTTGAATATGTAAATTCTGATGGTTTGTTTCCTTGGTTCATACGGTATGCTTGATTTGAAATGCCGATTTCAAACTGTTGTCTTGTGGTGTTCAATTAAAATTAAAGTTGGCATGCTAAATAATTTGCTTGTTCTCTCAATGTATCTCTTCTGTAAATGTTAGTTTTCACCACTAATTTTCTAGCATCCTAATACAATGTGAATACCAAACGCTAAATATATCTTCTTTTGTAAGTAAGGTTCCAGTATCACTTCTTAAAACATTTATTGATTATTACAACAGAAATAAAAAAAATTGATTACACCCTAGTCGTTTGTGTAATTCGTGATAATGAAAATTATGACTGCAGTTTCTGCTATACCTCAATAACTCATGAAATTCTTCGCTTATAAAAATTAAGTTTAAATTTGCTGCAGAAGTATAGCACATTGTAATTCTCAAACTTTGTCCACGCAGGTACTTGAAAATGGAAATCTTCCGAAATATCTGTCACAATAATCAATAAACATTTTAAGCAATGATACTGGGGCCTTGCTTACAATCTCGCCTCGAGACATATATTTCACTAACAGGGTGAATCATCAAGAAAATATCTTCTTTTGTTCAAACGTGCTACAAAATGCAGAGCTCTTCTTATCATCTTCGTTGTCTATTACATAAAAATTTATAAATTTCACCTTTGATTTTTCCGTTTTTCCTCTCCTCTCCGTTAGTGCCTACTGCTTAATTTCGATCTCCACTTCGTTTAAATTATTTTGAAAAAGGCCTCTTAGTATTACTTCTTCAGTGAGTCCTCGTATTACTGAATTTTGACCATTCTGTTGTTCAGACTAATAGTGTTTAAAGTTGTTTTCACATTTTGATTTATTAATAGGATCCTCTTTATGCAGCCTGTCTTTGGAAATGTATCCTGACTACCTAATACAAGTGGAACACTGAGAAACTGCTTAAAATGGAAAATAAAATGAACATTAGCGTGCCATCGATGTCTAGGTCATTATAGCAGTAGCTCAGCCAGAGAAAAAAATGGATGTAATGTTCCTGAAGGAAGGAATCCAGTGTTCACCTAAAATAATGAAGAGAAATCATGCAAAACTTTGATCAGAATTACTGAACCGGAAACTGAACTTCGCAACTGCAGAGCACCGGTTTGGCACATTTACAGCTATAAAACCACTTTCAGTGGAAAAGTTGGAGCAAAATTTTTGACTGCGTTCATTCTTAAACTGATTTCCTTCGACTGTCACACACTTTCACTGCGATTGACGATGATTATTACATCTTCTTATAGATTACATCATGTGCCTGAAGGAATAATAAGAAAAATTCATATGTTGTACAAAGACTGCACTAACTGTATACAAATTGGGGAAGGACGATCATCATGGTTTGAGATCAAGAGTGGTATTCAGGAAGGAAGTACACTGTCCCCACTACTATTCATCACTGTTATGGATATTACAATGAAGAACGTCAGGAGAAGTCAGGTGAACTGAATGCATTTGCCTTTGCTGATGACATCATGATATAGGGTGAAACTGAAGAGGAAGTACAGATCAGACGTGATGAATGGAAATCTCAGTTCCAGAAATACAACCTCAACGTCTGGAATACCAAGACAGTGGTGATGGTAGTCAACAGAGATGGACAACCAGCAAGTGTAAAACTAGGAGACCACCAACCAGAGTGTGTGGGCAGTTTTCCTTGTCTTGGAAGTGTAATCTCCAGTGATAATTTGGTCAGAAATGAAATCACCAACAGAGTGCAAAAAGGATGTGAATTCTACCAATAAATAAGATCACTTTTGTGGAATGACTTGATTCCAAAACCGGCCAAACTGATGATGTTCAATAGCTATTTCATACCAATATTGACCTATGGTATTGAAACATGTACCCTCACCAAAAGAGAATCATCAAGGCTGGAAGCATCAGAGATGAAATTTCTTAGATCCACAATCCAGAAGATCAAGATGGACAAGTTAAGGAATGAGTAGGTGAGGAAAGAAGCCGGAATAAAGACACCCCTATTAGATCGAATTGAAGTATCTAGACTTCGATGGTACGAGCATGTGATGAGAATGGAGCCAACTAGAACAGCCAAAATAAACTTGGAAAGACTTCTGGATGGGAAAAGACCTCAAGGAAGACCTCGAACCCGATGGATAGACTTGATTAAGGCTGATGTCCGCCTCCAGTAGCTGGATGGTCAGCGCGACAGACTGTCAATCCTAAGGGCCCTGGTTCGATTCCCGGCTGGTCGGAGATTTTCTCCGCTCAGGGACAGGGTGTTGTGTTGTCCTAATCATCCCCATCTAGGCGCAAGTCACCGAAGTGGCGTCAAATCGAAAGACTTGCACCAGGCGAGCGGTGTACCCGACAGGAGGCCCTCGTCACACGCCATTATTATTAAGGCTGATCTAGTGCCCTGAGGATGGACAGTGGGTGATGATCTCCGTGAACATGTGTATTTGGACAGGACGAAGTGGAAGAGGTTCATTACCAGTACACGAGAAACTGGAATTCTTAAATGATGATGATGATAGATTACATCATAGAATTTGTTGGAAGAATACAGGTTACTGCCGTAAGTTCATTTTGCGTACTGCAGATGCCAGTAACTAGTTTACATAGCTTAAGAAAGTATGAAAATTCTTGTAAACGAGAAATAAGCACACTGCACTTCAGTTTGCTACTTAAGTCACTTACAGTATACAGGTTAATGCTCACGAATTCCATTTTAAGGCTGACTACAATTTTACAAAAGTAATATTCTGCTGTTCTGTATTACTTGAAGAAATGATAACCAGCAATATTCTTATCTTTTGTCACAGATATTTGCGTCACAGACGGCTACTAGATATTTTTCGTAGCCCTATCATCCAAACCAATCTACTGAATCCTACCTATCACAAAATTTTCAAGGCAGTCATATCATCACAGACTAATTAATTTGTTTGATGAACTTCTGTTTAGTGTTGTATAAAATGCTTTAGAAAAGTATAAAAGCAAAACCAGTATGGTTGCCTTGATACACGATGAATTAAACGTATGACACGTAATAGTGGTGGCGAATTGTCTGCTCGTTCTCTCTGGCTGAATGTTGGGATTTTGCTGCACGCTTTGGTTTGCTTTCGCTTCCACGGAAGAATTGAAAATATAGCCAAGGCCAGTGTTACATTGACAGAGTGCAGCGACCTGCGTCCAGGTGACCGCGTTATCCTATCGCTGGAGGCTGCAGTTGACTGCTGACTGTCTTGCCTTTTCTTAAGATGCGCAGCCTTCTTCAGTTATTATACTCGCACCACCACTTAAAAATTTTTGTGCTGCCTGGTTAACAAAAAATTGCAGGGCAAAGATACGAGGTCCGCTTACTGTTCCCTGTTGCAAGTGATTAAACACACACATCTGTGAGTTTGAATTTCCAGGATGTCTTGGACTTTGAAGTTTGGTTTCCTTGGAAATGTGGTAAATAAATACAAGATAGAAAATTTTCTGACTAATGCTTATTAATCACATTTTTGAATGCTGATTAAGCTTTGTTGCCTACTATGAAAGCTCAGAGACTTGCTGCTGTGGCTTATTCGTTGAGACTGCACCATTAGAGACATCACCATCATCATCATCGTAGCTTTCAACATTGTTTTAGCTCCTACTCAATCCAAAAAATTAAAGTGTGACAAATATATATTTTATTATTAACTGTCTCACACCTTACTGATTACTCGTGCATGTTTTCTTTTTCAGTATTACAGAATATGCAAAAATCTGTAGTCTAGTATCTTCTTCCTGATCGAAGCTGGAAACAGAAGTAGCAGCAGCAGAAGAGAATCTGCAGCGGTAGAAGACCTGAGTAGGCTGAACGTTTGGGACATTATCGTTGTCATCATCTTCGTCAACTTCAGACTAAGTAGAGTGGTATTTTCCATTATTATAAATGATGGGTGATCCATTTACCAAACGTGTTAAAACCAGGAATGATAGTCTAGAATGGGTTTGTGTGCTTTCAGCTGTTAAAAATCGTATATGTACTGGTATAACGGCCAATCATGATGATTTCAAAGATCCCAAACCACTTCTTTCCACTATCTCCCAGTTTTCACCAGCGAGTGTTGAATTGGTCAGTTAAGATAAATATCTAATCTGTCTGTAAATTCCTGTTGCTCAAGTCAGGTGATTAGGTAATGTGTGCGAAATGTCACAGACTGACCGACTTAAAAAAAATAACCTGGAAACTTTCCAAGTTTACTACACAGAGTGGACATTAAAAACAAATTATAAAACTTTGCATTAACGTTAATATTAATAAGTGATATTATGTGGTAATGCACAGAAAATCGTCAGAAGTAATAGCAGGAAAAAAATAGTCGTAAATATTGGTTAAAACCATGATGATTATTGTTTCAAGTGGTCAACTATAGCTCGTTTGTACCCAGCAAATGACCGTGTGAACCACGTGTCTAGTTATCATCAGCAATCACATGCATTAAACATTGTGAGTATTTCGTTTTCTACGAAATTGAGTCATGTGAGAATATTTGAGAAAAACGGTGTAAATGTACCCATTAACGTATATGGCATTCGGTACTTTGAGCATGAGTGGATAATTATAGCAGGATCAGAAGAGGAACACGGTGGAAAGAAGTTTCAAGTGGTTTGACTGTATGGGTCACAGCATCAGAAATATGAGAAACATGAGAATAAATTTATGCTGGCTGTTGCAAACACAGAAATTTCTGCAACATCGAAAACTTTTTGGGCCTAGCATGTAGTACTGTTAGTGTTCATAAAAAATCAGTAAAAGATGTAAACGCTGTTTACCTACTTTTATTCTAAAGAGAAGATAGGTGCATATTTAGTTGATTGTTTGCAGTTCAAACCAGTCAGAAGTATCATGCCTCAAGCACAGATTCAGTTCACTAAATTCCAGTCATATAAACAATTAAAACTACTATTCGCCATGTATGCAGACATCTAATGCTTGTTCCAACAGGGAGTTAGTAATTAAATTCTTGTGTACGATTCGTATAGTACAGCTTTTTGTGTGCATTGCATTTACAGCTACGAATGTCCAGAGTTTCAGCTGTAATGAGGTATATATTACGCGGAATAGTTTAGGAGACAGCTGTATCCGATTGCTAATAAAACAAAAAATTATTTAAAAATTCCTGGTCGATTGAAACTATGTGCAAATAAATTGTTGGAAACAAGCCGATGATTATATCTAAGAGGAAGAAGCGTTTCGAACAGCAGAAATTTTGCACATTTGCAAAGAACGCGACAGACTGATGTGAAACAAAGAGATCACTGTCATTTTACAGGTCGATTTCGTGGTAATGATCAGAGTAGCAGTAATTTAAATTGTAGACCTAATTTCACTTTGTTTCACGGTCTGTCGATGTATGATGCAGAACTTATAATAATGAGCTCCTCTGTTCGAGTGGAAGAAACGACTAAAATAAATCCATGTCATGTTTCTGTGGTAGCAACGAACATGGAAAAATACAAAAATTCACTTCGTCTGTCGCAGTGGGCTATCGTAGTGCCATAAAGTTTCGCTTTATAGATTCCTTCAACTTTCTGGAGTGCTCTCTGACAGAAATGCGGCTCATATTCTAAGTCTAATGAACTGAAAAAAAAACAAGAGAATATTTCCCCAACAGCTAGCAGTTTAATTTGATCAAGAAGAAAGGTATCCTTCCCTGCAACCAAGTAACCGACGAATCCGTTTTGTTGGAAGAACAGGTACCGCTAATTGATGCGTTCAAAAGCTTTCTGACGGGTGAGACAACTATCAAAGAACAGGAATTCCAAGGAGCGTGCAAAATGTGGGTCTTATTTGAATGCAAGACATTTTGAGATTACTCCTACTTGTATTTGAAAATTGAGTTCTTGGTTTTGGCCGATATGTTTGAAAACTTGCACACACTCTGTCTTAAAATATTGGACTCCGTACGGCCAACATCTACATCAGTACTTCGCAAGCCACCGAACGGTATGTGGGGGAGGGTATACTACTGGTATCACTAACTGATGCCGCCTTCCCCGTTTCACTCGAGAATGGCGCGTGGGAAGAATGATTATCGAATAAGCTTCTGTGTGAGCTCTCTCGAATTTTCTCGTCGTGGTTATTTCGCGGGATGAAGGGGAAACCGGAGCTTGTTTAAGCACTAGGCACGTTTACGCGGAGCACTTTTCTCAGGAGCCACTCTTGTAAGAGCGCTACCGACAGTAGAAGGTTAGTACAGCCATCAACTGAGGGCTCTCACAAACTTCTCGGCACCAGGTGTGTGAACGTCTGAGAGCGAAGAACATGTTTGTGTTTTTATGCAGAGCGAGTAAAGTTTTCTACTCAACTGTCGAGCCTCCTAGGGAGCATAGTTTTTTGAACTGAGAATAGATGAATATATGCGCGTGTACGGGAGATTATTTTACTTCACAATGTACATTTGTAGAACTTGAAAGCCCGAAAGTTGTTACTGTACTTTTGAAACTAGTGAAGACATAACGAAGGGACACGTTTACGGAATTCTGTTGCGGTACGTTGACGGACTCTTTTGCATTGCCATCCTAACTGATACTCCATTCAAGGAAACTTAAATAAAGACACAGGAGAATAAAAGGTCTAAATTGCTAAAAGCTATTTGAGCATAATGAAACTCAAGCAGAAAGAATTAATTCTATGACAGCAAGGACTGATAAAGACAACAATTGCTGAAAGCAAATACAAGCAAAAATATTGAAAGGCCTACTTCTCATGTCATCATAAGTGTTCTTCCCAGAAGCAAATTTTCGCATGGCAACTCTTCGTCCTCTCCTGTTTCTGACATCCTATTCAGGACCGCATAGTTTCCGCTTTGTCGTCTATTATCCTGTATCTCCACCTTCCTCTCAGTGTCTTCCCTCAAACTAGTCCTTTCAAAGCGTCTGTTAGCAAAAACTTCTATCTCAACGAAAGTGCTATCTAATTCTTCTTTCTTTCTCTTATAACCTGCAGCAATCTGACGAAGACGATTAAAACTGCTTCAAAAGATATAACCCATCAAAAGGAAATACAGACTGGGTCTAGTGCCCCATATGTAAATGGTAGACTCACGACGAGTGTGCCACAGGAAACATATTGTTTTATGTGTGCATAAATTGCAGTTCGCACAATCATGTTGAATACTCCCTTAATTAACATTCAGATCTCTGTGTAGGCTATATTGTGCTAAAAGCTGAAAGTTCGCAAAAAAACTGGTTTACTACCATTAACACTGTTGTGTTTTACCGTGTTAATTGGCGTAAGTAAGACTACTTTTGTTCACCGCTAACAAAATATATTTTGAAAAGTTTAGCAGTGCCTTTTTTTACTCGTTATTGTGTGATAGGCGTAAACGTGCCCCATACCCGGGACACATTTACGTACTCGATCTGAGTCAATATAAAATTGTTTTGCACTCTGAAATTTAATGTTGAGTTGGAAGTATATACACCAATTTTTACTTTAATAAAGATGTTGTAAGACTAAACAATTTTAGACGCGATAGGGTACAGCGGGGCTATTCTGCTCACGAGACTAACCCGTCTGAAATAAGAAATGTAGCAATGGTATGTTAGTTCCTCACAGAGCCAATGTCATTTTGCCTTCAGCGTGTGCCAGTATCTCTATGCTGCTGCATGTGGTTGTAGAAAGGATGTTTTCTGTTACATTACTGACAGGACAGAAGAACAAAATCTAGAAAAAATGTGAACTGCGATGGATTATTGCCACAGTTAAAGAATACAGCCTAACAAATTAAGATGTACCATGCACAATAATGGGAAATTTTGAACTCTTATTGTTTCTCGTATAAGAACGCAGGTTACGCAGTACGTGTATCAACAAATATTGCTGTTACTTTTGCCGAGTCTTTCGAAATGTATGCAGATGGGGCTACTTCGCCCTGTAGTGTATTTCCACTCAGTCAAGTTATTAGTTTACTTGATGCTTTACTGCGAAATTCTAGAGAACACGTTTTTTTGGTTTCTTTTCAGATGGTCTGTACAACGGAAGGAAAATCCAAGAGCCTCATGGTCCGAGGAAGATATGGAACAAGCAGTAAAAAGTGTTACAGGCAGCTCCTCTGGATAAACTGCCAGTAATGTGCTACAAGTGTATGTGGATGTAGAAGAACGAAAAAGGTTTATTTCTGGTAAATGCTTATGATTTTGACACTGAAATACTGCGTGGAATAGCCTCTTGACTGGGTGGAATATCCCCACCATTTCTATACATCGTGACTTTTGCCTTCTTCAGATGTGTGTTCAATACTTTGTTCGTGTAAAGGAATTTCGACCATTTATATGTTTTAGTTTACTCACAATTAACATACCATAATTGTATCGCATTGACAGATTTTTAAAAAAGTCTCATTATCATATTATATAGGGCGTACATTTGAAATGAGCGGAATAGCCCACTGTGTATTAAACCTAACCACAAAAATGTTTAAAAATCCAAATGAAATCTGCGTAAATGTGCTTCGGTGTCCCATACGTAGCAGTAAGTAATATGTTGTCCGACTCTTCCCGGAAAGCATTCCCTCGAAATTTCAATAGTAAACCTCTCCGTGACACACAATTTCTCTCTTATAGCGTCGCTACTGAAGTTTGTTGAACATCTTTGCAACGCTCCTGCACCAACTAAACGATCCCGTGACGAAAGGCGTCTTTCTTAATTGGGTCTTCTTTATCTCTTTTATCAGTCGTACCTGGTAAGGTTCTCAGACTGATGAAAATACTCAGGAATGGGTAGAACAAGCGCATTGTCTGTGATAAACTGCTGCTACAAAGGGAGCAGGTTCTTTCGTATAATCTTTGTAGAATCTCGCAGGTATCTCATCTGGTCCTGATGCCTTTCCACTACTAAGGGATTGAAGTTGCTTTTCCATTCCGTGATCGGTTATCACAATATCTGCCATAACGACGTCTTACAACGATTGAATGGAGGAACCGTATTACGATCTTCCGCGGTGAAATCATGATTTCGAACCGCTCACTGATTTTAAGTAAGACTAAAACCTTTTAGGATTTTTAGTCAGACTAGTTAACAGACTTTTACTTTCAAAGTCACTGAACGCTTCTCCCATTGCACTCCTTACGCTCATTTTCGATTAGTTCAGCTTTCGTTTGTCAGCTAGGTTTCGACTTCTCTCGAATGTGTGTTGAAGCTCTCTCTGTTCACAAGTCAGTTTTCTAATACGGCTATTAAAACACGGTGGGTGTTTCGCATTCCTTAACACCTTTACTCAGAACAAACTTGTCTAAGGCATACTGAACGATGTTTTTGAACTTTCTTTTGCCATTTGTGCTCCACATTTTTGTCGCCAGCATTGAAAATTCGATGTTGACTACTCAGGTACTCTGCAGGTTGTATCCTGTCACTCTTGCTAAGCAAAAACATCTTATTAACACTATGCCGTCCGGCGACACCACAGTTGTGTCGTGCGCGAAATAGCGGTCAACGGCCGGCGACACCACAGTGGTGTCGTCTGCATAGTAGGTCAGTTGCCGGCGACACCACAGTGGTGTCGTGAGCATAGTATCGAGCAGTGGCCGGCGACAGCACTTTAGTATTTTTTGCATTCTGCTGGTGTTTGGTTTAGGTAACAATAAGTTACACACGTCAACAAGTTTTTTGTTTTTATAAGTACGTGTGCCCTTATATCATGGCGGACGAAAGAGACAATAGGACTTCAGAAAATGGCTCTGAGCACTATGGGACTTAACATCTTAGGTCATCAGTCCCCTAGAACTTAGAACTACTTAAACCTAACTAACCTAAGGACATCACACACATCCATGCCCGAGGCAGGATTCGAACCTGCGACCGTAGCAGTCCCGCGGTTCCGGACTGCAGCGCAGACAATAGGACTATTTACGATAAATGCGCGGACGTCTTGTCTGACGTTCCGGGCGACTTGGCCGTTTGGGAAGAAGACATTGGATATGAAAAACATGAAAGTGGAGCAGAATCGTAGGAAGATAATTAAATACGTCCAAGGAGAATTCGGCGAACGCTACGGTTACCAACTGATTCGGCTGAATTAGATGTAGAAGACAGTGCACAGTGGTCAGACTTTGATTTACCAGGACAAATAATAAATCTGAAGGATCACCGGGTCCAAACATATTTCCCAAAGATACACAGAGCGTCGAGGATAGCGTAGAATGATATATAGGGAACGATCTATCTGAATATAGTAGCAACGAAACCAACAAGTACTACAGTCAAAATTGCAATAGAAGGAAATTGGATTTAAAAAATACCAAATTTGTAGACGTTACGGGACCCGAAATTAGAAAATGGTTTGGGCTTGCTACCTTATGGGTATTGTAAAAAAAGCAAGGATCGATGATTATTGGTCAACGAATCCGTTGATAGACACACCGATATTTCGCAAAACGATGTCCCGCAACCGATTCAGACAAATATTATCATTTTTACATTTTTCCGACTGCAACAATAAACCGGATAATGCCGACGGGCTTGTCAAAGTGCAATTAGTAACTGATTATTTTTTCAAAATTTAAAGAAACGTTTAATCTAAGTCAAATATCTCAATTGATGAAGGAATGATACCGTGGCGTGGACGGTTAAATTTTAAAGTTTACAATCCGTCGAAAATTACCAAATACAGCATACTCATTCGGATGCTTTGTGATTCGAGTACGTGATACATTTCCTCATTCAAGATATATTCCAGGGCTGGACAGCCTTTAGCAAAACAGTGATGGAACTATTGACACCTTCTGATGGAACGCGGCATCACCTCTGCATGGATAATTATTATAACAGTGTAGAACTTGCAGAAAAGTTACTTGAAAAGGAAATTCGAGTTTGTGGAACGATACCACAAAATAGAGGATTTCCGGAAAATTAAAGCGCGCAAAAGTCAATGTGTTTGAAGCTTGTCATCAACGGAAAGGTGACAAGCGGCCAGCGACAAATCAAGTAATCCGAATTAGCGCTGCCGGCGCCAAGCGAATAAATTTGTACGAGACGTGTGGACGGCAAAGTGTTAACTTTCTTAACATTTTTTGTAATACCTGTAGTCATAGCTGCTATCACAGCCTTACGATCACTGATGACTTCCTGTACATTACCTGATTCGATAAGTTTAGATCTGTTTGTTGCTACGAGGTCTAAGACATTTGTTCTCTAATTATCTGCTCGAAGTAATTTTGTGACCTCACCTGCCTTGGCATTGGGTGTATTGCTGTAAACCACTAAAAAAAATTGCAAGTTGTTACTGATATTGAAAGATTGCAGTCTGTTGAGAATGGCGTTAGAAGTGGCATTGTTAACTGCTCACAGAGACATGCAGTCTAGGTTCATGGCTGACTGATGAAAATAAGCATGAGTCGCTTATTATATACCTACATGTTAACAGTCTTTACAGATGGACAATGTTTCAATGCCAACCACTCTATAATTTTGTGTGGATGTCTATCGACGGTTTGGTTCAAAATGGCTCTGAGCACTATGGGACTCAACATCTTAGGTCATAAGTCCCCTAGAACTTAGAACTACTTAAACCTAACTAACCTAAGGACATCACAAACACCCATGCCCGAGGCAGGATTCGAACCTGCGACCGTAGCAGTCCCGTGGTTCCGGACTGCAGCGCCAGAACCGCGCGGCCACCGCGGCCGGCAAACGGTTTGCATATAATGATCGTACATTAAGTTCAGTTAGACATTGTTGGCTAGAAACTGTATAGTATACAGGTGTCTGTTACGTTGATGTTGTGCTATAAACTTTTCACTCGATGAAGATTCACCACCCTATATTAAGTGGCACCATCACCTGCTTAGCTGGATAGTAACAAGCTCGCCTCCCGGCTGGGTTGGAGATTTTCTCCGCTCGAGGACGGGGTGTTATGTTGTCTTAATCATCATTTCATCCACATCACCGGCGCGCAAGTCGTCCAATGTGGCGTCGACTGAGATAAGACTTGCACTTGGCAGCCGAACTTCCCCGGATGGGGTCCCGGAAAACGATTCCATACGCTCATTTCATTTCAAGTGGCACCATCGTATGACACCGTGGTTAGGTTGGACGGACGCATCTAGAGTTGTCAGACAAGTCTGAATGACATAGAACGAAGTGGCAGACAATCTCTTTGTGAAAAACATATTAGATAGGTTTAATGTATCATATGCTGATGGCTCGAAGCAAAGAGACTACCTTGGCTCATCAGTCGTGTTTCCTAACCGCGTCTTCGAGATCTGCCTTCTCCAAGAATAAACATTCTTTAGCACAGAACTCCATGCGACCCTGTAGGCACTGGAACAGATGCAGTTTGATTGAATCAGAAAAGTTCTCATCTGCTCTTAGTCCCTTCGAATCATATAAGCATTGTAGCAAATGTATCCGACAGAGAAAATGCTACAAACTACATAGGACAAACGGCTCCTTCTTCAACATCAGGGGAAACATGTGTCATTATGCTGGGCGCCATTTCATGTGGGAATCTGGGGAAATGAGCAAACTAACCAAGCAGCTAATGTGGCCTGCAGCGAACACAACAGGATACAATGTGACGCCGGCCGCGGTGGCCGTGCGGTTCTAGGCGCTGCAGTCTGGAACCGCGGGACTGCCACGGTCGCAGGTTCGAATCCTGCCTCCGGCATGGATGTTTGTGGTGTCCTTAGGTTAGTTAGGTTTAAGTAGTTCTAAGTTCTAGGGGACTGATGACCTACGATGTTAAGTCCCATAGTGATCAGAGCCATTTGAACCATACAATGTGCCGTTCTTCAATAGGCTGTCGACTCGATGTTTATTCGGAGAGCTACGCAACTGCTGGAGGAGTTTTGGCTGGCAGTGGGGAACAATAAGCTGGGATTATTGAAGCTAACCACGTGGGTATGGCGTACCTCATACTGGTCACACTGACGGAATGAAGTCACCCAGCCCTTCTCCAAATGAAGCATTGCTCATTAACTCATAGCTTCATACTATAGGCAGAAGACTTCCCAGTCTGTGACGTCTTTTGCGTACAAATCACTGAACATCACATCTCAGCTGATTATGTTTTATATTTTTATGGGGGGCAAATTTAAGTGAGGACTTGTCCCCTATTTTACTTCACTATGACATTAGTGAGTTCAAATTTTTAAAATTTTGTATAGCGTCTTTACCGTAGTCTACGTTTATAGGCTTCACGTGTTAGTGCGAAAGAGAGTGGCTGGTTCGTCCATTTTCAGTTCAGTGCTATATTTATGTGTCGTGCTATTTTAGATTTTTTACGCTTTTCCTTATTTTTATAGAGAGTTTTAGGAATGACGATAAATATGAAAGGGCTTATGTTTTAATTTTGTTGGATTTTTGTTATTTCGGTGCTTGTAACCACTCATGTCTCATAAGAGATTTTAGCGTAGGCGCTAAAGAACTTGATAGCGAGTGTGAAAAACTAACATATCATCATGAGATGGACTCTATGTCACCCGATGACGAGCCTTGTGAAAGCTACAGGAGTGCTAGACTTGGAATATATTCTACAATTCCAGCTTTTGTTTTTTTCCCGTTGTGATAGTAAGATTGGCTTATTTGTGAATTTGCTGTTGCCTCTCAGGATGTTAAATACTTTCGCCATTGTTGTGTGTTGCCCGTAGAGTTCCCCGTGCTCTTTCTCCTTTCTAGCGTTTGACCCGTCACATTATGTCCAATGTTGTTTATAATTTGGCACTTTTACTTTATTTTAATTTTGTGGCCAGATGCTCTTCCTGCCCCATTATTCCTAGTCCGAGATTGGGAACCCGCCAAACATTTGCCTAACGAGCGTGGAAAACCACCTAATACGTCACACCAGCTGGCCAATGCAGCAGACACAGGTTTCCAGTCCTCCTGGATTCGTTATTGCTCTGACTCACCTCCCAGTCTCGTAAGCTAGCCGACTGCGTGTTGAACTATACACGTGGTCCTGCATGCCGCTTAATAAGATAAATATCTTTTTCTGGCTCAATAAATCAACGTAAAAATTTTCATCCAGGTTTTTACTTTACAGGGCAATCAAGAATTATTTTTATGACAACTTAATATTTTCCGTGCTGTACCCAATAATTTGGCCTCCGTGGCCGACGTCGCTAAAGCACGCATGTGCGTTGACGGCCGACTCGGTCATCAACTAGTTCGAATTCCGGTGGTGGAAATATTTCACTGCCAGTTTTTGGCCGCCGAGGGGAGGAGAGGTGATAGCTTAAAGTTCCTTACCGCCAGTTTTTGCGCCAATGTCTCGGATTAAGATCCAAACCTGTCTGTAGTGTGTCATGGAGTGGGGGCATGTGACACTGTTGATGGTGATCCGTACGTCAAATGAGAAACTTAAGTTCGGCGGCGCCCTTCATGCTGTTCGAGAGAGGTAGAGAGTGTGCCGGTACTGGGTTTCACCCTCTCCCTTCCCTTCATCCAAAGTACAGAAACACAACACTACGCTGTGCAAGCACTCAGCAGTCATCCACACGACACAGTGACAGATGTGACATTTCACAAGATGTCAGTGGAAGGCAACGGAAAATCAACTCCACTACTACCTTTCCATGAGCGGCGATACAAGACACCTGTATCGGCTCCTAAACTCATGCCCTGAGTACTGGATTACTTTGACTTTTGACGTAGTAATTTAAGCCAGGTCGGGTGTGAGAACAGTTGTACTTAAGACATTTATGTCAGTTTATAAACAATTAAGAACTAGTTGTGAAGATGTA
Organism: Schistocerca serialis cubense; assembly: GCF_023864345.2. Lineage (NCBI taxonomy): Eukaryota > Metazoa > Arthropoda > Insecta > Orthoptera > Acrididae > Schistocerca > Schistocerca serialis. The sequence goes on from NC_064640.1 coordinate 149,664,722, forward strand.
TTTTGGTCAGATGTTTGGGTGTAAACAAAACTTGAATTCCTGTAGTTTACACAATTGGTTTTTGTGCGAATTTTCAGACCCAAGTGGGAAATGAACAAATCGGGTATCACATTGATCAGTGTGAGGTCTAAGTGTGAAAGAAAGAACCTGAAAGTAATCCGCATAATTAAGAAAAACTTAATTTGTGATTTGAGTGAAAATTACACTATGGATTCTTAGCCAAATTTTTATAGCCAAACATAGGGTGGAAAATGGACAAGTAAGACATTGAATTGACTGTTGTGAAGCCTAGTTTTGTAAAAAAAGAATATACATGCTTTAAACTAATTAGAATAAGAAGAAATTAAATAGTGATTTGGGGGAACGTTTATTGTCGGAATTTTCATAGCCAAACGAAGTTTGGGAAATCAAGAAATGGAATATCAAATTGACCAACGTGAGGAAGAGTTTTGGGCAAGAAGATATACTTGCTGAAAAGTAATCAAGTCAATTAGGAAAGAAATTTTGCAAAAATAGATTTAACTCCTTGAATCAGGCTACTAAAGAAAATACTTAATTATTGATTTGAGCGAAAAGTATTTCACGAATATCTGTGGCTAACTATGCAAATAAAGTGTTAAAAGATTCAGCTCTTGTAGGACTGGCACATTAAAAGTTGCATTGGTGTGTTATTTAACTCTCAAAATGGCTTCCTTCAAAAAAAGTACTAAAGCCAGGACATTTCGAGATGAGAAGACGCTAGGAAAGCGATTTTGTAAACATCCCTGAGATAACGTCTCAGTGTTGTCGCAGTTTTATACATGACTATTGTTTCTCCTGCAGTCGCTATCACTTCACAGCTAGAATCTGGCAACAGCGCTGCTAGCTGTCAATTACCTTCTTACGTTATCACGATTATATCTATATCTCATGCATCAACTGGGGTGCACAAGCTTGGCCGAATACCACAGTCGCCTGGTAATCGCGAGCCTTCCAGCGACACTGAAGACAGAGAAGCGTGTGACAAGGACCATCCAGGAACGCAGAATTACGTGAAAGAGTAGTGAGGAAGTTCTTGGCAGCCATCGACACTTCACTGACCCAGTCTAACCATGTTTACGATCGCCAAATGTTTCCACATCTTTTGGCATGGCATACAGACGGTAGTAGGATTCGTATGCTGCTGTCAGATACCAATACATTTGTCGATGATGATAAAAAATTATGCACAAGATGCTCTCAATCATTGACGGTCATAGCATTCCTTCTCAAACAAGATGCAACAAAACGGAATTTGAAGAGGTGACGCCTGCATTCACTGATTTGTTATTCACAAAAAAGCGTCTCCTTGCCTTATCACACGCCCTTATCAACATCCCAAAGTATCATCGAGTAGTTCAAATAAAGTAAAAAGGGGTCACCTGTCACTTCCCACAAATCGTGGAGGAAGAATTCGAGCAGGTGCCAAGCAGTCTTATGAATGCTGGCGTCATCGTAATCAGAGAAGAGTTGTCGATTAATATCAAGCGGGAGTCCGACATTCGGCCACAAATCATGCAAGCTGCTTTTAATTACCTCAACCATCTGTGTGCCAATGTCAGTCCTGTCAATTTCTAACAACTGGCTAGCTCTGCAAATCATTCGCATATTGATGTAATGTTGCCTTCAAAGCCGTCGTCAAAGTCAATGAAAAAAGTAGAAACGACGTCGAGGGCTGGGTTAGGCAACGCATTTCGCGAGAGTAGGACCAAAAGCGACAGCTGCTCATGTAAGATCCACTCATCAGGCAATCTTGAGGCGTTGCTGTGGTTGTTAACGTGCACTGCAGACGCAGTTGTTGCTCTATGCGCAGGTGTTTTGAAGCTGATTATCTCACGGCAAAAGCGTGATTTCGATGCGATTTTGTTGACCGCACATGCAGTTTACAGGAACAAACGTCAGCTTATGGCAAACGAGACGACCGGTGAAATCAACATCGCAACAGTTCGTCGAACTGTTCTTTCCTTTCCCGATATAGATGGAGGAGAAATGGGGATCGAGTGATTCAGCTGCAATGAACTACGAGAGCAGAGTTTGAGCTCGATCAACACTGCTTGATCAGAAAACAGAGTTGCGAGTAATAGATGGGACACTATCAGTCATGAAAAATTAGTGCTTTTTGATAATCACTGGTCAAAACATGACTGTGGTTTTGCATCCCAGTCACGACATGTCTTACTAATTGACTCGCAAGCTCGAACTCCTGCTGGTTATATTCGACATCTTCTCCAGCAGGTGCAATCGTCTTTCGTAGCTCGTCGGAAAAGAACGTCGTGAATTTCAGAGCTGAAAGTCAAATGATTTTTATGGTATTCGTGCTTGTCAGTCTAGCTGAAGTTCATGGAGATGTTGCTTCAGGTTCTGCTGAAACTGGAACAGTTTCTGAGACGTCTGATTCTGACAAAGACAGAACCGCAATTGAAAAACACGTTTCGCTGGTGTATAAAGAATTCTAGCCAGCCACCAGTCACAGAAGAAGTGTTCGAAAAATAAAACTGGGTTCAGACTGGGACTCGAACGTGGGACGTTCGCCTTTTTTAACAGGCAATATCATCAACCGTGATAATTTTTTTTGATCTCATTTTGTTCGTTATTGGTCGTATGTATTCGGGGCAGACGTTTCATGACGCATGCTCAAGTTCATCGTTGATTCATTCACTCAGTTCTTTTATTACAGAGGGCAGCTATCCCTCTGACCGAACACTCTGAGCTACCGTGCCGGCAGCCGACTGAGCTATACAAGCACAACTCAGAACCCTGCCTCAGTCTTACTTCCGTCATCTTCTACCTTCCAAACTTCACAGAAGTTCTCCTGCACACCTTGCGGGATTAGCGCTTCTGGAAGAAAGGATATAAGTTCGGAAGGCAGGAAATATACTGTCGGAAGAAAAGCCCTGAGGGCGGATCGACTGTCGTGCTTGGACAGCTCCGTCAGTAGAGCACTTACCCGTGAAAAGCAAACGTCGCAGGTCAGAGTTCCGGTTTGGTACGCAGTTTTAGCGTGGCAGGTAGTTTAAAATCAGCGTACATTCAGATGCATAGTGAAAATTGACTCTGGAAAAAATGTAATTCATTGAAAGTAATCAGGGTCATTAATAAAAATCATCCAGACGAATATCCTTTAGTACTCTTCAGAATTCCAAGTTATTGAACTTTAAATTCTCAATCGACATCTCATTTTCTTTCCCTTGATCACTTAATAATAATAAAATAGTAATCGGCATGTAAATATATTTTTGAACAAAATGTGAAAATAAAAAGAACTACAAAAAAGTCGAATGTTTTGTGAAATGATTTCTCGTAAAACAAGAAATAAAGCAGATTAGAGAAACATTTGACGCGCCTTTAAGTGATGCACGTAATCATGTACAGCATATAAGATGCAGAATGAGTATTCAAAGTTCAGTGTCTATGTTAGAAGTGAAGAATTATTAAGACTGCTAGAGGATGATTGTCTGTTGGATTATGTATACCGCGCACTCTGCTGCTGAATGGTCTTTACATATTTGTATAATACATGCCAAGGGTATAAAAAGTTTCCAACAAATTTTTTGGTCTCAAAAATTTTTCAGTAGAAAATCCTTCATGTACGAGGGTAAGTCAACTACTATCCCCAAAGTAGTTACAAAATTTCTATTGTAATCAAATAGGAAACTTACAAGAACATCATATTTCGACGTAGTCTCCTTGTCTTTCAACGCACTTGGTCCATCGTTGTACAAGCTTCCTGATGCCCTCATAAAAGAAGGTTCTCGGTAGAGCTGCGAGCCAGGAATGCATCACTTCTTTCACTGCTTCGTCCGAGGCAAATCGACCGCTCCTTAATGCCTGCTATAGTGGACCAAACAAGTTATAGAAGGGGAAAGATCGGGACTATATGGAGGATGGTCCAGCACTTCAAGTTTGAGGTTTCTGGAGCGTTTCAGCAGTGTGGGCAGCAGTATGCGGACATGCATTGTCGTGCAACAACACAACACCTTTTGACAGCAATCCTCGCCGTTTGTTTCGAATTGTAGGCTTTAGTCTGGCATCTCACTGTAACGTACACTGTTTATTGTTGTGCCCCTTTCCCCATAATGTTCCAGTACTGGGCATTGTGTGTCCCAAAAATCCGTAAGCATCAGTTTTCCTGCGGACTGCTGGGTCTTGAACTTTTTCTTGCACGGCGAATTTGGATGTTTCCATTCCATACTATGCCGTTTACTCTCCTGCTCGTAATGATGGATCCATGTTTCGTCACGAGTAACGATCCTGTCTAAGAAGTTGTCCTCTTCGTTACCATAGCGATCCAAATGTTTTTTACAGATGTCCAAGCGTGTTTGTTTATGCAACTGTGTGAGTTGTTTTGGGACCCATCTTGCAGAAACTTTATGAAACCCAAGTCTGTTGTGGATGATTTCGTAGGCAGAACCGTAAATAATTGGCAGATGATGTGCCACTTCGTTAATAGTTAATCGTCTGTCATTTCACATGAACGCTCAATGGTTTCTTCATTTGAGGCGGTAAACGGTCGTCCGGCTCCTTCATCGTGCGTAGCACTTGTGCGACCATTTCGGAATTTTTCAGTCCATTAGTAGACTATCCGATGTGGCAAAACACTGTTCCCGTACTGGACCGAAAGTCTTCGATGAATTTCGGCCCCTGATACGCCTTCCGACCACAAAGAACGGATCACTGAACGTTGCTCTTCTTTGGTGCAAATAGCAGCCATGATTAACAGCACGGCAGCAATAACGAAACTAACCTAGCAGCTTGAAAATTGCAAAGATACAACAACAAATAAACAAAGCATGCGTCATCAGCGTAAAACGACAGTACTACCAAAATAAACAAAAATATAACTAAGTTCCGGATAATAATTGTCTTACCCTCGTGTCATGATAGAGAAAGCGTTGGCGCGAGAAATAACGTCTCTCTTACAAGTGCTAGCGACATCATCTTCCTCATTCACTTTCCCCGGTAAAAAACGGATATAAAAAATGGAATAAATTAGAACCGCACATCAGAGACCAGTTCCGAACGAACTGTGCATTCTACTCAGTACTACCCCTGTTGGTTGGGAGTCATGGGGTAATAAGCAGAATGGATAACCACTTCAGAGATACTGTAACCTTTATCAACGCTTTTGAAAGCCCACTGTCCGTCAGGAGGCACATCAAGAGGGAAAACAGAGTTGAACTTGAGGGGGGTGGTAGCGCGGGCGACTGAAGCTGAAACAAATATCACCACTGAACAGTGCTACGTAACAACTGTGTTTTACGAGTCTGCTGGGCCTGTCGTTGCAAGCGTGAGTAGACTAAACTTCTGATGGGCGCGTTTAGCAATTCCAGCCGCAGCAGGCTGGGTAGTGCATACGCGGCCGCGGGGCTGTCCTTGAACTGCACAGTGCAGTAGTCTGTTGCTGCCGCATACTTCCCGCCGACTCCAACAGCCCAACTACGCACGAGGACGACGGTTCAATCCCGTCTCCGGCCATCCTGATTTAGGTTTTCCGTGATTTCCCTAAATCGCTTCAGGCAAATGCCGGGATGGTTCCTTTGAAAGGGCACGGCCGATTTCCTTCCCCATCCTTCACTCACTCGAGCATGCGCTCCGTCTCTAATGACCTCGTTGTCGACGGGACGTTAAACACTAATATCCTCCTCCTACGCACGAGTCGCCGACACACCACGTGTCACTGCGAGCAGCAAACCAAAAGTATACCTTAGTTATCTGTTAATAACTTCCAACAAAATTTGTCACTAAATGATATAAAATCTGAATGAGTTAGCGACCACAGGAGTGTTAGTATAATGTTCCGTCGTGATTGCTTTTTATTTTCGTGGCTTTGTGACGTTACTTGCTTCCGGTTATGCTATCATTAGAATCATATTTGAAAGGGCAACGATACACAGTATCTCGTCAGGTTCATACAAACGAACACTTATCACAGTCTAGCGCACACGAGAAGGCAAATGCAGCGCTACCGGGGTATCGCAGATATGTGAATAGAAATGGCTGTAGCAGTGAAACTTAAAACGGCAGACATACAGTTGCTGAAGGAGGCTTATTATAATAAGTAAATTCATACAGAGATGACGATGATGAACGAGAAATGAACAAGCATACCACTGTTGCTCCGAAGTAGAAGATCAAAACTATCTCCAGCGTTAGTAACTGAGCGAACAAGAAAATAGAAGTAAATCAATCGAAGAACTTGAAACGGAAATGCTATTTGAGAAGGGAGATACACAGGATTGTATGTTATCCCAAATGTCATTCAGACTGCACATTGAGGAAAGAATATCAGTAACAATGTGGAAATTTGGGCCGGCCGGGGTGGCCGAGCGGTTCTAGGCGTTACAGTCTGGAACCGCGCGACCGCTGCGGTCGCAGGTTCGAATACTGCCTCGGGCATTGATGTGTGTGATGTCAAATGGTTCAAATGGCTCTCAGCACTATGGGACTCAACATCTTAGGTCATAAGTCCCCTAGAACTTAGAACTACTTAAACCTAACTAACCTAAGGACATCACACACACCCATGCCCGAGGCAGGATTCGAACCTGCGACCGTAGCAGTCCCGCGGTTCCGGACTGCAGCGCCAGAACCGCTGTGTGTGATGTCCTTAGGTTAGTTAGGTTTAAGTAGTTCTACGTTCTAGGGGACTGATGACCTCAGAAGTTAAGTCCCATAGTGCTCAGAGACATTTTTTTTTGAAATTTGGAAACAGAATTACGGTCTGGGGGAAGAAACAAAAATTTTGAGATTTGCCGATGACACTCTAATTCCGTCATGGACGGCCAAGGACTTGGAAAAACATCAGAATATAAGTGATAGTGTCTTGAAAGAGGTTCTAATATGTTTATCAACAAAAATGAAGCAAGGTTTATGGAATGTAGTCGAATTAAGAGAGGCCATGCTGAGGGGATTTGATTAGAAAATGAGATATTAAAAGTAGTAAATGAGTTCTGCTATTTTTGCGGAAATATAACTTTCGATGGCCGAAGAAGAGAAGAGAGCACCAGAAAGTTGCAGGAAAGACACACAGAGACGGAATCCAGCCTGATGAACTGATGCAACAAGTAAACCCATAACTGCGATCGAATCAATGATTTACGATTAGTGATCTAGCTAATGAATTTCTTTATGTTCGGCGCACCATGATTTACACTATTTCAGGAACAAACTCAGATATGGTAAAAAGTGTGTGAATTGGCTTCCGAAAATTCTTACTGATCAACACAGAGTCCAGAATGTGAGGCATTTTCGAGCTTCGTGGCCACCCACCCTACAGTCCGCACATTGCCTCCAGCTACTGTTACCTATTCTTGCACTTTAAGCAATGACGTTTTAAACAATGGTTTGAAGATGACGTTGAAATCAAGACCACCGTCGTTAACTGGTTCAGTTTACAGGAGGAGAAGTTCTATGCAGTGAGCTGAAGAAGGTTTTAAAACGCTGCGAAAAGTGCGTAAAAATGAAGGACGAATACATGGAAAAATGAGAAGATTCGAAAACCAAAGTAAGGTCTGTGGCGCTAGTCTGTAACTGGAGTGTTGGCCCGACTGCAGGTAGAGTACAGCCTTTCTTTGCCGCGGCACTACGACAGGGAGGAGGAGGGTCCCACGCCCCAGGGAAACTACCCGGTACTCGTTTGATAGCAGTCTGGGTGCACCAGGAGTAGTCCTGGAGAAACCTGAACGAGTCCCCTTCCCCGCATCTCCAGTGCCGGAGTGTAGTGCTCTGCCCGCTAGACAACGACACCCACGAAGTAGAATTGTATGAAAAGAAAAATACCGACAAAAGCATTTTCTAGAGAGAGTATTTTTTATGACAGAATGGTCTTTACCTTTAGAATATGTACAGGCGTAACCACAAACGGGGATACGACCTTGCCGCAGTGGATATACCGGTTCCCGTCAGATCACCGAATTTAAGCACAGTCGGGCGTGGCCGGCACTTGGATGGGTGACCATCCGGGGCCGTCATGAGCTGTTGCCATTTTTCGGGGCGCACCCAGCCTCGTGATGCCAACTGAGGTGCTACTCGACCGACTAGTAGCGGCTCCGGTCAAAGAAAACCATCATAACGACGGGGAGTGCGGTGTGCTGACCACACGCCCCTCCTATCCGCACCTTCAGCTGATGACATGGCGGTCGGATGATCCCGATGGGCCACTTGTGGCCTGAGGACGGAGTGCTTTAACCACAAACGCCGGCACGAAGATGCGGAATGCAAGACCAGAGAAGGCGGTGAGGAAACGGCGGCCAATGGTACGCGGAATTGAACCACGCTGCGCCAGGGGCGCCCCCAGCAAGATGTGAATAAAAGCGACGCTCCAGCTAGCCTCGGCCGCGCAGATCGCCACCGGATCGCGGACGGTAGCTATCTGTGACGTGCCAACTGCCAGAAACTTTGTGTATAGCAAGAACTTTACTGTTTTCGTGTCACCTCTTGCTAGCGACATTTGATGTATCTCCAAAGTTAAGCATTGTCAATTGCTTTCTAGAAATAAAACTACTAATGTTATTTGTTTGAAATTGTTGTATAGCATTCCGAGAACGCTGCATCCCGTAGGCACCCTATGAGCGACGAGTGGATAAGACCCCACAGCATACGCCTCTCACATTACGTTTAGAATTTTTGTTATAGTGCAAACCTGCAGTTCTTATTTCTTCATGTCAGCCTAAAAACACAGACATGTCCACTACCACGGTGTTTAAACAAACAAACGGTCCATTCACTTTACTGCGACCACCGCCTACGTTCGATGTCATCGTGCTATAACCATTCACGGACGGCAGGTGTCAGCGCTAGCAGTGGATGGTATGTAAAGCGTGTCGGGGTGGGGGACGCGGAAAACAGTTCAGTCGTTGTCGTAATGCGGCAACGAAGCGATTTATATGACGTCCAAAAGGGAATGATCATTGACTATGGAGCCAAAGGTGGAAACATTTCCGAAACGAATAAGTTTTTAAACTGATGCGTGCCGCCATGGTTAAAGTACACCGTGTATGGAAAAATGGCGCTATCCAAAACCAGCGCCGAGACAGTTGTGGTGCATCACGGCCCATAGATGACAGGGTTGAATGATGGCTGCGGAGATGTGTACAAGCGAATAGACGTGCAACTGCTTGGCAAGTGACCGCCAAGATGAACCAGTGGGCTACCAACAGTGTCTCCCCTATGACAGTGCAGTGAAAACTGCTGCATATGAGTCTCCACAGCTTGCGCCTAATTCATACACTACTGGCCATTAAAATTGCTTCACCAAGAAGAAATACAGATGATAAACGGGTATTCATTTCACGCAATTTGGGCGCATAGGCCCTGAGAAATCAGTACCCAGAACAGCCACCTCTGGCCGTAATAACGGCCTTGATACGCCTGGGCATTGAGTCAAACAGAGCTTGGATGGCGTGTACAGGTACAGCTGCCCATGCAGCTTCAACACGATACCACAGTTCATCAGGAGTAGTGACTGGTGTATTGTGGCGAGCCAGCTGCTCGGTCACCATTCATCAGACGTTTTCAATTGGTGAGAGATCTGGAGAATGTGCTGGCCAGGGCAGCAGTCTAACATTTTCTGTATCCAGAAAGGTCTGTACAGGACCTGCAACATGCGGTCGTGCATTATCCTGCTGGAATGTAGGGTTTCGCAGGGATCGATTGAAGGGTAGAGCCACGGGTCGTAACACATCTGAAATGTAACGTCCACTGTTCAAAGTGCCGTCAATGCGAACAAGAGGTGACCGAGACGTGTAACCAATGGCACCCCATATCATCACCACGGGTGATACGCCAGTATGGCGATGACGAATACACGCTTCAAACGGCTCTGAGCACTATGGGACTTAACGTCTGAGGTCATCAGTCCCCTAGAACTTAGAACTACTTAAACCTAATTAACCTAAGGACATCACAAACATCCATGCCCGCGGCAGGATTTGAACCTGCGACCGTAGCAGTCGCGCGGTTCCGGACTGAAGCGCCTAGAACCTCTCGGCCACCGTGGCCGGCATACACGCTTCCAATGTGCGTTCACCGCGATGTCGCCAAACGCGGATGTGACCATCATGATGCAGTAAACAGATTCATCCGAAAAAATGACTATTTGCCATTCGTACACCCAGGTTCGTCGTTGAGTACACCATCGCAGGCGCTCCAGCCTGTGATGCAGCGTGAAAGGTAACCGCAGCCATAGTCTCCGAGCTGATAGTCCATGCTGCTGCAAACGTCGTCGAACTGTTCGTGCAGATGGTTGTTGTCTTGCAAACGTCCCCATCTGTTGACTCAGGGATCGAGACGTGGCTGCACGATCCGTTACAGCCATGCGGATAAGATGCCTGTCATCTCGACTGCTAGTGATGCGAGGCCGTTGAGATCCAGCACAGCGTTCTGTATTACCCTCCTGAACCCACCGATTCCTTATTCTGCTAACAGTCATTGGAACTCGACCAATGCGAGCAGCAATGTCGCGATACGATAAACCGCAATCGCGATAGGCCACAATCCGACCTTTATCAAAGTCGGAAACGTGATAGTACGCATTTCTCCTCCTTACACAAGGCATCACAACAACGCTTCACCAGGCAACGCCGGTCAGCTGCTGTTTGTGTGTGAGAAATCGGTTGGAAACTTTCCTCGTGTCAGCACGTTGTAGGTGTCGCCACAGGCGCCAACCTTGTGTGAATGCTCTGAAAATTTAATCATTTGCATATCACAGCAGCGTCTTCCTCTCAGTTGAATTTCGCGTCTGTAGCACGTCATCTTCGCGGTGTAGCAATTTTAATGGCCAGTAGTGTATATCCCGCGATGACTGCTGCGCATCGGCTGGAATTTGCACGCCAGCACTGGAACTGGAAGTCCAATGAGTGGCGATAGGTGATATTTTCTGACGAATCACGTTTTGTGCTCCGTCGGACAGATTCCCGTCGGCGTGTACGGCGTGAAACGTCTGAAAGCAAAGGGATCCTTCCCGGAAGAGGAAGCGTTATGGTTTGTGGAATGTTTTAGTGGTTTTCCATGGCTGATCTAATCATTCTGGAAGACACAATACATCAACAAAAGTGTGCATCTATCGTTGGGTTCAAATGGCTCTGAGCACTATGGGACTTAACAGCTGTGGTCATCAGTCCCCTAGATCTTAGAACTACTTAAACCTAACTAACCTAAAGACATCACACACACCCATGCCCAAGGCAGGATTCAAACCTGCGACCGTACCAGTAGCGCGGTTCCGGACTGCGCGCCTAGAACCGCGAGACCACCGCGGCCGGCTCTATCGTTGGGGACTATGTCCACACCTACATGTAGTTTGTTTTCTCTAGGCACGGCATCTACCAGCAGGACAATGCAATGTTTCACTCAGCTCTCATTGTACGTGTGTGGTTCGAAGAGTAAGAGGATGAGTTTACGCTACTCCTCTGGCCACCAAACTCCCCGGATTTAACCTCAGTCGAGAATCTGTAAGACCACATCGATCGAGCTGTTCGCACCATGGATCCTCGGCCGAGAAACCTCGCCCAGGTGGCCACGGCTGGTTCTAATGGCTCTGCCGGCCGAAGTGGCCATGCGGTTCTAGGCGCTGCAGTCTGGAACCGCGAGACAGCTACGGTCGCAGGTTCGAATCCTGCCTCGGGCATGGATGTGTGTGACGTCCTTAGGTTAGTTAGGTTTAACTAGTTCTAAGTTCTAGAGGACTAATGACCTCAGAAGTTGAGTCCCATAGTGCTCAGAGCCATTTGAACAATTTTTTTCTAATTGCTCTAAGCACTATGGGACTTAACATCTGAGGTCATTAGTTCCCTGGACTTAGAACTAATTAAACCTAACTAACCTAAGGACATCACACACATCCATGCCCGAGGCAGGATTCGAACCTGCGACCGTAGCAGCAGCGTGGGTCCAGACTACAGCGCCTAGAACCGTTAGGCCACAGCGGCAGGGGCAGGCTGGTCACGGCACTAGAGTCGGCATGGCTCCACATCTCTCTTGTCTTGGTACTTTCTAGAACTTCATTTACTTTCTTCTTACACGTCTCGCAGAGGTGCGCGCTTCAAAACGTAGCTGTTGTGACTCTTGACAGGTGGGCACATTAATGTGACTGGACAGTGTAGTTCTCTTTACTTTGTATATTATTGCAGCCATCGTTTTTAGTTGTCACATAACAGCTACAACTCAGAGATGCCAATGTTGTTTCTTAAACTCACCTAGAATGGTGCTTACTCTGTCGTTAACAGTGAGTGAGTTAAAATTAGCCATGATTCTAAACGTATAAATTTTCTTTCCTTTTTCTTTACTTTTAATATAAGTTTCAGTGGTTTCAGTGATTACCAACAGTAAAATCGAGAGAGAAAGTTTTAGCTGATGTTTATGAATCCATAAACATATTAATACAGCCGTTTCTTACTGTATGACTCACCAAGTTTCTAATGTATGTAGTGGCTTTGGCACAGGTAAATGTCAGAAAGTACAAACGCGCTCTGAGCCACTGACCGAGCGTCGGCACTGCTTAGTATTTATTTCAGTAAAGAGACACCCAGCGGTGAACATAAAATTCTTCTCAGATATGTCACAAACCACTACCAATTTAGAAAGCATCGCTCATGTGAAACTTAGCTTGCGGTTTTCTCACACGATAGCCTGTGAACCATGGATGAAGGGCAACAGGCAGATTCCGTATTACCAGATCTCCGGAAAGCATTTGACACTGTGCCCCACTGCAGACTGTCAATAAGCGCTCAGGCATACGGCATAGGTTTCCAGGTACGTGAGTATATGAGTATGTATTGTGATGGTGCAGTTATAATGCCCAGCTCATTGAAGAGCTATCTGCATGACGGTCGCGGGTGAACACCACTTATTATTCCTATGATTGCTTTTGTGCAATAAATAATTTCTTTTTGAGCGATGAGTTAAATGGTTCAAATGGCTCTGAGCACTATGGGACTTAACTTCTGAGGTCGTCAGTCCCCTAGAACTTAGAACTACTTAAACCTAACTAACCTAAGGACATCACACAGATCCATGCCCGAGGCAGGATTCGAACCTGCGACCGTAGCGGTCGCGCGGTTCCAGACTGTAGCGCCTAGAACCGCTCGGCCACCGCGGCCGGCATGATGAGTTATCCTAGAAAATTATTCCATAAGACAGCACTGAGGAGAAATATGCAAAATATGTCAGGTGGTTGGTTCGTTTTTTTCCAGGACTAGTGATTATACGAAGAGCAACATTAGCTGAACTTACTTGTTTGAGGAGCTGTGTTATGCTCCTTCCAGTTCAAGTGTTCAGCAAAATGACACATAAAAATTTGGAGCGTTATGCCTTATTTACTGACTCCTGTTCATGTGGTACATCAGTTGTTGGTCTGACTATTTGCTGTGCAGAAATTGATATTGTTTGTTTTCTCAAAATTTAGGGACCGTCCATTTTCAGAGTACCACTTAATAATTCTTTGTAAAACATCATTAACGATCTCTTCTGTTACTTTCACTCTAATGGGAATTATAATAATCCTAGTATCGTCTGCAGAATGTACAGAATCTGCTTGTTGAATGCTAAAGGATAGTCATTCACATATATAAGAAATGGCAGTGGAACCAAGATTCAACCCTATGGCATTCCATTTCTGATTTCTCTCCAGTCACTAATTTTGTTCACCTTTCGAACGTCTTAAATATTGGGATCAACTTTTTCCGTATGGTAGTTAAGTATAATTGAAATCAGTTGTGTTGAGAGGCACCCACATGCCTTGCTCATACTGTGGCATCAAGCAGTCAGGCCTGCAAGATGAGTGGTCTGCCAAGCGAGTGGATTCATTCTTAATTTATCGAGTAACATGACCTCTCGCACTCACAATTTAAGTTACAAGTTATCCTCCTATATGATTAATACGCAACGGAAACACGCATCTGACTATCAATAATTTACAGAACTGTGACTGTACAATACGCACTGGCAATACCACATTTTCTTTTTGTCTTTTATTTAACGGCTTTTGTCAACACGTGGCCACCGCACTGAATATGAATGGCGCACACATTATAAATTCGGGACATTATGACAACACACAATTCGAAGGAATAGTCTACCAATCTTTTTCTTTTCACTATCTTATTTATTCCAATAAATTCTCTAACCTAAACACACAAATTCTACAACCTACAACAATAACACATGAGAAATTCCGCCCAGTGGGCATGGCTTTACAATAGTGAATCTCTATATTATGGTCTCGTAATTATTTTTAACGCTACAGTGCACTTTCTGGATAGGATGGTGGATCTTTTATTATACCTCACACTTCGACTCTCACAATCATCATCACTAAACTTTCCTCCAGACCGAGCGGTACCGAAGGAAGAAGCATAGCCCACTAATCTTTTGAAACTACCTCGCTACTCTCCCATGCGAACCATACATACCCAAATTACAAGACACACACCACACTACAATAGGAAATACTACACAGAGAATGGTCACAACATTATCACTTTCAGCTTTCCCACTTCAATTAATATTTATTCCAGTTTCACACGACACTGCCCCACTTTGTAATTCTATTTTCCTACTATGAACTCTGGAGATATACGCACGTCTTCCTGTGCAATGCAAGCCAAGTGGCGTTGCTGGATAGACGGCCGACTCACCTTGATTCTCTCTCAGAGTTTAAATCTAGCGTCACACGGAATCATATCATGCAAAGTAATATTAAGAACATCACACACGCGAGTCCTCAACTGATACCATGGACGAGTACTTCTCTTTATCCTTTGTCTCATACACAGATTCAGACTCACACAGTACTCACCACGTGGAAGTACTCGTCTCTAATTTCAAGTCCTGCACACGAGATTTCTTAAATATTTCAACTTATGGTACACGCGCTATTTCTTAAATACACTCCTGGAAATTGAAATAAGAACACCGTGAATTCATTGTCCCAGGAAGGGGAAACTTTATTGACACATTCCTGGGGTCAGATACATCACATGATCACACTGACAGAACCACAGGCACATAGACACAGGCAACAGAGCATGCACAATGTCGGCACTAGTACAGTGTATATCCACCTTTCGCAGCAATGCAGGCTGCTATTCTCCCATGGACGCGATCGTAGAGATGCTGGATGTAGTCCTGTGGAACGGCTTGCCATGCCATTTCCACCTGGCGCCTCAGTTGGACCAGCGTTCGTGCTGGACGTGCAGACCGCGTGAGACGACGCTTCATCCAGTCCCAAACATGCTCAATGGGGGACAGATCCGGAGATCTTGCTGGCCAGGGTAGTTGACTTACACCTTCTAGAGCACGTTGGGTGGCACAGGATTCATGCGGACGTGCATTGTCCTGTTGGAACAGCAAGTTCCCTTGCCGGCCTAGGAATGGTAGAACGATGGGTTCGATGACGGTTTGGATGTACCGTGCACTATTCAGTGTCCCCTCGACGATCACCAGTGGTGTACGGCCAGTGTAGGAGATCGCTCCCCACACCATGATGCCGGGTGTTGGCCCTGTGTGCCTCGGTCGTATGCAGTCCTGATTGTGGCGCTCACCTGCACGGCGCCAAACACGCATACGACCATCATTGGCACCAAGGCAGAAGCGACTCTCATCGCTGAAGACGACACGTCTCCATTCGTCCCTCCATTCACGCCTGTCGCGACACCACTGGAGGCGGGCTGCACGATGTTGGGGCGTGAGCGGAAGACGGCCTAACGGTGTGCGGGACCGTAGCCCAGCTTCATGGAGACGGTTGCGAATGGTCCTCGCCGATACCCCAGGAGCAACAGTGTCCCTAATTTGCTGGGAAGTGGCGGTGCGGTCCCCTACGGCACTGCGTAGGATCCTACGGTCTTGGCGTGCATCCGTGCGTCGCTGCGGTCCGGTCCCAGGTCGACGGGCACGTGCACCTTCCGCCGACCACTGGCGACAACATCGATGTACTGTGGAGACCTCACGCCCCACGTGTTGAGCAATTCGGCGGTACGTCCACCCGGCCTCCCGCATGCCCACTATACGCCCTCGCTCAAAGTCCGTCAACTGCACATACGGTTCACGTCCACGCTGTCGCGGCATGCTACCAGTGTTAAAGACTGCGATCGAGCTCCGTATGCCACGGCAAACTGGCTGACACTGACGGCGGCGGTGCACAAATGCTGCGCAGCTAGCGCCATTCGACGGCCAACACCGCGGTTCCTGGTGTGTCCGCTGTGCCGTGCGTGTGATCACTGCATGTACAGCCCTCTCACAGTGTCCGGAGCAAGTATGGTGGGTCTGACACACCGGTGTCAATGTGTTCTTTTTTCCATTTCCAAGAGTGTATTTCAACTTATTGTACACACGCTAGTAATTCAGCTTAACTTAAGCACACGGAAGTATTTCAACTTATTGCTACACGTGGTTTCATTGTGACCGTTGGTCACTTCCGAAGATTACTACGATCCCTTTAATATTACCTGCCTGACATTTAATTCTCCCCACAAAAGTTCCTGAAATAGAGAAATTAATATTTCAAACTACTCTTAAATATTCCACATACATACCATGTCTCCACTCTTTCGTCATTACGGAGCACAACTAAAACAGGTCTTAACAGCACAAGATCCAGCGGTAGAGTCCTGAAATATGGCCGTTCTCGAGGTGCTCTCGCACCTCTGTCGAAGTGGGGGGAGCACCTTCTTACCGTATTGGTCAGCCACATTTCAGGCGCTCAAAGCTCAGGCAAATTTCATCTCTTTGGTCCCACCAAAGGTGGCCAAAGGATCGACTCAAAGATGATCATATATCCACATTCACTATCTGTGGTTAGCAGACGACCATACATTCATTCATTTCACAGATCTCACCAAACTGGATGTAGGGATTTACTTTGTGGGAGTGCACATTTGATCAATTAAATAAATAAATTGTCATTCTTTCCCACACTGGTATCCGGCTTCGCTGTATTAATTGAAATTGAGTTATTTTACAAAAAAAATGTGTTCTTCTGACAAAAATAATGAAATATGTTGTACCTATTTTCAATGTCGGGCGGTACTGTACCCTTTCAGTGTGTAAATCCATGAATTCCATAAACCTTAATCTTTTCTGTGTTATACTATCTATACAGTCAAGCGCCTTGGAAAGTAGATATTTTATTGCTTATGGCTTATAATATTTCGTAGATGAATGGGTAAAAAAATGGTTCAAATGGCTCTGAGCACTATGGGACTTAACATCTATGGTCATCAGTCCCCTAGAACTTAGAACTACTTAAACCTAACTAACCGAAGGACATCACACAACACCCAGTCATCACGAGGCAGAGAAAATCCCTGACCCCGCCAGGAATCGAACGCGGGAACCCGGTCGTGGGAAGCGAGAATGCTACCGCACGACCACGAGCTGCGGACGATGAATGGGTAAATAGAATTTTCTGTTCAGTAACCTTTCTGCAATCGAAACTGAGATATGCTAAGTAAATTCTTTCTACTTAAATGTGAGACTATTCTTGAGTACGTAACTTTACCGAATAATTAGGAAAACGATGTCAGCAAGGAAACTGGACGATTTTAATTTACGTCTTTTTTATCATCTTTCTTAGAATAGGCTTAACAACTGCGTATTTAACTACTCTGGAAAAATTCCCTGTGCCAATAATTCATTACATATGTTACTAAGAGTATTACTTATTAGGTCAGAAAACCTTTTCAAAATTATGTTTGATTCCATCAACACTCTATTAGTTATCTTTTTTACAATTTTTATAGTTCTGTTAATGTCAGTGAAGGATGTTGGTGGTGGTTCTAGTTGTTAAGTTTTTGGAATGAGTGTTTAATATACCCATATTCACTAACTGCTTCAACTGAACCATTTAATCCCCATTTTCTGCTACATTTAGAGAGCGTTTGTTAAAAGTACTTGCAGCTTATGAATTATCAGTCACAACACTGTCATTTAGTTCAATTGTTACGGTATCTTCTTTATTGATTGGCTGTCCTGTCCCCTGTTTCATTGTATCCTGCATAGTTTTAACCTTATTATCTGCATTAGTAATTACTGTCAGGACATTCATACTCCTGGAAATTTTATTGCTATCTTTAAAATATAATAGAGTTTTAGTAGTATGCAAGTAATGTCAGATGTTGACTTAATCTGGCCTTTATCTACATTTCACTGTTCCCCTTACGTGATACTTAATCATTTCCTGAATTATCAACGATTTACTTGCTTTTTTAACAGATATTCTGTAGGACTGTTTAGGAAAGCTACTTTCTAATACTGATCCAAATTTACTAAGGAATAAATTTAATCCGACATTATCATTTCTTTCTATATACACTTCAACCCATTCCACCTCTTTTAACTTACTCTTAAAACACTGCGTCCTGTTCCCGTGAATAAAACCCACTGATTTGTGTGAAACTGCCTTAGGAGTGTAAGGCGTATTGTTTATTTCCATTAATTGTAAATCAGGATCGGATAGCTTGCCCTTTTCTCACACGGCTTCCTACGAAACATGAATGAGGGACAACAGGTAGATTCCATATGTCATGATGGGTGATCCAGCCATGTGCCATTTTGAGGTTACCTTGATTTCCCTGCCATTTTTAAGTCATACAATTGGCCTAGATGCGCGAGCGGCTCCGTGTCATGATACACATAAACAGTATAGAGATCCAGGATGCATGTAACAGACGGAAATAATAATGTCTGAGGAACTCACTTTATTCTGTTGTAAACACACACAGCCCAACTGCGGATTTTTGTGTGTGTTCAGGTATCGGTTTTGTTCTAGGGTCCCGCAGAGCGTACATTCCGGGTCTAACAGAGGTGAATCCACCTGTGGACGCTACTCTAGACCTAATATAGGTGGATCCACTTCTGAATCTTATTCCAAACCTAGCCCACACAGTGGGGACATAACCTGTAGTAATTTAATCTAAGCTCTGAATACACAGGAGACAAATGACACCACACATATGCTTTGAAAACAGAAGAGCATAATACAGATGAACTAATAAGGATTTGCGTTACAGCCAGTAGAACTTAAGTGTAACCACTAGATATAGGAGAAGCATGACACAACATATACGTGCTTTAATAATGAAAATACTGGACATTCTAGAGACTTGGTGTCATGACGAGACTGCCATATTCCTCTACATGTGATTCATACTGCAACAGCAATAGGCATGTCGATAAAATTTAGCAAGGACCACTGGAAACCATTTCGAGAATACATAAATAACCTATGGCCGTGTCGTATAAAGTGGATTTGGCCGAGGTTAAACAGCATATTCTAATCCATCCAGAGCCTAGACTATTGCATCAGCTTGGTGTAGACAACTAGTACCTCATGGATATAGATATAATGTGAGACTCAGCTGGGATTTTTAACAAAATCAGTATGTGTGCCTACTTAACAATAAACCGCGACTTCTGTGCCCAAGAGGAACACTACCAGGGAAATGGCATTTTTATTCATAATTCATATGTTTACTTTAATGTATATGAGGGTTGGCTTTGGAACTTAGTATTTTGTGCTGATAGAATTTTCTTTCCTATGTAGACATCTGGAAGAAGAAGAAGAAGAAGAAGTGATTTTGCAGAGCCTGGCTTAATGAGGGAATACGAATCACTGTTGAATGCAAAAGAAACCTTGTAGGGTAATCAATAACAGCACAAATATTCTTGTACACTTGCACAGAGAAAATGGAAAATATGGACAAATATGGGGAAATGGAAAAACTATGGAAAATATAAAGAAACTTGATGCTGGTAACACCACCGTAATTACTTCCTTGTTAGGTCAGAAACCACGGGTAGTGAGATAAAAATCCATCCCTAAGGACTATTAAGATGTACAGAAGTTATAGCTCAGCAGATTCCAGACGCCATATTTGTTTACAAATGTGCCAGTATACATGTGATGTGTTACGACAGCGAAATGAACCCATGACCACTGGAGCCAGCGCCACAAGTTCCTCCAAAAAATCGTAACACAACACACACGCAAATGCCATACTAACTAATGTAAATTCACCCGATGATGGAGGTTTAAACCTTTGAAACACGTCGTATAAAATAAATAAAACGGTAACTGGTAACAGTAAACTTGTGGTTTCATTTAATAGCTCAGCTAGTATGGTGTTAAACTAGATAGCAAAAACTAAGTTACCTCCATTATAATAGTGCAACGAACGGTAATATACTCAAATTAATTCATACAAAAAATAAGTTAGCATTCCCATAACTGGCTTGATCGTAATGGCTGCACACAGTTTGTCTACATTTATGTCCATGACTTAGATTGGCAACTAACACTACTGACAACTTGTGGTATTGAGTATTCTGCTGGATATCATCGTCGTTCTTGCACAATTTTTCGACATGACTCTTTATCTTTATAAGATGCTACTGAGGTTGCTCATCAAGTGCAACGAGTCTAGCATTTATACCTACGGCCTCTGCCCCAGCTTCCCCCATGGTAGTTTCCAGGCGTTCCGTCTGCCATCTACTGCCACTAACAGCGTCCCTAGGCGTTCGCTCTTCGGTTCGGTGCGTCTGTTTGCGCGCTGCTGTTCTGTTTTCGGCCTGGTGTGATTCTGGATGTCCTCTCTGTTGAGTGGTACTTAAGATAGGTAACTAAATTAGTGAAATCAATGTGAAGTGAGGTAGAAATTAGAAAATAAATGAAAAACTTAGTTTAGTTTAACACTGGCAAACAGCGGGTAGAGCAGCAGTGGCAACAGCTGGCTCTTGCAATTCAGCACGTTCAGGAGAAGCCATCACCCTCCCCACATTATCGGAAACTGTCGATTCAGCCGTCAGGGTATCGCCCGACTGGCTCACGTGTTTCTCAATTGTCACATGCGATCAAAGGCCCTCGCCTACATTCCAAGAGCCAATGACCGACGTTAAGAAGAGTCTTCGAGAAGCTTTGCAACGTGACAGAAGAGGCAATGACCGTGAAGTCGTTCACCTCCAGTGAACTGAACTAAATAAATACGTGAGATGCAGTGGGCCCGAGAATAGTTTTCAGTTCAGTTCCAGTACAGTTCAGTCGGTGCTGAAGACCGTCAAGCAGGAAGAGACTACATCGTACACAGAAGCACCAACTCCGCTGCTGTAATGGAATAGCAAGCAGCAGCCTTGCCGCCACAAGACAGAAGTCAGAAGGTATTTGAAGACTGATTTTTACGTACCCAGGTGGCTCGTGAGGACAGGAAGGAGACGGCCTCACATCAGCAGTCACCTGTGAGCTGGTGATGAAAATCTGACAGCAGAAGACTGACAAGCTGGAGTCCATTGTTCGAGTCCAGGACACTGGCCTTCCCCCGCCGCCCCACTCCGCTGGCCGACGCACAACACACGCGGCCGCATAGAGAAGAGAAACACTGGGACGCCACATCCAAGGTATCACCATCCGATACACGACTTCGTTCTCAATAATTAAACGGGCCACCTCACGATGCGCGTCTCCAGTCAACTGGGCGAAACAGCGACACAGGATATACACCGCCAGGCGTAATCAGACGCCGCCGCCCGCGCAGCAGAAGGCTTCGCAAACGACGCAGCTGCCGCTCTCCCAGCCAGAACAATCCAGTAAGGAAACCATTGTACAAATCTTCAATGAAAGTTATCTTATGTAAAAATGCTGTTTCATTCTACCTCATACCCGAGCCAAGGAAGAACCAACCCTGCCCGCATGTTGTTAAGAGAGAAAAAGTAATTTATTTAGTGTTTCTCGCCCTGACATAATGCTTTAGAATCAAATGCCCTTTGCAGTAATTCTCATCCTGACAACTGTCTAGCATCAAAAGAGGGCACCCAGTTACAAAAAAATGGTTCAAATGGCTCTGAGCACTATGGGACTTAACTTCTGAAGTCATCAGTCCCCTAGAACTTAGAACTACTTAAACCTAAATAACCTAAGAACATCACACCCATCCATGCCCGAGGCAGGATTCGAACGGGCGACCGTAGCGGTCACGCGGTTCCAGACTGAAGCGCCTAGAACCGCACGGCCACTACGGCCGGCACACCCAGTTACACCTCTACAACCCACGTCCGCTAGCGACATTCTTACGTGCTCCTTGTTCGGTCTGGTGCGCTAGGCCGAGTGCTGGTGTTACATCTCCAGTCCAGTGCACTTGCTTGCACACTGGCGTTTTGTTTTTTTGGTCCGGTGTAGTTCTAGGAGTTCCATTTGCGATATGTTCCTGCTAGAAGGGTTCTGCGACGTTCAGTCTTGAGTCCGTTCCCCACGTCAACACCCTGAGTTCTGCTGCTGCTCCCGTAGCTTTTTCAGCAGCTCCAGTGCAGGATCACAGGCTCTACTGATTTGGTACCCAATGTCTCAGTTCATGAGTTTTCCATTACCTTTATCCGTATAGATCATCTTGTAACACTGTTCCATTATCTGGCGTCTGTACCAAAACCCCTGTTTCATCATAGTTCGTGGAATGACTGATGACAGTGATCGTTAATGGCTGATTTACTTGTCTGTCTTTATCGGGCATGCCTCTGATTTTCTTTGAATCGGATGTTCACTGTCCTAGTTGTTTGGAAAATGTGCGACATGCCACATTGGTATGGTATGTTATAAATTTCTGGTTTCAATAGTCCCAGACTATCTCTCACGTTTCTCAGTAGGCCCTTTATTTTGGACGCTGTTAGGAGTGGACTGCAGACGGAACGAAGGAACCGACCACAGAGGGGGAAGACTTGACGAGCTGTCTCAGGTAGCAGTTGATGAAGACTGTGAGTAATGTTGCCGAAATATCATGCAAGAACGACGGTCAAGATGTCAACATATCGCCTGGAAAGTCTGAAGTATGACAACTAATACTAATGTACAGCTTTTGCCTGATGTTAACTCAATCATTATAACTTTTTCCGTTTTTACTATATGCAAGTTCATTTAGACGATACTTTAGACATGATGAACATAGAAAATAAGTTTGTGTTTTGGATATTCTGCATAGTTTTGCGAATTCAATTCTCTGGAGATTGTGAAAGTTGTGGTCGATGCGATTCCTGTACATATCAAATCAGTCTTGTTGGTCAGGCTGCCAGTGACCATTTGCCAGAACTGTCTACGTCAGAATCGCAGCGTTATGTAACAGCCACCCAGCGAAAGTCTATAAATGTATTATGGTTAAGTAAGTTCCGCAATGGGCGTTATTTAAATAAACAGATACACTAATGCTACGAAGTGGAACTGGTTGATGTTAAAATGTGTTTTCTAATGGATTGACTGCCTTGACTATTTCAAAAGCTTAGTGTAGATGACATAGGCTAGACTGGTAGTCTATTATACATTTGTGTTATATGATTAAAACTGGAGAAACGCATTCTGCAAGTTGGATACTGCGGTAATCTGAACACACAGAAGCTGGTTGGTGTAGAAGTACACCTTCCAGACAATCATGACTGAAGGAAGTTTATGAACTATGATCTGTCTACCTATAGTTTGTTGTTTGCATGGAAATTATGTGGAAATCTATGTCATGCACCCGATTCCATTGATCTTCTAGAGTACTGGCTATTCTTACACTACTGGCCACTAAAATTGCTACACCAAGAAGAAATGTAGATGATAAACGGGTATTCATTCGACAAATAGATTACACTAGAACTGACATGTGATTACATTTTCACGCAATTTGGGTGCATAGATCCCGAGAAATCAGTGCCCAGAACAACCACGTCTGGCCGGAATAACGGCCTTGATACGCCTGGGCATTGAGTCAAACAGAGCTTGGATGGCGTGTACAGGTACAGCTGCCCATGCAGCTTTAACACGATACCACAGTTCATCAAGAGTAGTGACTGGCGTATTGTGACGAGCCAGCTGCTCGTCCACCATTGACCAGACGTTTTCAATTGGTGAGAGATCTGGAGAATGTGCTGGCCAGGCCAGCAGTCGAACATTTTCTGTATCCAGAAAGGCCCGTACAGGACCTGCAACATGCGGTCGTGCATTATCCTGCCGAAATGTAGGGTTTCGCAGGGATCGGATGAAGAGTAGAGCCACGGGTCGTCACACATCTGAAATGTGCCGTGAATGCGAACAAGAGGTGACCGAGACGTGTAACCAATGGCACCCCATACCATCACGCCGGGTGATACGCCAGTATGGCGTTGACGAATACATGTTTCCAATGTGCGTTCACCGCGATGTCGCCAAACACGGATAGGACCATCATGATGCTGTAAACAGAACCTAGATTCATCCGGAAAAGTGACGTTTTTCCATTCGTGCACCCAGGTTCGTCGTTGAGTACACCATCGAAAGTGCTCCTGTCTGTGATGTAGCGTCAAGGATAACTGCAGCCATGGTCTCCGAGCTGATAGTCCATGCTGCTGGAAACGTCATCGAACTGTTCGTGCAGATGGTTGTTGTCTTGCAAACGTCCCCATCTGTTGACTCAGGGATCGAGACGTGACTGCACGATTCGTTACAGCCATGCGGATAAGATGCCTGTCATCTCGACTGCTAGTGATACGAGGCCATTGGGATCCAGCACGGCGTTCCGTATTACCCTCCTGAACCCACCGATTCCATATTCTGCTAACAATCATTGGATCTTGACCAACGCGACCAGCAATGTCGCGATACGATAAACCGCAATCGCGATAGGCTACAATCCGACCTTTATCAAAGTCGGAAACGTGATGGTACGCATTTCTCCTCCTCACACGAGGCATCACAACAACGTTTCACCAGGCAACTGCTGCTGTTTGTGTATGAAAAATCGGTTGGAAACTTTCCTCATGTCAGCACGTTGTAGGTGTCGCCACAGGCGCCAACCTTGTGTGAATGCTCTGAAAAGCTAATCATTTGCATATCACAGCATCTTCTTCCTGTCGGTTAAATTTCGGGTCTGTAGCACGTCATCTTCGTGGTGTAGCAATTTTAATGGCCAGTAGTGTATAAGCAATTGCTTTTAAAAATCAGGATGGGGTGTATATGCCATAGAAAACTATAATATTTATTGGACTATTTGTTAATGGTGTCAGGTAGTACCAAAGAACAATACTCTGCTAAAAATGTGGACTGGCAAGCGTATTGTCGATACAGGCATTTGTTATCAGAATTGAGGTGGGGTCCTTGATTGTCTGCGCATGTGTGGCCTCCACACACTTCCCTCAGTAGCTATCGCCCGCAACCATTAACTTCGGCGAACTGTTCAGAAGCCATTCCTCAGTCACCCAGTGGTGGTGGAGGCGGCATTTGCTGGTGCTGTACGTTGTTTTTATAATAAATACATCTTTCTTGTTCCCATTCTATCCTTGTGGTCATGATAACAGCGTAAATGAGGAAAATTGTTTACAGGGCTATTTAGCGAGTCTGTACAAGCGTGTCTGTAGAAACGATCTTACTTGGATGCCCCACTACTGTTACATGTCAACAATAATGTCATTGTACTAATAAATCTCTTAGGTGTACCGATAGTGATGTCATTGTTTACAATACTCTAATAATACAAGGGACAAGATCATTACAGTGAAACGTGGACCTGGTACATGTTATTTCTTCAACAATGCGCTGTGCTAATTGTTAATCATTAAACTATAGAAGTATCAGTGTTCTTGTCTATATAATGCACTGTGGTGCTAACTGTTAAACATTAATGTGTTAGATTTAGGCGTGTCTTTTGGTGATAATCTTGAAAGGCAGGTATAGGGAATACTGAAGGAAAACTATAAATAGTAATGATATGTGATCATAGGTTGGAGTGCTTGCAGAAATTTCCATTGGCCAAAACACCCTGCCGTAAATTGCAAAAACTAAATTGTAAATATCGCATCAGTTTCAGTGTTGAAGTGTCTGGCGTTATGTTTGGGCTATAAATTTTATTACTTAAGATAATTCAGCCCGTCTTGACATAGAACAATGCCCTACATACCTGTTTTGCTTTCCCTGCAATTTTGGTAGATTTCCACACAATTTTAAGCCAAACAGTTGGAATACAGGCATGGGCGGACACGGGTCTTGACGGGTGACTGCGACACATGCCAATTTGAGGTGCCTTTGATTTTCCGACCACATTTTAGTCATACAATTGTGCTGGAGCAGTGATCTTGACATGTGTCATGGGAGTGACCTTTAACTGTCACTTTGAGGGTTAAAGGTAAAAAAAGCCATAAATCAGTGGGGTTATACTGGTACTAGTCCATTTATGCTTCACTATTGTATGTAAAGACAGTTGCGTTTGCAGATTATTAGTTTGCATCTCAGTAAGTTAAATACCATACAACAAGTTTTTTATGATGGTGTTTGTTCTTCTTAGGTCTTTCATTGGTTATTATTGTTACGCGATCTAAATGAGAAATAAAGTTAGTAAGGAAAATATTTATTTTTATTTAATAGGATTTCTTCAGTTTCAGATATTTGGCACCTTTTGCCATCTGCAGAGGTAACTGTCAAACAGGGGAGCGTTACTTTGAGATCTAGTTGTCAGTCGCTGGGTATCCAACCAGAAAAAGACTACGGTGCTTTCTGCTCCAAAAATCTGATTGTGTCTTTAATATAATTACCTGTACCACTCTAGATGGGTGATGTTGGGATGGTACACTAAGAAACGTCAGAGCCGATCCTGCTTTTGCTGAGATATTACACCCAACAGAAGCATATGGTTGTTTTTGTATGAACAGCAAGAAAGTTACAAATGTTTATTCAGTTTAAAAACTTTTAGATCTGTGTGAAGTGTCAGCGAATGTTCTGATTTTGGGCATAGTCTGTTTAATAACGTAGGACTGTGGTCCATCTACATGCAAAGCAGTTTACTTTAATTTCTTCCCAAACTAGTTACAGAGAAAATTTCACCATCAGCAGAGGGTTTCTTTATTCTAAAACAAGAAAAATTAGCATCGTTACAAAACACTACAGAAAAGATATCACAAGTGTACTGTTGCATTGTATGCATATTTTTATAGTTTTTTACATTTGAGTATGTGAACTTAACATACATTGGAAATTACGTTAGTGCTGTGAATCGAATTTTGGTGGGCAGTAGATTGTAACGTAATCCGTCATATGTTCACGTTTGTTGGTGGGCTTGCAGTTGCTCTAAAACACAGTAAAAATAACTTAATTTGGCAGTAAATCAAAGCATGACGCCATTTCGCTATTAGTGACATAACGCTACTTCTGACGACTTCTGTTCCTTACTTAGGTGTGCGTGTGTGTGTGTGTGTGTGTGTGTGTGTGTGTGTGTTTGTGTGTGTGTGTGTGTGTGTTTTCTGTTCCGCTGTGCCAGTTCTTTTAAAGCAGTATGTAGCGTGTTGTTGCAAAGTGTTGTTTTTCCATTTATTACTTGTTTTTCTACAGCTTATAAAGTGCCCCTATCACCGCGATGAAATATATTAGTCTATATTTACTGCCTAATAATGTTTAACACTGCTACTGCAATATTTGTAGTAGGTAGGTAAGATGATGCTTTATAACGATTTGAAAGTTTTTTACCTAACTTGTAGTTGGAGTTAGCATCCACGAGTTGCGATTGCTGTATAACCTTACTGAAAAACAAATAATTCCCACATCGTTGTACAAGAATGTCCGAAGTATTTGTTCAAATGGTTCAAATGGCTCTGAGCACTATGGGACTCAACTGCTGAGGTCATTAGTCCCCTAGAACTTAGAACTAGTTAAACCTAACTAACCTAAGGACATCACAAACATCCATGCCCGAGGCAGGATTCGAACCTGCGACCGTAGCGGTCTTGCGGTTCCAGACTGCAGCGCCTTTAACCGCACGGCCACTTCGGCCGGCCCGAAGTATTTGTGATTACTTTTCACATATATACTTTTAACTGCAGTTGTTCCAATTCCGTAAACATCTCACAAGCATTTTCCACAGCAATTAAAGTTCAAATTTGCATAATAAAAAACTTCGTGCATATTATCTCTCTATTCACAATAGTATACATAGCAAAGAGTCTCGAAAAGTTGGCGAGAAAGATCGGAATGCTAATGACGCTTTTGGTACCGAAAGTACTATGTATAACAATTATGCTTTGTTCTGGTAGCATCTAGCACATTCTGTGAGTAAAAATAGAAGTCTTTGATCTTTCGTTTTTAAAATTTGACATAATTCGAAAATATTCAGTATTTATTACAAATAAAAATATTTGCAGTTATTATCAAAGTAAAGGTATTTATAAAATCAATAAAATAAATTACACATTTTGATCATTTTTGGTCCTTCCCCGTGTTTGGACATTTGCTTTTCAAGTGTGAGTAGGACAAGTGTAGCTCCATCTTTCATATTAATCAATGGAAGTGACCCTGTTACGTCACAGTATGAAACACGGGAATTTACGAGGGTCATTTCCACCATTGTATAAAGCAGTCTGCATCAATAACTTTTTGACTTTCTCTCTGGTTCATGAAGAGAGCTCACCATTTTTAGCTTTATCTACAGGACCCATGTTTTCATTATAACCATGTACAACTGCCAGTGGCCCCACTTCATCTCTGTTCCATCTTTCTGGGTTCTGGACGTACTGCATACTTTATTTCCATGACAATCTGTAAGAAAGTGAACTGCACGGTTGTCCATCCATATTCTGTGAAGTACTGACACATACCTGAAAGCATATACACTCCTGGAAATTGAAATAAGAACACCGTGAATTCATTGTCCCAGGAAGGGGAAACTTTATTGACACATTTCTGGGGTCAGATACATCACATGATCACACTGACAGAACCACAGGCACATAGACACAGGCAACAGAGCATGCACAATGTCGGCACTAGTACAGTGTATATCCACCTTTCGCAGCAATGCAGGCTGCTATTCTCCCATGGAGACGATCGTAGAGATGCTGGATGTAGTCCTGTGGAACGGCTTGCCATGCCATTTCCACCTGGCGCCTCAGTTGGACCAGCGTTCGTGCTGGACGTGCAGACCGCGTGAGACGACGCTTCATCCAGTCCCAAACATGCTCAATTGGGGACAGATCCGGAGATCTTGCTGGCCAGGGTAGTTGACTTACACCTTCTAGAGCACGTTGGGTGGCACGGGATACATGCGGACGTGCATTGTCCTGTTGGAACAGCAAGTTCCCTTGCCGGTCTAGGAATGGTAGAACGATGGGTTCGATGACGGTTTGGATGTACCGTGCACTATTCACTGTCCCCTCGACGATCACCAGTGGTGTACGGCCAGTGTAGGAGATCGCTCCCCACACCATGATGCCGGGTGTTGGCCCTGTGTGCCTCGGTCGTATGCAGTCCTGATTGTGGCGCTCACCTGCACGGCGCCAAACACGCGTACGACCATCATTGGCACCAAGGCAGAAGCGACTCTCATCGCTGAAGACGACACGTCTCCATTCGTCCCTCCATTCACGCCTGTCGCGACACCACTGGAGGCGGGCTGCACGATGTTGGGGCGTGAGCGGAAGACGGCCTAACGGTGTGCGGGACCGTAGCCCAGCTTCATGGAGACGGTTGCGAATGGTCCTCGCCGATACCCCAGGAGCAACAGTGTCCCTAATTTGCTGGGAAGTGGCGGTGCGGTCCCCTACGGCACTGCGTAGGATCCTACGGTCTTGGCGTGCATCCGTGCGTCGCTGCGGTCCGGTCCCAGGTCGACGGGCACGTGCACCTTCCGCCGACCACTGGCGACAACATCGATGTACTGTGGAGACCTCACGCCCCACGTGTTGAGCAATTCGGCGGTACGTCCACCCGGCCTCCCGCATGCCCACTATACGCCCTCGCTCAAAGTCCGTCAACTGCACATACGGTTCACGTCCACACTGTCGCGGCATGCTACCAGTGTTAAAGACTGCGATGGAGCTCCGTATGCCACGGCAAACTGGCTGACACTGACGGCGGCGGTGCACAAATGCTGCGCAGCTAGCGCCATTCGACGGCCAACACCGCGGTTCCTGGTGTGTCCGCTGTGCCGTGCGTGTGATCATTGCTTGTACAGCCCTCTCGCAGTGTCCGGAGCAAGTATGGTGGGTCTGACACACCGGTGTCAATGTGTTCTTTTTTCCATTTTCAGGAGTGTAGTTTGGAAATTTTCTTCATTATCTGCCTCTTCCTCATTAGCACTTATTTCGGGCTCTGTAACATTTTTGAAGTACTAGCATATGCCTGCAGAGTTTTTGCATCATTATTCCGCGGAGTGCTACGCTCCTTCTCATCTTCACCGTCGTCACTACATCAGATGGTGTATCGATATCATGTGGAAAATTTTGTAGCTGAATATGAATTTCTTCGTCTGTAAGACCTGTTGTGTAATATTCAGCCATAGCCTGAAACAAAACAAAACCTTAGTGAATTCACTAATGTTTTACAAGTCATACATTATTGTCATTGTTTCTTATAAGATGTAATGCCATATTGTCCTTAGTATTGACAAAAGGTGCTGAAAGCAGAAAAAGCTGTAAAAGCCAAAGCTAAGGAAGCGAAAGCCAATGTAACCTCAACTTGTGAAGCCATTGTCCTGGACCTGGCGTGAATGCTAAGTTACAACCAATATTTTAAGTTGTAATTGAATACTGAAACGTCATTGTATAAATATTTTATCAAAGTTAACACTTGTGCTTATGCAGGTAACTACATAGAAATTACCACTCAACTCAGTTCACATATGAACTTTACTTTTATTTACATAACCTCTGAGCGTTGTTTCATACACTAAGCAGCCATTTACAATACGGCTGTTCACATCCCATTGTGATTTATAGGCTCTGGAATAGCGTGCAGGCCGCAGTGACATGCAGCATAGGAAGCACAAACTGTAGGAAAAGGATCTTTCGTTCGCTACAGGTCTAAAGAGATTCTGATTTCATAATTTCACACAGAATCTGGCGCTCCTATGTCCCGCCAGTAAAAAATGGCTAATGTGACAAAGTATCGATTGGAAAGTTAAGAAATAAAATTGTAGACATTTCTCTTCAAAGATGTTAAAATGATTTTACGAGACAGAAGAAAAAATGAGGTTGTGTTCTACAAGATTTTAGTGACATTTATAGAGAAACTAATTTCCGTGGTTTAACCTGGTAGCGTATGAAATTATCGACGTGGAATCGGTAAAAAATATATACAGAGTGAAGCGAAATTCGGGCACTCAGGCTTCGCAGCGCGACTGCTCGCATGCCAGCGATGAAAAAATGTCTTTCACAAAATTTCGTTCAGCGAGTACATCTGACAGAAAAAGGACGTTAAAGATCGGCAATCTGGTAACACTGTAACCACATGAACGGTAACTACCTCTGTCAGTACGTATTAGTCGTCGTGTACAGTTGGTGCAGTACATCGAGTTTTGGGTTAGCATGCAGGAGGTCGTTCGTTCGATCCTGGGTTGAGGCATGTGTTTTTTATTTGGTCAATGTAGTCCAGGTGGTACGGTATGTGGAATCTTATTCGTCCACAGCG
The DNA here is from genome assembly GCF_023864345.2 of Schistocerca serialis cubense. Taxonomy (NCBI): domain Eukaryota; kingdom Metazoa; phylum Arthropoda; class Insecta; order Orthoptera; family Acrididae; genus Schistocerca; species Schistocerca serialis. Next base: position 149,696,115 of record NC_064640.1, read on the forward strand.
ATTGCATCAGGTCCTCTAGAAAACATTTGCACTTACATATTAGAATCGTAGAAATGGAAGATTGGTCGACTTTGAAAGAAGCCCTTTCCAAGTCGTGGGTGTGAATTTATTCGCACCACTTCATCTACTAGAAGCGAGACCTGTTTTCTTTGTACCCTCCTCCAATGGTCCCATAGATTAGTACCAACGATTATTGTTGCCTCGTTCAGGTCCATTACATTTCGTTAGGGCCTTACGTTACCAGTAGGACTAGCAACGTACTTTGCAAATGATGTACAAAATCGGTTACTATTTGTATGTGTTATCACCATGGTCTCACTAATTATGCGTTTCAACACTGAGTCAGGTAAACGCATTCTGTTTAGTATGTATCTCAATGCATTATTTTTATTATTATTATTATTCTATCGATGGGATTGTGGAAACATCACGTCTATTACCGTTAGGGAAGCAGTGTAATTCGAAACCGAACATTTCACAATTAGTGGTGTCGAAATGAATCATACAGAAGAATATCTGTCAAAGAGGTAATGTGCTTTAGGTGGAACAGCGCGCAGGACTGACGGCGTGTGGATACTATATTTGCTGTCCACCAGACAGGGACTAGTTGCGAGCGGAGTAACGCGTCCGTGACAGGCTCAAACGTACATGCGCACACGTATTGAATTTCCTCATTGTAAACCTCCAAACCAGTGTGGCAGACGTATGGCATGCACAAACGATGAACATGTCGATATGCTTCTGGTCCTTGGTGCATCTAATAACAGGGCTGGTGTTGCCGCTCGTGAATGTGCTGCTAGATATTTTGTCGACGCAATGAAGATAAAAATGTGTTTCGTCGTCTGGAGATGCGCCTTTGGGAGTCATGTTCTCTCTCTCCACCATCGCGTGACAGAGGTCGTTCACGGACTCGTCGTACTCCAGCTACTGAGGAAGCTGTTCTGGAGGTCATACAGCAAGAACGTCAGCGAAGGACACGTAGCGTAACAAGGCAGCTGCGTGTCTCGCAACGCACAGTCGTTAACGTGCTGCAGGAGCATGGGCTGCACCCCATCATAATGCTTTCACGCAACACCTGCAGCCTGCAGATCGCCCTCAGCGGCTGCAATTCTGTGAATGGTTCCAACAACAACAGGAAGCCAACAATGACTTCCTGAACACCGTAATATGGTTGGATGAAACAGCATTCACTCGTGAGGGTATCTTCAATATGTACGTTGCCAACCATTGGTGTGAGGTTAACCAGCACGTCTCCCGCGACCGTGGATATCAAGTTCGCTTACGTATCAACGTCTGGGCTGGAATATTGGGCGACAGGTATTTGAGCCCTACATGTTGCCTGACCGGCTGTCTGCACGAAGATATCATGCATTTCTCTCAAACTATCTGCCTGATGCACTAGAAGATGTTCCACTACATGTTCGGCAGAGTATATGGTTCCAACATGATGGCGCACCTCCACACTCTGGAATTAATGTGTGATAGTATTTGTACAGAACATTTCCAGGGAAAGGGCTCGGACGTGGAGGTCCATTTGTATGGCCACCGCGTTCACCTGACCTAAATCCCCTGGATTTGTTCCTGTGGGACACCTGAAGGAGCACGTGTACTCTACTCCGCCGACGAATGTGGAAGAATTGGTAGCGCGTGCTCATGCAGCTCTTGTTACTGTGGACGCAGCTTTGCTGCGAAGGGTCCAGAAGTGTATGATCCGGCGGACTGCGCATTGTTTGGACGCACAGGGAGGACGCTTTGAGCATCTGTTGTTCTGAGGACAACATGTTCTGTTGTGGAGGTCATGCGGTCATTAATATGGACATTTTTTGTGTCACTGGTTACAAATGTGCGACATCTGAGGGCTCACATTACATGTAGCATAAATGACAAGTAGATGTTGTGTTATTGTACTGTGCTACCATCTTTAGCATCTCGAAATTGATATTGTTTTTGTAGTTATTCTCTCCTATGACAGGTTATTTGTTTCAACTGTCTATTTTTTATTTTTATATCCACGTATTCAGCGTTAGAAAATGTTGTAAATTTGGGATACATGTGACCTACGAAACGGTGTATATTACAGTATGAAATGTCAAAATGAAATTAACAAATAAAACCTTCAACCTTCTGCATGCGAGGCGAAAACTCTATCCACTGCATTAACTGTATAGCACGACTAAATGGTGCTGACAAAGGTAGTTAACATACATGTGGTTACAGTGTTGCCAGATTGCCACTCTTTAACGTCCTTTTTCTGCCGGATGTACTCACCAGACGAAATTTTGTAAGAGACTTTTTTTTATCGCTGGTATGTGAGAAGTCGCTCTGCGAAGCCCGACTGCGCGAAAAGTGATATCGTAGATTTCCCTAGTTAATAGAAAATCCATAAGATCCTGGCTTATTACACACAACAGCCTGTCGTATGTAATAATTATCTTGTGTTGTTAGTTTTCAGTGCTGTGTTTCAGGATGTGTAGGCCAGTTTTGATATTTTTGAGGTGATGGTATTTATTTATCAAGTGTTCTGCAAAAGTGGACTGTTTTCTGTCACTCTTCAGAGTTCTCAAGTGCTCTGTGTACCTGTTCGGAAGTTTCTGCGTGTTTGCCCTATGTATTAGGATTAGCAGGAGTTTTATGTGGTTTGGTATATTGCTGCATTACTGAACCTGTGTGTAGTTCTCTTTTCTGACCTAAGTCTTTGTTGTACTATGTTGTTTGTTCTAAATATCAGTAGACTCCCTTGCTTCTTCAATATATTTCCAATTCTAATGAGCACTATATTATTGTATGTTAGTGTGTACCATTTGTTTATTTTTTCTGGTGTGGTGTGCAATGCAGTCTGTGTGTTCTGCTTGTGTGTTTTCAGCGCCATTAGTAGTGCACTTGCGAGGGTGGCCACTAGCATGATCTTTCATTTTTATCTTGTTGTTGAGCCTGTTTATGATGTCTGTTTTATATTCTTTTTCAATATGAAATTGTTTGATTATATTTAGTCCGTGTGTGTAGGTTTGAGATTGAAAGGGTGTTCTGTTTATCCTGTGGGGCATGTGTGTGAAACTGACATACTTATGAGCTTTGTGGTGGTTGAATGAGCTATGGATAACAGTGCTTGTGGATGTACAAATACTGGTTGTTGTTTCTACATATGGTAAAGTACAGGAAATTTAGTTTTTTTTTAGTTTCCTTTGTGAAGTATATATGTAGGTCTACTGTGTTGATGATACTGTGTAGCTCGTCTATCCTACTGTGTGTTTCGCCTATGAGTCAGATAATGTCATCCACATGTCGGTGCCAGTGTATTATTTTGAACCCTTCTTGTTTCACAACGTTGTTGAATATTATGTTTTCTGTATGATCCACGAAAATGTTAACTAATGTTCCACTAATGGGGGACCCCATGGGTAACACTTCTTGTCCCAAACCTTATACCGAAAAGTAACATTAGGAGAAAATTATTGCACACAAAAAAGTATAACGGAAGGTAAAACGTAATAGATGAAAACACAGCACTTGACTTTAAGGAAACTTACGCAGGACATGCATCAGAAGTAACACCCCCCCCCCCCCCCCCTCCCGCCCCGCACACACACACACACACACACACACACACACACACACACACACACACACACGCATAGGCACGCATGATAAGTCCCTCATCACACAAGGAGACCTAAGTAAGGAACAGAAGTCGCCAGAATTCCCGCTACACCTTTCAAAACCTTCTCGCGATACGCGATAGATCTCGCGACACATGCAAACAGCGAAATGGCGTCATGTTTTGAATTACTGCCAAAGCGTTATGTTAGGTTTTTTTCTGTGTTTTAGAGCAACTACAAGGCGTCGAACGAACGTGAGTACATGGCAGATTATGTTACAACTTAGTGATCATCAAAATTCTGTCCACAACACTAACGCAGTTCCCAACAGCGTACGCTCATTTATATAAGTTCACATATTTTGTTGACAGTTGCCGCTCATACCGTTGCAGATGGCATATTTTGTGCCCCAAAATGGCAACGAACATAGAAAGTATGCCGAGAAAAACGGCTACAGGATACAGAAACCTTGCAGTGACTCGAATATAAAAAGGTATTATGAAACTCTTCACACAGTACAGTATTCGGAACCAGACAGAACGCATGTGATACGTAAAATCGTTTTTGTAGTCCTTCGCAACAATGCAAATTTTGTATTTATTAGAACAAAGAAACACAATGATGATGGCGAAGAAAATAAACAAAAGTGCTTCGCATCACGGTGGACCCACAATCCCATATTGTTCTACGCAAACACGGGCGGTCAGAAGAGTGTTCAAGTTACAATCATACGGTTTTTATCCTTCGTAATACTTAACGTTGTACTTATAACCTGAAATTTGAGAGAACGTTACTCGTTGCAATCAGTAGTTCCTTTTCTATTCTAATTTCGATGCATGGTAAAGTCTGTGTCGAGTAAAATTAGATTTTTCTCAAAATAAATACCTGCACAGTTACACGTTAAGCACTGCAACCCTTAAGCTGTGAAATTGCTCAGAGGTACAGCAACAGTGTTCCTTTGCGAGAAGGCGCAACAGTAACTTCCGGAGGCAAAAGAGAACAGCTAGACCCGTGTCCATGCTGTTCGCTGTTGTTGATGTGATAGCATTTTTCTGGAACACACTTCTGCACTTGGAAGAGCTGTCTGCTGCGTTAAAGTGTCGAGTTTACTGCGCTGTTCGCTGCCGCTGATGTCTCGCAGGGAAGTGACAGAGAACACAGCAGGCTATTAGAGCCCGCTGCTTTATTTTGGCTGCACATAATGTGATTACAACATAGAAGAAGTTACTGCTGTGACCTAGTAACTGTATGAGAGTTAGAGCACTTGTCCTTTCTGTTCAACAGTAACTGTTTCCTCTTGGTAAGATACGAGTGTGTTATTACAAAAAGTGACAACTGTATTTATGAGCTGACGCAGTCATCATTAAAAGTAAATGGAGAAGTTAATTAGAATTTCTCCTTAACAACACTTTATGTAAGAAACATAAAAAAATAAGTAACCCGCAAAGTGTTTGTGTAAACGTCTTATGGGATGAAATACGAAGCTGAGAATATCTGCAGCTTACAGAGCTTGTGGGATGCGGTTTGAGGCGCCATGTCACGGACTGCGCGGCCCCTCTCGCCGGAGGTTCGAGTCCTCCCTCGGGCATGGGTGTTTGTGTTGTTCTTAGCATAAGTTAGTTTAAGTAATGTGTGAGTATAGGGACCGATGACCTCAGCAGTCTGGTCCCTTAGGAATTCACACACACACAGCTCGTAGGATAGTAAAAACGCCTTATAGTATGGCACGCTGTGAGGACTGGACTGTGTAACTTACGTGGCCAAGACGATAGATCCTTTCATTTGGTAATGTTCATCAGCTAATTTAATAATGGTACTACTAATGAAACTTTACGTGATATCTCAATTGTAACTTACTAGAATCCTTCAAATGCTCTTTGGAGTGTTGTTATATAGAAAATGTACATCAAAGAGCATCTGAATTTAAAATGTTGCTTTCCAGTTTCCCCTGGAGCACCTGCTCATTATGAAGGAGGTCTATTTAGTTTTCTTGTCTCAGATGCGCCTATTGTACTGAAATGCAGGTTACTAAAGCAGGCGACTCGAAACCAAAACTACGTTATTGGTACTGGCTAAAGAGAAATAATACTGTGTTACGATCTTGCGTTTCCTTTACTGCTTGCTCAATATACAGACTGAGTAACTTAAAATCCATGGAGAAGAAATAAAAACTTTGAGGTTCACCGATGACATTGTAATTCTGTCAGAGACAGCAAAGGACTTGGAAGAGCAGTTGAACGGAATGGACAGTGTCTTGAAAGGAGAATATAAGATGAATATCAACAAAAGCAAGACGAGGATAATGGAATGTAATCGAGTTAAGTCGGGTGATACTGAGGGAATTAGATTAGGAAATGAGACACTTAAAGTAGTAAACGAGTTTTGCTATTTGGGGAGCAAAATAACTGATGATGGTCGAAGTAGAGAGGATATAAAATGTAGACGGGCTGTGGCAAGGAAAGCGTTTCTGAAGAAGAGAAATTTGTTAACATCGAGTATAGAATTAAGTGTCAGGAAGTCGTTTCTGAAAGTATTTGTATGGAAGTGAAACGTGGACGATAAATGGTTTAGACAAGAAGAGAATAGAAGCTTTCGAAATGTGGTTCTACAGAAGAATGCTGAAGATCAGGTGGGTAGATTACATAACTAATGAGGAGGTATTGAATAGAATTGGGGAGAAGAGAAATTTGTGGCATAACTTGACTAGAAGAAGGGATCGCTTGGTAGGACATGTTCTGAGGCATCAAGGGACCACAAATTTAGCATTGGAGGGCAGCGTGGAGGGTAAAAATCGTAGAGGGATACCAAGAGATGAATACACTAAGCAGATTCAGAAGGATGTAGGTTGCGGTAGGATAGAGTAGCATGGAGAGATGCATCAAACCAGTCTCAGGACTGAAGACCACAACAACAACAACAACGATCTTCCATAGTAATGATGCTACTTTCATTGAAAGATTTATGCTCTGTTGCTTAATATTTTTGTTTTCTAGGGCACCAAATCGCAAATCAGCTTTTTTCCTTTGTTGAAATACTAGCGAGCCCGGCAATGATTCGCGATTGCTCAGTATGTGTGGAAATCGGAGATACATCCTAAACTCCTTTCCCCGTCTCTCTGTCCATGTCCTCCTCCCTCACACTCTTTGTCCATCTCTTGGCCTCCCCCTCTCTGGGTATATCACCTCCTGCGCCCTCTATCTGTACATCCCCTCCTTCCCCCTCACCCGTTCTATCTCCTCCTTCCCGCCCCCTCTCTGGTCATCTGCTCTTCTTCCCACTCTCTGACCTTGAGCCTTGTTTATTGTTACTGCAAATTAAACCTTGGCTGGGAACTGATGCCATGTAACGTTGCGTGTACACATGTGCGCTTTGAGGCTAGGGGCCGTGCGGCTATAGCTTGACCCACACGGAAGTCGAGGCGCCCAGTGTGAACACAGGTGTGAATTGAATCACTCACACGCACACTCTGAGTGAGATGAATGCAGCCTACACTTGTGCCTCTGAGTGCGTGTGGGGCAAGCACAGTCGCATGGCGATTAGGCGCAAGGTGCACAGGTGTAAACGCACCTTTAGATGAATGGGTAAATCAATTGGAATCATTGGCAAACTTCGTGTGAGAGAGACCTCTTCAGCTGCTTGATCTGCAAGGATAATAGCTCAATGACAGTATTTCGTCTAGTTTTATCCGCGAATGGATAGCACTATAAAGTTTCAGGCGATTCAAATTTCGGTAAGCCAATAAGCCATAAATACAAGCTTTTGTTTTCTGTAAAACCGACGGTGAGGAAGAAAACAAGACAGCTCATTGCTGTGCATACAATTTTTGTTCAAAATTATATATGATGAGTAAGAATATACAGAGTGTCTCTTCTGAGAGCCGTCAGGCGTATTTTCTCTATTGTTTGAGCAGATGCTTGCGATTTTTTTTGTGTAGGTGTAGCCAGCCCAAACAAACAGTGCTCATCAAGTCTCTCATGAGACGATCAGTATCGATGGAAAGCGTAGGTTTGTTTCACCTTGCACACTAAATGATTTTTCAAGCGGAATTTTAAGCGCGCATTGGGTTGAGCGGCTCCAAATTAATCTTGTGCTGTATTCGTTTATCGTTATATATTAACAGGGGCAGCAAAACTCGAGGAAAAACCAATACTCCAGCAGCGTCAGCACCTCGATGGCCCACCCTGACTGCTACCGCCAAGCATGCAGCTGTATTAAATGCCGCTGCTGGATTAATGTTTATTCCTCGTTTTTACTGTCCCTGTTAATACATATTAATAGCACGCATGTAGGACTAGACTAATTTAGGAGCACTGTTGCTAATGGACACGTAGAATCCCGACTTATTCCGCCCCTATTAGCGTGACGGAATGTCATACCTGGATTCGATTCCCGGCTGGGCCGGAGATTTTCTCCGTTCAGGGTCTGGGTGTTGTGTTGTCCTTATCATCATCATTTCATCCCCATCGACACGCAAGTCGCCGAAGTGCCGTCAACTCGAAAGACTTGCACCTCGGTCTACCCGACGCGAGGTCCTATCCACACAGCATTTCATATTATCCCGACTTAAAAATAATTTTATTTATGATGGGAAACAAACAGACGCCTTCTGTTGACACTGGGTGTCCCATGAAAGACATGACGAGCAGGAACTGTTTCGGTTGATTCCAGCTACACAATGTAAAAATTAAATTGGAATTGTCTGCCGAAGCACCAGAGAAAATGCGTCTGGCGACTCTTGGGAGAGACATCCGGTATGTAGGAGAAACGATTTGCCTGACGGTATACATACTCTGCTATCGTAGTTAAACCTGACTGTAAGAAGGAAAATTAAATCGTACGTATTCAGAGCACTGCAAAGTATTTTCTTTTTCGCAATCGGTTCGAACAGAAAACAAATCGGCCGCCGCCGCGACCGAAGCCAGTTCCCCCTGAGCAGCCATAGCGTACGGATCTCCGTACCGGCACGTTCACAGGAGCTCAGTCCGTCAGTTCACCTGATGATGGCGACATGTATGATCGCCGAAATATTGTGCCCGTTGGACACTGTAGACGGGCAGTACACCCGTGGATATTTTGATTAGAAAACATTTACATTGTCATTTAAAAATGTACTCAGCCTATGTCCGTGTGCAGGGCTATTAGTGTCTCGTCTCAAAATTTGAAGTAAATAACTCAAGAAATTTTCAAGAGTTTTGCTGACAACCTTTCCCTTTATATGCAGCCTGCATCCATCCACACGTATATGAGTGTGTCGTGTGAAAATTCGAAGTAATCGGTCAAGAATTTTTCAGGATTTTTGATAACAATGTATGGCCATTATATATATATATATATATATATATATATATATATATATATATATATATATATATATATATAGCGTATGTCTGACCTATGCTTATTGCAGTATCGTGTAAAAATTCGAAGTAAATCGGGCAAGAACTTTTAGTGATGTTTGCTGATGTTTCCTCATTATATTTTGTACGTATTTATAACCGCATATTTTAAAAAGTATGTAGACTATCTATGTGTGAACGTTTATTAGCATATCGTGTAAAACCATTTGATATGTTGTCCCTTACAGCTCACTGGGTAGCTGGTCCCCATAAAAATCACTTGTTGCGAATGTTAACAAGCTGGACAGATATTTTGAAATTACTTCAGAGAAGATCTAGAGTAAATCTGAATGAATGTAATGAGAAGTGCCGTGTAGCTAAGTGAGTTTGCAGAAAGACGAAAAGAGCACTAGAAAAGTGAAAATTGGAAGAAATTGAACTCCTAAGAGAAGAGAAGCTAGTATGTGAAATGTACCAAAAGATTAAAGAAGGAAAGTGTGGGTTCCAAGCCAGAACAAATATATGTAGAAATAAAGAAGGGGATATATAATATATAATGTAAAAATGATATAATGTAAAAATTTGAAGTTGAAATGGTCAAGACCTTTTTGAGATTTTTCTTAACAACATTTCTTCTTTATGTTTTTTATATATCTATATTTATATGTTATATACATTAAAATATGTAGTATATTTGTATAATGTAAATTTTATGTAAATTGTTAAGAACTTTTCGAAATATATATATATATATATATATATATATATATATATATATATATATTAGGCTCCCCAAAACAAGACTTATGCACAGAATTCTTAAATACGTAGAAAGACTTAAAACCATACCCTGGATAAAGAGGACCTACGAAAAGCTCAGATAAATTATTCAGATGTTTTGGATGGAAAGGTATTTGAGCAGAAAGTTGACAGATGGGAATTTAAGGCAGAGAATAGAGCTCTGAAGAAAGCAGGAACAAAATGGCCAGGAAAGGAAGAGAGCCCCAGCAGAAAAAATTATAGCAGTGTGTGTGTGTGTGTGTGTGTGTGTGTGTGTTTAACTGTACAGCCTATGTAATGTATAGCCTACGTCTATCCAAATGTTTATTACAATATTGTGTAAAAACCTCATTAAAATTAGTCAAGTACTTTTCGAGGTTTTTCCTAAGAGTGTTTCCCTATTTCTGGCTGAATGTGTATTAGACTATCATGTAATAACTTGAAGTTAAAATGGTCAAGGCTTTTTTGAGATTGTTTTATATATCTATATTTATATGTTACATACATTAAAATATGTAGTATATGTGTATAATGTAAATTTTATGTAAAATGTCAAGAACTTTTCGAGACAATATTTCCCCTGCATTTAATATATATATATATATATATATATATATATATATATATATATATATATATATTAGCAAAATGTACAGCATACATCCTGCTGAATGTTCATTAGAGTATTATGTAAAATTTTGAAGTAAATGAGCAATGAACTCTTCAAGACTTTTGTTAACAATGTTTATCCATTATACACATATTTATACATTATATATATTAAAAATTTTTATAGCTTATGTCTGCCCAAATATTTATTACAGTATCATATTAAAATTTGAAGTAAATCAGTAAAGCACTTTTTGAGATTCTTATCAACAACATTTTCCTATTATATATTATAAATCCCTGCATAGCATTTACATTAGAACATACATAGCCTCTGTGTCTGAAACTGTTTACCAGAGCATCGTGAAAAATTTGATGTAAATCAGTCACGAAGTTTTCGAGATTTTTACTAACAAATATTTCCTCTTTATATATTATATATATTAGTGTATTACATCAATAAAAAATGTCTAGCCTATGACTATCCAAATGTTTCTTAAAGCACTGCGTAAAAATCGGAAGCAAAGCGAGGAAGCAATTTCCGAGTTTTTTTGGTAACAATGTTCACCAATAATTTGTCTTCATGTAGTAGTATAGATTCTACTACTTTGTTGATATATTTAAGCTCTGTATGGAATTTCAGTTGGAATTATTAGACTCCTAAATTCATTCAAAGGCATGAGATGATTTGACAGTCTCAGTGCTGAAATAAATAATTCAGTGCGTGATTTGAAGTATGTGTGTAATATAGTGATCGTCTGAGTCAGAAGAGTACAGTAGATTAGCACTAGAGTGGCAGAATGTGTTACCTGATGGAATGAGGAATACTATTACAGAATCAGGGTCAGGAGTCGGTCACACAGAATTTCAAGTGTAGATCTACTCGAAAGATGTCACAAGCTTTTAGGTAGAGAGGGCGAAATCTCATCACGTTATTAAAGACAGCTAAAACAATTTATGATCTGAACTCCTCAACATATAAAGGCAACCTTTTTTTCTGCTCGCCGGACAAGGCCCTCTGCTTCTTTTGACGCGACCGTAACTTCTTTCAGTTAAATGAGTCTGATTTATGATGGCAGTAAAGATTTCATGACCCATCCACTCATATTAAGCTCACCTCATACAATCTATGTACAAACACCCTATACATTTTACTATGAAGATTTCCTTCTCATTTTACCTAATGCCAGGTTACAACATTACACATTTTTAATACTTCTTACTTTGCTAATTAAACTGAAATTTGTTGAGCAGATAAGATCTTAAGGAGAGATTCGTTCGATAAGGAATATAGCTTACCAAGTTTTTGTAATGTTAGTTGTTATGTGAAGAAAATATGTTTCACCAAAAACTAATTATGTTGCGCCACTGGCTTTGAAATTGGTTTCTGTAAGCTGAGGCCAAGTGAGCAGATAGCTGTCACCACATTCCTCTTTCACCACATGATTTTGTCACCGCATTCCTCGACCAGAAGCTGAAAGGGGCCGAGTTGACATAATGAACGTCGGCACACTGGCACTAAATCGAGTCTGGTTGCCACACAACTAGATTTGCTGTCTGCTGCTTTCGCTGGAACACTGTCAACATAGCATAGCACGAGCGCCAGACATTTGCAGTAGTGTACCAGACTGCAACACTCCCGAGCCTGGCACTCTGCCACATTGGTCAAAACCAATGTCCTGCCACAACAGGTCGGACCGATCAGGTATAAATGCCGGCCCCTCCAACTATGCAATGTCTGTTGTCGTCTGCAGCCAGCAGTGACAAGTACTCCACCTGCAGGTCTATGAGCTGTCGCCAGTCCTCGTGCTGCCAGGGGTTGATATGGCACCTTCCAGCTGAGGGTCATCTGCTCACAGACTTCAACTGACTTCAGGGTGCCTGCCCAGAATCCATTGTTCACAGCCTGTGCTCAGGTGCCTCCCACACAGTAATGGCTGCTGAGCTGCTGTCTGCCCTGCATGTGTGAAATCTGCTACCGCAAGCTTGCGTCAGTGGGCCAGTGACATTGCATACTATGTTGGGGTTCTTGGTTTGCATCCATGCTTGGGTGGCACCTTCACTGGGCACACCACATGCTGTTAGCTGGTCACATATTTGGGCCAAACGACGTGGCCAGCTTACTTCTGAGGAGTGTTGTCACCTGCCCAGCCCGACGCAACTCCATGCACCACCTGGTGAACTGACTTGGCTTCTACAGCACAGCGTACCTGTCTGGCCTGGTGACTCTGTGCGCTGGCTGCCTCCTGAGTTGTATGTTGAACTAAGCAAGCACGGCAGTCCAGGGCCAGCCCGCACTGCTGGATGCTGACAACAGCAAGACAACACCATCAACTGCTGTACGAATTGGGAGCAATAAAATTGTTGTTGTTCCTTGCTGCCTGTGTGGTTCCACGACAGCTGAACACCAGGTTCTACATACCTACTGCATTGGCAACCGTCCTGCATCGTCTTCACAAGCTGAAGGTCAATAAAAACTCAGGCAATTATGAGCCCACTACAACTGGCGTCAGAAGTAGGCAGCGGATTCGAGCAATATCTAACAGCATCATCAGCACAATGGGATCAGTGAATAAAATATCTTTACTGCTTGACATTTCTTCAAGTGTGAGGGCAGGTCGATTGGACTGGTGGATTAAGTCAAAAGTGAAATTTATTAGAACTGACGAGACCACAGACATGAATCAGTTCAAGGGACATGTAAAGGAAGACTATGCCAGTATGTGTCTGGGTAGATGTGCACAGTGTAATTTATTAGGTCGTAGCGCACCATGTACGGAAACAGATGCGGTAGCTAAAATCCTTGATAGAGGAAAATTCTTTTCTATTGACGTGGAATGCTCTCATTGTAGAAGTTTAGGACAAATATGAAGAGACTGTCATCAGCCACAATGTAAGAGATGTCGATTGAGGGACAATGAGAGCGAGATTGTAAAAGTAAAGGAAGTAATGGGAAAGAATGGAATATGAATAATCAGCCATTAAACGGCAATGGGAGCTTCAAGTCGGCTGAGCGGTGTTTCCAGTGGATTTTAATGCTGCTAAAATGTATGTGGAGGCAGAATGTTGCTCGACTGCAGTAATGAACGGTGGGGTATGTAGATTTTTGTTAGACGCTGGTGCTCACATGTCTGTGGCAAGACTGGAGCTCATGCGGCAGAGGCAGTTAAGTTATTAATGGTAAAAGTATGTGGAGCTGGGGTAATGAGATACAGTCACTAGGTTCAGCGATGTTAAAGTTTCAGGTGGGAGCGAAGCAATGCTGGGAAAATGTGGAAGTTTTGCCACATATAAGTGAATGTTACTGTGTGATTCTAGGTATAATGCTTGGTACAATTTGGTGGTACATTGTTCCTTCTAGGGAAAACCGTTGTCAGTGGCGTACTGCCGCAAGGTTGGTCTACCATGGAAGATTAATTGTTAAAATGTATGCACTACCACTATGGGTCAATTTGTGTGGTAAGTACCGCAAGGCAGAGGGAAACTACTACGGGTCAACACGTTAACAGAGCTACCTGTAAACTTATTATATGTGGTGGAACCCCTGGAAGATAATGGTGAGCTATATTAAACATGGTGTTTTCTACGCAGAAGGACTGTATGCATACAGGAGATAGATGAGGGGTGAGTAGTACTAGCTGCAATTAATAATTCTGTGACAGAATACATCTTACTTTTAGGGGATTATTGGTCGCCAATTTACACATTATAGGTGAAGATGTACTAGAAAGGACAGCTTAGGACCCTAGTAATGAGCAAGCCGCCAGTATAACTCCATTATATGAAAAACTGGAGCATTTACAGGGAACAGAGAGTAAACCAATGGAAAAGTTACTGCATCTCTTGTGTTATTACTAGTATTGCCATTTGATTCAATAGATGTTAAGGTGATTAAGGTGATTAAAGCCGACACAGTGTATAGTGTACTAGACGACATCACTGTGATTTATAGGAATGTGAAAGAGCAAGTACAAGGACCAAGGGAACTTTTCATGAGATTGCGCTCAGTACACATGACCTTTAGCATAGAGAAGTCTCATTTGCACTATGAGAAGTGAATTACTTGGGAAATGTAATTACCCAATACGGTGTAAGGACAAATCCAAGATTAGTGAATGCTGCACAAGTGTTTCCAACACCACCAACAATCAAGAAACTACAGTCGTTTTTGGGATTAGTAGACTGTTGTAGTGTATCTGTCCCAGAGTTAGCAAAAATATTACAACTGCTCGATCACTTTTTGGAGGAGGTGTTAATCTTCACTGGACACCGGAATGCGAAGCCACTTTTGGAAAATAAAAGGAATTACGTAGTGTGGTTTTGTCTTTCTGGATGAAGAGAAACATTTAATTTTACCTCGTGATGCTAACATCTAAGCAGTACTTTGTACTTTTAAGCCAAGAACCGCTGTGTAAGGAACACCCGGTCGGTTACAAAACAGGAGAATTAAATAAAGCCAAGTGGAAATGTTCTACAGTAGAAAAAGAGATGTTAAGCTTCATGTGTGGTGTGAAATAGTTTTGCCGATATCTGTATGGGGAAAAGTTTAAGATAATAATAGATCATACAGCACTGAAGAGGTTATCAGGATTAAAATATCCATTGTGTAAACTTAAATGATGGACGTTAAAACTGAGTGACTTTGAGTTAGAATTACACTCCTGGAAATGGAAAAAAGAACACATTGACACCGGTGTGTCAGACCCACCATACTTGCCCCGGGCACTGCGAGAGGGCTGTACAAGCAATGATCACACGCACGGCACAGCGGACACACCAGGAACCGCGGTGTTGGCCGTCGAATGGCGCTAGCTGCGCAGCATTTGTGCACCGCCGCCGTCAGTGTCAGCCAGTTTGCCGTGGCATACGGAGCTCCATCGCAGTCTTTAACACTGGTAGCATGCCGCGACAGCGTGGACGTGAACCGTATGTGCAGTTGACGGACTTTGAGCGAGGGGGTATAGTGGGCATGCGGGAGGCCGGGTGGACGTACCGCCGAATTGCTCAACACGTGGGGCGTGAGGTCTCCACAGTACATCGATGTTGTCGCCAGTGGTCGGCGGAAGGTGCACGTGCCCGTCGACCTGGGACCGGACCGCAGCGACGCACGGATGCACGCCAAGACCGTAGGATCCTACGCAGTGCCGTAGGGGACCGCACCGCCACTTCCCAGCAAATTAGGGACACTGTTGCTCCTGGGGTATCGGCGAGGACCATTCGCAACCGTCTCCATGAAGCTGGGCTACGGTCCCGCACACCGTTAGGCCGTCTTCCGCTCACGCCCCAACATCGTACAGCCCGCCTCCAGTGGTGTCGCGACAGGCGTGAATGGAGGGACGAATGGAGACGTGTCGTCTTCAGCGATGAGAGTCGCTTCTGCCTTGGTGCCAATGATGGTCGTATGCGTGTTTGGCGCCGTGCAGGTGAGCGCCACAATCAGGACTGCATACGACTGAGGCACACAGGGCCAACATCCGGCATCATGGTGTGGGGAGCGATCTCCTACACTGGCCGTACACCACTGGTGATCGTCGAGGGGACACTGAATAGTGCACGGTACATCCAAACCGTCATCGAACCCATCGTTCTACCATTTCTAGACCGGCAAGGGAACTTGCTGTTCCAACAGGACAATGCACGTCCGCATGTATCCCGTGCCACCCAACGTGCTCTAGAAGGTGAAAGTCAACTACCCTGGCCAGCAAGATCTCCGGATCTGTCCCCCATTGAGCATGTTTGGGACTGGATGAAGCGTCGTCTCACGCGGTCTGCACGTCCAGCACGAACGCTGGTCCAACTGAGGCGCCAGGTGGAAAGGGCATGGCAAGCCGTTCCACAGGACTACATCCAGCATCTCTACGATCGTCTCCATGGGAGAATAGCAGCCTGCATTGCTGCGAAAGGTGGATATACACTGTACTAGTGCCGACATTGTGCATGCTCTGTTGCCTGTGTCTATGTGCCTGTGGTTCTGTCAGTGTGATCATGTGATGTATCTGACCCCAGGAATGTGTCAATAAAGTTTCCCCTTCCTGGGACAATGAATTCACGGTGTTCTTATTTCAATTTCTAGGAGTGTAGTTTATAAATCTGATATGACGCTTGGTAATGTCGATGGTCTTAGCAGAATGTTTGGTGTGGTATGGACAGTGAGTCAGAGCAATGCAGAGTGATAAAGAGCACAAGCTGCTGACATGGCCAGCAAACTATTTGCAATACAGAGCTTGGGACATGCACTGTAGTTCCCGTCATGCTGGAGAACAGTTACTGAAACAAGTAGATGATCATGTATTATTGGGCCATGGAGGACACAGAACCACGAACAGAGGAGTCTCTGGACATTATTGGTGGAGACGGTGTGGACAAGATGTAGAGCAGTATGTTAAGTTCTCATGCCATGTGCACAACGTGGGGAATCAAGCCACCAATGTGTGCTACTACAGAAGTTGCCAGAAGCCAATAATCTTTTCGAAGTAACTGGGATGTACATTTTAGGACCTTTTAGCCAGATAGCAAAGGGAAACAGATACAGTCTGACTATTATGCACTACCTAATGAAAAAGTTAACATTTCAGAATGGGAGGAGGAAATGAAAGAAGTGTTTGCAGGTTGAGAAACTATGTGCTGTTATGGTACTGATTGAAAACTGAGTCAAATTAATAAAGAACCTGTTAGCATGAGTCATTTTATCAGTATCATAAAGCCTCCCATGACTCTCATGAGGCAAGCTGGCCAACAACTGCTCTAACTGATCCTTGATATTCTGAGTACTGTCATTAAAAAAAAAAAAACTGGTGTCTGAGATGGTCTCACAAATGTTCTATTGGGGACAGATCTTGGAATCTTGCTGGCCATGGACGTACCTCATCACACAAACACTTCATAGAGACACATGATATATGTGGACAAGCTTTGTCCTGCTGAAAAATGTCATTATGATAGGCTCACATGAGAGGTAACACATGAGGATACAGGATGTCCATGATGTAGCACCGTGCCGCGAGAGTTCCCTCAGTTGCTACCAACCATGATATGAATTCACACCTGATGGCTCCTCACGCGATGATGTCGGCAGTTACACTGCTGTACCTTCCCAAAACAGTAGAAGCATGTGAACTATCCCCAGTTTGAAGCCATACTTTCAGGCAATGTCCATCGAGGGTAGTGCAGATTTGTGATTTATTGTTGTACACAATGCTATGCCGGTCATCAGCTGTCCATTCTTCCCAATTAGGGAACCATTAAAATAACAGTGGTTTGTATTATGGTATTAATGGCAGCCTACCATCCTACAAGTAACTACCTAGACTGAATGCAGCTAGTCTCCAGCCAATGGTGTGGGATGACATAAAACGTTGCAGGGACTCCATTACTTGTTCTCGGACGCCAGTCACAGATGTGAAGGGGTTACTATGTGCTTGGAGCACAGTATGGCGACCCTCCATTGTGGTGTCAGATGTGGTCTACCAAAACCTTGATGATGAGTACACACGCTCTCACAGTCCCATGCAATTCAATATTAGACCACTGTCGCATCTGAGTCCTCCACAAGTCGGAATATTGCCCAAATCAGCCAGCAGGCCTAATAGAGACCCACAATGATGTCTCTTTGAAGCTCTGTCAGTAGATAATACCGTTGGTTCACGCAAGTATTAGCATACCTGTGTCCTTCACAGTGATTCCTCAAGATCTGACGCTGTTCACATTCCCCTTACATACCGTACAAGACCTGGTAACATTGCTAAACATGAACAACGCTAATGCATCCCGGTGTCCATTCGTTCTGACAATGGGAAATGCACCTCTAATCATGTAAATACTCGCCGATGGTCCCTAAATGTACGAAGTTACATTGACATGTGACCATGTCTTCTGGGCGCATCACTTTTTTTGAGGCAGTGTAGATCATTTCTCACATTATATGAGGATTGTTGCTATCCTGAATCGAATCCATCATGTTAGCACATGCAATGGTGTATAACAGGCAACCAAGGTTAAACTTCCAGAAACTAACTTTATGTCGGAATTGATGAAGCTTTTATGCCAATTATTGGGTATTCAGCAAATGAGAGTGAGTCCATTACATTCATAGGATAACGGAGGACCTGAATGTGTACATCGAACGATCATGAAACTTCTAAGCCCCAATGATTGGGATACTTTGTTGCCATACATGGTAGCAGCATATAATTCTAAAACTCATGAAAATACAGTCCTATCACCATATGCTATGGTCGGAAAATGCCATCAGCATTTGATGTGATTATACTCAAGGTAAGAAAAAATTGTGGACCAGTACGAAATCTTGCGAGGACTTTGAGAGAAGTCTGAAAAATGGGTGCAAAGTGCTAATCCCCAAGAACTTGAGTGTCAACAAAGAGTGGGACAACACAATGCTAAACTAGCGACATATCCAGTGGGTCAGTGGGGAATGATGACAAGCCCTTATAACCCAAAAGCTAAAACGAAAAAATTCTTCACCCAGTACTAAGGTCTATATCAGGTTATTCAGATGCCTTTGCGAGTGAATACCAGACTACAGTTGCCAACACGTATGACAGTCATGCTTGTCGTGCATATTCTTCGTTTTAGGGGCGCACCATAATCATTGCAACCGGTAATGGCGGCTCTCCAAAGAAAGACTGAGGAGATTAGAATGGAAAAGGAGAAAAGAGATGGACTCGCACAAATGCACACGCGATTCTGTATGCGTTAAGATGATGAAACAAGTAGAAGCATATTAAAATATTTATGTTTTTTTAGCTGTGTCTATTGTGTCGGGTACCAAGAAAATAATAGTGTGTGGATTTTGTGGTAGTTTAGATATTAATTGTGAATGATGGCGCATGGCGAAAATAACCAATGATAGGCCAACGATTAGATGCGGTAATTCAGGGGTCATTATATTATAAAGAACGTCAGATGACGGGTGAAGAATTTTATATTACTGTTTTATGGGGAATTTAGATATGAGTTTATCTGTAGATGACGTGTTTGGGCGGAGGAAGGGAAAAGGGCTTCCTTCCTCCTTCACCAGAAAGGATGTCAGTGGGGTGCATCTTAATTGTGGCAGTGCTGCAGCTCTACAGTTGCAAGGGGTAGAACACCTGTCAGGAACACTCAGGGAGATGGCTGATAAGATGGGTAGCGAAGGAAGAAATAAGACATCGGATATAAAGGCACGTGAGAAGACGTTCTGGTACGGGACGCGGAATACAAAAGGAGCTTTTCGGTTGGAAGGTGGGGAGTGCAAACTCTTGATTTCCAAAAACATTGAATGTTGCTTACAACTCAGTAGACACCTCTCTGTCTATTACGAGAGGTCAGTGACCGACCATTAGATAAAGTTCAGTAAACTTGAGGTATGAATTAAAAAACGCCTTCAGTCACAATTTTTCGTGTTTTATTCAGTACACGATGCATTTCGGACCCTGTGGGTCCATCTTCACGTGTGATTCGTCTTAATACATGCTTTATTTGTTCTCTTGAATGAGATGAAATGCATAAGACTGTCATGTTTGAAAATGATGAAGGAAAAAGCTTATGCTATTACTAAAACGTTAAAACGCTTTTCTTGGATTATTTGGTAAGTTTACACTATTCATCTTTTCCACTATTTCGCACACATTTTCCGCATCTGACTTATGTAATTCATAACCTAACATCAAACCTTTTCGTGATGGCGTATGCATTTCATCTCATTCAAGAGAACAAATAAAGCATGTATTAAGACGAATTATACCTGAAGATGGAGCCACAGGGTCCGAAATGCATCGTGAACTGAATAAAACACGAAAACTTGTGACTGAAGGCGTTTTTTAATTCATACCTCAAGTGTATTGAGAACTGTCACGTTTGAAGCTGCAAAATATGGATAAAATTAAGAAGTTCAGTAAGCTATCCACCTGTGTAAGCTGTGTGAACACAAAGCATGCATCGTCTGGTAACAGAAGTTACTGCGTGCCCGTCCCTTTACCCCCATTTTAACTTCACGCAAGCCCATTTTTCTCTACAGAGGCCTTTGAGATGGAATCCCATGTTGGGTTTTATAATTTTTTAATTTGCGTTTAGAACACTGTTGTTGTGGTCTTCGGTCCAGAGACTGGTTTGATGCAGCTCTCCATGCCACACTATCCTGTGCAAGCCTCTTCATCTACGACTAACTACTGCAAACTACATCCTTCCGAATCTACTTAGTGTATTCACCTCTTGGTCTCCCTCTACGATTTTCCCCCTCCACACTTCCCTCCAATACTAAATTGGAGATCCATTGATGTCTCAGAACGTGTCCTACAGACCGATCGCTTCTTCTAGTCAAGCTGTGCCACAAATTCCTCTTCTCCCCAATTCTATTCAGTACCTACACATTAGTTACGTGATCTTCTGTAGCACCAATTGTCGAAAGATTCTATTCTCTTCTTGTCTAAACTATTTATCGTCCATGTTTCACTTCCATACATAGCTACACTCCATACAAATACTTTCAGAAATGATTTCCTGGCGGTTAAATCTATATTCGATATTAACAAATTTCTCTTCTCCAGAAACGCTTTCCTTGCCACAGCCCGTCTACATTTTATATCCTCTCTACTTCGACCATCATCAGTTATTTTGTTTCTCCGATAGCAAAACTCATCTACCACTTTAAATGTCTCATTTTCTAATCTAATTGCCTCAGTATCACCTGATTTAATTCGACTACATTCCATTATCCTAGTTTTGCTTTTGTTGATGTTCATTTTAGATCCTTCTTTAAAGACACTGTCCATGCCGTTCAACTGCTCTTCCACGTCCTTTGCTGTCTCTGATAGAATTACAGTGTCGTTGACAAACCTAAAAGTTTTTATTTCTTTCCCATGGATTTTAATTCCTACTCCGAATTTTTCTTTTGTTTCTTTTACTGCTTGCTCAATATACAGATTGAATAACACTGAGGATAGGCTACAACCCTGTCTCACTCCCTTCCCAACCATTGCTTCCCTTTCATGCCCTAGACTCTTATAACTGCCATCTGGTTTCTGTGCACATTATACATAGCCTTTCGCTCGCTGTATTTTGCCCCTGTCACCTTCAGAATTTGAAAGGGTATTCCAGTCAACATTGTCAAAAGCTTTCTCTAAGTCTACGAATGCTAGAAACGTAGGTCTGCCTTTCCTTAATCTATTTTCTAAGATAAGTCGTAGGGTCAGTACTGCTTCGCGTGCTCCAACATTTATACGGAATCGAAACTGATTTTCCCCGAGGCCGGCTTCTACCAGTTTTTCCATTCGTCTCTAAAGAATCTGTGTTAGTATTTTTCAGCCGTATAATGAGAATAAACTTCTAAATCAATCTACAGCACCCAGTTGTTCTTTATGAGTGTGTCAAACGCAGTACTATTCAGTAAGATCCCAGACAACCCACTTGTTTCAATTCACAATTTATCGCCTGTAGCCAGTAAATTATGGGGTATTATACACACTATGTCATTGTTAAGACATTTGCAATTCAGCGGGAAGCATATTTTTCAACGCTTTCCCGCTCATGTTTCTCGTAAGACATTTGCAATTCAGCGGGAAGCATATTTTTCAACGCTTCCCCGCTCATGTTTCGCGATACCAACAACGTGTGTACAAAAATTTCAGTATGAAACGTCGTACTGCAGGTTCCGATTATTTCGTGGGTCACACAATTACTGCTCATCACTACTTCGTTGTGGACGAATTTATATTATTAAGTAAAAATCAGAATTATTGAGTTCGTTACGAACAATATGTACGCAGTGAATCCTAACTTGCTACTCTCCACTCCTCTGCCATTATTACTGTATTTGGGAATATGCAGTGTAAATCACCCAATGCCCTAACACACATAGCTCCGGTACAAATGTAAGGAGGTTAATAGAATAATAGTCGCTATTCGGAGAAGATGGCGAAAGGAGTTTCTTGAGGACAGGCAACATAAATTAAACGTTTATAAATAGTTTCAAAAGCAGTGCACTTTTTGCATTCAAAGATATCTTTGTTTTAACATCTCCATGAAGCAAACATTCTCTGAACAGTGCTTAAATGCTTCCTAAAAATGTGGCATTTAGATTTATTTTATGCTTTTAATTTTTGTACTTAAATGAAAGTAAATTTTTGCGGAACAAAATGTATGTGCATAATGGTACGCTTGTCCGTAATCATCTAAAAATACAGTACGTCTACATTATGTAAACTTTATTCATAGAGGTTCTAAAAATGTTTTTGAACAATTCTAAATTGAAATAGTATGGAAGCGCAAAGCGAAAGCAGTTAATTACTCTAACAGGCTGAAAGCTAATTCAACCACGTTCAGGATACGGATTAACATGTTAGCAAGTACTGAGAGGAAACTTGAGCAGTTCGTGCTGAAAAATGTTAGTTAATTGCCCACCTGAGTGACGCATCTCAGTCTCTCATCCGAGAGCGTAGGCGTCTAAATTACTCAGATATCAGTGACAATTCGTCTCTTAGGAATGCGAGATACGCGGCACTCCAGTTTACTTCACTGTCCGAGGAAATTAAATATAATTAATTAGTAGGCAAACTTTATCTGCAGTGCGGTCAGCGGGAGGTAATTGAGACCCCACATACGCTGCGGAGTCCCGTGTCATTAATTAGCCCGTGAAATCCAGATTATCGCTGCCACTGCCAGCAGTTCTCTTTTTCAGGGTCTTGTACTGCGCCGTCGGGGCTTTCC
Source organism: Schistocerca serialis cubense (assembly GCF_023864345.2). Lineage (NCBI taxonomy): Eukaryota > Metazoa > Arthropoda > Insecta > Orthoptera > Acrididae > Schistocerca > Schistocerca serialis. Next base: position 149,719,138 of record NC_064640.1, read on the forward strand.
TTTTCTGATGCTCCCCTTGTACATCTGCCTGCACTGACACTCGTTCGAGCTTCAACTGCAAGTCAGCCAACGAAAAATCCTTTCACCTATTCCCTTTTCCTACCGCACGAAAGAAAATATGACTGTGCAATTTAATGTTCTCAAATCAGAATTCTGATGTAAACACCACGTTAAAAACAGTTTTCAGTCTTTTAAGCGGTTTTATGGAGTCGTTCTTATCTCTCTCTCCTGAAGCAGTCTTTCCTTTTCGTACAAACCGAATGTTACCTGTTTTCCTAGTAATCTGTCTTATGTATTCCACTTTACGCGTTCTCCGGTAAATCTTGCCCCATTACTTCTCCTGTTACCAAGTGAGGTAACCAACAGTGATATCATCATATACTTTTTTTTGAGATCAGGTTTTTCGAGAGAATTGAACCTCTTCCCTGCTTATGTGTTATGTGTCTATTTTAGATACAACATGCAACCAAAGAGGGAAATTTTAAATAGAACCGTCTTTTTGGCATTCCCACTTTCCACACGTCAGTACTTCAGATATATATCTTCGGAAATTTTCTTATGATTCCTTTTCATATTGTGTGGACAGCTACTCTCGTGTCTGCTTTGTTTTTCATGGTTTTTTCTATTTTTTGTCCTTTAAATAGGTGCGTGTTTAAGTAGTTTATTTCATTAATCGGGTCTTTCTGACTTCCCTTGTCTTCCACTACAAGACCAAAAATACCATCAGAAGTCAAAGTCAGACTCTTTATGCTCAGAATTTTGGTTTTGTTCTTTGTCAAATTATTAGGTAATGAGTTACGCACTAAGTCTGATGATCTGGAACAAATCCAGAATTGTAGGAAAAATCACTCATTTTATGTTACCACATACAATAAGGCTAATTACTCCCATGCCGTTGTTCACGCCTTTCTTCCCCTTCTTATTTTAGTACATAAGAAAGAAATGAACATACATTCATAAATTCTAAACTACTATTGTTTTAGAGACACAAAAAAAAAAAAAAAATCAGCTCTACCTACTTCAATTCACTTTCTATTCTTTTTACTCTATATTGCTATAGAATCTACATTTATAAAATATAAGACTGGGGTTTGGCCATTAGACAGAAAAACCTGTATTGTAATTGTTTATTTTCTGGTCACTATCATGTTTTCGAATCTATTTTTAAGCTTCCTGTTTTGTCTTAATCAAGAAATTTTATCGCTGATTCTGGTATTTCTTTGGCATAAATTTATCTGTTTTCTCTTGTAACACCACTGGACAGATCTTCCACTCACACAGTTCTTAAGTGCCTGCTTTTCGTCTGTCTTTTTTGTACCATATTTAATAGACTTTTACATAGACAACGCTAATACAACCGACTTCTCTCCATCCCAGAAAAATTTTTCAAAGACAGCACTTTGCTGTAATCGCAGTCTGATATATACTGCACATCCCCGGTCAAGTGATTATCTCCAGAACTGGAAACACACTCCTGAGTCATACTTAATGCCCAGATCTTTTAACGTTAGGTAACGTTGGTTAAACTAAAATACAATTTTCCGATGAGACAGCTTTCTTCTCTTTTAGAACGACGGATTGGATTTATGTATTTTGAGAAAATAACGCTCATTCTTCCAGCAGAGCTGCTCGCAAGTCTTGGAGAGTGATTGGTGGATGCTGACGTTTTGCAATCCGTCTCCCTAGTGTATCTCAGACATGGTCTGCGGGATTTAAATAGGGAGAGCGAGGTGGCCACGCCATGCGTGCAGTATCTTCCGTTTTCAAGAAACATCACCCATCCGTGCTCTATGAAGTCGAGCATTATCGTCCATCAGTACGAAATCTGGGCCCAGAGCAACTCGCAAAAACCGCACATGAGGTCCCAAGACCTCGTCACGATACTTAGCAGCAGTTAAATCTTGCCTGTTCACCAGTACAATATCATGAAGAGGTGTTCGAGTGGTCAACATAATCCCTGCCAACACCATTAGGGATTCCCCTCGATATCGGCCCATTTCTACAATGTTTATGTCCCAAAATCGTTGCCATGTTTCCTCCAGATGCGAATCCGACGAAAATCACTCTCCGGACCAAATCGGGACTCATTCGTGAAAAGAAAATTGGTCCACTGTTCGACCGTCCAGGTAGCATGTTGACGACTCCACTCTAGATGTGTAGACGAGTCAGAGGCAATAAAGGCCACTCTGCCGAAGCCTTCTGTACACCGTTTGCCTCGATACAACACGTCCAGTGGATAGTGAGACGTCAGATGCCCGTTGCCGTGGAGTTCTCAGGCGGTACCGTCGTGGCTTTACAACCAATTAACGATTCTCTTTTTCTGATGTCACACGTGGTCGGCTCTGCCCTGGTCTTCGGATACAGTTTCGGTCTCCGAGAAGCAACAGAACGATTCACATTATGCCATAGGACCATATCAGTTTGCGACTGTCCATCATCCGCCGGCTGCAGTGGCCGAGCGGTTCTACGAGCTTCAGTCTGGTACCGCGCGACCGCTACGGTCGCAGGTTCGAATCCTGCTTCGGGCATGGGTGTGTCTGATGTCCTTAGATTAGTTACGTTTAAGTAGTTCTGAGTTCTAGGGGACTGATGACCTCAGATATTAAGTCCCAAAGTCCTCAGAGCCATTTTTTTGTCCATATTCCATTCTTCCTATGGACTTCTACAGCATAGAGTCTAGTCGGCGTCCTCTCTGTGCCATACTGCACCGTCTGTATCTGTATACACAGTGACTGTGGATGTGGGAGTAGCCGGCAAACACTGTCTCGTTTTATAGGTGCCCTGACGTCATCGTTGGAGTGGTTGTCCGTTGACCGGAATACCATCTTTCGTGCAGAACACGATCGTAGGGACACATGTAGACAGTTTGTATGATTATATCGTGAATTAGATACAGGACGGACGAATAGTGGTTTGTTGCTTTAATTTTGGACACCATTGTACACTCCTGGAAATGGAAAAAAGAACACATTGACACCGGTGTGTCAGACCCACCATACTTGCTCCGGACACTGCGAGAGGGCTGTACAAGCAATGATCACACGCACGGCACAGCGGACACACCAGGAACCGCGGTGTTGGCCGTCGAATGGCGCTAGCTGCGCAGCATTTGTGCACCGCCGCCGTCAGTGTCAGCCAGTTTGCCGTGGCATACGGAGCTCCATCGCAGTCTTTAACACTGGTAGCATGCCGCGACAGCGTGGACGTGAACCGTATGTGCAGTTGACGGACTTTGAGCGAGGGCGTATAGTGGGCATGCGGGAGGCCGGGTGGACGTACCGCCGAATTGCTCAACACATGGGGCGTGAGGTCTCCACAGTACATCGATGTTGTCGCCAGTGGTCGACGGAAGGTGCACGTGCCCGTCGACCTGGGACCGGACCGCAGCGACGCACGGATGCACGCCAAGACCGTAGGATCCTACGCAGTGCCGTAGGGGACCGCACCGCCACTTCCCAGCAAATTAGGGACACTGTTGCTCCTGGGGTATCGGCGAGGACCATTCGCAACCGTCTCCATGAAGCTGGGCTACGGTCCCGCACACCGTTAGGCCGTCTTCCGCTCACGCTCCAACATCGTGCAGCCCGCCTCCAGTGGTGTCGCGACAGGCGTGAATGGAGGGACGAATGGGGACGTGTCGTCTGCAGCGATGAGAGTCGCTTCTGCCTTGGTGCCAATGATGGTCGTATGCGTGTTTGGCGCCGTGCAGGTGAGCGCCACAATCAGGACTGCATACGACCGAGGCACACAGGGCCAACACCCGGCATCATGGTGTGGGGAGCGATCTCCTACACTGGCCGTACACCACTGGTGATCGTCGAGGGGACACTGAATAGTGCACGGTACATCCAAACCGTCATCGAACCCATCGTTCTATCATTTCTAGACCGGCAAGGGATCTTGCTGTTCCAACAGGACAATGCACGTCCGCATGTATCCCGTGCCACCCAACGTGCTCTAGAAGGTGTAAGTCAACTACCCTGGCCAGCAAGATCTCCGGATCTGTCCCCCATTGAGCATGTTTGGGACTGGATGAAGCGTCGTCTCACGCGGTCTGCACGTCCAGCACGAACGCTGGTCCAACTGAGGCGCCAGGTGGAAAGGGCATGGCAAGCCGTTCCACAGGACTACATCCAGCATCTCTACGATCGTCTCCATGGGAGAATAGCAGCCTGCATTGCTGCGAAAGGTGGATATACACTGTACTAGTGCCGACATTGTGCATGCTCTGTTGCCTGTGTCTATGTGCCTGTGGTTCTGTCAGTGTGATCATGTGATGTATCTGACCCCAGGAATGTGTCAATAAAGTTTCCCCTTCCTGGGACAATGAATTCACGGTGTTCTTATTTCAATTTCCAGGAGTGTATATGGGACTTCAAGCGAGCACATGTGTCCTACGATACAGATATTGTTCCCCAACAAAGATTAAAACAATAACGATTAAAATATTTTGATTCACTGTATAATATAAAAAATATGTGGTTGCACACATGTCCTTGCTCACATAGTCACTCTACCTGAATATTAACTCGTCAATTTTAAATCAGAGATTTTGAGATTTCGGTGTATTCGGGAGTTGTGCTTATCAGTTTTGAGGCATATCACAAATGTACAAGAGTCTAATGATGGATCAATGCTTATTTAGCACGGTCGTTTAGCTGTCTGTCTTATTTTGTAAGGATATAGATAGTCTTCGCAGACCTATTAATAACGTTGCAGATTAAATGTTCTTCTTGTTATATTTAAAAAAATAAAGGACTCACTAATGTTTGCTATAATTAAACACACAGAGGTGTTGGACTCACAGCAATGTTAAGGACTGTTCATTCTCCTCACAGAAAGAAGAACTGTGTAGTTCAAAAAATGGTTCAAATGGCTCTGAGCACTATGGGACTGAACATCTGAGGTCATCAGTCCCCAAAACGTAGAACTACTTAAACCTAAGGACATCACGCACATCCATGCCCGAGGCAGGATTCGAACCTGTGGCCGTAGCGGTCGCGCGGTTCCAGACTGAAGCGCCTAGAATCGCTCGGCCACACCGGCCGGCAACTGTGTAGTTCATTATACTGATCAACAATTAGAAAATATCGCTGTTACGGAAAGTAATAGGCAAGCAGACATAGTTGTCACTTCCAACAGCAGAATTCTGTACACATTTGTGGCGATGAATTAAAGAGTGTCTCGGTATGCTATAGCGAGGACGCCAAGCATACAAGTATCAACGTACACACATGGTTTAATTTAGGACACTTAATAGGTACTTTAGGTCCATTAACGTGCCGTTATATGCACTTCGTGAAAGATTTCTTCTACAATCTAGACCTAGTCCGACGTTATCCTGCTATTAAAGTGCACCACAACGGGAATACAGCAGATTTCATCTTTGGTTATGGTACATTCCTCTTTTATCGTTCTCTGGTGATACAGAGTTTGCAGCTGTTGAGATCGAAATTTTTAACCCCACTGCATCTTGAACCATGTCAGTGGGGTTCCACTGATCACTGGATTTTAAATAAACACTCCCGGCTATTGTTTGTCCATGACGTCACCGAATAAAAAATAATAAGCTTAGATTTTAACGTCTCGTCGGCGATTAGGTCGTTAGAGATGGAATGGAAACTCCGATTGCACATGAGTGGCTTTCGAGATTCCAAGGATCCATCCCAAAATTTTCGGTAAGTGATTTACGAAAACTACAGGGAGTCTAAGTCTTGATGGTCGAATGGGAGTTGTGAAACATCAGAACATAAAGTGGTACAAAAAAACATTCCTTTATTCGTGTAAGATCAAGGAATACACAACTGTAATAGAAATATGATGTGAGAGAGGTTCCGCAGTGAGCGAAGTTCTTGTCATTCCCATGTATACTCCGCACCCTGACCTACCTCCAGAGGGATGACCATTTAGCTAGTTTCATGTTCTCTTGATCATTTTCACGATAAATCGTAATGATGTGGAACGAGACATTTTACATTCACATTGCAAATTAATTTGTAAATATAGCTACATGATTAATTTTAAGTGCTTTTTTTTTTCTAACACACAGATGTGAGTTAGTAATTCCTATCCACCACCTTTTACACTTTAGAATAATAGAAGTTCTTCTGAGGAACAGAAGGAGTTGTCAAGGACAAAATTTTTCCGTTTTTTTATAATTTTGCCGGGCTGCCAGATTCTAATTCCATCGGCCTGCTGACGATTAACTCTAGCATTAGACCGATGACCTCATGCCTGGTCTCCTCACCCACAACTCCAACCCTCTAGCATTACCTACGCATTTTCCATAATACAATGTGTAAGTAGCGTCCAGAGCCTGAAAATATCTTTTAGCACACTCTTAGCAGTATCAGCGCATTTTCAGTTATGTATACTACAAAGATAGGATCACCACAAAAAATTCAAAACATGAAAATTTTGTAAACTGTTGTTGAATTTTACTCATAACACACTTTTTAAAGAGATAGTGATGTGTAAGAAAGGTCCTGAACTTGAAAATATTGAATATGACGTTCATTGTGGAAAGTGATATCTATTATTAAGATGTAACTTTTTGTGTTAAGTTTCACAGAAAAATTTAAAACATTAGTGGACTCTGGTAGTAGACTAGGAACAACAAACATTGATTTCTAAATTTTAAAATATGAATTAACTGAATGGATTACAATATTTTCAAAAGATGGGCATGAAGTACCCCGCCCCCCCTCCCCCCCCCCCCCCCCCCCCACACACACACACCCTCCGCCCCAACCCCTAGTATTGCGAAACAACGCCTCCACGTCGAGGAGATGTTCGAGATGGTAACCTCTCATATGGTGGTTACTCCTCAATAGCGAAAGATATTCATTCGTCTAGAGACGTCAGAAATATTTTATGAAATGCATGACATGTAGCTGTCTGTGTGTCCTTTATTGTCACTACGGCTTTCGGTTAATAAATAGCATTACATAGTCTGTTTGTAGGTAGAAAAGCATGAAACAGCCATAAACGCATAGCATCCAATCAATTACACACGATGTGGTGTAAACCAGTATTTATAGACATTGACATATATTCAGATATCATGTCATGTCATTCAATATGGCAGTGATATGACATCCCGTGATACAAAATAACAAAAGAACTTTTAAAATTATTAGTTTATACCACCTCGCGTGCAGCTGATTGGATCGTATAAATTTCTGGTTGCTTCGTGCTGTCTTTGCCGAAAACAGACACTGCGATGCTGGTTATTAGCCAAACGCGGTAGTGAGAGTAAAGGACATATAGACAGCTGCGTGTTACGAATTTCAAAAATAAATATTTAATAACTGTTGACAATCGACTTCAAAAAACGTTTAGTCGTCAGAAGTGATCCATAATCTTCTGTCCAAAAAGAAAATGTATCTGGGCGATACGGAACAGTAATTAGATTGCCGTCAATAGGAAAGTGTACTGTGTCAGCGCCGATCCGCTATACTCCTCTTGAGCGATAAGTCTCGAATTGATAGCGGCTTCTATTTGTATCAATACGCTCTCAAAGCCTACGTCGTCCTCTTGCGAACTTTCCAACACATTCCTCATGCACTGTGTGATGGAGTCTATCGTTCACTCACGCCAGCCTTCACACAAAGCTGCCCGCGGCAGTATAAATGTCCATGCAACGCCGTAATTTGCACAGTACTGGAGCACTGCAGCGTGACGAATATGGTCGAAAAGGTTAGTTAGCTCCGCGTTTGCGGCGTGAAAATTGACAGCATTGTCCGAATAGATGGTGGCTGCTAAAACCCTAGTGCTCACAAAGCCGTGAGAAATTTGTCGGTCGACACGTCCGTGACGAGTTCAAGATGAACGGCATGTGTTGTTACTCATGCATAAAGAACCTTGTATGACTTCTTAGTGACAGTGGCGCATCAAAAGCAACACATATAACTGGAAGTGCTTGTGTGGGTCGGAGTCTATCTGGAGTTAAACGAATTTCTATTTCAGGATGTGGATGTTTTGCAAGATAATTAAGAATTCAGAACTTCCTTGATTGCTTGTCTTGTGCGCAAAATTCCTGTTTCGTTCCCGGATATCGGCACCAATTTTGGTGAAAGTTCAGTACGGTAGAGGACTGATCGTAACATAAGAAACAGCTGTTTATTTCCATAACAGGAAGGAATATACGGCAATAACAGAGTTACGATGTCACAGCTAGCGATATTCTTGTCGTTCTGCGACCCCCGGTTTCCAGTTTCTTTAAAACTAGGCCGCCTCTCTCGGTTCCAACAAGACGTGTTGGCTCACCGGTGAGACAAGATGGAGCAGGATTCGTTTCAGTACACACTATAGTGGTGGTCCGTACGTCAAGCACATCTGCAGATAGTAACGGTCGTCTCAGCAGAAGATATCATGTGAATGTCACGTGGTTTAATTTCTGTTACTGTAATAACGCCAAAATCTAATAATAAAAAAAAAAATGGTTCAAATGGCTCTGAGCACTATGGAACTTAACATCTGTTGTCATCAGTCCCCTATAACTTAGAACTACTTAAACCTAACCAACCTAAGGACATCACACACATCCATGCCCGAGGCAGGATTCGAACCTGCGACCGTAGTGGTCACGCGGTTCCAGACTTTTTTTTCTTTTTTTTTTAAACAAATAAAAACCTCTTGGGTATGAAAATAAAAGACGACGTTCTTCATAAAATAACACAATATCCTTTGAAAACGTAAAACATAAAAGGTAGCTATATTTCCGCAACGGCCTTCTTTTGTATTTGTATGTTTTTTGTTAACATAAATGAGTATACAGTCTCACCATCAGCAGCATTTTTTTTTTTTTTTGGGGAGCACAAGAGAAAGAAAACAAATAGGCTGCAGATAGAGAGCTATGTGTGAAAAGGATAAACATGTGTAAGGAGAAAAAAAACTTAGAAGAGGAGGAGAAAAGAGAAGTGAAATAAAATAGGAATACTTTCCGCGTCATGCTCCACTTTGGCGCGCCAGCAGAACAAAAAGCATTCTATCATTGACCATTGAAGGGGAACGTGGGATCGTCCAGTCTTGGCTGGCACGGTTCGTGGAGATTCCAGCTTTGAGGCGGGTTGGTGAAAATGCTCTGTAAATAGTTCGCGAAAGTGGCCCGATAGTGTCGATGCCGGCGAAGAGTGTGGTGATGTACTAGGAGGCGTGTTCAAAAGTCCGCCGGATCGACGATGTGGTCCCGGAAGAGGTAGTTGACAGCCATGCCACTGCTCCATGTGATGGCGTGCCACTTAGCCGATGGAAAGTAGGTCGTGTCGGGATATATCATCATAGTGGGAGAAACGTGATGTGGTGGTACTCGGAGGTAGAAAGCCACAATCTTCTGTACGAGGGTCCAGACAGCTGCTGCTGGCCCACACTCAAAACGATGTAAATCTGTATCTTCGACATTGCACTTGAGGCACAGGGGTGAGTCCACCAGTGCGATGCGATGCAGTTTCTGTCTTGTAGTATACTTGCCGTTGACGAGAAGGTACCACATAGAGGTGGTGTCAGTGGTGTGATATGGTTGGTGGATCGTTTTCCAAACTGTAGGCCATGAAACCTGGGGGTGACGTGTTTCGACGGGGTTGCGGGGTGGAGACTTTCGGAGAAGGCGGTAGATGTCGCGGGTGGTCGTCTTCCTGGTCCTGGGGAGCTCGGTGCATATGTAGCTGTACTCCAAAAAGAAACGGCCGATATGTGACATCGGAGGTGGGATGTGTGACAAAGACGTCGGTGGGCGTCTCGAAACAGGTGCGAGCTCGGTGGTCAACATTCCAGTAAAGCTAGTATTTTGGCTTTTCCATAACCGGAGCATAGTATTGGTGTAAAGTGCCGTAGTCCTGGCTCTCACATTAACCAGATCGAGGCCACCATCCCGCTTCGGTAAGGTGAGAGCCTCATACTGGACTTTGAAGATGTGTCCAGAACAAATGAAATAGCCGAATGCCGCCTGTAACCTGGCCGCCATTGTCGCAGTGATGGGCAGAATCTGCGCTATATGGGGTATCCGAGCTGCCAGATGGGTATTGACGAAGGTGACCCTCTGGCACATATTCAGCGGGCGTAGTATGTGATTTTGGATGTTGGCCCGGATGCGTTGCAGCAGCGCCCGAAAATTGATAGCCGAGGTGCGGCGAATGTCTCGCGTGTACACCAATCCGAGACAACGAATGGTGTCCACCAGTTGAAATGGAACTACGCTGTCTGCGGGAAGGCCGCGGCCGATCTTCATGGCGGATGATTTTGCCACGTTCATAGCGCTCCCTGCCCCAGCACTGTAACGGGTAATCCACTGCATCGCAGCTTGTACGTCAGCCACTGAACGTACGACGAGGGCCAAGTCGTCCGCGTAAGCTCGGCAGCGGAACATATGATCCCGGAGTGGAATACCTGTCAAACGTTGCCGTAATCCGCAAATGAGTGGTTCCATCGCAATGGCATAAAGCACCGTCGACAAAGGGCAACCCTGCCGTACTGAGCGTTCAATCCGTATAGGTTCTGTAAGTCTGCCGTTGACAAGAAGTCTGGACGTTGCTCCACGAAGGAGCCGCATAATCACTTGCGTGAACGTCGGGGGAATTGCCATTCGGTCCATCACTGCGTTGAGGAATGCACGATTGACGCGGTCAAACGCTTGTTTGAAGTCGATGGAGATTAAAGCGCCTGGCAGTCGCGAGTGTGTTGCCACAGCGATCACATCTCGATATTCACTGAGGGCCGGTTGTATATTACGATTGCCGCCTAAGGATGTTTGTTCGTGGGAAACAATGTCCCGTACGACACGTTTGCGTCGCACTGCTAGAAGGCGTGTGAAAATCTTGAAGTCCGAAATGAGTAACGTGATCGGCCAATAACTGTCGAGTCGTGTTCCTCCTGCGGGTTTCGGGACTGGTACAAGTAAGCCTTCCTTGAACATTGGTGGCGGGTTCGCCGCGCCGGACAAAAGTTCCCAGTACATGTCCCTCCATTGTGGCATCAACAAATCTTGGAAGGTTCTGTAAAATTCGAGAGGTAAACCATCCGGGCCGGGAGATCGATTCAGAGACCCCTTGGCCACAGCGTCTTGGACGTCGTCGGTGGTCACTTCAGCAGTCAGGAGGGTTGCAGCTGCTACGTTTAGAGTACCAAGTGTCTCATGGGCAACCTCAGCAATGGCCTCTGCACCGGCAGGTACTTCTTGATAGAAAAGTCTATAGTGCGTTGTGAATGCATCCGCAATGGTAGCTTGCGAAGTCAGCCGTCGTCCATCAGGTAAGTCTAAAGTTGTCATTAAAGCCTGTCGGCGTCGACGAACATTTTGAACAATATGATGCATAGAAGGTTCTTCACCATTAATCCTGTCTTGGCTGCGGGCTCGTACAATGGCTCCCTCTAGACGGCATCTGGTCAAGGATAAAATCTTTGCCTTGATGCGTTGAGCTTCTTTGAGGCGATCCGGGGATGGAGGATGATCCATGAGTTCACGTAGAGCGCTATAGTAGAAATCAGTTGTATGGTGATTCCACCTGGCTTTGGCTCTGCCATAGTGTATCAATGTGCGTCGGATGGCCGGTTTGGCGCACAGCAACTACCACTGCAGTGTGGTCTCGTAACGCATAATGCGTTGAACACAGGTGTGCCACGTGTCGGTGACCTGTTGTCGACATTCAGGGTCCGGCAGTAGCGCGACATCGAGTTTCCAAGGTCCTGCACTGCGCCATATAGATTGTCGACGTAGGTTCATGGTACAGATATAGATGTCATGATCCGAAAAGGCAGACGGCCAACGTTCCGCGTCGAGGAGAACTGATTTTAGAGCGTTAGAGATGTATATTCTATCAAGTCGGCTGGCGGAGTGGCTCGTGATGTATGTATACCCCGGGCGGTCGCCGTGTACCACTCGCCAAGTGTCGAGGAGACGAAGGCGGCGGACGAGGAAGCGAAGTTCGGGACAAGTAGTGAAATGGGGGTATTGGTCTGTGCGCTCAAGAACACAGTTGAAATCTCCACCTATGATGAGATGATCGTATCGACCGAGGAATAAAGGCGTGATATCTTCTGCGTAGAACTAGGAGCGATCCCTCCGTTTATCAGTGCCCGATGGGGCGTAGAGATTTATGATTTTGAGTCCTTCAACTGTTATGGCCACCCCTCGCGCTGTTGGGAGGTATGCGACATCGGAAACTGCAATTCCTTCTCGGAGGAGGATGGCTGCGCCTGTGTGTTCCATAGCTGCAGGGGCGGCGTACGTCTCATATCCATAACACCCAGTCCAAGTCGCTGTCCTCAGTTCTTGTAACAGGGCGATGTCGATGTCCGCTGCTCTTAGCGTGTCACGGAGCAGTTGAAGTTTAGCGTGGGAGCCGATATTATTAGTATTGATAGTAGCTATTCGATACGCCTGATGGGAGATCCGTGCTGCTGATAGGTTCGTAGCTGGTGAAGATTGTTGTGGTGGATGCTGGAAGTCCATAGAAGTCGCAGGATTCGCCGTAGAAACTTCCCCCATTTTAGTTTTGGTCTAACGGAGAAACAGATCTCATTTCCGCATCAGATAGAGGTGGGAAATCCGTGTCATCCGCCCATGAAAGGTGTCCGACAGGTTTGACATCGGCGAGAGGTGGCAGCGCTGGCCGAGTCGGCTCAATGGCGTCGGTGACAACAGGCGTGCTATGTTCCATGGCTTCTGGGCGCGGGGCTTGCGCATGATCTCTGTTGGACGGGTCACCGTCTTGTGGATGACGCGTCTCCGTGGCAGAGGAGAAAGTGTTATCGTGTTCTCCGTCGGAGTGATGTGGCATCTCTTCGTCCTGCGGAGGGGGCTCAATGGTCGAGTCTGATGTCTTGCGGCGTTTTTTTCGTCGTTTGGGTGACTTCTGCTTTCGGCAATGAGTTTCGGTGTCTGAGGAAGGAAGAGATTCACGTCGTTCCGGTACAAAAGCCGCGGGTGCTATGATGCGGTCTTCATTCTCCAGAACACTCTCATTGGTATCCTTGTGATCTTCTAACGTGGGTGTGTCCGGCTGTTGGACATGTTCACGGGCGGCAACGCCGGTGTCAAGGTGCTGGGACGCCTCCGGGTGTATCGGACCAGAGAGACGCTCATGAACGGCGCCTTGTGAGGGCTGGACGTGCAGTGTCGCCGCATAGGTGACTGGAAGAGTGGTCGTGGTTCTGTCGGTGTTCGTATCGTCGGGCCTTAGTTGTGTGATTACGGACGTGGCCTTCTTTGCCACAACCGGAACATGTTCGAGGTTGTCCGTCGTAAATGACCACCGCACGGCAGCCGCCGATAGAAATGTACGATGGAACGTGCCGTTTGAGATCGATTCGGACTTGTCTCACACCATTAAGCACCGGATACGTCGTAAACTGTGCCCATGTCTCGGCTACGTGGCTCTGGACTTTTCCGAACGGGCTTAGCGCCGCGGTGACTTCATCTTCATTCACCTCGAAAGGCAGTTCGAATACACGGATCGTCCGAAGGCCAAGTCCTGCATGGTCGACATCCACAGGCCCGACGTTTCCGTCAGAGTGCCGAAATTTTAGTCCATGTCGCGTCCTTTGAATGATCTCGTTGCAGGCAGCGTCGGAAGTCATCTTAACATAAACGACGCTGCTAATGATCGATAGGTGTACGCCGATGAGTTCGTCACGTGGGATCTTCACGTCTTCGCGTAGGAAGCGTTCGACGGCCAGTGCTTTGGGTCGTGCGTATTCGTTTGAGAAGGTGAACTTAAGAGTGTTCTTCCTGTAAGAGTTGGCCATGAGAGCTTGTTCGACTGAGAAGCGCTGTGACGAGGAAGTAAACAAAACACTCCGCGCGCGCAGCGGCGTGGACGGCCGAGCGCGGTGCGCACTGCTGCCCTGCCGAACGCAGACTGGTAAGACTGAAGCGCCTAGAACCGCACGGCCACACTGGCCAGCTCTAATGATCAGATTCTGTTCATTTAAGTGAGGAAACTAATCACGACTATAGAGCTCAGCGAGTTCCAGATGTCATGAAAAGGAAAAGAATCAGCGCCGCCGTATCTCACGGGATGTAGCACATATAGTGGTTATTATCAGCTACAGGTGAATCACTACCTCGCGACTGAGCAGTACGACAGAAGCAATTAGATGGTTTAAAGCGTCAGTTTTATTATTTTTTTCTTCTTTAGGTCCAGCAGCATAATATACGTTATTAACCACGTAATATGGACACCACATTATTGGAGACGTAAGTATAATAGAGTAACTTTAATATACACTGAAAGAAAAAAGTAGCAACACCAAAAAATTATGAACTTAGAGTAATAAAATTACGAGAATACATCTGTATAGCGATGAATTCTTCCCATCAGTGGAATACGCCGAGAAAGACTGCAATCGCTTATAAATTTGTATAGGTAACATATTTAAGTATTAACACTGCAAGATCACATTGTAATGTAAGCACGAGATAAGCCATTGCAAATGTGAAATGCTGGTACATTAATAAAAGGGGTAGCCGCCAGTTCGTTGAATGCAATAACTGAAACGTGCATGCATTTTGTTGTATAGATGCCGATTTTCAGTACGTGGGATGAGGTTCCATGCATGTTGCACTTGGACGGTCAGTTTGCGGATCACGCTGGAGCAGTCGTTCGATGTTGTCCCATATGTGCTGGATTGGAGACGGATTTGGTGATCGAGCAGGCCAAGACAACATGTCGACACTTTGAAGAGTTTGTTGCGTTACAAAAGCGGTATGCCCGTGAGCGTTATCCTGCGGGAAAATACCCCCTGGAATGTTGTTAATGAATGGCAGCACAACATGGTAAATCACCAGTTTGATGTACAAATTTGCATTCAGGGTGCGTAGGATAACTACGAAAATGTTTCTGCTGTCATACGAAATCGCGCAGACCATAACTGCAGGTGTATATCCAGTGTGTGTAGCACACAGACAGGCTGATTCCACCCTCTCAACTGACTGACCTTCTAACAGACGGCCGTCACACAGGCAAAACCAGCTTCCATTAGAAAACACTGCAGACTTCCACCCTGCCCTCCAATGAGGGCCTTCTGACACCACAGAAGTTTTTTTTTTTTTTTTTTTTCGTGTGACTAGGGCCTCCCGTGGGGTAGACGTTCGCCGGGTGCATGTCTTTCGATATGACGCCATTTCGGCGACTTGCGCGTCGATGGGGATGAAATGATGGTGATTAGGACAACACAGTACCCAGTCCCTGAGAGGAGGAAATCTCCGACCCAGCCGATAATCGAACCCGGGCCCTTAGGATTGACATTCGGTCGCGCTGACCACTCAGCTACTGGGGGCGGACACCACTGAAGTGGCCAGTGAGGTCAGCGAAATGCACGGTACAGGGCGTCTGGCTCCGAGCTGTCCTTGAAGTAGCCGATTTGTAACAGTTCCTTGTGCCACTGTGGTGCCAACTGCTACTCAAATTGCTTCTGCAGATGTAGTACGATGTGCCAAAACTATACATCGAACACGATGGTCTTCCCTCTCGGTAGTGCCACATGCCCGTCTGGAACCCGGTCCTCTTGCGGCCGTACATCTCCGTGGCCACTACTTCCAGCAAGCATGTACTGTGGCTCCGTTCCTTCCAAGTCTTTCTGCAATATCGCAGAAGGTACATCCAGCTTCTCGTAGTCCTATTACACACAGATAATGACGTCTTTGTTGCCTTAAAGGCATTATTGATTAACGTCAACTCACCACGTCTAATCTCAAAGGTAACTAACACTCACCGCCATTACAGTGTGTATTTAAGGCAAACCTGATTTGTATCTTCATAATGGCGCTATTAGCGCCACTGCTATGCGCCTGGGGTGAAACTTGAATGGACATCATGTTTCAGATGTAGAAACACGCCTACCAACTATCGTTTATATCGCACAACTCCTTGGTGTTGTGATTTTTGTTCCGTCAGAGTAAATGATATTAACATTTACACATGATCTCACCAAAACTGCTTTCGCAAGTACTTGACAGTGGCGATAAATGCCGAAAGAATCCGTCGTTAATAAAGAGTAATTATTAAAAGTAGCTATTCTGAAGCATCTTTCTAATAATAACGTCATTATTATCATCCATGACAACTAGGATCCTAAAGACGAAGCTGTATTTCTTTATAAGCAGTAACCTAAATATTATATCCTTTATTTGACCGCGCCTGCCAATGTTTTAAACAAATAAACCACCAGGTCGTCATGTGCATTTTCTGTGAACAGAAGTTAATTTAGGGATGCAACATTCGCCTTTTGCCGACTGGCTGGTTCGCTATTTTAGTTTCAGTGTGTAAACGTGACATGTTCGTTATGCATTATTCTGATAGTTCGTAAACTGCCCGCAAACCGTTGCAAAGTCATGAGGAATTTTACATATTGTCACAAAGATCGTTGCATATGAGCACTTTGGTGAATTTCGAAACATAAACATGGAAGTTTGCTAAAAATGACATGCAGAATCCGGCCCCTTTTTCTTTCACTTTATCACATTCTTTCTCCTTGCGCTTCCCTGGCGTTTAACACGTTTAGTATGGGTCTACCTTTTCAGGAGTTGGCATATTTTCTTTTCATTATTTAACTCTGGTGGTGGAGGCCCTTCCTCAAGCCACAGTTGCCGAGGCAACCTAACGGAGAGAAGCCGTGTCTGCCATCTGTTTGCGGATCATGCAAAATTTGTTCTGTGTTTTATCTTATCGTAACTGTTTACGTATCATATTCACTGAGGCATAATTTGGAGACCAGCCCGGCCGAGTGTGGGAAACCGCCTAAAAACCGTACACAGGCTGCGCAGTGTACCAGCACACGGCTCTTAATCCGCCGCCCGGATTAGATGCGGGTCTCGCGTACCTTGCTGTCTCGCAACCTACTGCGCTGCGCGTTACGCTATGCGAGCAAGTATTTTCACATTGTAGTAATGTGATCATCCGTCCCGATTTTTTCGGGGCAGTCACGATTTTTGTGGGCCAGTCACGAATTTCTTTCACCTGTTTGTTCAGAATTTAACAATTATGAAACAATTTATCCCGAATTTATTTCACCTGTGTCGGTGTATTTTATTATTAGTTTTAGTTATGCTGGAGAATTGTTTGACAATGAGATTCTGCTCTTACCAAAGTGTACCCACTACATTGTAATCTTCGACCATAAATATAATAGACTGGCCCTGACGTCATTTTCGTGGCTCCAACATCTCTGCGCTAAAGTCACGTGAATGTTGGCAAAGCATGGTTGTTTCGTGTTGCGCTTATGGCTGTACTCAGCGTTTTGTCGGGGGAAATGGCATTACATTTCACGTGTGTTTCTATGATAGTGCAGATGCGTTTATTGAAATCTGCTGAAGTGACTTTTATACGTTTTTTACACTTGAAATCGAGTGTCACGTAAATTAAAGTGTTGAAAGTGATGCCTGTAAAGTCAGACTCATATTAAATTTTGGAAAGTGTCTGTGATAATTCGGTTACAGATGTAAGTATAACTGTTTCTCGTTCCTACTCATAGGTTCCCTAAGATGAAAACCGAAGGCAGCTTTGGATACAGGCCCTGAAACGGAAAACCTTTAAGCCATCTGCACATACGCGCCTTTTTTTATATACAAGTGAGATTATAATAAGGTAAGAGCACCTATAGTCGACACATGAAGAGAATTTTTTCTACCTTCTAATACTATTAAATAAATGTAGGCTCCAAAATTATTTTCTGAAACTTCAAAGTCTCACCTTTCATTTAAAACATCATTTTTTAAAACTGATAGTTTAACCTTTGTAAAAATAGTAGGAACCGAACCTTGGAAGTGCACCTACAATTGATACTCTAAAATGGACCTGCTCCTAAAGTCGACAATTTTGGCACCTATAGTTGACATAATTCCCATATCCCATTTTCTTTTATAAGTGACTAGAGCTCAAAACACGGCGAATCCAACATTTAAAGTTTTCACACGAGCCCACTCTTACTGTTTAAAAGAATTTTAACGACATTTTACTTTAATTGATAGTTTATAACAATTTAGTCCCGCTACCCACCAGAGGGGCGTTCGATGTATTTGTTAGATTTTATAAATGGTACTGAGAACAAATCCAGGTCAAATGTAGTTCTGACATAATTTTTCGCAAATAAAAAAGTAATTTTTGTTGGAAGCGTTTGGCAGCCAATTGAGAAATGTGGGTAAAATACGATAGAAACATAGGATGGCAGACCGCTGATTTGAAATCCCGCCACGTTTTGTCAACAGTCACGTGGTTTATGTTGGAGCCACACCAGCCCTATAGCTTCTGCACAGCAAGGCCAGTCTACTAGTATCTATGGTCGAAGATTGTAATACACAGTCTCGTTGGTTTTGGCGTTACGAGTGCAGTGTATGCTGGTGTCTACCGCCGAATGTCATCTGTACGCGCCAGATTGTATGAGACTACATTGTGTGCTCTGTAGTGCTACGCTATATTACATTAATTAAGTATAGTTGTTTCTCTTCGTCAGTAACCGTATTTCTTCGCGAGAATGAGTACAAAGAAGTGTCAGTGCCTCTTTAATTAACAACTGCAGAAATAATTTCCTTTCATCAACGATATTAATTTTTCGAATTAAAAAGGAAAAGTGAGGTGCAACATACGTGCTTCTAATTTTTCAATAAGTCACGATGGACGCAGTGATGTACAACTGTACTTAAAAAGTGACGAACATGAAAGGACAGTATGTGCAGCAGCGTCTAGCGCAAACTCATTCTTTAAATCTGAGAAACTTTATTATGGTCAAGATGAGAGGTTAGTGGCAACTGAAAGAGTCTTCGCATATCACACAATCTAGCACAATTATAGTTTCAGATCTATGGATTGTATGTCGAAACTTCTTCAAGCAACGTTAGAGCCTAAATTTGCAATTGTACGTCCAAAAATAGAGGCCATAATCGTGAATGTGCTAGCTCCTCACAGATTAGTTATGTTATGACGTGATTTAGAAAAGGTCTCATTTATTTCACCTCTGACTGATGCATCTAACCACAAAGAGATTAAGATCTTCCCTCTCCTCATTAGATATTCTGATAACAAAACAGGTATAAAAGTAAGATTATTACAATTAAAATTATTGCCTGGAGAAACATCTATTACTGTGAGTGAATATTTAAGAAACTGCCTCATAGAAAATGCTCTAGCAGAAAAAGTTATTGGACCGTCTGCTGATAATACAACTGCAATTTTTGAGGTGCTGAAAGAAAAAGTCAGAATAATGTTTTTATCAAACTACAAGCGAAACTCGGCCAAGGACTGAGGGAGGTTGGTTGTGCTGCCCATATATTGCATAATACTGTTAAAGTAGCTGCTGATACTTTGCCTATAGATATAGAAATGATAGTTTTCAAAACCTTTTTTACTTCAGATCATCAACTGTTAGGGTTGAAACTCTGAAAGACTTTTGCCGCTTTGTTGAAACAATTCTGAAATGATTTTACGTTACGTTCAAACAAGGTGGTTAGCACTATTTCCTGCTGTTGAATGAATCATCAAAATGTTTAAGCCACACAAAGTCATGCTTCCAATCTGAAAAAGTCCACTGTGGCCTCTAAACGTCTTTCAAAACCATTTTTCTGAAGTGTGGTTATACTTTTTTCACAGCCAGGCTTCAATTCATGAAGCAGTTAGAAAAGTTGAAGGACAGACAATTACTCTATTTGAACTGATTAATTGTATCAGTAAGTTGGAAACTACTCTGCAGTCCAGAATTGAAGACCAGTTTCTTTCTTCAAGTGTTGAAACAATTGTAGAAACCCTTGAAACAGAAATATGTCTGCTTCCAGCGGAGATAAACATTTCTCAGAGTGGTATATTAACCTTTTATGAAACTGCTCTATCCCGCTTAAAAAAAAAAAGGACTGAAAAAAGTCTCCAGGACTTGGAATCCTACAGATGGGTTACAGTAAATCAAATAGCTTTATAGGACTACATCGAAAGAACTACTTCTCTGGCTATTAAAACCGTGCCATGTGTTCAGTTTGCAGAAAATGAAATGTATCATGAGTATGTCAATGTCAAACAGTTAGTAACCAGTAAGAAAATCAGTAACTGGACTACTAACAACGCTTTGCAGATCGAACATGGTTTGAAACTACGAGTATTTCCCATTTCAGCCAGAATCATGTGACATTCACAGATTTACACAAGTATCGTGGAGTTTCTCTTCTATCTTCCTGGTACTAATACTGCTACTGAGAGAATATTTTCCCACGGGAATAATATAAAAACAAGTGACAAAACGTAGCTTGCTGTAGAAACTATGAAAGCAATTTTAGTAAACAGAGTGAATTATGATGAAACTTGTGTTGAATTTTTTCACATGTTTTTGAAGAATACAGACCTACTTAAGAAAATTCACATTACTGATAAACATAGTTGTCCTGATCGCACTCTTTCATCTTAGAAGGTAATAGTGCGTAAATTACTGTACCTTTTGTAAAAAATTAAGTGATATTTTGTTTACAGGGTGTTACAAAAAGGTACGGCCAAACTTTCAGGAAACATTCCTCACACACAAATAAAGAAAATATGTTATGTGGACATGTATCCAGAAACGCTTAATTTCCATGTTAGAGCTCATTTTAGTTTCGGCAGTATGTACTGTACTTCCTAGATTCACCGCCATGATTTCATACGGGATACTCTACCTGTGCTGCTAGAACATGTGCCTTTACAAGTACGACACAACATGTGGTTCATGCACGATGGAGCTCCTGCACGTTTCAGTCGAAGTGTTCGTACGCTTCTCAACAACAGGTTCGGTGATCGATGGATTGGTAGAGGCGGACCAATCCCATGGCCTCCACGCTCTTCTGACCTCAACCCTCTTGACTTTCATTTAGGGGGACATTTGAAAACTCTTGTCTACGCAACTCTGGTACCACATGTAGAGACTCTTCGTGCTCGTATTGTGGACGGCTGTGATACAATACGCCATTCTCCAGGACTGCATCAGCGCATGCGACGGAGGGTGGATGCATGTATCCTCGCTAACGGAGGACATTTTGAACATTCCCTGTAACAAAGTGTTTGAAGTCACGCTGGTACGTTCTGTTGCTGTGTGTTTCCATTCCATGATTAATGTGATTTGAAGAGAAGTAATAAAATGAGCTCTAACATGGAAAGTAAGCGTCCACATAACATATTTTCTTTCTCTGTGTGTGAGGAATGTTTCCTGAAAGTTTGGCTGTACCTTTTTGTAACACCCTGTATACCTCATATATATTGCAAACTTAGTAATGTGTTGCAAATTTGTGATATGGGTCTAGAAAATATGGTCACGTTATATTACGGTAATGCAACTACTCTATTACAGATTTTTGTGTGCTGGGCGAACCAATTACGTACATTATTTTAGATTTTCATTTTTATTATTACTGCTAAGATTGCCTTGAACTCCATATTTTGTGAACTCAAAAATACGTCTGGACAACGCCTCTTTGAATTTTTTACCGTGCTCTAACTTCTATAACGATAATTCATCAATAACGGGCCGCGCAAGGTAGCGCTGAAGACACTCTTTTTTTTCGGAGGGCGGGGAGGAGGCGGAGTTGCTCAGATACACATCCTCCTACTCGCGTTTTGACATTCGCGACAATATCTCAGGACCCCACTTCAACTCCGAAGTCTCTTCTTCACATTTACAGCAAACAGAACAAGTAGATCTGTCACGTTTCCGTGCATTTAAAGATCGGTCGCGTCCAGACGGCCTAAACTGCCGATGTGACATACAAATGTCACGTGGCCCACCATGGCTTTTGCAGACCAGTGGTGCATGAAGAAGGTGCAAAGGGTCACAACAAGCCGTTAATAGACTTCGTATCTGATATGGCATACGCTGGATACAATAAATTTCTTTTAGTTTCTTCTGCGGTCACAAAATTGTTAGGTCATTAGACTACTGGTTTCGGAAGGCGATGATCATCTTTAAAGCTGCAGCAAAACATGGGAAGAAAACAGATACAACTAGTGGGCTGTCTACATCTTAAAACAATAAAATAGATCACAATGAAAAGTATTAGTGACATGGGGACTGATGACCTCAGAAGTTAAGTCCCATAGTGCTCAGAGCCAGCCATTAGTGACATACATGTGGAAGAAATGCGCTTAAAATATGACGAGGCATACCTGTTTTAAAATATGTCGTAATATAATGAAGCAATAGTGACATTGTCAAAAGATACGAACAAAATCAACCTAGCATAGTCGCACGTATTTAAAATATGGTATATAATTCACCACAGGGAGAATCCGCTGAAAATTCCACATAAGCGCAATCCAAGAGCGCTATTCTTCATCCTCTGTACACGGTACCAAGAGCTGCGGCACACGCTGTCTCGGCAGGATGCGGGGTTACTCTGTAGATGTGGGTGGATATTCGGATAGCTATCCACCATTATCCTCAGATTTCAAGAAATACTACGGTGATAATGCAGATAGCGTCAGGAACTGCACAGTGCCATACAAACCAGGTGTGGTTTCACTGATTCTTCCCCGGCGATGTGTGAGTACTAAAGCTGGATGCCAAATTACCAGAGGAAGACTTGGAGCCCAACATCAATATATCCTCATGATCTGGTGGATATGTCTCATGTCCAGAGATACAGCTGCTACCCACAGAGGCGTCGCCACAACATCTTTCCGATGTTCCATCATTAGTTCTACCCTCCGCTGCTGTGCCACCATCATCGGTCGTCACTATCCTACCTGCATCGTCATCACATCACAGTGACCGAAGCGCTCCATATATCGCTAGGCGATTTCCGTTCATCATAATCAGGACTGAGCGTCTAATATCGTCTTCCTTCTTGAATTTCAGTCCATCTCTCGCCGACGAAGTTGAGAACTTAGATTTCCGGCATTTACTCTTTCCTCAGCACAAACACGAGACAGTATCTGTCGATCCAGAGACATTTCACACCAGGCGGCAATGCTAACCGCTTCAGCCCGAGCACTGCACCCCTCCGATAGATAACGTCCGTGCCAGATGCCGCCAATGTTAGCAGTCGTCCTGGGACTTTGCCCGGTGCATCCATTTAGCGCGGTCAGTTTCCCTTATGTGGGAATGAAGTGCGTAGCCGTAGTTGATCCTATTTTTAGATTTCATAATTTGTTCATAATGCGAATTCTTTACAGACGAATGGAAAAACTGGTAGAAGCCGACCTCGAGGAAGATCTGTTTGGATTCCGTAGAAATATTGGAACACGTGAGGCAATACTGACCCTAAGACTTATCTTAGAAGCTAGATTAAGGAAAGGCAAACCTACATTTCTAGCATTTGTAGTTTTAGAGAAAGCTTTTGACTATGTTGACTGGAATACTCTCTTTCAAATTCTAAAGGTGGCAGGGGTAAAATACAGGGAGCGAAAGGCTATTTACAATTTGTACAGAAACCAGATGGCAGTTATAAGAGTCGAGGGACATGAAAGGGAAGCAGTGGTTGGGAAGGGAGTGAGACAGGGTTGTAGCCTCTCCCCGATTTTATTCAATCTGTACATTGAGCAAGCAGTGAAGGAAACAAAAGAAAAATTCGGAGTAGGTATTAAAATCCATGGAGAAGAAATAAAGACTTTGAGGTTCGCCGATGACATTGTAATTCTGTCAGAGACAGCAAAGGACTTGGAAGAGCAGTTGAACGGAATGGATAGTGTCTTGAAAGGAGGATATAAGATGAACATCAACAAAAGCAAAACGAGGATAATGGAATGTAGTCGAATTAAGTCGGGTGATGCTGAGGGAATTAGATTAGGAAATGAGACACTTAAAGCAGTAAAGGAGTTTTGCTATTTGCGGAGCAAAATAACTGATCATGGTCGAACTAGAGAGGATATAAAATGTAGACTGGCAACGGCAAGGAAAGCGTTTCTGAAGAAGAGAAATTTGTTAACATCGAGTATAGATTCAAGTGTGAGGAAGTCATTTCTGAAAGTATTTGTATGGAGCATAGCCATGTATGGAAGTGAAACATGGACGATAACTAGTTTGGACAAGAAGAGAATAGAAGCTTTTGAAATGTGGTGCTACAGGAGAATGCTGAAGATTAGATGGGTAGATCATGTAACTAATGAGGAGGTATTGAATAGGATTGGTGAGAAGAGAAGTTTGTGGCACAACTTGACTAGAAGAAGGGATCAGTTGGTAGGACATGTTCTGAGGCATCAAGGGATCACCAATTTAGTATTGGAGGGCAGCGTGGAGGGTAAAAATCGTAGAGGGAGACCAAGAGATGAATACACTAAGCAGATTCAGAAGGATGTAGGTTGCGGTAGGTACTGGGAGATGAAGAAGCTTGCACAGGATAGAGTAGCATGGAGAGCTGCATCAAACCAGTCTCAGGACTGAAGACCACAACAACAACAACAATTTTTTTCATTTTAGGCTTTACTTTTTGAATTAAATGCCTTTTGGAAAACTTTATCTGAATTGCCACCTTCATTTAACTTATCTACTTCTAGATCTGTACACATACTCCTCAAGCCACCATACGGTGCATGTTGGAGGGTCTTTCATACCACTGCTAGTCATTCTCTTTCCCTATACACTCGCAAATGGAGAGAGGGAAAAGCGACTATCCCTATGCTTCTGTACGAGCCTTACTTTCTGTTGTACTGTCTTTGCGGGCCTTATTTGAGTTGTTTGATGGTGACATTAGGATCGTTCGGGAGTCTGTCGCAAATTCCAGTACTCTAGCTTTGTCAAAAGTGTTTCGTGGAAAGAACGTATTCTTCCCTCCAGAGATTGTCATTTGAATTCACCGAACCACGCGGGGTAGCCGAGCAGTCTTAGGGATCTTGTCACGGTCCGCGCGGCTCCACCCCCCCCCCCCCCCCCCCCTCGGAGGTTCAAATCCTCCCTCGGGCATGGGTGTGTTTGTGTTGTCTTTAGCGTAAGTTAGTTTAAGTTAGATTAAGCAATGTGTGAGCTTAGGGACCGATGACCTCAGCAGTTTAGTCCCATAAGACCTTACCACAAATTTCCAAAATTCACCGAGCATTTCCGCAATACTAGCGTGTTGATCGAACCCACAGGTAACAAATGTAACAGCGTGGCTCTGAATTACTTCGATATCACCTTTTAATTCGATGTGGTGGGGATCCCAAACACTCGAACAGTACTCAGCACTGGGTCCCACAGACGTTCTCCTTAACTGATGAGCTGCGCCTTGATAGAATTCTCCCAGTAAACCGAAGTAGACCATTCGCCTTCCCTACAACCGACCTTACGTTCACGTTTTGTAGCGTTATGCCTGGATGTTTAACCTCTGTCAACGTGCGAAGCAACACAGGACTAATACCATATTCTAGCATTACAGGATTTTTTTTTCCTACTCATCTCCATTAACTTACATTTTCACACATTTAGAGCAATCTGCCGTTCATCGCACCTAATAGAAATTCTGTATCCATCAACCGTCGCTCAAAAACGTCTCTTTCCGGTACACTACAGCGCCATCAACAAACACTTGTAGATTGATGCTCACTCTCTCTGTCAGATGCTTTATGTATATATCTGGTCTATCACACTTCCGTGGGGCACACATGGCGATACCTTTGTCTCCGATGAACACTTGGCGTCCAGGACAACACAATGAATTCTATTACTTAAGAAGCCTTCGAGCACCTCAGATATCTGATAACGTATTCCGTGTGTTCGGACCTTCATTAACAATCTGCAGTGGGGCACTGTATCAAACGCCTTCCGGAAATGCGGGAATAATTATTTCAAAACAATTCGAAGTTCGCCTGGGACTGCTGGTGAAAACTGATATACTAGTTCTTTATTCAAAACAGTTTTGCTCGTTTTTTGAGGCCGAAACACTAGGTCAGTCATTAATATTGAAACAGATTTATTTCCTAATTTTATGAATATAATGTGGATTTTGCTCCAATTTCTGTAATTATTTTTCTGTCTCCATACTCTAACATAATCTTGAAACTTTTATATGTTAGAAATGCTTACATTGATTGTAATATGTTTTCAAAACAAATTTGCGTTTCAGTAAACGTTATAAATATAAAACTGTCCTTATTTCAGATGGTATAACATGCACATTAAATTATTCTTCCGTGCGGACACCGACAGAACATAGATTAGTACAACGATAGAAAGGAAGCATTTTTTATTTCCAATAAATGGATTACTATTTTGTGTTAGAGTTCGGCAGAAATCTTTCGATTTTGATCATAGATCATATTGAATCCTGGTCCCTTCAACCCCCACAACCAACCCATATCGAATCTTACGTCATTTATGCAACGCATTTTAAACTCCGCAAAAATTACAGAAAGAAAACAGTACAGCTAAGGATCTAATAGACTCTTGTATTACTGTAATATCTTGTTCCTGTCTTCTATTGTAATTATTGAGAAATGATTCGCGCGTCAGTTGAATTCTGATCTTTGTGTAGTTACCCATATTTACTCATTTGATTTTTGGCTTTCGGATCACATACTCACTGCAGCCAGCTCTAATTGACTTCTGGCTTCTGAACTAATATAATCAGTTTTGATTGGAGTCATTACGCTTTAAGCTGTTAAAATATTAGTCATTGCGACTGCAATCGCGACACAGTATTTTAACAGCACAAAGCGGAATTATGTCATTTAAAAAAAGGCTGTGAACTCAGTTATCATCAAAATTCTTCATACAATCATTACGCTGGCTAAACTGAGGATTTTTAAAACAATATTGTAAGATTCTAGAAAGTATACAACCATTGGGTCTTAGACTAGCTTATTCCGTATCTACAGGTATGCACCTTAGCAAAGCCGCAGTGCTTGACAGATGCAACCGATCGGCATGCTTGTCGCTGTAGAGCTGTGCCGAGAAAACGAAAACATGATATCCGTGTGCGCGTGTTTTGTGGCGGCGTCCGATAGTCTGATTTATGGGTGCGCGCTATCGTGCGAAGAGCATGCGGGACCGAAACGTTAAGCCGGCTCTGGCTTCTAGCGGCGCTCGGTTCTCTCCGACAGTGTCCAGCAAAGCGACCTTATAACCGTGCTGATTGCTGCCAGCCCGCGGTAACACTGTTTGCTGTTTCGATCCCGCGACATTGTTATAATCCACAATTGAGAACCTCTTCCATTATTTTCCACTTCCCGCCAAGCCACATCATTAAAACAGTCATATCAGATCTGATGGTTTAAAAAGAGGGGACCACTAGTAGAAACTGATACTGGTTCTCTGATTTATGTACAGAACACGGAACATAGCTTATTACTGATATGTGTAATACGAAATATCAAGAAACATGAAGCGCCCGGAAGGGGAGGAAGAAATTAAATGATACTTCACGGGTTGAGAAAGTATGTGGAGTTTTTTTAGTGATTGCAGTATTGTTTAAATTTACAAAGAACTTGGTAGAAGGAGGTCACCTGTCAGTATAATGTCGCACCTCCTCTAGGCTAGATGCATGCGCCGATTCGGTTGGGAAGGATGTCACAAAGCCGTTGTGTTCTCTCCTGAGGCAAGAGGGCCCACAATTGGTCTTTGATATCCTGGATATTGCACTGGGACGAAGATGAGCCAGTCCCACACATATTCTATCGGATAGATCTGGGTACCATGCGGGTCCATGGAATAGCTAAAATCACGAAGACAGTTGATACAAACACGTACCGTGTGTGGACGAACATTGTCCTGAAGAAAAATGGCACCACGCTGCTATCGCGTGCGACGCAATTCGTGGGGACATAGAATATACGTGTTGTACCGTTGTGCCGTACGAGTTCCCTCAATCACTATCAGCAGTGACCTGAAGCTATACGCAATGGCTTCCCATACCGTGACGCCAGGAGTAACATCGCTGTGCCCCTCCAGAACATTGGAAGAATGAGACGTCTTCCCAGGTCACCACCATACTCGACGATGACGGTTGTATGGGGTCGTGCAGAATCGTGATACGTCACAGAATGCACTGTCACGCCATTGATTAGCAGTCTATGCATCTTGATCACGACACCACTCCAAACGCAGCCGTTTGTGGTGTGACCACCATACTCCATGATGACGGTTGTATGGGGTCGTGCAGAATCGTGATACGTCACAGAATGCACTGTCACGCCGTTGATTAGCAGTCTATGCATCTTGATCACGACACCACACCAAACGCAGCCGTTTGTGGTGTGACCACCATACTCGACGAGGACGGTTGTATGGGGTCGTGCAGAATCGTGATACGTCACAGAATGCACTGTCACGCCATTGATTAGCAGTCTATGCATCTTGATCACGACACCACTCCAAACGCAGCCGTTTGTGGTGTGACCACCATACTCGACGATGACGGTTGTATGGGGTCGTGCAGAATCGTGATACGTCACAGAATGCACTGTCACGCCATTGATTAGCAGTCTATGCATCTTGATCACGACGCCACTCCAAACGCAGCCGTTTGTGGTGTGACCACCATACTCGACGATGACGGTTGTATGGGGTCGTGCAGAATCGTGATACGTCACAGAATGCACTGTCACACCATTGATTAGCAGTCTATGCATCTTGATCACGACACCACTCCAAACGCAGCCGTTTGCAGTGTGACCACCATACTCGACGATGACGGTTGTATGGGGTCGTACAGAATCGTGATACGTCACAGAATGCACTGTCACGCCATTGATTAGCAGTCTATGCATCTTGATCACGACACCACTCCAAACGCAGCTGTTTGTGGTGTGACCACCATACTCGACGATGACGGTTGTATGGGGTCGTGCAGAATCGTGATACGTCACAGAATGCACTGTCACGCCATTGATTAGCAGTCTATGCATCTTGATCACGACACCACTCCAAACGCAGCCGTTTGTGGTGTGACCACCATACTCGACGATGACGGTTGTATGGGGTCGTGCAGAATCGTGATACGTCACAGAATGCACTGTCACGCCGTTGATTAGCAGTCTATGCGTCTTGATCACGACACCACTCCAAACGCAGCCGTTTGTAGTGTGACCACCATACTCGACGAGGACGGTTGTATGGGGTCGTGCAGAATCGTGATACGTCACAGAATGCACTGTCACGCCATTGATTAGCAGTCTATGCATCTTGATCACGACACCACTCCAAACGCAGCCGTTTGTGGTGTGACCACCATACTCGACGATGACGGTTGTATGGGGTCGTGCAGAATCGTGATACGTCACAGAATGCACTGTCACGCCATTGATTAGCAGTCTATGCATCTTGATCACGACACCACTCCAAACGCAGCCGTTTGTAGTGTGACCACCATACTCGACGATGACGGTTGTATGGGGTCGTGCAGAATCGTGATACGTCACAGAATGCACTGTCACGCTATTGATTAGCAGTCTATGCATCTTGATGATGACACCACTCCAAACGCAGCCGTTTGTAGTGTGACCACCATACTCGACGATGACGGTTGTATTGGGTCGTGCAGAATCGTGATACGTCACAGAATGCACTGTCACGCCACTGATTAGCAGTCTATGCATCTTGATCAGGCCACCATTCCAAACGCAGCCGTTTGTGGTGTGACCACCATACTCGACGATGACGGTTGTATGGGGTCGTGCAGAATCATGATACGTCACAGAATGCACTGTCACGCCATTGATTAGCAGTCTATGCATCTTGATCATGACACCACTCCAAACGCAGCCGTTTGTAGTGTGACCACCATACTCGACGAGGACGGTTGTATGGGGTCGTGCAGAATCGTGATACGTCACAGAATGCACTGACACGCCATTGATTAGCAGTCTATGCATCTTGATCACGGCACCACTCCAAACGCAGCCATTTGTGGTGTGACCATCATACTCGACGATGACGGTTGTATGGGGTCGTGCAGAATCGTGATACGTCACAGAATGCACTGTCACGCCATTGATTAGCAGTCTATGCATCTTGATCACGACACCACTCCAAACGCAGCCGTTTGTGGTGTGATCACCATACTCGACGATGACGGTTGTATGGGGTCGTACAGAATCGTGATACGTCACAGAATGCACTGTCACGCCATTGATTAGCAGTCTATGCATCTTGATCACGACACCACTCCAAACGCAGTCGTTTGTAGTGTGACCACCATACTCGACGATGACGGTTGTATGGGGTCGTGCAGAATCGTGATACGTCACAGAATGCACTGTCACGCCATTGATTAGCAGTCTATGCATCTTGATCACGACACCACTCCAAACGCAGCCGTTTGTGGTGTGACCACCATACTCGACGATGACGGTTGTATGGGGTCGTGCAGAATCGTGATACGTCACAGAATGCACTGTCACGCCGTTGATTAGCAGTCTATGCATCTTGATCACGACACCACTCCAAACGCAAAATAACAAAAGGGCGGAATTCGCCGCGTTCATGGAGCGTAAGGGTATCCTTATCGCACTGCTGAGCGAAACTAAGCTCAAACCACGCAACCAACTAAACTTCACCGGCTACTGCGTCTATCGTACCGACCGACCGGACGGCTCCGGTCACGGCGGAACAGCCATCATCATACACAAAGACATAGAACACACAAACATAGTGCTCCCTGAACTCGAAAAACTAGAGGCAACCGCCGTCAGGGTCGTGTTCAACGGAGCCTACACTACACTGGTGTCAGTATACAACAGCCCTAAAAACATCAAAACACGCGACATCAGCACAATACTCAACACATCACCGCGCGTAATAGCCGATGGAGATCTTAACGCAAAACACCCGGACTGGAACTCACGAATACGAAACTCCAACGGCAAGAAACTATACGAACATGCACTAGGACGAAACTACATCACACTAGCGCCGACCGAACCGACGCACATTCCCTACCGGAGGGGACACAGTCCAGACGTGCTAGACATGGCCCTCATCAAGGGCATAACAACGACACTCAACGTTGTCGTTGAAAACGATCTGCCCTCAAATCACCAACCCGTTATACTATACATTGAAGAAACACTGCAGAACATGGAACAACGCAGGATGTTAGACTACAGGCGCGCGAATTGGACCCAGTTCAAGGAAGCGCTTGACAGTCGCATCCCACCAACCCACGCGATTAACGAGACAGCCCAAATTGACGAGGCAGTCGAAACCCTCACCGGCGCCGTCCAGGACGCAATAGCCAACACCATACCAATCCGCACGCCACAACAACACAGTGCTGCCCTGCCCCAGGAAATCCTGGGCCTAATCTCAATGAGGAACCGCCTCAGGAGACACTGGCAGCGTACCAGGCGCCAGCACTTCAAACGGCACATTAACAGGC
The DNA here is from genome assembly GCF_023864345.2 of Schistocerca serialis cubense. Classification (NCBI taxonomy): domain Eukaryota; kingdom Metazoa; phylum Arthropoda; class Insecta; order Orthoptera; family Acrididae; genus Schistocerca; species Schistocerca serialis. Next base: position 149,750,366 of record NC_064640.1, read on the forward strand.
TCCAGGGTATAATCCGGGAAAAAATACAAACATTCAAGACACAACAGTGGGACCAGAAACTGGAAGGGCTAGACACCACGCGGCCTGGCGTGTGGCAGCTAGCCCGACACTTCACCAGGGAGAAACTGTACACCCCGACGTTACAAGGGCCAGACGGACCAGCATATTCGGCGGAAGAAAAAGCGGAACTGATGGCCCTCACACTCGCAGCGTCATTCACACCGAACCTGGATCCCTCAGACCCAGCATTCACACTTGATACGGACCAGGAGGTCACACGCATCTTGGCCCAACCAGCGCGCAACAACATCCGACAAGCTAGTACAGCAGAAATCAAATGGGCCATCATGCACACCACAGCTAGGAAGGCCCCTGGTCACGATGGCATTCAAAACCGTGTCCTCCAGGAGTTCACGGACAAAGCTGTAGACTACCTAGCACACATTACGAATGCCATACTCAAACACCAACACTTCCCCGCCTTTTGGAAGACGGCCAAGGTCCTGATGTTCAGGAAGCCGGGGAAAGACCACTCCCTCCCACAAAATTACCGACCCATCAGTCTGCTGAGCGCGCTCAGCAAGATCGTTGAGAAGGTAATATTAAAACGACTCACCAGGCACTGCATCACAAACGACACCCTGAGACCGGAGCAATTCGGTTTCAGGAATCACCACTCAACAACACAACAACTCCTCCGCGTCGTTGAATACATAACACACGGATACAACACAAGCAAGGCAACTGGGGCGGTGTTCCTGGACATCGAAAAGGCTTTCGATCGTCTATGGCACAACGGCCTAATACGCAAACTCAGTGACGCAGGGTTCCCCGACGGGCTCGTACGTCTCATACACTCATATCTCACGGACAGGAGTTTCAACACTGACGTGCAGGGCAAACAATCGACACGACATGGTATACAGGCAGGAGTACCCCAAGGAAGTATCCTAGGGCCCTTACTGTTTAACCTCTACATCAACGACCTCCCAGCTACACATAACACGACGGTAGCAATCTACGCGGATGACACTGCCATCCTTGCGCAAGATTGGAAGCCGTCTAACATTAACTCACGACTACAGACCGCACTCAGAACGGCGGAGCCTTGGCTGGTGAAATGGCGTGTTAGAGTAAACGTCGACAAGTGCGAGGCCGTTCTGTTCACTAGAAGACCGAAGCAACTGCGCAAACATCAGCACTGCAACCCAATAACACTACACACACGCCCAATACGTTTACGCGAGAAGGTCAAATACCTCGGTGTCTGGCTGGACAGGAAACTACTCTGGGGGGACCACATTCAACACGTGACCAACAAAGCTAACGCGAGGCTCAAACAACTCTACCCTATGCTTAACAGGCGTAGCACACTAAACAGGAGGGTGTCTAGGTCCATGTACATGACACTTATTAGACCCCTGATGACGTACGCAGCCCCTGTCTGGGGATACGCTGCGCCAACTCGCCTGCGCCGTCTGCAGCTCATACAGAACAAAGTACTCAAAATCATAAGCAACGCTCCGCGCTACACACGCATCGCGGATCTTCACCGGGAATACCGGCTAGATACTATCTTGCAGGTATTCCAAAAACTCTCCACACGACTGTACAATAACACGAGACACTCGCGCAACCCGTTTATCCTTTCTCTGGGTAACTACGACCACAACCATAGATGGAAGCATAACAGACCAAAGACATTACTGGCTAGGAACTGAACATCTATGGTCTATAGAACGCTAACACGACAGTACTGGCGAGCCCCTGCAACACAGTTATTACTGGAAACCCAGATGTGCGACTAGCCGAAAAACAGGCAACCGCAGGGAAACCGTACTGTACACAGCACGCAAACCAGCCACACACACCCCCCTACACAGTCCGTGAGCCGATCTATGACCGATCGCCCACTAATCCACAACGACCTTGAACTGTTGCAGGGACGCAGCAACTGCAGCAAGCGCCGCAACAAGCTCCAACAACGACAAAGGTAACGATGCACGATACCTCGAACTAACACAACCACACCTTGCATGCACTGTCGCAGATAGCAAGCCGCTACTGCCCTTACTACCCGTCCTACTGTCGCAGAGGTTTTTTTTTCCCTTGGCGCTGGCCTTGGCACTTTTTTTCCTCTGCTCTTACAACCGCTACCCTTCGATCGCTTTCGACCACTTCTATCTCCTGATGGACCATGTTAATGAGTAGTCTTACCCAGACGCATGGATAACATCACAGCCTGCATCCTGTGACGCCTTGATTCAAAACTAACATGCATACGGAGGTGACAGTAGAACTTTTGTGTTGGTCACCACGTTGGTGCGGGCGTGGAGGTGCTCCATCCTTTGTTGTGAAAAAAAAAAAAAAAACCACTCCAAACGCAGCCGTTTGCAGTGTGACCACCATACTCGACGATGACGGTTGTATGGGGTCGTACAGAATCGTGATACGTCACAGAATGCACTGTCACGCCATTGATTAGCAGTCTATGCATCTTGATCACGACACCACTCCAAACGCAGCCGTTTGTAGTGTGACCACCATACTCGACGATGACGGTTGTATGGGGTCGTGCAGAATCGTGATACGTCACAGAATGCACTGTCACGCCATTGATTAGCAGTCTATGCATCTTGATCACGACACCACTCCAAACGCAGTCGTTTGTAGTGTGACCACCATACTCGACGATGACGGTTGTATGGGGTCGTGCAGAATCGTGATACGTCACAGAATGCACTGTCACGCCATTGATTAGCAGTCTATGCATCTTGATGATGACACCACTCCAAACGCAGCCGTTTGTAGTGTGACCACCATACTCGACGATGACGGTTGTATGGGGTCGTGCAGAATCGTGATACGTCACAGAATGCACTGTCACGCCATTGATTAGCAGTCTATGCATCTTGATCACGGCACCACTCCAAACGCAGCCGTTTGTGGTGTGGTGTGAATGGCAATCTGCACAATCCCCTAGCCTGGCTGCTGCTAGTCTGCGACCAATGGTTTATAAAACACCGACTATTGCAGGGTGTACGTTATGTTTTCTAGGATGGTAAGCGCAAATTTGAAGGGGCTACGATGGGCTTTGTGCACCATACATCGCTTCTCCCTTGTGGTGGCCAGATATGCTCGACATTACTCTAGACGACCATCCTTGTTGCCATGTTCCCACGCAGTACTGCATCGGACCACTGTCACATCCGAATGCCCCACAAATCTGGATATTGCACAAATCGACCAGTCAGCCAAATGTAGACGGACAATGAGGCCTGTTTCAAACTATCATGTGCTGATCACGCTGTCTCATACGAGTACGTGGTATCTTCGCGTCCTTCACAGCGATCACGAACAACTGACGCTGATCCCGGCCATACCCTCAAACGCGAACAACACAAATGCTCTCTGGTGGCCGCTGTACATATCACAGCAAATTGCAAAGCTAATCATTTGTATACCTGCCGTTGCTGTCTACGTGTACCAAGTTACATAGACATCTGGCCACGTCTTTTGCCTGCTTCAATGTTTTTGTCAGGCTGTATATATTCAAAAGTTCGCCGGCGTAGCTATGTGGTCAGCATACATGGCTGATATGCGAAAGACCCGGCTGTGTTCCGGATACTGCCAAGGATTTTCCTAGGTGGGAAGTCTCGAAAGGGGTGCACTCAGCATCGCGATGGCACTTGAGGAGCAACTTGAACGACAAGTAACCGCTCCAGGGTCTTGAAACTCTGCAAAACGTCCTGGAGAGTGGTGTGCTCACCACATTCCCCACCATACCACACCCACATAAAGCCACATGGCAGAGGATGACACGGCGGCCGGTTGACATCCCTTGGGCCTTCAAGGCCTGGACGCGGCACTCGTTATAGGTTACAGCGAATACTAAAAGTAACTTTAGTGCATTATTAAGAAACAGATACAATAACAAGTAACCTTTAGTGTCATATAGGCTGCGAACCGACTGCATTCAAGGGGATCAGGTAATGTAGAAAAAAAAAGAAACAAAATAAAACAAATACCATACGAACAGACCTTGAAGGCCCAACGGCATCGGCCGGCCGCCGTGTCATCCTCAGCCCTTAGGCGTCACTGCATGTGGATACGGAGGGGCATGCGATCTGCACACCGTTCTTCCGGCTGTTGTCAGTTACAGGTGCCGCTAATTCTCAGTCTAGTAGCTTCTCATTTATCCTCACAAGGGTTGAGTGCACCCTGCTTGCTAACAACACTTGGCAGACCCGGACGGTGACCCATCCAAGTGCTAGCCAAGCCCGACACCGCTGAACTTCAGTGATCTGACGGGAACCGGTGTGACCACTGCGATAAGGCCTTTGGCGGAATGAAAGAACAAGCAAAGTGAAAGCAAAACAAGACCTCTGTATTATGAAATAAAAGTGTTGTATTCCCTTTAGCCGCTTTTATGTCGTCTCGTTGTCTCTGTAGACCTGTACCATGGGAAGCAAGGAGAGAATATTGGTTGGTGGCCGGTATCCTCGTTGTGTAACACAAACTGTACGCAATTAATAACTGGGTTCTTTATTCATAAACAAAGAGCTACTTAACTTATGTTTCCATGCGCTGTGGTACAAGCTCTCTTCTGTATAGTCCGTAGCTTCAATGCCGTTGAAGTCCGCTATGTTCACTGTAAGGTTGCTATGTGCCGCCTGTCACTGTACTAGAGGCTAAGTCTGTGGCTCTGTCCCAGTGACACGCTGGAACTCCACAGCATACAGACTCGAACTAACTGACTTAACAAGCTCGAACTAACTGGCTAAACTAACTGGAACGAACTAACTGCCCATCCGGTCCGTGGCGGCGATCATAAATACTGACGGCGGAGAGGGCGTTGGCTGCGGGTTTCCAGTGAGTCTTGTCGTTGGCCTCTACCGATACTCTCGTAACCTCTATGCCGCATGGTGTGCTGGCGCCAACGCACACCAGAGCAAAAAGCAAAACAATAACAAAAATAAAGTCAATCCGTTCGAAAGAGAACATCTTTGCCCATCTGTGAAACTATTAACTCCTTCTGGGTAATATTCTGTACTGCTCCACCGAGTGCCTTGTAACGTACTTGCATCCTTCTTGGTACTCTGTCCACAAGGTTATCGAGACGTTGTTGCTGAAACCTATCCCATTATTCGGCAATGGCCCTCCTGGGATCATTCAGCGTACGACGCACTGCACCTTTCAAGTCGTCCCAAGTACGCGCAGTCGGGTTCATGTTAGGTGATATCGCACATCATGATATTCGGTTGATATTCAACTCCTGGTGGAAGATGTGCACAAGGTGAGCGCGGTGTCGTTGAAGAGAACACGACGCCACTGCTCCCGGTCCCATTTTATGTGTTCTCTTGCCCACCCTCTTGGGCACCACTGTACTGGTGGTTCACTCTGTTGTTGGCAATGGGCGCCTAGAGGCCAGCTCAATCGTGTGCAGACGGTAGCACACTGCGTGTGTTGACATTGTCTTCCCGTTGACTCCAAAATGATAACGCGAAATACGATTGCCTTCTTCTCGGAGAACCTACGTTCTTCGAATGACGTCGTCTTTTCGGCGGATAATTTGCCTTCCTACTGCAAAGCCACAGCGCGTGCGCGTTCTAGTATTAAAATGGCCCTGCAAGTTGTCTTTATAAAGTCAACAATGTCCACACGCTGCATAGGCCAGCTCACGATTCCAGATACAGTGCGCTCAGTACACTGAGAATACAAGTGAACTTTTAGTGTCGTTAGACAGGTACGTAGGTACACAGTGAATTCCTGTGGTCAGAAGAATAATGAAAAATCCAAAATATGCAATTCATGAGGTGGTGAAAAACATTTTTTAAGCAATTTTATTTTCGGATTTGTTTACTTCCGTAGCTGAGTGATCAGTGCGGCTGACTGCCACGCGGAAGACCCTAGTTCGATACCTGGCACTGCCAGAGATTTTTTCTTGATGGGAGGTCTGGGACGAGGTGTACTTATCCTCGTGAGGCCAATTTAGGAGCTATTCAAAAATGGCTCTGAGTACTATGGGACTTAACATCTGAGGTCATCAGTCCCCTAGAACGTAGAACTACTTAAACCTAACTAACCTAAGCACATCACACACATCCATGCCCGACGCAGGATTCGAACCTGCGACCGTAGCAGTCACGCGGTTCCGGACTGAAGCGCCTAGAACCGCACGACCACCGCGGCCGGCTAGGAGCTACTGATTAGTAGCGGTTCTAAGGTCAAGAAACCCGACGACGACCAGGAGAGCGGTGCGCTGACCACATGCCCCTCCATTCCACATATGATGACGCCATTGACCGTGGACGACACGGCAGTTGGTCGGGAACGATTGTTCCGTCTACGAGCAGAACACGGAACTTTATCATTTTACCTTAATTACGGCTTTAGAGCTTTGGAGCTCAAAAATGGCTCTGAGCACTATGGGACTCAACTGCTGTGGTCATAAGTCCCCTAGAACTTAGAACTACTTAAACCTAACTAACCTAAGGACAGCACACAACACCCAGCCATCACGAGGCAGAGAAAATCCCTGACCCCGCCGGGAATCGAACCCGGGAACCCGGGCGTGGGAAGCGAGAACGCTACCGCACGACCACGAGATGCGGGCAGAGCTTTGGAGCTTATCATTAGACCATTCATGTTAAATTTCGTGTTGTACGATATGACTGTTTTGTCTAAGATCACAGGCAGTGTTGTTGTGAACTTCGACACAGTTTATACTATGGGAAGTTTAAATCACATTGACAAAATCGTTAACTTCCAAAGCTTTGGTCAATGTGCAGTGCACACTGTTTTGCTACAATGGAGGAAATAGAAATAACCATATATTTTCATAAAACAGTGTCCCACGTTATATTATCACTAAACAACCTGAAATAGTATACAAAATACTTATTCAAGTTTTGAAAAAGTGCTGTCAAACCACAGCGTCATTAAGCGATCGTAAAAGAGGGCAGCCTTAGAAAACAGAACAATTATCGCAGCAAATGATTGTAACAATATCATCTGTCCTCTTACAAGTGAGGAGCCGAAAATTTTAGCAGAATTCATTACAAACACAGTCTCAACGTCTCTTAAACGTGGAGCTTCAGTCAACATCTATCGAGCCGGAACTGAAAGCTACAAAATATGTTTATATTATCAGAAAATAGCATTCGTTTTGGTGTAGTATTATCCTTATGACATCCAATAACACCACAAGCTTAACCTATATTAGAATATTCGTATAAATGACTTATTTCATTTAAATAACCTTTGGGAAATGGAAATCGTTTGCAGCTGTTATGGCAGAACTGACAGGTAAATTTTGCTGCGCGATTTTTATACTTACAATGGAAAATGATAAAACACGGATCCATAGTGTGGTAGAATGTTCCTCTTATTCAAATACGCAACCTATTTGAAAACAGAGATGCCTTTCGTAAAGTACAAGCCAAGTAACACCATTGAGAGAAGCGGTTATTAGGAAAAACGGAAAAAGAAAAATACAAAACAGCGATGATTCGAAGAACCGATGAAAAATATTGTTACTGGTTGCGGTAACACTCTTAAACAGATTTACGTTGCTATGGCAATTATTAATATTTATGCTAACAACAATAGACGGAATAAAGCCGGAACGCTGTAATGTAATTTGATACAGGATTAAAATAGTATTTAAGTCAGGACTGATTTTACGTAGGTCAACCCATTTCTCATAAAATTAAGATACTAAAGGCAGGTAGTAATAAAGTCTCCATTAATTATGTTGAAAGATGGGGATTTAACTGACAGATAATATGACAGTTTAATAAAATAAAGTTGACAATACAGATAGTGACTGTTTGCTGCATATCGTTTTTAGCAAACTACGTCACAAGCATGGTGTTCCATACGTGACTATGGAGGATGCCGTAGCGCTCTTTGTCAAGCTACTAATAGTGTAAAAGCAAACAGTTGCATACTTTCAGTACGATGATGGCTGCCATATCGCTGTGGTGTTCACACCGTTGTGTGGGCTAATGAGTCCTCTGTTTTATTCGTGCGAACGAAATGGTAAAAGAGTGACGCTCATTGCTTCTCCTGTTCAATATTTTCCCGTTTGCCTCCTGTCTCCTACCCTTTTCTATCACCATCGTTATCATCTTCTTCTTCCTCTACTTCCTTCATCTCTTCTTATTATTCTTTATTCGTTTTTTTTTCTAGTGCGTAACACGTGAAGGTGGATATCCTCAGTGATAACGCTCCTTGTGTCGAGCTTCGTCACTTGTCTCCAGACACGCACTACGCTGACACGTTTTTTCCTGTATCTTCACAGGGGCAGGCTGTTTCATCAGGTACATTATACATTTTTATAATCCGATCGCAAGGAGAATAATAAAAAGCAGGTTTGTACAGAAAGTGTTGGAACACGTTGCTAAGCACGGGCTGCAGGTCGTGACACTGTGTAGCAGCCATTGAGACGCGAGCGGTGTCACTGCGCAGGGAGTTGGTATGGGACCGATTTAAGCCCCGCCGATGGTTCACACATGCGGTACGTACAAGCGAGCCACAAAAGTGGAATGCTCATCCGGGGCGGTTGCTTATTATAGTGAGCTGAGCACGTTCGTTCGCTTCCTTTGTAACCCAAGCCCCGCCGTCCGCTCACCCCTCAACAAAACCAGAATAATCCCATCCAGAGTCTCATTGAAATTAATCGGACCCTTTAGTGGCGAGAGCTTTTGCGCCGGATTAGGGGGGGAAGGATACTTCCTGTCGGTTCCTTGACATCCGAGCAGCGGCGGCCGTTCTTTGCGAGCGGAACACTTTGAGGCTGGCTTTCTGCCCCTCCCACGGCCTTTGTCGTTTGCAGCCTCCGCCACCGCCACAGCAGCCGGCACGATTCTATGCCCCGAGGAACCGTGCGCGGCCAGGACGCGAAATCGTTTCGTCTCTGCGGAATGAAGATCTCTACAGGAAGACGGAAGACGTGCGTGCACAAGAGGTACACGTCCTCTGTACACACACAAGGCCCAGACTGTGGCCACTTGCCTCTGTCGTAATGCTTGTATGTTTTCGTTCTATCTTAATGGTGATAGTTCAAACCCATAACAGCTGATCATACGCATTAACATCTTAAATAAGTACGTTAAGAAAATGTGGCTCGTAAGGCGATATGTACTACAAATCTGCAGGTGTGCTGTGATATTATAAGAAAACCACTACTGCCTATTGTTTCGTAATAAAACAGCTACTATTCATTTTATAATAATGTCTTACCAGTATATGAAGCCTTAGATTTTATATCTTAGCGGATGATAGGTGGCTGTTTGCAAGGACGGTTTACAATTTCTTTAATGCGTAGACCTCAAATGCACCTATGCAAATAGCAAAGCTTTCCAAAAATTACAGTACATCAGTGCATATAAAACGTAACAGCATTTCGTATTTCTCGTGCAGTATATTTTACAAGTTGTCCAATACTGCTCATAATGCCTAAGGGAGTTATAAATAAAACAGTCTCTGACAGCGAGGATGGTTTATGACGTTGTTAAGGCATAATCGATTTCGGAGTGCCAGCCCCATCGTCAGATGCACCTGTGTATAAAGTAATATTTCCAGAAATTACATTACATCGTCGCACATACAACATGACATATTTCTCGTATAGTATATGTTACAAGTTGTCGGGACAAACGGCCTTAAGGTCAGGTTAAAGTTCTTGTGCTTTAGTTAGACCATGTATGAAGTTAGAATTGCTTATAGTCAATACCAAATATTAAACGAATAATATTTTCTATCTTTGTAATGTTATTGTCGATACATTATTTTGGTCACCAACTGACACTTCAATTTTACTGTAGGACTATGTAGCCCATGGGACTTATATCTCTGTGTCCTTTCAGTCTTGTACAGGGGTCTGTTTGAACGTTATAAGCGTTTGTTGCTTTTAATGGCTGGTATACACACTTCCACCGTAAATGGTTAATAACGTTATGTAATGACAGGAAAGGAATTCGTGGCGGGGCGCATCAAACCAGTCAGTAGACTGATGACCAAAAAAAAAAAAAAAAAAAAAAAATGACATTAATACTTCAAAGATGGTATTATGAATAATTGTAATTTCTTGTATATTCTGAATTAAACTTAAGTTTCACGTGACCTTATTACCACTGGGTTTGACAACTTGTAACACATACTACACGAGGAATAATGTCGTGTTGTATATGCTATGATGTAATGTAAATTTTGGAAAATTTTGCTATGTGCAAAGGTGCCTCTGAATATGGGACTCGCAGCTCCGAAATCGATTATGCCTTATCAAATTATAAACCATCCTTGCATTCAGAAGCAGTTTAATTTATAAATGCTTTAGGATTTAGCTTCCGATGACGATTTTTTGCCAGTTTTATATGTCTGAAGAAGATGACCTTACGTGCGAGCTTCCTCATTAAGGACCTACGAATTGCTGTAGTGAAAACGAAAATGTCTGATTTCCAGAGTGTTGAACCACCATTTTGAAATCACTAAGTTCACTAACAAGTTTAAAGAAACACACTAACCAAATGTGAATCTACAAGAAATAGTTCGGATATCTGAGCCGTGGCTACCGCCTATTATTCGCAAAGCCACAGATCTGATGCACGACGCATGTATAACACATCCATAAAAATAATTAAATGCACTACAAAGAAATCATGAAGATGAAATCGACGGAAGTGCAGTGACATGAAATAATGACAGTTCAAGCGGTCCATACACGCAGAACATGCCACATCATGGACCTGTACTGACAACTGAAAACTTTTGCGATACTGATACTGACCAATTTTCAGTTGTCACAGCATTTTCATATAATATACCATTTACGCAAAAATGTTGGAATTCTGGAACAAACAGTTCCAATGGCGCATGTCTTGTGCGTGTATCTTTATTTCCATTTTTCAACCTCAGTCTCTCCTATTACTTATTTAGAAATGGGTAGTAGAGTAACACACTCCGTTATATAGTCGGCACTTCGAGTCGAAGTGAATCTACTGACAGGCTTCCAAAAGTTGTTGAGAGATGCAAGCGTTTTGTACATGCTCTCTCTCGTGGCTCGTGAATGTTACTTCATTATTTTCTTATTTTTAACCTGTGTCTCCTTAAAATTGTTAATGCGAATTTTTTCCGTTTTTCAATTCTAAGTTACCTTTCCCCAATGTTTATTGTTATTTCTTGATGTAAGTGAACACGCACAATAACACATCGATCGTTTCAAACAACTCGACGTTCTATTTGCTCAAATACGGATTTAGCATGAGAGTGTCTTTCATAGTCAGTTAAATGACGGAGTAGTAAAACCGAAACGATCTTGATATTCTCGAGTCATGTGAACGGTTTAGTTTATACCAAACGTAGTCGATGCTGAGTCAATCCAAGATAGTAAAGATAACGACGCTGATTCGAGTACTTCTCCGTTATATTGACTTAATATGCAAGGAAATTAAATTTCAAAAAATGGTTCAAATGGCTCTGAGCACTATGGGACTCAACTGCTGAGGTCATTAGTCCCCTAGAACTTAGAACTAGTTAAACCTAACTAACCTAAGGACATCACAATCATCCATGCCCGAGGCAGGATTCGAACCTGCGACCGTAGCGGTCTTGCGGTTCCAGACTGCAGCGCCCTTAACCGCACGGCCACTTCGGCCGGCAATTAAATTTCATTTCACTCAATGATCGTAAGTGAAATATATTACTTGCACGTCTAAGTCATATTTACTAAGAATTACCCAAATGTTGAAAATATTCACCTGTCTGATGGAAATAATTCAAATCGAACAAAACGACTATATAAGAAGCTCTTACGTTCTGATACACTACTGCTGTATACAGAGGTCTTACAGATTGAGGCAAGATTATGAGGATCTCACTCGAAACCGAACTATAGCGAAGACGAGTTCCACGGAAAACCGATATTATGAGATGTAGAAGTATCGATACCGGGAATTGTGAGAATATTGTGAAAAATTAAAAGAAATTCATATGTCTCCAAAATTACCGCAGATACGATCCCAATGCCTCATGACATTGGTATCTCTTTTAAAAAAGTGTTTTCTTGCTGATCTTCTGTAACGAGCTAATTATTGCGTTACTAGGTATTAGTTAATTTTCCGCTTTGGACATTATGAAGCTATCTGGAGGCGAGAACAATAACAAAAGTTATGGAAAGCTTCAAGTAAGACAAGAGATAGTAATAAACAAACAGTAACTGAGCATATCAAATACATATTTCAGTTACATTACTCAAAATATCTTGTGGTTACAGAAGTTTATGAGGCACTCAGCAGAGTGAGAAAAACAAAATTTCTTTTCTTTATTTTAGTTTCATCCCAATTGTCCCAGATTGGCAGGCAAAGGGTCTGGCGCTACAAATATTCCTTTCTTTAGCCAAAACGTTTAAAATACAGCCTACATAAGGTCGAAACAATATAATTAGGTAGTGAAATTTTTACAGATGTATTTAAAGGTATTTCACTGACGGTATTTACATATAGTCAAACTGCTGATTTTTTCATTTTTAATTAAAAGAAAAAATTGAAAAGTAATAATCAAGAAAAATACATTTGAAAGTTGTATACACTGGAGATGGTCTTAAAAAAGAGGACTACATTTCTGTAAAAAAGCTGAAGGACCTGCACTGGGAAAAATTGTTATTTTGGAGTGGAACACGAGGTATTCTGTAGAAACGTAGCCCTTGGATGTAACCATATGGAGCTGTTCAGTACTGTATATGGAAATGAAGGTAATTGATGGGATGGATGGTGGGAAAGCAGAATTGGTGGAGTAGTTTGCGGTGTGCAGGTCTTCTAGTATGGAGAGGGAAAACGGTAGGAAAAGATGCAGAGGGCAGGGGAGCCCTGATGAGGGACTCGATAGGTTGGGAAGAGTTATAGTTGATACTATGCATAAATATTGGAGCGGATTTTATTGTCTGAAGAAAGAGTCGGTGTAAATTTCTTTGGGAAAGTATATGAAAAGTGTGTAGGAACAGGATTAGTGGGATATTTCGGTATATTTGTTTCAGCGTGCCAGGACTGAAAATTAGATGGTGAACAGTAGCATCGGATGTAGAACAATAACTGCTGCCAGTCACAATAGAAGTTAATTTTATTTAATAAATGGCCGGTTTCGGGCTTCTGCCTATTTTCAGGTGGTTTAAACTCAATTTCATGTTTCCATTCTCAGTGAGATCACTGTTTAAATGGAAAACAAATTATGTTATGATGTAATTTTAATCATTGGTTTCTCCGTACATGTACATCACATCCATCGATTTCCATCCAGTTTGGATAATTCCTTAGTAATGTGTAGGTTTTTTTTCTTATCGTAGAGTGTATTATAGTATTTACAAAAGGCTGGAGTATCCATGTTGTTTCACATTAGATACATCACATATTAAAAAAACTAAATTTTTTGCACATTAGCTGTGTATTGTTCACAATGGTAATAACATTATTGTTATAAGTTTGATACAGGAGCCGTTAATAACTTAAGAAGTACATGCACTCATAACATTTGACGTGTTTACATAGGAAAACAGAGGTTATAGTAAAATAACTTAGATATAAGAAGTTCTGAGAAGTTACACAACAGAGACATAACAGATATTAAAGATTATGAAAATGAAATTGTTGCATGACAGTGGAAGCACACTGTTATTTATAATATATAGAGTGGTTGCTGACAAATTATATAACATTGCATTGTTAATTTGCTGAAGTTGTGAGGGGGCAAAGAATTACATTTTTTTTAAAATTTCATTAAGGATGTGTATAAACGACATATTTATAAATTACAGAGCGCAGCAAGCAGTTGTCCTTTTAGAATGCAGTTTTTATTTGGAAGATCCAGATTTCGGCTAGTGTGTAGCCATTATCAATACACTATTTTCTAGTCTCGGTTCATGTCAGTTCCCTGCTCTTCGGGCGTCAGTCACACTTCTTTGAATACTACTGCATCTGAAATCTGGATTTGCTAAATAAAACCTGCAAACAAAAAGGACAACTGATTGCTGCGCTCTGTAATTTATAAATAATATCACAGTCGCTGAGTGCATCCACTTTCCTAATGGAAGGTAACACAATGGCATGTTTGCCGTGTCTGCATGTCAATGGAGAGTAAGGTGTGGTGAACTGGAGCTATGAATGTAAATTTAGAGCTCTTCAAATGATTCATTTTCCTTTCTTTGCTGATAGTGGTGCAGGTTGCCTTTAATGGCTGTGGCTGAGTGGGCATGTTCTCTCAGATGTGTTGAAAAAGTGGAGTTATCAAAGTTATTTAGCCAGAAGGCGAACCTGTATTCCTGGCATCTCACAGTGAAATTCCTTCCCATCTGGCTTGTGTAGGACAATTGTCACATGAAAGTTTGTAAATACCTGCTCTGCTTCGATATTGGCTATTTGTCTTACTGCAGTGAATGATGTGTTGTTGTAGCTTAATATTAGTGCTGAACCATATTTGGATACCACTGTTATGAAAAAGATCAGCCACTTGATATGAAGTATTTACTATAAAAGGGATGCAATCAAATGTGTGTATTTGTTTTTGTGAATCTGGTTTATGATGTATGGATTCTTTGTTTCTGATTTTGTTACTAAGTTTATCAGTTATGTCTGGACTGTGTCTGCAGTTCCTATGATAATGTTAATTTCTTTTTGTTCATCAAGAGGACTGGATGGAGCTTTGTACATAGCTCTACGATTAGGCGTAGATGTGGAGAATGCCATTTTGTGTTGTATTGGGTGACAGGAGGAGTTGTTATGGCAACATCACTGGTGGAGGATAGTCGATAAATTTGAAAGGTATGTTTGTTCTTCGTGCTAGAGATTGTAAGATCAAGAAAACTAATTCCTTTATCTACTTCATCTTCTGTTTATAATTAATTTAACAACAAAATCAAAGAGAAACAATGCACACCTCCTAAACCAGATTCACAAGAACAAATACATTATAAGCAAAGATACAATTCACTTCCGCATAATGTTGTACACCATACTCGTTTTTTAACAAAAGGAAAAAAGTTTGTAGGGCAACATTCCGTGCAAGTGGCTTTTATCTTTACTTATAATGTCTGGTTACCTAAGAACTAGTGTCCCTTGTGTATGATAGCCAGTTGTTTCCTGAAGAGCGCCCAGTAATCCGAAACTAGTAAGAAATAAACAAAAATCGTTAGAACAAATACAGTGTACTGTTGTTCAGCCTTAAACCAGAAACAAATGTTTGAACACACACAAAGTTTTCCACACAACTTTTGTTTAAAACAGGCATATAAGCCATTGTCGCATATTTGTTGCAAGACATTAACTGTAATAACGAGAAGAACGCAGAAAGATTAGTGTCTAACGTACCGTCAACAATGAGCACCATAGGCATGAATCTGTAGTATGAGAAACAGTGAAAATGGTTCAAATGGCTCTGAGCGCTATGGGACTTAACTACTGAGGTCATCAGTCCCCTAGGACTTAGAACTACTTAAACCTATCTAACCTAAGGACATCACACACATCCATGCCCGAGGCAGGATTCGAACCTGCGACAGTAGCGGTCACGCGGTTCCAAACTGACGCGCTTAGAACCGCACGGCCACACCGGCCGTCTGAGAAACAGTGACTTACATAAAAAATATGATTATAGTAGCATTTTTTTAATGACGGAGCAAATTTATAGCGTCGGTAATGGTTATATTTGTTTTAGTTTTGCAAACCAATCAATTCGTCTTGAACGTTTTCATTTTCCATTAAATATCTTCTTGTGCAGCGCTTTATTCTCCTCAAAAATCTCAGCTCTGCTGCTTTTATTTTGCTCTCATCCTTCTTTTTATTTATGCAACCTCCGTTTCCATGCAACAGCAATGGTACAGCCATAGTTTTATTAAACTTAATTTGTTTATCTTTTTTAGATTTTTAGTTACATTTTCTATTTATTGTTCTACATATTTCTTGCAATTTGTGCAATTGCAGCTATTCATCGATATCATTATGATAACCAAAAGTCGTGTCGCAGCATAGGTATTTAAAATGTGACATCCTTACTTATTTGGGTAGCTGATGTACTGCTAACGACTTTTAATTAGTATGTTTGTGTTATTTTACAGCTACAAAATGACCTATAGGCTTTTTGTTACAGGGTTAGAAATTGTTCAAATTGTGCACAGATACAGAAATTATAGTTACATTTGGATGACTAACGTAAGTTATTGTTTGAAAAACACAAAATCCTTACACAGCATGTGAAGTGCACGTATGTAACAACTGGTAAGGAATAGTACAGCTCAGCAGTTAAGTCCCATAGTGCTCAGAGCCATTTAAATAGTACAGCACTAATCTCGCTTCTGATGGTCCGCTTGCCGAATGGACTAGGGGCTCTGTTTTAACTGTTGCAGATAAACGGCACTTTATTTATTGCTCTAATACGTATACTAAAGAATTTCCTACGTTAGTTTTCATGCTCTTAGTGTATGTGTGACTTCTGAACTGGGGGTCGGACGATTGTAATTTGTTTGGTAAGTGGCACAGATGGAGTCGGCGAATTAATGAGAAACACCATATTCATTTGTTTAGCGCTCCTCATTTCGTCTGTTCAATCATGTTTGTCTTCTTCTGTAATTTTCCCGCCCGCTGCGGAACAGCTGGTTGCTCGGGATAAATCCTGCGGCGGACTCTCGGAGTTGCTCTAGTGTCGTGCGTGTAATTTTGTTGTCATAAGTTAAAACGGGGCTGGGAACGCGAGAGCTTTGGCACGCCGGCGCTGACAACCGACCATCAGCCACCCACGGCCGGCGAGCTAATCACCGGCTCGGCGCAGCCCAGATAACGCTACTCACGAACCCACATACCAGCGCCGCGCACCTTCGGAAGCTGCGCCGTAATTAAAATTCGTTGTTTTCGCCGCGACTGACGGCTGTTGTACGGCCCTCATTCCCGAGAATATTTACACAGTTCACTTGCCGAAGAAACAAATTCGTTCACACACGTCCGCGGATGGCGATTATTTTGAGCCGTGATTATGCAAATCACTTCTCACGACTCAGTGTGGGCGTGAGTCGTCTGCGGCCATCCTAATTTATTCGGAGAAGAGTTCGCCAGCTAAGTGTCTTTTGTTTTCGTCGGCGCAGATCCGCCTCGTGTCCGGTCGTTAGCAGTGAGTTACGTTATGAGAGCAGGCATTTCGGTTTTATTCCTTCTTTTAAGTACAGAGTCGGTTTTAATTGACCAGTTCCTGGCGATGCCGGCCGTGATGAACGAGACCGGGCTACCGACCCCCGCTGCCAATTGTCGCCGCCGCAGATTGTATCGCTTTGCCTTGCAGCTGTTGCAAAGCCCTACTGCGAAATGCCGTTCGCGCGATGAAACTGCCATATTCCTAGCTGCGTTTGTGCACTCCCAGTACTGTTCTACAAAGGTACAGCTATCGTTTCGGCATATCCTAAAGCGTTATTGCCAATCCCGCGAACTTAAATGAAGTGTACAATATAACGTAGGTACCTCTAATAGTTCACAACGTGTGGAAGATACGAAATGAGTCGGATAATTTCAGCACTCAAAGCTGCAAGTGATTTGCTACGTGATGAAAATTTGTGGTTTTTATATCCATCGACGTAGTGAGGGTACAACGATTTTTTTGACTGGCACTAATTAACTGCTCTAACTATATGAGAAAACTTTTGAAAAGAGGAACACAGTGAAATTAAAGTTTTCAGTGGAGGTGAGAAACTCCAGCACTCACAGAAAATCACTCGCAGCACGAAAATAAGAATATTTGACACTTGAACAAGACGCTGGACTTTAGAGCCAACACGAGAAAATGACTTAATCGTTCGACAGCTAAACGATCAAGATTTCTGTACACTTAAGACCTGATGTAGTTATCAATATGAAATCTCTGTAGCGCCATATAGGAACAAAGAAGGAAAAAGAAAGCATTCGTCTGGAATATGAGTAGTAATACAGAAAAAATATACTGTTAATGTAAAATTTCTCTTTTGTTTTCAGACCCAAAGCAAGAATAAATGAGTAACTTATTAACTGTGACCGGCCGGAGTGACCGAGCGGTTCTAGGTGCTACTATCTGGAATCGCGCAACCGCTACGGTCGCAGGTTCGAATCTTGCCTCGGGCATGGACGTGTGTGATGTCATTAGGTTAGTTAGGTTTAAGTAGTTCTAAGTTCTAGGGGACTGATGACTCAGAAGTTAAGTCCCATAGTGCTCAGAGCCATTTGAACCATTTGTTTATTAACTGTGTTGTGTGGCGCTGTGTCTGCCATCATATACGGTACGCAGTTGCGTACACAGAGGACGATTGCCACGATCTGGCCAACATAGATGGCGCACGTAATATGGAGCGTATTATGCTTCCACCATAAGCGATATCTGTCAGCCTCTGTAATGCTCTACCACCGCAGAGGACGCTGATAAAAGGAACTATGTCCTGCTTCTACATGACATCAGACAAGCAGTTTGCAAACGAAAGTTAAATTGCCGGCCACGGATAAAACGGACGCACAGCTCCACTCATCAGAGTTGTCGCAGTTACCAGCAATCATCAGCTGCCATCAACTGCCAGCGTTTATCATCGAGCAGCATTTGCACCGTGTCACAGCTTACATTGTGCTCGTTGTTAACAGAGAAAGAGCTTAGATACCGTCACTGAAAGTAGAGTCAGACTCGAACTACTACTACATTGCGTAATAAAATTAAAGGATCAGTTTCTCGAAACCCCGTAATTATGTCTCGTTGCTACACATTAGTTTGAAAGCTGACTCAAGGATGCCTACAACCTTCCTCTGTAATGGCACGAAAGCATGGAACCCCGCGAGGTCGCCCTCGGGCTCGGAGACGCTTCAAACAACGAGGTGTCGACACATGCGAAAAATGGCCAGAGCTCCAGTGTTCATGTGAGGTGTAAGGTGGGTTAATCGTGTCAAACTGGCACAAAATTTCACCGCAATTCTGCCCAACGCCACTGTGGATGTGTCAGACGTTGGTAAGGTCGTCACACCCCTTATTATCTACATTTCACACGTTGTTTTGACGCTTCTGCGATGGAGGCAGAACCACAACTCCAAGCACTGAAATCACGCGATTTTCTTAAAAGTGTCCGAGGAAATCATTTCAGACACACTGCCGCTCAGAATCGACAGGAAATGACCTAAGGAGGTGGCATAAAGAGCGTCAATAAAACCACCCCTCCTCTTGGGGCGTTGATTCCCTCACATTTGGCGATCGAGAACGACAGTACATAGTATGATGAGCAACAGGAGCACATTCTGGACAACATTTGGCACTTCGACACCTCTTGCACGATTCAACCGTTCCCTAAGGCTATTGTGGGCCAGCAACTACAGTGAACGTGATTGCACCCCTCTGGAGAGCTGTGCGCCGAAATTTTTGCTCTGGTGTACAGGCTGTAACCAAACGGGACCGTTCAAAACCACTAAACCAAATATGAAAGCGATCCGAAGCAGCCGAGGGTGCTTAGACTTTCTCAGTCATCCTATTTTGCACCCTCCTGTGGTGTGATCATAGTGGAATGCGACATTGTCACATCCTTGAGTAAAACGGCAAAGGATCATTCTAAGACCCCACGTTCAATAACACCCTTCGTGCTACCAACACGCTTTTCTTGAACACTTTAAAAACGATGTCCTAGGCGCTCGCAGACAGGCAACCCCTTAGATGCCCCTCCACTGGAGATGATCTTGTATCAGGCGCAAGAGCAGTAGCGACTAAGACCTAGTCACAGGCTCTGTCTGCAGAGGTGCTCCGCAAAGGTGGGCGTGCAATGCCGAGGGTGTTGCCGAACTGGGGGCGTAGAAGGATCCTTTGCCGTTTTACACAAGCGTTTGTCAATATCGCACCCACTGTGATCACGCCACTGGAGGGCGCGAAACGGGAGGACTGGAAAAGCATAAGCACCCTTTGCTGATTTGGATCACGTTCAAATTTCGTCGAATGGTTTTGAGCGGTCCCTAGTGGTCGCACCATGTATATCAGAGAAGAAATTGTGATCGCTCTGCACTCCAGACGGATGCAGTCATGTTCAATGCGCCTGCTGGCCTACGATGTCCTTAGAGAATGGTTGAACTGACCGAGGGATGTCAGCAGTGTCAAAGGTTGTCAAGAACGTCATCGTGTTGTTTATCGCACTGCGAACTGTCGTTTTCGACTGTGGGAATGTGTGGGAATCAACGCCTCAAAGGGAGGGGTGTGTTCACTGACGCCCTTTATGCCTCCCCATTAGGTCATTTCCTCGTCCACCCACAAGAAAACCGCATGATTTCAAAATGCTGGGAGTTGCGGTTCTGATCTCCATTGCAGAGGCGTGAGAACAACGGGCGAAATGTGGGTATCGCGTGATACGACCACGGTGGTGTTGTACAGAATTATGGTGAAATTTTGTGCCAATGTGACGTCATTAATCTACCTTGTATCTCATATGAACTTCTGAGCTGTGATCTTTTTTTCGCGTGTGTTGACGCCTTGCTGTTTGAATTGTCCCCGAGCCCTAGGATGACGTTGCAGGGCACCACGCTTTCGTACCATTACAAAAGAGGGTTGTAGGCATCCTTGAGTCAATTTTCGAACTTATGCGTCGCATTGAGAGATAATTGCGGTGTTTCCAGAAAGTGATCCTTTAATTTTGTTGGACAGCCAAGATTAGTTTGTCATCGTTCACAGAGTTTGGTTAACACTAGTGTTCACAACTTCAGTCTCAGTGCCACGTCATTATTCCGTCATCATATTAACGTTAAGTTTTTGTGTACATATAGGGTGTTACATTACAAAATCCTTACAACAAACGTCTAGGGGGTGATAGGTCATCGTGGGGAACAACTCTGGTAGACACAAAGTTTTCGCTGACGCTTCTCAGCGTGGCCAGGCGACGTTCTACTGAATTAGCCGGCTCTAGCACGACAAGATTTTACCGAAGTACTAGGGTCTACTAGGCAGGTCTGCTCCATCTGCATACTACCTACCCCAGTCCATTTTTTGCACGTGGAGCAGATGACTGGCTTATCGGCAACACATATTGCATAAGGACACCGCAGAGTATATATACCCTGACGTCTCCCAGAGCATAATCAGTTACTAAAAAAGCATAACGTCGACGGGAAACATCGACGAACATTTTGTTGCTTGGTTGGTTGGTTTGTTTGAGGGAGGGGACCAAACAGCGAGGTCATCGGTCCCATCGAATTACTAAAGGATGGGGAAGGAAGTCGGCCGTGTTCTTTCAAAGGAACTATCCTGGCATTTGCCTGAAGTGATTTAGGGAAATAACGAAAAACCTAAATCAGGATGGCTGGACGCGGGTCCCACCGAATGGGAGCCCAGTGTGCCAATCACGGCGCCGCCTCGTTCGGTGAACATTTTGTCTCTAAATGAAGTACTTCCCTATGACGGTATCTTTTACCCGTGTACATTTGTCAGAATGGCTCTGAAACAGTCTGTACATGTTTTTATTAAATGATTGTTAATTGTTGCTCACTGTGCTGTCAACATTATTTTTTTTGTAGTCAGAGTTACCCCATGACGAGATTTGTTGCAGTGTGCAAGAACGCCATCGCAAGATTGCAGCTTTTTATGGTAGACGATTCGCTTCTTGCTAACAGTATTTTGGCCACCAAACTTAATTGCTGCACGTAAAATATAGAATGTTTCTTTCCATCAAATAGTGATGTCAAAATTTAAGAGTGAAAAATTCCTCAAATTTTCACTTTTTACGAAGAGACTGTGTGCAACAGGTCGTATCAAAATTGCTTCAGTGTGGTACAATACGTTGCTGGTGTAATGACAGTGAGTTGCGAAGTGCAGTGATGCTGCGTTACTGCACTAATGTGCATGCTTCATAGGTTCGATTGGTTCATATTATACTCTCATCACGGTTTGATCGAGGGTGCACGACACACGGGACACTCCCTCTTCGTAATAATGTCTGGACTGGCCGTCCGATGTGCCGCCTTGAGAATAGTATACCGTGGGTACCTGTATTCTCGAAAACCACCGCCACATGCATGTATGTCTGAAGGACATTGTCTTGTCAGTATACAGACACTGTATGAACACAGATACTGTAACCATCAGTGATGTCCGCTGTTGCCAAAAACTAATTACCGTAGGATATACCCGGTACTGTGGTGTGGGAGTTTCAGTGAGTACTAGGACTAAAAGACTTGCACCTGCAATATATATATATTCACACATAAAAAAAAAAAGTTTTGCGTCACCTCGGTTCCGAGAGTTCCGGAACCTGTACAGAAAATTGGAATAGAGATCAATATGGACATCATTTCCGCCCTTTTTATTGCTCATGAAAACCATACATCGCATGTTGTACCGCCATACAACGGGACCTTCAGAGGTGGTGGTCCAGATTGCTGTGCTCACCGGTACCTCTAATAATCAGTAGCACGCCCTCTTGCATTGATGCATGCCTGTATTCGTCGTGGCATACTATCCACAAGATCATCAAGGCACTGTTGGTCCTGATTGACTCACTCCTCAACGGCGATTCGGGGTAGATTCCTCAGAGTGGTTGCTGCATCACGTCGTCTATAAACAGCCCTTTTCAGTCTCTCTCAGGCATATTCGACAGGTTTCATGTCTGGAGAACATGCTGGCCACTCTAGTTGAGCGATGTCATTATCCTGAAGGAAATCATTCACAAGATGTGCACGATGGGGGCGCGAATTGTCGTCCATGAAGACGAATGCCTCGCCAACATGCTGCCGATATGGTTGCACTATCGGTTGGAGGATGGCATTCGCCTGTCGTACAGCCGTTACAGGGCCTTCCATGATCACCAGCGACGTACGTCGGTCCCACATTATGCCAGCCCAAAACAGCAGGACCCTCCACCTTGTTGCACTCCCTGGACAGTGTGGCTAAGGCGTTCAGCCTGATCGGGTTGCCTCCAAACACGTCTCCGACGATTGTCTGGTTGAAGGTATATGCGACACTTATCGATGAAGAAAACGTGATGCCAATCCTGAGCGGTCCATTCGGCATGTTGTTTGGCCCATCTGTACCGCGCTGCATGATGTACTGGTTGCAAAGATGGACCTCGCCATGGACGTCGGGGGTGAAGCTGCGCATCATGCAACCTATTTCGCACATTTTGAGTTGTAACACAACGTCCTGTGGCTGCACAAAAAGCATTATTCAACATGATGGCGTTGCTGTCAGGGTTCCTCCGAGCCATAATCCGTAGGTAACAGTCATCCATTACAGTAGTAGCCCTTGAGCGGCCTGAGCGAGGCATGCCAACGACAGTTCTTGTCTCTCTGTATCTCCTCCATGTCCGAACAACATCGCTTTGGTTCACTCCGAGACGCCTGGACACTTCCCTTGTTGAGAGCCCTCCCTGGCTCAAAGTGACAATGCGGACGCGATCGATTCGCGGTATTGACCGTCGTATAAAATGAAACGAAATTTTTCGAATTAGTAATTAGAACGTCATGACTTCCCTCGTAGATCCGTGTCAGGATGAACGTTGACAATTTTTAACGAAAGCGATGTAGTACTGACAAGTCGCAACCTATTATGGCATAATATGTGTAGCACTTTCCATTAAAACTACGCGATAGACTGATTTTAATAAGACCGACACGTCACTATATTGTAACGGAAGCAATGAAGAGTGTCCTGCAAATGTCCGTCATGCACATCAGACCATTGCTGCAGTCGCGTTTCGGAAATAACCTCATCTGTCCATGAAGTAAGTGCTCAGTATGTGGTGGGCCTTCCGAATATTTTAAGCGATGCGTGGAATCAACTTTATTTTCCTTTATGAACCCTGTCAGAAGTAATTAATGTTTGTAAAATACGGATACCGATAGGGTGAAGAATTGTACTCAAAATGAAGAATTGTGTTTCATGAAAAAATTTTAATTTATGCGTACTGAGAGGAAGGAAGAAGACTAGGTCAGAACGTCGGAAAGGATTTAAATCCTCTATTTTTTTCGGTATCACGAACAGAAAGTCGGTTTATGCAAGATTCTAAATCAGTTGAAACACAAATTTCCCACTAGCTTCATCATTATTCTCGCTATAGAGTATACAAGAACTAGTAGAATCAGCATGGACTTTTTAAGAGAATGTCTTTTCACTAACTGAGAATTTAACCTCAAGGAGAGCTTCTGTACAATTCCAGCGACTGTGAGGTAATTGCGCTATACCTACTTATTCCTCAATCTTAGTATAACGGAACCCACTGTAAGCTCACCAGAAAAAATACTAGTCATCCCATTATATGAGCATATTAGTCGGTTCGGAGCGCTGTATGTAGTGTTTAATTGGTACCAGGCGATCATGTGATCCTGTGCCACTGACTATCTCATAACAATGTAGTGGTATATAGGGTCAGTCAGTTGCATGGAATCACAGCACCAAGATGAGTCGAGAACACGTTGAATGAAGTTTCTCTATTTGTTAGCGTACCAATCTGACTGTCCACCGTGACTAAGGTTTCAAACCCGATGAGAATGCAGGTCCATCTCAATCAGTTTTGAGGAACTTTGCGATGAAAAATGCATGTAATGAATTTTTAAAGTCTGCCTCGCGCTGATACGTGTTCACTGGGCCAAATAACATTGAAATTAGACGATAGCTGTTCGGAAGTGTGTAGTGTGGTCAACCGATTTTGTCTCATTTCAAATGAGGTGTCGAGTGCACCGGTGGTCCAATGAGGAAATTAATGTGCAGCATGTGGAGGGTGTAGTTTTGGCCAGAAGTTTTTCTGTGTTGTTCTGGAGGAATTTTTCGCACCATGTTACTCGTACGATGACTTCGGTCGACTCATTTCCGTTGTCGTCAACATGTATCAGAATGTCTGTTTAAAAATTCTCTGTATTCAGATGTTGCCCTTCGTGGTACATCTTAAACATGAGTATGCTGTGGACACTCCTGTCTTCCAAGAAGTCAACAGCTGTGTTCACATGGCTGAATGCATTCGTTCCTGGTGTTTTGAGCACACAAACACCCTATCGCACGTCGACTGGCTCGCTGAACCATTCGATCTTGAGCTCATAGGAAAGTCTGGGACTGTTCGGAACAGCAGGTGAAGGTAACAGTCGAGATCCCTGCAACTGGCAGCTCTACGGATTGTAATCACCAATGAATGGCTTCCGATGCATATTGCATATCTGAAGAAGCTGGCGAATTCTCTATGTCGCCGTATTGGAGTCAATATCAAGGCTAGAGGTGGTTAATATTTAATCTTTTTCTTCGACAATCTGAAAGAGTATTGCTTGTTGCCAATTACTATGACATATTATTATGAAGTCTTTACATATCTTTTATTTATCAAATATACTACTTAAGTAATAATGTGGTATTTACACCACACACCATCAATAAAAGAGCAGGCCCGATCCTCCGTCGCACAGTACGTGCCGGTTCACAGTCATATCAAAACTAAAATGGTTCAAATGGCTCTGAGCACTGTGGGACTTAACGTCTGAGGTCATCAGTCCCCTAGAACTACTTAAACCTAACTAACCTAAGGACAGCACACACATCGATGCCCGAGGCAGGATTCGAACCTGCGACCGTAGCAGTCGCGCGATTCCAAACCGAAGCGCCTAGAACCGCTCGGCCACACTGGCAAGCCAAAACCAAAAGATCTGAAACAACAAATATCCGACGCTGAAGATGTGGAATGACAAATTCTTGCGACATAGCTCAGTGTCCATATCAGATCACAACGTCTACGTTAAACACGGTCCTAAGTTTTAGTTGTTGACAAGGTCATTCAATGAAAACACTTCTCTAGAATGTCCTTGGTTCACTGCCACTGAGATGGATGCTTGAGAACATTTGTATTATTTTTCAAGTCAACATCCCTTTTTCTCAACGTATCCCAGGAGGGAAGAACTCGAGGTATCATTAGAAAGTTTCATTAACCGGTTTTTGATATTCCATACCGATTTCGGGCTAAAAGTTACTATTTGTGGAAAACTGTAGCATAAAAGAGACTCTCATAGACATAGAAGAAACTATCATAGGCAAAAGGGCAGCATGGATGCCCAGCTTCATACCTGTATTTTACGAAGCTAACGTTTTAATCACGAATAAGAGACTCCCTATGTTTCATATGGTCTTATTACAAATACCATTTTATTTGTTCTAATGTACTTATTATCTGGATAATTTGTGTATTACATTATCATAGATAGTAACTGTAACCACTGCAGTAGTCCATTTTCTCTGCCCTTAATAGAAGTTGACTTTTCTAAACGGATGTACTTTCCAAAAGACAAAGATTTTTGTCATCGCCGCCTTGAACTGTGATTTACCTACTGCTGCTATGGCTGAAAGTGCCTTCGTAAAGTACGATGTGCAGACATTCTTTACGCTCACTGCCTGTCGCATATACTTTATGTGCAGACATTCTTTACGCTCACTGCCAGTCGCATATACTTTATGTGCAAAATTAACCTAGCCACACTTGTCTGTCAGTACTTTGCTCTACAGAATACATGCTGCTTTCCTGAAAGTGACCGGCCGACACAATGCTTTGAGCGCTTGCGGCCATTTATTTCCTTAATTCACACCAGCAGTCGTTATTGTGGTCTTCGTGTTATATCAAGTAAGAAACGACCACTACGTTCTAAACTATACATTTCTCATATATTAACTTCTTTCTATTTTATATTCTAATTTTTCATTTAACTTCTATTCAACAGCCGGTAAACGTAAATGTCTATGTCGAAAGTTAGAAATTAAGAAATACCGGCATCGCATTATTTAAAAGTGTAGAAATGCGAAAGTTTCTCTCTGGTCCCCTGGTAAATCTCACTATAGAAGGAGGACATGGTTGAAGGTGAAAAAACAGTTGCACACTTATACATCACGCCCAATGATTCATTAGCACCTTTAATATAATTAAATGCGGAATTTCGCACAATTTCACCTATAGTATAGAAAAACTATTTGCGTGGAATAAAATGAAAAAAAATCTGAGACGTCAGCAAGCGTTAAGTTTATGATAAGAACGCGTTGCTATTGTGGCGTTACATGGAAATATCTGTTCCTGATTTGCTTACACGTGCATTGCAACAGAAAAAAATAAATCTTGAACTCATGACAAAGCAGAGCTCTATAGCCCATGTCTGTTATTGCTTTCTTCGGCGCGCTATTTTACAGATGCTTTAAAGAGCTGTGGGAAATTTCATTATATGTTGTTATGCATGCTTGCGCGTTTTCCGCCAGCGGCATAAATTGCTGTAAACAAATGTTAATTATTCGGTCCGGAGGCGTTTAAACGACTTGACAGTGACGCATTACATGAAGCGCGCGCAGCCTAGAGAACACGTCACTGAAATCCAATAAAGGCAGACATTCTTTACGCTCACTGCCAGTCGCATATACTTTATGTGCAAAATTAATCTAGCCACACTTGTCTGTCAGTACTTTGCTCTACAGAATACATGCTGCTTTCCTGAAAGTGACCGGCCGACACAATGCTTTATTTCCTTAATTCACACCAGCAGTCGTTACATCGCTACCATCTGTCTTCATATTCCCTCGTACTGATTAACGTGTTATTTCGCTCTTTATTTACACCAGAGTTTTTTTTAGAGGACGGTCATTATATGCGTGAATGGGAAAATAACCGGAAAGGCACAACATGCGTGCAGGAGCCTAAGTATGGCTTTATTGTTACGTTTCTGTATATATTCCTTAATATTCTATTTTAATGGATATTTCCCAAAAAATTACGTAAATTTTCTTCATAAGTCGAAAAAGGCAACATCGGTCTTCAGAAGAATCGTTTTGAAGCTATGTAACAATTACATCTGTCTATTTATTTATATAACTCAGCAGAGGAGAGTGAGTGTCGGTCACAAGAATCATCACCCGAGTGAAACACAGCTCCCTATGTTCACAGACAATTTTCCGTAAATCGTGGAAGCATGCAAATAGGTAGATAATGTTTTCCTAGATTCAGTGGAGTTGTCTGATGTTCTACGTTGCTGTTAACTTAATCTAAAAATGTAGAACCCAGATCGCAATCCAGGATGGCGACTGTAAATCTAAAATAATGCAAAGAATTAAAAAGGAAAGTGAGAGTTCAGTTTGTCGAGGTTGGTGGTGGTAATTATAAGGATTAGCTTAGTTTGACTAGGACGGGAATGAAAACTGTCTGTAGCCTTTTGAAGGAATCATCCGAATAGTTGCCTAAAATGATTTAGGGAAGCTACGAAACATTGTCAACGTTATCGAAGAGGTCTATTACACGACGGGTCGTACAACGGCTCACTTTTGTCAGTGTAAGTAAAATAATTATTAGAGTGAATAGTAGTTTTAGATTGATCACTGTGATGCTGTTCTATACATATGTGTCCTCACCGTATAACTGTGAGACCTCCCATAAAGTTTTGCAGAAATTGCTCACCTTCTGCAGCGGAACTCACCAATTTTGTGAATAAAAGTGAAGCATTTCACAATAAGAACTGCAAAATCAATAGAAATCGATTGCAATCGTAGGCGTAACTTTGAAAGTCAGTCACATCCGTAGAACTTTCTTGGAAGAGGTATGAAGCACTGTGGCGCAATTTTAAAAAAAAGAGAACGATAGTAAACAGGTTAATGTTTTGTTGGGAAAACCTGGGAGATTTTGATGTAAATGGAAAGGAGACAATATGTATACCTGTTGTGCGACGTATTCTTTAGTACGTGCTGAAATGTTTTGAGTCCTATCAAGAAGCCTAGAAAAACAGATGAAAGAACTTCACAAACGCGATGATACACTTGCATCCACCAAATTTTCTCGTATTGACATGTCACAAAGAGACTTAGAAAATGGTATCGCTGGAAGAAAAGCTACTTTCAACCTGTGGAATGTTTGAAATAAATTTAGGGAACCACCAATTTAGATATGCTGTAAAGCAAAGGTAATGACCCCATTGTCGACTCTATATTATCAGTAAGATCTGTGAGGCCATTTTAAGAGACACGAGTGTGCACAGATACATGTTGACCTTGATTTTCGTTACAGGCCGTATGTAACGGGGAGAAGAGTGACTAATTACCACCGTGCTCTATGTATGGTCTTTCAAAACATGATTCCAATTTTGTAAGCAATATCTTTTACATGACTGAAAATATAAGCTTTGGGTTAGTTTTAACTTACGCATTGAAAATAAACGTTTATCCTGGCGCCAGCTGCAAGTTGGTTGTAGGGGTCATTCTGGTGCACCTAGCTTTCTCTGTTATCTGACTGTTTCCAGAATTGCGAGAAGTCGCCAGGAATTTCATTTTTCAACAGGACGGAGCGCCACTCCATCGGAACTTACATGTAAGAGCATTTCTTGACAATGGGTTGCCTCAAAGAAGGCGTAAGGGGTGTGCGGGGCGTACGGATCTTGCTTTGCACTAGTGCTTCCAATATCGCCTAATCTCATGGTATACAATTTCTTTATGGGGGCTTATGAAAGACTCCATCTATGTTCCTTCCGTTCCCTCAACTTTGTGTGAACTGCAGCACCGTATCACAACAGAATTGGAAGCAGTAACTCCAGACATTTTCCCAAAAACATCAGACGAGTTTGTCTATTGTCTGGATGTTTGTTGTCCGTCCCGTTGGTGGTCATACTGAACATTCGTGGAGGGTGAATGGAAACTTTAGTCTTGGATGTGATTGTAAAAAGTACCCCAAGGTTCTAAGCGAATGAATGCAAAAGATATACCCCACAAAATCTGTTGCTTTTTTAAAAACTAAAAACCTTTGTAGTCTTATGCTAAGTACTAATTTACTGTAGGTTTCTATCTTCTTTCATTTAGAAATATAGTCTTGCGAAATAGCATGAATATTTTTGAAAAAAACATTTATATTTAGATATAGACTAAGTGGCTAGGCAACTATTCTTGTTATTATTTCCATATGTCTTATTATTTTACTAAGCTTCTTTTTTGCGACTAAGAGTGCCCCTTGAAACAATTGGTACCGTTTATTCTGTGTAAGCCACTTTTCTAAGAGAGCATACTGTCTCAAATATTTAGACGCATCTGACACTACCGACAAGCAGATGCTAGAACCAAAAGAGCACCTCTTTTTTACTCACGCCAGAGGCTGTCCTACAGCTCCGAAAGAAGACATTAATACGACAAGTCGCTTCGTTCTTGGTTCGCGTGTCGTCCCAGACTGGCGCTGGTTATGATGCGGGCTAGTGTTTACTAATGAAAGGACTGTAGGAAAAACACTCAAAGTACGCTTTTAATTTAAAAATATAATTACGTGTGCCATTTTTTCGTGAAAGCAGAGTGCTATATTCTCAACAGCATACGGAAAAAAAATTAGATTACTCTAAAACTGGGCAACTTTGTGACACTTTTAGCAGTTTTTGTCATATAAGTCATATAACATTATACAAATATCTACTGCGACATTTAATTTCAGTACATATGGAATTTTATAGCCTTTATCCTTTAATTTTAATAGCGATAAAGTTTTTAAGTGAAGCTAGGTCTTTGGAATACGATACATTCAGTGTCACAAAGGTGCTCTCCAGCTTAGGGCAACATTCTGGCATAAAGTCTAAGAGAGTAAAATTAGAGTTATATTTATTTATAAAAGAGCTCGGTGGACCTAATGTTTCTTTACGAGACACAGTTATGACTTTGCTACAGATTCAGCCAGGTTTATGAGTTCTGTTTTATTCATACATGGAAAAATATTCGTCACAAAGTTTGCTAATTTGGTGAGATTTATCTTTCTAATTTGCTTAAAATACAAATAATTATAGGCCTCTCATTAAAACAAAATAATAATGAAAAAAACTGAACGGCATCAAGAAAGGTACGAGTAATGAAACACAGCTTTTACACAATGGTTTAAGCATCTGTTCAGTGGAACCGAATGGGGGAAAACATATCACAACGCTAACATTTAACACAATATCTTCCAAGCAAGGTAATTAGTTCCACTGCTAGACAGTTACTTGCAAGTTCAGTGGTATGGGAAAACACAAGGCCTTGACGCATGTAGTACTATATTCTGAGCAACTGTTTGTCGTATTTAGAAACAATGTTATGCTGCGAAAGAAAACTTTGTCCTTCTTTACTAGACCATTCACAAATGTATCTAATTTCGCTAATGAGACTTGTTTTCTACAATTTCAGTTCTCATACTTGTTTCTGTAGGTATCTGTGCTGTCACAAAATTACCCATACACCCTACGGAAATGTTGTTTTTTGCTTTCCAGTGGTTGAAGAAAGAGGATTGGCCTGCACATACAACTTATTTATGTCAACTTATCTTCAGCTAGTCAGCCGTTCAAAGTAATCGCAAGTAGCAGAAACTTTCCCAGAAATCTACAAACTCGTTGTCCCACCTACCAGCAAAATAGCTTTGTGACCAGCTCAAGTGTAATCTACGTTCTTGTAGCTTCCATCAGTAACAGTAGCACTATGCAAG
The DNA here is from genome assembly GCF_023864345.2 of Schistocerca serialis cubense. Taxonomy (NCBI): domain Eukaryota; kingdom Metazoa; phylum Arthropoda; class Insecta; order Orthoptera; family Acrididae; genus Schistocerca; species Schistocerca serialis. Next base: position 149,781,795 of record NC_064640.1, read on the forward strand.
AATACACTGTAGCATAGTTGTATATGAAATGTTGACCCGAGTTACAATATTTAAAAATAAAAGCTGGAGCGTGCTGTTGGCACAAAGCAATACCTGAGTCACGCAGTTGCCCGGTTTTTTGCTACGAAATATACGGATTGCAGTAACAATGTATGGAATAACTATAAAAATCCAGCAGTTTTATGAATAAACGATCAAAATTATCATTTGTAACGAAGAATATTTACGATGTTCTTTACTTCAATTGCAGTTTCTATAGCTAGGAGGGAGCTTTTTATAATAGCAGTTTGTCTACCTGTACCTCAACAGATTTTCAGTTCTTACAGTGTATTTTTCAATAAGAGAGATACTATTTTTAGCACCTGAAGGAATAATTTTATGTTTCGTAATATTACAGAAACAGGTCTAACTTCATTATTCAGCCTCAGAGTTAGTATAAGACCAAAAGTCACACCATCAAATATTAATAATACCAAGATAAACACAGCAGTAAAATAAGATATAAGGGAAGATTTAGTGATGGATCCAAGAGGACATGTGTTGTAAAGTAAACTTCGGAACCTTGTCAACGTAAGTCACAAAGTCTTCGAAGCACATTATTAACAGAAAGGTAAAGACTGTTATAAATTTCATTTACATGACATCTAAAACTTACCCACATAGCCAAGTGTGTGGTGTTACAACAGTGTCACTTGTAACCAGACCTAGACTAAGACAAGGCGAGATGGACAGTAGATCTGGTCAACATTCTTATAAGTGTAAACTAAGCCTGCGGAGATAAGACCTGCCGAAATGAGAATGTATCTCACGATAAATATTCCATCTAATGTAATTACCTACCGCGACGCACAACCTTAAAAGTAATCACTAGTTTAATCTGCTAAAGCAGCGGTGGACGTACACGGCAAATATCTTAATATAGGGCACAGACTACGCGCAGAAACTATTTACCGTGCTGTTAACTGAATAAAAGTTCCGTAAGAGGCTAAATGCCATTTTACAGAATGCACGACTCACGAAACGTGTGTACGCGTAAATTACATTAAATGTACAGAATAGAAAAAAAAAAACAAAAACGCCAGATCCTTTAAGTTACGAAAGGTATAGACATACGAAATTCTAAGTTTTATTTACTTCTGGATATCCAGGACGTGATATATACAGTGAACGAGACACATACTGTTAAGCTTGTATCCTGTCTGATATCTATTTTTCTTTCGAAAACATCACAATCAGCTGACAAAACAAAGCTAAATGAAGAAAAGAAGGCAATGGAAGTAACAAATAAATCATATAAAATGAAAGTACCTACTTTATTAACAAGGAAACGTCAGTCTAAAATCTCTGCACAAAAAACTTCGCATTTAGAAGTAATAATATATACATATAGGCTAAACACATTATTTATATTACTGAAGCTAATTTTCATATTCCTCGTTTAACGTACTTCCATTATCAACTAAGGGATCCACTTTTACACAAAAGTTTACTCTACTGTTAAGAGAGCAACAAATACAATTATATTTTAACAAGTTTGTTTGCGTGGTTGTCATCTGCAGCAAACACAGAAATATTCGTTTTGTAAAAAAAGCCACCTTTTTCTTGCTGAAATGTATTTTGTTTGTTCCCGACGCGTTCCACTTTCTACTTTAAGCCATCTTCTGTGCAATCGAAAATAATACAGTTTTGTTCTGATACGCGATACTTGTAGATTATAAAACAGTTCACGTCTTATTTATTACGTAAATGTGTGGTTCCTTACAGCTATTCGAATTTTCGATGTACATCTGCGTTTCCTCCAAACCGGTTAAACGCTGGATGTCGCACTGTAACTTCACGTACGAAACATATGCACATTTTTACGATACGAGCTTTTTTTCTGCAGAATTTTTATGTTCTTTGCCTTGGAGCACTATAATTCTTCTGTCACTAGCTATAGATATTCTACCGAAAACTGATTTAAAGCCCTAACTACTCTGTGTTCACTTTATATCTCTTCCTACATTTTTTACGTACATTATGCTTACCTAACGAAGTATACGGCACGTCGAAAACTAATGTCTGTTCATTTCAGTTCTCTTTACCTCAAAATAAAACTGTAGCATTTAGACCCCACTGAAGAAGCCTTAAACTAAAAGCGAAACGTGTCTGGAACAAGTGAAATACATTACATGAAGAGAAAGGCGGTTATCATTTACAAAATGAACACTTATTTTGTAGTAAGAATGTTCCATCAACAAATTCGTAAAAAAAAAAAGTCGCTTCATCTCTTCTATGACTCTAGCGGATGGAATAATAAAAATTATGTTATTTTCCGTTACTTAAACGGGTTGAATGACGGAAAGAAGAGAGGTGATAAAATGAATATTGTTTTTCCACTGAATTACAAGAGATGCCAAAGTAAAATATTTTATCTAGTTACTAAATGCCTCTTACATTCTTGTAATCAAAGGACACTGGTCGTTTCTACACAGCAGTGCATGTTTTTCAAAGTTATTAGAAGGTAGCTGCACTAAAAATTTATGTATAAAATCAGATAATTATGTATTTTGCTTTGGATAGCTCTTAATAACGCGTTGATGACATCGATGTCGAAAGCACTGTTCTTACAACCAATAAACCTGTATAATATTTACTCAGGTTAATTAAACTGTTTTTATCTTCAATGAATCTAGATCGTTTTTATTGCAAAAGCATAAATGTGATGGCTCCTTGCTATAACATTTATTTTAACAAACATAAAAGCTATGGCAGTCTCAAAGCGATAAAAATTACGTATCTCATAAAATAGATCGTTTTCCCCTACCAGCTTCTGTCTTTTCAACGTTATTGAATGCTGATTACATATAAATCTTTAAATAACCATTACGTGTTGGTATAGTATCATTTAGAAACACCTCAATAGCATTTATTGATCAGCTCGAAAGATATATTTTCTTTAGTTGTTGTTTCAAATTGTTTTTAAAATTCAAATTAAAATAACTCACGTGACTTTGATTGTTCCTGCCGTGGACCCTCGAAATGTTGAGCGCAGGAGAGGATGGAATCGGCGGAGCAGCAGGCACAAACAGGCTTCCGCGCCGTTAACCAGCGGCGGACAAAATAAAAGGAGAGACGCTTGCCTGCTAGCAAATATATGCCGCCTGCACGAGTCTCTCACGCCACGCCAGCCTCGGCTCGGAAAATATTTTGACCGAAAGCCGAGATTGTTTACACATTTTAGGGTTTGTTATCGTTGACAAGTAAAACTTTTTTCTGGCGGGAAACATAAATATACGTGAAAGATATTCCACTGCCGATTTTGTGGCCTCTGTTCTTGCACGTGCCGCATGCATGCGATGCATGAAAATCAAATGTTTGCTCATTTTATTTAGTATTTTTTTAGTAGCGAGCTGTTACAAAAATCTAAATTCAGTCGAGAGACCCTCCTAACTAGACAATTAAAAATTATCTTCCTGCAGCATGCTGCTGTAGCTGGACAGTACGTAACGTGTATGAAGATATAGGTAATTAAGGTAAAATAAAATATTGCAAAGCTATAACAAATCCGGGTAAAGATAAAACAAAATACTAAATCTGGAACTTGTTGTAGATTTCCAGTTTAGGTGTGGATTCCTGTAATTCAACTAAATTTCTAAGTGAGCTCATCCGACCTTTCCAGGTCAACACACATCGTCTCGTTCTATTCCCGTCTTAACCTTTTGAACCCCAACAAAAGCAAAACAAAAAAAAGAAAGAAAGAAAAATTAATTTTTCACAAATTGACTTTCTTATCATAGTGAGCAACAAATACATGAAGAAATTCGCAAAATGTAAATAGTCAATTATTTTTAGGGGTTGGTTTCACTCTGGAATGTAATTTTAAATGTTTTCGGAAAGTCAACCTACATTACCTTAGTAATCAACGAATACAAGAAGAAATTGAGGAAAGTAAACAATCGGTTTTTTAAAGTTGTTGTTTCTCTTTGGAACCACTGACGCATACAATTTTCAACCAGTCATCGTTTCATGAGATACATTTGAAAACAATTTCACATTTCTCCTAACACAATCCGACATCTCGAAACTTCCATGAACCTATAATGCGTAAATTAAATTATAGTCCCCAATAACAAGTAAAAACTGTTGTAGAATTCAATAAATTTTTATCGAAGGTGCGTAATACTCCAGTGGTCTCATTTCGAAACCACTCATAACAGCATAGTACAAACTCCAATTTACGATACAATAACTTTCGATATACTTACTTTCAATGTCAATGATCTCCTCAATATCATAACTATATGCCGCAACCTCCTACAGAACTACTCTTTCTACTGATTATTTGACAGTTTCTATTGGCGCCCTTGGTGATTTTTGTTTTATGGACACTGACCTGTTACCCAAGTTAAATTTCTCTGCCTAACGTTTTTCCATTCATTGCTGACGACATCGTCAGAGGTTATTAAGACTCATAAAACAGTACAAACTTGAATAGGCTCAGCAAGCTGCTCTGTTCATACGTATCCACGCAACGATCGATTCGCGAAGTCCACCGCCTATGATCACAGAGACACGCCGATGTGTCTTATGGATCTCGAAATGGGGAGTTAGCGCTGCTTACTTTATTTAGCACTGAGACCCATAACTTAGCTAATTTCAGTCTTTCTTCTTTTTTATTAAATTTGTTTATGTACTTTAGAATTTCTGTGTCTCTCTGCACATTCTAGCAGTTCCCTGGTACCAGTGCGTGACATGCTACTCCCGATTTATCCCTGTTAATGGTCCTTTTTATAGTTCTTATGTGCACTTGATCACATGTGCAAAGGATTTTATATACTCCTGCCTGGCAAACGGCGGGATTATGTCCTTTACAGTATTCAAATATTCACTGTTATTTCTTGTTCGTTTCAGCACTGTGTCAACCCCGTGTCTTCTTAGTACTTTGCTGATGCTGTCTGTGACTGGTTTTACCAATGGGAGGAAAACCTTCAATTAGTTGGTTCATTTTCACTGTTAGCTTCACATCTCTGGAGTTGTAGTGCCCTATTTGTCTCTTTTTCAGAGTACCCGTTCCTTATGAAAGTAGTTTTTATATTATCGAGCTCGTCGTCCAAGTACTGTGATTCAAAGGTTCTTTCATCCCGATCTGTAGATGTACTCATCACTCCTCTTTTTTGCTTTGGATGGTGATTTAGCCGGCCGGAGTGGCCGTGCTGTTCTAGGCCCTCTAGTCTGGAACCGTGTGACCGCTACGGTCGCAGGTTCGAATCCTGCTTCGGGCATGGATGTATGCGATGTCCTTAGGTTAGTTAGGTTTAAGTAGTTCTAAGTTCTAGGGGACTGATGACCACAGCAGTTAAGTCCCATAGTGCTCAAAGCCATTTGAACCATTTTTTGATGGTGATTTAAATTTGTGTGATAATACTCAACGTAGTGAATGGGCTTTTCTGAAGGCTTTTTCCTTTAACGTTACGTCGAGTTTTGTAGGTACCTATACATCCAGAAATGAAATTCGTCCTTCTTTACCTTTTTCCATAGTGAACTGTTTATCAGAAAGAATATCATTCAGAAAATTTAGAAATTATGAGAGTTCTTTTCCTTCATGAGGCTATGTAACGAAAGTACCATCAACAAACCGAAACCAGCAGGAGGATTTAGTCTTCGTGTTCTGAACGCCTACTTCTTCAAATTTTTTGAAATAAAGTATTCTCTCAATGTGTCTGCTTAAAAATTTAGTGTCACATTGACAGTAAGTTGATGTGAGATAATGTTTAAAGAGATATGCCATGTCGTTTGCGAAAATACTTACTAACTGTGACTTCAGATCATTAACGGGAACCATAGCAAATAGTGATACAAAATCAAAACCGACCGTAATATCTATTAGATTCAATCTGAAGGCTTTTTAATTTTTCGGTAAAATTAACAGAATCTTCAACACAAGTGCCAGTTCTTCCTGGGACCAGGGAACAACTAATCTCGTTTCTCCGATAATTTGGTTTTATCAAGGTTCAGTTACTACTATGCTGGGGTGTACACAGGGGCCATAGAAGTTCAAAAACACACAAACATATTTAACAAAAAATATGAAGGTGTGAAGTTAGACGAATTGTGAGCCTCAGTAATAAATAAAGTAAACAGCGACAGCTCCTGCTAACTGCAAGCTCCACAACACCCGTCGGCTCGATTCTGTGATAGGCACAGTCTGATGACGCTACGAACTGAACATTGCGTGGATACATATGAACAGTATAGCTCACTGAGCTTCTTTTAGTCTTAAACTGGTACCTGAGTCTTTATGGCTTCTGATGGTGTCTTCAGGATTGAAAGACGAAACGCTAGACAGACAAATATACCTTGGGAAAAGGAGGCAGAGAAGTATAACTCGGACTACGACCTATTAGACCTTATAACAAAAATCACCAAGTCCTTCTGTTTCTCTCAGTTCGTTGAAGTATACAACATATAAAAGTTTTCCACACTAGTTTACAGAAAAAGGTATTTAAATTTGTGAATGTAAAAGACATCATAATAAAAAGTTTTATATTCAACTAGTGATCCCCACAATGCTTCACAATTGCTTAAAATGTGTAGGAATTAGGCAGACATCCCGATATCCTTCTCTTCCATCTCGCTCTGTCCATCTCCTCTCCCGCTATCTCTCTCCACCTTCTCCTCCCTCCTCTCTCTGTCCATCTGCTTCTTCCCTCTCTCTATGTACATTTCCCTCCCCCTCCCCCTCCCCCCTCCTGCCCTCTCTGTCACCATCTCCTCGTCCCCCCCCCCCCCCTCGCTCAATTTGAGACTTGTTTATTGTTACAGCCACCGAAAACGTGATTAGGAACTGAAGTCGCTTAAAAGAAACGGTTTAAATCAGTTCGTATGATTGGTATACAGAGTATGAGAAGTCTCTTCTGCACAGATCCACTATGGGGACTTCAGCTTCATTGACAGTATATCGCAAATTTTTAATCTGTAAACAGGTAGAGTTACGAAGTTTTGCGCGGTACAGATTCCGTAGTACTATTCTAATTATAAGGCGATAAGCCATACGTACAACTTCCGTGTTTTCTGTTAAAAGCAACTGTGATGGAGGAAACAAACCAGCACATACATGTGCATACAATATTTTTTTAAATTATGTACAAGGAGGAGTAATATATGTGGAAGAAACAATTTGTCTAACGGTTTAAATGACTTGCTATCGCTGTTAAGCCTGACTGTGAGAAAGAAAACGAAACTGCACATTTTCACAGCACATCACTTTCTTTCTCGCAGACGCTTTCAACACAAAACCTCTAAACTGTTGTTTAAAAAAATATGGCCTAAGTCCGTCTGAATACTTATTGAACGTGTGAAAATTTGACGTAAATCGGTCAAGAACTTTTCGATATCTTTGGTAACCACATTAATCATCGACTTTTCTTTGTATAGTAGCACAGATTTTAAAAATATATTTGTGTACCACATCTATTAAGAACAAATGTAGCCTACTCCATCTGAAGGTTTATTAGAGTATCGTGTAAAAATTCGATGTAAATTGGTTAAAATCTTGTCGAGATTTTTGCGAACAACGTTTTCCTTTTATATAGTAAACATGTATTACTGTACCATGTATATTAAAAATGTTACCTATGTCCGTCGGAACTTTTATTAGATCATCGTGTTATCGTGTTAAAATCTGAAGTAAACTGGTCAAGTATTTTTCGAGATTTTTGGTAGCAACATTAAACAACGACTAGTCTTTATGTAGCAGTAAAGATAAAGTAATAAACACATTGATGATTAAACAGTTTACAAGTCTGTTTCACAAGTTTGTGGTTACGCGGACTGAGTGACTGCACAGCCCGACTGAATGAATGGGTAGGCGTGGTTGCAGCTTCCTTCAACACTGCACCTGCCAATCAATCGACTTGATTAAAGCTGTGACGTCACTGTCTTTTGCACACACTTATCTATTCCTGCACCTCTATGCAAATTTTGTAGCTCTCGACAGGCAAAGGGACACAACCCGCGTTTTATTATTATTACGATCACTGTTATAACACCTACTTTACAGTATATGTATTACCCTTCACTATCTTGAATGGAACACGGTAGTACATCTGTCATATAATTTTGGGCAGCTGCTCTCTGCTCACATAATGAGGAACTTGTACTCATTATTGTAGCAAATAGGGTCGTGATTCTCTCAACTCACATTCGCTCACGCGTTATTTGCCTTTATCTACATATTTCAAAATTTATTTCAGCCAGCTATAAATCTTCCTTGTTTTAATACATATAAACCAGGAAAACCGTATTTCAGATTATTCATGACGTCCTGATTGAAATACTCATCGTTTTTCACTATCGCTGCGTTCTTTGGCAGCAAATGCATCAGTACATTAGTAGAACACATTTAAGTTTTTAAGTAAACAATCATCATACTGCAAACATTTCTGTTTCGGCTATAAATATTAGTTTTCTTATGGTTATATTTACTCATTACCGACGTGAGTGTGCCCTTTTTGACTCTCTTCCGGCCATTTTTTACTCTGGGGCAGCGTTTAATGTAGCCTGCCATCCATTACGTCTGAACATTACGAAATTTAGTTCTATCACTAGCACGTCGAATCAAGTCTTAAATGTTTATTTTATGATAGTTGGAGCTTTATCTGTCACTACAAGCAATTTTCTCCAAAAATCCAGATTACAAGACTGGATCTTATATTTGAACTTTTTTTTCTGTTGTAAATAGTCAGGATAGTCAGTTGTTGTCTGGATACACAATTGGCAATATTACGGTGGACGGTTTTAATAATCCATTTGGTAGCATTTGATATACTTACCATAACCTTCGATAAATTTGTAATACACATCTCTGCCCTCTACAAGTTTTACAAACACTCATACTCTTTATCTCTTACATCGATATCCCACAACTTATCATCTAAAATATTCTCACCATCCTGATCTCAATACCTTTGTTCATTAATTTCATATAATGATTTTCCTTTACCTGCAACTAAAGTATCTAAAGCACGAGGTACACTCCAGGTGCCTGTCCACGACAAGTTAACGCAACGTATCCTCACAGTAACTAGCTCTGCTAGAGTAACAAATAACTTGCCTACGCAATCCTTACATCAAAAGCTGAACTACGTCATCCATGAACCAGAAACATTCACAATGCGTAACCGCTTATGGTGTTCCACTGTTTCCCTCGCTAAGAACATTCTTTATAAACGTTTAAATAATTTACTATTTTTAGATTTCAGAACAAGAGCTATGATGCATTACATTTGTTTCATATCGCAAATTAGCAACTAAGTTCACAAGAACATATCATATTTAAGCCTATCACTTGGATATTGTTTAATGTTTATCCTTTGTACGTTAGGGGTCCCTTTTATTTTGACCACGAGTTTTGTTGAACGCTTTTTGGCTGTATGTAATTGTGAACAGATCGCCCGTCCACTTCTATACTTTTCAGTATTCGCATTCCTTTTACTTTGATTCGCACTCTGTTTGTGCTGGTTATGTATTTAGTTTCTGTTCATTCTCTCATTGTCTCTTCCTGATTTACCATATACTTTCCACTATTGAGGGAAACCTTCTAGAAATAACTAGAATAAATTATTGCCATGTCGATCCTAACTAGATTATTTATTTTTCTCCCCTTTTCGAGTCACGTTCTTAGACTACGTTTTATGTTTATGCTCATCGTTTTGATATTGAAGTTTAGACCCATGAATGTATGTACATTGCCTGATAAAAAGTCAAGCACTCAGAAGGGGAAGACGAACCAAATGAATCTTGTGATGTAATTTCAGTGATTACTATATCCAGTCACATATACAAAGAATTTGGTAGTATGAGTCCTCTAATCAATATGGCGTTCCAACCGTTTTGGTCTGTACGCATGCTATGAGTCGGTTGTGAAAAGTATTATAAATCCAATGTATCCTTCCCTGAGTCAGGCTGTCCCACAACAGCTGTTACTGATCCTGGATGCTTGCAGTGGGGCGGAACTGATGTCCAACCTGGTCCCACAAATAAATTATTGCCATGTCGATCCAAACTAGATTATTTCTTTTTCTCCCCTATTCGAGCCACGTTCTTAGACTACGTTTTATGTTTATGCACATCGTTTTGATGTTACAGTAGAGTTTTTCACAATTCCTATTACAGGCTTCTAGGAACTGCAGAGGGAGACTGATCTAGGGATCTTGCTGGTCACAGTAGAATCTCAACATCATGCAGACAGTTTGTAGACACATGTGCCATGTGTGAACGAACACTGTCCTGTTTAAAAATAGCATCACAGTACTTTCACATGAGAACGCTGAATGTCTATGACATATCATTTTTTTGGGCGTCTTCAACATATTGGGGGAATGTGATCTCACCTCAGGTCGCCGCCGTACTCATTAACGATGGTTATCCAGAGTATTTCAGAACAATGTTTCGTTGCTGAACACATTGTAACGTCATTCATTAGTATTCCATGTATCTCCGTCATGGAAACTTTCCGGCGCTAACGGTAGGCTACGCATGGGATGGCTATTCCCTCGCTCAGCTGCTGCTAGTCTCAGCTGCTGCTAGCTGTGTGGGATGGTGAGACAGAATATTGTAGGGAGTTTGTTACTTGTTCTCGGATGCCAGGTGCAAATATGAATGGGTTACGATAAAATTGGTTCACTGACATATCTAAATGCCCCACGCACTTTGATATTGCATGATTCGACCAGCCAGCCAAATGGAGACCTACAATGAGGTCCCTTTCGAACTCTGTCAACTGCTGATAACACTGTTTCACATGAGGTCAGTATTGGGACAAAGAGAGCATGGCCCCATGTTGCATTGTGGCCAAATTTATTCAAGATGGTGGATCCAAGATGGTGGATCCAAGATGGCGGCGATAGATGTGGCAACGTCGCAATGACATCATTGCGGGAAGTTCAAATTTTGGCGGGAAAATAGGTCAATTGGGCTACCTCCACTAACCTCACCCCCAACCCTACCCCTCACCCCCTCTCCCCGCTCCCCTAGAAAATGGCGGGCAGTTCAAATAATGGCAGAAGAAGGTTACTTTGGCTACCTCCACTAACCTAAGAAAATGGTGGGAAAAAAGTCAGTTGGGCTACCTCCACTAACCTAAGTCATGCGACCGCTACCTCTTCCTTGAAATTGGTGGGAAAAGAACTCAGCCTGTGCTGGGCTGCTTAATAGGATGGGCATAAGTCTTTTTTTGCATGCAGTGTTCATTTAAACAATTTGAGGCAGTAGCTCCATCCAGTGTGTTCACCATGAGGTCTGGAGTCCAACTGACCTAGTGCACAGTACTGCCACCAGAGGGCGCTGTCATCCCTTCTGTGATGTAATCCAAGATGGCGGTCTGGGGGAGGGGAATGGTGGGAAAAGGACTTATTACACTGATACAAAACACTCACCTTCACATACTTGGGGTCATAGCACACAGCCTACAGACCTACAAACTACTCGTAAATTATCGAAATAATGCAGTACACTGATGTGCAGACACAAAAATAACTCGTAAATTATGAAAATAATGGATGTAAAACGCTCTGCGGACATGCACACTAATTCTAAACTGTCCAAATAATGCATAGCACAGCCTACTGACCTGTTCACAAAATAATCCTACAGACACGAGCCACTACACATGAAATTGTCAAAATAATGCATATACAACACTCTACTGGCATGCTCACAACGCTTAAAAAGCCGAAAATAATGTAGTGCACAAACACTCATTGCACATAAAAAACACTTTCGAACTATCATCAACGCCAGTGTATCAGAGGCTCTAACACGAGCATGCAGCAACACTGCTGTGAGTTGTCACCAGACAGACGAACACAGGGGTGGGAACCATTGCTCTCAGGCTGCTGTCGCCTACAGCCAGTAGGTGAATGTTGCTTCTATTTTTCGGTATACAGTTAGCATTCTTTGAGTATTATACTAATGTTACATGTCTATGTAAATAAGAGCCAAGTCACCCTCTGGACGCGCATGTATTTACCATTGTGGCACAATGATTCTCTACCTGCAATCCAGCAAAGACCTAACTGCCGAGCAACTCACCCTTACAGACGCAACTAAAAGGTTCTCAATGTTATACTGACATCACAGGTCGCACTATAGAAATCTATTCCAATGCTTCCCAGAATAGCACAAGGTGCATTGTTCTTAGTGATCCTAATGGGACATGCGAGCTGTGTCTAGCTGTGCACGTGTTTACCTGCCCAGTATGGCTGATGTACCACCGCGAAATGCTCACGTAGTGTCCCACCATGGCAGGTGCATCTAAGAGGTTCTCAGTGTTATACTGATGTCACATGGCTATGTAAATAAGAGCCAAGTGGACCTCTCGGAAATTGTAAGGTGTTGCGGAAATAGATAATGGTCGCTTTTATAGGAGCTTTCGTGATGTCTCAGCTTGTCTGCATGGAAATTCTTGTCCTAACACAACCTGTTTACGAAAATAGCTCACAATAACGCCGAATGCATCCCTCCTGATGGTCCTAACATGGCACCCTGTCCATCACGTGTTGCCCTTCCTGGAAATTGTTAAGTCCTGCTTTCAACAAACATCTCTGAAACACAAATTTCTCACCGCTGTATAGAGGCTCCTATGTCCTGGCACAAAGGATGGCTTGTGAATGAATGGAGCATTACTGAATTTACCTGCCAAATTACTGATGCCACAAGTGTGGAACACTGTCTGCCTTTTTTTTTTCTTTCTGCATACGAGACTTTCAGTGGAAAAAAAAATTATTTTGTACAGATCACCATATTGCACCGACAATTAAACCCTGCACAGTGACCTACAGATCGTTAAATACGGAAAGACTCTTACTCAATTACATTGCTCTGCCACTGAGGAGGGAAGCTTGAATATTAGAGTGTGAAACCAATCTACAACCCGACAATATATCACCGTATACCAGGTCGATGTAGTAAACATACAATTCGTATCCTGCGCCATACAAAATCGCCCCTTTTGCATCATTCATATAGCTATCGACTGCCAGACACTTGTACATATACTGCAAAGACAGACAGCATAAGCACATGCACCGTAGGTATACTCCAGGCAGCATTAGATATTTTCCCACAAGGTTGGGTGATCATCTACCACAGCCGATGGTCACAAGTCATCCACTCCTGACATGTGACAAGAGCGCCCTCAGCAGACCGAAGTCACTCTCTGAACTGTTGTACCAAGATGGGCTTGTTTCCCCTTGGCACAACGGCGTTTGTGTTTCTGTCCCTAAACTGCATGCTTGTTCGCTATCTACATCCATCTCCAGACTCTAGGATTACAAGAACATATTGTTATGGCCGTCGGCCACTTGCTACGTCTTCTGCAGTACTTGTTAGCAGCAGACACAGTGGCTGTGCTAAAGACTGAGATGGCGTGGAGTTCTACAATTATTTATTGAACTTTCTGTACAATTTCTCCCTTGTCGTCGGTGCTCAGCCTTGCGGATCGCTCCGCCTGGCTGCTGCTGTGTAGATTCTCCGACAATGCGCGCAATGCGCGCCGCCGATCGCACTCGGAGCCTCAGGCCACCAGTGCTCCGCTGAAGTCAGGATGCCCTGTGGTTGAGATGAACTCGTTGCCACTCCGCAGCCGCGTCGCCGTGAGGTCAGCTGCCGACGCTTGCTGCACCGGCGGCTGGGAAGCCGTCAGTTGCGATGTCCGTGAGGTCCCGTCATGGACGGACCACGCGCCATGGCGCCGGGTTGATGTGAGGTTCGGGCGTCAGACCCTGGCGGCGCCTGTGACCAAGACCGCGCTGCGGCCGCTCCTGCTGGAAGCTCTCGCTGTAGTTAGTCAGCCATGGTGCCGACCGGACTTGGCCTCGACCTCCAGAGCTGAAGTTCACATCTGGCGGCGAACGGATGACTCCTGCGAGCTGGAACAGACTTCTAGAATCGTCACCTACGAAGATTGAACATTCGGACACGGACCACGTCCGTCCTCAGGTCCGAATTGCTTCCTAATGGAGGACGTTTTTTACCCTCGGTGGCAGCTTCTTGTTATTACTCCTGCAGTATATTGCAGCGTAACTTAGCGTGCTGGCCTCACTTCTCCTTACTCAGCACTCTCCAGGCTTCGGTTGGCGCTCGGTCTGTGTGCGTCCTTGCGTCAGCTTGTTGGTAGACTATAACTGTCAGCAAGGCTATCTGTGCCGCACTTACTTCGCAATGCCACAATCGCTGGCTGCCTCTGTTTTGCCATTCTCCACTGCGTGAAGCAACGCTTACTACATGTGGCCGCAACACTGCCTCCTCCTAAAAATTAAATCGACCCTAAACGTTAACTCTAGTTCTGTCCTATATTCTACTTTTTCCCTATATACATCCAGGTTGCCCTGACTCATGCCCTACTGGTAATCCATTCTCATGGAGCGGTCCTGCATTAACATGCTGAATCCTCCGTTTCAATAAAACATATACCACACCAATAAATACAATCAACACGGTAATAGTACTGGTTGAAATACCAATGATCACTGTGCTACATTTCCACCTGGTCTCACACTCCTCCACATGCCTTAATAATTGCTGCATTGAAATTTGACCTTTCTCCAAATCTACTAGTTTATCTGTCGTTTGCAATAGTGTAGCATCCAAGGTGTTGTTAATATACGTCAAATTTTCTCCTGGAGCGATGCTGAATGACGCATATGGCCAGTACAAAGTCAGATGAGTATATGTAACCTTGGTGACTCCTGTGACTGTCGCTGGTAAGCTGAAACGATCCCCTACTATTTCACAATTTGTCTCATTGATTAGCAAACCACTGTCCCGTAATTCTATCTGCGTGGTTGCTGTCCAATTCCCATTGTCATAACACTTGGCTGATATCCTCTCCATAGCGAATACAAAATAAAACCAATGCCTCCCAACTTGCTGAAAATGTGGCGTAGGCTTTACTGTTATTCTCTGACACTCCGAAGCTTCTGCTTCTGCCCTAAATAACTGGATCTCACACGACCCCTTGCCAATGAAAACAATCCATGATGGACAAATGGAAACATTAGACATCTACTCAACTCTAAACTCGACATAGTAGCATGAGTATCACCCTCCTTAGAAGTTAAAAAAACCTCCTGTGTCCTACCGCTATGGTCGCAGGTTCGAATCCTGCCTTGGGCATGGATGTGTGTGATGTCCATAGGATAGTTAGGTTTAACTAGTTCTAAGTTCTAGGGGACTAATGACCTCAGAAGTTGAGTCCCATTGTGCTCAGAGCCATTTGAACCATTTGAGCCTCCTGCGTCCTGAACTGTACGCCCTGCCCCATGTGCTCCCATCTGACCGGATAAGGATGCACTGTGTAACAGTGATACTGTCTCCCCACACTAGTTACTGGAAATCTAATCTCTGTATGTAACTAGATCC
Organism: Schistocerca serialis cubense; assembly: GCF_023864345.2. Lineage (NCBI taxonomy): Eukaryota > Metazoa > Arthropoda > Insecta > Orthoptera > Acrididae > Schistocerca > Schistocerca serialis. The sequence continues at coordinate 149,797,197 of NC_064640.1, forward strand.
GTTGTTACCTTAATCCTAGACATATGATAAAAAAGTGACATACTCGCTTCAATTATCGGCACTACGTGCTCTACCCCCTCTGGACACTCTCCCTCTGCCTGCTTCAGACTCCGTCTGAATTTTTCCGGTTACATCAGCGTCACACTCACCTGCCCGTGCACAAGAATAATACACACATGATAATTACTGCTAACTGCACATCCCTGGAACGCAACTTCTACTTAATACCCGATTTACTGTCTGCTTCTGGCGCTTCTTTTCGCTTTCAGCCAGAAGGAGAAGTACATATACTCGGATCTACTGCCCCCTGGAACGGCTTAACTCTACTAACGTGAACCACCGTTGTCTTGGTAGGCAATTGTAATTTTACATTGACAGGTGATGCCATTTCCACTACCTGGTACAATCCCTGAAACTTGTTTGTGAACATCTTGGTTCTCCCTTTTGGAACATACGGATTAGCTAGTAGCACCCATTGGCCTACTCTGTACTGTGGCAACTACCTCGTTGTACCTCCCATCCGTTCTTGTCGTTCCAACGCTTTCGCGTTAGCTTGTCTAACTCTCTGCCATACTTCCTTAATGGTTTTCGCAAATGGCCTTACATGCTCGCCCTCCGCTCCCAGCCTTGGACGAAGCATGTCAAAAGGTGATGGCATCTTCCGCCAATACACCACTTCGTACGGCGACAATCATGTCGACGTATGTACCTTACTATTATATGCACTGGTTACGAATTGCAAGTACACATCCCAGTCGGTGTGTTGACTATGTACATAGTGACTCAACATCTTAGCGATCGTGCGATGCACTCTCTCCGTTCGTCTGTTTGCTGGTGGATGGAATGGACTAGTCCGTAGTTTCTTTACCTTCAGTAACTTTCACAGTTGCTTCATCAGATCAGTCGTGAAATTAGTGCCTTGATCCTAGATTAAGGACTGAGGTATCCCATATCTGAGTAACCAATTATTAACTAAAGCTTGTGCCACCGTACTTGCTTTCTGATCTGGTAATGCGACCATGACTAAATACCTAGAAAAGTGGTCAATCACTGTTAACACATACTTATTCCCTGCTGCACTCCTATTAAATGCGCCTAATACAACAATTCCGATTTGTTGGAAAGGTCTGTCTGCCTCTGGTAATCCTTGAAGCTGAATCTTTTGATGGCTCAAGTCCGCACGCTGTGGGCATGGCACACAGTTCCTGACGTACTTTTCCACGTCTTGACGTCGTGTCCTCCACCAAAACTTCTCCGCTATCCGCCTATCCGTAGCTCTTCTCCCGCCATGTCCTAAAAGAAAATGATCATGCGCCTGTTGCAAAACTTCAGATCTTAACGCTGCTGGTACGACGACGCGCGGGCCGCATTTCGTCGACCTTCAAAGTAACCCGTCCTGTACTAGGAACTGCAGTTGCTTTCGGAACAATTGGCAATCACTATCCACGGCTTTTGCCCTTTTCCACTCATCTTCAGCCACCCCTGTTACTTGTAATACTGCCACTTTCCTGCCCAATGCGTCAGCATTGGCATGTTTCACACCTGGCTTGTGTATTACCTCATAATCGAACTCAATGAGTTTCAGCGCCCATCTCACTAGCCTACTCGCTGGGTCTTTCAGACCTAATAACCATTTCAAAGCTGAATGATCCGTCACAACCTTAAACCTTCAACCGTAGAGATAACATCGAAAGTACGAAATCCCGTGTATTATCGCTAACAATTCCTTCTCCGTCGTGGAGTAATTTTGTTCCGCCTTGTTAAGTTGACGAGACGCGAACGCAATCGGATGTTCTTTGCCATCAATTTATTGCCCAAGTACAACCCCAAGAGCGTGATTAGACGCATCACATTGTAGTATAAACTCCTTCGAAAAGTCTAGAAACTTCAAAACTGGATCTGATGTCAGTATCCGTTTCAACTCTTGAAATGCTTTCTCGCACTCTGCGTCCACTGGAAGGTAACACCTTTTCTTACCAACTTAGTAAGTGGCCTCGCTATTTCTGCGAACCCCTGTACGAATTTTCGATAATAACTCGCAAGACCAATATACGTTTGCAGTTGTTTAACCGTTTGCGGAACCGGAAAATCTCGTACTGCAGAAGTGAGACGAGGATCTGTCCGTGCCCCGTCCTGACTGATAACATGCCCGAGATAATTTACTTGTGCTTGCGCAAAATGGCATTTGTCCAAACTTAATGTTAGCCGTGCTGCCTTTTAAACACCTCCTTTAACCGTCCCACATGCTGCTCTATATCTTTTGAAAAAACTATAATGTCATCCAGATACACCATGCATTTTTTTCGGTTTCAACCCGCGAAGGACTCCATCCAACAACCTCTGAAATGTTGCTGGAGCGTTTTTCAGTCCAAACGGCATTCTTTTATACTCAAAGTGACCACAATGCGTCGTAAATGCTGTTTTTGGCCTGTCCTCCGGACATACTTCAATCTGGTGATAACCGCTTCGCAAATCCATAGTGGAGAAAAATTTATACTGCTCTAGGTTGTCTAACGTTTGTGTGATATTCGGAATCGGATATACGTCCGCCACTGTCCGTTCATTCAAATGCATGTAATTGCAACAAAAGCGAAATTTTTTCGACCCGTCCGGTGTCTTCTTCGGAACCAGGACCACGCCACTAGACCAAGGATTATCCCATCTTCCAGTTGTTGCTCTATTAATTGCTCTACTACTGGTTGTAATTGTTTCGATAGTCTGTATGGCTTACGATACACCGGAGCGTGATTCCCTGCCGGAATACTATGCTGTGTTATCGGTGTAGCAGGTAACGTACCCTGTGCTTCAAACAATGCTTTATACTTTAGTAATAATGCTTTCATATCCGAACGATCATTTCCTCTCAAATGACTTACCTTGTCACGAAGTGCAGACGTGCTGACGGTTTGCTTTACATCATAGTCTAGCCTCGAACTATCGATGTCCTCGTCATCCATTAACTCTACTGCGGCTATTACTAATCCCTTCTGCAGATCGACATCATCCCGCCCGAAGTTATTTAAACTCACCGGAACCATAAACTGCCTGTTTATGTCCGTTACCCGTGATACACTCCTACGAATAAAGCAATTCTTTTCGTCTAAAACCTCATTACTCGGTAGTAGCTCTACCAAGAATAACCCCTGCTGTGGCACATCGTCATCCACCTGTACCCAGATCAACTTCCCTGTAACTGTTTGTACTTTGTCACACGAAATCACCTTTAATGCACTTGTACGCAGTTTAGTTGGTATCACCTTAGCTATCGGTGCACCTTGCGACTCTGAAACATTTGCAACGGCTATACCCATTGAGAACAAGCTTCCATCGAGTTCCAGCGTATGTTGCGAAAGGTCAATTTTGGCGTGATGTTTAATCAGAAAGTCCAACTCAAGTATCGCTGAAAATCCCTGTCCCACAGTTGACAACACCTCCATTTGCTCCCGGAACCACACGTTCCCTATCTTAAACTTGAGCTCTGCTGTCCCTAGTGCATCTAATTTTTTATCACCTACTGCGCGAAATCTGTATCACGGAGCTTCCAATCCTTTCTTGCCCACGAGGTCCACACTGACAACTGATACATGCGCTCCAGTATCCACTAAAACTCTTCGCCACTTATCTTTTATCCAAACCATCAAACTACAATCCGCCTCTTCGTGCACTCTCTGAGTACCTCTTTTTACTTCTAATGCCTCCCGACGGCAGGAACACTCCCTTTTTCGTTTAGCAGTTTTTACCTGCTGTATCATTAACCCGCTTTTTGGCTTTACACTGCCGTGCCTTATGCCCTATTTTCTGACAATTGAAACATTGCGGTGCCCGACATTGTCCCTTAAAATGACCTTGCTTCCCACAACGGTAACACTCTTTAGAAGACGAAAAAATTTTCTTGTCATTGCGACTTCTAGTGGCGCCATCCACTTCCTGCAAATATGTAGCTACGCGCAATGCTGCTGCTAAGTCACTTGGATTTTCCATCCGTATCCAGCGTGAAAAATCCGGCGAGACCCCTCGCAAAAATGTGTCTAAAGCTCTATTCTCTGCTTCTTTCAATAGAACTTCATTTGCACTCGCATCTTGCGTTAACTCATACGTGTGCGCATTCGTTCTCCTAATTCCGTCTGAAAATTCTTCTACCGTTTCACCCGTTTTTTGCATCATCCTCGCCAATTTTTCTCTAAAAATCTAGCACTGTTTTGTTTCCTGAGCCTTTGCAATAATCCCTCAGCCAACTCTATGAACGTAGTAGCATCCTTTAACCCTTCATGGTATGCCACGTAAGTCTTTGCGTCACCCACTAACCGTAACCTCGCCATTTGCAAACACATTTCATCCGACCAGCCACACAGTCTAGTCGTACTACGTACGTCACCAATGGAAACATTCATACCTCTGATGTTTTAACCGAGAAGGAAGTTATCAAATTAGCCGCTGAACAATGCGCCACACCGGAAAAGACAGTACCCTTGCATTCTACACTATCTCTTCCCGAGCCTGATTGAGTATTTTGCAACATTTGTTGCTCCAACCGCCCCATGTGCTGCTTTTGCAACCTATTTTCTTCAATCAGTTTCTTAACTTGCTTTGTCAATGCGACTACGGCGTCACTTGTCCCGGTTGCACGTGTCTCTGGCATTATCCGTGTGGTATACCTCAACTCACAAAAATAAAATTGTGTTACCCAGAGCAAGTTAATTCCTAGCACGTCTAATGGCAAACCATCTAGACTTACCACATTGCCCCGTTACATGACCATAGAAGGCACTCACATCACAAGTACTTGGTACAAATTTATCGCAAGGAGCGACGTGACCTGTTAATCCACACACTACACATTTAGATGGTACTAAGTTAACGTGACTATCATTCCATGAAACTGCGATAAGTCTACGGGGCTGCTAGGCCTTTCAAATGACACTCTCACATCCCTTAACGTTACCCTCGACATGTCTACCTACACAGAAAACATAGAGAGAAGGCAGTTGCTGGACTCACCCTATTCGGTGTTTCTCGGTTGCTCCGCACGGTGCTAGTCAAAGTCGTGGCGTGGGTGCGCCTGACACCACTTGTTACGACAGATGGCCACTTGTTACGTCTTCTGCAGTACTTGTTAGCGGAAGACACAGTGGCTGCGCTAAAGAGTGAGACGGCGTGGAGTTTTACAATTATTTATTGAACTTTCTGTACAATTTCTCCCTTGTCGTCGGTGCTCAGCCTTGCGGATCCCCCCGCCTGGCTGCTGCTGTGTAGATTCTCCGACATTGCGCGCAATGCGCGCCGCCGATCGCACTCGGAGCCTCAGGCCACCAGTGCTCCGCTGAAGTCAGGATGCCCTGTGGTTGAGATGAACTCGTCGCCGCTCGGCAGCCGCGTCGCCGTGAGGTCAGCTGCCGACGCTTGCTGCACCGGCGGCTGGGAAGCCGTCAGTCGCGATGTCCGCGAGGTCCCGTCATGGACGGACCACGCGCCCTGGGGCCGGGTTGCCGTGAGGTCCGGGCGTCAGTCCCCGGAGGCGCCTGTGACCAAGACCGCGCTGCGGCCGCTCCTGCTGGAAGCTCTCGCTGTAGTTAGTCAGCCATGGTGCCGACCGGACTTGGCCTCGACCTCCAGAGCTGAAGTTCACATCTGGCTGTGAACGAATGACTCCTGCGAGCTGGAACAGACTTCCGGAATAGTCATCTACAAAGATTGAACATTCGGACACGTACCACGTCCGTCCTCAGATCCGAATTGCTTCGTAATGGCTTCTGTCCGTTGCTGCCTGCGCTCCACTATTTATATACGGCAGGAGGTCTTTTTTTACCCTCGGTGGCAGCTTCTTGTTATTACTCCTGCAGTATATTGCAGCGTAACTTAGCGTGCTGGCCTCACTTCTCCTTACTCAGCACTCTCCAGGCTTCGGTTGGCGCTCGGTCTGTGTGCGTCCTTGTGTCAGCTTGTTGGTAGACTACAACTGTCAGCAAGGCTATCTGTGCTGCACTTACTTAGTGTAATATTCTACAACATTTATTATTTGTTACACGAACGGTCTTCGACTGTTACGCCAACACCAGGTACAAAGATAAGTATGTGTTGCAGTGAAATTTTGTTAGATGAAAGATTTTAAAACAGTGCTTGTACAGGGTACTGAAACGTCCCCTTTGAACAATTCTTACACGACTGTCCTTAAACTGACACACAATATTATGTTAGCGCAACGCAATCTGACTTTCAAAATTCCCTACAAAAGAATGGCCCTGACTAACATTAAACTATACCTTTCACAAATCACTTACCTCACAAAAATCTTCGCTGCTCAAGCTACTGCAATACAGCGAGCGCCACTACTGCCAGCTAAATAAAAGATTCAAACTACTGAAGGCACTAACTACTGATAGGGATAGTTAGCAAATGAAAGATATTAATAGAGAACAAACAATGTATTTACCTTGATATCATCATATATAAATATAGCAGTTCATGACAAATTTCAAAACTCCGCCATCTCTCTCTCCACATCCATCACTGCTGGCGGCTCACCTCCAACTGCGCAACGCTACGCGCTGTTCACATCCAGCTGCCGCTGCCCAACACTACAATGGCAGACAACAATGTAAACTAGCCACAGACTGCACACAGCACAGCCAGTGATTTTCATATTGAGCGCTACGTAACGTTGCCAATAAGAAAACATAAACAGCCTACTTACATAGAGAAAACATAAACAGCCTACTTACATAGCCCCCATGCTCCCCACAAAAAATTTTACAGACTTTTTTTGGGCAGTGGCCAATAATGATTTGATAAAATTTTTCATAATTACAATAACAAAGAAATCAAATGCACACACTTATTGATATTATGTTGGTCAAAAGCTCAAATTTTCTCACAGTCTATAAAGACAGTCCTGATCATTCATTACGGTAAAATATAGTGTTTTTCTCAAAGTCTGAGCAGTAGAAGAAAATGCACACGGAAGTAGTGGATTTCCATGCAGTCTTGAAGAAGTAGTGTTGTCCTTCCAACGGAAAGACAGTGCTGACTCTCGACGTGCAGACAAGTATTGGGTCACAACAGAGCAAACCCACTGCAGAGTCAGTCGAAGTTTTGATGAATATTGGTAGGTCATCACAGAGCAGATCCACTGTAGTCCTGGTAGAGATTACGATATTGGTGGGCCACCAGAGGCGCAGACCCACTGCAGTCCTTGTAGAAATAATGGTACTGATGGATCATCAAAGATGTAGACCCACTGTAGTCCTTGTAGAGATAATGGTATTGGTGGGCCACCAGAGGTGCAGACCCACTGTAGTCCTTGTAGAGATGACCAGCAGCCATCTGTTGCGATTGTGCAGGTGCACATTCACCATCGAAGAGTCTTGCGGAGAATATAGCAAGTCCATAAACCACCACTTGTGCACTCACAAAGTTTTTGGAATTGTCCTTAGAACCAGCAATGCTGTTATCCAGTCCCTTGCTGAATTATTAACACACGTGCAAACACTAACAGTCCCTACTTCTCACATATTGTCCATATACTATGACCAACAGAAACGTGTGCAGTGAAATGTAACTTAATTTGAAGAAATGGTGTCTGTACAATTATAAAATTACAACATGAAAATACAATTACAAAGGTACAAAATACATCATTAAAGAACATAACAATACAGATAACATTTGTAGTAACACAGGCTTTACAAAAGAATAGAAATAAACATACACATCAGTGGAATTATGACATGAGTACATACATAAAGGATCACAATAACTTTTGAAACATCAACTTCACACATGAGCATTGAACAGAACAGAATTAATAATGTCTAACATCTTTACAAAGTAAATAACATATTATTAATGCCTATTATATTCGAGGATAACAGTATTCCTCATCATAGTGAATGTAGCTTAATATTAAAAGAAGAAAAAATTCTATGAAACTACACAGAGACAGGAAGAAAACAAATACACAAGGGTACACAAACACATAGTGGGATAACACCAATAGGAAAGGACAGGGTTCGTTTTCAGTGTAACATTTGGTACTGCAGTCCAACCCAAAACTTCATATATCTTTCCTCTTATTTCATCCTTTGTTTCCACCAAAAAAAATTCTATCTAAGCATGCTTTCTGTATTTATATGTTCACACATTTCTTACCTCAACATTTATTTCCAAGAAAATCCTACCTAAACCTGTTTTCTCAATGCATTTCTTCCAATTCATCGCAACTCATTCTCTTAGAGGCTACCTACTCTTAAGCTAACTTAAATCTACTGAGCTCAGATGCTAAACTAAGGGACGAGGCAATGCAGCAGCACAAAATAAGTAACACAAACAGCAATGACCAAAAAATTGGAAAATTGCAAAGCAAGCTACAGTAAATCTAAATTACCAAGCAATGCAACATTACAACTAATATGAGCCAATGTGCAGCAACAAAAAAATAAATCTGGCTTAGCAGAGTAACACAAAGTCAAATTCAGTAACACTACGCCTGGCAAACAGCAGTAACTTATACCTAAACATGACATAGCTCAAGCAGAAAAAATATTACAGTAAAAACAACAATGCAGATAATGGAAATGTATATTCACATCTTAATATCTATGTAATTAAAGTGGTGCACCACAACAACTTATTGTAAAAGAAATATTACCATGTACTTGAAAAGAATATTATGTATGCAGTTACTGTTACTAGTTCCTTCTTATTGTTCTTTCCTTTCCAAGAGCTCCTTTATCGAAGAATGTGGGTCATAAAATAATTATTTAATAGATCTGTTGACAGAAAGTGTTCACATTAGCAAATGCATTTTATTTTATAAAAGCAATGCTGCAACACAGCTGGAAACCAGATGTCAAATGAAATAAGCAATTACGCAAACCAAAGCATAAAAACATCATTCAATAGTCATGTGGCATTTCGTAACTCAGTAGCTCTCAACTCTCGTAGAAAGACACTTGTCATAATCAGGTGTGCAGATGTTCGAATATTTCCCATCAATTCATAAGCATTGCAGTAATTAGCACAAAGAACGAGTAATCATATGTTTTCAGGTAATGAGTGTGTAATATTTGCGATGCTTTCTACAAAGGAATGTCAATAGCAAGGTTAATGGAAGTAATGAGGGTGTCGCATTTGCAATATTTTCTCTAAAGGTATGTCAATGGCGAGGATAAAGGCCTGCCTTTTTTCCTTTTTTTTTTCTACCTGTGTTTCCGGAAAGGCACACCCTAATGGCTTGTTCTCCAGGTGTTTGACACAGCTGCGTGTCCACAACGCATTACGTGCAGGTGGTCACTTAAATTTCTTACGGAAATATTTACGACACCAGTTTCCGCTACAGTGACAGTCTCACATAAAAATATTTCACAGGTCAAGAATTAGTGTTGCAAATTTGTAGAAAGAAAATCCTATAAATATAAGTGTCCAAATAAAATATTCTTCAGCATTGTGATACAGTCACGCATTTACGCACATTTCATAACTCTTAAAGTACGATTCTTGGTTTCCAACATACTTCTTATTCCTCATATACGGTAGCATCATCTTATTGATCATAAACATATCTCAACAGCATAGTACACATCGTCGTCGTAATAATATCATAACACCTCAGTCAAATATCAAAAACGTCGTAGCTTTCTGTAATAATTTCAAAACCTAAAAAAATTCTCTGTTCATTTCAATAGTGTCATCTACCTCAAACGTACTTTAAAAATCATGAATCCATACCAAATACATCATTCAAAGCTCTCATAGTATCACAATGGTTCCGAAAAAATATGAACAGTTTACAAAGTACAGACAAAATACAGTTTCATAAGTGTGAAGTTATCCAGCTGTGTAGTTACGTAAACATCTGTCACTGATATAGTAAAATAAATGTTTGTCTCTCTCAGTTAAATGATCAGATAGCTGTGTAATTTGTGTGTTAGAGAAATATGGTACCGATGTGTAAAGTTGTATAAGCAAATACCATATTAGCTAGGGTTCCTTGTGGTTGCCAAACACATGGTACACAAAGTAGGCGTATACCCCCCTGAGGATTATTATAATTATACCCTCAGGTGTTACAGATTACAGCAATGGAATGAAATGTATCACGGAAAACTTTCTTTGTAATTCAAAAATCTTTAAAAATAAATGTTTTAAGTACAAAATTAATCACTCAAATACGTGTCCTATAGCGCTAAATATGCGTCTCGCTGTAAGATAATCTCTGTGGAAGTGTCGTAGTTATCGTCCTCCGAAAGCTAAGTTCTGCAGAAGACAATGTACTTACCTCATGATAAACGAAAGTGAAATGCTTTGCGTATAGATATCTTAGTTATTACGCTTATTGTTGTGGTGAAGAACGTACTGTGCTGTAACGTATTGTTGTGCTACGGAAAACCCTGTCTCATTGTAGCTATACTACAAAAGTTACTACTAAAACATGTTTTACTTTCCAGAATAAAACAGAAAAACTGTGCAGATATAAAACAGAAACACCGCAAAAGCAACATTGTATATTGTCACTCATTAGTAGCGTCGTGATAAAATCGTGTAGCTGTCACATAAACTAATCACTGTGTCATCTGGTATCTCACAGAAAGTACTTTAAATCCAGAATATATTTTGAAATAAACCAAAATGTTGCATTAAAATCTCATTAGCAGTACCAGTATATGTTTTAAGTATGTGAGCCTTATGGTCGTTACGTAATCGTGCCACTAACAAACAAGAATGTACACACACAATAACGATGTGTCGTCAGTTCACTATAACAATGCATTCTTAATTTCTGTTTAAATAAGTTCTCTTGGTTCTTGACTGGATATTTCACTTCAAACATTGTTACATGTTAACAGATTCTAAATCTGACAAAGCATACTAGAAATGTGAAGTGAAAAGTTTTATGGCAAAGACAAAGTTAAAAAGCAGATTATCTTTCAATAAACGGTTTTACATGTGAAATGTGGTGTAAACCTTTACTCTTCCTAGTACGCAGAGTTTCAACTTCAACGCAATTATCATGTGGTTTACATCGGTAAAGAATGCTAAATCTTTTCTCAAGGCTAGCGTCTTTGTTATTTTTCCCTGAGCCAGCGGCCGCACGCAGCTGCCTGCTGTGCGAGTCATTGTCTGTCTCTTTGTTGGCGCGCGCTGTTATTGGGATTAGGAGACCTAACTTCTACAAATTCGCCTTGCCGAGAGGGCCCAGCTCTGTTAGAGTCCCGCCAGTTCTGATGAAATTCACGTCTATCGTTATGATTATATCGTCTGTCGTCATGTCGGTAGTTCCTGTAGTTTCTTTCTTGTCGGTCATGTGGTGGAGAATTTCTCCCTGAATCGTAACTGCGCGCTGGACCGTTGCGTCTGAAATTATTCTGTCTCCCTTGATAATAACAGTTCTGGTTACCATATTGTCTGTTTCTATGGTTATCTCTGTCATAGTCACTACCGCGGAGAGGTGATCTTTCCCTGTAATTATTACTACTCTGCCAACGGTTGTCGTACGGGTGGTGTCTGTTTTGGTCACGATATGTGTTGTGAGAATAGCTTTGTCGTGTCCAGTTATTATTTCTTTCATCGCGGAATTGCGACGGATGTGATCTGTAATTGTTGTGCTCCTGCGTTCCGCGATTGTCAGTGTCAATTTCCAGTTCTTGTAACAGTCCCTGAAATGCTTCAATGTCGTCTTTGCAACGTCCTGCCAAAATAATATGTCGTAAATGTTCAGGCAGTTTGATTAAGCAAATGCGGATGAGTTCTGAGGGGCTGTATGGGTTTGAAATATACTGATTCTTATGCAACATGTCTTCAAAATATTTGACAAGACTGGAAAATTCAGATTGTTCAAAGTGTTTCATCATCATGATGCTATGTTTTACACGGTCTTGTGTGGCTTGAGACCAATATGCTGAGAGGAAGGCATGGTAAAACTCTCCTTCACTGTGGCAATCGTGAATTACCGATCGCATTCTTACAGCTGCTTCATTCTCCAAGTAGCCACACATAAATTCTAATCTGTGTTCTAATGACCAGTTGGGAGGAAAACAATGAGAGAATTGATGGAGCCACGCTTGTGGATGAATGTCGTTGGCAGAATTCTTAAATGTTTTGAATTTACGTGTAGTAATGAACAGCTTATAGTCAAAATCATCATGTCGGCGAGTCGCATATCGGTCATTGTTAGGTCGTGTCGGCCGTTCCATCTCGAAATTCGGTGCACATTGCCAGTTTCTTTCATAACTTCCGAAATGCCCTGTGTTATTATTTTGCGTCTTTTCCGTATTTCTAAGTCCCTCTTCCCGTGTTGGGGCGCGAGTGTCCTCTGAAATACGTAATTCTTGTATTACCTGTGTCAGCTGATCTTGTACTTCCCGGATTTCTCTTTGGTGTTGCGTATTAATTTGATTCTGATTTTGTTTGAATTTCCTAATTTGTTCATACTCTTCTGTGTCTGTGAAGGCTACAGGTGTTGTGTCATTCAGATCATCATCTACCTTTGTAGATAAGTTAGTGAACTGATCTGAAAGTTCGGCTACTTTATCCGATAGTGTACTTATTTCCTCAGTGTGTTCTTCTGAACCAAGTTTTAGAGTATCTACTGTGTCCTTTAAGTTTTCCTGAGTTCTTGCAAGTTGCGTAACCGAATCGGTAGATGCAACTGAGTCAATTTTAGCCCACAATGTCTCATGATTTTCATGAACAATGGTTTGCAGTTCTTTTATGGCTGCTTCGTGATTCTGTAATGCATTTTCATGCCGCGAAAAAATAGGTTGAAAATGCTCACAAATTTGTGTTTTTACGTCATTACAGACTTTTTGACATTTCGATTCAATGTTATGTAACTCAGTAGTTAAATCTTCGCGTGTTTGTTCAAGTGTGGTGTCTAACTTTTGAAGATTTTGTTCCATTGCGTCTAACTGTTGCTGTGTTTGTCTCTGGTGTTGTTCCATTGTGTCTAACTTTTCAAGCTTTTGTCCCATTTGTTGCATTAATTGTAATAACAATGCACTGGTGTCTGAAACACGTTCCTCAGTGCTTTTCGGCAGTGAAGTTGCACCGGCAACATTCACATTTTGACAAGCGGAAAATGTGTCTTGACTCGTTTGAGAAAACGGTGAGAACCCAAAACCTGAGTCTGCAGTATTTGCAATATTGTGTTCTGTCATTCCCGATTCCTGAGGCGAGCTGTTGCCGACCAATAGATCGATAACGCTTCCCTGTTCACTACCTGTTTCACTGTCTACACCATTGTTTGCCGCCCGCTCCATTTCCCTATGCGCAATTACCAAATTACTACTTTGAACATTAGTTAATTCATTACTCTGCGGCGCTGATAAGCTACGCTCGTCGTCACTATTATTTCTCAGTTTAGTTTGGAGCCTAGTGTTACGTTTTTCACACGCCATAATTGTCACAATATTTCACACGATAACACAGAAAAGCACAATTTGAAGTGCAAAAATAGGAGAACACATTAACATAGCACTGAAAATAATATTTAGTTAATTGCAAGCGCAGCTGCGAAAAACTTGCTGCAAATCTATATGCATGCCACAACTGTTTTACTGTACAACAATGAAAAACTACAACTACAAAGGAAATTCTCTCTATGATTACGCGCTATCAATAAACAAAATCTACACTAATTACACAAACTACAAGAAAAAAAATCAGAAGATTCCAGTGAGGTATCCTCGGCTAAGGGTCGACATATGAAACGTCCCCTTTGAACAATTATACATGACTGTGCTTAAACTGACACACAATATTTTGTTAGCGCAACGCAATCTGACTTTCAAAATTCCCTACAAAAGAATGGCCCTGACTAACATTAAACTATACCTTTCACAAATCACTTACCTCACAAAAATCTTCGCTGCTCAAGCTACTGCAATACAGCGAGCGCCACTACTGCCAGCTAAATAAAAGATTCAAACTACTGAAGGCACTAACTACTGATAGGGATAGTTAGCAAATGAAAGATATTAATAGAGAACAAACAATGTATTTACCTTGATATCATCATATATAAATATAGCAGTTCATGACAAATTTCAAAACTCCGCCATCTCTCTCTCCACATCCATCACTGCTGGCGGCTCACCTCCAACTGCGCAACGCTACGCGCTGTTCACATCCAGCTGCCGCTGCCCAACACTACAATGGCAGACAACAATGTAAACTAGCCACAGACTGCACACAGCACAGCCAGTGATTTTCATATTGAGCGCTACGTAACGTTGCCAATAAGAAAACATAAACAACCTACTTACATAGAGAAAACATAAACAGCCTACTTACAGTACCTCTACTTCCAGAGGTGAAAAATGTTAATGTTAGAATTAGGAGTAGGAATTATAGTAACTGAAATAAAGGAAATGGCGCATGTTACTAAGAGGAGCGATTTGTAACATGATCTGGATTTAGGGTTTCTGATTACATCCGGTGAGACTTTTCCTAAGTATGGAATTGTGCACCAACAGAATTAGAAGTGTTATCAAACAGTGTAAAAGTATAATATCAGACTCTGATGCCTACTTCTTCACCAACATGAATCCTATAGCTCCCACACTTTATGACCTCCCCAAAATCCATTAAGATAATATCTCAGTTCGTCCTGTGGTGTCTTCATCCTCAGCTCCATGTTACGAATTAGCCGGACATTTACATGACTTAATCTAGAATAAAAACAAGTTCAAACATAATCATAGTATCCTTAATTCAGCTGACTTAATAAACAAGCATGCAACATGCAAGTCACCCCTGGTGCTAAGCTGATTTCTTTTCATGTTAACAACTTATTCACAAATAAATCTTGTTCTGGAGTGCCTAAACATTCTCATAGACTTAATAGATAAATCAGGGGTTAACCCAGCTGTCACCGATGACATAAGGTTATCTTTAGAAACTTGTCTAACACAAAATTATTTCTGTTTCAATGACAGGATACAAAAACTGTTGGATGGTCTAGCTATGGGATCTCCTCTCAGTCCAGTCTTTGCTGAAATCTTCATGGAGAATTTTGAAACACTGTTTTTGGATATGGTGCAATCTGTTCCAGGTTGGATTCTGATTTATGTATGTTGTTGATGTGTTGTGCTTATGGGTAGGTACTACCAGACAACTTCAAAAATTCCTGAAGCAACTAAATCCTAAACACAACAGTATAAAATTCACAATGGATAACTGCATAAATTATTTAGATCTAACCATAGACATCAGTGACATGTTCCACATCCTAGAGGACCTCATCACTACGAATGAATTGGAATGAAAGTAAATCTAATCTAATCTAATCTGTATTCATACTTTCAAGATTTATAGGAAACCTACCACAACAGACAGTGTAGTACTGGCCAATTCTTAACATCCAGTGAACCAAAAACATGCTGCCTTTCTTTCGATGGCACATCGCCTAATATCCACTCCATGAGTGAAGACAACATTCAAATGGAATTAAATGCAGTCAAATAAATAGCATCAAACAATGGCTATCCTCCTACCTTAGTGGACTCCACTACACACAAAAAGCAGAAGCGACAGGTGTACTCTCATCTTAAGCCTGTCTTGGACGCACGAGCTCAAGAATGCAATAACTGGTGCACAGTTCCATACTTAGGAAAAGTATCACTCGATGTAGCGAGAAAGCTTAGATCCAGGAACATAAATCATCATTTAATCTGCACAACACTGTTGAACGCATTTGCCCGATGGTGAAGGTAGCACTCCAGTCTTGAAAAAGAGTGGAATATATAAAATTACTTGTAACTGTGGCAAATTCTATATAGGTCTGTCTGGCAGGGCAATATGTACCGTCTTGAAGGAACACCACTGAAGATGGAAACTTAAAAAAAGAGTCTCTACTTTTGCAGACCACCTGCTCAAAGAAGGCCATAGTTACAAGGTGAAACATGAAGTATTGCATCTCATCTATAAAGAAAGGAAGATGAACTATCTCCAAAGAATGTAAATTAATAAACATATTTCCATCAACCCAAGAGTGGTACTGAATGACCAGACACTGTTCCCTTACTCTCCTTTTCTACTGCAGATTCTACTCATAACCCCATCCAGACCATGTCATAAATCACCCCTCTCACTCACATGCACCATTTCCTTTACTTCGGCTACTATAATTTCTATACCTAATTCTAACATTAACATGTTACAGCACTGGAAATGGAGACACTCTGTACAAGCACTAGTTTAAAATCTTTGATCCAACAAAATTTCATTGCACTACATACTCATCTCTCGTACTTGATGATGGCGTAACAGCCGAAAACTGGTTAGTGTAACAAATAGTAAATATTGTAGACTATTACACCAGCGCTGTGTGTATTTCATTCATAATGTATAAAATATTTTACCAAGAACCAGCGGAATAGTTAATTAATGCAATAGTCACACTTAATATAAAATTATGCACTCCAGCTCCGTCAGCGACTCAGTTAGCGTCTGTTCTGAAAAAGTATGCATAGCAAGAGATAGCAAAGTGCACATCGGTGTAAAATCGTCTCAATTTGAGAAAATGATGTCAAGAAACCTCGAAAGACTTTCAAAATATTTGAGTAGAGAAACATATAATTGCACCCAAAATGTAGTTACACTAAGATGGCACACATGTGACATTTACATACTTTTATGCACTATCATGCGCAAAAGTATCCGAACGACCTGGATTGTGATCCGCCTGATTTGCATGCAACCAACATAACGTAGCTGTCTAGCGGGTCCTATAATCGCTTTGCGGTACAGTCGTTCAACTATACAAAATGGATACCACGAGAGACCACTAGACATCACTGTTGCTTAAGGCAATCAGTGCGTTGTAACATCACACCATGATACTGCAAAAACTAGAAAAACACGTAGTTAGAGCTGAGTTAATCCCTAACGCTTTTACAGGTTACAATGTTTTTCAAAAGCGTTACCATCTCATTACAATCTGAAACAACTAACTATGGAACATAAACTATGTAGCAATCCTTAAACAGAGTAAATGTTTGCATAAACAAGATATTCTGAGACAATGTCTGGACTAGTAAAGGTCTATGACAGTTCGAAGTATTTTTCCTCTGTATAAGGTTTCCCCGCACCTTCTAAATATGCCAGTGACGATTGGTTTTTGCATAAAGTGCTCGTTAAAGGAACTATTTAAAGAAAACGCGATAAACAGCGCTAAACGCTCTATAGAAACCGCAATATTAATGGAGTATAATCAGTAACGTCACTATACTAATAACTCAAGAAGAATTATTTGCCCAAATGTTTGAACTATAAATGACATGACGAAATTTTTTGTTCTGGATCTGGACAGAAACCCAGCAGACATAGCCACTACTAACTAAAATACACTTTCGCACCTGCCCGGAACTTGATAAAGGGAACGATCATCAATGCTAACTAGCGGTAAAGAGACGTGACATATAAAGGCTTTCACCAATATTATTTAACACATCTTAACTTGAAACGAAATGACGAAATCATTTCACCTACATCACAACTATTATCACCCCGTTAACTAACAACGAAAGACGTTTAATATACTCTCCTTCTAAAGTAACCAAATATGCATGTGCTGAAAATTGGAATAGTATGATTTAAAATGTTGTGCCGGGATTTTCTACCCAGCACGTTATCGGATTGCTAACTAAGTAAAATCTGACGTTAGAAATAGAATTTATTTACCAGCATCTATCTGTATCAATATGTTTTGCTTTCCCGGGAATCGAACCCGGCGCGTACTGTCGCTGTTTCCCATCCATAAATGGACGTTAAGTATCAACTGCTTGCTCACCAGTAGTGAGATGCTCTCATGTTTCACTAGAAATAACGGTATCTATCGTTATTGTTGACTATTCATGAACAGACATTAAATATGCAAATTATTTTTCGGTGGTAGGTCAGTGTGCACATGCTAGGGTGTAAAATGAAATTATGCATATGTTTGTGCTGGACCAGGATTTCAACCCAGATAGGTCCATTCCTAGAGATCCGAATTCGAATTCCAGCCGAAGACCAAAAATTGCAACGTCTCAAGTTCAAATTAAATATGATCACTGTGAACGAAATAACCATTCGTAAATTAAATGAAATAAACTTTTTTACTGCTATTTTACTGGCGACAGAGTTTGTGCCTTCGGCGGCTTCCGCCTTCGTTATGGCGCCATTTAAACAAGCTTTTTTACTGCTTTTGCTAGTGAAGGGATATTGTGTTCAATGCGGATTCTGAACCACTATGC
Organism: Schistocerca serialis cubense; assembly: GCF_023864345.2. Classification (NCBI taxonomy): domain Eukaryota; kingdom Metazoa; phylum Arthropoda; class Insecta; order Orthoptera; family Acrididae; genus Schistocerca; species Schistocerca serialis. The sequence continues at coordinate 149,815,427 of NC_064640.1, forward strand.
GACCTAATGTAACACCATAGCTTAGACACTACATACCTTTTGTTGATTCATTTAGCTTTCTATTTTGTGCAACATCCCATCGTTGAACTTCTGTAATTAGTGTACGGTTAATTCGATACTGTAATGAAGTATAATCTCTGTAATGATATGTTTTGTCTTTCTTACGTAATCTTTTTGAGTATCTTTAAAATTAAATCATTTTATTCAAATAATTTTTGTAGAAATGTCAATATGTGCAAATGTTCTGTTTTAATTAATATATTTGGTTACTGTTAAGTAAATTCCTGATCTTCACTTACGGTTCTTAGTTATACCATACCTAAATGTTGTTGTGGTTCCCCTTGGGCACGGAAGCATGCAGCGCGCGCAAATTGTGGTTGGCATGGATAGAAAAGGTGAAACAAAGAGTCGGTCGGGGACGAGCTACCAAACTGTGCACTGCCATGTAAAAGTTGTATATTGTGCTGGTTCCGAGAGAGGCTTTTTCTGTCACTTTCCAATGCCTCGGATGGATGGATAAATAGCTGGAACCATTCTGGAATTGGTATCCATCATCGCCACCAAGAAGGGACAGAATCCAGCAACTCTGCCTGCAAATCCACCTACCAACAGGCAGTTGCCACCACATTGCGCAATCACTGTAACGGAATACCACAATAATGTACAGTGAAGGATCAGCTTATTGGATGTTTTAGTGTGCACAAATATAAGGTAACTTATAGCTGAATTTATGTACCTATCTTGGTTTTTTCGCTATCACAACACCTCTCAGGTTCCTCTCCATTTGAACTATGATTTCCGAGTGTCCTAGTTTGTGGAAAAAATGAAAGCCTCAAAGTCAAGTAGTTAATTACATAATGTGTTTGATCTTTGGTAAGAAGGGAATATTCAGATTTACTGTGGATTTAGTGAAATTGTGGGAGGCGGTAAATGTAGTATTGTGAAGTATCAAAGTCACCTATTTAATCATTTACTTGAAAATAGAAGACTGTGGTAATAAAGACAATTTGCTGTTACTTTTAAAGATTAAAAGTTCTTAAAACTGAGGCTTATAAAGTTCTGCTTAGTTAATGATCATAGTGCTGCCTGTAGTAAATTTTAAAAGGTGAGTTAGTTTCTTGTAAATTTGTCAACATTGTGTCTCACTGCAGTAAAAGTCGTGAATTGCAGTTGTGGAAAGTTGGATGCTTGCTAAGAACTTGTTTCTTTTGGGTATTGAAAAGTGCATATTAATAGTGTAATTAGATCCACTGGTTATCCTTTACCACTATTTATGAAAACAATAATTTCTTTATTGAAAAGACAGCGAGAAGTAACCCTTTAGTGAATTCCATTTAACTTTCATTCTCAATAGAATAGTATTTAGTTGAGAGATATTTAACCTGTGACCAGTTAATAATTTTGCAGTGAATTACATTTATAGTTTTATGTCAGCTAGGAAAATATTTGAACAATAATACTGAACCTATGTCCAATTAATGATTCTGCAGTGAATATTAATAGTAATGTTAGAAAGACCATTTAGTTTGAATAAGCCCTGAAAGTAATAGTGTATTTTGTTATCTGTTATATTTATGAAAATAGTTTGTTCTTCTCTGTTAGCTTCCAATCTTAGCCTTGAACATATGCAGGCGTCAGAGTTCATTGCACTCGCGTGTGCTAAAGTATAGGTTGAGTTTGTCCGTTAAAGTTACTAATAACTATTTTCTTGAAGAAGAATGTTAATCATTCTTTTGCCTAATTAGGCTGGCGACCGTTTTCTTTATCCTTTGAGCAGTGTAGATAGGCAAAAATATTGTTTGTTACTGTTTAAAAATTTACTCGATTCTGACTTTCACTTCATAACAAAACGGTCAACATAACAAAATTCCTCTCAGAGGGTAACACTGCTCTGTTGTTTTATACCATAATTGCGTTAACAAGATAGTTTTATTTCACGACCTGGACTTGGCATTACCATAGGATATTTAGATCTTTTCGTGAATGTTGTAAATGGACACCACGAGTGAGACTCGAACCCATACCCCGCAATTTTCAAACTACGATCAACCCAGCAGACCACTGCAACTCACAGTTGGCAACGTCCTGATTGTGTTGTTGTGTCCGACGATGCGCCTAGAAGCTGTGAAAAAATTCGGATCTCTCGATTAACTGGTTAATTACCCGCTAGTTTGTAATGCGGGTATTATTCTAATCTCACGACTGCATGATATAAGGACCATTCTAGTCTTCATAGCTCCGATTTGATGCCAATATGAAATTTTTTCTATGACAACTAATGTTTTAGTTCGAGAAATAGATAGAGCGTCTGCCATGTAATCAGGAGATCCCTAGTTCGACTCCCGGTCGGGGCACACATTTTGACCTGCCCCCGTTGATATATATCAACGCCCGTCAGCAGCTGAAGGTATTAATATAATTCAAATTTGGTGCAAAAGTTTCCTTCTAAATTCACTCACTAATATCTTATCTTCCTCATTAAATATCCTGAATGATTCTCCCTTAGAGGATGATATAGAAGGTATCAAATGAATAATTTTGCTTCCAGGAAGCTCGTTTAAACAGAAACTGCAGCTGGTTTCGCTATTTACGTCGCTGTTTCTACATCTGCATCTACATTTATACTCCGCAGGCCACCCAACGGTGTGTGGCGGAGGGCACTTTATGTGCCACTGTCATTACCCCCCTTTCCTGTTCCAGTCGCGTATAGTTCGCGGGAAGAACGACTGTCTGAAAGCCTCCGTCCGCACTCTAATCTCTCTAATTTTACATTCGTGATCTCCTCGGGAGGTATAAGTAGGGGGAAGCAATATATTCGATACCTCATCCAGAAACGCACCCTCTCGAAACCTGGCGAGCAAGCTACACCGCGATGCAGAGCGCCTCCCTTGCAGAGTCTGCCACTTGAGTTTGTTAAACATCTCCGTAACGCTATCACGGTTACCAAATAACCCTGTGACGAAACGCGCCGCTCTTCTTTGGATCTTCTCTATCTCCTCCGTCAACCCGATCTGGTACGGATCCCACACTGATGAGCAATACTCAAGTATAGGTCGAACGAGTGTTTTGTAAGCCACCTCCTTTGTTGATGGACTACATTTTCTAAGGACTCTCCCAATGAATCTCAACCTGGTACCCGCCTTACCAACAGTTAATTTTATATGATCATTCCACTTCAAATCGTTCCGCACGCATACTCCCAGATATTTTACAGAAGTAACTGCTACCAGTGTTTGTTCCGCTATCATATAATCACACAATAAAGGATTTAGCAGGTGAATCTACGATTTCGGCGACAAGGAGGCAATATTGTTGCTGCTTCCATAGGAGTAAATTGTTTGGACATGAAATTGCAAACTGCACTTTCTGTTGTTTCGAATACTGGTGACGACAATACTTTTTTCTCCTCCGTAAAATAGAATCTCGAAAGCAGAGCAACAATCACTAAAGACATAGAATGAAAACCTCTCCGCCATTGTATCGCTACCTCTATCCTCTAGTCCGTGGATGTATAGGCACAATATTTACAGAATTGCACACATGTTAATCCCTTTTTTCCTGCTTCTATCAATAATATTGACTTAAGTGTGGCACTGACTGATTTTTTAACTTTCTCTTGGTAATTAGTAATGATTTGGGGTATTTTGCTTTACGAAGGCAGAGTTTTTTTAACCGTTATCATGATAAGTTGTAATCAATTTTTATTACTATATTACATACTGCATATGGTCTTTTCGGTAGTTTATTAAACACGAAACACAAAAATGAGAGAGATATTAATCAGCAGCAATATAACTCCCATATGATTCGCAACAGTCTGACCAAGTCATCTGTAACGCTTACACTTGACATTTAACGGCAGACATTAGTCCCTGCACTTTGAATAATGTTTTATCTCCAGATTCGCATTTTACAAGCATCGTTGCTAAGCGCAAATAAATAAAGAAAAGCAACACGATTTCTGCTCTCAAATAAAGGTTTCAGAAATTAATTTAATTTTAATGTGATTAACGAAGAATTGGAGATTTCCGACATCAAATGGAGAAGAATTCCCTACATGGAAGAAACTACATAATTACTATATTTGGGCAGATGGTTCTAGAAATAATCAAAGAGCATATACCTTTCCCTCAAAGACATGTGTAGTAGCAGCATAATGATGATAATAATAGCAATTATGACAATAATCAACGAATTATCTCGTAACCTCACATGCTGCAATTGTATTTCTCGAACTAAAACATTAGTTGTCATAGAAAAAATTTCATATTGGCATTGAAATCGGAGCTATGAAGGCTAGACTGGTCCTTATATCACGCAGTCATGAGATTAGAATAATACCTGCATTACAAACTAGCAGGTAATTAACGAGTTAATCGAGAGAGCCGGATTTTTTCACAGCTTCTAGGAACATCGTCGGACACAACAACGCAATCAGGACGTTGCCAACTGTGAATTGCAGTGGTCTGTTAGGTTGATCGTAGTTTGAAAATTGCGGGGTATAGGTTCAACTTTCACTCATTGCGTCTGTTTTTAACATTCACGAAAAGATCTAATTATCCTATGGTAATGCCAAATCCAGAATGTTAGGTCGCACAGTGATTCAGAATCCACATTAAATACAAAATCCGTTCACTACCAACAGCGTCAGAGCCAGATGTGTTAACTAATACTGGTGAAAACCTTTATATTTCACTTCTCTTTACGGCTAGCCGGCACTGATGATCGTTGCCATGATCAAATCCCGGGCAGGTATTTCTTTCCCCCATTCCTGTCAATTGTTCCCTTATGTTCTCCCTGAAACTCTGTACAACCTCTGGTTCTTTCAGTTTATCCAGGTCCCATCTCCTTAAATTCCCACCTTTTTGCAGTTTCTTTAGTTTTCAGTTTTCAGGATGTATATAGTGCCAATAACATAGATGTTAAATCTAATGCTTTCCTTAACACATTTCTCATGCTCTTTGAGAGTTGTTTTCCATTATAACGTTCTAAAGGAGGTACTAACAGCAATAGGCAGCCTGGGTGGTTGACTAGTGGGATAAAGATATCACGTAGAACAAAGCGTGAATTATATCAAAATGTTAGAAGTAGTCACAATCAAGCTACAGTAGCCCACTACAAACTGTATTGTCAGGTGCTTGAAAATGTTATTAGGAGGCAAAGAATATATATGCAAATAGAATAGCTAATTCACACGATAAAGTTAAAACAATATGGTCAGTTGTGAAGGAAGTATCAGGTCAGCAGCACAAGGTCGACGATATAAAGTCAGTTCGTAGTAAAAATATTGCTGTTACTGATAAATCAGATATATGTACAGTATTTAACAATAATTTTCTGAGCATTGCTGGTGAATTAAATAAAAATTCAGTTTCTACAGGGAATCATAATTTTCGTGGCAAATGCCTTTCCGAAATTGATATCTGAAATACTCCTCTGTGGTACAGACAAGAGAGAGATTGAGACAATAATTAAATCACTGAAGACTAAGGACTCTCATGGCTATGATGGAGTGCCTAGCAGAATATTAAAGTACTGTGTTGCAAATGTTAGCCCTGCATTTAGCCATATTTGTAATTTTTCGTTTAGGAATGGTCAGTTTCCTGAACGATTAAAGTACTCAGTAGTAAAGCCGCTTTATTAAAAGGGAGAAAAGGATAATGTAGATAACTTGAGACTTATTTCTATGCCATGAATGTTTGCTAAAGTTATTGGAAAGGCTGTGCATGTAAGGATAATTGATCATTTTATATTACACGATTTGCTATCAAATGTACAGTTCGGTTTTAGAAGTTGTTAAACAACTGAAAATTCTAGATTCTCTTTTCTCTTTGAGGTATTGGATAGGTTACACAAAAGGCATATTTTTTGATTTAACTAAAGCGTTTTATTGTGTTGATCACAAAATATTGCTCCAGAAGTTGGGCCATTACAGAATATGTAATGTAATGCTGAGAATGGCTGTGATGTGGGGTCTGAGTGCTGTACAGTCAACTGGGGGCTGCCCCGGGGTCAGTGTTCGGGCCACTCCTGTTCCTTACTTATATAAATGATATGTCCTCTGGTATTACGGGTAATTCTAAAATATTTCTGTTTGCTGATGACACTAGCTTGGCAGTAAAGCATGTTGTGTGCAACAATGGCTCGCTTTCATGTAGTGTAGTTCATGACTTAAGTTCAGAGCAATAACAGTAAGACTTAGTTTTTACAGATTCTGACATACAATGCAACAAGACCTGACGTTTTAATTTCACAGAATGGGCATATGATTAGTGAAACTGAATAGTTAAAGTTTCTAGGTGTTCAAATAGATGGTAAACCGTCGAGGACAGCGCACATTCAGGATCATGTTCAAAGACCTCATGCAGCCGTTTTTACTATTCGAACGGTATCTGAAGTGAGTGATCGTTCGAAACGAAAATTAGTCTACTTTACTTATTTTCATTTGGTTATGTCGTATGGTATATGTTCGTTATAAGCCTCATAGACATTGTGAGAAGTCGTAGATAGGTCAAACAACACGCACCGTTCATGAGAGATGTGTGGAGCATCGCAGATACACACCCTTATCACAACCAGACAAGTCAGCTGTGGCCGAACATTGTATTGATACAGGGCATTCCATGAATTACAATGATGTAAAGATTTTAACATCCACCTCTTCCTTTTGGAATCTGTCTTCAAGGAAGCTGTAGAGATTAGATTAGCTAATAATTTAGTAAATAGAGATAATGGTTTTAATTTGGACAAAGCATGGAATCCGGCTCTTGGGGGTAATTAAACCGCAGAGAAGTCGTCATAGTATCACCGCCGCCGATAACACATCGATAAGCAAATCGAATGTCTGTACGCCCTCGCCGCAGGCGGCGCATGTGTAAGAGTATTTCTTTGCCGACGACCAGCATCTGTGACCCGCATCCGCAGTATCGTGTGTATGTGTTGGGGTTTATGGGCGCTCAACATCGAGGTCATCAGCGCCCTTCTGCAGTATCGCCGTGGTGGAGTATATAAGGCCGCGCTTGGCATCTTGTAGTGGAGATCCTTCGAAGTTTACTGATTATACTGCCTGGGCTATCCTCTGTCTGCCTGCTTGCCTGCCGGCCACTGTCATCCGTCCTCCATCACCTCCCAGTGCTCGCCACCATCCGCCGTCTGTCGGCCGACGCCGCTGTTGTACGTCCGTCCGTCTGCCTGCCTGCTTGCCTGCTGGCTGCCCGGAGCTCGCCGCCGCCATCCGGGGCTTGCCGCCGTCCCCGTCTCCCGGTGTTTGCCACCACCCGGTTGCCGCCGTCGCCCATTGCTCGCCTCCTCCCGATGTTCGCCGCCTCCCGGTGTTCGCCGCCGCCGCCAGCCCACGTTTTAGTTCCTTTCGCACTTCGGCGATTCCTGTCGCCTGTGGATGCCTCCTTCAATCATGGAAACCCCACTATCACCATCATCTACACCTCCCCTTCACTTGCCACCACTGTAACCTCGTGGAGTGCTTCCTCTAGACTTAACCCATCTCCTCTATATCCCCTACTCACAGTCTCCTCCCCTTCTATCTCCTCATCCCTGTATCCCCACCTGTATGTTGCTCCTCCCCCTGCTCCTTCCCCAGCTCCTGCCCCTGCTCCTGCCTCTCCTCCCACTGTTGTCGCCAGCCGAGACGACTTTCCTACTCTCCCCACCTGCCCCTCTACAACTACTCCTGCTCTGCTTCCCCGTTCCGAATAATGGCACCACTCTGCCACTGTCACCACCATACTGCACCTCCCCCCCCCCCTTACCCAGTGTCACCACCTCACAAGAGGGGCCTTCCTCTCACCATCTCCCCATCCATCCTGTCCTTCATCCCTCCTTCCAGGCCACACTCACCAAAAACCTCCCAAATGCCCAAGTGGTGACCTCACCTCCACTCCCTCCTTCAAGAACCTTACCTGCCCCCTTTCCCTCTGATCCCACCATGGATACCACCCTTCCTCCCACCTCCCAAGCCCCCCCCCATATACCTTCATTCTTGACAATCCTCATCCGAAATTCCTAGATGCCCGAACCCTTAATCTTGCAATCTGGAAATACATCCCAAATGCACCCACTACCCAAATTATCCCTCGCAGAGAATCTGTTCTTATCAAGTCCTTCTCTCCCTCTTTCCATACCAATCTCCTCTGGCGCCTTTCCTGCATCACCTTTGGCCCCCATGTATCCCTTACCCCTTTCCTTACATCCTCCTCTCCTCGTCAGCCCCAACCCCGTCGTCGTCTGCCAATCCTCACCGTCGTGATCACAAAATGCAGCCCTGACATCACGGAAGCAGAGGTGTTGGTGGAACTGAACACCCACCCTGCCCTGGAAATCCACTAAGCCTGTTGTATTTACAACTCCTCTGGCCGCACCTTCCTCATGCATATCTTTACATAGTCCCCCTCTTCCATCGACCACCTCCTTACACAGGGAGCCCTAATTTTCAACCACCGCCATCCCATTCACTCGTCCTGTTCCCCTTCTCAATCCTACCACTGCCAGTGCTATCTCCTGTACAACGACCACCTCACCCACGACTGCAAGAACCCCCCCACCTGCCCCCATTGTAAAGCTTCTCACTTCCTTAAACAGTATCCTAACCTCAACATTCCCCTTCCTGCAACACCTGCAATGAATTCCACCCCACCTACTCCTTCAAATACAAAGCAAAAACCCCTCCCACCATCCCTGAGCTCACTGTCCCCATTCGCCCCATCGACCTGCCCATCCACCCCAACAATTCCCTCTGTCCTCCCCCTATAGCAGAAGACATCATCTGGTTCCTAACCATCGTCCTGCAGAACATCCACCCCTTCCACAAATCCCACAAAAAATGGTTCAAATGGCTCTGAGCACTATGGGACTTAACATCTGTGGTCATCAGTCCCCTAGAACTTAGAACTACTTTAACCTAACTAACCTAAGGACATCACACACATCCATACCCGAGGCAGGATTCGAACCTGCAACTGTAGCGGTCACATGGTTTCAGACTGAAGCACCTAGAACCACACGGCCACACCGGCCGGCAGCAATCCCACACCCTCTGGCAGATTTTCCTCGTCACCTGCTTCGTTTTCAATTTAAGTGCCTACACCACCTACTCCAACAACCAGGCTCACTTTACCTTCACCCACCTAGACACCCTTGTTTAAGCCCCTCTCTCCCTTGCCCCACTTCCTTCCCCCCTCCCACCTCCTGGTGCATCACCAATATCGCCTCCTCTACCTCAACATTCACTCCCTCCCTACCAACAAATACCTCTTCATGCATACCCTATCCCAACACCAGGTTGACTCCTTCATCCTTAATGAAACCTTCCTCCAACCTCACCACGTTGTCCGCACCCCTCCCTATCTCCTTCACCATACCAACAATGCCCTTCCCCTCGGCGAGGCAGGGTCGCTATTGGCCACTTCAGGCATCTCTCTGTCCGGCCACAACCCATCCTTAATGACCCAACTGAAGACCTTGTGCTCAGCATCTCTTTTCCCTCCCTCACCATCACCTTGCCACTATCTATTTCCATCCTGCAGCTCCTCTCCCCTACAACATCATTTCCCATGTTGACTGTACCTTCTCCACTTATGTGATTGCCGTTGACATAAACATCCACACCCACGGCCCTGCCACCCTTCGGCAGTGGCATCAGTTCCTTACCGCCCTCCATGGTGACCTTGTTCCTCTCCCACAACACACCCATCCTGAAAGTAGCTCCACCCTTGATGTTATCGTAGCTTCCCCCAACCTCCTTGGTCGTATCACCATGGATGTCCTCAGTCCCATTGGTAGTGACCACCTCCCCCTCCTTCTCACCATCTCCTCTGCCTGTGGCCGCCCTGCAGCCCCCCTCCCAACTGCCCCTTAACAGTCCATCCACAACTACTGCCACACTGACTGGGATGCCTACCAGGAATCCATTGCCTCACAGGTCAAAAGCCACCCCCTCACCTTTCACTGTCCTGCTGACATCACTCATGCCTCTTCCTTCCTTCAGAAGACCATCACTGACCCTGTGGAGGCCCATGTCTCTACCAAACTGATCCACCTTCATCGCCCTATGCTTTGCCCACAGGCAGTCCTTCTTCTTTGTAAATCCTGCAGGCTCTACCTCTCCTTCCTCTGCACTCGTGATTAGGATACATTCATCTGCCACCGACAATTACAACAACACGTCTGGAACCTCCTTAGAGCAAAGAAACGCAGGGACTGGCGGCAGACATGCACATGCCTCAACTCCACCCAACTTCTCCAAGTACTGGTCAGCCTTCCACCGCCTAACTGGTAGCCATCCTACCCCACATTACCCTATCCTCCATGACGATCTCCCCTTCCCTGACAACCTCAGTAAGGCTAACCATTTTGATTACTCCCTCTTCCCCACCATCCTTGACTTCTGCCCCACCCTCGCCCCTAGTTTCCAGTACTTGGATCAGTTACACCCCCTCAGATATCAACACTCCTATCACTGCACACGACATTACACTCGACCTCTGCTAGAAACGCAACACTGCCCTGGTCATGATGGCATCATCTACTGCCACCTCAAGGAATCCCCCATGTCCTTCCTGTCTGTCCGTGCTACCTGTATAATGTCCTCCACTCCACTGGCCTTTACGCGGACCTGTGGAAGACTTCCCATGCCCTGCTGTTCCCTAAACCCAACAAACCCCCCTCTGATACCTCTTCCTATCGTCCCATCTGCCTCACCTCCATGTTCAGTAAGGCCTTTAAGACCATCCTCTCCTGCCGTATTCACCGCCACCTTAATGACCACCACCTCCTTCCTCTTTCTTATCCAGTGTGGCTTCCAAACTTTCTTCTCAGCCAACAACCAGCTCCTTAACCTTACAAATCTTCTTTCCTTCCAAATTAACTCCCGTAACCCATTATCTTTGTTACCCTTGACCTCCAGAACGCCTACGACTGTGTCTGGCATCGCAGGCTCCTCTTCAAACTCCAGACCTATGTTCTCCCTATCAATTTAGTCTGACTCATTGCTTCCTTCCTCACCCATCGTCCCTCATGTCACTTTCTACAATTCCAACGCCTGTACCTTCCATCCCTCCGCCATTGTGCTCCAAGGCTCCATCCTTTCCCCTCTCTTGTATCTCCTGTACACTGCTGATATGCCCAAACCTCCACCACCTATCTCCTCCAATTTGCTGATGACACCGCCTTCCTAGCCCTTTATTCTACCCTTCAATGGTCCCAACATACCTTCCAAACTCACATTGACCTGTTCACCACTTGGTACAACCAGAGGTTCCTTCATATCAACCCCTCCAAGAGCCAGGCGATCATCATAGGCTGCACCACTCACTCCTTCTGTCTCCATGATTTCTATCTAACCATTTATGGCTGTCCTATCCACCTCACTCCTACCCTCAAATACTTTGGCTTCACCCTCGACCGTCACCTCACCTGGACTCACCAAATCTTTACAATCCAACAACAAGCTGACAACAGACTCTGCCTCCTGAAACTCCTGTCCAGCCAGACATGGGGACTGCATCCTTCCACCATCCTTCAACCTAAAAATCCTTCAGCTGCCCCATACTTTGTTATGCCAGCATTGATTGGATTTCCACCCCTCCAGGTTCTATAAAGCCCTCCAAATCCTTGAGCACCATGCACTCTGCCTTGTCTTCCATATCTGCCTTCTGTTACTGACCTCATCCCCTTCCCACACCCTCTCCTTATCCTTGAATACATCTACACCCTGTATATTGTCCGCTGACTCGATTCCCCCACCCTCTGGTGTCCCCCTTCCTCTCCACCCCCAGACTGTTGCTGCGCCTTTACTATTGTGTCCCACCCTCTCTCCATTTCCACACCCTCCACCTCCTTTCCAAACACAAATACCAGCACCTTCCCCTCCCAGATGATGAGCTTCGGCCTGACGTCTACCCCTCCTACCAACTCTAGCCCAACCTTCCTCCTGCCTCTTCCTCAGGGCTCCTTCTCCTCCCCCTCCCTTCTCCTGAGCGACATTCCTCCTCCTACACCCCCCAAACTTCCGTGCTCCTCTTCAGTGTCTCTGCACTCCCTCCTGCCTAGTCTTCCCTCTTCATCTCCCGCCCTGCCCATCTCCTGCCTCTTAGTGCGACTCCTGGCCCCTTTTTTCTCTTCTTCCCGCCCCCCCAACCCCCCCCCCCCCCCCCACAGCACCTTCCTCCCTTCTTTCTCCCTCCTCTCCCGCCTCCAGTCCCTCGGCAGGTCCCTAACAGTAGTTTTTTTATTCTTCATGAGTGCTCTGTCGTTCCCAGTGGTTTTTGAAGTGTCTTGCTATGTGTGATTTTTATCCTTTGGCCGACTTTTAACTTGTGTTTGCCTCCAGTGTTTTTTTTAAGTACACTTTGAGTTGCCAGCTGTGTTCTTTTAAGTTTATGTCGACTTTTTAACTATCCCCCACTGCATGCCCCTATCTTAGTGTATATTTCAACTCCCATCATCTCCGTTTACTGTGTTTTTTATGTCCCTTCTTTTATTCCCCCTTTTTATGTAACTACACTTCTGTATTTTTGTAAAGCTAATCGGCCTTAGAGTGGTGGACTGTGGTGCTGCCACCCCTGCCCCGGCCATATGGGGCAGGGGAATGAAATTAAAATAAAGAAAAAAAGTCTTGCCATGTCTTGTGACTCACGCTGAGGGTGGTAGGGCGATACGCGGCCGAAATAGCTGTGGAGGAAATTTTATTTGTGCGGCTGCATGCCCAAAATTTAATGGACTGTTATATTATGTTTTGAAGTAATTCACTAGTCACGGTACAGGCTGTTTTAATGATGACAGCAAATCACGAACCATGACCGCTATAACGATTTTTTTTTTTTTTGCACCTAGAGTTACATCATCTGATGAGTCATAGCAAATGCGATCATATATTTTCATCTTGTCAAAACTTACAACTTCTATTTTCTCGTAAGGTTTGCACGTTTTTGTCTTAGCTATCATAAGACTCAGCACTTCTTTCAGAATTTCAGGTCTGCACTTGAACTGTTTGGCCCGATTGTTGAGCCACGAGAAAACGGGTTGTTCTTTTTCCGCAAGTAAGTGTAACCCTTTGGATGAGAAAATTCTTAAGATGAGAGCATTAGCAATATCTTTCTGGCACCACTTCATTCTCTTTTTGTTACTAAGTGAAACATTGATTTGTTGTTTTATTGCAGTAGAAGCACATCTTTTTACTTCCACAGCATACTTCAAACACTTAACATTCAGGACCTTTTTACTTCTTTTCAGAGCGCAGTTTTCATTTCCGAACAGTTTTTAATCTGTCTGTTAACTCTTTAGAAATAACTTTTAGGTAAAGAACTACCTCTGTACTGATCGAACGATCAAATTTAATTATCTTTGGAGATAAAGCTTCTAAAGTAGACGGCGCTCTGTTTTCTACTCTTCTCTTTTCACACCGGCGATCTTGCGCTGATGTTAACTGTTGATAGAATAAATCTATTTTAGAATAGAATATTATGTTTTGATGAGAACTGTTAAACTATTATATATTGGGATTACAATTTCGACAGAAGATTTTTCCTTTTCTTAATATTGTTATTCTTGTCGTAGAAATGAAACCTTTGTAATCAACATAAACATGCACGAGTAATTCCAAAACAGATAATAATTAGAAACGTGTTTCTAAAGTGAATGACTATCGGTATGTTTTCCTCCTTGCTGATGCTTGTGACAACCTTGAATGGATCTCTATATCAGGTTCGAATTTTTTTTTGGCAGATCAGTGTCACCGTTTATATCGTCACCCTTCAATTATCTTTTCAAAGGAACCCTACAAGCTACTTTTTTAAGTTGAATCTATAATCTTTGGATAGAAAATGACCTGAAAAAATTATTGTATTATTCTTATTAACAGGATAAGCTCTGTTGCAACGTAACACCCATCTGCTCCGTTGTTCTCTATCTTTCGGATATCGACGACGACATCCGCAATCTTATGTGAAGCATTTATGCATTCAGCAATAGCACAACGATTTCTACTTTTGTTCCTACTCCTGCGAAAGACCAGCAACAAGAACAGCTAACAAGCAACAGAGGGGTTTGGGGAATTTGCTTGCGTTAACAGCGCAGTTCTCGTGTTCTCGCTTGTACTCGTATTCCTAACGACGTCACGCCATCTCGCTCGAGGCCTGGGAGAAAGACAGGTCGTGGCGCGTACGTCACAGCACGTGACACTGCAGGTCTTACGAGTGTCAGCAGCCATCTCTGGAGAGACCGAGTAACTATTTCAAACGGGTTTAATAATTCTTGACTGCGTGTTTAACTGCATGCAAGTTCTCAGTAGCACACGACCAGATTAAGACCTTTAGAGGGTGCCCTTTCATTACTAAATGTTTGATTAGCGTGAACCCTGCACGGAGCCGAGAGTTCGCGAAGTGTGGCGCACAAGCCGACTAGTGTGACGTCACAAGTTCATTGCAGGCCTGTACAGCTCGTTGGCCCCGATTTCCCCAGAATTCTGCGCCGGAAGCCAAATGACACGCCCTGACATGCTACAACGATTTCCAGACATGCATTTAACGTCTAGTGCTCATGATGAAGTGCTTGTAAAGCTGAAAGAATTCAAACAGGAGCCTTCCTGACTGGAAGAAATTTATCACTGTTATTAGAAATATACGATAATTTGGGTCATTCAAGCTACAGAAAGATGGCCAACGTTCTCGAGACAAAAATTTTCCCAATGTAGGTTTTCAGGAGATAGTGTTATAACGTCTGGGAGAAGTTTCAGCGATAATAACCGGTCAAGTAATCCATGAATTGCACACTTGGAAGGATAAAACAACGTGTTGGTACAATGTTGCCACATGATTTTGAACTCAGAGTTTAGTTCTGTCAATGATTGTTTTGCACTGCATACAGTGAGACTTGTGGTCGTAATTTTGAACATTTGTTTGAGATATTAATTTCAGTAAGTTGCTTAAGTTAATAAGATAAATAAAACGTTATTTTCGAACAGTTAGATCCATATTTCGAAATATTCAGTCGAAGATACTTGACAATCTTTATAATTTCGCTACTAAAGGGTTTGAAACTCCTGTATATTACGTGAGAATGCGTTTCATAGATCCCTGGTTGATGCAATAGTCCACTGGATTCCTACAACACAGTTGTTTTTTGTGACTGCGGATAACTCGTAAAATTAATGTTGCGAAATGCACAGTTGTGGGCTTCAGGAACGGTAAAAAGTAGTGTCCTTTGACTAGAAGCTTAACGAGTTACAAATAAAGTTAGCCATGTTATAAAACTTGTTTTGGGATTAACGATCTTTAGAAATAAAAGTGAAATGACTGTATAGACCCAGTTGCTGGTAAGACAAATGTAAAGATACGATTCATTGGTGGAAGGCTAAGAAGCTGTTTCTATTTTGCAAGATAATGTATTTTATCCATGGTGGATGCAGTTGGACTCCGTGTCTGTTCCTTTATAGGGTGTAGAATAATAACTGCTAATAACTGCTACCTGTCAAAATAGAAGTTGATTTTCTTTAACACACGGCCGGTTTCAGGCTTGTGCCCATCTTCAGTTGGTTTACGTTCATGTACACGTTTCCATCCTCAGTGTTAGAGATCATTCTTTAACTCAAAAACAAATAATGTTATGATGACTAAATAGACACATATAAAACACTTAGAAGTGGCTAAGGACATCTTATAAAATATCATAGTACTTACGTCTATCTGGTGTATCCAAATCGTTTTCACGTTACATTTATCACATTAAAAAGAAAATGTATGTAGTTTTTTTTACACGTTAACTGTGTATTAGTCACCACGCTAATTATTGGTGGTTCCATATTATGTCTTCGTCAAAGTAATGGTACTTTAGGAGTTAGTAACTTCAGGAACACTTGCACTCAAAACAGCCAACGTATTTACATTGGAAAACGGAGGTTGTGGTAAAAGAGATTGAGTCAAAGATGTACAGTGATGTTATACATGCAGATATTAATAGATCTTAAGAATTGTGATAATGATATTGTTGCATGATTTTCTCTTCACAAAAAATTCTATTTGTGAGGGGTCATGACTTACCGTTTTTGATTTTTAAAATACGGCTTTCCATTAAATATGTATATAAATGACATGTTTGCAAGGTCTACTTGTTCACTGAGAATTAGGTGTGGTAATTTGGAACTTAAGATGTAAATTTCGTTCTCTTCAAAAAGATTAATTTCTTTTCCTCTGTTTTCTTTCCCTTGTTCACGGTGTGTAGTATCTTTAGGTTGTCTATTCAGTCCTACATAATTTTCCAGCGATCATTAAATATATTATAAGTGACAGTGTGGCTCCAAAGTCATTAACAATTTCAGTTTCATAATTTGTAAAACCTGTTATGTATTTGTATGTGTAACATCTTTGTACTTCTTTGACTTTAGTTCTTTGATCAAAACCTGTGTTTTCCAATGCAAACAGGTTGGATGTTGTGAGTAAAAGTGCTTCTGAAGTGTCACTACTTTATCAAAGACATTTATAGAAGCACCAATAATTAGTGTGGTGATTTACATACAGTTAACTTGCAAAAACTAAATATTTTTGTAAAAAAAATGTGATAAATGCAATGTGAAAACAATATGGGCACACCAGCTGTAAGTAAGTACTACTATATTTTACAACACATGTCACTTAGCCACTTCCAGATGTTTCGTTTGTGTCTGTTCAGTCATCATCACATTATTTGTTTTTTATCTAAACAGTAGTCTGCAACACTGAGTATGAAAACATGTACAACGTGAAGATGGGCACGAGCACGAAACCGATCGTGTATTAAATAAAATCATCTTCTGTTGTGACTGGTAGCGATTATTACTCTTCACCCTCTGCAAAATAGGTTGTATATCGAACCCTTGTGTTGCTGAAAGCCCAATGGTATGGCTTCCATTTCAGGTGGAACTAACAGAGGGCTTTTAGCGTAAACAATGTAGGATGGTACGAATGCTTACGTTCTTGTTTGACTATCGAGAGGAGTGTAACAGAAATGTTGAGAAAGCTTAACCGGCAGACACTCGAAGACACACGCCTAATAAACCGCAAGAAACGCTTACAAACTTCGAGAACTCTCTGTTATGGCAGAGACCGCGAATATTCTTCAGTTTTTCTATTCCGTAGAGACTGCACGGATATAATTAGGCAAATAACAATTCCCACAAGTCGTACAAACAGTCATTTTTCCCACTTTCCATCCGTGGCCGAAAAGAAACATAATAAAGAGCACAATGAAAAGTAATATCTGCCACCCTCTTCGCAGTGATTCAGAAGTAAATTTGTAGATGTACCACTATTGGCTATTGCTTCCTTAGCGTTTGTTGAACTGGATAAATATGTAGGAAAAGATGAAGTGACAAGAAACCGTATTGTGGCGACGAATAAGAGTGGTGTTCAGTAAGAAATGCAACACATTTTTTTTCTGAAAGCTTAGTTTTATTCAGGATTCCACTGGACCTTATTATCCTTCACCCTCTTGGCTACAAAACCAATTTATCAACATAATCTCTGTCGAATTGGGCGGCCTCATGGCGCCTTAATGGGAGGGCGTGTATGTCCCAAAAGGTACCACTTCACTGGTCGATGTTGAAGCCAACGCGTTGCTGCATCAATAACAACCCTCATAATGAGCAAGCAATTCCTCACAGATAGTCCTTCGTTGCTATTTATGGCTTTCTGTTAGGTTACGAGGTACCCAGCGAGTACACACCTTTTACCACAAGTGGTGGACGATTGTGTTAGCACTACTAACAGCGACGTCCAGTTACGCAGGAAGGTGTATGACAGTGATCTGCCAATCGCTTCGAATAAGAGTGTCCGAATACTCCAACAGTGCAGGAGTCACAGCTGAGTGCGGCCGGCAAGCACGAGGGACATCGGACTGATTGTGCGACCTTGTAGAGATGATAACAGATGCCTTGCACAACGACTCATCGTGCTTTTGTTCACTGCCACGTCTCCGTAGATAACGTGTATGAATATCTGCGATGCTCTGGTTTTCCGCCAAAAGAAATTTGATGACATATATATGCTTGTAACGCCCTCCATTACGGACGCCATTTTGAAAGATACACTACTGTCCATTAAATTTGCTACACCAAGAAGAAATGCAGATGATAAACGGGTATTTATTGGACAAATAAATTATACTAGAACTGACATGTGCTTACATTTTGGTGCAATTTGGGTGCATAGATCCTGAGAAATCAGCACCCGGAACAACCACCTCTAATCGTAATAGCTGCCTTAATACACCTGGGCATTGAGTCAAACAGAGCTTGGATGGCGTATACAGGTACAGCTGCCCATGCAGCTTCAACACGATACCATAGTTCCTCAAGAGTAGTGACTGGCGGATGTTTCCAGTTGATGAAAGATCTGGAGAATGTGCTGGCCAGGGCAGCAGTCAAACATTTTATGTATCCAGAAAGGCACGTACAGGACCTGCAACATGCGGTCGTGCATTATCTTGCAGAAATGTAGGGTTTCGCAGGGATCGAATGAAGGGTAGAGCTACTGGTCGTAACACATCTGAAATGTAACGTCCACTGTTCAAAGTGCTGGCAGTGCGAACAAGAGGTGACCGAGACGTGTAACCAATGGCACCCCATACCATCACGCCGGGTTATACGCCACTATGGCGATGACGAATACACGTTTCCAGTGTGCGTTCACCGCGATGTCGCCAAACACGGATGCGACCATCATGATGCTGTAAATAGAACCTGGATTCTTCCGAAAAAATGACGTTCTGCTATTCGTGCACCCAGGGTCGTCGTTGAGTACACCTTCGCAGGAGCTCCTGCCTGTGATGCAGCGTCAAGGGTAACCACAGCCGTGGTCTCCGAGCTGATAGTCTATGCTGCTGCAAACGTCGTCGAACTGTTCGTGCAGACGGTTGTTGTCTTGCGAACGTCCCCATCTGCTGACTCAGGGATCGAGGCGAGGCTGCACGATCCGTTACAGCCATGTGGATAAGATGCCTGTCATCTAGACTGCTAGTGATACGAGGCCGTTGGGACCCGGCACGACGTTCCGAATTACCCTCCTGAACGCACCGATTCCATATTCTGCTAACACTCATTGGATCTCGACCAACGTGAGCAGAAATGTCGCGATACGATAAACCACAATCGTGATAGGCTACAATCCGACCTTTAACAAAGTCGGAAACGTGATGGTATGCATTTCTCCTCCTTACACGAGGCATCACAACAATGTTTCACCAGGCAACCATAAAGAGCTAAGAAGGACCATCTGTGAGGAACTGTTTGCTCATTATGAGAGAGGTTATTGATGAAGCAACGCGTTGGCTCCAACGTCGACCACTAGAGTGGTACCATGTGGGACACACACGCCTTCCCAGTAAGTGCCATGAGGCCGCCCAATTCGACGGAGATTATGTTGATAAAAAGGGGTTTTGTAGCCAAAAGAGTGAGGGATAATATGGTGCAGTGGAATCCGGAATAAAACTAACCTACTTTCAGAAAAAAAGTGTTGCATTTCTTACTGAACACCACTCGTATTCGTCACCACAATACGGTTTCTTGTCACTTCATCTTTTCCTACATATTTATCCAGCTCAACAAACGCTAAGGAACCAGTAGCCAGAAGGGGTAGATCTACACTACTGGCCATTGAAATTGCTACAGCACGAAGATGACGTGCTACAGACGCGAAATGTAACCGACAGGAAGAAGGTGCTGTGATTAGGCACGTTGTAGGTGTCGCCACCGGCGCCAACCTTGTGTGAATGCTCTGAAAAGCTAATCATTTGCAAATCACAGCACCTTCTTCCTGTTGGTTACATTTCGCGTCTGTAGCACGTCATCTTCGTGCTGTAGCAATTTCAATGGCCAGTAGTGTGGATCTACCCCTTCTGGCTACTGGTTCCTTAGCGTTTGTTGAGCTGGATAAATATGTAGGAAAAGATGAAGTGACAAGAAACCGTATTGTGGTGACGAATACGAGTGGTGTTCAGTAAGAAATGCAACACTTTTTTTTCTGAAAGTAGGTTAGTTTTATTCAGGATTCCACTGCACCATATTATCCCTCACTCTTTTGGCTACAAAACCCTGTTCATCAACATAATCTCCGTCGAATTGGGCGGCCTCATGGCACTTACTGGGAAGGCGTGTGTGTCCCACATGGTACCACTCTAGTGGTCGACGTTGGAGCCAACGCGTTGCTTCATCAATAACCTCCCTCACAATGAGCAAACAGTTCCTCACAGATGGTCCTTCTTAGCTCTTTATGGTATTCTGTTAGGTGACGTCGAACCCAGCGGGCACGCACCTTTTACCACAAGTGGTAGACGATTGTGTTAGCACTACCAACAGAGACGTCCAGATGTATGATAGTGATTCTGAATCGCCGGCCGGGGTGGCCGAGCAGTTCTAGGCACTACAGACCGGAACCGAGCGACTAATACGGTCGCAGGTTCGAATCCTGCCTCGGGCATGGATGTGTGTGATGTCCTTAGGTTAGTTAGGCTTAAGTAGTTCTAAGTTCTAGGGGACTAATGACCTCAGAAGTTAAGTCCCATAGTGCACAAGAGCCATTTGACCCATTTTTTTGATCTGCCAATCGCTTCGAATAAGAGCGTCCGAATACTCCAACACTGCAGGAGTCACAGATGTGTGCGGCCGGCCAGCACGAGGGAGATCGGACAGGTTTGCGCGACTTTGTTGAGATGAAAACAGCCGCCTCGCACAACGACTCGTCGTGCTTTTATTCACTGCCAGGTCTCCGTAGATAACGTGTATGAATATCTGCGATGCTCTGGTTTTCCGCCAAAAGAAATTCGATGACAGATCTCTGCTCTTAACGCCCTCCATTACGGACACCATTTTGAAGGATACATATAGCGTCACCACCTATCGGTGCTTCATGAAACAATAGGGGCTGCTGGGGGAATATTCCGCGATGAACTGGCCGAGAAAAAGAAGTGTTGCACTACTTATTGAACCCCCCCTCGCACATGTCCAGGCCGGGCTGTGTTAACGTACTCTACTCCACATCGTCGTAAAAGCCACGAGCCGCGCATTTGTTTAAGTGGCCACCAGTAGTTCACGGCATAGTGTTCCCGTGCGCGGGAGGCCCGGCGCGCGACAGCAGCTCGCGCGCAGAAGAGCGCCGACAAAAACCGTAATAACAGCGCCAGCCAGCGCGCCGCGCCACGCCGGCCCGCCGTAAATTAAATGATTTTTCTTTACACCGAGGCGCGGCACAACCGGAATTTTTGCGGCACGCTGCTTTCTAAAGGGGAGAAATAGAGAATCGTATAATGGTTTTTCCGGAGCAAAAGGAAGATGAGGTGCGCAGTAGCCGGCGGGATGACTCGGCGCGCCGACTCCATTCCTCTCGCTGCGGGGCGCAGCGCGTCATAATTATTGATAACGCCGCCGCCTCTCGCCCTGGTCAGCCGCCCAACGGCTGCCAATTCATCTTCTTCACTCCTCCTGTCCCTGCCGAGCGTCGACAACGCTACATTTTTGCTACCACCAGGTATCAACGCGGTCTTTTCCTATTTCGTGGTACGAAACAAAGGCGTATACTCGACTGCAACTAAGCAATATTTATTTCGCTGCGCTTTTTGTGCCAGTCTTAACGTGACCAGATGCTATTACAGACAAAGACGAGGGCTCAGCAACTCGAAATACTAAGCTTCTTGTGAGGAAACGTACACTCTGTAAATGGTGATGGCATGCACTATAATGTAAGGAGAATATCATAACAACGCATGTTCTTTGCTGAACGTTTTAACGCCTATATCCTTTTAAAACTGCCTGGAATGCCATTTATTCTGATTATAGTAAATCAGCTGTACATATTTTCAGTAGCGATGCCCTACAGACTGGAGATAAATATTGTGTATCATAGGTTTTAGGCCGGCCGTTGTGGCCGAGCGGTTCTAGGCGCTTCAGTCCGGAACCGCGCGACTACTACTGTCGCAGGTTCAAATCCTGCCTCGGGCATGGATGTGTGTAATGTCCTTAGGTTAATTAGGTTTAAGTAGTTCTAAGTTCTACGGCACTGATGACCTCAGATGTTAAGTTCCATAGTGCTCAGAGCCATTTCAACCATAGGTTTTAGCGAAAACTGACACATGTTGAAGTAGACAATGACAGAAGCAAAGAAGTTGCGGTAAACGTGGGTCCGCAAACAACTCATTTGTGATGTAATTACGAATATGTGGTTACCTGGCCGCACCGACTTCCGTATGAAATATTAGCACAAATGTATTTGAAAAGGCAAACATTTCGATTAAGTCCCTATCGATTTAGAGTCAAATTTCATCTATGGTAAGACACGCATTGTTCAGTCACATTAATGTGACTACCTGTCAGAAGCGTCAATAACCACCTTCTCAGCGAGGACCCCTGCGAGACGTGCAGGAAGAGAGTCAGTAAGGTTCTGGAAGGTACCTACAGGGATGTGGAGCCATGCTGAATCCATTGCCGGGCTACCTGCGCTAAGTTTCTCGGTCGAGGGTCCATGGAGCGTACAGCCCGGTCGAGCCACGTTCGTACACTGCGAGCTATGTAACACGTTGCACTGTCCTGATGGTAGATAACATATTGCCAAAGAAAAACAAACTGCATGTAGGGATCGACAGTCCCCCAAGGATAGCTGCATACTTGTGTTGATCTATTGTGCTTTGCAGAATAACGAGATCAGCCAGGGAACGTCACGAAAACATTCCCCAGACGTACCGTTCCCTCCTTCGGCCTGTACCCTTCCGACGATTCCTGTAGGGTGTTTGCTTTCAGAAGTTTTACTTGGTACACACCAACGACCATCTGTCCGATGGAGCATAGAACGTGATTTACCCGAAAGGTCAGCTGTTGCAACTCAGTGGACGTCCAGTTGCCTTATTAGCGTACAAATCCCACCATCGTTCGCCTGTGAACAGCAGACAGGATGGGTGCACGAACTACTCTCCTGCTGTGGAGGCCCATACGCCCTGGACGGTCACTGAGGAGATGCTGTTGGTAGCCCTTTGGTTCATCTGTGAAATCAGTTGCTCAACAGTTGCACTTCTATTCGCCCGTACACATCACGGCAGCCATCGTTCACCCCTCTCGTCTATGGCCCGTGGTGGACCACAGTTGCCTCAGTACCGGTTTTGACAGCTGTATTTTGCCATGCACACTATACGTTCACCACGGGGAATGTGAGCAGAGATTACAGATTTAGCCGTTTCGGAAATCCTTCCACCCGCGGCCCGAAAGTCACTGATATTGCCTTTTCGGAGTCAGATAAATCCCTCCGTTTCCTCATTGCGACAACGACTGCACTGTTTTCCGCGTCCTCCCACACCCCTCTATACCCTCCACTTCTAGTGCTGCGTCCTGCCGTCTTTGAGTGAGTATTGCACGTTGACACCGAATATAGGCGGTGGTCACCTTAATGTGACTGGACCATGTAGAATATTAATTCAGCACCTTAGATTATACAATTTATTTTACTCTCGGACCATTATAAGGAGATGTTTCTTGCATTTCGATTCAATACTACACTACACTCTGCATTGAGTTACGAATTATTTCAAACACATATCACTCACAAAACTTGACAATACTGTACCTTATCGATGGGGGTTCTGTAGGCTTCACTTTTGAGATAACCCCGCAAAATAAAATCCAGATGACTGCGGTAAGATGATGTTGGTGGACAAGGTGCAGGCCCTGCTCAGCCTCTCCATATTAGATCATATCGGTGCTTCAGATGTCGGCTTACATCAGGAGCAAAATATGCTTTTGCTCCATCATACATGTATTACACCCTCCAGGCATCGGTATTGATTGAAATGTGAGCCCAATCACATGGGGACTAAATACAAATACTTTCATTTCAAATACATTTATTTTAACGGGGACAACATGAAACGTCCCCTTAGAAAAATTAGTGAATTACTGCGCTGGTAAATCCTTTACGTTATTTGATTTTCAAACAGCTGAGCAAAACTGAACGTACTCAGACATTTCGCTCTTTACCTATTCTGATCAACACTAAACTGATACACAATATTTTTTAGCGCAACGCAATCTGACTTTCAATAATCCCTACAAAAGAATGGCCCTGACTAACATTAACCTTTACCTTTCACAAATCACTTACCTCACAAAAATCTTCGTTACTCGAACTACTGCAATACAGCGAGCGCCACTACTGCCATATAAATAAAAGATTCAAACTACTGAAGGCACTAACTACTGATAGGCATATTTAGCAAATGAAAGATTTTGATAGAGAACAGCCGGCCGGTGTGGCCGTGCGGTTCTAGGCGATTCAGTCTGGAACCGCGTGACCGCTACGGTCGCAGGTTCGAATCCTGCCTCGGGCATGGATGTGTGTGATGTCCTTAGGTTAGTTAGGTTTAAGTAGTTCTACGTTCTATGGGACTGATGACCACAGATGTTAAGTCCCATAGTGCTCAGAGCCATTTGAACCATTTGATAGAGAACAAACCATGTATTTACCTTAATAGTGTTCAAAAGTCATAATATATATAGCAGTTCATGACATCAATTCTTACAATTGTACTGTTTCTGATGGACACACGTCCAGATCATCCGCTCTCAAAAATCCGCCATCTCACTTCCCCACATCCACCACTGCTGGCGGCTCACCTCCAACTGCGCAACGCTACGCGCTGTTAACAGCCAACAGCCCAACACTACAATAGCGAATATTACAACAATGCCACCCAGCCACAGACTGCACACAGCACAGCCAGTGATTTTCATACAGAGCGCTATGTGGCGTTACCAATATAAGAACCTGAACAGCCTACTTACACACATTTCATATTGAAGTTGGTTGTGGTTCGCAACCAAACAGTCGTAATCATCTTGCACACGGCTCGAGTGCGAACGAATGTTTACTGGAACAATTTGGCTCTCTTATCACATATCTATGTCACTTTTCGCTATTAATTACGATACACCCTATACGTCGAAAACATTGTTGCACCACCATCGGTTGCTATGAAATTCTTCACTATTGCTACGCCTTTCCAGTACGCAGTATACAGAATGTAAGCATTGTTTACAAACTGCATCAAGAATATAACTGTAAACCACATTAAGCTTCTGAAGACGTGTAAACTGTTTCAACAAGCTTACTGTAAACGTCTGAACCAGGACTCGTGGGAAAGGGTAGTGAGTGCGCATAAGAATTAAAGTGCCCCTTTTTTGAAAATCTGTCATTTTCCTCCATTATGATGTGGAAGGCGAATGGTCGACTTCGGTTTATTGGGAATAATTTAGGAAAGAGTGGTTCACCTGTAAAGGAGACCCCGTATAGGACGCTGGTGCGACATATTCTTGAGTACTGCTCGAGTGTTTGGGATCCGTACCAGGTCGGATTGAAAGAAGACATCGAAGCAATTCAGAGGCGTTCCCGTATCTCACTATGTTCCTCGTCACCAAATTATCGAGCATATGGTCTGAATTACATATGAATTTGTGCCAGAGATCTTCCACATTCTACAACTCACAGTTGAATGTTTGCTGTGGACAGGATAGGTAGTTTCTAATCATCGTCGTATTGTTCTAGTTAAGCAGAAATATCTTTCTATCTTTCATAAGACACAAAGACTGGTAATCAGTGACGTTTGTGGCCACTGATACACTATGTGATCAAATGTATCCGGACACCCCCAAAAACATATTGTATAATAATATTTCATGTAAGGTGCATTGTGTTGCCACCTACTGCCAGGTACTCCATATCAGCGACCTCAGAAGTCATTAGACATCGTGAGAGAGCAGAAATGGGGTACTCCACGGAACTCAAGGGCTTCGAACGTGGTCAGGTGATTAGGTGTCGCGAGATTTCACACTCCTAAACATCGCTACGTCCACTGTTTCCGATGTGACCGTGAAGTGGAAACGTGAATGGAGACATACAGCATAAAAGCGTACAGGCCGACCTCGTCTGTTGACTGACAGAGAGCACTGACTGTTGAAGAGGGTCGTACTGTGTAATAAGCAGACATCTATC
Source organism: Schistocerca serialis cubense (assembly GCF_023864345.2). NCBI lineage: Eukaryota > Metazoa > Arthropoda > Insecta > Orthoptera > Acrididae > Schistocerca > Schistocerca serialis. The sequence continues at coordinate 149,841,439 of NC_064640.1, forward strand.
CAGACCATCACTCAGGAATTCCAAACTGCATCAGGATCCACTGTAAGTACTATGACAGTTACGTGGAAGGTGAGAAAACTTGGATTTCATGGTCAAGCGGCTGGTCATAAACCACACATCACGCAGGTAAATGCCAAACGACGTCTCGCTTGGTGTAAGGAACGTAACCATTGGACGACTGAACAGTGGAAAAACGTTGTGTGGCGTGACGGATCACTGGTGGCGATCCAATGGCAGGGTGTGTGTATGGCGAATGTCCGGAGAACGTCATCTGCCAGCGTGTGTAGTGCCAATAGTAAAATTTGGAGGACCGAGTGAGATGGCGTAGTGGCTAGCACATTGGATTCGCATTCGGGAGGACGACGGTTCAATCCTGCGTCCGGCCATCCTGATTTAGGCTTTCCGTGATTTCCCTAAATCACTCCAGACAAATTCCGGGATGGTTCCTTTGAAAGGGCATGGCCGAATTCCTTCCTCGTCCTTCCCTAATCCGATGAGACCGATGGCCTCGCTGTCTGGTCTCCTCCCCCAAACAACCCAACCCAACCAAAATTCGGAGGAGGTGGTGTTGTGGTGTGGTTGTGTTTTTCATGGAGAGGGCTTGCATCCCTGGTTGTTTTGCTTGAAACTATTACAGCACAGACCTACATTGATGTTTTAAGCACTTTCTTGCTTCCCATTGTTGAAGAGAAATTCGGGGATGGCGATTGCATCTTTCAACACGATCGAGCACCTGTTCATAATGCACGGCCTGTAGCGGAGTGGCTGCACAACAATAACATGCCTGTAGTGGACTGGCCTGCGCAGAGATCTGACCTGAATCCTATAGAACACCTCTGGGATGTTTTGGAACGCCGGTTTCGTGCGAGACCTCACCGACCGACATCGATACCTCTTCTCAGTGCAGCACTCCGTGAAGAATAGGCTGCCATTCCCAAAGTGACCTTGGAGCACCTAATTGAACGTATGCCCGCGAGAGTGTAAGCTGTCATCAAAGCTAAGGGTGAGCCAACATCATATTGAATTCCAGCGTTACCGATGGAGGGCGCCACGAACTTGTAAGTCGTTTTCAGCCAGGTGTCCGACTACTTTTGATCACATAGTGTACCTATCTCTACGCTCACTCAATCAAAAAGTTCGAGCCTCTTCGTTGTGCGTTTCTTTACGTTTCGCATTTTCATATCAACTGTCTAAGATAATTTTTCGGAAATATTACCAGTACTACGTCACAATATTCTTTAGCCTTCCCTCCTTCCTAATTGTGAGCACCTAATAGCATGTAGATGATAAACTGAAACCTCCTCGAACTGCTATGGCAAGTACGAATAAACTACCGCTGTATTTTCGAAACTACTTGAGATGGCTTCCAGCTAGTGAATAACTGATTTAATGGTCGACAGAAGCATCCGATAACTATTTTAGGCCCAAATTTCACAACTGGCATGTTGAGACGTAGCATTATGACCATCAGAAATACAGCAGCAATTCTGCGTGGCATAGGTTCGACAAGTCCTTGGTAAGTTTTCGGAGGTATTTGGCAACAGATCTTACGCACATGCCAAGCAATTCTTGTGTATTACGGGGCGGTGGTTTGGAGGCGCGATATCGTCCCACATGTGTTCCATCGGGTTAACATGGTCGAATTTGGTGATCGAGACATCAAATGAGCTCACATCTTGCTCCACAAATCGATGTCCTACAGAGTGGCCTTGTAATGAGGACAGCTACCATGATCAAAGATGCAAATGCCGTCGGGTAAGACATCAAGCATGAAGGTTCACATAGGCCATAGCTGTCATGGAGCCATCGATTACTTCTACACATCCTATGAAAAATCAGATGATTGTCCCCCATAGCTTAGCATTGCTCCTACAAGCAAGCGTCCGTGGCGATGTACATTTTTCGAGCAGCTGTTGTTAGGATGGTGGCATATCCTACATGACCATCGACTTGGTGTAGCAAGAAATATGATCCGCTCGACCAGGAGTCATGTTTCCGATCCAATCTCGATCATTTCTTTCCCACTGCAATCGTAACTGATGATGTTGGATCAACACGTTCGCTGCAGAGTGTCATGTGTGCAACGTATGGTGATCCATGTGGTACGAAACACTTGTGCCTGCATCTGCATAGTACGCTGGCCTCAAATATGTCACAGATTGCCGCAGTAGAACGGCTACGGCAACACTGGAACAATTCGTTTACGTATGTTGCACAGGTCAGTATCCTTCTGATGAGTCACAAGTCGGAACCCCTTATCTATGACGCCATGTTAATAACGTGAACAGTCACGCCCCTTATGGATGACGTTATCATTGTGATGTCAAACACCAGGCCCTTTGTTCTATGTCGTCACGCTGGTGGGAAATTTAAACAATACTGACAAAACAGGCGATTGGTACGTATCCACCATGTTCAGTCGAAATGAATAGTATTATTTGTCAAAAACTATGTAAGCTTTACCTGAATAGTGAAACAAGGCTCCATGTGCAAATGTATGTAAACGATCCGAATTGTTTGTGCCACGTTCAAAAGTACTTATGAAAAAAATAATTACGTAGAGGATGTAACTTGCTGTACTTTCAAGTCTAAAATAACTTAGCTTTATCGTCCTCAAAACACACACACACACACACACACACACATTTGCCTTAACAGTATATTTCGTCTTTCTCTGTGTTTTTATACTCCACTAAAAATATGTTTATGTCAGATGTTTTACTGCCTTTACAGCCTGATGGCAGTGTTAAGATACTGCGACGTTTCAAATAGCGTCATAATCATCACCATCTTCAGTGGAAGAAGATGATGAGCATGACACTCATCTAAGCTTATTTTAACACACCCAAGCAACTGCTTTTCTCTGCACATTAGCGAATGTACACATTTCAGCTTGTAACGTGACAAAATCGGTAATATGTTCACCATTCAACTTATATTTCATTAGTCCAACTCCTTTTACATTTAAAAGTGGAATGTTATATCTGCTAATTACAAGGAAACCTGAACTATTAAACCATATAAATACATCAGTCCTGATATACTAGTAAATATTTTAAGTTTTCATACGATAAATAATGCTGTCAGTGTCTATGTAACACAATTTTATGTGCTTCGCTGGAATTTTTTTTAGCGTACGTTCATAACGAATATCTACAAGAAGGGTCTCTGAAATATCCAAAATAGCCATTTCTACTGCTATGGGCTTATCAGACTTTAGATTAAATCTGTTTAATTCAGTAGCAACTAAATTTTCGTTAAAAACAACATTCCTTTGAAAGTTAGGTTTTGCAATCAATGCAGCTGCTCCGTATCTACATTCCTAAGTTTTCGCTGGTTTTATGTCCCTCATCTTTCTCATACTTTGCATGGTTTTATCGAATGCACTTTTATTCTTCAGTTTGATTTTTTTGTCTTGAAATCATGTCTTGCGCTCATTTGTTCCTATATGTGAGTCTCAATGTATGGCTTCATCCAGGTAGCTTGTCTAAATGATAAAATTCTATGCATATTTTTAATACGAGTTAACGATGCAAACTTTTTTACATTTCTGTTGTGAATAAGATAATTTTCCATATTGCAGACACTCAACAACTTTAGCGCATTGAAGGCCGCATTACAGGAAATATTTCTTTAGTTTATTACAACTAGATGATGGTAACTTTTTTCAGACCATTAGAGTTCATATGAAGAAATTCGTATTTACTTTCAGGATGTTCGAGATCAACTTGTAAATTTACCCTGTGTTGGAATGGTCTGGTAAATTTTTCAAGTCTACAGTTTCAACTCTCTGTGGAGAAAGTCATACAAAATTGGTCACTTGAAGATAGTGTAACATTTCCCAGATGTACAACTAGTCATATCAAGAAATATAATGTCAGATTCATCAGCTTTGTAACAATAACTGGTCATGAATCTATTGTTTGCAACAGCACGTCTACATGAAGAATGAACAATACCACCTTAATGCCTTCTTCAGTACACTGAGGTTGTTTAATGACGGTAATTTTGCTCTAGTAATTTTTCGTAAAACAGCCCATACCAAGCCAGATGGAGTATTGTAACCAGTGGGATCCAGTTCATATGTTTTCAGACATGACTACGAAAGATTTTGAACACATCATCAAACAGTAGCACATTAATTTTCACATTTAAATCGGAATACTTTCCTAATGTCTTACACTTGAATGAATGCTGAAAGCTCTTTGGTACTCATTTTCTATTATAGTTTGACCTATCAACAATCTTTTAAGCTCCTTAATTAGAGGTAAATTATCTACCAGTAAAAACCATTCGTTACTGACGTACTCATATGGAAAAATGCATTTCTGACTGACTAAACTGAATTCATGATCGTCAGGTATTTTCAGTAGCTCGAGTTCGTCTGATTTCAAGCACACTAGTGTGCAAATCATAAAGATGAAAGTAACTTTCGCATGATGTCTCACTACCAAGTAACAGCTCAAAGGAACATGGATCATACGTATAAGGAACTGCTACAGTATAGTGCAGAAGGTAACTGAAAGAAATACGCTATGAGACTAATAGAAGTAACATTTTTTTCAAAGGCAGTAATTACGCTAACGTCACCGTGATTCATAATGGTGGCCTCGACATTACAAAGGGTGAGACATGTTTCTTAATAAAGCGGGTGATCACTACAGACGGCCGGCCGCTGTGGCTGTGCGGTTCTAGGCGCTTCAGTCTGGAACCGCGCAGCTGCTACGGTCGCAGGTTCGAATCCTCCCTCGGTCGTCGATGTGTGTGATGTCCTTAGGTTAGTTAGGTTTAAGTAGTTCTAAGTCTAGGGGATTGATGAGCTCAGATGTTAAGTCCCATAGTGCTCAGAGTCATTTGAGCCACTACAGACGAAAATGCATGCTGTGCAACGTGACCCCATGCTGGCCACGTTGTTGGTAAGACGTTCTTGTGGTTGGACGTTCTATTCCTTCACCAGCACGGTTGACAAGTGCTGGATCGTCGTTGGTGTATGTGGACCTGCTGCAGGATGTCTCCCAGACGCATCCCATATGTGCTCGATGGGATTTAAGTTGGGCTAATGGGCAGTCAGTCCATTCGCCGAATATCCTCCACCAAGAGCTCCCGCACCTGTGCAGTTTGATGTGGTCGCGGACTGTCATCCATAATAATGAAGTTACGGACAAATGCATCCCTGAAAAGATGCACATGCGGAAGGAGTACAGTGTTACGAGAACACTGGCTGAGGAGTGTATTATATTCAAAGATTTGGAGGTCGGCACACTCATGCAACATTATGCCTCCTTCCATCATAACACGTAGGCCACCAAGTCGATGAAGTTCGACAATGCAGGATATGGCCAGTGGTGGGAAAACTTAATGCACCCAGGAACATTCTAGAACATGATCGTTTTGGTGGTTCAGTTGTGGTTCTGTTAACCCTGAAGTGGCTTTTAACGCGTTCGTCGAAATGTATAAACGAGCATGATGATGATTTAAATAACGGGCGTTATCGTATCAATTTTGATATTTGTATTTAACAGAGTAACAGAAGAGACTGAAGTTGTACGTTTGTGACAAGTATGTGCATCAGGAAATATGTTAATCAATATAAGAGTACGCAATATCAACAGTAACTGCTGACTTGTTGACTCATCCGCAAGCGACAGCCTCTGCGTGTATTATCTCACGTTGCTTCACTCCAGCTGCTGCTGACTTCACAAGAACTTCACACAGAGATGTATGTTATCTAATGCTGCATGCAGTTAATGTCTTGCACAGAAGCTGTCTCTTTGCAGCCTTCCAACTGCACTAAAGTCTCGGAATCTTTCTCAGATGTGTATGTGTGTTGTTGATGTCGAAGCTTACGTACATTAGACAAGGAAATATTGCAAGATACTTCTTTCTTTGATAAAATCTTTTGAACTAGGCGCCAATTTGCGCAACTGAGGTAAAGCTTACATATTTTTTGATAAGTAATACTAGTCGTTCGGGCTGATCGTGGTAGGTACACACTGATTGGCTGTCTCTTCAGTATTTTTTAAATTTCCAGCCAACGTGACGTCATAGAGTAAGGGGGAGTGCTTGTGAAGATGACGTCACAGACAATGACGCGTGATTTGCAACTTTATGAGTAGATCAGAGCCGGCCGCGGTGGTCTCGCGGTTCTAGGCGCGCAGTCCGGAATCGTGCGACTGCTACGGTCGCAGGTTCGAATCCTGCCTCGGGCATAGATGTGTGTGATGTCCTTAGGTTAGTTAGGTTTAAGTAGTTCTAAGTTCTAAGGGACTGATGACCACAGCTGTTAAGTCCCATAGTGCTCAGAGCCATTTGAACCATTTGAAGTAGATCAGAGACCCATTCAAGTCACGTCAAAAATGTAAACAAATTGGGCAAACGTCTGTATTGTCATTGTAATTACCACCTATCTTACTTTACATGGCGGGTATGTCTCCGACTTTTAAGTTCTGTGATGAGGTATGGTCGTCCAACACCCTCTCAGCAACTCACGGTTTCATCAACCTGCAACCACTTTCTACAGATGCCCACGACAGTCGCAGCAGAAAAGCGGACAGCCTTCGCCATTTCCATGATTCTTGTTCCCACGCTGCAGGCCATAACAATCTGCCTTTTGTCAAACTCGCTTGTCACTGGATTTCCCCATTTGCAGTACGTATCGTTGACAGAATTATTCCGGATTCGTTTCCGCTTCGCTTAGGTAGTATATTTTCCTTACAGCCCCATGCGCCCGCAGTGCCTCCAGGCGGCATTCAATCTCATGCTGGGCAGTGGTCATAATGTTTTGGTTCTTCATTTTACCTGACGGTTTACTTCCTTAGACATTACGAAGTTGTTTACAGCAGGAAACACGCCTCCACTGTTTGTATCTAGTCTTTCACAAATTAAGTATTACTTGTGCAATGTCCCGATTCCGGAGCCATACAATGAACACTTCTATAATTAAATCATGAAGTAATTAAAGATTATAAATTGCTGAAGTTGGGCATACATTACCAGCCAAGGTTTATTAGAAGTATAGGTTTCAGAATTTTTTTATTTCCCGGATGTCTGAATACAATCAAGAGTACTGAGTCCCATTATTGTGTATCTGGGGAATATCAGTTTTAGATTTGAGCCATGCAGCACGGCACTCATCAAAAAGAAGCACTGAGTTTTGTTCTGTAATCTAATAATGGTTAAAGACTATTTATTATACATTATCGATACAACGTTCAGTAAAATATTAGGTAAATATTTGTGATAGGTAAGACAAATTTCCTTTTTCGAAAAAAAGTTGGTGAAACGTGTTTGCCTTTTAATACGTAAATGGCTGTATGGTCAGTATAACTAAATGCCACAGGTCGATGTGCGGTACGATTCCCTGCTGTACCCAAGAAAAGCTACTGCTGCTCAGAGCCACACTGGTGCCGAAAATATACACGTCGTTTATCTGATGATGCCATTGTGATTGGGTGAAATTTAAATCTACCATGTACAGAGTGGGAGACGCACAATTTTGGACTGAGATTCTTGGACAAAAGAATCTTGTGACTTTTTGTTGATATTATATTCGAAAAATTATCTTAGACAGTTGGTAAGACTATCCGGCAGCAAGGGAAACGCATACACGTTGCACAAAACGTTACGAAATGTAGTGAGGTGTTTCTGCTTCGTTGCAGCCTCATGATGCAGCGTCGTTCTCGCCTCGTCCATTCTGCACCATCTTCTTCTTCATTTTCGTATTCTATTGTACTAGTACCAGTCTCAACTTTTTCTAGACTTCGTTAAAGTATCCACGTCTCTATACCGATCCAGGTTCAATAAAGTTACATCTGATATACGCGAATAGTGACATGTTCTATGATCTCACATAGTAGACCTCGGCGCCGTCCCCAACTAAAAATTTATGTACATGGACATATAAGGGGCAGTTAAATGAAAACGAGATAGATGGAAAAAGTGAGACAACTGTTTTTTGTTTCAGAACTAACCCCATAGCTGTTAATACATTTATCCTATAGTGAGACAAGACGGCCAGTGCCTTCCTGGACAAATGTTTGCGATTGCCTTCAGAACAGTGACTGTACCCAAGTGTAAACCTATTCGTCCGAATCAAATCGACGGCTGCGAATGCCTTTCTTCAGGGCACCAAAAATATAGAAATCGCATGAGGAGAGATCGGGACTGCATGGAAGATGTATAAGGGCTTCCCAGCGAGACTTCTGCAGCGTAGTCGAAACGATCCTCGCAACATCTAGGCTCGCCTTACGAAAACAATAACAGCTCGTATAATAAAGGCCGCCCTAAAGGACTGAGGAGTGATCTTTTTACGACGCTTTGTAAGTTTCAATTGGTCTCAAGCCTGTTCAGTCGGGTTAACGTCAGCTAATACCGCAAGCACTCCCTTTTGGTTCATTCCTGCCTCCTGGAGGAAGGCGTTCGCGAGGTGAGCACAGTGTCTCACGCACTATCGACTTTATAGACGAACCCATCGCCGAAATGTTGACTGTACGGTTGTACAGAGATGTCTCCGGTTGTCAGTGACAAGGGATCCACTGATGCAGAAGGTCTGGTGGCCGAAGAGGAAGCTGTCTTCTCCCTTGGGCAGGCAGGCTATCTTATCTCCTTGCACAGCTAAGGCCTGGGGTTGAGAAAGTTTGTGGCGGCTTCCACAAAACTTGATGTCGCATCGACCGGGTGAGGTCTTTCATATTTCTTTCTAGCGTGTTGATATGGCAGACAGTCGAGCGTTTTATATTCTTCTATCTTTTTCTCTTCTGTTATGCAGGGAGTTGTTTTCCGGGTAGTTCTGGAATATGGTGGGCAGGAGGAGGAAGATTTTAGTATGTTATTTCTTCGTACTTCGCTCCTCCGCAGTTTCTGCGTACAGGATCGTTGGTCCACCGGAAGAACGTGGGTCGAAACATTATGCACTTGAAGTATCTCATAGGTGGAAAAACGTATAGCTTCAAACAGTGATACATAATTACCTCTTCTGGTAGAATGTTCTTCTCGAAGGCGAGAACAGCGGTGCCGCTATCTACTCTATTATACATCGGTATTCGCTGTATGAAGATGTATTCGACGAACAAGTTGAACACTTTCGAGCTTTAAGTGCGAAGTTTCTCATGGGTTTGTAACGTCACATTCTGATGAAACACGAGTCATGTTGAGTCTTTTGTGAGGACTATTTGAGATTATAGCTCCTCTTGTTTCTCACTAAACTGAAGCGCCTGTGACTGAGTACTGTTTGCGTCTTACTTAACAGGGACCCGTTTCTCATCTTCTTCTGCGACTTCACCAAGGTTGTCTTCAGTGTTTTCGTAGTCGAAATGGATTTTTCATCTGTCCTGGAGCCCACCAGGCGCTGGGCAAGTTGCTGAAGTTTACTTCTCCTCGCTTGGCTCTCTTACCACAGTGTTGATAAGGACGAGATCAGGATGGGAATGTAATGTTCTGCGTTGAAACGTTTACTCCCGTCAAATAAGCCGCCGTTTCTACGTGGCTGTCGCTGTGTGATAATTTTATCTGTTTCACTGCAGATCATCCGCTCTGATGCCACACACTCAGATCCCAACCAGAGCAATAGGTGGAAATGAGCGTTTGGTGGGATTGTCCGGGGGGCCTCTGACGGGGCAGGTCCGGCCGCCTTGGTGCAGGTCTTATTACATTCGACGCCACATTGGGCGACCTGCGTGCCGGATGAGGATGATATGATGATGAAGACAACACATCACCCTGTCCCTGAGCGGAGAAAATCAGCCGGGAATCGAACCCGGGCCCGTAGAAAGGCAATCCGTCACGCTGACCACTCAGCTATCGGGGCGGACAGAGCAATAGGAAACTGGCGTAGAATCATTGTCTAAAGTCCTAGAAGCAGGATTGGAAAGGAACATACTCAATGGCATGTATGGGGACTTTACCGCTCTCCACCCTCCCCCCACCCCCACCCCCACAAGCCACATGCCATCCACGGGTCGGCACTATTTTAATCTATTCACTTGAAGGGTCACTTATGTTTTTACGCACATTGTTTAGAGTTTGCACATCGTTAAAGTTATCCCTTCCTGGACAGATTGCACTTGCTAAAATTTTGAACAATATCGAGGTCAAACTCTGAAAGGAACTGTAGATGTCGGCCGAAGTGGCCGAGCGGTTCTAGGCGCTACGGTCACGAACCGTGCGACCGCTACGGTCGTAGGTTCGAATCCTGCCTCGCGCATGGATGTGTGTGATGTCCTTAGGTTAGTTAGGTTTAAGTAGTTCTAAGTTCTAGGGGACTGATGACCTCAGAAGTTAAGTCCCATAGTGCTCAGGGCCACTTGAACCATTTTTTTGAACTGTAGATTATTTAATCAAATAAATTGAATTATCTCAAGTAAGGCGTTTTCTAGTGCTCTTCCTGCTGGAAGCCGAGATGTCCTCATGAAAGGTAGCACAGTATTGTTTTCCATTTATTCGATTTTTACTACGGGCGGGAGTCCATGCTAGTCGTTTCTAACCACATTTCCGCAGGGGAACTCAAAGTCTGAGAGGGAAAAAAGAATCTACAGCACTGGATAGAATGGGATGCTGCAACTGGTTGGGGCTCTGTGCTCTCCATGCATGTGTTCGCGAAATACTCATTAGCCCTTAGAGGAAGGATCGCGAAAAGATTAATACGAGGAAACAAGAGAAATTAGAACTCTTACGGAGGCCAACAACAGTCGTTACTCGCATACATAATTCGTGACTGGTACAGTGTAGGGTGCAAATGAAAATGGTACAATATGTTAAACCAGATTATGCCTCTGCTTATTCAGCAACACCATGGCGAGTTACGTTAGTTGTAAAACGAGGAAAATAAAGTGAACTAGGAGGGAGATGTACCAGATAATATCAGTCAGGGTTCCGCAGAACTCTCAATGTGGCTCGTGGTCCACACGAAGGGGATGAATCTCCCATTTTCATGGAGATTGAAAAGGAGCTTGTGCATGGCTTCGACCAGTGAGTTTCGTGAGTAGCAGGGGGCAACGCTCGCCTCGTCTGTGGCATTCTAAAAGCCACATACGCCTCTGATCGTGCCATACGGTGATCACATTGGGTGACTAGGCCTACTTAGGCTGGATACGGTTCTGGCAAATCTTCCCGAAGCGTGGGCTGTGAGCACCGCTAGTCGTCTGTAACCGTAAGATTTGCGTGTCGTAATGATATCGGCAATGTGGACATCATAATTAGTTAGGAAGATTACTTCTGTCCTAGAAATGCATGCGAGATCCCAGCGTCAGAAGAACCATAGCCGGAAAGAAAGAGAAAACCTCAGCGCTGACATGGATCCTATACTGCAGTGGAAGATGAGTGGATTCAGAACACATATGGAGGAACTACGATTTCACACATAAGGAACAACAATGTACATGCGCCTCCAGGAAATACACTATAAAGTCTCTAAGGCTCTTGTGCAACTTGTTTACATGTAAATTAGTGAGAAGGAAGATAAAGGATATGGGACTATTTTTCGTAAACAACGCATACCATTCGTCGTTTGTCACCGATACATCCAGATCATAAGCAATCTACGTCTCAGTGAATGTGGTGTATGCTCCCTCCCTCTATCTCTTAGCAGATGAAGTTCTAGGCCGAGAAGCTCGCATCGAACTTATTTCACATTTCTTCCATGTGTGGAATTTAATGTGCACAATCTGCTATGCCGCTTTTTTCTCTCCAACCCACGCACACGCTCTTCTATCGGAGGTGGTTAGTGAATATACATTACTATAATGTGTTCAGTGATAGTAGCCAGGTCAGTATGCCAGATGTCATCCAGATATATTCCAGGAAGACTGGTGGTCCGTTGGCGTCCATAAATGCTACGTTATGTGGCCCGTATCTCAGGAGAGTTAGAGCAAGTTCCAATGATGGCAACATATTTTTGCCAACAGTCTTTTCTGATACGTTGTCTGGCAAAGGATCCGAGCTCGCAGTCTTTTGAAAGCCATTAAGTTAGACATCGGCAGATGTTGTTTGTGTCACTGGAGATTCCGTTGATAGACTTTAATGTCTGAGATAATTTTTTTCTGTCCACCACGCAACTGGTTTCCGATATGGAGACCAAGAGAAAATGAGTATTGTCATCTTTGCTGCATGTGTTTCCGCTTGGCTTACGCTGTAAAGCGTTATCACTGTTCTTCTGTGGAATATTTTTGAAAATTATGGCTTAATTATAGGATTTACAGTCAAGCTTCTTTAGGGGCCATCAGGGCGGGTGTCCAGTTGGATAGTGTTGTGGCAAAGAGAAGCGATAAGAAAGTGATTACTGGTGGTTGAGGCATGAAAAACTGTAGAATGGATTGAAGGAAAAGAGTAGGACCTAAGACCGAATGGTCTACGGCTGAAAATTTCCCGTAAGTCACTTTAAAATGCGTGAGATAGCCGTGAACCAGTACACATAAGTCATCATCTGAAACCACTTGTTCTGCTTAAGGTTTTAAGTTTTCTTTCCGCTTTGCAAGCGTTTATATGTGTTCATATCGCCCAGTGTAAAGAAAGATGGGTTTATTTGAGTGATTAGGGTCACATCTCTATTCAGTGGGAAATTAAAGTTACAAATTGTGGATTATTTTGGTGATCACAGTTGTACATCTATAGTGTCCAATGCAGGATTGTGTAATACTTGCTCGTTAAAAACAGTTTCAATCACCAATGAGCACACTTCTCCTGATGCGTTTTCGGACTCAGTAAGATTTGTGAATAAGGTCAACAATTGTTTAAGGTAGGGGTAAAAGTCGCCGTTTAGAGAGTTTCCTGTAGCGCTACGAAAATCACTGGACAAAGGTTTCAACAATGTTGACAGTAGCCACTGAAATTAAAACGGAGAATTTCTATAAAGCCGGCCGCGGTGGACGAGCGGTTCTAGGCGCTTCAGTCCGCAACCGTGCGACTGCTACGGTCGCAGGTTCGAATCCTGCCTCTGGCATACATGTGTGAGATGTCCTTAGGTTAGTTAGGTTTAAGTAGTAGTAAGTTCCAGGGGATTGATGACCCCAGGTGTTAAGTCCCATAGTGCTCAGAGCCATTTGGAGCCATTTGGAATTTATATAAATGTCCCCAGTGTTCGAATGAAGGCGACTTAGGTGTGGGCTGTGGTTCAGTAACTGCTTAATCCACCTTTTGAAGAGAGACTGTCGTATAATTTCAACAACAGTGAAGGGAGAGAAGAGACTTCTAGCGGCATCCTTGAATTTTTCTTTGCTTCTTTTTTTTCTGTTCTTGTTATTTGATTTAACCTCTGTTTAAGTGGATGTAATACAGGAGTCTGGGGTACAGGATAAACAAACGGCTTAGTGACCACCAGTGATGCGCTGCTATTTCAGCCGCTGGCTGCCACCAGATCACAGTAGTGGTCTAGATATGATAGCGTCCCAATGGGGGCTGAACCACTCCTGGGTATGCCGGTCGAGAGAGGTTGTTTTCCAGACGAAACTGAGTGGAAGGGAGCCAGGTTTTGGGAGACCGAATGGTGGGGTACTCTCATCCCACACATTTCCTGGTTTCTCCAGGGGTCACAAAAGCCGGTGTTAATGTGGGAGAAGGGAAGGTGCCTTTGGTAGTGAAGGGCGGTTCATTACTATTTCTGAAGTACCCTACAGTCATATGTGTGGAGTGCAAACGTTGATTTTCTTAAGAATCATAAAATTTTAAACACTCGTAGTTTTTGTATTCGTATACCTTACATTCTTCTCTTAGCACTGCTCACTTTAGTGAACGAGTGGAATGGTGTTCCCTGCAATTGATGCAAATAGGTGGTAGTTTGTATGGAGTGCCCTCATTCTACAGCCATTCACAAATGGAGTTGTGCGCGTCTGTAAATTGCAAGTACTTAAAGCACTACATAGGTGCGGGAAACGTGCGATGGTACTCTCTCTCTCTCTCTTCTCAGCGATCACAGGCCCTATAGACCACGCGCTGCATCAACGATCTGCTTCCACCGCCTTCTATCTCTCGCAGCCTCTCTCCACCCTGCGAAAATTCCTAATGCTGCGATGTCCTTCTCTATGTCATCTTTCCACCTTGTACGAGGTCGGCCCATTGGTCTTGTTGCCTGGAGAGTTCCTCCAAATGCTTTCTTGGTGATTCTGTCGTTTTCCATTCTGGCCACATGTCCAGCCCATTGCAGTCTCTTACTTTTTAATTTCTGGATGATAGCGGGGTTGCTTCACTAACTGATGGTACATCACTGGGATATTAAATTATTTTAGCCTTTTCAGGGAACGAATTGCTCTTAGTGGTCAAGTTGAAGGCTCTGGTGCCAGCTCTATTATATTTCCTCAGCATTTGATTATGTAGTACGGTATGGACCTCACGTAAGTCCCATGTTCTTCATTCGCTGCAGTATTAAGTAACGATGGAATATAATGTTGTAGTCCAGGATGAGTCTCTTATAAGGATTTATATCGACACGAATATCACCAAGCTTGTCGCAGAAAGGTGATTGGTTCGAAAATGATGTTTTAGTTATAGGGTTGAATCATTTCTTATTTTCGTACTGATGCCTCTTCTTTAAACCTGTCTTCAATTTGTTCTACAAAAACAGCGGTTTCTTCATCAAGAAAGTATCTTCATTAACCTGGGTATAGGCTACATACAATTTAGCATATTCCTTTCTATATCATGTAGGTCGGTTTTCCCACCATGGCGTGACCAGTGAGGGAAATGTCCTACGGTTTCATCTTTCTGTGCTGAAATTGTTCTGCTATTCAGTCTAGATTGTTACTATTAAGTTTAGAAGAATGTAAGGTCCAAATTGATCCGCCAGGGTAGCCGAGAGCTCTAACGCGCTTCTTCCTGGACTTGGATAGGCGCGCCAACCCCGGATGGAATCCACCCGACGGACTAATGACGAGGACCAGTGTGCTGGCCAGCCTGGATGAGGTTTTTATGCGCTTTTCCACATCCCGATAGGTGAATACTTGGCTGGTTCCCACGTTCCGCCTCAGTTACACGGCTCTCAGACATCTGAAACACGTTCGCACTCCTCCATGGATTATACGTCATCGAGGGAATCATGAAACAGTCGTTGAGTCATAGATAAGGATAGTCAGGGGAAGGGACTGCAGTGTGGCAGAAGCTGTGCCGTGCACATATTCACAAAAGAGTCACGGGTATCCAAGGTGGTCAGGAGGAATGAGGAGCCTGATGTGAGTGATAATGGTTTCCATGATCTTGGACCATCACAAAGACAAAGCCTGGCACCCAACCGGATGCCTCAGAGAAATGTCCCGCGCACGCTTGTGGCTTGTATCTGAGCAGTCCATCTTCTCTTCTAGAATTCGTTAGCAGTCCATCACTAACGCGTCACCACTGAACGTTCTGCCACCAAGATCCGCGTCTCTTCAGCTGCAGATAATTTTCCTTCTGTGTGACAATTCTCGGCCGCACTGTGAAGGGGCAATGGAGATGCTACAGCAGCGTTTTCGATGGGAAGTGTTTGATCACCCACAATAGAGCCCGTAATTGACTCTCCCTGAGTTTCATCTCTGCTCACATCAACCGATAGCTATGAAGACAACGTTCTGAGACGGACAACGAGCTGTAGACCAGCAGGATACGATCGCATAGAAAATCTTAAGAACTGTCCTATGATGAATTTTTTGCTAATAGATCGCGGTGCACCATAACGAACACACAACTTTCAACAAAATCGAAAGTATTATCGCGTGTGCTCTAGGCGAGTGTAACATAGAAGCTTTTGTTCTCAATATTTGTAAACTGATTAGCAGATAGTGTTAGCAGCACTCTTTGCTTGAAAACGATGCTGTAATTTACAAGAAGTGCCTCCGCACGACGTTTGTGGGGAATATATTACGATTAAACGGTCATTTCATTTATTTCACGGAATGGCAACTCCCTTTAAATGACAATAGATGCATTATAATTCTCGTGGAAAAGATGAAACCTCGATAATATCCGAATGATAGATTACTCGAACCTGTCACATAGTTCAAAGATTTAGGGTTAATACTAAGAAGCGATATGAAGTGGGACTTACGCTGACGAGCCGAAACTTTATTCTCGCCGAACGTTGTAAGACTGAATCCCATTACTGGCACGTGATGCGGTAAAGAAAGTATATAAGCGTAAGAAGGACGAGCAGGGAATCATTCTAGCGATGATACGAACCGCAACTGAGGAAATCCGCTGACATAAGCGACCTTGAGAGGGGGCAGATTGTCATTACCTGGCGCCTGGGAACACAGACATATACACTCCTGGAAATGGAAAAAAGAACACATTGACACCGGTGTGTCAGACCCACCATACTTGCTCCGGACACTGCGAGAGGGCTGTACAAGCAATGATCACACGCACGGCACAGCGGACACACCAGGAACCGCGGTGTTGGCCGTCGAATGGCGCTAGCCGCGCAGCATTTGTGCACCGCCGCCGTCGGTGTCAGCCAGTTTGCCGTGGCATACGGAGCTCCATCGCAGTCTTTAACACTGGTAGCATGCCGCGACAGCGTGGACGTGAACCGTCTGTGCAGTTGACAGACTTTGAGCGAGGGCGCATAGTGGGCATGCGGGATGCCGGGTGGACGTACCGCCGAATTGCTCAACACGTGGGGCGTGAGGTCTCCACAGTACATCGATGTTGTCGCCAGTGGTCGGCGGAAGGTGCACGTGCCCGTCGACCTGGGACCGCACCGCAGCGACGCACGGATGCACGCCAAGACCGTAGGATCCTACGCAGTGCCGTAGGGGACCGCACCGCCACTTCCCAGCAAATTAGGGACACTGTTGCTCCTGGGGTATCGGCGAGGACCATTCGCAACCGTCTCCATGAAGCTGGGCTACGGTCCCGCACACCGTTAGGCCGTCTTCCGCTCACGCCCCAACATCGTGCAGCCCGCCTCCAATGGTGTCGCGACAGGCGTGAATGGAGGGACGAATGGAGACGTGTCGTCTTCAGCGATGAGAGTCGCTTCTGCCTTGGTGCCAATGATGGTCGTATGCATGTTTGGCGCCGTGCAGGTGAGCGCCACAATCAGGACTGCATACGACCGAGGCACACAGGGCCAACACCCGGCATCATGGAGTGGCGAGCGATCTCCTACACTGACCATACACCACTGGTGATCGTCGAGGGGACGCTGAATAGTGCACGGTACATCCAAACCGTCATCGAACCCATCGTTCTACCATTCCTAGACCGGCAAGGGAACTTGCTGTTCCATCAGGACAATGCACGTCCGCATGTATCCCGTGCCACCCAACGTGCTCTAGAAGGTGTAAGTCAACTACCCTGGCCAGCAAGATCTCCGGATCTGTCCCCCACTGAGCATGTTTGGGACTGGATGAAGCGTCGTCTCACGCGGTCTGCACGTCCAGCACGAACGCTGGTCCACCTGAGGCGCCAGGTGGAAATGGCATGGCAAGCCGTTCCACAGGACTACATCCAGCATCTCTACGATCGTCTCCATGGGAGAATAGCAGCCTGCATTGCTGCGAAAGGTGGATATACACTGTACTAGTGCCGACATTGTGCATGCTCTGTTGCCTGTGTCTATGTGCCTGTGGTTCTGTCAGTGTGATCATGTGATGTATCTGACCCCAGGAATGTGTCAATAAAGTTTCCCCTTCCTGGGACAATGAATTCACGGTGTTCTTATTTCAATTTCCAGGAGTGTATTATTAGACTGGCAATACCATACACAGTATCACTGGTGCCACTGAAGCCAGCACTTAAGAATAGCAATATGGCGGCGAGTGCAAAGGACGTGTAACAAGCTGTTTATTTTTACTTAAAATACTCGTAAGAAACGAGGATGAACTGACATTACTACCATTAGAGTTTTGACAAAATGGTTAATACATGAGTCGTGTTTGCCTGTAATTTCTCGTACAACAGACGGAAGACACAAGGAAAGGAACATGTCAAAACGCAAGAATAAACTAGAAACACCTTACGCATTTTTGCTTTTCTGCTGTGTGTAATCCTAAATAATTATATTACATATTGTCTTATCTGAAATACTGGCAGTGATTAAATAGTTTATGTACATTTTCTGAGGTTTCATAAATCTCCTGTTTAAAAACGTAGCTTAATGATTTGTTTTTAAACAGTTTTGATCAACTTTGACTTTTCCTCGAATAGTATGCTTGTCGTGAAACTGCTTCTATAAGTAGAACGTGCTGTTTGCCGTTGATGACAACTGTCTTTATTCATCTAAGTGTTCTGAATTTAACGTGTGTATATGTAACTTGACGTTGTTCTCGTAACACGATTCTCCAATGTAAGTGCTAACCTCAAATCGTACGCAAATATTTGCTCAGCTGCAGAAATTCATTAGACCATTTCGTAAAGGTTACAGTGTCATTTGGTTTCAGAAAATCGTAGTAGTACCATACACAAACTTGCAGACGCCGCCATCGTACCTTACCAAACGTCAGGCTGCAGTAAAAGACGCGTCTCAGTCAGTCTAGTAATATCTGCCCGTGTCTGGGAAGGAGCTTCTCGGAAAAAGACAATGATGGTCAGCTGTTTGGATGCTACCGTCATGAGCATATATGCAAAACGGATGAAAGGCGGAGAAACCACTGGTAGACGAAAGTGCATGCCTTACCACAGAACGTGGAGGTCGGTGTCTTGCCCGCACTATAAAGCTGGATAGGCGGAGATCTGTGGCATATATGACGATGGGGTACGACACTACGAATGTGTTCGCAATGGCGAATATGGGCAACCAGCAGTTGGATAATGGAACGACGACAGTGAAAATTTGTCCCGGACCGGGACTCGAACCCGGATTTCCCGCTTATAGAGAGCGGTCGTCTTTCTGTTAGGCTATCCGAAAGCGACTCAAGACCAGAGTCAAGCTTCCATAGCTTGTCAACCATGTTCTACAATCTGCACTGGTACACTCATTATGCATATTTCCGTACAGGGGAGACATTTTAACTGAAAGTCGCCTGCCCGGTGTCGAAGGATAAATACGATATTGGAATACATGCCTGTCCGAAGGACATTGCATCGTACATCTGAACAACACAGACACTGCAATATCGTATCGAGTACAACGCAGGTGCAGGCACAGGTGTTTCGGAGCACACGGTTGCGCGCATGTCGCCTAAGTACTCTCGTGTTGACCCGACGACATCGTCAGTTACGACTGGAGTGGGTCACCGTAATTAGACGTTGATTCAATGTAAACGTGCCGCGCTGCCGGACGAATCACGTTTCTTGTTACATCAGATCGATGGTCATATACGCCGCTGTTCGAAACATGCACCCGCCACGTATGCAGGCCGGTGGAGGCCGCAGTCCTTCGCGCCTAACCTATTCCCCGAAGGTGGTGGTACCTTCAAAAATGTTCAAATGTGTGTGAGTTCCTAAGGGACCAAACTGCTGAGGTCATCGCTCCCTAGACTTACAAACTACTTAAACTAACGTATGCTAAGAACAACACACACACACACCCATGCCCGAGGGATGACTCGAACCTCCGACGGGAGGGGCGCGCAATCCGTGACATGGCGCCTTAAACCATGCTGCCACTCCGCGCCGCGGAGGTACCATCCAGCAGGATAACTGTGCATGTCACAGTGCTAGAATCGTGCTACAGCTGTTTCGGGAGAAAAATAGCGAAATTGGTTTGATGTCCAGCGTGCAAATTCTCCTGATCCGGATCCGATTGAACGCGTCTAGGACGCTATCACCTGCCAGCTACACGCCTACGGACCACCGGCCTGCAATGTACGGCAGTTGGGTTCTCTGAGCATAAACATCTGGTGCCACATACTTCCGGAAACACACCAAGAACTTGTCGAATACAAGCCACGCAGAATTGTTTTACAGCGTTCCAAAGGTGGATTAGAAAGCTATTAAGAAGGTGGTCATAACGTCCTGGCTCGTCAATGTAGATGTGACATCAGTAGTAGAGAAAATGAATGGAAGACTCAGATTTGTTGTTAGGGTTCTGCAAAACCGCAGTTCATCTGTAAAGGAAATCACATACAAGGTACTAGTGCGAACAGTTCTCGAGTTCTGTACCAACGTTTGATGTCCTTAAAAAGTAGGCACGGACTGAACGAATTCAGCGCCTCTAGACTAGGATCTAACAGATCAGTGTAGCCTATGCAAAATTGTAACAGATATGCTCAGTGAATTTAAATGAGTTCTTTTAGAGAAAGGTAACGTTGTTCTCGCGAAATCCTGATGAGTAAATTTGGGTACTTGGGATTTCATAAAAACAATGTGACAATTCTACCTTTGTCGTATATGACGCATGGAGACCCTAACACAGGTAAGAATATAAATAGTAACTTTCCCTCTTACAGCACGTAAAAAGACTAGAACAGAAAAGTTGTAGATGCAGATAATCTTTTTCACAAAATCCTGACATTTTGGAGAGGACTATCTTCCACCTAACTTTAGCCAACTTGACGTGGTGGTTTTGAAAGAATACTGAAAATACAAGTTCCATAAAATGTTGGGAAAATTGCCTGATGTTAATAATTTACTGTTACGATATTTCGGCGCAGAATCTTCTGTCCATCTTCAGCTTTGGTCGTTAGTATATACTAACAGTAATTGATTTCTACTGAGAAAGCTATTGGGCAACAATTTTAGAAGCGAAAACTGGACTTGAACATGAAAAGTAGTGAAGGACTGCCTACATTTTCTCAGAGATTAAGGTTACGAATTTTGTGATTCTGGATATGCATCTTCACTTAAGAGGCTTGAAATTCACAGTTATTCGGTTTAGTGAAATTTGAACACATCTGTTACTGAACTGGTTCAAATGGTTCAAATGGCTCTGAGCACTATGGGACTTAACTTCTGTGGTCATCAGTCCCCTGGTACTTAGAACTACTTAAACCTAACTAACCTATGGACATCACACACATCCATGCCCGAAGCAGGATTCGAACCTGAGACCGTAGCGGTCACGCGGTTCCAGACTGAAGCGCCTTTAACCGCACGGCCATGTTACTGAACTACTTCAGTTGTTGGGCCATTGTAGAATACACTCACACCGCGCATACTACGATCTACATGACTCCAGTATTTTTCTCAGCTAGCGTGTAAACATTTTTTTCCATTGAAGAGCTGTCTCCTTAATTCTAGGTCAGAAACTCACTGAAATAGCTCTAAGTATGCTATTTACAGTTAGTTTAAGAGAATTAAAATGATCCTCCCTGTGTTTGAAGTAGCGTTTATCCCGTTGCTCAGGGTTCGCTGTTTTTATGCTTTCCCAAATTTATTTTATTTAACTATGTGGATAGATGCCCTTCTTATCCCCACCGCCGTCAGTTAACCTAAGGAAGGGAACTCGTGTCTGCCGTCTGTGAGTGAATCACGTAAACTCTGTTCTGTGCGTTATCGCATTTTCCTAGGTGAAGAGTGGGGACCAGCCCAGCATTTGCCTTTATGAGCGTGGAAAATCGCATAAAAGCCACGCTCAAATTAGCCGGCATACAAGACCGACGGTCGTTAATTCGCCGCAAGCTGCCAAGAGAATAAAAATGACTGTCAGGAGGAAGTTCACCGTGACTTATTGATGAAACATATGTATGATGCAAATACGTATCTCAGTCTTCAGAGAAATATGTAGTCCTGCTTCTAAAGTAAAATATTAAACTTATACAGAATTTTTCAAATCCTGAAAAGGATAATAATTTATCTTTCCGGACAAATTTCGCATCTTCGCGCTGGTAGCTGTAATGGTCAGTTTGATTTTCATTACAAATGTGGTGTTTAAATTATAATGTTACATACCTAAATGACAGACAGCCCTAAAATTCGTGTTATGTGATTTTCGGTCCAAGATAATTTATTGACAATGACGCAAAACACAATCAAAAATATATAATATTTCCAGCAGCGACTGAGTGCAGAGGTTGCGTGTTTTGCTGTCGATACCAGTAAACACAATGGAGTTAACTGTCACACAGGTTTAATTTGAAGCTGCTCTGTCGAGTGGTGACATAAAATTACGATTTAAATAGAAACACGTTACTTCTATTGAAAACGAAAACATGATACCCGTTGGTACTGGGTGTACCATGAAACTGCCCATGAGCAGTTTTTGTCTGAGTTGACTTCACCTACACATCATCAAAGCGATAAGTAACATTTCTTCAGAAACTCTAAAGACAAGACATCTCACGACTTTTGGGAAAAAATTTGAAATTGTTTGTGATCCACTGTCTTACCATTCCATTTTGTTAAGAGGTGAACTGAATTTAAATCATGTGATTCAGAAATTCTTGTTTACACTAAAAAGATATTCTTCCCTAGACCCTCAAAATAGGTTTTCGTTAAACTTAGTGCAGAGTTAATCTTAACTGTCCACTCTTTATTGTACAACCTGTCATTTTTAATGCTATCTTCCAAGAAAGGCGAAAAATAACACTCAAGCATGTTTATGATACGGTGTCTTAACAAGCTTCAATAACTGAATAACATCTCCGACTTTAGAGTACAGCTAATGAAATCTCTATCAAAGCAACAATAATTATTACCAGAGTCCCTGTACGCAATTGTTACCCTTGTGCACCCTTCTTTCCAACCAGATCTTCCTTATTTTCCGCTTTTCTTAGATGGTGCAGTCTCCTTATAGTTCCGTTTCCCAGAACTCACTATATCGGAAAACATCTTTTTTGTACATCCATAAATTTTTATATCTGCCACTATCATTGTTATTATTACTTTCACTATTAGTATCAGCAGCTGTACTAGTACAAATACTACAAATTACTGACTTTATTAGCACATTGTGTTATTTGCTTACATTGCCACTTGAGGCACTCAGATCATTTTAATACTATTTATTATGTTAAAATTGTTATTTTTTAGGAAACTACGATAGAAAAGAAGTGCTGTATGTATGAAACACAGGTCTGGTGCAAGAGAGGGCTTGGTGCCCCTAATCAGAACAGGTTAAATAAATAAATAAACGCTGTTTCCTAAATGTATTTTTCATCAAAGAACAATGTTTTTAATTTATGTTTTCATGTTTCGGGTTAGAAACACACTGCTAAATACTGTAAATGGGAAATATGATCTACGAGTAGTACCTACATCGTGGGTTGTGATATACGTGTTCAGTTCCTCCATATAACTTCTCATTTGAATTGAGCATAAACATTCTTTTCATGCTCGTGGTAATTATCTCTTTAAAGCTGGGAAACGTTCTGTGTCCTTCTCTTCCCTATCCACGAACCAGCATCCGTACTGGTTCCAGGAATAATATCTAAACACGCTGTTGAATTCAGGGGTATAGAGGGTGGTGACCTGTTTAACATCGAGCACAGATAAATAAAAATTAGATCTACGCTGCTGTGAAGCAGTGGACTAAGAAATGACAGATCATGTGGTGGAGCTTAGCGGAATTGATACGCATATCAGAAGCAATTACCACGGCGCTGGTCGGGCTGTCATAACTGGTTCCCGCCTCCATAACAAATGAAGAGAGCGATAGTCGTCAGCAGACACAGTGTTACACTTCGCTCGGTACAAAAGCGGCGGTGAAACGCCACAGAAGCCGAAATGAAAGGCCTCAGAGTACAGGCAGGGTCGTGAGAAACTTCTCACTTCCACAATATTGTTCCTTCAAAAGGCTGTAAAAGTGAGTCGTCTGCATGCATTATACAGCGCGTAATAGCCCACGTAATTGGATAAAAGATAAATCTACTTAGATAATATGAGGTAAAGAAGGACAGAAACTGCAACTTATAGATCATTGTCCGCTATTAATGCGGGTAAAACATGTAGCAACAAAAACATCCAGAGAAAGCGTTGTGAATAGCCCTACAGCCTGTAGAAATACGACCTAATGTTCTTCCAAGATTTACGAGAAATGATTCACGTTGAAAGTTGAATTTTATGCGAAAGTAAAACGTAAAACTGCCGGAAAGTGTTATGAAGCACGAGTAATGTTTCCAATAGGCTCACTTAAACAGCGTAAGGGGTCAAATATTACAACACTTGCGCTAGGTTTGTTGAATCTTCCGAGCTTGGCGGGCAAGCGCATTTTTTTCTTTTCTACTTTTGCTGTTACTCTATCTAAAAATCGGTAGCATTGGAAATAACCTACTCTAGCAGATTTGTTTCGGCTTACCTGCTTATGATTTGTTGATGTAACGTAGTTTCCGAGGCCACTCAGATCACTGGACCACAATTCACCAACAGGTGCAGGTGATGTCTGGCACCTGTTGCAAATGTAGCACTCCAAGTATAAAGTATCATTACTGCTTTCTTTTGCCGCGTTGCTATTGCGTGGTTTTCCGGCTGCAGTAGTGTTAGTTGGTGCCTCGTGAGTCAACTTGATCCAACTGAACACCGAGCTTTGCTAGTTCCAGTGCTGAGTTTGTATTCAGGAGGATCACGGTTCACTTCATCCTAAGCGAAACCTAATTTTGTGTGATTTCTAGAAATCAGTTGAGTAGGATTCCGGTGTGGAGCATTTAGCGAAGCTCTCAAAGTGGCAGCTTCCCCCAAATCTCTCAAAACTGATTAGCGCTCCGTTAATAATGACCTCACTGTCATGAAGTATGTATGTGTAACAATTCTCTCTCTTTTAATTTAAACGAATAAGGAAAAACTCTTAAATAACTGTTAGTAAACACACCAATTACAGAGCTGTAAATTGGTATATTCGCCCACGAAAGGCCTACAGGCGGCACATATTAATATTTATTTAAATAGATACACAAAGTCTCTTAAACTCTCCATCACAGTGCCATTATAACGATTGACAGGAAAGGTTAGTATTTATGGCAAGACGACGGACTTACCACTGCGAAGTTTCCCTTCTCGTAAACGTCAAATAAGGATGTATTGTATACTAGTCTATTATGATGCTACAGGGTGTTTCAAAAATGACCGGTATATTTGAAACGGCAATAAAAACTAAACGAGCAGCGATAGAAATACACCGTTTGTTGCAATATGCTTGGGACAACAGTACATTTTCAGGCGGACAAACTTTCGAAATTACAGCAGTTACAATTTTCAACAACAGATGGCGCTTCAAGTGATGTGAAAGATATAGAAGACAACGCAGTCTGTGGGTGCGCCATTCTGTACGTCGTCTTTCTGCTGTAAGCGTGTGCTGTTCACAAGGTGCAAGTGTGCTGTAAACAACATGGTTTATTCCTTAGAACAGAGGATTTTTCTGGTGTTGGAATTCCACCGCCTAGAACACAGTGTTGTTGCAACAAGACGAAGTTTTCAACGGAGGTTTAATGTAACCAAAGGACCGAAAAGCGATACAATAAAGGATCTGTTTGAAAAATTTCAACGGACTGCGAACGTGACAGATGAACGTGCTGGAAAGGTAGGGCGACCGCGTACGCCAACCACAGAGGGCAACGCGCAGCTAGTGCAGCAGGTGATCCAACAGCGGCCTCGGGTTTCCGTTCGCCGTGTTGCAGCTGCGGTCCAAATGACGCCAACGTCCACGTATCGTCTCATGCGCCAGAGTTTACACCTCTATCCATACAAAATTCAAACGCGGCAACCCCTCAGCGCCGCTACCATTGCTGCACGAGAGACATTCACTAACGATATAGTGCACAGCATTGATGACGACGATATGCATGTGGGCAGCATTTGGTTTACTGACGAAGCTTCTTTTTACCTGGACGGCTTCGTCAATAAACAGAACTGGCGCATATGGGGAACCGAAAAGCCCCATGTTGCAGTCCCATCGTCCCTGCATCCTCAAAAAGTACTGGTCTGGGCCGTCATTTCTTCCAAAGGAATCATTGGCCCATTTTTCAGATCCGAAACGATTACTGCATCACGCTATCTGGACATTCTTCGTGAATTTGTGGCGGTACAAACTGCCTTAGACGACACTGCGAACACCTCGTGGTTTATGCAAGATGGTGCCCGGCCACATCGCACGGCCGACGTCTTTAATTTCCTGAATGAATATTTCGATGATCGTGTGATTGCTTTGGGCTATCCGAAACATACAGGAGGCGGCGTGGATTGGCCTCCCTATTCGCCAGACATGAACCCCTGTGACTTCTTTCTGTGGGGACCCTTGAAAGACCAGGTGTACCGCCAGAATCCAGAAACAATTGAACAGCTGAAGCAGTACATCTTTATCTGCATGTGAAGCCATTCCGCCAGACAAGTTGTCAAAGGTTTCGGGTAATTTCATTCAGAGACTACGCCATATTATTGCTACGCATGGTGGATATGTGGAAAATATCGTACTATAGAGTTTCCCAGACCGCAGCGCCATCTGTTGTTGAAAATTGTAACTACTGTAATTTCGAAAGTTTGTCTGCCTGAAAATGTACTGTTGCCCCAAGCATATTGCAACAAACGGTGTATTTCTATCGCTGCTCGTTTAGTTTTTATTGCCGTTTCAAATATACCGGTCATTTTTGAAACACCCTGTAGATAAATGACAACACAAAACGCACGTGACTCGTAATACCATGATTCGTGTAAATAGTATGTGTACGTGTGCAAGGATTCAAAAGACAACGGAACGAAATAAATTGTTTTGAACCCTGCAAGTGGGTCATAACAATCCTGATATTGCTACCCGTAAAAAAATTTATAATGCAAAGACATATAAGATGTCAGTAGCTACGTATTTGGCGTAAAACGATGATTCTGGTGTTTCATAATCAGGGAGAAATTGGCACAAGGAGAGCAGTTGAGTATTTTCCGTGGAAAATCTCCAACATAGTGTTAAGGACCGAACTTACACTGCTTTCATAACCTCTGTATTACATAGAAATATAAAACTATAAAACGGATAAATTTATTTAGCAGGGATATTTCAGTTTAGATCGATGATGTCGGTTCAAAAGGCATATTAATTTATGTTAACTGATCCTTCCGTCGCTTCTTGGCAGAACAGCATAATAATAAACGAAAAGCAATATACTGAACCCGCGCCCGGCCATCCTGACTTAGGTTTTCCGTGATTTCCCTAAATCGCATCAGGCAAATGTCGAGATGGTTCCATTGAAATGGCACAGCCGACTCCCTTCTCCATCCTTCCCTACTCCGATAGGACCGATGACCTCGCTGGTTGGTCCCTTCCCCCAAATCAACTAACCAAGCAGTATATTGAATATGTTCTACAGGATTAATTTATTCAGGTTAACCGGCCATCATCATACTATAACTGATTATCGTCGTCAAAGAAATTACAATGTTTGTAAACAGCATTGGTAAATATATAACTTATCTAGACTGAGACACAGACATAGAGTAAATGGTCTTCGACAGTGCGGCTGTAATGCAGTTTAAATGTAGAAAGGTGTAGAGTAAATAAAGGGAGAAAACAAGGAAAAACATTAACGCTGAACTCGGAAATCGGTTCCCGTATAACAGTTTACATTAAATAAACAAACCTAATAAAGTAAATTTAAATTAGTACTTGACAAAACTACTTTAAGATGTTTATACGTGGAAAGTGAAACAAGTAAAAGAAACAATTACCATTGTAGCAATGGAATTTATGGAAGGACAAAGACAATCACAATAAAATAAAACGAATTGAATAAATACAGGAAAATGGAGGAATAAGAAGGGACAGACAGTGTGGGAAGTAATGGAAAGCTGAGAGGATTATGTGAAGTTTAGAATAGGGGACTTATTAAGCTATACTTGGTCATTTAAGATTAAATTAGGACTGTAGGCTAGATGTTTGTTATTGTCAGGGCTTTCGACAGGTTGAACCATTGGCCTTTGTTTGCTAAGTGAAGGACATGGGACTGTGGCTGGTAGTTGTGGCCCTCACTCAGTGCCTGCTCAGCAAATGTGGAGCCATAATTCTCCAACTTACAGCTCCTTTCATGTTCAGCCGACCTAGCTGCTATGTCTCTGCTGATTGACC
The DNA here is from genome assembly GCF_023864345.2 of Schistocerca serialis cubense. Lineage (NCBI taxonomy): Eukaryota > Metazoa > Arthropoda > Insecta > Orthoptera > Acrididae > Schistocerca > Schistocerca serialis. The sequence goes on from NC_064640.1 coordinate 149,869,268, forward strand.
AATATAAAACAATTAGGAATAACTTCAACTGCAACGATCAAATAGATAATATTGTGGGGAAAGCAAAACAAAAACTGTGATTTATTGGCAGAACACGTAGCAAATGCAACAGATCTAATGGAGAAATTGCTTACACTACGCTTGTCCGCCCTCTTCTGGAGTATTGCTGTGCAGTGCCATATCTGCACGAGACAGGCATGATGGAGGACGTCATAAAAGTCCAAAGAAGAGTAACTAGTTTTGCGTTATCACGAAATAGCAGAGAGAGTGTCACGAACATGATAAATGAACTGGGGTGACAATCATTAAAGCAAAGACATTTTTCTTTGCGGCAGGATCTTCTCGTGAAACTTCAGTCACCAATTTTCCTCTCATATTGTGCAAATATTCTGGTGCCCACCTGCATAGGGAGAAATGATCATCATGGTGAAGTAAGAGAAATCAGAGCTGGTACAGAAAGATTTAAGAGCTCACTTTCCTCGCGCGCCGTTCGACGGTGGAACGGTAGAGAAATAGCTTGAAGGTGGTTCGATCAACCCTCTTCCAGGCACTTAATTGTGAATTTCAGAGTAATCATGTAGATGTAGATGAAAACTTATCACAAATGGGATTAATAGTTTTGAATACCCTACTGCTGGCTAGTAATTTGGTGTTACCTTTGTTGCGGAAAATACACTGGACTGTGGTGTTCTTCACATAGTAGGAAGTCCTACAGCTGCGGGATTTCATCACCTTTACTGTACTCTGTGAAACCTCTCCTAGGTGTGGGATTGTGCATCACTTCATGCAGTCTGTGGAAGGAGCAGGAGAGTGAAAAGAGAGGAGAGGTAGAATTTTCAGTTTTTATTTCCTATGTGGTCAGTCAGGACAGGATTGCTGCCATTAGTTGAGGTAATAAATTTTATTACATATAACTCTACCTTGAGATCTTCTTTGGACACGGAAACGAATATGAGATGGTGCTGCACTGAATGGAAAGCTGCGTGTCTGTCTGTTACTGAGTGCTGTGAGCAAGAAGATATTACTGTGTTTGTAGCTGCAGTTCTTCTATAAATTTTGAAACTATGTATCTATATAGTCATGTCAGAGGTGACGTCTAGGAAGTTTATGGTTTTGTTTCCAATTTCCGTTGTGAACTGATTTTTATGTTGACAATCATGAAAAAAATGCTGACTTGGACTGCCTGTCCACATACGCAGCACATCATCTACATGTCTGAACATGTAGACGATATTTGTACTCGGAGGTTCTTGATTTTAAAAAAAATGTTGTTGCAAGTGATCCATGAATATTTCAACCAAAAGTGGGCTAAGAGGGACACCATAGCTACACCATCTAGCTCTTTATACCAACCCCCTTGGAACCGGAAACTGTTTTATGCTAAGCGTGTCCGAGTGGCCTGTCTCAGTCCATTCAGTTCCACAGTGTTAACACCAGACCTGTATATGAACTCTGTCAGAATATCAACACATTCCCATACTGCTATGTTGGAAAACAAAACTGCAGATGTCAAAGGATACTGTTTAGCACCGTGTGAGATAGGTAGTTATTTTATGTTATGTACAAGGTCCCCTGAGTTTGAAAACCATGATTTGACTTGAATATATCTTGCTTTTAATTAAGGTGTCCAGTTTACTAGTCAGTTTGTAAGATAGAGCAGTGACTGATGATACATCTAGGAGGCACTGGGTTCTAAGTAGTTAATAGCTTTGATTAAAAATCAGAAAATATGCATTTGCGTGAATAGGTACAAATTAATATCATCTTTGAATAATTTGGTAGTGTCTTTAGGAATGACTTGAAAGTATGTGGGGCTCAGAAAATCATTAACTTTAGCCACATAATCACACCTGTTCAAAAGTACAATACTGTTGCCCTTATCTGATTCTATGGCAGTGATATCTTACTTATGTAATTAATTCTTAAAGGACTTGATGGTGTGGAAATCATTAACCTGTGGGGTATCACACTCAAACGTTGCTCTTTTCTTTAGTGAATGAGCAGCTAAACGTTTTGTAGTAGTGTCTTTAGCTAAAGCATACTTTTATTACATACAGTTGTTTTTCCAATGGAGAGTGATAAGGGACGTATTTAAAAACTTTCTCAAGCGTCTGTCTTTTACATCCTATTCCTCTATTTTCCTGTATTTATTCATTTGTTTTTATTTTATTGTGATTGCCTTTGCAATCAATACATTCTTTTGTCACAACTGCTAATCGTTTAATTTACTTGGTTTCTGAATCACTTTCCATGTGTAATACCTCTTGAATTAGCCTTGTCCGGTACTAATTTTATTTTATTTTACTTTATTGGGTTTGTTTATTTAATGTAAACTGTTATTTATAAACTATTTTTCGAGTGTTCCAGGTTTTTCCCCTTTCTGTTTATTTATTGTTCAACTTTTATCTTTTAAACGGCATTAGCACTGCACTGCCAAAGAGATATTTACTGTCTGTTCGTGTCTTAGTCTAGACTAGTAATATATTCTTCAATGTTGTTTGCAAACACTGTAACTTCTTTTACGAAGATAATCAGTTGAAGTCTGATGGTGGCCTTGTATACCGAAAACTGGTTAACCTGAATGTAATAATTTTGTAGAGCACGGGTAATATAATGCTTTTCATTTATCATATTAAGTTAAACTAAAATGACAAGCTAGTGCTTTATGAAACTGAGAAATGAATCAGCGAGATAGACCTTGCAACAAGTTGTTATTTCACATAGAAAATTTACATTAAAATGATGTCTAGCACATATTTTATTTATAATTTAGAATCAGATTCTACAACTGGCGATCTCTAGAGTGTGCTGTATGTAGTACTGTGACATAAGTCCCGGCAATGGTATGTTATAATACCAATAATGTTTTGACCTGAAAATAGTTTCAGCGGTACCTTCATCTAACTTTATGAACTGATTACTCAGTCATCAGACCAAGGTAATGAAAAATCATTGCACACCATTGACAATTAGTGTAATGTTCTAGTGGAATACAAAACATAACTCTCCACAAAGATGAGAGAAGCTATTTAAGCAATTATCCATTAAATATAAATGATAATGTTTAGGCATCCAGAATTACTTCCAAGATGCAGAATTATGCTCACGCGCATCAGATAATTGACTGGGACCTAAAGGAGTTTAATGGAAACAAATGAGCAAGAAATATAACTTAGAGACTGTATTTAGCTACTATTTTTCTTCCGCTCTTCATGTGAGAACCGTAAGCAAGAAAAGGAGAGACATAGAAAGAACACAGACAATGAAATAAACAGAAATATACAATGAAATACAGATGCGCTATTGGATGTTGCTCATAGCGTATGAACTGAAATGTTCACAAGGAATGCGATAATCATGTTTCGCTGTGTTTGTTTTATAATTAGAGGAATCTTATGTCTTGCTTATTTCTGAGGTTGACTTTTGCTTCCGTTTGACGTCAATGCAGCGTGGGCGCTGCAGGACCCTTTGAATATTATATGCAGTGTGTTCAGATGATTCATTCTTTGGAATCTTGAGCCACAACATCTGATAGATTATCGAAAGATGTTATACAAGAGCTGCATGTGCTTCGTCACCATGTTCTCATGCAATGACTCTTAAAAGAAATAATCTCCAATGAAGCTACATCAAAGGTAGTGCCGGAACGTTGTGGTATGAGCTTCTTACAGTTTTTTAACTCACTGGCATCCGTAGAAGGATATAGCTAAATTATACTATGCATTATGAGATGGTCCGGCTATAAGAGAGCTAGAATACCGTTTGGCTAGATATTTTACCCAAATCGTAGGAATTTCGACTCTGAATTATCATTGTGATTTACGAATGAAAGCTGTTTTTTATTATCAGTATACTGTACATATTTGGTTAAAAGCGGAGTTACCAAACATTTACGCTCGATGGTGGCTATCTGCCCCCACCAAATTTCTAACAGACGGCACGAAATATGATGTTGTACAAACTGGATATTCCTCTGGATTGAATAGCGTCACATTGCATAAAATTTCAGTGTAAGGGATTATCAGAAATCATAAATAAAAATAATGAATCACTTATTGACTAAATATTGCAGAATTTATCATTCTTGGGTGCCGGAAGGAACTCAACCAACTCTTTTCGTGAGGAGGGTAATATTCAACAAACACCAAGCCGACAAGCAAATTTGTCATAATTTTTCTGACCAAAACTGAGATTAACATAGTGCTTCTTAACAAGGAGGCATGTAATCGAAAATAAGATGGAGAAGAAGAACTCAGTCCTGAAGTATCAAGTGGCATAGTTATTTTTCAGTGATGGGCTACGTTTTTCAGATGGAGTTTCATAATGAACACATGCTTCAGATTCTTTACCAAGCAGCCTGGAAACGCTGCTGGTGAACCTGTGTAGCGGCATCGCGTTTACAGTTCAGGATACACATCTCGAGTGGTCAGAACCAAGTTGTAATTAATCCAAAAAAGTGTCAGAAACTGCATGGGAACAACATGCACACAGAGTGGTGTGCTGTATTAATTGCCAATAATGTGACGCTTGGATCCAATCCCAAGGCTCTAACGCTATGTGAACAAGTTCATAAGGAATCCAACTGCTCTCGAATATCTATATAATAACAAGTCGTGACTCAGAGTTTCCACTAACGAGGTTCTCTGCAACTGCAAAAGTTTTCCAATACAAGAAGTTGCAGCTCTTAACACATTGATTTCAACTTCAGTAATTTTAAACAAACTACTGTTTCACACTCCCCATTCAACCTGCATGCACGAAGGTCAAGAATCGATTTCTTCTGCGACTAACACAAGAAAGTTTAGTTTTAAATTCGTGCCAGTTGACGCGTTAGCTCGTCAAAATCCCGAGCATATTGGAAGGCCCTGCCCACAATGCCCCCAACTTTCTCAGTTCGGGAGAAATCCGTCTACCGTGCTGGCAAGGTAGGGTCTGGCAAGCACGATGACAAACAGTATAAACCCTTGCCGTCTGCGGGCGGGCATTATCTTGCCAAAATATAAGCCAAGGGTGGCTTAACATGAAGGGCAACAAAACATGGCGTAACAAATAATCGACGAACCGCTGAGCTGTAAGAGTGCTGCGGATGACAACTGCTCTGAAAATAAATGGAACCCCAGATCATCACTTCACGATGTCGGGCCGTATGACGGGCAACAGTCAGCTTAGTGCCCACCATGTCTGGGGTGTCTTCAGACACGTCTTCGGTGGTCATCAGGGATAAATTCGAAGCGGAACTCATCACTGAAGACAATTCTACCCCAGACAATGTGATTACATGTGCCTTTCACCACTACGATCTGGTTTGTTGGTGTACTGAGGACAATGGTAGTCGGCGCAAGGGGCTCCATGAGTGCAGCCTCCTGTGAGCTGACTATTAATGGTCCTTGTAGCCACTGAAATACCAGTTGCAAGTCGGATTGATGATAAAGATGAATCCGAGTCTCTGAGTGCTTCTCTGACGACTGCACGGCCCTAACTTCCTGTCGTCTCGGTAGGTCTACCGCTTCCTTCTTGACGCGGTGTTCGTTCGTGGTTCATTCATTCCTGCCAACATCGTCGAATAGTGACATCGGTCGTATTCAAATGTCGAGCGATTCACTGAATACTCCAGCTGGATTCTTTGAGCCCAGCTATACGTCCTCTGTCAAATTCTGGCGTCTTCGTATATTGTTCATGCGCCTGTCTGCGAGGCATAGTTACTGTCCAACTGAGTACATGGAAAGAAATTCGCCAGGGCATTATGTCCTGGTATCGACACGTCCCCTACTTACTATCCTTCACAGCTGCGACGTGAAATTTCTCTGCAGCGTCACAGTCATCTATCGACTGCCGAAGTTTACAATTTTGTATTTTACGTCCATATACCTGTATGAATATCAATTTTTGGCCAATTTGCATAACTCCTTCGTGCTCCGTGAATATAATTACAGGATGAAGTTTCGTAGAAATGATAAATGATCATCAATAAGAAGTCGAACAGCTACACGTCTCACACGGATGAATTTAAAACTAAACTTTCTTGTGTTTGTCGCAGAAGAAATCGATTCTTGACCTTCGTGCATACTTTAATTGAAGACTAATTCGATACAGATAAGAACAGCACAGTTTCTGGTAAGAAGATACAGGCAATAGTTCAGACGGTCCAAATGGCTCTGAGCACTATGGGACTTAACATCTGAGGTCATCAGTTCCCTAGACTTAGAGCTACTTAAACTTAACTAACCTAAGGACTTCAAACACATCCATGCCCGAGGCAGGATTCGAACCTGCCACCGTAGCAGCAGCGCGGTTCCGGACTGAAGCTCCTAGAACCGCTCGGCCACACAGGCCGGCTTAGGCAATAGTGTTTCATGAAATTTGACGGATCGTGTCGCATCATCAAAAGAATACAAAAATGAGCGCAGTTTTGCCAAATGTTTAATTAGTACGTGCATTGCTAAAATCACTATTTTTTAATTTTGGAAACTACAGTCGGAGGTTTGAACGGCAGAACGCATCAAGATTAAATGGAATTATGCACTTAGAACTTACAACAAAAGAAGGATAGAATGAACTGGTACTAATCACGAGATCGCGGAAAAGTAGCAGGATTGTAACATTTAATCCGTGGTCTCTCGCATCTGCACTGGTTTTAATAAAAGCGAGAGGTGTTGGAGGCCTCGCAGTTCCACCTATCTGCTCAACATATCTGTCCAGCGGTCGATTATGATAAAACCGAACTTTCGATGCATCGGATCGTATATATTCAATTAATTACGCCACATTTTATACGCTCGTTTCAAATTGCTAACACATAAATATAATACTACATCAATTATGTGATTCCAGCAGAACGTTAGTTGGTTTTATGAATAGCTGAGTCCGAGATCAACAAAAAAGAATATCAGTGTGGAGGATATTTTAAAATTTATAGCCCATGCAGCTACTGTCAAATTATCGTGTTGCTGGGCTTATTCATAACTCAGCGAAGCCGTATGATGTAAGAGGCAAGGGTGCAATGGCGGTGAGTCCTCTGCTATTATCCTGTCAGCCCCCCCGGCCGCGCAGTAATTTTGATAGCACCCCCGGCGCACATCCGCGACGCCACTTCCTGCTGCCTGCTGCTTGCTGCTTGCTGCTTGCTGCTGCCGGCGCAGTTCCGCTGTGTACACACCACGTCCTCAACCACTACTCTCATCGCTGAATGTTTTCGATCGCTACGCGAAACCAAAACGACCACGTTCCTCTCTCGCAGTAAACAAAATTTCTGCATCACTCTAAGTTGAAGAGGTGAACCAGAAATTTATCTCATTAAGCGAAGGACTGGTTTTCATTCGGCCGTGCAGTGCAGAGTAAATGCAGAGCATGCATATAAGTTTCAATCGCCACCACTTTACTCACTGGCGTAACACTCGATTTGTGGATGGGTTTCCAGCATAGTACTGACATGACGGTCATTTCTAACGTACAGTTCATTTGTGGATTTAACTAGTGTTGTTTCGTAGGACAACAGGTCAATTTCTCGTTGTTAAGTGTAACAAAAACTTACGGCCATTACGTACCTCACACGTAGATGAAGAATATACACTGAATAGGCAAATAAACTGGTACACCTGCCTAATATAGTGTAGGGCCCACGCGAGCGCGCAGAAGTGCCGCAACGCGACGTTCATGGACTCAAATAATGTCCGAAGTAGTGCTGGAGGGAACTGAGGCCAGGAATCCTGCAGGGCTGTCCACAAAGCAGTAAGAGTGTGACGGGATGGAGATTTCTTCTGAACAGCACGTTGCAAGGCATCCCAGATATGCTCAATAATGTTCATGTCTGGGGAGTTTGGTGGCTAGCGGAAGTGTCTAAACTCAGAAGAGTGTTCCTGGAGCCACTTTGTACTAATTGTGGACGTGTGGGGTGTCACATTTCTCTGCTGTAATTGGCCAAGTTCGTCGGAATGCGCAATGAACATGAATCGATGCAAGTGATCAGACAGGATGCTTACTGAGTCGTGTTTAGACGAATCAGGGGTCCCATATCAATCCACCTGCAGATGCCCCACACCGTTACAGAGCCTCCACCAGCTTGAAAAGTCCCCTGCTGACATGGACGACCCATGGATTCATGAGGTTGTCTCCATACCCGTACACGTCCATCCGTTCGACACAAACTGAAACGAGACTCGTCCGAAAGGGCAACATGTTCCAGTCATCAACAGTCCAACGTCGATGTTGACGGGCCCATGCCAAGCGTAAAGCTTTGTGTCGTGCAGTCCATAAGTGTACACGAGTGGGCCCTCGGCTCCGAAAGCCAATATCGATGATGTTCCACTAACTCAATCAATCACTGCCAAGTCGAATAACTGGTTGCATAAGAGCCAGGGAGGGACCAGCGCATTACTGACTTGCTCTGTTTCTGCAGCTCTTTCTCTTCAATATATCATCAATTCGGAGCCAACGGCCTGTGAAATGTAGCGGGCACTGCTTACTTTGCGCTGCAGAATCACCAAATTTGACGGCGAGTTGTAACTTGTGGCACCCCTCATCGTGAAGCCTTTGATGGAACCTGTGTGTCGTGCGCGATTCCACTCACGATTAGGCAGCTCACCAGGCTACGCCATTCAAGTGTACGTCCATCAGTCATATACAGCCAGAAACGACTCTCATCACTGACGGCAAAGGAGCGCCATTCCACTCTCCAGTAAACTCCTTCACGACACCAGAGTAGTCATGCATGGTGGTGTCGTGGAGTCAGTGGTTTTCTGGTCTGAGGCACGCGTGTTCTTAGTACTGCAGCAAGCAGACGATTCCCAATGGTCCCTGGTGACACAGTAGATGCGTGTTCCCAGATTTCTTCCCTGAATGACGTTCGGTCGGCCACCGCTGCTCTCGCAATGCGTTGATCTTGATGTGCGTCTGTACTAGCTGGTCTGCAGGTGGGCGAACTTTCCACAGAATATCGCTGAAAGCAGCAACACACCTCCAATACATTGTGCCCAACATGTGCAGCAATCCCTCGATACGTCCCTTCAGCTTGCTGCAGGCCCACAATGAGACTTGATTCAAATGACTGAAGCTATTTAATAGGAGTAGATGCTCGTCGGTGGTGTTGGTTGTACTCTAGAGAGAATGCTGCAAACACTCTTCACCTTTAAACTCAGCACAGTTGTTGTCTGCACAGTCAAAACACCGGGTGCACAGACAGGCTTCAAATGGTTCAAATGGCTCTAAGCTCTATGAGATTTAACATCTGAGGTAATCAGTCCCCTAGGCTTAGAAACTACTTAAACCCAACTAACCTAAGGACATCACACACATCCATGCCCGAGGCAGGATTCGAACCTGCGACCGTAGCATCAGCGCGATTCCAGACTGAAGCGGCTAGAACCGCTCGGCCACAGCGACCGACCACTGACAGGCCTCTTGAGCTCCGTCTGATGCCGATGACAGCGACATTAACAACCCAAAAGCAAGGAAATCTCATAACTATCGACTACAGTAAGGAACCAGCCTTCTTCCTACACGAAACTCATATTGGTAACTACTCCATGTACTGACTGAGCATTTCTTTGCTATGTAGTCAGACACTGCTTCTACGACACTAAATGCTGTGCACGTGTGTCTTTATTCATTCTACAAACGACTCACTAACACTAACAACTCATGTATGCACATATTATACCCAGGTGCCAATGAACAAAGTCCTCGATGATGTTGCAGTTTATTTTGCCGGCATTGTAGAAATTTGAAGTCAGTCTAATAGGAGGAAGGGCAGGGGGGGGGGGGGGGGAGGGACCTGTAAGACGGTTACCCACATGGGCGCCATTTTAGAAGCAGTCAGCTTGTATAAAACTCGTAATTTTCAAATTAATGGCGGCAATGTGACACATCAAATAGATAAAGATTTATAAGAGTAAAGTAATGTCTTTGTTTTGAAGGTAGCTTTATTATTCTCGAGTTATGACTGATATTTATTGCTTAAATGTGACGAGAAAGCAGATGGCGTTAATAAAAGAGGAACACTTTTAGATAGTACTGATTACAGGAGAGAGGAGCATCCGTGATATCACAAATACTTCAACCAACTACGTGTGGATCAACATCAACCACAGTTCTGGCATCGTTCAGTAAGAGTCCAGAATGCAGCACACGTCACATTTCGCTGGAAATTGGAGTCAGCCACATACTAACAAAGGAACCTCCCTATCGCACCCCTCTCAGATTTATTTATAAGCTGGCACAGTGGATAGGCCTTGAAAAACTGAACACAGATTGATCGAGAAAACAGGAAGAAATTGTGTGGAACTATGAAAAAATAAGCAAAATATACAAACTGAGTAGCCCATGTGCAAGATATGCAACATCAAGGAGAGTCTGAGCTCAGGAGCGCTGTGGTCCCGTGGTTAGCGTGAGCAGCTGCGGAATGAGAGGTCCTTGGTTCAAGTATTCCCTCGAATGAAAAGTTTAGTTTTTTTATTTTTGCATAGTTATTATCTGTCTGCTCGTTCATTGACGTCTCTGTTCACTGTAATAAGTTTAGTGTCTGTGTTTTGCGACCGCATCGCAAAACCGTGCGATTAGTAGATGAAAGGACGTGCCTCTCCAATGGGAACCGAAAACATTTGATCGCAAGGTCACAGGTCATACGATTTCTCCACAAGAAAACACGTCTGATATATTCTATACGACACTGGTGACGGCATGTGCGTCACATGACAAGAATATGTTGTCGAGCCACCTAACTTGTACACTTGGCGAATGGGAAAAAAGATTCTTTTACCTTGTCCGATTTAGGTTTTCTTGTGGATGTGACAATCACTCCCAAAAAAGTCATGAAAACATAAGAGTTTGTTACATAAACTGAAAATAAAAAATTAAACTTTTCACTCGAGGGAATATTGGAACCAAGGACATCTCGTTCCACAGCTGCTCACGCAAACCACGGGACCACGGCGCTCCTGGGCTAATAATATCCTTGATGTTCCCTATGTTGCGAATGGACTACTCAGTTTGTATATTTTGCTTATTTTTTCATAGTTCCACACAACTTCTTCCGGTTTTCTCGATTGATCTGTGTTCAGCTTTTCAAGGCCTATCCACTGTGCCAACTTATAACTAAATCTGAGGGGGGGTGCGATGGGGAGGTTCCCTTGTAAGAATTCTGAGCACACATAAATGACAACCTTACAAAATGAAAATATTGCGGAATTTCACATCCAGATCGACGGGTTCAGTTTACAGAATGGGTAAAGTGCGACCTCGATGAAAACCATCGTTTCCCCTAAGACGTATGTTTACGCATGAAGCTAATTTCTGTGTGAACAGAGAGGTAAATAAACAGAATCATACATAACGGGGAAGCTCAGTGACTTCGAATGTGGACTAGCCGTTGGATGATACGTGGGTAACAGATCTACCGGGGACATTTCAAACCTCTTAAAAAATGGTTCAAATGGCTCTGAGCACTATGGGACTTAACTTCTAAGGTCATCAGTCCCCTAGAACTTAGAACTACTTATACCTAACTAAACTAAGGACATCACACAACACCCAGCCATCACGAGGCAGAGAAAATCCCTGACTCCGCCGGGAATCGAACCCGGGAACCCGGGCGTGGGAAGCGAGAACGCTACCGCACGACCACGAGATGCGGGCAATCAAAAATGGATTTTGCACTAATGGTGCTTGAGGAAACCATGATGATTGCTACACAGTAGTTGTCACCAGAAAAGTCGTCATACGCGATCACATTATACACACATCAAAAAAGTTTTACTTCACCTCGGCTCCGAGAGTTCCGGAACCTGTACAGAAATCTGGAATAGAGATCAACATAAACATCATATCTGCCCTTTTTATTGCTCATGAAAACCACACATTGCATATTGTACCTACATACAGCGAGACCTTCAGGGGTGGTGGTCTAGATTGCTGTACACACCGGTACCTCTAGTACCCAGTAGCACGTCCTCTTGCATTGATGCATGCCTGTATTCGTCGTAGCGTACTATCCACACTTTCATCATGGCATTGTTGGTGCTCTTTTCAATATATCCCAGGCATGTTCAATAGGGTTCATGTCTGGAGAACATGCTGACCACTCTAGTCTAACGTTGTCGTTATCCTGAAGGAAGTCATTCACAAGATGTGCACGATGGGGGCACGAATTGTCGTCCATGAAGACGAATGCCTCGCCAATATGCTGCCGATATGGTTGCACTGGCGTTCGGAGGATGGCATTCACGTATCGGAAAGCCATTACGGTGCCTTCCATGATCATCAGCGGCGTACGTCCGCCGCACAAAATGCCACCCCAAAGCATCAGGGAACCTCCACCTTGCTGCACTCCTTGGACAGTGTGGCTAAGGCGTTCAGCCTGACTGGGTTGCCTCCAAACACGTACCCGACGATTGTCTGGGTGAAGGTGTATGCGACACTCATCGGTGAAGAGAACTTGATGCCAATCCTGAGCAGTCCATTCGGCATGTTGTTGGGCCCATCTGTACCGCACTGCATGGTGTCGTTGTTGCACAGATGGACCCCGCCATGGACGTCGGTAGTGAAGTTGCGCATCATGCAGCCCATTGCGCATAGTATGAGTCGTAACACGACGTCCTGTGGCTACACGAAAAGCATTATTCAACCTTTTTGGCGTTGCTGTCAGGGTTCTTCCTAGCCATAATCCATAGGTAGCGGTCATCCACTGCAGTAGTAGCCCTTGGGCGGCCTGAGCGAGGCATGTCACCGACAGTTCCTGTCTTTCTGTATCTCCTCCATGCCCGAACAACATCGCTTTGGTTCACTCCGAGACGCCTGGACACTTTCCATGTTGAGAGCCCTTCCTGGCACAAAGTAACAATGCGGACGATATCGAACCGCGGTATTGACCGTGCAGGCATGGTTGAACTACAGACAACACGAGCCGTGTACCTCCTTCCTGGTGGAATGACTGGAGCTGATCGGCTGTCGGACCCCTTCCGCCTAACAGGCGTCGCTCATGCATGGTTGTTTACATCTTTGGGCGAGTTTAGTGACCGCTCTGAACAGTCAAAGGACTGTGTCTCTGATACAATATCCAAGTCAACGTCTATCTTCTGGGATCCAGGGTGATGCAAAAGTTTTTTGATGTGTTTAAATTCCATAATTCTGTAAGGAACTGACGTCACTAAGATAGCCAAGCGAAATTACCACTAAAAAATTTTACGTTAACAATGTAAAAATTAAAAAAAGTGGCTTACGATACATGGCTCTGTTTATAATTTCCATTCTTCAAATGTTCCGATCAAATGTACTAAGTCTCTAACAAAAAGTTGAGATACAAAGCTCAATTCATCAGAGAGACGTTACTTTTACGTTTTATTTGCTTTCAATTTTTTATGCTATAGAAGATATTATTTGTCTTAGAGGGAGAGAAAACATTTTAATGCATTTACTATAGTGAGGTAAAATTGTACTTCACTTTAAGACTAACTTGTAAGTCTAGGAGATGACAGATAGTAATTTTATCAGGATACGTTTCATTTACCCACCTTCGTAGCCGAGGACGCTACCGTACAACTGTGTGGTGGCGCTCGACTCTAAGTAAGCTTGTTAAAATCCCGGTGACGCAAAGTTTTCACCGCCAGTATTCGGCCCGCGATGAGGGGAGAGATGGTGGCGAAAAGTTCCCGATCACCAGTCTTTGCGCCAATATCCTGGATTAAATTCTAAACTTATCCGCAGTGTTTCATGAAGCGAGGGCATATGACACTATCGACAGTGTTGTGTCCTTTGGTGGGCCGCTTGGTGCTAACCGCGAAGAGTTGCTGGTAACGGGTGTCACCCACTCCCATCTCTTCACCGATAACAACACAAAGCCAACATCATGCTGTACAAGCACTTGGAAATTGGAAATATGTGTAAGTTCCTATGGGACCAAACTCCTGAGGTCATCGGTCCCTAGTCTTACACTCGTACTCAATCTAACTTAAACTAACTTACGCTAAGGACAACACACACACCCATGCCCTAGGGACGACTCGAACCTCCAACAGGGGCAGCCGCGCGAACAGTGGCAAGGGGCCTCAGACAGCGCGGCTACCCTACGAGGCTAGGTTTGTGTACATAATTTATAAATATTTTGTGCTAACTGGCCGAATTACGATGAACTGAAGTCACCTACAACTGTAGAACGATGCCTTGCTATCTATCGGTGATAGCCGTACCTTTACAAGTTGGTGATTCTCCATACAGTACAAACTTTCCCTGGCATTTATACCTACGACACGTACAGCATCTGTAATGTTTCAGAGCGAAGTAATACTGGTAACTGATGTAGGACTGCACTTCCACTGTTTGGTACGTGGTTCCGGTAACGCATAAAATATTCGCTGAAGCGTTCCATAGAACAATTCGGCATCTGCGTAACAACAATAACCCTACTGCCAGCTTTACCGTTTTCTTGTCTGAAGGCTTCCGTCAAATCTTCCCTGTAATCGCAACTGGCACGAGAACAGACGAGGTCAACGCATCTGTAATTGCCAATTTGCATATCATTTTGCATAACTGCAAAATTTATCAAATAATCGAAAAATTACTATAGCGAATGCGAAACTATACAAAAATTCAATCTTAAAACAGACTCGAAAGTCTTGGAATTCTCGGGACCGATATTTTGCCAATGTTGATGTCAATAACAGGCAAAGATCGTCGACATTCTCGAGTCCCGAGATGGATGAACCATGCATATACGTAATGAAGTTTGGATGGAAGCCTCGGTGTGCGGACTCTACTCGCTCTTGTCCGGTTTTTATACAATGAAACGACATGAGCCTTTTTCCAAGCATGTACCACGCTCCGTTGATTAACTGACGTACAGTATACTGATGGTAAAAGAGTGCGTTCCGCTGTATATTCAGAATAATCTAACGCACACGCAATCAGTTTTTGTAGCCTTTCCTCTACTGAGAAATTTCAACTGTTTTTCAATTCCGCACTTTCATATTTCAGTATCTACTGTATTCGAATGTTGGGAACGTGCTTTGATCTTGATCGGTGAAGGAGTTTTCATCGAGCATTTGGATACATGACTCTGTTCCATTCACTGATTTTACGTGGAACTAGATTTGTTTAGAGTTTTACGACAGCTCAGTAGGTTAGACTCGAATTCATTCCACGCTTACCGCATTACCGTCCTTACTCTAACGACTAGTATTTCTTTCTTAAAATGTATGTAAGAAATAATCTTCCATCTTCACCGAGAACTGTGCATGAACTTATCTCGGCTGAAATTAAGGCTCCAAATCAGAATATAAGTTGTGAAAGAATACATATACAGACACACTTTCCCAACAGTAACTTTTTATTCTGAGTAAGTGCCGCGGGTGCACGCGATTCTGCACGAACTCTGTTTTTTCCCGTTGAAACTCGTAGCCTGTAGTTAGAGCGGAGACAGATATTTAGTGTGGGAGCAAGATGTTGAGTTTCCAGCGGCAGACTTGGCATTAACATGTCAAGCGGTCGTACGGCCGGTCTATACTTAGCGTGGACAACTAGCGTCCGCTGCAGAGACAAGCTACTTGACTGCGGCAATTGCATTTAGGCTGCCACACGTAACGCCCTGCGTACCAACTGCTTTGTTTACACCTACCATCGTGAGTGTGCATTCACTGGTGAGAAACTGCCTCGTTTGCTTTTCGTAAGATTGGAAATAAGGAAATTTGTGGTAAGGGCTATGGGACCAAACTGCTGAGGTCAGCGGTCCCTAGGCTTACACACTACTTAATCTAACTAAAGCTAACTTACACTAAGGACAACACACACACACCCATGCCCGAGGGAGGACTCGAACCTCCGACGAGGTTCGTAAGATTAATGATCATCACTAAAAAGATTATGGAGAGTACTAAGCTGTAAGTATCCTTCAGTATGTTTCTTTGTTTTTTTAAATTAGTCATAATGCGGCAGGTATCTCTTCTTGGGTCTAACCTTTACGTGAAAAAGGGTATTTATTAAGAGGATGTTTCTAAAAACGTAACTTCATGTATTCAGGTATGAAGCAAAAGCGTAGTTAGCTTACAACTGTAATCGGATTTATATTTTCACAAAAAGACGATTTCAGTCAAAGAGAGAGAGAAAGACACAAACTAAAGTACCACATATAATACCAGTGTAAATATTTGCACTTGATAGTCAGAATAAATTCTTGAAACACGTCGTACATGAAAAAAAAGTACTTGGCGCAGCGTTTTATTATTTAAATCGTGAAGTACGCTTCAAACTCTTGGAAAGGCTTCGATGATCACAGATTCTTTAGATTAAGCCTGGCGTTATCTACTCTGGCAGCATTCATACACGACATGCAACCTTATATTGTGTGGCGGTGCGTATTTCTTGTACCGCTATCGTTCCGCCTTTCGCGACTGCGGTGTCGAAAGAACGGATGTCCCTAATGCTACGACTGAGACCAAATTTCTGAAATTTCCGTTACAATTGCTCCGCTAATTGTATTTTGGTGGCAGTAGTATGTTACTTCACTTATTGGAGCATACGGTCTCGGGAATCGAAGCGCAAGACGCCCCGCAAATTCGTTAAGTCTCTCTTGTAGCTTCAACTACTGAAGCTCTAGCACAGCAGTCGTTTAACTGGGTTCCGCGAAACGCAGGGGTTTGTTGGATATCACGCAAGGGTTCCGCGAAGCATACGTGAATTTTTTCTAACACCCAAGAAAGTAACTTAAAAATAAACAACAAAAATTAACGCGTCTACTAAGTTAAAACAGAGTAGAATAACAATTACCTCTCGTTTCCCCTTGCGAATTTCAATAGACGGTACGAAAGCGAAGCTGGCAGTGAACAAAGCTGTATCTACCAGAGGCCAAATGGCAGCTTTGCAGACAGTAAACTCAAATATGAGGGAACGACTGCACAAGGCATGATTTTAGCAGGCTATTCAAAGTGCGAACTTCGTCCGCCTGACAATGTACCCGCATCCACAGCGGTCCGTATGACTGTCATCTATCACCAGACAGGTGAGACACATTCTGCTTTGTAACCTTAATCTGTAAATCTGTCTGTTTGTTATAGAAATTTACATTCCTGTTTTTAGCGTGACAATTCTTTCTATATTTGACCCAAAAGAAAAGAGGAAGTTTAATGTCTACGTCGTATTCCGGACGCCCCCCCCCCCCCCACCACCATTTCTGCCCATTTAAGCAATTTATGTAACAGGGAATATTTCTATGTATTAACTGGTGTCAGAAATATTGTCAATTAAGTAACGAGTTAAATTTTGTTTAGCGTTAAAAAGTAGCGGCTACTGAATTTGATGTTATGTCAAGTGGTTAGCTGAAGGGAAGAAATTCGAATTAATGAACTCGAGCACGAGTCGCGCTCTTTATTTTTAGAACATAATTTTAAATTGACAGGTTGACTATGTAATAACATTGGAATGTCTCACATTACCCATCTAAGCGACAATCCGTGAAGTTAGTTGGATCCTTCTGAGCAAATAATAAAATGTACTTGCTTTCAAGAAATTATTGCTTCCAAGAAAAGATGGAATCTGGGCAGTTTGCATGCGCTTAAGTGTGTTTGCTTCCCAGCAATAAAAAGCTTTTCAGGAGAGTAAGTAGTAGAAATGGGAGAGACATATATTGGAGTTATTCAGCACTTGAAACGAATGAACGAAACTATTAATCAGCGTTAAATATGAAAATTAATTGTGTATTGAAAACCGATTTAATGGTGACTGACTACCTTCGAACATGTCAGTAGAAGAATACGAAATACTTATGGGACTGATATCTGGTTTATCGTTGAAGGAAAAATTTAAATTAATGTCTTTACTGGGATTTTGTTGCAGTTTCAAAGATGAATATGCTCAGTTGCTACACAAGGTACTTGTTACCATTTGCAATGTTCAGAAATGGGTCTTCAGCTTTAAAAAGAAAAACACGAAACAGACTTGACACCAAACCTGTTAAGAGAATTCTACTTTCATTAATAAAACTTAATATTACCTACGCCTGCATAAATAAGAACAAATACAACCCTTCTCATTAACATTTTAGAACCTTATATTATTTTGTTATTTTAAATTGAAGTTAGTTTTAGGTTAATTTTGAAAGTGTTGGGCATAATTGCCATTTTCGTTGCAAATAATCCATTGACAAAGTGTTGCATTAAAAACATACTACAGAATCAAGGGATTCCACGGTAAAGTGGACATTAAAAAGCGTTCCTCTTATCGAAAATATTAAGAAACGCTTCTCTAGCACTTACTAAACGGTCCCATGACGAAACACAGCGATCTTCTTTGGTAGGATACTCTTTGTCTCTTCCACTGTTCTTACCTGATAAGTGTTCTAGGTTGACGAGCCAAAGACCGGTTGAACGAGGGTATAATAAGCTATCTCCTTCGTCGGTTACCGTAGAACTCTTCCGCAAAAATTCAGAGTGGGATCGCTCTTCCTACAAATAGTTCTACGTTGTCTTCCACTTCAAATCGCCCTGAACGCATAGTCTCCGATGTTCAAAAACTAGTTCAAAAGGCTCTGAGCACTATGGGACTTAACATCTGAGGTCATCAATCCCCTAGAACTTAGAACTACTTAAACCTAACTAACCTAAGGACATCACACACATCCATGCCCGAGGCAGGATTCGAACCTGCGACCGTAGCGGTCGCGCGGTTCCATACTGAAGCGCCTACAACCGCTCGGCCACAGCGGCCGCCTCCGATGTTCAACGTTGGTGAATGTTTCTAATGACTAATCGGCAGTAAAAAAAATGGTTCAAATGGCTCTGAGCACTATGGGACTCAACTGCTGTGGTCATAAGTCCCCTAGAACCTAGAACTACTTAAACCTAACTAACCTAAGGACAGCACACAACACCCAGCCATCACGAGGCAGAGAAAATCCCTGACCCCGCCGGGAATCGAACCCGGGAACCCGGGCGTGGGAAGCGAGAACGCTACCGCACGACCACGAGATGCGGGCTAATCGGCAGTAATCTTTTCATCATTTGTTTAGCTGAGGATCAGCTGTATTTCCATACAACCAGCGTTGAGCATCTGCATGTCTTGCTGGTTTTGGATATAATTTTCTGGAGTTGCTGCGGCCGGCCGATGTGGCCGAGCGGTTCTAGGCGCTTTAGTCCGGATCCGCGCTGCTGCTACGGTCGCACGTTGGAATCCTGCCTCGGGCATGGGTGCGTATGATGTCCTTAGCTAGGTTTAAGTAGTTCTAAGTTCTAGAGGACTGATGACCACAGATGTTAAGTCCCATAGTGCTCAGAGCCATTTGAACCATTTTGGAGTTGCTGTATCCTTTTATACAACACCCGTAAACATGCACAGGGTGCCTCGTTGTTATCCACCACATTAGTCAAATGGCTCTGAGCACTATGAGACCCAACATGTGAGGTCATCAGTCCCCTAGAACTTAGAACTACTTAAACCTAAGGACAGCACACACATCCATGCCTGAGGCAGGGTTCGAACCTGCGACCGTAGCAGCAGCACGGTTCCAGACTGAAGCGCCTAGAATCGCTCGGCCACCACGGCCGGCTGCACATTAGTCATACCCAGTGTTTCCCATTTATCCTTACCATCCCAAATAAGTTTTCATCCAGAAGAAAAAGGAAAAAAAGTTTCAAGAAAATCTTGTTCAACTGCAAGGGGGACATTAAGCAGTATGATTTCCTTCATTGTAATTTCATTCATTACGAAAATGTGGACGGCAGCGCGCATTTTTTAAATACACCCCGTATATTTTATTCGTTAATCCACGTTCCATTCTCAAGATCTGTTCAAAAACGCATCACAGAGAACTGTACCAGGTCGGAATCCAGCAACCGGGAAAGCAGACCAGCAAGGAAAGCAGGCCACAGTGCACTGACCCGTGCCCTGCCAGCTCAGAATCATCAACAGTCATCGCTTCTGTAGCTGAAGCTTCCGCGAGTGAGGCAGAGGAACGTTGCGCGGTCCACCGCCACATGACCGACCGACATACTTGTTACGTCATGCGTGGCCATCGACCCCCCCTCCGGACGTTTCCTTGCGGCTTCGATGTATGGGCCTTCCGCAACTGTCAGCACATGGAATCGGGGATTTGAGCCACCAGGACCAGCCCGTTATGGTGTCGTCACAGCAGGGCCGTCCGGTGGCGCACAGCCTGTGTCTGTCATCGCCGCACTGTTGCCACTGGGCCACGAACCAACCCGATCACATGGTCGTCGCCTCGCTGCTGCGCCGCCATCCAGCAGTCATCGGCCGCCATCTGCCCTCATGCTGTGGTAGCCGGGCCGCCATTTCCATCCACGGGGAACACCTGCGTCAGCGCAGCCGCACCGCTGTGCCAGAGACCGGGGGACACCCTCCCATTGTCTACAACCAGTCTGTTTCAGATCCGCTGAACCATGTCTGTTCGTTTTCGTCAATAAAGTGTTCTAACAACTGATTGACTGCATTCATCGCCCGCTCCTCCGCCAACCTACAGCAAGGAATTATCCGCCCACACCTTTCCTGCAGTACCCCTCTTACAGCACCACTCTTGAAACTATGATGCGTGAACTAGAGTGAACTACGGGGGTCTCTCCGCAGTGCCGTATGATTGTTAGCCGCGCGTGCCTTATGCCGCAGTGAATATACTGAAATGAAACTCAGTGAAGTACAAGTTATTAATTTATTGAATATTCATTTTTACTTACAAATTTTCACATTAAATGTTGAATGTGCCCCCCCCCCCCCCCCCCCCCCCCCCTATTGAAACATAATTCAGTTCGTCTAATCATGTTTCCAAACACAAGCTGTAACATTTCTTCTGTAACAGAAGCAGTGGAAGTGGATATTGCAGTTTTCAATTCATCGATGGATTTTGGACGGCTTTTATAGACAGAACTGCTTTCGCTGCACCCCAGGAGAAAAAGTCAGGTCGTGTTAGGTCAGGCGATCGTGGAGGCCAAAGTCCCTGTGAAATTATTCGAGCACCAAGAAAAATGGTTCAAATGGCTATAAGCACAATGGGACTTAACATCTGAGGTCATCAGTCCCCAAAACTTAGAACTACTTAAACCTAACTAACCTAAGGACATCACACTGTGGGGCGGCGGGTGGAATTATTATTTGTTTATAAATGTTTGAATGTAGAAACACTGCAGTTTCCCGGCCGATTAAGCATATGTGGGGTGGCGGGTGGAATTAATTGTTTTATATTAGCAGAGTGTTTCAAAAATGACCGGTATATTTGAAACGGCAATAAAAACTAAACGAGCAGTGATAGAAATACACCGTTTGTTGCAATATGCTTGGGACAACAGTACATTTTCAGGCAGACAAACTTTCGAAATTACAGTAGTTTACAATTTTCAACAACAGATGGCGCTCCGGTCTGGGAAACTCTATAGTACGATATTTTCCACATATCCACCATGCGTAGCAATAATATGGCGTAGTCTCTGAATGAAATTACCCGAAACCTTTGACAACGTGTCTGGCGGAATGGCTTCACATGCAGATGAGATGTACTGCTTCAGCTGTTCAATTGTTTCTGGATTCTGGCGGTACACCTGGTCTTTCAAGTGTCCCCACAGAAAGAAGTCACAGGGGTTCATGTCTGGCGAATAGGGAGGCCAATCCACGCCGTCTCCTGTATGTTTTCGGATAGCCCAAAGCAATCACACGATCATCGAAATATTCATTCAGGAAATTAAAGACGTCGGCCGTGTGATGTGGCCGGGCACCATCTTGCATAAACCACGAGGTGTTCGCAGTGTCGTCTAAGGCAGTTTGTACCGCCACAAATTCACGAAGAATGTCCAGATAGCGTGATGCAGTAATCGTTTCGGATCTGAAAAATGGGCCAATGATTCCTTTGGAAGAAATGGGGGCCCAGACCAGTACTTTTTGAGGATGCAGGGACGATGGGACTGCAACATGGGGCTTTTCGGTTCCCCATATGCGCCAGTTCTGTTTATTGACGAAGCCGTCCAGGTAAAAATAAGCTTCGTCAGTAAACCAAATGCTGCCCACATGCATATCGTCGTCATCAATCCTGTGCACTATATCGTTAGTGAATGTCTCTCGTGCAGCAATGGTAGCGGCGCTGAGGGGTTGCCGCGTTTGAATTTTGTATGGATAGAGGTGTAAGCTCTGGCACATGAGACGATACGTGGGCGTTGGCGTCATTTGGACCGCAGCTGCAACACGGTGAACGGAAACCCGAGGCCGCTGTTCGATCACCTGCTGCACTAGCTGCGCGTTGCCCTCTGTGGTTGCCGTACGCGATCGCCCTACCTTTCCAGCACGTTCATCCGTCACGTTCCCAGTCCGTTGAAAGTTTTCAAACAGATCCTTTATTGTATCGCTTTTCGGTCCTTTGGTTACATTAAACCTCCGTTGAAAACTTCGTCTTGTTGCAACAACACTGTGTTCTAGGCGGTGGAATTCCAACACCAGAAAAATCCTCTGTTCTAAGGAATAAACCATGTTGTCTACAGCACACTTGCACGTTGTGAACAGCACACGCTTACAGCAGAAAGACGACGTACAGAATGGCGCACCCACACACTGCGTTGTCTTCTATATCTTTCACATCACTTGCAGCGGCATCTGTTGTTGAAAATTGTAACTACTGTAATTTCGGAAGTTTGTCCGCCTGAAAATGTACTGTTGTCCCAAGCATATTGCAACAAACGGTGTATTTCTATCGCTGCTCGTTTAGTTTTTATTGCCGTTTCAAATATACCGGTCATTTTTGAAACACCCTGTAAATGTTCCTATTATTTATGCTGTCTTTTGCCGTTCTCAACACTGGCTCTCTAACTACAATATTGGCAACCAGAAAGTGATTAGCAAAACGTGAAGCCTGTAATTAGAATTCCTAGTGCCCACTTCATGTGAGAAATAGACTTATAGCTACAGCTTATAGCTCTGAGGAATTAGGGGATTGTCTGGGATTCATAATCAAAAACGATCGTGAAAAAACGTTCGCTATATTCTGAAAGTCACAGATGAAAAAAAAAAGAATCCACACAATGTGACTAACAGAGCAGTTCAGAGTCTAATGCGCTGATGCAACTATAACTGTCCAAATTAAATGTTTAAGTGAATGCTCGCCATAATTTGATGATAATGTTCATCAAACGCCACGCTAAATAATGGTAGAATGTTTGTCCCGCGACGGCACGTGAAAATACGACGTACGCAAACTGAAGATAGATCATTAAAGTCATCCCTGAATTAATACTTCACTTGAAAATGATTTCATGGTTAAGCGTAACCCGAGTAACTTAATACGGAATCCGAGGCTGTTTATAGCAATGATACCGACGCGACGCGACTCCCGACACAGATAGTGTGCTATTCAGTGTCTGGAGAGAACTGGGGCCTTACTTTCTCGCGCAGCGTTCTTATATATACAGCCGCGGTGCGGACGGCTAAGGGAACGCCTGATCAATTCCGCTCTCCCGACTAGCCGCTAGGCTAGTAATGCACCACTTTAAGTTACTGAATAGATCATCGCTTCCTTTGCTGATGGCCGATGAAGCTCACAATTTAAATGTGCATTGCCGGCCGAAGTGGCCGTGCGGTTAAAGGCGCTGCAGTCTGGAGCCGCAAGACCGCTACGGTCGCAGGTTCGAATCCTGCCTCGGGCATGGGTGTTTGTGATGTCCTTAGGTTAGTTAGGTTTAACTAGTTCTAAGTTCTAGGGGACTAATGACCTCAGCAGTTGAGTCCCATAGTGCTCAGAGCCATTTTTTTAAATGTGCATTCAGCACACAGGTAAGTAATTATAATAAAAATCTGACGTGGCTAAGTAAAATATTTTGGGCGAGAGAATTAATTTAATTACACTACACGCAGTAGACGAGCTGTGAACTTGCCCTTTGGAGATACGCTATCGCTATAGTTTTATAGTTATTCAATTGAAACTTCTCACATCCTTATGATTATAGCGGATCTCCATTCTACTTAAATTTAAACATCCTAGCCTTATTTATTAGCCTACTTAATCTATCTTGCTTCCTTAATTTTTAAGACAAAAACCAGAAAATCGTGAATTTCCACTAAAATTTTAATTTGTGAGATCCAAAGTACTGTTTCTACTCAATTGTTATGAAAAGGGAATCTAAATATAAATTTTTAAGTTTCTAGCTCTTTTCTGTTGCGCCAATGATTTTTACAGAAAAACGTTCAAATTTCGAAAATGGATAAAGTTATTGAATTGACATTCAACACATATTGATTTAGTATTACTCCTGACATGCTAGAAACGTTTCAGGTTATTTACTTGATTTTTAAAGTATTGCGCAACATTTATGACGTCAGAGCTAGTTACAGCGGACTAGGCTGGCACACAATGGAAAGACTGATGAGAATTTTATACAGCGTGAGTAGGCTGCTTCCCTACAACACAACACCCAGTCATCACGAGGCAGAGAAAATCCCTGACCCCGCCGCGAATCGAACCCGGGAACCTGGGCGCCATGATCAGTATTTTTCAGTTCTTGCACGACTGTCACTTTGTATCGGAAAAGTTCTAATTTTTTCCTTACAGTTGTGTGGGCCGTTCCGACACTAAAATCGATTTGGTTCAAATGGCTCTGAGCACTATGGGACTCAACTGCTGAGGTCATTAGTCCCCTAGAACTTAGAACTAGTTAAGCCTAACTAACCTAAGGACATCACAAACATCCATGCCCGAGGCAGGATTCGAACCTGCGACCGTAGCGGCCTTGCGGTTCCAGACTGCAGCGCCTTTAACCGCACGGCCACTTCGGCCGGCTAAAATCGATTTCCTGGGCGAGTTTTTTTACTGGCTTGTTTGGACTCATGGACATTTTATCGGAAATATCAAGTACTTTATCCTCAGACAAAACGCTAGGACGACCACTTCTCGGTGCATCTGTCACTGAATCCGTACTTCGAAATTTGTTCATCAGATCTCGCACAGCATCGCGATGTGGGAGTGTTGTCTCCGGGAAAACTGCATTAAATGTTTGACGAACTGACACTGTGTATTTACCGCCAGTCTTGAACATTTGTTCGACTAAAAACACACGTTCTTCAGTGGTTAGCGTTTTAATAGTGACAAAAACGAAACAGACGAACAAAGGAACTAAACATAAACATTCACGTCAACACGTAACGACACACACCAACGATAGTACTGCCGCTGGTTGAGATAAACGAAACAGTGGAATGTTGGGAGAGTCCGCTTGAAGGGAAGTAACCCAGGCAGGCGAACAATCATACGGCACACGCGGCTAAGAATCATACGGCACTGCGGAGAGACTTTTTGAATACCCCGTATAAAGCCCCAATATTTGAAATAAAAATATATATTTTCACTCTTCTTGCCGTCTTGGCAGGTCTCACGTTGTTAAGTCTGTGGGGTCCGCAGCTCGTGGTCGTGCGGTAGCGTTCTTGCTTCCCACGCCCGGGTTCCCGGGTTCGATTCCCGGCGGAGTCAGGGATTTTCTCTGCCTCGTGATGACTGGTTGTTGTGTGATGTCCTTAGGTTAGTTACGTCTACGTTGTTCGAAGCTCTAGGGGACTGATGACCATAGATGTTAAGTCCCATAGTGCTCAGAGCCATTTGAACCATTTTTGTTAAGTCTGTGGGCTTGTGCACCTGAGCCATAAAACACAACTGAAGCAAGTAAATAGTGATTGAAACATTTAGCAACAGTAGCTCGAAGATGGAAACGTTTTGTTCTGTGTCAGTAACATACAGGGGATGAACCTCATCAGCCAAATGGGTCACATAATCCTTCATAGTAATGTGACCTTGCAGATATGGCTGCACAAATCGTCACCGAGACCCTGGCAGATTTCAGTTTTGGGATGTAAACTTTGCCGGAAATTGGAAACATTGTACATTAGTAGTCATCCTTTCAAAGCACTTTCTTGCATTGCTCCATAGTCCACGAGCATTTGCATCACTGATAATTAGCTTTTGATTTTGTTTAGTTCTTCAGTGGCTTTTGCTGCTGGTGTCCTCTTATTTTCCGCCACATTCCTCTCCAATGATCGTCAGTCATGACCACTCAACACATGCGTTAGCATACTCAGCAGCGCCACTCTTCTGAGTAAATTATCAATACTTATTTCTTTTGTTGGAAACAGTAACAAACCGTAAGACACATAGAAGAAACCATTAGGAGCGACATTAGGTGCAATGACCACTTAAATCTAAGTACAAGAAGAGAAGATACCAGATTGAAATTCGTTGGAAGAACCTCAAGGAAATGTTTTTCTTCAACGGAAGAAGTGGCTTATAACACACTCATCAGACTGATTCTTGAGTACTGCCCATCAGTCTACTACCCTTACCAGTCTGGAATGATAGAAGCGATAGAGAACATCCAATGAAGAGAGATACGTTTCGTCACAGGGTCGTTTTAGACAGCACGAGAGCGTCACGAAGATGCTGAATAAGCTCTAGTGGCAGTCGCTGCCACAGAGCTCTTGGGAATCAAAAGAGAGGTTTACTGCAGAAATCGATGGGTGCAACATTCAACATGAGATGAACAATGTATTACTTCCTCCCTCATAGGTCACGTGAAAGAATCACGATGAGAAAATCAGAGGGATTAGAGTTCATACGGAGGTTTATCGACGGTCAATCTTACCATGCACCATTCATGACTGGAACACGGAAGTGGAGAAATGATTGCGATATCAGAAGTATCTTCCGTCAGACAACACCTCTTGCAGGATGGATAAGTCGTCTGGCCCACCATTATTCCGTCCATCACAGCGCCTAGACAATATTTCGGTAATATTCACCCTTGCCTTCATATTCATTAATGGAGGTGTGCAATCTTCAACCGCTCCAGTTACGTAAAGATCTAAAATCAGACTTCTTTGGTTTATTTTCGTATGTAGAACTGCATTCTGTATCCTGAATCTGCTTAGTTTATTCATCTCTTGGTCTAACTCTACGATTTTTACCCTCCACGCTGCTCACGAGTACTAAACTGGTGATCTGTTGATACCTCAGAATATGTCCCACCAACCGGTCCCTTCTTCCAGTCAAGTTGTGCCACAAATTCCTTTTCTCCCCAATTCTATTCAGTACATTCTCATTAGTTACGTGAACTACCCATCTAATCTTCTGCATTCTTCTGTAGCACCACAATTCGAAAGCCTCTACGCTCTTCTTGTCTAAACTCTGTATCGTCCGTGTTCCACTTCCATACATGGCTACACGCCATACAAACATTTTCAGAAACGACTTTCTGACACGTAAATATATATTCGATGTTAACAAATTTCTCCTCTTCAGAAACGCTTTCCATGCCATAGCCAGTCTACATTTTATATCCTCTCTACTTCGACCATCATTAGTTATTTTGCTCTCTAAAAATCAGAATTCATCAACTACTTTAAGTGTGTCATTTCCTAATCTAATTCCCTCAGCATCAACCGATTTAATTCGACTACATACCATTATCCTCGTTTTGCTTTTGTTGATGTCTGTCTTATATCCTCCTTTCAAGACACTGTCCATTCCGTTCAACTGCTCTGTATGTGACAAAATTACAACGTCATCGGCCAATTTTAAAGTTTTTATTTCATCTACATGGAGTTTTATTCCTACTTCGAATTTTTCTTTTGTTACCTTTACTGCTTGCTCAATGTACAGATTGAATAACATCGGGGATAGGCTACAACCCTGTCTCACTCCCTTCCCAACCATTGCTTCCCTTTCATACCCCTCGACTCTTACAACTGCCATCTGGTGTCTGTACAAATTGTAGCCGGCCGGAGTGGCCGAGCGATTCTAGGCGCTTCAGTCTGGAACCGCGCGACTGCTACGGTCGCAGGTTCGAATCCTGCCTCGGGCATGGATGTGTGTGATGTCCTTCGGTTAGTTAGGTTTAAGTAGTTCTAAGTTCTAGGGGACTGATGACCACAGCTGTTGAGTCTCATAGCGCTCAGAGCCATTTGAACCATTTGTACAAGTTGGTTCAAATGGCTCTGAGCACTATGGGACTCAACTGCTGAGGTCATTAGTCCCCTAGAACTTAGAACTAGTTAAACCTAACTAACCTAAGGACATCACAAACATCCATGCCCGAGGCAGGATTCGAACCTGCGACCGTAGCGGTCTTGCGGTTCCAGACTGCAGCGCCTTTAACCGCACGGCTATTTGTACAAGTTGTAAATAGCCTTTCGCCCCCTGTATTTGACCCCTGACACCTTCAGAATTTGAAAGAGAGTATTCCAGCCAACATTGTCAAAAGCTTTCTCTAAGTCTATATATGCCTTTCCTTAAACTATCTTGTAAGATAAGTCGTAGCGTCAGTATCGCCTCACGTGTTCCAACATATCTACATAATCCAAACAGATCTTCCCCGAGGTCGGCTTCTACCAGTTTTTCTACTCGTCTGTAAAGAATTCATGTTAGTATTTGCTGCCGTGACTTATTGAACTGATAGTCCGGTAATTTTCACACCTGTCAACGCCTGCTTTCTTTGGCATTAGAATTATAATATTCTTCTTGAAGTCTGAGGTTATTTAGCCTGTCTGACACATCTTGCTCGCCAGATTGTAGAGTTTTGTCAGGGCTGGCTCTCACAAGGCTATCAGTAGTTCTAATGGAATGTTGTCTACTCCCGGGGCCTTGTTTCGACTTAGGTCTTTCAGTGTTCTCTCAAACTCTTCACGCAGTATCATATCTCACATTTCATTTTCATCTACGTCCTCTTCCATTTCCATAATATTACCCTCAAATACATCGCCTTTGTATAGACTCTCTATATCCTCCTTCCGCCTTTCTGCTTTCCCTTCTTTGCTTAGAACTGGGTTTCCATCTGAGCTCTTGATATTCATACAGTTTGTTCTCTTTTCTCCAAGCCGGCCGTTGTGGCCGAGCGGTTCTAGACGCTTCAGTCTGGAACGGCGCGACCGCTACGATCGCAGGTTCGAATCCTGCCTCGGGCATGGATGTGTGTGATGTCCTTAGGTTAGTTAGGTTTAAGCAGTCCTAAGTTCAAGGGGACTGATGACCTCAGATGTTAAGTCCCATAGTGCTCAGAGCCATTTTGACTCTCTTTTTTCCAAATTTCTCTTTAATTTTCTGTGGGCAGTATCTATTTTACCGTCAGTGATATATGCCGCTACATCTTTACGTTTGTCATCCAGGCATTCCTGCATAGCCATTTTGCGCTTCCTGTCGATCTCATTTTTGAGACGTTTGTATTCCTTTCTGCCTTCTTCATTTAATGCATTTTCATATTTTCCCCTTTAATCAATTAAATTCAGTATTTCTTCTGTTACCCAAGGATTTCCACTAGCCCTCGTCTTTTTACCTACTTGATCCTCTGCTCCCTTCACTATTT
Organism: Schistocerca serialis cubense; assembly: GCF_023864345.2. Taxonomy (NCBI): domain Eukaryota; kingdom Metazoa; phylum Arthropoda; class Insecta; order Orthoptera; family Acrididae; genus Schistocerca; species Schistocerca serialis. The sequence goes on from NC_064640.1 coordinate 149,898,571, forward strand.
CATCTCTCAAAGCTACCCATTCTTCTTCTACTGTATTTCTTTGCCCCGTTCTTGTCGATCGTTCCCTAATGCTCTTTCTGAAACTTTCTACAACCCCTGGTTCTTTCAGTTTATCCAGGTCCCATCACCTTAAAATCCCACCTTTTTGCAGTTTCTTCAGTTTTAATCTACAGCACATAACCAATCGACTATGGTCAGAGTCCACATCTGCTCCTGGAAATGTCTTAAAATTTAAAACCTGGTTCCTAAATCTCTGTCTTCCCATTATATAATATATCTGAAACCTTGCAGTGTCTGCAGGCTTCTTCCATGTACACAACCTTCTCTCATGTTTCTTGAACCACGTGTTAGCTATTATTAATTTATGCTCTGTGCGAAATTCTACCAGGCTGCTTCCTCTTTCATTTCTTACCCCCATTCCATATTCACCTACTACTTTTCCTTCTCTTCCTTTTCCTACTATCGAATTCCAGTCCCTCATGACTATTAAATTTTCGTCTCTCTTCACTATCTGATTAATTTATTTTATCTCATCATACGTTTCATCTACCTCTTCGCGTTCTGCGGAGCTAGTTGGCATCTAAACTTGTACTACTGTGGTAGGCGTGGGCTTCGTGTCTATCTTGGCTACAGTAATGCTGTTCGTAGTAGCTTACCCGCACTCCTATTTTTTTATTCATTATTAAACCTACTCCTGCATTACCTCTGTTTGATTTTGTATTTATAGCCCTGTATTCACTTGATTAGAAGTCTTGTTCCTACTGCCACCGAACTTCACTAATTCCCACTATATCTAAGTCTAACCTATCCATTTCCTTTTTTAAATTTTCTAACCTACCTGCCCGATTAAGGGATCTGACATTCCACTCTCCGATACTTAGAACGCCAGTTTTCTTTCTCCTGATAACGCCGTCCTCCTGAGTAGTCCCCGCCCGGAGATCCGAATGGAGGACTATTTTACCTCCGGAATAGTTTACCCAAGAGGACGCCATCATCATTCAACCATACAAAAAAGCTGCATGCCCTCAGGAAAAATTACGGCTGTAGTTTCGCCTTGCTTTCAGCCGTTCGCAGTACCAGCACAGCAAGGTCGTTTTGGTTATTGTTACATGGCCAGATCAGTCAATCATCTAGACTGTTGCCCCTGCAACTACTGAAAAGGCTGCTGCCCCTCTTCAGGAACCACACGTTTGTCTGGCCTCTCAACAGATACCCCTTCGTTGTGGTTGTACCTATGGTACGGCTATTTGTATCGCTGAAACACGCAAACGTTTCCACCAACGGCAAGGTCCATTGTTCATGTGGGCGTGGTGATTAAGGATATGGGAAAATATAGCAATGTGCTACGAGGAACCATGACACAGAAACAACAGAGTAAGAAGTGGTTCATAGTAAATTAATGGAAACACGAGGCAGAATTATATGGGACTGTGAAACAGTTGACCGTTCTCTGTACTGTGCGTACATGGCAAAAAATTTAAATTAATGATTATTATCAGAACTATCGCCTTTCCTTCCTCATCCTTTTCCAATTAGAGCTTTTGTCTTTAGCTAACAACCTAGTTGTCGACAGGACATTAAACTGTAATCTTTCTTCCTTTCGTTTAACACTTCACATATGATTTGCTGAAGGGTAAAAACGAAATCTGTAAAATAAAAAATGAAGCTCTTACACTGCTGGCCATTAAAACTGCTACACCACCAAGATGACATGCTATAAACTCGAAATTTGACCGACAGGAAGAAGATGCTGTGACATGCAAATGATTAGCATTTCAGAGCATTCACACAAGGTTGGCGCCGGTGGCGACACTTACAACGTGCTGACATGAGGAAAGTTTCCAACCGATTTCTCATACACAAACAGCAGTTGACCGGCGTTGCCTGGTGAAACGTTGCTGCGATGCCTCGTGTAAGGAGGAGAAATGCGTACCATTACGTTTCCGACTTCGATAAAGGTCGGATTGTAGCCTATCGCAATTGCGGTTAATCGTATCGAGAAATTGCTGCTCGCGTTGGTCGAGATCCAATGACTGTTAGCAGAATATGGAATCGGTGGGTTCAGGAGGGTAATACGTAACGCCGTGCTGGATCCCAACGGCCTGGTATCACAAGCAGTCCAGATGACAGGCATCTTATCCGCAATCTGTAACGGATCGTGCAGCCCCGTTTCGATCCCTGAGTCAACAGATGGGGACGTTTGCAAGACAACAACCATCTGCACGTAACAGTTGGACGACGTTTGCAGCAGCATGGACTATCAGCTCGGAGACCATGGCTGCGGCTACCCTTGACGCTGCATCACAGACAGGAGCGCCTACGATGGTGTACTCAACGACGAACCTGGGTGAACGTGTGGTGTCACCGCCAGACACCACACTTGCTGGGTGGTAGCCTTTAAATCGGCCGCGGTCCGTTAGTATACGTCGGACCCTCGTGTCGCCACTATCAGTGATTGCAGACCGAGCGCCGCCACACGGCAGGTCTAGAGAGACTTCCTAGCACTCGTCCCAGTTGTACAGCCGACTTTGCTAGCGATGGTTCACTGACAAATTACGCTCTCATTTGCCGAGAGGATAGTTAGCATAGCCTTCAGCTACGTCATTTGCTACGACCTAGCAAGGCGCCATTATCAATTGCTATTTATCTTGTGATGCATGAACTGTCAGACCGATGTTCACCAATTATGGATTAAAGTTAAGTATTCCAACAGATACGTACTATTTTTGCTAGTCTCAAATCCCTGACCTGTTCCAGACCTCCCGCCATCCTGCGTGCGCTTAAACGCGTGCCTTTCGGCTTCCTCTCATAGTGGCTTGGCTGTCTAGCCAAGTCACAACAGAACGAATGGCAAAATGTAATTTTTTCGGATGAATCCAGGTTCTGTTTAGAGGATCATGATGGTCGCATCCGTATTTGGCGACATCGCGGTGAACGCACGTTGGAAGCATGTATTCGTCATCGTCATACTGGCGTATCACCCGGCGTGATGGTATTAGGTGCCATTGGTTACACGTCTCGGTCACCTCTTGTTCGCATTGACGGCACTTTGAGCAGTGGACGCTACATTTCAGACGTGTTACGACCCGTGGCTTTACCCTTCATTCGATCCCTGCGAAACCCTACATTTCAGCAGGATAATACGAGACCGCATGTTGCAGGTCCTGTACAGGCGTTTTTGGATACAGAAAATGTTCGACTGCTGCCCTTGCCAGCCCATTCTGCAGATCTCTCACCAACTGAAAACGTCTGGTCAATGGTGGCCGAGCAACTGGCTCGTCACAATACGCCAGTCACTACTCTTGGTGAACTGTGGTATCGTGTTGAAGCTGCATGGGCAGTTGTACCTGTACACGCCATCCAAACTCTGTTTGACTCAATGCCCAGGCTTATCAAGGCCGTTATTACGGCCATAGGTGGTTGTTCTGGGTACTGATTTCTCAGGATCTATGCACCCAAATTGCGTGAAAACGTAATCACATGTCAGTTCTAGTATAATATATTTGTCCAATGAATATCCGCTTATCAACTGGATTTCTTCTTGGTGTAGCAATTTTAATGGCCAGTAGTGTATTTCCTCGCGAAGAAGAGCGTCTGAATGAGTAGCATTGGCTTACAGAAGATTGCTGGGAACCGCAGTCTATGTATCGAAGTACCTTTCCCCGTGCCGTCTTCAGTAGAATAACTCGTATGAGCCAACGGAAACGTACTCGGAGGTTGATGGCACTTGAAACAACGAATGCAAATAAATATCGAGAAGGCCAGTGTGAAGTTCGGTCCTTTCGGAAACAGCTGCCAAGGTTTTTCGCGAAAAACAAAGCGGGCGGCGTTTGACACGTTGTTAAGAAGCGGGGTGAGTAATGGGATATCGGCCGAGGTATCGGCTTTCGCGTCACGCGGATGCGGCGGCGGCCACCCGCACCGACGGCGGCATTACGCACACAATGTGCCGGAAGGACGGCTGTGCATTGATCCGGAGGAGACAGATTGGGACCACACCGCCCAGTCACACCATCTGCTGCGGCCGGCCTCTGCCTGCCGAGCCGCCAGTAACAGTCAAGGGAATACAGCGACGACAAGGAAATGTGAACGAAAGGATTTCTTTAACGGCAGGTCAATTAACTGGGACGTTTATACATAGTGCGAAACATTTAACCACGGGTGGGAAAGAAATTGCCAACTAAAATTGTGAAAATTCGGTGTTACGCAAACCCTGCAACTAAACTGTAGGATATTTATGATTTTCATACTAAAGAACTTCCTGGAAACCTTTTTTGCAAATGTTCCGTTTCCGAACTTTTCGCCTATCAAAGAAGCCAGTTGCGACGGACGCGACAATAGTCGCGGTATTAGAGTTGTTTCGTTCTTACGCCAGTGTTCTAGCCACAGGGGGCTCAAAGGTGTTAAGAGGTAGGAAACGTCCATTTCCATTGCCTGGCCTAGGCTGATGAACTAGAGGTTGTTTCATGTACACAACAACGTTTCACCAGGTAACGCCGGTCAACTGCTGTTTGTGTATGAGAAATCGGTTGGAAACTATTTCATGGCCAGTAGTGTATATCTTTAACTCTTCTGCTCTCATTCGCAAAGACAGCCGCCTATCATACGTAAGCATCCATCACACTCATAATTGATAATGGAGCACAAAATGGAGCAAAGCGTTAATATCAAGTTATGCTTCCAATAAGGAAAACGGCGACGGAGACTCATGGCGTGTTAATGCAAATATAGGGTGTTGAAGCAGTGAGTAAAGAGTATGTGTCTGAGTGGTTTAAGCGCTTTAGCGACGGTAGAATGAGCCACTTTCGGGTCAACACGCACAATCTCAGACAACACTGAAGGAGTGCGACGTATGCTTCCAAATGATCGGCGGCTGACACATCCATGCCCGAGGTAGGATCCGATCCTGCGACCGTAGCGGCAATGCGATTCCAGACTGAAGCGCCTAGAACCGCTCGGCCACCTCGGCAGGCGCCCTGAAGGAAGTCATTCACAAGATGTGCACGATGGGGAAGCGAATTGTCGTTCATAAAGACGTATGCTTCGCCAGTATGCTGCCGATGTGGTTGCACTGTCAAGTATCGTACAGCCTTTACGGCGCCTTCTATGACCACCAGCGGCGTACGTCGCCCCTACATAATCACACCCAAAAACAGCAGGGAACTTCCGCCTTTACGTTGCTTCACTACTCTGAGGATATGTACTTTTAAGTTACTCATGTTGGCAGCTGTTCTTGCTTCGAATTCTGGAATATTTACTTCGTCTTCTTTCTTGAAGGAATTTCGAAAGGCTGTGTTTCGTAACTTTGCTTTCGCAGCACTTTCGTCAATAGTATTTTTCTTTTGCTTTCGCTCAGAGAAGGCATTGACTGTGTCTTGCCGCTAGCATACTTTACATACGACGAGAACCTCTTTGGATTTTCTGCCAGTTTTCGAGATAATGTTTCGTTATGGAAACTATTAGAAGCCTCTCGCATTGATGTCCACACTAAAATTCGAGCTTCTGTAAAAGATCGCTTATCTTGGAGATTTTGCGCTTCTTTGAATTGGGCATGCTTTTTTTGTTGTTTCTGCAACAGTCTTCTGAACTGTTTTGTGTACCAACTCAGGTTCAGCTTCTTCGTTTGTTAATTTATTTGGAATAAACCTCTCAATTGCTGTCGATACTATTTCTTTGAATTCAAGCCACATCTGGTCTACACTTACACTGTTAATTTGGAAAGAGTGGACATTGCCTCTCAGCAAGGCGTCAAGTTATTTTTATCTGCTTTTCTAAGTAGATATATTTTTCGTTTATTTTTGGACGATTTGTGGGTTACAATATTCAATCTCGCTACGACAGCCCTGTGTTCACTAATCCTTGTATCCGTATTGATACTCGTTATTAGCTCAGGATTATTTGTTGCTAAGAGTTAAGTGTGTTTTCACAATCGTTTACTATTCGCGTGGGCTCATGAGCTAACTGTTCCAAATAATTTTCAGAGAATGCGTTTAGCACAGTTTCAGATGATGTTTTAACGTGCCTTCGCGTTTAAACATGTACTTTCGCCAACATATCAAGGGTAAATTAAAGTGACTAACAACTATAACTGACTGAGTCTGGTACGTGTTTGAAACTAAATTCTAGCCGTCCGATGTGGCCGAGCGGTTGTTGGCATTTCAGTCCGGAACCGCACTGCTGCTACGGTCGGAGGTTCGAATCCTGCCTCGGGCATGGATGTGTGTGATGTCCTTAGGTTAGTTAGGTTTAAGTAGTTCTATATCTAAGGGATTGATGACCTCAGATGTTAAGTCCCATAGTGTTTAGACCCATTTGAACCATTTTTTTAAAAATTAAACTCAAGTTTTCTTTGAACCCTTCAGCAATTCTATCATCTAAGTTGGGACGTCGGTAAAAGGATGCAATTATTACTTTATTCCGGTTGCGAAGAATGACTTCTACCCACACTAACTCAAAGGAATTAAAATTTTGGAAATTTGTGGTAAGTTCCTATGGGACCAAACTGCTGAGGTCATCGGTCCCTAGGCTTGCACACTATTTAATCTAATTAAAACTAACTTACGCTAAGGACAACACACACCCATGCCCGAGGGAAGACTCGTACCTCCGAAGGGGGGAGCGGCGCGAACCGTGAGAAGTCGCCCGAGACCGCGCCGCTACCCCGCGCGGCTACAGGAACTATCTGCTTCAATTTCGCTCAAGGTAAACTATTTCTAACAGCAACAAATACGCCACCGTCAACTGTGTATTCCTTTCAGAACACTGTTAGGTTCTTCGCAAAAAATTCGTCTGAACTTATCTCCGTCTGTAGCCAGTTTTCCGTACCTACAGCGATTCGAGCATCAGTGCTTTCTACTAGCGTTTGGAGATCTGGTACTTTCCCAACACAGCTGCGACAGTATACAACTGTTGTACCGTTGGCTCTTGTATCTACGTTTTCCCTATGTTCGACCTGCACTCTTTGAGACTGGCCCTTGTTGTATTTCTCCGAGACCCGCTAACCTAAAAGACCCCAGTCCATGCCACACAGCCCCTGCTACCCATGTAGCCGCCTCCTGCGTGTAGTGGACTCCTGAGCTATTCAGCGGTACCCGAAATCCAACCACCCTATGGCGTAAGTCAAGGAATCTGCAGCATACATGGTCGCAGAACCGTCTGAGCCTCTGATTTAGACCGTCCACTCGGCTCTGTACCAAAGGTCCGCAATCAATCCTGTCGACTATGCTGCAAATGGTGGGCTCTGCTTTCATCTGCAAGCAAAACTGGCAGTCCTTACCACTTCTGTTAGCCACTTGAAACCAGAGAGAATCTCTTCTGATCCAAACTGACACACATCATTGGTACTGACGTGAGCCACCACCCAAAACTGGCTGCACCCTGTGCTCTTCATGGCATCCAGAAGTACCCTTTCCACGTCTGGAATGACTCCACCCGAAATGCACACGAAGTGCACATTGGCTTTCACCCCCTTCTTGGCAGCCATGTTCCTAAGGCGCCCCATAACGCGCCTAACATTGGAGCTCCCCACTACCAATAATCCCACTCTCTGTGACTATCCAAATCTGCCAAAAAACTGCCAGGCTGAGAGGTTCCCTCTAAAGCAAGACAAGGGACTGCATCTTGATGAGGGACAGTGTCAGCCGCAGACAGCAACTGGAACCTGTTTGTCAGACTAACCGGGGAGGCCTTACGTTCGGCAACCAGTGAAGTCTTTCGCTGCCTCCCACGCCCCAAAGCGACCTCCCACTCGACCAAGGGTGTATGGTCGATCTCAGTGCGAGTAGTAACTGGGCTGGTCACCGGTGCGCGCCGATCGGCGGACTCAGATGTGCTGGACGTTCGTTGGATCCCCACGGCGGATCCACAGCAGTGATGTCCATCCACAGCAGCTTCAGGCTGTCTAACTGAAGCCATTACAGCCTGGAGCTGAGAACGAAGTGTCACCATGACTAATTCGGCTCGCATCCGAACACAGACGTCACAGTCTCTATCTATATGTCTAGGTACGACTCTGACAGGTAATACGTACGTAAGCATCCTGTCTGATCACCTGCAGACTGTGGAAAACTACACTACACAGACAAACAAGGACAATCGATACGCGATATGCAACTCTGCTGTAGACAGGTAGGAAAACGCAAGAACTGTGGCCAATAAATTAGATTAACACACAGAGATTCAAAAACAGAACTATCGAAGCAAACAGGTGAGACTAAATAATTCGCTCCTGATTAGGAATTTGTAATATGTCACAAAATCGGTTTATTTTCCGGCGCAAACGAAAACGTGAGAATTGTGTCTTTTAAATATTAAATTAACACGCAGAAACTCAAGAAACTAAACTACCAAAGGGCACATATGAAACTATAGAATTCGCTCCTGGTTCGGAACTCGCAAAACGTCACAAAATCGGTTACTTCCCTGTGGCTGCTTGTGTCTCGGCCAGGTGCTGATAACTGACTTGCTTAAATTCCACAGAAGTCATGTAGTTAGGAAAGGAACTATAGTAAACAGAAATGACCTTATTCGAAATAGGTCCTTTGCCTTTCCAAACGACTGCTTTGCTTTATGAAGATGAAGTTTTTCGCCGAGGATCACTTCACTTCCTGAAAACAATAATCCAATACAGTCTTGTTAAAATAAAGTTATTCCGTTGCTTCAGTTTAACAAACCATAGAAGTGCTTACTAGAAATACGTTTTGGAGTACTAATCTTCCAGAATACATTCAGTCACCATTTTTGTTTTGTCTTGTAATTAATTATTTCTAACTTAACTTATTTCCTCCTCGAAATACGCTGAAGCGCCAAAGAAACTGGTATAGACATGCGTATTCAAATACGAAGATACGTAAACAGGCACAATACGGCGCTGCGGTCGGCAATATTTAAGTGGGTTGGAACGTGGTGCTATAGTCGGCGCACGAGCGATGGGACACAGCGTCTCCGAGGTAGCGATGAAGTGGGGATTTTCCCGTGCGATTATTTCACGAGGGTATCGTGAATATCAGGAATCCGGGAAAACATGAAATTTTCGACGTCGCTGCGGCCGGAAAAAGATCCTGCAAGAACGGGACCAACGACGACTGAAGAGAATTGATCAACGTGACAGAAGTGCAGCCCTTCCGCAAATTCCTTCAGATTTCAATGTTGGGCCATCAAAAAGTGTCAGCGTGCGAACCATTCACTGAAACATCATTGATATGGGCTTTCAGAGCCGAAGGCCCACTCGTGTACCCTTGATGACTGCACGACACAAAGCTTTACCCCTCGCCTGGGCCCGTCAACACCGACATTGAACTGCTGACGGCTGGAAACATGTTGCCTGGTCAGACGAGTCTCGTTTCAAACTGTATCGAGCAGATGAACGTGTACGAGTACGTAGACAACCTCAGGAGTCCGTGGACACTGCATGTCAACAGCGGCTGTTCAAGCTGGTGGAGGCTCTGTAATGGTGTGGGGCGTGTGCAGTTGGAGTGATATGAGACCCCTGGTTCGGCTAGGTACAACTCTGACAGGTGACATGTAAGGAAGCATCCTGTCTGATCACCTGCATCAATTCATGTCCACTGTGTATTCAGACGGGCAATTCCAGCGGGGCAATGTGATACCCCACACGTCCAGAATTGCTACAGAGTGCCTCCAGGAACACTCTTCTGAGTTTAAACACTTTCGCTGGACACCAAACTCCCCAGACATGGACATTATTGAGCATATGTGGGATACCTTTCAACGTGCTGTTTAGAAGATATCTCTACCCCCTCGTGCTCTTACGGATTTACGGGCAGCACTGCAGGATTCATGGTATCATTTCTCTCCAGCACTACGTCAGACATTAGCCCAGTCCATGCTGCGTCGTGTTGCGGCGCTTCTACGTGCCCGCGGGGACCTACACGATATTGGGCAGGCGTGCAAGTTTCTTTGGCTCTTCAGTATATATGGAGGAAATGTGGTCATGTTCAGGTGATTAAATGATTTGCCCAATAATGATATGTAATGAGTTTAAACAGTACACAAACAATATTAGGAACCACGTTAAAAGAAAGATACAATCCTGCCACTAGCGTTCAAGAAATCATACTTGGTTGCTACCAAAGATAGGCAGGGAAGATAAAAGCCATCATCTCTACGCGAAGCACTTAATTTGTAGCGTAGTGTACCTCTGAAGTAAAGGAGAGTTAAAGGTCTGAACCAGAGACAAATATGATTCTGTGGTTTCCTACACTTACGCCGCAGTGTTGTTAGCTTCAGAAGCCACCTAAACGTATCAGGAGCGAATTACACCCCAGAGGTGGCAATTAGTGTAGCTTATTGTTTGTGGAACGAATTCAAGATTTTTAGAATAGTCGAGCCTCCGTACAATCAGGGTAACTGTGGCTGCAGGAGCTTCATAATACTCACATCACACCCCCAATAACTGTTCCAAATAGATAAGACTGTCAATCTATCAATGTCTGACTGTAGAGCCATTCGCAAACAAGTCCACATTGTAGGTACGCAGAACCGAATTTGGGAAAAGAAAAATTGATTTTAATGAGCATTTACCTTATATAGCTTTTCAGAGTATGGAGCATTAGACATCGTTCCACGATACATTTTGTCCGCTGCTCATGGTCTAGTGGCTAGCGTTGCTGCGTCTGGATCATGGGGTCTCGGGTTCGATTCCTGTCCGGGTTGGGGATATTCTCTGCCCGGGGCTGGATGTTTGTGTTGTCCTCATTATTTCATCCTCATCATCATCATTCGTGACAGTGGCTGGATTGGACTGTGTAAAAATTGGGACTTAGTACGGGCGCTGATGACCGCGCAGTTGACCGCCACACAAACCAAACATCACCATTCATTTTGAAATTGTGGTTAATGTGGGAAACGTTGGGTCTCGGTTTGCGCTCTCATTTCTTTAGAACACGTAGGAATGAATATCCAGTTTCTGTTCAGGCATTTCAGGTTTCAAGAGGCATATCTCACGGTTCTCCACTCGTGAAGTAACGTTTCAGTCATTAATGCTAATGTGTGGTGATTTTGTTTTACCTCTTGTATTCGGTGGTAATGTAAAGACACATGGTCCTCTGCATTGCACTTGCAGATGAAACATGTTGTCTTATATTCAGATATTTAGCGTTATAATATGCTTGAGAGTAACTTCAGATTTTACAGGTGTATTATCATCCTCTTTGTCTTTGTTCAATTTAAGCATCCACGCGCTCCATCACTCGACATTAATTCACTCCAGAACCAACTTCTCAATACGTAGCACACTCCTTTTAGTTGCATTTAAAATATGTGAGTTAATAGCGCTAATTAAGCAGAGATTGGTGCTTTAGTAAAGAAAATGTTCAACTGTGCAGGTAAGTTCATGTTGCAGTTGAACTTCGAGATACATGCCAGTAAAGATAGAAACATCGAAGAAAATATCCAAGTAAATTCTGCTAACACACTAGCTCCTGGTTTTCAGATTATTATTATCTGATGTACAGCACAAATAGCAAAAAGAAAGTGTATCGACTGTTCATTTCAGACAGTGTTGCTCAGTGTGAGTACTGCAACTGACTATCGCAATCTGCGCGTGGTGGAGTCGTTGACCCTGTAACGCTGTTTTTCCTTATGAAACATGGCTAGATTTCTCGTGGAACGCTCTCTCTATTTTGGAACGCTATTGATAGGAGAGGGAGGAATAGGCGGGGTGGTAATAGGATTCCCGTCTCTACTAAAGCCCTCCATTTACGTATCGCTCTGCGAGCAGCGCACTGGTCACAGTACATCAGATGGATCTGTGTTTGCTACCGGAGAAGATCAGATTATCTTCGTGGTGTAGAAGTTACAGTGTTAGTAAGTGTTTCATCTTGGACAACGAGACTGGCAGTAGTTGTGAAAATGTTGGTGGAGCGCTTTGGTATTGCAGAAGGTGTCCCTATTTCTGCGTGTTGCTTACAAACAAATAAAGCAACAGTTGACAGAAGAGGATACTGTGATAACAGGAGTTACTACACATTTCAGGCAGAGGCATCAGATGAAGAGCTATCAGATGAAGAGACATAAGAGGAAAAAAATGATAGTGCCATGGCAGTGAGGAATGAAGTCACCAGTGGCGGAGCCGGCCCCGGTGGTCTCGCGGTTCTAGGCGCGCAGTCCGGAACCGTGCGACTGCTACGGTCGCAGGTTCGAATCCTGCCTCGGGCATGGATGTGTGTGATGTCCTTAGGTTAGTTAGGTTTAAGTAGTTCTAAGTTCTAGGTGACTAATGACCACAGCAGTTGAGTCCCATAGTGCTCAGAGCCATTTGAACCAGTGGCGGATTTCCAGGGAAGCATATCTTACGAGCGGGCTGTCAAAAAAGATAAATGATGAGAGAGTGGTGTGGTGGCCCACAACTACGTACCTTCCGACTCTGCGTTGAAATATTAAAAGTTTTGGCTGGTTTCGTTGTCTAGGGGCTGGGATACGCAGTTGCCGCATTACGAGCCAAATACTGCTGAGTCTACAGTATACAATATAAATGTGCACATGAATCGAATGGTCGAAGGTTCCTATCACTCGGCAATTGCGAATTTTGAACGTGACATACACATTAATAAATGAAAGATTGCAATTAAATAAAATCTGTAGGTACTATTTTAACGACTTTAAATGATGAGTACGATAGCAGAAGTACTTTTCGGAATGCCGTATATTTCTGCAAAACACTTATTGGTGTCAATGGTCCAGCAATAACAGGGAAACAACAGATTCCTACTCCATGTAATTAGTTATGAATGACAACATAGCTCAAGAGATATTCACTTCTAAACGCGTACTACGTCTTCAATGTAGAAACCACGGAAATCTCACAAGTTCCCAAGTCGGCACTCCGAAGTATTTCTGTCTCTCGCGACCACGCGCAAACCGCTCCACTCTCCAAGTCTTTCCGCGACTCTCCCTCGCGCCGCCCTGTCCCGAACTGTCCGTCCAGCACCTCCCGTGTTCTGTGCCGTACTCCCCGTGTCCTGTGCGACTCTCCCTCGCGCCGCACTATTCCAAACTACTTCGTGTCCTCTCCAGAAACGATGCTCCTCCCCAACCTCCGTACTTTTCTCTTACAAGGGGAAGGCCTCAGACACGGCCAATCCATTCGGCTCAAATTTGGCAGGTCGCTTGTGTACAACCTAAAACGAAGGACTCTAAGATATTTTGGGTCAACACCCTCACAATTTTGAGAAAATCACCCCTAAAGGTTACGACGAGCAATCGACTCAAAATTGGAGTGATCGATAGATAATTGTAAATAGAGCATTTTTCATAATCAGGTATGGGGTCCGCAAACGCAAACTTTTCCAGAAATCGAGGAAAGAAACTTTTGCAACTGCCGCTTCTGTACCCACATGTTAAACGCTTTTCGCCGACTGCGCCGATAGCGTAACGGCCAAGGTAATTGGCTGGAAATGCGAAAAACCGTGTTCGAATCTCGTAGAAATCTAGCGGAAGTTATTCTTTTCCTTTTTATGTTTCCATACCTCAATTGATAGGGATAGGAGGATTAATAAGGTAAGTAAATCAATAAGGAATGGTAATAATAAGGTAGGCAAATAAATTTCTCAAACCTCTTGGGATAGTAAACAACTAAAATGTTACTCCAGGTCACTTTACAGTCGCTCTTCCAGTCACTGTTACGTGTCCTCACTTTTCTTCGAACAACTAGACGGATGGTAAATGTGATATAAATTTTCGAAATAAATATACTCATGGCACCAAGTACATGTAATGAATGCAATCTTTCGACAGCTGCACTGTTCCTTCCGAAGAGTTGGAGGAAAACAAACTTGGTTTACATTTAAAAATGTCTTTTTCGGGAATTAATTTTGATGAGCACCACGCATACGATATCGTTGCCTGAAAAATCGGCGCTGAAAGTTGGTTATGAATTATGCTGTGAATAGTTATTGCATCCGTGCGATTGTGCAATTCCCAGCCAGTTACCTTGGCCTGTGTTTGGTCGTTGCGGACGTCACATGACATCCGTTCAAGTTCGTTTGTTGATAGTTCCACTCAGTTTTTTTTATTACAGAGGCCAACCGGCTCTCTGACCGAACACACTGAGCCGGCCCGTTGCGCTATCGGTGCTGTCAGCGAAAAACGTTTACCATGTGGGTACAGAAGCTGCAGCTGTAAAAGATTCTTAGCTCGATTTTTGGAAAAGTATGCGTTTTCGGACTCCATACCTGATGATGAAAAATGCTCTATTTACAATTATCTATCGATCTCGCCAATTTTGGGCCAACTGCTCGTCATAACCTTTAGGGATGATTTTCTCAAAAACGCGGGGGTGTTGACCCAAAATATCTTAGATTCCTTCGTTTTAGGTTTTACAAAAGCGACCTGCCAAATTTGAGCCGAATCGGTTGGCCGTGTCTGAGGCCTTCCCCTTGTTAGTAGCGAGCGCTGTGATTGGCTAGAGCCCTCCCTCCATGTCTCCAAGCCAACATATCCACACAAACGTAACGAAACACATTCGAAATATTGAATTTACATTTAAATAACTTGAAATTAAATAAATATTCCTACGGCTGGACCACAAACACCCTCTAACACACATTATTAAATACATAAACAAATTAAATAAACATATATCAAAGGAACAGCAACAAAAGGTAGGCCAGTAGACTAATGTCTCTGTTCTTTCTAAAACACAATAAATGTTTAACCAATTTCCTCATGAATAGCATATATCGGATATAAACAAAGACATAGATGAATAAATATATTTATAAGCATGCTGCTACCGTTTTTTCGTGTCACTGTGGAATACTTATGGCCTGACGCGATTAATAGTAATCGGCCACTTTGACCTCCAATAACTCATGTACTATTCAAGTTACATGACTGTAATTCATACCAATTTAGGTTTACACTAATAGCTTTCTAAAGACATGTAGATCGAAGAAACTGGATGAACCGTTTAGATTTTGGAAATTCGTTGCTGCGTATTACTAGTATAATTTACCGTCAGATACTAAACTTTAAACTAATAAAGATATTGCAAATCTGATTACATCAGAATCGTGATTCATCTGGCTACTATTAATTTCTATACGACTCCCGGCGTGTCTCCCTCATCGACACAGCGTCCCCAAGGAATTCCCAGCCACGTGGTCCGGCTGTTGTATGGCATCACGAGGTTGCTGCCGTGCCGCGACCTGCCGAGAGGCCCCAGCTCGGCCACGTCAACCCCGAGCTTAAGAATATTTTCAGGGCGCCACGACTCGCCGGTTACCTCACACCAGCCATCACCTCCTAGAAAACCAACGAAGTTCCAGAAGGATATCTGGTTTATGCATCCAAGATATGAAGAAAATAACCAAGGGAAAACCAAGGGAAAAAGATGAAACTGTTGATCTTCCCCATCTGTGTCGCCCTGGATTAGCAGCTGGTATGACATCACATCTGAAAATTTCAACAGTGTCGGCACAGAAAAAAAAAACAAAGCGCAAGACTGTATTACAACACTCATAAAACATTTTAAAGCGACGTGCTGCACACAAAGAAACTTCACATGCTGTGCACCAGTACGAAGTCTCTTTGTGAATGTCTCTTCTCATGCACACCGCACATCTTGGGTGTTAGAAGGTCTGGAAACTGCCTGGCTGCGACGTGTGCTACTTTCTGCGTGGGTGCCCTACTGTTGACCCTTGTTGTGGTGAAGATATCGTCAACTGTTTACCAAGACTAATCATGAAGCTCATTCCACTTTGTTCACAACCATTCTTCTTGTACACAATTATGCACTAAAGCGTGCAGTGTCCAACAAGAGGCAATACAGCTTCTGATAAAAGAATATAATTCGTCAGACTCAAAAATTCTGCAGGATATGATAAATCGTGAATTACTTGATCAAAGCGTCAGAAAACGCAATAATGCATGGCTGCATATTGAGACTTTGGGCAATGAAAGTAAAGAAGAAAACTGACCTTCGCGATTCACTGCAGTTCAAAGCTTCCATCTAATAGGTAATGAAATTTAATTGTAGTAATAAAATTTTGTGTCGCGCAATAACCCACAAATGTAGCAATCGGTTGGTTGAAGGGGATGCTGCTATTCAACAAAAGATTTGTAAATTCATGAGAGAAATCAGGTCTCCCATTGAAGATAAACGTCGACCAACCAAGATCTGATAAAGCGATGCCATTTGGTTGGATTTTCGCAGTGGAGGGAAGCAAGGATAATACCTAAGATTGTGATGGATGGTATGCTGCTACCCCAGTTGTATGTCCTTGTATCGGAACCCACCGGCGGTTTTCCTACAAATAAGAGTATAAATTTATTGAACATCAAGGCATTTTCTAGCAAATCTGCTAATATGTCGAAGAGGGATTTAAACGTTTTCCTAGAACAAGTAATGAGGCCAGAGATACAAGAAGAAACTGAAGCCTTTCTTTTGGTTGACACCTGGACAGCCAATAGAGATGAAGAATTGTAAAACTACACAGTTCCTGAAGGCGCTGAATTCATCAAGAAGCTGATTCCAACAAAGTACACAGGCACTGTGCAACGTACCGCCGTTCACTACTTCCGTCGATACAAAAGTTTTGTAAAATTTATCACATATACAATTATGGTATCTTTTGATGATGACGTTAACATATGGCATGGAGACCACTTTTTACGTCTTCAGTCGTTTGTGTATTTCCAGTTCTCGTCACCACTATTCTCCAACTTAACCAAATCCGCATTTTTCGATGCGCGCTCACCAAAGACTATCCTGGTATATTTCAAACACCCTAGGAATATTGCTTAGAAGAAGGATTAACGGAAGAGTGTTTCCTTGAGAACTGTGACCAATATTCTTTCACCAAATACGCACACTGCGAGAACTGTCTATGCACTGATCATGCTGTTATTACTGATTTGCATATTTTTTGCCTCTGACAGCGTAGGCAAGTAAGTAAACTCTGTTCTAAAGAGCTTCATGTCATATTATTGGCTATTTATCCCAACTAATCCATTTGTGTAATAAGTCATTCATACTTACAATATTACCATCGTAAGTTGGACAAGTGCTATTTCCTGTTCTAATAGCCCATAGTAGATGCCGTTTTTATGGTGTATGTCTATTTTGTTGCTCTATTAACTGTGCTATGTATGAATATAATTTGCGCGATAAAATTTGGTGACCTTCTCTTGTTAATATCACGCATTAATGTGCGTAACTGAATGAAAACGTAAGAAATATATTTACGTTTTAATTCTGTATATCGCCCTACATTGAACTGGGCGTTAATACGCAGACATCTTACTAAAAAATGCCTAGAAGATACGACAGAATATGGGTCGCAGGATACAATAAATGTTATTTAGTAAGGAATTACCTGTTTCTTTTCTGTCATCGATGCAAATAAAACCGATTTTCTTGACTGTCAACTACTTTTTACTGGAATATACCTGAAAGTAGTACTTTACCTATGTAAATACATAAAACTGCAACCAGTCACTTTTTCTGAATAATTACTTATTATTCGATGAACCGGTTTTCGAACCTTTTCAGGTTCATCTTCAGATGGTTTCTGGAAGTTACATCATTATTTCTAGCATAATGCTGGGTACTGGCTTGCGACAGTATGTTCCTTGTTAACATTTGTATAGCACATGCTGGGTGCTGGCAAAGTTTCGCTGCCACAGTGTAAATAAATACAGATTGTGTAAAAGTGTGTGAAGTGATATACCAACTGGCCATCAAAATGGAAACAGACAGATGGACACTAAGGAAAAAAGCTGCCCACACTGTCGCAAGTCAGCACCCAGCATTATACTACACTCCTGGAAATTGAAATAAGAACACCGTGAATTCATTGTCCCAGGAAGGGGAAACTTTATTGACACATTCCTGGGGTCAGATACATCACATGATCACACTGACAGAACCACAGGCACATAGACACAGGCAACAGAGCATGCACAATGTCGGCACTAGTACAGTGTATATCCACCTTTCGCAGCAATGCAGGCTGCTATTCTCCCATGGAGACGATCGTAGAGATGCTGGATGTAGTCCTGTGGAACGGCTTGCCATGCCATTTCCACCTGGCGCCTCAGTTGGACCAGCGTTCGTGCTGGACGTGCAGACCGCGTGAGACGACGCTTCATCCAGTCCCAAACATGCTCAATGGGGGACAGATCCGGAGATATTGCTGGCCAGGGTAGTTGACTTACACCTTCTAGAGCACGTTGGGTGGCACGGGATACATGCGGACGTGCATTGTCCTGTTGGAACAGCAAGTTCCCTTGCCGGTCTAGAAATGGTAGAATGATGGGTTTGATGACGGTTTGGATGTACCGTGCACTATTCAGTGTCCCCTCGACGATCACCAGTGGTGTACGGCCAGTGTAGGAGATCGCTCCCCACACCACGATGCCGGGTGTTGGCCCTGTGTGCCTCGGTCGTATGCAGTCCTGATTGTGGCGCTCACCTGCACGGCGCCAAACACGCATACGACCATCATTGGCACCAAGGCAGAAGCGACTCTCATCGCTGAAGACGACACGTCTCCATTCGTCCCTCCATTCACGCCTGTCGCGACACCACTGGAGGCGGGCTGCACGATGTTGGGGCGTGAGCGGAAGACGGCCTAACGGTGTGCGGGGCTGTAGCCCAGCTTCATGGAGAAGGTTGCGAATGGTCCTTCCCCAAAACCCCAGGAGCAACAGTGTCCCTAATTTGCTGGGAAGTGGCGGTGCGGTCCCCTATGGCACTGCGTAGGATCCTACGGTCTTGGCGTGCATCCGTGCGTCGCTGCGGTCCGGTCCCAGGTCGACGGGCACATGCACCTTCCGCCGACCACTGGCGACAACATCGATTTACTGTGGAGACCTCACGCCCCACGTGTTGAGCAATTCGGCGGTACGTCCACCCGGCCTCCCGCATGCCCACTATACGCCCTCGCTCAAAGTCCATCAACTGCACATACGGTTCACGTCCACACTGTCGCGGCATGCTACCAGTGTTAAAGACTGCGATGGAGCTCCGTATGCCACGGCAAACTGGCTGACACTGATGGCGGCGGTGCACAAATGCTGTGCAGCTAGCGCCATTCGACGGCCAACACCGCGGTTCCTGGTGTGTCCGCTGTGCCGTGCGTGTGATCATTGCTTGTACAGCCCTCTCGCAGTGTCCGGAGCAAGTATGGTGGGTCTGACACACCGGTGTCAATGTGTTCTTTTTTCCGTTTCCAGGAGTGTAGAAATGATGCTATAGCTTCCAGAAACCATCTGAAGATGAAACTGAAAAGGTTAGAAAACCGCTTCATGGAATAATAACTAATTATTCAGAAAAGTGACTGGTTGCAGTTTTATGTATTTACATCCAATTAACAGTCACGGGTTCTAAAATATCCGTAATGGATAAGCATAATCAAGTACACGTACCAGTTTGAGTTGATCTGGAAATACACAGTCTATTTAGTGAAGTCACATCCAAAGTGGTATGATGCGGCCTAGAAGACTACCACTACTATCATATCTTATGTTTCTGCGCAGTTCAATGTCCTTTGTTACGATACATTTACTCCAGACATTTCCCTCTTCGGGCAGTGTTATCAGCGGAGTCAGTGATCTTCCCGACGTTCACCCAATTAACAAGAACTTCTCTGTCAGATTTTCGAATAGAAGCTAACCATTGATTCTCAAACTCGTTTTTGAAGGAAATGTGGGTATAGTTCAACGACCCGTCGGCACTGAGAACGATGATGAATGGAATCGGTCATGGTCTGCTGGAGGAACCAAGGAGGAAAGAAAATTAGGGTTTCTCGTCCCGTCGTCATCGACGTCATTATAAACAGATTTGAACCGTCGTTCTCCCGAATGCGAATCCTAACCACTGCGCCACTTTTCTCTGTTTGGGGGAACCATCCTAGAATTCGCTTGAAGTGACATAGGGAAACAGAAAGCAAGTCGGTATTTCAATTCCTGTCTGCCTTTCAGAATACAAGTCAGGTACATAAGATGTGCCCATCATTACATAGGCAACATTTTCCCAAGAGACAGATGTAGGCATCTAGGTGATTTATCGTATTTTACAGTAGATACGATTACCAAATACTTTTATAACACAAATCCTTGGTATCATCAACAGAGCTTGCGCAGGTGCATCAAACAGCGAATGTAAGAAGGCAGTGAACAGAAAGGTAGTTAAATTCTAACGAGCTTCGGCCCTAGAAACACTGGAGGTAACTAAAGTCACTGTCTGTAGAATTAGTTCCACTCATGTACTACTGCGTAGTGGATATCACAGTATATTCGGGGTGGTCCATTGATAGTGACCGGGCCAAATATCTCACGAAATAAGCATCAAACGAAAAAACTACAAAGAACGAAACTCGACCAACTTGAAGGGGGAAACCAAATGGCGCTACGGTTGGCCCGCTAGATAGCGCTGCCATAGGTCAAACGAATATCAACTGCGTTTTTTTAATAGGAACCCCCATTTTTTATTACATATTCGTGTAGTACGTAAAGAAATATGAATGTTTTACTTGAACCACTTTTTTCGCTTTATGATAGATGGCGCTGTAATAGTCACAAACGTATAACTACGTGGTATCACGTAACATTCCGCCAATGCGGACGGTATTTGCTTCGTGATACATTACCCGCGTTAAAATGGACCGTTTACCAATTGCGGAAAAGGCCGATATCGTGTTGATGTATGGCTATTGTGATCAAAATGCCCAACGGGCGTGTGCAATGTATGCTGCTCGGTATGCTGGACGACATCATCCAAGTGTTCGGACCGTTCACCGGATAGTTACGTTATTTAAGGAAACAGGAAGCGTTCAGCCACATGTGAAACGTCAACCACGACCTGCAACAAATGATGATACCCAAGTAGGTGTTTTAGCTGCTGTCGCGGCTAATCCGCACATAAGTAGCAGACAAATTGCGCGAGAATCGGTAATCTCAAAAACGGCGGTGTTGAGAATAATACATCAACATCGATTGCACCCGTACCATATTTCTATGCACCAGGAATTGCATTGCGACGACTTTGAACGTCGTGTAGAGTTTTGCCAATGAGCATAAGAGAAATTACGGGACGATGACAGATTTTTTGCACGCGTTCTATTTAGCGACGAAGCGCCATTCACCAACAGCGGTAACGTAAACCGACATAATATACGCTATTGGGCAACGGAAAATCCACGATGGCTGCGACACGTGGAACATCAGCGACCTTGGCGGGTTAATGTATGGTGCGGCATTATGGGAGGAAGGATAATTGGTGCCGATTTTATCGATGGCAATCTAAACGGTCCAATGTATGCTGATTTTCTGCGTAATGTTCTACCGACGTTACTACAAGATGTTTCACTGCATGACAGAATGGCGATGTACTTCCAACATGATGGATGTCCGGCACATAGCTCGAGTGCGGTTGAAGCGGTATTGAATAGCTTATGTTATGACAGGTGGATTGGTCGTCGTAGCACCATCACTGGATCTGACGTCCCCGGATTTGTTTCTGTGGGGAAAGTTGAAGGATATTTGCTGTCGTGATCCACCGACAACGCCTGACAACATGCGTCAGCGCATTGTCAATGCATGTGCGAACATTACGGAAGGCGAACTACTCTCTGTTGAGAGGAATGTCGTTACACGTATTACCAAATGCATTGATGTTGACGGACATCATTTTGAGCATTTAGTGCACTAATGCGGTATTTACAGGTAATCACGTTGTAACAGCATGCGTTCTCAGAAATGATAAGTTCACAAAGGTACATGTATCACATTGGAACAACCGAAATAAAATGTTTAAACGTACCTATGTTCTGTATTTTAATTTAAAAAACCTACCTGTTACCAACTGTTTGTCTAAAATTGTGAGCCATATGTTTGTGACTATTACAGCGCCATCTATCACAAAGTGAAAAAAGTGGTACAACTAAAACGTTCATATTTCTTTACGTACTACACGAATAATTAATAAAAAATGGGGGTTCGTATTTAAAAAAACGCAGTTGATATCCGTTTGACCTATGGCAGCGCCATCTAGCGGGCCAACCATAGCGCCATCTGGTTTCCCCTTAAAGCTAGACAAGTTTCGTTCTTTGTAGTTTTTTCGTTTGACGCTTATTTCGTGAGATATTTGGCCCGGTCATGATCAATGGACCACCCTGTATACACCAACGTGATACACATTCTACCTATAAATTTCCCAATTCACAAGTGAACCAACAGATATTTACAAAATAAATGAAATTAAACCTTTATTTTGTCATCATTTTGCTTCTGTTCCATATCGGTACCTACTTACATCAGTTGCGTAGTGTAGTTGCGAAACACGCTGATACCCAGTGCTTTGTTCTGTTCAACATTTAAAGCATTTCAGAAAGCACTCGTAAGAGGGCCGTAGCATTCTCCTTTTATTTCAGTTGAACGTGTTCTCAACATAGTATTGGAATCAAGTTTTTACTGTAGCAAAGAAATACCGTGAATCTACATCTGAATAACAAGAGTGTGCAGTACCTACATAAAACACGCCTCTGTGAAAAATTATTTGCCAGAAGCATTACAGTGTAATAGTTAAGACGACAAAATGGACAGCTAAAACCGGCTAGGAGAAAAAGAATAATCCAGCAACAGAGTACAGAACACTGAACGAACATGAAACTACTTAGATATTTCTGTCGATTTATGCAGCGCGATTCAGTTATTGGTAATTGCCATTTACAACTCTTCAGTGACTCGTAGCGGAGACAAGAGTATTGAAGTTTTTGAGACGAAGTTTATATTCGTGAAAATACCAAGATAGCTCATTTCGTAATTCAGGTAATTTAAAATTCGGTTTGGGGAAATGTATGGGTCTTGCTTACCGCATGTTTTCATGAGATTTGAAATGAATACAGCTTTAAAAATAAATTTAATATAAAAAGTAATATATTTTAGTTTCTGAATTAGAACTGACTCTTGAACGTTGATTTAATTTCAAAAGCCCTCGCTAGATTATGGTTCACTTCATAATTACGTTCGAATGAATATTCCATTAAGGAGAATAAACTTGACCATAACTGTAATTACTAATTTTACAGAACGTTTGAAAATGCTGTTAATGTTTTTTGACTAACTACAGCTATATTTTCAGAGCTCATATTAAAATCTCCGAACACTTCCGACGGTATATGTTGATTTAACTAACTCGAGTTAATATGTTTTCAAAATGAGTAAATAATGGAAGGAAGATTAAAGTTACACATGTGGCCGGTATCGAGTTCATTGCGGATCGTTAGCTCGGATGAACGAGGATGGGAAAAGAAAACTACACTGACCTTACAGAAGGAGCCACCGTAGCATTCATCTTAATGGTTCCGGGAAATGAAGGAATATCTAAATCATGACTGATTCTACTTCTTGTTGTCTCTACATTACACTGCTTTGAATCACTAGGGCAAAAACAGCAATTACGTGGCAAAATTTTCTGAAGTGTCGTTGTATCGACTATATGATAATTTGTCTGAGTGATACCGATGCTGAAAACATATCAATACACAAGAGATTTTATATATCAAAAAGAGTAATTCATATCTAAAAACAAAATTAATAGGTTTTAAACATGCAACACTTGTTTAAATGTGTTTTATGAGAAGTGTGTCATAGTTTATTTCTACATACTTTGTCAAAAAGATGCGATTTTTATAAAAAAGTGTATTGACATTTCTATTGTTTTCAAAATTAAAAAATTCTAGAGATGATTAACTACGCTAAATTTCCATTTATACAGTTATAAGAGTTATAACAGTTCCAGTAATATTAAAACATTGTCTATAAATCAGAAATATTAGCATTTTAAAGTTCTGCTTAGTGTCTTTGACCAGTCATTTCTTAAAGGAATGAGATTGGAAAGTGGTGTTAATTTTAACATTATCAGAAAACTATGAAATTAAGAATCGTGGTGGCTGGCCATGAAATGTAATCGGAAGAGACAATGGTGAACCGGAATAAATATTTATAGTTTTCAAAGTTTCGGCATTGGAACCTGCTGATACGGCAGGGTAGATACAGGTGCAGAATCGGAGTTCCTCTGAGGTCGTACCGCTCACTACTTCGTAGGTATCCGTCGTACTTAAATGCATTGCTCGAGATATATGCTTTACGTCAACCACTTTCTCTTTTAATTTGCGGAGTTGCAAAATTTAATTCGGGTTTGAAGGCTTCCCAGACGTATTCAAAATTTTGTCGCAGTGTTATACATAGAATTACTTCTACCGCTTTTCATTACGTGTTTCCACATCTCTCTTTTTCGGAGCAATGCTTCATTATAGCTGCTTAATAACTTCCTATACTACGTAAAAATATGTCATTTCATTGATTGCAAGCTAATAATTCACATACACCACACCAAATGGAGCAGTTCAACTGAAGAAATGGGGACACATATATAAGCTCGGACAAGTGAAAGAGTTACTAACTCGATACGTTCGGACAGACAAGAAGTTCACCAATTGGACTGTTTCCAACACACAAAGAATTAATGGACTTGCTTTCTACATTTATATAACACACAGCCGGATTTGTTGATGCATGTGATACATCTTCACTCCAAAGAAGTAAAAATGAATTCGTTAAAAATAATTAAGTAATTATCATACTGATGAGATGAATTTATCATCTATGAAAGTATGTGAGGAATTTTCATTTTGTTAAGATCATTTGATAGAATGTGTGAAAAACAGATGACTGTTTACATACAGTATCCAGTAAAGGTATAAAGAAAATCGGGTAAATCTATTAATATTGTTAAGTTGTTGTGACATTCATTCCGAAGACTGATCTGATGCTGCTTTCCAAGCTAGTCCATCGTCTGCAAGCCTCTTCATGTCAGCATAGCTTGTGCAACCTACAGCCATTTGAGCCTGTTTACTGTATTCAAGCAAAGGTTTCACCCAATATACACCTCTCTGTTACCAAATTGACGATTCGTTGATGCCTCAAATTGTGTTCTATCAAACGATCCTTTCTTTTAGTCAAGCTATGCTGTAAATTTCTATTCTCCCAATTTAGATTTAGATACAGTATCGGTTCGTTATATTGACAGTAGATTGTCTATGTGAATATCGATATTAGTTTTTCCAAATAATGATATGTTTCTTCCCTACATTGCTGGACGTACCGTCATACGGTGAGAGATGGGAACACGTGATGCACCCAAGAACGTTACCGAACGTGATCGTTTGGATGATTCTGGTGCTACTGTGTGAAGAGGCATTATGCAGCATTGCCGTACTGACGTCCAAATCTTTGAAAACTGTACACTGACCAGTCAATGTTACTGTGAGACTGGACACCTTTCACATGAGCGTATTTTCAGGGGTGCATTCAGCCATGACTTCATACGAGGGTGAGTCAAATGAAAACCTTAAATGTTCTTCTAAATATTATTTACTGTGCAGAAGTGGTACAAAGCTGTATCACTTTTCAACATAATCTCCTCCACTCTCAATGCAAGTCCTCCAGGGCTTACAAAGTGCATAAATTCCTTTAGAAAAAAATTCTTTTGGTAGTCTGCGCAACCACTCATACACCGCGTGGCGTACCTCTTCATCAGAACGGAACTTCTTTCCTCCCATTGCGTCTTTGAGTGGTCCAAACATATGGAGATCACTTGGGTCAAGGTCTGGTGAGTATGGTGGATGAGGAAGACACTCAAAATGCAGGTCTGTGATTGTTGCAACTGTTGTACGGGCAGTGTGGGGCCTTGCATTGTCATGTTGCAAAAGGACACCTGCTGACAGCAGTCCACGTCGCTTTGATTTGATTGCAGGCCACGGATGATTTTTTAGGAGATCTGTGTATGATGCGCTGGTGACAGTGGTCCCTCTAGGCATGTAATGGTCCAAAATGACACCTTTTTCGTCCCAAAAGAGAATCAGCATAACCTTCCCTGCTGATGGTTCTGTTCGAAACTTCTTTGGTTTTGGTGATGAGGAATGGCGCCATTCCTTGCTCGCTGTCTTCGTTTCCGGTTGGTGGAAGTGAACCCAGGTTTCGTCCCCAGTAACGATTCATGCAAGGAAGCCATCACCTTCTCGTTCAAAGCGCCGAAGAAGTTCTTCACAAGCCTCAACACGTCGTTCTCTCATTTCTGGAGTCAGCTGCCGTGGCACCCATCTTGCAGACACTTTGTGAAACTGGAGCACATCATGCACAATGTGGTCTACTGACACATGAATAATCTGTAAACATGCTGCAATGTCATTCAGTGTCGCTCGGCGGTTTCCCTTCACTATGGCTTCAACTGCTGCAATGTTCTATGGAGTCACAACTCGTTGTGCCTGACCTGGACGAGAAGCATGTTCCACTGAAGTCACACCATTTGCGAACTTCCTACTCCATTCGTAGACTTGCTGCTGTGACAAACATGCGTCACCGTACTGACCGTTCATTCGTCGATGAATTTCAATAGGTTTCACACATTCACTACGCAAAAACCGAATAACAGGACGCTGTTCTTCCCTGGTGCAAGTTGCAAGTGGGGCGGCCATCTTTATACTGATACTGCGACGGTATGTGTTGAAAGTGTTATTAATAAAAAATTCTCTATTTAAACTAGACTGAACTGCATGTGACTGCTTTAGTCTTTAATAAAACTTGCATCTGACTGCATATTTAACTGAACTGAACTTTATCTGACTGCATGAAAATATTGTTGGAAAATTAATACTCAAAATACACATCTGACTGCATGAAAGTTTAGTGGTAAAAATAAATGAAAGTCACCAACCTGCATCTGACTGCGTCTGTGGACTTCGCTCGTGCACTCCTTCCCGTTTAGCCGACAATAAAACATATATTCAACTCAGCCGTAGTGCAATGGCATAAAATTGTCATCCTAGATAACTTTACTCATTTTGGCCCTGTTTGTTACTTAATAAAAATTCTGTCCTGATCTGAATAATTTGCCAACTGTGCAATGGCATATAAATTATTTTACTCTGATAAATGAAATTATTAGCTTTTCTCATAGGAACTTTACTTTAATGTACCTTTTGGTTCAATGCAAGCACAGGACGCGGAGAACGACATAAGGTGTGAGATGAAACTCTAATTTTATCTAAAAAATATTTATTGTTCAAACTTTTAAGGCACGTGTGAAAAACTAAAAAAAAATACTTCTATAGCATGGATTTACGAGAAAGTTTCACAAAACGCTTATTGCATCAACAATGGGATTTCTATCTAGCTTTTAGACATTATTTAACCAAAGAAAACCTATTTTATTAATTATTCTTTCTGGTTTCCCCAGGTATAAGCCGAGTTTCGCTCAATATATAGCTTATTATGTGCGTAGCGCCAATTCTTACTTTGATGCTGTCACGACCCGGCTGCCTCCTGCAGGCATCTAGCTCAAACTCGAAACACATCTGCTGTCTCTGCGCATCTCCTCACCACTACCCAAACTTTTACCGCGTGCACCTAGCTCTGTTAGCTGTCAAAGATCGTACTACTCGAAGATGTACTACTCGTCCAACCTTGCGGTTGGGAACTATCGACATTTTTCACTGGCTCTATCCTAATCGAATCTCTGCACGTACCTTTCAATGTTCATCTGTACTATGCTGCCACCTACAGGCCATTCTGCACGCTGTTTGTAGCACGCTTACCAACTTACAGGATAACGGCGAGAAATTTCGATTTGTTATTACAAATTTAAGGTTTTCATTTGACTCACCCTTGTATTTCTAGATGACAACCTGCGACCGCATCGAACTACGCATATGGAGGAGCTCTTGTGAACGAGAAGATATTCGGTGAGTGGATTGGCCTACCAGTTCCCCTGACTTACATCCCTTCGAGCACTTGTGGGATCCGTTGGGACAACGTACTGCATCACGTCCATATGCATCAACGAGCATCCGGCAGTTGTCAACCGCACTGGTGAAGGAATGGAACGATCTACCACAAGACCTTTTGTCAACCTTGAGATCACCATGGGAGGACTTTGCAGAGTATGCATTGCCGTCCATTGTGATCACACACCTTGTTCAGAACCATGACCGACATTTTGTAATCTCCAAGGGACAGAATGAATTGCGAGATTTCAGTGTAATAACTGTTTTTGAATAAAGATATCATTTCAGTTCGTCTCATTACGTATTTCTTTCAGTTACGTTTCGTGCTGTGCTGTGCTATGTTGTACTGTACTGTAGTGTGCTATACTGTGGCAGTTCTTTCTATGTATGGTCCAAGTTTCGTCGAGCTATGTTACTTGGCAGTGACACACCATGCGAAAGTTTCTTTCGTCCTTGAGTTTTGTACACGAGTGAATGTAAACTACTTAACCTGTGAAATATTTAGATTAAAACCTAGACTGGTTTCGAATTTTGTTTATTTATTTATTTATTGTTCAGCAAATTCGATCTATACAAGATGTAGCCTCTTTAATTTATGAAATACATTTTAAAAGGCTTTTCCATGCATCTCTGTTCGCTGCTGTCTTCTGCCAGGTGAAGTCCGCAACTTTCCTGTGTTCCTTATCCCAGCGATCAGGTGGTCTCCCTGGTGGTCTTCGTTTTTCTCTGGGACTCCACTCTAAAACTGATTTTGTCCATCTACCATCCTTCTTTCGTGCAATATGTCCTGCCCACTGCCGTTTTAGAGCCATAACCAGTTCTATAATATCTTTTACTCCTGTTACTGCTCGAATGTCTTCACTTTTCTGTCGATCTTTCTTAGTGAGACCTAACATTGACCTTTCCATACCTCTCTGAACAGTTCTAAGTTTCCTTTTGAAAAATTCATTTAAAGCCCAAGTTTCACACCCATACGTTAAAACCGGTAGGACACACTGCTCAAAAACTGCCTTCTTTAAGTAGACTGGCATCTTAGATTTGAAAACTGTTGCATTCCTTCAGTAAGCCCTCCAACCCAGTTTAATTCGACAAAACATTTCAGGTGTCAAAACCCTTTTGTGTCAATTAATTGCCTCAGATAAACGTATTCTGTAACATTATTTAGGATTTTGCTGTTCAGTGTTATAGTCCTGCAGCTACCCACTTATTATACATAACCTTAGTTTTAGAGTGATTTATTTCAAGTCCTACTTCCTGACAACGATCTGTTAAGTCTTTTATAGAGGCCTGCATTTCCATCTTACTGATAGCTAGGACCACTATATCGTCAGCAAATTTTAGGTTGGTGAGCCTTTTACCATTTATCCTTATTCCCCTGTTGTTCCAAACAATTTTGGACATAGCCATCTCAAGAAGTGCTATAAATAACGTCGAGGATATAGGATCGCCCTGCTTCGAATTAGCAGTCAACGAAATAGATTCAGACGTATCGTAAAAAGTAAAGTGGTTGGTTTGAGCACCACTGATTTTTACTGGGAATAATCCTTTTGGAATTCGAATACTCTTAATTTCCTACGCTGTTAGACTCACTCACATAGCTAGTTATTGAAATAACCTCTGTATAAGATGAAACTTGGCATTTATCACAACGTATTTACAGAGCTGAAAGGCTTATTGTTGTTTACTAATAATTTTTAACGAAGAATGAGAGAGAGAGAGAGAGAGAGAGAGAGGGGGGTGGATGAAGCTAGAGAGAGAGAGAGAGAGAGGAAGAGAAAGGAAAAGAGAGAGGTAAAACCAAAATTCGATAGTATACTTTAAATTTCAAATGGCATAAGCTTTTAGGGCTAAAACACGCTAAGTTCAAATTTAATAGTTTAATTCAGATTTATAATACTACAAATATTCCTCAGTTGTTTCTAGATATCTCTGTTATTGCCTGTGAACATTTTTTAATATTTAATAATGTCTTTAGATTGGGAAACCTTTATTTAAAAGCGGCTAAAATCGTGGCTGTATCCATAAAGACAAAAAACTGACGTCGTGATTAGTGTCCTACGATTAATAATATATTTACTCAAGGACTTGAAATATGTCAGTAGTCATAGCAGCATTTGTGTTTCAGCGAATATTTCAGCTTCCGTTGAAGAAGTTTACTTTCGATGAAATGGACTGACTCCACTCACACCAGTTTACTGTCCTGTTCAGAAGTTTGTAGTATATCTGAGATGCGCCGCCACGTCGAAATTGCCTGGCATCGGAAAACGCTGAAAGAAACAAAATTAATAACGTCGTTTATAGAAACCGGACAGCGTTTCGAGAGAAGCTGGGAGTTATGCGCTGTTGTATCTCGTGAAGATATTCCGTTCGCGCCGTGAAGGTCATAAAAAGGACGAGTTGTTTCTTCGCGGTTCAGAGAGGTAACTCAAGTCAATAAAATGAGAAAGCCGTCGAAGGTGTTGATGGCTACGGAGAGATACTACGAGGCGAGGAAACAACCGTCTGATTTGCATCGCTTGCGTTTGCCAGCCAGCGGAAAATGTTATAAACTAAGTGTGAAATCGGGGGCGTATCTCACTCGGCCGGTGTTACTTCACGTAATGAAACATCACTGAATTTTATGTTTATACGGTTGGTAACGCACACGTGATTTTCATACTCAACGGCGTACGTACGAGTCTTACGACGCTTCTTTCCCGGTTGCTCATTCAGTTGTGTAGCGTCTTACGCAAATAGAAGAACGTGCAACGGAACACTTGGCATCGGGAGTGAGACGAAGTATAATGGGTCTTGAAGACCAAGTAACGCTAATTGCAGAGTTAATCGAAATAATTTCCACGTGCCTGAGGTGCTGCTTACAAGAAAACGAAATGTTTTTGTTGGAAAGGAGGTATAGTGAAAATGGAAGAAAGGTAGTCACTAAATGATCACCTAAAACAGATACGAACACAAATTCTCAACGGAATTCTTGTCCCTAGTATATTGTTCTTCGTTTTCTTTTTCTTCTCCTTCCTCCCCCTAGTCGTCGTCTTCCTCCTGCTTCCCCCTCTTCATATACCTTGCTCAGTCTTCCGAAGGTACGAGTACATGATCACCGGGCAGAGTATTTTTCTTGTTTTATCTTTGACAATACAGAACCACGTATACCAGCTGTTTTGGAACTTGTTCTAACTACACCTACATCTACAACCACATTCTAGGATCCACTGTGATGTGCATCGTGTAGGGTACTTCCTACTGTACCCGTTACATACTTGTATGGAGAGGAACAAGAATGACTGTTGAAGACATCGACAGTTCGTTAAAATGAGTTGAAGGTATTTGCCTTTACGTAGTTTGCGGTTAATATATACGCCATTTTACAGCATATGAATTGCCAATAGATGATTCAGGAAATTCATTTTTTATGTTTACATCCCATAACGAAAAACAACAGTTGAATATAATTAGTCATGTACTCCCTTAGTTCCATATTTCAGTATTTACTACATTAGTAGTATTTTAATTTTCAGGTAGTTACATCCTGCATTATTGATCCATCTTATGATCTTGATATCCGTATGTAAATTTTCTCTAATCCTGTTTTCTAAATACTGAAATATATTCACGAATATGTTTCAAAATCTCAGAGTCAGATTTGTATCTGTGAGGGTCGCGACTAAATCGTTTTTTCATAAGTTAAATAAATTCTGGACTTTCATACACCTGTGAGTATGGTATTAATGTTGTGAAAAATTCATCGAAGAAGCTCTCTAACTTATGAAAAAAAGTGTACCTGTAGCAACAAATGCAGCCATTAGTTAGTGAAAAAATGATGAAATTTCGCACGTAAAAAAATTAATTTTGTTATGTTTTCGAACTTCCACTGCAATGGGTGTGAATCCTGACTCCTTCGTCGTGATGCTGACAAAATTTTATGAAATTATTTGTAAAAGTATAGACACGGGAAATTAAAATGTCCTGAGATGCCTCTCCTGCTCCAAGTCGGCCCGTTTGACGTCCTACCTCCCTTAAGTAGTTCTAGGAGACTGATGACCTCAGAAGATAAGTCCCATAGTGCTCAGAGCCATTTGAATTTGAACTATCAATGAAATACTGACGAAATGTTATGAGTAAGGTCACAACTGCCAAAACACTGTCACCGGGGTCTGTTCCGGAATACAGACTGAATAAGGGAGTAATGACCAGCACGTCCTCAGCATTCGATAAAGTGAACATGTCTCTTCGGGCATGGAAAATAGCGAGTGTATCTTGAGGCTGACTGATTAACGACTAGGTCTGTGTCTCATGAACGCTGAGTTCACGGGCAGGAGGCAGGTCTACCCCGCCAGACTTACATTACCATAAACTCTGCGCGTGCTTGGATCTTTACTTCGGTGCTTAGACTGGGAAAGTGATACAGACTGGTAATGGGAAAAACCGATCTGTTAAAACCGATCTGTTAAAACCGATATCGGTATTTTAGTTCTAAGTAAGCGGTATTTTCCAGTATCTGTTTGGTCTCGGTTATAACAGGTGCTTTTTGTTTTTTACTAATAACCTCGTAAAGAAACTGCTATGTCAATTTGCCATAGCAGCGGTACAAATTTTTTTTGTTTTAAAATAAAACTTTAAAAAAACAATAATGTTTGCTCATAAAATTTCCATAGCTTTGAAATATTAGGTTATTATAGAAAGTGGGATAAAGATCGCTGCTATTTTACTAATAACGCTCACAATTATAAACGAGCAACAAACACATTGCATAAAAGTTCGTGCAGCATTGCCGAGGCAATAATGTGCCTGTTGGCATGTGGTAAGACTTATTAGATGCCAAACATATACATGCAGTGTGCAAGACTTACCACATCTGGTCTATACGGTAGTTTGTCGCTGTCGTCTGCAGACTTCGGCTATATTACAGAATGCCATCAAGCCTAGTCTGGAAGTATTTTATGAAGTGCGGTAGTAAGGAAGCATAATGCTCCATTTCCTTTAAAAAATTAAAAACAGGAGGAAGCACAGCAAAGTTACAAATAAGTAGAAAACTTAAGACTTTACAATTTATTCATAGTATTCATATATTCATAATGAAAGTAGAAAGCAGATTATCTGTTGCTTGTGTCTACAAAATATGCCTTATGTACCTGTAGCCCTTGGAAATGGACAACGTAACACAAAAAATTGAACTCTTCAACCACAATTTTCACCCATTAGCACTATCTCCTCGTAACGCCGAAACAGTGGTATGATCCTCGATAACAACATGACCTTCGAGCAGAATTTCAAAAAGTTTGAATGAGTAGAGGAACACTGATCATTTGTTGTAATAAAAAAACTTTCTGTAGCCATGATCGCATAACAACTTATACATTTTCGACAAACGGTTTCGCTGGCCTTTGCTGTCATTTTATGGTCTTCAAAAATTATTGTTACAAAACGCGTTCATTCTGACTTGGAACCTCATGCCAAGTTCTCAAATTAATGGATAAAATATAGCACATGATGCAAATGTTTGTCAGAAATAAAACGTTTACAATCACAAAGCACATTGTGCACATAGGCATGTAAATACATAGGATGAGACACGTAAGACGTAACCTCGGTTTTATTTCGTGAATGGTTACACAGGTCGAAACGCGGTTTTCGGCAAATGTTAAGTGTCGAGGGGCACATATGTTTTGTTTGGTGAATGTTTTTAGCCCTGATATCAACTGATATATTGAAGTAAGTTTTTTTTTTATCTAGAGCCGTGTACTTTTTATAACTGCATCGATAGTTCTTGAGAAGACAATTACACTGATATAGCATAGGTGGTATTGACGTTGAAACCTGTCTTAAAAAATTGGAGAAATGCCCTAGAATGTGAGAGCACGGTCACAGGAAAAGGCACTTGCGGTGCAAACACTGCCAAGCAGGCGTGTATGACCAGGCTGCGTAGTACGTATACCGTACGGTAGGTCTGCACTACGAGAATAAAGCTTACGACCTCGATTCAGGTTCAACTGCAAATTTTGTGTGTGGAAATACGACATAGGCTAGAATCTAGCGTATTACAGGGGGCTTAGGTAAACTGTTTCACATTTGTGAATCCTCCCAGATTTACGTGAGGGAAAATAGAGAAATTGGCTGTTCAGTCTTCGAAAATAAAGAGGTCTTACACGCTGCAAAAAGCAAGTATTGTATTAAATATGTAAATGTTAGAAGGAAGATTTGACCCATCTTTTCCTTTACGTGTTTCTTAGAGGTAAAATACATGCTGTCGGAGAACTGTCTCTACCTATACTGCTCTAAATTATATCATATGGGTTACATTTGTTGGACTAAACATTTTATTAAAAATACTTTGGTAACCACCCGTAAAATGCAAAATAAATATTCTTCATAACGAAACATCCTTTCATGCTGAACATAAGCGCGTAACGACAGTGTTACCAGCTACGTACAATACACGCTGTTGATTTATTTGACGCTGCAAATGCAGTTTCATACACAATTAAATGAAATAAACAATTTTCTAACAAAGATTTGGTAACCACCCAAGTCACATAAATTTCGTCTACCAAAAAATTAACTTTATCCTTTATTTAAGCTTGTGTTCAAACTGTTGACCACGGACTGAAAGGTACATTTGCAATCACAGTTCGAAAGAACAATGGACAGTTGTAATTACAGTGGTATTTCACCTGACAAAGTCGGTATAGATTTCCGGCTGCCCAACAGTGCATGTTAAGTAAAGTCACATTAGGATCGTTAGTAAACGTACCTGCAATTTTAAGAGTCGATTGGTTGGTTAAGACAGATGATGAAACCTACCAAATAATAGAATGTATCAAATATCAGACTTAGAGTATTAATAATAGCCAATACAAGTTCTAGCAAAGGTATGGTTCAGAAGTAACGATCTACCGTTAGTTGCGCTATAGAAATTCTAGAAGCAAAGTTTTCATTCGAGCGAGCTAAAACTTTTTCTGTACTTTGAAACAACTTATCTGAATACAAGTAAAAATTAAGAAGTTTCTGAATCAATTCATAGCTTTGATATTAAAGATAATGTGTCCGAGAAAGCGGTAGTTCGGATGCTGCTGCAGTATGCAGAAAGCCATAGACAACAGATGTTCCCTCGGCCGTCCTCTCCGGCACCTATACAAATACAGCCCGAGAGGCAGTAAAATGGTTCACTTTGCACTCAGCCACTGTAAGATCCACGTCTGTTGCCGGATTGTGTCAAATCTCGTATTTGCAGTAAAAACGGATAGTGAACTCACGAGTACTGTACACCGTACTGGATCGCTTAGAATTCCCCTAAGTAACTGTTAGTGTGCTGTTTGTAAGAATTATAAATCCCCGTGGCAAGTGGCGAGCATTAATTTTGAGCATTAAATTTGAACATTTATTGCAAACTTTAATTTGAATATTATTGGTCAGGGCGAAAGACAATCTGGTAGGAACATACCGTAGAGGTCGCTTCTGAACTGCTAGTTGTGCTGTTAGAATAGAAAAATTTACTTTCAATTGAACATTGTGAATTACAAGTGTTGTACGTGTGAAACTTTACGTGATGTAAGAATAAAACAGAACATTAAACTTTCATTTAAAATCATAGTCCTGATCCCACTAAACAGAAGGAGAATAGAAACTTTTCTTTCAGTGGGCTGGACCAGAATGTGGCCGTGTAACTGGAAACTGAGGACAGTATGTTTCCTTTCGCTTTCTGGATGACCACAAATTTAGTTGCCAGGCTCGCGTGAAAAAGACGGCGTACTAGTCTAACTCTATTATTAATAAACTTCTCCGCAGCCCCACATCCGCATGCAACGAATGTTGAAGTAGAAATGAGCGGCCTGAATTTCGGACAAGTAAAAAGGCAAATATGTTGATATTGTGACATAGCGTGGCACGAGAGCTCTGCGTGGCGGTGTTTGCACCGCTAATGCCGATTCTGGTCACCGAGCTATCTTCAATATCTCCGTCGATACCAGAGCTAAAAACGCTAGACAAACAAATAAAACTCGTGCCCGTCGTGTCGAAAACCGCGTACTGATACGTGCAACCGTTCGCGAAATAAAGGTGTGTTATGTCTTACGTGACTCTCCCTGTATGTAGCGCCCACAGATGATTGTTAAGTCTTAAAAAAACACAATATACAGTAAACTGTACAACTGTTTACGATAGCGTGACATGCTCCGTTCACTGATAAACCACCTTAGACGACGTATATGGTATAACAGTTGTAACATATACGCCGTGTAATGTGGTTCAACCATGAATGGAACACGCCAAGCTAACGAGAAAGGTTGCTATTATACAAATTACTGTATTTGTGTTTTTTAAGACTTAACAATCATCTGGGAGCGTTACATATACGGACATGGCCATGTGCACAAGGTGATTTTTGATTGTAAACATTTTCTTTCTGTCAGGCATTTGGATAACGTGCTATATTTTATCCATTAGAATGAGAACTTGACATGACGCTCCAACTCTAAATGAACATGTTCTGTAACAATGATTTTTGAAGACCATAGAATGACAGCAAAGCCCGTCGAAACCAGTTGTCGATAATGAATAAGCATTTATGTGATCTTGGCTATAGAAATTTTTTTACCAAGTAAAACATATTGCTCCTTCTCATTTCTCACCATGAGAAACTTCAAATTTTTGTAGTGTTCAGCCCGTTACCATTTTTAGAGAAAAGCAGGAACGGTGGACGGACAACGTTCTCTTTTTTGGTCTGTTTTCATTTAGTATTTTGATTCTAGATATCTTCAAACTTGTAATGCAGAAGTCTGAGGGAATCTTAGAATTTTTGTTTATTACAGGAAATAGCAGAAATAAAAATTCGAAAATCGGTTATTTCAGAAACCACTTATTTTGAAACCGCTATCCCTAGTACAGACTCAAGCTGAAGATGTGATACATGCCGATGGAGTGAACGTCAATGAAGTGGAAAGAATCAATCTCGGAGGCACATTCCACACCCCAGTTGTATCTACATCTACACGCATACTCTGCAAAGCATTGTGAAGCGCCTGGCAGTGTGTAGTTACCATTGTACCTCATATTAGCCAAGATTGAATGAATAAGTGTCCCTTTGCGTGTTGTAATTAGTCTAATATTTCCATCGTGGTCCCTATAGGAGTGATACACAGGAAGCTCTAGTATACACTAAGATTCCCCATTTAATACTGCTTCACAAAACTTTGCTTCAAAATGGCTCTGGGCACTATGGGACTTAACATCTCAGGTCATTAGTCCCCTAGAACTTAGAACTACTTGAACCTTACTAACCTATGGACATCACACACATCCATGCCCGATGCAGGATTTGAACCTGCGACCGTAGCGGTCGCGCGGTTCCAGACTGAAGTGCCTAGAACCGTTCGACCACAAACGCACAAAACTTTATAAGTAGACCTTCCCACGGTAGCTGGCGTTTATTTCTAGGCATCTTCCAGTTCAAGTCTTTCATATTTCCATAATACTTTCCCATGTGTCAAACAAACCTCTGACCGTTCTTACTGCACTTCTTTGTATAATTCCAATATCCTCTGTTAGTCCTATTTGCTACTTGGCCACCACACATGAGCAATAGCCTATGATGAGTCACACGAGAGTTCTGCAAACAATCTTCTTTATAGACCTCAGACCTCATAGGAAGGGGGAAACGGGGGGGAGGGGGGAGTTGCCGCTCGAGAGGAAATTCAATTTTCTGCAAAACATGGTTATTGATTGAACCTTACCACCTACAAATTTTGAATCTACGTACTGTAAAGGGTCACACCAAATATTTGTAAGTGAAAAAGAAAAAAAATTGGAACTACATACATCTATCTGAAGGTTTACGTAGTGACCACTTTCCATACCTGAATGGGTACTTTGTCCAGTGCCTTTGCATCAGGAGGCCATGTTTGTTTTTCCGACTTCCGGGCGTATTTTCTAGGTATATTCACACCCCAGTATCTGAAAGAATACCAAGCAGCTGCAGCAGACCATTTTCAAAAAATGTTCAAATGTGTGCGAAATCATATGGGACTTAAATGGTATGGTCATCAGTCCCTAAGTTTACACACTACTTAACCTAAATTATCCTAAGGACAAACGCACACAACCCTGCCCGAGGGAGAACTCGAACCTCCGTCGGGACCAGCCGCACAGTCCATGACTGCAGCGCCTTTGACCGCAGACCATTTTCAATTGGGCTTTTGTGTAAGGTCAAATATAACAGAGCAGAGACAGTTTCAAATAGTACAGCTTAATTAATCCAAAATTTTCACAATGGTATAGAATGGCGGATGGTAGCTTCGTTTATAAAAGGGTTTAGAAGTCAGTTTTGTCTGTTGTATTATGCGTCTTTTGGAAGTGGTCCCCTGGCTGCTTTTCCCATTTTGGCGCCAAGCGGGTATTAGTGATCCACAGAAGAAACTATCAAACTCAAATAAATAACAAAGAACTACATTTGTAGACCAACAGACGGTTTCAACATTGGTGTCATAAAAAATTATTACTGTCCATACAAGTGAGGTGGTAAGAATAATGTAAATGACTTCTCTTACATCAGGCGACTAAAAAACAAAAAAGTTTACACTAAAAAATAACAGAACAAGCTTCCTCTGTCAGTGTCAAAGACAACCATGGCGATGTATATTAGAACTAGTCTGACCACTTGTCGGCTGGTGACAACGCTTTTCAGAGCAAAAAATACGCAATTGCCATTTTTTCCGTGCTGGCCACTCTACCACACCTTCCCCTACCGATCTTAAAGTTAATTGATAACCTATATAAATTAGTATGTTACATTACATCTGAAGATGACCGTCTCTATAATGGACAGCCATGAATCCACGTTACTTCCGTTTAACATTTGTACCAGAGCAGCTGATTTGTGTTAGTTGCGCATGCTCGTGAGTTGTCAGCGTTGCAAGACAAACAATGCAAAAATATGAGTGTCACTCTGTATGTATTTTTGTTTGTTACTGAGAAAAAAATACACTTGTGAGAAACTCTTAACGTTAATTGACGTTTTTGGACTCTGCTGTTAGTTGCTAGCAGCTGAGAACCGCGGGCCGCACGAACACTTGACTCGGGCCGCATGCAGCTGGGGGCTGCAGTTTGATGACCACTGCTGTAGAGCATGTGCCAAGTATGGTAATGATATATTTCTGTCATCTGCTTGCTAATGACATTCAAACTAATGCGGCTCTGCAAAAACGTATCACACAGCTCTTTCTACCAATCACCTTCTATGGTGTTCTAAGGCGTTACAGTCATGGGCTTTGCGGCTGGTCCCGGCGGAGATTCGAGTCCTCCCTCGGCCATGGGTGTGTGTGTTTGTCCTTAGGATAATTTAGGTTAAGTAGTGTGTAAGCTTAGGGACTGATGACCTTAGCAGTTAAGTCCCACAAGATTTCACACACATTTGAACATTTTTTTGTGTTCAAAGTGAAAAATTTGCTGTGGATATCTACTAATACTTGCGACCAGGTTCAAGCTTTTGAGAGGCACTTGTTTTCACAATGTCTATGACATGATGCACGCTGCTCAGCGCGATAATTTACTCTCCAGTAACTACTTACTGATTGATCTGAATACACTAGCCAGACATAGACAAAGTCACACACACACACACACACACACACACACACACACACACACACACACATATATATATACACACAGACAAACACCGTCTGAACAGGCCTTGAAGGCCCAACGGTACCGACCGGCCGCCGTGTCATCGTCAGCCCTTAGGCATTACCGGATGCGGATGGGCATCTGGTCAACACACCGCTTTCCCAGACGTTGTCAGTTTTCGTGACTGGTGCCGCTTCTCAATTGACCTCAGAAGGGCTGTGTGCACCCCGCTTGCCAACAGCACTCGTAAGCCCCGTACAGCGATCCATCCAAGTGTTACCCAAGCCCGACAGCACTTAATTTCGGTGAGCCGACGGAAACCGGTGCGACCATTGCCGCAAGGCCGTTGGCATAGACGCAGTCACACGGATGTGTGATAAACAGAGCGCTGCACTACTAGCTGGCAAAGTATATGAATGGCTGAATCTCATCACTAGCACGATTCGGCGCTCCGTTGAACCATCTATGTTAAGGTGTAAAGGACAGCTCAGAAGACAGTTTGTCACTTAGTGGTTACACGTGGCTCCTTCGGACATTCAAGATTAGATCACTTGCAGAGAACATTTCGTTTGTTGACGACTAACTTCGGACTAGAACTTCAGGGCAGCAGGTATAGAACTTGGCAACAGTTCCAGATCTCGAGTGATAGTTCGATTAACAAACGCAAGTATATCCAAGAAATTTTATTTAGTTAATTCTGTACACGTTGTTCAAAAACGTGAGTCAAGTGTCAACTTGGTTTGTGGAATAATTTTGTTAATACGTTTTTATTTACGAAAACAGTCTTGTATGGATAAGGTGTGGCTCTTCCACTTCATGCTAGAAATGAAACAAAGCAGTGTAGGAGAGCTCGTGGTTCTTGAACAAAGTAGACCAAGTCCAGATATTTCATATGCCTAAAGATCGGTGCAATAAGTAATCTGCCGGCCGGAGTGGCCGAGCGGTTAAAGGCGCTACAGTCTGGAACCGCACGACCGCTACGGTCGCAGGTTCGAATCCTGCCTCGGGCATGGATGTGTGTGATGTCCTTAGGTTAGTTAGGTTTAAGTAGTTCTAAGTTCTAGGGGACTTATGACCACAGCAGTTGAGTCCCATAGTGCTCCGAGCCATTTGAACCAATAAGGAATCTCCTTATTGATTATCTAGGAGCGACTGCTGATTGAATGACTGGGACTTTAATTCGCAAATGCTTCTCCTTCACCCTGAAGCTGGATTCAGCACTGTCTGCGCTACATGAAGGTCCACCATGTCACGACTGAATTCATCACAGCATATTGTAGCACCTATGCAAAGAAAATCATCATGGAGCTCTTGAACTTGGTATAATGGAACTGTCTCACACTTCATGTCAGAAACCTGTTTTAATTACCCTCCGTTTACTGGTGCTCAACACGTCCGAGTATTACTGAAGTTGCACCTTCATTAGCTGAGTAGGAAGTATGTTGGAGCATATATACAAACGCGTCTTTTTTGACTTTAAGAATCCGGAAACCTTTTTAGCCACCGTCTTACAGTATTTGTTCAGGAGGTATCATCATTCTGCCTTCATAAACTAGTCCTGCTGAAGACGGCCTACAGATGCCGGTTGCTTCCAGAAACGTCTTCCTGTTTACTCGCTGCTAGTTGCCCTTGCATTAGGTTAGATATCGAATTGGTAATGTCAGATTCTTTCACTTTGAATGAGATAGCTGTGGGTTTGGAGGATCAATTAAAAGTGTGATGATTTTGCAATTACTGTACATACTACACTACTGGCCATTAAAATAGTTACACCACGAAGAAATGCAGATGATAAACGGGTATTCATAGGACAAATATATTATTCTAGAACTGACATGTGATTACATTTTCACGCAATTTGGGTGCATAGATCCTCAGAAATCAGTACCCAGAACAACCACCTCTGCCCGTAATAACGGCCTTGATACGCCTGGGTATTGAGTCAAACAGAGCTTGGATGGCGAGTACAAGTACAGCTGCCCATGCAGCTTCAACACGATACCACAATTCATTAAGAGTAGTGACTGGCGTATTGTGACGAGCCAGTTACTCGGCCACCATTGACCAGACGTTTTCA
This sequence comes from Schistocerca serialis cubense, assembly GCF_023864345.2. NCBI lineage: Eukaryota > Metazoa > Arthropoda > Insecta > Orthoptera > Acrididae > Schistocerca > Schistocerca serialis. The sequence goes on from NC_064640.1 coordinate 149,940,070, forward strand.
ATTGGTGAGAGATCTGGATAACATGCTGGTCAGGGCAGCAGTCGAACATTTTCTGTATCCAGAAAGGCCCGTACAGGACCTGCAACATGCGGTCGTGCATTATTCTGCCGAAATGTAGGGTTTCGTAGGGATCGGATGAAGTATAGAGCCACGGGTCGTAACACATTTGAAATGTAACGTCCACTGTTCAAAGTGCCGTCAATGCGAACAAGAGGTGTCCGAGACGTGTAACCAATGGCACCCCATACCATCACCCCGGGCGATGACGAATACACGCTTCCAATGTGCGTTCACCGCGATGTCGTCAAACACGGATGCGACCATCATGATGCTGTAAACAGAACCTGGATTCATCCGAAAAAATGACGTTTTGCCATTCGTACACCCAGGTTCGTAGTTGAGTACACCATCGCCGGCGCTCCTGTCTATGATGCAGCGTCAAGGGTTACCGCAGCCATGGTCTCCGAGCTGATAGTCCATGTTGCTGCAAACGTCGTCGAACTGTGCGTGCAGATGGTTGTTGTCTTGCAAACGTCCCCATCTGTTGACTCAGGGATCGAGACGTGGCTGCACGATCCGTTTCAGCCATGCGGATAAGATGCCTGTCATATCGACTGCTAATGATACGAGGCTGTTGGGATCCAGCACGGCGTTCCATAATACCCTCCTGAACCCACCGTTTCCATATTCTGCTAATAGTCATTGGATCTCGACCAACGCGAGCAGCAATGTCGCGATACGATAAACCGCAATCGCGATAGGCTACAATCCGACCTTTATCAAAGTCGGAAATGTGATGGTACGCATTTCTCCTCCTTACACGAGGCATCACAACAACGTTTCACCAGACAACGCCGGTCAACTGTTGTTTGTGTATGAGAAATCGGTTGGAATCTTTCCTCATGTCAGCACGTTGTAGGTGTCGCCACCGGTGCCAACCTTATGTGAATGCTCTGAAAAGCTAATCATTTGTATATCGCAGCATCTTCTTCCTGTCGGTTAAATTTCCCGTCTGTAGCACGTCATCTTCGTGGTGTAGCAATTTTAATGGCCTGTAGTGGATTACCTGCAATGTAAAGAGCATCTTTGAGTGCGATTTTTTCCTGGATGGATTTTCTTCACCCTGCCTGCCAGTGACCAATATAGCCCTGCAGACGACAATCAAGTTTTCAACTCACGCCAGAAAAAGCCGTTTGTGTGGTGTTTAACTATTGATGACCTGTTGTATTAAACAATAGCATATAATGAGCGACACACTTTTAAATTTCAAGGTTCTGTTTATATTCTGGACTTCATTTACGACCAAAAACTATCGGGTTGAGCGACCTGGAAAACAGTATCTTCAAAGCGTTTGATGTTTTAAAATACATTGTTCATAGGACTTGGGAAGCAGACTGAGCTCTTCTGCTCCAGGTTTGTAGGCGTCTTTCAAAGTCTGTGTCTGATTGTGAATGGTTGGCGTACGATTCCATAAAACCAACAGAATTGCATTCATGATGCGGGTTGAAGCTGGCCACAGCAACGTTTAAGCAAGGCACGTTCCCAGGGTACGCGCTGAGGTTGGCGAGCAGCTGCTTCGCATCAACCAGCAGCTTCTCAGCATGTGAGAGGGGTACCAGTACAGCATATTCCGTGGTCTACGAGCTTGCATGCAGCCCCGTAACCCCACCCATGAAACAATATTTTAAATTTTCTTCAAACAAGAAGGCCCTCTGAGATTCGTATTATGAATTGCATTTTGAACTGAGTGTCCTGGATATGAATGTTTTACGTCAAAATGGAATCAAATGCCAGATTTGCTGCTGAGGAGCCGCTTAAAGGCTTTATAGATGACAAATAATGTATCAGTCATTGCATAAAGGAAATAAGTAAAGGTATGCAACTTTTGAGGTTATGAAAGGAAATGTGTTTTCCCTCCTGCTAATTAAGTTATGTTTATAGTTTTTTTCCCAGACTTTGCTTAGTGTTCAAGAAGCTTAACCTTGCATGTTTAAAGCTGGAACATGATTACAGAATATTTTTTAATCGAGACTTTTATTTAACCTCTTTCTACAATGAAGTGTCGGATATGCAATAAGAATGTGTTTTCAAAAAAATAATGGTTCAAATGGCTCTGAGCCCTATAGGACTCAACTGCTGTGGTTATCAGTCCCCTAGAACTTAGAACTACTTAAACCTAACTAACCTAAGGACATCACACACATCCATGCCCGAGGCAGGATTCGAACCTGCGACCGTAGCAGTCGCACGGTTCCGGACTGCGCGCCTAGAACCGCGAGACCACCGCGGCCGGCAATGTGTTTTCATCGGGTATTATTTAATACGGCAGTTACAACAACTGAAAGTATACAAGTGATATGCACTAAATTTCATACGTATTGCAGTTTATAAATCTTATTTCCGCTATAAAAAGAATATGTTTGATACGCAGAATTTATGTTGCATTTTCTACATCTACATCTACATCTATACTCCGCGAGCCACCTTACGGTGTGTGGCGGAGGGTACTTATTGTACCACTATCTGATCCCCCCTTCCCTGTTCCATTCACGAATTGTGCGTGGGAAGAACGACTGCTTGTAAGTCTCCGTATTTGCTCTAATTTCTCGGATCTTTTCGTTGTGATCATTACGCGAGATATATGTGGGCGGTAGTAATATGTTGCCCATCTCTTCCCGGAATGTGCTCTCTCGTAATTTCGATAATAAACCTCTCCGTATTGCGTAACGCCTTTCTTGAAGTGTCCGCCACTGGAGCTTGTTCAGCATCTCCGTAACGCTCTCGCGCTGACTAAATGTCCCCATGACGAATCGCGCTGCTTTTCGCTGGATCATGTCTATCTCTTCTATTAATCCAACCTGGTAAGGGTCCCATACTGATGAGCAATACTCAAGAATCGGACGAACAAGCGTTTTGTAAGCTACTTCTTTCGTCGTTGAGTCACATTTTCTTAGAATTCTTCCTATGAATCTCAACCTGGCGCCTGCTTTTCCCACTATTTGTTTTATGTGATCATTCCACTTCAGATCGCTCCGAATAGTAACTCCTAAGTATTTTACGGTCGTTACCGCTTCCAATGATTTACCACCTATGGCATAATCGTACTGGAATGGATTTCTGCCCCTATGTATGCGCATTATATTACATTTATCTACGTTTAGGGAAAGCTGCCAGCTGTCGCACCATGCATTAATCCTCTGCAGGTCCTCCTGGAGTACGTACGAGTCTTCTGATGTTGCTACTTTCTTGTAGACAACCGTGTCATCTGCAAATAGCCTCACGGAGCTACCGATGTTGTCAACTAAGTCATTTATGTATATTGTAAACAATAAAGGTCCTATCACGCTTCCCTGCGGTACTCCCGAAATTACCTCTACATCTGCAGATTTTGAACCGTTAAGAATGACATGTTGTGTTCTTTCTTCTAGGAAATCCTGAATCCAATCACAAACCTGGTCCGATATTCCGTAAGCTCGTATTTTTTTCACTAAACGTAAGTGCGGACATAATCACTGTAGAATCTTAAGGGTATCTCGTCTGGTCCGGATGCTTTTCCGCTACTAAGTGATAGCAGTTGCTTTTCAATTCCGATATCGTTTATTTCAATATTTTCCATTTTGGCGTCCGTGCGACGGCTGAAGTCAGGGACCGTGTTACGATTTTCCGCAGTGAAACAGTTTCGGAACACTGAATTCAGTATTTCTGCCTTTCTTCGGTCGTCCTCTGTTTCGGTGCCATCGTGGTCAACGAGTGACTGAATAGGGGATTTTCCAGTAAAACAAAAAGCAATGTATAAATGAGATACAATATTTATGTAAACTTATCAATACGCAAATGTAGCTTGATCAAAAGTACTATAAGATGAAACAGCTTAAGATTGAAGAACTAAAACAGACTTACTTATGCTACGATCACTAGATATTAATAAAGAGTTATCTAGTAAATATTTCAAAGTGCACCTCCAAAGCTACAAGTAGAAAACTGGATACATACAGCATCATCTCGTGAAATCTACTTTTCAGCACATTTCTTGTCAGAAGATAGGCAGTGAAATATATCTTCATGGAACGAACTGTGTCCTGTTCGATGTACGTTTTCACATTTTGGATGTACTGGAGTTTTTTCGTATTAATGGTCATTTTCCCACTGCATGCTGTTTGTGTGGGCAATGATACGCATCCAATCACAGATTTTCGCAAATAAGATATGTTCTGAATAACGTAACTGCCAGTATAAACACTAGCACTTACAGATCCGAGTTTATCCTTTGCAATTCACTGAATGCGCTGGACAAAACATTATTTTCTCTTTATTTTTATCCCAAGTGTTGCTGCTAAGCAACAGCTCCACTTGTAAAACTGTGGCCTACAATCTTTAAAATTACGAAAAACCGTTAGAAGTGACTGCATTTACACCGAACTTATTGTTTACGTTTGCCTGGTTGATTAAGGAATTACATTATTGCGCCATGTACAGCATGTCTGATCTTGTGACTTCATGTATCACTATAGCGAAATCACGATCAGATGGAAGAAATGAATGAACTCATTATCGGAAAGAGTGAACGATCTTACGAAACATTCCCAAGTGAGTCAGTGGAAGCAAATGACAAACAGCTGTGTAGCTTTGTTCACCAAAACTAGTCTGGCGCCTAACATAAAGGGTAGCAGGAAATGAACACTTAACACAGAAATAGTTACTGTACGAAGATAGCTTGCTGACACGCTATCAGTTGATTTCGTCACAGGGCGAAATCAAGTACAACACAGATAAAATGGGCAATTCAATGATAAACAAGGAAATAGCATTTATTAAAATAATTTAAAATGTAATGTTGAACCTAGAGTGAAATACGAAGCCTGGCTCTGTACATCAAGGCCTACACACTAATCTAACCTAACACAGTGAAAGAGAACTGTCTAATCTATAGTGTGGCGCCTGACTATAAGCCGAGCGGCCGCACCTAGTGAATGAGCATAGGTTCCTCTCTTATACACATTATCGGTGTGCATACGACATGCATGCGACAGAATTTGATGTTGTCTGCGGTGAGACTGATAGGACTTATGGAGGTGCCGTTAGGTAATGGGCGGTTCTTCGGAAAACACCAAAAAAGGGCTTGTTTCGTATATTATCGTCGTTATCAGCAGACCAAAACCCGGCCGACGATTCCAAGACAGCTAAGCACAGCAAATGGCTGAAATTTTTGAGATAAATTCCTAAGTTCTCGATCTCGAGCAGACTTGAAAATTTTCTTGATATCTTTATCCGTTTCGAAGATACGTAGCTTCAAAGCTACACTACTTATACACGTAAAATCCGGTATGAGGCGAAATCTAAATAATACGTAACTGGAGGAAACTGTTCAAATTTTAACGCTGTATTCTCTAGATATTTATCTAGAAGAGCCATTTCCCCGTCTTAAAAAATCTTTATCCGTTATCAAGGAACACCCTAAAAAGTTGTTTTTTGGACACCGAAACCCAGCCTCGGATTCCGAGACGGCTGAAAAACAAATGGCTGTAATTGTTACATTGTATTTCTTAAGTTCCCGATCTCTATCAACCTTGAAAATTTTCTTGTTATCCTTATTCCTTTCCGAGATACAGAGGTCCAAAAGTACGCTACTTGTACACCTAAGAGATTTGTACGCAAAATCCAGTGAATGGCCAAAGCGTAGTTTATAAAGTGACGCAGCGCAGAGAAATATACTGTAAAGTATGTACGTTATCATCTGAGAACCCCATGCAAAATTTTTTTGCACCTACAAGGCTATCGGAGGTGTAAAATTAGTTCTGTGTTATTTCAGTTTCAGATAAGTAGGCTGTCTAAATTTTAAGAATCGCGGGAATTTCATTGTCCCAAGGCTTTCCTGACTTCCCATTCCATCCCCTCATCCAGGAATTGGCGGGAAATTCAAAATGGTATACGCCCTTTCTGGGACTTGAGCCCGTATCCTTCTGGGCTGAAACCCTGAGTGCACCCTCCTACATAGGGAGACTGTCCAGATGCTGGAAAGGACGGTTAGGTTAGTGTACATTATTTATTTTGAGTGGAAAACTGAAGTAAATATCTCTCCTGTTTATGTAATTAATCATATAGATGGGTTTAGTTACACATCTATATGCAAAGAGCCAACAAGGAGCGCCTAAAATAACAATACAGCTCAAAAATTGACTATGTTATACAACTGGCGTTATCCTGCTGGGAAAAAGAATCATAATACCACTCGAAACTAGTGGCAGATGTACTCAAGCTCTACATAGGGTGATCCCTTCACCTACAAGCTGGTGTGGAAGGTACTATAGCTACGGGGGGAATTTTCAGGTGACGAGATGTTGGTGTTGGACACAGCGGAATTTAATAAGTGTAGTATCTGTAAGCATACAGCTGAGGGCTGTGTCTAACACTGTTTGATGTCGGAATTTGCTACAGAAACCTCCCACTGCATTGCTCGACAATCGCCCTGCAGCCCTGCTGCTCGAAATTCAGCAGAGTGAATACACGCTACCACAACTGATGGAATATGCCTCACTGCACTAATTACACATCGAAATTTTCGTGGAAAAACCAGCACTCGTAAACAACAGCCCATAATACAACACATGTACTGCGGATTTAGAAAATCATTGTAATAACACAACTACCGCAAAATCCGACCCCAGAGGGTCACACCAGGGAAGAGTGGCGGCTGTAGGTTAGGCCAAAGGGCTGTTCTATCCTATCGCCGATGGTCCACAAAGAAATCCGTCTGGTGGCAATGATATACTGTCTCCAGTCTGTGGAAATCAGTCACAGATAGACAAAAAGATCAGGACACTTCATGCGTGCCAATAAACATATTTCTCGGAAAGACTGGCCTCTCCTGGAACTACAACGAAATTCCAAGGAACTCTCCAGAAAGCTTCTTCTAACGTCCACAGGTTGAGCCACAGAGAGTTGCCACCGCCATCCACCACCCGCCGCCAACTGCCCTAGCTAGTGCACAGTTCATCCTACGTAGAGTTAGAGTACATCTGCCACTAGTTTCAAGTGGCACTGTGACTTTTTCCCCCAGCAGGATAACACCAGTTGTATGACATCGTCAGTTGTTGAGCTGTATTGTGATTTTAGGCACTCCTTGTGTAGCGCTATGCACATAGTTGTGTAATTACACCCAATCTTTGTGATTTATTATGTCCAGCATCTGGACAGTTTTCCTGTGTAGGAGGGTGTATTTGTGGTTTCCTCTCAGAGCATCGGGGTTCTAGTCCCAGAAAGCGCACCCAATATTTTGAATTTCCTGCCAGTTCCTGATTTGGGTTGGGGTGGAACGTCAGCAGCCTTGGAGCAAGGAAATTCTCTCCATTTTTGAAATTCCCACAATTTTTTTGAATTTCGCACCAAATTCGAAATTCCCTCCAGTAGGGTATGTGGGGAAGGGGGATGGGGAGGGTAGTGGGCGAGGACTCACGTGCTGGCTGGGGAAATTCGTTGACGTCACATGGGGGTGGGAGATTGTGGTAGTTAATTCATCAATTTAATTAATTTGCATATCAATCTGGCATCAAAAGTGCACCACGAAGCCCCTTACCATACAACTAGCCAGTGGCTAAATACAGGTTTATTAAATCTTGAACATGGTTTCGAAAGATTTCTTCTTCAGAAGATGTTGTATCTATTAAAAAATACTACGAAATTGTGTGTACGACGTATTTGGTATTATATAAACAAAATTACAGGAAAGGTTAACAAAGAATTTTAGTGAAGCATACTCCTGTAGAATAATATTATCTATATCCAATGTGGGAGTCATTGACTCTGTCTCGAACATGTACATGTCATCCATTCAATCATCATTTAAAATATATTATTCAAAAGTAGTAGCTCTCTACTATAGAACTTTGTCTTAAAATTTGTAAAATATCACACATTTGACACTGGACCCACTTGACAGATGACGTTAAATAAAAAAAGTGGTATCGGATCCAGCAGAGCGTAAATGTGTCAAGTACAGAACTAGTCATAATGAGCAGCATGTGTGGAATCACAAGTACATATTCATTACTGAAATTAATATATTAACAAAAAAAGTTAAAATGGGAGCGGATAAAAATATGTGCCTCATGTCATGGGGTAATTTAATAAGTCAGTACTGGGCCTCTCATACATTGATAATGTTTCTTTTTAGTCTTTTTCTTTTGACATTCGTGCTTGTTACAGTTGCGCACTCACCAAAAACTGCATGTTGTGCATATTTATGATATTGTAAATAGTTTGCTATGCTTACCTTAGCCTGTGGGCTCTTACAGCCACATGACTTTAACGGCACGTTTCTTTACCCCCTCCCTCTCCACTTTTCAACTTTTCAGTTGATGTGTTAATTCTAGTAATGAATATGTGCTTGTGATATCACACACGCTACTCATTGCAGCTAAGCGCATACAGGATGCACATGAGCGCCCCTGCCAGAGGCGACCTAAATCTAGCGCATCTACTCTTCAGCCAGTCGACTCATGTCACTAGTTCTGTACGTGGCGCACTTACTGTCTGCAGGACCGATGCGACGTTTTATATATACAGTAGCTCTCAAAAGTATTTTGACAAACATATTAATTGAATTAATTAAAAAGAAATACGAAACATGAAAATCAGTAATTTATTTCATTGGTGGATATTCACTGTTCTACAGAATAGTGACCAAGTAGCCCTTGTTCGTAACATAATAGAATGTAATTTTTTTATGAGGACAATGATGGAGCAAAAGTAATTTGAAATTGTTGAAAAAAACATTTTTAACGCGTAATCATCATCTACGTTAATAAGAAATATTTAGTGGGATATTTCTTGGCTTTTATGACAGTCTCACACCGCGCCGGCTTTGAGTCGGCCAGCTTTTGGAATCGATTCATCGGAATTTTGTCCCATTCATTTCTGAGAGTTTCAGAAAAATCGTCTTTCTTCGAATAATTTTTTATTCTTATTCTGCGATCCAGTTCCTCCCATAGATGTTCTATAACAGGACTTTGACTTGACCACACCAAAACTTTGACTTTTTTGCGTTTTAAAAATCGTTAACGTACTTGGACTTGTGCTTGGGATCGTTATCTTGTTGAAAATACCATTCAACTGGATGTGGTATTTAGCGTATGGTAGCATTTGAGTCTTCGATACTTTTTCGTAAACGAACCGATCCGTATTACGTTCAGTTCGAACTAACGGTCCAACTCCAGAGCGTGAGAAATATCTCCAAATCATCACACTGCCACCTCCATATGTGACCGTAGGAATTTGGTACCGAAAATCATATCTCTTATTTACAAGACGTGGAACATACTCGATACCATCAGATGATATTAAATTAAATTTACTCTCGTCACTCCACAGAATTTTAGACCAGTCTGAACTTGACCATGATATGTGTCGTTTTGCAGACACAAGTCGGGCTTCCTGTTTTTCGTAGATACTAAAGGTCTTTTTGTCGGTCTTCGTTCATGTATTCCAAAGAGTTTCAAGCGTCGTTTGACAGTCGAAACGTGAATGTCGACGTTATATTTTTCTTTCAGTTCTCTTTGTATCATTACAACCCTACTTACGAACATCACTTGTTGCTAACTTCTTTATAATATGATGGACTTTAGGAAACGTTTTGTTTGAAAGTCCATTGCGAGGCTTATTTTCGACAGTCCTTCGTTTAATATGCAATTTCTTCCACGTACTAACGAGCTGGCGAGACACTTTAAAAATACGAGCAACTTTGTTTCAGTCCTTGCTTTAGTGCATTTATCACAGCGTTTCTAAAGTCACTGGAACATGTCTTACGTTTCGGCGTATTGAAATAATCACTGTAAGTAAACATGAGTAGAAATCAGAACTGAGAAGCAAGTAACGTCCACGGATTCACGGAGCAAACTGCATGTCAAAATACTTCTGAGTTCGCTGTTCGTCTGGCAGCGTGAAGAGTAAACAAACAAGTCGCAACCTGACACCTTCAAATTATCGCTGTTATACTGCTCTCCACTATTCTCAGATACTGTCTTACAGTGTTTTGCTTTAAGAGAAATAATAACGAATTTTATGTTGTCAAAAAAATTTTTAGCACTACTGTATATGTCAAGTGACACACTACACATGTTGGATCCAGTGTCAAATGTGTGAAATGTATGATATTTAAAAAATTTTAAGACAAAGCTCTATAGTAGGGAGATACTAATTTCAAGTAATGTGTTTTAAATGTTGATTAAGTGGACGACACGTACATGTACGAGACAGAGTCAATGACTCCCACGTTGGCTATATACACTCCTGGAAATTGAAATAAGAACACCGTGAATTCATTGTCCCAGGAAGGGGAAACTTTATTGACACATTCCTGGGGTCAGATACATCACATGATCACACTGACAGAACCACAGGCACATAGACACAGGCAACAGAGCATGCACAATGTCGGCACTAGTACAGTGTATATCCACCTTTCGCAACAACGCAGGCTGCTATTCTCCCATGGAGACGATCGTAGAGACGCTGGATGTAGTCCTGTGGAACGGCTTGCCATGCCATTTCCACCTGGCGCCTCAGTTGGACCAGCGTTCGTGCTGGACGTGCAGACCGCGTGAGACGACGCTTCATCCAGTCCCAAACATGCTCAATGGGGGACAGATCCCGAGATCTAGCTGGCCAGGGTAGTTGACTTACACCTTCTAGAGCACGTTGGGTGGCACGGGATACATGCGGACGTGCATTGTCCTGTTGGAGCAGCAAGTTCCCTTGCCGGTCTAGGAATGGTAGAACGATGGGTTCGATGACGGTTTGGATGTACCGTGCACTATTCAGTGTCCCCTCGACGATCACCAGTGGTGTACGGCCAGTGTTGGAGATCGCTCCCCACACCATGATGCCGGGTGTTGGCCCTATGTGCCTCGGTCGTATGCAGTCCTCATTGTGGCGCTCACCTGCACGGCGCCAAACACGCATACGACCATCATTGGCACCAAGGCAGAAGCGACTCTCATCGCTGAAGACGACACGTCTCCATTCGTCCCTCCATTCACGCCTGTCGCGACACCACTGGAGGCGGGCTGCACGATGTTGGGGCGTGAGCGGAAGACGGCCTAACGGTGTGCGGGACCGTAGCCCAGCTTCATGGAGACGGTTGCGAATGGTCCTCGCCGATACCCCAGGAGCAACAGTGTCCCTAATTTGCTGGGAAGTGGCGGTGCGGTCCCCTACGGCACTGCGTAGGATCCTACGGTCTTGGCGTGCATCCGTGCGTCGCTGCGGTCCGGTCCCAGGTCGACGGGCACGTGCACCTTCCGCCGACCACTGGCGACAACATCGATGTACTGTGGAGACCTCACGCCCCACGTGTTGAGCAATTCGGCGGTACGTCCACCCGGCCTCCCGCATGCCCACTATACGCCCTCGCTCGAAGTCCGTCAACTGCACATACGGTTCACGTCAACGCTGTCGCGGCATGCTACCAGTGTTAAAGACTGCGATGGAGCTCCGTATGCCACGGCAAACTGGCTGACACTGATGGCGGCGGTACACAAATGCTGCGCAGCTAGCGCCATTCGACGGCCAACACCGCGGTTCCTGGTGTGTCCGCTGTGCCGTGCGTGTGATCATTGCTTGTACAGCCCTCTCGCAGTGTCCGGAGCAAGTATGGTGGGTCTGACACACCGGTGTCAATGTGTTCTTTTTTCCATTTCCAGGAGTGTATAATGTAATTCTACATGAGTATGCTTTACTAAAATTCTTTGTAAACATTTCCCGTAATTTTGTTTATTGTAGCGATATCATATCTATTTACATAAACTGTCGTCATATTCGTTAATAGGTACAACACCTTCTGAAGAAGGTCAAGGTTTCATGAAACTGTATTTTGAAACTGGTTGGTCGCTATTCCCAATCCATTGAAGGCCTTATCAGCAAAGTACCTTCAGCAGTTACCGACTCGTGAAGGCAATATCTGGTGACTCAGCGTAGAAGAGGGAATCAGTTATCATAAAAGGTCGTTACAACTTCAATGAATGCGGTTGTAAATGAGAATATAAAGAAAGGCTCTTGCTTAGCAAGATCGACAAAAAACAGACTTTAGATTACCTGAGCGATCAGCACGAAAACTTCATCTGCAGCACTAATATTGTTGAATTAAAAAAGGGCAACGTTCAAGAGCATTGTACAATACGCTATAGTCAAGTATGTACCGAGCAAAGTTGTGAGGGATGGAAAAAATCCGCCGTGCATCGACTACCGTGGTACAGAGCTGCTACGAACGCGAAGACAGCTTCACCGCAAATTTAAACGGATGCAAAACCTCCCAGGCAAACAAAAACCAAACGAAGCAAAAATTAGCGTAAGGGGAGCCATGCGTCAAGTGTTCAACGAATTCGAAAGTAAAATTCTGTTTGTCGACGTCACAGAAAATTCTAAGAAGTTTTGGTCTTATATTAAATCAGTAAACGAATCGCAGCCACCTGTCCAGGCACTCGGTGATGCTCCGTATCTTCACCAGAGACAGCGACGGTCAACTGTTACAGAAACGGAAAATCAACAGTGATGACAAAATTAGAAGTGCCAAATGGGGGATTACTAATCAATGAACCAAGTGTGACATAGACAACAAACAATTTCATCTTCCAGCTACTATCACAAGAACAACAATGATTACCTTTTCTCGACAAATATTGCATTGGTCAGAGGAACCATTATATAGAACCTAAATTTCTTTAAGGAAACCTTGGATTCCAGTCTATTACACTCTGAAGGTAACTGTTAATCTCAGGAAGGGGAAGAATTTCAGTTGATGAGATGCTACAACATGTAAAACAATATCACAAGAAACGCAAGAAAAACATAATAACTGTTAGTGTGTCCACAAAAAGTGTTATCTTGATTCTAGTACTCATTTATGCAATTTACTTCTGCTTAAAACTCAAAGTATCCCATTCCATTGAATCAGCATTCCATAAAATACTCATAGAATGGATACAAGCTAGTGATGGGAGTTAGGAGTAGAAACTATAAAATGTTTTTGTAATCTTGATTTGGTTTCTTAAAGCATAAAAAGGATGATGCTTGACTGCTTGAACATGTACTTGTGGCTCAGATATGATTCTAACTTATCTTTAATTTATGAATACGATAGCCTCACCGGAACAATATTGGGACGCAGTTTTGGACTAGATTAAAGACGTGAGGCCCAGCATTTGTAATAAGCAAAGCTTTGCACTCAACGTCACCTGTTACTTGGTGTGTGATGAAATGTTGTTCCAGGTGGGAAACGTAACTAGGTTAGGTTCCTATATTCTGGTCGGAAACCGGAAATGGTCACTGCTGAATTTTAAAATTTCCATGAATTCAATCCTTTTCTGCTTCAAGTTGTAATGCCCGAGTCATGAAGGATTGCCAGAAGAATAAAAACAAATAGTCTAAGAAGGAGAGTTCCTTGAAACAATCTATGCGTTGATGTAGGTTAAGGTCCGACCAATCACACCCTGTAACCACTCTTCCTGGTGGGCTCTCGTTTTCCAGTAATCGACGAAAAGCATTTCGCAATTTTATGTCATGCTGTATATCTTTAAAAATGATAGCAATTAACAGACTGGTTGCATGGAATAATGGAGAAAGTGCTGACCTTACAGGCAGAAGATTGCCAATTAGAATCTCGTGAGGTACAATCAGATTCCTTTGTTTTTAAATCTTTATCTAAATGTCCTTGATCAATATTTTTATCCAGTTAAATGCTTTAGATGTAATTTTTTCTATTCATTTGCCATATTATTTTAATCATTTCTTCAGTTGCTCTTATTTTTTTCTTTATACAGTTTTTTTCACTTAGAATCCTTGTGCGTGTTAATCTAATTATTTTTATTTGTCTATCGTGTTGTTTAAATATTTGAAGATAGATGAAAATATCAGACGACAAAATGAAAACAGTTAAATCGAAGATGGTACATAACAATAATCAAAATCGCATGAACAAGGATTCTAAGTGGAGAACGGCTGATAGGAAGAAAAGAGATCAAATGATGTATTTCATATGATGACTAATATAACGTGACAGATTAATAAAAAATTCAAATAAACCAAATATCTGAATAAAAAATCATCAATGTCATTTTGATAAAGATTTAAAAATAAAAAAAAATTATGTACTTGACGAGATTCGTACTGAGAGCCTTCTGCGTGTAGGGTCACCTCTACGCAATGCAATCACTCTGTAAATTGCTATCAATTTGAAATTTATAGACCATTAAGCAAAATTCCATTTTTTTTCGATTGCTCGCAAATGAGGGTCCACCGGGGATAATGGTTACAGGGCATTATTCATTGGGCGTCAACCTACATCATCGTATACATTGTTTCAAAAAGTCGATCCCATCGGTCGAGATCTCTCCTTGCAAGTAGGTATACTAGCAACAAGCTCTGTAGCAATGATGGAGACATACAGTGCAGTCACTTTTTCCAGTTCCCTACGTGCTCGTAGACATTAAGAAACAGATGTTTCACTCTCACTGGTTGCGAACTAGACGCATAAGGCGATGCAGTCGCGCACCACCTGTAAGTAAACAGCCCCAAACGCACTGTGTAGAAGCCACCAGTTGACGAGCACGGCAGAATGACCCAGCAAGCCACAAAGTTCGACCGCGACATCCATCGAAACCAGTACCTCGGATGATCCCCTACCGGCGGCAGGAACTATGTGAGCGAGACTTGTAGTCAATTAAGATTTTACACTAAAAAGGACTAGTAAAACATGCCTCTACATAGTTCTGGACGGTGATTTGTGGCTTGTTTCATTCTTTTGCTTGTATGTATCTATATCTTCTTGTCGCCTCCATACTGAAGTGAAACTGGACCTAAGAGTTCGATTAGAGCAATAGCAACTGGCTCCTTTCATTATTCGCTACTGTGTGTACCCTATTCCTAATAGATTGTTAGGCCAGTGTGATCATTTGTTCTGATGTTTGGTTGAAGCGTCTAACAGGAGCGTGAGGAACAAGCCGCCTCTGTGTTTTACACGTACGTTAAGTCGGTATTTGGACTCAAGTGATAAACCGGTATCTGTGCCCTTTGGCATGTTCAAGTAAACACATGAAGAAGCATTAAAACAGACCAAAAACCAAACCAGAGTTTAATTTCCTTATTAACACCATATCTAACTGCATTTTGTACTCTCTCCAATCTTACAGGCCTAAGACTCAGCATGACCTCAGTCGCCATCTCATACCCGCATATACACTACTGGCCATTAAAATTGCTACACCACGAAGATGACGTGCTAAAGACGCGACATTTAACCGATAGGAAGAAGATGCTGTGAGATGCAAATGATTAGCTTTTCAGAGCATTCACACAAGGTTGGGGCCGGTGGCAATACCTAAAACGTGCTCACATGAGGAAAGTTTCCAACCGATTTCTCATACACAAAAAGCAGTTGACCGGCGTTGCCTGGTGATACGTCGTTGTAATGCTTCTTGTAAGGAGGAGAAATGCGTACCATCACGTTTCCGACTTTGATAAAGGTCGGATTGTAGCCGATCGCGATTGCGGTTTATCGTATTGCGACATTGCTGCTCGCGTTGGTCGAGATCTAATGACTGTTAGCAGAATATGGAATCGGTGGGTTCAGGAGGGTAAGGAAAGCCGTGCTGGATCCCAGCGGCCTCGTATCACTAGCAGTCGAGATGACAGGCATTTTATCCGCTTTGGTGTAACAGATCGTGCAGCCACGTCTCGATCCCTGAGTCAACAGATGGGAACGTTTGCAAGACAACGACCATCTGCACGAAGAGTTGGACGACGTTTGCAGCAGCATGGACTAACAGCTCGGAGACCATGGCTGCGGTTACCCTTGACGCTGCATGACAGACAGGAGCGCCTGCGATGGTGTACTCAACTACGAACCTGGGTGCACGAATGGTAAAACGTCATTTTTTCGGATGAATCCCGGTTCTGTTTAGCATCATGATGATCGCATCCGTGTTTGGCGACATCGCGGTGAACGCACACTGGCACCACACCCGGCGTGATGGTATGGGGTGCCATTGGTTACACGTCTCGGTCACCTCTTGTTCGCATTGACGGCACTTTGAACAGTGGACCTTACATTTCAGATGAGTTACGACCCGTGGCTCTACCCGCGATTCAGTCCCTGCGAAACCCTACATTTCAGCAGGATAATGCGTGACCGCATGTTGCAGGTCCTGTACGGGCCTTTCTGGATACAGGAAATGTTCGACTGCTGCCCTGGGCAGCACATTCCCTAGATCTCTCACCAACTGAAAACGTCTGGTCAATGGTGGTCGAGCAACTGGCTCGTCACAATTCGCCAGTCACTACTCTTGATTAACTGTAGTATCGTGTTGAAGCTGCATGGGCAGCTGTACCTGTACACGTCATCGAAGCTCTGTTTGACTCAATGCCCAGGCGTATCAAGGACGTTATTACGGCCAGAGTGGTTGTTCTGGGTACTGATTTCTCAGGATCTATGCACCCAAATTGCGTGAAAATGTAATCACATGTCAGTTCTAGTATAATATATTTGTCCAATGATTACCTGTTTATCATCCGCATTTCTTCTTGGTGTAGCAATTGTAATGGCCAGTAGTATAGCTGCTCGCATGCCAGAAAGTGACACCTACAATCGCACTTCACCTCCAAACTGACTGTGAGATTCAAAGTAAGTATGTTGCGACCCCTGATGGGTTACGACAAGGTTCTGCCAATCTTGCCACCAGTAACTCTTCTGTAGCGGACAGCTGTCAGAGATGCAGCCTCATCACCTACATGATCTATGACTGAGGCAAGTCTATAAAATACTAGTCAGAACAGTATACTAAATTCTTAGTAATGTTTCTAGAAAGGAAGCATTGTTAGTGGCCTATAGTACATGCATGGAGGAATCATCAAATATATGCTATGCCACTCTAATTTGTTGCCACAATAGGAATATTTATGCACTATTCAACGTGACAACTTTTTTTTGTGAAGACCGACCTGCTATAGATATAAACCCATTCAGATGATAGGAGCGTCACCGGGCGAGAAATGACTGCCGGGCAGATACACGCACGGTGCATATAGTATCAGTCGGCGTGCTGTCCGTGTGTAAAATGGGGATGGCGCGCCATGTGTCTGAGTTTGACCAAGGGCAGGTTGTGATGGCCCAGAGGCTCAGCACCAACATTTCGTAAACTGCACGACTTGTCGGGTGTTCGAGGAGTGCTGTGGTGTCTTCAACACGTGGTGAGACCAATAATAAAATACCAACAGCCGTTATTTTGGTTTTATTTGTTAGGAAACCACTTTCGGCATTACATTATGCCATCTTCAGGCCTACACAGTAAAGGCTACAAAAGAGCAATAAATACATGGTAAAAAGTCAGAAAGTATTAGCTAAATACAGTAAGCGTTACATAATAATTTACATAAGTAAAAGAAAACAGTCTTAATTAAAATCTACATGTTACAACGTAATATGTACTATCAGGAATTAACCAATTATTCATGCACAATGTGAAAACATCAGTAACCTAATGGAAGTAATCATAAAACAGTAGTGTCAAAGTAATGCAACCATCAGTCCTGTACAGCAATTGCCTGTAAATATGTATGGATATTCGTGACAAGACAGCTGGTTTTTGTCAAAAATTAAAAGAAATGGGCAAAGGGACCGATACATCATATGTGAAGTAAGATAATGGGGTCATTATATCATGTACAGTAAAAGTGTTCACTACAAGTAATGGTAATTATATGGTAAGCATACAAAAAGGACGACAAATTAAAAAGAGGAACCACAGGTACTGGAAAACCATAGCTGTACTCAATGATTATTAGACAATACTCTATAAGGAGGAACTAAAAGAACACTCTAGAAGGATGACTAAAATGTAAAACAAGATTCATTATAAGAATATTTTACCAGAATTATACGTAGGAGGTTAAATGACAGATTGATGTACAAATAGTTAGATTATAATAAAAGATTAAGTAGATATCCGGACATTATCTCTAATTGTGTTCTCTTACCCGAAACACAATTATCCGGAATAACAAAATTCGTAACTCTACTATGTACCAAGTATCAATATAAAAAGTAACGAATTATATATGAAAATGAAGGAATATTGGGTTTAACGTTTAGTCGACAACTAGATCTTTAGAGACGAAGCACAAGCTCTTATTGTTTCGAACCTGGGGAAGGAAATCAGCCGTTCTTTTTCAAAGGAACTATCCCGGCATTTGCCTGTAGCGATTTAGGGAAATCGTGGAAAACTTAAATCGGGATGATCGGATATGGATTTGAACCATCGTTCTACGGAATGTAAATTGCATATCGATTAGCGTTTGCATACACTAAGAAATGACCTAGAAAGTAGCCCTACACAGACTTGGCTAACACAATAATGACAGCCTACGGCCGATTATTAGTGCCGTCACGATGCTTATTGAACGTCAAACATGACGCAGAAATGTAACAAAGGGAACGATAAATAGCTCTTTACTGCCTGAGGCTGATCAGGAAATGTAGCGTACGGGAGTTTGTGCTCAAAGAGAATAATGATAATTCATCCTTTGTGTGCGAGCAGCTACCGTTATCCATGCACAAAGGACGCGCAGCATCGCCAAGGAGCGTGTTGACGGGGACAGTTATTACGGCGCGCACGCGTCCGTGTGTTTGTGCGTGCGGAGCGTGGCAATTTATGGTCGTGGTCTATCCTCGCATCTCCGCGCGCGTCGGTAACACACGATTTATTGTGCCTCTTACAATTTAGTAGTCCCGGGCGCGCGGCAAGAAGAGCCGCTTGTAATACTGAAGACGTATCCCACTGCACGTTCCGAGGCGCGAATTCCAGTTTGGCGGGAAAGAATTATAACACAAATTAAAGCTAGAAATCGCAGTAATTACTTTGTCTTCTTGCGTCAGCCAGCCACCGGAATGCATCATCGTCACCTGGGAAAGGAAGCGAGGGCACGTGTTCACTGTTCCCTCCGACTTCTGAAGATACAACAGAAAAAGTGCACATCGTTTAGAAGTGGCTAACAGGTTGTCGAAGTGAAGCGAAAGAGATACTGTAATGGGGAGTGCCGATTTGTTTAATGACCATTGTCAGTTTTTTGTTCTAAGAATTTTACCTTTTCAAAGCAGCAATCAAAATAATTTGAGAAATTGGACTAAGTACACCCACGACGGAAGGAAGCATTTCTTAAGCTACAGTACGTGTAAATTTTTGCCACAACAGTAGAGGGACTAATTATTCTCAGGTGGAAAGTAAAGCCAATTTAAACAAATGCGATAGTTGTTTACTAATTTCACACTATACGGTCACAGACGAATTTCAAAACTCGCCAGGTAACACAGTGTTTGTATGAGTACCTTTCTTATATGTAGTGTGTCTAGCAATAAAATCAAGAGACAGTTATTTCGCTCAGCTGTACATGTATCTGTTTAATAATTCTCCCTTCCTCATAGCACCACTGCACTTAGCATCCTGCCTTAAGTCTTCTTAATAGTTTCCCATAGGGTCGCAGCTTTAGGGAAAAGATATTTTTAAAGTCCTGCAATTCTTACGTGGTGTCATCTTACTTTCCATAATAGTTCGACTACATTTGGTTCTCGCCACCAGAAAGACTGCGAGATCCTCTGGAGTTAGTCGTGATTTGAGCTACGCAGAACCACATTCCAGCCCACGATTCCAGAGCGGCACTCCTCACTCCATCGTGGGAGAGAATAATACCTTCGTAGTTGAAACTTCCTGGCAGATTAAAACTGTGTGCCGGACCGAGACTCGAACTCGGGATCTTTGCCTTTCGCGGGCAAGTGTTCTACCAATTGAACTACCCAAGCACGACTCACGCCCCGTCCTCACAGCCTTACTTCTGCCAGCACCTCGTCTCCTACCTTCCAACCTTCGTAGTTGTCGCAAAGACTATGAGACAGACACATCAGCTGCTTGCTGGATCATGTCCGATATGTATTCTATTCGATGTTCAAATACAGCTAACTAACTGGACTGTACAACTAGTTAGTTTTACCGAGCATCAGCTTCTGCAGCTTTCTTTTGGGCGTTGTTCCACCAGCTATATCCAGAACTGAAAGTGATCGCTAGAGTTCAAATCGCGGACCACTTTCCACCTAAAAGTGTCGTCCGGTCATCCAGGCTTAGAGAAGGAAGCCGTCGGTTTCTTCACATATCGTTTCCCAATATGGATGTTTACCGTCTCTAATGACGTCGTCAACAGGGTATTAAACCCTAATCCTCCATCCTTCCTTTTTTGTGTCAGTGTTCTAGAAAGGAATCCGTGGCAGTGAACGACCCTACGGTGTTTTTCAAGTGCGTTCTCTGGCCTATATTCAGGAGTCATATTTTCTCTGCCTGTATGATGCCCTTAGTAGCTCTGAACAAAGAGTGGGTGGTGGTAGAGCCCAGAATATGTTGTGGTCATTAAAGTCGCTAGCTGGAGGAACGGACGGGGGATAAGGTTTGAGAGCATCGTTGAGGGGCTTCTTGCCATCTTAGGTAAAGGAACAAATGGTATACGCAAGTGCTTACAAGAGTTTCTAGAGGGAGAGAGGTGAGGTTACGTATTCTTCGTTAACGTATATGGCCATTCCTCGTTTAGTTATTTTTCAACTGACGTCGTATTTCCTGTGAAGGCCATAATCTCTTCGCATATGGGAAAATATCTCTTTCAGGCGAATCTGATGGAAGGCAAACCAATAATGCCAGCCATGCGTATACTGGAAGCGACATGTCCATGTACGAGGGTTGTCCAGAAAGTAATGCACCGCATTTTATTTCTCAGCCGAAAACAAAGCTACGAATGCGAAACGTTACTTATGTTATATTTGAAGTCTTCTGAGTGAGCACGTCAAGTTTTCTTCACTTCCGGCAGATAGCGTAGCTGCAGGACAGTTTTAAAATGGAGTCTGTAGGTGATGTACATTACAAGCAACATGCCGACATTGAATTTCTCACTGTAGAGGAAAAAACTGTGGGGAATATTCACAAACGCTTGTGCAAAGTCTATGGAGCATCTGCTGTCAACAGAATTACAGTTAGTCGCTGGTCACGGAGGGTAAGGTCATCAGAAGGCGGCTCGGCGGAGCTCCACGATTCGCAACGGCCCGGGAGACCATCCAAGGATGTCACACCTGGCATGTTGCAGCGAGCTGATGTTATTATTCGCGAGGACAGACGCATTACGACTCGGCAGCTGGCACTGCATTCGTCAATAAGGAAAGGAAGTGTGGATGCAATTATCCGCACTCTTGGATATTCAAAAGTGTGTGCAAGATAGGTCCTGCGGTGTCTAACGCTGGATCACAAATCGCACAGAAAAAAATATTTGTATTGAATTGTTGCAACGTTTTTAAGCTGAGGAGCAGGCCTTCTTGTTCCGGATTGTGACAGGTGATGAAACCTGGGTTCACAATTTTGATCCCGAAAATAGTCGATGGAATGGCACAATTCACATCCTTCACAAAAGAAAAAATTCAAAGCAACGGCTTCCGCTGGTAAGGTCATCATCACCCTGTTCTGGGACTGTAAAGGTGTGATTCTCATTGTGTCGTACCAAGAGGCGGTACCGTTAATTCAGAAGCATATGTCAACACATTAACAAAACTCAAGACGCTCTTCCGGCGACTTCGGCGCAATAGCAACCCAGGAGATGTTTTGCTGCAACACGATAACACTCCGACCCACACAAGTCTGAGGACTGCTGAACACATTGAAAAACAGGGTTTGACAGTGTTACCCTGACCTAGTTCCCTCGGACTTCCACTTGTTTGGGCCATTAAAGGACGCCATTCATGGAGGACATTTTGAGGACGATGAGAAGGTGATTGACACAGTGAAGCACTGGCCACTTTGTTTCGCACTGGTGGAAGGTCATAGAACAGGATGGAATTTATGTGGAAAAATGGTGTGTGTAGATAAAACACCATTCTTTCGTGTGTGTAATTCTCATTGTGTTCAATAAAGAATTGTTGAAGAAAAAATGCGGTGCATTACTTTCTGGGCAACTCTCATATTTATTCGACTTTTTAACTGACTTACCAGTCATTTGTGGGAGCTACCACAGTCTCCGAAGCACGGTGCAGCTTGGCAGTTTTCACAGTAAGAGGTCAATACCAGAGCTGAAGAAGGCGGTATGTGACAGAAGCAAATTTTTGAACCGTGTGAGGACTGAACGCTGGCTCCTTGTATTTGTACACACACATTCAGTCAGATCCAGATTACGAGACTTTATTTAATAACAGATAGGTACAACAAGTAAATTTGAGCAAGACGTTCAGCGCTTTACGAAATGGAATTGGTACAGATATAAATGATAGGAGCAGTTACAAAATAAAGGTATTTTTCCTAAGTTTTAAATTTCACGTACAAAGAATCGTTCACACAGGAGAATCGTACAAACATACCGTCATTTGACCAGCAGACTGACTCCTGTATGGACGACATAGTAGTAAGCATACCTGGCATAGAAAAATAGCTGAAAGATTTGAAAGTAAATAAATCACCCCGTCTGGATGGAATCGCATTTCGATTTTCTAAAGAGTACTCTACGACAATGGCACCTTACCTAGCTTGCATTTATCGTGAATCTCTCGTCCAGCACAACGTCCCAAGCGATTGGAAAAAAGCGCAGGTGATTCCAGTATATAAGGGTAAAAGAACAGACCCGCAAAATTACAGACCTATATCCCCAACTTCGGTGTCGTGCAGAATCCTTGAACATATTCTCAGTTCGTATACAATGAACTTTCTTGAGAAGAAGAAGCTTCTGTCCGCGACGCAGCATGGTATTAGAAAGCATCGCTCGTGCGAAACTCAGCTTGCCTTTTCTTACATGATGTACTGAGAACTATGGACGAAGGGCAACATGCAAGTTCCATATTTCTGGATTTCCGGAAAGCATTTGACTCGATGCCCCATTGCAGATTGTTAACGAAGGTACGAGCATATGGAGTAAGTTCACACACTTGTTGAGTGGCTCGAAGACTTCTTAAATAATAGAACCCAGTATATTGTCCTCGATGGCAAGTGTTCATCAGAGACAAGGATATCGTCAGGTTGCCACAGCGAAGTGTGATGGGACCGCTGTTGTTCTCCATGTACATAAATGATTTGGCGGACAGGGTGGGCAGCAATCTGCGGTTGTTCGCTGATGACGCCTTGGTGTACGGTAGGAGGTCGAAGTTGAGTGACTGTAGGAAGATACAAGGCTAGTTAGACAAAATTTCGAGTTGGTGTGACGAATGACAGCTAGCCCTAAATGTGGAAAAATGTAAGTTAGTGCGGATGAGTAGGAATATCAAACGCGTAATGTTCAAATACAGTATTACTAGTGTCCTGCTTGACACAGTAGAGTCATTTAAATGTCTGGGCATAACGTTGCAAAGCGATATGAGGTGGAACGAGCGTGTGAGAACTGTGGTAGGGTAGGCGAATGACCAACTTCGGTTTATTAGGAAAATTTTAGGAGAGAGGAGGCCGCATGACTCTGGTGCGACCTATTCTTTAATACTGCTCGAGTGTTTGGGATCCGTTCCGAGTCGGACTGAAGGGAGACATTGAAGAAATTCAGGGGAGGGTTGCTAGAGTTGTTACCGGTAGGTTGGAATAATACGTAAGTGCTACGGAGATCCTTTGGGAACTCAAATGGGAAGCCCCGGATGGAATGCGACATCCTTTTAGAGAAAAACTATTGAGAAAACTCAGAGAACCGGGATATGAAGCTGACTGCCAAACGATTCCACTGCTGCCAACATACATTGCGCATAAGAACCACGAAGATAAGATACGAGAAATTAGGGCTCATAATGAGGCTTATAGATAGTCGTTTTTCCCTCTCTCTACTTGCGAGTGGAACAGGAAATGA
The DNA here is from genome assembly GCF_023864345.2 of Schistocerca serialis cubense. Classification (NCBI taxonomy): domain Eukaryota; kingdom Metazoa; phylum Arthropoda; class Insecta; order Orthoptera; family Acrididae; genus Schistocerca; species Schistocerca serialis. The sequence goes on from NC_064640.1 coordinate 149,963,950, forward strand.
AATGACAAATACTGTTACAGGGTACTCTCCGCCATGCGCCATACAGTGGCTTGCGGAGTATCTGTGTAGATGTAGATGTAGATTTATACAAACAGAAAAATATGTTGCATGTATGAGGGATAGAAGTGAAATGACGTTCTCAAATGGGAAAACGCAATAATTAATGAGAAGGTGAATGTTTGACATAATCGGAACATCTTTTGAACTGAATAAAACTATTCAGAAATGTCGTTGAGAGGTTATAAGAAGCTACAGTCAAATCTGATAAACGAAATCACTAAAAACAATAAGAGCACGAATATAATAACTGGGGATCATATATTCGGTAGACTTCAGTCTTCGTCAGTCAAAATGGCATTGTAACTAACAACAGAAGGGAAAAAGTCACACATTAGAAGTATTATCGGTGTGACTTTGTGGTTCAAGAGATGTATCAGGAAGACACATAATGAATAATGAAAGCTTGTGTCAATACAGTAGTAGTGGTAGATGACGAGGAGAAATACATATGAGATCTGAAGAAAAACGAAGGCTGCGTGGTTGATAAAGGTGTCTTAATGAAAACGGTTAAAGCCGGAGGCAAGGTAATAATAAAGGAAATCGCAAAATCGCTTACAAAGTATCTGCCAAGGAAAATTACCCAGGAACAGTGCTGTAATTTTTCATGAGAACTGAGACAAAGAGACGGACCCCTTGAAAAGCTACCAGCCTCATCTTCGTAGTATACAAGACATTAATTAAAATTATCACCACAGCATATAAAATATATTCTCTTTTATCAGGTAAACTTGGTATAATATATCAGCTGCAAGTGCAAACGAAATTATGCAACTGAGCGATGTGTACGAGTTGCCTTTTCCTCGTATACATAGGCACTGAGAAAGCTTTTGATTTGTTTTCAACAAAATGTGTACTAAAAGCACGTGAGAATCAAGGAACAAAATCAATATGTTAGTCCGCTAACAAAAATATATCTCAATGCTGGACTATCATTAGACCTTCTCAGGGCAGTGCAATGTTTCGAATTCAAAGATGTTGGGTGCTACGATATTTCATTTCACTTAAGCCATTCTCAACTGCCCCAGATCGAAATCCCTTCTCGAGAATAGGCCAAGGTTTCTCCCTCTTCGATGTTGATCAACGATCATGAAACTACAGTCTGCTAGCATCCATTACAGTCACATATACACTTAAAAAAAGCACGCACCACGAAGGAATTATCCAAATGAGACGGAAATCGGTATATGTCATGTAGATGTACAGACAAGCAAATGAGTATAAAATGGTTCAAATGGCTCTGAGCACTATGGGACTTAACATCTATGGTCATCAGTCCCCTAGAACTTAGAACTACTTAAACCTAACTAACCTAAGGACATCACACAACACCCAGTCATCACGAGGCAGAGAAAAAATGATTGTAATTTTAGAAAAAATTGACTATTTATTCAAGAAAAAAAGCTCCAAAAATTGGGCAAGTTAGTAACACGTTGGTCCACGTCCGGCCCTTATTGAAGTAGTTATTTGGCTTGGCATTGATTGATAGAGTTGTTGGATGTCCATCTGAAGTATATCGTGCCAGTCTGTCCAATGATCAAAATCCCGAGATGGTTGGAGGGCTCTGCCCATAATGCCCCAAGTGTTCACAGTTGTGGAGAGATCCGGCAACCTTGCTGGCCAATGGCAAATACAAGCAGTAGAAACTCTCACCACGTGTGAGCGGACATTATTTTCTTGAAATGTAAGCCCAGTATGACTTGCCATGAAGGGAAACAAAACGTGGCGTAGAATACCGTCGGCGTACTACAGTGCTTTAAGGATGAAAAGAAATGGCCACTCCAGACAATCGCTCCTGGTTGTAAGGCCGTATGGTGAGTGACAGTTGGGTTGGTATCACATGCCTTCCCGAGGAGACTCTAGACGCGTCTTAGGCCTGGAATATCATTGACTGGGGCAGAACTGCCTTCAGCGATGAGTGCCGCATCGAACAGAGCCCCTCATGACCAGCGGAAACGTGTCTGGAGACGTCCTGGACAGCGATGGGCTACCAACCTGACTGTAGCCCGCCATATTGCATGGCAACCGGTAGTGATGGTCTGGGGTGTGATTTCTTTCATAGCAGGAACCCATAGGTTGTCATCCACGGCACTCTTACTGAATAATGGTGCATCGACGATAGTCTGCTCCCCGTTTTGTTGCCCTTCATGGCAAGCCATTCTGGGTTTACATTTCAGCAAGATGATGCTCACCCGCACGCCGCGAGAGTTTCTACCGCTTGACTTCATCCTTGCAAAATCCTTCCTTGGCCGGCGATGTCACCGGATCTCTCACCAGCAATGACTGGAGCGTTATGGGCGGGACCCTCCAACCAGCTCGGGATTTCGACAATCTAAAGCGCTAATTCGACAGAATTAGGTGCGATATCCCTCGGAGGACATCCAACAGCCCTATCAATCAATGCCGAGGCGAATAACCGCTTGAATAAGGGCCGACATGGACTGATTGGCTCCATTTGTGAAGCTCTTTCTCTTGAGTCAATCTCTTGAATAAACCACCATTTTTTTTCTGAAACTGTTATCATTTGCTTGTCTGTACATCTACATCATGTCTACAGATTTCTGTCAGATTCGGATAATTTCTTCTTCATGTTCTTTTTTTTTTGCATTTGAGTGTACTACGTATCTACTCTTTAGAAAGAACACCCACAGTTTGCAGAGGAATGTCCCATGCGCGTGAAGTAAGGACAGCTTTTGCGATTAGGTTGCTGAATCTACCTGCTCACAATACCATATAACTTTGCCACCGTACTTGGTTCTTAACAGCTCTCGTATCAGGAGATTTTAAAAATAACCATAAACTGTCTCCGGCAGAAGAAAATTGTGCTTTAGTATCATGCTTTGGAAAACAGCCAAAATAGTCATGCACGGCTTAAATGTCCGTCAGAAGTTCTGTCTGAGATATAGCTTTTCTCACAGTAGACTTCTGTTCAGCACTTTGTGTTTCGTATACAAGGTTTCTCCAGTAGATTGAGTCTCCTATTTCCCACAGTGGTATGCTATCACTTTTATGCACAGAATTTATCAAATTCACAATCTCACGTGAAAACGTGTGGGGCATCCTCGCGAAGTTCACGGAACATACGGTCTATTGAACTTTTGAAGCCGGCCGGGGTGGCCGAGCGGTTCTAGGCGCTTTAGTCTGGAACCACGCGACTGCTACGGTCGCAGTTTAGAATCCTGCCTCGGGCATGGATTTGTGTGACGTCCTTAGGTTAGTTAGGTGTAAGTAGTTTTAAGTTCTAGGGGACTGATGACCTCAGATGTTAAGTCCCATAGTGCTCAGAGCCATTTGAACCATTTTGAACTTTTGAAATGCATGGGACAGTTTCTTATTTATGGCTTATTTCCAAGAAAATTCGCTTTGCTATAGGGCGTGCAGAACTGTCGGATATGCGGAGAGAATTGTGCAAACAGTGGAAGCAGTGAATTCAAGAAAAGCGTCATTTCACATGCCTCTTTTATTCTATTACAAAGAGTACCTTCTCGCGTACTGCTTGTGTTATACAAAAACGACCATAAACGAAACGTTGAATATACCTCAATGAGTTGCACAAAATTTTTTCAATCACCTGATGGCCTGCAATGTGAGTGGATGCACCGGCAGTGTTTCCTCTCACACCCGTATTAATTACCGCGCCAGGGCCACAGCGGTCTCCAAAACAGAAGTCTTCATCTTCACTATTCGTGGACGTTTCGTTATGTCGTGTGATCCGCGCACAAATTTAGATTCGCGCATTATGCTGATAACCGAGTGGAGAGAGTCCATGTTTTGACTGAATAGTGCCAGCGTATGCGTCTCATCAGTTGTTGCCCCTGCCGCTGACAGGTAATGACACAGCGTCCCCCCTCTTTCTTTTTTACGCCCTTCACGTCGATGCCTTCCCCTGTCTCCTGTCGTCACGTCGTTTATTATGATGGTGGCACATGGCACACGTGCTGCGAAGTCTTGCTTCAGAGATCTAGTCAAGCAGTACTGCTACATCTTTATATATCGTGACAGCTGGACTGCGCAGCTTTCCGTGCGATTATTCTTAGCTCCTCAGTAATGACTAAAGCAGGAGGAAAAAGAACGAGAGGAGAGACGGGCTAAAACATTCATTGGTGTGTGTTCATGCTAGTATTTTCTCTGCATATCTTAGAGGAATGCAAGCTTTTACGCTTGTACAGATATTTCTAATAATGGATTCTACAGAGGATGTACATCTGATGGCAAGAAAGTTGTACGGTTCATGTATTTGTGTCTGATGTGAAGGTTAATAATAAAAAAAATTTGCACACAGTCGTAAATTTATTCTACCAGCTACATTACACGGATAGCCCATTCATTACGAACTTTAAATTACGAGTATGTGAGAGATACCGTGCCGAATTTAGCTGTAATACTGTAATCACTCGAGGAAAGCGCAGTATAAGAGTTTACAGACGGAGACCCTTGCCTGTTTGAAGATTCATTCGTATTCTCTATACCAAAGCGTCAAATGTGATCGCATTAATTGATACCTTTTAACAGCTTCGAATCACGAATGATGAGTATATACTAAGCTAGACGATAGATTTGTCGTGTAGCAATGGATACAACGATTTTTAACTGTTGAACAACTCTGAATGAAATTCTAATTACCGATTGTCATCTTGTAGTAGGTAAAGCGGTGGCCCAATTGAAGAAGCTTCATGGTGGTTACACCTAATAATGTAAGAGCTCGGTTTAAACGACATGATTTTTGGATACCTAAACAGGCTTGCGACAGCACTGAAATTTTTCTTGACTGACAAGATGCAGCACGTTATCCTAGATGCAGTCATTTACAGAAACCAAACTGATGTCTAGTGTACCCAAGACGAGCGTAATATGACCATTGGTATTCATGTTAGATGAAGGTCTTCGCGATCAGATTTACCTGAAAACTCAAATGATCAAATGTGTGTGAAATCCTATGGGACTCAACTGCTAAGGTCATCAGTCGCTAAGCTTACACACTACTTAACCTAAATTATCCTAAGGACAGACACGCACACCCATGCCCGAGGGAGGACTCGAACCTCCGCTGGGACCAGCCGCGCAGTCCATGACTCCAGCGCCTTAGGCCGCTCGGCACCTGAAAACTCAGGCTTCCCACAAACGATGCAGTCACCATTGAGATATTCTATCAGATAAAATCGGTATTAATGTCCAGTCAGATTTCTACAACATATCAGTTTAGTGAAAATAGAAGGAACTAGCTCTTAATGCAGAGAAATAAAATGTATTGCACTTAGATTACCAGCTCCTTCGGTTTTCGAGGCAGTGTAACGGAAATGTTGAGAAATCTTAATTGTCACACAAAGGAAAGGTACATCTTTTGAGAGCTAGCTTGCGAAACTCCTGGAGTCGGCTTTCGGGGCAGAAATGACGAATGATTTTCCGCTGCCTACGTATCAAACCCGCAGAGATCGTGGAGGTAAAATAAGAAAATTAATAGCTAGTACAGAGGCGCAAATTAGTTAACATACGTTAGGGCTTTAGTAAAGAAAGTTACGCAAGTAAATAAAAAAAGCACATCTGTCACTTTACAACGCAATTGCGCTCTATAATTTTTGTAACCTTGCACAGCCGGCCGCGCTGGCCGTGCAGTTCTAGGCGCTGCAGTCTGGAACCGCGGGACTGCTACGGTCGCAGGTTCGAATCCTGCCTCGGGCATGGATGTGTGTGATGTCCTTAGGTTAGTTGGGTTTAAGTAGTTCTAAGTTCTCGGGGACTGATGACTTAAGATGTTAAGTCCCATAGTTCTCAGAGCCATTTGTAACCTGACACAAAAGTTCTGCAGTGGACTACACGAACATCTTATCCTTTTTATCAACTCATCAACTGGTTATTACGTATGGAAACTGACTTGGATTTTCCATCAAGTAAGTAGAAAGCTGTGGTACACAAAATGGAAGCCAAACATCATCGTGATTCTGGTGTCAGATGATTGTGTTGTGGTGTGTGACTGATGACTTGTGTAAAGAAATTAATTAACAGTGTAGCAGTACTGTAGCTTCTTACATTCTGAGATAACTTTTAGCAATAGCGTGCAAACAAAACGGAACTGATACAACAAACATAAACCCAATGCCTCCATCCTTCTGAATATGTCAGTCTGCTAAGAGGAACGCAATTTCTAAATATTCTCAACTGGTCACCCGCTGAAGCTGCACGCAAGATGAGTAAAAAATTAAATCAACCCGTGTTTTCCACTGAAAGATGAAGAGGAAATGTTACCACTAATTCCTATTTTCGCGATTTTATGTACCAACGGTTGAGTAGTAAGGAGTTCAAAACCATCGTAAAGGCTTTGTAAACATCACGAAATAAGATTCAACTCATAGAAACTGTGTATAAATGGAATAACTAGCCATACTGATATGAAGAAGGTGGTGTTAGGCACAGGGCAAACACGAACGCTCTTAGGTACTTTTATGTACTGATAAATTAATGTGCAGCTTCTCAGATGGAAGTCAAAACATCCGAAACATGTCAAGAATAACAAAAATGAGTTAATTAACTCAACAGCGACTTTTTGTGTAAGTTCTTCTCGAATGACAACATATTTCTGTTTGTACGGAAACGTATTAACCACTCTTTCAGTAATACTAATTTATATTTTCCGTGATATGCTGAAGTCGCTTCTAAAAAATTTCTGGATGATTTGTTCCTGTGTTGTCGCATTATGTCTTAACTGATGATCTGCTTTGCGTTCTACGGATTGGTGTCAAACTCGATGTGAGTACTGAAGCGCAGTCGGGCACGGGATGTGTAATTAATATATTTTCAAAGCTGCCCTTGGGTAAGCTTAAAATATTGTAGTGAAGAGGAAGTATGCCGTACACTTGGGCACATACGTGGGTGAATATCTGACGTGGGTCTGGACAGTTATTTCAAACGTTTACAAACATCATTTGATTCAAAGCAGTTCACGACATTGGCAATGTTGGCGTTGGAAGACGGCTACCGTGGTGAATAAGTTGTCTGAATGATTTCATGTGGGCTGTCATGCAGTATGTGACAACCTGAGAGAGGTTCGCAGTAACCTATTTCAACTGTTGGCAAAAACGAAACACACTGTTACCTGCTTCAGTGTGCAGCATTGTTTGGGCTCCTCCAAGCACTACGAGACTTAACATCTGAGGTCATCAGTCCCCTAGGAACTTAGAACTACTTAAACCTTACTAACCTAAGGACATCACACACATTCATGTCCGAGGCAGAATTCGAACCTGTAGCGCCTAGAACCGCTCGGCCGGATACTCTACCGTTTGGCAGCCTGCTGAATGCTTTCAAAATGGATCTTTACGTGTAAAGGTTTTTATGCACTTTCCACAAACATAAGCCGTATTTTAATCTGGAGACAGCTGAATTGGTATTGCTTTCTTACACGTTTAGAAATAAGGACTGAAGTCTAGGGGACTGACTTGCTGAATGTCTTTAAACAGAAAACTTTTTAAAGATACATGGGTTTTGCCACTCAAGTTTATGTATGACTTTTACTTTTATCATGAATGTGATGTTGCTGTGAATGAGGGTGTCTTTACAGCTTGTCACATATAAAGTGTTTGTAACACTAGTTCTCATAGCAACTACCGTACACCATAGAAATCTGTTATCATGAAGGCTGCGTAAAATAACGATGAAGTGCGTATCTGCTATCTCTTTGAGTAAAGGGAAATAGGATGAGCTACTATTGACAGGTACAGTTGTACTCAAAAGTATCCGAACGACCTGAATTGCATTTCGCCTGATTCGCATGCAACCCACATAATGCAGCTGTCTAGCAGGTCCTCTAATAGCTCCTTGGCACAGTCGTTTGACTATTGAAAATGGTTCCAAGTCACCACTAGAAAACACTGCTCTGTATCGCGATAACTCGAGATGTAAAGTAATACCACGATACTACAAATATCAGGGAACACCTTATCACAGATAAGACTGACCTTAAGGCTTGTAAGCTCACATTTATTACAATAAATGACGTACCTGAAATGTAACCACTCTCATTATTACGTCAGATAGGTAATGCACGTAGTAAGTTCGTCGTATTCATGATTTCCTCTTCAAAGTAACATACCGTACTTATTATTTAACACAAAATAACACTGAAAATTTAAGTTATTCACTAGCAGCTAGTTGAGAATAGGTATGAACTTCAAATGACACGGCGAACCGCCTCGTTATGCATATGGATTCAAACCCAGGTCACGCAGACTAAGCAAAGATTTCATTCCTGATTAGGCATACAGAGAGTGATATACTTCGATTTTGGACAGTATCAGTTAACAAATACCAACTTTAAATTACATAACGCAAACATTTTTAACGGACGTGAATTCCTACCCAGCGCCTATTGTTCCTGTTAACGAACTACGAGAGATGTTAAATATTGCTTCTTAACAAGTAACTTACTTGAAATGCCGTGAGGTAAAGCTTTGCGTTGGACAGGGATTCGAACCCAGAACCTAATAGGATAGATATCGAACCACAATCAACTGTGACATATCGGATTTTCTCGGCAGTAGCTAGATGTTTTAGCTGAAATGACGAGAAGAAACATAAATTTTTTCCTTCCCAGGACTCCAACCCGGCACCTATCGCTGTTATATTCTAGAGAAAACGAACGTTAAATATGGGTTTGTTGCACCAGCAGTGACATGTGAGCATGTTTGAACTAGAAATAATATGACGAAGAGTTCAGTGCTGACTGGGAATAGAGCTCCCCACATATCGTTGTTGACTACACACAAAGAGACGTCAGCTACCGAATTTTTCTCCACCAGCATCTCTGAATAACATCTCGAACTTACAGTGATCTCGCAAATAGTTCTGTCTCTCACTGGGAGTCAAAAACGTCACATATCGTTAGTGTGGTTAACGAATGAAAATGCCGGCCGGTGTGGCCGTGCGGTTTAGGCGCTTCAGTCTGGAACCGCGTGACCGCTACGGTCGCCGGTTCGAATCCTGCCTCGGGCATGGATGTGTGTGATGTCCTTAGGTTAGTTAGGTTTAAGTAGTTCTAAGTTCTAGGGGACTGATGACCACAGATGTTAAGTCCCATAGTGATCAGAGCCATTTCAACCATTTTTTGAACGAATGAAAATGCAATAAAAATCAAAATTATTATCCACCAGCAGATAGGTGTTCTCATGCCAGAGTATGTAATACATAATGAAAGCTTTAGTGCCGGGCCCGGATTCGAACCCATTCACGCACAATATGTGGAGATGTTGAGGAATCTGCATTTTTTAACAAACAACAAATTGTAGCCGAGCTGTATTGTCACGAAGGGATTAAATTCCGCGTTAAGGACGGTCTGAATTGCATTTCCAGTTCAGAACCAATTTTATCGACATACAGAAGCTCAGATAAAAGATGGAATAAGTGTCCTGTGAGCCTTCATAGCGTTTGTTTCGTCACTAGAAATAAATAACTAGTATAAGAAAGGTTACTGCTGATAGAGTTTCTACATGTCGCCACTCCAGACTTTATAGTGGTTCAATCTAACGTCTACTTGGTAGAGAAGGAATATCATTTTTAATGCAAATTTCAGACCACAGTGCCATTATATCTTGTTCACTTGGTGTAGCCTGACGAGAATGGAATCTGTCTTTCCCTATCTAAAATCATTAACGGAAGTTGGAATCGAACCCAGACCATAGATATACGAAACTAGCATCTGTCCAACAGACCACCAAATCCTCATATTTGGAGCTCATATTTCTGTCGGAACGCCGTTGCGCCACACTGGATGAGAATTCTGACACACAGGCTCCCTGTAGTAATTTGCAGCATGTTCAGTAAATTCATTTACTTGATTGACCGAATCACCATGAACTAGCTGCTTCAGCTACCCAGTCCATACATTCGACTCTATTTTTTAATCACCGAAATAAACTAACGTAACTGCCACCTACACAGAACTACCAATAGTGTAGGATGCAGAAATTTAAATATGAAGTGTTCCTTTCCACTTGAACTACTTTATTGCGCTATCTGTTTGTTGAAAACATCGTGCAGTGCAAAAGAAAAGGTGTAACTGTTTGTCTCTCAGAAGTCTAGACCTAGCCATATGCATTATCCCACAGCGCTGCGGAATGCAGAAGTTCTGGAGGAATTTTTTTTGATTCCTGGTGCCGTTGTAGCTGTGTGTCAGCTAGTAGCGTAATGGTAAGTGTCGCGGCCCGTGAGTAAGATGTCGCGAGTTCAAGAATATTCATTGCTACATAATTTTAAAACCAATTGTACTGTCGGCTGATGTTATCTACGTAATGAAACTTGTAATATAATTCCCTTCACTTGTCAACCCAAAATAGTGGTATGTGGAAAAAGGGCTAACTTCTGCGACATTTTGTTCTTTTCAGGTTTAATAGACAACCAGGCAGCAGATGCATCTCGAAACTTTTGTATTTTGTATGGGGAGAGCGCATCGTGCCAAAATACGTCGGAAAAGTATTATCTACATTAGCTGTCGTCTGGTAGTGGCATTTTATTCTTCTTCAAACCTTGTTTGACAGCTTTAACTCAGAACAAGTTTTCTACATGCATGTAATCAATAAACTGCATGTCCATTGTCAAACTGTTGTAGATAACATCAGAGAATTCGCATATATCGTTGAAGATCGATTTCTCTCTCATGTTTACTATTGTTTTAACAACACTAAAGGAAACCTTACGAAAATTGTGAGCCGTATTATAAGAAATGAAATAAAACTGCCCACAATAACCTTAAGACAAATGTCTGTTTTAATAAAACTGAGTATCTGTACACAAGCGTGCCTCTATCGACACGAATTAGTAAAATACTACTCACTTAGATTTTGATTGGGTCTGTGTTTAATTGGTATGCTGAGTCATACTCAAGAGGTATACAAATCTGGCATTTCATAAATAAAGTTATGTATTCCTAGAAACCCAAAATTTGCTTGTCAGCAGCGGAAAGAGGCGTCACCTGTTGTGCAGCATTTGAAGTGTTTCACCATTGCACTATGAGCCGAAAGTATTTTCTTGCGATTTTCTTATCCATGCTTGATCTGACTGCTTGTAGCTCTTTCAGAGAAGGGATAAAACGCTTTTGTCAGTGAGTCTGGGACCGCGAGCCACAACAGACGGTTTCTACAGCTTATCACGCTACCACAGAGCTAGCAAAAAGGAATTTGTCTTGCTTTCCTCTTACGTGGACAATAGTGGCTAGAACTCGGAAACTGCTATTTAAAGGACGAGATTAGTTGCGATATCCACGTGCAACGACTTTCCTGTGCTGAAAGCCGTAAATTTACAATCTTTTGCTACACCTCAAACGACAATAACTCAGATTATTCAATGGAAATGACAGGAAAACTTAAGTGAATTTTGAGGCTTAATTCCGTGCATACCAGGAAGTAACTCGCCTATCACAGAGTTGCCAAATATACGTTGCCTTGTTGCCAAATCTCAGTTACAGTACCAGCAGGAAGAAGACGAACCGATGTGATCCTACAGCGGGCTGGGAAGTGACCATAGCTGGTGTCTCCTAGTCGCGGCTGCTACGGCCTGGAATACGTAATGCGTCTGATTCGCATTTCTGAAACGAAGTTTAGGGACTGGACCGTAGTTACTACTAATACTCAGAACTGAGTGCAAACTAAACATCATAAATCAGTACCTCTCATAGTTGTTTTTTATATTTCTTTCGTAAGTGAACTCAAAACTAAGAAACTCATTCACAGACGTTTTCGTGCCTCGCCGATAGTCGAGCACAACAAAAAATAAAAAAAATAACGTGTGTGTGTGTGTGTGTGTGTGTGTGTGTGTGTGTGTGTGTGGCAGAGAGAGAGAGAGAGAGAGAGAGAGAGATAAAAATCAAATAGAATGAGAGAGAGTAAAAAATTGTTGTAAAGAAATTGAATCATGATATGTAAAGAAATCTTTTATAAAAATGACACGTTCCACATCATTACGAAATATCGTATTCATGATCTATGAAACAAGAATTAATCTAATGTAATGTAATCTAATCTAATCATATTGATGACTAGCCATGAAGAGTCATGAGTTACCGAAATTTTTACCAATACCAGTAACCAAATCTAAACTTGAAAATAAAAGACAACAATTTTTGTAATAAACCGGGACTTCTATCAACACCCTGTTAACTAACCACGAAAGATGTCTGATATACCTCCATACTGAAGTACCAAAGTGTGCATGCATTTAAAGATGAAGTACATGATGTGAAGTTCTGTGACGGAGATACGAACCCAACACGTAGTCGGATTGTTAACTAAGTAAAATCAGATGTTACCTATCGGTTTTTCTTACCAGCTGCTAGGTGTTTGAATCTAAAATAAGGATACAAAATTTTGTGCCTGAGCGGCAATCGAGCCGCACAGCTACCGTCCTTCTTTATCATCCACGAATATAGCTTAAGTATCAGTTGCTTACTCACTAACAGTAGGATGTGTGCGTGTTTGACCAGAAATGACGACACCAATTTCGATTGTTGGCAACACATGAACAGACATTAAAAATGCACGTTAATTTTCACTAGCAGGCCGGTGTGCACGTGATAGAGCTTGAAATGAAATAACGAAAATTTTTGTACTGGATCAGAATTCGGACCCATATACTTACCTTTCGAGAAGACCTAGGGAAGATTACAGTCTTGGGAAAAGGAACGAAATGATTGAACTACACTGTTCCGAGAGATTTAGATCCTCGAAAGAGCAGATACGAATTCGAATCACAGTCCAGCACCAAATTTTTCAACGTCTCTAGTTCAATCAAGTACAAGTAAAGTAAGAGCCCTGTTCCTTTAAATGGCTATCGGTTCATCAAATAAAACAAAATTTTCTGATGTAAGTAAGCTTACAGGCGACTGTATTTCTGTCTACCATGACTTCCGATATGTCATTTCCCAACGTAAACCGGCTCTGCCCAGTTGGTAATGAAGGCACGTGCTGTTTAATGCGGATTCTGGATTATAACGTCTTTCTCTTGAGGTTACCAGAGGTAAAGTAAATCTGTTTGTGCCTCTTAAAAGTAAATGCCTGAACCCTCGCATTGCACCTGTTATAGTTCGTTCCACCAGACCATTGTGGTCACATTTCCCAGCCCCAGGAGTGTGCTGTAACAGATGATGTGCTTAGCTTCCAAAATTAGTCACGGTGGATAAAAATGCGAGTCTATTAAATGGTTAAGTAGAAGCAAGCTTCTGACGTGGAAATTATGCTATTCTCATGTCAGCAGGATGCAAAGACTCTTCTAGACATCATAGCCTCGATGTGAAGCCATTTTGAAATTTTCACAAATTCAGCAAATTTCTTAGTTCGAGAAAATCCACTGGGAAGTATCAAGTTATCGGATAATTCGATTATTACCGTTATTATTACTATCATTTTCTTCATACCGCTGTTGGAACACTGTACTTGAAGATCATTTGAAGCCTTTTGGTCACTATAGAAGCAGTTTCCCAAGAACAGGTTCTCTCCCTGTCTACGGAATCCTTTTCATGTTAGTATCAATCATCAGCAATTACTCGTAGATTACATTAAAACTAAAGAAATTGATGAAGACGTTACTTGATAACAAAAACGCACTGCCTTTCTTCATTTACTTACGCCTAGAAATGGCTGTCGAGTACTGCCAAACCAAAAGGCAAGAGATCTTACTGCCTTCCGATATACGTCGCTGTCGGTTCTTCTATTTGATTTGGTCGACATAACCTGTTTCAAGTTGTGTATGACAGAGAACGTTTTAGAAAATCAATTGTTTTCCTTTGCAATAAACAGAAAGATTTTCCTTCTAAGCTATCCAAGTACAAAATTTTCGCAATATTAGTTCAAATTTAATATTCGCTTCTATAAGGTAGGAAAGTATTTCACAGTTGCAAAACTCGCATCCGACTCATTGGCCTTATACTTAGTCGATGACCATAAATTCTAGCTCAGAGTGACACCAGTTTAAGTAACCTAATGTAGCGAAGACTGTTTGCCAGCGCTCTTTTTCACCAGAAAATACGCAATTCACTCACTGGGCTCCATAAGTACACTGTAGCAGTAATTTCTGTGTTTATGCAATGAATACGGATTGTAGAATTTAGTGGTGCTCTCTCTTCCACTTCTGTATACAATATGCCTGACCTAAACAGGCCCTTTATCATTACAGGCCCTGGGCGGTGCAACATCATACTAACAACAGTAATGTGCTTATACTGACAACCTGACTGATCGGTTTACCTGATTTTGTAATCATTTAAATAAAACAACATGACCTTCCAGTGGGAGACATTTCGTCCCCCTCTTTCGTTCTGTGAAATTTGTCAGTAAGCTTTTTGCCTTCCAACCAGCGAATGCTGTGGATAATGCATATGGCTAGGTCTAGACTTCTGAGAGACAAACAGTTACACCTTTTCTTTTGCACTGCAAGATGTTTTCAACAAACAGATAGCGCAATAAAGTAGTTCAAGTGGAAAGGAACACTTCATATTTAAATTTCTGCATCCTACACTGTTGGTAGTTCTGTGTAGGTGGCAGTTACGTTAGTTTATTTCGGTGATTAAAAAATAGAGTCGAATGTATGGACTGGGTAGCTGAAGCAGCTAGTACATGGTGATTCGGTCAATCAAGTAAATGAATTTACTGAACATGCTGCAAATTACTACAGGGAGCCTGTGTGTCAGAATTCTCATCCAGTGTGGCGCAACGGCGTTACGACAGAAATACGAGCTCCAAATATGAGGATTTGGTGGTCTGTTGGACAGATGCTAGCTTCGTATATCTATGGTCTGGGTTCGATTCCAACTTCCGTTAATGATTTTAGATAGGGAAAGACAGATTCCATTCTCGTCAGGCTACACCAAGTGAAGAAGATATAATGGCATTGTGGTCTGAAATTTGCATTAAAAATGATATTCCTTCTCTACCAAGTAGACGTAAGGTTGAACCACAATAAAGTCTGGAGTGACGTCATGTAGAAACTCTATCAGCAGTAACCTTTCTTATACTAGTTATTTATTTCTAGTGACGAAACAAACGCTATGTAGGCTCACAGGACACTTATTCCATCTTTTATCTGAGCTTCTGTATGTCGATAAAATTGGTTCTGAACTGGAAATGCAACTCAGACCGCCTTTAAGGCGGAATTTAATCTCTTCGTGACAATACAGCTCGGCTACAATTTGTTGTTTGTTAAAAAATGCAGATTCCTCAACATCTCCACATATTGTGCGTGAATGGGTTCGAATCCGGGCCCGGCACTAAAGCTTTCATTATGTATTACATACTCTGGCATGAGAACACCTACCTGCTGATGGATAATAATTTTTATTTTTATTGCATTTTCATTCGTTCAAAAAATGGTTGAAATGGCTCTGAGCACTATGGGACTCAACATCTGTGGTCATCAGTCCCCTAGAACTTAGAACTACTTAAACCTAACTAACCTAAGGACATCACACACATCCATGCCCGAGGCAGGATTCAAACCGGCGGCCGTAGCGGTCACGCGGTTCCAGACTGAAGCGCCTAAACCGCACGGCCACACCGGCCGGCATTTTCATTCGTTAACTACACTAACGATATGTGACGTTTTTGACTCCCAGTGAGAGACAGAACTATTTGCGAGATCACTGTAAGTTCGAGATGTTATTCAGAGATGCTGGTGGAGAAAAATTCGGTAGCTGACGTCTCTTTGTGTGTAGTCAACAACGATATGTGGGGAGCTCTATTCCCAGTCAGCACTGAACTCTTCGTTATATTATTTCTAGTTCAAACATGCTCACATGTCACTGCTGGTGCAACAAACCCATATTTAACGTTCGTTTTCTCTAGAATATAACAGCGATAGGTGCCGGGTTGGAGTCCTGGGAAGGAAAAAATTAATGTTTCTTCTCGTCATTTCAGCTAAAACATCTAGCTACTGCCGAGAAAATCCGATATGTCACAGTTGATTGTGGTTCGATATCTATCCTATTAGGTTCTGGGTTCGAATCCCTGTCCAACGCAAAGCTTTACCTCACGGCATTTCAAGTAAGTTACTTGTTAAGAAG
This sequence comes from Schistocerca serialis cubense, assembly GCF_023864345.2. NCBI lineage: Eukaryota > Metazoa > Arthropoda > Insecta > Orthoptera > Acrididae > Schistocerca > Schistocerca serialis. The sequence continues at coordinate 149,980,043 of NC_064640.1, forward strand.
CAATATTTAACATCTCTCGTAGTTCGTTAACAGGAACAATAGGCGCTGGGTAGGAATTCACGTCCGTTAAAAATGTTTGCGTTATGTAATTTAAAGTTGGTATTTGTTAACTGATACTGTCCAAAATCGAAGTATATCACTCTCTGTATGCCTAATCAGGAATGAAATCTTTGCTTAGTCTGCGTGACCTGGGTTTGAATCCATATGCATAACGAGACGGTTCGCCGTGTCATTTGAAGTTCATACCTATTCTCAACTAGCTGCTAGGGAATAACTTAAATTTTCAGTGTCATTTTGTGTTAAATAGTAAGTACGGTATGTTACTTTGAAGAGGAAATCATGAATACGACGAACTTACTACGTGCATTACCTATCTGACGTAATAATGAGAGTGTTAACATTTCAGGTACGTCATTTATTGTAATAAATGTGAGCTTACAAGCCTTAAGGTCAGTCTTATCTGTGATAAGGTGTTCCCTGATATTTGTAGTATCGTGGTATTACTTTACATCTCGAGTTATCGCGATACAGAGCAGTGTTTTCTAGTGGTGACTTGGAACCATTTTCAATAGTCAAACGACTGTGCCAAGGAGTGATTAGAGGACCTGCTAGACAGCTGCGTTATGTGGGTTACATGAGAATCAGGCGAAATGCAATTCAGGTCGTTCGGATACTTTTGAGCATAACTGTACGTAGCGATATATGTCGTCATTCAGCCCTAGAGCACAATCTAGAGATTTCTCTGAAACTATAACCTGAAATTCGGGCAAACGTATCTGACTTCTGTCGAAGATATTGTTCATAAATTAGACACATAAAGCCTCTTGTAGACGAATTCTCAGTGTTTTAATCTAATTTGTTTTTTAATTGAGTAGTCTCATAGCATCACGTAACAACTTCTTACAGAGTCTGAATGGGGATCGGTGGTAATTTCATATTTCATTAATGTGGCCCTTGTCATGCACTGTAACATGCTTTTGCAATTAATACAGGATCTTCCTAGTCAGTATTTGCAATCATACACAAAACTATTTTTCTCTTACAGGATACATGCATGACTGTCAATAGTAGTTCAGCTGGAGGCTCTAATCACACAGAGAAGCGATGTGGTCAGAAACTTAAGGTACTGCAGGTGAAGCTAGTAGCTGTGTGGAGATTGCCCTGCGATATCGTACATCTGACTTTACCTGATATCACGAAAATGTGAACAAAAAGTTATTGTAAGTAGGAGAAAGTTTTCGGAAACAATGTAGCAAGAAACTTTAGTAAGCGCTCGCTCCGGTTAATCGACATAGAGGAGGATACGTTTTCACACCACACACATCACAGTAAATCATACGTTAATGAATTAGATCAGGGTTCATCGAGTCCTTCAGTATACTCCTGATACTCGTTTCGATCCAGTTGTGTGCTTCAATTCTTTCGTTTCATTCTACTAAAACACTAGAGGAAAATCACAATATTGAACACTAGTCTTACTATGATGGAAGACGATCGTATCGCATAGTATCGGCTTTTATAAGTGAACGTGCTGGACCTCCTTCTTTACATAAAATAAGTACTTTACTGCTGTAGCAGCAGGCCCTTCTTTGTTGACATTCCTCTTATGACTCCATTTCATCATGAATTGACATAGCTTCGTGAAGTCAAGCTGTGGAAAATGGAAATTTGTGGTAAGGTCTTATGGGACTAAAATGCTGAGGTCATCGGTCCGTAAGCTTACCCACTGCTTCGTCTAACTTAAACTAACTTACACTAAGGACAACACACACACCCATGCCCGAGGGTGGACTCGAACCTCCGACGGGGGAAGCTGCGCAGACGGTGACAAGACGCCCGAGACCGCGCGGCTACCCCGCGCGGGCGTCAAGCTCTGGTTCGGTCCCTTATATGATAGCTGTATGGTAGTTAGACGAAAGATTCATAGCTGATTGAATATTCTGTGTTTATAGTTGAAGACTGTACTGTGTGTTTTATGTTATGGAAGAAATCGTGTCATAGTGTAAGACACTGAATGGGTGGAAGAAGAGGACAGATTAGTATGGTGGTGGTAGTGATGGTGTCAGAGATATCCTACACATGACGTCATCTTGCGAGACTCCCCCACTTTCAGGCTCGTCACCTGGCTGATCTGAGCTGTATAATTGCGGCAACAGGTCAGTCCTCGGAAGTCAGTGCTGTATAATAAAGTTACGCGACGGAATTTGATAAAAACGCGATGTTTTATGCGCCACTTAGGAATGAGTCTCATTTAACTTTCCATTACTTCTGTATGAGGACCTGATATTTACTGACTATTATAGTAAAATCATAAGGTACAACTGATTCAGAATTTATTTCTCAAACGACATATAAAACCTTGCAGGGACTGAACATTCATCACTAAAAAATTTCAATGCAAATAGTATCTGAATTCCAACATTAATGACTGCAGCTAGCTGTTGACAAAGTTTGGAGGTGGAGAGTGATGACGATTTAGTTATGACAATGCCCTGTCGTGGTTACTGAATCGCAAAGTCGTATGGGCGGTATGCAGTGTTTGCAATGCTTAAGACTGACAGTGAATGAAAGCAAGTATCTTACTGGGGCACAGCGACTATTAGGGAGACCAACGCTTCCATCCGAATTAGCAGATTATTGTGCTTGCATATCCCTGTCATGCTGATGTTGCAATGTTATCTTACCATAAGCTTCGACGATCGGCTTCGAACCGCAGTGGAGTAGCTCTAGGGGGCCCACGGTCTCTGCTGCACTCCTCGGAGTCTATCCGTTTCCTCACCTCTAGGCCAAAACACAGATCCTCAAACTGTTCAACACAGATGCCAGAACATGAATATTCTCTCTTGAAAGCCAGAACACAAAACTTCTCTCTCGAAAGCCGAAACTTGATCGTATAGAAAACGTCTCTTCCATGCCTTGTGACAATTATTGAGCGTGTCTAAAACTTCCTAGCCAGTCAGCCGATTTCCTACTATCAGTTGGCCAATGGCATAATTTCGTAATGTCTTTTATCCTCCCTCCATAGGTTCCATAAAAAGTACCTCCCAGTCAACTTCAATATCACCCTTCTCTGCCGAAAACGTGGAAGTCACAGGCCGCCTACGAATGACGAAGAATGCTTTTCCCACCGGCACGATTTCGCCATTGTGGGAATAAAAACCCTTCTACTCTCTCGGCACGGATTCGGCGCCATGTAATAAAGCCACAGTGCTTTTTGGTGTACATTGTAGCGGGACATCCTCCGCTAGCACTACCTTTCCTCAATAGTAGTTGTCGATATCCGTATTATTTTTCAATATTTGGGCAGGTTAATATTATCACAGCTGCTTTTCTTAAAACTTTCATATAATTTTACACATAGTATGTTATATTTCAAGCTAAAATTGGTGAAAAGGAATTACTTCAATAAATATTTTAGTTTTGATGTTATAATCGATAAGAACTAGTTCTGAATATACAGTTAAAATTATTTTGGTTTAGAATCATTTGAAATTACGAATTATTTGCACACTTAAAATTTCTATTGTTAGTTACAGAATCCTATACTGTTTACTATGTTTATTTCTGGATTCATTTATGAAATAATAATCGAAATTAATAATGTAACGAAAATTAGTAGGTACCTTCATTTGTTAAGAAAAATTGTAAACCCTTTGGAATAGTATTATTTCCGAAGAGTGTGGGCGTCTTAATCTTACCTCTGATGTGATCGGACATATTTTTGTGTAATAGTTGCGAACAATGTAATTTCGGCTTTGTTAATGTGAAAAACCAAAATCTGTATGATACACTAAAATCCCGGGTTCCCGGGTTCGATTCCCGGCGGGGTCAGGGATTTTCTCTGCCTCGTGATGGCTGGGTGTTGTGTGATGTCTTTAGGTTAGTTAGGTTTAAGTAGTTCTAAGTTCTAGGGGACTGATGACCATAGATGTTAAGTCCCATAGTGCTCAGAGCCATTTGAACCATACACTAAAATGTAAGAAAATCTGTGGAAAATATATTTACGTACAAAAATTCTGCGACAAAAATCTTGAAATTTATTTAGTTCAAACCAACCATGAGGACCTAATATTAGATTTTAAGCTTCAAGAATCAGACAAGAAGAACTGGAGCCATCTCAACATGTCAAGATAAGTAAACGTGAAAGACTATTGTAATGTTCGCTCCTCTCAAATCTTCATAAAAGACTTCGTTTATTAATTACTGGTACTGGGAATTGTTTAATGTGGGCAATAGATGGAAGAAAGAAGGATGGGGGAGATTACAACTACCTAGACATGTTATCTGCAGTGAGAAACTACGCATCTGCAAGCCCTGGATTGTGTTACTCTGAAATTCCTCACATAACTGGCATGTTTTTCTCGTCCATCTGAGGGTGTACTATCCGGTCCGCAGGTTGGACTAGGGAAAACTGTGTCAGGTTGCATTTTTAGCATCACCACTGCGTCCTGCCATATTGTGCTAGGCACTGTCAGTCTGTGGCCTGGCGCCAGTTTAGCAGCTCTTCGTCCTCCCGCACAAAGCCTTTCACCCATTTTCTCTCTGCCGTGAGTTCACTCCCCAAGTTATGAAAGGACACCGCCGTCTGTGCCTCAAGGGACCGAACCCATTGGCTGTCCCTCACTCCCTAGCACTCTCTTGCCCTTGGTAACACAGCGTCTGCCTGAAAGCCCAACAGAAAAGAAAAACACAGGAAGTTAGTACTGCCCCTAGACTCACTGTCACTTCTCTCCTCACCATTCTAAGTGCAATTGTCCTGTTACACGACGTTAACATGCTGCTCTGAACCATCTCTTCTTACATGGATGACATGTTGATAGCCAGAAAGTTAGCCACATCCCTGAATTCAAATTTTCTATAGGAGGTGATATACTGAAAACACTCCTTGAAATATATTTAATATTATGTTTTTATATCAGAATAATGAAGGATAGGGGAAAAAGATAGAGTATCAATTTATACGCTATTGGCCATTAAAATTGCTACTCCACGAAGATGACGTGCTACAGACGCGAAATTTAATCGACAGGAAGAAGATGCTGTGATATGCAAATGATTAGCTTTTCAGAGCATTCACACAAGGTTGGCGCCGGTAGTGACACCTACAACGTGCTGACATGAGGAAAGTTTCCAACCGATTTCTCATACACAAACAGCAGTTGACCGGCGTTGCCTGGTGAATCGTTCTTGTGATGCCTCGTGTAAGGAGGAGAAATGCGTACCATCACGTTTCCGACTTTGATAAAGGTCGCGTTGTAACCTATCACGATTGCGGTTTATCGTATCGCGACATTGCTGCTCGCGATGGTCGAGTTCCAATGACTGTTTTAGAATATGGAATCGGTGGGTTCAGGAGGGTAATACAGAACGCCGTGCTGGATCCCAATGGCCTCGTATCACTAGCAGTCGAGATGACAGGCATCTTATCCACATGGCTGTAACGGTTCGTGCAGCCACGTCTCGATCCCTGAGTCAACAGATGGGGACGTTTGCAAGACAACAACCATTTACACTAACAGTTCGACGACGTTTGCAGCAGCATGGACTATCAGCTCGGAGACCATGGCTGCGGTTACCCTTAACGCTGCATCCCAGACAGGAGCGCCTGCGATGGTGTACTCAACGACGAACCTGGGTGCTCGAATGGCAAAACGTTATTTTTTCAGATGAATCCAGGTTCTGTTTGCAGAATCATGATGGTCGCATCCTTGTTTGGCGACATCGCGGTGAACGCACATTGGAAGCGTGTATTCGTCATCGCCATTCTGGCGTATCACCAGGCGTAATTGTATGGCGTGCCATTGGTGACACGTCTCAGTCACCTCTTGTTCGCATTGACGGCACTTTGAACAGCGGACGTTACATTTCAGATGTGTTACGACCTGTGGCTCTACCCTTCATTCGGTCCCTGCGAAACCCTACATTCCAGCAGGATAATGCACGACCACATGTTGCAGGTCCTGTACGGGCCTTTCTGGACACAGAAAATGTTCGACTGCTGCCCTGGCCAGCATATTCTCCAGATCTCTCACCAATTGAAAACGTTTGGTCAATGGTGGCCGAACAACTGGCTCGTCATAATATGCCAGTCACTACTCTTGATGAACTGTGGTATCGTGTTGAAGCTACATGGGCAGCTGCACCTGTACACGCCATCCAAGCTCTGTTTGACTCAATGCCCAGGCGTATCAAGGCCGTTATTACGGCCAGAGTGGTTGTTCTGGGTACTGATTTCTCAGCATCTACGCACCCAAATTGCGTGAAAATGTAATCACGTGTCAGTTCTAGTGTAATATATTTGTCCAATGAATACCCGTTTATCATCTGTATTTCTTCTTGGTGTAGCAATTTTAATGGCCAGTAGTGTACTTGCCAGCATACAAAAAAGACTAACACACAGACACACAAATATATATATAGGATGAAACCGACAAACTGCAGGGACTGGAAATGGAGGAAAAAATGTTCTGTTAACATGTGTCCGGAAAAGCACCGTTGCCATGGAAGATGGCACAGACGAATGACATCTGATCACGTGCTGTGTGTCTGTGTGTTTCTTGTGCGTTGCAGGCTGTGTGATTAACACACCACACTGTTTCATACTTGCCTGTTTTCAATTTCTCCACTTCCATGATATTGGCTTGGATCATCCGCCAAGTCTTCATTAATCTATAGTAAATCAGAAGTTTTTTTTGTTTTGTTTGACAAACCGTTCATTAATCTATATTAAAGCGGAAGTTATTTTTGACAAACCGCCTTCTGTGAGCTTGACAGCAAATGCAGCCATATCAGAATCTTCTGCCCAAGTTCATAGTTCCACAGCTTTGTTTTTCTGAACATTCTTTCCTTCTGCTTGACCGCCATTGTTCTTATCTTCTATAGAGCTGATTCTGTTGCTTATCTATACTGCTGGTGTTGCCTGTTTGGTAACTCTGTCATCTTTTTAACTTTGTCTGCTGTTACCTTATTCTTTAGTACCATTACCAGAGTGAACCCTAGTGCACTATGCTGCAAATTGTTCGTCGCTTCCTGTAAGTCGTTGAGGAACACAACCCATGATTCATAGTGTTTGCAGGCATAACTCGGCAGAGAGATCCAAATTCTCCCATAATCTTTGCAGAGGGATTTGAGGAGGGGTGGTACGTTCCTATAAATATTTGCCAAATCCTGTGCTTCCTCAACACTCCTTTCCATTGTCGCGACCTAAATTTAGGTCCGTTACCCGAGATAACTTTCTCCAACCACCCAATCTGTTTCAGGAATACTTTCTGGAACACCTCCAAAACTGTCCTGGCTATTGCTTTTCACAGTGGCACCAATGTCAGACATTTCGAGACCAGTTCTACCGTTACCAAAATATAATTGTAACGTACTCTCATACGAGTTAACTGTCCCAATAAAACTGTTGTCTTAATATACTCGGTGCAGTGGGAGGCAGTGCACTTGATTGCTAGCCAGAACGTTAGCCACATCTCACAATTCAATCAAGTGGTTTTGACTTTTGGATTATTACTTCCAAATTCCTGAAGTAACAATTAGCCTGTAATTTCAAATAGCACTTCCTTGGTCTGTAATGTGCATGACTCATCCCAGTATATACCATATTAATTAATTTATTATTTTTTCCAGTATGCACGATAACCACTGAGTCTCATCCAAGACCTTTCTTCAATTGCTAAAACTGGAAGAATGGTCTGCTCCTTGTGTCCCATCTTCATTTCTATTTCATTTAAGATGGGGTGATGATAACTGATGTGTTGGTAAATGTGCCAACACCTTGTGGATAGAGGAGGCCTAAATGCACGCTATTTACTGCAGACGGGCGGGAATTCTGGAACAGGATAAGTAGTGAATTCTAATAAGAAAAGTATGCAGCTCCTCGAATACTTAACTTTCTTCTATCCTTGTGGTACATCGCTCTTGATAATACAAATAAGACTATCTTCAGATACGGTTAATGGCGCCTTGCTAGGTCGTAGCCATGGACTTAGCTGAAGGCTATTCCAACTGTCTCTCGGCAAATGAGAGAAAGGCTTCGTCAGTGTAGTCGCTAGCAAAGTCGTCGTACAACTGGGGCGAGTGCTATTCCGTATCTCGAGACCTGCCTTGTGGTGGCGTTCGGTCTGCGATCACACAGTGGCGACACGCGGGTCCGACATGTACTAAATGGACCGCGGCCGATTTAAGCTACCACCTAGCAAGTGTGGTGTCTGGCGGTGACACCACAATAACAGCGACCAAAAATGCCGTGTATTGTCAGCACATTGGTTCCAGTTGTTAGCCAATAACTTTCCCCGCAAATCCAGAGACGAGCAAACCCTTACACCATGAAATATTTGTGGCAATTCCTCTAAACTGACTGGTCGATTTCTCTCCACTTTGATTACTGTTTCAATCTGTGTCGCCTCCAGTACCAGATGCATTGTAACATCCTTTGTGTCCACCACTCTTAAGGTATGACACTTTCTCGCAGATTAAAACTGTGTGCCCAACCGAGACTCGAACTCGGGACCTTTGCCTTTCACGGGCAAGTGCTCTAGAGCACTTCTCGGTCCGGCACACAGTTTTAATCTGCCAGGAAGTTTCGTATCAGCTCACACTCTGCTGCAGAGTGAAAGTTACATTCTGGACACTCTCAAGGTGTTGTTATGTGAGGATATTGCTCGTTTGATTACTTCCTGTTCCACCATCCCCTGTATTTCACTGTTACTTAATTCTTGTATGCCATTGGAATTGTGGTAGGCCTTATAAAAAATGTGGTATGGAGCTTCGTGGTAAACTTTTATTCGAAATTTTAGGTGAAAAGTCTTCCACATTGTGGTTTAGAATGTTTTCTACTTCAGCTTTATTACACTGTACCACTTTCTACATCCGATTCTAAATTTCTTCCGTTTTTCGGTAGTCCAGTCGAAAAAGCTCTTCTTCTGATTATCCTCTTCCCTATCATATTACTTCATCCTTTGACTTGACATGCAGTTTTAAACAGTTCTGTAGCAATTGTTCCTGCACTACATACTGTTCAAAACATATGTGTTTTTCCATTTGCTGTTGTAAAATGATCTCAGGTCTCCCTAGGCCCATCACAAGTGACATGTTCGCATTAAGTCCATTGCTAAAATCATCGATCTGGGGAGGCTTTGCACAACCAAGAAATTCCATTCCAGGGTATTTCCCTGACACATAAATTCCAGCTGTACTTTGTGCCACAAAGCTGTGCTCTTTCCGGTTAGTGCTCGTTTCACATCCGTTTTGCCTCAATTTAGTAATGTCAATTCGTTCCACTGCATGCATCGTGGATATTTGCCATCTGATACCGTCAAAATTTGTCTCCTACTATCGAGAATGGCCTCAAAACCTACTTCACCAACTGATATGTTTATTACCATATGTATGTTTTGCATTTGCGCAGTCTCTCTCTCTGCTTTAATCACACTTCTCATAAATCTTCATGGAGAGTGTAGTTTACATTTTCTGTTCCGAGTTCGTTCATGTGTCTTCTGTATCTTGTGCCTGTGAGTGATTATGGCCCTAGAATTGGATTCCTATGTGGGTAGGTCCTCTTAATTCAGTTATATCTGCTGCTTGCCATGGCTGTAAATGCTCGTTACTTACCTGTCTATAATCTGTATTCCTGTTATTACTGTAACCATCGTAACTATACCTTCGCTGAACACTCGAATTACTCCATCCTCCATGGTTCTGTTGACAAACTCTGAACTGTCCAAAACCACTGGAATGTGACTGATTATTTCTGCATTCGTGGTGCAGTCACTTCGGTCCGGTGAAGTTCTGTCCCTGCACAATTGGCTGATTCTGTCTGTAATTGCCACAATGTACAAATTCAATTTCTACATCTACATCTACATGGTGCAACGTCCCCTTAGAGAAATTATACAAGACTGAGCTTAAACTGACACACAATATTTTTTAGCGCAACGCAATCTGTCTTTCAAAAATCCCTACAAAAGAATGGCCCTGACTAACATTAACCTATACGTTTCACAAATCACTTACCTCACAAAAATCTTCGCTACTCAAGCTACTGCAATACAGCGAGCGCCACTACTGCCACCTAAATAAAAGATTCAAACTACTGAAGGCACTAACTACTAATAGGCATAGTTAGCAAATGAAAGATTTTAATAGAGAACAAACAATGTATTTACCTTAATAGTCATAATATATATAGCAGTTCATGACAAATTACAAAACTCCGCCATCTCTCTCCCCACATCCACCACTGCTGGCGGCTCACCTCCAACTACGCGCTGTTCACAGCCAGCTGCCGCTGCCCAACACTACAATGGCAGACAACAATGCAAACCAGCCACAGACTGCACACAGCACAGCCAGTGATTCTCACACAGAGCGCTATGTAACGTTGCCAATAAGAAAACATAAATAGCCTACTTACATAGCCCCCATGCTCCCCACAAAAAATTTTACAAATTGTTTTGGGCAGTGGCCAACAATGATTTGATAAAATTTTTCATAATTACAATAACAAAGATATCAAATGCACACACTTATTCATGCAATGTTGGTCAAAAGCTATAATTTTCTCACAGTCCATAAAGACAGTCCAGATTGTTCATCACAGTAAAATTCCAGTGTTTTTCTCAAAGTCTGAGCAGTAAAATAAAATGCACACAGACATAGTGGATTTCCATGCAGTCTTGAAGAAGTAGTGTTGTCCTTCCAATGGAAAGACAGTGCTGACTCTTGACATGCAGACAAGTAATGGGCCACAACAGAGCAAACCCACAGCAGAGTCAATCGAAGTTTTGAAGAGTATTGGTAGGTCATCACAGAGCATACCCATTGTAGTCCTGGTAGAGATTACGATATAGGCCCGCATCTCGTGGTCGTGCGGTAGCGTTCTCGCTTCCCACGCCCGGGTTCATCTACATCTACATCTACATTGATACTCCGCAAGCCACCCAACGGTGTGTGGCGGAGGGCACCTTACGTGCCACTGTCATTACCTCCCTTTCCTGTTCCAGTCGCGTATGGTTCGCGGGAAGAACGACTGTCTGAAAGCCTCCGTGCGCGCTCTAATCTCTCTAATTTTACATTCGTGATCTCCTCGGGAAGTATAAGTAGGGGGAAGCAATATATTCGATACCTCATCCAGAAACGCATCCTCTCGAAACCTGGCGAGCAAGCTACACCGCGATGCAGAGCGCCTCTCTTGCAGAGTCTGCCACTTGAGTTTATTAAACATCTCCGTAACGCTATCACGGTTACCAAATAACCCAGTGACGAAACGCGCCGCTCTTCTTTGGATCTTCTCTATCTCCTCCGTCAACCCGACCTGGTACGGATCCCACACTGATGAGCAATACTCAAGTATAGGTCGAACGAGTGTTTTGTAAGCCACCTCCTTTGTTGATGGACTACATTTTCTAAGCACTCTCCCAATGAATCTCAACCTGGTACCCGCCTTACCAACAATTAGTTTTATATGATCATTCCACTTCAAATCGTTCCGTACGCATACTCCCAGATATTTTACAGAAGTAACTGCTACCAGTGTTTGTTCCGCTATCATATAATCATACAATAAAGGATCCTTCTTTCTATGTATTCGCAATACATTACATTTGTCTATGTTAAGGGTCAGTTGCCACTCCCTGCACCAAGTGCCTATCCGCTGCAGATCTTCCTGTATTTCGCTACAATTTTCTAATGCAGCAACTTCTCTGTATACTACAGCATCATCAGCGAAAAGCCGCATGGAACTTCCGACCCTATCTACTAAGTCATTTATATATATTGTGAAAAGCAATGGTCCCATAACACTCCCCTGTGGCACGCCAGAGGTTACTTTAACGTCTGTAGACGTCTCTCCATTGATAACAACATGCTGTGTTCTGTTTGCCAAAAACTCCTCAATCCAGCCACACAGCTGGTCTGATATTCCGTAGGCTCTTACTTTGCTTATCAGGCGACAGTGCGGAACTGTATCGAACGCCTTCCGGAAGTCAAGAAAAATAGCATCTACCTGGGAGCCTGTATCTAATATTTTCTGGGTCTCATGAACAAATAAGGCGAGTTGGGTCTCACACGATCGCTGTTTCCGGAATCCATGTTGATTCCTACATAGTAGATTCTGGGTTTCCAGAAATGACATGATACGCGAGCAAAAAACATGTTCTAAAATTCTACAAGAGATCGACGTAAGAGATATAGGTCTATAGTTTTGCGCATCTGCTCGACGACCCTTCTTGAAGACTGGGACTATCTGTGCTCTTTTCCAATCATTTGGAACCCTCCGTTCCTCTAGAGACTTGCGGTACACGGCTGTTAGAAGGGGGGCAAGTTCTTTCGCGTACTCTGTGTAGAATCGAATTGGTATCCCGTCAGGTCCAGTGGACTTTCCTCTATTGAGTGATTCCAGTTGCTTTTCTATTCCTTGGACACTTATTTCGATGTCAGCCATTTTTTCGTTTGTGCGAGGATTTAGAGAAGGAACTGCAGTGCGGTCTTCCTCTGTGAAACAGCTTTGGAAAAAGGTGTTTAGTATTTCAGCTTTACGCGTGTCATCCTCTGTTTCAATGCCATCATCATCCCGTAGTGTCTGGATATGCTGTTTCGAGCCACTTACTGATTTAACGTAAGACCAGAACTTCCTAGGATTTTCTGTCAAGTCGGTACATAGAATTTTACTTTCGAATTCAATGAACGCTTCACGCATAGCCCTCCTTACGCTAACTTTGACATCGTTTAGCTTCTGTTTGTCTGAGAGGTTTTGGCTGCGTTTAAACTTGGAGTGAAGCTCTCTTTGCTTTCGCAGTAGTTTCCTAACTTTGTTGTTGTACCACGGTGGGTTTTTCCCGTCCCTCACAGTTTTACTCGGCACGTACCTGTCTAAAACGCATTTTACGATTGCCTTGAACTTTTTCCATAAACACTCAACATTGTCAGCGTCGGAACAGAAATTTTCGTTTTGATCTGTTAGGTAGTCTGAAATCTGCCTTCTATTACTCTTGCTAAACAGATAAACCTTCCTCCCTTTTTTTATATTCCTATTAACTTCCATATTCAGGGATGCTGCAACGGCCTTATGATCACTGATTCCCTGTTCTGTACATACAGATTCGAAAAGTTCGGGTCTGTTTGTTATCAGTAGGTCCAATATGTTATCTCCACGAGTCGGTTCTCTGTTTAATTGCTCGAGGTAATTTTCGGATAGTGCACTCAGTATAATGTCACTCGATGCTCTGTCCCTACCACCCGTGCTAAACATCTGAGTGTCCCAGTCTATATCTGGTAAATTGAAATCTCCACCTAAGACTATAACATGCTGAGAAAATTTATGTGAAATGTATTCCAAATTTTCTCTCAGTTGTTCTGCCACTAATGCTGCTGAGTCGGGAGGTCGGTAAAAGGAGCCAATTATTAACCTAGTTCGGTTGTTTAGTGTAACCTCCACCCATAATAATTCACAGGAACTATCCACTTCTACTTCACTACAGGATAAACTACTACTAACAGCGATGAACACTCCACCACCGGTTGCATACAATCTATCCTTTCTAAACACCGTCTGTACCTTTGTAAAAATTTCGGCAGAATCTATCTCTGGCTTAAGCCAGCTTTCTGTACCTATAACGATTTCAGCTTCGGTGCCTTCTATCAGCGCTTGAAGTTCCGGTACTTTACCAACGCAGCTTCGACAGTTGACAATTACGATACCGATTGCTGCTCGGTCCCCGCATGTCCTGACTTTGCCCCGCACCCGTTGAGGCTGTTGCCCTTTCTGTACTTGCCCAAGGCCATCTAACCTAAAAAACCGCCCAGCCCACGCCACACAACCCCTGCTACCCGTGTAGCCGCTTGTTGCGTGTAGTGGACTCCTGACCTATCCAGCGGAACCCGAAACCCCACCACCCTATGGCGCAAGTCGAGGAATCTGCAGCCCACACGGTCGCAGAACCGTCTCAGCCTCTGATTCAGACCCTCCACTCGGCTCTGTACCAAAGGTCCGCAGTCAGTCCTGTCGACGATGCTGCAGATGGTGAGCTCTGCTTTCATCCTGCTAGCAAGACTGGCAGTCTTCACCAAATCAGATAGCCGCCGGAAGCCAGAGAGGATTTCCTCCGATCCATAGCGACACACATCATTGGTGCCGACATGAGCGACCACCTGCAGATGGGTGCACCCTGTACCCTTCATGGCATCCGGAAGGACCCTTTCCACATCTGGAATGACTCCCCCCGGTATGCACACGGAGTGCACATTGGTTTTCTTCCCCTCTCTTGCTGCCATTTCCCTAAGGGGCCCCATTACGCGCCTGACGTTGGAGCTCCCAACTACCAGTAACCCCACCCTCTGCGACTGCCCGGATCTTGCAGACTGAGGGGCAACCTCTGGAACAGGACAAGCAGCCATGTCAGGCCGAAGATCAGTATCAGCCTGAGACAGAGCCTGAAACCGGTTCGTCAGACAAACTGGAGAGGCTTTCCGTTCAGCCCTCCGGAATGTCTTTCGCCCCCTGCCACACCTTGAAACGACCTCCCACTCTACCACAGGTGAGGGATCAGCCTCAATGCGGGCAGTATCCCGGGCAACCACAGTCGTAGTCCGATCAGGGGATGCGTGGGACGAGCTGGCCGTCCCCGACAAACCCCCATCCCGACCCCCACAGTGATGCCCATTGGCAACAGCCTCAAGCTGTGTGACCGAAGCCAACACTGCCTGAAGCTGGGAGCGAAGGGATGCCAACTCAGCCTGCATCCGAACACAGCAGTTGCAGTTCCTATCCATGCTAAAAACTGTTTTGCTAAGAACGTCTGAACTAATCTACAGAGAGCGCAAACAAATCGACAAAATTTAAACGGTTATTAAAATACAAGATTGCCTAGTAAATGCAGTAATGCTGCTACTTGCGCACTGCTGACACTGCTCGGCGGCGGAAGGAGACTAAGCGAAATTACACTATTCAGATACTAAAACACGATGCTACACTCTCAAATACTATAATACGCCCGAAATTTATGAACTAAACAATGCAAGTACCAAAAACACGCAAAGAAATTAAGAATTAAACTATGTAACAAATGAGTGAGCTAGGAGTATACGACTTGCTGCTCAGCTGCTTATCCAACGGCGGCAGGGAGCACACTGACTGCGACCAACCGACACTGGCCGTTCAAAACAAAACAGTAGACAAACGACTACGCGAATTTACACTATTCAGGTACTAAAACGCGATGCTACAACTCTCAAATACTATAATACGCTCGAAATTTATGAATTAAACAATGCAAGTACCAAAGTTCGATTCCCGGCGGGGTCAGGGATTTTCCCTGCCTCGTGATGGCTGGGTGTTGTGTGCTGTCCTTAGGTTAGTTAGGTTTAAGTAGTTCTAAGTTCTAGGGGACTTATGACCACAGCAGTTGAGTCCCATAGTGCTCAGAGCCATTTGAACCATTTCTTTTGATTACGATATTGGTGGGCCACCAGGGGTGCAGACCCACTGCAGTCCTTATAGAATTAATGGTATTGGTGAGTCAGCAAAGGTGTAGACCCACTGTAGTCCTTGTAGATATGGCCAGCAGCCATCTGTTGCGACTGTGCAGGTGCACAATCACCATTGAAGAGTCTTGCGGATAATATAGCAAGTCCAAGAACCACCACTTGTGCACTCACAAAATTTTTTTTGAAATGTCCTTCGAACCAGCAATGCTGTTATCCAGTCCCTTGCTGAATTATTAACACACGTGCAAACACTATCAGTCCCTACTTCTCACATATGATCCATATACTATGACCAACAGAATCGTGTGCAGTGAAATGGAACTTACAAGTGAATAATATGATAAACTGGTGTCAATTACAATTTTATAACATAAGAATACAGTTACAAAGGTACAAAATACATCATTAAAGAACATAACAATACAGATAACATTTGTAGTACAGGCTTTACAAAAGAATAGAAATAAACATATACATCAGTTTTACAAAAATAATGACATAAGTACATACATAAAGATCAGAATAACTTTTGAAACATCACCTTCACATATGAGCAACAAAACAGAATAAATAATGTCTCAACATCTTTACAAAGTAAATAACATAGTATTAGAAAAATTCTACAACATAACTCTTATTAGCTAAACACATAAAGACAGGAAAAAGACAAATACACAGGGATACATAAACACATAGCGCGATAATACAAGGAAAGGGCAGGGTTTCTTTTACTGCAGTATTTTGCAAACAAAACTTTCTTTACTTCTTGGAGATCTCCCTTCATTCATCATTATTCCCAAAAAGTCCTATCTATACCTGCTTTCCGTATTCTATTCATATTTCTTTCAATATAATTATTTCTCAGTGTACAATACTCATTTTGGCCCAAATCTTTTTTCATATAACTTCGCAACGCATTCTTCACCTATTCTCCATAGTCAGTTTCTTATATAGTCTACCCCTCTTAAGCTAACTTAAATCTACTGAGCTCAGATGCTAAACTAAGGGACGAGGCAATGCAGCAGCACGAAACAATTAACGCAAACAGCAATGAAAAAAAATGGAAATTTGCAAAGCAAGCTTCAGTAAATCTAAATTACCAAGCAATTCAACATTACAACTAATATGAGGCAATGCGCAGCAAACAAGAAAAATGAATCTGGCTTAGCAGAGTAACACAAATTGAAATTCAGTAGCACTATGCCTGGCAAACAGCAGCAGTAAATGCTATAACGTATACCTAAGCATGACAAAGCTCAAGCAGAAAAAATAGTACACTAAAGACAACAATGCAGATAAAGGAAATGTATAATCGCATCTTAATGTCTATGCAATTAATGTGGTGCACCACAAGAAGTTATTCTAGCAAAAAACTTACCAACTACTTGAAAAGAAAATTATGAATGCAGTTCCTGTGAAGGTAATTGTCTTTCTGTGCTCCCTCATTTTTTTGAAAAAAATTATTATTTACTCGATCTGTAGACAGAAAATATTTATATTAGCACATCTATAAATTTTATTTTAACTAATGCTGCAGTGTAGCTAGAAACTAGATATTAAACAAAATAGGCAAAACAAGGCGTCAAACGTCATTCACTAGCCATATGGCATTTCATAATGCAGTAAACAATTTTTCAACTAGCAAGACAATAGACATAAAATGTTTCTCATCATTTCATTTCAGTAAATATCATAAATTAAGAACTCTACAGTGTAATCATGTTTTCAAGTTCGAGCGTGTCGTATTTGCGATGCTTTCTACAAAGGAATGTCAATAGCGAGGATAATGGCCTCCCTTTTTCTTTTTTTTTCACCTGTGCCTCTGGAAGGCACACGCTAATGGCTTTTTTCAAGGCGACTGTCGCCCAGCTGGGTGCCCACGGCGCATTAGGTGCAGGTGGTCACTTAACTTTCTTACCGAAATATTTATGACACCAGTTTCCGCTACAGTGACAGTCTCATATAAAAATATTTCACAGGCCTAGAATTTGGGTTACAAATCTGTAGAAACAAAATCCTATAAATATAACAGCGTCCAAAAAATTTTCGCCAGCATTGTGATACATTCACGCATATACACACATTTCATAACTCTTAAAGTACGATTCTTGGTTTCTAACATCCTTTTTTTTACAAGTCAGAGTCCCTAACCACTATTCATTACTCCTTAGCTTATTACACATATATATATTCGTCGACACGTCAATCTTGCGACGACACTTCAATATTTCATCATAATAAATACATAGCATAATCAAATTCCTCATATAGCATCAGCTTATTGATCATAAACATACTTCAACAGCATAATACACATCATCGTCGTAAAAATATCATCATAACACCTCAGTCCAATCTCAAAATCGTCGTAGCTTCCTCCAATAATTTCAAAACCTAAAAAAATTCTCTGCTCATGTCAAAAGTGTCATCTGCCTCAAACGCACTTTAAAAATCGTGATGCCATACCAAATATATCATTCAAAGCTCTCATAGTATCACAATGGTTCTGAAAAAATGTGAACAGTTCACAAAGTACAGACAAAATACAATTTCATAAGTGTGAAGTTATCCAACTGTGTAATTGCGTAAACATCTGTCACTGACGTAGTAAAAAGAATGTTTGTTTCTCTGTCAAATAATTAGATAGCTGTGTAGTTCTGTGTTAGAGAAATATGGTACCGATGTGTAAAGTTCTATAAGCAAATACATAAATACATAAATAAAATTAGCTAGGGCTCCTTGTGCTTGCCAAACACATGGTACACAAAGTAGGCATGTACCCCCCTGAGGATTAATGTAATTATACCCTCAGGTGTTACAGACTACAACAATGGAATGAAATGTATTACGGAAAACCTTTGTATCATTGTACTTCAAATATCTTTAAAAATAAATGTTTTAAGTATAAAATTAATCACACAAATGCGTGTCGTGTAGCACTAAACTGTGCGTCTTGCTGTAAGATAATTGCTGTGGAAGTGTCGTAGTTATCGTCCTCCGAAAGCTAAGTTCTGCAGAAGTCAATGTACTTGCCTCATGATACACCAAATTTCAAGTAAACCAAAATGTTGCATTAAAATCTCATTAGCAGTACTGGTAAATGTTCTAAGTATGTGAGCCTTATAGTCATTACGTAATCGTGCAACTAACAAGCAAGAATGCACACACACAATAACACTGTGTCGTCTCTTCACAATAACAATGCATTCGTAATTTCTGTTTAAATAAGTCCTCTTGGTTCTTGATTGGATATTTAACTTCAAACATTGTTGTATGTTAACAGTTTCTTAAGTCTGACAAAGCATACTAGAAATGTGAAGTGAAACGTTTTATGGCAAAGACTAAGTTAAACAGCAGATTATCATTCAATAAACGGTTTTACATGTGAAATGTGGTGTAAACCTTTACTCTTCCTAGTACGCAGACTTTCAACTGAAAAGCAATTGCCATGTTTTATACGTCGGTAAGGAATGCTAAATCTTTTCTCAAGGTTAGCGTCTATGTTATTTTTCTCTGAGCCAGCCGGCGCAGGTGGCTGCCTGTGGTGCGAGTCATTGTCTGTTCCTTTGTTGGCGTGCGTCGTTATTGGGATTAGGAGACCTAGCTTCTACAAATTCACGTTGTCGAAAGTGCCCTGCTCTGTTTGAATCCCGCCAGTTCTGATAAAATTCAGGTCTGTCGTTATGTCGGTAGTTTACATAGTTTCTTGTTTGTCGGTCATGTGGTGGAGAATTTCTCCCGGAATCGTAACTGCGCGCTGGACCGTTGCATCTAAAGTTATTCTGTCTCCCTTGATAGTAATTGTTTTGGTTGCCATATTGTCCGTTTCTAAGGTAATCTCTGTCATATTCATTACTACAGAAACGCGATCTTTCTCTGTAACTATTATTACTCTGCCAGTGGTTGTCATATGGGTGGTGTCTGTTTTGGTCACGATTTGCGTTGTAAGAATAGACTTGTCGTGTCCAGTTATTGTTTCTGTCATCACGGAATTGTGACGGATGTGACCTGTAGTGATTGTTTTCCTGTTTTCGCATCCCGCGACTGTCTGTGTCAATTTCTAATTCTTGTAACAGTCCCTGAAAAGCTTCAATGTCGTCTTTGCAACGTCCTGCTAAAATAATATGTTCTGAGGGGCTGTATGGGTTTGATAGGTACTGATTCTTGTGCAACATGTCTTCAAAATATTTGACAAGACTGGAAAATTCAGATTGTTCAAAGTGTTTCATCATCATGATGCTATGTTTCACTCGGTCTTGTGTAGCTTGAGACCAATATGCCGAGAGGAAGGCATGGTAAAATTCTCCTTCACTGTGACAATCGTGAATGACCGATCGCATTCTTACAGCTGGTTCATTCTCTAAGTAGCCACACATAAATTCTAATCTGTGCTCTAATGACCAGTTGGGAGGAAAACAATGAGAGAATTGATGGAGCCACGCTTGTGGATGAATGTCGTTGCCAGAATTCTTAAATGTTTTGAATTTACGTGTAGTAATGAACAGCTTATAGTCAAAGTCATCATGTCGGCGAGTCGCATGTCGGTCATTGTTACGTCGTTTCGGCGGTTCCATTTCAAAATTCGGTGCACCTTGCCAATTTCTTTCATAATTTCCGAAATGCGCTGTGTTATTATTTTGTGGCTGTTCCGTATTTCTAAGTCCCTCTTCCTGTATTGGGTGTCCTCTGAAATACGTAATTCTTGTATTACCTGTGTCAGCTGATCTTGTACTTCCCGGATTTCTCTTTGGTGTTGCGTATTAATTTGATTCTGATTTTGTTTGAATTTTCTAATTTGTTCATACTCTTCTGTGTCAGTGAAGGCTACAGGTCTTGTGTCATTCAGATCATCATCTACCTTTGTAGATAAGTTAGTGACCTGATCCGAAAGTTCAACTACTTTCTCTGATAATATACTAATTTCCTCCATGTGTCTTTCTACTGTGTCCTTTAAGTTTTCCTGAGTTTTTGCAAGTTGCGTAACCGAATCGGTAGATGCAACTGAGTCAATTTTAGCTTGCAAGATCTCATGATTTTCATGAACAATAATTTGCAGTTCTTTTATGGCTGCTTCGTGATTCTGTAATGCATTTTCATGCCACGAAAAAATAGGTAGAAAATGCTCACAAATTTGTGTTTTTACGTCGTTACAGACTTTTTGACATTTCGATTAGATTTTATGTAACTCAGTAGTCAAATCTTCACGTGTTTGTTCAAGCGTGGTGTGAAGATTTTGTTCCATTGCGTCTAATTTCTTAAGATTTTGTTCCACTGTGTCTAACTTTTGAAGATTTTGTTCCATTGTGTCTAACTTTTGCTGTGTTTGTCTCTGATTTTGTTCCATTGTGTCTAACTTTTGAAGATTTTGTTCCATTGTGTCTAATTTTTGTAGCCTTTGTCCCATTTGTTGCATTAACTGTAATAACAATGCACTGGTGTCTGAAACATGTTCCTCAGTGCTTTTCGGCAGTGAAGTTGCACCGGCAACATTCACATTTTGACAAGCAGAAAATGTTTCTTGACTCATTTGAGAAAACGGTGAGGACCCAAAAACTGAATCTGCAGTATTTGCAAGATTGTGTCCTGTCATTCCCGATTCCTGAGGCGAGCTGTTGCCGACAGATCGATCGATAATGCTTCCCTGTACACTATTTGTTTCACTGTCTACGCCATTGCTTGCCACCCGCTCCATTTCCTTATGCACTATTACCAAATTACTACTTTGAATGTCTGTTACTTCATTACACAGTGGTGCTGATAAGCTATGCTCGTCGTCACTATTATTTCTCAGTTTACTTTGGAGCCTAGTGTTACGTTTTTCACACGCCATTATTGTCACAATATTTCACACGATAACCCAGAAAAGCACAATTTGAAGAGCAAAAATAAGAGAACACATTAACATAGCACTGAAAATAATATCTAGTTAATTGCAAGCGCAGCTGCGAAATACTTGCTGCAAATCTACATGCATGCCACAACTGTTTTACTGTACAACAATGAAAAACTACAACTACAAAGGAAATTCTCTCTATAATTATGCGCTAGCAATAGACAAAGGCTGCACTAATTGCACAAACTACAAGAAAAAATCAGAAGATTCCAGTGAGATATCCTGGCAGGGTCGCCATATGCAACATCCCCTTAGAGAAATTATACAAGACTGAGCTTAAACTGACACACAATATTTTTTAGCGCAACGCAATCTGACTTTCAAAAATCCCTACAAAAGAATGGTCCTGACTAACATTAACCTATACATTTCACAAATCACTTACCTCACAAAAATTTTCGCTACTCAAGCTTCTGCAATACAGCGAGCGCCACTACTGCCACCTAAATAAAAGATTCAAACTACTGAAGGCACTAACTACTAATAGGCATAGTTAGCAAATGAAAGATTTTAATAGAGAACAAACAATGTATTTACCTTAATAGTCATAATATATATAGCAGTTCATGACAA
Organism: Schistocerca serialis cubense; assembly: GCF_023864345.2. NCBI lineage: Eukaryota > Metazoa > Arthropoda > Insecta > Orthoptera > Acrididae > Schistocerca > Schistocerca serialis. Next base: position 150,001,992 of record NC_064640.1, read on the forward strand.
ATTACAAAACTCCGCCATCTCTCTTCCCACATCCACCACTGCTGGCGGCTCACCTCCAACTGCGCAACGCTACGCGCTGTTCACATCCAGCTGCCGCTGCCCAACGCTACAATGGCAGACAACAATGCAAACCAGCCACAGACTGCACACAGCACAGCCAGTGATTCTCACACAGAGCGCTATGTAACGTTGCCAATAAGAAAACATAAATAGCCTACTTACAATGGTTACTCTGCAATTCACACTTAAGTGCCTGGCAGAGGGTTCATCGAACCGTTTTCATACTACTTCTTCTTTGCTTCCACACGGAGACGTCCGTATCTCACCACTGACTTCTAGTATGAGCCGCACGCAATTGACGTGAACTAGTGTATGGGCCTGAAGATGTCATTGTTACAACGTTGAAACTAGTTGCCAAAATAAAAACGACGCCTCAAATACAGCTGGAGGAATTTTCTTCATTTTTAATATAAATTTATACCAGCTGACGTCCCACTGTCCTCCATTTCAACTATGGATATACGAAGACTTCTCTACCATTCCACTCTCGAATGGCGCGTGGGAAAAAGGAACACCTAAATCTTTCCGTTCGAGCTCTGATTTCTTTTATTTTATTATGATGATCATTTCTCCCTACGTAGGTGTGTGTCAACAAAATATTTACGCATTCGGAAGAGAAAGTTAGTGATTGAAATTTCGTAAATAGATCTCGCCGCACAGAAAACTGCCTTTGTTTCAATGACTCCCACCCCAACTCGCGTATCATATCAGTGACACTCTCACCCCTACTGCACGATAACACGAAACGGGCTGCCCTTCTTTGCAGTTTTTCGATGTCCTCCGTCAATCCTACCTGGTAAGGATCCCACACCGCGCAGCAATATTCCAGCAGAGGACGGACAAGTGTAATGTAGGCTGTCTCTTTAGTAGGTTTGTCGCATCTTCTAAGTGTTCTGCCAACAAAGCGCAGTCTTTGTTTCGCCTTCCCCACAATATAATCTATGTGGTCTTTCCAATTTAAGCTGCTCGTAATTGTAATTCCTAGGAATTTAGTCGAATTGACAGGCCTTAGATTTTATCATATACCCAAAATTTATTGGATTTCTTTTACTACCCATGTAAATGACCTCTCTGTTTAGTGCCAGTTGCCACTTTTCGCACCATACAGAAATTCTCTCTAGATCACTTTGTAACTGGAACTGATCGTCTGATGATTTTACTAGACAGTAAATGACAGCATCATCTGCAAACAATCTAAGGGGCTGCTCAGATTATCACCTAGATCATTTATGCAAATCAGGAACAGCAAAGGGCCTATGACACTACCATGCGGAACGCCAGATATCACTTCTGTTCTACTCGATGATTTACCGTTCATCACTACGAACTGTGACCTCTCTGAGAGGAAATCACGAATCCAGTCACAAAACTGTGGCGATACTTCATATGCACGCAATTTGATTAATAGTCGCTTGTGAGGAACGGTATCAAAAGCCTTCTGGAAATCTAGGAATATGGAATCGATCTGAGATCCCTTGTCGACAGCACTCATTACTTCATGGTAATAAAGAGCTAGCTGTACTGCACAAGAACGATATTTTCTGAATCCGTGTTGGTTATGTATCAATAAGTCATTTTCTTCAAGATGATTCATAATGTTCGAGTACAGTATATGCTTCAAAATCGTACTGCAAATTGAGGTCAGTGATATGGGTCTGTAATTCAATGGGTTACTCCTATTTCCTTACTTGAGTATTGGTGTGACCTGTGCTACTTCCTGCAGAAGGTCTTTGAACGCGTCTATATCATTACAGCAGCACTCAGTTAGAATATGCTGGTATTGCCAGGGTAGTGTTTGGAAGCAAAATCTAACCATCCCTTCTATGCTATATGATACAACCAAGAAGTGACTCTTTCTCAACGTCTCTTGGAAAAATTCACCGGGTTTCACAGTCCTGACCCTTCAAAATCATGTCCCGTAATAATTTCATTTTAACGCATGCTAGTTTCTGTTTAGAACAGTAGTTGGCCAAACACGGCTCCTTAAACTCTCGATATGATGTGCACTTCAGCACTGTTAGTCGCACCTTCACAGTGGGTTCGCTTTCGAATAGACTGCAAGTGTATTCAAGTTTGTGCGTCAACAACCATGATCGTAGCTTTAGATTATCGAACTGCTCAGTTCAAGCCTTGAGGTGGAACATATTCCCGATATACTTGAACATATGGTATTTACATACCAACATGTAGTATTTGTAACTCAACTGTTCGAGCCCACATCTCTCTGTCAAGCTGAATGACTCAACTCCACGTGCTTCACTATTCCCTCACGACTCCAATACGATCACTCTTTCTACAACTTCCCATCTTCTACTAAAGCTGTCTTCGTAATCTGTAACTCTTTCAAATGGCACACAGTTCTTGATCCATACTGTAACTCTTTCAAGTGGCACACATTTGTTGATCCATATTACTGCTTGTAGCCATCGCACCCATCTCCATTCTCGCAGACCGTCGTACTGCTGTGGCAACTTTTCTACTTGCGTCTGTTGTTTCTTAATACCCTTCTGCTCCTGCTTTTCTTTAAATTCTAATGACAATCGTACTTCCTGAAACCAAGAGAGCCCCCGACCTCCCCAGTTCTGCATGCCCAGTCCATATTTCTTCTCAGATAACATTTATGTACTCTATAAGAAAATAATCTGTTGCCTTACACAACTGCAGTTCAATACTTTCTTTGACTTTGCCTACTTAGTCTTCTACTGTTTCTATGCGTCTTTCTATATCTTCTTGGCCTGTTCCTTTTTCTTTTCGTCCATCATGTTAACCTTTTGATTTATGATGGGAAGTTGTTTCAACGAAAGAACGAGTTCCAGAAGTGTTTCCAGTATTAGAAGATGTTCCGGCATAAGTGTATAATATCTGATGGGGACTACTTTGAAGGAGATAACATTACTGTAAACGAATAAATAAAATTTTCGCTGAAAATGGGAATTTTCAATACATTTTGAACACTGCTTGCATTTCAAACTCTGTTTTCAAAAATAAGGAGCACACATTCAAGTTGTATCTTGGATCTTGAAACTCTTCGTTATTGGCTACTGAAGTCAGACATACGCAGTTCTTAAAATCTGATTCAGTGAAAAACCCATTACGAGTATTAATTTCAGTCTGGTCATGTTCGATATTGAATTTAGCCTACTTGGGAAATGGCTACTTGCAAGCAATATGTTATTGGAACTACATGAATGATGTGACTCTAGTTAAGTTTCAACAGCATCTTCAGATGCAATATAATCAAACTGAGAATAAATTATAATATTCGTATAAAGAATATTTCTCTTATGTAACTGTTATTCAAGTCATTAAAATTGCTTAAATAGTTGAAATAAACACTGCCCTACCAATCAGGTACTTAAATGCAATAAAATGTTTATCTTTTCTATATTACCCTCTGTTGAAAATAATTCTTATTTGTCTATCCGTTCAGAAACCTTTCACATAATTTGCATATACTACAACCTTGTAACTGAACATGAAGCTCTATTGTGAACCAACCTACGAATCAAAACAGTCTTCCGTCTGACACTGCAACCATAGTGCGACACTTTGCGAATCTATTTGCAGTCGAGCAGCAGACCCAAGCTGACCGCTGCTTTGTGCATATGGTGTACCTGTCCGAGGATAGCTCTACGGAATGGTCGCAACTAAGCTAAGGTGTAACTGCCGTTCGTGAACATCTACTGACGCTCTCAAGCGCTCAGAGGATAAGAGCCGACGACTCGCAACTTTCGCATCTGTAGTGCACACTTCCCTGGCGGGATTCTCCCGTCCTTTTTTAGGGACTTCGGGGGCAGTACCAGGGACCCGTTCACGTCGATCATTCCCGTATGCTGCAGGCCCTCTTTCTTCCTCCCGCGCTTCCTTCAAGCGCCGCGCATTGTACTCCGCGCTGACAGGTCGTAGGGAGTTCCCAGTTACGTAGGGTACATATTAAAAATTTTTTCTTCTCAGAAAAAAGCAAAAGATATCGGATCCCTCCCTCCCTAAAAAGATTCCTTGTACTGGGGGGATATTGGATCCCCCAGTCGATTCCACCCAATAACTCGCAGCGTAGCTGCAGCACGAGTGGCGGAAATGCCGAATGACCCAGCCAGTGTCTCCGTCCCACTTGCCACATTCCAGGCGGCAGTTACCTTGAGGGATCGGAGAATCGCCGACCGGCAAGAGCTGATCGAGCTGCTCGTGGAGGGTGACCTTACACAAACACGAACACAAGCACCACACTTACAAGTGGCTGCCGCAAATACCCTAGATATGCCCTCTATATCATCTCCGGTGGCTCAGGTGCTGAAAGAGCCGGAGTCAGAGTCGGAGCCGGAGCCGACAGTGGACGCACACGAAACAGAAGACGGGCCGTGGCAGCAGGTCGGTCCACGCCACAAACACCGCATAGAGCACACACAGACAAGTGAGCCTACAAGATCACAATGCAGCCGCGGAGTGTTGTTGCCAACTCCGTTAACTTTCTTTCTTTCTCTCTTTCTTTTGCTACTGCCTATATTCCGCATTGTGCGCAGGGTCGGCAAGATTAAGGACGAATGTGGCATGGTTAATTTTTAAGGGGTGGCCGGATGCCCTTCCTGCCACCACCCCATACCTCCTGGGACAGAATTAGTGTACCCCAGCTGTCTGCGTTTAGTGTAAATCGTGAAATTGTGTGCATGTGTTTCAAAAAATGGCTCTGAGCACTATGGGACTTAACTTCTAAGGTCATCAGTCCCCTAGAACTTAGAACTACTTAAACCTAATTAACCTAAGGACATCACACACATCCATGCCCGAGGCAGGATTCGAACCTGCGACCGTAGCGGTCGCGCGGTTCCAGGCTGAAGCGCGTAGAACCGCTCGGCCACACCGGCCGGCATACGGCCATCAATCGTGTCCTTGAACAGAGTCCAATTCGCGCGCTTGTAGTACAGTATCCTGCGTGGTTCCGTGTCCTGCAGTGTTTCTTCTGTGTGAAGTATGACAAGCATGTGGTTTGAATCCAGATCGTTTTCAAGCGTAAGGCTGAGTGTGCATGAGATGCCCTTGGTGAGGGCTACACTCACGAAGTTAACGACACACAACAAATTGATGAGGCGGTGCTTACTATTGCTGTCCAAGACCGAATATCTGACGCTATTCTACATACAACATCGCAAGAACACTCGACGGCCCTCTCCCAGCAGATCCTGGACTTTATCTCAATGAAATACGGGCAGTGTACCAGGCGACCGTTCTATAAATTGCACATTAATAGACTCCAGGAACTAATGCGGGAGAAAATACAAACATTTAGAAACAAACAATGGAGGCAGAAACTTGCAGGGCTAGATCCACACGTCCTGGCGTATGGAAGCTAGGCAGACATTTCACCAGGAAGAATCATTACATTCCTACTCAACAAGGTCCAGACGGTCCTGCATACTCCGCGAAGGAGAAGGCAGAGCTTATGGCCACAACACTTAGCAGCGTCCTTCATGCCGCATCTGGCTCATTCAGACCCAGTATTCACACTTCATACAGACCAGGGATTACACGACTTGTAGCCCAGTCCACGCGCAACGATAGCAGACGTACTAGCACAAACGAAATCACTTGCCCGACCGGGATGGCCGAGCGGTTCTAGGCGCTACAGTCTGGAACCGCGCGACCGCTGTGGTCGCAGGTTCGAATCGTGCTTCGGGCATGGATGTGTGTGATGTCCTTAGGTTAGTTACGTTTAAGTAGTTCTAAGTTCTAGGGGACTGATGACCTCAGAAGTTCAGTCCCATAGTGCTCAGAGCCATTTGAACCATTTTTGAAGTCACTTGGGCTATCATGCATTCCAATGCTAGGAAAGACCCTGGTCCAGATGTTTTTCGAAACCATGTCCTCCAGGAGTTCACGGATAGAGTCGTAGAATACCTTACACCTATAACGAATGCCATCTTACAACACCAACGCTTCCCTGACTTTTGCAAGGCGGTCGAGGTCCTGATGTTGATGTTCAGGAAGCCAGGGAAAGACTACTCCCTACCATAAAATTACCGACCCATCAGTCTGTTGTGCTCGCTCAGCAAGGTTGTCGAGAATGTAATACCAAAACGCATCGCTAGGCACTGCATCGCCATGACACTCTAAGAATGGAGAGATTCAGCTTTAGAAATCCCTTACATCGAAAAAACTTTCGACCATTTCTGACCCAATGTTCTCATACGAAAACTAAGCGATGCTGGTTTCCCCGACGGGCTCTTACAACTCATATCTTCACATTTGGCGAAGAGATGTTTCAACACTGACGTGCAGGGCAAACAATCAACACAACACGGTATTCAAGCTAGAGTGCCCTAGGGAACCATACTGGGGCGCATCTTGTTCAACCTCTACATTAATGATCTCCTACGACGTTGGCCATCTGCGCGGATGACTCAGCCATCCTTGCGCAAAACTAGAGACCGTCGAACATAAATTAACAATTACAGACAGCACGCAGAACTGCCGAACCTTAGTTTGAACCATGGCGTATTAAATTAAACGTCGACAAGTGTGAAGCAGTTCTGTTCACACGTAGACCGAAACCAACACCTTAGACAGGTAACACAACATGCACGCCCAATACGTTACCGAGAGAAAGTCAAATACCTTGGTGTTTGGCTGAAACTTACATGGGGGGACCACGCAGAATACGTTTGCCAACAGAGCGCATGCGAGGCTCAAACCACTGTACCCAATGTTCAACTGGGAAAGCATACTAAATAGGAGGGTATCGAGGTCCACATTCATGACACTGATTAGACCTCTGATGACGCACGCAGCTCCCGTCTGGGGATATGCAGCTCCTACACGCCTTCGCCGACTGCAGATCATACAGAACAAAGTGCTACGTATCATTAGCAACGCTTCACGCTACACTCGCACCGCGAATTTTCACAATGAATAGTGCCTTGAAACCCTCAAGTAAGTATTCCAAAAACTCGCCACACCACTATACACGAACTCGAGACACTAACAATCCTTTCATCCTTACTTTGGGAAACTATGATCACAACCACAGGTGGAAGCATAAATGACCATAAACATCAGCCGACCAACAGGTAACAGAAGGGAAGCCGATAAACTCGCACACTAATGCACAAACAAACCGCCAACATTATCCTACGCTACGATCCGTTGTATGACCTATCGGACACTAACCAATGATGAACCCAACACTATTACTGGTATCTTGATGCTGTTCGAGAAGTCAACGCCAGTAACCAGCATCAGCCGCTGAGTAACAACGCCTCACAACATCGAAGGTATCCGCCTGCATGATACCCACAACTAACCACCTAACTCTTGCATGATCTGTCGCAGATAGCAAGCAGTCACCTACTGCTCTTACTACTCGACACGACTATCGCAGAGGTTTTTTTCCTTTGGCTCTTGCCTTGGCACATTCTTTCAAATGGTTCAAATGGCTCTGAGCACTATGCGACTTAACTTCTGAGGTCATCAGTCGCCTAGAACTTAGAACTAATTAAACCTAACTAAGCTAAGGACATCACACACATCCACGCCCGAGGCAGGATTCGAACCTGCGACCGTAGCGATCACGCGGTTCCAGACTGAAGCGCCTTTAACCGCACGGCCACACCGGCCGGCGGCACATTCTTTCCTCTGCCCTTCAAACCACTACCATTCACTCAAATTTCAGCCCAGTCTGTCTCCAGATGAGTACGCATAAATAGTTAATCGTAACGAGACGTACGCAAACATCGCAGCACCCACATCATGCGAAGACTTCACTTAATGAAAACTAACCACATGCAGAGATGGCAGTAGACCTATTGTATTAACCATCATGACGGTGTGGGTGTGGAGGGTCTCCGCCCTTTATAAAAAACTTTGAGAATTTGAACTGATATTATTACTGCTATGTATGAGGTAAAATCAAACTAATATCGAAAAAAATTTTGGTTCTTCAAGGATATTTTCTATGTATTTCGGTGTCAGGATCCCGCGGTCTCTATTGGCTAGTTAGAAAGTAGCAATCTATATTTTTTTCCTTTATTGTAATTTCATCCCTCTCAACCCTTATGGGCTGTCAGCGGTACAACATTCCGCTCATCAGCCAATAGCTTTTTAAAGAAAGAAGCAAAGAAATACACTACTGGCCATTAAAATTGCTATACCAAGAAGAAATGCAGATGATAAACGGATATTCATTGGACAAATATATTATACTAGAACTGACATGTGATTACATTTTCACGCAATGCGGGTGTATAGATCCTGAGAAATCAGTACCCAGAAAGACCACCTCTTGCCGTAATAACGGCCTTAATACGCCTGGGCATTGAGTCAAACAGAGCTTGGATGGCGTGTACAGGTACAGCTGCCCATGCAGCTACAACACGATACGACGCTTCATCAAGAGTAGTGACTGGCGTATTGTGACGAGCCAGTTGCTTGGTCACCATTGACCAGACGTTTTCAATAGGTGAGAGATCTGGAGAATGTGCTTGCCAGGGCAGCAGTCGAACATTTCCTGTATCCAGAAAGGCCCGTACAGGACCTGCAACATGTGGTCGTGCATTATCCTGCTGAAACGTAGGGTTTCGCAGGGATCGAATGAAGGGTAGAGCCACGGGTCGTAACACATCTGAAATGTAACGTCCACTGTTCAAAGTGCCGTCAATGCGACCAAGAGGTGACCGAGACGTGTAACCAATGACACCCCATACCATCACGCCGGGTGATACGCCAGTATGGCGATGACGAATACACGGTTCCAATGTGCGTTCACCGCGATGTCGCCAAATACGGATGCGACCATCATGATGCTGTAAACAGAACCTGGATTCATCTGAAAAAATAACGTTTTGCCATTCATGCACCCAGGTTCGTCGTTGAGTACACCATCGCAGGCGCTCCTGTCTGTGATGCAACGTCAATGGTAACCGCAGCCATGGTCTCCGAGCTGATAGTCCATGCTGCTGCAAACGTCGTCGAACTGTTCGTGCAGATGGTTGTTGTCTTGCAAACGTCCCCATCTGTTGACTCAGGGATCGAGACGTGGCTGCACGATCTGTTACAGCCATGCGGATAAGATGCCTGTCATCTCGACTGCTACTGATACGAGGCCGTTGGGATCCAGCACGGCATTCCGTATTACCCTCCTGAACCCACCGATTCCATATTCTGCTAATAGTCATTAGATCTTGACCAATGCGAGCAGCAATGTCGCGATACGATAAACCGCAATCGCGATAGGCAACAATACGACTTTTATCAAAGTCGGAAACGTGATGGTACGCATTTCTCCTCCCTAAACAAGGCCGGTCAACTGCTGTTTGTGTATGAGAAATCGGTTGGAAACTTTCCTCATGTCAGCACGTTGTAGGTGTCGCCACCGGCGCCAACCTCGTGTGAATACTCTGAAAAGCTAATCATTTGCGTATCACAGCATCTTCTTCCTGTCAGTTAAATTTCGCGTCTGTAGCACGTCATCTTCGTGGTGTAGCAATTTTAATGGCCAGTAGTGTATTATTAAAAGGAAAATATTTACAATGATTTCAAAAAAATTAAAAATAGAATCTGGCTGTCCTTAACATAAAAACAGTAAGGCTGTTGACTTTTTTAAAATCAAAGAACTAAAAGTTAAAAAGATCCACATTACTACAATTAAAACCACGTCGCAGGAGGATTGACATTCCTTTAAGAAACAGTAGTACAATCCTACTTAACAGCTGAAGGACCTCTGTGGGAGGTAAGGATTTTTGGAGAAAGAATGTGTTCCATACGGCTGAGGATTTTAAGCAGAAAAATGTAGTGGTCTGTAAGGTGGGAAATATGGGGACTAACGTCGGTGTTGGGGTGGATAGTGAGCAGACAGAAGGTGAGGAGGTGTCTGGTCGTTGGACAGAGCTGTGATATCAAAAGGGGATGTAATGGGGAAGAGTGAAGGGGAACCCTGAGAGTGGACTGAGCTGGACAGGAATTGCAGTTGTTAGGATGGATAAATAGTGGGGCAGATCTCATCGTCTCATGAAGGAATGTGATTGAAACTAAACTTGAATAGGATGTGGTGTGTCTGTAGGTGTAGGGACAGTGGAATGTGATTGTATAGCCACAGCAGCACCCCGAGATTGATGATCAGAGGGGAAATATTAGGGTTATAGGAATCTAGCTTGTGGATGGTGTAAGATATGAGGAGATGTTCGATGTAGCCGTGGATGGGTGGGAATTGCATCAGATGGTAGAGGATCCATGCGTGGGAACGTAAACGGATACAGAAAGTGAGGCAAAGTGCATGACTTTCAACGATTTGGAGGCACTTACAGAAATCTGGTTGACTTGATACCTATGCAACGTTATCATAGAGGAGGAAAGGTGAGGTCATGGTTTTGTAGGTGTGGAAGGTAATGGATGCATGTAATCCCCAAATTCAGCCAGTTAGTACTTTTAGTCTATTGCGGACTTCCTGTTGGATCGTTAGTAGTTGAGGTTACCATGTTAGTTGATGGTTGAGGGTAGGTCCAAGGTATTTTAATGTGTTGGTTAATTGGGCAGGATGGTCATAAATGGTAAGGTAAAAGTCATGGAGACAAAAGGTGTGTGTGGTTGGTCCTATAATTATTGCCCGCGCTTTTGAGGGTTTAATCTTGAGGAACCATTGGTTACACTAAGAGGTGAACTGATTGAGGTGGATTTGGAGGGATTGTTGGGATTTCTTGAGTGCAGGGTGGAGGCCGAGGAAAGTGGATTTGTCAGCAGCTGGACCAGTGTAGGCAGTTTGGGACTATCAGAAATGTAGCGGAGATAAAGCAGAGGAGAGAGGATGGAGGTCAGGGGCACACTTTTGGTGCGGTGGAAGGTATAGGAACTGGTATTGTTAATAGTGACCCAAAGGATAGGCGATCACACAGGAAGGATGCAGTAAAGTAGACATCGTTACTTGAAATTGTGTATGTCTGGAATTTGAATAGGAGTCCAGAATAGCACACATGTTCATACTTTTTCTCTAGTTCGAGGGATATAAAATTAGCAGATTTACTGTTGTTGTGCTGGTGGATAGGACATGAGTGAGGGTCAAGGGCTGGTCTTCAGAGGAAAAGTTTGGATGGTAGCCACACTGGTTGACAGGAAGGAGGTGATGTTGATTCTGGTTCAAGAAAGGTTGGATTCAAAGATCTTTCTGACAGGGTGGTAAGAGGAGGGATCAGTTGGAGGCATGTGAGGAACGAAGAAAAGTTGGATTTGGGAGGTTTTCCACAGTTCAGGATAATAACCTATGGAGGGTATCAAGAATTTCTAGGGTGACTTGAAAGGAGAGGGGATATTCTTTGAAGTGTGCGTCGTAGCGGCTCTTTATTAGAGGGCCCGCACAACCGACACGCAAGAAGGGCTGCCAATCGCCTTTCAGAAGCGTGGAGAGAAACGTCGCCAGCAGATATAAACAATAACAGGCTTTCAAATGGTTCAAATGGCTCTGAGCACTATGGGACTTAACATCTGAGGTCATCAGCCCCCTAGAACGTAGACCTACTTAAACCTAACTACCCTAAGGAGATCGCACACATCCATGCCCAAGGCAGGATTCGAACCTGCGACCGTAGCGGTCGCGCGGATCCAGACTGTAGCGCCTAGAACCGCTAAGCCACACCGGCCGGCTAACGGGCTTTCCAAATACACAGGAACTACTTCGCCAGACAACATGTGACAGTGTTCCACCAATCGGAACTCATATGACCCAGCTATACAAGCACGCCCGGACAGTCAGGCTGGCAGTGTTTTCCAACTGCTAGGAACAGCTCCAGCCTGTACTTACGCCGGCCCTTGCAATGTATACACTCGCTGTAGCATTCTAATAGCACGTTGCGTTTTGTAATTGGTAGAGTAGATTTTGGTCAGTATTTTTTTCCATTTTTCTGTTTCCTTTTCTGGTTTGCCACCGCAAGAGTTGTGAGGATAAGTAATATAGTCGTGACCAGAGGAATTGTTGCTTTTTTGGGGGAGTAAATTTTAGGCTGTGTGGTATGACTGGTATATTTAATTCTGTTTTTGTACATTGTCCAGTTACTATAAGCTTGGAGCCAAGGATGGGACAGTGGTGTTTGCGTATTTATGGATTGTAGGGAGTAGTGAATAGTCAAAATAGGCATCCTCAGGAATTGTGAAGATGTTGGAGAGAATGGATGCAAGGTCATCAGGTTTGCTCACATTCTCTGGTAACAGATGGTTGTTGCGGAGGAGTGGGTAGTGGGAGATGGAATTATTGCCAGTGTGTCGATGGAATGTTTCCCAGTACTCGGAAGAGTTAATAGGGAGTATAGCAATGAGTCTGCTGCATGTCTGGAGCCAGTCCCCACGTATTTTTTAGCATTTGGTAAGTACCTGATGTGGGTATTTGCTGGTGCCATGTGACTGTATGCTGGTCATGAGTCCAGAGGAAGATGTGGTATAAGCAGTGGAATTCCTGGAGAAGTAGTATGGCTTGTGAGAGAAGAGTGAGAAGATGACGATATGTGATACTGATAAGGAATGTTGGTGGAAATAGCTTCAGACAAGACATGTCTTCGGGGATATTGTCAGGTTGCTGGAGGGTTATGGGGTGGCTTCCAATCTGGGTGCTAGTAAATTCCCAGTAGGCATTCCTTTTGTCAGTATGGAGGTTAGGAGATTCTAGGACGACATCTGGAGATGTGTTGCTTTCAGGATGGGTGTGCTGTGGGATGAGACTATGTCGCCTTGAAGGGAGTCGGCAAATTGCTGCCACTGCTGAAGTTCTGCAGAGGATTTGCTATGGATGTTGAGGTCAGCGGCAATAACGAATGTCGATAAGGTATGGTCGATGTGGGTGAGGAAGTCATTGGGGTTGGAATGATTAGGTCAGATGAGGATGGTGGTACAGGTAACAATTAATGTTTTGAACACTAGAGTAAGGATAAGGCATTCGGTGGGAGTATTGTAATAGGGTTGTGGCCAATTAGGGATGTTCTTGTGGTGGCTAATGGCAACTCCACCTGTCACCAGGGGAAAGGGTTTATCTGTACAAAGTTCAGGTGGTGTGACAGGGTTGTAGAAACGTTTCTTTAAGGATGAAGTTATGGACATTGTGTTGGGACAGGGTATGCATTAAAAGAGGCTTGTTGATGGGAAGGGAGTGGATGTTGCGGTAGAAGATGCTGTGTTACTTTCGTGCATGGTGAGAAACTGTGGAATGGGTTGTGAGTGTGGGATATGGAGAAGGTATAGACGAGGGTGTCAAGATGTGTGAATATGAAGTGGACTTGGTTTTGGGAGTATGTGGCTTGGGTATTAAGATGGTTTATGGAGCAGGCTGCAAGGGAAATTTGTTGGAGCGTATGCAGTTGTTGGAAGAGGTAGATATTTTGGAGGATGATGGTGAGGTATCTGATGACATCTTCCTCAGTGAGAAGTATGTAGAGGGAGTGATTGGAATGGATAGGATTATCAATAGGATGCACGGGCACAGTGAAGTCTGGCGTGAGAGGTGGGAACTTGGCTTTGTATTTGGTGGAGTAGATCGGGTGGGTATCATTGCAGGTGATTCATGTGGAAGTGGAGGCCAGTTTTGACGCTGCCTGAGGAAGTGGAAGGCTTTACAGTGAGGACAGGTGGGTGGATTTTTGCAGTTGGGAGTAAGGTGGTCATTGTAAACAAGGCACCTTTGCCAAAGATAGGATAGTGGAAGGGAATTGGAGGGTTCGACTTTGTGGTGGTGATTGTATACCAGATCTCCCTCCATAAGGATATGATCGATGGTGATCTCTGACTCTGTTAAAACGCACTTGAGGAGGTTGGGGCCTGAGTCGTAGATGAAAGGGCTCTGAGCACTATGGCTCTGAGCACTATGGGACTTAACATCTGTGGTCATCAGTCCCCTAGAACTTAGAACTACTTAAACCTAACTAACCTAAGGACATCACACACATCCATGCCCGGAGCAGGATTCGAACCTGCGACCGTAGCAGTCACGCGGTTCCGGACTGCGCGCCTAGAACCGCGAGACCACCGCGGCCGGCGATGAAAGGGCTGTGTGGATTTCTACAGCAGAATGGGAACTGAGTCCAGAGACCACCTTCTGTACCATAATCTCAGGGCCAACTTTCATTGTCATGACAGTGAGGGTGCGGAGCATGGGGGGAGGCGGGGGGGGGGGGGCGGTGAGGAGGCTGGCGTTGTTTGGTTTGGAAGGCAGCGTTCAAGGGTTCAAGGGAGTGAGGGAGGCGAGAGAGCTGCAGGAGATATATAGGGTGTTATGCAGCGGTCTATGTAGGAGTTAGGGTTTATGGTTGTAACACAGACTGAATGTACGTCGGTTTGTATGATATGGGTGATGGCGATGTGAGGGGTATACTTCCAGATTTTGAGAATGAGGGATTCCACATTTAGGAATCTGGGGTCAGGATGGAATAGGATAAATGTGCTGACAGCTGGGGAAGAAGGTGCGGGGGAGAGAGTGATGTTTATGTATTCAGTGGGGTTAGGATTGGTTTGGGGTATTTCTGATACAGAGCTGGTAATGAGATAAGTGTTAGCAGTTCTGTGTTTTCTTTGAATTTTTTTGAGATAGTGGTATGGGGCAGGGATTGGGGAACCGGAGAAGGTAGGATATGTTATGGTGCACGTCTTTGCATTTGGCTTGAGTTGGTTTGGCTGTTTGTTGACTTAGTGGCAGGCACAATGGGTTCTGGTGTTGCCACAGTAGCATGGCTAAATCTTTGCTGGTGTTGCAGTGGAGGTGTTGATGCGGAATGAGGTGGAAATGGGGATAGACAGTGGAAGTGGTAAAAGGTGGGTAAGAGATCGTGGGAAGTGTTGGATAGGTGAAGGAAATGACTGCGAATGGGGACGAGAATGGGGAAGGGGAGAGTTGACATTGGTTGGAGGATTGAAGGGAGTGCTCTACACAGTGACAGTTGGAGCAAGGGGAGGAATGGTATAAATGAAACAGGTAGTAAGAGTATCCATAGTGCCACAGGGGACAGGGAACAGACAGTAGTTGATTATTAGTAACGACGAAGTATCGACGAAATGCCGGGGGATGACGGAAGCGACGTCCGGATGATGGCAGCACATGAAGGTGGCCGCGGCGTTGACGAAGCAGGCGGCGGCAACTCGACTGAGGGGGCGGCGGCAGTGGTGACGGCAACGACGAAGACGCACGCGGCGGGACGACTGTGGCGGCACTCACAAGACGGGGGTGGCGAGTCGTCGGTGGCGGCGGCAGCGGCGGCGGCGAGACGGAGGCAGTGAGTGGGCTGCGATCAAAATGACTATGGTCCCCAGGTCGAGATGAGGCGGATGATTACGAACACACACGCACTAATAGAGGAAGACTCGTGCAAAATAGGCACAGACAACAGGTACTGATGCGAAGCATAGGGTGTAAGTAGGCTGTTTAGGTTTTTATGTTGGTAACGCCACGTAGCGCTCTATATGAAAATCCCTGACTGTGCTGTGTGAAATCTGTGGCTGGTTTGCACTGTTGGAATATTTGCTATTGTAGTGTTGGGCAGTTGGATGTGAACAGCGCGTAGCGTTGCGCAGTTGGAGGTGAGCCGCCAGCAGTGGTGGATGTGGGAAGAGAGATGGCAGAGTTTTGAGAGCGGACGATCTGGACGTGTGTCCGTCAGAAAAACGAAATTTGTAAGACTGGATGTCATGAACTGATATATATATATATATATATATATATATATATATATATATATATATATAATATTACGGCTTTTGAACACTGTTAAGGTAAATACATTGTTTGTTCTCTATCAAAATCTTTCATTTGCTAACTATGCCTATCAGTAGTTAGTGCCTTCAGTGGTTAGAATCTTTTCTTTAGCTGGCAGTATTGGCGCTCGCTGTATTGCAGTAGTTCGAGTAACGAAGATTTTTGTGGGGTAAGTGATTCATGAAAGATATACGTTATTGTTAGTCAGGGCGATTCTTTTGTAGGGAATATTGAAAGTCAGACTGCGTTGCGCTAAAAATATTGTGTGTCAGTTTAGTGATGATCAGAATAAGTAAAGAGAGAAATGTCTGAGTACGTTCAGTTTTGCTCATCTGTTTGAAACTCAAATAACGTAAGAACTTTATCAGCACAGTAATTCATAAATTTTTCTAAGGGGACATTTCATGGGGAGTACTCCTACCAGTGTACATAGGACAGAATGGTGGATGATTGCGAACTATGGATATAGCACTAGGGAGTGCCCTAATCAGTCTTTTCGAACAGCTGCTGGGGAAGAAGGATTCCAACCTTCGGATGAATAACTTATCTGCACACATTACAAATTAAGTCCACTGTCGCATTTGTGTCTGTATGTCAAGGCCAATGTTGGGAGCTACTGTAGCGATTTTGATACAGTTTCACCAATAAATAGGCTAATCCCCGAGTTAGGTTTGTGTATGTAACTTATAATAATGACGAGTCGGCTATACGTAACGCATTCAGTAACTAAAAAGACAAATCGAAACAGAAGAAAACCTGCATTTTTACAAAACGAGACTTTTACTACTCCTCTACATAATTCCCACCAATATCGATGCTCTTGGCCCAAACGATGAATTACTATTTATACTTGATACAAAAAAATTTTTGTCTTGTTTTTTGAGCCACTTACCCAAAAATTCTTCGATCTTCCTGTTGTTACTGGGCTCTGCTTCAGGATGGTGAAGCGAAGTCATACCATATGTTAAAATATTGTTTAGCAAAGGGTCACCTCCCCTTTCATGGCGTTCTTTGAACTCTGCATACACTTGAGTCTTTTTTCCTTGTAATGTTACGTTAACTCGTTTGGGACCCACCTTACACTTGTTGTACTTGATCTTGTTACTGGTAAAGTTATGACGTTTACCAACACTTCAAATGTTTTTGCTATAGGTTCAACTATAATAAGTCGGTTTTGCAAATAATGTTGTCAATGTGTGTTTCAAGCGAAGGAGCTGACACTTCAACTGGTTGTTCAGGAGGTTGCTCGCCACTTGCTGAGGTTACACAGTTTTTGAACGCGATAATCGAGAAATCCGGGTTCGAGCCCCCCCCCCCCCCCCCCCCCCCCCCCCCTGTGGGGCACAAATTTTCATTGTCGTCATTGGTTGCCAATATTCACGAGTGTGAATACAATTTACGTAGTCAATAAAATTCTTCTGGGTTTGGGACAGCATTGTGAACTATAAAATTCCGACGTTTCGGCGACTATTGCAGCAGTTAGCTGTACACCCTGAGGACAATGTGGTCCCAAACCCAAAGGAATTTTACTGACTGTGGCAACGGCCGCGGAAGCCTACATTTACACATTTCACGTACTTCAAGACAGCTGTGGTCTCCGCAATTCCTGTAGCGCATCGTTCTGCTTAAAACCAAAGGCATTGCAATATCGTTTATGAATAGTTATAGCCACTTATAGAACTTTATGTGATTAATACAGCTTTCTCCGCACTGTAAAATCATCCGAGAAAAGATTTTAGCTTGTTTTTCATCTTCACAAAGAAAGAAAAGTCGGACCACTGAACGTTGTTCAAATAATGTGGGAACTTCAGGTGGACACACCATCGTTGGATACAATACTGATGTTATAAACAAAACCATTTTTATCCGCCAGCTGTTCTTAGCTCATTGCAGTGATGCCTAGTCATGAAAGTACACAACTCCTCCTATAAATTATTTCATTTCTACAGCTGTTTGTCTCTTTAATCATTCAATGTCCCCCGTATATAACTTGTGGTCCGTTCCATACTTAACTGGCGTTTGAAGTGATGTCCTGTGGCAGTGACAAGAGCTACGAGATGGTCAGCTACAGACGAGGCGGTGGCTGGTGGGTATAACAGTAAAGCGAACAGCCACCACAACGTCAGTGAGCAGCGAAGTTTGAGCAGAATCAATATATCTACACGTGTCTGTTATACATATTATAAATTAAAGTTATTATTGACCCGATCTGAACATAGCACATTGAATTATCCTTGGTTTTTGAACTCTGTTGCCTTTCCAGCGATGACTGCACATGTTGATGGCAGGAATACTGATACATTAGTCTTCAGTTAAGCCACCAGTGCCAGCCATTTGCATCACCGTAGTGCGTCTCACTTGGCGGCTTAGTAGATTTACCCTTGCTCCAAACTGATAAGTGTGTGGACGGGCTTAGCAACCAGCTGCTTCAAATTCTGCAACATAGAAGGAGAAGAAGAATATCTATTACCTCAAATTAAACGGGATGTGAACGTTTCTGTAAATGTAAATGTCGTGTGACTAGGGCCTCCCGTCGTGTACACCGTTCGCCGGGTGCAAGTCTTTGGATTTGATGGCACTTCGGCGACTTGTGCGTCGATGGGGATGAAATGATGATGATTAGGACAACACGACAGCCATTCCCTTATGGTTGACATTCTGTCGCGCTGACCACTCAGCTACGGGGTGGGGGGGGGGGGGGGGGCGGGGGCCGGACAACGTTTCTGTAGAAGATAATAATAATATCAGTGATTATGCGTGGTTCGTATTACACTAAGTTTTGAAACCGGAGAATGTTGTGTATCTCTTATACTGATCACTAGTGATGACGATGGTAAGGGTGTAGCAGTGGTGTCGGTACTGTGGTGATTTCACTAGCGGTTTATCATAATTTAGCTGTTGTTGTTTTCTGTATTGTAACTCATCTTCTGAGACGATGGTTTTCGGAAGACCTACGCTGGATAGTACTTCGGCCATGTCCTTCAAAGTAGCTGTGGTGGCAGCAAATGAGTGAGATGACGTACTGGGAAATTTGAGAGAGCATCGATGGTCATCAGCCAAATGCATCTGAGAAGAGAAACAGCAAAGTCAACGCAGATACGTTACCATCGCTGACATGATCTGGGTCACCGTACGAAATGCTGAGACACTGCGAACTAGTAAAATGAACCGCAGGTGAGTCAGATGCCAGACTGAGATTCATAGGAAGAATCCTCAGGAAATACAGTCCTTCAGCAAAGGACGTAACTTAGAAATGCCTCGTCCGACTAGTGCTTGAATATTGGTCGTCAGTATGGGATCCGTACTGCAAAGCGTCGCTCGCTTTAATCATAGATATATGTCCAAGTGATGCTAAATGTTCTTATCTTAACACAAAGAAAAGTATTATCTTCTCAGTCACCTTCAAATCTCGAGCTACACCCTTAATTTTTATGCATGAAATTAGTGAAATTACCTATGGCACTTCTGTTGCCTATGTCGGTGGTCACTTTCAGAACTCAAATTAATCAACAAATTAACTAATATAATACGACTGAATGGTGTATCCATGTATCACCACAATAAAATAAAAACAGTGAATAGTTGAAGGAGTATGAATGAGAACAGTGGTGTATTTAAGTTTACAGAAATAATGACAAGTTTTTATAAATCCCTTTATACTTACAACAAGCTGATAAATTTTACGAAAAAAAGACAAATATAAAGCAGAAAAGGGATAGTGCTGGATTAGTAAAGCATTAGTTGGGGTGGAAACTGTGGTGTCACCGCCAGACACCACACTTGCTAGGTGGTAGCCTTTAAATCGGCCGCGGTCCGTTAGTATACGTCGGACCCGCGTGTCGCCACTATCAGTGATTGCAGACCGGGCGCCGCCACACGGCAGGTCTAGAGTGTCTTCCTAGCACTCGCCTCAGTTGTACAGCCGACTTTGCTAGCGATGGTTCACTGACAAATTGCGCTCTCATTTGCCGAGACGATGGTTGGCATGGCCTTCAGCTGCGTCATTTGCTGCGACCTGGCAAGGCGCCATTACCAGTTGCTGTTGATGCTGTAAGGCATGTACCGCCAGGAGCGATGTTCACCAATTGTGGATTAAAGTTAAGTATTCTACCAGTTACCTCCTTTTTTATGAAGTCTAAATTCCTTGTGCTTTTCCGGACCTCACGCCGGCCTGCGTGAGCTTGAACGCGTGCCTTTCGGCTTCCTCATAGTGGGTTGGCGGTCTTGCCAATCCACAACAGAAACTACACAAATTCTCCCCTGTATTAATCCCTTTTACAATGCAATTTTACTTCGTTTACATAAATCCACTCTGGGGCCCAGTTCTGTTCTAATGGAATCGAATACGACGAAGTATACCACAAACTATGGTTCACCAAGAACAGGGAACTGTGAACATCATTCAACGACCCTACGCCAGTGCAGCGATACTTTACCCTTTCACCTTGATTCAGGCGGCTGCAGAAAACGGCACTCTGTGGGCAAGTAGCGGCGCGCTGCGGCAGCTGTAATGTTCTGACACGTCCACGAAAATTTGCAAACTACGCGGACTGGCGTTCTGATTATTAGAACGCGGGAAGTTCCCTATTAGAGCCCTTGAAATCCCGGCAGATTTCAGTGTGAGGTGCACATGTTCTCTGGTCTGGCCAAATCAATTTGACGCACAGGCACGACGGTACATGGTGGGATTCTCAAACGTCATACGGCCGTCTCAGGTCGAATAAGTTCACCCTCATGACATACGATATGTCTGAGATGATACGCAGTTCCACTGTCGGTATAGTTGGAAACTGCCATGGGCTCTTAGCCCACCATCAGTTACAGACCACAAGTGTCACCCACTAAGGAAAAACCTGAAGTTCTCCACCAGGCGAGGACCAGAAGACAAAGAAGGTTAATAGAACTATCCTCTACTCATTGAATCTCCCCTCTTGACTGTTCTGTTGGCCTGGAAGCCAATCTAGACACATCACTGGGATTCCCACGATGGGGGCGCAAGCCTCTGCTTTGCATATCCTGAGAGGAGACAACCAGCTACTCAGAATCTCTCTTGTCTGAAAAAAGACTAGGGAGGCGTCGTTCTCATGGTAAGCATGGCCCTGTTTTGGGAAGAAAGTCTACCTAGACAGGACTACAGTCCCTCATTTATGGAGAGAGCTCATCTTTCCAGGCTGCCCACTTCCAATTTCTGAAAAGAGACTGTTAGGCTTCCCAGACAGTCGTGCTCACGACAAGAATCTGACGACTTCCTGGCGTCAGGGGAGTTACAATCTTGCTTTCACTAAACACGTGCACCAGCCATTCTGTATCGTCCCAGTTTGTGACATGACAATGTTTGGAGTTGTATGACCATCCCAACGTTTGCCAGAAGCTCAGGTTACAGCAATCTCCCTTATATGGCTTCGCCCATCTACACTCCTGGAAATTGAAATAAGAACACCGTGAATTCATTGTCCCAGGAAGGGGAAACTTTATTGACACATTCCTGGGGTCAGACACATCACATGATCACACTGACAGAACCACAGGCACATAGACACAGGCAACAGAGCATGCACAATGTCGGCACTAGTACAGTGTATATCCACCTTTCGCAGCAATGCAGGCTGCTATTCTCCCATGGAGACGATCGTAGAGATGCTGGATGTAGTCCTGTGGAACGGCTTGCCATACCATTTCCACCTGGCGCCTCAGTTGGACCAGCGCTCGTGCTGGACGTGCAGACCGCGTGAGACGACGCTTCATCCAGTCCCAAACATGCTGAATGAGGGACAGATCCGGAGATCTTGCTGGCCAGGGTAGTTGACTTACACCTTCTAGAGCACGTTGGGTGGCACGGGATACATGCGGACGTGCATTGTCCTGTTGGAACAGCAAATTCCCTTGCCGGTCTAGGAATGGTAGAACGATGGGTTCGATGACGGTTTGGATGTACCGTGCACTATTCAGTGTCCCCTCGACGATCACCAGTGGTGTACGGCCAGTGTAGGAGATCGCTCCCCACACCATGATGCCGGGTGTTGCCCGTGTGTGCCTCGGTCGTATGCAGTCCTGATTGTGGCGCTCACCTGCACGGCGCCAAACACGCATACGACCATCATTGGCACCAAGGCAGAAGCGACTCTCATCGCTGAAGACGACACGTCTCCATTCGTCCCTCCATTCACGCCTGTCGCGACACCACTAGAGGCGGGCTGCACGATGTTGGGGCGTGAGCGGAAGACGGCCTAACGGTGTGCGGGACCGTAGCCCAGCTTCATGGAGACGGTTGCGAATGGTCCTCGCCGATACCCCAGGAGCAACAGTGTCCCTAATTTGCTGGGAAGTGGCGGTGCGGTCCCCTACGGCACTGCGTAGGATCCTACGGTCTTGGCGTGCATCCGTGCGTCGCTGCGGTCCGGTCCCAGGTCGACGGGCACGTGCACCTTCCGCCGACCACTGGCGACAACATCGATGTACTGTGGAGACCTCACGCCCCACGTGTTGAGCAATTCGGCGGTACGTCCACCCGGCCTCCCGCATGCCCACTATACGCCCTCGCTCAAAGTCCGTCAACTGCACATACGGTTCACGTCCACGCTGTCGCGGCTTGCTACCAGTGTTAAAGACTGCGATGGAGCTCCGTATGCCACGGCAAACTGGCTGACACTGACGGCGGCGGTGCACAAATGCTGCGCAGCTAGCGCCATTCGACGGCCAACACCGCGGTTCCTGGTGTGTCCGCTGTGCCGTGTGTGTGATCATTGCTTGTACAGCCCTCTCGCAGTGTCCGGAGCAAGTATGGTGGGTCTGACACACCGGTGTCAATGTGTTCTTTTTTCCATTTCCAGGAGTGTATTTTATGTCAACTGGCCACTCTCGCAGTGGTCTGCCGCCGGCCCAGGTAAAATGCGCCCTCCTGCTCTGACCCTACATGGAAAGACGGCAGTTTCATGGCCCGAAGTCCATCTGCAGGTGCAATTCACATATCGCTGCTTCCCAGAAACACTCTCTCAGCCAGGTCACCGGGTACAGCACTTACGACCTGCGATCCATCTTTCTCCCTGTACTCTGTCGCGTCCACTACGGCCCCTCGTGCACAAATTCTCTACATGCTACTCATGGAGCTATATGAGCATTCTGCCCAAAATTTCCTCATGTAAAAATGCATAAACCACACATACCAAATGTAGTACTGGGGAACACATAGATCATGACTTAAAACATGAATATTAATCTGGCTCACAGCGTTGTTGAAGAGAGAGTGGCGTACCACTTTTCAGTAACATACATGATTGATAGATGATCGATAGAAGAAACAGAGAAAATCCAAAGAAGAGCGTGCATTTTGTTACAGGTTCATTTAGTAAGCACGAAAGCGTCACGGAGATGATCAACCAACTCCAGTGGCTGATGCTGTAACAGAGGCGCTCTGCGTCATGGTGTGGTTTACTTTCAAAGTTCGAAGAATGTACATTCCTAGAACAGTCAACAAGTATATTGCTTCCTCCTACATATATCTTTCTAAAATGCCACACAGATAAGATTAGAGAGATTATAGCCCACACAGAGGCTTACCGGCAGTTGTCCTTCATGCGAACCATTCGTGAATGGAACAATAAAAAGGACAGGGGGGGGGGGGGGTGACAGTGGTAGGCACACTGGTGACAAATGTTGACCACAGCTTTGATGGCAGTCCAGTAGACATGAGGGTGGGCCAGTTGTTTGGTGAGCTGTTGCTAGAATGCCAGAGACTTCTGGAGCTGCATTTGCACGAGAGCTGTTTGCTGATGACAACATTTCTCTTTCTTATCGAAATATTGTACAAGCTGTGGTTTCGTAGTAGTACGGTTGAAAACTATGAAACTTAAATGTTGCGCAACGTTGTTAGAACGTCTCTGTTAGCACTTTTGCGTTTCGACAGTTACAATTTTACTTGATTCATACGTGCACAGTTCTGTGTCTGACAGTCACTTAACAAATACTGAGTAAATTTACAGTGCCAGTCAATGATTCACGTCCAGTCCACAGCCAGGTCCAAAACCGAAATGGCAACTTTATACACCTCGTCGGAACCCTAGGGGGAAATCAACCCTTTGTCGATAAATAATCCATTCGTAAGCATAGTAGTGCTGAAATCCGTGGAGCAAGCTGAACTGCTCGTATGTGACATGGCAGTACTATTTACGCAGGGCCCTGGGAGGCACATGTAGCCTACTCGTAACGATTCATGGTGGCGCCTCCCGTAGCGGAACAATTGTTCTGCCCTCGAAGCTGAGGTCTACCGAGAGTTCAAAACTTGGCGGTTTGCTGTATAACAGCGTCAAACGCGGTTTGCTGTATAACAGCATCAGACTGAGACTTTAGGGAACAGTCATACACATAGACACAAATGCAAATACGAATCCCACATTCGACTCTAATTCTCTCCCTTCCAGTTGCTGACCTTCTCGGTAAGAAAAAGTACGATGTACACATATTCTCACACTGTGTCGCGATCAGCATGGTACACTTTCCAGTCACATTAATGTGACAATGTGTGAATAGCCTGAATAACCACCTTTTGCAGTGAGAACCGCTGCGAGACATGCAGGAATAGTGTGAATGACGTTCTGCAAGGTATCGACAGGGATGTGGAGCTGTGCTGGCTTCAGCGCCGTGGTCAGCTGCGCTAGATTTCTCGACTGGGGATCCATGACGCTAACAATCCGTTCGAGACGATCCCATCCCGCAGGTTCTCGATTGGGTTTAAATCCGGGGAATTTGGTGGACAGGGGACTACAGTAAACTCATCCTGGTGTCTTCAAAACACACGTACAGTTGCAGCTTTGTGACATGTTATGCTGCTGGTAGATGCCATCATGCTGAGGAAAAACAAACTGCATGTACGGGTGGACATGGTCCCCAAGGATAGATGCATAATTGTATTGATCCATTGTGCCTTCCACAATGACGAGGTCGCGCAGAGAATGACCTCAAAAACGTTCAAATGGCTCTGAGCACTATGGAACTTAACTTCTGAGGTGATCAGTCCCCTAGAACTTAGAACTACTTAAGCCTAACTAACCTAAGGACATCACACACATCCATGCCCGAGGCAGGATTCGAACCTGCGACCCCAGCGGTAGCGCGGTTCCAGACTGTAGCGCCTAGAACCGCTCGGCACTCCGGCCGGCAATGACCTCAAGCCTGTACCCTTCCAACGACTGTTGCAAGGTGTTTGCTTTTTACGGCATTGGCGTGCAAATTCCAGCCTTCGGCGCTGATGCACAGCAGTCAGCATGGGTGCATAAAACAAGCTCCTGCTGCGGAAGCCCACACATTGCAACATTTGCCGAACAGTCGTTGAGGCGACACTGCTGTAGTCCCTTGGTTCATCTGAGTGTTCAGTTGCTCAACAATTGCACTTCTTGTCTCCAGTACACATCTCCACAGTCGCCATTTACCCCTGGCATCTATGGCTGTGGCGTGCAACAGTTGCCTCGCCACTGGTTTTGGATAGCGCCATTTTGTCATACACGGTATACTTTAAACACGGTGGCATGCGAACAATTTACAAACTTAAAGAGCCAATGATCATGCGCGGTTAGACGTCAGACAAGTCGCTCCGTTTCTCCATCACAACAACGACTGCACTTTTCCCGCATCCCTGCGACAAGCTTTGTATACCCTCCACTGCTAGTGCTGACACCTGTCGTATGATTATCGAACGTTGACGTCAAACGTAGTCTGGATCGTGTATTTCTGAGTTGATGTTTTTCGTGTTCAGGTGTGCATTCCCACAATGTTGTAAAGATGCAAACACCTTTCTTCTACCATATCAACTTTGCAAACATGTCTGCCAACATGTTGTTTGATTCTGCAGAACACTTTGCTCAGTTTGATCGTATGCACAGTTTGGGCACGGTTCCAGTTTCTCTTGAGCATTCCTTGTATTAATGCAATACTCATGTAAGGATGTCTTTCCTGGCGAGGCAGAATTGACTGTACTCAAATCGTGTGAAAATAACTGCTTTATGCTGATTTATTTCGAAATTGAACGTAGGGGTTTGGTATCACATTTATAGTGAGATTCGGCGAGAATCACTTCCCTGGGCTTGTTCAATAGCTCACAAGTGCAAAACATTGTTTTGACGTGTACACCATACTTTTCGACAGACATATAAGACGGCTAAAAACGATTTTGTTCCAAACCAACCTATGTTTCAGATGTGATGTGGTGTTAATATTTTCACCTGTCATGGCCTTATCCTGTATTGGACAACACCCAGGTTCCGACAACATATGTAACTGGCAAAGGCGTCAACAGAGAATCATTACCACCACAACATAAGATTAGTGGGTATAGTGTTCGGATTCAGTGCTGAATGATTCATGAGCAGTTACGTCAGCACAGACAGGTGTGATTTCAGTTGCTCGAAAAGTTTAAAAGGATCAAGGAATTGTCACTGAGGAAACTGTAAGTAACGTTGAAGTTAAGGACTGCTCTTCATATCAGATGCTTGAAATGATGGATATTATGTAATGTGAACCAGCTACCGCAAAGTTAGCAATGGTGTTACTGGTGAGTTGTTGATGTGATTACAACTTAAACATTTTTATACTGGACATTAATAAAAGGAGTGTACCCGTTTGTTAAGGTGACACAACTTCCTTGATCGTAAAACTCGTAAACATCGCGTGTGCAGATAAGTTAGCAATTGCGATAGGCGTGCTTTTAAACAGACTGATCATAAAAGGTCTGTTAATGTTAATCTCAGCGCCACTTTCCAGTTCGTTAGTTAATGCTTTGAGACAAACGTAACATTGGCAGGTTGACTTTTGCTGTGTTGCTTTAGTGTATGCAGTTACGAGGTAGCATTCATTCTGGTGGCAGCATCACCTCTCATATGGCTTCCAAGTTGCGATCCTGACAAGGTAGTATCAGTGAATGATACTTGTTGCATACGTGACTGCAAATGGGCCGGACCAGACAAGCATGCCTCAGTAATGACCCTGCTGATTGTGATCGCTTACACACTCAAGACCAAAGTATGCAGTGACTTTTCAGAAGATATTAAAGTACATCGCAATAGGCATAGCAGCAAAGTATTCTTTAAATGCTTACATTTTAGCTTAGGATTTAACGTGACTGTTATTGACATCGAATAAAACAACTAGTTTACTGTTACCAGTCACTGTTTATTTATCTCCATGACGCGTTTCAAAGGTTTAAACCTCCACCATCAGGTGGATTTACATTTGTTATTATGACACGTGTGTGTGTTGTGTTACGATTTGAGGAGGAACTTGTGCCACTGTCTCCAGTGGTCACAGTTTCCTTTTACTGTCATACATGTCACATGTGATGTTTTACGGCAGTGAAAGGAACCTATGACAACTGGAGATAATGCCACAAGTTCCTCCAAAAATCGTAACAGAACACACACATATGTCGTACTAACAAATGTAAATACACCTGATGGTGGAGGTTGAAACCTTTGAAACACGTCATGGAGATAAATAAACAGTTGCTGGTAGCAGCAAAGTGTTCTATAAAAGCTGTCTATTTTCAGCTCTTCTTCGCCCTCCCCCCCTCCTCCCCCCCCCCCCCCCCCCCCTGCCTCACGTACTCTGCAAATTGGAAATGCCCTTAGGTATCATTGACCAACTTCGATTCTTCAGTTCTCCAGTCGAATTAATTATTAGAGACTGTCGCTACCCTTGAGTAATCCTTCACAGCGCTAAGAACCACACGCTTACTAAACAACATTCCTTCTAAGAGAAATTTTGAGTAATTCGTTTTATGTCTATATATGCTCCAGAACCCACAAACTACATGTTATATTGACGTGTAAATCATCTACTCCTTCATTGTATATTATCGCCACTGTCTTGGACCAAAGTAGGAGAGATTATTCTCACAATTACAATAGCTTAGGGAGACGCTTACCGTATCATTGTCTACCTAGATGCTGTTTTTCCCGTGTTTTCTGTCAAGAGCTACATCCCACAGTCCCTGAGTTGAGCTATGCAAAATATGCGACACCAAAATTTTCTGGTATTTAAGTCACAGTGACCCCTAAATAAACCCACACTATATGTCGGTGTCCCAACCCGTTCTTACCTATTTCACACTTTTTATACGTCATTGCAATTTTTAGTACTATTTAATTAAAGCATTGATTAGTTTTTCCCTAATCTTGGACATTTTGCGTAATATTATCTCACCTTCTCGTTTGAACATAATTGTAAAATAAAGTTATGTTTATAGCTAGATTATAATATCAGGACAAAGTTCCCTAGCAGCGTACTAAAAGTTTACACATGTGAGCTGTGAACAACATACAATAAAAAAGTTTACCTTACCTGAGAACATACGTATGAAACCGGTGCCGAAAAACTTTAAAACCTCTTACACACATAAAATTAATATAATTACAAATAACTTATAACTCTTCCAAAGTATAAATCTGCGAACAGGAAAATAATAATCCTGTGATAGCAGTCACATCTGTTTTTGCCTCGAATTTCTTTTACACATAAGAAAATTATCACTGTACAAAGGAAACAAATGCAACAGCAATAATACATAAAAAATCAGTTAAGTTTAAAAATTGTTCATTCTCACTATTTTCGGTGGCTAAAACGTATTTCCTCACCCATAATATTGGTTCACACAGTTTGTTCAGTTTATGTGTTACCAGTCCATATTGTTCGTTCCTTCTTGCAAGTTTCACATGCTCAAATATCCTTCTCTCGCTCAATCTTTTGCGTGATTCACCTTCCGAAATTGATTCAACGATCAGCTTTATGCACCGAAACGTTTGGTAATGGTACACAGTTCATTAGAAAAAGATAGGAAGCGGAATAAAAAATAAACTCTCGTTAGCAGTAAGTTTAGGTGTGCATTGAAGAGAGAAGAAAAATGTTGACCGAAGTAATTTTCATACTAATGAAAGAAATATGTACAGAACGAATAATATTCTGCGGAAAGTATGAAATCGTATGAAAATGCGACTAACAGGAAATTATGGAGAAACAGAGGAATCGTGATAGGCAAAAGTAGTGTATGACCGCAATCAGAAAACAAAAGTCGCAAGGCTGCAAATGGAACGTTATAATTCACGTGATGTAGATTTAGGGATAACGCTGTCAAGTATTTGACACTAGGAGGAAAATACGCTACCGTCGAAGAATTCCACGATTCGGTAGTAATATTGGAATTTGATAAATGTTTTAAAAATTTAAACTCAAGGAACTAGTACCAAAGCGTGAAACATTTACATGCATTCTGAGTCTTGTTAGCGGAATAAAGAAACAGAACCATGTTCCTCAATATACAGGTTTCATAGTCAACTATGTTAACAGTTGTTAACCAATCTCAAGAAGACATATTTGAAAGGTTTAGCATGATTAAAGAAATCGTGTGATTCAAGTGTGAAGTAGAATAATTTATACGAATTTAAAAATTTAAACTCAAGAGGCGAAGAGCAGGTAGAGGAAGGTCAAGATAGTTATTTTCTTTTCACTTGCTATCAGATACGAGATAACGCTAACAAAATATGATGATGATGTTTGGCGCTCAACTGCGCAGGTAACAGCGCTCGTACAAATTCCCAACCTTTGCTCAGTCCAATCTCGCCACTTCCATGAATGATAATGAAATGATGAGGACAACATAAACACCCAGTGAAAATCCCTGACCCCGCCAGGAATCGAACCCAGGACTCCGTGCTCGTGAAGCGAGAACACGACCTTGAGACCACGACCTGCGGACGCTAGCAAAAGAGCCAATAGGCACGAAAAGCTTAGAAGACACAAAAGTAACCAATAAATCACAGTCATATTGTGGTGTCACCACCAGACACCACACTTGCTAGGTGGTAGCCTTTAAATCGGCCGCGGTCCGTTAGTACACGTCGGAACTGCGTGTCGCCACTATCAGTGATTGCAGACCGAGCGCCGCCACACGGCAGGTCTAGAGAGACTTCCTAGCACTCGCCCCAGTTGTACAACCGACTTTGTTAGCGGTGGTTCACTGACAAAATACGCTCTCATTTGCCGAGACGATAGTTAGCATAGCCTTCAGCTACGTCATTTGCTACGACCTTGCAAGGCGCCATTACCAGTTACTATTGATACTGTGAATCATGTACCGTCAAGAGTGACGTTCACCATTAATGGATTAAAGTTAAGTATTCCACCAGCTACGTCCGTTTTTTCTAAATTCTAATTTCCTTGTCCTGTTCCAGACCTCACGCCAGCCTGCGTGAGCTAAAACGCGTGCCTTTCGGCTTCCTCTAGTAACACGGTGTTGTCTCTCCTGCCAACCACAACATTGGCGACGAGGCAAAATCGCGTTCTTAACTATACTGCCCTGATTTACTTGTGTAATGGCTTCGCCACCATCTCCAGATGTACTGTCCGAATTTTATCGCTTACAGAATCAGCAGACCCAGGCATTACTGGATGGCCTTGGACAGCTCGTCCAGAGTCAACGTGCAATGCAAAACTATGCGGCAGCCGCCGCTCCACCGCTAACGCAGCCACAACACGCTGTTGTACCAACTTTTTGACCTTTCGATGCTGCACTGGAAAGCTGGGTGGAGTGGTTACACCAATTTGGATTCCATCTCGCCGCCTACAGAATTCAAGGTAACGAGCGGCAGCCATTTTTGTTGCCTTCGGTCGGCATACAAACGTACCATGTGATAGTCAAATTATTTCCCCGACGCGACGTAGCAACTCTGTCCTACGACGAAAATTTGTCTGCATTAGATGCATATTTCAAAGAATCAGTCAATGTAGTTGCCAAACGGTATACCTTCTTTCGTACAAAACGTACGGCAGGTCAGACTAATCGGGAGTGGGTTGCAACCTTGCAAGGCCTTACTAGGGATTGTGCTTTTGAGTGTCAATGTGGACTCCCTTATTCAGATACTATGGTACGTGATGCAATTGCACAAAACGTTTCTGATGTTCGTATAAGGGAACAGATTTTGAAACTAGTCCCTCCCTCCCTTCAACAAGTGATGGACATATTGGATCAGCAGGACACACTTGACTTTGCTCAGGAATCATTTGCAACTTCGCCACCCGTGTGTCAGGTTAACCGGCCCGCCGGGCGAGCTGCACGGAACAGTAAACAGCTCTCGCGCCCGGTCGCGCCGCTGCCGCCAGGCTCTCAGCCACGTGTACCGCGCCGGCAAGCAAATGTAGTGCTAAAATCATGTGCGCGGTGTGCTACTAGACATTCGCGTGAGAATTGCCCATCATGCCAAGCTATTTGCTTTTACTGTAATAAAAAAGGACATGTTCAAAGTGTTTGCCAGAAAAAGCTCAGATCGAAAACTCAAAATCATTCCAGGCCCTTTGCTTCGTGCCGGAATCGGAATCGAACCAAGGATACTCAGGCTCGCGACACTTCGCTCATGGAAATTCATATAGTTCATTCCACTCCGCCCAGTGCCACTCTCTCTAACAGTGACTGTGTTCGTCCCAAAAATAGTGTGCGTTGACATCGCCGGAACTCCCGTCAAGTCGCAAGTGATTTTGTACCAGTGTCAGTTCACATTGCACGAGACAGTCGCTCTTGTCGTCAGCAGGGCAATAAACTTTTTGTGGACTTGGACATTAATGGCAAAGTGATACCATTCCAGCTCGATACCGGAGCTGCAGTTTCACTGATCAATCAAGACATGTACAAACAGCTGGGCACACCTCCATTGCGTGCCGCAAATGTTAAGCTCAGTAGCTATTCCGGTCAGCATATCCCTGTGTTAGGACAGTGCAGCCTTCTTGAAACATACAGGGGACAAACAAAACTTGTGTCATTGTACGTCCTTTGTTCTTCTTCTGCAGTGAACTTGTTTGGTTTCGATTTATTTCAGTTGTTTAACTTGTCTATAGTAAATCAGGTCCTATCAGTGAACCAGACTGTGCCTTCCGACAGTGTTTCTCGTCTATGTGAAGAATTTGCAGACATTTTTGCACCGGGCCGCGGTTGCGCTAAGAACTACAAAGCACATTTGGAACTGAAAGTAAACGCGCAACCGAAATTTTTCAAAGCGCGCAATGTTCCCCACGCATTGTGTGATGAGGTCGCAAAAACATTACACGATTTGGAATCACAAGGTGTAATTGAACGTGTGCAGGCTTCTCTCTGGCCATCACCCTTAGTAATTTTGCCAAAAACCTTCGGGAAAATTGAGACTGTGTGTGGACTTCAAGGCAACAGTGAGTCCACAACTAGTGATTGCAACTTTTCCTTTACCCCACCCGGAAGATCTTTTTGACAAACTGTGCCCGGGTATATATTTTTTGAAGTTGGAGCTAGCAAATGCGTACTTGCAGATACCGGTGGACGAAGAATCCCAGCGCGTTTTGGTGGTTAACACACATCTTGGTTTGTGTCGATTCAAACGACTGCCATTCGGGTGTGCATCCGCCCGTGCATTGTTTCAGCAA
Organism: Schistocerca serialis cubense; assembly: GCF_023864345.2. Taxonomy (NCBI): domain Eukaryota; kingdom Metazoa; phylum Arthropoda; class Insecta; order Orthoptera; family Acrididae; genus Schistocerca; species Schistocerca serialis. Next base: position 150,034,186 of record NC_064640.1, read on the forward strand.
TATCTACAACATGTATGTGCGTCGGTCCCTACTGCAGCAAACTATCTAGACGATATTGTGATCCCCGGAAAGACGGAAGAAGAACATTTAGCCAATCTCAGAACATTATTTCAGGTCTTGCGACAAAATGGTCTTCGCTTGCGGAAGGAGAAATGCGTGTTTTTTGCTCGTGACTTGCCCTACCTGGGACATGTACTCAATGCCCCAGGCATACATCCCAGTCCCGAGCACCTCCGTGCCATACAAGACTTGCCTTGGCCGCAGAATTTGAAGCAGCTACAGAGTGTGCTGGGAAAAATTAACTATTATCACAGATATGTGCCGTATGCCTCTTCCATTTCAGCTCCGCTTCATCGCTTACGCCGTAAAGGTGTTCCGTTCGTCTGGACGACGGAATGCGAACGCGCCTTTCACCAGTTGAAATCGGCGTTGCTTTCCAATACTTGCCTTACGCCATTCGATCCCCAGAAGCCCCTTTTGTTGATGGTGGATGCATCGGATTTCGGGATCGGTGCTGTGCTTGCGCACAAACATGGATCGCACGATCGCCCTATTGCCTTTGCTTCCAAATTGCTCTCGTCTGCACAAAGAAATTATTCACAGATCGAGAAAGAAGCATTGGCTCTCGTATTTGGTGTTACAAAGTTTCATGATTTCTTGTATGGTCATCACTTTACCGTCATCACAGACCACAAACCTTTGACATCGCTTTTTCATTCGACCAAGCCTGTACCTCCACGTACAGCGCAGAAATTCATTCGCTGGTCTATTTTCCTCTCGCAGTACCGCTACGATATCTTGTATTGGTCCACTGCTAAGCACGGAAACGCCGATGCGTTGTCCCGTTTGCCTGTTGCTGAGGATAGAGCATTCGATTCCTCCGAACTTGCCTGCATGTTCATTGATTCGGAAACCGATGACGTGATCGAATCGTTTCCGATTGATTTTCGTCGTGTAGCTACAGCCACAGCTACCGACCCTGTCCTTGCTACCGTTCTGCGTTTTGTTGCTACGCAATGGCCCTTGTCAAAGTCACGGATCGGGGATCCGTTGGTTTTTTGCTCACCAGGAGAGACTTTTTGTACGACGTGGTGTTTTGCTGTTGCGTTCTGATAATGATCAGTCCAGGGTCGTGGTCCCACGTTCGTTACAGTCCTCTGTCTTACAGCTTCTCCACCAACGACATTGGGGTATAGTGAGAACGAAACAACTTGCTCGTCAGCACTGTACTTGCTTCGGAATCGATGCCGCGATTACGAATATGTGCTCTTCTTGCCTGGCGTGTGCCGAACAACAATCAGCACCACTGCGGAAATTCTTTGCATGGCCAGAAGCCACCTCCCCTTGGCAACGCTTACACATCAATTTTGCTGGTCCATTCTGGAATGCTGGATGGTTGGTTGTGGTAAATTCATTCAGTAATTTTCCTTTTGTTGTCCGGATGTCTTCCACGACGTCATCTGCCACCATCCAAGCGTTATCTGCTATCTTTTGCATTGAAGGTCTTCCACAGACTATTGTTTCCGACAATGGCCCACAATTCATGTCTGCAGAATTTCAGTCATTCTGCAAGGCCAATGGTATTCAACATCTGACGTCCGTGCCGTTTTCGCCACAGTCAAACGGTGCCGCTGAACGATTGGTCAGGACTTTCAAGTCACAGATGTTGAAGTTGAAAGAGTCGCATTCTCGGGAGGACGCGTTATTGCTCTTTTTGTCCTCGTATCGCTCTCAGCCCCGAGATGGTCGCTCGCCGGCTGAGTTGCTCCACGGTCGCCCTCATCGAACATGTCTTTGCTACATCCGCCGCATCAGGTTCCTCTGCAGCGGCAGACACCTGCTTTTGCCCCAGGCGACGTTGTCTACTAGCGCCGCTATCGAGGTTCACGGCGTTGGCTGGAAGGGAGCATTCTTCACTGCCTCGGCCGCGCTATGTATGTGGTTTTGGGGGCCTCTGCTGAGGTGCGTCGGCATCTCAATCAGCTGCGCCTCTATCGTCGCACGGGATCTGCCGCTCCCCGTCTGCTTTCAGCGACGGTGCCGTCCGGTCAGCGCCCTGGGGACCCATCTACTGGCTCGCCTCGGCCCCAGGTGTTACCGACGCTGCCTTCCATTTTGTCCCATGGCGACGCGCCGCCGCCGCCGCCGCCGCCGCCGCCGCCGCCTGTTCTCCCGCCGCCGACGCCCTCAGTGGACGCGTCGCTGCAACCGCCGGGCGCCTCCCTGGGTCACGCGCCGCCGATCGCTTCCCGTGACCAGTTGTCCTCCGACATGGAACTCTTGCCCGCTCCGGACCATATGTCGTCTTCGCCCGTCGGGTGCCCCGGCCCGATGGAGGTTGACCCTTCGGCCCCTCCTGTCTCTCTGCGGGCGCATACACCGCATGTTGGCGTGCACCCTGGAGCAGATTTTTAGGCGTTTCCTAGCTCCCCGCAGTCCGAATGGCAGGGTGCGGGTGGCACAGCCTCGCCTGTTGTTAGGCTCCCCACCTCGTCGCATACGTCAACATGGGATCCTCCACACGGCGGGCGGAAGCCTTATGCCACAACCGTACGCCGATTTGCGGGGGAGGAATGTGGTATCACCGCCAGACACCACACTTGCTAGGTGATAGCCTTTAAATCGGCCGCGGTCCGTTAGTATACGTCGGACCCGCGTGTCTCCACTATCAGTGATTGCAGACCGAGCGCCGCCACACGGCAGGTCAAGAGAGACTTCCTAGCACTCGCCCCAGTTGTACAACCGACTTTCGGCTTCCTCTAGTAACACGGTGTTGGCTCTCTTGCCAACCACAACACATATAATTTCGAATAGTAAGATAAACAAAATGTTCTACCCAAGAAACACTACGTATCTCATAACAAAATATATATTGTTCAATTATTGTCTCTTTTATATTCACCGTCCACTATGATGACTAGTATGAACAGGCGAAAGATTTCTGGTTGAAAACAACAAACATTTCGTTGAAATGACGGATAATATTAGATCGTATCTACATGATAAACGTATCAGACGACTTAGTAACTTCAGATTGATGAGGAGGGTTGGAAGATACGAATGTTGTCTCTAGGCAGTTAATAAAAGGGATAATAGTTTTGTGTTAACTATAATGAATTCGTCGTTAAAAGTTATCACAATAATAATTCTTCAACGTAATAAACGCCAAAAAAGAATCGTTGCATGTCAAAAGCTTTCTTCGCAGACAAGCTAGCAGCATGAGTACATAAAGGCAAGATTATGTTTTGTAGGTACATGAAAAATGAATAATCTACTATTTAATTAGGGTTGGGGTGAATCGTGTATAGTAGGGTGTTTTTTCTTTAGATTTCGAATCGCAGCATGTATGAAATATGCAAAAAACTTCCTCAGATATCAATAGTAAATGTTATAGTGATCTTACGTTAAAATACGTCTGTGCATTAAGAAATGTTTTATTTCAAAATGAACGTTGTAATTTGTTAGCAACCTGTCAACAACAGACTGAGGAAGGTGACGCAGTAGGTAGCACACTGGACTTGCATTCAGGAGTCCAGATTTACGTTTTCCGTGATTTCCTTGAATCGCTGGAGGCAAACGTTAGGATGGTTCCTTTTAAAAGATACGACCGATTACCTTTCCCAACCTCTCGTAATCCGCGGTTGTACTCCGTCTCTAGTGACCTTGCTGCCGACGGGGAATAAAATTCCATAATATTCCTTCTTCCATCCTTTGTCAACAATAGTTGATTCTGTCACATTCAGTTGCTCATACTCTGAATGGATCCAACCGCTGTTCGCAATGTCTTTTAGTGGTCTATCGTGCTTAAGAACATGTTGTAGACGCGGGAAAGGAGTAGAACGTGATAGAAACTGCTGGAAATTCTGTTTGAGTAGTATCCCAGAAAAATATTTTGCTCTCGTGTGTACTTCAGCCTAGTTCGTAAATTAGTTTCAACAAGTTTTCGCCCACTGTAACAGGATTAGAAACACATTCCAAATTTCAGTGTCTTTACCGTCTCACTTTAGATTTCCACTGGAGAGAAAACTTCGAACTCGAAAAATGTCGCTTCTTAATATTTTGAATTTTTAATCTGCTTGGCCCACATTGTAATTCTATAGATACAACTGCGTGGGAGGTGAGTGCTTCTAGATGAGAGGAACAATGCTCCACTGCTCCAATAATGTTCAGGCCTCCCTCATTACTTTTCCGTGATACGTCTATCGCTTATCAGAGCAAAGCAATAATACCGTAAGTCGCCTCTATTGCTTGATGTGTAATGGTCTGTTGTGCTCATCTGTAATGTACAAAAAAAAACCCTTGTCCTCTATTATTTCTTGCTCTTTCCCGTGACAAGTTCATCATGAATGTGCGTTGGTAACTTCTGTATTGTCAATCGAAATTACCGTACTGACTACGCCCCTACTGTAAAAGTTTCTCGAATTAAGAAATTTTTAAATTGGTAGAGTGATAACATCATTTTAATAACAAGTAGTGCATGAGAGCCACCATACGCATAGGCGGCTTCTTAATCTCGTAGCAATACAGAACAGTTGGTGACTTTCGATCTTAAGAAATGATTTCAAAACAACAACGGTACTCATTTCACTTCGGCTGTGGGCATAAAGCAGGAACTATGATAGGTAACACCTGTGTTTAAGTATCTAGAAAACATAAATCCATTTTTACGATCGCTTCCCGGGACAAATAAATAAACATTTTGTTAGAGAGAAGGAACCGTTGACGGTCAGAATTCTTGTTAGCAACAAATGCACGTTAACGTTAGTTTATCTGGTTGCTGATGAAAGAATTAATAAGACCAATTTTATTGCGGCTTCTCATAAGACGGGCGAAGGATTCGGGGAACGGAGCGATGATGTGATAACGAGCGGCCACGGTCTTGTTTTGCCATATTTCACCGAAGGATAATGGCCGGCTTTCTGATTGCATGATGGTACGCTGTGATCACAGCCAGCCCGCGCAGCGCCGCCGCCGCCGGCGCTGTCATTATCATCGTCTTCCCAGCAGCCATGATTATAATACGATGACGATCCGGGAAACCAGGTTTACCGTGCAATCAATACGGGAACTTGCCCTGTCCGGGGCCCGCAGCCGGGGTCGCTGCTACGAGTATTTCCAGCAAATCGGCTCAGGAAATGCCGCAGCCGGCCGCACGATGATCGCCGCCCGGGAAAGGAAACGTGGCAGACCTCCAATTCGAGTTATATCCTCCTGTCTACATGGACGTCCTTCTAATTGAGACATTATGATCTAGCTAAATTCCACAGCACTACAGTAAGCAGTATGTAATTGACACTTTCAACAGAATTTTGACATAGAGTCCTTAAAGTCTCCCCTCCTTCTTCATATTATTCTTTTTTCCATGGTAGCGTAATACATTTACATCTATATCATACTCCGCAAGCCACCTTATGGTAATGGTGGAGGTTACTTTCGGTACCGCTATCAGATCCCTCCAACCCTGTTCCATTCGCGAATGGTGACTGGGAAGAATGATTATCAGTAAGCCTCTGTATTGGCTCTAATTTCTCGAATTTCTCCTCGTGGTCAATACGCGAGATGTATGTGGGAGGAAGTAATATGTTGTCCGACTCCTCCTGAAAAGTGCTGTCCCGAAATTTCACTAGTAAATCTCCCCGTGATGCACAGCCCCTCTTTCGTAACGTCTGACAGTGGGGTGTGTTTAGCATTTCAGTAACGCTCTCTCGCCAGCTAAACGATTCTGCGATGAAACGCGCCGCTCTTCGTTGGATCTGCTCTGTTTCCTCTATCAGTCCTACCTGATAGGGATACCAGATAGATGAACAATACTCAAGAATCGGGCGAACACGCGCCTTATAAGCCACTCCTTGGATGAGTTATATTTCCTTAAGATTCTTCCTATGAATCTGAGTCTGGTGTCAACTTTTCCCACTATCTGTTTTATATAGTCATTAAGGTCGCTCTGGATAGTTACTCCTAGATATTTTACAGCAGACGCTATCTCCAGTTGTTTGTCATTAACAGTGTAGCTGTACAGTAGTGGATTTCTTTTCCTATGTATGCGCAATATGTTACATTTATTTACGTTCAGGATCAACTGCCAGAGTCTGCACCATTCTGCATTGCTACTTTGGTATTAACAACTGCATCAACTGCGAATAGCCTTAAAGAGCATCCGGCACATTTTACTAGATCGTTTATGTATACAGGGTGGTCCATTGATAGTGGCCGGGCCAAATATCTCACGAAATAAGTACAAAACGAAAAAACTACAAAAAACTAAACTCGTATAGATTGAAGGAGGAAACCAGATGGCGCTATGGTTGGCCCGCTAGATGGCGCTGCGATAGGTCAAACGGATATCAACTGCGCTTTTAGAATAGGAACCCCCATTTTTATTACATATCCTTGTAGTACGTAAAGAAATATGAATATTTTAGTTGGATCACTTTTCTCGCTTTGTGACAGATGGCGCTGTAATGGTCACAAACGTAAAAGTACGTGGCATCACGTAACATTCCGCCAGTGCGGACGGTATTTGCTTCGTGATACGTTACCCGTGTTAAAATGGACCGTTTACCAATTGCGGAAAAGGTCGATATCGTGTTTATGTATGGCTATTGTGATCAAAATGCCCAATGGACGTGTGCTATGTATGCTGCTCGGTATCCTGGACATCATCCAAGTGTCCGGACCGTTCGCCGGATAGTTACGTTATTTAAGGAAACAGGAAGTGTTCAGCCACATGCGAAACGTCAACCACGACCTGCAACAAATGATGATGCCCTAGTAGGTGTTTTAGGTGCTCTCGCGGCTAATCCGCACACCAGTGTCAGACAAATTGCGCGAGAATCGGGAATCTCAAAAACGTCGGTATTGAGAATCATCAGACATCGATTGCACCCGTACCATATTTCTATGCACCAGGAATTGCATGTCGACGACTCTGAACGTCGTGTACAGTTCTGCCACTGGGTACAAGAGAAATTATGGGGCGATGACAGATTTTTGGCACGCGTTCTGTTTAGCGACGAAGCCTCATTCACCAACAGCGGTAACGTAAACCGACACAATATGTACTATTGGGCAACGGAAAATCCACGATGGCTGCGACACGTGGAACATCATCTTGGTGGGTTAATGTATGGTGCGGCATCATGGGAAGAAGGATAATTGGCCCCCATTTTATCGATGGCATTCTAAATGGTGCAATGTATACTGATTTCCTACGTAATGTTCTACCGATGTTACTACAAGATGTTTCACTGCACGACAGAATGGCGATGTACTTCCAACATGATGGGTGTCCGGCACATAGCTCGCATGCGGATGAAGCGATATTGCATAGCATATTTTATGACAGGTGGATTGGTCGTCGAAGCACCATAACATGGCCTGCACGTTCGCATCACAGAATCTGACGTCCCCGGATTTCTTTCTTTGGAGAAAGTTGAAGGATATTTGCTATCGTGATCCACCGACAACGCCTGACAACATGCATCAACGCATTGTCAACACATGTGCGAACATTACGTAAGGCGAACTACTCGCTGTTGAGAGGAATGTCGTTACTCATATTGCCAAAGGCATTGAGGTTGACGGACATCATTTATTGCATTAATGTGGTATTTACAGGTAATCACGCTGTAACCGCATGCGTTCTCAGAAATGATAAGTTCACAAAGGTACATGTATCACATTGGAACAACCGAAATAAAATGTTCAAACATACCTACGTTCTGTATTTTAATTTAAAAAACATACCTGTTACCAACTGTTCTTCTAAAATTGTGAGTCGTATGTCTGTGACTATTACAGCGCCATCCATCACAAAGCGAAAAAAGTGGTCCAACTAAAACATTCATATTTCCTTATGTACTACACGAATATGTAATAAAAAATGGGAGTTCCTACATTAAAAAACGCAGTTGATATCCGCTTGACCTATGGCAGCGCCATCTAGCGCGCAAGCCATAGCGCCATCTGGTTTCCCCCTTCAAGCTAGACAAGTTTCGTTCTTGGTAGTTTTTTCGTTTGATGCTTATTTCGTGAGATATTTGGGCCGGTCACGATCAATGGGCCAACCTGTATATTGTAAACAGCAACGGTCTTATCACACTTCCCTGTGGTACTCCGTATATTACTTTTACATCTGTCGATTAAGTACTGTTAAGAGCGACGTGTTGAGTTCTGTCTGCAAGAAAGTCTTGAATCCAATCGCAGGTCTCCTCAGATACTCCGCAAGCTCGTATTTTTTTTCTTTTTTTTTCATTAAACGGCAATGCGGGACGGTGGCAGATGCCTTACTGAAATCAAGGAACACGGCATCAACATGACCGCATTTGTCCACTGCGCTGTGAATCTCATGGAGGAACAGACCGAGCTGAGTTTTGCAGGATCTCTATTTGCGGAATCTATGTTGATTTTTATAGAGGAGATGTTCATTTTCCAAGAACGTGATAATTCTTGAGCATAATATATGTTCCATAATTCTACAACAGACTGACGTCTACGATATGGCTCTATAATTGTTTGAATCTGTCCTACGGCCTTTCTTAAAAACGTGAATGAACTGCGCTTTTTTCCAGTCGTTAGGTACCTTTCGTTGCTCCAGCGATCTACGATCAATTACTGCTAGAAGGGGAGCAAGTTCTTTCGCGTGATCTTTATAGAATCTTATAGGTATCGTGACAACGTCTTACTTTCAAAATCACTGAAAGCTTCTCTCATTGCTCTCCTTAAGCTCATTTTCGCTTCGTTCAGTTTTTGTTTGTCAGCTAGGTTTTTACATTTCTTGAATCTGACATCAAGTGCCCTTTGTTTGCGTAGCGCTTTTTTAACATGGCTATTAAACTATTGTGGACAATCTCTCAACTTCCATGTCTTCCAGTGTCATAAAACAGACAAAGGTATCGAATGTATTTCTTCATGGGCTGTATCATAACACTAGAACTCTGTCATGGCGATGCTGATGACAATGGCTGTTACACCGCAGCAACCAGTGGAAACTTTAAAGAAAGAAGTTACAGTGATTCAAGTATATAGGGAGCTCTTCTAGTGCAAAGTCACAGGTGGTAGACAGCGGGTCTACCGGTCACCATTGGTATTTCTAAATTTGGGGAATAGAATGATTGTATCGTGATATAAAAACTTTTCGAGAATGGGAAAAATGGCTCTGAGCACTATGCGACTTAACGTCTGAGGTCATCAGTCGCCTAGAACTTAGAACTAACTAAACCTAACTAACGTAAGGACATCACAAACATCCATGCACGAGGCAGGATTCGAACCTGCGACCGGAGTGGTCGCTCGGCTCCAGACTGTAGCGCCCAGAACCGCACGGCCACTCCGCCGGCTTCGAGAATGGAACTCGCAACCGGAAGTCTTGCTTTTTACGGATAGTCGCCTTACTCGTTATGTTATCTGAGCACGCCTGAGGCCCAACACAGATTTTTATTGTCACTTGCGTTTGCTTCTTTTACATCCACAAGTTCGCCCACGGAGTATTTGGGAATAGCACGAGTGGGGAATCGATGACAAAGGCTTATCCTGCTACAGTGATGTATATCAATTTAATTAAATTCATTGAAATGAGATGAACAGATCCGATGGGGATAAACTCACTGTTCAATTAGGATTCACTGACATCGTAGGACACCACTGAAAACCATTGACAAATACTCTACCTGCAGCGTAATAAATGTGTCAAGTCTAATGAATATTCGAGCCCTGTTTATGAAAAGCAGTACTTTAATCACTTAGGCCAGCCGCGATTCGTTAGTATCATTCCTACTGATCCCATTTGTTTCATTTCAGTGAATGTAATTCATTTGGCATACATCCTTACTACAGAAGTAGCTCATGGTCCTCCTCCAAATCTGTTCTTCCAGTGAAGTTATTCCCACATTCCCCGATGGCAGACCTGTGGAAGGAGTAGTACGGAACATCAGTGGAAAAAAAAAAAAAAAAAAAAAAAAATAGTCGGGTCTTGAGCAGTGTTTGGATGACCTAAAGGGTTAAAGCAACTGCTTCCAATAAGCAGGAGATCTGAGTTGGATAGGTCTGGTGAACAGTTTCTATTCTGAACATTTTCCACCGGTAACATTTCATGTCGCTGGATCTTCATCATTAACCGGCCGAAGTGGCCGTCAAGACCGCTACGGTCGCAGATTCGAATCCTGCCTCGGGCATGGATGTTTGTGATGTCCTTAGGTTAGTTAGGTTTAACTAGTTCTAAGTTCTAGGGGACTAATGACCTCAGCAGTTGAGTCCCATAGTGCTCAGAGCCATTTGAACCATTTGATCTTCATTATTTTCATCAGCAGTGAGTCGAATCGTTTCATTTCAGTGAATTTAATTGAACTGATTTGGGCAGTAGTAGCAGTAAGCCACATAAAGTTAGCGAAATGAATAACGTAATAGGGTCGTGTAAAAAAATTAAAATGAAGTCTGAATAACATTTGCTAGAACTATGTGTCACTAACAGATTAACAAGAGTAAGGTGAGCATCAAACAATGATACATATAATAATTTGGAACGAAAGCTAACGGCAACATTCGTGAACAAGATAGCCACATGGCTTGCGACTGTAATTATAAGCACAACCATTTCAGTTGGATACTCAAATGCGCAAAGCTTTTATCCCAGAAAGGTAAAAATAATTTAACAGGTACGAAACAACCGTGATAAGACACAAGAAGGGCTATGGTGGGGTCTCCACAGTCACTTACTTATTGCTCAGATGGAATTATTTTACTCCGATTGGAGTATGCGATATCTTCTGCTACACAGGACTAGTCTGACAGATACATTGCCCACATCTATAGTGCAACTCTGTCATCCACGCCGGCACGTTTCTGGCCTCTGATGTGAAAGAACAAACAACTAGACTTTATTTTTGCGTTGTGTACTCTGTTAGACTGTAAACCATTATAAGTAGGTAGCATCTATGCGTACTGTACAGCGTCGCTACCTAACTGAAGTCAACTCCAAAAGAAGTAGTGGAAAAAGTAAGAGGTGCTCTGATAACGAACAGTAAATCAAACGCCGGCCGAAGTGGCCGTGCGGTTAAAGGCGCTGCAGTCTGGAACCGCAAGACCGCTACGGTCGCAGGTTCGAATCCTGCCTCGGGCATGGATGTTTGTGATGTCCTTAGGTTAGTTAGGTTTAACTAGTTCTAAGTTCTAGGGGACTAATGACCTCAGCAGTTGAGTCCCATAGTGCTCAGAGCCATTTTTGAAGTAAATCAAACATTAAAAGTATTCAGATGTGTGTGAATTCCTAAGGGACAAAACTGCTAAGCTCATCGATCCCTAGACTTACACACTATTTAAACTATCTTACGCTAAGGACAACACACATACCCATGCCCTAGGGAGGGCTCGAACCTCCGGCGTGAGCGGCCGTGCAATCCGTGACATGGCGCTCCAAGCCGCGCGGTCACTTCGCGCGGCGAAATCGAATATCAATCAAAGGACTGAATACGTCAACACGCTGGTCCTGTCCAAAATGTGGTATGTTGCACAAGACGTTCCCATTGATAGAAAAAAAATTATCACAAATAAAAAAATACATAGGTTGGTTCATCTGGAAAGGTGCGTTGTTTCGTGTAGCCAGAGATCAGCTGACAAAATCAGCTAAAGAAGGTAGCCTAGATCTAGCAGGATGTGAGACAAAAATATAGCACAAAAAATATACAGGGTGTCCAGAAAAGGACTCCCTGATTTCAAAATTAAATATAACGAAAACAAAGATCGATAGAGGAATGCAGTAAACGGCACGTTTATTGTGAAAGCTGTAAGACGTTTATACAGCAGTTTGAAGTAATTGTTACTAAAGCTGCTAACAGATGGCGCTTTAATCGCCATACGTAATGCCTAGTATAAATAGTGATCCGAAGCCCAGAGCGATCAGTTCCACTATTGAAACGTGAAAGGAGGTTAGCGTACCGAAGGAAGAGATTAAAACTATGTACTCCATTGAACAACGCGTTTTTATGGTGCTAGAGTACCACAAGTTAGAAGAGAGTCCTACGGCAACAAGGCGAAGTTTTCAAGCACGATTTAATGTTCCAAAAGGACCCGATGCGAAAGCCATTCGTACGCTCTTCGCAAAATTTCAACGAACAGGCAGCGTAACTTATGATCCAGTGGGGCATGTTGGCCGCAAGCAAACCGCAGTTACGCCTGAAAATATCGCCACAGTTTCTGGAATTTTTCAGCGAAATCCAATGTCATCCGTCCGTAGAACTGCATCTGAGACTGGTTTGAAGCGTTCCAGCACGCAGAGAATACTGAGAAAGAGCCTACACATGTTTCCATTCAAAATTCAAACGCACCAGGCCATACCCGTACGAGCTGTGAAACAAAGGGTTGTCTTTGCTAATCAGATGCTCACAATGATTGATAGTGAAGGATTTGATGTTGGCTGCATCTGTTTTACAGATGAAGCACACTTCCACCTGAATGGATACGTGAATAAGCAGAACTGGCGATTTTGGGGTTCCGAAAAGCCATATTGGTGTGAAGCGAAACCCCTGTATTCTCCTAAAGTTACTGTGTGGGCAGCAGTACGCAGCAGAGGCATTATTGGCCCTTTTTTCATTCGAGAAACGGTCACTGGTGCACGTTACGTTGCAATTTTGGAACAATTTGTCGCCACACAGCAAGCGTTAGAGGATCGACCAGATACTGAATGGTTTATGCAAGATGGAGCCCGACCACATCGGACCGAACAAGTGTTTCGCTTTCTTGAGGAATACCTCGGGAATCGAGTCATTGCTTTGGAATATCCCAAATTTACTGGCGCAGGCATGGATTGGCCTCCATATTCGCCGTGGCTTTCTTTTTGTGGGGCACAGTGAAAGACATGGTCTACCCGAAGCATCCCGCCACGATGGACGAGCTTGAATCGGCGATCTATGTGGCATGTGAATCCATTTCGGTTGAGACACTACGAAATGTGATGGCGAATTTCATTCTTCGTTTGCGCCACCTCTGTAGTGCCAGTGGTGAACATTTTGAAAACATTGTGATGTGATTGTTTGCAAAGATTGTTTTCATACGATTATTTCACTTATGTATGCTGATACGAGCTGTACAGCGTACAGCGCCATCTGTTAGCAGCTTTTGTAACTATTATTTCAAACTGCTGTATAAACTTCTTACAGCTTTCACGATAAACATACCGTTTACTGCATTCCTCTATGGATCTTTGTTTTCGAGATATTTTATTTTTAAATCAAGGAGCCCTTTTCTGGACACCCTGTAGATAGGTTGGTTCGTATGGAAACGTATGTTGTTTCAATGTAGCCAGCGTTCAGTTGACGAAATCAGCTACAGAAGGTAGCCTAGGTTTAGCAGATTGTGAGACTAGATGTTATGTCCTAGTGAAAAATCTAATAAATACACCGTAACTACGTGCAAGTCGGTCGGATCTACTAAAGACTCTATGGGGTACCGCGGCAGAAAAAAAATGGGTTAGAGACAAATGGTTCAAATGGCTCTAAGCACTATGGGACTTAACATCGGCCGAGCGGTTCTGGCGCTACAGTCTGGAACTGCGCGACCGCTACGGTCGCAGGTTCGAATCCTGCCTCGGGCATGGATGTGTGTGTTGTCCTTAGGTTAGTTCGGTTTAAGTAGTTCTAAGTTCTAGGGGACTTATGACCTCAGCAGTTGAGTCCCATAGTGCTCAGAGCCATTTGATTTGAACTTAACATCTGAGGTCATCAGTCCCCTAGACTTAGAACTACTTAAACCTAATCAACCTAAGGACATCACACACATCCATGCCCGAGGCAGGATTCGAACCTGCGACCGTAGCAGCCACGTGGTTCCGGATTGTAGCGCCTAGAACCGCTCGGCCACCATGGCCGGCGGAAATAATTAAAACCCACCAATTTGGTAGCTGTGGAATGGGTTTGAGGAAAATAAAGAAGGGATAGTACACTGATGAACGATTACCCCGTTGTGATGTGATAGTTTTAACGACTCTTTACTGGAAATATTCTCTTGTAACAAAAATTTTTTAGAGTGTTTAATACAGCTTGCATTCTCCCTTGCTGCAGAAAAAAAAGTGTGTGAAATCTTATGGAACTTAACTGCTAAGGTCATCAGTCCCTAAGCTTACACACTACTTAACCTAGTATCCTAAGGACAAACACACACACTCATGCCCGAGGGAGGGACCGCCGGGACCAGCCGCACGGTCCACGAGTGCAGCGCCCTAGACCGCTCGGCTAATCCCGCGCGGCCCCTTGCTGCATGCTTCACGCTTATATACGTAACGGTCTGTGTATTTTATCATGTCCGCCTCTTCTGCCGACATACGTTGGATTAGCATACTTACACGTGGACCCACACGTGGGCACCGGTCAGCTGTTGCTGGTAACCAAGGAGATTCATTTTCCACAAGATGAGGTATGCCGAATATGGGAGATTCTCCAGTAACCTTACTGCCTCACTGTGGCCGTTGGTAGCTGACGTGAGTTTCTTGTTGTGACCTACCGCCAAATACAGCGGCCTTAGATTCTAGGATGGGCGGAAAGCGTCTCATATATCAGGAGAGGCGTAGACAGTAGATCCTCAGGTAGTAGGCACAGAGTGACAATTATTGAACTATATGAAAAAAACGTGAATTAGATACAAACTACGGCGTGCACACACATTATTCCACTTGTAAATGTCAATACAGATATTCAGATTTAGATTATGACACGTTCAATATGCCTGCCATCATTGGCGATGATGTGACGCAGATGAATAGCGAAATTAAGTATGATCTACTGAAGTGCCGGAACATCGATGCTGTCGATGACCCCCTGAATGGCTGTTTTCACCTCAGCAATGGTTTTGGGGTTATTCCTGTACACTTTGCCTTTAATGTAGCTCCACAAAAAGGAGTCGCATGTGTTCAGATTCGGAGAATATGGCGGCCAAACGCGGCCCATGCTAGTGGCCTCTTGAGTACCCCAGAGCTAGAATACGGTCCCGAAAGTGCATCTCCAGGACATCAAACACTCTCCTGCTTCGATGGGGTCGAGCTCTGTATTGTCGAAATCAGGGCCACTTTGGATAATGGGGATGAAATCATCTTCCAAAATCTTCACGTACCGTTCTGTAGTCAGCGTGCCGTCAAGGAATATCGCATCGATTATTCCATGACTGAACAGTGCACACCACACAGTCACCCGTTGAGTATTAAGAAACTTCTCGATAACGAAATACGGATTCTCAGCCCCAAATGCGCCAATTTTGCTGATTGACGAACCTATCGAAATATAAATGGACTTCGTCGCTAAACCAAACCATAGAGCGCATACTAATTCCCATCATGCCCCGCGGACAACCGTGCAGTTTGAACATCCTAACGCAAACCGTTCAGAAGTTATGACGACTTTATTTCATTTACTTGGGGACTTAACGTCTGAGGTCATGAGTCCCCTAGAACTTAGAACTACTTAAACCTAACTAACCTAAGGACATCACACACACCCATGCCCGAGGCAGGATTCGAACCTGCGACCGTAGCAGTCTCGCGGTTCCAGGCTGAAGCCCCTAGAACCGCTCGGCCACCCCGGCCGGCTTTCATTTACTGCACACTATAGCTGCAAGTGAGGATGAAGACGATAACACGTACGTTTTTTTTAGTTTGTTTATTTTTAAATGAAGTACATTTCTGAATCCATTCAGTATCTGTTGTGAGGAAATTGTTCACAGTTACATTTAGCGATGTGTTATGAGTGTATACGTATTGTCGGATTTCCCACCGTTATTTGGAAGTCTGCTATTGGTAATCTTACAGTGACATAACTGTTTTAACATACTACGGCGTAATTGTATTAATACCAGGGAGTAATTGTTTACAGCATAAATTTAACGATATGCTGCGTGTCCAACTTGAGTTTTCCGGCGTTATTTACAGGTCTGCTGGGGGCAACCTTATAGTGACATCACACACTAATAAAGATAACGTAGACTTGGTATATATTTGTTGCAGTGTGCAGAATATGTGTTTATCTGTTAAAAATATCGCACTAGGATAATTGCTAAACGCGTGATATGAGTGCATTTGTTCAAATGTAGCACTGTGCTAATATTTCGGTATCGTATTTACACAATTTATTCGTTCACGATCTTTATAAATGTGTATTTGGATAAAATCACTCAAAAAATGTGACGTTTTATAATAACAATGGGAAGTTATACTTCTTTGTAGAGTTTACAGAAATAGCCATAACATTGTTAATTTACATTAATTCAGCAGTGCAGCAGTCAAGCACTGTAATATCAGAGGGTCTTACGTTGTAGCCGCCCGAGGTGGCCGAGCGTTTATAGGCGCTACAGTCTGGAACCGCGCGACCGCTGCGGTCGCAGGTTCGAATCCTGCCTCGGGCATGGATGTGTGTGATGTCCTTAGGTTAGTTAGGTTTAAGTAGTTCTAAGTTCTAGGGCACTGATGACCTCAGAAGTTAAGTCCCATAGTGCTCAGAGCCATTTGAACCATCTTACGTTGTACGTTATATTGTGCTAACATTTTCCGTCATTTTGCGGAATGTGCCATGGTATCGTTAAATTAAACTAATTCAGGTGCGCCCCTGTCACACACTGTAATATCACAGTGTCTTATGTCACAGGTTATGTTAATATTTTCCGATTTTTGCAGAATATCCGGTGACGTCAATAAATTATAATAATTCAGTCACGCCATGGTCATACACTTTACAGTGAGGTGACCAAAGTCACGGTATAGGGATATGCACGTATACAGAAGGCCGCAGTGCGTGGGCCCGTGAATACCAAATTCCAGGCATTACCTCTCGCCACGAACAAAGCAGTGGCTGACAGCCTTCCCTTAATGACCTAGAGCAGGGGCGTTTGCATAGAGTTGTCCGCGTTGGTAGTCAACCAACACTGGATGAAATATCCGCACAAATCATTGTGGGACGTACGACTGACGTATCCGTTAGGACAATGAGGCGAAATTTGGCGTTGATGAGCTATGGCAGCAGACGACCGACGCGAGTGCCTTTGCTAACAGCACCACATCGCTTGCAGCTCTCAGGTGAATGTACCCACTAGTATAATACAGATACCATATGCTTGTGTCCGGGAAGGAAATAAACTTTCCAACGATGAGGACATTCACACAATGGTTCACGAATGGCTCCGTGACCAAGTAGCTGATCACTATCGTTGACAAAGTGACCGATTAGTAGAACGTCCCGACCGTCGTTTACAGACATTTGGTGACTGTATTAAAAAACAGTGTCATATATCTGTGTTACTTTGAAGTGTAGTACAGCAATCACTAACATTTTCTTGGCCTGCCATAATGATGTGAAACTTATTTTTTGAAGTCTTCTCGTGTCTCCGTTACATATTAAACTTGCTCTCGTCAAAAATTTTGTGAAAGCCATGAGCTACTAAGATCGTACCACATTATGGGCCATAACATGTCACTTAAACTACATTTGTTGGATGATGATTTGGAATTCTTTGCAGTTAATCTTGGCTCTGTTAGAAATGAACGTGGAGAACGGCTCAACCAGGTCATTTCTCAAAGCAGGAAATGATTAGTCACTTTCTTTACTGTTATGTTCCTCAATTCTTTGACTCCTTTGTGTACTTTTCATATTTTTGACATTTGCGTTTGCAAGTGTTGTTGCAAGAGATTGTCCTATTGCCAAATACGAAAAATAAATAAGCTTCCATAAGCATTTAAAAAAGCATTATTTCATCAAAACTGAGGCCGGTAAAGATTTTTTTAAATTAAATATGTATTTAGAGGCGAATTTTCATTCAGAAACTATGTAACCCTGTTGTTGAACTGTGTACTCTAAATGTTGAGCATGCATCACCGTCTAACAAACTTCGCACTCACGCGGAGACGAATGAAAATTAGTTCTCACGTAGATGAATGATGGTGACTAATTAGAAGACACGAGAATTCTCAGCTTTGAGCTTAAAGTAGTATTTTGTTGGATACCGAATTCGAATATTCTATATGTTTTTCAAAAATTCCGTTTTCAGCTCCTGCATCTAAATTACAGGGAATCATATCCGTGTTCTTATAAAGTTTTGTTTCGATTCATTTGTTGTAATTTATATTTACAAAACTATTTCAAATAGTGGGAATTCGTCTGAAATTTTTGTTGCACCGAGAAAATCCATTTTGTGCTTGATTACGCGCCAGACACATTCTTGGCGTTGTTTTGATATTCCCAGCTTGTGAGACACAACAGAGCTTGATATGAAATGCCGATGATATGATCAGTAGCAAAACAGTATTATTGACTAGCTGACGAAATCGGAGTGATTTTCGATTCTGTTTACATTTTAAAGGGGTCGCATTCATGATTTTTCAGATTTAGTGTATCTCCTTCAATGGAGTTATGTAGAACGAAAATTTATAGTAACAGAGGTCTCTCTCAAATGAAGATTTATTTTAACGTAGGACGGAGAAAAATGCACCATTGACTATAGTTAAAGTGAATGGTAACAAATGTGTCGAATTTGTCGTGCTTTATTTTACAGTCTTCCCGTTTAGCTTATTCAAATAGTCAGCAATGAGAGTAAAAATAGTAATAAATCACTGAGAAAATAGCACACAGTAGAAATGTGAAGCAATATTTTCAGCCTTTAAGTACAGTAGTCTGTTGTCAGAAAGTGATATAAAATGCATAGTCATCTCACTTACAAACAAGTTTCGTTGACATGTGTAACGTTTTGTCATCCTGCCTTATTAACTTTAAACAATCTGTAACAGTCCTACAGAAAAAGAGTTGTTGAGGCTTGTTTGTGCGATAATAGCTAAATAAATGGTTGGGCTTCGATTTTAATCATCGCTAATACCATCTGTTCTTTATTCGTTGGGATAGTATTAAGCATATCCATCTTACGTTTTCTACATCGGAAGTTTGTTGCAGGACGTACATTTCACCGACTTGGTTCAGGACATTTATTACTTCGCCAGCAGTAAATTTGGTCACCAATCTGTGAATATCACGCTACATGTGCTGATTTGTATTTCACCTTGTTAGGATTGTACACGAAAGACACTAAGGACGGAAGCCTTCTCTCTACTCGGAATGATCGCAGACTGGTTCCAGTATATCAGGTTTACAGAGTAAAACGAGTAACACAACAGCTAAATGAGTGGTTTATAGCGCTTCTGTAGGTCACAAGTACGTGTGTCGTTCCGAGGAAATCTACTCTGCGAATTACGTTCCGAGGAGAACCAGTTTTCCATTTAGAGTTCGTTACTTTTACTGATAAACGTTTACGGCGGCGCGAACACAGCTAGGCCCTGCGCACAGTGTCGTAAAATTAGTAAGACTGTCTTGCGTAGCTTAAGGAACACACGTGCGGCTGGTGGCGGGGCGGCGAATGATGGAACGCACGGTGACACCTGAAAACTTAAGTGGATTCTGATTAACTCTTTATTTATTGTGTCTTGAAGCGAGTCGTTTGCAAGTCTTCCTCGCCATCTATTACGGCCGAAGTGTGTTTTGTTCCATTCCGGCCGGCGCGTCAGGCGCACAGATTAGCACAGCGCGCCGACAGCCGGCGTACACACGGCGCGGCCCACGCCAGACCTGTTTGCCGCTCCTCGCCTGGCATTCCTCGCTTTCTGCGCGCCGTAATCGGCTTCCAGCTAGTTGCCAAAAATGGCGCCCTGCACGTGGTTTAGATTCGAATTTTAGTTGTGGATGCCGAAACATTTAACTACTGCATGCGTCACTCGTAGTGCTGTCGGTAAATCCCGCAATATTTCCTTCCCCGAGCCCACGATCGAATCACTCCCACTCCCTGAAAAATCATCGCTAGGGTCTTGCCTCTAATCTCTGTTCATCTGAATAGTGACGTGGCGTTAAACGCTAAGCTCCCTTCGTTTCTTATACACACCACAACGGAAGATTAAGGGGGCGACATGTGCATAACGGAACAAATGGACAGCATATTCTTTGGAACAGGATATGTTTCAAAATATCTGCATCGTTCAAGAATTAACATAACTTCTTTTAGAAAATCACACTCAGAATGAGACGGAAATAAAAAGGTGTCTGATATTCCTGTATTTTAAATTAGTGGTTAAGTAGAATAAATAACAGTATTACGTTTAATATTCCATCTCGTGTACATCAGACAAGTGAAATATCCTCAGACTTCAAGAAGAGCTTCTGTGCTATTTACACAATCGTGAAAACTGTTTTGTCACTTTTGGTTAGAAAACGCACACACACACACACACACACACACACACACACACACACACAGACGCACACACACACTTCATCGTACGAACTTACTATTTACAGAATGTGAGAGAGTAGAATGTACGAGGGCAAGTCAACAAGTAAAGTCAACTCTTTTCTGTTCCATGGGATGATAGCACTGTCTCGACAATAACATGCCTTAATCTCACTGTTGGTCTTGTGCATTAGCAGCGCTGGTTCAGTGAACAGATGCATTCATAATGGATTCAGAGCATTTTATTATGAGTATCCGTTGTCCGTATGCACCATGGAAGAGATTAGGGAGGTGATACGTTTTATTTACACTGAAGAGGCTAATGTTGCCGATGTTATTGAAAATTTGTGGTAAGGGCTTATAGGACCAAACTGCTGAGGTCATCAGTCCCTAAGCTTTCGCAGTATTTAATCCAACTTTAACTAACTTACGCTAAGGACGACACACACACTCATGCCCCAGGGAGGACTCGAACCTCCGACGGGGGTAGCCGCGCCGATGTTATTCACAGATTACAGCTGCATTACGATGATACATGTCTTAATGAAACAAAATAGGAGTGGATAAATCGTTTTAAAAGTGGATGTGTATCTTCTCGATGAAGAACTTTCAGTAGGCAGTACAGTTCGGATATGGAAAGGAATATAGTGACAACCCAGCGAATGATTGATGGTGATCGTCGTGCCAGAACTGATGAAATTACACGTGAGTTCAACGTTAGCCACAGTTCATAATTTATAACGTTCCATGAAACTCTATCACAAAGTTTATGCTCATTGGTTACCACATTATCTGACAGACAAACACAAACAGGAACGTTTGGAAACGTTGAAATCATATTTAAAGCATTTTAAAAAGGAAAGACAAGACTTTCTCATTCGCATAGTAATGATGATGAGATGTGAGCGCATAGCTGTGAACCATAGAGTGAGCGGAAAAACGTGGTGCGGGAACGTCTGCCTTTGCCTACAGCATAAAAGACAAATGTCAGACTTCTGAAGAAAAGTTGAAAATGGCAGTGATGTGGCATATGAAAGGTCCACTGCTGATTCCTTACACACCTAAAGATCAATCAGTGAATAGTGACAGTGGATATCTGAAACCGAAAGTCAAAACAAAGAGTTGAAGGGAGTGTTAAGCAACGGTTTTTTCGGAAACAGTCCTGTAACATTTGTAAAATCATAATACAATGACTCACTTGATCGGCATAATTGATTGATACTGAGAAATGTGATACATAACAGTATTCCTGATTGTCGGTAGCTGACAAATGTAACTTACTCTTTTATTCGAATTTGAATGTGTTTCATTTGAAAGCCGGCTCGGATGATATGATTGTGTAATTTCCGTTCTTTCGGACATGTCCTAAAGAACAGACACCACGAGAAATCCGCAGCTGTGATACACTATCTGTAAATTTAAGGTGGTGGGGAGACAAAGGGAAGGGACTTACCGATGTCAGCTGCATCGGGACTTTACGCGAAATCAGCGGCGACGAGTGAAAATGTGTGTCACACCGGGATTCAAACCATGGATCGCCTGCTTACTAGGCAGTTGCGTTAACCACTGCACCACTCGGTCATATAACTGATTTCGCGTAAAATCTCGATGCAGCTGACATCGACAAGTTCCTTCCGTTTCCTTTCCTTTCTCTCCCCTCCACCTTCAGTTTACATACACACATCAAGAAAAGGTTTGCATCACCTTGGTTCCGAGAGTTCCGGAACCTGTACAGAAAATTGGAATAGAGATCAATATGAACATCATTTCCGCCCATTTTATTGCTCATCAAAACCACACATTGCATTTTGTATAGCCATACAGCGAGACCTTCAGAGGTGGTGGTCCAGATTGCTGTACACACCGGTACCTCTAATACCCAGAAGCATTTCCTCTTGCACTGATGCATGCCTGTATTCGTCGTGGCACAAGTTCATAAAGGCACTGTTGGTCCAGATTGTCCCACCCCTCAACGACGATTCGGCGTAGATCCCTTATAGTGGTTGGTGGGTCACGTCGTCCATAAATAGCCGTTTTCAATCTATCCCAGGCATGTTCGATAGGGTACATGTCTGGAGAACATGCTGACCGCTCTAGTCGAGCGATGTCGTTATTCTGAAGGAAGTCATTTTCAAGAAGTGGACGATGGGGGCGTGAATTCTCGTCCATGAAGACGAATGCCTCGCCAATACGCTGCCGATATGGTTGCACTATCAGTCGGAGGATGGTATTCACGTATCGTGCCGCCGTTACGGCGACTTCCATGACCACCAGCGGCGTACGTAGGCCCCACAAATGCCACCCCAAAAGAGCAGGGAACCTCCACCTTGCTGCACTCGCTGGACAGTACGTGTAAGACGTTCAGCCTGACCGGATTGCCACCCAACACGTCTCCGGCGATTGTCAGGTTGAGGGCATATTCGACACTCGTCGGTGAAAAGAACGTGATGTCAATCCTGACTGGTCCATTCGGCATGTTGTTGGGCCCATCTGTACCGCACCACATGGTGTTGTTTTTTGCAAAGATGGACCTCACCATGGACGTCGAGAGTGAAGTTGCGCATCATGCAGCCTATTACGCACATTTTGAGTCGTAACACGACGTCCTGTGGCTGCACAATAAGCATCATTCAACATGGTGCCGTTGCTGTCAGAGTTCCTCCGAGCCATAATCCATAGGTAGCGGTGATCCACTACAGTAGTAGCCCTTGGGTGGCCTGAGCGAGGCATGTCATCGACAGTTCCTGTCGCTCTGAAACTCCTCCATGTCCGAACAACATCGCTTTGGTTCACTCCGAGACGCCTGGACACTTCCCTCGTTAAGAGCCCTTCCTGGCACAAAGTAACAATGCGGACACGATCGAACGGCGGTGTTGACCGTCTAGGCATGGTTGAACTACAGACAATACGAGCCGTGTACCTCCTTCCTGGTGGAATGACTGGAACTGATTGGCTGTCGGACCCCTTCCGTCTAATAGACGCTGCTCATGCATGGTTATTTACATCTTTGGGCAGGTTTAGTGACATCTCTGAACAGTCAAAGGGACTGTGTCTGTGATACAATATCCACAGTCAACGTCTGTTTTCAGGAGTTCCGGGAACCGGGGTGATGCAAACTTTTTTGATGTCTGTATAATGTATCACAGCTGCGGCTTCAGCGTGGTGTCTGTCCTTTTGGACATATCTGAAAAAACAGACACGACGCATTCATATAATTGATTCGCCTTGATGGGCAACGAATCTACCTTCTGCCTTCTTCACTGCGGATGCACAATTACGTAACACCTCCTGCACGAATCTCACAGTAGCGGCCATGGAGGACATGGCCAGGGATTGCGGACAGGTGGCGCTGGGTGGAAGTGTTGGTTGGCGAGAGACGTGCCGAAGTAGTCCGCGCAGTGGTTAACGCTATTACCTAGTACGCAGGAAGTCCTGTGTTCGAATCCCGAGCAGGCACACATTTTTACTCGTCGATGCCGATTCCATGTGAATTATCCATGTAGTTGACATCGATAAGTTCCTTTTGCTTCTGCCCCCTCCACCTTCAATTAACATATAAGATTGGGATGAGGTGACAGAGTCGTGGAGTCATGTAGGCCACAACCGTTGGAGCGGTTCTTGGAAGGCAGTGCCGGGAGATGCGTAGGACAGTAGCTCACATGGCATTTGTAGTGCCACCGTTGGCCGCCCGCAGCACCAGGAGCGAACACAGATAAGATCTCCTGTGGCGTAAGGCCCCCAAAAACGAGTGCTTTTATAACCCAGAAGTGAAATCAGAACCAATGCTGTTTTAGCGAAGTCGAAGAAGGCACTATTGTGCGCAAAATAGTTGCGTTTTATCCGGAAAGTGCCGGATACTGCAATTGTTCTCTCGAAAATGGAGTGGCAACTCGCAGGTTTGGGAAGCTTTTAAGGCGTGACACGCTCCTGTACGTTGACTTAATAAAAATCAAATGTTTATACAACATAAGAACTACCAAGATTAGCTAATCGAATAAACTAGAGGTTAGACAGAGAAACTCGACTGTGCCGTCGAGGACCCACCTCACTGACCACAGAGAGGGATGGAAAGTGAATGAGATGCCTTTTTTCAACGTTAAATAGCAGGATGCGTATTACTGGTTAATTGCATGAAGAATAGCACAACGAAGGAGAGGATTGTTTTCTAAGCAGCATTTTTACCAGTCAGCGCTCGGAAGATATGTAGCCCAGCCAAACGCGAGTTTTCATTTTACATAGCACTCAGTACAAAATTACTTCTGCTGCCGCCATCGGGCATTGCCTCTGCTGAATTGCGACACAGCCAGAGCAGATGTATCGAGTGCCTAGGTTTTAGCCTAGGTTTGGCCACTTGTCAGAGTCACTGGTGTGCTCCCTGTGACTGATTCCGCAGGTACTTCAGTCCCCACCTACAATTTACTGTGATGGGATAGAGCCACAGTCACAAGACTACCTGTAAGGACATTAAAGCTACTTTATAGAATTTTACAACTTCCAGCTTTACTTTGGAGACTTGCATTCAGGTTCAATGACGAGCTTCTTTTCACACATGTTCCGACCACATGTTCAACGCATTCCCTTCTTTAGTACTATCTGTCTTTTCCACTAACATCGCCACAATCACAGTAAAACTTCAGAATTACAATTCTTTCATTTATATGCTTATTACAATCTTTCGCAGACGCTTTTATCAGGTGTGCCAAGGCCTTACTAGAATAATATTACCAGTGCTTGTTAAGAGTTTTCTTTGATGGAATGGACCAAATTAATTGTGGTTCTTGTTTCATTTAATTCCTAATTCATTCTTGTGGATGGGGTTTAATTAATGTATTTCAGGTACAAGACCCAGTTTTCATACCTCCCGCTTTAAACCATGCGGTTGTAATCTAGCACTGCTTTCACAATGTGTGATTTTGATGCAGAGTAACGCCTACCCTCGAACAGCTAATAAAACAATCCAATGCATTTAAAATAAAGGTTTTAGGTTACTGGATCATCCACCATAGCATCCTGATCTACCTCCAAGAGATTGTCACCCTTTTAGACTGATGAAGGCATACCTACATGAATCCCTTCTCGTTGAATACTGAGATTGTGGAGGTGCACGACGCCACAAGGTTCCTTTCGGAATGGAATTAGGAAGCATGTCGAGAGATGGACCAATTCCATTATGATTGAGGGTCGTCATATAGAGAAATAATGTTGCTTGAAATGTTGAATTATAATTGAAAAGTTTCTTTTTAAAAATTTCCTTTACTTTTTGACATGACTTCTTACATTTCACCAAAACCGTGAATGATCTATGCAACACAGTGAAGAGTTTATCTCTGTACTTTACTACAGTACTGGCTGTATTGCGCATGTTGACAGCGGAATACAGTTAGCTCTGTAGGAATTTAAGGTGACCTTAAGTATGATGAAGAAAACAGACACTCTCTATCAGACATTATGAAAATCCCCCAACACATTATCATGATCATTGAATTTATGCATTGAAACTAATGAATAATTGATCGTATAGCTATTATCAATCAACTGCTAGTTTATCAAATGCAGATAATCCTACGTATAGGAAGCCAAGATATACACATATTTTAGTTATTGCTGTTTTCATCATTAGGCTCAGATGAAGGTAAAGAGTAATTCCGAGTAATGTAATGTACAGGCAGCTGCAGCTCGGACACTCTGGAATCCGACTGAAAAGATTTAAAGGGCCTGTTCTAGAAATATGGATATAGACAGAATGTTATTAATGTTGGTAGCATGGATAGTTTTCCTTTCTTGAATAAACGGGAGCTGTTGCAGTTATTTACTTATTTATATGGATTTCTACAGCTGCGGCCGCCTCACTCACCAAATGATCCGTAAATGTTCCCTCTTTTACTTTTTGCAACAGTGTGGTGTATACTCAAAAAATATAGTTATGGGAGTAAGTAACGAACTTGTGGAAGAATGTAGTAATCTGGCAAAAAAGTCATATGGGACACAAGCTTAGATCAATTTTGTTTTGTTTTTCTTTCATTATTTATGTAATAATAAGAGACTGGAAATTCGACAAAATGCCATTTTAAACGTGCTAAATCTTTCAATTTAACGTGAATCTGCATGATTTACATCTCAGTGATAGAAGCGCCACAGTTTTATGTTTCCTTTTTCTGCCTTTTTTTACATAGTGCCTATTTGTCGAAGTAAATGCATTTTGATAGTTTTTTATTATTATTATTGCTTTATTATTAAAAACAACGATGAGTTTCACCGTAAAAGGAAGGATCAGTTTTAATTATCACTTGTGTTTACTTGGCTTTCTGACGGATCATCCCTCCTTCAGAAGGAACAATGAGTGCCGGAACTAAAAGATGCTTTCATAATTGTTCTAAATTTCTCTTCCTTTCTGTTTTCACTGCAGGGTTGTTGTGCAGGGTCGGTAGAAACATGCTGAAATTCAGTGTTCCTCTACGCAGTAAGCTGCAATTACGTAATTCCATTAATAATTTCGGATCCGTCGTATTTCATATGACAGTAAAATGCTTGTGTGCAGTCAGTGAACTACGAAAACAAATACTCGTATTTCATTTCTCAGCATATAAGTACAACTAAACACAAAAATACACTTTCCAAGATTACTGGGAAGAAACTTTCTGTGCTTCCAATGGCAGTTGCAGCATCGAGCTGAAAATCGCAATTTCCATTCAGTTTATTTAAAGCTTTTACTGATGCCAGAATCCCTTTGTGGAAACTACAAAATTCTAATTTAACACAGTTTTTGGAAAAGTATCCGAAAGAATCTGTGCGAAAATGGTACTGGAGTGAATGTTACGATGAAGTAATGAAAATCATTATGATGAAGTAAAAGATAAAAAGCGTTGGATTTCAATCATTGAGTCAACTGATCCTACAGGTCGTTTTATGACCAATGTTATTGTTGGAGCAGTACATCCTTCAGACAGTGACTCAGTAAAAGCATTTCTGCTTACAACAGAGTTGTCTGGAAAAAGTTAACGATTCAACTATGGCTCGGTTATTTCCCAGTTCACTGCAGTTTGTGTGGCCTGAGGAAATACAATTCGACAATGTATTACTTTTTAGCTCAGACGCCGCATCCCATATAAAAAAGGTGAGGACAACTTTAAAAACGCTATTTGTAAACAAGCAGCACGTGACCTGCGTAACATGTTGATTTCCAAGGGTGTCAGAACAGACACGAAGCTTGTTTCCAGATACTAATAATTTTATTTCTAATATTAAGAACGTCTTTATGAAGGATTTAGATATTTGAAAGACAATGTCTGTCCCCTGGTTAAAGGGCATGATAAGTAGCAGTCTACTACGCTCCAAATTTACTGACTAAATCTTAGGCAGTCATCGGTCTGGAAGAAGAAGCATCTTCAGTAGTAGCAACAAAGAAACTTCTCGAATCCTCGGAAGTGAGAAATGACCTAACTTTCATTGCGGCCGAGTTCAGTTTCCTGTCACAAGTAATACGCCAGCTTCAAGAAACAGGGCAGCTTTTGACGAAGTCAGTGAAAAATGTAGAATATACAGATCAAAGATTGGAGAGTGTACCGGAGAAGTAGCGTTCATTAGACAGAGAACAGTACGAAATTGTGTTTTCGAAAAATCCTGACTTTGACAAACTTAGAAACATTTCAAAAATTCTACAATGTTACGTTTCTATTGCAGTGGAAAGAGGCACTACAACAGATGAGCGCTGAGAATTGCTCTGTACAATATAGAACTTTACTTCTTCATTTTTATTGAAGACAATCGATTTTGGTCTTGCATCAGACCAACTTTGGGCCTCAAAAAGCAGTTTAGCTATGCACTGCCCAGCTGCTGTGCTAAATGCGATTTGTAGAATGTTCTGTTATTGTTATTATTAAATGTTACACATACACAGCTAACAGTAATAATGGAACGGTCTATAAGTTATATTTGGCATTGAAACTGGACAACACATAGCCAAATTGTCTTTTGAGAGGCGATGATGTTCTGATGCAGGACCTAAATCGATTTTCTTCAATGAAAATAAAATAATACAACTTTGTATTGTATAATACAATTGCTAACCTTCCCAAAAGCTATCCAGCACCGCCTACATAAAATAGTTCACTGATTTCGATTTGCTCCAGTTACCTCTGTAAATGGCTGAGAGGTGGAAAATGTATTATCTGACAGGAGCTCAACACTTAGAAAAACATTTGGTTTTTATGTACAACCAATAAACCAAAAAGGCATTGCAGGGATAGGATTTTGTTTAAAACTTTAAAGTTAACTCTAAAAATATAATAAAACCCCCTGATGTTAAAATAAATACACTGACTGTGTGATTGTATAGTGCAGTCCAATAAATAAATAGGCATAATGTAAGGGTCATCTATATTGCCTATTTTAGCTACTTGTAATGCATTTTTGCATGCCTTTTTTGGTTTTTTATAATGGCTGTCAAAGATAATCATAATGTACGAGTATTTGATAACAGCTGTCTGTTAAGTATAAACAAGAGACCAAAAATGTGATTCTGCGCAATACTTGGTTCGTTTCACATAGAACGCGTGGAGAGGAAATGCAGGCAGAGAAGGGAGTTGCGGATTTGTGGAGTTCTCATCCGGCTTAGCAGACAATAGCGGTCGTCGTGAGAGTACCCCGAGTCAGAAAGCTTTCAGGGGCCGACACATCACTCTTGCCACTGTGTGCTCAGCATCACCTTCCTTTACAGATTATAGACACTCATTTAATCCCTTAAATGGAAGAATTGTCTAAATTTGAGGAATACAGGGGTTGAACAAAAATATGGAAACACTGCAAGAAATGCAAGCTTGAACACAAATGCAGATGGCAGCCAACCATGCAGGTTGCGCTATTGAACACTGAAGGAAAAAAATGGCGGCTCCAGGAAATAGTTGTGCGACATAAACGAAAGTTGGCAGACGTGTTTCTACATCTGAAAAACGAAGTCTGTTCAAATTTCACGCCAGTCGGATAAGAGGGGCACTAGTAGTGCTACTATGAGGGTGTAAATCAGGTTGCTTTAAACAGAAGCTGTAACGGTCGTGAGCGTTAGTTAGCTTTGAGACTGGATATGTTGAGTTCATGTTAATCGACAATGCCTTTAAGGCGACAAAGACGCCAATATCAGTACCTCACTGACTTTGAATGAGGTCGTATAATATGACTACGAGAAGCTGGATGTTCCTTCTTAGATATTACAGAAAGACTCGGCAGGAACGTACCCACTGTATATGATTGCTGGCAGTGGTGATCACGAGAATTTATGGGCTCCGGGCGCCATGTGGCACTAACGACAGGAAAGCCCGTCAGGTTCGGGGTATAGCTCTGGCGCATATGCAGCGGCAATTTGAGCAGCAGTTGGCAGCACAGCGACACAACGAAATGCTTCTAATCGGTTACTTCAAGGACAGCTCCGAGCCAGACGCCCTGTAGCGTGCATTCCACTAACGCCAAACCATCGCCATTAACGACTTCAGTGGTGTCAACCGAGAACTCATGGGAAGGCTGAGTGGAGGTCTGTTGTCTTCTCTGATAAAATCTGGTTTTGCCTCAGTGCCAGTGATGGCCGTGTGTTCACTATAAGGAGTTCAGTTGAGGGTTGCAACCAATCTGTCTGCGTGCTAGATACGCTGGACATACACTTGGAGTTATGGTCTGGGGTACAATTTCATATGACCCCAGCAGCGCTGGTGTTTCCAACTGTTGTGCCGCCATTCATGAACAGTATTCCAGGGGGTGCTCTCCAACAGGATAACGCTCACCCACATATCGATGTCGTAACCCAATATCCTCTACAGAGAGTCTAAATGATTCCTTCGACTGGTCGATCACCGTGTATGTCCCTAATCGAGCACTTATGGGACATCATCGGACGAAAACTTCAGCGTTATCCACAACCAGCATTAACCGTCCCTATATTGACCGACCAAGTGCAACAGTCATTAAACTCCATCCCATAAACTGACATCCGGCACCGGTACAACACAATGCATGCACTCAACATCTGGTGGCTACACACGTGCAATGGCTTATCTTGTACTTACATTCACCTGTGAGCTTGCAATGTTATTCACTTAAATATTTTGTCTAGACAAAGGTATTCCCGAAATTTCATTACATTGCATTAATTAATTTTTGGCGCTGTGATTTTTTTCGTCAGTGTATTTGATCACTAACGGCACCTGTGCAGTTCCCTCAATAAGTTGCAATTGTCAGTCGCGGTCATAACAGTGTTCTCTACAGCCGTGAGTGCATTGTCAGGGCTAATGAATTCGAAAGTGGGCACATCATTGGTGATCGTACGGTGGATGTTTCCATAAACAATGTAGCCGAAGTCGTTTCGTGTCTCAACAGGCAACGCAACAAAGATCTATACCGCACACAGGGAAACCGGAAAAACATCACCCGCTATGTCACAACGCGAATGAAAACGTGTGTTGAGTGAATGTGTCAGACTGTTATTGAATAGGGTTGTGACGAAAAATAGGAGGACGACAGCTGCAAAACACAGTGTAGAACTGAATGTAGCACTCGCGAACCCTGCTAGCAACAAATAAACATGACGGGTGCTCCGTAAGCAGGTAATTGGTCGGCGAGCTGGAATTCCAAAACCACTCATCACCAATGGAAATGCCAGTAACAGGAAAACGTGGTGACGAAGCCGTAAAATCTTGATTACGGAGTAATGGAAGAATGCATGAGTCTGGTTTCACTCTGTTGCCAAATTAATGCCGAGATTTTGTCCTGAATGAAACGTAGCAGGCATCCGGTGATGGTTTGGGCAACCACACTGTGGTATTCAATCGGCTCCATGGTTACTCTTCAAGGTCGAATTCCTGCCAAGGCTTATGTGACCAATTTGGCTTTTCACGTCCATTCCATGGTACAATGTTTCTTCCGCAACAGTGATCCTATGTTCCAAGCCAATAGGGCCCATGTTCAGAGAGATCGCATCATCCAGGACTGTTTTCGTGCGCACGAGCAGAAGTGTCGTAGCTTCCCTGGCCACACAGTCACCAGATCTCAATATTATTGAGCCTTTGTGGTGTACGTTGGTGAGATCGGTGCGTCATCACAATCCTTGTGTCATCGTTCTGTGAACTTACCACTGTTTTGCGGGAAGAATGGTGTAAGCTTCCCTTAGAAACCATATGGGACCTGTATTCATTAATTCTGATTCGGCAGGAAGCTGTTTCGAATGCCAACGTGTTTCCTACACAGTATTAGACATGGGATGTGTAATGTTTTTGGTGTTTCCATATTTTTGTGCACATCCTCCGGATCAGTACGGCCATGGCACTTCAGTGGATATAGAGATGGCGACAGGCACAACTCATTTTCACGGCTACAGAGACTACTGCGAAGTCTTGGACATTTAGATTCTTTTCTTCCTAAGGTGATTTTCTTTGCTTGTTTTCACTTCCTAGGTTTGTGGCAGCTGTTTGTAGCTACTAAACAACAATCGGTACTTGCTTATTTATCTATAGTGATATCCAGCAACATCACTTCTCTTACTATTTGCCTTATACCTATTACTTTCTCTGTTTGTTATGAAGTAATATTAATTCTGATTTCATACTCGTGTGATGTTTATTGTATTTCCGGAGGAATCAGTTTATGATCTTTTATCACTCTCGTTGGTCTGTACTTTGTGGAAGTGAAGTGCCCCATTTGCACTTTTAATAATCCCACTTAGACACTTCCACGGTAAACATCAAACAAGGTCAGAGATGTTATACAAATAATGTTGGCTGAAATGGTTAGTCTCCACGTACCAAAGAATGCGGTATTACGAATATACGTTAGAAGTGATTGCAAGCTCTCAACAGTCCCTGGGATCGATTGAAGTCGTAAAGGTTAATATGTAGAAGTAAATCTGTCATGTGTATTAAGGCAGTCCTGAGGAACTAATATAATGTTCAAAATATCTGAACTGCTTCCCGCTTCGTCAATTTCCTGTAAAATCAGCTTCTTTTATTTATTATTTAAGAAGATAGGCTACAGCCCGGAGATCATTCATAGAGCGGCTTATGTTCCTCAACGAATATACTGGTATATGGAGACCACGACACAGCCCTATCCACTGTTCCCCGCCATGGGGACCAAGCGCAGCGCCTTTTGACTATACAGAGACTGGTAAGCACAGTGGTATATTATTTTCGTAATTTTGAACAAAATGCATCACAAAAACTTTGTAAAATAACCATGTAAACTTGAAATGGTTGAGAGAACTGATTATATAAAACACATCATTGTGCTTGCAATGAAAGGGGGTTGGGTTGTTTTGGGGGAGGAGGCCAGACAGCGAGGTCATCGGTCTCATCGGATTAGGAAAGGAAGTCTGCCGTGCCCTTTCAAAGGAAACATCCCGGCTTTGCCTGGAGCGATTTAGAGAAATCACGGAAAACCTAAATCAGGATGGCCGGACACGGGATTGAACCGTCGTCCTCCCGAATGCGAGTCCAGTGTGCTAGCCACTGCGCCACCTCGCTCAGTTCCGCAATGAAACAAATGTTCGTTGTAGCTGTCGGCGGTTCGCTGCTGAACTATGGATGGCGGTTATCACTGAAACAACCAGTTTTCTGTTGTATCGGTTTTTTAGACGCCAGTTTCACCTGACTGTTAAAACCGCTCAAAATAACCAGTTTCTGAAATAATCGATTTTCGGGTTTCTTACTCCTATTATTTGCTGTAGTAAACGTAGAAATCGAAAGAAGGTGGAAAAAATTTAACTCTCTCATTTTGGAGATACATAGAATCGATATATTGAATTAAATAGGCAGTTAAAAGGAAACTTGGTCCGTGCACCGTTCGCTGCTTTTCTCGAAAGATGATAAGTGGTTGAATACTAAAAAAAATCACCATTATTCTCCTTTGATTTTCATTTTTTGTACCTTGCCCAAAAATCATGTTGTAAGCGGTGATCATTCCACTACTTGGGCATCATGAATATTCAGTGCTAAAGGGTGAAAACTGAGGCTGAATAGCTCTGGTTTTCACGTTAATTTGTCCGTTTTTAAAGTCTACAAGCGGGAAAAGGTTTATTACTTAGAATCAGGCAGCGGATCAGCAACCCTCCATTTTTGTTTTATAATATGAATGAAATGTTGGTAAGGTTTTGATTTATTACTGTTACCATAATTTCCTTCCTCTTTCATTATTTCATGGAAGTTACAG
The DNA here is from genome assembly GCF_023864345.2 of Schistocerca serialis cubense. Classification (NCBI taxonomy): domain Eukaryota; kingdom Metazoa; phylum Arthropoda; class Insecta; order Orthoptera; family Acrididae; genus Schistocerca; species Schistocerca serialis. The sequence goes on from NC_064640.1 coordinate 150,067,606, forward strand.
ACAGATCTTCAATATTTTAAACCAAATGAAGCACTGTACTTCATTGCCACGTCACTTCGTATAAATATTGCCAGGCTAGGGTTGGTGCCATTCTGTAATACAACGGATGTCCAGCGACGACACAGAGAAACTACCGTGTAGACCAGGTGGGGTCTAGTCTTGCACCTGCTCGTGCACGTGTACCTTAAGCCATGACACGCGTCAATAGGAACATTATTGTCTCAGCAATGCTGTACTAGTCCTTATCCCATGTGTTTGTCGCTCGTTATGTCAGCATTGTTATTAAAATAGTACTCATCGCTTTTCTCATTTTCCATAACAACGCAGCGTTGCAGCCAGTGCAATTTTTCCCAATAAAAATTCCTCCTATTTTAAATTCACTCTTCGTTTTTTTAACTCGGTTAGTAGAAAAAAATAATAGCGCCTGCTATAAATGAGATCAACCAAATACCGAAAAGTATGGTTATTCACAACTAAGATACCGGTAACGGTATTAACCGGTCGGTTTTTTCCGTCCCTATGCTGAATACTGCCTTATACGAGTACTCGAGTACTTTTCTTAATTTTTTATTTATTTTGGCCTTTGGTTTCATGACCATACCACCAATCATAGTTCAGTCATATCAGTAACCACTGTAAGTTTCGATTACTACCTACGTAGAGATTTCAATTCAGTTGTAGCAAAAGAAGTATAAATTTTATAAAACTGGTATATATACACTACGCTTATCCACGTGCAAAATTTAAATTACAGTTAGTTACAAAAAAAGTGTATTATTTTAACTAGGCGATTGTGTAGAATCGACTTCACTTTGTGTCCGATTGTCTTCCGATGTATCGGGCACCCAGTTGATTTAGCGTCCGGCTTATTTGAGTATGTGCGCACGCTGGGGGCGCGCTGATCGAGAGTTGAGTTAGGAGGACGCGCCCAGGCAGTGTGCTTTCGAAAGTAAACTGTTTATGATGGAAGACGTGGATTGCCTAGCAGTGGCTGTGTACCTCAAAATCTGTACGCTTTCATCATGCCAAGCGTGACTTATTGTGGGCAGATGACACGCTGCTTGATATTCATCATCAGCATTTGCTACTCTTGCATTATCGAATATAAGATACACTTGTTATCCAAAAGGCTGTTATTTTAAATGACCCAAACATGTTTTAGAAACTCTGTGTCGTCGTCAGTGGGTTTTCTTTATCCATATCCGGAAACGTACACAGCTCTTAACTCATAACTAATCTACGAAACCTAGGCATAAAGACAGTGTTTGTTTGTTGTCTGTAACTATACAAGTCACAGTCTTCTTGTAAATATTATCGGTATATACATACACTATGAGCTTAATCACACATAGATTTTGATTTCTGACAGACTACTGAATGTATTCATTGTGGTAGGATGACGTAACGCCATACAGTGGGTGCAGTAGTTTGTCGGCAGAAAAAAGATGTAGACCATTCTGTTTTTGGCTGCCATGAGCGTAAAATGTGTTTTACTTAACAAACTTGTTTTAATAAATTAGCTCAGTTCAAAATGGCTCTGAGCACTATGGGACTTAACTTCTGAGGTCATCAGTCCCCTAGAACTTAGAACTACTTAAACCTAACTAACCTAAGGTCATCACACACATCCAAGCCCGAGGCAGGATTCGAACCTGCGACCGTCGCGGTCGCGCAGTTCCAGACTGTCGTGCCTAGAACCGCTTGGCCACTCCGGCCGGCAATTAGCTCAGTGTCACTGAGATTTTATTTGACCCATAATAAGAGTTATACCGATGTCTTTAAAACTCTTTGACAATTTTTAATCTTAAAATTTATTATAATTTTATAAATCGATAAAATATTCACGAAATGGTCAAAGGGTCATCCTTTTCCCGCCGATCAATCGATGTTCATCTCTTACGTGTCAAATTCACTGTGTCATTCGCTCCTGAATGTGTCAGCACCTTCAGCTCATTGATTTATAACGACCCTTCACAGCTCTTACTACGAGCGGCTGGACGCGTCTACTATACAGTGTGACCTTGCTGCAACCTTAAGTGACCGTTGTGACTACTAACTACAGACTCACAAAAAATAATAACAATAATAATAAAAATTACACTTCTAGCACACTCTTAACTTAAACTGAACTCGCTTTCAAATGTTAACTTCATGTAAACCTGTTTTCACACTGTTACGGCTACAGTAATTATTCTGGAGTATTTTGTTGAAATTTAGAGGGCCATTCTCTCTAGAAACAGCATTTAACACTTCACTTCACTCTTACCTATAATCCTCGTTTTCCTAATTAGATTTCGCACTCAAACTCGGAGCCAGTATGTTGATTTGAGCCAGGAACCAATACAAATTCACTTTGAGTAATTTGCTTTAAATAATTCTGTCTTCTAAATTCGGTCGCCAGTCCTGAAGGGACGAATTTTAAAAATATTTACGGTCATTAAACTAGAGATAGTTAGTGAATTTATCTTTGAAGAAATGAAGCATTAGTTTCTAGTACCAAAATAAAGCTCACAGTATATTTAATGTACGTCTTCTGAAAAATCACTTTATGAGCTTTTCAAATAAAAGTGGCTTCAGTTGTTCCTATCAGACAGAATATACTTTCGTATTGAGAAGCTAAAAAAATATTTTATACAAGTACTGTTGCAATGTGACCCATCAAATTGCCATTTTTCCCCTTTTTTACGTAAATGAATCACACAAGCTTTATGCTAACTGCAATTTCTTTTCCAATCAACAAATAATATTTTAAGTCAGAGTTTAAGCAAAGTAAATATATTGTACCTGAAAAAAAGGATGTAACACTTCTGACAGTTAATTATTACTTATTAGTATCAAAAATACAATTGCCGCAGTTTGTGTTATAAAAGATCTGCCTCTCGTTTTAAACTTCTAATTAAGAAATAACTTGTCAGTAGCTTGCCTTTTCTGAAGCAGTGCAGTTGAAAAGAGGATGAAAAAATGCTTTCATAGTACTTTCAGTCCCCATAATTCTCAAATAGACCAAACATGCAATATGGTCTACCTTTTGGAAGCATTCTTGAAGTGATGAAGGTACGGTTCTTTCACCACCATAATTTTGTCTGGAAAAATCTTAAATTCACAGCTTCAATTTATATGAGACGACTCCAAGAATTGCACCGTTACTAACACAAAATAAGAAAAATCTTGTAGAGCGCACTATTACATGATCCTTACTCAACTGCTCACAGCTGGCTAGTCTCCCCACGCCTGTCTGTCTGCCGCACTCCTCGTTTCAAATAAAACGGAAACCAAGAAACGGAAAAAACAAGGCCGTCTGCTAACCCTATAGCTACGTTGTCCGCTGGGTCAGCTTACTGCGCATTTCTTCTAGAGAAAAAGCGTTCCAGACACGGAAACGACAAGGGAAAAAGCTTGGCAGCTAACAGGTATGATGGCTTCCCTATTTCGGTGGTTGAATATCACGGTTTTATTTAACAAATTATTCCTACCTCAGGAAAAGGGATATTCACAAGCATGCTTGTTTCAGAGACACTCGTGCAGCTGCTGATTATAGTGTTCAGCTGCTTAGTATAGAATGCTTGTATAATCGTCTTACGTCATCTCTCTCCCAATATAAGCAACTCTGAAATAATCATTAGTTATTTATCTAGGTTACTGACATATATTACAACACAGTAAGTGTAATGCTATTTCGTTACAAATTCACACCGTGTTTCAGCTACATACCTAGTCTTCATACTGGCTTTAAAGTACTCATTGACGTATAGACGTGTCATTTACGATGAAACATTAAAATAAAATAAAAGAATCTTAACGATTACTAAAAGGTCACCTTAGGTGAAAAATTGATATAAGCGTTGCTGACCCGCTGAAATTCGTCAGTATATCATAAATTGAACACAGTGCACTACTATGGGTTACTGGATGAAACTTCATGCACTCAACATTTCAATGACATATCATTAGCGATCAAGTATGCTACATCAGTAACTATGATTGGAGATAGGGAATATAGCGGTAAGTCCATCATATCTGCAAAATTTTACTGGTTCTTCAGCATCTCTACTACACAAATAATGTGTTTTCTACACTCTATACCGAGTAGTTGATTCCACTAAACGCCCAGCGTCAAAACTACTCGTGCCACACGTTACCTAACCATTTTACATTAAGGAGCCTTCTGGAGAGAACAATTGTTTAACACCTACCTCATGCACTTCCTGGAACAAAAAAGTTAGACAACGTTTGTTGTTTGTCTGATGGTACATGTCTGTAGACCTGATACACACTGAAATTCCCAAATCACAGTACCGTAGAAAGCCTCCAGAGGGATCAAAATAAAATGATGCGTCCCATTGATAGAGTGGAGTATCTTGGCGGAATTCGTTTTCCGTAGTTGACCGGGATCAAGGTTGCTACAATCCATACTGAGTTGATCGAAGTGTACGGCAACAGTGCTCCACTATAGAATACAACTGCCTTGCAGCAGTGGTACAGTCGGTTTCCGTCAGGTCACAGAAATTAAGCACTGTCGGGGCTGTGTAGTACTTGGAGGCTGATTGTCCTGGTCTGCCGAGTGTGTGAGGTCAATTGAGGAGTTACTTGATAGAAAACTAACGGCTCCGGCCACGAAAACTGATACCGGCTGGGAAATCGATGTGATGACCACATGCCCCTCCATATCCGCATCCAGTGACACCTCTGTTATGAGGATGACGCGGTGATCGGTCGATACCATCAGGCAATCCGAGGCTTGATCGAAAGGAATCTAGTTTTTGTAGTTTAGGTGGCGCAGACGCTTCTAGTCTGATTAAACAAGTCTGAATGACGAAGAGAGAAATAGTAGACCACGATAGCTCGAGGGGTCCTTGCTGCTCGAAGATCTGAGTATTGCAATGGAGGTGATAAAGTGGGTGAAGTGAAAATCAGTCATACATAAGTTCTGAACATTTTGCACTACATTCAAATTGTTACAGAAGGCCACCACTCGTTGGGTTCTGCGATCACTCAAACAGCCCGCCGATCCGAGGCAGCAGTGAAAATGTTACAGCTGTGTCAGAACAGATGTCTTCTTCAGCCACCATAGACGAGTGCTGCGAAAAAGGGCAAAGCAACCAGTGGAAACATGGAGATTCACCGACCCTGAAAAGGGCGAAGACCCAGCCACCATTGCACAAGGTGACTTTCAGTGTTTTTTGGGACTGCCATGGTGTGGTGATAACAGAGTATTCTCGTCTGGTGTAAAACATCACAGGACAAGGTTACAGAAAAGCTGTAGAAACGAAGCGTCTGAGAAACTTGTCCAAAGGAGAATTTTTGCTCCACGAAAACGCTCCTGCTCGTTCTGCACAGCGCACAGTCACACATGATACTTCTTTGAGCTATCAGGTTTTACTTTACCCCACATAATTTTTCTAACGTGGTACTCTGTGAATTCTTTCTTTTTCCTCAGATGAAGAATCTAAAGCGTGGCAGACATTTCGAGAATGACGAAGAGGTGTCTCTGGAAATCCATCCATGCTATGTAAAGGACAACGACAGGTTGATTTTTTCGATGTCGTAGTAAAAACTTTCTAACCATACATAGTACACAACGTTTATCTGGAGAACTAAGATAATCCCGCCGATTTAGTTACAAGTGCATTGTAAATGGATCCCATGGAGTGCAAACAGAGAAGAAAGTGAGTTAATAACTACAGCGGCCAAAATGTATGTTGCACATTTCCGAGACTTCAACAATTAACTTTGCAATGTACGAGACGTATTCCGGAAGTAAGGTCCGATCGGTCGCGAAATGGAAACCACAGTGAAAATCAGATAAAGCATTGCATAGGTGTGTTGGACAGTGTCTCTAGTATGCCCACTGATCGCATCACGTCTGTCTTTTGAGTTCTGATGGCACAGTGAGCACGTAAAGATGCCTAGAAAACAGTGTCTTCCGCCAAGTATGAGTGCCCATGAGAGATTGCGCCTGATAGGATGCAGCCCACACAACATAACTGTCATACATTTCCCTCTTCATGACAGTTCTCGGCCGCACTCTCCAGGGGCAATGAGGAAGCCCCTTCAACGTTTTCGATTAGATAAGTTTGATCGCCTCCCACACAGAGCGGACTTTGCTCCCTTTGATTTTCATCTCTGCTGACATGAACCGCAGGCTCTGAAGTCAACGTTCTGGAACGGACAACGAACTGCAGACAATGTAGAGAATCGGCGAACAGTTCAGGCGGCTGCCTTGTATGGTGAGGGTATTGGAAAGTTGGTACAACGCTACAACGAATGTCTCAGACGGAGCGGCGACTATGTAGAGACGTTGATGGAAGTTGTGACTAACTACTGCAAACAAAACAGTTTTGATTTTCAATGTGATTTCCATTTCACGACCGATCAGACCTTACTTTCGGAATACGCCTCGTAATTCCATCGAAAACAGTCCTTTTTTCTACCATAAGGGGGCAGTTCGTGTAGTCGTTGACAACGATGTCACCTGTAGAAAGTGCAGCACTTAGGCTGTACGTCATTGCAATAGTTATTCTGGTTCAGAAAGATTCGGACGACAATAAGGTACAATTAGAGGCTCCGTATAGTCACTCTAATGGTGCAGGGAATGAGACAGGTGGACATCGCAGCGGATGTCGCTGTGAGTGAAAGTGATGTCTCTAGAATTTGGGACAAGATTCCAGCTACAGGATCAGCTGAAGATCGTCACAGAAGTGGCTGCCGAAGAAAAACAACAGGTGTGCAGGACCGATATCCGCACATAACAGCAAGCAGAAATCCTTAACACAATTATACATGTTTACGGAAGAGTGCTAAAAGTTACACTAGTGTGATGTTAACACAAATGATACGAAATAGGCTCCATGCACAGGGATTACGTGCCAGAAGAACCCAACGCTTCTCCTCTAAACTGAGTTCGGAGAGGAGCTCGTGTCGCATAGGCACGAAAGCACTCTTTGTGGAATGGGCAGCAGTGGGACACAAAGCTCTTTTCTGTATCAGTCTCCACTCTGACAATACTGATACTCGTGCGTGGAGGCAACGAGGACAACTTTGATACCCTAACTGTATAGTATGTCACCACCCTTATCAAGACGATTCAGTCATGTTTTCGGGTCGAATCATGTATGGCTTCAGGACATACATGGGAGGATTGGTGTGAAGTAACGGAACGACATCCTTACGCTCATTGTGGCTCCAGGTGGTGAACATATTGGAGCGAAATTCACGCTGATGGACGACAATGCATGCCTATGTCGTCACAATCTTGTGAATACCTTCCTTGCGCCGTCCGCTATGGCCGAGCGGTTCTAGGCGCTTCAGTCCGGAACCGCGCTGCTGCTACGATCACAGGTTCGAATCCTGCCTCGGGCATGGATGTGTGTGGTGCCCTTAGGTTAGTTAGGTTTAAGCAGTTCCAAGTCTAGGGGACTGATGACCACAAATGTTAAGTCCCATACCGCTTAGAGCCATTTGAACCTTCCTTGCAGAGCACAAATCAGTCAGATGGAATGTCCTCCATATTCTCCAGATCTCAATTGCATTGAGAATGCATGGTCCATGCTAAAACGAGCTGTTTCCAACCTCCCTTTTCCACGAGAAACCGTACAGGACAACGTAGAGACAACCGTGGAGGAATGGGACAGCATCCCACATGCTTATCTGGACAATTTGATACAGAGAATGACTAACCGCATTTAAAAGTGCCGCCAATTACGAGGAGAGTCAACTGGTTCATAAACAACGTGTTCTGCAAGATGACAATGGGAAGAAACTGTAGTGTTTGGGCCGCGCGGGATTAGCCGAGCGGTTTAAGGCGCTACAGTCATGGACTGTGCGGCTGGTCCCGGCGGTGCTTCGAGTCTTCCGTCGGGCATGGGTGTGAGTGTTTGTCGTTAGGATAATTTTGGTTAAATAGTGTGTAAGCTAAGGGACTGATGACCTTAGCAGTTAAGTCCCATAAGATTTCACACACATTTGAACATTTTTTTTTGTAGTGTTTGGAGTGGTATCTTTTGTAAAAAAAAAAAATGGTTCAAAGGGCTCTGAGCACTATGGGGCTTAACATCTGTGGTCATTAGTCCCCTAGAACTTAGAACTACTTAAACCTAACTAACCTAAGGACATCACACACATCCATGCCCGAGGCAGGATTCTAACCTGCGACCGTAGCAGTCGCGCGGCTCCGGACTGAAGCGCCCATGCCTCGTGATGACTGGGTGTTGTGTGATATCCTTAGTTTAGTTAGGTTTACGTAGTTCTAAGTTCTGATGACCATAGCTGTTAAGTCCCATAGTGCTCAGAGCCATTTGAACCATTTGGAGCGCCTAGAACCGCTTGGCCACCGCGGCCGGCTATCTTTTTTTTGTTTCTGTCACGTGGAAATGTGTTTAGCTTCTTTCTTTTTGATTTATTTTGACTATACCTGACTCAGAAAAATCAGTTTTGTTTCCTATAATGAAGCAATATGCAACATTTATTTTTACCGCTGTATTTAGTAAATATAAGTTGTGCGAATTATTATTCACACTCTCAGAAGCCTGATACAGATAACGTGCGTATTATTATACGCTTCACAGTGTCATCTAAAACGTTTTCTATCGATATGTCGATGGTAGACTACATCCTGACGAAGCGGGGAAGAATTTAAAGTAGGCAATTTGACGATCTAAAGCAACACAAATAGCTTCAATTTCGCTTTCGTTTCTCGATGTCCGAAATAACGATGGTGGCCGGCGACGTGTTCGGTGACTGCATTCCGGCTGTCAGGACGAAGGTGAGGGGCGAGAACAAATCGCGCGACAGCGCCGTATTCCCACGGGCTCGTCAATCGCAGTCGCCGCCGGGTCGCCGCCGTATCGCTCAGGGCCCTCCGCGGGCTGCGCACCTCATCCACCCGCTCGGGAAATAATCGGTGGCGTTTTAAGGGGAACTAACGAGCGACCGCCGTCCTGTCGCCCTCCGCCGCCGTGACAGATCGGGCCACGCTCGTGTGGGAAGAAACAAATGTTTTTAATTAAGATACCGGTCCGACGGCGGAATCGTTCGAGCTGATGAGACGGTGAAAGACACCTACGTGCTACCGTTTTCTGACACCCGAAGGAGACATCGAATTACTCATTCAGTCCGTCTTCCGTCTTCCTTTTTTCTCCCCACAATTCCGCGGCTCGCTTGCCGGCAACTCATTAAGGCGGCAGGTCCAGATAAGGAGGGCTGCGACAGCTGTGACGCAGCGCGCGGCCGTTCCTCCGTCGCCGTCGTCGGGGCGCCGGATACACGCCTGTGGACGGAGCGGCGCGTCTCAATACGTTCGCTGGGGGCGTCTTGCGACCGGAACAGACTGTAGCCAGATAGTTAGTCGCGCCCGCCTAAAACACGAACAGCGAGCGAGCGGCGCACAGCCCGGCCGGGCCTGCGCCGGCGCTCGTACACACACACACACACACACACACACACACACACACACTGTGGGTGTGGCTTCCGCCTCGCAGATGCAAACAATACAACAACCGCACATAAACATACCGCATTACGCTACGTATAAATTGTGTGGAGGCGGCGTATTTTCCCGGCCGGCTGTTTAGGAGCAGCCGGAGCAGTGTTTTTTGATTGCAGCCGGCCGATAGAGTTGACAGCGCGGAGGCTCGGTATCAGCTATCTGCCTCATAAAGCGACATCGGCGGGTCGTAAGTTTGGCGCGTGACGATGGCGCGCGCCTAACGAGCTGCCTTTGTTCGCAGCTCCTCATAGCGGCGCGGCTGACAACTGTCGCCGTCGCAGCCTCTACTCCCAATAAACAGCTCTGGCCGTCCTGTTTTGTGACCGGGACTTTCTCTCGCTGCGCTGACGTCTTGACGTCGAGCGCTCGGCGTTAGTTTCACACCGTACGTGCTCTGCAGCTGTGAGTCACAGCCTCGTACTACAGGTACACGACTCGGACAAACCAGTATGGACAGTCATATAATATGGTATAGAGCCGTCTTTGGCATCCGACAGCTTAAATCTTCCCAGGAATCGCTGAATACAAAATCACGGTCGACGAGAATTTACACCATTTCTCACTTGTATAATTCTTTCAGAGACGCTGGAGAATGGGAGTGGCCGGTTAGTTGTTTTTCCAGTACATACCAAAACTGCCCAGATTTTTAAATGCGACGAGTGTGATTACCACATAAGATGCATTATTTCTCATTCAGGCTTTTCAGATCAGTCTGGCACACTCCAAGCCGCGTAACTGCAAGGATTACTGCCTCACAAGAAAATGAAAAAAAAAAAAAAAAATGCAGGATAAACACAGTACTAAGGACTGTACAAGACATAGGGGTTTCCTGTAAGAAAGGGTCGACTATTAAAATCTAAAATATATACTTTGAGACCAGAAAAAGTTTAGTGAGAAGCTATCTCCGAAACGTTACACTGCATGGTGCGAAGCATATGCAGTGACGGGACCAGATGACTTTGAAATGTGATGCTGCAGGAGACTGCTGAATGTAAGAACAATTTATCGAGTCAGGGACGAAGACATCTTGCAACGAGTAAACGATTAGAAAAAATGTCTAATAAAAGCCGGTAATGAAACGAAAAAATAAAATAGTTGGGTAACGTTGCTAGAAAAATATTTGACGGAATGATAGAAGCGAATAATTACAGTAGCGGGCCTAGGCGCGTAGATATGATTATACAAGGCATATCGTACGTGACGTGAAATGCAGCAGATATGTTGAAAAGTGGAGGATAGATTATGTACAAAAAACAGAACGTAGCCAACCTCTAAATTTTAATTTTTCAGATTCTTTGTTCCCTTCTTGCAATTTTTCAGATGCTTTTGTCCCTTCCTCCTTGTATTTAGCTCATCAGCATTGCTACCGTGAAAACAACGATGTCCGATCTGCAGTCCTTTGCGTGTGCGTCCTGCATTTTCCTCTTGAGCTCTGGATTTGAACATCACAAGCTCACGGTTTAGAAAAAGTATCATCTTTGAGTGTAAAGACAGTTGCCATGTGATAGAAATGGAGTGCTGCATCAAAACAATCTTAAGATTGATGATCAAAACAAGGAGATCAAATTTCCTGTAGGGAAGAACGCTGGCGCCGCTGAATGAATACTGACACCTACGATGCGTCTTACCTGTTACTCTTCCTTATATGGGGACAACATGATCCTCTAGAAACGCGATACGACAAGCAAAACCAGGCTTTTTAGCTGAGCGAAGAAACTATGCTGCAGTGTAAATATGGACCCGTCACACAATGTAACCAAGATTTTGTGTTCCTCGTACCAACTGCTTCCATGCGCTACCAATGTGTCAAGGACTTGGGCAATACTAACCCTATCATGAACGTATTACTTGTGTAGTGCTTATTTTCCTCGACACTATATCCTCTAGACAGATATTCTGTTTATCAATCGCTGCTGTGGTAGTGGTCAACCTAAAATAGGAAATATCTAACTTTAATGGAGTGATAACGCAAGCTTTCGGCAACTTTCACCGACATCATTGTCAGGACCTCAGTGTGGTAACTGATACTATTGTGGCGACAAAATATAACAGCAGGACGTCAAACATTTTGCATTGTCTACCAGAACTTTATATTCTATTCGGTCTTAGTCAACCAACCAATGAGCTATAAATAATAGAAGTAACTAATTTTAAGTTAAATAAAAAACATAAAACTTGCTATACTTTCCGAAAATGTGACGTATGCTGTAATATAAATTGACCTTTCAGAAGAAATACCCAATAGGATAGGCTTCAGAATTTCCGCACAAAAAAGTTTTTTAACAAATATTAAAAATGCTCCAAAATTTCTGAAAACAGATGTTACGCAAATAGAGAAGATTAAAAATTTTAAATGTCTTGGCGAGATAATCCAAGAAAATAGTTGGGGGAAGCTGTTATGGAGTAAACGATACATAAAATACTAAGGGCATATGGTGTAAATAACTGTCTAAAAATACAAAAATAAGACATTACAGTGTAATAGTGAAGCCAGCATGTCTACATGCAAGCGAATGTCTAGCGTTAAACAATAATTTAGAAATACTAGAAAGGCGAACCATTAAGAAAATATCAGGCTCACGAAAAACTATGGAAGGTTCTAAATTACGAAGCAACGACGAAATTTATGGAAAAATAGGAAACATATCGGAAGCAATGAGAAAAGGAAGCCCGGATTTTTTAACCAAAGGACCTTCGAGTATCTGTAGCTTAAGAGGTCAATAACAAATTTGATCCATGAAGTATGGAAATTGAAAATTTGTGGTAAGGTCTTATGGGACCAAACTGCTGAGATCATCGGTCCCTAAGCCTACACACTACTTAATCTAACTTAAACTAACTTACGCTATGGACAACACACACACCCATGCCCGAGGGAGGACTCGAACCTCGGAGGGGGAGAGCCGCACGGACCGTGACAAGACGCTCTATCGTCGGTAACATTTCCATCGCTAGCGCGCAGTGACGGTATTGACTGTTTTTTGCCACTGGTGTACTTTACATACGACCAGAATGTCTTTGGGTTTTCTACCATATTTTGAGACAATGTTTCACTGTGGAAACTATTCAAAGCGTCTCGCATTGACGTCTGCACTAAATTTCGAGCTTCCGTGAAACTTAATTAGTCTGGGGGAGTTTGCGTTCTTCTGAGTTTGGCATGCTTTTTTCGTTGCTTCTGCAACAGTGTTCTGATGTGTTTGTGTACCACGGTGGATAGTCCCGTCTCTTATTAACTTATACGGTATGAATCTATCTATTGCTGTCGATACTGTATCTTTGAATTTGAACCATATCTGGTCTACACTTACATAATTAGCTTGGAAGGAATGGAGACTCTCTCTTAGGAAGGCATCAAGCGAATTTTTATCTGCTGTTTTAAATGGATATATTTTTCGTTAATTTTAGTGGTTTTGGTTGATATAGTTTTGAGCCTCACTACAATGACCTTGTGTTCACTAATCCCTGTATCCGCCTTGACGCTCTCTATTAGATCAGGATTATTTGTGGCTAAGAGGTCAAGTGTGTTTTCGCAAGCATATACAATTCGTATGGGCTCATGAACTAATTGTTCAAAGTAATTCGATAAGTGCATATATTCGTCTTCTTACACCATTTAGCGTCGAATGGATCCATAGAACTTCGAGAATAAAGAGTATTAAGCATATACTGGAAAACAGAGATCGGTGGTGTTAAATGGCTTTCAGGGTGCCAATAGTTCCCGTCAGGAAAACAGACACACTTTATATGTACCTGTGGCCAACAAGTGTGCGCCTCTAGTTTATCCACACACTTTTGTTTAAATTCAACTGTAACTCCAAATAGTCTTGCAGGCGTATATTTACCTACACTTGCTCCTGATATCTCACTTCAACGATCGCTCAACGATTTAAATCTTCTCATCAGTAGTTATTGCGGTACTTTATTACTGCACTTTGTTCGCTCTGTTTGAATCCAGATTAATCTGAAAATGAAGTGCAACCTGCGATATGTAGATCTTCAGCACCAATATAGCACGAACGAAACAGTTGACATTGTAGACTCTTACAACTACTAAAAGGCATACCATGAAACAACTAAGTGCAGAAAGTAGCAACAAACTTCTATTGGCTTAGTATTTACGAGCTAAACGTTCTTGACACAAGCGGAACAGGCCATATATCAAAAACTACTTGTTTCCAGACACATGTTGTGGAACGTTTCTCTAGTTTTCAGCAATACTATCCCCAGTAAAAATATGGAACACTTTTCTAAAACACCCTGTTTATCTAGAGCCAGAACCAGTCACAATGACGTGATTGGTTTTCTAGAAGATGGCTTCCATGAGATAACTCTAATGATTTTGAGAAACGAAACTGTTGTGGACATAGCTCCGTTTTTCAACGACATTTGGGAGTCATTGAGTTTCGCAGTCAAAATACGTCGGTATACACACTCAATCCCACTCAAAAGACAATATTTTAACTAATACGAATTAATTAAACTAGCTTCGATAATTGTTTCTCAGACACACTTCCTGGACAAAACTGTCTCTGGAATCATGTTTGTTAGCCAAATGTTAGCAACTGATATGCATGTCACCAAAAAAACCACATAAGCTATTATTTTGTAAAAACAAATTGCTTGCATAAAGAATCGAGATTCTTTCATTGTTATTGTTGTGTCTAGACAAGACAGCCTAGACACAATGAGAGGAAGCCGAAAGGCACGCGCTAAGTTAAAGAAGGATGGCGTGAGGTCTGAAACAGGATCCGTAATGAATGCTATAAAGAAAAGTACGTAGCTTCGGAAATACTTAACTTTAATCTATCCTTTTGGTACATCTGGAGATTGTGGCGATACAAGTGAGACTCTTTAGATACATGCAATGTTACTAATGGCGCCTTGCTAGGTCGTAGCCATTGACTTAGCTGAAGGCTATTCTAACTATCTGCTCGGCAAAGGAGCGAGGCTTCGTTAGTGTAGTCGCTAGCAAAGTCGTCCGTACAACTGGGGCGAGCGCTATTCCGTATCTCGAGACCCGCCTTGTGGTGGCGCTCGGTCTGCGATCACACAGTGGCGACACGCGGGTCCGACATGTACTAGTGGACCGCGGCCGATTTAAAGCTACCACCTAGCAAGTGTGGTGTCTGGCGGTGACACCACAGTTATTATGTACTGAATTTAGTACTAACCTATCATAAAGTGTATTATAATCTACAAAGACTTGTACATTGTCCGACGTAGGCGTGTATCAACAGCGCATTCGAAATCTGTACTAATGTGTTCGATTTGAGAGACATGTTGCAGTCACCGGTAGTTTTGAGTTGGTAGCTACGATAAGGTACTACTTTCACTATTCAAACAACGGTGACCTGCGAACGTATAGTTACAAACGTAATTAATCGCAATGGAAGGTACTGTTATTTTTATTGCAGACAGCATCGATGAATCTGAGGATCTGCACCTCTGGACAACGGGGGAACGGCCCAGTACTGAAAATAAAAATGAATATCACATGTTGATATGGATTGCGAACTGTGTCAAGAAACCGTAAACCATTATCAGGGCACGCAAGAATATTACGTTCACATTGGCCATACAATTGAATCCTCTAACAGTACTATTTACATTGTTATAGCTGTTAGGATTAGGACAAAGATAGAATCATAGTAATGTTTACCAAGAACGAGAAGGAGTGGGACAATCTAATGAGGGACATAAGTAGAATTCCCTTGAATTATTCGTGGAGGTTCTGACATCCACAACCACGCGTGTCAATGTGACTCTCGAGTTAGTTATGGATATGCTTTACTGAAGCTCATGCATGTTTCGGGCTTTTATGTTTACCGTTAGCTCACCAGGTACTATCACTCACGGTGCGTGGAATTTATTAGTGTTTCATCTACTTGGTGGGTCTTTTATTACGGATTTCTTTTTATTAGCTTTCAACCTTCCTTGATATCTCGGGAGCGCATAATAGGAACATTTAGTTCTGTTTTGTGCTGTTTTACGTTTGACGTCCGCTACTTAGTGAAAAAATTGCTGACTATGAAGGCTGGATCATCCCATTCTCTTATCTCGACAGGAACATTACTTGATTTTGGAGTATGTTCATCCCGAATATACTTTTCATTTTCGTTACGTTTTCTTGCGTTACATGAGTTTTTGTCTACCAGTTTGTACAGACTCCACCTGATAACGCAGGTAGAATGCTGCGAAGTCGGTCGTACCTATGAATAAAGGACTTACAGCTAAAGCTGTCTTACCTTTTCACAATGGTATGTCAGGGCTGTGGCAGCCCTGTCTACAAAGTCTGCTGCAATTTAGTATAGGCATAAAAAGTGAGATATTGAGTGCTCTAAATTCTGTCAGTGACATCATCATCATCATCATCATACGTCATTCAGCCTACAAAAATAGTTCAGATTATATGTTCTTCAGGAAAATATGCAATTATACGGAGTGTTTCCGTAAGAACGTGCAGAAATGTAACAGGACATAGAGAATGCTCCACTGAACAATTTGACGTAGCGACCTGAAGTCGGAGAAGCTAGCCTAAGGAGATATGAAAGTAAACTTGTCTACCGCTTTGTCTAGCATTAATGTTTTCCAGCTTATTTACAACCAACATGCGTACAAGTTTACACGTACTATGCTGCTTTTTACATGCACATTTTTATTTCCCGCGAGGATACAAGGAGGGCGAGCGTGATTACTAGGAAGTCATGATGCAGGTTTTGTTTCCTTTATTTATCTGTAAGGTGGCTCTGTTGTATCATATTTATATTGTCCCATGACAGCACATGCTATGAATCAACAACATGACGGTGTACCG
The DNA here is from genome assembly GCF_023864345.2 of Schistocerca serialis cubense. Taxonomy (NCBI): domain Eukaryota; kingdom Metazoa; phylum Arthropoda; class Insecta; order Orthoptera; family Acrididae; genus Schistocerca; species Schistocerca serialis. Next base: position 150,083,904 of record NC_064640.1, read on the forward strand.
CCTCATTTCAGAGTGGATGTCCGCAACCATTTCAGTGCTGTACTTCCCGGTCGCTGGACTGGAAGGGGGGGTCTTGTTTCACGGCCTGCGAGGTCACCTAACTTGAGTCCGCTCCATTATTTCCTATGGGGATATGTAAAGTCACTTGTGTATGAAACCCCGATAGATACAGAGACGGAATTAGCTGCCACAATTGTAGCTGCCTGTGATGTGATTCGAAACACACCAGGGATATTTGTCAGGCTGCGTCGGAACCTTGTTCGCTGATGTCATGCTTGCATTGAGGCTGACGGCCGTCAGTTTAAGCACATTTTGTAAGACACAGTACGAATGGTAAGTTCATCGTGTCATTGATGGTATTTGCAGTTAACTGTAGCTAATGTAGATAAAAAAGTACACATTAATGTGATATTATTCCTGTTGCCTCCTTAAGCTGGATTCTCTGATCCAAGGTTCCCTACCTCATATTGTTCAGTGGAGCATCCTCTATGTTCTGTTGAATTTTTGCACGATCTTACGGAAACACCCAGTAGGTAAACAGCGTCATTTCTAAAACGGCACGTTATTTTGTTAATATGCCAAACGTTGTTTGTAACTAAGAAGTCAAATTACAGTAATTTCAAAGATTATCGATATCATTCATAACAAAAAGAGTTAGGTCTGTTTGACCACTAGTAAAGACCGTACCTGGAACATGAGAGGTCGCTAGGTCGAATCCCGGTTAGACCATCGACATTATCAGTTAGCCTTCAATCTACCCTTCATCCCTCAACGACGTGGGGGAATCACGAAGAACGACACGTTATTCGGATTCGACTTTAAATTTTATGTCTCCTTTCGGCGTTGGATACTTGGGGTAGGTTATGGACATGCAATTCGCTGAAGATGCGTCTAATTGACTTACGCTCGGCCATTGAGCTACACGCTGTTCATTAATTCCAGAGGTTAACACTAATGATCAAAATTATCACCTTGTGAGGGACTGAAACGTCGTAATTAATTAGTGTGAATTAATAGTGTGCTTCCGGGAGTTCCCCCGAGTTGTTGTTTCCATTTTCCCTTCAACTAAAATAAAAAGCGTTCTTTGTAATGCTAAAGACGATCTACGTCTCCGAAAGCAGGGTATGTATGGCATTACATGAGAATGTGGCATGTCTTACGTAGGACGGACTATCAGAAGAGTCGAGGAGATATGTGAGGAGCCGGCTGGGGTGGCCGAGCGGTTCTAGGCGCTACAGTCTGGAACCGCGAGACCGCTACGGTCGCAGGTTCGAATCCTGTGTAGTTAAGTCCCATAGTGCTCAGAGCCATTTGAACCATTTTGAAGATCTGTGAGGAACATTAGCGGCATACCCGACGGAAACAACAAAGCAAATCAGCTCTTTCCGAGCACTTCATCGGATATAATCATGAAATGAAATACGACCAAGTTTCTGGGCAGCATAATTTAGGAGCCTATCGAAATTCAAATGTCAGAAAACCTAGTAAGCAGGGACGGCGGTTTCATTTAAACAACGCTTGGCGTCTGGAACTCGTTGACCATCACCCCCACCAGCGTAGGAAAACACTGAGAGAACTAGGGTTTCACAGGATATCAGCACGACCTGTGAAAGACAATAGAGCATCAAAGGGCGTAGTGGACGAGGAAATCGAACTTGTCTATAAACAACTGCGTGAGACCAACAATAGGTCACAGTCTGGTCGGAGTCCAGGCGCCGACTACACAAAGCAGCAAAACTCGCAAAGACAGATACGTAAAATAAAAACAGCAACTTGGTAGAATGTCCAAAAGCACACTGTTAATCGATGGCGCCGATAAAATTTACAGATCACAACAAATGTATTTAGTGACTCGTTACAAGGGTACAGTTTAAGCTTACAGTCACGGAAGAAAGCTTTGTAAACATACGTATGTGTGCAACAAGACTGTAATTTCAGATTTTCTGGCGTACTGAAATTTGTGCTTACATTCACTGAGACGCTGTGTATATATATATATATATCACGTCTCAGATAAAACACGAGGTTTAAAAATTTTCAGCGTTTTTAAACGGTAGTCAACGTTGGTACAGGCGATACATTTACAAATGTTAATGAGACAGTGTGGTTTACGCCCTTGACATACATAGTTTCCTGCTGTTTCTGTCAATAAACCCAACAAGTAGTTTTTAATTTCTTGCATCGTGATACAGGCAGCATTAAAGCTTTTCTGACGTATAGACCTGCATTAATGAAATTCAACACAATTTGTCCCACTCTTGGACAGATAAACGCCCGCTAGTTATCGGGTTGCCAGGACGTTTCCCTGCTTGAAGCAATGAGAAACAGAAGGCGTAGTAACGGCTGAGTGTTAATGCTTGAACGGAGTCTGGAAACCCATTACTCACGAAGTGCCTGCAAGCTTTTCCACGCGCTCATTAACATTCGTCCACGTCCTTTGCTGCGAACGCGGAAAGATAAACGTATTTAGCCACCCGTAATAGCTTACGACCTCTGCAGAGCAGAAAGAGAATTGCTTCGGCGTAGTAACTAAGCAATGGTGTTCTTACAATGGTTTAACTCAATGACATATACAGGCTGAAACCTTGCCGCTTTTATCCTCTGTTTAGGCAATGATTTGAGACATACATTTACATTTTATTACTTAATAAGAGAGACTGTAAATTCAATGAGCTTATTCTAATAGCATTTTTAGATGGCTTGGGAAAGACAATAGATAAAGACACGGGTGGTTAATTTACTTAGGAACACTTGTGATTGCACCACTCCATCCTTGCAAAATTTAAGATAACGCTGCCGCCGGCAACTTTGCAGCCCTTCTAAACAGACCTTATACACGGATGAGCCAAAACATAATGACCACCTGCTCCACAGCTAGTTTCTCCGACTTTGAAACGAAATACGTAACTGATTCTGCGTATCAGGGATCCGACAGCTTATTTGTAGATTTGTGGAGGTATGTGGTTTTAGATATCTACGCACAGGTTATTAATTCGCCTAAATAACGAGCCGCTGATTTGCGTACGCGGTGATGGCACCTGATAGCGACCCAGACGGGTTCCATAGGATTTACATCAGGTGAATTTGGTCGCCGAGACAGCATCGTGAGTTCACTATAATGCTCCTAAAACCACTGTAGCACTGTTTTGGCTCCGAGGCGCGGACAGTTATGCTGCTGAAGAATGACATTACTGTTGGTGATGGCCGGCCGGAGTGGCCGAGCGGTTAAAGGCGCTACAGTCTGGAACCGCACGACCGCTACGGTCGCAGGTTCGAATCCTGCCTCGAGCATGGATGTGTGTGATGTCCTTAGGTTAGTTAGGTTTAAGTAGTTCTAAGTTCTAGGGGACTTCTGACCACAGCAGTTGAGTCCCATAGTGCTCAGAGCTATTTGAACCATTTTTGAACTGTTGGTGATGACATCACCGTTGGGGAATACATCAAGCATGAAGGGATGCAGGTGGTTCGCAGCTGTCAGCGTGTCTTCGATTACTATCACAGGTCGCACGCATGAGCAGGAGAATGTCTCCCATAGCATAATACTGCTCCGATCAGCCTGCGTCCGTGGCACGTTTTGAGCCACCGTTCACCTCGATGACTGAAATTGTGGAGACGACTTTTGACCCAGTGTAGCAAAAATGTGGTTCACCCAAGAGCCGACAATTTTCCATTGATCGACGGTCGAGTACCAATGGTCCCTTGCCCACTGCAATCGTAATTAACTATGTCGTTGGGTCAACATGTGAACGCTACGGGTGGTCTGCTGCGGAGCTCTTTGTTCAAGAGTGTACGACGAACGATGTGCTCCGAAACATTTGTGCGTGCACCAGCACTGTGCTCTTTCGGCAGACATGCTACAGATCACCATCTATCCTACTTTACAGAGCAGGCAAGCCTCCGAAGCATACGTTCTGCTTAGAGTTGTGGGCGTCCAATCATTCAGCGCATGTCCTACCTCTTTCCGTAGATGCTCACGACAGTAGTACGCGAACACTCGACTTCCTCCGTTTTCGAGATAGTCGTTCACAGGTTTTGCATAATACTAATCTGCTCTTTGTCAAAGTCATTTATCACAATGGATTTCCCCATTTGAAGCCTACATCCTCGCTAGGGAGGTGTTGCTTCGCTTGCATACTTTTTTTACCGCGTCACGTGCCCGCAACGCCCCCAGGAGGCATCCAACGTCGCGGTGAGATAGTCATAATGTTTTGGCTTATCAGTGTGTATTAGAGTAAGGTGAGAAGTTCGCGGGTGGTACCATTAGACCTGTGGTTTTTAGGTTAATAATACATTTACAGACTGGAATACATTATTTTGGGAGTTATCAGGGATGAAATAAAGCGAGCGAAATGTTATTTGCAACTTAAAGAGGAACCACGTACCAGAAGAATAGAATGAAGGCAATGAGAGTCAGTAGTTGATAAGGGATTTCTGCATCTACATGTATAATCAAGAACCCATCTTGCGATGTGTGGCGGGGGTTACTTTACGGTCGCAGGTTCGAATCCTGCCTCGGGCATGGATGTGTGTGATGTCCTTAGGTTAGTTAGGTTTAAGTAGTTCTAACTTTAGGGGACTGATGACCTCAGATGTTAAGTCCCATAGTGCTTAGAGCTATTTGAACCATTTTTGGAGGGTACTTGAAGTACCAAAATACACTAGCTTTTACACACTAGCTTTTACACCCCGTCCGGTTCAATTCACGAACGGCTGGCGGAAAGAATGACTGTCGGTAAAGCTCCGTTTGTCCTCTAATTTCTCTTATTTTCTCCTCGCGATCATCTCGTGAGACTTATGAGGCAGGACGTAATATGTCGCCGTACGCTTTTTGCTTCCTACGCTCTATGAATTTCAACAGGAAACCTCTCCGTGAGGCAGAGGTGTAAGAGTACAGATGATGCTGTTTAAGTGTCGACTTTACCCTTACGCGTCTGCCTCTTGCAGGGAGTGCCGCTGATTCGGAGAACACCTAATCATTCTAGAAGCTACGGAAGTCTTGGCGCCGGCCGTTACGCAGGGCGCGGGAATTCAGTCTAGTGGTAGCGAGCCAAGTGATAAAGATGTTACATTGGAGTGAGTGCCTAATTACGCGAGCGGATTATAGCGGCATTGGTTTACCTGTGCGAAATAAATAGAAATTCTGTGTGAAAGGGCTTGTTGGTATGGAAGAACTGGGGCAGGTAGGGAATATAAAGGTGATACTATTTGTGTGCATAATGAAAAGATTGTGTTTCAATATTCAGCCTCTATTTTTTCTACTCGTTCCCGTTAATGACAATTACTTGGAAGGAACTAAAGACTTTTGTTCAGGAGGTAGAAAGGAGTGAAGGACAAGTGCTACTAGGTACACGGTCAGGGCTAATTAGTTACGCATATGTTTCTTGGGTGTAAGATTCCCGTGTTAGCCGTCGTATTGAACTTCATTTCGATTGTCTTACATAAAACATACAACTTTACGTTGTAAGAAGTAAAGGAAGTTATTAAAATAATGGGGATGGGGGGGGGGGGGATCTTACAAACGCCTCCCCTGTAGTGTATGCCACTGGAAATTATTGAGCATCTCCGTAACGCTTTCACGCCGATTATACGATTCCATGACGAAACGCTGTGCTCTTAGTTGGATCCTAATATAACTACCAATTGATGCAAACTACTCAAGAATCTCTCGAATGAGAGCTTTGTCAACTACGAGGTGCATTCAAGTTCTAAGGTTCAAAATGGTTCAAATGGCTCTGAGCACTATGGGACTCAACTGCTGTGGTTGTCAGTCCCCTAGAACTTAGAACTACTTAAACCTAACTAACCTAAGGACATCACACACATCCATGCCCGAGGCAGGATTCGAACCTGCGACCGTAGCAGTCGCACGGTTCCGGACTGCGCGCCTAGAACCGCGAGACCACCGCGGCCGGCCAAGTTCTAAGGCCTCCGATTTTTTTTTCTCCGGACTGGAAAGAGATAGAAACATGCGCATTGTTTTAAAATGAGGCCGCGTTCATTGTCAATACGTCCCAGAGATGGCAGCACCATACGGCAGATGGAATTTTACCGCCAGCGGCGAGAATGAGAACTGTTTTAAATACTTAAAATGGCGACGTTTTCCTTACTTGAACAGCGTGCAATCATTTGTTTTCTGAATTTGCGTGGTGTGAAACCAATTGAAATTCATCGACAGTTGAAGGAGACATGTGGTGATGGAGTTATGGATGTGTCGAAAGTGCGTTCGTGGGTGCGACAGTTTAATGAAGGCAGAACATCGCGTGACAACAAACCGAAACAACCTCAGGTTCGCGCAAGACGGTCTGACGACATTATCGAGAAAGTGGAGAGAATTGTTTTGGGGGATCGCCGAATGACTGTTGAACAGATCGCCTCCAGAGTTGACATTTCTGTGGGTTCTGTGCACACAATCCTGCATGACGACCTGAAAATGCGAAAAGTGTCATCCAGGTGGGTGCCACGAATGCTGACGGCCGACCACATGGCTGCCCGTGTGGCATGTTGCCAAGCAATGTTGACGCGCAACGACAGCATGAATGGGACTTTCTTTTCGTCGGTTGTGACAATGGATGAGACGTGGATGCCATTTTTCAATCCAGAAACAAAGCGCCAGTCAGCTCAATGGAAGCACACAGATTCACTGCCACCAAAAAAATTTCGGGTAACCGCCAGTGCTGAAAAAATGATGGTGTCCATGTTCTGGGACAGCGAGGGCGTAACCCTTACCCATTGCGTTCCAAAGGGCACTACGGTAACAGGTGCATCCTACGAAAATGATTTGAAGAACAAATTCCTTCCTGCAGTGCAACAAAACCGTCCGGGAAGGGCTGCGCGTGTGCTGTTTCACCAAGACAACGCATCCGCACATCGAGCTAACGTTACGCAACAGTTTCTTCGTGATAACAACTTTGAAGTGATTCCTCTTGCTCCCTACTCACATGACCTGGCTCCTAGAAGTGATTCCTCTTGCTCCCTACTCACATGACCTGGCTCCTAGTGACTTTTGGCTTTTTCCAACAATGAAAGACACTGTCCGTGGCCGCACATTCACCAGCCGTGCTGCTATTGCCTCAGCGATTTTCCAGTGTTCAAAACAGACTCCTAAAGAAGCCTTCGCCGCTGCCATGGAATCATAGCGTCAGCGTTATGAAAAATGTGTACGTCTGCAGGGCGATTACGTCGAGAAGTAACGCCAGTTTCATCGATTTCGGGTGAGTAGTTAATTAGAAAAAAAATCGGAGGCCTTAGAACTTGAATGCACCTCGTACATCATTCGTGGATGAATTACATTTACTTATTATTATCCCAGTATAGACTATCTCAGTCTGGTATCTGCTTTTCTATCTATTTGTTTTATGCAGTCATTCCACACTACGTCGCTCTTGATGGTTGCTCTTAGGTATTCCACGGTATTTACGCTTTCCAGAGATTTGTTGTCAACAGTGTAATCGCACAGTAATGAATCTCTTTGCCTTTTCTTGCACAGTACGTTACATTTACCTGCGTTCAAGTCAAAGTACATCCTGCTTTTACCTACAGCCTCCTGGCACTTCATCCGTGCTCTATATAAGAGTATCATCCCCGAATAGCCTCATGGAGTCTCGAGTCTCCAACGTTATTAAACTGTTCAAATGTGTGTGAATTCCTAAGGGACCAAACTGCTTAGGTAATCGGTCCGTAGATTTACACACTACTTAAACTAACTTATGCTAAGAACAACACACACACCCATGCCCGAGGGAGACTCGAACCACCAGCGGGAGGGGCCGCACAGTCCGTGACATGACGTCTCAAACCGTGCGACCACTCCGCGCGGCTCCAAAATATCCATTAGGTCATTAGTATAAATTATAAATAGTAGCGGCACTATAAAACTTCCTTGGGATAGAGTGCGGAACTGTATGGAATGTCTTCCTGAAGTCAAAGAACACCGGCATCAACCTGAGTGCCTTTGTCTGCTGCCCCCTAGCTCTCATGGGTGGACAAGCGAGCTGGGTTTTGCAAGATCTCTGTTTGCGGCATTCCATGCACATTATTGTAGAGAAGTTTTCGTTCTCCAAAAACGGAATGACGCATGATCGTAAAACAGTTCCATATTTTTAGCACGGATTTATGTCAGCGTTATAGGCCTATAATTACTCGAGTCTATCTGACGGTCTTTCTTGGAAAAGGGAATGACTTGCACTATTTTCGAATCGTTACGTGTCCTTCGTCGCTAGAATAACCTACGATAAACTGCTGCTAGAAGAGGCGCTAGTTTTTTTGCGTAATCTCTCGTAAGCTCTTTGCCGATAATATTGGAAATATGAACAAATATAATAAACTATATTGCCGAAGTCATTAATATGACCGTTTATACAAAGGGTTTGCCTGTTTTGTTATTTTTCTCGAAACATAGCTGGAATAACTATTTTAACACAGAAAGAATTTCTTTATTAGTACTAATTCTGTGGGCTTCTGGTGCACAGTTCGAGTGTCCACCGTTAGTCAGTGCAACTACGCTCACACACACACACACACACACACACACAGACACACACATGCGAAAAGAAAGAGATGGCGGTGTCAGGAAATTAAAAATCCGAGATGGTATGAAAATAAAAAAAAGAAAACAGTAAGATGACATTAGCGGGTTAAGTTAAAGAAACAAAGATGGCAGTGGTAGAAAATTGAAAAAAAAAGACAAGATGGTAGTGATAGGAAATTTTTAAAAAAAAGAGATGCAAAACTAGCCCAGTAGTGCTTTATAACTCCTCCCCCTCTTCTTCTTCCTCCTCTCCCCTGTCCCCTCGTCTCTTTCATTCAGAGCCTGGGATTCTACCTGTCACTAATATGAAATAGCCGGGTACAGCCTAATATTTAAATGGTCATTAGAAGTTCTTTCGCGTAATCTCTGCAAAACATGATAATTATCATATTTTTTCCAGTTTCCTTTCCGCTGATAAAGTTTTAGTTAATTTCCTAATATACTAACGCTTACCTCAATATCTGCCATTTCGGCATTCGTGCGATGATTAAAGAGGAAGTGCCGGCCGGAGTGGCTGTGCGGTTCTGGGCGTTACAGTCTGGAACCGCGTGACCGCTACGGTCGCAAGTTCGAATCCTGCCTCGGGCATGGAAGTGTGTGGTGTCCTTAGGTTAGTTAGGTTTAAGTAGTTCTAAGTTCTAGGGGACTGATGACCACAGCAGTTAAGTCCCATAGTGCTCAGAACCATTTGGACCATTAAAGAGGAACTGTGTTACGATCTTCTACGGTGAAACAATGTCGGACGACCGAATTCAGTGTTTCGGCGCTCTTTCTATCGTCTTCCTTTTCGGTGTCAGCATGGACAATGAGCGACTCATACATATTTTCGATCCGCTTACTCACGGTACGTAAGACCAAAACTTCTAGGGTTTTCAGTCAGGTCGTTTAGCAGGGATTCAATTTATTCCCCGTATTGTTCAATCAGGTCATTGATCAAGCAGTAAAACAAACTAAGGAGAAACTTGAAAAAGGGATTCAGGTTCAAGAAAAAGAAATAAAATTTGAAATTTAGAGTTGACATTATAAGTTTGTCAGAGACGGAAAAGAACTTGGAAGATCCATTAAGCGGAATGGAAATAGGTTATAAAATGAACTTCAGTAACAGTAAAACAAGGGGAATTGAGTGCAGTCGACTTAAATAAGATGATGCATGACGAATTAGATTAGGAAATGTGACAATGAAAGTGGAGGACAAGTTTTGCTGTTTTGGGAAACAAAATAATTGACGATGGTCAAAATAAAGAGGATGTAAAATGGAGAATGGCAATACAAAGAAAAGCGTATCTGACAAAGATAACTTTTTTAATACTGAAAATAAGTTTAAGTGCTTTCAAGTCTTTCCTGAAAATAACTGTCTTGAGTGTAGCTTTGTATAGCCGCGAAATGTTGACATTAAAAATTTGCATACAAGAAGAGAATATATGCGTTAGATACATGATGCTAAATAAGACTGCTGAAGATCAGATGAATAGATCGTATAACTAATGAAGACGTACTGAATTGAATAATGGAAAAAAATTACTGCACAATTTGACTAAAAGAAGGGTTCTATTGAGAGGGTCCACAGCTCGTGGTCCAGTGGCCAGAGTTGCTGCCTCTGGATCACGGGATTCCATGTTCGATTCCCGGCCGGCATTATCTCTGCCCGGGGACTGGGTGTTTGTGTTGTCCCCATCATCTCATCATCATCATAAACATCATTCGTGACAGTGGCTAGACTGGACTGTGCAAAAATTGGGACTTTGCACGGGCGCTGATGACCCGGGCGCTGATAACCACGCAGTTGAGCGCCCCACAAACCAAACATCATCATCATCCATTGAGGGGACATATGCATAGGCCTCACTGTATCGTTAATTTGGTAGTGGAGGGAAGCATCGGGAATACAAATATGGAGGCAGCCCAAGTTTGGCTACAGCAAGCAGAATCAAATGGTTCAAATGGCTCTGAGCACTACGGGACTCAACTGCTGAGGTCATTAGTCTCCTAGAACTTAGAACTAGTTAAACCTAACTAACCTAAGGACATCACAAACATCCATGCCCGAGGCAGGATTCGAACCTGCGACCGTAGCGGTCTTGCGGTTCCAGACTGCAGCGCCTTTAACCGCACGGCCACTTCGGCCGGCCCAAGCAGAATCAGGTGGGTGTAGGACGTAGTAGTGATGAAGAGGCATGCACGGGATATACTAGTCGATAACTGCATCAAACCAATCTTCGGTCCACCGAGCGGGGTAGCGCAGTGGTTAGCACGCTGGACTAGCATTCGGGGCGCAGACGGTTCAGACACGCGTCCGGCAATTTTGATTTATGTTTTCCGCGATTTCCCTAAATTGCTTAAGGTAAACGCCGGGATGGTCCCTTCAAAACGCCATGGTCGCTTTCCTTCTCTATCCTTCCCTAATCCGAGCTTGTGCTCCGTCTCTAACGACCTCGTTTTCGACGGGACGTTAAACATTACTCTCCTCCTCCTCCTCCAATCTTCGGTCCAAGGACCACAACAACAAAATCAACAGAGTAGTTGCTTTTAGACATAGTCATCTTACAGGTTAATTCACTGTACCAAATTTTTCCCAGTGAGTGGGTTCCACCAGAAAAGTGTATTTATGGAAGGTCTATATATAGCTATTGCAAATGTGTAGGACTCAGTGCGTTACCAATTACAAATTTCATGACGTGTGGCTATGAGCGGAATTAGAGGTTGTCAAATCTGGTGAATGGAGTGAATGATCTAAAAATTCGTGCATGGGATCTTTCAGTAGTTTTTGGTTGCCAGAGTAACTAATATTATTGTGATAAAAATAACCATTCATTTTGGTCCATCCTCCTCTAAAATATTTTATCATCCATTTATCTACAGCTGTTACGTTGTTTTCGCGAATTACTGGTTTGACGCTTACAAGATAATCTATAAGCAGAATCCCATTCTTATTCTAGACAACAAAGGACATACTTTGCAATAGGATGTTGCGCGCTCCCAGCGTCCACCCTTGTATTCGATAGCTGTTTAATTTCTGGCATGAAGTGGTGGAGTCACGTGTCATTCTTAGGAAAAACTGGCGCACAAAATCAGATATATTCTGTTTAAAGCAGTTTTCATCGTCACTGAGAGTTTTGTTTCTTCGCATTTGCTTTTAGTTAACATCCAGTCAATGCGGTATCCATCTCCCAGTAAGTTTTCCCATATTTATTTCTTTATGTGAAAATGGACAGTACTCCTCCTTGTCATATAGCATCATTCTGATTTTAACCACCGGTCGTCGAATACTAAAACAGACTGAGGCTGCTCAGTGGCAAGACACTAGATTCGTTTTCATGAAGACGACATTTCAAATCCCCGTCTGACCGTCCAGGGACGTGAAGCCTTAATATTGCTTCTTCAGTTCTCTCCTCTTTTGGGCTGGCAGCGGTGCATTGTCGCTCTACAGCCGAGACCAGTAATAAAATATGGGGACATAAATTATAAAAAATTAAAAAAAATCAAATTATTCACATTTTTTAAAATTATAAAAACTGAAGGTTGTGAATTGAACATTATAAAAAAATAATACGTCTTTCATCTTTCGAATTTGCAGCTCCTGTATTTCTTCCGTGCGCAGCTAAAATTATTGAATATAAGTTGCGCCTTTTACGCAAAACACAGTTTTTTCTTGTTACCCAAACATATTTTAGGTTGTAAGGAACTAACAAAATGAGCCCTAAAGACAGTTTTTGTTCGCTTTTGTTCTTACTTTGATTTTACATTATAAGGTTTTTCAGGACCACCCGTGTGGTGTCCTGCACTGATAGCTTGTCATCTCCCAACTAAACGATGTAAATGTGAATTTTATCAGCGAGTTAACACATCCGTTGATTTTTGAAAACGTGGTTTTGGTGTGGTAAAATGTTTTGCGTATATATTTGTTATTACTCACGTTTTGTTGTGACTGACCCTTCTTCTTTCGCATTCTGAGGGCACTGCACATACATATTAAACGAACATTGTGTAACATCCGTTTTACAAACTCCCCTTTACTTCGCAAATCGGGATGAGCACCATGTTGTTGTGTCTCCTAACCCTGTCGGCGTTCATTTGTTCCCGAGTGAGCTTGGCGTCGAATTTGAAATTTGTTTACTTTTATTTCTCTTTTTCTGTGCTTGTGTGTGTGTGTTTGTGTGTGTGTAAGCTGCTTTAGCCGTTTGTGTTGCCTTTTTTTAAAGTTCCTTTAATGTGTTAAAAATTGTGCCTTTACAGAGTGTAGTGTATTCATTTAAAACTTTTTTGCCTTGTGCTATTGCCTTCTGAATGTGTAAGTTCTCTGATATTATCAGTTAGTGGTAAAGGCTGTGCCAGGATTTCAGTATTTTTAAATCTGTTGCTATTGTTGTCGGTCCGCAGCTCGTGGTCTTGTGGTAGCGTTCTCGCTTCTCGCGCACGGGGTCCAGGGTTCGATTATCGGCGGGGTCAGGGATTTTCCCTGCCTCCAGATGACTGGGTGTTGTTGTGTCGTCTTCATCATCATCATTCATCCCCTTCACGGTCGGAGGAAGGCAATGGCAAACCACTTCCGCTAGGACTTTGCCTAGTACGGCGGTGGGGGTTTCCCGCATCGTCCCCTACGCTCCTCGGAGTATGGGACCTCATCATCATCTTTGTAGTCAGGTGGTGGTTATGGGCTAGTAGGTCGTCAGCAAATGTGCTATGGGTGCTTTTACTTTCTAGGGCTGTGAGGTATTGTGAGTAACTTGTTTTAAAGTTCCTGGATGTTTGGCCTATGTATACCGATTGACAAGATTTCATGTGAGTTCATATATTCCTGATCTGTTGAATTTATCTGTAGGTGTCTCCTGTATTTTGAGTTTTTTCCCTGTATCCTCAATATGTTGCCTATTCTCTGGACAATTTTGGTATTGTAGGTGAGTGTGTGCAATTTTGTTTTGTGTCTGTTTTTGCACTGTTCTGTCCTGCATTCGGTCATTGTTTGTGTGTTATGCTTTTTATGTGTTGTGTAAGGTTTTGCGTGTGTGTTGTGCGTTTGTTCCTTTTCTATTTACAAATTTGTTGGTTTAATTTTTGTAGCATGTGGGGCTTGTAACCACTTTCCTCTGCTATTTGTTTTATTGTGTTTAGCTCCTGTGTGTAATTCAATTTGCTTATGGGTGTTATGTTTAATCTGTGGAGCATCAATCTGAAGCTTGCTTACTTGTGTGCCACTGGGTGGTTCGACAGAACGTGAATGGTGGTGTTTATGGTTGTCGGTTTCCTGAATACTATGAATTCATGGCTGTTGTTTGTTTTTCGTATGGTGAGATCCAGGTTTTAAATTGTAAGACATTTCCAGGGGCAGATGTGGACTCTGACCACAATCTATTGGTTATGAACTGTAGATTAAAACTGAAGAAACTGCAAAAAGGTAGGAATTTAAGTAGATGGGACCTGGATAAACTGAAAGAACCAGAGATTGTACAGAGTTTCAGGGAGAGCATAAGGGAACAATTGACAGGAATGGGGAAAGAAAATACAGTAGAAGAAGAATGGATAGCTTTGAGGGATGAAATAGTGAAAGCAGCAGAGGATCAAATAGGTAAGAAGACGAGGGTTAGAAGAAACCCTTGGGTAACAGAAGAAATATTGAATTTAATTGATAAAAGGAGAAAATATAAAAATGCAGTAAATGAAGCAGGCAAAAAGGAATACAAACGTCTCAAAAATGATATCGACAGGAAGTGCAAAATGGCTAAGCAGGGATGGCTAGAGGACAAATGTAAGGATGTAGAGGCTTATCTCACTAGGGGTAAGATAGATACTGCCTACAGAAAAATTAAAGAGACCTTTGGAGAAAGGAGAACCACTTGCATGAATATCAAGAGCTTTGATGGAAACCCAGTTCTAAGCAAAGAAGGGAAAGCAGAAAGGTGGAAGGAGTATATAGAGGGCCTATACAAGGGCGATGTACTTGAGGACACTATTATGGAAATGGAAGAGGATGTAGATGAAGAAATAATGGGAGATACGATACTGCGTGAAGAGTTTGACAGAGCACTGAAAGACCTGAGTCGAAACAAGGCCCGCGGAGTAGACAACAATCCATTAGAACTACTGACAACCTTGGGAGAGCCAGTCCTGACAAAACTCTACCATCTGGTGAGCAAGATGTATGAGACAGGCGAAATACCCTCAGACTTCAAGAAGAATATAATAATCCCAATTCCAAAGAAGGCAGGTGTTGACAGATGTGAAAATTACCGAACTACTAGTTTAATAAGTCACAGCTGCAAAATACTTACACGAATTCTTTACAGACGAATGGAAAAGCTGATAGAAGCCGTCCTCGGGGAAGATCAGTTTGGATTCCGTAGAAGTGTTGGAACACGTGAGGCAATACTGACCGTACGACTTATCTTAGAAGCTAGATTAAGGAAAGGCAAACCTACGTTTCTAGCATTTGTAGACTTAGAGAAAGCTTTTGACAGTGTTGATTGGAATACTCTCTTTCAAATTCTGAAGGTGGCAGGGGTAAAATACAGAGAGCGAAAGGCTATTTACAATTTGTACAGAAACCAGATGGCAGTTATAAGAGTCGAGGGGTATGAAAGGGAAGCAGTGGTTGGGAAAGGAGTGAGACAGGGTTGTAGCCTATCCCCGATGTTATTCAATCTGTATACTGAGCAAGCAATAAAGGAAACAAAAGAAAAGTTCGGAATAGGTATCAAAATCCAGGGAGAAGAAATAAAAACTTTGAGGGTCGCCGATGACATTGTAATTCTGTCAGAGACAGCAAAGACTTGGAAGAGCAGTTGAACGGAATGGACAGTATCTTGAAAGGAGAGAATAAGATGAACATCAACAAAAGCAAAACGAGGATAATGGAATGTAGTCGAATTAAGTCGGGTGATGCTGAGGGAATTAGATTAGGAAATGAGACACTTAAAGTAGTATATAACTGATGATGGTCGAAGTAGAGAGGGTATAAAATGTAGACTGGTAATGGCAAGGAAAGCGTTTCTGAAGAACAGAAATTTGTTAACATCGAGTGTAGATTTAAGCGTCAGGAAGTCGTTTCTGAAAGTATTTGTATGGAGTGTAGCCATGTATGGAAGTGAAACATGGACGATAAATAGTTTGGACAAGAAGAGAATAGAAGCTTTCGAAATGTGGTGCTACAGAAGAATGCTGAAGATTAGATGGGTAGATCACATAACTAATGAGGAGGTATTGAATAGAACTGGGGAGGAGTTTGTGGCACAACTTGACTAGAAGAAGGGATCGGTTGGTAGGACATGTTCTGAGACATCGACGGATCACCAGTTTAGTATTGGAGGACAGCGTGGAGGGTAAAAATCGTAGAGGGAGACCAAGAGATGAATACACTAAGCAGATTCAGAAGGATGCAGGCTGCAGTAGGTACTGGGAGATGAAGAAGCTTGCACAGGATAGAGTAGCATGGAGAGCTGCATCAAACAAGTCTCTGGACTGAAGACCACAACAACAACAACATGGTGAGATCCAGAAAATTTAGTGTGCTGTCTGTTGTCACTAAATTCATCTGTTTTGCTATTTTTCTCCAAACATAGCTGGAATAATTCGGCCTATATTTGCAGTTCTCCTTTGAAATCAGATACGATCCCTTGTCATCCGTTCCGAAGATACAGTACATGCTGTTTCATATGTGAAATCCCGCGCAATAATTACGTGAACTGTTTCAGACACACTGTTGCTGGTATATGTCAACTTACGGAACGTTCCATCTGCAACTTCCTATTCTGCAATCGTGTCTTTCACTTTACAGTTTCGGGCAGCCATCATAAACTTCAGGCAATGTTGATGCAAAACACGTGTTCAGCAGACATTATTTCATTATCAACTTGCGAGACCTCCGCCGTTTCTTGTAAACGTCGACTGTCTTTACGCTTCTACATCGGATCTGACTTGTCTAATTATAGTAGCAGATCTATCATCAGGACTCAATGGTAGTTAATGAAGTTACACAACGGGTATTGGATAACGCGATCTGTGCAAAGGGACTCAATGGTAGTTAATGAAGTTACACAACGGGTAATGGATAACGCGATCTGGTGTAAAGGGAGCCTAAAATATGTATCCTGAGTGGGGTTTCTTTAATCTTCTCTAACATGACATCGGATTTAACAGCTACGAAATTGAAATTATAAATTAAAATATCTAAAATTATTTCCATAAAAACGCTGTAGTTTGCAAGAATTAATAATGATAGTTCACAATCTCATCTCAATTAACATGCAGCAGTTCCCAGTAACAATCATGTTTTGGCAAGGTTTGCAGGCAAGTAGGGATCCCAAGCAGCATACGCCACGAGCTTATATTTGGAGACGCGCGAAGTTGTATGCCACATAAGCAGCGATTGCACAGCGAGGAATCGACAGCGAATGAAGATTCCGTTACTACTGGGGCAGAACGACACTTCTGGAGGTCGTCACATCCAGTCGAACGAACGAATTGCTACGCCAAACTGTCTGGGGCATCCTGCCGCCATTGTGTATTATTACCGTGATCTGTGTCAACCGCCGTCGAACCTTGTACTCGAGGTCACCCTCCATGACAGCCCGCCGTGTATGTGCTCTGCTAACCTGTCTGTTTTTCATCTCCCTTGATTCAATCGCTCTTTCGCATCCTCTGACCAAATCTACCTTCATCCGCGTCCTCTGGGTGACACGTCCAAGCCGGCCGCGGTGGCCGTGCGGTTCTAGGCGCTCCAGTCCGGAGCCGCGCTGTTGCTACGGTCGCAGGTTCGTATCCAGCCTCGGGCATGGGTGTATGTGATGTCCTTAGGTTAGTTAGGTTTAAGTAGTTCTAAGTTCTAGGGGAATGATGACCACAGCAGTTGAGTCCCATAATGCTCAGAGCCATTTGAACCATTTGACACGTCCAATTTGTCCTCCTAAAATGTGTATTCTTGTACCCGTCCACGGTTTTTTTCGCACCTATTCAAACCTCTATCCAGTCACCCTCTTTGTAGCCAACATTGGCCAACACTATAAATTTATTAGGCCTCTCTTACTCCGTCCAACGGCTCCGTGTCAACTCCTCTTCTAGTCCACTACTTTATCGCGTTGCTCTGTTCAACTTGGGACGTAAGACGGACGTCATAGCCCATCCACAAATGAGAAGACGTGTTCTTTCTGCCTGCTCGTTTTTGCCACTGCAGAAATTCTAAACGAAAAAAGTTGTTTTCTTTTCGCAGCGCCCAGAAGAGTCAACCAAACCACTGTTACGGCACAGCTCATCGTGATTTTGGTCAGCTTCCGATGATTTTATCTCCCTCCAGAGCCTGTTTTGCTGTACGCTGGAATAACATTCCTCCGAATTCTCTCACACAACCGGCATATTTTTTCTCATCCACGGTCTGCGTTTTCCGCAGGCTGGGCTGGTGGAAACAGTGGGGGTTCATATTTTTACCACCGTGTAGCTCCGTCTGCTCGAATTCTCCTACGTTGCGGTGTCCGGCACCAGCCCATCCGTCCGCTCAAGAGCCCGACCTGTTGCTTTCTCCCTGCTACGCGTTCATGGCCCAGCTCTGAAAGGACACCGCTGTGGGCGTCCCGAGGGAGTGACCGTTGCATCGGCCCTTCGCTGCCTCGTTATCGTCCGCCCCGAGCTACCCAGTGTCCGTCTTTTACGTCTCCAGTTATACAATCCAAATAAAGAAAGCGCAAGCATAAACGTTTAGTTCTGCCCTACAATCACTACTATACCCGACCTTACGATTTTGTATGCAACTGCTAAGCCTGTCTGTCATATCTTTGCTCAAGGTTGATATGTTAGCCATCTTTAAATCTGAATTATTGCACACAACAGTCGGCCCTGAAAACTGTACCATAAATTTGAAGATCTTGTGTTGACGTAACTCCTTTTAGTAGATTTAATTTTAAGCAAGAGATCATATAACGCCTCGTTCCTGGATATCCTTCATTGTGAATTATTAAATCATTTCCATCAACACCTACATGTGAAAACATGTACCTGTGAATCACCAGTCACCATCAGCTAAAATCTCATATCATGTGCAGTATCTTTACTAAGAAATAATGTTGCCAGTTTATCCCATGCCTCTGCTATAATTTTCTTTCGTAATTATTCGTTTTCATCACCATCTTCCCCATTGCATTCTTCTTCTCCTTCTCTTCCTCCTCCTCCTTCTCTTCCTCCTGCTCCTCCAATAAGGATTACTGCGCTGGACTCGCATTCAGGAGAGCGATCATTGAAATTCGTTTCAGGCCATCTTGATTCAGGTTTTCTGTGATTTCCTCAAATTGCTCCAGGAAAATGAGATGATGATTCCTTCGGGAGGGCATGGCCGATTTCCTTCCATGTCGTTGATACAATCCGAGCTTGTGCTCCATCTCTAATGACCTCGATGTCGACGGGACATTGGATCCTATTCTTCCTTCCTTTTTTCGTCCTCCTCTGTTGTCTCCACCTCCTGCTTTCATAAATACATTGTTTTTTCGGGCCCATTTCCTCCTGCTTGTTCTGTCTTATATCAGAACAACTGTCCTTGAACCAATCTGTGTAGTGGATGAGAAACAGATGTAAGCATTTTTTGCATTACGGACTCAGCTTCATCTTGCCTTTTTTGCAGCAACTCCAGTTTTCTGCGAATATTTCGTCGAGATTCTCGATCCATACCACAGTACATAACTGCTCAAATTTAGAAGATGATGTCAGACACAAATATAGTTCGGCTGGTCCCGGCGGAGGTTCGAGTCCTCCCTCGGGCATGGGTGTGTGTGTTTGTCCTTAGGATAATTTAGATTACGTAGTGTGTAAGCTTAGGAGCTGATGACCTTAGTAGTTAAGTCCCATAAGATTTCACACACATCTGAACATGACGTCAGCTGTTAAGTCCTTAAGATTTCACACCCATTTGAACATTTTTTTTCAAAGTCTGAAAATGTGGAAATGAAATGAAGGCAATTAATAAGGCGAGAGTATAATCAGTTACACTTACCATTGGGAGAGGAACATAATGCGGAGCAAACCAGTGTGGCAGTAGCATACGATGGTAAGCAGAAAAACGGGCCAGATAAAAACCACAATAAAATAGGAAACTTAAAATGTAAAAATAGAACATTAATATTCTGTCCCGTTACATCGTAACAATTACCTCTTGTGACACGCTTGTGTGGTGATTCTTATTACCTAGTGTGTGCGTCATGGCCTATCCTGTAGGCTCCTTGTCCCCGCCCACTATGCGTTCCGACGGCTCTCACCCGTGTTGGCTGGCTCTGAGCACTATGGGACTTAACAGCTGTGGTCATCAGTCCCCTAGAACTTAGAACTACTTAAACCTAACTAACCTAAGGACATCACACACATCCACGCCCGAGGCAGGATTCGAACCTGCGACCGTAGCAGTCGCACGGTTCCGGACAGCGCGCCTAGAACCGCGAGACCACCGCGCCCGGCCTCACCCGTGTTTGTTCCGACTATGTTACTATATGGGTTTTACGTTCTGCTTACTCCTAATACTACCCTTCATCAGTTTTTCACAGTCTATTGGTTAGTCTGTTTATCTATATCTACTCCCCCCTCCCCTGCCTGCCTTTATTGGCTATTAACGCACTATTTTTATATTTTGGATTTCCTATATTAATGTCATTGTTATCTGATCTAATATCCTGCCTGTATACCGCCGTATGCTACTGCCACATGAGGCTATACCGCATTATGTTACTCTCATAACGGTGAGTTTATTTAATTATACTCTCGTCTTATAATTACCTTCCCCAAGGTAACGTTGTAGGCTCTCTGCTGTTTCTTATCTACATAAAGGATTTATGAGCAGCCGCCTTAGGCTGTTTGCAGATGATGCTGCCGTTTATCGTCTAGTATAGTCATCAGAAGATCAAAAGAAATTGCAAAACGATTTAGAAAAAATGTCTGTACTGTGCAAAAATTGGCAATTGACCCTATATGATGAAAAGTGTGAGGTCATCCACATGATTGCGATAAATCAGTCAAATCTAAAGGCCGTAAATTCAACTAAATACCTAGAAATTACAATTACGAACAACTTAAATTGAAGAGAACACACACATCTTTGCCAGATAGGGTTAACTGAGTACACCGAGAAAGTTCAAAGAAGAGCAGCACTTTGTGTATTATCGCGAAATAGGAGAGAAAGTGACACTGACATGATACAGGATATGGGGTGAACATCATTAAAACAAAGGAGTTTTTAGTTGCGGTGGAATCTTCTCACGAAATTTCAAGCACCAACTTTCTCCTCCGAGCGCGAAAATATTTTGTTGACGCCGACCTACATAAAGAAGGAAAATAAGAGCTCGCACGGAAAGATGTAGGTATTTGGTTTTTCCACGTGTTTTTATAGACTGGGATAATGGAGAATTATTGCGAAGGTGGTTCGATGAACCCTCTGACAGGCACTTAAATGTGATTTGCAGAGTATCCATGCAGATGTGGATGTAGATGTAGACCTCAATTTAATTCCACATTTTCAAACTCTGAATTTTAGACCTGACCAGTTATCTTGGTTTTCACTGTAGGATCCGTTGCTATTTGGCGTGATTGACCATGCTGCCGATTTCATTGCTCTACTACGTTTTGTTTCGAAGGTCGTTTTATTTTGATTTGTCTGAGAATGTTGGGTCGTCCATTTAATCCCAATCTGGATTTCATACGAACCGGTTATGGGTATTTTTATTCGTTACTTACTAAATCCTTTCTTAACTACCTGACAGTATTGTTTATATACATTTCCCCCATTTTTTCTACTCAGGCGTGTACCTGATGATGCAGCTGTAAGCTGCGAAACAGATCGTTTTAACAGCTGTTCTTCATTTATGAAGACTTCAATGCGAGATGCCTTTAATAGGTTCCACAACGAAACATTGTCTCGAAATTTGGTAGAAAATCCGAAGAAATTCTGGTCGTATGTAAAGTACACAAGCGGCAAGACGCAGGCAATACCTTCGCTACGCAGTGCCGATGGTACTGTTACCGACGACTGTGCCGCTAAAGCGGAGTTATTGAACACAGTTTTCCGAAATTCCTTCACCACGGAAAATGAATGGAATATTCCAGAATTTGAAACACGAACAGCTGCTAGCATGAGTTTCTTAGAAGTA
Source organism: Schistocerca serialis cubense (assembly GCF_023864345.2). Lineage (NCBI taxonomy): Eukaryota > Metazoa > Arthropoda > Insecta > Orthoptera > Acrididae > Schistocerca > Schistocerca serialis. The sequence continues at coordinate 150,105,537 of NC_064640.1, forward strand.
GATACCTTAGGGGTTGCGAAGCAACTCAAATCGCTTGATACGGGCAAGTCTTCAGGTCCAGATTGTATACCGATTAGGTTCCTTTCAGATTACGCTGATACAATAGCTCCCTACTTAGCACTCATATACAACCGCTCGCTCACCGATAGATCTGTACCTACAGATTGGAAAATTGCGCAGGTCGCACCAGTGTTTAAGAAGGGTAGTAGGAGTAATCCATCTAACCACAGACCTATATCATTGACGTCGGTTTGCAGTAGGGTTTTGGAGCATATACTGTATTCAAACATTATGAATCACCTCGAAGGGAACGATCTATTGATACGTAATCAGCATGGTTTCAGAAAACATCGTTCTTGTGCAACGCAGCTAGCTCTTTATTCGCACGAAGTAATGGCCGCTATCGACAGGGGATCTCAAGTTGATTCCGTATTTCTAGATTTCCGGAAAGCTTTTGACACCGTTCCTCACAAGCGACTTCTAATCAAGCTGCGGGCCTATGGGGTATCGTCTCAGTTGTGCGACTGGATTCGTGATTTCCTGTCAGGAAGGTCGCAGTTTGTAGTAATAGACGGCAAATCATCGAGTAAAACTGAAGTGATATCAGGTTTTCCCCAGGGAAGCGTCCTGGGACCTCTGCTGTTCCTGATCTATATAAATGACCTGGGTGACAATCGGAGCAGTTCTCGTAGTTTGTTCGCAGATGATGCTGTAATTTACCGTCTAGTAAGGTCATCCGAAGACCAGTATCAGTTGCAAAGCGATTTAGAAAAGATTGCTGTATGGTGTGTCAGGTGGCAGTTGACGCTAAATAACGAAAAGTGTGAGGTGATCCACATGAGTTCCAAAAGAAATCCGTTGGAATTCGATTACTCGATAAATAGTACAATTCTCAAGGCTGTCAGTTCAACTAAGTACCTAGGTGTTAAAATTACGAACAACTTCAGTTGGAAAGACCACATAGATAATATTGTGGGGAAGGCGAGCCAAAGGTTGCGTTTCATTCGCAGGACACTTAGAAGATGCAACAAGTCCACTAAAGAGACAGCTTACACTACACTCGTTCGTCCTCTGTTAGAATATTGCTGCGCGGTGTGGGATCCTTACCAGGTGGGATTGACGGAGGACATCGAAAGGGTGCAAAAAAGGGCAGCTCGTTTTGTATTATCACGTAGTAGGGTAGAGAGTGTGGCAGATATGATACGCGAATTGGGATGAAAGTCATTACAGCAAAGACGTTTTTCGTCGCGGCGAGATCTATTTACGAAATTTCAGTCACCAACTTTCTCTTCCGAATGCGAAAATATTTTGTTGAGCCCAACCTACATAGGTAGGAATGATCATCAAAATAAAATAAGAGAAATCAGAGCTCGAACAGAAAGGTTTAGGTGTTCGTTTTTCCCGCGCGCTGTTCGGGAGTGGAATGGTAGAGAGATAGAATGATTGTGGTTCGACGAACCCTCTGCCAAGCACTTAAATGTGAATTGCAGAGTAGTCATGTAGATGTAGATATGAAGCTATATCGTAATAATACTCCAATGGTATCTACATATTTATTACCACGTAGAACTAAAAAAAAATGGTTCAAATGGCTCGGAGCACTATGGGACTTAACATCTATGGTCATCAGTCCCCTAGAACTTAGAACTACTTAAACCTAACTAACCTAAGGACAGCACACAACACCCAGCCATCACGAGGCAGAGAAAATCCCTGACCCCGCCGGGTATCGAACCCGGGAACCCGGGCGTGGGAAGCAAGTACGCTACCGCACGACCACGAGATGCGGGCCACCACGTAGAACTATTAAATTTAGTAAGGTTATTAAAGTTTCCGAATGTGAAATGATCTGAGTGAAGGTGAGGACTAAAGTTTGATCAAATATGACAACCGGGTGCTTCCATAGATTACCTGCCTCAGGGGTCCTAGTAGCAGAGCGCTTCAGAGAAAACTAGCGGAGCATCGCGTGTCAGTTTCATGATCGTGCTTTTGCAATGGGTGCAGGTTTAGGTCTGTCAGCTGTAAAATAGGAGTCATACTATTAAAAGAGGCGTCCGAGACAGGCTCTCGAGTCAAGTTGCTTTAAATGTCGTGTCTGAAATATAATGCGACAGATACATTGATGGCTATTAAAATGGAACCACAGTGATGGTGGAATGCAACAAACATCAAGTTGGCAGTCAGTCAACTAAAACCTTGGATACGAAAATGATTAGGATTTCAGCGTTCGACTGGCCTGCGGCAAATATGGAATCGATGGGCACAGGAAAGTAATAGTCAAGGCAATCAAGGATCTCAACAGACTCTCGTGATTCGTGCCGGAGGGACAGACTGGTACTTTAAAGGAAGCTATTTTCGTACTTATGATGTTCTTTTGTTTTTAAATAAACACTTTTTCATTATTTAGAAACTATTTAAAATTTGTTTGATAAATAAGTCGATAATGTTTTCTTACGAGATTTTACATGGTGATGTCATGCCTATGGTAGTGTGCTTCATATAATTCAGGTGTTGAGATCAAAAGAGAGACATGTCACTCGACAGTAGTATTGAGGTATATTGAAAAAACTGTATTATCTTGAGAAGTACTATTTCCAAACTTATAGTTAGTCCCACATGCTCATCAGGAAGAATAAATAGTGTACCAAAATCTGTAATAATAGGAAAAGAGCAAATAATAAGAAATGGTAACAGAAAAGACTGACAAAGCTCCTTTCTAAATTAAACAACACTCATTTTATCATAAATACTGTGTAACTAGAAAAGCAGTATATTTTCAAGCAAAATACTCTTTTTCATCATTTCAACACATTCATACAAATTCGTGTTATTTGTACAAACTTTCATAATTAGAAATACATATCAAAATTGACAATACAGTGGAAGACAATGTCCCTTTCAGTGTCCTGGCTTGTAACACGGGAAAGTTAATCCCACATTTTTTACTTATTAAAGAACCCTGTTTATTTTGACACAGACACATGTTCATAAACATGTTACTCTTGATCACGGTCCCAAACTTCACCTTCAGATTCACTGTGTTCTGCTCCACAGGTCACTTTACTAATGGCACATTTCTTTACAATATTATCAAAATACTCAGGAAAGTGCTAAGGGATAACATCAATCACGAGTGAAATATCCATTAGTTTCTCAGGTATCAGAGGAATGACGTCCATGTATGCTTCCGGAACATTATGAAAATGAGGTGTTATCCCAGTCTTAACGAGAGTGAATTCGTATTTCACCATTCCACTGCTATTAGGTGAAACAGACACACATTATGACTGAACAGTGTACTCAAATACTTTGTTTACTGCATCCAGCTACAGTGCTGTCATCACTCCTCAAGTTCTTTCATGCAATGTACGGACTTGTTTCTGTGACAAGTTCCCTTTCTGCACACAGCGGAATTGCAGCACTGGATCAGGCAGGGAAAATTCATTGAGCAAGTCCCATTTTAAAGCAAGAGATGCGGAATCGTTTTACATAAAACTGACAGTAGTAACTCATATACCTCAAAAATGATGACAAGCCCTCTTTTGATCTCAACGCCTCAATTAATAATACACTCCTGGAAATTGAAATAAGAACACCGTGAATTCATTGTCCCAGGAAGGGGAAACTTTATTGACACATTCCTGGGCTCAGATACATCACATGATCACACTGACAGAACCACAGGCACATAGACACAGGCAACAGAGCATGCACAATGTCGGCACTAGTACAGTGTGTATCCACCTTTCGCAGCAATGCAGGCTGCTATTCTCACATGGAGACGATCGTAGAGATGCTGGATGTAGTCCTGTGGAACGGCTTGCCATGCCATTTCCACCTGGCGCCTCAGTTGGACCAGCGTTCGTGCTGGACGTGCAGACCGCGTGAGACGACGCTTCATCCAGTCCCAAACATGCTCAATGGGGGACAGATCCGGAGATCTTGCTGGTCAGGGTAGTTGACTTACACCTTCTAGAGCACGTTGGGTGGCACGGGATACATGCGGACGTGCATTGTCCTGTTGGAACAGCAAGTTCCCTTGCCGGTCTAGGAATGGTAGAACGATGGGTTCGATGACGGTTTGGATGTACCGTGCACTATTCAGTGTCCCCTCGACGATCACCAGTGGTGTACGGCCAGTGTAGGAGATCGCTCCCCACACCATGATGCCGGGTGTTGGCCCTGTGTGCCTCGGTCGTATGCAGTCCTGATTGTGGCGCTCACCTGCACGGCGCCAAACACGCATACGACCATCATTGGTACCAAGGCAGAAGCGACTCTCATCGCTGAAGACGACACGTCTCCATTCGTCCCTCCATTCACGCCTGTCGCGACACCACTGGAGGCGGGCTGCACGATGTTGGGGCGTGAGCGGAAGACGGCCTAACGGTGTGCGGGACCGTAGCCCAGCTTCATGGAGACGGTTGCGAATGGTCCTCGCCGATACCCCAGGAGCAACAGTGTCCCTAATTTGCTGGGAAGTGGCGGTGCGGTCCCCTACGGCACTGCGTAGGATCCTACGGTCTTGGCGTACATCCGTGCGTCGCTGCGGTCCGGTCCCAGGTCGACGGGCACGTGCACCTTCCGCCGACCACTGGCAATTCGGCGGTACGTCCACCCGGCCTCCCGCATGCCCACTATACGCCCTCGCTCAAAGCCCGTCAACTGCACATACGGTTCACGTCCACGTTGTCGCGGCATGCTACCAGTGTTAAAGACTGCGATGGAGCTCCGTATGCCACGGCAAACTGGCTGACACTGACGGCGGCGGTGCACAAATGCTGCGCAGTTAGCGCCATTCGACGGCCAACACCGCGGTTCCTGGTGTGTCCGCTGTGCCGTGCGTGGATCATTGCTTGTACAGCCCTCTCGCAGTGTCCGGAGCAAGTATGGTGGGTCTGACACACCGGTGTCAATGTGTTCTTTTTTCCATTTCCAGGAGTGTAGTTTTTTTATAAATGCTTTGTTATCCTGTAGCTAACAGTGATCTACTTTATGCACATACTAGCGACACATGTTAATTATACTTTGCTATCGTGTCACTCAGTGTTCAGCACTGAATATGCCATAAGGCAGTTCGTGTGATTTAGCTGTTTCTGTTGATATGTCTATATTATTCGATGGTATTTCTGTTTGGTCTCAAGTGACACCCTGTTTACGTGAGTCTCATATCGCGATCAAAGATTATACGAATATAGCTGTATTTTAATTGGTCATCTATTCTAATACGTGCAGATTTCTATCCGCTGCTTGTACAATTTAGATCTTTTTCTTTAAAGTATCTTCTCATTGATATCCTTATAGAAGTGTTACTCTTTACTTCATAGCGCGTATGGATAATAACTTTTCTTTGCTATCTAGTTGTGTATTGTGTCAGTCTTCGTGCGCCAAACTCCAGAAGGCTGCCATACAACAGAATGTCAGAGTAATTAGCGGCTGAAGCTGTCCATCCTAAATAGAGACACAGAATTTCATTCCTTGACGTACTTTACAAATTTTACTATGCCTGTTTAGCTATGATAAATATATGAAGTAGCGTGGTTTAAGGTTTTTGTGTTTTTTTGTATCATATTAATTTCAGTTTTGGTTGAGACGATTAAATTACTTTAACAATCTTGAAATAAATATTTAACTCTAGTTCTATACAACTTTCTGTAGCTTTGCGGAAATACTTACGCATTAGCTTCCAGGTGGCGGGTGTCGAGATTTGTAAACAGTAATATATAAATAAATATCTGTTCAGCTAAAGTAAGCTTTTGGGATGTACAGCATCTGCTGTTAGCTCTTTAGTTTCCTCAAGCCAAACCAAAGTTGGAATGATCGCTGTTTTCTGCAAATGGAGGGCTCATGAAGGAATAGGACAACGAACATATGCATCTATCAGTAGATACTCGGAAAGAATTGATTTGGTGAAGGTTTCAGAGGTTGAATAGGAGAAATAAGTGTAGCGGAAGCCACTTCAAAAAAGTAAATAAGTACTGGCGTATTGGGAAACTTCTCCAATTGTCCTGGTCTTTATTTATGTATTTATGAATCGCGAATGAAGGGTTCTCCAGCAATCAACTAGTGTTTCATAGATGTATTTTACGAGTCTCAACTGACAGACTTGCTGTAGAATTTGACAATTTTTATCTATAACTGCAATATTCCTATACATCTAACGAACGACAGAACAACGATACCAATTTAGCGTATTTGGCAATTTCATTCTGAAATAACTTTTGTCCGACAAGTAACAGTGCTCCAAAAACCTGCAGAATGAGGCGCCGTTAGCTGCCTGCACTTGTCCTCTCGTCGTTTTCTGACCCAGAGGATATAAAATAAGCAATTATAATCTAGAAAGGTCTGTCACTCAAAAGTGAACGATGTTAACAAGTTGATACGTTGTTCCTTTTGCTGCACGTGCAAATAAATTGGTTGATTTCTTGAGTACGTGGGTAAACCAGTTTGTGAGACAGCACTAGAGATTCGCACAAAAAGATGAAACACCTGTTGATGCATAATTCATGCGAAGCGGCGGTCAGTGGGCACGGCGCTCGCATCTCTCGCTGCATTCAGAATCCCACGTGTTGCTCGCTACGCATTTTTGTACTATTATCTACCAGTTAACGTAATTAAAAAGCTCAACCACTGTTAAATGAATTTTACGTACCTTTTAACGGTAGGATGACCTTGTCTCGACAGGGACAAGGCTGAGTTCCTGCCCCACCATTCCCCGTTCTGACCTTGTGCTCCGTCTCTAATGACCTGGACGTTAAATCTCTACTCCCTTTCTAGAATCCCCCAGAACTTCGGTTTAGGTCAGGCTGCATTAACTTTGACTATTGGCCAAAGTTTTACTTTCTTACAACACCTGGACGAAATGACGTAGCGGAATCTGAAACTATTGTTTCAAAATTGTACACAATTTGCTTTTGCGGTGTAGTATCATCTATCAAGATGAACTGTATCTTAAAAGCTATACGGAAAGCAAACGCTACCAACCAGAATATTATGACCAGTCATGCAGCGTGAGAGTCAACAGAACTACGTCACATGAAGTACACGTTGGACAGTATGAAGCCATGTACCAACTGTTGGCGACGGTGAAAAAAAATTATGTTAATTTCTTGTCCAGGAAGTGGGAAACACACTGATGTAAGCGACTTGGACGAAGACTCCTGTAAAGTGTACAAGAGGTAGTGTCTATCGCAAGTAGACGAATGGCAGGGATTGCGCCATAAACAACAAAGCATTAGACGTGTCTGAATTCACCGGCGGAAGTGGGTAATGGAGGACTTCTCGCTCCGTAAAGTAAAACACGCAACTGTGTGAGATGCAGCTCTGAAGGAAGAATAATGTTGAGTAAAATCATAAATGGTTATTAAAGGTTGTTGCAAACGGGAGTTACACTTGACCACTGGTTAGTGTGTCTTTGAAGATCCAACAAGTGTCACAACTGCTGTGGGCACGAAGATATCGTTATCATACCACGGCCTGTGGGGGACAAACTGTTTCGTCATATGAATCACGCTTCATGTCAAATCGCGTTATCAAACAATGGCTGCTCAGCCTACGTACGCACCTCGTGAAATACATAGATCTGTGGTAGCAATATTGTACTTTGAAGATTTGCCGTTTCCTCTTTCCTGTTGTCGTAACACAAGGCACCATGAAAGTTGTGGATAGTGTCAGTAGCTAAGTCTTTTGTGAATTACATATGCGTATTTCATACATCAAAAGTAAGCGAATGTGTTTTAGATGGATGCACATGATATCTTGGCTGTATAGAATTAGCAGATATTGTTTAAAGACAGATTCATCTCAAGGCAAGAAGAGGCAGAAGAACTGGGAATATCAGCTAACTTTTTTAAGTACTAGTCGGTCTCGGAAGACGATTTTATATGACGAAAAGCGATTCAGACTACGCTTATGCGTATATTCAAGCATCCTTTGTCATTTTCTCTTATCTGAGTTCGTTTTAACCAGGGGATTTGACAATTTACGAAATGATCTATGCTTTAAATTTGCTTTACCGGCAAATGATACAGCCGTATCGGTTATGGATACATATCAAAAACTAAATACTAAAAGAAAATAAGACCTTTGGAGGAAAAGTTAATAAGAAGTACAATAAAGCTAATCGTATTCAGACTGAATATCTGACTCTGCAACTGAATGTACAATATTACGTCACTTTCTGGCAGGCTACTACTGTGTACCAGAAGGGAATTCTAATGCAGATACAGTCAAAGCAGTTTCGAATCCCCAAAATAACGTAAGGCAAATGCCGCGATATAGCGACAGAAGTTGAAATACCACAGAGTGGCTTAGCCACAGACTGGTGCGTGTTTCTAGAAGTAAAGAATGGTCTAAGTTCGAGTCGTTTAAATTCGAGGCTCCATCAGGCACCCAGTTTTAGTTTGTCAAGACGTTTCAGTTCATCATTCTATCAGACGAAGTTTGGGCTGGAATGATATTTTACTCCCTTACAATAGATTCTTTGTAAAGCATTTTATATCTGGTGTCTATGATTAGGATAAATGAAAATATGTAATGGACTGTACACATTTATGATTTTGTTCGAAAGTAGCTAATGTTAAACCAGCTTACTGTTCATTGTCAGCCCCTGTGGCACACTTAATCCTTGCATTCTTTCAACTCTTGATGTTATACGTGCTTATATTCTAAGTTAAGACAATTCAGGCACTAAGGATGTTTACAGTCTAAAGGAGTGACATCCGAACCATATGTGATGTTAATGCTGGTTATGAGGTAGGCAACTATTTATCTAGTTGAGGTACTTAAACTGATAGGACAGTATGTCTACTTTCATACCTTGTCGACACCATATCAAAAACACCGACAACCCTTAGTATGTTGTGAATGATGGGAAACTGATTCATTCTAAAACGAGACTCTTTGTCCGGAAATGTAGCCTACTCTTATTAATTATGCAACCCGTTAGCTATCAGTGTACAGCGGCCGTATGGAATATATTGAATAGGCAGTAAAGTAATTGTTTTTCATGAAACAGCTCACATCCTGAAATTCGTTGCTTGGGCAACGTGAGGCGTCACACTTAAGGAATGGTTTACGTGCGCTTATGTGGTGGCGATACTCTATCTTCTCATAAGCTGTTCGGTATTTCAAGCCGAAAAATGGCAAGTCGAATGCAATTCAGTTGAGCACAATCTAATCATGACCTGATTCCTCCATACAATTAATTCTAATCAATTTTTACTATTCAGTACCTAAAGCGTTAACTTGCACAATTAATTTTCCATCCCCACAATAAGGGCATACATATCACTAGAATAGTAACCTGGAAACAGTTTAAAAGTATTACCTGTAATCTTCAGTCTGCTTGTTCACATCTCAGCTCTGTCCACTGATAAACACTGCCCGCAATAACGTAATTGGTAGTAAGATACGCTTTTCGAAAAATAAGGTGCAGTTCGAGCTGGTACAATTGAAGTATTTCAGTCTTTGTAAACCCACATCGACATCCACATTCATACTACAAATAAGTAACATGTGGCACGTTTCCAAGTTGAAGTCTGACAGTGTTCCAGTGTTCAACTCTGCTAATGAAACAATTAATTTTTGGTTCGTTTTAAATTATATTCTCTTATACAAAAAAAAGAGAAAGGTTTAATACTCCATTTCCCAAGCAGTATATCATGCAGACGGTGCACAGAAGTTTTTACGAACTCTGAGACATGTTAATCTGCAAGTCACATAGTGTAATTTTGAAAAATATCACTCGAAACAGTCAGTTTCATAAACTTCTGTAAAACATTCGCATTTTCCCTTCCACACGAAGTTGTACCGTCTATCACGATAGCTTCATGTAGACTAGAATGGTGTGGTTACGTCGAGTGCCTGTCATAGACTGACTATACTGCTTAGCGTACACTGCTAGTCTTCTCCAGAGCGATGTAAGTATCGTCCGTGAGAGCAGACGTTAGATGGGACACTCAATTTTTTTGCAACGATCTCTCTACTTGAGCCTAAGAAAGGCGTCACGGGTCATACGAATATCTAAATAGCTCTCCCAATTGGAAATCTGAGTTAACACAAAACTTTTCCATAGTAGAAGAAGATTTTCTTGATACGATGAATTTAACCAGAAAAATCTGCTCCAATAAACACTCAAGCCACTACTTTTTTTAATGTAAATGTTTCAGCGTTTCATTTCCGAAAGTGTCGACTCAAAGCTCTCAGTATATTAAACTATAGTAATGATGAACATGAAAATTGGTAGAAGTTTATTAGATTATGTAATAAATATTTTACTGAAAATTCTAATCTATACATGAAACCAAAGTAATTGATAATTTGCAACTTTCAACTGATTTTCTATTCAGATACGCTATCTGATTAAAAGTATCCGGACGCCCCCAAAAACGTACGTTTTTCATATTAGGTGAATTGTTCTGCCACATACTGCCAGATATTCCGTATCAGCGACCTCAGTAGTCATTAGGTATCGTAGAAGAGCAGAATGGGGCGCTCTTCGAAAGTGATCAGGTGATTGGGTGTTACTTGTGTCATACGTCTGTTCGAGAGATTTCCACACTCCTAAACATCTCTTGGTCCACTGTTTCCGATATGATTGTGAAGTGGAAATGTGAAGGGACACGTGCAACACAAAAGCGTACAGGCCGACCTCGTCTGTTGACTGACAGAGACCACTGACAGTTGAAGAGGGTCGTAATGTGTAATAGGCAGACGTCTATCCAGACCATCACACAGGAATTCCAAATTGCATCAGGATCCACTGCAAGTACTATGACAGTTAGGTGGAAGGTGAGAAAACTTGAATTTCATGGTCGAGCGTCTGCTCATAAGCCACAAATCACGCCGGTAAATGCCAAACGATGCCTCGCTTGGTGTAAGGAACGTAAACATTGGGCGATTGAATAGTGAAAAATGTTGTGTGGAGTGACGAATCACGGTACACGATGTGGCGATCCAGTGGGAGGGTGTGGGTATGGCGAATGGCCGGTGAACGTCATCTGCCAGCGTGTGTAGAGCCAACAGTAAAATTCGGAGGCGTTGAGTTTTTCATGGAGAGGGCTTGCACCCCTTGTTGTTTTGCGTGGCATTATCACAGCACAGGCCTACATTGATGTTTTGAGCACCTTCTTGCTTCCCACAGTGGAAAAGCAATTCGTGGATAGCGATTGCAGCTTTCAACACGATCGAGTACCTGTTCTTAATGTACGGCCTGTAGCGGAGTGGTTAAAGTACAATAACATCCCTGTAAGGGAGTGGCCTGCACAGAGTCCTGACGTGAATCCTATAAAACACATTTGGGATGTTTTGGAGCGGCGGCTTTGTGTCAGGCCTCACCGACCGACATCGATACCTCTCCTCAGTGCAGCACTCCGTGAAGAATGACCTACCATTCCTCAAGAAACCTTCCAGCACCAGAATGAATGTATGCCTGCGGGAGTGGAAGTTGTCATCAAGGCAAAGGGTGGGCCAACACCATATTGAATTCCAGCACTACCGATCGAGGGCGCCACGAGCTTGTAAGTCATTTTCAGCCAGGCGTCCTGATACTTTTGTTCATCTCGCAAAAGGCCGTTTCTCACAGCGATATGGGAAACTGCCTATCTTCAGTGGTCCTAAAAACGCAGAAACTGATCAGTAGTTGATTTTAAGAATGTAGTGTGGCCCTGTAAATCGAAATGGTGCCACTTCTTCAAGAGGTTCAAGGCCTCGAGTGCACTGACCGCCCAGCGAAGCGTTTAATCCGCTGTATTTTGGTAGTGTGGTTATGGCTGGAAGAGGTTCTGTAATTTTTTGTGAGTGTTTTTTGCACTATGACTTGGACCAACTCAATCAAGTTGCTGTGAAAATGCACCAGGATGCTTATTTCAACATAACAAGTGTTGCCTTTCGTCTGCGTCATCACGATAAGCAAGCTATGGACACTCCCATGCTCCAAGATTGCAATAACAATGTTTACACGACTGCACGCATATGCGGGTTGATTCAGAATGAATGGGACAATGAAAAAATGAAATGATCGTGTGGTAGTGAAAGCCAGGTGTCCCCACCTTGGGAAGCTCGGCCGCTGGGCTACAAGTCTTTTCAGTTGGCGCCACACTGGGCGAGTTGCACTTCCATGAAGGATGAAATGTTGATGAGGACAACACAACATCCACTACGTGAGCGAAGAAAATCTCCGGCCCTGCCGGCAATCCAACTAGGGCGCGCTGTATGGTAGTCAGGAGCGTTAATCACTCTCTCACTGGCCGGGACTAGGCTGCTACACCGTACCGTTCCGAAAAATGGTGTCGGGAGGTGTCAGGCACGTCGAACGTTAGGTACGGCCCATCTGAGGGGGGAAGGGTTGTAAATTACGCTGTGTAAGTAATTAGTAAATTGACTGCTGTAGTATGGCGTTCGCTCAAGTGCAGTGTCAGGATCTAAAACATGGTACCAAAAATAGAGCCTGTCGCTGTAGAGGTATGCAATCGTCAGGCCTCGTGCATCAGCTCTAAGGAAGGTCACATGAACGTTCTTTCAATAACTCAGCTGAGTGGGAGGACAATGGGACGATAGGAAAGAATTTCTGACGTTACAGTAATGACTTTGTTTCACAAACATAGATATAGACTAGAGGGTTAATTCTCACAGTCTAGGTTGGTAACAATGAAACAATGGAAAGTCGCTGCTGTTGTTCATCGTCGGAGTTAGTGTTCAAAACGGTAGCACACGTGACTGATAAGACGCATTGTGTCAAAATACGCAAAAACATCATCACTACTCGTTGTTCGAAGACATTTTCGAACCAAGTTTGGTAAAGCGACATCATACCGTTATACCATTGCCAGATAACAAAGCGATTCGAGGAACCACGATGCATGTGCAAGAAGGAAACAAAAGGACAGCCATCCGTCGAGAATGAAGTGGTGGAAAACAGTGGTATGCTCTACTAAAGACGTTCCAGAAAATGCACGCGCCATGCCAGCAGAGAAATGAATGTGTCATAATCAAACGTTGTGTGGCGCAAGCGTCTGTACGATCGAGGGCGTCACGAGCTTGTAAGTCATTTTCAGCTAGGCATCCTGATACTTTTGTTCACATAGTGTAGGTACTTAATAGCTTGGAAAATACTAGAAATATTTACAAAAGGTTCTCAGAATGAGGTTTGTTTGCTAAAATGTATATGCTTTTAAAGTATAACGTCTTAGGTTTTGTACTATGGCGGAATTCAAAATTATGAAAAACTGTTTTCTCGTAAACCATTAATTGTACTAGATCTAGATCTACGTCTACATGACTTCTCTGAAAGTCAGAATTAAGTGCGTGGCAGAGATTTTATCGATTCACCTTCAAACAATTTCTTTACAATTCACTCTCGAAGAGTGCGCGGGGAAAACAAAAACTTTTCTTTCCATACGAGTCCTGCTTTCTCTTATATTTATTACGATGATCGCTTCTCTCTGTATAAGTGGGTGCCAAAAAAAATTTTTTTTGAGTTCTGAAAATAAAGGTGGGGATTGAAATTTCATGAGAAGATCCTGCCGCAACGCAAAACGCCTTTGTTTAAATGATTGCCACCCCAATTTGTGTATAATATCCATGGAATTCCCCCCTGTTCCAGTGTAATACAAAATAAGCTGCCCTTCTTTGAACTTTTTCGATGTCCTCCATAAACTCTGTCTAATGCGGATCCCACACCACGCAGTAGTACTCCAGAAGAGGACCGACAAGCCTAGTGTAGGCAGTCTCTTTAGTAGACCTATTGAATCTTCTAGGTGTTCTGCCAATAAAAGGAAGTCTTTGGTTCACTTTTCCCACGACATTATCTATGTGATCGTTCAAACTTAAGTTATTCATAATTGTAATCCCTAAGTATTAAGTTGAATTTACAGTCTTTAGATTTGTGTGATTCATTGTGAAGCCGAAATTTAGCAGTTTCCTTTCTATACTCATGTGGATGACTTCACAATTTTCATTATTTAGAGTCAATTGCTACATGTCGCACCACAGAGATATCCTGTTTAAATTATTTTGCAGTTTTTGATTGATGGTAAATCTCATCATCATTTTAAGAAGGTTGCTCAGATTGTCTCCTAAATCGTTTATATAGAGCAGGAACAGCAGACGGCTTATAACGCTTCTTTGGTGAACGTCAAATATTGCTTGTCTTTTACTCGATGACTTTTCTGAAAGGGAAAAACGAATTCAGTTGCACAACTGAGACAACACGCCATAGGTACGCAATTTCATTAGAAGTCATTTGTGAGGATCGATGTCAAAAGCCTTCTGAAAGCATGGAATCAGTGTGGTATCAAGGTTCGATACCACACTTGTTAAGGGGTTGCAGTTATCGACCGCGGTCCGTATTAGTATCGTTGGACCCGCGAGTCACGACGAGCGCCGATAGCGCCGCTCCGCGGCTTGTATCAAGTTTCTAGTGAGCTCTCGTCCACTCTTGCTCGGGACGTCAAGTAGTATAGTAGTAAAGTCTTCAGCTGATAGGAAGCACCCTCTAACAAGGCGCTTAGTAACCTGTGGCCTAAGTGAAGATTCAATAGCTATCTGTTTGTAATTATATGTATGCAGCCAAGAAGAATCCTGTACAACCAGTTAAGTACAATATGTATTATTTTTTATCAACAACTTCTAATTATTTTAGTCGTTGCAGACCCAGACCATGCAGCCAGCACCTTATCGACGTTAACTGACAAACCTGCTGTGATTTGTATGTTTCTGTTTAGCATTGGCCACCAGTCAACATCGGCGACGAATCGTCTGTCGTCATCATAACAATCAGTTTGACATCAGCTATCAATAGCACTCATTACTTCGTGAGAATAAAGAGATAGTTGTACTTAGAAGAACGATATTTCATGAATTCGTCTTGGCGATCTGACAGTAAATCATTTTTTTCCCGGTAATTAATGTTAATGTGTGTGTGTGTGTGTGTGTGTGTGTGTGTGTGTGTGTGTGAGAGAGATCCTAAGGGACCAAACTGCTGAAGTCATCAGTCCCTAGACTTACACACTACTTAAACTAACTTATGCTAGGAACAACACACACACCCATGCCCGAGGGTCCGCAGCTCGTGGTCGTGCGGTAGCGTTCTCGCTTCCCGCGCCCGGGTTCCTGCCATCGATACTATTTCTCTAAATTCATTCATCTTATTTGCTGAGGATTACCTGTCGCTAACATGTCAAGTATGTTTTTGCAATTATATAAACTGCGAGCGGGTTCCTGAACTAATTTTTCAAATTAATCTTCTGAGAAAGGAATCAGTAAGATTCCTGACAATGTTTTATGCCTACCACCGAATTTAAACACATATTTTCGCCAACATATCGACTGTAGGTTGAAGCCACTACCAACTATAATTGTATGAATAAGGTATCTATTTGCATCTTCATATGTATCTGTATTTCACTGTTATATGCCTGGCAGAGTGTTCGTCGAGACTCGAGTCTTCTATGAACTGTTGAGCAGCTGTATTATCTGTGCCAGAGGGTCGGTCAAAGTAACCAATTGTTAATTTCTTGCGGTTGTAAATCTAACATCTACCCATACTAACTCACTGGAACTACCTACTTCAATTTCACTACAAGGTAAACTACTTCTCACAGCAATAAACATTCCACCGCCAACTGCATTTAGTCTATCATTTTTTAACTTATTTCTGGCTTTAGCGTGCTTTCTGTACGTATAACGCTTTGTGTTTCAGTGCTTTCTATTAGCGGTTAGAGCTCTGGTTCTTTCTCAACACAGCTGTGACAATTTGCAACTACAACACCGATTATTGCTAGGTCTACCTTCTTCGTGTGTTTACTCTGCACCCTTTTAGACTGACGCCCTTTCTGTGGTTTCTCGAAACCCCGTAACGTAAAAAACCGTCCAATGCCTTCCACACAGTCCCCGCTGCCTGTGTAGCTGCTTACTGTGTGTGTATAGTAAGCTTCTGACCTATTAAGCGCATCCCAGAAACTCACCACCATATGGCACCAGTCGAGGAATCTGTTGTGCCCTGTCCACTCGTCTAATATAGGTTGCCTAGGAAACTTGCACTCTCGGATCGCTAGACAACAATTTCAAGCAAATCGTATTAATGAGATTTTATTACAGCAAAATAAATGACAACACTTAACTTTTGTGAAATACAGAAGTGTCACAAGCAATGGGTGACAGTCAAATAAGAAGTCTCTTCAGTCTATACATTTCGTAATACAAGGGAAACGTAGTAGTTCCTAAGTTACTGCTGTAGCGTCTTCAACTGGTGCGATCAGGCGGAGCGGCACTTATATTCTATTCGTCTAGATGGCGCTCCTGTCTCGGTGTCGTCCTAGAGAGGGATCGGTCAGCGTACTACTGGCTGACGTCGTCTCACAACCCTCTCTGCTATTCCGTTCTCGACCGCCGTGTCAGCGCTTGACTTTACTCCGGAACAGAATCTATAATCTACACGGTCGCAGAATCGCCTGAGCCTCTGATTCAGACCCTCCAATCGGCTCTGTAGCAAAGGACCACAATCGGTTCTGTCCACGCTCGGCCTTCATCAAACAAGAAAGACTGGCAGTCCTTACCACTACAGCTAGCCGTCAAAACCCAGAGAGAATCTCTTCCGGTCAAAAGCAATGCTATCGTTAGTACTGGCATGAGCCAGCACCTGCAGTTGGCTGAACTTGTTCCTCATCTGGAACGACTGCTCCCGGTATGCACACAAAGTACACACTGGATTCCTTCCCCTTCTTGGCAGCCACATCCTTCAGGGGCCCCATTACGCGTCTGAAGTTGGAGCTCCCAGTAATCCCATGCAACGTGGAGAGCGATTGCTTCGGGTTAAGGAATTTGACAGCCGCAGATAGCGGTCAACCTCAGTGCGGGCAACACCCAGGGCAGCCACAGTAGTGGACCGATCGATGCACACGTGGGACGTTCTGGATGTCCCCCAGACCCGCATGTCCGGCCCCTCACAGTGATGTCCATTGGCAACAGCCTCAAGCTGTATGACCGGAGCCGACGCTACCTGGAGCTATGAGCGTAGGGTCACCAACTCATCTCGCATATACACACAGCATTCACAGTCCTTAATGGTAATAATGACGGCAGAAATAAAGTCTAGACAGTTAATAAAACGCGGAAATGTGCCTAGTAAATACACAAACATGCACGGAATCTAGGAGTTTAAACTGAAGAAAGCAGAGAACATTAATAATAAGTCTCTTCTTATGAGAAATTGTGTTAAAATTCAGACGAAAAATGTGTGATGTGTTGAAGTGGCTATTCATACACAAGACAAATACCTGGAGCAATGGAAACAATTGTGCTATGCAGTATACAGTTAATAAAACACGGAACTGTGCTTCATAACACTGATAAACTGGAAGTAAAATTCCTGCCATGACATACTTGTAAAACAGTGCCTGTTGAGATGTGGACCACTCCGTCCTCTCAAACCCATGTCTCTGTTACGTAGAAGTAGAAACTATAGGCCAGGGGTTGCCAACCTAATCCACGGCGGACACGTTTTCAATCACGTGCACAGTAACTGTGCGCACAGTAACCCCACGACGAATCAGGAGTGTTTTGTTTAAAGATGAATGGAAGCAACCTGAAACTAACGACGTTCCCAATTTTTCTGAATCCCTAGTATATTCAGATACTTGCTGTTGGATTTACTCCCATTGTTCAACATACTAGGCGTGCCATATTTCTAATTGATTGGAGGTAAATATATTGCAAAGAAAGGCGACATCAGTTGGATATCATTTTAATTTTCGGAACAAAAATAACAATACCAACAGAATTCAATAAAATATTAGGTAACCGAAAGAAAACACAAATAAAATACCTACAAAAGCTACAGTTCAGGAACATTCACTGCTCGTCTACGAAGCAAAATGCGATGTTCTTTACTAGATGTGAGTCAGTAGGGGCCAAAATAGAAGCTTAATGTGTTGAGGGTCAGACGGCCGGAGTGGCCATGCGGTTCTCGGCGCTACAGTCTGGAACCGAGCGGCGGCTACGGTCGCAGGTTCGAATGCTGCCTCGGGCATGGATGTGTGTGATGTCCTTAGGTTAGTTAGGTTTAATTAGTTCTAAGTTCTAGGCAACTGGTGACCTCAGAAGTTAAGTCGCATAGTGCTCAGCGCCATTTGAACCGTTTGTTGAGGGTCATTCTGTTGACACAACTTTGAAAAGTCGGGTTCAGTACTTGATGAATGGAGACAGATGTCTGGTTCAGCATCTAGACAGCTTCGGTTCTTAGTTTTATTGGCGGCATAGGTCGAGAATCCGGATTCGCATATGTACGTTGTCGAAAATGGAAGTATAACACGTTTGCTTTATCAACAAGGAGGTAGAATTTTTTGTTTTCAAACGAATCCAAACTTGAGTAACCGTCGCTATGGAAGTAGATTTCAAGGTTGAGTCTGTGGAAGTTTCTACGAACAACTCATATTCATTCGACTATAGAATGTTCACCTTTTTGGATACAGCGAATGGGTTGACCGCCCCTACGTATTCCTGTAGCTTCTTGTCTTGAGCTGTTGGGAAATAATGCTCCAACGATGACGTCAGACTTCGGGGATGGTTGAGGATTTCATGAAACAAGTTGTTTCCAAGCTCCAATGTCTTGTCTTTCAAAACATCGTTGAGAAGACGAAAACACTCGACATCCCTCTCCCTCGACACGCTCTGCCAAAACACTGATTTTCCTCTTGAATACTCAAACTTTGTTGTTGGCAGTGACCGTTGCTATACTTTTCCCTTGCACTGAAATATTCAGTTCGTTCATTTTGGGGAAATTATCTGCCAAATAAGCAACTAAACAGTGCCAGTTTTCGTCATGATAGGGTCTGCTAATTTGGTGTTATGGTATAAAAGTAAAGCTAGGTCTTTTACCCGTAATTCATATAATCGAGATAGTGTATTCCAATGTGAGAGCCACCTCACTTTGGTATGGAGAAGCAGTGAACGCTGAAGGCTTCCCATATCTCCGCACAGTATTATGAAAACTCTTGGCTTTAATGGGCGTGGTTTTATGTAATTAATAATTTTGACGGATCCATCTAAAACCTTCTTGATGGAAGCACGCATTTGTTTCGTAGCTAAAGCAAGTCTGTGAAGAGAAAACTGACTACTGCAACAATCCTTCGAGCTCTCTTTTGTTTTAGTTGTCGCTCAGACCGTTGGACCGGCATAGCTTCTGCACCATCTGTGCACACTCCGATGCAATTAGACCATGAAATTTCATTGATCTTTAAAAATTCGTCCTGCAAACGGAATATTTCAGCACCTGTTGTAAAGCTGGTAGTGGTTTACACAGTAAGAGGTCTTCCCAGAAACACCCCGAGTATTTATAACGAACAAAAGCCAATAAAATCGCTAATCCCGTAACGTCAGTACATTCATCTATTGGGGTGAGAAAATGAATTGTTTTGGTTGCGAGAAACCAAAGATTCTTACACATCATTTGACACTTCAGATATCCATCTCTTTAAAGTACTGCTTGATAGTGGCACCGAAGATAAAAGTTTTACTGCATTTCCGTCTAGCATACAAGAAACAATATCGACAACACACGGTTTTATGATGGTCTCTGCAAGGCTATGAGCTTTGCCTTTGTTTGCCACTCGATACCTTACCAAGAAAAGAGTTTTTAACGAGTTTTCATTAATTGCTTTTGCATGAATTTTGATGCAGTGTTGAGAAGCAGGTAATTCAGTGTTCTCCCACTTGAAAAAAAAAAAAAAATCAATCTCTTTAGTCTGAAAGTTCGGGTGAGTACCGTGAAAATGATGGCGCCATTTAACTCAAAGTATCGAACAGTTCGGAAGGACTCGCGCGCGAATTACACACTGAGCTTTACGCTTCGCTAGTCTCGATAAAGTCAATTTCTAAAGAGATTTCGTTGTACATTTGCTTTTTAGTTTTTCCACTTCCACAGGGAACGCCCTTTGCTGTACATACAGTGAACAATTTAGGAAAAAAATCCATGCTCAAAATACGGTAACTGCTTTCAGCTTTGCAGTCTTCTCTAACATGCTGCAGACGTTGAATGATATGGACTCCTGTTAAAGACACTCTTGGCTAGATGGTATGCCATCTCCAGTATGTTTATTAGAGTTGATCACGCTATTCTTCGGCATGATTGGGTTCCAGCCATCCTCCCGGGTATTTAAACCTGCTGATTTTCCTAAATTTTCCCTGCTCCAGATGCAGTCTGGAAGAAGAATCACTTATGTTGGTGATTTGTTACCTTTTTCAAGTGACACTTTTAGCCCTGGCTTTTCTGCATTTTGGCTGACAAAAATAAGGTCATTCACAAAAGTTTCTGTTGAATTAGGTAGAAGTGCCAGCTCGTCGGCAAATGCCAGGCAGTCAAATTGAACCCACTGTGCTTCGGATGTTCCTGTCTAGTTATTCCTTTCGCCATTCTCTTACTACCTTTCAAAATGCACTACTAAAGAGGAAAGGGGAGAGATCTTCTCCCTGTTTTGCTTCTATCTCAGTTTCAAAGCTTTATGAAAATGCACTGAAACAGAAGTCTAAGGGGCTCAAGTGACTTAATAGACAAAAATAAGCACGTGAACGTGTAGACGACCCGCGGGGCGACAGAGTACAACCCATCTGCTCCTAGATACGAAGCTGTACAGGCACGGGCCATTACTGTTAAAACGTATAACCCTACTGTTACTTAGACTTTGTGTGGGTTGCTAACTACACGAGCCAAAAATCAGAGCAGACTTCATTCCATTAACGTGTAATACCACCTCTCTTCAGCAAGGAAGAGGGGTGGGGGAACAAATTCCTTCAGATATACTACATCCACCTGGAGCCACTCACTGACAATTAAATTTCCTTCAGGTATGATATATACAACTGAAGCCACTCGTTGATAGTTAGATCCCACTGAAACTTTCTGGCAGATTAATCTCTATCGACTGAACCATCCAATCATGACTCACTACATGCCCTCAGCAGCTTTTATTGTGAGTCATGATTTGATAGATTAGTCTCTAGAATTGCTTGCTAAAGACAAAGGTCCCAGGTTCGAGTTGCGGTTGGGCAGACAGGTTTAATCTGCCAGGAAGTTTCTGAGCAGCTCACTCGCCGTTCAAAAATGGCTCTGAGCACTATGGGACTTAACTTTTAAGTTCATCAGTCCCCTAGAACTTAGAACTACTTAAACCTAACTAACCTAAGGACATCACACACACCCATGCCCGAGGCCAGATTCGAACCTGCGACAGGAGCGGTCGCGCGGTTCCAGACTGCAGCCCCTAGAACCACTCGGCCACGTTGGTCGGCCACTCGCTGTTGCAGATTGAAAATCCGTTCTGAAAAGAACTCACTAGGCTGTCACTTAGCTGTGTCTCTTCAATACCCGTATTTCCGTAAGGCATGCAGAATTATTTCTGTGATGGTTCGAAGGTAGGTGATAAGTTATTTACGGAAATAAAGCTGCGAGTGCGAGTCGTGAGTCGTTCGTGGACTGATTACTGGGTAGAATACATCGTCCACGAACAGCAAAGGTTACCGGTTAGAGCCCTAGTGCGGTATACAGCTTTACAAGATTCAGTCAAACGAAAAGGGGACAGAATGAGATTTTCACTCTGCAGCGGAGTGTGCGCTGATATGAAACTTCCTGGCAGATTAAAACTGTGTGCCCGACCGAGACTCGAACTCGGGACCTTTGCCTTTCGCGGGCAAGTGCTCTACCAACTGAGCCACCGAAGCACGACTCACGCCCGGTACTCACAGCTTTACTTCTGCCAGTACCTCGTCTCCTACCTTCCAAACTTTACAGAAGCTCTCCTGCGAACCTTGCAGAACTAGCACTCCTGAAAGAAAGGATATTGCGGAGACATGGCTTAGCCACAGCCTGGGGACAGATGGGAAAAAGTAAGTAAGCTGTTTATCAAATGATGCAATAAATTTCAGAGAACCATTCAAGTTGCTATATTAATTGTCTTTATTATTTGATGCCTAGTTTCGTGTGTAAGCTCGCTATCAACTCATCAACCAAGCTATGCAATAACATCCATTACGACAGCCACATGACTATTCATGCCACTTAAACACATCTTGTACATTAGTACAGCACTGGACTTGATTCAGCCAACTTACACTTGGAAATAAGAAAACTGTTTATTATTTCACAAATAATCTCCTTAACTGTTAATAAATTTATCCCACTGTCAGAGAAAACAGTTAATTCATTCATGGAAAAGGTCTGCGATTGCCTACGGAACTACGATTGTTCTCAAGCGTGCACCTTTTCATCTACAATTACATATACATAGATACTCCGCAGGCCACGGTATGGCGCGTGCCGCAGGGTACCCAGTATCACTGCTACACACTTACTTTCCAGTTCCACTCGCAAATAGAACGAGGGAAAAATGTCTGTCTCTATGCCTTCGTATGAAACCTAATCTCTCATATCTTATCTTAATGAACCTTACTCGCAATATATGTTGGCTGCAGTAGAATCGTTCGGCAGTCGTCAACATTCCTGGGCGTTTGGCACTTATCAGCTTTTGGAAAGTATCCACGTACAGCTGTACGTTAATTGTGGTGCCATGTTCCAGAAAGTCAACGAGCAGCGGGTCATTGCAGTCAACGAAAAAGGTCATCATGACTCCCGGAGCTGGCGCGTCTGCCCTTATACATGCCCCATACAGTCTCGATCACCCGCAGTGCGATTTCTGTATTTTTGAAGTCCTGAAGAGAGACATTCGGGGCTGTCGATTATCTTCGGGCGAAGAAGTGCACCTATGGATACAATTATGGTTCCATACGCAACGGAAAACATTTTTTCATGAAGGCAGTGGTAGCCATTTTTCACAGTGGGACAAACATACTAACAGTTATGGCAATTACTTTTGAAATAATAAACAGTTTATTTACTTCTTTTCCATCTGCTTAGTTTTCATTTGACTGTCCCTTATAATATGCGAGGAAGTTTTAAATGTGCGCACACTCCGCTGCAGATTGAAAATTAATTCTGACACCTCACTCATTTAGCAAATTGGGGGGATTTTCATTGGTACGTTTCACTTGCAGTTCTAAGCAGGCCCAGATGTTTTGTATGGGATAAGATCGGACGATTTAGCCGCCCACTTACGGTGCGATAAGGTGCCTGATTGTTCATCAGACCAGAAATACGGTGTAATTCAAAATGGATTGGAGGAAAAGATAGTATTCCTGTGACTACAGTAATGAATTTATTTCAGAAATACAGATAAAGACTGGAAAGTTAACTCTCATAGTTCCTATGGACATTCACAGATGTTCGATCTGCGGTCCATATGTGACACGACAGACGTCTATCCAGTTCTGGATTTCCTGCCAGACATGTTCCAACACAGTGGAAATAACAGCGCCGACAATTCGGTGCTTTAGCTGCTGTAAGTCCTGCGGAAATGATAGTACGTAAACCATATCCTTCATACAACCCCAAAAGAAGAAATGGTTCAAATGGCTCTGAGCACTATGGGACTTAGCATCTGTGGTCATCAGTCCCCTAGATATTAGAACTACTTAAACCTAACTAACCTAAGGACATCACACACATCCATGCCCGAGGCAGGATTCGAACCTGCGACCGTAGCGGTCACGCGGTTCCAGACTGAAGCGCCCAGAACCGCACGGCCACACCGGCCGGCCCCAAAAGAAGAAATCCGTTGGTATAAGGTCAGGCTACCTGGGGGTTCACGTTATGAACGGCGCATCAATCGACCCAGCACCGCCAATCCAGCGATGTGGAAGTTGTTCGTTGAGGTGACTACGTACGAGGCTATGCCAAGGACGCTGGGCTCCTTTCTGCTGCAAAATGACGTCGGGTGCCTCTTCCGTCAAATGAAGCAACAGAGAGGAAGCATATCGAGATAAGTTATGCCTGTAACAGTACATTCGGTGGCGAAAATAGTACCAATGACTCTGCGCCTGGTTATGGCACAAAAAATATAAATTTTTGGAGAAATGCTATAATCTTCCAGGTAGGCATGAGGGATTTTTGTACCCAATATTCTCAAATTATGCATGTTCACTTTGCCACTTAAGTGATAAGTGGCATCGTCAGAGTCTGTCTGCGAAACCACACACTTGCATCTGTGCTCGAAAATCAATGTACGATTGCCTCCGTTTTGGTTTATCGGCTGGTTTAGCGCCTGCAACATTTGAATTCTGTAAGCCCTGAAGTACAGATGCTTGCGCCACACAACGTTCTTGATTATGACACACTCATTTCTCTGCTGGCATGGCGCTTGCACTTTCTGAGACGTCTTTAGTAGAGCATACGAATGTTTTCCACCACTTCATTCTCGACGGATTGCTGTCTTGTGGTTTCCTTCTTGCACACAATTCCTGATTCCTCGAATTGCTTTGCTATCTAGCAAAGGTGTAACGGTATGATGTCACTTTACCAAACTTGGTTCGAAAATATCTTTGAACAAGGAATAGTGATGATGTTTTTGCGTATTTTGACACAATACGCCTTGTCGGTCACGTGAGCCACCGTTTTGGATACTAACGCCGACGATGAACAACAACAGCGACTTCCGTTTCATTGTTGCCAACTTAAACTGTGAGAATTAACCTTTTAGGCTATATCTGTGTTTGTTTATGAAATAAAGTCATTACTGTAACCACAGAAATTCTTTCCTATCACCACATTGTCCTCCCACTCAGCTGAGTTATTGGAAGAACGTTAATGTGACCTTCCGTACAACCGATGCACAAGGCCTGACGATTGCATACCTCTTCAGCGACAGGGCGCGCTCCAAGCTCGATTTTTGGTACCATGTTTTAGATCCTTACACCGCACTTGAACGAACGCCATACTACAGCAGTCAATTTACTCATTACTTACACAGCGTAATTTACAACCCTTCCCTGCTCAGATTGGCCGTGTCGGGCGTTCGATGTGGCTGACACCTCCCAGCACCATTTTTCGGAACGGTACGGTGTAGCAGCCTAGTCCCGGCCAGTGAGAGAGTGATTAACGCTCCTGACTACCATACAGCGGGCCCGAGTTGGATTGCGGCAGGGCCGGAGGTTTTCTCCGCTCACGTAGTGGGTGTTGTGTTGTCCTCATCATCATTTCATCCCTCATCGACGTGCAAGTTGCCCAGTGGGGCGCCAAACAAAAATACTTGCAACCCAGCGGCCGAACTTCCCAAGGTGGGGACACCTGGCTTTCACTACCACACGATCATTTCATTTTTTCATTGTCCCAATCATTTTGCAAAATGGCTGGTTCAAATGGCTCTGAGCACTATGGGACTCAACTGCTGAGGTCATTAGTCCCCTAGAACTTAGAACTAGTTAAACCTAACTAACCTAAGGACATCACAAACATCCATGCCCGAGGCAGGATTCGAACCTGCGACCGTAGCGGTCTCGCGGTTCCAGACTGCAGCGCCTTTAACCGCACGGCCACTTCGGCCGGCATCATTTTGCATCAACCTGCGTATGCGTGCAGCCGTGTGTACATTGTTGTAGTCATCTTGGAGCATGGAAGTGTCCAGTGCGTGCTTATCGTGATGACGCAGACGAAAGGCAACACTTGTTTGCAAGAATGTTGAAATAAGCATCCTGATGCATCTTCACAGCAACTTGAATGAGTGGGTCCAAGTCATAGTGCAAAAAACACTCACAAAAAATTACAGAACCTATTCCGGCCATAACCACAATGCCACAGTCAGTGCACTCGAGGCCTTGATCCTCTTGAAGAAGTGGCACCATTTCGATTTGTCGGGTCACACTACATTCCTCCAATCAACTACAGTTCAGTTTCTGCGTTTTTTTGGATCACTGAAGATAGGCAATTTCAAATATGTCTGTGATAAATGGTCTTTTGCGAGATGCTCGAGTCCACAAGTCCATTGTGTGCAGTTATCTACGCAAGGTTCGAGCGAAAATGGTTGAGACGGACCAGCAATTCGACAACAGAAACTCCTGTAGAGATTGAAACAAATTGTTAATGACAACGTGTGACACTCGTCTCTGGCCGTTTCTGACTATGTTACTTTTATGACCACTGTTCATACGCCTTGTTACAAGGATGAGAGTGATGTTGCATTCCTTGTGGCGAGGTTGAACACTCCGCACTCGTACAGCAACAAATCGGGTAACTTCATTTGCAGTGTGGCAGAGGTGGGATCAAACAGAATAGCTTCTTTCTGCCATTCCATCAAGTCTCCACTCAACAATTCTTACTGCAGTGAATCCATGCAAGTGTCTAGCACACACACATCATTTCACTGACATGGCAGTGGAGGATCACACAACTGCCTGACACTGGTTACACACCATCTACAAGACTCCAAAGGCTTAGTGCGTTCTTTTAAGGGCCTGAGTAATATTTTGTCTGGTGAGCTTGTCCATACTGCCTTATCTCGATTCTCGACCATCATGCAATCTTTACCAGTTATTTGGTCACACTTGACAATATAATGCGAACTGAGCTACGTGTAGTGGTAATGTGATTGTTGCCACTGACTACTTATGTGCATAATATGTTGAGTGTGTGTGTGTGTGTGTGTGTGTGTGTGTGTGTGTGTCCATGGGGTACAGTAACTGAAGTATTGGGCAAAGTCTTTTCACCCCACTCTTCATTGTTGCCAAATGAGTCTAAGATGGCAGCGATAACGTCATCAAAGATGGCGGTGTGTAGACTTGGCAACAGAGCATGACATCATCCAAGATGGTGGTCATGACGACATTCAAGATGGCGGATATTGGCGGGAAGTTTGAATTTTGGCGGGAAGATCGATCGATTGGGCCTACATCCACTAAGCTAACCCCCTCCCCAGAAAATTGCGAGAAGTTCAAATTCCATGAGGGTAATGTAAACTTTACTAATGTAAGAAAAATGGTAGGAAAGAAAGCGCAGTTTGGGTACCTCCACTAACCCAAGTCATCCGACCGCCACCTCTTCCTGGCGATTGGAGCAAAGTTTGAATTTTGGTGGTAAAGAAATGTCACTTGGACTATCTCTACTAACCTGACCACCACCTCATCCTAGGGATTGGCAGGGGAGGACTCAATGTATCCTGGACATAAGTCTTTAGTTTACATGCACCAGTCTTTATTTAAACAATGTGATGGAGTACAGCTATACAGTGTGTTCACCATGAGCTCCAGAGTCCAACTGATCTAGTACACTGTATGGCCACCAGAGGGAGCTGTCATCCACTCCGTGACATAATCCAAGATGGCGTCATGATGTCAGCTGATGACACAAGGACCATTATCCAAGATGGTGGGAAACAGTGTGTTCGCCATGAGGTATGTACCTAGTACACAGTACCACCACCAAAGACAATGTCGTCTGTTCTGAGATGTAACCCAACACAGTGTGGGAGAATGGCAGGAAACAGTGTGGTCGCCACAAAGCATGGACCTAGTACACAGTACTGACACCAGAGGGTGCTGTCATCCATTCCGTGACTTAACCCAAGATGACTGCCTGGAGGGGAAAATGACTCATGCTATGCCGGGCTGCTGGAGAGAGGAAAATATGTACTTTATTTATTTTGGAACAGTTTATTTAGGGATGGATTTGAGATAGTATATTCATCACACTGATACAAAACATACGCTATCACATGCTTGGGGTCATGCCTCCTAAAAATTTCAGTACACTGATGTGCAGACATAAAATCAACTCATAAACTGTCAAAATAACGCATCGCACAGCCTACAGACCAGCTCACAAAATAATGCAACAGACACACAAACAACATACGCAGGCACCGCCCACTGCCTCCTGTCCACTGGGTCTCACAGGAGGCTACACCGCACGCTCCCAGAAGTCAGGATGCATTGGAGCCCCTCACAAAATGACACACAGCTGCCCGTTTGGGTCCCGCAAACATGAGGCAGCGAAATCCCTTTCATACTTGGTACCTGAGAAATTCCTCTCAAAATATGTGTTACGCACCGTTGCTGACGTGACCGGACAGGGGTGCAGACCTAGTTGCAGACCAAAGATGCTCCAAGGGCGCACGCATGTCGATGCCGTCGTGAGCCAGTACGGGACGCAAGCAAGCTCGAGCCATCACTCTCACTCCGCTGCAGATTGCATGTGAAAATTCTTCGAGTGTTATACTGACATCACATGTCTATCTAAATAAGTGCCAAGTCATCCTCTAGACAAAATGGTTCAAATGGCTCTGAGCACTATGGGACTCAACTGCTGAGGTCATTAGTCCCCTAGAACTTAGAACTAGTTAAACCTAACTAACCTAAGGACATCACAAACATCCATGCCCGAGGCAGGATTCGAACCTGCGACCGTAGCGGTCTTGCGGTTCCAGACTGCAGCGCCTTTAACCGCACGGCCACTTCGGCCGGCCATCCTCTAGACAACGCACATGGATGTTTACTGTTTCTGGCGCGATGACAGATAGCTGCAGTGCACGTCCAGTGGGAGCACTGTTCGCCATTGTTTTCTGCAGAAGAGACTTTCAGTGGTAAATTTATTTTGCACAGATCGCTAAATTGCACTGACACTTAAACCTGCAAAAGTTGTCTACAGATCATCAAATACATACAAGACTCACAAGAATATTGGAAACCAGGAACACATTTAGCAGAGTAAGTACAATTAAGGAGGAGATTAGTGTTTAACGTCCCGTCGACAACGAGGTCATTAGAGACGGAGCGCAAGCTCGGGTGAGGGAAGGATGGGGAAGGAAATCGGCCGTGCCCTTTCAAAGGAACCATCCCGGCATTTGCCTGAAGCGATTTAGGGAAATCACGGAAAACCTAAATCAGGATGGCCGGAGACGGGATTGAACTGTCGTCCTCCCGAATGCGAGTCCAGTGTGCTAACCACTGCGTCACCTCGCTCGGTTAAGTACAATTAAATATTACGATTGCTGCTACAGTCTGACACTGATCGATGTACATGTAATGTCTCCTCTTGACAGCTGCGGTTCTGGAATGAATCACAGTATCTATAGCACACATAATTTTCCACATAAAAAATCTCTCTCATACAATTGCAGTTATAAATATACTGAATCTATACGTCCCTCACGATAGGACACTCATCTTCTCTGGTCATGCCACAACATAAGCCACAGTAACTTTGCACTGGAATAGATACACATTTTACACAAACAGCACTAGGAAATTATCTGACAAAGTCTTACAATAGGCGCTTCGGGAAGGTGCTACATCCTGCCCAGATTCTCTCAAACAAGTGATATGAAGGACAGGCGTCTGGCACTACGTGTGATAATGAATACCATACCTGCAGATGTCTGCTTGGAAGGACATCACCGACACGGGTTGGTGTACTGTAATCATCATCACTATCGATTGAACAACGAGGAAAACAGAACAAACGCTTTCCAATGTGGGGTGACAGGACACAATCAGTTACAGTGCTATACTACAACTCCCGATAGGTTCATTTGGGGTAGGTGTTGGCAGCCGATCTATATTTACTAACAATTTTAGAACATAGATCGCGAGGTTATGTCATGATTGCATGGATAGATCTGACATAAAATCTATAGAATTTCGAATATTGACGAGGGAATGTATGTAAATTAATCGAATATACACCAAAATTCTGGGAAATTGAGGAAGTGATTGTGTATCTTCTGGTTCACGCAGAAATTTTTTTACATGGGGACAAGTATGCGGGAGCAACAGGAATCCAAGAGAACGTCGAGATGAAAGCGAAGGGAATCAGGGAAGCAGTCAATTTCTCTCTGTCGAGGCAGCATTTCTATTCAGTCACCAGTGATATACGTGAGTTGACTACTGCATTTGACGCTTTTCAGGAAGACAGAGAACCATCTGCCTCTAAAATTAAATGCTGTAACAAGGTACGATTTAATGGTAGACTGACGATGCATTCTAGAGAGGGAGAAGTTGCTGCAGGTCAGTTTTTCCACTATTCTGTCAGGGTGCATCAGTTGCGTGACATAGCCTGCATTCTACTCGTATACAGCCACATGTTCTGTATGTGGTTTAAAGCACTGTCTACTTGCGATCGTTAATGGTAAACCTCTCAGTCACCAAAGGACTTCCATCTCATGTGTGACGAAACTTGACACTTTCCTCTAATTGAGGTATGATTTAGGTGGTGTACTCAATCTCCCTTCGCATCTTGGGTGTAAAACCAAGCCCGCATCTCGTGGTCGTGCGGAAGCGTTCTCGCTTCCCACGCCCGGATTCCCGGGTTCGATTCCCGGCGGGGTCAGGGATTTTCTCTGCCTCGTGATGGCTGGGTGTTGTGTGCTGTCCTTAGGTTGGTTAGGTTTAAGTAGTTCTAAGTTCTAGGGGACTGATGACCATAGATGTTAAGTCCCATAGTGCTCAGAGCCATTTTTTTGTAAAACCAAGATTTCAGCTTCATAACTAAGTTAGCGATAGGTGATTGTGAAGCATTGCAGTCCCCGTGTATACATTTACCTGACAGATGTGCTGTTTACAGGGTTAGTGGCAGAATGACTTGTAATTTTCACATGTCGGACGCTGCTGGTATGCATTTATCTGTTTCCTTGTAAGAGGTATTTCCTGTTACTAACAATGATTTTATATACGGCTGAGGAAAGGATAGTATAATTTCTGAACCGTGATTGGATGTGAACAGTGGACCCTATACATTTTCGTAAAGCTATATTGTGCTCATATCACAAAGAGCCATTGTTTTAAGGCAGTAGTTTTCTGGTTTTATGGTTCGATAACAGAGTTCATCGTAGAGAAACCGGGAAGAAGAGTGAATGTCATGTGCTTGAAATATATTTCTTACATTGGAATATTAACAGCGCCACTTTCCATGTGACTGATAGGTCGGAAACACAAGTGATCTGACATTATGGCCCGTTTTAAGTGCGGAATGTTGTAGCCTTAGGAGTGCATGTGTTTATGTTCTCTCTTACCAATAACTTCCAGGTACTGATCCTAGACTCTGGAATAATACTTTAAAATTGATAGCTTGGTTGATTTACATAAAAATGCTTGGAACTCCATCTGTCTGGAGCTCCATCACGCTTAAAAATCACCCGTTTCTTGTTCTTCTTCACCGTCTACTGTTACGTGACAACACTTTCAAACGTGTTACTATACATTGATAAGGAGTGCTAACCTACTCGACATGGGAGCACCTCGAGAAATCTTACGCACTTGGATGGACGATGACTCGGCAAGCTCCATTCATTCATGAGACGTGGAATGTAGTGGCCTGCTCTGGTCAATTGCAGATTAAATCGTTAACAGTGCTGCAGGGCGGGTTGGTCAATGACAGTGTGAGGGGGGTCTTTCAGTCTCTAATTTTACCCTAAGACAGCGAGAATGCTCTGTGACTCCCATACACTGAGAGATAGATCGTAAATTAAACACTATGCTCAAGGTGTTAGAAATATGTAGAGCGATGTCTGATATACTTTGATGGTGTATGTGTTCAAGAATTAACAATGAATGGGCATACTGCACAGCTATCTATCCACATTCGCAATGATACTCGCAAAGTGGAAAAGGGGTAGTTTAGCTATGATACTGAAATTGGGGAAAAGTGTTGTCATATCCTTGGTCGGTGTTGAAATTACTGTATAACTGCTAAAATTGTTCACACAATCAACTTTAATGCTTATTATTTCAGTACATTGGGGGTGTCTTTCCCATCTCATTTGTCCACTGATACACTGTTGGTTACCACATAATGACTGACTGACAACGCTTGTTTGAGTTGGAAAAAGAGTTTGAGTGGAGGGACAACACCCTCTGGGGATAGACTGCACCGATATAGTGATCGTGAACATGATTGCAATATGGGGAATCGGTCGAAACATGACATAGAGCCATCAGATATTCGGTCAGTGTGACAGATGAGTTTAAATGTACTTTAGAAACCCACGCCAACGCCGTAAAACTCTTCCAGTTTCCTTATTTTGTAACTGTCTTTTATTTAAAATCATCCAGTGTGTGAGGCGTGCTGTGGTAGGTCAGTAACAACATGATTTTACCATGTGACGTCTAGTTTTCTGTGAGAGGAAATGGATCAGTGCGTGTTAATTTCAGTTTAGAACCTGACACAGACCTTGAAGTCGTGGCGGAAAAATAAAATGTATGGAAGTGTACAAAGCGCGTTACAGCAGAAAAAACAATGTTGCAAACAAGGACACAGGGTCAGAGGGACCGTCTCTTGCGACTTACAGTATGGTCTGTGGGATGCTGTCATCCTCCTACATTATAGGTGATGAAACTTTAAACTGGCCTTTGCAGTGGGTCAATACCTGTATATTAAATAGGATCGTCACATGTGCTCGAAGCCGGCATGCATGTGGTATTTGTTTTCGATATATGGGGGAAGAGCGATGCGGTAAACATCTTATCGAGTTCTCTATTGGATGAAGTTAGTGGAGCTTCTATAGTTCGTAGCTTTTCTCTGTTGGACGGAACAGAACAACGATGATAGAATGTTGGGATGATAGATGTGAATGGGCCCTGAGGGATGTGGATCTGTAGTACCTGCTTGTAGTTTGGAAAAGCACCACAATGCAGTAGCAAAATCCACGTCCTTTCCCCACTTCCCGTATTGTCTTTTATACTGTTGTAGGAGCACACAGTTCTGAAGCAGTAACTCAGCTTCGCCTGTTTCTACATGGGTTGCAGAAGGTGGTAGATATAGCTTTCTCCAACTTCTACTCACGTCCGACTTACACTGGAACAATCACATGCGCAAAGCTGCAGGGATGGTCGCGCAGAGTCTGGGGGGTAGTTGCAAGATGAATAAGGGCTACCTAAAACCATGTTGGAATTTTACTGTAGCCGATACGTTGGAGAAAGGTGGCTCGCTTTGAGATATGAGAGTGCTAGGAATATGATCCAGTAGTGACTGTAATCATTAGAGGACTTCTCCATAGAATCCAATGCAGGTATGTGGTTGAATGGAAAGACTTGACTCCAAATCATAGATATCATTTCTAGCAGATAGCATAACACTAGAGATCTGAAAATATAGTGACATTTCTTGCGATCTCAATCAGCACACTATCTACTGCTGTTTGTGATCCTTCTCAATCAGTCATCACCTAAAACTCAGTGGATGTATCACAAAACCTCTGACATGGTATCGAGACAGAATTCGTTACAAATACTGGAGAAATATCTAGTGGCGGCGGCGTGAAGGGGTTGCAAATAGCGGTTTCATACCACGTTCCTTAGCTGAATCACTTTCAAAATTCAGCGATTTTATGACGGGCTTGCATCGTGTTCTATGCGTAACTGGACTGAAGGTGTGATTATATACACTCCTACGATCACCGTCTCAGTAATCGTCTGGAAAAACCACATGATTCGTAGGTAATGCCATAAGTGGATTTATAAAGCCGGTACAGCTTTTAACATGAGTACTTGTATGCACATGTAGAACCAAGACCGCTTGTGACAATAACACTGGGATCACGTTTTTTAACATCTGGTGGTTTGTAAGACAATTAAACATCTCTTTCTAAGACATGGTGGTGGCACTTGCAAGAAAAACTTATGAGACATGTCCACCCATAGTTGATTTTTGGTCAGTATTATTTCCTATCGCCAGCTATCAGTTTTTGACGAAGTATTATACTTAGTAGTAGGGGGTGATTGATAGGTTCGCCTTGAGCATCAGGCTTATAAAGTATTCGTCTGTGTTGAGACATATGCAAGGGAAATGGCTATGTCCATTCGTAAGGAAGGTATGGATTTGACGTCGAGCACTGTGATAGAAAAGGGAAGAGTATGTTAAGTCATAAGAATGGTACTGATATTTCTGCTTCCAGAGCCACGGCCGTCAACAGGGTGTATTTCCAATACTTCGCTCATTGTCGAACGTCGTTAAACTGAGACTTCGATAGTAACATTTAGAAGTAACTACAGGAATAAAATATATATGTGACTGATTTCTTAGGATGATGATTCTACCTATGCGTGCTCGGCATGCAGCACCGGTGACTTGTGCAGGGACGCTTCATGTTTCCCATTAACTATAGGAGCTGTCCAAATGGAGGGGGCTGTAGGAGTGAAGGAATGTAAATGACTTAACCATATTGTCCTCTAGACGACTGCATAGCGAACTAATACTTAGTATGTGTTGGATAGCTTTCATGATCGCGTGGAAATTTGAGAAGATTGAATATGGAGATGTGTTTGCAGTGGACCGTTATTCCCTCCTATGTAAATTGTTCGGTTGACTGCTTCTGCACATTTCGCACCTTTATTTAGTTGAGAGAAGGTCGATTGTGTTACGTGCATCTAGCATGTGGAAGACATGTTTGCCTGTTCTCTTGATATAAGAAACACCTTAGTTGACCTTGTAAATTATAGGGATGTTTTGGAATCTGCTACATCACTGACATCGGTATTCACAGATCGAAATATCTGTTTTCACTATTTCTTTCGAGTTTCCGAGTAAATGTCTTTGTAGGTGTGACATGTTTCTAGTTAGCCACGGGTTTACAGCACGCCCCACCTAGCTTAAGGTTTGGGTTTGTAGATAAATAATTTCCAGTGTATAGCTTCGGAATTATGTAGTGCGAGCGATCAGTAGGATACTGCTGTGAGCTTGATATCCAGAAGTAACGCGAAAATGGTGTAATATTATGGCAAACCGTGTGAAAATACATGTGTTCTTGTGATTCCAGAGTCTGGAGATGGGTGTAGAAAAGCAAGCTGGTCTGGACCAGAAACAATAACGCGTTTGTGCCGAGGGGGAACGAGCCCGAATTTGTAGAACGGGTCTGAGAGTGACTTCAGTCCGCTGAGGGTGCTCTGGTCACCCATTGGGGATGGATGACCGCCGACCTCGCAGGGAAATATCTAGTGCTATGAGTAGTGTATACGGTGCTTTCTGTCTTCGTGGTATATGTATGAATGATGTAAGAGGGCTGATTTTGTATGCTGCAGGATACGAATTGTATGTTTACTACATCGACACGGTTCACGGTGATATATTGCTGGGTTGGACATCTGTTTCGAGCTCTAATATTCAAGTTCTTGTCCTCAGTAGGAGAGCAGTGTGATTGAGTAAGAGTTTTCCTGAATTTGACAGTCTGTAGGCCACTTTGCAGCGTTTAGTTGTCGGTGCAATATGCTGATCAGTGTAAAATATTTATTTGCCACTGAAGGACTCATCTGCAGAAAGAGAAAAAAGGCGGATGCAGCATCCACACTGGCGTCATCAGTACTTCTGTGGGTAAATTCGATAAGAGCCTCTGATAATCCCCTATTCATTCACAAGACATCCTTTGTGCTGGGATATAGGAGTCTCTACATAGTGGAGAGAATGTTTGTGAATGTTGAAAGCAGGAAAGGTAACACGTGTTGGGCAGGGTGCCACTTCAGGAACGTGAAGTAGAACGAATTCACATTTTCCTTGTTGTTCTATCGATAGTGATGATGATTACAGTACACCAACCCGCATCAGATATCTTTCTAAGCATTACGTATGTGGGTGCGGTATTCATTATCACACATAGTGCCAGATGCCTGTCCCACATATCACTTGTTTGAGAGAATCTGGGCAGGATGTAGCACCTTCCCGAAGCGTTGATTGTAAGACTTTGTCAGAAAATTTCCTAGTACAGAGGAGAATCGGGCCATACAGCCAGTGTGAGTGTAAGCGTACCATAATTTTTTTGGGCATTGTACAGATATAAAAGATAACTGCACTGTTTGTGTGAAGTGTGTATCTATTGCTATGTAAAGTTACTGTGGCTTATGTTGTGGCATGACCAGAAAAGATGAGTGTGTGTCCTATCGTGAGAGATGTATAGATTCTGTACATTGATAACTGCGATTGCATGAGAGAGATTTTTTATGTGGAAAACTATGTGTGCTATAGATACTGAGATTCGTTCCAGAACTACAACCATCAAGAGGAGACATTACATGTACATCGATCGGTGTCAGACTGTAGCAGCAATCATAATATTTAATTGTACTTACTCTGCTAAATATGTTCCTGGTTTCCAATATTCTTGTGAGTCTTGTATGTATTTGATGATCTGTAGACAACTTTTGTGGGCTTAAGTGTCAGTGCAATTTAGCGATCTGTGCAAAATAATTTTATCATCGGTAGTCTCTTCTGCAGAAAACAATGGCGAACAGTGCTCCCACTGGACCTGCACCACAGCTATCCGTCATCGCGCCAGAAACAGTAAACATCCAACTTCCACAGTCTAGAGGATAACTTGGCACTTATTTAGATAGACATGTGATGTCGGTATAACACTCGAAGAACTTTCAGATGCAATCTACAGCGGAGTGAGAGCGATGGCTCGAGCTTGCTTGCGTCCAGTACTGGCTCACGACAGCATCGACATGCGTGCGCCCTTGGAGCATCTTTGCTCTGCAACTATGTCTTCATACCAGTCCGGTCACGTCAGCAATGGTGCCTACGTGAACACATATTTTGAGAGGAATTTCTCAGGTACCAACTATGAAAGGGATTTCGCTGCCTCATGCTTGTGGGACTCAAATGGGCAGCTGTGTGTCACTCACGGGGGGTACCAATGCATCCTGAATTCTGGGAGCATGCGGTGTAGCCTCCTGTGAGACCCAGTGGACAGGAGGCAGTGGGCGGCGCCTACGTATGTTGTTTGTGTGTCTGTTGCATTATTTTGTGAGCTGGTCTGTAGGCTGTGCGATGCATTATTTGGACAGTTTATGAGTTGATTTCATGTCTGCACATCAGTGTACTGAAATTTTTAGGAGGCATGACCCCAAGCATGTGATAGCGTATGTTTTGTATCAGTGTGATGAATATACTATCTCAAATCCATCCCTAAATAAACTGTTCCAAAATAAATAAAGTACATATTTTCCTCTCTCCAGCAGCCTGGCATAGCATGAGTCATTTTCCCCTCCAGGCAGTCATCTTGGGTTAAGTCACGGAATGGATGACAGCACCCTCTGGCGACAGTACTGTGTACTAGGTCCATGCTTTGTGGCGACCACACTGTTTCCTGCCATTCTCCCCCACTGTCTTGGGTTACGTCACAGAACAGACAACATTGCTCTTTGGTGGTGGTACTGTGTAATAGGTGCATACCTCATGGTGAACACACTGTTTTCCCCCATCTTGGATAATGGTACTTGCGCCATCAGCTGACATCATGACGCCATCTTGGATTATGTCACGGAGTGGATGGCAGCTCCCTTTGGTGGCCATACTGTGTACTAGGTCAGTTGGACTCTGGACCTCGTGGTCAACACACTGTATGGCTGTACTGCATCAGATTGTTTAAATAAAGACTGGTGCATTCAAAATCAAGTCTTATGTCCAGCACAGGTTGAGTCCTCCCTCACTAATCCCTAGGATGATGTGGTGGTTGGGTGACTTAGATTAGTGGAGGTAGCCCAGGTGCCCTTTGGTTCCACGATTTTCTTAGGTTAGGAGAGATAGCCCAAGTGACGTTTCTTTACCACCAAAATTCAAATTTTGCTCCAATTGCTAGGAAGAGGTGGTGGTCGGATGACTTGTGTTAGTGGAGGTGCCCCAACTGCGCTTTCTTTCCTACCATTTTTCTTACATTAGTAGAGGTTGCATTATCTTCATGGAATTTGAACTTCTCGCCATTTTCTGGGGGAGGGGGTTAGGTTAGTGGAGGTAGCCCAATTGACCTATCTTCCGGCCAAAATTCATACTTCCTACCAAATTTCAAACTTCCCACCAATATTCAAAATTCTTACCAAAATCCGCCATCTTGAACGGCGTCATGGCCGCCATATTGGATGACATCATGCGCTGTTACCAAGTCTACACGCCCCCATCTTGGGTAACGTCATCGCCGCCATCTTGGATACAGCTGGCAACAATGGAGAGTGGGGTAGAAAAGGCTTTATCTCAATACTGGAATTACACCCATCCTTTGACGCAGTGTATCTCAGCTTTCAAGGTGTTGGATCCCACTACACAATGCATTTTTTCCTTGATCAAATTAGAAATAGTTACCACCGATTTCTAATGGACGTTAAAACCGTTGATAGATACTGGCATTGGTGGGGAGACTTCTGCACCTCAGCAACACAGATAGCTATACCGTCGATCCATGCAAAGGAGGTGTATCTGTTGGGAGGACAGACAAACGTGTAGTTCGTGAAGAATGGCAGCAGCCTTTCTGGTAGTTGTAGGGGCAACAGTCTGAATGATTGACAGAACGGGCCTTGTAACATCAGCCAAAACTGCTTTGCTATGCTGAACTGGGAATGGCCGAACGTAAGGGGAAATACAGGTGTAACTTTTACCAAGGGCTTGCAACTCTGTACGGTTAAATGATATTGACGTTGTCTTGGGTAAAATATGTCACTGGTAAAATAGTCCTCCATTCGGATCTCTGGGTGGGGGCTACTCAGGAGGATGTCGTTATCAGGAGAAAAAAAAACTGGCGTTCTACGAATCGTAGCGTGGAATGTCAGATCCCTTAATCGGGTAGGTACATTAGAAAATTTCAAAAGGATTAATGAGGGACTGGAATTCGATTGTAGGAAGAGGAAGAGAAGGAAAAATAGTAGATAGATATTGACTGGGGGAAAGGAATGAAAGACAAAGCCGCCTTGTTGAATTCTGCACAGAGCATAATTTAAATATCGGTAAAACTTGTTTTAAAAATCAGTAAATAGATTAAAACTGAGGAAATTGCAAAAAGGTAGGAAATTAAACAGAAGGGACTGGATAAACTGAAAGAACCAGAGGTTGTTGAGAGCTTCAGCGGGATCATCAGTTAACGATTGTCAAGAACAGAGGAAAGGAATACACTAGAAGAAGAATGGGTAGCTTTAAGAGATGAAATAGTGAAGGCAGCAGACGATCAAATAGGTAAAAAGACGCGGCCTGGAGATATTGAATTTAACTGATGAAAAGAGAAAATGCAGAAAATGAAGCAGTGAAAGGGAATATAAACGTCTAAAAATGAGATTTACAGGAAGAACAAAATGACTAAGCAGGAATGTCTAGAGGACAAATGCAAGGAGTTAGAAGCATGTATCACTAAGAGAAAAATGGAAAATTAAAGAGGCTTTGGGAGAAAACAGAATCAGCTGGATCAAATAACATGAACTCAGATGGAAAACCAGTTCTAAACAAAGAAGGGAAAGTTGAATAGTGGAAAGAGTATATAGAGGGTATCTACAAGGGAGATGAACTTGAAGGCAAATGAAGGGATGTGGACGTAGATGAAGATGAGATGGGCGATATTATACTGCGAGAAGAATTTGACGAAAGTCTGAAAGTTCTAAATCGAAACAAACCCCTAATAGTAAACGATATTCAATCAGAACTACTGATAGCCTTGGGACAACCAGAGATGACAAAATTCTTCCTTCTGGTGTGAAAGATGTATGCGACAGGCTCAGTACCCTCAAACTTCAAGAAGAATGTAGTAATTCCAATTCCAAAGAAGGCAGATGCCGATAGGAGTGAATGTTATAGAATGAGTCGCGGTTGCAAAATACTAACACGAATTCCTTACAGAAGAATGGGAAAAGCTGGTAGAAGACACGGAAAACACCAGTGTGGGTTCCGGAGAAATGTAGGAACAAGCGAGGCAATTCTGACTCTACGACTTCTCATAGAGATAGTTTAAGGAAAGACAAAGCTACATTTATAGCATTTGTAGACTTAGAGAGAGGTTTTGACAATATTTACCGTAATACTCTCTTTGAAATGCTGGCGATGGCAGTGGCTAAATACAGGAGCGAAAGACTATGTACAACTTGAACAGAAACCAGACGCTAGTTGTAAGAGCCAAGGGACATGAAAGGGAAGCTCGGTAGACAAGGGAGTGAGACGGTGTTGTAACCTATCCCTTATGTTGTTACATCTCTACATTGAACAAGCAGTAAAGGAAACAAAAGACAAATTTGGAGTAGGAATTAAAGTACAGGGAGAAGAAATAAGAACTTTGAGGTTTGCTGATGACGTAATTCTGTCAGAGACAGCAAAGGACCCAGAAGAGCAGTTCGACAGAATGAACAGTGTCTCTTTAAGACACTAAACATAAGGACATAAGATGAACGTCAACAAAAGAAAACAAAGATAATGGAATGTAGTCGAATTAAATCAAGTGAAGCTGAGGGAATTATATTAGGGAACGAGACACATAAAGTTAGTAGACGAGGTTTGTTGTTTGGGCAGACTATAACTGAAGACCTCCGAAGTATAGAGGATATTTAATGTACACTCACAATGATAAGAAAAGAGTTCTTGAAGAAGAGGAATTTGTTAATGTCGAATACAGATTTTAGTGTCAGGAAGTCTTTTCTGAAAGTATTTTTATGATTGTAGCCATGTGTGGAAGTGAAACATGGGCGATAAACAGTTTAGACAGAGGGGAGCAGAAGCTTCTGAAATGTGGTGCTACAGAATAATGCTGAAGGTTAGATGGATAGATAACGTAACTAATGAGAAGATGCTGAACAGAACGTAGGGGCAAAGAAATTGTAGACGCCAGCTGACTAGAAGAAGAGATCAGTTGGTAGGACACATTCTGAGATATCAAGGGATCACCAATTTTGTACCGGGGGCGGGGGTGGGGGGGGGGGGGGGAGGGGCGGAGCGTGGGGGATAAAAATCGTGAAAGGAGACTAAGAGATGAATACAGTAAGCTGATTCAGAAGGATGTAGGTTGCAGTAGTTATTCGGAAATGAAGAGATTTGGACAGGATAAAGTAACATGGAGAGCTGCATCAAACCAGATTTTGGACTGAAGATCCAACAGCAACATAATTAAAGTGCAGCTGTAACTATCGTATGGAATCGAAACTTGGTAGATATATTAATATGATAATGTGGAACCGATTTACGCTGGAAAGAAATAGTTCTCCTTTTGGCCACCAAGTGCAAATGAAAAAACTGTTAGAAGAGCCGGGAAAGACCAGTGTGGGTTCCGGAGAAATGTAGGAACACACCAGGCAATACTGACCCCTCCAGTGTATCAGATGTAAACGTCGTTTTACGGATGCAGCATCTTGCCGACGGATCCGGCGCTCATAATAAATAAATTGCGTGAGTGGCAGTTAATAATGAAATCAACATTACACCTTTCTCAATCGTTTCACCTTTTATGTCCACGTTCCGTTTGTAATCCATTACATATGGAAACATTTCTATACGTCTTTCTTGCATTCATAGCGCCGGGTTTGGACCTGGTGTCCACAATTGTAACCAATTTTTTTCCAGAGTAAATCTGTTCCGTATTAACACGTACGCTGCGATACCATAATTATAACCCACACTGGACCTATGTTAATAGCTACACTTTAATTATAACCATCCCGTACTACAACGTTATCATTCGCTGGAGGAAAAGTAGGGTTGGGAAAGCACTCGACAACAAGATCATTAGAGACAGATGGAGCACAAGCTCGATTGGAAATGAGTAAGAATGAAACTGACCGTCTCCTTTAATAGGAACTACCACGGAATTAGTCTTAAGCTGCTTAGGAAAATCAGAGCAAACTTACATATGGATAGCTCGACCAGTATTAGAATCGCGTACTCCAGAATGCGATCTATCGTTAGAACCACAACGCCACCTCACCCTTAACACGCGTAAAGCTTTTTAATTTGCTGAAATCCCATAATCAGAGATCCTATGCGCAATCGGCAAGGCTGCACTTCCACCAAAATCGTAAACA
The DNA here is from genome assembly GCF_023864345.2 of Schistocerca serialis cubense. Classification (NCBI taxonomy): domain Eukaryota; kingdom Metazoa; phylum Arthropoda; class Insecta; order Orthoptera; family Acrididae; genus Schistocerca; species Schistocerca serialis. Next base: position 150,147,156 of record NC_064640.1, read on the forward strand.
ATAATGACAGTCTTATTAGTCACCGGTAGGTCAAGTTACGCGATCTTAACCGAAAATACGTTTTCAATGTGTGAAGCCAGAATGCAAGCAGTTAGGGATGTGGCGCATGGATAACACAGTGGACTCTTACTCGGGGGAACGTGGTCCTAAATCCCGTCCAGCCACCAAAAATTAGTTCTTCCATCATTTTCCCCAGTTGTTTAAGGGATGTGACGCAATTGTTCCCTTGAAAGGGCTCGGTACATTTCCCTCCCTATTCTTCCCTAATCCGACCCTGTGCTCCGCCTCTAATGACCTCGTCGTCGACGGAACGTTGAACTCCAATTTCCCTTCCTTCCGGAATGTAAGTAGTCTTGCACTCAATTGATTCGAAACGTAGATGTATGTCTCAGCTCTGTGGAGGGAATTAGAAAAGCAGCATTACGCCTATCAGGGTCACTCGGAAAGTGTGTGCAAATAGCGGTAGGGCAGTAGACTACGTAATCGGCGAATCAGGAGGTGTAGAGTGTTTTTTTAGAAGAAAATAAAAAAGATTAAATCTATTTGACAAGAATATATGAATGGATGTAGAAACTTGGGGTGAATTTTAACTTAGGCATCGAAACTAAAATTTAACTTGGCGTCATTTGTAATTGATCCGTGTAAGGATCTCCTTGGTGCATTTCACTAGCTCGTTCGATGATTATAATATTGCGATAACACGCAAAAAACTTCATTTTAGTAATGCGGAGAACCACTGCACTTGCACCTCCATGAAATGTCATTTCCTACTCGTGAGATGTCTAAAAAACGGATCTGCTGTAAGACGTGTACGCATCTATCATTATTCCACTGGGCCCTAAGGTCACCTTATCTTAAGGTAGCTGACATTTTTGTGGAGATATGTGAAAGATCCCTTCTACGTGCCTTTCCTTCGAACAACTTTTGGTGTATTTTGACACCACATAGCAAAAGAAGTGAATGCAGTAGTTTTAAACAATGCTTGAAACGGTATGTAACGAGTTTTATTGTCGTCGTCTGAATGTCGGTTGTTTGACCGGTGGAGATGTATCTGAGTATTTGTGAATGGCGAAAGGGACTTTTGATGATAAACATTGTGTAAAAACTGATGCCACGGTTGTATTTGCATGCATGTATGTGGTATACCCCTGGAACATCGGATGGCTCTGTTATAATAAATCCCTTTTAAGCCTATGCGAAAGTTAAAATTCACGTCAAGTTTCTACACTGACGGAAAAAAGAATTGTGCGAGATTAATGAAAGTTGGCAGGCGTGCTTCTATATCTAGGATGAGTCTACTCAGTCGCTTAAGAGTGGCAATAGTAGCGCCACAATGAGGATGCAAATCACTTCTGCTTTAAATACGTACTGTAAAGGTCATGAGCGTTACTTACCTTAGAGACTGGACGTAGGAAGCTGATGTTAGTCAAGAAGCCTTTAAGACGACGAAGACGCCATTATCTAGAGCTCACTGGGCTTTAACGAGCTAGTGTAATAGGGATATGAGAAGCTGGGTGTTCCTTCCACGATATTACAGAAAGGCTTGGCAGGAACATAGCCAGTGTGCTCGTACATGACTGCTGTCAGCGGTGGTCACGGGAAGGTACTGTCACAAGAACACCAGCCTCTGGATGGCTACGTGGCACTACCGAGAGGGAAGATCGTCGTGTTCGGCATGTGGCTGTGGCATGTCGTACTGCGTCTGTAGCAGCAGTTCGAGCAGCAGTTAGCGTCACAGTGACGATCGAACAGTTAGATGTCGATTACTTCAAGAACAGTTCGGAGACAGACTCCCTGTAGTGTGCATTCCACTGATCCCAAACCACCGTCATTTGCGACTTCGGTGGTGAAAAGCGAGAGCTCATTGGAGGACGGAGTCAAGGTTTGTTGTGTTTGCTGATCAAATCTGGTCCTGCCTCGGTTCCAGCGTTGGTTAGGTGGAGGGCAAATGAGAGCCTGTACCAACCTGCCAGCTGCCTGGACACACTGGACGTACACCTCCACTTATGGTCTGGGATGCGAGTTCTCTTCTGACAGCAGGAGCACTGTTGTGGTTGTCCCACTCGCCCTGATGCAAAATTGTACACCAGTCTGGTGATTTGACCTGTTGTGCTGGCATTCGCGAACAGCTTTGGCACAAATGGCTCTGAGCACTATGGAACTTAACATCTGAGGTCACCAGTCCCCTAGAACTTAGAACTACTTAAACCTAACTAACCTAAGGACATAACACACATCCATGCCCGAGGCAGGTTCGAACCTGCACTGTAGCGGTTCCACACTGTAGCCCCTAGAACCGCTCGGCCACCCCGGCCGGCGCGAACAGCTTTCGGGTGTTTGCCTGGAGGATAAATCTCCCCCATATATCGCTTTTGTAACCCAACATCCTCTACACAGTGTCGACATGTTGCCTTGACCTGCTCAATCACCAAATCTGTTTCCAATCGAACACATATGGGACATAATTTGATGACAACTGCAGCATCATCTCCAACCAGTTCTATGATTAAGTACAAGAGACATGGTACTCCAGCTCACAACCTTACATCCGAAACGTGTACGACACAATGCATGCACGTTTGCATGCTTGCATTCAGCATTCTGGTGGTTACACCGTCTTTTTTTTCTTTTACTGTATCTCTACATCTACATCTACATACATACTCCGCAATCCACCATACGGTGCGTGGCGGAGGGTACCTCGTACCACAACCAGCATCTTCTTTCCCTGTTCCACTCCCAAACAGAACGAGGGAAAAATGACTGCCTATATGCCTCTGAATGAGCCCTAATCTCTCTTATCTTATCTTTGTGGTCTTTCCGCGAAATGTAAGTTGGCGGCAGTAAAATTGTACTGCAGTCAGCCTCAAATGCTGGTTCTCTAAATTTCTTCTGTAGCGATTCACGAAAAGAACGCCTCCTTTCCTCTAGAGACTCCCACCCGAAATCCTGAAGCATTTCCGTAACACTCGCGCGATGATCAAACCTACCAGTAACAAATGTAGCAGCCCGCCTCTGAATTGGTTCTATGACCTCCCTCAATCCGACCTGATATGGATCCCAAACGCTCGAGCAGTACTCAAGAATAGGTCGTATTAGTGTTTTATAAGCGGTCTCCTTTACAGATGAACCACATCTTCCCAAAATTCTACCAATGAACCGAAGACGACTATCCGCCTTCCCCACAACTGCCATTACATTCTTGCCCCACTTCATATCGCTCTGCAATGATACGCCCAAATATTTAATCGACGTGACTGTGTCAAGCGCTACACTACTAATGGAGTATTCAAACATTACAGGTTTCTTTTTCCAATTCATCTGCATTAATTTACATTTATCTATATTTAGAGCTAGCTGCCATTCTTTACACCAATCACAAATCCTCTCCAAGTCATCTTGTATCCTCCTACAGTCACTAAACGACGACACCTTCCCGTACACCACAGCATCATCAGCAAACAGCCGCACATTGCTATCCACCCTATCCAAAAGATCATTTATGCAGATAGAAAATGTACAAGATATAATCTTTTGAAATCCGATGAAACTTTTTGAACCACCCTTTGCAATGGAAATAGATCAGAGTACTACCTCAGTCAGCGCCGTAAATCCTCAACAACAGAATGAGCGTCATCGGACTCCTGTATTTCAACACCACATTTTGTTCTCCTGAGCCCCAAATAGCAGCCGTATCCAACCTGTTTTCGCAAACAGGAGAGCGGCAAGGGCCCGCGGCGCTAGGCATGTTGTTCAGCGTGTGACAAACAGGGCCCCGTCGCCACAGCGGGGACACGTCCCAGAGGCCATCAAGCAGCTCACCGCCGGACGTAAATCTCTCCATCGCCGCAGAGAGCGCTGACGACACCGCCCCGCAGCGGCTTTACATTATGCTCAGTATTCCCAATTCTCAAATACTCTTTCTAGTCGACAACAGTGTTGACTAATCAGAATATTCTGCTGCCGTTTGGCATCTTCGCTGACGTCACTCACACAATGTCGTGTTGTAGGTTGTACTATCCAGTCTAGAACGCAGTCAGCTTTAAAGTATCGTGCGGAAACTTCTCGCGATCACTCCTTTTCAAAGAAGTCAATAATCCGTAGCACAAATTACACTGACGGAAAAGAATCGGAACACCGAAACATAATTAATGTAGAGCAATGAAATTTAGGGAATACATTCGTCTAGGTAACATATTTAAGTGATTAACACTGCAAGGCCACAAGGTAATGTACGCCAGAGATAAGCCATTGCAAATGTGAAATTCTGGTACATTAATAATCGGTGTAACTGCCAGAATGTCGAATGAAAGCATGCAAAAGTACATGCATTCACTGTAGAGGTGCCGGATGTCAGTTCCATCCTTGTTCCGGTTGGTCGCACAACAGGGGGTCGGTTAATGCTGATTGTGGATGACGCTGGAGTTGTCAGATGATGCCCCATATGCCCTAGATAGGACACACATCTCTTGTTTGAACAGGCGAAGGCGACATATCGACACACTGTAACGCATTCTGGGTTACAATAGCGGTATGTGGGCGAACGTTCTTCTGCTGGAAAATGATGTTAATGAATGGCAGCACAACAGGTCGTATCACAAGACCGACATACAAATTTGCAACCAGAGTGCGTGGGATAACCACGAGAGCGCAACTGTTGTCACACGAAATCGCACCCCAGACCATACTGTGGGTGCAGTATTCTAGCACGCAGACAGGTTGCTTGCAGGTCCTCAGCTGGCCTCTTTCTAACCTACACGGCCATTACCGGAACCGAGGCAGAACCAGCGTTCATCAGCAAATAAAACGGACCTTCACTCTGCCCTCCAATGAGCTCTCGTCTGACACAACTGAAGTCGCAGGTTTTGGGGTCACGGAATGCTCGCTACAGCTCGGAGTTTTCCTTGAAGTTAACGATTTGTAACATTTCATTGTGTCACTGCGGTGCCAACTGCTGCTCGAGTTTTGCTGCAGATGCAGAATGATGCGCTAGAGCCATAAACCGAACGTGATTGTCGCCGCTCTCGGTGGTGTCACGTGGCCGTCCGTGCCCCAGTCTTCTTGTGACCGTACATTTTCGTGACCACTGCTGCCGTCAATCAAATGCAGTGACTACATTCCTGCCATGTCTTTCTGCAGTGTCACAGAAGGAACATCCAGCTTCTCGTAACCCTATTACTCGACCTCGTCCAAACTCAGTGAACTGCTGGAATGGGCGTCTTAGTCACCTTAAAGGCATACTTGACTAACATCATCTCACCATGTCCAATCTCAAAGGTATATAACGCTCACGACCGTTACAGTGTAAATTTAAAGTAAACCTGATCTGGATTCTCATAGTGGCGATACTAGCTCCACTGTTATTCGACTGACGCGAAATCTGAGTAGGCGTCTTTCAGATCTAGAAACACGCCAACCTACTTTCGTTTATGTTGCACAACTCTTTCTTAGTGTTGGGAGTTTGTTTTATTTTATTTTTTTATGTTTTGTCGTCAGCGTATACCCAGATTAAACGCCTTAACTGCTCTTGGGTTTTAATTTAAAACATAATTAATTTGATATCTAAGGACGTCACTGTCCTAGCGTGAAGGGACCTCGCCCAACAGCTTCTCCACGTTTCTTCGCGGGGGTCTGGTTAATGTGAAGATTTTTTTCAACTACATGTGCAGGTGCCTCTAGGGTTGGCCATACTCTAACAAATATGCCTCTGCTATGCACCGAGTATCCGCCCTCGAAATGCAAACCACCCCACTACGGTCCAGATGTATGGAAATGATACATGCGTAAGAAAACGGAAGGAAGGATGGCCGTGACATGTGAACCATATATGTGTGGGGTTGATAAATATTAATCATTGAATGAGGAGTAATGGGGACTATAGACTACTGAGACAAGGATTCTGAACCCTTAGAAATTTATTGATCATAGATCGTGAATGATATGCAAGAAAAAATAATTAAACAATATCTTACATGGAGAAAATTTGCGCGGATACTAAAGTCGAAAACACCATTGCTGTAGCTCATAGGAAAAGAAACGAGCGGTGTTGCTCTGGGCCAACGGCCTTGCCGCAGTGGTAACACCGGTTCCCGTCAAATCACCGAAGTTAAGCACTGTCGAGCTTGGCTAGCACTTGAATGGGTGACCGCCCGGGTCTGCCGAGCGCTGTTGGCAAGTGGGGTGCAAAGCCCTTGTGAGGCTATTTGAGTAGTTACTTGATTGAGAAGTAGCGGCTCTGGTCACGGAAACTGACAACGGTGGTGAGAGCAGTGTACTGACATTATTCCTCTCCATATCCGCATGTAGTGACTCCTATAGGTTGAGGATGACACGGCGGCCGGTCGGTTTCATTGGGCCTTCCGAGGCCTGTTCGGACGGAGAGAAGGAGGAGCAAGAGTTGCTCTAGAAGGATACTGACCGATTTGATAATAAATGCACCGATCTGTTCTAACTGAATTTAAATGTGGTACTAAGTCAACTGTGATGATTGCATCGGTGGGTTTGTGAGAAAATATAGAAAGAATGAAACCCCAAATAACAATGTGGTGGCCAAGTGGTCACTTCGTAAGTGAACGATTAATTATTCTGCAAAAACGCGCCTATCATCTAGCACGAGTTACTCACCCGCCATATCACTGAGACACATGCATAAAACATTTGAGTCGAGGTGAGACGAAATTCTTGGCTGTGTTGGACTCTGGTGCGCTGCGTGCCATCTGCTCTTCTGCGTCAATCCGCTCACAGGGAGTCTCTAACCAGAAAATACATCTGACTCGTAAGGTCTCAGCCAGAATGAGTAAAAACTTGAGCCCTCCACCCCTTTGTGGCGCAGGTCCGGCAAAAACTGCAAGCCAATCTGTGACCTCGTCTCTGATTCTCCCAGTAGGAAATCTTGTAACAAAATTATCGCGCCCATATTTCAGAAGGGACTGTGTAAGTTAGAGAGATTGTGAGTGCCACGCAGTAGCAAGTCTCCTTTCCCAAGGTTTGCGAACGCTGAGCAACCAGTTGAAACGTCCCCTTTGAAGAATTTTACATGACTGTGCTTAACCTGACACATAATGTTTTTAGCGCAACGCAATCTGACTTTCGAAAATCCCTACAAAAGAATGGCCCTGACTAACATTAAGCTGTACGTTTCACAAATCACTTACCTCACAAAACTCTTCGCTACTCAAGCTACTGCAATACAGCGAGCGCCACTACTGCCAGCTAAATAAAAGATTCAAACTACTGAAGGCACTAACTACTGATAGGGATAGTTAGCAAATGAAAGATATTAATAGAGAACAAACAATGTATTTACCTTAATATCATCAAAAGTCATAATATATATAGCAGTTTATCACAAATTACAAAACTCCGCCATCTCTCTCCCCACATCCACCACTGCTGGCGGCTCACCTCCAACTGCGCAACGCTACGCGCTGTTCACATCCAGCTGCCGCTGCCCAACACTACAATGGCAGACAACAATGCAAACTAGCCACAGGCTGCACACAGCACAGCCAGTGATTCTCACACAGAGCGCTACGTGGCGTTACCAATAAGAAAACCTAAACAGCCTACTTACACAGTGCCCCTGCTTTCCTTCCTAAATTTTCCATAAGAGTGTTTTGATCATCTCAACGGCGGGGCGGTGACCCGCTACAAAGCCTACAGGAGTTTTGTTAATCCTACGCTACGGTGAGATCGCATCTGTCGTGAGCGCTCTTAACGGTAAACGCTCTTGTCCCGTCCACTTAATGTTTCCATCCACCACGTGGTTGGTGAAGGGATCGTAGGAGAAACTCTGTATCCACATTGGCAACCATGGCAAAGTCAGAGGGTGACAAACTCACGGCCTCCCAGGTGCCATTTGCCCACAGAGCAACTAATCTGGTCAAAGACCGTGTCGCACTCGGCCGCCAGTGAATGGGTATAAGGCCCACCGTTCTCCCAGCCTAAAGGGATTAAGACTGGCTGGTATTCCTGGGCTTCTGCAGGCTCACCTCACCTGTGTCTGCTGCTGACGGGAGCCTCGGTGCCAGCTACTCAAGAAGTAAAACTGCTATACATATCAGAATAAAAGGGAAGAAAAGGTAACCCCAGAAATCATTATTCACTTCTAGGGATAATTACCCTCTGTTCTGAATATTCTCCTTCTTTTGTATGTACATGATAGCGCCCTATCGCACTATGAATTAAGTTACAGGGCGCAATGAAAATGAAACACGGGGATGGCCACAGCATGATGTATTTCACAGGATCATTAAGCTTTCGGCGGAACCACAAACTTTTTTGAAGTCGTCACGTTAACTTTGCCTAAAAGACACTGTGAGAGCAGAATTTGACAGGTTACTCTTTCAACGTATAGTAAAACTAATTCCGTCGCGTGAGTGGGAAATTCAACAACGGCAACAAAAATTCCAGACGGCACTCTCCGCTTGTGCGGTGAACTTAAAACTATCATAAAACTTCAGACAGCTTTTGAAATTTACTTATCATAGCGAATGGAGGAGCTGTTGTCCAAACTAGCAAGAAAAAACAAAAGCTCAGATGCTGGCTTAGAAAGTGGATACCTCCGTTTGACACTTGACGAAGAAACGCAGACTGTACAGGCAGAAGCTATTAGTGACCGCCTCATCTATTTCCTAGTGATAACTGGAACAACTAACATAAATCATTCCAAAGTATTTGGACAATTCTGAATTCATCGAGGCTAGTAAGGAGAAGGATTTACGGCAGCTGCTTCAACTCTGCCAAACACTGCAAGACTCCAGGTTGAGGCGCATCATAAGAAAATGTCGATATGTAAGAAAGAAGTGAAATGTCTGATCATATCCTTAGCATTTGAGGGATTCACTCCATGCAACAATACCTGCCTGCAACTGATAATCAGATAATACTTTTACAGAATATTTATTATCCGCCATGGCGAGTAACTTTGTTTCACAGTCATCTTTAAATTTTCATCTACGACCTCATGCCTTGTGACAAGCTTATTGAATAGACTAACTATACCGGGTGTCACTCCTGAGAGCCACCATGCACAATTTCTCTGATGTTTCGGCAGATATTTGCCAATTCGTTTTTGTAACGTGTAGCTGGAGTCGACCCAAACGATACTGTTCATCGCGAATAGTCTTTCTTTCGTTCGGGACTACAGTCATCTAGAATTTTTTGAGGAAATTTGTTAAAAAAAGGAAAGAGAGAGAGAAACAGCTGATCACGTCTTTCATGCGACACCCATCGTCGATAGAAAGCATGGATTTGATTCCCGTTAGAAACAAAATTAATTTTGAAGCGGAATTTTAAGCGCCCATTCAACAGAGAAGTCCCGTATTAGTCTAGTGCGATAACTGTTTCATTGATATGTACTAACAGGTAGAGGAAAACACGAAGAACAGCCAGTACTCCAGGAGCAACTGGGCAGCGTGGGCCAGGGTTGACCGCTGCAGTATAGGTTATTCTTCCGGTTTAACTAGGCATGTTAATACGTATTGATAAAACGAATACTGCTCCACATTAATTTGGCACCACTCTATAGAATGGGTGCATCAAATTCCTCTGAAAACGTCACTTTCTTCGTAACGGGAAACTATCCAACGCTTTCCGTTGACATTGGGCGTCCATGAAAGACATGATGAGAAAAACACTACTGGCCATTAAAATTGCTACACCAAAAAGAAATGCAGATGATAAACGGGTATTCATTGGACAAATATATTATACTAGAACTGAGATGTGATTACATTTTCACGCAATTTGGGTGCATAGATCCTAAGAAATCAGTACCCACAACAACCACCTCAGGCCGTAATAACGGCCTTGATACACCTGGGCATTGAGTCAAACAGAGCTTGGATGGCGTGTACAGGTACAGCAGCCCACGCAGCTTCAACACGATACCACAGTTCAATAAAAGTAGTGACTGGCGTATTGTGACGAGCCAGTTGCTCGGCCACCATTGACCAGACGTTTTCAATTGGTGATAGATCTGGAGAATGTGCTGGCCAGGGCAGCAGTCGAACATTTTCTGTATCCAGAAAGGCCCGTACAAGACTGCAACATGCGGTCGTGCATTATCCTGCTGAAATTTAGGGTTTCGCAGGGATCGAATGAAGGGTAGAGCCACGGGTCGTAACACATCTGAAATGTAACGTCCACTGTTCAAAGTACCGTCAATGCGAACAAGAGGTGACCGAGACGTGTAACCAATGGCACCCCATACCATCACGACTGGTGATACGCCAGTATGGCGATGACGAATACACGCTTCCAATGTGCGTTCACCGCGATGTCGCCAAACACGGGTGCGAACATTATGGTGCTGTAAACAGGACCTGGATTCATCCGACAAAATGACATTTTGCCACTCGTGCACCCAGGTTCGTCGTTGAGTACACCATCGCAGGCGCTCCTGTCTGTGATGCAGGGTCAAGGGTAACCGCAGCCATGGTCTCCGAGCTGATAGTCCATGCTGCTGCAAACGTCGTCGAACTGTTCGTGTAGATGGTTGTTGTCTAGCAAACGTCCCCATCTGTTGATTCAGGGATCGAGACGTGGCTGCACGATACGTTACAGCCATGAGGATAAGATGCCTGTCATCTCGACTGCTAGTGATACGAGGCCGTTGGGATCCAGCACGGCGTTCCGTATTACCCTCCTGAACCCACCGATTCCATATTCTGCTAACAGTTATTGGATATCGACCAACCCGAGCAGTAATGTCGCGATACGATAAACCGCATTCGCGAGGGGCTACAATCCGACCTTTTTCAAAGTCGGAAACGTGATGGTACGCATTTCTCGTCCTTACACGAAGCATCACAACAACGTTTCACCTGGCAACGCCGGTCAACTGCTGTTTGTGTATAAGAAATCGGTTGGAAACTTTCCTCATGTTAGGAAGTTGTAGGTGTCGCCACCGGCGCCAACCTCGTGTGAATCCTCTGAAAAGCTAATCATTTGCATATCACAGCATCTCCTTCCTTTCGGTTAAATTTAGCGTCTGTAGCACGTCATCTTCGTGGTGTAGCAGTTGTGATGGCCAGTAGTGTATTTGTTAAGGCTGACTTGAGCATCCTTTGTCAAGGATGCTCAATAGGATTGGGGAAAAGGTGCCCATGAAAATTCGTATGGAAATCTTATTTATTTTCTTATCTCAGAAAATGATGTTCAGAAGTAGCTCATTAATCATTAATTACTTCGAATTTAGTTATTAATACTGCTGTGTTAGCGTCAACAAAACAATGTAGGACGCTGCTGTGTATTGCATGTGTGCGGCAAATGTAATGAAAAAATCACATTAAAAATTTTGATTCTCTGAGATAATCTCCTTTTATGTCCTCGACCCTTACAGCGATAATCAGATGCAGTCCGAAGCACATATCTCTTCTCTTTATCTTTTTGTATAAATTATAAATTTTTGATTTCAATGAGCCTGAGGTCTCTCTCAGCCGGATCGTTTACAAGTTCCAGTTCAACAACTAGGAGTACAGTGTTGACGAAATCTTGATTTTCATGTCATTAGGAAATCGTCACTCAAAAACAATTTAGCTGAAAGACTTCTTTTTATTAGAAACAAATCTTTCAATCCCATTACTGATAATTCCTGGGATTTTATCTGTTTCTGCTCGAGCCCTACTAATACTTTAGTGTGAAATTGAAATTTATGGTTAAGTTCTATGGGACCAAACTACTGAGGTCATCGGTCCCTTAGCTTACACACTACTTAATCTAACTTAGACTAACTTACGCTACGGACAACATACACACTCATGCCCGAGGGAGGACTCGAACATCCGACGGGGGGAGCCGCGCGAACCGTGAAAAGGCGCGTCTCACCTGCATGGCTACCCCGCGCGGCTCACTTTAGTGTGATTGATACATCGCATTGACGACATTAGGATCAAATATGACTAACGGTGACTGACCAGAAGACTAGTGCCATAACTGATTTTTCAGTTTTTGCATAGCCACACGAGAAATATCACGATCAAGAACATTTTATTTGTGAAATTTCAGAAGAATGCTGGAATCCAGGTGGTATGTTTCAGCTTCCGAAGAGGCACTGAATTATACTTTGACATACGCAGTTATAAGGAAAGTACAAATACCACAAATTGCATTATCTGCTTGTACTGAGAATTCAGTTTCACTATAGAGCATACATATTCTCAAGTAATAAAAGCTTTGGCCACCCACTTCTCGTGATGGCTAGTCCATGGAGCACAAAACTGTTCTCCGTCAAGAGAGATATCAGTTAGTTCTAAAAATTAAATATAATCCTCTCTGGGCTGCCGTTCTTCCAATGTACGTCAAACAAAATAGAAGTGTCGAGACACATCGACTCAATTCAAGAGTTCCTTGACCATTCGATGTCGAATTGCAGGTTTTAAGATTTTAACTTCAATTCCAGACCAAGCATTTTGAAGTTTTTCAAGGCTGGTATAGTCAGACCTATATTCCTACAGTTCATCCTTCCTGCAAAAACTCTTCTGAGATTGGTTTCATATATCTGATGTCTGTAAGGTAGATCCAAAAAGTGGTTTCCAAAAATTTGTCGGTGAAAATACATGAATTTTTGTGGTGTCTGTATTTAGAGCAATTTCATAAAAACTAATTCTTTAACTTTATTCAACGAGAGTTTGATAATGAGTTATGCTTGTTGTTTTTCATAGTAAATTGAACGTCTGCGAAATACGTAAAAGTAGGAAAACAGCCGAGGTCAAAAGCTATCAAAACATTACTTAAAATGGACCATTCTGAGATAGTACTCGCTGGTTTTCAAGTTAGTTAATACATTGCACCAAAAATGGCATTAGCAAGTGGGTAGAAATATGATGAATAATAACAGTGACCGTAAAACACTACTTAAATATTGACAAACATTGTGGAAAGATAAAATTAACAATTGCAACAGCAACTCTATTTTTACCAGCCGTTCGGTATGAGTTTCTGGGGAAAACCCGTGTACACAGTCGAAAATTAAATCTCCTTCGCCATGTCGTTATAGGGAGTAGACAGTTCTACAGCCTACATTGTATTGCTAGAACCTCGGGTAGCTCAGATGACAGTCACACATAAAATTTATTTTGTAAATACATAAATTATTGAGTTCTTGGATTTCATAATCGCTTCACTCTCGCCTCTTTCACGGCTGCATCCATTCGTTCAGAAGTTCTTCATTCGTTCTCCAACAGCTGATGATCCATTCCACGCCTGATATTTGGATCTCCTTTCAACTGCTGACTCTATTTGATTGCAGTCTTTCTCGGCGTATTCCACTTATGAATTCTTCTCGGGTTATAAGCCGAGTGGTGGCGTCATCTTGTCGCAACGTTTCAGTGAGTTTCGTACCTATCATCTTCTGGCGAAGTGTGGGTACGTAACTCATTGAAACGTTGCGACAAGACGACGCCACCGCTTGGCTGATAACCCGAGAAGAATTCATAACTACTGACTGATTAAAAAATAGTGCTGATATTTGAAACGTTAGTATGTACTCAACTAAAAATGGCCCAAAGTTTGTTAAAAAATATTTTTGTTGCACTTTTGAAACTCCGACGATTTTTAAACCTGTGCTTGCCACCATTTTTGATATGAAGTTTCTAATTTTGGTGTACAGTTACTCAATTCCTATTCGTGCACAGCTAATTAGGCACTTATGCCTGCAGTTCATTTTCATACCTGGAAATTGTAAAAGGAAAGCATTTTCACTTTCCTGTCATACGAAAGTTTTCTTCGAGTTATTTTATGCGAGTAATACCCAGACAAATAAATTTTCTGCGATAAGCGAACTGAAGACGAGGACAGTGTACTTTCTGCGACTGCAACCTTCCCCATTAGGTGAAAGACTGCTGGGGTGGACCAGGTTAGTTCGAAATGTTGATTCGAAATGCGGAGTGGCTGAGTTCATCTGCCCTCTCTCTACTAGTCACTGATCTTTCAGTTATTGATCTACACCTCACTTGAACAATGTGATCTGTGAAATGCGAACTCATTCAATTAAGGAGATTGAAGCAAACAACCACCCTAGGTGATGACGCCTATAACTTCGACGCTCTGTAGCGTCGGTGTGTGACGTTTCCGGGCACGGGTTACTATCCTCGATTTGTTCCTCAACACACCCTACACAACCCCTCGAAATTTGTCGCAACACTTCTGAAACACAGAATGTTCATAATGTTCGACGTCCAGTTTAGCAACGCAGTCACTTCAGAAACCATTAATACACTGTCCAGTCACATTAATGTGACCACTTGTCCCGAATAACCAAATTTTCCAGCTCGGACCATTGCGAGACGTACAGAAAGATCGTCAGTGAGGTTCTGGAAGGTACCAATAGGAATGTGGAGTCATGCTCAGTTCAGTGCCGTGGCCAGGTGCATAAGGTTTCTCGGTTGAGAACCAATGGCGTGAAAAGCCCGATCGCGGTGGTGCCACAGATTCTAGATTGTGTTTAGATCTAGGGAGTTTTATGGTCAGGGAAGTATGGTAAATTCATCCTGGTGCTCTCTGAACCACACACGTTCACTGCGAGCTGTATGCCACATTGTATTCTCCTGCTGGTAGATGCCATCTTGCCGAGAAAAAGCAAACTGCATGTAGAGGTGGACTTGATCTCCAAAGATATATGTAGAGCCGGCCGGGGTGGCCGTGCGGTTCTAGGCGCTACAGTCCGGAACCGCGCGACTTCTACGGTCGCAGGTTCGAATCCTGCCTCGGGCATGGATGTGTGTGATGTCCTTAGGTTAGTTACGTTTACGTAGTTCTAAGTTCTAGGGGACTGATGATTCCAGATGTGAAGTCCCATAGTGCTCAGAGCCATTTGAACCATTTGAACCTCCAGCCTGGACCCTTCCGATGACTGTTGCAGGGTGTTTGCTTTCAGACGTTTCACGCTGTATTGGCCAACGGCCGTCTGCCCTATGGAGCAGCCCACCTGAGAAGCCCACCTGTTGACACTCAGGGGCCGTCTAGCTGTGGTGCTGGCGTGCAAATTCCAGCCTTCGTCACCAATGAACAGCAGTCAGAATGGGTACATGAACCAGGTGACCGTTACGGAGTCCCATATGCGGCAACATAGGTTGCATGGGCATTGAGGAGACAGTGTTGGTAGCTCCTTGGTACATCTGTGCAGTCAAATGCTCAACACTTGCACGTCTGTTCGCACATACTCATTTCCGCAGCCATAGTTGACCCCTGGAGCACCAAAGCTGACTCAGCACCAGTTTTGGATATCGCCATTTTGTCATACACGCTATACTTTAACTACGGCGGCACGCTAACAGTTTTAGAACATAACCGTTTTGGAAATGCTTCCACCCTTGATCCGAAATCTGATGATTACGCCTGTATGGACGTCAGGTAAATTGATCCGTTTCCGCATTATGACAACGAGTGCACTGCTTTCCGCATCCCTCCCCGACACGATTTGTACAACTTCCACTGTTAGTGCTGCCACCTGCCGTCTGTGAGTGGTCATTGAACTTTGACGTCGTACGTAGGAGGTGGTCACATTAATTTGACTGGACCGTGTACTTGCCGTGAACACCTGCGAGAATGGGATCACATGCAAATCACTACTGCGTTCATAACAAAAGCAATCAGTCAACCTTGCGAATGACTTTTATTTTTGTACAATGATTACCGGTTTCAGTCTTACATGGAACATTATCAGACCATTAATGTCTTCATTCGTGATGCGTGGAGACGATGTGCACAGCCTTTGTAAATGTAAGAAGTTACTGTCAACTGCTGAGCGACTGAAATCAGTTACCATACCATAAAAGTAAAAACCACTTGCGATCTGGACTGACTGTATTTGTTAAATTACGATACAGGATCGCTGACACTCCAATTATGAGTTCACAAATGACGACTGCACTTGCCCCAGAGATTCTAATGTCGGCTCAGCGAGGCTATTTTTTAGTAAAAGAACAGACTTTGTGAAAAACCTATAGAATAAAGAGGTTCGTCACCTACCTGCACCGAGCATGCACCTGTGGCTCATTATAGGCACCTGAAATGTCGGAAACGTCACCTAAGCTTATATAATTCTCAGGTCGAATCAACAAGCAAGCACTTCAACGATATGCTCAATGTCAGTGCAATTGCGTTTTCCGTCTCCTGAAAGGTTTGTGTTTTCATACCAATACGGTGAAGCAGATAACATTAGACAAGTTTTGTTTATTGCCGCCACAGTCACATAAGCTGTTAGGAAGGATTTTGATTATGAACAGTTCTACACAACCTTTACGAAGGCTGGACTGCCTATCTGAACATGTTCGCAAAAACAAGCATGCGTTTGTCCTTCTCAGTGAGATACAGTCTCTCGCCAAACAGAGGCGTCATCATACTAGCCACAGAAGAGAAGAATATTGCATAGCCACCGCACAGGAGCCTCTGGGTAGTGGCATATATACAGCAACTTCAGCGTTTTTTCGCAGCCTGGCAGAGGTACTTTGTGGGCGCAAAGTACCACACACTTGGTGCCGTCAACACAGCAGTCTCCAACCGGACACTGCCCGCCCCCTTTCCCACAAGAAGAGCGCGTATTGGTACCTAGGTCCGACGTCGTATAGAGAGGACATCGAGCATGGAGATTTTCCAGGAGGAAAACCATCTTTACGACATCTCTACAGCAATATGCAGCCTTACCATAAGAACAAGATGCGTGGTAGCTGACTGTCATACGCACTGATGTATTAATTCTTGAAAAGATAACTGTGGAAACCACCACCGAACGAAACTAACCTGAATCCAATGCCAGTGCCACAAGCACTGACATAGGCCATCACTGGATATACATACAGTTCCGACGGAGGAACTGCCCTACATGGGCAATGTCATCATGTACTTGCCGAGAAGGACCCAACCGATGCCACTGACCCTCTGACCACCCCGTCCGTCACCGATGCTCTCCTCCAGTGCTACACCTAGCCTAAAGTTTCAAGATTTCGGTTCTACGCGACAGCTACACAGGGGAGCGTTGTGATGTCTCAGCATGGCACGAAGATATCTGACTACCCCAGGCACCAATAATCACGCACCATTTGTAGATGGTGCGATGTTGAGATACAAGGTGTCCCAAACACTTGGGATAATAATTATATAGGCGGTAGTGGATCCTAAACTGAATGTTTTGAGATTTGATTCAATAGTTGGAAATTAATGTTTCAAGTTCTACGAGATCTTGAATGAGAAATGTGTTTGTATGCCGATTATGTTTCATTAGAGACAACTATAGGGTAAAATGGCGATGGTTGCTTAAACCAGAGAAACAATCTCCAATCGTCTGTAATGTGTCCACCGTAGAGTTCGCTACTTTCATAATTGAAGACATCCAACGGCGTGGTAAAATGACGTTGGTTGCGCAACCTAGAGAAACAATATCTAATCGTCTGTCATGTGTCCACGCTGGACTTCAACACTATTTGAAGTTCTTGACAGACCATCGAAAACAGAACACGAACCTGCAAACATCCATGTAACGTATGGTGTAGCAGGATACTGCACATAGAACGGGAAACAACCGCACAGGGAAAAGTTTCGCAACTAGTGTCAACTAAAGCGGATTAAATTCTTCACTGTGGGGAGAAATGTACAAGAAAGTGTGACGTTCATGCCACACAGAACTTCCCAAGTTTTTCGGCAAACAACTGTTGAAACAGTTGAGTTTATGAGATAATTTTGGGTAAAGTAGTAGATGATTAATATGTAAGCACCCAATAAATCCAACTGTGAAACGCACTCTTTGAAGAGTACAGTGTGGTGAGTACTGGTGCACCAGATGATGTCGGCGAGGTACGTTGCCGAAATATTTTACCAGCCAGACGCTAGCATCCGGCTGAAAGCGCCGGAAGATTTCGGTCAGTCCCATTAGAACTTTCATGAGTAAAAGACTGTCTAGCTTTTTCCGAACAAAATCATTGATGTAACCTTCTAGTATTCCGAACAGTTATATAGAGCGATAATGACACCAAATTCCCTATAACTATTTATAGTTTCATTGGTTTTGCTTCTAAGCTTTTTCACATTTATTTATAAACTCTTATATTTTGGATGGTCCAAGGTCTTAGAGGTAGATTACAAGTATTCCATTTGATTCTACACTCCTGGAAATGGAAAAAAGAACACATTGACACCGGTGTGTCAGACCCACCATACTTGCTCCGGACACTGCGAGAGGGCTGTACAAGCAATGATCACACGAACGGCACAGCGGACACACCAGGAACCGCGGTGTTAGCCGTCGAATGGCGCTAGCTGCGCAGCATTTGTGCACCGCCGCCGTCAGTGTCAGCCAGTTTGCCGTGGCATACGGAGCTCCATCGCAGTCTTTAACACTGGTAGCATGCCGCGACAGCGTGGACGTGAACCGTATGTGCAGTTGACGGACTTTGAGCGAGGGCGTATAGTGGGCATGCGGGAGGCCGGGTGGACGTACCGCCGAATTGCTTAACACGTGGGGCGTGAGGTCTCCACAGTACATCGATGTTGTCGCCAGTGGTCGGCGGAAGGTGCACGTGCCCGTCGACCTGGGACCGGACCGCAGCGACGCACGGATGCACGCCAAGACCGTAGGATCCTACGCAGTGCCGTAGGGGACCGCACCGCCACTTCCCAGCAAATTAGGGACACTGTTGCTCCTGGGGTATCGGCGAGGACCATTCGCAACCGTCTCCATGAAGCTGGGCTACGGTCCCGCACACCGTTAGGCCGTCTTCCGCTCACGCCCCAACATCGTGCAGCCCGACTCCAGTGGTGTCGCGACAGGCGTGAATGGAGGGACGAATGGAGACGTGTCGTCTTCAGCGATGAGAGTCGCTTCTGCCTTGGTGCCAATAATGGTCGTATGCGTGTTTGGCGCCGTGCAGGTGAGCGCCACAATCAGGACTGCATACGACCGAGGTACACAGGGCCAACACCCGGCATCATGGTGTGGGGAGCGATCTCCTACACTGGCTGTACACCACTGGTGATCGTCGAGGGGACACTGAATAGTGCACGGTACATCCAAACCGTCATCGAACCCATCGTTCTACCATTCCTAGACCGGCAAGGGAACTTGCTGTTCCAACAGGACAATGCACGTCCGCATGTATCCCGTGCCACCCAACGTGCTCTAGAAGGTGTAAGTCAACTACCCTGGCCAGCAAGATCTCCGGATCTGTCCCCCATTGAGCATGTTTGGGACTGGATGAAGCGTCGTCTCACGCGGTCTGCACGTCCAGCACGAACGCTGGTCCAACTGAGGCGCCAGGTGGAAATGGCATGGCAAGCCGTTCCGCAGGACTACCTCCAGCATCTCTACGATCGTCTCCATGGGAGAATAGCAGCCTGCATTGCTGCGAAAGGTGGATATACACTGTACTAGTGCCGACATTGTGCATGCTCTGTTGCCCGTGTCTATGAGCCTTTGGTTCTGTCAGTGTGATCATGTGATGTATCTGACCCCAGGAATGTGTCAATAAAGTTTCCCCTTCCTGCGACAATGAATTCACGGTGTTCTTATTTCAATTTCCAGGAGTGTAGTTTAAGCAGTCTCACCGTAAAAAAGAAGTATTATAGATTGTTCGAATTGTTTTGCCACTTTCACTTCCACCATTTTTAAGCTATTTTTCACTTCTTTCCTCTTCAAGTCTAATTCTTGACTTTTAGGCAAATACTGTTATTTATCGCTACAGAAATAGCAAGTTTGTTTCAACGGCTCTGAGCACTATGGGACTTAACAGCTGTGGTCATCAGTCCCCTAGAACTTAGAACTACCTAAACCTAACTAACCTAAGGACATCACACACATCCATGCCCGAGGCAGGATTCGAACCTGCGACCGTAGCAGTCGCACGGTTCCGGACTGCGCGCCTAGAACCGCGAGACCACCGCGGCCGGCCAGTTTGTTTCACGTTTGTGGTAAGTCTTCAGTACCGGCGAAACGATAGGTTGCCCTCAAGGAGACTTGTTCACGAAACTTTCGTCAATTGGTTTATGAGCTACGTTTTTGACACCTAGTGTTAAAGAAACATATAATCAGTTGTACTTTGATAGTACGGCAATTAGTACACCATTCACTTAGTAGCACTTGAAGTGTTTATATAAATTTGTCGAGAAAAGATAATCAGTCGTTTCTGTTATTAAATACATGACTTCAAAGGAAGTTATTGTGCAAACTCCTGGGATGCTATTCTTTGATGGAGGTAAAAGCGTTGTAACTGTGTCACAATGACTCAAAAAAAAAAAAAAAAAAGAAAAAAAAACTGAATCAATTGAGGTAAGTTCCTTGTGTTCATAACTTTTTAAATTATTAATATACTTTCACCTTAACTGATGATTTGCTTGTTAAAATGGTGAAAGAATTATAGTTTCCTTTAGACGGATAGTTGAATTTGTGTACGACGTGGTTTATGAACTGATATATCCTTCGTTTATTCCTGTTCGTGACAGCTTGTAATGTATTTTAATTAGCGTTTCGGGTGAAAATGAGGTACTGACTGATTTAAATTGCCAGTTTCATCTTTATTTTTTAGTTTTTACTCTAAATAAATGAACAAGATCGGGACATACCATTTCCATCTATTCCAGTAGTGAAAAGGCAAAGAACAATTCGAATGCTTCAGCATGCTAAATGCTATGCTTCTTGAATTGTTTTTACAGCGAGTTTCAGATAGTTATAATTTTTGATGAAGAATTTTAAATTAGTTTTCACGCTAAAATGAAATTTATTTTTTCGTGTAAGTCTTATTATGACTTGATCACATCCATGAATTACTACATATTAAGGTAGTTTTCAGTTAGGCTGTGAAGACTGCTCCACTTATTTGAAAATATGGTATGAACGATTAAATGTTCAAATTATGTTACAAGGGGCACCTATCCTTATTACGAGTCTACTATTTAGTATTTGTATTTAGTTTCTTTAGAAATAACTATTTCGTTGAATAGTCAATAATTGACAGAATGATTTCTGGACAATCACCTCGACGTCGTTACCGAGTTAGCGAGCGTAGCTATTGACTTGCTGCTTGCATATGCCTGAAGAACAGTGAATAGCAGAGACAGCCACTGTACGTGAGGTTTCATTCATTGCGTCGTTCTTGCGTCGCTTTTATTTCTCATCTGCAAAGCGCAGAAAGTTGCTGTTAGCGGACAGAATTTCGAACAAGCCTCAGGATAGCGCGTTGCTTTTTTTTTCACGGGAACTGTATCCTGACGGCGTTTTTCTCAAATTAATTTATCAAGTTTGTGGGCCGGCGCAATCTGTATGTAAAGTATTTTTCAGGCACTTGACCCTGCGCTTATATATCATGTTCGTGACAAGCTGTCGCGCGAACCCCGGCGAGCCCACACCAGCCACGGACGCTGTCCGATCCATCTTCGTCAAGTCGTTGCCCAGAAATAAAAATCCCCCTCTAGAACCACTCCAGCCCGCCTTATCACCTGATCGAATTCCGCGAGAGGTATGCCTTGTCCTCTGTGGCGTACAATTTATATTTTTGTTTTACTTTTTAACAGCCGGTGGAAACCACACGTAGCTGCTGAATGTCGTAGTAATACCTGGTCCTATTGCTAAAAAGTTTCGCCAGAGCAGCGTAAACACATTTTTGACAAACTGTACAGAAGATATTATCGTAAGCTGAAACTCGCTTGAAAAATAGCCATTAAATCTGGCGTACCGCAAAACACATTCGACCGCAGGAAACGCGTTACTGTCGCGTAAAGCGGTGTAACAGTTGACGTCTGGACGTGCTTATAGCTCATAGAATCTTACCTTGACATTTTTGTACTTGACTGGAACATTTGTTCGTATGGAAATGTCGCTAAATATCACCTACGATCAAGTAAAATCATGAGGTCATGTCGCGTCACAAATGCTGTTAACGTCGACCTGATTTTTAGCACCTGCACGTACCAGAAATACATGACAAACATGATGGCCAGCAACTTACGCTTCGTAATACGAGAAGTTTGCCATCACATGTGTTTCATGGTATTTGTTCAGTATGCTGTCCGCTGAATTTTACACAAATCTCTGGTGAAAACTGTTACTGGTTCGGAACATGGGGGTCATAATCAGGGCCAACTGTTTCACATTTCCCCTTGGTTCTTGTGTGAAGATTAACTACCGTTTACGCCAGAGATTTAATAAGCCCAGAAAGTGTGGTGCAAATGATTTCAGTTCAGTGACCGTTGAGTCCATTCTGCTGACTACTTCGTGCCCATTGCACTGTTCTGTAACTATGGTGTTCAGTCACTCTGGTACAACCTTGGTGCAAGACATTTTAGGCACCCTTCTCTTGCTCTTTTTAGTTTTTGGAAGTATTTTCCAGAATTTCAATATTTGCACGCCATTATCTACAATAAATATGTCACTAGAAATAAAAGTTGTCTCTAACGTTATTACCGCTAGACAAATGTCAGTTTTGCTTTAACATACATGACAATACAGTAGCCCTGATCGAATGTTTGGTTAATAGTGTCCTTGATGTAAAGTTACAATAAATTCATAGAGATATTACAATATTTTGTGGATGGTAGGTAGCAACTACCTTTGTAGCTAACTAAAGTTTGTACCACTCGAATTAACACTGCCGATTTAAAAATAGCAACAACAGTTGTGTGAAGCAGTTATATTTGACTAATACTGGCCTTGATGTAAACGTACAATACATTCATAGAGATATCACAATATTCTCTGCATGGTAGGTAGCACCTACCTTTGTAGCTAACCAAAGTTTGTAGTTCGAACTAACACTGCCGATTTGCAGACAGCAAAAACAGTTGTGTGAAGCAGTTAAGTAAATTTTACAATTTGTAGACAAAAATAACACTGGCCTATCGAGGAAGCCATATCACTAATGAAAACGTAACACCACTGTCAATAATTTAAGCAGTTACAAAATACTTACTGAACATGATACCGGAAATTTAAGGAAAAGCATGAAGCTTATTCACAAGCTACATGGTCCAGACACATTAATGTGACAACCGCCTACGTTCAAAGTCAACGTGCAGTAAACACTCACAGACGGCATATGGCAGCACTGGCAGGGATATAAAATTATATCGGGGGACGCGGAAAACAGTGCAGTCGCAGTCGTAATGCACAAATAGAGCGATTTATCTGACGTCCAGGAGGGTATAATCAGTGGGTTTCGGGACAAAGGTGGAATCGTTTCCAAAACGGCCAAGTCTGTGAACTGTTCACATGCAGCCGTGGTTAAATTATAACGTGCATGGCAAAATGGCGCTGTCCAAAACTGGCGCTGGCTGCTGTTCATCGGCGACGAAGGCGACTGGACGGCCATTGAGAGGTGACAGATGGCCGTTTCAGATGAACCACTTTCTATGCTCCATTGGACAGACGGCCATTGGTGTGTACGGCGTGAAACGTCTGAAAGTAAACATCCTGCAACAATCGTCGGAAAGGTCCAGGCCACAGGAGGGAGTGTTATGGTCTGAAGAATGTTTTTGTGCCATTCCTTGAGTGATTTCGTTAGTCTGGTGCGCACAAGGAATCAACACAAGTAAGCATCAATCCTTGGAGACCATGTTCACCCCTAAATGGAGTTTTTTTCTCCTCAACACGATGGCACCTACCAGCAGGACAATGATACGTTTCACACAGCTTACAGTCTACGTGCGTGGTTCAAAGAGCACCAATATGAGTTTACCATACTTCCCTCGTCCCCGGCATTAAACCCAATCGAGGGCCTGTAGGACCAACTCGACTGGGACGTACGTGCTGTGGATCGCCAACCAAGAAACCTAGCGCAGCTGGCCATGCCACTGGAGTCGGCATCCTCCACATCGGTGTTGGTACCTTCCAGTACCTCACTGACTCCCTTCCTGCACATCTTAAGGTGGCTCACGCTGCAAAGGGTGTTTATTCAGGCTTCTGACATGTGATTACATTTGACATACAAAAATCACCAAAACAGGAGTAGTAGAGCAAACTATGTACCACCCACGTTGCATTATTGCCTGATTTATTGAAGATTGCGGATCCTAGATGGCGGTGACAGATATGGCAGTGTCGCAATGACGTCATGGCGGCACGTTCAAATTTTGGTGGGAAAATAGGTCAATTGGGCTATCTCCACTAACCTAACCCCTTCCTCTCCCCCTCCCCACCACTCCTCCAGAAAATGGCGTGAAATTCAAATTCTAGCAGGACAATGCAACACACCTTGGCTACCTCCACTAACCTAAGAAAATGGCGGGAAAATCGGTCACTTGGCCTACCTTAACCAACCTAAATCATCCTACCACCACCTCTTCCTAGGAATTGGCGGGAAAAGGAATCAGCCTGTGCTGGATAGGATGGACATAAGTCTTTATTTTGCGTGCAGTGTTTATTTAAACAATTTGAGGAAGTAGCTCCATCCAGTGTCTCCACAATGAGGTCTGGAGTCCAGCTGACCTAGTACACAGTACTACCACCAGAGGGTGCTGTCGTCCCTTCTGTGATGTAATCCAGAATGGCGGTCTGGGAAAAAATGGTGGGAAAAAGGGCTCAGCCTGTTCTTGGCTGCTGGAAAGAGTAATTAATGTTCTTTATTTATTTCGAAACAGTATATTTAGGGTCAGATTTGACATAGTATTTTTATTACACTGATACAAAACACTCACCCTGGTGTGCTTGTGGTCTCAGTAAATAGTCTACAGACCTGCAAACTACTCGTATATAATGAAGTACACCGATGTACAGGGACGCAGACGACTCGTAAATTACCGAAATAATGGATTGCACACCCTACAGACCTACAAACTACTCGTAAATCACCAAAATAATGCAGTTCAATGGTGTGCAGACACGAAAACAACTCGTAAACTGTCAAAATAATACATTGCACAGCCTGCACGCCCACTCACAAAATAATGCAACAGTCCACAGTGTGCAACATCGAGCATATTGGAAAACTTACGGCATCTTGGTTATGTGGTCACAGTGTTGGACTACGAAGCGAGAGATCCGTGTTCAAATCTCCCTGGTGCCCCATTTTTTTAACAAAATCATGAACTTTCCGTCCCGCCATTGACTTGTCTGTTCTCCTTCTGTAGCTTAGGCAGTTGTCATGCTACGTATTGGTCATAGAATATGGGTCATTTGGTAACAATATATTACTGTCGCAAGTAAATGTGATGACTAGGAGAGCAGGCGAGGTGCAGCATAGACCTCTCACAGAAATAAAAACAACAAATAAATGGGTGTGAACTAGGTTACAACAAAGGGATTCAACAGTAAAACTTGCATATGGAACGCAAGAG
Organism: Schistocerca serialis cubense; assembly: GCF_023864345.2. Taxonomy (NCBI): domain Eukaryota; kingdom Metazoa; phylum Arthropoda; class Insecta; order Orthoptera; family Acrididae; genus Schistocerca; species Schistocerca serialis. Next base: position 150,172,413 of record NC_064640.1, read on the forward strand.
TCATAACATGGGGTACTTGTGTAGAAAATGTAGGAGATACGAACGACCGCATGTCCCTTCCTTACACTTCGCAGTTGCAAACGGACGTTACACCACGACGCATATTTGAAAGCACCGAACAGACATGTCACTGAAGGGACAGATAGTTCATAATTTTGTAAAAATTAAAAAAAAAGAAGCTGCTATGGTGATTTGAATACGGATCTCTCTCTTCGCAGTCCAACACCGAGACCTCATTACCATGGCTATTTAAATTCGCTCCCTGTTGCTCATCTCCTGCTTGAAGTGTTCGCTGTTTCAATTTTGCTTCTTTTTTCATGGATATGTGTTTAGATTTTGACGGACTATTCACTGGGCCATCTTACTACCAAACCTGAGGGGAGGAGGGGGGGGGGGGGTAGGGGTGCGAATTTCATTCACCTGCTTTCCAAGTTAAAGTAAAAAAAAAATTAATGAAATTAATCTGTTTTCTAAGTAAAAGCAAAAAAAAAAAAAAAGGTCAGTGAAATATCCACTGTTGTAATATTTATATATGCACGTCCATCCCAAACCATTTACTGCACTTTCAGTGTATGCCATAATATTAACATAATATATTCATGGTTGTAATATTAATTTATGTACATCTCGTCCTTATAATTTACGTAACATTTACGTAATGTCGCTGCAGTAACACTTCATAACAAACCGACTGCTTTATTTGTTTATCACAATTTTAATCAGCTCTCTTTCAATGTAAATAGTAAGTAATGTAACATTAGTAATTTGTAAATTTCTACTGTCACATACATGTATATAACGAAATATCTCTAAGAGTGGAAGTCTTTGGCATTGTTATGGTCGTAATGTCTCCATCTTTGTATGCATACCTCCATATGGTAAAACTTCTTATTGTGTTTGTGGTGCTTTAATGGAACATAATGCCGCGGATTTTTCATCGTAAATATCCGAAACCTATCTCCTTTAATAATTTGTTTACATCACTTAAAATTACTGTTAAAAAGACATTGTCTCACATGTTGTTTTGGTTTTAGGGCACCGCCACCCCAAGGAAGTTTCAGCAGTTGTGAAAACAAAAGGCGAAAGCTAATGTAAAATGTGAATTAGTTGTCTGAAGATGACCTGTCGGTTCGAAACCGATAACGGCGATATTTAAATAAATAAATGGCATGATAAAAAGTGGCGGTTTGATATTATCTTCTGTGTAAGAATGAACCTATGTTTTGTACACACCCAGGGTTCAAAATGTCAGTTTTCGACAAAATAGCATCCATGAACACGTTGCAAATTCACACTGTGACAAGTGCACTAGTTAGAGAGAACTATGCCGAACATCGGAGGATATGAACCTTGAGACAATCTGCGTTCAGCCGGCCAGAGTGGCCGAGCGGTTCTAGGCGCTACGGTCTGGAACCGCGCGACCGCTACGGTCGCAGGTTCGAATCCTGCCTCGGGCATGGATGTATGTGATGTCCTTAGGTTAGTTAGGTTTAAGTAGTTCTAAGTTCTAGGGGACTGATGACCACAGCAGTTAAGTCCCATATTGCTCAGAGCCAATCTGTGTTCAGAAGCTGTTTTTTAAAAAAATGGGAAATTACTCTCCTTTCCACTCTCTGCCACGTTGGTTTTGGGAGCCGAAAATCCTATGTCTTTAATAATTTTACTAGATGAGAAACTCTTTATAACTAAAATCAGCCAGCTATGCGACAGCCACACTACAGACACTGAAGTTTCCTTTGGGTAGCTCAGACGGGTTATTGCCAACATCTACACGCAGTTTTCACTCTATATCTAATAATATTTAGATAAACCAAGGACCGCGGCGTTATTTGGGAGAACTGTCTTCTTATTAACAACTGACGCAAATGCGAAGTCTACAGTATGGTATAGTAGCGATCGCGACGATCGTGCTCACAAATTATTTGAAATATTTGATGAATAAGACCTAATGGTGATAAATGAGTGTGGACAGCCGCCATCTTCCGAGAAACGTCAAACATTGTGGCTCCGTAAACTTTCCCGGCATAGTAACTGATGATATTCGTGTCGGGTCTCCAGCCGGAACATAACGTCATCTTGACACAATATTTCGGCGGTCCACCTGACCGCCATCTTCAGATGAGCAAGCCGTCGCACTAACTCGACGGAACTGAAATCAAACATCTGCGGCGGCTCATTTAGGGTTGACTGAAAAGTAATACCTCCACCTTCGTAGCTCTTCAACGGTTGGCAGCATTGGTATGCGGCAGGTACTGGTTTGTTCCGTAGCCTCTTCTCTACAGCCCCAGTTGGCGGGAAGTCTTAGCATTTGTAAGTAGGCTGTTTAGGTTTTCTTATTGATAACGTCACGTAACGCTCTGTATGAAAATCACTGGCTGTGCTGTGTGCAGTCTGTGGCTAGTTTGCATTGTTGTCTGCCATTGTAGCGTTGGGCAGCTGGATGTGAACAACGCGTAGCGTTGCGCAGTTGGAGGTGAGCCGTCAGCAGTGGTGGATGTGGGGAGAGAGATGGCGGAGTTTTGAAATTTGTAACACTGGATATCATGAACTGCTATATACATTATGACTTTTGAACACTATTGAGGTAAATACATTGTTTGTTCTCTATCAAAATCTTTCATTTGCTAACTATGCCTATCAGTAGTTAGTGCCTTCCGTAGTTTGAATCTTTTATTTAGCTGGCAGTAGTGGCGCTCGATGTATTGCAGTAGTTCGAGTAACGAAGATTTTTGTGAGGTAAGTGATTTGTGGAAGGTATAGGTTAATGTTAGTCAGGGCCATTCTTTTGTAGGGATTATTGAAAGTCAGAATGCGTTGCGCTAAAAATATTGTGTGTCAGTTTAAGCACAGTCATGTATAATTCTTGTAAGGGGACGTTTCATATGTCGACCCTTAGCCGAGGATACCTCACTGGAATCTTCTGATTTTTTTCTTGTAGTTTGTGTAATTAGTGTAGCTATTGTTTATTGCTAGCGCGTAATTCTAGAGAGAATATCCTTTGTAGTTGCAGTCTTTCATTGTTGTACAGTAAAACAGCTGTGGCATGCATGTAGATTTACACCAAGTATTTCGCAGCTGCGCTTGCAATTAACTAGATATTATTTTCAGTGCTATGTTAATGTGTTTTCTTATTTTTGCTCTTCAAATTGTGCTTTTCTGTGTTATCGTGTGAAATATTGTGACAATAATGGCGTGTGAAAAACGTAACACCAGGCTCCAAAGTAAACTGAGAAATAATAGTGACGACGAGCGTAGCTTACCAGTACCACTGTGTAATGAATTAACAGATATTCAAAGTAGTAATTTGGTAACTGTGCATAGGGAAATGGAGCGGGCGTCAAATAATGGTGTAGACAGTGAAACAGGTAGTGAACAGGGAAGCATTATCGATCGATCGGTCGGCAACAGCTCGCCTCAGGAATCGGGAATGACAGGACACAATCTTGCAAATACTGCAGATTCAGGTTTTGGGTCTTCACCGTTTTCTCAAATAAGTCAAGACACATTTTCTGCTTGTCAAAATGTGAATGTTGCCGGTGCAAATTCACTGCCGAAAAGCATAGAGGAACAGGTTCCAGACACAAATACATTATTATTGCAATTAATGCAACAAATGAAACAAAATCAGAGACAAACACAGCAACAGTTAGACACAATGGAACAAAATCTTCAGAAGTTAGACACCACGCTTGAACAAACACGTGAAGATTTAACTACTGAGTTACATAACATCGAATCGAAATGTCAAAAAGTCTGCAATGACGTAAAAACACAAATTTGTGAGCATTTCCAACCTATCTTTTCGCGTCATGAAAATGCATTACAGAATCACGAAGCAGCCATAAAGGAACTTCAAACTATTGTTCATGAAAATCACGACACCTTGCAAGCTAAAATTGACTCAGTTGCATCTACCGATTCGGTTACGCAACTTGCAAAAACTCAGGAAAACTTAAAGGACACAGTAGATACGATTTCAACACAAATGGACACTCTGAAACTTGGTTCAGAAAAACACACAGAGGAAATAATTTCACTATCGGATAAAGTAGCCGAACTTTCAGATCAGTTCACTAACTTATCTACAAAGGTAGATGATGACACAAGACCTGTAGCCTTCACGGACACTGAAGAGTATGAACAAATTAGAAAATTCAAACAAAATCAAAATCAAATCAATACACAGTACAAAAGAGAAATCCGGGAAGTACAAGATCAGTTGGCACAAGTAATACAAGAATTACATATTTCAGAGGACACTCGCGCTCCAGTACGGGAAGAGGGATATAGAAATACGGAACAACCACAAAATAATAACACGGGACACTTCGGAAATTATGAAAGAAATTGGCAAGGCGCGTTGGATTTTGAGATGGAACCGCCGAAACGAAGTAACAATGAGCGATGTGCGACTCGCCGACACGATGATTTTGACTATAAGCTGTTCATTACTACACGTAAATTCAAAACATTTAAGAATTCTGGCAACGACATTCATCCACGAGCATGGCTTCATCAATTCTCTCATTGTTTTCCTCCCAACTGGTCATTGCAGCACAGATTAGAATTTATGTGTGGCTACTTAGAGAATGAACCAGCTGTAAGAATGCGATCGGTCATTCACGATTGTCACAGTGAAGGAGAATTTTATCATGGCTTCCTCTCAGCATATTGGTCTCAAGCTACACAAGGCCGAGTAAACAATAGCATCATCATGATGAAACATTTCGAACAATCTGAATTTTCCAGTCTTGTGAAGTATTTTGAAGACATGTTGCACAAGAATCAGTATCTTTCAAACCCATACAGCCCCTCAGAACTCATCCGCATTTGCTTAATCAAATTGCCTGAAAATTTACGACATATTATTTTAGCAGGACGTTGCAAAGACGACATTGAAACTTTTCAGGGACTGTTACAAGAACTGGAAATTGACACTGACAATCGTGGAACGCGAAAACAGGAACACAACAATTACAGGTCACATCCGTCGCAATTCCGCGATGACAGAAATAATACACGACATGGCTATTCTTACAACGTAAATCGTGACCAAAACAGTCACCACCCGTATGACAACCGTTGGCAGAGTAGTAATAATTATAGGGAAAGATCACCTCTCCACGGTAGTAACTATCACAGAGACAATCAGAGAAACAGACAATTTGGGAACCAAAATAATTATCAAGGGAGACAGAATAACTTTAGACGCAACGGTCCAGCGCGCAGTTACGATTCAGGGAGAAGTTCTCCACCACGTGACCGAAAAGAAAGAAACTATGGAATTTACCGACACGACGACAGACGATATGATCGTAACGACAGACCTGAATTGCATTAGAACTGGCGGGATTCAAACAGAGCAGGGCCCTCTCGACAAGGTGAATTTGTAGAAGTTAGGTTTCCAAATCCCAATAACGAGGCGCGCCAACAAAGAGACAATAGGCAATGACTCATACCGCTGGCAGCCACAAAACGTCCTTCTGAAACAGACGATGCAGCTGCCGTAGCTAGTAATTACGTAAAAATGGAAGACATTAGGGACATCTTACTCCAGGAGCACGACGTAAAACATAACAACATTGCATATCCTGTGATTCACATTACTGTAAATGACGTAAAATTTACGGCAGTACTTGACTCTGGCAGTCCCATTTCAGTAATTAGTGAAACAGCTTTTAGCAAATGCAATAAATCGAACGATTGTCCCACACTTCCGTTACGTAAGATTAAATTACGAGGTGCAATCTTTGGAAAAAGTGTAGATGTACGCCAACAGACCAACTTAGAATTCTTTTGTCAAAGCCACAGCTTCTCTATGAACTTTCTTATTGTTCCATTATTGTTGACGGAAATTATATTGGGAGTAGACTTTTTGAATGAATACAAAGTAATCTTAAACTTTCACGATGCTGAAATAAGTTTAGAGAAAGAAGGTAGGTCAATAGCTTTGAAATTTGAAGATTGGCTCTCAAACCATGACGAGGAAATAAATCGGCTTTACCTTCTGTTAGACAACAGTTCGGAATTTTCTACGGAAGTAGACACTAACAATCACTCTGCAAGTACTGACAGGGATGATATCGACGGCATATTTGAAACTAATGAGTTAATTCAGAATAAAATTCAAACAATTGAGAATTGTAGTGACACTGATAGGCAGGACCTTTTTGAGATTTTACAAGCACATTCCACAGTTTTTGCTCACAAAACAGGAACAATCAAGGGATTTCAATACCAATTTCGTGTTCGTGAGCATACTAAATTTTGTGTTAGACCATACGTAATTCCAGCACATTATAGGGACCGTGTTAGAACAGAAATACAATCTGTGCTTGACGAGGGCATTTTTGAGCCTGCAGTAAGCTCATACAACAATCCATTACATGTTGTTGAGAAGAAAAATGGATCGATCAGGCTTGTCTTAGATTCGAGACAAATCAATACTATCATCATTCCTGAAACAGACAGGCCGCAAGCGTTAGAAGAACTTCTTCAAAATTTTAATGGTGTAAAAGTGTTGTCTTCTATTGATCTCAGATCCAGCTTTTATCAGATCGAACTTCATCCAGAATGTAGAAAATACACAGCTTTCCTTTGTTTCGGCGTTTGTTATCAGTTTCGGAAACTTCCTTTTGGTTTGAACATTTCTTCGGCAGCATTCATTCGCGGGACGATATTCTGATAGCAGAAGCCTCATGGGAACAACACAATCACATCCTCAACAGCGTGTTATATATTTTTGCAGAATCTGGAATTACAGTTAACTTGGAAAAGTCTGAATTCGGTAGGACAAAGGTGAAGTTTTTGGGATATATTATTTCTTCTGAAGGCATTCAGCCGGATCCTGAAAAGTTAGAAGCAATCAGAGCCATTCCAGTTCCATCCACAAAAAAACAAGTCCGCAGTTTTCTGGGTCTCGTTAATTTTTACCGTCGTTTTCTGAATATGCAAATTCTTGTTACACCAAAACTTTGTTCCCTCGCTGGAAAAAATAATATTTGGAACTGGGACGAACAAGCATAGCTGGAATTCAATTCTTTGAAAGAATCGCTACTTAACGCGCCAATACTAGCTCATCCAGATCTGTCACAAGAAGTTTGCCTTAGCACGGATTCTTCTAAAGTCGGTCTTGGTGCCCATTTATTTCAAGAAGCCATAGAAAATGACACTACAGTTCAGAAAACCATTGCTTTTGCTAGCCGAGTGCTAACAAAATCTGAAAAAAATTATTCCGTTACTGAATCAGAAGCTTTAGCTATCGTTTGGGCATTTAACAAATTCCATTTCTTTCTTTCTGGTAAGCACGTAAAAGTATACAGTGATCATCGTGCATTACAATTTCTTATATCTTCAAAATTAAATCATGACAGGTTAAATGGTTCAAATGGGTCAGAGCACTATGGGACTTAACTACTGTGGTCATCAGTCCCCTAGAACTTAGAACTACTTAAACCTAACTAACCTAAGGACATCACACACATCCATGCCCGAGGCAGGATTCGAACCTGCGACCGTAGCAGTCGCGCGGTTCCGGACTGCGCGCCTAGAACCGCTAGACCACCGCGGCCGGCATGACAGGTTAAAACGTTGGGTATTGTTTCTGCAAGAATTCCACTTCACAAAAGTCTACATTCCCGGCAAGGAGAACATTGTTGCGGACGCACTGTCACGCGTACCGGCTGGGCTGACTCCACTGCTTTACCACCTACTCTTGTACTGAAGAATGAAGAACCACCAAACAGAATCAGAGAGCTTGTACCTTTCCCGAATACACATAAACTTCGACACAAAGACATAATTGATTTGGCTATTATAAATATAAAATCTGCAGCAAACAAAAGGAGAAAACTACAAGGTAAAGCAAATGCAAAGAAATTATATATTCGTCAAAAAGTTCTCATTAAAGCTCATTCATTGTCACATAAGAAGAAACACTTGAGTCACAAACTCTTTCTAGTTTACAATGGACCTTACAGAATCCGACATATACCACATGATAATTGCGTTGAAGTTGAAACTCTGCGTACTAGGAAGAGTAAAGGTTTACACCACATTGCACATGTAAAACCGTTTATTGAAAGATAATCTGCTTTTTAACTTTGTATTTGCCATAAAACTTTTCACTTCACATTTCTAGTATGCATTGTCAGACTTAGAAACTGTTACCCTGCAACAATGTTTGAAGTTAAATATCCAATCAAGAACCAAGAGAACTTATTTAAACAGTAATTACAAATGCATTGTTATAGTGAACAGACGACACAGTATTATTGTGTGTGTACATTCTTGCTTGTTAAAATAGCACGATTACGTAACGACTATAAGGCTCACATACTTAGAACACATACTGGTACTGCTAATGAGATTTTAATGCAACATTTTGGTTTACTTGAAGATACATTCTGGATTTAAGTACTTTCTGTGAGATACCAGATGACACAGCGGTTAGTTTATGTGACAGCTACACGATTTTATCATGACGCTACTAATGAGTGACAATTTACAATGTTGCTTTTGCAGTGTTTCTGTTTTAAATCTGCACAGTTTTTCTGTATTATTCTGGAAAGTAAAACATGTTTTAGTAGTAACTTTGTGGTATAGCTACAATGAGACAGCCTTTTCCGTAGCACAACAATACGTTACAGCACCAGTACTTTCTTCATCACGGCAATAAGCCTAATAACTAAGATATCTATACGCAAAGCATTTCACTTTTGTTTATCATGAGGTAAGTACATTGGCTTCTGCAGAACTTAGCTTTCGGAGGACGATAACTACGACACTTCCACAGAGATTATCTTACAACAAGACGAACAGTTTAGCGCTACAGTACACGTATTTGAGTGATTAATTTTGTACTTAAAACATTTATTTTTAAAGATTTTTTAAGTACAATTATACAAAGGTTTTCCATGATACATTTCATTCCATTGCTGTAATCTGTAACACCTGAGGGTATAATTACATTAATCCTCAGGGGGGTACACGCTTACGTTGTGTATCATGTGTTTGGCAAGCACAAGGGGCCCTAGCTAATATGGTATTTGCTTACACAACTTTACACATCGGTACCATATTTCTCTAACGCATAATTACACAGCTATCTTATCATTTAACTGAGAGAAACAAACTTTTTTTTACTACGTCATTGACACATGTTTACGCAATTACACAATTGGATAACTTCACACTTATGAAATTGTATTTTGTCTGTACTTTGTGAAATGTTCATATTTTTTTGGAACCATTGTGATATTACAAGAGCTTGGAATGATGTATTTGGTATGGGATCATGATTTTAAAGTACGTTTGAGGCAGATGACACTTTTGACATGAGCAGAGTTTTTTTTTAGGTTTTTAAATTATCGGAGGAAGCTACGACGCGATTCTGAGAGTTGCCTGAGGTGTTATGATGTTATTATTACGACGACTATGTGTATTATGCTGTTGCGGTATGTTTATTATCAATAAGCTGATGCTATATGAGTTATTTGAGTATGCTACGTATCTGTTATGATGAAATATTGAAGAAGTGTCGACGAATAAGGTAAGGAATAATGAGTAGTGGTTAGGCACTCTGGTTTGTGAAAAAGGTTGTTGGAAACCAAGAATCGTACTTTAAGAGTTATGAAATGTATGTAAATGCGTGAGTGTATTACAATGCCGACGAAAATTTTTTGGACTCTGTTATATCAATAGGATTTTGTTTCTACAGATTTGTAACGCAAATTCTTGACCTGTGAAATATTTTTATATGAGACTGTCACTGTTGTGGAAACTGCTGTCGTAAATATTTCCGTAAGAAAGTTAAGTGACCACCTGCACGTAATGCGTCGTGGACAGCTGCGCGACAGTCGCCTGGAAAAAAGCCATTAGTGTGTGCCTTTCAGAGGCACAGGTGGAGAAAAAAAAGGGGCCATTATCCGCGCTATTGACATTTCTTTGTAGAAAGCATCGCAAATACGACACACTCAAACTTGAAAACATATGACAACACTGTGGAGCTCTTAATTTATGATATTTACTAAAATGCCTAATGAAATGATGAGAAACATTTTTACATCTATTGTCTTTCTAGTTGAGGGATTGCTCAATTTGTTTAATATCTAGTTTCTAGCTGCCTTGCAGCATTGGTTAAAATAAAATTTTATAGATGTACTAATATAAATATTTTATGCCTACAGACCCAGTAAAGAATAACTTTGTGATGTACTTACAAAAAAAACTGAAGGAGCACAAAAAGAGATTTCCCTTCACAGGAATTGCATACGGAATTTTATTTTCAACTACTTGGTAATTTTTTTGGTAGAATAACTTCTTGTGGTGCACCACTTTAATTACATAGACATTAAGATGTGAATACACATTTCCCTTGTCTGCATTGTTGCCTTTAGTGTAATATTTTTTCTGCTTGAGCTATGTCATATTCAGATATAAGTTATTGCATTTGCTGTTGCTGTTTGCCAGGCATAGTGCTACTAAATTTCACTTTGTATTACTCTGTTAAGCTAGTTTTACTACTGATTTATTTTTCTTGTTGCTGCACATTGGCTCGTATTAGTTGTAATGTTGCATTGCTTGGTAATTTAGATTTACTGTAGCTTGCTTTGCAATTTTCCACTTTTTTTGTCATTGCTGTTTGTGTTAATTGTTTTGTGCTGCTGCATTGCCTCGTCCCTTAGTTTAGCATCTGAGCTCAGTAGATTTAAGTTAGCTTAAGAGGGGGTAGCCTATAAGAGAATGAGTTGCAATGAATTTGAAGAAATGCACTGAGAGGCTATACGAAAAAAGCACAGAAAGCAGGTATAGATAGGACTTTTTGGAAATAATGAAGAACGAAGGGAGATCTCCGAGAAGTAAAGAAAGTTTTGTTTGCAAAATACTACAGTAAAACAAACCCTGTCCTTTCCTTGTGTTATCCCATTATGTGTTTGTGTACCCTTGTGTATTTATGTTCTTCCTGTCTTTATATGTTTATCTGATAAGACTTATGTTGTAGAATTTTTCTAATACTGAGCTACATGAACTATGATGAGGAATACTGTTATCCTCAAATATAATTTGCATTAATAATATGTTATTTACTTTGTAAAGATGTTAGACATTATTAATTCTGTTCTGCTTTAATGCTCATGTGTGAAGTTGATGTTTCAATAATTATTCTGATCTTTTATGCATTTACTTATGTCATAATTCATGTAACACTGATGCATATGTTTATTTCTATTCTTTTGTAAAGCCCCTATTACTACAAATGTTATCTATATTATTATGTTTTTAATGATGTATTTTATACCTTTGTTATTGTATTCTTATGTTATAAAATTGTAAGTGATACCAGTTCATCATATTATTAACTTGCAAGTTACATTTCACTGCACGCATTTCTGTTGGTCATAGTATATGGACAATATGTGAGAAGTAGGGACTGTTAGTGTTTGCACGTGCGTTAATAATTCAGCAAGGGGCCAGATAACAGCATTGCTGGTTCTAAGGACAATTCCAAAAATTTTGTGAGTGCACAAGTGGTGGTTATGGACTTGCTATATTATCTGCAAGACTCTTCAATGGTGATTGTGCACCTGCACAGTCACAACAGATGGCTGCTGGCCATCTCTACAAGGACTACAGTGGGTCTGCTCTGTGATGACCTACCTACCAATACTCTTCAAAATTTCGACTGACTGTGCTGTCAGTTTGCTCTGTTGTGGACCAATACCTGTCTGCATGTCAAGAGTCAGCACTGTCTTTCCGTTGGAAGGACAACACTACTTCTTCAAGATTGCATGGAAATCCACTACTTCCGTGTGCATTATCTTTTACTGCTCAGACTTTGAGAAAAAAAAACACTGCAATTTTACTGTGATGGATGATCAGGACTGTCTTTATGGACTGTGAGAAAATTTTATCTTTTGACCAACATTGTATCAATAAGTGTGTGCATTTAATATCTTTGTTATTGTAATTATAAAAATTTTTATCAAATCATTATTGGCCACTGCCCAAAAGAATTTGTAAAATTTTTTGTGGGGAGCATGGGCGCTATGTAAGTAGGCTGTTTAGGTTTTCTTATTGGTAACGCCACGTAGCGCTCTGTATGAGAATCACTGGCTGTGCTGTGTGCAGTCTGTGGCTAGTTTGCATTGTTGTCTGCCATTGTAGTGTTGGGCAGCTGGATGTGAACAGCGTGTAGCGTTGCGCAGTTGGAGGTAAGCCGCCAGCAGTGGTGGATGTGGGGAGAGAGATGGCGGAGTTTTGAAATTTGTAACACTGAATATCATGAACTGCTATATACATTATGACTTTTGAACACTATTGAGGTAAATACATTGTTTGTTCTCTATCAAAATCTTTCATTTGCTAACTATGCCTATCAGTACTTAGTGCCTTCCGTAGTTTGAATCTTTTATTTAGCTGGCAGTAGTGGCGCTCGCTGTATTGCAGTAGTTCGAGTAACGATGGTTTTTGTGAGGTAAGTGATTTGTGGAAGGTATAGGTTAATGTTAGTCAGGGCCATTCTTTTGTAGGGATTATTGAAAGTCAGATTGCCTTGCGCTAAAAATATTGTGTGTCAGTTTAAGCACAGTTATGTGTAATTCTTCTAAGGGGACGTTTCACATTGAACAGTTGTGTTGTTTTAGTGTAAAGAATGGAACCCTGCACAGATGGTCGGTCAATGCGATTTAAACAACGTGCAGCCATTGAATTCTTGACAGCACGAGGTGTCACCCCGAAGGACATTCATCAGAGAATGAAAGTGGTTTATGGTGATTGCGTTGATGTGAGTACTGTGCGTCGTTGGGCGAGTAAGTTTAAGGATGTTGAAGTGGGAACAAACAAAGAGTTGGACGTCCTGTGATAGCAACCACCGAGTTTCACAAGCAAAATGTTGACAGAATGATTCAGGACGATCGTCGTAACACTCAGAGACAAACTGCAAGCACAATCGGCGTTTCACAAGAATGTGTGGGTCACATTATTGCTCTGCTTGGCTATCGGAAGATCTGTGCACGATGGGTACCCCAAATACTGACTCCTGAAATGCGCAAAACTTCAGAGACTGAATCTAACCACCGTACGGCATCCTCCATACAGTCCATATTTAGCACCGTCTGACTTCCGTCTGATCCCAATAATGAAAGACGATCTGGGGAGACATCATTATGCTTCCGATGAAGACGATGAGAGAACTGTGAGACTGTGGTTGTGGAAACAGAGTGTCGACTTCTTCCGTGACGACTTGAGAGAACTTGTTCATCGTTGGAAGAAATGTATCCAATTGGCTAGTGATTATATGGAAAAGTGAATATTAGTCATTAAAGATCACATTCTAAGGATTATTTCTGCGTTTGATTTATTAAAATATTGCCATCCAAACCCAATTAACGTAGGTGGAGGCATTACTTTTCATTCAACCCTTGTACTCCGTCTGCAGGTTCACCGAATGTGCACGAACGTAGCTGCCCTCTAGCGCAAAGCACGACAGAGCACCGGTGGTGAAAACTCGCGGAAAGGATAAATCGATATCAAACACTGTTGACAACTTTTGATGACCGAAATTAAGACCGCTGTTTTTTAATGTCAAACAAAGCAGGATTCCAGCTCTTATTTAAAGGATACCCATACCCCTCATTTCTGTTTACAATATTGTGAGATAGCTGGATTTCAATAGCTCTTTTCACTACACAGTCCCAATGATGCAACGCAGGGGCAACCACTTGTGTATCACATGACATTTCCGCGGCTCGGTAGCCGTCTCGCTTCCCGCGCACGGGGTGCCGGGTTCGATTCTCGGCGGGGTCAAGGATTTTCTCTGCCTCGAGATGACTGGGTGTTGTGTGTCTTTCATTATCATTTCATCCTCATTCACTCGCAAGTCGCCGTAGTGGCGTTAAAGAACTTGTGGAGCGGCGGCCGAACCACCCCGCGAGGTGTCTCTCAGCCACCAATGCCATACGCTCATTATTATTATTATTATTATTATTATTATTATTATATGACATTTTATGTCCTACAATAAGACAGGGTTCCACAACCATAGATTTTTCTGGCTGAAATAAACGCTTGCGGCGATGCTGCTCCACCCATCGATCCTAGACCGTACGGATCATTTGTCCAATAAAGGATTTCCAGCAATCGCAGGGAATTTTGTAGATACTGGGCTTCCTCAAACGCAAATCATCTTTCACTGAGCCAAGCAGCGCTCTAGTCTAGACCTACATGCGGTATATAAAGAAGATGCCGCTGCGGTTTGATTTCAGTTCCGGCTAGTTAGTGCGACGGCATACTCGCCATGGCGGCAAGATGGGCCACGAAATATTGTGTCAGACCGCCGAAGTGGCCGTGCGGTTCTAGGCGCTGCAGTCTGGAACCGCGAGACTGCTACGGTCGCAGGTTCGAATCCTGCCTCGGGCATGGATGTGTGTGATGTCTTTAGGTTAGTTAGGTTTAACTAGTTCTAAGTTCTAGAGGACTAATGACCTCAGAAGTAGAGTCCCATAGTGCTCAGAGCCGTTTGAACCATTTTAGAAATATTGTGTCAAGATGACTTTGTGTTCTAGCTAGAGACCAGGCATGGTTATCATCGTCAAACATTGATGACACTGTAGCTAACACATTGGCTGCAAGGAAAATAATAAATTTGTCTGTGAACCAGTATCGTGCTATGAGAGATCACAAAAAAATGGTTCAAAGGGCTCTGAGCACTATGCGACTTAACTTCTGAGGTCATCAGTCGCCTAGAACTTAGAACTAATTAAACCTAACTAACCTAAGGACATCACACACATCCATGCCCGAGGCAGGATTCGAACCTGCGACCGTAGCGGTCGCCCGGCTCCAGACTGTAGCGCCTAGAACCGCACGGCCACTCCGGCCGGCTGACCTCAGAAGTTAAGTCCCATAGTTCTCAGAGCCATTTGAACCATTTGATGTCCGTCAACCTGAATACATTTGGCAATACGTGTAACGTGTGACGCTCGGTCACTACGGCCGGCTTGAGGAACATCATTTTGAGCATTTATTGCATTAATGTGGTATTTACAGATAATCACGCTGTAACAGCATGCGTTCTCAGAAGTGATAAGTTCACAAAGGTACATGTATCAGATTGGAACAACCGAAATAAAATGTTCAAACGTACCTGCGTTCTGAATTATAATTTAAAAAACCTACCTGTTACCAACTGTTCGTCTAAAATTGTGAGCCATACGCAACTGTTCGTCTAAAATTGTGAGCCATATGTTTGTGACTATTACAGCGCCATCTATCACAAAGCGAAAAAAGTGGTGCAACGAAAACATTCATATTTCTTTACGTACTGCACGAATATGTAATAAAACATGGGGGTTCCTATTTAAAAAGGCGCAGTTGATATCCGTTTGGCCTATGGCAGCGCCATCTAGTGGGCCAGCCATGGCGCCGTCTGGTTTCCCCCTTCAAGCTAGACAAGTTTCGTCTTTGTAGTTTTTTCGTTTGACGCTTATTTCGTGAGATATTTGGCCCGGTCACGCTCAATGGCCCATCCTATATAAACTATTCACATCAACGTATATGATACAATATTCATCGACGTTTTCGCCGCAGATACGATTCTGTTGCTGTTTACTGCATGTATACAACAACAGTGAAAAATTCCGCCTCTGATGACACCTTCCACAAACTGGAGTGGGTCTATATCGGTTATTAACTGCATTACCTCTTTGGTAAATCAGAGCAAAGCGCCCACGTCCAATAAAGTGTGGTACAATAATGTGCTGTATTCCAGTTCTTACGTCCTAAAGGCAAAGCCCGCGAAAGTTTTCGGAGACATTAGCAAGCAGTAACACATCGATTTTTAAATAAAAATCCAAGTACTTTCCGAGTGTCTTACAACTGAATACGTTCCATACACTGCATGTTCTTTGGTACTCAGCCTCAGTTATTGTTTCGCGTGTTAGCAAACACAAACTTTTCGATTGAGGGCAGAAGATTTCCCAGAAGAATCGATTAATTTGTTATATGTTCATATGAGAAGATACCCTTCTGGTTAACTGAACTGAACTCTTGATCTTCTGGTTTCAGGTCAGATACACACATTTCTAGGAGAACATATCAGAAAATTTATTGTGTCAATCAACTGGAAAATTATTTTGCATCTCTCCTGGTGTATTACTGGAACAGCCGGCCGGAGTGGCCGTGCGGTTCTAGGCGCTACAGTCTGTAGCCGAGCGACCGCTACGGTTGCAGGTTCGAATCCTGCCTCGGGCATGGATGTGTGTGATGTCCTTAGGTTAGTTAGGTTTAAGTAGTTCTAAGTTCTAGGCGACTGATGACCTCAGAAGTTAAGTCGCATAGTGCTCAGAGCCATTTGAGCCATTACTGGAACACTCTTTTTGAAAGATTTGTATTTTTCCATATTTGAAGATATAATGGAAACACGCCAGGGTTTTAATGTAGTTTCGTCACCATGATCTGCTGTGTTTTAATCATATAGGTTCGTGGTCAAGAACTGATCGTCGTAATTGCTCATACTGCAAAACATCACGGGCACAATATAATGATGGCTATAATACACATTGCAGCCAGCTCAGTACGCAACTGTGAAATGACAATGGTGCCGGTGCTTCACATCGTCTTGCACAGAGGCTTTCTCGCAGATATGACAGACTTTTCTTGAGCAAAACGCTGACTCTCCTCAGGGCTTTAAGTCTTCCTTTTATTTTGTAACATAAAAATATTTACAGATTCAACGACTACTTAAAGTTATTGATTGTGTAAACCATTCCATACAATCGCTGTCTCTATTGAATTTAAATAGAGAATATTCCTGATTATAGCTACAGTGTATATAGAAAGTGATTGAAGAGTATCTGAAAATATACCAGATCGGAATACAAATCAGCGTGTTCACTATGACTGCAATCAGCAACTGGTTCCATTATGCATTCCATTTCAGCATAACCCACGAAAGGCAGTAACAGTTTATTACTAAATTTTGTAAATTTCGAGAACTCGTTTTTGACAGTAGGCCTTATACTGGAGACAGGTTTAAACTAGGCACAGTAACTGAGGGTGCATCTAATCTTTCCTTGGAATAAAAATAACACAGACATCGTTCACATATAACAAGATGCTGATGAGAAAGGGTAATGCTACAATGTGCGGACTTCGACAGTCTTTTCGTGCAAAATAAATTATATATTTCTTTAATATTGTATGATTATCAACCTGCAACATTAATCCATTCACATGTCTCTCACGACAGTATTTTGTAATATACAGTGGTACAATTCTAATTCTTTTGTCTGTCCTTTCATCTTCTATAATCATCCGCTCATAATTTCAATACTATTTTTCAAAAATATGAAACTGTTTTAACTCTGTAGGGAATGGTATGTTGTCAAAGTTTAGTTTGTATTCACACAGAATATATTTAGAAACACTTTCGGCATTCTGAGTTACAGGATACAGTCTTGTTACAACTGACCTCTTGAAACATACATTATCCTCGGAATTGATTTTCATGACTATATGTTTATCTGTTATATCCTTACAAGGTTTCGTGTGTATTTCTGCATACAATCCTCTTCATTAATGTAAACTCGCAAGTGAATTATTTCCTTCAGTGTCCAGCCAGAATCAGAAGCTTAGAAAGCTTCCAGTTTTCTCCAGGGGCCGCTCTGTGACACTGGTAGAGTACCATACATTAATCCCAGCATCAGACAGCGATAGAGGCGCATTCTTTGTGTTGATGTACATACGCACTTCCTGACCTGTCTTCTACAAGAAAAAATTCTAGACCAGTGGACAATTAATCTTGACAGATTGGTTAATTTGACGAACAGGACGCTCTAAAATGGGAAACCAGGAATCCAATAAATATTTGGGGTCTTTAAATCCAAGCCTATTATCTACACAGAAGGGCCAAAGAAACTGGTACACCTGGCCAATATTGTGTAGGGCTGCCGCGAACACGCAGATGTGCCGCAACACGACGTGACATGGACTCGACTAATGTTTGTAGTAGTGCTGGAGGGAACTGACACCATGAATCCGTATACGAGGGGGTCTGAACAGCACGTTGCAAGGCATCCCAGATATGCTCAACAACGTTCATATCTGGAGAGTTTGGTGCCCAGCGGAAGTGTTTAAACTCAGAAGAGTGTTCCTGGAGCCAGTCTGTAGCGATTCTGGACGTGTCGAGTGTCGCTTTGCCCAAGTCAGTCGGAACGCACATTGGACATGAATGGATGCAGGTGATCAGACAGGATGCTTACGTACGTGTTGTGGGGCGGCGGGTGGAATTATTTGTTAGTTAAATGTTTTGTATGCACCATATGTGCGGCGGCGGGTGGAAATATTGGTTATTTAACGTCTTGTATTATTTATTTATTGCTGTTGTTTGCCGTTCTCAACACTGGCTCTCTAACTACAATATTGGCAACCAGAAAGTGATTAGCCAAACGTGAAGCCTGTAATTAGAATTCCTAGTGCCCACTTCATCTGAGAAATACATTTATAGCTACAGCTTATAGCTCTGAGGAATTAGGAGATTGTCTGGGATTCATAATCAAAAACGATTCTCTCTAAAATGTTCACTATATTCTGAAATTCACAGACCAAAAAAGAATCCACACAATCCAACTACCAGAGCAGTTCAGAGTCTAATGCGCTGATGCAACTATAACTATTCAAATTAAATGTTTAAGTGAATGCTCGCCATAATTTGATGATAATGTTCATCAAACGCCACGCTGAATAATGGTAGAATGTCTGTCCCGCGGCGGCACGTGAAAATACGACATACGCAAACTGAAGATAGATCATTAAGGTCATCCCAGAACTAACACTTCACTTGAAAACGATTTCATGGTTACGCGTATCCCATATCCCGAGTAACTTATTACGGCATCCGAGGTGTTTATAGCAATGATACCGACGCGACGCGACTCCCGGCACAGGTGGTGCACTAATCAACGTCTGGAGAGAACTGGGGCCTTCCTCTCTCGCGCAGCGTTGTTATATATAAAGCCGCGGTGCGGACGGCTAAGGGAACGCCTGATCAAATCCGCTCTCCCAAATAGCCGCTGGGCTAGTAATGCACCACTTTAAGTTATCGAATGAATCATTGCTTCCTTTGCTGATGGCCGATGAAGCTCTCAATTTAAATGTGCAATCAGCACACAGGTAAGTAATCATAATAAAAGTCTGATGTGGCTAAGTCAAATATTTTGGGCGAGAGAATTAATTTAATTGCACCACACGCAGTAGATGAGCTGTGAACTTGCCCTTTGGAGATACGTTATCGCTATAGTTTTATAGTTATTCAGTTGAAACTTCCCACATCTTTATGATTATAGCGGATCTCCCTCATACTTAAATTTAAACATCCTAGCTTTATTTATTCGCCTACTTAATCTATCTTGCTTCCTTAATTTTTAAGACAAAACCAGAAAATCATAAATTTCAACTAAAATTTTAATTTCTGAGATCCAGAATACTGTTTCTACTAAATTATTATGCAAAAGGAATCTAAATACAAATTTTTAAGTTTCTAGCTCTTTTCTGTTGTGCCAATGACTTTTACAGAAAGAGTTCAAATTTCGAAAATGGTTAAAGTTATTGAACTGATATTCAACATATATTGATTTAGTATTACTCTTGACATGCTAGAAACGTTTCAGGTTATTTACTTGATTTTTAAAGTATTTCGCAACATTTATGACGTCAGAGCTAGTTACAGCGGACTGGCTGCCACACAATGGAAAGACTGATGTGAATTTTATACGGCGAGAGTATGCTGCTTCCCTACAGTGTCACCTGACAGAGTCGCATCTAGACATATCAGGGGTGCCATATGACTCCAACTGCACACCCCCCACAACATTAAAGAGCCTCCACCAGCTTTAACAGTCCCATGCTGAATCGCAGGGTCAATGGATTCATGAGGTTGTCTTCATACCCATACACATCCATCCGCTCCATACAGTTTGAAACGAGATTCGTCTGACCAGACAACATGTTTCCAGTCATCAACGGTTCTATGTCGGTGTTGACGAACCCAGGCGAGGCATAAAGCTTTGTGTTGTGGGTTCATCAAGGGTACACGAGTGGGCCTTCGGCTCCGAAAGCTTGTATGTTTCGTTGATTGGTTCGCACGCTGACACTTTTTGTTGGCCCAGCACTGAAATGTTCAGCAGTTTGCGGAAGGGTTGCACTTCTATCACGCTGAATGATTCTCTTCAATCGTCGTTGGTCCCGTTCTTGCAGGATCTTTTTCCGGCCGCAGCGATGTCGGAGACTTGATGTTTTACCGGATTCCTAATATTCACGGTACACTTGTGAAATGGTCGTACGGGAAATTCCCCACTTCATCGCTACCTCGGGGATACTGTGTCCCATCGCTCGTGCGCCGAATGTAGTACCACGTTCAAACTTACTTAAATTTTGATGACATGCCATTGTAGCAGCAGTAACCGATCTAACAACTGCGCCAGACACTTGTTAACTTATATAGGAGTTGGGGATCGCAGCGCCGTATTCTGCCTGTTTGCATAACTCTGTATTTGAAAATGCGTGCCTGTACCAGTTTCTTTGGCGCTTCAGTGTATAACACCAGTGCATATTCATCATATAAATGCAAGACACGGTATCAAGCCATTCGAAATCATCATCTAATTTAATTCGTTTTGCTGCTGGTTCAGCCATTATGATAATAGTATTACCAAGTTAATCGACAAAAATTCAGCCTACACGAGACGATCTTCTTTTGCTGCCGCTGCTTTATTGCGAATTATTTTTCCCCTTCACGTGCTCGACCTGGAGGACTGTAGACTATCTTCGCTCTTCAAACACCAAGACTGCAGATTCCGTAATATTAAATAAGAAAAAAAAACATGTATTCATATACAGGGTGTTACAAAAAGGTACGGCCAAACTTTCAGGAAACATTCCTCACACACAAATAAAGAAAAGATGTTATGTGGACATGAGTCCGGAAACGCTTAATTTCCATGTTAGAGCTCATTTTAGTTTCGTCAGTATGTACTGTGCTTCCTCGATTCACCGCCAGTTGGCCCAATTGAAGGAAGGTAATGCTGACTTCGGTGCTTGTGTTGACATGTGACTCATTGCTCTACAGTACTAGCATCAAGCACATCAGTACGTAGCATCAACAGGTTAGTGTTCATCACGAACGTGGTTTTGCAGTCAGTGCCATGTTTACAAATGCGGAGTTGGCAGATGCCCATTTGATGTACGGATTAGCACGGGGCAATAGCTGTGGCGCGGTACGTTTGTAGCGAGACAGATTTCCAGAACGAAGGTGTCCCGACAGGAAGACGTTCCAAGCAATTGATCGGCGTCTTAGGGGGCACGGAACATTCCAGCCTATGACTCGCGACTGGGAAAGACCTAGAACGACGAGGACACCTGCAATGGACGAGGCAATTCTTCGTGCAGTTGACGATAACCCTAATGTCAGCGTCAGAGTAGTTGCTGCTGTACAAGGTAACGTTGACCACGTCACTGTAATGGAGAGAGCTACGGGAGAACCAGTTGTTCCGTACCATGTGCAGCGTGTGCAGGCACTATCAGCAGCTGATTGGCCTCCGCGGGTACACTTCTGCGAATGGTTCATCCAACAATATGTCAATTCTCATTTCAGTGCAAATGTTCTCTTTGCGGATGAGACTTCATTCCAACGTGATCAAATTGTAAATTTTCACAATCAGCATGTGTGGGCTGACGAGAATCCGCACGCAATTGTGCAATCACGTCATCAACACAGATTTTCTGTGAACGTTTGGGCAGGAATTGTTGGTGATGTCTTGATTGGCCCCATGTTCTTCCACTTACACTCAATGGAGCACGTTATCACGATTTCATATGAGTAAAAACCCTAAGATATTTTGGTCGTACGTAAAATCAGTAAGTGGGTCAAAACGATCTATTCATTCTTTCAGCTGCTACAACGGCACCACCGAACGAAAGATAACAGAGAGAAGGCCAAAATATTGAATTCGGTCTTCCGAAGTTGTTTCACCGCGCAAGATCGTAACACTGTCCCTCCCTTCAATCGTCGTACGAACATCGAAATGGCAGATACTGAGATAACCGATCGCGGAACTGAAAAGCAGCTACAATCTCTTGGTAGTGGAAAGACTTCAGGACCAGATGAGATACCTATAAGATTCTATAAAGATGATGCGAAAGGACTTGCTACCCTTCCAGCAGTAATTTATCGTAGATCGCAAAGGTACCTAACGACTGGAAAAAAACGCAGATCATTCCCGTTTTTAAGAAACGCCATAAGACAGATCCACACAATTATAGAGCTATATCGTAGACGTCAATCTGTTGTAGAACTATAGAACATGTTTTATGCTCAAGAATTATGACATTCTTGGAAAATGAACATCTCCTCTATAAAAATCAACATGGATTCCGCAAACAGAAATCCTGCAAAACTCAGCTCGCTCTGTTCCTCCATGAGATCCACAGCGCAGTGGACAACGGCGCTCAGGTTGATGCCGTGTTCCCTGATTTCAGTAAGGTCTTTGACACCGTCCCGCATTGCCGTTTAATGAAAGAAGTACGAGCTTACGGAGTATCAGAGCAGACCTGCGATTGGATTCAAGACTTTCTTGCAGACAGAACTCAACATGTCGCTCTTAATGGAACTAAATCGACAAATGTAAAGGTAATATCTGGAGTACCATAGGGAAGTGTGATAGGACCGTTGCTGTTTATATATATATATATATATATATATATATATATATATATATATACGATCTAGTAGAAGGCTTCGGATGCTCTTTAAGGCTATTCGCAGATGATGCAGTTGTCTATACCAAAGTAGCAACGCCAGAAGATAGTAAGAATATTTGCAGAACGACCTTCAGAGAATTGATGAATGGTGCAGACTCTGGCAGTTGACCCTGAACGTAAATAAATGTAACATATTGCGCATACATAGGAAAATAAATCCACTGCTGTACAACTACACTGTTAATAACAAACAGCTGGAGACAGCGTCTGCCGTAAAATATCTAGAAGTAACTATCCAGAGAGACCTTAAGTGGAATGACTGCATAAAACAGGTAGTGCGGGAAAACAGACTCCAGACTCAGATTTATCGGAAGAGTCTTAAGGAAATGTAACTCATCCACGGAAGAAATGGCTTATAAGGCGCGTGTCTGCCCGGTTCTCGAGTGTTGTTCATCTATCTGGGATCTCTGTCAGGTAGGACTGATCGAGGAGATAGAGGAGATCCAATGAAGAGTAGCGCGTTTCATCGCGGGATCGTTTAGCTGGCGAGAGAGCGTTACGGAGATGCTAAGCAAACCCCACTGGCAGATGTTACAAGAGAGGCGCTGTGCATCACGGAGAGATTTGCTATTGAAATTTCGGGTCAGCACTTTTCAGGAGGAGTCAGACAACATGTTACTTCCCCCCACATACATCTCGCGTATTGACCACGAGGAAAAAATTCGAGAAATTAGAGCCAATACAGAGGCTTACCGACAATCGCTCTTCCCACAAATTATTTGCGAGTGGAACAGGGTTGGAGGGATCAGATAGTGGTACCGAAAGTACCCTCCGTCACACACTACTGGTGGCTTGCGGAGTATGATGTAGATGTAAGAAGATAACGAGGGGGAAAATGGGTGTGATTTGATGTGTGTGGTAGAAATAATGTAATTTGTCATCATTTTTTCACATCGTTTTAATGCTACAAACTGATTGGTTGGAGACACAGGAAGAGAGGGAATGTGGGATATATGGAACAACTAGTCGGTTTCCAACATTTTGCTGTACTATGATTTTCTGGACATTAGTAGGGGAGGGGATGGGACTCAATGAGTATGTCATATAATGTAATTTGACACCATCTTAATACTATACTCTGACTGGTTTGAGACAAAGGGAGGACAGGGTATAAAGCATACAAGTTGTCTTTGTTTCTATGTAGCAGGGGGGAGAGGGATTTTAATTTTCCATGAACACAATAGCACTATTATCGCCATATTCACTTTTTTCAGCACTATAACTAGCTACAGATAAGTAGCACTGCACTGTGTGATTGGTTCGAGATAGGGGGTTGCCGTTTCCTTATGTACCACCAATGTAACTAAACTGTTTCCGATATGTTGCACTTTTAATTCGTTGGTTCATTTTTAACTGTGCTATGATTGGATGGTGATAGGGTGGAGGGGATTGTGGGGGTGGGGTGGGGAGGGGAGGGGTGTGGTGAGGAGGGGAGGGGAGGGCAGGGGAGGGGAGAGGAGAGGAGGAAAGGGAAAGGCAAAAGTGAGGGAGGGGTATGATAATGTCATTAAGTCAAGTTCAAAGTCAAGGTGAAGGTCAAAGCCTAGAGCTCCAGAAAGTTGGCACCCATACTACTGTCGTCATTTCGAGTCTGTTCATGACGATTTTAAAGAAAAGTTGACAGACTCTTAAAAGGTTTATGACTCAAACCACAGAAATGGTGAATGGAAAAGCACCTGAAACTTAATACTTACTCAGCTATCGGATAGCTCAAAGAGTAGAAAACCACTCTGTCGCGGACGATGTTATTTCTTCTGACATGGAGATGGAAAACTCAAGTAAAATATCAGCAAAATAGAAAGAACGAGAGTGAAAGAGAGAGAGAGAGAGAGAGAGAGAGAGAGAGAGAGAGTGGGAGAAGGAGAGGGAGGGAGAGGGAGAGAGTTAGATTCCTCTTCTCAATTGCCCAGTAGTTCAATGCATCAGAGATTTAGCTGCCAATGAATATAATTAACCTATTTTCTTCTCTAATCACGCATCATTTCAATTAGATAAATCTGTATCTAAAATAGCTGAAATTACAACGAGATAAATTTAACTATGTGGCTGAACTTGCAGTATTAATTGTAATAGTTAGGTAAGAGCATGAAAACACAATACTTCAGGATTGTCTTTACCAAAACGTACTACTGGAGTTGAAATATTTGATCTCCTAAATTCCTATGTTGAGGGGAATACAACACCACTGGACAACTACATTGCTATCTATACCGGTGTAGCGAAGGCCTTGGGAGGCATAATTAATGTAATTAATGTGATTTTATGGGTTTTTAAATATGTTGCCCAAAACTTTCCTTCTGAAAACAGTCCCCCAATATAAGAATTCTTCTGCTGAAGTCCTCAAAATTATTAACTTAATATACTACTGGCCATTAAAATCGGTACACCACGAAGATGACGTGCTACAGACGCGAAATTTATCCGATAGGAAGAAGATGCTGTGATGTGCAAATTATTAGCTTTTCAGAGCATTCACACAAAGTTGGCGCCGGTGACGACACCTACAATGTGCTGACATGAGCAAAGTGTCCAACCGATTTCTCATACACAAACAGCAGTTGACCGGCGTTGCCTGGTGGAACGTTGTTGTGGTGCCTCGTGTAAGGAGGAGAAATTCGTACCATCACGTTTCCGACTTTGATAAAGGTCGGATTGTAACCTACCGTGATTGCGGTTTATCGTGTTACGACATTGTTGCCCTCGTTGGTCGAGATCCAATGACTGTTAGCAGAATATGGAATCGGTGGGTTCAGGAGGGTAATACGGCCTCGCATCACTAGCAGTCCAGATGACAGGCATCTTACTCGCATGGCTGTAACGGATCGTGCAGCCACGTCTCGATCCCTGAGTCAACAGATGGGGACGTTTGCAAGACACCAACCATCTGCACGAACAGTTCGACGACGTTTGCAGCAGCATGGACTATCAGCTCGGAGACCATGGCTGCGGTTACCCTTGACGCTGCCTCTCAAACAGGAGCGCCTGCCATGGTGTACTCAACGACGAACCTAGGTGCACGAATGGAAAAACGTCATTTTTTCGGATGAATTCAGGTTCTGTTTACAGCATCATGATGGTCGCATCCGTGTTTGGTGACATCGCGGTGAACGCACATTGGAAGCGAGTATTCGTCATCGCCATACTGGCGTATCACCCGGCGTGATGGTATGGGGTGCCATTGGTTACACGTCTCGGTCACCTCTTGTTCGCATTGACGGTACTTTGAACAGTGGACGTTACATTTTAGATGTGTTACGACCCGTTGCTCTACCCTTCATTCGATCCCTGCGAAACCCTACATTTCAGTAGGATAATGCACGACCGAATGTTGCAGGACCTGTACGGGCCTTTCTGGATACAGAAAATGTTCGACTGCTGCCCTGGCCAGCACATTCTCCAGATCTCTCACCAGCTGAAAACGTCTGGTCAATGGTGGCCGAGCAACTGGTTCGTCACAATGCGCCAGTCACTACTCTTGAACTGTGGTATCCTGTAGAAGTCCGCCCCAGTAGCTGAGTGGTCAGCGTGACGGATTGCCGTCCTCTGGGCCCGGGTTCGATTCCCGGCTGGGTCGGAGATTTTCTCCGCTCAGGGACTGGGTGTTGTGTTGTGTTCATCATCATTTCATCCCCACCCGGCGTGCAGGTCGCCCAATGTGGCGCCGAATGTAATAAGACCTGCGATATGGCGGCCGGACCTGCCCCGCGAGGGGCCTCCCGGCCAATGACGCCAAACGCTCATTTCCATTTCCATCCTGTAGAAGCTGCATGGGCAGCTGTACCTGTACACGCCATCCAAGCTCTGTTTAACTCAGTGCCCAGCCGTATCAAGGCCGTTATTACGGCCAGAGGTGGTTGTTCTGGGTACTGATTTCTCAGGATATATGCACCCAAATTGCGTGAAAATGTAATCACA
Organism: Schistocerca serialis cubense; assembly: GCF_023864345.2. Taxonomy (NCBI): domain Eukaryota; kingdom Metazoa; phylum Arthropoda; class Insecta; order Orthoptera; family Acrididae; genus Schistocerca; species Schistocerca serialis. Next base: position 150,199,143 of record NC_064640.1, read on the forward strand.
TGTCAGTTCTAGTATAATATATTTGTCCAGTGAATACCCGTTTATCATCTGCATTTCTTTTTGGAGTAGCAATTTTAATGGCCAGCAGTGTATAATATTGGTTACTACATAATTGTTTTTTTAAAATACTATGTGAGGGCATGGGAAATGACATACCTATCTTGTTTTAGTCAGACGGATAGATAATTGTCTCAAAGAGAGACACTAACAGGAATTTTTAGTGTGGGATGAGTTGCATGCCTTCTTTTTAGAACACAATTTCGAATCCAGAATTAGAATATTTGAGAGGAACTAGCTGTTTGAAATTACCTATTTGAGATATATTTGTACAATGGTCATTGAACTTAATTTAACACATCAAAGCAGAAAGTAAATCTATTTGCTGACCATGAAGCAATTCTCGCTTTCAAGAAAAAGATAGAAATCCCGCGTCCGGCCATCCTGATTTAGGTTTTCCGTGATTTCCCTAAATCATTCCAGGCAAGTGCCGGGATGGTTCCTCTGAAAGGGCACGGCCGACTTCCTTCCCCATCCTTCCCTAATCCGATGAGACCGATGACCACGCTGTCTGGTCTCCTTCCCCAAAACAACCAACCAAAAAGATAGAATTTAGGGCAATTTTTGTACACTCTAATGAGTTTGATTGCTCTCCAACAAGAAAAGCCTTTTTAGAGGAGAAAGGGGTTGAAACGAAAGAAACTTTTACTGATGAATGGCTAGAATACGGTCGGCCACGGCGTGGAAAACTTCTCGCTTCACAATATGTGGCCAGCTTCACAATATCCGAGACTGGGCATGTCACGGCACTACTCTTTGCGTCTCGGCTTTGCTCGGTCCTTCTCGATAAAGAGAGACATTTCATTTAGCAGTGTGAGGTTGTAACCTCCACCTCACCTATCGACCTTAATGACAGTGAAAAATTAAACCGCGTGTACCTAATGGAAATTTGGGAAAAGCAATCGTCACCGAAGGCTAATCTCTCGGTAAAGAGGGAGGAAAGGGTTACATCTAAATGAAAGGAAAAATGCAAATGAAATTGGCGAAAATTAATTATGAACAAGGGTAAAGTTAATAAAGAAAGTAAATGTGCGGTCGTTACGTTAACAATTAACCAGCGGTAATTACATATTTGAGATTTGGGGAAAATTACGGTCGCCAGTCCTATGGACAATTACTATAGTAACTGAAAAAGAAAGGTTATCGCACATATAATTAGCACTAAAAGCGTGGCAACTGAAGGTTGACACGTGTTGTGTGAAAACTGAATGTTTGTCAGAAGTAACAAATTTCGCTACACTCTGACTTAATTTAACAAAAGAATTAATAAAACCGGAAAATTGAAAGTTAATTTAGTGACTGAAATTAATAGTTAACTTTGTTTCTGAAGCACTACGAAATTCAGTAAAATAAGGTTAGTCTTGGGCTACCTCAACAATCATTTCAAAAGCTACTTGAATCTACGCAATTTAGAAATAAGAGATTTAACTTTGAATTAAATGATTCTGAACAATTAACAATAGTAAAATTTAGTACGTACCAACCTGAGCTGCAGCCACAGGTAAGCTAAAAATTGGTAACAAAACTCGCACTCTTAATTTGTGCTTGTGTGATCTAAATATCGTAGCCAGCTATGACTACCTTAACTAATCTTTGAAATTAAAGCAGTGAAATCGAATGATATTACTTTAATGCTGGCGTTTGAATTTCAACGACACTCGGGTTCATTCCGGAAAAGGAAGGGACCCTGTTTGGTAATGCAATTGGGACAATGAGCAACAAAGGTTCATGCTAAGTTGCTGTGATTTTGTGATGCAACAGTTTAAAAAAGCTGAGGTCTGCCATACAGTTCTAAAGCTTTACGTGCTACCAGTCTTCCTTGATGGTTGATTGAAGGTTTGCAGTCGTCGATCGAGGAGGTGGCGACAGTCACTCACTGTCGGCCGTCGCTATTGCAGAAGCTGGATGTTGGCGCGCCTTCTTCTCGACACGGTCACCAGGCGAAACGGGCTCTTGGTGTGCGCCAGCTAATGCTTCCCGTCCACGACACAGTGTCATAAACTATCATAGCAAGTCGAGCGCAATTACATGCTGCCAAAACCCGAAAGCGCGGCAACTCGCGGGAGCGTCACACAACCCACTTCCTTCACCGCCCTACTCCCGCCTGACTCCGCTCTGCCCGCGCTCCACGCGGCTGAGTTACCACTACCCAAGATCCTAAACACTTTGGTTCTCCACACGACCTATCGATGTATTCATTCGATAGCATAGTTTTCCCTAGGCAAGACCCAGCGTAAAAATACAAATAATATTTACAAAACAAACCAATTATACATCGACATAAACGCATAAATATATATATATATACGAATAGTGAAACAATTACAATATATAAAGACACAGAAACGTCATATCTGCTTAAGAAAGGCTGTTATATCTGATCACAATCTAGATTTGTAGGTAGGAGCTTTTTGATTAACAGAAGTTGACGTATTCATATTTTTGTTAAATCAGTTAGACAGTATAATTTATGTGGTATTTTGTTTTAGATGAAGTTCTATCAAACATTTCGTATTTTAAGAGGTCGATCTGAACCAGTCAGTGATAGAGTGAAAGTGATATACATCTGTGACTGTTCATAAGTGTGCTAAATCACACAACTGTAATCACTTTCGGCAACAAAATTTGTAGGATTTTCATTGATATTGACTCTATCTTTATTTTAAGTTAGTATCAGCTTACCGAAACATTACTGAAAACTTCCCCAATAACTTAACTCGGGTCACATAATCATATGTTCTTACAGCGCATTACATATCGCTATACTAAATGTCACTCAAAAATCTTTGGTCCTGTGCTTAGTGAAAGATGTGTCATTGTGTTGTTGTTGTGGTCTTCAGTCCAAAGACCGGTTTGATGTCTTTGAGTAACTACTACAACCTACATACTTCTGAGTCTGCTTACTGCATTCATGTACTGTATTCATCTCTTGGTCTCCCTCTACGATTTTTACTCCCACACTTCCCTCCAGTACTAAACTGGTAATCCCTCGATATCTCAGAATATGTCCTACCAACCAATCCCTTCTTCTAGTCAGGTGTCAGATTGTGCCACAAACCTCTTTGCCGCCACCGCCCCACCCCCTCCCCTCCCGATTCTATCAGTTCTACTCATTACTTTCTCATTAGTCATTAGTTACGTGATGTACGCATCTAATCTTCAGCATTGTTCTGTAGCACCACATTTCAAAAGTTCCTATTCTCTTCTTGTCTAAACTGTTTATCGTCCACTTTTCACTTCCATACATTGCTACACTCCATACAAATACTTTCAGAAAAGACTTCCTCACACTTAAATCTACAGTTGATGTTAACAGATTTCTCTTCTTCTGAAACTCTTTTCTTTCCATTGTGAGTCTACATTTTATATCCTCTGTACTTCGGCGTTTATCAGCTATTTTGCTGCCCAAATAGTAGAATTCGTCTACAACTTTAAGTGTCTCGTTTCCTAATCTAATTCCCTCAGCATCAACTGATTTGATTCGACTACATTCCATTATCCTTGTTATGCTTATGTTGATGTTCATCTTATATCCCCCTTTCAATGTCCTGTCCATGCTGTTCAAGTTCTCTTGCAAGCCCTTTGGTGTCTTTGACAGAGTTACAATGTCATCGGCAACCCTCAAAGTTTTTATTTCTTCTCCCTGGACTTCAGTTCCTACTCCCAATTTTTCTTTTGTTTCCTTTACTGCTTGATCAGTGTACATATTGAATAACATTGGCCACAGGCTACAACTTTGTCTGACTCCCTTCGAAACCACTGCCTCCCTTTCATGTCCAAATGGTTCAAATGGCTCTGAGCGCTATGGGACTCAACTGCTGTGGTCATCAGTCCCCTAGAACTTAGACCTACTTAAACCTCCATGCCCGAGGCAGGATTCGAACCTGCGACCGTAGCAGTCGCACGGTTCCGGACTGCGCGCCTAGAACCGCGAGACCACCGCGGCCGGCCTTTCATGTCCCTCGACTCTTGTAACTGCCGTATGCTTTCTGTACAAGTCGTAAGTAGCCTTTCGTTCCCTGTATTTTACCCCTGCTGCTCCCAGTATTTCAAAGACAGTATTCAAATCCACATTGTCAAAAGCTTTCTCTAAGTCTACAAATTCTATAAACGTAGAGTTGCCTTTCCTTAACGTATATTCTATGAGAAGTCATAGGGTCAGCATTGCCTCGCGTGTTGCTACATTCTTCCGGAATCCAAACAGATCTTCCCCGAGGTCGGCTTTTCCATTATTCTGTAAGGAATTTGTGTTAGTACTTCCCAAGCGTGACTTATTAAACTGATATTTCGGTAATATTCACACCTGTAAGCACCTGCTTTCTTTAGATTTGAAATCATTATATATTTTTTGAAGTCCGAGGGTATTTTTCCTGTTTCATACATCTTGCTCACCAGATGGGAGAATTTTGTCATAGCTGACTTTCCCAACGCTATCAGTAATTCTAATGGAATGTCGTCTACTCCCGGGGCCTTACTTCGACTTAGGTCAAATTCTTCTTGCGGTATCATACCACCCATCTCATCTTCATCAACGTCTTCTTCCTATTCTATAATACTGCCCTGAAGTACATCTCCTTTGTATATACCCTCTATGTACACTTTCCACCTTTCAGCTTTCCCTTCTTTGCATAGGACTGGTTTTCTATCTGTGCTCTTGCTATTCATGCAGCTGCTTCTCTTTTCTCCAGAGGCCTCTTTAATTTTCCTGCAGGCTGTGTATATCTTTCTATATGTTTCTAAATTCTTAATTTGTCCTCTAATCATACCTGCTTAGCCATTTTGCACTTCCTGTCAGTTTCATTTTTTAAACGTTTGTATTCCCATTCTCCTCCTTCATATACTGCGTTTTTACATTTCCCCCTTTGATCCATTACATTTAATATCTCTTATGTTACCCTAGTATTTCTACAAGGCCTCATCTTCTTACCTATTTGATCCTCTGCTGCCGTCACTGTTTCATCTCTAAAAGCTACCTAATCTTCTTCTCTTGTGTTCCTTTCCCCTGTCCTTGTCAGTTGTTAATTAATGCTCGCTCTGAAACTCTCAGCAAGCTCTGGTTCTTATAGTTTATCCAGCTTCCATCTCCTTAATTTCATACCTTTTTGTAATGTACTCAGTTTTAGTCTACAGTTCATAACCACTACATTGTGGTCAGAGTCCACATCTACCCCTGTAAATATCTTACAGCTTTAAATCTGGTCCCGAAATCTCTGTCTTACCATTACAATCAATCAGAACCCTTCTGGTGCCTCCAGGTCTGTTCCACGTATACAACATTTTTTCATAATTCTTAAACCAGGTATTAGCGATGATTAAATTATGCTCTGTGCAAAATTCTACTAGGCTGCTTCCTCTTGCATTCCTTTCCCGCAGTCCATATCCACCTGCTATGTTTCCTTCTTTTCCTTTACCTGCTATGGAATTCCAGTCCCCCATCACAACTAAATTTTCGCCTCCCTTAACTATCTGAATAATTTATTTTATCTCATCATACATATCTTCAATCCCTTCATGATCTGCGGAGCTAATTGGCATGTTCACTTGTACTACTGTGGGGGGTGTGGGCTTCGTGTCCATCTTGGCTACAATACGTAATACGTTCACTCTGCTGTTCGTAGTAGCTTACCCGCGTTCCTAACTTCGTATTCATTATTAAGCCTACTGCTCCATTACCCCTATTTGATTTTGTATTTACAGCCCTGTATTCACCTGATCAGAATTCCTGTTCCTCCTTCCACCGAACTTCACTAATTCCCACTATATCTAACTTTAACATGTCCATTTCCCTTTTTACATTTTCTAACCTGCCTTCCCGATTAAGGGATCTGACATTTCAGGCTCCGATCCGTAGAACGCCTGTTTTATTTCTCCAGATAGCGACATCCTCCTGAGTATTCCCCACCTGGAGATCGGAATGGTGGTCTATTTCAAATAGTTCAAATGGCTCTGAGGACTATGGGACTTAACATCTGTCATCAGTCCACTAGAACTTTGAACTACTTAAACCTAACCAACATAAGGACATCACACACATCCATGCCCGAGGCAGGATTCGAACCTGCGACCGTAGCAGCAGCGTGGTTCCGGACTGAAGCGCATAGAACCGCTCGGCCACAGCGGCCGGCCGGTCTATTCCACCTATGGAATATTTTAGCCAAGAGGATGTCATCATTTAACCATACAGTAGAGCAGCATGCCCTCAGGATAAATTAGTTTCTCGTTGCTTTCAGCCGTTCACAGTGCCAGCACAGCAAGGCCGTATTGGTTGATGTTAAAAGGCCAGATCAGTCAATCATCCATACCGTTGCCCCTGCAACTACTGAAAAGGCTGCTGCCCCTCTTCAGGAACAACACATTTGTTAAGCCTCTGAACTGATACCCCTCCGTTGTGGTTGCACCTACGGTACGGCTATCTATCGCTGAGGCACGTAAGCCTCCCCACCAACGGCCAGGTCCATGTTTCATGGGAGGGGGATTGAAGGGGTAGGGCAGATCTGTCATTATGGTTGAACAATTTTATATTTTTACCAACAGACAATTTTTCAAGTGCATTCCACGCAAACATGAAACAATTGTTTAGATATCCTAACGTCAGTAAATTATTCTTAACTTCGTTCACCAAAATATTTACAGTTTAATAATTTCAAGTACTTCTACTTTAAAATATACAAAAACATTGAATATGATGTATTTTTTCATTTTGTTATTTACTTGTGAAAAAGAAAACTTATCTACCATTCGTGTTTGAACATATTCTTGGTGCAAAATCTAGAAATATCAGAGATATTGAGTAACAGTGCCGCTATACCTCGATCACTATCACAATATCGTTATCCGACAAATACCCTATAATTGCTCAACGTATAGCGACAGGGGAGAAAGATGCTAGTTTCTACGCTGTCTGTGTTACAAAAATGTTATGACACATGAAAATTTTCTTCGGCAAAGAGCTCCAGGAGCTATATACGAACGCTTTTGTGCTTGTGTTATTGCCTAGATGGTCGTTCTATTCACTAACTTTCGTTTTTTAAAGTCGTCGATCAGCAGCAGGTAGATAGAAAATCCCAGTCTGCGTATCACTTCAGACACTTAATTAAACTTTTGATTTTCCTACTGACGTACTGAAGTGGGCATAGATAACATCTGTTATCTGGCCACATAAAATAAAAGTCACAGCCCGGACTCCATTGATATCAGTAATAACCGTTTGCACGAATGAGCAGGAAAAAAATATTTTTTTTTCCAGCGCTTAAAATTGTGACTTTGTAGAGCACATCCTAAAGCTGTGCAAACGGTCGGAGTGTGCGGGCGTGTACTGAACGCATTTCTCGAGTGCACGGGACGGACAAAGCAAAGTGGGCCGCGTGTAGTCGGGAGTTGCTAATTATTTTTGCAGCAGTCGGCCTGGGTGGTCCCGCCACCCCGGAGCTAATAAAACGAGTCCACAAGTGAAAATAAAAACCACAGTGGAGGCGAGGGCCGTGTCAGCCAGAACTTACAAGCCCTGCTGCGCTTGTCTTCCTACTCATAAATTATTTAAACAAAGTCAAGGCCTATTTTAAAAGCAGCATCTTCCCATTTCCTCCCTTCGATTTCCAAGGTTCTCAGTATGTCTTACCATACGTTTTAAATACACCATTTAGACTTTCAATTGGTATTTTGTGAAACACAAATTCGAGAAACGAAAAAAAATAAGTAGATAAATGTTACTTCATTTCCTGTCTTCCACCCACAACGAAGTGGAACCTAGCCCCCAAGTACTAGTCCCCAAGACTTCGTCCCGGACAGACAAATTTTACACTCTTCACTGATGAAAAGAGCGGCCCTTACTGGGATAACAATGAGCAAAACACATCATTTCCGATACTTACATACAGATATTACATGACCTGAGATTCAGGCAATCATTTATTGTTTTCTTTATCTCAGAGATTGAGAGTTTTTCTGATGGATTTAGTTTAAACAGTAAACATACGTCAAAGTTTTCAGTAAGGCACCTGAAACTGAATTTAAAGAAGACAAAATACTGAGATTAGATAACAGTTTCTAGAAATGGAATGGTGAAATGAGTTATTAAGTGTTATTAAACTGCTTACTTGTAACGCAAGAGTCGTAGCCGAACAATAGCATCCATGCAATATCGCTGGGATGTTTACACGAGGCTTAAAACTATGTCCTGAGGAGCTTGCAGTTCAGTTTCCAACTTGATTGATAAGTATCCCTCTATATACCGAGAGACGTGATACTTTTGCCAACAAACTGTATCTATTCATTCGAAACATGGTCTTCAAATTTTTTAGCGGCCATTCTGTTTTGTCTCCCATATTGTTCCATCGTCACTTTCAGATAAGCGCAAAATGTTTCGTTCAGTAACGTCTACTATCGATTTCATTCGCTGTGTTTATCTGTAATTACGTCAATGTCTAAAATACATCTAAATGTACTTTTCTTTTTCCAATTCGTAGGGTTCGTGTTGGTGCAATGACTGTTGCATTGCAACTCGCTTTTTTTCAAAAATGAAGTTTTATCTATGGAAACATTATTACTTCTCTAGATATACGGTTAAAATGATTATTACAGGCCCTGTTGTCGATAGTAGAAACTGATATTTCCGTGGCAAACGTCTGTTTTGTTAGCTATCCGTTTATGTATGACTTGTGCTTCTCCGAACACATTTTCCCTCTCTTACTTTCAAAATTTTCTGCCCTTCCATTATATCACCATGGGAATAAAATCCCCGTGCAGTGTTTAGAAGTTCTGGTTGCTCGCTTCTTCATAGGGATCTTGCGTGAATCATTTCTTACATTGTTGCCTCTATACAACATCTAAGGAGAACTCCGTTACAGTGCATCGTGAAAAATTGTTGCACATGTCTCATTATTTTCTGATTGCTCAACAACGACATAACTTACTTCAGTTACAATAGTAATCAGCAAACAGTCTGGATCGTACTTGGCGAAACAAGTTTTCTTACGGATCAAGAACGAGAACCTTATCCATGGCTGCTTTACGAGAAGCAATGTCTGCTTTTTGGGAGTGCTTGAAGTTTTAACACGCTTCTGCTTCCTCCGGAAGTAGTGCAGTAAATGAGCCGGCACTAATATTTCGAATTTCAACTGTGCCATCCGCTGCAGAAGCATTAAGTGTGTGGACACTAATCTTTATTTCACGTCCGTCTCGCCGCCATACGCTAGAACTTATGAGGGTATTGATGACAAAATTCTCTGCAAGAGTTACTATTAATTGTCTTTAATCAGTGAATGACAGCGTTCTGTTGTCTTTTGTCACACTCGTCTTTCCTTTCCTAAATCTTTTCTTCTTCCTACCTATCCCAAGCCTCCTTTATGTGAGTTGCTATGACATTTATTCACTTTTTAAGAGTATGAGTCCGTCTTCTCTTACCACTCTTTCCTAGCCGTTATTGTCTGATTTCCTTAAGAAGCAGTTCGTAACTGATCTATTCTTCTATTTCTGTGCGGTGCCTACCTTGGTTGAAAGATATGATAAAGATAACTGCCGACATCAATCACACACTGAAGGATATGAAATGAATTACCAATAATTTTTTTTTGGATGAAGTGATATGAATTACGATAAGAAAATTTCAGTGCTAACATCCAGTTTAGTGATATGAAACCTTTGTCTTCGGCATCACTGAGACAGCAATAAAATGAAATGATCGTATGGTATTGTTGGCCGGGATGCCCCATGCGGGTAAGTTCGGCCACTGGTTGCAAGTCTTATATCAGACGACGTCACGTTGGGAGAGTTGCGCCTCAGTGATGATGATAATGAAAGGATGATGAAGACAACACAACACCCAGTCCACGAGTGGATAAAATCTCCACCTCAGCCGGGAATCGAACCCGCGCCCGCTACATGGGAGGCACACACCTTACGACTCAGCTAAACATACTGACAGTGAGAGTGGTGTCGTTAGTGTCAGTTTTCTATTGTGGAGGGACTTACCACGTGCATGCGGTATCGAGATATGCTGTTGAATATTCTGATGAAATGAGATTAACATGCCATTCATTAGTTATTTATCAGCAACTTTATTGTAGCCTTCTTTTGTGTAACCTGTACGTTTACTGTCTGCTGGAAGCTCACGTAGAATCAGCACGTTATTCGCTACACTACTTTGGTTATGGTAGAAATATGAAAAGGAAAGGCATTTCAACTTATGTGATAGATCATTAGGGAGAAAGTTTACATCAGCGATAAAGAGACATAGTTTGCGAACTGACCGTGCTAAACTGTTTTATAATGTCAGGTGATCAGAGGCTATTAAGATACAGACTTAATACAGAAAACGCAAAGAAAAGACGAACTGATCCGGCAGGACGTCACAAACGTGTATTATAAGCCTTTTCTTAACAATAGTCGTGAATACTCAATAAACTGTGCAATAAATTCAGCATCTTACACAACGAGAATTACAAAGAAATACAAGAAAGGGTAATTATTCTGCAAAAAACTGATGCAAGCATTAAAATATTTGTATGTTGCACGCACAAAGAAGATAAAAGAAGGAAAAATCGCAACTCTCACTACGTTATTATTAAATAGAAGGGGACTATTTCAAGCAGAGATAACAAAAACATCATAAAATAAGCTCAATCAAAAGGCTATTCGTGTATATGTTTTCTAGATTTTGGACCAAGATGACTTCGATTTTTCTCAGCTCTTGCTATATTTACACTTTTTCACGATTTTTCCCATTTTTCGAGTATTGCAATACATCTCACTACTTCAGCTCGGCATGGTCGATGTCAAACAATAAATTTCTATAAAACTGGTAGATTTTAATTATACTTTTGCCAGTACGGCGCAGCTGGTAGGACTGATAGAAGAGAGAGAGAGAGAGAGAGACGATGCAACGAAGGGAGGTGCGTTACGGGATCGTGTAGTGCGCGCGACAGCGTTACAGAGATGCGCAACGAACTCCAGGGGCAGACGCTACAAGAGAGGCTTTGCGAATCGCGTAAAGGTTTGCTATTGAAATTTCGAGAGACTAATTTCCGGAAAGAGTCAGACAACATATTACTTCATCCCATACACGTCTCTCGAAATGACCACAACGAGAAAATTCGTGAAATTAGAGCTAACACAGAGGCTTACCGACAATCGTGACAGTCATCGTCCCCACTCGCCATTCGCTAGTGGAACACAGAAGGGGGGGGTGGGTGGGGGATCGGAAACTAGTATCAGAAGTATACTCCGCCACACACTATAAGGTGGCTTGAAGAGTACTGATGTAAGTATCCACATAGATGTATAACTGTCTTGCCCAGTCATTCCGACTATTCCGCGCTGTGATCATAGTTTTAATGAAGGAGGAGCTTCCAGTAAATAATGAAAGAAAAATTTGGTTTGGCCAATGTCTGTTGAAAAAAAAGCCTTTTTTGGGTGGGGGAGGGGGGGTCATCGTGGTGGCGCTGTAACTAGCCTTCAAAATGACGTCTGTAAAAAAGATGCGTTCCAAGCAGAGAGCTGTTAATGAGTTTCTTTTGGTGGACAACCAGATATTACATATATTCACAGGCGCGTGCAGAATGTGTACGGAGACCTGGCAGCGAACAAAAGCACGATGAGTCGTTGGGCTAAGCGTCTGCCATCATCGCAACAAGGTCGCACAAACCTATAGGATCTCCCGTGTACCGGTTGGCGGAGCTGTGACTCCCGCAATGTTGAAACGTGCGAACACTCTCTTTCGAAGTGATCGATGGATTACAATTAAACACCTCGCTGCTCAACTGCACGTGTCTATTGGTAGTGCTGTCACACTAGTCCACTAGTTGGGGTACTCAAAGGTCTGTGCCCGCTGGATTCCTCGCCGCCTAAGGACTTCCATCTGACTGGTCCAATAAAGGATGCACTCCGAGGGAAACAGTTCGTGGATGATGCTGAGGTTATTGTTGCAGCCAAACCTTGGCTCCGACGTCGACCAGTAGAGTAGTAGGACGCGGGCATACAGGCCACCCATTGAGATGACATAAGGTAGCCGCATTTACGGAGACTATGCTGAACCAATGGGTTTTGTAGCCAAAAGAGGGGGGAATAATATGGTGTATTGGAATCCTGCGTAAATCTTACCTGATTTCAGAAAAAAATATGTGTTACTTTACTTATTGAATGCCCCTCGTATAAGTTAATTTGTCTGGGAATCGCGCGTATATACGCGAGAGAACAGTCCACCCTAGTCACCGAAGGCTAACTAAAAGCCCCACGATTTACAGCCAGCAACAATTTGACTGTCCGCATACTGGCAGCAGTCGCGAAACGAGTATACATTACATGTCACAGACTACTTCTGCTGCGTTTGCGTTGCTTTCCCGATTAAACATTAAAACTTTACTGGTTTTCTACATTCAACAAGCCGGACGTCGTGGCAGAGCGGTTCTAGGCGCTTCAGTCCGGAGCCGTACGCCTGCTACGGTCGCAGGTTCGAACCCTGCGTCGGGCATAGATGTGTGTGATGTCCTTAGGTTAGTTAGGTTTAAGTAGTTATAAGTCTAGGGGACTGATGACCTCAGATGTTAAGTCCCATAGTGCTTAGAGCCATTTGAACCATTTTTACATTCAACAATTGACCTGCTGCACTCGTGGCAAATTAGCTCAATTATTGCGGTAGTTCACGGGGACATGACTCCTTTGGAGATCCACCGTCTCTTTTACACACATACGCTCATTTTATCATATGTAAGTGTCTTTGGCGCCATGGCATCTTCCCTCTCTCTCACCATAGTCACAGATACAGGTTCGGAAATATATCGTCTCATTCTCTTTTTAGACATTTACAAACAGAGCTGTAAACATGCACGTGCCATCAACAAAATGTACATGCCGCATGCATGCACTCATATACAGGGTTGTCAGAAACGGTCTAAACAGCTTGTAAGGGTGTTGCAGGGCAGACTGTGCTGAGACACAATTGTTAAGAAAAAAAATTTGGATACGTTGCGCTGTTTCCGAGTTAATTATCATTGAAATTAGCCAATGAGGCCATTCCGCGACCTGCCACAGACGGTGTCGCCCAACGTGTTCTCCGTTTGGTTTCCTAAAACCGAAAGAGAGAGCGATTGGACATGGGACGGTGGTAAGGATCGAACCCGAGCCAGAGGCTGAACAGTCTTGTGCGCTATTTTCGAAGACATGAGAACAACTGACATTAACTGTATTTAGTGGGCTGCTGTAATCTGGGCGAGTAACTGCGTAATTGGCTAACTTCCGTGCTAATTAACCCGGAAACGTACAACTTACCCTGCAACTCCCTTATAAACTTATCAGATTGTTTCTGACCACGCTGTGTATCACTTTTCTTAATATATCCCTTTCTCGACGAATTTAACTTACTGGAACACACCATTTTAATTTCGATAGTATCTGCCTCTTGTAATTTCTTGATTAGCAACGAAAATCATTTACAAAAAAAAAAAAAAAAAAAAGCAATAAATCATCACACACAGTAAATAAAAATGTGAACTACTATTTTATATGAAATTGAGAGGTAAATATTCTTCTGTAGTATACATATTTATTGTTCGATGTGGTATTCAAAATTCGAAATATGTGGAAATTACATTATACTGTTACATCATCCCTCGATCTTATGCTGCATCATCACCTTCAAAGTAGTTCCCTTGGCAACGAATACACCGATCCCACCGTTTCTAGCACTTTTGAAATGCATGCTGAACGTCTGTCTTTGTTAAGGTGTTTGTATGTATTGTATTGTATGTTAACCGGGGACCTAGAAACGACGGAGAGGTTCCGTCTCCGCCGCAGCTGCAGTGGTCCACAACCTCACGATGACTACCGCAGTCCACTTCACCCCTCCGCCGCCGCACACAGAACCCACGGTTACTGTGCCCCTGGTCGAACCCCCCCCCCCCCCCCCCAGGGAACGTCTTACACCAGACGAGTGTAACCCCTATGTTTGTGTGGTAGAGTAATGGTGGTGTACGTGTACGTGGAGAACTTGTTTGCGCAGCAATCGCCGACATAGTGTAGCTGAGGCGGAATAAGGGAAACCAGTCCGCATTCGCCGAGGTAGATGGAAAACCGCCTAAAAACCATCCACAGACTGGCCAGCTCACCGGACCTCGACACAAGTCCGCCGGGCGGATTCATGTCGGGGACCAGGCGCTCCTTTCCTCTCCGGAAAGCCGTGCGTTAGACCGCTCGGCTAACCGGGCGGGATTGTTAAGGTGTTTAGTACACTCTACGATTCCGCTTGAATCTTCACTGCGTCATACTTTCGACGCTTCGCCTTGATTTTCATGTTGGGGAGAGGAAACATTTCACGGACCTATGAATAGTGAGAGCGACTGGCGGAGGACAACAGTGATCTTATTTTTATTGAAAAAGTCCTCAGTAATGTAGACTGTATGCGATCGAGTATTGTCATAGTGTAGTACCCTGTGGTTCATGCGCGCACTTCGGTAGACGTTTCATCTCATGTCCTCCCTCAGACGTCTCGCAACATCGCGGTACTAATAGTCTGACCAGGTAATACGAACTCTTCACGAACAATCCTGTCACTATAAAATAAAAGCAACAGGTCGACAAGAAATTAATGTTACGAGGGCGTGTTCAGAACTACTGGCTTAGAATTTTGTATGTGAAATCTCTTAAGGCTTTTCAAATAAAACAAACGTTGTTAACATCCTACATCTTGAAACATCCTGGCAGATTAAAACGGTGTGCCGGGCCGCGACTCGAACTCGGGACCTTTGCCTTTCGCGGGCAGGAGCTCTACCAACTGAGCCACCGAAGCACGACTCACGCCCCGTCCTCACTGCTTTAATTCCGCCAGTACCTCGTCTCCTACCTTCCAAACTGGTAGAGCACTTGCCCGCGAAAGGCAAAGGTCCCGAGTTCGAGTCTCGGACCGGCACACAGTTTCAATCTGCCAGGAAGTTTCATATCAGCGCACACTCCGCTGTAGAGTGAAAATTTCATTCTAAAATTTTATCCTACATCTTTATTCTTCACTTCTAACGTAATTTTGTCGATGCATGAGAAACAGAGTGCTCTAAAATCCGAAAGCGAAGAATTCGTCCACAAATGGAGCACCCTCTGCTTCAGCACCACGGTGCCACACCACACATGTGCCCTGCGACATCTGCAACAATTCATCGCCCCGGGTTCTTTGCCATCGATCATCCTCCATACAATCCGGCTCTGCCCCATCCGATTTTTATCCGTTTCCAAAACTTAAAGAACACCTTCGACGCCTTCACTTACATAGCGATGAAGCGATGTAAGCAGAGGTGAGGTTGTGGCTCTGTCAACGAAGTAAAACATTCTACTGTGACGACATCACCAAACTGGTCTCTCTTTGGAAGAAATTTGTTAGTTGCCATGTTGATTATGTAGAGAAATAAATATATAGACATCAAGGAAAAAATGTACAATGGTAATGAGGATTGTTTTATTTAAATAGATTTAAGGGTTTTAAAATCAAAAATTCGGAGTGATTGCTTTTCAGTACGCCCTCGTAGTTTTGACCTTTTTTTTCCAGAGGTTAATAGGACTATCCCATTGTGACCATTGCTGCTTAGTGTTAGGATCATAGGTGTAACCAGTAAAAAACTTTGAAAGAAAGTTTGGATGGTCTTGAAGTAGTTGTTTAAGATTCCCTGCAGACTTAACCGCGATGCTTCTTATGTTACACTCTTCTGAAACGATACGTTCAAATGTACCATGACTTACTTCCAACATGTTGCAAAGATCTCGAATGGTCTGTTTATGAAGTTCCACAATCAAATCAATCACTTTCCGAACATTTCTGATGTGGTGTTAGTTGACGGCCGACCGGACCTGTCGTCACCAGCAGTCGACGTTCTCTCAAGTTTTGAAACAAGTCGCGAGTCTGCATCTGACCTAGAGCGTTGTCTAAGAATATTTTCTTCAACATTTAGGTGCGTTTCTGAAGCGATTTTCCCAAGTATGAAACAAAATTTTATACAGACACGCAGCTCTTTCAGGCCAACCATCGCAAACCCGCAAACTCCTTGAGGGAGTGAAAATATGCTCGGTAATAACTATCCAGACCACTCAGCTCGCAGCCACTTGCCACAATGATTCAAGAAGGATGTTTGGCGAGACATCTAGCGGTATTTGAGTGTACTCATACCCATTTTTGCACATAATCCAAATTTCAGAAACTTTTGGTTATCAACCGGTATGGTGGTCTACAGACAACAGCCACACACGAATAAACTCATACATTAACCTTTTTTCTTTCTGATACGTTATTTTGTTATTGTTATTACACATTTTTGCCTCCAGGACAGTGGTTAACTTGAATGTTACACGATTATTCATTTTTCCCTTCTTTCCTTCTTTTTCTCCTCCCAAAAGTCTTCATTTTTTGGCTGCGTTCCTGTTTCCTTTGCTCTGTCCATATTTTGCCTGTTTTCTTCCTCTCTTTTACTTCAAATTTCGTGTTCATAATTTGGTTTCTGAATTTGTATCTTTCACTTATTTCAACAATGATTCCTTCTTGTTTTAGGTCTTCTTCCATTTCTTGAATCCAACCGGGGTTTTTGGTTGAGAAAATACTTACTGCATAAAACGTCCTCTTTGTGAGTCTGTTGTTGCTCATTCTATGTATGTGTGTCCATAGAATATTAATCCATTTTCTGATCATGTCTCTGTGTTCATACAATTCTTTGGTTGGTCTCTTCATCCATATACAAGGCGCGTTCAAACAGAAACGAGCCGGAGACATAATTACAGAAACCAGTACCTGTATGTTACCAGTACTGACCTTGGCTGTTGAGACACTTGTCCCTCTGTGACACAAGGTGGTGAATGGCTGTCTCATAAAATTCCCGGGCCTGCGATGTGAACCAGTTCCGCACGTACAGCTGGACGTCGTCGTCCGAGGTGAATCGTTCGCCCCTAAGAGCCTTTTTAGGGAGACCAAAATTGGCGTAATCACAGGGAGAGACGACCCGACTGTGTGGAGACTGATCGAGAATCTCCCATTTGAATTTCTGCAGGAGTGCCGCGACTGTGTTTGCTTTATGAGGCTTTGCATTGTCGTGGAGCAGAATGACCCGACGGGTGAGACTGCCTTGATTTGATCGCTTGGCGAAGGGTGGTCAAGGTTTGCGAGTAACGCTGGGCTTTCACTGTTGTCCCGTGCTACAGGAAATGGATCAGGAGGGGGCCACCTTGTTCAAGGAAGAACGTTAGCATAACCTTTCCTGCACTCGTGTGGACGACGACTTCGAGCTGTACGTGCGGAACTGGTTCACATCACAGCCCCGGGAATTTTATTAGACAGCCATTCACCGCCTTGTGTCATAGTGGGGCAAGTGTTTCAACAGCTAGAGTCAATACTTCGAACATACAGGTACTGATTGCTGTAATTATGCCTCCGGTTTGTTTGTTTTTGCACGCCTCTTACACCATCTCTGTGAACTGCTCTGAGGATTTTAAGTTCTATTTTTTTCTATATTTGTGATGTCTGATGATCCGATTGTTGTCGTTCCTGATGCGTAGAGTGCTTCCGGCAGTACAACTGTACTGTAGTGCCTCACTTTAGCCTGTCTTGAAATATTTCTTTTATTGTAGTGCGTCCATGTTAGTTCGTATGCTTTCTGAAGTTTTTCTGTTCTTGCCTATTGTTTCTGATTATTGCAAGGTCATCTGCAAATGGCAGGCATTTTATGATTGTCTTGTTTGCACACGTTCTTCGTAACTTAGTTTCTTTCACTTTCTCCACCCGTTGTTTGATAATTTTTCCCAAGACAATGTTGAATAAATGGGGTGAGAGATCATCTTCTTGCCTGACCCCTGTGTGTATCTCGAATGGGTATGAGATTTATTCCATACATTTTATTTTGGATGTGGTGTCTGTAAGTGTCTGTAGTATGAGTGTTCTGGTTTTCTATCTATTCTATATTCTTCTAATGGGTCAAAAAGAATCTGCCTGTCTATTGAGTCGTAGGCCTTCTTAAAGTCCACTTAGGCTGCGTTCACACTGCCGACCGGGCCGAGCCGAGCCTGGCCGGGCCGCCGCCCGCTTCGATATCAAACACATGGTTTTGAATTGCGGTGTTCACACTAGCGGCCGGGCCGCGCCGACACGGCGTGAGCCTCCCGGAGCCGAGCCGGCGACATCCCGAGTGTTTAATATTGCCGGCGCGAGCCGACCGCAGGCGCGAGCCTGTGGAGCAGCACTACAGCTTCTGCAGTACACGCATCACACGTCCCCCTTCTGCTTTCATCACAAGTGTGACTGCACACGTCTTTTATTTTAAGATGTTACCTCACATTTCACAATCAGTGAGGAAAAATTACGTTTATTATAATGATACATGCGAAATTACTTTTATTTCATTTATTTAATCTACCGTATTTACATGCATTTACAACAATAGCTTGCCAGCGATCGCGGCATTGCCGCCACTGAATAGTTCGCATTTACTTGCAAACGGAGACAGATATGAGTGTCACTGAGGGACGGAAATGTGTCCCTACCAGATGATAATGCATTGTAAAGTCATGCTGTGGCAGCTCCTTATCAGTGGAAATAGAACCACTGAGTCAAAGGGCATTATCTCAAAACTCTTCGCCTATCAATCTGTCTATCTTACAAGGTAATGAAAATAATTCTGTGAGGTCATCAGTGGCTCCACATAATGAACCATCACCACTGCCAAGCGCTGCATCATGAAGAAAAAAGAAGAAAAAAGTTGGAAAATTATGAAGGAGTATTTCTGCGATTCTTTGTTGAAGCCACAGCAATACATTACCCAAAATGACGAAGCTAATTACTTCCTAATGATTCTCAGGAGTCCCATAAACTCTCTTCCCCTCAGAGGTAAGCGTTTGTGAAATTTAAAATACAAAAGCATGGCTACAATTAATTGGATGTAGTGAATGCTGTACAAAGTTCTACTGCAAACCAAAAAGTGTGTACTAACGAATCTTACCTTATCGTTATACACAATTTTTCTTCTGCTGTTATACTTCTGCGAAAATTTGTGTTCTGTTTAGAAATTTTGTCTTGAATGTTCTGCAGCATATACTGAAATGTATTATGATTCATTTTGTAATTCGAATAAAATTTTTCAGGATAGTTTTTAAGTTCTTCAGATAAAGAAAAAAAACCTCCTAAATGTCTGTCGCTATTTATGGGATGAACCCATAACCTCCTAGTTCTTCTACACTTCTAAACTCGACGAGTTACTGTAGAGTCAAAACAATACCAATAAAAGAGTGAAGACACTGTTCTACACGACAGCACAGACTAGCTAAAGGCGAGCAACTGTTGACTGCAGCTGCGTTTTCTACTGACTTGCTTGTCAGCTGTCGAAGGGTGGGGATCTTTTTAAATTTATTTATTTGGCCTCCGGCCAGCCATTTAGCCAAAGATTGGGGATTACCTTGACAGTGCAGCGCAGCCCGCCAAGGAAGAAAAAAAAAAAACTATGAAGAACAATGAAACGCACATCTGTGCCGATCTACAGTAGTTTCATTAACTCTCCATTATTTTTTCCGTCAAAGTAGACAACGAGACTACAGAATTGCGCTTCAGTTATCTTTTAGTTCGAAATACGAAATGTACATCATACTAATTGTAGGATGTTGATGACAAATAATTGTTTGTCTTTTCTGATGCGACGTGTGGCCAATTATAAAAGCATAGCAGATGATTGTCCAGTAGCCGAGGGAAAAATTCTTATACATTTGGATTTATCTAGAGAATGAGACCATTAAAATAATAAGAGGGACCGGCACTAGGTCTGCGCTGATCACTAGTAATTAGTTTTTTTCTGTCCTGCATTATATGACTACACTAAACCAAGCTGTAACCGCGCGAACTCCGTGGCTTGCGGACGCGGCACTAACGCCACTGAATAGCTCGCATTACTTGAGACCAGAGACAGATATCAGTATCATTATCATTTCAAAAACTTTGTGGTACTTTTAGCTACATTTCATTCCCAACAATGTATGGTCTAAAACGGATCTAACAGTAAGCTACCCGCTACATAACTTTTTCACTACAAGATTTGTAAATCAAGTGCACTACGTTGACAAATAGTATCATTTCACAATGACTGTTAAGAAATATGGAAAGATAAATGATTCGATACGAAGCTAAGATGTTGCACTGCCACGTGTACAAAAATCAGATTTTTTAGCCTCATACTTTCTTCAAAATCGGTTGGGAAGCGTTACGAAACTAAGAAATCACGCGAAACGAAAAGTAGACTTTTTCTTTTTTCACGACGTAAGTAAAGCTTTTAAGGAAAAAATAATTTCATAAAACGATGTGGCGAAGTTTTATATACCACTAAGAATTTTTAAAACATGAAAATCGGAGAAGTGGATTTTCCCCCATTTCGCCGTCCCGGCTCGGCGCGGCGCGCAATATGAATGCACTACTCGTCGGCCTGAGCTGGCTACTAGGCACGAGCCGAGCCAGTATGCGTCAGCCCGGCCCGGCCCGGCTGGCAGTGTGAACGCAGCCTTATGCGGCTGCAGCATTGCGGCTACAGTCTGACATTAGGAACGTTTGCAGGTTCCAAATTTGTTCAATATAGAACCTTCCTTTTCCGAAGCCTCCTTGGTATTCACCTGACTTTTTGTCAGTCTGTGGTTCTAGTCTATTGAGTAATGCTTGGAGGAAATTTTGCAGGTCACCGGCAATCTCTGTAGAGGGTTTGTCTTGTCGCCCTTTTTTGGAGTGGGTGAATCAGCGCACATTTATCCACGTGAAATTTTTACTGTATTCAATATTTATGCAAGAATTTCATGGATTTTCTTTGTGGTGGCTTGATCCTTGAGTTTCCAGAACTCGGAAGTAATGCCGTTTTCTCCTGGGGCTCTGTTATTTTTAGTTGTTATGTAATCTCCTCTACCTTTGTTATTGAAGGTGGCTTTAGATCTCGGTTTGGTACTGTTATCGTTAATAGTAGTTTTTTTTTAGGCTTCTCGCAGTTGAGGAGTTTATCAAAATATTTTTTAAGAATTTGCAGTTTTCTTTAGTATTTGTTTCCAGAGATCCGTCTGTTCTTTTGAAGCAAATATCTGGAGGTTAACTTTTTATATTTTCCCTGAAAATTCTGTAGAAATTTCTCGTGTTATTTCTATTGACGTCTTCCTCCATTCCATTTAGTCTATTTTGTCGCATGTCCTTTTACACTATTCTAATATCTTTCGAGGACTGCTTCTGGACTTTGTGGAGATCTTGCCGTGTCTCTTTGGTTCTGCTAAACTTCTTCCAGGCCTGGAATCTACGTTCAGTGGCCTGATCAAAAGTTGAGTTTAGGAGATTGAGCAAAACGTATTGCATTCTGAATTGCCTTCGAGAGGTCTGTAAAATTTTCTGCTGAACTTTGATTCATTTCTTCAATAATTTTGTCTTTGTTTATCTTCCATTGTTCTCAAGACGCATTGCATTCTGAATTGTGTTCGAGAGGTCTGTAAAATTTTCTGCTGAACTTTGATTCAATTCTTCAATAGTTTTTTCTTTGTTTATCTTCGATTGTTCTGGGTCCGGTCTTATAATTTTTTCTGTGTTGTCTTTCTGTCTCTTGGGATTGGCCTAATTTTCGTTTGTAGGAAGTGATGGTCGGATTCGAAGAATCGTATGCGTGCTCTCACATTCAGAATTCGCTTTTATTTTTGCTTGTGATGGCTACGTGATCCCTTTGAATTTCTCTCCATACGTTTTTGGTCGTTTTACATCTTTGAGTTTTCGGTTTGAGATTTGAAATAGCGTTGACATAATTTCTAAGCTAAAATTGTGACAGTGAAATATGAGATGTTCCCAATTTTTGTTTGTGTGTTTGTGTGCTGTGTATGTTCCTGTGATCTGTTTGTACTTCTTCTGCTTGCCTAGTTGTGCATTGAAGTCTCCTAATACAATTTTAAAATGTCTTTCTGGTATTTTATTTAATATTTCTTGCATGTATTCCTCAAAGTCTATGACTTCTTGTGGTTTCTTTCTTTTGTGATCGTTTGTCTGTGCATGTGTGTTGATGATTGTGTATCTTTTGTCTCCTGATTTGAGAGTTATTGCCGGTGTTCCTTTTCTGACAGCACGTTTTCCTTTGCGTACCTTGCGGTTTTCTGTGTTGAAGTGGTATTCGTCTGTGAAACGCGTCTCTTGTATTGTTAGGGCTTTGAAATTTTTCCAGAACATCAGTAAGCTGTTTGATTTTGCGTATTTGTGTTGATCGTGCCAACATAGTGTTGGTAAAGAGGGTTCGAGAAGCTCCGATTCCTTTCCTTCTCATGTTGTTCCCAGAATCCGATGACCAAGAGAGCCCAGTATATTTACTGAGGCCTCGGGTAGTGGATATTTTTCCTGTTGTTATATCACGATTTTTTCAAGCTGAAAGTGATTTTGGTGATCTCTTTATGAGATCACGAATGTTAAATTCTTGGTTGTTGAGATCAAGTCATATTTGTAGCAGCCGCGCAAACTTGTTGGACAGACGCTGACCACTAGCCGCTGGATGCCAGAAGAGACACTAATGGGTTAAGGTCTAAGTTAGTATTTGGTCCACCATGGGTATTTCATTTCCCCAGTAGCCGGCGTGGGTGGCCGATCGGTTCTAGGCACTACAGTCTGAAACCGCGCGACCGCTACGGTCGCAGGTTCGAATCCTGCCTCGGGCATGGATGTGTGTGATGTCCTTAGGTAGGTTAGGTTTAAGTAGTTCTAAGTTCTAGGGGACTGATGACCTCATAAGTTAAGTCCCATAGTGCTCAGAGCCATTTGAATAATTTTTTTCCCCCAGTACTACCCATTTCTGGGAGGCTTTCCCCCATCCGGCAGCAGGGGATGCGCCCGATGGCGGATCTAACAACCCCACTTTGTTTTCACTGAAGCACCAAAGAAACTGGTATAGGTCGGCAACGCCTGTTTAAGATAACAAGCGTCTGGTGCAGTTGTTAGATCGGTTACTGCTGCTACAATGGTCGATTATCAAGATGTAAGTCGTGTTACAGTCGGCGAACGAGCGATGGGACACAGAAACTCCGAGCTAGCGATGGAGTGGGGATTTTCCCGTACGACCATTTCATGAGTTACCGTGAATGGAATCCGGAAAAACATCAAGTCTCAGATATAGCTGAGGTCGGAAAGTGATCCTGAAGAACGGGACCAACGACGACTGAAGAGAATCCTATAACGTGACAGAAGTGCAACTCTTCCAGAAATTGGTGCAGATTTCAATGCTGGGCCAACAACAATTGTCAGTGTGCGAACCATTCAACAAAACATCATCAATATGGGCTTTCGGAGCCGAAGGCCCACTCGTGTATCCTTGATGACTGCACGACACAAAGCTTTACGTCTCACCGATATGGGACTGTTGATGATTGTAAACATGTTACCTGGTCGGACGAGTCTCGTTTCAAATTGTATCGAGCGAATGGACGTGTACGGATATGCAGACAATCTCATGAATCCGTGCACCCTGCGTGTCAGCAGGGGACTGCTGAAGCTGGTGGAGGTTCCGAAATGGTGTGAGGGGTGCGTAGTTGGAGTAATATGGGACCACTGATGCGTCTAGATCAGGGGTCTCCAAACATTTTAGCCTAAGGGCCACACTGGCTTTTCCACCAAGCCCCAAGGGCCGCAACCTAGCTGCAGTTTGTGTAAGTTTTCTTGTAGCCTAATACCCCTGTACCGCTGGGAACTTCTCGCTACAGTTCAGAAGTTTTTGTGGCGCTTACCACTGCTGCCATTCTTTACGAACTGATACTCAGTGGCACTACAGTGGGCATTACGCAGTGAACTGTTTTTGTTTGACCTAGAGCTGTGGACTTAATTTCATTTCAGCTACATTGATACAAAGAAATACTTTATAATTTTTCATAATGCGGGGCCTAAGTCATAAAATATTTCTTTAAAGTCATTACCGCCATTAGACTGTTGTTTATTTGCAGTGTTTCATTTACACTTACACAATCATGATTTCGGCTTCAAAGAGCCCTTATCAAGTGTTTCCTGAAAGCAGGTTAGACAATAACAGTGAAACACATAACAAGTGATATAACCGTATAACAATCCATATTTGTAATGTTTACTTACAAGTGTTACAAATGGCCTAAGATGGTTTTCATATGTGGTAGCTGATTCAGTTGTTAACATTAATATGTCATCTTTATGTCATATAAATAAAATGTCACTACTATAACATGTAAATAAGATTTATAGCACCAAGATTACAGCCATATGAATCAATACCACGGTGTACTCATGTCTGTAATTGTATCTCATCAACCATTAACAAATACTATGATATCCCCACTTTTATATTATGTTAAATTTAAATGTACTGTTTAACTTGAAATCTTTTGATTCTTTTATTTGCTTAAATGCTTTTATGTGCATGACTTGTTTCACAAACCTGTGTTATTTACACTTGTTCCTAAGTAATGTTCCAACACGTATAAGCCAGGAAGTTGTTATTGAAATGATTATTAAAGACTGAAAGAATAGCACTAAACAGATACTTTATGCGAAATAAAGTTCGTTAAGCAGGTTAGTTTCTTACGTTTTTTTCCGCTCGTTGTGCTAATCAGTCGTTATGGGATGTGCTTGATAAGCAAGGTTCGAAGGTAATAAAAAAATAAAATACGACGGGCCGGATACCACGCATGTCTGGCCCATTACCGCGGGCCGGATTGATGGTGTTCGCGGGCCGGTACTGGCCCGCGGGCCGTAGTTTGGAGACCCCTGCTCTAGATACAACTCTGACGGGTAACACGTACGTAAGAATTCTGTCTGATCACCTGTATTTATTCATATTCATTGTGCATTTCGACGGACTTGGGCAATTCCAGCAGGACAATGCGACACCCCATACGTCCAGAATTGCTACAGAGTGGCTCCAGGGACACTCTTCTGAGTTTAAACACTTCCGCTGGCCACCAAACTCCCCAGACATGAACATTATTGAGCATATCTAGGATGCATTGCAATGTGCTGTTCAGAAGAGATCTCCACCCCCTCGTATTCTTGCCGATTTATGGACTATCTTGCAGGATTCACGGTGTCAGTTCTCTCCAGCACTACTTCAGACATTAGTCGAGTCCATACCACATCGTGTTGCGGCACTTCAGTGTGCTCGAGGGGCCCCTACACGATATTAGGCAGGTGTACCAGTTTCTTTGGATCTTTAGTGTATAATAATAAAAAGTTTTTCGCTCATCGGTTTTTTGGATCATTTTGTTGAATTTAGTGATCCTCCGCTATTCATTGAGAAAACTGCAAAGCGACCGTAATGGAATGTCACGGTGGCGCTGGCAGCAGCGTTTGTTTCAGTGTTCACCAAGTGCATAACACAAAAAACGCAACAAACTTTAATCTTTATTATTAACATCGAAAAGCACGAAACTTTTTAACTTCTCTCTTGGACTTGTTCCTACTGTAAAGGCTCGGAATTATAGTGCCAATTTGTGGCACTACGTTATTCTTTCTCTCACGAGAATGATGAATGGCCTAGGAACTGATAACTAAGCGAAGAAATTAAGTTTGGCTTATTTCAGTATATATTGGTGAAAACAGCGCCTTTTTTGCTACGTTGCCTCTGAAAATTCCTCGAGCCGAAATGAATTCTGAACTGACGCTTTGGACGCCGCTGAGGGACCCCTGACAGCGCCACGGCAGAGGCACCCATTCTTCGCTGGAGTCGTGCGACTGCGACGGCTGGTGCTACGCTGGCGACGCGCACGACCCACAGACGGTCACGGAATCCACGTCCGCATGACTACTGGCTACTCGTCCTCCGCGCGTGACAGTCCGGCGGTAGAATAAACCACCTCGCCGCATCAAACCAGCGTTCCAGCTCCGTGAGTCGTTTGTCTGGCACTCTCCACCGGCGACGAATATGATGTGCCTCTGGAAACAACTTGTTGTCTGGGAGGTCGCTCTTCTCATCTTGTGGGTTTCCTTGTGGGCTACTATTCATACTCAAGCTCAGACAGGTAGGTCTAAGATTGTTTCATAGCGTTCAGTGGTGAGCGTCTTTTCTCTACGTTTCGTGCTCGAGATGTCAGGCTGTCTTGTCGCTGTAACTTTTGCAAACAACATTTCATAAAATGTAGCAGATTTTAACACAGAGTAATAAATGTAGATGAAATTTTTTTCTGGTAGTACTGTTTTGTACAGGATGACAATTACTGACTATATATAAAAAAAAACGTGAATTAGTTTCAAACTACGGCGTGTGTACAGCTTATTCAACATGTAAGCGTCACTACAGACATTCGGATTTAAGTTATAACATTTTCTTTATGCCTGCCATCATTGGCGATGATGTGGCGCAGACTAATAGCGGAATTCTGCATGACTCGCTTAAGTGTCCGAACAACGATGCTGTCGATGACCTCCTGAACGGCTATTTGCAGTTCAGCAACGGTTTTCGGTTTGTTGCTGTACACTTTGCGTTCAATAGAGCCCCACGAAAAGGAGTCGATTGTGTACAGATCTGGAGAATATGGCGGCCCATCGAGGCCCATGCCAGTGGCCTCTGGGTCCTGCGGAGCCAGAATGCAGTCTCCAAAGTGCTCCTCCAGGACATCAAACATTCGATGGGGTAGAGCGCCGTCTTTCATGAACCACATCCTGTCGATTTCATGGTCACTTTGGATAGTGGGGATGAAATCATCTTCCAAAACCTTCACGTACCGTTCGGTAGTCACCGTGCCATCAAGAAATATAGCACCGATTATTCTGTGACTGGACACTGCACTCCACACAGTCACCCCTTGAGTGTGAAGAGACTTCTCGATCGAGAAATGCGGATTCTCAGTCCCCCAGATGCACCAATTTTGCTTATTGACGAACCCATTCAAATGAAAGTAGGCATCGTCGCTAAATCAAGCC
The DNA here is from genome assembly GCF_023864345.2 of Schistocerca serialis cubense. NCBI lineage: Eukaryota > Metazoa > Arthropoda > Insecta > Orthoptera > Acrididae > Schistocerca > Schistocerca serialis. The sequence continues at coordinate 150,226,072 of NC_064640.1, forward strand.
ATACATGGCTTACTAATTATGCCCCGCGGCTTACGTCCTAGCGCAAACCGTTCAGAAGTTATGACGATTTTATTTCACATAGTTCAATAATTGTTACCCAGTAAGTTTGTATGAAGTTCTCGCCAGTTTCAGTGAAACATTGTATGTGAGAAGCGTATGTGCGCAAGTCAGAATGACTGTAGATCAGTTAAATGTAATACCGTATTAGCCCAAAAGTTTAGAGACTGGATTACTAAATAATAGAGGAATGTAAAGTTGTTGGTTTTAATGCTTTAGGTGCTCTACATAGTCTCTCCAAAGTTGAGTTCAACGCACGTAATACTCATACATCTATGAAACTGCTAGAAACGTTTTTCTGTGGGATGTTGTTCAAATCGCGCGTCACATTAGCGTCAATGTAGGTTAGTCGCCAAAGCATTGGCCCTTCATGTCGATTTCTGTGCTTTGTCGTTCTGTGGCATGTTCGTATTGGTAAAACCAAGTCTCGTCGACCGTGATGATTTTTTCCAGAAGAGAACTGTCCACGTTTTGCATTTTAGTCAAGTCGTGGCATCGGTCCACCGGTCGTTGTTTTTGTTCGGGCTTCAATGTGAGGGGGACGAACTCCACACACACTTTTTTCCTCTCAAAAACATTCTGGAGAATGTCTCGAATACTTGATTTAGAGATGTCATTTAGCTCCACTGCAATTTGTGACACAACAACGTCGACCCATTATGGCCTCACCTCCATTTCTGAACACTGTCTGCTCACAACTGTTTGGTCGAATGTGCATCTGCTGTTTACAGATGTCAGTTCAGTCTACCACCGTAGTTACTGCGCTGATGTCGCTTATACACCAGGAATAAATTGAGCCTATGAACTATTTGGACGGGCAGTGTACATAAAAATAGTTCTTGGATATATTTCCTTTGTTATAGGTTTGGCTCAAGTGTGTTATCACTTAATCCCCATGGTTCAAGTTCAGCATCGGAAAATTGCCTCCAGTAACCTCCAGATGAGGGCGGGAAGTTGAGGCAATATGTTCACTCCTTGTATGTATTAAATACCTGACCTTAGCTGTGTAGACCAAGCGAGGTGGCGCAGTGGTTAGACACTGGACTCGCAGTCGGGAGGACGACGGTTCAATCCCGCGTCCGGCCATCCTGATTTAGGTTTTCCGTGATTTCCCTAAATCACTCCAGGCAAATGCCGGGATGGTTCCTCTGACCGAGCGGGGTGGCGCAGTGGTTAGCACACTGGACTCGCATTCGGGAGGACGACGGTTCAATCCCGTCTCCAGCCAACCTGATTTAGGTTTTCCGTGATTTCCCTAAATCGTTTCAGGCACATGCCGGGATGGTTCCTTTGAAAGGGCACGGCCGATTTCCTTCCCCATCCTTCCCTAACCCGAGCTTGCGCTCCGTCTCTAATGACCTCGTTGTCGACGGGACGTTAAAACAACACTAACCTAACCTAACCTAATGGTTCCTCTGAAAGGGCACGGCCGACTTCCTTCCCCATCCTTCCCTAATCCGATGAGACCGATGACCTCGCTGTCTGGTCTCCTTCCTCAAACAACCCAACTTAGCTGTGTATCTCCACTGAGACACACAGCAGTTTCTGTTGCAACATAGCTGCATACGTCGATGTGATCACGTCCCTTGGCGGTCTTTTCTTCATGCCACTTCTACGAATCTTTTGTTATTAAGTTGATACGTTCAATCTAAAGTTAAGTATACATCAGTTTCTATCACATCCAATTTAAGGTTCGTTACGAAAAAGTAACTTTTATTGTTCCATCAGCGTTATGATATGTGTGCCTGACACACAATACTCGAACTTTCTGAGGTTGAAACTACCCCGAAGCCTTCCGTCTCTGTTGTTATTAAGTTTCTCTCCTATACGTTCAATGAACGGCTGGAAAACTAATGTCCTTCTCTCCATTCCAAACGTCAAGATGGCTGATAAAATTATTCACCTAATCTTCATTGATACTCTGCAAAATCATATAAAATGCATAGCTAAAAGTCCGATTCATTGTCTCATACACTAAGGTTACTCCCCGTTCCATTAATTAATGGAGCGTGAGAATGGTGATTGCTTTTATACCTCTGCTATTTGCCTCATTTTATCTTCCCCACCTCTACGGGCAAATACGAAGAGGGCTGATAAATTTTCGCAGTATCTGCCTTGACAGGCGATTGTTGACGTTTTACAAGCAACTTCTCACAATACAAGTGTCGATTTTTTTCAGTTAAAATTTTGCAGTATATGCATTACACCCTCTCGCCAATCAAGCAAACTTTTGATTATTGCTACCACATTAATTTGTATGCGCTTGCTGACTCCTTTAAGTCCGAGGTTCATATGGGCAGCACACATTTGAGCAGCGTTTAAATATGTATCATATAAGTGATTTGTTTCCGATCACTTTTGTAGACAAACTGCAGCTTCCCATTGTCCTACAGAAGAACCGAATCCAACCATTTGCTTAGTCTACTACCAAAGTTATGTGATCGTTTCATTTTATATAGATAAAAATTGTTGCTTTCGTGTATTTATATGACATGATTTACACTGTTTATTTTTCATTAACACTGTAGTCAAAGGCTGTCACACTTTAAGATTTCGTGGGATGCTCACCATTACATTTCTCTACATTAAGAACTAACAGCCGATGTTAGGAGCACACTAACATTTTTTCCAGATCTGATTTGATATCACCAAAGTTTTTATCGTATTCTTTGCATCATCAGTGAAAAGTTTGCGGTTGGAACTAATACTATCGCCTACGTCAGTGAACTATAACATACACTCTAATGGATTTATTACACATCCTTCTGGCACATTAACTATTTAGTTAAGTGTAAAGTTCTGCAACCCATCTGTCAAGAAATTTTCGATCCAGTTGCAAAACTGGTAAGGTGTCCCATTGCACCGTACGTATTTTAAGTCGCTGTTAAAACACTAAGCAAAAAGATTTCTTAAGCTCTTGAGATTCGTGGTTACCACCATCCATGGCACTGAGGATAGTGGGTATAAATAACACTATTTGGTCTCCACAAAATCTATGTTTTCGGTATCATCGCTGGTTATCAAGAATAATTTCCTTGTTAGCCTTTAAGTTTAAATTCAGAATACGTTCTAGGGTTTTCGTACAAATAATGCGAGTGACATAAGACGGCAGTTATCTGAATGAATTCCGCTTTCTTTCTTCCCCAATCAATCGGAAAGAAGTATGACCACTTATTTAATAGCTCTTTGGTCCTCCTTTCCAACGCGATACAGCAGCGATTCTGGAAGTCGTTAGTAGGTTTTTGGACGTATGCGGCATCAAATGTTTACTCACATGTCACGCAATTCCCGTAAGCTACGGGGCGGCTGTTTATGTGTCCGGAGCTGGCATCCGATAGTGCCACATGTATGTTTTATTGGGTTCAAATCTGGCAAATGTTGGGGCCAGTACATCTATGTGAAATCACTGCCGCGTGGGATTAGCCGAGCGGTCTAGGGCGCTGCGGTCATGGACTGTGTGACTGGTCCCGGCGGAGGTTCGAGTCCTCCCTCGGGCATGGGTGTGTGTGTTTGTCCTTCGGATAGTTTAGGTTAAGCAGTGTGTAAGCTTAGGGACTGACGACCTTAGCAGTTAAGTCACATAAAATTTCACACACATTTGAACATTTTGGAATCACTAACACGCTCCGAAAACCACACTGGCCCGATTCTGACCTTGTGGCATGGACAGTTAGTCTTCAATATCCGATCGAAGCCCAGGTGAATATCTCCATGGTACAACACTGATCCCATCGGCTTGAGCCCGTGTCGTGCTTCATGTTCTGAGCAGTCACTCGCCTGAATGGAAATTTGAAAATCTGCAGTAAGTTCCTATGGAACGAAACTGCTGAGGTCATCGGGCCCTAGGCTTACACACTACTTAATCTGACTCAAACTAACTTATTGTAAGAACAACACACACACCCATGCCCGAGGAAGGTTCGAACCTCCGACGGTGGGAGGGGGGGGGGGGGGGGGAGCCCCGCGGCAAGGCGGCTCAGAACACGTAGCTACCCCACGCGGCTCCTCCTCTGAATGACAGAGTTCCCAGACGGGACCATGGACTTGCTATAAAAACAAACATGATTCATCTGACAAGGCGACAGGTTGGAAGATATCTGCCTAGTAAGTGGATAAAGGATGGAAAAGGCTGACTATGGTTTGATAACGAAATTCGGAGAATGAAGAGAAAGTTAAGGCTGTTGCACTCTCGGTTCAAAAGGGAACGCACAAATGACGACAAGCGAGGGTTAGTAGAGATTCGTGCGTCTGTGAAAAGATCTATGCGCGAAACATACAACAACTACTACCGTCACATCTTAGCAAAAGATGTGACAGAGAATCCGGGAAAATTATGGTCTTACGAAAAATCGCTAAGTGGATCTGAGGCTTCCATTCAGGCCCTTGTTGACCAGCCTGGTGTGGCAGCTGAAGATCGCAAAAAGAAAAAGCCGAAGATTTGATTTTCACGTTCAAGAAATCGTTCACAGAGGAGAATCGTGCAAACATATCATCATTTGACCATCGGACCGACCCCCGTATAGGTGACATAGTAATAAGCATCCCTGGTGTATAGAAACAAGTGAAAGATTTGAAAGCTAACAAATCACCAGGTCCGAATGGAATCTCATCTCGATTTTACAGTGAGTACTCTAAGGCACTGACCCCTTACCTCACCTGCATTTATCGTGAATCTCTCGCCAGCACCGAGTACCAAGTGACCGGAAAAAAGCGCGGGTGACCCAGTAGAAGAAGGGTAAAAGAACGGATCCGCAAAATTACAGGCCAATATCCCTAACTTCTGTTTGCTGCAGAATCCTTGAACATATTCTAGGTTCGTATATAATAAACTTTCTTGAGACTGAGAAGCTTATGTCCACGAATCAGCATGGCTTTAGAAAGCATCGCACGTACGAAACTCAGCTCGCCCTTTTCTCACATGATATGCTGTGAACAATGGATGAAGGGCAACAGCCAGATTACTTATTTCTAGATTTCTGGGAAGCGTTTGACACGGTGCCCATTGCAGGCTATTAAAGAAGGTACGAGCATGTGGAATAAGTTCAAAGATACGTGAGTGGCTTGAAGACTTCTTAAGTAAACACATCAAAGAAAGTTCTGCATCACCCCGGTTCCCAGAACGCCTGAAGATAGGCGTTGACTGTGGATATTGTATCACAGACACAGTCCCTTTGATTGTTCACAGATGTCACTAAACACGCCCAAAGTTGTAAACAACCATGCATGAGCAGCGCCTATTAGACGGAGGGGGTACGACAACCGATCAGTTCCAGTGATTCCACCAAGAAGGAGGTACACGGCTCTTGTTGTCTGTAGTTCAACCACGCCTAGACGGACAATACCGTGGTTAGATTGGGTCCGAATTGTTACTTTGTGCCAGGAAGGGCTCTCAACAAGGGAAGTGTCCAAGCGTGTCGGAGTTAACGAAAGCGATGTCGTTCGGAAATGGAGGAGATGCAGAGAGGCAGGAACTGTCGATGACATCCCTCGCTCAGGCCGCTCAAGGGCTGCTACTGCAATGAATGACCGCTACGTACGGATTATGGCTTGGAGGAACCCTGACAGCAATTTCACCGCTTTGAATAATGCTTTACGTGCAGCCACAGGACGTCGTGTTACGACTCAAACTGTGCGCAATAGGCTGCATGATACGCAACTTCACTCCCGACGTCCATGACGAAGTCCATCTTTGCAACCACGACAACATGCAGCGCGGTTCAGATGGGCCCAACAACAAGCCGAATGGACCGCTCAGGACTGGCATCACGTTTTCTTCACCGATGAGACAATCGTCGGAGACGTGTTTGGAGGCAACCCGATCAGCCTAAACGCCTTAGACATACTTTCCAAGTCCGCAGCTCGTGGTCGTGCGGTAGTGTTCTCGCTTCCCGCGCCCGGGTGCCCGGGTTCGATTCCCGGCGGGGTTAGGGATTTTCTCTGCCTCGTGATGACTGGGTGTTGTGTGATGTCCTTAGGTTAGTTAGGTTTAAGTAGTTCTAAGTTCTAGGGGACTGATGACCATAGATGTTAAGTCCCATAGTACTCAGAGCTATTTGAATCATACTTTCCAGCGAGTGCAGCAAGGTAGAGGTCCCCTGTTTTTTGGGGTGGCATTATGTGGTGCCGACGTACGCCACTGGCGCTCATGGAAGGCGCCGTAACTGCTGTACGATACGTGAATGCCATCCTCCGACAGATAGTGTAACCATATCGGCAGCATATTGTCGAGGCATTCGTCTTCGTGGACGACATCGTACACATCTTGTGAATGACTTCCTTTAGGATAACGACATCGCTCGACTAGAGTGGCCAACATGTTCTCCATACATGAACCCCACCAAATATGCCTAGGGTGGATTGAAAAGGGCTATTTATGGACGACGTGATCCACCAACCACTCTGACGGATCTACACCGAATCGCCGTTGTGGAGTGGCAAAATCTGGAGCAACAGTGCCTTGATGAACTTGTGGATAGTATGTCACGACGAATACAGGCATGCATCAATGCAAGAGGACGTGCTACTGGGTATTACAAGTACCGGTGTGTACAGCAATCTGGGCCAGTACCTCTGAAGGTTTCGCTGTATGGTGGTTCAAGACGCAATGTGTGGTTTTCATGAGCAATCAAAAGGGCGGAAATGGTGCTTATGTTGATTTCTATTCCACTTTTCTGTACAGGTTCCAGAACTCTCGGAACAGAGGTTGTGCAAAACTGTTTTGATGTGTGTAGTAGAACCCAGTATGATGCCCTCTGGTGGCTTGCGGGGTATCTATGTAAATGCAGATGTTGATGTAGACACGCGCCCACTGCTATCGTAATCACGATGTGATTGTATTAAAATTCGATCACGTAGAGGTCTTATGCTGCGGAGCCCCAAAGTTCAACTATACGCACTGAATGGTGTACTCTAAACAATTGTACCTGCGCCAGAATTGCACTCTAAAGTCAGATTTGCCACATATCGTCGCCTATTCTGATTAACAGAGCCGAAAAGGTTGCGACGTCCTCTTTCTATGATGGGGCATGGACGTCCACACCACGTCACCTACTCATGGTTTCAGCGTGCTTCCGCCGCTTCCCATCGACAGTGGCAAGCAGACAGCCAACCAACTTCGGTGTTCCCGAGATGCTCGTTCCCCGACACCAGGCAATAACAATGCACCTTTTGCAGAGTCACTTATGTCAGTGGATTTCCCATAAGCTGCCCGTTATCTTCGTTACAATGATTCCCCCTTCTTTCCTGCTCCGCCTACATACTTCCGCTACCGCGTCACCAGGCGGCATTTAATCTGGTGGTGGGTATGCTCATCAGTGTATCTCTGTTCATGGAATTTGCGACAAAATACACTCCTGGAAATTGAAATAAGAACACCGTGAATTCATTGTCCGAGGAAGGGGAAACTTTATTGACACATTCCTGGGGTCAGATACATCACATGATCACACTGACAGAACCACAGGCACATAGACACAGGCAACAGAGCATGCACAATGTCGGCACTAGTACAGTGTATATCCACCTTTCGCAGCAATGCAGGCTGCTATTCTCCCATGGAGACGATCGTAGAGATGCTGGATGTAGTCCTGTGGAACGGCTTGCCATGCCATTTCCACCTGGTGCCTCAGTTGGACCAGCGTTCGTGCTGGACGTGCAGACCGCGTGAGACGACGCTTCATCCAGTCCCAAACATGCTCAATGGGGGACAGATCCGGAGATCTTGCTGGCCAGGGTAGTTGACTTACACCTTCTAGAGCACGTTGGGTGGCACGGGATACATGCGGACGTGCATTGTCCTGTTGGAACAGCAAGTTCCCTTGCCGGTCTAGGAATGGTAGAACGATGGGTTCGATGACGGTTTGGATGTACCGTGCACTATTCAGTGTCCCCTCGACGATCACCAGTGGTGTACGGCCAGTGTAGGAGATCGCTCCCCACACCATGATGCCGGGTGTTGGCCCTGTGTGCCTCGGTCGTATGCAGTCCTGATTGTGGCGCTCACCTGCACGGCGCCAAACACGCATACGACCATCATTGGCACCAAGGCAGAAGCGACTCTCATCGCTGAAGACGACACGTCTCCATTCGTCCCTCCATTCACGCCTGTCGCGACACCACTGGAGGCGGGCTGCACGATGTTGGGGCGTGAGCGGAAGACGGCCTAACGGTGTGCGGGACCGTAGCCCAGCTTCATGGAGACGGTTGCGAATGGTCCTCGCCGATACCCCAGGAGCAACAGTGTCCCTAATTTGCTGGGAAGTGGCGGTGCGGTCCCCTACGGCACTGCGTAGGATCCTACGGTCTTGGCGTGCATCCGTGCGTCGCTGCGGTCCGGTCCCAGGTCGACGGGCACGTGCACTTTCCGCCGACCACTGGCGACAACATCGATGTACTGTGGAGACCTCACGCCCCACGTGTTGAGCAATTCGGCGGTACGTCCACCCGGCCTCCCGCATGTCCACTATACGCCCTCGCTCAAAGTCCGTCAACTGCACATACGGTTCACGTCCACGCTGTCGCGGCATGCTACCAGTGTTAAAGACTGCGATGGAGCTCCGTATGCCACGGCAAACTGGCTGACACTGACGGCGGCGGTGCACAAATGCTGCGCAGCTAGCGCCATTCGACGGCCAACACCGCGGTTCCTGGTGTGTCCGCTGTGCCGTGCGTGTGATCATTGCTTGTACAGCCCTCTCGCAGTGTCCGGAGCAAGTATGGTGGGTCTGACACACCGGTGTCAATGTGTTCTTTTTTCCATTTCCAGGAGTGTACATCTATATCTCAATCTACATGGCTATCCTTCAAATCACACGTAAGTGCCTGGCACTGGATTTATAAAACCACTTTCACTCTGTTATTCCACGCTCGAATAGCGAGGAGGAAAAACAAACGTCCGTATCTTACCGTGCGAGCTCTGACTTCCTATTTTGTTATAATGAACGTTTCTCGCTATGTAGGTTTGCGTCAACAAAATATTTTCATGTTCGGAAGAGAAAGTTGGTGACAGAATTTTCGTGAGAAGACTCTGCCGCAACGAGAAATGCCATTGTTTCAGTGATGTCTACCCCAGATCCTGTATCAGGACGAACAAGCGCAGTGTAGGCAGTCGCTTAAGTAGAGCTGTTGCATCTTCTAAGTGATCTGCCAATAAAACGCATCTTTGGTTCACCTTCCTCACAACATATTCTATGTGTTCTTTCCAAATTATATGGTCCAAAGAGGAAGTAATTCAGTTTTACAATGACGAGCCAAAACATTGTGACCACCGGCTTAATTACTTGTTTGTCCGTCTTTGGAGCGAAATACATAATTGATTCTGCCTATCAGGGATACGACAGTTTGTTGGTAGGTTTGTGGAGGTATGTGGTTCAAAATGGCTCTGAGAACTATGGGACTTAACATCTGAGGTCATCAGTCCCCTAGAACTTAGAACTACTTAAACCTAACTAACCTAAGGACATCACACACAACCATGCCCGAGGCAGGATTCGAACCTGCGACCGTGGCGGCCGCGCGGTTACAGACTGAACTACCTATAACCGGTCGGCCACACCGGCAGGCGGAGGTACGTGGAATTAGATGTCTACGCACAGGTCATGTAATTCGCGTAAAGAACGGGCCGCTGATTTTCGTGCTCGGTGGTGGCGCTCGATAGCGACACAGATGGGTTCCTTAAGATTTACCTCAGGCGACGTTGGTCGCCGAAACACCAACTTGAGTTCACTATGATGCGCCTCAAACCACTGTAGCACTGTTCTGGCTCAGAGACGCGGACATTTATTCTGCTGAAGGATGACATCACCATTGGGCAAGACATCAAGCATGAAGGGATGCAGATGTTTCCCAGCTGCCAGCGTGTCTTCGATTACACCCACAGGTCCAACACAAGCGCAGGAGAATGCCTCCCACAGCATAATACTGCTTCCACCAGCCTGCGTCCGTGGCGAGTTGCACTTTTCGACCCGCCGTTCACCTTAATGTCAGCTTTTATGGAGACGACCATCGATCTAGTGTAACAAAACTGTGATTCACTCGGAGAGCCGACACGTTTCCATTGATCGACGATCGAATCCTGATGGCCCCGTTTCCACTGCAATCGTAATTGACGATGTCGTTAGGTCAACATGTGAACATGTAAGGGGGGTCTGCTGTGGAGCTCCATGTTCAACACTGCACAATGAACGGTGTGCTCCGTAACACTTGTACGCGCACTAGAATTGTGCTCTTTCAGCAGAGATGTCACAGATCGCTTTTTGTCTTACTTTACTGAGCAGACAAGCCTCCGAACCATACGTTCTGTGAAGAGCCGTGGACGTCCAACCATTTAGCACCCAGTGGTAGTGTCACTGTCCTACCTCTTTCCGTACATGCTCGCGACAGTGGCATGTGAACATTCGGCCAGCTTCGCCGTTTTCGAGATACTCGTTCACAGGCTCTGTGTAATAATAATCAGCCCTTTGTCAAAGTCGCTCATACCAGCGGATTTCCCCATTTGCAGCCCATATCTTCGCTAGGGTGATCCTCTGTCCGTGTCTACTCCGCTTACATACTTTTGTTACCACGTCACGTGCCCGCAACATCACCAGGCGGCATCTAACGTCGCGGTGGGTAGGGGTCACAATGTTTTGGCTGATTCAAAAAATGGTTCAAATGGCTCTGAGCACTATGTCACTTAACTTTAGAGGTCATCAGTCCCCTAGAACTTAGAACTATTTAAACCTAACTAACCTAAGGACATCACATACATCCATGCAGGCATCGATCGAGGCAGGATTCGAAGCTGCGACCGTAGCAGCAGTTTGGTTCCGGAATGAAGCGCCTACAACCGCTCGGCCACAGCGACCGGCTTTGGTTGATTAGTGTACGTTCTATGTTGAACTTGACAGAGACTCCATTAGGTGCTAGAACTTCAACGATCCTTATCGATATAAGCTGCTGCTCAGCACTGCTTCAAAATGGTTCAAATGGCTCTGAGCACTATGGGACTCAACTGCTGAGGTCTTTAGTCCCCTAGAACTTAGAACTAGTTAAACCTAACTAACCTAAGGACATCACAAACATCCATGCCCGAGGCAGGATTCGAACCTGCGACCGTGGCGGTCTTGCGGTTCCAGGCTGAAGCGCCTTTAACCGCACGGCCATCAGCACTGCTATATTCCATTACTACATCACTTTTCTTTACGGTGATACGACCATTTAATGGTTTCCTTGAGTTTCCTTACTTAAGGGACGTCCACTGGTCGAGCAAACACACTGGCAATTTTACGTATACTAATTCCTTAGAGCTTTTGTTGTAATCTTATGAAGAAGCTACACCAGATGACACAACTCTGCAGGAAGTTGGTGGTGCATAGTCTTGCTGAATGCACAGTATGCTTTGGGACTCGACTCCTGTGAACGAAAAACTGAATATGCGCAATTGGGAAGCACTTTCCAGTATAGTTCTCTAGTGGGAGACGATGACAGATGCATCAGATCCCACATTTCATCCCGCTCCTCTACTACTGAGTTGAAATCCAAGACCACTTGAGGGGTGAAAACTCTACACGGTTAGAGCTAACCACGAGTGTTTGCGTCACATCTGTGATATTCCTCTGTTTCACCTCTAAGTGCTCCGTATGCCTAGTTAGGATGGTTGTGGTCAACCAAGTTAGGTGACTTCCATACACTGTGGCCGCTTGATCGACTACCTATTGTATGTGTACCCATGTACATTGCAGTGGTCTGTCATAATTGAAATACAAAGAACGCCCGTCCATAAAACTAAATAAACGCATATTTCTTCTCTGTTGTTGCCGTCCGTCTGTGTAAATTAGAGGCCCTGTAGCTTTTGGAAAGAAGCTGATGCAATTTCTTCTGCCTCTCTCATAAGTTTTCCCCAAAAATTAACGAATATGGCCAGATTTCCGTATGTCAAACAGAAAAGCAAATGCTCCCATCTTCTCCCAGTTACGCTTATTTATATTTTCATTTCTCAGTCATTTGTGTCACTTTCTTTTTCCCTATAGGCCCAGTCTTTAGTTGTGTTTTATAACGTTTTTCTTTCTGTCCTTCTTGCACGCCTTCCTTGATATACATAGCTGCTGGTGATCACAGTTTAAATTTACCTGTCCGAAATTTGTCGTTATTGCTCTGCTTCTGATGGACGAATGTAAACTGCATTTTCTTCTTCTTTCTTCACAACAGTATTTTTTAAATGTTGTATTCTTAATGAGCTGTGTACCAGACGTTTCCTGGGTATGCATTTATTCCAGTCTTTCATTACTCCATTACCTCCTTGCCCCTATCTCTGACCATCTCCCCCCCCCCCTGCACCATTGTTTTCATTCCTCCTCCCCCTCTCTATGTCCAACTCCTCCTCTTTCAATTCTCTGCCCATCTGATCCTCCCCCCTGTCACCATCCATCTCCTTCTCCTCCTTCTCTGTCCATCTCTTCCTCCCCCCTCTCACTATCCATCTCTTCCTCCTCCCTCTCTGCCCATCTCCTCCTCCCCTTCTCACTATCCATCACCTCCTCCTCCATCTCTGTCCATCTCCTCCTTTCCACTCTCTCTGTTCCTCTCCTCTTTCCCTCCCTCTCTGTCCTGCCTCTCTTCCCACTCACTCTGTCCATCTATTCCTGCCCCCTCTCACTCTCCATCTCTTCCTCCCCCTCTCTCTGTCCATCTCCTCCTTTCCACTCTCTCTGTTCACCTCCTCCTTCCCTCCCTCTCTGCCCATCCTCTTTCTCCCCCCTCTCTGTCCATCTATTCCTGCCCCCTCTCACTCTCCATCTCTTCCTCCCCCTCTCTCTGTCCATATCCTCCTTCCCCTTTCACTGCCCATCTTCTCCCCATCTCTCTCTGCCCATATCCTCTTCTTACCTTCCCTGTCCATTTCCTCCTCCTGCTCTCTCTCCTTATCCTCCTCCCTCTATTTGGGTCCATCTCCTTCTCCTCTCTCCCTCTGTCTATGTCCTCCCTTCTCTCTAAACGATATCACCCCCAAACCAATAAGAGGTTGCTGGCTCTTAGCCCCACAGTACTTTTGCCAGATGGTAAGTGATATATCTACCAAGATTTGTGGCAACCGATGGAGGGCTTTAGGTGGAGTTTTTCATCTGTGGCTTTGCTCACGTATGCACATGTCGCATACACGTATCTACCATATTTCACACACGTCTGTTCACACATTTCACATCTATCTATGGCGAAGTTCATCCTGCAGCTTCGTTTTCACGCAGCTAAATGTTTATGACGACATATTTCCTGAACTATGTGTCGTACAATGATATAACTTAGCAGGTACATTCAGGGGAATGTGAATACTGTCTGCAAAATGTGTTGCAGGTAGAACTGGTAGTAATGTAATAGTAAATTAAAACGTAATGCATGGTGCGACAGTTTTTTTACGTATCTCAGTGCTTATTACGACATATCTTTCGAATTGTGTGTCGCACGTTGATACACACTGAAGACCCAAATAAACTGGTACACCTGCCTAATATCGTGTAGGGCCCCCGCGAGCACGCTGAAGTGCCGCAAAACGACGTGCCATGGAATCGACTAATGTCTGTAGTAGTGCTAGAAAGAATTTAAACCATGAATCCTGCAGGGCTGTCCATAAATCCGTAAGAGTACGAGGGGGTGGAGATCTCTTCTGAACAGCACGTCGCAAGGCATCCCAGATTTGCTCAATAATGCTCATGTCTGGGGAGTTCCGTGGCCAGCGGAAGTCTTAAAACTTAGAAGAGTGTTCCCGGAGCCACTCTCTATCAGTTCTGGACGTATGGGGTGTCGCGTTGTCCTGCTGGCATTGCCCAAGTCCGTCGAAATGCACAATGGACATGAATGGATACAGGTGATCAGATAGGATGCTTACATACTTGTCTCCTGCCAGAGTCGTATCTAGATGCATCGTGGGTCCCATGTCACTCCAACTGCACACGCCCCACTCTATTATAGGGCCTCCACCAGCTGCAACAGTCTCCTGTTACATGCAGGGTCCACTGATTCATGAGGTTGTCTCCATACCCATACACGTTCATCCTCTCGATACAGTTTGAAACGAGACTCGTCTGACCAGGCAACATGTTTCCAGTCATCAGCAGTCCAATGTCGGTGTTGACGATCCCAGGCGAGGCATAAAGCTTTGTGTCGTGCAGTCATCAAGGGTACACGAATGGGCCTTCGGCTCCGAAAGCCCATATCGATGATGTTTTGTTGAATGGTTCGCACGCTGACACTTGTTGACGGCGCAGCATTGAAATCTACAGAAATTTGCGGAGGGATTGCACTTCCATCACGTTAAAGGATTCTCTTCAGTCGTCGTTGGTCCCGTTCTTCAGGATCCTCTTCCGGCCGCAGCGATGTCGGAGATTTGATGTTTTACTGGTTCAAAATGGTTCAAATGGCTCTGAGCACTATGGGACTTAACAGCTGTGGTCATCAGTCCCCTAGAACTTAGAACTACTTAAACCTAACTAACCTAAGGACACCACACACATCCATGCCCGAGGTAGGATTCGAACCTGCGACCGTAGCAGTTGCACGGTTCCGGACTGCGCGCCTAGAACCGCGAGACCACCGCGGCCGGCGATGTTTTACTGGATTGCTGATATTCACCGTACACTCGTGAAATGGTCTTACGGGAAAATCCACACTTTATCGGTACCTCGGAGATGCTGTGTCCCATCGCTCGTGCGCCGACTGTAACACCACGTTCAAACTCACTTAAATCTTGATAACTTGTCATTGCAGCAGCAGTAACCGTTGACCAGCTGCGTCAGACACTTGTTGTCTTATATAGGCATTGCCGACCGCGACGACGTGGTCTGCCTGTTTACACATCTCAGTATTTGAATGCGCATGTCTATACCAGTTTATTTGGCGCTTCAGTGTAATTTTGTAAGTAGATTCAGTGGTATATGTGAATAATGTCTGGAAAATATATTGACAGGAAAAAAAGTCACAACACCAAAAAATAATTAACGTAGAGTAATGAAATTTTGGAAGTACATTTATCTAGGTGCCATATTTAAGAGATTATTATTGCAACGTCAAAGGTTAACGTAAGGATGTGAAATGCTGCCACATTAATAACCGGTGTAGCCGCCAAAATGTTGAATTAAAGCATGCAAACGTGCATGCATTATGTTGCACAGGTGCCGGATGTTAGTTTGTGGGAAGCTGTTCCTTGCCTATTCCACTTCGTCGGTCATTAGATATACGATTAATGCTGTCTGTTGATTACGCTGGAGTTCTCATTCGATTATGTCCCACATTTGCTCGATGGGAGACAGATCTGGTGATCGAGCAGGCGAAGACAACTTGTCGACACTCTGTAGAGCATGTCGGGTTACAACAGCAAACGTTATCCATTTGAGATACACCGCAGGAGTGCTGTTCATGAATGACAGCACAACAGGGCGAATCACCAGAGTGACGTACAAATTTGCTGTGAGAGTGTGTGGATAAATACGTGAGTGCTCCCACTGTCATACGAAATCGCACCCAGACCATAGCTCCAGGTGTAGGTTCAGTGTGTCTAGCACGCAGACAGACTGGTTGCAGGCCCTCAGCTAGCCTCCTTCTAACATACACACGGTCATCACTGGGATCGAGGCTGAACCAGCTTTCACCAGAAAATACAAAAGACCTCCACTCTGCCCTCCAATAAGCTCTCGCTTCACACCACCGAAGTCGGAAATGGTGGAGGTTTGGGGTCAGTGGAGTGGACGCTAGAGGGCGTATGCCTCGGAGTTGTCCTTCAAGTAACTGATTTGTAACAGTTCGTTGTGTCCCTGTGGTCCCAACTGCTGCTCAGATTGCTGCTGCAGATGGAGTACGACGCGCCAGAAGCATACGCCGTACACGGTGTTCCTCCCTCTCGGGACTGTCATGTGGCCGTCCAGAGCTCGGTCTTCTTGCGATCGTGCATTTTCGACCACCGCTGCCAGCAGTCATGTACAGTGGCTACATTCGTGCCAAGTCTTTCTGCACTACTGCAGAACAAACACCCAGCTTTTCGTAGCCAAATCACACGACCTCGTTTAGTTTCAGTGAGATGTTGGTAAAGACGTCTTTGTCGCCTTAAAGGCTTTCTTGACTAACTCACCACGTCCACTCTCAAAGATTACTAACGTTCATGACCATTACAGTGAGTATTTAAAGGAAACTTGACGTGTATCCTCATAGTTGCACTACTTGCGTCACTCTTATGCGACTGGAGCGAAATTTGAATACACATCATCCTTCAGATCTAGAAACACGCCTACCAAATTTCGTTTATGTCTTACAACTCCTTCCTGGTGTTCCTATTTTTTCCCGTCAGTGTATGTATTAATTTAATGTAACTTAGACTATGCTTATCGTAATGAATATAACGTAAAATATGTGGAATGTCTGCTTGGATGTAGACAGTGCTTGATAGCCTTTATCTGACAAGATTAAATAAATAAATAAAAAAAATGAGTTGCCCCAATGCGTGCTCAAGTCCACAAGCCCAGACAACCTTTTCCCATGCTTCCAGAGTGTCTGATGGCGCTGTTCGTGCCTCCATGCTAATCTCTGCGCCATCTGTTATTTCGGGCAGTGGCCTCTGACGACATTGCGAGAAGATAATCGTAGATAGTTTGGCGGCCCTGTGGTTGTTTTTGTCCACCACTATATTGTCGAATGATTTACTGTTGTATAGGTCGTCTATCCGCTGTTAAAATCTGCAACAGTCAATGGCGACCCATCTCACAGAAACGATGCTGCCGACGTCTATTTACTTCTTACGACAGCGATTTCCTCCACTTCACTGTACTGACGGTACACCTTTGATTGTACGGCACGTTGAAAGCGCAGCTTGCACGACCTCTGCGGTGCAGAATCCCTTTCGTCTGGCATCCAGGATATGCCCGTGATCAAATGCGATGATAATTCGCCTATTGCCCATCCTGTGTGCGGTTGTACACCGATGCCGATGCCAATTACAACGTCTGACGACATCCTTTCCACGTGAGTCGTCGAACTTTTCCATTTTTCCTGGAAACAGAAGTGCTCGGCTTGAATCACTGTAGCTATCTTCAGAGCAGTGGCTCGTAATTGTATGTGAGCTCTCAGGAACTGAAATATTGGCCGTCACGGAAGTATGATCACTTACTGCCATGAATGTACGAGGGTTGGAACTTAAATAGTGACAACTATTTATTCACAAGCGATTCAAAAGTGTTACATGTTTGCGCCTGTTACTGTCTTTCGAAGCAGTCACTACCTTTGTGTAGAATCCACTGCCAGCGATGTTGGAGGCGTAGTATACCGTTGGCAAAGACTGTTCTGTTGATGATGAGAATGGAGCGGTCTAAAGTTATGGCGATTCTCGTGTACGAATGTGATGGCGTTATCCTAACGCATTACGTTCCTCCAAGGCAGACCGTCAATGCACAGTATTACTGTTCATTTTTGGAGCATCTCCTGCGACCAGCTTTGCGAAAGAAGCGGCGACACTTTCTGCTCAACCCACCCATCATTTTGCACGACAATGCCCGGGCGCATACAGCGCAAGCTGTGGCTGCTCTGTTCGGTCGATCGAACTGGGAAGTACTGTACCATCCACCATACTACCCGGACTTAAGTCCTTGTGACTATGATTTGATTCCGAAGATGAAGGATCCACTACGTGGCATTCGCATCAGAACTGTTCCAGAGATTCGACAGGCAGTAGACCGCTCCATTCGCACCATCAACAGAGTAGGCTCTGCTAACGGTATACTACGCCTTACACATCGCTGGCAACGGGTTCTGCACAACGCTGGTGACTACTTTGAAGGACAGTAAGAGATGTAAACCTGTAACTCCTGTGTATCAGTTGTGAATAAATAGTTGCCACTATTTAATTTTCAACCGTCGTATATCCAGCAGTATTAACTAATATTAAGAATGAAAGCTAAGCATCTTGAAAGTGTATACATTGGTAACACCAGAATAGTAATATACAATACTAATATACGGTTGCGTCTACGCGTGATTATGCTTATGTGTTACAAAACATATTTCCATTCGAGCAAATATTTATGAAGATTCTGTCTCTTGTTCACAGGCGCAACTCACTGTGCGTTGGCTGGATGATAAATTTGTGTATGCGCCAGCTAGAAGGGTTCCCTCCGGAAAAAAGTTTGAAACAGAAATTTCATAAAGTGTAGTAGACTGCTACTTGCCCTCCTCTTTCAAGTGATAACTAGTAGCTCAAAATTGGCCATATGTTCCTCTATATAACATGAACAACTTAAATCACATGAAAAACTGTATCACGCAATGTTTTATCAGGTATGCTACATCGAGCTGAAGCCACCTAATGATGATTAGATCCATTACAGCAACCAAACTGCGAGGATGTTGACTGCTACGTTCCAGCCGCTGTTCTAAATACACCCAAAATTTTTATATGGGTTTTGCCGACCGGGATGGCCGAACGGTTCTAGGTGCTACTGTCTGGAACCGCGCGACCGCTACGGTCGCAGGTTCGAATCCTGCCTCGGGCATGTATGTGTGTGATGTCCTTAGGTTAGTTAGGTTTAAGTAGTTCTAAGTTCTAGGGCACTGATGACCTCAGAAGTTAAGTCCCATAGTGCTCAGAGCCATTTGAACCATTTACTAGCTTACAAAGGACACTCATCGTTTACACCTGGTTATTTTATTCCCCAGTTGATTGTCGAATTGATGGGTAATAGTGAAATGAAGGCTTTAATAAAAAATGGCTCTGAGCAACATCTGGGATCATCAGTCTCCTAGAACCTAGAACTACTTAAACTTAACTAACCTAACGACATCACTAATATCCATGCCCAAGGCAGGATTCGAATCTGCGACCGTAGCGGTCCCGCGGTTCCAGACTGAAGCGCCTAGAACCGCTCGGCCACACCGCCGGCGAAGGCTGTAATATTTATTAGGATTTCTTCTTAGCTTTACAACTTGTTTTGGCTTACGTAGCCAATTTCGAGAGAGCAAGGAGCGATACATTGGAAATGGCAGGGAACTCACACGATGTGCTACTGTTCGTGATACTTACAATTCATAACAGAAATTCTGCACGCATGTCCGAACAACATAGGCACTGCATTATCGTAATGACAAGGATGTTCCACTTTATTACAAGACAAAGTATTTTCTTTATTTTATGCATACTTATCTTGAACACTTCATGTGCTGTTTCTTGCCTTAAGTGATAGTAACACATGCCTTGTTAATGATTTCTAGTGATTGTATTACTATTTACTCGTGTTCACTGTATACCACATCGTTTGTGGAGCTTTTTATATTAACTTCACACACCTGTGATTCTGTTTCTTACAGTCCACACACACACACACACACACACACACACACATACACACACACACAATGAAAACAAGAGAGGGAGAAATCGGTTACCCTACATGTGATTCTTAGTCATGCTTCCTAGATCATGGACAACTGCCCAAGCCTTCAAATTCTATGTACCAGGTGATCAAAAAGTAAGTATAAATTTGAAAACTGAATAAATCACGGAATAATGTAGATAGAGAGGTACAAATTGACACACATGCTTGGAATGAGGGGGGTTGTTATTACAACCAAAAAAATGCAAACGTTCAAAAAGAGTCCGACAGATGGCGCTTCATCTGATCAGAATAGCAATAATTAGCATAACAAAGTAAGACAAAGCAAAAATGATGTTCTTCACAGGAAATGCTCAAAATGTCCACCATCATTCCTCAACAATAGCTGTAGTCGAAGAATAATGTTGTGAACAGCACTGTAAAGCATGTCCGGAGTTACGGCGAGGAATTGGCGTCGGATGTTGTCTTACAGCATCCCTAGAGATGTCGGTCGATCACGATACACTTGCGACTTCAGGTAACCCCAAGGCCAATAATCGCACGGATTGAGGTCTGGGGATCTGGGAGGCCAAGCATGACGAAAATGGCGGCTGAGCACACGATCATCAAAAATGGTTCAAATGGATCTGAGCACTATGCGACTTAACTTCTGAGGTCATCAGTCGCCTAGAACTTAGAACTAATTAAACCTAACTAACCTAAGGACATCACACACATCCATGCCCGAGGCAGGATTCGAACCTGCGGTCGTAGCGGTCGCTCGGCTCCAGACTGTAGCGCCTAGAACCGCACGGCCACTCCGGCCGGCACACGATCATCACCAAACGACGCGAGCAAGAGATCTTTCACGCGTCATTTTGTTACTTTGGTTTTTTTTTGTTCTAATAAAGCCCCATGTCATTCCAAACACGTGTGTCAATTTTTACCTCTCTGTCTACATTATTCCGTGGTTTATTAAGTTTTCAAATTTATACTGACTTTTTGATCACCCGGTAAATGAAGAGTTATTTAAGTTTTGACCATTGCATCTTCCCGTTTCTAATGAATGATAGCATTTTGCAGATATTCTCATTTCAGCAGTTGCTATTAATGTTGTGTATTTCTTCTTCGCTCGAAGATACAAAAATCCTAGAGAATAGCTTTTCACGCGGATGTCCTACTTTGAGAATGGTTCAAGATGCGAAGTAAATTATTCAGGCTAGTTAAAAAACCTTTTATTTCTGCGAGCTGATGGAGCAGGGTATGACAGTGAAGTGACACGCGCCTGATTCCACATTTTGCTCGCGTCCGAAAGTGGCGCCGCCTCAGTATGCCGCGGCGCAGATCTTGTTAGGGCGGACGGGCAGACGGGTAGTTAGTTACCCGGGAGAAATATGGCCGGCTTGATTTGTCGCTGGCTGCCCCAGCCTCCAATTGAAATTTGTGAGGCGAGTTGTGGCGGGCGTCAGATGGCACGAGCGCGTGTCCGCGGCTCGTAAATCACGCCGCTTGCGATGCTGCTAGGTTCGTCTTACCTGCCTATTACATTATGTATTATCTGCATTTGCCACAGGGGTGCGTGCATAAAGTTTCCTTTTGAAAAAAAAAAGTTCTTGGTTCCACCACATTAAAAGAAACATCAGACCTTGCTCATCGGGAATTTATTTGTGGTAGGGAAAACTGACAAACAATTTGTAAATTCTGACTCTTATGTACTTGATGGGACTAGAAGTATCTCCGTACTACGAAATTAGTAACGTGTTAACTCAAAGATTAAAAACGTAAATATTTGAAATATTCGCGAAAGGAAGGCACCTACCAAGCGAAGCAGTCACCATACATTTAGGAACTTAGGCTTCCAATATTACGTCGATTATACAACTTAGTTAAAGGTGGTACAAATTATGTTTTGTGATAAACGGACTCCATTGTTTCCGGACCTGTGTTCAAAACCTGAATACTAAGATAGCATTTTACAGTTCCAATGCATACATTTCCGCTAGTCAGACTGCTGCAATACCTACAGTAATTCTTCACATGTTAGCTCCATTTCAGCCAAGAGCACAATTAATCAGGTTTAAGTAGTTCTAAGTCTAGGGGACTGATGACCTCAGATGTCAGTCCCATAGTGCTTAGAGCCACTTGAACCACTTTAACTTGAATCAAATGATTATTATTTGGAGAAGCAATTAGGCTCATATGCTGAAGGAGAAGGTTTGAAGCCCATCATGTAATAGGCATGCCTTGTTCAAAAAAAAGAAAAAAATCATTGAAAGAAACTGCCTAAATGGTTCCTTAAGACCGTCCCCAGGCGATAATTTCTCGCTATGATGCCTAGCAGATCTAATACTATGTTGCTGCTGATTTCGTTGGTGGTGGGACTTTTAATAAATGCAGCATAAACGCAGCATAAATGTTATTCTTTTCACTTAATAGTGCCAGAAAAATATATTTTTGAGAGTTCCTGAAACCGCGTACAGTGAAGCTTTCAAAATGGTTGAAATGGCTCTGAGCACTATGGGACTGAACTTCTGAGGTCATCAGTCCCCTAGAACTTAGAACTACTTAAACCTAACTAACCTAGGGACATCACACACATCCATGCCCGAGGCAGGATTTGAACCTACGACCGTAGCGATCTCGCGGCTCCAGACTGTAGCGCCTAGAACCACACGGCCACTCCGGCCGGCAGTGGAGCTTTCTTAGCAAAACTGTTAGCTCAGTTTTCATTATTGCGTGGCTCAATAACATCACCGCCGACACACAAATAATTTATTTTATCACGATGATCGTGTTACTTCTCGACCGGTTTCTATTCAGTAACGGGATTTCTATAGAACTGAGCCTTGCAGTGAGAGAAACCAGGACTAGAAATCATATTTTACGTCTGCTTACGAACTCTTTGGCGAGAACTTGGCTATGACACACTGAACCAGAAACTGTTTCAATCTGCGTCCCAAGTCTCACCCTTTAAGTTTGATAACAGTTATTGGTGAACATTGCATGAAACTTGGTTATTCGACAGCTGCTCCCAACTTTTTCGTCAGTATCAGAAAATTAACTCTAGATTAGTTTCATTTTCGACACTGGATTGATTACTTATGTAGAATCCGATGGTGGCATTCATTGTAAACTTCAGATTTCATCCAAATTCGAAGCAACAGTAGAACTAAGAACTTTCTGGTGAAATATTCCACTGTGTAGAGAGTTATTAGAGATGGACCTGATGCTGCTACTTCTTTCATTAATGCACTGCAACAAAAAATAGAAAAATTACTCCAACTTTATGAGTTTCATAGTTTTTTATTTTGGTTGAAAACCTTTTTCTGAATATTTTTTTGACCACATAAGATCGCTGTGTTCAGGTAACTGTGTAATGGAGGTAAAATAAGTCGATATGCCTCTGTAATTTCAAGCTTAGTTCGAGCACGCATTATCGCTTTACGCCAAGAATTGTTGCTACCACAGAAAGTGCCTTGTCAAATTGATGTACACCACAGAAGCGTCGAACTGTGCGCCGCCTCTATAGGGGAAAATGGGAGAGCTGTGCCGACCCAGATAGTACGTAACCGCTTCCATATATACTATTTAACTTCTAGGTGTTCATTTTGAACCACAGTACAAAGTCCCAGCACCGTGGTACGCGGCGGTGGGCAAGTGAACGCCTGCAATGTAATTCTAGAGAACATTTTTTTTTCTTTATTTACCGAACTGCTATGTGAATCATCAAAACTGAATCACTTGCCATATACCTTATCACCTTCCTTTCTTAAAAATTCCTTAGCAAGATATACATCAGGTTACCTTGTCTTTAGTAATTCTTGCTCTTAAAAATTACCTTGCAGCTCTTCTCCATCCAATGCCTTCTGCTTTTACATGATTCGATTACGAAGAATGACACTTTCAATTACGAAAAACTCTGTTGACCAATTAGCAGTATAAATTGTTTCGAAAATTTCTTTAAGTTTACTAATTATGATTTGTCTCCTATTTTGTAGATTTCTTGGGGTTCTGTCTCTAAATATTTTTTTTTCAAAAGCATCAGTTCCCTTTTTACCTGTTTTACTTTTAACTGGAATTGCTCAAGCAAATTTAAAAAAAATTAATTCCAGTTAGTATATATTTGTAGCTATTATTTATTTTTGAAATTCCTTTTAAGTTGCTTGAATCCATTTCTACTAGATTAGCTTGTCATACATGATCTATACCAAAAGTAACGACATTTCTTGTTTTTCAGTTTTTTTCTCATTAAATTTTGTAATTCACTAATAATTTCATCTTGAATGTTAGACTGCAGGCCACAACTTATAAAATTTTGTAACAGATTTACTCTTTTTAGTTTTACATGTTGCGGAAGGAATTGCAGTCCTCTGTCTTCCATTTTTAATCGTTACTCTGTGCCGATTATGCATTTAAGTAAATTTTCTACTCTCCAAGCACCAGCTGTGGTTATCGATTTATAAAATTTATTGAACCAAAATGTAATTAATTTTACAGCTACTAGTATAGTTGTAACTATCTTTTAATCTTGAACTTACGAAATTGAATTTCTGTACCTCTATTGATTGATTATTATTACTTATTTCATACAGGTTTTAGTTATATTTACAATGATATCAAAATAATCAAATCCTCTATTATGTTTTTACCAACAACAATAACTGCTTTAAGTCTGAATTAATATTCAAAATTATACATTTTTTGTTGATCTCCAGTCATAAAAGTAAATTCGTTATTTGTCTATATGTATTTTCTAGTATATTTCCCAAATGTAAGGCAACTTAAGAGCTTTATGTGTGTATTTCATCAAGATTTATTATACTTGTACACTTATCACTTTGAAGCTGTAAATGTTGTTCATTTAGATGTGTTATGGTAATATAGTTATAGCATTATGTTCAGTTACCTGAGTACTCAGCATCTGTAACAAGATTATTTATTTAATTTTCTGCTTGCTATTAATAACTGCACCAAAGCCATTTGCAGGACATTTTATATGTAGTAACATTGTACTTTTGAAATCATTTTATATCTTAGTGGTTTTAAAAATTTCACCTAATTCTTTCTGAAATTGTTTCATTTAATTTTCCATTTTTGGATCAATTTCTTCAAGAACAGTACCTAATTTTTCTAATTTATTTTTTATTCTAAAGATTCTAGATTCTGCAGATTATATTTTAATTTTTGAAATAATTTTTTCAGTGTTTTTTGCATTTATCTTATGTCCGGAAATGTCTATTTACTAGATTCAAAATTTCCAATAATCTTGTAATTGTCTCACAACATTTTTAAAACAAAGCTACGTTATTTAACCAATTCTTCAGGCATATTTCCTCCAAATAAGTCAAATACAAATTTTTATAGTTATTCTTACAATAACACGTCCAATGAGTGACAACATTGTCCGAAATGTCTAAATTAATTATTCCAAATTCAGTTTTCTTTTGGTTCATTAGGTTATTTATCAATCATAAAATGCCAGAAAAATGTTTCATTGGTAGACGTTATGCAGGATTTTTAACGTATTAGGATATATAAGGAATATTTTTTGGATTTTTTGTTCTACTTCCTTTCTTCTCCATTGCTTGGTTATACCTTTTTTTGTTTTTCCAATTCTGTATCACGTTTTATTCACAACTGCATTTGCTATAGCAGCTGCTCTGCCAGCTAGTGAACCAATAGTTACCAAATATGGTAATGCAGCCAAAAGTAGTGGTAGAAATCGTCCTTCATGTTCATCTACATCTACATCCCAGGCACTTAAATGTGATTTTCAGAGTATCCATGTAGATAGATGTCCTTCATGTTGTGTTAATGCAGAGCCTTCTTTATTTTTAGTTAGATGTTCAGTAGTTTTTTTCACAACAGGTATGTTATGAGCAAATTTCCATCATTTTTATCTCTCTTTCGTTTTTGAGGATCAGGTAAGAAATTGTCATTACTGGTAATTGTTGAGCTCGATTTTTTTATTGCTTTTGGCTCAGTTTTGCCAGTAGGTAGCAATTTGTAATAATTGCTCAACTTACTCATTTATATAGAATAAAATTTTATGAGGAGGAATATTTTTACAATCCACAACCATTTTCATCAATTACCCACTGCTAATTTTCTTTTTCCATATGTTATTCATCTTAGTGTTGTTTCCACTAATTTTTAACCAACTGACACATCTTAAGCATACATTCCCTCTTTTACAGCTAACTGATGTTCCTTATTTTTTGCAAGCTTTATCTAATGGATTAATACCTTGACCTCCTCTAGGTAATCTTTCATCTAGTTTGTTATAATTGATACCATCATAGATGCATTTCAAAAGGTAATTTATCAAATAACTTGTTAACTAACCCTTTTCCATATTTTTCAGCTTTCCAGAATCTGTGTGGTAGAGTATTCAAAATCCTTATTAAGTGTGGAGTTCCCTTTGGACTGTACATGAAGAAATCACTAGAGAAATAATAAAAACTAAATCAAACATCATCTTTAATTTACATAATAAATTTTCTTCATCTGTCTTTCTTAACATGTAAATATGAAGTTGACAGTTCTATAAATTTGTATTTATTGATATAATTACAAATATTCACTCAAAATTCTATACTAAGCATCATACATTATATTTCTTTTACAATACATGATTAAATAAGCAACAGTTTCATTCGAAATTTTGTCACTGTATGTGACACAGCTTCTTTGTCGTTTTCTTTGTGGTCATCACATTCATTCTTCTTGACATATTTATGACATAGATGGTATAACTTGTTATGAAATTGTATGAATTTAAAGTAATTTCAGCAGTCACCTGTGGAACTCTCTTAAAATCTTGGAGAGAATCATATACCTTCAGATAAGCGGTTGGTGGATCTAGATTCTACATATCTTGAGGAAAAATTTCATTTAGACCATTCTTTATACAGATATTCTGCCGTTTGTTGTGATAGACTAGGCAGGAGTCAATCCTCTGATTATATTTTCAGTTAGTTTAAAATACGATGCAAACAAAATAAGGCATATCAAATTCTGCAGAATGTCTACCGAGCCCTGGTAGTGATCAGAAGCAGGGTGAGTTGTTGTACGAGGCATCTGTCATCATCACAACAAGGTCGCTCAAACCTGTTTGAAGCGATTGACGGATCACAATCAAACAATTCTCTGCTCAACTGGATGTCTGTGTTCGTTGTGCTGACATTCTCGTCCACCAGTTGGACTACTCAGAGGTGTGTGCCCACTGAGATCCTCACCGCCTACAGAGGGCCATAAGGAGCAACGAAGAAAAGTCTGAGAATTGCTTGCGCGTTACGAGGTTGATCATAAAAATTATTTGCCGAACATTATCAAATGCGATGAAAGATTGTTTCGTCACTTCGAACCGGTAACAAAACGGCAATCCACGGAGTGATGCCACGCCATCTCCGAAGAAAAAGTTCAAAGTACATCCTTAGCCAGTAAAGTCATGGCGACTGTTTTCTGGGACTGCGAAAGGGCTATTCTGTTTGATGTCCTCCCTCATGGCGCAACGATATTTTTGATGCGCGTTGCGTTACTCTTAGGAAACTGAAGAAACGAGTTCACGTTGTTCGTCGTCACAAAAATGGAAATGAGCTTCTCCTTCTCCATTACAACGCAAAACCTTACACAAGTCTGCACACCCGAGAGGAGCTTACGAAACTTCATTGGAGTGTTCGTCCATATCCACCCTACAACCCGGATCTCGCACCCTCCGACTTCCATCTTTTTGGACCAATGAGGTATGCAGTCCCTGGGAAGCAGTACGTGGATTATGGGCAGGTTAGTAATGCGGCAAGATGTTGTCTCCG
Organism: Schistocerca serialis cubense; assembly: GCF_023864345.2. NCBI lineage: Eukaryota > Metazoa > Arthropoda > Insecta > Orthoptera > Acrididae > Schistocerca > Schistocerca serialis. The sequence continues at coordinate 150,253,265 of NC_064640.1, forward strand.
ACGTCGACCAGTAGAGTGGTACCATGTGAGCATACAGACCCTCCAGTAAGGTGCGTAAGGCCGTCGTGTTGAACAGAGCTTGTGTTGAAAAATGTAGTTTTGTAGCCAGAAATGTGGGGAACAATATGCTGTATTGCATCCCTGAGTAAGGCCAACCTGCTTTAAAAAAAATTGTTACATCACGTATTGAACGCCTCTGATACATAAAGGCTCGGATTATAATGTTGGTACATGTCGTTTCCCAAAGGCTTGCCATTGGATTTCGAACCGGTTGAAACAAGCTAGTTGAGAACGCAGTATTTTGTTTATTCAGAGTAAATTGCTTTTTACGAGTATACCTCTCAGCCATTGTCGTTAATAGTATACGGCCTACAGTAAACAGTCGAGAGTAATTCACTTTGATTGTGGATGAGTTAGAGATCTCTTCCATCTTTACAACAGCTGCTCGTCAGCTAATAGGAGGACAGAAGACAGGCCTGAAAAGTATGGTTTGAGAGTGTGTGTATGTGCGTGTGTGTGTGTGTGTGTGTGTGTGTGTGTGTGTGTGTGTGTGTGTGTGTGTGTGATTGTGTGGCCGGCCTTTGCGGCCGAGCGGTTCTAGACGCTTCAGTCCAGAACCGCGCTGCTGCTACGGTCGCAGGTTCGAATCCTGCCTCGGGCATGGATGTGTGTGATGTCCTTAGGTTAGTTAGGTTTAAGTAGTTCTAAGTCTAGGGGACTGATGAACTCAGATGTTAAGTCCCATAGTGCTTAGAGCCAGTACCATTGTGTGTGTGTGTGTGTGTGTGTGTGTGTGTGTGTGTGTGTGTGAGTGCGTGTGTGTGGTTGTGTGTGTGTGTGGGCGGGTGGGTGGGTTTCAGAACGCTCTCAACTACTTACACAGTATCTGGGGAGGAAACATTACCCCCCCTACTCCAGTTTGTGTGCTCCAGCTTAGACCGTGGGCGAACGTTATATGAGTGATTAAGAACTACTCACATCTATGCCAGCGGTGGTACTTTCCACAAGCGTATTGGGCTGAAGTCTGATGCTAAGAGGACGAGCCTCACTTCCCGCCATAACCCTTTCAACCATAAAAACTTTCTTGAAGAAAATAACGAATTCAGTTCAATTCTCTGAAGATTCTGACATTTGTTTCTATATTACTCTTACTTGATAGAAATGCTAGCAAAATGTTGCACATTTTACAACTCATATTTTATGGCGTGAAATGTAATAATCATAACAGAGTTATAACGTTTGTAATACAAAGACATGGTGTAGATCACTCTGAGACGCGTCAGGCAAGAGATGGACTGATGCGTCTTATGTATCACTGAGAATGATTCAGTTTATCGTAATATTTGTCATATTTCTACTGACTGATGAATATATGATGCTAATAATATGAGTGATATCGGTTGTCGTAAAGAACGAGGCACAAACAAATACCTTAACTCCTCTCCACCTGTGTAACTAATTTCATGTCTCGTATTTATTGTGTTGTACAAGTAGCCAACTTCAGAAAATTAGGTCACTTGGAGCACGAGACGGCAACTCTGATACTGACCCCCAGGTTGGAGTTTTCTCTTTGCTTATTCTGATCATTACTAAACTGACACACAATATTTTAGCGCAACACAATCTGACTTTCAATAATCCCTACAAAAGAATAGCCCTACCTATAACCTATACCCATCATGAATCACTTACCTCACAGAAATCTTCGTTGCTCGAAATACTGCAATACAGCGAGAACCAATACTGCCAGCTAAATAAGAGATTCTAACTATTGAAGGCACTAACTACTGATAGGCATATAGTTAGTAAATTAAAGATTTTGATAGAGAACAAACACTGTATTTACCTTAATAGTGTTCAAAAGTCATAATATATATATACTTTTGACTGATGAATATACAGGGTGTCCCAGCTATCTTGTCCACCCAAAATATCTCTGGAACAATAACAGCTATTGGACAACGACTTTCACCGGTATCAATTTAGGGCTGGGACCCATGAATGTACATGTTTGGAAACATTCTAAAACGAAAGTATATGTGTTTTTTAACACAAACTTATGTTTTTTTAAATAGACCTATATTTTTTCTTCAGCAATCCATAGCATGACAAAGCACATACACAATGGCGTTGATTGCATCGCAATATTCCCATTACATCCCGAGATACTGAGATGCGAAGTTGACGCTTGAAACGCCCGACATGCGCTGCTAGCGCACGTCCTGAGGCTCAGGCGTGAACTCCACGCTGCCCGTAATGTGATTGACATGTGTAATCACACCTCCATACTTATCAAGAGGTCCGAAACGAATAATACGGTCTGCTGCCATCAACTCTCATAAGCACATAATGGTTTCCCTCTTGCACGTTTTACGTATCTACGTACACAATATGAACCAGTACCGATCGGTGTACACCCGTCAGGTTGTCTTATTTATCCTGCACACACAAAATAAGGTTTATCTAATGCGTTATATGACCCATTGTGCCTGTCGCGCAGGGCCTGGCTCTACCTAGTCAAGTGTCCAACGTAGTTCCCACTACTGCCACAGTTACCACTTCGCCTTGTTTATGATTTGCGACCCATGCAAACTCCTGTACTCCACCACCCTCCGAGCATCCTATTTGTTGTTGCTTTGGCGTGCAGTACACCGCTTGCCAGTGTAGTCAGAGTAATCTAGTGACGGCACCGAGGTAGTACACATTGTGAATAAACGTTTAGTTATGGAACTTATACTGTACAGTATAATGTACACACATGAAGATATGGCAGATATGCTGCTGATCTATGGAGAATGTACGTTGACGGGAAATACGTTATGAGATTGCTTATTTGTTGATAGTACTGTTCGCGAACATTATGATTATTAAGTTAATATGTCTGTTTTCCACCCTACTCTACATACCTGTACTGTACCCTGTTGTAGGTGGACGAAATGGTGTTCAGGCAGAACGACTGTACAGAAGACGATTCCCTGACAAGCCATCGCCTTCGCGCCGGATGTTTGGTCGTCTCACATCTCGTCTACGTGAAACGGGAAGCTTAAATCCAAGACCTCGACATCGTCCTAGAACACGCACAGATGAACGTACTGAAGTTGCTGTGCTCGCTACCATAGCTGTGAATCCTCAAATCAGCACACGTCAAATTGAACGTGAAGTTGGTGTGTCGAAATCAAGTGCACAGCGTATTCTTAAACGTCATAAATTTCATCCTTACCATGTTCATTTACACCAGGATCTTCATGGAAATGACTTCCGCAATAGGGTAACATTTTGTCGGTGGGCTCAGCAAAAACTTCTGACTAATCCAAATTTTTTTGCAGATGTTCTCTTTACCGCCGAGGCATCATTCTCCAACAAAGGAATTGTCAATATGAGGAATATGCATTATTGGTCCGCAGACAATCCAAAATGGCTCCATCAGGTAGAGCATCAACGTCCGTGGAAAGTTAATGTTTGGTGTGGGATTATTGGAGATACCATTATCGGACCTTTCTTTATAAATGGCATCCAAAATGGCAGACAATACTCCAGATTTATACGACACAATCTTCCTGTTCTCTTGGACACTGTACCTCTGAACCGGGGAATGGTCATGTGGTATCAGCATGACGGATGCCCTGCACATAACGCCTTACGAGCACGACGACTTCTGAACCGTAAGTTCCCTGGTAGGTGGATTGGACGAGGTGGCCCAGTTAGGTGACCTGCCCGATCTCCGGACCTTACACCGCTGGATTATTTTCTTTGGGGAGCAGTGAAGGATGCTGTTTACCAACATGAACCAACAACACCAGAGGACATGAAGCAACGCGTTATTGATGCTTGTACAGCCATCAAAGAGGAAACAGTAGCACGAAGTAGGGCATCCTTCATCCGCAGAGTGACCCTATGTATGCAAGCCAATGGGCATCACTTTGAGCATGAGATGTGAACGCTATGTTTAGTATGTAGTGCTGGTATCACAGTGGAAGTTTCTACAAAGGGCCATTTTACCCAGTAATGTTAAGAAACATTTGTTTGCAACAATTTGTCATTTAACGCATTAGATAAGCATAACATTGATAATTATGTGATAATAAAACTAATTGGTTAAACATGTTTACATTCATCAAAATATTTTAAGAAAGGGGTGCTCCACTGCTAGTAAATGTTCGAAAAACTTCTCGATCCACAGTGAAGTGCTGCTAATAAAAATTACTTTATCATAAAACGAGTTTAGGCCCACAGACCATCATCATGTGTCACAAAATAATTACAACGGCTTACAAAACGATGTAAAATCAACTTCGTCAAAAAATATAAAATCCATAATTCGTCGCTGTTGTCAAGTACACTGACTAACGAAGAAAGCGGAATACCCAGAAGGGAAGACATTGATCTCAATATGGATTTATTAACAGCTCTACTACCTACTTCACGCACGACATTTGTTAGTCGTTATTCCAGTTAATGTGTGTGTTAAGCATTTCTGTTCTGATTTTTAAGTAAGGTCTGACAGTCTGGAATCATTTAGCCCTTTTCCCATTGCAGTTATGCAAACACAGTGAAATAATAAAGCAAAGTAAGCTCGCGTTAGTTACATACTGGTACGTACGGTCACAAATCCTGCACCAGTGCCGCAGGTCGTGTCTAGTTTGAGATGCGCTGCAAATCATTGTCTCCTTAGGAGGAAGGGCGAAGTAAATTGAACACATCCATAACAATAACGAAACCTTCCGTATTCCTGTTGACAACTTCGAGCGCAGCAGCGAACGAACCCGGCTTTGTTCCAGCGAAGGCTACGCCAGTGTTTATGGAGCGTAATTGCCACTCTGCTTGGAGAATAGCGCTGGATGATTGTCAGCCGTAGCTCAGAATTTATACGCGGATAATGAAAGAGCCACTGTTAGCATTTCATTAACGCAAAATAAAAGAGTTGGACCTTTTATTGAGAGCTAATGCTATAGCGCATCGGAATCAGCGAGGAGCTTGTGTGTTTATACATTTGAGTGTGCGTGCGTGTGCGTGTCAGGTAGCACGCGTGTGCGTCGATGTGGTTCAGCCTGGGGCCGCCTTTGTCCACACGAGGAACTGAGAGTAGTATTGCGAGCACTACTTTCCTCTGCGGCAAGCCTGCCAAATATTGAGCACTACAAGAGGAAATGGCGAATCTCTTGTACTGAATTCGGAATAAAAAGGAGAGATTTTGATATGACTCAGAATATAAATAGCCTGGAGACCACTGGTGATTGTGTTCTTCTTCCGTAATCTTCACTGATTTGTCTTCAGATCATCTTCTCCTGGCACGTGAAAAACATGAAATAAAAATTTGGAATATAGTACCAACTATCCTGCAACACAGACTTTCCCCTACGGTAGTTAACCCAAGAATGCTGGCTATGAAAGAAATTTTAGTTACTAGTTTTTGACTGACAAGAAAAGAGGTTGTGGTGTGCTCTTCGCGAATACCTGAGTGCTATAAAGTTATGGGTGTCATAGTTAACTTTCACCATTAAGGGGAGAAGGAAGGCAATTTTTATCCCTACTCTGCCAATGCTATTTCACCCTTTGAATAGGTACGCTTTTCAAAAGTGCTATAAGTGTTAAAACAGTTAAATTTTTACTGAATGTATATAACATATATGGCTGGATTTACAAATGAAATGAACAAAATACCTCTTATCGATCTGAAGAGTTTTTTTATTCTTCCACTAACAACATTCCGCTTTTTTAATATATTAACTATGATAAAACACTTTCTGTTGAATTGATGGTTGTCAATTTACTGTAATAACATATTATCATCCTGAGTACAAACTGACGAAATTTAATGTTTCTAAAGCAATTAGTTTATAAAATAATGGTGCCTGAAAGTCAAAACATGTAATATTGGAAACTTTAAAGTTCAGTACTGCAATTTTAATATTGTTATTGATAAGAATTAATTACCACTCATATTTCCTGCGCCATAGTGAGCCTCATCTGAATCATATTGATCTTCTTTTCTTCTTCTGTGCACTTTAAATTAAGAATCTCTGCTTTGGGGAGTCTCTCTTTATCTATTTGCACCAATGATTTTGCAGTATTTCAACTATATCTTATACCCAATACTTCCAGAACATCCAGTTTTCTTATTGCACCATCACTGAAGCATACAATAACATCTTAAACAGCAAATTTGAGAGTTTTAATCTGAACAAATACGGTTTTCGGTAACCTGGTCGAAATGACAGTATTCACACATTCATTTAAATTTTGCGTTTTCCGTTGAAAACATTCCTTCAACAACGTATCTTTAAAAAGATCTCTAAATACAGATTTAATTTGATTCATTACTGCTGCAGGTAAAGAATGTTTGTGGTCATATGCTGCACTTCTCCTGTACTTGCTGTGAGGATCACCCGGGTTAAAGACAGTGCTGAGGAGTTTCGATTGTGGGAAGCTTATGGAAAAAGATAGCCTATACAGCTTTTTCCATGTTTTCTAAATTACCTATATTTCTTATAATGGTCAAACGATAATAATTCTTACCATCTTCCTGTACTATTTTTGAATTTTCTTTTAATAATCTTCTTAACCTGAACCTCATTCTCTTCTAGCCATGCCCAATGCATTCTAATTTGGAAACAGAGGAGGAAAAAACGTACACGGAATAAAAGAAACGTGTGCATTATCTCTGCACGGTCTAACAAAAGAAGATGTCGCATATAAATGCCAGATCGCAGACAGCGTCAAGAAAACCATCATAATTCACGAAAAAACTTATTCATATAAGTTAATGGAAAGTGGATTAAAGCTGAACGGAATTTTATTCACGGTGGAAGCAGTGAAAATCTGCGGGAATGCTTTGACGCGAAGCCGGGTACAAACGATGCGAAAGCGACGTATGAAGAAGATATGTTTTGTGAGTAATGTATGAAAGTAAGTAAAGAGATAAGAATCAGTCTTACACGTTGGCTATCCAAAAGAAAATAAGTTGATGCATGAATCGAAGTGATGCAGAAATGTTATTTTTATGTGGAAGACTAATGAAAACATCACCCAACAGAAAAACAAGACTCGAAAGGTGAAGAGAAAATGCACATAGGCGTCTATGGCCGTAAGTTAACTAAAGACTACAGCCAAAGATAAAAGTTTATGATACACTTGAGAACAATCGAATGAAATGTAGTTGAGTTCGAGAGAGGGCCCTCCTCCATACTGCCACTGGATAAATCAATATCAGAAAATAGTAACTTTGTCTGATAAGCTGAGGTAAATGCTCGTACGCGCCGACTGCAGGCTACAAATTCAGCGAGATGAGGCAATGCCAATAATGTATCGTTGAGACATGAGGTGCAGGTATTCTCCTGTGGCCACCTCGTTCCAATGGTACTGACCAAGTCTGAGGTGGCCTTGAGGAAGATATGTGAGCTGTGGAGCTAGGTCCCGCCTTTCTACGTGTGTTGTGGACATCGACTGATTATTTTGGATCAGCATGACCAGCCGTGCCCCCCCCCCCCCCCCTCGCTCCCCGCTCTTCCCAGCCCCAAGCACACTAAGCACCCCCCCCCCCCCCCATTTAGCCTGCTCATGCGTCCTGTACCTTCAATAAAACTGATCCTACCACTTACGTTAGAACATGGACTGAAGGAAAGATAATATACATTTTTAGCATTAGTGGATTCAGTCAGAGAAAACTTCCGAAAATATTGACTTGAATACACTCTTTGTAATTCAGGAAGTAGCAGTGATAAAATACAAGGAGCGAAAATTTATCTACCAACTTTTACAGAAACCAAACAGCAGTCGAAGGGCGTGAAACGAAAGCAGTAGTTGAGAATGGAGTGAAACAGGGTTGTCACCTATCACCGAGGTTCTTCATTGGGTATAGTGAGCAGGCATTAAAGGAACTAGAGAGTATTTTGGAAAGGGAACTAAAGTTCAGAGTGAAGAAATGAAAACTTTGAGGTTCGTTGACGACTTTATAATTCTGCAAAGAAGATCAGTTTAACCCTCCTAATACTGTGGGGTCTATAGTGACCCCAGCCCGTAATTTTCTGTAAAATATACCTTATTTCCTATTCCTAAAAATTATGAAAAATTCGGACTTTTCCTGAATTAAGTAATGGGTTCGTGATATATTAATATAACTTTTTAAAAATATTTAGTTTTGCAGAAAATCAAGACAGAACCACTGAATACCATTGGGGTTAAATGCGACCCCATTTCTCTCTTGCGGTGTTATTACCCAATAATGCTGCATTGATCCGTAACTGTTGCTGTATATCCTTTGTTTTATTCTTGTAAATATTGTTGTAGCGTTTGATTGTTGCCAATACTTTATAAGCCGACAGTTATTTGCTCCATACGAGTGGAGACTACTACTGTGTGTGTTGCATTTAGTGGAAAATGTCATCTTTCTGAAGATGAAGTGCTTGAAATCTTACTGCAAGACAATCCCGTATCTGGGGAATCAAATAGTGATATCAGCGATATAGTTTCTGATGTCTCACGCAACGACGGAGAAATTGACGTCTTAGAAGAGAATATTCCTCAATCAGACGGAAGTTCAGAAGAAGATTTGGACAGCTCAGATGTCCAGGCTGAACAGGAAGTAACACAAATTTCTGACTGTTATATGTAAGTACACATTGTATTTTCGTAAATGTGGGTTAGGGTCTAGCGCCAAGATATACCCTTTGTATTTTTTATTGTTTTATTTTGTGTAGGTCTAAAAACAAAGAAGAATTGTGGCACAAACACGAGTTGAGAAGAGCTTGTGGAAGAGAAGAGAGATGGAACATAATGCGAGTGAAGCCAGGTCCAACAAAATTCGCAGTGAAAAATGTAGACTCCATAGAATCAGCTTTTCAGTTGTTTCTTAGGAGAGACATTGTTGATGTAATTCTAAAGTGGACTAACAAAGAGGTTAGTCTTGTTTACGGTAGTAAATGGAAACCAGTAGATGCCACTGAACTGAAGTGCTTTATCGGTGTCTTGATTCTAGCAGGTGCTTACAAGGCCCATAATGAAGCAGTTACACATCTGTGGAACAGAGAGGATGGTAGACCCATTTTTAGTGAAGCAATGGCTAGAAATCGCTTCACGCAAATTTCAAGGTGCATACGATTCGATGACGCAGATGTGAGACGTCACAACCGTGCTCCTGACAAGCTGGCTGCCATTAGAGAAATGTTTGAAATGTGGGTACACACATTTCAAGAAGCATATGTTCCTCACAGCAACGTAACAATTGATGAACAACTTGTGGCATTTCGCGGTAGATGTCCATTTCGGCAATATATTCCTTCGAAACCAGGAAAATATGGGTTGAAATTATGGGCTGTATGTGATAGTGCAACATCTTACGTTCTCAATCTTCAAGTTTACACTGGTCGACAAGAAAATGAATCTCGTGAAGTTGGTCAAGGCAAGAGAGTTGCTTTAGATATGGTGAAAGGCTTAGAAAACAGTGGCAGAAATGTGACAACTGACAACTTTTTCACTAGCCTTAGTTTGGCGAGAGAACTTCTGAAAATCAATCTCACACTCTTAAGGACAATTAGAAAAAATAAAGGAGAACTACCACAAGCTTTCACTCGGACCAAAGGTCGAGTCAAATATCCATCTATTTTTGGATTCCAAGAGCATGCTTCAATTGTTTCATATTGTCCGAAAAAGGGAAAAGTTGTAACTTTGCTCAGTACAATGCATTCAAGAAAGGAAGTGGAAGATCGTGAAGAATGCAAGCCAGTAATGATTCTGAATTATAACAAAACAATATCTGGAGTAGATACCACGGATCAGCTGGTTAGAACGTAAACTACAAAGAGAATGAGCAGAAGGTGACCAATGGTATTATTTTACAACATGATTTATATCAGTGCACTGAATGCATTTATCGTATGGCTACATCTTACACCAGACTGGGCAGAAAGGACCAACTATAAGAGGCGGGCGTTTCTCATAGAATTAGGAAAGAAGCTCGTTGGAAGAAAGCCAGACAAAATTATTTCCCCAGTACTTCCATCAACAGTACAGACAAAAAAAAGACGAAGGTGTTCGTTTTGTAAAAGGTCTGAGGGTAGAAAATTCACCGATAAATGTTCAAAATGTGGATATTCTGTGTGTAAAAACCACTCTGCAATTTATTGTTGTAAGTGTAATGCCTCATAAATGTCAATTCGGAATTTAATCAAAAATGTTTGTAGTTTCATGAAAATCGTTTGTAAATTTTACGGAAATAAATAATTGAAAAAAATGTGCTTTTTAATTAAATATAATGTCACTGACATCATGTTTTAGATTGTGGAAAAAATAAGAAATGTGATTTTATTCTACCAGTATTAAAACTATCCTTAATAAAAAATCAATTCCGTTGGGGTCTCTAAAGACCCCAATGGTACTCAGTGTAACAAAAAATACTCGGTATTAGAAGGGTTACGGGAGCGAATATTGTCTTGAAAAAATATTATGAGATGAATATCGACAAAAATAAAACAAAGGTGATGGAATGCAGTCGAATAAAATTACGTGATGTAGAGCAAATTATATTAAGAAATGAGGCAATAAGATTGATACATGGGTTTTGTTACTTGGGCAGGAAAATAGCAGGACTGACAGAATAGAGAGGGTATAAAATGCAGACTGGCAATAGCAAGAGAAACGAATCTGAAAAAGAGAATTTTGCTAACATCGCTTATAAATTCAAGTGTTAGGAATGTTTTTCTGCTATGTACGGAAATGAAACGTGGACGATAAACAGTTGAGGCAAGGGAGTATAAGCTTTTGAAGTCCAGTGCTCCAGAGAAACACTGAAGATTAGGGGGGGGGGGGGGGGGGGGTAGATCGGGTAACTAATGAATCGGATTCGGGAGAAAGGAAATGAATGGATCAACTTCACTAAAACGACACATTCTAAGGCAGAAATGAATTCACTTTTCAGTAATGGAAGGAAGTCTGGGGAGAATAAGTTTATAGGCAGACCAAGTCTTGACTGTAGTATACAGATTCAAATGGATCTAGGTTGGGGTTGTTACTCAGAAATGGAGAGGCTTTCATTGGACAGACTACATGGGAAATAGTATCTTAGGACTGAGGACTACAACAAGAACAACAACACTTTCAGTAAGACAATGACCACCCTCTCACTCCTGCGTTACGAAGTAATTAATTGAGCAACCTTTCGTGGAGGACAAGCAATACTTTAACACCTAGCCGTTTCCCTAGGTGTCACCTCATCTAATGAGGATATCTGCGACACCTTCACCAGGATGCGTATACCTTGCAGCCAGGTCCGACCTATCTCTGTGTGTTTTGGGAAACGTTGAGTAGCATGGATCTGTATTGCACCCCCGTTTTTGTTTACTTTCACCTATCTGTATGCGTCCGCTGTCCTCAGAAAGAGCATTCAGAAGTATGCCAGAATCGTTAGAACATCCTCTCATATTAATTCCGTTGGCGACCTCTGAGATAACTCGAGATGCGTGTGTATGCACTGGTCCCACCTCTAAGACATATTTGAGCTGGGCAGTGGCTAAGTGGCTTGAATGAGAATGATCCAATATGCTGTCATAATCACGTGACGTCTACGTCGTCGTGATTATTGGGGCCAGATACTGCATAATGATACGTAATTTAAAACAAAAAAGTGTTTTATTACGTGAGGGGCGTTCAATAAGTAATGTAACACATTTTTTTAGGACAATTTCGGCTGAAAAAATGTGGAATTGGTTGTGGGAAATCGTGGAATATTTCTGCTTCAGCCTGTTTCATGCAGTTCCCATAGGCGGCGACGCTATGCGTAGCCTTCAAAATGGCGTCTGCAACGGAGTTGCGTTCCAAGCAGGGAACTGTCATTGAGTTCTATTTGCCAGAAAATCAGAGCATCGCAGATATTCATAGGGGCTTGCAGAATGTGTACGGAGACGTGGCAGCGAACGAAAGCACAATGACTCCTTGGGCGAGGCGTCTGCCATCATCGCAGCAACTATCCAATCTCCCAGTGCTGGACGGCCGCACACAACTGTGACTCTTGCAATGTTGGAACGTGCGGACACTCTCATTCGAGGTGACAGGCGGATCACAATCAATAACGTCGCTGACAACTGGACGTCTGATAAGTCTGCGCATCCGAGAGGAGCTCATAAAACGTCGTTGAATTGTTCTTCCTCATCCACCCTACAGCCTGGATTTCGCACCTTCCGACTTCCATGTGTTTGGGCCAATGACGGATGATGCACTTTACGGGAAGAAATACATGGATGATGGGGAGGCTATTCATGCAGCAAAGAATTGGCTTCGACGTCGACCAGTAGAGAGGTACCATGCGGGCATAAAGGCCATCCCAGTTAGGTGGTATTAAGGCCGTCATATTGAACGGAGATTATGTTGAAAAATACGTTTTTTGATAGAAAATGGAGGGGAATAACATTGCGTATTGCGACCGTGACTAAGACCAGCCTACTTTCAGAAAAAAAATTGCATTACTTATTGAACGCCCCTCGTATTTTGATGCATTTGTGATCAAGGAATTCTGGGCTTTTGAGAAGAAAATAATGTTGGAATCATGTCTCCAAGCACAATTAAAAGGTATGGTTGTCAAGAATTTTAAAAGGTGGATCCATAGTTGAAAAGAATGAAATCTGAAGTATGGAGGCATGATATCGTCTGTCCAAGGTTATATTAAACGAACTGCCTGGCAAAATAAGTTAAGCACCCAGAAGACATATTTGGATGTCGCTGTAACTTGGTACACATACACAAGAACGGTGGGTGTGTAAATGATCAGAGTTGCACTTTTCTGTGACAGGTAGAGTGGCCATCAGAGTGCTTTAGCGTTGGTGCTGTTTCGTGTTTTTACCAGGCCTGGTAGCGGAAGTGATGAATGCGAATGACACGGACATGTGAGCTAGCGTTACCAGCACTTGACAGAGTTTGAAAGGGCTCCTATTGTGTGTCTCCGTTTGGCGGGCTGGCCGCATAGTACAACATTCAGATTTGTGGGTCATCCGGACGTGACAATGGTCCAATATTCGACTTCAAGGGAAACTGAGTGCAGGCATATTTATCATCAAGTTTCCAGTCGATCGCATAGGATCAATACAAGAGGGGATAGTTGTCTTGTACACCAGGCACATCATAACAACCTCACATCTGCGCCTGCTGTCCGAGAAGAAGTAATGGACTCTCTTGATCATTCTGTGTCATTTCCCACCATCAGTCAGCGACTAGAAGCATCCGAACTAGGGAAATACTAACACATGCGTAGGCTGTCGGTAACACTACATTACAAAAAGCTGAGTTTGGAGTGGTGACGTGACTGGGAAGCATGGACTTCTGATAACTGGCATCGCAGTGTGTTCAGAAATGAATTGCTCTTCTCACTACACTGGATTACCATTGTCTGCGAGTAAGGCGGCGACCTCTGGAGAGATACCATCCTTCCAATGATTTGGAGTGGCACAGCAGTGTTACTACTGGCGTCATGGTGTGGGAAACCATCGTTTACTGTTACAGGTTACGGCTAGTAGTGATTGAGGGAACGCTAACGGCATAACGGTGTATCGTGGAGATCGTGCGTTCTCATGTGTTACCTCTAAAGCGCCACTGTCCTTGTGCCATTTTTCGACAGTGCAATGATTGTCCACGCATGGCACGTGTCTCTATGAACTGTTTGATTGATTAATAGTGTGCTGATGGGTTTTCGGCTAACTTGTTGTTTCATTTTCTGCACAATATTTAGACGACCGACTCAGCTCTCTTCTTCAGATGCTGTTTGCTATAATGCTGTTATATGTACTTGCAGCCTGGAATCCAATCATATTCTGATTAATTATTGGTCTCGCGCAGCTATTTATAGCCGAGTTCAATTTCCAACGCCCACTGTCCCCTTGGATGGTATTTTGTTTTTCAGAGCTCCCACTGATATTCCGTGAAACGCAAATTATCTCAGCGTTTTCCAGCTGTAGTGGATGTGCTGACCGGCGAGATTTTAATAAATTGTGTGTCGGAGTCCAAGCGCTATTCAAACTGCAATCTCCATCCCTGTTGATTAGGTTTCCTCATATCTTTATTTCGAAAGACTACTTAATTATGCTGTGCCACATACTTGTCGTTTGCACCACGATAATGGTCTCATTCTTTTTAATTTCATGGTTATATGCGAAGTAGTATTCGGTAACAGCTGATTTGTTTTCGTGTGGTGTGTCGTTGATGTCCTTTGCATATCTCGCAGACAGATCTGATAGTCTGCCCCACGTAAGAAAATGCCATATCCGCATGGAATGCGATACACAACCAGCTTTCGGGGACCAAGATTTTAACATGCAAAGAATACTTTTTATCTTAGCTGAAGGGAGCGAAATGCACTGGATGCCGTGTTCCCGTGGGAGTCTACTGATCTTTCCAGATACAAGGCTAGCGTAAGGAATATAAATGATTTCTGCCTTCTGTTCCTCGGTTTAAGTCTCAGCCTCTTGATTTTGACTGCTTCGGCCGTTCAATTCGATGATCTGAGTACCCATTCCTTCGGAACACTATTCGTAGGTCTTGTAACTCTTCGGTGAAACTTTGCTTGTGTGAAAGTTTTCTAGTTCTATGGACTAGAGTCTTTAGTATCTTATTTCTCTGTGATGGGTCAAATCGTTCAAATGGCTCTAAGCACTATGGGACTTAACATCTGAGGTCACCAGTCCCCTAGACTTAGAACTACTTAAACCTAACTAACCTAAGGACATCACACACATCAATGCCCGAGGCAGTATTCGAACCTGCGACCGTAGCAGTCGCGTGGTTCCGCACTGAAGCGCCTAGAACCGTTCGGTCACAACTGCCGGCCTCTGTGATGGCTCGAGGCGTGTAACTGGTGGTCAGTTTTGGTAGGTTTCCCATATACACTGAGACCCAGGGCTCCGTACGTTTTTCCCTTATCCAACACGTCGAGAAAATAAAGCTGGCCGCCTTTTTTAAGTACCGTCCTGAATTTTATACTACGATGGATCGAGTCTAAATGTTCTTCGGAGGCTTTAAAACTTTTCAGTTCACGTAACCATACCACAAACGTGTCCACGTACCGATAGAAACACGTTGGTTTGAACTTGGTGAATTTTAGTCCCTTTGCTTCAAAGTGTTACATGTATAGGTTAGCCACGACAGGTGATAGCGAACTACCCATCGTAATTCCAGCGGTTTTTTAATAATATTTTCCGTCAAACATGAAATAGGCAGATATGAGAACTGTGTAGAATGTTCACTGAGGCTATGTAAATATTCAGCGAAATTGGCGAATGTGGTGTTCGCACTTCCCCAGATATTCGCTGAGAATGCGTTTCAGGTATTTTGCAGCTAGTATGTAGGTGTGCCAATATTACTAACTATGGATCTTAGAGGAATTCCTTTCTTGTATAAGCCAATCAGCTCCTGGTCGCACTGCTGTTCGTGTTTGAAGATCTTGAATGATGCTACATGGCAAGCCTGACTCAGTGAAAAAAGTCATCATCTTCCTCTCGATATTATTCGTTGCATCGACGTCATTCAAAAGATCTTAACTATTCTTATTTTAGTTCACACGTGACATCAGGGCCGTAGCGTTGCCCTTGTTAACTGGCAGAACTATTGTTTCCTGGTCGTCCCGCAGATTTCTCAACACTGCTCGCTCCCCGTTGGAGACGTGGATCTTAACACTTGCGCCTCGGTGAGTGCTCTTCTGCTGCTTCCACTGAGAGAGAAGCTTCATCGTTCTCCACATAATCCAAAATTTGTAGCATTTTTGTAGCGAGCGCGGGAGGTAGCCTTTAAGCAAGGATCTTCACTGTATCCTTGTCCAGTTGTTTGTAAGTGAGATTGATGAAACGACGGCTGCCTGCATCTTGTCTTATCTTTTTGTGCAAGCGGATGAATTTCGCTTTATGGCTTGCAGAAGTATTCAACTGCATTGATTCTGCTTGTGGCCATGTGGTTTTTTCAACCTATTCCCAAGAATCTGCAGAGAGTTTAACCCACATGTAAAGATAAGACAAATGAGCTCTTTTGGAGTAAGAACTGACATTCGTTGGCTGTCATGAATTCTCTATCGTTCTAGAGCCAGAGCTGCACGACACATAATTCTATTTGCCACTGGCGTGTTAATGTGTCGTTTGATTTTAGCGAACGTAGGTACAACATATTCATCTCGACACCTTTTTAGGAAGCTCAACATACTGAGAAGTTGATCTTTCTTTTGTCAGAGCTTATCCAGCCTGTGTACGTAACGGAACATCTCATCCCCATAGACAGAAAGTGATGTGATAAACCACGCTGAAAAAAAATAATTAAAAAATGTATATTAACGAAGTATAGAAGTTGTATAAAAAATGTGTGATCATAAATAATATTTTCAAAGTTACAATGTATTTTATTCCATCATGAATATATCCCATGAGACTTAACAGTTCAACTGTGGTAGAGAAAGTCTTAGTAGTTCATATATTTGCAATGTTTGAGAGACTGTACAGTCCAGTTGTCACTATGTCGAAGAGAATTAATACATTTTTGCCTGAGATGGAACTTAACTCTTCATATGACGCAATGTCAGAGAGTGAGACATATTAGTTCACACGGTCTATACGTACTTCGCATGTCTTATTGAAAGAATGAAAATAATGCAGTTACAAATTTTATATGTAAAAACTATTCGTTGACACTTAATTTGCTACGACAAAAAATGCTCTTACTCTAGCTAAAACAGGAATCTGATACACCATATGATGAAATGGAAGGTACACACTTAACGCAACCAGAAATGTGTCTGCATTGGTACGCCACTCTCTTCAGGGAAACAAATTCTACACAGGAGAACGTTGTCACTGCTGTTCAGACGATAATGCACGTGACGCATTAGGTCAACAACCGTTACAGTTGCCAGACGTTTAATATTAGCTGCTGTAATTAATATATCTTTGTTGAGACATATATTATCTAAGAAATAATTTTTATGAAATTCCTCCTTAAAAGACTTATATGGCATTCATCCACTTCAGGTGACAATATTTTGCACAGGTCTCCAATACATCTGTAGAAGTGACTACGATCATGGACTGCCTGTTCCCAGAGAGTAACCGGCCGCTGTGGCCTAGCGGTTCTAGGCGCTTCAGTCCGGATCCACGCGGCCGCTACGGTCGCAGGTTCGAATCCCGCCTCGGACATGGATGTGTGTGATGTCCTTAAGTTAGTTCGGTATTAGTAGTTCTAAGTCTACGGGACTGATGACCTCAGATGTTAAGTACCATAGTGCTTAGAGCCATTTGAACCCAGAGAGCAATACATGCCACACGAAGAGCAACATGCTTTGCAGTTATTTTGTGAAACGATTTAAATTTTCTCCTGTAAAGTGTAATTTCTTCTTTCTCTTGTTCTTCTTCTTCTTATTATTATTAAATGAATCAAAATATATATTCATGGCATAAATCTTCTTATACATGGCCCAGTCATATTAATGTGACTACCGTCTATGTTTCGACATAACTGTGCAGTGCAGTGTGTTTAAGGCGTGTGAGGGGGGGGGGGGGGGGGGGAGGGGAAGGGACCGTGGTAAACAGTGCAGTCGTTGCCCTGATACGGAAACGGATTAATTTATCTGACGTCCTTAAGGACATGGTCATTGGCTTTTATGCTGCCATGGTTAAAATATACCATGCATGACAAAATGGTGGTATCTAAAACCACCACAGAGTGAACTGTGGTGCACCATGGGCCATAAATGAGAGAGGTGAACAATAATTGCGGAGTCGTGCTACTGGTAAGCAACTGACTGCCCAGATGAACCAAGGGGCTACCAACAGTGTCTCCTCAACGAGCGTTGCTGCGAATGGATGCCTTCAGCAGGTGCCTGGTTCATGCATCCATGCTGACTGCTGTTCATTGATGATGAAGGCTGGAACGAACACCCCAGCACCGTAACTGGACGTCCACTGAGTGGCGACAGGCGGCCTTTTCGGATGAATCAGGTTTTATGCTCCATCGGACGGATGGCCTTTGGCACGTACAGCGTGAAACGTCTGAAAGGAAACACCCTGCAGCTTTCAGCGAAAAGGTCTACGTCGGAAGAGGGAGCGTTATCGTCTAGGGAATGTCTTAGTGACATTCCTTGGGTGATCTCATCATTCTAGAAGGCACAATGGATCAGTACAAGTATGTATGTATCCTTGGTGACCATATTCTGGCTCTTTACAGGTGGTAACATTAATGGGATTGAAGTCCAGAATCTACAAAACCCGAGATGAAACACTCCTGTGGCAGTTGGTTGCTTCTACATATACTCACCTGACACATGCCTGTCTCCCTCCCTCCCACAGACATCTTGTATGGTTCACATGCACATTCTTTCATTCCAGTCTGTTCGATATATATAACTGCAGTTAGGCACGATACTGTTTTGTCTTTTCATACAGAGTATACGTTGGGTGAGCATATATAGAATGAACCATCTGTCACAGGAGGTCATCTTGGATTCTGCAGTATCTATAAGAACGTTTATACCATGAGTACGTATTTTTTTCGCCTAATATGATGAGAAGACAATTCAGTTTGCAGAAAAAGAATGTGAATCAGTTCACAAAATAACTGCACAGGATTTTGTACATCGTGCAACATGTATCGGTCCATGGTAACAGGCAACTTGCGATTGTAGCACCTTCCGAAAATATATCAAAGACCTGTGAAAAATTTTATCCCCTTCGCTGGATGAGTACCCTATTAGTAATATGCGGAGGAACTTTGATGAAAAAAATATTTTATATGTAGTGTATGTCAGAGTAAAGACGTAATAACTACAGCAAGTGATGCAGCTAATATTATTGACGCTTATAGCGCTTTTTAGTTCTGAAGCATCTAGAGCATTGTCATCTGAACAGCATGTGACTATGAGGGATAACGACGCAGTTCACTTGTCTAAAGTTTTTCTTCCCTGAAGAGATGGAAGTACTATTCTTTTCATGCATACACATTTCTGTCTGCGCTAAATGTATAGCTTCCATTTCATCATGCGCTGCGTGTCGGCGTCCTATTTCAGTTACACTAAGAGCATTTGCTGTAGTAATAAATTCAATATCAATGAACAGTTTTCGAATACAAAATGTTTAACTGCATTCTTTTCATTCGTCATTCTACCTCTTCTAATAATATGCGAAGTCCAACAACAACTGAAGAATATACGAGCTGCTATAACTAAACCTCTGATACTGCACAAGCTGAAATGTTACGTATCGTCTCATGTAAAAAGCGATAAGTCTCTTTGACATAACAGCAACTTGAGTGTATAGTCACTCAAACGTTGAAGGTATATTGCAAAATGGCATGACATACAATTGGTGACAAAGTCATGGGATAGCGATAGGCACACATACAGATTGTGTTAGTATTGCATACACAGGTTATAAAAGGGCAGTGCTTTGGCGGATCTGTCACTCGTTCTTATTAAATAATGTGAAAAGGTTTCCGACGTGATTATGACCTTAAGACGGTTTTAAAAGACTTTGGACGCGAAATGGTAGTTGGAGCTAGACGCATGGGACATTTTCTTTCGGAAGTCACTAGGGAACTCAATAATCCGAGATCCAAAGGGTCAAGAGTGTGCCGAAAATAAAAAATCTCAGCCATTAACTCTCACGACGGGCAACGCAATGGCCGACAGCGTTCACTTAACTATCGATGGCACTGGCGTTTTCGTAGAATTGTCAGTGCTAAAAGACGATTGACACTGCGTCAAATAACCGCAGAAATCGCTGTGGGGTATGCAATGAAAGTATGCATTAGGACAGTGAGGCGAAATTGGGCAATAATGGGTTACGCTGTCAGACGACTGTGGCCTGGTCAGCTAAGTTCCGATTAAAGTTGGTAAGAGCTGATAGTAGGGTTCGAGTGTGGCTCCATAATGGTTTGGGTTGTGTTTACATGGAATTGACCTCTGGCCCAGCTGAACAGATCATTGACTGTAAATGGCTATGTTTGGCTACTTGGAGACATTTGTAGCCATTCATGGACTTCATATTCCCAAATAACGATGGAAATTTTGGGGATGGCAATGTGCCATGTCACTGGGCCACAACTGGTTTGAAGAACATTCTGGACAATTAGAGCGAATGATTTGCTCGTCCAAATCACACAACATGAATCCCATCGAACATTTATAGGACATAATCGAGAGGTCAGTTCGTGCACAAAATTCTTCACCGGCGACACTTTGGGAATTATGGTCGGCTATTGAGGCACCATGCCTCAGTATTTTTACAGGGGACTTCCAACGACTTGTTGAGTCCATGACTTTTGTCACCTCAGTGTATACGTATGATGGAGTAAAACACAATGAATCTCGACAGAATGATTTATTATTATTCATACTATGATACAATTTTTATGTATTGTTAACACACATTTTTGGTATTTATTAACGATGAAAATAAACCATTGTCGATAAAAGACTGACATTATGTATCTCTACATCAGTCCTGTTCATCACTTCACAATATTTTCAAACTCTTATATGCTTTAATTTCAGCTTTTATTGCACACAAACGAACTGGAGTATTAATAGACTTATGCAACCCATCTGTAAACTCAGTTTGTGTGGAGTTTCTGGTTGTACGAGTAATACTAGTTAAATTAGGTATAGCACACATACACAGACTTGTACGTTTGTATAACCCCCTACTCCTCGTTGTGAACTTGATGTTCCAACACATACATGACAACATTACTGAAGAATGGTTCAAATGGCTCTGAGCACTATGGGACTTAACTTCTAAGGTCATCAGTCCCCTACAACGCAGAACTACTTAAACCTAACTAACTTAAGGACATCACACACACCCATGCCCGAGGTAGGATTCGAACCTGCGACCGTAGCGGTCGCGCGGTTCCAGACTGTAGAGCCTAGAACGGCTCGGCCACACCGGCCGGCTCAGTACTGAAGAGACGTTTAATACCGTATATGTTAGCCACTGAGTGAGTATGTCGATGGTCCCTATTGCAGCACACAAGCCATGCACGTTCTCAACATTTGAACGCTTGAAATATATATACTCTGTTTGATCTTGAGATGCTAACTTTATCGTAACACCTCCAAACATGTCGTTGATAGATACACTGTTGTTACCGAAGATATAGATGTCTCGATGGGGCGCACTGTACTCATTTGTCATGCAGGCATTCCTGTACTGCAGCTTGCTGCACTGTTGATCCCACTACGCATCAATGAAATGGCTCTTTGTACCCAGTTCACATTCTCTATTTCTACTATAACTCTGAAGCCTATCTCAGCTGCTAAACTGTCATTAACACACTTCGATCGTGATAAGTAGTGGTCAAGAGTCGCAGTCTGAAACGATTGAGCTGAGGCTCGGCGAATGGCGCAGGCACTGGATATATTGGAGACTCAAACTCAAATAACCCTGTTTCCTTCTCCAACATATCAAACGGTGCTTCAAATGGTTCAAATGGCTCTAAGCACTATGGGACTTGACATCGCAGGTCAGCAGTCTCCTAGACTTACAACTACTTAAACCTAACTTACCTAAGGACATCACACACATCCATGCCCGAGGCAGGATTCGTACCTGCGATCGTAGCAGCAGCGCGGTTCTGGACTGAAGTTCCTAGAACCGCTCGGCCACAGCAGCCGGCTCAAGCGGTGCATCAGCAAGTTCTTCTGAGTGGTAACTTAGTGACGTAGGAAATGGATATGGTAAATACTCAAAACCTGGAAACAGTTCTGCATGATGACTTGATTTCCACTCCAGCAGGCTGGGAGCTGCAGCATGAAGTGTGTCTGCATACTGACTTAATGTCTACTGGTGCTGCTCAAAGTTAAGCCATCATACAGTGCATAGTGTAGGTAACGTTTTATCACTGATATTGAGATCCTTTCCTAATCCACTCGCCAATGGGGAGATGTAATAAGAGCTCTGATTTCTCCTTTCTATGCTTTCCTTATGCGGTAGGTACATTCATGATTGTAAATCTCATATGCTTTTGGATTTCAGTACAAACGATGAAGTGATCTTTCCAATGGTATTAGGTCTCATACTTCATAGTAAAATCGTTGTACAGCCTCATTGTGTCATTAGACTTCGCATAAAAACATATCAGACCATCAAGTAATTTTAGCGAGTATGGAAAAAGAGTGCATGCTCCTGTATGGGTCCTGATTTCTCCCGTCTTCAAGGTCCTTACGTGAGATGTGAATTGTTCTGCTGCCTGTCGAAACTGTATTTCCTGCAAACTTTTGCATTAATGTTTCATGACAGGAACAGTGCTGCATCTCACTGGGATGACGCTACCTTTCACACACTCACCACAGCCCCTGCAACACCTACATGAATTACATCCCGCCGCTCCACCTTCGTTACAACAGACGCCACAACACCATCCACCAGCAGCCACATTGACTCCAGCCCGTTGGAAGAACGACCTGTCCAGCGCCATATCCCACCCTCTCCAATTCCTCAACGTCCACATCATCGTCACCAAAAACCCGAGAAACAACCCTACCCAGACACCACAGCCAGCACTAGCACCAAAAAACATCAGACCAAGCCATACCCCACTGAACGTGTGAACACTACTCTCTCCCCAGCACCTTCTCCCTCGGATGTCCACACCTTCCTCCTGCCCTGCTCTGACCCTGAATTCCTAAACGCTAAACATCTCACCCTTGAGCCGGCCGGTGTGGCCGTGCGGTTCTAGGCGCTTCAGTCTGGAACCGCGTGACCGCTACGGTTGCAGGTTCGAATCCTGCCTCGGGCATGGATGTGTGTGATGTCCTTAGGTTAGTTAGCTTTAATTAGTTCTAAGTTCTAGGCGACTGATGACCTCAGAAGTTAAGTCGCATAGTGCTCAGAGGCAGCCAATCTCACCCCTGAAATAAGGAAGTATATCCCCCACATTCCAATCACCCAAGTCATGCCCTGCAAAGACTCTCTCCTCATCAAAACAACCAAACCAACTTCCACACAGACCTTCTCCTCATACTCCCCTGTGTTACCCTTGGTCCTCATGCCACTCTCACTTCCTTCAGCCCCTCCTGTCCAAACAACCCCAACCTCTACGCCATCACCCACTCTCACTGACATGATCATGAAACCTGGCCCCAATATCAGGGAAGAGGAAGTAGTTGTTCAACTCAATTGTAATACTTCCGTAGAAATCTGCGCTGTCCACCATATCTTCAATGGTTCTCGTCCCATCTCCTTCATGTGAGTATTCATGAGGGATGCTGCCAATACTGATCGTTTTCTCCCAGAGGGAGCCCTCATCTACAACTGCCATCACGAATTCCCCCCCCCCCCCAAAATCCCACAGATGCCATAAATGCCTCCCATATAATGATCCGATCATCTTACTATTGATTGTAAGAATCCTCCCACCTGCCCCCTTTTTTCTTAAGCAGAGACTCAACCTAGGTTCCTCCTCCCCCCTCCCCACCAGCAACACCTGCATTAATGCTCACCCTACCTACTCCATCAAGTGCAAGGCCAAAGCCTCACTCATCAAATCCGAATTAAGTGTGCCTGTCCATACTGTTGCCCTTCCCATCCATCCCAGCAAATCCTTCCACTCACCCCCCACTGTTGAGGACATCATCTGTTTCTTTATCATCATCCTCCTAACTATCCATCCATGTGAGTGACCACACACCCATTAGAAAATCTTCCTTACTGTTCACTCAGTATTCCACCTCAACACTCAAGCAACCTACTCCTGAAGCAGATCTGCTTCATCTTCACCCATCATGGCTTATTCCTATAAACATCTCCACCCTTAACCCCTGTAACCCACTTACTAGGCTGTCACCATGATGCAACGGCACTACAGCCCCCTATATGGTAACATACACTCCCTACCTACCAACAAAGCACTTTGTATGTGTACCCTGTCCCAACACAACATCGATACCTTCATCTTCAATGAAACATTCCTCCACCTACACCACATCATTTCTACCTGTTCCTGTATCCTCCACGGCGCTGATAACCTCATCCCCTTGGCCAGATGGAGTAGCAATTGGCTATCACAGGAACATCCTCATTCAGCCACAGCCCTTACTCAATAATCCCACCACACACCTTATCCTAAGTCTCTTCTTCAAAACCCTAACTGTTACCTGTGTTGCCATCTACGTCTGACTTAATAATTCCTTATGATTTCCTCACTGTGGCATTAGTTTAAAGATGCCCTCCAATGTGACATTGCCCCATCCCACAGAAAACTCATCCTCAAAGCAACACCACCCCAGATGTTGTCCTAGCATGCCCCAACCTCCTTGGACACCACTCTGCCAAAGTCCTCTATCCAATTAGAAGTGATCACCCACCCGTTCTCCTCTCTCTATCCTACAAACTACCCTGTCTCTGTGCACCCCATCCCAATCTCCATTCAAAAATTGTCTATGGCTACTCTCATATCAGCTGGAATGCCTACTGGAAATCTATAGATACCCAGATAGAAAGCCACCCCCAAACCTTCCAGCAACCTGATGTTATCTCCAATGGCAGAGCCTCCCTGCAGCAGACCTTGTCAGATGCTGTCACCACTCATAGCCCTATTAAAGCCATATACCCTAATGGAGAATAAAATGTTCTGCACTGGCTGTTAAAAATATTTTATTAAAAATGTAACGACTAGCTTTGCATCAGTGGAGATGCATCCTCAGGACATAAGTTTCTTTATTTTTCTAAACAGTAAAGGTGCAACAAAGTAAATACCACAAGCCAGTTCACACTTTTCATCATCAAGGTGTCCACCCCCCAGCAGCTGAGTGATCAGCGCGACAAAATGTCAATCCCAAGGGCCCAGGTTGGATTCCCGGCTGGGTCAGAGATTTTCCCCGCTCAGGGACTGGGTTTGTGTTGTCCTAGTCATCATCATTCCATCCTCACCGACGCGCAAGTCACCGAAGTGGCGTTAAATAGAAAGATTTGCACCCAGCGAACAGTCTACCCGACGGGAGGCCCTAGTCGCACGACATTTACATCATCAAGGTTAAACCAAAATATTTTAACAGCCAGTGTACAACATTTTATTCATCATGTGCGACTTTGGTTTCAGTTGCCCTACCTCTTAAAAAATCACCCTCATCGCCCCACTGTCCCACCACAAGCCATACTCCTTCTCCATGAACCCTGTCGCCTATGTTGCTCTTTCCTACATACTAAAGACTGGGATACACACACACGCCACCAGGAAATACAGCGTTACATCAGAAATTCACTCAATCCCAAAAAACGTCAGGACTGGCGCTAGACATGCACCACACTCAATGCTACACTCCCAATTAACTCTTCTAAATACTGGAAGACAATCCACCAACGTAGAGGCACCCATCCCATCCCTCACTACTTGATCCTTCAAAACAACCATCCCTTACCTGACGACCTGAGCAAAGCTAATCACTTTGCATCCTGTCTCCAAGACATCTTATCCATCCCTGACTATCCTCACTCTGACTACTCCTAATTCCCTATAGTCCCTGAATGCACAGATAACACAGTCCCACCCTTGATTCATAGCTTCCAGTACTCGAACAACATATCTGAAACTGAATTAAACTGCGGAGGACATAAAATAAATACTTCACAGAAAACGCAGCACATCCCCTATTCACAACTGTATTAGCTATTGTCATCTCAAAGAATGTGCTATCTCCTTTCTCATCACCCTTGCAACCCTATATATATATACCACTATCCTCTTGAAAGGCAGTTATTCTAACCTGTGAGAAACCTCCTGCTTTTCCTCAAATGGAAAACTCCTCCCCCCTCGCCCCCAATTGATAGCTCCTCGTTCTACCCCGCCTGCCTCACCTCTGTGCCTCAGTGTGTAGTAAGGTCCTTGAATATATTCTGTACTGACGCATCCACCGCTATTTGCACCAACATCATCTGCTTCCTATTACACATGTGGCTTATGTCCCACTTTCTCTAATGGATCAATCTGTTGATCTACTCCTGAACCTTACCCATCTCCTATACCAACAGCTCAACAACTGTAAATCCGCCATCTTCGCCTCCCTTGACCTAAAAAAAAGCATATGATGGAGTATATATGGCATTTTTGTCTCCTTTTCAAACTCCAGACTTATGCTCTTCTGCATATACACATCCTACCAACTCTGAATCCACCCTATACCCCTCTCCTCTAAAGGCTTCCTCCACACTCTCTCCCCATACCACATCTCCTCCATTTCCCATTCTCAGTCACCCCAACCACCTTTTCCTCTCAAATGTGTCGAGCCCAATACCAGCTACCCTTCTCTTCTTGTCCCCCATAGGCACTCCTGCCTTGTCACCACCTCTTCCCAATCTTCAGTCCTTATCACCACCACTTTTCTATCTCCCTCCACACTTACCTTTCTTTTAATCAAGAATCTACCAGCCCAGGGCAGGTCCTTTTCCAGTTTTAGTGTAAGTATACTGTGCTCCATTTTTAAGGTTAGTATCTGTCTTGTCATATTCAGTGTTTTTCTAGTATTTTTAACTGTGCTGTCCACGTTTTTATCGCTGTTTTATACAGTTTATGAACACATCATTACTTACTTACATTCTCACATTATCATCATGTTTTAAATAATTTTCAATTCATGGGACATATGTCTCTTTTTTGTTTTGGTGTCTAATTTAGAGATTAATGTCTATTGGTTGAAGAGCAGGTTGATTGGGCTTCTGCCAGCCTCGCCCCCCCTCCCCCCCCCCCCCCTTGCTCACATAGGGTGAGGTGGGATGAAATAACAATAAAGAAAAAAGGTGCATCTGTGGAGATTTGGTTATGAATGAGACAGGTTAATGCTTAATTTAATAGCTGCCATCCATCTCCCACATACATTTTTTTGCTAAACTTTACAAGCATAGTATCTGAGCTTACTTCGTTTTTGCTCCTGAGCCACTGCACAGGTCTTTTCCAGTATGAATGTGCTTCTGTGATTTTTTGACTTTAGAATTTAGAATGTATATGTGAGCTACTATTCATTTTAACCTCAGGGGACTTTTGGATTTCCCACCAATTTTAGTGTGGGTTAACTATTAGTGTGCTTCTTCTGTTTTTAGATTTCCCCACTGTTTTAACTTAGGTCACCTGGGTTGTGACTGCAGTGCCACTGCGAACAACATACCACTGACTGTCATTGGAACTACAATCCTGCACCTCACTGTAGTCAACTGAACTGGCAGTAGGTGTTGTGCAGCACCTATGTGTTGTTCACTCCATTGTCACGAAATGGCTGGTGGCTGTTGTGACGTCAGTGCGGCTCTGACACTCTAGTAGTATGACTGATGTGTTGGCAGCTGTGGGGATGAGTCAGCTTCACTTGGTGCGATATGAGACCCAGGGGAACTCCACAGTGTAATGGCTTTCTTTTTTTAAAAAAAATGACATAATTGTCCCTATCCCATTTCAGCAGTGGTGACAGTTGCTTTGGCACTAAGTATGAGCATAACACAAGTGCACTTAAACTTAGAGTGAAACATCCCCAAACTTATGGTAAGAATTAATTAAGGAGTTATGCCAGAGAGACAGTTGTTTAAACACTGGACATCTGGGTTAAGAACATTTTAAACTCACCACAAGTGAACTGTAACATCACAAGAAATTAATTTCCCACGATTTTAAACTTATCAAAAACAACCTGGCAACTATGCACACTGCATCCATATTCCCTGATCCATCGTACTGAATTCTGACGTTATATGAGTGAGTAAATCTGACAAGAATGCGGGCTGCACCCGTATCCTCAGGTTTACCATCTTGGGTCGGCATATTCACACCAACAAGGAAATACACCATCTTTGATTTCTGGATTTCCCACCAGTCTGCATTTAGGACAGCTGACCTACTTCCACAGTCACATCAGAGGAGTGGGGGAAAGGACTGCAGAACAACTAGGCTTTTTTGGAAT
The DNA here is from genome assembly GCF_023864345.2 of Schistocerca serialis cubense. Classification (NCBI taxonomy): domain Eukaryota; kingdom Metazoa; phylum Arthropoda; class Insecta; order Orthoptera; family Acrididae; genus Schistocerca; species Schistocerca serialis. The sequence goes on from NC_064640.1 coordinate 150,281,154, forward strand.
TTCCCATTATATTTTGAATTTAGGACAGTTAGCCTATTTCACATTTGTGATGGAGGAAGAGAAATATGACAATGACGACATCATAGGCGGAGGGGGAATCTGGATACAATGAGCACTGCATCTGAACTGAAGTAGCTGCAATACTTCCAATCTACTTGAAACTGATGTCCATCACCATCAACAGTGCGATATAAAGTTCAATCGCCAGGAGCATGAATACACTGGAGTATTCATTGTGACACAGAAGTAAGAAACGTCCGAATGTCATCTTGAAGAATTTGCTGTCGTGACTGGAACATATGTGTCGATTAATGAAACTACTGGCTGGAGGCTGGTATGGAAGTATACGGCTTCCTCATTGAAGCCCAGATGTACTCTGTGGGTAAGAACTGAAAGAAACTATAAATTCCGTAAAGGATCTGTATATTCCTCAAGGCATTTTGGGTGTTAGCTGCACCGTTGGGTGCTGCGTTATCGTACTGGAGTATGTCATTTGGTATCCAGGTCATATAAGGTACGACAACAGGGTTTACCAATATCTCCACTACATCACGAACCCTCAACGCTTACTAAAGCAGTCCTGTTATCATATTAATGGCGCCCCACACCATGTTGCCAGTTGTGAGAAAGGTATGGGTGTCGATACCCGTTGCTTATCGTGCCCTGTCACCTGTTATTTTATGGATACGTTCGCGTCGATTTGAACACCCCAAACAAAAGCGAAAATCATCGCTTAACGCCACAAAATGCCACTCAGTGTCCCAGTTATACTCCCTCTACATCATGCAGCTCTCGTTTGTCTGTGGTAAGGTGTCAACTGTACGTGACGCGTGGCACCTGATATCAACCAGATTGCAGTAATCTTTTCCCAGCGGTTCGTTGTAGCATGCTGCCTTTAACCTCTGCCTATATTTCAGCTGTTGTCTCCTGTCTGTTTATCAGAGCCAGTCGAACAAACCCACGACCTTCCCATATTTTACTCCTTCTGGAAGAACCTGCACCTACTGTGCGTGTTGCTTCAAACCTGTCTCGCCACTACTCATTCCGCAGTCATTACACAGCAGCCAACTGTCTCCGTGATCTTTCGGTCTGTTGTTCCCACACCTATTATTCGGACATTCTCCTTTCTGAGACACAGAAAGATGGCGATAAGTTGCACGTCCAAGTCCTTCAGGCATGGTGTGTTGTGAAAAGTTCCTGTAGCCTTAGACATACTCAACAGGCATCGTGTACTTAAACAATTCTTCATCTGTAGCAAAGCGTGTTTTCTGTATCGAAAATACGAAAAATAAGCTCTTATTAGTATGGAATACTTCAAAATATCCAACAGGTATGGAAATAGTGGGGTATCAATGTGGTAGTGTTTGATCAAGATGTTCGTGGATATAACACTTCCCATTTCCGTCTGTGTGTCATATGTTGTTTTAAGTCACGTTTACAGGCGCAACTAAAGTGAGGCCAAGGCTCGTGTCGTACGACAGCGACACCATTCACAGGGGTTGCCACAAGTTCTGCGTTGTGGCACTGTTTTCAGTGTGGAATCCGATCACACGATACTGGAGGGTACTCATGTTAGAGAGCATATTATGGCATCAGGGCTGAGGCAAGAGTTAAATTTGAACTTATTTTTGAACTTTAACGCTGTCTGGCCCAACGGACGACGCGCTTCTACAAGTTTCCTCCTCCATCGTCTTCTATCCATCGCAGCCATTTGCCATCCATCCACATCTATCGCTGACTGTTGAGCATTCTCATGGAGGCCATTCCTCCACCTCTTCCTTGGCCTTCCTGGGGGTCTCCTTGGGCACCTGTCGTCCTCTGTCCGAACCACATGTCCCGTCCACTGCATTAGCTTGCTTCTGATGACTTCTACTGTATTGGCATCTCGGCACATTTCATCTAGCATATGGTTGTATCTGGTCCTCCATTCACCCCTGTTTGAGTTCAACATCGTACAAATGATCTTTCGCAGCACTTTTCCCTCGAATAAGAGAAATTCATGGAACTCTTGCTTTCTTATGCTACACGTCTCACAGCCACATGGTCCCACAGGTTGGAACAGGGTTTTTTACAGCTGAATCTTGAACCGTCTCGAGAGACATCTGGACCAAAGCAGTTGTGGTAAGCTGTAGAAGGATCGGTTTTCTGTCTGGATGCTGGCGTGCATGTCTACTTCGTATCTCGAGTTTCCAGTGAAAACCGCCCCTAGGTATGTATTTAGATTCGCATACACTTTTTTAGGACCCCTCTCCCACCCACAGTGACTGTATTTATTCAGTACAGTGACTTTTTCGGCGAGTCACAACGAGGTAATCCGTCTTCGCTTCTTTTATGAGTAGCCAAAATATGCCGGCCTGACCATTTGTTTCAATTCCTGTTCACAGCTGTTGAATAGCAGATACAATATGCGCAGGCTAAATATACCAGATTCTTCTCTTCGACTTGTATCTCTTCGAAGCTCTCTTTAGAAGTCCCACGTATGATATTCTCAAGGACAGAATTGGCCAGGACAGGCAACAAACCAGCTCTTCACTGGAGACCCGTCACAGTTCAAAGTCAGTTGTTACTCGGTTTTCCATCTTCACCTTACCGCGTGTTTCACTTAGACTGATCTTAACCAGGTTGATGACTTTCTGTGGAATCGCTAACTCTCTTAGACAACTGAACAGGCTCTTTCGGTATATGCTACCACCGGTCTTCTTGAAATCAAAAAACAAAATATGTTTTTAGCGAGCTAGCATAGAACGAAGGTGTGATCTACCGTGTAACCCCTCTGGCCGAAAATCTCGTTGGCATTCACCAGTTACAGAGTCTGTCAAGGGTTTAATTCTATGTATGAGTCAGTTGGAGAGGATCTTTTAGTATAGCAGGTCGATTCCTCGATAGTTATCACACTTCACTTTTTCGCTCTATTTATGGATTCGACAGATCAGAGCCGTTTTCCTTTCTGTTGGTAGTTCTTCTTTACCCCAAATTGTTGCATCAGTCGGTGTAGTATTTCTCCAAGTTTTTTTACTCGTGCCTGGTTCATCTCGGCCTGTATTCCGTCTTCACCTGGGCTCTTATTCTTCTTAAGCCGTTTGATCTGCGTTTTGATCTCATCCAGCTCGGGGAAGGTGGAGGGGATAAACTCGGTCAGCTGTGACAAGAGACTGGAAATCGAACCGTACTTCAGGTTCATAACGGTTGAGGGGCTGTCATCTGTCGATCGTTTGGTGATTTCACTATCGCTGGTCTATCTGCCTGTCCTGTTGCGCTTTACTAATATACATCACCTTTTAGAATATTTCCCTGGTCTCGTTTCCTCTAAAGTCTGCTTTCATCTCAATGGTGATGTCTTTAGCATTCGATTACACTCTCTCTGCTCTTCTCAGCGTTGCCTAGGCAACTCTTCGAGCCTCCTGAAATCGTGCTTTACCCTGCGCCAGAAGCGACTTGCTTCTGTTTTCCTGTCTCCATCCCAAAGCATCAGCACATTCCTTACCAAACCATATCTTCTTGCCAGCTGGGTCTTCCTTGATCGTTTACTTAATTGTGTCAGCTACAGAGCTTCTGAAGTCTTTCCATACTTGTTCATTGTCTTCACTGCCGCTCCATTCACTGAATCTTTCGAAACTGTTGTTAAATTACAGTAGATATTCGGTCTTTATTGCTTCATCTTTTAGTCTTTTAAGATGGTATTCAACGGCCTTCTGTAGCTTATCCCTGGTCCTCCTTACACACTTTACTTGTAACACGGCTTTCACTAGAAAAATGGTCACTCCCACACTCAGCACAGCGCTATGTCTTAACGTCTGATATCCCTCTTTTAGCCACTATCTCTATGTCCATGCGTCTATCTATTTATCATACGCCTATCTGGTGACACCCAGGTTCGTTTATGTATCTCATTTCGCTGGACGTTTGTGCTGGAGATCAACAGACCCGAAGCCAGTGAACCTCACACCACTACAATTGCTTAGGTCATGTAGGTTGTGTCTTCCGACTGTGTTTTGGAATACTTGTTATTTTACAGATTTAGCATTTATGTCACCGATGAGGATCTTCAAGTGTCCACTTTTGGATGGTATCAACCACTGCTTGAAGCCGCGCATAGCACCGTATCTTTTGTATTCCAGGTGTCTTACACTCTTCATATAGTTGATAAATGATATCTTCATTTGTATAAAAAGTCATCCCATAATATGGTCAAGTCAATCTCGTACGCTGAACGGCGAATATCTATCTTTTATAGTATCTCTCGTGATGAGGATGTGCTCTGTATTGGTCCAGTAAATTGAAAAATTTTAAAAACAAGCATCTTTGTCTTTACATACAAGGAAAAATTGTCATTTATCAACATCTGTCGTACTTCCTTCCACTGGAGCATGGCAGTCCATGAAAGCCGTCTTGTTACGCTTTGCATTTACCGTTAAGACAGAGGTTCTTGGGTTGACAGACAAAAACTCTGAAACATTAGTGGCCAAGATATTGGTCCCACAAAAATTAGCACCTAGCATACTACATAGGCTTCATAAAAAATTGCATAATCCTCAACATCGAAGCTTGACGCGTCTTCCACAGGATTTCTTGCAGACCAGTTACATCTAGTCTGTAGTTCTGGATTTCTTTGACCACACTGGTTGCAGCTCCAACCTCACATGCCACGTTGTGAATCCTACAGCTACCATTTCCTTGTAACTGTCGTTGCCTGTTTTTTTCCGTCAGTGTTCCGAGGCTTACTCGTGGCTTTGATAAGTTTTAGTTTTCTTAAGAAGATATGGTGATAGCCCCTACATCTACAGCTACGTGATTACTCAGGTACTCACAATAAAGTGCCTGGTAGAGGTTTCAATGAACCTTCAAGCTGTCTCTCTACCGTTCCACTCTCGAACGGCGCGCGGGGAAAACGACCACTCAAATTTTTCTGTGCGAGCCCTGATTTCTCTTATTTCATGATGATGATCATTTCTCCCTATGTAGGTGGTTGCCAACAGAATGTTTTCGCAATCGGAAGAGATAACTGGTGATTGGAATTTCATGAGAAGATCTCGACGCAACGAAAAACGCCTTTATTTTAATGATGGCCACTCCAATCCACATATCATGTCTGTGGCACTATCGCCCCTATTTCGCGATAGTACAAAACGAGCCGCCCTTCATTGAACTTTTTCGATGTCATCCGTCAGTCCCACCTGATGCGCATCCCACACTGCACAGAAATACTCCAGAATAAGGAGGACAAGCGTGGTGAAAGCAGTCTCTTTAGTAGACCTGGTGCACCTTCTAAGTGTTCCGCCACTGAATCGCAGTCTTTTGTTTACTCTACCCACAACATTATCTGTGTGATCCTTCCAGTTTAGGTTATTTGTAATTGTAATCCCTAAGTATTTAGTTGAATTTACAGCCTTAAGATTTGTGTGACTTATCGCGTAATCGAAATTTAGCTGATTTCTTTTAGTACCCATGTGAATAACTTCACACTTATCCTTATTCAGGGTCAATTGCCAATTTTCGCACCATACAGATATCTCATCTAAATCATTTTGCAATTCGTTTTGGTCATCTGATGATTTTACAAGACGGTAAATGACGCCATCATCTGCAAACAGTCTAATATGGCTGCTCATATTGTCTCCTGTGTCGTTAATACAGATCAGGAACAACAGAGGGCCTATAACACTTCCTTGGGGAACGCCGGATATTACTTCTGTTTTACTCGATAACTTTTCTTCTATTACTACGAACTGTGACCTTTCTGACAGGAAATCACGAATCCAGTCGCACTACTGAGGCAATATTCCAGAGGCACGCAGTAGTTAGAAGACGCTTGTGAGGAATGGTGTCGAAAGCATTCTGGAAATCTAAAAATATGGAATCAATTTGACATCCCCTGTTGACAGCACTTATTACTTCATGAGTCTAAAGAGCTAGCTGCGTTTCACAAAACTGATTATTCCCGAATCCGTGGTGACTATGTGTCAATAAATCGTTTACTTCGAGGTAATTCATAATGTTCGAACACAGTATATGTTTCAAAACCCTACTGCAAATCGATGTTAGTGATATTGGCCTGTAATTCAAAGGATTACTCCTAATTCCCTTTTTGGGTATCGGTGTGACTTGAGCAATTTTCCAGGTTTGAGGTACGGAACTACGTGTGAGCGAGTCGTTGTATATAATTGCTAAATATGGAGCTACTGTATCAGCGTAATCTGAGAGGAAGCTGACTGGTATACTATCTACACCGAAGGCCTTGCTATTATTAAGTGATTTAAGCTGCTTTGCTACACCGAGGATATCTACTTCTATGTTTCTCATCTTGGCAGTTGTTCTTGATTGGAATTAAGGAATATATACTTCGTCCTCTTTGGTGAAGGAGTTTCGGAAAACCGTGTTCAATAACTCTGCTTTAGTGGCACTGTCATCAATGCTTGCCACTGGTGTGCTTTGTGTATGACTAGAAACTCTTTGGGTTTTCTGCCAGATTCCGAAACAAAGTTTCGTGGTGGAAATTAATAAAAACGTCTTGCATTGAAGTAGGTGCTATATTTCGAACCTCTGCAAAACTTTGCCAATATCGGAGATTTTGCGTTCTTTTAAATGTGACATGCTTTTTCCGTTGCTTCTGCAACAGCGATCTGACCCGTTTTGTGTACCATGAGGGATCAGTACAATCACTTATTAATTTATGTGGTATATATCTCTCAATTGCCGTCGATACTATCTCTTTGAAATCATTCCACATCTTTTCTACACTTACGTGATCAGATCGGAAGGAGTGGAATTGTATTTTAAAAAGGCATTAAGAGCATTTTTATCAGCCGTAACCCCCACAGCTTAAAGGATTTCTGCCTCTCTTAGACTTTTTCTGTATAGCTCTCGCAGGAGTTGAATACAACGAAAGAAGACCCATTGTTCGATCAAAAATTAATTTTCTGGAATAACAAACTGGTGTAACAAAATCATTTCCAAAAGAAATAACACTCGTAGACGAAAATGCTGTCTGCTCTGGTAAAGTAGCCAACAGTTGGTTTTCAAATATCATCTGCAGGCACATAATTCTTCCGAGATTTTAGAACATCTTTGTATTTTTTACGGTAAGCATTTTTTCACACTATGGGGCTATATCCCTCATACAATCCTCAACTGCTACAGTGTTTGCTCTCTCAAATCACGATCCTTATACGACTCACAATTTCATACCATATTTTTCTTTTTATTTCGTTAAATGGTTTGCTGGACCGCCCCCCCCCCCCCCCCCCACACACACACACATACTCATACAAAAAATTAGATATTAACATAGCTACGCGTTTCGTATGGTTCCAGAAACTGAGAAATTGTACCTTTCGAACTCTTTTTGAGTTTATTTTTTATTAAAAGACAAAAGAGCGTGAAACTGAACGGACCACAGCAGTAGTGATTCCATGAATACTGGGAAGAATCCTCGTGTTTCCAAATACAACCAACAAGGTACAGTTGAATGGTGCCATTAAGTAGTGGGCAAGGCTAGTGGCGCCACCGACATTAATTTTTAGAGACATGGCAGTAATTGGCAGTACTGTAGTGAAGCTACCGAAAACTAGATGTTCCCGTATGCAACTGCGGCGCAATATGTCACTAACAGTGGCGTGTGAACGTGGCCTTAGTTACAAGTTGGGGCGTCAGAGGAAACAAAGAGAAGGACGACTTTCTCAGTAGAATACCGAAGACATTTTGAAAATTTTCATTTGCTCAGAGAGCAGAAGGCATTGCGTTCCTGAACAGAGTCTGCGGGACAGAGAAGAACATGCAAAGTGAGCGTCTCTGATCTTTCGTTTTTCGAGGCTGATTTTCGTTCTCCGTGTAGGTACTTCTCGTGACCGTGTCGGCGTTATAACCAGAGGAAGATTTCCGAGAGTGACGGACACTCGCGCTGAGAAGAATGGCCGAAATTTCTAGCGAGTCTGTCGGGGCGGCGCCGGCCGTAGTTACTCCGGTGCGTTCTTATACTTAGCGGGCACGGCGACAGCTTCATTACAAACCTGCCGCCACGGTTAATCAGCACTTGCGTGAGGCTCGTCAGTTTGTACAAGTACCGGGCTGTTTGCCTTGCGGGCCGCCGACCCGCCTATTAAAGCAATTAAAGGGGGGCCAGGAACTGGAATGCGTTTGGCGAGCGGGCGGCCATCGGCACCTGCTTATTGGTCGGCCGCGCGTCGCCTCGCTGCTTGACCCCGACCTCTGGGCTGCTTGTACCTGGCTGTCTTTTTTCCTTCGTTTTCTGCCCGGCTCCCCCCGGGCTGGCGGGCTGGCCGCCGTCTCCGCCTGCCGCCGCGCTCACATGCAGCGCCAGATCAAACTTCACAGCTTTTTTTCTCTCTAACTGCCCGCTGGTGGCGGTGGCGGTGCCGTTGCCCTGCAGTACCACTTCCTTTTTGTTCATTGCCACGTGGAGAAATAAGTCTCGGTTTGTTTGAGCATACATCGGCTACCGAAGGCTCCGGCTCTTGTTCTTGTCCTTAAACTCTGTCTCCGGCATCTTACACGTTGAACAATACAACGCCGGTTACTTTTATTTTAAGTTTTGTTGTTATCTCATATATCGAAACGTAAAATACTTGTGGCGCAGAAATGAAAATTCCTTCTGAGTGACTATCCATCATCGATGTTGATCTGGGCAGCTCACACCAACTTCACAACTCGATCAAAACTGTCCTTACCTCCAAGACACGGGCTACACAACTAGGAGCAAACATGTGATTACAAACACATAAAAAAATTGCATCACCCCGGTTCCCAGAGCTCTTGAAAACAGATGAAGACAGACGTTGACTGTGGGTACTGTATCATAGACACAGTCCCTTTGACTGTTTTAGGAAAAAATCATATCAACTTATGTATTTCGCATAAGTTCAGTTAGATTACTAATAAGACTGGTTAAGTGTTGCACTTATTTTTAGGTTTCAATATAAATTTTATTTTGTATTGTTATAGAATCTGAAGATGTCATTGTATGGCCGAAACCGGTTATGACTGTGTCATAAGAATGTGATTGCGTCTACAAATAAACAAAAAAAAATTTACCTTTGTCTGTTCAGAGATGTCACTAAACCCGTCCAAAGATGTAAACAACTATCCATGAGCAGCTGCAATTAGACGGAGGGGGGCGACAGCCTATAAGTTCTAGTCATTCCACCAGGAAGGAGGTACACGGCTCGTGTTGTCTGTAGTTCAACCATGCCTAGACGGACAATACCGCGGCTCGATCGCGTCCGCATTGTTGCTTTATGCCAGGAAGGGCTCTCAACAAGGTACGTGCCCAAGCATCTCGGAGTGAACCAAAGCGATGTTCTTCGGACATGGAGGAGATACAGAGCGACAGGAACTGTCGATGACATGCCTCGCTCAGGCCGCCCAAGGGCTACTACTGCAGTGGATGACCACTATCTACGGATTATGGCTCGGAGGAACTCTGACAGCAACGCCACCATGTTGAATAATGCTTTTTGTGCGGCCACAGGACGTCGTGTTACGACTCAAACTGTGCGCAATAGGCTGCATGATGCACAACTTCACTCCCGACGTCCATGGCGAGGTCCATCTTTGCAACCACGACACGATGCAGCGTGGTACAGATGGGCCCAACAACATGCCGAATGGATCGCTCACAATTGGCATCAAGTTCTCTTCACGGATGAGTATTGAATATGCCTTCAACCAGACAATCGCCGGAGACGTATTTGGAGGCAATCCGGTCAGGCTAAATGCCTTAGACATACTGTCCAGCGAGTGCAGCAAGGTGGAGATTCCCTGCTGTTTTGGGGTGGCATTATGTAGGGCCGACATACGCCGCTGGTGGTCATGAAAGGTGCCGTAACGGCGGCACGATACGTGAATGCCTTCCTTCGACCGATAGTGCAACCATATCGGCAGCATATTGGCGAGGCTTTCGTTTTCATGGATGACAATTCGCACCCCCATCGTGCATATCTTGTGAAAGAATTCCTTCAGGATGACGACATCGCTCGATTAGAGTGGCCAGTATGTTCTCCCAAGGTGAACCCTATCGAAGATGCCAGGGATAGACCGGAAAGGGCTGTTTATGGACGACGAAACCCACCAACCACTGTAAGGGATCTATACCGAATCGCCATTGAGAAGTGGGACAATCTGGAGCAGCAGCGCCTTGATGAGCTTGTGCATAGTATGCCACGACGATTACAGGCATGCATCATTGCAAGAGGAGGTGCTACTGGGTATCAGAGGTACCGATGTGTACAGCAATCTGGACCACCACCTGTGAAGGTCTTGCTGTATGGTAGTGCAACATGCAATGTGTGGTTTTAAGGTACAAAAAAGGGTGGAAATGATGTTAATGTTGATCTCTATTCCAATTTTCTGTTCAGGTTCCGGAACTCTCGCAACCAAGGTGACGCAAAACTTATTTGATGTGTGTATCTTGGCCAATCCTTGCACCATTTCAGTAAGTACTATTTTAGGAGTTTAATAATGTTAAACTGAAGAGTTCTACCACGTTTTTATTATAAAATTACACTCCTGGAAATTGAAATAAGAACACCGTGAATTCATTGTCCCAGGAAGGGGAAACTTTATTGACACATTCCTGGGGTCAGATACATCACATGATCACACTGACAGAACCACAGGCACATAGACACAGGCAACAGAGCATGCACAATGTCGGCACTAGTACGGTGTATATCCACCTTTCGCAGCAATGCAGGCTGCTATTCTCCCATGGAGACGATCGTAGAGATGCTGGATGTAGTCCTGTGGAACGGCTTGCCATGCCATTTCCACCTGGCGCCTCAGTTGGACCAGCGTTCGTGCTGGACGTGCAGACCGCGTGAGACGACGCTTCATCCAGTCCCAAACATGCTCAATGGGGGACAGATCCGGAGATCTTGCTGGCCAGGGTAGTTGACTTACACCTTCTAGAGCACGTTGGGTGGCACGGGATACATGCGGACGTGCATTGTCCTGTTGGAACAGCAAGTTCCCTTGCCGGTCTAGGAATGGTAGAACGATGGGTTCGATGACGGTTTGGATGTACCGTGCACTATTCAGTGTCCCCTCGACGATCACCAGTGGTGTACGGCCAGTGTAGGAGATCGCTCCCCACACCATGATGCCGGGTGTTGGCCCTGTGTGCCTCGGTCGTATGCAGTCCTGATTGTGGCGCTCACCTGCACGGCGCCAAACACGCATACGACCATCATTGGCACCAAGGCAGAAGCGACTCTCATCGCTGAAGACGACACGTCTCCATTCGTCCCTCCATTCACGCCTGTCGCGACACCACTGGAGGCGGGCTGCACGATGTTGGGGCGTGAGTGGAAGACGGCCTAACGGTGTGCGGGACCGTAGCCCAGCTTCATGGAGACGGTTGCGAATGGTCCTCGCCGATACCCCAGGAGCAACAGTGCCCCTAATTTGCTGGGAAGTGGCGGTGCGGTCCCCTACGGCACTGCGTAGGATCCTACGGTCTTGGCGTGCATCCGTGCGTCGCTGCGGTCCGGTTCCAGGTCGACAGGCACGTGCACCTTCCACCGACCACTGGCGACAACATCGATGTACTGTGGAGACCTCACGCCCCACTGTTGAGCAATTCGGCGGTACGTCCACCCGGCCTCCCGCATGCCCACTATACGCCCTCGCTCAAAGTCCGTCAACTGCACATACGGTTCACGTCCACGCTGTCGCGGCATGCTACCAGTGTTAAAGACTGCGATGGAGCTCCGTATGCCACGGCAAACTGGCTGACACTGACGGCGGCGGTGCACAAATGCTGCGCAGCTAGCGCCATTCGACGGCCAACACCGCGGTTCCTGGTGTGTCCGCTGTGCCGTGCGTGTGATCATTGCTTGTACAGCCCTCTCGCAGTGTCCGGAGCAAGTATGGTGGGTCTGACACACCGGTGTCAATGTGTTCTTTTTTCCATTTCCAGGAGTGTATAAAATAATGATAAATAGTCTTAAATACCCTAAGTGACAGAGAGCTGGCGAAAAAGTGATTAACTATACAACAACGTGCTTCAATCGCAAGTACTTTTATTTTGAAGATATTTTTTAAGCTAAGGATAACGTTTAACCTCTGTGCAATCCGATGGTTTCACCATTTTGCCATTGTAGATTTCTTTCTGGGTAAATACTTGTACATCTTTGGTATTCTTGTCAGTTTTTAGTACTTAACTAGAGCCGACACTATTTGTCCGACTGTAGGAGTGTATACTCTTCTCCAGTAAACATAAAATTATTCTGGGTATGACGACACTTCATACTCCAAAATAGTTGTCGCTGGATAAAACCGACGTTGCACCCACAGTTATGGTGGCAACATTATGGCGCGGCACCACACCCATAAATATTTTGTGTTAACTGACTCTGGACAGCGCAGTCCGTTTATGCAACTATAAAAATGTAAACGTGGATGAACCGATACAGGCAAAGAGTTAAAATGAGAATGAAAACTCACTTAAATTTTTGTCTTTCTTCAAAGCGCTGGGGACTTGTTTGTCCATAGACACGTGCGCACTTTTCAACCTGGATAGCACGTGGCTCAATTCTGCTTGGTGGAATAACTTTTCTGAATTGCAGAGTTCGTGACCGCCCGTTCTGGAATGTCTACCACAGATGATAAGTCTGAGTCATTGTTGCCCCATCTCTAGAACATGATTATACCTTTCCCTGGGAGACAAAAGAATATGATGTGGCTAAAGTTACGGAGTGGTGTTTCTATTTTATCACCTTGATTTCTTACGTTTTCGTATCTACATGTAACTCAGTAACCTACAAACTACTGTGAGGTACTTGGCAGAGGGTACTTACAATTGGATTGAGGTTTCTCGCTCTTCCATTCTCGTACGGTGGAACGGGATGAATGACTGCTGAAATCTCTCTGTGCGGCCTAGTCTAGTCTTTCGTTCGTGGGCCCTACGTGAGCAATACGTAGGTGTCTGTTATATATTCCTAGATTCCTCATTTAATATTATTTCGTGAACCTTTGTTAGTAGGCCTTGGTACATAATTGACAATTCTTAAAGCGTGTGCCAGCTTAGGTTCTCTAGTACCTCAGTGACGCCCTCCGTGGATCACATAAAGCTGCGCCCGTTCGTGCTTCATGCTTTCAATTCTCTCCTGTTAGTTCTATGTGATATGGGTACTAAATATTTCACCAATATACTAAGATGGTTCGCACGAGTTTTATGCAAGGAGTCTACAAGATAGACTCACTGTGTTTCCCCAGTGTCCTCGCAGTGAACCAAAGTCTGCCTTCTTATGTGACTACGATTGGTGCGTTTGTGATCGTTCCGTTTCATAACCCGACATATTGTTTCACCTGGCTGTTTGTATGAGTTGACTAACTCCACTTGTGATCCACTGATACTGTAGTCACAGGATACTATGTTCTTTCGATATGTGAAACGCAAAGTTTTACAATTCTGAACGTCTAAAGCCAGTTCCCAATCCTTACACAACCCTGAAATCTCTTTCGAGAAAGGACTTGAATATCTGTGCAACCCTCTTCACACAGTACTTTATTATAGATAACCGCCCTGGTATCTACCAGGTCATTGGTAAACATCAGAGGTCCCAACACACATCCCTGGACTCGACTACAGCAACTACTACATCTTTCGATGATTCCCACCCATGATAACATGCCTCATTCTTTGTATCAATAAATCCTCAGTCCAGTCATAAATATTGTTTAATATCTCTTATGTTCGTACTTTCACTAACAAGCGTTGGTATGGTAGTGAGTCAAATCCTTTTCGAAAGGGAAGAAATACAGCATCTACCTGATTGGCTGGAGCCTGTCTTCTACGACGTCGTGCGAGAAAAGTGTTAGTTGGGATCCGCGTAACTAATGATTTCAGAATTCGTGCTACTTGACATGGAGAAGGACATTCTGTTACAGACGCCTCATTATGTCTGAGCTCAGAAAATTTTCGAAGATTCTGCAAGAAATAGATGGACATTGCACAGCAGTTATGAGGATCACTTCCGCTAGCATTCGTGTAGAGGCATGTGAGCCGCGCTTCCCTCCAACCACTTAACCAAGTTTCATGTTCAAGGAATCCACAGTGTATCATAGTTACAAGAGGGGCCAACTAAACCACAATTTCTATATAGAATCTGATAAAAACTCCATAGCGTTCTAGAGCTTCATTTAATTTCAGTGAGTTAAGTTGTGTTTCAACGTCGCTAATGATTCATCTTACCTAGAAGTTAACAATGAATCCAAATCACATTTCAGTTCGGCGTTTTCCATTGACAGAATGCAGTGTGAGTGCAGGACGTTACAGTACTTCCGCTGCTAGAACAGACGCAGAGCTAACCGCTGAATACAGATTTTTAAAATGGTTTTAAAAGTTATTTAAAGTACAGAGTTCCATACATGTGGCAGCTGCAAATGAATGTTCCCATCTTAATGAATCAAAGTGGCGAATAGCTCCAGCCTTGAGTCAAAATCTCAACATCTACCATACCTTATTTACTGAGTCTCACGATCGTCAACTGATAGTTGCGTGACTTGCGGATCGCAGCAGAGGGCACAGTCCGACTGATCTTTATCTGCGTCAGACACTGACATCCCAGACAGCTACAGCAAGACCTATACTTTAGCGTGTAACCCGTAATATGGTACAGCTTACAATCTTTAAGAAGGCAAAGCATTTCCAGAGCTGAATACGGTTTAGTCGGCTATAGAGTGTCACGGAAATAGTCAACAGGCTGCGGTGTGAGATGCTACAAGAAGCCATATTCACAAAATTCCAAGAGGCCACGTTCCGAAACATCCCAAGAAACATTATTCATCTTTCAAGAAGCACATCACGTATTGACCTCGACAGTAAAAGGATAGTAATTGAAGCTTTCTTGCCGCATGCCATCCGAGAATGGATTATAATGGAGGGGAGATTGAAGTGATACAATGTATACACTTTTCTCCACACCGTGCGGTGGCTTGCATAGTAAGCATGATAAAATTGTAGAATCATCTTAAAGAGGATTAGTCCACCTCAGCTCCAAACGTGTCCGACTACAGCATGTGGGACTCACGTCTAGCATTCAGCGCGACATCAGGAAAATACGTTGACGGTCAATTGCACCGTGGTCTAGTGACGATAACTGGGTGACTACTCGAAGCACACGGAGTGATATTGCCAACTCAGTAAGTCAATAAATAAAAATTAAAACTCGCCCACTTCAAGAAGAAACTCGGTGCTATGGCTGAGGGGATTAGCACAATCGACAAAATTCGCAAGATGGTGTACGACGTTACACTGATATTCACCCAGTTTCGGGTCGCTTCCAGCCATAGCCCAGCATGAAACGCAATATAAACTGGCACTGGTGTCACACTTCTGTGTTGTGTGCAGTGTGTTGGTTTAATTTCGTGTGTCATTAACTCAATGAGTCAGGTCTGTTTTCGTATATGGCATATAGCATGTTAAGCTCAGTGCTGTCTACTAACAAAGTAAACTAGGTTGGGAGCAAAGGAAGGCTGTCGGTGCCGGTCGAGTAACTTCGATTTGTGTCGTTTCACCCAGTCCATATCGACCAATGCGCTGAGTTTCTTCAAGGGGTGCTCGAGTAGTAGTGGCGCTAGTTTCGAAAGCAGACATAAACGGCTGGAAGAGCAATGTAGAGACCACATACACTTCCAGTACTACAACGCAATGACACTCCGCGTAGAAGTTTTTTGGAGCGATTTTTCAGCAGGCCATCAATTCAAAATCCGAGTAATGGTACACCCCTGCCTCTTTAGTGGGATAATTTTTAGGCTAGCTTCCGAGGACAGTGTGTGACGTTTCTCGAGGCACAATAGGTTACCAGCTGACTGACTGCCAATAGATGAAGGACTTTTTATGATGTTAGTTGTTTAAACTCTAGGTGCAGTCCAGCTCATATTAAGACCCTCTGAGATTAATTTAAACTTCTAGCTGGAATAAATCGGAGAACTTGGCCTATTCAAGGCAAATAACAGCTACTATATTTTACATATTTCAGCCTGAATCTCAGGTGATTTGGCGCTTGTATTTCGTGTTGAATATCGCGCAGTTGACATTGGGAAAGCACTAGCAACTATCGCCGCTTTAGGGAGTGTCATATGTTTCTTGCTGGTGATTGTGTTGGAAGTGACTTCCATCACCTGTGTCAGTACTATGCGGTTAACTTCCCACAGAAGGAGCAGACTGGGTGGACTGGATGTTGGCTGGGGCAGTGATAGGTATGACTTAACCAGTTATCTGTTCTGCCACCACGTAATTAATCTTTTCTGATTTTGTACAATGACACTGTGGCCTATCACACCGGCACAAGAATATACTCGACTATCAAGGTTGATGCCTCCATAGAAGCACATAGGCCTAGCCACAGAATACGGTGAAAGCCTTCAATATCTGTTAATCCATCTATCGCATGGACCTCTGACTGAACCTTTCAGGATATTTTAAGTACGACAATGGGTTACTGCTTCTTGTCATACCAAAACAAATAATACGTCAATAAACTGATAACGGCCGAAGATTGACCTGTAGTCCAGTGCATATGATAGCATGTCCATTGCACGTGCTGTCCTTAAAATACAGAGGATGTTCAGAAATTTTTTGGGCTCGGGAACTGAAGATGTCAACCATTCTGTGGCTGTAGCAAGTGTTGACTACTGTTGTGATACACTCAATGACCTTCAAAGATGAACTAAAACATTACGAAAACTGCCCGTAGAGAGACTCAATGCCGCCTGGTGTAGTTACCGACAAGTGAAGCGATAAGGTTCAAAAACGGCTCTGAGGACTATGAGACTTAACATCTGAGGTCATCAGTCCCCTAGAACTTAGAACTACTTAAACCTAACCACCCAACATCACACACATTCATGCCCGAGGCAGGATTCGAACCTGCAATCGTAGCGGTCGCAGGTTCCAGACTGAAGAGCCTAGAACAGCTCGACCACTGCGGCCGGCAACAATTTCAATTGGAAAGTATATGAGCGGGGCAGAGTCGATCTGGTAATCATTCCAGCGACGATACGGGCCGCAAATGGACAAATTCACTGACATAAGCGAGTTTGACAAAACGCAGGTACTTACGGCCCGACGCCTGGGAACGAGCATCACAGAAATGGAGAAGCTTTTCGGCTTTTCGCAAGCCACTGTTATGAGCATCTATGGGAAATATTTGAAGGACGGAGAAAGCACCAGTGGGCGACAAGATGCTGGACGTCCACATCTCATAATAGAACGTGGATGTCGGACGCTTATCCGCTCCATAACGTAGGATAGATGCCGATCTGTGGCAGATCTGGCGACAGAGGACAAATTTGATGCAAGCACAAATATTTCGGAGCCAAAGTTCAGCGCACATTGTTGAACAAGGGACTCTGCAGTATACGATCCCTTTATGTTCCCACGGTGGCGCAACGACATAGTGAATTACGGTTGCAGTGATTACGGGATCATCGAGAACTGACCGTGGATCAATGGCAACGCATGACCTGGTTGGATGGATCACGTTTTCGATACACCACGTTGATATGCTCGCGTCCATATATGCCATGATCAAGGCGAACGGCTCCTCGAATCATGCACCAAACCACGCACATGGGCCCATGGGGCAGAATTATGCGATGTGGTACATTCTCCTGGCTTCCACACGCCCTGTGGTAGTAGTCAGAGGCATCATACGACTGTGGACTACGTGAACTTTGTTACGGACCATTCGCATCCTTCCATGCTTTATGTCCATCCCGACAGCAATGTCATCCTTTGGCAGGATAAATGTCCGTGTCATAGTGCCAGGGTACTGCTACAAAGATTGGGGGAGCATAACAGTGAACTCACGTTGATGTCCAGGCCACCAAATTCACCTGATATGAATTCGATGGAATACATCTAGGGCATTATCTTGTGCCGGCTCCGCTCCGACGCGTCACAGGCATCGGCCCGGGAATTGTCTGACCTGTACGTAGACATCTGGTGGTACATACCTCTGAAAACTTACCACAAAATCATTATATTATCACCACCTATAAAAGCACACCCATTTTTGTTTACTGCAATGCCCGTCACTTCCTAAATATGTGTCCGACATAGCTTTGTACCCATCTTGCAATATTTGCTATCAACCCCGTCCAAACTGTTCTACCAGATGTAAGGACAAGCCCGCACCTAATGACCTAGATTAACAGTGTACAATTCATCCCATTGATAAGACATTTTTTAAGGATTCCTTTCTCTCGGTTCTCGCAACTGAAGTCACCACAACGTGTATTACTAGATTTTAGAAAGTATGCAACTATTCCAATGATCACAAACCCTCGAGCAAATTAACTTTGTTTCTCATTCCACATCCATATGAGCATCGAGCTCAACTTTTCCCACAACAAAGTGATTTAATTTGTAATCAGCTCCACGCTTTGGTCATAGCGCCGTTCAGCCCATATCCACAACGAAACCATTCACTAATTTTTATCTTGGTGGCAGCAGAAGAACATCATATTCATCAATATCGATTAACTCACGGAAAACACACGTTGCCGGCCGCTGTGCCCGAGCGGTTCTAGGCGCTTCAGTCCGGAACCACGCGGCTGCTACGGTCGCAGGTTCGAATCCTGCCTCGGACATGGATGTGTGTGCTGTCCTAAGGTTAGTTAGGTTTAAGTAGTTCTACGTCTAGGGGACTGATGGCCTCAAAAGTTAAGTTCAATAGTGCTTAGAGCCATTTGAACCGTTCTGAACAAAACACACATTTTTATGGATACCTTCACACTGTACCAAGTCCATGCTTTCACGTTCAGTGAAATTTCTTCCAATCTTATCATAGCGTCCAATATCACTGTAAATCGTAAACTGCAGAGATATTACATTTCGTATGGTTCGATACAGGGATGTGGCACGCCATCAGAGGTACTTCCTCATCGGGGCACAGCCTATTTACGAGAGAACTTAAAAAAGTGCGTTACGTGCGTCTTCCCTCGCTGAGACTATTACGCAGCAAGAGTGACCAATTGTTAGAAGAGAGTACGTGCTCCTGCAGAAACAGTTCTGCTGTAGTACGGGTAACTGGAGTATCACAGGGTGCGAGAGAAATGGTGATGCAATTGGAAACGTACTCCAGAGCTGAAGTACGCGGGGAGAGTACGCTTCTTGACGACAAAACGTCAAAATTTCACTCAAATTAACCGTGAAATTCTAGCTGTACATGAAGTAATTCCAGTGTCGCGACCAGCTGTTGTAAAATGGTGCCAACAATTTGTCTGCGGTTGCTCAGATTTCGGTGATGCTGATCCAGAAGGAAGGCCATCGACGTAGACCACAGACGACAACGTCGAAGCAGTGGAGGAACTGATCCGCAGAAATCGCAGAAGTTCCAGCGATGACGACATCCACACAGCAATTCTCGAATGGCTCCGTGACCAGTGAGCGGGTTTCGAGGAACTGAATGATTGGTAGTACGCTTCGATAGTTGTTTACATAGACTTAGTGGTTATATCGAGAAACAGTGTCGCGCATCTGTGTCACTTTGAAGTGTAGTACAGCAACCAACAGAAGTTACTTCACCTGCTGAAACAATGTTTAACTTACTTTTTAAAGTCCCCTCATACAATAATTTATCTAGCGCCTTATACGGACGGATACAGGAAAAACCCACTCACTTCTTCCAAAAAATAAGTTCCATAAATGTAAAACACTGCGGTTCATACCCTGAGTCCTGGAGAACCTGCAGAATCTCAATATTCCTTAGAGACAATAAATTCAATAGTGACATCTCATGTCTTGAACCTGTTAGTCCCTTGTCAATATTAAACACTGTCTTCGAACGGATCTGTGAACATTGAAACCAGCACTTATTCTTCATGCTAACCAGCAGAGAGGATCACAACTTTATTTTCCGATGATTCAACTCTGTACATCAACCGTCTCATATCTCATTAGTTTAACAAGCAAAAATCCGCCAATTTTATGTTTCTTTTCCTCTAAAAAAATATTGTTCTGTGTGACATTTTCCCCGCTTCTGATTCCAGCCATTTGTACTTACAATTAATTATGTTATGCCACTGCTTTTTTTCTTGCTAATTATTTCTGCTTCTCGCCAATTCCCATATCTTCCACTTCATTGCAGTCGTTTCCCAATGTTCCAATCCCCCTCAGTCCAATATATTACTTATATGCCTCCACCGACTGCACCTGTCCTCTTACTCTAGTATGCTTTTCTGTTTATTAGCTAGCACCTTGCCCCTGGATACTCCAAAGTCCCTTCTAGTCCACCTCAGCAAGATTACCTCATCGTGCAACAAAGCTTTTCAAAACAAAGCCGTCCATAACCAAGGCCATAATAATTATAACATGAACCACTTTAAGTTTCTGTCACCATTTTTTTACCTAACCACTCATCACCCTCCTCCCTATTAAATGAACACACTGAAACATCAGGCCTAAACCAACATCTAAAGCACTTATAGTAAATATCCAATAGATAGTTTACAGCAGATTGAAACCACTGAAACTACTCACTAACTGAACATGGGTCTTGCACTTCCATTCGCACACAAAAAGGCTAATTTTGATCTATCCTCCGTTATGGTAATGTTGCATCGATATCTGTTCCATCAAAGGTCTGTCATTGTCTCTAAATCCCTGATACCAAACATTTCGCCTCGTTTTACAAATCTGCTTGCCCTCCAATATGCTGATCCCTTATCGACTCTCAAATTCTCTTTTCTCCTTGGCCACACAGACGCTTCTGTGAAACCTACACGTTCAGCAATCTTGACACGCTAAACGACAGTCTTGCCTCTCTGGTTTGTACACTTTTCTATCTACACCGACAAAATCTCTATATCCTGTCCTAAAATCCCCTGAACAGATAACCTCTTCCAAGCAAGGAAATCTGTCCTGATAACCATCCTTCATAGAATCTGTAACCCACTTCTTCCTACTGGTCCTCAATCAGGGATATCTACTGTAGCTCCATCTCGCACAGGTATCTGCTGCTGCTCCATCCTTTCCATTTTATTCTCTTTTTAAACTGTGGCCATCTAAAGTTATCCCAGATCTCAGATTTCTTACCATCTAAACTTTTACATTACTCTCTTCCATACATTCGAACCGATGTGCTGCGTTATTACTCTATATCTTATAAAAAAATGGTTCAAATGGCTCTGAGCACTATGGGACTCAACTGCCGAGGTCATTAGTCCCCTAGAACTTAGAACTAGTCAAACCTAACTAACCTAAGGACATCACAAACATCCATGCCCGAGGCAGGATTCGAACCTGCGACCGTAGCGGCCTTGCGGTTCCAGACTGCAGTGCCTTTAACCGCACGGCCACTTCGGCCGGCCTATATCTTATACCACCACACAATATTTCAACCTTCGTTCTCCAAACTCATTCCTTCCCAGTACTGGTTCTTTCTAGTTAATGCAGTAGGAGTTACATTTCATCATCTTTTGATTTATCATCATCTCTTTTAAAAGACAGCACTAAGTTTTTAGTAATGTCAGTAAGGAATTGACCTGTTGATAATTTTAAAACATATAAATGATCTATACTTTTAAAAAAGATTTTGTCTTTTATTTTAAGCAACTTCTTACACTGAAATAAACCGTTCTGATGTCAACCATTTCCTGCCGATATCAATAAAGGAAAAAGTAATTAAATTTTCTCTCACACGTAGGAATTAAGTACCAGTAGAATCATGTACTTCTTTGGCTGTGCAAGGCGTGTTGTAAGCTTTAATTTCTCGTATATTGCAGTAACTCTTCATACTATGTCTACGTCAGTTTCCTGTTATTTCTTCATATCTCTGTGATGTGGTTTGAGAGATAAATTTGTAGTCGTCTACTTTCCTTATCTCCACTTTCCTTATCTCTATGTACTTAACGTTAACCCTTTCTTTGTAAGAAATAGTAGTAGAGAAATGCATTTTGTAAATTCCCAAATAGCAGGAACCTTAGATGAAGTTTTAAATTCCATGAAAACTCTATTTCTCAACACATTTGTTTTGGAAACTGTAAATGGTTTTATAAGCTAGGCTATAGTACGTAATTCTCTATTCTCTAAACAAATACTTGTAATTCTAATGCATACGCAAGGAAACATTAAATGAATCCGTTATGACAGCTACATGTGCAGTGTTGACCATAGGGAAATTCTAGAGAACTTAGACTTTAGGTACACATTGATGTAATGTGGCAGGAGTACAATACATGCAGGGGCAACTCAGTTTTTGCTTTTTATGTTTCTGTTTCTCTACAGTTAGCAATGAGCCGTGAGTGAAAGCAAGAAATATGTCGTGGGTAGACAGAACTAATTTAAACTGCCAGTAGCATTTGTTTGCTACGTTGCAATAAGTTAAAAAAATGGTTCAAATGGCTCTGAGCACTATGGGACTTAACTTCTGAGGTCGTCAGTGCCCTAGAACTTAGAACTACTTAAACCTAACTAACCTAAGGACATCACAAACACCCATGCCCGAGGTAGGATTCGAACCTGCGACCGTAGCGATCGCGCGGTTCCAGACTGTCGCGTCTAGAACCGCTCGGCCACCTCGGCCGGCTGCAATAAGTTACTTTTGCCTTTTCGCTACATTTGCTAACCACTATTGCTTCTGTTATCAGTTCTATATACCATTGTCCGAAGTATGCCGAAGTTACTGCAGACGAATGTGCTAATGAATTCTTCACTAAATCATAGACACTTGGGTTCTGGCGCTGCAGTCCGGAACCGCGAGGCTGCTACGGTCGCAGGTTCGAATCCTGCCTCGGGCATGGGTGTGTGTGATGTCCTTAGGTTAGTTAGGTTTAAGTAGTTCTAAGTTCTAGGGGACTTATGACCTATGATGTTGAGTTCTATAGTGCTCAGCGCCATTTGAACCACAGACACTTGAGAGTCCTCTTAATGAAAGAGCACTTACTCTACCAGTTTATCTGCTTATAAATATAAAGTTACCTCCTGCAGTACTACAGTAAAAGTAATGGTTTTACTATCTATCTTGTGAACGTTGTAGTTATTATGATTTTCATGCTTGCTAAGAAAATTTGGGGAGGAATTCTGCCTTATGCAAGACACCGTTTGGCAGTTTTGTTTTCACTCAGACACAAACAAAGGAAAAACACCACAACGTCAAGAAGTGTGACAGGTTGTGTAGTAGACCTAAAGCTAACAGTATAAACAACCAGTAATTTCCCGTGAGAAATAAAAAATAAACCAATAGATCCACTGAAGATAGCACAAAAAATACTGAAACGTGTCAGGGTGAAACCAAAACTACGAAAGGGTGTCTTGCATAAGACGGAATTCCTCTCCAAATGATCTTAGTAATTAAACCTCTGCTTGAAATGTGGAGTTTTACTTTCTAAAACAGAAGACTGCTTGAGCTCTTATTAGTTCATTTTCTAAATTTTATATGCACGAAAAAGAAAATATCATAACCGCCATAACCACGTTGCCGTAAGTTGTGCGACAGAATGAAATAAAACGTTGAAATTTTACCTTTGGCACATATGAGACTAGTACGGAGAATAGATCATGTTATTAATACAGCAGTGTGGATGAAACTGAGTCATCTGACAACGAAATACGTTCGTATTGTAATACTTCCCAGCTAATAAAGAAATATTGTTTGAGTGATAGTATTAACTTACAATACTTTAATGTGAGAAAAACTGTTTGACCCGGCATTCCACAATACAATTTTGAATGCCGTTGGTGTGACGTTCTTGTTAAGATACGGGCCGCCGTGGCCGCTCGGGCACGGTGTCCTTGAGTGGCTGTGTACTCGACTGATGCAGTCGCGTGGAGATATGAGGGTATGCGGGGCCCATCCATGCATACTGATAGGAGCCGGCGGACGCGTCTTGTTGCCGGCCTGTGGCTTTCCACACTGTAATCGTCGGCGATTATTTTAACTGTAAGCTCGCCGCTCGAGAACAAAGAGCCGGCGAAAGATAGGAGGGAGCAGAAGAAAGGAAACATGAAAAATGATGAGATCGCGTGTGTAAGCTCCATGTACGAAGGGAGGAACGGCGTATACGTTTCATTATTTTGTTTGGAACCGCGGTGTAACGAGATACGCCACGGTACTGCAACGACTTCAAACAGATCATTTTTGACGTTTTTCCCCTTTCCTTCCACTTTTATTAAAATTTTAACACCGTATCAACTGTTTCCAATCCATCTCAGTAAGAGGCAAAGTTAAGCTATTAAAGGAACTGTCTCTCGTATGTGTTATTAATTATGTGTAATTTACTTGAGACTTTTTTCCTCCGATCGCGGTATGCATAGATTAATTTTATGTGCTCAGTTCGTTTATCGGTGAGGCGGCCTTTAAATAGCTTGCGGTGAAGACACGTAATAAAAAGGCGCATTGTAATCAGCATCGCTCTGTCAGCCAGACATTTACTTCAGCCCAGTTATTCCACGGACGTAATATCGGAGGCTGTTAAACGCATTTAAAAAGTATATCGCTTACTGAGATGGAGAAATTAGACCAACCTGGAGGCAATAAAAGCTATTAATACACTTATGTGCATATGTTACTGCTCTTATATATTTGTGGTGACCAGATCAATATTTGACCTAATTCTTTTTCTAGGTGGTCTCAGGAATATGGATTACTTTCAACAAAGCCGTGGATAATTTTATAGCCCTTACAAGCTTACTTAATTTATTTTTACGACGTACTTAGATTTTTTCTTCTCAGATCTTTTACTCATTGTTCCAGCATTATTTTATTCTTCGGAAAGTCATTACTTCACTAGATCCACATTTTTATAATCTATTTTCACAGAAGAGATCGATGGGTAAAACAAATTATGCTCATGTTTCGTCGTGTTACCGTGTACCCTGTTGCTTTTCCCTCATTGTGTATACTGTTTGTTGTTTGTTCCTATCCGCAGCATGATGATAGCCTCATACTTACAGCGGCTTTACATTTTAATGTTTCTAACCATTGTTTCTCAGTTGCTGGTGCACTGCTGACTATCTTGTGATAACAATAATTATTGCTCGTTTTATGCAACTGAATTTAACACGAACAAAAGTTCAGTAGAATTAGGCGAATTGTAGGTGCTACGGACTACAAGATGATCATTATGAAAGGGCTTTGCTGGGACATCATTTTCTTTTAATCAGTGTCTGGTATCCCTCTTCAGATTTATGTACCACAAGGAACTGTAACAGAACTAATAATGTGTTCAGTATACGCAAACGATTTATCAGATAAGGTCAACAGCTCTATCAGGTTGTTCGCTCATGGTACTGGTGTCTACAAGAGAGCTTCGCCGTTGGACAGTTTTATTGTTTAATATGGTGATTGTTGTGTATTTGAAACCATTTTTCTTCTGTCTGCATGTCTGAGATGAGGTATGATGAAAATGAATGCTGTTCCACATGGTATCTGGGATTTTGTCAAGTTTGCTAAAGACGCTTGTCTCTTTATGGCAGTTTCGATACAGTAACTAATTTAATGGTGCAGTATGAGCTATTTGGTCTGTGTTTATGAAATTTTGAAAAGAGATCATAGTAGAGAGTGTTTTCTGTGCTTTGAGGTGTAGTTCATGTTGTATTTTGAGTAATGAAGTATCGTTGCCTTTACCAGTGAACATAGGTTGGTTTTTTGGTGTGTGAAAGTTGGGCATGGTCAGGCAGTGTATTGAATGAAGTGTGCACACGAAAATGAATCCACAAGGGGAATATGGTCTTTATATGTCACGTGCTTAGCTAACAAGAAGAACCGTAGTTGAATCAGTATATGCGTTTAGTACTTCATCTATTATTTGTTGTGATGTATTCTACTCTTCTTCTACGGTATATCTCCATTAATGTATGTCGTCTTCTTCTATCAGTGTGGTTGGTGTGGAAGTGTTTTGAAGTGAGACAGCTGTTAATAGATATGTGTCCATCTGAGTGTTCATAACGTGCAAAAGAGTTTGGTTTACTGATGAATGAGGTCTACAACTGAAACTTTTGAAGTGATTAAGTGGTTTCAAAGTTCATGTCCTGTGGTTTTATAGTGTCAGGGAAGGAATGGTTATTACAATCTGATGAAGTAATCTCTTTTCCAATGCAGCTGTTGTTTTGTGTCATGAGTTGTTCTGTGCAGACTGTGGTGGTGCATTGAATGGTACTTGCTTAGTGGTTATGAAAAGTGGTTTTTCGTGTGTTTTATTAATTCCCCCTAGGTGAGGACGATACTGTGATTTTTGGTGGCCCTGTTGATGTATTAGTGGTGTGATAAAGAGTGAGTTATAATTTTTTTTTAGGCAAACGTTGTGTGGGATGATCTTTCAATTTATGGTTACTGAGTATAGTCGGGCAGTGTTAAGGAAGGACCTTACAAAACTGATACGTATTCCAAAAATTATTATAGCTGAAATGAAGAACATTGCCAGTACCCAGTGAGAGGACTGTACTTATGTGAATGATTCTGATGTATATCAACAGTTGCCAGCTTGAAAGAATAGGACTGTGCCTACTACTAATGAGTATTTTTGTATACGTGAATTTGCTGATACAATGTACTTTACGGCAGCTTACAGTAGTTGCAGAAGATAGTTGGTAGCTCTCTAGATCAACAGACCCTCTGACCCATGTAGACTATAGAGAGAATCTGACTTTTACACACCAATAAATGAAGAGAAACTAATAACTTAATTTTCAGACTGAAGCAACATTACAACATTGGTTAAATATTGTCAGATTTGAAAGTTAACCACCATCAGATTAAGTATGTTGATTTTAAAACAAAAATAGGAGGACCAATGCAAGATGAGTGTGAGAAAACCGTTAACAACGTTATGATTTTTGAAGGTGATATTGTGGATAAAATGAAGGTAAATTAAGCCTCTTTGGTGACACACTTTGAGTAATATTGGAAGATGTTTTGGGAGTATTTGCAATAGTGAAGTGGATTATATGTGACTATTTGATTATCAGTGACAGAAAGTGCAATTCGGGGCCACTAGTGTGTGTTTGAGTGTGTTGTTGTCCAGTATTGATGACATGTGTGAGTGAATTGAAAGTACTTTAATGATGAATATTTCCATGTGTTAAAGCTAACGCTGAAAGAACGATGTTTACTTAATAGCTGTTGTCTTTCTTGAGGTTCTACAATTTTCATGTCTATGATTTAATGTTACGGTATATGTTTCAGTTTTCTCCCTGGTTTACCTATGTTGTTGTATATACTTTTTACTTATGTTAATAAGTCTTTCAGTGTGGTGCCTGATTGATTAGCAATTTTTGTGTTTGTATTGTGATGTCTTCTGTTATCATTGTCTTGTTCTGTTCCCAGGGATCCATACCAATTTATTTTGTGCGTCTACATACTGTGGGTGTACTAACGAACCATTTGTTTTTGTGTATATCTCGTACATGCTCAGTTGTGCCCAGGGACTAAACAATTTTAATTATCCTTTTGTACGACCGTGTTAAAGAGCCTTTTATCAGTACTGTGGTCCATGTTATACTTTTTAAAATCAGTGACCCACTTTAGGTGATATGGGAACTGTGAAGGATGATGTACATCAAAGGCTGGTTGATTTAAGATGGAGATGTATTCGCATATTATACATGTCTTGTATGTGTACTAAACATTTACTTGAGAATCTATTTTCTATTAACCTTGCCAGGAGAAAATAAGTGAGGAGCACCTAAATTTACTTCTTTTCCTTGCAGAAGGAGAACCAGTTTCTCATCTTCTGCATCAAGTTGCGTATTTTATTCACGTATTTCTCTCAGTGCCAACGGCCTTGCCGCAGTGGTAACTTCGGTTCTCGTCAGATCACCGAAGTTAAGCGCTGTCGGGCTGGGCTATCACTTGGGTGGGTGACCATCCGGTCTGTCGAGCGCTGTTGGCAAGCGGGGTGCACTCAGCCCTTGTGAGGCAAACTGAGGAGCTACTTGATTGAGAAGTAGCGGCACCGGTCGCGTAAACTGACACACGGCCGGCAGAGCGGTGTACTGACCACATGCCCCTCCGTATCCATATCCGGTGACTCCTGTGGGCGGAGGATGGCACGGAGGCCGGTCGGTACCGCTGGGCCCGCCAGGGCTTGTGGACGGAGTTTACGTTTTTTACATTTCTCTCAGCAGGACGAATCAGTTCATTGGATATTAACAATATTTAACTTTAAGAAGTCTTCATTGACCATATTAATAAAATCTCCCCGGGCTTCTAGCCACGCCAGAAGGTTAAAAATCCCTACGAACCTCCAACCGAGCTCACTTCTGTCATTGTCAAGTGGTAAATGACTGTAACGTCGCTGTGGTCTCGCCGTTTTATAGCCGCCCTGCAGGCTGTGACGTCACGGGTGGCTTCTTTCTTGCCAAATATCGTAATGTTCTCGACCCGCGTCAGTCGCAGCCGATTCAACCTCGCGATGGCCGGCTCCCAGCCTATGCTGAACTGCAAACCGCCATCCTTATTGATAGTGTCTTCCGGTATTTTTATTTTTCTGGCTTCTATTATAACGCTGTTCCAAAATCCCTTCGTCCTCATTACGACTAACGTTTCGACGGATATAACATTACCGTATTTGTCGAGGAAGAGAGCACCAGTGACGTCACAGCCAGCAACGCAGCTATTTAACGGTGAGGCCATGGGGACACGAATGATAATGACCGAGGAGAGCTAGGTCGAAAGCTTGTGGGACTCTAACCACCGGACGCCGCTGGAATCCCGAGAAGAGTTAAGTAATATATACTGTCGTGAGACCACGCATTCATAGATCATTCATTATGTTGCTTTCTTGCCACGAGTTATGTTAGACGTCTGTTTCAGTGTGAAAAGATGTACATATATGGTGGCCGAGCAGTTCTAGGCGCTGCAGTCTGGATCCGCGCGATCGTTACGGTCGCAGGTTCGAATCCTGCCTCGGGCATGGATGTGTGTGATTTCCTTAGGTTAGTTAGGTTGAAGTAGTTTTGAGCTCTAGGAGACTGATGATCTCAGATGTTAAAGTCCCATAGTGTTCAAAGCCATTGAGCCGTGTAAATATATGGATACGATTTGGTCTTCATTACAGACACCAAAGGACCAGCAGGGTTAAGTTGGGCACAGTGGTGTTGAATTTAGCGGCATAGCTGTGGGTAGTTTGGGGCGGTGTGTAGTATAAGAATAATCATTGTTATATCTGAAAATCAATTCGTGAAACTGTGACATAAACTTTTGATTTGTCAATTTTACGTTTGTTCAGACAAATGAGTGTGTATTACATATAATCCACCACTGTCCACCGCGATGCTGGATGCCTCCTGGTGGCGTTACGGGCACGTGACGCGGTAACAAAAGTATGTAAGCGGGGCAGACACGGGCGGGGGTTACCCTAGCGAAGATATGGGTGAAATCCATTGAGATAAGCGACTTTGACAAAGGGCACATTATTATTACGCAGAGCCTGTGACTGAGTATTAGAAAACAGCGAAGTTGGTCGAATGTTCACGTGCTACTATTGTGAGCATCTACGGAAAGAGATAGGACAGTGAAACTACCACTAGGAGCTAAATGGTTGGGCGTACACGTATCTTCACAGAACGTGGGGCTCGGAGGTTTGTCTGCTCTGTAAAGTAGGATAAATGGTGATCTGTGGCATCTCTGCTTCAAGAGCACAGTGCTGGTGCACGCACAAGTGTTTCGGAGAACACAGTTCATCCTACATTGTTGAACTTGGGGCTCCACAGCGGATCAAGCTTACGTGTTCACATGTTGACCCAACTGTATCGTCAATTAAGATACCAGCGACCACTGGATTACAGAGATTCGACCGTCGTTCAACGGAAACGTATCGACTCTTCTGATGAATCACACTTTTGCTATACTACGTCGATGGTCGTCTCCACGAATAACGTCATCGTGCAGTGCGCGACGGACACAGGCTGGTGGGAGCAGTATTATGCTATGGGAGACTCCTCCTGCGCTTGCATGTGACCTGTGGTAGCAATCGACGGCACGCTGGCAGCTGCGAAGTACCTGCATTCCTTCATGCTTGATGTCTTCACCGACGGCGATCTCATCTTTCAGCAATATAATCTTCCATGTCTAGGGACCAGAAACGTGCTATAGTAGTTTGAGGAGCATTATAGTGAACTCATGTTGAGGTCTCGGTGACCAAATTCGCCTGATTTAAATCCTGTATTATCCATCTGGGTTGCTATCAGGCACCATCACGGTGTATACAAATCAGCGGCGCGTTACGTGAATTGCATGACCTGTGCATAGACATTATTGCCACATACCTCCACAAACCTATTACCAAACTGTCAGATCCCGTATTCACAGCATCAGCGATGTATTTCGTTCCAAAGACGGTCAATCGAGCTATTAAGTAGGTGGTCATAATGTTTCGGCTCTCAGTGTATATATGTTGCTATTGGTAATAGTGTTTAAATGAAAAGGAATTTGCGTAAAGCCATCCTTACTATTTAAATATTATTCTAGGAAATATAGAAGAGCCAGAGAAGGACTGTACGCTGGAATGGCAGATGTAAAGGGATCAGGGCTGATGGAGATTTCTGTAGGAATTTCACTGAACGGGATTGAGTCCTATAATTGATTCAGAATAAGGAACCCGGCATCATCTACTAATGACTGTTCACGGATGAAACAGGCATGTCCTGACTTGCGGACCGATGTATAAACGTGCGCATGGGAAGCTCTTTGCTATTGATCGGGAAGAACTCAGGCATGATTCTTGGGTGTCGCGTGTAACCAGAGTGTAAGGAACCTTATTGTTGACTGGACGTTACTTATGCCCAGAGAATTTACATGTTGGCGGATGGATGTCCCCTAGCTAATGGACTATGGGGCTTCCCACTTCTGTAACAGTTTCTCCGCTAATCTGCGAGAAGTCGTTCAACAATCGTACATGAACTCTTCAATTCGTTACTGCTGACAAAAGACGATGTCGCATCCGAAAGTTGTAAGGTCCTCTCTCTCAAGACAGACCAGTAACAATAACATTGTGTGCGAACGAATTCTGCCCTTTCCGTTATTTTGCGTACTGGTCAAGTCAAGTATTGCCCATAAGGCAACTCCCTTGCGCTGACTTGAGAAAGTTCTGTTCTCAATATTTAGTGTTTATCATTTTTGTTTCAAGATAGTTATTTTGTGAAAGATCACATGATTATTGCATTGTACTCTCTTGAAAAGTGTGCTTAAAACTTTGTTTAGAGGTAGTCATATAGTCATTTTGCGGGAGACGACGTCATTATTCTGCTAGCTTCTCTGTATTAAAAGGACTCAATAATCAAGTTATTATCAGTATTGGGGTTTAACATTATTGTGTGCAAACTTTACTTATAATAGCTTTGCTGACTGCAATTTAAAATCCTTGCATATGTCTACTCTTAAGTTGTCTACAGTGTCAAGAGTATGCTTTTAGATTTTGATGTGTGCAGTTTAAAACTCTGCGTCTTCTATGCACTTGGAAGGGTGTGTTGTTAATGTTACTCTTCTAGAATTTATTTCATTGCAATTTAAAAGAGTTTACGTATTTGGTAAACTGCATTGTCCAAATAACCAATGACGGACGGAACAAGGAGGACATCAAAAGCAGACTTGCCCTGGCAAAAAAGGGCATTTCTGGAGAAGATAAGTCTACTAGTATCAAACATTGGCCTTAATTTGACAAAGAAATTTCTGAGAATGTACGTCTGGAGCACAGCATTGTATGGTAGTGAAACATGGGCTGTGTGGAAATCGGAACAGAATAGAATGGAAGCATTAGAGATGTGGTGCTACAGGCGAATGTTGAAACGTAGAAGTCCGCAGCTCGTGGTCGTGCGGTAGCGTTCTCGCTTCCCACGCCCGGGTTCCCGGGTTCGATTCCCGGCGGGGTCAGGGATTTTCTCTGTCTCCTGATGACTGGGTGTTGTGTGATGTCCTTAGGTTAGTTAGGTTTAAGTAGTTCTAAGTTCTAGGGGACTGATGACCATAGATGTTAAGTCCCATAGTGCTCAGAGCCATTTGAACCATTTTTGAAACTTAGAAGCCGTGTGGGGTAGCCGCGTTGTCTAAGGCGTCTTGTCACGGTCCGTGCGGCTCCCCCCGTCGGAGGTTCGAGTCCTCCCTCGGGCATTGGCGTGTGTGTCGTCCATAGCGTAAGTTAGTTTAAGTTAGATTAAGTAGTGTGTAGGCTTAGGGACCGATGACCTAAGTAGTTTGGTCCCATAAGACCTTAACACAAATTTCGAATTGAAACTTAGGTGGGCTGATAAGGTAAGGAATGAGCAGGTTCTGCGCAGAATCGGAGAGGAAAGGAATATGTGGAAACACTGACACGGAGAAGGGACGTGTTGACAGGAGATCTGTTGAGACGTGAGGGAATGACTTCCGTAATACTTGAGGGAGCTGTAGAGGGAAAAACTTTAGGGGACGGCAGAGATTGGCATGCATACAGCAAACAATTGAGGACGTAGGTTGCAAATGCTACTCGGAAATGAAGAGGTTGGCACAAGAGAGGAATTCTTGGCGGGGCTCATCAAACCAGTCAGAAGACTGATGACTCAAAAAAAGTCCATTAATCTTATCAAGGATAACGTGGGGAATCATGGCTTGAGACAGTGTGTAACCTCCTCCTCACTTAACGACAGTGAAAAACTAAACCACGTGTACCTAATGGAAATTTGGGAAAAGCAATCGTCACCGAAGTTAATCTGTCGGTAAAGATGGAGGAAAGGGTTACATCTAAATGAAAGGAAAAATGCAAATGAAACTGGTGGAAATTAATTTTGAAAAGGGGTAAAGTTAATAAAGAAAGTAAATGTGCGGCCGTTACGTTAACAATTAACTAGCGGTAATTACATATTTGAGGTTTGGGGGAAATTACGGTCGCCAGTCCTATGGACAATTACTACAGTAACTGAAAAAGAAAGGTTATTACACATATAATTAGCACTAGAAGCGTGGCAACTGAAGGTTGACAGGTGTAGTGTGAAAACTGAAAGTTTGTCAGAAGTAATAAATTTCGCTACACTCTGACTTAATTTAGCAAAAGGATTAACAAAACCGGAAAATTGAAAGTTAATTTAGTGACTGAAATTAATAGCGAGCTTTGTTTCTGAAGCACATCGAAATTCAGTAAAATACGGTTAGTCTTGGGCTACCTCAACAATCATTTCAAAAGCTACTTGAATCTACGCAATTTAGAATTAAGAGATTTAACTTTGAACTTGAATTAAATGATTCTGAACAATTAACAATAGTAAAATTTAGTACGTACCAAGCCGAGCTGCAGTCACAGGTAAGCTAAAGTACGGTAACAAAACTCGCACTCTTAATTTGTGCTTGTGTAATCTAAATATTGTAGCCAGCTATGAATACCTTAACTGAACTTTGAAATTAAAGCAATGAATTTCAACGACACTCGGGTTCATTCCGGAAAAGGAAGGGACCCTGCTTGGTAATGCAATTGGGACAATGAGCAACAAAGGTTCATGCTACGTTGCTGTAATTTAGTGAGAAAAATTTAACAGTTAGAAAAGCTGAGGTCTGCCATACAGTTCTAAAACT
The DNA here is from genome assembly GCF_023864345.2 of Schistocerca serialis cubense. Taxonomy (NCBI): domain Eukaryota; kingdom Metazoa; phylum Arthropoda; class Insecta; order Orthoptera; family Acrididae; genus Schistocerca; species Schistocerca serialis. The sequence goes on from NC_064640.1 coordinate 150,314,657, forward strand.
TTACGTGCTACCAGTCTTCCTTGTTGGTTGATTGAAGGTTTGATGTCGTCGATCGAGGAGGTGGCGACTGTCACTCATTGTCGGCCGTCGCTGTTGCAGAAGCTGGATGTTGGCGCGCCTTCTTCTCGGCACGGTCACCAGGCGAAACGGGCTCTTGATGTGCGCCAGCTAATGCTTCTCGTCCGCGACACCGTATCAGAAACTAACATAGCAAGTCGAGCGCAATTACATGCTGCCAAACCCCGAAAGCACGGCAACTCGCGGGAGCGTCACACAACACACCTGCTCCACTGCCCTCCTCCAGCCAGACTCTCTCTCTCTGCCCGCGCTCCACGCGGCCGAGTTAACACTACCAAAGATCCTAAACACTTTGGTTCTCCACACGACCTATCGATGTATTCGTTCGATAGCATAGTTTTCCCTAGGCAAGACGCAGCGCAAAAATACAAATAGTATTTACAAAACAAACCAATTATACATCTACATTATATTTCTTAGTGGTCTTGCAAATTCAATGACGTTAGCCTGTCCTGAAGTATAAAGACTAGTTTTTCCATTAGAAATATGTGGTACAGCCTCCCATTGCTACCATGACAATCCCTGTCCTCAAATCCTCTTAATGACGTGACACTAGAACAGCTTCTTCAACAACATTCGATCCTACAAATAAACTTCTGCTCATACACACTCCATATTAGCACCTATTCCATTCTTTCATCCTTAATGATATGTTCCTGCAATTTGGTTATACTAACCTCCATCTGAATTTTCGAACTTGTAGGTTGAAATATCCCTACTGGACTGTAAAATTATCTTCTGGTGTTTACTGACAATACACTGATTGTTAATAGATACGCAATCACCTTTTGAGATGCCACTAAACAGTATTAGTAATAAGTTATTTTCTCTGCAAGCCATGAGGTTTCAAATGCTGATAAAAGTAGGTCGACGTGGGCCGCTGTGCTGAATGCCGTTTGTAAGCTGTTCTGCTACATATCTCACTTCTTATTACGATGTTGTAGAATTGCGAGTCAGCATTGAAGTGCTTTCTCTTTTGATTTACCATTTTGCAAATAAAATCCATATATGCATAAAAAGAGGAGACAGCCTCAGTGTACATCTGAAAACTGTAAGCAGAAGTGTAACACTTCTTCAGTGTAATCCATTGTGTCTAACAGCTAATACACTCACTGTCCAAAGTAAAAGTATTAGGTATGTATTCACTTTTCTTTTCATTACGCTACATTTATAATAGTGGGTACTGTATGACTATTTTCTACTGAGCTGACGGATCAGATTGCTTTTCCAAATATGTTTTATAGGTCATTAGAATTATGCATTCTGCGTATCTTGAAATTAACAGCGCCTGAGTATTACCAATTATGGAATAGGCTATGCTCTTCTGAACACACATACAACTTTCAGGGCGATTCGGAAAATATGCGCCGCCTTTCTAAACGATACTACACATAAGTCTCTAGGGCGCCAAGTTTTTGGTTACTGGTCTAGCGTTTTGAATCCTTATCAAGTAGGAAGAGTCTCCATCCTTCACAGAGCACTTGGGCTGTGATATATCGACCATGTCAACAAAGTAGTGCTTTGTGTACCTCATCCTAAATCCTACTGCAGTTAAATATTCCTTAACTACAATGAGCACCCAGTCTCCAGCTGCAAAATCTCATGTACCTTACTTCAATGCAAACCATTTTATGAACAGTGCCTTAATCTCACCTACACATAAAAATAAATAAATGTAACCAATAAGACCCTATATTCTCTACGAAATATAGATGCAGATCTTGTCCTCTTGGCAATACCACCAAATAAAATAACTCATTGTGTCCTACTTCTATAGCGTCAGACGTCATACACATCATGATCACTGTCTTCCAAAACATTCACCCATATTAGCACCAGTAAACGCCTCTATACATAACAAAAAATCAATCTATCCACTCAGTTCACCTATCATTGCACTGTCCACTCTACAAACTCATTCATGCAATCACATCACCGCAGCACCTAAACACTATCGTTTAAAAGACCTCTGTACAACCTCTCATTGCTACCATGACAATCCCTGTCCTCAATTCCTCTTGATGACGTGACGCTAAAACAGCTTCTTCAAAAACATTCGGCCCTACAAATAAACTTCTGCCCATACACACTCCCTATTAGCATCAATTCCATTCTTTCATTTTTAATGATACGTTCCTGCAATTTGGTTATACTAACCACCTATATCCCTATGCCATGTATTGCACAGCCAGTCTACTTCCCATGTTAAGGGCAAAAGAGCGCCTAGTCCTCATCGTCTCCTTTACACACACTAACGGATTTATTTACCATCATAAATACGTGTGGCCTCTCCATCTCTTGCCTTATGACTTCCTTACCCATGCAGACCATAGCTTCCTGATCTACGTTATTGCAACAAAACTCATTATCCAGAGTTACATCCATTTGACCTCCAGAAACGTCGTCAGTTTGCTGGCACACTCGGAGATGTCACTGTGTCCATCTCCTATCATGATTGTACTGCTGAAAGTCGTTCAAGCATAGATGTTGTGTGAGCTTCATTTATCACCTTTAGGGCATTGCTGCAAAATTGTTTCATCCATTTGTAAATGATCGCCTGCTTGTCCTGGTCACTACCAACAACAAACCAACCTGCCAGCATCGTGATGATTCTACGTAAGCTTCTGCCTTCAATATACTTAGTTAGTCATTACACTGACGCAAATTCCAACAAAGCTCTTCTATCCAAATCATTCCACTCCCTCTACGCGAGCTCTACTCCTATTCCGTGAAGTTCACCACTTCTGCTGCCTCTTAACTGCTGACGCTTACACCACTACCAAATACAGACATTATAAATGTATTAAGCGCAAGAAAACTACGGGTTGCATGTCAAACGTGCACCACCCTCAACATCCCACTACCCATCTCTCGTATATTACCAGTGAGCATCTGCATTGAAGAAATAACAAAACCAGTCTATAAGCACTGAGATAACAAAATAGCAAATCCGACAAGATCAAATAGCAAAGAAAACACAAGTCCTCAACCAACGTCATCGTAACAGATCTGCCCATAAAAGGACTTACACTGCGCAGTGGATGCAATAGGTCTCTGCAGCTTCATCGGTTTGAATGGAGACGACAGGATTGCCCGTTTGACCACTCTCCTGGAAAGGTACTTGTAGTAGAAGTTGTGGTATAATCGGGTATGGCGGTGAAATCGGGAACTCTCATATTTCTCTTTACGAGTTGGTAACATTGTTTTTAGGCCGTTGGATCATGAAGCTTCTGTACCACTAGGAGGCTTGGTAAAGTCAGACGCGTTGTTGTTGAGCAAAATAATTTGTTACATTTTTGTGGTTCTGTATCTTATTTTGCGATATTTTCTGTTCAAGAAAGCATTTATACCGCCGTGTTACAACCTGAAACTAGTAATACAATGAATAATACTTTCAACATGCTTTGTGAACATACGCCATGTTCAACGATTCCTCACTTTCTTTCTTACGCAGAAGAAATTTTACAGATACGGTTCAGTTGGGATAAAACAGGTAGAAGTAATGGGATAAGACCAGAACTACCTGACCTTACCCCATGACTTCGTTACACATAACTTACATGTGTGACGTAAGATGTATATGCTTTTAACAGTACACTACTTGTGTGTTCACATTTTAGTAACTAAAATTTAACAATTATGTACAGAATTTACAATTATTTTGAGACAACTTTTAGATTACTTCTGTCATTAACAATCTGATTAATTGCCTCTTATTGAAGAGGTGTATTTTCATTTGAGATGGGATTATTGTGAGCTTTATACATTTAGGAAATTAACACATGACTTAATAGCCATAAGGGAAGTATGGCAACCCAGTACCAAATAACTTGCGTATACTAGAACAGCAAGCAGCAAGAGGACTTATCTAGGTTTAAAAAGACGAGTATTTTCCCGCTTAATGCAAATAAATTTGGCGAAGGGGAATTTGCACTATCAGATAAAATAGAAAGACTAATGTCAGATTTTCAGAACACAACAGACTCAAAATTAAACATAATTTAAAGTACCAAAAATAAGTCGGTACAGATCAGATATGTTCTCCATGTCTTGTTTATCTTTCACTGAAATAAATTTGAAGCACCAGAAATGAAAATTGTCATTATTATCTAGCTTTCCCTTTAGATACCCGATTATGCCGTATAGCACAGCTGACGACCTCGCTGCTACTGATGTCACCCTCGTTGCTGTTGTATTGCTGCTGGATATTGCACCACGAACTTCTCGAAATAATGGAAAGCTTTCTGTCACCTCACCGGCTACACCCCAATACTTAAGAGTCATTCGCCACTCCTGTACATTAAGTGACAATTACCTGGCAACCTAAGCAAAGCTAGGCGCTTCGCATCCTACCTCCCCGACACCTATGCAGTTTTTGATTATCTACATTTTGACTACCCTTCCACTACTTCTACTTCATAATCATCTTTAGCCCTACTTACTTCCCGTGCTTGCTAAGTAAAATTGCAGATAAATTCAGCCTTACTCAAGACCCTGTTTGACTAGTTTTCTTTGCCCATGAATGCAGAGGGGTGTCTGTTTCATCTGTTCCTAGTTTCTAGTTTCTAGATAAGATGTCAAAAACATCTCTCGTCAATTGCAATATGTTACATTAATCGGATTCTACAATATGAAATGCATCATTTTTCGAAATTGTGACTGAATTTCTTACTGGCTTCAGGAAAAATACACATTCTTAGAAATCCGTTGCTCATAATATTAAAGTTGAGTTGAGGCAAACCGCCATAATCATACTTTTCTTTAAACCCAAAAACTCCGACGTTACGCTTCTTTCTGGCGACCCATCTACATTTACATACATATTCCGCATGCCAAGACGCGATGCGTGACGGAGCGTACATTGTACCACTACTATGCTCTGCCCATCATAAGAACGATTCTGATGTACAGAAATACATGAACGACGATAGGTCAGTGGTCGTAGCACGCGTTCACGGGTGTTGTTACGCCGTTGGCGGTAGACCCAAATTATGTATTAGATATTTTGTGTTACACTACCGCTAATGAAACTTTAAGACGTTCTAAACCATTAATAGACAGCAGTAGTTTTTCTGATCACTATGCTAAATACTTACGTTAGGCATTTCCTATTTCAAATCTTAGTGTATAGTAGTTTTTTCTGAACAATTTTGCGCACGTCGTTATGGCTGCTTCTTATCGGTACATGTCAACTTGGTTTGGAAATAATCTATCAATTTCTCTTTTGTACATGGAATGCCAAAACGTTTAAGTTTTCACCTTCTTCTTAATAAATTTGAGAACATAGTACAGTGTCATTATAAAAATAGCAACAAATCTACATACTTGTGCTAACATTGTGGATGTAGTAACTGACTTATCTGCAAAAGGTTGTGGGTGAGGTGGCCCCCTAAGTCACTTTTTTTTAAATATTTATCGAAATTACACCCTGTGTCGTATACTTGAGGCTAAATGGAGTGTGCAGAGGAAAACAAACCTTTGTATGAGACAATGCACTCCACACCATTCCTCAGTTTGTAAGTGATAATCTTCCTGTACAGGAGCGTTCAGTTGTATACGAGGTACATTCAAGTTCTAAGGCCTCCGATTTTTTTTCTCCGGACTGGAAAGAGATAGAAACATGCGCATTGTTTTAAAATGAGGCCGCGTTCATTGTCAATATGTCCCAGAGATGGCAGCACCGTATGGCAGATGGAATTTTACCGCCAGCGGCGAGAATGAGAACTGTTTTAAATACTTAAAATGGCGACGTTTTCCTTACTTGAACAGCGTGGAATCATTCGTTTTCTGAATTTGCGTGGTGTGAAACCAATTGAAATTCATCGACACTTGAAGGAGACATGTGGGATGGAGTTATGGATGTGTCGAAAGTGCGTTCGTGGGTGCGACAGTTTAATGAAGGCAGAACATCGTGTGACAACAAACCGAAACAACCTCGGGCTCGCACAAGACGGTCTGACGACATTATCGAGAAAGTGGAGAGAATTGTTTTGGGGAATCGCCGAATGACTGTTGAACAGATCGCCTCCAGAGTTGGCATTTCTGTGGGTTCTGTGCACACAATCCTGCATGACGACCTGAAAATGCGAAAAGTGTCATCCAGGTGGGTGCCACGAATGCTGACGGACGACCACATGGCTGCCCGTGTGGCATGTTGCCGAGCAATGTTGACGCACAACGACAGCATGAATGGGACTTTCTTTTCGTCGGTTGTGACAATGGATGAGACGTGGATGCCATTTTTCAATCCAGAAACAAAGTGCCAGTCAGCTCAATGGAAGCACACAGATTCACCGCCACCAAAAAATTTCGGGTAACCGCCAGTGCTGAAAAAATGATGGTGTCCATGTTCTGGGACAGCGAGGGCGTAATCCTTACCCATTGCGTTCCAAAGGGCACTACGGTAACAGGTGCATCCTACGAAAATGTTTTGAAGAACAAATTCCTTCCTGCACTGCAACAAAAACGTGGCTGCGCGTGTGCTGTTTCACCAAGACAACGCACCCGCACATCGAGCTAACGTCACGCAACAGTTTCTTCGTGATAACAACTTTGAAGTATTCCTCATGCTCCCTACTCACCTGACCTGGCTGCTAGTGCCTTTTGGCTTTTTCCAACGATGAAAGACACTCTCCATGGCCGCACATTCACCAGCCGTGCTGCTATTGCCTCAGCGATTTTCCAGTGGTCAAAACAAACTCCTAAAGAAGCCTTCGCCGCTGCCATGGAATCATGGCGGCAGCGTTGTGAAAAATGTGTACGTCTGCATGGCGATTACGTCGAGAAGTAACGCCAGTTTCATCGATTTCGGGTGAGTAGTTAATTAGAAAAAAAATCGGAGGCCTTAGAATTTGAATGCACCTCGTACTTCATTCTGGAGAAACATCCAGAGTGTAGGAGGGTGCAAAGAACCTCTCACGTTATGGATACTGAAGAAAATGGTGGAAAGTCTACCCGCGTCCCCTCCCCTCTCCAACAGCTTCTCAATAATCACGGGTGCAGTCATTATGATGATTCTCACTCGTTTGCGTTTCCCACATGTGCGGTGAAAATAGCTGAAACCGCGTCGTGTTCTTATGTATTTTTAATGCACTTTTTCTAAGCTAAAATATGGTTTAAACCTGATTCGTCAAGAAGTGTATTACCAGAGTATTACTGTGTATTAATTTACCATTTTTAAAACTTAAATAGCATTTCAGATTTTATTATTTGTCGGCTGTTCGTCGATTTTATTAATTATCTGCAGATGTAATGTTTGGTCTAATGTGCTTCAGAATGTTTCATTTTAATACTTTTGACGCGAATGATTTCAGTGTTCCCACATTTTCAAATACCTGTCTGTTAGAAGTGTTACAATAAAGCAATAGGAAAACGATTAAATGAAACATTATTAACATTCAATTACGGAATGTCGAACAGAAATAAATAAGCTTCCACACAATTATTTGCAGTTGTTCACACCGCTGTGGGGTTCATGGATCGGCTTCCTTGTTTAAAAGCGCCGGTAAAGCGTTGTGCGTTATCTTCACTGAGTAGTGCGGGCGAGCTACGCAGCTGCGTAAAACGGAAAGTAGTTATTGTACCCGACTATACAAATCTAAGGCTCCGTGGGAAATAAAATCCAATGAGGTGATAGCAAACGTGGAAGAATACGCAACGGAATGTTTACATCAGGATTATTTTTATGGTGAATAGACTATAGTCATTCCATTTTCCTATACCACTCGCAAATGGAGCGTGGGGAAAACGACTGCATGCTCCTATACGAGCCCTAATATCTCTTCGCGGTTCTTACGCGAAATGCACGTTGGCAACAGTAGAATCGTTCTGCAGTCAGCCTCAAATGCGAGTTGTCTAAATATTATCAACAGTATTTCGCGAAAAAGCGTCAACTTCCCTCCAGGGATTCCTATTTGAGTTCACGGAGCATTTCCATACTACTCACCCGTTTCTCGAACCTACCAGTAACGAATCTAGCAACATGCTTCTTAATCGCTTCGATGTCATCCTTTAATCCGACCTGATGGAGAAAATGGTTCAAATGGTTCTGAGCACTATGGGATTTAACATCTAAGGTCATCAGTCCCCAGACATAGAACTACTTAGACCTAACTAACCTAAAGGCATCACACACATCCATGCCCGAGGCAGGACTCGAACCTGCTACCGTAGCAGTCACGCGGTTCCGGACTGAAGCGCCTAGAGCCGCTCGGTCAAAGCGGCCAGCCCTGATGGAGATCCCGAACACTTGAGAAGTACTCAAGAATGGCTTGCACTAGTGTTTTATGCGTGATCTACATGGTTCAAATGGCTCTAAGCACTATATGACATAACATCTGAGGTCATCAGTCCCCTAGACTTGGAACTACTAAAACCTAACTAACCTAAAGGCATCACACACATCCATGTCCGAGGCAGGATTCGAACCTGCGATCGTTGCAGCAGCACGGTTCCGGACTATGCGTAATCTCTTTTACAGATGAGTGACGTTTCCCTACTGTTCGTACTGCTTCCATTGCATATCGCTTTCCAACTCCTGTATATTTAATGGACGTGACTGTGACAAGCAGTACTCCACTGACATTGTGTTCGAGTATTAGATAACTGTTGTTCCTATTCATTAAAATTAACTTACATTTTTTACATTCAGAACAAATTGCCATTTAGCACATCAAATAGAAATTCTGTTTCAGTCATTCTGCATCTTCCTACAGTCACTCAATAACGACGCTTTGTCGTGCACTACAGCGTCATCAGCAAACCGTATCCCGTCAGATCATTTATGTATACAGGGTGAATGTCAATAAAACCTACAAACTGAACGGACGGATTTGTCACTGGAAATGGAGGAGAAAAGGTCCTGTGAACATGTGTCCGGAAATGGACCGTGTGTGTGCAACGACAACAAATCGTCCCGGAACACAGTACGGAGTTACATCGCATCCACGTAACAACAGATATTCAAAGTGGCCTCCATGGGACTGCAGCTGATACGGACAGTAGCGGTTATCATATGGAAGACACACAATCGTACTTCGGCACACACACTGTTGGCGGGCCCTTGCCTGGAGCTTTTACTTGGTTTCGTCTCAATATCCTGTAGAAACCTGTTCTCCAAATCTGGTGTACGCCATTCCGCCGCCTTCCGAGGCACGTTTGTCTGATAGGACCAATGATGACACAAACACCCAAATAGGGCTTGAAACGTCGCGTGATGTGGTTGGCGTCAGTGATGGTACTTTTTTTGCTATAGTCGTGCTGCCTCTCGACTGTTTCCATATGCTTGGTCGGCTTGTTCGCAACATTAATATCGGATCGCTCTGCTGTTCATAGTGCGCTGCGTCAATCACACAGCTTGCAACATACAAGGAACACACGGCACATAGTCAGAGTAACTGTCATTCGTCAGCGCCACCTACTGTGGCAATGGTGCATTTTCGACATATGTACTTAGGATCTTTTCCCATTTCCAGTCACGAATCCGCACTGCAGTTTCTCGGTTTTATTAATGTTCACTCTGTATAGACTAGCGGTACTATTACACTTTCCTGGAGAACTCATGACGGTACTCTTGTCTTTGAAGAATACTCGCCGCCCTAACTTCTGTTACTTAAGAAATCTTCAAGTCACTCACATATCAGGGAACTTACGTATTCCGTATGCTCGGACCTTCGTTAACAGTCTGCAATTGGCCATAGCGTCAAGCACTCTCCGACAAGTTATGAATATGGAATCTGCGTTTTGCCCTTCGTCCATGGTTCGCAGGCTATCTTGTGAAAAAATGGCAAGCTTAGTTTCACATAAACAATGCTTTCTAAATCCGTGCTGATTTGTGGACGGAAGCTTTTATGTAGCAAGGAAATTCATTATTTTCGAACTTACAATATCATCAAGAATTCTGTAGTAAGCCGATATTAAGGATGTCGGTCTGTAATTTTTCAGGTCCATTGTTTTGCCCTTCAAATGTACAGCAGTCACATGCGCTTTGTTTCGGTCGTTATGGACTTTCCTCTGGCGAGAGATTCGTGATAATTGCAGGCTATTTAAGAGTAAATAATAAAGAGTGACGCCTGTAAAACCGGTTTGGGGTTCCATACGGATTTGGCGACTTATTTGCTTCAAACCCTTTCAGTTGTTTCTCTACGCCAGGGATGTCTGTTTCTATATCCTCTCCCATTTACAGCCAAGTATTTTCTAATGAACAGCTGGATCCTATTTTCCCTAAAACGTTTAAAAGTGATTATTATAAATATTTTTGCTTCTTACGTTATGTTAACAAACTTTTCATTGAGTGTGGTAGATATACAGCCTTCTTGTGCTCTCAGTTGCCCTGTTTCCCTTTTAACAATATTCCAAATTGTTTTAATTTCGTTACCAGAGGTACTAATCTTAGACATAATGAACATTTTTCTGGACTTTTTGATAACCTCTTTTAATGCAGTGCAGTAGTTTTTATAATGTTTGACTGTTTCTGGAACATTATTACTTCTAGCTAAAAGAAACATTTCCGTTTTCTGTTTACAAGGTATTTTTACCCCTCTAGTAAGACAAGGCTCCTTAGATGCCTTCTCATAATTATGTTTCACTGTTTTCTTAGGCATAATGTTTTCAAATATACTGACAAACTTATCATAAAATATGTTATATTTTAAATTTCCATCAGTTCCCTGTACACATCATCCCAGTCTAATTGCTGCAAGCTTTCCCTAAAATTTGCAATTGTTAAATCGTTAATCGAACGCACTGTTATGGAGGACTGTTTCGTATTACTGTGTGGAGCTATGTCATACACTGCAACTAGCTGTGCATCATGATCAAGTAGACCATACTTAATGGGAGAGTTTGTATTTGATTAAATTTATCTTGCTCTAGAAAAACATTATCCATTAATGTGCTGCTTACCTGTACTATCGGGGTAGGAAAGCCAATTACTGATGTCAAATCGAAAAAAAAGAAGCAATATTTCAACGTCATTCTTTATATTAGACTCTGTTAGAGTATCCTCACAAACAATAATTTGCTCTCCTCTGTCTAACAGACAGCACAATAAAAAAATCAAGTTTTGTAGAAATAGCTGAAAATTTCCCAATAGGATCCTATACATAGCTACAATTACAAAAGTGCCATTATTTAGTTTAAGCTCATAGTCACATGCTTCTATATGTTGCTCTACACAAATGTTTTTAGTTTCTAAATTTTTCACACAATAATAAATTTTAACACATAAGGCAACTCCCCCTCCGTTCATAGTGTCTCTATTTACAAGTGCTGAAACCTTATATCCACCTACATTTAGCGTTTCCATATCTGTGACTACATTATGTTCAGACAGGCATGGTACATTTATTCCTCTCTCAGTTTCTAAATCTTCTAAACCAACAAGAAGCTCACCTACTTTGTTTTTTAATTTGATATATTTTGAGCCGGCCGGAGTGGCTGAGTGGTTCTGGGCGCTACAGTCTGGAACCGCGCGACCGCTACGGTCGCAGGTTCGAATCCTGCCTCGGGCATGGGTGTGTGTGATTTCCTTAGGTTGGTTACGTTTAAGTAGTTCTAAATTTTAGGGGACTGATGACCTGAGAAGTTAAGTCCCATAGTGCTCAGAGCCATTTGAACCATTTTTTAAATATATTTTGATGCAATATACTAACATTGTTTTTGAGTGTACTTTTATGAGAATCTTGTGATATTTTAGCCTAAAAAAAAGGTACTCCCATGAGTTTCAGTGCACTCCTCCCCCTTAAAGACTTTGCCATAATCCCGGCTAGTTTACCATTCTCTTTCCTACAGAGATGCAGGCCATGCCTTTTGAATTCCCACCTACCAATAATATCAACAGGAACCCAACACACGCCTGCGTAACGTTACGAGTCGTTTTGAACACGGTGCAGTGCTCACCATAATTTCCAGATTGTGTTTTGTTATATAGTTTTGTTGTAAGTATAGTGCTTTGTAGAGTTTTCGTTCATTTAGTGTCTTCAATGATTTTAAACCTACGTTAAGTGAAAATCGGTGGTATGTTTATAAGCTTGCTCGCCGTATAGTTGTTACATGCTGTTTTGGATCTGTTACAGTGTTTTAAATAATTTCCTGATGGTGTCAGTTTAAGAGTGCTGTTAGAAAATATCTTGCTTTTATAGTTTCATTCACTTCGTGTCTGGTACTACCTATATTCAACGAACTTCGATCGTTAGTCTACGCCCTTCTGACGCATGAAAGATGGCTGCATAACTTACCGAAAGATAATTTTTACTGATTATTACTTTATTACACTTTAAGTGTGTTGTAGTGCTTTTTAGTTTACTATAAGACCAGCGTCGCATGTGATAAATGTGGATATTGCCGTAGGTTAATTGGTATCGGAGAAATATTTCAGGACTGTGGGTTCGTGTTTCATTAGAGAGAATGCAGTGAGGAGGCTAAAAAAAGTGTCAGGTGGGACTCTTCCATGGAGTTGTAGAATGTGTAGTCACGACAAGAACATTGTGAAACAGGGAAAAAGATTTGTGCCTTCCGGACAGAGTTAGAAATGGCATATTTTGAATTACATAGGTTGAATGGGGAAGGAGGCAGTGTGAGCTGGGAGTAGGTGACAAATAACAGGCAAAATGAGAAATCCTCCGAAATCTCATTTCACATTCCCGTTTGCAATCAGTTTGACTTGTTGCCTGAAGCAGGGGAAGACACTCAACCAGTGTTTCAACTTAATAGTCTGTAGCAGACTCACAGGAACGAATTTAAGGCTAGGTCGCTAGATAATTTGAGTAGACAGAAAGGAGTCTTGCTACTAGGGAGCAGTCATGGAAAAACAAGGCGTAGAATACGAGATCACAGTCATTGTGAAATTTATCGCCAAGCTTAACCTTTAATATTAGGTATCAGCCCCTCCACGCTCGCACAAGCGTAGTGACCAACTCAAAAGGTCTACTGTCACCTCTGCATTGTTAGTGTTTAGAATCGAGGAGAACGCAGGCGCGAGGAACTGCGATGTTATCCGTACGTCTGAGTTGGGTTACCCATTAATACGGGCGCATCTGGGTGATAGAAGTGGTCGAAAAAGCTCGACAGAATCAAGCTTGAAAGAAGAGCAGTTTGAAGGGCAGAGGGAAAAATGTGCCAAGGCAAGTGCCAAGGGAAAAAAACCTCTGCGACAGTGTCAGGTTGGGTAGTAAGGGCAGTAGCGGTTTCTTGCTATCTGCGACAGATCGTGCAAGGTAAGGTTATGTTAGCGGTTGGGTATCATGAATCAGTACCATAGAAGCAATGCCAGATTGTCATGGAATGATCAGTCTTGTCGAGGAGGTGAGCGCTGCTGCTGCTGGGCCGACGATGTCTCCTGGGCCAGCTGCTGCTGCTGCTGCTCCTGTAACATAGCCATGTCGTTGTAGGTTTGTCAGTTCGATGGTCCTGAAGGAACTGGCAGTGTTATATGTGTTGGGGGTTTGTTTCTGAGTCGTGTATGGCTTCCCTGCGATTGCCAGTTCTCATGGCAGGGGCTCAGCTAGCAAGCTAGTCAGTGGCTGATGTGCAGGGGCTCGCCTCATTGTGTCGTTTGCGTAGTTACGAAGTTACCATAGATGGTTAGTCCCTAAGGAGTGTCTTTGGGCGCTTGTGTTTCCATCTATGGTTGTGGTCGTGGTTGCCCAGGTGTAGGATGTGAGGATTGTTCGAGTGACTTGATTTCTTGTGCAGTCCTGTGGCGAGTTTCTTGAATACCTCCTGGAGAGTCTCCAGTCGGTATTCTCGGTGAAGGTCCGCTGTCCGTGTGTATCGGGGAGCATTGCTTATGATACGTAGTACCTTGTTCTTCATTTTCTGGAGGCGGTCCAGGTGTGTGGACGCTGCGTATTCCCAGACACGAGCTGCGTATGTCATCAGCGTTCTAATCAGTGTCATGTATAATGTCCTAGACCCCCTCCTATTCAGTGTACTATTCGTGTTGAGCATAGGATAGAGTTGTTTGAGCTTCGCGTTTGCCCTGTTGGTCAAGTATTGTATGTAGTCCCACCACGTAAGCTTCCGGTCTAGCCAATCACCGAGGTATCTGCATTTCGCAGTGAAGCGTATTGGGCTTGCATGTAGCGTTATTGGTCTAAAATTTTGGTGTTTGCGCAGTAATTTCGGCCTGCGAGTGAACAGAACTGCCGGCCGAAGTGGCCGTGCGGTTAAAGGCGCTGCAGTCTGGAACCGCAAGACCGCTACGGTCGCAGGTTCGAATCCTGCCTCGGGCATGGATGTTTGTGATGTCCTTAGGTTAGTTAGGTTTAACTAGTTCTAAGTTCTAGGGGACTAATGACCTCAGCAGTTGAGTCCCATAGTGCTCAGAGCCATTTGAACCATTTGAACAGAACTGCCTCGCGCTTGTCGACGTTTACTTTAATACGCCACTTCTCCAACCAAGCCTCGACAGTTCTGAGTGCTGTCTGTAGTCTGTTGTTAATGTTTGACGGTTTCCAGCCTTGCGCAAGGATAGCTGTGTCATCCGCGTAGATGGCAACCGTCGTGTTTTGTGTCGTTGGAAGCTTAACCAGGTGACAGAGAACATAGGGGCCTTGTTTAGAGATCTTGATTTCGAGGTTAAGATATTTATTGTAGAAGGAGCAGGAAAAGCCTTTCAAAATAGCATTAAGGGTGACATGGAGAAAATAAGAGCAGCAACAGCACACATTCGCGTGGACTTTGTCGAAGTTTTGCACTCACATGAGCAGCCCTGGGTTAACATGACTGTTAGCTATGTGAACAAAGAGATGAAAGAGTGCTTTTGACCGAGACAAAGTCTCATATCTGTGCTTTGCCTGTTGTTGTGATTGGGAGACGGGGAGATGCTAATGATGGTCTGCACCTAAATACGAGTGGGAGGGAAAGATTAGCTGAGAAAGTGTAAGGGAGACCACAAGTACAAAAGACAAAATCAATGTGATTACTGGAATCAGAGGGGCACACTTTTTCGGTGAGGGTCAGGTTACAGACGGAAAGTATTGAAAGAAATTAGAGCAGTAAAAGACCTTAATACGTGTAACAGTTTCCAGAAAAATAAATTTAATTTGTGTCATCAGAGCAGTAGAGGGTTAAAAAACAAGTTATATGACCTATGCCTTGAAGATGTTGAAAATTCTGAAGTGGTATATGTTCTGTGCTTCTCTGAACACAATGTAACCACAGGGATGTAAAAGGTAAAGATATCAGAGATTACAGATTTGCATCATTTTACTTTAAAGTTAACCTGGAAAAAGGAGTGGCAACATATGTAAAATCAAATATATTGAAACAAATAGTTTTTGCGTTGATCGGCACCTAGAAGCATGTGCTTGTGAGTTGTTACTGCAGAATACTTCTGTGATAATTGTAACAGTCTACAGATCCCCTCTTGGAAACTGTCAGCTGTTTATGAGAAATCTAGCTGCATTGTTGAGCTACCTGTCAGACAAGAAGAAACAGTCTGTAGTTTATGGATTTTCAGTGTAGATTTCTTAAAAGATATCGACAGGGAAAATGAACTAGAATTATTATTTGAATGTTTCAATGCAATTTCAGTAGTCAATTTTCGAACTCATTTGCAGCAAAATATTAGGACACTGATCGATAACATTTTTATAGACAGTGTTCAGCTTGAAACAATTAATGTGTACCCAAATGCTCATAATGCACAATTAATGAAAATAAACAGTATGGCACCCTGCAATCCGGACGCAGATTCATAAAAAGCAGTGAGGCTTGTTAATCATACCATGGCACACTTTTATAAGAGTAAGCTAAAAGGGGTGGTATGGGATAAGGTATATGTAGAGAGACATACTAACGTCAAATTCAATTTATTCCATAGTAAATCTGTGTCAGTATCTAAAAGTTGCTTTCCTAAAAAATTATTCAAAAGGTCAGTCAAAAAAACCTAGTAAGCTGTGTATAATTAAACTAATTAAAATCGCATGTAATAGGAAGAAGGAAATTTATGTAAAGACCAGAGTAAGTCAAGATCCGACATTACTTGCATACTATATCGTAACTCGTATACATTTTCAATTTACATAAGATCAATAACAATTATTAATTTCGATTTAAGTCACTGTTATTACTCATTTGGATCTTAATATCACCTTATTGCCTTCAGTGCGAAAGAGTAGATTCGTTGTTGATGTTTGCAAAGGCTAACTACATCGCTTTTGCCATTCTTTCTGCTTTTGCGCACGATCATATGTGCAGTATGTTTCCGTCCTACCAGAATATGGCTAATATCCAAGTCATCTCTGTTTCGTTTGCAGTAACAGAAGGCATTTAGGCAATTACCCATATCTGCCACAATACCACCAGAAGGTTCTTCAAGAATAGAACATCCATTGTCATATTCGCTTGATGGTCTGACTCCTGTTTTCTATCTAGGACAAAAATGAGTTAACCCATCAAAGATTCTTATAAATATGATTACAAGTACGCAATGCAATACTTATAGTACTGAGAAGGGTAGTATTTTAACGTGGTTCGACATTATGATCTATTTAAGTTGATAAATGAACTATAAGACTAACTTTAAGCTGTACGCAATATATGGCATCTTGTAACACGACTTCAGCTGACTTTCCCCTGTTGTGGTAATATTCTGCTGAAAATTTCACAAAATCTGTTTAATTAATTACGATAGAAAGCTTATGACACGTATTAAGCATATAAATTCCATGTTATATTAAAAAGTTGCCCTGATCAGCCTCTTCGTTTTTAGCCAATGGAATGTAAATTACAAGGACAGACCTCAGCAGACAACAATTTAAGCCATGGTCAGTCGTACAGTCACATCTTCGGTTTATCGATTGGATTAAAATGGATTACAAAAAATTGTTATCCGCAGGTACGGAAAACAGACTTGCAGAAGCACATAATGCACTTGCGGATGAGGATCTCATTTCTCTTATCCGCTGATTCGCGAGGAATATTCCATGTTCGCTTACTTGATCGTATTCACAGTTCGAAGCATAGGGATAAGGAAACTCCCTGGTGGGAAAATAATCTATGTCGGGATTACAGATATGTCGATTCCAAAGGTCAGCTGCGACCCCTGACGTCATCAATATGGCGGAAATTGCTACTCCAAGCGTCTCCAATATGGCGCCAATGATGTCACTGCATACACACGGAAACAAACACTAAAATATATATAAATAAGACAATACCACCTCCCTCCAAAAATACAATCAAACTAAGGGGACAACCAAGAGAAATTGGGGGTTTGAGTTTGAGGACAAACTAAATACAGTAGTAAAAAAAAGCACACTAAGATCCAAAAACACACAAAGTGACGAAAAAATACAACATTCCGCTACACCAACAAAATCTACAGAAATCGGGTTCAAAAAAATGTTCAAATGTGTGTGAAATCTTATGGGATTTAACTGCTAAGGTTATCAGTCCCTAAGCTTACACACTACTTAACCTAAATTACCCTAAGGACAAACACACACACACCCATGCCCGAGGGAGGACTCGAACCTCCGCCGGGACCAGCCGCACAGTCCATGACTGCAGCGCCTGAGACCGCTCGGCTAATCCCACGCGGCCGGGAATTGGGTACTTCTGTCGACCTACATAGGTCAACTACAGCTGATGATACCAAAACACCAATGCATACAGCTAAAACTATGACAACTAGGATCGTTCATTTCCCTTGACGTATATAGGTGAACCACAACTATTGATACGAACAAAACCAACACCTACAACTACGAAAAATAAAACCGAAACCACAACACCTCAAAAATACAAAAATAAAACATCCCTAAATTAATAAAAACACATTCAATACACCGTTAATACACAAAACAACACAACTCGAGAAGAATAGACCCAGAAAACAATTACTTACCACCAAAAAATTCCGGCTCTGCAAACTAGTTCGGCCACCCCAAACACACACACACACAGACACACACACACACACACACACACACACACACACAAACAACACCGTCCCATGTACCTGTCCCTGGTCCGAGACGTCGGAACTCGGGTCAACCCCATTTTCTCGTGACAAATACTACGCTTAACAATCTCAGCGATTAGTACAAATAACTGGAGGAATTTAACGGCAACATGTCCTCCTCCATCTCCAACCGCAACATACACACACACACACCACCAGAGAGCAGCATCAAACACAACAAGACGACATCTATAAACACAACCAACTCATAAACTCAGTGCCGTAATGACGTCACACATCAAAACACCCTAACGTCACGGGTCGAGGCAGGAGGGTGGAATCGTACTCATCCATTGAACCTGTATGTCTGATCACAGGAAGAACTAGTAGCAGACAAAATGTGGAACAACCGCTTGGCGAGAAAAACTTTCAGTGGATGACTCTTGCAGAGATGGTGGCAAACGCACAAATTGCGTGGACATTTCCCCAATGTTGTCAAACGATGTGTGACGAGGTGCCAATGATGTATGATGGTGATGACTACACAGAAGACGCCACAGGTAACCGCCTATGACGGTGGTGATGGCACCGAAAATGGCATAGCGGTGAGCACAGCCATGGTGTAGGTGATAGGCTACGTCGATGGCTGCAAAACATAAGTCGGTACACGTGACTATGGTGTTGACGACACGTAAGTTGACCAAGAAGATGATACGGCCAGAATAACAATGGCTTAATCCTGATGCACGGTGGGCGAGGGAGTTTTGCGTAGACATCTGCATCTACATTTACATCGATACTGTGCAAATCACATTTAAGTGCCTGGCAGAGGGTTCATCGAACCACCATCATAAGTCTCTATTTTTCCAATCTCGTATAGCGCGCGGAAAGAATGAACACCTGTATCTTTTCGTACGAGGTCTGATTTCCCTTATTTTATCTTGGTGATCGTTCCTCCCTATGTAGGTCGGTGTCAACAAAATATTTTCGCATTCGGAGGAGAAAGTTGGTGATTGGAATTTCGTGAGAAGATACCGTCGCGACGAAAAACGCCTTTCTTTTAATAATGTCCAGCCCGAATCCTATATCATTTCTGTGACACTCTCTCTCATATTTCACGATAATACAAAACGTGCTGCCTTTCTTTGAACTTTTTCGATGTACTCTGTCACTCCTATCTGGTAAGGATCCCACACCGCGCAGCAGTATTCGAAAAGAGGACGGATAAGCGTAGTGTAGGCAGTCTCCTTAATAGGTCTGTTACATTTTCTAAGTGTCCTGCCAATAAAACGCAGCCATTGTTTGTCCTTCCCCACAACATTTTCAATGTGTTCCTTCTCATTTAAGTTGTTCGTTATTGTAATACCTAGGTACTTAGTTGAATTTACGGCTTTTAGATTAGATTGATTTATAATGTAACCGAAGTTTAACGAGTTCCTTTTAGCACTCATGTGGATGACCTCACACTTTTCGTCATTTAGGGTCAACTGCCACTTTTCGCACCATTCAGTTATCTTTTCTAAATCGTTTTGCAGTTTGTTTTGGTCTTCTGATGACTTTATTAGTCGATAAACGACAGCGTCATCTGCAAACAACCGAAGAAGGCTGCTCAGATTGTCTGCAAAATCGTTTATATAGATAAGGAACAGCAAAGGGCCTATAACACTACCTTGGGGAAGGCAAGAAATGACTTCTGGTGATGGTATTTGACTGACAATATCCCATTCTAATCACTCTGAGAGTGAACGAAGGGTCCCAATAATCATATGTTGAAGCATTTCGTTTATCTTTGTTGCTATTTCAGTCTGTAGTCCTTAAAGGCTGAAGGTGGGTTCACAGTAAAACAGCTTTCCGCTTTTAAACCAATCAGAATTCTTTATTACCTGAAGTTTGATTCAAAGTAATTAAATAGAATTACATGTTTATGTACGTTTTAAAAATACCGAAAAGATTTACAGTGAAGATCTTACAACTTCGCAAAATCACTGTTATATTTTTTACAATTGATATTGCTTAGACGGTGGTTTTCTTAAAAATAAAAACTGCTGTTTTGTTACATATTCCACGGATCATTCGAATATTTCTTTTATCGACATTACGAGTCAGTTTACGGAGTATGTATACATGATTAGAGTTAATATTAACGAACACATTGTCATTTAATTCCAACTCATGCAGGTACACTTATAAATTAAGATTTTTCTACTGGGTACTAGTTTTTAAGTAGGAATTCGTCAAGGGAATAGGAACGGTTGTCCAGGAGAAATGATTTTAAATTAGATGTATAACTTGTTTCTTTACCTGTCAGACATTTTACGTTATTGGGAAAATGATGAAAAAATTTTATTGCTGCGTACTGAACTCCTCTCTGAGCCATTGGCGGCTTTGACAATGGGTAATAAAAGATATTTTTCCCTCTAGTGTTGTAGGTATGCACATCAGTGTTCATCTAAAATTGGGATGGATTATTTATGACGAAATTCATTAGCGAAAATATGTATTGTGACGGCGCAGTTAAAATGCCTAGTGCTTTGAAGAAGTGCCTACATGACGTCCGTGTGTGAACACCACATATTATTCTTACTACTCGCTTTTGTTCAATCAATACTTTCTTTCTACGTGATGAGTTATCCCAGCAAATTACTCTTTACGATATTACTGAGAGGAAATGTGTAATATATGTCAGGAGCTTGATACGTTTATTTCCAAGATTAGCAGTTATATGAAGAGCAATTGCTGCTCAACTTAATTGTTTAAGAAGCTCAGTAGTACGTTTCTTCCAATTTGTCATCAGTATGTACATGCAAACACTAGGAGCATTCTACGCTACGCACTGTCTCCTGTTCATGGGCTACATCAGTTGTTGTATGACTATTTGTTGTACATAACTGAATGCTGTGTGTTTTTTCACAGTTTAGAGACAGTCCATTTTCAGAGAACGATTTAATAATCCTTTGGAAAATGTCATTTACTAACTCTTACGTTTTTTTCTCTTTAATGGGAGTTATTATAACACTAGTATCGTCTGCAAAAACTACCAATTTTGCTCGTTGGATGTTAAGTGGAAGGTCATTCACAAATGTTAGGAACAGGACTGGACCCAAAATTGAACACTGTCGGACTTCCTTAGCGATTTTGCCCCAGTCACTAAAATTTCATGTCTTTCCAGCATTGGCTGAGTTATTCGACAAAACCTTTTTCATTCTGTTTGTCAGGTATGATTCAACGCAGCTGTGTGAAAATCCATCGTTTCCACAAAACTTGAGTTCTTCTAAGAGGGTATCATGGTCTACACAATCGAAGACTTTGGGGAGATCATAAAAAAATTACTAACAGGCAATATGTTATTATTTAAGGCTTGTACTATTTCCTGGAATCCAAACTGATACCCTAAGTAAATTGTTTCCAGTCTTGAGTACATACACGTGTCGAAAATCGTAATGCTGTCACTGTCCTTAAGCTTTTAACAATAAAGTTATCATGTGAATACCTACATCGCTGCAGGCTTTTATCTGCAAAGTAACCACTGCGAATATCAACGCATATATCCGCGAATGTCTATATCCTCGTACATTAATTGTAGCGTGTCGTTACGGTAGCATCACTAACAGGCGAAGAGCGAGCTTTTTCCTGTATAGAAACGAATTTTTCGCGTCCCTTGTGATTATGTTTGTTATCCTCGGTGGAACAGCATCTGAGGCCGTCATATCCTGAGATTCTTTTGTCCCTTATCTCTGAGTGTTTGTTACAGCCACAAATTATGAGTAAGCTACATTGCGTTAGATTTCGGAATATTTGTTCACGATAGGTTCAGTAGTTGATTTACTACTAAAAACGCAGTTAGGAGATAAAGTTCTCGGTACTTTGGTGGCGCAGGAAAATGTATTCACTAGCTGCATCCGCGCATTGCTGCGAGCGTGCATAAGTCATGCCGCTCGATCGCGTGATTGCTGCCCAGCTTATTGATTTATACGTCATTAATTTCAGCTCTGAGCAGAAACCATTACATGTAATAAGGGGATATACTTACGAAATAACGCTTACCATTTATTATGTGTTTCGGTTATGCGCTTCTTACGATCGACCGTTTCGTCCTCGTTGAATCGGATAGTTTAATAGGTTTTCATCATCGGGATTCTCTTCTGCTAACTACTAATTTGTGGTGCGGTCTTTTACCGCTTCGTCCACAACTCCTGATTTGTTCGAATTTATCTTTTATAAATACAAGTGTATGCAAAATAAAGCGGTTATTTAATGAAAGCAACCAGCCGTAAATCGTCTTGCGGGGTAAAAATGCTGAAAGGCACTTTGACTGCTTAAACAACTGCAGTGTTCCCCTATGGTTAACGAAATCGTTGCAGAATACACTTTTAAGGCGTGGCGTCAATAACGACCTTTCTGAGTTTCCATTTTTCTTCGCGTTGTTCGCTCTATAGAAATCAGGGTCCCAGTTATGGACAAACGCAAGGGAGTAGCAAAAAGTATACAAGATAAGGTGGACTACCTGGTGCTTTATTTAAGTGGGATTAATAAGTACGTATCGGGTAGCGCGTACCTAACACAATATTCACAGCTTGCAGGCTTACAGCTACCGTATGTTTAGTTGCTGGCCCTCATCAGTGAGACAGATAACGTAGTAGAAATGCGGTTGGATTCACGCATTCCAAATCTTGTCCGCAGCTCGTGGTCTAGTG
The DNA here is from genome assembly GCF_023864345.2 of Schistocerca serialis cubense. NCBI lineage: Eukaryota > Metazoa > Arthropoda > Insecta > Orthoptera > Acrididae > Schistocerca > Schistocerca serialis. Next base: position 150,337,337 of record NC_064640.1, read on the forward strand.
GCTAGCGTTGCTACTTGTGGATCACGGGGTCCCGGCAGGGTTGGCAATTTTTTCTGTCCGGGGACTGGATGTTTGTGTTGTCCTCATCATTTCATCATCATCATCATCATCATTCGTGACAGTGGTTAGATTGGACTGCGGAAAAAATTGGACTATGAGAGAATTCGTACGGGCGCTGATGACCGCACAGTTGAGAGTCCCACAAACTAAACTCCATCATCATCATTCCAAATCTTGGAGTAGAGGTATTGGTACTACACTTTCTCTCGGCCGCCAAACACTACTGCTCCGTGTATCATGGTACTAGCAGACGGATTTTAACCCAAATATTTTTAGCTCTGATTAACGTAGAGATAAAAGGTTCTTTTCCATTAGCAGCGTTACTTGTTGTGGTTAACACTATGGATTATGCAGATCCTTTTATTTATATTTCTCGGAATTGTATATCTGATTTCGGCTGGCTTAGTAGTTTATGGTTAGTACTCGTTGTTTTCATGAGAGTAACTAATGTCTTTGCACTTTTTGAATATTTACTATGTTGATAATTCATTATCTGACAAAAGAGAAAAGAAGGCCTCAGACGGGGTGAAGGAAACGAAATGAAACTTCATGGTTTGGGAGGGTATGCGACTACTTTCAAGGATTACAAAATCAAGTCAAATTTCCAAAGAACTTGGCAGTATGAGCCCATTTATCAGTATGACGTTGCACTCTCTCTGGTCTGCCACCATGCATTGATTCGGTTGCGAAGGTTGTCGTAAATCCGTTGCATCCTCTTCGCTGGTCCGCGACTGTTGTAACTGGTCCTCGATATCCTGGACACTCGCACTGAGACAGGTTGACATCCAAGCTGGTCGCACACATGTTCTACTGAGGACAGATCTGGGGAGCTTGCTGATCACGGCTGTACCTCAACATTACGCAGACACTTCATTGAGACAGGCGTCATGTGCCGACAAACATTGTCCTATTAAAAAATGCGCCACGATGCAATCGCATGAGAGGTACGTAGCACGTGAGGACGCAGAATGTCCGCCACATATCGTTGCGCTGTCAGAGTGCCTTCAATCACTAGCAGTCGCGACCTGAAGTCATAGCCGATAGTTCCTGTCACCATGATGCCGGAACTAACACCGCCGTGCCTCTTCAAAACACTGGAATAATGGAAACTCTCCTAGGTCTCCACTGTACTCGCCGATGATGGTCATCCGGGATAGAGGAGAAATGCGCCTCATCGCTCGACACAATGCGACGTAATTCATCAGCAGTCCATGCTTTCTGACCATGACACCACTCCAAACACCGCCGTTTCTGTTGTTAACAGCACCCTGCCAATGGGACGGTAATTTCATAATCTGACTTCCGACTGTTGCTAGGTTCTGACCAATGGGGCGGGCTGCCACAGAATATTGCAGGGATCCATCATTTAAGATGTGTTAGGTGGACGATACGTCCAACCAAACATGTGGTGGTCGGATGTGGTCAACCGGAACCTTGAAGGCGAGTATGCCTGTCCTCATATTCCATCCAGAGCACACACAAATCTGCATATTGCCCGATTCAACCAGGTGCCCAAATAGAGTCTCACAACGAAGCGTTTTCCATATTCGTCAGGCACCAATAACGCTGTCTCTCACGACAATGCAGCATCTCTGAGTACTTCACAGCAGTCACTCAACATGTGACGCTGCTCATGTCTTTAAGTTACCCTGCTGGGTATGGTACCAACACTCAAAATCAACAACATAAATGCACTCTGGTGCCTGTCTTATCTTGTACAGACAACTGCTCCTCTGACCATTTACGTACCAACCGGTGATGGGCACGTGTATAAAACTGAATTGACATCTAACCATACTTAACTTTTTTATCAGCTAGTGCACGTGACGTTATAATTATGTGCTGAATTTGTACTCGAACATGGGTACTCCCTTAAAAGACGATTCCATTTTTCACTTTGGCCGTATAAGTTATTTGGGGTGTAAAAGAAGTGAACTACTTCCATGAGCAGTGAACAGAGAAGCTCTGAACTTTTAAGCTCTGCATTCTACATCTACATAGATACTCCACAAGCCACCGTACGGTGTATGTCGGCGGATACTCTGTACCACAACCAGTCATATCCTTTCCTGTTCCAGTCCCAAAAAGAGCGAACGAGAAATGGCTATATACTCGTACATCCGTATGAGCACAAATTTCTCGTATCTTAACTTCGTGGTCATTACGCGCAGTATATGATGGCGGCAGTAGAATCGTTTGGCAGTCAGCTTGAAATGCCGGTTCTCTAAATTTTCTCAATTGTGTTTCTCGAAAAAAAAAGGTTGCTTTCCCTCCAGGGATTCCCATTTGAGATCCCGAATCATATCCGTAACACTTGCGTGTTGTTCAGTGTACCTGTAACAAATCTAGCAGCCCACCTCTGAATTGCTTCGATGTCTTCCTGCAAACCGACCTGTTACGGATCCCCAACACTCGAGCAGCACTCAAGAATAGGTCGCACCAGCGTCCTATATGCGGTCTTCTTTACAGGTGAACCACTCTTTCCTAAAATTCTCCCAATAAGCCAGAGTCGACCATTCGCCTTCCGCTGCCGCTCATCACACCAACTACAAATTTTGTCTTGTATTTTCCAACAGTCATTTAATTTCGACGCCTTACCGTACACCACAGCATCATTAGCAAAACAACCACAGTTTCAGTATGAAACTTAAAGCCCCAGAGTGAAATCAGAAACTCAGTCTGACCTGCAGTGGTGTACAGAATATTCACAGACAAACATGCACACTTATATAATTTAAGTACAACTGAAACTGTGTTTTGTATAGATACCCTTTGAATATAGAGCAGCAAGCAATGGTGCACCAAGAAATTGATCAAGATTTAAATAAGCGTCTACTCTCTGCTTATAGCGTACAAGAGTGTTCAAAAGGATGTCCTCTCAAGCATATAGTTATCGAGTCTCAGCATGAAAGAATAAACTGAAATATGAAAATCAGGACATAATTTGTATCACTTCCATCTAATATCTCAGTAAGGTGCCAGGTCACTCCACAGTACATTTAGTGAACAGCGATGATAGAATCCGCAGTCGGCGACCTACCCTTCTGTATCTGAAACGTAATTTCGTGGTAAAAGGGAACACTTATTTCTAACGTTTTATAGTTGGAAAAATACCTCAGTGAGTGCCCTCTGATGCATGAGACTATTCAAGGGCCGCGATCATAATTAACAAGTTAAAGTGAACTGACGGCGTAGCAGCCGGCTGCGGTGGTCTAGCGGTTCTGGCGCTGCAGTCGGGAACCGCGGGACTGCTACGGTCGCAGGTTCGAATCCTGCCTCGGGCATGGGTGTGTGTGATGTCCTTAGGTTAGTTAGGTTTAAGTAGTTCTAAGTTCTAGGGGACTTATGACCTAAGATGTTGAGTCCCAAAGTGCTCAGAGCCATTTGAACCATTTGACGGCGTAGCAGCATGGCACCGTATCTTGGGCAAGTAACAAACAAATGACTTTGTTCAAGGGAAAATAATTCAGAAAAAAGTTCATTCATAAATGGATATATTACTACCGAAACAAAATAGTTGATGTACAACTCCGCCTGTGTCCTCAGAAGAATGCAGACATGCTTGAATTTCTCAATGAGCAATCGGAATACTAAGTACTTAGTAGTCAACGTTTAGTAAGAAAACAGAACTTTTATAATTCAGGAGACGATTATAACTATGAATCTACAGCACAACAGGTCGAAGAGAGAACATTGGTCAGTGTAAACTGCTACCATTTATCGAAATTGAGCAACCTACGAGTTACCAGTTTGCCGTGCGGAAGAATGCTGCCACAAGCTTGAAGGCAGAATAATTGTGGTAAACTTTGCACAAATTTAGCAAGCAGTTCCAACATAACGTAACCATTTCACCTAAGATTCACTACGGCAAGCAACTGAAATCGTAGAATCTTCACATCAGCTGAAATCGACACCAGACCAAGGCACTCTACCTTCCAAGCAGAATTTTCGTCATTACCAGAACAGAACACACCAAAACACAGAACCAGAATGGCGGAAACACGTTCAAATAAGCAACGACGTGTGATTTCAAAATTGCGAAAGCTTCACGTTGTCAAATAGGCAAACCGACCTCACACAGAAGTGGAGATGTCCGTGTGGACATGCAAAATGATTGCTCAAAGAGCTTATTTCTACCAGTCAAAGCTGTGTGTAGCAGAGATAGCAAAGCTTTTTGAAGAGTAATAACGGGCCTCCGAGTGTTCTGCTGAACTATTGCCATTTCATGCACAGTATTTCGACGAACGACCTAGCCACCTTCTTCAGTTGAAATACGTTCCATACTCGTCAAGAGAATTTTCTTTTAATGAATTGGTGGCTGTGGCACCCATTATGGAAAAAAATTGCGATTACTTTTCTTCACAGTCAATGCTCTATCGCTTAAGAAACCAGAGAACGCCTCTCAAAATTTCTATAAGTATAAAGTTGCCTCTGGATCCTTTCCATTTCTTCCACAATCCTCAAAATCACAGCACACTCTCTACAGATTTTAAAATGCTTATGCCGGCCGGAGAGGCCGTGCGGTTCTAGGCGCTACAGTCTGGAGCGGAGCGACCGCTACGGTCGCAGGTTCGAATGCTGCCTCGAGCATGGATGTGTATGATGTCCTTAGGTTAGTTAGGTTTCATTAGTTCTAAGTTATAGGCGACTGATGACCTCAGAAGTTAAGTCGCATAGTGATCAGAGCCATTTAAAATACTTACGCCTCGATAACAACCCCGGGACCTTGGGGAAGACACACTTCTGTGTAGCCATTTTTCCTTGCCAAGTGTGTTAATGATGCGTATTCGTGTTACAGCTCCACCATTAGTTTTTGGCGGTAATGAATAAAATAAGGACACTGTGATGGCTAAAGTAGGAGGCCATGGAAGTTAAAAAAAAATGGCTCTGAGCACTATGGGACTTAACTTCTGAGGTCATCAGTCCCCTAGAACTTAGAACTACTTAACACTAACTAACATAAGGACATCACACACATACATGGCCGAGGCAGGATTCGAACCTGCAACCGTAGCGGTCACGCGGTTCCAGATTGTAGCGCCCAGAACCGCACGGCCACACAGGCCGGCGATCATCCACACCCGGCTGTTACATGGTATCAGATATGGGATTGATGACTGCAGCTGGTTCCAGGACCACATATCCATCCACAATGTACAGCATCAAGATGCATCGGGAAGAGTGCACTGATTGTTTTTACGGGTGTGTTATATCTCTTTTATGCCTGTAAATCTTATTTTGATACAATGCACCTTCTACTAGGTTTTTAATTCTCTTTTCGTATGTGAAGTACGCAAGTCAACTCAGGTAGTGTTCTGAGGATGCTTATTAGTTTTGCCTGGATAGCAAGGGGCAATATGTCTGAATGTGGGCAAGGGGTGTAGCCCATTGTTGAAAAGTATATTAGCTGCAAACAATATGTGGCGTTTCACGAGGTGAAGCAGTTTTGTCAACAAATATTGTAATAATTACATTTAAGTGCGCTTCTCATCATTTGATTATGTTTTTCCTGTTGTTACTATTTTGTTGTATTTATTGAATAGGGTCTCCGCATTATCAGAATCTGAGGAATTGGGTGTTCCCGAGTGGGAGGCGATTGGATTCTTGTGATTCTGCACTGTTCAGTATGAACAGTGTATTTGGCTGTAGACAATGGGGATGGCTCATTGTTTCATTATGCGAAGTAATAACTGTGGTGTCACCGCCAGACACCACACTTGCTAGGTGGTAGCTTAAATCGGCCGCGGTCCATTTAGTACATGTCGGACCCGCGTGTCGCCACTGTGTGATCGCAGACCGAGCGCCACCACAAGGCAGGTCTCGAGATACGGAATAGCACTCGCCCCAGTTGTACGACGACTTTGCTAGCGACTACACTGACGAAGCCTTTCTCTCATTTGCCGGGAGACAGTTGGAATAGCCTTCAGCTAAGTCCATGACTACGACCTAGCAAGGCGCCATTAACCGTATCTGAAGATAGTCTTATTTGTATTATCAAGAGCGATGTACCACAAGGATCTAATAAAGTCAAGTATTCGAGGAGTTGCATACTTTTCTTATTAGCATTCACTACTTATCTTGTTCCAGAATTCACGCCCGTCTGCGTTAGATAGCGTGCATTTCGGCCTCCTCTATCTACAAGGTGTTGGCACATTTGCCAACACATCAATAACAATATGCAGCCACTCACACAGAAAATATAAGATACAGTAAGGAGTGTTGTGGTAGTATTACATTTAAGGGTCTTCTCATTTGTGTTTTGTATGATTGAAGAGGCTTAATCTTCTCGTTTTCAATGCCAAAGGGCACTACCCAAGGAAACGTTGCAGATTTTAGCACACCAATTAGCTGAGTTAAGAACAGCCCAAGGAAATACATCCAAGCGATTACTTAGGAAAAGAATACAGCTTTGTACAATGGAGTTACGCCAGAGAACGCAGAGAAAAGACGGAAGGAATTTGACGAATGGTGCGCAAAAAATGAGAACCTGTATGTTTCTCCTGTTACAGTAATCTCAGGCTTTTGGAGAGGCTTTGAAAGGAGAGAAAATGGTAGTATTTGCACACCACTGGGAAGAAAGGAGAAAGAAGTTAATAGTGCAAGATTATCTGAGGCGCAGAGTACTAACCCTTCAGAGGTTAAGGAGAGTAATGAAGAATTGGGCAGCTCCAAGGGTACACTGAAAATGCGGAGTCTGAATCATGTGTAGTGTTAGACGAAATGAATGTGTGCTGTAGTGACGTAAGTGAGGTTGTGAGTAGCAACATGGTTCATACTGATTCAGGTTTAGTAGTATCTTTCGGTCACGAAAGGTGACAATGGTCAGGAGAGCGGTGTGCTGACCAGGTGTTACTTCAGATCCGCATTCAGTGACGCCTGTCGTCTGAGGATGACACGACGGTCGGTCGGTACTGTTGGGCCTTCCAAGACCCGCTCTGACGGAGGGAGTTTGAGTGTCTGTCCCACTGGGAAATAATGTTTGTTGTAATGAGGTTGTGCAGCCTGGACCGATGCCCAGGGAAGTACGTGTGAAAATGATTTACGTGTAGTGCAAAGAGGATTTTTGTAGATACTGCGTAGGTTGCACGGGAAGCTCTCAGTAGCGTTAACTGTGTGGTTAATGAAGTGGTACAGGCGTATTTAGTTGCAGAGGACGCAGATTCTTCGCCACCTGTGGTCGCTCTACCTCCTCAGAAGCAGGGAGGGAGTAGGAGAAGACGTAGGAAAAGTGCTTATAAAGCTACTGATCGGATCGACAAGGCTGAGTTCTTTCAGGAGGGTATACCTAAGGAACCGGAGGCTTACAAAAGCCACAAGGGCTGTTTATCATGGACCAGCCAAAATCAGTAAGACTCAATTCGTGTGAAGTAGTTCCACAAGCCTCAAGGAAACACAACATTGCAAGAACGATTCAGTTGCGGAGAATGGAGTAGAAATAGTCGGTAGCGTGCGGGCGCCATGCAGCTGCGTCCTTGCCGTACTGAATCAAGGTACTTCGAATGGCAGGCCTGGCACATTCCAACCACCAAGTCACGGTTGTGCTGTGCATAGGCAAGTGACGTTCACAGGTGGCCCATGGCTCAGTAACGTGTTGTAGACATTCGGGATCGTGGAGGTGGGAGGTGTTTAACTTCCATGGTGCACGACTGCGCCAGACCACTTGCTGTCGGTGGATAATATTGCATATGTATAGGCACTATGATCCGAAAAAGCAAAGGGCCAAAGTTCTTCAACTTGGAGTGCAGGTTTGAGTTCCCGAGAGTTGTAAATCCTGTCAAGACAGCTCGCGGAGTGGCCCGTCTGCCAAGTATGTCCAGGTGCATCACCTGAACTTCTGAAGTGACGCGGAACAACAGATCATGGACAACAAGGAGCAGTTCTTGACAGGTGTTGTAGTGGGGTATTTCATCCTTAGGGTGCAGGACACAATTAAAATAACACCTAAGCAAGTAATGGTCACGGCGCCCGAGAAATAAAGAGGCGATTTCTTCTGAGTAGTTACGTGCTCTGTCGTGTCTGTGGGTGTAGCATGACCGAGTGTAAATGTTGACAATACATGTCCTCATGGCGGTGATCGCCTTGCCTCTAGCGGGTGGAAATTATGTGACATCAGTTACAGGGATAGACGGCTGCGCCACGTATGACCAACGGAGAACTAAGTGTTATAGCTCACGACTTCCGGAACTGTGGCCAAGTGTACTTTCTGCAGTATTGTAATGTCGACGTCCAGTGCCCATATCATCTCTCGTAGCAGTTAAATTCTCACTTGGGAGTTAATTAGTGATGGGTGAATTCACAATGCCATCTTAAGTGAATCTGAATTCATCAGCGAGTAACAATCTAAGTTGGGAATTATGGTTGTAATACGCAGCGCTTTAAATATCACTCTGAAATGAAATAATCAAAAAAATGTTCAAATGTGTGTGAAATCTTATGGGACTTAACTGCTAAGGTTATCAGTCCCTAAGCTTACACACTATTTAAGCTAAATTATCCTAAGGACAAACACACACACCCATACCCGAGGGAGGACTCGAACCTCCTCCGGGATCAGCCGCACAGTCCATGACTGCAGCACCTTAGACAGCATGAAATAATCGAATAGCAGTATTGGCTGGGAAACCTCGTGTGGGGTCATTTGTTAGCCTGATGGTAGACTTTGTATTTGACGCTACTATTGGGACTCGCGTGGGATTAAGATGAGAGGCACTATTTAAAACAACACAAACACCGACAGAAGAAAATCTGCTGACCAAGCCGGGGATTGAATCCGGGAACCCGCAATCTAAAGGCAGTCACGGTAACTAATAGTCCACTACTATTGTCTGGACTTCTGGACTTTCTGCTGTTGACAAGGATGTTTGTACACAACACTCCGCACTTCACCAGACATAAGTCCAAGATTGTCCGACTTGACAAGCGCTGGAGGACGGTTTCACTTTGAAGCGTCTCAAAGACAGCTGTTCGGAGCTAACGTGTATGGCCTACATCTGTCTTTGACTCCTAATACTGGACTGAAATGAAGAATAATTGATATAGTATTCAAAAAACCTCGCGTATGTACACATAGTTAAATATAACAAGCACAGAAACGCCCTCTCGTATACATAAATATTAACAACTTCGCAAAAAGTCCACGTGGAAAATGACGTTCCTTCTCGCAATTTTCTAATCCTTCTCAGTCTTGTCACAGGTGATCTGAACGTCCAGTAATACAAGCTACTTCTATTGAGAAACAGTTGCACAGTTGTCACTCAATTCTACTTCCTGGTACATGTCTTAGTGGTGTCAGAAACGGCATTGCACTGGTACATAATACAACTCCCAGTTATGATGCGAACAAAGAGCTTTAGGAAGATACACTGAGGTGACAAAAGTAATGGGGTACCTCCAAATATCATATCGGACCTCCTTTTGCCCGGCGTAATGCAGCAACTCGACGTGGCATGGACTCGGCAAGTCGCTGGAATCTCCTACAGACATATTGAGCCATGCTGCCTATATAGCAGTCCGTAATTCTGAATGTATTGCCGGTGCAAGGTTTTGTGTGCCCTAACTGACCTCTCGACTATGTCCCACAAAATGTTCGATGGGATTCATGTCGGGTGATCTGGATGTCCAAATCATTCTCTCGAATTGTCTAGAATGTTCTTCAAACCAATCGCGAGCGGTTGTGGCCCGGTCGCATGGCACATCGTTTTTTGGGAATATGAAGTCCACGAACTGCTGCAAGTTGTCTCTAAGTAGCCGAACATAACCATCGATTCATTTGGACCATAGGAGCCATTCCATTCCAGGCAAACACATCCCACATCGTTATAGACCCACCACCAGCTTGCACAGTGTCTTACAGACAACTTGGGTCACCCAGCCACTGTGGCGCTTCAGTCCGGAACCGCGCTGCTGCTACGGTCGCAGGTTCGAATCCTGCCTCGGGTATGGATGTGTGTGATGTCCTTAGGTTAGTTAGGCTTAAGTAGTTCTATTTCTAGTGGACTGATGACCTCAGATGTTAAGTCCCATACTGCTTAGAGCCATTTGAACCATTTGAACATCTTGGGTCAGTGGTTTCGTAGGGTCTGCGCCATAGTTGAACCCTACCATCAGATCTTACCAATTGAAACCTGGACTCATCTGACCAGGCCACCGATTTCCAGATTTCATCTGGTGACCTATTCTTGAGCACATTCCATATATGTTCAATTTACCAAGGAGTGAGTGGGCTGAATTTATAAAGTGTGTGTGTGTGTGTGTGTGTGTGTGTGTGTGTGGGTGGGTGGGTGGGTGGGTGGGTGTGTGTGCGCGTGTGCGCGCATCTGTGTGCATGTGTGTGCATGTGTGTGCGTGTGTGTGAGACTATTTTTATTTTCAACTTATGAGTCACATAAAGTTTTAAAATTTTTGTGGGACGTTAGGATTGTACAGTTTGTATATCTTGAAGGTTCAAATGGTTCAAATGGCTCTGAGCACTACGGGACTTAACATCTCAGGTCATAAGTCCCCTAGAACTTAGAACTACTTAAACTTAACTAACCTAAGGACATCACACGCATCCATGCCCGAGGCAGGATTCGAACCTGCGACCGTAGCGGTCGTGCGGTTCCAGGCTGAAGCGCCTAGAACCGCTCGGCCACCAGCGGCCGGCTATCTTGAAGGTATTAGAGCTTGATTACCACTTTTTGTTGGAGCTGTCTTTGCTTTCTGTATCATAGAAGCGTTCGTTGTGCCAATTCCACCATTCCTCATTCCTGCCTCTCTCTCCTTTGGTCACTCTAGTTCCTCGCTGCAGTTCCGCCATTCCTCGTTCCTATTTTGGTCTAGTTCGTTTGATTTCATTCCTCATTTCACTTCCGCCGTTATAGGTTCCTGCCTGAGTTTCGTTCAGATGGGCTTGTTCCTCGTTCATTCCAGTTCCGCACTTATTCCTTGCCACCTCGGTCTCGTTCAACCGAGTCTCCTTTAGGTAGTCTCGTTCTTTTTCGGTTGGTCACTCGTTTATAGTTCCATCTCTACCGTTCTTCGTCCAGTAGCAGTTTTTAGCTCCTTTCGTTCATTGGATTTACCTGTTCTTGCTCAGTTGGGAATCTGTTATCGAAACTTCGATATCTAGTTCCTTGTGTACATGATTCAGTGATCAGCACCAGTGCTTTATAACATAGTGGCATATTAAAATTAAAACAGTAAGTCACGATTCGTTGGAATTTGTTTCTTGTTATGCTAGTGCGTCTTTCTGAAAACAAAGTGCTCCTAATTTCCGGTTTAACTTTCATAAATAATATTTATTAATGGCAATGTTTAAGTTTGTGTGTATGTACATACTACGGATTGGTAAAAATAAAATTTTAAAATTAAGTAAATGAATTCAGTAAAACAGTCCCCCATGCTGTTTGCGTTCTTCAGCTTCTGAGACAGACCAGATAATCCTCTGAAGAGATTAAAAGACAGTCGGACTACCTGGAATACTTTCTACCATACTGATGGTAGCGTGAGTGTGGTACCGGTCGACGACAACGGTGGTTGGGGGTGCATAAAATACGCGTCTTTGAACTTTCAATTGAAGTTCTCGCCAACCTCGTCGTTGACGCGCTGCGGCCATAAGGCACAGTCTTGAGCCACACCGAAGACAGATGGAATACGTTTGAAATGTACTCCCTACTTAACAGGGTACACCAAGTATGCACAGACCTTAAGAAGAGTGTTCCATCATACGCGTTCATTGGCAGCTAACGCACAGTTGTTATATATGATGGAAAACAGAGGACATGCTCAGGCTGCGTCCAGGAGGGCCATGTCTGATCTCAGTGTCTGCACTAATGCCTCATCCAGGTGCCCTGCAAGAAACTTCCCCAGTGATCCACGATGATCTCCCTCCCGCTAACGTATGTGGAGGCAGCACATCATGAAGTGTTGGGGATCAGAACATGTTACCACTTCAAGTCACTATGCGTTTTGTTGGAAACCCAGCATCGCCGAAGATGCTGGTGCCCCTGTCACTGCGCGGTGCAGAAGTTCTAGCAGCCTCTGCACATCGCGGCTCTGGGGACACCCAGCTGCCGTCACTGTCAGGAATGGAAGCAGGGATTCCTGATGACCGTGGTGGACCCCACCCTCCAGCAGTTGTTGAGCTGTAGACCCACAACCAAAAGACACGCAAACGGCACAAGAAGAGACGATCATCAGCTGAAGAAGATAGACAAGATGGGAATGTGATGTTGGAGGAAGACGCCAACACCACCACAGCAACGACTTCCAACAACCTTACTCAGCAGTAGGTGCCAGACAGACAATGTGGAGATGGACAATGTGCAGCACACAGCAATATGTTCTACAGCGTCCATTGCTGGTGTAGAGTCCAGAGGGCCCTCATCATTAGAAAACCAGTCAGCATAGTAATGCAAGTCATGCCGCTGGGCAGATGCATTGTGACCAATCCTGCCATGGGCTTGTACCCATGCATTGACCCCACCACTTGAGATGTCTGAATCCTAGTGCATGGAAATAGTCAATATCAATGGTTTTCGCTCCACCATTAAGACCTGCATGTCACAAGACATGACAAGAGTGGCAGTGTCAGACATTTCCCTTCTCCAGAAGGTCCATCCAGAAGTGTGGTTGCGTGATGCTGTCTGATGACGGTGCAGGCTGAACGACCATCCTTCTCTGCGATGGCACAGAAGCGATGGACGTGACATACTTGCAGAATGCATAAGTGATAGCTCTCACGGTTAGCACCGATCTGCCTTGTTACCATGTATGTGCCTTTCAGTACTTCACACTGTAATGACAGGCACGTCTTCTCTTCGGAAGAGGTGGCCCCACTGTTGCAGGTAAACACAGACCATTACACAGTGGGCAGTGATTTTAACAGTGTCTTGCAGCCTGAGGACCAAGTACTACACCAGGTCCTGCGCCCAGCACTGCCCACACTGGTATGTGACCTGGCAGTCCATGACACGTGACTCTTCCACTGCAGGGACCAGTGCAGGTATAAGCACTTTACCAGCCATTGTGCGAGTCGACTGGATTAGACATGTGTGTCACACTGCCTCCACACAGCGACAACTGTTGCAGAAATCTGGCTGGATGCCTTCACAGATCATCTGTCGTACATTTGCACTGTCCCCTACCCCACCAATTCAGCAGACACAGCAGAGGCCCGTGGACACTAATCGTCACCCTCCTGGACAAGGAATCATGTAAGCAGGCATTTAGTGACATGTGGTGCCGTAGCCTCTGGCGCGTACACATGTCCACATGTGGTGACTATGATGACACTGATGGCATACAGATGCGATGGATCGAGCTGCAAAGGGTGACATTGGCGTTTTACTATAGGGCATTACGTGAGCTCGAGACACGCCGTCATAATCTAAACATCAGAGCTTGTCTACTCCACATCAAGGCGGAGCAGCTAGAAGGCGTCTACGACCATATTAAAGTGCAAGACGACATCCTCACCAAAATGGCGTTACTCTATCACATAGTGCGTTAGAAGAGCCACAGCAAACGCCAGGTCATGAGGGCGATCGACATGGAGGCGGCCAACCGCGCCATGACACAAATGGACATAGCATACACATTTACCCAGTATTGTGGGACCTTTTACGCCAAAGATCTGCAGAACGTTCATTATTATGAAGAGGTGCTGTACGATTTTCCCGCTCCTAGAGACGTGGCATCCGATAATACCCTGTTGTTACCCTTCACCTCCAATTAGTTGACATCAGTTTTGGCGTGAGCTGCACTACACAAATCGGCAAGACCAGATGGCTTACTCCAGGAATTCCATCGCACTTTTTATGACCTTAATGGTGAAAAATGGCTCCAGATGTTTCAGGAACTGATCCGCCCTGATTTCACCGTCCCCACGGAATTCACAGACGGAATCCCGACCGCAGCACTGAAATTGAGTAGTGGTTATAGGTGGCTGGACTTTTGCCCACTTACGCTCCTCAACACCGACTAGAAGGTCTTCGCTCGCATCCTGAGTGAAAGTGTCCACACCAGTAACAGGAAAGCAGTCCACACCGATTAGCTACGCTGAAAGGGTCCTGTAGCCACCTTTCATTAGTCCGGTAGCCCATTTTCATTACCATTTCTCTTTCTTTTCCTTGTTTCTCTTTACTCTCATAGTGGCGTGATTGAATGAATGTGGTTGTGTGTCACGTTGCTAGACGGTGGCGTAGTCCGCTGCAGAAAGTCTGCGATAGTCGTACAGGTTCAGCAGCAGTTGTACAGAATAGCCAACTCGCGTAGTGGTCAAGTAGGCAAGGAGGTTTTCGCTACTTGTGAGAAATCCACCTGCGTTAGGTTGGAGGCGGAAATGGCATCTTTGGGTTTTCCGGGCCACGCGGAGCGTGGAAGAGGCTGGAGAAGCGGGAGGCAGTCTGCCACCGGTAAGGCAAGCGTCCACAGCTGTGCTCCAGTCGAAGAAGGGTGAGTTAGACTGACCGCGTGGCGCGTTGTTACTTGGCGAGGGGAGAGCTGTTAGCTTTTGGTCTCGCTTTTCAGCTCTGAAAGATTGCTTTGCCTTGTCGCAGCAAGGAATGCAAAACTTTTGCAGATTTTCCTTTTAGTAAATTTCTATAGCAGACTTGGATCCACCGGAAGAACGCCACAGAAAGGTGTCGATAAGAAGTGAGCATTCGCTTCTGTATGAATGTCTGTTTGCCTTCAGCTCTGCCTGTATAAGCTTTCACCTTTCTATAGCTTTGCCTTCTCGTAAATTTTCCTTGCTTTATGTGTCTGTCGTCCGTGGGGAGCCAACCACGTGGTAGAACATTATAGTTGTTGGGCTACCGGCATCACTAATTGTCCGATCGCATGTTTGTTTTAGATAATGTTAACATGATTGTGTGATGTGATATTGTTGGAATTTGGCACTATACCTAGAAATTGTGTCTCCACAAACCACGTGTTATCAGGAATCGTGTACATGCCTCACATCCTTATCTTAGGAATAAATGATTTTATCTACAATTTTCTCTTGTGTTCCGAGATTACGTTTTTGCACCTAAGCCACTCACCTCGTAGCTTTCCCGTTAGCACATCCAATGCGTTTCCTTACGCACAGGTCCAGTGATTAGTCTCCCCTTGTATTTTGTAACAAATGCTTTAGATAAAGTCTTATTTTCAGGCGTGTTGCTGGGAGCTGATCTTCTGCACAGTGTTCTTGCATATGCTATTTTATTTTAAATGTTTGATTGTCGTGAACAGTGCACGGGGAACACTATTAATTACATCGTATCCCCTATGAGCGACATCACAACGTATGCATTTTTGTGAGTTTTTGGTCTGTGATCAAATTAATTTATTTTTCGACTCGACCAAATCTTTGATTAGTTGTATGGTTAGAGTCGGTGGCGACCCTACTCTTCTCACGTTAATTTCCCAAGCAATAAGCATTTACATTCCCAATAATAACGTAATAACCCGTAGAAACAGGTTAGTTACAACGCTTAACTGGTGTTGACAGCGTTCATACAGCGTTAGGACCATACTGCGACATAATATCATTGACGGCAGTCTGCAAAGAATGAGGTGCTCTTGTTGACGTTGATTTCGACCATGCATTCGACAGAGTCGACCATGGATACCTACAAGCAGTTTTGAAATGGATGGGTCTCCCTCTGGTGCCCGCAGGGGTGGTCCTTTGATTGATCCTTGGTGTACATTCCTGCATGATGGAGAACGATTAACAGTCTGATCAGAATGGTATTGGATGCTCAGTGCGATAAGGATGCCCCTTGTTGAGCATATTATTTGTGGCAGTGCTCGAACAAGTCTTGCATGGTCTACAGCAGTGACTGGAAGGCATCTGCATATGGGACAAGACATTTTGTTGTGATGCGTTCACCGATGGTATGGTGTTCCTGACCAGATCAGGAGATGAAATATACACAGCGCTTCAGTAGCTACATAAGTATGGGGCAGTCGCCGGGAGCGTCATCAGCATCAAGAAGACAAAATACATGAATGTCGGAGGCGGCCCACCCAAACAATGGCGGTGCCCTTTGACAGGGTGCCCACACTTAAACGTTTGGGGTTGCTGTTCTCTAGCAATGTTTGCCGCACAGCGGCAGCCATGTACCGCCAGCTGCTACACCACACATGATCTATGATACAGAGCAACAAACTGTGTCAAATGGACGTTATGTCAACACGAATTTTGTCTCAAAACTGAACTATTTCGCACATAATCCTCCATTGTCAGTTATGATGGCTTGACAGATTCCAGGCAGCATATGGACATTATGTGAGCGCCGGTCTCGTTTTTAAAGTCCGATACGCTATCCTGACTCTGCCGCAGCGGGTGGGTGGTGTCGGTCTAATTCGTATCTGCAACCGTGGCCGAGCGCATTATCTGAGCCCTGTGGGTCGCGTGCGGACATCTGCCCACGCCAATCTGTCGGACCGCCTCATAGCTGAA
Source organism: Schistocerca serialis cubense (assembly GCF_023864345.2). NCBI lineage: Eukaryota > Metazoa > Arthropoda > Insecta > Orthoptera > Acrididae > Schistocerca > Schistocerca serialis. The sequence goes on from NC_064640.1 coordinate 150,353,826, forward strand.
CTGGCACTACGCTCTCTACAATCACCGGTTTCCATGGGACACATTTCACTGTCACTTGCCCACTTCAGAGAGTACTTGATTGTCCTCAGATACTTACTAGCGAATATGCCATCGACACGTATGCCCAGCACGAAAGAGTATTATCACCTTTACCAACAGCAACAACACGTCAATACAGTCGCACAGCGGCACCCCAAGTTGGCTGGACCTTGGTAACGACAGGATAGCCAGGCCTGGGGTTCGAGCTCTGCCTTCCTCGCCGTCCTGCTCCCGCAACAGCGGTTCCTTAGATTGAAAAAAAATTGTGTAGCACAAAATTTTTGTAACTGTTAAGTCGCTGGTTCGAATCCCATTAGCAGCATTGTCTTTACTTTTATTTAAATTCCATATTTGTTAACAAATGGAAATGTTAACTAATAAATACTGAGATACAACTTTTTAGCAAAATGTCATTTTTTTTGTTCCTGGTGAATGATAATAAATTAAAACGTAATACATGCAAGTGGAGTACCTGATTGCTAATTGAAAAAAAATTATTCTTCAGTAACACTGTTAAATCTCTAGAAATTATTCTTGAATGAAAAAATTGAGTACGTCAGTAACTCTGTTCCGCCTCTAGAAATGAGAAAAAATTGTAAATTATATTTCATGTTCTGCATTTTTGTTCCAAATTCTAATTTATTGTGGATACTCGGATTTTCTAATTACCGGCGGTTACGTTGATGAGCTGGAAATATTTCGTACTTAAAGGCCTTAGAAACCTCCTAATCCTCGAAGGTAAATTTTCCAAGTTTTTTTTTCTTCTATCGGAAATTCATGCCGTGACTCTCATCTTGAAAGTCAGCGAATGTAAAGAAAATCGAAAAGAGCTATTTTGTAAGCTCCCCTGGAAATACTTCAGACATATATTTTTTTTACTGAAATAGAGTACTGCAACGAGAGGAAGAAACATAGACAAATTTCTTTTTTTTAAAGTCGTGCTACAGTTTCTGCTCACTGTATTAAAATGTGGTTACATGAGATCGACGTACTGAACTACGGCCAGTGACAAAAGTTTGTAAGCGGAGCAGACGCGGACGGGGATCACCCCAGTGAAGATATGAGATGCAAATGGGGAAATCCATTGAGATAAGCGACTTTGACAAAAGGCGAATTATAATTACACAGAGCCTGTTAGTATCTAGAAAACGGCGAAGCTGCACGAATGTTCACGTACTACTGTCGAGAGCACCTACGAAAAGAGGTATAAGGACTGTGAAACTACCAGTAGGCACTGAATGGCTGGACGTCCATGATTCTTCACAGAACGTGAAGTTCGGAGGCTTGTCTGCTCTGTAAAATACGATAGATGGTGATCCGTGGCATCTCTGCCGAAAGAGCACAATGTAAGTCCACACACAAGTGTTTTGCAGCTCACCATTGTTGAACATGCAGCTCCGTAGCAGACCACCCTTACGTGTTTACATGTTGACCCAACAGCATAGTCGATTAAGACTGCAGTGGGCCTGGGACCATCGAGATCCGACCGTCGATAAGTGTACGCACGTCGGCTCTTTGGGTGAATCACATTTTTGCTACAATAGGTCGATGATCGTCTCCACAAACGCCGTCATTGAGGTGAAAAGCGGATCGCAACGTGGAGCTCGCCACGGACGCAGACTGGTGGGAACAGTATTATGCTATGGGAGACATTCTCCTACGCTTGCATGGGACCTGTGGTAGTAATCGGAGCGACACTGGCATCTGCGAACAACCTGCATCCCTTCACGCTTGATGTCTTCCCCAACGGCGGTGTCTTCTTTCAGCAGTATAATTTTCCCTGTGTCGGAGCCAGAACCGTTCTACAATGGTTTGGGGAGCATTATAGTGAACGCATGTTGATGTCTCGGCGACCAAATTCCTCAGATGTGAACCCTATGGAACCTATCTGGGTCGCTATCGGTCGCCATCATCGCATACGGAAGTCAGCGGCCTGTTATTTATGGGAATTAAATGACCTGTGCATAGACAGTAATGCTACATACCTGCACAAACCTACCAACAAACTCGGATCTATTACACGCAGCGCCGGCCGAAGTGGCCGTGCGGTTAAGGGGCTCCGGAACGCCCTATACTTGCAATGTTAAAATAACGCTTATAAATTACATCTTTCCTCACAAAGTATTTGAGGTAGGAAGTTGAACTTTTTACAGATTATTTATTGGAATATGGGCTACAACTTAACACAGGGATTTTACAAAATTTTAGTTCAGATATCAAAGATGGTTTTTTTTCAATTGTAATGAAAATTCACAACATTTTTTTGCAATTTTTTATTTATATATTCAAAAATATACAGTTTTTTTGGAAAAAGGCTGTGTTAAATTATGCAGAAGGTACTGTGTAACATTTACTGAAAGTTTGAAACAAATATGTTTGGAAGATCTTTAGAAAACATGTAATTAGTATGAGAAAATAAAAGTTTTGGGAATCGAGCGACAAAGATTGGATTAACTTTTTAGTGCATTCCAGGTCCATAGGATGGATTATCTTCATCCTCTGCAAACTCCTCTTCCAGCTTCCTCTTGTTCCTTCTCCTGTTTACTCTTGCTTGTATTTCTACACTCTTTACAGCCCTGTCTGCAGCCCGAAGGCGTTCCTTGTCTAAAGCAAGCGTCGCTCGTTGTTGTGTTCGTAGATTTTGCTACCATTTTCTTCAGTTGCAGTTACTGCAACACTGTTCCAAAAGGTGGTCATGTATGAACACTTATCACATTTCAATTGTATTTCACTAGCAAGTCCTACGTGCTTTATTATGGAGAGTTCCAGACCAACTTCACTACAATGAATACATCTTACACAGTTTGAAAAAATTCCTTTGAGAACCGACATATCAAATATTTCATTCACATCCGATTTGCCCATAAAACATTCACAGTTTTCACTCATTGAACCAAGCTTCTTCTGTGAAGTATTTTCTTTCCCACTTTGACTGCTATGGGCAGGTGTACTTGAGAGGTTAGGTTCACTCACTTGGTTATCGTCTTTATTGTTTACAGTAATAACACATACCTTTGGCTTTCCAACATTTCTCCTTTTCTTAAAAGCCTTCAGAGGATTTCTAATAACTTTACTTTTACTCATTATTATACTTCAACAAAACAGAGATTCAAGAAACAGAATTAATTACGAATATTTTCGAGATAACGACAGAGTTAATAAACATGAAACAATCGACAATCACACCAGCGATATATATTGAACCATCACAGGTTAGCCACAACACATACTTTATCTCACATCACTAAAATGTACCTGATGAACACGGACGTTAATAATAACACCATTTGACAGCAGTTTAACAGCGCCACAGTGGGTCACGCCCATGTAGAACACAATTCAAAAAAAATTTAAAAATAGTTGTAGTCTTCGGAATTGAATAACTTATATATCTATTAAAAGGTAATAGTCTGCAGATTCAGAAAACGCAGAAAAGTAAAAATTGAACTTTTCATGATTTTGAGCCTTTCCGGAGCCCCTTAAAGGCGCTGCAGTCTGGAACTGCAAGACCGCTACGGTCGCAGGTTCGAATCCTGCCTCGGGCATGGATGTTTGTGATGTCCTTAGGTTAGTTAGGTTTAAGTAGTTCTAAGTTTTAGGGGACTAATGACCTCAGTAGTTGAGTCCCATAGTGCTCAGAGCCATTTAAACCATTTGAATTACACGCAGCGTCAGGGATGTATTTTGTTCCAGAGACGGACAATCAAGTTATTAAGCAGGTGTTCATAATGTTTTGGCTTATCAGTGTACTGTCCCCGTCCAACCTATCGACTAGCGCATATCCTGGGTACCCTATTGTAAATTGTTACAGTAGATGTACCTTACTGTTCTGACGCTTTTAAAACCCATACAATGTTACATAATTAGATAAAAAGGCAACGAAGAACGACTGAGAATTAAGAGTCCAAAAAAGGACCGATTACAAATGAATTAGTTCCCCAAGTTTAACAAGCTTGCGCATCTCTATTAACAGTATGTTTTATGTACATTCTTTACCAGGAAACTTTATGCAGCCTGTAATCTGATAAAGGCTACTACTGATAGAATGAAAAACTGCGTTGTATTTTCATGTTCTTTCACTGCAGTCGTTATTCAGTCACTTAAGGGCAGCCGCAAGGAATTGCCGCTTGGTTTGAGGAGCCATGTCACGGACTGAGCGGCCCCTCTCGCCGGAGGTTCGAGTCCTCCCTCGGGCATGGGTGTGAGTGTTGTTCTTATCATGTCTGTTTAAGTAGTATGTAAGTCTAGGGACCGATGACCACAGAAGTTTGGTCCCTTAGGAATTCACACACATTTGAACTTAAGTGCACAAACAACAAAATAATGAAAGAAGGTTGTCTCTACTACAACAGCTCTCCAGTGGAACAATTACGTTTTGCTTTTATGCACAAGAGTGTCATTGTGAGAAACCATGTGATCATTATCTATTAACATTATAGCATGATAACATTTGTAGTTTTGAAGCTTTGCATACCATGTGCAACAAAATATTCCTTGCGTTTATAATTCTGTTACACTCGGGTCTACAAAAGAAATGCTTTGCATCGTTCCCATCTATTCTGAAGATATATGATTCACTGTGTGTTCTCCCTAATTGTACCTCAAGAAGAGGGTTTAACGTGAGTCTCATTTCCTGTCATAGATAAAAAGTGTTGCTGTTATATGGTGGAGTGATGTATTAGCAGATGAACTTAGAAGAATAAATGGAAGTATACGCTAACTACCTACACCCTTCTTTGTTCCAGTTTCGTTTAGCATGTTCCAGATTCATTAATAATAGGCTACTGTCTGCAGCAATAAATTTCTATGGTACAAAGAAGAAACGCGATTACTTGCGTTAGACATCTGTGTAAGGTTTCATTGAAAGACAGAGCTGCAATCATCTTTAGTTTATTGATGCGTGAATACCCCAGTCATGAAACGCGTAAACAACAGACAGGAAAGAAAATAATCTGATGTTCGGGTTAGGATAACACCTAGTCTAAGAGACTGATAACCTTATTATCAACCTTTCTCAGCTTATCAGTCCATTCTTCTACTACGCCAGGAACAGTTTCAGTATTTCCAGTCTGGAGTGGCGAAGAACCATAATACTTGTGCAAAGTAGGGCCGGATTAAATAGCTTCCTTCGAGGTGATACCGAACTAGAAACATGTATGTGAGAAAATCCCAAGGTTTTAATCATTTAGTTAGCTGATTATTCCTTCCCGGCCTGCATATTATTCCGCTGATAATAAGGGAGGTAACTTTCTAAGTAATTAGCAGCTATGTGAACTGTAACTGGTGACATTACTCTGCGTCCGATTATCCTCTTGTGTCCTCTTGCTAGCCGAATGACGCTCGACATTAAGTTGTAACTTATCGCGAAACAAAAACTGGCGCCACGTCACTTCTTATACATCTCCTCATAATATCCTGGTCGTAAGCTGATGGCTGCTACTATAATGTGTTTATAATGACACATTTTAGAACATCTACAGCCTGAGAGGTAAGAAATACTCCACACGTGTTCTTTCATTGAGACACGATTTTTCTCAAGCGTGATTAACATCGTTCCCTCAACGAAGAACAAATCAAAACTAGGCAGGACAGTCATGTTTTCGGTAAAATAACAATTAAATACGCTTCATCTTCTTCTCCCTTGCCTTTCCCGTATCTGCAAGAGGACGGCATTGTTATATGAGATTTGCAAATGTTAGTGACAGTTGGTGGCCATATGCACTTCCTGACGCCAACACTCCCCCTAATACCGGAAACAATGCATTAATACAGCAGACTATCAGGGCGGGTTGCAATTAAATACAATTCTGGCTATTAAAACTGTAGCGCCATGAAGATAGCGTCCAACAAACATTAAATTATCTTTAAGTGCACTTCATGCTGGGATAGGCACGTGATCAGCATTTTAGCGCATCTACAGCTATTTGACAGGGCTAATGCGACCTAAGTTCTGTATGTAAGCACAGATTACAGAGTCGGGTTCCCATTCACTAATCTCATTTGAATTTTGGCTTTTTTCTGAGAAAATAGTGTCACGTCTCGTGTTGAAATTCAACAGCATCAGGATTGTGCTTGTCGAAATCTAGTATGTCGAGGTCGCCGTCAACAAATTATTTTCGCATTCGGAGAAGAAAGTTGGTGAGAAATTTGGTGAGAAGATCCCACCGTAACAAGAACCACCTTAGTTTTAATGGTGTCCTCCCCAAATCCCGTTTCATGTCTGTGACATTCAGACTCTATTTATCTATAACAGAAAACCTGCTGCCCTTCTTTGAACTTCCTCGATGTACTCCGTTAATCCTGCCTGGTAAGGATCCCACACCACATAGCAGTGCAACAAAAGAGGACAGACAAGCGTAGTGTAGGCAGTCTGTTTAGTAGATCTGTTGTATCTTCTAACTGTCCTACTAATAAAACGCAGCCTTTGGTTCTTCTTCCCCACAACATTTTCTATGTGTTCTTTCCAATTTAAGTAGCTCGTAATTGTAATTCCTAGGTATTGAATTTACGGTCTTTAGATTTGATTGATTTATCGTGTAACCGAAGTTTAATGGAATCGTCTTAGCACTCAAGTGGATGACTTCACAATTTTAGTTATTTAGGGTCAATTTCCAACGTTCGCACCATGCAGATGTTTTATCTAAAACGTTTTGCAACTGATCTTCTGATGATTTTGCTAGATGATAAACGGCAGAATCATATGCAAAGAACCAAAGACGGCTGCTCAGACTGTCTCTTAAATCGTTTATATAGATAAGGAAGAACGGAGGGCCTATAACACTACCTTTGGAAACGCCACAAATCACTTCTTGTTTACTCGATGACTTTCCTTCAGTTACTACGAACTGTGACCTTTCTGACAGAAAATCACGAATCGAGTCGCATAACTGAGGCGATATTCCACAAGCACGCAGTTTGATTGCAAGCTGCTTGTGAGGTACGGTGTCAAAAGTCTTTTGGAAATCTAGAAATACGGAATTAATTCGAAATCCGTTGTCGATATTACTCAACACTTCTTGTGAATAAAGAGCTACTTGTCTTTCATAAGAACGATGTTTTCTTAATCCGTGATCACTGTGTGTCAATATACCACTCCCTTCGAGATAATTCATGATGTTCTAACACAATATATGTTCCAAAATCCTGTTGCATATCGGCGTTAATGATAGGGGCCTGTAATTTAGTGGATTATTCGTATTGCCTTTCTTGGATATTGGTGTGACCTTTGCAAGTTTCCAGTCGTCGAGCGAGCGGTTGTATACGATTGTTAAGTATGGAGCTATTGCATCAACATACTCTGAAAGGATCCTAATTAATATATAGTCTGAACGGTATAACACTAGCCTGTCGTGACACAGACTAATGTTACCCTCTGGGAGGATTTATAATTTTGACCACGTGTTTACCTAATGCATGAAAGTATCGGACCGTAATTTTGAGTATAATGCAATTGATAGAAAAACTAAACAGGGTTTAACTTTGGGGTTAATGAAATTAGTAAAATTCATATACGAATGAAAAACCGAACGGGCTCCAGCCCAATTAGGCATATTAATTTGAAAATTATGTTTAAGAAAATTGAATATTAGTTGTTGAAGTGACTTTCATTAAGATTCCCTTTGAATAACACACAGGATACAAAGGGACACAGGGCATTCTAAGTTGTGGGTAGCAGTAGTTAACAATAATGCACAAACCAGTAATCGTAGAAAGCAAAATTGTACCCAACTCATAATAATAACGGCTACAATCACGATCATTACGTGACTCAGTACTGAGATGCTGCTGCAGGAAGCACCGAACTGAGGTTGGACATGGAGGGGCTTCTAATTGAACTGACATGTAACAAACAGTAATAAAAATAAAAAAGATACAAATAATATCATATTTACACTGTTTATACTCCCATTTAAAGAAATATATCAGATTTCCTTAGTAGCAATTATATTCCAATTATCTTTCTAATATGAGAAGAATATAATGGGGACCCATAAACTAGTACAGTATCACTATTCAAGCTCTATGATTATTCCAGTAGCAAAATTTAATTCCATTAAAGTTAATTCTAAGCTTTACTTGGAATAGTTTATGTTCTTACATTTCAGCGCAAATTATTCTACACTGAGCTCAGTTAACTTCAAATAAATCGTTCATGATAGGAATCAAAGCTAAATTATGTTTCAAATAACTTTAAAACATGTGCCTTTTTTATCACCTGTGAAGCAGGTATTTTAGACAGTAACATTTACACCGTCTGGCACTGAATTTTTGCAAAACGATACTTTGCAATAAATTGATTATACTTTAGCAATATTCAGCTTTTGCTAGTCCTTGCATATTTGACAAACATGAAAAATCACTACTTCATTTGAAACATGACTCGCATTCGGGAGGACGACTGTTCAAACCCGCGTCCGGCCGTCCTGATTTAGGTTTTCCGTGATTTCCCTAAATCACTTCAGGCAAATGCTCAGATGGTTCCTTTGAAAGGGCCCGGCGTTATCCTTCCACATCCTTCCCTAACCCGAAGCGACCGATGACCTTGTTGTTTGGTCCCCTTCCATAAATAAATCAACCAACCAACCAATCAACCAACTGACGCGCAATAACCACTCACAGGCGGAAGATTGCAGCACCAGTAGTGGAGGGCATATAAACTGTGTTGGGAGGATGTTAAAAAAAGTGCTGTCGTTGTCTTAATGCGGAAACGGAGGGATTTATCTGATGTCCAAATGGGCATTATCATCTGAAACGTCCAAGTCTGTAAACTATTCACGTGCCACCGCGGTAAAAGTATACCGTGCGTGGCAAATTGGCACTGTCCAAAACTGTCGCAGAGGGAAGTGGTGCATCAAGGGCCATAGATGACAGGAGTGTACGACGCCTATTGATGTCGAACTGTTGAGCAATTGACCGTCCAGGTGAACCAAGAGACTACCAACAGTGTCTTCTCACCGACCGTTGAAAAAACGTTGATGCGTACGGGCCTCCGCCGCAGGCACCTGGTTCGTGAACCCATGCTGACTGCTGATCATCGGTGATAAAGGCTAGAAACCGGACGCCAATATCGCAACTGGACGTCCAGTTAGTGGCGACAGGCGGCCTGTGCAGATGAATCACATTTTATGTTCCATCAGACAGATGGATGGCACCATGCAACAATCGTCGGAACGGTCCAGACCAGAGAAGGGAGCGTTATGGTCTGCGAAATGATTTGTGGTATTCCTTGGTTGATCTCGTCGTTCTGCTAGTCACAATGGATCAACACAAATATGCCTCTATCCTTGGGGACCATGTCCACCCCTGCATGCAGTTTGTTCTTCCTCTCTATGCCAGTTATCGAGAAAACAGCAACATATTGACGAGTTTTATACGTTCCGCATCGTCCTTCCTTACCTCTTAAGGAGCATGACCCGATATGGAGCAGGCCATTTCTTTAATTGCCCTTATACTGAAACGTACGAAGTTTTAACTCTTCAGCAGTAAGTCTCCAAATATACAACTGAAATATTCACAAAAAAGTCAATTGCATAATACAGAAGATGGTTACAAAATGACATGAGGATTTAAGAGTGTATTACTGGAGGAATGAAACAACGGTTTCCATATTAAAAAGTATGTAATGTTTATATTGAATGAAAAGTGTCTTACCAAGAACCAGCAAGGAGTGTAGTATTGATCAAGACTCATATAGTGTTTCATCACAGCGAAATGGCGGATTCCCTAATATGTCAGATTATAGCATATTGCCGAATTGAGGGCATTAATCTACTTTCTGCTGACTTTACTTCCCTAGTTATGAAACGTACTCAGGATGAATGTGCTGAGAAGAAAAAGAGATGTGAAGGTTTCATGCTCAAGTTCAACTTATCATTTCAAATTAGTTACAGTTTATAAGCAGAATCTCATATTGCGTCTGTAATTGTGATGCACTTAGGCTCTACGAGCCAGTTTCATAGAGTACAAGTCAAACACGATTTTTGTTGTTAGGAAAAGGTTTGCTATGTAGACGATCTAATCGGCACAAAACTGGCACGAAAGGGTTTAGGAAATAATAAGCGCAAAGATTCACAAAAGATCCTTAGGAAACAGTTGGTCACAATAGTCGCCCCAGTATATGTTTTGTTAGACAACAACGCAAATAGGAAAAGAAAATCATCAAATACTAATCAAAAATTTTCAAAAATGGTTCAAATGGCTCTGTGCACTATGGGATTTAACATCTGAGGTCATCAGTCCCCTAGACTTAGAACTACTTAAACCTAAGCACATCACACACATCCATGCCCGAGGCAGGATTCGAACCTGCGACCGTAGCAGCAGCACGGTTCCGCAATGAAGCGCCTAGAACCGCTCGGCCACAGCGGCCGGCAACAATTTTTAAATGAGCACTATCCCACATACTGAGTGATGATGATGAAGTCCCGTGCTTCTTGACAGAGCATAGGGGAACGATGCGGGAGACGCGCACAGCCGTACTAGACAAGGTTCTAGTGCAGGTGGTTTGCCGTTTCCTTCCTCCGACCGTAATGGCGATGAATGATGAAGACGACAGAACAACACCTAGTCATCTCGGGGCAGGTGAAAAGCCCTAACTTCACCGGGAATCGAACCCGGGACCCCGTGCTCGGGAAGCGAGAACGCAACTGCGAGACCACGAGCGGCGCACGCACACTAAGTGACTTATGAAATGAAACAACACAGGCGCTCGCGCGCGCCCCCGCACACACACACACACACACACACACACACACACACACACACACACACACAAACAAACAAGCGCGCGCGCACACACACAACCTGCTCTCTTTCGGCGTTTCCACAGACATGACACACGTACACAAATTATACGAGCACCAATAAACCGCACCCGAGTACAATCAAATTTCACAGCCGATGTTCGCAGTCTAAATAGCGGAACAGATGACTAGCACCAGCGCAGTAATAACACACAGTGCAGTGATGTGGCCTGGAAAGCGTGTTGCCAAACGAGTAACAGCGGAGAGCAGTGAACGAGCACGACGAAAACGTAAGTGAACGCTACAACTGCGCAACGTAATAAACTACACGAGACTGTTTTTAGCAGTAAGCTAAACACAGAAGAAAATTTTAAAAAAAGTCCGAAATGCGACTCATCAACGAGCCTTAACAAGCTCCTCTCACAAGGCGCAGCAATAGCCCACTATAATAAAAATAACTGTTGAAGAAATATGATACACTCTAACGTTTTTTGCCCCCTATACAACTATTCCCGATGTCCTGGATTATATGGGTAAGCTAGACATTATATGAACATTAGCAACAATTCACTATTCACATTTAGCAAATACACTGAATTGCTATGATACATATTTTCAGAGAACGTAATCAAACATCCACTGATGATACCATAACTGTGGTGAGACATCTTTGTGTAAAATAACTATGTTTTACTAGCAGGTGCACAATGTTAGCCACTGGAAGAAATATGATCTATGAATTTTAACTTACTACCTGTCTGCGGCAAACGCCGTTTCATAAATCAGATAAACCACGCTATGGAATTATATTAACCACTGCAACGTAAATATCTGAGATCATCACTTCGCGAGTGATGCAGTGCTTTAGCAGATGTATGTGGAATGTTATACTTTACTAATAATAAATATTTCGTATCATTTAGTTGTTACATTCGACGCCATTAAAAACAGGCGTCATTCTTACCACAAAATCATTTACTTGCATTACGCAACCATAGAATAGCAAAGTCAGAAGCAAAGTTCGCCCTTTCCTATACCTCGAGAAACTGTGATCAAAATATGGGCAGTTACTACTTGATTTTTCCGTCTTTTTTTAGTTTCTTGAATAGTAGGATATTAACACCTCAGTAAGGGATTATACTTCTGTCAGAAGACATTAATCGAAACTACAGTGCAGGATGAGCGAACAGGGGTTTGAAAAATCAGAAGTTCTCGCATTTACACGATAGTAAATTGAAGCTGTTCCACTAAGTACTAGGTACAGTACGTCTGAACCACACCCTTTGAACAAGGAGCAGTTTAGCGTTATACATTCTTCGCGTAAGAAAGAATGGCAGTCCTGCCAACGGTGGCCGAAATGCATTTCTTGTAATTGTGCCAAATAGGCTAGCGCTTACTAGGAGAACACTCCATAGAACACCCTCAGACGCAGTTGAATAGTTCAAATGGCACTGAGCACCATGGGACTTAACTTCTGAGGTCATCAGTCCCCTAGAACGTAGAACTACTTAAAGCTAACTAACCTAAGGACGTCACACACATCCATGCCCGAGGCAGGATTCGAACCTGCGACCGTAGTGGTCGCGCGGTTCCAGACCGTAGTGCCTAGAACTGCTCGGCCACTTCGGCCGGCCGCAGTTGTAACTTTGCAGGGTGACAAAATAGTAAAAATAAAGGGACACCCATTTTGTCTTATGTGCCAAGACTCAAAAGTTCCCGAGATAATGACGATTAAACTCGACGCTGCTTGAACAGTCAGCTTGATGAGCGTAGAACCAAATCAGTTCGTAGCGCAGTGGCTAAGAGCACAGTGTCAAATTCTTGCAACCCACGTTCAAATCCGATCTATGCTTTTTTTATTTTATATTTTATATATAAATGTTCAAATGTGTGTGAAATCTTATGGAACTTAACTGCTATGATCATCAGTCCCTAAGCTTACACACTACTTCACCTAAATTATCCTAAGGACAAACACACACACCCATGCCCTAGGGAGGACTCGAACCTCCGCCGGGACCAGCCGCACAGTCCACGACTGCAGAGCCTTAGACCGCTCGGCTAATCCTGATGATCAAATGGTGCAAATGGCTCTGAGCACTATGGGACTTAACTTCTGAGGTCATCAGTCCCCTAGAACTTAGAATTACCTAAACCTAACTAACCTAAGGAGATCACACACATCCATGCCCGAGGCAGGATTCGAACCTGCGACCGTAGCGGTCGCGCGGTTCCAAACTGAAGCTCCTAGAACCGCTCGGCCACTCAGGCCGGCATTTCTGTTGAGTTTTTTTTGTCATGACTTGTGAATTGTTAATGGCCATTTTGAGAATCTCCTGAAAAGTTCTAGTTAACTTGGTTCTACAGGTAACCAGTGTTGGTTATACTACAATACTTGTTTTGAACACCTTTTTATGGAGCCAGTTGTTCGCCTGAAATTTAGCGCAGTGCCAGATTTTGTTTTAAGTTTTTTAATTGTTAAAGTGAATGCCTGTTTTTTGTTTACTTGCTTAGAACGAATTCTGCTTTTTAATCATTCAAAGTGAATCTTTCTCAATTATTGGAATGAAGTGGTTTAGAATGATTGAAGTCGTTGTATAATTCCAGTAGAAATTAGGTGCCTTTATGTTTGTAGAGAGTGCGTACAGGGTGACAGTTACTGAACTACGCCGGCCGCGGTGGCGGTGCGGTTCTAGGCGCTGCAGTCCGGAGCCGCGGGACTGCTACGGTCGCAGTTTCGAATCCTGCCTCGGGCATGGATGTGTGTGATGTCCTTAGGTTAGTTAGGTTTAAGTAGTTCTGAGTTATAGGGGACTGATGACTTAAGATGTTAAGTCCCATAGTGCTCAGAGCCAATTTTTGAACTGAACTACATGAAAGAAAACGTAAATTAGTTACAAACTACGGCGTACACACATTTTATTCAACGTGTAATCATCACTACAGATATTCAGATATAGGTTATGAGATGTTCGATATGTCTATCACTGGCGATGACGTGGCGCAGACGAATAGCGAAATTCTGCATGACCGGCTGAATGGACCGAGCGAGGTGGTGCAGTGGCTAGCACACTGGACTCACATTCGGGAGGACAACGGTTCAATCCTGCGTCCGACAATCTTGATTTAAGTTTTCCGTGATTTCCCTAAATCGCTCTAGGTAAATGCCGGGATGGTTCCTTTGAAAGGGCATTGCCGACTTCCTTCCCCGTCTTTCCCTAATCCGATGAGACCGATTACCTCGCTGTCTAGTCTCGTCCTCTAAACAACCCAATCCCGCTGAATGGCTGCCCATGACCTCCTGAATGGCTGTTTTCAGCTCAGCAGTAGTTTTGGGGTTATTGCTGTACACCTTGTCTATAATATAGCCCCACAAAAAATAGTTGCATGTGTTCAGAGCCGGAGAATATGGAGACCAGTCGAGGCCCATACCAGTGGCCTTTGGGTACACCAGAACCAGAATGCGGTCCCCAAAGTGACCCAACAGGGCATCAAACACTCTCCTGCTTTGATGGGTTCCGGCTCCGTCTTGCATGAACCACACCTTGTGGAAATTAGGGTCACTTTGGATAATGGGGATGAAATTATCTTCCAAAATCTTCACGTACCGTTCGGTAGCCACTGTGCCATCAAGGAATATCACACTGCTTATTCCATCACCTGACATTGCACACCACGCAGTCACCCGTTGAGAGTGAAGAGACTTCTCAATCGCGAAATGCGGATTCTTAGTCCCCCAAGTGCTCGAATTTTGCTTACTGACGAACCCATCCAAATGAAAGTGCGCTTCGCCGCTAAACCAAACAACAATGCGCACATTAATTCCAATCATGCCCTGAGGCCATCAGTGCAGTTTGGAAGTCCTAAAGGAAACCGTTCAGAAGTTACGACCATTTTATTTCACATAGTTCAATAATTGTCACCCTGTACCATGAAACGAAAAAAAACTGTCATAAAGCGATGTTCCAATAAATTTTATTTTTGAAAATTATGGTCCAGCACCAAATTTCAGATATGGTTCTTCTTATTCCTGACTTTATTCCGTGTCTTCATGGCTTCAGCATGTTAATCTCGATTTGGCAATGTTAGTGGCCGGACTCTCTTCTTGTCGTCAGCTCTTTTCCCCCCCAGTCGGAAATTGTGCAACCCAACTGTTTGCGTTCGGTGTTATGCCTTTTGAAAATGTGAGAATGTATTCGAAATGTGTGCGAATCGTGTGACTGAGACAGGACGTAGGTACCAGCCCAGTAATAACTTAGCCGGATGTATGAAACAGCCTAAAGCCACACGCAGAACGGGCCGCACACGGACACTCGCCGTTAATCCGCTAGACGGGCTCTATCCGGTGCCGGAGCGCCTCGCCGAATCCCGGTATGCTAAAGCCCTTCTCACACGGAGCAAGATTCGCTGAAGTTTCCGAGCTGGCTCGCGCGACGGCTACCTTGCGGGCTCCGTCGTCTGCTAGCGGGCTACCTTGCTGGGAACCTTCTAAGATTTCCAGGATAGGTCCAGTGCTATTTTTCTTGTAAGGTTCCCTGCGTGCCACCTGCGTTGGCCAATCATGAGACGTTTCGTTTGTGACGTCAGTCGCGGAAAGCTTGGGCGGGAAGCCTTTGTTGATAGTCGCTTTTCTGCTGTTGTGAGGTGCGGTAGGAAGTTCGTATAATTATTAAATAATGGCACCGCAGTGGTCCAAGGAAGCGATTAAAGCATTGATATGTACTTATAGGGAAGAACAGAGTCCGTACGTCATGAAAAGCGCAAACTACTATAATAAACACTTGCGTGCAGAAGCACTCGGAAGAGTTTCAAGTGACGCGTGTCTTCTTCGACCATATCCATACGTATAAAATTTGCAAAGGATGTATGATCTTCTATCCTATAAAATAAAGTCGTATATAACAGTCATTATTGGTATATTTATAAAGTCAAACAGTAATGAAATGGTGATACTTTTCAAACAAAAGTAGGTGTTATGCGAACTAACCTCAACTCTTTATGAAGCATGGAGAGCACACCTTTTCCAGCGTTTCTCCTCTTAATACAGTTGTTCGTCAATTCTTTCTTTCTTCTTCTCTTATTAGCATGCATTTCTGCATCGTTTAGCACCAAAACAGCTAATAATGGCAGTTTGCTCTGAACATCTGTACCTGAAGCAGCCATCTTCGTTCGATACAACATGCAGCCGATCACAACACAACTAGCTGCCGATCTTGCACCGTGGGAGAGCCTCGACATGGAGGATAGCCGGCTCCCTTCCCTGCAAGCCGGCGAGCATGCACGCCATCTCGCAAACTTGCGGCGAACCTTGCTCCGTGTGAGACGGGCTTAACACGCGTGACTATCTGGGCAGGTCGTTCCAAGCCTTATTAAAATATATTATATCATTAAAATTCTCATATGATATTACACTGAAGAGCCTAATATCGTCTAGGGCCCCCGTGAGCACGGAGAAGTACCACAACACGACGCGGCATGGACTCGACTAATGTGTGAAGTAGTTCTTGAGGGAATTGACACCATTAATCCTGCCGGCCGCGGTGGCCGTGCGGTTCTGGCGCTGCAGTCCGGAACCGCGGGATTGCTACGGTCGCAGGTTCGAATCCTGCCTCGGGCATGGGTATGTGTGATGTCCTTAGGTTAGTTAGGTTTAAGTAGTTCTAAGTTCTAGGGGACTTATGACCTAAGATGTTGAGTCCCATAGTGCTCAGAGCCAACCATTAATCCTGCAGGGCTATCTATGAAGCCGTAAGAGTACGAGGAGGTGGAAATCTCTCATGAACAGCACGTTGCAAGGCATCCCAGATATGCTCAATAATGTTCACGTCTGCGGAGTTTAGTGGGCAGTGGAAGTGCTTAAACTCAGAAGAGCGTTCCTAAAGCCAATCTGTAACATTTCTGGACGTGTGGGATGTCGCAACTTCCTGTTGGAATAGCCCAAGTCCGTCATCATGTACGATGGACACGAATGGATGCAGATGATCCGACAGGACACTTACGTATGTATCACCTGTCAGAGTCGTATACAGACGTATCAGGGGTCCCATATCACTCCAACTGCACACGTTCCACACCATGAGAGAGCCTCCACCAGCTTGGACATTCCCCTGCTGACATTCAGGGTCCATAGATTCATGAGGGTGTCTCCACACCCGTACACGTCCCTCGGCTCGATACAACTTGAAACGAGACTCTTCCGAACATGCAACATGTTTCCATTCATCAACAGCTCAATGTAGGTGTTGACGGGCCCAGGTGAGGCGTAAAGCTTTGTGTTGTGCAGTCATCAATGGCACACGAATGCGCCTTCGGCTCTGAAAACCCATATCGATGATGTTTCGGTGAATGGTTCGCACTCAGACACTCGTTGATGGCCCAGCACTGAACTCTGCAGCAATTTGCGGAAGAGTTGCAGTTCTGTCACATTGAACAATTTTCTTCAGCCATCGTTCGTCCCTTCCTTGCAGATTTTTTTTCCGCCCGCAGCAGTGTCGGAGACTTGATGTTTTACGGGATTCCTGATATTCACGGCAACTCATGAAATGGTTGTGCGGAAAATCCCCACTTCATCGCTACCTCGGAGATGCCGTATCCCATCGCGCGTACGCTGACTGTAGCACCACGTTCAAACTCACTTACATCTTGATAACCTGCCATTGTAGCAGCAGTAACCGATCTAATAACTGCGGCAGACACTTGGTGTCTTATATAGGCTTTGCCGACCGCAGCGTCGTGTTCTGCTTGTTTACATGCCTCTGTATTTGAATACGCATGCCTATATCAGTTTCTTTGGTGCTTCAGTCTATATCGTGAAGAATAGCTGAAATGAAACACATACAAATTGTAACGTTCCAGTTTTTGCTTTGATTCTTTTTTTCATACTTGACGATATCTAGTGCATTCTCCAGGGGATGCGTATCATACAGATATTCAAAACATAATAATTCGGAGTACTACGAGCAACGTGTGAAGCCACATGTGTCACAGGCACAGTTTTTATGTGGAAATCAAATGGTTCAAATGGCTCTGAGCACTATGGGACTTAACTTCTGAGGTCATCAGTCCCCTAGAACTTAAAACTACTTAAACCTAACTAACCTAAGGACATCACACACATCCATGCCCGAGGCAGGATTCGAACCTGCGACCGTAGCGGTCACGCTATTCCAGACTGTAGCACCTAGAACCGTTCGGCCAATCCGGTCGGCTTATGTGGAAATCATTAGGAAAGGCAACTTCCTTAACGATACTAAATACGTCACGATCTGGTGATAATGTAGCGGCAAACTACTCAAATCGAACTATTCTCTCGAACACATTTCTTGTAGTGGCCATTTTCGTAGCAGCTGTATATAAATTGCAGCATGCAGAAAAGGCATTTTCTTTGAAACAACTACAATTTATTCTCTTGAAACTTGAGCCTTCAGTTGACGATGTATCAAAGTATGTATTTTAATTGCATCGCTTCTAATCGTAAGTTCCCTTTGCTGTGCAATGAGAATAGGACACATCTGTAATAAGCGAATGTCATTCTTCACCTGTCAGTAAAAGGATATGTCGCAGTGTTGACAGAACGGCATACACTTTGGCAGAATTACTTTGAATGAACACGCTGGTGTTCTGATCTCGTTGAAAAATAGGCCGTCGTATTAGGAGGTAACATTTTGCTCACGCCACCGATAAAGTAAACACACAGTTTCATTTCTCATGAGGTCGCAAAACTTGGTCCAGAAACTAATGACAGGTTTCTTTTGTAAACCTACCAGATTATTTAGCTGTTGCGTACACATTCTCATACCGTTGCTGTAATTGGTTTGCATGTTGTTGGTCTCGAGGACCAAATTTGCCACTGACGTCTAGGAGACAAACAAAAAATGTTCCTAACACTCTTCAGGAAAGCTTTAATCCGTACTGGACAGTGTACGAGTGCGTCAGGTGATTCAAATGGCCGACAGACGTTTCCGTAAGTTTCTCATCTCGAAACGATAACGTTCTCTTACCACGTACGCGGTGCATTGGGTTTGATCCGTATTCGTCGCGCGAGCGAATTGATGAAGTGGCGTCGAAACTTTGACCCTCATTTTCTCGAAAACTGTTGAGTGTCATAACCTAAGCCAAATTAGATGTCCCTTTATTTTAACCCTGCAAAGTTTCGACTATGCCAGACGACGAATATGGAGAGTTCTCCATGTCTGTCTGTAATAACGTGTTGTTGAAAGGAGTTTACGTGACTAAATAACAGATGTTAAAACTATCTAGTGGACCGTAATTTGAACCCAAGTCCTCCCTTCGGTGGGCAGTGCGCTTGGAATTACGCCATGCCAGCGCTCCAGAACGATTGATCTCGTCCAAAATTGCTCCCCCTGCCTGCCATAATCTGCGGAGTTTCCACACGGTGTTGTGTAACATGAGCTTGCAAAACTAAGACGCTTGTTAATGACGTCAAGATACCAAAAAAGATGAGATACAAGAGATACTGATATTCAGTTTGTGCGAATGTTTGAAACTAGCTTTTTAAAAAATTTGTTCAGAAGCTTTATTCTGTCATAGATTACTTAAAACATTAAAAGATCGTGCTAACAAGAAAGCGAATCTCAGCATTTTGTAAGTCTTCTGTCATTCCTTAATCGTAAAAGTGATTATGATTATGCTTTCTGTACTTGAAAGCCTTCTGTAGGACAAAATTAAAGGACTTCCCCAGTTTGGCACAGGTGTTGCGGCTTCTTTTATTTACGAAGCATCACCAGCGTCCTTAAGTAAACGTTTTTGTGTCTTAATAGGTACACTAGATATACTAAAAGATAATTTGAATAGTTTTCTATAACAAGGTTACGGCAATAGCCTCTGTTGTCTGGTTAAAGGCAAATTTCAGCTCAATATTTGCTCAAATTTTTAACATTTATTACTTCCTGTTACCTGTTTGTGTGATCCCTTCTTCACATCTGTACCATGGTGGCACTGTATTTGGTTCACGTATGTAAGCCAGTATTTCCTCTTATGAACATCTGTGTGAATTTTTCCTTCAAGTTTGACGAGTACGTCTTTTCAGCGCGAAATGTTACCAAACACCTCAATATCACATAAGTGTCCTTTTGTAGAGGAGAAATGTTTGAAATGGTTGTGTAATCATTGATGCATCTGTTAATCAGTTATTTCTTGCGAAACATAATCTTGAAAACAGTAACAAATGACCTCAAAAGAGAAACATATGATATGCAACTCACTGCAATAATAGAACTGCTTTTTTATGTTTTATTTATTTTTTTACTCTTGTCCGCCCTGATAGCTGAATGGTTAGCGCTGCGGTCTGTCACGCCAAGAAGGGGCCCGGGTTCGATTCCCGGCTGGATCGGAGATTTTCTCCGCTCAGGGAGTGGGTGTTGTGTTGTCCTCATTATCATTTCATCATCACAGTGGAAGGCAACGGGAAACCACCACTGGAATCACTTCCCTAGATGCTCATGCGGTGGACCTCTCTGACGAGGCTTCCCCCATGACAAGACCTGCCGTAAGGCAGAACACAAAGTTTAGTTTTAATTTAATGCTACCGGATTTCGAGCATGGCTCATTTTCAAGGTGCACTTGAATATAAACAAACTAAACAAGCTTAAAACTGAATTAAAGAGCGTCTGAACTGCAATGAAATATTTATTGACAGTGGTAAACGGTTTCGGTCAAAATGTGACTATCTTCAGACCATATTATACAACGAAAGCAGGCGGCATCGGTGAACGGAGCAGTACTCCTGGACTGGATTCACGAACCTCAGTTTTTCAAGCAGTTGACGTTCGTGAATCCACGATATATTCTCTGGTGTGCCAAAACATTACGACGACCTGTTTAGTAACGTGTTGAAACGAAATATATCACTGATTCTGCGTATCTACTATCCGACACTTTGTTGATAGGTTTTTGGAGGTATGTGGCATTATACGTCTACGCACAGGTCATGTAATTAGCGTAAATAACAGGCCGCTGATTTGTGTACGCGCTGACGAAAACTGATGAAAACTGTTTCTGCCTCGATGCCAGTGATCGCCGTGTGTTGGTTAGAAGGGGTCCAGTTGAAGGCTTGCAACCAACCTGTCTGCATGCTAGAAAAACTGGACTTACACCTGGAAGCATGGCTCGGGATACGATTTGTATGATAGTAGGAGCAAAACGAGGTTACTCCACACACTCTGACTGAAAATTTGTGCGTCGATCTGGCGACTCAAACTTTTGTGCTACCATTCCTGAGCAGCATTCCAAGAGGTGTTTTCCAATAGGATAACGTTGGCCCACATACTGCTGTTGTAACTCAACATGCTCCTGAGCAGCGTTAACCGCCCCGTATTGACTGACCAAGTGCAACAGATATGGCACTCCATCACACAAACTGACATCTAGTACCTGTATAACACGATGCACTCCCGTTTACATTCTTGCATTCAACCGTCTGTGGTTACACCGGAGCCGGCCGAAGTGGCCGTGCGCTTAAAGGCGCTGCAGTCTGGAACCGCAAGACCGCTACGGTCGCAGGTTCGAATCCTGCCTCGGGCATGGGTGTTTGTGATGTCCTTAGGTTAGTTAGGTTTAACTAGTTCTAAGTTCTAGGGGACTAATGACCTCAGCAGTTGAGTCCCATAGTGCTCAGAGCCATTTGGTTACACCGGTTGATAAAGTACAAGTTTATCACATTTCCAGTGGCTTATCTCCCGCTTACAGTAACCACTGATCTTGCAATCTTGCAATGTTAATCGCTTAAATATGTTTCCTAGACAAATGTAAGCTCGCAATTTCATTACTCTACATTTATTATTTTTGGGTGTTGCGGTTTTTTCCCGTCAGTGTGTACATATTGATAGCAGATGATTATATTTAGGTACCGCCTGAAAACGACCCATGACCGAAATCGGTAACAATCTCTCTCTCTTTTAGTGTTCAAACCTGAGGTTGGTTTGCAGCAGAGCGCCATTCCTCCCTTCTGTCTGCCTTCCTGTCCATTTCCACGTACGTGTTACATCCAACATCATTCATCATCTGTTGCATGTATATTATCCTTGGTTGCCCCTGCCGAGTCCTTCTCTCAATAGCTCCTTGTGCTATTGCTCCAATGATATGTAAAGGTTTTTTTTTTTGAAATTACCACTACCAATCACAAACTTTGTCAAGTATTGTATTATTTATTTAGCGACATGTTTCGAGGGAATACCCCAGCTTCAGGCTAAATGGCATCACAAAAACAAATTTACGATAAGGTCACACTGATGTTACATAGTCCTTTCGTAAATGCTGTGGTCATCCTGTGGAAGAAGAAAAAAACTTAGTAAGAGGCGATGTCACTTTGGAAACTGGAATGATGTTTGCACGAAAATGTTCTGTAACGGTCACTCACTTTCTTCTTCTCGCGTGGCGGTCTTGTTGTGATACGCTGAGGCGATTCCATTTCTGTGGCTCTCTTGGCTTTCTTGGTCACTGTTCACAAATTATCAATACCATAGCAGTAACTGGGAAACACGATCACAAACAGTTCTGTACTACAATGGACAAGATGGCGGTCGAAATACAGCTGGTTTCGATTTGACTATCGATTTGTCGATCTATGTGGTGTCAGATGATTACATGTCTTCTGCGCGTCTTGTTATCGTATTACAGATGTACGTTGACGAAACACGTTACAAATTGAGCACCTGTTACAACAGTACTGAACACATCATGACATCAAGTATTTATTTTACATATTTCTAAACTATTGCTGGGACTAGACTCGAACGACTGTCACGTTATGTATCTTTTATTCTAAGAGTACTGTAGTGCAATTGTAAAAAAAAAATGTTAAATTTTGAAGTCTGTCATTTCATTCAGGATCTCGTTATTCTCCATGTGGCCGTGCATGAATATTTCCATTTCTTCCAAGGCGTCCGTTTTCCAGTTCTTTTCTAAATTATGTAGTACTTTGAGATCGTTGTCTATTGTAACACTGTGTCCTGTTTCTTTTATATGTTTCGCTATAGCTGATTTATTCGGTTTGCCAAGTCTGAAACAGTCAACGTGTTCTTTAAAGCGGGTTTTAAAATTTCTTCCCGTTTGGCCAATGTAATATTTGTTGCAATGTCTGCATGTAATTTTATAAATTCCTGCTTTGTTACGTTTCTCTCTGGGATGTGAGATGTCATGTATCAGTTTCTTTCTTAAGTTGTTGTTGGTGGCAAAGGTGATCCTGACGTCTGTTTTTTTAAACAGCTTAGATGTTTTGTCTGATATGACACCTAAATATGGTAACGTTATGTACTTGGGGTTTTGGAAGTTATTTAAGGAAGGCGTGACATATTGTTTGTTGTTATTTTTAGATTTTCGTTGTGATAGTGTGTCTATTTCATGTTCGTGATAGCCATTATTATGTGCAATGTATCTGATAGTGTTCATTTCTTTCTCATAGTCGGCAGCATTGAGTGGTTCAAATGGTTCAAATGGCTCTGAGCACTATGGGACTTAACATATGAGGTCATCAGTCCCCTAGAACTTAGAACTACTTAAACCTAACTAACCTAAGGACATCACACACATCCATGCCCGAGGCAGGATTCGAACCTGCGACTGTATCGGTGGCGCGTTTCCAGGCTGAATCGCCTAGAACCGCTCTGCCACTCCGCCCGACATTGAGTGGTAAGTTCTGTGCTCTGTTTAAGAAGGATCTGAATACAACTTGTTTATGTGAGTTGGGATGTGTGGAAGATTTATTAATGTCTATGTCTGTGTGTGTTTCATGTCTGTGTATGTAAAATAGATAGTTTATATCATGATGTGTTTAATAATATTGTAACAGGTGCTCATTTTGTAATGTATTTCGTCAACGGACATCTGTAATACGATAACAAGACGCGCAGAAGACATGTAAACATTTGACACCACATACATCGACAAATCGAAACCAGCTGTATTTCGACGGCTATCTTGTCCACTGCACTGCAGAAATGTTTGTGATCGTGTTTCCCAGTTACTGCTATGTTAGTGACAATTTGTGAACAATGACCAAGAAATCCAAGAGAGCCACGGAAATGGAAACAACAATACTGCCACGCCAGAAGAACAAAGTGAATGACCGTTACAAAACATTTTCGTGCAAATATCAGTCCATCTTCCAAAGTGACATCGCCTCTACTACGTTTTCTCTTATCCCACAGGATGACCACAGCATTTACGAAAAGACTATGTAACATCAGTATGACCTTATTGTAAATTTGTTTTTGTAATGCCATTTAGCTTGAAGACGAGGTATTCCATCGAAGCATGTCGCTAAATAAATAAGTAATACAATAGTTGACAAAGTTTGTGATTGGTAGCGGTAATTTAAAAAAACCTTTACATATTTCTTGGATCAGTCACGGTCGAAAAATAGTCAAAATGGCTTCAAAATGCTCCAGTGATGTTGTTGTGTCGTAGGATGTACCCTACAAGTTTGTTTATTTTCGTTCGGATGTTCCTCCACAGAAATCTGGTTTCCTGTACTCTTCCAATCACCTCTTCATTTGTTACATTGACTCTCCTGCTGATCTTCATCATCCTTCTATAGCACGACTTCTCCAGGGCCTGTAGCCATTTTCTCTCTTCTCTTCCCATTGTCCAAGTTTCACATCTGTAGAGGGGCACACTCCAAACGAGAGCTTTCATGATACGTTTCCCTATTTTCAGACTGATGTTCTTGTTGGCGAGTAAGTTCGTCCTCAGAGTAAATGCAATTTTGGCCTAATGTATTCTGCTCACAATTTCTTGCCGGCTTCTTCCATCCCTTGTGGTTTTGCTTCGCAGGCAGGTAAATTCCTCTAATAATAACATATATATTGATTTTAAGGCGGTTAGGATTAGTTATACAAATTTCAAAACTTATGTTAGTCGCCTTAAAATCGATTTTTCGAACTGAGAATTCGTGTTAGTATTATATAATATAAAGAAATCAAAATCTGTTTTTGCAACGTTCACAGCTTTTAAGTTGAAATTTTTAAACACTTCATTAGAAACAAGATTTTACAAGCAGTAATTTGTTCACAAAATCACAGCAAAACATAGATTTTTAAATAACAATAAACATCACGAGTATTTGTTACTGTCTTTTCTGCTCTTTCTAGTTCGAGTCTTCTCGCCATCGGCTGACCTTGCTGGGTGTTGAAAATTTTACCATTACACCTCTCATTTCTTCCTTGATCACTACTTTCTATTTTGAATTCTCTTGCTTAAGTACAATTGTTTCTTCGTTTCTCAGTTTCTGTAGCAAAAGGTGTGAAGATCGAAGAGAGATTGACGTCTCTTACACGGCCTGAAAATTAGAGGTTAAATACCAGCTTGGGTTGAGACAGGGTAGGAGAGAAAGGGACCATCCTGGCGTTCTAGGTGGATATAGGCTAATTATGGATGACCTTATTCTCAATGATTGGGTTGGGGTTTCGATTCATCAACTTGCGGACGAAAATCCCGTGACTTAGCCAATACCAATCAATCAAATCGGGATGATATAAGAGTAATAGGTCCAATAACGCAAATCAAAGAAAGAACGCGTACAAATTACTATTAACAGTATAGTGAACACATTGAACCCACAACAGACATGAAGGCAACACCCACCACAGAAGTGCAAGTTCATATGCCAAATAATTCCACAGATGGTGAAGAGACTGAAAGAATATATGGGAGGTAAAGAAAATTATTGAGATAATGAAGGTAGACAAAAATTTAATTGCGATGGGTGACTGGATTTCTAAAAGGAATTCAAAATGGACGAGAAGGAAAAATATTAGGATAACTTGGACTGGGGGAATTGAATGAAAAAGAGGGCCGCCTGGTATAGTTTTGCACAGAGCATAATTTAATCATCGCTAACACTTGGTTTAAGAATCATGAAAGAAGGTTCTATACGTGGAAGAGACCCAGGTTTTAAACTATAAAACGTTTCCAAGAGCATTTATGGACTCTGACCACAATTTATTGGTTATGAACTGCAAATTAAATGTGAAGAAACTGTAAAGAGGTATGAATTTGAGGCGATGAGATCACGAAAGAGCCAGAGGTTGTTGAGAGTTTAAAAGGTAGCAATAAGCAACGTTGGACTGAAAGAAGGGTAAGGAACGCAGTAGAAGGCGAATAGATAGTTTACAGAGATGAATAATCAAGGCAGTAGGCCTGCAGGATTACGTAAGTATAAAGACAAGGCCTAGCAGAAATTATTAGAAAAAGAGATACTGAATTTAACTGATGAAAGGGGAAAATGTAAAAATGCAGCAAATGAAGCAGGTAAAAATGAATACAGACGCCTAAAAATTTAGCTGTCAGGAAGTGCAAAATGGTCGAACAGGTATGACCCGAGGACAAACTCAAGGCTATAGAAATGGGCACGACTAGGGTAAAGATAGATATCACCTATAGGAAAATTAAAGAGATGTTTGGAGATAAGAGTAGCAGCTGTTTGGATATCAAGAACTGACATGGCTAACTAGTACTAATGAAGGGGAAAATTGAAATGTGGAAGTCTTATAGAGACGGGGAAAAATTTGAGGTCAGTTTTATACAAAGATAAGAGGGAGCAGGCGAAAATGAGATAGGAGATGTGATACTACGGGAAGAAATTGGCAGAGTACTGAAAGACCTAAGTCGAAACAATACCTCCAGAGTAAACGATATTGCCTTAGAATTATTGAGATTCTTGAGAAAGCCAGCTAGGACAAAGATACAATATTACACGTAGTGTGAAAGTCATATAATGGAAAGTACCTTCAATCTTCAAACAGAAAGTAATACTGGAAATTCCAAAGAAGGAAAGGTGATGACAGGTGCGTTTACTGTCGAACCAACAGCTGAATAAGTCACGGTTGCCAAGTACAGACACGAATTACTTACAGAAGAATGGAAACTGACCTCGCGATGGATTAGTTAGAATTCTGGAGGAAAGTAGGAACACCTGAGGCAATACTGCCCCTACGTCTTACCTTAGAAGCCAGACTCACGAAATGTAGACCTACGTTCGTACCATTTGTAGAAAAATGTAAGTTAATGTGAATGAGTTGTAAAAACAACCCCCTAATGTTCGTATTCAGCATCAGTAGTGTACTGCTTCACACAGTCACGTCATTTAAATATCTGGAAGTAGCCCTGCAAAGCGATGTGAAATGGAACGCGCATGTAATGTTTGTGGTCGGGAAGACAAATAGTCGACTTCGGTTTATTGGTGCTACATCTCCTTTAAGAGGCCGCATTTAGGGCGTTGGTGCAGCCTATTCTTAAGTACTGCCCGAGTGTTTGGGATCCACACCAGGTCGGATTAAAGGAAGACATGGAAACAATTCAGAATCAGGCTACGAAATTTGTTACCGGTAGGTTCGAACAACACGCAAGTGTTATGGAAATGCTTCGAGAAATGAAATGGGAATCCCCGGATGGAAGGTGACGTTCTTTTCGAGGAACGCTACTGAGGATATTTAAAGAATAGTCTTATGAACTTGACTGTAGAACGGTCCTGCTGCCACCAACATACATTTCGCATAAATACCACCAAAATAAAACACGAGAAATTACCGCTCATACGGAGGTATATAGACAGTCATTTTTCCCTAGCTCCATCTGCGAGTGGAACAGGAAAGGGGACAACTAGTAATGGTACAGAGCATCCTCCGCGACGCAACGTACGCTTGCAGAATATGTATATGAACGTAGATGTATATAAGAGAAAGCTTTTGACAACGTTGACTAGACTACTCTCTTTGAAATTCTGAAGTTAGCTGGGATCAAATACAGAGAACAAATATTTATCTACAGCTTAAACAGAAACCACACCGCAGCTTTAACAATCGAAGGAAATGAGAGGAAGTGGTAATTGAGAAGGGAGTGGAACTAGGTTGTGACTTGTGACCTGTACCCGATGTTATTCGACCTGTACATTGACCAAGCAGTAAAGGAAACAAAGGAGGAATTTGGAAAGGAAATCGAAATTCATGGAGAAGAAATAAAGCTCTGAGTTTCGCCGAGGAAAGTCTAATTCTGTCAGAGACGGCAAAGGACTTGGAAGGGGAGTTAAACAGAATGGATAGTGTCTTGAAAAAAAATAATTGAAGAACATCAACAAAAGTGGAACAATAGTAATTCATTGTTGTCGAGTTAAATCAGGTGATGCTAGAGGAACTGAATTACGAAATGAGACACTAAAATTAGTTCACGAGTTTTGCTATTTAGGTTGATACCTAACATGATCGCCGAAGTAGATGGAATTTATAACGCAGACCATTTTCCGGTACGTGTTGTGTAACGTCATGGATACAGAACAATTTCAGTGCAAAAATGATGTTTGGAAATTGCAGTACAAGACAAGAATTACTTTTAAAGTTTTGATAATACCGGGTGTTACAAATATATAAAACAAAGGTCAAAATATAATATTTACAAATAATATTTTTTTATTCAATGGTTGATGCATGGAGTGTCCATTACATACCCATCTAAAGAACATTTAAACGGCAAAGAGTTGATGTGAATGTTTTCGTTCATAGGGGCAACCCTTACGGGGGCTGCGACTGTTGATCAATACAAATACAACAGTTTCTGCGTCAGTCACTTGTTTATTTTGCCACTACGCGTTTCGATGGTCCACACCACCATCTTCAGGTGGAGAATTGTTTCTTTACATGGCTGGTGTTGGTGAATAGTACAGACGTCTTTTTACAGTCGCAGACCGAGGACAGTTTAGGTTATGTTGGGTCTTTTGAGGGATGGTAAAGTTGTAAAAGGTCTGCATACTGTTGCCTGTTGTAAATCAGGCAGAAGGATGCAGACATTGTACATCAGGCAACGGTATGCAGACCTTTTAAAACTCTACAGTCCCTCAAAAGACGCAACATAACCTACACTGCCCTTGGTCTGCGTCTGTGGAAAAACGTCTGTACTTTTCACCAACATCAAATAAAAAATGCTGCACCTGAAGATGATTATGTGAACCATCGAAACGCTTAGTGGTAAAATAAACAAGTGACCGACGCAGAAACTATTTTATTTTTGAAGAATTGATAGTCATTTTGATTAGTAATATCTTTGTAATAAAATATCACAAAATTGACAATATATCTTTTGCATGTCAGTCCAAGTTGTTCATTCAAAATGAAATTAGGATCTTTAGCATACAGCGGAAAAAATGTTACCTCTCCCAGGAGATCCATATATCTACCATAATTTGCTTTGCGCAGAATAGTAACCCCGTTTTCAGTTTTGTCTACTACATGCATTTAGTCCTATAAATATGTAGCACGTGACGATTTGTTGCTTTTTTCGATGTTACAACGTTCTTTATATACCGTATTTTTTTCCGGTTTGTCAAATGTAAGATTTAGTGCAATCGTTGCAGTATATTTTATATATGTCTGGTTCGATGTGGTGGGGTATCGTGTCAGATTTTAGAGCTATATTGGACTGTATTGTATTACCTTTCCTAGAACCAACTTTTATTCCCATAAAAAAGAAGCTTGTAGTAGAAAACATTGCAAACAGTGTTAGTATTCTACAAGAAACAGAGAAATATAGATATGTGGAGCTCATGGAAGAGACTTGGTGCTACAGTAGAGCGCTGAAGATCAGATCAGCAGAGCGATCAACTAATGAGGAGGTACTAAATCCAATTAGGGAAAAACGACATTTGTGGTAAAACTTGGATAAAATTAGAGATCGTTGAAAGGACACACACTAAGTCATCAAGGAGTAGTCTATTTTGCAGTGCGAGGGCTAGTAAGCAGACTAAAATGGACGTAGTGTGCAGTAGTTATTCAGAGATGAAGAAACTTGCGCAGGATGGATTAGCGTGTTAACGTGGAGAGATGCATGAAATAAGTTCAAAATGGCTCTGAGCACTATGGGACTTAACATCTGAGGTCATCAGTCCCCTAGAACTTAGAACTACTCAAACCTAACTAACCGAAGGACATCACACACATCCATGTCAGAGGCAGGATTCGAACCTGCGACCGTAGCGGTAGCGCGGTTCCAGACTGAAGCGCCTAGAGCCTCTCGGCCACACCGTCCGGCATCAAATAAGTCTTCGGACTGAAGACCACAACAGCAATAACCAGTACAGCGCTCGTGAACTTTAGAGTTTTTTTTTTTTTTTTTTTTGACCCAACGGGCAACTGATAATGCTTTTATAGCATGTGGTTGGAAGTAAATCCACTGCAGTGAGTTTGTAGAAGTACAGAGAAAATAGTGTTCGATACGCATTGTGTAAAAATTGACGTTTTATTTAGACAGAAAATATTGTTTCATTGAAAAATTATGTTGAGGAATTGAGAGCTGCCGCTCGTTGACACATTGTCTGGATGTATGTTTCTCGTTCTCGCTTGTTCCTGTTTCTTTTTTATCGTCACCTACTGCATATGAAACAGCTAAGGCTGCAAATCCCATCAGAAGAAAAGAGGCGTTACGAGAATGACACGGCGTTAAAAGTAGTTTTATTTCTCGTTATCGCAATTAATCAGAGAAAGCCCGTTGGGAGTCACTAAGCAACTGCGTAGGAGGACGCGTAGTAATGAATGGCGCGGCGGCCAGCGCCAACAGGTTCTCATAACAGGCGGCGCATTGTTTACTCACCTGCTGCCCTCCGCTGACGCTCGTGTCAAGTAATTAATTGTGCCGTTAGTTTACTTCGCACTAGCGCTTATTTACTGCTGTGTCAGACCCGATACCTTCTCCGCGTGACTGCCCATCCCGAGACGAACAAGAAACGCTCCGATCGCCTGTCCTCCCCGATAACATTCTCGGCCGCGGCGAACGTGGCTTGTTTCCAGATTCTCACTACCATCGCGAGGCACTCGGACATTAAAACTGTTCCGAGAGATCGACTTGGGATTCTTCGTTTTTATAACTTTTTGTACTTGAAAGGTTTGCTGCGGCCCACTACGATTACATCTCTTGTGCCAATATATTTATTTCAACGTTGCACTTACACCAGTATCTCCAATTTCTTCAGTTATTTGTTGTATACATTACAGTTCCTTGTTCTGCTACAATTTTTTCCCTCTACAGCTCTCTGTAGTAAGATGGACAGTATTCTCTGATCCCTTAACACATGTCTTATGATAATGTTGCTTTATTTAATTTGCGGTCCCGATACATTCCTTTCTTCGCAAATTCTGCGGTGAACCTCCACATTTCTTCACCATTTAATTTTCAGTAACGTTCTCTGTCATCACTTTTCAAACGTTACCATTCCCTTCTTGTATAGTTTTTCCACAGTCCATGAGTCACCTCTAATGCTACGTCTCAGACGTACAATCTCATAATTTTCTGTTTTCAGCTTGAGGACTGTCTTTGAAACTAGTAGATGCCTTTTGGCTAGGAATTGTCTCTCTGCCTGTCCTAGTCTGCCTCTTATATCGACCCTGCTTCGTCCATATTTTGCTATTTCGTTTAGAAGGTGTTAGCATTCCTTTACTGTGCCTGATACGTGGTTCCCATTGTTAAAATTAAGTTGTCGGTGACCTCATTCCTGCTGCTGCGTAATACTTTCGTCTTTCGTTAGATTATTCTAGCTTTATATTCTGTGGCCATTAGAGGGCTCCTTACATTCAGTAAGTCCTGTAACTGTTCTTCAGTCACAGACAATAGCAATGTCATCAGCGAATCTTATCATTTACAACTTTTCATCCTGAATTTTATACCCGTTTCCGATCCCTCCTATTATTACCTTCGTTGCTTCTCTGTCTTACGCGATGTTTAAACCGATCACTTTGTGATTTTATGCTGATGTTTCAAGAATAAAATTTCGCAAATATTTTCAAGTATAAAATGAAGAACTAGGTATCAGACTCTATAGGTGGAACTAAAGTGGCACTAACTCTAAAATCCATGTATAAGAACTCGCCGACTAGGTACGATACATATACCCCAAAGACCGCCAAGATTAAAACAGAATGCCTCCCTTCTCTTCCCAATTCTTCTTTCACTCTCTGTGTGACGTCACACAGAAGTTGCGTTCACTTACCTACTACAAGCTAAAGTGTGTACCGAGCAAGGTGGCGCAGTGGTTAGCACATCGGACTCACATTCGGAAGGACGACGGTTCAAACACACGTCCGGCCATCCTGGTTCAGGTTTCCATGATTTCCCTAAATCGGTTCAGGCAAATGCCGGGATGGTTCCTTTGAAATGGCACGGCCTTTCCCCATCCTTCCCGAATCTTATGGGACCGATCCCCCTCCCCCCAAACCAACCAACCAAAGTATATCTCAAGTTGGTTTGCAACCAAGTTAAACAGCAGACGACATTGGTTCTCCATTCTAGTTATTTCCTCCTGTGCCTGCTACACGCTGTACGTTACTTGTCTTTTGTTCTGGAGATCTGAAATATCTCGTACAACTTTACAAGGTCCCAAAGTTTCTGCGTCGACAAAAATTTGCTATTCCAGGTCACCGTCAATATTTTATGAGTATTACTAGTTTAAAATCTAATCCTGTTACCATGTACTTCCACAGCTGTTATCATTGTGTCACTATTACTGATTGAATAATGGAAAATACTATTATTATCACTATTACTGCGTTAAATATTATATTTCGTATCATTTATTCAACTTTTTATCAGTGCGAAATATTTTGAGGGCGGAGGAATTGGGAAGAAATTTCGAATAGACTATAGTCTCACAGACTACTCGCAGCAATAGACAATGGACTCACGGTAATACCGTATCATACGTATCTACCGTTACCGGAAAAAGCAACGAACCGTGACGTCCGAGCACACTTCTGGGCTAGACTCAAAGTGATAGCGTACTACTGGGTCCTCGCCATTCCTTCTAGCCTCCAGAGATGCTACCATTCTATGATCTTGGACTACAAACTCCAAGGATTTGAACTTAAGCACAGCCTCTTGCTGTCTGCGTGATGTGTTCCTACTGTTGGGCGGGGTATACTTCCATGGGAAGGTATAACTCTGTGCCAGACTGAAACTTAGAATCGGATCCCTGCGGCTTCGCGAACTGTGGAAAAACTCCGTAGGGAGTGGCAGAATAGAGCAATCGACAACGCCGTTTCTCTTTATGTCGTCAAACTTCCACAAACGATAAGCTTCACAGCCTGAGAAGTAGAGTCTCTGGGACAAAGGAGTTGGTCTTCACCACAGCCTCAGCGATATTACTATATTCTACTCTACTCTATTATGATATTTATAACAATTTAGAACAATGAGCCGGATTGTGGCTCGAACGTAGGACACTATCTTCATTGAGTAGCGAGATGGCAACTATTCCAGCTGAATCGACTTCGAGCTGTGATTTGCCACCACTCCATAACGTCCAAACTCTGCGGCGGCACCGCTGCAATGCTTCAATACTAGTACCTACAGGAGACTCGAAATAGAAGAGTGTTCATACTCAGGAAACTTTCACTGTTCTTAGTGAGATGATAACCTTCAAATCTTTGGCGAAGTATGCGATTAACGATTAACGTAAGTTGTGATATATGAGCGTGCTTTAGAAACTGAGCCTTTGGTTCTAACATGCCTTTCCATGACTTTATAACTTCGCAAGAACTCTAAATATACCTGAAAGTTCTGCATCACCACTATCTTAAGGATATAGTGCTTTGATTTTTCGTAGAATGTGTTATATTAACTAACTCTGAAAAACTGAAATTTTGCACGGCTTACACTTGAAGCCGGATCACACTGATTCATAGCTTGCTGCTACCAGCTTGGCTGTTCGGCTACCCTTCACAGCTTGACCCACGCATCTAGCATTCCATCAGTTCTTCATATTTTCCAGATTCCACAAAGGCTCTCCTTCGCGGTTGCTGGGTTAGCTCCTTTTGTACAAAGCATGTAGTGGAGAGTTTGGTGTCGCCACATTCTCAAGAATTCCTCTAAGATGAAGGCTTTCTACCTTTTGACATATTTCACACCATGATGAACGCTGGAGATACGCTAAAGCTGTGTCGATAGTGGAACATGAATACTTCCCTCTCCCGGATGGTGTGCTGCGAAATATGCTACCTGAGCACGCATGGACTGACTCAATCCCTTAGGTGTCCTCTAATTGGAAGAAATGTATTAGAAACAGCGAATACGATTAGACTTCAGCTGCACAGTTTGTTAGTGAGAAATGAAAACTTTTAGCGAACTGAAACTGGAACCTAGATTTACTAATTTACTCTAGCAGTCACCTTAATCACTTCAGCCATCCGACCATGCATGCAGGACCGACCCAAACCTTCCCGTGTCACTGAGTGTCCACGTCCGGCATTCACACGGTTCCTGTGACATCGGCATGTTGCAAAGTACTGAGCCCTCTGGATTAAAAGGGTGGAGCAATTGATTGAGCCTGAGTCACACATTTTGCATAAAACATTTATTGAAACTTTTATTAAATTTAACATTAATCCACTTCAGAATGCCAAAGCCAACTTACGTCGACTCCTAGCTCAAAGAAATGCGAATTTAAAAACATGCCAAAATTACTTAAAAGACTAAAGTCTTCACTTATACGAATCACTTCAGAAATAGTTCAGCAAATAACCTCTCATCAAGACAGCTTCAGCCAGAATGTCTTTAAAGTATTGAAACTGGTTTGCCAGTAACAGTAAATTCAGAAATACAATATTAGGAAAACGATAGGCTGGCACGTAACGCAACAGTCAAATCTGAAGAAAGAATTAATATCGTTGAGGAAAACATACTTTACCTTGACGTTATCTAACAGGCTCCCCTGGGGGTGTGCAAATATTCTTTGGAAACAAACACGATCCCTATCTCATAACACAACGCAGTCTGCGACATCCCAAGCAATTATCACATGAACTGTTTCTAAATGAAGTTCTTGCTGACGTCTCACAGCCAATGGAATGCCCTCATATGCATGACCCAATTCTGCAATTGAGTCTTCCAGTTTATAATTATTGTCAATTACTATAAACTGAGGTCAATAATCAAAGCTCCTTTTCAATAAATATTATTTCCTTACCATGCGAATTTTTGCACAGCTAAAAGTCTTAACAGCTACATCTGCCTTAACAAGACCTGACTCTGGATTTCATTTTGTGAGTTATCGCATCTTCTTTCACATTGTAGCTTAAGGCGTTCTAAGATGGTCAGTTAGAGCTTCTTCTTGTGCAGGAGGAAAGTCACATTTCCGTCCTAAGTACAGATCCTTTTAATTTCGACTTTTTAATTTGATTTGCAATGTGCTACGAGGTATTTTAAAATTTTCAACGCCTCATTTCACCGTTTTCAAATCTTCTGCAGTCCGTATTCCGCCCATCTGAAACATAAAAATGGATAAGAATAGCTTACAGTATGACCACATGGATTTATTCGACAACTATGTGACAAAAAGTAGGATTTGCCTTCGGGTATGATTCATTTCCACACTTTAATGTATCTTGCAGTGTGCTGCAAGCTGTCTGAAAATTTTCAGTAGCCTTTTTGTTGATAAACCTCCTGCAACTGCTTCTTTCGTCTTTTTCAAATCTTTTGCAGTCCATTTACCTTTCTCTGTTTCCCTTATATATTTGCTATTCATCTCAGAATATTGAAAATCGATACTGTTTGGGCAATGATGAGGTGAATGTCATTACCCCAAAGGTTTGGTTCTCTTCAAGAATTATTATGTGATGCAAAGTAGTCCCTACCTTGAGGCTTTGTAATCATTAGTATGGGGCAATTAATTGTTACCTGTACTAAGCTTCAAACAGGCTTATCCTCTCAAGAACCAAACAAAAGCTGACCAGGGAGCCCGCACTATGCCTCTTAAATATCCACCGCTGCACTCATCATTATGAATGACAGGGTGACAACATTATTTGATTATATTTTTCACTATCACGGTAGTAGCTTATCTTTCTCTAATGATACTCTCGATATAGTACAACATGTGGTATATCATTTTGAGCGATTTGTTGTCTCTAGGATTCTTTGTGGGAGATGACTGATTTTATTGTAATTACTTCTAAATAAATAATACCTGAAAAATTATGATTTGTTTTTATTGTAGAAATGTAAATAACGTAAAATGTAATGTGTGGATTGTAACTTGAGATGAATACCACACTTATGATGTACACTTTTCAATGGAAATTTAGTGAGCCATCGTACTTGGAAAAAGAAGAAGCGTTGCATGTAAAGATTTGGTATGTATTTTTGCATTTTTGTAATAAATTTTGTACGCAGCACATATTTTTTTTGTTTTTTGTTTTCTTCCAAGTATTTATACTATTTATGGTCATAACTCAAAAATGTGAGGATTTTTTTAATGCTGAGAGATGACATTCAGTAATGAGGCAGAGCACACACACACACACACACACACACACACACACACACACACATGAAATTATCACTGCCTAATATTTTACACTTTTGGGAAATTTTGTTACAGTTTTAGGATTTGGTACAATTTTGAGGAAAATGGTTACAATTTTGGGGTCAACTGATACAGGTTTGGGTCAAATTGTTATAATTCTGAGACAGCTTGTAAAAATTTTTTTGGTCATTTTTTACAGTTAGGCGGGGCAATTTGTTACACTTTTGCAAATCATCATTCTCCATTGATCTTTATTCTCTCCAGTGACCATTATTTTCTTAAATAGTGATCTATTTCTTTAAACGATAGCCCATTCTGTTTCCTTAAATGGTAACCTTTTTTCTTAAATGGTGACCCATTCCTTTAAACGAAAGGGTTAAACGATGGCATGTTTCTTTAAATGGTAACTCCTTTCTTTACACAGCAACTCAGTCAGTTTTATCAGTGTTGGCCTATTTTCTTAAACTATGACCCGTTGTTTCTTGGTCCCTCAAGGGAATGGTGCTCGCCTACAGGGAATGGTGGTCACCTAATAAACCAATCGTTCTTGTCCCAGTGCCTAGTATCATGCCAATTAGTCACGATAGCTCTCATCCAAAAAGTGTGTGTGTGTGTGTGTGTGTGTGTGTGTGTGTGTGTGCCGTTTGGAGGCAAATAGTAATTCCAATATTGCGCTGATTAAATACATAGGTATGTTTGTATGTGTACACAATGCAGAAGTAAACATCTTTCACACTCGAGAATATAATCCAACTTGTCACCATTTTTACACATCATTTCAATACTGCATCAGAGGTATCTAAATATTTTTGACTTTGATGAAAGTAATGACTATCACTGACCTCCGGAGAAAAATTAGTAGAGGTTGCATAATTTTTAGTGCTTGTCTGATGCTATTTTTATGAGCCATTTAAACACCACACTGTTACTGGCTGGAGAGGTGAGGAGGTTTTAAATTTTATACTTGTACAGTTGGGCTATTTATAGCATTTTGGCTTGTTGATTGGCTTGGGAGATATTGGGAGAGGAGCAGAGCGAAGAGGGAGAGGTTATTAGTTTCACATTAACACAGTTGGGCTAGTTCTGCCATCCTAGAGATTTGACAGGCTCTTTCATTTTTTATACTGCACTGTGATTGGTTGGAAATAGGGAAGGGGACGGGACAAAAGGGGGTTGGAGAAGAGAGACATAGCTTGATGACATCACTGATAAGGAGGCTGCAGCTTGTCGTATCATAGCTGTTCAAATGATGATCACATTATCACCTTCATGACCAACAGCAGGCGTTTCAGGGTCAAAGTGATTCAAAGCCACCTTAAAAATAATACTGGTAACAGTTCCAAAAATGTTCAAATGTGTGGGAAATCTTATGAGACTTAATTGCTAAGGTCATCAGCCCCTAAGGTTACACACTACTTAACCTAAATTATCCTAAGGACAAACACACACACACCCATGCCCGAGGGAGGACTTGAACTTCCCCATGGGCCAGCCGCACAGTCCATGACTGCAGCGCCCTAGACCGTTAGGCTAATCACGCGCGGCGGTAACAGTTCCGAAAGTTTTAATCTTGAGGTAGTTAAAATGTTACAACAAGAGGTTTATACATTGTGACAGAAATTTTACATGTAAAAGTTACTGTTGTGTTCTAATTTATTCAAGAAATTTATAGTTATTAGATGCAGACTTTAAATTAGCGCTCCTGGGGAAGATGAATTTCAGACATAAGCCAGGAGGCAGCCAACCGTCCTATCTGAAGCAAGGAAATGGGAACCGTTTCAAGAGCAATTATTTTAAATATTCTCGATATTCTGTTGCATTTTCCTAGATTTGATGTGGGAATCAAATCTTGCGGAAACTCTTTTAAACATGCATTAGTAGATCACGCATGGTCTCTGTGGCAAGCTATGCTTCTTTCAGAAGTTCCAAAATTTACAATTCTACCAGTGATAAATTTAATGTAGTATTGCGGCATTTGAATTATCACAAATAAAACGCCGTATCTCACTATTAGTGGTGCCTGGGGCTGCTATTTTACCTAAAACTTACATTTTTGAGACTGTGGATGTGTGCAAAATACTAGCTGATTCGTGCAAAGAAGATAATAGCAACCACTCATTGTTAATAACGCTATTTATTTGCACATATAGCGTTGTTACTAATTTTGAACTGACAGGTTTATCTTCAGGCTGCTGTTCACATTTATATTACATTTGGTGTTGTTTACATTACTTATGGGGAGAAACAGGCAATAGCTAATGTAAACAACACTAAATGTAGTATAAACTCTTCCAAAATTTTGATGAGTCTGGTAAAGTCTTGGTAAAGTTATTGAAATGTGTCCTTCTGCTTAGGCTGTACCAAAAATCATTATTATATATTTATCGCGATTGCTATTTCGACATTTTGTCAACATCAGATTGTGTAGGGCAACGATACCAACTAAACAACACAACGTTGTCATATATGGCAACACGGTACCGAACATTATAGAGTCAACAAAATATGGTGATAGAAATCCGTCCATTCTTCCGAACACCAAGCGAGGACACATATTACCACAGGTTATAAAGTGACAAACACTTGGCATTATGATATAACCTATGTTCACAATAAACACATAAGACAAGTCCCATGTAACCAGTATCGTATTTCTTGTACCACCCGAGTTACATGGGACTTGTCTTATGTCACTACCGTTATAGATTATATAATTGTGTCACATATGTTGTTGATTTTGAAATATGTACCTTCAAAGTAATCCCTTCTTATACAAAATTTTGACCCAAAAAATAAAAGTTAATTATATGTGCCCTCGATTTTATAAGCATACTGAAGAGTAGGAGATTGTTTCATTCCGGAACGGAAGGAGCGAGGGCTTGAATGAATATTTGAACAAATTCACACACTTACATCTCAGATTTTCTCAATATATTTTGTGAGTCTTTGTAGGAAGACCACATGCGATGAAGATGTGAAACACACACAGACCGCCTAACGTCTGTCCACACAAGAACATTAAATATAACGGTGATGTCGAATATAATCTGAAAACAGCACGCTGTCTCGAAGTTTCCTTAGCATCACTTACCAAGAGAGCTGTAACGGCATACAGATAGTTCTAAATACCACTGCTTATCTTCGCAGTCTGGAACCGCGAGACCGCTACGGTCGCAGGTTCGAATCCTGCCTCGGGCATGGACGTGTGTGATGTCCTTAGGTTATTTAGGTTTAACTAGTTCTAAGTTCTAGGGGACTAATGACCTCAGAAGTTGAGTCCCATAGTGCTCAGAGCCCGAGCTTATCTTCGCTTTGCTGTGAGTAATAATCTGCTGTAGGAGTAATTTACAGTAGCTAAAGTTCGTGCTCCGGTCAATTACAGACACAAAATGAATATATATGCACATGTGTAGCTCAAGTATAACAATGATTTCAGAAATGGTTAGCGAAGAAAAATAAATCGTAAATGTTTCAGTGACATTCCTAATTATTATCACTTAATTAAAAAATCAGCAATAAATAACAGCCTTACACTCGTCCAATGACGGACCGCATGGTATACCAGGATGTCTGAAAATCAGAAAAACTCTATAAATGCAATAAGTCAGTGGAAGCATGACGAAACCAGCAGGCTAACCCCACAGACGAACAAGTGAAATACTGATACTGTAGCACGAGCATGGAACACGTTCTACCAATCTGAAAAAAGGGAGTTACGTTTCAAAATGAGTGACGGTACCTCTACAAATCTGAGAAAGTTGCAAACAAAATATTACACGAAGCTGTAAGTGCATGAGGCACTTTCGCGTAGTTCTCGTAGCTTACAGCTCATAATATGAGAATGGCCATTTGGAAGTAACTAATACCCTGGGTCCATAAGGAAACGCCAACACCAATCATCCATAACAAGACGGAAGCAGAAACAGAACAGGCTAACCCAGAACACAGCACGAGGAAGAGTGCTTTGTCTGCCGTTGAACAGGGCACGGCTAACATACAGCTCGACCAGAGTAGACAGTACGCTATGCCTCCCAAAAGCTGCCCGGCAGACATACCTCCACTTTACCAGTCCAAGAATATTGTACATTAAGCAATCGATAGCCCAGGTACAGAATGTCTTTGCAAACAGACTAGTGAATAAGAACACACGTACCAGCGAACAACTTAAGTTGAGAGTTTAACGAACGACTTTTAAACTGTATCTCTTGACAAAAGAACATCAGCAAAAGTAAATATATTCACGGGATTTGCGGATCTGGCTATATACTAGAGGCGGCTCTGTTACATGATAGAAAATAAAGCAGATAAGTGTCAGCATATTGGTATATTCTCTTTCTGTGTATTTACCATGATTACTGTTATGTGAAGATATATATGGGGTGCCTGCTCTTTCGGATATGTCCACTGGGTCCCGGGTTAGATCCCCGGCCAGGTTGGGGATTTTCTCTGCCCGGGGACTGGGTGTTTGTATTGTCCTCATCATTCCATCATCATTCCTGAAAGTGGCTAGTTTGGACTGTGTACAGACTGGGAATTTGTACGGGCGCTGATGACCGCACAGTTGAGCGCCCCACTAACCAAATATCATCATCGGATATGTCCGAAAGAATAGACACCATTTTGAGCCAGCAGCCACTATGAATTAAGACACAAAGGAATGATGGACATTGGCTGCAAGTGGACACTGATTTTAATCACCGGGGAAGACTGAAAATTTGTGCCGGACTGGGATTCGAACCTGAGTCTACTGCTTACTATGCAGATGCTCCGACCAATTCACCGTCCGGATGGTGCATTGGTCAGCGCATCTGCCTTGTAAGCAGGAGACTCAGGTTCGAATCCTGGTCCGGGACAAATTTTAAACCTTCCCTATTGATATAAATCAGCGCCTACCTGCAGCCAATGTCTGTAATTCTTTTCTGTCGTAATGTGAAGTGTTTTAGAAAATGAGTTCAGAATTGCAGAAGTTCTTTTTTGGTTGTGTGTACTATAAAAAAATTACTCTTCTGTCTGTGAGGCCACATGGGATTAGCCGAGCGGTCTAGGGCGCTGCATTCATGGACTGTGTGGCTGGTCCCGGCGGAGGTTCGAGTCCTCCCTCGGGCATGGGTGTATGTGTTTGTCCTTAGGATAATTTAGGTTAAGTAGTGTGTAAGCTTAGGGACTGATGACCTTAGCAGTTAAGTCCCATACGATTTCACACGCATTTAAATAACATTTATTTGTCTGTGAGGAATGAGTCCAGAAATTGTGGTTGTACCTATCTGTTGTACCCTGCTCTCAACTGGCGAAAACAGCTAATAACGTCTGCTGCAACTGTCTTCGCTAGAGTACCAACTTGTAGACTGTGTGCTTCGTTGAAATTTAAATAAAGTGGGAACTCTGCGTCATAAAAGGTGAAATGATAAACTCCAATGAATCTGCCAGGCTGATTCAAATTCCTTGATTTCAGACGTATAAAACAAGCATGCAGAATAGTATCTGAGTGGTTTGGAATCGAGGTGGCAAATACTGACATGCATGCATGCCCGAAGGAACATTGCACCGCACTTCTTAACAACACAGGCACTGCAGTATCGTATTTGTTCGCCGATCGTATTTATTCGCCTCCCCCCCCCCCTTCTGTACAAAAATTACATTGTGTACGAGTGCAGATTGTGACGCGTGGACGACAACACATGGAAGTTTGGGTCTGGCTGTGAGTCGTGCACGGATAGCCGAAGCTGTGATTTTCCGCTGTGAAGAGTTGGGACCAGACAGCGTTTATTTCCCGGTGTTTTCAAGTGGTTGTCGTTCTTATACTGTAATACCGAAATGGTACCCTCAGTTTGGTTGTTTTCTGTTTTATATTGTTTACTAATAAAACACGACGCTGCTCCACGGGTTTCATTTTGTACTGTCATTTTATTGTGTAAACTACTGTTTGGTCCATATGAGTCCACTAACGTACCAAAAAATTTGCGTCACAAGAGGGAAACGTAGTAACTATTTTCCTCTTCAAATTGTATAATACATTTTCGACTTTGTCAATACTGTAAGACTTTTGTAACTGTGATGGATTAAAAGAAAAGTACTACCGTGTTGAAACAAAGAAAAGTGATTAGGGCAATTAAAAAAAAGTGTTTATGGCGACCGCTCGAGTAAAGCTGGAAATTCGGGTTCGAGTCCCGGTCAGGTTCAAATTTTCATTGTCGTCATTCCATTACACAACTCATGATTATCCGGCTTCGTAACTGAGGATCCATTTTATCTGTTTCCAGTAATCAAAGACTAAACAAGGAGTACACTGGAAGGTAATATGGTAAAACTGAAAATTAGGGCTTAACGTCCCGCCGACTATAAGGTTATTACTGACGGTGAGCAGTCAGTGATTGGGGAAGGATGAGGAAGCCAATCGTCCGTGTTCGTTTCAAACTAACCATCCCGCTACTTTTGTCAAACGAT
Organism: Schistocerca serialis cubense; assembly: GCF_023864345.2. Taxonomy (NCBI): domain Eukaryota; kingdom Metazoa; phylum Arthropoda; class Insecta; order Orthoptera; family Acrididae; genus Schistocerca; species Schistocerca serialis. The sequence goes on from NC_064640.1 coordinate 150,396,345, forward strand.
TAAAGGAAACCACCGAAAACACAAATCCTAAAGGCCAGATGAGAATTTTGACCACAATCGTCCAAGTGCTAGCCCAGATCACATTTCTTACGTGACCTAGGGTGCTAGGTCTGTAACTGCGCCACTACTCTCGATTTACTAAATGTAAAGGAGCCGGGAATATACTCTGTCGTTTCCCGGTCTCTCTGGCTGTTAGATTGATGCATTGATTATCACTGTAAAAGTCTGTTTATACGCTCGATGTGTTACAGTTACTAACTATTCACTTAAAACGGTTTCATCCATTATCTAATACTTTTTCACACATTTGAGCAGGAAAGTTGGTGTAACTCAGTATACCGCATTCAAAATTTGGAGCAACCTGGTTCAAGCAGCGGTGAGTGACACTTGCTTAGATTTCCCTCATCTTCGTCAATCATCTAAAATGCAATAGGGATGCCTCTTTCACCAATTTCATTAACAAATAATTCCTCTCTCCTTACTGAAACATACTTTTTCCTCTGCCTAAAAAGACTTGGTTAGCAACACTTTGTTAAACGAAACGGGAAAAATTACGCTACTGGAAGCGATTTTGATTCTGGGAAGAAGTCTTCTTTCGGTATTGACTAATAACAGACGTTGAATGTCGAAACTAGAAAGTCCTCAGGTAGCAGGTTACTGGACAGTTGATCAAGTATGAGAAGAAAGCGTGAGACAACCCGGTTTATTGGATGGCTCATTATACGGGAGAATTTACACTCTAACACAAAAAACGAAGCACCTCGCAGAAATTGTGCGAATGAGGCGGACATCGGTAGATATGATGTACATGTACAGGCGAACAAATGATTACAATTTCACAAAAACTGGATGCTTTATTCAAGAGAAAGAGCTTCCCAAACTGAACAAGTCAATAACGGTTACATTTCAGCAAGATAATGATCGCTCGCAGAAGACGAGAGTTGTAACTGCTTGTCTTCGTGCTTCTCAAATTTTACCTTGTCCAGCAAAGTCACTGGATCTCTCCCCAACTGAGAACGTTTGGAGCATTATGCGCAGTGTCCTAGAACCAGCTCGAGGTTTTGACGATGTAACGCTCCAGTTAGACAGAATTTAGCACGATATTTATCAGAAGGACATCCAACAACTCTTATCAATCAATGGCAAGCCGAATAATTGCTTGCATAAGGGGCACAGGTGGTCCAACGCATTACTAAAAGCTCAATTTACGAAGCTCTTTCTCTTGAATAAGTCATCCAATTTTTCTGAAATTGTACTCTCTTGTTTGTCTGTACATTTTCATCACATCTACTGAATTTCGTCCCACTCGGATAATTCCTACGTTGGTTGTCTTTGTTTTTTGTCTTAGATTCTAAGTGCACGGTGATTTGTGTGATAGAGAAGGAAGATCTAACTGCCAGTCATTAACTATACGCACTATTTAGCTGTGTTGTTGTTACAGAAAGTCATCGTTGACTTAGACTTGATAGAAAAAGGGAGGACGATTAGAGTTTAACGTCCCATCGAGAGTGAGGCAATTGGAGACGAAGGTGAAGCTCGCATTATGAAAGGTTGGGGAAGAAAATTTAGGGAGTTCTTTTCAAACAAATCATCCCTCAGTCTGGCATGAGCGATTTAGGGAAATCACAGAAAACCTATATCTGGATGGTTGGGTGCGTATTTGTCACTGACCTCCAGCGACCTTCGTGTCCAGAGATGTTATGTCTGAGTTGAGTTTGATTACGAAACAAAAGAAAAAGAAGTAGATGAATTATATTGTCAGTTGTTTGCCTTCTCATGCCAAGGAAATTAACAGAGTTGGCGCTGAGGTGCAATAACCAAACAGAAAGTGCCCGCAAATACTACTTAATGGTAAAATGTTCCGTATTTAAATTTAGACATTTACACACAGTCTAGCGAGTAGGTATTCTGTGCCACCATGTCTCTTATATAGCCAACTAGATACTGGGAATTCAAAGAACATCTTTCTCTAGTATTTGGCCCAGCTAATCACCGGTCAACCACCCTCATGTTACTTTGACGTAATGTCCTCCGCCAATGAAATGTCAACAGACGGATCATGTGCATCACAAATGGTTGAATGATTGGTATTAGTTGATCTGAGCTGACAAACAAACTGAGTAGTATTGTCAGTCTCTAGGTGTGTAGTCATCATCAACTCAGGTGCACTTTGTTCATAAGGAATTGCTCCGCTTCTTCAGGGCACCCATCTTGTAGCACCCATCATTTCAGTATCCCTTCATCGTCACATTAGGTCGTTGTATTAATCTTGTATCCTGTTAGCAACATTATAGGATGATGATGTCAGAAGATTGACCTTGTTCTTCTTTATATACATGCAACATCCCAATGTTCCGTAGATATTGGAGAACAATTTATTTTCGTTTATTTATTTCTTTTCTTCTTTTTTAAATCCCTACCGACTAATAACTAATGCTGTTTTCAGCGAGTCGTATCGTAAGGTACATATGTTTTCATGAACAACTGACCAAACTGAATCCCACAGTTACTTTCCATATTCCAGCCAAGAATAGTTGTTTACAGTATTGCCATTCGTTGGGAAATTGCCAACCAGAATAGGCAAAATCTTGTAAAAAAAAAAATGTCAGCTACTACACAATGAAAGCAGTATTCTAGAAGCTGTTTAACTATACGGACACAGTTCTCTCTGAAAAATGTGGGCTGTAGTTTGCAGTACACATGGAGATAATTAAGCGCAGGACACAATGGACATCATAGATGCTGAAAAGTTAGATACTTTCGTCTTTGCGCAGCAGTGTTTGAACGCTAAACAGAAATATTCCCAACATACAATAAGATCTCGGTGTATACCGGTGCATCACTTAATTTTTTTGTTGAATGTAGGTTTTTTGTTTCTTAATACACCAGAAGACAGGAATAACATCTTTTAAATAATAACACTTGAAAAAGGGTTTGTGGCCCACAAACCCAGGTCATGTAAACTAAAAATATTGTGCAATATCAGCAAACAAGCTGTACTTATCCCCAGTTATAAACACAATACAGCGCTATGCTTTTTTCTTTTGTAATCTGTACTTATCCCCAGTTATAAACACAGTGCAGCGCTATGCTTTTAAAGGCCACCAAATCCGTCTTTCAGTTCTTATGTTATTAAAATGAGCCTGTCTTCCGTTAATGCAATGGTCTCGTCAGATGCGTAATTGTTTTTGGATTCCTGAGGTCCCTGACCTCACACAGAAGTACGGGCAATTTAACATGCTACGGTATACGAGAGACTATCACCTACGCTTGCTAATAGCACAATGAATTAGATCGAAGACACCCGTGTGGAATCTGCAGCAGGCGCGAAGTCTCGTTTCGTGGAATCCAGATGAGATGCGGCGGCGAGGCGGCATTGTGAGCTGGTAGCCGCGCTTTGTCGGGGGTAATGGCCACTGCTCCTCTTACACGGTATGCAGTTGATTGCCTCGCCGTGAACACAGTACGCTCCGAAAGCCGTCTATTCGCCCCCGCTGCTTTTGTATGCGCCAGCACTCCCCAGACGAATTTACCAGATAATTTATTCGTTACATTCAGAAATAGTTTATTTTTCGAGAAACCTTTCACACTTTTACTTATTTATTGCTGTAGAGTAAAATTTCATCATGATTTTACCAATCTCATGACCGAATGAGTATTGCAAGTGACTACTTACATGGAAAAAACTTTTCATCTCATAGTTATTCTGTCTGCGTATCTCACATAACCGCACAAGAATCATCCTCATTCTTTAAAAAACGAGGATATGACTGCGGGGAAGGTAGAATATGATTTTACTTTATTCGTCGACTAGATCTGATTGCTTTAGTGTCATCTGATCGAAAGTAATTGAGTCCCGGCCGCGGCATAAATTTTAATTCATATCTTCAGCTTCCAACATTATCGTAGAAAGTAATTGAGTCATATCGTTTAATTACGACGAGACATTGTCATCATGTGTCATGAATCATTAAAAATTGTATCTATTTAATTGCTACAAGCTATGAAATTCTTGACTTGATAATAAACAGATTATTAATTATTTTATTAGGCTGGAGTTTATATATTGTGTAGGCCTACATATTGTCTGCCGCAACAGGAGAAAGTTTGTTGCTGAGTTTGTTGAGTGGCATATACACAACAAATACAACCTACACAAAATATGTCACGTAACCATTCTTTGTTTCGTTAGTGAAAGAGCCCTTAGAAAAGAAAAAAAAAATTAAGTGGTAGGTGTTACACGTTTACAGTGGCTGTTTAATTGTTTCTGACGCTGTAAACATAATGTTTCAAAATGAAGTAACGTCACACTCTGCATAATAATACAGAGATATTTCTCTGTCTTTGAAGCACGTGATATAAGGTGCTCTACTGTTCAAGAAAGATGCAGTCCTCAATAATTACTTTCGCGTCCACTGGACGTTACGCTCTAAATTTCTTTCCATCTTCAGCTTTCTTTTTTTGTACCACATTTCAAAAGCTGCTATTCCCTTCTTGTATGAATTGCTTATCGACAACGTTTCACTTCTGTACAAAGCTAAACTCGAGACGATCGCTTTCAAGAATGACTGATTAACATATTTTTATTCGATGTCACAAAATTCCCTTTCCATAAATTCTTTCTTGCTGTTGCCAATTCTGCATTCTATATTTTTTCTACTTCGACCGTCGTCAGTTATTTTAGTGCTCAAAAATTAAAACTTATTTCATCGGAGTTTTTAATACTTCTTCCTGAATGCAGATTCCTTTTATTAATTTCTCCAGGGTCCCTTCACTGTTTGCTGAAGGAACAGCTTGAATGATATCGGAAATAGGCCTCAGTTCTGTCTAACTCTCTTCTCATCTACCGTTTTCTTGTCACGTCCTTCGACTCTTATAACTACAGACTGGTTTCTGTACACGGTGTAGATATTCCTTCTTTCCCTATATTTGACGCCTTCTACAGTTAGTATTCCATGGAGCGTGTTTTAGTCAAGAATGGAAAAAGTTTTCTATGAAGCTGCAAGGGCTATAAACTTAGGATATCTTTTTTCAGTCTATCTTCTAAAGTAAGCCTACGGTCAGCATTGTCTGCTGTCAGTACGTTCCCATATTTCTCCGTAACGCAAACTGATCTTCACTTAGGTCGGCTTTGCCAGATTTTACATTATTCTGTAAATAAATTTTACTAGTGTTTTCAAACCATTACTTATTAAACTGATGGTTCGGTAACCGTCACACCTGTCAGCACTTGCCCTTTTTGAAATTGCGGTTATTACATTCTTCTTGAAGCCTGCGTACCAAGTGGAGTAGCCGCGAGGGATTAGCCGAGCGGTCTAGGGCGCTGCAGTCATGGACTGTGCGGCTGGTCGCGGCGGAGGTTCGAGTCCTCCCTCGGGCATGGGTGTGTGTGTTTGTCCTTAGGATAATTTAGGTTAAGTAGTGTGTAAGCTTAGGGACTGATGATGTTAGCAGTTAAGTCCCTTAAGATTTCACACTCATTTGAACATTTGAACCAAGTGAAGTAATAATGTCGTGGTATGTTCTCCCCAGAATCAGCACTTTTGAGGGAATGGTGTCTACTCCAGATGCCTTATTTCGTCGTTCAGTGCTCTGTCAAAGTCTTTTCTCAACATCTCATGTTCATCTACTTCATCTTCACTTTTCATAATGTCTTCAATTTCATTTCCTTTGTAGGGCACTCTATACAAGATGTCCCAGGAAGAATGGTCAGTATTCAGTGATATGACAGAAACGATCATCCGAAGATAAAAAGTCTAGTAAGCATGGGCTCTAAAATGTATAACTTAAGAGCTATCAGCAGTTCTTCATCTTTGATAGTATGAGGGCTTCTGTCCTTCGTATTGCCATGTATGCTTCTACATCTTTGCATTTCTCCTCTAGCCATTCCTGATTTGCCGCTCGTCGCTTTCTGTTTCTCACGCGTTTAGGTGTCTGCATTTCTACTTGTCTGGTTTATTTACAGCACTTTTATATTATCTCCTTTCGTAAATTAAATTGAGTATGTCTTCCGTTACCCAAAGCTTTCTACTGGCCATTGTATTTTTATCTATGCGATCTTTTGCCGCCGTCATTACTTCATCTCCCGAAGTTACTCAATCATCTTATATTGTATACCTTTCCCTGTTTCAGTCAATCGTTGATTAATGTAACCCTAAAAAACTTTAGCTTCTTTTAACTTTTCCAAGTCTCATAGCCTGCACTTCCTAGGTTTCTGTAGATTAATCAGTTTTAATGTGGAGTTCATAGCCAATAACTTATGGCCAGAATCCACAAGTGGCCATGGAACTGAACAGCACCTTAAATTCTGATATGGATTAAATTATTTCTCTCTGCAAAATTCCCCCAGGCGACTTCTCCTTTCACCCCCTTCCCTCAATCTGTCTACTATTTTTCCTTCTATTCGTTTACTTACCATCAGATTCCAGTCCCCAAACGCAGTAAAATATTCGTATCTGGTAATGATCTGAATAATTTCCTGTATCTCAACAAACGTTCTTTCAAACGCTCTGTTATCTGTGTAGCTAGCAGGCATACAGACGTTTATTGCTGTAGTAGATGTTGGCATTGTGTTTAACGTGGCTACGATAATGCGATCACTATCCTGTTCATAGTGCTCACTTAAGTTCCTGTAGTTAGAACTCACGACTTGCCTTTAACGAAATATAGTGATCTGACCTGAAGACAAAGTTCCGGAAGAGACAAGTACCTTCATGCAGGTTCTAACAAAACTAGTGATGCTGAGCCGGAGGGATGCTTCCTCTTAGGAAAACGTAGAAATAAAATGGCTCATAAATGTTCTGTAACAATTTGTTTCAGTGCTATTATTGGAAAAACTGCATATAACAACCGATCCGGGTTTGCTCCCTTCCCATCCCACGCCAAATGATTTTAAATTAAATGCAAATAATGTGCTACCGTTAAATGAAACAAAAGCAGCGCGAAATATAACTATTTGCTGGGTACCACACTAAATACAAACAGAAAACTGCGGCAAATAGAGTGACTCGAAACATTGTCTATAATAAACTAAATAAACATTAAAAAAGGAAAGGTAATATCAGCACTGTAATCATAAAAAATAGAAGTATAGAAAACATGTATAGAACGGGAAATGAAACTCATTGTAATTATTTTACAAATTACTATGCCAACCGTTATAACGTTAAAATAACACTATCATACCGAAGAAAGGAAACAGGGAAAAAAGTTTCCCGTAGCAGTCTTATATACTTCAGCACCAGTAAAGCGTCTTCATAAACCAGTTATTTTACCAGGTCTCTATAGGAACAATGACATAAAATTATATAAAAACACCAGGACCCGTAAATACAGGCTTGAATGAGATGTTAAAGGCTTCTCGATGGACAGGGGTTAGTAATATTCTCACCAGACTTCGCAGAACGCTTATCTCACAATTTACAAAAGAGAGATCTTGGTGAGAGAAGGACAGAAATCTTCATCAGATCGTCGTTAGCTATTTTAACTTCTGCTGCAGAGTTTTTAACTCCATTTGCATTCCTTATTACGTAACATTGTATTTAGTATAAAAAAAGTCATCGGTTGATAATATAAAAGACTTATCACTGATGATGTTTCAGGAATATCCATTTTAACATACAAATTTTTTTTTAGTAGCCTTGATGATTATTGAAGTAATATTCCTGCTCGTATACGAGGTGTGGCTAGAAAAAAACCGGACTAGTACTGGCGAAACAATAAAACGAATGCAATAAGGCTGAAAGTCGCGTGGCCTGTCACGTGACTCTCGCTCCGCCTACTGCTCGAGTTTCATCTGCCTCCTGCACTCAGTCTGCCCGTGGCGTCTGTTTTAAGTAGTTGACGTTTTGTCTGTGCGACGGAAAATGTTGAGTGTACAGAAAGAACAGCGTGTTAACATCAAATTTTGTTTCAAACTAGGAAAATCTGCAAGTGAAACGTTTGTAATGTTACAACAAGTGTACGGCGATGATTGTTTATCGCGAACACAAGTGTTTGAGTGGTTTAAACGATTTAAAGATGGCCGCGAAGATACCAGTGATGACACTCGCACTGGCAGACCATTATCAGCAAAAACTGATGCAAACATTGAAAAAATCGGTAAACTTGTTCGACAAGATCGCCGTTTAACAATCAGAGCAGTGTCTGAGTTAACAGGAGTTGACTTGTTGTCTTGTCGAACAAGTTTACCGATTTTTTCAATGTTTGCATCAGTTTTTGCTGACAATGGTCTGCCAGTGCGAGTGTCATCACTGGTGTCTTCGCGGCCATCTTTAAATCGTTTAAACCACTCAAACACTTGTGTTCGCGATAAACAATCATCGCCGTACACTTGTTGTATCATTACAAACGTTTCACTTGCAGATTTTCCTAGTTTGAAACAAAATTTGATGTTAACACGCTGTTCTTTCTGTACACTCAACATTTTCCGACGCACAGACAAAACGTCAACTACTTAAAACATACGCCACGGGCAGACTGAGTGCAGGAGGCAGATGAAACTCGAGCAGTAGGCGGAGCGAGAGTCACGTGACAGGCCACGCGACTTTCAGCCTTATTGCATTCGTTTTATTGTTTCGCCAGTACTAGTCCGGTTTTTTTCTAGCCACACCTCGTATGCTCATACGTCATATTTAGGAGTAACATGTTTGTTATTGTCTGTGTGATAGATAATTCTGTTGAGTACATTGCTTCTGACTAAAAGATAATTTTTCTTCTCTGAAAAATCATATCACATTTGAAGAAAGTAATTACTACCTTAAGGCAGAGACACATGTCCGAAACCCTCACAGATATTAATTACAAACTATGAAGAATGTTCAACAAGTCATTTTAATATTTTCGATAATACAGAATTTCAATACTAGGATTAAATTATGAGTTGTTTATGTGATATATTCTTGCATTACATATATAGATATCTACTCATGGCAGAAGTTGTATTACCATCATACAATCAGAGTAACTGATTAACGCCATACTAGTGACCTGTTTCACCACCTATTTCCCGCATTTCAGCCTCCAGATTTTCACACAGTTATAGAATTTCCAGAATGTTTAAGAATTCCTAGGAGCTAAATTGTTCTTTGATCGCAAATTCGATCATTACGTCCATCATCTGATCGATATAATCAAACAAGGACGAGCATACTTTTGAGTAATAGCAATGTGGTAAGTTACAATCGTATAAGTAGCAGCGTGAATACATACGACTTGAGAAGCGTCTCACAAACAACATACCTGTCCGCTTAGATTTTGGGAAAGAAGCAAATAAATTTCTTAGCCGTGGTTAGAAGCATCACGAGATTTAAAAGCATGGTAATACTGTACGAACACACACGGTCCGTGGTGTAAGGTCGTCGCGAGGACACTGTGCATACGGAAACGTAAGTGCTATATGAAGTCACGCAGGAGGTACGCGACCATGTTGCAAAATATGTGCAGTCAGCAAAATGCTTGTATGAACACTCATGGTCCATGGTGTAAGGTCACCGTGGGAATACTGCTACGTAGCTGCTATGTGAAATCACGGAGGAAGTATGAGACCATGTTGAAAAATATTTGCAATCTGCAAAATGCTTAATACATCAGTGAGGAAAAACTCATTGATTGGATACAAGCTGACTTTATTATTCCAATAAAGTTTCGGACATTGTCATCATCAGATATTCCAGAACATCATGTTGCACATAGATACAAAGGGTAGGTGTTGTAGTAGTCTGCTAATGATAGTTACTACTACAACATGAGACTTTTGTATCTATGTGCAACATGTTGTTCCAACATATCTGATGATGGCAATGTCCGAAACGTGTAGTATAGGAATAATAAAATCAGTTTGCATCCAGTCAATTATTTTTTCCTCAGCGACTTGGCAGGCTGCATATTCTGTACATGTAGTGCAATTAAGCAACCGAATGACTTTGGCCGCTAGACCTCGCTGACTGTAAGCAAGGCTTACAATGGTGTATTAAGAAGTCAGAGATAGAAGCTATGAGGCTCTAAACAAGCTAGAATAGGATGAGCTGAAAATGTACTTAAAACAGAACTGACGCTACACTAACATTTTAGTTAAAATTACAAATGCTGGCTCCCAAGTTGAGGGACCCAATTATATCATTGCAGCACCCTGCATGGCTTTCCACAGATTAATCATGTGACTTAAAAAAAGTTATCGAGTACTTATTTTGTGTATTTCCCTGTTCAAAGACTTTAACGGCATCTTTTAGATATCATAATTTGGTTCATTATATGTGGTGCACTTCGTTTTTCTCGAATTCACAGTTTTTGTACTATGGAAGACGTGAAATGAAGCTTCTCCGCATCAAATCATGAACTTCAAGAATACTGCAGATAATTCTGGAGACGGAGTCCTCAGTTGACATATACATAATGATTGTTTGTCAAGTAAATGTACCCCCATGGATATATGTGCTTAGATTTCCTTTCCAACAATTCCTGTCGATATACTTACCTTTCTGTTACGCATTTATTATCCACAGGTGCAGTCTCATGGTTTCTTTTGGTATCAAGTATTTTTTGCATTAGTTAAAATTGCAACATGGCTTACGTCAGTGTCATCAATACAAAATTGTTTTCAACTAAAATATTGGTCCAAAGTTGTGACGAAGTGTGAATCTCCCCTTCGCGCTGACGACGACATACTGCACGCTTCTAACCCCCCCACCCCCCACACCCCCCTCTATTGGCACTTTCAGCTGAGAAAACTTCCTTTGAAATAACGGCTTATGACTCCACTGCTATATTGCGAACCTAACTTTAAGTGGTAATGACGAACATGTCTTGTAGCTGAATTTATATTCGACGTAATTTTAAATTAAGCTGCAATCTAATTTTATGCATGGTTCAGTGTAACACCAGTGTCTGCATCAGGGTATTTTGACTAGCTGCTTCGACTGGAATCGCTCATTTATTTCAAAACGCTTTTTTTTTAAATCTTCAAAAGCAAGTGGCTCAGACTTTATGGGATTGGTTCGTAAAACCTATTCTCCACAAAGCCTTTTACCTCGTTGCGAATAGAGGAAGGTTCTGGCTTTCAATAAACGTTTGCAGTACTGGACATATTTTCGATAAGGGAAAGTAAAAGAGAAAACTTTATTCGCAAAATCAAAACTGATAGAGCGACTTTAAGTAAAATGACTGATACGAAAAGAAACGGATAATTCCATCCAATTTTATTTTGTAAACGAAAAGTTCTGTTAAGCTACCTCATAACCAACTCTCAGGAAGTGAAAATTTAAGATAATATCAACAAAGAGTGTTTTAGTGAGAAGAAATCGAAAAAAGGTTGAGGTTAATGTACTTGCAGTCAATCTTTGACTATTCAAAAGGACGATGAGATCAACAGAATGGTATCACGAGTACTTGCATCAAAGCCAACAAAAACATAAACAAAAAATTAAAGAAACGTTATTACTCTCTGAAGCCGTCATGAATCCATGTACAAATCTATTTCAGACTTCAGATTCAATACAACACTCACCCGGAAATTTAATTTTCAAGAGCTAGTACATTTCCTTGTGCAATCTGATTGAATGAATGTTTTCTCTCATGAGTGTTTCCTCTTTGCATTATAGTTCATGATTTATTGTTTATTTTGATTCAGTAAAATTTCTCTATTCAGCAGTTATAAACTGTTCAAGTGCATATAGTAACATTCTCCGTTCTGCGGAATGTCTGCCACTGGTATCTAACTCCAACTCTGTCAAAATATTTCAGTTATTTAGGTGACATAGCTGCTGGATAGCAAATCCAATTTTCGCACGGAATTTCATTAGTACATAAGACGTATAAGGGCCAGGCAATGACTGAAACGTTCCTGCATCCGAAATAATGTTAACGATATGTCATATGCTTCTGATAAAGATACAAAAGCCGCTTTAGTGTAATGTGTAATTCAGGGAACTAGATCATGGTCGTATGTGACATTCAGCAAGGTAACAAACAATATTTTCCAGTGTGTATCAGTAATTTTTATATGCAGTTATGCCTCTAGACAGGCTGACGTTATCTACATTTTGCTGCAGATAAGGGTGGAAATGAAACCTAAGCAGAGTGTGAAACGTGAAGTTTCTGCGTAATTGTAATCAAGTACGAAGGAGCAACGGAGACCTGGCCAAAAACGTTATGATGTCTGAGACGCAACATCATGAACAAAATATGGCCTCCTCGGTCCCCTTCGTCGAAGAGTAGCAGTTGTGACTCAACGAAATGGAAAATTTGTTCAGATATTCTACTGGTATTCAGACGTGGCCTCGGTCATCCTTAATTCACTAGCATAGCTTTCATTAAACAGGATGCTGTTACATTTTCAGGTGGTTGTCGTCTATCTTATCCTGCTAGGATATGTAAACCATTAGCCTCACTTCCGACGCTATTATCTTCCTGTACTATAGGAAACTCGTCAATGGACACTTTTCGTACAGCAGCTATACTTATCTGAAATACTACGTTGAACAACACCCGAATTCTAACGCAGACATGGAGTCACATTTAGTCTAGCTTAAAAAAAAAATGTTCAGGCTACTCACAAGATTCGCTTCTGGTATTCAATGAGGCAAAATAATTGGTTTCTGTAGTAACTAGACACGTCAGCAAACTACGTCTCTCCATTAAGATACATTTACATCGGTCTAGTTAAAAGTTGATTAACTCTCTGCAGTAAATTGATTTCTTAGGATGGATAGGTTGTGTGACTGCTGTATACAGACGCAGGAGGAGCTGGCCACTGTTCGCGAACAGCTGAACGTGTTGATGGCCGCGGTCAGCCGTCTACAGGCTGCTGCCTCGGAGTGTACATAAATGACCTTGTGGATGACATCGGAAGTTCACTGAGGCTTTTTGCGGATGATGCTGTGGTATATCGAGAGGTTGTAACAATGGAAAATTGTACTGAAATGCAGGAGGATCTGCAGCGAATTGACGCATGGTGCAGGGAATGGCAATTCAATCTCAATGTAGACAAGAGTAATGTGCTGCGAATACAAAGAAAGAAAGATCCCTTATCATTTAGCTACAATATAGCAGGTCAGCAACTGGATGCAGTTAATTCCACAAATTATCTGGGAGTACGCATTAGAAGTGATTTAAAATGGAATGATCATATAAAGTTGATCGTCGGTAAAGCAGATGCCAGACTGAGATTCACTGGAAGAATCCCAAGGAAATGCAATCCGAAAACAAAGGAAGTAGGTTACAGTACGCTTGTTCGCCCACTGCCTGAGTACTGCTCAGCCGTGTGGGATCTGTACCAGATAGGTTTGATAGAAGAGATAGAGAAGATCCAATGGAGAGCAGCGCGCTTCGTTACAGGATCGTTTATTAATCGCGAAAGCGTTACGGAGATGATAGATAAACTCCAGTGGAAGACTCTGCAGGAGAGACGCTCAGTAGCTCGGTACGGGCTTTTGTTGAAGTTTCGAGAACATACCTTCACCGAGGAGTGAAGCAGAATATTGCTCCCTCCTACGTATATCTCGCGAAGAGACCATGAAGATAAAATCAGAGAGATTAGAGCCCACACAGAGGCACACCGACAATCCTTCTTTCCACGAACAATACGAGACTGGAATAGAAGAGAGAACCGATAGAGGTACTCAAGTACCCCCGCTACACACCGTCAGGTGGTTTGCGGAGTATGGATGTAGATGTAGATGTAGATGCAGATGTAGGTTAAAATTAAACAATTTTCTGTCAGTTGATATTGTTCTGCTATGCATAGAAAGTTAAATGCAAGTAAAGAAAAAGAGAAGGAAGATACAATGATGTTTTCATATACATTGTTTTTAGCGCTGAAAGTAATCTAAAGATAATTTATGGGCTCCAGTTTAGGAAATGCTAGTGTAGTACGCAATAAGTTCCGTATACACACGATGTCTCACCTAAGGGTCGTCAGGTGCATTTTCCCTGGTGTTTCAGCAGATATTTGCAATTTTATTTTTGCATTGTGTAGCCGGTGATAGTCCAAACAGTTAATGCGCACCACGTCTTTCAAGCCCAGTGTCGACGGAAAGCGTCGGTTTGTTTCCTATTACAAACAAAATGATTTTTAAAGCGGAATATTATCCGATATTCTTTTTATCGATATGTATTAAAAGGTACAGTAAAACACGAAGAGAAACCAGTACTTCAACAGCGCCAGCACTGCCCTGTTCCGCGCTAACCGCTACCGTCAAGCATCCAGCGCTAAGGAGTCGCTGCAGGATTGCTGTCTATTCTTCGTGTTTTACTGTCCCAGTTAATGCCAATGATAAAAGTAATATCAGACTACACTAATTTCGTAGGGCTCTGTGGAATGGGCACATAAAATTCCGATTTAAAAATGCAATGGGAAACAAACCGACGCGTTCTGTTGTCACTGGGCATCACATGAAACATGTGAGGATCCGTGAGCTGACTGCGGATACGCAATGCAAAAACGCAACTGCAAATATTTTCCGAAACAACTGAGAAAATGGGCCTGACGACTCTTAGGAGAGACGCCTGGTGAATGCATCTCCTACTTACTATAAAATTGTGAACCTGCAAAATGGTAACAACAGAAAGATTGATCGATTATCTTTAGAATCTCTCTCTACCTCACAGTTATTGCAGATCTTTATTTGGAGCACAGGCTGAGAGAGATGGCGTATTGTTTTGGATAATGGAATCATATCCGTCCATTCACACTTTGATTTTCCGTGGTTCCCTAAACCACTTCAGATCGTCGTTTTCTTCTCTCGTCCTTTTATAACCCAAGCAGTGGCTTCATCTCTCATAATCTCGATGTCAACGGGACGTTAATATCTAACATTCGTTTCCAACACGCTGTAGGAGTACAGATGGGATATTCTATCGTCTGTTGTGTTATAATACCAGAACTGCGATGGTGTTTAAGTCAATTATTGTCTGTGAAAGCAGCAGTTTGTCGTAATATGTCATCTGCCGCAGAGTTGAGAGACAAAGGATGGAAATAATGTGAATAGCGATATGAGGTGGAACGAGCATGTGAGAAGGCAAATTATCGATTTCGGTTTATTGGGAGAATTTTAGAAAAGAGTTGTTCACCTGAAAGCGAGACCGCATATAGGACGGTGGTGCGACCTATTCTTGAATACTGCTCGGGTGTTTGGGATCCGTACCAGGTCGGCTTGAAGGAAGACATCGAAGCAATTCAGAGGCGGGCGCTAGATTTGTTACAGGTTGGTTCAAACAGCACATAAGTGCTACGGATATGCTTCAGGAACTGAAATGGGAATCCCTGGTGGGACGTCGGCGTTCTTCTCGGGAAACACTATTGTGAAAATTTAGAGAACCAGCATTTGAAGCTGACTGCCGAACGGTTCTACTGCCTCCAACATACACTGCGTGCAAGGACCACGAAGAAAAGATACGAGAAATTAGGGCTCATGGGGAGGCGTACAGACAGTCGTTTTTCTCTCGTTCTATTTGCAAATGTAACAGGAGGGGAAATGACAAGTAGTGGTACAGGGTATCCTCCGCCACGCACCGTACGGTGGCTTGCGAAGTATTTATTTGAATGTAGATTTAGTACTATGCAGGGGTGGATATAAAGAAAGAAAAACAAGAATACACAACACATTACCATACCTTAGTATTCGAAACAATTCCCAGCCGTCTCAGAATGGATAATTCAAGCTCTCGTGCGGTTTTCAAAGGTTTGTTATACCATTCTTCCTACAAAATAGTGCCACGTGCTGATAACGGTGACGGAGGTGGATGGCGATCACCCACTTTTCTGTCGAAGGTAGACCACACAGGCTCGATAATACTGAGATCTGGTGACTTTAGATGCGACAGTTCTTCCTCATGCTAATAAAACCAGTCTGGACGATGTGAGCTGTGTGAAGAAGGACCCTGTCGTCTTGGAGCACAGCATCACCATTGAGGAACAAAGATTGTACCATGGGAAGGAAGCGATCAGCCAAACTGGTCACATAAATGTTGTCACTAATACGACCATGCAGTGTAACTGGGAAGAGTGTTAACCAAGGCACATCTTACCAAATGACTTTCTTCCGTTGTTCCATAGCCCAGTCTTTGTGGTTTCAGCACGTTTTCCTGCTACGTATATTTGCATCACTGATGAGTGGTTCTGGATTTTCAGGTCACCCTACAATTATGGAGCTCCGTTCGTGCTGTTCTGGAGCTGGCAGGGTTCGCGAGTGGGACATTCAGTTCTGCAGTGACTTTAGCAACTGCTGTCCTCTTATTTTTCGTCACAATCCTCTTCAATGACAGTCCATCACAGTCACACAACACACACACACACACACACACACACACACACACACACAGACACACACTTTTGCCCGCGTTGTGACTTAGTGGATCACGTTTTCCCACTTGCCCTGTATGCAGTATAAATCTTCGATTTAATGCCTCGTGAAATACTAAACACTTCAGCTACCTTGATTTTGGAAGCACCCACCGGTAATTTTCTCACGTTAGAAGTCACTTAGCTCCGATGTACTGCATTCACAACTACACAGAACACTGCCCGCATCTCGTGGTCGTGCGGTAGCGTTCTCGCTTCCCACGCCCGGGTTCCCGGGTTCGATTCCCGGCGGGGTCAGGGATTTTCTCTGCCTCGTGATGGCTGGGTGTTGTGTTCTGTCCTTAGGTTAGTTAGGTTTAAGTAGTTCTAAGTTCTAGGGGACTGATGACCATAGATGTTAAGTCCCATAGTGCTCAGAGCCACACAGAACACTGTTCCGGCCACGAGTGGCATTTGCAACATATTGGGGACACTGCACAGATGCCGCTCATGGTCGAATGCCACAGCGCAACCTGCAGGCTTCGCTGACATTTGCATTTATGTTCAGGCATGTATTTCTCACGGTGTTTCCATGTTCTTCTACCCCCTTTACATGTTGTGTAGGTTTCAAATCCGCTATTCTTTTTGTCACCAGTGACTGCCAGTAACCAATCCTCCAAGTGCTGTGATATGAGTAGCGGTAAACGTTTGACATGTTCTAGCAGCTGTAGAGCTGGAAGACAGAGGCGTCACTATACGCATGATTGAATTTAAACTGACCTTTTATCACTATGTGTCTAACCACAAGTAATTTTAAAAAGTGTACCCCATATTTCATTAGTAAATTACTCTTCAACCTGTGGTGGAAAAGTTATATTCCAACAGTAGTTGCCTATCTTTAATAACGGCGTAACATTCCGCTTTCGGTTGTTACTCTAGCTGTACGTGTACACGCAGTTAGTTAGACTTCTGTTTGTAACCTTTGAACCAAGCTCATAATCTGGTGACTGATGTATACGCTGATATAAGCTGGTTGTCCTTATCTACTGTTACAACAATTTTCATATGTCACTCGTCATCGCACAATATTATTTGTTTTCTCTCCTGTTTTGTTCGTGGATATTGTGCGTGGAAAGCAGCTGCCTATACATTTCAGCAAGAATACTAATCTTCTTACTTTTACAACAGTCAATCGAACAGCATTTCGCGGCTACTGCTTTGCAGTTTATCTCAAATACGTTCAGCATTTCACAATATGCAGAACTCACCTGTGCATCGCTATACTATACAGTATAGGCCAACTTTCCCAACCACTATTGGAATACTGGGCGAATTTCTTCACAGAAAAAACTTACTTTTCGTCGTAAACGTGATCTAGACATAGAAAATTAACTTTATATAGGAATTTTATACGTTTTTCTATTATTAATATTGCTGGCCATAGTTATACATGGATCAAAAAGGGGAGGAGGATGAAGAGGGGGTTGTCATGGAGGTCATGGACACCGTCTCCGTCCCGCCCCCCCCCCCCCCCAAAAAAAAGACATTTTACTCAAAGTGTTTATATTTTTACATCTATTAATATCCAACTTTTTAGCTAAAATACGGAGAATAATGTAGAATGAAATCTAAGAGTCTCGAAAAGGGGAAGAAAATCTGCAAAATTAAGAACTATGTTTAACTCGGAATTGATTTGATTTGATTTGATTTTGACAGGGAAGCTAAAACACCTTAGGTCTAACCCGCCACTGCCCGCACCGAAAGCGAGTTTATTGTGCGGTATCGTTCCCTGTACATCTAGTAAACCCAACCAGTGCCCTTAAATAGTGCAAGTAGTCCTTTTACTACTTTTTTGTTAGACACTATTTCTTCAGGTCTAGTTGTCCCGAAGATTCTGTATCTTTTCCTCTCCAATGCCATGCATTCGAAGATTAGGTGTGATGCAGTTTCTTCACCCTCGTCACAGATCCTACATTTAGGGTCTTCTTCCGTTATACCCATTGTGTGTAGGTGTTTTTTGAAATTCCCATGGCCGTCATCAGCCCAGTCATGAGTTCGATCTCTTTCCTGTTCAATCCCAGGATTACAGAGATTCTTTTAAAACGTGGCTTGGGCGTCATTACCTCACCATGTTTTTGTTTATGGACCTTGGTACAATATTTTACGTGCTGTTTCCTGAGTCGGTTCCGTAGTTCTAGTTCGATCATAGCATTGGTGATTGTCAGGGCAGGTTCCGGTCCAATAAATGGTGTCGTTGCCCCTATCCTGTCCAATCTGTCAGCTTGTACATTGCCACAGATCCCTGAGTGGCCAGGAACCCACACTCGGTTTACCCTATTGCTTCCCCCTAGGTCCAACAGAGCCCTGTGGCATTTTGCAACAGTCTTAGATCTTGTTGCAGGTGCTGCCAGTGATTTCAGGGCTGCTTGGCTGTCTGAATAGATGTAGATGCTACGGTCATTGTAACACCTACACATATTCTCCTCCACACATGCCCTGATTGCAGTAATTTCAGCTTGAAATGCAGAGGCCAGTTTTCCTAGAGGGATGATGCCCTCCAGTCTTGGCTGAACACCGTACACTCCTGCCCCAACGCCTTGGTCTGATTTCGACCCATCAGTGAACCAAAAACTGTCCCACATATGGAGTCGAACTGTTTTTTCCCACTGCTCCCTGCTACCAATTATTATATTGTAAGGCTTGTTGAAGCAGTTGGGAGTCATTATATTAGTCGGCAGGCATTTCCCCAGCCATTCCTATGTTTACCTCACTTATTATGTTAGTGTGTGAATCTGGATATCCCGATGAGATCCAGTTTTTGCCAGTTCTAAGTCTGTATGCTCCGGCTACTGCCTCCATCTTGACCAAAAGGTGTAGTGGAGGTATGTCTAGCATGGCTTTCATCCCAGCTGTTGGTGTGCTGCTAACTCCGCCTGTCTCTGCACCTTAGCAAGTTCCATAGCTGCAACCCGCTGTTCTACCTTCTTCCACCACACTGCGGCCTTGTAGGAAATCCTGTGTCTAACTGGTGTGGTGTCTATCCAGTGCATACCTCTGGGGCTTATGCCCCAGTTTTTACCACAACCCCTTCTGGTACTCACTAGAGTACTTTTTGCCTTGGAGCAGATACTCTCAATGTGAGGGGTTCACGTTAGTTTCTCATCTAAGGTTAGCCCTAGATATTTCACTATCCCTTTCACAGGTAGAGTTCCATCGAAGAGCTTTAGATTCCAACTTAAATGTTGAATATGCCTCTTTGTAAATGGCACCCGTCTTCTTAGGATTAACCTTCAAATCCTGTTTAATGCACCAACTTTGCACAATGTCCAATCCTCCTTGTGCCATATTTCTAACTGTGTCAGCAAATTTGCCAGTTATTACTATGACAAGGTCACCTGCGTATCCTTGGCAGAAGCATTGTATCGGATTAGTTCAAATGGTTCAAATGGCTCTGAGCACTATGGGACTTAACACCTGAGGTCATCAGCCCCTAGAGCTTAGAACTACTTAAGCCTAACTAACCCAAGGACATCACACACATCCATGCCTGAGGCGGAATTCGAACCTACGACCGTAGCGGTCGCGTGGTTTCAGACTGAAGCGCCTAGAACCTCTCTGCCACAATGGCCGGCTCGAATTTAGTTCCTCATTGAATTTGTTCACCACTAGAGTCAACAATAAAGGGGACAGAACTCCTCCTTGTGGGCAGCCTCTAGTGGTGTTAATTACCATCTTTTCATTCACCATGGTAGCCTCTACGTTCCTTCCACTAAGCATGGCCTGGTCCACCTACATATAGTGGTCCCTAGGTCATGCACCTCTGCTGCACTTACCATGGAATCGAAGGTCGTATTACTGAAGGCCCCCTCGATATCCAGGAAGATGCAGAGGGCTATTTCTTGGAAGTGAAATGCTTTCTCCACTCTCCCAACGAGTTGGTGGAGAGCTGTCTCACACGATTTACCTGACTGATATGCGTGTTGGTTTGAATGTAGAGTGGCCTTACTTAGCCCCCTCTCACCAACGTATACATAACCAGTTTTTCCAACGTTTTGAGAATGAAGGAGGACAGACTGATTGGTGTCATATCCGTGGTCTTGGTACGATCAATTCTCCCTGGCTTTGGAGTGAAGACAACCTTCACTGCCCTCCAAACATTGGGAATGATTCCTACTGTTAAGCTAATCCTGAGTAACGTACATAGGACTCTTATGAGATTCTCTCCTGTCTGTCGCAGGAGAGCTGGAAAAATTCCATCTGGGCCATGTGACTTGAACGGTTGGAATGTTCCCACCGCTCATTGGATTTTATTTAAGTCCACACACTCCTTGGCCGATTACCAATCCTCTCTTCGAGTGCCTGAGAACCATTGTCTCTCTGGGATCACTTTCTCGCCAGTGTTGTCCGGCAGAGCATAATGAGGAAAGTGAGTGTTGAGGAGCAGTTCCAGCGTCTCATGTGCTGTCTTTGTATATTCCCCATCCTCCTTCCTCAACGTACCTCCTGGACTGACTGGTACTCAAGTACGGATTCTGTGAAATCTGGCTGGCGCAGCCACGCTCTCCACTTCCTCACAGAATGCCTTCCAGGATGTCTTCTTTGCTTGTCTGGTTGCAAGGTTGTAGTGGACAAGGGCCTCACGATATTTAGAGCTTTATCCTTTACGTCTCGCAATGTTAAACAGTCTTCGTACCTGTTTTCTTTGAATTTCCAAGTTATTATTACACCAAGGCACGCTTCTGATTGTGCACTTCCCGGTGATTGTGCAGTTGTCCTGATATGAGGTCACTATGGCAGGGGTAACATCCTCTGCTACTTCCTCAAACTCCACTGGATTCCTTATCGAGGTTTTAATTTCCGATAAGCCTAAGTCAACGTCCCTCCTGAGTGTCTCCCAGTCTGTTTTCCTGAAATTCCCGTAGGTCATGGCGTGTCTGATTCTCATTACAACCTTGAATTTAATGTACATGTGGTCCGATGAGGATGGCTCTAACACCACATGCCACTGTTTGACGAAGCTGCCCATCATCATGGAACCAAAAATTATGTTAATTACTTCTTCCTTCTGCTACTCCTGAATGTAGGTTCATTTCCCCTATTCAGGACATCCAAGTTGTTAGCTGAAAGAAATTCAAGAAGGTACTCACCTCTACTGTTGGTGTCCTTGCTGTCCCACACTTGGTTGTAGCCATTGGCGTCGCATCCCACCAGCGGTTGGTCACCTTGCCGTTGGCAAGCCTCTACCAGTCTCCTCACCTCCAAAGCAGGAAGAGAGCTGTCTTCGTAAAGAAGTTATGCTGAGGCCAAAATAATTTCCCTCGTGATACCTTCCTCACATTGCTGCGTTTTAATGGGAGCAGAAATCCATCATTGGTATGAAAGAAATTCCATTTCTTGCATAGATGAATGTTCTGGAGTTTCTTAGATTTCTAGCATAAATCAGCTTACCTCGAGGGCCACCGAGGCCCAATACGCCCCCTTAATATAAGTAGGGTTCTTGCATCAGGGCCAAGTCCACTTCCTGCCTCCCCAGGCAGCGGCTCAGGGCAGCAGAGGCCCCTTTACTGCGCTGCAGATTAATCTGCAGCACCTCCAATCTCCTTCTTGCTGCTCTCATTGCCTTTGAGATCTTTGAGAATCCTGACGGTGACCTGCGAGAGCCCTATAAATTTCAGGTCCTGCTCTCGCATCGCCTTCAGGAACTTCTCTCCGACCTCCACCACCAGGGTTCGTCCTTCCGGTACAACCTTCTGGTTGATCATTCTCCAGTCTCGTGTCGAGTCTTTTGGGTTCTGAGCCCATATTTTCTCGAACAGAGTCTTAGGAGAGACATTCTGAAGTACCTTTGGTATCCACCTTTGCGGTTTTACGAAGTTCCGCTACTGTCTTGACTAGCAGCTTCGCATCTTCCCACGGGGATATCATGATATCATGGGCACCTTGTCCTTAAGCCATTCCACCGTTGCACCCCCTCACAGAGAAAAATGAGGGCACCACAATCTAGACAGGCGCTCCTAAAGTTGGGTCTCGGACCAGCGTCCCCCCCCCCCCCCCCCCAATCTTTTCAATCTTTTCAAAGTGGGCCATCTGTACAGATTCTTCTTGCTGTGAGGTAATGGCTACCAGTGGAGAGCCTTCCTGAATAACTGCCATCTTAAAACCGAGACTGCAGTACTACAGGTCTGTTTCCCTATTTCTTGCTTCGGTTTTTTCTGGGCTCGCTTATCCAGGGAGGAGGGACTCTTAGATTCCTCCCTTATCCTCTTGCTGCCTGTCTTCAACGTTGTGGGAGTCTGCGTATCCCCTTCAACCTGAGACAGTTTTTTCTTGGGGGTCTTAGGTTCAAGTCCCTTTAATTCCCTCCAATTGTTTTTAGGAAGCCTTTCTCTCCCTTCGTTTTTCCTCTGTTCCCTGAGTAGTTTGCTCCTCTGGGCCCCAGAAAAGGCTTTAATCTTGATCTGGTCCAACTTCTCGTTTACAGTTCCCACTTATGGGTCAGGTCTAGACCCTGATTCAGTAGTGGGAATGCGTTCCATTGGTCCTGACCCCGATGTTTGGGTGTGTGAGGTCTCGGTTCGGCCGTCAGTTTGTTTTTCTTTATTTTCTTTAATCGTGTCCTTATTGGTCCCACGAGATTTGGTGATCTACACGGTTCACACCACGAATACCCCAGGCAGTGTAAGGCTACTTATTCAGGGAGGTCGTCCAGTATCCTTGAGGCTCCGTTTGCGACACATCTTCCCATGTGCCACGCATCCCTCGGCACGGGTCGCATCGCACCTTGGGTTGGGAAAGGGAACTGAGTAGGGCTAGGAGTGGATAGGGAAGATGGGGCGTTGTGGGACACTCGTAGTCTGATCCATCGGCTGAGGCCTTCCAGCAGTAGTTCCTCTACCTTCGGCATAGCCCTCAGCTTCTCGCGGTTACGCAAGCCTCTCACCCGCACGGATAGTGCTTCATCAAAGTGTTGTACCCCGGAGAGGCAACTCGGAATACTTTTCATTTGTATCGCCAGGGCTAGTCCACGTAGAATGTTTGGTATCATTACTGTGGCACGCTCACAAGGTGACCATAGATGCTGTCTAGCTGTCAATAACAAATCGGCCATAGTTCCACACCAAATAAACATATAAATAAAAATGTTGAAAGTTACACTTAAGTGCTGTAGTGAGTACCGACGTAAACAAATTATGTCACTATAACATTACACATTTATATATTTCACTGTTATTGTTTTTTTATTGCGAATAGGCCATCTGGGGACCACGTTCCAATTTCAGTTCTTCGTTCTTTGTTCTTTTCTTTTCTACCAATATGCCTTCATCTGTTCCCTGTGTTTCTTCTTCCTGTCTTCAGACCAGTCTTTTTTGCTACCCCGCCTTGGAATCCTTCCAATTTCAATAGTTGTTCCCGAAAGGCTTATCTGTTGTTTATATCGTCTATTTTTACATTGTTTCTTTCTAAATCCTTCATTGACTTAGCTTTTTGCAGTCTTCTTCCCCGCAAATATTTGAAAATCTTATTAGTTTATCTACTGCCTTGCATTCGAAATATATTGTTATTATTATTAAAATATGTGTCTCTTTAAAATTGAGAGAGTTACGGCTAGCTACGTCTGACGGACTGTGTTGTGAGGGGCAGAAAAAAATTGTGGCATACTCCTCCGTTCTCCACTTAGAACCGGCCCCTGTATCCGCATTTGGCTACAGTTTCTTAAACTATCACATACTCTCTGTTCTTCATTCCACAGCAAGTCTAAATCAGTGTGTTTATAAATATTTTAGTTATTTCTGCATTTAAATTTGTTTCTGTTTTTTATATCTTTATCACTAGTCCATACAACATATTTATGAATTGTATATGCCAGTAACCATTGTAAGGGACTGAAAGTAACCACTAACACGCAGTTTAACAAATAGAATAACACAGTGGAGTAAACGAAGGAATTCCAGTTTAAATTCTTTTGAGGAAAGAAAAGTAACAGCAAAACGGTTATAATCGAACGCTGAACTTTAAAAGAACAATACAAAAATAATTATTTAGAATAGCAAAATGTAAGTAAAGGAAAAAACACCAACGGGCCATAACTTAGGGAGTGTAATGTTTGACTGCTATACCTATGGCTAACAGAAAACGGATGTACTCGAATTCCTGAACGTTTGCTATGCTGCAAAACTGAGCAAAAACTTTCCTCTTTAATACTGTTTCAGTCAAAGACATGATGATATAAATTATCTTAGTCTGCTGCGTTTCGTACATCGCTTTTTTCATCTTGTCTGTGCTTAATTAGTAAGTACTCCAATGGGACGTTTCTTAGACGTCTTTCGTTATAATCGTTATTGCCCTAACTGGTCAACATGGTAAGTTTACGCCCGGAGAATATTATTTCCTGTTTATTTTTACGTGCTGAGTCCCGGCAACGGCCGAAATTATAGACCGCCGCACTGCTCCGTTTTTGTGACAGGCTTCAGTTCCGACGTCTGAGAAGAACTTGTTACTCTGCTACAAGAAATGGGACGCTGACTTGTTTTGTCGATGGCAGCCATAACTTTATGTAACAAAGTATACTGAATTTAGATGCAGTTTCGCACTTTTGATCTCTTAGTCGCTATCAAAGTACAAATATAATTATCCACTCTTTGAGATAGTGATATCCTGAAAATCTTTCGTACTAGTACTTAGCAATAATATTTTCCGACGGGTTTTATGAGCGCAGCCTGAAATTGCACTTTTAAGCAAATGCTGTTGTATATTGCAGGTCGAGGGCACATCAACGTTTGCGTAATTTCTGTCCCCGAAGGACAGTGTTCCACTTTTTTTTATTAATTTTGTATTTAGTTTCCACTTATTCCGGTTCTGTTTGACAAATTACTTAAAGATACTAGGCCATGGAAGGAATCACTAGAATGGTGGTTAAAAAAATACACGAGATTTGCAATAGTATACAGACATTTCTATTGCAAAACAGCGAAAGGATCTAAGCAACTATGTCGAATACCAGTGTCAAATAAAATTAACTCTTCCTAAACATGCCACAAAATTTTGTTCAGTAAATTTTATGAAGAGGCGGAAAAAATGTGTGATGAAATAGAAGGAACTATTCAGTACCTCAAGGAAGACGAAAATTTAATTGTGATGGTGGACTATAATTCGACATAATGACAAGTACAAGAACATGGGTTGGAGGAAGAGTCACCTGTTCAGATTTTGCACAGACCAACATTTGAACTTTGCTAGTACTTGGGTTAGGAGTGATGACTGAAGGATTTATACATGGTGAAATCTGCACACGAAATAGTTAAGTCCGAAGAGATTCAAATTGTTAAAAAGAAACTCTCGGATAGCACACGAGTTCCGGCATGAAATTAACGAATATAGAAGATATAAGACTGCAGTAGATGAAGCAGACAAGAAGACATACGGATGTCTAAAAAAATTAGATTGACAGAAAGTGCAAAGCTGTAGAAGCATGAATGACTATGGGGAAGGTTTATGCCATCTGTAGAAAAATTGAGGAAAAATATACAGAAAAGTGAAACAGCTGCATGCATATCTAGAACTCAGATGGCAAGCCAGTAGCCTACGCAACAAAGAGAGAAAAGCTAAAAGGGAAAATGAGTAATTGGAGAAAAAAAAAAAACGAAGTTCAAGACAATATTGAGGAAAGGAAAGATTGAGAAGATGAATATGAGACGGGAGAAGTGGTACGGCGAAGAGAATTTGACACGGCTCTGCAGAAACCAGAGTCGCAAAAAGTCACCTATAGCTGACGATATTCTCTCGGAACTATTGAGATCCTTCGACGAAGCAAATATGGCAAACTGTTCCTCCTGATATATAAGATACACGAGATAGGTGAAACTGTCTAGGTCTTAAAGAAGAATTTAATAATGCTAATTTCGAAGCACGCAGGTGTTGACAGGCTAGAATACTACAGAACCATCAGTTTAATAGCTCATGGTTACAATATGCTAAAATTAGTTATTTACAGGAGAGGGTAACATCGGGGAAGATTAATTTATGTTCGGGAGAAATGAAGAGAGACGCGACGCAATACTGATCGTATGACTTATCTTAAAACATAGACGAAAGAAAGATAATCCGAGTTTACAGACCTTGTGGAGATAGAGAACGCTGTGGACAGTACGCACTGGCGTACACTCTCTAAACTTAAGAGATAAAATACAGGGGGCCAAAGGTTATCTACAACCCATGCAGAAACTCGACTGCAGTTTCAACACTCAAATGGTAGTTTAGAATAGAATGAGATAGAGTTGTAGCCCATCCTGGATTCGTCTGTACAGCGAGCAAGCAGTAAAGGAAATTCAGGAGGAATTTGAAAAGAGAAATGGAGTTAATGGAAGAGGAATAAAGACTTTGAGATTTGCGGATGACACTGTAATTCCATCAGAGAAAGCACGGTATTTGTATTCCGCGGACCTCATGAAGGGTAGTCCCTAGGATGTGGAAATAAGTCAAAGATGCGCACTTAATAGCAGTACTGTCTACTGATATTATGTTACTGTATCAGGGCGTTAAATATAATAATAAATTAACTTATAATATTAAATTTAAAAGTTTCAGTGAAGATACTCTGTAACAAAGAAGGAGCTGCCCAACATTAAGTTCTTTTATTCATTCTTTAACTCAACAACTTATATTACGTTTTTTTGGAGAACCCGCCAGGGTAGCCGAGAGCGCTAACGCGCTGCTTCCTGGACTCGGGTAGGCGTGCTGGCCCCGGATCGAATCCGCCCGGCGGATTGCCGACGAGGGCCAATGTGCTAGCCAGCCTGGATGTGGTTTTGAGGCGGTTTTCCACATCCCAGTAGGTGAATACCGAGAAGGTCCCCATGTTCCACCTCAGCTACACGGCACACGGACATCTGCACACATCCGCACTATTCCATGGATTACACTTGCCGCAGACAGTTGGGGTACACTAATTCCGTCCTGGGGGGTACGGGGTGGCAGCAGGAAGGGCATCCGGCCACACCTTAAACATTATCATGCCAAATCCGATTAACTATGGCTGACCCTGCGGGACAAGGCTCAAGCGATAGAATAACTTTGTCCCATAGTGCTCAGAGCCATTTGAACCATAGAATAACTTTTTTTGGAGACTGAAAAATTTCCTCTGTAGCAGTCAACATGTGTCACGAAAACAATGATAGTGTGAAACCTAGCTGGTTGTGTTCGTCCACGAAGCACAGAAAGCAACAGACACCGGCGACCAGGTTGATAGCGTGTTTTTTGACTTCTGGAAGGCGCTGGATGCAGTACCACAGTGCTGCCTACTGAATAAAATACGAGCATATAGAATATCACACCAGGTGTGTGACAGGACTGAAGACTTTCTAGCAAATAAAATATAGTATGCCATTCTCAGTGGGGAGAAATCTTCAGACATTAACTTCGAACGTACCCTAAGGGAGTGTTATAGGACCTATACTCTTCAGAATTTACGTAAATGACTTAGTGGATGAAGTCGGAAGTTCCGTGAGACTTTCCGCAGATGATTCTGTTGCAAGCAGAGAAGTCGCAATGCTATAAAATTTTAGTAACGTACAGGTAGACCTGCAGTGAATCGGCGTTTGTTGCACGGATTGGCAGTTGAGTTTCGACATAAATAAATGTAATATACTGAGCATAAATAGTAAGAATGACCTATTAAACACATACAGGACAAACAATGCAAGTATTCACATGCCTTAAATATCCAGCATAATGCATATGGAGCGATAGAATATGGAACAACCACGTAAAACTAAACGCTTGTGATTCAGATTTCAGAAAAATTCATTAGATGGACTTCTCAAGAAGCGTAGTCCATCCACAAAAGATGTAACTTACAAGCTCCTCACTAGACCTATACTAACATGTTGCTCGTATACGTGGGATCAGTTACCACATAGGACTGATAGAGGAAATATAGAAGATCGGAACAAGAGTAGTGCAGTCCATAACAGGTTCGTTTAGTATACAAGAAAGACTCACGAAGATGCTCTGCCGGCTCCAGTGCCAGACGCTCCAAGAGAGAGGTTCAGCATCACTGTGTGCTTTCTACATCTATATAGATACTCCGCAAGCTACCGTACGGTGCGTGGTGGAGGGTACCCTGTACTACTACTAGTTATTTGATTTCATGTTCCAATCGAAAACAGAGCGAGGGAAAAACAACTATCTACAGGGTGTTACAAAAAGGTACGGCCAAACTTTCAGGAAACATTCCTCACACACAAAGAAAGGAAATATGTTATGTGGACATGTGTCCGGAAACGCTTACTTTCCATGTTAGAGCTCATTTTATTACTTCTCTTCAAATCACATTAATCATGGAATGGGAACACACAGCAACAGAACGTACCAGCGTGACTTCAAACACTTTGTTACAAGAAATGTTCCAAATGTCCTCCGTTAGCGAGGATACATGCATCTACCCTCCGTCGCATGGAATCCCTGATGCGCTGATGCAGCCCTGGAGAATGGCGTATTGTATCACAGCCGTGCACAATACGAGCACGAAGAGTCTCGGGGTTGCGTAGACAAGAGCTTTCAAATGCACCCATAAATGAAAGTCAAGAGGGTTGAGGTCAGCAGAGCGTGGAGGCCATGGAATTGGTCCGCCTCTATCAATCCATCGGTCACCAAATCTGTTGTTGAGAAGCGTACGAACACTTCGACTGAAATGTGCAGGAGCTCCATCGTGCATGAACCACATGTTGTGTCGTACTTGTAAAGGCACATGTTCTAGCAGCACAGGTAGAGTATCCCGTATGAAATCATGATAACGTGCTCCATTGAGCGAAACTAAAATGAGCTCTAACATGGAAATTAAGCGTTTCCGGACACATGTCCACATAACATCTTTTCTTTATTTGTGTGTGAGGAATGTTTCCTGAAAGTTTGGCCGTACCTTTTTGTAACACCCTGTAAAAGCATTGATTTCTCGTATCTTATCTTCGTGGTCCTTACACGCAATGTGTGTTGACGGCAATAGAATACTTTGGTAGTCATCTTAAAATGCCGGTTCTCTAAATTTTCTCAATAGTGGTTCCCGAAAATAACGTCGCCTTCCGGCCAGGGATTCCCATTTCAGTTTCCGAAGCATCTCCGTAATACTTACGTGTTGCTCGAACCTACCAGTAACAAATCTAGCAGCTCGCCTCCGAATTGCTTCGACGTCTTCCTTCAATCCGACCTGTTATCAAACTCTCGAGCAGTACTCAAGTACAGGCCGCACCAGCACTCTATATGCGGTCCCCTTTACAGCTGACCCACTGTTTTCTAAAATTCTCCCAAAAAAACGAAGTCGACCATTCGATTTCTCTACCACAGTTCTCACATAAAAAAGCACTCCGTCTTCAGGCCACGAGTGGCCTACCGGGACCATCCGACCGCCGTGTCATCCGCGGTGGAGGATGCGGGTAGGAGGGTCTCTCCCGGTCGTAACATGGTATTCTTGACCGAAGCCGCTACTATTCGGTCGAGTACCTCCTCAATTGGCATCACGAGGCTGAGTGCACCCCGAAAATTGGCAGCAGCGCATGGTGGCCTGGATGGTCACCCATCCAAGTCCCGACCACGCCCGACAGCGCTTAACGTCGATGATCTCAAGGGAACCGGTGTAACCACTGCGGCAAGGCCATTGCCACAGTTCTCATATGCTCGTTCTATTTCTGTCGTAATTCTGAGAACGCTACGTTCAACTAGTATGTAGCTTCCTCCTATGTATGTCTTGCGAAAGACCTTGTAGGTAAAACTGGAGGGATTCTAGCTCAGGCGGGGGTTTACCAGCAATCGTTCTTCCCACGAACCATTCGCTTCAGGAGTGGAAAAAAGGGAAACTGACAGTGTTACACCGAAAGGAAAGGTTGCTGCATGTTGTATCCACATGGGCTCCAAACTATCATACTTGATTATTGTTGCCTCTGTGTGTCTACAATAGATGTTGGCAGTCTACAAGCATCGTATTAAAGACTAACATATGTGGAGCCATAATTGTAGGACAGGTTGAAGCAGCACCATTCCGAAAGCAATACATTTCGTCACCCGACAACCTGCGACAACGTTCATTTTCACCTTATAGTAAGCAGGAAGAACGAGGGAAGAGTATGATTTAACGTCCCGTCGACAAGAAAGTCACTAGAGTCGGAGCACATGTTCGTCTTGGGGCAGAATTGGGATGGGAATGGGATGTGTCATTTTCAAACCAATAATTCCAGAATTTACCTTAAGTGATGTAGGGAAACCCTGGAAACCTATATCTGGGATTTCAACAACCGTCCTCCCTTAAGTGAATCCACTCACTCAACTCCTTTACATTTGCACCTGCTATCTGAGAAAGAGTTATGGATTACCTGCAATTCTGCGTCATCACCGTTGGTATGAGTCTAGCCGCAGCCGGACTAGGGAATTACTGTTCCTTGCGCAGGCTGCCGTTAACACCACAACACAAACGGCTGCGTTTGGAGCGGAGCCCTGGATGGGACTGTTGATGAAAGGCGTCGCATTGTGTTCAATGATGAATTGTGGTTCAACATTATGCTGGTAGTACGGCGGCGAACTGGTGAACATGTCCCACTTTTGTAATAATTTGGAAAGGCACAGTGGTGTTACTCCTGGCGTCAGGACGTGAGGAACCTTTGACTATGACTTTCGGTAACGGCTGGTAGTGACTGAGGGCAAACTGATAGCACAACGGTACGTCACGAACATCGTATGTACTCACGTGTTACCTCTTATGCGACAGTATCGTTGTGGTACTTTTCTACAATTCAATGCTCGTCCACAGATGAAAATCGTCTCTGTGTATTGTCTGAATGATGCTGACGTTCTTCCGTGGCCATTAAGATCCATAGATTTGTCACTGATAAAACATGTGTGGGACCAGTTCGGACGGCAACTCCGTCCCAGTGCCAGTAGCAGGGCTATACGAGCTCGTAAAGAGACAGTTACAGAAGTTGTGGACCAGCTTGTCTCAGAAGAGCATACAACAGCTTTGTGACGCCCCTATCAACCGAATCAGTGTATGCACCTCGGCCAGAGGGGTTCAACGTCATTGTGATAAAGGGAAGGAATGAATATTAGAGTTCAATGTCCCGTCGACATCGAGGTGATTAGGGACAGAACATAAGCTCTGATTGTTTTAAGGATGAGAAAGGAAATTGGCTGTGCCCTTTTAAAGGAACCATCCCGGCATTGCCTGGAGCGATTGAGGGAAATCACTCTGATAAAAAGAAATTACGATGCAAAGTTCTCCGTACATTTAACTAGGTACCGTATTTACGCAAGTAAAACCACATACGCTTTCATCCAGTGAAGTCATTTCGTTTTCTCATTCCCTTCTGTGTGTTTTACTTTAGTCATCGAGCACTGTATAAAATGCTCTACAGACAGGTGGGTATTTCTGCCATGTAGCCACCTCGTACCACACACAAAAGCTTCGGAAACCAACCAACCACTTACAGAATCAATTCCATGTAGAATCGGTGGTGTACTGCGTTCCAAAGACGAATCTACACACATATGACGCAGATGGTCGTAATGTTTTGGCTCATCAGTTCTGTTTGACAGGAAGACAAAACAATGCATAGTGTACGAATATATATAAAAATCGCCAAGTAATCGACAGTTGCGTGTATTGATAATTACTAGGAGACGAAAAAAAAAATGGATCGGGGAACTGTCGAGAGTGGGTTAGCATAATAATGACTATAATGAAAACGAATTGTAGGTGATTGGGACAGGTAGCCAACTGAATGGGTGGTAGCAGCTAAGTTCCTTCCTGGATTCCAAGACATAAGCAAAGCCGATCAAATGACACGTAAGCAGGTGACAAACAATATGCTGCCAAAACGTGGAGGGTAATTCTGAAAGCTATCATGCATATAAAAGTCTAGAGGACACGCTTATCCAGCAATCCATATCAAATGGTTGATTTTGACAACGATGAGGACAGTATCTACATAGAAATTTACACTGAAGTGCCAAAGAAACTCGTATAGGCATGCGTATTCAAATACAGAAAAAAATGGCTCTGAGCACTATGGGACTTAACTTCTAAGGTCATCAGTCCCCTAGAACTTAGAACTACTTAAACCTTACTAACCTAAGGACATCACACACATCCATGCCCGAGGCAGGATTCGAACCTGTGATCGTAGCGGTCGCGCGGTTCCAGACTGTAGCGCCTAGAACCGCTCTGCCACCCTGGCTGGCTCAAATACAGAGATATGTAAACAGGCAGAATACGACGCTGCGGTCGTCAACGCCTATATAAGACAACAAGTGTCTGGAGTAGTTGTTGGATCTGTTACTACTGCTACAATGGCAGATTATCAAGATTTAAGTGAGTTTGAACGTGGTGCTATAGTCGGCGCACGAGCGATGAGACACAGCATCCCCGAGGTAGCGATAGAGTGAGGATTTTCCCGTACGACCGTTTCACGACTATGCCGTGAATATCAGAAATACGGTAAAACGTCAAATCTCCGACATCGCTGCGGCCGGAAAAAGATCCTGCAAGAACGGGACCAACGTCGATTGAAGAGAATAGTTCAACCTGACAGAAGTGCAACCTTCCCGCAAATTACTGCAGATTACAATGTTGGGCCTTCGACAAGTGTCAGCGCGCGAACCATTCAGCGAAACATCACCGATATGGGCTTTCGGAGCTGAAGGCCCACTCGGATACCTTCGATGACTGCAGGACACAAAGCTTTACTCCTCGCCTGGACCCGTCAACACCGACACTGTACTGTTGATGAATGCAAAGATGTTGCCTGCTCGGGTGAATCTCGTTTCAAATTGTATCGAACGGATGGACGTGTATGAGTATGGAGACAGCCTCATGAATCCATGGACCCTGCGTGTCAGCATGGGACTGTTCAAGCTGATGGAGGCTCTGTAATGGTGTGGTGCGTGTGAAGTTGGAATAATATGGGACCACGGATATGTCTAAATACGACTCTGACAGGTGACACGTACATAAACATCCTGTATGATCACATGCATCTATTCGTGTTTATTGTGTGTTCCGACGGACTTGGGCAATTCCAGCAGGACTATGCGACACCCCACACGTCCAGAATAGTTTCAGAGTGGCTCCAGGAACCCTTCCGCTGGCGTGCAGACTCCCGAGACATGAACATTATCGAGCATATCTGAGAGACCTTTCAACGTGCTGTTCAGAAGAGATCTCCACCCTCTCGTACTATTACCGATTTATGGACAGCCCTGCAGGATTAATGGTTTGAATCCCCTCCAGAACTATTTCAGACATTATTCGAGCCCATGCCTCGTCGTGTTGCGGCACTTCTGCATGCTCGTGAGGGTCCTACACGATATTAGGCAGGAGCACCAGTTTCTTTGACTCTTCAGTGTAGAAATGTTCCTTTTTTATGTAGCCGTAAGGTACCAGATTCTTTTCGCACTTAAAGACACTTTCGACATAACAAATACACTTTGTAGACCATTCGTATAAAAGATAAAACTCTGCGAAATCGAGCAGCAAACCTGAAGCTTTAACTTGGCAGCGCGAGGATTATAGCAAATCGTGACGGTTGGGTAGGCCGAGGGAAGTGAGATTTTCCAGTTACTGGCTGAACGACTTAATTGAACCCGACGCTTGGCTCGGCACACGAGTCCGAGAGCGGAGGCAGGCAGCTACGCTTTAGCCCTTGCGGAGGGAAAAATGCGCTGGTGGCGTCGTCCGCTGCAAAGCTGTTGGGGTCCATTAGGACAGCGCAGAGCTCTGGGTCCGCGCAGGCGGGCAAACAGACCTAATCCCAGAGGAGCGGCGCCGTCACGATGTCTGTGGACACAGTCGCCTTCTCACCATGGCGAATAAGCAAACCAGCAGCACACGCCCGGAACAAACAAGCGCGCCTTCACAAGAATGTCTCTCGCTGCCTCTGTAAAATCTCCCCGAAAAGATGTGTCATTCCAGCGCAAACACAAACGTTACCACAAGCACCAATCCCTTGCGCGACTATGTCTGTGGCAACACGAGTCTCCTCTGGTCTGGTTTACATTTACTAGCAGTGTTAGGCTTTGGTGGTCATCGCAGGAAATTACTGATACAGAAGACGCGCTGTTTATGCTCGACTGAAACGTTTGTCTTTTCTCACAATTGAACCACAACGTAAGAAAACGTAGATCTCCTAATAAATTCGCAGAGATTGATTCATATACAGGGAATACTACTGTCTTTATTCAGAGCTTCAGATACAAAATGACACTTTCTACCACTACACAAGAATGTTGAAAACAGCCTTTGACTACATATTGTAATGGAACATCCTCCTCTAGCATTACTTTTCCTCAACAGTAGTTGTCGATACCAGTATTATTTTTCGAATTTTGGAAAGGTCAGTATTATCTCAGTTGCTTTTCTTAAAACTTTCATATAATTTTATACACTGTACGCTATACTTCAAGATAAAATTTATAAAAATGAATTACTTTATAAAATGTTTTAGTCTCGATGTTATAATTGACAAGTGAGAATTCTGAATGTACAGTTAAAACTATTTTTTAGAAACATTTGAAACTACCTACTATTGGCACACTTAAAATTTCTATTACTAATTATGCAATACTGTAGTGGATTCATTTATGAAATAATAATCGAAAGTAATAATGTAACAGAAACTAGTAGAAACACATTTGTTAAGGAAAATTGTAAATACTTTGGAATGTGGTTATTTCCGCAGAATGAGAGAGTCGTAAGGATACCGCTGATGTGATCGGACGTATCTATATATTTTGTGCGAAGAATGTAATTTCGGCTTTGTTAATGTGCAAAATCAAAAGACTGTATGATATACTAAAATGTGAGAAAACAGATTTACGTAAAAACAAAAATTCTGCAACAACAATCTTCAAATATTTTTTAGATCAATCCAACCGCGAGGACCTAAAATACGACATTTTCAGTTTCAAGAATCAGACCCCTGAACAAGAAGAACTGGAGCCAACTCTACACGACAAGCCAAGTATACTAGAAAGTTTGTTGTAATCTTCTCTCCTCTCAAATCTTCATAAAAGATTAATGTGGGCAATAGATGGAATTAAGGAGTCAAATACGGAATGATTGTATACACGAAGTTACAAACTTTAAGAAGCCAACAGCCAGTAATGAAAGATTGCTATTGACCTTAGGTTAATTTCTGATACTACTAATATCTGCCTACTGGAAACTTATCAGTTTATTTTAGAAAAGGAACTATACATAGAAGTATTCTGTAACGGTAACACCGACCACCTTAAACGGCAATCGATGTTAACGTTATACTTCTGCGAGACATTTTTGGAAGTAGTGACCGTGTGATAACCTAATGGAAACAAATCAATCAAACTGAGATTCGTTTCCGAAACACTCCAGCATAGTATAACCTACCGTAAACAGCTGGGTCAGGAACAGACGTTCTCCTAGCACAAAATGAAGTTGTAACATTACATATTAAAATTGGTCGCTAGCCTAATTAGGCATTCTTGTGTCAAGCAAAATGATAAATCAGGAGGCACTGCTAAGGCTAACCTAACCTTCCTTGACACACACACTAAACTCTTTCCTTATATCTGTTCACACTACAATACAGTAACCTAACCTGGCAGATAATGTACTACTAACTAGTAAGTCAGACAAACAAATGGCCAATGAGATAGCAAACAGCAACATATTTCTATCAACAACACGTACCTTAAATGAACTAGGTGCAAAAGTTTATAAAATCAGTTACCGACACACATAAAACTAGTAGCAATACTGAACAGGAAAAAGCTTGAAATGATTCTGAATTTAAATCAGGGGGTCTGCTAATGATCATACTCTATAACTTCATTGCTTAGTACAGGGTCTCTATGCATGTGCATTAACCAGTTGCACTAGAATAGATAACACAGTAAATAGTTCTTTCTTAAACTCGCTTTGAAGCAATTAAACAGAACGCAAGTCTAACTACACTGGCTCTGAAGAAGCCTTTGAATTATTTCATTAACTAACTAGTCTAGTACATGAGGACCCTTAAACTTTCATGGTTTGAAGAACAATGCTCATTAAAAAAATTACAGCAGTTTGTATGAGAAATGGTAAGTATTCTTATCATTAATTATTAATTAAGTGAACCACAACAAACTATAACTCTTTAAACTACAAATATGCTTTCATAAGCAGTCTATTGACCTACTCAAAATTATAATTGGCCGTGCAAATGACAACACAACTTTAAATTCAAGTTCAACGCCTTTCTCATAATAAATTAGGACACTAGGAATTAAATTCACTAGGATAGTATTCCTGCCCAGGTTAGTGACTTGAGATAATCACAGGTGTAAGACAGAGTTTTTGGAACACCACAATTATTATCATAAAATCAACCAAATTTCACAAATACCTGGTCCATTTACAGAGTACCAAATATAAACAATTTAGTGGAAGGCTGGTGGCACTGGTGGCGTAATTTACAGTGACTATTAACCTGGCAGTGATGCAATCATAGCAATACTGTTGGCCTCGCCCTGTTACGTATCTTCTTGGCGTTGGAACTATGCTTTTATAGGGCTACAAAGCATGCCATGATAATGTTATCACTAAATACAGTCTCCGAGGCCCATAAGTACTGCCCTTAAGCTCTTCTGGCCTCAAAACTCCAGGAATATGAGACGCAATGTGCCACTACCACTAGCGACGAGTTAACCACAGCACTGCTCAGCCCAGACTCCTTACTCGTCACAAAGGACGGGTTGCCACTTGCGCGCCAACTACACTCTTCCACTCTACCAGACTCCTTCTGTAGCAGCGGGGCTTCCCCACAATCTTTTATATTCAACCCATGTTCCCTAACTATGGACCTAGTGATTTATAGTACATTATATAACAATAATTACAGTAGGTATTTAAATTCACAAGCATATTTTAAACAACATCGTTCAAAGTTTCACGTAACTGAAACACGTATACATAGTCAAAGAATTTCCATGAGAGATGCAACATTATACATAAGCAGTACTATAAACTGACACAGAAATATTGATGCAGATACAAAATAGGTCAAAAATAGGTATTACAATTTGTGCAATAATTAGCTTAGCGTATAAAAACAATATGAAACAGAATTTGTGAGACTTTATGTGCTATGTTTTCCACAGAACAAAACATTATATTTTTTGAAAATTATCAGTAAAACTGGAACATTGGAAGTAAAGTAAATAGAATAAAACAAGTTGGAAGACTGTTCTCCGAGCAGTAGTTAACTGTCTGCAACATCAGTTGTGCCTAAATACTGAGACTGGAATTTTCACATACGGATGTTTCCATTTTGCAATCCGTAACCTGGAGAAGGAAAAAACGGAAACAGATGTTGTAGTCAGCAATAAAATTTTGGGGCTTACTTCATAATATCAGTTTTCTAACGACGTGTAAATTATGTCACTGTTGAACGTCTCCCGACGGTGGTTACAACGAGCAGTTATCGCCAACATGTATATGGGATGTTTCGAGGGAGAAGCCCTGCAATTAGCCCAGTGGAAACCTACCTGTTTACTCCGGTATGTCGTAGACACCTTCGTCACATGGCAACATGGAAAAGGTAAACCGAATGATTATTTCGTAGATCTCAATTCCGTACTCCAGAGCTTCAGTTTTAGCTTGAAAGACGAAGTGGATGGAGTGCTCCCCTTTCGGGATGACCTTGTAAAAACAAGAGCAGACTGCACGTTGGGCCACAGCGTGTACCGTAAGAATGCACACCTCGATCTATACTCACATGCGGCCAGCTGTCACCACCCACCGCAGAGGAACGGCGTGCTCAAAACATTGGTGAGTAGAGCTCCCATCCTCTCTCACAATGAGAGCCTCAATCGAGAACCTGAACTTTTGAGAACGGTGTTCCGGAAAGACAGCTACACGTAGTGGCAAATTGGGAGAGCTCTAAGACCAACACCGACTGGTCAACCGGCAGAAATACACTACTGGCCACTAAAATTGCTACATCACGAAGATGACGTGCTACAGACGCGATATTTAACCGACAGGAAGAAGATGCTGTGATATGGAAATGATTAGCTTTTCAGAGCATTCACACAAGGTTGGCGCAAGTGGCGACACCTACAACATGCTGACATGAGGAAAGTTTCCAACAGATTTCTCACACACAAACAGCAGTTGACCGGTGTTGCCTGGTGAAACGTTGTTGTGATGCCTCGTGTAAGGAGGAGAAATGCGTACCAACACGTTTCCGACTTTGATAAAGGTCGGATTGTAGCCTATCGCGATTGCGGTTTGTCGTTTCGCGACATTGCTGCTCGCATTGGTCGAGATCCAATGACTGTTAGCAGAATATGGAATCGGTTGATTCAGGAGGGTAATACGGATCCAAACGACCTCGTATTACTCGCAGTCGACATGACAGGCATCTTATCCGCATGGCTGTAACGGATCGTGCAGCCACGTCTCGATCCCTGAGTCAACAGATGGGGATGCTTGCAAGACAACAACAATCTGCACGACCAGTTCGACGACGTTTGTATCTCGGAGGCCATGGTTGCGGTTACCCCTGACGCAGCATCACAGATAGGAGCGCCTGCGATGGTGTACTCAACGACGAACCTGGGTGTACAAATGGCAAAACGTCATTTTTTTCGGATGAATCCAGGTTCTGTGTACAGCATTATGATCGTCGCATCCGTGTTTGGCGACATCGCGGTGAACGCACATTGGAAGCATGTATTCGTCACCCCCATATTGGCGCATCACCCGGCGTGATGGTATGGGGTGCCATTGGTTACACGTCTCGGTCATCTCTTGTCCGCATTGACGGGAACAGTGGACGTTGCATTTCAGATGTGTTATGACCCGTGGCTCTACCCTTCATTCGATCCCTGCGAAACCCTACATTTCAGCAGGATAATGCTCGACCGCATGTTGCAGATCCTGTACGGGCCTTTCTGGATACAGAAAATCTTCGACTGCTGTCCTGGCCAGCACATTCTCCAGATCTCTCACCAATTGAAAACGTCTGGTCAATGGTGGCCGAGCAACTGGCTCGTCACAATACGCCAGTCGTGTTGAAACTGCATGGGCAGCTGTACCTGTACACGCCATCCAAGCTCTGTTTGACTCAATGCCCAGGCGTATGAAGGCCGTTATTACCGCCAGAGGTGGTTGTTCTGAGTGCTGATTTCTCAGGATCTATGCACCCAAACTGCGTGAAAATATAATCACATGTCAGTTTTAGTATAGTGTATTTGTCCAATGAATACCTGTTTATCATCTGCATTTCTTCTTGGTGTAGCAATTTTAATGGCCAGTAGTGTAGAAGGGGAGCTTCAAGAGGATGCGGCCATTGTATTTGTTCCATTTTGTGGCACATCATCCGTGGAGATTAGACGAGTTTTTTGGAAACGTCAAGTTAAGACTCTATTCCATCAACCACCTAAATCGCAGACACTGGTAGGCAGTGTCAAGCATGATCTCGGACTACATAATTTCGGGGTCTATCAGATCTCCAGCAAATTTGGCATGACTTACATACGTCAAACGGTGCATACTGTCGAAGATTTCGTGAACACCACACTGCAGCAGCCTGAAAATTCGGCAGTCGCTGAAAATTGCCTATCAGAATTACAAGGAATGGATTAGGATCATAATATAGTTTTGACACAGACGTCTAACTTCTCGGTCCATGTATCGAGATTCGAGTACGGGAACCGCTGATCAATAGTCGTTGTGGCTATGTCCTTAATAAGGCGTGAGAACGCGCATTGAGTTTGATTTATAAGGGGAAGGAGATATCCCACAACGAACTGGCTTCAGGGAGAGGCAAAGCAACAGAGGAGACGCCACAAGCACGCGTGCCAGGGCACGAAATTCGGACGGAGCAACTTGGCGATGGGAGGACGGGGTATGAGCCGTTGGAAGTATGTCCGCGTACAGAACTCTACGTCGGATGGAGGAGAGAGTAGATATAAGCTCTGCATCAGCTTCTATCCAGCCCAGGGAAAGGAAATGAAAAGTTAAAAAAAGAATCCTAGGCACTCATTCCGTCAGCGCACCTGATGATGTCAACGAAGTCGCTTGCCGAAATATTGTGCCCGTTGGAAACTGACATCTGGCGTTTCACCAGTGAACTGTTTCATCAGGGTATAAATACCTAAGACAATGATTCGAGAATTTCAGGGGCAAAACTTGTCTCCTGAAAATCAATAATAGCATATGATTTGTTTTTTCTGCACGTACATTCTCTGTCAAATGATGGCTCTGTCTCTCTGGTACATCAAATGACTGAATTTCCGTTTCTGATACAAAGTCAGTCCTGTCGGAATGTTGTAGCTGTGAAAACATTTGGGTACCACCCTATGAGACACATATCGAGTGAAATGGCGCTGTGGTTGGCGTGCTTCACTTGCATTTGGGAAGTAGATGGTTGATATCCCCGTATGGGCATCCAGATTTAGATTCCCCGTGCTTTCCCTAAACCACTCCAGGCAATTTCCGGGATGGTTCCGTGGAGAAGGGCACAGTCTATTTGCTTTCCCATCCTTCCCTAATTCGAGCTCGCTCTACGTCTCTAATGATCTCGTTGCCAATGGGACATCGAAACCTTCTCTTGCTTCCTTCCTTCTGAGGTACAGGTGAGAAGATACTTCAGTTGCAGCGTAAGTCACATCAGCTTCTCCAACAGGAAACGTATCCAGCTCAGGTTATCAGAGGTTTCAAAAGATATACATCATGAAAATGCGCCCATTATCCTGCATGATTAATGACGCTTATATTCCATTCAGAACGAGGTGACGATCAGAGGCGTCCAGTTATCAAAAGATATGACAGCCCACACCATCACTCCTGGTTTTCTGGCTGTATGGCGAGCGACAGTCAGCTTGGGAACCCACCGCTATCTGGAGAGTCTAGACACGTCTTCGGCCTGGACTCTCGTTGACTGGACTAGAATTGTTTTCAGTGCCCCACTTCGAACCGAGCCCCGATAACCGACGAAGACGTGTTTGAAGACGCCACGAACAGTAATTGGATACCAACCTGACGGTCTCCTGCCATGCAGCCCGACAACGAGGAGTGATTGTCTGGAACGCGATTTCATTTCATAGTAGGATCTCTTTAGTTGTCATCCACTACATCCTCACAGCACTGCGGCACGTCGACGATATTCTACGCTCCGTTTTGTTGCCCTTCATGCAAGCCATGCTGGCCTAACATTTTAGCAAGATAATGTCCACCTACATATAACAATAGTGTGTACTGCTTGTCTTCGTGCTTGCCAAATCCTACGTTGGCCTGCAGATCTCTCCCCAATTGAGAAGATTTGGAGCGTTATGCGTGGGGCCCTCCAGCCTGCTCAGAAATTTGACGATCTAACGCGCCAATTGGATAAAATTTGCACGATATCCATCAAGAGGACATCCAACAACTCTATCAATCAGTGTCAAGCCGAATAACTGCTTGAATAAGAGCCACAGGTGGACCAACGCGTATTGGCTTGGTCAGTTTGTGAAGCTCTTTCTGTTGAATAAATCATTCAATATTTCTAAAACTGTAATCATTTGTTTGTCTTACATGAACCTAGCTTTTACCGATTTCCGTCCTATTCGGATAATTCCATCATGGTGAGTCTTTTTTTTCTCTCTGTTCCTTTGTATTTTGGGGACGGAGCATTTCCCGTCACTGACGTACTCATTTGACGTTTTCCACTCAAACAGAAACTAAGGAATGGATCAAAAACATGATTCAACCAGAATATGTATGTCGTTGGAGTCTCAGTAGGACGTACCTTTCGAATAGTCACCGACAAATTTGCGATTCGTGGGAAGGCTATAAAAACATCTGATACAAAGTAATAAAGAAGTCGAAACTGTTTACATCTTGTGTAATACACAGCTTGCCATTAAAACTGGCGGTACTGTTAAGATGACATGCAACGAACGTCATATTAGTCTGAAGTGAACTACATGCTTGGATACGCAAATGATTAGCATTTGAACACAACCGCATAACTTAAATAGTATTAACCCCACCTGCATTCCGTATGTAAGCATAGATTATGCAGCAGGTTTCTCATTCAGAAATTACATTTGAGGTATGCTAGTTCA
Organism: Schistocerca serialis cubense; assembly: GCF_023864345.2. Classification (NCBI taxonomy): domain Eukaryota; kingdom Metazoa; phylum Arthropoda; class Insecta; order Orthoptera; family Acrididae; genus Schistocerca; species Schistocerca serialis. Next base: position 150,438,727 of record NC_064640.1, read on the forward strand.
CAAGAACATGTGTTATGTATCATGTAACCAGTTGATTGTCCAGAGATATTGCTACTTGTATGGCTCGGGATCCCGCGACTCTCAAGCGAATATAGAATCGATGGTTTCGGGAGGGTCAAAATCAACTGCATTACATTAACACTTGTTCTATAGAACGTGTCAGTTTAACATAAGATCTCTTTAAATTCGTCTATTGAGTAGAGAGAGTTGTCATTCAGAAATTCTTATAATTGATTTATAAATGCTGGTTGGCTAGCTGTCAGACTTTTACTGCCATTTGGTAAATGACGAAAGACATTTGGGGCAGGATAATTCACCCCTTTCTGAGCCGAAGTCACATTTAACCGAGAATAGTGAAAATCATCCTTGCTTCTAGTGTTGTAACTACGTACTTTGCTATTATTTTTGAATTGGGATGGTTTATTAATAACAAATTTCGTAAGTAAATACATGGATTGTCAAGGTACTGTGAATATCCCTAGTTCCTTAAATAAATGTCTTCGAGGTGATCTTGGGTAGGCTCCAGCTGTTATTCTGACTACACGTTTCTGTAAAATGAATAGTTTCTCTCTTATTGATGAATTATCCCAAAAGTGATTCCGTATGAAACCAGCGAATAAAAGTAGGCATAATAGGCTTATTTAATGATATGTTTATCACCAAAATTTGCAGTAACTCTAATAGCATAAGTAGCTCAACTCAAACATTTCAGCAGATCATCAACGTGTTTCTTCCAGTTCAATTTCCCATCAGTGCACACATCCAAAAATTTTGATTATTCTGTCTTAGGAGCAGGCTTCTGTTCAAAGTCTATAATTACCAATGGTGTTATGACATTTACTTTACAGAACTGGAATACACTCTTTTTTCTTAAAATTTGGTGAGTCTATTTGCAAAGAACCACTTAATAATTTTCTGAAAGACATTATTTACAATTTCGAAAGCTACTTCTTGTTTGTTGGGTGTGATCACTATACTTGTATCATCAGCAAAAAGAACTAGCTTTGTATGTTCATGAATACAGAGTGGCATGTCCTTAATGTATATTAAGAACAATAAGGGACCCAAGACTGAAACCTGTGGGCTACCGTTCTTGGTACATCTACAGTTAGAGGAGTTTGCTGAGTTTTGCACACTAAAAGTACCATTAATTCCAACTTTCTGCATTCTCACAACACAATATGAATTAAACGAGTCGTGCACTGTCCCACTCATGCCACAATACTTATGCTTCTCGAACAATTCCATGATTCACACAGTCAGAAGCCTTTGGAAGATTACAAAAAATCCCAGTGGGCGATGTTCGATTATTCAGAGTATTTAATATTCGATCAGTAAAAACTTACATAGTATTTTCTATTGAAAAGCCTTCCTGAAAACCAAATTGACATTTTGTTAGTACTTCATTTTTACATATATGTGAAGCTGCTCTTGAATATATTCCTTTTTCAAAAAGTTTGTATAACGCTGTCAGTAGTGAGATTGAGCAGTAGTTGTTAGCATCAGACGTATTCCCCTTTTTGTGCAATGGTTTGACAATAAAATACTTCAGCCTATTTGGAAAAATGCCGTGCTTCAATGAGTTACTACATATGTGGCTGAGAATCCTACTCATCTGTATAACTTTAGTACCCAGTTGAAAACGCCATCAACTCCATGCGACTTTTGCTTCTGAGTGAATTTATTATTTTCCTAATTTCGGTAGGAGGGGTGGGCTGATTTCCAATTTTAGCAAGTTGCGTAGGGATTGCCTCTTCCGTATACAGCCTTACATTTTCTGATTAACAGCTGGTTCCTATTTTCCCTACAACACATAAAAATGATTACTAAAAATATTTTCTATTTGTGACTTTTTAGTAACAAATTTTTCATTCAGTATGATAGAAATACAGTGTTCTTGTGCTCCCATTTGCCCTGTTTTCCTTTTAACAATATTCTAAATTGTTTTAATTATATTATCATGGGTGCTAGTCTCAGATATAATTCACGGATTTCTGGAATCCTTAGTAACTTTTCTTAACACAGTGCAGTAGTTTTTAGAGTGTTTGACTATTTCTGGGTCACTACTCCTTCTAGCTATAACACACATTTCCCTTTCCTGTTTTCAAGATATTTTTATCCCTTTAAAAAGCCACTGTTTTTTAGATGGTTTCATATATACCCACAAAGGTACCACGAAATGTATCAAATTTTTAAATGATTACATGTATGATCTCAACGACCCTACGTAACTAGGTCCCGAGGGGACAGACATATCATTCACTTGCAGCGCTGGTTCGTGCGGCCACGTCGCGTACCTTGAATCAGCAAGACAAGAACGAGTATCCATTCAGACAGTGTTACGATGTCTGGAGTGCCACGGACAGTCAGTATGCCAAACACTGTTGCGGCCTCCCTTGACACCTCAGCAGAAAGAGGAATGGCTCTGAGAACATCAGCTCCTCGTGAACAGTTGCCGTTCGTGGAGTCACAACACCTACTCCATTCCCCACCACCGCCTACCATCATGGTATAAATGGTCTGAAGATGGTCACATTCTAAACGAAACCGGTAACCATTGCAATTAAATATTTCGTATTTTCAACCCATTTTTAAAGTATTTTACCCAGATCGCTGTTTTTCTCCACGAGAAATGTTCTTAAATACACTCCTGGAAATGGAAAAAAGAACAACTTGACACCGGTGTGTCAGACCCACCATACTTGCTCCGGACACTGCGAGAGGGCTGTACAAGCAATGATCACACGCACGGCACAGCGGACACACCAGGAACCGCGGTGTTGGCCGTCGAATGGCGCAGCATTTGTGCACCGCCGCCGTCAGTGTCAGCCAGTTTGCCGTGGCATACGGAGCTCCATCGCAGTCTTTAACACTGGTAGCATGCCGCGACAGCGTGGACGTGAACCGTATGTGCAGTTGACGGACTTTGAGCGAGGGCGTATAGTGGGCATGCGGGAGGCCGGGTGGACGTACCGCCGAATTGCTCAACACGTGGGGCGTGAGGTCTCCACAGTACATCGATGTTGTCGCCAGTGGTCGGCGGAAGGTGCACGTGCCCGTCGACCTGGGACCGGACCGCAGCGACGCACGGATGCACGCCAAGACCGTAGGATCCTACGCCGTGCCGTAGGGGACCGCACCGCCACTTCCCAGCAAATTAGGGAGACTGTTGCTTCTGGGGTATCGGCGAGGACCATTCGCAACCGTCTCCATGAAGCTGGGCTACGGTCCCGCACACCGTTAGGCCGTCTTCCGCTCACGCCCCAACATCGTGCAGCCCGCCTCCAGTGGTGTCGCGACAGGCGTGAATGGAGGGACGAATGGAAACGTGTCGTCTTCAGCGATGAGAGTCGCTTCTGCCTTGGTGCCAATGATGGTCGAATGCGTGTTTGGCGCCGTGCAGGTGAGCGCCACAATCAGGACTGCATACGACCGAGGCACACAGGGCCAACACCCGGCATCATGGTGTGGGGAGCGATCTCCTACACTGGCCGTACACCACTGGTGATCGTCGAGGGGACACTGAATAGTGCACGGTACATCCAAACCGTCATCGAACCCATCGTTCTACCATTCCTAGACCGGCAAGGGAACTTGCTGTTCCAACAGGACAATGCACGTCCGCATGTATCCCGTGCCACCCAACGTGCTCTAGAAGGTGTAAGTCAACTACCCTGGCCAGCAAGATCTCCGGATCTGTCCCCCATTGAGCATGTTTGGGACTGGATGAAGCGTCGTCTCACGCGGTCTGCACGTCCAGCACGAACGCTGGTCCAACTGAGGCGCCAGGTGGAAATGGCATGGCAAGCCGTTCCACAGGACTACATCCAGCATCTCTACGATCGTCTCCATGGGAGAATAGCAGCCTGCATTGCTGCGAAAGGTGGATATACACTGTACTAGTGCCGACATTGTGCATGCTCTGTTGCCTGTGTCTATGTGCCTGTGGTTCTGTCAGTGTGATCATGTGATGTATCTGACCCCAGGAATGTGTCAATAAAGTTTCCCCTTCCTGGGACAATGAATTCACGGTGTTCTTATTTCAATTTCCAGGAGTGTATTATTGATTCTGCAGTGAACTGCACTGAGAGTGCACATGAGGGCGAAGCGAAACTCGTCTTTCAGCATCTCTGGTTTAATGCCCGCTCCTCAATGGCGACATGTACTCAGATTTTGACAACAGACTACAGGATTTGATCCTAATTTCAAGTGGGTCTACATGAGGTGAATCCATTCAAAAGCGAAAGTGAGTAATCAAAGTAAAAATTCCATTGGCAAAGTTTTTGGAACCACATATAATAAAAGATACAATTGGCTCACAAGGGTTCAGTTACATAAATCGAAGTCGCCATTGCTAGCCTTAGGTACATACACAGTTTTTATCCTAAATACAGTGGTGATGAAAACGTAAGGACATCCACACCATGTGTCACTGCTACATAGCATAGTTCGATGAAACTTGGACCTTACATCGTAAAAACTGCTTCAGTGGAGTAATTGAAAGAAATACGTAATGAGACGAACGGAATGCAAAGACAATAATTACAACGAAGTCATCGTGATTCATGAACATTAGAAACCGTGGGACACAGTTCCCAGTGAGCTATGTGATTACCATCGCGTACGTCTCATCATGATTCGGTAGACGTAACTGCGATGAGATGAGTAAAACGTAACAACTTATAATCTTCCGATAATATCAAGAACGGTCGGCGACAAGCCAAGTAATCCGAATTAGCGATAACGGCGCCAAGCTAGTAAATTTGTACGAGACGTGCGGTCGGCAGAGTGTTAAGTTCACCACCAGTGTATCATGTTTATTTCCCTAACATTAATGTTGATATTCGACTCACTTTATTGCTCTTGTTGGTGTGTGACTCAATTTATTACTTTATTTACAAGTAGCATTCCATCTTTAAGTAGTCACTACGGACTTGGGGAGCACATAACTGTTTACTTGTATTCATCGTGGACTTGGTCTCCAATACAGCGCAACGGAAATTCACACAAATGTGTAGTTGGCACATGTCCATTTGATGTCTCAAATGGCTCTGAGCACTACGGGACTTAACATCTGTGGTCATCAGTCCCCTAGAACTTAGAACTACTTAAACCTAACTAACCTAAGGACATCACACACATCCATGCCCGAGGCAGGATTCGAACCTGCGACCGTCGCGGCCACGCGGTTCCAAACTGAAGCGCTTAGAACCGCACGGCCACACCGGCTGGCTACATAAGACAAGCGGAGGTTTGAAAGATGAGTACACCGCAATACAAGAAGATAGTTCTCCATGCAGCAGACAGTGACTCTCCTTTCAGCATAAAGCAAATAACTGTGAAAAGTAATGTTGACCACGTATCCATTTGGCGAGTGTTACAAGACAACTGTATGCATCCACACAATTTACAGTATATGCAGACACTGTCGGCAGCTGACTTTCTTGCGCTTTTGTGAACAGTCAACAATTGTTTTAGTGGGACTGTTCTGTTTACGAAAGGGCGTCGTGTCAACGCGGTCACCCTCCAAATTTTCGTAATCAACACGTATGGGCTCAGCTGAATCCGCACGTAGCTGCTAAAGCTCGTCATCAACAAAGATTTTATGTCAAAATTTGGGTTGATGTTCTAGGTGGTTATTAGGGGCTAATGCTCTTCCACCCAGGTCTAAGGGCACTGAGCACTTTTCCGGCTCCATATTGTGAGAATATCAGTACCTGTTTCTTTCATGCACAATTTATTTTGTGTTCACTTTACAGTAATGCACTTTATCACGGTTTGGAAAATACTTTCTAAATAAGTTGCTGCTTCACATCTCCTGTGCAGCAAGCTACGTAAATTTAAGTATTAACTGTGTTTTTATTACTTGTTACTTCTTTTTCCGTGTGTTTTTTGCTTTTAGGAAGCTTTAAGTTTCGAGTACCAGTAATAGTGTTCCATTGATATCGTCTTTGTTTTGAATACAGTCCAGAGACAGTTAGTGCTCATTTTCATTGTTTCCAACAAGAAGTGTCTAGTAACCACAGTTTAGTCAGCTATCAGCCGCCTTTAGTGAATTAGCAGTCTAGTTAAAAGTTGATTAACTCTCTACAGTAAATTGTTGATTTCTTAGGATGGATAGGATGTGTGACTGTTGTGTACGGACGCCACTGTTCGCGAACAGCTGAGCGTGCTGATGGTCACGGTCAGCCGTCTTCAGGCTGCTGCCTCGGAGTGTAGCGGCAGCGGGGAGTCTGGTGCGTCGCACAGTACACCCCAGGTGTTACATGCTTCACCCACGGTCCCTGCTGTCGAGACATCTTCCCAGGTACCGGGCGCAGTTGGGCCACCCTCTCCCTGAGGGGAGTGGCGGGGTCAGCGGCGTTCACGTCGCACGAGGCAGAGGGTCAATGTGGAGGCTGGCCTTGTGGCATGGCTGCCTGTGAGTGGACATGTGGCAGCTCCTTCAGCAGGTTCCGAGCAGGCACACGGGGGGAGGGGTTTATTAGTGATTGGGAGCTCCATTGTTAGGCGGGTGATGGAGCCCATTAGGGAAATAGCGGAAAGGTCAGTGTTCACTCTGTCTGCTTGCCGATGGGTCTCATGCAAGATATGGAGGAGGCCCGGCCGGCGGCGACAGAGAGCACTTGGTGCACCCGACTGCAAATTGTTGCTCATGTCGCCACCAATGACTCCTGCCGTCTGGGTTCAGAGGTCATCCTCAGTTCATACAGGCGGTTGGCGAAGTTGGTGAAGGCGGAAAGCGTCGCTCGCGGGGTGGAATCTGAGCTAGCTATTTGTAGTGTCGTTCCCAGAACCGATCGCCGCCCTCTGGTTTGGAGCCGAGTGGAAGGCTTAAACCAGAGGCTCAGACGATTCTGCGGAAATCTGGGGTGCAAATTTCTCGACCTCCGCTATCGGGTGGAGAAATGTAGGGTCCCGGTGAATAGGTCAGGCGTGCACTACACGCAGGAAGGGGCTACAAGGTTAGCGGAGTACGTGTGGAGTGCACATGTGGGTTTTTTCGGTTAGGGAATTCCCTTTCTAGGCCCGACAAGACGCCTCCCAAGACGCGACAAGGTAGCAGTAAGCAAAACGCAGCAGAAATGACGATATTAATGTGGTAATAGTAAACTGCAGGAGCGTCTATAGAAATGTCCCTGAACTGCTCTCATAAATAAATGGTCACAATGCCCATAGGGCGGAAAATTGGCTGAAACCAGAGGTAAACAGTAATGAAATTCTAAATTCAGATTGGAATGTATACTGCAGAGACAGGCTGGACAGTGAATGGGGAGGCGTGTTTATAGCGATAAAAGAGCAATAGTATCGAAGGAAATTGACGGAGATCCGAAATGTGAAATAATTTGGGTGAAGGTCACGGTTAAAGCAGGCTCAAACATGGTAATTGGATGTCTCTATAGGCCCCCTGGCTCAGCAGCTGTTATGGCAGAGCACCTGAAGGAAAATTTGCAAAATATTTCGAGTAGATTTCACGACCATGTTGTAGTTTTGGGTGGAGATTTTCATTTACGAGACATAGAATGAGAGACTCAAACGTTTATAACGGGTGGCAGGGACAAAGAATCCAGTGAAAGTGCATTATCTGAAAACTTCCTTGAGCAGTTAAACAGAGAACTGACTCGTGGCGATAACATTTTAGACCTTCTGGTGACGAACAGACCCGAACTATCTGAAACAGTTAACGCAGAACAGGGAATCAGCGATCATAAAGCGATTACAGCATCGGTGATTTCACCCCTAAATAGAAATATTAAAAAAGGTAGGCGACAAAACTCAGGTTTCAGAGTACTTGTCGGCTCAACATAAAAGTTTTATCACAAGTACAGATAGTGTTGAGGACCAGTGGACAAAACTCAGAACCATCGTACAATATGCATTACATGAGTATGTGACAAGCAAGATCGTAAGACATGGAAAAGAGCCACCGTGGTACAACAACTGAGTTAGAAAACTGCTACGGAAGCAAAGGGAACTTCACAGCAAACATAAACATAGCTAAAGCCTTGCAGACAAATAAAAATTACACGAAGCGAAATGTAGTGTGAGGAGGGCTATGCGAGAGGCGTTAAACGAACTCGAACGTAAAGTTCTATGTACTGACTTGGCGGAAAATCCTAAGAAAATTTGGTCTGATGTCAAAGCGGTAGGTGGATCAAAACAAAATGTCCAGACACTCTGTGACCAAAATGGTACTGAAACACAGGATGATAGACTAAAGGCCGAAATAATAAATGTCTTTTTCCAAAGCTGTTTCACAGAGGAAGACTGTACTGTAGTTCCTTCTATAGACTGTCGCACAGATGACAAAACGGTAGACATCGAAATAGATGACAGAGGGATAGGAAAACAATTAAAATCGCTCAAAAGAGGAAAGGCAGCTGAACCTGATGGGATACCAGTCCGATTTTACACACAGTACGCGAAGGAACTTGCCCCCCTTCTTGCAGCGTTGTACCGTAGGTCTCTTGAAGAGCGTAGAGTTCCAAAAGATTGGAAAAGGGTACAGGTCTTGCCCGTTTTCAAGAAGGAACGTCGAACAGTTGTGGAGAACTATAGACCTATATCTCTAACGTCGATCGGTTGTAGAATTTTGGAACACATATTTTGTTCGAGTATAATGACTTTTCTGGAGACTAGAAATCAACTCTGTAGGATTCAGCATGGGTTTCGAAAAAGACGATCGTGTGAAACACAGATCGCGCTATTCGTCCACGAGACTCAGAGGGCCATAGACACGGGTTCCCAGGTAGATGCCGTGTTTCTTGACTTTCGCAAGGGGTTTCATATAGTTTCAAACAATCGTATAATGAACAAAGTAAGAGCATATGGACTATCAGACCAATTGTGTGATTGGATTGAAGAGTTCTTAGATAACAGAACGCAGCATATCATTCTCAATGGCGACAAGTCTTCCGAAGTTAGAGTGATTTCACGTGTGGGTCAGGGGAATGTCGTAGGACCGTTACTATTCACAATACATATAAATGACCTTGTGGATAACATCGGAAGTTCACTGAGACTTTTTGCGGATGATGCTGTGGTATATCGGGAGGTTGTAACAATGGAAAACTGTACTGAAATGCAGGAGGATTTGCAATGTAGACAAGTGTAATGTGCTGCGAATACATTGAAAGAGAGATCCTTTCTCATTTAGCTACAATATAACAGGTCAGCAACTGGAATCAGGTAATTCTATAAATTATCTGGAAGTAGGCATTAGGAGTGATGTAAAATGGAATGACCATATAAAATTGATCGTCGGTAAAGCAGATGTCATACTAAGATTCATTGAAAGAATCTTAAGGAAATGCAGTCTGAAAACAAAGGAAGTAGGTTACAGTACACTTGTTCGCTCACTGCTTGAATACTGCTCAGCGGTGTGGGATCTGTGTCAGATAGGGTTGATAGAAGAGATAGAGAAGATCCAACGGAGAGCAGCGCGCTTCGTTACAGGATCATTTAGTAATCGTGAAAGCGTTACGGAGATGATGGATAAACTCCAGTGGAAGACTCTGCAGGAGAGACGCTCAGTTGCTCGGTACGGGCTTTTGTTGAAGTTTCGAGAACATACCTTCACCGAGGAGTCAAGCAGTATATTGCTCCCTCCTACGTATATCTCGCGAGGAGACCATAAGGATAAAATGAGAGAGATTAGAGCCCACACTGAAGCATACCGACAATCCTTCTTTCCACGAACAATATGAGACTGGAATAGAAGGGAGAACCGATAGTGGTACTCAAGTACCATTTAATTCTGTAATGCACATGTGGAAAAGACCGAACTTTCACCAGATATGTATGGCATGATGGCTGTGATACCAGACCTACAAAATTCCACGCTTCATCCATATTAACTAGAAAAATACTATATCTAATAAATATTTGCCGTCAAGAACAGTCTTGATCACAAATTACTTATTTCGGTGACTGGTTTCGACAACAGCTGTGGTCATCTTCAGACCAATGAGCTAGAACCTCCTTCTGGTAAATCAAGAGTAAAGAAATAGTTCCAAGTATTATGCTGGTACGTTTCCTTTCCAGAATGTTTCAATGATTAATCAACAGGTACTGTGAAGCTGTAGAAAATGAAGTATAATATGGATATAAAGCCTTAAAATACTTCCTTTACGCACTCTGTATATATGAAAAATTGCAGTCGCGCTGAGGAAATTTTGTTAAAACAGCGACCCTCGCATAACACTTGCACCGAAGAGCCATCACAGACAATATGTAGCATCTTGTGACTATTATTTCAGTGGGTCACACTTAGAAACAGTCAACTCATACGAATGTCTGAACTTAACATATTGTGCAGAATGATCACACAGGCTAACGCGTAGGAAAAGCAATAGACAGACTTCGGAACATTTTTCGAATACTGGTAAAACGCAGTTATTCTACAAAGGAGATAATTCTCAAAACACTCGAGCCATCCTTCCTAAAGTATTGCTCAAGTGTGTGGGACTCATACCAAATCGGGAAACGGTTGATATTGAACGTATATGAAAATGAGCAGCAGGAATAATCACAGGTTCGTGACTCACAGAGGAGCTCGGTTGAGATACTAAAAAATTGAACTGGAGTCGCTGGACAAGATTGGATTAAGCATTCATCTTTTTCTTTATTGTTATTTCATTCCCTTCTCCCCACACGGGTGAGTTGTGGGCTGCCAGCAGTACAATATTCCACTTTTCAGCTAAGAACTTAATAATATAACAAAGATGAGAAAAAGAATATGAGGACAGATTTCCTTTTCTTTAAGTTGAAAATCAAAGACGAAAATCTAATAAACGAAAATACTTGCATTTTAAAAACATATCACGGAGTAGTGAAATTATTCTGCATTTTCACTTTAAGTCTGAAGGACGTGCACCGGTAAAAAAGTATTTCGGGAAGAGAGAATACGTCTGAAGGGCTGAGGGGTAGGAAAATCCGTGGAGATGAAGGTAGGAGTTGCGGTGGATAGTGGGAAGACAAAAGGTGAGGGAGAGAGAGGATAAGGCGGAGTTTGGTTTGTGGGTAGTGTAGTGATAACAAGAGGAAAGGGATGGGGATGGATGGAGACAGATAGGGAGGGAGGAGTCCTGATGCGGAGTGGGATAGGTCAGGAAGAGGTTAAAGTCGGTAGGAGGGATAAAAATCGAGGTGGATCTTATCGTCAGGGAGATGGAGTTGGTGGAAGTTGCGTTGTAATAGGATTGGAGTATGTGTAGGGCGGTGGTACGTGTTTGTAAATGCGCGTCGGCATACCAGAGTTGGTGATCAGGGGGAAGAAAATGGGATTACTCTATGCGGTGAGGAGTGGTGATAATTTCATGAGGTGGTAAAGGAGCCATGTGGAGGAAGGTAAATGGATGCGGAAAGAGAGAAGGAGTGCATGATTTGGACACACTTATAGAACCATGGTTGGGCTAAAATCCATGAAACATTTTCATACCAGAGGATGGGTCGCATCAGGGCTTTGTAGGTGATTAGAACAGTGGACGGGTGTATTCCCCAAGCTCGGCTTGTTAGTAGTTTTAGTAGCTTTAGTCTATTGTGGGCTTTCTATTGGTTGGTTAGCCGGCCGCAGTGGTCTAGCGGTTCTAGGCGCTCATTCCGGAACCGCGCGACTGCTACGGTCGCAGGTTCGAATCCTGCCTCGGGCATGGATGTGTGTGATGTCCTTAGGTTAGTTAGGTTCAAGTAGTTCTAAGTTCTAGGGGACTGATGACCAAAGATGTTAAGTCCCATAGTGCTCAGAGCCATTTGAACCATTTTTATTGGTTGGTTAGTAGGTGAGGGTTCCACGTTAGCTGCCGGTCTACGGTTAGTCCAAGATATTTTAGTGTATGACTTAACTGTATAGGACGGTCGTAAATATCACGGTAAAAATAATGGAGATGAACGGTAGGGGGAGGGGGGGGTTGTCCTATATAATTTTTGCCTGGGTTTTGGAGGGGTTATCATGAGGAGCCGCAGATTACATCAGAAGCTAAGATTAATCATATCGCGCTCAGAGATATTAAAGCAGTCATTATTCCCGCACCTGAGCGGGAAGGAACTAAGATATGTGGTACAATGAGAAACAGCCTCTACCAAGCTTAATAAACTGGTTTGTGGAGTATGGATTCAAATGTAGATGTAGATGAAAAAGTGCGAGGGCACGCTGAAAAGTAATTCCTGTGAATTGTTGATTCTGTTCTCAATATCAGTTGAGGTATTACATGTTATGCACATTACTCGGTCTACCTTCTCGCTTCACTGACGTAAGGTGCAACACTCTAGCACTAGAGGACTCCGAACTGTCACGTGTAACGTTGGGGAGTGTAACGTAACTGGTAGTAGTGGCAGTAGCAGTAATAGTTTCATTCATCCGTAGATCTCTTTTACGAAGATATTGAACACGTCTTGGTATTACAATTTCCGAACCACAAAAATAAAGAAATTCATATATAGAGACATTTCCAGACTTACAGGTCTAGAACGACAAGAGTGTGACAGGTAGTTGGACGTGGCCTTATAATAAAGCCATCCCGCCCATTGACCTGAAGTAATTTAGGGAAACCAGGGCAAACCTAGATTAGGAGCCTCCACTACATTTTCATCTGTTTCCATAACTTGAACGCCATCGAGGACTTCACTTTGATAGTGGTGAAACGGTGAAAGCAGAGGTGATGTTGTGGATCCGTCAACAATGTTCTTCAGTGACGGAATCAACAGACTGGTCTCTCGCTGGGAGAAATGTGTTCGACACCAGGGAGACTATGTTGAAAAATAAGTATGTCGGCACGAAGAAAAACGATGTAGTATGTTAGTAAGATTTGTTTTATTTAAAAAGCTTTAAGATTTTTCACACAAAAAAATCGAAAGTGGTACTTTTCAGCAAGTCCTCGTAATAATCTATAATCATCTGTAAACGGCACAGTATTGTAACAACTTATCGAATATTCAATGCGGATTCGCTTTTCTAACACATGGGAAGCTGCTATGGTATAAGTGGTTGGTAGCATTTACGAACGTGCCATTACTGTGTTGTGCTAGTACATGCAGATACCATAACTTGCGCGATGCAGCTAACCTAAATCTTCTTTGCAATGCACAAGCACAATTGTAACCAACCTCCGTGCCCTGACGTATAGTGGATACGCCCAACACTTTGCACTCATCATGTGTGACATCAGAAAAAACATACGAAGCGGCAACGTCGCACTTAGGGGTATTTCATGCAAAAAGTAGCCCATAATTTTAGTATTTTCTGTACTGTGAGTCTCTAAAGAACATATCTGTAAGGTACACCATGTGATCAAAAGTATCAGGACACCTAGCTGAAAATGACTTATAGATTCGTGGCGCCCTCCATCGGTAATGCTGGAGTTCAATATGGTGTTGGCCCACCCTCAGCTTTGATGACAGCTTCTACTCTCGCAGGCATACGTTCAATCACGTGCTGGAAGGATTTCTGAGGAATGGCAGCCCATTCTCACGGAGTGCTGCACTGAGGAGAGGTATCGATGTCGGTCGGTGAGCCATGGCACGAAGTCGGCGTTCCAAAACATCCCAAAGGTGTTCTATAGGATTCAGGTCAGGATTCTGTGCAGGCCAGTCCATTACAGGGATGTTATTGTCGTGTAACCACTCCGCCACAGGCCGTGCATTATGAACAGGTGCTCGATCGTGTTGAAAGATGCAATAGCCATCCCCGAATTGCTCTTCAATAGTGGGAAGCAAGAAAGTGCTTAAAACATCAATCAGTGTATGCCTGTGCTGTGATAGTGCCACACAAAACAACAAGGGGTGCAAGCCCCCTCCACGGCCACACCATAACACCACCACCTCCGAATTTTACTGTTGTCACTACACACGCTGGCAGATGACGTTCACCGGGCATTCGCCATACCCACTCCCTACCATCGGATCGCCACATTGCGCACCGTGATTCGTCACTGCACTCAACGTTTTTCCATTGTTCGATCGTCGAATGTTTACGCTTACACCAAGCGAGGCGCCGTTTGGCATTTACCAGCGTGATGTGTGTCTTATGAGAAGCCGCTCGACCATGAAATCCAAGTTTTATCACCTTCCACCAAACTGTCGTAGTACTTGCAGTGGATCCGAGTGCAATCTGGAATTCCTGTGTGATGGTCTGGATAGATGTCTGCCATTACGCATTACGACCCTCTTCACCTGTCGGCGGTCTCTGTCAGCCAACAGACGAGGTCGGGCTGTAGGCTTTTATCCTGTACGTGTCCCTTCACGTTTCCACTTCACTATCACATCGGAAACAGTGGACGTAGGGATGTTTAGGACTGGAAATCTCATGTACGGAGGTATGACACAAGTGACACCCAATCACCTGACCAAGTTCGAAGTCCGTGAGTTCCGCAGAGCGCCACATTCTGCTCTCTCACGACGTCTAATGACTACTGAGGTGACTGATACAGAGTACCTGGCAGTAGGTGACAGCACAATGCACCTAATATGAAAAATGCATGCTTTTGGGGGTGTCCGGATACTTTCAATAACATAGTGTAATAATGTATTCACATACTTTATAACCCGAAATAAAACAAAATTATGGTATTTTTGTTAGGTTCTGTATCTGTTACCTACAATACTTTGTGTTATTCAGATGAGGCCTCCAGGTCTTGTTCATTTGGACTCCTCTTCGTCATCATTTTCAGCTTGAGGGAACTGCGCAGTCCATTCTTCGCTTGGGGGCAGTAAATGCAAAGTTTGTTCTAAGAAAGATTTGCTGCTCTTCTTTGGCGTCGGTCGCATACCTATTATTAATGGACCAGATATCAGCAGCTGTCTGTTTAGTATGTCCAGAGTGCATTCTTCGTGTGAGAATTTCGTGGCAAACATCTGTCTGTACAGACAAAAGTGCTTATTGCCTGCCTCGGCTGCCTCTTCTGATAGACTGTCTATAGGTAACAGGGCATTTTAAGTGATAGTTGAGTAGTGCACCAAAATATTGTGTACCATGGGAGACACAGGATGCTATGAACATAAATTAGCACACAGTCTTGCTGTCTCATCAGTATAATCAGAAAATTTGTCTCTGTCTATCTTATGTCCACTCGAAATATCTTCTCCAATAACCTTGAATCGATAGATGAGTTGCAGATCTGTTATTTCTGGTGACGTTTCAGGATCTACAAAAAATCTTCATGTGGTATTCCCGTCATTTCTGTTTCCATAGTCTTGCTTGAGAATTTCTACAATTAATCACAGTCGATTCACATTTCTTGTGTGACGTTTTTCCTACCCTGAACAGATTCCTTTTCAATTTTTCATCGGCTTTATAGCTTTTTGATGTTTATATTAAGGGACAAATGCAACAAAATTAGAAAAATCTAATTCGGACATGGAGTATATACAGGTCGAACTGAAGAGTTTCTGTATTTACTATTTTGATTTTTGACACGCCGTTGAAGCCTTTCGAGGCAGCCTTGCAAATGTAGCATCTTATTGTCGATGCTATCTCTGTAGCTGTATTGCAGACATTTTCAGCCACGATAGTCATTAGCAGTGTGTGTTTTATGGATAAATCGCACTCTGTTCTTGCAATTTTTCTTCTTCTACTGTTTTAGTTGACTGTTAATATAACGAAGTTCTTCATTAGTAACTTCGCCTGTTTCATTAATAAATCTAAATCTTACTGATACGATGGCGTACGCCGGCCGCTGTGGCCGAGCGGTTCTAGTCACTTCAGTCCGGAACCGCGCTGTTGCTACGGTAACAGGTTCGAATCCTGCCTCGGGCATGGATGTGTGTGATGTCCTTAGGTTAGTTAGGTTTAAGTAGTTCTAAGTCTAGGGTACTGATGACCTCAGATGTTAAGTCCCATAGTGCTTAGAGCCATTTGAACTATTTGATACGATAGTGCAGGATTTTTCCTAACGTTTTGGTCTTTATTCGTGTAAGTTGGTGAGGCACTGAAGATGACTGAAATGTGTTCGCATCGTAGTCAAATGGTTGTTTTCAAATTTTCGTGTAAACTGAATTTGCTACGAACCACCACAACCCCATTTATAAATAAATTCCAACGTATTTACGTCATCATTTGGTAGATCTTTTAAAACTTCTTGAAAATATTATATTAATCGCTCTCATATATGTGATGAAATAAGGCTTGAAGTTGAATCTCCACACATGTGGCAGTCGTCTGATACGATTCAGTTACAATGTAGCACCGCTTTTTAGCCTCTTCTTATCAGCTGCTCGGATTATTTCGCATTGTTTCCTTGTCGCGATGCTTCCACAAGGATTGCCAAAGCTTGAATATGTGAAAGTCGTTTTTTTTTGCTTGTAACTCTCTACGACTCTCAGACTCTCATCTAATATTTGTCCGTATTTAGCTCCTCGTGCAGGAGATGAAGTGATATCTTTAACCACTTTGGAACCTCCAGAATTTCCAGACTCTCCGAGCTTCATTTGACTGACATACGTTGATTCTGTGGCTCCAAAATTGGAGCTGTCTTCCGATCGTTATTGCACTCCCTTAACTCTAAGAACGACTTTGATGGCATACTAACTCGAGTTTTGCAACATGGATTTTTACTTTTACCTTGCAGCCATATATTGTTACTTTTTAAGAAGATACTTTCACCTTTGTGTGAAGAAAGCCCTCGTTTCTTTAATTATGACTTTATGTAAGATAGTTCATGTTTAAAACCTTTGTTTTCTTCCTCAGGGAACGTAGGATCTGATGATATATTTTTCCGTAAAGGCCAATCATTTTACAAACTCTTTTTCAGAAAATCGCTTCATAAGGTCAGAGGGACCTTTTATTGTTATAATTTTGACCTACGATAAAAACAAAATGCTTATAGAACTCATTTCGGAGATACCATTTTTTGTAGCTGACAATTCATTAATGTAAAATAATCGTACGAATTCAATTTGCGGTATTCAGCGGCTACTTTTTTTAATTTCCAGTAGAGGAATGATTTTTCTACCACACTGTATAAACAAATGAGCAGGGAAACAGCCTGAACTGTAACAAAAAAAAAAAAAAAAGATTACTAATTTCCATATCGTTAGATCGAAGTTTGAAAGTATATCTATTGATGAATAGAAAATTGTGTTTACTAAAAATTGCACCCAACTACAGAAAAATTCTATAAAAAGCCACAAATATGAAATTTAAGATTTACGTGTGAAGTCCAGTTTACATCTGGCCAGGATTTGGGCAGTATCGTATGGTTCGTTAACTGAGCAGAGGTTCCGATAAGACTAGATTCACTATGCATTGCCACCGGTTTTTTCATCTTCTGCGCGACGTCCTACTCCCCTTAAATTAGAACCATTACATAGAAATGTAAGGAAGGCAGACCACTCAAAAAGGTGTAACAAATCTACTATGGTAAAGAGACTGCCTATACAACACTGTTCCGTCTTCTTCTGGAATATGGCTGAGTGGTACAGGATCCTTACCAGATAATGATTCACGGAGGACGTCGAGAAAGTTCAATGAAGGGCAGCTTGTTTTTCATTATCACGAAATACGGGAGAGTTTGTCACGGATATGATAAGCGAACTGCGGTGGCAAACATTAAAATAAAGGCGTTTTTCGGTGTGGCGAGATCTTAAAACGAAATTAAAACCACCAACTTTGTGCTTCGAATGCGAAAATATTGTTTTGACTCTCACCTACTCGAAGAAAAATGACTAGCCATAAAATAACAGAAATCAGAGCTGGAACGGCGGAAAGATTTAGATCGTTGATAAAGTGACAGTAGGCTATGTGATTTTAGTTTGGCAGCTCTCCTGCTATGCTACCGAACTGTGGTGCAGGGATTTCAATGTGTACCAAAACTGCAGACGTGTACCTGTAAACAAAAGAATATCTAATTACGTAACTTCATTTTTTCGAGATGATGATTAAAACTTTATGAATAACCCTCGCAGTACTTCAGCGTTTCTTACATTTAAATATGTACTACAGGCAAGCGAAAGATGAGTAAAACGGGTGAGGAGTTACGTGCGTGCTTCCCTCGTAAGCTGTGGTGAGAGCTGCAGCAGTGGCGGCTGGCGAGGCGCACGTTGTCTGGAGCAGTGGGCGGCCGCCGGCCTGCGACGGTCACGTCATCTCCGCGCAAAGGAGTGCCGCTGTCCTCCACAGACCCTCCTCCTCACGAGAAACTCAGGCTCCTTCCTAACTTTGAACTCGTCGGCTCGCTTACCAACATGGTCCTGCCTAACTGTACCGCTCCTAACTATACTGCGTACTTGGACACAAGCAGTGCTGTCAAATGAACGACGCTGTGTGACGTAAGAGAATCCTGTTTTTCATTAATAGTCACTTTTTGCTCTGCATATTGCTTTGTCGAAAACGGATTCCGTATACAAATGATTACCCTCTACTAAAAGAGGATTCACTTCGATTTAAGCCAGGCACGCTCTTCAACGCTGCGTCATGTTGCCATATGTTCTGTACGTCGTTATTAATCTGGGGAAGACATTTCTCATTAACGCATTTCATCTCAAACAGCGGCGCATTTTATACTGCTGTTTCCAGCTGCCTTACTACCTATTAGGTTTTAACCTCAGTGCATCGGATCTATGACTCCTGTACTAACGCCCTGAAAATATTCTCCATCTTTTAAAATATTTTGACTCGTGAATGAACACTACGCGATCTGAGTACTGTTACTGAAATTAGTAAGCACAATTTCAAAGCGTAACGGAGTATAAAAAGGGGACTTTAACGTGTGTTAAACTAGCGTAAAATTTTGAACAAGATGTTGAGCCATTCTGAAACAACCTATCAGTGGAGCTGAGTCTTTTCCAGCAAAGAAAAAGCGTGCAGTGCAGGCGTAAACTACACATTGTATTACCCAATACATAACAGCAAGAAGTATGAATCACAATAGACCTAAATATTGATGTATTCGGGACTGCAACATGTGTCAAAAAAATGTTCAAATGTGTGTGAAATCTTATGGGACTTAACTGCTAAGGTCATCAGTCCCTAAGCTTACACACTACTTAACTTAAATCATCCTAAGGACAAACACACACACCCATGCCCGAGGGAGGACTCGAACCCCCTCCGGGACCAGCCACACAGTCCATGACTGCACAACATGTGTCTCGGAGTTCTCTACAGCCAAAATCCACCTTATATCGGCTGAAAATTCCATGCAAAGAAGAAAATATTCTGTCTGCTGAAAGCAGTTTATAATACTACTAATTCTACTGCAGGCAGCTTCTTTCCTATAATCAGTGTTCGTATTGGTTACTGACTTGAATAAAGGCAAATCGAGCACATGTAGACTGAACGTAAAAGCCGTTAAGTTGAGAGATGATTCCAGGAGAACAGTATTCAAGGAAAAACTTGAGATTAATTCCAGTTATTATTCAAAAAATAAACATAAGCAGTAGGTACATGAGAGTGAGGAAGAAAAATGAAAAGCGACCGATATCTGGAGATGGCTTGGACAAAAATGGAGCCGGCCCGTGTGGCCGCGCGGTTCTAGGCGCTTTAGTCTGGAACCGCGTGACCGCTACACGTCGATGTAAGGAATTTAGAAGGCCCCATCTATTGACAATCTAATATTACCATAATCAACACAGCAGTAGGACTTACTAGCTCTCTTTAATCAAGCATTATATACTGCGCCAATAAACTAAATTACATCTACATACGAACAGCAAGACAACTTACAAAAAGCCTAAGAGGCACCGGTAAAACAATTCTCTACAAACCTTTGTTTCGCATTTTACAAGGCGAAGAGAAAGTTTTGACGTCATCGCTTACCGGACATTTCACATCGCAGACGTCTACAATGGATAAATCATTAGATTCAGTGAAAAAATGATACTCTGGATTGTTGCTTCACTGATGGCCTAAGAGGCACCGGTAAAACATTTCTCTACAAACCTTTGTTTCACATTTTACAAGGCGATAAGAAAGTTTTGACGAGGGCTGGGTCCACAGCCTTCGTAAATTTACTGCAAGTTGTCATTCCGCTTAGGCTCCACCAACGGGAAAATAAGGTTATTTCACAGATGCATGGACAGGCATTGCTATCATCTCCTACCAGGACGGCGAACATCACATTCGATTTTCAAACGATGTGTACACTTCTTGAACACATCCGTCTCATCGACTCGCACTCACATCAAGGATGCACAGCTTCTCCGTGACTCTGATCTGATCATATGGGGCGAGATTTCAGTGGTTCCCTAAGACGCGCTGAGCGTTGTCGTTCGACGCTTGAGGGAAATTGTTATAATGTCCCTTATGAAGGCAAAATAATGCTGTTGGTTGAGGATTTCCGTGAAGTGTTACCTGTCGTTAGACGTGGCAACAGAACAGCCATTGTTGGAACTATAGTTAAGCAATCACCCTTAGTTTTTGATGCTAAAATTCCTAAGTTGAGTCCAAATATGAGTGAAAATGGTAATTCCGATTTCACCGAATGATTACTGCAATTGGTTAACGGTGATTTAGAAAATAAAACCGCTTGCTTCAGTAAAGCGATCATAATTCCTGAACACTATTACTGTAATTACGATAGTTTTATTACCACCATATTCAGTGCCACAAAAATCAATGAACAAATTAATGGTGCAAGATTAGCGGCAATCCGCTTAGGCGAATATACATCACTCCTAAATTCATTGACTCCGATAAAACTGAGCTCATACCTGACATTAATCTCTCACTTTCTGATCCAACCTTTATGACCATTAGAAAAGCACAAGGTATGACGCTTCAAGGGGTAGGATTATATTCCCCAGAACCTGTTTTTTTCCGTGTGAATAGTTACACGTGGATTTTTCATGAGTGCACACCTTCAGTGATATTCATGTTTGTGCTAAAGGCGCATTCAGCCAAAAAGTAAACGATGATTGCATTATAACTACTAAGATTATTTCCAAACAAGTTTTGCGAAGTAAAGAGGTTTTAAAAAATAAAAGTTATCTGAGAAAGACAACATCTGCTTCTTACATGTTTTACAATGAAGCATATTGCATATGATGATATCGATTTTTTACAGTAAGACTAATATTTGTTACAACTGTTCAAAATACAATACCTTTTATTAAGACATACTTGCACTTAATTATTTCTCCATTACTATATTGCCTACCGTCCGCCGTTCGTGGTCTCGTGATAGCGTTCTCGCTTCCCGATAACGGGGTCCCGGGTTCGATTCCCGGAGGGGTCAGGGATTTTCACCTGCCCCGAGATGACTGGGTGTTGCTGTGTCGTCTTCATTATCATCATTCATCCCCATTACGGTCGGAGGAAGGCAACGGTAAACCACCTGCATTAGGACCTTGCCTAGTACGGCGGTGCGGGTATCCCACATTGTTCCCCTACGCTCAGCTCTAGTTGGACAGTGTGAATAATATATATATATATATATATATATATATATATATATATACATTATCTTGTAACTTTGCCATAGCCAGAAGCAGATATAAGCAGAAAAACAACTAGTGTCAGATGGGAGGGTAAGACCTCTGAGAAAACGAGAGTTCAGATGGAAGATGAAGGAAAAGAGAAATAAATTGTTTTCTGGACGTTGTCCTTTGTTGACCTGTAGCTTCATAAACAAAATGGTCTAATAGATAACGTTGGAAACTTCATGAGGCCATTTGAAAATGAGCCTGTTGTATGTAGTGAAGTCGCAACCCCAGAAAATTTAGCGAAATGCAGGAAGACTCGCGGAGGATCGACACTTGGTGCAGGGATTGTCAGTTGACTCTTAACATGAACAAATTATCCTAAATGGCATAATTTGTCATAAGACTTGTCATTGGAAAGACAGAATCCAGACTGGTATTATCAGGAAGAGTCTTCAGGAAGTGCCTCCCACACACGAAGGACGTAGTTTACCAAACCCTTATCTGACCGATGCTTGAATATTGGTTCTCTGTTTTGGGCCCTTAACGTGCAGTACCTGGTAGTTTTGGAACCTTAACGTAAAATATAGGCAGAACAACGCGTTCGTCACACTTTTGTTCAGTAAGAATGAAGGCAACCACGGAGATGCTCACCCACGTCCACAGGCAGACCGTGCTAGAGAGGACGATATTGCAATGCCTGTATTATTCTGATCACGATGCAAAGTTCCTTTGAATATGTTTGCATGTCCAAAGGAACCTTGCATTGTAATCAGAATAACACAGGAACTGCAATATCGTTTTTATCTGCCGTTACTGGGCAAGCGACTTTCAAGTGCAACGTATGACCTGTACGGGAATATACATAATGAATGTACCAGTACAGGTCGTAGACGCACGGTTGACGACATATGAAAGTTTGGGTTTGGCAGTGACTCATGCACGGATAGCCAAATGGTAAGGCGGCCGCTGGCGATAATCTGGAAATCTGGATTCGACTCCCGGTCCGGCACTAATTTTCATTGTTGTCATTCCATTCTACAAGTGATGGTAGTCCTTCTTCGCAATTTCCAATTCATTTGATGTGCTATAGAGGTGTTGTGCATCACAGTGTGGTTTACTTTTAAAACCCTAGTACGTACTTTCCTTGAGGAGCCAACAGATATAATGCTTCCTCCTACATACTTCTCACGTAAAGACCATGAGGATAAAATTAGCTCACATTGAGGCATACCAACAATCGTTCTTCCTCTACACCATTTGAGGAAAGGAGAGAACGGACTATAGTATCAGAAGTACTCTCCGCCACATACCAATTAAGATGGCTTGGGGAGTATAGATGAAGGAGCAAATGTAAGCTGCTGTCTCATAATTTTCATTTTTCTGACTTGTTCTTCAATAGAGCGGTAACAATTGTCCATGTGATCTGGGTACCTTCTGCGGAACAGAGATGCTGACAGCGCTGCTATTAGAAGGAAAACTGGGTGCAAAGTGAAGGGACTTGAGGTTACTTGTGGTTCGGAGACAATGAGCAAACCTATCACGTAGGCTGCTGCTCTACTTGGTGCGCGTGCTCTCACAAAGTGCCTCTCAATGAGGCTATGCACCACGTACCTAAATAGAAATTTTCTGCAGGCGATCATATTATAGGTACAGCTGAGACTTCGTCACGGTTTTTACGATGATTCATTAGTATTCACGAAAACTCCGTCGTCTTTGATTTGGAAGAAACAGTCATCGGTTTTCCTGAAGCAGGAAGGATGGAAAGTCTATGCGTTTTATGTGCAGTCGACATAGAGGTCGCGGAAAACGAGGTCTTAGGGGAATTAAATTGACCATGGTTTCCAAGTAAGGATCTATCCGTTATCCTCCTGAAGTGATTTCGTCAAATACATATCCTAGATGGTCAATAAAATATGAAGTTTCCTCCCAAATATTAATCCAGTGCCACTTCTTTACGTCAAAAGAGTTTGCATACCTTCCCAAACTGTCATTGATGCGATTCTTACGTGAAATAAAAATGGACATATGCAATAGTGTACAAACCGTTAGTACTTTTAGTATGTTGAAAAACTAGAAAGATAATTGCTCAGAGAGAAAGAAATTTGTTGTGTACGAGAAAATTTCTTCGAAACCTCGTTGAGTATTGTTTACTATTGAATCATATTAAACTGGGCAGCTGCTAGCATCCAGATTAATGGCGTTTTCAGCAACCGCAGCATCTAGGCGACAAGGAAGTGAATCAGTCGAGTGTTGATGGGTTTCAGCGTTTATCTGGAACCAAGCTACTTTCATTGGCGTCCACATCTTTTCCAAGTATGTGGCGGAGGAGTCACTCAGCAAACACGACGATCAAAGGGGTTTTTATGTGTTTCGTTGGTTTCAGATCCATAGATATTGGTGGCCGGGTAAATAAGGCCGATTGAAGTTTAATATCTCATTAACAACGTGGTCGTCATAAACCAGACGCAGGCGCTATTTATTAATGTTGAGGATGGTAACATAGCCGCCCGGAATGGCCGTGCGGTTCTAGGCGCTACAGTCTGGAGCCGAGTGACCGCTACGGTCGCAGGTTCGAATCCTGCCTCGGTCACGGATGTGTGTGATGTCCTTAGGTTAGTTCTAAGTTCTAGGCGACTGATGACCTCAGAAGTTAAGTCGCACTGTGCTCAGAGCCATTTGAGCCATTTTTTTTATGGTAACACATTACGACTGTATTAAATACCCATCTCAGCAATCCCTTACATTTATTAGACAAGGCTTGGAACACCGTTCCAGTAGAATTACCGTTCTGGAGGGCGATGGTTCAAATCCACATCCGGCCGTCCTGATTTAGGTTTTCGTAATTTCCCTAAATCGCTTAAGGCAAATTTCCGGTTGGTTCCTTTAAAAGTGCACGTCCGATTTTCTTCCCGACCTTTCTTAAAATAAACTTGTGCTTCGTCTCCAATGACGTCGAAGTCGACGGGTCACTAATCATTTTTCTTCCTTCCTTCCACGAGAATACGGCTACAGTGCCTTAACAGCTACAACACGTCTCTCGATGGCAGGAAACTTTCCGACAGACAGTTGGTACTAAGAGTAAGAAAGTACACGCCTGCAACATCTTTGAGCTGGAACTGGAAATGCCAAAAAGGTAATACGGAACTACCGTTTGACAGTCATAACCAGAGTGCAGTCAATAAGTAAACACATCGTATACGTAATGAAGTAATTAAATGAAGTGGTAATAGTTGAATATACCTAAAGTAATTTGATTTTGTAAGTAGCAGTATCTGTAAATATTGTCTGAAGAACCTTTACCTTTAATGGTACTGTATACATAATATTTAATTATGCTAACGATGTACTTTTTTGGGCAGACAGCACCCGATTATTATTCATAGTTGTTGAAACTGTAATTTGCATTTAAGGTAACGGGAGGACTGGGAAGCATAAAATTGTGCTCTCGAAATAATGAACTCTTATGATAAATATACGCGAAAATTCTAGAGCGGTGTTTATCTTCTTGTTTGCGTCTGGAATATTATCCGAGAAAAGTGATTGGACTGTGCACGACTTTCATTAATCAAGTATGATTGCTTGTGAATTATACCAAGGCACGTGGTCATGTGTCGTATGATGCGACATGCGATCAGTTTGTCCTAATCGAGGTCTTATTTACTATGAATTATGGACACCGTTGAAGAGCGTAGAAGAAAAACAAGCGGTGCATATGGTGGCTCTTTCGGAAGTTCTCTCATTGTAAAATAAAAATTACTCTCGATTGATGCGAAGCAAACAATTTTTGTTAAATATCTCAGAAAATGAAGACTGTCAAATGTTGACTTGTGAGTTCCTGCAGTTATGATAAACTTGTTCCATTACAGCTATTTCCAGAAGAGAAAACATTGGAACACTACTGGGTGAATATAAAATGAATATACAGTAAATCTTTCTCGGAAGGGCAGTGGTTAAAACCTGCTTTTATATATATATATATATATATATATATATATATATATATATATATATATATATATATAGGGCGTTACAAAAAGGTACGGCCAAACTTTCAGGAAACATTCCTCACACACAAATAAAGAAAAGATGTTATGTGGGCATGTGTCCGGAAACGCTTAATTTCCTTGTTAGAGCTCATTTTAGTTTCGTCAGTACGTTCTTCCACCTACGCTCAATGGGGCACGTTATCATGATTTCATACGGGATACTCTACCTGTGCTGCTAGAACATGTGCCTTTATAAGTACGACACATCATGTGGTTCATGCACGATGGAGCTCCTGCACATTTCAGTCGAAGTGTTCGTACGCTTCTCAACAACAGATTCGGTGACCGATGGATTTGTAGAGGCGGACCAATTCCATGGCCTCCACGCTCTCCTGACCTCAACCCTCTTGACTTTCATTTATGGGGGCATTTGAAATCTCTCGTCTACGCAATCCCGGTACCAATTGTAGAGACTCTTCGTGCTCGTATTGTGGATGGCTGTGATACAATACGTCATTTTCCAGGGCTGCATCAGCGCATCAGGGATTCCTTGCGACGGAGGGCGGATGCATGTATCCTCGCTAACGGAGGACATTTTGAACATTTCCTGTAACAAAGTGTTAGAAGTCACGCTGGTACGTTCTGTTGCTGTGTGTTTCCATTCCATGATTAATGTGATTTGAAGATAAGTAATAAAATGAGCTCTAACATGGAAAGTAAGCGTTTCCGAACACATGTCCACTAAGATATTTTCTTTCTTTGTGTGTGAGGAATGTTTCCTGAAAGTTTGGCAGTACCTTTTTGTAACACCCTGTATACACGTTAACACAAATTGCATGTTACCGCTAAAATTTTCTTTGCAAACACTTGTGTGCGATCTTGAAGTAGTAATGGGTGATCTCGTCATTGGCCATTGAGTCAATAAGGGGTACGTAATAACGCAAATGAATTGACTTTAACGCATTTCATTCAAAAGGTAAATGATAAATTGAACGTCATTAAAAACGAACTTTATTGGGAACGTTATACCGGAGTCATGATGGCAGTATTAATTATCCATACAGTAAATACCTGGGCATTAAAGGGTAGCGACTTCACTTACTGCTCTCAAGTTTCGAGTGTACTTACTTACCTCGGGACTGGTCTGATTCGCAAAATCACGATAAACCTAAATAGGAATGATGATACGGCACTTTGAAGACCACTCCAGTAGGTTACGGAAAGAGAGCTTACATAACTGTACCACTTCTCTCGCTGACAGGAAACTATTTTGCGGTTTTTACTGTACTCATACAGCACCCTTTAAGCCGTGTGGAGACGCGCATTCTTTGCAGAGCAGCCAGTCCTCAAATGTAGATGAGAGAGACTAAATCGACCACAATTGCCTTTACGTGGATTAATGGTTACAGAGAATGATAGGAAAACATTGCCCAAACCATGAAGTAGACTCCACCTCCTCGAGTACTACTAGCCGTGATTACGGAGTCCGACGGGGTCAACATGACCTATTGGTGATAGGTACCACACATCATGACCAGGTAGTTCCATTGATGGTTCACCAGTGTTTATGCGGACATATCAATTTGCTTCGGAGAAGCACTGAAGATTTTGGTCTATTGCCCCTGGTTTATTTGAACACTGGGTTGTTCCACTACAGTATTTTGAGTGATCTTCGCGCACATAATAGTCGTCAAGTTTCGCTTGGATGTCAGATCAGATACACATAGGGCTCCACATTTCCAAAGGCAATGATTCACAACTGTAATGTTAGTGTTACTCGATGCAATTTCATCATAGAGGCACGCGAATGTCTAAGGCATCACCGTAAAAGAAACATGCAACCCCCCCCCCCCCCTCCCTTGGCGCTAAAACTAAGAATAATCCTTCAGTTCAATTCGCGTAGCTCTCTTTCTTTATTCAAAATATCAGGTCAGCGTGCGAAACTCGCACTGACAGCTCGTCAGCCCCCTCACATAACTACAACCTCCGTTCACGTATTGAGACATGAGACACAAGCTCTGTGTTACAGAAGTAGCGTCTATGGGCTGTAGCAATAGTGTGATTCATCAAAGTACATGATTTGACTGTTCCAAGATGGATATACACTGACCAACCAGAGCAGTCTGACCGCCGACCTACTATCGATATGAACCCGACCAGGCGATAGCAGCGTCAGCTGGCGAGGAGTGGCTGCTGATCATACACACGACCGTTGTATGTAGTATCAGTGAGAGTGCTTTCCGTGTGTAAAATGGGGAAGGCACGCGATCCATCTGAGTTTGACCGAGGGCGGCTTGCGATGACCCGGAGGCTCGGCACGAACATTTCGGTAACTGCACAACTTCTCGGACGTTCGATGAGTGCTGTGGTGAGCGCCTTCAACACGTGGCGAAAGCGAGGTGACAACACGTCCAGACGTTGTGCTGTAGGACGGCCGCCCCTCATTACAGATGTCGGACGTCGTAGACTGGGCAGACTAGTAAAATAGAACAGGCGGCGAACTGTGGGAGAACTATCATCAGACTTTAATGCTGGGCAGAGTGCAAGTGTGTGAACACACAGTGCATCGAACACTTAACGATGGGCCTCCGCAGCCGACGACCTATGCATGTGCCAATGTTAACGCCACGACTTCGGCAACTACGACTGAAATGAGCACGTCACCATCGGTACTGGAAGTTGGCACAGTGGCAGAACGTTGCATGGTCTGGTGAATCCCGATACCTTCTTCATCATCCGGATGGGATTGCGCGAATCCGTCGTCTTCCATGGGAACCACTCCTTGATTCCTGTACCACGGGTCCAAGACAAGCTGGCGGTGGCTCCATTATGCTCTGGGGAACATTCACGTGGGCATCCATGGGTCCAATGGAGCTCGTGCAAGACACCAAGACGATCAAGGAGTATCGTACACTGGCTTCAAACCTCGCACGCCACTTCATGACTATCATGTTCTCCGACGGCAGTGGCATTTTTCAGCAAGATATTATGTCATGTCAAAAACGCAGGAGTATGATAGAGTGGTTCGAGATACTCATTGGCGAGTTCCCATTGATGTGCTGGCGCCCCAACGCACCATATCTGTACTCGATCGAACACACCTGGGATGCGATTGAGCGTGGCGCCAGGGCTCATCACCTCCCTCTCCGGAATTCACGGCAGTTAAGTGATTTGTATGTATAAATTTGGTGCCAAATTCCTCCAGCGACCTATCAAGGCCTCATGGCTTCCATGCGACGACACGCGCCGCTGTTGTCCGTGCCAAAAGTGGACATACCGGCTATTACGCAGGTGGTCATGATGTTCTCGATGATCAGTGTACATCTGACAACGTTTCGTTTTCCGATAGACTTGAGCATTTTATGCACCATCTTCACTTGTTTATAATTCGAAGTGCAAATATGGAACTTCGCAAGTACACTCCATCACTAGCTACTTACCGAACTCTATAGCCGCCGCCGTCTGAGATGTAGGAGGTCACTGTATAAAAGACCTTGGTCCTCATGGAAAGGTAACATTTCTTAAAATGGGGCAAAAAATTGTCACAGATACTGCCGAAACACTTTTTGAACCCTCGCAACTGGAAACTGCATCACCACCGATTTTTCACTTCAATGTTAACACCCTGTCGGGTTACGTCGTCACGTAATACAAAACCAATAACAATTCGGCGAAGGAACTCTCCGTCTATCAACGGCATTTTTCTACTGTTTACTGCTTCATCCTCCTACGCTGCATCCTCTAGCGTTAATATTTACACTTTGCTAATGGTCTACAATTTGGGACAATGTCTTTTACCTGGCTGTATCTAATTTTGTAATTACGCGCACCGTATACTCTAGGGAGAACTAGTACCGTATCAACCTAGCACGGAGACCACTTTGAGATTACTGCCAAGTCCTTGACATTATAGAGCACCGTTTCCAGTGTCGGAAGCCAGTCACTATCTGGACGTGAAACCGTAAGAAACTAGCTGTAACAGCTACACCCGCCTCTGTAGCCGAGGTCGCACGCCTGTGCGGTCGCGCTCGACTTGGAGGTAAGCCGGTTTGAATACTAGAGATGAATGAAATTTTCTCTGCCAGCATTTGGCCGGCAAGGAGAGGAGAGATGGTGGTGTAAAGTTCCTGATTATCAGTCTTCGCTCCAAAGTCCCGGATTAAATTCGAAACCTCTCTGTAGTATCTCATTATGTGATGGCCTGCGACGCTGTTGGTGGTGATCTGGCCTATGGATTGGTACATTAAATCTCCGCGGCCTACTATTCGAGAAGGTTACGGTACGTGACGCTACCAGGTTTGACCTTCTCCCTTCTTCTCATCATCATACAACACAAAAAACGCCACACTCTACAGGCGTCCATTACTAAACTAAACTAACTCCGCCCGAACAGGCCATGAAGGCCCAAGGGCACCGACCGGCCGCCCTGTCATCCTCACCCCACAGGCGTCACTGGACGCAGATATGGAGGGACATGTGGTCAGCACACCGCTCTCCCGAATGTATGTTAGTTTACGAGACCGTAGCCGCTACTTCACAATCAAGTAGCTCCTCACTTTTCCTCACGAGGGCTGAGTAAACCCCGCTTGCCTACAGCGCTAGGCAGACCGAATGGTCACCCATCCAAGTGCTAGCCCAGCTAGCTCTCTTAACTTCGGCGATCTGAAGGAAACCGGTGTTACCACTGCGGCAAGGTCGTTGGCACACAGGCGTCCATTACACTCCACAAATACACGTACTACAAAACTTAAATATCCGCAAGGAAATCGGCCGGTGTGATGGAAGAACACCCATTCCACTCGGCGGCTGAACCAAGCCCGTGACAAATGGCACTTTTTTTCTATCACCTGGACGGAACCTCATGAGATCAGCATGTCTCATCCTTTACTTCTTGATTGGAGCTTCCTCGTGATCGATAAGCGCACTAGCTACATGTGGCTGGTAGGACAGTTGCTCGTTCTCTTCAGATAACACTTCTCACCCTCGATGACTTTATTGTGTATCACAGCACTCATCAATGGTATCAAATAAACTACTTGCCTAGTTGTAACTTCAGTACAAAAATCGGTGCACGTAAATCTTCACTAACCTCCTTTCTACCCGGTCTCCTACCTTCCTGAGATACTCCCCTCATATCATTCAAATACTCGCTCCGCTTTTTACCCGGAGTTTGTTTTAAATTTCGTTTCTGTTTCGTTCAGATTTTTCCTTTGAGTTATAAAAAGTAAACCATTAAAAAAGAAAATCTATTTTATTTTATACATGCAAGAAGATATTAAACTGAAAGTCACCGAAAAGGTTCTCCCATTTAACAAAGTGCCTTGTACCACTCGTTGCAAAGAAATGTGGTGTATGGCGCAAGTATAGACACGATGTCTGAACAGTCTTTTACAAACAGGCGTGAAGCGTGCAAGTCAATATGTCGCGAGTTAAACGACTCTGAAAGTCTTATGTTGTCCGCTTCGGTAGCTACGCGGTCAGCGCGGCAGATTGCGAACCGATGGGGCCCGGATTCGATTCCTTGCCGCGTCGGCAATATTCTGCGCAAGGGGACAGGGATTTAGTGTTTTCGTTACGTTCGTATCGTCAGAAATGAGATTCCACTACTGACATAGCTGTATGGACATGACGTGAAAGCTAATAAAAAATAAAAAAGTCGTATGATTGAGCCAAACGTGTGGGTTATAGCATATTAAAGATTACACAAGAACTCTGTTTCCCGAGATCAACAGCGTCTACACTGGATTTCAAATTTTTCCATCTTTCCACACGCGTAAGCAGCCATAGGACGAGCACAGGTGTCTGACGGACGGTCATCGCGTCGCATCTGAGCTGTAAGTCGTGTACTATGAGTTGACTCGTCGCCGATGTGAATGTGGGGCGCCAGGATTCCGTTTTTGGCAAGACAGTAAGGAGAAAAATGCTGTAGACAGGCTCAACAGCCGACGACGAACATTATATCCAGTGCCTTTCATGACTTTTGGTCACTACGTGTAGTATACAGAAAAAAATCATATTTCTTCAGAAAATGCTAGATTGAAAAAAGACTTCAATCTCTAAGAATACTTAAGTTTCCCAAAAGATTTTCAGTTTACAAGAAGATTTTAATTTCGGAAATCATCCCAAATGGTCGAGATATTGTGTTCCCGTAAATACTGGTACTTGCTAGAAGAATTTTGTATTCCTACTTTAGTTATTGTTTCAGAGAAGAAATTTGGTTTTGAAGAAGTATTTTGTTTTTACAAGGAATTTTAGTTTTCAAGAATGTTTTGTTTACTAATTTGATAACTCTGGCTACGATTCTGGCTTTTGCTGCTGTGTTACATTCAGAAATGATGCAGTTTGCATTTTATCGATAAAAAATTTTCATTGTCTGTGTTTGGATGGCAAGAAGAGAGGTGCTGGTGTACTGCTCCTGGTCACCAAATCGTACGTCAGCATTTCGCTCTCATCGTCAGAAACGACACAAACATGACACTAAAATTCCACACGCACTCTTCAAAAGCACCCACGATCATCGCGCACACTTACGACACAACAGTCAGAGCTCGAGAAGGAAAGCTCTCTACGTGTGGGAAGAAAGAAGACACTTCCTCTTAGGTTCCTGTCCTTCCCCTTGGAGTCCCCCTGCCTAAAATACCATAAGACTTCACTTTTTATTTACTGGGTGGGCTATGTAACAGTGAGTTGCATAAATATAGCAGTACAGCATCAGCACTGGACCTTACTGCGTGCTGCAGATAGGAAACAGACGAGAGGCCTGTACAGCAACGGTAGAGTTGCAACTATTCTCTGCGAGAACTAACAATAGGACAGTGAAGAAACTCAAAACACACACAACGTCTTATTCAATTTTGATAGTAGAGTACACCAGTATCTGGCATGAAACATCATTTTAGTTACATCTACATCTATTAACACACTCCGCAAGCTTCTATATGGTGGATGGTGGAGAGTACCTTGTACTGCTAGTCATTTGACTTCCTGTTCCACTCGCAAATGGAGCGAACGTAAAATGACGGTCTATATGTTTCCACACGAACTCTTAGTTCTCTTATCTTCACTTCGCGATCCTTACGCAAGAAATTCACCGGCGGTAAACAGAATCTGTCTCCATTCTGTAGCAAATGTCGCTACTCTAAACTTTCTCAGTAATATTTCGCGAAAAGAACATCTTCCCTCCAGGGATTACCATTTGGGTTCATGGAGTATTTCCGTACTACTCGTGAGCTGACCGAACTCTCCGATAACACATCTAGCAGCACTTCTCTGAATAGCTTCGATGTTCTCCTTTGGTCCGACCTGGTGGTCTCGTTTACAGATGAGCTACTCGTTCCTAAAATTCTCCCAATAAAGCGAGGTCGACCATTCTGCTTCCCTACAACTGACCTTACGTGTTCTTTCCATTTCGTATCGCTTTTCAAGGTTACGCCTAGATATTTCATCGCCGTGATTGTGTCAAGCAGCACACTACTAACCCTGTATTCGAACACTGAGGATTTTTTTTTTGACTACTCATCCCCCTTAACTTACATGTTTCTATATTTAGATGTAGCCGCCACTCATCATACCAACTAGAAATTTTGTGCAAGTCATCTTGTATCCCCCTACAACGGTACATTCCGTACACCACAGTATCATCAGCAAACAGCCACAGATGCTGTCCACTCTGCCAGCCAGATCATTTATGTATCTACACTCATGCTCATAAATTAAGGATAATTGCTGAATGTCGTGTCACACAACATGGCACTACACAAAACTAGCGCTAATAGCATAGGCACATAGGGAACACATACGAGACAGATCTGTATGCCCACGGTATTGGTGATAAGTTGAGAAAACCGTCCCGAAACACATGTGCTACAAAACCTCACTGTTACCTGCCCATGTACCCCGACATCAATATGGGATATGATCACCATATACAGGCCGCACAACGGGTAGGCACACTCTGGATCAGGTGGTCGATCAGTTGCTGGGGTATAGCCTCCCATTCTTGCACCAGTGCCTGTCGGAGCTCCTGAAGTGTCGTCGGGGTTTGAAGACGTGCAGCGATACGTCGACCGAGAGCATCGAAGACGTGCTCGATGGGGCTTAGGTCTGGAGAACAGGCAGGCCACTCCATTCGCCTGATATCTTCTGTTTCAAGGTACTCCTCCACGATGGCAGCTCGGTGGGGCCGTGCGTTATCATCCATAAGGAGGAAGGTGGGACCCACTGCACCCCTGAAACGGCGGACATACTAGTGCAAAATGACGTCCCGATACACCTAACCTGTTGCAGTTCCTCTATCAAAGACATTCACCAATCATAATCCGACCCCACACCATCAAACCACGACCTCAATACAGGTGTCTTTCAAGGCGATTGGTATCTGGTTCCTGGTTCACGCCAGATGAAAACCCGGTGACAATCACTGTTCAGTCTATACCTGGACTCGTCCGTGAACATAACCTGGGATCACTGTTCCAATGACCATGTACTGTGTTCTTGACACCAGGCCTTACGGGATCTCTTGTGACCAGGGGTCAGTGGAATGTACCTTTTAGGTCTCCGGGCGAATAAACCATGCCTGTTCAGTCGTTTGTAGATCGTGTGTCTGGAGACAACTGTTCCAGTGGCTGTGGTAAGGTCCAGAGCAAGGCTACCTGCAGTATTTCGTGGCCGACTGCGGGCACTGATGGTGAGATATCGGTCTTCTTGTGGTGTTGTACACTGTGTGCGTCCCATACTGTAGCGCCTGGACACGTTTCCTGTCTGCTGGCACCGTTGCCATAATCTTGAGGACACTTTGGGGCACACGGAGGGCCCGTGCTACGACATGCTGTATATGACCAGCCTCCAGTCGCCCTAGTATTTTACCCCTCATAACGTCATCAATATGTGTTCTTTGAACCATTTTCAACACGCAGTCACCATTAGCACATCTGAAAACGTCTGCACACTTACTCGCTACACCGTAGTCTGACATGCACCAACACACCTCTGCGTATCTGGACTGCTGCCAGCTGCACCGCATGGTCATACCCCGACATGATTTAAACCTGCAAACCGCCAACCAGAGCGTTGTTTCACTATTTATCAGCATTATCCTTAATTTATGAGCATGACTGTAGAAAATGGTTGCGGTCCTGTCGCACTGCCCTTGGGCACTCCTGACGATATCCTTGTCTCTGATAAACACTCGCCGTCCAGGACAACATCTCGGGTTCTACAACTAACACAGAATTACACAGAGGATAACGAGTATAAAAATGTCCTGAGCTCTGTCACTGCCCCCAGCTCCTTAAGACACACAATAAATAGCAACAGTGAGAAAACATACGCGAAAACTAAATTTGTGAGGCCCAAAACAGTTCCGGAATGTGGCATTTAATGTAGTGAGCTGGTATTTAGTTATGCTCACGACTATGATCACTTGTATCTCAGGCAAGTGGGAGCGAGCAGACAATGAACTCTCTGAAATACGGACGCGGCGCCCACTCCGTGTCCAGAGCGGAGATAAAGAAAGGTGGCTCACAATGGGCGAGCAGGCGCTTGGCTCGGGCCGCCTTTTGTCACATCCGCTGCGAAGCTGGCACATGGGACAGACGGCAGGGAAAGCCACGGCCGCGCTCTCATTTCGCAACCTCCGGCCGCCACACAGTCCTCGCCACGCCCGACATCATCAGCTGCCAACAGTGCAGCTGTCTACGATGAGGATCCCGAAAACATTACCCTTGTGAATTCTGTACATTTTTCGCTACATTCTTCACGACAAGCATGTTTTAAGTTACCAACGCTGTTCAATAAGTGACCAGAAACAGTACACCAGCACCTCTCCTCTCCTTGCCACGCAAACACTCGCAATGAAAATTTTTTGATCGATAAAATGCAAACTGCCGCATCTCTGAATCTACCACCACACCAAAAGCCAGAATCGTAGCCAGAGTTATCAAATTAATAAACAAAACATTCTGGAAAATTAAAATTCCTTGTAAAACCAAAATACTTCTTCAAAACCAAAAATCATCTCTGAAACAATAACTCTTGTAGGAAAACAAAATTCTTCTTGCAAGTACAAGTATTTGCAGGAACACAATATCTCGACCATTTGGGATAATTTCCGAAATTAGAATCTTCTCGTAAACTGAAAATCTTTTGGGCAACCTAAGTATTCTTAGAGATTGAAGTCTTTTTGCAATCTATCATTTTCTGAAGACATATGATTTTTTTCTATAAACTATACGTAGTGGCCAAAAGTCATGAAAGGCACTGGATATAATTATGCTTATCAATTGCGGATATTTTAGAACCGTGACTGTATATTGAATGTAAATAAGGTATACAAAACTTTTTTTCTGAAAGCAGGTCTCTATCATTCAGGATTCCAAGGCAGAACATTGTTCGCCACGCTTTTGCCTACAAAACCCTGTTTTCCAACACAATCTCCGCTGAATGCGCGGGTCTTAGCCACCTTACTGCGGGGGTGGGGGGGGGGACATGGGGGGGAGGGAGTATATGCCCTCATGGTCGACGTCGGAGACCACGTCTTGCTGCACTAAGGGGAGGTTTACTATCTTTGGCCCGAAAAAACCATGTTCTTTGAGAATTTTTTTCTCTCGATGTGTTATAGATATGCATGTCAAATTTGGTCAAAATTTTTATTCATATTTCCTCTACAAACTGGAATTTTTCGACCGGAAATGCCGAAGAGCAAAGGCGCAAGTTCCGTCGAAACGAAACAAAATTTCGATGTAGATCTCCACGCGCTGTATGTCACAGGTCAGCCGGCTGGTCTGAAATCAAAATTGAGTTGACGTTAGCGAAGTATATAAGATTGTTTAGGAGTTGTACCTCGCTTAAGTTATTTGGACCATAGGAAAAAAATGGCGGCCATTTGAAAAAATAGGGATTTATTCATCGATTTTTCGACTTCTTTGGCCAAGTAAAAATATTTATAGTTGAGGAATCGGAATAAAAGTGGTACAACACCCAGACAATTTAGTTAGCTTCGTTGGAAACAAAGAATCATGCCAATCGGTTCAGTAGATTTGAAGTTACCATACCGTGCAATAAAAAAAAAGTTATTTTGAGAATAACGCGTTTGAAGTTTCAACTGCATATAAATGCAATATTATGCAACTTACGTTCAATCTGCTAGTCCGGGTCTATAAACTAGTCATCCCTCTTCCTCATACAGGGCGTTCTGCTCTATCTGGGCCATCCTGCGCTGCTACAGAGCCGCTAGTACGGCCGGTAACAGGGGTTTTCGGCTGCTTGAATCCGGTGGCCGTCCGAATGCTTGGCGATCTGCGTCGAATAGAGTCCCAGGGTGAGGTCCATCATTGTCATGGCCTTCAGAATTGCTGAATACCCTTCGTTGAAGCTGCTCACTGCCAGGAAAGTCACATCTCCACAGTCTTCGCACCAGAATGCAAATGCTTGGGGGCTAACTTCCAAACACACGCGTTCAAACTGTCATTTGAATTTTGTGTTTCCTCCCAAGCACCGGTACAATAACTCGTCCTCCGAAAGCAAAAAACTGGCGCTTGAAAAAGGCCGATTTCAGGCAGGTGCATTTTTTTGTTCAGCCGCGAATAACAAACATTTCCCTTCCGTATTTGGAAAAACTGTTTTAAGAGTGGATTCTAAACCATTTTATGGATCCAAAAATTCACCCACCTACTGCTTTCCGTGGAGTGCCAGCCGGGGTGGCCGAGCGGTTCTAGGCGCTACAGTCAGTAACCACGCGACTGCTTCGGTCGCAGGTTCGAATCCTGCCTCGGGCATGGATGCGTGTGATGTCCTTAGGTTAGTTAGGTTTAAGTACTTTTAAGTTCTAGGGGACTGATGACCTCAGAAGTTAAGTCCCATAGTGCTGAGAGCCATTTGAACCGTTTTTTTCCGTGGAGTGCACGCTTCGTTGGATCAAACAACTAGAAGTCGGAATGTGTCACATCCGTGTTTGAGGGTGGATCAGGTGAAACCGTCCGCTGAAGTTTTGTGAGCTCCTCTCGGGTGCGCAGACTTGTGTGAGGCTCTGAGTTGAAACGGAGACGGAGAAGTTCGTTTCCATTTTTGTGGCGATGAACACGCTGGAGTCGTTTCTTCACTTTCCTGAGGGTAGCACAGCACACATTAGAGATGATAGTTGCACCATTAGGGACGATATCAAACAGAATGACTCATTCAGAGTCCCAGAAGACCGTCGCCATGGTTTTATCGGCTGAGGGCTTGGATTTGAACGTTTTCTTCGGAGGAGAGGTGGATTGCCGATTTGTTTCCGGTTCGAACTGATCATCGCCTGTGACGTTGTTCGACAAAAAATTGTCGCGATTGGCCTCATAGCTCGCATGCAATTATGCACAAATGGTACATCGTTGCTCCTTTTGGACTTCGGTTAGGCGAAGAGGAACCCAGAGGGCACGGCACACACCTTTGAGTACCCCAACTGGTGGACGAGTGTGTCAGCAGTACAAACAGAGACGTCCAACTGAGCGGCAAAGTGTTTGATTGTGATCCGTCCATCACTTTCAATGAGCGTGTCTGCACGTTCCAGCATTACAGAAGCCATAGCTGCGAGCGACCGACCGGAACACGGGAGATCGGACAGGTTTTCACGAGGTTTTTGCGATGTGGACAGACCCCTCCGCGAACGACTCACCGTGCTTTTATTCAGTGCCACGTCTGCGTAGACAATCTACAAGCGCCTATCCATATCTGCGACGCTACAGTTTTCTGCCAAAAGAATCTCACCGACAGCTCTCTGCTTGAAACGCATCTCCGTTACAGATGCCATTTTGAAGGCTACGTAAAGCGCCGCCACCTATCGGAACAGCATGATGCTATTGGAGCTGAATTGGGAATACACCACGATGCTCCGTAACAAATTCCACATTTTTCAACCGAAACTGGCCGAGAAAGAAGAATGTTGCATTACTTATTAAACGCTCCTCACACATCTGATATAGAATCCCACACTTGAAAGTTACTAGGACATAGTTTAGTAGGAAAAAGATTGAATTTGTATTATTTCATTAAAAATACAAGAAGAAAGGCAAGTTACAGACAGGAAGATTTAAACCACGAGCGAAAGATGTAATGCACTTAATGGACTTATGAAAAGGGGTAAAATTTGAAGAGAAAGAGTTACATGGTTTAAAAAAATGAGAGAGAAGAAACAAGTAACGTAGATAGAGAAAAAAGAAGTCGTGGATGATTGAGAAACGAAACCAGGAAGAAACACAACTGGGAGTAGATGGGAGAATATTATCTATTAAAACTTCCTGGCAGATTAAAACTGTGTGCCGGACCGAGACTCGAATTCGGGACTTTTGCCTTTCGCGGGCAGGTGCTCTACCAAGTTTGGAAGGTAGGAGACGAGGTACTGGTAGAACTGAAGCTGTGAGGAGGGGTCCTGAATTGTGCTTGAGTATCTCACGTGGTAGAGCACTTGCCCGCGAATGGCAAAGGTTCCGAGTTCGAGTCTCGGTCCAGCATACAGTTTTAATCTGCCAGGAAGTTTCATATCAGCGCACACTCCGCTGCAAAGTGAAAATCTCATTCTGGAAAGATTATTTATTGTTTAGGTGGAAAGATCAGCTAGGTTCAACTACAGTCACAGCTGGTGGAAGACTTTAGTTCCTTGTAGGATACTAGAAAATTGAGTTTAGTCTACTATCGAGATAGTATAAAAACCTCTCGAGCCATGTATACGAAATGGACGGCACGAATTGTCACAGGTTTGTTTGACTTACGGTAGAGTGTCGCGGAAACGTTGAAAAACCTGAAACTGTAGACCGTTACACTTAGATGTCAACTTTCCCTCCCAAAAAATTACGCTGAAGTGCCAGAGAAACTGATATAGGCATGCGTGTTCAAATACAGAGATATGTAAACAGGCAGAAAACGGCGCTGCGATTGGCAACGCCTATGTAAGACGACAAGTGTCTGGCGCAGTGGTTAGATCGGTTACTGCTGCTACAATGGCATGTTATCAAGATTTATCTGAGTTTCAACGTGTTGTTATAGTCGGCACACGAGTTATGGGACGCAGCATCTCCAAGGCTGCGATGAAGTGAGGATTTTTCCGTACGACCATTTCACGAGTGTACCATGAATATCAGGAATCCGGTAAAACAAATCTCCGACAGCGCTGCGGCTGAAAAAAGATCCTGCAAGAACGGCACCAACGACGACTGAAGAGAATCTTTCGATGTGACAGAAGTGCAACCCTTCTGGAAATTGCTACAGATTTCTATGCTGGACCATCTAGAGTCAGCGTGGTAACCATTCAACGAAACATCATCGATATGGGCTTTCGGAGCTGAAGGCCTACTTGTGTGCCCTTGATGACTGCACGACACAAAGCTTTACGCTTCTCTTGGGCCTGTTGACACCGATATTGGACTGTTGATGACTGGAAACATGTTGCCTGGTCGAACGAGTCTTGTTTCAGATTGTACTGAGAGGATAGATGTGTACGGGTATGGACCCTGAATGTCAGTAGAGACTGTTCAGACCGTTGGAGGGTGCAGTTGGAGTGATATGGGACCCCTGATACGTGTGTATACGACTCTGACAGGTGACACATACGTAGTAAGCATCCTGTCTGATCACCTGCATCCATTCATGTCCATTATGCATTCCGACGGACTTGGGCAATTCCAGCAGAACAATTCGACACCCTACACGTTCAGAATTGCTACAGAATGGCTCCAGGAACACTCTTCTGAGTTTAAACAATTGCACAGGCCACCAATCTCCCCAGACATGAACATTATTGAGCAGATCTGGGATGTCTTATAATGTGCTGTTCGGAAGAGGTCTCCACCCTCTCGCACTTTTACCGATTTATAGACAGCCCTGCAGGATTCATGGTGCCAATTCCCTGCAGCACCACTTCAGACTCTATGTATTGTGTATTGAACTGGGGACCTAGAAACGACGGAGAGGCTTCCTCCAGCTGTAGACCTCAGTGGTTCATACAACAGATCACAGCAGTGGATCCACTTCACCGCCGCCCCACACCAAACCCAGGGTTATTGTGCGGTTCGGCCCCCAGTGGACTCCCTCCCCAGCAACGTCTCGT
Organism: Schistocerca serialis cubense; assembly: GCF_023864345.2. Classification (NCBI taxonomy): domain Eukaryota; kingdom Metazoa; phylum Arthropoda; class Insecta; order Orthoptera; family Acrididae; genus Schistocerca; species Schistocerca serialis. The sequence continues at coordinate 150,479,143 of NC_064640.1, forward strand.
ACCAGACGAGTGTAACCCCAATGTTTGCGTGGTAGAGTAATTATGATGTACGCATACGTGGAGATAGTGTTCGCGCAGCAATGCCGACTAAGTGTAACTAAGACGGAATAAGGGGAACCAGCCCGCATTCGCTCGAGAAAGATGGAAAACCGCCTTAAAAACCACCCACAGGCTGGCCGGCACTCCGGACCTCGACACTAGTCCGCCGGGCGGATTCGTGCCTGGGACCGGCACGCCTTCCCACTCGGGAAGCAGCGCGTAAGGCCGCGCGGCTAGCCGTGCGAGCTACTTCGGACATTAGCTGAGTTAATGTCATATCGTGCTGCGGCACTTGTGCGTACTCGCGGTGGCCCTTCACGATATTAGGCAGGTGTACCAGTTTCTTTGCCACTTCAGTGTATTTACAAGGATTCTACAACCATAACTAAGGAATCTACTAATATGCTACCACCACCTACCTACCTGTCGCTCCCATACGAACTGCGAACACAAGGTTACACCAACTTCAGCGAGCGCAGAACATGTAATCAGTCATCCTATTTGCATTTCATACACGAATGAAACGGAACGAAACTATGAAACTCTATCTGACGAAAAGTATGTGGACCTTTACTAGTGGGTATTCATCTACATCTACATCTGAAGGCGTGTGGCGGAGGGTACCTGAAGTACCTCTATCTGTTCTCCCTTCTATTTCAGTCTCGTATTGTTCGTGGAAAGAAAGATTGTCTGTATGCCTCTGTGTGGGCTCTGATCACTCTGATTTTATCCTCATGGCCTCTTCGCGAGATATACGTAGGAGGGACCAATATACTGCTTGACTCCTCGGTGAAGGTATGTTCTCGAAACTTCAACAGAAGTCCGTACCGAGCTACTGAGCGTCTCTCTTGCAGAGTCTCCCACTGGAGTTTATCTCTCATCTCCGTAGCACTTTCGCGATTACTAAATGATCCTGTAACGAAACGCGCTGCTCTCCGTTGCATCTTCTCTATCTCTTCTATCAACCATATCTGGTACGGATCCCACACCGGTGAGCAGTCTTCAAGCAGTGGGCGAACAAGTGTACTGTAACCTATTTCCTTTGTTTTCGGACTGCATTTCCTTACGATTCTTCCAATGAATCTCAGTCTGTTATCTGCTTTACCGACAATTAATTTTATATGGTCATTCCATTTTAAATCACTCCTAATGCCTACTCCCAGATAATTTATGGAATTAACTGCTTCCAGTTGCAGACCTGCTATATTGTAGTAAAACGATAAAAGATCTCTCTTTCTATGTATTCGCAGCACATTACACTTGTCTACATTGAGATTCAATTGCCATTCCCTGCACCATGCGTCAATTCGTTGCAGATCCTCCTGCATTTCAGTACAATTTTCCATTGTTGCAAGCACTCGATATACTACATCATCATCCGCAAAAAGCTTCAGTGAACTTCCGATATTATCCACAAGGTCATTTATATATATTGTGAATAGCAACGGTCCTACGACACTCCTCTGCGGCACACCTGAGATTACTCTTACTTCGGAAGACTTCTCTCTATTGAGAATGACATGCTGCGTTCTGTTATCTAGGAACTCTCCAATCCAATCACACAACTGGCCTGATAGTCCATACGCTCTTACTTTGTTCATTAAACGACTGTGGGGAACTGTATCAAACGCCTTGCGGAAGTCAAGAAACACGGCATCTACCTGGGAACCCGAGTATATGGCCATCTGAGTCTCGTGGACGAATTGCGCGAGCTAGGTTTCACACGATCGTCTTTTCCGAAACCCATGCTGATTCGTACAGAGTAGATTTCTAGTCTCCAGAAAAGTCATTATACTCGAACATAATACGTGTTCCAAAATTCTACAACTGATCGACGTTAGAGATATAGGTCTATAGTTCTGCACATCTGTTCGACGTCCTTTCTTGAAAACGGGAATGACTTGTGCCCTTTTCCAATCTTTTGGAAAGCTACACTCTTCTATAGACCTACGGTACACCGCTGGAATAAAGGGGGCAAGTTCCTTCGCGTACTCTGTGTAAAATCGAACTGGTATCCCGTCAGGTCCAGCGGCCTTTCCTCTTTCGAGTGATTTTAATTGTTTTTATATCGCTCTGTCATCTATTTCTATATCTACCATTCTGTCAGCTGTGCGACAATCAAGAGAAGGAACTACAGTGCAGTCATTTATTATTTCGGCCTTTAGTCTATCAGTCTCTGTTTCAGTACCATTTTGGTCACAGAGTGTCTGGACATTTTGTTTTGACCCACTTACCGCTTTGATATAAGACCAAAATTTCTTAGGATTTTCTGCCAAGTCAGTACATAGAACTTTACTTTAGAATTCATTGAACGCCTCTCGCATAGCCCTCCTCACACTACATTTCGCTTCAAGTAATTTTTGTTTGTCTGCAAGGCTTTGGCTATGTTTATGTTTGCTGTGAAGTTCCCTTTGCTTCCGTAGCCGTTTTCTAACTCGGTTGTTGTACCACGGTGGCTCTTTTCCATCTCTTACTATCTTGCGTTGCACATACTCATCTAATACGTATGGGACAATAGTTTTGAACTTTGTCCACTGATCCTCAACGCTATCTGTACTTGAGATAAAACTTTTGTGTTGGGCCGTCAAGTACTCTGAAGTCTGCTTTTTGTCACTTTTGCTAAATAGAAAAATCTTCCTATCTTTTTTAATATTTCTATTTACGGCTGAAATCATCGACTCAGTAACCGCTTTGTGATCGCTGATTCCCTGTTCTACGTTAACTGTTTCAAATAGTTCGGGTCTGTTTGTCACCAGAAGGTCTAATATGTTATCGCCACGAGTCGGTTCTCTGTTTAACTGCTCAAGGTAGTTCTCAGATAACGCACTTAAAAAAAAAAAATTCACTGAATTCTGTGTCCCTGCCACCTGTTACAAACGTTTGAGTCTCCCAGACTATATCTGGTAATTAAAATCTTCACCCAGAACTATAACATGGTCGGGAAATCTACTCGAAGTATTTTCCAAATTTTCCTTCAGGTGCTCAGCCACAATTGCTGCTGAGCCAGGGGGCCTATAGAGACATCCAATTACCATGTTTGAGCCTGCTTTAACAGTGACCTTCACCCAAATTATTTCGCATTTCGGATCTCCGTCAATTTCCTTCGATACTATTGCATTTTTTATCGCTGTAAACACGACTCCCCCTTCACTGTCCAGCCTGTCTCTGCGGTATACATTCCAAACTGAGTTTAGAATTTCATTACTGTTTACATCTGGTTTCAGCCAGCTTTCCGTCTCTAGTACTATGTGGGCATTGTGACCATTTATTAAAGAGAGCAGTTCTGGGACCTTGCTATAGACGCTCCTGCAGTTTATTATTACCACATTAATATTGTTATTGCATGTTGCGTTTTGCCTACTACTACCTTGTCTCGTCTCAAGAGGCGTCTTGTCGGGCCTACAGAGGGAACTGTCTAACCTAAAAATCCCCATGTGCACTCCACACGTACTCCGCTACCCTTGTAGCCGCTTCCTGCGTGTAGTGCACGCCTGCCCTATTCAGGGGGCCCTAAATTTCTCCACCCGATAGCGGAGGTCGAGAAATTTGCACCCCAGATCTCCGCAGAATCGTCTGAGCCTCTGGTTTAAGCCTTCCACTCGGCTCCAAACCCGAGGACCGCGATCGGATCTGGGAACGATACTACAAATAGTTAGCTCAGATTCCACCCCGCGAGCGAGGCTTTCCGCCTTCACCAACTCCACCAACCGCCTGTATGAACTGAGGATGACCTCTGAACCCAGACGGCAGGTGTCATTGGTGCCGACATGAGCAACAATTTGCAGTCGGGTGCACCCAGTGCTCTCTATCGCCGCCGGCAGGGCCTCCTCCACATCTCGGATGAGACCCCCTTGCAAGCAGACAGAGTGAACACTGGCCTTCTTCCCCGACCTTTCAGCTATTTCCCTAAGGGGCTCCATCACCCGCCTAACATTGGAGCTCCCAATCACTAATAAACCCCTCCCCCCGTGTGCCTGCCCGGACCTTGCTGAAGGAGCGGCCACATGTCCACTCACAGGCAGAGCGGGCGTTGCCCCACGACTAGCCTCCACATTGACCCTCCGCCTCGTGCGACGCGAATGCCGCTGAACCCGCCACTCCCCAGGGGAGAGCGTGGCCCAACCGCGCCCGGTGCCCACGAAGGTGTCTCGACAGCAGGGACGATGGGTGAAGCATGTAACACCTGGGGTGTACCATGCGACGCACTCGACTCCCCACTGTCGCTACATTCCGAGGCAACAGCCTGAATACGGCTGACCGCGGCCATCAGCACTTTCAGCTGTTCGCGAACAGTGGCCAGCTCCTCCTGCGTCCGTACACAGCAGTCACACATCCTACCCAGCCTAAGAAATCAAAACTTTACTGTAGAGAGTTAATCAACTTTTAACTAGACTGCTAATTCACTAAAGGCGGCTGATAGCTGACTAAACTGTGGTCACTAGACACTTGTTGTTGGAAACAATGAAGATAAGCACTGCCTGTCACTGGACTGTATTCAAAACAAACGCGAAATCTATGGAACACTATTACTAGTACTCGAAAATTAAAGCTTCCTAAAAGCAACAACACACGGAAATTATTATGGAGTGAGTCCACCCTTCGCCTCAGCTCTGCTGGGGACACTTTCAATGAGATGTTTGAATGTCTGTTGACGAATGACAGCCTATTCTTCATCAAGAGCCGAAATCAGAGAAGGCAGTTATTTGGACTTTTGCGTCTGGAGTGATGTCGTCGTTCTCACGTATCCCAAATGTGTTCCCTTTGGTTCCAGTCGGCAATCTAAGCAGGCTTATCCATTTCAAGAATGTTATCTTCCACAAACTATTTCTTCTTTCTGACTGGGTGCACTGTTAGTCTGATACAATCAATCATCACCTCGGAAGGGTTCCTCTGCCATATGCAGTAAAGTGCTGTCAAATGTGTTCATGTCCTTTCTTAAGTGGAACAAGGGGACCTCACCATAACCACGAAAAACATAGCCATACCGTAACTAATACCACCTCCTCCGTACTTTACTGTTGGCACTACTCACGTTGGCATGTAACGTTCTCCAGGCATTCGTCAAACTCAAACGGGTGTAGCGTGATTCATCACTCCAAATCATTCGTTTCCAATCGTCCAGTATCCGCTGTCATCGCTCATTACACGACCTCAAGTGTCGCTTAGCCCTGCCTACATAAATGTATTGCTTCTGAGAAGCTGTGCAATTATTGTAACCTATTCTAACTAACTCTGTACAACCAGTCATTGCAACAGCTAGACTGCTGGTACGAAGGCTATTCGGAAAGTAAGGAACGATAGGTCGCGAAATGGAAACCACAGTGAAAATCAAAACTGTTTTATTTGCAACAGTTAACCACAACTTCCAGCTATTTATCTCCATAATCGCCGACCCGACTTAGACTTTTGTCGTAGCGTTGTACTAACTTTCCAGTACCCCCGTTATAGAAGGCAGCCACCAGTGCTTTCCGCCAATTCTCTACGGTGGCCTACAGCTCGTTGTCTGTGCCATAATGTTGTCTTCATAGCCAGCGGTTCATGTGAGCAGAGATGAAACTCAGAGGGAGACAATTACGGGATCTATTGTGGATAATCAAACATTTACAATTGAAAACGATGCAGTAGCATCTTCATTGCCCCTTCAGAATGCGGCTGAGAATTGTCTTGAAGAAGAAAACGCATGACAGTTATGTAATGTTGGTTGCATAGCTTCAGGCTAAATTTCTCACCAGGCCCTCGTAGTTGGCGGGAGACACTATTATTCTAGGTATCTTTATGTGCTCCCTGTGTGCTCAGAACTAAAAAGAACGACTTAACGCGAGCGACCAACACACCTGTGCAAAACTTCATCGGATTTTCACTGTGGTTTCCATTTCGCGACCGATCGTTCCTTACTTTCCGAATAACCCTCGTAGAAATTTGGAACTCATGAGTTATTCCTTCTACTGAGTTCATGCGCATTTTTACAAGAATTCTACGCAGTTCTCGAAGGTCGCTGTCCGTCAGTACATGAGGTCTTCGTAGTCTTGGCTTGGCTGTGGATGTTCCTTAGTGTTTCCTTTTCACTGTCACATCACCAACAGTCGATCTGTGCAGCTATAGAATGGATGAAATGTCCCTGATGGGTCTGTGACTCTGGTGACATCGAATGAGCAGTCCACATTCGAGGTCACTGAGGTCTCCTGGGCGATCCATTCTGCTGTTACTGCTTCTATATGGGTAACAAAATACTCCATACCTCCTTTTATGCTGGTGGGTCCGCCTCGTGTGACATCTAATGGTCACTTCCGAATTACGTTTGTTGTCCGGATACTTCTGATCAGACAGTCTATGTGTTACGATGGGAAGTGCGGTCTGGCAGGCATTTCACAACAATTTGTGAGTGTGGATGTAGGTGTACTACACAGTCCTTAGCATATTATTCCTGTAGCTACGAGAACAGTTATTTCTAGCCATACAGGTAGCGTATCAGACCTAAACGACGAATATTCATGCCTCCTTCCGCAAAAGTGAAATCAGCCAGACAGGTATCGAAACCGCGTGTCGTAGCGACGTCTGATTTACTAGAGCTTACACACAGGGCAGTGTAAGTGAATGCTTCTTTCTACACTACTGGCCACTAAAATTGCTACACCAAGAAGAAATGCAGATGAGAAACGGGTATTCATTGGACAAATATATTATACTAGAGCTGACATGTGATTACATTTTCACGCAACTTGGGTGCGTAGATCCAGAGAAATCAGTACCCAGAACAACCACCTCTGGCCGTAATAACGGCCTTTAGACGCCTGTGCATTGAGTCAAACAGAGCTTGGATGGCATGTACAGGTACAGCTGCCCATGCAGCTTCAACACGATACCACAGTTCATCAAGAGTAGTGACTGGTATATTGTGACGAACCAGTTGCTCGGCCACCATTGACCAGACGTTTTCAATTGGTGAGAGATCTGGAGAATGTGCTGGCCAGGGCAGCAGTTGAACATTTTCTGTATCCAGAATGGTCCGTACAGGACCTGCGAAATGCGGTCGTGCATTATCCTGCTGAAATGTAGGGTTTCGCAGGGATCGAATGAAGGTGGAGCCACGGGTCGTAACACATCTGAAATGTAACGTCCACTGTTCAAAGTGCCGTCAATGCGAACAAGAGGTGACCGAGACGCGTAACCAATGGCACACCATACCATCACGCTGGGTGATGGCGAATACACGCTTCCAACGTGCGTTCACCGCGATGTCGCCAAACACGGATGCGACCATCATGATGCTGTAAACAGAACCTAGATTCATCAGAAAAAATGACGTTTTGCCATTCGTGCACCCAGGTTCGTCTTTGAGTACACCATCGCAGGCGCTCCTGTCTGTAACGCAGCATCAATGGTAACCACAGCCATGATCTCCGAGCTGATACTCCATGCTGCTGCAAACGTCGTCGAACTGTTCGTGCAGATGGTTGTTATTTTGCAAACGTCCCCATCTGTTGACTCAGGGATCGAGACGTGGTTGCACGATCCGTTACAGCCATACGGATAAGATGCCTGTCATCTCGACTGCTAGTGATACGAGGCCGTTGGGATCCAGCACGGCGTTCCGTATTACCCTCCTGAACCCACCGATTCCATATTCTGCTAAAAATCATTGGATCTCGACCAACGCGAGCAGCAATGTCGCGATACGATAAACCGCAATCGCGATAGGCTACAATCCGACCTTTATCAAAGTCGGAAACGTGATGGTACGCATTTCTCTTCCTTACAAGAGGCATCACAACAACGTTTCACCAGACAACGCCGGTCAGCTGCTGTTTGTGTATGAGAAATCGGTTGGAAACTTTCCTCATGTGAGCACGTTGTAGGTGTCGCCACCGGCACCAACCTTGTGTGAATGCTCTGAAAAGCTAATCATTTGCATATCACAGCACCTTCTCCCTGTCGGTTAGATTTTGCGTCTGTAGCACGTCATCTTCGTGGTGTAGCAATTTTAATGGCCAGTAGTGTAATTTGCTTAACTAGTCGAAGTATTTCCCTGCCTCCGCCTCAAATGCATTGTGATATAAATACACAGGGAGGGCTGTTACTGTGTACGGAGAAGCTGGAAATCCTTTTCTCCTCTTTCCCTGCCCACATCTCACTCAGACCAGGTTTTTAATGAACGAGATTCTCATTAGCAACAGCGTCGTTGTACGAGACGAGAAAAAAAGAAGGAAAACGATGAGATGCAAGCTAAGGCTCTAGGCTTAAGGTGAACCTGCAGGAGGTGTCACCATCCGTTACTCATTTTATAAGCCTAAGTAATGATAACATCATTAGTTAAATTCTATCATTCACTATCAGAGCGCGTTACCCCTTCGGATACATACTACTAAATACCGGCAAGTGCAACCAGAAACTTGGGTGTATTAGAGGACACGAGTAGTAACATCGCTGTAGTGTGTCATCCGAAATGTGTGTTCAATATAGACCCTCCCTATCTTCTAAAATATTGGAAAGGAAATAGGCTGCGTCCTTTTCTAAGAAACTATTCAGGTATTGGCCCTAGTCGACGTATAGAAAGCACGAAAAACCTAAATCTGCAGGGCGGAATGAGGAATTAAAGCCCGGTCGTCTCGAATGCGACTCCAGTAACTTACCACAGCGTCATCTTGGTCGGCTACTTTTTAGATACGGGTTATGCAAATGACCCCCAACTTATGTTACTCAGCCTCACGGAGGAGACATATTTCAAACATGTTAACGTATCTGGGTGTGTAACGCTCTTCTTCCTCAATCTCTGCTTTGGCTGTGTAATATCTGTAACTAAATCCTCAAGACATGAAAAACAGGAGCAACTGTTGGAAATAGGTCAATACCCATAGAAGTTTGTAATTTGATAACCGACTTGTCTTGTAGTGGGTTCTTTCTCTTCTCTTATTTCTGACACTTAAACCCCACTGCCAACCAGGTAGTTATAAACAAAGCGATAAATCAATTATGTCCTATGGCAGCATTTTCCAGAGAACTCCCCATTGATATCCTGAAAACTACGGAAACCCTAACTCCGCACGGCGTGGTGAGATTTGAAGTTCTCTTCTTCTTTACGTTCGTTCTTCGTCACTCAATTCATTCGTGCGTTTGCTTCTGAAAATAAATTAAAAGCAATAAATAAGATGAAAGAGTCATTAACACATTTGTACTTTTAATTTCGTAGTCTACTGTCTCTTATAAATTTTTTCTGAATCTTTCTTGTCCCCACATGACAACCAAATTATACGTTGCAGTTTCGGCAGCTATTTCCTCTGCGACTCTTTAGCTTACTGCTCCTGCTACTTCGTTTCTACAACGAAAAATTGAGAAACCTAGGGATGGGAAGTTTGTGAATATCATATAATTTTCTTCATTTGCGCAATGGATGACCGATTTGTAACAGCGAAACTATTCCATCAAAGCCTAAAAGATCAGATAAAAGATGACAGGTCTCTCTGCGTTCTCATATCCGTCACGCCTCGTTCACATACCCACCTAGCATTTTGGGCGTTTTCTCTTGGTTAGTATCGGTACTGTAGACAGTTTTACAGTGAACTTGTATAGGTGGTATTATGCAAAAGGAAAGAACTCTTTTAAAAATTCGGTAGATCTGACGTCGATCTTAAGTCTAAAGCTTTTACATTTTATTCCATAGTATTACGCTAACTAAAGGTAAAACATGGTTCACAATTTAGTGGACTCAGGGAATATAACGGCTCGTAAAGGTAATCAATATTCCCGTTGCAACGATTACTGAAAAATAAACGCTGCCACTTATTTCTCAAGGTGGCAGCTGTTGTGATGCAGCTAATGTAAAATAACGCTTAAAGAAAAAGAACTTTCTAATAAATCGCTAGACAGACAAAAAAGAAAATACGGGGATCAGTACTATCTTTAGATCATTTCTCTAAATCATGTTATTGAGTTTCCAACTCCATGGCGACCACTTCACCTGGGATCCGTGGAAGGTACACTGGCATATCTGTTGTTCTTTGTAAATATCCATGCGTTTCTTGTATTCTGATATATTCTACATCCTGGAGTATCTCTTCACTATGATCTATTGGAACGAAAAGTCCATAGAATCTAACCTAAGTTTTGTATATTAAATAATTTTTTTCTGTTCGGGAGTCAAGGTGTATTGGACAAATTTTGCACGCAGTTTTCTCTTCTTCAAAACATTCTGGCGAATGCCTCGACCAGCTGACTTACAGTGGGAGCGCGCCTGCTTGTCATCACCGATTTCATCAAAATTTCTGGTATATGGAGGGCTTGGCCAGAAATAAAAGTGACAGAAGTGGGCCCCCCCGATAGCCAAGCGTTTGGAAAAAAATATCATTTTCAGCGCTGGTCGAATCAGGCATGAGTTTTTTATGTTAGCATAGATTCCATCCACTCGTTGACGCAACTGTACGAGTAGAGAACGGAAATCCGAGGGTCGTGGGATCCAGTCCCTACGCAGAAACATTTCTTTTCGTTTTTATTAACAATTTTTACGTCACTTACGCTGCAAATAGATTGAAATAATGTTCGGTGTAATGTATTTATTAATATTTTCATAAAAGGCATGAAAAGGAAAGGCAAAGGAAAGTTTGGTGGATGAACACGCAGCAATATATAGGAGTATTGTTATTACGTCATCAAAATTTTGGAAACTTACAGTAACTATATGTAAAAATTTTTTGACTGACATGATTAAGCCTTACGTACAGGAGACCTAATGTCTTCTGTTTAGAGCCTCATGGAGTTGGGAGGGGAGGGGGGAGACAAAAAATCCACAGTTATACTATTTCTCTGGATGAAAGATTGCCGTCATGTAGCGTTAAAGTGATTCCCCCCCCCCCCAAAGGCACTCGCTAGTGAAACCTTACGACGTCTGCTTTTATCGTCAGGTAAAGCTTTTGATCAAAAATCTTCAAAACTGCTCTTATCTCATCGAAAGCGAAATCGAAACACATTTGATAAAATCGTGCTTTACGCCGAGTTTTCTATCACGCTGTGCGATGAGAGAGAACCTTTTATGAATGTGATCCAAATTTGGTTTTCTATAGAAACTTTAAAATCACCATGTAATTATAAAAATGCGGCGTTTATAACATGTGTAAAATGCCAAGAAAATTACAGATTCCCTGTTTTGAGATAAATATGTTCCCACCAAGTGTAAGTCATTAACTGTAAGGTAATAAAAGTATCTAATTTTACATAAGAAGTTCCCGTGTACGCATTACCATCCCTTCCCTGATAATTATTTGCAATCCCAAATTTTCCTTGACACTTTCGTTTCATGTCTTTTACTAAAATATTAATAAACACAATATAACGAGAATTTTTTCGGTCTATTTGCAGTGTAAGTAACGTAAAAATTGAAAATAAAGTTTCCACAAAGGAATTTGACCCCAAGAACCTTGGGTTACCGCTCTCCATTATTTCCGCTGCGCTACCCCTGCCTGGAAACTGTGCTGACATTGTAGATTCATGCCTTGCCCGACCCTTGGTAAAAACGCTTTTTTTTCGGAACGATTGGCAAGCTGGAGCTCAGACTCCAGTTGTTTCATTTCAGACCAAGACCTGCACGTACCATAAATTGGAACGAAATCGGTGATGACGAATAGGTGCGGTCCCCTTGTTAGAGATACTGCTCTACTGCGATTTACGACACAAAAACTTTGACACTGCTCACAACTGACTGGTCGAATGCGCATCTGTTGTTTACAGCTGTTAGTTCAATCTGCCACAAGAGTTACAGCGCCGGCCGGTGTGGCCGAGCGGTTCTAGGCGCTTCAGTCTGGAACCGCGCGACCCCTACGGGCGCTGGTTCGAATCTTGCCTCGGGCATGGATGTGTGTGATGTCCTAAAGTTAGTTAGGTTGAATTAGTTCTAAGTTCTAGGGGACTGATGACCTCAGATGTTAAGTCCCATAGTGCTCAGAGCCACTTGATCCATTGAAGAGTTACAGCGCTGACGTCGAATACACTCCAAAAATAGAATCAGACTCCGAACTTTTAGAACAGATAGTGTAGATCCTGTCATATGGAGACATATGCAACTGCTTTGCTGAAATTTCGACTAATGACATACAGTAAATTATACTGGATGATGAATGCTTAACATAATCGAAAGTAACATCGGATGTGCCCCGAGGAAACATTATATGACCAGAAATGAATTTTGGATGCAACAAGGATTTTTCAGGTATAGTCAGATGCACTATGTGATTGTTCGCTGACGGTTATGTATCGTTTTTGGCGGATCTTAGGAAAATGTAGAAATATCTGAACAACATTTTCTGTTCGTGTAATGAATGGTAGGTCCCTTTAAATGTAGATAAGCTTTAAACAATGCCCATAAGAAAGAGAAAGATCCGAGAGCAAGGTATAGTGAAGTATATCTGTAGCCTGTCACAGTATAAATATTTAGAGGCAACCTCAAGAGGCGAACAAATATTATCTGTAGTGTGGTAAGCGAATAGAAGAACGAACAGTCTTGAACGAACTCTGACAGGAGCCCGAACAACAGGGGACTGGCACACTAGGACATGCACCGATACCATGAAATAGTGCACTGATAATGGCTAGGCACTAGCCGAAATCTGGATTTTCCTAATAAAATCTGAAAGAAAAGGACGACTGATTCCTGTGCTCTATCATTCGAAAGAATTGAAGAAGTGTTCTGAAAAAGTGTGCTGCATCTGGGAGTAAAGGAAGTTGCTATTACCAGTTCTAGACTAAGGCGCCAGTATTTGGATTCCATATGAAGGAAATATTACAGCAGAAATCGAAAGAATTCAGAGACGCGCTGCTGTAATCGAAATATGACGGTATAGTTCATACGGAAGTGTAAAGGATATCCGGGGTGCTAAAATAGTAATCTATGAAAGACATTAAGAGAACCTGTGTTCAAGGAAGCCTTTGGGACCATTATGCTGCCTCTATCGTATATCTCGGGCCTGGATCATGATAATGATGTAAGAATGGTTAGGTAACATACAGAAATATATAAACTGCCATTTTTCCCTCGCTCAGTACGTGGATGAAACAGGACAGAACTTATCAATACTGGCACGAAACACCCTCCACCACGCACAGCTCTGTATCTTGCGGAGTACGCTGTAATTGTAAAAAACTATCGGTAGTGTACCTATGATACTGAAGCATGTCTGCTCTGATTCAGCAGCTTACAGACAGTACATGATCCATCAGATTCGTTTACTGTTTTTTTCGAATATTAACCCAATGTGTGAAAACTGACCTACCCGGTTGAAAAGGAATTTGTGTGGCACCTGCGTCAGGTAGACGCCTCGCCGCAGGTGAGTGAAGGGCGCAGTTGCGTGTTGTACGTTACCGACATGCGCTCCAGTTTCAAGGCGGAAGCGTGTGCCTGTGGAGCGAGCGCCCCGGGCGAAGCTGGTCTCGCCGCTATCGGTAGCTGCCACGGGCTCCACTGGTCTCCATTCTGCTTTCTACTCCAGCCTGCCACACCCTCATTTCTTTGGTCACTGCGTACTTTCGCTTTTTGCTCCAGGCCAGTAGCACTTGTGTCTCAGAAGAAATATCCAGGTTTGTGACTGGATCTAGATTTCCTGGCACACTGGACGCCGCACGTTATCCCGTATGAAATAGATGAAGTAACATCTGGCGCACCCTGGGAGAGTATAACAGGTCTGTTGCCTTTAATTTTGTATCGGGTAGTTATAATTAAAGCATAGTGACAGAGTTCCAATGTGGGTCGTAATTATCGTGCGGCAGCCAAACATGGTAGATATGCTAATGCATTATTGCGGAACTGATTTGCGCTGGGGAAAAAATTCGGCCACCAGGTGCAAATCTGGCGCTGTCAATGCAAGAATGACGTATAGAAATGTTTTCATATGTTATGGATTAGGAACAGGACGTGAACAGAACAGGTCAAGGAAGTGAGAATGGCAGAACATTTATTTCATTACACGCTGGTTACATAATTTGTTCATTATGAGCACCGGAGACGTCGAAGAGATGCTGCATCCGTAAAACGACGTGATCATCAGTTGCTCGCAGCAGTTCTGGTGGAATCTGAGCAATGTGTTTCGGTTTACTGGCCTTCAGATCAGCTAGAGGCAGAACTTGTGCCAGGTAAACGCGTTCTTTTAGATATCCTCAGAGCCAAAAGTTACATGGCTTCAGATCAGGTGATCATACAGGTCATGCATTTTGAAAACCTCTGGATATAACACATTCGTGGAAGGTTGCATTAAGCAGATCGGTCACTGGGCGAACGACATGAGGTGGCCCCATCTTGCAAGAAAGCAATGGTTTCCGGACAGTTGCGCTCTTCCAAAGCAGGAAATACATATTATACAAGGAGGTCTCGGTGACGTGCAGACATCTCAGTACACTTGTCAGGTAGTCTGGGTGTATTCTCTTCAAAGAAGAACGGACCGAGAATGAAGGTGCTTGTGAATCGGCACCACACAGTTACATATGACAAATGCGATGGCTCTTCGTGCACAACACACAGTTTAACAGTACCCAAAATACGGCAGCTCTACATATTCACTGCACATGGTGGTGTAAAATGAACCTCGTCATTCCATAGAGTATTACCCGGTGCCATATCATCAACTTCGATCCATCCCAGAAACCGAAGATCAAATTCAGAACGTTGCTGCAGACCATGAGGAGAGTTTCCAGAATGAGATTTTCACTCTGCAGCGGAGTGTGCGCTGATATGAAACTTCCTGGCAGATTAAAACTGTGTGCCGGAGCGAGACCCGAACTCGGGACCTTCCCCTTTCGCGGGCAAGTGCTCTGCTATCTGAGCTACCCAAGCACGATTCACGACCCGTCCTCACAGCTTCAGTTCTGCCAGTACCTCGTGTCCTACCTTCCAAACTTCACAGAAGCTCTTCTGCGAAACTTGCAGAACTAGCGCTCCTGGAAGTAAGGATTTTGCGGAGACATGGCAGGAGACGAGGTACTGTCAGAACTGAAGCTGTGAGGACGGGTCGTGAATCATGCTTGGGTAGCTCAGATGGCAGAGCACTTCCCCGCAAAGGCAAAGGTCCCGAGTTCGGTCTGGCACATAGTTTTAATCTGCCAGGAAGTTTCACGAGGAGAGTTGTTGCACCGTCTGGATTTTGTACGGGCGCCAGTTTAATATACTGTAGACACAAAACTTTCTGTGCTGTTCACCATGGAATGGACAATTCTCGTGAAGCTACGCGAGCACTAGCAGTACCCGGAGTACGTGCTGCATGCTCAGTTGACACCAACAGTAAGTTCGTCAATAACTTCCACAGCGATAGGACGCCTTCCTCTTGCAGGTGCCACACCAAGCTCACCCATGATTTCTAATTTCACTATTATCTTCAAAAAACCATTTAAATACATCGGGCCTCTCTTCAGACGTTTCATTCGGCGATACCCTTTCAAACAACACTGTAATTGCGGCAGTTCACATAAAACAGTTTCACTAACATCGCAAGGGCTCTCATCTAGATAGCCATACTCTTCACTCACTTTATGACTTGTCAAATGACAGCGTGGATATCATACCGTCATACAAATAGTGTATAGCGCCAGGTTTGCACCTTGTAGCCAAATCTGGAACAAATTTGTTTCCAACCGTAAATCGGTTCCACGTTAACGCATTAGCATACGAGGGGCGTTCCGTAAGTAATGCGACACATTTTCTTCTCGGCCATTTCGGTTGAAAAGTGCGAAGTTTGTTGTGGGACATCGTGGAATATTCCCACTTCAGCCTCTATACTCTCATGAAGAGCCTTCAAAATGGCGTCTGTAACGGACGAACATTCATAGCAAAGAGTTGTCACTGAGTCTCTTTTGACGGAAAACTAGAGCATCAAAGATATTCATAGGTGCTTGCAGAATGTCCACGGAGACCTGGCAGTGAACAAAAGCACGGTGAGTAGTTGGGCGAGGCGTCTGTGCTCATCGCAGCAGGGCTGCGCAAGCCTGTCCGATCTCCCTTGTGCCGACCAGTCGCTCACATCTGTGACTCCTGCAGTGCTGGCTCGTGCAGACACTCCAATTCGAAGTGATCTACGGATCACAGTCAAGCACCTTGCTGCTCAACTGGACGTCTCTGTCAGGTTGGTAGTGCTGAAATACTCGTCCACCAGTTCGGGTACTGAGAGATGTATGCCGGCTTGGTTTCTCGCCGCCTAACGGAAGACCATAAAGGGCAACGAAGGACCATCTGTGCGGAATTGCTTGCGCGTTACGAGGCATCGTGATATTTATTGTCGAACGTCATCACAGGCGATGAAATACGGGTTCATCACTTTGAACCGGAAACAAAACGGCTATCCATGGAGTGGCGTCACACAACCTCTCCCCCGAAATAAAAGTTCAGAGCTACAATCTCAGCCGGTGAAGCCAAGCCGACTGTCTTTTGGCACTCTGAACTGGTTACTCTGTCTGACTTTCTGCCTCATGGTGTAACGGTCAACTTCCAAGAGTACTGTGCTACCCTCAGGAAATTGAAGAAACAACTTCAGCGTGTTCGTCACCACAAAAATGCAAACAAACTTCTCCTTGTCCGTGGCAACGCAAGACCCCACAAAAGACTGTGCACCCGAGTAACTTCATTCCACTGTTCTTCGTCATCTGCCCTAAGGCTCGGATCTCACACCTGCCGACTTCCGTCTGTCTGGCCCAATGAAGGATGCACTCCGCGAGAAGCAGAAGTGGATGAAGGGGAGGTTACAGATGGAGTAAGACGTTGTCTCCGACGTCGACGAGTAGAGTGGTACAATACGAGCATACAGGCCCTCCCAGTAAGGTGGCCATCGCATTAAACGGAGGTTGTACTGAAAAATAGGATTTTGTAGTCAGGATAGTAGTGACTAATATGATGTATTACTATCCTGAATAAAACCAACCTACTTTCAAGACAAAAATATGTTCCATTACTTATGGAACGCCTCTCGTATCCTAGGACTTTCGCTGACATACGGTAATTACAGCCTACATTGGGCCTCCGTAAGTAGCAGCATTTTAATTATAACAACCCGGTACGTAAAAACGAGACACCTTCTAATTACCAGCGTAGTGACAGTCAAACTAATGTCTGAAAGAAACTAAATGCAGAGATACTACATCAGATCAAAAGCATCTGGACAACCCAATGTAATGCGGAGTTGACCACTAGATGTCACGAGCTTAGGACTTGCCCGTATAAAAGGAGGTGGGGAGTAATGGGTTGTCATTAGAGATGCGGCAACAGAAGAATGGTTGCTCAGAAGCGCTCAGTGACTTCCAGTGCTGACTTGTCATTGAATGTCACCTGAATAACAAATCCAATCATTTTGAAGAAGCATAAGTCGACTGAGGGTGATGTGACTGAAGTGGAAACGCGTAGGAGCAGCTACAGCTAAACTAAGATCAGCATACCTCATGTACTGACGGACTGGGCCGTCCAAAACTGCGGAGGGCGTTTGTAAAAATTCACGTGAAGTCAGCAGAAGGAATCACTCGTGAGTTACAAAGTTCTACCAGCGGCCCAGCCAACACAATGAATGTGCGTAGGGAGCTAAGAAGAATGGCGAACATTGATGAATCAGATCCTCGTAAACCGCACGTTTATGTAGCCAGTGTTAAGGGACGTCGGTAATGTCAGCTGTTGTAGAGGCAGTAGTGGTGGTTATGTCGATTTCCATGAGCATCACTCTGGACAGTGCCACCCGCAGCTGGTGGAGAGGCAGAGATGACTGCTGTTGTGGAACCCTGTAGCTTGCTGGGTATGTGGACAAAAATACTGCAGCAGAATCGCTGACATAAGAGCTCTACAGTTGGTTCTGTGACGCCGATGCCATCCAGCGGAACCGTAAACAATATAAGATGACCGTTCTGAGACCTTTCTGATGACACCGTGCTCCAAACACTGTTTCTTGCCAAAAACTTGAAAGAATACTTCATCCTCTTGCTGAAACTCTGTGGGACCGAGAGTAACAAATCGTTTTCATGACGGCCGCAGAAACTGCAATAGGGTACGATGACGACGGCCGTGTAATAATTCTGTTGGCGACTTCTTGTCACTTAGCAAGGAGCAGTAGAAGGAGAGACAAAACTTTAAATCGAGCGAGGTGGCGCAGTTGTTAGCACAGTGGCAAGATGAAAATGCTTGCTCCCCGGAGGCTACCACTCTCTTCAGTAAAGCTATCATTCAACTGTTGACTACGGAGCCAGGTGGCGAAGTGGTTAGGACACTGGACTCGCATTCATGAGGACGACGGTTCAATCCCGCGTCCGGCCATCCTGATTTAGTTTTTCCGTGATTTCCCTAAATTTCTCCAGGCAAATGCCGGAATGGTTTCTTTGAAAGAGCACGACCGACATCCTTCCCCGTCCTTCCCGAGACAGATGACCTCGCTGTTTGGTTTCTTCCCCCAAACAATACAAACCCAACCCAACAAACCTTTAAGGTTTCCTCCCGTGTATCGGAAGAATGGAGTTTCTCTATGTGACACTGGAATGTTCGAACAAAATGTTCAGCTTTACCATTAGAGTAAGGATGTAAAAGGCCATGGTTACAGGGTGTATGCTGTTGGCGGCACAAAACTGTTGAAAATTGGCTGACATGAATTGAGGTCTGTTGTCAGACGCAAGGATCTCTGGAAGACCATTAAACAAAAAATAGAAGACAAACCCGATGCCGTACATGCAGTAGTGCTGGATGTCATGTGGACAATATATTGACATTTTCTGTTTGCATCTACCAATAAAAACCATCACATGTTCCAAAATTGACCGGCAAAACCAATATGGGTGTGTTGCTATGATCTGGACGGATGTGGCCATTCAAAATAGCGTAGCAGCGGAGCTGATTGATGTTTCACACAAACACTACAATGAGAGGTCATTTGCTGAATCTGGGCGCCGATGTCTGCCAAGTACAATGACGTCGGGTGAGTTGCTTTATGAGAACGGTGCCTTGATGCAACAAAGAAAAAACTTCCCTCGGATGGTGAGAAATAACCCGCGCATCGTCATTCTCTGGCTGGATCAGGACACCAGACCACGTGGATGTGTAAATTTTAACTCACCACTGGATGAGGAATCTCTTTGAGGCTATGTGCCCACCCATGTTACACCTATTGCAAAAATACCTGAAGGGAGGGGTCAGAAGCAGTTGCTGCGGCAATTTGCCGAGCATTGAGAGAAAAATTTTGAAGACTTTCAAAATCCTGAGTAGCGATTTGATAACGTGATTCCTCAAATGAATCAAACTCTAGGTGGGTACCGACTTCTAACCGGGGCAGCAAATCAGCTTTTGAATGTTGTGCAGTGGGCCAGTACAACTCATACTGATAATTAGACAATATCAGAGACCAATATTGCAATTGTTTGGCTGTCCATGGTGGGAAAGTCTTGGAAAGATTGAACAAAGTCAGATTATTGGTAATCCAATAACACTTCTGACCTTACAGACATTAGTGGCACTTAGTAACGCTATAGACAATGGTGAGTGCCTCTTTTTCAAGCTGACTGTAATTACAATGCACTTTGCTGAAAGTTTTGAGGCAAAAGCAATGGTCTTCTCAGAAAAACGAATTCTATGTCAGAGCACAACTCTAACCCTATAAGAAGATGCTCTCACGGCTAACACAACAGGCTTTGCTGGTTTTAAATGAACCAGACAACAACAATTTAATAATGCATCCTTTAAATGCTCAAATGCGTCCTGACATACTTATACATCTACATGGTTACTCTGCAATTCACACTTAAGTGCCTGGCAGAGGGTTCATCGAACCACTGATACTACTTCTGTAACATTCCACTCTCGAATGGCGCGTGGGAAAAAAGAACACATAAATCTTTCCGTTCAAGCTCTGATTTCTCTTATTTTATTACGATGATCATTTCTCCCTACGTAGGCGAGTGTCAACAAAATATTTTCGCATTCGGAAGAGAAAGTTGGTGATTGAAATTTCGTAAATAGATCTCGCCGCAAAGAAAACCGCATTTGTTTCAGTGACTGCCACCCCAACTCGCGCATGATATCAGTGACACTCTCTCCCCAATTGCGCGATAACACGAAACGAGCTGCCCCTCTTTGCACTTTTTCGATGTCCTCCGTCAATCCTACCTGTTAAGGATCCCACACCGCGCAGCAGTATTCCAGCAGAGGACGGACAGGTGTAATGTAGGCTGTCTCTCTAGTGGGTTTGTCGCATCTTCTAAGTGTTCTGCCAACAAAGCGGAGTCTTTGTTTCGCCTTCCTCACAATATTATCTATATGGTCTTTCCAATTAAGTTGCTCGTAATTGTAATTCCTAGGTATTTAGTCGAATTGACAGCCCTTAGATTCGTGCGATTTATCGTATACCCAAAATTTATCGGATTTCTTTTGGTACCCATGTGGATGACCTCACACTTTTCTTTGTTTAGTGCTAATTGCCACTTTTCGCACCATACAGAAATTCTCTCTAGATCATTTTGTAATTGGAATTTATTGTCTGATGATTTTGCTAGACAGTAAATTACTGCGTCACCTGCAAACAATCTAAGGGGGTGCTCAGATTATCACCTAGGTTATTTATGTAGATCAGGAACAGCAGAGGGCCTATGACATTACCTTGCGGAACGCCAGATATCACTTCTGTTCTACTCGATGATTTACCGTCTATCATTACGAACTGTGACCTCTCTGAGAGGAAATCACGAATATAGTCACACAACTGAGACGATACTCCATATGCACGCAATTTGATTAATAGTCGCTTGTGAGGAACAGTATCAAAAGCCTTCTGGAAATCTAGGAATATGGCATCGATCTGAGATCCCTTGTCGACAACACTCATTACTTCATGGGAATAAAGAGCAAGCTGTATTGCACAAGAACGATATTTTCTGAAACCGTGTAGGTTATGTATCAATAAGTCATTTTCTTCAAGATGATTCATAATGTTCGAGTACAGTATATGCTCCAAAATCCTACTGCAATTGCGTCTATAATTCAATGGGCTACTTCTATTTTCTTTCTTGAATATTGGCGTGACCTGTGCTACTTTCCAATCTTTAGGAACAGACCTTCCGTCCAGTGAGCGGTTGTATATGATTGCTAAGAAAGGCGCAATTGTGTATACATACTCTGAAAGGAACCTGATTGGTATACCATCTGTACCGGAAGACTTGCCTTTATTAAGTGATTTGAGTTGTTTCACAACACCTAAGATATCTAATTTTATGACACTCATGCTAACAGCTATTCTGGTTTTGAATTCTGGAATATTTACGTCGCCTTCTTTCGTGAAGGAATTACGGGAAACTGTATTTAATGACACAAAAAAGAAACACCTTTCCAGTGCAGCCGGTTCACTAGAGTAGCAATTTGCTCAGCATTTGCAATGAATTGAATGTAATATGTAACCTTCCCCAAGGCAGTTTGGAACTCCTTAATGTTTCAGGGCTCTTGCAGATCTTTAATTGCAACCAGTGCATATTACCAGGATAATCAACCTATGCATTTATGACATGGCCGCAATATTCAAGTTTTTCTCGGTAGAGAGAGCAGTTTTCCTTATTTGGTGTTAATCCAGCCTCAGAAACAACTTGAAACAAGCAGTTTAAATTTGCCAAATATTCAGCAGCCATATGACCTGTGACAACGATACTGTCCAAATACTTTGTAATGAAGTGGCTTTTGAAATTAATTTTTTCAGGAACCATTGAAAAATAGCAGGCGCTTAAGCATTTACAAGCGATAGTCGTTGAAACTTGAACAATCCTGAAGAATGTTGATCATAAAACACTGCTTGGACTGCTCATCCAGGAGCAACTGTAACTATGCCTCACGTAAGTCAATCTTGGAAAGAATCTGCTCTATCCAAACATTTCTATTAACTTCCTCAGTCGTGGGTGAGGAAGTGATACTATGGCTTTAAAATCAGCACACCGACGTAAACCTCCTGATGTCTTCTTGAGAATGACGAAAGGTGAGGCCCACTGACGTGCAGAAATGGGTTGCATAACTCCATTATCTTTCCAGCACTGCAGTTCCTGAGCAACTTGATCGGCTGTTCAACGGGGAACATTCCGCTATATTTATTACATAAGTCAGAAACACTTGTATGAGGCACCAAAACGCTGACTTGTGACACATCCTCTTGTGTGTTCAGAGTGAACAAATCAAACAAGTCTAAACCAAAAATTGAACTTCCTCATTTTCAGGCTAATAAAAGACAATTTGTTTTAACTAATAAAAACTATTCAAAAGCCAAGATCACAGAATTTTTTTTTAATTTAAGACGAAAGTTATCAACAGTCATTGCTGTCAACTTCAGGTCTTTAACAATTTTTTGTTGTAAGACATGTTCATTTTACACTGAATCTCACTCACAAGATGTCAAGTGGATAAAACTCAGCGTTAAAATTTCTATAAATTCTTCCATTCATAGGAGAGGAAATGAAATCATTTCAGTTTGTTACTTTACTATGACTTTAAAATCAGTACACAGACATAAACATCAAGATGGCTTTTTGAGAATGACGAAAGGTGATGCTCACTGACTTACAGAAGTGGGCTGTATAGCCCCATTATCTTTCCACAAATGCAGATTTTAACGATGACAAACGTTTATAATGTGCTGAGTTTTGTCCACTTGACATCTTGTGCGCGAGGTTCAGCGTAAAATAAATATGTTTTACAAGAAAAAGATGTTACAGATCTGAAGATGACAACAATGACTTTTGAAATCGGTCGTCTTAAATAAAGGAATTATTTATGCGATCTTGGTTTTTGATTGGTTTTTAAACCAAAAATTTTTGCAGTGTTCCCAGAGCTGAATACATCAACTGAAACACACTTCGCGACGTCATGAAATGTTGCTGACAAACTGCACACGTCAGGTACTGGTATTTCGTGTCTGTTATATGCAGAAAAAACAGAGGTAGGTTTCTGTAGCAATGGGCTATCAATAGTTTCGTATGTATCTTTATTGATATGAGAAACAGATGTACGTGTCTAACTAAAATTTAACAGTCTTTTGACTCAATCTTAATCGTACAAGCAGTTCGTTATTCTGTCCGTGAATTAAAGCAGAAAATTTCCGCAAGGTGGAAATGCGAGCCTTTTCTTGTGCCGGTTCTAATGGCATTGCCGTCACAGCACGCACTTCCTGAAAACATTGCCGAGGGCCATACCGGTGTCTGACTTGGCTGCCTTGTAAAGACACTGTTTGGATATGACCTTGCTTACCACACTGGAAAAATTATGCATCATGACAAGGACAAATTTTTCTGTCATGATTTGAAAAGCACTGTAATCTGAAGAACACCCCATGTACCACGAGACTGAAAGTTTTTACCCTTAAGTTTACTGTAAATCTGAGTCCTGGTTTTATTCACTTTAAGGTTAGCATGAATGTCTTCTGCACTTTTAACAAATGAAATGGACGGAGCCTCAAAGATCAATTTCAGCTACGACCACAATACATTGAGGTATCACAACAGACAAAACTGTTTTCAAGTCGAGATCTTACAATTTTAGAATAGTGGTGCAAATGCATGTGTCTGACATACATTGCGTGATTGCATCACGTAACATAGATAATTGTAATTTATTTCCCAAGACCACTTAAACCTGCAATGTCATTTTAGCCCCCTATGTTTGGCAATCCACTGCTTTAAAGTCTGTGTAAGCTGCTTCTTGCGCCAGAAATACTTAAACCTCACTGCAGCAACGTCAACCGGAGTGTCCAAATATTCAGCTGAACAAATTTTCATTAACATTGTCTGGACGTAGATCGGGATACTGTTTTAAACGGATCTGATATACATCAGCTCCGACCTCTGAGAGAACACACCATGCACATCGCATCTGAAATGTGGTAAGCAGTGTAGTGAGCTTACATTCGCGTGTGACATTCTGAACAATCCTCTTCGTTACTACTGAACTGTCGAAACTTGGGAACAGCAACTGACTGTTGCGCTGCTTGTTGTTCAAAATGGTTCAAATGGCTGTGAGCACTATGGGACTTAACTTCTATGGTCATCAGTCCCCTAGAACGTAGAACTACTTAAACCAAACTAACCTAAGGACATCACACAACACCCAGTCATCACGAGGCAGAGAAAATCCCTGACCACGCCGGGAATCGAACCCGGGAACCCGGGCGTGGGAAGCGAGAACGCTACCGCACGACCACAAGCTGCGGACTGCTTGTTGTGATAGTAACATAGTCACCTGTTGTGTGCTGAGCAGCAGATGTTCAATCTGCTGCACCTGAAACTGAACATCTTCATTTAGAGAAAATTCCCATAGCGGCCCAGACATGGTTAAACACTTTATAGAAAACGCAATGGAATCAGTATACACTATCAATAGGTAGGTCACCGACTAGTAAAACTCAACAAATGACCATCAGGCAAATCAAGGCAGACTACGCACTGGAACGATGTGCACACGTCACCAACGACTTTGTTAGCAGGTGTGTAAAGTCAATGCAAGAGACCAGACTTGTCAACATCGGTTGTGCTGAGTGAAATAACACTCGGCAGCACAGTGGTGGGTTCTTACATTTACATATGGAGGAGACTGAGCTGACACTACAACATTCACAATATTAGGTCACTTTATTGTAACTTGAAAAAAACTAAATGCTTCATGTGTATTTGTTACTGTCGTTGAACAGTAACTTATCACTCGATACAATACAAGATAATAATCTCTTCTCTAAACTTTGCTTCTGTCTAGTACAACTCTCACACTGCTGATTCTGTACTGAGATGCTACTGTAGTCTTCAGTGCTAATTGCAGACTTCACTTAACAGCACTCCACTCTAACACAAGTAAGCGTACTGCAGTGGTGGAGTGTTAAACTCTTTAGGGCATGTCTATGACAACTTCATCTGGCAGTGACCATGTTTACTTGTGGTTCCGTCGTCATGTACCAGCTTTTCCTTAGGACTTTGTTTTCTAGGTAACACTACACTGTTGATGATGTACACATTCATAGGTATCGTCTGCGTAAGTATACAGGATGAATCACCTTGAACTTGCACCGCACATACTGCGGAAATGGAAAGTGCTATTGCTGTGTGGTTTTTACAGAATGGATTGGTAGTCAGGGGCTCGTTTTGTTAGTCTGTGAACAGATTGTAATAATACTTACAAAGTGAACTTTTCGTGCGAACACACACTTCTTTAAATGAAACAGTGCCCACTAACGTTAACCAACTAAAAGTACAGTAAATTAGAATGTGAGTGGTGTTTGTTGTAGGATTCGAGTGCAAGTCGTTTATGAGATATTGCATTTCCAAATATTCCACACCGACACTTGTACGGTACCTGTGGTAGTATACACTAAAGAACAATGGAAGTACATACACTAATTATGTGGACTGTGACCAGTAATGAGACAATCGACAATCACAGGCTGTGTTCAAAAAGACCACGAGCAGTGGCCATATATGCTTCCAGCCTGTATGGAATGACTGCTGGGCATGTGCTTGCATTTCAGCGGAGATGTCCAAGCATGCTGCAGTAATATGTCGTTGCATATCATTGTGTGTAGTCGGTATGCCCTTGTAGACACCATGTTTCAGATTTACCTGTAGAAAAAAAGTCTACAGGCGTGAAATCCGTGAAATGGGCGGGCCAAGGTACATGTCCTCCAAGTTCAATCCCACAGTATGCAAAAATCTGGTGAAGACATATTGAAGTACTTTGTGCAATATGAGCTGGAGAGCCATCATGTTGGTACCACAGTTTCCTCCTACTCTGCAGAGTAACTCTTCTAGCATCTGTGGAAGATGGTATGTTAGGAATCTGCGATACTTGTGTGCATTCAGTGTTCTGTCCATTAAAAATCGCAATCCCGCACTACACCTTCACATTACATGGTTGCTGATGTTTCATCTGATGAAGCCAACAGGGATTATTAACAAACTAATAGTGCATCTTCGGTAGTTTACCTGTTTGTAATTAGTAAATGGGACTTCATCACTAAACAAGATATATGATACATCTGGAGTTTCCGGTCTTAATGTCCATGTACAGAACGATTCTCATAATCGTTTCCATGCAGCTCTTGACGGAGAGGGATGTGGGAAGGGTGGAACCTACATCGATGGAGAAAGTGTAGGACACTTCCCTGCCTTATGCCACTTACTTGTGTGATTGTGTGGGAGCTAACATACGGGTCAACTGCAACAGTAGCAAGAACATTAATTTCCCCTGAATCTGTCATCACTTGTTTCCATCTGTTAAGCTGATTAGGTGTTATATGGCCACTTTTACATAAATGGTTGAAGGGGTTGACAAATAATTGCCAAGATGATTGATGTCTACTGGGATATCTAGCCACATACACCACAGAAGAACGAATTGCATTCTTCCACATTCTCCATATACCATGAGAAAGTTGGCTTTTTCTGGATTGTTAAATCCCGTCATCCACTCAAAACCTATTGCTTGGACTATCATACACGAACTGACTAGCGAGTTACAATGCACTCAAGTAGCACACAAGCACGCTGTAAGAAAACGTAACAACATCGTACGTGGCAACTACGCACGCTGAATAGGATGATCATATGTCAGTGTGGAAACCTTTTTAAAGTACAATATCTCATAAATTACTCGCACTAGAATCCTGCAACAAACACCATGGACATTCTAATTTACCCTACTTTTAATTTGATAATGTCAGTACACATTGTTGTTACAATCTGTTTAATGGCTAACAATATGAGCCCCTGACTACCAATCCATTCCGTGAAAACCACACATCAATAGAAATTTCCATTTTTGGAGTATTTGCAGTGCAAATTTTAGGTGATTCACCCTGTATATGTATGCGTATATATACTTACATACTGCTGTTTCTTCTACTAAGCCAGTTCACTACATTATCAATGGTGCAGTGGTGGTGCCCTGATGTAGGAAAATGCATTCAGATGGTGGACGAAAATTTGGCTCAGGTCTTCAATCCAATATTGCAGATGGTGATATCAACCAAGAAAAGCAAGTCTACCTTCAACCTTTGGATTGGCATTATCGACATCTGCACAACCATTTCCCACTCCATCAACAACATCTTGGTCATCGTGTGCACTGACAGTTGGACTATCTATATCTGGATTTGGTCTTAGTTATACTAATGATCAACTATTGGCCATCAGGAGCCTCTCAGCCCACCCTGTTCGAGATGATGAAAATAAGGTATGTCATACATCATTTCCATACTCACTGTTATCAGGGAGGATGTTATTTGCCCATATCGATAATATGCATGTCGCTATCCACTTCCTAACCCTATATCTACGTAATTCAGAAAGGAAACTTTCCAAGACTGTGAATTATCTGTCGTATCTATCCATAAGTGTGTCACTACGTTATGCTGCGAGTCCACTCTTCTGCCGAAACCTGATGTTGTTTCTAAGAACTCCAGCATACATACATGAAATGATAATGGCTTGATATCATGGGGCACCTCAATTGCTGAGTGATTTGAGAAAGTTACCATAAACCCAATATAGAATTTGATACTCAGTTCTCCGATTTCCAAGAAAGGGATTCTCGGCAAACTCCCAGTAGAGAACTGTATTTGGATGTTCACACACATATGTTTGATACAGTACATCAGAGCCTTCGCATATCTCACTTCCAAAGGATATAGCTGAAAAATATGGTGTGATTAATGTCCAAAATAATCATAATTATTGCTTTGTGTGGTCACTTCTGGCTTGTGAGACATATTATACAAAAGATTGACAGGATAGAATTAAACACCAAATGGATAATACTTATGGGCGTCATCAGTATGATTGTATTGATTTCCCCATTAATCTCCTAGGCAACAGCAAAATTTGAAGGGTAGAATCCCCATATTCCTGTTCACATTTATGGCCATGGTGAATGCAAGTCAGATAAAAAAGGTTATGATGGTATGCAGGACTTTAAGCAGTACGTTGTTAGACTCCTTGACTTCTCAGTTTCACTACTCAGTGTACATTAGTGCAGATTTTTTGTTAATCTCTCAGGGTGAGAAACAAGAGCACGTCGCATTTTATTTTCTCCCAATTGAGTAAAAATGGTTATAAATGGCACATATGCCCTAGGTGCCTCGACCTATTTTCTACAATCGAACTATTAAAAGAGCATCTGGTGAACAGTTCTACACAGGGCCCAGTACATGCAGAGATGCCTACTGAGGCGAATCACTTCGTCAAGTGTAACATTTTTTTCAAGAAGGAGCATGCACCCTTTGGTATATCTCCTGACTTCAAGTGCCTTATTGCTCCTATGGCACACTATGAAGGTTATCCCACCACTCTCACAGAACAACATGTACCATTTCTAACAACATATCAGGCAGTAGGTGACTAAAGTTGTAATTATTTTGAGTTATACATCAGGGAAGATCCCATGAGATGGTTGCCCACTGAGCTTCAAGAATGTGCAAGGAAGGTTCCTATGATCAACGTGCAGAAAGACAGATCGTTTTACAAGAAAGCAGCCGATTGCTGTATTTGTGGACAACCGTTAGTAAATAAAGCTGAAACACCATGTAGCAATCATCGCCACTGAACGAGAAAATTTCATGGTTCTGCAAACAATTAATGCAACATGAATCACAAACTACTGTGACACATACCCTTATGCTCATTTCCTTTTTGAGATGTGGCCGATTTCAAATCTGTGTAATGATCAAGTTAGTGTCCCCCAGAGAAACATATTTAGTTTTCAAAGAGAACCACCGAGAATGTTGACCTGCACTTCCTCGACTCTCTACAATTCAACCAAAAAGTACTTCAGAAACTTGCTGAAACTATGCATTAGGTGCATATGCATCTCATTCGTGCATACCAAGAAAGACGTCTGCCCACTGGATATGATGAAATAATTTAATGAAACCATACTGCCTGACATAGCTGCATTCTGCAGTACTCTTATAGGTGGACTCGCATTCGGGAGGACGACGGTTCAATCCCGTCTCCGGCCATCCTGATTTAGGTTTTCCGTGATTTCCCTAAATCGCTTCAGGCAAATGCCGGGATGGTTCCTTTGAAAGGGCACGGCCGATTTCCTTCCCCATCCTTCACTCACCCGAGCTTGTGCTCCGTCTCTAATGACCTCGTTGTCGACGGGACGTTAAACACTAATATACTCCTCCTCCTCCTCTTATAGGTGGTACTTTAATGGATGTGGTAAACGTGCATGATACGTGTTGTTGGTGGGAGTTTAACACTTGTAATTTAGTCTTTATATGGACACAGATGTATGTTTACTTGCAGACTTTTTGGGTGATTCCAGAGGAAACATGGAAACATAAACACTGGCACCTTGCTCTCTCCTACACAGTGCAAGGGCTTTTTCAGAACATCACGCTCAAACTGAAATGTATCAACATCAAACTCATAAGCGATGTCAACATGCTGCTGTTGTTTGAGCACTGTTTCTTGAGGGAGGGGATTTGCAAATGTGTCCATCAATATGCTAAGGCAAATAACCTGTGAATTGATGAAAAATTCAATAAAACATCCAGCAATTCAAGTTACATCAAATACTTAGATGTAAACAACTTATATGAGTAGGACATGTAACAGTGTTTACCTGCTGGAGGGTTTTAATGGCTGTCTAGTGAACATACTTCTGGATCAGGTAATTTCTCATCTGTAGTGTTAGATTCTTATGTAGGATATGTTCTGGAGGTAGACTTAATAGCTTGCATTATGCACACAATGACTTGGTGCTATGCCCAGAGCACCAAGTTTTGCAAATGGTTCCCAGCCCAAGCTGTTGACTGTGCAGGAGGGAAAAACAGGGTAATAATGCTTTAGAAAAATCTCCAGTGCAGTCTAACTTTGGGTATGCAACTAGTTAAAGTCAGCCATGCTCTTTGCTTCCAGCAGCACAGGTGGATGAAGGAAAAAAAGACATAAATACTGAAAAGAGGGCTTCTGTGATGTGTCCATTTGAAAAAGATTTTTATCAATGACTGAATAATGCAACTTTCGAGAAATCTATAAAATATTTTAGAAACCATTTTGATATTCACTTATTCATTCCTTGTGATGGGCACTATGGTGGGAGGGAATGAATCACTAAGTCAAATTTTCAATAGGCCACCATCTTCAATAGATGTATATATGACCTGTCTTTACTTCCATTACGAGTCTGCAAAAACTCAATTTGCAGACCCAGATATACTTTATATGGACACAGAAAGCTTCATCTATGGGTGAAGGGTTGTGATCAATATGAAGTAATAATATGCCACCCCTGTGCATTTGACACATCTGGATGTGCAGCTGATAATCCTTATTATGTAAAGCTGGCTGACTATACAGTTATTGGCTTGATGTTAGACGAGGTGAATGGGTTGCACATGATGGAGTTTCTAGGTCTTTTCTCAAAACTCTTCACATACCACACACAGACATGTAGAACTTTTACATAGGTGAATCATGTTCAGAAAAGGACCTCAATGGGTCTCACAGTTGGCATATATTTGAAATGTATGCAAAGTGGTGTTGGCAGTCCACCTCCTCTGTACATCATATGCCAAAGCAACCTTCAGTCATCAAATCATTTGGTACACACTTATCATAGCTAAAAACTGGTCTGACTTGGTTCATTTGTGATGACAGGATCAGAACCTTACTGCACTTACACTATTGATTTTAGTGATGGTGAGAAAGAATTGATTTGTGTGCTGAATATGTAGTGAAACTGTTTTCTGTGTGTGCAGTAGTATGAAATGCTTGTCACAGTGCACTCATAGTGCATATATATATATATATATATATATATATATATATATATATATATATATATACACTCCTGGAAATGGAAAAAAGAACACATTGACACCGGTGTGTCAGACCCACCATACTTGCTCCGGACACTGCGAGAGGGCTGTACAAGCAATGATCACACGCACGGCACAGCGGACACACCAGGAACCGCGGTGTTGGCCGTCGAATGGCGCTAGCTGCGCAGCATTTGTGCACCGCCGCCGTCAGTGTCAGCCAGTTTGCCGTGGCATACGGAGCTCCATCGCAGTCTTTAACACTGGTAGCATGCCGCGACAGCGTGGACGTGAACCGTATGTGCAGTTGACGGACTTTGAGCGAGGGCGTATAGTGGGCATGCGGGAGGCCGGGTGGACGTACCGCCGAATTGCTCAACACGTGGGGCGCGAGGTCTCCACAGTACATTGATGTTGTCGCCAGTGGTCGGCGGAAGGTGCATGTGCCCGTCGACCTGGGACCGGACCGCAGCGATGCACGGATGCACGCTAAGACCGTAGGATCCTACGCAGTGCCGTAGGGGACCGCACCGCCACTTCCCAGCAAATTAGGGACACTGTTGCTCCTGGGGTATCGGCGAGGACCATTCGCAACCATCTCCATGAAGCTGGGCTACGGTCCCACACACCGTTAGGCCGTCTTCCGCTCACGCCCCAACATCGTGCAGCCCGCCTCCAGTGGTGTCGCGACAGGCGTGAATGGAGGGACGAATGGAGACGTGTCGTCTTCAGCGATGAGAGTCGCTTCTGCCTTGGTGCCAATGATGGTCGTATGCGTGTTTGGCGCCGTGCAGGTGAGCGCCACAATCAGGACTGCATACGACCGAGGCACACAGGGCCAACACCCGGCATCATGGTGTGGGGAGCGATCTCCTACACTGGCCGTACACCACTGGTGATCGTCGAGGGGACACTGAATAGTGCACGGTACATCCAAACCGTCATCGAACCCATCGTTCTACCATTCCTAGACCGGCAAGGGAACTTGCTGTTCCAACAGGACAATGCACGTCCGCATGTATCCCGTGCCACCCAACGTGCTCTAGAAGGTGTAAGTCAACTACCCTGGCCAGCAAGATCTCTGGATCTGTCCCCCATTGAGCATGTTTGGGACTGGATGAAGCGTCGTCTCACGCGGTCTGCATGTCCAGCACGAACGCTGGTCCAACTGAGGCGCCAGGTGGAAATGGCATGGCAAGCCATTCCACAGGACTACATCCAGCATCTCTACGATCGTCTCCATGGGAGAATAGCAGCCTGCATTGCTGCGAAAGGTGGATATACACTGTACTAGTGCCGACATTGTGCATGCTCTGTTGCCTGTGTCTATGTGCCTGTGGTTCTGTCAGTGTGATCATGTGATGTATCTGACCCCAGGAATGTGTCAATAAAGTTTCCCCTTCCTGGGACAATGAATTCACGGTGTTATTATTTCAATTTCCAGGAATGTATATATATATACACACATGGTGAGTGTGTGTGTGCAGATGTTTGTGTGGATAAGATTGCATTGCTTGTATACTACAGATGCCAGTTATATTGTATACTATGCAAACTGAACAGTATTATGTGAGTTATCACAGTTTTTCCTACTACTGGTTGTACAAACCAAGACTACATTCTTTTTTTATGTTATGTCTCATAGGAGAACAGTAAATTGTAAAAAAAATGCTATTTCATGTGTTGCAATGTCAGCTGTTGGGCTTGGACTTTGACACTGTAAAAACTGTGTTACAGCAACAATGTGAACTGTGGCTAAATTTGCTATGATTATTCTGAGCTCAAAGGAAAAGGATTTTCAAACTATTGAAAATATATAAGTGCTTCAGTCTATGGAAAACATACTAAAATGTTTCAATCTGTGAGACCTATTATGTATTGTATGTTTTTGTACACAGTTAAATTATTTTATAAATATTATAAGCCATTT
The DNA here is from genome assembly GCF_023864345.2 of Schistocerca serialis cubense. NCBI lineage: Eukaryota > Metazoa > Arthropoda > Insecta > Orthoptera > Acrididae > Schistocerca > Schistocerca serialis. The sequence goes on from NC_064640.1 coordinate 150,511,873, forward strand.
TGTAAGATGTTACACTGTTTTCTGTAAAACTATGTTGCCTAAAATCTAAAGTGTATAAATCATTCTAACTTGTGGGTTATATATTTTTGAAAAAAAAGGAACTTTGACTGATTAAATCTATTTTCAAGAAGAAACATACTACAAACAAATATACTTTGTTAATGTCCAGTCACTCATTTTACTTTGTACACCAACCCTGTCAAATTATTGTTACAGTACTGCATTGCAAGAACATCCTATATGCAGTCACATCAGCATTGTAGGAATCTTTTCTTCAAGAAGGATGCATTTACTCTTCATCAACAGTGTAGAAATACGTCATCCATAGAATGTCATGACTGTTACATTAAAATCCTGCAGCACTCTCCACACTTAACATCAGACAGTTGAGCAACTGGACTTGGCATGGCCTTCTGAAGACTGCAGCCATGGAAGAGGCCTGCCCACATTTATTTAATTAAAAATGCATTTGTTCCTAGCATTTTTCAACTATACATTCATAACACAATGTAATTATGCAGATTTAAAACTATGACAGTCTGGCTTGGGGAAAATAATGGGGTTCTTTAATTTTCCACCATTTCAAAACTAGACCAGGGTATCAAACTAGGCACAAATGATCTTACAACGATACAGGCTGTGCCAGTTGGTTGGTAAGCCTGACAACCAGGCAGACTGCACCAGTATTTACAGATCTAGCCTAATGGATCACAATCTTGGATTCTGAAGTCGTCAGTGCCATCATAAATCCAACAGGCTGTGCCAGTATCCTCAGGTCTCTCATCTTGGATTGCCAACAAGGACTGTGATGTCATATGGCTGGGCAAAAGCAAGGAAACCTGGCAACCAAGCAGACTATGCCAGTATCCTCAGTCCACAATCTCAGATCTCCCTCTTGGATTTAAGGGACCTAGAAACCATGCAGTTCCTCTGTCTTGGATTGTCCACCAAAAGGACAACTGTCCATCTTAGATTATTTAATCTCCTTTCATCTTATACTTAGCATAAGTGGCATGTGACACCAGTGGGGTGGGTGAAACACTGCAGCAAAATTGGGCTCTTCTGAATCTTCTGGGATTTTTTGAATTTCCCACTCTATGTATAAGACATTTGGCCTAGGTTTTTTGTGACATCAGAGGTGTGCGTGAATAAGAGGAGACAAAATGTGGCAACAATCCAAGACATCAACGATGTTGTCATAGGGGTGGGGAAGGGGGAAATATGGCCACACTACTACTGCACTAGAACTGTTACAGCTCCACTACTCACACACTCACAACAAAATCGCCGATTCGATTGTCGAAGGAAACTGGCACTTCCTAGCCACATGTTGCCAGACCTTGTCTTGGGACAATACCGCACGTGTGATTGGCTGGGAGAGGGTCTTTGCCATAATCAGAAACTTATTTGATGTACCGACTACTGTGTGGTTTCGGTTACTGCACTGAGGTGGAGATCACAAATTGTTTCTAAGTGTATTGTTCGGTATAACAGTCGCAAAGAAAGCAGGAACGAAGATGAGATCTTTAGTGACAGAGAATAAGCTGTATTGAGTGAAATACATCGCCCATGTTCTTTTCCTACGAAACTGTCCCGGCATTCACCTTAATCAGTTATGGAAACAGCTAACTGACCAAAACAGTTATAATCTTCTGAGATTTGTGATCCGTTTACCGAATGCGAGTTTGTTGTGCTAATAACTGCGCATTTTTATGAGCCGTTAATGAAGGTTGCCAAGATAGCGGTTCATTCGAGAGCGTTCACTTCGGTTTGACATTCATGTGACAATCTCAGTTGGATAGGTGTAAGCAGAAATCGTCTGAAAATGCTACAGTTTGCCTGTTCAAATTCCCCTGCAGTCGGAGGGGCCTGTTTTTTCTCGATAGCGGAAGCTGACACAAAGTTACCACCTTTGGTATACTTCAAATGAAGTTGAACAGTCGATGCAGACAGGACCCACCTCATTCTTCTTCCCAGCGTGGAGGCGACACGTTCTATGAAGCTGTAACGTAAGTTATGGTCACGCGGGAAAGATGGCCATCTGGTCGTGCTACGCTTCCGTCTAAACACTCCGTGCAATCTTTTTCTGTCCATGGTTCTACACACATCACTGTATGACTGTCATAGTAGCAGAGCCGGCAGGAGTCGAAAATGTCATTACATGACCAAATCACATTCATGATACTGCGTCCTTGACGTTGCGAGGCGCCCAGGCACACTCGTTCATGTTTCCACTTCGGTTGGGAGCTATCCACTTACTGAGACTTGTGCAACACTAACCTTTCCGGTCACGCAAGAGACGGAGCTGCCTGGCCAACGTGCGCGCCGCCTCTGTAGAATAACAATGCATTTTCTGGGCCACTTTTTGACGTGGAACCACAACTGCGACCTTCAGCGACTGTGCGGCATTGCGCAGTGAGCGAGGAGGAGAATTCTGGTGTGAAGTTGAGAGGGACGGGAGGTATGCATTCAGAATACTGTGACATCGGCTCATTGTCGTTCTGAATGGAAGTATTGCCTGAGGTTAGATGCCATTACAACGGCATATTGAGACCGGAACATATTCTCTCCCCCTCACTCTCTCTCTCTTTCTCTCTCTCTCTCTCTCTCTCTCTCTGACTCACTCACTCACACACACACACACACACACACACACACACACACACACACACATTGGAATAAAACATGCATATACCAAGTTTGCTTAAGCTATTGCCGTCCATTCATAACGACGTAGCGTGATTTTTATGTGGACTAGGAGGGAGTGCTTTACTCAGAGAAAAAAATTCATACACACAGATACCATTCTTTACGTGCTTCACTCGAAGTGTTTGCGAATTTCAGCAGATCACTGAAAATAAAATGCTTCTTGTCATTCCAAGTAGTGATACTGAGAAACACAAACGTGAAAGACATAGTACGTGCTGATTCGAACTGCTATAACTGTCTGTTATATACTTCAGGAGTTTCCCCCCGTTTCCTTTTGATTACCGCATTATTCAAGCAGATTACATGAATGTAAGGTGTTTCAAAAAGATTTACCCAATTCCATGAAACCGTATCTTCTACTTGCCTGAAGATGGAGAGCAGGAATAAATTTTAACTTAGACAAAAGCCCTGTACAGAGTTTATAGTTTCAAAAGAACTATCCGATTTTACAGTGGCATATCTTGTACATGAATGCCCATACATCCTTGAAGTACGTTTTACTATTACATTTATGATCAAAGTTTTCATTTACCCTTCGCAGATATCCGATGTTGCCTCCATCAGACTCATGAAAAACATCCAGATGATATTTTGGGAATGAAAACATGGTCCAAGTAAGCTACAATCTGTTTATTACCAGTGCAATTAGCCAGTTTCAACCATGCGTCATTTTCAAGCATATGTTTTAAGCTTCACTCTTCATTTCATGTTTTACTACACTGCTGGGACATGTGGACATGCAGACACCGCATCTCTGTGCATATATGCCACAGAAAGAATACAATACTTTACGTAGACGTAATAATGTACACTGTTGTATTTTTTTTGTGATACGTGAGCACAAAAATACGATGTATTTCTGTCCACATGTACCAGCGATGAAGTAAAATGTCAAATGAAGCGTGAAGCTTAAAACATGTGCTTGAAAATGAACCGCGGTTGCAATTGGCTTATTGCACGGATAATAAACAGATTACAGCCTACCTGGACCGCGTTTTCAGTCTCAAAACACAAAGAGGCTCTGAACCACCACAAAAATAAAATTTAAGAAATCCAGGCGATAGTCAAACTCGTGCCATACTTTTGCGAGCATGTCTGCGTAACTGAATCCACTGCTGTTGTTAAGTTAAGTTGCTGTTCCTCCAAATTTTTTGGAAGGGGAAGTGCATAGACGGAGTCTTTCATAAACCAACACAAAAAATCAGGTAATCAGGTAATAATAAAGTTATGACATTACTTGCGATGACATTCATGCCGCACATTTATAACTGTATTGAACCTCTTAAAACGGAGAACGTTAAGCGAATAGTACTGCTCTGATATCACCATGTCTACTCGACACATGTTTGTTAATGAACGAGTGAGCTGCATAACTGAATCAGGGCGATCGGTACTTGTAAGCACAAAGCAGCTTAAATCACTAAATAAAGCCAAGGACTCCGGTCCAGACTGTATGCCAGCCAGATTCCTCTCAGAGTATGCTGATACAATAGCTCTATGTTAAGGAATTATATACAACCGCTCACAGAAAGATTCGTACCTAAAGACTGGAAAATTGCTCAAGTCACACCAATACCCAAAAAGGGAAGCTGGAGTAATCCGCTGAATTACAGACCCATATCACTAACGTCGATTTGCAGTAGGGTTTTGGAACATATACTGTATTCGAACATTATGAAGTACCTAGAAGAAAATGATTTATTGACACATAGTGAGCACGGATTCAGAAAACATGGTTCTTGTGAAACACAACTAGCTATTTATATTCATGAAGTAATGAGTGCTATCGACAGAGTGAAATTGATTCTATGTTTTTAGATTTCCAGAAGGCTTTCGACACCGTTCCTCACAAGCGTCTTCTAACCAAACTGCGTGCCTATGGAAGATCGCCTCAGTTGTGCTATTGGATTTGTGATTTCGTGTCAGAGAGGTCAGAGTTCGTAGTAATAGACGGAAAGTCATGGAGTAAAACAGGAGTAATATCCGGTGTTCTCCTCCGATTGCGAAAACATTCTGTTGGAACCCACCTACAGAGGGAGAAATGATCATCACTACAAAATAAGAGAAATCAGGACTCGCTCAGAAAAATTTAAGTGCTCGTTTATAGGCCCTCTATGGCTCCTGATCTATATTAACGACATAGGAGACAATCTTAGTAGCCACCTTAGATTGTTTGCAGATGATGCTGTCATTTACCGTCTTATAAAGCCATCAGATGACCAAACCGAATTGCAAAATTATTTAGATGACATATCTGCGTGGTACGAAAAGTGGCAGTTGACCCTGAATAAAGAAAAGTGTTAAGTTATTCACATGAGCACTAAAAGAAATCCGCTAAATTTCGATTCGCGATAAGTCACACAAATCTGAAGGCTGTAAATTCAACTAAATACTTAGCCATTACAATTACAAATAACCTAAATTGGAACGATCACATACATAATGTTATGGGTAGAGCAAACCACAGACAGTGATTCATTGGCAGAACACTTAGGAGGTGAAACAGGTCTACTAAAGAGACTGCTTACACCACGCTTGTCCGCCTTATTCTGGAGGATTGCTGTGCGGTGTAGGATCCGCATCAGTTCAGGTGGGACTGACGGATGATATCGAAAAAATACAAAGAAGGGCAGCTCGTTTTGTTCAAAAATGGCTCTGAACACTATGGGACTTAACTGCTGTAGTCATCAGTCCAAAAATGGTTCAAATGGCTCTGAGCACTATGGGACTTAACAGCTGAGATCATCAGTCCCCTAGAACTTAGAACTACTTAAACCTAACTAACCTAAGGACATCACACACATCCATGCCCGGGGCAGGATTCGAACCTGTGACCGTAGCGGTCGCGCAATTCCAGACTGTAGCGCCTAGAACCGCTCGGCCAGACGGGCCGGCTGGTCATCAGTCCCCTAGAACTTAGAATTACTTAAACCTAACTAACCTAAGGACATCACACACATTCATGCCCGAGGCAGGATTCGAACCTGCGACCGTAGCGGTCGCGCAATTCCAGACTGTAGTGCCTAGAACCGCTCGGCCACCCCGGCCGGCAGCCCGTTTTGTATTATCGCGAAATAGGGGAGATAATGTCACACACATGATACGTGAATTGGAGTTGCAATCATTAAAACAAAGGCTTTTTCCTTACGACGGGATCTTCTCACGAAATTTCAATCACCAGTTTTCTCCTCCGATTGTGAAAACATTCTGTTGGCACCCACCTACACGTTGGCATTAAATGACGGGCAGTACTTGTATTTCATTGGCGACGAATGATAAGTCAAAGTAACGGCGCAGACGTAAGTGAATCTCTGCGTTACACGAATGCATCTTTTCTCCCAAAACCTGTTCCGTTAAACATAAGGGCACAATCACATTTGAAATAGATTTCCTAAGGCCCTTCTTAGTGATTAAAAGAAAGTATACTGTCCCTTTTACAAAATCACTCCTAACTCCGTATTTCTGACATACAAATCAGGGAATACACTTCATCTTAGCGCATAACCACGGAACATGGCATGAGAACCCCGTTAATAAAGTTTACACCACAGTAGCAGGTATATGTCTTTTTTTTGCGTCTTGTCTCGTAAATTGGTTACTTTTCTCAGATATTAATGTGAAAAGTTTCAAGGCCAATAATAAAAAGTGCTTTATCGTTGAACTCGTCTTTTGAAGAATTTTCGAACGCCCTTAACAGAAGTAAACCGTTCCGTAACATTATCAATCATTCTTGTTTCATTATCTCGATTGATGCAAGAATTAATACTGTTAACTATAATGCAGAATTATGTATTCCTCTATGTATTATTATTTACCGAAATAGTCGTTTTTCTTTTTTTGAACTGTACTCAAAATAAGTGACGTGGTTCTCTTACGTTGCTCATCACCCATACTCTCTTTCCAGTCAACACAACTTTTAAAGAGGTGCTGTTCTCAATGATTCCTCGATGTTTATACGCAGCTTGACCATAATACTTACGTTCCTGGAATCTCTGGATCGAGATAATTCGACATAGAGCACTTTCGGAGGTGTCGCTTTTTTTGCACTAGTAGTAATGATTCAAGAACGCACTGTGCTTCGTGCGGACATTTTTTATTTATGTGTGCACTCAAGTAATCTCTAGAGTCCAAATAAGGGGGGAAGTGAATATGGTAGTTACTGGTATACACAATGACAAAAAGTTTTCTGATGGCTAATATCATAGGAGAGATAAACCTGTCCCCTCAGACAGCGTGATGTTTGATATATCTGAAGCACACGGGCGACAGTTCCGGTTTGTAAGGTTTCAAACAGGAAAGTTGAGTGACAGCATATGAAACGAGGTCTGATCGCAATAGCCGCATGTCGGACAAAGAAGTTGCCGACAGCGCCTAGCCGAGTATCGGAGGTTCTCTCTGTTGAACTGACTTGACACGGTATCGTGGAACATACTTGAAAAATGTCGGCTCACGAGAAGTGTCCAGCGGATAATGGCTGGGACGCTCCGACCGTTTTGTAGTAACCGCAAAGCCTATCTCAGGCTGCGTGCCATTTATCTTGTACCAGGTTGCTTTCTTCCGAATATTGACTACTCACTCACGCGGCGTGTCCGTCACGACCATCGACCTGTAATGTGCCTTCAGACCGTTTCTTGTAACGAGGAAGCAAATTATCTCCCTCTCTCCCTCTCTCTCTCTCTCTCTCTCTCTCCCTCCTTCACACTCTGCTTCATGCTATCCCTCTCCTCTGTGTCTGCACACACGGGCGTGCGTTTGAGCCTGTGTGTGTGTGTGTGTGTGTGTGTGTGTGTGTGTGTGTAGCAGAAATCACATATCATTTCATATAATGGTTATCCGTTGCCACATAGCTTCCAGTTTCAAATTTTGTAATTAACAGACGTATCAGTAATATGGTGGCGTCCACCCTGACAGTGAAGTATGTATTTCACCTGTTTTTCGAATGATATATAGATAATGCAAGTTACTAATGTCTCTGTTTGTCACTGAATTTCATACCGTTGTACATTATTGCGCAGTAAGTTGATAGATTTTGAAAAATTCGTTCAGAAGTATGTAAGAAAGATTATAGTTTAACGCCCCGTCAACGACGAAGGCGTTAGTGAAGCAGCACTCAGTCGGAGTGGGGAAAGAAAATCGGTCATGTCCTTTTCAAAGGAGCCATCCTGTCAATCGCCTTAAGTGATTTACGGAAATCAAGGAATACCTAAATCTGGATGGCCTGATGGGTATTTGAACCGACACCCTCCTGAATATGAGTCCACCATCTTAGAACTGCGCTAGATGTAATAAAAGCTAGGCATTATCACACTGAATGTGGCAAACATACGATACTTCTTGAAGATTTCACACATGCTTGTGCAGGAAATGACTTTCACAAGCATATAGCGTTTCAGTTATGAAACAAAGTGCTCCATAGAGTACAATTACCTGTTGCTAGACGGTGACCTTTGGTTTAAACAAATCCATACTGAGGATGGATTTGTGACTATTTACTGTAATTGAGAAAATGCAACTGCCTCGACAGCGTTATTCATTGGACACACGTTACCATTGCCGCATTCCCTCCACGCCTTTTGTATCTCCGCAGTAGTCGTTTTCCTTAAAAACAAGGACACGAAAAATTTGTGTTTTGCGTTATGTCTTCTCCCTCTCTTGGAGAAATGTGGGTAATGACAAGACAATAATGAGATGGTAAGCGAAGAAAGTAAGCAAAGTTATGAAAAGATCCAGTATATCATGTAAGAAACGTTCGTAATTCAGGCAAATATCTCCAAAAATATTAATGTAATCACATCCGCTAACAGTGCTTCGAAGATTCATTCGTTACAGTGGTGAAGGAATTCACATTAGAAAGCGCCCGGGTTGGGGATTTTCTCTGCCCGGGGATTGGATGTTTGTGTTGTCCTCATCATTTCATCATAATCATCATCATTCGTAGCAGTGGCTACATTGGATTGTGTAGAAATTGTGGCTTTGTACGGGCGCTGATTACCGGGCAGTTGAGCGCCCCACAGACCAAAAATCATCATCACATTATAAAGCGTGTTTTAAGTAAATTGACTCCTATTCATATCTGACAAATATTTAGGGACATAAAAATGTGAGATGATGAGCATAAAATCTGATAGTTTCTTCGAGAGTAAGTTGTAACGAATAGCAGTTATCTGCAAAAATCTTTGAATAGTTTGTGGACCATTAGATCTTGAGCAAAACGACGTCTGACTTTTACCGTCTCCGTAAGTCTTGGTAGGTCGAAAGGTTAGTGACTCAGAAGACGCAAAAGTTCTCCGTGTGTTAAAAAGTTCGAATGAAGACATCGAAGATTGAGAACTGCTTCTCTTAGACTCCGTTGAACATCAGCTTCATAATGACAAATACGGACTCGTAAACCTTACTAAATGATAATTTATACTAAACCCGATAGATTTTTAAACTCATGGAAAAGTCATCTCTTGGTGGCTTTTAGTCAGTTTCTGATGCAAGCTTGTTAACATCCAGTGGTAGACTTACCATTCTCCTAATGGTTTAACATCTATAGATAGTAACGTTACCGGAATTCTCTTTGCGTTTGCCCAAGTGTTAAGCTAGACATCTATCCTGGCCTTGTTGAAGGTTCACCAGAATGCTTTCAGTAAAAAATATTAGAGTTTAAGGTCTCGACAGCGACGTGGTGAGTAGAGAAGGAACATTTTCTCAGGTGGACGAGTGTGGTGGTGAATTCGGCCATGGTATAGACAATGGAGTCCTTTGTATACGTATATATTCACTTGAAATAAGAAATAATTTAGAGAAAGCATGGGAAACCTGTATCTCTATGGCTGAGGTAGCGATGGGAATCGAGATGAGGAGGTGGATTTGAACACTAGATATGCTATGTATCCGTTCCGCCTCGTCTTCCAGCTTTTGATTCTACAGCAAAGTCCGTGTTCCAGTTTCGTGACGTAATTCTGCTCAGCCATTTATACAGTAAAATTGACTTGCGGTCTTTAGAAATGAGTATCAAAACGTACATAATGTTGTGAAGATTCGTCCCTCATGAATATATAATATTAAGGAGGCGTAAGATGATGACATCATTCTGATTTCTCTTCTCTTAGCCGACATTAAAGGAAACATCCCTGAAGAGTCGAATTCCATACAATTCAGTTAACATAATATTGTGTCACTGAATATAGACGCCAGCAAAGTCTTTTTCCCCATTTTTTTGCGGTAAGACACTAAAAATGATTCGAATTTTATGTTGTTTTAGTTATCTACCAAGCAAAAAAATATGGATTACAACCGAAGCCCTTTTTGGTATTTAAAAAATGTATTGTTGCAAATCTAACTGCTGTTACTTTGTAACGTATGAAAAGGTAACTATTATACTGACGCACTGGTGACTAAATCTTCATGTTAATATAATAACCCTCGCTAAACAATTCGATTTTTCTCCCCTAAGCTGAATGAGGCTAGTGTTACGGTGTAGAATGAGAGGAACTACATAGGACAGTGTTTCGAAGTGAACTCTATCTCACATTAAATTGGAAAAATGTCATTAGAATGATACTAGCCTTTTAAAAGAAGTTATAAAAACGAATACATCTTGCGTGACTAAGGAAATGCGCTTCATTGTTTAACCTACACAACTTATTTTTCCAGAAACTTCTAATGTCTTTTTAATCATTTCCATATTGAGGTGTTTCGTTAAAAATTAAGTATAGCAACAAGCTGCATTTCAGTCCCGTGAACAGTGTCAATCTGTCGCTGTCACTTTCCAGTGACTGATTCGGATAATGTATAGATAGAGCATTGATAAATTCCATCTTTCAGAGAGAAATAAATCATGAACCAGTAAACATGTATTCAATGTGCAACACTAGGCATGTTAAAAATATGCACGCCCCGGCCATAGAAGCGTTTTATGCAGTAGTAGTTACATAGAATCCAATGATGTTTCAACGATATTCGTCATCCGTTTTGAAAAATTCGCCAGAGAATTTTGAAATCAGTTCGTATTTCTTTAGCTACGCTGTAATCGCGCTGAAGTCGGAACGATAACTCAGAAATAGCGTAAACCAAACTGAGTTACCTGGCTTGGATTAAAAACTGGTCGTCTGTAATATCAGAAGTCACGTCACATTACTGTATGGTAAACTGAAATACTTGCGTATAATCTTCAGATGTAACGAACTCATACAAGCTTAAAATTATTTCTCTGCTGCTTTGGTTGTAGCCATCGTTAATTAAAACATTTTATTAACAAATGAAAGAACAAAACTGTACGTTTCTAAATCTACATGTATATACTCCACAAGCCAGTGTACAGTGCACTGTGGATGGTACAATGCACCAACTCTAACAATTTTCTTTCCATTCGTATTCTGAGCGAGGAAAAAAATGACTATATGTATGCCTCTGTACTCCCCCTAGTCTAATGAGGCCTGCGTGCCATACGATAGTAGCAGCACGGTCTTGCTCGAATAAGGTTTTCTAAATTTTCCCAGCAATGTTTGTCGCCTTCCAAGAATTCCGTTTTAAAAATACTAATTATTTCTGTAATATATCTCTGTTGGCTATACCGACCCTTACGATCCTAACACAATGTCTCCGAACTCGTTGAAAGCCTGTTACATACATATTTAACAAGGACATCAAACACTGGAACAATACTCTATAGCCGCGCGGGATTAGCCGAGCGGTCTGGGGCGCTGCAGTCATGGACTGTGCGGCTGGTCCCGGCGGAGGTTCGAGTCCTCTCGGGTATGGGTGTGTGTGTTTGTCCTTAGGATAATTTAGGTTAAGTATTGTGTAAGCTTAGGGACTGATGACCTTAGCAATTAAGTTCCATGAGATCTCACACACATTTCATTTCATTTCATTTTCATTTCAATACTCTATAATTGTTCGTGCTAGTATCTTATATGCAATTTCCTTTAGAGATACATAGCACTTTCCCAGAACCGTTCCTACGTATCTAAGTCATTCGTATATCTTTCCCGTTAATGATTTTAAGTGATTGTCGTACTTCGTAAGTTTTCTTAGCATTACCTACAATCACACACAGGGTGCGGACACAGAAAAGCAAACACTATAATCACAACACATTACGACGTCTAATACGGTGGAGGAAAACAGTCGGCATTCCAAATACGAGGGTTGGAACTTTAATAGTGGCAACTATTTATTTACAGCTCGTACGAAATAGATACGTGTTTCAAAGTTTTACTGACCTTCAAAGTAGTCACCAGCATTATGTATAACACGTTGCCAGCGATGTGGAAGTCGTAGGATACTCTCAGCAGATCCAGTTGTGTTGACAGTTCGAGCGGCGCGGTCTATTGCCCGATGAATTTGTAGCATTTCTGAAGCGAATGCGGTGAAGTGTTACCATCAGTTTAGAAATCGAGTTGAACTGATGAGGGCTTAAGTCAGGTGAGTGCAGTAGGTGGTATAGCACTTAGCAGCCCCATCATTCAAACAAATCAGGACTTTCAAGGGCCGGCCGGTGTGGCCGAGCGATTATAGGCGCTTCAGTCTGGAACCGCGTGACCGCTAAGGTCGCAGGTTCGATTCCTGCCTCGGGCATTGATGTGTGTTACGTCCTTAGGTTAGTTAGGTTTAAGTAGTTCTAAGTTCTATGGGACTAATGACCTCAGATGTTAAGTCCCATAGTGCTCAGAGCCATTTGATTTTCAAGAGACGCTTATGTCAAACTTCCCTCAAAATAGTGGCAAGTTACGGTAACGATGATGGAGGTGAATAGTGATCAAGTACCATTCTCTCCAAAGTATACCACAATGGCTCAATAACATTGAGATCTGGTGACAGTTCATCCAAAAATGGTTCAAATGGCCCAGAGCACTATGGGACTTAACTTCTGAGGTCATCAGTCCCCTAGAGCTTAGAACTAATTAAACCTAACTAACCTAAGGACATCACACACATCCATGCCCGAGGCAGGATTCGAACCTGCGACCGTAGCGGTCTCGCGGTTACAGACTGTAGCGCCTAGAACCGCTCGGCCACTCCGGCCGGCACAGTTCATCCCTGTGCTCACATAACCAGCTCTAGATGATGTGGGCTGTGTGAATAGGAGCCCTGTCTTCTTGGAGCACTTGATCACAATTGTACCATGGGAGGGCCCTAATCAACTAAAATGGTTACATAATCCTCGGTTGTAATGCTACCTTGCAGAATACCCATGAGGCCCATTGAATGCCACGACAGGCTACCCAAATCAACATCTAACCCCAGCCATGTCTCACTCTTGGGACGTAAACGTATCCAGAATTAGGAATCAGTGTGGGAAATACTCACCCGACCAAGTAAGATTGTTCCATTGCTCCTTAGTCCACGTATTATGGCTTCGGTACCAAGTTTTCATATTACGGGCATTTGTATCACTGTTGGGTGGTTTTGGCTTTTCAGGTCGTCGTACAGTTCCTAGCTTAAGGAGCTTCCTTTGTGTTGCTTTGATGCTGACGGTTTGCGAGACCGACATTTAGTTCTGCAGTGACATCTGCAGCTGTCGTCCTGTTATTTTTCGTCACAGCCCTCTTCAATCACCGCCTGTTACCATCACTCAACACACACTTTCGTCGGCGCTGTGACTTAGCCGATGATATTTTTCCGCTTCCCCTGTATGCGGTATAAATATTCGATACGGTGCCTTTTGAAACACCATATACTTCGGCTACCTTGGTTACGGCAGCGCACACCATACGACCACAAGCAATTTACCCACGTACGAATGCACTGAGCTCCGAAAAAATGCACTCACAACTACACACAACACTGTTCTGAAAACGAATGACAATTGCAACGTGTTGAGGACATTGTGCAGGTTCTGTTCATGATCAGACACAACAGCGTAACCTGCAGATTTGGCTGGTATCAGCATTTATGCCCAACCATGCTGCGGCTGGAGCGGTTCCTTCCATCAGTAGGGAAGCCGAGCGAAACCTACTGTACTTCGACGTGAACCAGGCTGCAATTAAAGTCAATAATCTACGTTTCGGGAGAAAGTTTTCACACGAAATAAAAGGTTGAAAATTTTGTCCTTAATTAATATATTCTGAAACTTAGGTGAACAAGTATCTCTGCCAAGCCCTTGCTAGTCCGGCCGGTGTGGCCAAGCGGTTCTATGCTCTTCAGTCTGGAACCGCGCGACCGCTACGGTCGCAGGTTCGAATCCTGCCTCGGGCATGGATGTGTGTGTTGTCCTTAGGTTAGTTAGGTTTAAGTAGTTCTAAGTTCTAGGGGACTGATGACCTCAGATGTTAAGTCCCATAGTGCTCAGGGCCATTTGAACCTTGCTAGTCTTGATACAGTCACTCAATATCCCTTTCACTCACGTTAGCAAGTTTATGATGTTGCATTTCCCAAAAACGTAATAGCTACAAAAATACGGATTGTTTTTGATTGAGAATGCTCGACAAATATTAAGTCTGTCGGTACCTAATGCAGTCACAGTTTTTAGCCATCGACCTGCTCAATACGCCACGCTGAATTTATGTCTTTTCTCGTCACAAAATTCACTTAAAAATTCCGAAATTCCTACACCCCCATCGGAATAATTATGCCGTCAGTTTACAACAGTTTTTATGTATGAAACACTGCTAGATCCGGCAACTTATCGTTTCCATTGGAACTACTACTACACACGTCCTAACTGTTTCATGGCTAGGCTTCGACTCCCCCCTAGAATACTCTAAGTCTTCTCTACCAGCAGAGAAAGGCGCGCGAACAATATTGCTTTACCATTGGTCAGTTTACTCAACAACCAATAGCAAAACAACACTCTCCCGCGCCAGTCCGCGCTTTTCATCAATAACCAATCGCAAAATAGTAAACCTAACGACTGCAATTTTTACCAACGTAATTATCTAATATGCTGAAGTTTTGTTTCTGCATAAAGTTATTTTCTATTGTCATTTATACCTGAATTAACTTTCCCTTTACCATAAACTTACTTTACAAATCTATTCTACAAAAATCCCCTTTGTCCACATCCATACTTCGTCGAAATATTCCCACACTAAATCCCACTACATAACTCGTTGAACAATTATCTTCATATTAACCTTAAACCACACTCACGCATCATTCATACTGTTAAAACACATTTATAACATTTTACATACACACAAAGACATAATAACACTTTATGAAAATACTAGAACAGTTTATGAAAAACATTCCATTACTTTAGGGCACTCTAGTGAGCACAATCGAAACTAAATCACAGTCACCTGTCCAATTCTGTCCTCTGTCGGCTGATACATAAACCACGTGCGCGTCCAGTCTCGCGTCACCATCTGTCACTATCCAGCTCTGAGACACATCTCCCACTTAACCGCCTCCGAAGCAGGATCGGTATACAGCGCTACGCCTGCGTGCGTCTCCGCAGTGTTTTCACATGTATGCCCAAGCCCTGCAAATGATATGACGTGCTCAAGATGTAATAGGAGAAATGGAAATTTTACCCAAAGCTTTCAGAATTTACCTTCGATTATCAAACGAAGATACTTTCCTCCAGACAACGTCGTCGTCAGCGAGCAGTGTTGTAACGGTATTAATCCTATCTGTTAAATCATTTCGTACATTGAGTACATTACAGGGGCCTGTTTCATCTCATTTGGGCAGACGTGATGTTACTTCCGTTTACGTAGAATATTCGCTGCCCAGTATAACGTATTGGGTTCTGTTATGCAAATATTCTTCGAGCAAATCACATGTATAACAAGTTCAAACACAAGTTGAATAGCCAATAGAACGAAAAACCAGTCCAAGTTGCCAATTTTTTACTTTTTAGTCATTCTACGACTAGTTTAGAACCGAGATCCAGTTTTAAATCAAAAATTGATTTGGAAATGAGTCTCGGCCCGAAATCAGTCATTGAAAGAATAAAAAGTAAAATACTTGCAACTTGGACTTGTTTTTCGTTCTATCGATTAACAGAAGTTGCTGACCCAAGCTACTCCAGCATGCTGGAAGTTCGTACCAGCGGTATAGTTGCCAACGCTAACATTCTCGGAAACATTTACCGCTTCAAGTCTGTCCCGTGAGAATATGGCGCACACCATTCGCGCATGATGCGAGGATTCCAAGTAGAACCTTAGATCGTAAAATTTTTAAGATACGCACGCTACTGAATGCCTGACGGAGAACGAGACACTTTGCATTCGGTTTGCTTTCCTAGGAAATCTTGGTGGTGAATTTGTAGCGGCAGCACATCTCGTCGGAGTTGCTGGCTTCGTGCCGGAGAGCCGGGAGCTGGCAGGAATGCGACGAGCGACGGTGCGTGCGCAGATTCCCGCCACATTATTCCTCGCAATATACCGTAGCAGGACCTCAATTTCACAACGTGAAAGTATCTCGATTGCTAGCCAAACAAACTTGCAGTGCGCTATATATAACAGTATGAATGTGTTCTGCTAGTCGCCCCGGCGGGTGTTGCGTAACGGTACCAAGTGCTTCGAAATATTGGTCTCTACGTCCCTTATTTCGATTGCGACAGTTATGCGAGCCGTATTCACCGCTACTGACAATATAGGTACACTACATTCTCCTGTCAGACTCATTGAGAACCGTTACGTGTTCAAAATCTGCAATATTAAATTAAATCTAATATGCCGTGACAACGTGATAAGTAGCTGGAGAGTATCGTTAAACATTTTCTACACAGATTTTTCATTTCCTCTGAAGGAAAAATATTCTCAAAAATCGTATATAATTTGTAAATACCCAAACCCTGTACAATTTCCACTTCCTGTGTTCGGCCTGACGGACAGCCGTATGATTGCATTTACAGAGATAAGGCGGAGTTAATGTTATTTTCAACGAGGGAAAAATTCTATCTGGCAATCAATTTTTTATGAAACGAAGCCGAGAATCTGGAATTTGATGTGACTTGCTGAAAATATCATGGTCATTTATATCTCTGATGTGAAGGGGATGCTTCCTCTCTTTACGTAGAAAAGGTTAAAACAAATATTGCACGCGTCTTGTGGACCGGGCGGATCGTTAATTTAAAAGTAAGATGGATAGTGAAAGAAGAAGAAAACAACAAAAATCTTTGCGCAGTACAACACACTGTTCCACAATGATACTTTGCCAACCAGAATACTGAGAGATTTAAACTACGAACTGATTTATACACGATATAAGATAACAATTTTGACAATCTTAGACCTCCGTCCGTGTCGACATGTAAAGAAATTCGTGGCTGGAGAACGATAAGAGTGAAGAACCTCCCTCCTCCACGGACTCCCAGTGTCTCTTGTAAATTCCGCTTCCCGTAGCGCACTTGTAAAGCCATTCTATGCTTCAGAAACCACAACTGCAGCGGGACACTAATACTGCAGACACTGAGTAAACACACAGCAGTTAACGAAAGCTTGGTGATGGCTACTGACTGAACAAAAGCGGGCGTTGAAAATAAATCATCGTGCGAGTGAAGCTCCTAATTAGGTACTGTATACTTTATATCACTTTTTACAATTTTCGCTATTGAGAAAGACTGTCAAATCGTGTCACTGCGCTACTAATCAGTATTCTTCTTTAGTCATTGTTTGATGCGATTATGAGAGTCTAATGTATATGGCATCATAAAGGTTAAGTAAGGTTGCCAAGTATCCCAGAAAGGAAAAAAAAAAATCATTAAAATAACTACTCTCAAAAAGTATAGAAAAGGTAAAATATTCCCTGCAGATAACCAAATAATTACTGGCTATAAAAATGTAGAGCACATTTTGAGAAAATGATGACGACAGATACAATTACATAACTCTGTTTTCCAACCGAGCCAGTCTAGAATAACGTCTGGCATGTACAAATAAGCTAATGCATCGATAAACTTTCATTCATCGACTATCACAATTCAACTATTACGCGTTAATAGATTCTATGGGAAAAAACTAAGCTCCCATTCTTTCCAACTTTTGTAGCATTAGCAAATAAAATTTGCCATTGGTTTCCTTGTCCACTAAGAGAAGCCGCTATGCCATTGCAGCATCGCATTTACCACACAACGGTATTTTATTCTCTATGTATGCTGAATAATCACTACAAAGGCAGAACGACTGATCAAGACTCCTTGATCGAAATTAAAATGAAGAGAGAGAGATTGTGAATTTGTCGCCAAAATACATTTAGCATGCAATGGCACTGAAAAAGCTGACTAACATCTATGAAAGATAACATTACATACTGGTTGTAATTTCAATCCAAAAAAATTAAAAGCTCTGTTACTCCAAACTTTGAAAGAAGTATGTTTATAAACAGAAATTAGAATGTAGTTGAAAAACCTCAAAGTAATGGTCCATTGCTCTACATTTCAGGAGACTACAGGGAAACATAAAACTGCAATAACATTCTTGACATCCTGATAAGAGTAAACACTATATTCACTAAACGGTCGGAAGTGAGGTTTACACTCAGTAGACATGAATCAATATGTGAGGTAAAAATAACGTTTACTGTGAAGGAAATTCTTTTTGTGTCGTTTGTTTTATTATTTTTTATCTAGTCAGGAAAGAGTAACTGCGTAAATAGGTATACCAAACCTTTTCACCTCAGAGGTGTCTTCAATATTCTTTTCTTGAAGGCTTCTTCAACAGCAAGACAGAATAGCAAATAATTATGTACGGCGTAAATCCTTGTATGAAATGCTTGCAGTTTAGCTACGCTGGGAAGGTTGTTCAGATTTGTGTAGGAGAATGAAATTCATCCACTTTAGTGAAATTAGTGAAATGAGATGTCTTGATAATTGTTGATTAAATTGTAGTTATCAGTGTAGTCTCGGTAGAGAACCTGTATTATCAAGTACTGCACAGTCTTAGTCCATTCTAGGTCAGGATTCTGTAGGTAAAGGCAGACGAATAAAAGAGAATCGCAGATTTGTCATTTAGAGCCTGGATAATATCAGGTACCAAAAATATAAGAAGGGAAGTTACAGAATTTCATTACGACATAGATCCTAAAAGAAGGGCCACAGACTTCTGTAATCTCTGAAAAATGACGAAGTATCAGGCAGGATCATTATGGTAAAATTACAATCGTCACACCACTGTGATCTGAGAATAAATGTAAGGAAGCTACTAATACCAGCTATACGCCGCCGGGTTCACTAACACAATCAAATGCACAAATGACTATCAGGATTAGAGTAGTAATACCTAAATACCAAACACGCTTTAACGTATAGATTATACGCAGATACTTAAGATACAGATGAAAATCACAAACAGTAATACGACAGTCGATATTGGTATAACGTTATCTAGAAATTTTCAGCAGTGTTGTTGGTGAGAAAAGTCGTCGGAGGTGAAGTACGTTGACGCAGGAGATGGGCAAAGTCTCCTTTGCTCAATCGAATGTAAACTCGCATGAAACCAATTTGTAGACCTTCAGGCACCTGAATTATATCCTGGCAGCGACGAAACTTGGATTTGTGTAACTGAAGTGTTGATTGCCGTCTTCGACTTCGGCAGGTACCGGTGAGCAACGTGAAATATTATCGGTGTTGGGGGAAGGTGTGTGGAGAGGGGGCTGGGGGAGGGGGGGGGGATAGGTGGTTTTCCTCTGACGAGCGCCAAGCCAGGTATGCGCGCAGGTACGCAACAGGTCACGCGGAATTTCGGCCCTAAAAATAAACGTGCGGCCATGCACCGTCACCTGCTGTGACAAGATAAATATTCTTGTGCCCCTGCTCAGGGTGCTCTGTCAGCATGGCGAAACAGCTGAAGGTCTTCGGGAGTAGTCGCAACTGTAACCGTTATCGTTTCTGCTCTCTGGCCCATGACTTCTCACAAACGCCCGCACGAAACATTTATGTAGTATCGGGACGCATGCTGCTTTGATGTTTTCTTCGTCTAACTCCATATAAATGTTGCAAGCAGTTCTGTGAAAAATTCGAAACTGTTTACAAGCAGCTGGATCGCATAAAAATTAATGACAAGTTAAATTTTTCACGCGTTCTTGGAAAACGGTGCCGTAGCTATAAGTAGTTACTTACGAACTTCCTACGCGGAATTAATTTAGCAATTTATACCTAGCCTCACCTTCCATTCAAGAGGGTTCAAATCTCCGCCCAGCCATCCTGACTTAGGTTTTTCATGGTTACTATAATCTGTTAAGGCAGATTCCTCGATAATAACTTTGAAGAAAACGTGGGCGATTTTCTTTCAAATCCCTTCGTACCTAGCTGTCCGAACACTGAGTTTCTAGGGGTGACATGGAGATTCAATCCGTCACTGGTCGAAGCAGCTATGGCAACTGTCTAAAAATATCACACAAGTCGGACTGTGTAACGCTTCAACAGATATTAACACAGTGCACAGATTAGACCTGGTGCTCTGCGACGCGAACTAGTGGTTTACACATCACGTTACACGACAAGATCTCCTTAAAAAAGGACATCAGATGTAACTATGTATCTTTCATTGAATGCACAATAAACGTTTGTTCTGAATAATATAACTGAGAAAATTGCTTTGAAACATTCATGGAATGTAAGAGGATGTGAAAAAAATTAAGAGGAGAAGGTCAACAAAATGTATGGACGTCTTATGCTACTTAAAAGTATAAGAATCTTCGTTATTTGTCTATGAGGGAGACAATAAATGATAAACTTTATACAAAAGAATTAATCGTGGTTTTTGAATAGATATATGTTCATTTAGTACAAGATCGTTTATGATCTAACTTTAATGAGGTTCGAATTTGGTTCTGTATAAAATTAGACTCAGAGCTGAGAGCAATGTTAATACACTAACAGCGTAAGCGTGATAAACTTGTTAGGCGTAAATATGTGTTGAGAGACGGGTGTGTTCTAAATGAGTCTCAATTTTTCGTGAGGAAATGTCTGGCAAGACGTTTGTCTATTGTCACGAGTCAGACATCGGTAATGGATGTTGATAAGCTCTCAAATAAAATGTTTTGTTATAGTTGAATGTTGAAGTTTTGCATTTCTTCACATCATTCTATCTCTCTTGCGCATGTGTGTGTGTGTGTGTGTGTGTGTGTGTGTGTGTGTGTGTGTGTGTGTGTGTGCGTGATTATAGTGGGCAACAGCAGTTCTACATTAGTTGTTAGGGGACCTTCGGGCGTTGTTCTGTCGTTTAACTACACACATCAAAAAAAGTTTTGCATCACCCCAGTTACCAGAACTCCTCAAGATAGACGTTGACTGTGAATATTATATCACAGACACAGTCCCTTTGACTTTTCAGAGATGTCACTAAACCCACCCAAAGACTTAAACAACCATCCATGAGCAGCGCCGCCGGCCGGTGTGGCCGAGCGGTTCTAGGCGCTACAGTCTGGAACCGAGCGAGCGCTACAGTCGCAGATTCGAATCCTGCCTCGGGCATGGATGTGTGTGATGTCCTGAGATTAGTTAGGTTTAAGTTGTTCTAAGTTCTAGGAAACCGATGACCTAAGTCCCATAGTGCTCAGAGCCATTTGAACCCTTTTTTGAGCAGCGCCTATTATATGGAGGGGGTCCGACAGCCGATCAGTTTCAATCATTCCACCAGGAAGGAGGTACACAGCTCGTGTTTTCTGTAGTTCAACCAAGCCTAGACAGACAATACCGCGGTTCGATCGCTTCCGCATTGTTACTTTGTGCCAGGAAGGGCTTCCAACAATGGAAGTGTCCAGGCGTCTCGGAGTGAACCAAAACGATGTTGTTCGGAAATGGAGGAGACACAGAGAGACAGGAACTGTCGATGTCATGCCTCGCTCACGCCGCCCAATGGCTACTACTGCAGTGGATGACCGCTACCTACAGGTTATGGCTAGGAGGAATCCTTACAGCAACGCCACCATGTTGAAAAATGCTTTTCGTGCAGCCACAGGACTTCGTATTACAACTCAAACTGTGCGCAGTAGGCTGCATGACCCGCAACGTCACCCCCGACGTCCAGGGCGAGGTCCATCTTTGCAACCACAACACCATGTGGCGCAGTACAGATGGGCCCAACAACATGCCACATGGACCACTCAGGATTGGCATCACGTTCTCTTCACCGGTGAGTGTCGCATATGCCTTCAACCAGACAATCGTCGGAGACGTGTTTGGAGGCAACCCAGTCAGGCTGAACGCCTTAGACACACTGTCCAGCGAGTGCAGCAAGGGGGAGGTTCCCTGCTGTTTTGGGGTGGCATTATGTGGGGCCGACGTACGCTGCTGGTGATCGTGCAAGGCGCCGTAACGGCTGTACGAGATGTGAATGCCATTCTCTGACCGATAGTGCAATCATATCGGCAGTATATTGGCGAGGCATTCGTCTTCATGGACGACAATTGGCGCCCCCATTGTGAACATCTTGTGAATGACTTCCTTCAGGATAATGACATCGCTCGACTACTGTGGACAGCATGTTCTCCAGACATGAACCCTATCGAACATGCTGGGATAGATTGAAAAGGGCTGTTTATGGACGATGTGACCCACCAACCACTGTGAGGGATTTACGCCGAATTGCCGTTGAGGAGTGGGACAAAGAATGGTTCAAATGGCTCTGAGCACTATGGGACTCAACTGCTGTGGTCATAAGTCCCCTAGAACTTAGAACTACTTAAACCTAACTAACCTAAGGACATCACACACATCCATGCCCGAGGCAGGATTCGAACCTGCGATCGTAGAGGAGTAGGACAGTCTCGGCCAATAGTGCTTTGATGAACTTGTGGATAGTATGTCACGACGAATACAGGCATGCATCAATGCAAGAGGACGTGCTACTGGGTATTAGAGGTACCAGTGTGTACAGCAATCTGGACCACCACCTCTGAAGCACTCGCTGTATGGTGGTATAACATGCAATGTGTGGTTTTCATAAGCCATAAAAATGACCGAAATGATGTTTATGTTGATCTATAAACCAATTTACCAATTTTCTGTACAGGTTCCGAAACTCTCGGAACCGAGGTGATGATAAAGTTTTTTTTTTTTTTTTTATGAGTGTAGATTCACTTTGTTCATTGTGGTACATTTCTCTTGCGAAAGTTGTGTGTGCTGAGTTTATCTTTTTCCTTCTGATGCAGATGACTGTGCAGGGACATAGCTAGGATTTTTTCAAAGTCAGGGGTGGGGGGGGGGGGTGGGGTATGGTATCCAATTTGTTAATGGTGTTGTTGTTGTGGTCTTCAGTCCTGAGACTGGTTTGATGCAGCTCTCCATGCTACTCTATCCTGTGGAAGCTTCCTCATCTCCCAGTACCTACTGTAGCCTACATCCTTCTGAATCTGCTTAGTGTATTCATCTCTTGGTCTCCCTCTACGATTTTTACCCTCCACGCTGCCCTCCAGTACTAAATTGGTGATCCCTTGATGCCTCAGAACATGTCCTACCAACCGGTCCCTTCTTCTAGTCAAGTTGTGCCACAAACTCCTCTTCTCCCCAATTCTATTCAATACCTCCTCATTAGTTATGTGATCTACCCATCCAATCTTCAGCATTCTTCTGTAACACCACATTTCGAAAGCTTCTATTCTCTTCTTGTCTAAAGTATTTATCGTCCGTGTTTCAGTTCCATACATGGCTACACTCCATACAAATACTTTCAGAAACGACTTCCTGACACTTAAATCTACACTCGATGTTAACAAATTTCTCTTTTTCAGAAACGCTTTCCTAGCCATTGCCAGTCTACATTTTATATCCTCTCTACTTCGACCATCATCAGTTATTTTGCTCCCCAAATAGCAAAACTCCTTTACTACTTTAAGTGTCTCATTTCCTAACCTAATTCCCTCAGCATCACCCGACTTAATTCGACTACATTCCATTATCCTCGTTTTGCTTTTGTTGATGTTCATCTTATATCCTCCTTTCAAGACACTGTCCATTCCGTTCAACTGCTCTCCCAAGTCCTTTGCTGTCTCTGACAGAATTACAATGTCATCGGCGAACCTCAAAGTTTTTATTTCTTCTCCATGGATTTTAATACCTACTCCGAACTTTTCTTTCGTTTCCTTTACTGCTTGCTCAATATACAGATTGAATAGCATCTGGCAGAGGCTACAACCATGTCTCACTCCCTTCCCAACCACTATTTCCCTTTCATGCCCCTCGACTCTTATAACTGCCATCTGTTTTCTGTACAAATTTTAAATACCCTTTCGCTCCCTGTATTTTACCCCTGCCACCTTCAGAATTTGAAAGAGAGTATTCCAGTCAGCATTGTCAAAATCTTTCTCTGAGACTACAAATGCTAGAAACGTAGGTTTGCCTTTCCTTAATCTTTCTTCTAAGATAAGTCGTAGGTCAGTATTGCCTCACGTGTTCCAACATTTCTACGGAATCCAATCTAATCTTCCCCGAGGTCGGCTTCTACCAATTTTTCCATTCGTCTGTAAAGAATTCGCGTTAGTATTTTGCATCCGTGGCTTATTAAACTGATAGTACGGTAATTTTCACATCTGTCAACACCTGCTTTCTTTGGGATTGGAATTATTATATTCTTCTTGAAGTCTGAGGGAATTTCGCCGGTCTCATACATCTTGCTCACCAGATGGTAGAGTTTTGTCAGGACTGGCTCTCCCAAGGCTGTCAGTAGTTCTAATGGAATGTTGTCTACTCCCGGTGCCTTGTTTCGACTTAGGTCTTTCAGAACTCTGTCAAACTCTTCACGCAGTATCATATCTCCCATTTCATCTTCATCTACCTCCTCTTAGAATGAGAGCCTTAAAAAGACTCGTATTTTCCATTTACTCTTCAAATTTCCACAGATCGATAACACATTTTATTCGACAATGATCTCGGAATTTTCACCAAGCGGAGATATAACCCCCTTACTTAGGAATGCTGAATTTTGGCAAACCACTAAGAAGCAGTCATGCTCCAATCACCCTTCACCCTCCAAGGTCATTTTACACTCTTCTTCTTTTAGTCAGGATTTGAGCTGAGGAAGTATTCAGGAAGGTACGAGCGCAAATTTTTTGGGAAACCTGATTATTACCGAAACCGCTTTTGGATAAAGAGATCTCTTGTCGACAGAGAAGCTAGAACAATTTTTGGTGCGAGAATGTAAAGCATCCGAAATTATTCAGTTCGCATTTCCCCAAATTTTCTCATTTAAGTATGCATCTCTCCCTTCTTTCACTGTAAGAAAGATCATTTTCTGTATTTAAGAATGTCCCGGCATACAAATGCATGAATCTAAATGAGAAGCATTTGGATTACTCTTTATTTATTATTTGGCCTTTATCACTGGGAGTCTCCAAAGAGGCTTTCTGGAAAGAAAGGTATTCGGAATGGATTGGGTGTGATCTATGCTAAGGGATCATCCCCGGCATTTGCCTAAGCTGGAAATGGGTACCACAGAAAAACATATTAAGGTTGCTGGCGGATAGATTCAAACCACCTCGCCTCCGAAATCCAGGGATTGCTACATGGCCATCAACGGCCCAACACGCAGAGGTACACAAAGTCGATGGAGAATTTGGAAAAACTCGTTGCTGTACATTGTTTTAAAATAAAGTGCATCACAACAGAAGACTGAAGTCTACATTGCATATATTTGCTTTCACTGTGCAAGTTTAGTCATTTTTTAGTGCGTGAGTGCATGCATATTTTAATATTTGGTTATGTATGGAACTGATGGCTTCATTTGTTGTAGCATTACAACTGCGTAAATAGATTTTGGACGAAAGAAGGCCGGAGGAATGCAGAGTGCAGTCGGCTTGGACGAATTCGAGCAGCCATCTGAAAAGATCTTTTAGAAACGAGTGAAGTATATAATGAGCTGTCATCCCGTACCCCTTCCGCTCTCCACAAATCCCTTGCCACCGTTTCGTATCGGAACTGGGTCTCGTAATTGAGTACCACCCATGTGATTAGATTGGGGGATATTTTGCCAATTTGGCTACTAATGATAGAAAACTGATCAAATTTTTTTAAAGAAATGCAGCCGTCCCCGTCTAGGCGATATTTTCCTTGATCAACACGATTTTTTGGCAACACAGACAAATCCAAGTGTAGTTTTATGCACTGGTTTTAATTTAATGTGATTCGTAATGATATTTACTTCTCCGCTGAAATACTGCAACCCAAAAGTTCTATGAGTCTCGAAATAACGAATCCAATGCCAACATTAAACTGCTACAGAAAGTAATTAGGCTATTATAGTAGTATGTACACATTAGGTTGGTGCGTAAGTTCATAGCGTTTTTGTTTTACATGTTCGTTTTCTGTTTGCTATGGGTCTATTTATCTATTGTCATTTTTTATTTTTAGTTCGTTGCTGCTATTTCAGTTTAGATTTTTCATTTTCTCATTTGGAGGTTATGAGTAGACCTGTAGCGGCGAAAAAATGGAGTTCCAAATGGAGAAAACGGAACATTTCCGACGTATTCTTCTGTTTGAGTTCAATGGAGGGGAGTCAGCAGCGGAGACAATCAGAAACATTTGGGCCGTGTATCGAGATAATGCCATTGGGTAGAAAACGGCAGGAAAATTGTTTCCTTATTTTAAGGAGGATCATTTTGACATTGGTGACTTTCCACGTTTCGGAAGAGCTTCGGAGTTTGATGAAGATAGTTTACACGCATTAATTCACAATAATCCACGTCCGTGTACTCAAGAAACGGTAGATGTGATGAACTGTGATCATTCCACCATTGTACATTTTCATGCAATGCGAAAGGTTAAAAAATCGGGTGTATGGGTACCGCATGCTCTTAGCCAGAATAAGGGAAGGGGGGATCAGATAGTGGTACAATAAGTACCCTCCGCCACACACCGTAAGGTGGTCGCGGAGTATAGATGTAGATGTAGATAACAAACATCCTATCCTGTATCGTTATTGGTGAAGAGTAATGGTGTCTTTATGCTAACATAATGGAGAAAAAGGAATCCTTGAGCCCAGACAAATGAGCGACTTCCCATACAATGAGTTGCGAGCATCAACAAAAGAAAATGTTATGCATCTGGTGGAACTGTGACGGTGAGGTGTACTACGAATTTTTTCCCAGAGGTGTAACTATCACTGTTGACATCTACTGTCAGCAACTGAGACATCTTGCAGAGGAAGTCCAAGAACAACGTCCAGAAAGACTGCGTGAAGCGATACTACTTCACGATAATACCCGCTCACATTCTGCTAGACTGACAAAAACACCACACAGGAATTGGGTTTGGAAGTAATTCTGCACCCATCTGTTTACCTGATCTTGCGCCCTAAGATTTTCACGTTTTCCGCACTTTATCGAACAACTTTCAAGGAACTTCCTTTCCGAATGAAAGTGCGCTCAGTACATGGCTCGGCCTTAAAACCAAGTGATTTCTACAGTCGCAGAATCAAGAAGCTATCCCGGCATTGTCAGACTGTTTTAAGTAGCGAAGGAGAATATATTATTGATGAATGACGTCTGTGTTACATGTATCTGTTGTTTTTCTAAACTTATGGAAAAATGCTACGGACTTACGCACCAACCTAATATTTTTCACTTACCTTAATACCAGTGGGCGAATCAGACGATTTTCCTATTCTTTCTTGCTACCAACTTATCCATAGCTAGAAACTATCACTACGCACAGAACAAAAACGATAAGCCGGCCTGTGTGGCCGAGCGGTTCTAGGCGCTACAGTCTGAAACCGCGCGACCGCTACGGTCGCAGGTTCGAATCCTGCCTCGGGCATGGATGTCTGTGATGTCCTTAGGTGGACTGTGATAACTGCGCATAGAACGTAGTATTATATCATTTTGGTATTGATTAGAAAAGGAAGGAGGTGATATTCAGTGCCAGCGTTCTGCCTACTTATTTCGTAAAGCACCAGTTGGTCTGCCGAGTTTAAAGTCTCAACAGACGGACAGTAATAGTCTATATCTTTTATTGGCATCCGAAATAAGTTCTAAGGTATCTGTATCAATATACATTCTCCGCATGTCACAGTACAAGGCACGGAGGACGACTGTCACGACGTGAACATGGCGTTTTGGCAATGTACCAATCCTCCGGAGCTAAGTAGGGTGTTTTTTTTTTTACGTTCGCGTTTGAATTCCCCAGGCCACGTTAATGCGTTTGGCATTGTGTGTCCCCCGTCGTATCCCAGTGTAGATGCCGCTGTGTGTTCCCTCGTCCTATTCCACTGCAGATTCCGCAGCGTGACAACAGAGCTACGTACCGTCGCTTCATGAAATACTGCAGAGTGGTTTGGAATTTGCCTCAGATTATTAGTGTCAATTCCGATCATCACAAAACGAACGCCACCACCCGTCCACACCTTTACAACCAAATCTCAGGGGTGGGAATTCCCTACATCTATGGGAAACAAACTTGTTAACTATGGCTTTTGTTAGCGACCGAAGCTAAGGAGTTTGGTTCTAGAATGTAGAGGCGGGTGTACGAAATACAGCAGATAATGCGCGTTTGACGTATAACCGATGGAAGAGAAATTATGACTAATATACTGACATTAGACAGATATTAACTATTTTCTGATGATATGGTAATATTTATTCATGAACCATTTTTTTTTTTTTTTTTTTTTTTTTTTTGGTAGAGCTATCTTTCGGCTTCAGTATTTCATCGTATATCTAAAGTGAATACCTTATTATGGGATAGCGAAACACATTTAAGCTGTCTGCATTAGTGGCGGATACAGAAAAACCTCAATGAGGGGGCGCTAAAGATATCTTGAGCTACCTTTACTTTTACCGTAATAAAAAATAATCAAGTCACAAGCAAAGTTTAAGAAAGTTTTATTTAAACTGATTATACACATATACAAGACAATGCCATCTTATAACTTAAAAAATTTACAATTGTGGTTCTCTTCCTTAAATAATGAATTCTATGCGCCTATTCTTCCTGGCAAATTGATTAATTACATCTTCAATAGGACGATCATTGCCAGGGTGAGTGTTCAACAGAGCTAAGCCATTAAGTCAATCCTCCTTCATTGTCGACCTCAGCCATGTCTTTGTACGCCTCAATGTTGAGAAACTTCTTTCTACTGTAGCAGTAACTGAAGGAAGACAAGCAAATATTTTGTACAGCGTGTGCAAAGCAGGATAGTCAGATGTAGGACAAACAGACAACGCTTGCGTAAGAGAATCACGATCATTAAGGGCGTTTATGCTCGTTTGCTTGTATTGGAGAATCTCTCCCATTAGTCTCTTTTTAATCACAAAGAGTGATTCTTCTTCAAAGAACGGTAGTTCAGTTACGCACTGATCCAATTTATGTGTCAGATCGTTACCGTCATGGTTCAGTCATTGTGTGGGCAAAAGTATGTTGAATTTTAAATGACAGCGTTCTCTCATGTCAGTCGTTAACATGGTCCAGTGTTGAAATAAAAAAAGTTCTTTCCCAATATGTCATAGCATCATCATTATGATCCCCGTTTTCCCTGTGTCTTTGTCTGCCTATAAGACGAGGAACACTCATCTCCACGTTTAACTCTTCCATACATTCGCCTCTTCAACACTACGAGCAAAGTGGCTATCAACATTGGCTCTCACGCTGTCGTACACATTGAGCATCGAATCTAATTTTGCTTTTGCCGCCGGCCGCAATGGCCGGGCGGTTCTACCGGCATGGTAACTCAGCGTATCCGGTCAGAGGGCTAGCTGCCCTCTGTAATAAAAAAAACTGAGTTAATGGATCAACAACGAACTGAAACGGGTGTATTTCGACGTCCGCCCCGAGCAGATAAAAAAAAAAAAAAAAAAAAAAGCTGTTCTAGGCACTACAGTCTGGAACCGCGAGACCGTTACGGTCGCAGGTTCGAATCCTGCCTCGGGGATGGATATGTGTGATGTCCTTAAGTTAGTTAGGTTTAAGTAGTTCTAAGTTCTAGGGGACTGATGACCTCAGAGACCTCAGAAGTTAAGTCCCATAGTGCTCATAGCCATTTGAACCATTTTTTGCTTTTGCCATCGCGACGTCCAAGCTAGGGTCTTGTAAGATTTTGCTGACTGGGTATGTTATGCTCATAATGTCACTCAGTGTAAACAGAGTGATAATAAACTCGCAATTACAGTGAGCCCGAAGGAGAATATTGGCTTTGTCAGCAGTTGTTCTATCCTTCCAACGATGTATTTCTTTAAGAGATTTGCAAACTGTTCCGATATCAGCTGCGAATTGATGAACAGCATCATTTCGCTCAACCCATCTCGTTTGTCAATGTGACTGCAGCGAGTGTTTAAGATGACAATGCGTGCGGCTGCGCTAGGGGGTGGTGGAGGAGGGAGGTGGGGCACCTACATCTACATCTACATCTACAAACATATTCCGCAATCCACCATACGGTGCGTGGCGGAGGGTACCTCGTACCACAACTAGCATCTTCTCTCCCTGTTCCACTCCCAAACAGAACGAGGGAAAAATGACTGCCTATATGCCTCTGTACGAGCCCTAATCTCTCTTATCTTATCTTTGTCGTCTTTCCGAGAAACGTAAGTTGGCGGCAGTAAAATTGTACCGCAGTCAGCCTCAAATGCTGGTTCTCTAAATTTCCTCAGTAGCGATTCACGAAAAGAACGCCTCCTTTCCTCCAGAGACTCTCACCCAAGTTCCCGAAGCACCTCCGTAACACTCGCGTGATAATCAAACCCACCAGTAAAAAATCTAGCAGCCCGCCTCTGTGTTGCTTCTATGTCCTCCCTCAATCCGACCTGATAGGGATACC
This sequence comes from Schistocerca serialis cubense, assembly GCF_023864345.2. Lineage (NCBI taxonomy): Eukaryota > Metazoa > Arthropoda > Insecta > Orthoptera > Acrididae > Schistocerca > Schistocerca serialis. The sequence continues at coordinate 150,542,208 of NC_064640.1, forward strand.
AAACGCTCGAGCAGTACTCAAGAATAGGTCGTATTAGCGTTTTATAAGTGGTCTCCTTTACAGATGAACCACATCTTTCCAGAATTCTACCAATGAACCGAAGACGACTATACGCCTTCCCCACAACTGCCATTACATGCTTGTCCCACTTCATATCGCTCTGCAATGTTACGCCAAAATATTTAATCGACGTGACTGTGTCAAGCGCGTGCTCCCCATATAAATCTGCCACTGGTCTCCATTGACATACATGCTCCGTAATGCACAGAAGAGTGCTAAGTCGAGAGATGTCATGACGCTCACGTGGTGTTTAGGCACGACAGCAATAGTGCCCAGTGCGAAGAAGTGTGTTTACCCAGGCGTACGTTTGTATTTCACAAACTACCAGACTATGTTTGGCGTCTGGAATTACGTTCCTCCCCCTGTACCAGAGATGGATGTTACACAAAAAATGCTATTGTCTAGATACTGTAACGTAAGACTGCAGACTCGAGCATTAGCTAGATTACTGCAAGACGTCCCGAACCATGTGAGAGCTCCGATACTCCCTTTGTCGGCAGCCTTGGGCGGAGGAGTGGATTATGCTCCTATCTGAGCATATTTTGTCTACTAGGGAAGCTTTCAATGCATAATAAATTCTTCTGGGATCATTATGAGCATCAGTTGTGTTCGTAAGGTTACTGATGGCTTCACAGAACTTTTCTGCCTAGTAGTTTACGAATTTAAATTAAAATTGTCTGACAAGGAGGAGGACCTCACAGAGACTTGATTTAGCTGTACAGGGGGATAAATCATCGCAGAAAATTTTCTGTTTAGTAGTTCACAAATTTACGTTAAAACGGTTCTGTCAAGAAGTAGAACTGCACAGAGACTTGATTTCAGCTGTACAGGGATATAAATCAGTAAGAACTGTAGGCGGTGATATGCAAGCCGAACACATCTCTGATTAGCTAGAAAGCTTCAAACATTCAACAATCACAGGCTGTTGCCTTCAACCCGGAAAATCAAGCAGTCGGCCGTAGACCGAAACAGGCCAGGCTTTGAAGTGTTAACAGCAGTTCCGACATTAAGAGACGCTTTCAGAGCGGACGGCAGCAGTTTTGCTGGTTAACGGCTTATCAATAGCTGTGACTTTCATCATTTAGGAGAACTATGGCTTGATACAACCACCTTAATTGAGTTTTACGTCATTTCCTGCTTCCGTCATTAGTTATAAATTCTGCTCAAGTAACATTTCATTGAATGTTTGTTCGCGTTAGATAATAACATAACACATGCCTAAGGATACTGTAATAGCACTGTTAGGTAAAGTGTTTAATTATAGTTAAGGATTTGCATTAAAGTTTGTTAAAAGCTGTTGTTAGTAACTTTAAGAACTAGTTTAAATAGAGATATATCTTTATAATTAATTTCTGGATGGTGATGGAAACAAAATAACTGTAAGAAGTTGTGTAAAAAGTGCTGTCCTACAGTGTTACCAACTTACTTTCGGCGATACTAAGTTTCCGTTTTTTCCGATTGTAGTGTAAATATAGAACAACATTTGCGAGGAAATAATGACAGAGCAACACACGAAAATGTAATGTTGACAAAAGATTTTAGTTCCCACAGAACTTGAAAATGATAATACATTCTCAAAAGGCATTGCTCTACGTGTGAAAATATGTACCTAACGCAGTAACTATGTTATTTAAATTGATGTTGACACAGTTCCTGCATAAATTATTACTTAGTACCTCAAACATAGGTTAATGCTGTAAACCAAACAGCTTCAAAATGACGTTACATACATATGCATCTCGCTTTTTGTGTTCATGTTTGCGTTGAAATGAAAATGTTTTGGCAAAGGATTCTACGTTGAGAAAACAAATTTCTTCGTTTCCACCTGCATATGTTTTTGTGACATTTCATCATCAGTGGGTTCTCTTCATTTTTCTGTGGATTAACACGCGAAATGAATGATAATGCATACAGTTTTGGGGTTTCAGTCTTTCTGTATGCACTTGTTCGAAGATCTGTGATGATATAACTGAAGTAAATTAAGTGAAACTCGTTGGGCCAAAATTTATATTTGTTTTGTTTAGTTACAAAGCCGGACTCTACAGGAAAGGAAATTACATTTGGTTTTGCTGACTGAAGAGACGATAGCGCAAATAGAAAATTATGTTAATGCCGAAACATTCCTCATTAAAAAACATTAGCTCGGAGTGCAATATATTTTGGGGAAAATGGTACAGCCCTCCAGCGGCCCAGAGCGCACGCCCACACAAAGGAATTGGTGAGATTCGGGGAAGGAGCCGGCTAGGCATACGCGCTGCGGCAGCGGGAACTCCCCACCCCCACCCCCAACCCCAGGCATAACGAGGAGGGCAGGTGGTTGCTACCTGCGAGAGGTTCGGCGCAGGGCAGCCAATTGGCGGGACACGCTTTTGTTCAGCTCGTTTAGATCACAAGGAATCCGCTGCGCCGCATGATGAGATAATCGTGTGAGAATAGCCCCGCTGACAGGGAAACCGGACCTTTCCGGGGGACACTCCTCGCTAGGTTGCCACACAACTATCCCATTTCATGTCCCTAACGAGCGACTGCGGAAGAGAAGGGAGCAAACATCAGAAATGAAACTTCGGGAGATACTCTTTGCCCACGACAACGCCGTTCTGTAAGTGCCCAGTCAGCTGCCTGTCATATACTGCTGCATTTTTATCCAGAATGCTGAATGCTTCTGTGGCCACTCTCGACGAATCACTATGAAGAGTGTGACAAACGGGACTTTAATTTGTACCAACCATTACATTTCGTGTTCCACTAACAGTTCAAAAATGGATGAGTGACGGTTTTGTCCACATTAAACAATGCCGATTCCAAGTAATTAATAAGCAAAGCCTTTCATGAAGATTTGAGAGAAGCGAAGATTACAATAATCTTTCAAGTTTATTTAGCTTGTCATGTTGAGATGGCCCCAGTTCTTCTTGTCTATGGGTCTGATTCTTGAAGCTGAAAATCTAACATCAGCTCAATATTTTAAACATAGCTGCACAACAGCAACGGTTTCAAATTATAAACAGCCGACCAGTTGCAATGGATAAAGAAATTCTTTACCTAGGTTTCGACAAATATAAATTTGTCTTCTTCAGAAGGTAACATAAGGACAATGAACATCATAGCTTACATTAGAAAAGTATGAAACTTATAAGCCAAGAATAAATTTTAAGACATATTAGAGAACGCTTGCATGATAACGACGACTGGTACTTACAATTTTAAATTAGTAAGGACTAATGTACCATCGCCGTTTTTACAATTGTCGGCATAGATCCATGTGTCAAAAATAAAATGTAACCCTAGAATTAGGGTTTTTTCACTTTAATATAAAATAGCTCATGGATCTTGCAGAGCCCGCAACCGACTGAGTGTAATCGGCGAGCGTCGTTGCTCTGAAAACAGGGCAGGTGGCGCTCGTGCCGAGAAATATGTGCCAATTGGCGTACAAAGGCAACGTGTAAATTATTGGTATTAATGAGGTCCTTAGGTAGAGTAACAATAAAAAAGGAAGGAAACTCCCGTTATAGCAGTATGGGAGCACTGTTACAAATAATGTACTTATACATCAAAAAGGGCAGGTGGCGCTTACGCCGAGAAACTTACGCCCAGTGGCATATACAGCCAAAATATAAAAAATTACATTACTATATTAGTGAAGCCCACAAACGGTATACATGTCAGAACTTTTAAAATTTATAATTTTATAACATCATGCCCTCACGGTTGGTTTGAACTAATAGATTGGAACATAGTTGTTGCAAGAATTTTTTACGTAAATATATTTTCCACTGACATTCTCACATTTTAGTGTATCAGACAGTACTTTGATTTTTCGCATTAACAAAGCCGAAATTACGTTGTTCGCACTATTATACAAGAATACGCCGGTCACATCAGAGGCAAGTTTACTACTCTCACACTCTACGTAAATAACAATATTCCAGAGTTTACAATTTTCTTAACAAATGATTTCCTACTGGTTTTCGTTACATTATTAATTTAGATTATTATTTCATAAGTAAATACAAAAATAAGCATAATAAACAGTACTGTATTGATTCATTAATAACAGAAATTTTAAGTGTGCAAATAATCCGTAATTTTAAAAAAATGAAAATCTGTCGTAAGGTCTTACGGGACCAAACTGCCAAGGTCATCGGTCCCTAAGCCTACACACTACTTAATCTAACTTAAACTAACTTACGCTATGGACGACACACACGCCAATGCCCGAGGCAGGACTCGAACCTCCGACGGGGGGAGCCGCACGGACCGTGACAAGGCGCCTCTCACCACGCGGGTACCCCTAGAGGCGTAATTTTAAATGTTTCTGAAAAAAAACTGTACTTTCAGAACTAGGACTTATCGATTATAGCATCGAAACTAAAATATTTTATAAAGTAATTACTTTCCATAAATTTTAGCTTGAAATATAGCATACTGTGTATAAAATTATATGAAGGTTTTCAGAAAAGTAGCTGTGAGAATATTAATCTGTCCAAAATTCGAAAAATAATACTGGTATCGACACCTACTGTTGAGGAAAAGTAACGCCAGAGAAGGGTGTCCCGCTACAAATTGTTACTCATTTCATCTCCACGGTTTCTCTTGGAACGACGTGTGGAAGACACAAGATTATTCATGGAATTTTCCGTTACAAGTTTTCATGGTATGTTAGACGTCATGCTCCAAATATTTGACAGTTCAGAAACTGTAGCATTTCTGTCATATTCTCATGCTAGTCAAACAAGCTTGTGAACTACCGGTACGCCCGTTCGATACATCAAAAATTGCAACACGTGTTTTTCTGGTAGACCAGGTGATTCCCAGGCTCTTCTGAAATCAATACGACTGTCGTATCACTAGCTAGTTTTAGTGTTTTATAATCGGAGGATAAAATGAGTTCTTACTGTTCCTCCGTCAGAATAGTCTCAATAGCTTTAGATGTACTGTATAATAATTTTTATCGTACCTCGAATTAACAAGAAACTAACCGAAAAACTTTTGCTAGCCATTGGAAACTTCAAGCAGAATTTCTGCAGGTGTCAACGTTGAGATATGAGTATCTTCAATTCGGAAAGTGAACGACTGACTTCTCAGAGGTTCTGTTACGCAGCACTTACTAACGAACATCAGCGAGCTGCTTTCAAGTATAACTTCAGATTACCTACGTAAATATATGCTGCATTTTCTGACGGTTATGAAAATGTAACAGTAATATATTTGTTTACATGACTATTTTCCACATTAGGTGTTAAATATCAATTGTCATTGGTTTTTTCCATCTGAAGCGCACTGAAATTTAAGTGTTTCATGCAAAACGCGTTAAGCTTTTATTTACAAAGCATCATCAGTGGCTCTTCTGCTAAAATTGTGAGCATATTACGGTTCTACAGTTTTCTATGTATAGTTTAAGAACATATTTGTTGGCCGGCCGGTGTGGCCGTGCGGTTAAAGTCGCTTCAGTCTGGAACCGCGTGACCGCTACGGTCGCAGGTTCGAATCCTGCCTCGGGCATGGATGTGTGTGATGTCCTTAGGTTAGTTAGGTTTAATTAGTTCTAAGTTCTAGGCGACTGATGACCTCAGAAGTTAAGTCGCATAGTGCTCAGAGCCATTTGAACCATTTTTGAAGATATTTGTTGTGTATTTCGGGTCCAATTTACTTACGGTATTTATTGCTCCTCCCTTACATGTTCCGAAATATCGACTTTAGCGTAAGTTATATGTTAATTTTAAAGGTGAACAGCACTGTGATGATGAAATTTTCCCTTCGAAATCGGTAACGACGCTATTTGTTCTTGATTAATTGCATTATATACAGCGTCGGGTTGGTGCTTTTACTTTCTTGTAGGAATCTCATTTGATCTGTCTTGCCGGCCCAGGTGGCCGAGCAGTTCTCGGCGCTTCAGTCTGGAACCGCGCGACCGCTACAGTCGCAGGTTCGAATCCTGCCTCGGGCATGGATGTGTGTGATGTCCTTAGGTTAGTTAGGTTTAAGTAGTTCTAAGTTCTAGGGGACTGATGACCTCAGATGTTAATTCCCATAGTGCTCAGAGCCATTTGAACCATTTTTGATCTGTCTTACTGCAGATTTATGGTGGTTAGATAATTCTGTCAAAAGAGGCATTTTGTTTTGGTTTTCATTATTTGGCAAGTGAGGCCGTATTTATGCATAGCGTACCGGTGAAGCAGCGGATGACGATTACTGCCGACACAACAGTCGGTGCTAGTACTCAACTTAAAGGTGCTCCCAGACCCTACGAAGCTGGAAGTGTGACTGTGATTAAAACTGAGCCAGTGCCGACAGACTGCAGGTAATAGTAATGGGTGTATCCGTGCGCGCCTGCCTCTCGCCTTGTTAACACTTCCTGCCCCCTCCCTCCGGCCTTTCCTCCGACCCTGGCCGGCGCGCTGCCTTTTTCTCTGTGTTTTGTTTCCCTAGGGTTGTTTTACTTAATTTGTGCCCCGTTGGTTTATTCCGCGTTTAAAGTGGTTCGGTAGGGGGAGACGGAAGCGCTGCGGTGCACTGCTCGAGGCCACTCCAAGTTGACTAATTGCTGCGGAGCCCGGCCTACGCGCCGCGCGCCAGCTGCCTTCTCACTGGGTCAGCCTTCTACCTCAGCTAACTGGGGATATACAGGCTCTTTACAATGTACGAGAGATTCCTGTTCGACTATGCGTTTTCGCAGATGAAACGTGTAAGTATGAGTACACTCACTCCTTTACGCAGCTCTAATAAACAACAGTAAATGTAGGAGACGAGGTACTGACGAAATTGAAGCTGTGAGGACGGGGCGTGAGTCGTGCTTGGGTAGCTCAGTTAGTAGAGCACTTGCCCGAGAAAGGCAAAGGTCCCGTGTTCGAGTCTCGGTCCAGCACACAGTTTTAATCTGCCAGGAAGGTTCATCAGTAAATGAAGGTTTTCGTATGGTTAGCACAAAGTTGCACTGTCAGCCTCAAAAGAGTGGCTCCGATTCTTGAGAATGGAAACATCTGTAACAACATACTCATCTCATTCTCACAAGAAGATATGATTGAAAAAAAATTGAAAATACTGCAACTAAACTTTTTCAATGAGATCATCGGAATGAAATTATTGTTGTTGCGGTCTTCAGTCCGAGGACTGCTTTGATGTAACTCTCCGCACAAATCCGCCCTGTGCAAGCCTCTTCATCTCTGAATAACTGCTACGACCTACATCCACTAGAAAGAAGGATCCTTTATTGTATGATTATATGATAGCGGAACAAACACTGGTAGCAGTTACTTCTGTAAAATATCTGGGAGTATGCGTGCGTAACGATTTGAAGTGGAATGAGCATATAAAATTAATTGTTGGTAAGGCGGGTACCAGGTTGAGATTCATTGGGAGAGTCCTTAGAAAATGTAGTCCATCAACAAAGGAGGTGACTTACAAAACGCTCGTTCGACCTATACTTGAGTATTGCTCATCGGTGTGGGATCCGTACCAGATCGGGTTGACGGAGGAGATAAAGATCCAAAGAAGAGCGGCGCGTTTCATCACAGGGTTATTTGGTAAGCGTGATAGCGTTACGGTGATGTTTAGCAAACTCAAGTGGCAGACTCTGCAAGAGATGCGCTCTGCATCACGGTGTAGCTTGCTGTCTAGGTTTCGAGAGGGTGCGTTTCTGGATGAGGTATCGAATATATTGCAAATGGTGCAAATGGCTCTGAGCACTATGGGACTTAACATCTATGGTCATCAGTCCCCTAGAACTTAGAACTACTAAAACCTAACTAACCTAAGGACAGCACACAACACCCAGTCATCACTCGAATATATTGCTTCCCCCTACTTATACCTCCCGAGGAGATCACGAACGTAAAATTAGAGAGATTCGAGCGCGCACGGAGGCTTTCCGGCAGTCGTTTTTCCCGCAAACCATACGCTAATGGAACAAAAAAGGGAGGAAATAACAGTGGCACATAAAGTGCCCTCCGCCACACACCGTTGGGTGGCTTGCGGAGTATAAATGTAGATGTAGATGTAGAAACTGCTTACTGTATTTATTCTTAGGCCATCCTCTACATTTTTTAAATCCCTCACTTCGCTTCACTGTCAAATCAACTATTTCTTGAAACTTCAGGATGCCGATTCCTTCTATAAGTCAAATTGAGCCAAAAACTTCTGTTTTCCCCAATTCTTTTTTATTAATTCCTCATTACTTACTGGAACTACGCATCTAAACTTTAGCATTCTTCTTAGCACCACATTTCTAGCGCTTCTATTCTCTTGTTGTCTGAACTACTTATCGTTCACGTTTCACTTATATAAAAGGCTACATTTCATACAAATAAGCTCAGAATAGACTTCCTAGCACTTATTTTGATAAGTTTCTCAGTTTTAGACCAACCTTCCCTGCAGTTCCCTGTCTGCAAATTACACCCTCTTAACATTGACCATCGTCAGTTAATTTGCTGTCCCAATAGCAAATCTTGTTTTAGTGTCTCATTTCCTAATGTAATCCCCTTAGAATCGCATGATTTAATTTGACTATATTCCTGTGCGACTGGTCCCGGCGGAGGTTCGAGTCCTCCCTCGGGCGTGGGTGTGTGTGTTTGTCCCTAGGATAATTTAGGTTAAGTAGTGTGTAAGCTTAGGGACTGATGACCTTGGCAATTAAGTCCCATAAGATTTCACACACATTTGAACATTTTGAAGTATATTCCACTACCCCTGTTTTACTTTTATAGACATTCATCTTACAATCTCTTTTAAAGGCACTACCCACTCCGATCAACTGCTCTTCCTTCCCTAGGCCGTCTTCTAAGAAATTACAACGTCATCGGAAAACCTCAAGGTTTTTATTTCTTTTCCTTTATAAGTTTCTCGTTGGTTCCTTTACTGCTTGCTTAATGTACGTATTGAATATCAGTGGGGATAGGCTGCAACCCGGTCTCACTCACTTCTCAATTACTACTTCCTATTCTTGTCCCTCAGCTCATATTACTGTAGTCTGGTTTCTGTAAAAGTTATTAATGGCGGTTCACATCCTATACTTTATCTCCAAAATTCACCATTTTCAAAAGCTTTCTCTAAATCTACGAATCAGCAGTATCCATTACAGATGGAGAACTGCAACTGAATTTTAAATTGGCGATTTATGTATGCATCGAATGGAATCAGTACCGTTTTTAAATTTTGAAAGGATTTATTGTACCACTAACTACTTTTAAAGATACTGCAAACTCTTTATCAGATGGAGGTGTCACTGGAACATGTTCTGGACCATCTGCAGCTGGATGCTATAGTAGTGATGGTGGCGGAAATAACGGCAATTTAGATAACCAAAAGTTTATGAAACGGAAAGAGCATTATGTTTTAGAATACCTGCACCTACACTGCACCGGCTCCTGATACCCGTGCCAAAATCTTTCCAAACAAACGGTGAATGGCCGGCCGAAGTGGCCGTGCGGTTAAAGGCGCTGCAGTCTGGAACCGCAAGACCGCTACGGTCGCAGGTTCGAATCCTGCCTCGGGCATGGATGTTTGTGATGTCCTTAGGTTAGTTAGGTTTAACTAGTTCTAAGTTCTAGGGGACTAATGACCTCAGCAGTTGAGTCCCATAGTGCTCAGAGCCATTTGATTTGAAACGGTGAATGTAAGTACAAAGAATACGTATATGCTACTGATCACACTTCACTATTTCGCTAATTTTGGCTTTAGATGCATCCCATTAAAGAATAAATATTTACAAGCATAAATAATGGATGTAAGTGAACAATGAAAGCTGTTTAAACGTTGATAATATTCATGTAAATTTGGGTCAAAAAAATACACAAAATTCAAACAATAGAACATAAATTTCAGGGAGAACAAGCATTAACGTTGTAGATGACATCACACACATCCATGCCCGAGGCAGGATTCGAACCTGCGACCGTAGCAGCAGTTCGGTTCCAGACTGTAGCGCCTTTAACCGCTCGGCCACTCCGGCCGGAAAATGGGACACAAAATATAATATTTTTACCGAATAAAAATATATGTTTCATGGGTTTTTTTAAAACCTTAAACGCTGATAATTCCGAAATTATCGCCTAAATAAGTTGTAAGATAATAAACAGCACACAATTGCAGTTGACTTACTGCGTTTTCTGTGCACAGAGTCGATGTAGTCAAAGCTTCACCTACTACAGCTATGTGAACGCGTTGTTGACATCCAATGGACTCTAATAGCACGTCTAATAATCAGATCAGAGTAATGTATTTACTCTTTCATGATAATAATACACTCCTGGAAATTGAAATAAGAACACCGTGAATTCATTGTCCCAGGAAGGGGAACCGTTATTGACACATTCCTGGGGTCAGATACATCACATGATCACACTGACAGAACCACAGGGACATAGACACAGACAACAGAGCATGCACAATGTCGGCTCTGGTACAGTGTATATCCACCTTTCGCAGCAATGCAGGCTGCTATTCTCCCATGGAGACGATCGTAGAGATGCTGGATGTAGTCCTGTGGAACGGCTTGCCATGCCACTTCCACCTGGCGCCTCAGTTGGACCAGCGTTCGTACTGGACGTGCAGACCGCGTGAGACGACGCTTCATCCAGTCCCAAACATGCTCAACGGGGGACAGATCCGGAGATCTTGCTGGCCAGGGTAGTTGACTTACACCTTCTAGAGCACGTTGGGTGGCACGGGATACATGCGGACGTGCATTGTCCTGTTGGAACAGCAAGTTCCCTTGCCGGTCTAGGAATGGTAGAACGATGGGTTCGATGACGGTTTGGATGTACCGTGCACTATTCAGTGTCCCCTCGACGATCACCAGTGGTGTACGGCCAGTGTAGGAGATCGCTCCCCACACCATGATGCCGGGTGTTGGCCCTGTGTGCCTCGGTCGTATGCAGTCCTGATTGTGGCGCTCACCTGCACGGCGCCAAACACGCATACGACCATCATTGGCACCAAGGCAGAAGCGACTCTCATCGCTGAAGACGACACGTCTCCATTCGTCCCTCCATTCACGCCTGTCGCGACACCACTGGAGGCGGGCTGCACGATGTTGGGGCGTGAGCGGAAGACGGCCTACGGTGTGCGGGACCGTAGCCCAGCTTCATGGAGACGGTTGCGAATGGTCCTCGCCGATACCCCAGGAGCAACAGTGTCCCTAATTTGCTGGGAAGTGGCGGTGCGGTCCCCTACGGCACTGCGTAGGATCCTACGGTCTTGGCGTGCATCCGTGCGTCGCTGCGGTCTGGTCCCAGGTCGACGGGCACGTGCACCTTCCGCCGACCACTGGCGACAACATCGATGTACTGTGGAGAGCTCACGCCCCACGTGTTGAGCAATTCGGCGGTACGTCCACCCGGCCTCCCGCATGCCCACTATACGCCCTCGCTCAAAGTCCGTCAACTGCACATACGGTTCACGTCCTCGCTGTCGCGGCATGCTACCAGTGTTAAAGACTGCGATGGAGCTCCGTATGCCACGGCAAACTGGCTGACACTGACGGCGGCGGTGCACAAATGCTGCGCAGCTAGCGCCATTCGACGGCCAACACCGCGGTTCCTGGTGTGTCCGCTGTGCCGTGCGTGTGATCATTGCTTGTACAGCCCTCTCGCAGTGTCCGGAGCAAGTATGGTGGGTCTGACACACCGGTGTCAATGTGTTCTTTTTTCCATTTCCAGGAGTGTAGTTATTTGAGATCAAAAACAAATTTCATGGAAACATTAGTTAAGGCCTGCTGAGCGTATGGTTTCTCAAAGTCAGAGGACTAACCAGCTGTTTTCAGTTTTGTTGACGGAAGTAACATTCCACACTTGTTAACTTCATATAGCTGGAAGGAGTATTTCAAGAATCGTTTCTACAGCATTTCGTTGGCATCTTCTTCGATCAGTAGAAAGCATGTGATACCTGTAGATGCAACATCATTCGTCAACTAAGCGAATGATACTTCCTGGTTTCGAGATGGTGACATGTACTCCGTCAAATTCTGTCATCTCAGTAGTGGCCCACAGAGTATCATTATTAATTATAGTATAATAATGAACAGAATTTCTTCCATAATAATAAGTGTACTCGTTGTCTATTGACGACTTTGCTGTCTCCTATTCTTCATCCAGTCTAACAACCTACGTTCGTCAACTACAATTTACACTTCTGAGGCTAAGAAACTTGACTGATACCGCTGTATTTAAATTCCCTACAAAAAATTCACATTGTGTGTATTTTAACCGTTCATGCATTTTATTTCCTTGCCAAGACATCGGTTGAGAGCACTACGAACTTCAAAATCTCAGTCAGGTTCTTGGACCTCAGTTTTAGTTTCCAGGGAACGGAATTAGATCCCTTGCGGAAAAGTGGCAAAGTATGTCGCTTACGGACAGTCACAAATGGCAAAATAAAAATAAAAATGACGACTGTAATGTTTACTCAAAGAATTCGACTTAGATATTGTCGATGACTGAACAAGAGTTTGATGTGGAAAACATGTTTCCTAACGAAGAGAGCATCGGCAACGTATTTAAGTGACAAAGAACCATTATGACTGTAGAAATAAAACTGGAAAGTCTTCGAGAAGAGTAGCCTCTGACAAACGAATATATAATTAAGACAAATTCCTCGAATTTGACTGAAAAACGTCATATTCATGTGATTATTTACAGCTGTGCTGACAATGTAGTCACTGCCATAACAGCTAAATAATTTAAGTCACTTTCAGCTCTCATGTTTCTCCTGCACCTTTAACGGCTCTCACTAACCATTGTTACTTGTCAATGAGAGAGCTAACTGCATTCAGTATATACACATCAATGTTACCAGAGGCCCCCCGAATGTTTTCAGCCGTTAACGTAATTTTTTATCACTACGTTGTCATAGAAGGCATGAAAAATCCCGCACAGATAAATTTGTAGTTTATACGAGCATGTTTCAACCATTCGTCCTAAAAGGACAGGGCATTCAGAGCCTAAATTTTGACGTCATACAGCATGAATAAAATGAGTGCGAAACGGACGCGGATGCTACCCTGCACGTCTCCAGACAATCAAAGATTTAATATCTCCAGATTGAAAAGATCATCCTTCAGAACTGTCAGTTATAATACACTTATGACACTATGACAGTCAGCTGGCCGAACTCTATAAGACAATCGTGAAACTGGGAATTCCCCTATCCACAAATGTCACGATAACCAAAAATCTATGTCCACATCGCAAGATTATTCAAGAGACGGACATTTACCTCTTAACACCAAGATATGACAAACTCAAGCCACACCAAGGGCATTACGTCACTGGCAGGTGCTCTCCGGTCAACTCATGCCAGAAGAAAAAGCTATCTGCACTCACTTTCGTTTTTTCACAGCGTTAATCCCTAGTCACTTAGCTACGGGTCTCCAATGATGAACCCCATAACACTTACTGCGAATGGTTCAAAATGGTTCAAATGGCTCTGAGCACTATGGGACTTAACTTCTAAGGTCATCAGTCCCCTAGAACTTAGAACTACTTAAACCTAACTAACCTAAGGACATCACACACATCCATGCCCGAGGCAGGATTCGAACCTGCGACCGTAGCGGTTACGCGGTTCCAGACTGTAGCGCCTTTAACCGCTTGGCCACCCTGGCCGGCTTACTGCGAATGAAATATGATTGTCAGATATTGTCATCCTTATTACAAGGTTGTTATATCACAAGACAAATAAATAATAATACCTAAGATAGTAAAACTGAACCAACAATTCTGGGAAAGAGATCAAATGAAATTAAAGTAAACTCTCTGGTTTTTGCAAACGATTTTGCAATATTTTCAAGAAATGTAACAGGAGCATTTATTCAAATAAATCGCGTGAAAAATAACACCGAATAGAACTGGTCTCAGAATTTCAGCTGAAATAAAACATGACAGACCCAAAAAAAGTTCCAGAATATGCAGTGTGACCAGAATTCCGCTGTAATGCTTCCAGAGGTTGTCCAGGAATACATTCCAAATATTTTAGCGTAAGGGGCCCACTGTTCTCGGCCAATCGTTACAGAGTAATACTGAAATTAATATTTATTCAATTTTTTACCGTAGTCACCAATGTTTCTGTGGAAATACCTTTACAACAGTGAAGAAGCCTATTATAAGCAATCACCAAAACATTTAACATAAAATGCAGAGTATTACAACAAACTTCAGACGAAACACAGCATTATGATGTTTTCGTCATTACTGTGGGAACAGCGTAGCACAGCGTTTTTGTGCTACTCATCCATCGCTGGAAGGCATAGAGTAAACTGGCCATCACACTTGCATCGTGGGTGAACAGAGCAAATTTGTTTACCGTCGACATTTGCTCTGTCGTCTAGAGAAATTCAATAGCTCTATAACGAGCCTCAGGTTGATTGGTTGATTTCTGGGGGAGGGGACCAAACAACGAGGTCATCGGTCCCGTCGGATTAGGGAAGGATGGGAAAGGAAGTCAGCAGCGTCCTTTCAAAGGAACCATCCCGGGATTTGGCTGAAGCGATTTGGAGGAATTACGGAAGGTCTAAATCAGGACTGCCAGACGTGGGTTTGAGTCGTCGTCCTCCCAAATGCAAATTAAGTGTGCTAACCACTGCACTGTACCAAACATACATATATAAAACAGAGCGAATAAGCAAATTTAAATGTCCTGGACAGCAAAATGGTCTAAAAAATTCGCATTAAATATAAGAGTTAATAAAATGGAGAGAGCATATGGTTTGGCAAAAAATATCTACAACAAGAAATGCATATCTATAATCACAAAACGAAAACACTGCGCCACAGTCGTAAGGCCAAACTGTTTATACGCACTCGAATGCTCTACGATGAACTATGAGCTGGGCAGAATAGAGATACTTGAAAGAAGGATTATTAGAAAAATAGTGGATGCAGTACAAACACAGATGGCTGGAAATTGAGAAGTTACGAGGAGGTCTACCAAAATATACAAAAATATCAGAATTAGAGTGAGCGAAGGTTAATTATCTTTGGACACCTCTACCGAATGAATGAGAACAGGAAACATATGCCTGTATTTCTGGAAAAATAAATTGACAGTAGCATAAATTACAAAAATTAGAAAAGAACTAGAGAGAAACTTCACCAAGGAATATTAGAAGACTATTTTTATAAAAAATATTAAATTTCGAAAACTTTGGAAGCAGAAGAAATAATAAATCGGGAGCAACTTGGACAATAGAAAGGAAAAGACAACATGGGGAGAAAAATGAAGGAGAACGGGAAAAGTAGCAAACAGCGCAGATAGAAGTTGAAGTTGTAACGTTAACATAATACATCAATATGAAATATGAATATGAAAACTATGTGTTATTTGGAATGACTAGTTTAGTAAGAGAGAGAGAGAGAGAGTAGATACACTGAAACTTCACTATAAACGTATCAAATGGATATATAATTTCTAAGCATATTTAATAACGGCGTAGCTGTCTAAATAGCTGTGCAAAATGGTTCAAATGGCACTAAGCACTATGGGAATTAACATCTGAGGTCATCAGTCCCCTAGAACTTAGAACTACTTAAACCTAACTAACCTAAGGACATCACACACATCCATGCCCGAGGCAGGATTCGAACCTGCGACCGTAGCAGTCGCGCGGTTCCGGACTGCGCGCCTAGAACCGCTAGACCACCGCGGCCGGCAGTGTTCAAACCATGAAGAAAAACAAACTATTAGCCATTCAGAGGCCGAAACAATGCTGTCCAAGTGTATAGAATGGTTTGATAGTCAAGAAGAGGCTAATGCAACGCAGGCACTACTGCTCCGAAAAATACGAAATATTGCCGCGGTGAAAGCTCGAACATCAAAAATGCAGAAGAAATTGACTGACTATTTCCAAGCTAGATAAACTATTTCACCTGTAAGTTTACAGTACAGTACAGTACTGTACATTGGCCGGCCGGTGTGGCCGTGCGTTTCTAGGCACTTCAGTCTGGAACCGCGTGACCGCCACGGTCGCAGGTTCGAATCCTGCCTCGGGCATGGATGTGTGTGATGTCCTTAGGTTGGTTAGGTTTAGGTAGTTCTAAGTTCTAGGGGACTGATGACCACAGATGTTAAGTCCTATAGTGCTCAGAGCCATTTGAACCATTTGAGCCAGTACTGTACATTACGTATTTTGCAACTTTTGTAGCTACTGTACGGATGTTTTTGTCATGTAATAAATAGTTTTATTTACTATTACAATCGTGTTTAATTTGTTTTCGCTCCGAAATATTATTATATTACTGTGAGAGTGATATGTGTCTATACATAAAATAATTGATTGAGCTTATGTTTTGGAGGAATACAGTTTTTCTGTTATCCGTCTATTCGCTCAACCGTCACGACCACGGCCCCGAAGATGACGGTTAATCGAGATTCCACTGTAGTTAAACCTAACTAACCTGAGGACATCACACACATCCATGCCCGAGGCAGGATTCGAACCTGCGACCACCGCAGCAGCGCGGTTCCGGACTAAAGCACCTAGAACCGCTCAGCCACAGCGGCCGGCAAATAGCTGTGCAGATAAGGACCAAATGAGTACAATTAAAAAATGTCTCTCTCTCTCTCTCTCTCTCTCTCTCTCTCTCTCTCTCTGTGTGTGTGTGTGTGTGTGTGTGTGTGTGTGTGTGTGTGTGTGAAGGGAAAACAGGCAGATGCAGACATTAGCCTAGATACAGTTTCTAGTATTTGGTCGTAGGTGTCTTACTATGTGTTCTCCGTTGCATGGTGAACTTGGTACACGGGACCTTCTTGGGCTGTTTGCACGTGTCGTTTACCTGGAGACAAGCGGTTCATTCCGTTAACAAAGCACGTCTTGTGGAGCGCCGTGGCCGCAGTCGCTGCCGCGCTGCCGCTGCCTGCTCCCGGCTGGGCGGGCAAACGGAAGCGTAGAGCCAGCAGCCAGCAAGCAGGTAGCCGGTGTTTGTTCGGCGCTCGCAGCTGCAGCCTGAGGCAGACGGGCTGTGCGCCCAGCTCACACAGGTGCCGCGCAGCAGCTCGGACGCGGCCTCATACACCTCAAAGCCCAGTGCAGAGCTCGAGGTCTGACACGGATACCGATGTATCTGGGGATATCGCCAATAATACTGGCTTTGTGGATAAAAGCCTGTGAGTATCCGCTGGTATATAGGTGAATTTTCGCTGTAATAGGATAGGATAGTGTCAGTATTGCAGTTTTCGTCTACTTTTGCGTTACAAGTGGTCGACAGTAATGATTATTACTTTTTACTTCATTATGATTAACCATTCGTGATATAGTATGATTGGTTTTGCAGATAAAATCTTTATCGATGCGAATACCCATGGGTCTCTGCGAATATCCCCGCCAGAGAAACTCCCCATCGCACCCCCATCAGATTTAGTGGTAAGAGGACACAGTGGGCAGCCATCAAAAGCTGATCCCAGATCAAGCATGAGAACACGAAGAAGGTGTACTGGACTGTTGAAAGGTCTCTGTTGGATTCCTTTCATGTTATTTTTTTAAAAACTGTTGTCATTTACGGCATACATTCCTCTTCTAAATTTACTGTGGTGTTTCTGACTATCTGGGAGGAGACTGAGCAGTGGAACGTGTTACTTTTACACATTATCAAGAAAGATCGGTCACACTACTACACTTTAAAACACAGTTTATATGTAATTCATGTCACACAGTCTCATACGGAACCTACATCCGCTTTCTTTTATATACTGTATATGATAAGATACAGTAATCCCCCTTCCCTTCTGTGTGAAAGGATGAAATAGCAAATGTATTTCTAGTTGCATGCTTGATGTTAGCAGACAAGCCTGTCTGCTAGAGAACAGTAGGACCAACGTCGGAACAGGTAGCTAAGCTTTCTAAAAGCTAAGAGGTTTCTGTTCTTAGTATGGTCCTGTCCGTCCCTTGTCATGTTGGTATAGGAAGCTGCCTCTCTGGTCACTTCCGTTTTGTATCTGGAAGCACCCTTGGTAGGGGCCCACGGCAGTCTGTCCGCGGCGAGCGAGTGGTAAGATCTCCGGCTAAGTCTGTAGGACAATGGATTCCTTAGTTCAGCCTAACTGATAATTTAATCACCTTTATTTCAGGTTTAGATCTAAAATAACTAATGTTATCTTAAATTGCAGCGCAGTGTAATTCGAGTGTGAAGTTCAGAATATCTTCCAGTAGTTGCTTTGTCACTACTTTGTGAGTAAAATGGAACCACGTGTGGATAATCCGTAACTCTAACTAAGATCATCAATCTTAAATGCGAATATGCGTGAGATTATAACGTCTCGCCTTGACAATATTTTTCAATATAGCAACTTTTATTTATGTTCAACCCACATGGGGTGTACTTTGTGAGACCAGTACCACGTGCTTATACAATTGTTTGACCCATCAAGTTAATAGTAAGACGATAGTAACCAGTTCGAGGTTTTTCTTTTGTAATTTGTGTTTCGATGTAATTTATTTTAATTATCAAAATTATTGTGGAGTTACACTCTTTGTGTAAACCAAGTTCACCACGCGAAGCATCTAGTGTAATCATCAAAGTAGCCCTCAGCTATTCGTTTTGGGAAGATTTGTCAGAGAGTTAGTATGAATTTAGTATACCAGTGTGTGGTAATTTCATGACGGTCAGGACTGCGCTACGATCGTAACTTCTTTGGGTGAAAATTGAATCGGTTGGTTGTGGTTAATTTCCTCTTGCATATGTTTCAACGTTCTTCGTGTGTTATTTTATGAATGCAGTGTTGTATGCAGTCTCCCAATCTTGGCTCCATATTTGATGTGTTCCGTAAGATTACAAACTCACATTTTCACAATCCTAAATAAGGCACCAGTTTAGTTATGAATCAAGTTTAATATGCTGAAATTTTAAAGGAACAATGATCAATGTTAAAATAAATGTCCAAATAAAACTGATTTATTTATATTTATTTAAATTGTCTTTATATATATATATATATATATATATATATATATATATATATATCACCAGTTATCGTAAGATGACTACTAAAAGATTATAATTAATGTTAGTCTGGTTGGGAATTTGGTAAGCTAGACTGGATACCTGGTGAAATAGTTGCTCAGTAATGCAAGGATAACTTCCCCAGATAGCTCACAGCTTTTAACCCGCTTTTATTGTCTTGAATATCAGCACCGCTTTCAGAACAAATTAACGTAGCAACATTACACTGTGAAAAAAAAAACAAAATAGAAGCAGTGAAAGGGCCAAGAATATGAAGTGTAAAATACAGCAGACAGTATGAAACACGGCGATGTGGGTCAGTGGTTACGATGTTAAACTAACCTGTGGTCGAGCCGTCTTTGAACCTCCCTCCTGCCAATTTTCTTTTTCTTTTTTTCCGCTGTTCCCTTTATTCAAATTTGTCTCTGTGTCGTGGTGTAACGTCCGTCTGCGAGGTTTGAGGTAGGGACCTGTAATGACAGTTGGTTCTGCACAACTACTCTATTAGTAGCCGAAGGGAAGCGGCTTTCGTATCGGAAACGCAAACGTTTGACGACAAGGCGTCAAGTCAACCGAATCCTCCACCCGGAAAACACGTCTAGTATGTTGTACACTGCAGTAGTGACAGTACGTGTGCCATATGATATAAATCTGTTACCGACGAAACTAATTTGCACTATTGGTAAGTGAGTGAGGTATGCCTCCTTGCTCGATGTAGGTGTTCGTAAGAGTGTGAATGTGATCACTCCCAAGGGAATGATGAAAACATAATACTTTGTCACATAAGCTGCAACAAATGAACGCAACCGTTTCATTATCAGACAGTTTGTCTGTGCTCTGTCAAAACATATGTTTTTAACGTTTCTGAAGCTATGTTCCGTTTTGGAAGTCTTCACTCTTGAACTCCTCTGTTGTAACATAGTTCAACTCGTTTATTTGTTATTTTTATTTCTGTGAGACGTCTATGTGGTATCTTGCCTGCTCTCACTATTCATCGCATTTACCTGCGACAGTAAAGTATTCTTACCACATGACTCATATTGTACAACCAATGTATAGTATGACAACTGAAAAGACTACAGGAAGAGAACAAACATTTCAATGACCGGACGGACATTTCGGAATGTTGTGAAAAAAAAGGGGAGGCGTGAACACGACTCGCGCGATGCGCAGACCAACACTATGGCCATTTATCCACGACGCTGTCACTGTATACAGCTGAACTTCATTGGACTTCTTGTACTCGAAGCGTTCACTGTTTCTATTTTGCTGTTTTCTCACATATCAGTACACCTTCTTCCTGTTTTCATGCTTGATCCGTTTTAAAAACTGAGGAGGGTGCAACAAACGTCGCAGAACGTTTCAGGGGAAAGTCTTGACCACATAGGAAATAAATATCCAAATTATCCGTTAGTTATAGGTCAAGACTTTATTCTGGCGTCCGTTGACTGGGAAAATTACACGTTTATCACAAGGGGGAGAAGCAAAGACTCGTGTGAAGTTATTCTAGGAGCGCTCTCAACATGCAACGTTGTGCAATTGGGAAGAAAAACAACTCTAGATGGGAACATATTAGATATCTTGGCGAAACAGACCTGATCTTTTTGAGGAAGTTATTCTAGAAGAAGGCAGAAGCGACCATAATGTCGTTGTGGCTTCTATGTTAGTGGAAGTTGCAAAAAAAAAAAAAAAAAACCAAAGACACAGCGTAGAGTCTTCTTTTTTGGGAAAGCAAATAAAAGTGTCATTAATGAATATCTTCATAGTGAGCTCAAAGCATTCACCGCGAGACACAAAGATATTGAACATCTTTGGTTGGAATTTGAAGGTATTGTCTACCACATGCTAGAGAAATATGTGCCCAGCAGAAATATAGAGGAGGGAAAGGGTCCATCTTGGTTCAACGAGCATATTAGGAACTTGCTGAGAAAGCAGAGAATTTTGCACAGTCGTTTTAAACGTAGTCAGTGCCCCAATATCAAACAGAAATTATGCGAAATGAAAGCAGCTGTCAAAAGGTAAATGAGAGATTCTATTAACGAATTTGAAAGCAATATTTTATCTACAGGTTCTAAAAATAACCCTAAACAATTTTGGTCGTACGTAAAATCTATGATCAGAAGGCCGAAATTCTAATCCTAGCTTTCAAAATCTCGTTTACTGTAGAGGACTGCAGCACCATTCCCCCTTTCAATTATCGAACAAATGCAAGGATGGCTGACTTATTGTTTAGTGTATCTGGGAATGTAAAACAGTTAACATCCTTAGACGCCAGGAAGGCATCTGCGCCAGACGGTCTCCCCGTAAGATTTTATGTTGACTATGCTACAAATATAGCACCATTCTTATCCATCATCTATCAGAGATCATTGGAATAGCGGAAAGTTACACGGGACTGGAAGAAGGCCCAGGTCATAGCAATCTATAGAAAGGGTAGAACATCGGATGCATGTAATTGCCGGCCGATTTCACTGACATCGATTTGTTGTAGAATCATGGAACATATTTTGTATTCAGACTTGATGACCTTTCTAGACTCTGGGAAGCTCATCTGCAGAAACCAGCACGGTTTGAGGAAACAGCGGTCATGTGAGATAGAGCTGGCCCTCTTTGTGCATGATATACAACAGGCTCTAGATACCGGCTCCCAGGTTAATGCTATATTCCTTGGCTTTCGAAAGGCGTCCGACTCAGTTCCGCACTTTCGCTTTCTCCAAAAAGTGTGCGCTTACGGTCTATCCGTTGACCTATGCGGTTGGATAGAAAGTTTTCTGAGAGACATAGAGCGGTATGTCGTCTTGAATGGGGAGACTTCAGCAGAAACAAAAGCGAAAATCCCCAGTAATGTACGAGTACAATATATATAGATGTAGATTGGGGGTTTCTCTTGTCAGTAATAATTATTTTCTGACTAAACAGTTTCAATATAGTATCAATACCACGATTTTTGTTAATTTTTGCAGTACGGCCGATAGACAATAATAATTATCATTGTTTAAATCTTTATTGTTATCCATCCTGGACGGAATGCTGCGATACTGGTTGAGTGCGAGGTTTCTTGGAGACGGTAGATGGGTTGTTGAAATCTTCAAGAGCTAGAAATGTCGATATGGAGGGCTTCTTATACTCTCTCTCTTTTTTTTTCCGTCGAACCGGCAACTGCCTTACGTCTGAGTCACTCCTTTTTCCTTGATATGAAGCGAGATCTCTTACGTAGTTGTGAAACGTCCCCTTAGAAAAATTATACATGACTGTGCTTAAACTGACACACAATATTTTTAGCGCAACGCAATCTGACATTCAAAAATCCCTACAAAAAAATGGTCCTGACTAACATTAACCTATACGTTTCACAAATCGCTTACCTCACAAAAATCTTGGTTACTCGAACTACTGCAAAACAGCGGGCGCCACTACTGCCAGCTAAATAAAAGATTCAAACTACGGAAAGCACTAACTACTGATAGGGATAGTTAGCAAATGAAAGATTTTAATAGAGAACAAACAATGTATTTACCTTAATATCATCAAAAGTCATAATATATATAGCAGTTCATGACATCCAGTCTTACAAATTTCAAAACTCCGCCATTTCTTTCCCCACATCCACCACTGCTGGCGGCTCACCTCCAACTGCGCAACGCTACGCGCTGTTAACATCCAGCTGCCCAACACTACAATAGCCAACAACAATGCAAACCAGCCACAGACTGCACACAGCACAGCCAGTGATTTTCATACAGAGCGCTACGTAACGTTGCCAATAAGAAAACATAAACAGCTTACTTACAGTTTGAAGTATGGGTCTCACGGGGAGCGTGCCAGAGATAAGTCCCTGCAGTCAAACCACTCTTTGTGTCCTCGGTGGCTCATTCGGATAGACATGTAAACAGAAGATCGCGGGTTCGAGTCCCGCTCGGGGTACACATTTTCAACTGTCCCCGTTGATATTTATCAACGCCTGTAAGCAACTAATGGTCTGAATTTCATTATCCCATTCTTACGTAATTACCGAAAGCTGCCGCAAAGTGAAAATTGAGGTTGTTTTACGATACGCCAAAATCTTCGTTTCATTGTTCGACTCTTGTTTTATATGAAATGCGACATAAATAATGTTCCGCGTAAAATCAGAGATGCTATCAATTTCACTCTCAATAAAGATTTACAAGTAGACAGTATAATACTCGTTACATCGAGCCGTAGCAGGTTAACATGATGTTTAACATTATTGTAAATTAACGTACATTTTGGTCCTTATGTTTTTCAGGGCGATGAAAGAACTGTTGCTGTGTAAGCGCACATGTTCTAAATAAATCGCTGTGGCACTCAATCACTTCACTATGTCCTTCGTGCCAGTTTCAGCTCAGATATGTGATTTACATTTGATGTTTTTGTTTACAATGCGAAGTCCGTTCACTAAGTAAAGATATTGCTCATTTCCTATTAAGCAAGGATCTAAACTACCTTATGTTTAGCAAAGAAAATGTGTTAATAACAGAAAAGCGGTTTTACGTTAAAGGTGAATGTATTGTATGAGAATTATAGGATATGTGGTTTTAAGGGGTGGTGCTAAAAGACTTGCTTATGCTG
The DNA here is from genome assembly GCF_023864345.2 of Schistocerca serialis cubense. Lineage (NCBI taxonomy): Eukaryota > Metazoa > Arthropoda > Insecta > Orthoptera > Acrididae > Schistocerca > Schistocerca serialis. The sequence goes on from NC_064640.1 coordinate 150,565,781, forward strand.
TGCTGGAGCGGACGACATGCTGCTGACGAATACCCTACTTTAATTCGAGACGTTAAGCATCTGACAAGGAGCATGATAGCTCGAAGCCGATATGACTTCAACATAAAAGTTTTTAAACGTATTTGTGGCCGGTTGTGTTCTTCACCACCAATCCTTAACGCCCACGGAGTTCACAAGATGCAGTTCGGTATAAAGTAACATATGACAAATATTTAACAACATGGGAGAAATGACGACAAACGACTTAATTTGGTTTCCCAGTGTCGAAGAAATATTCTGGAGAAAATTTCGCAAAATACGTTTCAGTAATTACAATGCAAAGTTGTAAGTTAAGAAACACATCCAGAATATGGCAGACTATGCTCCATTAAAATGTGGTTATGACCAGCCTAAACGTTCTTAGTCTATGGAATGTAAAGTTAAGAGGTTCGATTTCGGCAGACGGAAATTCAGGCCTGGCACAAACGTACCGTCAGATCTCCAGGATACCGAACGTGTTAAATTGGGTTAGAATGTTTGAATAACATCAGATGCAAATAGAGGACTTGCGGATGCGGATAAGGGAATCGCGGATGTGCACGACGATTTCCTACCCGCGCAGACATCTACCTATAGCTAAGCTGTAACTCATAACTAAGCTATAACTTGATTTGAACTGATAATGCACACAAAAAGTAAATTAAAACAATTCTTGTCGTCAAATTTTAACACATCAGAATGAGTTTTTGGAACCAACGGTCCATCACTAAGAGGCATACAAGATGGACAAATCCTTGCGGATCGTCTGTTAGAAAATAACATCTCGGTGTAGCACATGATGCGGATTAACTATCTGCTTTCTTTTTTATTACAGGTGCCTCATCAGCCCCACGCCTGTTCTACAATTCTCAAGCAGGTTCGAATCCTGCCTCGGGCATGGATGTTTGTGATGTCCTTAGGTTAGTTAGGTTTAACTGGTTCTAAGTTCTAGGGGACTAATGACCTCAGCAGTTGAGTCCCATAGTGCTCAGAGCCATTTGAAAGATTTTTTTTTCAATGAGCATCTTTGTATGACTCTGAGACTGATCTAACAGTGCAACGACATATCTAGCAGAACGACTCTGAATTGTTTCGATGCCATCATTTAATCCGATCTGATAAGGGTATCAAGTACTTAGGCAGTACTGAAGAATAGGTGATGCAACTGTTCTGCACATGGTCTCTTTTATATATGCGTTACACTTTCTCGGAATCTGTTAATAATCCGAAGTACGCCATTCGCCTCCCTTAAAACTGATTTCATACGTTAGTTCCATTTGAAATTAGCTTGTAACGTTACACTCAGATATTTAATTGATGTGACACAAGCTGCAACATGGTCGCGAATAAAAGAGTGACCCGAATATAGAATAAATTTCCTTTACATCTACATCTACATTTATATTCCGCAAGCTACCCAACGGTGTGTGGCGGAGGGCACTTTACGTGCCACTGTCATTACCTCCCTTTCCGGTTCCAGTTGCGTATGGTTCGCGGGAAGAACGACTGCCGGAAAGACTCCGTGCGCGCTCGAATCTCTCTAATTTTACATTCGTGATCTCCTCGGGAGGTATAAGTAGGGGGAAGCAATATATTCGATACCTCATCCAGAAACACACCCTCTCGAAACCTGGACAGCAAGCTATACCGCGAAATCATCTATAGTCATAAATGACTGTTGCATATGCTGTTATTTATACGTATATTTGACGATACTAGTGTTGATTTTTTGTATAACATTTGACGATGCCACTATCCCTGCAGTACATTAGGACATGTTTTTATGAAACAGATCTGAAAATGGTCATTCTAGACCGAAAGCCATAGTCTGTTGACAAAAAAAATTGTGATTAAAGACGTAAAGTAAAGGAAATTTAGTAACAGATATGACTCAGTCAATCTGCATACCATTAATATGGACTCATTTGAAAGGGACTGCCATCTTCAGACAGCGAACACTGGACGGAAAATGACAAAAAATCGAAATGCATTTGTATAACACTTCTTTAGCTATTGTACAGAAAGGTGTGCACTATTCTGCAGGTTTCATTTTCAGTAGACTAACAGTAGAACTAAAATTTATGAGCGGTTAATCACAAATTTTCAGATCAAATTTTGAAGGAGCCACCTCCACAGCCGAGTTTGGTTACGCACGCCCGTTCGGTGGCAATCGAAATCTTGGTTGACCGTTCGAATCCCGATAGGTCGTGAAGGACAGGCGAAGTGGTGGCATACAGTTGCTGATCACAGGGCCCTGCGCCAATAGCATGAGTTACCATCAGAATCTCTCGACAGTGTCTCATAGAGTACGAGTATGTCACGCTGTTAGCCGGCCGCTGTGGCCGAGCGGTTCTAGGCGCTTCTGTCCGGAACCGCGCTGCTGCTATGGTCGCAGGTTCGAATCCTACCACGGGCATGGCTGTGTGTGATGTCCTTAGGTTAGTTAGGTTTAAGTAGTTCTAAGTCTAGGCGACTGATGACCTCAGCTGTTAAGTCCCATAGTGCTCAGCCCGCATCTCGTGGTCGTGCAGTAGCGTTCTCGCTTCCCACGCCCGGGTTCCCGGGTTCGATTCCCGGCGGGGTCAGGGATTTTCTCTGCCTCGTGATGGCTGGGTGTTGTGTGATGTCCTTAGGTTAGTTAGGTTTAAGTGGCTCTAAGTTCTAGGGGACTGATGATCATAGATGTTAAGTCCCATAGTGCTCAGAGCCATTTGAACCAATTTTGAACCATAGATGTTAAGTCCCATAGTGCTCAGAGCCCCCGTTCCCATAGTGCTCAGAGCCATTTTCTTTGTTATACTGTTGGTTCGTTGGTTCAGTTGGGAGAGGGAACCAAACAGCGAGGTCCTCGGTCCCATCGGATGAGGGAAGGGTGGGGAAGGAAATCGGCAGTGCTCTTTTTTTAAAAGGAACCGTCTCGGCATTTGCCGTAAGCGATTTAGAGAAGTCAAGGAAAAACCAAATCCGCATGGTCGGACGCGGATTTGAACTGTCGTCCTCTCGACGTTCTTTTTATTCCCTCGCAGCCGCTGCCCTCTGCGCCACCTCGCTCGGTATTATATTGTTAATAGTGAACGTTCGGTCGGATGAGGATGGTAATCTCGGTGTTCCCCTTGGTGCTACTCGAGAGGAGTAGATTATGTAACGGCACCGGATTTCACCCTCTCCCTTCCATTCATGCATAACAACACAGAGTCAGCACTACATTGCGCAGACACACAACATTTCGTAACAGATCGGATAAAGACCCAGAAAACCACGTTTCCTAGATTACCGCACGTGACCTGACCGTTCATTTGATATTTCATCATAAAGCTGAAAGGTTTATTTGTGGCACATTCTTTTTATTCCCTCGCAGCCGCTTAAAGTTGTGTACTGAGACGTTTTGTTTGCGTTATATACTAGTATTATATTATTGTAAATCAACTATTGTCTTTAAGTTTTTTTTCTTCTTACATTTCCTTATTTGTTGCCGTCTCAGGTATGAATGACGACATTTGTTCAGTATCTCAGTAGGCAGAACGCTTAGGTCATACACTAAACTCTAAGAAGACAGGGGTCACATATCACGTGAAAGCTTATCAGTGGACATTCTCGTGAAATAGTTTCTCCTATATTCCTTGCTGATATCCGATTGCCCCATCAAAATGTAGTAAAACATCTCGACATAATCATAGATGAGCATCTAATTTGGGTAGAAACTATGTTACAGCGTTCAGAGAATCTCTCCCTTGCTTACATGCAATCCGAAAATAACCTCAAACAGAAAAAAGCTACCCTCGTCTTTAATCCTGCCCAGTCTTTAGTACTGTGATATAGTTCAACGCTGTACAAATAGTGAAAGCTTCAAACACTTTGGGTCAGCCATGAATACTTGCGTAAGATGTGTGTCCAACATTTGGTTTTACAATCATATCAGATCTTCCTCTGCTCGGTTAGGGTAGATCGGACCGGATATGTTACGTGACTTTCAAACGCTCTCTTTTCGTCACCGGTTTCTTATTCAATTACATCTTCAGTAACCTTCCCCACATGCAAAATACCTACCATTATTTCATAAATGCAACACTAAATCGGATACGTTCTGCATTTTGACAGCACCTTTTCATAACACTAAATGTTTTCCCATCACCTTGTCGATTTCGACTATACGACTCCGGAGCAAACTACTCCGTATCCTGCATCTTACGGAAGACAAAGCTACATATCAGGGAAGGTTAAAGCATTGTCTGTTATTACGGGTGTAGCTTCCCTGTCCGCACATGCTAGTTGCTTTCAGACAATGAATCAGTGTCTCTGTCACACTGTCAACACTATCAATGATTTCCTCATTTTTTTTATTTTTTTTTTCCGTGGGATAAAATTAAGGAGGAGTCTCCATGGTCATGGAATGATTCAATACATGAAAGCTTGCTTAAGTACGATAGTAGAAACAGATAAAATGAAATACAAGAAACATATTCAGGCGACAAGTCGTAAGTTTAAATAAAGAAAATCAACAATGTAACACTGGAATTTGCTTAATTTTTCAGCTCTTCCAGGAGCTCCTCGACAGAACAGAAAGAGTGAGCCATGAGAAAACTCTTCAGTTTAGACTGAAAGGTGTTTGGGCTACTGCTAAGATTTTTAAGTTCTTGTGGTAGCTTACTGAAAATGGATGTAGCAGAATACTGCACTCCTTCCTGCACAAGAGTCAAGGAAGTGCATTCCACATGCAGATTTGATTTCTCCCTAGTATTAACTGAGTGAAAGCTGCTAACTCTAGGGAATAAGCTAATATTGCTAACAACAAACGACACTTAAAAAAAATATATACTGTGAGGGCAATGTCAGAATTCCCGGACTATTGAATAGGGGTCGACAAGAGGTTCTCGAACTTACACATTCATGTCTTTATGTCTTTTCTTCCTTTCATTGTATCTGCAAAACTTACGCTACTATTTCTCGTTCTTCCTCTGACCATTTACCATCTTCTCATTTGACTCCTTGTACAGTTTTGCTGTACATTCTTGTTAATTGTCATTACTCACATACGACAAGAATGTAGTGAAGAGCTGGTCCCGGCGGAGGTTCGAGTCCTCCCTCGGGCATGGGTGTGTGTGTTTGTCCTTAGGATAATGTAGGTTAAGTAGTGTGTAAGCTTAGGGACTGATGACCTTAGCGGTAAAGTCCCATAAGATTTCATACACATTTGTTTTTTTTGTTTTTTTTTGTAATGAAGGAAACGTTTAACACTGTTTTAATAAGACTGATATTTTAAAATTCCTTCCTTTGCTATGATTACTATCATTATGAGCAATTCATGCACTAGACAAGCTGTAATGTTGACTGACTAAGAGTGTCTGGTTAGATGTAATCTTGTGGGTGAAGTAAATGCATAAATAAATATAGCTACCACTCACAGAGTTCCACGGAATTCGATGAGAAAATGAATGAAATAAGTTCTATATTTGAAGATTACCAAGAATGTTGGTTGTACTCATCCGCATTAACATTCATATGTTCAGATGTAAAGACACTTGGGATTCAGTCCTATAATACACTGAAGCGCCAAAGAAACTGGTATAGGTATGTGTATTCAAATACAGAGATATGTAAACAGGCAGAATACGACGCTGCTGTCGGCGACGCCTATATAAGACAACAAGTGTCTGGTGCAGTTGTTACATCGGTCACTGCTGCTACATTGGCAGGTTATCAAGATTTAAGTGAGTTTGAATGTGGTGTTATAGTCGGCGCACGAGCGATGGGACACATCATCTCCGAGTTAGCAACGAAGCGGAGGTTTTCCCGTACAACAACGAGTTACCTTGAATATCATGAATCCCGCAAAACGTCAAATCTCCGACATCAGAACGGCCGGAAAAATATCCTGCGAGAACGGGACTAACGACGACTGAAGAGGATCGTTCAACGTGACGGAAGTGCAACACTTCCGCAAATTGCTGCATATTTCAATGCTGGGCCTTCAACAAGTGTCAGCTTGCGGACCATTCAACGAAACATCATTGATACGGGCTTTCGGAGCCGAAGGCACACTCGTGTACCCCTGATGACTGCACGACACAAAGCTTTACACCTCTTCTGGGCCCGTCAACACCGACACTGGACTATTGATGACTGGAAACACGTTGCCTGGTAGGACGAGTCTCGTTTCAAATTGTATCGAGCGGATGGATATGTATGGGTATAGAGACAACTTCATGAATCCATGGACCCTGCATGTCAGCAGGGGACTGCTCAAGATGGTGGAGGCTCTGTAATGGTGTGGGGTGTGTGCAGTTGGAGTGATATGAGACCCCCAATACGTCTAGATACGACTCTGAGAGGTAACACGTACGCAAGCATCCTGTCTGATTATCTGCATGCATTCATGTCCATTGTGCATTCCGATGGACTTGGGCAATTCCAGCAGGACAATGCGACACCCCACACGTCCAAAATTGCTACAGAGTGGCTCCAGGAATACTCTTCTGAGTTTAAACAGTTCCGCTGGTCACCAAACCCCCAAACATGAACATTATTGAGCATGTCTAGGATGCCTTGCAACGTGTTATTCAGAAGAGACCTCCACCCCCACGTACTCTTACGGATTTATGGACAGTCCTGCAGGATTCATGGTGTCAGTTCCCTGCAGCACTACTTCAGACATTAGTCTAGTCCATGCCACGTCGTGTTGCGGCACTTGTGCGTGCTCGTGGGGGCCCTACACGATTTTAGTCAGGTGTGCCAGAATCTTTGGCTCTTTAGTGTATACAAACACTGCGTACTCTTTAGAGGAAAACTGTTAGAAAATGTTACTTCGGATTGTGCAGCTATGAGAAGCAGGTATTTCTTTTGCCCCTGAGAGGCACGCAAACAACAAGCCGCTCTGACGGCCGCGGTCAAGGACAGAGTTCCGAGTTCTGTTCTCGTCCTCTCGCATAGATTTGTACTGTCAGTGAAATCTGTAAGGAATAAGCGCCCACTAAGGCGACAGATGGGCTGTCGGAGCGAACAAGAAGCGACGTCGCTCGGCCGAACGGCGCGACAACGGCAAGAGGGCGCCGGGTCACGGCGTGAAATTGGCGTGGTAACACGCCGCCAGCCAGCCGGGCGCCGGCCGTTGACCTGCGCGCCTTCTGACAGCTGATTAGTCCGAACCGTGATGTACGGGCAGCCGAGCACGCGAGCGCCGACGACGTGCTCATCTCCGGGGCTCTGCGGTCGTTAGCGCCACTAGACTCGCTTGTATTAACTGATCTGGTGATTACGTGGCGGGTAGAACACACTGCGTCAGTCGCAGTGGGCAAACGTCACCTACCATATCCGAATAAAGCCCGATAGGCTCCTTACCACTGGTGATTTAACTAAGAAACATAGCAGATAACTTCAGCATGTCTTTGATGCGCCGTGCAGACAAGAGTTTCAGACTTTCAGAAAATGCACGACTATCTCGTATATCATACTTTCGAAAACGTGTTGAAGGATCAAAGACGTATGTCAAAAATTATCCCACGAAAGCAGAAGTGGAAAGAGAACGTATTGTGTACGTCACCTCAGAGGATTCCTCGGCAAGCGATGGTACACAAAGAGTGCCAGAAGGCCAATGAAGAGATGGTGGGGTCAGAACTGGCCGTAGGCCCTAATCGTAGATTGGCAGAAGAAGTAGATAACCTTCTAAGACACCTGGAAAATAATTCCATTGAAAACATTACTCTTGCTTTAGACCTGTAATAGCATTCCACTGTTTACTATTATAACTAAGGATCGCCCCACTACAACCCATAGCACAAGCGGTAAAAATATGTGCTTACCATATCGCTGCAAACAGTGATTCACTTGCACCTGTTACAGCATAATATATTTCCGTGTGGCGACGGTTGCAAATGCTACTCGGAGATGAAGAGGTTGGCACAGGAGAGGATTTCATGGCGGGCCGCATCAAACCAATCAAAAGACTGAAGACCTTCCCCACCCCAAAAAAAGAAAAAAAAAAGAAAAAGCGGAACGTTTCTTGTTTATCTATTGACAGAGTCCACCATCGCCTCCAAACGTCTAACAGCAACGTCGATTAAATCGTAACATCACAGAGTGATATGAAATGGACGGAGCACGTAAGATCGGTAGCAGGAAAAGTTAATGGTCGACTTTGGTTTACTGGGAGAATTTTAGGAAAGCGTAGCTCATCTGCTAAGGAGACCCAGTATGGAACACTAGTGCGTCCGTTCTTCAGTACTGCTCGATTGTTTGGGATCCCCACCACGTCGAGTTAAAGGAAGACAACGGAACAGGTCAGAGGCGTGCTGCTAGATTTGTTACCAGCAGATTTGATCAACAAGCCAGTGTTACGGAAATAATCCGTGTACCCAAATAGAACGAATGAAATACTGGAAGCCATAATTTGCGTACACGGAGCATTTCCATAACACTGGCTTTTTGATCGAATCTACTGGTAACAAATTTAGCAGCACGCCTCTGAATTGCTTCGTTGTCTTCCTTTAATTCGACTTGGTGAGGATCACAAACAATCGAACAGTACTGAAGAATGTGGTCATTTGTGTTCCATACATGGTCTCCTTTGTGGATGAGCTACGCTTTCCAAAAATTCTCCCAATAAACCAAAGTCAAACATACTGTTGGACAGTTGGAGGCGATGCCGGACTCAGTGAATAGATAAACAAAAAAATTTTGCGGTGTTGTACGAGGTACCAACGAGGCCCAACGTAAAGTCCTGAGCGACTGGAAAAAAGCGCAGGTGACGCCTGTATATAAGAAGGGTAGAAGGACGGATCCTCAAAATTACAGGCCAATATCCTTAACATCGGTTTGTTACAGGATTCTCGAACATATTCTCAGTTTGAATATAATGAATTTCCTTGAGACAGAGAAGTTGCTGTCCATGCATCAGCACGGCTTTAGAAAGCATCGCTCCTGCGAAACGCAACTCGCCCTTTTTTCACATGATATGGCTCTGAGCACTATGGGACTTAACTGCTATGGTCATCAGTCCCCTAGAACTTAGAACTACTTAAACCTAACTAACCTAAGGACATCACACACATCCATGCCCGAGGCAGTCGCGCGGTACCACACTGTAGCGCCTATAACCGCTCGGCCACAACGGCCGGCTTTCACATGATATCTTGCGAACCATGGATAATGGGTATCAGACGGATGCCATATTCCTTGACTTCCGGAAAGCGTTTGACGCGGTGCCCCACTGCAGACTCCTAACTAAGGTACGAGCATATGGGATTGGTTCCCAAATATGTGAGTGGCTCGAAGACTTCTTAAGTAATAGAACCCAGTACGTTGTCCTCGATGGTGAGTGTTCATCGGAGGTGAGGGTATCATCTGGAGTGCCCCAGGGAAGTGTGTTAGGTCCGCTGTTGTTTTCTATCTACATAAATGATCTTTTGGATAGGGTGGATAGCAATGTGCGGCTGTTTGCTGATGATGCTGTGGTGTACGGGAAGGTGTCGTCGTTGAGTGACTGTAGGAGGATACAAGATGACTTAGACAGGATTTGTGATTGGTGTAAAGAATGGCAGCTAACTCTAAATATAGATAAATGTAAATTAATGCAGATGAATAGGAAAAAGAATCTCGTAATGTTTGAACACTCCATTAGTAGTGTAGCGCTTGACACAGTCACGTCGATTAAATATTTGGGCGTAACACTGCAGAGCGATATGAAGTGGGACAAGCATGTAATGGCAGTTACGGGGAAGGCGGATAGTCGTCTTCGGTTCATTGGTTAATTTTGGGAAGATGTGATTCATCTGTAAAGGAGACCGCTTATAAAACACTAATACGACCTATTCTTGAGTACTGCTCGAGCGTTTGGGATCCCTATCTGGTCGGATTGAGGGAGGACATAGAAGCAATTCAGAGGCGGGCTGTTAGATTTGTTACTGGTAGGTTTGATCATCACGCGAGTGTTACGGAAATGCTTCAGTAACTCGGGTGGGAGTCTCTGGAGGGAAGGAGGTGTTCTTTTTGTGAATCGCTACTGAGGAAATTTAGAGAACCAGCATTTGAGGCTGACTGCAGTACAATTTTACTGCCGCCAACTTATATTTCGCGGAAAGACGACAAAGATAAGATAAGAGAGATTAGCTTATTAAAGTAACGCTGTCCTCAAAACAACACTCGGCTTGAGAACAGCTTTACTTTTCATTCAGTACTCTGTCTCCTTTTCACAGTGAGCTACGTGGCTCATTGCTTAAAGAAAGTGGCTCACGCTTTGGAGAAGAGTGGCTGAAATACCTGTTCTACCACCATGGTTTTAGTTTTTGTGATTTTTCAAAATATTTTATGGTGAAAGTTGTAATCGTCTCGTGCACGAGGCCAGTTCCGATTTCCTTCCTTATATTTGTCGAGTCCAAGATTTCGCTTCATTTCCAATGACCTTGAAATCGACAAAAGGTTAAACTCTGAATTACCTTCTAGTTTTCACCAACGATTTCAGTAACGTAGCTCTATGTTCCTTTAGTTCAGTAATGCCACTTGTTGCAGATAGGACTCTAGCAAGAATTGATTCTCTGCTTATTTTCACTGAAAAAGTCTTCAGAAAGTCTTCTCCTTTTGACGTTATATGTAACTGCCTTGCCCGTCTCTGATTTCTTTTATTCCCATTACTGTTTTATTCCTGCACTTGTTATGTGTTTCACACTGAAATGAATTTACATATTGTTTCCGAGACTTTTAGTATGCTGTCCAATATTACCAATCTATTTTGACCATCACAAAGACTTGGTGAGTATTTAGATAAATGACGTATTTGGCACTTGCAGAACAAAATTTTACTTTCTCCAGTCTGGATTACCTACACACCATTCTCTAATAAAAGTAGCATAACATGCTAATATTACGAAGTTTTTACTATATATTTTGGCAAGTAAATGAAATTTCGACTTCTTCAGTCACCGACGCAAAAAATTGTTATGTCTTTCGTAGCCACTTATTGACAGCCTGTCTGTTGGCTTCTGTCTCGGGTTCTTTGGCCGACGTTTATCTGATAATTTTTCTGACTGTTCGCCAGCACGAGTGGCTGGCATTGTCAAAGCTTCACCCTCCACCCCGCTTCTCCACACCCACGTCAATGGTGGGTGAAGTGTTGACAACGCCAGCCACTAGTGCTGGCGGAACGTCAACCGAATAACACGAGATAGCACCCAATAGGCATTATATAAGTGACCTAAAGATTAGGTAGGCTATAATGTTACTCAGAGGCAATTCTTAATCGTTCATGTTGCAACACAGTTTCACAACATTTGTAGCATATATTATTATTGCGCCAATTACATGTCCTGAAATCCTCCATTTGTATGAATGACGAATGTCGAAAAGCACGATGCCATAAGCGAATAGTACAACCACTCCTTAAGTAAGATCAAGAGCGATTTCTTTCCCAGTCAATGTCCGTTTCGAGGTTTTGTTTCCTATTTAATGAGCAATCCAATCACTCTTCGTTTTCATCTTAGAATACTATCCAAATTCAGGTATCTGAGAAGGTGATGCCTGACCGCTACGGTCGCAGGTTCGAATCCTGCCTCGGGCATGGATGTGTGTGATGTCCTTAGGTTAGTTAGGTTTAAGTAGTTCTAAGTTCTAGGGGACTGATGACCACAGATGTTAAGTCCCATAGTGCTCAGAGCCATTTGAACCATTTTTTTGAGGAGGTGATGTTTGTCAATAATCGCTAACTACAACACGGCATTTAATTATGATGAAAAACGTGAAAAAGAAATCCTTTGGCTAACAGTGTTGTGTTTCCTTGGCGCACTTTCGACATTATCTATCAGTTCAGTTCGATATGGATCCAAGATACTCAGGTAGTGCTCGAGAGTAGATCATACAGGCATTCTGTGATTTCTGTATTTGCGACGATGGCTGTATGGGATACTATACCGAATACAGAAAACGTGCAAGTAAAAAACAGTCACTGTCTGCCCCAGAAGTTTTTATTGACGCCATATTGTCATAGGAAGCTAAATGTCTGCAAAAACTCTCTACTGCGCTGTACAAGAAGGTGTATATCGTGTGCATGCGTGCCCCAAGGAATATTTCATCCTTCATCTTAACAACACAGGTACCGCAGTATCGTACATATTTTTACGTTTCACACATCCAACTTTGTTCTGTCTATGTCCTCGTATTGTCTAACATTTCTGCGTAAGGCTGTTACTAATCATCAAGAATCCAGAAATTTCATCCATCTTCCGTCAATTTTCTGGAAATATGCAGAGTGTAACAAAAAAGTACGGCACAAATTGCAGGACACATTCCTCACACATAGACGAAGAAATTACACGTTAAATGAAAATGGGTCTGGAAACGGTTTGTTTCCATGTTAGAGCGCACTTGTCGAACTCATTAGTCATGAAAGACACATGCCACCATAATGAACAAAGCATACCACACACAACTCTTTCTCACTGGAGACGTTCATTACGCCCTCCACGGGCGTTGATGCGTGGATCAACTCGCCGTCGTATGAATCTGGGATGGGCTGATGTATCTCTGTAGTATTGCACATGGTTTCGCAACCTTCCATAAAACGGGCACAGAGACTCTGAACACCTTGAACTGGGGTTCCATACACAAGAGCTTTCAAAACGGAACACCAAAATGAGGAGGTGCTCCATCGTACGTGAAGGACATGTTTTGCCTACAGCTAAAGGCACGTCTGCTAAGAAATCAGATAGAACAATCCCTTCTAAATTATAATAACCTTGTCCGCTGACCTGGGTGGAAGAAAATGAGGCGCTACCAGTCACTAACAATGCCGGTCCAATCATTGACAGAAAATGTTTGTTGATGACTTGTTTCAACAGTTGCTTGAAGATTGACGTCTGCCCATATATGCCGATTGTGAACATTTACAATCTGATTTCGTTGAAATGTCGCCTCATCTATGAACAGCGCCGTTACAATAAAATTAGTGGTGCTACTTTGTTGAATAAACCATTCTCAGAAGGGTACACGGGCAGGAAAATCAGCTGTTGATAGTTCCTGCACACACTGTAAATAGTATGGATACCTCTGCTCCTCGTGTAACACTCGCCAGTCATGTCGCCAACATTCAGTGTTGTAACTACTTGTCATGTACTGACACTAGGGTTGCCTCCCGTTGCGGCGACCTGGTTGTTTTAGGCCTACCACGTTCGCCAGTATCAGGCTTAAGTGCCCCATGTTCCCTAAGTTGACGATGAATGGCTTCAAACGATTTTCTGTCGTGGCACGTTCGTCCTGGAAATCTTCCCGCTTCAATCGTTGAGAGCGAACGCCATTGCCGTTAGCTAATCCATACAATGGGCATCTGCCTCTCTGCTTTTGTGTACACTGCCATTGCACGAGCCAAATCTGTGATTAACTCTGCGTAGTAAACCGTGTGCCAGCAACGATCGTACTGATCGCTGGAATAGTTGATGTTTCGTGTAAAAAAGCAATGACGTACGTCGCATGACGACAGGGACATGTAAAACAAAATGCTGGCGATACACAACGTAGCCCGACGTCACCAAGAGTTCATCCCCATGACTTTAATGTTCTGTTCTTCTGTGTTTCCCGTAATTAATGAGTTGGAGAAAATGAGCTGTAACATGGAAATAAAGCGTTTCCAGACCGATGTTCATATAACGCAATTTTTCGTCTACGTGAGAGGAATATGTACTGCAATTTGTGCCGTACATTTTTCTTATACCTGTATTCAGCCGTTTCAGTTATATAGCTTCATTAGTAGTCCAGCGGCGTGCTGCTAACCTTGTGACTTAACGATATAGTCGGTAGTATTCCCAACGACATCTTCATTGTCATACCTCATTTACCCAACATAGTTGTCCCATTTGCAAAACAAATTTAAAAATGAATTTTGGATAAGGGTCTCACAACACTAGAAAATAAGAAGAACTGTAATGACATTATTACACGCCGTTTATGCAGAAAGCACAAATCACGATCTAGGAGGAAGAGGGTCTTTGAAAACACCAGGAATTTCTGGCTAAGAGTTTGCAGTAGGTACCACAGAAGGAGAGCGCTGCCCAGTTTATGGTAAAGAAACACGCTCTTTCGTAAACGCAGGAAAGATGTTTTTGGCAAAGATCCAGAGTTAGAGATGCAAACAACTAGTCGCCGGCACGAGTGCTGTTAGGCAGAGAAGAGCAGAGTAGGGCGGCAGATCAAAGCTCAGAGATTGAGCGCAAAGGGATTCCTGTGTGTGTTTACAGCGTCAAGTGGTGTAATATGGACCGGACGGCGTCACCAGGCAAAAGTAACACAAATAAGGTAATTTTAGTTTTGAGTAGGGCAATTGCAAATTCACGTAAATCATCGTTTTCTATTATAACTTTTGTCACTTCTATCTACCTTCAGTAGGACGCTAATGGTGCAGCTGCTTCTCTTATTATCTAACCGTACGTTTAATTCAAATATCAGAAGCGATTCCGTTCAGAGACTTTGAATATCTTAATACGAGCATGAAATTTTATTTTAAATCGGCTTAGCAATGCAATGGGCTGTACAGCTCACATGACGCTTAAAAATTCTGATACGCTGAGATTTACCTGGTCGAGTCTCTGTCTCTCGAGCTGAAAAGCAAAGTAAAAATGATATTTGATCGGAAAGAAGCGCAAGGAGCTACTTTTCTCAACATGCCAATAAGTGCACAGATAGTCACACTAGACCAACGTCAGTGTTTAATACGGCAATTAAAGTTATGAAAATGGAACAGTATTGTTCAGAATGCGTAGGATCTAGTAACTGGAAATGAAAGCTGAGTGTTGGTTTCCCTGGGCTTTGAATACAATGATATTGTTGACGGGTGTTTAATTGCCGTCAAGGACAACAACTGCCTATTATACAATACTGCACTTGCATATACCATCGGCCAGCCGGTGTGGCGGAGCGGTTCTAGGCGCTTCAGCAGTCTGGAACTGGCAACTGCTACGGTCGCAGGTTCGAATCCTGCCTCGGGCATGGATGTGTGTGATGTCCTTAGGTTAGTTAGGTTTAATTAGTTCTAAGTCTAGGGGACTGATGACAAATGTTAAGTCCCATTTGAACCATTTGCATATACCATCGATGCATATTCGAAATCTTGTTTCGACTTAGGCGCCTGATTGCTGACCGTAGAAAGTAACTAGAAGACACCACCATGAGACTCAGTCTATTGGCAATGAATGCATATGGAAATCTGCAAGTCTGCGACGGGAAAGTCAGGCATCACAAAGACAGGCGTCACTGCAGCAAAAATGGTAACGGCAGCCCGTCATAGAGGCTGGAAGGTCCAGACCAGGGTGGCATCGAATGCTGAAAACATCACAAACTACGCCTTAAATGAGAGAGAAACATTGCGTGCTTAACATTAAGAAAGATAACTAGAATGAAGTCAGAGTGGTACATAATAGTCAGGGAAGTCCATCGCTGGGAGACGATGAAGATTTGAAATTACATCACCTGATAGATAAATTACCTGATAAATATACCCATGCGTCGCTTCCGATCATGATCTAATATTCTAACGCTGTACCTTTTACCGCTACTGAGACGCTGTAGAAATAGACATATGAAACAAGGAGAGCCATCAAGCTTCATCGCAAAAGCATTAGCCAACAAAATGCCCGATGACTACGTAAATACAGACACATTACATTTTAAACAACAGGTATGGAGAACAAAATGGATAGATGGAGACAATGCATGGAGACTATCAGGAGGTATACAATATAAAATAGTAAACAAAAAGCCACTGTCAGTAAAAATAAAAGTCCCTCCCACACTAACGGCTGGACAGTAGCAGAAAGTGGGCAACGATCAGGTTAGATTAGATTAGTTCTTGTTCCATAGATCATGAATACGACGCTTCGTAATGATGTGGAACGTGTCAGATTAATAAAACGTGTCTATACAAGATATTACATTACACAAAATATTACATGGCACTTAATATTTTTAAGTCTTTTTTTTGTGGGGGTTCGGGAAATTACCCACTTACTATATCCAAAAATTCATCTAATGAGTAGAAGGAGTTGACATTAAGAAATTCTTTTACTTTCCTCTTAAATGCTCTATGGCTATCTGTCAGACTTTTGATGCTATTAGGTAAGTGACCAAAGACTTTTGTGGCAGCATAATTTACCCCCTTCTGAGCCAAAGTTAGATTTAACCTTGAGTAGTGAAGATCATCCTTTCTCCTAGTGCGGTAGCAATGAACACTGCTATTACTTTTGAATTCGTTCAGATTGTTAATAACAAATTTCATAAGTGAATATCTATACTGTGAGGCTACAGTGAAGATCTCTAGCTCTTTAAATAAGTGTCTGCAGGATGATCTTGGATGAGCTCCAGCAATTATGCTGATTACACGCTTTTGTGCAATGAATACTCTTTTACTCAATGATGAGTTGCCCCAGAATATGATGCCATACGGAAGCAGAGAATGAAAATAGGCGTAGTAAGCTAATTTACTCAGATGTATATCGCCAAAATTTGCAATGACCCTAATAGCATAAGTAGCTGAACTCAAACGTTTCAGCAGATCCTCAGTGTGTTTTTTCCAGTTCAACCCCTCATCAGTGCATACACCTAGAAATTTTGAATATTCTACCTTAGCTATCGATTTCTGATCGAAGTCTATATTTATTAATCGTGTCATTCCATTTACTGTGTGGAACTGTATATACTGTGTTTTGTCAAAGTTTAATGAGAGCCCATTTGCAGAGAACCACTTAATGATTTTCTGAAAAACATCGTTTACAATTTTACCAGTTAATTCTTGTCTGTTGGGTGTGATAGCTATACTCGTATCATCGGCAAAAATACCAGCTTTGCATCTTCGTGAATATAAAATGGCAAGTCATTAATATATATTAAGAACAGCAGAGGACAAAAGACCGAACCTTGCGGCATCCCATTCTTGATTGTCCCCCAGTTTGAGAAATCAACAGCTTTTTGAATATTATGTGAACTGCTTATTTCAACTTTCTGCACTCTTCCAGTTAGGTCTGATTTAAACCATTTTAGCACTGTCCCATTCGTACCACAGTACTTGAGATTATCTAGAAGTATTCCATGATTTACACAATCAAAAGCCTTTGATAGATCACAAAAAATCCCAACGGGTGACTTCCGGTTACTCAGAGCATTTAATATTTCATTAATGAAAGTATATATAGCATTTTCCGTTGAAAAACATTTCTGGAAACCAGACTGACATTTTGTTAAAACTTTATTTTTACAAAAGTATGAAGCTAATCTACAATACATTACTTTTTCAAGAATTTTGGATAAGGCACTCAGGAGAGAGATTGGGCGGTAGTTGTTGACATCAGACGTATCCCCGTTTTTATGCAGTGGTTTAACAATGGCATACTTCAGTCTATCTGGGAAAATACCCTGCTTCAGAGAGATATTACATATGTGGCTAAGAATCCCACTTATTTCTTGGGAACAAGCTTTTATTATCCTACTGGAAATGCCATCAATTCCATGTGAGCTTTTATTCTTGAGAGAGTTTATTATCTTCCTAATTTCAGAAGGAGAGGTGGGTGGAATTTCAATTGTATCAAATGGTGTGGGTAATGCTTCTTCCATTAACTGCCTTGCCTCTTCTATTGAACGTTTAGATCCTATTTTCTCTACACTGGACTCGCATTCGGGAGGACGACGGTTCAATCCCGCGTCCGGCCATCCTGATTTAGGTTTTCCGTGATTTTCCTAAATCAGTCCAGGCAAATGTCGGGATGGTTCCTCTGAAAGGGCACGGCCGACTTCCTTCCCCATCCTTCCCTAATCCGATGAGACCGATGACCACGCTGTCTGGTCTCCTTCCCCAAACCAACCAACCAACCAATCCTATTTTCTCTACAACATTTAAAAAATGATTATTCAAAATGTTTTCGACTTCCGGCTTGTTGTTTATCAAGTTTCCATTCGCTTTGATGGTGATGCCGTCATCCTGTACTCTTGGTTGCCCTGTCTCCCTTGTAATAATATTCCAAATTGTTTTGATTTTGTTATCAGAGGTATTAATCTTAAGCATGATGCACATTCTTCTGGACTTTTTAATAACCTTTCTTAATGTAGCACAGTAGTTTTTATAATATTTGGCTATTTCTGGGTCATTACTCTTTCTTGTTGTTAGATACAGTTCCCTTTTGTGGTTACAAGATATTTTTATTCCTTTAGTAAGCCAAGGTTTTTTGTATGGTTTCTTATAATTAGATTTAACTACTTTCTTGGGGAAACAGTTTTCAAATTCTCTTACAAGTGTATCATGAAATAAGTTATATTTTAAATTAGCATCGGGTTCCTTGTACCCCTCATCCCAGTCTAACTGCTGAAGATTTTCTCTAAAATTTCTAATTGTTGAGTCGAACACAACTTTGGAGGGTAGTTTTGAATTACTGAATGGAGCTATGTCATATACTGTAACTAGCAGAGCATCATGGTCAGAAAGGCCATTCTCAGCAGGAGAAGAATTTATGTTTTTAAACCTATCTTGGTCTATAAAAGCGTTATCTATTAATATGCTGCTGTCCTTTACTACCCCTGATGACACAAAATAATACAACAGATGAATAGTGTAAATTACGAACAAGGATGTGAGAGGACTATAAAAATAATGACGTGTATATCTGTTAGCTCAAGATGAAATTTAGCAAACTCTTTTACTACTAAAACAAAGATAATCTCCGCGACCGGTTGGAATTCGTGCTGAGGCCTCAACTGAACAAAGATACACCTACTTCTGGGAACTGTACAACAGCCTCCTTCAAATAAATAGTTTATCGTGGAGTGGAAGTGAAATAACCAACAGCTGTAAAGAACTGTGGAGGCTAGATTTATAGAAAATTTATGTCTGAAAACTGTTTTTAGACCAATTTAGTGTTAGTGTTGTGAAGTTTCTCGAAATATATATTGCCAATATGAATCTTATTATGTTTATTAGAAGTTGAAATTATGCTGTTGTGATTCCATGCTATGACTGATTAAAGCCTAATATTTGTGTTAACTAAAGGAAAACTTTTTTGCCTTGTTTCACAAACTTCTTTATTGTTGTACGACCTAGGTTTATGACTGAAAGTCCATTTTCTAGTAAACAAGTGATCCCAACTATGTCGAACAAGCAAAGTAAAATAGGTCAATTTCTTAATCTATCGATTCTTGCTGAAACTATTATAGTCACTTCTGCTAGAAACTTTGACACAGGTACATTTGTGTTCTACAACTTTTGTTAGGAAATCATTTGCGATAACTATGGATAACACACACGGGAGTAGAGCTATGTGCACAGGAAGGAAAATTTGATTCATTACCTATTTATGAATAAAGACAACAAGGTTCTTCCTTTATCTAGGAGGGGTCAATAATTGCTTTTTAACGTCTGACACTTCTGAGTGAGCTTTGCATCGGTTTGCTCTATATGAAGGACTTCTACATTTACTGTGTACTTGAGATTTTGGTTCAAACAATGTTGACCTCGTGGGGTAGCCGCGTGGTCTCAGTCGCCTTGCCACGTTTCCCGCGACTCCCCCGTCGGAGGTTCGAGTCCTCCCTCGGGCATGGTTGTGTGTGTTGTCCTTAGCGTTACCTACCTACCCTACTCAACCAAACAACGTTCTCCAAAGGATGAACCTGGCCTCATTAATCTCCAGCTTCTGTGGTGTTCTCTGAGCTTAGTGCAGATTTGGCTCCCAGTCTGTCCAATATAGCAGGACTGACACTCTTGGCTGATGATCTTAAAAATCCCATTTTTCATGATAGCCGGTTGTGTATCTTCTCAACTGAAGAAATATCTACCTAATGTCTATGGGACATAGGAAAATAGAGAAACCCTTAACCTTTAAAATTTTGCTAATTTTATTAGAAATTTTACCTATGAAATGTAGACTATACTATTTTCTTTTTGGTTTGTCTGAGTATTTTACTGGGTACTCTAGGGAGGTAGCTTTCTTCTTCAGTTTTTTATTGAGAATTTTGACAGTAATGTTGGATTCAGATTCTTTATTTGTGGGTATTGATTTTACTGTATTAAATTTCTCGTCATAGTCTTCTTAGGACATGGGGGTAGGAAGGAGATAGTAGAACATGTGGTGGAATGCTGCATGTTTGTAGGCTGTTGGATGTTGAGAGGAAGTTGGAATGTGTTACTAAAGAAGTCTTTCCGGTACATTTTAAATTTATGGTTGCTGTTTTTTGTCAATAAGCTGATGCCTGGGATATTAGTGTTGGAACATCCTAACGCCATACTGACCTCTATGTTATTTTCCAAGAACTTCTGGAGCTATCTAGTGGAGCCTTTTCAGATTAAGAGAATATCACCAACATATCGGTACCAGTACAGAACATGTGCTGCCAGTGGTTCTTTCGTAGTTAATATAACATACAATGTTTCACCAAGAACCCACAGTTGAATCAATTCAAATGATTCTGATACCTGTATTTAATACGGTTTATCTAAATGCAGTTAAACTAAACTAGAAACTTTACTTGATACAGAATCGAAGCACTTTTAAATTAAGTCTTAAAGTAAGGCAATGCGCACGTAATAATTTTATGGAAATTCTTCATGAATAACAGCATCGAGAACCTGTCATATGGAATTATTATAATGGTACACTTAACTGCAGTCCCTGCATGTCTGGAAAGTGTATGCTTGAAGCCTACAATAACTTTCGTGGTCAGGTCTTGGGAGTAAGCCATTTAAAAAATCCAACGAGATTCTGGTTTCATGTCAACTCAATGAGCAGATCGAATCCTTGCAGTCAGCCTCTCGTGATCATTCTTGTGCGAAACAGTAGAAAACAGACAGGAAGCTGATAGAGAATCCCGTAGAATCGAATGACTGCCGCACGACCTCACAAATGGGTGACAGTGAAACAAACACACCATATGTAAAAAGCAATTCAACCTACTCAAAGTAAACGGGGTGAAAGACTCTAACTGATTTTCTATTGCATTTTAGTTTGAATAGTCAATGGAATTAGCTCTTTCACTGTAACGATCTTCTCTCGTATTACAGTTAATGGAATGTTCGAGCTAATATGCGTGCTCGAATAAATTTCACATTTCAACCCAATGCTTCGTCCCAATCTGTGGAGGACATTTTCAAGGGGGATCTTAGCTTCTTTGAGAGTCCGATTCACACTGTGGCTCGCTACCGACTCAGTAGCGTGAATCGAACACTCAGAGAAGCTATGATCCCAACCGACAGATTGGGACGAAACGTTGAGTTGAAATGTGAAATCCATTCGACCACGGCAACATTTTATTAACCCGGAACATTTTATTAATTATGACATTTCTTGCCGTGAAAGTCTACAGCAGTTTACAATCTATACGATACGTTAAAAAATACTAAGTTGTTGAAACCAACTTTTGGGTGAGCGGCCAATTTAACAAGTTGTTGTTTAAGCTTTAAATTTTCTTAGGTCCTTAGTCCTCTCCTCATATATTCCCAAGTCCGGACAGCAATGCTCGACGCTTCCCCTTTCGTTTACTAATCATAAGACGAGAATAGAGATAATATGGCTGAAAAAAGTTATCGTTTAACCTAGTCCTGGTAAACTGAAACCTGCCACAAATATCGACCATTGCAGAAGTGCATCGCAGAATAACTTGCTACGACGCCATATTGACCGTAGTAGTTCAGGTGTCATTATTATAAGTATCGAGTTCCACTTCTTAACGTCCTATAGCAACGTCTAACTGCACGACCGCTGGCACAATATCCATTCTTGTATGTGATAAACTTACACATATTTCAATGATGACTTTACCTCTGTCTACTGACTACGCTAGTCCACGCCGAAACTGAGATTGTGACATACTATTTTGCTCCATTGCGTATGTAGTAATGTTATATATATGTTTGTCCTTATATGGAACTTTCCTGCATGACCAGACTAAATAAGATATGCGATTCGTCTTCTTCTTTTCCGTCAGGCTTTAGACTAGTTGGTCCGTTGCGACTTCTTGATCTATCGATCTTCTCTGGGGTGTACCATCGTTTCTTCTTCCTTTAGGGATGTACTGCAGCAGTTGTTTCAGAATACATTCATCACCCGTTCTTTCTATACGTTCTTTCCATTATTTTCTGAATTCCTTAACCTTTCGTTTTAGTTTTAAATTCCCATATTATTTCAGATGATCTGATTTCCGTGTCTTCTTGTTACTCTCTGAACTGTTCTCAAAAATCCATGTGATGTCCTAACGCTGTGTATTACTTTAAGTTTCCACAAATATCTTTTTAAATATACCCATAATTCACAAGTACATTTTTGGTGTCTATTATTTACCCAGATATGTTTTACCTGACTACATCAAGAATGTTCAGTTAGTTGAACAATGATAATACACAGATATACATACTTTAACTGCGTTGAAACTTCATTTTTACACTTAAAGTGGTTGCTAGCTTCAGATGCATTGGTAAGGCGCTTAAAACTTATTAATAAGTCAACGCTTCTTAACTGTTTGTTTCTGGTGGCATAAACACGTTGTTCTGTTAAAGACAAAACATAAAAATGTTCCGCAACAGCGATATGTGCTACAAAATAGCCACACAAACGATACCTAATCATACGAATCTCATTCGAAGCAACTCTTCAATTAATTTAAAAAGTTCATCTGAATTGCTTCGCAAAATAATATTTTCAGTTAGTTTCTCATACAGTAACTTAACACAAAATGACCATTGCAAAACAGGCTTTCTTGCTAAATAAGGATATTACTTTAGTTCTGGAATAATTGCTCCCCAATTTAGCGAGGAAGCTTCCTTATAATAAAAACGATAGTTCTTACTCATATTAGTGGCTGTAGATGTAAAAGGACAACGGTTTTACCAGCAGGTATGTCCAGACGATATCTGATGCAAGAAAGAATCCGATTTTTAACGGTAGGTAGGTAGGTGACGCTTTTCAAGGGAAGCCCTTCAAGCTTATCTCTCTGCAGTGGGGCTGACTCGGAGGTAACTACTTTGTCTTCCAACACAAAAGCCTCCCTTCACGCATTTGAACAGCTTACAGACAGTTTAAAGGCAAAGGAGCAAAAAAGGACAGCGAGAGAGGTGCGGCGTATTTATAATCGGCGCTCAAACAAAAGTTAATGAGCTCGTCAGTCACACGTCACTCGTCGCTCGTCGGTTGTCGTTCGCCGAGCGAGGCTCCCGAAGCCTCTGCGCGCCGCAAATATATGTTCCCTCTCGCCAACGCGCGTTCATTGTAAATGCAAATAGTCTTTCAAACTCCGCGCCGGCTCCGCACGAAGAGGGAGAAGCGTTATTGGGTGAGCTTCAGCATGATTTTCTGCACGAGGCGTTTCTACTTCTTAATTGGAAATACTGTAGATATCCCCGTGCTTCGCTACACGAAAAACACAGAAGTAAAACTTCAAAATGAACAAAGCTTCTGTATAACATTCTATTTCTTTCACATGAAGAGGACATCACTTTCCGTTCTTTGTATTTACAAATTACGCCAGTAACCCAAGGAAAATCTTGAAATATCCCTTTTAAGTTTTGTCAGAATGTGAGTTAGAGTTACGTGTCTTGAACAGATGAATTTTCCTACGTTTTGATATGTTACTAAAACGAATGAAAGATTATAGCTTAATCTTCCGCCTGCTTCGATTTAATATTACAATACATTACATTACATTAATAATTGTTCCATAGATCATGAATACCACGTTTCGTAATGATGTGAAACGTGTCAGTTTAACGCAAGTTTTCAGTCAGTTTAAATAAGTTAACATAAGAAAAAAAAACTAATGCAATTGCACAACAATTTCTAAGTAAATGGATTCCATGACTGAACCCAAGTATCCCGACAAATGGTTGTAGTGGTTTGCAGAACTTCGGAAAATCTACATTTTCGAAGGCTGGCTCGTGATTTGCATCCCACTCCCATTAGATGACAAAATTTTTTAGAAAAGAGACAAAACTGTTTATTGTTACTCAAACTAAACTGTTATTTTATCATAATATTTCAGCGCTCCCCGTTGTATACTCATTTACGTTGTTTCGTAAAGACTATTTAACAGAAAGTCTTTCTGATTACATGTCGAAAATATACAGGGTGCGTCACCTAACATTACCGCTGAATATATTTCGTAAACCACATCAAATACTGACGAATCGATTCCACAGACCAAACGTGAGGAGAAGGGCTAGTGTAATTGGTTAATACAAACCATAAAAAAATGCACGGAAGTATGATTTTTAACAAAAACCTACGTTTTTTTAAATGGAACCCCTTTAGTTTTGTTAGCACATCTGAACATATAAACAAATACGTAATCAGTGCCGTTTGTTGCATTGTAAAATGTTAATTACATCCGGAGATATTGTAACCTAAAGTTGACGCTTGAGTACCACTCGTCCGCTGTTCGATCGTGTGTATCGGAGAGCACCGAATTACGTAGGGATCCAAAGGGAACGGTGATGGACCTTAGGTACAGAAGAGACTGTAACAGCACATTACGTCCACATGCTAACACCTTTTTATTGGTCTTTTTCACGGACGCACATGTACATTACCATGAGGGGTGAAGTACACATACACACGTGGTTTCCGTTTCCAATTACGGAGTGGAATAAAGTGTGTCCCGACATGTCAGGCCAATAGATGTTCAATGTGGTGGTCAGCATTTGCTGCACACAATTTCAATCTCTGGCGTAATGAATGTCGTACACGCCGCAGTACATCTGGTGTAATGTCGCCGCAGGCTGCCACAATACGTTGTTTCATATCCCCTGGGGTTGTAGGCACATCACGGTACACGTTCTCCTTTAACGTACCCCACAGAAAGAAGTCCAGAGGTGTAAGATCAGGAAAACGGGCTGGCCAATTTATGCGTCCTCCACGTCCTATGAAACGCATAAATTGGCCAGCCCGTTCTCCTGATGTGTATTTGACGTGGTTTACGAAATATATCCTGATGTGTATTTGATGTGGTTTACGAAATATATCCAGCGGTAACGTTAGCTGACTCACCCTGTGTAAGAAGGAAGACAGGCTAGGTTTTAACGTCTCGTCGTCATCGTCGTCTCAATCTTTCGAAACTAACTATAAACACTGATAGCACGATGACGGCCAAGACAGTCGGCCGCGATATTGACATGTGAATTTCACTTACAGTTATTTAGAGACAGCAGCTATGTTATATTCTATATTTACGTTTGATCTGAACACACTCTTGGTATTGTGGAACGTAGTGGATTCAGAAACTCCTATCTAAATGGGCCAATCGGAATATTTTGTCTTGATCTTTTAAGAGCCCTGGAACTCCTTCATACGTCATGATGCACCGGTTTGGCGCACAGCATAAATACAGTTACCAGGAAAACTAACAGGCAGCCTATGCTAAAATGAGTTTACTTTGACTGTGAGATGTACTTGCATAATAATGCTTTACTATCAATGTACTTTGGGTTCATGCTCCAGTCTTTACACTACTGTATCAATCAAATTAGGTGGCACAGATTATAAAAAAATAAAAAACTGAACTCGTACCAAAGGAAATTGTAGATAACATCAACTTAAATTTTTCGTGATCTCCTTAAAGAACTCCAAGCGAATACCCAGAAAATTTCTTTATTTCAGTACATCCACGTCCATGTCTTCCCGTAGTCTTACTGAAACTGCCTTTATTATTTCATACCTTATTGGCTACTTAGTCAATACGACTTTTCAACTGAAAAAAACCGTATCGCACTCGCCATTCAATAAGAAAATTACAGTCGTAAAAGAAGCGAGTTTTCGGTTATTTTGATGCAGTATCAGCAGACAGTACGTTTTACACATCGTACTTACAGTGACTAGACGAAACATTATGGACTTCAAACTAATAGCGCGATATTCGAGGTTTAGTTTCGTCATGGCATGAATCTTACAGGCCTTTGGTACCAATCAATAGGTGGCTTTAAAACAACAGGCCAACAAAATGCTGTAGAAACTGAGGAAGTCTTTAGTAACCTCTGGACCGGAGCTCTGTAAAACTCCATACACATTGTTTATGATTACTATCTGGCTGATTTCGTGCATATAACATCTTCTGTAGTTCACCATCAGGCATCTCAGGTCACCTTAGCAGTATTTTGACCTTATAAAGGGACACATTTCATGTTTGGTGGTGAAGACATAAGTCATGACGGAATACAATGAGTTAGCCACAATTCCGATGTTTTTCATAGATTTATGGTATGTTGTGTGATAAACGTTATCTCTGGCTAGAGAACCGTGTAAGATCAATTTTGTCTACTTTTATAGTGTTTTTCTCGCACCGTGAACTCATGACACCCTGAAGAAGGTCTTTGTTTCCATTCTCTATAATCGATAGTGAACAGTTGTTGCTGGAATAAACTGCGGTCTGATTATTCAAGTAAAAAATATTCTACTTCATATCAAATATGTTCTATGGGGCTTAGGTAGGGACCTCAAGGAGGTGATTCCAGTAAATCCACCAGATTCTCTTCTAATTAAGGTGCAACAGTTCTGGCCTTGTGAACAACAACAGTGTACATTAGAAAAAAAAAAAAAAAAAAAAAAAGAAAATCCTGCTTACTATATACCTAGATGAAATAAACTGTGGGTGGTTTCTAGAACTTTCTAAGCTATTTGGCCTGGTCTGTCATGATCTCCTTCCTTTTAAATTATACAAAAATTATATCCATGGGCTTTCTTGCAACTGGTTGAGACGTATCGTTCTGGCAGACCATAGATGGTCGAAATATGCCATGAAAAGAAAAATAAATTTTGAGGATATAGTTTAGTTTATTATGGAGTACCTTAAGCCCTCTCATTTTTATAAATGTATTACCGTGCCTATTGCCAGCGGCAGAGGCAGTGTTGTTCGTAGACAATACCTACATTTTTATTAATCGATACAATGAATATGACACAGCAAAAGGTATTTATGACTGCATAAGAAGCAGGAAGATGGTTTAGAGACAGTTAAATGGTAATAATTTGAGAATTAAATGGCACAGATCAGCTTTAGAAACACAAGAATGAAACCCAAAAACAACATAAACTTATAATTAGGGGTCTGTAACATTGAGTAAACGTCTTACACAAAGCATCTAGGAATTTAGTTAGAAACTAACATAATACGAGAAAAACATATTAAAAACTGAACAAAATGTTGAGCAAGCATTATTATGCCTTAAGAATGTTTAGGAACTATTGTAACACTGAAACAGTACTACATAGTTGTCCCTATGAAACAGTCAAGTTTACAACAATGAAACAAAAAGTAGGAGTACGGAAATATGGTATACGCACCAAAAATATTCATCAGTGCGATGTCTACAGGAATAAAATGTACAAAAATATAAGACATTTTTAAGAAAGATTTGAAAAAAGGCGAATTTCGCGTTATTTTCATGCAACGTCAGCCAATAAACAGTTTGCACATCACATTTACAGTGACTAGTTACTACTGCACTGAGGAATACATAAAAATAAACATTGATACACGTCTGCCACTTTGTTCAGGAAAATATGTAACATGTTTTACTGCATTTTTCATATAAATAATATTTCTGCTGCTGTTTCTCTGTTTTGATTTTCACAGGCAGTCGGATGCCTAAAATTTTTAATGTCAGCTTGGCTAAGAGCAAAAATAATTGTGTGGGTGAAATTACGTGTGTGAAATGACGTGAAATATGGATTAAAACATAACATTTTTGATGTTTTTGTACACAGTTAAAACAAAAATTTGTGCTCATGCTTACTGTCTAAGTCTGTGTATTTCACTCCTCTTTGAAGTGACTTCTCCATATCATTGTATAAAATCGTTAAAGATTACTGTTTCTGATGCGGGTAACGTGATATGATCTGAAATGTGTACTACTTACCTGCGTCCTTTTTGCTGACGGCCGACGAAATTTCTCCGTCGTAAAACAGCTAGCGATCGGTTCTTGCTCGAAACAGCTCAGAATGTTCTCAACACTACCGTCAAATTCCACACTCATCTCAACAAAATCAGGTAAATACCTTTCGATTTGTAGCTGACATGTGCCGTAAATACCTTTCGATTCGTAGCTGACATGTGCCCTCATGCCAACCTGAGCGCCCCAGCATGTGTAATGGCTCGTTATTCCGTAACATCTTTGCTTCAGTTTCCCACAGAAACCTGAGGGAATTGCATCTACCACGGCGTTACGCACCCTTTCTTATAATCACTGATTTTTGGGCAGCCGCAAGACCATAACGACTGAGTCCTATCATTACTCATCAGTTTATTCTGTCTATGAGTTCTGTACTTTAACCATAACGGAAGTTCTGAGCAACAAATGCGAGCAAGGTGCCGCAGTGATTGGTAAACTGGTCTCGTACTCGGGGAGATAGGGATTCGAAACATCGTTTTCCTCTCATTATTTACGTTTTATGGGTAGATCAAGGTGAACACAGGAGTGGTTCATTCCAAAATGACAGTTCTACTTTCTTTTCCCCTCTTTATTCTGTCTAAGGTTGTGTTCTTTCTTTAATAACCCTGCCATCGACGTGACGTTTAGCCCTTACTTTTTTCCTTCATTTTCTCCTACAGTAGTTGACAAAGATGAATGACAATTGCTTCGAACAGTTCGGTATGGAATTTGGTAACCCATAAATGCCAATTTATGGTGCTTCTAAAACGACGATTGAGTTTAGTGCTTCTCTGTTGCTAGGAACCACATGTAAAGCTCTAAGAGTGAGCGTGCCCACGTGTAGCTCGTGAGTAATCGGAGTGACGAGATGCCTGACCTTGTTAACCGCTACAGTTTCCTTAACTGACTCACCCTAACAGAAAGCACGTCTCTAATACTGAGGCGGTGTGCTGTTACTTGTACACCATCGCATGCATAACTTGTCTTCACGCAGAGCATATTCCGAGTGCATACAGAGGATTTTTGGTCTCAATGTTGTAACTCAAGCCAGTTATTTTTCTCAGGCTCCGATCACGTAGGAGAGTCTTGCAGTATCGGCTGGGTTAAGTTTTTTGACTTTACTGGATAACTGTGGTGATTAATCGTAATATTAATCTACAGTAATATTCTCTTACAAGACATGATCTATGAATAGCATAGTGTAATTACTTTTCGTTGTTCATAGTCCTTAATTACATGGAAAGTTAAAGAGCCAGTATTACAAGGCTTGCAGTATCGGGCATTGTCTTTTCTGTGATAATATCGCTTGTTAGTTATACACTGCAACGTTACTTATTGAATAATAATATAACACGTAAGCATTGGAACTTATTATTTTATCTCAGTTCGCCATTGTATAGGTCATTGTTTTACTGATGTCGCAAATGAAACACAAAATATTCTTCTGATCTACACATCTAACATGTGCCAAGCCTCCACATTTGGCAGACAGCACCTAGTCTTCTTCAAATGACCCCAAACATGCAATGTACTTTTTAATCTCTTCTATTGATCCTTTATTTCCAGTACATTCCAGTTTTCTTCGCCGTTTTGTAATTGGTTTCTCATGGTGACCCTTTGCGAGTTTATTTTATTTGGGAACACCCGATTTAAGTTCAGATTTCTTCAAGTCTCTTTCACACTTTATTTTTTCTGCTATTAATCTCGGGTGGTGGTCTTTTTCTTTTCTAGTTGTTGAAAACGCTTCAGCTTCCTCCCTCGTGGTCATTTTGTTAGACATAACCTTGCCCACAGCCATTTTCATCAACTTTTTCATTCTATTTTACATTTTCTTTTTTCTCATTTTCCACCATTTCGGTATGAAAAGAAGTAAGAAGAAGAAAATACAATTTAATAATTGAAATTATTTGTGGCCGATATTGAAATGCAATCAAGTGGCCGGTACTGCACGATAAACACGCAGTACGACCTAGTGATATTTTACGTACTTTTATAGAAATTGTCATGAAACGTTTGTTATATGTCATTCCTTACATAATATATATAACCCAGATATAGCAACGAAATGAATCATTTATCCTAAAAACGAGCACCACAGGCCTCAAAATATCTTCCGCGAGGTAAGAGCAGCCGCAACACCATCAAGCACTCAGAGCAGACGAAGCACCAAAGAGAGGAAGAAGACATCCGACTGCAGTGCACATGCGTACACAAGCTTTCTTCTGGTTACTGTACTCTTCTCTCATTTGGAGGCAGAAAGGAAAATAACTGTAGTATCCGACTCCGCATGACTATCCCCTACATGACTCTCTATTTGTTCTTTTTATACCTCATACACGCCTCCCACACGATCAAAAATGCTGATTCGCACGACATACGGATGTTCTTTACGTTGTGATTCTTTCACTGGCAGATAGGTCTATGCCTGTTAATTGTAGGACAATCATATTTAATCAGTAAATCGTATTAATTACTCCTCTAAAATTTTATATAGTTATTAATATAGTGTAAGGCATTAGTATAATATATCAGTATGCCGTCAACCATTTCTTGTACGGCTCTTCGGACAATTCCGCCGTTGGTCAACAGATCTGCCATTTTCTGTACTTGCCGTTTGAATGAATTATTACTATTACTACTGTCATTATCATTATTTTTAATGTTCCTCATGTATTATAACAAAAATATATGATACTTAAACAATTAACATATTAAAGCATACACTACAAAAAAAGTGGAAGATCAGTTTTTAATAAACGTCGACGGCGAAGTTAACATACGCGGAAAGCGGGCTTGGACATTACAAGAAGGAAGCAAGAAATCAGCCGTTTCTTTTTGAAAGGAAACATCCTAGCATTCGCCTCAATCGAATTTGAGAATCTACTGGAAACCTTATTCTGGATGGCCGAATGGGAGTTTAAACACAAGCAAGTCCATTGCATGAACCACCTAGCGTTGAACGCACTATATAATTTATTCAACTCGTAGATATTGTCCACGAGTTTCCTATTTTTCGTCTGTGGTGGCAAGAAGAGCAGCCAGCTACGTGAAATAAGAGCTAAAACGACAAAGGAAGGATGGATGATAAGGGTAAACGTCCCATTACGACGAGGTCATTAGAAACTGAACACAAGCTCGGACTGGGGAGGAGAGTCTGCCGTCCTCTTTCAGAGGAACCATTCTGGCATTTGCCTTGAGCAATTTCGAGAAATCAAAGAAAACTTTAATTAGGATGGCCGGATGGACATTTGAACAGCTTTCCTCCCGTAAGCGAGTCCACTGTGCCAACTACTGCGCCACAGTGATTAGCGTAATGGACATGGTACCACCCTCTGTGGATTCAGTAATGGTAGCATGATACCATATGTAAAATCAGGTACTGTAATGTGCAACGCGCAACCTCACTTCACGCGCAAAAGCATGTCCAGAAAACAGTGAAAACTCATGCTATAATCGGACACATTGGTTCACATTCTAAAAGATTCTACGAACTCTCACTGTTGTCACTGTTTCTCTTTATTCGGCATTGACTGAAATATAGGAAATCTGTCGAACATGCGAAACACAAAACATAGTTCTTCTGAAGACATCTGAAATCTTTCTTTAGTCAGTAGGAGTTATTATCTGGTCACATTGAGGATAGTCAGGCGTCTGTGACGAAAGCAGTGTTACATTTTCATTGATTGTTTGCATTAATTCTTTGAGTGTCACAACGGGAATGGAGGCAGAAGATAGCGATATGTGGACGACCGACACGTCGTTAGGAATGAAGGACTGTTCGGAGAGCCGTTATCTGGGCTAGTGATCTGTGCCAGTGTGAGCACAGGATGCTGACTCACGACGTGACGGAACCGCTCTGAGTAATCTTGTCATCGCGTACACCTAGTCAGCCGTTCCGTCAACCTTCTCTCAGAATACCTGTTTCCCACTTCCCCGTACTTCGTAACTCTACACATACATAGATACCACTACATTTTACCGCAGTGCATAAAGCGCGAAAGTGTGTTACAGGTGCCGCAAAGCATTCTGCGTTCTTTCGAGAGGAGTGAATACCAGAATTTTAACGATACGTCGATGTCGAGGCTATTGGAGATGGAGAATTAGCTCAGATTAGCCCACGGTGGTGATAAAAATTGGCCTTGGCTCACCCTGGCTTTTGCTGCAATAGTTTCAAGAGAATCTCGGAAAAAAAATCAGCATGGCCGGATGAAGACTTGAATACAAGAATTTGAATGCTGTACTTTGTGGATTGCGTAACCGGGACATGTCCCATAATATACACACTTCCTTAAATGTTATATTTTTTCAGAGAGTCTTATGCTGTGTCAAATGTTGAAGATATAGAAGATATTGCAGGACTGGCCTCACATATATAACTATTTCTAAGGCATTTCTATACAGGAGATATTAAAGGACTGGACTAACGTACATAACTATTTCTGAAACATTTATAGAGCCATATAATTCATCTGTCAATCCGGTTGATATTCCCGACTAGATGTACACGATAGAAATAACTACAAGTGTTTTATGAAGTACTCTGTAGCAGTAATTTCACACCTGTATTATCCGCTCACAAAATAAAGGAAAAAGTAAACTAGAAACAATCTATTGCAGAGAATAAATATAATGATGTGAAGCTATAAAGTCAGATCATTTCTCGTTTATTTGGTTGTAATTATTAAGCAAATGTGCATGTGTCACACAATCACCTAATTTCGGTCTCTAAGGCCATTTTCAAGTGATCAATGCCTACGGATAACGCTGCCTCGCCTACATATCTCTATAAATGTCTGAGTACATAAATGGACTGTTTACTGCTAAATCAGTTTCAGAACGTGGACTCGCAGCTGATATATTTGCGTTGAGATGCATGTGTCAGTTAGACTTCGTGTGCATTTTTCTGGCTTGACTCCACGTATTCACAACTCGCAAAAGTCCATAGACGCCGACGTCAGCTGACTGTGTGAGACTTCTAGCCTTTTGTCTGATATGGACTGTCAACTAAAGGAAAAATGTCGTAACTTGCTAGTATTATTCAGGGCGTGGACCTCACTTCGAAGACACTAAGATACAAAAATAGCAAAGACACCATCAAAACTGCATGTTCTGTCTATAAGTTATACAGGCAGAGGGCTCGTATTTCAAACGAATAAGTATTAAATACTATTCGAGCCACCGTAGTTTGTGTTATCCGTGCTTCCCCTATTGAGGGACACCGTTGTGGTTCCTTCAGCTGGGGTTCCCCTCAAACTTCTGTTTTCTTCCAAATGAATTTGTGCTACGTCAGCAATGTGCTTTGAGGTCAGTAGGAAGATGAATATGAAAACACTTGTAGGGTTTAAAAATCAATAAATAAATAGGTAAAATATGTTCCATAAAATTTCGGGAGAACTGTCGGGTGCCGATAATTTGCTGCCACAATATTTCGGAGCCGTCTTCTGGCCATCATTAGATGCCTCCTCTGTTTAAGACGCAGTCGGCGAATCCGTGATATACTCTTAGATCCCTGCGCGAGCTTTAATTCAGTGCATGAGATTTAGTCTGTGCGTTGCTCAAGCGCCTTCCTTGATGAAAGTTCGTCTCATCAAAGTCAGATGAGCGACTTCATTTGGTAGAATTCAAGAAAGACGTTGGTTATTCAAAGCACTACGTTTCCGATAGTATTAGTGCATAGAAGTACGCAAAGACTACTTCCTGCAAAAATTTCATTCAGACTGATTAATACTCATGATAAAAAAGTTGGCACTGAGCTTAGAAAAGCAAACTTATGGTAAAATGGATTTCATCATAATATCAAAAAATTAATGTTAGTACAAAACACTCACCCATTAAAATTCACTGGCACCATAACGTTTTCCTTTCCTGCTTATATGTGGCTTCTTCTTGTAATTTAAAGATCAGGGTAGCTTTTTTCTTGAATTTTCTGAATTAAAATCTACTCACAGTCTTCATGCGGAGGCGCAGGGGAGGAATATGTGATTGTAAGCCAATGTCTGTTTCCTCGGATCTTGATGATTGTACTGAACAGGACTTCAATGTATTCCCTAAATTTGTATTTACAGTCAACAGGCAAGGTTACTGATTGCCAACGACTGGCTGCCTATTGTTACAGATCAGTTTTCCTGGAAATATTGCAGCTTATTTTGCCCAGTTTGAGTTTATGGCAAGTCAGGAACAAAGGTTGTTTTATTTGATGGTGACAGAAAGCAGAAATTATCTTTGGCATGT
Source organism: Schistocerca serialis cubense (assembly GCF_023864345.2). Classification (NCBI taxonomy): domain Eukaryota; kingdom Metazoa; phylum Arthropoda; class Insecta; order Orthoptera; family Acrididae; genus Schistocerca; species Schistocerca serialis. The sequence continues at coordinate 150,599,886 of NC_064640.1, forward strand.
TTCGTTTAAGCGCTGTCGGGCTGGGCTAGCACTTGGATAGGTGACCATCCAGTCTGCCGTGCGCTGTTGGCAAGCTGGATGCACTCAGCCCTTGTGAAGCAAACTGAGGAGCTACTTGTGATTGAGAAGTAGCTCCGGACACTTGTAAGGCTAACAGCGAGAAGCCGATGTGAAAAAAAAGAGCTTTTAAGCGATATGACTGAGGAAAGTATTCATCAGATGGGAGCAATAAACGTATCAATAATTTTCGTTATGAAAATACACTTTTGTTTTTAGGAGGAACGCTCAGCGAATGAATCTGGAATTAGATCAAGTTACCATACTATTTTTTTCTTAGTTTGTGAAGGGTTGAGCAGTTTCACTGATTGTAGGGTTATGTTGGCAGTGTGGAAACTCGTCTACAGTTACAACTTTGACACCTACAGTATGACGTTTGCAAGATTGCTTTCATAGCAAAATTAGTCTCTGAGACTTCTGTTTTTTAGATGTAAATTTCCACGACTTTATAGATCTGCAGCTACGATTATGTCGATGTTTAGACTTACATGTACATGCTGATTTTTTACGCAATGAAGATAAAGAAATCCACACACAGAAGCTCAATGGCAGACTTCAAGTTAAGAGCTTGCCTTCGAATTAACATTACTCGAAAAGAGGTACCAGACATTCATCCTTTAGTGAAAAGCAGAATTAGTAAAGCAATACTCATTGACATTCTGTGTTTTTATATTTAACGTTTAAATAAAATGGTAACGAAATGAAAATTTATCAGCTTAAATTTTGTCCTAAAACAGAGTCATGATAAGGCTGCCACAGTCGTAAGAAATACCTTGTTTCTCACTTAACTGACCTACATTCTTTGCATTATCAAAATATTAAAACAGATGTTGAATTTCGTAGCCAGTTCCCATTATGTTCAATTTCATTGTCAGTTCTCATTAATACAACAGTCTTAAAAATAAACTTCCCACGAAACACGTTAATAAGCTATTCCGAAGCGATACTCTGTAGTGTCAGCGCGAGCCAGCTTGTATGAGCAACCGCTACGCTTCCTAGTGCGGCTGTACCCGTGAATAGCTGGTTAGCCCGGCAAGAGCCCCAGGCCCCGTGCAAGTCTCACTCTGTGCAAATGTCACTCTGCAAGTGTTCCAACTCCCGCCAGCTTCACGCTCTCAAACCACCGGCCTGTAATTTGGAGTGATCTATGCGTAGGTAGCTGGTGCCACATACATCCGAAGACCACAGAGGACTTTTATAATTCATTCTACGGAATCGCTGCTGTATTGCGTTCCATAGGTGGACCAACGCTTTATTATGGAAGTACCGATAATGTTTTGGCAAGTCAGTGCATATTTACAGCTGTCAAAACATGTCTCTGACATGTGTAGTGGTAGTAGTAGTAGTAGTATTAGTAGCAATAGTAGTACTAGTAGTTTCATATGCTCTTGAATAATTTTTACAACGATATTGGATACGTCATGATTTACAGATTTCAACGAAAATGTAAATATTTTTACGAATAAACCTAATCTGAGAAATGCATGACAGTCTAATTTTAAAGAACCTTCTAAGTCATGGCAGTGAAGTGGAATTTAAGTTCCTGTCGGTTGTACGGGATCAACGCAGTAAGATGAATCGACGTGAAGAAGTGACAAAATGGCAGAAAGAAACTGTCGTATTTGTACAAGCCCATGGACACACCCAGAGTGAAGCTGAAGCTGCTCAATTTCTTAGTGTATCTACGGGTACAGTCCAAAATGTCTACAAGGAATGGTGTATCATTCGCAGCAATGTAGCACGGCGTAAGAACAGTGAGAGTAAAAAGATAGTAACAGACGGGATGTGGAGACGAGTATCAGGATTTGCCAATGATAATTCGTTTCAAACCCGACAGGAATATCTGTTACAGTCAATGCAGTTTCATCTCAACAATATTCCTAGAAAATATTGTGAAGTGACGTGCATACAGTGGACATGTGGAGTTTGGTATCTCGAAAACCGCCATTGTGGCACATGGAGGTGCACGTCTTCTTCGCACCAACCAACACAGGAACAGTACAGTAGCTGACTGGTGGTAGGGCTATGTATTAAGTTTCGAAAAGTCGCGACTTTACCTCTTTTCAAATAATGCAAGCCGTACAGTGCACCGACGGACCAACTTGTCATTGAACTTGGAGTGTGTGGTTGGTTCAGTTCATGTCGGAGGTATTTCTATAGTGTTTTGAGGTACTGTTTCCTTGTCATGATCTGCCCCACTCACTGGGGTAGCTCACAGTCAGCTGAGCACTTATCCGCGAAAGGTAAAGCTCCAGATTTCGAGTCTCTGTCCGGCACAGAGTTCTAATGTGACAGGAAGTTTCAAGAACACGTATGGTTATTTCAGTATTCTGGATTATTTAGTGTTGCCCTGTTCTTACCTCTTTACGATGAGTATGTCGTGGACATTCCCATCTTCCAAGATGATAACAATCGCCGGCCGGGGTGGCCGAGCGGATCTAGGTGCTACATTCTGGAACCGCGCGATCACTACGGTCGCAGGCTCGAATCTGCCTCGGGCAAGGATGTATGTGATGTCCTTAGGTTAGTTAGTTTTAAGTAGTTCTAAGTTCTATGGGATTGATGACCTCAGAAGTTAAGTCCCATTGTGCTTAGAGCCATTTGAACCATTTTGACAACAGTCCTGTTCGTTTTTAATTATGTGTGGGTGTTTGAAATTTTGGGAAAAGGGACCGATGACCGTAGCAGTCTGGTCCCTTCAGTCCCACAAACCAACCAACCAACGACAGTCCTGTCCATAGGGCTGGATGCGCACGTTTCTGATTTGTCGAACACTCAGTCAGGCTGTCATTTGTCGACTGGCTGCTAATTCACGCGACTTTAATCCCGCAGAAAACTTCTGAGGCTATTTGGGCAGCGGGTGAAACGTAGCAGTCAACTTTCCAGGAATTCGGTAATCCTACAGGACCTACTCTACAATTGGTGTCTTCAGCTGCTTATGATCTACGTGAAGGAACTTGTGGATTCCTTCCATCACCTAATTTGGTCCACTGTCAAACCTCGCGGGATAAGCAATGTGTCTCCAGAATGTAGGTACAATTGAACGTCCTCGTTACAGGGATACACAAAGCGTTGCGAGATTAGCGTTAAATATTGCACCGAAAAGGTGGAAACGAGCGCGTACCGTAATCTCTGGTTGGCTTTGCTGAGAAGAGTTGTGCTTCAATTCCGCACACAGTAATTCCCTGTCTGCTGTGCTAACACGGAAAAGTGCTAGCGGTGTACTCACTCGCTAATGGCCCGGTTGTCAACAAAACACGTAACGCTAAGCGAGCTGTATGAATGGAGGTCCCAGCGGGCGGTTGCAAGGCGGTAAGTGCGGGACCAAACAGAGCGGGCCGTGATGCGTGATCTTCTGGGCATATGAAGTGCGCCGCGGCGCGGCCGAGGTGATGACTGTGTTGGCCGTAATGTGTGCGCCGTTGGTTTATCGAGGGCGTGCGCCGCTACAGCATCGTACGTTAGCGCGCCAGATAAGCTCGCAGTAAATCGCTGCAGCCCACACCGGTCGCCGGCGCCGTCATCACAGCTCTATCTGGCGCACGCGCCGCCCTGGGCAGGCCGCCGCTTCCCAGCTGATACCACCGGCAAACGCCCGTCTCGCCTTCTGTTCCGGCTGCTACGTCAAGCCCTTAAGGACAGTGGCCTTACGAACGGACGTAGTCACTCCACCGTGACCTGGAACAACGTTGCCTGTGTTTGCAACACTAAAATTGTTATCACTATCAAAGTGGCGCACTGGCTATAATGTAGTGGGTTCGTGGCTTTCAGATCTGGGTGTGGCAATCGTGATTTACATTTTCTCCGTCGTTATAGAATTTACCAGGCTTTTTCGTTTAGTGGTTAAGGCCAAGCTCGTTAATCAGAAAGGCCAAGATTCACGTCTCAGCCAGTGGTAAGTATGAAATAACGGTGCTTGTGTTATTACGAAGTACAATTCAATGTTCCTTTGGTCATGCATGCAATAAATATGTCCGTGCTGGCTGGGAATATACGTAATATAGGAGTGCAGGTTGTGACACAAGGACGACGACGTATGGAAGTTTGGGTCCGTCCGTGATTCGTGCACGGATACCCGAGGCGGTTGCGGCTAACGCACTCGTAAAGCAGGGAATTCGGGTTCTTTTCCGGTCCAGCACAAAAAAGGCTCTGAGCACTATGGGACTTAACATCTGAGGTCATCAGTCCCCTAGAACTTAAAACGATTTAAACCTAACTAACCTAAGGACATCGCACACATCCATACCAGAGGCAGGATTCGAACCTGCGACCGTAGCAGTCGCGCGGTTCCGGACTGAAGCGCCTAGAACCGCTCGGCCACTGCGGCCGGCCGTCCAGCACAAATTTTCATTTTGTTCATTCTAACATACTGCCGAAGGTGGTTCATATTCACAACTGCGATTACATTCTACGCCTCCCATCCTACCCTCCATCCCCCCCCCCCCCCCCCACCAAATAAGTGGCTTGTTAAGTCGGAGGAAGGCAAGGGTATGTTACCTCGAATGGAACCGTGATTAGTAAAGCACACAACGAGGCATTATACTCTAATCTTCCTTTAGTCAGTTACACAGTGGTGTTCAAAGGAACCTTCGCGTTGAAGACGTCTTTACCCTAGCGCAGTCTAATGAACGTAATGTTTAAGTCTATGTGCTTGTGTTTGGCACAGGTCCATCCTTGTCCATGATAGCTTGGTTATCACGACTAATGATCTCCACGTGAAATTATGTTATATTCCTAATCCAGCTGCCTGTCGTACGAGAGTTAATTAAGGAACTATATTCTCTCAAAGTGCTACAATGTCACATGCTGTAGCTATTCTTCCACATTCATTTTCACTCCTCAGCTTTCATCTTCTAGGGTATCACATTTATATCACCGATTTAACTCATCTCATAGTACCGCTAGACAATTGTTTGTAATAACATGTCAGACAGTTTACCCTAACAATACGAAGATGTATACAGTAACATAAGCATACCCTGAACAAAAATATGTGGTGCGTATTGATTACTGACGGAACAGTATCGCTGAAGGTTAACGCAGCAACTTTCTTCTGTTATCTAGATAATTAAATATTCGGAATGTAAAGATAAGTATATAATACTAGTATTAACGGGATATAGCGATAGCACCTATCAAGAATAAGGGTGTGTTAACGTTGTGTATGTCAGCTGCATGGAACACGTGAATGACAAGAACTAATAAAAAATAAACATTATAATTCTCAACCCTGTCTCACACTTATGGCACTGAGTTTATTAGTGCAATAGCTGTTCTGGCAGACTATCGTAAAAGCAAGAAAATGTCAGGGACGAGGTCGAGTTGTTACGAGAAGGTCGCTACGTAAGTAACTGTTTTTGTTACTTATGTGACAAGGTTTAGGAGAGTTATGCAGACTTGGAGGAGTTTACTCACCTTGTAGTGATGTACCTTCTACTGGTTATCTGTAAAAATTACGCACGCTTTGAAGCAAGTTTTCTGGTGTATCATGGCAGTACGTAAAATGGTTCTCAGACTTATTTCGCTGTGGCCTTCCTGATTTATTTATGTACTTATTTTGTAGTGATCTGCCTTCTACTGATCGCCTGTGAAACTTACGTACACTTTTTGATACGGTATTGCAGTGCGTCTGCTATTTTGAAATGCGATGCAAAGTTCCTTTGGACATGCATGTATATCCAAGGAAACAGGCACTGCGGCAACTACAGCCGTTATGAAATACATGAAATGTATTCGCAACTACGAATGTGGATAACTATCAACAGTAGAATGGAATGGCGACAATGAAAATTTGTGCTGGGACGTGACTCAGACTCGGATTTCCCGCTTAGCGCGGGCGCTCGCCTTATCGTTTGACCACACCCAAACTTCCATATCCATGCACGCATAGACAAAGGAACTTTGTATCGTATTCAGAATGACACAGGAAATCCAGTATCGTATTTATCCGCCGACACCGGGCAAGCGACTTTCAAGTAAAATGTCTCATCTGTATGGGAACGTACGTATTGGATGTGTGAGTACAGAGTGTAGACGCATGGTTGACAACATATGGATGTTTGAACGTGCAGAAGAGTTGGGCACGGATAGCCAAATGCGAAGGCCTCCTTTGGCGCTAAGCGGGAAATCCGGGTTCGCGTTTCGTATTGGCGTAAATTTTCGTTGTTGTTATTTCATTCTACAGCTGGTGTTTGTCCATATTCGCTGTTGCGAATCTATTTAACGTTTTTTGATGTATCATAGTTGTCCGTAAATGGTCCTCAGAGTAATTTCGCAATGACCTTCGTCATTTATGATATCACTAGAATCTGTATCGAGTCCAGTACGACCTATATGTTCTTAGGCGTCTCGTTGTGGTGATGTGAGGCTGTCATTACTACCACCAGTAGTTCCTAACGAAAAATATTTTAATATCGATGAATAAAAATTATAAAAATGAAAATCATGGAGATAGCAGTAATCTCGTCAAAGGAAGAGAAAGTTGAATGTCGCCGTCCAATGAACGGCGCAGTCAATCCAGACAGTACCAGGCTCCGTTGTGGGCATTCAATATTTCTGTCTGTAGCAGCCGGCCGCTGTGGCCGAGCGGTTCTAGGCGCTCCAGTCCGGAACCACGCTGCTGCTACGGTTGCAGGTTCGAATCCTACCTCTGGCAAGGACGTGTGTGTTTTCCTTGGGTTAGTTAGGTTTGAGTAGTTCCAAGTCTAGGCGACTGATGACCTCAGATGCTAAGTCCCATAGTGCTTAGAGCCATTAGAACCTTTTTTTTTTGTCTGTAGCACCAATGGTAAAGTTGGTGAAGACCAGATTGGTTCAAAACGTAGAAAGTGATATACACTCCAGGAAATTGAAATAAGAACACCGTGAATTCATTGTCCCAGGAAGGGGAAACTTTATTGACACATTCCTGGGGTCAGATACATCACATGATCACACTGACAGAACCACAGGCACATAGACACAGGCAACAGAGCATGCACAATGTCGGCACTAGTACAGTGTATATCCACCTTTCGCAGCAATGCAGGCTGCTATTCTCCCATGGAGACGATCGTAGAGATGCTGGATGTAGTCCTGTGGAACGGCTTGCCATGCCACTTCCACCTGGCGCCTCAGTTGGACCAGCGTTCGTGCTGGACGTGCAGACCGCGTGAGACGACGCTTCATCCAGTCCCAAACATGCTCAATGGGGGACAGATCCGGAGATCTTGCTGGCCAGGGTAGTTGACTTACACCTTCTAGAGCACGTTGGGTGGCACGGGATACATGCGGACGTGCATTGTCCTGTTGGAACAGCAAGTTCCCTTGCCGGTCTAGGAATGGTAGAACGATGGGTTCGATGACGGTTTGGATGTACCGTGCACTATTCAGTGTCCCCTCGACGATCACCAGTTGTGTACGGCCAGTGTAGGAGATCGCTCCCCACACCATGATGCCGGGTGTTGGCCCTGTGTGCCTCGGTCGTATGCAGTCCTGATTGTGGCGCTCACCTGCACGGCGCCAAACACGCATACGACCATCATTGGCACCAAGGCAGAAGCGACTCTCATCGCTGAAGACGACACGTCTGCATTCGTCCCTCCATTCACGCCTGTCGCGACACCACTGGAGGGGGGCTGCACGATGTTGGGGCGTGAGCGGAAGACGGCCTAACGGTGTGCGGGACCGTAGCCCAGCTTCATGGAGACGGTTGCGAATGGTCCTCGCCGATACCCCAGGAGCAACAGTGTCCCTAATTTGCTGGGAAGTGGCGGTGCGGTCCCCTACGGCACTGCGTAGGATCCTACGGTCTTGGCGTGCATCCGTGCGTCGCTGCGGTCCGGTCCCAGGTCGACGGGCACGTGCACCTTCCGCCGACCACTGGCGACAACATCGATGTACTGTGGAGACCTCACTCCCCACGTGTTGAGCAATTCGGCGGTACGTCCACCCGGCCTCCCGCATGCCCACTATACGCCCTCGCTCAAAGTCCGTCAACTGCACATACGGTTCACGTCCACGCTGTCGCGGCATGCTACCAGTGTTAAAGACTGCGATGGAGCTCCGTATGCCACGGCAAACTGGCTGACACTGACGGCGGCGGTGCACAAATGCTGCGCAGCTAGCGCCATTCGACGGCCAACACCGCGGTTCCTGGTGTGTCCGCTGTGCCGTGCGTATGATCATTGCTTGTACAGCCCTCTCGCAGTGTCCGGAGCAAGTATGGCGGGTCTGACACACCGGTGTCAATGTGTTCTTTTTTCCATTTCCAGGAGTGTACATTTCCAGGGGTCTGACTGTAAAATATCCGCTTAAAATGCCCATGCACACGTACGATAAACCGTTAAACCAAGTCGTCTCTTGAAACTTCAAATATAAAAGAAACAGTTGACAGTGAAGGGACTAAAATACTGCACCACATAAGTGTGAATACCTAATCACTATACAAAACCACAGTTATATTTCCAACATTAATGTTTAAGTCGATTCGCAGACAGTTCAAAAAATTTAAAATACGTATCACACTTCACTCGTCGTCGGATAAAGTAGACAGCGAGGCCTCATCTAAATACCCTCCTGAGCTATGGTCAGCATATACAATTAAAGCTGGATAAAATGTGTCAATGTGCCGTAGTGAAATGCGTGAGTCACAGGAACTACAAATAGAAAGCGTAGGCCAGAAGATGAATGGGTTACTTACTTACGTAGATTTCCTTACACGGACTTACTTTGTCCATTCTCTCTGACTAGGAAGAGGTATATCGCAGTTAGACAGTTGATTTAACCATCTGCAGCTTATTGTATGTCTTTGCCAACCACTTACAACCGTTTGGCACACGATCCTCTGGCTCAGCAGTGAGATAACTTGTTGCAGTGTTCTGCCATACAAATTCCTAAGAGATCAAAATGAAGATGAGGGAACAACGGTAATTGTACAGGCTCCTGAAATAGGGGAACTAAACCATTATGACTGGATGGAAACTGCAGTCTCTCTCCTTCCGAATACAAGACCAATCTGTTTAAAACAGCGCAAACTCATTGGGTTTGTCCACAGTGCACAATACTGTTTTGCTAACAAGTTATTTAAGACTGTTGAAAGCTACACTGTTAAATCATTTCTCCGTGCCAGTCACGAAACACGCCACACACATATTATTTCGTAGTGTAACTAAATACAGTGTTAGCTACCTCCGTATGACAACGACGATATTCGGTTCCTGTTTGGTGCACCGGAATTTCCCATTCCCTTACCCGAAAAATATAGTCAGCATTCCTCAGTAACGAGTGGGATGTTAACCTCAGAAAGAGAATAAGGTATGATTATTGCACATTGCAAAGCTTTGTGTTAGGCTTTCGATAAAAGAAATAAAACATATCAGTGGTAAATTGTTATGTGAAATGACAGAGATGTTTCACTATTATTATTATTATTATCAGTATTTATTTGTGTTACAGCGGGACTGCTACGGTCGCAGGTTCGAATCCTGCCTCGGGCATGGATGTGTGTGATGTCCTTAGGATAGTTAGGTTTAAGTAGTTCTAAGTCCTAGGGGACTGATGACCACAGAAGTTAAGTCTCATAGTGCTCAGAGCCATTTTATTTGTGTTACATATTTTATAATCCTCTCGTCTGTGTCATCAAAGTCTTCATTCATGGTGCAGACTGTGCTGCTTAACTGGTACTTTTTAACTGCCCTTTTTAATCAGTTCACTTTAATAATGTATTTGATCTCGTTGGGCATTTTACTGTACATTTCCATTTCTTGACATACAATGCTGTTTTTAGATTTGTCTTTGTTCTTCATTGGTAAGTTTAAGTTCGGTTTCTATGTTGTTCCATGGTCATGGGCAAACCTCTTTGTGGAATAATTGTCAAGGTTATTGGGCTCAAATGGCTCTCAGCACTATGGGACTTAACATCTATGGTCATCAGTCCCCTAGAACTTAGAACTACTTAAACCTAACCAACCTAAGGACAGCACACAACACCCAGTCATCACGAGGCAGAGGTCAAGGTTATTCTTGATGTGCATAACTGACTGGTAAATGTACTCAGTAGTTATAGATAAAATCACCAATGTTTTGCTCAGATCTTTGAGGTGTGATCCAGTACTGTTTGTTGGTTGTAATTCTTATCGTTCTTTTCTGTTATTTGAAAACTGTATTCATATTTTATGAATTTATTTCAGGAATGAATTTCATAGCTACAAATTAATCTCCTTATGAAAAGTATGTAACCAAAAGATGCTGGCTGTATAATACTGAAGAGAGGACTCCTAAGGCACAACAAGCTTATGACATTCGGTATGCAATTTCCTTTGCGTATTCATACAACTTCATTTGAAAACTAATATTACTTTCTAGAAATTTTGGGTTTGTTACCCAATTTATAGAGGTCCCATCAACATCTAATGTTGCTTCTACGAGTATTCAAACTGAAAATCATCACATTTGTTTTCTTTTAGTTCAAAGTATTTTAATTGCATATGACCAATTGCAAACTTCCTTCAGGGTTTCATTTGTCTTCTCTTCAAGGAGTTCTCTCGTTTCACCAGTGACTGTAATACAGTTCTCCTGCACAAACAGAATTTTCCTCCATGATTGACAATATTAGGGAAGTCATTGTTGCATATCAGCAACGGTACTGAACCTCATACACTACCATGAGAAAGCCCTATACGCATCACAACGTTACACGACACCTTGCGCCAATTCATACATTTGATGGCCCCCGATTTTTGTGTTTAGTTGATATAACGAATAATGTCCATAATAAGACGGCGGCATTCTCGCCTTGCTAACTGAAAGGCTGCAAGATCTTCAATGCACGGTATCCACATAATCCTCCATGTAGCCGCACTGATAGCAGTGCGTCGTTCATCACTCATTCACGTATTTGACAGCGTCCTTACCTACCTTGAACCCGATTAATGTCAATTACCACACCAGAAAGTGGTCAATAGAGTGAACCTGTCCAACACTTCAAACTGAATAGTTTGTCCGATGAGAGGTGAGCATTATATACAATGTATGGCGAAACACGATCACGTAGGATGCGTCCTACTTCACGTGCAGTAGTTGTAGATCACTTGACAACACGATGCTCTGTGTCGCATCACTGTTTGCCTGATGACAGCACATATTGGGCTATGAATTCTCCACATGCGACAAATGGCAGGGAGAACTGAGTGATGGCGTTAACGAGAGTCTCTTAGTCATCTGCTTCATGAGAAAGCAGATCAAGGGAAAACGCTACTAGCTCATATTAGACTTACTGTTTCAGCCACCGTTGTAGCAATTGGCCTTAGCCGTGCAGAGGATATAGTAGCTCTGCATAGTCGTTTCAGAAAGTTTATGATATGGTTTATGAAAAGTCAAGTATCGAGGTCTTTACTGTGCTAATATCTGTGGTGCCTTCCTCCACATTACCCATTTTCTGTAAAATGAGAGTCGGATTACTATTGAGGTTTTTTTTGTAAAATCACAAATATTTTGGGATTTTGCGGGGGTAAAGGGGTTACTGGAATGGTTTCCTGGTTCCCACAGGCTGACTTCAGTATCTACGTCATCTTTGAGGTGATGGTGTTATGGTTCAAAAGACTGGTATTCTGTGACTGCTGAGGGGTTACTGCAAACGATGAAGCGATTGGGAGATGTTTCTTAGTAGTGTGTGCCTTATTTTAGTGAACAATGCAATTAAGTCCTTTACTTATGCCCTCTAAAGATGTTGAACAATCTCATCTCCATAACGTCACGCACTACGGCGGCGCTTAACACATGGATCTATCTTCAAATACCGGTTGGCCCCATTTCTGACATATTACACATATCTTGCAGACTACGGTTGCATACCCACAGCATAGGCGCTCGAAACAGTGACGAGTAATCTTCAGTGTGCCATTTGATCATAGTGTGTAGAGTGCATATCTTACCTTATTAACAGACCTCTATATATTATCTGGCAGTCGTCTTATTCGTGGATTGGGACACCAAGTCCACCACAGGCCGACCACGCGTTGACCTGATCTGCTGCGGGAGTAGTTTCTTCCGCAGCCCCGATGACGCTTTTGACGAATCGTCCGCACCCACGCGGCCTCTCACATAGGCCTTGCTATGTGACGTAGCCCTTACTATGTGATGTATATTGTAATACAGTCTGTTTTTGTGATGCATTATTGCCAACACCACGTCGAATGAATACCCCATCAACTGCAGGCGAGCAAATCTTGCTGGCACATATTCAGAAAACAAAACAGAACTTGAGGAAAATATGAATGCGACTGGTTTCCCAAGTTCACAGTTCACTTCCTCCATAATATTTCTTCATATCTCTTATTCCTTGTGCTTCCCATTATTCTACTAATTCTTGCAATTCGACATTCATTAAACCCGTTAAATACTGACGATTTACAACGACCAGGAGTTATGTAAGGCTTATCGAAATGCACCAACGTGGGGAGACAGTGTTCTCTTAATGTAGGATATCAGATTGTTACTGTCTTGACATTATGTTTTGAGTAATGAGGATACATGAATAACGAATTTTTCACTTTACATTATCAAGCGTGACGCTGCTGGTATCAGATATGCAAAATAGCCCCTCCAGGGCATTCATCAACAAGCTATTCTGAAATTCGGTAAATAGAGTTTTAAGCATGCCATTTCTTTGCGCTTGGAAGTGCCAAAGCGTACTTCTCTATCGCTGATCCAACGAAAGGATAAAATTTCATTATTCGTGTGTTCCATTCGTAAAAGGTGAATGGCTTGGTGCTCTAGTGGAAACAACTGTCCTAGTTAGCTTTAGGGTGAAAGTGGAGGTGGCACTAACTTTGTTTTTGTTTTTAGGTTACATAGGTTTTTGGGGGTAGTATGGGTGATAGGGGTCAACGCCTGAGGTGAAAGAGGTGTAAGGAATGAAAAGAGACAACAAAAGCTAAAAAAAGTGGCAAATATCGCGCCACGAAGCCGAGATAACGCGGGAACGAATCCTGCGTGCTGGAGGATTTCCTAACTTCTTTAAAAATATGAAAACATAATTTTGATGTCGAAGAACTGCTATGTAAGTTGGTAGTAGCTAATACATCGAACGAACAATTTTAAAAGCTTTTTCTCAATGGCTTCTGCACATGCCATATGTGAGGAAAACACTGTCTATAACCGTTGTTGTTACATCGATACAATAAGGGCAGGTGTTACTCTGTAAATATATTCGGTGGTAACGTGTCGGTAACATTTATATGAATGTGTGGTGTCTGCTCTATCGAACATATCTGAAAGAACAGACACCACGCATTCATACAATTGATTCGTTTCTATCGGCAATGGATGGACCACATTCAGTGCGGATGCACAATTACGTCCGACTTCCTGCGAGAATCTCGAAGAGCATGGAGGACATGGATAGGAATTGCTGATAGAAGGCGTTTGGTGGGACTGTGGGACGGCTGAGAGGCGTACCAAGACACTCCACGCAGTTGCAGCAGACAATCTGTCCGTGTGGCGCAGTGTAAACGTAACTGTGTAATAAACAGAAGATCCCGGTTTCGAATCCTGGTCCAGTATATATTTTTCATTCGTCGCGGCTAATGCAGCACAAAAAGCCTTAAGCAACTGATATCAGCAAACCTTTTCCTTTCCTTTCTCCACCCTCCTCCTTCAACTTTTACACAACAGTGTGGGTTACTAAAAAAAAAAAAAAAGGTTCAAATGGCTCTGAGCACTAGAACTTAGGACATCACACACATCCATCCCCTAGGCAGATTTCGAACCTGCGACCGTAGCGGTCAAGCGGTTCCACACTGCACTGGTTACGTCTACCAGGAGGGAGACAGGCTAAGCAGCGAAGCTGCTGTTCCTGTGTGGACCTCAAGAACTATTTTTTCGCCTCACGGGTAGGATTGGCCTTTGTGAGCGGCCGCGTGGGTGCGGACGCTTCGTCAAAAGCGTCATCGGCGCTGCGGAAGAAACTACTGCCGCAGCAGATCAGGCCCACGCGTGGTCGGCCTGCGGTGGATTTGGTGTCCCAGTCCACGAATAAGACGACTGCCAGTGTGTTCGGCAGAGGCATAGAACACCCTGGCGGACTGCCTGAAGCGATCCCGCAGCAGTGGGACGCTTGCTTCCTCATGAAGGAGCCTCGTCGAGTAACGAGGCGGCTTGTGGAGAGCGAGTCTTAGCGCCCGATTTTGGACACGCTGGAGCATCGCAATGTGTGACGGAACTGCATTTCCCCACACTATGGCGGCGTACTCGAGTACTGGCCGGATAAGGGCCAAGTACACAGTCAGGCCGTGCCGAGGTGGGAGGGTGGATGCGGGGTTCAGCAGCGGGTAGAGCGCCCGGAGACGCCCAATCGCTCGCCCCTGATGTCTCGGATGTGCGGCAGCCAGGTGAGATGCCTGTCCAGCGTCACACCGAGGTATTTGCCGTATGGTGACCACGGGATGGGGCCTCCCAAGATCGTGAAAGGCGGCAGGGCAGGAGGCAGTCGTCTCCGAGTGAAGACAACCGCCTGGGTCTTGTCGGCGTTAAATTTGAGTCGCCACTTGGTGGACCACGCCCCCAGGACGTCGCACGCTAGTTGGAGTCGGCGGCACATCGCAACCACGTTTATGCTGCGGGTGAACACCGCAGTGTCGTCGGCATAAAGAGCCAACTCCACGCGCGCCACCCGCGGTGCGTCAGCGGTGTACAAGGACTACAACAGGGGACCGAGAACTGACCCCTGCGGTACCCCCGCACGAATCGGCCGGTCGGTGGAGGTGCCGCCTACAGCGACTGAAGCACCTAGAATCCCTTGGCCACAGCGGCTGGCAGTGTGGTCTATTTTCAAGGGGATTATCGGAATACAAAGTTTTCATTAGCTTCCAGTTGTCAAAAAAGTTTACGATAACATATAAGGTGACATTTCTTCGCTATAATTTTCGTTAGTATTATGTGATATGTGGTGTTCCATACAAAGCGTTATTTGGCTGCGGTAATGCAGGTAAATGTTTTTGTTTTGACAGACAAGTCAGGAGATTAGCATTTAACGTCTCGTGGACGACGAGGTAGTCGTTCTCTTATTGAAAGTGTTGTTCTTGTGTTCTTCAGTCTGAAGACTGGTTTGATGAAGCACTGCACGCTAGTCTATCCTGTGCAAGGATCTTCACTTCTGCATAACCACTGCACCCTACATCCATTCTTCTGTAGCACCAGATTTCAAAAGCATCTATTCACTTCTTATTTTACTGTTTCCCGCCCACGTTTCATTTCTGTATGAATCTACACTCCACGCAAATACTTACAGGGAACTCATTCTGAAACATAAATTTACATTCCAGTAACACGTGAATGTTCGAATGTGTGTGAAAGCTTATGGGACTTAACTGCTAAGGTCATCAGTCCCTAAGCTTACACACTACTTAACCTAAACTATACTAAGGACAAACACACACGCCCATGCCCGAGGGAGGACGTGAACCTCCGCCGGGACCAGCCGTATAGTCCACGACTGCAGCGCCTTATACCGCTCGGCTAATCCCGCGCGGCATTCCAGTAACAAATCCCCCTTTTTAAGAATGACAATTTTTTTTGCAATTTTCAGTCGTCATCATATATCTCCCATGCCTCGGCCGTCGTCAGTACTTTTGGTGTTCGTTCTAATGTAACCAAGGCGGATACACACATTGAACTCACAAATATCACTGGGTATCGATATTTTCACGTGCAAGTGAAAAATTTCAAACACACTGAAATGCCGAAGAAACTGGTACAGCTGCCTAATATCGTGTTGGGCCCCAGCAATCACGCAGAAGTGCCGCAAAGCGACGTGGCATGGACTCGACTATTGTCTGAAGTAGTGCTGGAGGGAACTGACACCATCAATCCTGCAGGGCTGTCCATAAATCCGTAAGAGTACGAGGGGCTGAAGATCTCTTCTGAACAACATGTTGCAAGGCATTCCAGATATGCTCAGTAATGTTCATGTCTGGGGAGTTTTGTGGTCAGCAGAAGTGTTTAAATTCAGAAGAGTGTTCCTGGAGCCACGCTGTAACAATTTTGGACGTTTGGGGTGTCGTATTGTCCTGATGGAATTGCCCAAGTGCGTCGGAATGCACAGTGGACACTGCGCCAGACACTTGTTGTCTTACATAGACGTTGCCGACCGCAGCACAGTATTCTGCCCGTTTACACATCTCTTTATTGAATACGTATACCTATACCAATTTCTTTGACACTCCAGTGTAAAACAATGTTCACTAAAACTCGTTATGTCACCATGATAGTTTACGTTTTATATGATTAGGATAATTTTGAAGTTCCAACGCTTATTTTCAGTAAGTTCCGTCTAATGTGTCAGATGATTTAAACAGGATCTTTACCACTCAACAATGTTTCGAATTTTCCAAAATTCTGAGGCCTTTGTGATTTTACTACTTTATGAAAACTGGTAATTATTTATTTTATTAATAACACATTGATGACATTTATTAATCTTTAGAACATTTGAATATCCACCATTTGTCTATGCTTCGTGAAATGTTGATACTACATATGTTTCTGTATAGGATTCGCCTTTAGCAAAACACAGTTTTGTTTTTTAACCCAAACATGTTTCACTGCAGCTGCAGAATCTTCAGTGGGCTTTTATTTTATGGCTTTTAAAGATAAGGAACGTTCTTTACTGTTTGTACACATGTAACTATTTGTTTTTAAATCGTAATCACAGATATTTGAAAAAAAAACACATAAAATTTTGAATTCATACTTTTTACCACATGGTGTGGCTTTTCTGGTGTATTGTGTTTCTACAGTGACTGTTCTGTTCCACAGTTTGTCA
Source organism: Schistocerca serialis cubense (assembly GCF_023864345.2). Taxonomy (NCBI): domain Eukaryota; kingdom Metazoa; phylum Arthropoda; class Insecta; order Orthoptera; family Acrididae; genus Schistocerca; species Schistocerca serialis. The sequence goes on from NC_064640.1 coordinate 150,616,744, forward strand.
TCTGCAACCACTTACACCTTAAATTAGATAAATTGCTTAAACCAAAATTACGATTTGAAAATTGTTATTTCTATGCCTGAAAAAAAAATATATATATATATATATATATATATATATATATATATATATGTGTGTGTGTGTGTGTGCGTCTCTCTCCCTCTCAGTGTGTGTGTGTGTGTGTGTGTGTGTGTGTGTGTGTGTGTGTGTGAGTGAGAGAGAGAGAGAGAGAGAGACAGAGAGACAGAGAGAGCAAGTTTGAAGATTTTTCATTATTATTATCATTAGTACTAGTATATTTTTTCTCTGTGTATGTGTTGTGTTTGAAAAGAGGGAGAGAGAGAGGAAGAGAGAGAGAGAGAGTGACAGTAGGTTTGATGATTTTGTGTGCATGTGTGTGTGTGTGTGTGTATGTGTGTGTGTGTGTGTGTGTGTGTGTGTGTGTGTGTGAGTGCGTGGGTGGGGGAAGAGCTGTATAGGTTGGTCTTGTCTAATAATTCTCTGAGGGCAGAGAAAAGAGTTCAACTGCAGATAGCTGTGTATTCATTTATCACTTGTTTTCCTTCCACTATGGCTTTTAGTATCTAATAATTTTCTTCAATTATTAGTTTATGTAGGGGAGGGGGCTGTTGCTGCATTTGAGGATTTTCTAATCAGTATTGATGTTTGTTGGGTAATGTTTCTTGTCCATAAGGTGCTCAGCAAATGTGGAATGACAGCCGTTACTTTTTAATGCTCTTCTATGTTGATACTATTTGTTAACATTCTTGACTCTGCTGTATAAACACACTTTGAAAGGAGTTCAGGGAACAAATATGATGAACAGTACAGGTTGACAATTACTATCTTACGTGACAGATGGTAAGGAATAGTGCTTAGGGAGATTTACATTTTGCTTCAGTTCGTACTTATTAGTATTTCCAATATTTTACAGTGTGCTGATACGATTTGTCAGTACACTTAGTGAAATATTATATGCCATTTTCTAATACTTTATGTACTTTTTCCATTTTTTCTCGTAAAATATTGCAATTCTCTGCTCATTATCCAAAGACAGCTTCTCTGTTCTGTTCTATAATGCATGTGAGACACTATGTTGATGAGAACTATCCAAAGAACGCCTCGTAATGCAGGTCCTTGCTGTATAGTATTAATTAATATGCTAAAATAAAGTAGAAACAAATCCGTGAAAATATAAATAAAGAATATAATGATGAATGTAGCACAAAGTACGGAGGCTCGATATTACCGTAAAATATGGAAAGAGTTTGCTTAATTACGAAGTGTGTTCAAAAAGTATCAGGAAATTTCATTTTTGGAAATAATTTTATTTATGCTTTTACATTAATGTTCTTTCCTACAAAGATGTCCCAATAAGATACTATTCACTTATGCCAGCGCTTGTTCCAAACTCCGAAACAATTTTCTAACTTTATCTTTGGGATAGCACTTAGCTCTCTCAACGATGCGCCTTTAATCTCATCTACGCTCGTAAAACGACGATGCTGTAAGGTTTTTTTTTATTTTTGGAAACAGACAAAAGTCATACGAAGCCATGCCTGATGAATATGGAGGCTGGGATATCATTACAGTGTTGTTTTTCGCCAAAAATTCACGAACAAGCAATGAAGGGTGAGTGGGTGCGTTATCCTGATGCACAAGCCATGAATTGTTTCACAACAAGCCCTGGTACTTTTTTTTCGGATTGCTTCCCAGAAACGGCGTTGAACTTGTAGGAAGAACTTCTCATGATCGTTTGAACTTATAGGAAGGACTCATGATGCACTTCCGTCTTGGCGATCCAGTATCTCTCCACACTGACGAATGAGTCTTAGTTTCGACTTCACATCATATGTTTCATCACATATTGTGACACGATTCAGTAGTTCTGCATCGCTGTTCACTTTATCTTCGATAGTGATGGAAGCTAAAGAAATGAATTCAAATTTGTGTGACAGCCAGCTCGTATGGCCACTAGATAGATGTGCTAGTCATTACACCATCGTAGGAAACTGGCTAACACAGGTGCACGGACTACTCTACTTCAATGCCCTGCCTTCAGTTCATGCCATCAGTCCTTAGGTACAGGCAAGATTTCCCCTTTACGTACAAAGCATGGTTGCTATTCAAATACTGGAGAACCTAGGCAATACGGACGATCTGAGAAGGGGAACAAGAGCAGAACGCATGAACTGAAGTTTGTGTTGGGGAGGGTAGTAACGAAACAACGCGATAGGCTGTCTAATACAACCGAAATTACAATATTGCCGATGTTTTTTATCACACATCGTAAATTTATGTTTGCATGAACAGACTATACATATGTTAAGAAAGAAACTATTTATTAGAGGTCGTATTCTGGCTTGATACAGTAGATTGTTGTAGTTTTTCCCGTCATGTGGTAGTAAATACACACACACACACACACACACACACATACACATACACACACATACGTACGCACACATACACTTACAACAGTTCATGATGCTATTTTCTTGCGTATAGGGTTCATATGTATTTGCAGATGTTTAGTTAATGAGATATCTTGCTTAGTGTAGATACGCATGGACACTGATTAATTACCCAACTTCACGGATGAAACTTGCTTTAATTTAATGATTGATGATGATGATTGTGTTTTTCTTGCTGTAGATTAGTTGTTTGCTGATAAGATATCTCACTTCAAATTCTCTGATTTATTTGTTTGCCAATTTTTATCACTTGCATTTCAGTTACTTGTTTTATTATGCGTGTGTTGTTTCATGTGATAGGGGACCCTGGTTCTTTGTATTAAGAAAAGAAATGTATTTTGTAGGGCAAATGTGTGATGACTTGATAAAGTGAAAGGACTATAATTACAACTGAGCAGATGGACATTGTGATGTTGTAATTAAAGAAAGGACAGCAAAGTAGTGACTACGACTATTGGCAAAGGAATGATCAGAAGAAACAATAGTGAGGCAAGGCAAGATGAGAAGAATACACTTGCTGTAAACCGTTGCATGTCTGACGTACGAAAGTTTTTCTATTTTTTTTTATTTGTAGCAGTTGAGTAAATTTACTAGAACTTCATTAATGTAGGCTTATTGCATCACTGTGATGGCACGATCCTAGCTATAAATGTTTATGTGTGGAATTCTAAGAGGATATTTTGAACACTGTTCTACTTCTCTGTACATTTTTCTGGTTTTACTCACTATGTTTTTTATACCGTATGCTGTATGACGCTTTTGTAAATGGATTTTAATCCACTAGTCTTATTATTAAATTCACTATACTTTTCAGCAGCGTAATCTTACAGGCAGCGCTACATCTATATCTGCATCTACGTGGGTACTCCGGAAATAACACTTAAGTGCTGGCAGAGGGTTCATCGAACCACCTTCACAATAATTCACTATTATTCCAATCTTAAACAGCACGCGGAAAAAACGAACACCTATGTCTTTCTGTGCGAGCTCTGATTTTGCTTATTTTATTATGATAATCGTTTTCCTGTGTGGGTCGACGTCAACAAAATATTTTCACATTCGGAGGAGAAAGTTGGTGATTGAAAATTCGTGAGAAGATTCCGCCACAGCGAAAAACGCCTTTAATATCCTTCACGACTTCATGTACAAATAAATTCTGTTGCTCGTTTTATGAGTATGTATATTCTCTATTAATTTGGATATCCCAGTCATATAGTATTATAAGATGCATTTAGCTACTGGTTACGGTTTTACTAAAAAAAAATATTTTCTAGGATTTATACTCCAATAGAGGGCACTACTGGTCCATGCGGCTGCACTGGATGTAAGAAAAGGCCTCATTTTTGTGTCTGCCATGTAAAGCCTACTGTCATTTTGTCATACGTCTATGCTCTGACACATTAGGACTTATATTACTCTTTGGTAATGGTATGTGACTGCTGTGTTTCCACTTACATAGGTTCCTATAACTGCGTTGTACACATATTTTTTGCCTGTTCCTGATTCTACTTGTTTTTGTGTTTTGGCATCGATGATGACTGTGTGATAGTCGAAATCTAGATCTGCTGCAATAAATTACGGATTTTGGAAACTGAATGCGGCCTTCTTTAAATTTAAAACTCATCTGTCGCTGCGCACAGCAGCATCCAGTGGATTCCAACTCAGTCCAAAAGACAGAGTTGGGAGGACCTGTTGGCCATGGAAATGGTCGTCCTATACCCGCTCATTTGTCATGGTAGGTACCAGCCAGTGCATCTCGAACACTGAGTTCAAAACGAGCTGGAGCTCCATCGTGCATAAACCACATGTTTCGTTTTGGAGGGTATTCTAACGAAGTCCCTTTAGACGGCATCCGCAAAACTTGCTGGGAAAATTTATGTCCCTACCATAGAATTCCAGCCAAAACATTAATCATAAACTGACGCTGATACGTATCCCGTACTTTAGCATGAGGACTGCAATCACCCGAAAAAATTTAAACATGCTATCGTGATTCAATCACTAGGAGGAAAAACTTACATTTAAGGTTTGACACAGTAAGGCAAAGTATTACAAATAGCAACTGTGTATATGTCTTAAAGCAGCGTCCTTCACGACGCGAAAATTATCGCGACCGTACACATCCGGTATTTGGGAGTAGAGCATTTAACGACTTCCAACGAACTAGACACATGATCACAAACCTTTATTAAACTTTTTCCCGCTGACAGGCCTCAGAAAATGATGAAAAGAAAAAAAACTTTATCGCTTACTACATTGTCTACGTTCATGCAGGAAAACTTCAGCATCGGGCATGATATTTTAATTTATTATTTATTTGCTCTTAACTCTATTCGCAGCTCATATCGCAGTCAGTATCCATGCACAATACCGAACATTATAATAACATTTTATGACAATTATTTCACGGGATAAGACGTCATAAATCTTGAGCTGCGTGAAAAACAGCTTTGGGTTCAAACGGAGTGCAAACTACGATGACCATAATGAGAGCACTTCAAAGCAGCTTTAAACATAATTTCAAATCTTTCCTGAGCTTTCACTAGCTTTCAAGCTTAACGTAAAATACTTAACACATCAACTCATTTGTAAATGAAGAAGAAGTTTCAAGCTACTTTATACGTGGGAGTTCGATTCTTTAAAAAGCCAGTAATTTACTGGTAATAAACTATTTTATCACTCTATCCCTGGGTTCACATAATATTCAGATAGGTACGTAACATTTATCTCTTAAGAATTCTACGAGTAGTCTAAACATAAAATTACATCAACAGTTCTTTACAGTTTGCTAAGTTTCTAATGAAACAAGCCGATATTAAATTTTAGAAAACTGTTATACGTATATCTTATAGACCTTTTCTGATTTCTTTCATAAGCGCCTGTCTATAACGCGACTCTGACCTAAAAAAATATTTATCTGATTATATTTATTACAGAGACTTTTAGCTTTGGCTTGAGACGTCACTTACTTCATACAAGGAGCTCAGCTTGTCAGTTCTCTCATTCCCCATCTCTGACTTACACCAACAAGTACAGGCTAATAATAATACGATATCGCAGCAGTCACTGGCAACTTTTAGTATAGCTCTGTTAACCCTCAACAGGTCATGGCAGTGCGAAACGTCTACAGCATACACTCCAGCTGCTGCTACTCCAACTCCATCCTGGTCATCTAGAATGCTATCATACAAATACACTGGTGTCCAAAATTAAAGCAACAAACAGAAATTGGGCAAGGTTGCTTTTATTTTGCCACAAAACGGCATAAAGAGGTGACAGTAATGCAAAAACATTGTAAAGAATACAGAACGTAAAAAACTGCTACATCCAGAACGGTAGATAAAAATGTTCTTCGTTTTTTCCAATTTAACAGATTTGCATACACATTCCACAACTGGTTAATGTGCTCAGTATGGGGCGTGACCACCTCTGGCACCAAAACAGGCCTGACAACGACGGCACATGTTATGAATGATGTCATGATGAGGCAATAACGCCTATTCTTCCCGCAGAGCTGCTCGCTGTCTTGGAGAGTGGTTGGTGGATGCTGCCGTGATGCAATTCGTCTCTCTAGTGCATTCCAGACATGCTCTATGAGACTGGAATCGGGAGGGCGAGCAGGCCACGCCATGCGTGCAGTATCTTCCGTTTCCAAGAAAACATCAAACACCACTGCTCTATGAAGTCGAGCATTATCGTGCATCGAAACGAAATCTGGGCCCATAGCACCTCGCAATAACCGCAGATTAGGTCCCAAGATCTCGTCACGATACCTGACAGTTGTTACACCTTGCCGAATCACCCATACAAAATCAAGAAGAGGGGTTCGAGTGGTAAACACAATCCGTGCCCAGACTATTAGGAATCCTCCTTGATGTCGGTCTCTTTCCACAATGTTTGGGTCTCGAAATCATGTTCCAGGTTCCCTCCAGATGCGAATCCATCGAGAATCACTCTCCGACTAAACCGGGACTCGTCTGTGAAAACAACATTGACCCACCATTCGACCGTCCAGATGGCATTTTGATGACACCACTAGAGACGTTCCCTTCTCTGAAGACGCGTCAGAGGTAGACATACACCAGGTCTCCGACAATAAAGACCACTCTACCGAAGCCTTCTGCACACTGTTTGCCTCGATAAAACATGTCCACTAGATGCTGCGAACTCATACGCCAGTTGCCGTGCGGTACTAAGTCGGTACTGTCGTGCCCTTCCAGCCAAATAACGGTCGTCTCTTCTGAAGTCACACCTGAGCGGCCCTGACTTGCTCTTCGGGATACAGTTTCGATCTCAGTAAAGTGCCGCCCCATCCTAGAAAAAACAAACGATTGACTTTAAGCCATGCGGCCAAATCAGTTTGATTGGCCCGCTCACATTCTTTCGGTGACCCTCCACCGCAGAGAGTCTGGGACTTATCTTCTCTGTGCCATACTGCACCGCCAATGGCTGTGTACACAGCGATTGTGGATGTTTATGGTACCCGGCAATCACTACCTTTCATAGGTGCCTTGACGTCATCGTTGGTAGGGTTGTCCGTTGACCGGAATGCCATCTTGCATGCAGAACACCATCGTACGGACATCTGGTTGGCAGTTTTTATGATTATATCGTGAATTAGGTACAGGACGGGGAAAGAGCGGTTTGTTGCTTTAATTTTGGACAACAGTGAAGTTAACTGGGTTGTTTCCTGTTCATCCTACAATGATCATCGGCCATTTTCATTATTCACGGCTGTAGTATGTAGTAGATGCTCCTTCATTAAGTTAGAAGATGCTGATATTTTTTCCCTTTGCTTAAAATTGCATTGGTTACCTGTACTCATCGAAGAGTAAGTGTTGTAGAAAATAGGACCTTAGATACACGTAAAGACATATGTCGTGGGACCACATCGAAATTCCGTGTGAGAAAATAGCGATCCGAAATGAGTATTGAGTTTATCGTGATAGATAAATCGATCTGCGTGTAGGAACGCTTTTTTAAAATTTAGGCTTTCGTCGGAATTTCCTTCAAAACTTATCAGATATTCTGCCTGTAATGTCACTGTAATCGACAGTGAACTGTCGGTTAACAAATAAAAAGAACAAAATAGTAAGAAATAAATGAGACTTGAAGGAATGCTGCCAAACGTCTGTTAGTAAAATGCCCTCAACGTCTTGCAGACAGTTGGCTTTGCGCTCCTCACCTGACATTTCGAGACTCGTACCTCTGAATTGGCTCGACGAAATTAAGATCCAGTATCTACATGATTAATCACTTCACTGAGTGACACCGTTTGGTTAGCCACACTCCCGCCTCGGATAGGTAATTCTAAAAAATGTGTTTCGATTACTGGGCAGCACGAGTGGTTGCAGATATCACTGTTTACTACAGACATAAAGCGTACAAATGCGACCACGTCATCACGCTGCCAGCAGGCTTCCACAAATGTTCCGGGGTTCTAATCTGGCGGCGAAAATCTCACGGCTCATTACTCTCTGTGAAACAAGGTGCGGTAGCTGACCGAGTGGCCTTGTTTAACTATGGCTACACACCGCTTCACAAATGAAAAACGCCTTTGTGCTTTGGTTACGCCCATCAGTTACATTACAAGAGAAGTTATTCACCTTATTCTGCTTCACTACCACAGAATAAACCATTAAGGAACTGCAGGTGTGATAGACAGTGAGACGGCTATCTGTTTTCAGGCACTACCTTTCGAGAATCGAGACATCCCATTTCTATAGCACCGTTCTGTTTCCTGTTGCGAAGGCATGTATGATGTCGGTTTTCAACGTACAGAGTAAAAACCATACCGTTACGACTGTTTGAAATGACGATTATAGTAGTGTACGTGCTATGTAGCCACTGTTTTTCACGACAATCAGCAAATCTCTACTTGTACAATTACCATAAAATTCTAAATAAAAAATGCACACCAAAACTATAGAAAATGCCTCGGTTCTTAGTTTGCTTTAGTTACCTTAGTTCTTGCTTCACAGAAATACGGCTCTTCTAGTGAAGAATTAATTAATTAAAAAGGAAAAAAATATCAGGTTGACATTGTCTTCGTCTTTGGCAAAGCCGTCGACTGCGCAGACAGAAAATTTTACTAGAGGGATTAAAACGTTAAGGCGTTTAACGCATTCCTCTTATGTGTATGGAGCCTTATCTCAACGACAGAAAAAAAGAGATTGACATTGACAAATGGCTCGAAACGAATAAAACTAAACTCGGAGAAGGGAAACGTTAAATGCGGAGTGTCGCAACTTTTGATATTTGCCTACTTCCGTTCCTGATCTACATAAATGATTTACCGAAGCCACAGACAAAAAATGTTGTATTTGTGGATGGTACAAGAGTGCTCGTAAAAGGTGTTAACGCACTCCTATCAGACATAACAAGGAGAATAATGATATTCCGCCTGCCGCTGTGGCCGAGCAGTTCTAGGCGCTACAGCCTAGAGTCGCGCGACCGCTGCGGTCGCAGGTTCGAATCCTGCCTCGGGCATGGATGTGTGTGATGTCCTTAGGTTAGTTAGGTTTAAGTAGTCCTAAGTTCTAGGGAACAGATGACTTCAGAAGTTAAGTTCCATAGTGCTCAGAGCCATTTGAACCATTGGAATTATGATATTCCACGTATGATACGTATAAAACGCCAGAGGGATAACAACCTGGTGTGGTACCAGCATGTGAATAAGTTGACCTAAATCACATTTTCGTCGCTTTGGCACTTAAAAATTTCTCTCACGGTTTTGAGCTGCAGACTAGATTGCTAGCATTCAAAGCATACTGTCACTTGATACTGCCCTATAGCGTTATCTTCTGGATGAGTAGAGCTAAGGTCAAAAAGTTGTTAGTTCTGCATAAGCTTACAATAGGAGTATTATGTAACGTTCACAACAGAATAACTTGCAAAAGTCTCTACAAGGCTCCTGGGATTCGTAGACCCATACTTGCACTTACTCCCTGATAGTATTTATGCTTAATAATAATAAGAGAAAATTTAGGATGAAGTACGAAATTCTCAGCCATAAAACTGAAAAAAAGTATCATATTTGTGAAAAACCTTACGAACTACAGCATTAGCTGTCTGCTACTCCGTGGCAAAATACACATGCCCTGTTTGGTACAGATCGCCCATGCAAAACTGATCGACAAGGCACTCATTGAGATGGGCAGGTTTATTACCGAGCTCTTGCGGTCTACACTATTTGTAGGCTATCTGATACTGCTCCCCTAGACGTCTGTTATGGGGTTTCTGTCAGCGTGGGAGGGACACACCTGGTCACCACGCCTAGGAATCCATTATATGATTATATGCCAACTGCCAAGAGAAAAGGGTCCACGAAAGGCACAAGAAACAGCGACAGATTAAAAATGACGCCATCCAAACCAAGTGCAAACTGTGAACGTTGCTCATTTCTGTCAGCTATCTGAAAATCTCCTTCCCGGCCACTAAGACCAAGGTGTAAGCACCAAAACTGGGGGTTTCTAGTTGCAGAAGCAAAAATCATGTGCCACTTGTCCTCTTACAGGTACAGTTTTGCATTCTACACCGAGGAAGATTTATTTCAGATGTCTCCAATTCCTCTTGAGATTGCCCACTTTAGGTCATCCATGGAGTAACGTTCGATGTATCTACGTCTGGACATATTTACTTATATACCATTTTACGTATTCTATAATTTTTTTTAGTTCTTTCTATTGATGTCTCTAACAAAAAAGGTAATCCAGTAGCCTGAAATCTTGGCGATTATCTTTTCCTATGTATTCCTTATTTTTTATGTCCTTGTATTGATACTTCTGACACGAATCAAAAAACTAGAAAATAACTCCGCTCGCCTAAATTTTCGGCTATTGTACATATGTGGAATATATTCAGACGACAACTGTCTCTTTATCATGCACCTTTCTTTAGAGGAGGCTATATTTTTCATGAACTTTTCTTTTCTTTTTTGTGTTGATAATACTGACACGAATTAAAAAATTGATAAAAAACCTGTCTTTTCAGCTAAGATTTCGGAAATCGTGCATATTATCCTTGATGGTCCTCCTCTCTTAAGATGTCATGACAGGATTATTCCTATAAAAGCAACATGACTGTCGGCACATCATAATTCCTAACATTGTTTATCTTCAAGGATCACGATGGCTTCATAAACGGCCTTTCCTTACCAGGGACTCACTGCTTATAGCTTTATATGCCATGCGTTACGATAACTTGGTTACTTCATGCAGAAAAATGACAACATTAGGTTCATGGCTGTCTAGTGGCAAATTTTGTTAAGATTAAATATAACGCAGTTTCAACATTAAAAAAATTGAGCGAGATCCATAATGATATGAATGTAAAAGGCAGTCGTCCTATGTGCCGGTTTAAGTAACTGGAGAAAAGAGTGTGTATTTGATAGAAAAAGTAATCAGTTTATTAACAGTGTCCATTACTAGCAAGCTTCTATTGAAACTCAGCAGAGATGTGAATCTGTGGGAGAACTGGTTAGCGAGCAGCTTTATCACAGGTTGGATTATTTCTAAATCTCGGAGCGTATCAGCCTCTGTTCCATCAAACGCACTTTTCCATCATGACATCCCATGAGTTAGCTCTCTATTCGAGGAATATATGTCTAGAATATTTCTTTTCTTGGCGCTGCAATGATTCCGAAAGTTGATTACCGATCTTTCTATTTTTTTAAATTCGTTTTGACACAACATTTCAGGTGAATGTTGATGGAGACGTGTACAGGATGATGTGAAGATGGCTCTCAATCTCTAATGACTGAACCTGTAACGTAACAAATATACAGTTATTACAAATTATATTACACTTCAAAAATATTATTAGTTCCGTATTTTGTTAAGTACATATTTAATATGTAAATAATTATTTTTAAAGTAAGTTATTAATTTTATCGTTAGAGCTGTCAAGTCTTCCTTGATATCAGTTAGATTACTATGTTTGTGTATACTGCGTACACACATGTAGTTGCTGGTGAGCCTAAAAAGTTGCATCATGAGAAAAATGTAACTGGTATCTAGTAAGTATGAAAGATTCAGTTAAAACCAGTGGTCCGAGATTATTCTGCATAGGTTGAACAGTAAGACCAGCAGAACATTCTATCAAATATCAAGTGAAACCCATATGTTTACAAAATAAGTGATCACAGAAAAATTGCAACACAGCAGACGGTTGATGTGCAAAAAGTTCATGTAGTCATGTAAAAGCTATTAACAACTCCTTTGTGTTGCAGTCTATGATTTATTAAGAAACTTAAAAAAAACGACGGGACTAATTTGGTATTAAAAAATTAGACGATTTGAGACTTTCGAGTTTCAGAATAACTCCGCAAAAACAGTGAATTTGGCAAACTAGGGCAGTTAACTGTGCTATTAGATCTTACTTGAACTAGGAATTGACTTCATCGAATTTTAGATGTTGATACTGGTTACCAGGGTGAATCAGTAAGACTATCTGCGCTTACCGAATACCTGCAAAAGCCTTACCCACAGTTAATGAGCGCTATCTGCCACTGACTTTCTTTAGTTACTAAATCAGATTATTACTGTTACAATGATTGGCACTTGGCGTTTCTGGCTGATTACCATAATAATAATAACAATAATAATAATTATTATTATAATTATTTTCATGATCTACATACATAACTAACTTTGTGTGGAACCCACAGAGCGTGAACCCTATGCACACTTGACCGGTTTTTTTATATGTCACAGTTATTTCAATATAGACAATTAAACTGTGACTTGCCAACCGACATTGATTCTTTCCCTGATATATTACGTGTAAACATTGATAGCTGTAGGAGATATTCCTTTTCTTTCAAAACAGAGTTGAGGTGGTGACTGTAGTCAAAGCGTAGTGGTTCCGTTAGCAATTAACAAATAAAAACACGGTTCAAATGGTTCAAATGGCTCTGAGCACTATGGGACTTAACTGCTGTGGTCATTAGTCCCCTAGAACTTAGAACTGCTTAAACCTAACTAACCTAAGGACATCACACACATCCATGCCCGAAGCAGGATTCGAACCTGCGACCGTAGCGGTCGCGCGTAAAAAGACGGTTCTTTCAAATGATTTTCATTATTTTTCATATTAAAACTAAGAAGTCCGAACGCAATAATTGAAATATATTTTCATTAGTATCAAATACAGGGCGAACCAATTCGCTATTTCCCCCCGTAGATAAATCGTGCTACCTAAGGCACCGCGTCGTCGAAGGACAGTCCATGAGTCCTTGAAGAGAATCTACTCTAGCGGACTTTTGAGGCATTTTAGGATAATAAACGAGTTTCGGAGTTAGAAGCATGCTGTTAACGATTAGGTGTACTAGTAGGGCATTTTACAATAATAATTTGACAATAATGGAAATTAATTACGATTGATATTCTAGCCAGCAATTAATGACGGCTTGTAATAAATGCACCGACGTACACCAGCGAATAAAAAATGTGTGCAAGCGAAGTCGAGATGAAAAGCCTATCAACAACAGAAATGGACGGTAATGTTGAGACAGAAATTGACAGGGAAATAGTAAAAATCGAGAGACAGAGCTTTTGGTTCACAGGCGGAAACTTGACGTCGTAATATGAGAAGACTACCAAGTTAAACAAAAACATATAATAAAATAACAAGTAATGAATAGATGAAGAAATAAATAAAATAATTTCGGATCTAGATGATTAGGTATATTAATAATTTTTACTTATGGACCGTCTGACAGCAACTGAATAAAACACAATTTTAGTGCCATACGCGTTTCGCCTTTATTTTCTGCAAGGCATCATCAGTGGCCTGGAATATATACATATGTTAGCTATTTTATTTACATTTTTGTCATTGTGCCTATAGGTTATAAACAGTTCCTGTGGTTGGTATTTCCTATTAAGTAGTAATGTTTTGAACTGTACTTACAGGCTGTGTGGACAATTTCCTACATATTACGCTCCTGTTGCATTTTTGTTGTTGTTCTCCTTCTTATGAACGCCAATTTGCGGTTCTTTTCCCCATTCCACAACACTATGCACTGAACGCTTGTTTTAAAGCAATGTTTTGGTTTCTGTTGCCGACTGTCAAATGTTTTTGCCAAAGATCGAATGTTATTGCCAAACTTATGGGTGTAACTATTGAAGTATCTGTGGTCTGTTCGTGTATGCATTTGTGTGTGCGTTTGTGTATGTGTGTGTGTGTGTGTGTGTGTGTGTGTGTGTGTGTGTGTGTGTGTGTGTGTGTTTTGGTGTGATATATATTTTTTTGTGCTGTGTGTGTGTGTGTGTGTGTGTGTGTGTATTTTGGTGTCTATATATCGCTGTGTGTGTGTGTCTCCAGATGATGTGGGGAAGAGTTTACTTTTTTTTTGTTATTATTTTTTGTTTTATGTTATCATTTCCTTTACTAAGTGTAGTAGGGAGCCTGTGCTGATGTTTGTTTGTTCATTTATCACATGTTTGTTTTCTGCTATGGCTTTCTGGATGTGGAAGTTTTCTTGCATTTGTATAAGATGTTTGTCATGGTTGCTTGTCCTCATTATATTCATTTCTTGTTCCATGTTTGTAGGATGATGGTTGTAGTGTTTTAAACGCTCTGCAAATGTGGAATGGTTTGTTTCATACTTCCAACATCTGATATGTTCTTTGTATCTTGTTTGAAAATTTTCAAACAAGATACAAAGAACATATCAGATGTTGGAAGTATGAAACAAACCATCCCACATTTGCAGAGCGTTTAAAACACTACAACCATCATCCTACAAACATGGAACAAGAAATGAATATAATGAGGACAAGCAACCATGACAAACATCTTATACAAATGCAAGAAAACTTCCACATCCAGAAAGCCATAGCAGAAAACAAACATGTGATAAATGAACAAACAAACATCAGCACAGGCTCCCTACTACACTTAGTAAAGGAAATGATAACATAAAACAAAAAATAATAATAATAAAAAGTAAACTCTTCCCCACATCATCCGGAGACACACACACACACACAGCAATATATCACACCAAAACACACACACACACACACACACACACACACACACACACACACATACACAAACGCACACACAAATGCATACACGAACAGACCACAGATACTTCAATAGTTACACTCATAAGTTTGGCAATAACATTCGATCTTTGGCAAAAACATTTGACAGTCGGCAACAGAAACCAAAACATTGCTTTAAAACAAGCGTTCAGTGCATAGTGTTGTGGAATGGGGAAAAGAACCGCAAATTGGCGTTCATAAGAAGAAGAACAACAACAAAAATGCAACAGGAGCGTAACATGTAGGAAATTGTCCACACAAGCTGTAAGTACAGTTCAAAACATTACTACTTAATAGGAAATACCAACCACCAGAACTGTTTATAACCTATAGGCACAATGACAAAAATGTAAATAAAATAGCTAACATATGTACATATTCCAGGCCACTGATGATGCCTTGCAGAAAATAAAGGCGAAACGCGTATGGCACTAAAATTGTGTTTTATTCAGTTGCTGTTAGACGGTCCATATGTAAAAATTATTAATATACCGTAATATTACACGCAACTGAGGAAGACAGGACTATAAAAGTTGAAGATGTCAAGATGATTAGACTTGGTAATTGAACGCTGTACTAATGCTCAAAGTTAGACTCTCAGGAGCTCTATAAAATGTTATATTAAATCTTTTACGGGGTCTGTGGATATCGAGATATGGACGACTAACATTAAAAGTAGATTTTAAAAATCGAGAACGGACTGGAAATGATGTCCAGAATTTAGTCACCAGGACTATTAACAAAATTTGAAAAGAACATTAAAAAACAGAAAAGGAGAAAGCACCACCATAGCCGGTCCCAAGCCCGCTTGAAGAAGAAGGAACGGCAAGATTAACGCCTGATAGAAAAGCGTCCACCAGGCTTCGGATGACAGCACTTTGAAGGGCCCCTGCCCTGGGTTACAGGCGAAGATGACCAACGGCGGCTGTTGAAAGTCCTCTAGGGTTTACAACCCTTGTTGTTACCTCGCAGTTAAGAACTGCCTCGGTTTACCCAAACTAAATTGCGAATAATTATGCATGACGGAAAAGTTCAAAGGAGAAACTACTCCAGATGGTAGCAACACAGATATAGCCGCTGTTGCCACAGGTAGCGCTGATTGGGCCCAAGGATTCTGAAGAGATCAAAACGCTATGGGAAAGTGAATCTGAATATCCTGAAAACGCAAAAATCAAATTAGGTAAGAAGGAATTCTGTGGAACTCCAAACGTCAACTTTTTGTTAAATGTTATTATACTTAATTAACTAAATAAAATTTTAGAGGAAGAAAAATCTAAGCCCTTGTAATACTGAAAACAAGATTCACGAACTGTAGCGTACTACTCTCTGAAAACCACAGAATATTTGAAGCGAAACCCGAAGAAAGAATTACGAAGACCATAACTCGTCTTGGGTCTGCATTCTGCGTGCATAGAAATTCCACTTCGCATCGGGAAGACTATAACTTTTTACCGTGGAACGCGCATGCAAGTTTTATACACTAATAAATTGTCATGCCCCAATCAGCAGAAACAATTCCAGGAAAGTAGAAATATTTAGATAACAATGGGAAGATGAAATAAAAAAACCAAAATCTAAATATTCTGTTGCGGGACTTTAACGCTCAAATACGGAATGAAAAATCGCTTAGTAGTATTGTATGTAACTATCCCGCACACAACTAGAACGCCATAAGGCTAACAGAACTCTGGAAGGCTTTCAACCTTAAGTTAATGCTGAGCCACTTCAAAAAACTACCAAAAATTTCCAAAAACAGAAGACACGGAGTTCACCAAATTTCATATAGACCATGTGACAATATCTAAAAAAAGACCGAATGAAATTATGACTGTCAAAATGAAGAACAGGAGTAGGTTGAACAGATCATCATGTATCTCTCGTAGTATCCAAATTATACCTCAAACAAATACAAGCAGGAAAACCTAAAAGGAACAGCACGTAGAACAAATCTTCAATATATACAGAAAATACGTAGAAAACATCTAGGTGGATAGTTCCAGGAAAACCACAGAAGTCTGCCGAGGAAGTGGCCAGTCTAGGAAGATCTCTTAAACACAGAGGTGGGACGCAAGTTGTGATGGATAGAAAAAAATTGTACAATAAAAAACCCATGAAAATTATCCATACATCCAAGAAAAGTTTTAAGAAATCACAGAAGAATATTCAACATGTAGCAATTTGGCACTGAAGAATCTTTTAAGAAGAATAACTCAACATACTCTTAAAAACATTTAAGAAAGAGCTGCGGAAATATCAGTATCCAAATTTAAGCTTAATGAAAGAAAATGGGACACTAGCTCTGAACAATACAGAGAACCTGAAAGTGTTAGCTCCACACACGCACACACACACACACACACACACACACACACACACACACACACACACACACTGGAAATTATTATTACTTACCTTCCCTTAATCGTACTGATGCCTCTATCGCGTAAAGTATTTCATCATTACCAAATAACCCCCTACAAATTGTGCAGAGCTCTGGTGACGGCATACATCTAATCTGTGGCTCAGGCGATGGAGCGCAACTTAACACCTGTGGAAAAAGGAAATTATTTAAATGTATGTAAAAAACTGAGCATACCCATGCACGCACGTGGAAAATAACTGCAGGAAATATTGCAACGTTCCAACGACTCACGCGGCCAGTGCAGCGGAACACAACAGTATGTCTTGAGCCAGTAACAACAGCAAACCGATGACTGTTCAACTGTGAGTGACCGACTGTCTGGAGTTACCTTGAACATTCTGTCTGTGCTTATAGTTCCATATAGAAATTCTGTTTATATAGAGTTTTTATTTAGCGTTTCCATTCGTTGATTGGATGTGATGACGCTAGTCTAGCCGTTGTCTGCTCTCTATCTGGCTGGTAGGTAGTGTGGGGAGGAAGAGTAGCAGGATTTTTCAAACTGTGGGCTATCCGCTGGGAAGGGACGGGGAGGTAACTGTCACTGAAAAGAGAATAGGTACAGTTATATATGGAAAACGGTTCATGTCCCAGAAACTAAATTTTTCACGAGACACAAAATTCTGTTTCACTAAAAAACACGTTTAGAGATTTTGGTGTGGAGTTATCATGTAGTAATTGGCCCCAAGGTGAAACAATATTCACCATTACAACATAATTTAGCCATCACGTGTGGTCAATAATCGAGTTTGAATGTACTGGAGATGACCTCTTTTCGAACCTGGTGATCTTGATGAGGCAACTCGCGTACCGTTTTCTCGGAATGATGGTGTTAAGCAAGTTTGTATTATTCATGTTCATTACAGCAATAAAAGAATGTGTAGTGACCATACAGATTTATTCATGATGTACCCAAAATACGGCCACAATCAAAATACAGCAAGGCAGACAATTGTGGGTATACTTCACCTTTATCTTGTCGATCCTTCGCTGGCTACTGGCCAATAGAGCTGTAAAATGATTCTGCGTGTCAGGTATGTACTGTAGAATTTTCCCTGCATCGTCAAGTTTCTTCTTTTTTATTGGAACAGGTCCACTATACACGTGTTTACACGGACCTGGCCCCTTCTCTAATTTAATACCCTTCTGAAGAACACTTATGTGGATGGGACCTGATCCCTTGTTATATCAATCAATGTGTGCAGATGTAAAGATTAGCTATCTCCGGCGAACGTAATTAAAAAAAAAATAGTGGACACGATACCTTCACCACCTCAGTGATTGATACATATCGTGCAGTGATGGGCATCGAAAATTTCCAAGTTGGTGGTTGTGGTTATCTTCACTCCCCGAATAACGAGGTATAATCGAATCTGCGTCTTCGGATACACAAGATTCTCCTCGTTGCCCAAACTGTTCTTAGAGATCTTGCTACTGACTAAAGTATCTAAATACAACAATTTTTCTAGTGTCTAAATTTCTACAAAAATATGAACATCAAGAGACTAACAAATTCGTAGTGCTATGCCTATATACTCGCCATCTCCTACCAGTTATTAGGATGTGTAGAATGAAGTAAATACTTACACGGTATGTTTATAAATATTTTCGTTAGTTTGGCCTACTGAGGATCACATAAATTAATTTATATCTTCTTCCTTTTCTCCTTTCCTTCATTCCAGCAGCTTTTCATTCCTTCCCTCTATTATCCTCTCCCTTCTCCTATCCATATTGCAACCGTCTTTTTCTTTCTTTTTTGCTTGAAGTCCTTGATACTTTTTACTTTTGCTGAACATTTATTTTTCTCTCTTTCCTCCTCTGTTATTTCCACTTTCCCTTAGGTCTGCTTTAATTCTGTTGAGCCATGTCATTCTTGTTTTTGAGTTTCTACCAAAAAAGTTAAGCCGCGCGGGGTAGGTGCGCGGTCCAGGGTGCCTTGTCGCAGTCCGTGCGGCTCCCTCCGTCGGAGGTTCGAGTCCTCCCTCGGGCATGGGTGTGTGTGTTGTTCATAGCATAAATTAGTTTAAGTTAGATTAAGTATTGTGTAGGCTTAGGGACCGATGACCTCAGCAGTTTGGTCCCGTAAGATCTTACCACAAATTTACAATTTCTAAAAAAGTTAAAAATTCTTTTTGTTATTCTTCTTTTTGTTATTCTTATCTCATCTATCCTTCTTAGTTGTGCGTAGAGTACAGCTCTTCTCGTTATCATTATGTCTAATTTTAGTGTTATTCCTTCATAAATTCCTTTATTGCTTCTGAGATTTCCATTTCCTACTGTCATATTGTGGTATCCAAATTTTCTTGAATATTTTCCTTTCATTCTTTTGTATTGCACCTAGTTGTTTTGCTGTGTTTAATAAAAGACGTTTCGAGCATAATGAGAGTTCTGTAGTGCGAGAGTTTTACAGTTATGGGTAAAACAGTATCGTTTGCAGTGTTATTTACCCAAGAACATTTAGGCTACGTCGGTTAGAATAAATATTTTCACTAAGTATGTAGAATCCATGTGCATCTGATGTGATACAGATGCCGAAACAACTTTGCTGTGCAGAATAAAATAAAAATAATTACTCTAATTGAACATGTATAGCGGAAATAACGTTGCTTTTCTTCGAATTTATTGATGATTTGGTGACAGATTGTAAAAACTCATGTATCCTCTTATTTTACAGTTTCATAATACTTTCTTGTTCGGTTCTGTTTTCGTTCAAGAGGTTCTGTAATTGTTATGATCTACTGTACGATACTGCGTTGACAAAAGATGCCCAGTTGAGTAAAAATTGGTTACGTAACTGGAGCATTATTTTCTTCTGTGCGTCACTGTTAAGAGGCTAAAAATTAGCCCAAAGGTTCACCGTAACAGTGCTGGTTTTTGTAGAAATTGGTATCACGTTAACGCCACTTCTTCTTAAAGACCTAGAGCTTATTATTTTAATTGACAGTCACTTAGCGTCTTTCTACCGAAAGAGGACGAGATCGGCTAATGTGGCAGTTAGGTCTTTGTTCTTTTATTCCCTCCTAAAATGCTGGTCAGCAACACCAGACGATGTGCCCAGTAGACGGCAGGTTCTTCATGACTCGCAGAAAGCAAAGCGTGACTGAAGAGAAATGGACTGCAAGCGCACTAGACAACAGCGCACTCGGAAAATTCCCTTAAGTGCCTAAGCAATGTCACGAAACATGAGGCATGGGACTTACAAATATATACTACTGATGTCGACACTTTTGTTGGCCGTTGCTGTTTACAGTTACGATTAAGGTCTGCATCACTGTATAGCGAATGCCACCGCCCTTAGGTCTTGATGAACGATCTGTCTCAGTGGCTAACATACGGCTCTCACATTCGGAAGAAATGGGCTTGTGATATGTATTCGGTATCCCACTTTGGGTTCCTTCAAATCACTGAGGGAGAATACAGATTTCCCCCCATTTTTGTACTCATGGGATAGTACTCTTTCGCTAATTGCAGAGGCGTCTGTGAGGAGCTGAAGTCTAGCATTCGTTCTTCGCTGAGGTCGTAAGATGGTCTCCGGATAAACTACTGGGGGGTAACAGTTCCTGAGCCCTAGTCCTGATCTTTGGCTTATCGTAGCCAGAATAGAAAAAATGACTTATTGTTACGATTCCACGTGGTACTTTAATCCCTCTGTATTAACATCAGAAAAATTTCCCGCTTCAGTGACAGCCGCGATTTTCTATCAATATTACGATGGCATCGAAGGCAACCATCTAGAACAAATTGTGTATCCCCATGTGCCGTTCATGTGATTTGCTGTCAGAGACAAGGTGGACAAAAATTGTGTTTATTTTATATTCTGAAAGGATTTGAATTAAGATTTCTTTATATTATTTTCAGAAAACAGAGAAAAATATTTTCAGCTTTATGTGACATCAAAGCGTTCAAAGATTAAATATTACATTACTGTAAGGAAATTCCTTGTTAGAACAACATTCCAATATACTAACAGTCTCTTAAGGAGTAATTTTCGGTTGACTTTTTAGCAAGGCACAGAATAATTCCAGTGAACCACGAACAGATAACGTCTATAGGAGTTCATGTTAATAAAATAATAAGCTTTAACAAATGAAAATAACCGCTGGTTATGTTACAACATTTTTTTTCATGTAACTGAAGTTACTGAAAATGAGTCCTGGATGCTCGGAACATAATTCAAATGAAATGAGGTGGGCCTAAAACATGACACAGTATCATAAGCCCAATTCATATTTACTGCATGCAGTGCCGGATTAAGCCAATGCAGGCCCCGTAGCAAATGCTGAAAAGAGGTCCTTGGTTTGCTTTAGGCCTCAAAGTTAGGATATAAAATAAAACACCACCCAAAAAATAAAGTTTTATTAATTTGATTTGGAAAAATTTAGAGAAAACACTAGTCACGTCATTGTCTCTATGCCAATCACATTCTGTGTTCATTAAGGTGAGGTCGTTTAGACGTTCTTGTAACATGGATTTGCTTAACTTCTTTTTAATGCGCTTTACTGCTGAAAGAGAACGTTCTCCACTCCAGGTGGTGACCATCAAAGACAGTTAAATGTGTAAGATTATTTCTACATTTCGGAAACACGATTCTAAACAGTTTCCCATTAAAAATAGCAGGAACCATATCTGCTTTGAGTAGCTCAACAAACTGCACCAGTTCGTCACCTAGACTTTCGTCCAAAATGTTTGGGTAAGCACTGACGACAATTGCAGTGCTTTTCAAGATCAGCACTTTGGCACTTTGGCTTCTGCTTCAGTATTAGAAAATCTGGACCACATTCCTAGGACGAACCCGTTTAACGATTTACATCGAGTGTATCCCATGTCAAGGTCTTGATCAGACGACTGTAGCGAAGTGGTAGTCTAGGATTTCGTTCCAAGCGACCGTCATTATTACTGTATTCGGAAGTAAAGAAATTATTAAGATAACATTTTATTATCAGATCAAACACCGATGACTGATACCTACAATGTTATACGTGTTGCATCTAGAGCAGGGGTGGCCAACCGCGCTTTATTTCAGTTTTGTTTCACGTAAACCCCCCCTTAAAACGTTCCATCAAGCGTCATTCGTATCATATCCAATTAAAATAGGAATATCTCAGTTCACTGATTCAACTATCGTTATATTTTCGTCTATATTGCGTTTGAAAAAAAGAACTACATTGGATTTATTTTGAAAACACGCGTGCCATATCCAGGAAAATATAGTTCGCCTTGGCGATATGCAACCAACAATCAGCAGTACTACGGACTGCGCAACCGGATACTTTTTTGTGCTGCGCGAGTGAGACGAGTGCTGGCCGCTGTGGCCGAGCGGTTCGAGGCTCTTCAGTCCGAAATCGCGCTGCTGCTACGGTCGCAGGTTCGAATCCTGCCTCTGGCTTGGATGTGTGTGATGTCCTTAGGTTAGTTAGGTTTAAGTAGTTCTAAGTCGAGGGGACCGATAACCTCAGATGTTAAGTCCCATAGTGCTTAGTGCCATTTCAACCATTTGAGTGAGACGAGTGCTACACATATCCAACACAACTCATATTTATTTTTACCGCAAACTCAAAACACTTTCGGCCGTAGAGTTACGGCCCTTCACATGTATACGTGGTGCATTTTCGATTGTGATAGACCTGTCATCACTTCAGGTAAATAAAGACAGCGTTCATCTTTTAACAATTAATCTTTGATTCTTGTCTTTAGTCTTAGTTGACTTACATTTGTTTTATGTGTTCAGTTATGATAAGTAGTTATACCAACAGACATTAACAATAGTTTCTGCCTCAGTACCTTCTTTTAATTTTAGTAGTACAAAATAAATAAATACTTAATTGTAATAATACGTTTTTACTGATGACGATTAAGGTTTCCGCTTTACAAAGGTAGAAAAGGGACTCTCCTAGTGCAACTTCATCTACCTGTCTTTCACTCTTATGTACAGCAACTTTTAATGCGATTGACTTGAAATGGAGCATAATTTTAAGAAAGAATCATAACAATAGAAGTCGATACGGGCGTCGAAATTTTAAAGTAAGGGTGGTAGGTCAAGTGAAGCATATGCAATTTTTTATATTTATGAAACGTGATGTTCAGAAATAACATATCAGTTTCCTAAGGTAGTTGAATACTACCCTCAAACATTCTCGAGAGAACAGATTATTAAGTTTCTGAAGTATGGATAGCACTCAAATGAAAAACAGACAACTCGGCGAGTAGTGTAGCTCTGTGGTACGATGTGCAGAGCCAGGTTTCTATTCCCGGGTGGGTTCCATTTTTAAATATAAGTGCGTAGTTAATATATATTTTTAAACATATTCACATACTCTACAAGCATTTCCATGAGGCGTGAAATACATAAAACCTGAAAAAAACAGCATTGGAGGCTGGTAATTGCTGGACAACTGGTACGAGTCTAGTACCGTCATTACTTTTTAGTATTTTTCCGTTCAGCTCGAATACCTACGTCATATAAATCCATGCTAATTAGCGCACACGTAATTGTCATTTTATGAAAAATGCATGTCTTCTTATTTCTAATTACGTATCACACTCAAAAATCGGGATTTCATTGCATATATAAATCCCTATTCATCTATCCTTTATATATAAGGTTGTTTAAAAAAAAAAAGAAAAACATTTCAAACTAATTTTTTCCATCTTAATGCATCCTACGCTCCATGGAAATGCCAGTCGAACACGAATGTTTATTTAAAATTTTACCACAACTGGGAACTGAAGGCCACCCATGTGGCAACTGGGCATCATACCACAGAGCCACACAGCCTATCAAAACAGTCAACTTGCTTTGCGGTGTTAAATAACTTCGGGAACTTTAAAGCAGATTTTGTAGGGAATTTTTGAGAATTCCATCGAACTACTTTAGGTAACTGATATTTGATTCTGAACTTCACGTACCATAATACAGGGTGTATATTTTAAGTTGACAAACCAGATTAACTCGAGAATAAGCTTCACACGAAAAAATGTGTAGAATCCAAAGTTGATTATTTTCGTGGGGGACATCTGCTGGTGCTAAAATTCACCCGCCACCCCAGCACCCTGAGGTTGGGGCGGGAGGCAACTTTAAAATTTCAAAAGGGAACCCCCATTTTGAATTGCAGAATCAGATTCTACATAAAAAACTACGTACATTTTATCTTAAACATTTGTTTTGATTCTTGGCAGTTGGCGCTGTAATTCAAGAAAATCCATGTTCTCATTTTTGCGTGGAAAATGGTTACGGATAGATAAAAAATACTTATTTACTTCGTAAATTTTTATTCGCTAAAACTAAGACTCTCCCTCTCTCCCCATAGGGTGAGGTTTGAGAAAGAGGACTTAGAGTTATTAATATTTGGGCTAGAAGAAATATTCAGAGTTTTACGAACATGCTATAAAATTACACTCCTGGAAATTGAAATAAGAACACCGTGAATTCATTGTCCCAGGAAGGGGAAACTTTATTGACACATTCCTGGGGTCAGATACATCACATGATCACACTGACAGCACCACAGGCACATAGACACAGGCAACAGAGCATGCACAATGTCGGCACTAGTACAGTGTATATCCACCTTTCGCAGCAATGCAGGCTGCTATTCTCCCATGGAGACGATTGTAGAGATGCTGGATGTAGTCCTGTGGAACGGCTTGCCATGCCATTTCCACCTGGCGCCTCAGTTGGACCAGCGTTCGTGCTGGACGTGCAGACCGCGTGAGACGACGCTTCATCCAGTCCCAAACATGCTCAATGGGGGACAGATCCGGAGATCTTCCTGGCCAGGGTAGTTGACTTACACCTTCTAGAGCACGTTGGGTGGCACGGGATACATGCGGACGTGCATTGTCCTGTTGGAACAGCAAGTTCCCTTGCCGGTCTAGGAATGGTAGAACGATGGGTTCGATGACGGTTTGGATGTACCGTGCACTATTCAGTGTCCCCTCGACGATCACCAGTGGTGTACGGCCAGTGTAGGAGATCGCTCCCGACACCATGATGCCGGGTGTTGGCCCTGTGTGCCTCGGTCGTATGCAGTCCTGATTGTGGCGCTCACCTGCACGGCGCCAAACACGCATACGACCATCATTGGCACCAAGGCAGAAGCGACTCTCATCGCTGAAGATGACACGTCTCCATTCGTCCCTCCATTCACGCCTGTCGCGACACCACTGGAGGCGGGCTGCACGATGTTGGAGCGTGAGCGGAAGACGGCCTAACGGTGTGCGGGACCGTACCCAGGTTCATGGAGACGGTTGCGAATGGTCCCCGCCGATACCCCAGGAGCAACAGTGTCCCTAATTTGCTGGGAAGTGGCGGTGCGGTCCCCTACGGCACTGCGTAGGATCCTACGGTCTTGGCGTGCATCCGTGCGTCGCTGCGGTCCGGTCCCAGGTCGACGGGCACGTGCACCTTCCGCCGACCACTGGCGACAACATCGATGTACTGTGGGGACCTCACGCCCCACGTGTTGAGCAATTCGGCGGTACGTCCACCCGGCCTCCCGCATGCCCACTATACGCCCTCGCTCAAAGTCCGTCAACTGCACATACGGTTCACGTCCACGCTGTCGCGGCATGCTACCAGTGTTAAAGACTGCGATGGAGCTCCGTATGCCACGGCAAACTGGCCGACACTGACGGCGGCGGTGCACAAATGCTGCGCAGCTAGCGCCATTCGACGGCCAACACCGCGGTTCCTGGTGTGTCCGCTGTGCCGTGCGTGTGATCATTGCTTGTACACCCCTCTCGCAGTGTCCGGAGCAAGTATGGTGGGTCTGACACACCGGTGTCAATGTGTTCTTTTTTCCATTTCCAGGAGTGTATTTCATTATATGGAAACACTTACGTGTGTGAACAGCTTTTTAGTCAGATGTATTGCTTCAAATCACAAATGAGAACCCGAATTACTGATGTTCATCTGGAAAACTCCTTGCGTGTAGCAACAACTTCAGTTGACATCACCATTGACTCACTTAATTCAGTTAAACAAAGGCAGACATCCCACTAACCTTACGTTTCATAAAATTATGTAGTAAATGTTCTTTCCTCAGATTTGTTTTATTGTCTTTAAAAATTGATTGATATTTACTGTTTGTTTTGGTTCACAAAGCAAAAATTGGTAATGTGGCGTGCGGGGAAATCCCCTCTCAAAAATTTGACCGGTTGCCGTAAAGGTTGGTCACTCCTGATCTAGAGCCTACATGCCATTTTTTTAACTTGGTAGCACATATAAACAAAACAAATAAACTTACTGTGGTCTTCAGTGCTTCTCGTTTTCATGTCGCTAAATTTCGCAATCACCAGATAAAATTTTATTTCACGGTCTTATTTTCATCTGCTTCTGTTAAACAGTAGTATTGTGTCCTATTAGTCCTCAGCAACCGTCAAAGAAACAACGACACAAAAAAGCAGGAACCAGGAAACTACAGCACTTTATAAAAACAATAATCCACCAACAGGAAAGCAGCCTTCACTCTAGATGGCTCGGGTCAAAAGTACCGCAAGAAAATAATGTACTGTATAAGGAGTGAACGGCTGTAACAGCAGACTGACAAAAATTAATGTAGTATCCAGGAAGCAGTTTCTTATTGCTAGCCAGTAGGTCCATATTGTATCTGACTAGATAGGGCAACATTAGAGCATTCTCCTGTAAGTTTTATGGTGTTGTCAACTTACGACACATAATGTATGGTGTGGCTACCACTCAGTTTTAGAAATGAGCTAAAATCGTTACTACTCATTGCGGATTTGGACGCCACTGTCTTTTCACTGGACGGTAGACGGAACGCCATCCATATCTAACTCGGCAGAATTTTGTATACCCTGGTGCGAGGTCCCTAACATTTGCTCACCCTTGCTATATGGCTAATTCGGCACTGACTGCATGCATCATTTACGGTAACTACTTCTTCCATTACAAACCATGTCAACACATGTGAAAATAGTGAAATCTATTTTAAAGTAGATGATTAATTTACTATCTTAGAATTTAGTTCAGTATAGGGTAAACATTTGCCACGTATAAGCTAAATTTTTGTAAGCTACGGATGTAGTCCAGCATGAAATGATGGTGTTTAGATATAACACAATCTTTTATAACCTATGGACATAGTTAAGTACGAAATAATGACAATGAAATATAACTGATCGGGTAGTTATTTTCATTTCCATTTCTACAGGAGTGTAGCGTTGGAAACAACGAGGGAAATTAAGATATCTGTTAAATGCAGGTCGTCTGTAGTGCTTCTCGATAAGCAGGCATCACAGCGGCAAAAAACGACAAAGTAAGCTCCTTTTCGCCCTCTCCAACGCAGACTTTTAAGATTATTCCGTAAGAATCATTAGACTGGTAGCACTAAATCTCTGAAGAGCACAGATTTGTGACTTACTTGTGGAATCGCCGTTGGCCTTTGTTATTTGCAAACAAAAGAGCCGAGAACCGGCTTAAGGTTCACCCGTGTATCGGCAGAACAACCAGCTTTCTATAATAACAAAGAAGATAAAAGGGGGTGTGAAGAAGGAGGAATGAAACCAAAAAAAAGAAAAAAAAGAGAAGGAAAAGAAAAGGCGAGAGGCGCTACGCGACGCGACAGGACTGCCACCTACCGAGAGCACTTTGTTTTGTAGCTTCTCTGGCGCCCAATCATTTGTAGTCCCCTGAGAGCAGATAGCATCTTCCTAAAATTTTTCGTTAACTCCCTCTCCCCCTGTCTATCTTTGATTGATCTTTGCAAACACTCGAGCTGTGAAGTGAATATCACATTGCGCGAAGCGATGTGCTATGTGTGTAGCGGCGATACTCGCAACGAAAAGTCTCATTGTAGCTGGTAGGGTGTATAGGCGAGGAATAACTCAGTTAATGAACGTATCTAATGCGGATTGTCACCATGAAATTTCTTTCTCCAAGATGTTATTCCTTGTGAACAAATTACTTCTGAAGTGCGTTAGTACTCAGTAGACGAAAAACAAAATCAAAAGGTTCGTCAAATTAATTGCCTATGTATTGAACTTTCTCTGAGCATATAAAAAGTGCTGAGAAAACGTTCGTCAGATTTCAAGACTATATCTCTTACATAACTGAACGTAGAGATTATGGGCGAATTTTAACCTACGCATTGAAACAAAAAGTTTACTCTGGTGCAAGTTATAAGTGGCTGATTAATATGGGTTTCATTGCTTCATTAACTTACGTAAATCGAGTCGAGATCACGATAAAACAGGAACAAAAGGCATTACACATTATCGGTTTCAGCAGGTGCAGTCACTCACAACAGCTACAACTTCGTGGCGTGATTTTCGTAGACAGTACGGTACTGCATCTTCTGCAGCTCAAAGCATTTGACGATGCCACCATCAGTTTCAAGACACTGCTTGTCTACGTAAGGAGAAATCTACGAAGAAGTTTTGCATGTAATCCACAGATGTCTTGTCGGCGTGCGAGACGAGAATCAGCTATTCACCATGTGTCTGCCTGGTGCGCTTTGTGCAACGTTTGTGTATTAAACCAAACTCTATTCACTTCGTACAAGCCTTTTATGATGGTTATAAACAACAACGTATAGAATTTTTGAAATTATTTCTGAGACTGGAGATAGGAAAGCAATAATTTCCTTTCGTGTTTACGGTTCAGTGGATAGAGTATGTTCCATGTAAGTGGAAATGTGGCCTGTCACCACGTAAAAACGTAGGAACACAGCAGCCACATACCACAGCTGAGCAAGAGGAAGAGACTGGACGGCTTCATATACAGGGTGGTTAGTTTGAAAAGCTTGTAAGGGTGTTAAAGGGTTGGCTGTGCTGATAAATAATTGTTAAGAAAAAATTGCGGGCTGATCGGCACTGAATTTAGTCAAGCAGGTTGTTTCACGCGCAAATTCAAGCGGCGCGCCACAGGCGGTGTTACCGAATGTGTGCTTCGTTTGGTTTCCCAAAAACCGAACAAGAGAGCGATATAAAAAATTGGACGTGGGACGGTAGTAGGAATCGAACCTGAGCCAAAGGTTGAGCAGTCTCGTGTGCTATCGCTAAGCTATTTCAACAACTGACATTAATTTTATCTGGCGGATAGCTTGAATTTCGGCGTGCAACGGCCTGATTTGATAAAGTCAATGCTAAGTAACTGGGGAACGGCGTAACGTATCGAATTCTTTCTTAGCAATTTTTTCTCAGCACAGTCTACCCTGCAACACCATTACAAGCTTTTCAGACCATTTCTGATCAACCTGAATTTTGCACCGTCACTTGATAAGAGAATTGAATACTATTATTTTCTCAGGAAAAGGCGATTACAGGAATCATGTTCCTGAATATGTTATAGATATGGGTTTTGCCACATTTGTGAGAACATGCCCAGAATTTCATTTTACAACAACACTGAGCACCACCGCACTGGTACCTGTATCGAAGAGTGTTTCTAAACAAAGAGCTGCCTCAACGAGGGACAAGCCACAAGAGGCCTTGAATGCAGTACTTTCACACAAAAAAGACATTGTAATCCCATACATTAAGTTAAATGGTTCCTCAAAGTTTCTATATTTACTCGTATAGATAGAATCTTAGGAAATTTGATGAATTATTTTGAAAGAGCCAGTACTTTGGCCACCTCGGTAACTAGGTTCGTCGCGAATAACCCGCGCAATACCAGGGGAGAGGGGGGTGTATGGTTCAAATGGCTCTGAACACTATGGGACTTAACTTCTGAGGTCATCAGTCCCCTAGAACTTAGAACTACTTAAACCTAACTAACCTAAGGACATCACACATATCCATGTCCGAGGCAGGATTCGAACCCGCGACCGTAGCGGTTGCGCAGTTCCAATCTGTAGCGGCTAGAACCGCTCGGTTACCAGGGCCGGCCGAGGGAGCTGTTCTTTATGCTCACTTCTTGAAACTATTATAATTTAGTCAGTCATTTTATATTTTGAAATTAGAAAAATGTTGTTTTTAATGATGTTACCTACATACAAGTTTCCACAAATGTTTTAAATTTTTCATTTAAAATTAACACAGAAATTTAAGTCTTAGTAGTAGATATCTCTTTCAACAACAAATGTTATATTCTATGTTTTCAGGTTCAGAACCTGTCTTACATCTCAGTATCTGTTTAAAGTGAATGTTGTGCATAAAAGTCAACAAAAACCAACGAGGTTTGCATTTTTTAATATTTTTGTGGTGATAATAAAGTACCCCATATCGGTAGTATACGTTATAGAAAACGCAATGATATTGCTAAGAGTGTGCTAAAAGATGTTTTCTGGTTCTTGGCCCTTCTTGAACATCAGTACCTCTTCTAAAAGTGTGTTGTTAGTATAAGTCAACAACAATTAACGAATAGAATTCTATTTCGTTTTATAGCTTTTTTTAAGGTAGGCGTAAAGACCCCCCCCCCCCCCCCCCCCTCCCCTGGTAATGCGCGTTATGGAATATGATTTGGTATTGCTGGGGTTAATACTCCATTACGAACTTCAGGTCGTTCTGGCTCATCTTCTGATGATGATGATGATGATGACGATGAGGTCCCATACTCATTGACAGAGCGTAGGGGACGATGCGGGAGACCTGCAGCGCCGTACTAGGCAAGGTCCTAGCGGAGGTGGTTTGCCATTGTCTTCCTCCGACCGTAATGAGGTGAATGATGATGATGGCACAACAACACCCAGTCATCCCGAGGCAGGTGCAAATCCTTGACTCCGCCGGGAATCGAACCCGGGACCCCGTGCTCTGGAAGCGAGAACGCTACCCCGAGACCACGAGCTGCGGACTCACCTTCACATAGAGGCGTTTATTAAATCGTTTACAGATGACTGTTACGTATATAGCACGTATTAACTGGCTTTCTGCTTCTCTTCCTTTACCTACTGTAAGTCAGGGGGAATTGTGTAACAAGATACCAAATACGATATCAAGTAACTGTGCACGTCGCATTACCAGCGTTCTAAGTTACTTATGTAACGCATCATGATGATGATTACGCTGATAATTACTTGTAGTCTCTAAAGTTGTAGAGAAGGCAGTTTAAAAGAATAATTTCCCATTCTCTGAGACTCGCAGCGTGGTCTTGATGCAGTGAATTAAGTAATAAACCGTAAACGTAAGGAATAAATAAAAGCACGAAGAGTCGCACTTTTCCCAAACAAAACTGAGACTATCCAGTGTGAGATACAGTCGCACTAATCACGAGTACATAGTTATCTCCACGGCGTAACGTCTAGAAGATTTTCCGGAATTCCACTGCAGACACTACCAGTAACACCGGGTTCGGAGTATTGCTGGTGGTACTTGTCCGTTGTGGGTACGGGCGCACGTTTTACGCAGCGGTCAGACCCGCAGCTGGTGCGCCTTCCGCGAGTAACTGTCCACAGCTGCCGCAGAATCCATCATATCGCAGTATGCAAATTTCGTCCGGCTTCACTCCCCCCTTGTTAGTGCCCAGGCGATGGATCAGAGACGCGCGCAGTTCCCGCAAGGGTCTTCTCAGATCGTGGCGAGTTACACCCAGCAAGCTGTCAGGTACGCTGCAACTGGTCAGCTTCCGTTTCTGTTCTGCTTGTTACGCGCAACACGCTGACGAGTAAACTTCATGCAATAGGATTTCTCACTGCAGTCCACCGTTAATCTCAGACCACATGCTTTCTGTAATAGTTGACCTGTCAGAACAGTTGGGCTGTGGGATTACCCTGCAATGTTGCCAGATTTCTGGGGAAATTACAGTACTACAGAAATGCTGGATTTCCGTCGGAAAGCTTCAAAGTATGCAAGTAGTCAACATACGCCGAAATAAATAGTGGAAAATTCAAATTTCAACACTTGCAGGGGCAGAGATGTGGTGCACGTGTGGTCTGACGCTCGAAACGTTCGGCCTTGCTTGGTCCTTCTCGAAAGTACTCGGAACAGCGGAAGATTTTATAGAGCAGTGCAGTGCGGCGCTTTTCGGTGGACGCAACATTCTTCAGTTCAGTTCGGCAGAAACGTGGTGTCAGCGCTGTTTATTCTTCGCTATTGTTTGTGGTATAAAGGAAGTTCACAGGTCTCGTAGCTGTTTGCGCAAAAAAAAAAAAAAAAAAAAAAGGCTAACTAGCGATCCTTGTTCACAGGCCTTTAAGAATGAATGGGGATAATAGAACAGAAGCATGATAGTTCTCAGTATCTATTATACAGCCGCATAATCGACTGACACTGCAGATTTGGTATGGAATGATACAATAACACCATGCAGAAATAATTTAAAGGTTTAGTTGAGGATGAAAGAGCAAAAAATTACATCGATCGACAGACGACTTGTGCAGGATTCATTAGTCTGTACATCAAGAAGCACTTTGTGCTAAATATTCAGGCGTAGACCACATAATGGAACTGGTGATACTAACAATAAATTTTCCGATGTCGTACGCATTATTACGTGGCTTGTTGCTACAGTTTTCGATGGAACTGAATGAAAAGTATCTGGACTTTATATGTTAATGAAAAGTTCATTGGTTAAGTCAGTATTGTTGACTTTATGAAGAAAAAAGGAACGTAGGAACGAAAATTGGAACTTCCGGAATGGATGGGAGATCTCGCAATTTACATGGACCTGAGAGCACACCGCTCGCTGTTAGACATTGCAAGGTGAGAAACAACTTACTTCTGATTTGACAGGCAAGCATTTAAGAACCAAATAGCATTGTGGAAGGGACCAATCCTGGCACAAAAACGCCATACGTTTCCCTGAGTTCACTAAAACGCGAATTTTGAAAAACCCATAGCGGCCCTGAAAGAATTGCAGGCATATTTTTCTAAATTTTTTGAGGACCTTGCCAATCTTACATCTGTTTTTGAGCTGTTTTCGACACCATTCGCCATTTCAGTTGCAACCAGACACGAGGATGTGCAGATGGAACTAATCGATCTGCAACGCAATTCCAGTTCAAAACACAAATTATTTTACGTGAAAACTGTCCAGGATTTATACATTCTATTCACCAGGAAGAGTTACCACGTCTCCATAATGAGGTTGCAAACGTGATACAATATTTCGATCAACATTTGTGTGTGAAAGAATTTTTTCGATTGAGAAACTAAATAATTGACGATTACGTGGTGTCCTGAGGGCGAAAATCTGCGAAATTGTCTGCATAATTAAATAACACTAAAAATCTGATTTATTTATGGTCTATGTTGTGGAGAAATATGAAATATGTAGCCAAGTCGCATGCCATGCGTCTCTTTTGTCATCTAAATGTGGCGCGTTCGTAGTTTTTCCCTCTTTTCCCTCCACCCAATCGGATTGCTTGGTGTGGTGGTGGGGCAATTCTACAGTCAGGCGGGACAGCTCTGCACGTGTGCAGAATTCTTGGCATCCCTGAAGTACTGTGTAATTGCATCAGATCATGTTTCCATATCACAAAACACCTGCCTTACAGGTCACATTTGCAAAGACAATGTTCTCCTAATTTTTGCAGATTTCAGTATTACCACAAATTACTAGAATTTATTGAGTTCTCAGTACTTCATTATAGCTGATTCGAGTTCAGACAGCATTAATATTTTCATGTATTTCTTAGTTTCTGTTTGTCTGTGTAGCTGAGTGACTTTTCTCCTCGCAGAATATCATGCGCTTACGTGGTTCAGTGGAATAACCATCGGCCGTGGCACAAATTTTTATTCCTTCCATCATTATCCCATCGACTGCATCTTCAGCGAAGGGGAGAAAGTAGAACTGGATTACAGATGGTAACTCACAGCGCTCTTGAACGCACACCGAGGTACGGTACGCTCTTTGCACGTTGGTTATGGAGTACACAATTGTTAAGGCTTTTGGGCCAACTTGGTGACAAACTATCTTCGGACTTCCGTCTGGGGTTCTTCGGTCGACGTTTGTTTGATGATTTTTCTGACCTTTCACCTGTGTGCCAGGCTCAGTGTGACGCTTCGTGCAGCATCACATCGAAGACAGGATGACGTGAGCTGTAAGCAGTGAGGAAGGAAAGAGATTGACTGCTCTATGGAGAACTGCAATCATTGAGGCATTAGCAGTGAATTATGAGTGTGTTGCAGAAATTTCATCGGTATTGATGGAGATAGAAAACGCCAATGGCAGTGGGCGAGGAAACACCAGTAGCACCATTTCTTGAACAAACATTCATTTGGCTGAAGCAACGTGAGTAATATACAAGTTATTTTAATTTATCCTTTAAATAACGTTTTTGTAACATTCTGTTTTATAGAATTTTCGTTTGTTCGCATTTACTAATTATAATCATGTAACAAATATAAATGAAAAACAAAAGAAATAGAGACGCGTAGAGCCTATCACTTTGGGAGAATTTTTGGGAATAGGGGCAACGCCTGAAGATGAATAGTTGTTCTTTTTTTATGGCAAATAAAAATTGCCGATGCCAAGTAGGGTAACATCTGACTTTTTAGATTAGACTTAGATAGATAAAGAGATAGGTGCACCACAAAAAAATTTTCAATGTCGGTGGCTGCCATGAGGAGGACCCGGGTTCGATTCCCTTTACTGTCATAGACTTTTTCCTGGTGGGAGGACTCTTACGGGATTAACTCAGCCACGTGATGCCAATTTAGGAGCTACTTGGGCGAACAGAAGCGACTCCATGGTCTGAGAAGTCTGCAAAAAGTCGGGAGAGTGATATGCTGACCACCCGTTCCTCCATACCGTGTCTGCCTGGCGCCGCACGGCAGAGGATGACGAGGCGGCCGGTAGACATCCATTGGGCCTTCACAGCCGGGCGCGGAGCTCATTTATTACCTTGTATTTGCGTCTCACTACACTCTCATCTTATGATTTTATGTTCCACACATGATACTTCTACACTAAGGAAGCATTAAAAGAGCGTATCATTAGTCCCCCCTCACAGACTGGAGTCCTTACAGTGGTAATTTCGTTGTCATTTAGTCAAATGTCCACACTTGTATATTTGAGTTGCGACATTTTTTTTCACGTAAACAAGTGAAAATTAGGCAAGATGTCTAACCCAAGACAACAACTGCATTTTCCCTTTGCGTTTTCCAAATGTTATATAGTTTGGAGGCGGAAACACGATAATTTTCGATTAGTGTACTGAATAAATGGGCTTACATTGAGAGAAACTAACGACGTAGTAATAAGGTAATATGTGTGCTTTCTATTGTTGCAGAAGGAAAGATGTTTTACATCATTCATACAATCAACAGCAAATTAAATTTTTTTTATCATGTCGCTTACTATAAGTCTGCATTGTATTTATACAACAGATCATCTAAGTGTCGAACTTTATATACAGTTTAGTTTACACTCAGTTTGCACGATATTTGTACAATTGCAGGTACTATCCGTGAAATACACAAAATAACAAGTCTCTTCCCCTCCGCTAAACAACACTGTCGTAAATATCCCTGTGCAGCTATCGTCTTCTTCACTTTTTTGCGACGTTTCTGTTGTGTCTTCCTCAACGGGCACTTCCACAGTCGCATAATTTGAAAGTCTTGTTTTCTCTTCGTCGTTGGAACTATCATTTACTACTCATTCATTGAGTTCGCAATTTTATCCTATGTCTTTCACTAGGGCACAGACGAGAATGTCATAGTGAACATAAACTCCTTGACAACAAAAGTAAAGTACCTAGAAGACATGATCGAATGTAATTTGAACGTCGTACAAACACACACACACACACACACACACACACACACACACCATCGGCGGGTATGTAAAGAATTAGAATTAGAGTTGCAATTATCTGTGACAGGTAGAAAGGCCACCACAGTGCATTAGTGTTGTTTACTTTTAGTGTTGTTGCCAGGCCTGGCGGAGTGTAAAGTTAGTTCTCTCACATAAAGGAAGGCTACAAGTGCAATCTGAATAGTGCATAAGTTTTTCTCTAGCTACTACACCTTGGGATGACCTCCCACTCGATAACGGGTGAGGGGTCAACCTCAGTGTGGGCACTAACCGGGGCATCAACAGTAGTGGACCGATTGAGGGGAAACTTGAGACGTGCTGGACGTCCCTCCTCAGATCCCACGCCTGGAACCCAACAGTGACGTCCATTGCCAACAGCCTCAAGGTGCATGACTGAAGCCACCACTGCGTGGAGTTGTGAGCGAAGATCACCAACTGAACCTGCATCCGAACACAGCAACGACAGTCCCTACCCATACTAATGACGGTGGAACTCTACACTACACAGTTATTAAAATGCTGGATTGTGCCCAATAAACACGCAAGAAATTTACGAATTAAACTAGTGACCACACAGGTAACTAAAAATAAGTCGCTCTTGATTGATGCTCGTAAAATTAATTCACAAACGTACGCTGCTGCAGGAACGGAAGGAGCTGCCTTACTGACAGAGAAAGAAACATGTGGTTTGGAGAATCATCGACCATAAACTTATGTCATGGCTGATAGTGGCTGAGGAACCTCGAAGGCACAACAGTGTGTGACGGATAACCTAAGTCCTCATGTGTTACTCTCATGTGACGGAATCGTGGTGCCATTTTTCGACAATTCAATGCTTGCCCACACATGGCACGTGTCTGTACGAACTGTCTTGGTGATGCTGAGGTACTCTCGTGGGCAGCTAGATCCCCTGATCTGACCATGATAGAACATAAGTGGGACCATCTCGGATGTCAACTCCTTTCCCTGCCAGTATTCAGGATATCAAGGACTAGTTACAACAACTGTGGGCCAACTTGCATCATAAGAGGATGCAACGGCCTTAGGACACCTTTCCCAGACGAATCACTGAGTGCATACAGGCCAGAGAGGGTGCAACATAATACTGATACGTGAGCTCATACTATCAAGTTCTTTGTAAATTTGATTCAGTTTTGTAATCACTGAAATAACATCACATAACCTCTCAATATGAGAAGTTAGATTTTGTATGTTTTCCCCCTTCTGGCTTGCGCATTTTTTTTTTTTTTTTTTTTTTTTTTGGGCTGTATACATGGCTTGAAATTTTACAATAAGCCATTTCATAATGGAAATGGTAATTTTTTGTTTATTTAATTGTTACGTTTGTTAGTTCACTAATCATGAAAATCAGAAAGCTTCTTTTGTGTGCGTATAGAGAGGGTATTAAAAGGTCAGGGAGAACAAATAAAAATTTGAGGCATACCGATGTAATTGTAACTGTATCAGACACTGTATAAGATTTGGAAGATCAGTTGAACGACTGTTCAACGCCTTGTGATGTTGAAGGTATTAGCTTAGGAAATGAGACACTAAAAAACAGCACTATGGCAGTGGTTGAAGTTTAGAGGATTTAAAATGTATACTGGCAATAACAGGAAAATAATTTCTGCCAAAAATTGTTAACATCGAGTGTAAATTTAAGTCTTAAGAAGATTTTTTTTCCCACGAATACTGATAACAGCCAGGAGAGCGGTGTGGTGACCACATGCCCATCCATATCAGCAACAACTGGCTCTGAGCACTATGGGACTCAACATCTCAGGTCATCAGTCTCCTAGAACTTAGAACTACTTAAACCTAACTAACCTAAGGACATCACACACATCCATGCCCGAGGCAGGATTCGAACCTGCGACCGTAGCAGTCCCGCGGTTCCGGACTGTAGCGCCTAGAACCGCACGCCCACCACGTATCAGCATCCAGTTACGCCTATCGGCTGAGGATGACTCGGTGGTCGGTCGGTACTGTTGGGCCTTCCGAGGCCTCTTCGGATGAAGTTTACGGTAGTTCTTAGTTAAGATGTCTGTGTTGGTGGTATTTATATGTAGGCTGATCCGAAATCATAGTGTGGATAATCAACAATACAAGACGAGAAAAAAAATATAAACTAGTGAAATGTGGTGTTACAGAAGAGTGATGAAGATTAGATGAGCAGATCTAAGGAGCTACTGAATGGAAATGGGAAGAAAGGAAATGCATGGCAAAGCTTGACTGACAGGACATGTCCAGATGCACCGAGGAATAGTCAATTTTGTAATGGAGCGTCATTTAGAACTTTGTCCTTTCGAAAATTCACCTTACGCTTTCCCAGAAAACATATTGCCAAACCTATCCTCTCACATGAACTACATACGATATTACCACTCACGATATGTTGACACGGCGCCCCACTTGTCTTATACATTGTAGCGCTGATCACAGATTGAAATCATATCGAAATGCTGGGCATTTTGGTAACCCTGTTCACCCAAAGCACCTTTCCGGTGTCTAGTGGAAATACAGCACATGCGTCTGAACGATTTCTTCCATAATATCTGCGACACCACTATCAGAATCAACAGCTTTCTGTGCATTCCTCGTAGTATCCACGAAGACATCATTGTTCACAGTCCAGTTCTGCACCACACAAAAATCAGTGGCTCATGTACTTCTCTTTACATGCGGCCCAGGCTTTACAGCATCCAAACGACACCAGTTATTGCCCAGTGTGGTAGAGACCATTGCGCTTGAATCGCCTGTGTTGTTATCAACACACTTATGGATTCCCGGACGGGACACATTTACTTCGACTGTCGCTGCAGCGCTACTTCAGACTCCACAATCCCACATGATATCAGAGCTGATACTTCTACGTTACTCCTCTTAACGCCAACAGTGATAGTATTCCGTGGACTGAGTAAACTCACAGGGATTTGCACTACGCCAGTATCTTCTCCACTAATTTTGTCAACCTCCCCACTCACGAGATCATCTGAACAGTCATCAGATTTTGTCATGGCCCCCAGAGACTTGACAGGCTTGAGTACACTAACAGTAGTTGGTCCTATTGAAGAACCAGGCCACTAGACAAAGGCTTGTTCGCCTCCTCTCCGAATTTCTCCTTCTCCCTACTCCCTGTTTCTGATATTATGCGTCTTTCCCTCCTTATTTCCTTCCGTACCTCCTCAAATCTCCTCCTAAAGCCCTCCTCACACTCCGGAGTATTGCGAAAAGATGTTTCGTTCTCCCTATCTCGAAGTGCTTCACTTTTTGGACTACTTTACATTGTTAAGTCATATCATATCTGCTTCGTCTCTTACAGTTTTCAAACCTCCTCCGTGGTAGCTTTCTGGGCACCGAAAATCCCGTTCCCGTTGATACTGTCCACAACGTGATTACCCTTTATCATTTACACAGACACAAATGAAAAGGACACTTAAAGTGTTACGTTTCCAACACTTCTTACAACTTTACGTGCTTACGTTCCAAGCCATATTGCTTGCTCAACACCACTGACCATTCAAAACGGTGCAGACTAACACACATTTCCTACAGTTCTCATACTCTGTCGACGTGAAATTCCATTCGCTAAACACAGCAAAGCAACAAACCAAACCGCCGGCCGGAGTGGCCGAGCTGTTCTAGGCTCTACAGTCTGCAGCTGCTCGACCGCCACGGTCGCAGGTTCGAATCCTGCCTCGGGCATGGATGTGTGTGATGTCCTTAGGTTAGTTAGGTGTAAGTAGTTCTAAGTTCTAGGTGACTGATGACCTCAGAAGTTAAGTCCCATAGTGCTCAGAGCCATTTTTTGAGCAAACCAAACCGCGCGGTGTAGCCTCGTGGTCTTGGGCACGTTGCCACGGTCTGCGCGGCTCCTCCCGTCGGAAGTTCGAGTCCTCCCTCGGGCATGGGGGGGTGTGTTGTCCTCAGCGTAAGATAGTTTAAGTTAGATTAAGTAGTGTGCAAGCCTAGGGACCGATGACCTCAGCAGTTTGGTCCCATAGGAACTTATCACAAATTTCCAATTTTCCAACAAACCAAAATCAAACTACAAGAAGGACACTTAATCGTAACACCATAATAATATCCCTTACCGTAACTTAACTACTCGGCCAGAGTGACTGCTCATTAATACTATTTTGCACACTGAAAACAATTAATACCCCCTGAGAGCACCCAAATTCACCCCCTGAATTGAAACACAATGTTAATATCTCACACACCCTTACTCATTGAGCCCCACCCCTTGCTCTTAATAACACATACTGTAAAGTGAGATTCTTATTTACACACCAGGGAACACTGTCTGTGACTAGCTGCCACATACGCTACCGCAATTACCAACGCAGTTACACATGTCGCAAAAGATCCATTTACTCCACTTATCCTCGCAGTCAAACAATAACTTACACAAAAAGACTGCATTCACCCAGCCACATGTTGACGGAACCGAAACCCTGCAGTACTCGAGACATCTTCTTCATCGCTACTGTAGGCGTTCTCTGTTCCACTTCTGACACCAACTGGAGGGGACCCAAGGTGGAAGGTCCACTTCTGCGCAGGGCTGGGTTGCGTCAGTGGGTCGTGGCGAGGGCCCAGCCCGATGGTAGCTCAAGTAAATAACATCTAAAGTCAAACACTTTATTAAAATTCGTGCTAGTACACTTGCAGCATCACGGTGTGGCACCTCTCAGCACATGGGGCGGACGGTGTGAATTGCGTGGTGGTGGTTAGCTGTCCCACATCGCACCGGCACCTCGAGTGGCCCTGTCGTCACAGTAGGCGCTGCCAGACTCATGATGCCTCTGCTATGCAATAACTGACGATTATTTGTACAGGTTAGGAGCTTCCTTGTTGAGTCGACGTGCTAGTTTAAACGCTCGGAAAAGGTAACTGGTGGCCCGGTGACTTAGAAACTGCCTTCGCCGATCTACAGCAGCCCCGTCTTACCACTGAACTGACAGGATTGCGGTGCTTGTACTGGTCCGTCCGCAGTGAAATTTCCACAGTAAAACTGTGTAAGTACAATTACATTAAAACATGTTGTGTGCTATTTCTTTACGTTAATCATAAAACTGACAATCAAAACGTTTATTGCTGATAAAGCTTCCACCACAATCATTTAACTACACTACTGGCCATTAAAATTGCTACACCACGAAGATGACGTGCTACAGACACGAAATCTAACAGACTGGAAGAAGATACTGTGCTATGTAAATGATTAGCTTTTCAGAGCCTTCAACAAGGTTGGCGCCGATGGCGATACCTACAACGTGCTCACATGAGGAAAGTTTCCAACCGATTTCTCATACACAAACAGCAGTTCACCGGCGTTGCCTGGTGAAACGTTGTTGTGATGCCTCGTGTAAGGAGGAGAAATGCGTACCATCGCGTTTCCGACTTTGGTAAAGGTCGGATTGTAGCCTATCGCGATTGCGGTTTATCGTATCGCGACATTCCTGCTCGGGTTCATCGAGATCCAATGACTGTTAGCAGAGTATGGAATCGGTGGGTTCAGGAGGGTAATACGGAACGCCGCTCTAAATCCCAACGGCCTCGTATCACTGGCAGTCGAGATGACAGGCATCTTCTCCACATGGCTGCAACGGATCGTGCAGCCACGTCTCAATCCCTGAGTCAACAGATGGGGACGTTTGCAAGACAACAACCATCTGCACGAACAGTTCGACGACGTTTGCAGCAGCATGGACTATCAGCTCGGAGACCATGGCTGCGGTTACCCTTGACGCTGCATCACAGACAGGAGCGCCTGCGATGGTGTACTCAACGACGAACCTGGGTGCACGAATAGTAAAACGTCATTTTTTCGGATGAATCCAGGTTCTGTTTACAGCGTCATGATGGTCGCATCCGTGTTTGGTGACATCGCGGTGAACATACATTGGAAGCGTGTATTCGTCATCGCCATATTGGCGTATCACCCGGCGCGATGGTATGGGATGCCATTGGTTACACGTCTCTGTCACCTCTTATTCGCATTGACGGCACTTTGAACAGTGGACGTTACATTTCACATGTGTTACTACCCGTGGCTCTACCCTTCATTCGAACCCTGCGAAACCTTACATTTCAGTAGGATAATGCACGATCGCATGTTGCAAGTCCTGTACGGGCCTTTCTGATTACAGAAAATGTTCGACTGCTGCCATGGCCAGCACATTCTCCAGATCTCTCACCAATTGAAAACGTCTGGTCAATGGTGGCCGAGCAACTGGCTCGTCACAATACACCAGTCACTACTCTTGATGAACTGTGGTGTCGTGTTGAAGCTGCATATGCAGCTGTACCTGTACACGCCATCCAAGCTCTGTTTGACTCAATGCCAGGCGTATCAAGGCCGCTATTACGGCCAGAGGTGGTTGTTCTGGGTAGTTATTTCTCAGTATCTATGCACCCAAATTGCGTGAAAATGTAATCACATGTCAGTTCTAGTATAATATACACTCCTGGAAATGAAAAAAAGAACACATTGACACCGGTGTGTCAGACCCACCATACTTGCTCCAGACACTGCGAGAGGGCTGTACAAGCAATGATCACACGCACGGCACAGCGGACACACCAGGAACCGCGGTGTTGGCCGCCGAATGGCGCTAGCTGCGCAGCATTTGTGCACCGCCGCCGTCAGTGTCAGCCAGTTTGCCGTGGCATACGGAGCTCCATCGCAGTCTTTAACACTGGTAGCATGCCGCGACAGCGTGGACGTGAACCGTATGTGCAGTTGACGGACTTTGAGCGAGGGCGTATAGTGGGCATGCGGGAGGCCGGGTGGACGTACCGCCGAATTGCTCAACACGTGGGGTGTGAGGTCTCCACAGTACATCGATGTTGTCGCCAGTGGTCGGCGGAAGGTGCACGTGCCCGTCGACCTGGGACCGGACCGCAGCGACGCACGGATGCACGCCAAGACCGTAGGATCCTACGCAGTGCCGTAGGGGACCGCACCGCCACTTCCCAGCAAATTAGGGACACTGTTGCTCCTGGGGTATCGGCGAGGACCATTCGCAACCGTCTCCATGAAGCTGGGCTACGGTCCCGCACACCGTTAGGCCGTCTTCCGCTCACGCCCCAACATCGTGCAGCCCGCCTCCAGTGGTGTCGCGACAGGCGTGAATGGAGGGACGAATGGAGACGTGTCGTCTTCAGCGATGAGAGTCGCTTCTGCCTTGGTGCCAATGATAGTCGTATGCGTGTTTGGCGCCGTGCAGGTGAGCGCCACAATCAGGACTGCATACGACCGAGGCACATAGGGCTAACACCCGGCATCATGGTGTGGGGAGCGATCTCCTACACTGGCCGTACACCACTGGTGATCGTCGAGGGGACACTGAATAGTGCACGGTACATCCAAACCGTCATCGAACCCATCGTTCTACCATTCCTAGACCGGAAAGGGAACTTGCTGTTCAAACAGGACAATGCACGTCCGCATGTATCCCTTGCCACCCAACGTGCTCTAGAAGGTGTAAGTCAACTACCCTGGCCAGCAAGATCTCCGGATCTGTCCCCCATTGAGCATGTTTGGGACTGGATGAAGCGTCGTCTCACGCGGTCTGCACGTCCAGTGCGAACGCTGGTCCAACTGAGGCGCCAGGTGGAAATGGCATGGCAAGCCGTTCCACAGGACTACATCCAGCATCTGTACGATCGTCTCCATGGGAGAATAGCAGCCTGCATTGCTGCGAAAGGTGGATATACACTGTACTAGTGCCGACATTGTGCATGCTCTGGTGCCTGTGTCTATGTGCCTGTGGTTCTGTCAGTGTGATCATGTGATGTATCTGACCCCAGGAATGTGTCAATAAAGTTTCCCCTTCCTGGGACAATGAATTCACGGTGTTCTTATTTCAATTTCCAGGAGTGTATTTGTCCAATGAATACCCGTTTATCATCTGCATTTGTTCCTGGCGTAGCAATTTTAATGACCAGTAGTGTAGCAACAAAGTCACACAAATGAATTAAAAGGTTTACTTATCTTTGTGACTAGTTGAAT
Organism: Schistocerca serialis cubense; assembly: GCF_023864345.2. Classification (NCBI taxonomy): domain Eukaryota; kingdom Metazoa; phylum Arthropoda; class Insecta; order Orthoptera; family Acrididae; genus Schistocerca; species Schistocerca serialis. The sequence continues at coordinate 150,660,359 of NC_064640.1, forward strand.
AACGAAGTCTGTAACACTGCATGTAACATTATACAAAAAAGGCTAGTAATGGCTAAGTGCAAATAATCGTAGGTAAACTTCAAAGTAAATAGCAAATGCAATTTACAACACCTGTCGGTTCACTCCTAAGAGTTCACTAAACGATATTCCCTGTCTAAGTCAGCCTTGGACGATGATCTATAACCAAGTGGGCGAGAGCTCCTCTTCTAGCTTCCGAGTAGGCTTCTGTCCGTTGTCATCCGGTTATTGGCGGATTGTACTCGGCCGGAAATTGGCCCAGGCGAAATCGATATCTTCATCCTCAGCGTCGCCCGTGGCGCTGGCAGAACTCGAGCATGTGGCGAGTCTATATGGCACTGGCACCAGCTCGCTTCTTTGCGTCTGTGGTGCTTTTGTCCTGGCTGTGTCTCGTTCGGACGACACAGCAAATTTTATACATAAAAAACTTAAACTGTGCTCTCGAGATACGTTACGGGACATATTCTAGCTTGTGTAAGGGAAAATAAAAAGACTCGTGAAAATGAGGTGGACACTACACTAAATGATGACGAAGTTACTGTTTCCAGGACCCACTGGGCGGGAGCAACAAGACAATATTGCAATAGTTATGAAGTATGAAACCTCAGGGTGTTGAAACTGTGAACTATTAGGAACAAAACTATGAGAGATCAACAGTTTGAGTCGTGACGGGAGAACCAGGGTACTTTGACTGTCGTGAACGTATAGCCACTTGGTCAAACATCCAGAATATGGGGTGGACTTAAAAGAGTAGTTGAAACATGTGACATAGCGGGAGGGGAGACGGACAGCAACATACCAAGTCTGCGCGGAATTTTGTGCAGCACACGGAACTTGTCTTAGTTTTTTCTCAGCATTTTAGTGTTGACATGTGAGGTACACTGAGGTGACAAAACTCAAGGAATAATTCGTAATGTCGTCTCGGACCTCATTTTGTCTGGCGTAGTGCAGCAACTCGACGTGGCATGGACTCAACAACTTGTTGGAAATCCCCTGCAGAATTATTGAACCATGCTGCCTCCATAGCCGTCCATAACTGAGGAAGTATTGTCGGTGCAAGATGTTGTGCACGAACTGACTTTTCCATTATGTCCCATAAATGTTCTAGCGGATCCATGTCTGTCGATCTGGGTGATCAAATCATTCGCTCGAATTGTCTAGAATGTTCTTCAAATCTATCGCAGTCAATTGTGGTGCAGTGACAGGGGGCTTTATCATCCACAACAATGCCATCTTTGTTGGCTGCAAATGGTCTCCAAGTAGCCGAACGTACCATTTCCAGTCAATGATGGGTTCAGTTGGACCAGAGTACCCAGTCATGCCATGTAAGCACAGCCCGCACCATTATGGGGCCACCGCCAGCTTGCACAGTGCCTTGTTGACAAACTGGCTCCATGGCTTCGTGGGGTCTGAGCCACACTCGAAATCTTCCATTAGCTCGTACCAACTGAAATCGAGACTCAGCTGATGAGACCACGGTTTTCCAGTCGTCTAGGATCCAACCGATATAGTCATGTAACCAGGACAGATGCTGCAGGCTATGTCGTGCTGTTGGCAAAGGCACTCGCGTCTGTCGTCTGCTGCCATAGCCCATCAACGTCAATTTTCGCCGCAATGTCCTAACGGATACATTCGCCGCACGTCCCACATCAATTTCTGCAATTATTTTAAGCAATGTTGCTTGTCTGTTAGCGGTGACAACTCTACGCAAACACCCATCCCCTCGGTCGTTAAGTGAAGGCAGTCGGCCACTGGGTTGTTCGTGGTGAAAGGTAATGCATGAAATGTGGTATTCTCGACACGCTCTTGACACTGTTGATCTCGGAATATTAAATTCCGTAGCGATTTCCGAAATGAAATGTCCCATGCGTCTAACTCCCATTATCATTTCGCGTTCGAAGACTGTTAATTCCCGTTGTGCGACAATAATCACGTCGAAAATCTTTCTACACGAATCACGTGAATATACATAACAGCTCTGCCAATGCAGCGCCCTTTTATAGCTTGTGTAAGCGGTACTACCGTCATCTGTATATGTGCATATTGCTATCCCATGTCTTTCGCTACCTCAGTGTAATTTCACCATCGCGAACTTTTTCTTGTTTCTTTTAAAAGTGGGCTACCTAAATTTTCTTCCCCTCTCCCTAGTTTACTTGGGGTGGGGTGGGGGAGGAGGGGGGATGAGAAAGTGAGGTCGGACAAGAACAGACAAAATGTGTCCAGTGTGCAGTTTGATGGTGGCGAGGAGTGTTGCGTGATAAGTAGAAGACGTAGCGCAAGGTCTGTTATCATAGACTGATTGTCGGCTACTACTATTTGCAACGTTAACTTATGTTCTATCCCACAAATTCTTGAAATTACCAAGAGAAGCGGTTAAACCTTAAGAATTTCAATATGTAATCCCTTCAGCACTCCTAATTGCGATAATAATGTATACCGGTATCTTATTACTTGTTTCATTTTGTTTCGCTGTGGGTGTACTATCTGAATGGGTATGTTGATCCGCATGGGAACCCCATCCAAGTTAGTCAATGTTGCATTACCTCGTTAGATCGTTATGCGATGTCCATTCCTTTCTTTCGTAGTTCCATGATTTGCAGTGTTTCGCCGTACACTTTTGCTACACGAACACTGGTAAAATCTCTGACTTGAAACAAATAACTGTGTTGCAGACCTCAATGATACATTTACAGAAATATCATCTCTTCTACAGTGGGCTATACCCCATAATTTTAGTATCAGTAGCAACACATACTGTCAGTCAATATCTTTGTAAGAAATATTCGAGGGCGTTCTGAAAAGAAATACCTCAAAAATTCTTATGTGAGAAATCGTAAAGATTTTTAAATAAAAGAAACATTGTTAGCATTCTATAGCTTTATTCTTGATGCCTTCATATTTATTTCTCATCATAGTCACCCTAGCAACGAACAAGAGACTAGTTTGTTGATATCGTAGGTGAAGCGAATTTGGTATTAAAACTGTACTATGCGTAGTGATATAAAAATGAGACCGGATTATTAACCTCCATATCAATTAAGACATCGGAAACTGACGGAAATAAGAATTAGGAATGTAGCTAATTGCTCATTCAATGATTAGAAAAATGAACCGGTAATAAAAAAGTGAAATAACGGCACAGAAAATTGCATACTGGCCGAGCATCAGGAGCACAAAATGCAATGAATTTATCTTTAATTTGTTTGCTACATTGTTGGCATGAAAAAGAAAAACAGGGAAAAAAAGAAACAATGTGATAGGGAGAAGAACATTGAAAATCGTCAATGTTAGTGCCCTAATTAAACACAAACGAGATCTAGGAATGCGATTAAGTGAATTACTTAAAAAATTACTTTCGGATGCATAAAATCAAGAGTGAAATATTGCGTAATCCATTAATATGTGAAGAATAGCTACTCGTAGAGAAAAGAGGAACTCTTTTATGAGAATAAATGGACTGTTTTTAAAAATTAATCCTCTTTCACGGAAGAAGTTCTCCGAATTGCAAGTTAGAGACTGTATTCGTCTTTGGATTATCAGTTATTATGGATTGTTCTAGGAAAATCTGTGGTAAATTTTATTCTCTAACTTTTCCCTTATTACGGTTGCATGTCGGTGTACAATTGTGGTGCAGCTAAAGGGCAACTTTCATCTGAATTTCGAATACCGCAAATGCGGCCGAGATCAAAACAATACTGCGTGTATAACTTTCAAATGCTAATATCAGCCTGAAACGGCCCGTGCGGGTCATTTATCATCCGACTTTTGGTCGTTCATAAATTGTCGGCCGGGCCTCGGTTTGTTCATTACTAATTTGGGACATGTTCTGTGACGAGTTGTAGGCGTTCTTACAAGCATGATCTGATTGCGCGTGACTAACCGCAATTACCATGAAACTTTACATTGAAAGTATATTCATGGATATTGCAGATGGTATCTCTTTAAAGTGCGACCCCCGCCATGCGAGATCTCTTCTTTGTTCGCCTGGCGAACCGCACGACGCGCGCCGTCCAGCTGTTTCAAATCGCAGCATCTCATGTGCTTCCACGGCACACAATTGTAGATCCACACAAATTATAATCTTGTTTTAAATATTATCTTTTAAATAGTCGTCTTTCTGGACTTACCTCATTGCTAGTGCATTCAAAGCATCCAGTGCGAGTAGGAAAGTCTGAATACTGAATTTGTTGTTTAAAAGAAGGCCGTCGAGAAACACCTGATCTTTTGAAGACAACTACGGCTAATGGGCAATAAATGAGTAATTGTCACCAAGTCGTTATAACCAATAGCCTGTAAGTGTTTCTCAGAATTAAAGAAAGACAGTCTGTTTAATTTTAACAACTAAAGGTGAAGCTCGCAGACGCAACGAATTAAATGAAGTTCTGTAAAGCGAAAAAATTGTTTGGTGCTTAAAAATTTCATTATTGATTGTGATTTCATACTTAACATAAAATGATAGACACAATGAGATGGAAACAATTTTATTATCACTTTGTGCTCAGTAGTCTTCGAATTTTGTGATTAGGAATCTAGACCTCTGTAAAGATATTATTGCTACTGAAATGGCAACTTCGATTCAATTTCGACTGTACAAAAGATTATGTAACACGAGCTGTAAGAGATGAAACTACACAGAATAGTTACAACAGGTTGACATTTCACTTTAGTACACATATTTAATATGATCGAAAACAGAAGCTGAATACAAGGCTGCTGTTGCTCTGGTGTGCTTGTCACTAAGACGAATAGAATAATTAGGTGTGTCAATTGACTGCCGTGTCGTCAGAGCTTGTGGTAGCCATCGTTTTTAGAGGACAGGAAGGTGCACGATATCAGTGAGCATTTTCAGTATTCTAGTGTCGAAGATGTATCGTCAGTACCTCCACCGAGGGAAATTCACTGTTCTCGGTATCAACAGTTACAATGGTTGGACAAAAATATGAAACACCAAAAACACAATAGATTACCACGCCTAATACGGTGTAGGGAAACGGTTGACATTCAAAACAGCTTCCACTCGTCTCGGAATGGGTAAATACAGGCCATGTTTGGTTTTCAAGAGAACCTTGTACCATTCTTCGCGCAAAATAGGATGAAATGGTGTTTCCACGTACTGTTTTTAGCACTGAAGGTGATTTAAAATGATTTGTGGACAACAGTTTCAATAAATTTCTCAATCCGTAAAATGGCCACCAGAACCACTGAAACGTTATCGCAAGAATCTATTGTGCTATTTCTGCCTCGAACTTAAATTAGATCTTTATTTAGAGAACAGATTAATAGAGAGGGCGTAATGACTTAGACGACGAAGTCGTATCCATCTATCCACACCTTGATTTACCGTGTTTTCTCTAACGCTCGTCAGATAGTTGTTTCCTTCTCTCGTCCTTTCTTAATCCAAGCAATGGCTCCGTCTCCAGTGACCTCGATGGTAGCAGGACATTCAGCTCTAGTATTCCTTTCCAACCTTTGTAATACTCCTACGAGCACAGACAGCCATTCTGTTGTCAGTTGTGTCGAAATACCTGAAATGCAGTAATATTTAAGTCAATTAACGTCTGTGAATGTAGCTTCAAAAATCAAATGGCTCTGAGCACTATGGGACTTAACATCTGAGGTCATCAGTCCCCTAGAACTTAGAACTACTTAAACCTAACTAACCTAAGGACATCACAAACATCCATGCCCGAGGCAGGATTCGAACCTGCGACCGTAGCGGTCACGCGGTTCTAGACTGGAGCGCCTAGAACCGCTCAGCCACACCGGCCGGCTAAATGTAGCTATTTGGTGTAATGTCTCATGTGTAGAGTTGAGATGCGAGAGACGGAAATTATGTGTAATACACGGGGATGGACGTAAATATGTAAACACCGGAAACAGAATGCATTAACATGCCTAGTACGATGGAGGAAAACCGTTGGCATTCATTACAGTTTCCAGTCGCTTCGGAATGGATAAATACAGTCTCTGTAAGGTTTCAATGCAATCTTACGCCATTCTTCCCGCAAAACAGTGGCAAGTGAAGGTAACAATGACGGAGGTGGACAGCGATCATGCATCCTTCTCTCCAAAGTAGACTATAAAGGCTCAACAATATTGAGACCTGTTAACTGCCGTGGTCAGGCGAGATGCGATAATTCATCCTCGTGCTCACAAAATCAGTCCAAGACGGTCTAAACTGTGTGCATAAGCACTCTATCGTCTTGGAACGCAGCATCATCACTGTAGATCAAACATTGTATCTTGGAATGGACCTGATCTGTCAAAATGGTGACATAACCCTTAGCAGAGTAAGCATGGGGGCCATGGGATACCACGAAATGGCTTTCCAAATCATCACCGAATCTTGCCCATACTTCACTTTCGGTACGTACCTTCGGCGAGAGGTTCGAAACAGTGTGAAACAAAACTCAACCAACCAAACGAGATTGTTCCATTTCTGCGAAGTCCAAGTTTCATAGCTTTGGCATCACGTTTTCCTTTTACGGGCATTTGAATCACTGATGGATGATTTTGAAATAATAACTCACCCTGCAAATCCTCTGCCCCCTGGGCACCCTTCGTGTTCTTTTGGTGCGACATTCAGTTGCGGAGTGACTTTTTTAGCTGTCATTCTCTCATTTTTCGTCACAATCCTCTGCGATGACCGTCTGCCACGATCACTCAACACACACTTTCGTGTGCAATGGGACTTCACGAATAACATTTTTTCCGCTTTCCTTGTATGCGGCATAAATCTTCGCTTCGGTGCCTCTTGATATACCAAACACTTCGGTTCCCTTTGCTAGCATCTGCATTTATGTTCGAGCATGTATTTCTCTCGGTGCTCCCATATTTTTATCCAACCCCTATATGTTCATCAACTGTTTATTAGAGGAGCCCTAGTCAACGATTGTCACAGTGGTTAGATGGGTCACTACACAGAAAAAAATCTAGCCAGTTAAATAACGAGCAAATAAACCGGTAAACTGGCCCGAGCTCTCGCTATAGGGTACGGAAGCCGTGCAGCTCTGATCGCAGCAGTCACAAGACGCAGATGTTGGTATACGGTCATGGACATTGCGATTGTACCCTCGAAGTATGGAATTAAGTCATCTCTAATGACGACATGTAGTAAGCTTTTTTTTTACCGAGAAACGGGAGGGTATGAGCGCGGAGGAAACCAAGTGAGGCGGTACATGTCATGTAGGTTGTGTGGTAGGTTGTGAGAGTAATCTCGAGTGGGAGGCCCACGGGATGAACAGGCCGCTGCGCGTACGTCACAGCACGTGACACTGCAGCAGCTGTCTCCATCTGGGAGCGAGTAACTATATCAGATGAGTTTAATAATTCTTGACTGCAAGTTTACATGCATGCAAGCTCTCGACATCATTCGTCAAAGTTAAGGCCTTCAGTGGGTACCTTTTCAATTACATATTGTGGAAACTGGATAATTCTTTTTTTTTATTTCGTCCGTCTCAGTTGCATTGATATAAAATTTTTGCTGGACTGGTTACTGGTTTCAGGTTGACATCCCCATTCTCCCACCACACGCATTGTTATTAACCGTAATTATTCATACAACATTGTGCCAAAAGGCACGAATACCATCTGTACAGAAAGGCGTACTGTGGACAACAAGTAACCTCACACATAAGAGCCCATGTGTCTGTTGCACATGGCTGACACCACCAAACTGACAAATGTTACTTACAGTAGTCAACAGGACACTTGGTAGGAGACGCTCTTGTATATACGCGCATGCACATATGGCTGTCTATTACAAAACGGACAAGTCGATTAGTGTGACGCCATAAGTTTGTTGCGGGGCCCGTATTTCTCCTTAGGGTGCGGAGAAGATTATATGACGTGAAATTGACCGCTGAGTGGTCAGCTATCGTCTTTTCAAACGAGTAGTAACTGTCCTGTGTCCAGTGTTCTCGTTCGGGAGACCACTACTCTCTGCTGGCGCAGGGAGGGTAGCCACCACAACAGATGTCGTGCATATAGTCCGTAGTGCTGCAGAAGTCGTCGCACTATTCGCGTGAATATTTGTCTCACTGAAGACACCCGAAGTACACGACGTGGTTATACTATCCTGCACAGCCAGGTGAGCAATATGAATATCCTCTCAGGTGCTAGTCGTGTGGGACCGTTGAGATCCTGCATGTCATCAGGTAAGGGCCTGCTGAACCCATCGATTTCATATTCGTTTGACAGTCTTGCGATCACGACGAACGTGAGCAGCAGTATCTCAGAACGACAAACCGCAGTTTGCTTAGGCCAAGTCCAGCCACTGTCGAAATTCCGGCATATGCTCTTAGAATTTCTTGCCTCTTACACGAGGCATACATAACACGATCTTCTCACAAAAAACCAACATTAAAATGCGTTTTCTGAATAATAAACCTGGAGCGTAGTATTTCCTTACGAACATTATGTTGTGCGGATGCCTTGAAATTGTAATCATTTTCATAACCGAACATGCTGTACGCTTCATGCTTATTTGACGTTTTTTACTCTCTGGCTTCATGGTGTTGCATTTTTAGTGGTTTGCGGAGCATACTTTTACTTTTTTCAAGTGTTATGCACCTTCCAATTACGTCCTCTTATTCGGCGCCACTATGGTCAGTGGTCAGTTGTTATTTGATCTGTTTACCTTTTCTTGGTCTACTTATTTATCATTTCCCTATTGATCGATAATTCATTATTACTTTAGGAATTTCGATTCGTTTTTGGGACAAGACGTCTCCATCTATTTCTGTAATCCGTGATTTATTCATTACTCTTGTAACTCCTAGTTCTTACCTGAGCGTTGTAGTCCTTACCGTATCAGATGGTCTATAGCGAGCAGCCAGCGGAATTTTTATCTGTAATATCGTTGTTTGCCCATACCAGAAACAACTAAAGCATAAGCCACATGGAAATTATCCATATCTTTAAATGGTATCCAGTCTGAAATCAACAACAACATATCCTGCACTGAGAGGCCGAAAGCTGTGGTGTCCTGCGAATTTCTCTCTCTGTTTGAAGAAGCCTGGGAAGACCCAACAGTGCTGACCGACCGCCGTGTCATCTTTAGCCAACTGGCGTCATGGGGTGCGCATACGGAGAGGCGTGGGGTCAGCACACAGCTCTCCCCGTCGTTGGCAGTTTTCGTGACATGACATCCTGCGAATCAGCCACTAAAATTGTTAAAATCTGTCTGCTTTTCTTGTTTTATAGTGTCTCCCACAGGATGATCCTGAGTCCAGTAATACGCCTGCTCAAGGATAACGTCGAAGACAAATTGGAACAATATAATTTCAAGCGAACTGCCTATGCGGCAATCAGTACGTCACGACGTCAGCCCACGTGATTCTCCTGCTATGGCGAATGCCGCCTACACCGCTGCAGACGCGCTGTGGACATTGATGGACCACCCGAAACAGACGTATTTGCATCCAGTACTAACACCATATCTTCCCCAAACTGAGATGCAGAAAATGGACTGGCATTCCATGCACCGATGGTTAAATGCACATTTTGTGTTCATTTCTAGCTTGTGCTTCATCTGTAACGAATAAGACGACGATAAAATATTAAAATCTAAGAATGTGTTTTGATATAAGGGACTGTCTTCAACTCAGTCCTGAGATGTACAATTCCTTTTAAACCAAACCAATAACGTCTTGGCCGGCCAGTGTGGCCGAGCGGTTCTAGGCGCTTCAGTCTGGAACCTTGGGACCGCTACGGTCGCAGGTTCGAATCCTGCCTCGGGCATGGATGTGTGTGATGTCCTTAGGTTAGTTAGGTTTAAGTAGGTCTGAGTTCTAGGGGACTGATGACCACAGATGTTAAGTCCCATAGTGCTCAGAGCCATTTGAACCAATAACGTCTTGACTGTGACATGCAATGACTATCCACTAAATGTATTACACGCTACCAGAGTGACACTGAAAATTATGTTTCTCTTTACAACTGAATTGAATACCATCGAAGACAGTTGTTATTCTTAATTTATGCTCTGCATTACCCATTGTTACAATCTTTTCGCATCACATACGCTGACGTCACAGACGCCACAATACGCGAAAGTATTTTGAGTATATAGCTGATTCATTTTGCTGTAGAAACGTTTTTAATTATGTGTAAAATATAAGAAATTCGTCATTAGTTGCAGAAACAATAGATGTAGTGCAAAAGGAAAAACGGAATGTTTTTCAATTTTAAAATATCCTCGGTAGTGGACAATCAGTCCCGGGAATTTATCGAAGAAAATGGGAACGTTTCCTGATAAAAAGCACCGAAATTGTGTGTGTGAAGTGTTTCATGATAATATAAATGGTGGACTATAATACTTGAAACTTCGGAATTAGACAAATGCAAATTCAAGCTTTTAGATTGAGAGAAAAAGTAAATTAGCCTTGAAAGTGATCCTCAATTGTCAGTAAGTTTGTTACATAATAAACATGAAGTCTCTCAATATGCAAGGGACTTCTTCGGTAGTTTTTCTTTTATATGGGAAAATAATTCGAAGAAATTCGTTGTTGAATGAAATAGATGTTGCCTTCTGGTTCTGATACAGTTATTCTACGTGTTCCCGCGAGAAACATAAAATACCGGCAGAAAGCACACCATAATATTTTCCCCACCCCTCCGTCGCAGTGCATCTGAGGAAATGTGATGTGATTGGAACGCTTGTCGAGCTGCTCGTTAGCACAAGTTGTTAACTTTCTTTGAGGTATGCAATGAACCAAAAAAAATCCAGCGCCTTTCAAATGTCAAATACAGGACACGGTGTGAAATAGCGACTGTTAAACTCTTCCAATTCAACAGTTAACCAAGAATTTACAGCAAAGAAAACTTCGAAATCCTATCTTATTCTCTCTTTATTTCATAATGCTTATAAATAGGCGAATATCGAATTTGTTTCCTCATATTGTCCGTAGCTTGAGAAGTCGAGACAAAGCAGCACAACCGGTGACCGATTCTCGGCGTGGCCATCCTCGGGCGTCGAACCCACCCTACGGGGCCAGTTGTTTGAAGCCAGCGGAGAAACGTGAGCGTACATTTCTTTACCTTCAAGAAAACACCTCGGTCGGACGCGCCGGAGCACGTGCCACGTCCAAAGCAGTCTTCTCGGAACACTTCTTTGGCCATGTCCTCCTCAGTAATCTTCTTCATCAACTGTACACAAGGAACAAAAGAAAGTCTAATGTCTACTCTCCACAAATCTGAACCAAAATTTTTACTGTGAGTAAACGTCATCGTAGCACAGGTCCAAAATCCTAGTTCTACAGTGGCAATGGATTTATAAGAGATACGTGTTATAATATGGGTAAACTGTTTCAGCCTGTAGGTGAACACAAATCTGAATCTTTACCCATATTAATCCTTCACGAGAAAGAGTATGTAATTTTACTGGTATACTGTAGGACAAATTACTTAATTTCACTCACGCTGGAAATTTTATGTACACGATTCTAGAGAATTCATGTGCGGAGATTTCGTATTATACTGATGATCCTTGTCCTGTTCCTTTGCACACAGGACCCCTACACAGCTGAGGTTCATTATACGAGTCGAAATCACTTTAGGGATAGTTGGATTAACAAAGCCACTTAACATTTATTTCCCAACGTCTGTTTTTGGTGTTCTTCATTTAAATGACAGTACAAACACTAGTCCTTTCTAATCGCTGCAGTATTTGACCAATTTTCCATTTAAAGTTGAGAAAAACATATATTTACTGGTTATATGTCATTTTATTCTGACACAGGGTCGTAAAAAACGCCATAAAAGAATCAGATCTCTTTAAAAGAAGCAATTGCAGGTGTTACGACGTTGAAGTCTGTAACTGCAGAACGAAAAAAAAATTTAAATATAAGTAGGAACAATCCTGATATTCGACTTTAAATTTTACTTCAACTTTCAACGACTTGTTAGGTCTATCTGTCTAGATGATAAAGGTACAAATTTGTAAAGCCGTGAGGAGGGGGCGTGAGTCGTGCTAGGGTAGCTCAGATGGTAGAGCTCTTGCCTGCGAAAGACAAAGGTCCCGAGTTCGAATCTCGGTCTGGCACACAGTTTTAAACTGCCAGTAAGTTTCATATCAGCGCACACTCCATTGCAGGGTACAAATTTGTGTTGAAATAACCCTCACGCAGAATTTTTATACTGATGACATATCTCTTTGCCGTCGCAACATAAAGAGATTCTATAGTGCTGAATGTAAAACAAGGTAGAGAAATTTGCGCACGAAGGATATTTTATCAGAACTCATAACTGTCAGTTGTATACGTTGTCTCATGTTTCTGTTATCAGTGTGTGATTTTTACTGCCCGTTGTTGTGTAGGACTAATACTGATGACTGCACTGGTTACACTGCTACAGAGAGCTGGTCTAGGAAAATGGAGATTTAACCACTTAGCTTCAAATTACGTAATGCTTAATTTAGTAGCTTTAAGAGAGATTGTGGAATCTATTATTTATACGTGCAACATAGTAACCAGCCATAACGTTGATGCACAAGTTTCCTAGGTTTTGGAGATTGATTCGAGGTCCCTACGTAGTGACGTCCTCAGAGGAACAGAGGTTATAAGGTGGATCTCTCATTTGCACTAAGCTGTTTTGTGTAACCATATCCACTCTAGTAACAAAAAATCACAATATTAATATTTCTAGACATATTTAAACTACTTAATAGGAATATTGTCCACTTCTGACCACCTTTGTTAGAATGTGTTATTGAGCGGGGTCGACTAACAAGTCGTTTTCATCGGAGCATCATGTTGTACATTTATGCGTTCCTTGTGACTTTCTTATATACGTATGTTGGACATAATATAGGGTAAGCGGTACCAGTCCAGGGTCTCCAATCAATCATACAATGTAAAACGTTTAAACAGTTGTAGGTGTTCTCTGTAGTAGAGCTCATCGCATAACAATGATAGAGTGGTGGAAGACTAAGGTCAGCTGATTCCTTTCCTGCTGATGAAATTTTTTCTCTTCTAGGATGGGTCAACTGAGGATCAAGTGTCGACTTCATTTCCTTTTTCGTTGTTCTCATCTTTCCTGCCAGTACTTTTTCATGTGGTTCAAATGGTTCAAATGGCTCTAAGCTTATGGGACTTAACAATTGAGGTCATCAGTCCCTTAGAACTTAGAACCACTTAAACTTAACTAATCTAAGGACATCACACACATCCATGCCCAAGGCAGGATTCGAACCTGAGACCGTAGCGGTCGCGCGGTTCCAAACTGTAGCGCCTAGAACCGCTCGGCCACCCCGGCTGGCTCTTTCATGTGTTCTCTATGTTTTTTCTCCATGTGACCACTTCATGCCAGTTTTTTACTTTTCTACCTAAACACTTCTCTGTCAGTTGTCAGTTGTTTCTTGAGCTTTTTGTATAATTTTTTTCCATATCCTTTTTTATTTTACAGATCTAAAAGTGTTGTTGACTTCTTATCCCACAGATGTTTGAAAATTTTTTTTGTTAGTGTACTATCTTCCATTCGATCCAAATGTCCAAAAAATGCCAGTCTGGTTTTTCTCATTACTTATTACATGTTTTCTATTTTCCAATAAATTTCCTCTTTACTACATAATTTCCAACGTTCCACAGTTTTTTGTAGGTGTAATAATTTTTCTATTGATTCGCCTTTCTCGTATTTATAATTTATTTGAATTACAGTTTAATGCTAGACATTCGCTTGCCTATACCCATTCTGGTCTCACTACTATGTTGTAATGCCTTATTTTTGTGTTTATAGATAGTCATTTCTTGCTGTAAAAGTCTCTGGTTATACCATATGCTCTTCCGACTTCATGTATCCTTTGCTTTAGAGCAGATTTTCCTAACAATTTTCTTGGGTTATGTACCCATGGCATTTAAATTTTTTAATCTTTTCAATTTGGCCAATATCTGTTTTTCAGGAATTTGCTTGTATATTTCAATATCTGTTTTTCAGGAATTTGCTTGTATATTTAATGTTTGTGAAAAATTCGGTTTTCTCTGCTGAAATTCTTATGCCGGTGGTACAGGCTACTTCTTCTAAACGACTAATCTGTAATACAGCAGATGTCACATTTTCAGAAAGTATAGCAAAGTCATCTGTAAATACGAGACAGTTTATTCTAGTATTTTTGTTTCTTTTTGCAAACCTTATTGGTGTCATATTCATTCAGTTTTCCAAATTCTCACTATTTTTTCTAAAACACCATTAAAAAGAATTGGTGATAGGCCATTACCTTACCGTATACCTATGTTTATTTCGAAGGGCTGAGATATTACTTCCATAAATTTCACTTTATTTACTGTTTCTATAAGTGTTTCACGAATTGGATTTGCTTATTTACACTTTACACCAAATTCTCAGATTATTTTATCTATACTTTGTCCTTTTTGAAATCAACAAACATTACTGCAATACCTTTTGAATTCACTAGTCTGTGGCGAATGATTCACTTCAGATAAAATATGTGTTCAGAACATGATCTGTCATTCCTAAAATCATCTTGATATTCACCTTAAAGACCGCCAGTGTTGTTTCTGCTCTGTATACTAGACTCTTGGAAAACAGTTTATATGCAAGTGGTAGCAAAGAAACTTCTCTGTAGCCGTTAACGTCTTGTTTATTGCCTTTCTTGTGTACTGTATGCATCAAGGCTACCTTCGACTCTGTAGGCATTTTTTCTGATTTCCAGATTTCTGCAAAGCACCATGTTTCGTTTTTGTTAGATACCATTTCATAAGGTCAGCTGTAGTAGCGTCTTCACCATTTGTTTTATTCTTTTGTAAGGTTTTAACACTGCTTCAATTTCTTTGATAGTCAGAGACCGATCGTCTTATAGATTTTCATGAGTATTTGAGAATTCCAGCTTATGAATTGGCTCTAGTCAGTTTAACAAGCCGATCAAAATATTTTGCAAGTATTTCGCAATTTTCACTGTTGCTGAAGCCAAGTGTGCCATTTTCACTTATGGAACACACACTTAGGGATTGATATACTTTCAGTCTGCCGTAAAATGTATGAAAATAACGGGTATTATTTTTGAAAAGTTTTCTTCAGTTACTGCAAGTTTTCTCTTCTAAACTCTCGATTAGTTCAACTGAATATTCTTAGGGTTTCCTTTCTTTGCTGTTTAAATTAATTAAAGTGCTCAATTTTTCTTCAGCATTTCCGCTTTTTCCACTTTTTGCCCTTTATCTTAAAGTTTCTTCACGTATTTCATTCCAACGTGCTTTCTACGTATATTTGATTACCCATATCTTTTCTGTACAGCGTTATTAATTTCATTGTGTAATTCTGACCATCTGCCATAGCTATTTTAATTTCGTTGCCATATTATTGCATCGATCCTTTACTTATAGTAAATCCGTCTGTATTATATTTCACTAGTTTATGTGATTATTATTTTATTTTATTAGATAGGAGTTTAACACTAATTTAGAGAAGTAGTCATCAGAATCAAAATCGTCAAAAATGGTTCAAATGGCTCTAAGCACTATGGGACTTAACATCTGAGGTCATCAGTCCCATAGGCTTGTTGTTATTGTGATCTGCAGTCCTGAGACTGGTTTGATGCAGCTCTCCATGCTTCTCTATCCTGCGCAAGCTTCTTCATCTCCCAGTGCTTACTGCAATCTACATACTTCTGAATCTGGTTAGTGTATTTATCTCTTGGTCTCCTTCTACGAATTTTACCCTCCACGCTGCCATCCAATGCTAAATTTGTGATCCCTTGATGCCTCAGAACATGTCCTACCAACCGGCCCCTTCCTCTTTTCAAATTGTGTCACAAATTCCTCTTCTCCCCATTTCTCTTCAATACCTCCTCATTAGTTACATGATCTACCCATCTAATCTTCAGCATACTTCTGTAGCATCATATTTCGAAAGCTTCTATTTTCTTCTTGTCCAAACTTTTTATTGTCCATGTTTCACTTCCATACATGGCTACACTCCATACAAATACTTTCAGAAACGACTTCCTGACACTTAAATCTATACTCGATGTTAACAAATATCTCTTCTTTAGAAACGCTTTCCTTGCCATTGCCAGTCTACGTTTTATATCCTCTCTACTTCGACCATCATCAGTTATTTTGCTCCCCAAATAGCAAAACTCCTTTACTACTTTAAGTGTCTCATTTCCTAATCTAATTCCCTCAGCATCACCCGACTTCATTCGACTACATTCTATAATCTTCGTTTTGCTTTTGTTGATGTTCATCTTATATCCTCCTTTCAAGACACTGTCCATTCCGTTCAACTGCTCTTCCAAGTCCTTTGCTGTCTCTGACAGAATTACAGTGTCATCGGCGAACCTCAAAGTTTTTATTTCTTCTCCATGGATTTTAATACATACTCCGAATTTTCCTTTTGTTTCCTTTATTGCTTGCTCAATATACAGATTGAACTACATCGGGGAGAGGCTACAATCCTGTCTGACACCCTTCCCAACAACTGCTTCCCTTTCATGCCCCTCGACTCTTATAACTGCCATCTGGTTTATGTACAAATTGTAAATAGCCTTTCGCCCCCTATATTTTACCCCTGCCACCATTAGAATTTGAAAGGGAGTATTCCAGTCAACATTGTCAAAAGCTTTCTCTAAGTCTACAAATACTAAAAACGTAGGTTTGCCTTCCCTTAATCTTTCTTCTAAGATAAGTCGTAAGGTCAGTATTACCTCACGTGTTCCAATATTTCTACGGAATCCAAACTGATCTTCCCCGAGGTCGGCTTCTACCAGTTATTCCATTCGTCTGTAAAGAATTCGCGTTAGTATTTTGCAGCTGTGACTTATTAAACTGATAGTTCGGTAATTTTCACATCTGTCAACACCTGCTTTCATTGGGATTAGAACTACTTAAACCTAACTAACCTAAGGACATCACACATATCCATGCCCGAGGCAGGATTCGAACCTGCGAACGTAGCAGTAGGGCGGTTCCGGACTGAAGCGCCTAGAACCGCTCGTCCACAGTGGCTGGCCAAAATCGTCATTCCTTATTACTTTCACATTCAGTATCTGAGAAACAGCTACACAGTCTAACTGACATTCTCCCAACATCGCGTTAGGAGAGATCCAGGTTTTGGATTTTCTTGGGATCTTCCTGACATTAATTTCAGTGAAAATTTGACAAGACTGATCAGTGTCAGATTATTTGTGCCGGTTGTTTTGTGGACTGTCGTACAGTCTTTGTAAATTTGTTTTCTCTGTCTGTTTGAGTATCCAAGTCATACAAAAGCAAGATGGTATTCATCTTCGATGTTTTCGATATCTCGATTTCTAAAAGATCCCCAAATTCCTCAGTTTTTTTTCAGATTCTTTCTATTATCTTCATTTATCGGTGTTCAGAAATTGACAAGTGTATCCTTTTATTTTTGTATCTAACTGACACGGCAGATTGTCTTTCTGATGCAGATTTAAGGTCTGCTACATTCCCTATTATATTTTTTTGAACATTGAAAGCTGTTCCCATTAATGTCATCCCTTTCATATTTCTGATTGCTCGTTTGCCTGTGAAAAGTCTGTAATTATAGATATCTGTCATATATTCTTCCAGGAATCTGGTTTCTTGAACTGCTATAGTTTGACTTTTACTTTTCTCTAAAAGTATTTCCAGCGTTTTTTGCTTAACACGTCCGAGTATATGCATATACATATACATTGAAAGTGCCTACGAAGAACTTCCTTTTAAATCGTATTTTAGACAGAATCCAAAGTTGCTCCGAATAAAAACTGTCATTACAGTTGTTCGAAACTCTCAAAACCTTTTGTCCAAATGCATTGCATGACGCAAAGGTGGATTTTCCTTTCCAACTACCACCTGAGGTTATGCTTTCGTTTAGCGGACTTCCCATACCGCAATTGAAATTGCATCGAATACAAAGCTAGGAATTATATACAAGGATAAGATCAGATGGTTAATCCGAAATTTGATGTTTTGTTCGTGGTTTACTCCACTAGGCTATTTAGTTCTCGTCACTGTTGGGAATTCGGGTTCCTCTTACAAATTTGAAATAATTGGACAGGTTTCGTTTGCAATCGTAGGCAGGGGCCCTTACTAGGTGGTACCATCCGAAACCAGGTGGCTGGCTCTGAGCACTATGGGACTTAACTTCTGAGGTCATCAGTCCCCTAGAACTTAGAACTACTTAAACCTAATTATCCTAAGGACATCACACACATCCATGCCCGAGGCAGGATTCGAACCTGCGACCATAGCGGTCGCGCGGTTCCAGACTGTAGCGCCTAGAACCGCTCGGCCACTCCGGCCAGCCAAACCAGGTGGACCCAGGCTGTTATTGGCCAGCTGGTGTGGCCGAGCGGTTCTAGGCGCTTCAGTATAGAACCGCACGACCGCTACGGTTCGAATCCTGCCTCGGGCATGGATGTGTGTGATCTCCTTAGGTTAGTTAGGTTTAAGTAGTTCTAAGTTCTAGGGGACTGATGACCTCAGATGTTAAGTCCCGTAGTGCTCAGTGCCATTTTTGAGCCAGGCTGATACTCCTCTCCCTTCTTCTTCCCCATTACTTGCAATATGGAGCCTCGAGCGTGGAACCGGTAGTATTTTACTATTAGTATTTCTTCAGCAGTCCAAGAGAAGATACGCTTTTATGTTGTTAACAGCCGAAAGAAATGTCAGTGCCCCTCATTGAACCAGAAACGTGCTTCTAGTACCTAATGGAACGGGTGGATTTGACTTTATTAATAAAATATTTGCCCAAAAGTGGGACCATTTGGGTTTGTGGCATTACTGAGGAGTTTTAATGGTACCATTTTACTGTCCTGTTTCTACTCTTGACATCAGAAAATAGCATCAATGTGTCTTTGATCTTCTCAGTTACTTACACTGAAAACTGGTCTGGTGATGGTGCACGGCTGGACACATGCACTAGAGGATGAAATACTGCACAGATCCACTGCAACGTGAGGCAGTTGAAGGAACGAGTAAAAGACAGTGTCTTTCAATCTGTGAACAGTTACAGTGCACTGTGGGGGTGTTCTTCATTACAACACGGCTCCGAGACCACGTATGGATGACATCACACGATCACCTGGGGAAGAACCATCTGAATACTGTAAAAAGTGCGAAGTATGAAAAATATAGCCCACGAGTTTGGTATTTCTCACAGCACTGTTGGACCGGCATGGGAAAAGTACCGAATTTCGGGCACTGCTGCCCGAACGAGAGGAGGTGGTCGAACAAGGTCAACTATAGCAGCAGATGACTGCACCAGGCAAGAAGGGACCCACGTGAAACTTCAGGTGCAGTTACTGGCACATTTAACAGGTCTGCAAGGCCTGCAATTTCACGTTTCGTAACGGCACGGCGACACCATGGGGTTGTACTCTTTGCCGGACGACCAGTGCACTGTGTTTCTTTGACGACCGCACATCTGCGACACTGTTTGAATTGGTGCCAAGATCATAGGGACCGGACCAACGAGGATTGGGTCCCCTACTCTGCCAGCTGAGTGCAGATTCAGTCTGAGTAGCGATTCTGGACGTACCCTCACATGCCGAGAGGTGGGGGGACACGTAATGCATCCAGGTGTTATGGTGTTGAGAGGCATCTTGTTGTATGGTCGTATTGATCTCCGAATCTTTGAAAGCGGTGCACTCACCGGTCAACGTTACTGTGACACTGTATTTCTCCCACTTGCGTGTTTTCGGGGGTGCATTCGATCCTGACTTCATTTTTATGGGTGAAAATGCACAACATCATTGAACACCGCAGGTGGATAAGCTCTAGGAAGGAGAGGATATTCTGCGAATGGACTGGCCTGCCAGTTTCCACGACTTATATCCCACCGAGCACTTGTAGGATGCATTGCGGAGACGTTTTGTGGCATGTCCATATACACCAACGACTGTCCATTAGCTGTCAACCCCACTGGCGGAGGAATGGAACACCCTACGACAAGAGCTCCTAAGTGACCTTAAGGCCGGTATGGGAGCAGATTGAAGGACATGCATTGGCGTCTGTGGTTATCTCACACACTATTAAGAACCGTGTCCCACCGTTTTAATGTCCAGGGGACCATCATAAATCGCGGTGCTTCAGAGTAAATATTGTCTTTTAATAAAAATGTCACTTCTGTTCGTCCACGTTTCATCGCGCTATTTTAGTTGGTAGTGAGAAAATGACACGAAAGCTACATTCGTCCCTAAAGTTCTGCACAGCAGTGCAAATGACTATAGACTACTAAAAAAAAAATCATATATTCATCAATTCTGATATAAGTACCACATTCACAGCAAATCGTACAATCGTGCTTGATAATAAAGCGAATCGTATAGTCGTATAAATTGTGCTGCATCATCAGTGTGGGTCCGTGGTAGCCTCAACACAAATTAATCCAGTTTCCATCAGATTTTGCCAATCCCAAGACAGTTCCCCCCTCCCGTCCCTTATAGACACCACACTTCTCACGAATGCTAATTTAAATCTTGATATTGTATAATACCATATACAACACATAAAGGATGACTCCACCAGGGTATAGAAAAACTCTCATTCGCGGGAATTTCACCTTGTGTTACTCTATCCACAAATTTACCATTATTTTTAATATAGCCTTACAACTATTTGATAGATAACTGAGTCTGTTGCTGCGTGCTGCAAATAAAAAAATTAAAAGATGTTCTTCGCATTCCGTTTTTCTTTAGTCAATGAGCGTAGCTGCTGTATTGTCATCGTATTCTTACTTCAAATTCGAGATGGACGCACTTTCTTTCATACCGAATAGCTCTTCAGCTTTCTAGAAGGAAGCGTCTTGCATTAGTATAACAAGACAAAGTAAGAAGTACCTTTGAAGTCTCATGAAGATCCAGTAAAGAGATCATACGAACTAGGAGCATAGGTTGTATAGGGACATGAGATAATCTGGCAAAGAATATTTAGAATATAGTGCAACAGCTCGAGCATGAATTTATACTGAGTCCAAGAGCAAAGTCTCTGACTATTCTACATCAACATGATTACTCTGCAGTTCACAAGTAAGTGCTTGGCAGAGGGTTCAAGCTATTTCTCTACTGATCCATTCTCGAACAGCGTGCTGCATAAACGGACACCTAAATTTTTATGTGCAAGCTCTAATTTCTCTTATTTCTCTTATTTTATTGTGATGATGATTTTCCCTACGTAGGTGGGCGCCAACGAAATATTTTCGCTTTCGGAGGAGAAAACTGGTGATTGAAGTTTCACGAGGAGAACCTGCCCCAACGAAAAACACCTTTGTTTTAATGATTTCCACCTCAATTTGGTGTATCAATCTGTGGCACTCTGTCTCCTCTTTCGCGACAATGCAAAACGAACTGCCATTCTTTTAACTTTTTAGATGTCCTCCGTCAATCCTATCAGATGCGGATATCTCCCCGCGCAGTAAGCAAGCGCGCAAACATGAGGACGGATATGCGTAATGTACGCAGTCTCTTTAGTAGACCTGTTGAATTTTCTGAGTGTTGTACCAGTAAAACGCAATCTTTGGTTGGCTTTCCCCATAATATTATGTACGTGACCTTCCGTTTTGAGATATTCGTAATTGTAATATCTAAATATTTAGTTGAATTCACAGTCTCTAGATTTGTGTGGTTTATCGTGTAACCGAAATTTAGCCGATTCCTTTTAGTATTCATGTGGGTGATTTCACATTTTTCATTATTTAGAGTCAATTGTCACTTTCCGCACCATACAGATATCTTGTCTAAATTATTTGGCAATTCGTTTTGAAAATCTGATGACTTTGCAAGACAGTAAATGACAGCATCATCTGCAAACAATCTAAGAGAGCAGCTTAGATCGTCTCCTAAATAATCTAATACATCAAGGACAGCAAAGGGGCTAGGACATTTCCTCGGGGAACGACAGAGAGAACTTCTGTTTTACACGATGACTTTCTGTCAGTTACTACGAACTTCGATCTTTCTCACAGAAAATCACGAATCCAGTTGCGCAACTCAGACAGTGCCCCGTAGTCACCCAATTTGATAAGGAATCGCTTGTGAGGAACGGTGTCGAAAGCCTTCTGGAAATCCAAAAATTTGGAATGAATTTGGTATACCCCTGTCGATAGCACTCATGACTCCGTGAGAATAAAGAGCTACTTGTGGTTCACAATAACGATATTTTCTGAATCCGTGATGGCTATTTGTGAGCAAAGTTTTTTCTTCGGTGCAATTCATAATGTTCGAACACAGTGTACTGTCCATAACGCTACTGCAAACCCACGTTAGTCTGTAATTCAGCGGATTACCCCTATTTTCTCTTTTGAGTATTGGTGTGACCAGAACAACTTTCCAGTCTTTACGTACGGATCTTCCGACGAGCGAGCGGTCGTATATGATGGCTAAGTTTGGACCTACTATATCAGCATACTCTGAAAGGAACCGAACTGGTATACACTCTGGACTGTAGGCCTTGCCCTTGTTAAGTGATTTAAGCTACTTCGCTACACCGGGGATATCTTTGTGTAAGTTACTTATATTGGCAGTTCTTCTTCGTTCTAATAACTGAATATTTACTGCGTCATCTTTGCCGAAAAATTTCGAAAAATCGTGTTTAGTATCTCTGCTTTACTGGCATTCTCATCAGTAACACTACCACTAGTCAATCGGAAGTTTCCAAATGTTGAGAAAGGGATAGGTAAACGAACGTTTAATAATGTTTTGTGCCAAGATATTTTTGATTGCCTAATTCTTGGGAAAAGGTTTCACGAGAGGTTCAAATTGTGCTTTTGTTTGTTGTTCATACAAATGACACTACGAATTCCTGCTAACGCAAGTGTGGAACGGATTTAATATGAATCTTCCGCTATAAATATTAAAAATGAGGCGATTTATAGAATTCTTCCTCCAGTATATCGCTAAATTTGTGATGAGTCTTTTCATATTACCGTAATACACTACCACAAATAAAAAAGAGTAAAAACTAATCTTAGAGCTATGGAAGAAACCACCTTACGTTTCATCCTAAGGAAACCATTGATCAGAGGGTTCGGACAAGAATTTGAACTTGAAAACTGCCAAATGTCTTAACCACTGCTCGCCCAATGGGAATTATTGTTGTGGACAGCATGAATAGTTAACCAGATCCGCTGCAGCCCTTAATATTTTAAAGAAAACTAGGAAGCTCTTCGCAAATGATAGCCTTTTTCCATTGATTGGATTCATACAAAAACATTTTTAGCCTCTATTAGACGCAATGGGCGCATCTATTAGTGTTCAGTATTTACTAAAATAGCAGTTCTGAGGAAAATGCAAACGAAACTTGTCGTATGGAACAACGAATGTTAATTAACAAAAGCCATGATTTACACATTTTTGTAGAATTTATTTCGTCAAACTGATGGTGCGCGTTCGTAACACACAGTATGTGCTGAAACGTCTCCCAACACCCTTTGCTGTTGGTTCCAAAGCCGCCAGCCATTAAGTGCACTGATTTCTTGGAACGCACAGGCGCAGCGTGACTCAGCTGGAAGCTCCGGTTCGGAGAATAATGGCTTCCATCGTGCCAGCGAGCCTGATGCCGTTTTTAGGCAGTTTTTCACGCCTATATACGTGGCTCTTACACTGGATTCAATGGTCTACGTCATTTCCTCCACACTCAGACACATATAAAGTGACCAGTTCGTAGAGGTTTCGAAAGGGAAGCTATCAAGTTATTGAAATCTCTTCATAAAAACCGAAAATAATTACGGGCCAATCTCTTTCCCACCAGTATTTCTAAACATTTGTGATAGAGCTGTATGTAAGAGGATAGTTCACGTAATTTGTTTCAAGCTTCGCAGTTTATATACAGGGAGGAAGCGACAACAGAAAATGCCATTTATTCTTTTGTGCATGAGGCGTTAGGACTGCTAAATGATAGTTTGAAAGCTGTAGGTATCTTCTTTGATTGAACAAATCAAATGATAAAATTTTGTGTTACGTGGAGGATTGTGGAATTAAAGAAAAGGTTTACCAGTAGCTGGTTTTTATTCTAGCAAACAGGAAGCAGAAGGTGGTTCTCCACTGTCGTTAAACACGGACCATATTTGAACTTGTCTGTGGTGCCGTGAAGGGGCTGTGCACGGGGTTCGGTTCTCGGCCCAATAATTTTCTTGTTATATATCAGTGATGGTCTAAACTAGACAGTTTATTCGAAAAGTCTTCTTTTTTGTAGAAGCACAACTGTCGTAATCAATGATATCGAATGTAACGTTCTTGACGTATCATAGAGATCGAGAGTAAAATAGGCTTGTGAAATACAGAGATGAATGTGTAGCTTCCCCAACTGCAACGAAGTATTGTGAACGTAATTGCTGAAACAGAACAGTGATAGCAAAATACTGTTGTACGAATATGACAAAATAATCATTAAGTTGAAAGTTAGGAATACTTAGCATTTCGCTTCTTGAGAGGGTATATGATGTTACTTCAATGTTTACAAAATCGAGTCGAATTTACAAAGAAGTTGACAGTATGAACCAGTTGACAAGTATGGCGTTGCACCCCCTCTGGCCTGTATGCAGACACTGATTCGTTTTGGAGGGTGTCGTTAAGTCGTTTTATCTCCTCTTGAGGCAAACTGTCCCAATACTTTTCTCACTAGCCGTTGATATTCTGGACACTGGCCCAGGGACTAAGTTGAAGTTCGAGCTGATCCCATCCATGTTCTACCAGGTAAAGGTGTGAGAACCTTACCGATCACAGTGGTACCTCAGTATCACGCAGACACTTCGTGGAAACACTTGGAAAGTGTGGACGAGCATTTTCCTGTTGAAAAGTAGCTCCACAATACCTCCATATTAGAGGTAACACATAAGGCGAACGATGTTCGGAATGTACCGTTGTGTCATCAGAGTTCCGTCAGTCACTATCAGCCTTGTCGTAAAGTCATATCCGATGACTTCGCACCCTATGACAGGAGGTGTAACATCGTTGTGCCTCTCCAAAACACTGGAAGAACATGACCTCTCCCTAGGCTGTCACAATACCCATCGCCGACTGTCATTTAGGATAGTTGACAGCCGCAGTTCATCGCTGAACACAATGATCCACGATTCATCAGTAGTTCATGCTTCCCGGTCATGTCACAATTCGAAATGGAGCCGTTTGTGTTTTGGTGTTATTGATGCCTACGCAAGGGATAGTAAGTCCCTAGTCCGTCTGCCGCTTATCTCCAACCAATGGTGCGGGATGACAGAGAGTGTTGCAAGGAGCCCATTGTTCTGATACTAGCAGCAGCCAAACTAGGGAGTTACCGTACCATGCGTAGGCTGCCGTTAACACCACAACGCAAATGGTTGTATTTACAGTGGTGACATGACTGGGAAAATGGACTGCTGATGAGTAGCGTCACATTGTGTTTAGGGATGAACCGCTGTTGTCGATACTCCAGATGACCATCGTGTGCGAGTATGATGGAGACCTCGGCCGAAGTCCCATTCTTCCGACGTTTTGGAATGACACACTAGGGTTACTACTAACGTCACGGTGTGGGGAGCCATGGGCTATGACTTCAGGCCACAGTTGTTAATGACTGAGGGAACTCTGATGACACATGTTACGTCACGGACATCATGAGTCCTTACATATTACCTCTCATGCGACAGCATCGTTGAGTCATTTTTGAACAGGATAATGCCAGTCCATACACGGTACTTATCTCTATGAACTGCTTATTTGATGGTGAGATACTCCTGTGGCCGGAAAGATCCCCAAATCTGTGACTGATAGAACACATGTGGGACTATCTCGGACGTCATGTTTGTCCAAATGCCAGTATCCAGGATATCAACGACAAGTTACCACAGTTGTGGGCCAGCTCGTCTCAGGAGAAGAGTGAGTGCATTTATGAAATCCTTCTCAGGCGAATCAACATACGCATTCAGTCAGAGAGGCTGCAGCGTAATAGTGATAAGTGGGCTCATACTGCCGAGTTCTAGTCACGTTTGGCTCGATTTTGTAATAGCTGAAAAAAACATCACGTATCCTCTCGACCCTTGAACTTTCATTTCGTTTCTTTCTCACTTTCTGGTGCTTTTTTATTGGCCAGGTAGTGTTGTTCTGTATGTCGCATTGTGGTCAAGACACGAAGTAAAAGAAAATTGCAGTAGCATACCGAGATTGGACGGGGAACATCCTAACGTGCCGTTGTTAACTTAGAGAAACCGTCAGATACTGAATTTGCTTCCGGCGTATTCTAAGACCATTCACGATATAAAAGGTGAACCCGAACGCAATCGACAAAATTTAGAAGATGATAGAGGGACATTCTTACCATTTTAGTATAAGAGTCCCGTGGTGTCCAATGGCATGTTACAGCGTAATTGAATTTTATTTGATTTCTTATTCATATAGGTCTTTGTATCTGTATTGCACTGAAAACACCTCCATAGCAGTACAAAGCTCTACAGTATCCGCTTGTGCTTTCTTTCAAGACAAACTTGTTCCATTCACTCGCGGCTTTTGCAACTGACAATAATATTTGCCACTTTACGCCTTCAAGACTGCATTCAGCTCTGCTCTGTTCTGTCTCGAGTTTGTTCTACCCGCACTGTTAGTTTTACGTTAACAGCGACATACAACAGTATGGATAGCTTTACTGACGGAGAATTGGCAGCTTTTGTATGGGTTCATCTAAAGCAAAACGCACCTCAGCATGTATGCACCACAGGGTGCTGCATAACTCTGTGTTTTGTGTTGTACGTTATTGTGATTGCATTTTACAATCTTTTTCACGGAAATGAAGTTATTTTCACAGGAACAAAGGTAATTGGGTAGTAAACAGAATAAACCATAATTACATAATTACTTTGAAATGAGCCACCGGAAACCATGACTCACTTGTACCAATATACTCAGAAAATTTCCCTTAACAACTTCTAAATTTTTCGCTCCGTGAAGATGTTCTCGAAGAAGTTGTTGCATATACGGAAGTCGCAATACCAGAAACTTGTAGCGAAATGTAATAACTGAAGGCGATTGACGCTTCTTACAGACACTGGCAGTTGGCGTTCAAAATAACTAAATGTAATATAACGTGCATAAATTGGGGAAGCGCCCATCTTTATTCGGTAACAGTCTTAGAACTAAATCTGTAGAAACTAAACGAAGGAAAAGAGGAAGTAAGATTAGGTTTTGTGTCCCATTGACGACGGAGTCATTAAAGACTTAGAAAAAGTTCCGATTGAGGAGGAAGGGCGAAGGAAGTTAGCCGCGCTTTTTCAAAGCAACCATCCCATCATCTACCTTAAGCGAGTTTAGAAACGCAAAGAAAGCCTAAATATAACTTGCGCGACGGGAATTCGAACCGCTGTTATCCCGAATATGAGTCCTGTGTCTTAATGCACCATCTCGTATGATTTTTCCAATGACTTGTCGCTTCCTGCATTTATTTCAGTGAATGGTGCAGATGGTTATAATTAAAGTCCAGCCACTCACGGAGGTCGAGCGTAGGCTGCAATTACCGTATGGCAGCCAAATCTTACCTTCAGGCGAAACCGATTTTCGCTGTTTTTAAGACGGTATAACATCAACGCTGTCTCACTGGACAGTCTGTAAAAAGAGTGAAAGCATGGCTATCGAGAAGGAAGACCATGCGCTGTTAGTGAAATTATTTTATGTCATCGGCAGCTATTATATTGCAGCATTGAGAGAGTATCGCCGACTGAAAGATCTGAGGAGCGGCAGCAACATTTTGAGCTTGCTCTTCGGTTTCTAAATGGTTTAAATGGCTCTGAGCACTATGGGACTTAACATCTAAGGTCACCAGTCCCCTAGAACTTAGAACTACTTAAACCTAACCAACCTAAGGACATCACACACATCCATGCCCGAGGCAGGATTCGAACCTGCGACCCTAGCGGTCGCGCGGTTCCAGACTGAAGCGCCTAGAACCACTCGTCCACACCGGCCGGGTCATCGGTTTCTGGCAGGGATCGAATTTGATGACATGAGGCCGGGCAATATTCTACAGATTTACTAGGTACATTTCACACTACCGGTGCAGCGAATACACAAAATTACCGAATTTGGGTTTACTGTTAAGCCGCCGGTTGCGCACGAAGAGCCATTGTACTCGCCGTATGTGACTATCGCGAAGCAACTTTATTCTTGGTCCGTTCTTCTTTGAAGAGAATGCACCCGGAGGGCTTATCAGGTGTACCGTGACGTCACCGCGTTATCGAGACCTCCTCGTACAGCATGTGATTCGTGCTTTGGAAGAGCGCAAGTGTGTGGAAACCACTGGTTTCATAGAAGATGGCGCAACAACCCATGTCGCTCGCCCAGTGAGAGATCTGCTTAAAGTAAACTTCCAAGAACGTGTTATCTCCAGAGGTTTCCAGATACACGGCCTGTTAGATCACATGATCTGAATCCATGTGACTTTAGGCTGTGGGGATATCGAAAAGAACGTGTTTACCAGGAATACATTCGGTCTCTACATGGTCTGAAGGCCAGTGTAAAGAAACACGTTGCTCAGATTCCATCGGAACTGCTCCGAGCAACTGTTGTTTACGTCGTTTTGCGGATACAGAATCTCGTTGACGTCTCCGGTGCTCATACTGAACAGATTGTGTAGGTGGTGTTTGATAATAAAATCAACATTATGCCTTTTGCTCTTGTTTGAGCTTTCTGCTCAACTCCCGTTACTAATACATTACATATGGAAACATTTCTATACATTTTTCTTGCATTTACAGCGCCAGATTTGCACCTCGTGGGCAAAATTGGAACTGACTTTTTTCCAGCGTAAATCGGTCCCACATTAACGCGTGTTAGCGTCTAACAAGTTTCGCAGCCATTCGATAATTACAGCCCATACTGTATCTCTGCGAGTAGCTGCTCTTTAATTTTAACCACCAAGTATCTGTGCAAAACTCTAAGATGTACTTTGTGTCGCAGTTAAAGTTTAATTGTAGGTTCCCTCATAACTGACTGTCCAAGTTAGTTCAAAGGTCAGAGGACGTCCAGTCTCACTGTACCTAGTAAAGTCGGGCGTTATTTAAACGAATCCTCATCTGCTTTTATGCATGGCATGGATTCGACATATCCTTAGTAGGTTTCCGGTGGTATGTGGCAGGAGATTTCTACGCAAAGTTCATGCTAGTCCTGTAAATACCGGCCGCTGGCGCACAATAGCTTCCAATATGAATTGCATATGGTACAGATCAGATGAATTTCATACCGCATGTAGCAACATAAGTTCACTGCGATGTTCTTCAATTCACTGTAGCACTATTCTGTCCTTGCGACACGGACAGTTATCCTGCTGGAAATGCTATCGCAGTCGGAGAAGACATCAAGCATAATGAGATGCATCTACATCAACATCTACATGGTTACTCTGCAATTCACACATAAGTGCCTGGCAGAGGGTTCACCGAACCACTTTCATACTACTTCTCTATCATTCCACTCTCGAATGGCGCGTGGGAAAAAGGAACACCAAAATCTTTCCATTCGAGTTCTGTTTTCTCTTACTTTATTATGATGATCATTTCTCCCTACGTAGGTTGGTGTCAGCAAAATATTTACGCATTCGGAAGAGAAAGTTGGTTATTGAAATTTCGTAAATAGATCTTGCCGCAAAAAAAAACCGCCTTTGTTTCAGTGACTGCCACCACAACTCGCGTATCGTGTCAGTGACACTCTCACCCCTATTGCGCGATAACACGGAACGAGCTGCCCTTCTTTGAACTTTTTCGATGTCCTCTGTCAATCCTACCTGGTAAGGATCCCATGCCGCGCAGTAATATTCCAGCAGAGGACGGACAAGTGTAATGTAGGCTGTCTCTTTAGTGGGTTTGACGCATCTTCTAAGTGTTCTGTCAACAAAGCGCAGTCTTTGTCCTTTCTTCCCCACAATATTATTTATGTGGTCTTTCCAACTTAAGTTGCTTGTAATTGTAATTCCTAGGTATTTAGTCGAATTGACAGGCCATAGATTTGTGCGCGTTTATCCTGTACCCAAAATTTATCGGATTTCTTAGTGCTAATTGCCACCTTTCGCACCATACAGAAATTCTCTCTAGATCATTTTGTAATTGGTGTGGACCGTCTGATGATTTCACTAGACGGTAAATTACAGGGTCATCTGCAAACAATCTAAGGGGGCTGCTCAGATTATCAGCTACATCATTTATATATATCAGGAACAGGAGAGGGCCTATGACACTACCATGCGGAACGCCAGATATCACTTCTGTTCTACTCGATAATTTACCGTCTATCGCTACGAACTGTGACCTCTCTGAGGGGAAATCACTAATCCAGTCTCACAACTGAGACGATACTCCACATGCACGCCATTTGATTAATACTAGCTTGTGAGGAACGGTATCAAAAGCCTTCTGGAAATCTAGGAATATAGAACGGATCTGAGATCCCTGGTCGACAGCACTCATTACTTCATGCATGGTGTCCGTAACAGTGTTCTCGTAATCTACTACTGTCACGGTGCCTTTGAGTGCTACCACATGTCAAGTGGAAGACGGAGTGAATGTCCCCCATATCACAATAGTTCCCCAACGACCTGCGTCGGTACCGCTGTGCATATTTCGAGCACCTTTCTCCTGGAACTAATGTAACGAGGTACGTGATTAAACCGACCAGGAGACACGTTTCCATTGATCCGTGGTCCAGTCTCGATGATCCCGTGCCAGTTGCAATCGTGAATGGCGGTGTTGTGTCACCGTGGGAACACACAAGAGTTGTCCGCAGCGGAGCCCTATCTTCAGCAATGTGCGGTGAACGTTCTGACCCGGAACACTTGTGCCTGCACCAGCATTGTACTGTGTCGTCAGATCTTTCACAGATCGATGCCTATCCTGCATTACTGAGGAAAGCCTCTGATCTACACTTTCTGTGATAAGGCGTGGACGTTGAGAACCTTTTTGCTCACTCGTGATTTCACCGTCCTTCAAGCACGTTCCACAGACAGGCTTTCCCGATTCGTTTCCGAAATGCTCTTTCCGAGACGCCGGGGCACAAAAATCTGTACTTTCTCAAACTCGTTTACGACAGTGGATTGTCAAACGCGAGAGCGTCTAGGAAAGCTTGATCTAACTCCAGACGCAGACGCTACTATCTCACGGAGAGATTTGCTGTTAAAATTCCAGACAGCGTACGTTCTAAGTAGTCTAAAAACATAGCTCGCGAAATGTCCATGACGATAAAACCACTGAAATTTCAGCTCATAATTGCCGACAACAACTTTCTTAATTTACTTATTCTGGAAAGTATAATGAGTCACCCTCCTCTAACATTACCTTTTTTTTTATATATAGAGATAACAGATACCCTTCATACTACCGACTCTTGTATAGGCTAAAATTATCTCAGCAGTTTGATTAAAAGAAGTGATATGATTTTGTATACGATGTATTACATTTCAGGCTACAGTATACAAAAAAGAAATTAATCAGTTACAGTCGATATGTACTAACCGTTAAAATTACTCTTCTCTTAAAAATATCTGAAATTACGAAATTTCTGGTATACTTAAAATTCATATTATCAATTGCACAATCTAACGCTAATTATTTACAAAATAATGATATAATTTGGTGAAGATTCTTCTTTGGTAAAGAAAGTTTGTAAACTCTTTTGCTTTGTAAACTCTTTGGAATAATGTGAGTACCGCCGAATGTAGGTAGGGGAGAGCTAGCCTCTGATGGAAGTAGACGTTTTCTAAGTTTGTCACCAATAATGTAATTTTTGTTTATTTTTTTTTAATGTGGAAAATGTGAAAACGGTGTGATGTTGAAAGCTGTGACAAAGAATAAAATTCAAGAATAATACAGGCAAATCTTCATCAGTTATTTAGTCATCAAGAACCTACAAAGTCGAAATTTCAGCTGCAAGAATGTACCCCTATACAAGACTTTGAGCCATCGAGAGCAACAACGAGATAATGAATATAAGTAAAAAGTTATTCTTTTGTATATCGTACGCCTCTCGAGGCTTTCAAAATTTGTGCAAAGAATGACAATTTTAATAGTGATGTGTGGAAGGGTAAGATTACAAAGTATTCGGTCCATTAGGTCTTTACTTACATTTTATCAGACTTTCTTCATGTTTTACATTTCATTCCTTAAGAAAAACATCTTATAATAAGCATTATATCTGATACGGGCATTCGACCATTCAGCTTCAGGTTTTCCTCGGATTAAATAAATCGCTGAAGGTTAATTATGGGACGGTTTCTTTAAAGAGGGTGTGGTCGACTTCCTTCTCCATCCTTCCCTAATACAAGGTTATACTCTATCTGCAAGCTACATCTGCATCTGCATACATACTCCGCAAGCCACTGTACGGTGCGTGGCGGAGGGTAATTTACCCTAGACCACTACTACCCATTTCCTTTCCAGTTCTACTCATAAATTGAGCGAGGGGAAAATCGACTGTCTCTGTACCAGCCCTAAATCCTCTTATCTTCGGGTCCTTACGTAAAATGTACGCTGGCGCCAGCAGAATCGTTCTGCAGTCAGATTCAAATGCCCGTTCTCTAAATTTTCTCAATAGTGTTCCCCGAAAATAACGTCACCTTTGCTTCTGGGATTCCCATTTCAGTTTTCAAAGCATCTCCGCAATATCACTATGTTGTTCGAACCTACCGGTAACGAATCTAGCAGCCCGACTCTGAACTGATACGATATGTTTCTTCATTCCCATCCGGTGCGGATCCCAAACACTCTAGCAGTACTAAAGAATGGGTGGCACTAATATCCTGTATGCTGCCCACTCCGCTGCCCACCCTGTCCGCCAGATCATTCACATGCATAGAAAATAAAAGCCGCCCTATCACAGTTTCCTGGAGCACTCCTGACGATACCAAAAACTTCTTGTCGATGGGACCATCCTTCCTTGTTTCTAATATGGAAGCCAATACTTGGAAATTGGTGTGACGTAAATAGTGGAAGCAATAACAGCTGTAGCGGAAAAAATAATTACATTCTTTTGCGAAATTTGGAATAATTTGGCACTGACAGTAATGGTCGTGAAGAAAGAGATGGAAGACAGAAAGAAAGAGGAACGCGATAGAATGCAAATAATGAAGAGAGCAGGATAGAAAGTGAAATGACAGAGTGAGACTCTAAAGAGAAATTCTTATTTCGTTACTCGAAGTATCCTGATCCTCATACTATACGGTGCCTTGTGGAGTATACATCTACTGTTTGGTTTGGAGAACAAGTACAGCGTTGTCTAGGAAACAATATGAATACACTTCCTCCCGGATAGTACAATATTTGTAACCCTGAATGTACCGTATGGCATGTACGTCCATTGGGTTCGCCACTGGAACGTCTCTCTCGGTACAATGAAAGATGGGTTCTCTTCAACATTACGACTGGAAAATGAAACAGTTCAAAGTCATCCTCGTAGCAACAATACGAAGAATGAAGGAAAGTGGCTGCCACATTAAAAACTTGAATACACATTACTGATGTTCCTTAATAAAATTTGTTTAATAATTCGTTATGAACCGGCATTCGGCTATCTAGGCCGTCGACTTATTACTAAGATTGTTTATCAAGGACTAGCTGACAAATCCAGCACCGCCCGGGTAATCATTTTACTAATTTTCTATTAGAAAAAAAACAAAAACTGAGTTTGTTCTTCGAGTCGAAAAAATTTCATTTTCATGTTTTCGTGACAACACATTTGAAATTATGAAACAGTAGTACGAAGAAATATTAGTAATGTGCAAATGTATAAGTACAGTATCCCTGACAGTTTCTGAATGCTGGGCTCCGCTGCTTCACAAGTACACAACGCGATTTTGTAAACGTCTCTATGACAACGCTTCTTCATAGCTCTACAGGCTTTCAGAATATGCGTATACAATAGTGCCATATTTAACGATCATACACGCCCGTTCGCTCGACGAAAGATCGGTAACTAATGACTGGAAAGTTGCACAGGTCACACCAATATTCGAGAAAGTTAGTAGGAGTAATCCACTAAATTAAAGGCCCGCATCATTAACGTCGACATTCAGCAGGATTTTGGAACATATTTTGTGTTCGAACATTATGAACTACCTCGAAAAAAAACTGTCTGTTGACACAGAGTCAACACGGATTTAGAAAACATCGTTCTTGTGAAACACAACTAGCTCTTTACTCAAACGAAGTGTTGAGTGCTATTAAGAAGGGATTTCAAATTTATTCCGTATTTCCAGATGTCCAGAAGGCTTTTGACACTGTACCACACAAGAGGCTTGAAGTGAAACTGCGTGCTTATGGAATATCGTCTCAGTTATGTGATTGGATTCGTGATTTCCTGTCAGAGAGGTCACGGTTCGTAGTAAGTGACGGAAAGTCGTCAAGTAAAACAGAAGTGATTTCAGGCGTTTCCCAAGGTAGTGTTATTTGCCCTTTGCTTTTCCTTAGCTATATAATCGATTTTAGAGACAAGTTGAGCAGCCGTCTTATGTTGTTTGCAGATGGCGCTGTCGTTTATCAACTATTAAAGCCATCAGAAGATCAAAACAAATTGCAAAACGATTTAGAAAAGATACGAGTATGTGCGAAAATTGGCTATTGATCCTAAATTACGAAAAGTGTGAGGTTATCTATATGAGTGCTAAAAGGAATCTGTCAAATTTAAGTTAGACGATAAATCACTTGAATCTAAAGGCCGTAATTCAACTAAATACCTTGGAATTACAATCACGAACAACTTCAATTGGAAGGAACACATAGAAAATGTAGTGGGGAGGATTAAACAAAGAATGAGTTTTATTAGCAGGAGATTTAGAAAATGTAACAGAGCTACTAAAGAGTTTGCCTACACTACACTTGTTCATCCTCTTTTAGAATACTATTGTGTGGTTTAGGATCCTTACCAGATAGGACTGACGGAGTACATCGAGAAAGTTCAAAGGAGGGCAGCACGATTTCTATTGTCGCGAAATAGGAGGGAGAGTATCACTAAAATGATACAGAGTTTGGGGTGGACATCATTAAAACAAAGGCGTTTTTCGTTGCGGCGAAATCTTCTAAAGAAATTTCAATCACCAACTTCCTCCTCCGAATGCGAAAATATTTTGTTGATGCCGACCTACATAGAGAGGAACGATCATCATAATAAAGTAAGGGAAATCAGAGGTCGCACGGAAAGATGTAGGCGTTCGTTTCTTCCGCGCGCTCTTTAAGATAGGAATATCGTTGTGGTTGTTGTTGTGGTCTTCAGTCCTGAGACTGGTTTGATGCAGCTCTCCATGCTACTCTAACCTGTGTAAGCTTCTTCATCTCCCAGTACGTACTGCTGCCTACATCCTTCTGAATCTGCTTAGTGTATTCATCTTTTGGTCTCCCTCTACGGCCGGCCGGGGTGGCCGAGCGGTTCTAGGCACTACAGTCTGGAACCGCGTGACCTCTACGGTCGCAGGTTCAAATCCTGCCTAGGGCATGGATGTGTGTGATGTCCTTAGGTTAGTTAGGTTTAAGTAGTTCTAAGTTCTAGGGGACTGATGACCTCAGAAGTTAAGTCCCATTGTGCTCAGAGCCATTTGAACCATTTTTTTCTCCCTCTACGATTTGTACCCTCCACGCTGTCCTCCAATACTAAATTGGTGATCCCTTGATGCCTCAGAACATGTCCTACCAACCGATCCCTTCTTCTAGTCAAGTTGTGCCACAAACTCCTCTTCTCCCCAATCCTATTCAATACCTCCTCATAAGTTATGTGATCTACCCATCTAACCTTCACCATTCTTCTGTAGCACCACATTTCGAAAGCTTCTATTCTCTTCTTGTCCAAACTATTTATCGTCCATGTTTCACTTCGATACATGGCTACACTCCATACAAACTCTTTCAGAAACGACTTCCTGACACTTAAATCTATACTCGATCTTAACAAATTTCCCTTCTTCAGAAACGCTTTCCTTGCCATTGCCAGTCTACATTTTATATCCTCTCTACTTCGACCATCATCAGTTATTTTGCTCCCCAAACAGCAAAACTCCTTTACTGCTTTAAGTGCCCCATTTCCCAATCTAATTCGTTCAGCATCACCCGACTTCATTCGACTACATTTCATTATCCTCGTTTTGCTTTTGTTGATGTACATCTTATATCCTCCTTTCAAGACACTGTCCATTCCGTTCAACTGCTCTTCCAAGTCCTTTGCTGTCTCTGACAGAATTACAATGTCATCGGCAAACCTTAAAGTTTTTATTTCTTCTCCATTGATTTTAATACCTACTCTAAATTTTTCTTTTGTTTCCTTTACTTCATGCTCAATATACAGACTGAACAACATCGGGGAGAGGCTACAACCCTGTCTCACTCCCTTCCCAACCACTGCTTCCCTTTCATGTCCCTCGACTCTTATAATTGCCATCTGTTTTCTGTACAAATTGTAAATAGCCTTTCGCTCCCTGTATTTTACCCCTGCCACCATTAGAATTTGAAAGAGAGTATTCCAGTCAACATTGTCAAAAGCTTTCTCTAAGTCTACAAATACTAGAAACGTAGGTTTGCCTTTTCTTAATCTAGCTTCTAAAATAAGTCGTAGAGTCAATATTGCCTCACGTGTTCCCAACTGATTTTCCCAGAAGTCGGCTACTACCAGTTTTTCCATTCGTCTGTAAAGAATTTGCGTTAGTATTTTGCAGCCGTGACTTACTAAACTGATAGTTCGGTAATTTTCACATCTGTCAACGCCTGCTTTCTTTGGGATTGGAATTGTTATATTCTTCTTGAAGTCTGAGGGTATGTCGTCTGTCTCATACATTTTGCTCACTAGATGGTAGAGTTTTGTCAGGACTGGCTCTCCCAAGGCTGTCATTAGTTCTAATGGAATGTTGTCTACTCCCGGGGCCTTGTTTCGACTCGGGTCTTTCAGTGCTCTGTCAAACTCTTCACGCAGTATCATATCTCCCATTTCATCTTCATCTACATCCTCTTCC
The DNA here is from genome assembly GCF_023864345.2 of Schistocerca serialis cubense. Taxonomy (NCBI): domain Eukaryota; kingdom Metazoa; phylum Arthropoda; class Insecta; order Orthoptera; family Acrididae; genus Schistocerca; species Schistocerca serialis. Next base: position 150,697,261 of record NC_064640.1, read on the forward strand.
ATTTCTATAACATTGCCCTCAAGTACATCGCCCTTGTATAGGCCCTCTATATACCCCTTCCACCTTTCTTCTTTCCATTCTGTGCTCAGAACTGGGTTTCCATCTGAGCTCTTGATATTCATACAATTGGTTCTCTTTTCTCCAAAGGTCTCTTTAATTTTCCTGTGGGCAGTATCTATCTTACCCCTAGTGAGATATGCCTCTACATCCTTACATTTGTCCTCTAGCCATGCCTGCTTAGCCATTTCACACTTCCAGTCGATCTCATTTCTGAGACGTTTATATTCCTTTTTGCCTGCTTCATTTACTGAATTTTTATATTTTCTCCTTTCGTTAATTAAATTCAATATTTCTTCTGTCACCCAAGGATTTCTACTAGCCCTTGTCTTTTTACCTACTTGATCCTCTGCTGCCTTCACTATTTCATCCCTCAAAGCTACCCATTCTTCTTCTACTGTATTTCTTTCCCCCATTCTCGTCAATTGTTCCCTTATGCTCTCCCTGAATCTCTGTACAACCTCTGGTTTAGTCAGTTTATCCAAGTCCCATCCCCTTAAATTCCCACCTTTTTGCAGTTTCTTCAGTTTTAATCTACAGTTCACAACCAATAGATTGTGGTCAGAGTTCACATCTGCTCCTGGAAATGTCTTACAATTTAAAACCTGGTTTCTAAATCTCTGTCTTACTATTATATAATCTACCTGAAACCTGTCAGTATCTCCAGATTGAAATAATGGAGAATTATTGTGAAGGTGGTTCAATGAAGCTTCTGCCAGGCACTTAAATTGATTTACAGAGTATCCATGTAGATGTAGATTCTTTTCGGCTAGAGCCGTTAGTGCTTAATAGTTGAAAACTGTCAAAAGCGCAGCCAGGTGACAGGTATTTCCTTAAGCTGACTCGACCTTAGGAGTGTCTTAGTTGTAAGGAATAAATGCCTTGGAACCTCATGCATTATGCGGCAGTTTTTAGGAATGTCAGTGTTTATGACGGCATATCTCGTAAACTATGTGTTATACTATGTGATATACTTCTGCAATTGTAGTTAGCGGCATTGATGGGATCTGTATGCGAAATGTATTGTGCATACAGTCGGTAGCACAGAAGTAATTCATTTAAACGTCGTGAATGATTTGGCATTTTTTCGAATCTCATTTTTTATGCCGTCATATCTCCTGAACTAGAATAGTTAAGTGATTCTTACGGCCACTACGACTGCGGCCTGATAGTAAGGGATGTGTGTACAAAGTTTGGTTGAAATTGGTCCAGTGGTTTAAGAGGAGATGTGAAACATGCACACACACATACATACATACATTTTTATAAATTGTATGGATACGTTATGTTTCACAACTATGCATCGAAAAAGAACACAAGCAAGAAAAAGTGATAGTGTAAGAAGTGATTTGTCAGAATTAATATTAACTGCATTAATTTTCGGTGTAGCGGGTCTTAAAGAGGGGGATTATATTTTTGTATAATTTTGTTCATAGCGGCTAAATGTTCTACAACATTTTAAAATCTTCGATACGTTCATTTTCACATTTTTATTTCTGGCCAGAGCAGTCAAGCGTCAGCTGTTTAGAAGCGGTCTCGGCGGAGCAACCAGAGCGTCTGAGTGGAACAAAAATTCAGCTTATGGCCCGAGAATAGAGATTTTTGTTAAAAATCGCTTTGTGACGCTTTCCGTTCCGAGCGAGTGCGATAGCTCGCAGAAGGTATCACTTCTGCGAAACGCGACCACGGAATTTCTGTTTTTATTCCAGCAGAAAGGATTTTGTGTGTTAACAGGAGCATTTATTAAAAGAAGAGCAGCGGGCGTGTGGTGGGCGGTGGAGGCTGCGGTTTCACAGTAACTCAGGGCGCACGGCGCACGGCGCGCGGCCGTCGCCTGCCCGCAAACCGCAGCCCAAACACAGAGCGCGCCGCGGAAACGTGCCCAGCTGCCGCGCCAGCCTGCTGCCTTCTACTTACGCGCTGCCTCCCACAGCCGCTATATTATAAACAATAACTGCTACACGGCTGCAGCAACCGCCATAAGACGGTAGTTTAAATGCATCTTTGCGCATATTCTAACCTAGAATATAATGAGTTTCCTGCAGAGAGAAAAACTTATGTCTAGAACGGATTTGGAAAGCGTGCGGATAAAACAAAGCGAGTGAAAAGTTATCAACAGCTTGTGCAGGAACCAGGCTGTAGCTGAAATAGTCGAAGGATGTAACAAAAATGCAGCTATGAGAAAGGGAGTCAGACAGTGTTGCAGCCTATTCTCCACGTTGCTGAATTTGTACATTCAGCGAGCAATGAAAAAAACTAAGAAGAAATTCGAAAAAAAACGAAACTACACGGAAGAGGAAAAAATGTTTTAAGTTTTGAATCCGACACCGTAATTCTGTTAGAGACGGCAAAGAACTAGCAAGATCAGCTGAACGGAAAGCATAGTTTCTTCCGAAGAGATAACAAGATAAACAACAACAAATGTACAGTAACTGTAATGGACTGCATTCGAATTACATCAGATGAAGTTGACAGTATTAAATTCGGAAATGAGTCACTAACAGTAGCAGTCGAGTTCTGTTATTTAGGCGATAAAATAAATGATGATGGAAGAAGTAACATCGATATAAAAAGTAGACTTATAACGGAAATAAAATTTCTTTCTGAAAAAGGGATGTTTTTTATCATCTAATATGAAATTACGTTTTAGAGAGTTTGTTCGGAAAGTATTTGTCTAAAGTGTGAAACGCTACAGGCAGTTGGTTCGACTGCCACAGGACAGACAAATCTCACAGATCGGCTGTGGGCCTCCATGAATCTGTGACAGGGGAGTTCAGCGAAAGTAAAGGTGGCTAACAAGCCACGAGGCCCAACGGTCATCGGGGTTTTCCCAGGAAGAAAGAGGGGTGCGTTCCGGTGGCATAGCTGCAGGGCGAGCTAAGATGGATCGGCCTGTGAGTTGGAATATCGTCACTAATATAATTTTAATGAAAATACGTAAAATTCGTTACAAACAAGCTACAGAAAAACCAATGACAGCTTAGGAACCGCTGGAACAGGACGCACTCATTGAACATAAATCCTAGTCTGAAGCTTCAATAGTTAAAAAGCTATTAACATTACTACCATTATTGTTTATAATAAATTGTAACAACTAAATCCATCACGAAAGTCACACTTGTGATACACAAAATGAAAGAACACATTATTTTTCTAATTAAATAAATATAAAAAAAGTTATAAACAATTTAGTTCACTTACGTAAATAGTGCCATAATTATGGGATTCTCCACAGAGACACAAATGATGTTATCAGCTTGACTTTCCTTCTTCAATATTCCAGTAACGTTCGATGTGTATTTATTTGTAGTTGTTATTTATAAAATAGATCAAGTCAGTGTTTTGACACGAGTGTTGGATGTGGCGATTTGTACGTTTCAGAATTGTTTAAAATTGTTGGAATAATGTATAAGTGAGATTATTAAGAGGCTGCAAAATGAATGCAAACATTTCTATGTATCGTAAGTATTTTTATGAGATTATTGTGAAGATTACGTGTGGTGGTCAGGACGAACTTATGTGCAGTAAATCGAGGAATGCTCAAGTGACCGAACCTTTAAATAAGCGAGCAGGGCAGAATTCGTGGTCTTTCGTCTGCAGTCTTGCGTCTGAAGTTTTGGTGAGGTCTTTTGGTCAAGGTTTCTTATGGATTCGGTAAACTTATAGGAGGTTTATATGCTGCAAATGTTGTTTTAGTATAGAGGGACTTAAAATAATCTTGGAAGCGTGTGATATCGTGTGAATCTCGGGACTCTAATTTCAGTCTTGACATGTAAACGACGAGATTTCGCAGGAGCGACTTTAATTTCTGTTTCATGCCATTGCACTTGTTAACCACTAAAGATTTGTGGATAAACGGACTTATATTGTGATGGACTTGAACAGATTCAATTGAAATAGCACTGATGGCTATAAAATGTAGATTCACTGGGAATGATAAAGCTTATGCTAACGAACGTTGAGAGATAGTTCAAGTTTTTGAGATTTACTACACTGCTGTGCATTGTTACTTAGCACATTCGGCTGTGTGTAAATGTTATGTCTGCACAAAGAGATTTCTAATTTTGCACGACTGATAGATGCTGAACAGTTATTCAGCGAATTATTTGTAAGTGGCTACCATGCACATACATTGCGTTTCCTGAAAAAATAAAAGGGATTTATATCAAACCAATCTGTTTTGAGCAATATTATCATCTTTCGAGATTTCAACCAACAGATCCAATCTAAGTACATCTTTTATTAAATTATCTCACTGCTAGTATGTGGTTTTGCTATAAACATTATTACGTTGTGATGAATCGCGGTTCTGCACCATCCCCGACAACCATCGTCAGCGAATATAGCGGCGACCGGGTCAGAGGTCACATTCTTCCAGTGTTTTTGAGAAGTGCTCAGGGCATCGTGGTTTAGGGAGCCATCTGGTATGAGTTCAGATCACGGCTGGTAGAGATTGTGGGAACTCTGATGGTACAACGGTAAGTCATGGACATCCTGCGTCCTTATGTGTTACTTTTAGTGCGACGGTATCGTGGTACTATCTTTCAAGGGTTCAATGGTCGTCCACACAAGGCACGTGTCTCTATGAACTGTCTGCAGGATGTCGAGATATTCATGTGGCCGATAAGATCCTCAAATCAGTCCCCAATACAACATGTGTGAGATTAGCTAGGATCTAATATCACACAGAATTTAGGAGGTCCTTGGCGGGGAGAAAACATTAGACATAAAAGCATGTTCGGGAGTGCCCCAAAAGACTACCATACGGCCATTATTTTTCACGACAATATAAATTACTTGGTGGATAACGTCGGAGGCTCTATGAAGCTGTTGGCGCGTGGTGCTTTAGTAGTGGGTAGTTATAATTAAACTTTCTCTATTTAACACAACTAGAAAACTGATTGCCGTACGAGTAACAAACGTGGTATCACTTATGTCCAGAGGATGGGGTGCATGATTTCCATGCATCACAGCGCCTTTGTCCAGTTCCAACTATGGCCACAACGTACCGTGATCAGTCATTGTGATTCACAGACTCACACAGCTGACCAGTCGCAGCGCACTTGTTCACGTATCAACATGAGCTTGGACAAAAGGAGCAGGGCATTATTGGTGAAGCTCTGTTATCAAAACAACAGTAATACTGCAGCTGCACTACGAAAATATTGCCGGCGGAAAGGATTACGGAAGGGTCCACATTCTCCACCTGCTGTGCGGGACATGATGAAGTTAGAATCAATTGGAGAACTGGAAGTCGCTCTGGGAAGAGGCCGACGACCGGTTGCACCACAGGCGGTTGATGAAATCGCTGTTGCTATGGCAGACAACGCTGCGCGGAATTGCCGATCTTCAGTGCGCGCGCTGTGTCACGACAGTTGAACATCCCGTGGTCCACTGTACTAAAGGTGATTCGATCCATTCTCAAGTGGTATCCGTACAAGATCCATATCGTACAGCAGCTTGCACCACAGGACGCACAACGACGTGTGGACTTCGCTCTCCACTTTCTCGCAAGGATTGAAGTTGACGAGGGCTGGCCCTGGACCATCCTATGGACAGACGAAGTTCATTTTCCTCTGACTGGTGAGGTGAACACACAGAACTGCCGAGTGTGGGGATCTTCACCTCCAGTCACTGTTCACGAAGTTCGTCTGTATGGTGAGCGTGTCACCCTGTGGTGTGGCTTCACAGTTACGTCCGTCACTGGCCCATTCTTTTTTGAATACGTTGTCGCTCAAGGACCAAAGACGTGTAGTGTGCCTGGCCAGCTTTACTGCGACATGCCTCGCCAGCATGTTATACCCGCCCTACCAGAGAGAAACGCATTGAACTCAACGGTTTTCATGCAAGATGGGGCCCCAACGCACACCGCTTGTGAAATTCGCCCATTTCTCCGAAACACATTTGGAAACGATCGAATTACCAGCCGATGCTTGGTCGGCACGATCACCTGATCTTACTCCCTGTTATTTCTGCTTGTGCGGCTACCTTAAGGACAGGATTTACCAGAGGACCATTCACACACATGCTGATCTGAAGCGCAGCATGTGGACATGCTTCGTTCTTCTGTGCAGAATGCAATCCTGCGCTTTCAGACTCTCCTGGACACTGATGGGCACCATATTGAGCCCCTTCTGTGGCAGTAATGGTACCGTTCTGTAATAATGTGATGTACCGTAGTAGCACATTAAAAGTGTTTCAACAGAATTGATATCTGCATTATTTTCTCTTCCCCATGCCCTTGAAATTAATGCTACCAAGTTTGGTGCTCGTATGGTAATTAGTTTCCATGTTTTAACGTGCTAAATGAAAACTAAACTCCGTCCGAACAGGCCAGGAAGGCCCAACGGTACCGACCGGCCACCGTGTCATCCTCAACCCACAGGCGTCATTGGATGCAGATAAGGAGGGGCATGTGGTCAGCACACCACTCTCCCGGCCGTATGTCAATTTACGAGACCGGAGCCGCTACTTCTCGATCAAGTAGCTCCTCTGTTTCCCCCAAGGGCTGAGTGCACCTCGCTCGCCAACAGCGCTCGGCTGACCGGATAGTCACCCATCCAAATGCTAGCCCAGCCCGGCATCGCTTAACTTTGGTGTTCTGACGGGAACCGGTGTTACCACTGCGGCAAGGCCGTTGGCTAACGTGTTAAATAGGGAAAGTGTAATTATAGCTACCTGGTATATAGCAATGTTACAAAACAGAAAACAAGCGAGATGCCAGATGACCTGCAGAGGATTAACCCTTGGTGCAGGGACTAGCAAGTGACCCTCGAAAGTGTGGATTTTCGTATTGCGTATAAATAATCGGAAGGACCCATTACTGCTCGATTACACAACTGGCGATATATCACTGGAAACTGAACAACTGTAAAATATCTGGGAGTAACCATTCAAAACAAGCTAAAGTGAAATGGCCACATAAAGTACATATGGAAAACAGAAGCCAGACTGAATATAATCGAAATGTATCCTAAGGAAATGTAAGTCAATTACGGAAGAAGTGGCTTAAATAACACTTGTTTGACCAATTCTTGAGTATTGATCATCCTTCTAGGACTCTCACCTGATGGATTTAGTAGAGGAGATAGAAAAATTCCAAAGAAGGGTAGCATATTTACTAATGCGTTCGTTTCGTGAGTGATAGAGCGTTACCGAATTGCTCACCAAACTCACAAGTGGTACAATGTGCCTTACAGGGCGTACTACTGTTTTAAATCTCGTGAGCGTTGATAAGAGAAACAATCACATGGAATTCTGCAAGTTAACTTTGAAGACCCCAGAGGAAGGGAGGAAGAAACCGCGTCTATTACAAATCAGCAGAAGTCTGGCGACAGGACGAACATGCACATCTGAATGGAAATGATGATGACCAAGATAGTGTTTGAAAACGAGATTTCTATCTTCCCGCAGTTGTGGTATAAGCCATTATTACATAACAAACAGATACACGATACGAGTGGCTACACTCACTGCAAAGAAAAATCTTTAAAGTTTTGAAAGAAGTTACGGTAGGAACCACATCGATACTAGCAGAAAATGTATTCCGTAATAACATCAGAGTTGTCTGTGCTCCAACTGAATACCTTAGGATCACTCGGTTTACGGGACGTGGCTTCGTTACTTTAGACCAATCCAATGCGTCATCCAGTTGCCGTCTATAGTAGTCTGAGCAAATGAAAACGGAGCTCTTGGTACTGGTGACTCACATTATTAAAGACTGCACCAGATATCACTTCAGACCAAGATATTTGCGTAGACTGCCTGCTGCAGGATCAACAGTTCGCAAATCGCACATTTCGCCCTTTTGCAACGAATCTTGGCGAATGTTTCCTGCTTGTACTCCATCATTTTTTCTCCTTTTTCCGTAGCACACAGTAACTACTGTCTTTTATTTTCGCTGTTGGAAATTCTATCTGGTATCCGTCTGCACTGTTGCCCACAGTCGTTGAAGGATATATATCCTAGGATTCACATGGGGAGGATCACGAGCGACATGCTCCTGCAGATGCTGAGTTAACGTCTGAAGAATGCAGAAATCTAGAAAACATTCTGAAATCTTGATTGTGTTCTTCCACCCAGTTACAGATTTTTCTGGTCTTGTGAAACTGCGCAGTATCTTGCTGAAAGAGTATATATTTTCGAAGGCACACAGTCAACAGGCACAGGTTAACATGTGCTCCTCGAGTAAATGCACATCCTAATAGATCAACAGTGCCATTTACATGATTAATGGTCTTAGAGAAGACCACGGAAACATCCTCACCACCTTGTGTGCTACAGTTACCGAGGTCTCGTTTTACAATATTTTTTGACTAACACATCGACATTGATCCTTAAGAGGAAGTTGAAAATGTGGCTCACCGAGAAAGAACCCCGTCGCAAACCATCAGCAATTTAGGTTTTTTTTCTGATTGTGCGGAGTCGTCATTATGGGAGCAAACACTATCCACATACCTTGGAAAGTCGCAGGTGACCTCACATTCGCAATCGTTGAGAAAATAATCATACTGGATAGAGAATTAGTCATCCGCAGGAGACATCGCGTTTATACAGTCTAACGCAGCCGGCTTCAATTCAGTTTCTTCAGGAATATTATATCCAGCAAAGAATACGTATACGGGAAGCTACTGTATTGCAAGGGTCCTGATTATTACATTTCACATGCAGTTCTGAATAATCCCAGATTTCCCGCGTGATTAAGATCTGCTGGCTTAGCGGGACAGTCTAGTTGCGACATGGTGCCCGATTGTTCGTCAAATCAGGAAGGTGAGCGTGAGGCCTTATCAGCATAGCTGTTGTCATCTTGGAAGACAGCAGTGTCCACAACATACTCATAAAAAGAGTATGTAGAGGAAAAAGTCACACTTTGTCACTGAGAAATGAACATTCTAGTTCATCTTCACGGTGCCTGAATGAATGGTACGATAAATACTCGCCAAACATCATAGAGCCCCTCTGGTCTGAACTACACGTTCCACATATGGGGGAGTAAAAACGCTCAATGAGATGTCGACTCGACATCTTGCATCATGTGAAAGGAGACAAAATCTTGCCTCCTCGAACCATATCATACGCCTCCAGTCATCTAATGGACTGTTTCCTTTTGTCCATTCCAAGCAGCAGTTTATGTCGGGATTGAAACCGACAGTCATTGACCAAACTTGGCACCCGTCTCCGGTCTCTGGCGGCTATGATCTCTTTACGTGGACTGTTTTTACACCGTCTTACATGGCTGCGAATGGTACACTGTATCTTGTAGACATTTTTGACAGATTGGAAATCGACGTTGATACACTAACGAATCGGACAGCTTCATGCACATTGTGATCATAGACACGTCCAAACACGATAACTCTCTTCTGCCATTCTATCATGTCGCTATGTCGACTCATATTATTGCAGTGATTCCATACAACCAACTTTCACATACGCACCTCTTCACCGTGCATTTGACCGCCGTGAATTCAACGTACTGGAATGGAAAGTGCTCTGGAGATACAAAGATGTTAATAGATATATGAATTTGTACACTGTCACATATATACATAAGTTTTCTAGACAGTCGCTGGTGAATGACGTCATTGTGACATGCTCTCACTTTCGTCAACAAGGAGAAGTGTGTTTATACTTCGCTACCAATCCGTTAGTTTACGTTTGGTGAAATAGAGAACAAAAGACGATCACCAAATTTTTAGAAGCATGAGATGGATATACTTCTCGAATTGGTAGGTGTAAATGTTACAGTTCTTGTACATAAAAGAACTGACAGCTGCACAATGAAAGAAGAAATGTGCAGAATGCCGTTTCGGTCATTATGTTTTTGCTTTTTTTCGTTTAGTTCGAATACCTAACTCATTTAAATATAAAATTCATCAAATTTATGCTAATTAATACGCACGTCTTCTTATTTCCAGTTCTATACTGTGCAAAAAAAATCCAGTTTTTATTGCAAACAAAACTTCTTAATTACCAATGTGTTATAAAACATTGTTATTCAAGACTGCCTACTTAAGAAAACTACAATTTGAAGTTTTTCTACGGTTTTATATTTACACTTCACGTAATTTCTTGTAGAACACGCACCTATGTTTAAAAATTTGATATATTTGGGTTTTGAAATTCACGTCTCATAAATATAAAAAATTAGAAATACTCGATTTCATGTGCCCTCCTTGTTAAATAAGTACAGGCAATGTAATCTCATGCCGAGGCACAATTTCATTCTACTCCTGGTAAATTAATACACTTTCTGTGTTCGTCTTAAATATAGGGTATGTATTTGGTGCCGTGAATCTGTCTCATAGTCAGTGCAATGAAATACGCCGCGGCCTTAATACCATATGCTAATAAAACCCTGGTCACCTCGAGAAAACCGAGTGTGAGCCACGATCAAATTTAAAAGCTGTCAGCTCCCTTGTTTAACTTTGATCGAGGTAGGTGCACCAGAATTTTGCAATGAACAGGCTTAAATGCCAAATTTACTGCATCTACATCTACATTTACATCTACATTGATACTCCGCAAGCCACCCAACGGTGTGTGGCGGAGGGCACTTTACGTGCCACTGTCATTACCTCCCTTTCCTGTTCCAGTCACGTATGGTTCGCGGGAAGAACGACTGTCTGAAAGCCTCCGTGCGCGCTCTAATCTCTCTAATTTTACATTCGTGATCTCCTCGGGAGGTATAAGTAGGGGGAAGCAATATATTCGATACCTCATCCAGAAACGCACCCTCTCGAAACCTGCCGAGCAAGCTACACCGCCATGCAGAGCGCCTCTCTTGCAGAGTCTGCCACTTGAGTTTGCTAAACATCTCCATAACGCTATCACGCTTACCAAACAACCCTGTGACGAAACGCGCAGCTATTCTTTGGATCTTCTCTATCTCCTCTGTCAACCCTACCTGGTACGGACCCCACACTGATGAGCAATACTCAAGTATAGGTCGAACGAGTGTTTCGTAAGCCACCTCCTTTGTTGATGGACTACATTTTCTAAGCACTCTCCCAATGAATCTCAACCTGGTACCCGCCTTACCAACAATTAATTTTATATGATCATTCCACTTCAAATCGTTCCGCACGCATACTCCCAGATATTTTACAGAAGTAACTGCTACCAGCTACATAGAAAGAAGGATCCTTTATTGTATGATTATATGATAGTGGAACAAACACTGGTAGCAGCTACTTCTGTAAAATATCTGGGAGTATGCGTGCGGAACGATTTGAAGTGGAATGATCATATAAAATTAATTGTTGGTAAGGCGGGTACCAGGTTGAGATTCATTGGGAGAGTGCTTAGAAAATGTAGTCCATCAACAAAGGAGGTGGCTTACGAAACACTCGTTCGACCTATACTTGAGTTAACTTTAACACGCGTTTGTTGCACTCGGTTGTGTGTGTATGCCGGGCAGCACCTCAACCGCATTATTACAAAAGGTCCTGTTTGGTAGGCAGGTATGTGAGTATCTGTGACGAAATTCTGCATCAGAATATCCCTTAGGCACGCAGCCACCCTTCAGTTACACTAGCGTAAAATTTATACGCAATGAACATTCAAGCGAGTAAGAAGACATTTGGCTATGTCTTCTTAATTGAAGGTGGCAAAATATGTTTTAAGCAACACTACATATTTTACACCCCACACAGAAAAATAAAATTAATAAAGGTGATAAGGAATCTTACCTACCTGAGTAATAAACAGAAATCAGTATCACGACAGATTTATTTTCAAAGGACATGAATAACGTAAAACATAGCTCAACATAGCACATGAATTATATTTATGATCGTTATCACAAAATGAAGTGTACTCATGTACAGGTGACAAAAATGAACAGAGGGTGGCAAATTGACTCGAATTCTGGCTTTAAAAATGGGTAATGCGATCTGATTGTAACTAACACGATTTACAGTGATGTCAAGTGGTGCCTGGAACGAAGTACTACGATAGGCTTCAATTGGAGAGCGACTGCTGCTGCTGTGAATGCACGGTGCAGTGAGTGAAATTCGCTCTAAAGGTTCGTGGTACTGGTGCCGCGAAATGCTCACCATGTACGTGTAGGAATCTCTAATGTGATAATGTGATGCCTAGCGCGCCTCTGTCGTGGATTGAACGGTGTATCGCTTTCTCCTCGTCTTGTTCAGATCCACGTTTACTCCCAGAATCCACAGTAAAAGCTGAAATCGACTTCCCTCCTCCATGGTACAAAACCAAATCCATTTCTCTGCTCTGCAGCTCCCGATCGAATTCTCCTACTCTCCTCCATGCCGTAAGGCCCAGTCCTCGCTTACCCACACTGTATGCAAGTGCACGAGACACTCCATGTGGAGTACGTACCAAAAAGCTAAAGATCACTAATCGAAAATGGTAGCGCTCTCCAGCGCCAATCGTATATCACCGAATATACCATTCAAACTCCCTCCACGAGATGGGAAAAACTGTTCCCCCAGACCTTACACATCTCATGCCACCGAACAGGCATCCGCTGTTACGTTTTCTAACGTCACGGTCGGCATGCCAATCAATATACTGTTTTTTGCATATGCGGGAAATAGTGCAGTTTGTGTGCATATGTAGCCATAAAAAAATGCAACAGCCCTGACACATCATTGGGCATCCTGCAGTTCTGCCCCATTTTGGCTGCTTCAATGAAATGTTTTCATGGACCTAGCTGATGACGATCTTACAGGGAAACAATGTGAGGGTACCTGCATAAATAGCATAGTGCTCTTCTCGGCCGAGAACGATAATCAGTGCCTCGGTGCGTCGCAGCTCGGCGAAATCAGTTGTAAAAGTTTGCCTCAGGTCTCTGGTGCAATATGCTGTGGCCCACAGTGGGGCTGCCACTACCCGTGACCAGTGGACCTCCTGTGCCTTGACTGTGTCCTCTGCATCGGCTTCCGTTGCGCAAAGGCACGGCCAGAGTCTCCCTTTGCTCAGTCGATCCCTGCTCTCGCGACCCACTATGGTCTCTGAACTGGCACCAATAAACCTCCGGTGCTACGTCAAAAAATTGCAGGGCTCCAGAACCTCTAATAACTTCAAGTATCTAGTGTTGTGGTCTGGCAAGATAGCCAATCCACTATGACAGGTAGCCGAAAGGCACGCGTTTAAGCTCACGCAGGCTGGCGTGAGGTCTGGAACAAGTAAAGTAATTGAGACTAGCAAATAAAGTACGTAGCTGGGGAATACTTAACTTTAATCCATAATTGGTGAACATCGGTCTGACGGTACATGCATCACAAGATAAATAGCAAATGATAATGGCGCCTTGCTAGTTCGTAGCAAATGACGTAGCTGAAGGCTATGCTGACTATCGTCTCGGCAAATGAGAGCGTAATTTGTCAGTGAACCATCGCTAGCAAAGTCGGCTGTACAACTGGGGCGAGTGCTAGGAAGTCTCTCTAGACCTGCCGTGTGGCGGCGCTCGGTCTGCAATCACTGATAGTGGCGACACGCGGGTCCGACGTATACTAACGGACCGCGGCCGATTTAAAGGCTACCACCTAGCAAGTGTGGTGTCTGGCGGTGACACCACATCTAGCTACCACTGAATTCTGTATTACAACCACTGTCAACCCTCTTCAATAGACAACAGAGCATTTCTAAGCTAATGAAAGTACCATAACTGAATTGAATAAATCGAGTGGAAGAAAGGCGGATACAAAGGATTTGCCGCCTTTCATCATCCCCATTCTGCAGATTGTTCACATAAGTACCATTAGCTAACTACGAACACCTCTTGACCTAACACTTCAAAAATTTTGTTATTGTGCTTGAATGAAGTGAACATAAGAAAGATGGATACAGGCCTAGAAGCACTGGGTCACATAGTGACAACTGATGCTCTCTTACGGGAGGTTGGGATCTACTAAAAAAAGCAATGTAACATGTTCTCGAGAGAGTACATTAGATCCAACAGTAAAATACCTGAGAACTGATTTTCACCTCTTTTCACACTATTGGGAATCTATTGTTTACAGCTGAAAATATGTTATGAAGTATTTTAAATTAACAGTTTACTTTTCATTATTTGTTACAAACAGTTGTAATTTTGTAAACTGATAAATAAATACCACTTTGTAACAAAAAATTTGTTTTAGTAAAAATAAATATCTAGCTTTATTGGTCTTAAAATCTGAAAGCTAATCGCTGTCTTGAAATCATAAACTGAATATTTAACAAAAATTCTAAGACACCCTTTTAACTGATATTTAACCAGTTTCCAGGCAAGTCCTTTTGATTACGCAATCTGACTCACAATACTCAGTGACAATAATTAAACTTTCGCAAGCGCAATGTAAACTGTTCCTGTGTTTCAGAAGGAAACAAATTAATTAATATGAGCAAAGGAGATCTGAAAAACTAATTGATTGTCGTATTTTATTGTACTGTATGGAACTGGGGGCCTAGAAACGACGGATAGGCTTCGTTCCTGCCGTAGCACTCAGCGGTTCACAACTCCACAGCAGGCTACAGCAGTCCACTCACCCCACCTGCGCCCCCACACCGAACCCAGGATTATTGTGCAGTTCGGCCCCGAGTGGACCCCTTCCCCTCTCCCCCCCACACCCCTTCTCCACCTCCCCCCGGGAACGTCTCACACCAGACGAGTGTAGCCCCACCCAATGTTTGCGTGGTAAGAGTTCAAAAAATTGGTTCAAATAGCTCTGAGCACTATGGGACTTAACATCTATGGCCATCAGTCCCCTAGAACTTAGAACTACTTAAACCTAACTAACCTAAGGATATCACACAACACCCAGTCATCACGAGGCAGAGAAAAATCTCTGACCCTGCCGGGAATCGAACCCGGGAACCCGGGCGTGGGAAGCGAGAACGCTACCGCACGACCACGAGCTGCGGTCACGTGGTAGAGTAATTATGGTGTACGAGTAATTGGTTGTTAGAGTGAAGAGGTCCGTCTTATAGAGAAATACTCCTGCAATGCATATTGGTATACTCTCTGTGAGATCTGAAGTAGCACAAAAATTAAACACCCAAAAATATTAACCTCTGAATTCTGGCAATTCTTTGAAGAACTTATTGAGGGATCTGTTTTTTTTTTTTTTTTTTTTTTTTTTTTAAAGAAAAAAAAGGATAGAGTTGCTAGCGGAACCAGCGGAACTGCATAAATCAGCAAACTAGAACACAAATACTTACTGGAAGACTGAAATATTACATAAAAGAGGAAAGTAATGTGTGGGGCTACGAAGCGAGTGCACGGCTCGTTTAAATAGGGCAAGCAGTCAGGGTATGACCAGTGTTGGTCGTGAAGTGCAAACCAATTGATTCCAAGAATGAACAGTTTTAGCTTCAGTAAAGTAAGCAGACGAATGCGGTTGCTGCTAAAAAACCAATTTAATGTTCACTATTTGAGATACACAACTAGCAGCTTTGCATAGGTGACTACAGGCAGTCTCAGATATTACACAAAAAGTATAATATACTAGGTTTGTGTAATATACATGAAATAAATGTACTGAAACGGTTTGCTCACGCGTGAGTGAATGAGAGAGTCATTGAATTCCGCTAATACTCACGGATAAATGAAACGCGGCTGGATACCGCTATCCACGTGGACACGCAATTCTGAACTGTTCGCAAAGGAAAACTAAGTTCGGTCTTAATTTTAACGAGCACGCCACACGAGAATTTATCCTGACTAGCCATGCTCCGACAAATAAACGTGATTTACATGAACACACTCGGACAAGCGTGGAAAGTTTTGCTAATAGCATGTTGTGATCTCAACCAATAAGTATTATGCAGTACGGGGAAAACTAAAGCCACGTCCAGCACATCACTGTGCGGTATTCGGTTACAATTACGTCCGAACAAAACGGAATCTGGCACCAGAGTGAAGCTTTCGGCTGACCGTGCTTTCTCATAACCGGAATGCCGCGGCTAAGCACTTTTCCAATTCAAACATTAACTTTTACAGGCCACGTCGTTAAACAAAATCTCAATGAACTTTTCCACTTTCATAAGCCGTCTCTAATTAAAATAGAAATACAATGTTACATGTAATAAATCATATTAAATGAGGCAGCACATTAATTAAATAGGGTCATTTCAAATTTATGTGTAATCAGTCTTGATCATAACAACATTTAGTGTAGAAATGTATGGATTGTTTACTATTACTGTTGTATGTTAGGTCACACCAACTCTTCAGATACAATTAACTAGCTTCTGTTCCTTGTATTATCCTCGGAATCAATTTTGAATTTGAAATCTTTTGCTGGAGGCTATAGTCCCGAAACTGAAAAATCTGGTCGAGATCCCCTAGTTCACTTCTAGCAGTAAGTGAAGAACATTTCGTTTTGTGGTAATTCTCTATAAGGCGCTTAACCAGTTGCTGTTAGTTCTCTCCTCTACGAGCAGACAAAAATTCATAGCAACATCTACGAAACTCTTCAATGGTTTTCTTTTATTACATAACAACCTCCTCACGACTTCATACTCAAGTATTTGGTTGTTCGGTTGCTTACGGACTAATGTAATTTACATATTTGATGTTGTCCCTGATTCCGGTCGTGAGAGAGGTTCCATATACATGTAACCATTAAAACTAATCTTCATTGTCGTCGTCAGTTACTTAATTAGCTCTAGTGTTGTTTACGCAAGTGAAAAGACGATTTTATTCTGAGAACTACTTATTTTCGTAGTTATATACGAAATCATCTGGTTTTGGGTACTCAGAAGTTTAGAGGCTCCGAGCTTTTGTTGTTCTGTTACTTAAGTATACACGTATGGCTTTTTGTAACCATCTTGCAATTCTATCAACAACTCTACCTTTTGGAAGTCACCTGTAACAAACCACTGGTGATTCCATAATTTAGCTCAGGCGGAAGTAGAACGTTTCTGCGATTTAGTGGATCTGAATGAACAGTCGGCATAGTAGGGTATTTGCTGCCGTTGTGCATGAGAACTGCTACCAAGCTCTTACAAGACCTTTAAATGAAAAGTTACCAGTTGTCTGGAGTGCAATGAAGTCCCTATTTCTTTAGCCTCCAATACCATCTTAGTAGTATGGTTCTTCTCTAAAGGTTAAATACTGAGGCAATATATAGCTGACCTGTCCTCTACTTACATATGTTCCAATTACTTAATGGTAGCAACTCATTTCTATTTTCACTGTGGGAAATGAAGGCACTGTCTGAAATTTCAACAATTCGGCATCTTTTCTTCAACAACAATTAATTTTGTTTTGTTTTGTGACGAACACTCCGAAACTGGCAAGAAATTCAGATAAAAATATTTTTGTTGCATGATTTAATTATAAATAACAATATTAGAAATACAACAGGTTTGTAATGTTTATAATAATTTGCAAGTATATTTATCGCAAATGTTAGAAACAGAGCATGCATTTATGACGCCTTTTTTGCTGCAAATGACACTTAGTATCACTGTCCGAAATATCGACCGCATCCAGGAAGCTCTTTAGTTTCTTCCAGTCTGGGTTCTGGAAGTAACATTCTGGCAATGGTGAATGAACTCAGCTACAGTCGACGATGCAGCACGCTTTCCTAAGCGAGGGTCATGCGTTTTTCTATCACGAGAAGACCTATGATACTACTTGAAGCTATAACATTCTCGGACCGCTCCACTAATCAGGCTTCAGGGACGTCCTCGCCTGTTTACACGATCCTTGCTGTGACTTCGATATTTCAGATACCGAGTAGGGGAAGCCCTGTCAGACTGGTTTGAACAGGAGAATGGTGTTCCGTAAAGAAGAGTTAGTAGCGTCACATTTCCCATCGGTATCAGTACCATAACGCCCCCGATAAGGAAACCATTACAGTGCTTCTCATTTTCGGATGACTTTGCTACATTTTGCGCCTTCTTCAAGCCTAAAGCAGCAACGCGTTACTAGTAAGTGGTGCTAAATCCTGTAGGAGCGGACATGGCTGCCGAAATGCGAGCTGGAAGACAGTGTTCGCTGGTCCCTACCGTACACGGTCTTTTTACTTTCTTCCTGATCTGAAAATGAGGGAGTGCAGTTCTGTCCATGGAAGATCGATAAGATTTGTGGGCATCGTTTTTCACAACTAGCTTTACTATCTCGTACACCTGAGGCATCTGAACGTAAGGTTCCTCAAAACACTTAACGGTGTAAATTGACTTGGCCGAAATTCTTATGCACTCGACACAACCAGTTCCAGCTTTATAAGGCTTTCGTGAGGACGAGGCTGGATTGTGTCAAGTGTGTCACTGAGGCTCTCCTTCGTTAATGGCTTTGTAAGACCGCAGATGTTTACAGGGTCAGGAACGTTCCCAGCCTTTATACTGAAGCTGGTTAACCGCCAGTAACCATCCAACGTCAGCTCCTCAAGGTGCATCAGGCAAAGAGGTTGATGTCTGATCCTCATTGTAAACGATTTTGGGTAATTGTCCACAAGTGGCAAAGCCATTTGAGATCAGAGCCAAATCATATCAAATATTAGTTATTATCCAGAGTCTGAGTCGAAACCCGTCCTGGTTGCTGAAGAGGCCAAAAACTATATTGTATACAACCGACAACAGAAGAGACCGTAGTACCTACTATGTTTTTAAAACATTGTATTACAATTTGCAGCGTGAGCGTGTTAATTACACACGGCGCTACTCTAGTGGATCTAACAAGTAAAGAACCTTGGTTGCTTTGAGGTATTCGTTATTTTAGTTCAAATGGTTCAAATGGCTCTGAGCACTATGGGACTCAACTGCTGAGGTCATTAGTCCCCTAGAACTTAGAACTAGTTAAACCTAACTAACCTAAGGACATCACAAACATCCATGCCCGAGGCAGGATTCGAACCTGCGACCGTAGCGGTCTTGCGGTTCCAGACTGAAGCGCCTTTAACCGCACGGCCACTTCGGCCGGCCGTTATTTTAGTCATTAAGATCGATTTAAAGAATGAATTCATCACATATGATGCTCCAGTTGTGGTATATGCAATATTGAGGTAACTGGAACAGATGAGACGAAATAGACCTATGAAAATTCGCTGTCGCCGTGACTACTTGAGTAAAATACATGTTTTCCAATGCGATGCTCCCGGGAGAGAAATGTGTCCTGTCCATCACGAAACGGTTCTACATCTACAAAATGATGTGATACCACCGCATGAGGGAATTTAGAGCAACTACTTGTTGGATGCTGCAGTCAGGGAGGCCTGTTCGATACCTACGCTACAACAATGTAAGGCCCCTCTATATACTGTGATCTGGTTACTGAGACAGTATCCATGTGTCGACGGAAGGTGTGGCTGGGTGTGAAGGATAACAGGTTGTGGTTTGTTCAGCCAACCATCCATGATGAAGCTCCTCCCAGTGCAGAAGAGAAAATTAAGCCCTAATTCGGCTGCGGTTTAGACACTGTCCTGTGATGCATAGATTCCTTGGCCAGTGAGAGGATAAGCCTGCTTGTGGCTCCTGTGAATTTCATATTTCTCATTGACATTTTTTGAGAGTATGTATTGCATTGTGACATGGGGAAGACAACAGCTTACTAGTTGATCTGCTCTTTATATTTAATCGACAAAGAGACGAATGTGGTATATCACATAAGAATTTGTGAAATTTCAAAACTAGTTCCTAAATTAGTACAGGAGAGATTTTATACATCACCAAAGTTATTGATTCAAACGGTATTTTGTTTTTTATTTGTTTCCTTTTTTTAATTATCGGGCAGCCGTACTATATTGAAGCAGTAATTTAACCTTGTCTTTCTTACACACTCAGTTTTACCACATCTGAGGACGAAAAAATCTCACCTATATAGAGTAGATGGAGTTTACATAACTTTTAATTTTGAAACACTTTAATCACATTCCTCTCTAAAATTATTATCTGTACTGACTCCAGTTTCTAGTATCTAACCACAAGAACTAAATATTAATATTTCCACCTATTACAACGTACATTTTTTGTCTCTGTGCTATAATTACAACAAATAGTTGAAACGCTACGGAAACATGTGCTACGGTATTATATCTGCAATTAGCTCCACGTTGAGGGCTTTGCAGTTTGTATGTATATTGGTTATCCTTATATCTTCCACATCTCCGATGTAGATTCTTGTAGTTAAATCGGATAACACACAATTTTTTAAAAAATAAACGTGATCATGCTATAGTTAAATTGTAGCAATCCACTGACGAGTTTAGTTTCAATCAGAATTCTGTTTTCCTCACAGCCTTATAAGGGGATTTATGAGTCTAATTACATCACGTTTGCCGCGGTGGTCTAGCGGTTCTAGGCGCAGTCCGGAACCGCGCGACTGCTACGGTCGCAGGTTCGAATACTGCCTCGGGCATGGATGGGTGTGATGTCCTTAGGTTAGTTAGGTTTAAGTAGTTCTAAGTTCTAGGGGACTGATGACCACAGATGTTAAGTCCCATAGTGCTCAGAGCCATTTGAACCATTTTTTTGAACATCACGGCTGAATCTCCATCAAGCCATCCAGGATTTAAATATTCCGTGGTTTCACTAAATCACTTAATGCGAACGCTGCGATCGTTTATTCAAGAATAACACTAGCGATTTCCATCCTTACCCTTCCCCCAAATCGAACTTGTGCTTCAACTCGTCGTCGATGGTGCGATGTACCCTACTGTTCCTCCTTTTTAAGAAGTAGTGATGGAGCACGATTTGGCATTCTTCATGTAGTTACCCAAAGAGTCGTTCTCCGTTGATCATATTGTTACCCATTCGTCATGTGTTCATGTGAGGAGCGAAGATTCCGTTGAAATCCAAGCTCCAGCTACTACCTGGCCAATGGTTCAGTAAAGCGTTTCATTCGTGTTACAGACGAAATGATTTTTAAATGCGATTTTATATTGATATAAGTCTACCCTGCAGTTTACTGGGATGATATAGATGGGCATTTTTTAAATTCCTGTGTCTCTGATAAAGCTAATACACTGTTCATCCAAAAATTTCTGATTTTTTTCCTGGTGCATAAGTGAAGTCGGCGCAGTAAATACGGTAGCACCTTGAACTAAAAACTGTAACAACAGATGTCCTTTCGACCACTCAGTTGTGAGTAGGCAGTGTTAAATGGTGCTCGTGTATCCGTAGAATGTCAACGTTGTTGTGTCACAAATTGCAATGGAGCAACGAACTAAACACCTCTGAATCAAGCGTTCCAGAAATTCTCCAGGACGTTTTGAAGAAGAGAAAATTTTGTGCGAAGTTTCTCCTGCACAACTTGGTTCCCGAGCAAAAACAACGTCATATGAACGCCACCGCGACTTCATTAAAATGAAAAACGCAGACAGTTCCTTTCCGGAAAAACTTAACTTCGGTGGTGAGATTTGTTGTTATCAGTACGAACCTGCAGCAAAACGACGAAGTTTACAATGGGTCTCTGATGTTCTGCCAAGGCCGGAGAAGGCGCGTTACCTGTACGGTGTGTAGTATTGCTGAAAAGTGATGAACGATATTAAAGATCAGAGAAAGTCACATAACTGTTTTTCATATGAAATAATGTACATGTCTATTCAATAACATAGTTTTATTAAATTTTGCAGTAATTGTAGAAGAGTGTTATGAAGTGAAGTTAGAAGTAAAAATTGTAGCAGTTTAGATTTTACATAAGAACAGCGGCCAGTTACGCAAGAAGTCGTTATTTTGTTCACAGTCGGAGAAATAGAGAAGTAGAAGATCCAAATGAAGTCTGTTGTACTGTATACACAGAAAGATCTCCTCAGTTCACATAAACAAATGATTCAAACTGGAAGTTTCTTAAACGAACACCTACTTTCATTCTGCTCATCTCCCCAGTCATTTGTGTACATTACGAAACGTTTCTTGTTTGTTTACAGTTGCGAAGATGATTTTTGTTTTGTTTTTGATGCTAGTAGATAAGAGAATCCGTATATATGTACGAAGACATGTTTTTAAAGACTGTGGCGCTGCAAGACTGTCCTTTAATCTCTATGCATCATTTCTTATAAGGACATGACTTATTCTACAACTGTAGCAATCTGTATACTAATAAGAGGAAATAAATAATTCAGTTTTGATTTTTATTAATGACTTTTTCGAAAGTCGATTAGTAAGAGATTAAATGCGGCAGAGCTGTAAATTATTCGAAACACGAGAATGAGATCACTTTAAATACTCCTTCGACACCGTGCAGTACGCTTATTATCGTCAGCGTGTTAATAGCTAAAAAGTGGCAGAGACAGTTTACAAAGTTTGTAGTAGAAATGGCCTCACAGGAGAAACAGAGGAAATGGGCGCATTCGCTAAGGCTGGACTTGTATTAAGTAAGAGCGAAGCAGAAATACCACTTCATCCATCTTGAATTAGCTTTCCCGTGGCTTTCTTACATCAGTTAAAAGGCTTTAGGACGATATCTTCGACAAGGTCACTAAGTATTCCTTTCTCATACATGCTGAGCTAAAGCTCTGTATGTAATAACCTGAAGATTCGCTGCGCTAAACTCTTAACTTCGTTCTTTTTTCTGTCGATCAGCAGCAGTGCTAGAGTGTGGGCTGACTGATAGTTTTCAATGACACAGAAATGCTTCTATTTACTGTATTAAGACAAAACAATATTTCTGCTTGAGGCTGATTATTTACGTCGATAAGCTTTAAATTAATATTTGTGTAAACTCGTGTATTACTGGTACAAGAAAGAACGCAAGTGTTTTACACATATCGTTTTAGAATTATGTTTTACCCTTCCGACACGATTTTTTCATTCTGGTAATAAATCAGTTCTTCCTGACGCAATTTACACTGCGTCGATAGGTCTATCATAGTAACACATACACCGGGGATAATTTTCTGCCTCTTTATGAATTGTGTAATGTACTGGACTGTGGAGAAAAATGAATAATAAGACCACAAAAATTAAGAATAATTACAGTTGTTACTGTTTAGTGCTGATATTAGTTTATGCCAATTGCACGGAATAGCGCCTACTTCTTAAATGACAACGAAAAAAGTCCGTCATTCCACTCAGGCGCTAACGAGCAGAGAAGTGTAAGAGCAAGGCACTAAGTATTAATGTAAATATAGTCAGGCGATTAAGGATAAGGGCATAAAATATGTCAAATTACTGGTCATCGTATTAAGACCAGCGTAAATGAGGCAGTAGAGGAATTAACTAAGAAAGATATGAAAACTAAGCATTTTGTTTTCTTTGATATTACTTGCAAAAAACTTGTCGGAAGTTTTAAAATTTATCCTAAGGGGATAATAGAGAGGAATAATAAAGCGCATTGCGAAAGCCTCTGCAAACTACTAGCACTGTTTCGTTGAGAATCATACGAATCGTAAATGAGCACAGGATATAATGTGAAATATCTGCAGTATGGAATGCAACTGCTTACTTTAAGAAGCAAAAGAAACACAGGTGATTACTCGTGGAAATTATGACGCAACAATTCTACTCTACGACTGCAAATGCTGGTCACTCATAGCACTGAGAGTCAGGAGGAGAGAATGCATACACATAACCTTCTTGCAAGGAGCGCCTGAAGTGAGTAACAAGGGAAGTTTAGATATTCATGGCGTAAATGCAATTGCACTTGATAGAAGAAAGAACCAAGTAAAGAGTGCAAGCCAGAAGTCCAACTAGAGAAGAAAAAGCCGATCAAGCATTGGTATAGCAAAGAAATACGAAAAGGGTACTATTCGTAGAATATTTTGATGAGAATCATAAGTAAACAGAAATTAATGGAAGTACACTACTGGTCATTAAAATTGCTACGCCACGAAGATGACGTGCTACAGACGCGAAATTTAACCGACACGAAAAAGATGCTGTGATATGCAAATGATTAGGTTTTCAGAGCATTCACACAAGGTGGCGACACCTACAACGTGCTGACATGAAGAGCGCTTCCAACCGATTTCTCATACACAAACAGCAGTTGACCGGCGTTGCCTGGTGAAACGTTCTTGTGATGCCTCTTGTAAGGAGGAGAAATGCGTACCATCACGTTTCCGACTTTGATAAAGGTCGTATTGTAGCCTATCGCGATTGCGGTTTATCGTATCGCGACATTGCTGCTCGCGTTGGTCGAGATCCAATGACTGTTAGCAGAATATGGAATCGGTGGGTTCAGGAGGGTAATACGGAACGCCGTGCTGGATCCCAACGGCCTCGTATCACTAGCAGTCGAGATGACAGGCATCTTATCCGCATGGCTGTAACGGATCGTGCATGACCGTTTCGATTCCTGAGTCAACAGATGGGGACGTTTGTAAGACAACAACCATCTGCACGAACAGTTCGACGACGTTTGCAGCAGAATGGACTATCAGTTCGGAGACCATGGCTGCGGTTACCCTTGACGCTGCATCACAGACAGGAGCGTCTGCGATGGTGTACTCAACGACGAACCTGATTACACGAATGGCAAAACGTCATTTTTTCGGATGAATCCAGGTTCTGTTTACAGCATTATGATGGTCGCATCCGTGTTTGGCGACATCGCGGTGAACGTACATTGGAAGCGTGTATTCGTCGTCGCCATACTGGCGTATCACTCGGCTTGATGGTATGGGGCGCCATTGCTTACACGTCTCGGTCACCCCTTGTTCGCATTGACGGCACTTTGAACAGTGGACGTTACATTTCAGATGTGTTACGACACCTGGATTTACCCTTCATTCGATCCCTGCGAAACCCTACATTTCAGAAGAATAATGCACGACGCCATGTTGCAGGTTCTGTACGGGCCTTTCTGGATACAGAAAATGTTCGACTGCTGCCCTGGCCAGCACATTCTCCAGATCTCTCACCAATTGAAAACGTCTGGTCAATGGTGGCCGAGCAACTGGCTCGTCATAATACGCCAGTCACTACTCTTGATGAACTGTGGTATCGTGTTGAAGCTGCACCTGTACAGGCCATCCAAGCTCTGTTTTACTCAATGCCCAGGCGTATCAAGGCCATTATTACGGCCAGAGGTGGTTGTTCTGGGTACTGATTTCTCAGGATTTATGCACCCAAATTGCGTGAAAATGTAATCACATGTCAGTTCTAGTATAATATATTTGTCCAATGAATACCCGTTTATCATCTGCATTTCTTCTTGGTGTAGCACTTTTAATGGCCAGTAGTGTAACTTCTGTACTTCTCCAAACAGATCGAAGAAACAACTACTGAAAATTCAATTAGAAGAAATTCAACCATATCCCTGACTTGCCATTCATTTACGTTAGTGATGGGAACGCAAATGTTTTTCAATGCTGCTACGAAGACAATAGTGCATTATTCTTTATTCGACAAAATAGTGTAATAAAGTGTTCTAAGGGAATGTAAAGATAACTTTTTATTAGTAGTACGAAAATAGTTTGAAAGAATATTTAGAAGGCGAACGTCTGCGGGACGATTTCATATGTTCCACTGAATAACGATCTACTGAAAGGAATTCTTTATTGTCAGGTTACAAACGTTTATCAGTTTCAGTGGTTGTCTAAAACGCCATTTACGTGCATGCAACCTCAAAAGACGATTCGAGGATTCGAGAGACCTTGCTTCATTTCGTGCTTCTACTGAACCGGTCTAGAGAAGGGTGATGAGATCTTATAGGTGGTCAAAGATTTTTAGAAGATGCGCAACGCTGATAAACTCATTAGAAAATGTGTAATTAATACTGCGTGTCATCGTCTAGTTGCATAAGGCTAAAAGAACCGGTGATAAGCCTTGTTAAAAATCTAGGTGTAGAATGCACGAAAAATATTTTTAAGAGTTGAACCATGGCAACCTTACTGTAGCATCAATCTAAATCTAGCACAAAATAACTACTATCATTTCTAAAAAGGAAAAAATCATAAATGACTAGTACCGATTGCCGAAAACATCGTCATGCAAGTGCGTGTGTATGTTATCACAGATATCTTACCAGATCCTAGCTCATCGTCCTCTTACAGCAACTGAAAAGGCGCTTTAGTCCTCGCACATTAGATCCGGCATTATAAATTTCTTTCCACAATGTTTTCTATTTGATATAATGCTACACAAACACTCTGTCTTACCCAGAATAATATACATCTCCAAGCTTTGTTGGACGAGTCTGTTTCATCAGTTATATTAGTTTAATATGACTGGCCTGGACGCATCACATTATTTGTTTTGTGAATAGACAACAGGATAATACTTTGTAACATAAACTATTTTGTGAAATATTAATAATTAAATCGAACTTTAAAATAGCCCCTTAGTCATAACGATGTTAAGTACTAGGAGACAATATAAAACTATACTTTTACAAATATACTAAAGAGCTTGAGGGAATATGAAGTACCGTCAGAATCAATCAGATTAGTTAAATGTGTATGGAATAAACGTCCTACCGGATAAAATCACTGGTAGAAGGAACTGAAGATTTTCCAATGAACGCAGGAGTGAGACAGGGGTGTCTCACATTACTTAATTTATTTGGGATGTCACTGTCGAAACGTGACATTACTGTAACATCACTATGAGATATTATTTCATTTTCTGCGGTTATTTTGCAGTTATCTCGTAAGTACAGTGGCGCAGCCTTTCTGAGAAGCCAGCCCTGCACTCTCCACGGTGAATACTGTAGCACTGGAAATGTCTCTGAAGCCGCCCTCGCTGTATCTCACTGCGTTGAGCGGGCGTACTTTGAGTGGTCGGGGGGGGGGGGGGGGGGGAGGTCGGCGAGAGGTGTGGAGAATGGGCATTTTGCGGAACTTAGGCAACGAGCTGGTCCGTGGGTACTGAAAACCAGGTTGGCACCTCCACCCCTGCTGTCAGTGTGTGCCACGGTTTCCTCACGGCCACAAGAGAATATCTCAGCATGAACATTCTTTCTTTTCTGCACGACTTCAAAAGTCCTGACACCGTGGCACCACCTCGAAAGGGTGGGAGTGTCTGTTACGTTTGCCGGCCGCTGTGGCCGAGCGGTTCTAGGCGCTTCAGTCCGGAATCGCGCTGCTGCTACGGTCGCAGTTTCGAATCCTGCCTCGGGCATGGATGTGTGTGATGTCCTTAGATTTGTTAGGTTTAAGTAGTTCTAAGTCTAGGGGACTGATAACCTCAGATGTTAAGTCCTGTAGTGCTCAGAGCCATTTGAACCATTTTTGTCTGTTGCGTTCGCTCTAATAATGTGGTTCAACCAACAGTATTATATTGCTATGGACAGAGTTCTTTGTTTGTAATGTTGACCAATTATGGAGACACTGCTTCAGCCTAGAGCCAACTTTGTGGTCAAAAACGTCCATGTTGTACGCTTCCTCCTGCTTTCTCATGAACTTTGCAAGAATTATCACCCATCACATTGGAAACAACATCCCTCCATGTAGAGTTTTTTTAGATAGTAGAGAGGTGAGGGCCGTGAACTTGGATTTTGGGCATTTTGCTTCAGGCCGTCGTGGGGAAAACGGTCTACTTCGGTCCGATAGATACGGCATCATCTCCGCTCACCGTTGGATGCTGGTCAGCGCACGGCAGCTACTTAATGGAGTCTAAGTAGCGCAGTTGCGATAGTGCGTTTCACATTCTGTACAACTTGTTACTTACTTATTGTGACATGCAACTTATGTAGTTTATTTTGGTTATATTTGTGGCTTCTTGCTATAACACTGGCTTGATTATGCGAGCTGCCCAGATAAACAAATATTTTAGCGCTAACTCTATACTGTTTTCCATAGATTTTTCTACCCACCCCCACTATCCCCCCAAATGTGTTAGTGTCATTTTGTAATTTAATTGCCGGCCGCGGTGGTCTAGCGGTTCTCGGCGCTCAGTCCTGAACCGCGCGACTGCTACGGTCGCAGGTTCGAATCCTGCCTCGGGCATGGATGTGTGTGATGTCATTAGGTTAGTTAGGTTTAAGTAGTTCTAAGTTCTAGGGGACTGATGACCATAGATGTTAAGTTCCATAGTGCGCAGAGCAATTTTTTTGTAATTTAATTAGAGTTAATCTCTTTGTGATTTATGTCAAACATTCGAACAAATAAATAACTGTAAATCTCAGGCTGGACTTAGATTTCAAGATCCTTTAACTTTTCCTACAACTTATCTTTCATACGAGTTACATGCCCAGCTATAGCAGAAAAATGCTTCTATCGGAGCATAAAAATACGAATATGTTCCAGTTTATTTAAAAGACTGAAAAATGGAGTACTAGCTGCCTCATTCTACCTTCCTTAGCACCTTTAAAACTTTTCCCAAAAAATTTAGCGTGCAAACATATTCCCACTTTTTTATACTGAGAGAGAAGAAGACAGTGGCAATGGCAGAGAGACCAAAAAGTAATGAATATTGAAACACAGGAAACAGTGATTGTGTTACAGAAAAACGAAGGAGACAATGACGGTGTGCAATAAAGAGAGGGACACACTAGCAGTAGGACATAGTTGACAGTGACAAAACAGTGCTAGCAAAAGAGTGAAGCAGACAGTGCCAGTGGGAGAGGCATAAAGACAAAGAGAATGTGAAAGTAGGCGAAAAATGGCACTGAGCACTATGGGACTTAACATCTGAGGTCATCAGTCCCCTAGAACTTAGAACTACTTAAACCTAACTAACCTAAGGACATCACACACATCCATGCTCGAGGCAGGATTCGAACCTGCGACCGTAGCGGTCGCGCGGTTCCAGACTGCAGCGCCTAGAACCGCTCGGCCACCTCGGCCGGCCACTACTTTTCATCAAGGAAATTTTTCACCTGTACTACACATGGAGACCTGCATATAAAGACTTGGGTAGAGCAATTTAAGGACAGTCTGCCTAACTCTAGCCCAAAACAAAGGAGAGATAGACTTTATGAGTAGTCACATGTCTACAGAACAGTGGCGACTCGCAGCTGGAACATTAGGTGAAGAGCTACTAGTGTAAGTAGGCTGTTTAGGTTTTTATATTGGTAACGCCACGTAGCGCTCTGTATGAAAATCACTGGCTGTGCTGTGTGCAGTCTGTGGCTAGTTGGCATTGTTGGAATATTCGCTATTGTAGTGTTGGGCAGTTGGATGTGAACAGCGCGTAGCGTTGCGCAGTTGGAGGTGAGCCGCCAGCAATGGTGGATGTGGGGAGAGAGATGGCGGAGTTTTGAGAGCGGATGATCTCGACGTGTGTCCATCAGAGACAGTAAATTTGTAAGACTGGATGTCAGGAACTGATATAAATATATATTATGACTTTTGAACACTGTTAAGGTAAATACATTGTTTGTTCTCTATCAAAATCTTTCATTTGCTAACTATGCCTATCAGTAGTTAGTGACTTCAGTAGTTAGAATCTTTTATTCAGCTGGCAGTGTTGGCGCTCGCTGTAATGCAGTAGTTCGAGTAACGAATATTTTTGTGAGGTAAGTGACTCATGAAAGGTATAGGTTATTGTTAGTCTGGGCCATTCTTTTGTAGGGATTATTGAAAGTCAGATTGCGTTGTGCTAAAAATATTGTGTCAGTTTATTGATGACCTGAATAAGTAATGAGAGAAAGTCTGTGCACGTTCGGTTTTGCTTAGCTGTTTGAAAATCAAATAACGTAAAGGATTTATCAGCACAATCATTCATAAATTTTTCTAAGGGGAGGTTACACTAGGAAAGAAAATTATACCTATACTCGTAGTTGCAGAGACTTATCTCAATAACTGAACTCACCCATTTCTTGTACACCAAATCAATCCATCGCTCCTTCAAGGCGGAAAACTTATCGGCGATGTCTTCATGGAATGGCTATGGTTTTATTTAGCATGCTAGCAGTTCTCTCTGAATTGAAATATTCTCTAAAGAAGAAAGTCTATCATCTGAAATTCCATGGCGTAAAAGAAGAAATGGGCAAAATGGACAGTATAATGAGGAAACAGTTCACGAATATCCGTAAAGCGTCCTTATTTTTATTAACCATTTCTGTCACATATCGCTATTTGATATTATTTCAAATTCTGCGTCCATTTTGCAGTCATGTAGCGAGTATACTGGAGCAGTGTGTCAGAGAATGTAGCCCTGCGCTCGACACGGCGGGCGGAGTACCTCTGGAAATGTCTTTATGGCCTCCTTTGTCAGCAGAAAGACAGTCGCCGAATCACGTTAGGTCGAGCAGACCTGTGTTGGTGGGAATGGACAGCTTGCGGAAACGGCAGTGAGCCGGTCCGTGACTACCGGACGTCGAGCTGGCGCCTACAGCCCTACAGTCAGTGTACGCCATCGCCGTTCCACAGCCCCCAGAGAATAATTGAGCGTAACGTCCTTTCATTTCTGCTCGAATACAAAGGTTTTTTAGATGCCACGTGAGAGGGTCTGTTGCGATCGCTCTAAAAATTTCGTTCAGCCAATAGTATGTATCGCTGTGGACAGAGTTCTTGGCGCGTAGGTTAACTAATCAATCATCAACTGCTTCGCCCGAGAGACAATTTCGTGGTCAAAAGCGTGAATCTTGTCACGCGTACTTCCCCTGCTTTTTCATGAACTTAGAAACAATTCTCGTCCATCACATTGGCAACAGCATTCCTCCATGCATAGTTTTAGAGAGTAGAGAGCTAAGTGCTGTGAACTTGGATCTGGGCATTCTGTTCCAGACCGTCGTGTGGAGAGTGTTCTGCTGCGCATGATGCAGAAGGCGTCATCCCTGGTCTCCGTTGGGTGTTGGTCGGTGCAGAGTAGCTGTTCGAGAGGACACGAGCAACGCAACTGCGATAGCGTAATTTATGTTCTGTGCAGCTTGCCACCTGATTACTTCGCCACGCAGTATGTGTTGCTTATTTTTGTTATATTTGTGGCTTCTTGTTGTAGCACTGTCTTTGATTCTGCAAGATGTCAAAATATGGAGGTCTTTTAGTGCTACCTCCACATTGTCTTCCACAGTTTTTTTGTACCCCACTCTGTGTTTGGGTCATTTTATGATTTAATTTGAATTGTATAGAAATTTGCTCTCTGTTAGTCACACTGCGATTTATGTCAATCATAAGGATCAAATAAATAAGTGTTAATCTCAGTCTGGACTTAGATTTCAAGGTCCTTTAATTTGTCCTAATTAGGCGATCCATTAAAAAGCTAATATAATCGGTTGTATTTCTCTTTGGTTCATTTCACTGTGTCGCCATTGTCCTTGTGCACAGTGACTTACTACAAGGATAATTTATCCAATATCTTCTCAAACCGACGAGAACTTAACCCGCTCGTCTCATATCAGTACGGTTTAGTTGCAGCAGATATTTTGTCAATGCAACGAGCATCGGACCCTCTCGTCTTTCATCAGTACACCATACTCTTAAGTGTTATTGTGTGAAAGTAACGAGCACTGTACGCGCCAGACTTGCCTACTGGGCTCGCTGGTCTGACAGTTCAACTATATCGTAGAGAAGACTGATAAACAATTTACTGAAATGGTGCCTATAGAAATTCTGCTGCAAGTAGCAAACATGACTATTCAACATCGGACGAAATTGTAATGAGGCAAAACCGTCATATAATTGAAAAGTAACAAGACTACGTGATAATGAGGAGAAGACAGTAAGGCAGTAATACATCCCGTCAGCGACGCTGCCATTAAAGACGAACCAAAGCTCGAATTGGAGAAGGAGGGTTCAGGAAACCATCTGTGTACTCTTCAGAGAAAGGACCCTGGTTTCTTCCATAAGCGATTTAGGGAAACTCCAGGAGGTTCAAATGGTTCAAATGGCTCAGAGCACTATGGGACTTAACATCTGAGGTCATCAGTCCCCTAGAACTTACAACTACTGAAACCTAACTAACCTAAGGACATCACACACACCCATGCCCGAGGCAGGATTCGAACCTGCAACCGTAGCAGTCACGCGGTTCCGGACTGAAGTGCCTAGAACCGCACGGCCACCGCTTCCGACCCCCAGGAGGTGGTAGAACATCTTATGACATATAGGGAAAACCTAACGTTGGTTGTTGATGCATAACCTTAAAGGGAGCAGAGTACTCTGAATACTTAGGGAGTCTCTTCAGAAATGAGAGTAAAGCAGAAATAGATATAAGTGTACGTACACCTATGAGCTACCAAAATAATACTTTACAGTTACATTAAAGTGCTATGGAGAAGAAAACATTTACCACCAACATCAAAATCAGCATATAACAATTTTCTGGTATTATTATGATGATCTTATGCTTCAACGTTTAATAATGAATATGAGGAAATACCATCAACATTCTAAAAGGAAAAAGAGATTAAGATTCCCTTTGGACCAGTAATCATTGAAAATAACGGGGAACAGAAGATTACGGAAATGAAGACATGCGGTAGCAATACAAAAATTGTAACATCGTCACAGTACTAAGAAAGGGACCATTGAGTTGGGCTGGGCCGCGCGGGATTAGCCGAGTGGTCTTAGGCGCTGCAGTCGTAGACTGTGCGGCTGGTCCCGGTGGAGGTTCGAGTCCTCCCTCGGGCGTGGGTGTGTGTGTTTATCCTTAGGATAATTTAGGTTAAGTAGTGTGTGAGCTTAGGGACTGATGACCTTAGCAGTTAAGTCCCGTAAGGTTTCACACACATTTGAACATTTTTTGAGATGGGCTGGTGATACAGTACGTGTATCAGATGACTGACTACCTACTATAGCATTATCTATAAAAATAAAATAAAGCAAAAGGAACAACATCCGGGGTGACACAACGAGGATGGATATCGACACTGAACCACCATCATATCTCTTACAAAGAAATGGATAAAGCTCGTGGAGCAAGCGTTTAGCGGATAGCATCAAAAAAAAAAAAAAAAAGAAAGAAAGAAAGATATAACTTGTTGGTCTAGGCCTATTAAGATGATAGTGTTACTTCAGATTAGGAGGCTATACTGAGTGTTACTCAGTGCACTTCAGAAAAATATCAGTGTGTGCTAAGGGGCGGATGTGAGATGAGCTGGTCCAAATCGTGGTGCGCTAAATTCAGAGTGTAAGGTGCACCGCTTGGCCAGTCAGGTTCGGTTAAGTTGTCTGGCGGCAGACCTCAGTTACGATAATCACTTGTGGTTGAGCGCTGCGGTGGTTTATTGGAAGGGTCATGGCCGCTGCCTTCCCATTCCGTGTCGGAACCGGCCTCGCACACGCTCCAGTGCTAATAACCACGCCGCTGTAAATCCTCAGCCTTGTGCGTTTTACCGCCAACGACGTCCTGTCTGTTGCTATAATTCAGCGCCCAGCCGACACCTCCTGATTACCAATTGGTGTCGTCCCTTCGTAGTTAAGACTCGTACAGCTAGTCGATGGATAGCTCGCCACACACTGCACTAAATTGTCAGTACTCTGTTAGTTATCACTCCTACCAAAGTGTCAATTTGTTAGGCAACATTATTTCCAGCATTAACTCGGGTATGGTGGTACTGTGGTAAAGCGCGTGTTTTGAAACCGAAAGGTCGCGCGATTGAAACCCAGTCGAACCATGAAATATTTCAGTGCACTTTTCATCTAGCATTGAGCTCTCAACGATGTAAAGATTCACCAGGAACGACACGAGGTTAAGATTCCATGTTAAACTATAGATCCCCTTTCACCAGTAGGACTACTGGCCTATGTTAGAGATACACTAATGCCCAAACTGGCGCGCTATTGAAAGTCTTAGGTCAGCCTATTGATCCACTCGGGATTACTACTATTTACAAAATAAAAGAATGCTGCTGTAATTGTTAACTGCTAGCAGTCTTACATTAACAACAGGTCTATTTCGGCGTTATCGCCATTTTCAGGATATCTGCAACCAAATATGTGTCGTAGTAATCTATGGCGCATTGTTTTATTTTTTTGTGTTTTTAGTGTATATGCTCATTGACAGATGAGTAAGCACATTGTAACCATACAGCATCGCTGGATGAGCTGTCAATTGTAGCTGTCAAAACCACAACAGTATATCTAAACCATAAAAGACCTAGCTTACACCTGCGAACAACAACAATTAATAAAGATTAAGACAAATATTTAAAAAGTTGTCTGCAGTTAGAAATGATCTGTGCAACAGTACGAACATAATAAAACAAAATGTTATTATTTATGACGTTACAACTTTCAACAAAGTGTATTTAGCTGCGAATAGCCTGAAGATGGCGATAATGCCGAAATAGGCATATTGCTAATGTAAAACTGCTAGTAGTTGACAATTATAGCAGCATTCAGGTACATTACCGTTTTTTATTTTATTAAGTCATTACAAGACATCTACCATGCAGCGGGCCCAAGAGAAAATAAAAAATAAATTACTGCTATTATTACGAGTATAGCAAGTAGTTACTCTGATTAATTTCTAGAAATCCGTAATCCAGCTAATGTTGACTATTTCAGAAAAGTAGACTTCAAATACAACTTGAATATGGAAATTCTATCTGCAGACATGAGAAACTCTGTGATGCATTTGTCGGTAGGTGCCAATTCAGTTTTCCAGTATCATTATTCTGCTGAATATTTCCACCACTGGCCTAGTCGTCAAGATCAGGTACTGCGAGCGATGTTCTTAAACGTGCTGTTGGTACTCCACGTTAATTAGCCTGCTCTGAGGGGTGTACTTGATAAGTGAGGAATCCAACTTCGAGACGTGCGCTGAATGAAACTGGAAATTAGAGTTCAGTGAACTTTAATTCATCAATTCATAACTACGCAGATAAGATGTTTACTGTCACTGAAGTTCTACATGTATGCTACGCAAGTCACTGCACAGTGAATTATGAGGGCACTCTGTACCAACATTATCGATTTTTGCCGTATTATTTTCACATATTTAAAGATAAAAAAAGATCTTATAATGCTCAGTACACATCCTCATCTCCGTTATATCACTTTCGTGATGTTTACGCGATAGCTAATGGTTCAAATGGCTCTGAGCACTATGGGACTTAACATCTATGGTCATCAGTCCCCTAGAACTTAGAACTACTTAAACCTAACTAACCTAAGGACATCACACGACACCCAGCCATCACGAGGCAGAGAAAATCCCTGACCCCGCCGGGAATCGAACCCGGGAACCCGGGCGTGGGAAGCGAGAACGCTACCGCACGACCACGAGCTGCGGGCTTATGCAATAGCAGCAGAAATATCCCACAATTTTCCTCGAATACTACTTCACCGAATTTACCCAAAAGGATTCACGAGAATAAAATAACTTTACTGCAAAACATTCCAATTTAAGCTCCATGTTACACTTTCGAATGTCCTACATTGGTGTGTTATGATCCTAGGAACGCAATTTAGAATTCATTCTCTATCTGCTTTGATGCTTACTTGACACGGGCTCCCTACGCTGGAGTAGTACTCTGCAGTGAGGCACAGAATATTATTCTTTGTAATTTCGTTTACAGATGACTGTACTTTATCACAACCCTTATAACAAGTATAAAGCTTTCCATTTACCATCCTTGCTACAAATTCCTCATATTAGCCCCGTTTCGTATCGCTCCTTAATATTCCCATTACATTATTACACAATTTAACGTGCTCGAGATTTTCACCACTAACCCCTTAACCTGAGACTATAGGGGCCTTTTTCTTTGTAATGGACGTTATATTGAATTATACAAATTTAGTACGAGCTGAAATTCATTAGAGCAAGTGAAAAGTTTGCTCACGCCTTTCTATATTTCCTTATACTCACCAATTGTGTATTTCCTGTAGATAACAGCAGAGTCAGCGGATAATTTGGTTGTGTTGCTGACTATGTGGATCGACTCATGTGTTTCATTGCTACCAAAATAGGTACAAAAACTTGACGCTTTATGCAAACTTTTGGTTTATAATAAGCCCTCTCTCCCTCCAGACTCTACCAAAACTCAATTTGAACACAAAAATGTTTTATAAGTCTATTAATCGTGGAAAACAATTTGAAATCCAATCATTGTGTAGTTAGAATAAAGCAAAAGTAAATGAAAAACGAATGAACAACTTCTGATCATCTGATTGCCTATCTTCTACTCATCTGTGATACAAATTTTGACCAGAATGATATGATCACTAGGAAAAATGTGGAAATATGCATATAAAAACAGCGAAATAAAAATTACTGGTTAATTCCAGCTTTTTGATATTATTTACCACAGTTCTTTACTTTCGTATTTATGGAATAAAGTTGCCTCTTTTACGTTATGTTATGACTTACAATCAACTGTTTGCACTGTGGTCTCGATCTATTATAAATGTTTCACAGAATATAATGTACTAGCTAATAGTTGAGCTACCAGAGGGCAATAATGTGTTTTAGCACTCCATTGTCGATACCCTCTGCGATTTTGTTTGTCTATTACTGCACTTGCTGTTACAGCTAGCTTTT
Organism: Schistocerca serialis cubense; assembly: GCF_023864345.2. Lineage (NCBI taxonomy): Eukaryota > Metazoa > Arthropoda > Insecta > Orthoptera > Acrididae > Schistocerca > Schistocerca serialis. The sequence continues at coordinate 150,733,528 of NC_064640.1, forward strand.
TAAGCAGACAGTGTTCATATATCTTAGGCCAAAATTATTCTGCTGTGAAAAATTCTGAATGCAGTCTGTCTTCTCATATAGCTTACATTGAAATGAAAGCCACATTACCGATAAAAATATAAAATTTTAGTCCCCTCCTTTAGTTTAAATGAGTACTTTCCAATTTTGGTCTGGAAAACTGAACCGGTTGTCCTATGAAACATTCGAAGAAGGTGCTCATACCTCGTGTTCTATTGGCGATAAAAAGGTAGGGCAAGTGTTTTGGATAGCCTTTGAGGTAAGAATCGTTTGTATAACTAACAGAAGAATCGTCTTAGTGTCACTACCCTACAGTACTGGGTCAATTAATTTATGGAATTAACTGCTTCCAGTTGCTGACCTGCTATATTGTAGCTAAATGATAAGGGATCTTTCTTTCTATGTATTCGCAGCACATTACACTTGTCTACATTGAGATTCAATTGCCATTCCGTGCGCCATGCGTCAATTCGCTGCAGATCCTCCTGCATTTCAGTACAATTTTCCATTGTTACAACCTCTCGATATACCACAGCATCATCAGCAAAAAGCCTCAATGAACTTCCGATGTCATCCACAAGGTCATTTATGTATATTGTGAATAGCAACGGTCCTACGACACTCCCATGCGGCACACCTGAAACCACTCTTACTTCGGAAGACTTTTCTCCATTGAGAATGACATGCTGCGTTCTGTTATCTAGGAACTCTTCAATCCAATCACACAATTGGTCTGACGGTCCATATGCTCTAACTTTGTTTATTAAACGACTGTGGGGAACTGTGTCGAACGCCTTGCGGAAGTCAAGAAACACGGCATCTACCTGGGAACCCGTGTCTATGGCCCTCTGAGTCTCGTGGACTAATAGCGCGAGCTGGGTTTCACATGATCGCCTTTTTCGAAACCCATGCTGATTCCTACAGAGTAGATTTCTAGTCTCCAGAAGAGTCATTACACTCGAATATAATATGTGTTCCAAAATTCGACAACTGATCGACGTTAGAGATATAGGTCTATAGTTCTGCACATCTGTTCGACGTTCCTTCTTGAAAACGGGGATGACCTGTGCCCTTTTCCAATCCTTTGGAACGCTACGCTCTTCCAGAGACCTACGGTACACCGCTGCAAGAAGAGGGGCAAGTTACTTCGCGTACTCTGTGTAAAATCGAGCTGGTATCCCATCAGGTCCAGCGGCCTTTCCTCTTTTGAGCGATTTTAATTATTTCTCTATCCCTCTGTCGTCTATTTCGATATCTACCATTTTGTCATCTGTGCGAAATCTAGAGAAGGAACTACAGTGCAGTCTTCCTCTGCACGAAATGGCAATTGAATCTCAATGTAGACAAGTGTAATGTGCTGCGAATACATAGAAAGAAAGATCCCTTATCATTTAGCTACAATGTAGCAAGTCAGCAACTGGAAGCAGTTAATTCCATAAATTATCTGGGTGTAGGCATTAGGAGTGATTTAAAATGGAATGATCATATAAAGTTGATCGTCGGTAAAGCAGATGCCAGACTGAGATTCATTGGAAGAATCCTAAGGAAATGCAATCCGGAAACAAAGGAAGTAGGTTACAGTACGCTTGTTCGCCCACTACTTGAATACTGCTCGGCAGTGTGGCATCCGTACCAGATACGGTTGATAGAAGAGATAGAGATGATCCAACGGAGAGCAGCGCGCTTCGTTACAGGATCATTTAGTAATTGCGAAAGCGTTACGGAGATGATAGTAAACTCCAGTGGAAGACCCTTCAGGATAGGCTCTCAGGAGCTCGGTACGGGCTTTTGTTGAAGTTTCGAGGACATACCTTCACCGAGGAGTCAAGCAGTATATTGCTCCCTCCTACGTATATCTCGCGAAGAGACCATGAGGATAAAATCAGAGAGATTAGAGCCCACACAGAGGCATACCGACAATCCTTCCTTCCACGAACAATACGAGACTGGAATAGAAGGGAGAACTGATAGAGGTACTCAAGGTGCCCTCCGCCACACACCGTCAGGTGGTTTGCGGAGTATGGATGTAAATGTAGATGTAGAGAAACTATAAATAAGTACTTCAAATGCACTTAGAAAACGTCGTATCATATAACGCTTATCTATGGCTTGTGGCACAACCTCACGTCGTTTAGATAGTACGTAATCAGCCCTTTTTTATCTACGGCCAGCTCGGGAAAGCACGCATTTCTGGCGAAAAACATTCAAAATTACGCTTAAGGGGAGCTGACTACCACTTTTGTCCCTTCAAAGTCTCGGAAGGAGACTCTTAACTCTTACACCAGGCGCATTTGAATTTCCCACCTTTTCAGTTCGACGCAGTTGACATATTTTCCGATTGTCCCATCTAAATTTGAATATGAATTTTCCTCTGTTCTTACGTAGCACAATGGGACAGTATTTCACGGTCCTTGGCACACATGTTCACCAATTACCTGTGTGCTGCGGCGTGCCATGACTTGGAGGCTGCTCTGAGTGGTATTTGTCTTTCTGTATCTGCGTCTACATCTCTACACACGGAAATTTTTATTGTACCACATACCAAAACATTTTTCCCGTCGAATTCACGAGTGAAGTATGGAAAAATGATTCTTGTATGTTACTGAGTGGGTTGTTATTTTGCCTTTTGCACGGTCTTTCGGAAGAATGAAGAATATTCGTAATTTTTGCTAATAAAGCAGATTTCTGCAGATTTTCTCTAGATAAACAATATTTCCTACAGCGGCTGCCAATCAAGATTTCTCATTTGCTCTGTCGTCAGCTAAGCAAACCTGAGACCATACCTTTTTTGTATGCATAAGGAGTCCCCTGTTAATTGCCTATGTTAATCTGACCTAGAAGAGCTATCGTTTTTGCTGACAAACACATTGAACCCTTCCATTTACTTCCACCGCAACTGAAATGTGATATTTACACTTAAAATTTTCACATATTGTTCCTGCCACGTACTTTAATAACATGAGTGACACCAATTGCGCCATGTTAACGTGTAGTGAAATGTTGCTACATTTTTTTCTCATTTTACTTTAAAACTAGTTGATCGTCTTACGCAAGACAGATAATGTTTTAATAACTGTACAGATATTACTACAACGTTTATGATATAAAACTTACCAATACGTAATTACATCGTCTACAAAATGTCCGATTTTTCAACTAAAATTTTGCACCAAGAAGTTAATATATTACATTGAACATTGATGGTCCTGTTACACATCCATAGGGCACACCAAATAGTATCTTTGTGCTTCTTACTACGTATGCGATTATATTTTTCAGAAAATATCCTTATTATTATGATGGAGAAAACACACTATACTGGTGTAATACCCTACAATATTGCAAAATAATACGTCAGTGTCATGTGATTTTTCATTCTTAATGCATAAAACCAACGGAATTGTCAATTATGCAAATGTTCTTGCGTTTGAAATTCTGTTGCAGACAGAGGTGAGTAATGTATTATATTAATGCGTTTGTGGATCAGTACTGCTACATTTTTTATATGCTAGATGAGTGTGGCTTGCGTCCTCCCCCAACAGCAGGGAACCGTTCGCAGCTCGAGAGGTATTCAGAAAATTGCGGTCAAGAGTGGCGCTAATTAACCAGCAAACTGTACACAATACCTGGCATATATTCGGTGGGGTTGTGTTAAATTTTTTAATCTTCACTTTTTCAGGTGATTATCAAAACATCTAGTACTGATTATTGTGTCATTCGACTCTGGTGCCGAACAGCAACTGAAATCCTGTAAAATTTTTGAGCTAAATATTGGAAGGAAGATTTGCAGACGGGAGTCAACATTTCGTCTTTCGTTCAGCTATTATTTAGGTCTGCGTCCCATTAATTAGTACTTGTCCATATGCATGCAATAGCAAAGTACCTAATGTGTTACAAAACGCCGCGCATAATAACGGGATATTTCGGTGCTCATACCTCGTGTTCTATTGCTGATAAAACGGTAGGTCCGTGTTTTGTATAGTCTTTGGGCTAAGGACCATTTGTATAACCAACAGAAGGATCGTCTTGGTGTTACTACCCTACAGTACAGGGCCAAAGTATGAATATTACTCACTTCCTCCTGCGTAGGCAAATAGAGCAAATCGGTTGGCTCTTTTTGCATTTGATGTTCAAAAATGTTCAAACGTGTGTGAAATCTTATGGGACTTAACCGCTAACGTCATCAGTCCCTAAGCTTACACACCACTTAACCTAAATTATCCTAAAGACAAACACACACACCCATGCCCGAGGGAGGACTCGAACCTCCGCCGGGACCAGCCGCACAGTCGATGACTGCAGCGCCCAAGACCGCTCGGCTAATCCCGCGCGGCGGCGTTTGATGTGAACCACGATGGATTTGATGGCACGCGTGGAGGCAACATTAGTTCATGGGCGGTTTTCTACCCAGGTGAGGATTCCAAGATGGCTATGCACAGTAAATGGGTGCAATTTTTCCAATGTATTTCTAAGATCCTGATCGTGAACAACCTTGAAAATTCTCTTCATGTCTTTATCCGAGACACTGACTTTCAAATTTACCGTGCTTGTGCACGTAAAATGTGCACTTAAAATCCGGTGTGAGGTGAAAACATAGTTTATAAAGTGATTTATCACAGAGAAATAAGAGAAGTGTCTCTGTTATCGTCTGGGAACGCCATGATGTAGTACTGAAGGACATGCAATTTTTTTTTTTTTTTTGCGCATAAAATCCGGTCAGAAGTGTAAAATTAGTTTTGCGTTACTTCAGTTTCACATAAAAGAACTATCTAAATTTTAGTGACTAATTTATTATCTTTCATACGAGTTACATGCCCAGCTGTAGCAGGGAAATGCAGGAAACCAGCGGAAAAATGTTTCTATCAGAGCATAAAAATACGAATATGTTCCAGTTTATTTAAAAGACTGAAAAGTGGAGTAGTAGCTGCCTCATTCTACCTTCCTTAGCACCTTTAAAACTTTTCCCAAAAAATTTAGCATGCAAACATATTCCCACTTTTTTTGCTGAGAGAGAAGAAGACAGTGGCAATGGCACAGAGACCAAAAAGTAATGAATATTGAAACACAGGAAACAGTGATTGTTTTACAGAAAGAACGAAGGAGACAATGACGGTGTGCAATAAAGAGAGGGACACACTAGCAGTAGGACATAGTTGACAGTGACAAAACAGTGATAGCAAAAGAGTGAAACAGACAGTGCCAGTGGGAGAGGCATAAAAACAAAGAGTATGTGAAAGTGGGCGAAAAATGGCTCCGAGCACTATCGGACTTAACATCTGAGGTCATCAGTCCCCTAGAACTTAGAACTACTGAAACCTAAAGACATCACATAACACCCAGTCATCACGAGGCAGTGAAAATCCCTGACCCCGCCGGAAATCGAACCCGGGAACCCGTGCGTCGGAAGCGAGAACGCTACCGCACGACCACGAGCTGCGGACAAAGTGGGCGAGAACCAGTGATAATGAGAGAAGAGTTTATGACTGTGACAACGAGGAAGAGAAAGATAATGACAGTGAGAAGGGCCAGTAGCAGTACGTCTACATCTGCATCAACATGGATACTCTGCAAATCACACTTAAGTGCCTGGCAGAGGATTCATCGAACCACCTTGACAATAATTCTCTATTAATCCAGTCTCAAACAACGCTCTAAAAAAACGAACACCTATATCTTTCTGTGTGAGCTCTGACTCCCTTTATTTTATTATGATGATCGTTTCTCCCTATGTAGGTCGGCGTCAACAAAATATTTTCGCATTCGGAGTAAAAAGTTGGTGATTGAAATTTCGAGAGAAGATTCCTCCGCAACGAAAAACGCCTTTGTTTTAATGATGTCGATCCCAAATCCTGTATCATGTCTGTGGCACTCTCTCCTCTTTTTCTAGATAATGCAAAACGTGCTGCTCTTGTTTGAACTTTTTCGATGTACTCCGTTAAACCTGTCTGGTAAGGATACCACACCGCGCAGCAGTAGTGCAGACCTGTTGCACCTTCTAAGTGTTCTGCCAATAAAACGCAATCTTTGGCTCACCTTCCCTACAAGACTTTTCTTTGTGTCCCTTCCAATTTAAGTTGTTCGTAATTGAAATTCCTAGGTATTTAATTGAATTTACGGCCTTTAGATTTGACTGATTTACCGTGTAACGGAAGTTTAACGGGTTTCTTTTAGTACTCCTGTGGATAACCCCACTTTTTCCTTATTTAGAGTCAATTGCCAATTTTCACAGCATACAGATATCTTTTCTAAACTGTTTTGCATTTTTTTTTTGATCTTCTGATGACTTTACTAGACGATAAACGTCATCTGCAAACAACCTAAGGCAGCTGCTCAAATAGTCTCCTGAATCGTTTATACAGGGTGTTACAAAAAGGCACGACCAAACTTTCAGGAAACATTCCTCACACACAAACAAAGAAAATATATTATGTGGACATGTGTCCGGAAACGCTTACTTTCCATGTTAGAGCTCATTTTATTATTTCTCTTCAAATCACATTAATCATGGAATGGAAACACACAGCAACAGAACGTACCAGCGTGACTCCAAACACTTTGTTACAGGAAATGTTCAAAATGTCCTGCGTTAGCGAGGATGTATGCATCCACCCTCCGTCGAATGGAATCCCTGATGCGCTGATGCAGCCCTGGAGAATGGCGTATTGTATCACAGCCGTCCACAATACGAGGACGAAGAGTCTCTACATTCGGTACCTGGGTTGCCTAGACAAGAGCTTTCAAATGCCCCCATAAATGAAAGTCAAGAGGGTTGAGGTCAGGAGAGCGTGGAGGCCATGGAATTGGTCCGCCTCTACCAATCCATCGGTCACCGAATCTGTTCTTGAGAAGCGTACGAACACTTCGACTGAAATGTGCAGGAGCTCCATCGTGCATGAACCACATGTTGTGTCGTACTTGTAAAGGCACATGTTCTAGCAGCACAGGTAGAGTATCCCGTATGAAATCATGATAACGTGCTCCATTACGTGTAGGTGGAACGAAACTAAAATGAGCTCTAACATGGAAATTAAGCGTTTCCGGACACATGTCCACATAACATCTTCTCTTTATTTGTGTGTGAGGAATGTTTCCTGAAAGTTTGGCCATACCTTTTTGTAACACCCTGTATAGATAAGGTACAGCAAAGGGCCTGTAACGCTACCTTGGGGAAGGCCAGAAATAAATTCTGTTGGACTCGATGACTTTCCGTCAGTTACTACGAACTGTGTCCTCTCTGACAGGAAATCACGAATCCAGTCACATACCTATGACGATATTCCATAAGCACGGAGTTTCACTATAAGCCTCTTGTGTGGTGCAGTGTCAGAAGCCTTCTGGAAATCTAGAAATACGGAATCAATTTGGATCCCCTTGACAATAGCACTCAACACTTCGCGTGACTAAAGAGACAGTTGTGTTTCACAAGAAAGACGTTTTCTAAATCAGTGTTGACTGTGTGTCAACAGACTGTGCTCTTCGAGGTACTCATAATGTTCTAACACAATATACGTTCCAAAATCGACGGTAATGATATGGGCCTGTAGTATTGTGGATTACCCCTACTGCCTATATTGAATATTGGTGCGAATGTGCAGCTTTCCAGCCTTTGGGTACGGATCTTTTGTCGAGCGAGCTGTTGTATATGATTGTTAAGTATGGAGATATTGCATCCGTATACTCTGAGAGGAACCTAATTGGTATACAGTCTGGACCAGAATACTTGCTTTTTTAATTGATACACTCTGAGAATATCTGCTTCTAAGTTACTCATGTTCTTGATGCGAATTCTGGAATATTTATTTCGTATTCTTTAAGACGGAGGAAGAAACGAAATATTAGCAGTAAGTGAGAGCATGACAGTGACAATGAGAGGAGACTGTAGTAGTAGGACGGAACGAGGGAGTCTGTGGCTGTGAAACAGGATACAGTGACAGAGAGAGACCAAAAGACGTAATGACAATGAGGTGGGCTGAATGAGTGAGTGAGAAAGGGCAACTGGGAGTGGACTTACACCGATGGAATAGTGGGTGTGAATGAGTTGAAGTGAGGATAGCTTGTGATAGATTGGTATGAGTTACATGTTAAAAAAAAGCGTAATATGTTCACATGCCAAAATATTTTGGGAAAATTTGTAAAGTGCTGAGGATGGTAGAATGAACTAACTGCTAGCCCACTTTTCAGTCAGAATCTTTTAATTAAACAAGAACACATTCACATTTTTTATGTTCCCGTAGGAGCGGTTTCCCGTTGTTACGCTTTGACAGCCGCAACATGTGATCAAAATTCTTTAGTATTCTACATCTGAGCAGTATTTGCTCTGTGAGGTTTGTAGCAAAGAGTGCTGTTGATAAATGGTTTACAAGCTTTGCAGTTTTTTTCCCCTTTCCATTCGCGGATTGGGCGAAGGAACAATGATAGCTTGTATGTCTTAGTGTGAGCCTAATTTTATCTGTCGCAGATACAGGCTGAAGAATGTCCGTAGTTTCGCATCTCGTTGGATGTTAGCGACTTTCTTCGAATGTCTGCCTCTTAAGATTATTCCACTCATCCTTCTTAATAAGCCTGTGGCCATTCACAACAGCCTCCGTTATATATGCACGAACTGAGTCGAGCTCCCTGTCAGTCAGATCTGATGTGTGTATCCCATACACTTGAGCAATATTGAAAAGTGAACCGCACAAGTGTTTTGTTTGCAATCTCTTTTGTACGCAAACAGCAGTTTCTCAGTTCTGTGCCCATTGATACTTCCAAGTATTTGTATGACACAACTGCCTACAGTTGTACCTTATAAACCGGCAGTCAAAACACAGCATGCTTCTACTTTCCTGAAGCGCATAACTTTACGTAAAAAAACTAGTTTTTAAATGTACTTGCATGAAGAGAACTAAAAAAATATGTTCGTAAATGTTAACACCAATCACGCACATCCTACAAAATGACCCGTTCCACATCATTTCAGCAAAATAAACGTTCGAATGATCTACAGAACATGTAGCTAAGTAAGTAATTTTATGTATATTAAGAGCAATTTGCTAGTCTTTGTATGCCTGACATTTCATCAGGATCTAACTGGACATTAATGAAATTTGTACCGGCCAGAGTTTCATCGTAGATAACGGTGCCTTATTCGAAAGGCTTGAAACTGCAGCTAATGCCATTCGCTAAGCCATTAATGTACAACACGAATAGCAATGGTTCTGACCCACCCGGACAGCTGAGCATGTTAATGTGCCGTTTCCGGGATTCGGGGAGGCGGGGATGCCGCGAATCGAATCTGCCTCGAACATTCACGACGAAGGCTGGTGAGCCGGCCAGCTTGGATATGGTTTTTAGGCGGATTCCCACATACCACGAGGTAAATACTTGGGTACGTCCCGCCTCAGACATACGCTAGGCAAACATGTGGAAAAACTTTCTCACACTTGAACATTGGACTTACTACGGACACAGACAGTAGGATATTTACTATGGACGTAGACAGAAGGATACACGGACTCCGTCTCGGGAGGAGTGGCAGCGTCGCGAGGGCATACGACAACCAGCTGTCACTGACATTGCCACAACCCATATGACAATGCCGACCCCGCAGAGAAACGGGAAAAGACAATAACTGAGAAGCAGACGGTAAACAGGAACAGTTCTACAGTGATCTGATCTGATGCATTATAAATGGTATGTGAAAGCCTGCGACTATGAAGACTATGGGTTTGTTTATAAAAAAACTTTCTGCTACTAGTCTGGATTTTCTCTAATTTATATTTTGCACGACGCGTTTCGGGAAATGATTCCCATTTTGTAGTGCGTTTTTTCTCTGTGTACTATGCCATTTTTACGTAATGTTTTTGATGTGTGACTTCAAAAGAGCAAATAGAACCGCAAAAATCAAATACGTTACAAAGAAACAACATAGTGCACAGAGAAAAAACACACCTGAAAATGGGAATCTTTTCCGGAACGCACCGTGTCAAATATAAATAAAAGAATATCGTGACTGGGAGCAGAAAAGTTGTTCACAAACAAACCCAAGATTCTACATTGGTTCCCTGAGGCATACCAGATATTACTCTTTTCCAACTGTAATGGTACTTGAATTACGTAACTATTACGGCACCTCACCTCAACCTCTCGATACCAGCAGTATTCTACTGTGTTTCTGTAAAATAGTTAACATATTTCTGAGACAACATTCAGATTTGTTTTCATTAATGTAGAGGTACTTTGATACACCGATATGTTTATATTGCAATGATATTATTCTTATGTGTATTCTTTCTTTTGTCACTATGATCTTTGACGTACTTGTAACTGTGATTTTTGGGCGCGTAAGCGGTTATCGGAGAGTCAAGTCTTGGTTGTCATGTTGAAAAGACGCAAATTGTAGTCAGTTTATGAAATGTGAACATTAACAGTGAGGAAGATATTTTGAAGTATGTTTTATATTGTGAAGTGATGTTGCGACAAAAGTAATAAAAAAGAAGTGTAACTTAAATTCGGAGTGCTGATTACTTCTTTTTACATCACCATTGTCTTAATTTGCAAAAGTTTAATCTTCAAGAATGGTTTATGAAACACATCTATAAAACTTTTGACTATCGCACAATAACATCTAGGCCTCTTTGCATCCGAGCTTGGAGTCATCACCACCTAGATTTTCGACGACTGAGCCATGAGTTCACAACGAGACCAGCGTGGGAAACACGAAAAGATAAGTGCCTATATTATCCATTATTTGGTTGGTTCAAATGGCTCTGAGCACTATGGGACTTAACATCTATGGTCATCAGTCCCCTAGAACTTAGAACTACTTAAACCTAACTAACCTAAGGACATGACACAACACCCAGCCATCACGAGGCAGAGAAAATCCCTGACCCCGCCGGGAATCGAACCCGGGAACCCGTGCGTGGGAAGCGAGAACGCTACCGCACGACCACGAGACGCGGGCATATCCATTAATTCATGAAATGGCTTTATTAACTGTGCTCTAATGACACCTGCCACATAATATAACTTTGTTGTTGCCCGAAAATGCAATATTTAGCAGCGTCAGCAACACTACAATCATAATTAATTTTTGACCGTTGTTGTGGTAGGGGTGTTAGACAACAGGTCTCGAAATAAAGTTTAAAGACTACACTGTAGCTCCTAATCTTAGGTCGTTGATGTAAACAGTGTGAAATGGCCCTATATTTTGAACAGACCGCGGCGTTACGTCGACGACCTACGAACAGAGAAACCACGGCGTTACAGACGCGGGTAATAGGGTGCGCGTGCAGCGACCTGCGGTGCCGGGTTCGATCCCCGGGCTGGGCAACAGTGCGGCAGAGTGGTGGAGCGGAAAGCGAGCGCTGCACGTGCAGCACGTGGCCGGCGCGCCGGTGCGACTTGGCAACGCGGCCGCGGCCACTGCCGCTGCCGGCCACAGCGCCGCCGCTTTTTCTGGCGGCCGCTCGGCGCGGCAGCCTGGCGCGATGTGCGCTCGCCGCCCGCGCCCGCGCCCGCGCCCGCCGCCCCTAATCAGATCGGATGTGCAGTCGGCGCCCTTTCTGCTCGCCCGGCCGTGGGCCGTGGGGAACAGCCAGCTCCTGCTCCCCCCTCCACGTCGCGCTCTCGCCGTCTCTGACTCTTCCCTCTCTTCTCCGCGCACTCCACCGCGCTTCTTTGGCCGGAGCAGCCGCTGGCGCGTGTGATCCCCACACACACACACAAACACACACACTCGCTCGCCAGCGCCGAAGCGGCGGAAGAAGAGGAATGCCCGAAAGGTGAAGCCGGCTGTCAACGCAGACGTTATACGCTAAGCAGCCGTGACTGGCGCGCGCCAGCCACCGCGTCGGTGGCACCCACTCGCCGCCGACTGTTTGTCTCGGGACGCGGCATATGTCACGCTGCAACCAGGCGGCAGCCACACCACTCTCGATACCAGACGCTACGGAGCATCCATTGTTTCTATACGAATCTTTACGAAGTCACAGTAGCAGAACTGACGAAAAAATGAAATTCTCGACACCACAATTTGTAGCTCCTCTACGGCAATGTGAACGACGGCCACACGAAGAACTAGGGCGACCAACATTTGCTCATAGTTTTAAGGGAGGTGACCAGCAGCTGAGCATAATTTTAAGGGACGTTTAAGATATTTTAATAGAGATGGAGCCCCTTCTCGCCCGCACCAACGTGGTGACCAGACCAAAAGTTCTACTGTCACCTCCGTCAACATGTTACTTATCTAGTAAGTGGATCACAGGATGTTGGGCTGTGATGTTATCCGAACGTCTGGGTAAGACTACGCAGCCGGCCGGAGTGGCCGTGCGGTTCTAGGCGCTACAGTCTGGAGCCGAGCGACCGCTACGGTCGCAGGTTCGAATCCTGCCTCGGGCATGGATGTGTGTGATATCCTTAGGTTAGTTAGGTTTAATTTGTTCCTAGCGACTGATGACCGCAGAAGTTACGTCGCATAGTGCTCAGAGCCATCTGAACCATAAGACTACGCATTAATACGGTCCATCAGGTGATAGATAGTAGACGAAATGCGAGTGAGGGTAGCAATTTGAAGAGTAGAGGGAACTTGCAATACATTGCTTACTTTTACTCCATTACGTAATTTTTCACTTCGAGAGCACATGATGAAAACTGATTCATTTTAGAAGGGATTGAGGAGACACGGAACGCTGAACAGTATAGCAGAGATGATTACGGAAGGAAGACTAAACAAATCGGAACATTTCGTGTCGACTATCCTCATTTTTTGATTGCTGATAACTTAAGCGGTCTGTGACTCTTTCGGAGTGTTACGAAATGTTGTATTGTGTGAGTCAATTGAGAAGTAAATAACGTATCGAGTGTGTTTAAATTTGAACGTCTGTACAGTCCTCTTTCACGAGTCCTTGGGGATTCTGTGTGTCATTTATACCACAGATGCCGATGGGTACGAGGTGAGCGCGTCAGTGGGTTGCCGATGCCGACCGAGAAACAAGTTAAAACCCCTCTAGACCCGTAGGCTATGTCGTTATTTCTCCGATCCTCGCATTCCTTTGAGACAAATTGTCTTTTTTCCGTAGAAGGACGAACAGAAGAAAACTATATAAGGACAATAATATTAATGTTTACAACGGTGATCACTGACGAAATATACGGGGGTAGCAGGGGTCAATAACGAATTAGGATAGAACTAAAGAGAATTACTATTACACGACAGATCCAGGGGAATACGGAAGAGTTGATCTTTCTACGAAGAACGCTGCTTCAGTTTCTACATATGATTTTACATACAGACTTACACCACAGTACAGTGCATGGTACAAGGTACTTATTAACTATATGTCAGTTTCCTGTCCCATTCCATTTGCGTATGAAGCTGGGGAAAAATGACCAATTCCGTACATGCAATTTTTTCCCTCATTCATTCAAAACGTCGTGTTCTGTAAATCTCGTCAGGTAGGTCAGGCTTCAGATATGAAAACCGAGTGAACTATACAGGAACCAGAAGCGAATAGTACAGGTTACCCCATAATGCAAACTAAAAACTAATTACGACTAGTGCTAATCTAATCACACGGATAACTATACGAATTACTACTAAATTAGTATTTCTGTAGTTAAAAGACGCAGTTCTTCCTCTTACAATACAAAGCTGGTGTTTCCATCCGTCAGGTTCGTAATAAGTACTGATGTAACTATACCGATTTCCAATAGAACTACCAGCTGTCCAGACACTGCAATAGTTGAAACCTGTTTAATAACTACATGACTGCTCTGCAATTCACACTTAAGCGCTAGGCAGAGGGTGCATAGCGCAACTTTCAGACTATTTTGCGAGAGTTCCATTCTCCTGTAGCACGTGCGAAAAATCTTTCCGTGCGAGCTCTGATTTATTGTATCACGATGGTCGTAGATGGGTGTCAATAAAATATTTTTGCATTCGGATGAGAAAGTTGGTGACTGAAATTTCGTGAGATCTCGCCGCAAGGATAAATACCTTAGTTTTAATGATTACCTCACCCAGCTCGCTTATCAATTCCGTGACACTCTCTGCCCCACATTACGATAATACAAAGTGAGCTGCTCTTCTTTGAACTTTTTCAGTCCCCTGTATCAACCCAGTTCGGCAAGGATGTCATACCGCCGGCAGTAATTCAGAAGAGGACGAACAAGTGTAGCGTAGGTAATCTCTTTGGCAGATTTGTTGCATATTCTAAGTGGTCTGCCAGTAAAACGCAGTCTTTGGTTCGCCTTTCCGCCAAAATTTTATATGAACTTCCTGCATGCTGGAGTAGCTTGGTTCAGCGACGTCTGTTAATTAGTAGAACGAAAAACACCAGTCCAAATTTGCAAATTTTTAGTTTTATTCATCTTTGTGCATTGGAACTTTTCAATGCACATTTTTGGCATCTTCGGAAATGGCATTCTCGACTATGTTACGATGATCTGTCATCGAGTGAATAAAAGGTAAAAATTTTCAAATTTGGATTGGTGTTTTGGTCTACTGAAATTTTTTATGTTATGTTTCCAATTTAACTTGGTCGCAATTGTAATCCCTAAGTATTTATTTGAATTGACGACCAATAAATTGGTATGATTTATCGTGTACCGAAATTTAACGGACCTGTTTTACAAGGGGAGGCCGCCAATTGTGAAATTCAGATTCGATTCATACTGCGCATAATAAAAGCTCATGGCCAGAGGTGTAATGTGCCAAAGCACCAAGATGCACTTCTCAACCGTTGTCGAGAAAAATCGGCAGTTAAAAGAAACCGTTTCGGTGAAATACTCTCTGCGATTAATAATTTTATGCAGCGTCGTGGCGCAGCGGTAAGCGCTTGGGTTGGTAATCCGAAGGTCGCCGGATCGAGTCTCGCGTCACGCAATTTTGTTTTTATTATTTGTTTTTGTAATTACTATATATATATATATAATTCCCGGCAATCAGTTGCAACAATTATGCATATAATAAGTTGTTGAAAGTCGTTTGTCGTGGAAAAATAAAACTTGAAATAAAACACAATATCACAAATAGTATTCAAGTGGATACAATTTATTGAAAAGTTCGGTATACACTCGCACATAGTTAACAATTAGTGACCAGAAGTAGCTGGAGTATCGCACGAACCAGAGTGATAGTTATCATAGAAACATGGAAAGCAGAAAACAGCACGACATTGAGCACATCTGATAAACGATGCGTTTTTACAAGAACAATTGTTTTTTAAATTATCTGTTGGGAAACACACCTGATTGACATTCTGAAAAATTGTTCTATCGTTCGTCAGGTTTGATGCATACCACGCGTATCGTATCATATCGGCAAAAATCGGAGAAGACAATTGGTGGTGGACGATATATATATAAACAGGTGCGTCATTCCCTGTTGGTATCCTATATTGAACTAATGGAGTTGCTGGTAACCGCCCTTGTGGGAAAAACAAATCCTTAAACTCCCACAATAATTCTTCCATCTGCTCCCTTTCTTCTCCTTTCAAATGCTTAATTTTGTCACGCAATGCAGTTCTATAGGCATTTAGTGATTGATCGCTTCGCCTATCTCCATTAGTTCAATATAGGATACCAACAGGGAATGACGCACCTGTTTATATATGTGTGTGTGTGTGTGTATACATTTGAATTGCAAAAAAACAAAAAAAAGTTGCATAGCGCGAGATTCGATCCGGTGACCTTCGGATTACGAACCCGAGCGCTTACCGCTGCGCCACGACGCTGTAGAAAATTATTAATCCTAGAGAGTATTTCACCGCAACGGTTTCTTTTAACTGTCGATTTTCTCGACAACGGCTGAGAAGTGCATCTTGGTGCTTTGCCACATGACACCTCTGGCCATGAGCTTTTATTATGCACAGTATGAATCGAATCTGAATTTCACAATTGGCGGCTTCCCCTTGTTAGTACTCGTGTAAAGGACTAACACTTACTTCAGGATCAATAGCCACTTTTCGCATCTTGCCAATATCTTGTGTAAAACGGAACTCCTAATATGAACGTTGCTGATGACCAGAATTAGCATCCAGTCCAAGGGATCTTATAATATGGAATAATAAGGCACTATTTCACTCTGTGATACCCATGGATTCCCAGTCACTGGATGCCTGCCAGCAGTGTGTTAAAAGCATCTGCACCAAAATATAAAACCTAGATAGGAACACACAATCTGTATAGACATTAATTTTACTTCTGGTATAATTATTGTTAATTTCATTGTTTATCCATAATTCACTCTCATTATTAGCCATAAATGCTTTTTGGGACGCGAGTGTAATAATTTCAGGGAACCTCAAGAGGATTCTGCAAGAGGATCGGTTTTCGAATTTACATAGTAATCTTACTGTATGCAATTTTTCGACGTAAGTTGAATTCCCCCAGACGTTCATGCCACAGGAATGTACCTCAACAACGCCCGGTGCATGTTAAGTTTAAAGAAAGTAGAACTGTGCTTTCTGTTTAACTTATCCTATGCTGCTGTCACCTCATTTGGTTATTCATTTGGATGCTTATGAATTTCCACACTGCGTGTCATTTACTGTGTGTGCCCTTTCAATTCTACTGTTAAAACTTACAATTCGTTTTGGTTTATGTGGAGCAGCATAAGACGAGCTTTTGCAAGATTGAGAGTAAAGCTGTCTGTTATGAATTATTAGTAATCCTGTGTTTGGTATAGATGTGTTTAGGTCTTTCATCAGTGCATATGTATTTTCAGCAGAGTTTACTATGTTTGGAAATTTCTGAACGTTCCTCTCATTTCTTGGGTAAGCTCAGCTATAAAAACCTAACATCCTGAGATGGTGTTATGACTTACCTGTAAAGTACTTACTTTGTTTCCTGTTTTCCTCTTGTATTGTAACACCGTGGTAGAGTTGTGATCCTCCATTAGGAATGTTGTTGAGTTGAGTTGATCTATGGCCACTTCGCGTGAAAATAAGCATAGAATGCTAAAGTATGGTGTGATTTCTGGGAAAATGCAGGTCTTGCGAAACAGTCATTCATAATTCCAACGCGAGCAGTCAGCATAATAGGAGGCAAAATTCGCAAACATCACTAAAGAATTTAAAATTTCGACTCTTCCATACTTACTTCACATAGGGAACTTCTAGTGTGAAATAGCCAAGTTCAAATTTACGAAACTAGATGTAGGAAAGATTTTCGTAGATATATACGTAGTATGCCCTATACTAGAAAATAATTCTATATAAACCTAAAATAATCTTCAGAGCGCTGCGTCCTGAAATAAAGAACTGTGAAAATATTAGGTTTATTTAAGGTTGACTTTAAAAGTATGCTAGTATCTAACAGTTCGTGTAGCACTGAGGAGTATGTAAGTTATTCAGATTGAGACAAGTGTCCCGTGCCACTTTGTTCGAGAATAAGACTGATGTATTTTCTTTATTTTCATATTAAGAATATTTCCTCAGCTGTTTCTCTGTTTTGTTTGTGTTAATACAATCATGTACCCAGCACTTCGTCGAAGAGCTGGGTACTCGATTGTTTTAAGACAAACAAATCAAAGAAACAGCTGAAGAACATATTATGTGAGGGAAGTTGAGAGTTTGACGTGGCAATAGTGAAATGATGTTACGTATGCAACCCAAAAAAAAAAAAAAAAACCGGGAGACATGGTCGGATGTTATTGTAACTTCGTACACTTGAACAATACCATGGATGGGTATGTAAATGATGAGAGTTCCAGTTTTCTGTGACAAGTAAAACGGCCACCACAGTGCCGGTGTCGCCAGGCCTTGTAGGGTATATAATGGGCGTGAACAGCGTCAGATGTTGCGTGATCACTGAAGAACACGGAGATGCCACGTACTCGTGTGAGACAGCGTTATCAGCACCTGACAGAGGGTGAAAGGGGCCAAAATTGTGGGTCTCCGTTTAGCCGGCTGGCCGAATCGTGCAATATCCAGTTTTGTGGGGCATTCGGATGTGACAACGGCCCGAATTGGGATGCATGAAACTTGAGTGCGGGCATACTCGTCGTCAAGGTTCCGATCGACCACGTCCGACAACAAGGGAGGATCGCCAAATACATCGTAACTCCTTGACATCAGCGCCTGCCGCCCGGGAACAAGTAAAAACCTTCCTCCAACACTGTGTCACTCCGAACAATGAGTCGGAGACTAGCAGCAACCGCAATAGGTTGGTTGGTTGGTTGGGGGGAGGTGACTAAACAGCGAAGTCATTGGTCCCATCGGACTAGGAAAAGATGAGGAAGGAAGTCAGCCGTGCCATTTCAAAGGAACCATCCCGGCATTTGGCTGAAGCGACTTAGGGGAATCACGGGAAACATAAGTCAGGATGGCCGGACGCGGGTTTGAAACGTCGTCCTCCCGAATTCAAGTTCAGTGTGCTAACCGCTGCGCCACCTCGCTCGATGCTGGAATAGGGAATTACCGTCCATTGCGTAGGCGGCCGTTAACACCAAAACACAAACGGCTGCGTCTGAAATAGTGGCATGACGGAGAAAGATGGACTGCTGATGAATGGTGTCACATTATGTTCAGCGATGAATTGCGGTTCTGCACTACGCCGGATAACCATCGTTATCGCGTATGGCTGCGACCCAGGGAGATTCTTAATTTTTCCAATGCTTTGGAGAGGTACAGCGGTGTTATTCCTGGCGTCATAGCGTGGGGAGCCATCTGGTATGACCTCAGGCGACGGCTGATAGTGGCTGAGGGTGCTGTGAAGGCACCGTATGTCAACAGAAGAACACTCGTCCACATATGGTATGTGTCTCTACGAACTGTCTGCGTGATGTTGTCGTACCCCTGTTGCCAGTTAGATGGTCAGATCTGTCCCCGATTGAACACGTGTGGGACCTGCGCTGACGTCAACTTTAACCCAGTGCCAGTATCCAAGATATCGAAGGCCAGTTATAACAGCTGCAGGCCAATTTGCCGCAGAAAAGGATACAACTATTTTATGATATCATTCCCAATCGAATCAGCGCTTGCATACAGGCCGTAGGGAATGTAATGGCATGCTGATAAGTGGGCTCGTATTGCAAAGGTTTTCGTAAGTTTGAATCCTTGAATCAATGTTGTAATCCGTGCAATAACATTCTTCTCCCCTTCCGAGCGCTTCAACTTCTTGACCAGGCTATATATAACGCCAATGGAAAGATTAGGAAGTATTATCACTGTTTTAGTATTGTGACACAAGTTTGTTTCAGCGTTATTTTATATACGTTATGTATACTCTATACCTGTTTAGACATATCACTCTACAAACTGATGAAACTACGAATAAATATTATTATATAAAACAAATATTGATAAATTTTTGTATCTTTATAGCTAATGTATCTAGTGTCGTAACAGCAGACGAACATCATGGGAAAAATTAGTAAGGAAACAATAGTAGAATAAAATTTCCACATTACTGATTGAAAAAGTGTGTTGGTAAGGAGCATAACAAAGAGACCACTATTGAAGAAGCGACTGGTGAAATAAATACGCTGTGCATTTTCAGCAGCCCGGTGCGTACAAGGTAAGCTGGTATGGCCACATCTGTTTTGACCCAACCGGATGAAAATAATAGACTTCAGCGGTGCGTTCTGGAATACTTACCACTGGAAATATTTGATGTTCTCAGACGAATCAGTTCTAACAATAACTTACTTCCATATCACAAGACACCTCCACGGAAAATGTTCTTCGAAATTTAAAGCACGATGGGATTCAACAGCATTTGAGCTGTACCAGACCATACACTCAGAGCTCCAGAGCGAGGTCATCAGCACCCATACTAAATTAAGTGAAGACAAATGTGGTTAATAAAAACAGTACCAAAACAAAAAAAAGGAAATACAAATCTCTGTTTCCGTGTTCCACTCTCAATACACTCCCACACTGAAGACCAAAATACCTACGCCTCAAGTCATTTTGTAAATTCCATTGTTAAAGTACACAAACTATAACCTACAATCAAATGAAAGAATAGGTAACTATTAAGACCTATGAAACTAAAATAGGTATCCATGTTCATAGCCATTATGGCTAGCAGGGAATTCAGTGTTTGAAACGGATAATTCTCCAACTCGCTTGGCTGAAAATGTACTAGGCTGATTTGATAGCCATGAAAATAAAATACATCCTTTCTCTTCTGTGAAACTGCAGGGTTCCAATATTGTCCAGCGATTGCGTCTGCAGTGAACAAAACCAGTTAATGACATCTAACTATTCTTCAGCATCTCTTGATGATTTGACACAGTATCTTTTTTTGAAGGATGATTTCCTGTCAGAATTTGTCGAAGCCGACTACCATGGTATCCAGGCTGATATGGACTGCACTGCTGTTCACATTGTTTTTCCTAAATCCAGTCGGTCTACATTCACAATCAAAATTCAGTCCTGTGCTGTACATAAGTAACGCCACACTATTTAATAGACTGTACAAAATGACAAGTGAAAGTGAACGAAATGGAACATGAAATCGAAAGGACTGACTGAGTCAAACTTTATGGTTCTTGGATGCAATTGAGTGGAAGTAAGCACTAAAATAAACACTGAGTATCAGTAGAAATGTCACAAACGACTGTCTGTACTGTTAAATATTTGTCATCATTCCATCATAATAAAATAGTTTTAGTTTCCACATACATGGACTATAAACAAAACAACTGAGCAACATACTTTATACCGATACCGTCAAACGTAGCTCTTAATTGCTGGAGGCTTTGTACTAAGTGTCGTGTATTAAATAGTTCAGTTATTACTGTAATTCTTTTAACTTTGACAGCATGTGGTGTCCAATGATGAACTCTCACAATTTGCATGGATACCTGACCAACAAGCTAAACATAGGGGTTCGTGTTACTGTTGCTAATTTGTGAACAAAAAATGTAACCATATACTATACGTTTATAGCAATAGTTTGATCTGTTGACATCAGTTCTATTATAATACTCTCACTATACCCTAAACTCCATCAAAACGCTTCTGTTTGCATCCTTCTACTGGTTTTTTGCACTATTTGCTCCCACGCACCAAACCCTAACCCAGCGTCTCCTCCACAATAAAAAAAAACAACACGCGAGCGCACACGCGCACGCGCACGCGCACACACGCACACACACACACACACACACACACACACACACACACACACACAGACGCGCGCGCGCGTGAGCACACACAGAGTTTGGAGTCGTATTTCGTTAATCACGTAATTTATTGTTGCACAATATTTCGTGGTTTTTAATAACGCATTTATTCATAATTTCTGCTTGTTTATACGAAAGTCAACGAAAGATACAGATTACATACTACTTCTTAATAAACCAAATATTACTGTGTACCATTTTGTTGAATATAGATGCTCTGTTATGTTTCATTACTATATCTCAGTAAACAGAGCAATATGACTGAAATTCTTCAGTAATTCCTACAATTGAAAAGTATGTATTCACGTTAAATTTATAGTGATATATCAACATGTCTGTTTTACTTTGGCACGTATCTTAAGTTAAATGATTCTTGTGGATGTACTACAATGGTATTACGCCCAACAAGAAGATGTTGGAAATATGTATGCGTCTTCTGAAGATGTTGTATTAAATCTTTACTGGTAAACAATGTACAATTTCTTGTTGTTGTTATAACTAACCATAACATGGAGAAGCCTGTTCATTTTACCCATTTTCATTCAACGGTTTCATGGGGTGTAGAGGTAAGTCACATGGAACTAAATCAAGATAATTTTTTATATAAACAAAAATACAAGTGTACTCATATAAAAGTATATTTATTCTTGCACTGTACAGAATAAAAGATTGCCAGGTGAAGTAAATAGTAAATAAATAAATAGATAAATAAACGTACATACATGAATATACGTGTAATAATTACTCATAAGCATTTTTCGTGATGACACGCGTACTCAGTTGTTGAGCAATTCTATATATCCAGGAAAATTCTAAAATGTTCCTTCAAGAAGATCACAAGTGATTTCTTCTACCATTATCCTGCAACCAGCTTCGAGGATCAACTTCAAAGAGCAATCCTTCACAATTAGACTAAATCAAAACACCAGCAGTGTGCTGTCACATCTACGATTGTGATTTGGTAAGAAAATATGAGGAATAAAGAAAATAACTGTTCAGTCAGCTTCTGCAGTGACATGTGAGAGTTTTGTCGTCATTGACAGAAACTAGTTTGAAATGTAAACATCCTGAAGATGGCGAACAGTTGGATCGCTGAAATATCGAGTCAAGTTGATTTTAGGATCCGGCAGCAAACCCGAAAAGACTTTCAAGACTTATTACGCCGGGAAAGCCTACGTAGTCAGGATCTTAAGTTATTTCACCGCATGGGCGAGTGTCAGGGTGGCTCCTTAAAACAGGCTACTGCAGTTATCCTAGTCCACTTTCCCAAATGAGCTTGTGCAATTAATTAAATATATGTAGTTGAGTGTGTCTTAATAATGGTACTATATAGGTACGATGATTGGCTTGTTGGTGATGCTCAAATGCTCTGAAAAACGTGTATTGTGTCTCGCAAGTCTGCATGCAGTGTGTAGGAAAAGGTACATAGAGCACGAGTAAGATTAGCATTTCTTTTTACTTCGTTTGCAACGGTTGCTTACAAAGATCAACTGAAAATGTATGAGACTGAATTTCTTTGGTCTTGCCGTCCCTGTCGTTACATGGTACTTACTAGGTAGGCAGTAACAGGTATCTTGACTCTTTTGTAAAGCTGGATTTCGGAATTCTGGAATGTCCTGCAGGAGTTGGTTGACAAAATCTGGTACACTGTTGCGATGAATAATCGTGCACCGCTTCTTTAAATCTTCTTTTTCTTCCTTTCATTTCGTTGCAAAAGACCTGAAATGTAGGAACAATAGATAAGAATGGAACAGGAGGAATTTGTGTGACCATCCTAATTCGCAGGTGTATTATATTTCTTATAATGATTCTCAGCCTGGTATTTTCTATCCGAGCATATAGATATGTGTCAGTGGTCAACAAGGTGTTAAGTCTGAAATATTTTGGCCGGCCGGAGTGGCCGAGCGGTTCTAGGCGCTTCAGTCTGGAACCGCCCGACCGCTACGGTCGCAGGTTCGAATCCTGCCTCGGGCATGGATGTGTGTGTTGTCCTTAGGTTAGTTAGGTTTAATTAGTTCTAAGTTCTAGGGGACTGATGACCTCAGATGTTAAGTCCCATAGTGCTCAGAGCCATTTGCACCATTTGAACCTGAAATATTTTACTGTTGTCGCTCTACCATTAGTTATTTTTCTCATCGTGGGTGTATCTCTAAGAACTAGAAGCGTCACTGTGTTATTTCAAAATTGATTACTGCGTCCTTCGGATGGATAGTCGTACCCGAAAGTATATGAAAGGAAATGGAGGATCGGCTGTCTGTTGAGACAGGCTACGTACAATACTTGTGCCCTAAACACTGTTGTACACTTAGTAGCTGGTTTCAGCTGTGCTAGATGTTACTGGGGAAACGTATCTCCTGATCTGCAATTACCTGCTGTTCACAATACACATAAATGATCTTGTGGATGGCATCGGAGGTTTACTGAGGCTTTTTGCGGATGATGCTGTAGTGTATCGAGAGGTTGTAACAATGGAAGATTGTACTGAAATGCGGGAGGATCTGCAACGAATTGACGCATGGTGCAGGGAATGGCAATTGAATCTCAATGTAGACAAGTGTAATGTGCTGCGAATACATAGAAACAAAGGTCCTTTATCATTTAGCTACCATATAGCAGGTCAGCAACTGGAAGCAGTTAATTCCATAAATTATCTGCGAATAGGCATTGGGAGTGATTTAGAATGGAATGACCATATAAAATTAATCGTCGGTAAAGCAGACGCCAGACTGAGATTCGTTGGAGAAATGCTAGGGAAATGCAATCCGAAAACGAAGGAAGTAGGTTGCAGTACACTTGTTTGCCCACTGCTTGAATACTGTTCATCGGTGTGGGATCCGTACCAGATAGGGTTGATAGAAGAGATAGAGAAGATCCAACGGAGAACAGCGCACTTCGTTACAGAATCATTTAGTAATCGCGAAAGCGTTACGGAGATGATAGATAAACTCCAGTGGAAGACTCTGCAAAGAGAGACGCTCAGTAGCTGGGTACGGGCGTTTGTTGAAGTTTCGAGAACATACCTTCACCGAGGAGTCAAGCAGTATATTGCTCCCTCCTACGTATATCTCGCGAAGAGACCATGAGGATAAAATCATGGAGATTAGAGCCCACACAGAGACATACCGACAATCTTTCTTTCCACGAACAATACGAGACTGGAATAGAAGGGAGAACAGATAGAGGTACTGAAGGTACCCTCCGCCACACACCGTCAGGTGGCTTGCGGAGTATGGATGTAGATGTAGATGTACCTACTCTTAGATTTGTCTACTAGTTATCTACAAAATAATGTGAAAATTTATATACTGCAACGAATGCGCAACATTCTCTGAAATTGGTCCTCGATTATTTTGTCAGATATTATTATGAAACTTAGCACGTCATTAAACACAATAACATAACTGCTGATTTGGTATTTGTCAGCGGTGCGACACTCAGGTTTAAAGCAGCATTTCGTTAATTGTATACTGCCTATCAACAACCGATATAAAAACTGAGTTGCTGGATAAATTACTTGAAGAGATTTTCCAGTTTCCGCTGCGAATTAATAAACAGTGCTGTGTATCAAATTACGTAAATGTCAGGAAAAGAGATGTTCTTGAACCGGAGTAGAAAAAAAAGGGAATATTTGCCTACAGTAATAGAGGAAGTTACACAAGATGTTATCACAGCATTCAGGTCGGTAATCAAACTGCGATTCTCCCAGAGTCTGTTCCAGTGTTGTAAGCACTGTATCAGATCGCCCAGTTCAGACCAGCGATGAGAATGGAGACCTGACAGACTGAGAAGTGTCTTTTTTTCAAATTAGCAACCTTGTGGATTTCCTTAAGGGTGTAAGAGAAAGATGAAATAGATAAAAGGTAAGCTATTAGCACTGCGCCTTATGTTTAGCCCCTTACTTTAAGAATACAAATGATTCTATACCACACAATTTTGTGATTATCTAGCTGTTTACTTTAATACTATGTAAATCATCGTATGACTGTCATACTATACCCAGACAGAATTCTGTAGGTTGAATGGACGACTATTGGTTTGCTCTATCAGGCAGCTGGGTTTAGTTTCAGGAAGTATCCTAAACCCATTTACAATAATTCCGAGTATGGTCCCTAACTTCGTCTGAGAAATGTATTACACAAGTAGCTAAACAGAAGGGTGTATGCGATAGCACAGGTAGATGGTGCTCACGACACATTACCCATTGGATTAGGGTGACGTTTTAAATCAGGAGCGGTGTACAGCTGCTACGACAAGGACCATACCGAGCGATGCAGGGATAAAAATACGCCGGCCGGAGTGGCCGAGCGGTTCTTGGCGCTTTAGTCTGGAAGTGCGAGACCGCTACGGTCTCTTGTTCGAATCCTGCCTCGGGCATGGATGTGTGTGATGTCCTTAGGTTAGTTAGGTTTAAGTAGTTCTAAGTTCTAGGGGACTGATGACCTCAGATGTTAAGTCCCATAGTGCTCAGAGCCATTTGAACCATTTTTTATAAAAATACCAACATCTTGGAGAACAAGTTGAGAGATGCGAAAAATACACTGCATGAAAAAAATGAAAAGCGAAGCACCTAGAAGGGGAGGAGGAAAAGTAATGAAACTTCGCTGTTCGACCAGTTGGCCAAATGGAGACCTACAATTTAGGCCACTATCAAACTTTGTCAGGTGCTGATAGCGCTGTCCCACACGGGTACGTGTCATCTCCTTGTCCTTCGCATTGAACATTAAATATTTGACGCAGCTCACACCCTTTTTATATCCTACCAGGTCTGGTATCAACACGAACAACACAAATGTCGTGTGGTGGCCGCCCTGTCTGTCACAGAAAATTGCAACTCTAATCAATTATGTACCCGCCGATGGCATGCACGTGTGTGAAGATACATTTACATGCGACCGAGTCTTCTGCGTTCTTTACTTCTTTTGTCAGGTAGTGTATGTTCACGGACCCAGACATGTCGCTAGTGCATTCCTCTTTCATGTTGTAAGAACACCAGTAAAGCTGGCTATATGAAGCTAGCTGTTTTCTCAAGAAACACAAGAAAAGCCCAGGGGTAGTCAACGAAGGGTATATAGCTCCTGAATCCACTATGTAAAGAAGTGTTTCTTTTTCGTTGTTGCCTTTAGCAATTTACCAATACAACCACCTCAATATTGGTTTTGTTGTCCATAGTTTCATAACTGATACTCTGATTTGAAGTTGCTTGACTGTATCAAAGTGTAAATTCTCAAATAGTATAAATGTTTACGTATAAAATATAAAGGAGAAAAATATTTAATGAAGAATAAGCCAACATCCAGAGATACAGCAAAATTAAAAATGTTTACATATATACCATTAATGAAATCATCTTCTCATACACCTTGGCATGTTTTGGGATAAACCGATTATCAACAGTCAGAAGTGAAAATGAGCAGAATTAACAGGCTATACATGCGGATGCCACGGTACAGGTACCTCTTAACTTCCGTACACTGAAAATCCATGCAATTTACCGTGCTTACAGAACGAATTTTCACTATGCATCGAAGTCTGTCCTGACTTGAAACTACTGGCATATCGAAATTCCGTACCGGAACGGACTGAATCTCGAAAGTGGGACCTTTGCTTTCTGCGGGCAAGTACTGTAGTTGGTAGTGAGTCATGCTTGGATAGCTCAGTCGGTTGAGCACTTGTCTGTGAAAGACAAAGGTCTCAGGTTCGAGTCCTGGTCCGAAACGGAGTTTTTAATGCACCAGGGCGTTTAAAATCTGCGCACACTCCACTGCAGGGTGAGTTTCGTTCTGGAAACAATCCCCTAGGACGTGAAGTAGCTGGTTTTTTCGCTATATCCTTTCTTCCAGGAGTGTTTGTTCTTCAAAGTATGACGAGAACTTCTATGAAGTTGGGAAAGTAAGAGAGAGCTACTGCGAGAGGGAGTTGTCTGTCATGCCTGGATAGCTGGCACGGTAGGGGACGGTACACCCTCTGTAATGAAAAAGCTGACTCAAGTTTCTCATCGATATCATATGAAAGATGTCATGCGATACCCGCAAAGAACCACTCAAGAAAAAACTAAAAAGAAAGACATTGAAAGAACGAAGACAAAAAGACTCGGTAGAGGACTTCCACGTGTAAGGTAAACGTCCCACGTTCCAAACCCAGTCCATCACACAGTTTTAATCCACCAGAAAGTTTCAGTTTTCTATTTATTTAACAGCTGTAAGGCTATTGCAGTGGATGACCGCTATCTACGGATTAAGGCTCGGAGGAACCCTGACAGGAACGCCACCATGTTGAATAATGTTTTTCGTGCTGCCACAGGACATCGTGTTACGACTCAAACTGTGCGCAATAACCTGCATGATGCCCAACTTCACTCCCGACATCTATGGCGAGGTCCATCTTTGCAATCACGAAACCATGCAGAGCGGTACAGATTGTCCCAACAACTTGCCGAATGGACCGCTCAGGATTGGCATCACGTTCTCTTCACCGATGAGTGTCGCATATGCCTCCAACCAGACAATCGTCGGAGACGTGTTTGGAGGAAACCCGGTCAGGGAGAACGCCTTAGACACACTGTCCAGCGAGTGCAGCAAGGTGCAGGAACTCTGCTGTTCTGGAGTGGCGTTATGTGGGGCCGACGTACGCCACTGGTGGTCATGGAAGGCGCCATAATGGCTGTATGATACGTGAATGCCATCGTCCGACCAATAGTGCATCCACGTCGGCAGCATATTGACGAGGCATTCGTCTTCATGGACGACAATTCGCGACCCAGCGAGCACATCTGTGAATGACTTCCTGCAGGATAACGACATCGCTCGATTAGAGTGGCCAGCATGTTCTCCAGACATGAAGCCTATCGAAAATGCCTGGGATAGATTGAAAAGGGCTATTTATGGACGATGTGACCCACCAACCACTCTGAGGGATCTACGCCGAATCGCCGTTGAGGAGTGGGACAATCTGGACCAACAGTGCCTTGATGAACTAGTGGATAGCATGCCACGACGAATACAGCCATGCATCAATGCAAGAGGACGTGCTACTGGGTATTAGAGGTATCGGTATGTACAGCAGTCTGGACCACCACCTCTGAAGGTCTCGCTGTATGATGGCACAACATGCAATGTGTAGTTCTCATGAGCAATAAAAATGGCGGGAATCATGTTTATGTTGTCCTCTACTCCAATTTTCTGTACAGGTTCTCAAACTCTCTGAACCGAGGTGATGTAAAACTTTTTTTGATGTGTGTATAACACTGTTAACTCTACACAATCTTACACCTGAGTGTCGGTAATTTGTTTATCCCGAAACGTGCCTTGATGGTAATAAATAAAGCATTAGTTGTACTACATGATATCTGTGAAGATGATGTTATTCGAGATATATTCGTTTATTGCACGTTATGATGCTTAGAAAACGTTTTATTTACATGTATCATGCAATAAATTTTATCAAGGAAAATTTTTCTAATCACGTTGTATAAAAACTGACAAATATAGAATATAGTACTGTTTTGATCTAAACCTACTAATTTGGCTGCTGAGTTTTATTTGTTTGATGGCATTATTCCCCATGACGAGATGCCTGTGCTACTTACGAACTCGTAGAAAACTCTACACCTTCCTATGTCGTTAGTTGCTAAGAATGTTTGAAGAATGGTTGGAAAATGACGGCTTATTCCGATAAGATTATTTTCACGTGTTTTTATGTACTCCGTACTACAAACACATTACAGAAAGACGTAGTTTCTTGACTCTCCCGCTTCCCCATAGGAACAAGTGGGTGTGTAACTTTGGTAGATCATAGATGTATTACTTGGGTTTATGGAGGCTGAACTTCAATCTTGCTGTAGCTATCATACAACATTGTGAGCTCACGGTGCTACTGGAAATAATCTTAAATTAAGACGTAGTGGCTACCTGAGATCTGGTTGTTCTTAACCATTCTTTCTCACACTTCACTTTAAACTACTTTGTCATTGTAATATCATATTTGTCACTGAGTAATTCTCATAATATTTTTGTCTGCATGTGTTTGCATTATTAACGCGACTTGCAGTTTTTCAGGGAATTCTGTGTCACTATTTATAAAGGAAAAAGAAATTCTCTTACCACCATTCTAAGCACAGTTTATTATGTCTTCCTAATACCTTTGCCGAGTGCGATAATATGGTGGTAAGCCGATTTGAGTGGTATATTTTCGTCCTATCCTGCTGTGTGGATGAAAAATACACAGATGGCCAAAACCGGTCCTGTGTGTAGCTGCCTGTTATATTCTTGTAGCTGCAGCTGTCTTGATGCACAACAAACTCACAGACAATTATCACAGACGCTAAATCAGGATTGCTTTTTCCGCTAAATACTTGCGCACTATAGATCTTAAGAGTTGTGTATTTTACACCTCTTGATGCAAGTTACATCGTCACGCAAAACCGTAGAAAACCTGACGAGAGTAACTTTGATCGCAGGAGAGCTAAAGAAAGTGGTACCTGATGGTCGGGTCTGAAAGTATCGGTGCATCATTGGTCCCACTTTGTTTTCTCCCCCCTGTGTGATTAGCAGTGGGTGCTCGTCTAATGAGGCGGTCTAAACGTGCTTAGGTATGCCACTACCGTGACGAGGAGAAAATGCACCTTCTTGACACTAACAATGGTACGTGTACGTCTTCGACGGTTCTTCAGAAGGGCCATCTAGCCTCCTGCTGACACTCAATACGACTTAACTGAAATTTAGTTAATTATTCGTATTATGTTCGTCGAGGCTGTCCTGGCATATGTACATTGTTTACTAACCGTGCATGACCTTTGAATAATAGAGTCTTATTTCGATAGGTCAAATGAAGTTGCTATGGACCCAGTGGTTTCATGTTGAGTACGTAGTTTATACTCCGCTCACAGCATAGCTGTTTAGATTGATTGCATTTGCCGTTCTCTTCAAAATTCCTACTTATGTATTTTAAATCTACTTCTGATGTTTAGAGGTATTTTTTTCTATTTCACAGCAATGTTGTACGTCAACATTAATAGGAAGGAAAATATAATACGAAACCATTTAACGTATATCATGAATATCAAACGCCATAACTATTGGAAATGTAGGTTTACGTTCTCTTCATGGTCTGTTGTAGACTTCTTAAAACAAGTTTGCTACGACATTAAAATTGGTACACTTTTGTTAATAATAATTTATTTATAAGGTAATTCACGCTATGCGACACTCTAGAATCATGACGGCTAAGACGACTTACAACTGTCTACATCCTGTATCACTCAGTGAATCTTTAGTCTAAAGACCTATTCGCCGAGGAATAGATACTTCCTTCGGTTCTCGTACGTCATGCGATTAGCTGAAAAAATAACAACGTCTTCACGGCTCACAGCAGCTCAAGTATTTGTCACCATGACGATTAGGACGAACCGAAAACAGTCACAACAATTAGAAGTGTGAAATATAGAGAGAAGAAACGAAAGAAACATGTAAAAAACTAGAAAATTATTTCCATAATTTTGTGGAGTTCGGCATACAAGATAGCAGTACCAGCGAAGATCTTCCTCATCCAAAAAGGTTTATTATGGAATTTTATGTACTTTGAAAAAGGAAACATTGTGTTCAAGTAATAAAAACTATCGTATTGAACTGGAAAGAATGAAATTTCGCCAGCCACTTCATCCCTGTACACGTCTGTGTATAAAGAACACCTAATAAAAGTATCGAACAGACTTCAGAATTATTACATACTTATTTCGATGTCATGCAGTAATGTAACTAGATCATAACGCATTAACAATATTACGCGGTGTTCCACATTCTGTGATAGAAGTCGTTTACAATATGCTATCAGTGCGATAGTATTACTGCTACTGATCTGTGAATAACAACGTACCAGTATATTAAATTTCTTTATCTTGAATATCTCTTGAAATTTATGCATTCATTGAATAAACAGCTTTTGTCTTTACCCTTACTTCCTTGCGACAGGCTACTGCAGTTAGTGTGATAGTTTGCCAATGACAAAACATAATGATCTTTTCAAAACTGAAGAACACTTCCACGTATTTGGTACCAGCGGTACAGTTAAAAGGAGAAGTCTCACGAAACCTTTTGTATCTGTATTGTTTCTTCTTAAATGTAGTACTCTTTAAAAAGAACAACTTAGGAAGCTGAAGACATTAGTTGCGATAATCCAACTGTAATGTAAGGAAAGGCAAAGAAGAAACCCAAATCGGTAAGAATTGCACCGCCATACCTTTGTTAGTTTGCTTATTATGTTGTTTAGTCGTTATCGTCTACTTATGACTGTTGTTAAGACCAATGAATTGCTAAACGTATGTGAATTATAGGCGGAAGCCATGCGTCGATTTTTTCCTACCGTGAAAAGACAGAAAACCCGAAGCTAGTTTGTATGCGTACTGATCTCTATAGCGCCTGATTTTGTTGTTGTGCATACTAACTGCGTTTTAATCAATGTAAAATCTACTTTAATGTTGGCATGGAATACAATTTCTTGTTAGCATTGAATGAGCGCTAAACTCGAAGGCAAGAGATCTTCATTGATATACAGCTAAATTCCTTTCTGTTGGCCCTGCATCACAGACCGTATATGCTTGTAGGGCCGTGCCCTCAGCTTGAAAGCGTGGTAAAGATTTCCATGGAAACATTCAAAGACGCCGTCAACAAATTACAAGGGAGGGAAGGGGGGAGGGCGGCTTCACCCCAAGCTGGTTCACAGGCCGTCGAGTTTTCGTTTTCTGAGAATGTTTGTAGATACAAGATTAAAAAATCTGTGGGCCTACACCTTCAAAGAGCAGAGTGCCCGTGCCAGACAAGAGGGAACCTTATAAGTAACTTTATCGGCAGTGGAAAATTTCACCGTAGAAATTTCAAACAATGACGCCGCCACAGTTTCTTGTACACTACTAGACGCACAGGCTACGATGTTTCCGGAGTATGAAGCTAAGTTAATGTACACGAACTTGCTGCAATTGCTTTCCACTGTTTGCTTTACATATTCAATTCACTAACTTTCCTTTTAGTCATATAATGCAGGCTTTCACGGCCGGTATTTATATACTGACTGATTTTAGTTATATGGTTATCACGCCATGGTATAATGCATATTTCTGTCAAAAGAAGGAAGATGAACCACAAAGAGAATTAGGCATTATTAAAACGGTAGCTACAGTTAATAGATACAGGAAGCAAAATGACACACGTATGTTTAATAAAATCAAAAACAAATTTACCGGTATGAGTGATGAGAGTAAGAAGATTAACGTTCAGAAAAAGTTTTTCACTATGACATACGAAGAGAATTGCTGTACTGTATCCAAAAACGTTTCCGTAGCATCACAGAATGAAGGGAAAATGGCTAATATGTTATGACATAGATAATCGACGAAACAGCAAAACGAATGTAGTAGACCCGGGCTGTACAAGGTTGAATGTGCGGACAGCGGTAAATATTGTACAGGGTGAGTCAGAAGGAAAGATACATGTTTTGAGCGGTGATAATACTGGCGATTTTGAACAAGAATTTCGGATGAACATCTGCTCTTCTCTTAACCGTATCCGACGTTTAGCTATTTGAAAACTACGGGCGTCAGTCTTATCTCCTTCTGTACCAGCGCTAACATGGGAATACAACCAACATGATATTAGGCTACGAAGTGTTGTCTTAGCTGATCTTTTCAATACGCTATTACTGATGGCCAATTCACCGGTCCAGTTGTTTTAGATAACCATCTTAGTGGAGTACGGTACCTTGACTTCTTTCACACTGTGTTACCAGAAGTCTTGGAGTATATTCCTTTGGCAACACGACGTCGTATATACTTTCAGCACGACGGAGTTCCGGTACATTTCGTACGACTAGTATCACAGTACCTTGCGGAAACGTATCTAGGACGGTGGATAGGCCTCCGTGGAATCATTTCTTGGCCACCGAGGTCACACGTTTTGACTCCATTAGATTACTGTTCGTGGGGTTGGCTTCACAGCGAGGTCTACAAGCGCAGAATGAACACAAATGAGGGAGTTCACGCTCGTATTTTGCATGCGTGTGCTCAAGTGAAGGACCGTACGAATGAGCTCAGATCAGCAACACAGCAGCTATCTACAAGAGCAGCAAAATGCATTGCAGTTGACAATATACTTTTTGAATATCCTTTGTGAGGAAATGAACAAAATTCAACAAAACATTAGATCATAGTGTTTCATTTATTATGACCTTCATTTGTCCAGTTCCCCACTGTTTTCAGTGGTTTCCTCGGAAACGCTTGAGAACAGGACATATGTTCACACGACGTTTCATGTTTCAGAGGCGCTAATAGTATGCCCCTCAAAGCACGTACTGCTCCTCCTGACTCTCACTATATAGGAGAGAGTGAGTGAAATTTTGAAGTCCTTTGCAAAGAACATTCTGGTCACAGTAATGGGACAGATTTGGAGCACATGTAGAAGATAGTAAACATGAAGGTAGCACAAAAAGTGAACAAATGGAGATACTGGGCAGAGCTCCGAAACGTTTTTATCTAAATGTGCTGGAGGACGGGAAATTTACGTCCACCAAATGAAAACTGCTTAAAGAACAAAGTGATTTTATGCGTAGGAACTTTTACGGAATGTTTAAAGACATTTTTAGCCTTACTCAGGGATGGGATAGGACGCTCGGCCAAGCCCCAGCTGCGGCGGCACTCAGCGTTCACCGCAGAGGAAATTTCAGCATGGCACTGTGGGTGACCTGGCGTAGGGGAACCTCCATAGAGTAGACACAGTTTTCTTAAAAAAAAAAAAAAAAAAAAAAAAAAAAAAAAAAAAAAAAAAAAAAAAAGTTTCTTAAACGTGATTTCAAAGTTCTTTTAATTTTTTTTAAAAAAAATTGTTATTTTAAATTATATGCATCATCATTGTTCATACCCGTAGATTATACTTGGGAACATTTTCTGTATGTCAATCAATTTTCAGCAGACAGAAGGCTTTCCAGCGTTACAAGTGTTCCACAAATCCGGTTTGTTGAAAATTGTACCATAAGATCTTAGTAGGCTAGTATATTTTTAGTTATGACAGCGAACTTGCAGTTCTGTATCGACTCTGTAGTCCGTAGCTCGTGGTCTAGCGTGTTCAGTCAGAGGGTTAGCTGCTCTCTGTAATAAAAAACTGAGTTAATGTATTAACGACATGTATGACAAGCGTCACGGGACGTCCGCCCTGAACAAATAGAAAGTACACTAATTTGTTTGTGTTGTCCTCACCATTTCATCATCATCATCATCATCATCATCATCATTCGTGACAGTGGCTAGATTGGATTGTGTAAATATTGGACTGTGTAAAAACTGGGACTTTATACGTGCGCTGATGACCGCACAGTTGAGCGCCCAACAAATCAAACATTATCATCATCATCATCGACTCTCTAACTGTAATAAATAATGTGTTTTGTATTGTCAATAATTTCTTGAAAGTCTGAAGTTTCCTAAACATAAGTCTCGACTCATACGTCATTTAATTTTGTGTAACAAGTCTGAAAATGGGCAGCTAGCCCAAAAATGTTTTTTTTTTTAATGAAGAAAAGCTATCTACAGACTGGAATTGGACACCCTTGCATATTTCCGTGCCTGACGTTGCAGGTGAAAATGTCTCTAGTACTAGCAGATGAAACAAAAGGTTCAAAAGCTTGCCCTTAGAACATGTCCTAATGTCCATACAACTAAAATCACCTGGGTTTTCCTTGCAGTGTTGCTTCTGAAGGAAATGCTTTACAACAACCACGTAATGGTGCCTAAAACTGAAAATCCTCCCCTGCAGGTAATGAACTAAAAGAAAATACTGCATTTGCTATGAATCGTAGGCTAAGTATATGGAACAACGGTGAAGAATGTATTGATACCAGCGACTTCTATATTGCATTAGCGTAACTGTTATTTGAGCTGAAGTAAAGTGTACGTATAGCCGCCAGTATTGGTTTAGGAGCGTATATCTTTTTGAATTGTATTCAACTCTGTTCTGAAGATAACCATCTACTGTAAGATAGCTGACACTGTATAAAAGTGAATATTAATTTCTATACAGCCCGGTGAGAGAGGCTAAAGTAAAAATAAGTTGGAATGATTTATGAAAATATTTAAACCTTCGGAGCTCATGTTTGTTAAATTTGGACATTTAAATTATCTGTCTCCCGTGGTATAAAAATGAACCGTGGACATGCTTCGATCTTTTGTATGTGCATATTTTATTCGTTCGTACTTCCTGCCTAAAACACGTAATAATGTAAATATCTTAGTCGTTGTTTTGGGTGACTTTCAAACGACACGAAAATTGTGTTGATTGTTTTCTGTGGCATTGTCGGTTGACATGTTCATTCCAACAGGTCATTTGCTTGTAGTGTAATATCCACGGTCACACAGCTCATATAGATCAAGGGTAAAGCAGAAAGATAGGCTCAGCCTCAAAACTCGTTGTAAATCAATGACTACTCGGAATCGGTCCACTATTAGGCAGGTACCCAAGTACAATAGACTCTTCCCAATACGTTCTTCATTACCGGGAGAGACAAGAATAACCATTACATATGTTGCAGCACCAAAGAATAGTAACATTTTGCTGTCGAAATCTCTCCATCTTACAGCTTCAAAATACAAGATCCGGTAAACCTAATTTCACGTACTATACCTCTCAACGGCACAGTCGAATATAGTACATTTTTTACTCCCGGGCTTGGATGTACATCCGAGTTCAAAGCCAACTCTGCACTTCGGAAATTTCAATTTTTTTTCGAGCTCGCCGCATAATGTCACAGTTAGTGACAATCTCATAAAAGATCATGATGACTTACATGACCCGAGAGCCATTGAATCTGTAACAGCCAGTGACTGGGCAGCGATACTGTAGTTGTTAAAACTTCCTTTACGTGTTGGGAAAACTAAGGCGACATTAAACAGAAATCTATATTGATATATATTTCATGTCTCAACATGTCGAGCTGCTTTCAAAATTAGATGAAGAGAATCATTTTTCGGGAAGTAATTCGCAACTGGAGATTTCGCTAGGCGATGCTCACAAATGCATTGTTAATCTGTCTGAACTCAACCGTCGGTGTTTAAAAATATAGGACATTACAAGCGCATCCCATGTCTTTCATCGACTTTTGGCTAAATTATTCAGAACATATGAAGAGTTACAAGCTACGTGGATGACATTAATGTCTCCAACATTTGCCATACTCAGTGAGTCAGGCGTAAAGAATAATCTCAAAAAAACTGAGTGATTTCCAAAAGTAGACTAAATGAAATGATCGTGTGGCACTGATAGCCGGGAGGCCCCGCCCTAGGAAGTTCGGCCGCCGGGTTGCAAGTCTTATTTCACGTGATGCCACATTAGACGACAGTCCACATAAAAATGGTTCAAATGGATCTGAGCACTATGGGACGTAACTTCTGAGGTCATCAGTCCCCTAGAACTTAGAACTACTTAAACCTAACTAACCTAAGGACATCACACACACCCATGCCCGAGGCAGGATTCGAACCTGCGACCGCAGCGGTCGCGCGGTTCCAGACTGTAGCGCCTAGAACCGCTCGGCCACTCCGGCCGGCGACAGTCCACAAACGGACGAAATCTTCAGCCCAGCTGGGAATCGAACCCTGGCCCGCTGCATGGTAGTAAAACACGTTACCACTTAGCTAAGCAGGTTGATAGTAATTTGAATACTATGGGTATATCCTCAGTGAAGATACATATCGCCCATTTAGCGATATCTGGAAACCATACAGGCGTTACAGACAGGTTAAAACCTACCAGAGATATAATCTGTGCTGGGCAGTATTAGCTATTAGGCCTGAAGTATCTCAAATGTTGACGAGATCACGCAGTTACTAATTACGAAGGCGCAATGCCATCCCATACAAATGCTGTCCTGAACGGGATGCAGCATTCCTCAGTCTAAAGGAAAATTTGAAATCGGTCGGATGTTTTTTAACTTCCGCGCAGCACATTTAGTCTTCACGGTAAACGCGTCACAACATCTAACGTGCGTCCAGATGGACAAGTATCTGAAGTCAATCACAGAATTTTGTTTTCAATTCATTTCACAAACAGTTGTAAATTTCACTAAGCATGATGTCATGTCCGTGTAGGTGATATACAACAGAAAAGAGCTGCCCGAAAGAATTCGCAATGACCCTGGGTTTTCAAAATGACTCACTGCCAACAGTACTGGGGCTGTGATCTTAAAAAATTAATCAGATCAACAGGCCGACCCCACTAGATCTCAGTATCTATCTGTTTTTTACAAGGGACGTCGGGGGAGCACCACATGTTAGAAGTGTTGTCCGAGATCGTATGTACTGGCTTCAGTTATCTAATAACAAAGACAAACTGGTGGTCACCTGTCAGCTGTGCGCAGGAAATCAAATGGTTCAATTGGCTCTAACCACTATGGGACTTAAAATCTGTGGTCATCAGTCCCCTAGACTTAGAACTACGTAAACCTAACTAACCTAAAGACATCACACACATCCGTGCCCGAGGCAGGATTCGAACCTGCGACCGCAGCAGCATTGCGGTTCCGGCCTCGCAGGAATTCAACTCGCCGCAGCATTCAGTTCTCCTTCCCCCCTTTTTTAAAAAAAATCCTGAACGTTTGGTGCTCTACAGTTTTAAATATTTATGAAAGGACATCTTCTACAAACCATGACCTGCACTATAAATGTTTATTTGCCAAAATCGGTTTTCGTATTTATAACTCATCAAGTACTTCGATTGCTACAAAATGGTACCTGTGTGAGTAGTAGCAATATTATAAGTCTACGTACATTTTGTACCTCTGCAGTAATGATATGCGTGTCACTTAACACGGTGTGGTCTGCAATCTGTCCTACCACACAGTAAACAGAGAGAACTAGGCATTATTAAACAGGTAGCTACAACTAATGAACACAGAAAGTAAGACGTCATGCATATGTTTACTAAAATCAAAAACAAATTTACCGGTACGAGCGATGAGAATAATAAGATGGAAGTTAAGTATAAGTTTGTCACTTTGACGCTGAAAGGGCGTGTGTCGGAGAGAATTGCTAAATTATTTCCCAAAAACGCTATAGTGGCATTTCAAAATGAAGAGCGAACGGCGCATTTTTCAGGCGTCTAGTGTTGCTTTTATATGTTCAGTCATAGGTACAGTATTACCAGGTTTTGATTCCTGAGCTAAATTATAACGGAATCCTTTACATAGAAAGCTGTGTTCTTTCACGTTAGGTGGTCTTATTGAATTACTTCGATCTCAGAACTATTTTACCTGCAGTGGTTACAAATTTTAATAAAAAGGAGCCCTGGTTATGGGTAACAGCCTGTCAGGAACACTTGGAAATATGTGTTTAGATCACATCGCAAATAATGTTTCTGAAAATTCCTATGACCTAACTAAGAAATCATATACTATTGCCGTTATGTAGATGACACACTAGTCTTGTTCGTTGGTACTTTTGATGAAGCTAATACATGTTACCAACGATTTAATCAGTTACGTAAGAACATCATTTTTGCCATAGAACAGGAAGAAAACGGGAGTATTAACTTTTTGGACCCGATAGTTCAAAGAAAAGGAGATACCCACCTTTTCAACATATTCCGAAGACCAACTACTTCTGATTGCACAATTCACAGCAGTTCATGCCATCCACGATCCCCCGAAGAGGCATATTTCCTTTCAGTGATTGACAGTTTAATCAAAGGCCCTTTAAAAGAGGCAATATTAATGCTGAATTACATACACTGGTGGAGGTAGTATCTCACAATAGCTATGACTCAAAACTGGTTATGAAATTATATACAAAAAACAGAAAGGACAGAGTAACAATAATAATCGGATCACATAAGGAATGAGTGAGTTAGTATGACTGGAGTCATTTCCGACAAAGTGAGTCGATTGTTTCGAAAAACTAGGCTGGACATTGGCTTCAGGACAGAGAAGAATTTAAGATCACATTTTATACACAGTACAGATAAGAGTCAAACATATAACGTCATGCGTTTATAAAATAACATGTAGTGTATGTGATACATTTTATGTTGCGCAAGGAGTGAGAAACTCCAAAACGAGATTTAGAGAGCATATTAATGTTAGTGGAGTCAGTCCCTCAGCATTCAGTGCACATTTAAGAAGATGCAGGCATTCAGCTAATGACCTTAACAAAAACAACACCATTCTCAATAAGGCAGAAAAAGACAGATTATTAAATATTCTAGAAGGAACTGAAATACACAGCCATATGACAAAACAACCGGAAAACTCATATAATGAACAGAGTTACGGAATAAAATGTGTACAGGGTGTTCGAAAATTCCCGTTACAAACTTCAGGACTTGTAGAGGGGAGTGAGTACATAATATTTTGAAGATCTTCTGCTTGAGGAATTGCGTTAGGAGTGATGCAGCACAATTATTAGGTAACAATTCGAAAGGAAGCATAATAAAACATCCATTTATTACTCTATATGTGTGTATTACTCTATACGTATGTATTAACACTTAAACATTACGTGTTTACATTATTCTAAAACAAAAAACGAATCCAGCACACTGTACGTACTCAACAGTACTGATGCGTTATAACAGTGGCTCGATGTGGCCACCGGCAACCTTGTTACCGATATTGCACCTACGAAGCATGTTGTGCTACTCACTCTCCATTCCACCAGGTGTCTCTTCAGTGTCTAATGCATGGGCCAGAACTCATGCCAGCAGATCTTCCTCTGTCTCTATTGGAGTCTCGCACGCACAAGAAGTAGTACATAGTAGTTAAATCCGACGAACGCAGAGGCAACAACGCTGTTGAACCACCTCGGCCTATTCATATTTCACCAGATGCCTCCGAACCGCACATGATAAGTAAGGTGGTGCACCATCATGCTGAAGCCACAGTTCCTCACGCACATTCAGTGCAACAACTTCCGAGAACAGGCCCAATACGTTTTGTACGAAGATCAAGTATGCAGGACCAGTTAGCTTGAGACGTGGACGCGTTACTCATCTGAACTGAAACAGTGGAGAACGGAAACAGTAAGATGCCGGGCATACGTTCCTGATTAAAATATTATGTACTCACTCCCCTCTATAAGTCCTATAAGTTTGTAACGGGAGTTTCCGAACACCATATATACAAAATTTCAACAACGTCTTAATCGAATAATTTTGGTTTAGAGTCATGATCTGCATGCAAAATTGTCTAATTTGGCATGATATGTTGGATTATTTTGCCATTTTATACCTTTATCATACTCCACCTTCATATGCCAATTGCCGAAAAATAATAACAAAAGACAGGTAATGAAGAGCCTCGGGCCTGTCAATCCCATGTCTACATTACATTACAGTTACGTCTAACGTTATCAAAAATTGTCACTGCCTAATATTTGACGGCAGTAACTTACCCGACGATCTCTAAACTATGTTATAAGACAGAGTTCAGATCCGTTTGTATTAACTGACACATATGTCATTGTTAAAGAGGCACATAATATAAGTAGGCTAATCTTACTTTTACTGTGTATACAGTTGTCATTTTGTAAAATATGACTTACAAACAGTTGTTTGTGACTCTGTATCAGATGCTGCTGATATTGGGTATAGACCCGAATACTAGTTTTGGCAAATGAACATTTCTCGTGCAGCTCATGGTGTTTTGATGTCCTATAATAAATTCAGGTTTTTGCCGCATGACCTCCTCCCATAGTACTGTGGGATCAGTTCATATTATGTAAGTTCTACCATTCTTAAACTCCGTTTCCTAAACTACTCTTTATCAGTACTCACTACCGC
Source organism: Schistocerca serialis cubense (assembly GCF_023864345.2). Classification (NCBI taxonomy): domain Eukaryota; kingdom Metazoa; phylum Arthropoda; class Insecta; order Orthoptera; family Acrididae; genus Schistocerca; species Schistocerca serialis. The sequence goes on from NC_064640.1 coordinate 150,774,463, forward strand.
CGTTCATACTGGGTCAAGTACTACTACTCAAAAACTATAAACGTGTTATATATATTCTTCCTCGCTGAAAGTGACAATGGTCAAAATTTTAGATTACATCAATTTAATACATCGTGCGAGAAACATGGAATTGTCTACCTTGATTGGGGACTGTCCTCTTTGCCATGACGATTTTCAGGTAGTTTTGCTCATAAATGTGAATGAAGCTGTGAATTTGATAAATGTAGCCGACCTCTGTAGTATCGATATAATCATATTCTTTGTGTGTCTGTGTTTTGAGACCAAAGATGTTAGATGCAGGCAGAGTAGCAGTGTGTAGTGTATGTTGGACAGTCTGGCAATGTCCTTGGTCTAAAAAGGTTAGAAGCGGGCCTGCCGTGTAGTGTAGCAGTATCATTTAAAAACAGTATTGGAATAATATATTTTGAGGAAAATACTCAGGAATGAGATGATATGAATGGAAGAGTGACAAAAGCCAATTTTTAAGGTAATTCAGTGTTTTTATATTTGTAGCTGTGTAGCTTCTTATTGTTAGAACATGGCATATGGTTGAATTTTCGGTACAGAACTTATAATGGAACATATGTGTCTGTCTTATAGTTGGAACAAATGTCAAGAAAAGTAATTGTAGACAGGAAAGTTATTAAGAAATATTTTGTAGCTTGTCTAGGTGAGAGAACCTTATGAGAAGGTGTATTGTTGTTATGGCTTAATGAAGCATGACTAAACTTGGAGTCTTTGTTCTAATTTATTAGTAGTTAACATTAGTCCCCCAGTTTCATTTCTGCCTTCACGTCTGTGTTTGTACACTCGTTCTGCACATCGCGAGTTGTGCACTGAGAAGCATTTTTATAAAATCTGGTAAGACACTGCCTTGCGTTGCACATCGCAAGTTTGATTTTTGGCTGTCTCATCATTATACTAATAGTGACACGTTGCAGAGCAGACTAGCGTTCCGTGAGCACAGGTCTGTCAGTAAATTTAATTACCATCAAAATTCACGTCCATTGTAAGCAGAGTGATTGTTGGAGAGGTTTTGTGAAAATATCAGTATTAGTTCTGAGATTAATACGTGATTTCAGTAAAGTGCAATCTTGTGAATTTTCAATCAGTTTTATTAGAAAGTCTGATGCGTTGATATTTTATATTCATTTGCTGCGTAATTACAATAACAGTTCTAGTACAGTGATTGCTTACAGGACTAATGATAAGGATTAGCAACATTCAGGGCCAACATTTTTATCTGAGTTATTTTATTTTGCGGTCAGATATATGGGAATCTTGTTGAAAACGGCTTTCTCTCTCGCAGACGAATTTTTGATGTATCGGTTAGCCTGGATTTAATTTTCAAGTAGATCTGTTGCCCTGCACCGAGATTTACGCATTTTGATATCAAATTAAGTTTTACACAATTCTCAGTACCAGCCTGACACTTACAAACACGAGTTTAACTTTCACACTAATCTTTCAACCTAAAGTCCGCCCCATTCCATCCACAAAACAATGATGAGGCTGAGAGTTTCGTCACGACGTTTAACTCTCAAATGATCAAGAGTTTCACTGGATCTTCTTCTCTCACGATATTCCTCAAAATAGACACAGGTGGGCCGACAGTGGCTGGGGGTAACACGGCCGGTAGCCACAGACAATCCTATCGTTGCTCGTCCCACAGACGTCACACGAATATCTTCACAGTGCCTGCGGTTCTGTCCGGACGTGGTGGTACGTGCAAGACCCTCGGCAGGTATCCTGAATGAACAGTAGCCGTGGTGGAGGCCTCTCACAGCGGCCTGCCCCGTGGCCACTGGAGCGGGCAGTATCGCCGCCGTTTCCATTGCACTCACAGAATCGCTACAGCCATCAGCGCCACTATCAGAGAGCCAACAAGGCTTATTATCTACGTCTCCAAATCCAAATCCACTTCAGAGGCAGATCAGAGTCATCCGTGTCGCTGCCTATGCTTTCGACGTCCGCGGCTGCCCTCTGTAATAGAAAAAAACTGAGTTAATCGATCAACGACGAACTTAAACGGGTGTCTTACGACGTCCACTCCGAGCGGATGCAACGAACGAAAGCGAACAAAATGAGGTTAAAAAAAATAGTGGTTAGCGTTGCTGCTTGTCGGTCACAAGGTCCCGAGTTCCATTCCCGGCCGGATCGGGGTTTTTCTCCGCCCAGGGACTGGGTGCTTGTGTTTTCATCAGCATTCAGGGAAATAGCGATAATGGACTGTGCAAACATGGGGAATTTGCACTGGCGCTGACAACCACTCCGTTGACCGCCCCACAAACCAAAATCATCATCGCCATCATTTGCTTTCGACGTCGCTAGCTGACGAAGTACATTCAGTGCACGTGACTGGGCTCGAACCTCGTCAATGCCACCTCCTTGAGAAACGCTGGATCCCTCCTCTACAACCAGGACACCTCAGTCATCGCCGGCCGTAGTGCACGTGACTGGGCTCGAACCTCGTCAATGCCACCTCCTTGAGAAACGCTGGATCCCTCCTCTACAACCAGGACACCTCAGTCATCGCCGGCCGTAGTGGCCGAGCGGTTCTAGGCCCTTGAGTCTGGAACCGCGCGCCCCCTACGGTCGCAGGGCATGGATGTTGTGATGTCCTTAGGTTAGTTAGGTTTAAGTAGTTCTTAGTTCTAGGGGACTGATGACATCAGATGCTAAGTCCCATAGTGCTCAGAGCCATTTGAACCATTTTTTAAAATTTTAATTGTAATACTGGTTCATGCGTAGGAAAACTAGGTTTGTAACCATGTAAAGCTTGGAGGGAAGTCCCTCCGCAACGGAACTGGCTAGGCGGTAATGGAAAAGGGGGATCTGGCGGTCGAACTGCGAAGCTCCTTTGTGGCAGCAGTCAGTCGGTGGCTGGCAGACAAAGAGTGCACATCTTGTGAACGGAAAGACGCTAGATGCACTGCAAGATTATATAACATAGCATCGGATGCGGTAGTAATGCGACTTATTATTCATGGCGTACTTTGGTAAGCTCTGTACTATGAAAATCCGATGCTAAGAAGAGAATTTTCAGAGCTTGTTATACAGGAAGAGCCATGGATACTTTTGCCACCTTTTCTTGAGTAGCACAGGACATCGACACTGCCACCACCTTCAACTCAAATTATCAACTGAGTACTGTATCATGGCATGGACCAATTATGTGGTTTCGTTGTCATTAATAATTTTGTGTTCAGTAAATTTTGTGTTGAGCCGCCGTATTTTAGCCTTAGTCATTTACCTAGACAGGATCATATCCCAAATGCTACGATAAATCCGAGTATCCTAATTTACTGAAAAGCAATTATCTTCCCTCACAAACGTTAATAAAGTTTGTGGGATTTTAAATTACATAATTATTGAGTGAACATAAGTTTTGAAATACGCCACGTAGTTTTCATAAGCGGATGGTTAAAGTTTAATCATACTACAAGTACTAAGAGAAGATTTAGAGTATTCAGTTCACTGAAATAATAATTCTCACTGAAATAATAATGTTTAAAATTTCATGCGTTATGTGGTTTCCCATATTGTGTTGTGAGTAAAGTGCTCAGCCTCGATCTGAGTATACCGATAGACTAGTTTTGGGTCGCCATACAAATAGTTGAGCCTGATTTAAATGACTTATTGCAATAACAGCAATCAAGAATAAGCAACTGGCTACAAATATTCAAACAATACTAGATCCAGGTATCACATGTTCCACTTGAGCTAAATAATATAAGGAAGTGAATGTTCTTTGAGAATGCAAATAATAATCTGTACAAAAGACACAATTACGTCATATCACCCGCCCGGTTAGCTGTGCGGTCTAAGCACTGCTTTCCGAGCGGGAAGGCGTTCCGGTTCCCAGCACGAGTCCGCCCGACGGATTAATGTCTTGGTCCGGTGTGCTGGCCAGTCTGTTGATGGTTTTTAAGGCGGTTTTCCATCTGCGTCGACGAATGCGGGCTGGTTCCCCTTACTCCGCCTCAGTTACACTATGTCGGCGATTGCCGCGCCAACACTTCCTCCACGTACGCGTACACCATAATTACTCTACCACGCAAACATTTCGGGCTACACGCGTCTGGTGTGAGACGCTCCCGCCGGGGAGGGAGCGAGGGGGGGGGGAGGGGGGGGTTGTCCACTGGGGGCAGAACCGCACGCAACCCTGGGTTCAGTATGGGGCGGCGGTGGGGTGAGTAGACTGCTGTAGCCTATTGTGGGGACGTGAACCACTGAGGAGGGCTACGAGGGGGACGAAGCCTCTCCGTCGTTTCTAGGTCCCCAGTTCAATGCAGAACAATGCAATACGTCATATCTATTTCAGCAGTAGTAATTTCCTGTAATTAAACTGAGGAGAGAACCTCTTTTACATGTCAGTATTGCTCCACCATTAGTAATCATTTACCTATAATTGTTATTATCTTCCTACTGTAAAGTATAGATAGTAAGTGTTATTGAGAGCCAGTTATTGCCTAAACGTATTAATACACCTCCTGTGTTGTTCTAGTCAAATCACTTTTACATTACTTGCTAAATTATGATACCGGCTTGTATCTTATCCGCAAAACAGAAGTTCAGTATCAAGTAAAGTCAATCCCAATAGTTAACTTTCTCTATGAACCATGTTAGTACTGGGTACAACTCTGCCTAATTAGGCTGGCGACCTTTGCCTTGTACGTAATTGCAGTTTATTCGATTACCAATAGAGCCGTGGTTCGATTACCGTTTGTCTTGCTACTGCTTCCTTTCCATAGAGATCTTTAGGGAAACAAAATTAGTCAGGTATCTTTCTATTAAATACAGCCATGATAATATAAAAAAAAACCTTTCACAGGAGTAACGTTATCGATATATTAATAATTTAATAGTAGCTGGTAGTGTTATACGTGGCTTTTCCCGTGGTAGGACTTGTGCTATTGGGGGAAGTGTGTTATACGCACAGTTATGGAGGGCGACACTGAAACATTCACGTAGTCACCAGTGGCTTCCATGATTGGCATACCCCTCGTGGTATACTGCTATTAAATGACGCAACTCAGAATTGATTTCTTAGGGCTATCATGAGATGGTAACTCGATATGCTGGTAGTTCACGTCTTTTACTTGATTTCAATGTGTTTGCGGCAATTCATCAGATATTCAGTAACATATTTGTAATGGTTTGTACAGCAAATAACATGTATTCCGTAAATAGTGCAAAGAAGGAAGGACGGTTAGAGATAAACGTCGCGTCGACTGCATGGTCGTTAGAGGGGCAGTACAAGCTCGAGTAACGGAAGGATGGGTAGAGGAAACCAGTTGTGCCCTTTTCAAAGGAACCATACCGGGATTTGCATGGCGAGATTTACGGAAATTACGGAAAACCTGAGTTGGATGGCCGGGCAGGGATCTGAGGCGTCGTCTCCCCGAATGTGAGTCCACTGCACTCACCACAGCGCCACCTTGCTTGGTCCCATAAATAGCAGTTCTCCTAGTTACAAAATACAAATTATTGTTTCTTCATCTACATCTACATACATACTCCACAAGCACCGTACGGTTCATGGCGGAGGGTACCCTGCACCACAACTAATCATTTCCTTTCCTCTTCAACTCGCAAATAGCCTCCGTATGAGCTCTAATTTCTCGCATCTTACCTTCGTGGTTCTCACGCGCAGTGTATGTTGGTGGCAGTAGAATTGTTCGGCAGTCAGCTTCAAATGCCAGTTCTCTAAATTTTCTTAATAGTGTTTCTCAAAAAGAAAGCAGTAGGCTGCACATATTTTGTTTCAATAAGGTTTAATATGTACTTCAACTTAGAAAATTCTCCTCTACCTCTGTTCGCTAACAATATTTGAATAACTTTAGTTAACAGATGGTTTTCTTTTTCACCAGATAATCAAATTCGGTATCTTGCTTTTCAAAAAGCTTGTCCTTAGCTTAATTTGCGTTCTTTAAAACTCCGTAGTGAAGATTTAAGGAAAGTACGAGCAACTAAGCCGAGATGATGGGAAGTAAAATGGAAGCACTTCCCCGCAGAGCATTAACGCGCCGCCACTTTGCGTGCTGCATTTATATTTGGGACGTCCGCCACTTCAGACTGACCTTTTGTATGAAATCCCAGGGCACTTAGGGAAAAATGTCCCAGGTCTTGCTTTTTTTTCTTTTTCTTTTTTGGTTGACATCCTTCCTGGTTATCAGCAAAATCGAACAAAGTGCTCCTGCGCACATTTCCTTCCGCTTCCTCTCCGTCCGTTGCCATCTAATGTTACTGCGATTACCTGAATTGCGACCTCACTGAAACATTAATCGTACAGGTTACTGACGCTCATTCTGTTCCAAAGAACGGAGACATTTGTAACGTTGCAGAATAAAATCTCTTATCCTTGGCAGACTAAAGAATATTCTTGGTGCGCTGCAGAGCGCAGCCTACCAAGGGAAGGGAATCCAGGCGACTCCCAGTCAGCTTCTCACGAGTTATCAACTAAATAGTTGTGAAAGTAGTACAACATTTTCTCATGACCTTTGCAATCTAACTTCTTCGTGTTGTTTACTCGCCGTGACTTTATGTACAGAATATGTTCGAATGGTGGTGAAGAAACGGCGCTTATTAAAAAGTGTGAGGTTATCCATATGAGTGTCAAAACGAATCTGTTAAACGTCTGTTACACGATAAATCAATCAAATTAAAGGCCGTAAGTTCAGCTAAATACCTAGGAATTGCAATTACAAACGACTTAAATTGGAAAGAACACAATGAAAATGTGGCGAAGGCGAACCAAAGACCACTATTTATTGGTCGAACACGTAGAAGATGCAACAGATCTACCAAAAAGACTGCTTACACTACGCTTGTCCGTCCTCCTTACCATATAGGATTAATGGAGTACGTGGAAAAAGCTGAAAGAAGAGCATTACGTTGTTTATCATCGAGAAATGGGCGAGAGAGTGTCACGGACATGATACGGATTTGGGGTGGACATCATTAAAACAAAGGTGCTTCTCGTTGCGTCGGGATCTTCTCACGAAATTTCAGTCACCAGCTTTCTCCTCGGAATGCGAAAATATTTTGTTCACGCCGACTTACATAGAAAGGAACGATAATCATAATAAAGTAAGGGAAATCAGAGCTCGGATGGGAAGATATATATGTTCGTTTTTTCCGCACGCCGTTTGAGAGTGCCATAATAGAGAATTATTGTGAAGGTAGTTCGATGAACCGTCTGCCAGACACTTAAGTGTGATTTTCAGACTATCCATGTAGATGAAGATGTAGATATAGAATGCTGAAAGCGATGGCAGTATACGGCTGTGGGACGAGCAACAATAGGATTGTCTGTGGTTACCGGTCGTGAAGGATTTGCCCCAGCCGTTAGTCGGCGCACCTCTGTACGTTCCATAAGTATCGTGAGAGACACCTCTGGAGATGGAGATTCTGTGATGCCAGTGGTAATTTTAGATTTAAATGTCGTAACAAAACACTCAGCCTTACCACTCGTTTGTAGGTGGGATGCATGTAACGGGGCTGTCTTCAGGTGACCAATTCCATTTTGCTCACACAGTACACAGTATCAGATTTATGTAATATAAATTTGTGTCTATTGTCTGATATAATGATTTGTGATAAACCTTCAATGAGGAAGATTATGTAAACGCTTTTATACGTTCTTGAGTAGCAGTATTTGACCAAATATTAGCAACAGATGTGAGATTTGATAAAGTAGAGTTAAAAAAATGGCTCTGAGCACTATGGGACTTAACAGCTATGGTCATCAGTCCCATAGAACTTTGAACTACTTAAACCTAACTAACCTAAGGACAGCACACAACACCCAGCCATCAAGAGACAGAGAAAATCCCTGACCCCACCGGGAATCGAACCCGGGAACCCGGGCGTGGGAAGCTAGAACGCTACCGCACGACCACGAGATGCGGGATAAAGTAGAGTTTACTACTGAGCTTTGCTCATTGTAAACGCGTTCTCATGGTTCATTGGATGACAGTCATGGGAAAAAAACTGAATACGAGGCCCTGTGGGTTACTGCACACAACTAACAAATGTTCTACCAATTTTTCTTTGTCATTAGCTAACTCGAGGCAGTATATACGACCTCGGATAACACTTACGAGGTGCGTTTGAAAAACCCATTCAGAGTCCGAGAGATGGCACCACCGGCGCGTATCGAGGTCATGTTTAGTTAGTAGCATCTTTGGAAAGAACGCACACCAAGTTTCAGCCATATTCGTCTATTTCTTTGTGTCTGGCATTCGTGTGAATCAAGGAAGCCGAGTGATTGTCAAAACATCGACGAAAAAGAATTTCGTGTGGTGAATAAACATTACTTTATGAAAGGCAAAACGCCTCAGGAGACTAAAGAGAAGCTTGATAAATATTACGGTGACTCTGCACATTCGATTAGGAGAGTTTGTAAGTGGTTTCAAAATTTTCGGAGTGGCCATATGGGCACAAGTGATGCTGAACGTCCTGGACGCCATATGGAGGTTACGACTCCAGAAATCATTGATAAAATCCATGATATGGTGATGGATGACAGAAGAGTTAAGGTGCGTGAGATTGCTAGTGCTGTGGGCATCTCGAATGAACGGGTACATAATATTTTGCATAAACATTTGGATATGAGAAAGCTATCCGCAAGATGGGTTCCGCGATTTCTCACGCTTGATTTCTTGGGATTATACTCTACCAACGAGTTATATAATATGGGAAAACTAGGTCTCAAGCTTTGTGAGGCTTGAAATGTGTCGCAAACCCGTATCACGTAGCCGGGTAGGGCTTTGAAGGAGGGAGTAGAGGTGGGGTGGATGAGAAAGGAGATGAAGAACAAGAGAAAGAAAAAGAAGGGGAGCTGGGAGGTTAAGTTCAGTGTGAACAAACATTAGTTCCTGAGAGAAGAGCGTCAACTGTAATCGAGTTACCGCCAGTCACATTCTCGCATCCAAAGAATGATTACAGTAAGCAACTGTTTCCATATCAATCAAATTTCGTTTCTGATTTGACGCGAAACAGACCCTTACCAGGTTCTCAGATGATATATATGATATGAAAAAACTGATAGTAAGTTAAATCTTTTATTTCCAACTTATTGCTGATGCTCTGATTTTCTGTTGTTTTATTTGATTACCTACTTTTATTTCTCACTGACGCCGGCCGCGGTGGTCTAGCGGTTCTAGGCGCGCAGTCCGGAACCGCGCGACTGCTACGGTCGCAGGTTCGAATCCTGCCTCGGGCATGGATGTGTGTGATGTCCTTAGTTCTAAGTTCTAGGGGATTGATGACCACAGTAGTTAAGTCCCATAGTTCTCAGAGCCATTTGAACCATTTGAATTTCTCACTGAACATAACAACTTCCGGAACTGTTGAATCCAATGTCAACGTTTGCCCTAGATTCTCTTTATAATATTAACTTGTGGTTCCTGTCCGTGATGGACATCTTGAGTTGGTAGTGGGGGCTGAGATGGGGGACATGGGGCGGTTTGACATCAGTTGTCCGTAGAAAGCTATGGTATGTATTTGTCGTACGTCGAGACCACGACCACCATGAAAATACCTCTCCAGGCGAAGAAAAAATGCTGGGATAGCAAACGATTACGGCCTTAAACGCGTGGAAGTTTTGAATAAATTCTGCTGTTGAAGCATTGGAGGAGAGGAAGAAGCTTTGCACAGTAGAGCACATGAGGCTATGCACTCTGAATGAAGGAGATAAGAACGGATTGTTCTCCGTTTCACGTGAGGTAATCGTCACATGGAAGAGCTTGGAAAATAGATGGAGGCCACTGTAACTTGGAAAGCAGGCATTGTGCTGTCTTACAGTCATCACAGTTTCACGTCAGCGTCTATTCTCATTCTTCTTTCCGTCTGTAAGAAGAAGAATGGTGACTTTAGCTGCATACCACTTCCTGACAAATGATTATGAAAAAAAGCCATTTATATTTCGGAATATTTGATATCGAAACTAATAAAGTGAGAATAGCTGTCCACTAGTGATTTGTGTGATATTTCAGCGCAATCCAGTGATTTTTCCTGTAAATGGTCAGGCAACGAACAAATAAGATTGTTTTAGACATTAAGCGCTACTTCCGGAGAGAGGAGGAGAGCAATATTTAAATCGGCAGCTAAACGATGAGGCCACAATATGGTGGTCCGTACGCCGCACTTCGACATAACAGCCTTATCCTGCAGCAGTGCCACTTAGTTTGTGATTTTGGGGCCGTTTTCCATTCCAGTTTACATGAGCCCAGGACTGCGGTCTGACTTCGCTCTGGTATTTATAATAAAAAACATATTAAAAAAAGGAAACCTGTGAAACTTTGTATAAAGAAACATTAAGTCCTACGTCATAAAGACACTACACACGGAAATGAGGAAAAACTGAGGAAGCAGAGTAATTGTGTTGATCTGTGTGTGTGCGTGTGTGTGTTTTGTACTAACTTAATAAAAATAATCAAATGAAGTGGGTAGTGGTCATTCTTCTCCAGAAATGGCCAGTCCAACCCACTGCACTACATCATGCCGTACGTTTCTTGATTTTTTGGTTTATTTTATAGTATTTGCCTTCCACGTGCAGTGAAGTTAATAGCAATAACCTTTATCAGAGTATAGAAACATGTGGGATTTTGTCCAAATATTTTTTTTTGTAATCGAGGAATTTCCGTTAACAAATGCACAAAAGAACTCGAAATTTTACAAGGTACCGGATACCCGCATCAGCTGGTTCTAAAATTGCTGAAATTCATATACTTAAGTTCTGCTTATGTGATTCTAAATGTTCTACTAGTTCGTTTGTAACATTTCACATTGAACACTGACTGCACTCTAGTGACAACGAACTTGGAAAGATTAACAAAAGGAGCGTCAAATTAAGAAAAAACCGGACAAGTGCAAGTGAGACTTGTGCTCTGAGCGTTCCACGCAAACTTAAATTTGCACGTAAATAGTTCATCTACAGGTTTCGATGAGTGAGTTTGTGAATATTGGAGTATATGAGATAGATGGCCGTATCTTTAATTGCATTACTTAGAAGCTTAAATTTCCTAAATCGTCAACGGACTATAGGTCTTCGTATCTGACATAAATTTAAACTTGATATAGCTACTACTTCGTGAGAAAAAGGGGTCTTAACAGACGGACGAACTGACGAATGAACAAACAGACACACAGCAAATGGTAAAAAATTATTTTTTATTTGATATAGGTACAAATTAACAATTTTCAGGTGTTTTACTTTATTTGCACTGTGAAACCTTACTCCTTACTAAATTTGATGGTAGTAGGTCAACAAGAAATAGGTTTTGACGAGGGAATAAGCCAGTATTAAAATATGTGACGTAAGTGGCCGTAACTTTCGATTGCACTGATTTAGAAGCTTAAATTTCTCACTTCGCCAAAGAACCGTAGACTTTAGTATTTGAAACAGATTTCAGATTCATTCCGTTACCCGTTCCTAAGAAAAATGTGTCTTAACAATCAGAGAGACAAACGGACGTCAAAGTGATCCTAGAGGATTTCCCTGTTTACCGATTGGGGTAAGAATCCTAAAAAGTGACTATAGATGGCTACTGCTCTGACGAGTGTCTGTAACAACATGTAACATATGTATAAGATTGGATTATATAAATTCACAACATATGAGTAAATGGCTCAGTTTTACTTTAACGCTTTGTGCCTGTATCCATGTATGGATCCGTTCGTATTAGGTCTCCAGTATCTACATTCCAAATGTGCGATAATGGTGTGTAGTGGAGGTTCGTGCACCGCTATTAGTTCCTCATTCTAAAATTGTACACAATAAGTATGGCTGTCATTACGTCTACATCTGGGTTTAGGTTTCTCTGATTTTTGCCATAATAGTTCTTTCGGGAGATGTATGTAGGAGGAAGTTATCTGTCTCATGACTCTTCTTGCAAAGTGCTTTATCGGTATTTAGCAGCAAATCTTTCCGTCATGCACGCAGAGGTATGATGAGAATCTCCGTGGCGCTCTCGCACGTGTTAAGCGCACCAGTGACCAAACGCGCCGCTCCTCTTTAGATATTATCCATTCCCACCACTAATCGTACCTGCTAAGAGTCCGAGACCGACGAGCACTACTCAGACATCGGTCGAACGAGACTATCTTTCGTGAGTGAGATACATTTCCTTAGGATTCCTACAAAGCATCTCACTTTGCCATCTTTTAGGTGGTAATTCTACTTTAAGACATTTCGGACGTATACACCTGGATATTTTCCGCTTATTGCCGTTCCCAGTGAGTGATCACCGGTTCTGTTATCGAACAATAATGGGCTTTCCACCTGTTTGTGTGCAATAAGAAAAACTGGTTTTATCTTGCAGGTCAACTGTCAGCCTCTGCAACAAGCGTCGACCCTTTGCCGGTCGCTCTGCATTTAACTCCAGATTTGTGGCCTCGTAACGTCTCTATATACAACAGCGTCGTCCAGCAAGAACTTCACGGAGCCTCCATCAGTTATCATATATCAGTAATCGTCCACTAACACTGTCTGGAGGTCCGGCGGAAGCTACTTTCATTTCGGAAGATTTATATCCGTTAAAAACGGCGTGCTGAGTCCTGTCTGTCAGGAAGTCTATATTCCATTTTTAAAGATGGTGCGATGCTAAATAATCTCGTATTTTGTTTCTTGGGCAATAGTGTGGGACAGTATTCGACGCCTTCCTGAAGTCAAGTAAAAATACATCAACCTGGACGCAGTTATCTACTGCCTTCTGCAAATAAAAAGGAAGAAAGAAGATGAGTGCTTCACGTCTTCTCGTCAACGAGATGAACAGAGACAGAGCACAAACTCGTGTTGTGAATGGATGGGGAACGAGTCGGCAGTGTACGTTTTAAAGGAACCTTCACGGCACTTACCTTATTCGTCTTAGGTAAACCACGAAAAACGAATGTGGGTGGTCGAAAGGCGGTTTCAACGAGAATAATATGCGGCTTTTTCCAATAGTTTGCTACGTTGATCCCAAAATCTAGGATAAATTGCTGCCGGAATGGAAGGAAGCTTGCTCGTGTTATCTACGTACAATATCTCTGGTATCCAGATCCAGAGGCCTTACCTCTGTTCAACAGTTCTATCCGATTTTCTGTTCTGAGCTCAGGTATCCCAGTATTTGACACGTTAGTTTTAGTGCGATTAATGAATGGAAGAATCTTAACGGTTTTCCTTGGTCGAACCAATTACGAAGGTAGAATTCAGTATTTCGGCGTTGTTTGTATCATCCATGTTTCAGCGTCACTTAGTGACAGTTGGCATGACTTTGGTCCATAAACTGAATTTATATACGAAAACATGTTTGTATTTTTCATCCGATCATTAGTATTACTTGCAAATTCACTGAAGATATCTCTCGCTGACCTCTTTAGTATGAATTCAGTAGCGACTATGGATACAAATCGACCTTTGACCTTTTGGTTGCTTATACGCAGGATGAGGTGTCAACGAGCTTTGACTTTTGATCTTGACCTTTAAGCCATGCCCTCATCTATCGCGTGAGAAGCCATGCCCCCTTCCACCCCTTCCTTCCCAGTTTATCCAGCCAATCATACAGCAGTATTTGAAATGTAAGATTCAATCAACACATCCAGTATGGTGGAAAGAGCCCAGTTGTGTAAATGGCAAATTAAAAACCCTCTCCTCCTCCCCTCTCCTATCCCTGCCACTAACCAGTCACAGCAAATTGTTAAAAATGAAACAGCCAATCATGATGTAATTTGTAACAATTCCGCCCATTTTCTCCCATTATTCCAAATGCCCACATTTAACTACTTTTGAATAACAAAATTACCTATCTTACAGAGGTATCCCATGTTCAACAATTTTCACAGGGAAATATTTAAACAAATGCACTCTTGCCGCCTTGCCCCTTCCACAGCAATCCAATTGTGCACTTAAGTTTTGTTTACATAAGTCTGCTGTTGAAATTTGTTAAACTTTTGGCAGAAACCTAGCCGATTACCTCCCAGTATTCGAAATACACATTTTTAACTACATTTCAATAATAATATATTTGCCATGTAACAAATTCGCCACATACGTATTACACAGATATCCCATGTTTAACAAATATCACAGAGAAATGTTTGAACGATACAGTTTCGCTACGTGACGGTTACATTGTGTAGGCATTGGGATTCATTTAGCACACTTTTAATACATACCAACTGCACTGTAAACAAACTACGCAGGCGTATCATGCTTAAACATTCAAACAAGTCCCGATCACCCAGATATCAGGCCACTGGGCTAGGACGTCCTTGTTATCTGCGGGTTCGGGCGACTTTTGTCCTGACGGCAGCCATTGCCGCCAGAGCCGCACCACGGTCCATTGCACTATGGTCACAACGATCGCCTCATTGTTCTGAGGAGGCAGCAGAAGCAGGCCCCACGCCGGCCACACGTGTACGCTTACCACTCGCTCACCAGTGGAAGCCGTGGACGTCTGTGAGCGGGCGTGCAGATACATGATATCTTGCGAACCATGGATGAACGGTATCAGACGGATGCCACATTCCTTGACTTCCGGAAAGCGTTTGACTCGGTGCCCCACTGCAGACTCCTAACTAAGGTACGAGCATATGGGATTGGTTCCCAAGTATGTGAGTGGCTCGAAGACTACTTAAGTAATAGAACCCAGTACGTTGTCCTCGATGGTGAGTGTTCATCGGAGGTGAGGGTATCATCTGGAGTGCCCCAGGGAAGTGTGGTAGGTCCGCTGTTGTTTTCTATCTACATAAATGATCTTTTGGATAGGGTGGATAGCAATGTGCGGCTGTTTGCTGATGATGCTGCGATGTACGGGAAGGTGTCGTCGTTGAGTGACTGTAGGAGGATACAAGATGACTTGGACATGATTTATGATTGGTGTAAAGAATGGCAGCTAACTCTAAATATAGATAAATGTAAATTAATACAGATGAATGGGAAAAATAATCCTGTAATGTTTGAATACTCCATTAGTAGTGTAGCGCTTGACACAGCCACGTCGATTAAATATTTGGGCGTAACATTGCAGAGCGATATGAAGTGGGACAAGCATGTAATGGCAGATGTGGGAAAGGCGGATACTCGTCTTCGGTTCATTGCTAGAATTTTGAGAAGATGTGGTTCATCTGTAAAGGAGACCGCTTATAAAACACTAATACGACCTATTATTGAGTACTGCTCGAGCGTTTGGGGTCCCTATCAGGTCGGATTGAGGGAGGACATAGCAGCAGTTCAGAGGCGGGCTGCTAGATTTGTTACTAGTAGGTTTGATCATCACGCGAGTGTTACGAAAATGCTTCAGGAACTGGGGTGGGAGTCTCTAGAGGAAAGGAGTCGTTCTTTTCGTGAATCGCTACTGAGGAAATTTAGAGAACCAGCATTTGAGGCTGACTGCAGTACAGTTTTACTGCCGCGAACTTACATTTCGCGGAAAGACCACAAAGATGTGATGAGAGAGATTAGGGCTCGTACATAGGCATATAGGCAGTCATTTTTCCCTCGTTCTGTTTGGGAGTGGAACAGTGAGTGCTAGTTGTGGTACGAGGTACCCTCCGCCACCCACCGTATGGTGTATTGCGGACTATGTATGCAGATGTAGATGTAGATGAATCGATCAGTGTGCAGAATGCTGCAATTTATTTAAGCGCCAAGCACTCCACAGGGCACAATTATACGAGGGCTGTTCGGAAAGTGAGGTCCGATCGGTCGCGAAATGGAAGTCTCAGCGAAAATAAAAAATGTGGTATCTGCAAGAGTTAGTCTCACCTTCCAACTACTTTTCTACACAGTCGCCGCTCTGACTGAGACATCTGTCGTAGCGTGGTACCAGGTTTCCAATAACATCGTCACAGAAGGCAGCCGCCTGTGCTTGCTACAATTCACTACGTTGATCTGCAGCTTGCGTGGGGGGACACTGAGGGAGCCAAGTCCGGGCTGTATGATGGGTGACGAAACACTTCCCATCGAAAACGCCGTAGGAGCCACCCCATTGCCCTTGCAGTGTGCGGGCGAGGAGTGTCATGAAGAAGAAAATGCATGACAGTTCCGTTGTGTGGACTGCATGAAATCGGGCGAAATCTCTCACAGGCACTCATACTTGGCGGGACACACCGTTTCCCAGGTCTCTGTACGCCCTCACTGTGCGATCTGAAATGAAAAGAGTGACGTGATGCGATCGACAGTCGTACTAACGGCACTGTCCAACACATCTGTCTGAATAGCCCTCATAACATAATTTATAACTCTGCTATCAGTCACTGGTGATATTTCCAGAAATGAAGCACTATTAACATTCCTTCACTCTGACAGGTACTTTTTTCACAGCAGTACCTGTACAGAAATAATTTTTAGTCAGCTGTAATATATACTAAACTTCGTCATCCTCTGACATCATACAGTATGTGATCAAAAGCATCCGGACACCTACTAGTGGGCATTAAATTAGAGTGTGTAGGGGATACGATATGAGACTCAGAATGACAATACGCTTTCCACTGCTTCCCTGTATTGTATTGAAGGGGGCTGATGTAACGGTTGTAACGTTCGGTAACTGGAACTCTATACACTATCTGATCAAAAGTATCCGGACACCTACCAGTACCTTAGCACTCAGAGATGGAGTGGTCCCTCGTAAGAGCAGTCAGATGAATTTCTCAGGTATTCCAGTATATATTTGCAATTTGGTTTTTGCAGATTGGAGTTAGAGTCAACCGAAACAAATACTGCACATCGCGTCTTAAATGTGAGGCCAAGTGTCAACGGAAAGCATCGGTTTGTGCCCCATTAACAACAATATAGTTTTAAAGGAGAATTTTACATTGTCATTCCATAAATATGTCCCAAATTAGTCTAGTCCGATATTCGTTTAACCAATAAATATTAACACAGACATTAAAAATACGAATATTATAAGATTAACCAGTACACCAACATAGAAAGGCACTAATCTATCCATATTCGATTCCCATAATTTTCCAACCATCGTCTTTTGTGTGTGTTATTTTTGGTGGGGTTATCACGTGTGATGAAGTACGAAATAAAGGTGCCAGACGCATGATTCGGGATCAAAATTCATCGAGAAACAATGCCGGACAAGGAACTTGAAGTGAAGTGGCCAATTTTTGTGGCAGTTTGGCAACGGCAAACGGTTCGGAAGTGACGTTGAGTGGTCTGATTGGAGGAAACCAGCTCCAGCGCGTGAAGTGTCAACTATCAAGTAGTTTTAGTCGGTCTTCTGTCGCTTTCTGTCGCCACTTGGCGTCACATTGAAGATGCAATGAGTAGTATTTGCTTCGGTTGACTCTAGTTACGAATTGCAAATATATACCGATTTAGCTGCGAAAATCCGTCTGAAAGCTCACACTAAGAACACACAGTATCTCCGATCACTAAGTTATTGGTGGGTGTCTATATACATTTGATCAGATACCGCATGGTGCTCCATGTATCGAATGTTATAACCATTATGTCGCCTTCCTCCAGCAGAATGCAGGGAAGCCTGGAAAGCATATTTTTGTCTCGAGTCACCTATCATGTCCCCGGCACTCTTTCATCTAATGTCCACTAGTGGATGTCCGGATGCTTTTGATCAGATAGTGTATGCCGCCAGAGAATGAAGAACTGCAGTTTATATTACAGCGGACTTAAAAATTGTTACTGTACAGGTCCTACTACGGAGGAACATATGTCAGGGCGAAGGAATGTTACTAAGCCTAACGTTTCATTTCTGGAAATATCCCCAATGACTGTGCACAGTTGTAAACTACAGGGTGAGTCAGGCGTGATAGTGATTCTGAACAAAAACCTCACGTGGACGCATGCGTATTCCGAATGATTTCCGAGGCACAATACATTTAATGTACAAGTTCTTTATTTTACGGTACATCAAGTCGGGAAACTACCTCAAATTGACCTACAAAAACTACCAGACCTACAGCGTATTTGCATCACGAGATTTTCATATTCTCGCGCTCTCTTCGCACAAACTATTTATTAATCCTAGAAAAAAATAAGTAGTACCTTTTTTGTAGGAAATGTAATGTTGTTTCATCTTGCACTGCGACACGGTTTCGCTGAAAGGTGCGGTTTACGAGTTATCGAAGAAAGATGCACAAATGTGATTTTAAATGTGTCCTGTCTCGCAAACCTTTCAGAACCGGGGATTTGTCCATATAAATATTTTTGTTCATAAGCACTTCTACAATCACCCCTCAAACCATGTATCTTTCATCCTGACTCAGCCTGTGCATTAGAGTCGTGCCCTGTGAAGTGGCTAGCGCTTAAAGAAGTAGCAACATGCTGCACATTACTTCAATTATCAGTACGCCCACCCACAGAGGTCCGCTGCTTCCACTAGGGAACAAGCGATAAGCGGAGATGTGTGGGCGCTGCTGGCCTCGTCTCCTTAGAAGTGAAGAGCTGGTCGACATGGTCATAGCGCACGGGAGCCTGATACGTTGCTGGCGGCAGAGGCTGATACTGGGAAGACGTCCGTGAGGGCCTAGGGACAATGCCATGCGGCTCTTCTCTTCGCATTTTTTGTTTGTTTCAGATAAACACGATATTTTCCCTGTCCTATTCCACTGGACTGACAACTAGGTTCAAAAATTGTTCAAATGGCTCTGAGCACAATGGGACTTAACATCTGAGATCATCAGTCCCTAGAAAAAAAAAAAAAAAAAAAAAAAAAGTGGTTCAAATAGCTCTGAGCACTATGGGACTTAACAGATATGGTCATCAGTCCCCTAGAACTTTGAACTACTTAAACATAACTAACCTAAGGAGATCACACAATGCGCCCGTAGCGGTCGCGCGGTTCCAGACTGAAGCGCCTAGAACCGCTCGGCCACTCCGGCCGGTGACAACTAGGTGACGGGGAAATGTGTGAACGTACAAGTATGAGACATGTGTGTAGTTTGTTTTCAGTGCAACGGATACGTAAACCGAAGAGCCAAAACATTATGACGCTGCCAACTGCGAGTTAAAATGCCGCGTGCTGGCGTTGCGAGCGTGTGACGCGGTAGAGAGAGTTCAAACGTTCAAATGTGTGTGAATTCCTAAGGGACTAAACTGATGAGGTCATCGGTTCCTAGACTTACACACTACTTAAACTAACTTATGCTAAGAACAACACACACCCATGCCCGAGGGAGGACTCGAACCTCCTGTGGGAGGGGCCGTGCAATCCGTGGCATGGCGCCTCAAACCGCGCGGCCACTCCGCGCGGCAGGGAGAGTATATAAGCGGAGGAAGATGAATGGGGAAGCATTCTAGCGGCGATTTGGGAAGCAAATGGGCAAATCCACTGATATCAGCGACAATAACAAAGAGCGGATTGTTATGGCCCGACCCTGGAAACATTATCTTGGAAAGCGAGAGGCTGGTCGATTGTTCGCATAAACATCTACGAAAAGTGATTGAAGGACAGTGAAACCACGAGAAGACGACAAGGTTTTGGACGCCCACGTTTCATCACAGAACGTGAACGTCAGAAGCTTGTCTGGTCTGAAAAGCGGGAGAGGCAGCAATCTATGGCAGATCTGGAGAAAGAGTACAATGCTGGGGCAGGCGCAATTGTTTCGAGCACGCTGTTCAGCACACACTGTTTACATGGGGCTCCGTATCAGACGACTCCTACGTGTTCCCATGTTGACCCAGCAACATAGTAATTAACGAATGTAGTGGGCGCGGGATCATCGAGATTCGTTCGTGGATCAATGGAAACGTGTCGTCTGGTCAGATGAATCAAATCACATCTCCTGTTACACCAGGTCGATGGACGTGTCCGGATATTCTGTCATCCAGGCGAACGGCTGTTAGTAACATGCATTTCGCCACAGGCGCAGGTCGTTTGCGGGGTCTTCCATGGGCCCTGTGGTAGTAATTGAAGGTATCATGACAGCTGTGGAGCACGTGAACATTACAGGGGACCAGCTGTATCGTTTCCTGGTTGAAGTCCTCCCCAACGGTGATGGCACCTTCCATCAGGATAACTGCCAGTATCACGAGGTGAGAATCGTGCTACAGTGGTTTCAGGATTATTACAGTGAACGCTCGTTGATGTCTTTGCTATCAAGTTCGCCAGGTTTGAACCCTTTTGGGACGGTATCGGCTGCCAGTACCTCGCCCACAAACCACATGTCCGTAATTTACGGGCGTTGCGTGACCTGTGAGTAGACATTTGGTACCACATACCTTCAGAAATCTACTAGGGACTTGTTGAAACCATGTCACCCAGATTATCCTCTTTACTGCTTTTCTACGGTGGACCATCATGCTATTAAGCAGGTGGTCATAATGTTTTAGTTCATCAGTGTATCGAAAGTGTGCTAAACAAAAGTACAAGAAAGAACAGCACCGGTTCTTTTGAGACATGAGAAAGCGTCGTGAAAAACCTGAACTACAATTATGAATTTCGTGCACCTTAGTGACTGAATGTAAGTTCTTCAATTGGAGATTACTTCGTTGATTTGCGTGCCCTAACGCACCGCAGTTGTCCGACCGGGGAAAGGGGACCTAAAGTTTAACGTGGAGTCAGAATCACGTATAGCTTCTGCAGAATCTTCACACCGTCCAAAAGTGAAGGGTAGGTTAAAGGAGGGCTGAAAATTTCCGTGTTCCGGCAGGAATTCGATCCCGGGACCTCTTGACCTGCTGGTACGCGTTTTACCGCTAGGCCAACTGGACCGGCAATGTGAACTGACATATGCATAAGGAAATACATCTTTTTTTCCATGGAAAAACTTAAAAAGTTCCAATAACCGGTATTAAGTAATTAACCTAGGGATATACTACAGTCCTCTACATGTCACTACTGTAGGGGCAACAGAGGCAAAACTACACTGCATACAAATAGCACAGAGGCATTTAAATAGTTATTCGACATCGTGAATGGAACAGGAAGTATCCCCTAAAATGTGGTACAATGGGAAGTACCCTCTGTCAGATGTACCATAGTGTTTTGCAGATTATGGATGTAGATACGCTTAGGAAAACTACTTGTTTCCCATGTTTCCTTTGTAGCATTCTGTCGCTGTAGAATCTGGAACAATTTGTTTGGAAAAGAATAGAATTACCATGTCTGAACCACTTAATCATTCATCTTGGTGAAAATTGAATCTCATTAGGAAATATGCTACGATTACGAATAATAAAGCTGGACATTCGCTAGCGTGGAGCGGTAAAACAATACTTCTACATCTTTCGGGCATCAGTATTTCCGATAAAATTTAGATTGGTTGTCGAGCAGTACCGTTGACTAAAGTTTGAATGTGATGCTAGGCCTGATTATTCATTGAGAAGCCAGCATGATAACATAAAGAAGCCAAAGGTAACACAGAGTAAAAGCCGTTTGAAAACAAAAACGGTAAGTGCTAGATCCGTAACAACTGTGAATCGGAACTATCTGCAGCCAAATTCCCAGACGGTGCTCAGGAGGAACGAAAATAATGCATTATTCATACTCAAATCCTAGTCCCGGTGGGTAGATTGTCTGCTAGTCATAATTCCGCCAGTTCGTTAATCACATAGTCTGGAAAAAACGTGACTGTGGCCGGTTTTGAACGAAGACATAAATCAAGGAGTGGTCGGTAGCTGATTTCTTTTTGTGATGGACTGACATCAAATGTGAGTCATATACAACATCAGTATTTACACACGCACTAACATGAACGTAATTTCTATAAGAAGGCCAATATTTTGAACAGATCGATGTTGTTATCACGGGGAAAATCGTTCATCTACTGGTGGATAATTGATTTGTGATAGATTACGAACAAAATCCACTAGATTCTGAAACTTTATAATTGACATAGTTGTGAAGATCAGTGAACAATGCATTTATAGATTTAAGAAAGATAAATCATTCTACAGCTGAAATACTTTGTAGGAAAATACACTGAAGACCCAAGGAAACTGGTACTCCTGCCCAATATCATGTAGGGCCTCCTCCAGCACGCAGAAGTGCCGCAATACGACATTGCATGGACTCGACTAACGTCCGAAGTAGTGCTCGAGGGAACTGACACCATGAATCCTGCAGGGCTGTCCAATCCATAAATCCGTAAGAGTACGAAGGGGTGGAGATCTCTTCTGAACGGCACGTTGCAAGGCTTCCCAGATATAATCAATAATGTTCATGTCTGGGTACATTGGCGGCCAGTGGAAGTGTTTAAACTGAGAAGAGTGTTCCTGGAGCCACTCTGAAGCAATTCTCGACGTGTGTGTGTCGCATTGTACTGTTGGAATTGCCAAAGTAAGTTGAAATGCACCATGGACATGAATGGATGCAGGTGATCATACAGGATGCTTCCGTACGTGTAATCTATCAGAGTCGTATCTAGACGTATCAGGGGTCCCATATGACTCCAACTTCACACGCCCTACACCATTACACAATCTCCAACAGCTTGAACAGTCCCGTGCTATCATGCAGAGTCCATGGATTCATGAGATTGTCTCCATACCCGTACAAATCCATCCTCTCGATACAATTTGGGACTCGTCCGACCAGGCAACATGTTTCCAGTCATCAATAGTCCAAAGCCGGTGTCGACGGGCCCAGGCGAGGCATAAAGCTTTGTGTGGTGCAGTCATTAAGGATACACGACTGGGCCTTCGGCTCCGAAAGCCCATATCCATGATGTTTCGTTGAATGGTTCGCAAGCTGACACTTGTTGATGGTTCAAAAAAATGGTTCAGATAGCTCTAAGCATTATGGGACTTAACATCTGAGGTCGTCAGTCCAATAGACGTACAATTACTTAAACCTAACTTAACCTAAGGGCATCACACACATCCATGCCCGAGGCAGGATTCGAACCTGCGACCGTAGCAGCATGGTGGTTCCGGACTGAGGCGCCTTCAATCGCTCGGTCACAGCGGCGGCTACTTGTTGATGGCCCAGGATTGAAATCTGCAGCAGTTAGCGGAAGGGTTGCACCTCTGTCACGTTGAACGATTCTCTTCAGTCGTCGGTGGTCCTGTTCTTGCAGGATCTGTTCCCGGCTGCAGCAATGTGGGTGACTTGATGTTTTACCGGATTCCTGGTATTCACGGAACACCAGTGAAATTGTCGTGCGCGAAAATCCCCACTTCATCGCTACCTCGGAGATGCTGTGTCCCATCGCTCGTGCGCCGGCTATAACACCTGGTTCAAACTCACTTAAATATTGATAACCGGCCATTACAGCAACAGTAACCAATCTAACAGACTGCGCCAGACTCTTGTCTTAGATAGGCATTGCCGGCTGCTGCGCCGTATTCTGCCTGTTTACATACACTATGTGATCAAAAGTATCCGAACACCTAACTGAAAATGACTCACAAGTTCGTGGCGCCCTCCATCGGTAATGTTGGAATTCAATATGGTGTTGGCTCACGCTTAGCCTTGATGACACCTTCCAGTCACGCAGGCATAATTTCAGTCTTCGGGAATGGCAGCCCATCCTTCACGGAGTGCTGCATTGAGGAGAGATATCGATGTCTGCCGGTGAGGCCTCGCACGAAGTCGGCATTCCAAAACATCGCAAAGGTGTTCTATAGGATTGATGTCAGGTCTTTGTGCAGGCCAGTCCATTACAGGGATGTTACTGTCGTGTAACCACTTCGCCACAGGCCGTGCACTATGAACAGGTGCTCGATCGAGTTGAATGATCCAATTGCCATCCCCGAAGTGCTCTTCAACAGTGGGAAGCAAGAAGGTGCTTATAACATCAATTTAGGCCTGTGCTGTGATAGTGCCAAGTGAAACAACTAAGGGTGCAAGCTCCCTCCATGAAAAACACTACCACACCATAATACCACCACCTCCGAATTTTACTGTTGGTGCTACACACGCTGACAAGTAACGTTCACTGGGCTTTCGCCGTACCCACACCCTGTGATCGGATCGCCACATTGTGTACCGTGATTCGTCACGCCACACAATGTTTTTCCAGAGTTCAATCGTCCAATGTTTACGCTCCTTACATCAAGCGAGGCGCCGTTTGGCATTTACCGGCCTGATGTGTGGCTTATGAGCAGCCGCTCGACCATGAAATCCAAGTTTTCTCTCCTCCCGCGTAACTGTCATAGTACTTGCAGTGGATCCTGATGCAGTTTGGAATTCCTGTGTGATGGTCTGGATAGATGTCTACCTATTACACTTTACGAACCTCTTCAACTGTTGGCGGTCTCTGTCAGTCCGCAGACGAAGTCGACCTGTACGCTTTTGTGCTGTACATGTCCCTTCACGTATCCACTTCACTATAACATCGGAAACAGTGGACCTAGGGATGTTTAGGAGTGTGAAAATCTCGCGTACAAACGTATGACGTAAGTGTCACCTAATCACCTGACCACGTTCGAAGTCCGTGAGTTCCACAGAGCGCCCCATTCTGCTCTCGCATGATGTCTAATGACTACTGAGATCGCTGATTGGAGTACCTGGCAGTAGATGGCAGCACATTGGACTTAATATGAAAAACGTATGTTTCTGGGGTGTCCGGATACTTTTGATCACATAGTTTATCTCTGTATTTGAATACCCGTGCCTATACCAATTTCTTTGGCGCTTCACTGTATATTAGTTAAGTACTGGAACTTTGATTTTCTCCTATATATTCTTGACGAATACGAACTGAAGTGAGTAAAAGTCAAGACAAAGACATGAAAGTATGAAGATAAAGCTAATCTATGACCTCTACAACTGCATTTATTTGGTTTTCAGGAACTAACGACACTTGGAGGAAGGAAGTTACGACGCAGTGATCAGTAGCATGGCACTGATAAGATCCTTGTGGTACTATAGTAGTGCACGCGATTAGAGTATGAGCAGTTGATGAACGATAAACATCAACTGGGATGCAGTCTACATACCATCATTCAAGGAACAGTGAAATGTGCTTAATATTTTTATAGATATCGGTAACGAGCATGAACACGAACTCTGGCGACAGGTAGCACAGTGTGCTAACTGTAATGGTATGAACCTCTAGTAAAATTGCTAAAGACGGGTATATTCGGTGACAAATACAGTGAAAATACTTAGGTGACAGCCTCAGTTATTCAGGGGCGGGACACAATTGTATGGACAATACTCAAAAGAAATCTGTCGTATACTCTCACCCATTAGAGTCAAAGAGCGACGCCATCGGATAAGAATGCACACTCATCCGTCTATTACGAGCAGTGATAGCGGTCGGATGGCAAATATATGGCGGCGTTAAAACTCCGTTATAGCTGCTCTCTCAAATTTCTCAAGAAACAAAAGGCCTTTAAAGTGAATTATGGCTGGAAGGAACAAGTAAATAGCAACCCAAGTAACACCTGAGAAGAACCCGCAGCTTCGGGAAGCCGCATCATCAAAAGCTATCCGAAATGATATGTATACGGCGAATATGCACGATAGAGTGGCTATTTTAAAACCATTTATTACACCTATTAAAACCATGAAGAACCAACCCGGTTAGTCGTGCAGGACGGGGAGATTCACCGGCCCCAGATCGAATCCTCCTGGTGGATTAAGGACGAGGATCCGTGTGCTGGATAGCCTGGATGTAGTTTTTAGGCGGTTTTTCACATCCCCCTATGTGAATACCCGGCTGGTTCCCAAGTCCCTCCCCAGTTACAATATTCGGAAACATAAAACTTTCGTTCCCTTTCACATGTAATATTCCGTATTGAGGGGAGGTACGGGGGGAAGGGGGGGGGGGGAGACTGACAGGATGGCTACAGGAAGGACATCCAGCTACCCCTTAAATTAACGGTGCCACATCCGTTAATAACCATGCCGACGTTGTGCCGACGCGGGAGTAAGGCACAAAAAAAAGAAAGAAAAGAAAAGAAATGTAAAGTCTTGTAACAAAGAAGCTGGTGTCGACAGCGTGCAAGCTGGGCAAATCGAGAACAGGAGAATGTCATCTGGTCACATGAGTCACTATTCAAATTACTCCCTGCTAATGCACGTGTTCATGTATGGTCATCGCCAACAGTAGCTTATAATACTGACTGTCTCCGTCCTACTGTGAAGCATGGCGTGGATTCAGTGAAGATGTGGACGTGATGTCGCCCCGTGGTCCTGGCTTACTGGTGGCTCCCATGTGCAGACTGCAGGGTGGGATCACGTCAGTATCCTGGCCGAACATTTTCACCTAATGCTGCAGATTGTGTTCCTCAGCGAACGACCGTGTGCCAGGACGATTATGTTCCCATTCAAACGTCTGGGATTGTCAGGGATTTATGTTTTAAGTTAACATTTGTGGAAGTTTTGGATTACAACCAGCTCAGTCTGTTTTTTCATACAAATACACCGCCTGACTTTCTGGATGAGGAGTGATTACGTATCCTTCTGACTGTACTACATGGCTTCTACTTGTCCATTTCACGTTGGATGTCATCTGTAATTCATTCAAAAGGAGTACCAACAACCTACTAATATACGGTTTGGCTTTCTTCCTTTGTCTTGAATTTATTTGATTTGCTGGCAATATGCACTTTGGGCTATGGAAGAGGATTTATTTTCCGGCCCCTTATGATTGGTTTCTTGGGGGAAATATGTGTATGAATTTAATGTGATACGTAGACACTAATACCTACTGTCATGGTTTGTAATAGGTGTGATTAAACACGTTTATTTCAAATAAAACCACACGATGACGAAACACATAACTTAATGATGCGTCGAATGGGTTTACTGTTTCTTAGAGCAACAAACAGATAACAGAGACACAGAAAATTAACATATTCTACGCAACACGCAGAAAACAGCAATAAGATGCGACGTGTCCAAGTGTTATGCTAATTAAGGAAACCTTATTCGTTACTGCGAAGTGGCTTTTTCCGAGTGCTTCTTTTAATATGTACTCTCACATATGGCGAAAGATACAGCTGATCGGTCTTCAGCACGTAACGTTTCCACATGACTGGAACACTCACTGTCATAACTCAATCGATAAATACCTTCTTCGATAAATATCTTCTCCTTTTTCTTGTGCCTTTGTTCTGCACAAGGTCGGCATGGATATTAACGGATTTGACATGGTTATTGTACGGAGTGGCCTAATGTCCTTCCTATTTCCACCCTGTTACCCGCGGGACAGAGTATGTGTACCCCAACAGTTTGAGTGTAGTGTTATTCATCTGCAAGTGAGCGCAAGTTTTCTAAATGTTTGCGAAAAGTGTAACAGAGGCGGGGTTGGGTACTGACCAGGTATTCACCTAGGGAAACGTGGGAAACCACCTGAAAACCACGTCTAGACTGGCCAGCACACCGGATCTTGTCGTTAATGCGTTGGGCAGATTCGGACGGGAGATCGATAAATATCTTTTAATATAATATTAGCTCAGCACTTACGTGAAGATTTCAGCTTACTACACACTCAATAGCGTTCAGAAATACATTATTGCTATAAATATTGCAATCGACGAAGATTACGCCAATGTGTTAGAGCGTGTGCAAGCGTTTGTGACGCGTGCTGTCGAGTTTAGAGGTAATTAGTGGTACTGCTTCATAAATAAATACTGGATTTACATCATTAACGACGTAATGTGACATAATTTCCTATCCATTGCAATATAGTACATCGATGGTGTAAGTCAATGAGTAGGTGAATATTATTTTTTATTAAATTTGATATTATTGGCTTTCTCAATTTATCATAGAGCTGATAATAATAACAATTCAGACAACAAGTTGTCAATGTGATAAATGTTTTTTCCTAGAATTCAACTGGCTATTCGGCAGGAATTTGGCTTACCCATTATAGACGCTTACAGCCGCCCGTATGATCGCCCATCTTGGTTTTTCGCCGTTTCCCACATCTCCCTAGAGCTGGTACCTTAGTCCCACCTCAGTTATCCGATACGCAAACACTGAGAAAACTTCCGTTCACTTCCACATGAATAACAAACAATACACGCAGACCATTTAAGGGTACACATGTTCCGTTCCTGGTGGTAACGGAGTGGCTACAGGTAGGGAATTCTTTCACCCCTTTTACTAACCGTGCCAAATCCGTTCATGGCCATGGCAACCCTGTGTCGATACGGGACAAAGGCACAAGCAAAAGAAGATTCTGAACACGCAACACTGCGACTGCGTTTATATAAATATTTTTAAAACTTTTTAGTGTTTTAGCCAACTTTACAGACATTGCATGCTCGCAACCAATCGGTTGGTATTACAGGATGTTGGTACTGTATATCATGTGTAGCTCATCTGTGAGATTGTGGAATTGGCGAAAATATCAGGGTATACACGTGTTTCATCGAACTGTACATATAAAAAATATATTAAAATTAGTTTTGTAACTTACAAAACATGTAATTAAGGAGGTAGTAATCGTCCAACTCTAAAGGGATGCGCCATGTATTAAATCCTGTGCGTCTCCGTGCTGTATTGACTACGCTCGTACATAATGGAACCCTTTAGAATGGCATGTTCTCAGATTCATGGGTTATTTTTCATGTAAGTAATGGAACAGTATCACAAATTTCTACTCCTGTGCATATTTCGTTAGCCATTCAGCCATTCACACAAACGACACAATCTGATTAACTACACAAAGTATTAAGTTCCTTTAATACCCGCTACCTAAGGGTGAGTCTGTAGTGCTTCGAGAGCTGAACAATGGGACACTTAAAAGTTTTAAGGAAAAATTATAAATTGACGGGTTGCTGCTTCTACATAAATGATCCGTTATTGTGCAGTTGCTCCGCAAAACTGTATTCTACAGTTGATAACAGGGCAGTGTGAGGAGCTATAAGCTCTTCAAAGTTTGCTTTGAGATAACGATGATTAGACACTTCTGGTTCAATATGGGCTTTATTTCATTATTATTTTTATTATTAATTCTTTATTTAAAATTTCTGTTACAGTAGGTTACATTTTATACTGGTGGAGATACCATGCTATAATATGATTACCACAATGTCTGTTCTAAGACTTACTCACGTATATTGATGAAGATTTGCTTCAATAAGAACTTAATTGTACGTCTGGTTTTAAAATGAACTGCTGCGCTCAAAACTAGTCATCAGTATAAAATAAACGCAACAGTGGCAGAAATGTTAAGTAAATAATTATCAAATCTAAGTTGCTGATCCTTCTCCAACAAAATGTTGAAACTACACAAATTATTATTATTATTGTTATTATTGTTCTTTATTCGTTATGCCTAGTTAAAGGAGGCTTTTGAATTTCTTAGCTTGGTCTGACAGTTTTATCTTCTTCTCTACCTTAAATCTCTTCATGAATTCGCTGTTCTGTTTCTTGAGTTCCCTTGTGAAAAATTTTACAGCTTTTGCTTTTCCTGCAAATATTTGATGCTTTTCCTGCTAATATCTGATTTGCAACCACGATTCGATAGGCTTTGAGTTCTCTGGTGGTGTCTTCTATGGCATTCATTTTTCGTAACTTCTGCTTAATTTCTTCTAACCCACTATGGCACTGCTTATTTCTACTTCTCTTCTAACAAAGGAGCTTTCCTGAAAAAGTGTATTATTACTATTGTTGTTGTTATTATTGTTATTTTCAGGGAACCAGAACCAGTTTTTCACTTTTTAAGGACGTACTCAGTAGTCCCATATCAGAATTAAATTACTTTATAAGAAGGTACCGTAGAGCAAGCACTCCTTATCGTAAAAGAGTCTAGCAGCGTCTCCGAACGAACTTTAAAACTTTTCCGGTTTACGTGTCACCCATATTCTATATATACTCGCTTCTAATGGTACGTTAAAAAGCTATAATTCATAACTGCCGTGTCTATGCGCCTGATTTCGAAGTGATCATCGTCAGACACGGACAACGTTAGCAGTAATTTTCTTCTCGTCAAGTTGACGCTCTTCGCGGCGGCGGCGAGGCTGGCGGATATTAATTCGGGATTTTGTCGGGGCTTTTATTCTGCGGAAACGTAGCCAGCCGCTGCGGAAATTGCTTACGACCGCCGGCCACGTCGCACGCATTTCCGCGTTTCGGCTTCATCAGCGACCTGTTAACATCGCCGGCGCATATGTGCGCTTTTTGTGCGCCCCGGGCTTCCCGTCGCCACAAAACCCACCGTGGCAGCGTTTACCTCTACCCCCCTCTCCCCACCCAGCCAGCACCACGGCTATGGCTTCGTATTCAAAAGAGCTTGCCATGAAAAAGTGCACCTCGCGGTTGCTTTTGTGCTCTGGCCTGCAGCGCGTCCATCAAGCTCGTGAGCGGCAACAAACTGAGAAAACTTACTCTTGGAGATGTTACCACTACACCTGCAAAAACCTTAATGCGAAATGTACCTCCCTTCTTCTCACCGAACACTTCTATTCAGGTTGCGTCGCCAATGTTCTGTAACTTTCCACAGAAACGTAACGCTGCGATTCCTAATTTTGCCTAAACCTTGGAACGATTCGACGGAGATCAACAAACTCTATTATCCTAATTAAAACTCTTTCTCGCCTTCCTGTTTCAGTCTCTTCTCTTATTCGTATGTCAGTTCTTTACGCTCTACAGTATCTAAAGCGCCACTACCGGTCTTACGATTCTTCCTTTAGATTGATATAGCGAAGACATTTCCTTTTTCCTGGCTTATGGGGGAATCGCCTTAAGGTATCGGTAAGCGTTTTATGTATCTATAACCAGATCGAGCTAGCTTGCCGCGCAGCGAGCTGAACCTGCCGCAGATGGAATACGTGCGCCGGATAAACTATCGCCTCGCACCGTATTCTACACCGTTTCTCGCACCCATTTAGACAATTCAAGCGCTGGATTCCTGTCCCCGCCGTAGCAACACTACACACAAAGAGTTCTAGCACAAAAATTAGCACAAATTGCTAGCGGATGTGTTACACGGCATTTAGTTGAGTACTCGTCTATTCATCAACAGATTATGTCAGTTTAATGAAATCGGAAAGAGCTTTTCAATGTGACTCAGTTCATGTACACACTTGTGTAATTACTTACAGATCTAGTTTGACCAGGATTTATAAGTTGTGTATGGTGCTCTTTTCTGCACAAATAGGTTGAATGTCTCCTGGAGCTGTTCTGGGAACGTGACACAGTAAGCAAAGAATGTAGGCGGAAGGGAGACGAATGAGTAGTCGTTATAGAGGAGATACGGACCGCCAATGCGGAAATCCACTGATATATATAGTTCTGATAAAGGGCGCATTGTTGTGGCGCTGCGACTGGAAACGACAATTTCTGAAACAGTGAAGCTGGTCGCCTGTTCTCGTACTGCTCTCGTGAGCACCAATGGAAACTGGTTGAAGGATGGTGAAATAACGAGTAGGCCTTTATGGTATTGGACGACCACATTCACCATAAAACGAAGAGGTCAGAGGATCTCCTAATGTGTAATCCAGGATAGGTAGCGATATGTGGCGGATCTGACGACATAGTACAGTGCTGGTACAGGCACAAGAGTTTCGACGCACACCGTTCAAAGGCCATTTTTGAACATGGATCTCCACACCACACGACCCTACGTGTTCTTGTGTTGACCCAACGACTTCGTCAGTTATGATTGCAGCGGGCACAGCATCACTGAGTTTTTACCGTGGATCAACAGAAACGTGTCGTCTGTCGAATGAATCACATTTCTTGTTACACATACTCGATGGTTGGGTCCTTACACGCCGTCATCCAGGCGAATGGCTGCACGAAACATGCCCCGCACCACAGATGCAGGCCGGTGACGGCAAGATAAATGCTATGGGGTATACTGAGTTGGACTTCAATGGGATCTGTGGTGGTGATCGAAGGCATCATGACAGTAGTGAACTGTGTGAACATTAATGCGAACCACGTGCATCGACCATTCTTGAAGTCTCCCGCTACGGCGTAGACATTTTCCAACAGGATAACTGTCCGTGTGGCAAGGTCAAAAATGGCTCTGAGCACTATGCGACTTAGCTTCTGAGGTCATTAGTCGCTTAGAACTTAGAACTAATCTAACTAACCTAAGGACATCACACACATCCATGCCCGAGGCACGATTCGAACCTGCGACCGTTGGGGTCTCTCGGTTCCAGACTGTAGCACCTAGAACCGCAAGGCCACTCCGGCCGGCGTGGAAAGGTCAGAATCGTGCTACAGTTGTATGAGGGGCATTATAGTGAACTCACATTAATGTCTTGGCTAGCAAATGTACCTGATCTGTACTCATTGGAACACACAGAAGGCGCCACTTGCGTGCCCGTAAGCCAACATCCCGTAATTTGAGGAAATCTCTTGACCTGTGCATAGACACGTGGTGCCACACACTTCTGGACTCCCGTCAACGTCTCGTAGAATCCCTGGCAAGCAGAATCTCTGTTGTACTTTGTTTGAAAAGTGGAACATCAAGCTATTAAACAGGTGGTCATAATGTTTTGGTTCATCGGTGTTTGTTGGCTAATAATGCGAAGCTCTACCCATTTATACATTGATGAGCCAAAATATTATGAATTGTGTCCACCGCGAGGTTGTATACTGGCTGGCGGCACTGAGGACATGTGACGCGGTAAGAGAAGCGCCGGTATATGGACGGAGCAGAGACGAATAGGGAATCATTCTAGCGACGATAAGTGGCGCAAATGCGGAAATCCGCTGACTTGAGCGACTTTGACAAAAGCCACATTGTTGTCGCCCAGTGTCTGGGAGCGAGCATCCGGCACGGCAGAGCTGGTAGGCTGTTCGCGTGCTACTGTCGTGAGCATCTATGGAAAGGATGCTGAAACCACAAGAAGGCAACAAGAAGTTGGACGTCCATACGTCATCATAGAACGCATGGACCGGAGGCTTGCCCTCTCTCTAAAGCAGGATACGCGGCGATCTGTGGCAGATCTGACGAAAGAGTACAGTGCTGGCACAGGCAAAAGTGTTTTGGAGCACGCCATCCAGCGCACAGTGTTGAGCATGGTGTTCTACAGCAGAGGCCTCCTACGTGTTCCATGTTGTCCCAACAACATCGTCAATTACGATTACAGTGGGCACGGAATCATCGAGATTGGTCCGCGGGTCAATGGAATCGTGTCGCCTAGTTGGATAAATTCTGTTAATTGTTAAACCAGGTCGGTGGTCACGTCCAGGTACGCCGTCATCAGGGCGAATGGCTGCTCGAAACATGTAGAGCGCCGCGGACGCAGGCCGTTGGGAGCAATATTATGTTATGGGAGACATTAACCTGGGCTTCCATGGGACCATGAGAGCTGTAGACTACGTGAACATTACTAGGGACCACCTGTAACCCCTTTTGCTTGATGTCTTTCTCAACAACGATGGCATCTTCTAGCAGGATAATTGTCCGTGTCACAAAGCCAGATTTGTGCTGCAGTGCTTTGAGGAGCATTATAGTGAACTCGCGTTCATGTCGTGACCATCAAATTAGGTTTATCTGAATTCGATGAAACCCAGCTGGGGCGCTACCAGGTGCCAGCTCCGCGCCCACAAACCAACTGGCCGTAAATTGTGGCACGTGTGTGACCTGTGCATCGGTATTTGGTGCCACAAACCTCTGGAAACCTGTCAAGTACTGGTCGCATCCATGGCACGCTGAACTGCACTGCAGAAGTGGACCAACACGCTTTTATGTAGGTTCAAAAATGGCTCTAAGCACTATGGGACTTAACATCTGAAGTCATCAGTCCCCTAGACTTAGAACTACTTAAACCTAACTAACCTAAGGACATCATACACACAGGATTCTAACCTGCGACCGTAGCAGCATCGCGGTTCCGAACTAAAGCGCCTAGAACCGCTCGGCCACAAGGCCGGAATTTATGTAGGTGGTCATAATGTTTTGGCTCATCTGGGTATTTCGCCAATTGTCACTGAACAGACTGTACGCACTGCTCAAACTACTCCCAGTCGACATAACGACTATGCCGATACTGCTGCCTGTCTGTTACGTCTGTCGTGCTATCCGATTAGTTTGTTTAACTACGAAGTGTTCCACAACTCCTACTATAGGCTTGTTGGAACTGTAGAGGGGACTTTATAGATAAAGAACACAAACCAGAAAATGTAGCGTCTGGATGTAAAATATGTTTTAACATCTTAACACTTTCAAATCTCCTGTTTCACGGTACGCAGACAGCGGAGACAGTGACTTCTGAGCTGTGTGCCCTACAGCAGCCCAAGACATGGGCAATGTTTCTAGTGCCCCTCGTCCGGTTCTCTTCAACTTGACGAAGGACGTCCTCTCAAAAGTAGTGGGGGCAGCGGGACACCGCAGTTAATCGTCCTAGTTGTCAACGTACAGATTTCTCGTAGCCATTGTTAAATATTTATTCATAACAACTCTGGCTTCTTGAGGAGAATTTTATGATCAGTAGTGTCTAAGGACTTCGATAAAGTAAAAAATATTCCCGCGATACAATAATCCTTATCTGTTACACGAAGTATAACCTTTATAAAATCGGATAAGGCTGATTCTGTATATTTATTTCTACGAATACCAAACAGTATTTCATTCAGTCGTCTATTTTCTTCCAGGACAAGTAAGTACTCGTCACTTACGGACGCTGGAAATGTGGAATAATGTAAATATTAATGATAATTATGATAATTACTATCGGCTTTATGAGCCACAGGTGAAAATATACATTTATTAATGATGTACTACACTAATCATTGGGAAGATCATTGATGTTTGTTAGATGAGAGATATATAATAAAAAGAATTTTTTGAGTCATAAGCGACGGGTATGTCTCCTGTTAATGCAGGAGCCCCATTACTGGGAGAAGTGTCTCTGTAGGAAGAGATGAAAAAGAGCTTAACAACTTATCGCTGTCGGTACACGGCAGCTGCGCCGAGACGTCAAGCGCTAATGTTGTTCGTAGGTGATATGAACGGTAACTAAAATGATATGTTCTGGCGGAGCACCCATTGTTGACAAAAATATGACCTTAGTACTTTTCACATCGGAGGAAATCTGAGGTGTAACACGTGCCATTGTATAGGACGTGTTCTTTGAGAATTAAATGCCTGGATTTGATGTACAGTCGAAAGTCCCCTCCTACAGTCCAATAGCATATGGTGATCTGTCAACATTTAGCTTAGTACAGATTTTTCTGATTTCGGACATCTGTTGATTTTCAGACAGTGGATATTTATTATCATATATTATAGTAGAAATCTGTTCAAGTAGCCTACTGCAACTGCTTGGAGGGCAAATGTAATATAGAATTCAGTCTAATAAAGAAAAAGTTAATTTTGATAACAACTAAAACGCAAAGTAGACTTTTTCTGCGGTTCATTTAGTTGCATTTTTCGCAACTGCAGGTGTTTCAATGTAAAATATGCGGCTGGCGTTTATTTTGATATCAGTGTTACATGCCATATAAACGGTGAATTATATCTTTCTCAGATTATGTTAATTTTTTAAAGTTTTCATTAAGAGAAACATCCAAAGTTCTGGAAATGTGATGAAATAGACTCCATCTGTAGAAGAGTGTCTGTCGAGAACTCGATGTTTCCCACAGCACCTATTGGGAAATAAAATGTGGAGTATGTTTATCCTCTAGGTAAAAGGGCGTAGATACATACGATTATCCCCCGAATCCAAATACCTATAATTTTTTCCTAAGACTTCTACATTACGCGATAAGTGCAAGGACTACGTCTCAGTACTTAAACCATCACTTAATGATTCGTGTAAACGTGTCAGAATGGTTTTTATAATAATCAAAAGTTGTAGTTTTTACATCTAGATGATCTTGTGGTGTTTTTTTTTTTTTTGACAAGTTCGCCCAACTTGAAATCAGATAACTGTAAATTGTTTCAAATTGTCGGAAAGACAACGAGATCGTACTTTGTTCTAATTATTACAAATTTTCATACGTATACTACGAGCTGACCAATACCGCACCCATGAGACGGCTATATTACTATGTTTGACATTGTAGGAAGCACATTTAGTCATGCTGGAATTGCGGTAGCCATACTTGTTCCATAAGGGAACGTCGACACGATCTCCCTTTGTTCTTGTCATCCGTCCAGTCTGCCACACGTAGAACGGTCGTACAATGTCACAGATTCAAAATGTACGCTAGAAAACAACTTACAGCGACGCACGTTTTGCATTATGTAACACGTATTTGCGTGTCGAGGAAAACATTACCAAATCGAAGGAAACGAAAGAACCCAAAAATCTTATTGATCTGTAAGGAATACGAAACCAAAATGAAGAGTTCAGCGACATACGGAAACACAGTTTTAAAGGTCACAGAAGCATTTGATACTCTCCAAGCCGTCGGCAACTACAGCTCCAGAGGCTCCTTGACTTCAAGTACGTGGCAGTTAAAAGTTTACGATCTCTCAGCTCAAGACGGTACCACACATCTGAAGCGGAGTTTCAGCAAAATCAGTCAGACGAAGGCAGTGCACTGTTACGTTTTCTTTGTTCTGGTTTCCTCTAACACTAAGCAGTTACTCAGCATTGTCCGTTACCGATCATTTGTCGAAAGCTCGGAATGTTAAAGTAAAAGCCGCTGCTTAGGAAGGCATCGATATTCGGCTTCTATGATATAAAAATATTCCGACTCTTTCTGGTATCCCTCATAACCGATAGACCTCGTGAATGTGCAAAAGTGCGGATATCACGTCAGACACAATAACGTGCGATTGTAGCGTCACTGCTAAATTTCTCGGTTAGGTATCACGTAAGTGTGAGAAATGTCAAGCTGAAACGTGGTTCGTTGCCCACGTTAAAATATCTATTTATAAATGATAGGGTTTGTCAGTTCAGTGGTCGGAAGAACGAAAGGGTACACCATCTCCAATTTGACGGTGGCCGTGGGTGTGATGGCGGTGTACAAACCAACCGTCTGGTTGAAGATGCGAGTATTTTTTCCTTTTTTTTAGGATACCTGCATCTATTTTCATTACTTTACTGAAGATGCGATGCATTCAGCGAGATAAGCATTACATTGTCTTTATTTTCTACTTGAAAATTCTTCAAGAAGCGACTGTAGTAAATGACATGAGATTAGTTGCTAATGCACGAAACTGAAACACAGCACCACATACGTACGAGCTCTGAACTCAATCGTTCGAAACAACCGCAGTGTGACTAAAACTTCTTGTTGTTGTTCGCATATTTCAGACTTTTGAAGCATGGAAAATGGTACTTAGTCCTAAAGAATTAATCAAATACTAAGGACTCGTGTAATCACAAAGAACATAGCGAAGTTAGCTATAGAGGAGTGGATTTGACAATGTGGACTGTTAAATCACCTTCAACCAAATAGTATGTCCGACTCTTCATTGGAACAGAAGTTTCTAAAAGTAAAAAATCAGTCCACTTCAAATATCGATTTTTCAACATGTGCCTCTATAGGGATTGTACGTGAAAGTAATATGACTATGCAATAACCCAAAATATTAATATCAATTCTTAAAAAAGGAAGTGAATCCAACCTATTTACTTATCGACAGGAAATGTGGCGGGAATTTTGCGTTGCATTCCCCAACATATGCATAATATTAGAAAGATATAACTGCTGAAGTTGGATGTCTGTAACGATTTATTGGGGTGTGTAAAATAGTATACATTTGCTAAGGATCAACAGAACGTCCCAAGCCGGTAGAATCAAAATTTTTCAGATGGTAGAGGAAAATAAATTGACTAATTTGAGGTAAGGAACCAATGGGCAAAGATGAATATTTCAGACCATACGGAGTCGCGAGTGACCAGCACGTGTGGGATGCCACAGGCATTTAATCTACGCTGCAGTAAGATGTAGTCCCCTAAATAACAAGGAATGACTAGAGAAACGTTTCAAAACAGGTGTGAACTCATCTATAAAAAAAAAATCGCCGTGGATAGAACTTCATGACAAACAGGATCGTTCAAGCAACAAACACTTGGCTAAGGTTTACAACAGAGAATTGTTCGCGCAAAAGAATTTGGTGGTGGTGTTGTATCGACTGGGAGATAATTCATCAGCAAATAGTCTTCAACTAGCTCGCGAAATGCTGACTTTGAACAATAGAGTGTGGACAGTGTTGGTGGAGCAGCAGTCACACCCCTGTCATAAATTATGTGTGCAGTTGATGGGGTCAAATGATTCTTGAAGTCGGAGTTCAGTTCTTTCACTGGATTATACAACGCTGTACGGCAGCTCCAAAATTCCTACAGCTTTTATTCATAACGGCTGTGGCTTCCTTCAGTCGTGCTAATGATTTCGACTGATGCAGTAGCTATGTCTGGAAGGCGAACATTCCAACGCCACACTCGCCTCAGAGCAGCATAAACGATTCTTTCTCAACTTGTGGATTGGAATTGCACAAGGACAGCCAACAGGGCAGTATTTATCGTAACCCCGTTATAGTGGAGCGTATTATTGCTGTTCATTTGTGATGTGACGCTACAGTTAGGAGACTGTATCTCTCCTTGCACATAAAACGACGTAATTTCAACACAACAACATAGCATCACTATTCGATATTAATTTTTATAAGCTCCAAAACAGCAGGTAATGCCTTCGCTAGACTGGACATGGAGGTCCTGTCCCACGGTGTATGAGACCTACGGATATCACATCGACGATTTTTTTTTTCTGTAGGGGTTACCTGAAGTCGCTGGTGTATAAATCCACTGTAGATACCGAAGAGCTTCTGATCGAAAGGGTTCTAGCTACCTTTAACACTGTTTAGCAAGCAAGAGTGCCAACGGCCTTGCCGCACTGGTAACACCGGTTCCCGTCAGATCAAAGAAGTTAAGCGATGTCGATCTGGGCTAGCACATGGATGGGTGACCATTCGGTCTGCCGAGCGCTGTTGGCATGCGGAGTGCACTCAGCCCTTGTGAGGCAAACAGAGGAGCTACCTGATTGAGCAGTACCGGCTCCGGTCTCGTAAACTGCTATACGGCCGGGAGAGCGGTGTGTTGACCAAATGCTCCTCCATATCATTCAGCGACGTCTATGGGCTGAGGATGATACGGTGGCCGATCGTTACCGTTGGGTCTTCATGGGCTATTCGTGGGGAGTTTAGTTTAGCTTTAGCAAGCAAGAGTGATGTCTAAGAGAGTGCGTAAAAATTTAATGCACTGTTGAAATGCAAGCAATAAGACCGTCCGAAAATACTCAGTTTAGCGTCCTCTACCATCTACGTAATTTTTACACTAAAAGTTTTTAACAGGGAAGGAGAGTGAACCCCCGTCATTTAGCACAGTAATGCCTTTTTATCGACAGACAAAGTTTAAAATATTTCTATAGAAGATTTTTTCCAGAATTCAGTGTAGGATCGTTGCATACACGTGCTGATCGGGATCTGTACACGGTGTGTCCAAAAGGTTCTGAGACTAGTTTTAATCCTGGCGTATACACGTCGTCAGCGCAGTAACAACAGTGTCAACTTGAAA
The DNA here is from genome assembly GCF_023864345.2 of Schistocerca serialis cubense. Classification (NCBI taxonomy): domain Eukaryota; kingdom Metazoa; phylum Arthropoda; class Insecta; order Orthoptera; family Acrididae; genus Schistocerca; species Schistocerca serialis. The sequence goes on from NC_064640.1 coordinate 150,813,758, forward strand.
TAACAACTCTAAACAACAGACGTGCATTCGACCAGCTAGTTGAGAGCGGACCACTGAACTTGCGGCCGTAACGTGTCAACGTTGTTGCGTCACAAAAAAATGGTTCAGATGGCTCTGAGCACTATGGGGCTTAACTGCTGTGGTCATGAGTCCCCTAGAACTTAGAACTACTTAAACCTAACTAACCTCAGGACATCACACACATCCATGCCCGAGGCAGGATTCGAACCTGCGACCGTAGCAGTCGCGCGGTTCCGGACTGAAGCGAATAGAACCGTTCGGCCACCGCGGCCGGCAGCAATGAGCTGAACATCTCTAAATCAAGTGCTCAACACAGTCTCCAGAATGCTTTGAAGATGAGAAAGATGTGTGCAAATTTCGTCCCACACTCCTTGACGCCCGACCGAAAACAACGACGCATGGACATCTGACGTGAGTTGCTTGAAATGCAAAACCTGCACATTTCTTTGTTTGAAAAAAATCGACACCGGTTACGAGACTTGATGTTACCGATACAAGGACACCGTAAAACGACAAAGTGAGAAATGGGTCTCTGATAGTCTGCCAAGATGGAAGGTGGCGTGAATGTGGTGCGTGAGTTGAGAAACATTCTAAAGAATGCTTCACGTGTTTGTATCAGAGGCCTGTGCCTTGTGCGGGGTGGATGACTTCATGTAAAGCACCTGAAACATTAAAACCACCATCTTAACTTTTCTCGGTTTCAAATTAATCCAGTCTTAAAACTTTTTGGACTGATGGGTTGAGGTACTCGTATATCACCACATTTCCTTTTTTCTCCTGCCAATGCAACTTTTAAGATAGGAAGATGTCCCAACAATGGATTTTGCATCCACAACCTCCTCAAAAAGTGCTATTTGGCGACCTTACCTTCGAAAGCATGTAATTACATATCTGTCTACTACATTTTCTCCGAAGGCGACATGTTTTTCTGATGTTCAGCAAGTGCCAATGGTAGCTGAACGGTTTCGCAGATGAGACCTATTTCACACGTACGGAAACTAATGCAGTGGATTGGATAAAAGGAATATCGAATTATTCCTTATTTCATGAAGAAGATAAGAGCGTTCTTGAATTTTGAACATTCCTACAAGATCGGTTTACCTTCGTCACCCACAGTGCGAGATACCGTCTATACTATGCTAACTTTGTGGGTAGTGCCGTCTTGGACTTCCCGTGCAGGTGGGGTGGCCCGGGTATAAGAAGATGATGTTAGTGTGGGGTTAACACCGGGATTTGGACTAGTGTACCGGCAAAATGAAATATTATTTGAAAAGACGTGCCCGGAACATGCCTGACTGACTTGGGATTCTGAGTGCATCTACCCACAAGTTGGAGGAGTGCGGATGCCATTTTGTTTGTTACCCCAAGAGGGTGTTCTTACTTCAATTTATGTTTTGTTTTTCATTTATGATAATTGCACATCATTATTTTTTACCTGGTGGATTTCCTTTTTTATCTTAACTCTCTTACTTTAGTGATGATGGCACATAATGTGTCAACCTATTGTGTGTTTCCCTTATACATTCCGCTTTGAAAAAAAGAAATACATAAATTAAAACAAAAGGAAAGCGGTTAAGGCGATCGATCGTGTAAAGCGGGGAAAAAACAAGTGGTCAGCGTGGCTGACCCCCATGCATGCGAGGGACGCAGGCTCGATTTACGGTGGAGTCGGATATTTTCATAGCTCAGGGACTGGGTGTTACGTTGTCCTCTACAACATTTCATACTCATCGGCACGTAAGTCACCGAGATGGCGTCAAATAAAAAGACTGGCACCAGGCGGCCGAACTCACCGAAACATGCCACACGCACAATTTCACTGCCCATGAAGTAGGGGATGTATCAAAAAGACTTATACGATTTCTCAAGACTATACCTTCTACACGAATGAAGACAGAAACTTGGAACGGATTTTAATTTACTCGTGTGCTGGCGTACGCCTTCGCCAGCACACTGGTCAGCACTAGGAAGCACTGCATAGCAGGCGCTGAAGTAAGTGCGCCTATGACAAGAGAAGACCAAGACCGCCCACGCTACGCGCCAATAACGCCCCCTGGGCAGCGTGCATATAGGCCGACGCCGCCAGCCAAGCTGGCTCAATTCCTCAATATCAGTACCTCACTAAATCGCACCGGGACTCAGTTCGCATAGCACCCCAATACGTCGCACTGTGTTCTAGTCTTCCACAGTGGCAGTTGTTGTCTCGCACCTTAGCTAGCTGTGAGGGGATGTTAGACGTTGTATGCAACTGTGATATGGACAAGGATGAGATTCAAGAATTATTACACGTTATTTGATTGCTGTTAACAACAGAACTTCAGATTGGACATAATTGAAGTTAAGTACTCAATTGGTTCCTGTAATAAAGTGTATTTTAACCACGTATGCATTTTGTGTTGTAGTGAGAGGAAACCGGCCACTCTCTCCTCATCCAGCCAGAAACCACAAAATATTTCAAGAGGGCACGGTCACAACAACTCATCTAAACAATAAGTTTAGTTTAGTGCTCTTCCACCCGTTCATTAACCAATGTTGGTCGAATCGAGGTGGCGTAACACAACAATAACTGGTGTTTTCCGTTCTCCGTTCCGAAAGGTGAAATTCAGTTACAACTGGCCTCCTCATTGCCTCAACAATGGATTGGTCGTATGGGACGTATTGATTTCATTGTACCATTTTCCTTCAAGGCCTCTTGATATTACTGAATGAATCCTTTTTTTGGGAGGAAAGGGGGGGGGGGGGGGTTGAAAGACTCCGTTTACGTGTCTCCCCGGTCAACAATTTTTGGGGCACAGCGGCGCCACGCAGCAACAGCAGTGAATGCAGGATTTCCAAACATGCCCGTAACAGTATGCGACGAATTTCACTATCGTAAGGAGGTTTGTCGCGTTGAGAGCAAATAGAACATTTGTGAAAGGTAAATAAAAATTTTGATCCTATGCGTAGTAGCAGAAAGTACCCCAAGGTTTCTAGAATAAAATTTTCACTCTACAGCGGAGTGTGTGCTGATATGAAACTTCCTGGCAGATTAAAACTGTGTGCCGGACCGAGACTCGAACTCGGGACCTTTGCCTTTCGCGGGCAAGTGCTCTACCAACTGAACTACCCAAGCATGACTCAGGCCCCGCCCTCACAGCTTTAATTCCGCCAGTACCTCGTCGTTCGCAGGAGAGCTTCTGTGACGTTTGGAAGGTAGGAGACGAGGTACTGGCGGAATTAAAGCTGTGAGGTCGGGACCTGAGTCGTACTTGGGTAGCTCAGTTGGTAGAGCACTTGCCCGCGAAAGGTAAAGGTCCTGAGTTCGAATCTCGGTCCGGCACACAGTTTTAATCTGCCAGGAAGTTTCATACCCCAAGGTTGTATGTACATGTACGTAAAATATATACTCTTATAAAATCGGATATTTATTTAGAAAATAAAAACTTTTTAATCATATGAGTAAGTTGAAGTTCACTTCACGATTATGACCTCATTCATATAGAAGGCAGCCTCGTGAAATCGGATGAATCTATTTTAAACACCCTGCACATTGGACAACACTTCAACACCCCGCGTATTGAACAACGCATCTCGGTAGACAAATTTTGCATTCCTTCTTTTCGCCTCGTCTGCCATCTTCCCGTTATTTCCTGATCCTGTGAAAATATTCTGTTTAGGAAATTCTCAAGTCTTCCCACCATTACAGGAACGGCAACTGTGTCGGCAGTGTTTTGTGTCAGCGACTTCCTATGTGGCACGTCGAAAGAACAACGTCATACCTCCGGAAACTTCTCTACCACAACGCCTACGGCAGATTCACTGCCTTTCCTAATGCTGCGATGCGAGTCAGGAACCGGAGGTTCCACAACGGGGACATTACGTACGGCGTGGATTAATAAGCAAATTTTTCAGCTCGTTCAAATTTTTTCGAAATCTACACTCCTGGAAATGGAAAAAAGAACACATTGACACCGGTGTGTCAGACCCACCATACTTGCTCCGATCACTGCGAGAGGGCTGTACAAGCAATGATCACACGCACGGCACAGCGGACACACCAGGAACCGCGGTGTTGGCCGTCGAATGGCGCTAGCTGCGCAGCATTTGTGCACCGCCGCCGTCAGTGTCTGCCAGTTTGCCGTGGCATACGGAGCTCCATAGCAGTCTTCAACACTGGTAGCATGCCGCGACAGCGTGGACGTGAACCGTATGTGCAGTTGACGGACTTTGAGCGAGGGCGTATAGTGGGCATGCGGGAGGCCGGGTGGACGTACCGCCGAATTGCTCAACACGTGGGGCGTGAGGTCTCCACAGTACATCGATGTTGTCGCCAGTGGTCGGCGGAAGGTGCACGTGCCCGTCGACCTGGGACCGGACCGCAGCGACGCACGGATGCACGCCAAGACCGTAGGATCCTATGCAGTGCCATAGGGGACCGCACCGCCACTTCCCAGCAAATTAGGGACACTGTTGCTCCTGGGGTATCGGCAAGGACCATTCGCAACCGTCTCCATGAAGCTGGGCTACGGTCCCGCACACCGTTAGGCCGTCTTCCGCTCACGCCCCAACATCGTGCAGCCCGCCTCCAGTGGTGTCGCGACAGGCGTGAATGGAGGGACGAATGGAGACGTGTCGTCTTCAGCGATGAGATTCGCTTCTGCCTTGGTGCCAATGATGGTCGTATGCGTGTTTGGCGCCGTGCAGGTGAGCGCCACAATCAGGGCTGCATACGACCGAGGCACACAGGGCCAACACCCGGCATCATGGTGTGGGGAGCGATCTCCTACACTGGCCGTACACCACTGGTGATCGTCGAGGGGACACTGAATAGTGCACGGTACATCCAAACCGTCATCGAACCCATCGTTCTACCATTCCTAGACCGGCAAGGGAACTTGCTGTTCCAACAGGACAATGCACGTCCGCATGTATCCCGTGCCACCCAACGTGCTCTAGAAGGTGTAAGTCAACTACCCTGGCCAGCAAGATCTCCGGATCTGTCCCCCATTGAGCATGTTTGGGACTGGATGAAGCGTCGTCTCACGCGGTCTGCACGTCCAGCACGAACGCTGGTCCAACTGAGGCGCCAGGTGGAAATGGCATGGCAAGCCGTTCCACAGGACTACATCCAGCATCTCTACGATCGTCTCCATGGGAGAATAGCAGCCTGCATTGCTGCGAAAGGTGGATATACACTGTACTAGTGCCGACATTGTGCATGCTCTGTTGCCTGTGTCTATGTGCCTGTGGTTCTGTCAGTGTGATCATGTGATGTATCTGACCCCAGGAATGTGTCAATAAAGTTTCCCCTTCCTGGGACAATGAATTCACGGTGTTCATATTTCAATTTCCAGGAGTGTGTATAACCACTGCAGTTTTCCACGTACTAAATATTGGTAAAACATCATGATCATCCAGTACGACAACGTGCGTGATACAAGCCGTGTTGTTTGTATACTGTCAAGCGTTGTTCTGGATACAGGCCAGTCAAGTGATGCAGCAGGAAGAGACAGTATGTCGAAATGAATATTTTGATCCCATTAATTAGATGGTTCAAATGGCTCTGAGCACTATGGGACTTAACTTCTGAGGTCATCAGTCCCCTAGAACTTAGAACTACTTAAACCTAACTAACCTAAGGACTTCACACACATCCATGCCCGAGGCAGGATTCGAACCTGCGACCGTAGCGGTCGCGCGGTTCCAGACTGTAGCGCCTAGAGCCGCTCGCCCACTACGGCCGGCCATTAATTAGAGTGGTGAACGTTTCTTCTTGGCAGGCAATGGCTGAACACTACCAGTTGCATACAGTCACTATACGCCATCAATATTAGACGAGGAAATGTTCTGAGAAGGGCTATGTTGTCTTGGAGTCTTGATATCCTATCTGTATGTATTTTGGACAGTTGCTTGCACTGGCAGCACAAGTTCTTCTCCATCATTTCCTAATTCCAGTTGCAAGAGAATTTCTTTGCATTCTAAGCTATTCTCCGTGTATAGTGAACGACATACCGACATTTACTCTGTAGGCTATTACAGACAGCACAGATATCTACAGTGATAGCATACACTTGTCGTGGCAAATAGTCGCAGCCTCGACTGATCGATGACAACTTTGGAACATTCAACTGTTCTTTCGAGGGAACTTTATTGTGTGACGCCATAAGTATTTTGCAGAGATTAGAAAAGTACTGGTACTGGCGTGCACCGATAGTGGGTACGCACTATGAGAGCAGTCGAGACGCTCTAAAAACTATTTAGCGTTCGTTTATTTGCAGTTTTATGTGATGACCTCCCGAAACTCTCGTACAACCCCCTTTGATAGTGCCATAGAGTGTTAGAATACCAGCATGGCGAATGAAGAGATGGGGATATGAAAGCCTGCTGACGGGCAGCACGTAATCTGAAGAACTTGTCAGCGCTCACAGGCAGAGGAGGCTTCTGTTCCATTTCTTGTTCGGAATGGCACTACACGCGGACGAGTCTTTCAAAGTATCGCCAGGCCTCCAACAGCTTCTGCTACTCCTTTTGTCGGTGACTGTGGAGAACACGCGGAACGTCAGAAATTACTCGGTAAACAGGGGTTTCGGCGAAACCTTCAGAAACTGAGCACGTAACAGTGCGAGAACTTCGAAACATACAGGGCAAATATAGAGGATTCTAAAGCAATGACCAAAGCCGCATGACGTCGCTTTAGCCTATAGAAAATCCGAGATCCAACGGAACCACCTTGTTCTAGCTCGTTCTTTAAAGTTGGATATCGTTGCGAAATGACTTAGAGGAAATTTACGTTACTGATTTTATATCAGTAATGTACTGATAAGAGAAGAGCTGTTTAAGTGAGCTTAAGGAATAAAGCTCTCCCATCACTTATATCAGTAGCGTCTTTCTCTTCTCTAGTTCGTTATATTATAGCGTTACTATAATGGTCATACAATGATAATAAAAATGCATGGAATACTGAATAAGTCCTTTGTTACTTCCTCGAAATTCGGCTCATTGTGTCTCTGCTATTCTTTTACAACCTAAGATCAGTTTCAAAGACACTCACTACACGTAGGTAAAACAAAGTAGTTAATAAAAAAAGGTAAAATATTTCATTTCCTCTAAACATCAAAAGTTTTTGAATGAGCTTTTATCTGTACTAAGGTGTCAATACAAAAGAAATTGATATGTACTTAAGTCTGAGATAAGAAGCAGTGACAAAGCTCCACCAACCTTCTAGTAGGAATCTGATAAACATGTTTCGGATGCATTACTAACTTTTGAAAGTAATGTGTTGTAAAAGAATGTTTAAAGACGCACACTGAAAGAAACAAGCGAATGAAATGGCGTAGTGCTACAAATCCCTATCAGGCAAACCAGACAAGCTTTCCCATTTTATAAGTACTAAGCCCGTGAGAAGCAAGCCAGGCAGTAGAAGAAATTAAAAATCACCCGGGAAAATTAATTCAATGTAAGAACAATGGTAAAATTATTTTTCAACATCCAATTGAAATCGAGATGATTAGAGATGGTACAGTAGCTCAGCTGGAGGAGAATGAAAGGAGACGGACTAGGTTTATTTCAGCAGCCATCCTAGAAAGCTCCTAAAATAATTTACCGAAACCAGTACAACGTATTCAACCACGGAATTGATCATTAAATAATAATAAAATCCATGTATAAAGCATTTCTATGTATGAGTCCAGTAACTGTCGTTTGTTGCAGCTGAACTTTGAATATGAATTTTGGAAATTATAATTGATATTATTAGCTTGTCCTTACAATTAGATCAATCTCAGACACGGTTTAGAAACTGTTAGCATATGAGTCGCGATGAACTGTTGTTTTGCCTATGGTATTTAGTGAGTAGTTGCAAATAGAACTTCTTGTATCGGGTGCTTCACAACCTGTTTCTTTTGGAGAAATAAATAACTTTTATCAAATATGTCTTAAATTTCTTCGTGCCGCGCACATATTTTCGCTCTAATTACGGGCACCGTTCACCAGGGCCAATTCTTCATAACAGAGAATATGCGAACGTTTTCCGACAACTGAAATCGTACTTCAATGCTAAATTATAAGTTACGCCTTCAGATATAGTAAGAACTTCATCAGAATTCCTAAATGTATTTTTATGCAGCTGAAATAAAATACTGGTTTAACTAACATGAAATGCACAAAAAAATTACTCTTCACAAACACCGAAATGTAAATGAATCACGTTGAATTAAAAATTACGGCTGAGATAGAAAATACGGATGAAATTTAGTTTATTTTTTGCATATTGTTTCATGTTAGGTAGAATATTATAACTTATTTTTCTATTACAATTCAGTTAGTCAAATGTTGATTGGAGGCATCTAGTGAAAACGTAGTAGTAAAGGTCAAATTGAGCTCGAGAAAAATATTAATGCCCTTTATTGTCTACGTAAAATATGTAGTGCCTAAATTTTATGAAATATGAAATCTGGTTATATTTAACACTGATTTTTCGTTATAGAAAAAGTCTTTACAAATTGCCTCCTGCTTTGTAACACCACCATGGTCAGTTGGGCAATTCGAGGTGAAAGAATTGCCTAATACCTTGTTAAAGAAACGCTCTTCGTGTGGGAATGAAATGGTTTAAGGGATTCGTAGATAGCCAAAATTAGTATTACAGGACAGAGTTATTAACATTGTCCTCTCGAGAACGAGTGAAATGTATTAATCGCTGCGGCCACGTAGCAGGTAAATAATTAGTTCAAATGGTTCAAATGGCTCTGAGCACTATGGGACTTAACTGCTCAGGTCATCAGTTCCCTAGAACTTAGAACTACTTAAACCTAACTAACCTAAGGACATCACACACATCCATGCCCGAGGCAGGATTCGAACCTGCGACCGTAGCGGTCGCGCGGCTCCAGACTGTAGCGCCTAGAACCGCTCGGCCACTCTGGCCGGCGTAAATAATTAGTGGCGGGTACCAAACACTGACATGAAGTAACAGCTGGTTAAACACCCCAGTGATTACTGTGTGCGGCTTTTTACACTCGTAATGATGAGCAATTAGTAACCTTGCATTTATTATCTTAGCTGCATTGTATCTCTCGTGCGCAACTGATACGTTAGCAAAAAGATTCAAGTATATCACATAGCTCCTCCTGTACTAAAAATTTTCTAAGCCTATTACTAGACTCAGGCGGTCAATGTCCCCCATCTTTGCGAGTCCATCCATCGGTAGTTGGTGATCTCTTCTGGCCATTTGGTTTTAATTTTATTATTTTGCAACAAAAGGAAATGTGTCTGTAAAACCAGTGCTAAGGTTATGGTCGAGTATTCTTGTTCACATCACACCATTCTGTTTACACAGGGCAACAGAGGATATTTTTGTCATATTCAGTTAAGTGAAGGTAATAAAACGAAGAAAGCGACCTGTTACAGAGATTCTAATCCTACCATTCACAGAAATCGAAGATGGGTTCAAACAATAATCCTAGCTAGGATGAGGGGAAAGTTGGGGAAGGAAATCGCGTGTCTCCTTAATATCAGGTTAGGGAAATTATGGAGAATCTATATCTGGGTGACCAGACGGAGGGTTGACCCGCAATCCTCCCGTATTCGTCTCCTATGTGCTAGCTGCTGCGTCACCTGAGTACGCTATATCCATAGGATACTCCGAAGTATCACTGATTTCCAAACTTATTGCAGTGGAAGTCACAATGAGAAAGGCCTTGGATAGCTTGGTAGTATGTAGCTGTGAAGGACAAAAGCCAAGCACGGTCGAGCATACAGTTTTACCTCTCAGAGAGTCGTGTCTGTCATATCGTTGAACACGAGCTCAGACGTCAGAAATGACCTCCTCATGTTACAGTATTTGTAAAACACATGTCACAACGTAACTCAACTACCTTGCTTGCCAAATATGAATCACTTTTTGAAAGTTGTTCATTTCATCCGGCCTCATCAGGATGGAAACGTCCTGAATTATCACATTCAAGTAGACCATCATCATCACACGGTCACCAGAAAAATATTCTTCATCTCTGAGATTTCTTATCTCAATATACTGTGTTCTCATGCCAGTTTATTTTCGGGGATCTTGTACACAAATATTTTTAATAGCAGTTTCTGACGACTACACCAATTCGGTTTTCAGTAGACGAGAAGGGGGAAAAGAGACAGCACTAGACTGCACAGTTTATAGTCGAAACTGGTATGGTTGTTAATATAAATCATCTTTTTGAATTTGTAGCGCTTATTCATTTCCGTACTTGCAATGAAAAAGTTGAGAAAATTTCCGATTTAAGAAAGACACAATTCAATAATTTTACTTTTACGCATTCCTGTTTCTGCATTTTATATGCCAGCTTCAATTATTTTTTATTATTAAAATTATTATTAATATTATTACTCTGCCTCGCATAACGCAGCACTCACTTCACATAGATAAAATGATATAGTTCATTTAAACAGGTAAAAATTTGGTTCCTTTAAACATGAAAAGTTTTAGAATGAGCTCTCGTCTTTATTGAGGCATTAATACAAAACAAATGGATTGGAACATAAGGATTAGGCAAGAAAGAGTGTCTAAGCTCCACCAGCCTTTTAATACGAATCTGAAAAAACAGTTTTTGGGGCCACTACTAAATTTTGCAAGCAATGTATTGTGAAAGAATGTTCAAAGGCACACACTTATAGAACCAAGGGGAAGAAGTGGCGTTGCGGTTCAAATTTCCGACATTCAAACCAGATCCAAAGTTTTCTATGATTTTCCTCAATTGCTTAAGTGAAATGATAAAGACATCGACAAATTTTCCTCTTTCATCGTTCCCTCATGTGGGCTTGTGACCATACAGTTGATAAAAATAATGTCAAAAACAGCTGCGCGGAGTGGCTGCACGGTTTGAGGCGCTATGTCACGGATTGCGCAGCCCCTCCCGCCGGAGATTCGAGTCCTCCCTTCGGGCATGGGTTTGTGTATTGTACTTAGCATAAGTTAGTTTAACTAGTGTGTAAGACTAGGGACCATCAGCAGTTTGGTCCCTTAGGAATTCACACACATTTGAACATTTTCAAAAACATAATGTCCTATAGAGAGGACGACTTCGAAGATCTGGATATGCTGCAGAATGCAATTTATGAAGCAACAAATAAGTGCTTCTAGGTAGAGTACTATTTGTATTTGTAGTGGATATGTCAAGGGGTCCTACATGTTAAGAATTTGCCAGTCAGTCATCCGTTCTGCAGCAAGCATCTCTTTATGATGGGAAGGTTACATCGGTTGGTTATCATCATGCACCAGACGTTGTCTTGATTTAATTAAATACTAATTCTAAATATCACACCATGCATTTTTTGAAACACCATCCACTCTCGGCTTCCTAATTTAAGAGACGTAACTCGGATGTGCGACGTACAGAATCAGGATATGTGACCTTGTATCTGAATTCGGTTTCTTCCAACTCATCTCATCCGCTTGTCTCTTGAGTGCTAAGTTTACGAAAAGAATCCCGCGAACAGCTTTATGAGGTAAATAATGCCAGTTCGCTATTAATATAATACCAGCAAAACACACCAGAAAGAAAACCAGTCACTCCACACCACGCTAATACCGTGTAAGGCCTTCCCTAACCTTCAAAATGGCTTCAGCTGCGCGACGAAGAGTGTCCACATGTTTTGTGTTGCATGCCATTTCGAAATGAAGCCGCTTGTTGGTAATAAGATCCCGAGAAGCTATGAAATTGCGGGGATGATGTTTGATACGTTTCACCCACAGTTCCAAATGGTAGCAGACAATTTATATGTTATGTAGATTGGGTGTTTTAGCTGTCAGTCAAGGTGCGATAGAGTGCATGCGTGGTCATAAAAGAAGGAACGTACACGTGCATCCCTGTGAACACAGCTTGAATGACGGTAGTGTCAGCAGTATACTAATCATGAAGGTATAGAAGAAGGGTAACACTTGGTCAACGAGATTAGACATCCTGGTTCATGCTCATGGCATCCTGAACGAGTATACCCAACTTATGGGACGAAAAACTCCCTCACCCTCAAAACGTCAGGTCCCAACCATCCCCCTCCACCCAGACACTGTGGATTAAACACTTCATTGGGACGTCGGTTGCACTCAACGCCTTGTATTATTTGACAAGAAATAAAATCCCGACTTGTCGGACCACACAGCACGCCTCCGTCCAGGAGCTGTTTAGTTTCTGGATTGTTTGGGCTACTGAGTAGTGCAGCTTTATACGCCGCTATGAGCTATGGTCTTTGGCCACAAACCCAACCCCAGATGCCAACAGCATGCAGTTCCTTTCGCAGTGTCCTCTAGGAAACTGGTTGAGTGGACCCATATTCACAGACTACAATAATTCGTTTTGGAGTTTAAATCGATTGTCACTGACAAGGCGGGACACTCGGTGTCAGTCCCTCTCGCTTATGATATTTTTGCGATCGCTACTCTTACACCTCGACTACGGGTAGCTGGCCGCTGTGGCCGAGCGGTTCTAGGCGATTTAGTCCGGAACCGCGCTGCTGCTACTGTCGCAGGTTCGAATCCTGCCTCGGGCATGGATGTGTGTGATGTCCTTAGGTTAGTTAGGTTCAAAATGGTTCAAATGGCTCTAAGCACTATGGGACTTAACATCTGAGGTCATCAGTCCCCTAGACTTAGAACTACCTAAACCTAACTAACCTAAGGGTATCACACACATTCATGCCCGAGGCAGGATTCGAACCAGCGACCGTAGCAGCAGCGTGGTTCAGGACTGAAGCGCCTAGAACCGCTCGGCCACAGGGGCCGGCTTAGGTTACTTAGGTTTAGGTAGCTCTAAGTCTAGGGTACTGGTGAACTCCGATGTTAAGTCCCATAGTGCTTAGAGCCATTTGAAATGCGGGTGGTGCACTATCCTTGTAGATGCATTGGACACTCCACATTGTTACACTAACAGGTCCGACAAATCTATTTTGTCCTCGGTCATTGCCAAGATAAAACACGATAAATCTTTTCTGCCATTATGTCGAGCCTCCAGGTCGACCCATCTTACTGCACTGATTCCCTACCACAGACTCGCACACAGACACTTCACTACCATAGCTTAAAACCGCTTTTACAAGATCTACGTTCTTGTCTGAGTTGACTGTTCAAGGCAAGTGTGTCTACTGCAGCGCCCCTGACGTTTTACTTTTGTACTGAGTTTGATTTGGCTCGCGTAATCATTTTCGTTTGCAAGTCGGCACCAAAAATACTTGTGTTGTGAGCGAAATTTTCAGTGCAGTTTGGCACCTGAACGTGATGGAGCACAAAAATGCGAATATGTTCCTGTTTATTTAAAAGATTTTGAATGAAAAGCAGGGTTCCAGCTGCCTCATTCTTCTTTGCTCAGCGACTTTAAATAATTTTCCCAAAAATTTGGGCATGCAAACATATTCTCGTTTTTTTAAATATGCAACTCCAACTCTAACAAACTCCCCTAACTGTAACCCACTCACAGCCACTAGTCCATCGCTGCTTTCTCATTCACTCATTCAACCCTACTCCGTGCCGTTGTCTCTTTGAGTCTTTCTGCTATTGTCTCCTGTGTCACAGCTTCAATCTCTTTAGTTCTGTCATTTGCTGCGCATAGCCGTATTGGAATCCTCGGCTGGGTCCTGGAGACGGCGAAAATAGAGTAAAGAACTCTTTATGTGGGGTTTTTCGAGGAACCGCCCATGAACTAATGGTACCTCAGTACGGCCCATCAATCCGACCGTAGACCACACCAAATGCAAAAAGAATCAATCGATTTTCTCCATTTCCCTAAGCAGGAGGAAGTGTGTATTATTCGTACTTTGACCCTGTACTGTAGGATAGTCGCACTAAGACGATCCTTCTGTTCAAAAATGGTTCAAATGGCTCTGAGCACTATGGGACTCAACTGCTGTGGTCATAAGTCCCCTAGAACTTAGAACTACTTAAACCTACCTAACCTAAGGACATCACACACATCCATGCCCGAGGCAGGATTCGAACCTGCGACAGTAGCGGTCGTGCGGTTCCAGACTGTAGCGCCTTTAACCGCTCGGCCACTCCGGCCGGCGATCCTTCTGTAAATGGTCTCTAGCGCAAGGGCTATGCAAAACACTTTACCCTACATCTTTTATCAGCAATAAAACCCAAGGTATGAGCACTAAAAAATCCCGTTTTTGTGCACTGTATTTTGGAACATGTTAGGTACCCATGCTGTCGCATGCATACCGATATACATTGAGTTTCTCGAGAAAACATATACTTGCAAACGCATCAAACAACGTCTAGAACTTAGTAAATAGCACCGCTTGACTTTATATTTCGTTTCTTTTTTTTCCCTAAGTGACAAATAATATGGAAAATTAATTTTTCATCAGAAAATTCTGACTTTTCAACTGTTGAAATAATTTCCATTGTACCACATTTATCTATTTCGTGTGGAGATTCGTCAGTTATCTCCATCGGGCGCGTCCCTATTCTTAAGGGGATAGCTTGCCGGCACTTCCGTAAGGGGAGTCGGAGAGTAGTGAGGAAATAAAATACCTTGAAAAAAACTAAGAGATCAGATCCTCCACGTTGGGGCTCGGCACTGGGCTAACAACGTCAAGAACATGGCACATTTGTCTATTTACGTACTTAATTTATAATTAGTGAAGGCTATTTTCTGTGAAACTAAGAATGGTTCAAATGTCTCTGAGCACTATGGGACTTAACAGCTGTGGTCATCAGTCCCCTAGAACTTAGAACTACTTAAACCTAACTAACCTAAGGACATCACACACATCCATGCCCGAGTCAGGATTCGAACCCGCGACCGTAGCAGTGGCGCAGTTCCGGACTGAGCGCCTAGAACCGCTCGGCCACCGCGCCCGGCTGTGAAACTAAAGTACTGGGTGGTTGTCACTGAAGTGCAGCTAATCACGGAGGTCCTATGTGAGCTATAATTATCGTATGGCAGCAAAACGTGGTAGATAGGCCAATGCGTTACTGCGGAACCGATTTCCGGAGGATAAAACGTAGTTCCAATTTGACCACCAGGTGCAAATCTGGCACTGTATAGCATCCGGTCGATGACTCCGGTGCTGATATTGAAGAAATTGTGTAAGCGGCGGTTAATACGAGTAATAAAATCAATATTAGGCTTTTCTCACTTGCTTGACCTTTTCTGCTCACGGCAAGTTCCTAATCCACTACGTATGCGAACATTTCTAAGTTTCGTGCCATAGGCTAATTACAGCCCACACAAGACCTCTGCGAGTAGCTGTACTTTAATTATAACCTCCCGGTATCCATTTGCTTTCAGATATTTCGTCTCTGTTGTAGAACACTAGACGGAAAAATGGAAGGCCTGTGCAGCCTTTTAAATGTGCCACAAAAAACAAAGCAAACAACACAATAAAGATTAAGAAAACACGGAAGTATGAAATCCGTTTCTATAATAAGAGTGAACTCAAACAGAATATCATAACTTCTGATGTTAGCAAATGTTGTCATTCAGTCCCCGGCTACTGCCTTTGCACAGTGTTCAGCATACTCAGAAGTGTAGAGCGCCTAACTCGGCACACTCTATAGATCACTGACGTCACAGACACACTAGCGACGTGGTTGGCTGCTGATTTACACGCGGTCACGAAAGGAGCAGGCCCATCGTTTAAAGCTCTACAAAGCGGCCAGTACACTGTTTAAAGTGGGAGTTTTTTATTTTTTCTGATGAGCTCATTTGCACATTTGTAGCCTGCTGAGCTAGGAGGTGACAAGATAGTTTTTAACCGCGACGTCACTGAGGAGATATTTCGTCAACAGAACTGCTCCTTTGGCGTAAGCAGGAAGAAGTGTGTAATGTTCATACTTTGACCCTATACTGTGGGATAGTGACACTAAGACGATTGTTCTGTTTGGTATACAAATGGTCTCTGGCCTAAGGCCTATCCAAAACATCTGACTCTAACATATTATCACCAACAGAACTCGAGTACGAGCACCAGAAAATCCCGTTTTCATGAGCGGCGTTTTGAAACGTGTTAGGTACGCATGCCGCTGCATGCATTCCTATAACACACTTATTCTTTCTCATGTTTGTGCCTCCAGAATTTTTTTTCTCGATTTTTAGCAAGAGGCACGATTTTGTCCTCTGATACGCTTTCTTCTTTTTGATTTCTTTGCATCAAAGCGTCAATTTCATTAATAGACTCATTAGACTCTATGTAGGATTCATTTGGATTAGTTCTGTTGACCAGCTCAGTCATCTCTTCGTCAGTGAAGTTCGATAATCAAGCGGAAAATATATAACTACACTTCAGATAACGTAAACAGAGACAGCATTGAGTCCCGAGGTAGCATGCGCGATACTTAAAATAAAGCTTATAAATCCATTACGACGTTAATTTATAGCTTGCTATTAACTGATGGATGTCTGTGCAGTTTTAATACAGTATTAAAACATGTGAAAGCATGGTGGGGTTACTTTGCTGCACCGGGACTCGAACCCGGACTATCCGCTTACGCGACCGCTTCAAGCTATCCGAACACGAATCGAGGCCAGACCCAAAATTCCATATGTCGTCGTCCATGTGCCACAACCTGCACTCGTACGTTTCGTATATTGCCGTCCAGGAAGGAAATATTTATTGAGAGTCGAGGGTCTGGTATTGGCTAATAAATACGAAATAACAGTGCCTTTGTTGTTAAGAAGTACGATGCAAAGTTCCTTCCGAGATGGATGCATGTCTGAAGGAACAGCCACTCCGGCTACTACAGCCGCCAAGAAATACAGGAAATGTATTCCCAAATGCGAATATGAGCCACCCTCACCTGTATATTGGAATGACGACACTGAAGATTTGTTCCGGACCTGGACTCTAATCGAAATTTTCCGTTATAAGCGAGCGGTCGGTTGAACAACTTCGGCTATCTTTGCAAGGATCACGTACGAGTGCATGTTGTGATACATGGACGACGACATATCGAAGTTAGGATCTGGGCGTCCAATATACAGCCGATGTTCACATTCGCAATTGCGAATAGATTTCCTGTACACCTAGAAGGATGTGGAAAGAAGATTAGAGAGAATTATCTCACTGACTGCAAAGTCATTGACACAGAGCACATGCTCAATTAGAGGATGAAAGGGCCGTTAATTTGCCATGTTACAAAAGCCTTTTATATATTTTCACTTAATCGATTAAGGGAAACTATACATGGATGGCTGGACGCGTCGAATGCGAATCCAGTGCGTTAACCGCAGCAGGTTTGCACGGTAGCTGAGTTGGAGAAGAATGTGGGTTTGCTCAGTAATTGCAGCAGAATGCGAGCAGTGGGTTTAATTCGCGGGGCTGGAGCGGTCGCGGCCAGGCGCTGACTGAACTATGAGCTGTCAGCGCAGGGTGTCGGCGTGCTAATTGATCCGCGGCTGCGGCGGGCGTGCGGTGCCGAGCAGCTGCCATTAGAGGCGGCCCGCAGCCGCCGGCTCCCACGGAGCCGTGGCCGCAGCGTCCCCTGCTGGACCGAGCTGTCCTCCTCAGTGACGTCGCGGTTAAAAACTATCTTGTCACCTCCTAGCTCAGCAGGCTACAGATTTGCAAATGAGCTCACCGGAAAAAAATATTAAACGCCCACTTTAAACAGTACACTGACCGCTTTGTAGAGCTTTAGACGATGGGCCTGCTCCTTTCGTGACCGCGTGTAAATCAGCAGCCAATCACGTCGCTAGTGTGTCTGTGACGTCAATGATCTATAGAGTGTGCCGAGTTATGCGCTCTACACTTCCGAGTATGCTGAACACTGTGCAAAGGCAGTAGCCGGGGACTGAATGACAACGTTTGGTAACATCAGAAGTTAAGATATTCTGTTTGAGTTCACTCTTATTATAGAAACGGATTTCGTACTTCCGTGTTTTCTTAATCTTTATTGTGTTGTTTGCTTTGTTTTTTGTGGTACATTTAAAAGGCTGCACAGTCCTTCCATTTTTCCGACTAGTGTTCTACAAGAGACACGAAATATCTCACGACCATTACACCGTGTATTTAAAGCAAACTGTGCATCGTCATAGAGGCGCCACTAGCGCCAGCCTTACGCGACTGGCGCGAAATCTGAATAGACATCATCTTTTAGATGTAGAAACATGCCTACCGTCTACAAAAAATTCACTGCCTACGATACTGCAGTGCATGTGTTATTAAGAAGAGCGATGCAGTGTTCCTTCGGAGATGCATGCATGTCCGTAGGGACAGTGCATCGTTCTTCTTCTCAACATAGGCAGCGCAATATAGTATTTATCCGACGATACCAGGCAGCGGATGTGATTTAAAATTTCCTCCCTTGCGTAGGAATTACATAACATGTGTACGAGTACTAGTTTTATCACAGGAACGGCGACATATGGCAGTTTGGGTCTAGCTGTGAGTTGTGGACGGGCAGCAAAAGTGGTAAAGACGACCACTCGCATAAAGCGGTGAATCTGAGTCACCGCCCAGTTCAAGTTTTCATTGCCGTTATTCACTTATAGAACTGACAGCTATACATACACAACTGCGAATACGTAACATGAAATTCGTTGTTAAATAGCATTAACGCAAAGTGTTTACCACAAATATGGCTAACTGGCACTTTTAATAGGTGCTTGGGACTGAAGAGGATATTAGCACAGCAGTATAGCGACACTCGGTCAATCTGGTCCACTAGATCTTGGAGCATTACTCCACCTACTGTTGCCGTCCTCCGTTCTATAGAATGCAGAAATAATTTATGATAGAGCAAAAAAGGTATACATCGGTATTTTGAGTAAGATGCTGAAATCTGCATTCATTTGTGGCGCCACTTCACCACAATCGAGAAGTTCCGAGTGGCTGTGGCGTCCAGCTGCTGAGTGAAGTGTTCAGACACGGTGCCCGAGCCTTATATGTAAAGACGCGCCTGTGGATGAGGAGCCGGTGCACGGGTGAGAAGCCCACTTGCCCCTAACCTGGCGAGGGAGTTTCGATCGGGAGAAGGGAGGGCGGAGCACGGATGGACCGAGAAGATGGATAGGCAGACTGAGAACGGGTTGAGGTAATGGTGAGACTCATTTTTTACTTTTGCGAAACAAATGCTAACACTATTCTTTATTTACATAGATAACAATCTTTGACCATCCTAATCCTAAATCAGTACGTTTTGTGAGTGTCGTCATTAATACACTACGCACCATTAAAATTGCTACACCACGAAGATGACGTGCTAAAGACGCGAAATTTAACCGACAGGAAGAAGATGCTGTGATATGCTAATGATTAGCTTTTCAGAGCATTCACACAAGGTTGGCGCCGGTGGCGACACCAACAACATGCTGGCGTGAGGGAAGTTTCCAACCGATTTCTCATACACAAACAGCAGATGACCGGCGTTGCCTGGTGAAACGTTGTTGTGATGCCTCGTGTAAGGAGGAGAAATGCGTACCATCACGTTTCCGACTTTGATAAAGGTCGGATTGTAGCCTACTGCGATTGCGGTGTATCGTACCGTGACATTGCTGCTCGCGTTGGTCGAGATCCAACGACTGTTAGCAGAATATGGAATCGGTGGGTTCGGGAGGGTAATACGGAACGCCGTGCTGGATCCCAACGGCCTCGTATCACTAGCAGTCGAGATGACAGGCATCTTATCCGTATGGCTGTAACGGATCGTGCAGCCACGTCTCGATCCCTGAGTTAACAGATGGGGACGTTTGCAAGACAACAACCATCTGCACGAACATTTCGACGAAGTTTGCAGCAGCAGAGACTATCATCTCGGAAACCATGGCTGCGGTTACCCTTGATGCTGCATCACAGACAGGAGGGCCTGCGATGGTGTTCTCAACGACGAACCTGGGTGCGCGAATGGCAAAACATCATTTTTTCGGATGAATCCGGGTTCTGTTTACAGCATTATGATGGTCTCATCCGTGGTTGGCGACATCGCGGTGAACGCACATTGGAAGCGTGTATTCGCCATCGCCATACTGGCGTATTACCCGGCGTGATGGTATGGGGTGCCATTGGTTACACGTCTCGGTCACCTCTTGTTCGCATTGACGGCACTTTGAACAATGGACGTTACATTTCAGATGTTTTACGACCCGTGGCTCTACCCTTCATTCGACCCCTGCGAAACCCTACATTTCAGCAGGATAATGCACGACCGTATGTTGCAGGTCCTGTACAGGCCTTTCTGGATACAGAAAATGTTCGACTGCATCCCCGGCCAGCACATTCTCCAGATCTCTGACCAACTGAAAACGTCTGGCCAATGGTGGCCGAGCAACTGGCTCGTCACAATACGCCAGTCACTGCTCTTGATGATCTGTGGTATCGTGTTGAAGCTGCATTGGCAACTGTACCTGTACACGCCATCCAAGCTCTGTTTGACTCAATGCCCATGCGTATCAAGGCCGTTATTACGCCCAGAGCTGGCTGTTCTGGGTACTGATTTCTCAGGATCTATGCACCCAAATTGCGTGAAAATGTAATCACATGTCAGTTCTAGTATAATATATTTGTCCAATGAAAACTCATTTATCATCTGCAATTCTTCTTGGAGTAGCAATTTTAAAGGCCAGTAGTGTATCTGAAATCTAATGGTGAAATGAATAATTATCACTTTTGTAATCAAACCCTTGAGATTGTATCGAAGTAATGTGATCAACAAATCTGCTGTCGGGACATTCCATCCGTACATACCTGCAAGAAGTACTATTGCAGAATCTTCGTCCTTATCGACTTTGACATTTACTGATCCATACCGCTGAGTGTAGGCGTTATTGTGTAACGTGTAACTAGACTGCCCTTGCTGTTTGACGAAAATATAAGGAAGATCGATGAATTGCGTTTAATGTCCCATCGAGAGTGATGTTGATATAAACGGAGCGCAAGCTCGGATAGGGGAAGAAAATCAGCCTTGTCCTTCTTTAAAGGAACCATCCCGTCATTTGTCTTAAACACTTTAGGAAATCACGGACAAATCTAAATCTGGGCCACCCCTGACAGCCTCGCGCATTAGCACGCCGCTTTCGAGATTCCCGAATCGAAGCCGCCCAGCGGATTAACGAGGGCCGGGGTGTCGTCTATTATGTTTGCGGTTTTTGGACGTTTTCTCATAACCGACTAGGTGAATACCGGGATGGTATCTACGTCCCACTTCAGCTCCACGATTTGCAAACTTTTCGGAAACGATATCACACTGTCACATTGGATAGCACGAGACGCAGACAAATGTGGTACACAAATTCCGTCCCAGGAGGGAAAGGGTGATGACAGCAAGGGTGCCCGATCACTCTTACTTTGCCAGATGGGACACAGCCAGGAAAAGAAGAATAAAAAGATGGATAATCGAAATCCGAACCGCCGCCCTTCCTAATATGAATTCAGTGTGCTGCCAATGTGCCTCACTTCCTTTGATGATAACAGTTTCAACCTTCTTGGTCCAGGACTTATCCCGTATCTTCATGGACTCGGCATATTAACTTTAGGATTTCGCGAAGAAGGTGGCAGAGAGTTGTCGGACGCCCTTTCTGTCACCACTCTCACTTCCCTCTCTTCCCATCCCCCCACCACCCACCGCTGACCGAACTGCCTGTGTCTAGTGATGTGTTATCCCATATGAAAGTTTTCGAAATGTTTCCGAATCTTAAAATGCAGCAGGACGTGGGTACCAGTCCTGTATTCACCTAGTCGGATATGGGAAGTCACTGAAAAACCACATCCAGATTAGTCAGCGCACTGGCCCTTGTCGTTAATGTGTAGGGCGGATTCGATCCGCAGCCGGTGCTCCTCCCCGAATCCTGGAAGCGACGTGTTAGCGACCTCCTCTCCGGGCCGGTTAATGAGGTAGTTTCACTGACTCACGTAATTGTACTTCCAGGCATAGTGCATGGGAATGCGTATGTTCTATTGGACTGTGCTTTTTCAATAAGTGTCATTAATAACAATGAATCGAAATCTGAAAGAAAATGTCAGCATGAGTATATTAACACAACTGTTGCTGAAATAATACATTCAGAAAGGGTCAGTCTCCTTCGTTCTGAAATTAGTTAACGCTGCAACGAGTTCAGATACTTTATGGAAAGTAGCAAGGTTACTTTGTATTTCTTATGTTATTTGTTTGAAGTTAACATAAACGGGATTGGATTTTTTTTAATTTTTGGAAGTTTGTGGTAAGTTCCCATAGGACCAAACTGCTGAGATCATCGGTCCCTAGGCTTACACACTACTTAATCAAACTTAAACTAACTTAAGCTAAGGACAAAACACAGAGCCATGTCCGAGGGAGGACTCGAATCACCACGGGGGGAGTAAACGCGATTGATCTCTGGATCGCCACATTGTGTAGTTCACTAGTTTTAAGTTCCTTATCCTCGAGCTGAAACCCTAACATTGGCACCTGTCCATTTGTGCGCCATTTTGATTTCGTGGTATTCTAAGGATAGTGCATTATCTCTGTCTCAATCAGCTGCACAGAACATTTGTAAAAAGAAAAGTTGTGGCGTAAGTTTTACGCTGCATGGTACTTATTATCACTAATGTTTTTAATTAATCAATAAATAAAAAAATCGCAGAAATTAGAACATTCAAATGAATGATGTCAACACAAACATCAAATTTATCACCCACAGCAGAGAAAAAATGGACTTTAATCGAGCTAAGTAAATGTTTGTCTTAGGAGTAGTACAGCACAAGCGCAAATCGTAAACGTAGTTATAGAACGAATCAGCAATTATGAATAATCACTATGTCGGGGATGCATTGATTTCGAAAAAGCCGTTGAGTCAGTTAAATAAATGTATGCTAACATCCTTTGAGAGACGAGACTCTGATTCAGCTTATGTTTGAGGATACGTAGTTCTAAAGCCTCCGATAGGCTTAATCAAGACATCGGTAATTCCATACTCTCCATATCATCAAACCTTTTCTCAGTAATCGAGTGAGGTGGCGCAGTGGACTCACAATAGCGCGGACGGTGGTTCTGGTGCCCTTCCCCCCACCCTCCCAGTCATCCAGATATACATTTCCCGTGGTTTTCTTAAACGTGTAAGGCAAGTGTCGGGATGGTTCCCATGAAGAGCCCACGGACAAATTTTTATAATGTGCAGAACACCAACGTCACCTCCAGTATTGAAACTTCGAAAAACCATTGGCAGCCAAACACACTGTAATGAATAAACACGAGATAACATTCGAACACTCGTGGACTCCATCCCATGTTCGAATTATTGTGGCTCTGTGAGTGACGAAGCCCTTGGTGCTGTAAACAGAGGAGACAGCTAATTGTTTACCTGTGGCAACACCTTCAAAAGATACATCGATTGAACACTCAGCCACCGAGAGAAGCGGGCCTTTCATAAAGAGAGGAATGCATCAAATTGTTTACCATCTGATTCGAGTGGCGGGGGTGTAAGTGAATACGCACAGCGAGCGTAAACTCCATTTCCCGGCGCAGAGTGCGTCACCCTGAGATTCGCCATCTCCGTTTAACATCATGATGACGTAAGCCAGCCAGACGTACAAGCAATAGCCTCGCCACCTTCACGACAGTCATATTTAGCCCTGACGACAACGACTGAGGCTGTTATATTATTTAGTAACTTTATCTGAAGTTGAACTATTTAAACAGTGAAAGAGACATTTGTACCCACTGGAAGAAACGTTCGTTGGACACCGCCAGTGGCGGATAGGTGCTGTAAACGGGAAAGATAGCCTATTTTTGCCCTATACATTGAGTGATTTCTGTACCTCAAGCATCTAATCGTGTAACAGAGTTACTCTCTACAAAGTGTTTATAGGCGTTGCTGGTTTAGAACTGATGGTATATGCAATCCCTTACGGTCAGGGTGTAGCCATCGATGGTGGCATATTCGCTACACATAGCGGTCATTGTACATATTCAGATTCTTTAGTCTAAACAGTATTGATCCATTAGACAGTGAACTCTATGGGGTGACAATTATTGAACTACATTAAAAAAAGAACGTAAATTAGTTGCAAACTACGGCGTGTACAGACTTTATCCAGCATGCAAACGTCATACAGATATTCCGATTTACGTTATGAAATGTTCGATATGCCTGCCACCATTGGTGATGATGTGTCGCTGACGAATAGCGAAATTCTGCATGACCCGTTGAAGATTCGGAACATCGATGCTGTCGATGACCTCCTGAGTGGCTCAGTAATGGTTTTGGGGTTATTGCTGTACACCTTGTCTTCAATACAGCCCCTAAAAAAGGAGTCGCATGTGTTCAGATCCGGAGAATATCGCGGCCAATCGAGACGAATGCCAGTAGCCTCTGGGTACCGCACAGCCAGAATGCGCCCCCCAAAGTGCTGCTTCAGGACATCAAACACTCTCCTGCTTTGATGGGGTCGAGCTCAGTCTTGCATGTAACACGTCTTGTCGAAATAAGAGTCACTTTGAATAATGAGGATGAAATCATCTTCCACAACCTTCACGTACCGTTCGGCAGTCACCGTGCCATCAAGGAATATCGCACCGATTATTTCGTGATTGGAAATTGCACACCACGCAGTCACTCGTTGAGGGTGAAGAGACTTCTCTATCGCGAAATGCGGATTCTCAGTCCTCCAAATGCGCCAAATTTGCTTATTGACGAACCCGTCTAAATAAATGTGGACTTCGTCGCTAAACCAAACCATAACGCGCATACTAATTCCCATAATGCCCCGCGGCCAACCGTGCAGTTTGGATGTCCTAACGCAAACCGTTCAGAAGTTATGACGTTTTTATTTCATATGGTACAATCACTGAAACTCTGTATATTTCACATAGACAGATTTAGTAACTGTTTGTTTATAGTACTCTGGTTTGAGAAGACAAAAGTAACTTTCGCATGATGTGTCATTGCCAAGTACGATAGCTTGCTGCAACTTAGAAATACATAGAAAGGACTGGTATAGTATTGTACAGGAGGTAACTGAAGAAAATACACAACGAGACGAACAGAAATGATAATTGTATTCAAAGACAGAAATTACCCTGAACTAACCGCGAATTATGATGGTCCGCTGGACATTACAAAAGGTTCTTAATAAGGTGGAAAATGAGTGCCCAGTGTACCCCTACAAAATCGTACAAGAGGAAAAGAGTACAGTGTCACAGTAACCTTGACGGTGAGTGTATCGTGTTCAATGATTTGGAGGTCATTGTGCTTCCACAAAGCGTAATACTAGGATCACCAAAACCAAGCTGAACGTACCACCACATGCCAAGAGATGGAAATACGTAACGCACACAGGAGCATTGTCGAACATGATCGTTTTGGTAGGCCAGGTGTTATACTGAGGGGAGGTACAATGTTGCATGGGCCTACTGACCTGCAAATCTTTGAACACGATACATTCCCTGGCCACCATTATTGTGACACCGTACACCTTTCACATGTGCGTCTTCTTGGGGCACCTTTTATTTATTGTAACTTTACTTTCAGCAAAGATTTCATTGCCAATTCTTACAAAATTTTGACGTTGTTCGACATCTATTATAAAGGTGTCTGCAAATTTTTATTTTGGTATCAAAAGTGAGATTTGCCTCTTCATATAACATGGGCGTAAATGGTTTTAGTTCAGATAGAGCCAGTACCATCAACCAGTGGGACGGCACGACATTGTAAACTTCGAAAAAGACTGGTTTCACTTATGAATTACTGAGGACGTTGGAAGAATCAGGTCTCTGTTGCGGGGATCAGCATTATTGGAGTTTTCTGACGAAGAAGATGCGTTTGTGCACGTAACTGACAACGATAACAGTGTCGCTGACAAAGATTGCGTGATGGCAATGGACTGCAAGAAATCTACGAGTAGGACTGTAACGAGCTATAACTGCGACCAAGGCTAAACCGATAATTCCTCGCAACTCAGTCTCGTAATTACAGGCCGCGTTCATCCACAGTATATGTGTCATAAACAAGCGGCATGTGACTGTGCTCGTATTACAAACACACCACCCAAAGATATACTTAACCAAACCGAGTCTAGCGTGTCGCCGCCGGCGGGCACACGTTCTCAGGCGTGGACCACTGCTGTGACCACCGGCGGCCTCGAGACGATCGACGTGTTAAACAGTATCAATATGATTAGCTACTAATGCAGCAACACAATACTGCACTTGGACCGCTTACCGTCGGCGTTGGGTGTTTATGGAGAAAACGCCGCAGCATTATTTTGAATTGTTTTTAGGGAAGTCTTGCAACACTTAAATCTTACATCTCAATAAGGCTTGAAATTTGGTTCTTCACGACAGCGAATCCTGTTTGTGAAAGCTGCTTTATTTATCATACAAATTACACACAATTTATTAGATTATTACTGATGCGGGACGACTGGTATGATGTACACCAAATTTTGTTTCCTGAGAGGACAACTGTGGTTCCGAGGGCGGCAGAACCGATGGAGATATGCTCAGTTTTCAGTGCGCTTCTTAGCTCTGGCTGTGCCATCGTCGTTTGCGGCGGAGAAACGCTCTTGTTCAGCTATGTATATGAGGCAATACCACGCTGCCTCAGTCGCTTTCCTGTTGACTTGTGACTCACTCTCATCTCCGCTGATTCAATAGTCGTTAACGTGTTACTCATCTGGAACGCCGAGCGGATACTGACTGGACTGGTATTAGTACTGCTGGTCACGACTCTCCGATTTCCCAAGGATTCTCCTCGATACATTAAGAACAACACCTGCGCTTATTGCGCCAACACTGTGTTCCTAATTACTCTAGTGCTTTACGCGATGGACGCGTACGTCGGAAATGTGGGGACGTGAAGTGAATGAATTTTGCGGGTGAGTGACGGTAGACAACAGAGACTCCGTTCAGCTCTCGTTCTTGAAACAAAAACCAGAATACCAGTAGAGAAACCTGTAGCAACAGGCTGAAAAACATCGATAAAGCACGGACGACAGAGGAAAGACATAGAACGACAGGAAGAACGCCATCAGCAAAGATTTCAGATTATGGCTTAGCGAACAGAAATTTTCCATCAACAGAAGCTTAGCCGTCTCACGCGCTGTCTCTCGAACTGCAGTGGGAGGTTTACTGGCCACCGTTTCTGCTAGCGTCCTTCAACCAGATCTAAAGACGAAGGAGGGCTAGATCACGTAGATTCATTGACTGCACCAGCCATTTATGGCATTCCAACTGAGGACGTTCTTTTTATCCATGCTGGCTGTCAATTGTTTTAATTTCTGTGTAATTTTTGCTGGTGGTAGATCCAACAGACTTGCAAATTTCAGAATCTCGTAGTCTGCTTTGGAGCTATTTTCGGCCAAAGTACCTTCGGATGTCAAGTCATTTCTGGTTTCAACAGCCAAGCATTTATATTTCACATGTTCTTCCGACTAACTTGGCCTCTGTCCCAAGCGTGACTTCATATGACAAAACTTCCTACGTAAACATTTCTAAAACAAATCGTTTGTTAGCGATGTGACTGCCGTATCTACGTAGGACGATGAAGTCCGCCGCGAAGCACTCAAGTTCGTCTACTATACTTTGGAGTCTGTGTTCTTAGCAGTGTAACCATTTAAAATGATCGAATGTAGCATTCAGCATCTGCACGCCCCTCGGGAAGCACGCAAATAGAGATGCTATAGCGTCGGCACCGAGTTTTCGCTGCGCCGTTACCGTTCCCCTCAGATTCGGCATCTGCGTTGCATTATACCGCTGACGCAGGTATTTGGGTTCGCGCTAAATTTTTTTCAAATGTCATGAGAGCTCCAACGTTAGGACGAGTGTA
This sequence comes from Schistocerca serialis cubense, assembly GCF_023864345.2. NCBI lineage: Eukaryota > Metazoa > Arthropoda > Insecta > Orthoptera > Acrididae > Schistocerca > Schistocerca serialis. The sequence goes on from NC_064640.1 coordinate 150,841,480, forward strand.
CGAGATGCCGTCGAAAAACTTCGCACTGCCGCAACATGCCGGCAACGATACCAACTAGAGGCTTGAGGCTTCGGAGATGATATCCTTCCACGCTCATGATACTTTCTGCCAAGAATTTAAATTTCTCCTTTCCACCTAGTTTGGATTTTGCAACAAAGTGCGTGTACACCACAACACTGAATCCTTCAGCAGGATCAACATTTTATCGGCCTTGACCGATTTTATTAGCTCTCAAAAAATACGATCTACATCTTCTTTCGCAAGGACATGTCGGGCGACAAGCCAATGAGCCACGCCGCTTCTTATCGTAAAAATACCATTGACAAATTACACCCCATGACGGTTAAAAGGGGACTTGTCTCCTAACTCACCAGCGGCGAGTGTTCTTCCAGCACTGTCCTGACCAATCAGTAACAGCAAATACACCTTCAAGATGTGTCAGAGCGCTCAAAAGTGATCAAATTGGCCTCCGGCCTATACCGTTGCAATTGATTGCTGTTCTTAACTGGTAGCACCTCGGCCATGTTTCAACGATATCTTGAATGGCTTACTAAGTGTGTCAGCTTCTTGGATTATGTCACTGTCACCGGTAACAAGCGCCCTCGGTTGCTGAGAGGTGGGAAGACGTAATGCGCATGGGAACTTAGTCAAACATGGTTGTTTTGGTGGTCGAGGTGCTATGGTGTGCGGAGGCACACACACCGATCAACGTTGTTGCTCCCCATGTGTGTGTTTGTCGAGGTGCATTCATCTATGACTTAATTTTATGGACGACAATGCGCGAACTGCACAGGTAGAGGAGTTCTTGGAACGAGAGGATATTAAGCGAAAGGGCTTGCCTGGTCGTTCTCCCTACTTAAATACCACCGAGAACGTGTGGGATATGACGTACTGCATCACGTGCGCATGCGCCAACGACCACCCAGCAACTGGCAACCGCACTGGTGGAGGACTGGAAAGCCTTACCATAAGAACTCCTTACGAACCTTGCGGGAGCACGTTGTAGAGCATACACTGCCGTCCGTGGTGGTCACACATCCTATTAACAACCATGTCCTGTCTTTTGTAATGTCAAAGGGACCATCATAATTCGCGGTGACTTCAGTGCAATTAATGTCTTTGAATAGAAGTGTCATTTCTCTTCATCTCATTGCGTTTTTTTTTTTCAGTTATCATTTGTGCTACACTGTAGCAGCTCTTTCTATACAGGGTGTTACAAAAAGGTACTTCCAAACTTTCAGGAAACATTCCTCACACACACAGAAAAAAAATATGTTATGTGCACATGTGTCCGGAAACGCATACTTTCCAAATGGTTCAAATGGCTCTGAGCAGTATGCGACTTAACTTCTGAGGTCATCAGTCGCCTAGAACTTAGAACTAATTAAACCTAACTAACCTAAGGACATCACACACATCCATGCCCGAGGTAGGATTCGAACCTGCGACCGTAGCGGTCACGCGGTTCCAGACTGAAGCGCCTTTAACCGCACGGCCACACCGGCCGGCCGCATACTTTCCATGTTAGAGCTCATTTTATTACTTCTCTTCAAATCACATTAATCATGGAATGGAAACACACAGCAACAGAAAGTACCAGCGTGACTTCAAACACTTAGTTACAGGAAATGTTCAAAATGTCCTCCGTTAGCGCGGATACATGCATCCACCCTCCGTCGCATGGAACCCCCGATGTGCTGATGCAGTCCTGGAGAATGGCGTATTGTATCACAACCGTCCACAATACGAGCACGAAAAGTCTCTTCATTTGGTACCGGGGTTGCGTAGACAAGACCTTTCAAATGCACCCATAAATGAAAGTCAAGAGGGTTGAGGTCAGGAGAGCGTGGATGCCATGGAATTGGTCCGCCTCTACCAATCCATCGGTCACCGAATCTGTTGTTGAGAAGCGTACGAACACTTCTACTGAAATGTGCAGGAGCTCCATCGTGTATGAACCACACGTTGTGTCGTACTTGTAAAGGCACATGTTCTAGCAGCACAGGTAGAGTATCCCGTATGAAATCATGATAACGTGCTCCATTGAGCGTAGGTGGAAGAACATGGGGCCCAATCAAGACATCACCAACAATGCCTGCCCAAACGTTAACAGAAAATCTGTGTTGATGACGTGATTGCACAACTGCGTGCGGATTCTCGTCAGCCCACACGTGTTGATTGTGAAAATTTACAATTTGATCACGTAGGAATGAAGCCTCATCCATGAAGAGAACATTTGCACTGCAATGAGGATTGACACACTGTTGGATGAACCATTCGCAGAAGTGTACCCGTGGAGCCCATGAGCTGCTGATACTGCCTGCATACGCTGTACATGGTACGGAAACAACTGGTTCTCCCGTAGCTCTCTCCATACAGTGGCGTGGGCAACGTTACCTTGTACAGCAGCAACTTCTCTGACGCTGACATTAGGGTTATCGTCAACTGCACGAAGAATTGCCTCGTCCATTGCAGGTGTCCTCGTCGTTCTAGGTCTTACCCAGTCGCGAGTCATAGACTGGAAAGTTCCGTGCTCCCTAAGACGCCGATCAATTGCTTCGAACGTCTTCCTGTCGGGACACTTCGTTCTGGAAATCTGTCTCGATACAAACGTACCGCGCCACGGCTATTGCCCCGTGCTAATCCATACATCAAATGGGCATCTGCCAACTCCGCATGTGTAAACAATTCACTGACTGCAAAACCACGTTCGTGATGAACACTAACCTGTTGATGCTAGCTGCTGATGTGCTTGATGCTAGTACTGTAGAGCAATGAGTCGCATGTCAACACAAGCACCGAAGTCAGCATTACCTTCCTGCAATTGGGCCAACTGGCGGTGAATCGAGGAAGTACAGTACATACTGGCGAAACTAAAATGAGCTCTAACATGGAAATTAAGCGTTTCCGGACACATGTCCACATAACATCTTTTCTTTATTTGTGTGTGAGGAATGTTTCCTGAAAGTTTGGCCGTACCTTTTTGTAACACCCTGTATATAGTCCAAGTCTCATCGAGCTGTTTCTCGGCAGTGGCACATCATGCGGAAATTACACTACTGGCCATTAAAATTGCTACACCAAGAAGAAATGCAGATGATAAATGGCTATTCATTGGACAAATATATTATACTAGAACTGACATGTGATTACATCTTCACGCAATTTGGGTGCATAGATCCTGAGAAATCAGTATCTAGAACAACCACCTCTGGCCGTAATAACGGCCTTGATACGCCTGGGCATTGAGTCAAACAGAGCTTGGATGGCGTGTACAGGTACAGCTGCCCATGCAGCTTCAACACGATACCACAGTTCATCAAGAGTAGTGACTGGCGTATTATGAAGGGGCCAGTTGCTCAGCCACCATTGACCAGACGTTTTCCATTGGTGAGAGATCTGAAGAATGTGGTGGCCAGGGCATCATTCGCACATTTTCTGTATCCAGAATGGCCCGTACGGGACCTGAAACATGCGGTCGTGCATTATCCAGCTGAAATGTAGGGTTTCGCAGGGGTCGAATGAAGGGTAGAGACACGGGTCGTAACACATCTGAAATGTAACGTCCACTGTTCAAAGTGCCGTCACTGCGAACAAGAGGTGACCGAGACGGGTAACCAATGGCACCGCATACCATCACACTGGGTGATACGCCAGTATGGCGATGACGAATGCACGTTTCCAATGTGCGTTCACCGCGATGTCGCCAAACACGGATGCGATCATCATGATGCTGTAAACAGAAACTGGATTCAGCCGAAAAAATGACGTTTTGCCATTCGTGCACCCAGGTTCGTCGTTGAGTACACCATCGCAGGCGCTCCTGTCTGTGATGCAGCGTCAAGGATAACCGCAGCCATGGTCTCCGAACTGATAGTCCATGCTGCTGCAAACGTCGTCGAACTGTTCGTGCAGATGGTTGTTGTCTTGCCAACGTCCCCATCTGTTGACTCAGGGATCGAGACGTGGCTGCACGATCCGTTACAGCGATGCGGATAAGGTGCCTGTCATCTCGACTGCTAGTGATACGAGGCCGTTGGGATCCAGCACGGCGTTCCGTGTTACCCTCCTGAACCCACCGATTCAATATTCTGCTAACGGTCATTGGATCTCGACCAACGCGAGCAATAATGTCGCGATACGATAAACAGCAATCGCGATAGGTTACAATCCGACCTTTATCAAAGGCGGAAACGTGACAGTACGCATTTCTCCTTCTTACACGAGGCATCACAAGAACGATTCACCAGGCAACGCCGGTCATCTGCTGTTTGTGTATGAGAAATCGGTTAGAAACTTTCCTCATATCAGCACGTTGTAGGTGTCGCCACCGGCGCCAACCTTGTGTGAATGCTCTGAAAAGCTAATCATTAGCATATCACAGTATCTTCTTCCAGTCTGTTGAATTTCGCGTCTGTAGCACGTCACCTTCTTGGTGTAGCAGTTTTAATGGCCAGTAGTGTACTTTCATCCATATGTTTTGCACGCTAGTGTTTCATGCCAGGTACCCATCATATACTCCGACAATCTCTTACCCCTTTGTCATCTACAAAAGAGAAACTTCTCATTTAATGGGGTCTTTGCCTGGATATTAGCGAGTTTAAAGCTGCAGCTTTGCTCGGTCCTCTGCATTGACATTATAAGAATCAACTGTGTTCGGTCACGACGATATACCATAGGCTACGAACGACCAGGAGCGTACGTCTACATGGCTTTAAATTCCGTCCTGCAAAACTAGTTTCAGATTCAGAGGGATTCTCAATCCTGTCGGTAGATCCTCACCATCGTCTGTGTCACAGTGTTTTGCGATGGGTGAACGTTCTGATCCAGTTCTACACTGCGCCGGCTGGACCCTTCCCCTGTTGACATCCGCACCGCTCTGACCTTTGTCTGAAACATCTGCCGCCGGTGCATTATTCAGCTGGAGTTCGGAAAGGATGTTACTTGGACCAACACTTGTACAGCTGGTGGCGAATTTGCGATTTCCCACGGAAAATACTGTGTAAATCGTTGAGAAAAGCTGCGTCGCTTACTATGACACGTCTATTGCTCGTTACTTTCCTACTTATTGTGTAAAACGCTTTGTAACATAGTGCTGGCAAGTAAGACAGTAAAGATAATGCTGCGTATATTCGTTTTGTCGTCCAGGACTGAGTCATAAAATACAAGCTCTGGACAGGTAATTCTGTCCCAGAGATGTACGATCTACTGTACTGTATCAGTGTGAAATCTAATTGTTACATTAAACGTGCGATAAATTTAGATGGGTATCGCTGTAGAAATGTAAGAAATTAGGACAAGCATGATTATATAAGTGACACGATAAATCTGAAATACAGTGATGATGATGAATGGAACAGTCATTTGCATCGACACCGGCACTGTTTTTAGTAGTACCAAAACTGCTCTAAAAACCACCCAAAGGTGCAATTTACATAAAAGTAAAGGACTGAAGAATGACCTTAACGGAAGCAAAAGAGAGGAAATATCAGCAGTGTTATGCTCGTGGTGATGAGCTTTCAACAAAATGGTATGAATCCAGTTTTGGTAAAAATCAAATTACGTTACATTGAACTGAAACACACTGTGAACTGGAAAGGAACGAAAGCAGGTGATAAAAGTTCAGGAGCTCATTTGACACACATAGAATACAATTCAGGGATTTATTTATTGTTATAGTGATAACTCCCTTTAAAAACGTTTTTCTGTCTAGATTAAATCCAGATTCACAATGCAGAGATCATATCACAGGTAGTTTTCACAGTATCTGTTAAATGTTAGATCTACTAGAACAGGTTTTGGCATGCTTAAAGTCCTTTCTGAATTTGGAGTAGGATAGGTAGCTATCGCGTCTGCTTGAAACAAACCAGCTAATTAAACCCTCTCTCACTATAAAAAACTTAATACCCAGGTAGAAAATTTTAAAGGTTTACAGTTTGTCACTACAATTCGCAAAATTCTAAGGCATGATAGTTACCAGATCAACTAACTGGGAGAAAAGCGCACCACTTTAAAATCGGGAGTAGTTGTCCTTCAATATCTGTAACTAAATTAGCATTTACTTGAGTCTCTCACAGTGGCTAAACGAACCTATTCCGTAGAGGGAGACTTCACTTGTATTTTCTCTATTAATCCTGCCGACCGAAGTACCAGACTAAGAAGCAATGGCCAAGGATCGGTCTATGGAGCATGCATTTTGCTAACTACCTCCATCGTTGGAGACGTACATTTTCATAGGATTCATCCAACGACTCTCATTCTGGTATCTGCCTTTACTGCAACTAATTATATGCAGTCGTTGCATCTCAGATTGATCCGAATCCCGAGCCCTAGTAATTTCATGGTTGTGACTTGTTCCAGTAACTTATATCCAATGGTGTAATCAACTAGTGTTTTATTTTTCAGTCTATTTACGCCAATATAGTGTATTTATCTATGTGGAAGCTCATCTCTCAGCCACCGACAAGGCTTCCATCCTTTGGAGATCTTACGCATTCAGCTGAAGTCTTTTTTCCGGACTGCACGTTCTATATTTACAGAACTGTTGTCCGTGAACAACATTGTGAAGCTACAGACATTATCCACACTGCCATTTACATATATCATTAACAGTAATACCGGAAGTTGTATTTATAGCCGATAATTTATTTTGGATGACACACAGGTAATGAGTACTTTAGAATACATCCCTGAGCGTGCAGTGCAGTGACATTAGTTCATTTATTTATCTGTAATACCATTATAATGTCCAGTATACGACGAACTTTTTCATATGTGATTAGAGTGCTCGAGGCGTAAATGTTTTATGAAGGCAGTGCCAACATAGTAACTGGACTTTATAGCCATAGAAAAATTATCTAAAGACGTATCTGTATTAATTAAAATATGTTAGTATTGAAATACATTCACGCAAGAGAAGCTGTTAATATGCTTTTTTAGCGTTGTACTATGGCACCAGAGAGCGATCGAGTTGGCGATCTGCAATAAAAAGGTATCACAGTAGTCCCTTTGTGTAGTAACGACGCGTTATATGTTTGGTAAATCAAAGGACGGTCTTATGACAATGAGATGATATGAATGCGTCAAATAATTATGTTGTACAGTAATTATACAAGAGAAATTTCATACAAAACTCACACCATTATATCTTTGACAAAAGGCTTTTTGTCTGAGAATGATTTCATAGAAAATAAATATGATAAGAATGTTTGACATATAAAATGAAATTTGATAATTTCTGCAGACGAATCATAAACTAGTGTTACGAACACAAAATGACTTAACTCTAACCTAAGGACTATGCGGTAGTTTTCACAGATTCTCAAATTTGCACGTGAAGAAGAATAATGCCGTGGAATGCTTTATGCGATCCATTAGTGATACTATGAAAAGAAAGTAAGATTATTTTGAAGAAAAACACCTTGATTGCTAAAATTGTTATTTAATGACGCGTCTTGCCTTTTTAGGGCATCATCAGATTTTCTGCAAAAAATAAGAAGGAAAAATATCAGTAGCCGGAGATATGTATGGTCCTATCACGTACAGTTCCAAATAAAAATATCAAACGGTCGTCTGCTGACGGTTAGAAAGGAAACTTACGTTTGCTGTTGTGCTGTAAAATAAGCATACGTCAAATCGTACTAACAGGGCTTGTATCTATACAATAAATATGAAGTAATAGGGAAATCTTTGAAAAACCAAAAATAAGTACTATCGCAGAGGCAAAATTGAAAACTGCATACATTACCTTCAATACACACATAACGACAGGTGCGGCAGTGGAGGACCTCGCTCACAAATTGCAAACATTTGGCTTCATTTAAATACGCTGTAATGGAACTGACCAACACAGCTCCAGACGTCAAGCATGTAAGCAGCTAGCACTAAACTAGTTGCCCCTTGAAGCTTAATGGTGGAAACTCGCACGGATGACGTGCATGAGTAATTTTGAAAACAAAATTTAATTAAAAGAATGGCTATTTATATTTAACTCTTCTTTTTGCAGAAAATCTGGTGATGCCCTAAAAAGGCAAAACGCATCATTAAAAAATAATTTTCGCAAACAGGACTGCTTTTCACAATAATCTGTATTCAGTTGCTGTACCAGTCTACCTGATGGAATGGGAAAAAGCAGATGTTAAAATATTAGTTCCTTGACGAAGCTACAAACTTTTGATACCAAGTCGTAGGCTTATGGTTCAAATGGCTCTGAGCACTATGGGACTTAACATCTGAGGTGTTCAGTCCCCTAGAACTTAGAACTACTTAAACCTAACTAACCTAAGGACATCACACACATCCATGCCCGATGCAGGATTCGTAGCGGTCGCGCGGTTCCAGACTGTAGCGCCAGAACCGCTCGGCCACTCGGGCCGGCCCGTAGGCTTAATAATGAGTTTTAAAACGCAGCTCAAAAGGAAATCCTACCCATCGGGTACAAACGTTACGCTTACATGAAAGTTACATACAGATTACCGCTGGAAGGTAGAAAAGAAACTACGAATTGTAAGATGTTGGGCACTCAAGGAGTCTGGAGAATAGGGACGTAATAAAATAAGTTGATCGTCAGTCTGTGATTTTCAGAAATTAAGATTCGGCGTTACGTTCATTATTTATTGTAATGGTTTATGTTTTAGAGATGATTTTCCCGCTGTAAATGTACCTTAATTTTAAACAAAAAGTTAGCTGTCTACATTACATGATAATGGTTAAGAGGTAAGGGAGAATATTAATATTTTCTTCTATGACTATCCGTTATTACACCATGGTGAAAGACGATAATTCTAATGATTTTAGCAAATCTGTTTCATGGTAAGATATTCTTAGTGGTGAACGCTCATCCAGTATCACGCACCGGCTTCGTAACGCGTGGGGCATAAAATAGGTTTTCATTCGATCTCCGTGTCCTTTCTCATTTGTATTCACCCGTGTTTAGAATAGAGATTCGTTGTCAACTCCATAAATGTCTGTTGCGTTAGGAGTGTGATTACACGCCCCCACAATGACCGGTTTTAATTCAGCTCTAAGTTGGTTACCAGTAATATGTACAGACATCAACAATACAGAGACAGAAAATATTATTGTCTTAATACTTGGTCAGGCCTATGAGTATTTGTAATTCCATGTGTATTCTGGCTATTTTATATCTTCGCGTCAATGTTCTAGGTTAAACGCGAAACCACCACACACTGTATTTGCCGACACCGGACTCAATCCTTTCTCTTCTCGTCCAACATCATCAACAACACAATCTCGTCACATAAAATCATTAGGTTTCCTGTACTAAACAGCTGCACTTACGACGAGAGACACACAAACTGATGGAACCGTTTTAATTAGAGAAGTTGCATCAGACCGTAATATACAAGAATAACAGCAGTAAAAATGAAAACCCCTCCTCTAAACAAATACCCATGAGTGTTGAAGTGACTGAAATTTTTGTTATGAATTACCTACGGAGGGCGAAGATAATGGACGACTTGCGAGAAAGAATTTTTTAGTCACAAAAGTTATATGCAATTTCAGCACTAGAACAACAACCACGACAAGTGGTGCTGAGTGCTGTACACGTAACTAGCGGGCGAATCAGTTAAGTAAGATTACTACACGACTAAACGGAAGGCCACTGAATCTCAACTGAAGTACTGGGTAAATTAATATACATGCTAATTAGATAATCTAAAAGCTAAATAACTTATTCATCGATTCCGGAATATTAATTTGCAATTAACCTGCCGTTCAAATTTCCTGCACAACCGTACGCGAATAAGATAACTTAAAATCTCCTTTATAACCGGTAGCGCATTGCAATCTTTTTAGAAGTTAATAGTTATTGAAATATGTCTGTACCTAAATCTTAATACATTCTCTGTCATACGATGCATGGCGGATAGTACTTTTTATCACTGCCAGCCATTCCTTTCCCTGTTGCACTCGCTAATGGATTGACGGAAAAACGACTGTTTATATGCCCCCGTAAGAGCCCTGAGTTCTCTTAGTTTGTCTACGTGGTCCTTACACGAGATGCGTGTTGGTGGTAGTAGAATCTTCCCGAAGTTAGCCACAAATTCTCAGCCTCTAAACTTTCTCAGTAGCGTTTAGAGAAAACAATTTTATCTTCCACCCAGGGTTTCCCATTTGGACTCACGGAGCATTTCTGTAATACTCGCATGCTGATCGAACCTATTGGTAACAAATGTAGCAGCACCTCTCTGAACTGCTTCGACGTATTTGTTTAATCTGACCTTGTGTGGATCCCTGACACTCAACCTATACACAAGAGCGAGTTGCCCAAGTGTTGCATACGCAGTCTTTTTTATAGATGTGCTACACTTTCCAAGACTCCTGTCAATAAACTGAAGTCGACCATTCGCCTTCCCTAATACCGACTTTACATGCTCGTCCCATTAAACATCTCTTTTCAACGTTACTCCTCCATCGACGAGACTGTGTCAAGCTTTGCACCACTAATAATGCATTCGAATCTTACAGGTTCAAAAATGGCTCTGAGCACTATGTGACTTAACTTCTGAGGTCATCAGTCCCCTAGAACTTAGAACTACTTAAACCTAACTAACCTAAGGACATGACACACATCCATGCCCGAGGCAGGATTCGAACCTGCGACCGTAGCGGTCACACGGTTCCAGACTGTAGCGCCTAGAACCGCTCGGCCACCCCGGCCGGCAATATTACAGGATTATTTTTCCCACGCATGTACACAAGCTTACATTTTTCTATATTTAAAGCAAGCTGCGGTTCATCGCACCAAATAGAAATTTTCTGTAAGACACCCTGTATTACAATCTCTCAACGACGACACTTTCCTGTATACTACCGTGAACTCTGAAAACATACACAGACTGCTGCTCACTCTACACATCAGATCGTTAACGTGTATAGAGAACAAATGTGGTCCTATCACACTTTCCTGCGGCACCCCTGACTATACCCTTGTCCCTTATGAAAACTCGCCATACAAGACAACGTACTGGACACTGTTACGTAAGAAGTCCCCGTGTTACTCACATATCTAAGAACATGTTCAGTACACTTGGATCTTCGTTAACAGTCTGAAGCGGAGCACTGTGTCGAAGGCTTTCCGCAAATCTAGGAATATGGAATTTACCTGTCACCCTCCATCCGTAGTTTACAGGATCAGAAGCTTGCCAGTCTCAAGGAAATTTCTTATATTCGAACGTAGAACATACTCAAGAATTTTGCAACAAACCGTATTTAAGGATATTTATAAAACGGGAACGTTCCGTACAGGAGGAAACGGCGCATAAGGGCATGGTGTACATGTGAGGAACGGTAATTTTTTAACTTATTTTGCTTTTGTACATTTTAATAGTATTCAGTTTTATATTTTTAGTTTAATTATACGCACATAATTTTTTTATTTTATTAACTTAGCCAAAATTCTCTATGTTTTAGACACGTAGAAAGTTCAGTATTATTCTACCTGCCATTCAGGAGAGCTGTATAGCCACATCGCAGCGCCCGAGGTACCAGTAGGCAAACAACCGGAAGCAGAGAATCGGCTTAAGGACTCTGGATATATATATATATATATATATATATATATATATATATATATATATATATATATATAAATTAATCAAAGGGTAAAAACAATCAATACCCCCAAATTTGACTGTGATATTTACCGGCAAGCCATCCTACAGCTGTTAGATAATTTCAAAAAAGCATATTTGTGACACCAGTTATAAAATTGTATGTTTATTCTCTAGCGGTTTCGATTATTACAATCATATTCACAGGAGAGAAACAGTGTACATCAATGGATCAAAGGTACATTTTCGTCATATATGAGCCTACCAAATGTAGTTGTTGTTATTGTGGCCTTCAGTCCAGAGACTGGTTTGATGCAGCTCTCCATGCTACTCTATCCTTTGCAAGCTTCTTCATCTCCAAGTAACTACGGCAACCTACATCCTTCTGAATCCGCTTAGTGTATTCATCTCTTGGTTTCCCTCTACGATTTTTACCCTCCACACTTCCCTCCAGTACTAAATTGGTAATCCCTTGATGCCTCAAAACGTGTCCTACCAACCGATCCCTTCTTCTAGTCAAGTTGTGCCAAAAAATTCCTCTTCTCCCTAATTCTGTTCAACATACATAATTATCATAATAGCCTATTAACACAGTCCATATAAGCGCGCTAGGCTTTGGCACAATTATAGTGTGCACTACTATAATTGTGCTAAGGCACAGCGCATTTTTATGGACTGTGTTAATAGGCTATTATGATAATTATGTATGTTCTACATTTGGTTAGCTCAGGTATGACGAAAATGAATGTTTGATCCATTGATGTACACTGTTTTTCTGCTGTGAAGACAATTGTAATAAGCGAACCGGTGGAGGTTAAACATACAATTGTACAGCGGATGGCACAAATATGCTTTTTTCAAAAATAATTGAAGGACTAAAAATTAAGCCCAGTGTCTTTCGAGAGTGGAAGCAGCCATGATAAGCAGACAAAGTGCAACAACTACACTGTTCTTCTTTCCCTTTTGTGTCTACTACAAGCGCACGGTTTACAGTTGCCTATCATGAAAGAAGATTGGTAAACAATACGTCAAAAACATGTTTAAATAATAACATTTATGTCATAAATTGAGTAGCTTTGGAGTTTCGTAGGCGACAGTCACCGAATTTCTTATGCTACTGTCTAAAAACAAGCCCAGCCTCTGCAAAACCCGATGATAATTTCAAATTTTTCTGCACGCTTTCTTAAGCTTGCTTTTCAGATCGGTTGCCAATACTAAAAAAAAAACAACGTCGTTTGTAGCGTCAGACGCGTGCGTATTAAGCTCTAAGCGACCGTTAGCAACATGGTAACCGCAAGTTTCGGAAATATTTAGAACATTTGGTGCTAAAAACACCAACTTCTCACGTCTAGACGTATTAGAAGTTTTCTGTTGCCTAAAGAACGAAATCAATGCTACATTGTTAATGGACTTATCGTGGTTTAATGTAGAGCAAGCAAAAACTGCGATATTATGCTTGAGCTTCTGAAACACGCATTCAAGTACAGAGTATCCGGTAGCGAAAATCGAGGAGGTAACCCAGGCAAGGGCGGCAGGCAACATTATAGCTTCTGCGGTTTGAAAACTGGATGAGTATTCCAGAAGAATTAACACGTTCTGTGGGGGACTCGCAGGTCTTGATACGGTCGTACGGAGAGCCACTATTATTAACAGAGCATTCTGTTGGAACGCAACTAGAAGCCAAAATTATCGCAGTCCGTGCTTTTGTGTTAGGATTCATTTCCCACACGCCACCGTTCGTTGTAACTTTCAGGTCCCCTCTGTACTTCACTCGTCGTTAAGAGGTGAATCACGTACTTCGTCAAGCATTCTTATCTCCAAGAAGTTTATTAATTCAGTACTTATACTATGGCTGTGTATGTTTCTTGAAGATTATTTATACCATATTTATATAACTTCGCTGATAACCTCGCCGTTGGGCGCCCATGTGATGCCCCCCCTCCCCCCTCCCCGCCCCTCCCCCGATACAACTTAGTAGTAGAGGATACTCAGTTATTATTCCATGCATTCATATTAAGAGGCAAATTTGTCAGAAACAACGATACTAAATTTATTTTAATGTGGAAAGGTCTCAATATAGTGAACAAACTCAAATGCTCATATAGAAAACTCGTGTTTGTATTGAATTCTGTACGAAATAAAACTATAAAAAATACACGCATATAAGAAATTTGCACTTTTACGTCTTACAGTTGACTGATACACATGTTGAGTTCTTCTATAAATATACGTGGCATAACACGAAGGATCTCTCATGGTCACTAAAATGGACAATACATTTAAAATTTAAAAAACTGCTCTCATTTGAAACAACATTGCTTTGGTATCCACTGCATGGTTTTGGCATCAGTAGTCAAATATCGCTGCTCACATAGCCATTCTGGAATTTCAACGAGCTCAAACCGTAAATAAGACCTTCGTTGAATTTCTTTTCACTGCCTTTTGCAGCTATAGCTTGTTATCCTCACTCGTAGCACACTACTTTCCTACATGGAAACTGCAATATGCCTATGCAGAACAGAAGCGTTGTCTTATAACTACAGTCAAGTGAGTACTGAAGTGGAATTTACAGTAGAAAAGAATCTTGACTTTCCACTATAGGTGCAAGTATAAGGGGGCTAAAAAAAAGTTTCAGTTTGAGGGCGTTGCAGCAGCGTATATTCGATGTAACGTGACTTGGATGTGGATATACAAGCACCGACATGTTGGCAATGGATTAGCGTAACATTCGTGTCTTCCCGACGTGCGTGTTGTAAACGCGGAAACTTGAATTATGGCGACGTTATTACGAAATGCCTCCAGACAGGGCCAACGTGCTGTTATTCTTTTCTTGGCTGCCTTAGGACAAACACCTGGAGATATCCATCGGCAAATGAATATCTGTAGTAAACCACCGTTATCCGGCGAAATTGTTGTAACGCAGAAGTTACGCTAACTCAAGTGGGACACACACGCGCACCCGCCCTATGGTCCTGATCTCTTCTCATGCGATTATTACGCTTTTGGTTCCTAAAAAAAAGGCCTTGAAGGGTCGGAGATTCCTGTCGTACTAGAATGTGCGACGGAGGTTCGAGTCCTCCCTCGGGCATGGCTGTGTGTGTTTGTCCTTAGGATAATTTAGGTTAAGTAGTGTGAAAGCTTAGGGACTGATAACCTTAGCAGCTAAGTCCCATAAGATTTCATACACATTTGAACATTTAGAATGTCCGGCAGGCGGTTGCGGACTTCTTCACGCAGCAGGACACGGTGTTCTACCAAACGGGTATCTGCAACCTGGTATATCGGTAGAGTGACAGCCTCAATACTCACGGCAATTTTGTATGAGTGACATACCGATGCTATCTGTTCGGGTTTCGAACGAAAACTTTTTGATCGCGAGTATAACTGTTGATCAGACTTTAATGCTACCGGGTCAAATGTAGTCTCTGCCGTCGTGAAGGAATTGAGATATAGAAATAAACATGTGCGTAAGGTCTGATTTCTGTACGGAGCTCTTCTATGTGGCCTCTTTCAGATTCTGTTGTTCTTACATTTTCGCCATTTGCACCAGAAAATGGAGCTTTATATGTTTTAAATGTCTTCAATTTCTTTCCGTCGATGCTGCTTCGATAAAAGTATTTGAGTATTTAATTTCTCCTACAATGTCAGCTTGTTGTGCGTGTTATCAAAACGACTGCTAAAGCATTCGAAAAAGCGTACTTGAGAAAAGGTTCCCCGTAAACTAACTCAGTGCTACACTGTGTAGCCACTATTCTAAGGGTATCATACGTCTTAGATGTTACATAGTCATTTCCGATGAGAAATGACGTGGTTCATATTTTTACGATTTCTAGTACATCTGCGCTTTTGTAACATACGATCTTCAACAGTCATGGGAAACAGATCTTACAACACTAATACGCAATGCGTTGTAAGGTTTCAGATTGATTATATAATGGTACGACAGAGATTTAGGAATCAGATTTTAAATTTTAAGATATTTCCAGGGGCAGTTGTGGAGTCTGAACACACTTTATTGGTTATGAATTGTAGATTAAGACTGAAAAAATTGGAAAAGGGCAAGAAGTTAAGGGGATGGGACCTGGATAAGTCGAAAGAACCAGAGGTTGCTGACAGTTTCAGAGAGAGTAATGGGTAACGCTTGACTAGAGCAGGGGGAAGGGGGACAGTAGAAGATGAAAGGGTAGCTTTAAGAGATGAAATAGTGAATGCAGCAGAGGATCAAATAGATAAAAAGACAAGGCCTAGTAGAAATCCTTGGATAACACAAGAGTATACTGTAGTAAGCTACTAGATGTCCTATACAGCCAACAACCGAAGTTTGTGTACTGAGTGTACCCTTGTAAACCTAATTACCTTGACTGTTCGAAAGTTCAGAAACTTGGCTAGATGGTGCAGTATTTTGAAACTATTTCATACCGTGAAAGCTTACCAACTTATATCAGATATATTACTTTGTTAGTTCTGCTATTAAACCGAAGCTTCTGAAGATATTAAGATTCATATTTGGTTTGAGTCTGATTATTAGAGAAAATAACGAAGACGTATATGCGGAATGACAAATATGTGAAGAGCGCTTGTGTCAATAACTTTCAGCAAACAGTTTTGTTTAGACATTTGTCCTATTTTCAGTATGTTTCGATATGCACATCTGTGAGGATTACACATAAAAGCTACAGTACAAAAACAGCCAGTAACTCCTGTAACTTCTGAATTTTATTTCTCATCAGAATTTCACACAGAACTGATTTGGTGTCTTGGTGACCTTTCGGGACTGAGTAATAATCAGAACGTGACAAATGTATAATTCTTTTGAGGCCAAAATGTGTTATTTTCTCGGATCACCAGTGTCAACAACGGACTCGTATGTGCTCAATATCACGAATGTCATACTTTTTGAAAATATCACCTGCGTAAAGTACAAATTTATTTACCTGAAGTAACCTACTGTGCCACTATGTCAAATTATTATTGTCTTTCCTGATACAATACTACTTCAAAAGAGAGAGAAATACATTAAGATGTATACTGATGATCAGCTGTTGTATTGTGAAAAGAGCACTCCTGTCGCCATGAGAGTGAAATTGTTTATCATGTCATGCGATTGGCATGATTCCAGACATTCTAGCTGTGGGAGACACTGGAGTGCAGATTGTAAAAGATGCGGCCATAGGCCATATCGTGGCTCCAGAGGAATCGTGCACTCCATCTCCGATATTGTGGGGGCACTGGAGGTTTCTCGTGTGTTTATCATGGATGTCCCACAAGGCCCTCGATTCGGAGCAAACTGTCACATCCAAAGTCAGATTCCGGTACAACAACGTGCTAATGACGGCGGTCACCATCGACTATATATATATATATATATATATATATATATATATATATATATATATATATATATATATATATATAAAGCGAAGAGATGGGCTACATTGCAGCATATCAATCACAAATGCACTGCTAGGCAACAAGAACCGGTGTGTAGTTATACCACCCAGAGGTTCGTCGGCGCTATGTGTGTATAGAGGTCGACACCCCAGATGTGTACTTTTGCAGGGTTATAGGACACAGAACTCATCATGGCTACAGAACACCCTCACTGGTCGCTCTACGCATGGAAATGCGCCCCAGGCCTAATGACTCACTGTACACGGCGATGGCCAGATACGAAACTATCGGAAGCCACGAGATGCGATTCATCTCGCTTGCCAACAGAACATCATACAGGTCGGTGCTGGAGGTATTCTCGTGTGAGGGATCTTTACATATGACTAACGATACGAGAAGAAACTGTCCAAGCATAAGCATCTGTTTGTTTGCACAAGCTGCCCACAGTTGAGCGATACCTTCAGTATGACAGTACACCTTATTAGAACTGTTTTAGGAATACCTACGAACATGAGATTGCCGTGATAGTCTAGTGGTTAGAGCACTGGACGCCGCACATGTAGGTCACAGGTTCAACCTTAGATAGGGACAACAATTTTCCTCGTGCTAGCCGTCAGGTCCACTCAGCCTGCTATCAAATGTGTAGTGCAGATCTTTCCCGGGGGTAAAATGCGGCCGAGCTGCTGGGACCGCCAACCTCCCCCTCCTAGAGCCGTGGCAGAGAAAGGCTTGCACTCAACCTGCTGTCAGTCCAATACACCGGTCAAGGACTTGTGCCTCAGACTTTAGTAACACGAAAGTGTGTAAGTGTACCTCAGGCAACCTGACGCCCGTTCTATTGACGACAGCTGGGATACCATCGAGCGAAACGTGTGCGCCTTGGACCAAGTAACGAAATATCTACGTCAGATGTGGGAAATGGTAGAGAAGTAATGGGTCAGGAGGAGTTCCCAATGGTTTCGGCGCCCCGTAATGTCCCTTCTACGAAGCATTGCCGACGACATTTGGGAGAAAGGGAATACTACACTGTTCTAACATTGTGTCTGTAATTAATTAGCTCATTAGTGCAATACTTCCAAAATATAATTATTTTACTTTCTCATGATAGTACTGATGTTTAAATGTATACTGCATGGTGTCACAGAACACATTATTCATGCAGGAAGTTATGGATAACGGCATACTTGACGGATAAAGCTGTGGGAAAAAGTTGCTTGGATTTTTATAAGGGGTGCTCCAAAAGTTTCGGTTTGCGATTGTTGGTGCAGCGTATATGCAGCAACAATCCGATGAGGATAATAAGCACTGACATGTAAGCAAGGGATCAGTTTGACATTCGTGTCTTTCCTACGTGAGTGTGGCAAATGCGGAAACGTGAACTGTGACGCCGTTATTACCAAATGCACCCAAAAAGGACCAACGTGCTGTTATTCTTGTCTTAGCTTCCGAAGGACAAACACCGGCAGACATCAGTGCGAAAATGAGGAATGTCTATGGGGCAAAATATCTTTCGAGATGCTCAGTTGTCGAGTGGTGCGTCAAGTCCCGTGCTGGTCGCGATTCGACACAAGACGCCGGTCGATGTGGGAGGTCAGCCTCATCCATTACCGACCAACTCAAGTGGGAAACACTCGAGCACCCTGCTCTCTCCCTACACGATTATCGCGCCTTCCACCCCTTAAAAATGGCCTTGAAGGGTCGACGATTTTTGTCGGACGGAGGTGTGTGCCAGGCAGTTACGGATTCTTTACGCAGCAGGACACCGTGGTTTGCCAGACGGTATCTTCAACCTGGTGCCTCAGTCAGATAACCGCCTCAATGTTTACAGCCATTTTGCCTGAATTCTGCATGATTCATGTTCGCACGATTTGTAATGTATTTGTGCTTTTACAATGTACGATCTTTAACGATCATAGAAAACAGATCTTATAACAACAAGCCGGCCGAAGTGGCCGTGCGGTTAAAGGCGCTGCAGTCTGGAACCGCAAGACCGCTACGGTCGCAGGTTCGAATCCTGCCTCGGGCATGGATGTTTGTGATGTCCTTAGGTTAGTTAGGTTTAACTAGTTCTAAGTTCTAGGGGACTAATGACCTCAGCAGTTGAGTCCCATAGTGCTCAGAGCCATTTCAACCATTTTTTATAACAACAATATACAGGATGCTGTTAGCTAATCTACTAGATTTTCTAGACAGACAACGACTGAAGTCTGTGTACTAAAGGTACGGCTATTTTGCCTGGGTAGCATATCGATCCTGGACTGTACGGCTTTCGAATGGCTCTGAGCACTATGGGACTCAACTGCTGTGGTCATCAGTCCCCTAGAACTTAGAACTACGTAAACCTAACTAACCTAAGGACGGCACACACATCCATGCCCGAGGCAGGATTCGAACCTGCGACCGCAGCAATCGCACGGTTCCTGACTGCGCGCCTAGAACCGCGAGACCACCGCGGCCGGCACGGCTTTCGAACGGAAACTTTTAGATAATTGGAAGGACAAAGCATTTAGTGTTAGCGTATGAAAATCAGTGGGTTTAAAGGGCGTTTTGTAATACTCTGAAGCGCCGTTCGCACGTAAGTAAAAGATTTTCCGTACTGCCTGGTGTAGATATCGAACATGTTACGTCCTACACCGGTTTGTTCTACAATAGTTTTCGATTATTAAAACAATAATACTATCTTCTTACTGCAATATCGACAAGATACTAGTCAGTTTTACGCTATAGGCACTTCCAAACTCCGTACTAATGTTGCGCAATATTTCAGAGTTCCATGAGTATCGTGTACGCTGTCATAATCGCAACAGCCGCGGTTGTCATTATCACTACTCTCGTCATATTTACGTCAAGAAGTAGACGTGTAACATTGCTATTTCGGTCAGTTTACTCTTCTCGGTCCTCTAAGTTTCTATTATTCTATTTCTGAAACTAGTCTTCCATTAATTGTTACTGTGAACTGTTCACTGTCAAGTTTCGTCTCTTATGAAGGTTTTCATTTGTGGCTATATTTCTGAACTCTTATTTAGTATCTCTAGTTTTAAATCTACCTGATCTGTTACACAAGTTCACAGTCATGAATATAAAAATATCACAATAGCTATTCTTTTACAAAATTCAACCTTGTCTGTTTCCGTGTTTCTTTGAGAAGCAACTGTTCCGGATACCGTGTCCCAGGTTACCCTGTCATCTTTAAAATTTTTGTGAATTATTTAGTATTCCGAAAAAAGGTTAGAGCGTGTATTTTTTATGCAAAAGACAATAAATTTTATTTCTGTATAATTCTGTGTTTTTGCCTATGGAGCGTTTTTATTTACTTATTGCTTTTGTATACAGTACTTTGCAACTCATAAAAATCGGAGTCTCGTGAGAAGGAATTCAACCTTTGCATTGAACCATTTTGCACAGTTTACCTAGGGAGACTGTAACCTAACATCACAAGTTAGAAGATCAGTTTGCTTTCCGTAGAAATGTTGGAACACGTGAGGCAATACTGACGCTACGAATTGTCTTAGAAGATAGAATAAGGAAAGGCAAACCTACGTTTCTGAAATTTATAGACTTAGAGAAAGCTTTTGACAATGTTGACTGGAATACTTTCTTTCAAATTCTGAAAGTGGCAGGTGTCAAATACAGGGAGCGAAAGGCTATTTACAGTTTGTACAGAAACCAGATGGCAGTTATAAGAGCCGAGGGGCATTAAAGGGAAGCAGTGGTTAGTAAGGAAGTGAGACAGGGTTGCAGCCTATCTCCAATGTTATTCAATCTGTATATTGAGCAATCAGTAAAGAAACAAAAGAAAACTTTGGAGCAGGAATTAAAATCCATGGAGAAGAAAAACAAACTTAGCGGTTTGCCGATGACATTGTAACACTGTCAGAGACAGCAAAGGACCTGGAAGAGCAAGTGAACGGAATGGATAGTTTCTTGAAAGCAGGATATAAGATGAATATCAACAGAAGCAAAATGAGAATAATGGAATGTAGTCGAATTACGTCAGGTGATACTGAGAGAATTAGACTGGGAAATGAGACACTTAAAGGAGTAAATGAGTTTTGCTATTTTGGATGGTCGAAGTAGAGAGGATATAAAATGTAGACTGGCAATGGCAAGAGAAAGCGTTTCTGCAGAAGAGAAATTTCTTAACATCGATTATAGATTTAAGTGTCAGGAAATCTTTTTGAAAGTATTTGTATGGAGTTTAGCCTTGTATGGAAGTGAAACATGGACGGCAAACAGTTTAGACAAAAAAAGAATAGAAGCTTTTGAAATGTGGTGCTGCAGAAGAATGCTGAAGGTTAGATGGGTATACCACGTTACTAACTAGGAGGTATTGAGTAGAACTGGTGAGGCGTGGAATTCGTGGCACAGCTTTACTATAAGAAAGTATCAGTTGGTAGGACATGTTCTGACGCATCAGGGGATCACCGATTTAGTATTGGAGGGCAGCGTGGAGGATAAAAATCGAAGCGGGAGACAAAGAGATGAATACACTAAGCAGATTCAGAAGAATGTATATTGCAGTAGTTACTTGCTCAGGATAGAGTAGCATGGAGAGTTGCATCAAACCAGTCTCTGGACTGAAGACCACAACGACAATATATATATATATATATATATATATATATATATATATATATATATAGTTAATGCAGTCTCACTATAGAGTCCGCCTCTGTAGCTCAGTAGTCAGTGTGTCAGACTGCTATACGGACAACCTGGGTTCGACTTCAGACGCTGACAGAGACTTTTTCTTGATAGGAGGACTGGAATGGGATGCACTCAGCTTCGTGATGCCAACTGAGTAGCTACTTGAGTGAGATGTAGCTGCTCCAAGTTCTAAGAAGCCGGCAACGAGCGAGACAGCGGTGTGCTCACATCATGCCCCTCCATACCGCATCCGAGTGACGCCAAAGGCCGAGGATGGTATGGTGGCCGTTCCTTATTGAATGAGCCGCGAGGCCAGTAGACGGAGCTTATGTTTTTTAATGTCATTATGCCTTTTACACTCGCATTGCACTTTTATCATGCGATAAAAAGATCGTCAATGGAAACCACAATACAATTTGTGTTACCTTGTCGAATAACCTGTCTAAAATGTAGCAGCTGATTTTCACTGAGCTGCTACTTTCTCACTGAAAGTCTGACCTAACTGCAACGTGCTTGGTTGGAAATGTGAGACAGTGCGTCACTTTCACAACCAGTAGCCGTTAAAGTGTAATTACCGGGAATGTCACCAAGTCTTGAAAAGAAACAGTCATAATAAAGCTCAACGAAAGCAAAAAGACTTGTATCAGATTGTTATTCTGTGCGAGTTCCAATGTTTATTCCAGCAGACAGCTGCAGTTGCCCTTGTTTTGATTTAACTTAGCCACTTATCGAAATTTGGGGATGATTTATTGCCAACAAGAGGCAGACATGTGTGACTCATTTCGAAGTAACGTCTAGTCTCCAGTCGGACGATCACTCTGTAACCAAGTAGAATGGTAGTCATGAATGAACAGTTAAGATCGAACTTAAACTCAAAACAAGTACCAATCCCAAAAAAGGCTTAAGCTATTTCAACATAGAAATGGAGCGGATATATAGATTGAGTTTAGCCAAAAACAGATGTCATCTTTCTAATAATGACATGGAGTTTAGGTCGAAGGCAGTAAAATGTGAAAACACAGGAGAATTAATATTTCGCTTGTCAACATCTTCATAGCATGAGGTAAAAATCGATTTACATCAATAAGTCTCTAAAATCTTCTAAGGAAGAACTTCTTCTAGAGAAATCGATAACTTCCGGGTGCTCTAAATATTGATTGAGAGCATAGCTGTTCATAGACAAGGCTGTAGACTGAAAGAAAAGTAGTGTCATTTCCATTACACTTCTTTGGAGTAAGTGGTCAGTGCTCGACTAAGTACTGATTGTGAAGGGAAGATATAACACGGTGGATTTCATTAAAACTAGCAGATCGGCGACAACGAAAACCTGCAAACTAGTAATATTTTAATGGTCGTTTATTGGGGAAGACAGAATAAGTATGTTACTTACTGAGCTCCGTGGACGTGACATTAATCTTAAGAATAGAAAGGAAGGACAGATGAACTATAAAACGATTTCAAATTGTTTATTTCAGCATAACTGACGAAGATTAATATTGTTGGATTTAATAGTGTTACACAAAATTAGACGAGCAACCGTAGCTCAGTACATAAGCCCTCAGCTTGAGAGTTTGATACTACGGTCGCAGGTTCGAATCCTGCCTCGGGCATGAATGTGTGTGATGTCCTTAGGTTAGTTAGGTTTAAGTAGTTCTAAGTTCTAGGGGACTGATGACCACAGATGTTAAGTCCCATAGTGCTCAGAGCCATTTGAACCATTTTTTTGAGAGTTTGAGATCGAAATCAAGAAGCGAATTAACTATCACAGGTCGAGTTCACGCGTCAGATTGAGCTGAGGTGGTTTCTTACTTGGGCAAAATGCAACCCTCCACGTAGATTAAGGTGAGTCGTGACCGCCATCAAATACACTTCGAGCTCGTTTTACGAGTGCAAGAGGTTTTAAAATTTATCTTACGCCATAAGAAAAAAAATTTAAGGTTGCATGGCCTTACATGCCGAAGAAAGGTCTTTCTTGCTAGTGTAGCTATACGGAAAAGCACCACTCGCAGGTTTGTCGTTTTCCTCGGAATGTGTATCGACGTAGTTTCTCAATTATTTCAATCTATGATGTATGAAATTAGCTGTTTGGATGTCCGTCTCATGTGAAATGACTGAAATCATGTTAGACGACTACTGAGGAAGAAAGGAATGCTTACGACCCACCGACGACGCGATAAATACAGGCGGATTACAGGTTAGAATGGAGCAAAGATACAGAAGCAAATGTGTCGTGCTCTTTTTCTTTTTCTTTTTTTTTTTTTTTAAAAAAACGTTTTGCTATTCCCCTTGATCAATTTCGAGAAACCACGAAAAACCTAAAACAGAGTTACCGGACGGGGGTTTGAACTTCGATCGTCCCGAATGCGAGTCCCGGATGGTAACTACTTCTCCACCCCGCTACAGGGGGAGAAACAAAATTAAAAAGTCGTCTAACATTGTCACACTTGCAGCGACGTAGATTACTGGCAAGTCGCTTAAGCTCTGTAAAGTAAAGAATAATAATACTGTGTTCACAGTAACAAAGCCATAAATCAGTCTGCCCATGCTAATTCTGGTTTACTGTAACCAATATCAGATCTTGCATCCATTATTCAGAGTTTCATTCGTTTTATTTTGAAAGCTTCTTTGTATCTTGGGAAACAAGTCACATTCATAACCTATTATGCATATTTTAGTTAAGGAAAAAGTAATATAAGTTAAACTGAATGACTGAAACACCAATGGCTAATTGCAAGGAATAAAAATGAGCACTAAGATACTTTGATGTACCACAGATGAAAGCTGTGAAACTGAGACGATGGAGTTCTAGCTGTGAAAGACGCATGTGTCGCAATCGACTAAAATTTCTGCCTGTCATAGATTACCTTCGACTATGTGTGATAGCCTTTGAAGGCAACAATATGAATAAAAAATTAATTTCCGACTAGGATGATGTAGAAGTCGGAACTTATAAACAAGGTCTCCTTTAGTTGGTTTCGCACAATCGATTTACCATCCCTGAAAGCCTACAATAAGGGATCACCGTGTGGTTTCATCACATACATCAATAATCAGCTAGTAGGGAGTAATCTATCTCACTTACTCACATGCGCCTTTGGACGGACTTGGAAAGGAATGAAGGATGATTCTAGTTCCGCTGATCACCGTATCATGAGAGATGGAGCACAAGTTCGAAATGGACAAGGGTGAAGAGGGTAATCGACCGTTTCCTTGTCAAAGGGATCTTCTCGCTAGTCGTCTTAATAGATTTAGGGAAACTATAGAAAACCAAAATAAACTTGACTGGACGGAGAGTACAATTCCCCTAGACTGCAACTGTAGTGAGCTAGTTACTGGCTCACATCGTTCCGTGTGGCATGAAGTCGCATATTTTATTTATTACGAAAGGAGTGACAATAGGGTTTTTACAGTGCTGCAGGTATCACCTTAAATGGCTGTCTAATTTGTTCAAAGGTAGCAGAAAGAGGTATCTGCTACTGCAGTATTACGGCTAATAAGCCTCTGTAATGTTCGAACTGTCGTCATGTTGATTGTTGTCTTACTACTTACAGTTCTGGTTTTGGTTTAGAGTATGAGTATAAAAGATATGGTTTCCAACGTCTGAGTTTCAGGAAGTGCACAATGTTTCGATGCCTGTATTCTGTTCATTGTGAATTTCATTATTGTGACGTGGCTGTTGGAGAAATCGCAGATTATTCTAGGGGAAAAAATAACTTTCCCATGAGTATATAGTACATACAGTATAAACAAACCAATAAGGGGAGAAACATCTTAGGGGTGAAAACAAATGGAAGAAAAAGGAATTAAGATGTAATAATGAATAAGGGATGCACTCCAGTGACCAGCGAAGTGGGAGATTCCTATAATGACACCTCTCTCTATGCCTTAATGAACTAAGCCCTTAAGTCTTGTACTCAGTATTACTGATATTCAATTGTGCTTTGGTGAGTGAAAACCGTCAGAACGCCCAACACGGAGCATGTGTCGGATGGAATATGTTGGTATGCAGTGGGAAGATTGGTCTTGCAAAATAGATCATTGTTCGTCCTCCAATAGAGGCAGATCATGCACAGTGAGTGGCTGAGGCACCGAACATGATGATTCGCTTTTTACCGATATATTCGTGTATCACAAGAAACGGGCGCAATATTAATTCCGTTGCGTACAAACATTACAGCCGCGTTCCCTAAGTTATATCAGTAAGCGAAATCGTTTACGTCTTTATAATAAGGGCGATAGTATTGCGAGATAGGTCGGATGTAGTTCTCTTACACACGATCACAGGACTCAACTTTTACATTTGGATAAAATTCGGAGACATTGCGATCCATGAGCAGTGGCAGTCAGCTCAACTTGCTGTCGTGGATATGTTTTTTCACAGACAGTGAATTCCGACGTTTAGTAATCTAATAATCTAACAGTGATCAGAATCACATGACTCTTGATTCAGTGCTAAAGAAAACTCCGATCTGGAAATGTATCAGTGTTTGTTATAACAAAACAGAGGTTTTATTGCGGTGGATGCCTGATTGCGCAGATTAACTTGAACAACACATCTGATCGCCAAGTTAGATGTTGTACGTGAGAATCAGGAGAAAGTTTCCTTTTCAGATCATTCACACAGAGGACATCTAGATGATTGCTTTACCAAAGAAGACAATATGCAATAATAAGGTGGCATCAAAGAGTCTAATTCTTACTCCAGTAGATATGAAATTCTCTTGATCAATGTAGTGCTGACGTTACCAACGAGGAAACCTTCATTGGAAGCAGTTATCTGTTACTTGGAGCTAAGAGAGAAACGCAGCTTTTGTGGCACATCCTTGCAATGCAGGTACTCATGGTTATCCTTCTAGATAATTCGTAATGTTTCAACCATCATTTCAATAAAGGAGCACTCTGTTTACAGAGAACACTACAGCTTCACTATGGTGCTGCGAACAGGAACTTATAAATTACTTAATAAATATAATTACAGATGAAATATGAACTACTGCACCCAAAAATGTCGTTTAAGACCAGCTGACATGACATAAGGTTTAAAGAGCTACGGGACTAGGAAAACTGCATAATCAAAACTCACTTAACTTATTTGTTGTTTGGTTTCAGAGAGAGAGAGAGAGAATTCAATATTTATAGCATGAGTTATAGCGGACTCTGAGAACACTTTTGCTATTTTATCACTAGACAATTAATCGTATTTCTTCAAATACCACTGAGGTGAACGTTGTTATCATCTGAGTGCTCAAGCAGCATTGCATGTAACTCCATTACTGCAGCTAAATCTCCACGAAAAGGAATACAGCGAACTGAAGAGAGAGAGGCCATGTAACAACTTACAGGTTACTACGATCCACAATTAAATTGGCTCCTATAACTTCGACTGTGTGTTTCATAAGATTCTTTGATGGAAGCTGTTTAACAAAAGTACCTCGAGTTTACTACTTTTTTCTGCTTCTTTCATTCACAAAGTAATAGAAAGTGTTTATTAATCAAGAGCCAGCAATATGAAAGAAAATCCTGTGGCCCCAGGTGCAGAATATATTTACTTGCGTTCCAATTTTATTCTTATTACCTATCTTTCCGGACGTTCTACTGTTATAGCATTAAAAACCCCTTTGCCACAGTTCATGTACAGAAGAAAAAGAGCAATAGTTCTTATTACGTTAACTACACATCTCAAAGAAGAGAGTTCCACATCGTAGTACGAAAACTGCAAAACTGTTTCAAAGCATAGAAACATACTTAATTTCTTTTCCACCTCGAAGTATCAGATAATTTATGAACTTGTGTGTCCTTACTTTCCGAAACAGGATTTGTAATGTTATTTATTCAGAATGTACGTAACTCACAAATAGCAATTTACGATTAATTAATTTTAGATTTCTTCTAATGACAAAATTATTACCTGAGAAAAAGAAAACTGTTTCATTCATGACTGTTCCATTTAATATTACTCCATACAATCATTTCGCAGCAGTTTTCTTCGATTGCCCGGCAATGATAAAATCAACAGCTCACTGTTCTTGCGTGGTATTAACTAACAATGTAGACAAAATAATGTTGTTCGGTGAAGACACAGTCCACATGCTTCCCAAATTCCTCACTGCTTAAAACACTTGTTACTGGGCACCCGAAGCGCGAACGTGGTGTGTCATTGCCTATGGCAGGTCGCTGAAAATCTTGAAAATATACGGATTTTTAATACATATTTCTTTAAACTGTTATTTATTTTTTTACTATATAAACATTTATTATTTTTAATTCTTGTCTTTTAGTAAAAATGGATTCGCTCATCCCTACTAGCTGCCAAGGTGGTGAGAAACAAACTTAGTGAATATAATTTAAAGGCCTTGAACATGAGTCACAGAGTCAGACTGTTTGAGGAAAATAAAGTACACACGATCTCTTCTCTATTTGTCAGTGGTGGTATCACAACACCACAGAAAAATTAATAATTACAGCCTACATGTTTACACGCACTTAGAAATTCGCAGTATGATTGTTTCGATGCAATAATGCTCGGATAATTTTGTTAATCTGGGGCATTCGATATAAATGAAAAAAAAAAAACATAAATTTGTAAGTACACTGGTAACCTACCTGGAAAAAATTCGTGCATACCTTGGTATCATTTCTTTTAAAAATTTGGTAGGATTGTCTTTAAACTATACATTTGCCTTGATCTCTTCCTGGATAATTTTGATATTTTTATAACACCGAAAGAAAAGGTAATGTTCAGTATGACTGGCTTCAAAGGGCGTCATAGATGACTAACCAAACGATCGAATCTGTTTTAACAGAATCGATCCTGTCGAGCAGTTTTGAAGTTGGCAACGATGTTACAAATGACGTATAACGACATGCAAGTTGCTTAGAGATACAGAAGCGCACGCATTCCTTACATTTCAGGGTAAACTTTAGTCAAAGAAGTTATGTTAACAGGGACCCTTTTGGAAGAAAACATCAAATTTCACTAACTAAAGGACCAAAGCTGTGATAAACGAATCATACGGATTAATTCTCGAACTAATGTCTTGTTTTGTTTGGTTACCGTTAATCATCAACCCGAGGCCGAGATTTGGAGACGGAACACAAGGTATTTTTAGTAAGAATGGAAGAATGAATCAGATTTATTTTTCATGAACTGCTTTGGAATTCAGAAAATCATAAATTTGAATAGTGGGTGGGAATTTATACCTGACACGTTCCAAGTACTTCACCGATGTGCCACGACAGCGAACTCGTCTATAATGATGATTAGAGGGCAGTGAATGATACTCAAGGTGACGGGATCCTACGTCACAGATGCTGGTTCGCTTGTTGTCATGTTTCGTAACAAAATACAAGTGGCGGACTCTTAACCTGTGTTCTTATTGTTCCTTTACACGCTTGTCGAAGAGACTTCTTCACAGATGTGCATATGTTGTTAGCTTTTGAGAACAGTGAGTTTCTATGTTAATTTAGTAAACGGTTTAATGAAGTGTTGTGTCCGAATTGTAAGAGGCAATGAGATTCGTTACATTGTTGTTGCAGTTTACTGTTTGACGATAACTATTTTGTTTTAGATCAGTTTCCCTGGAATGATAATGGAATTACTAAATCGCTGGGTAAGTGACGTAATTTCGACAAAATGATGTATCTTGAAAACAGCACTAACGAGAAATATATTTTTATTACTTAGTTTCATGTCGTTCGTATGGTCCTTTCGATTAAAGGTTTGTGGCTCGACACTCGGTGGATAGAACGATTTGTTCATCGAACTCGTCTGCCAAACGGCAAGTACCTGCAAGTAGCAAGTGACTTCACAGTGCGGACTCCATGATACAAAAATGGGTTCTTTTACTGCTGGTTAGGACAGGTGATTTACAAGTAGGATGAAGGCAATAGGGCCATTTCAAGTGCAGCAACCAGTTTGGGTTTAGGAATGTTTTAGTTCTCACTACAAGATGGGCGCATGTGCGGCAAATGTCAACTCCTTCTATATCAAACAGCTGAATCGAAAATGTTCGAAAAATCTGTAACAGTTTCCATCCTGTTTGTATGTAAACCGCAGGAAATGGTATGTATTTAGCCAGGATGTTTCCTAGGACTGAATATACAGTATTATGTATCCACTAATGAGGTACAAAATTGTTTGGGGGAAACTGAACTTATAGGAACAGGATTTTCAGAATAAAGAAGCGTGTTGTAAAAATTATTTCTGGTGTCTGTTAGAACATTCTGCAGTGACCACTTTAGAAAACATAGTGTTTTCGCACAGTGCATGTATTCGGTAATATCCTTTACAGTTACCAGTATGTCTCTTTTCTCAAAAAAAAAAATTCCCAAATATAAATATAGTGCTAGGAACTAGCACTATAAAGACTTCAACGAGTTAAGTTTAGAGCAGGCGAATCATGTGTAAACATATATACTCAACAGCATGCCAGAGAATATTAAATGATGTGTCCATAATGTGGAGTTTAAGACCAAATAAAGAACATCATTCTGGACAACTCTTTCTACTCCACTGAATTGTATGTGTACGCATACCCTTAAAAGTAGTGTTTTATGGTATCTGTAATTAGCACTGTAGTACAGAAATATTACTTAATGTTTATTCATTTCACTGTGTTGTCCTTAAATAAAATGAACATCCTTGACTTCTATCCACATCCTCAAGGCCCGCCTCCACGTGATTAATGGAATATGGGTATTGTAACGCAACGTAACTGCAGCAGAAATACGATCATGAGGAACATAGCACACGGATTTAGAGAATTATACAAATAACATAAAAATATAGTTCTTGGGTTTCTATTTCTAATAAAATTCAATGGTGCAATGTAGTCACGGGAGGCGAGTTTACGACTAAAGATAGATAAGTTAGTGAAAACAGACTCGATGACAGGAAGCAAAGCAATGAAGAAATATTGCACATCATGACAGAAAGAGGACATTTACGCAGAGGTTTCCCAGATTATAATATGCTTATAGATGTTGGGTGAGCCTGTTTCCTTCCAACTTGGTATCTTGTACAACAGTCCATGTGGCTAAGATTGATCACTGTTAATAAAGGAAAATTTCTGAGAAGGTATGTAGAGGTAGCGGCATGGTCACAGTTCTTCGAAGCTTTTTCCGAAATACGCTAGTTTAACCTGAAATAGACTGCAGTAAGAACACCCCCGTCGTCATATGTCTTTCCGGTTAGTTTGTATCCTTGTTCTTAAACAGAATTACTCACAGCCTGAGTAAGCGGCTGGTTTCCGGTTTCGCAACGATGTAAAGTCACTCAAGAAATTCCGCTTTATGGTGGCCCAGTAGAGCCATTTGAACTGCCTCGTAGCTGTGCCGGGGCGAGAGGAAATAATTTACTTTTACTGCACTAGTTGCTTTTTTCCTTCCATAGCGCGTAATTCTTTTACGAGGTCGTTTCGTGGATACGAAACTATATGGACTTAAAAATGGGACACAGATCCGTATTCTTGTCTAATCTGTCTTTTATAATTCAGTTTAGATATCATTGTCTGTAAATACTGCGCGAAAATCGCTGAAAATAGTGGACTGAAAATAATGTCGGTGTATTTTATGTCAATCCAGAAATGAAAACACATTTTTTTGTGAGGGGAGCAGGTTTAGAGGTGGGGAGAAGTCTCCTTTCTGCGGAAAAAAAACGTGAAGAAGCCTTGTAGGTTCGCTTCTACTCTAGCGTCGAGTGGAAACCTAAGACCAATGAAGGATATCGGACGAAACAAGTGATCCGGCGATTTTGGCTACGTGGGTGGTCGACGTACTGTGATGCGCTATTGAGGCACAAGTTTGCAGGTATGACTACATTACCGGTAATGTTGTCGACTCGCAGTGGCGTGTGAATGAGACATAATATATTACTGGCATCATACTGCAGGTGATGAAACCAAAGGGGGCGAAGATCAGGCCAGTAGTTCGAAAGATGATCCGATCATTTGGTTATAATTTCCTTGCATATTCATAAACCAAAGCTTTAGAAACTGGGATACACATTTATATACAAGTTTAAGCATCATAGTATAATTTCCTATAAAATTTGATGCAGCTATAACAGAAATAACACTAGTTGTAGTTAAGACAGTTTGGATAGGGAATATTTGTTAGTTTTTTCATTGTCTTTGGGACTAATCATTCCAAATGATAAAAAAAGGCTGAAGTTTCAATAATATTTCTGAAATCAGACCAAATTTCAGCAAGACTATTTCGCAGTTCTGTGCCACATTATAAGATCATTTCTGTTTCATAAGATTTGCGTAGTCGATGGAAGCAAAAGCTAGAATGAAAGTAAAAGTGATTCTCCAGCAGAAGTAAGAAAGTTGTTTTGTTTGGGTAGATTGCACAGGTCGGGTACTGGCAGAGGTAACGCTACACCCAGCAGACAGAGATAACAATGGCTGAATGGGTGACATATGCTATGCGAACAAGAAGCTGCACTGAATGAGAATTCCGTCATTGCGGAACCAAAATGCATCACAATAACATTAAGCAACTATTTTCTTGCAGTAATTTCGCTAATTCTATTTGTGAGATAAAACGAAATAAAATCTCTGTATGTAAGAAAAGTGATATTAATGTATTTCATGATTTTAATTTACCCTAGTGCTGGTCCTGGTTTTAGCAGTAGTATATAGTAAAACTATGGAAGTGTATACTTTCTCAGTATTACAAAAGAACAGTGTTAAATGCGACGCGCAGAGTTACCAAAGTAGAAGTGTACACCACTGATGTTTGGATCGGCAGTCAATTTCTGAAAAACTTTTAGTTTTCACATAGCATGACTTCTCTTTGACGATGTCTTCCTGGGTGAAAATTAATTTGTACTTCTAAAATTTGTCATGGTACTCGTCATCTTGTCGTACGAGATACTCAGCAGTTTTGAGCGAGATACTACAAGGAAAAACCAAGCGTGACACATCCCAAAATACATGGAGATCCTATTAGTCTGCAAAGATTGTGGCTGGAAAAGGCATTAATTATCGTGGACGTCAACGTGTGACGCCCTCATCTCTGAAACAGTGACAAGAA
The DNA here is from genome assembly GCF_023864345.2 of Schistocerca serialis cubense. Lineage (NCBI taxonomy): Eukaryota > Metazoa > Arthropoda > Insecta > Orthoptera > Acrididae > Schistocerca > Schistocerca serialis. Next base: position 150,874,131 of record NC_064640.1, read on the forward strand.
AAGCCCGTAAAAACTTACGAAATAGAAAATCTTCTAAGTTGTACTTCTATCGTTCTTTAGTTATATAAAGCGCGTCGTAAGTATCACCGAAATTATAGAAAGAATCTATGAGAACGGGCTTGAGCTCTGTGGTTATTAACAACTACAGACTGAAACCAGCCTACGTGACAGCCGAAAACCGAAAGCTGTGAAATATTCAAATGGACGGCTCCAAGTTCCTCGTGTTACAATCTTGTTTCGTTGTGCTTTCTAAAGTCGGAAAAATTCTGGAATTACCCATTTGCCCGAATATGGTGCAAACTTTTTCTTTTTACATGTATTAAGGTGCAGCACCAGTAACGAGACAGTTCATTAGAATGGTTAATACCTTCAAAAGGTAGAGTTTTAACTCAGACGTGACGTGGTTTGCACACAGAGAAAAATTTGTAAATAAGTCTAAGGTGGAGAAAGAATGTGTGTAAGAATTGTCCAAGATTGTTGTGGCATTAGCCAAATTAGATTTAGAAGAAAGGAAATAACGATGGAATTAATGCACTGTCTTATAGAAACAGAGCGCAACTTAACCAGGCATAATAAAATCAGAAACCTGTTCTCAGTAGATAGTAACCGAAACAAAAACACTAAACCGACTGAGGTGTCGCAGTGTTTAAAGCGCTACGGTCACACTATATGTGAAATCTTATGGGACTTAACTGCTAAGGTCATCAGTCCCTGAGCTTACCCACTACTTAAACTAAATTACCTAAGGACAAACACACACACCCATGCCCGAGGGAGGACTAGAACCTCACACTATATGAAGAAAGTGTTACTGAATCAGGAATAATTAAGGCTGAAAGACACGACGTGCCTATGGCATTTGCAGAATGTTTGACTCCTGTGAACATAATGCAGATCATACGTGAATACCAATAATCTCACCATACTCAAAAATTGAAATGACGTGCTTTAAAACTATAAGAACAGCTTCACGTAAGCTGTGCCAATCATCACGACGATACTGAATAAATTATTAGATATTAGCAACGTAAATGAAAAACAAGCCTGAGACTGAAAGAAACTCCGCGAATTTGTGTTAATAATAGAGATAGGAGCATGGTCGATCTCATTTGAGACAGAGAATTAGGTCACTTGGACAAGAATGAAGAGGAAATCGGTTGGAAGCTTATTAAAGTTTTAAGGAAGTCATCTGCAGTCATTTAGGAAAATTGCATACTCTTGAATGGGAATGCGCGGATGAAGATTTGAAACCTTCTCCGTCTGAGTGCCTTATGAACTGCGCTACTTCAGCTAAACACACAAAGTTGTCGAGCGACGCATGAAAAAGTCCTGTTTGACTCCCACATTGAATATGTTGTGGTGTCTTCTTGTCAAGTTCTATGATCTGAAAAAAAGAACAGTAACCGATCACGAATTTAGGACTGAGTATATTTTCTTACGTAAACAGTGTTTATGGCTCAAATGGCTCTGAGCACTGTGGGACTCAACTTCTGAGGTCATTAGTCCCCTAGAACTTAGAACTAGTTAAACCTAACTAACCTAAGGACATCACACACATCCATGCCCGAGGCAGGATTCGAACCTGCGACCGTAGCGGTCTCGCGGTTCCAGACTGCAGCGCCTAGAACCGCACGGCCACTTCGGCAGGCAAACAATGTTTATGTTTTGTCATAACAGAAATACATCGATTACACTTAAAGCGCAAACGAAGGTGTTTACTGTTATGCTCAAAGCGACATGGATGCTGTGTTTTTCAAAATAATATTGTTCCTTTGCATTACTTTCTGTAAAACCTTTCCTTCATGTAACACATAGTATACACGTCTAACATCTCTGAATCTTTTCTGTAGAGTTTCACAAGTTATTGCAAATTATGAATGAGTTATTTCATTAGTGTTTTTCTATTCATGGTTTTTCAGCCGCCGCATTTTCCTACATACTCTTCCATTAAAAGTGTTTCTATAGGTTTATTTTGTCGAGAACTGCCTTTTTTCTCCGTCGACTATATTTTGTTAACCTCGTTATCTTTAAGCAATATAATCGCTACCCAGCATTTATGTGACCATTTTATATAACCTATAGCCTTTCATTTATAATAAACTGCACCTTCTATTAATTCTTTCATTCTGTCCTTTAACTGCACGGAATAATGTTCTGATCACTGCACTAATTCCTTCATTTATTAGGAGATATAATGAAGATCTTTTAGTGATTATGTGAAAGCTCCATTTAATCAGTCGCAATTGCTTGTTATGTGTGTCCTGAATATGTGCTTTTGGAAACAGTTTCTTCCGTATACGTACGCTATCAGGAAAATCCATTTCGTAGGAGGTACCCTATGGAAATAAATTCTTATAAAGAGGTTTCTCTGTTCCGTTGTCTAATAATACGTCACAGTACAGGAGGTACCAGTGCTGGATAATAGTTGTTTACATTTTTCTGTATTAATTTACATAACTGATTCAAATGTTCAAATCTGTGTGAATTCCTAAGGAACCAAACTGCTCGGGTCATCGGTCCCTAGATTTACACACTATTTAAACTACCTTAAACTAACTTTTGCTAAGAACAACACACACACTCACGCCCGAGGGAGGACTCGAACCTCCGGCGGGAGGGCTCGCGCAGTCAGTACCATGCCGCCTCAAACTGCGCGGCAACTGAATCAAGATCAGCGAAGTAAAGATACCATTTTGTTTTTGAAAGTACATCTGAACTGCCTAAAAGACTACCGGCATATATTTTATAAACGAAACAGAGGTAAGGATTCGTCTCAGTGCAGACGAAGCGATATCTGTGCACACTGTGTATAAAAATTAATTGTTAAACAACAAAAATCAACTGTAATATCGATAAGTGATTCCCTTAAAACAAAAATGTGTTGAAATTAAGATTGGATGAATGAAAGCTATGGTACAGTTTTAACTTTTATGTCTTATAACACAATATCAGCGACATAAATGACAAAAAATACTACAAATTTCTCCTCGTTTGCTACTGTTTCATCCTTGCTAAATGGTAGCATAATTTTTAAGTTTTTCTTCCTTGCTCCGTAATGTATGAAATTTGGAATTTAAGTTAACGTTTGTGAATCAAAAGACAATCTCCAAAGTATTTCAGGAGTATCGTACGAAAGACGTAGTTGTTTGTGATGTCGTCTTAATTTTCTCATAAAGCACAGACATTGTGCTAGTCTCACTATCTTGATGTATGTCCTTCAACATAAAAAAAAAACTGTTCAAATGGCTCTGAGCACTATGGGACTTAGCATCTGAGGTCATCAGTCCCCTAGAACTTAGAAATACTTAAACCAAACTAATCTAAGGACATCACACACATCCATGCCCGAGGCAGGATTCGAACCTGCGACCGTAGCAGTCGCGCGGTTTCGGACTGAAGCGCCTAGAATCACTCGGCCACAGCGGCTGGGTCAAGCAGTGCAAAATAACAGTGGACCAGCACTTTGATCTGCACCGAAACAGAGATTCAGATAACTATATCACTGCACTGCTGGATTCAGAGTAGAAGGCCGAGTGGAAAAAACCCTGAAAATCGCCCCCCTTCTCCCCATACTTTTGCAGACTCACATTGTCGTCAATATTTACTTCCAATTCTAATGTCTTCACATCTTGAAAGCTTATTCTAGCCACAAACTGAAATTATGCACAATATTTGGGTCACAGTACCTTACTGTTAACCCTCTATTACTCAGTCTGCTTATGTAGTCAGTCTCTGTCCAGATTACGAATATTCCACAGAGTTATTAATTCATCTATTAATATACGAGAAGGACGTGATCTCGTACTGATGACCTATTTACTATTTTCTTTATAACCCATTTCATATCTTAGAAACCTTCCCTTGCCTGAATTCTGCAATTTGGGCATTCTGTTAGCGCGTGCCATAGTTATTAAAGAAGGTATTTCAGAAAAAAAGCCAATCGCAAATGAAAAAAAAAAAACGTTACTGGAGAAAGTAGTTCTCGTTGCTGTTAATCTGTTTCTGCTTGTTCCTTTGACTCAAATCCATCAAGTGGTGTTACTTGTGGACTCAGTAATCCCTCTTTATTTACAATGTCTTTTCAGTTTTAGAATTCTGTAACTTGATATTACAATTTCGTACATTTTCAAGAAGACAGAGTGTGACTATTTTATAATGAACTATATGCTAGCTGATTTATTGGAAATGATACAGGGTGTGGACAAAAATGTGGAAGCATCGCGAGAAATGCATGCCCAACATAAATGCAGAAGCCAGCCAAGCTTGCAAAGAGCAGAGTTGTATTCGTCGACGAACGGCTCCTGTGCAATGTATTCAATATGCTGCAAGCGTCAGTTGCGGTCAGAACAGTGTTCTGTGTAACTGTGAGTGATTTATGTCGGAACTCAGTGCATTCGAACGTCAGAAAATTGTTGGTGCTCGTGTGGTGGATTCTTCCGTAACAAAGTTAGCCGAAATGTTTGACGTTTGAAGAGGCACCAAATTGAAGTTTTATGCCGCATACAGAGAAAGCGAAATACATCATCCGCTAAGTCACAACGTCGACGAAAGTATGTGTCGACTGATCGTGAGAGACTGTCATTAAACAGGTATGTGGCCAACATTAAGAGGACGAAGACTTCATAAAAGTCATTGCAGAACTGAATGTCGCACTCGCGAACCCAACCAGCACCATAACAACACCAAGGTATCTCCTTAAGCACGGAACCGCAGGGCGAGTCGGAATTCCGAAAGCGCTCATAAGTGATGCAAATATCCATACCTGGTAAACGTGGTGCTGAAGCCATAAAAAGTGGGCTATGAAGCAACGGGAGAACGTCATTTCGTTGGATATCTTATTTCACACGTGTTATCAACTTCTGGCCGATTTTAAGACATAAGAGTGGAACATGGAGCGGCTTTGGTGATGATTTTGGCAGTCACATTGTGGCATTCCATGGGTCGCATGGCTACTCTGCAAAGTCGCATTAATGCCAACGAGTGTATGACCACGATGGTTGATCAGTTCCCAATGGTGATGCTGGGTCCTAAGACGACAGGTCTATGTTCACACAGCTCGCTTCGTCCAGAACTGTTTTATGTGAGCACGAGAAGGAATTTTCGCATCTCTCTTGACTTCCACTAGATCACAAGGCTGGAAGAATACTATTAGATTCCCTTGAAAACCACACAAGACTTCTGTTCACCAAGTAAGAGACATCGAGAAGCTGTTATGAATGCCAACAGTTTCCCTTCGCCGTATTAGGCATCGCAATGTATTTGTGTTTTTGGTGTTTCCAGATTTTCGTCCATCCCTTGTATATCTTCTGTACTTGAATCCTGAATGCTGAATATTAACATGGGCCTATTCCGCTACACACTCAGAATCTTCTAAAGTTCCCTTGTTCTTTTTTCATTGCATAAATATTACGATATTTAGCAAGACTGGTACTTTCTTGGAAGCTGTTATAACGAAAATTCTGTATCAAACACTGAAGTATGTTAGCTGACGTCTGAACTCAGAATCAATGGAATGCGATTGATTCTTCAGTGCGAAGAGTAACAGTAACACAAAAACAATAACCATTGTGATGTAAATGTCATGAAGATACAAGCTATGACCTTTTATATTCTTTTATTTAAAACCGCCTAATTGGTAAAGCCTTAAATAGATACATACTCAAACGATTGTGACGTCCATTGGAATTAGGATAGGTAATTTCCTATAAGGGTCCATGATGTATTTTTTCAACAAAAACCATAGCGTAGTCAAGAAACTGTTTCTAAAATGTGTGAAGCATTCTTAAAAAAATATATATTTATATAGAGCGTCAACGGAATTTTTATTAGAGTTAATCTAATTAAGACATTCAGTATGATTAAATTCAGTCAGGAGGAGAACTGAATACCTAATATGATTAAACAAAACAAAAGATAAAGACATTCTAATATCACTGAATCTGCGGTTAACAAATAATCCTCACATCCATTTAGAAAGACTAGATGTAAAAATTGTACCTAGTGCTATAAGAGAAACCAAAGAAAATGGGAGGATTACAAAAACTTCCTAGAATAGAAGTGAAAACAGAAAAGAACTATTTGAGAATTTCTTGAGCCGATATTTACTTGACCGTGTGCTTATACGTTTGAACACAAGAATCAAGGCTAATTCAAATAATTACAGAAGAAAATACCTTGTCTTAAAACACGTACTGCCCACATGTGCCAAATATATGGAGCAATCTACATCTACATCTACGTGGATACTCTGCAAATCACATTTAATTGCCTGGCAGAGGGTTCATCGAACCACCATCACAATTCTGTTATTATTCCAATCTCGTATAGCGCGTGTGAAGAACGAATACCTATATCTTCCTGTACGAGCTCTGATTTCCCTTATTTTATCATAGTGATCGTTTCTCGCTACGTAGGTCGGTGTCAACAAAATATTTTCGCATTCGCAGGAGAAAGTTGGTGACTGGAATTTCAAGAGAAGATTCCGTCGCAACGAAAAACACCTTTGTTTTACTGATGTCCACCACAAATCCTGTATCATTTCAGTGACACTCTCTCCCCTATTTCGCGATAATACAAAACGTGCTGCTCTTCTTTGAACTTTTTCGATGTACTCCGTCAGTCCTATCTTGTAAGGATCCCACACCGGCCAGCAGTGTTCTAAAACAGGACGGACAAGCGTAGTGTAGGCAGTCTCCTTAGTAGACGTGTTACATTTTCTAAGTGTGCTTCCAATAAAACGTCGTCTTTGGTTAGCCTTCTCCACAACATTTTCTAAGTGTTCCTTCCAATTTAAGTTGTTCTTAATTGTAATTCCTAGGTATTTAGTTAAATTTACGGCCTTTAGATTTGACTGATTTATCGTGTACCCGTAGTTTAACGGATTCCTTTTAGCAATCAAGTGGATGACTTCACACTTTTCGTTATTTAAGGTCAATTGCCAATTTTCGCACCATACGTGTATCTTTTCTAAATCGTTTTGCAATTTGTTTTGATCTTCTGATGACTTTACTAGTCAATAAACGACAGCGTCAACTGCAAACAACCTAAGACGGTGCTCAGGTTGTCTCCCAAAGCGTTTATATAGACAAGGACACCAAAGGGCCTATAACGCTACCTTGGGTAACACCAGAAATCATTTCTGTTTTACTCTATGACTTTCAGTCAATTACTGCGAACTGTGATCTCTCTGACAGGAAATCACGAATCCAGTCACATAACTGAGATGATATTCCATAAGCACGCAATTTCACTTCAAGCCGCTTGTGGGAACACATAGAAGATAAATAGTATGAAAAGTCACAAGGAGAGTTCTGCAAAAGGTTTTTGATGAAGCTGAGAACAAAATTATAATAATATGTCTACCCCTGATCTCCAGGGACTTTTGTCATATGTGAAACCAATTAATGAAGATAAATTTCTGTTGCTTGTTGGAAAAAAAACTGATGCCACGACGTGTACTCTCAAAACAAGGGCTGGAATTCCGTTCTTCTGAATTCTTTCATCGTACAAGATATCGTTCCAGTTTCTCTTTTCGAATATCTCATATGTACGAGGAGGATGGTTTGACATAGATACGTGCTAAATTCGTAATCGACTCAACCTTCCGAGTGAAAGGAGTGCATCTCGGTGTGACTCATGTCTCATTAAATTGAATAATTAGTACAGGGCAGATCTGACCCCAGTTGCAGTTGATGTTTCTGGCATGGCTGTGTGTGTTGTCCATAGCGTAAGTTAGTTTAAGTTAGATTAAGTAGTGTGTAGGCTTAGAGACCGATGGCCTAAGCAGTTTGGTCCCATAAGATCTTACCACCAATTTACAGTTTCTTTGCAGTTGATGTTTACCGTATATATTTCCAGAGACAATGCGTTCGATATCATTGTAATAAAGCGCAAGTCCTTTCTATATACAACTGTCATAAAACAGGACAACTGAATTATAAATATATATTACTGTACAACTCTAGAACACACTTGCTTCAGTATGTTGAAGAATCTGTCATTCTGACAGAAGAAACGGGGATTTCGTAGGAAATTTCCCCCTAGGGGATCATTCCACATTCTTTGCAGAACACCAGACATAAGGTAAGGTAGATTCTAAGTCGTTTTTATTTCACTTTCAGCTGTTGCTTATTGAGTTACACACTAAAATTTACGGTACACGAACGCGAGACGTAGGATGAAAAGTCTGTCTAAATCAAAGGATCCCTGCACGCGGATACTATTTGTATTTATGGGTAGCATGTCATCATTGGCAAAATATGTAATATCAGGCGTCACAGTAGTGCTATTCTAAATCGATAGCTATACATGTGAAAAATTTCTAGGACATTTATTCACAACGGATTTTAAGGTCACGTCGGCGAAAGACTTGAGCAGGTGCTGAAGCAAAAAGCGATCGCTTTCCTTGTGCAGTCTGCATCAACCTGGTGGGATGAAACAAGAGGTGTGTGTCAAGTAAGATACGCTCCATCAAACACGCTACACAACCATGTACAGAGTAGATATTTTTTGTACGTATACGGAATATGCGCGAAGAAGACTCAGAATTAACTAAAATTATCTACCAACATGCAGCTATCAGCATTGCTTACGAGAAGACTCGTCCTAAATATGCAAGGGCCTGCTGAAAACTAAAAACGTTTATTTATTTAAAAAGCTTTTAGAGTTTCACATAAAAAATAGGACGCATTATTTTTCTGCACACCGTCGTACATTATAAGATCCACACTAAGTTTTATCCGAACTCCTACAGACAAAGTATTCCACAGACATCACAGAAAGCTCGCTACGACAAGCGAATAGCAACACGGTTTCTTAATCTCAACGCCGATTTCCTTCTGAATCCTTTTCCAGTTCTACCTTTTACCCCGACTCTAATAAGCTCAGCGTTGACGGGACTTCGAGCTTCCATGCTAGGTACCAGTCAATGAACTTGTACAGCTGTTCAGACATGTTTTCAGACAGGTCGTTTTCAGTAACGATTATTTCATTAAAGATTTTATCGGATGGCGTCTCATTCGTTGACCCCTATACACCCGCACATGACACTTCGCAGCGCCATTAGGGAACTCTTCTGATTTGATGTAGATGCTTTATGTACATTATTGTATCCGTACGGATCTGCGGCACATATTTCAAATAGGGATTTTTTTCATCTACTTCCAAGGATTAACTACTCAATTGTACTGAAATTTTAACTATTGAATTCCGGGGAAGGTAAATTAGCTGTAAATGGATTCTGCTTCCCGAGGGTTCCAGAACTTCTCGTCGTTAGCTTGGATCATCGTGTAATTTGAGTTCTAGATGACTGATTGCTAGGTTCTTTAGCATAATTGTGGAATTCTAGCGGCAAACATAGTTGCACTTGTTATCTGTCTCCCGTTCATCAACTTTTTCCTTCTGTTCTTTGGGTTGCATGGTTAATTACACTTCACTCGGTAACCAAATACGGTTAACTCCAGCTTTTAAGAAACAACACGACCTGTTTCGAACTCGATAAACGACTTCCGTCTCTAAAGAAATGTAATTTCTGTTCGATAGAGACGAGAGTTAATTACTGGCTCGGCAGGCACCTCTCATTTTTCTACACACAATGGGGTGCAAAAAGAAAGGAATATATTTGCGCAGAAATATTTTGTGGCTTAACAATGGTGAACAATCTGTCGTCCAAGGAAAGTATGGTGACTACTGTAACCATTGAGGAACAGTCTCCTGAATTCGTTAAGCTGCGTTACTACATTCAAAACACACATTAAAATGGCCTACATGCCTCATTTTGTGAAATGTGAATGTCTTACTCGAATTATCGAATTCGTTTCACGCATACATTGTTCAATATATTTCTGAAAATAAGTAAGTACGCTTCTAAAGGTTTCAGTGATGAATAATAGGAATAAAAATAGTTCAGAATGAAATTTTTATATTGTAATGGATGAAGCATCAAACTGTGAATGGGGAAGGTACAGAGAAATCAAGATTTTCAACAATAACGGGCAAAGGGAACATCAGAAGGTTTGTATTGACAGAATGAAGCTTTAAATCCGCCGGTGAGGTACTTTTGGGTGCACTGAAGGCAGTATTCCGCTCAGTGAAAATTACTGATTCATTTTGAGGATTTTACTACCCACAAGAGAGATAACTGATTACTGTTTATGATATAGACAATAAAGTGGGATCGCAAATTGCTAAAGCAGTGATGTACACTTGAATGCGTAGCTTTCTTGCTACGCGGATGGTTTCCCATAAGGAAGTTGTAAGACCACTTACTCATTATAGCACCAATCTAAGTCTCTGGAAAGAAAGGCAGGATAAAAGTCAAAGAGGAACACCGAGAAATATGTAGTGCGTTCAAGAACTTAATTGATCTGAAAAGATTAATATTTGCGTTACGCTGTCAATAGTGAAAGTACAGGGATCAGAACGAAGTCACTATTTTGGCGACTTTTTTTCCCGTACAAGGATAATTTTTGATTGACATTTCGTTCTCAACTTTTTTCCTAAATTGCATAATATGTTTCATAGAGGAATTCAAAAGACGACTCGAGACACCGATTGCCTTATTACTGTGTTAAGGGAACAAAACAACAAAACGAATGCAGTATCAATTCAAACGAGATCCTGATGAGGTAATTTTTTTAACTTAATGACTGTCAACAAGTGCAAATTTTGTTTTAAATGAGGCGAACAGAAGAATGTACCCTACTTGCATAAAGCTGCAAATCAGTCAATGAGAAACTGTAAACAACTGATCGAAATGCTGTCTCTGCAGGTTTTCGGCTACTGAATTACAATTTGTAAGTAGGAACGGAACTCTGGGCTCTGTGTTCTATATTTCCCTACTCAAGTATACTTCGCTTCTTAAAGTACACATACACATACACACACGCACGGACACACAGGTAAGCTGCAGAGCAGAACTAGGGATCGCGTTTGTACCACAACCTACGATTATGATACTTTCAGTGACTGAAAACTAATCTGCAGATGTAATGCGCACGCGTACCTATGGAATAATTGGCTTACACTGATTTACTGAGGAATGAACGTTTTGTCACGGAGAAAACCGGTCATACACCACTTTTGCGAATAATTTCACTTATGGATGTAAAATACCAGTAGTGCGGTTTATGCAGGCAGAAGCTCACAAAAATTATGAAGTCTGACAAATGTACGAGTATCGCGAGTACAAGTCACGCAACAATACATAATATAAGTAGACAGCTCCAGAACTCTATGCCTGAAAAAAAAAAAAACAACCTGTATACGATAGAGTTTTGGTGTTCTTCCCCTGTTCACGATGTCCAAGAAGTAAGTACTACACGTCTGAAAATCAATTATTTCAGTACAGGGAGCAAAAAAGCTGTATGACGAACATACTCAAACACTTAGTTTCAGCTGTAAGTGGATTTTCAATACGTTTTGTGTCTTTGTATTACTAAAGAAAAAAATGTACTTTATTTACTCCTATCTGATCCTCAGTTTTCATTTCGTGTGATTTATCAACAGATGTGGTTCTGTTAGGTCTTTTAGCTGGACAGAGGAGCCACGATATAGGTTTTGGATTCAAGAAAAATAATCAGATGCTGAATTTAACCTAGGAAGATCTAACTAATATGTGTTCAACTTATCAATTAGTGACGGAGCGATAGCTCAGTTTTAAAATTGTCTAAAAGAGGAAATGACTGTCGCTTTGTGGAACAACCATGATCTTTCTCTCGTTCGAAAAGAAGTTGTATCATGGAAAACAGAATTCCGTATAATAGCACAACGTCCAACGTGGTTTCTGAAACTGTGCCGTCTTCCTCGAAAGCAAACAAACATGGTGTACAACAAATGTTCACTTAGACCAAAAGCATAGAAGAAAAGGAAACTAAGGATCGTTTATCGCTTAATTCGAATGTATACCCTTGTCCTATAAACGTGGTACCTCGAAAAGTCTAGTTTTTCCCCCAAAAAAGTAAAAACATTTCTCCGTCTTTATTTTATATTGCGGAAATTCACAAAATTTTCATCTACGCCTTTGCAGAATCCAACAAATAACACGCTCATGGAGTAACAAGCGAGCTGAACGGTATGCTTTGTTAGTTCCAAGAGTCTTGTTCTAGACATTTTCTGACACAAGTATGCCAAGCATAACTGATAAATGTAAGTTTGTCACTTGACGTTACAGATGCGTAACTCTTGAATAATGACTGCCACGTACAGTTCTGAGGATTAACTGTTTAAACAAGAGATTTTGATTCAAGTATGTTTTATACATGCGCTCATGTCTGCACAGGAAACATTATGGAATGAATGCTTCTGTAAGAAAGTTAAATTTTTGGAAGGAATCACACACCATTACCATTATGTTTTTACTGAAAAAAATGCTTCAGATTTCACGTGAAGGTGGAATGAATTGGTTAGGTGATCGACACGTGGTAAGGACACTAGGACATAGTAACTCCATCGGTAAAGCCCTGATGTGTTAAATCTAACCTCTGATGAGTGGTTGTTTTACTTTATAAAATGACAAGTTGTCTTAATAACATACATGGTTCCGTGGTTGCGTTTATTATTATCAAAATTTCCGAATTCCAGTGACTATTTTTACTATGTATGACTAGGTTTAAAAATTAATTATCACAGTACAGTGCTAAAAGTGTTCCTGTCTTACATCAAACTGCCGAGATTTCCAATCTAGGGAGTAACGCTTTGCATTTATCAATCAAATGAATAATGAATGATCCCAAACTTTAAAGGTCTGGATCGTTAAAGTGCACAGCCTCACTCAAAGGACGACACACAGCCTGAGTTTGATTAAAGTCACTATGTTTACAAATGAGAATCAATCCTTACAGCGTATCCTGTTTAGTGTAATAAAGGTAAGTAAACATTGATCGGTGACAAATTATAATAATGTGTAGTGACATCGCGCATACCTCTTTAAGATTTATAACGTAGCCCCCGAGCCAGTAAGCGGCAGAAAACGATCGGAAAAATACGAAAAAAATGAAATTCGAGTGGACTGAAATAATGGATGGAAATACTGAGATTTTTGTCAAAAAGATCATTATTTTCGACAGTCTGCTGTGAATAATGATATATAAAACCCTGTTGCAGTGATTTATGAGAGTCGAATGCATACCAGCTGATATGTAGTGATAAACGACAATACAGCTACAAGGTGAGAAGTAATCTTTAAGAAAAATCTTTTACGTTGTGCTTATGTTCTGTACGGTGCGTTGAATGCGACCTTACTGAGCGTTGTACAGTACTTATGCTCAAATTTCAGATCTATTCCTATGCCGTATTGTATATTAAAACAACTTAAAATGAGTAAATTTTGCGAAAAAATACGAAATGTCTCTTCAGTTTTGTTCCCAGTGCAGTTATTAACGTGTAAATAATAGTGACCCTCAAAACATTCCTTTTGGGTCTCTTGAGTATACATGGTGGCGGTTGTATTTTGAAAAATCTAAATATATCAAAAACTACACATCGAATTGCAAAACGGAAAAATATATTTTCAGTAATTGCAGAAATGCCCTCCGCCTATACCAATACTGATCCCTCGCTGCAGCCCTAGGGAATGCGACGCCGGTAATTTTGAATCTTAAACCAGAACATAAATTTTTTGTTGCAAATCCGACCTGTACGGAAAAAAACATAAGTAACTTTTGTAAATATTACTTTTGTTGTTGGGTCACAGATGGCGCTGTAGTCAACAAATAGCACAACTGAGCTCCTAAACGATATTATTTCGAGAAAACTCCACTGAATAAAAAAGAGAACCAGACTTATTCAGTAACTGTGAAAAGAGTTTGTCTGAGGTACGTCCTCTCACTTCTCGCCAACAGGGTGCTTGTTTGTGACAATTGTTTCACAGTACGTGCTCAAAAATGTCGCCATCAACTTCGATGCACTTACTTATCCGCACGTGGAATGATTCGACACAACTAAGAACTCTTCCCGATGTATTCTGTTGACATGCATAGGTGATACGCTGAATCATTTTATCTCAGTTTTTGGCACTTCACTACAAACTTCCGTCTTCTAGTAACCCCACAAATAGAAGTGATGGAAGTAAGATCTGGCGATCTTGCAGGACAAGTCAAAATGCCGCCTCTTCCGACCCACTGACGATTTTACGTGCGATCTAATGCTTCCCGTGTTGCTACAGAATAATAAACTGGGTAACCATCATGTTGAAATCACACTCTAATGACTGCAAGCAAGGATGTTCGATATTTATCAAGATTTAAGTTGCCATAGATAAAGAATGGTCCAATGAGTTTGTCACCAATTATTCCACACCAAATATCCACATTCCACGAACATTGATTTTCAACTTGGCGTAACCAGTGTAGGTTTTCCACAATCCAATAATGCATACTGTGTCGATTAATCGTACCGTGGTTTGTGGAGGCCGACCCGCCTGAGAGCAATACTCGAGCAAAGAAATTGGGGTACCTCTACATTCACGGAAGTCACCACTGGACAAATGTCACTCGGTTCTGGAAACCATTCTCATAAAGTTTCTGATGGAGGGTAATATGAAATGGATGACATTTTCTACGTTTCAAAATCCGGCGAACTTTAATGTAAGACCCGATTCATGACATAATTGCCGAGTGCTGATGTTGTGATTATGATTCACTACAGCTAATATCGCAGTTTCATTATTCTCTTCAGCAAATGTTCTTAGAGGGTTCCTTTTTTGTGGTTTTACAGTTCCCTCGATGGGAAACTGGCGAATAACCCAACGGAAAGAAGGACGACCTAGCACCCTCTTTTGCAAACGTCTATAGTAAAAGGTTACAGCATTATCGACATTCCTGCCCCTTCCCCCGTAAACATAAACCACTTCTGAATTCGAACTAATACACAAATCGGTAATGAAGGAACGTACTTCAGAAATGAGAGACGACACGCACGCAATGAGATCAAGTCAAATAATGAATGAATGAATGTTTTAGAACATCTCCATGAAGAAAACTGCAAAATACTGAGGCGTTTTATGTTTTGGATCCAATTCATTTTTGTTGAGAGAATACTGTTTTGGAACTCAATTGTGGTATTTGTCAATTACCTTTCGCCTAACGACTGAACCAAACGAAAGATACGTATTTTCCTCGAAGAATTCGAATCTACAATAAAAGTGGGATTTTCCTATTTAAGATTTCAAAGCTAGCCCACGCCCCACCACCTAGGGTGGGGTAGGTGGGGATCAACATTACTATCACTAGAAAGCATTTTTAAAAATTTTGAACACGCGTTTCTCTTTTTTTATAACCTGATGTGTAGCTTTTTCTCAGCCATCTTTGGGAGTAAGCTGAAATAAAAACTAGTTTTACAAATTTGCTACTTGCAGCTGCTACTTACGATTTTAGAGGATAGTATTTGGTGTACAGTTCTTGGAATTGGAAGTCTGTATACAGTTTAGTCTGAGATACGTTTGTTAGCGGATTTATTAATTACATGCGATTAAGAAAATGCCAAAAAGAGACGGTGAGGAAAACTTGAAATACAATGTTCGCAAGTTGTATTTGACATCTGAATATCTAAGTTGAACCAGGAAAGGCTAAACAAACGCACAGATTTGGTTTTTAGACAGTTAGGGTAAAATGATTGCAAAAACAAGTTATCCCATTCCACTTCTCATAGTAAATAGTATGTTACGACTTTCCAGGACCTTCTTAAGCACTAAAATATTCTGCAGTGTAAAGTCTGATCAAATGGAAATTGATATTCGTGAGAGTAGCCCTTAATTCTCATCTATATTATTGTATGGACTCGCAATAACAAAAGAGACTTAACGTCTACTACACGCAGTGAGACAAAATATGAAGTTTAAGAGCTCTTTCTCTATCGATAAAAAAACAAGCAACAGATAGGTGTTATTCACGATGGAGGATTACATGAGTGGAGGTTGCGTGTGACAATGAACCAGTGACATCGGTTTTAAGATGTACCTCACATTTCTGAGAAGTTTCGTTTTCTACAACTACAAGAGTAAAAGATTCAAAAAAGCATTAAAGCAATAGTTTGTCACAGTAGAAACTGTTTCCCTTATATGACTGTTGCTGTGACACTATAAGTACAGTACTGAGAAGTCAGAAGACATCAGCAGAGGAACTACTGAGATTAATTATACTATACAGTTGTTCGATTTCGGTCTTGTTTATTTTTAACGAATAAGGAACTCTGTTTCATCTAGAGCAGCTCATAATTTGAATGAAAACAGTGAGGAGGCAAAATTTTGTGCTGCATGTGTATTTTAAAATGTTACAACATGAATTGCTCTGAACATTTATTAGAAAACTGGACATTTGAACATTAATGGACAACCAGAGAAATTGTTTACAGGTTGCGTATGAAGTCAGGTAATATACAAGATAAAATGTTAATTGCGATCGATCATAGTGACGCTGTAACACTCCCGTGGGACACTATTTCTGATATCAGATAGTCTCAAAGTGTTTTAAATTTACTTGGTGTTGAACACGTAAGCACAACCAATTGTCACTTCGACGAATTAATATCGTCCTAGTGTCTGTACAACAGAGACCAGAAAATTATAACAGACTTCGGGTGGTGTCTGTAAATCAATAGATGATGAAGTAATCATGTAACAAAAGTGCACTTAGTTGTAAGATACGTTTGCATTGTTGTTCTTATACGATTAAACAGCATTCTGAAGTCCAGTAACTTATAGAAAAATTCGAATGTTTACAAAGTACTAGTTACCTTCCTGAACACAAGATAAACAGATAATCATAGCTATTTCCGTATTATTCCTTAATAACTGAGTAGGTTTTGAAGCAGAGAGTTTTAAATAATGCTGAGCCATCCCACTTCTAATATGGAGCATCACGAGCATAAAAATGCAGCACGACGTCGTAACGTGAATTTTTCATTCTGGGTATGTACTAATTTTTTCACTAACTTCTTAGATGTCTACAAGTACCCAGGGAATTTTGTTAAGGGAAAACGATACCCAAATTAGAATAAAGTATCACCTGAAAACCCATGCTCCTCTCGCTCCCTAGTCACGATAGTTAGCCTAAGTCTTTGTCATGCTTTTCTTGTTACGTGGATACACATATAACTTTCCTTATTCGACTTAAAGCTTAGCTGTCTTGATGGTTTTCCTTTGTTTTTAGTAATGTCGTGGGTTTGTGAAGATCCTAATTGTCGTAAACAGCTATGACATTCTTCGTGTTTAAAGTTGGAAACTCTCTGGTTTCGAAATATGTTCTGAATACATTCATTATAAACAACATTGTTATGATTTGTAAATATTACTGTAGATATCAGAGATGTGGATTTTTGCCGCAAGGCCTATAGATAAAAATAGTTCAGACTGGAATCAACCAGTGCAGCTCTTTGACGTAACCTCAGTTTACAGCAGAGCCGACTGATAGTCTGAACATTCACACACTATGACACCCCTGCCGTGGTACAACGAATGTATCTATGGAATTTGTAGCAGCTATATTTCGCAAGTTTTTACAGATATTTACTTGTCTATTGAAATCGAGGGAAAGTGATGCTTAGTCTTTACACATGATTTAGGTATTCTCAACCATACAGAACCCGCATACTACATAATACACAACTTACTTCCATCACACGACAAATTTGCAAAATTTCCGTCACACATGATAGTTTGTAAAACTCCTGTACTAAGAAATGTTATCGGTAGGTCTATACTAATTTAGTTAGAAACATAGTGCTACTGTCCTGTAAACACAACACACTAAAGGGCGAAAAGGAATTGTCTGGAACGTATTGCACCATGTCGCAACTACAACCACTAGCACTGACGAAAAGAAGTATAATTTGAGATACACTTTTCTGAACATTTCTTATGAATATTAGTGACAGTCGAAGTAAGTGATCGGAAATTTTCAGGCGAAGGGAAGAAAGCACTAGCACAAGAAGTATAATTCAGAAAAAAATTAAACCCTTGGGCTGATTTCACTTCCAACGAACGAATAGTGACACTGTTCTGTCATATCAAAATCTCGAGGAGGAATTTACCCAAAACAGGTTGGTGACGCAATTTAAACTTTGTCATCTAGTTTCAATAAGCGATCGATCAGAACCATCGAAATGGAATTTATAATAGTGTTACTTGAACGATACATTTCACCCTCAGTTACTTTACGTTCGATTTCTTCGGATGTAATTAGTTTTGTTTTACTTGTAATGCAAAAACAGACCAACAGACTGACAGATCTGAAAACGAAGAAAATTGTTTTCGAGATTTATTGGTAATTAATGGAAGTTATGTGCGTGCTTGCGGAGAAGTTATGTATAAGGTTCGGCGTAAAGTTGCAGGTATGCAACTTAGCCGTTAATTGAATCGATATCTCTCAGAGATGATAATCTCAGGTGTTATTTTAAGCCGTTTGCAGTAGCCGTGTATTTCTACTATGCTCTTTACCTTCGATACACATTTGATGTACAGAATATGAGTATCAGAGTAAAACTCACTTTCGCTGAAAACTGAAAGTGACCCAGCCCCCTAACCGCAATGTTACGGGGAATTTGGTCAGTCGGTTTACTTCATGTGGATGCTAACGTTGACAGAGACTCATTTAACATGAGCTTAGAAGGTATTAACCGTTGGCACGATGGACTAATCGTGTGAGCTATGATCTAGGAAAATCTTCGAAAACGTGAAGGAGGATGGTCGGGTTCGATTTAATTCCTGCGTCCTCTACTATTATGTTTAGTCCTGCGCGTAATGTCGTCAGCGAATCGATGACTGAACACAAATATCTAACAGTCCGCGGAAACAAAATCGTCATATCTGTTTTCAAACAATAAGTTTTGGATGTTCGGTTGTGAAAGTAAGACTATAAATCTCACAGGGCTAGATTTAAACTGAGTTAGTCGGAGAGTTATTTTCTGATATTAAACATGATTGCTACCTCTGGCAATGACAGCTGTATGTGCGATATGTCGGCCTGTATCGTCCTTCGGATTCCAGATTAAACTCTACGTCCGTCCCTAACTGACTTAGCTGATTAATAATTAAGAAAGAGTAAATGGTCTAGCACTGTCATTTTCCATATTTCTTAAAGTAAGGAGGTAGTCAAACAATCTTCCTTTTTGTCTCTTAGGTTTCTTGGTGTGGTCAGGCACTGTGTGCACATGTGCAGGGGAAACTCAAAAATAAGTGAAACTTTCTAAACATAACTGTGTACATATTTGTCATAGTGTCATGAATCTGTACACACTTTTTTCTGAAAAATGCCAGCGAACTAAGTTTTTATATAAGGCCATTTACGCACTCAGTAAAACTCGTGTATATTATTATACGAGCCTTTCACCAGTAACGATATAAGAAATTCATTATACGTGCTACTGTTAAGAAGAATATTCATTTACGAAATGTATTCTTAGCTATCAGGTGACGTTGATGGTGCTCAAATAGGATACTTATTAAACTCTTTTCTTTGTAAAAAAAATACGTGATACATTAGCTTAAAGATTAAACTGAACTTGTTGGAAGACTAGTATGATAACGATGTGTGTACTGCATATGTTTATTAAATCATTTGGTACTCAACTGAAATTGCACTTCATTCCCGAAATATGAATCTGCGCTACATCAGATAAATAACTCCCGAAAAGAGTATCTGTTCTGTTATCTGCGAAGTAAGTACCTCATATAAAAGGTAAAATACTATTAGTATTTTTACTTAAACGAGTTGTACTTCTGTGTGAGCAGCTCGATTACAGTTATGTGTGGCGTAACCATTTTAAATGATTTAGGGGAAGTTTTATCTCAATTCTGTAGCGGAAGAGCTCAGAAAATTGTAATAGATTATTGGTGCATCGGTATCACTGAAGAGAGACAGTGCACCCAAGGAGTACATTACCGTATCCGATTCCACTTGAACTAGGTATATTGTGGATGGATCAGTGCAGAAGGTGTGGTAAGAAATCCGATTTCGCTCCTTAAACGATGCGTAATACGTTTTTGTATAAGATACATGGTACTAGCCTACTAATAAAAATTCTCTCTTACATCACCATAAATTAATTATATCTCGTTAAACAATTAATAAGAAAAGTTGTAGTTTGCATTTTATTTAATTGCAACGGCCGGGAGAAAGCTGCAGTAGACGTTTCTGTTCCACAATCTGAAGTTACAAATACCACGCGCAAGTTTATGAGAAACTGTCAGTTACAGATTGTCAACATTACGTTTTCTAATTTGTTGTCTCAAGCTCCTTGCCTAAGAATCTGAAACATAGGTAATTTGTCCCTTTGTAATCTTGTAAATCTGTACATAAAGACGATTTAGGTGATGCCACAATCATACGAAGGGGTATATATTTGGCAGACACTGTGAAATGTTGTCGGTAGAGAGAAACCGTTAAAAGATATCTATATAACGCCGTTACGTGACGCTACAAAACTCTCTCAGCAGTGTCTATCATTCTATAGATGACGCTCTTCGTGTTGTTTGAGATGTTTAGTTCGCATATACTACTTAGTTATTTAACGTAAAATAGAGAGAGGAGATGAAGTTTCTGCAGTTCAAAACTTAGTAAAACACACGCCGTTGCTACTAGAAAACCGTTCTCGTAAATGTTAAACGCCGAGAACAGCAAATGTGTCTTTCTTCCTTGCGTATGTACTGAATAATGATATGGCAGGATACAACAATACTCTCTTTCTCAAAATGTAAATAATAAGCTTCCGTAAGATTGTTCCAAGTTAACGCTGAGGAAATGCAACAAGGCAGAAGATGAAACGTATTTATTACAGCGAATGACCGTGATACACACTTCCATTCGGAACGTCAGTCTTAAATGTTATAAATGAATGATATGAGGACTAAAATATATCATAAAGATATAAAGACTGTCTTTGAACCAATATTTCTGCACGAAGTAAGAAAATTCCTACTTTTTAGCATACTGTTCTTCTCAGTCAGATTTGATCTATTATTTGTTTTGCTTCGTAGTCGTCACATAAACAGCACTTTGCAAACATAATGTTCAAATAGATGGAAGAAAAATATATTTTCGGTGTACTGCCACTTTTTGTCACAACAGACCCGTTCTAAATTCTCAGTTCAGAGTCGTGAACTAGCGCAAGCCATAGTGGCTTAGTCTAAATAAAACGAAACATCACAAAGGCATCAATTGGATCGCCATTAAACTTATTCTTGCCACGAATTGGCCATAAAATTTGGAACGAATACATCTTAAATGAGAAACTGATCAACAGCTGAATGATTACGATTTTCTTCTTGCTGTGACGCTCACAGGTTACATCCAGTCTGTATCGAACTGTATTATGTAACTCCACTGTTAGTATTTTTCTCTAGTCCTGTCACCTTGCCACTGCCATTTCAACTTCGAATGATAATATCAAAGCATTGTACTGTGAGAAACATTACAATGAATCAATATTTAGGGACGCCAATATCTCAACTTGTGTCAATGGTAAATGAGATAACGCTACGTTATATCAGTCGGTTAAAACTATTAAAAATAAAATCAAATCTGCAGGAACCCACTTGGACCCTAACTTTGGTGGGAAAACAAGTCCTTAAAGGTATTATTATGTAACTTTATGTTAAAAGGGGTACACGAATACATTACATTAGTAATTTAATTTCTGTTCAAAGCACAAACTAAGATGTTAGATATAGACCAAGAAACATACAAAACAGATGCAATATTTTCATACTCATCAAAAAGTTACGCTTTACTGCACTCTTAAACTGAAGCATTGTATAGTACGCAGTTTCATATCAGTGGTTCGAAATGGGTTCAAAAAATGTCTTTATTGATATTTAAATATCCAGAAACTAAATCTACTAATCACATCTGTTTACGCATGGGGTATCACAGCTCCTCTTTGAGGAAGCCGAGAGCTTAGAGCTGTGACATCAGGTTTGTTGTTACGGATGACGTGTAGAATCGTTGTTCTGTCGTATTTTTATTCATTCGATGCTCGGTTACCTGTGCAAAGGAGTGCTGCTCGTGCATTATATAATGAAGAGCAAGCGACTGGTAAGCAAGGCAACACTCTGAACATTTTGCGGTACTAACGGACGTCAAATGTCTGTGGTAACCATACAATATTTCTTTATTACTGCCTGCTTTCCTGAAGAAATAACAGGCAGTCAGAATTTCGGATGAGGTGGCAATTTTTACTTCTAACGAGAGTGCAGGTGCGCGACGCTAGAGGCATCTGAACAAATCCTAGTGGTCCGAGAAATATGTTACAACCTACGGTTAAAAAATGAATGGAAAAATTAGCGTTAACTTATGCACTGCCTTTGAACCTTCAGATCATAACAACACCTCATTCTCTCAACAGATATTAGTCAGGTGTTAATCGCGGCATTATTGGAACGCGTCCAGCTCTTGAAGTACTGCGACTACATTATCCTTTGAGGTTACTAACCTCAAAACATTGAGATGCATGAAAACAATCAGGCAGTCACGTAACAGCACACAAAGAGATATTAACTGGTAAATACGCATAAAATGAACTGGTGGGGAAATAAATATAATTCACTAATCACCATTATCGTACAAACTGGTATTTCATAAAATTAACGGACGTTTTATTGTAGAAACCTTGCTAACAAACTAAACACAAACGGACTAAAGAAGAAAACTATTTCTTCACAAGTATCTTTCAATTATTGCAAGAACAGCAGTTGATAAATAGCTAGATAGACGGTAAAAAGCGAAGATATATAATCTGCATCGTATTTTGTGTTGAAATGCGTCATGACAGTGTCAGATTACATTGATCAGTTTGCATATGAAAATGGTGATCCACTCTATACATTAGGCTTAAAAATAATGTTGAAATTCTGTTGTTAAAATCAGATGCGGCAGTGACGTCGACTCATTATCATACTTTATTCAATATGGAAACGTTAAATTTTCGAGTACGGTATATAAAAACATGATACCGATGACTGGTCATCCTGACCATTACTGTACAGCAGCCGCCTGAAGTTAAACTCTCTGTTCTAAATCGTAACCGACAAAGAACAATAAATGATTAAATGTCGTAAATTTAGTGGTTGGTTGTTGCTTCACAATACATAACATCTGATACAGTTGGCCGCGATCATGGTGATAGGATATTGCGCAATGTATTTATTTAATTTACGACATGACTTCACAAAATCACTGACTCTGATTGCGAATTTACGACTTCATCGTCACTAATCTACAAAATTATGCTACTTCGCCTAACTCAAAAAATGACGAGAAAAGCATAACTTTCGTAGCGCCAGAGACGTCTGCGTACATTCAGTAGGCCACGTGAATGTGTTAGAAGCGATGTTTAGGAAAAATAAATGGCAAGAACTGTGCTAATTTATGCATTGCCTTCGAACATTCAAGTCGCAGTGATACAAAGCTGTGAGAGTTGAACGTCGCTCTTTCCACGGCTATTAGTCAGATGCTAATCGTGGCACTATTGGAATCCGTCCAGCTCTAAATGTATTGCGACTGAATTACCCTTTCAGGTTACTGACCCCAAATATTGGGGTGTATGAAAAAGACCTGGCGCCGGAATGGCTTGTCATACTTTCATTCTTAGGCAATATCACGTTTTTGTTATAAATGTCATTTACGTGTTTTTCACAGAACAAGAAGAAAAGACAGATTTTTTAGCTCTGGTATATGACTGTCATCAGTAACAGTCCCACTGAGAAGTGTTTTGCTTATAAACAAAGGTGTATGGTAGGTTATTAGGTACATGTTCCATTATTATTGAGAAAATTAAATATATCCTCTCCTAATATTACGTGTTAAGCGTGATGTAATCTTCGATATTGTTTGTATAAGTACGGCATTACGAAACATTTTTTTCTTTCATGATATTAGTTTTCATAGCAACTTACAGAAAAGGAAGCAGGCACTTGTGGAAAAATAATCTTTTGAAGTGCATAATCACTGTATCTCCGGAAATAGAATATGTATGTATGATACAGACAAAAATGAAAAATATTTCCACCTGTGAGAACGATTATTTCAGAGATAAAAGGAAAACCGAATCCCAGTTCTTTGGTTGTTAACCAGTTTTATATTTTCCCGGAACTTCTTTTAAATCAAGTGCAAAAAATCATCCCTAACAAAGTAAAATTAACAACAAACGTTTTATAGAAGTATGCTCAGTATTCAGTTGCTGACTATATACTGTCGTGTAGGTGCTGGTGCTGCATAAAAATTTTTGTTCTGCTCGTAAGTGTGAAAATACAAGTTACTTCTTGCATTGAAGTAGAAGTAACAACTATCCACTGTGGATGAGTGCTGTTTTTGCTTTTTCGTTAGTATTAATCTGTACTCTGCATACCGTCTGTTACCATCATTTCTTCAATCATAAGAAAATAAATCACCAGCTTAGTTATAATCCTTACGTTAAATGAACGTTACAGTCAGACATTAAGTGGTTATTCGTCACTGTTTTCAGATACGTAAAAACAAAGCAACTAACTTTTAACGTATTTGTTAAAATAACTGACCTTGCAAACTAGAGAACACTTGAGAAAACCTGGTCAAGAATAAATAGGACGTTTCCCCGAGTTTATTACGCATTCTGCTCTACATTGTAAGGAAATGTACCAGACGTGCTACATAAGGGTAAGTTATGAATAAATTGCAACACACCTGTGAACTAATGTTTTTAGTTCGGGATTAATTCACTGTTAAACTGAGTATATGGTTTCGTCGATCAGTAATAGGACTTCAACATGCGAGGAAATTCTTCTCTTCACTGTAACGATAAATTAGTTTTAAACTCCTGTAATAAGCGAAAACGTTAAGTAGATTGAAACATATGCGTTCTAATAAATCTGTAAGTGAAATATAATTAAAAATAAATTTTAGGGCTCTTGTGAACGAACAGTAATTAAAGTTGTTTGAAAAGAAATCCGATAGTGTTGCGTTCGTTGCCAAAATAAGTACAATTTCTGTGTGCGTGAATTGGGAGTATTGCTCAGTCGCATTGCAATACATAAAGGCAAAAGAGTTTCTCTGGAATCTACCTACTCGATTTTTCGTATAAAAGAATAAAACAAAACTATCAGAGCGAACATTACCAGAAACGATTGACTTGTTTCTATGACGTATCCAGCAAAAAATATTTCTTACATTAAAAGAAAAACTGAAACATAAAATGCTTTTCACTGGCAAGTTTTTATTCGTAGGTAAGTTTTAACCACTACTATTAGCAACTAAATTAAAATGAGTAGACGGAGGTCCTTCAGAAAAATGAGACGAGCTCAGGTTAATAAAGGAGGAATCCTCTAATTTTTTTTCACCACTACTGTGTTGCGTGCTTGTTGTACGAAAACGACAATAGTTTTACAACATCCTACACCTATCAGAATGCACATTTTTAAGCGCAATTGTCTAAAACAGACTGTATATACTTTATGTAAGTCGTTCTCACTTGAATTCCTACCCCTAATGTGGACAAGAAAGATTCTCCATTCCATTCTGCTGGAAACTCCAACGCCGGGTAGGAACAGCAACATCCGAGTCTAAAGGAGTTCAACTCAAAAAACAAAAACCCTTGGCAGCATATTCTCTTCAGAAATGTCAGCAATGTTACTATTAGAAATAATGTGAAAGTTGTTAAGAACTTTTATTGTGGAAAACACTTTTGCCAGCTAAGCAAGATGATTTCATTTGTGGAGAAACACTTCATATACTATTTCGTTTCTATCAAACTAAATAATGTTTTTAAATGTGGAATATTATTAGAAAGACTGTTTCATACGAGACATTTATTATTCCCATGTACTATCAAAGATTATACATGGTACATGTTAAGAACATTAATGTTTACTTCGTCCGTTGCGCATGTATGTGCTCAAGTTATTATTTTAAATACATACATATAGACGCACATTTAATTATAACGTAATTTCACTGTATTAAATGCGCATAACGTATGGTAGAACGTTCTGAGTGATTTGATACAGCGTAAGAAAACGTTATACGTTTTAAGCCATTATTTAAATTCTTCTGTACTTGTTCAAACACTGGATACAGATGTTTTGATAAATCGTTAATGTTAATATTTTGTAATTAAACCGTCACCTAAACCTGTTATCTGTTTCTTCAGCGGAAAACAATTTATCGAGCCGTTGATAGCCAATACGAGTAAAGTGGAGAAGACAAGCTACGTTGTTCAATAAAAGCTGTAACTAAAAAGAAATGGTAGACGCTAACAAGCCTAAGAGTTTTTAGAAGAACTCATTAGAGATCATTAATAACGAATTGAATAGGATTTAATAATTGTCCACTTGAAAAAATAAACAATGAGGCATTTGTATTATCAGGGGATTTATTCAACGCATTAATCCCATATCAGCAAGCTGAAGTATGTATACGTACAAAAATCTGCATGTAATAAAATACTATAATTTAAACTGCGTTTAAGCTAACAGAGTCTTTCCGTGGACAATGTCCTTTCGCAATGCTTATAATATCTGGAAACATAGTAGAAAAGCTAGTTCATCAGCATCATCTGCTTAAACGAGAATCAAATCAGTACAAAATTATCACTGTAATCTAAATGAAACTTGGAGTAACATTACTGGAATGTTGAGTTAAACAGTAGACTGTTGTAACTTACATAGAGATGACAGGCGACCGTTGAAAGCTTGAAGTCGTATAGCACCATAATCACGAGAATTACATATCATTATATAACAGATTTATATATGTGTATACATAACAAATCACTTTAAAAAATATAATAAATTACTGATTTGGTCAACACATTCGAACCACGTTTATCCGCCACTATTTCCGTTCTCAGAAGTCGATTTTTATCTTACACTGTTGATGGGTGGGTAGCTACTTGTACCGCGTACCAATACTGTACTCGCGTTCACTCGGATGCGATCGTCTCGTCTGTACTCCGAACACGCTATCACAACCGAAAAACAGACCGCAGCGCGAGCGGCTGGCGGCTGGTTAACTAGAAAGTGCAGTCTTCTGCGGGTCGTACCGAACTATGTACACGATTGCAGTCGGGGCCGTCAGATGTGTATGGCGACGGAGCGGGCGTTGGCGTTGTTGGGCGGCGCCTGGTTGTTGTGCCGGTGCATGGCGTGCACGTGGTTGTTGGTGCCGCGCGTCGACGGCTGCGGCTGCAGAGGCACCGACGTCGTCCTCCGCCGCTGGTTGTTAGGAACGTCAGGCAGCGCGAAGCGCAGCTTCTCCCAGAAGAGCTTGTCACCCCACTGCAAGTACGTGTTCGTCTTGAGGTAGAGACGAATGTCGGGGTCGAGGTCCTTCTGAGGGACCTCCCCCAGCAGCACCACTATCAGCCGGCGGCGCCTGTCGCGCAGCACTTGGTGGTGCGCCGACTTGAACTCGAAACGGCACCACTCCGACCGGATGAAGTTGTCCGACAGCACCATGATGGTGCGCCGCGACGATTCGACTGCCTGCACTATCGTCTCCCCGATGTACGCGCCCACAGGGAAGTCTCTGTAGTGCAAGCACAACTTATACGGCGGGTCTCCGTGCTCCAGGATAGGCGCGAGTTCCTCAGCGACGAATGCCTCGTCCTTCGAGCTGTAACTGACGAAGGCGTCGAACAGTTTGTCGCGGTCCTCGTGGTCGATATCGGAATGCCTATAGAAGAGTCGGATGCCGAACCGAGAGTGGAACCACACGCGCATCTCTTGGCGGAAAATGAAGATGAGTAACACAGTCAGTACCAGCACTAACAGAACGCACAGAGCGGCCACCAGTTGCGGAATATAGTCCTGGATGGCCTGCTTCTGAATAACAGTTTTCGTTGCCGTAATATTGGCGGCTGTCGTCTCGTTAGTGTCCACCGCACCGAAACAAGGCAGCGAGCTGTTGCTGAGGATGTAGTAGCCGTCGGAGTCTGGCGCAAATCCGATGTAGTCGGCGTCGTCGGAGAAATCTTGCGTGTCATTGGCAGCACCAGACCGCCGGAAGCACTGCACCCTGCTCGCGTCCGACACTAGCGTCTCAGTCTTGAGAAGATAGTCCTTGAAGCTCTCCGCGTAATCACAGTCACACTGCCAGCTGTTGTTAGATAGCGTGAGTTCTGTCAGGGAAGCGGGCAGCGTCCACACCGCGTAGTGGCTTATCCGGTTGTTGTCTAATTTCAGAACTTTCAACTGCCGCAATGGCGAGAACGTGCTGTTATGGATCGAAGTTATAAAGTTCCGGTGGAGATACAACTCTTTCAGGCTCTCCAGGCCATCAAATTCGTACCCTCTGAGCTCGCGCAGTCTGTTATCTTCTAGGTGAAGTAACTCCAACTCTTTCAAACCGTTGAATGTCCGATTATGGATAATTTCGACACCGGAAGCATTCAGGAACAGAATCTTCAGTCTCTTACGTCCAATGAAAGCGTGACTTCCAAGGCTCCTGAAATCGTTGCCGTCCAAGTAGAGCTGCGTGGCATCCATCGGTATTTGTTCAGGAAGCTGTCCATCGTAGCCGGAGCTAGCACAGTTAACGGCATTCGCTGTCCAGGACTGATCGTGATAACAGGTGCAATTAGTCGGACACGTCATTTTGCAGTCGCAGGCGTCGAAATCGCAGCAGTGGCAAAGGGCGAAACAGTGGAACTCATATTTGCAGAGAAACTGCTTTGGAGAGGCTTCCGTTAGCGGCATGTACGTCCGGCCACGGCTGTAGAGAAGCTTACAGTGAATACTGTGTAGATCCATCACACGAGGCTGGTTACGTGTGCCACGGTTATCCACATTTATTCTTTGCAGCCAGTCCATTGTGCAGTCACACAGATACGGATTCCCACTAATGTAGAACTCTGGTAGCGGACGAGAATTCGGCACCGTCGAAATACGAAGTGAGTTCGGATTGAGGTTGGTAATTTTGTTGCCGAAGAGGTCGACGCGTGTCAAGTTAGGCTTTTTGAAGAACGTGTAGGACTGAACTTTGGTTATCAAATTGTCATTCAGATAAAGAAGTTCCACACTGTCAGGAATAGAACTGCCGGTTACTTCTGTCAATTTATTTGAACTCGCATCGAAAGTGCTAAGATGAAGTTGACTTTCAATTTCGAGATAGTTGCCGAGTTCGGTTATCTGATTAGCGTGAATGTCGAGCCACTGGAGTCCGGTCGGAATCAGAGCATAATCGAACCATTCCAGCTTATTGTCCGAAATATTTAACCAGATGAGGCGTTCCAACTTGTTGAAAAGACCGTCTATGTTTGTCAAATAGTTTCCATCGAGTCTAACAGCCTGCAGATTCTTGTTGTTGTCAAAAGCACCGGATTCGATACCATAAATTTTGTTCCTCGACAGATTCAGTATTTTGAGCGCCGACATTCTGTCGAAAGTGCCCTTAGTTATGTTTCCGATGTTATTGTCCGTCAAACGCAGGCCGTACAGGTGCTGCATATCACTGAAACTCGAATTTGCTATCTCCGATATGTGATTTTCGCCGAGGTCGAGAGTCCTGAGCATAGGAACGTCTAACAACACTGAGGGCACTGCAACAAGACTATTCCCGTTGAGATGTAAGTCCTGTAGGCTGGAGCTGTTCTTCAGAGCTGCCGGGTGGATGTTGCTGATCAAATTATTGTCGAGGGATAACAAGCTGAGGACGTACAGGCCGTTGAAAGTGTAGCTTTCGATACTGACGAGTCTGTTTCCAGATAGAAATAACGTATGGAGGTTGTACAGCGACGCGAAGGTATTTTCAGGGATGTTTTCGATAACATTTTCTTCCAGTCTGAGAATTTGCAGTGAGTAGAGATCACGGAACACGGCGGTCTCCAGCTTGGCGATGCGGTTGTGGGAGAGGTTGAGAATGACGAGGCGTACCAGGCCGGAGAACGTGGCAGAATTG
This sequence comes from Schistocerca serialis cubense, assembly GCF_023864345.2. NCBI lineage: Eukaryota > Metazoa > Arthropoda > Insecta > Orthoptera > Acrididae > Schistocerca > Schistocerca serialis. Next base: position 150,903,989 of record NC_064640.1, read on the forward strand.
ACCCATTCGGCGGTGAGCTCGTTGTGCGACAGGTCGAGGACCAGCAGCTGCGAAAGGTCGTTGAAGAGCCCGGGAGCGAGCACGTTGACGGAGTTGTTGCGTAGGTACACCTCCTTGATGTCTCGCGTGTCGGCGAACAGCTCCGGCGGCAGGCTGACGAGCCGGTTGTCGGCGAGGTGCAGCACCGACAGCGAAGACAGGCCCTCGAGAGCGCGGTCGGCCAGGAAAGAGATGGCGTTTCCCTGCAGGTTGAGCGTCTGCAGGCGCGACAGGCCGGAGAGCGCGGACGCGGCCAGGGCGTCCACGCTGTTGTTGGACAAGTCGAGCTCCCGCAGGTTTCCGCCGCAGCGCTCGGCCGGTCCGGGCCCGGAGGCGGCGCCCAGACCGAACTGGAACCTCGCGACGTCGCGCAGCCTGTTGCGCGTCAGGTTGAGCACCTCGAGGCTGTGCAGCGAACAGAAGACGCCGACGGGCAGGCTCCACATGTTGTTCTCGGCCAGGTCGAGGCGCTCGAGCAGGCCCAGTTCCGAGCTGAAGGCGTCGCGGTCGACGTCGAGCGTCATCGCGGCCCAGTCGGTGTTGTGCGTGCGCAGCGTCAGGTTGCGCAGCTGGCGTAGGCCGCGGAAGGCGCCCGCCGACAGGTTGCCGATCTTGCAGAACTCGATGACGAGCTCGCGCAGCTCCTGCAGCGGCCGGAAGCTGCCCGTGCTGAGCGAGCTCTGGAAGAAGAGCACGTCGGAGCACTCGAGGCGCAGGCGCACCGTGTGCTGCGGCTGGATCACGCTGAAGTTGGTGTTCTCGAGCTCGCTGTTGATGGTGCGCAGTCGGCAGTCGAGCGCCACATCCTCGCCGTCGTCCAGCACCACCCACTTGCACTCGTCGGGCGCCTGGTAGCGCAGCGCCTTGCTCAGCGACGCCGACAGCACCCCGAAGATGGTGCCGAGCAGCACGGTGAAGACGAGCGGGCTGGGCTGCATGGCGCTGGCGCTAGCTGGGCGGGCCCATGCCTGTGCGTGGCAGCGCGCTCGCCGGCACTGGCCGCACACCGCCGGCCGGCGCGCCGTGTCCTTGTGGCTTCTTGCCCCCACTCCGCGAGCTTCCGACGGCCGCCGCCAGGAACCGCTGCAGAGCCGCGGCCGGCCCAGCCGCCGCGGCCGGCCGATTATTTATTCTTTTATAATAATGAGCTCGCGCAGTGTCAGCTAATACCCGGCCTACTTAGTGCATTTCCAGAGGGAAACGAGGCGAGCGCCGCCGGCTGATGACAGAAGCCTCCGGCCCTCGCTTTGGATTCGACTGTACCGACGGCCGTCCAGTTACGAGCCGTCCCCCAACTGACGGTGCCCTCTCAGCCAAAGAGCCTCTTTCGCACCAACGCACACTCGCCGCTGCCTTCCTTCCTCTGCATTCGGCCTCGCCTTCAGTCGTTTCGACACAGAGTTCATTACCTCCTTCGGCACACGTATAGGACAACCCTCAATAACGTAAGTTACTGCTGACGGCATGCTAGTAGTATTCTCTGCCGTGTTCATCGTGACTAACGAGACGCTTGTTTTCTGAAGCATTACACTTATAAGAAATGTGGAAATTGAAAAAACTTATGCAAAGCGAATGGTATTACAATGCTTTTAATTTATGAAAAATGACACTTACTTGTGAAGGTATCGATTGACTTTTTTGAACTCCGTGCTTAATATTATATTTGATGTAATAACAGAAAATGGTTTATATCGGTAACTGGTAATGGCCACCGCTGGCCATCGTCAGAACTACAAAAGGGAGGCGAGATTATCCATTGTACTATGTCAAGTCTACGTGTACAGGGTAAAGTAAAAAAAGTAAAGTGGAAATTATCTTTCATAACGATTGAAAGGCACATCAGTTGGCTCAGAAATGGCGCTGAGCACTATGGGACTGAACTTCTGAGGTCATCAGTCCCCTAGAACTTAGAACTACTTAAACCTAACCAACCTAAGGACATCACACACACCCATGCCCGAGGCAGGATCCGAACCTGCGAGCGTAGTGGTCGCGCGATTCCAGACTGCAGCGCCTAGAACTGCTCGGTCACTCCGGCCGGCTATCAGTTGGCCATCAAATAATGAATTCTCAGACTAGATAAAACACAGGTCGCCAATTTTATGAGACAACAATTATGATATAAAACGATATGAAACATTTTCTCTGGTTGTATCAAAGCAAACGTTTTAATTTCATCTTACGTAAATGAGAGTTTTATGAAAACCTGCAACTGTGTCAGTGATGATTTAAATAACTGAGCCCTGCAGCGGTTAGGTCTTTTCATGCATAGTACGAAGCGTGGTGTCTGCATTAGTGTTGTTTATGATTAGAGGCAGAACAAAAAAAACGACTGCGGAGCAAGAGAACAGAGGAATACAAAATGAGATTAAGTACCAGAAACGGGTGGTGCTACTCATAAAAACGCTTAACTGGTGCAGTACTTTATTTTTTAAATAATTCTAACGGTTACTTTTATAAACCATGTCGATAATCTTGAATAATTGGTTTGTTCGGAGTCTTCCGATTTTGTTTGTAAGAACCGTTTTCTCGCAGCTAGAAGGGACCTTAATGTTTTCCTAGTAAGAGAGTGAATAACTGAAGTTAATGAACTTTAGAATTTAAGCAGTGAGTATTCAACAGCTAAAATACGCTTATTCGCCGCTAGAGTGCATGTGGAGGAGGAAAAATGAGGGGTTAACGAACTGTCGATGACGATGTCATCAGAGAGAGGCTAGGATTACCGAAGGAAATTAGTTGTGTCCTTTTCAGAGGAGCCGGTGCTTGCCTGAAGCGATTCAGTGATACCATGGTAAACCTAAATCTGGCCGGTCGTAAGGGGGCCTCGAATGGCAGTAGTCCCGAAAACGAGTCCAGTGTCGTATCTCTGCATGTTATGTCCAACAGAGCATAGTGGCCACAGTATACTATGAAAGGAAGCCAAAGCACAAAAACGTAAAAAATAATCTGTTTCGTCTCAGTGCAGGACGGTAGGCTATTATAATGAAAAATACTTCATTTCGCATCATGAAGATCTTTCACATGCGTACAACGAAATAAGCCGTGGTAACGCTTGTCGGTAGCTGAAAAGCGTAATAGTTAAGGAAATAAAATGTGATGAAATAGATGCGGTTATCATAGATACACAAATATAATGAATAATTCTGAAATGAAGATTCGTACAACAATTATTTGTTAGTTTACTAAGGTTTATGTTTAGTAATTTAGTGTTGTAAAGAGTCTGTAGGACTTTAACACAGATGTGATAATTTTTCTATATTTTCCTTAAATATTATCTAATTTTGTAACTACAAAAACAATGAATTTTCTGTTATTTCAAAGTTCCGCTCATATCTGAAACAAAATATGTTTTTATATTCAGTGGGAGTTCCATAAAATGAATTTAAAAACCTTATAATTGTATGAAATAAATATTACACTGTGTTACTGCCGTTACGGCAACAGTGAGGAGAGATTAGGGAAAGTTAGGTATTTGTGTATTTGGCCAACAGTAAACCGTAACGGTAGCTGTACCAGCAACGAAATCGTTTGCAAGTGTGTAGCTCCTACAAGATGAGAATCTGGTCCATATAAGACCAAATGCGAAATTTAGGAGGCACAGTGGAAGCGACGGATGTGGGCAGATGAATTAAGCTCCATATAACATCAAGATTCTGCACCAAAATAGTTTGTCACTAACCAGGTGCTCTCGTAATAAGGGGAGCTAATGGAGCATTGTCGCCGACGCCGATACCGTCGTCTTAAAGGCATCGACAATCTGTAAGGCTGTCAACTACGGCTTAGAACTTTTGTAAAGCATACTCGGTGAAGATGCAGTGGTTTTCTTTTTGAATTTAAATAATAATGATGTTCGTGTAAAATTCTAGTTCTCCCATCTTGTTATTAACCTCAGTCGTTGTTATCTAGACAAGGATGCTGTACCTTTTCTCATTCCGAAGTACGTCGGTCCAAATCCGCATCCAGCCGTAAAGATTTAGGTTTTCTGTGATTTCTCTAAAATGCTGCAGGCAAATACCGGGGTGGTTCCTTTGAAAGAGCACGCTGTATTTCCTTTCCCAATCATGAAAATCATTCGAGCTTATGCTCCGTCTCTAATGACCTTGATGCAGACGGGACAGTGTAGTTAATGTGTCAAAGAAGAAATATGAAACCAAATCTGTGCTAGTCTTTTTTCGTTCAAAACGTTGACGCCTCGGGGAGTCAGTCAGTTTGTGCTATTTTACAATCAGAGACGGTACATGTAATGTCAGCTTGGATGAGAGTAAAGTAACGTAAATTTAAATAAAATAACTCTGGCAAAACTAATGCTATAATTTTATGAAATGTGCATTTTATATTTATTTTGTGAAAATGCTTTCTGTTTCACTTGACGGTTCGTATTCCGGAGTTGCAACTGTGTTGAATCTTGATTGTTTTATTCACTGTAAGTATTTTCCAATTATTTAAAAATTGGATTTATGTAATTTTTGATTAGGAATCTAATGAAATCAGCCTGTGTATGTAAATCTTACTGTGATGTAACGCAGTTTTGACTACAGCAGAGAAATTTTGCCATTTAACGATTTCACAAACAATTTTTTGCACGTATTTCGAAGTTAGTACACCAGGTTTTATTTTGTAAACAGTAGCTAACACTTCTAGTTACTATTTCCTTTTTTGTTGGTGACGCGCGCTACCTAATATGCTAGCACACTTTCGTACAGATTGGTTATGTAATAATTACTGTTCTAATAATCAGCTGTTTAGCGAACAGCGTCTGTCCACTTGGACTGGTGTGAGCGTATTTGCGAGTAATTTTATTGAGTTGCTGTGGGTTACTATAAAACTTCGCGATACCTTCTCGTCTTTGTCGTGTGTGACTGGAACCGCTTTATACCATTTATTCAAAATTTATGCTAGAAGAGAGGTATGTAACTTATTTATAGAAATAAATTGTCGAGAACTTTTTCCCACTAATCACTTACTCCCTTCGGATACGATTATTGTATATTTTCTGATTAGGCTCACGCGATTAAGGTGATGTTTGCAAAGCCGATTAGAGTGGGGACGGTTACAAGTCACCTGTGAAATACGCGTTTCAGATGCTGTCAGATTTCACGCGTATTAGAATATTTGTTACTAAGTACACTTTAGAGAACGTACTCAGTTACTGCCTATTTGCTTACTATTGGAGTTTTAAGAGTCTGCGGAGATGCCTGTGCACAAAGTAACAAATCTCAGCAAGCATAATTCGTTGCACCACTTGTAATCTGGCTTCAGCGTCTGTGACATTTACTTTTTTGTCTAAGAGAAGCATATGTGGTGTTAAATGATAACATAAGGACAGTAGGTATCTTCTCTGATAAAGCAAAAGTGTTCGACTGTGGGACCATTTTTGTTGACTGAAACATTACGAAATTAGCGGAACTCTCACCAATGTGTCCCGTCTTATTTAGCAAGCAGGAAGCAGACTGTTTCCCACGAATCGACCATGTGAACGCAGTACAAATTTGAAACTGACTGGGATGTTGTAAAGAAGAGGGAAGGGATGTTGCGGTAGCGTTGTGTGCTGGATTTGTTTGTTTTTTTTTTGTTTTTTTTGTTTTGTTTTTAGAGATGTCTTAATGATACGCCCGTAAACAGGACGGATGGTTTCTATCTGACTTCGAAATACAGTAGTGTCATTTTGAATGACGTGAAATCTAATGTGTATGTCTTACGAAATAGGGGAACAGATGAAATCAGTACGTCGCGGCCCGAGAACACTTTGTCGCAAAAAAAAAAAAAAAAAAAAAAAAAAAAAAAAAAAAAAAAAAAAAAATTGGATTTGTGGATTTGTCTCGATAGCCGCTATCACAAAATAGGTACCAAACTATAGCATCCCACTTAAAAAAAACATAGTTGACCTTCATATCTCTGTCACGACCCCACCTAGCAACGTAAAACAAACGTCATATTATGGCCCCCGTTGCCTCATGCAAAATTCGTCCCACAAACTTTGCAGCTACTAAAAAATTTTCAAATGTGTGTGAATACCAAAGGGACCAAAATGCTTAGGTCATCGGTCCCTAGAATTACATACTACTTAAAGTAACTTAAACTAACTTATGCTAAGAACAACACACACAACCATGCCCTAGGGGGGACTCGAACACCTCCGGCGAGATTGGCCGCGCAGTCCGTGACATGATGTTTCAGCTACTATGGTACTTTCGGAGTGATTCTAGATGGCAATAGTTAGTGACTCACCCTTTATACTCAGTAGCTTGTCACCTGTATAGGATTTGTGTAAATTTTGTTTTATCTGTTACTAACTTTTCTCATGCTACTTACATGTATTGACTCTTTCCGTGTTCATGATGATTTGTTCCTCAATTGGCGCTACGGAACTAGAAGCTTAAAATAAAGGACTTTCATCCGATCAGCGTGTGATAAAAACCGTCTTAACTTGCTATACGCTCCTCCTAACGAATCCTACTGTTCTTCTTCGTATAGTCATATGTTTCTTTAGAGCAAATGTTTAGATTTGTGGAATTCGCTTCCAGTTAGGGGACATTATTTTCAGAATTACTCAGCAAATCTGAAACTCATTTACGAAGGTACTGTCACACGTTATTCGAATGCTTCAAGAACTATGTTTTCATGATGCCGAAAAGCTGTGGTTCATATTTCTGCTACGAACAGCAGAGAAATGCCATCTTCTTCTGACCAGCGGTGCATGAGTATTTGTATCATATTTGTATCAAATTTTTTTCTAACTTCATGGACAAATTTCAGGAAGATTTTTAAGGACATTGGTTGAATGTTTCCATAAAGGAAATGAAACGTAATAGTACTTTCCGAAATGCTAAATGTTGATACCAACAAAAAGTTCATATGATATCATCTCTTATTTGATGAAAGCTGTGCCGACGATAAACGACAAGGTCTTTGATTCTCAAACGATGTGCAGTGATTTCAGTCCTTCGAATAATTCCGTTGCATTTGTGAATCATACAGGTTGATGGCTGTTCCAAAGTTCACGTTAAATTTTAGGACACCAAAAACCAACTTTCACAATATTGCACTATTACCTCTAAATAACGTAAATATTTAAATGACACGAGATGGCTTTGTAATGTGAATTTCAAACTTCTTTTCGAAAGACCTACACTTTTTGTGTAGATTGTTATAGAGGGTTAAAAATTCTTAACTCGTCAAGAACAAAGACAAAGTTCGCAATATGTACAACAGATGCGATCGCGGTTTATAAAGTCCATATTACCGAATAGTAACTACGACTGCACTGTTGATCACTGGGGAGGGGGGGGGGGGAGGGGGGGGGGCAAGGGAGGGAGGGCAAGTATTTCTGACAATGTGTACGCATTGCAGAGTCCTGTTTCCTAAGAAAATTTACAATTGTTTTAAGAAAGTTCATAGTTATAAACCCAATTTTCATACTTAATATACTGGCAGCTATGGTAGCAGAATTACGGCACTGACATCTTTCAATAGAAATATGTTCTTGAAACTGAACTGAACTTCTCACTTTTTTTATAGTTACTATAAGTGTAAGATAACATGTTTACTGCGGCAGTACTTGAGTAACATTACAGACACCGTACCAGTTGGTCAGAAGCTTGATGAGAACATTTTCTCCTTAATAATACTAAACTCTGATTCCTCCCGTAGCAGGACACTGATCATACGTGCGTGGGGCGAGTAGCACTTCGGAATTCTAATAATAAGATGAGCCACAGTATAACACATGACTTCTCTTGAAATAAAATTGTGAAGTTGTAAAACGCGTTCTTTTGTACTCTTTAGTTACGTAAATGTTGTATGTAGGAATATCACATTATGATGACCTAAGGAACGCCATAGTTTACTTCTTACAAGAGCTCCAGTTTTTATGATTTAATGTAGTTACTCGGTTTTTAGTACTGGTTCTGAAAGACAGAAGAGATGTGGAGGTAATTCATTTCGAGATTTCAAAGAGTATCTGTCGTTGTACATAAACGCACTAGTTCCGCATTCTTAACTGTGAATGTGCATCAAGCGACAACAGAGTCAAACAGTTTTAAAACCAACATTGGAATGTACTTATTTCAAAAAAATTCGTAATTCTGAACCGCCACGAGTGTAACTTCAGTGGAAATTCTTGGCAGATTAAAAGTGTGTGGCGGACCGGGTCTCGAAACCGGAATCTTTGCCTTTCGAATGCTCTGCCGGGGATCGAACCCAGAATCTTCTCCTTTCGTGGCCAAATGCTCTGCCTGCAAAAGGCAAAGATGCTGGATTCGAATCCCGGTCTGACACAGTTCTAGTCTACCTGGAAATTTCTAATCAGCTTACACTCCGCTGTAGAGTGAAAATTCATTATGGATATCTCTTTATTAAGTACCGTCTTCAGTTATTTGATCATCTTCTGTGGCGCCAAACAGAATAAAAATCATCTAACGTCACTCTCGTCGGTAGTAAAATGCGCTATACTGACAATAGTAAAAAGGTTAGTATGCAAAGCTCATTTCACAGAGAAACATAATGATATTGTAAACAGATTAATTAACTGTAACAACGCATTTTATTATTGACTGTAATGTGCGCCTTATTATTGCCAGCTTTGAGGTAAGATATTTCTTATTTTATTCGTCACTTCAGTACGAACGTTGCCATACACGCTCTTGTACGTAATTCTGTAGTACCTGAAGCTGATAAGACGACCGAACCCGGTAGTTTTAAAGATTTATTTTATCAGTAGCCCTAGGGGATTTTGCCGGCCGGAGTGGCCGTGCGGTTCTAGGCACTACAGTCTGGAACCAAGCGACCGCTACGGTAGCAGGTTCGAATCCTGCCTCGGGTATGGATATGTGTGATGTCCTTAGGTTAGTTAGGTTTAATTAGTTCTAAGTTCTAGGAGACTGATGACCTCAGAAGTTAAGTCGCATAGTGCTCAGAGCCATTTGAACCAGCCTAGGGGATTTTGATATACGACACTTTTTTTATTAACATCTACGAGCTCTGGGGCACCAGCAACAACGAAATATGTTAAGATAACATTACTTCAGTATCTGACGTTGTTCTTCCGTGGACGTCAGTAGTGTACAGTTTGCTTTTTACTATTCACGGCGACTGCGAACGCTCACAGGTATATGTATCTCATAATTTTCAAGAGTAGGACGGCTTTCGTTTAAGATCATAGGAGCATAATGCAATAAGGAAAGTAATATTACGAAATTATTTTCAGCTTTATCGTGTTTATTCTGTTTGCACTGTTACTTGCTTGATGAGTACAGATGAAGAGTGGAAATGTCACACGTTCTAAGCGGCATTCTCTCACAAAAACGTTTTCAGTGTTACAGTGTTGTTGGTACTCTCTTGCATGTCCGTAGACTTGTTCCACGTGCCAAAACTTAGATAAAATGTTTCAAACATTCATTACTAGATGACGCATGTTCTTTGTGCCAAGCAGTGCTTCGTTCTTGATTTCCAAGAGCCATCTTCAAGGCCGCCTTCATTTCGATGATGCACAGTTTCTGTGGTAATTTGAGTCAATGTAAGCATTTGTTTCTGTCAGTTAAACACCTTTGTAATTGAAGGAGATAATTTTGTGTTTCGAAAACAATAAAAAGGTGAAAAGCAGTACGATCAAAGTGTCTCATACTCATTTATTATCTCAAATAGCTATTAAAAATTCTCACTCTGAAACGGAAGAATGGAAAATTGTCAGTACATTAGAAACAGGAGAGACCATACTTCATTTGAAAGACTAACCACGCTATCAGTTGCAGTACCTGTTGACTGTGGCATCATTCCTTTCTCAATAACACAGGGAGCTCTACAGTAAACTTTGCAACAGCTGATTCCAAGAATGGAATTATGTAAGACACAGAAGATAGTACACAGAGATTTTTTCCTTGAGTCTAATTTTATCATTCTCTCGTAAAAAATTAAAAGATGTGAGAAATAGTTATTCTTGAATATAGTTCTATTCGTCAATACAAGACTGCTGTATTCCTGCACTTTTACTATCACAAATAAGACGTAATGTCTCAGTATTGTACTTCAAACAACATCTTTCGTATCGGCACTTAAAATCAGTTAGTTCCCTTGTATGCAGCTAGAAAGTTCTTGATAAATGATTTATTTTCTATGTCTCATTAGTTTTTGCAGTGATGAAGTGAGCAGCATAGTTCTGTGTTATCAGAGTACATTATTCAATTTTTTGCTTACAAATAAATAATTTACAAAAACAGATACATTGTTTTTGATTCTCCTGACATGTGAGATTTGGCAGTTAGAATGTTTGACATTTCCACTCTTCAGGTGTAGACGCAGATGAAATAATACGCTTTGTTCTTTACATTATTGGAGTGTTCTCTTGCCTTTATTAGTATGGAGAAGCTAGGCCCTATTACTGTCGACAAATTATTCTTTCTGTAGATGGATAAATTATTTTTTTAAAAAGAAAATCACTTTCAGCTACGAAGTCAGTTCATCCAGTTCAACCTATATTTCGATGGCGCACCGTTGTGTACCGTGAACATCTACGTATCAGTTTATATCGATGTTTAAGAAACTTGTGAGGAGAGGCACATTGTGTACAAATATTTGCAGCCCACATTTATGTTCGTAGTAACACTAAATCCTACGACCTTCTCTTTATGAGGCAGTCGCACTACACCGTATTCGTAGAGGCTGGTTGTAAGAAAGCTGACTCACCTTATTCTTATTAATGTTTTCTTTAATCAATATTATCAAACAGTATTGATACTTAGTTTTGCTTCGGTTTGTATTCAGCGAGAGACTATCTTTAAATTTTGTACACGGTCACAATTAGTCTCTAGTAAGGGATAATCTGTACTGTACTGCATACGGCCTATAATGACCGTCAAAAACCATGCCGTCATTCAGATATGCGTAGCTATCGTTTTCTTCTTTCTTTCTATATATTGCTAAATATTAAAAAAACTGCTGCAGGATTATATCAGTTACGCATGCAACAGGTAGTCTGACATCTTGGTAACACTGTGTGACGGTTTCATTGTCATCAAATTGTTATTAGAGGAGTAATAAAAGTTTTCATAAATAAGAACACGTAAGCTCTGGCCAAGAGTACTCAGTGTGTACTTATACTCTCAATGGAAGAAAACAAAAATAATTATAAACAAATGCACGGAAAAATAAATTACGTACTTTTTATTTTTCGGTGAATTAAAAAATTAAATGTTGTAATAATTCAATAATAATAATAAGCGTTTATCAGGGAAATGCAGTGCTGCCTCATTATTTTTCGGTGAATTAAAAAATTGAATGTCGTAATAATCCAGTGACAATAACAATAACAATAAACGTTTACCGAGGGAAATGCAGTGCTGCAGTATTGCTTGCTCTTTCTCAAATGAAAAGGTTATTGTGAACTCCCGAGGTGCTCACTATATTTGCCTGTTTTAAGAGTTTTCTTAAGGTAGCCTCTGACAACCCAGAAGCTTTGAAGGCTTGGCGAATTGAGGTACCATTTGCAATAAAGCCAAGAGCTTGATGACAGAGCGGCTCAGTTAATGGCTGTCGAGTGATGCTCTCGTCGGTTTGTGGACAAAAAAAGCCACTGCGGAAGACGTGATTACATTCGAAGTTTGTTTGGGAGGTATGTTCTAAAAACCACTACCCGACAAAGGAAAAACTACAGAAAGAAAAATTAATTCAAGTTCTCTAAGGTGAACAATGAGGCATCTAAGGTAAACAAACACCAACAAAACAATGCCTGAGCACACTAGAAGGGACTACACAAGTCGAAGTACACGTTATGGGGTAAAAGCTTGCAAATAGCTTCTTGGTGGGGTGGAAGTACGCTCTGCGGACTTCTACCTCCATTAAATCTGCGCACTTCTACCCCAAAAACAGTTTTTTTCGGCAATCTACAGATAATACACACAACTAAAGTCATGGTTATCAAGGAGGATATTGGAAGCTTACAGCCGCCAGTTCGTAAACAGATTTAGACTCATCTAACACTGAATCAAAGCTACACCAATTTTACATCGAAAAGTACAAAAGAGACTTACCGCATTTTCTCCAGCTGTAAGTGTCCCACTGCCACGTGTTTTCAGAATAGAACTGAGGAGATGATGATGTATGCGCTGCCTGGTGGAAGAATGATGAACTTTAGGGATCTGTACACTTTGTGCGTACTCTTGCCCCACGCGTACTTTTACCCCCACCTACCCTATACTCGTAGAAATAAACCTAAATTCTCGTCATTCACGTAGCTGTCAGCCGCCATAATTCGATAGGCTTTTTCGTCCGTATTCCCAGTTGTCTGTCAAAAGCGATGACGTCTAACAGGGATAAGGGATACTTTGAATGTAGTCAGGATCTTCATCAAATACTTCAAATGTATCAATCTCCTGTGTAAGAACAAGAATGAAATGTTGCACTCGAGAGGGCAGAGAATTATATGGAATCTCCAGTGTATATTTTTAATCTTTCGAGCCGTGATTTATTCACATTAGTGATATTTGACACTTACTGCCGCGGTTGTCTTTGTAAAACGAAGGAAGTGTAGTGCTAGTGAATAATACTCCAATTATTTTCTTCTCTCTTGTCGTGGGACCATCTGAGCTATAGCTACGCAGACACGAAACGAATCACTAATTGCACAACTCATTCATTGCAAGCACGACAAAATTTAAATTCGGAGGCAATTTACAAATGGTCTGCATGAAATTCACTAATTGATACTGCAGACACTTTAAGGTGCCGTTTTCTGAGCTAGGATTATTCTTTATGAATGCATAGAGTTACTCCAAAACGCGATACCGTAGTGCATCATAGAGTGAAGCTTAGCAAAGTACATGAACTCTCGAGTTTAAGTGTCACAGGCTGCGAAGATTAGTCGTGCAGCGGAGACAGATGTAGTCAGTTTCTGCACAAGGTCCCTAATGTGGTCTACCAAGAACACTTTCCATCGACCGTCAGCCCTATGAACTAAAAATGTTCGACTTGCATATTATTTGATCATTCACAAAGGTGGCATGAACGTCCATTTACAGAAGGTGTTTGAAGTGATGACCATTGGTAAATGCAGTGCTGCAATCTTCTTATCATGGATTGAGTGGTATTCCCTATCACATCGGCACTTAACGAAGCACATGCTCTGAAAATTCTCTCTCGTATATCGTGTAAGTAGTAAATATTCACCGAATCCGTCGTATCCATCTAACGTACCATTGTCATGTAAACACCATTCGACGGTTTTGCAGTACAACACTAATAGGAACATAGGAAAGGTAAGACTAGTATCGTCAATCAAGCGAATGTTAATGATGTCTTCCTTCAAAGAACAAGTCGATGTGCTTCTCATTTACGGAGAATGCCAACGAAATTTAGTGAGAGCTAGAGACTTACCCGCTGAAAGATATCCTCAACGTACTAACCCTATACGTCGTACATTTAAATATGTGCATGATAAATTGAGAACAAGTGGATCTTTAACGCATCGGAAACATATCCCGCAAAGAAAGTTACTAACGAGGGAACGGAAATTGGTACTTTTGGCACTGTGGTTTGAGATCCTTGTGTTAGTTCAAATCGCAACAGAATCTGGCATGAGACAGTATATTGTTGTTTGTCTTCTGCATCGCTATAAATATCATCCTTACCATATCAGTCTCCACCAAGAATTAACTGGTAGGGATTACATGCGTCGCACTGAATTCTGCTGATGGGCTCAACTTCAGATTCAGAGGGATGACACATTTATTAATTTGATTTTATTTACTGACGAGGCTACATTCACGAACCATGGAAATGTTAATTTGCGTAACCTGCATTATTGGGCAACTGAAAATCCATGTTGGCTGCGCCAAGTTGCACACCAAAAACCATGGTCACTGAATTATAGGCCCCCATTTCATAGAAGGAAATCTTAATGGTAGGAAGTACACCACTTTACTGAAAGAAACATTAGGTCAGCCATCGGAAGAAATACCTTTAGAAACAAGGAACAGCCGGCCGGTGTGGCCGTGCGGTTCTAGGCGCTACAGTCTGGAACCGCGTGACCGCTACGGCCGCAGGTTCGAATCCTGCCTCGGGCATGGATGTGTGCGATGTCCTTAGGTTAGTTAGGTTTAAGTAGTTCCAAGTTCTAGGGGACTGATGACCTCAGAAGTTAAGTCCCATAGTGCTCAGAGTCATTTGAACCATTTGAACAAGGAACAGAATGTGGTATCAACACGAAGGGTGTTCGGCATATTTTTCGGTGATGGCTAGAAATGAGTTGCAGAGACAATTCCCAAATCGTTGGATTTCACGCGGCTCGTTCTCCAGACTTGACGCCTCAGGATTTTTCCTTGTGGGGATTCGTAAAATACTTTGTTTATAAAGACGTTCATACTACACCTGAAGATATGAGAGAGAGAATTGTCACAGCATGTGCTTCGATAAGTGCCGATGTGATAAGGAATACCACTCAGTCCATGATAAGAAGATTGCAGCACTGCATTGATACCAATGGTCATCACTTCGAACACCTTCTGTAAACGGACGTTCGTTGACGTTCAAAGACGTTACTGTTACACATAATTGGATTCGTCTCGACAGCCGCTATCAGAAAATAAGTTCCAAACTGTAGCATCCCATTTAAAAAAACAAAGTTGACTTTCATATGACTGACGCGACCCCACCTAGCAACAAATAACCAACGTCATATTATGGCCCCCATTGTTCCACGCAACTTTTATCCCACAAACTTTTCAATCCTATCATTCTTTCGTAGTTATTGTTGGTGGCAATAGTTAGTGACTCATCCTGTATATTAGCATAATCAACAATCTAACACTGGAATTTGTTTAATTTTATGCTAGAACTCCTTGACGATAAAAAAAGGGTGAAACATGAGGAAAAACTTCAGTTTAGATTTGAAAATGCGAGGATTACTGCTGAGGGTTTTTAATTCTTGTGGCAGCTTACTGAAAATGGATACAGCAGATTACACCTCTCCTTTCTGTACAGGAGTCAAGGAGATACGATAAGATGCAGAATGGATTCCTGCGCAGTATTAACTAAGTTAAAGCTGTTAATTGTTAGTAATAAGCTCGTACTGTTAACAATAAACGACATTAAAGAAAATACATATTGAGACGCCAATGTCAGAATTTCCACACTCCTGAACTGGGACCGACAAGAGGCTAGCAAACTTACACCGCACGTTGCTTGAAATACCCGTTTCTGACCCAAAACCAGCCTTTGAGAATGGAAAGGGTTAACGCAGAGTGGAATGTCGTATGTCAAAATTGTAGTTAGAAACTGTAAAAAGTAAGAATTAATTTGATTTACCGATAATTTATCTTCTAGAAGTCATGAACGTATGTCTTGATTTGAAACTATTTGCCTATGTTGCATCTAACATTTTTCGCTACCAAGATGGTGTCATCAGTAAACACAAATATTTTAGAATGACCTGTCACGTTGGAAAGCATATCGGTTACACATATATTGAACAGTAGCGGTCCCTGTACTGACCCCTGAGATACCCCCTTACTTAATCGTGCGCCAATCAGATGCCACTACATAGCCGTTCTCATTACTGTGCAGAATAATTTTCCACAGTCTGTTCTCAAAGTATGAAAGGAACATCTGTCAGCTACTCCTCTGATACCATAATGGTTCAACTTGTGCAGTAATATTTTGTGGCCAATACAGTCAAACGCCGTAGTTAAATCGAAAATGACGCCTAGTGTTTGCAACTCTTGGTTTAATTCGTCCAGAGAAGAGAAAATAGCATTTTAAGTTGTTAAACCACTTCTAAAACCAACAGTACGTTTGACAGCAAATTATTTGTACTGGAATGATCAGTGACCCTTATATGTACAGCCTTTTCAATAATTTTGCAGACTCTGATGGCGTAGAAATAGTACTAAATAAAGCGGTTTCACTGCTGAGTAATTGTTCAGGAAACTGTTCACTTCCTAAAGGAAAAATTACAAATGTGGCTAAGTACAGGGCTAACACGTTCAACACAACGCTTAAATACCCTGCTAGATACCCTGTCCAATCCATGAGACACATTAGTCTACAGCGATTTAATTATTGACTTAGTCTTCCCCTGGTCCGTATCACGGAGGTGTGTTTCAGGCAGCAGTCTCGGAAGCCATTTTCTGAGAGGGTTGTATGACTTCTTGTAGAAAATAAATTTTTATTTAATTCACCTGCTATATTCAAAAAGTGACTTACCACTAACAGAAACTTTCTTACTACTTACTGAACTTATATCCACGACCTGCTGCTACTGGTCAGATTCTTCCTTGACGACTGGCCATATGGTTTAATTTATTCTGAGAATTCTATTCTATTTGCATACCATATACTTTATAGCTTCATAATTACATTTTAAGCACGTTACAGTACTTTTTGTAATGGGATACGGACGATGGATTGTGACTATTTCTGTCGTTTTGACGTACTTACAACTTTGTTCTACATGATATCCTCATCCCATTAGGCAGCCATCCAGGTTGCCTGTTAGCTCTACTATTCGGTCGTAAGCGTTCTCGTGGAAGGCAGCTTTCAAAATGAATGAGAAATGTGATGAGGGAAGCATCATACAAGGTATTCAGAAACAGTCTGGAGAGCTTGTACGAATGTTGCGGGGTAGGCTGTGCTGAGGAATAATTGTTAAGAAAAAAATTCGGATATTTCTCCGTTTCCGAGTTCATTAGTATTGAAGTTAGAAAATCAGGCGTGTGCAAATTCAGTTAGTGTCAGCTGTTTTCAGAGAATAGATGATAGTGCAAGAGATCGCTCAACATTTGGTTCGGGTTCGATCCCTATTACCATTTCATGTGCAGTTCTTGTGTCGTTTTAGAAAACCAAACGAAGAACGTGTTTCGCGACTCCGTCTCTGACGGGCCACTTGAATTTGCGCGAGGAACGGCCTCATTGGCTAACTTCAGTGCTAATTAACTTGGAAAGGGCGTAAAGTATCGATTTTTTTCTGAAAGATTATTTATCAGCAAAACCTACCCTGCAACATGCTTCTAAATTTTCGTTTCTGACCGCCCTGTATTTATCGTCTATGTTACCAGCACTATTAACGTCCTGCCACTTCAGATCTTCAATCTGCATTTCGGTTCCGGAAAGTTATTGAATAGTAAGAACACAGATTGAGAAATAATAATTTGTTCCACCTCGTCACTAACGACAATCATCGCCGTTCTTCATGACAGAGCTCTGCACTTCTTTCTGAAGATCTTTCTGTTCTATATTCAGATCATTAAAGTTATCGGGAGAGGTTTAGGGACTAGTAACTTGTTTCTGACCCGTATGTGAGGTATATCAAGGTACGTTACAAATACGTATCTTATGTTGCTCAGTATGCTGAACGGTCAAGTAACATAGCTGCGAATATTACTCCCACACATTACCATTTTGTTGTATTATTCCCCCGACGACCATATCGTTTCCGGAAGACTGGAGCGAGGGCGCAAACATACAGAACATGATACTAACTGGGGATTATTTAATTTAATTCTAAAACAAAACCTAAGTCCTTCTCTTATGCTTAATAAAAATTGAGTTTGAACTTCGTCGATTAGTTGAACAACAGTCTGTAGGAAAATACAAGATATATATACCGATTCGGAGGTATGTGAGCTTCGTTTTGATGTTCTATTACCGGCACTAAAATACGTCTGATAGATGTCATATGATAATTGTCTGCCACGAGCCTTCAGATTTTGTTCCTGAACCTAGAATTTTATATGTGCATGAGGATGCAAAAGCATTTCGGCGGATAATACAATGTAGTGGCCTAACTTCGAGCGATTATTAACTATTCCACATTAATCTAACGTCCTTATCAGGCAGACTTAGTAGAAGCAAAATTACATTTATTCGCAGGTTCGTTCATTGAGAGCGAGTGCGTCACGAAGATGCTAATCCAGTTCCGGTGCTAGAATTTACAAAACATAAATTGTGCATTACACTGGGGTCTATGATGCAAATCGAACAGAGTACGTTCCGAGAGCAAATAAACAACATATTACCACCTCCCACATGTATCTCACAAAATATCCATAACGCCTAAATCACAACATTCGAGCTCATTCGCATCCCTACTGGCAGTCGTTCTTACCCAGTAGGCCTAGCTTTCCCATCACAGGAAGGGGGCAAATTGTAGCGGTAACAAGGAACACTCTCTCACATAACGCAACGTGACATGCTGGTCGTAGATGCTGGTGTAGAGAAAATATTATTATTACCAATTTTCAGGCTTAGAGAGTAGTATTTCAATTATGCACAAGGAGCGGCTTGTTTTCGTTCACGTTCATAGATTGGTTTTTCTCTAGATACAGGAATTATTTCCATTTATGTGTGTGTGTGTGAAATCTTATGGGACTTAACTGCTAAGGTCATCAGTCCCTAAGCTTACACACTACTTAACCTAAATTATCCTAAGGACAAACACACGCACACCCATGCCCGAGGGAGGACTCGAACCTCCGCCGGGATCAACCGCACAGTCCATGACTGTAGCGCCTAAGACAGCTCGGCTAATCCCGCGCGGCCTCCATTTATGTTCTCGTTTATTTTGAAAGGAATCATTGCACAGTATTCAGAGTATTTGAGATGGCTCTCCTGAAACTATGCTTTGTATATTGCTAATTAAGTTTGGCACAAATTATGTTCTTTAGTGCAGTAAAATATGATGTTTCGAAACTAAATAATCAGGTATAATTTGCATTTGTCAATTTGTCGTTATGCTAATAATACGGAAAATAAATAGTATTTCTGGATGTGCAGAAAACAATTTCGTCACTCTTTTTCCGACAACTGTTGAGAGAATAGGTGGGTTTTTCTTCTGAACATTGTCTAACAAATGGGAATATGCGTAACCGAATTTAGTATTACACTTTTCATACGCAAAGTATTCCGCTCCGAAGCACTACTTGAAAGGTCTTCATTACAAAAACCAAAGCTAAATTAGTGAACTGCAACATCTGATTCTTAAAACATAACGTCTGACTGCAGATCGTGTAACATTCACCACACCTCGACTGTCGGACAGTGTCATGAAGGGAATTATATCCCTTGCATTATCGACTAGGAATTTTTCTGATAACGTTTCTTTACATATGCATGAAGTCATGGGTCCAAATAAGATATATGGATTGCTTTCTACCTTACGACAACATATTTTTCTTAAAAACGAGTAAATCACAAGAAACTAAACTAAGAAAAAATCTGATTGTGTCCATTATAAATGGTCTTGGGAAAGCAACTTTAACATTTCACTGTCAATATGGGACAATACTTTTTTCTTCAGCCGAGGAAAATATGATGTTAAATCCTACACCACTGCAGACGAGAGTAGATTTTGCTGTTCCACACGGAACAGCATAATGAATCAATAAAGTTGTTTATTATTTCTCGTTCGATCTGCCAGATACATTTTACAAAGAACAGATAAGATTAATGTAAGTCACAATAAACGTTTGGAACTTAGAATGTGGAAACAAATTATATTTGTTTTTACATTACAATTATGTCAGGGAAGCTACATTATTACATTAAATGGAACAAAAATCACATAAATTGGAGACAATTAATTACACAGGAACATCAAGATTATGGAGCGATTTCCTGGCGTTGTCCGTTAACTTGTGGAGCGACATCAGAGAGCCGTCTCTGAAACCATGAATGTTACAAACCAGAAGATGGTCCATTGTTTGTACCTCGCCACAGTCACAACACGGATCGTCTGTATAGCCCCATTTGGTTGTTTGCTGTCTGCATCGTCCAACTCCCGTGCGAAACCTGTTTAGAGCCGACCAGTGTTTCCTGTTGAGATTGAAGCCTTCAACCCTTTTGGGTGGGTCGTGGATTAGGTGATGGTTTTCCACGGCGCCTCAGACCCTGCCATCCATTCTTCCATTCAGCAACGAGACCCTCTGTACCCAATGTTCTCCTCCAGACGATAGGTTTCCTGGACTTGAGTCTCGTGGGTCCTCCCATGTCGGCATGTATGGGTAGCCTTGGGTTTGCTTCAATTTTTTCTACTATGTCCTGGGTTCCTTTCTCTCTACGAATGGAAGCAGGAGCGATGTTTGCCAGCACTGGAAGCCACTCATCGGGGGTTGGCCTGAGAGTGCCGGTGACGGTTCTCAGAGTGGCATTTGGTTGTACATCCACATTTTTGGCGTGCGGGCTTCTGCTCCAGACTGGGGCACAGTATTCTGCAGCGCTATACCCCAGTGCCAGTGCAGCAGCTCGTAGAGTGGCAGCATCACAACCCCAAGTGGTGCCTGCCAGTCTTTTGAGCAGGTTATTTCTCGTCTTTAGCTTTTCGGCAGTATCAGTTTGGTGTTGTCTGAAAGTCATGCGGTGATCTACCTTAATACCGAGATATTTTGGGAAATTCTCGTGGCTGACAGCTTTACCATTTATAACCAGGCGCAGTTCCCTTCTCGCTTCCTTGTTGGTTAGGTGCATGACTGTGCTTACTGTTTTTGTCACATTGATTTTTAGATGCCATGTGTCATAGTATTTTTTCAGTGTAGCTAGATCTTCATTTAGTGTTGATTCCAGGTTTTCAAACGAGTTACTTTGCGCTGTAATAGCTAAATCATCTGCGTAAGCAAATTTATGTGAGTGATATGATGTTAAATTATTAAATTATTAAATTGTGTAAATGACGTGATGTGCAATGACATAAGTCTTGAAAACTCTTAAGATCGAAACTGACAACCAGACGACGTTGTCCTTTATTTAAGATGATGGTTATTTTGTCTGTCCGTAACTAGTATTTGGAATGCATACGGGAAGATTTAACACCCGTTGCTGTATGAGCCTGTCTGAAATAATAATCATTTTTACATATCGTACTTCATTGATAACAGAAAAGTTTCCAATGGGTCCTTTCATGCTGTGGAACGAAATAAGTGATTACAGTAACACGCAATTAATGCATTAATGAATTTTAGTTGAAAACATTGAAGTCGTATTAGGTTATAGTACTTGTCTTGAGAAGGAAGATCAAGTAGTTTCTTCGATGACTTTTTAAATTGCGTTAGTATACGTTGTCTGACGAAAAAGAATTCAGACGGTTCACATCATTAAGAAACTATTTGCCGTCCGAACACGCTTTGAATCTGAGAAATCTCAGTACAGCACTCCACTTACTGCTAACATACAATGACGTTCTTGATGCAACAAAGGTTAATTAAAAATGTTTTATGAACGAGTTATCCTTTTGTTTCCTAATTTGTTGTTTTCCATACATTTCATTCATAAATACACTCTTATTCATCGTGTGCGTACAATAATTCTGTAGTTCAGATCAGGGAGCATTACGTAAAATCATCTTTAAGAATGTGAAATCCAAATTTACAAAACTGCGCCAAGCTAGATGGAGCAGTGATTAGCACGATGGGCAAGCATCCGGGAGAACGGTAGTTGAATTTCGCTTCCAGCCGTCGTGATTTAGGTTTTCCATGATTTCCCTAAATCACTTCTGTGTTCATGAACATACCCTGCTGTAATCATATGACCATTGCTTCCTAGTTAAATCTCTTTCGTATTTCGAAGCATTTCATGGAATATACGTGCATTTGAAACAAATCGAGAATTATTTGTCAGCTTTATTGACAGTGTTAACAATGAAACGTATGTCCCCACAAAACAAAAAGATCTTCGAGGAATTTACATATTTCTAAGTGCGTACTTTATGTCCGACAGCTGTAAGAGAACCTGTACAACAAAACAGTGGAAGAGACGATATCATTAACAAGTTATACGACTTGCAGGCCATATACTTATCGCTTTTACGTATTCCAGAAGTCATTATAATCTGAACAGGAAGGAAACAGATTCAATATTTTAGAGAAAATGAAGTGAATCAAAATAAATCTAGAAAGCCATCCATTTGATATGGTTGCTACCTGCTTGTCTTTCATTCATCTCGATAGAGTTTGGAATCGATACCATATTTAAAACACATCCTTTGTGGATATATATCGTTTACATGGTCGTGAAGAAGAAATTTTTATCTTTTTAATATAGGCATGAACATATGGACTGTTTTCCGTAGGATATTATCTATTATTGGAACATACTCGTCGTTGTGGTGATCTGAACCATAAATTTATAACAGTTAAAGTCATAACAATACTCTCCTATTAGTCCACCGAGCAATAACGGATCAGTAGATTTAATATGGAGAGTATTTCCTTGGCGGTTATTTCAGTTTAACATTTTCGATGACAGTGATAACCAACTATACGTTGCCTACTGACTCTACTATATTAAAAGGTTTCCTATTAAATAGCCGTTAAGTGTAAATGAAGGTTTAAGTATAACAGTAACATCGAAGGCATGAAAGATGCAATGATAGCCCAATTGGAGAGGGATATTGGAATGTGTAGACGACAGCGGACAAAATAATTCCAGAATTCCCATATTAATTTCAGATACTACGGAAACCTAAAACAGGGTTATCCCCTGAAGATTTGAACGTCCGATTCTCCTTAAAGTCTTAACCTCTGTACAACATCATTCGGTGCTTTCCCTTGGTTACGTTTTATTCATTTATTTGAAATACCGTAGTTTCTTAACTTATGCGCTACATCGAAAGCATGCAGCTGAGTGTCGTTGGAACACCGAGTCATAAGCATAATATGAGATGTAAGAAAGTAACTTATATTTATAAACAACAGTTAAGGAGAAGTGAATTAAACGAGTTGGTTGTGTTTCAACACATAAGAGTAATTATTAAATATTTGTTTGGCTTTTCAGTCTTACCGCTAATTTATTTTGTGGTTGTGAGTATAATCACTCTTGTGAACAAGTTAATAAAAAAGGGACGAAAAAAGATAGTGCGGAATAAAGTTCTGGATCGGATCAGACAGTAATGACGAAGTCTGCGGTCGTGGCCTTGTTTAAGAAATCATTCCAGGCATACAAGTAGTAAAAGTAAGCAACAATAAACTCCTCCTTATCCAGCAAGACAACTACCACTTTCATAGCAAAACAATATTGTGAATACCCATAAAAAATGAAAGTAGAAGAAACAGCTACACAGTGTTGAGCGAGAAATAAATGCAGTTCAGGTCAGATCTGTGTAAAGCCATTTACAACACAAAATTTTAGAAAAAAGTGAGCTTTAAGATCTGCTCTTTTTTAAAAGAAAAAAAAAATAGAACAAAAGCGGATACTGAAAGCAACCTCTGATACCAACTTGAGGAAACAATAGATGTCAAAAAAACAAAATAGGAAATTCATAGGCGAAACTGTTTTTAACGCATTAACAGAGCAATTGAAATACAAACAGGTATTTCGTTTGCAATATGTTTAAAAAATCGCCGCTGGGGAAGATTTACCAATGAAGCGAAATGCATCCGATGAGAAATGTTCTTAATTTGGAGCATGCTTAATACAGGA
Organism: Schistocerca serialis cubense; assembly: GCF_023864345.2. Taxonomy (NCBI): domain Eukaryota; kingdom Metazoa; phylum Arthropoda; class Insecta; order Orthoptera; family Acrididae; genus Schistocerca; species Schistocerca serialis. The sequence continues at coordinate 150,927,422 of NC_064640.1, forward strand.
AAGGTCGAATAATGTTTGAATGTAACAGCTGCTGCGGAAGATGGCCACCGAAACACACTGTAAGAGATTTAGTTTATGAAGAAAACTTTAACGTTTATACCAGTTGCCTCTGCGGTATTCAAATCGGGTTCAGGCCGACCTCTGTTATACCTTTTACGTACCATACGAAAACTGGCTGCCTTAATAAAGATATTCCCGACGTCATCTAGACTGTGTCAACATTTTGATAATACTCAAAAAATAGGCTACTTCTCATCTCCGTGGGAGATCTTTGTGTCATCTAGAATATGTTGACCGCAACGTTTATTAAGATCCAGCTTACACGGGAGCGAACGTCTCCCTCACCAAAACATATTTCCCCAGCAGCCCGCATTTAACCATTGAATTACGGCGGAAAACGTCTGGGGCAAACGAAATTACAGTCATGTATGTATAAAAAAAGCACACAAATCAGTAGGAGGAAGGCTTTATTTATGGAGGAGTGTACCCGCAGCGAAGTGTTGCGGCGGGCAGCAGGCGCCGTATGACACGGCCGTTCGGCTTTTGTTCTGCTTTCTTTGGCGAGGCGGCAGGCCGGGTTGTCACAGGGCCGGGCCGCGTCAAGGCATTATGCTTGACAAATAGCTTACAGCCCAAGGAAATCACTGTTAATCATTGGACCATTGTCCCGCTGTGAAGAGGGACAAGCCCGGAGGTGTGCTCCCCTCAGGGGATCGCCCAAATTCTGCAGACAATGCGGAGGCCGCCCCCTGCTGTTTGTCATGCACCTGGTCGCGCGCCTTCACACCTCCCTCCAAATTTATGGTTCCAGATGCTGGGGCTCGTGCGTCTATCCCCAGACTCACAATTCGCGCGCCGCGAAAGCAAGTCTTGCGAACGGTGCTCGACACGTGTGTTTATTAGTCTTGAGTTTCTTGTAAAGATATTTGGAAAAAGGAAAAGAAAATAGCTAACATTGGTATCATTTATCATAGCAAGTCGAGAAGAGAAATGAAATATTTTCATTTCTTTCCTCCTCGACTGATGATGGTCTCTGGAGAGGTGTGTTTACATTCTGTTCACTTTCCTGCGTACAAAGGTGATAAACTTTGGTCGCTTCAGTATAAACACGTGTACATACATGCTTCACTGGTATGCTATCAGATGTTGAATATTCATTGGTTTTTATTCCACGTGTACAGTGTATTATGCTCATACTTGCTACGTGTTTTGTATGTTTTATATTGTAGGTCGTGCACACCTACATACCTCATCCATATTGAACACCATCCGCAAATTAGACTCCAATAACAACATTGTTTCCCAACTGACCACCAATAGTGGTAGGCAGCCGCACCTGTTCGAGACATTCCACCGTCCTTATACCTACACACACTCCATACACTATCTGAACGCTACTTCCACCAGGTATCCTCCCTGGTCACTGAAATCTGCCACAATATGTATCCAACCTTTCAACTGTAGCCCTTACGGTCCTCTCTCACACCACATCACGGCTCCCTTTCCATCTCTTCCTGTCCCCTCTCCTCTTCCCCATACACTAAAATCCTCCTCATTTCTTTCTTACTACTATCCATCCCATCGTCTATATTCTCCATAGATTACCCGACGGACCCCTGTGTTTATACCCACACCCTTCACATTTATGGAACACCTAAAGTTTCTCCTCCGCAAAAACATTCTTCCCCAGGGCAGAACCTTCAAATTTTTAGTGAAAGTGCAGTGCTACTGTTTCAACAGCATCACAACTTCTGCAACGTGTATTTAAATAATATACTTTAGGTTTTTATTTTTAACCATTAATCTTTCTGACTTAAATGAAAGAACGGAGAAAAGATCCATACTTTAAGATTTTTTAAAAAAGTTTGTAAAATTTTCTCCTTTTAATCATATTAGTTTCGCCTTTGCGGACATATTAAAGCGTTAAGCTGAAGAAAGGGATGTTGTCTCACTGGCAGACCACCATCTCTCATGGTGGCAGATGAATTAACAATAAAGAAGAAAACATACCTACGTACGACACAGGTACACTGCTCTCTTCGACAAAGTCGTTGACTTTACTCAGAAGCGAACAAAGAAATTCACTAGCATATACACGTAGCTTTCTAATTGTGGGCTGTTACACATCCTAAAACAAAATTACTTCCCATTCCCACAGTTATGACTAAGGTTTTCGTGAGGTTCCGCTCAATTGTAAGGAAAATCCTAGGATGAAGTTCCTTTCCAAATGTACTCAAATGAGACTCCCTCCGTCTCACTAAAAACTAGACTGTTATTTGTGTGATCAGATCGTGGCTCTACGCTGCTTCAGACTTCAAACAGGCCACTCTGCCTTTAGAGACAACGAATGAAAATGAAACGAGTGAAAACTTATGTAGAAACAGTTTATGATTTAATTGAAAGTAGTTTTGGACACTATTTCATTGCTGACGCGCTTATAGTGTAAAGATGCTCTAATCCATGCACGTAAATACGTATGGTACTTCATCAATTTTATGCTATAAGCAGCCAGTTTAAATGTAACTATTATATATGTTCTAAAAATGTCCTATTTGAGTACGAGTTTGTTGGTTTCATTTTATAAATGAGTTAAGGCAGTGAACTGCGGACCGATATTATTAAGAATAAGTATAAGTATAAATGTCGACATTGGGTTCGATGCAATGTATAGTTTGTGCACAAACAGATTCTGCTTCGAATTTTCTTTAAACTGAGGTTAAACATTTTGCAATATAATGTCAACAAAATCCTAATGAGAGATGTGTCGTCAGATCTGACGAGAGGTAATTGCCCAGGCCGCTGTGGCAGAGCGGTTCTAGGCGCTTCAGTCTGGAACTTCGCTGCTGCTACGGTTGTAGGTTCGAATCCTGCCTCGGGCATGGATGTGTGTGTTTTCCTTAGGTTAGTTAGGTTTAAGTAGTTCTAAGTCTAGGGAACTGATGATCTCAGATGTTAAGTCCCATAGTGCTTAGAGCCATTTGAGCCATTTTGAGAGCTAATTGGGCAATGCTTTCTTTGTAAATGGAAGCTACCAAGGGAGCATTCAAAGAATTTGCCTGTTACTTTCACAATTGATGACATTTTTATTTTGTACAAATAAAAATTAATGCCTCTAATATTTCAGGGAAATTAATTTTTTGTCTAAACTAATTTACAATTAGTTGCTGGCGTAGGAAAATAGAACGTAGTCTTCACTTTACCATAAATACAAAAGAGAGTGAAATTGTGGCAGCCGGATCCTACTGAAGACATACAGGAACGAGGAAGATGGCTAAGTCAAAAGCAAAGAACAATTAAAACTGGGCACTCGTGTAAGTACGAAAGACATATCACCAGATACATTTAAAGTAAACACGAAAACGGTAGACCTGCTGAGCTTAAAAGCATCAGTAGTGCCTTACAGTTTCAATTTCTCCACACTGGAAATTGTCTCACATGTAATAAACAACAAGAAAGTAATAAGTGACAAGAATAATACACAGAGGGAATTTTCCAATTCCTGATAACAATAGCAATAATAGCTATTTCTACCTAAATGATACACTTCTACATTTAAGACATATGTATCGTAAGGCTTAACTGATCATATATAATGTCCTGTTCCAACTAAAAATCAATCTGTAGACCATATGCGTCTCATACACCTTAGGAGAGTGCACATATCTCGGAGTTCTTTTTCGTATCTTCTCGGGGATATCATGTTAATTACTGGTCTCGCAATGTTAGTCGTAGAGACTAGATGCTCTTCATGTCGTCAGCAGTATTCAGCTATCGATCGAGCAAGGGTTTTCCAATCTACAGTACTGGCCATTAAAATTGCTACACCAAGAAGAAATGCAGATGATAAACGGGTATTCATTGGACAAATATGTTATACCAGAGCTGATATGTGATTACATTTTCACGCAATTTGGGTGCATAGATCGCAAGAAAAAAAAAACACCCCTGGCCGTAATAACGGCCTTGATACGCCTGGGCATTGAGCCAAACAGAGCTTGGATGGCGTGTACACGTATAGTTGCCCATGCAGCTTCAACACGATACCACAGTTCATCAAGAGTAGTGACTGGCGTATTGTGACGAGCCAGTTGCAAGGCCACCATTGACCAGACGTTTTCCGTTGGTGAGAGATCTGGAGAATGTGCTGGCCAGGGCAGCAGTTGAACATTTTCTGTATCTAGAAAGGCCCGTACAGGACCTGCAACATGCGGTCGTACATTATCCTGCTGAAATGTAGGGTTTCGCAGGGATCGAATGAAGGGTAGAGCCACGGGTCGTAACACATCTGAAATGTAACGTCCACTGTTCAAAGTGCCGTCAATGCGAAAAGAGGTGACCGAGACGTGTGACCAATGGCACCCCATAACATCACGCCGGGTGATACGCCAGTATGGCGATGACGAATACGCGCTACCAATGTGCGTTCACTGCGATGTCGCCAAACACAGATGCGACCATCATGATGCTGTAAACAGAACTTGAATTCATCCGAAATAATGACGTTTTGCCATTCGTGCACACAGGTTCGTCGTTGAGTAAAATAGAAAAAGAAATACATTCCGTTTTGCAGAAGGCGGGGTTTGAAAAAATACAAATTTACTTGGTAAACATGGAACAAACTACACCAAGAGCTTCCAACCTTGCAAGATGATCACTTATGCGACTGACTGCAGTGCCTGTTCAGCAGTCGCGTAATCATCCGAGTATAATAATGAGTCTTACCGCATATTTATGCATAGTACGTTAGATCTGCTTATGTTGAGGGTCAGCTGGCCCCAATTATTCATCCTGTGTAGGAATTCTCTTTATACAACAGCAACATCAGCGAACAGCCTCATCGACCTTCTGATGTTATCCACTAGGTCATTTATAGTTATGTATAGTGAATAAATATGGTCCTGTAACATCCCCTTTGGGAAAGTTCTCTGACATTTGGGTTGTGTAATAGGCAGTTTGGTTGTTTAGCTCTTCTTAGCTGTATCAGGTCTTGTTGACATATGGAAAAGGATGGAAGGAAGAAATGGAGTAAGGAAGATTAACGTTTAATGCACCGTCGACGACGAGGTCATTAGTGACAGTAAATAGAAAAGTTTTGTGATGTTATGTAACAGGAACTGCCTATGTAGATCGATTCCCGAACGCTTGCACGGTGCTCTGAAGTCGAAAACTATGCACTTGGATTGATAAAGAGTAAGGTAAATAAAAGGGGGAAAGTATTTATTTCGCTTTATTAAGGGGGGGTAGGCGTTAAACTTGGAGCAGGAGAAGCACCACAGCATATTTTAATTTACACTGTCTACAATTTTACAAACAGGTTCATAAATCTTTGTCAGCATGACCAGGAAGGATTCAGGATTCACACTCACTGCAGTGGAAGTTCAAATAAATAAATAAATTTACACTTGAAATCTCGTCATTTTTTCACCTGCTATTGGCTGCATTTGTTGTTATAGGTACGCATTTCTTCATAAAAAAGAGAGATTCTTCGATGAATTTTGCACAGCATACAAACCATACTTACACGTGTATGAAACTCTAGAAATTACTTAATTTTTAAAAAATGAATCAGCCGTAACATTCTAACTTCATGTTTAGAAAAAAAACTCAAATTTTATAGTTAACTATCTCAGTTTATACCACTGTTTTTAATAGATTTTCAAAATTCTAGATTTTTTCATGAAGTAGTTTGTGTTTAATAGGAGTGCAAAATTCATCGAAGAATCTCTCTTATTTATGAAGAAATGTGTACCTATAACAACAAATGCAGCCAATAGCAAGTGAAAAAATGATGAAATTTCAACTGTAAAAAAATTATTTTGTTATGTTTTTTGAACTTCCACTGCTATGAGTGTGAATCCTGAATCCTTCCTCGTCATGCTGACAAAGTTTTATGAATTTATTTGTAAAAGTATAGACAGTGGAAATTAAAACGTACTGTGGTGTCTCTCCTGCTCCAAGTTGGCCCGTTTGACGTCCTCCCCCCTCCCCCCCTTAGAATAACATAAATTCTTAATCATACTGGAATGAACACGTATACAAGGGTAACAATGATTAAGTTTACAATAAATAATTTACGATACAGAAAATGAAATTTGTCCATAACAGAAATAAAAAGAAACGGCTACACGGTCGATAAGACATTAGCGATTAGAGAAAGAGACTAATCTCCAATAGAACGAAAGAGTTTGAATAGCAGCACAGCGGTAATATCAAAACTGGATAAACACAAACTCATGAATGGTTATTCTGACGTCATATCAATGAAAGGAGTAAAACAGATAGTGAAGATATTTTTAATTAAAGGAGAAACCTCCTGCAAACGGAAGTCACGTGCGGCGGATTTACTGCCCCAAGACCGACATCCTATAAGCGAAAGTTATTCCCTGGAGATGGCTCGGGCCGTTGGCGCAAGTTGAGTCAGAAATCGTGCCGACCCAGTTACAGGGCCGCTGCAGACAATGGCTTCTCGCTGGGAGGAGGGACCAGCGGTCGGCATTTCCGCAAAAGGTTACCGTTATTCAGCCGTCTGGAATTTTAGCAAACTTTCACCACTATCGCGGGTGACTATATTGAAAAATAATTCGTGACCTCCCATTCAGCAGCAGGAAGTATTCCTAAGACTAACGCTTTCGTCAACATAAAGCAATAAAAGTGAAGAGAAAATGGGGCTGACGTGTTTCGTGAATCACAGACTCAGCGAAAATGCATATACTACGACTTCAAATACCAAAATGTAGCGGTTAACACATTGAAGATGATGGTGTAATGGTGTTATTTACACTTACTAACCTATGTTTTGTTTTTATTAAAGTAGGTTTTATTATCTGATAAGAGTTATCCTACATAAGTATAATAATACAGCAGTTCAGAAACAGGCGAATTATTTTTACTGTCGTTTCTGTGATTTTATTTGCTGTAAGAAAGAAACCTGCCGTCATCAATCAGTGATGCTTGAGAAGCAAAAGAAAACGCCACACTGTGACAGTGAATCTTCTTTATCTGCAGCTATTAGTTATTATAGCCACAAAAATAATTCCGCGTGGCTGAACAACTTGCGACAAGTCTTTCAACTGGACGCCACTCCAGCGATTTGGGTGTCCATGACCGATACCAGTAGTCCTATAGAGGAAAAGCGGGACTGTAGTTAACGCGGAATTCGAAACACGTGTCGTCACATTCAGGATAGGTGATGGTTAAGCTAAAGGCAGACTGATCATCCCGTAGCATGACCGTGATTCGATCCTGCGGCCATTCAGTTTCCAGGCACTAACTTTACCACTAGACCACCAGGCACTACCTTAAGTCCAGAGTACGTGGTCCTCCTAGCTACATATTTGTCAAGATATATCCCGAAACGGGACTTTAAATAAATGATCTACTGGGAACAAAACTTTAACAGACATAACATACCTCTTAATCACGAAATGAGCGTGATCCGATAAGATATTCGTTCTAGCAGTATTTGTACGTTTCACAGTAACAAAGAGAACAAAACGTGAGTTAAAATTTCTTATATATCTCATCTAAGTTCGACTACACTGAATAAAACCATTGGAGTGCAGTATTTTGCTAAAGCATAAATAATTTCTGTGATTGCAGCGTACTGTGAAGGGAAGGCAACGTAGCATTAATTGAAAGTAATCGTATGTTTTTACACACCGCAAAAACTCCATTCGCGATTAGCTCCTTACATCGTAAAATATAAGGGAAACTCAATTCCTGGCTTTTCATTGATATTACATTCGTGTTGAATGCTACAGCTAATTCGAAAGACCTACAGGTATCCAAGGTAAGGTTAGTAGAACGTGCTTTTACGCTAACGTAAATGGAAATGAGGCCCCAGTCGTTATTTATTAAACCCCGAGGACTTCTTCATCTCACAACGGGTATTATGCGCTTGAACGTCCATTCATGTCGTAGCTAATGTTCATCAGCAACATCAGTTTGTGGTATGACCCTCAAGAGGGCGAACACACTGATGAATTCGTTGTGGCATGAAAGTAAACAGTCTTCGAATGTCACACTAAGGGATTTCTCGCCTTGCCTGAAACGTATGCTTTGTCTGTTCATGAAAATTACTGGCTAGAACCTGGTGTGGAAGTATCGAACACGTTTTCCTATTATTTCCCAGATATCATCTGTGGGTGACAAATCAGGGAAGAAGCATATTGGTTAGGAATCCGTTAATTCGTTTATTCGGTTTTGGTGTGAACTGCTGTGTGGAGTGAAATGTGATACCATGGAAATGAAGGGTATGAAAACAGGACTTACCATTCTTGTTAAATTTGTGCAAAGATTGAGCCCCCTTCTGCAATTACCAATCAGTTTTGGTGTTATATCCAGTAACCTCCCACACTATAACTCCAGGAGTTGCATAGGTGAGGGTATCGAGAATGTCACTGCCTGTGAGCTTTTACCAGATCGTATAGAGGCTTGTTAGCGTCAATCTGACCGCCACAGACACAAGCGTGACTCATCACAGAAAAAAGATACAGAATGCCACTTTACTCTTCATTTGACTGTGACTCTATACGATTCAAGTCTCTAATGCGTGAGATATGGTGTCAGCGATAAACGACACATTGCGAATAGATATATCAACGCAGTCTGTTTTCGACGGTTCCCAGTGACACTCTGCCAATAAACTATTACTGTATTTTAGCTTTGGTATCAACCATTCTGAAAAGGTCTGGAGCTATTCTTCTCGCCATATTGACGTCCTGGGTCCATCTCGTGACCACTCCTTCAACATCCATTCACTGCAGGCTACAGTCTTTTAAATCTGTCGGTTTGATTCTCACACATCCCTCAGATCAACTCGACCATCCTCCAGATCGATTACTTGCACTTGCTCTTTTGAGTTCTCCACCTGAAAATTTCTAGTACCACAATAGCCACAACAACACAATAGCAGTCAAATACTCTTACTATTCTTCGTCTGTAGGAATGACTTATTTGTGTGCTTAAATTGCTGAAAATAACTTGCGTAAGGATGGACTTTTAATCAACATATCCCTCAGGTATGAAAATACTATAGTATCAATTTGGCAGCGTTCGGTCAAGCTGTTCATGATATAACACTTTTCATTTCCTTTACATTCCATTCTCGTCAACAATTAGTGAATTTTATGGCAACGACAGGAGAATGCAGGTCTTTCGTAAATCAGGTAGCCAAATCTCGTAAGCATGAGGCAAAACAGATCTGATTATGCTAGTTCCATTTCCGAGAATATCTGTGACACACAAAGCAAAAAGCAGCTAATGTTAGGTAAATTAAATCATTCGTTTACACATGCGCTACCTGTTTTCAAGAAGAACTTGGTAAAATTCCCTGAAGTAGCCCTAGTGGCCTGGGCGAAGCACTGTAAAGTAACTTTAGTGTTTCACTATTTTCCGCTGTTAAGTGATGTCTGATCTAGATATCGTAGCAGCAGTACCATGGAAATCTGAGGTTATGATGTTTTGTGACTTTCTAACTGCTGTTTGAATAAATTGTTTTAAGTTTTACTAATTCCCTTAGGCAGCATCAAAAAGAGCCTGGAAGCTGTTTTTATGTAAGTCTCAACTAATTACTTGACCAGTCCTCTACAGACTTAACAGGGTACACCTATAACTATGTGTATTGGTTTCAACGAGGTTTCAAATTCAATAGGGATATAAATCGACTATGTGTTGTGTGGAAACACTTATACACCACTGGGATGATGATTTATTTCTACGTTACTGTGAGATTCTGGAGCATTCCGCTGAGTTTATTTCCTTACTTTGTAATAATGAAGTGTCCGTTAATGAAGTGGGCACTATCAGCGATTCCAGTTGTCGTGTACTCGTCTTTTGTCTGATATCTTCTTAAGATTTCAAGTACTTCTTCACTGTACGAAATGCTGTAAACCCCGCAAGATACACAGGAGAACTTGTGTGAACTTAGTCGTTAAAGCACTTGCCCACGAAACACAAAGGTCCGAGGTTCGTGTCTCGATCCGGTACTGAGTTTACATCTGCCAGGAAGCTTGATAATGTAAACTACCAGACACACACACACACACACACACACACACACACACACACACACGTATTATTCAGAATTTTTCAAGCTAGAAACAGAATAAGTTGTAAATTTTCGGCTTTGTTGTGAAACGTACTTGCGCTAATTTATGTTGCAGGTCGTAATTTTGAGACTCCAAGCCGATTGCGACTATCTGCCCTTCATGCGAAATGCGCTAACCAAGCTAACTGCTGCGATATATTTAAGAAATACTGGGAAACCTGTCACATGCTTAAGTTTTTAGTTGATTCACTAGCCATGCAAAAGTATCGCAACTGGTAACGTAATTCCAGAAAAAAATTATACAAAAATCAGTTTCCGTTTCATAACGAATAGTTTCTTCAAAAATTTTGCCCATGTTCATTAAATTCATTCTGTGGTTAGGGTTTCTGTATTAATATTCGGCAAAAAACGACCGGAAAAAAATAAAAAAACCGTAAAACGTCGCTGTTTTGCTGTCTTCCTGTCTGTATCTAGGTTCGGCATGCGGTGTAGTACAGTTTTAACATGTGACTCGTGAAACTTTGACAGAATATTCATTTGAAAACTGAGCTTATTATTTTAATTGGGTTTCAGAGTCAAGTGGGCAGCGAGATCACTAACGACAGATTTCCTGTTATGTTGGACAAAAGTGAGGAACACAGCCGCACTGGCCTTTCTGAATGAGCCATCATCTACATGTTTATCTGTACTCTCCGACTTGCTGTGTTCATGGCATGTGGTACCATACGTTACGGTTTCTTGATGATTCACTTACCGATGGAGTGTGGGAAGAATGGCTGTTTAGACGTCTCTGTGCTTGCTTCAGTGGCTAATTTTACTTCAGGGTGTCTATGGATTTTTTGCATAATACTTTCTTACGACATATGCACACCTGTCGCCATGCGCGCTCCCTTTCCTTGTGTACGCTGGATGTTCCCGACTAGTGTGTCGTTATACGGAGCCTATATATTTTAACAATATTACACTACAGACTGCACAAGAATAGTAAACAATCTCTTTGGCACAGAAACAGCAGTTCCCAGTAGCCTTACTATGGAAGTTAACTATCTGCTGTACTACAGCTAAGCCTATCGAATCTTTCACTACCTATTCATGGATGTACGGCAGTCTCGATGGGTTTCAGGATACAATAATGAATTCTTGTAGAGTCCTTGGTGAAAAATATCGGTCGATACTGTGCACATTTGTTTAAAATTATCATTACATTAGACACAAAAGTTTGTAAAACAGACCGAGTTTTGCTGCTGTTGTTTCTCAGCTAGCGAAAATTAACATGATCTCTTCGTAGTACGGTTTAATTATTGTACATGTTACAGTTAGAAGCTGATAAGATTTTATTGCTCATTTGTCAGAATCTACTAGTCAGCTTCCTACGGAAAAGTACGTTTTAAGGATTAAATCATCGAACCTAAATATTTGAATTATTACTCTGACTGAACCAGGGGAGTTCCCTCCTGGAATTAGACAAATAACGGAGAACGCCGAGAAACACAAAGCCTGTTTTTCTAGCAGTAGAGTGCATATGGGATGTACTTCGAAAGAACTAATACTGTTATGAATTTATGGTAATAGTGAAAGAGATAGCGCTAAATAAACATAAAGCCACCAGTTGTATTAATCTTAATTTGTTTGATTTAGAATCTTTCGCACTAGTCGGTTGTTTACATGCAGTGTACGTACAATGAAGATACATCTACATCTACATTTATACTCCGCAAGCCACCCAACGGTGTGTGGCGGAGGGCACTTTACGTACCACTGTCATTACCTCCCTTTCCTGTTCCAGTTGCGTATGGTTTGCGGGAAGAACGACTGTCTGAAAGCCTCCGTGCGCGCTCTAATCTCTCTAATTTTACATTCGTGATCTCCTCGGGAGGTATAAGTAGGGGGGAAGCAATATATTGGATACGTCATCCAGAAACGCACCCTCTCGAAACCTGGCGAGCAAGCTACACCGCGATGCAGAGCGCCTCTCTTGCAGAGTCTGCCACTTGAGTTTGTTAAGCATCTCCGTAACGCTATCACGGTTACCAAATAACCCTGTGACGAAACGCGCCGCTCTTCTTTGGATCTTCTCTATCTCCTCCGTCAACCCGATCTGGTACGGATCCCACACTGATGAGCAATACTCAAGTGTAGGTCGAACGAGTGTTTTGTAAGCCACCTCCTTTGATGATGGACTACATTTTCTAAGGACTCTCCCAATGAATCTCAACCTGGTACCCGCCTTACCAACAATTAATTTTATATGATCATTCCACTTCAAATCGTTCCGCACGCATACTACCAGATATTTTACAGAAGTAACTGCTACCAGTGCTTCTGTTGTGATGAAGATAATTTTACAGATACTACAGTTGAGTGAGAGCTAGGTTGTTCTTGTAAGAGGAAGTATATAACTTCTTCCGTTATTTCACACAAACCTGAAGCGCTGACCCTATGCCTAGTTTTTGCTGTTCATAAGTAACGAAAATTCACGCAGTGTAAAGTGTGTTAAGTAATTTAATTCTATTTTTAAGCGTTTAATATGTGTCGCAATGCAGGATAAGTGTGAATGTAGTGCGTTACGATAGTCAAAGAGGGACTGGTATGTGTCGAATGGGTTGGAATTTCACTGGGGTGACTGTAGTGGAAAACTGAAAGGGGAAATGAACGAGGCTCTCCCATGGAACTGTAGGCTTTGTGAAAAAGACAAGAGAATCGCTGAACAGGAAGCAAGGATTTGCGTCCTTCCGGGTGAATTAGATCACGTGAAGTTTGAACTAGATAAGTTGAAAGGGAAAAAGATCTTGGGAACTGAGTGAAGGTAACAAGAAATGGGTGCAAGGAGAACAGCTCTTCAGCTTCGTTTACATTTGAGCTAAAAGTATCGAACAAATTACCAGAAGTAGGAGGGGAAGAGACACATCTAGCTGTAGGCCAAAGTATTCTTCTAGTAAAGAAACTCAGTGTAGGTCGGCACCTATAGAGAAAGAGTAGGAAAAAAAGAGTCTTGTGCTTATCTAGTAGTGATGAGAGGGTGCAGGCCAGATGGTAGAGGACAAATTGAGGACAGGGCACCAGGTCACAGGTACTGTGAAACTAAGTGCTGGCCTTGGCCAGCTGACAGAGGACATAAGGAACTTGTGCAAAGGTTTTGGCAAAGAGGATCAGGTTATTATAGTTGGTGGAGCAGGGAACAGCCTGATAAGGACAATAATTACAGCATTAGTGGTGATCTATATAAAATAGTAGTAGCGTCTAGACACACAAATCTCAGTTTTGTGGAGGTCGTTCAGCGCCATGATTAGGCCTGGGTAAACACTGCTGTGAGCTGTGTGAACGCTGAGTTGAGCAGGCTGTTGCTGACTGAAACGAAATCTCTTATGAGTGCAGTGCCAGTTGCTACAATTAGGAGATTGGAATATACCAGACATGACCTACACCTTAGCAGGTGAAGGAAAGTTGGGTTGGCTGAGCTTCTTGCAGATAATATGCGGGGGGCCACCATCACACATAGCAGATCCCTGTGGTTACTGGTGTCAGAGGGGCACTCTTTTTAGATTAGAATCAGGATTCAGGCACCCTGTTTTCAACGAAGTAAAAATACCCGAAGAGCGCCACAAAAGGTTCAATAATGCACATAAAAGTAAGTTTAAGTCATTTCGTCTAAATATAAGGGAGAAGAAGCTCTTGTCTGATTCGAAGATTTAGAGAGCTTTGAAAAGATAGAGATCTTGTACCTGTCTGAGCAAATAACTGCAGCATTAGATAACCTACGTATAAAAGATTACACTATTGCAGCTTACTCTTGTGGAAATAACATGGAAAAAGGATGACTTGTTACATACATTAACAAAGAACACGAGTTGAAAAACATTGAGGTCAGTAGATTTTGAGGCGATCAGCACATAGAAGTGTGTGGTTGTGAATTAATGCCGAAAAGTAATTTTAATTAGAACTGTATCTATATCCACACTGGAAAATTTTGAACTATTTGGGAGGAATCTGGATTTCTTACTGTGCTGTCAAACAGTAGCAAGCAGTTAATAGTATGTGGTGACTTCAACGTAGATTTTTGAAGGGGTCCTGATAATAAAAATGATCTGGAAACCTTACTTCGATCCTACAGTTTCTTCCCAGTAATTAACTTTCCACCACGGGTGGATAAAGACAGTAGGACACTACTTGATCATGTTTACTTTAATGGAGTTCAAAGTAAGAAAATAACTGTTTACCCAGTAATAAATGCTCTCTCTGATCATGATGCACAGTTAGGGTAAATAGCATAGCACCCTACAGTATGGATGCTCCTCAGTGGAAATCAAAATAATTAATGACTCCAGGACTTCTGTTTCTAAGAATAGTTTACAGGCTATGACATGGGATGTAATTTATGATGAACCAAGTGTCTACATAAAATGTAATCTGTTCAATGATAAATTCATATCATTATTTTAAAACAGCTTTCCGCATTAGCTAATAATAAAGGACACTAAAAAGCCATTCAAAAAACGATGGATCACCAGAGGGATTGAAGTACTTTGTGAAAGAGAAACGGAAATGTATCTCTTGGCAAGAAGACGTATGGATCCTGCATTAGCCGCACGCTACAAAGGCAACCCAAAATTAGTAACAAAAGTTGTTAAAAAATCAAGGAACGTGCACATAATGTCAGAAATTAGTACGACCACAGGCTACATGGAATGTGGTGAAACGAGAGACAGGACAACCAGCCACAGAACAGGACAACATCACTATTGCACTGAATGTAAGGGCTATAATAAATGAGTCACAGGTAGGAAACGCATTTCATAATCATTTCTGAAATACAGCAGAAATCATAGGGACAAACAGTTCAAGAGCAAAATCACAGCAGTATATTGAAAATGTAGCTTTCAATCATATGAATGCGTCACCAACTTCTCCTTCTGAAATTAAGAAAATTATACATTCTCTCACAAATAAAAGCTCGCCTAATTTTGATGGTGTTTCCCACTGAGTACTAAAAATGTGTTCCCTTGTAATAAGCCTAGTCTCATCTGAAATATGTGATGCATCATTAACTCAGGGCACTTTTCCTGGGAGACTGAAATATGTTGATGTTAAATTCCTCTTTAAGAAAGGTGGTAAGAGAGATGTCAATAACTACCAACCTGCTTCACTGCTGATATCATCCCCCAAAATTTTTGAGAAGGTGATGTATTCTACACTAGTATCTCACCTTATCAACAACAGTATCCATGTTCACTCACCAGATCTGACAAGGAATAAATAATACAATAACACTGCTTGGTATTTCCTGCCACCTCTCTAAGGTATTTGACTGTGTGAATCACAGATTCTCAGCCACCTGTGTAATAGCTCTCTGGAACAGGGCATTTTCCCTGATAGACTGAAATATGCTATTGTTATACCTTTGCATAAAAAAGGGGATGGATATGATGTCAAACATTACCGTCCAATCTCCCTTCTAACAGCTTTATCCAAAATTTTTGAGAAAGTAATGTATTCACGAGTATCTTCACATATCTGTAAAAATGAAGTACTAACAAAATGTCAGTTTGGTTTCCAGAAAGGTTTTTCAACAGAAAATGCCATACATGCTTTCACCAATCAAATTTTGAATGATCTGAATAATCGAACACCACCCATTGGGATTTTTTTGATCTCTCAAAGGCTTTTGATTGTGTAAATCATGAAATTCTACTAGGCAAGCTCAAGTATTGTGGCATTAGTAGGACAGTGCACAATTGGTTTAATTTGTACCTAACTGGAAGAGTGCAGAAAGTTGAAATAAGCAGTTCTCATAATATACAAATATCAGCACATTCCTCAAACTGGGGAACTATCAAGAATGGGGTTCCACAAGGGTTGGTCTTTGGTCCTTTGTTGTTATTAATATATATTAATGACTTGCCATTCTATATTCATGAAGAGGCAAAGTTAGTTCTCTTTGCTGATGATACAAGTATAGTAATCACACCTGACAAACAAGAATTAACTGATCAAATTGTCAGTAATGTCTTTCAGAAAATTACTAAGTGGTTCCTTGTAAACAGACTCTCACTGAATTTTGATAAGACACAGTACATACAGTTCCGTACAGTAAATGGTATGACGCCATTAATAAATATAGACCATAATCAGAAGCATATAGCTAAGGTAGAATATTCAAAATATTTAGGTGTGTCTATTGATGAGAGATTAAATTGGAAGAAACACATTGATGATCTGCTGAAACTTTTCAGTTCAGCTACTTATACAATAAGGGTCGTTGCAAATTTTGGTGATAAACATCTTAGTAAATTAGCTTACTGCGCCTATTTTCACTCATTGCTTGCATGTGGCATCATATTTTGTGGTAATTCATCACTTAGGAATAAAGTATTTATTGCACAAAAGCATGTTATCAGAATAATAGCTGGAGTCCACCCAAGATCATCCTGCAGACATTTATTTAAGGATCTAGGGATGTTCACAGTAGCTTCTCAGTATATATACTCTCTTATGAAATTTGTTATTAACAACCAAACCCAATTCAAAAGTAACAGCAGTGTGCATACCTACAATACCAGGAGAAGGGATGATCTTCGCTATTCAACATTAAATCTGACTTTGGCACACAAAGGCGTGAATTATACTGCCACTCAAGTCTTTGGTCACTTACCAAATAGTATCCAAAGTCTGACAGATAACCAACAAGTATTTAAGAAGAAATTAAAAGAATTTCTGAATGACAACTCCTTCTACTCCATAGAGGAATCTTTAGATATAAATTAAGGAAAAAAAGAAAAAAAAATAAACAAAAAATAAAAAAGTTTTTATATTAACTTAATTATGTTGTTAAATTAACTTAATTATGTCATGTATTGGAAAATTTGACTCCACATCATTACAAAAATACCATATTCATGATCCATAGAACTAGTATTAATCTAATCTAATCTAATCAGTATTCTCCCAGATAAATTGACATTTTATGTGAATGGTGGTATAGCCAACCAATGGATAATGTCATATTTAACCGAAAAATGCAGAAAGCTGTACTCAGTAATTCAACCAGTATGGTCCAGGGACATAATTATAACTGGGGAGAAATAACTTACGAGGTTCCCCGAGGTTCAGTCTTAGGTCCAATACTGTTCTTCATGCACGTGAACTATCTTCCATCTAGTATACAACCAGCAGGATTAGCTCTTTTTGCAAATGACACTAGTACTGTAATCAGTCAAAAAGTACATACAGAAACAGAATAAATGGTAAACAAAGTTCTTAAAAGTATTATTGAATGTTTTTCTGCAACTGGTGTCATCATCAATTTTAAAAAGACACACTATATTCAGTTCAGCACGTTTAGAGATACTACACCAATGACAAGTGTAACACATGGTGAGGAAGTAATAAATAGGGCAGAAATTTCAAAATTCTTAGTGGTCCATATTGATGAGAATTTAAATTGAAGAAACACATTTTGGAACTGCTATTCCACATTACCCAAAAGCATGGTGTAAAAATAATATGTAATGCTCACCCACATTCACCTTGTAGACACCCATATAAGGAGTGGGGCATTATGACTACTATTTCACGGAATATTCATTCCCTCATAAAGTTTGTTGTAAATAATCCACTAAAGTTCAACAGAAACAATAAAGTACATAATTAGATTACCAGAGGGAAAAATGACATTAGTCCACATTAAGGTTGTCTTTAGCACAAAAAGGGGTGCACAATGCTGCAACAAAAATTTTTGATCACTTACCCAATGATGAAACATGTCAGACAGACAGCAAAACAATATTTGATAACAAAATGTGAACGTTTCTCCTCGATAGCTCCTTCTATTCCATTGAAGAATTTCTGTTACTGTAATATGTAAAAAGTGGTAGGTAGGAATTAGTAACTCACATCTGTACATCTCTTTTGTTTTTGGAAAAAACTTGTAAATATTCAGAATGTAAGCTTACGAGGTGTGACAATAAAGTAATGAGACTGATTTGGAAAAAAAAATGTTGCTTACTCTTTTAGTCAAGTTTAGTGTTGTCTCCTTCAAAGTAGTTCACTTCTGATTGCACAAACTTTTCCCAGCACTTCTGCCATTGATGGTAACATGTCTGGAACTCATCTTCTGTAATATTCTCCAAGACCCTCGTCGCAGCTTTTTGGACATCTTGTGTTGTTTGAAAAAGGTGTCCCTTGACCGCCGTTTTGACTCTTGGAAATAGAAAAAAAAGTCGCACGGAGCGATATATGGTGAATAAGGTGGCTGTGGTAGTACTGAAATTTGTTTTGAGCTTAAAAATTGCTGTACTGACAGAGCAGTATGGGATGGCGCATTATCGTGGTGCAGAATCCAATTATCAGCAATGTTGGCACGGACACGAACAACTTTTTTACGAAGTCTTTTAAAAATTTCTTTGTAGTAATATGAGTTAACTGTTTGTCCAGGAGGCACCCACTCTTTATCAACAATTCCCGTGAAATCAAAGAAGCACACAAGCATGCATTTCAGTTTTGACTTTAACATGCGAGCTTTTTTTGGTCTGGGTGAGCACCATTGCGAACTTTGGCGTTTTGTCTCTGGATCGTACTGAAAAAATCAACTTCCATCACCAACTATAACACGGCTCAAAAATTCTGGATTGATTTCCGTTTGCTTTAACAGATCGTCTATCACATTTTTCTGTGTTTCTCGCTGCTGTGGTGTGAGATTTTTGGGGACCATTTTTGCACAAATCTTTCTCATACCAAGATCGTCAGTTATTATTAGACGAACCGTTTCTCGATTGATGTTCAGTTCTTCTGCAATCATTTTCGCGGATAATCTTCGATCAGATCGTACGAGTTCACGCACCCTGACCAAGTTGACATCCATCCGTGAGGTTGATGGTCGTCAACTGCAGACTTCATATTCAACATTCGTTCTGCCTTTGTTAAACATTTTATGCCAGTAAAATATTTGAGCTCTTGACACAACCTCATCGCCAAAAGCCTTCTGAAACTTACCGTAAGTTGTCATCGCGTTTTCACCCAATTTAACGCAAAAAGGAATGGCATACCGTTGCTCGATATTAAACGGTTCCATTTCCGTGACGAGAGATGCAAACATGTGTCAACTTATTACAGCACAACTCAAGACTGAGCAGTTGCATCGATGTGCCGGTTGGACTAGAAGCAGCTATAAGGTCAAAGATATTGTGCCTATGCAAGCCTGCAGGGTTGCCACATCTTGCAAAGAAAATCAGTCTCATTAGTTTATTGTCGCACCTCGTATGTACAAATTAATTTCCTATGAGAATGTAAAATGACTCGTTCAACATCATTACGATCTATCGTGCAAAATGACCCATGAGACATTTAACTAACTGTGTTTATAGCAGGTGGAAAAAAATGAAAGGTTAGATTGAAGTAAATGTTCGGTTGACATAGTAGCCATTAGAGATGGAACATTAGATTGGTGAGGAAACGGAGTGTGTGAAATTCTGCTTTCGAGGAAGCGTCTTGATATTCTTCTGAAATGAGCAAACAAAATCATAGAAAACCTAAATCCGGATATCTACAAGGGATGAAAATCCCTCTCATCCTGAATACGAATTTAGAGCTTCAACTTCACACCTCATTGCTCTGTCTTACAGTACGAGGGAGACAGCTTACTGCATTTCATTTCCTGCTTATGAAAATATTACATCAGAACTATGTAACTTCAGGAATAGGATCAAGAAGCCTTGAAAAAGTATTACAACATATGTCCGATTGAAAACGGTAATTAATTTACGTTTTTGATGATTACACAGTTGAAAATTGTAAACATATGCTGCCTGCTTCCTTGTATTGTGAACAAAATATTTTGTTAGAGTGTGAAGGTAAATAATATGTGAGTTATTAGTAAGTTATAGATCTTTCCTCTAATTATATATCGAGTTGGGCCATGCGATATTCAAATGTGTATGTCAATATTTCTTTCTAAAACTTAAATGTTAAAGCCAGTGTTCGCAGGCTGTTGCGGAAATCAGTTTTTGCATATTTAATGATGCTGTGTTCATTCTAGATTGTTTTATTGGAACCGAAAAGTCGGATTTAATATTTCAGTTTCATTTAATTCTCCCTTCATGCCGTATTTCCCTATCTTGTCTTTCCTAGGCCGTCTTTTAACACAAGGAGTGTAATTTCATTAACTGCACTATCGATACTTCTGTTTAAAAGTAAGAGAGTGAAAATTAACGTTTCTCCAAATGTGAAAACATGTTCCAATGTACAACATGGTCGTGTACCTAGGAACAAATGATCAGTTGTAGTTTAAAAGCGTTGCAGTCGAGAAAATATTGTCAGTACTATATTTAATAGTCTATTTCTTACATTATTACTCTGCTACTCACTAACAGTCAGGAAATGAAATCAAACTGAGCAGAAGTGTTATCAAAAAACAATAAGAAGTTAAATACATTTTTAAATGAAAGTGATTGGAAAGTAAGATAAATTTCATTCTCTAGAAGGTTATAATATTAAGACATTGAAGAAACTCAGTTCATATTCAAGTATTACATGTTCTATAGTAAAAGACCTGGTTCTGTTTCAAGGTACAAGAAATTGTATGACCGACGAAGTACGCCTTAACTGTCCACATCTTATACAAGTGGCCCTAAAGATATATAACATTTTACTCACTATATAATTCTGTAACTAAAAAATTAACAATACATTCCAAATGTGTTTAATACATCATACAACGTTCATCTGTGGAGAGCGCAAAAAAATATTTATAAATGTTACGCAAAACAAAACGATTTGTCCAGAAACATAAAAAAAACCGCAGAAAATGGCGGTAACTGCTTATGACGGCCTTGCTTCATGTGATTTTAAAATTAGCCACTGGACTGAAGTACCGACCAAAACAAAACATCATGTGTTCCGAGGTACACTATCTTCTAGATGCAACACTCTTCCATACAGTTTTGGAAGTACTTGGTCTTTACATTTGAAGTTTAATTGTTCTATTTCGGATGTAGTTATTACTAGCACACCATCTTGGTAGTTTAGGTATAATTTCTGCACTACTCTGTAAATCGCTTCTAGTTATTTGTATGATAACCATGTCATCGGTCAACAAAGGAGAATTGTAGGTTGTATGAGAATTCGTGTAAGATTAGACTGTCGTTGTGTTCTTCCACCTCATTTAGATGTCTTCAAAGTAAATATTAAAACTGGGAAGGGAAACACAGCAACGTTGTCTTTCTCCTTGCTTAGTTCTAGTGCTTTTTGTAAGATGACCATCCCGAGATAATGTAATAGCTGTGATTAGGTAAAGTTTTACCAAATGTCAAGCAAGAAAAACGAGACTTGACTGCGGTATTTTACGTAGATCAGTATCCGCCTATGCAATTATCATCTTAAATCTTTTCGTTGGGATGTTGCGAAGAAATTCTTCACCCATTTTTTTCCCTTCCTACCGGTTAGCGGAAATAATTTAATGCTTCGCATTGTCGAGAGGTTGTCATGAATCTAGCGGCCCTCTAAACAACGTTGCTGGAGTATGAAGGTTGAGGCTGGAAGCTCGGCGAAGGTTTCCCGCAGATCCGTGGCGATACGCCTGCGCCGTGGTGCGTTTAATTGCCGACGCTATAATTCTCTCATTTTCGCATTGTGGAACAGCTGCCGTGGCCTGACACTCTTAACACAGCCACACTTACTTCGTCAATCGATTTCTCATTAAGTTTTGCTCCTCCGGCTGCCTGAGATTCGCGCTGGTGATAACTGCGGCCGACTCGCTTCGAAAGCGTGGCGCAGGCGCGCCCATTACTCAGCACGCACAGCTCGCAGGCCTGCCTAACATATCTACCAGCCTCCCGATCTCACTACCAACACTTCCCCTCGCAACAGACTTAACGAGCAATCTGCTATTAGTCTAATGAGGCTCGGTACGCCATTTCAATAACGGAGCAATTGGCAATATCGTGAAGATCACACATGCTTACGGTGCTTTCTGTAAACCTGATATTAGTTTCTGTTGCTTTGGAAACGGTCGTAATATCAAATCGATACAAAGAGGCGTACGCAATACGTAAACCTGCATAACGTTCTCACTACAATTTACACTTTACAAGGTGTATTGCCAACACAGCATCCAGTCATATTTGTAATGGTGAATTTGCTTATTTAAACCATAACCTTATCAAATCATTTCTTGTTCATCTTCAAGTATGGTAGCGTTCTAAGCAAATGGTGCACACTATGACTCTTGACATAGACACATCAAAAAAAGTTTTGCATCACGCCAGTTCCCAGAACTCCTGAAGACAGACTTGACTGTGGATATTGTATCACAGGCACAGTCACTGTGACTGTTCAGAGATGTCACTACTCCCGCACAAAGATGTAAACAACCATGCATAAGCAGCGGCTATTAGACGGAGGGGTCCGACAGCAGATCAGTTCCAGTCATTCCACCAGAAAGGAGGTACACAGCTGGTATAGTCCGTAGTCCGACCATGTCTATACGGTAATACCGCGGTTCGATCGCGTCCGCATTGTTACTCTGCGCCAGTAAGGGCTCTCAACAAGGGAACTGTCCACGCGTCTCGGAGCGAACCAAAGCGATGTTGTTCGGGCGTGGAGGAGATACAGAGAGAGAGGAACAGTCGATGGCACGCCTCGCTCAAGTCGCCCAGGGACTACTATTGTAGTGAATGTCCGCTACCTACGGATTTGGGCTCGGAGGAACACTGACAGCGACGCCACCTTGTTGAATAATGCTTTTGGTGGAACCACAGGACGTCGTGTTTCGACTCAAACCGTGCGCAATAGGCTGCGTGATGCACAATCTCACTCCCGACGTCCATGGCGAGGTCCGTCTTTGCAACCAAGACACCATGCAGCGCGGTACAGATGGGTCCAACAACATGCCGAATGGACCGCTCACGATAGGCTTCACGTTCTCTTCACCGATGTGTGTCGCATATGCGTTCTACCAGGCAATCCTTGGAGACAAGGTGGAGGTTCCCTTCTGTTTTGGGGCGGCATTATATGGGGCCGACGTACACCACTGGTGGTCATAGAAGGCGCCGTAAAGGCAGTGCTATACGCGAATGCCATCCTCTGGCCGACAGTGCAACCATATCGGTAGCATACTGGCGAAGCATTCGTCTTCATGGACGAAAATTCTCGTAGCCATCGTGCACATCTTGGGAATGACTTCCTCCAAGATAACGACATCGCTCGACAAGAATGGCCAGCATGTTCTCCAGACAGGAACCATATCGAACATCTCTGGGATAGTTTGAAAAGGGCTGTTTATGGATGACGTGAGCTACCAACCGCTATGAGGGATCTATTCAGAATTGCTGTTGAGGAGTGGGACATTGTGGACCAACAGTGCCTGGGTCAACTAGTGGATAGTATTCCACGACGAATACAGGCATGCATCAATGCAAGAGGACGTGCTACTGGCTATTAGAGGTACTGGTGTGTACAGCAATCTGGACCACCACCTCTGAAGGTGTCGCTGTATGGTAGTACAACATGCAATGTGTGGTTTTCATGAGCATAAAAAGGACAGAAATGAAGTTTAAGTTGATCTCTATTCCAATTTTGTGTATAGGTTCCGGAACTCTCGGAACCGAGGTGATGCATAACTTTTTTGATGTGTGTATGAAAGCAAATTAAACTGTCAAACCTCAAACCTGTTCTGTGTTATCGACATCGATATGCATACGTTTGCTTGAAACTTCCTGGCAGATTAAAACAGTGTGTGGACCGACACCAACACTCGAAGGTCCTGAGTTCGAGTCTAGCTCCGGTACACTGTTTTACCTACCAGGAAGTTTCATACTAGCCGTCGGCCGCTGGTGGCCGAGCGGTTCTGGGCGCTTCAGTCTGAAACCGCGCGACCGCTACGGTCGCAGGTTCGAATCCTGCCTCGGGCATGGATGTGTGTGATGTCCTTAGGTTAGTTAGGTTTAAGTAGTTCTAAGCTGTAGGGGACTGATGACCTGAGATGTTAAGTCCCATAATGCTTAGAGCCTTTTGAACCGTTTTCATATTAGCCCACGCTCCACTGCAGAGTGAAAATTTAATTCTGAATACATTTGTTTGTTTATTCTTTGTATCAGATCCCTCTGGCGATAACTATATGCCCGGGTTTCTATTTAGCAAATAAATATTTTAGAATGGTGGCTCATGCTGTACAGGAAGATGTTCCTTAGAAAATATATACAAGCTTCGGAGCTGCCAACATACAAGATTTTCGGTTCAAGAAAGTTGTAATGTACAGTGAAGTTACACTGAAAACGAAGAAAACAAATTCCGTGAGTTTCACTGCCAAGAGGGAAAACGAGAGTTTTATGTTAAATGTTAATGGTACCTCTATAAACTGTGTAAAAATTGCTAAATTTCTGTGAATGAACGTTGATTCACAGCTGAAGTGGTGTCAACACACACACACACACACACACACACACACACACATATATATATATATATATATATATATATATATATATGTATATATATGATCATGTTATATTCTTAGAGTCCAGTCATCAGTGTTAATAGCCAGTGTCTGAGTTGCACACTATTCATGTGTACACTCATTTTCTTAGCTACGGAATTCCTTTATGGGGAACATATATGCCAAATATGAACAAAATTTTCAAACTAAAGAAAATGGCCATATCAGCATTAACCAAAATAGTAATCGAAATAATTATAAAGATTTGTTGGAAATACTGGGATTTAAATTGCACCATGTGACTTCATTTACCAATAAGTTATGTACATCAAAAATCATATTGATAATTACTACACAAACAGCTCTGTCAGTGACCATGGAACAAGATCTAGACTGAGCTTACATTTACCAAGAAAGAAAAGTTATAAGACTCAAAACAGCATTTTTGCCCACAAAATAAAATTGTACAGTACGGTTCCCACAGAGATTAAAGACATAACTAAAATAAACTTGCGTAGAAAGGCAGTTAAAAAGTACGTATAAAGCAATACATTCATTTCAGTGAAAGTTTACTTGTACGAGACAGAGTAGAGGCTTAGTAAAAAAATGTAAAACAGGTGAATAGTAATAAAACATCTCTGTCAACTAGTACCACAGTTTTGCACTGTACTTTTTCATTTTCCGGAAAACGTTTTTCTGAAACTTTACAGTGGATAACAACTTCTCCTCTTGCTGAGCTCAACATCTCACTCGTTATGGAGGGATGCTGAGGATTTTCTTCGGCAAGCAGTAGGGAAATGACGGTGCACAAAATCGGCATCAAACATCATCCCCCATGATCCTGATATTAGGTGACAGTGTGCATAGTCTTACATTATAAAATAATGTGTGTATATTGTGTTTAACGCGTGGGGTGATAGCTACTGAGAAATGAATGAACAGTGTAACAATAGCCTTTAACATTATCAAATTTTGCAAGAATGTATAATTAAAACAGGAGTATGCCCTAGGGATAAACGGAATGAAGCTGCACTGCTCTAACCATACTGGCCTTGTATTTGAAAGGATTGAGGCTCACACCTCCATATTTCTGTCCATATTTGTGTTATCTGTGGTTTCTATAAAGTTATTTACGCAAATATAGTGATTGGCGTACTACTACCGCTCAACGGTTGTGTCTAGACCATTGAATATGCAAATACCTTGTGGCCTCACCTAACAATGTATATCTAAACTCACTTAAATTTTTTAGCCCCCATAAATTAAATGACATCTCGAGTCGATAAAAACTATCAATGAAACTGGCTGCAGTCAATTCATAGGGTTTGGTTCAATGTTATGTTCCACGTATCAGTAAAAAAGTCGAATCATTTATTCAAATTAACTACATTAAAAATCGTTTCACTGTTGTCAGCTTAATTTTGGCAGGTTTTCACACTATACTACGTATTGGATGTCTTCACGATCTGTATCAACATAAACTCAGCAATGTCTTGTGCTGTCACTTGAAAATCCCTATATAAGAATGCCTGCCCATCTGTTTAGGCGACATGAGTCACAAAAAGAAATTTAAAAATGTGTGTCACATTCTGAGAGTAAGCTGCCTTGTAGCTAGAACTATTTTAATTTATATTAGTTTTTACATAAAAGAGTTCGTTCTGTGTATAATACAATAATCATAATATGCAGTAATGTGCTAGCAATAATATTTGAGCCATCTATTCCTTCAACAAATCGATCTGCTCTCTTATCGAAATTAAATAAACGTAATTTATACGAAATTTAAAATGATTGTAAAATAAAAGTTTGAAGTATATGATCTTAATGCAATATGTTTGTGATCCAGTTATATGTGTTAAACTTAGAAAGATTAAACGAATGAATTTTACTTCTGAAAACATTGTTTAACTGAATTCAGAGATTGCACAGCAGATTCCTTTGTCAATGTAAGTTAAATTTTGTAATCTGACAGATGATTAGCCCCCCCCCCCCCCCCCCCCAAGAAACCTATTATCCTGTTCTGTAGTTATAGATACTCAGTTCATGTTAGCAAAATGTGAGATAGTTAAATTATCTGGTGTCAACATTCTATATGTCGATATCTTACAGGGGTCTGAATTTACGATTTCAGAATGTTTGTTTGATATCTATGAAATCAGCAAGCAGTTGCAATATTGTGTTGTTGTTAAAAATATTTCTTGTGTATCACTAATGGAATTCACATAGCATCAACGTAGGTTAGGATCAAAGAATCTGTTGTAGGTTGCTGCAATCGACTTTGCTTCAATAATCGATAATCAGTTACCTAAACATCGTCTCAGTATCCTCCAAAATTGGGTACAAAGTGATAAGTAAGAGTGCAGTTCTATTCCTAGGCAGACATAATTTCTTTTAACTAGTTATATACTCCTTTCTGCAAGTAACATCTAACTCCCTAATAAGTAGAGACCGGATTATATGCATTTGCATATTTGACTCCCTTTCACCGGTTATTGCGTATTTTAACTAAAAACTAGTGACGATGCATATTTTTGCTCTATGTTTACAATATTTTAGAAATTTAGACGGGCGGTCTCTAGCTCAATCAAAAATTAAATTAAGCTACACAAGCTTTTAGTCTCACGTTCAACGTTTCAGTTTAGCTTTCTGTTTACTTGTACACAGTTGAACGTGTTTAAGACCTGTAGTGTGTAACGTGTTGTGCGACATGGCGCCCGAAAAAAGAAACATCGTTTCGTGGATAGCTGACAATCCTGGAACATTTGCATTTGACGCAATTATTCTATATTGTCGAGTTTGCGAGAAAAACGTTGCGTGCAAAAAAAGTATCAAATAAACCAGCATGTCAAGACAAGTCTTTACATCGCAAGAATGCAGAAGAAAGGATCACGACAGTAACTTCTGACAACAGCAAGTTTCAATAAAAGGATTTGTCCAAAGGTAACCAAAAAGTCAGTTTAACATGGATCTCTGTGAAACAGTCATTGAAAGCAATATTCCTATTTACAGACTTACAGACCCTATCGTCAATGGCTTACTGCACAAATATTGATTAAATCATAATGTACCAGATGAATCAACATTGCGTAAAAATTACATATCTACGATTTACGTAATTGTTCTGGAAGAAATATGCAGTGAACTCAAGGACAGCATTATCTGGATCTCAGTTGAAGAAACTACTGACACTTGTGGATGATACATTGAAGATTTAATAGTTGATGCTTTAAAAGGAGAGCCTTCTCTTTCCTATTTAGTGACCTCCAAGGAACTTGAAAAAGTAAATCATTCTACGATCGCCAGATTTGGGAATGAGGGTATTAGAAAAATATTTCCAGAATCGTCTGCAGATGAAAGGGTGTTTGTGTTGATTTCAGATGCTTCTCCCTATATGGTCAAAGCAGGAAAAGCCCTCCGACTATTTATCTTAATTTGATTCATGTGACGCGCTCTGCTCAATGAGTACATCGCCTTGCTAAAGAAATACGTTTCACATTTGTGAATGTAAATAAACTGATTTCATACACACAGAAAGTGTTTCTAAATACCCTTGCTCGTATCAAGACCTACAAAGAAAAACTACCAAATGTGCCTTTACCCGCCGAACCAGTGATAACTCGTCAGGGTACATGGGTCGAAGCTGTGTTGTTTTACAATGAACATTTCGAGGCCATTAGAGCAATCGACTTCGATAGTACAGAAACTTTGCAGTTTGCCAGAGCAAGGAAGCTTTTAATAGTCCCGGTATTAAAAAAGACATTGCTGTGATTTCATTTTTCCCATATACCAGCAAGTATTAAGAAGCTTTAAACTCAAGGTTTGCCATTGAATGAATCTATTCAGTTAATGAATGAAATTATTCTAGTGGGCTCCTCATTGCCGGTGGTATTCCCAAGAAAACTTAAAGAAAAATTTGAAAACATTTTAAACAGTAACCCAGGTTTTGAACGCTTGTGCCAGATTGATAGTTGTATTAATGGGACAGGTGAACTTTTACCAGAAACAATAAGTGCCCTCATAGCACCCTGTCCCCTCAGCTGATGCAGAACGATCCTTTTCTGCTTATAAAAATGATTTGAGTTGTCGAAGACACAATCTTACTACCGAACATTTGGAACAGTACTTGCTCGTTCACGTTTACAATAGTAGAAAAATGCAATATAAATTGTAAATGATGATTTGGTATAATAGTATTAATTACAATTTAAAGCTGTTGAAAAAAATTTATGATTGCATGCTGTTTTTACGAAGATTTTGAGTCTGTCCCTCTGCGTGCGATGTATATCGAAGTTGTTTCTGTACATATCAATTGTTTTTCTGCGACTCACTCGCATCGCATCCGCTTGTTACCGACAACAGTATCACATAAGGGAAAATTCTTGAAAGACGATGTGCATCCCCATTTTACAAATTTTTAGAAAATAATCCCTGAGAGGCCCCCTTCCTAACCTCTACCAGAAAGTATTCAGAAAATGATATCAGCGTTCTAAATGTACCGATTTTTCGTGTACCCGGCGCTCTTCCTCGTAACTGATACGCTCAGGTTCGACTTTGAGATATAATCCAAACAGTAACTACCATGTATCTTTGTTATTTGGTCTTGCGTATTTCGACACTTTTCATACATTTTCAAGCATTTTTCACTCATATTTGCATGCAAAAATTATGATGTGTACACACAACGTTTGTGCTGTCTAAAACATTGTGACATGTCTAAGATTATGTACCACTGGTGTCTGTTTGATAGAAATTAATTTGATATTTTGTAAATGAGTGACGAGCAAAAAACGTGATTAAGATACAAACAAAATAAATATCTATTTTACACTGCCAAATAAAACTGTTTACAAACAAATAATATTAGCATGTTTGCATATAACATTTGTATCACAAAAAATTGTGAAAAATCCAAGAATATGTTTCACTTGTGTTCTTGTTCAGTAGATATTTGTGTAGTGTTTTGCAAATTAGTGTCATGTGCAAAGAAACATAAGCCAACAAGATAATTAAGATACACTTGTAGCATAAAGAAATTTGGAAATAAAAATTTCTACATGTGTGCATATAGCATTTATGGCCCAAAAACTGTTATGGATGACTGATTAATGTATTTCACTTGTATTCTCCTTCAATAGAAAGCAGTACGGAATTTTGTAAATAGGTGTAAAAACATGAGTTATATGCAAACAAGATAATTTGTATATTTGTAAATAAAATCCTTAAGGTCTCCTTTTTAACTTAACTGGTTGTTGTTGACTGGAATGTGTATTGAAACCCGGCGCTAGGCAAAACGTCGTCCGAAATAGTACTGAATGCTTTCTCAGAAAATTAGTTCGAACAGTTAGTTCAGTAGTTCACTCGAGGTGTAAATGTCTGCGAAAACATACTTGACCTATTAGCAACAAATAGTCCTGAACAAATAGAAAACATCATGATGGATACAGGGAGTAGTGACCACAAGGCAGTTGCAGCGACTCTGAATACCCAATAAACCCACCAAAAATAAACGCAAAGTATATCTATTTAAAAAAGCAGATGGAAATTCGGTGGGCGTCTATCTAAGAGACGGTCTCCACTTCTTCCAAGCTGCCTATGTAAGCTTAGACCAGATGTAGTTAGAATTCAAAGAAATTGTGTCGATGGAAATTGAGAGATATATACCACATAAATTAATAAGCGATGGAAATGATCTCCCCTGGTATACTAAACGGGTCAGATCACTCTTGCAGAAGCAAACGAGAAATGCATGACAAATTTAAAAGAACGCAAAATGCAAAAGACTGCAAAAATTTTACAGAAACTCGAAATTGAGCGGGAACCTCAATGCGAGATGCTTTTAACCGTTTCCACAACGAACCTCTGTCTCGAAATCTGTCGGGCAACCCAAAGAGGTTCTGGTCACATGTAAAGTACATCAGCGGCAAGACGCAATCAATGTCTTTACTGCGTGATAACAATGCTTATGTCACTGATGACAGTGCCACTAAAGCAGAGTTACTAAACACAGTTTTCCGAAACTCTTTCACCAAAGAGGACGAAGTATATTGCAGAATACGAATCTAGAACAACTGCCAACAGGAGTAGCTTATAATTAGGCATCCTCGGTGTAGTGAAGCAGCTGAAGTCACTAATTACAGGCCAGGCTTCCGGTCCAGATGGCATACCAGTTACATTCCTTTCGGAGTATGTTGATACATTTGCTGCATATCTGACAATGATATACAGCCGCTCGGTCTTCAAAAAATTTGTACCTAATGGCTGGAAAGCTGAATAAATCACACCAATATCTAAGAAAGGAAAGAGGAGTAATCCGCTGAGTTACAGACCCATATCACTAACGTAGATCTGCATTAGCGTTTTGGAACTATTCTGTGCTCGAACATAATGAATTATCTCGAAGAAAACGATTTATTGACTAATACTCAGCACGGATTCAGGACAAACCTTTCTTGTGGAACACAAGTAGCTCCCTGTTCTCACGAAGTTATGAGAGCAATCGAAAAGGGTTGTCAAATTGATTCCATATTTCTAGATTTTGGGAAGGCTTTCGACACCGTTCCTCACAAGAGTCTTCCAGTCAAATTGCAAGCTTATGGTGTATCGTCTCAGTTGTGCGATTGGATTCGTGAGTTCCTTTCAGGTTGACCACAGTTCGTAGTAATTGACGGAAAGCCATCGAGAAAAGTAGGAGTAATATCTGACATTCCCCAAGATAGTGTTATAGGCCTCCCGCTGTTCTTGATCTACATTAACAATATAGGAGACAGTCTAAGCAGCCCTCTTAGATTAGTTGCAGATGATGCTGTCATTTACCGTCTTGTAAAGTCATCAGATGATCAAAACCAACTGCAAAATGATGTCGATAAGATATCTGTATGATGCAAAAAGTGGCAATTGACTCTGACTGATGAAAATTGCGAAGTTATCCGAATGAGCACTGAAAGAAATCCACTAAACTTCGGTTACACGATAAGTCACACAAATTTAAAGGCTGCAAATTCAAATAAATACTTAGGGCAATTTTGGTAAACATTTTTGGAATACAGTGATCAATTAATTGTTATATTTAGATTAAAGTTCAGTCTTGATCACGTTATGTATGTTTTAATGAGTAACCGGTTTCGGTTTTTTCTATAAAACCATCATCAGACCTGTGAATAAATTTTAAGAAATACTAGATACCAATCTTTAAATGAATGAAAAAGTCTAATGATGTCAAAATTTTTAGCAAAATATAATAAAATTAGTTATACCCATTGGTCCCTTGGGTTGGTAGGTGGAGCTCTCCTTGCTGCTGTGCAGTCAACTGATGGTTATGAGTGCTGAGCACGAGCTTAAATATGCAGAGGCTCCGCTTACTTCCTGTCACACTACTTCATAACTGCCAATCAGCGTTCATAATATGACGCCATCGTCAAAATATAAAAGTAGGAAATACACAAATAACATAAAATTGATTCACTTAAATATCTGATTAACAGATAATAGTTGTGTCTACAACTTATTTGTATTTTGGATAAAAACAGTGAATTACGATGTGTGATAGCTGTGCCCTCTATGGACAACCTTAATATTATTACAGTGCCAGTTACATCAAGGATGTAAAGTTCTTGGCGTTGTGGTATATATCGATTCTACCAAGTCGCCTACATCACAATTGCATCTTTGTTGGATGCTGCAGAATCGTCTTGTTTTAACTGTAGTTTTTATGGCAGTGTTCTTTATAGCATTAAGTTAGCAGCCAATAGTACGTTCCACATTATGTATATCTGAATAACTGATGAGACTGCTGATGCAGCATATTTTACATACATTACTTTTGCCATGAGTATAACTAATCTTATATTTTTTTTTAATTTTTAAAAAACAAAAGAGTAGATGCTTTTATTATAAAATTTCATCAAAAAGGTCGTAATAATATTTTTCGCGAAAATCTAATTGTTCATTGAGCAGCATTGATGATTTGGTTTTCAAATGAGCATATATCTCGATTTCTTCTAGGATATTCATAAGTAAGCCTTTATTTGCATAATGAAGAACTTGTAAGTTCTGTTGTAAGGTATTGTCAGTTGTAAATGCTATTGTTATTCCAGAATTTTTGAATAAGTTAGTGATTCTATCTGATATGTTTCCCATATATGTCATCTTCATATATTTTGGATTACTTATTAGTGGAGTACTTTGTGATTGTTGTACTTTATTAAAAATGATATCTACCTGTCGTGTGTCGAAAGAGTTAGTTTTTGCAATTTGTTTTAAGATGGTCATTTCCTTTTTGATCTCATTAGCTTCTAGCGGTAATTTTAGTATTCGGTGTATCATAGACTTAAAAAATGCTTTTTTATACTTGTCAGGATGACATGATGTAGCATTAATAATAACATCAGAGGTTGTAGGTTTCCTGTATATGGTGAATAAATGTTTCCCGTTGTTATTAGTTATAGTGAGATCTAGGTAGTTAATAGATTTTCGATTTTCATGTTCAACTGTAAATTGTAACTTCGGATGCATAGAGTTTAATTTTATAGCAAGTTTCTCAATTTCGTCTTTTGAATCATTATAAAGTAATAATGTATCGTCTACATATCGCTTGTAATATATGATTTTATTTGCGATATCAGGGTTATTTTTCAGGAATTGCGTCTCAATGTGGTTTACGAAAATGTCTGCCACTGTCCCAGCCAAAGAATTTCCCATTGCTAAGCCATCTTTCTGACAATAGATTTTAGTATTAAACGAGAAATAATTGTAATCTAAAGTGCATTCAAGTAGTTCTGTAAGTTCGATTATTTCGTCTTTAGTCATATTTTTGTATTGTATTAAGTTATCCCTAATTATATTAATCGTCTCAGTAATTGGTATATTTGTATATAAATTTTTAATATCTAATGAGGCGAAATTTGCACTAGTTGGAATGTCTATATTGTGGATTTGTTGCGTTAGTTCATAACTGTTTTTGATACTGAAGTTGGTGTCATATGTATAGAATGCTTTCAAAATTTTATTGAGTTTCATATTTAGTTTATATGAAGGACTACTTCTGTAGTTGACAATAGGTCGTATTGATTTCTCTTTTTTATGCAGTTTAATCTGTGATCTTAATTTAGGTATTTGGGGATTCATATTTTTCATCATATTTTTTTCCTCAGGGGTCAAGAGGTGATTATTTTCATCGACTAGTTTCTTAATCTTTAACTGGAACTTTGGAGTGGGGTCTTTAGTTACTTCAACGATCCCATTTTCATTAAAAAATGAGTGTGTTTTAAATATATAATCGTCTTCTTTAATAATTACAAGGGTATTTCCTTTATCGGCCTTTACCACAATTGCTTTCTCTGCTAGTAGTTTATTATTGATATTGTCCTTGGATAAAATTGATGTATATGGTTGACCTTTTCTGAAAGCCTTACAGATATTCAGTTCACAAAGTCCGAAATGTCACTGCTTAACAAAGGCTTAAAATATAACTTAACTCCCCCACTAAATAATACCAATGTTAAACACATAATTGCTGATGTTATAGCAACAAGCAAAATATCGAAAATAAATAAACCTGAAGCATGTAAGATAGCCCTAAAAACGAAGGACTTAATTTTAAAAGAGAAAAATAAACTACATAGAAAAACTGAAGATAAAACACTTAAAAATATCAATAATAAACTACTAGCAGAGAAAGCAATTGTGGTAAAGGCCGATAAAGGAAATACCCTTGTAATTATTAAAGAAGACGATTATATATTTAAAACACTCTCATTTTTTAATGAAAATGGGATCGTTGAAGTAACTAAAGACCCCACTCCAAAGTTCCAGTTAAAGATTAAGAAACTAGTCGATGAAAATAATCACCTCTTGACCCCTGAGGAAAAAAATATGATGAAAAATATGAATCCCCAAATACCTAAATTAAGATCACAGATTAAACTGCATAAAAAAGAGAAATCTATACGACCTATTGTCAACTACAGAAGTAGTCCTTCATATAAACTAAATATGAAACTTAATAAAATTTTGAAAGCATTCTATACATATGACACCAACTTCAGTATCAAAAACAGTTATGAACTAACGCAACAAATCCACAATATAGATATTCCAACTAGTGCAAATTTCGCCTCATTAGATATTAAAAATTTATATACAAATATACCAATTACTGAGACGATTAATATAATTAGGGATAACTTAATACAATACAAAAATATGACTAAAGACGAAATAATCGAACTTATAGAACTACTTGAATGCACTTTAGATTACAATTATTTCTCGTTTAATACTAAAATCTATTGTCAGAAAGATGGCTTAGCAATGGGAAATTCTTTGGCTGGGACAGTGGCAGACATTTTCGTAAACCACATTGAGACGTAATTCCTGAAAAATAACCCTGATATCGCAAATAAAATCATATATTACAAGCGATATGTAGACGATACATTATTACTTTATAATGGTTCAAAAGACGAAATTGAGAAACTTGCTATAAAATTAAACTCTATGCATCCGAAGTTAGAATTTACAGTTGAACGTGAAAATCGAAAATCTATTAACTACCTAGATCTCACTATAACTAATAACAATGGGAAACATTTATTCACCATATACAGGAAACCTACACCCACTGATGTTATTATTAATGCTACATCATGTCATCCTGACAAGTATAAAAAAGCATTTTTTAAGTCTATGATACACCGAATACTAAAATTACCGCTAGAAGCTAATGAGATCAAAAAGGAAATGACCATCTTAAAACAAATTGCAAAAACTAACCCTTTCGACACACGACAGGTAGATATCATTTTTAATAAAGTACAACAATCACAAAGTACTCCACTAATAAGTAATCCAAAATATATGAAGATGACATATATGGGAAACATACCAGATAGAATCACTAACTTATTCAAAAATTCTGGAATAACAATAGCATTTACAACTGACAATACCTTACAACAAAAATTAAGACATACCGTAAATAAAGATAATGGAAAATCTACCAGATCAGGAGTGTACAAGATCCAATGTAGAGACTGTGAGAAAATATATATCGGCCAAACAGGTCGAAATTTTGCAGTAAGGTACAAAGAACATACGTCAGGTACCTCACGAACAAAGTCTGTTTTTGGTCATCATATAACATTCAATAATCATGCTGAGGGGACAGTACAACAGAACTTACAAGTTCTTCATTATGCAAATAAAGGCTTACTTATGAATATCCTAGAAGAAATCGAGATATATGCTCATTTGAAAACCAAATCATCAATGCTGCTCAATGAACAATTAGATTTTCGCGAAAAATATTATTACGACCTTTTTGACGAAATTTTATAATAAAAGCATCTACTCTTTTGTTTTTTAAAAATAAAAAAAGATATAAGATTAGTTATACCCATGGCAAAAGTAATGTATGTAAAATATGCTGCATCAGCAGTCTCATCAGTTATTCAGATATACATAATGTGGAACGTACTATTGGCTGCTAACTTAATGCTATAAAGAACACTGCCATAAAAACTACAGTTAAAACAAGACGATTCTGCAGCATCCAACAAAGATGCAATTGTGATGTAGGCGACTTGGTAGAATCGATATATACCACAACGCCAAGGACTTTACATCTTTGATGTAACTGGCACTGTAATAATATTAAGGTTGTCCATAGAGGGCACAGCTATCACACATCGTAATTCAATGTTTTTATCCAAAATATAAATAAGTTGTAGACACAACTATTATCTGTTAATCAGATATTTAAATGAATCAATTTTATGTTATTAGTGTATTTCCTACTTTTATATTTTGACGATGGCGTCATATTATGAACGCTGATTGGCAGTTATGAAGTAGTGTGACAGGAAGTAAGCGGAGCCTCTGCATATTTAAGCTCGTGCTCAGCACTCATAACCATCAGTTGACTGCACAGCAGCAAGGAGAGCTCCACCTACCAACCCAAGGGACCAATGGGTATAACTAATTTTATTATATTTTGTTAAAAATTTTGACATCATTAGACTTTTTCATTCATTTAAAGATTGGTATCTAGTATTTCTTAAAATTTATTCACAGGTCTGATGATGGTTTTATAGAAAAAACCGAAACCGGTTACTCGTTAAAACATACATAACTTGATCAAGACTGAACTTTAATCTAAATATAAATACTTAGGGATTGCAAATACGAATAACTTCAACTGGAAAGATCACATAGATAATGTTGTGGGTAAAGCAAACCAAAGACTGAGATTTATTGGTAGAACACTTAGAAAATGCAACAGGTCGCCTAATGAGGTGTATATATCACACTTGTCCGCCCTCTTCTTGAGTATTGCTGTGCGCTCTGGGATCCGCATCAGATGAGACTGACGGAGGATATCGAAAAATTCAAAGAAGGGCAGCTTGTTTTGTATTATTGCGAAATAGGGGTGAATTATGGTGTCAGTCACTAAAACAAAGGAGTTTTTCGTTGCGACAGAATCTTCTCGTGAAATTTTTCACCAACTTTCTCCTTAATACGAAAATATTCCGTTGGCTCTCAGCTATATAGCGAGAAATGATCACCATGATAAGAGAAATCAGAGCTCGCACAGAATGATTGAAGTGCTCGTTTTTCCCACTCGCTATTAGAGAGTGGAACCGTAGAACAACAGTTTGAAAATACTTTGATGAACAAAGTAATCATGTAGATTTACATGTAGATGTCAAGGCAGGATATGGCTGTACTACAATTCAGTCGCTCTTCAAATCGCTCTGCGCTACTTTTGTTGTATCTCATCTTATGGATGGATCGTGATGCACATACCCCTCCTTGCTAGGACTACCTACAAGGCTAGTCATCCCTAGAAAACAAAAGCAAGCATCACTACCAAGTCAATGGTGGTGCTAAAATAGAGGTTAGAGTTTAACTCTATGACATTTGAGAGCACTAAAGAATGGCTGAGGCAGATTCGTTTTAAAACACTCTGACAGCTTAAGGCCTTAACAGCATGCAGTGGCTGTGCTTCAGAGTAGATATTACAGGTACTGACAATACATACATTAACAACCTAATTATCACAAACTTATAACCCCATTTGCATTTGAGGAGTACTTAAGAATAAAAATCATTTATCAATGTAATACATATTTTTTCATTACCTTACCACAGTGTTTCAGTTGAGAAGTAATGATTTTATTAAGTTATTCAGGCAGGTGAGGTCATCTGTATTATACAAGCAGAATGTAGAGAAAAACTCTAATATTCACTTCAACTACAAATATTATACATGTACAGTATGTAATATTACACTTATACATTCCAAAACAGCACTGGAGGTTTGGCTGGTTTTATTAGAACTAGTTAAATACTTCTGTTGCACATAACATAAAATAAACAACTCAAGCATATAGTATGAGAAAGTAAGCAAAAGGTATTTAGACAAGACAGTCAGGCTTTTAAATACTGTCCTGCTTATATGGTTTTACTTCAGTAATGTTTCAGAGTTCAAGAAGTTGTTTAGATTTGTGATATTTAAAGTATATGCATTGGCATATGAATTTTCAGTGATCACAAAAGTTCGAATGGACATGTCAAAGAATTTTATGAATTGACGGAAATCTTTCATAAATTTTCTCAAACGTTTACTAATACCTCATCTTCAGCTTTGAAACAAATAACTTGTATTTTTGCGTTATTCTCCTGATCCTGCCTGTTTTCTCACAGACCCCTTGACTATTCCTTCTCCTTCTTCAGCTAACGGAGAGGTACATCAAGGGGATTAAATTAATTATGTAATAAAATTTGTCAGTGGATTGTTGAACATTATTTCAAGTGGGGAGAAACCATTGGAGATTAGTATATGTTTGATACGACTTCTCTCAATGAAAGATTTGCAGGTTTTGGATAAAAACTGGGATCTATTATCTGAAATCACTATGACAAAAATAAAACCGAAATCCTCTTTAGACTTGGGTTCTGGTCAATATATGTGTATGGCTGCAAGGCTCAGATGTTTTTATGACACAGTACTCTGCATGTATCTGTAGCTGGTCATATTAGACACCTTGGCTCTCTGATATGTGTTGGACACCTTGGCTCACTGACACATATCACATGTGGCTAAGAATTTGCAGGTCTTCTTTGCCATGTTATAAAAATACCCACTTCCTTGGAGTTTTTCCAAGTACTTCTAGGCCCCATGATGTCCATAACTCTCACTGACATGGTTTATCTATTTTGCTTCATACTGTTCAGGAAAGCACAATTTTCAGAGTTCAATTTCATTCTTCTTAACAAAAATTCTTTCAAAATTTTGTAAAAATTAGCATCTTCATTTGGCTCCTAAGTTTTTTACAGAGTCCTGTTACGAATTTTTCAAACTTTACTCCTGGCTAAAACATCATTTTAAGTTTCCTATCATTGTCTTTATACTGAGCTGTTCCATCTGCACCCAGTGGTAATCTAGACAGGGCATCTGTACCAAAAAGAGAGCTCATCCGACCAGTTGGCTATGATAGAGATGTCAGTCTTGTAGGAAGGAAAAGCTTATGTTATGAGTGCATACAGTTACTGAGGTTTCCGAATCCCCAATAAAATGCTAATAATTCCTTTCCAGTCGCTTTGTATGCCTTTTCGAGTTCCTCCAGCATCCTGCTTGCAAAAATGATCAGGGGTCTATATTCATCTTAATTGTTGATACCAATGAAATCCGTGCCCAATGTTGCTGGCATCTGTGGTTAAACAAAATGGTAGCCTGAAATCGGGTCTAAATAGGATTTTGCTGTTACACAGGGTCTCTTTTATAGTATCAAATGCTTTGTGACACTTATTGTCCCAAACCCTTCCTGCATTTTTTTAATGGGTTCACTTAGACAGGCTGTATTTGAGCAGTGTCCATTCACAAAATTGCTTTAGTAATCACGTTGTGCATAGAATGATTTAATTTGTTTTGTGTTTCTTGGAAGTGAGAAACGAACAGCTATTCTAAGTTTGTCATTACATAGTGTGATCATAAGTTCCATGATCTAATGACCCTGTAAGGATATCTCCTTGGCTGCAAATCTACACTTCTCCAATTTAAAAGTCATGCCACCTTTTATAAGTGCTTCAAACATTTCTTTGAGCAAGATAAGTTATCCAGTCAACAGTAGGTACCAAAATATCATCCACATATACTGTAAGCTTTGATGCCAGATTTCCTCATCAAAACAAAGTCCAGAGTTCGTATGAACTCTGCAGCAGACATGCTTAAGCCAAATGGTACCACACAGTAATGGTACAACTTATTGTATAAGAGGGCAGTGTACTTTCTAGACTCAGGAGCTAAGCCTACCTGATGAAAGCCTGTTGTTAAGTTTGAACTGGACACTAGTATAAAACTCTGAAACCGCTGTAGCAGTTCATC
The DNA here is from genome assembly GCF_023864345.2 of Schistocerca serialis cubense. NCBI lineage: Eukaryota > Metazoa > Arthropoda > Insecta > Orthoptera > Acrididae > Schistocerca > Schistocerca serialis. Next base: position 150,967,277 of record NC_064640.1, read on the forward strand.
CATATTTTCTGGATGATCTGTCTCTCTAGCTAGAGTTTTATTGGAAAGCCTGGAATCAAATACCAGTCTTACAGGAATGGTAATCTTCCTTCTGCTTCAGTCTCCATAGTGAATTTGAGGTGCGGATGTATGGAGTTCAGGTACGTAAGGAAGTCTAGGATCTTGTCCCCTCTTAATCCAGGGAAATTAAATGTTGTGAATTTCATGAAATTTCTATTGCTGCCCGGTGAGTATTCTTCTTTACTCATTGAGTTTAATTTTGCAGATGCTTAATGTAGCTTTTCATCAATAGTATTACCTTCCAAGCATTTTACTTCAGTTTTTCCCTGCCTTTTCAAAAGGTTGCCGATATACCTCTTACTTTTCTCCATGTCCGTGAGCACCTGAATATGCTCTGAATCACCTTGAGGAGCTCTGACATGTTGGAAACATTACATTTCACACTTATTCATGCATATTTATTAATTCTACCTTGTACTACACAGTCCCTCCCTCCCCCTTTCCCTTACTCTCTCTCTCTCTTTCTCCGAGAGAGAGAGAGAGAGAGAGAGAGAGAGAGAGAGAGAGAGAGAGAGAGAGAGAGAGAGTCCACCATCAGCATGGAATATTATGTGAACGTCTTAAACTTGGAAATAGTTGAAATTAGTGGTGGTTTAATTAAATTCATTCATCATATATGTAACTGGTTGCTTTTCAGTAAAACCTGTGGTTCAGTACAGTCGCCGAATTCCATCAGTCCTTCAAAGACAAGCCGTTATTTCTTTACTAAATTGTGAAATTGATAATGATGACACAATTACAACACTAAGAACTGGAATGCAATTTTTCTTCGCCCTTTTCGTGATAAATTTGTGCTCGCTTATATTGACGCTCATTTCAACTCATTTTGTTTCATAATGCAGTATCAGAAACATCTAAAGCTATCAATGTGATTGTCATTATTCCAGGTGAATTAAATTAACTGAAATGAAATGAATGAGATGAGTGTAGTTGTTATGAAAATAGCCGAGCTGTCTAAGGCACTGCAGTCATGGACTGTGCGGCTGGTCCTGGCGGAGGTTCGAGTCCTCCCTCGGGCATGGGTGTGTGTGTTTGCCCTTAGGATAATTAAGGTTAAGTAGTGTGTAAGCTTAGGGACCGATAACCTTAGCAGTTAAGTCCCATAAGATTTCACACACATTTGAACATCTTTGTTATGAAAAATTAATGACACGAAATGACTAACTGAAATCCACTCACTTATGTTGAACCTGCAGTGCTGTGAATAAATCGTAAGAAATAACTTCTGTGCCAGACAAAAATTCGACTACGAAACAGCTGCTTGGTGCTGGCCATCACGTTGACCATTTAAGGTCAACACTCACCTCGACAGGTATGGAGGGAAACCAAATCACAGTGGAGTGGGTCATGATTTTATTGATACTACATAACCCTCGAGCTGAAGTGATTGCCCCCTTCCATATCTGAAGTCGCTACCACACTCATGTGGGGCGCTCGACTCGGAAGCAGCCACTTCTTTCCCTTAAGCCATCATAATATCAAATAAAATTAGAGGAATGGATACAGTGTATCGTGTCAACAACTACACTACACGTAACAATATAAAGTCTGAAATTTATCACTGTGATGTACAGAGAAGTTGTTGATGTACATTGTGTCTGTGGGTCAGGTTTTATTTGATCTGATCATAGCTATGGCCAAAATGCGTCATGATAAATAATAAACACATTGCTATAAAGGCAAAATCTGTGTGTAAATGCTAAGAATCGTCGACGGCTTGGAAAGTATCTCCTATTGTATGAAGTCCTTGGTTAGATCCCAAACATCTTCACAGTGTATCGTCGAGTTAGTTCATAAGAGTATTGTTGATGGTCATCCATCGGAAAGAGATGACAACCCAGCTATTTCTCTGATGCTTTTGGAGAACAATGGGCTACCTGCCGGCACCGAGTCTCGAATTCCGTCACAGCATACGTTGTTGATGGTCTTCCCATTTTTGGTTGCAAAAGAATCAGGTTTTGATAGTAGCGCCACTATCCATCCTTCGCATACTGCCTACCGTCATAAGCTTCGACTGGGCTCTATATCTACGTCCGTGCACAACAAGCCAACTTAACGCTGTCGCATCAATATTTCCCTCATTTCGTGCTCCACTGATGACTGGTGCATGGGTAGATCAACAGCGGCAAGCGTCCATATTAGCTCTAATATTTGCCGAATTAGTTATCGCGGTAAAATGAAGAGATGTATATGAGAGCAATTAAACTCTTATGTAGTTGTTACATTTTAAGCCGCTCCAGATGCATGTTCCTATATACAGTGCGAAACGAATTTAAAGGATCACATTTTCGAAACCAGCAACTGTCTTCCATTGCGTCCGATAGCCTCATTGAATGTGACCGCAATGTTTGATGTGGTGTACAGGGTGGAACCACTAGAAACCGTTCAAAACCATTTATTCATATTTGAACGTTACCCAAAGAAGCAAAGGGTTTATATGGTTTTTCCTTCCTCCTGTTTTGCGCCTTCATGTGGCTAGATCACAGTGGAGTTGTACACTGACACAGGTGTAAATAAAACACAAAGCATCCCACTAAGTCTACCCCATTCTGCAACACTCTCAGTGCCACACGCACTTCTTTGTTGAGCACTTTAAAAATCTACCAGTAAAGAGACAAGTTGTGTCAAGAGTTCTAGGCACCTGCAGGTAGGCAACCACTTGCCTCATCTCCTGTTTTGCCACCCCACTAGTAGGGGCTAGAGCTGCAAGATGCAGGCACCTAGAAGTCTGTCACGGCTGGTATCTGAACAGGTAGGCTCTTAAAGTGCTCAACAAAGGAGCGCAGATGGCATCAACGGTGTGGCCAAAACTGATGGTCTTAGGGGGCCCCTTTGTAGGTTTATTCGCACATGTGACACTGTTGCAATCTCTCCACCTCTCATAATCACAAAGAACGAGATGGCGCAGTGGTCAGCACAGTGGACTCACATTCAGGAGGACGATGGTTGTAACCCATGTATGGTCGTTAGGTTCTCTGTTATTTCCCTAAATCGCTCCAGGCAAATGATGGGATGGTTCCTTCAGAAGGGCATGACCAATTCCCTTCCACATCCTTGGCATCATCCGAGCTTGTGCCCCGTCCCTAATGACTTACATGTCGACGGGACATTGAAAGGTAACTGCTGGATTCCTTTCATGTTAATTTCTTATATCTGTTGTCATTTACGGCATAAATTCCTCTTCTAAATTTACTGTGGCTTTTCTGACTATCTGGGAGAAGACTGAGTAGTGGAACGTGTTACTTTTACACATAAACAAGAACGTTCTGTCACACTACTACACTTTAAAACACAGTTTATATGTAATTCATGTCACACAGTCTCATACGGAACCTACATCCGCTTTCTTTTATATACTGTATATGATAAGATACTGTCATCCCCCTTCCCTTCTGTGTGAGAGGATGAATGAACAAATGTATTTCTAGTTGCATGCTTGAGGGTAGCAGACAAGCCTGTCTGCTAGAGAACAGTAGGACCAACGTCGGAACAGGTAGCTACGCTTTCTAAAAGCAGAAAGGTTTCTATTCTTAGTATGGTCCTGTCCGTCCCTTGTCATGTTGGTATAGGAAGCTGCCCCTCTGGCCACTTCCGTTTGTATTTGTGAGCCACCCTAAGGAGGGGACCACGGCAGTCTGTCCGTGACGAGCGTCTGAAGTGGTAAGATCTCCGGCTAAGCGCGTCTCTGCTAAGTGCGTAGGACAATGGATTTCTTAAGTCCAGCATAACTGAAAATTTAATCACCTTTATTTCAGGTTTAGCTCTAATATATCTAATGTTATCTTAAATTGCATCGCAGTGTAATTCGCGTGTGAAGTTCACAATACCTTCCGGTAGTTGCTTTGTACTATTTTGTGAGTAAAGTGGAACCACGTGTTGATCAGTAACTCTAACTAAGATCATGAATTTTAAATGCGAATGCTTGTGTGATTATAACGTCTCGTCTTGACAATATTTTTCAATGTAGCAACTTTTCTTTATGTTCAACCCACGTGGGGTGTACTTTGTGAGACCAGTACCACGTGCTTATACAATTGTTTGAACCGTCAGGTTAACAGCAAGACGATAGTAACCAGTTCGAGGTTTTTATTTAGTAAATTGCGTTTCGATGTAATTTATTTTAATTATCAAAATTATGGTGGAGTTACACTCTTTGTGTAAACCAAGTTGACCACATGAAGCATGTGGTGTACGCATCAAAGTAGCCGTCAGCTATTTTTTTCGGGAAGATTTCACACGGAGTTAGTATGAATTTAGTATACCAGTGTGTGGTAATTTCATGACGGACAGGATTGCGCTACGAACGTAACTTCTTTGGGTGAAAATTGAATCGGTTGGTTTTGGTTAATTTCCTCTTGCAAATGTTACAACGTTCTTCCTGTGTTATTTTATGAATGCAGTGTTGTATGCAGTTTCCCAATCTTGGCTCCATATTTGATGTGTTCTGTAAGATTACAGTCTCACATTTTCACAATCCTAAATAAGGCACCAGTTTAGTTATGAATCAAGTTTAAGATGCTGAAATTTCAATGATCAATGTTAGAATAAATTTCCAAATATAAACTGATTTATTTCTTTTTATTTAAACTCTCTTTTTTTATATATATATCACCGGTTGTCGTATGTTTATTAAAAGATTATAATTAATGTTAGTCTGGTTGGGAATTTGGTAAGCTAGACTGGATACCTGGTGAAACAGTTGCGCAGTAATGCAAGGTTAACTTCCCCAGACAGCTCGCAGCTTTTAACCCACTTTTATTGTTTATCAGCACCGCTTTCAGAAGAAAATAAAGCAACAACATTACAACATTAAACACAACCTCCCTTCCTTTCTTCCATCATGGTTGCTCCACAACTGTGCGAGAAATAGGACGTCTGAAAAGGCATAAGCACCATTTGCTGTTTGAAAGCCTATTCAGATTTTGTTGAATAATTCTGGAGGACCATTAGTAGTTCCACCATGTACACCATAGCAAAAACTGTGGTCGCACTGCACTCCAACGATGAGTGATCACGTTCAATGAGCTTGCTGTACAACGATTCCCTTAGAGTTCGATTGATTCGTTCAGTGGGTGTCAGCGGTGTCAAAGGCTGACAAGAACGTTTTTCACTGCAGTAAGTGTTGGAATCAATGCCCCAAGGGAAGGGGTAGTAAACATAGATAGTTAACATATAATTAAATTGGGCTAAAAGATATGAAATAATTATTTAAATAAGAATAATTTTTAATGTAAAACGTTTTTAAATTGGGGGAAAAGCATAAAATAATTTCTGCTAGCGCTATACAGATTCCTAACATACAGATAGTTATGAGAATTAGTGACTGTGAGTTTTTGATGGCTATGAGAATATTTGCAAGATCTACAACGGAAAACGTGTGGAGCTGACAGTCCATAAGTGATGCATGTGTAATTTATTTCCTAACTATTATTTATTGCATATGCCTCACACTTTCCGTTATAGGTCTTACAGATATTTTTGTAGCTATTAGAATTTCACAGTCACGATATTTCAGAATTATCTGCATGGGGCAATGAATCGTTATGGGGATAGGAGAAATAATTTTATACATTTCGGTTCTATTTGAAAATGTATCATATAAAATATTTACTTTTTCTTGTATATTTATTTAATACGTTTTAGTCCAATGTAAAAAGTATTGCATCAAATAATTTTCTGCGGTGAGATTCAACCTCCATTGCTTGCAAGGAGCGTCGATATTTGTAATCTCCGATCCGGCCGGGAATCGAACCCGGTCCGAGTGCATGTGAGGCAAGCACGTTACCACCCAGTTAAGCACACAGGCGCTTTTCTACATTGTCCAGCATTAGCCACAAAGAGCCTCTCGGCCGTTCTAGAGTTACCCATCAGACCATTCGTGGATATCATGAACATCAACGACGCCATATCACATCCTTGCGTTACTTCCGACGTTACCTTTACGTCTGTATATTTTTCCCTGTTAAAGATGGCACGTTGAGTTCTCTCTGTACGGAAGTCCTGAATACATACACAGATCTGACTTGATACTCAATAACCTCATGTTTTATTCACTCATCAACAGTGCGGAACTACACTCCTGGAAATGGAAAAAAGAACACATTGGCACCGGTGTGTCAGACCCACCATACTTGCTCCGGACACTGCGAGAGGGCTGTACAAGCAATGATCACACGCACGGCACAGCGGACACACCAGGAACCGCGGTGTTGGCCGTCGAATGGCGCTAGCTGCGCAGCATTTGTGCACCGCCGCCGTCACTGTCAGCCAGTTTGCCGTGGCATACGGAGCTCCATCGCAGTCTTTAACACTGGTAGCATGCCGCGACAGCGTGGACGTGAACCGTATGTGCAGTTGATGGACTTTGAGCGAGGGCGTATAGTGGGCATGCGGGGGGCCGGGTGGACGTACCGCCGAATTGCTCAACACGTGGGGCGTGAGGTCTCCACAGTACATCGATGTTGTCGCCAGTGGTCGGCGGAAGGTGCACGTGCCCGTCGACCTGGGACCGGACCGCAGCGACGCACGGATGCACGCCAAGACCGTAGGATCCTACGCAGTGCCGTAGGGGACCGCACCGCCACTTCCCAGCAAATTAGGGACACTGTTGCTCCTGGGGTATCGGCGAGGACCATTCGCAACCGTCTCCATGAAGCTGGGCTGCGGTCCCGCACACCGTTAGGCCGTCTTCCGCTCACGCCCCAACATCGTGCAGCCCACCTCCAGTGGTGTCGCGACAGGCGTGAATGGAGGGACGAATGGAGATGTGTCGTCTTCAGCGATGAGAGTCGCTTCTGCCTTGGTGCCAATGATGGTCGTATGCGTGTTTGGCGCCGTGCAGGTGAGCGCCACAATCAGGACTGCATACGACCGAGGCACACAGGGCCAACACCCGGCATCATGGTGTGGGGAGTGATCTCCTACACTGGCCGTACACCACTGGTGATCGTCGAGGGGACACTGAATAGTGCACGGTACATCCAAACCGTCATCGAACCCATCGGTCTACCATTCCTAGACCGGCAAGGGAACTTGCTGTTCCAACAGGACAATGCACGTCCGCATGTATCCCGTGCCACCCAACGTGCTCTAGAAGGTGTAAGTCAACTACCCTGGCCAGCAAGATCTCCGGATCTGTCCCCCATTGAGCATGTTTGGGACTGGATGAAGCGTCGTCTCACGCGGTCTGCACGTCCAGAACGAACGCTGGTCCAACTGAGGCGCCAGGTGGAAATGGCATGGCAAGCCGTTCCACAGGACTACATCCAGCATCTCTACGATCGTCTCCATGGGAGAATAGCAGCCTGCATTGCTGCGAAAGGTGGATATACACTGTACTAGTGCCGACATTGTGCATGCTCTGTTGCCTGTGTCTATGTGCCTGTGGTTCTGTCAATGTGATCATGTGATGTATCTGACCCCAGGAATGTGTCAATAAAGTTTCCCCTTCCTGGGACAATGAATTCACGGTGTTCTTATTTCAATTTCCAGGAGTGTATATCGAATGCCTTCCATATGTCAAGGCATCAACCAAGGCTCAGTTTTCTGAAGCCCCCTGGATCTCATTGACGAGCTGAGCGATTTGAGTTCCACAAATCTCTGTTTAGGTTTTCTATGTTTCACTAGTTCGCCGCAATAGGGTAAACTGCAATGCTCATGTGCAATTTTGAATTGACGACTACACTCAACATTGGTTCAAATTGTTCAAATGGCTCTGAGCACTATGGGACTTAACATCTGTGGTCATCAGTCCCCTAGAACTTAGAACTACTTAAACCTAACTAACCTAAGGACATCACACACATCCATGCCCGAGGCAGGATTCGAACCTGCGACCGTAGCAGTCGCGCGGTTCCGGACTGAGCGCCTTAACCGCGAGACCACCGCGGCCGACCACTCAACATTAACACAGACATTAACGATGTGGCTACAGTAATTACCAGTAAATCCCACCATGATAATAAACCTGAGTAGGTCTCAATTTCTCACCAGTAAATGTGCAAATTTTTTTTATACAGGCAGGGAGTTGTTTCTTTATTAAATACGTATTTCTTTTTTGGAAACTTGTGGTAAGTTCCTGTGGGACCAAACTGCCGAGGTCATCGGTCCCTAGGCTTACACACTACTTAATCTAACTTAAAGTAACTTACGCTAGGGACAACACACACACTCATGCCCGATGGAGGACTCGAACCTCCGATAGGTGCAACCGCGCGAACCGTGTCAAGACGCCCCAGACCGCTCTTCTAATCAGCGCGGCTAACCCGCGCGGCTGCATTTCTTTATTCAGTTCTAGAAGTGTATACATATATTGCCTATTACTCTAGTACCTTGCAGTGTTTGACATAAATAAATCATTCTAATTTATTTGATCTTTCTTGTTGATAATTTCCATTTCATTTATGTTATATAAAGTGAGATAACCATCAGATTTATGAACCGCGATTATCTGCTCCTAAACAGGAGATCACTTGGAACAACTAAATACCTTTAACTTAAATTCTTTCAGTAATGTACATAATCACAATGATATAAAATATTTCATAAAATGTGCTGCTCCTAAATAATTTTGTATCTAGAAATCAGCAATTCTAAATTTTCGAGTCTTTAAGCAGATACATTTAGAATGACAACATTATATTCTTTTCTATTATGAGCTCTTTTATATTCTGATATAACAGCATTAAGCTCTGGAGATAACAGTAAACCTGTCCCATCAAATTCCCGTTAGTCATAACAAGACAGAAAGATAGAATAAAAGAGTCTTTCCGAATGTTATTGCCAGTTATTCACAGTTCGAAGTTTAGACCCCATGCTCTTCTGACACAGGGCTTAACTGTAGCCTTTGTTATTTGTACCTACTGATTGTAAGACCACTACTGTAAATAGTAAGAAAAAATGTAGAAGAAATAGACAGCAAAACAAATGTATGTGCAGTACGCTAAAGTGAGAATCTGAATGGAAAGGATATTAGCATATTGAGGCTGAAATATGTTTTCTTATTTCAGGATGTCACCATAAGCTTACACAGGCGTAAATGTAAACTTGCAGGGTTGGAATCCCTTTTCGTTGTTCCCACTGCGGTCACGTCAACATATTTTACGAACTCATATTTAACACTGACACACAACGGAGCATGGTCGACTCCCGAGCTGACAGAAATAAGAGCAAGCGTAGGCCGAAGCTCCCAAAAGAAGTGTGACAGCCCAGTGTGAAACATGGGTTTTGAAACTGTCTGGAGTAAAGAATCGATTGAAAGTGCTCTGTGTTAGTAGAAGGAGAAATGAAGGGGGAAAAGAAACAAAATATGAACTGCCCGAGAGAATGAGGCAGAAGGTAGTGTCATAAACGTGACAAAATAAGCGACTGGATACGATTTTTCGTACAGTACACGTAGACAGGGTACCACTTTGAAATGAGAGGCGGAAATAGACGAGGAATGGAGGAGGGACGGTGCTGTAATAGAATTCGAGAGTGTCTTTTATAGATTTTACATAATGGATCATCCAGAGTACTTTCGCTAATGAAACGTAGCAGTTCTTTTTTTGTGTTGGAGTGTTGAGACTAATTTTGGCAACGAGTGCCCGCCACTAGTATTTAGCTGTAAACTATGTTCAAGTGATATCAAGTGTTCGAAAAGAAAAACAGAACTAAAACGACCTCCATTTGTAAGCTCCTGGCAGTGGCACGTTTTCTGAATAGGAAATATATGACAGCAGATATTTACGGCCAGATCTGTGAGGTTTACGAGACACTATGAGACACTGTAATTTTTCCCACAACATGGCTACCATGAAATAGTCTTGAACGAATATCATCACACTCTTTGTAGCCCAAATCGTGCCAGTGTTAGTTTTGCTCCCTTCTGAAACTTGCCGAAACCACTGCGGAAATCATTTCGACGAGTCACACTGCGTTTGAACTATAAAGGTAATAACGAGTTAAGCAAAATTTTTGCCACTGTCAGCGTGTGTGTTTTTCAGATCGCATGTGGACTTACTTTTCAAAGAACTATTGTACACAGATCATAGGTAGAAGCATGCGCGGATATATCAACAGTAACAGATACTTCGCCGATGAAAGCTTGCGTGGCTGTTGATATCCGCAGGTATCTCTTCTGATATCCACATTGATAATTACTTTGTAGTTAAAAATTATAGAACGCTATAAATATTTTTGCACGATTTTCGTCAAATTGTTTTACCTGCGAGCAACGAGAGCGATTATATGTAGCGGCACGTCTGTTGTAAGGGCAGCTAAAACAGACTCACGGCATTCTTATAATGACTGCTGGGCGTAAATCCAGCGGAAGTCTGTTTAGGTCCTTAAGATCTACCAGCGGCCGCTGTATCTGCACCTATTGAGTATGTGTTAATGCGATCTTATCTTTTGTGCAGTGTGTGAAGTGTGCTCTGGATAACATCCCTCGACTCTGGCTACCTGCCAGGTGCCAGTTCTGAAGTTCCTGCTACCCTCAGTTAACGCTTTGTACTGCTCAAGTGACCAAAATGTTGTATCGGAGCGAACATTACTGAGTGTGAGTTAGCAAATTTATTTTATTTCATGTAAACGACCCCAGGTGACTCCCCATTAATACGGGAAACCAAGTTGAAATCGCTTACATTTCTTATGCCTAGGAGAAAATGGAACGCATAATGGGTTGTTTTTCTTCTAACAGATTGATTTTTTTTTTTTTTTTTTTTTTTTTTTTTGCACCGGAAACAAAACCGAGGAATTAAATTTATTAAAACGTGGCAGTCGGGACAAAATGGCTCTGAGCACTATGCGACTTAACTTCTGAGGTCATCAGTCCCCTAGAACTTAGAACTATTTAAACCTAACTAACCTAAGGACATCACACAAATCCATGCCCGAGGCAGGATTCGAACCGGTCGCGCGGTTGCAGACTGTAGCGCCTAGAACCGCTCGGCCACCCCGGCCGGCGCAGCCGGGACAAAATAGTAAAATTATCTCTTATAAAACCAGTACTTAAAAAGTTTTGAGCTCACTCCGACGAATTTCAAGGCAGCTGTGACAGAATAACTGATCAATATTTTCAGCAAAGGCATTTTGTCTTTCGAAGATACGTCTGGACATGAATTTTCTGAAACGGCACAGTTTCTTACTGATATGGGGGTTGAGCAGTTTGCAGTGAGTCCTAAAGAACTGAAGAATTTGGTCAGTCTGATAAGTGTAGCTGTCTGTAGAAAGCTTCTGCACGTATTTAGCGATGTAGGTGGAGCACTAACAGTCGATCAATGGAGCTAATCATACAGTACAATAAACTGTACGGGATGTTTACGTAAGAGAGTGCAAAAATGTAACAGGACTTGGAAAATGCTCCACTGAATAATTTGAGGTAGGGAACCTAGGATCAGACAAGCCAGCAATTTACAACTAACATGCGTACAAGTTTACACGTACTGTGCTGTTTATTTACCTGTACATACTTTATTTCCTGCAAGGAAACAAGGAGGAAGAGCCTGATTACCGGGTAGTCATGATGCAGGTTTTGTTTGCTTTAGTTGTCCATGAGGTGGATGTGTTGTATCATATTTACGTTGTCCCATGACAGAACGTGCTTTGAATCAACGACAAGCCATTCATTACTCAGTGCTATTCAAAGACGTACAGTACAATACGACGAAGCCGTATCGGTACAGCATTTCCTGGTCGATGGATTGGAAGGAGAGGTCCTATTCCATGCCTGCGAGGTCACCTGACCTGAATCTCCTTGATTATTTCCTGTGGGGATATCTAAAGTCGTTTGTGTGTGAGACCTCAGTGGCTACGGAGATGTAATTATTTGCCAGAATTGTATCTGCCTGTGATGTGATTCGAAAAACATCAGGGAAATTTGTCAGGGAGCGTCAGAACCTTGTTCACCAATGTCATATTTGCACTGAGATTGGTGGCCATCAGATTCAACACATTTGGTAAAATACAGTACAAATGGTACGTTCATTGCATCAGTGATGGTATTTGCAGTTAACAAATGTAAATAAAAATTTACACAGTAATGCGATTTTATTCCTATTATCTCCTAAAGCTGGCTTCTCCGAGCATAGTTTCCCTACCTCAAATTGTCCAGTAGGTCATCCTCTATGTCATGTTCAATATTTGGACGCTCTTACGTAAACACCCTGTATAGGCCCGACAGCACATCGTATTAACAGTGAAAATGGGCAACTGGAGCATCAAGTGTTATGCATCAGAGAGCCCGATAACCTTATTAAAAATCGGATAGAATATTAAACTTTAACTTCCTGAGATATAACTGTCGTTTGATTCACTCAGTACTGTGACAAACGTTGCGTTTGTCGCTGACAGAGGTCTACATATTGTCGTCAGTATTATAGGGTCTAATGCTTCATATATTCTCGATACCGTGCCGGAGCAGTACGACACGATGTAATCGCAAAGATGAGACGTTTGAGGTGCACCGATTAACACATTTTTAGTTGAGTGGTCAGAACCTAAAAAAAAAAAAAAATAATAAACCGGCTCCTTGAAGGAGAGGTGGACACACGAAGGAACAGTAAACTTGACCTGTTTGAGTCCACTAACTCGCAGTTACTCGAAGTTCTAGCAATTTTGTCCGAGAGGAATCAAAATGAGTTAATTCACTCTATTGACAAAAAAGTGTTCAAAGTGTAATAATCTTTCTCAATGGATCGGTGGTAAAGTGTAAGACTACGCGTCCAAATGTCTCGGGTTCAATTACTGACACGTCCAGGGAATTTCACGAGTCGGTCTTCAGTTCTTACACGTCAGGCAGTGTTTTTGAATGAGAAAAATGCCGAGTTGTCGTGTGGTTCGGAATCCACTTTAAGCTGTAGGTCCCTCTATAACTGGCTGGGCACGTCACTTTATACGTTAGAGAAAGGCAAAAGCATACCATCTCTGAAATGACCATGCCTCGTAAAACACCTTGGCGTTCAAATAACCCTTCGGGTTGATGAGAACTTTACCTTTCTTAAGATTTATCATATTACTTAAATACACTGATCAGCCAGAACATTATGACCACCGAACTACTATCGATATAAACCCGTCCAGGCGATATCAGCGTCGCCTGGCGAGGAATGATTGCTAGTCAGACACACACACGGCGCATGTAGTATCAGTGAGTGTGCTGTCCGTGTGTAGATACGGGAAGGCGCGCGAACTACCGGAGTTGGACGGAGGGCAGGTTGTGATGACCCGGAGGCTCGGCACGAACATTTTGGAAACTGCACGACTTGTCGGGTGTTCGAGGAGTGCTGTTATGAGTGTCTTCAACACCTGGCGAAACCAAGGTGAAACCACGTCCAGACATCGTGGGGGTGGGCAGCCACGCCCCATTGCTGATGATGGACGTCGTAGGCTGCGCGGACTGGTGAAACTGGATAGGCGGAGAATTGTGGCAGAACTAACATCAGAATTTAATACTGGGCAGAACACAAGTGTGCCTGGACACTCGTAACGATGGGTCTCCGCACCCAACGACCCAAGCTTGTGCCAATGTTAACATCACGAGATCTGCAACTGCGACTGAAATGGGCACGTGACCATCGGTACAGGACGTTGACGCATTGGCAGAGCGTTGCATGGTCTGATGAATCACGATACCTTCTTCATCATGCCGATGAGAGGACGTGAATTCATCGTCTTCCAGGGGAACAGCTCCTTGACACCTGCGACACCTGTACTGCATGACGGAGACAAGCCCGCGGCGGCTGCATTATGCTCTGAGTAACATTCACGTGGGTATCCATGGGTCCAGTGGAGCTCGTGCAAGGCACCATGGCGGCAGAGGAGTATCGTACACTGGTTGCAGACCACGTACACCCTTTCATGACGATCATATTTCCTGGCGGCAGCGACATTTTTCAACAAGATAATACGCCATGCTACAAGGCCAGGAATGTGATGGAGTGATCCGAGGAACATAGTGGCGAGTTATAATTGATATGCTGGTCCTCTAACTCGCCAGATATGAACTCGATCGGACACAGCAGGGATGGTGGCGTCAGAGATCATAGGCCCTTTACGCGGAATTTTCGGGAATTAGGCGACTGGTGTGTCCAGATGTGGTGGCAAATCCCTCCAAAGATCTACCAAGGCCACATTGCTTCCATGTAACGACTCTTCGCCATTGTTATCCGTGCATAGCGGCTGTTAGGTAGGTGTTCATAATGTTCTAGCTGATCAGTGTATGTCTCTTGACACTTTGAATCCTCTGAAATACCAGTTCTGTATCTGTGTTCCTAATGGGTGGTGAAACTGCCATCTTTTCTTGATAAGGACGAGATCGAAACTCCGTTTCGAATTGATCAAATCCACGGCTGGTCAATAAATGGGAAATAACAACAATGCAGAGATCTACAATGTTTCTAAATCATAAAAGCAGAAACTTGAAAGTTCTTAGAAGAGCTATGAAAGCTGATGTGATAAATAAGGATAGCAATTACGTTGCAAGTAAGTGTTCACAGTTCGAATAGTCACATGACAGAACCACATCTCAACTTGACGCAAATAGAAAAAAATCTTACGGATTTTTCGACGAATGTGAGGATTTGTCAGACATGGAATCTGCAAGAGACAGCGGCGTTACTGCGGAAGAAATTCCGTATTATACAAAAAAAAAGACTCCATTTTGGAAGGAAGCGACCAGATATCCAGGTGATGTTGAGATAAAAACGTACAGCCACATTTTTCCAACCAGTCAAGCATACAGCCCGCTATTCAAAAGGAGTTTCTCTAATATGGGACGAATCATGAAGTATCAGAGAATGTCTTTAAAACCACAGACAACTGAGAATATCATTATCCTTAATTGTTATTTTCCAAACTAAATAGGTTCTTTTCATATTCCACTGTTCTTCTCCGATGAATTAAAAAAGATTCGCCTGTTATCGCTTCTACGTCTACATCTGTGCTCTTCGAAACACTGTGAGGTGCATGGCCGGGGTGTTTCCCATTGTACCTGTTAGTAGGGTTGCTTTCCTTTCCATTCATGTATGGAGGACATGAAGAAAGGTTGATTAAGTGCTTCTGTGAGTGCTTTAATTGGTGGAATTTTGTCGTCACGGTCCCTACTCAAGCTATAAGTACAGGGCTACATTCCTCTCTCAAAGCTGGTTCTTGAGAACATCCTGAGAAGACGTCCCATGGCTAGCCTACTAGAATATCCATAGCACACCCACAAAAGGCGTAAAGAAAGTATGACAACCCGTACTGCCCTACTTTGTATGTGTTCACTATTCCATGTTAGTCCTATGCGGTACGAGACCTTCACACCAGAGCAATGTTCTAGCTAGTGTATACCTGGACCACTTTGTTTACATTGTGACGTCATAAGACTGAGGTCACTGACCTAGTGGCGTCATCACTTTTACCATTAACATCACCAAGCCACATATCTTCCCATTCCTCTCACCTCGCCTTACCTCTTCCTACTTCCAGCTAATTAAAGAAGCCCAGATTTTGGTATTAGCCAAGTTGTGCTTTGTACCATAAGCCCCCGCCTGCTCCCTCTCTCCAGCCAACCAAAGCATTGTATTGAAAATGTGATGTAAAAATGACGCCAAGTTACATTACTTCTGTCAAAGTCTAAGATACTTGTGTATATAAACATTTACATTAAAATGCAGCGTAAAATGGTTCAGTTACATTGTTTCCTTTAAAGTCGCAGATACTCGTATTTACATAATATTAAAATGATACATGAAATGGCTGCAAGTTGCATTATTTCTGCGAAAATAATGGAAATATTTACCAAAAGTTGCGCAAATATATAGGTATAGGAATAGGTATGTACACACACACTCTCTCTCTCTATCTTCCTCTCCCTCATAATCTCACTCTTTCTTTCTCTCTCCCCGCCTTCTTCAGCCTATTATTTTAACAGGAAAGGGCCCTATCTTCTTTATGCTCAAAAGTGTTCGAATTATTTACGAAAAAATTATTCTTGCTGTATTTTCACATCAACAATACATCTTTAAAAAAAGGGACACACACACACACACTTAAAAACATAATTTAAATATATAAAGTGACTTCAACAATATTGTCCACTGTATTTTCATTAGTGACTACAAAAAAACGTTTATGGACTGGCTCACCAGTAACATCTGTGTATGTCATTGAAAGCTATACATCCATCGCTGTGGAATATTATAATGAGAGTAAGACTTACTTAGAAATCAATATTACCTTACAGACTTAATCAACGAATTCAGAATATATAGTCGTCGAACATCAGTTTTACTTGAAATAATATTCTACAAAACTTCAAAAACGTAAAGTAAAAGTATCCGTTGATTTATGACTCCCTGTTGCCTGGCTTCATTAAGAGATGACTGCCCGAGTAAATTAATTGTTTACTATATCTACAATGATTGTCAAATATTGCAACAGTCCAAAATATGTGACAAAAATATCAGCAATACAAAATTAAAATGTTTATGTTGAGTATAACAACGTTTACTTGATGTATCAATATTATTTTACACACTTTTTCATCAAATTGGTCGCTAAAATATAGCTGGGACTTTCATATTGTCTCAGTGCTATATTCATACCAAACAAAATAACGGACTGTTGCCATTCCTAGTTAGATCTAAAACATCGAAACTAACCTGACAAGGCTTATAACAGCAGAAAATACGTTTTAGCTAAACTACTAGGCAAGCCCATGAAAAGGAGAAGGTTGGGAGTGGGAAAGGCAGCTAAACATTGTACAGGGAGATGAATGGATGAATACAGTAATCATATTCAAATGGGTGTACGTTGCAATAGTTATTTGGAGTTGAAGCGGCTTCCAGAGGATAGAGTAGCGTGGAGAGCTGCATGAAACCATCTAATCAGTCTTTGGAACGAAGACCACAACAACAACAACGACAACAAAGAAAGCACTTTAAAATCTGTAGGATAAGGGGCAGGACGGTTTTTCGAAAATCAGAATACAGGTGCTTGTAAGTGAATAAAATAGCTTTAACAAGAACTTGGTAATCAGAAAAATTTCGAAAATCTTTGCAGGAAACTTTTGTTGAACACAGCTGTCTGATCACTGAATATGTGACTGAACGAATTTCTGTTATAAATTCTGTCTAGTATATACTAGTAAAGAGCAATTTTTTTAGTCAGCCTCAGTTTCCTCCCTTTTGTAGCACTGCACACAAGTTGGAGTTTGTAATAAATATGCAGCAAGGTGACTTTCATTTTCCACGAAGTGTCACTGAACAGAGTTCAGTACTCCCTCACACAATTAATAGCTGGGCTGTGTTATACTGTTTGTACTGTAATGAATATCATGACTGCAACTCTCACGCCTTGCCAACTACTGATTGCCCATAATAATAAATATGACCGTAGCCCAGAACACAAGCTTTTAGCGGGGTAAACGTTTTCCTTGAAAATGGCATGACTTTGTAGTACACAAGTAAAAATAAAATAGAAATGACTAACAAGGAATGAAGGAAACTTATTTCTTTCAGGGAGTTCATCACGGCTGTGGACTTTGCTGCAACGGTATAATGATAACATGTTATATGCGTGCGTAAACTTTCAACATGCTTGACAGAAAATTGTTTCCTGAGTATATAACATTTTATGTAATTTAATAAGCTAGATACCATAAGTTTGCACCGAAATAGGATCTTAGTAGTTAATATAATTATTGTTTTAAGTTACTATTCTTACTCATTCGAAGCTGAATACTGCTGTATTGGTCTGAATGTCTTGTGCCCTGGTTTTCCACATTATTAAACGTTCATCTTAGTTCAATCCTTCCAGCAGATGAGTTACATCTGAGTCATTCCCGTTTCCTTTGCAGTTACTGAACGTTACTTTCGCAGTAAATGAATTGCATCTGTTGGTTCAATGTTCAATGTTGATAGAGAAATCTGCGCTCTCCGATCATCTGTGAAGTTTCATGATGAACACTGTGTTACTTACATTTCTGCATTATGGATTGGATGGTTGGATCTGAAACCATATGCATTCTTCAGCAGATAAAAGAATCCGCTGCTGTGTCTTTTGCTTTATCATGTTTTCATACCTGTCTGACATATCAACATTTATGGACTATGGTTAATTTAAATGCACATAACGCATCAAAAAAGGAGCTCATCAACTGTCAGTCCTTAAAATCAAATGGGCGCTCTGAGTATGTAACTAACATCAGTAGAGCCGATGAGGAAAGTTGAAGAATAACAAGAAGTCTTACCTCAACCGTACAAAACGGTATACATAAATGAAGAAAATAAAAATTTAAAAACATGTAGTGAACACGCGTAGACTCGAGGAATGTCGAGTCACACACGTTCCAGTTGGGGTAATATAGAACAGTGCAGGAATAATGGGTAAGGTTGTAGGTCTAATTGTAGTTACTCGTCAAACCTGGAGCTCTTCCGAGGGAGCCAGTAACAGCTTTAGTTAAGAGGAATTTTTTATTTCAAGATCCGACTTGTCGAGAAATTAAAACCACTGTCAAAATCTGACGAAATTTCGTGCAGATGTGTTGCCCAGTATCTCTAGTACGCCGTCAATCGTGTCACGTCACACTTCCCTGTTCTGACAGTGAGTGCGCAGTGGGCACGTAAAGATGCCTTGAACGACAGTTCCTGCTGCCATTCGATCTGAATCCAGACGTACAACGTTCGTGATGCAGTGGTCAAGGGAGGAAGTGAGTGTTAACTGATGCTCTTGTTCAGTGAGTGGATCAGACGATTCGCGAAAATCATTTCCGAAGGGCAGTTCAGAATAAAGGAAGAGCAATGTTGCCATCAGGCTTTGTCATTCTTCATGACAATTCTCGACTGCATACAGTAGCTGGAACAAGGACGCTCTTGCAGCGTTTTCGATGGGAAGTGTTTGATCACTCACCATACAGCACGGGCTTGGCTACCTCTGATTTTCATCTCTTTGCTCACAGGAACCGCCGGCTACAAGGAGAGCGTTTTGGCGCAGACAACGAGCTGCAGACTAGAATAGTGAAGTGGGGGAAAGTACAGGCAGCTGCTTTCTATGACAAGGATATTTGAAAGGTGGTACAACACTGCGATAGCTGTATTAAGTCAGAGCGCTGGTTATGAAGAGGAGTAGTTGCTAGGTGCATCTAAATGTGATGAATAAAACATTTTTAATTTCTTCCAATATCCAACACAGTTGCAATAACAGTCATTTTCTCTGGTGACCAGTTTCGGACCGCCACGTCCATTTTAAAACCATGGTCTTAGACGTAAGTGTAATCATACAGTTTCAACCAACGTACTTGTGAGTAACCAAATATATATTATTCCTCACTACTAATCATTACATAAACACCAAACGATATCAAGAGTTTTCTGCATTAGATTGGACAGAAAGCGTATTGTATAATAACATGAGGTTTATCATTTCTTACTTTTATAATGGTTACTAGTGGGCAAAAATTAATACTCGATTACTGACATGTACATTCATGGGAACTATACGATTACACTTGCGTCTAAGGCCATGGTTTGACGGAGGACGTGATGGTCCGACAATAGTCACTACAAAAAAAATGACTGTTAACGCAAGTGTGGCGTTTATTGGAAGAAAATAAAAAAAAAATTCCTACCCAAATTGGTGGTATAACGGAAATTCATAAAATATTTTGGATTTTCACTGTGGTTTCCATTTCACGACCAGTCGTACTTCAAACGAAAAATTTCCCTTGAAATTAAGTTGAACGTTAGCCACTTACAACTTTAATTTATCCATTTTAGTTTCTGTTGATTTATTTCATTGTACTTTCAACACTTTGTTCCGTTTCTTCATTGTGTATCAACAATAATTGTTATTAACAGCTGGCCTGAGTGGCCGAGCGGTTCTAGGCGCTGCAGTCTGGAACCGCGCGACCGTTACGGTCGCAGGTTCGAATCCTGCCTCGGGCATGGATGTGTGTGATGTCCTTAGGTTAGTTAGGTTGACGTAGTTCTAAGTTCTAGGCGACTGATGACCTCAGAAGTTAAGTCCCATAGTGCTCAGAGCCATTTGCACCATTTGTTATTAACATATCTTGTCATTATGTAAATAATATAAATCACCGCGTTGTATCGTCATTACTGATTGTGTATGACTTCTGTTAGAGTTTCCAAACAAGTTCAAAGATTTATGGAAATAATGTGTATTGAATAGCATTGCAATAGATCCTATCTAAACATATCTGCTTCCGTTTTTAATTTCCAGCTACATTCATACCCTTTTATTTATCATAAATGTCTATGTTTCTCCTTTATGGTTGTGTGTCTACCTCAGTATTTCAAGAGTATTAGCAGAAATAGCTTGTATTTATGGTTATTTGTTGTCGTAAATGTCATTTTACGACATACAAATGAGGTCCGTTTCGGATCAACACTTAACAGTTATCTCTGTACGTTAAGTGATATAGCTCAAGCGCCATGTTATACGACTTTCATATCTACTACTTAATGCTTCGGGGAGGTAAAGTACGACGATTCGTCTTCAGTCCCATTTTCAGTTTTCAGCTTAAATTCCTGACCTTAGCTTTGCACGGTACTCTAGAGCACAACTGCAAGATGGATTGGTAACAAAGGCTATAGTTTGCCGCGTGGCTTGTTGGCAGGAAGCGGGCAGCCGCGGCAGAGGCGGCGGCTAACACGGCATGCTTGAATGAGTGCGGCCGCTTTTATGGAGGCACTGAGCGCGCCGCACAAGATATGTGTGGAGAGCTGGAGGCGAGCAGGTTGGGACTACTTTCCCCTCTCTGGCCAGGCGGCAAAAAAACCAACACCAGACTCACCACTTCGTTCGCCGCAGCCGTTTCTTGCTCTGCGCACGTAACAGGAGCAGTCCATTTTTTTCTCTGACTTTATTTAATTACGAGGGTGTTTCTTATTTAAAATGACGTTTTCGGAGTACATTTTAGTGTCTTAGAAGTTTCACTCCCGACTGGATTCCTTCTCGTAAAATATTAATACTACTGATGATCTGGAAGAGCAACTATCATACTCCGTCATTAATCTGTCTTGCAGACACGCTTGTCGGTGACATATTGCACGTGCAGTGTCCTAAGCCACCACTGTTGTCGCAATTATGGTCGAAAACATTTGTGAGGTCGTTTTCAGCTTGAAAATATTCTAATAAGTTATCCCTTTTCACACCGGTATTCGTGTTGTGGTACTTAGCGTTCACGCTGCTAACTATTCATAACGAGCTAGAGGTGTGAGAGTTTGGTGGCTGACAGTATGTAACAGGCGACTAAAATACTAAGCGACTAATACACAGGGTGTCCGAGGAGCAACAGTCAACGTTTAGGGATATGACAGGAACAATTATTCGAAGTGAACTAGTCAAGTAAACATGGGTTCTAAAATACATACCCAACGACCTATAAGCCCTTGTTCATCTTCACTACCGTTACACATACCTCTTCTACTTATCAAGTGCTAATAGTTCTTAAGATAAGCGTTTTAGGGCCTATATTTAAAAGACGAATTTTTTCTTGTTTTGGTCCGTACTACCTAGTCCCAAAATATTGGGCCGGCCGGAGTGGCCGAGCGGTTCTAGGGGCTACAGTCTGGAACCGCGCGACCTCTACGATCGCAGGTTCGAATCCTGCATCGGGCATGGATGTGTGTGATGTCCTTAGGTTAGTTAGGTTTAAGTAGTTCTAAGTTCTAGGGGACTGATGACCTCAGATGTTAAGTCCCATAGTGCTCAGAGCCATTTAGCCATTTTTTTGATGTTTTAAGCACCTTCTTGCTTCCTACTGTTGAAGAACAATTCGGAGACGGCGATTGCATCTTTCAACACGATCGAGCACCTGTTCAGAATGCATGGTCTGTGGTCGAGTGGTTACACGACAATAAAATCCTTGTAATAGACTGGCCTGCACAGAGTCCTGACCTGAATCTTATAGAATACTTTTGGGATGCTTTGGAACGCCGAATCAGTGCCAGGCCTCACCGGCCCACATCGATGCCCCTCCTCAATGCAGCACTCCGTGAAGAATGGGGCCGGCAGCGGTGGTCTAGCGGTTCTAGGCGCTCTGTCCGAAACCGCGCGACTGCTACGGTCGCAGGTTCGAATCCTGCCTCGGGCATGGATGTGTGTGATGTCCTTAGGTTAGTTAGGTTTAAGTGGTTCTAAGTTCTAGGGGACTGATGACCACAGATGTTAAGTCTCATAGTGCTCAGAGCCATTTGAAGAATGGGTGGCCATTCCCCAAGAAACCTCCAGCACCTGATTGAGTGTATGCCTGCGAGAGTGGGAGCTATCATCAAGGCTAAGGGTGGGCCAACAACATACTGAATTCCAGCATTACCGATGGAGTTCGCCACGAACTTGTAAGTCATTTTCAGCCAGGTGCCCGGACACTTTTGATCACATAGTTTATTTAACTGGTAGCACAGAGGATACAAGAAAAGTCTTAAGTCATCCTCAAAATCATCATCACCATCACCACCACCACCATTTTGATAAGTCCTGTTTCTAGCAAGACTTCTGGTAAACCTTCCGGAAGGTTTACCAGAAGATATGTCATCCGGTCGTGAAAGCCTTCATACTATGATCTAGCAAGACTATTACGACCTAAAATTAAAGATAACCTTGGCTCTAATTACGGGCCCTCACAGAGTTCGTCTGTCGTCGGGTCTGTGGTTCAGGAAAGTATTTGGCGTACAGCCCCCCCGTTTATATGTTGCACCCAATTTTGTTGGCTCTGATATACGTAATCGATATCCGATTATAGTCCAAGTTCATCTAACAAGATAAGACTTCGAAGTTTCTTTTATCGTCACATTTATTAAAGGCAACTATCTCGCAAGTGAAATTTGTCTCATTATCTATCCTCACGTCGTGCAACCTGTTCTTACAAACGAGGCTCCGGTCTGAACCCTGACGGTATAAGAATTGCATCTTACAGATGAAATTTATTACAGGACTACTTGTATAACAGCTGCAAGACGGCAGTAAAGGCGCTGGAATAACCTTTTTGCCAACGACTAGTTGGCGGGAAATTTTACTGATTTCAGATCTAAAAAGCAATGTCTCTAATCCTGAGGATATCTGTGGACAAGTTACAACCTGCTTCTGTGGACGTTTGCACCCATACATAGAGCCACTACGGTTTATCAATATTTGTTCATCAGTTAGCATCAAGAGGTGTCACAGAAGAGGAAACAAATGTTGCGATACGATAATTCTCGATGAAGAAGTTTGATCATGGTTCAAGAAAATGTCTTCAGTGCACAGAAAATCCTGCCAACATCAGTAGACCACATTCAGATAGTTCTGATAGCATTACACAGGTTAGTTAACCTCGAGAAGCCTCTAAGAAGGGGGCGCCTTCATCAACGCCACTTATCACATGTTAATAGAGTGGGGAAACTAAGTTCTTTATCCTGTCTAAAATGGCAGTTACCTACATCTAAATGACTACATCCAAGTAAGAAATGTCTGTTCCGTTTTCCTAGCACTCATATCTTCTAGGAGAGACTACTCAAGAAAATGACCACATTATTGAACGAATAGCATCGTCAGTACAAGACAGTTTTCATTGTTAATACTAAGTGTTTATGTGCAAAAATGAATTATCTTAAATAATTACGAGGTGTGACAGTGACACACACAAAGTATGACGAATTTCTAATGATGAATCGAATATAGAGATTCTTCTGTGTTCGCTTCGCGTGAAAGGAGAAACAAAACGTAAAAGAAGTGACGAGACAGAAGAGGAGTTAAACATTGCCATCGTATTTGACTGATTTTTTTTCAGGGTTATAAACAGTCATCAGTTGCAAATAAATTTGATTTTGCCTTACCGGTTTCGACAAATAAATTTGTTGTCTTTAGTAGCTTAGCCCTGGTTTACGAGATGTCGCTATCTTCTTCATAGTAGCATAGCGCCGTAGTATGTACAGAAATGTACGTATTGTATGTGGTTATTTTGAACACTGATTGACTGTTTACAGTAACTCATTCACATCGCATCTCAGATGTAATTCAGTTACTGTAAATCGTCCAAGAGTGTCTAAAATAATCACATACAATATGTACATTTCTGGGCATTCCATGGCATTATGCTTTTATGAAGAAGATATTGACATTTACTAAACCAATACAGAGCTTCTCAAAATGACAAATTAATCTGCCGGAACAGGTATAGTATAATAAAAGATAATAAAATTTATTTGCAAATGACGACTGAATTTTATCCTAACATAAACAGTACTACCGTCGCTGAAAATTACAGGCATGAATAAAGTAATAATGGGCTGAATTGAGAAAAACTATATTTATGAATATAGTGACATATTCACGACTAAAGAGAAATAGTGTTAGGAGGAACTTTAGCAAACAACTAAGGCGATATCGAAGGCCACTGGAGGCTGTATCGAAATCTCAGCTTTTTGCACTGAGAAGGAACGTTCAAAGGTAAAATAAAGGAGAAAACTATTAACAAAAAAAACAAAAAATTTGCAAAAGTCAGTTTTATTGGGTTTGTTTTTGATGAGGTATCATAAAGTATTCTGTGTAGTTACGTATCATTACGTTGCAGAGTTGCGTAAAGCCATCGAGATTGTTTCAGCAGCGAGAGGTAAACAGGAAAAAAAAAATTCCAAATATCGTACCAGCTGGCTGTCATGACATTGACTCACCTTAGCTTATCTATTTATCAAAAAAGTTCCAAGAAATTTATTACCGAGGATAGACCAACAACGACTCCGCTTTACGATGCCCTATAAATTAGTAACATTCAAGTGAATATCAAGCGTAAGAGGGCTGATAAATTACAAAGGTAATGCTAGTTCATAATAGGCAAAAGTGGTGTTTGTTCCGGAGTAGTCTACAACTTAGCACATATTAACAACAGCCGCTTGAATTTGGTATTACGCAGTCATAGGCAGTAGGTATTTAGAGAACAAACGTCTTATTCAAGTCACTGTCGCCTATCATTTTGTAATGGGAGCAGCTATTCAGAGGCCCCCTGTTAAATATATGCGTAGTCATATGTGTATTTCAAAATTGGCGGTTTGACTCTTTCATTACGTACTCGTATAGAGTAAAAAAACACGATCTTATCAACAATATGAGAGGGTATTAATACTGCTGGAGAGATCTCAAGACGATTACACGAAAAAAAGTTGTCGGTACTCTAGTATAACTGCCAGATGTGTTACTACGAAGACAGAGGACGAGGGGAGAGAACCGCAACACATATTCGCTGTTCATTGTTTCAGTTTTCTTTGATCATCTTGAAGACATGGTCGTTCTATGGCTGTACCATAACTGCTGTAACTGTTTCGGTACTATAGTTTAGAGTTCGTCGAGCCACATCGTGTTTTTAATCGAATTTGTGTTTGCTGTTGTTACGGTTTTCACTGTATCCATTTCGAAATTTTGTATATTGTTTTCGTGAGACTAGAACAGTTTTCTCCTTTCATTAAGTTACGGCATGAAAATTCTTAGCACGCTTTCATTTTTGCTAAAGAGTCTGCGAATGCCTTAGTTACATAAGTATTCGCACCTGTAACATCCATCCATATGTTTTATCACTAATCTAAATTCAGATTCTACACCTCTTGTCATGGCCTCTCACACCGTAACATACGATTAACTTTACACATGTCCAAATAAATAGTGTAGTTCATAGATACGTCCAAAACTGTTGCTAATGAAAGTGTTGAAACATTTGTCGCTCGACTATCAAAAGCATTTATTGTGAGGAGGTAGGTATAATAAGTCGGAAAGTTACCGAAAACGACAGCATGTTATCGTGGTTGGAGTGTCATCAACAGACATGAAAGTTATAAGAGGTATTTCCCAGGGAAAAAACGACTTTTATGGTAGTATTAGTTGCCATCTCAGACTTACACAGATGACTCGAAAAAAAATATTGTAATTTCCATTAAGATCTCAGCTGATAATAGCCTCGTGCAAAGAGCGGAACTAACTCTTAATCCAAGGAAATTTAATGTTTTGAATTTCATGAAACTTAAAGGTCTGGTGTCTTTTTACTACTGAATTAATAAGTCATAGCTTGAGTCAGTCATGTGTTACAATTAATTGAAAGTAACGACGTGTAATTTCATGAACTGGTACGATCACGCGGTATAGCAAATAATAGGATCGAGGCAGTTGTAGGATACTGTCAAACTGCTGTATTCTCTCAACACTTGTATGACCCATACTCGAATACTACTCAAGTGTGTGTGGTCCATATTTGGCAGGAATGAAAGGGAACACTGATAGTATACCAAGAGGTGTGGGGTTAATGGTCTCACTGTTTTTTGATTGGGGAAAGATTGTATCAGAAATGGCAAAAAATCTTAACAGGCTGACATTCGAGGAACGACAGCCTCCCGAGAACCTGCCTAGAAATCTTCAAGAAGCAGCTGTCACGGCGGATACTAAGAATATTCTTCTCCCTCCCTGGTAGATAGATTTTGATGAGAGAACTAATACCCCTATGACGGCCGTGTATTACTACAGATGTCAAAATTTTTACTGACTACTCAGCTGCTGCAAGATTCGAAACTACTGGAACACTCAACACTTTCTCCTCCCTCCCTCCGTCTCGTCCCCAATAGCTCCGATATTCTACTTGTCAATTTTCAGTATTTCTACTTGATCAAATGATGTAATACAAGAGTGATCAGGGCCCGAAAAGAAAAGCGACTGAAAAAAATATGTTGCATGAGTACTATTTCGACAAAAAAAAGTAAAATCACAATAAAAAATAAAGCATTCATTTTTTCTTTTCAGTAGGTGGCAAGAGCTTCCACAGTAACTGGACAGCAATAATTGGAAAGGTAGTGTCAAGTCCTTCCCCTGACCCGAAATAGTTCTGATGAACAGCAGTTCACTAATTGGTTTAATTATTATTTAAAATTTTCATGCGTCAGTTATATTCTGCGCCATAGGATGAGCTCCCAGAGTCTGCAGTGGATAGTGTTTGAATAATTTCGACACAACAAATAAGTA
The DNA here is from genome assembly GCF_023864345.2 of Schistocerca serialis cubense. Classification (NCBI taxonomy): domain Eukaryota; kingdom Metazoa; phylum Arthropoda; class Insecta; order Orthoptera; family Acrididae; genus Schistocerca; species Schistocerca serialis. The sequence continues at coordinate 150,994,295 of NC_064640.1, forward strand.
AAATTCGCCCTATAACATCCATTGTTATATTTCATATATACCAACGGCCAGAAAAATCGCAACACCAAGAACGCGTTGTGAGCCTTAAACGAAAGTCGGTAGTCGTGTTAATAACTCTGAAAGATGATGCTTATTCAGATTTCGCGCCAGTCAAATAAGCGCTCGTAGCGCCATTGTGAGAAAGCAGATTATATCTGCTTTAAATTCACGCTGTAATGTTGGTGAACGTTAGTTACCTGTGAGATTGGACGTGGTGAGTAAATATTAGTCTAGAATGCCTTTAAGGCGACAAAGACGCCATTATCAACATCCCACAGCGTTCGAACGAGGTCCTACAACAGGGCTACGAGAAGTTGGATGTTCCTTCTGCAATACTGCAAAAAGACTTGGCTCGAATGTAGCGATATTACATGGTTGCTGGCAGTGAAGGTCACAAGAATGTGCGGTAGCAAGAAGACCGTGCTACAGACGGCTACACGACACTACCAAGAGGGGAGACCATCGTGTTCGGTGTTTGGCTCTGGCGTATCGTACTGCATCTGCAATAGCAATCTGAGTAGCAGTTGGCACTGCAGTGAAATAAAGAACTGTTGCAAATCAATTACTTCAAGATCAGCTTAGAGCCGGACGCCCTGTAGCGTTCATTCCACTGGCCCCTAACCATCACCATTTGTGACTCCAGTGCTGTGAAGCGACAGCTCATTGGAGGGCAGGGTGAAGGTCTGTTGCGTTTTTGATGCAAGCTGTTTCTGCCTCGGTGCCAGTGATGACCGTGTGTTTCTCAGGAGGAGGGCAATTGGGGGCCTGCAACCAATCTGTCTGCGCGTTAGACATATTGGAATTACACCTGGAGCTGTGATCTGTGGTGGGATTTCGTATTACAGCAGGAGCACGTTCGAGGTTATCCCATACACTCTGACTGCAAATCTGTACGTGAGTCTGGTGATCCGACCTGTGGTGGTGCCATTCAAGAACAACATTCCAGGGGGTGTTTTCCAATAGGATAACGCTCGCCCACATACCCCCGTTGTAACTCAACATTCTCTACAGAGTGTCAACATCTTGCTTTTGCCTGCTCGATCAACAGATCTGTCTTAATGGTGGACATATGGGACGTCATTGGACGACAACTCTAGCGTCATCCACAAACAGCATTAACCGTCCCTGTATTGGACGACCAAGTGCAACAGGTGTGGAACACAATCCCACAAACTGACAACACAATGCTTGCGCGTTTGCATGATTGCATGCTACTTTCTAGCGGTTACACCGTTTATTAATGCACCAGCATATCATTTTTGCAATGTCTTCGCTTGCGTTTGCATTAACCTGAGATCTTACAATGTCAATCATTTAAATATCTTACCTAGACAAATGTTATCCCAAAATTTTATTACTTCTAAATTAATTATTTTTTGGTGTTGCACTTTTATTTCTGTCATTGAATTAACATGAAGCACTTATTAATTTTATATATTAATGACGTGCTGTCAGCAAACTAAGGAAGTGTAAATAGCAAATCACTTAGCTTGAAGCTTTTGTTTAACAGTCATTCCGGAACCCTTACTATATCATTAAGTATCAGTTATGGCTTTTAGCTCAGCTGCGTTGCTCCCTGAAAATCAATGATATCGTAGCAATTAAAATGTTCACAATTTACCACTTTGGTCGTTGAGTGTGTTTTATGGATTAGCTACCTGATGATGGGGCAATGATTCCTACGCTCATCGTAAAAGAAGCTCAACGTTCAGCAAGTGCATATATGTTGTTTTGTATTTTTATTTAATTTTTGTTATGGAAACAGTCTAACAAACGTTTTAGTGTGCACTCTAAAAAAAAAATGGTTCAAATGGCTCTGAGCACTATGGGACTCAACTGCTGTGGTCATAAGTCCCCTAGAACTTAGAACTACTTAAACCTAACTAACCTAAGGACATCACACAACACCCAGCCATCACGAGGCAGAGAAAATCCCTGACCCCGCCGGGAATCGAACCCGGGAACCCGGAGTGTGCGCTCTAAGAATGTATCAAATTTTTTATTGACGAATTTGATTCCAAACATGAATGTACAGCCACACCGCTCTACAATGCTGACAAATGCATAGCATTGTTTACATTATTGATTTGTGATACACTCCTTGATATTTATGCTGAAATGTAGAAACTATACTACGCTAGCAATCTTCGTGCACCCCTGGTATTTTTGTGTGATTCTTGTTGGAAGCAGAATCTTGTATTTTACAAGTTAATTTCTCTGTTAAAGAGGTTACAAATGAAGGAGAGAAGTAAGCATTCTACGTCGTGCTTTTGGAAGGAGAAAATAGAAGAAGGTTCGAGATTCTACTGGCGTCAAGATCATGAGAGACGGAAAAGGACAGAAGGGCAGAATTTGACATCCTGTCTGCTTGAAGGATATGAAAGGCACAATATTAGCAGCAATAAGCCAATACTGTAGGACGGTAGGGGGGGGGGGGGGGGGAAATCAGTCGTGTCAGTTTTGGAGCAACCAGCTAATCTTTCTGTTGTGGTGTTTTTGTCTAGAAACGATAAAATTTTGTAGCACTATATGTTTGGTAGCATCAAAAGTAGTGAGCTAGACACGAAATATTTTTTATCAAGTATCCTTGACGTTAATATTTTAGAAATTTCTCTTTGACTTGGGCACAATTCATGTCAGAAGTCAAGTAATACCTTGTTTTCTTCTAGTATTTAGAAACATGCTGGACCTGGTGAAACCTTCGTCGCCTTTGTAATTTAATGTGTTTATTGTAACGAAAATATTAAATTTTGAGACCATCTTCATACGGTTGGCCACCAAAGTTGAAAGTTTCTACGTCACAGCTAAGGTTTACGTTTTTGATTACATTTCTTGAGATACAACGCTTAACAGCGTCAGGATACGCTAAACCGCGGGAGAAATTGTAGCATCGACTTTTACGCATTTATCACCTTCCTGGCTTCATGATTTAGAAGTCGTTTAAGACATCCGCCATGTCATCGCCACCATTTCGTATGTCCCCTTTTGTGATGACTGAGCACATAATGTGCTCTTCTAAAAATACAGTATAAATAAACACACAAATCAATTGGAACAAAATGCATCCTATTCTCACATTCCTTCGTAACAATTACCTGCACTACCTACGACTAAAACACAGCGTTTATATCTCATTCTAGCCTTTCGGAGATAGTCAGTAACTTAGAACGACAAGTACAGAGACTAGAGTTCCACATTTTAAAAAGTCTCACAAATCTTTCGTAGCTTCGGTCTTATACCATCAGAAGATAACGTTTTTATCCTAATCGAAGCACTGTGTGGAAATACCAGGCGAATAACTTCCATGAAGCAGTAAATCCAAGCGAACAAGTACCCGCAATCTATGTATCCGCAGTTCGCTAGACGTTACTTCTGAGTAGCCAGAGATACAGTGCTCGCGTTTTACTCATTATATTACAGCCGCAGTATAGATAGACGTTCCAGAAACACGTTTAATAAATACGTGTCTCTGAACAGAAACATTTAAACTAAGGGTAGAGCTTCTTGTATGGTGAACCGTTTCTGCGGCTGAATAACGATGCGAGTGCAACAATCTACACGAGCTTTCTAAACGTTAATAAACAATAAGGTGAGCACACCAAGCACCTGTCTCAAGCGATGAAACTAAACTACTTAGATTTAATGCTTACTCTGGCTCTGAAATACAAGAAACGGCGCCGGCAATACTTCTTGGCGTTGCTGAATTTAAAGCACGTCAGCTCTATTCATTCCTCATTTTCCGTGGGAAACGCGGAGCGATGAGAATCCACAGAAACGGCCGTGAGTTATTTCACTTATTGTTCTGGAATAATGGCCGATGCTGTTGCGATCTTATCACCGTTCATAGGCCGTCGGTATTAAATGGGAGCCAATATTTACACTTGGAAGAATACTGCAGTGTTATTGTTGGCGAGTCGTGAAGTTCAGTGTGAACTCGAACAATGGCGCTATTTTCACAGGTGGAGCGCTTCGCACTCATATGATCACAAATAAAACACGACCAATTTTAAAGAAACCCTCTCCATTGTGTCCTCTGTCCAAGGCCAACACAGGTACATTGAGTGCGTTCATTTCAGCTCGCTAACAACAGCGTATTTCTTTAATCGTCGTAGTGATTGTATTGTCGATCATGACGACTTCCATTAGGACGAAACAGTGGATCACTTATGGGCGGGGTGAAGGCATAGTTTTCACTACCAGTTTCTAGAACAGCACTAAGTAAGCCGGCTCCACTTCCATATTTAAGATATTTTCTACATAATTTTCAATAGGTTCCACTGCAAATCTCAACGAGGGGTAACTGAACAAAAAAATGGTTCAAATGGCTCTGAGCACTATGGGACTTAACATCTATGGCCATCAGTCCCCTAGAACTTAGAACTACTTAAATCTAACTAACCTAAGGACAGCACACAACACCCAGCCATCACGAGGCAGAGAAATCCCTGACCCCGCCGGGAATCGAACCCGGGAACCCAGGCATGGAAAGCGAGAACGCTACCGCACGACCACGAGATGCGGGCAGGTAACTGAACAGATTCTCCATGTCATTGATTAACGATTCACTATAAGATCATACACAAAATTCTTCTTCTCTGTATATAACGTTCATTTTATTGTTGTGGGTGTCAATTTACGCTACATAACTGAATGAAGCTGCCATGAATTTTCCATTACATCAGTTACGGTAGCAATCTGCGTCAAATCTACCTAATGTGTCTCCGCTGTTTTCCTTAAATTGCAGCCTAAAGGTATCCGGTTAAATGTTAATCAAAGTCACCAGTGTAGGATGCATAACTGTGAAGCAAAATCCCGATTCAGTTTCAACAGAATGCCTGAAATAGCCTGCTTTTGTACAGATGCTATACTCATTTAAATAATCATCGACACTGAAGGCGATGAGACCACATCACAATCTGTCTGCAGCAAATGCGTCGTTATGTTTCTTTCCTTCAGGCACTTTGGACACCAAAACTCCCGTAGCCCCTTTACTTAATTCAACCATCGCTTTCGTGGTCTGGTTAACAGACTTGTTCCCTCGTGTCTTCATACATTCATACATGGACCATTCGCGTTAATGTAACCACCGCCTGTGTTTGACGTCAAGGTGCAATAACTATTCACCGACGGTAGGTTGCAGCACTATCAGGGGAGGGTATATAAAACGTGACGGGAGGACACGGAAAACAGCGCAGATGTTATCGTAATGCGGAAATGGAGCGATTTATCTGACGTCCAAAAGGCCATTTTCATTGCCTTTCGGCCCAAGGGTGGAAGCATTTTCGAAAGGGATTAGTTCAAAATGGTTCAAATGGCTCTGAGCACTATGGGACTTAACAGCTTAGGTCATCAGTCCCCTAGAACTTAGAACTACTTAAACCTAACTAACCTAAGGACATCACACACATCCATGCCCGAGGCAGGATTCGAACCTGCGACCGTAGCGGTCGCGTGTTTCCAGGCTGAAGCGCCTAGAACCACTCGGCCACAGCGGCCGGCAAAGGGATTAGTTTGCGAACTGTTCGCTTGCAGCCGTTGTTAAGGAATATCTTGATGACAAAGTGGCGCTATCCAAAGCCAGCGCTATCCAAAACCGAGGCAACTGTGATGGAGCACGGACCATAGATGACAATGGTGAACGATGGCTGCGGAGATGTGTACGGGATGATAGACGAACAAGTGTTGAGCAACTTCCCACCCAAATCAGCCAAGGTGCTACCAACAGTATCTCCTCAACGACCGTTCAGTGAATGTTGCTGCGTATAGGTCTCCACAGGGGCGTCTGGCTCATGCACCAATAGTAACTGCTCTTTATCGGCAACGAAGGCTGGAATTTTCATGACAGTACCGGAATTGGGGTGCCACTGAGTGGCGACAGGTTACCTTTCCAAACGTTCCATTTTTATGCTCCACTGGACTGTTGGCCATTGGCGCTATGGCGAGAAACGTCTGAAGGCAAACACCCTGCAGTAATCGTCGGAAGGTTCCAGGCTGGTTGGAATTCCCTGGGATATCTTGCCATTCAGAAAGGCACTGTATCTATCCTTGGTCACTATGTCCAGTCCTGCACGCAGTTTGTTATTCCTCGACACTATGGTACCTATCAGCAGGACAATGCAATTTGTCACGCACCTTGCAGTGTTCGTGCATGGTCCGAGGAGCTTCAGGATGAGGTTTCCGCACTCCCTGGCCACCAAACACCCTGGAATTAAACTCCATGGAGTATCTGTGGGACCATCTGTACTCGGCTTTTCGCGCCATGAATCTTGGACCGAGAAACCTAGCGCAACTGGTCACGATACTGGAGTCATCATGGCTCCACATCCCTGCCGGTATCTTCTGGAACCTCTTTCACTCGCTTTCTGCACGTCTTGCAGCGGTCTTTGCTTCAAAAGGTGGCTATTCAAGCTTTTGATATGTGGTCACATTAATGCCGCAGTATAGGGTAGCTAATACTTGACTAAGCTTCATATTGTGTCCATATAACTCTTGTTGCCTTTGCTCTGTGTGCACTGTTCGGTTGTTGTACCACCTCCAACAGTTATTCAGTATTCCCTTCTGCTGCAACCATCATTATCTGATAATAGACTAAAGAATTTCCGCAAAATATTTCTCTCAGATGTGGATAGCTAAACGTAATCTATGTTGTACTGACGATCACAGTTTTGTATAGCGAAACTGGAACTGTTATTTCACAAAGTGTGCTGATTTTAGAATTTCTGCAGATGGTACCTGTGAAGAAAGGAAGGAACACTAGGATTTAATTTATGTCCCGTCAATGACCAATTTATCAGGGCTGGCGTACAAATTAAGATTAAAATATGGGGTTAGAAATCGGTCGAGCTCTGTCAAAGCAACCATACCAGTGTTTGCCTCAAGTGATTTAGGGAAATCATTGACAACCTAAATCTGGGTTGTCGGACAGAGATTTGAACCGCTAACCTTCTGAATTCAAGTCCAGTATCTTATCATTATACTACCTCGCTCGGTGATAGTTATAAGGTCATAATTGGTTTTACACTGAAGTAAGTACTTGATGCATTCATAATCTGTTGTCCTATCTCCATTCCTAAATTTTTGTCATACATAACCAGGTTTTCAGATGTCTAAAGTTTTCTCCATCATAAAACCTCCGATTCCCATTTTACCTCATATCGCATCTGGTCATTCCATTTTGTCGCCTTAAAGTGGCGACGTTAACCCTATCTTCCCATTTTTAAAGAACCTGTCTGGCAGTTCCTGGTCGATATAAATGTATGTAGCTATTCTTTGGCCAGTTAGTTTCGCATTGTTCTCATTACTAGATAACACTCCTCTCCGATCTTGGCTGGAAGCTTTTGGCAGTAGCATGTTCCCTGGAGGTGCACATAGTACGTTCTGTAGTGGGCTGCCACATCACTGCCTCTACAACAGAGGATGTTTTAGCGTCACAATTTTTCTCTTAGAGAAGTTTGCTTGCCTTCGCTACGAATGTGGAGTCAAAAACGAAAAGGAAGACGATTCTCTACCAATCATATTTGTGATTCTCGTTGAAACCACACAATCCATTTATGAGACTTTACACGGAATGCAACTGTTACATGTCGGAGTACAGGTGACAGTCCACTGAATCTTCTACATATCATTACAACTGCCTTTTTTCTTGATGAATGAAATAAAATCCAAAAGCTTAAACTATCTCCGAGAACGGTATATAGTCTACCAGATTATGGATCATCATGCTCCCCAAAGTGTCCCTATTTAAACCGATTATCTCATTACCTTTTGCAGCTTGCTCCGACAACATTCGTACACAATGGTAATGATTCGGCATTCACCCACTTTTTTCTCTGTTAACCTCAAAATTAGAGTACCACAAATGCGTTTATTATTTTCTAGTTGACGCAGCATGTTTTCCAAATTATAAATTACGTTAGTGTTGTTGACTTATAATGAATTCAAGACGTATTCTCATTAGTATCAGTCACGACTGAGCTTCAGAAGATACCGTTAACATTAAAGAATGCACAGAACATTTCAGTGGTTGTTGGCCAGGGTATTAAGGATGTGAAAACCTCACCGATGTCTTGTGTATCTCGATGATATAAATATGGTTTTGATGGATATACAGGAGCGTATGCAATGGCCGAGAGAGGTTTTTGAAAGGTTCTGGCCCGCACATCTTACGTCAGTCACAGAGAAGTGTCTTTTGCCTTGGGGGATGTAGGCTACTTTCGGTATATAATTAGCAAGGAGGGACGAAGAACATATCTATGACTGATAAAGTTGATATTAGATTTTCCAGTTCCTAAGATGAATAAGGAGCTATAGTCTATTTAGGACTGTCAGATTATTATAGACTTTGATAAATGGTTTGTGTATGTGGGACGACCATTCGTGCAACCACTAAAAAGGAACATGAAAATCGAGTGGACAGCTAAATTTGAGGGACTGAAGAAACCTTTGGCATTGAGACTGGTTTTGATTTTCCCAGACTATCATAAAAAGATGCGCTTTTATTTGACGTATTTAGTTATGCATTAAGGGTGTTTTCAAGCAGTTGTTGAATAGTTTACATCTACCCCTTCATCATCTGCATTACTACTCTGCAGTTCACAATTAATTGCCTGAGAAAAAGTTCATTGAACCGTTTTCAAACTATATCTCTACCGTTGCACTCTAGAACACTGTGCAGGAAGACTGAATAGTTATATCTTTCCATAGAAGCTCTGATTTCCCTTATTTTATTGAAATGTTCATCTCTCCTTATGTTGGTGGGTATCAACAAAATATTTTCTCATTTGGAGGAGAAAGTTGCAGATTGAAATTTTCTGAAAAGATCCCAACACAGCGAAGAACGCCTTTGTTTTTATGATTTCCACCTCAACACACATATAATGTCCGCAAAACTCGCATCCTTGTTTCGCAATAATACAAAATGAGCTCCCATTCTTTGAACTTTTTCGATGTCCTCTGTCAATTCTATTTGATGTGGATACCACACCGTTCAGTCGCACTTTAGAAGAGGGTGGACAAAAGTAGTGTAGGCAGCCACTTTAGTAGACCTGTTGCATCATCTTAGTGCTCTACCAATCAATTGCAGTCTTTCGTTAGCTGTCCTCACAACAGTAACTATCTGATCCTTCCAATTTAAATTCTTAATAACTACAATCCCTAAGCATTTAGGTGAATACACAGCCTTTTGATTCATGCGATTTATTGTGTGACCCTAATTTAACGGATTCTTTTTTGTACTCATGTGAATGATATCACACTTGTCATTACTCAGAGTTAACTGCCTCTTTTTGCACCAAACAAATACCTTGTCTTGATGAAGAACATTCTATAGATTATGCTTTGTGACAACTCAGTAAGGTGGAGAAGAACTATTTCACAGCGGAGAAGTAAACGTTCAGCTTGGTATACGGATTAATGCATTTTATGTGCTTCTCATATGGGGAAAATGTCAAGTTAGTAACCGATCCTCCAGCTCTGGAATGGTTTTAGGGCTGAAGGACCTTTCTAGTAGACTGACAACATGAGCATTGAGACTTAGAGATGTTTATTATGAAGTGGTGCATGTGGTGTCACCGCCAGACACCACACTTGTTAGGTGGTAGCCTTTAAATCGGCCGCGGTCCATTAGTATACGCCGGACCCGCGTGTCGCCACTGTCAGTAATTGCAGACCGAGCGCCACCACACGGCAGGTCTAGAGAGACGTACTGGCACTCGCCCCAGTTGTACAGCCGACGTTCATAGCAATGGTTCACTGACAACTACGCTCTCATTTGCCGAGACGATAGTTAGCATAGCCTTCAGCTACATTTGCTACGACCTAGCAAGGCGCCGTATTCAATTGATATTGAGATTCTATTAATGTATCATCAAGAGCGATGTTCTACAAATGTGGATTAAAGTTAAGTATTCCAGAAGCTACGTACTTTTCTTTATAGCATTCATTACGTATCCTGTTTCAGACCTCACGCCAGCCTGCGTGAGTTTAAGCGCGTGCCTTTCGGCTTCCTCTCATTGTGTCTAGGCTGTCTTGTCTAGACACAACAGTGCATAAGCCTGGAAAGAAGCATGGAAACTTGGTTGATTGGAGCAGGAAGCAGTAGTACAGGTACTGAGTCTCGGTGTTGCTCAGTAGCAGGCAGCACAAACTGCACTTCTGCAAGTGTGGCAGATTGTTGTGTAACCTAACTATGTTCGGACTACACACAGTAGTGCTGGTTAAACTCAAGGGGGATGCACTGAAGCAAGCACAGGACCACATGTTGTCAAGATATGGGGTAGTGAGGCAATTAACCTGGGGTAGCAGAAAGGTGGTAGTGGAATGAAGGGAAGGAAGACATAGACAACATGTGAGAAATTGTGTACTGTATAGTGTGTGCAATGAGTGGACATCGACCATAGGGAAGTACCACTGCAACAAACCCATTTCAGATGATGATATGGATATTCAAGGCCCACTTAACTGGCTCTAGTGAGAAGCTGTTTTGTTTCAACGACTATTGACCAATTTTCACGATATTTGGGAAATGGTCACCATTCGAAATCAGCAGGCTACTACTGTGGTGCAAGACATGGTCAACAACTGGTTGCTCAAGTTCAGTTCACCTGAAACAATGCCCATAGACGAAGGGACAAACTCATCTCAGACCTGTCAAAAAAAAAAAAAAAAGCGTCATTTGCTACAGGTTCGAAAATTAATGACTTATCGGTTGCACCCACAGACTGATGGTACAACTGAGAGGGTCTACCATACCATTGGTAGGATGTCGAGTTACTGTGTGAACTCTCACCATAACGTCTAAGATACATACCTGTCATTTGTCATGGCCACCTACAGTTCAAAGATCCACACTTCTACTTGGCTATTCTCAAGTGAGGTGGTGAATGGGAGGATGATGCCCTAGCCTTCTGATATGGTTAAATCAGAAATCTTCAAGGATGGAGGGGCAGCCTGTGGTTTCATCACAGCATTAAGAGAGACGTGGAGATGTGTGGAGAAAGCAAGTATGAAGGCCTGGGAATCGCAAGAGGCAGTAATAAAATGAATGGAGAAATTACAGTATTATAAGACAGAGCAGTGGGTAATGTTGTTGAACCTGAATTCTCTCAAGTTATAAAAACTACCTCACTAGTCAACATTAAGCTTTAGTAGACAACAAGAATGAAAATAGTTAATGTTGGATGCCTATGATCATTCCAAAGTGAGTGTCACGACGTTGTGAGACCCATACAAGACGTGCTATATGGACTGAAGTCAAGGAAGTGAAGAGGAATTTTGGGTGTATTTTTTTGATATGTCATAGTGTAGTCATGGAGTTAGGTGACTTTACAGAACTGTGTGTAGTTATTGGAAAGTGATAATTTGTTGTGAGATTATTTAGGGAGTATGTTTTGTGTGGCACAGTGGTGTGATATTTAGGTTAAGGTTTCATTATTGATGCGTGCATGAGAAATATTATGGATGACAGCAGACTTTTCTAAAAGGGGGGGGGGGGAGGGGAGAAGGGAGAGTAACTATAGTCCATGTTCTCAGATTGTTGTACACTGGGGATAAGGATGAATGGGATCCTAGAGTTTGCAGTACTTCACCTCTTTGCTGAGTATCAACTTGTGTTCCTGCAGTATCTGGAGAGTGGAGTATATTTCACCAGACGGGGCACATGTTGATCACCAGGCACCAATGGACTCTGAGACTAGTTGTATATGGATGGGAGAGGAGGAATCAGGTGAGGAGATTGGAGGATATGTTTTCTGGACTATGGTGTGAAGCAAAGAGCAAGGGTTTAGTCAGGGAAGTTTTGTTGGAATGACAAATTGTGCAATTCTTAGATACAAGCAAATGTAGCAGGCGCTAGATGTCGTGCCATATAATTTGCAATGGTTATGTTCGTGACTGTGGACGACAACAGCGTCATGGAACTGAATGGGACCATGGAAAGTTGACCGAAATTGCGAAAGGCGGTGAGGCACTGGTAAAGTATCAAACTCTGCAGCTGACGAGCTTGCAACACAAGGTACCGAATAACGTGCATGTTACAGAACATGAAAAATGAGATAATGGAGTATTCAAAGGTCTGTGGAAGGTAAATGTGATGAGAATCATTGCAGATCCTCATATGCAGAATTTTCCACTACAATACCATGTAGCATCAGTAGAAGCGAGGACATACCTGGCACAGCTATATGTATTAAGCTGGTTCCTGGTAGCGACTGACCACACATGGTTTATGTGTTTCACTATTCGCCATTACCCATGGAGACTGGGGACCCTAGGTAAGGGCAGAGAAAGTATTGGTAATTTCAGAAGAGAGGGATAGACTCGTAGTAATTTAAGGCCAAAGAACTCTAACACTGTCAGAGCGAAAGGGCTGCTTTAACCCTCACCTGACTTATCCATATTGGCGCTGACACTTGCGAGGTTCATATGTTTTTAGGCAAAACGAATCGCTGGGGCTGGGGCATCATGGCTTTACATGTTGAATCTCAGTGAAGCTAGATTTACCAACAGGACGACATTATGGAAACTATATCCTACTTCCAACAGGCAGGACTTCGCTTGATCTAATGCATATATGACGCCACAGTGGTGGTTACAAACTGCTACAAGCAGAAGAGCCTCAGAATGGCAAATCGGCTGGACCTGAGCAGCAGTGGGCTATTAGTTAATGGAACAGCATGCAGTATAACAGGACCAACATTCTACCTATCAGCCAGTATTTCAGGGATTGGTAGATTAAACAAAATACAGCCAGAATAGTACTGGCCAGACCAACTGTTAGTGATGAGTTCGGTGCAGAATACAAATTCCGTCAACAACCACTGAAATCAGACCTAATCCACTCCCTGAACCAGCTCATAGCAAGGCAAGAAGAGTGTATTTCGTAGGAACAAATGCTTTAACATATGCCACAATATCGGGGTTAAATTCGTCGTTGGCCATGGTATTAAGCGTTACAAAATTTAGCATCACTGTAGCTCTGACACTGTTCTGTGCAGCCTTCATATACCTTAGGCCGAAATTGGCCCACCCTCCTGTCCTCAAAGTAGTGCTGATAGCAGCAGGCTGGACCACCAAGTGATTGTACGGGTTGCATTGTAATGTAGGAGGGAGATATGGTAGCACAGCCACTAATTTATGAGTATTACTGTGGAAGAATAACAGTGCAGCTCCCAACAGCATAGACAACTGACGAACACAGCATGTCAACATGACATTTACAGCACCACGGGTAATTATATACTGCATTACAGGTGAAGTCTAGTGCCATAAACATATAAGCATACCAGAAAAACAGGGTTCTTATGGGATGGGCCAAGTAATTTCTGAGTTGATGGACCACATAAATGTTATCAGGAATCACTGCATCAACACAGCAAATGAGCCACTGTCCCTCATAAACAGCGATCACTTCTTAGCAGAAAGATTCACAGCCCAGTGAACTGGCTGTGAGGGGCTACGCCAGACACTCCTGCACTATGTTTCAGCAAGCCACCAACATGAGCCCAGTCAACCACTACTGCCACACCATCTTCTAGCACCAAGACCTCCTGCTAGGACTTGGCTCCTCTCACTGGTCGGCCATTTCCAGGCTCATTTCAGGCGCAGCTCACTCCTGCGCAGGGGGCAGTGGGTCGTAGCTGGGGTGGTACAGCAACTGTCACCTCTACACTGGTGTGAGCACCATGGCACTATCTGACGCCGCTCACAGAGGTTGGAGTTCTTACTGAGATGACAGCACTATTTTAAAGTGCTTTGGTGGCCTTTCGTGACTCTGACACAATCCATATACAGCTGCGGAACACCTAACTAGCTTTATAATATTGCTACTGAGCGCCTGTAACCTCTCCCTTTAACTAGGTTGTGCGCTACTGGCTGGCTGACAGGAGTCAGCATTGCAGAGGGCATATGTCATGGTATACCGGCTGAGTTTGGAGGACACAGTGCAGTATTCATCTATGTCACCATACACCTTGAGGGGTGTGGCTGCCACAGTGTGGCATTTGAGCATAGCCACATGGGCTGTAATGAAGTTATTGACTTTTTAATTCTGTTTTATTAAGCTGTCATTGGAATGATCCTCGCCACAGTCCTCTGCTACTGCCCAGTACTGTGCAGAATTGGCTCGTCACTACCAGATCAACTTCTTTATACTGAAGAGAGCAGCACGCAGTAGCAGTGGAGCAGTAGTTTAGTGGGCCCAGTCTGCATTGTTGCCCATCTCTCCCTAGATCAAGATAAAGGCACCTCCTCTTCCTCCCTCCCACTCCCTCCTCTACATCCTGCTTGTGTCTCCCCCTCCATTCTGGGTCAACTAGGTGACGTATAAATGGTAAGAAATTGAAAAATTAGTATTACTCTGGGACTAGAAAGTTGGCCCAGCCTCATGTTTTGCCAGATTTATCCAAAATGGCAGCCAATTAGTATAAATGATGACCTCCACGCCATCTCTACGATTTATTACCCAATTAATATATGTAGCTTTCAGCCACGCCCCCTCTATGATTCATTACCCAAAACTGGATCCTTTCTCACACCAACGATGGGAGATTCTTAAACTGGACTTACGCCATTATCCTGTTGGTCAGGAAAACTGGCACAGGCTGAAAGGATGTCAGATTTGGCTGGGGCAGTGAGCGCAGCCAGTATCTGCACCTGACTTATCCTCATTTATCAGCCGGCCGGAGTGGCCGAGCGGTTCTAGACGCTTCGGTTTGGAACCGCGCGACCGCTACGGTCACAGGTTCGAATCCTGCTTTGGGCATGGATGTGTGTGATGTCCTTAGGTTAGTTACATTTAAGTAGTTCTAAGTTCTAGGGGACTGATGACCTAAGATGTTAATTCCCATAGTGCTCAGAGCAATTTGAAACATTTGAACCCATTTATCACTTTCAGCCATGCCTTCCTTTATAAAGCATTACCCAAAAACATCTACGAAGGACTCTTCCCTCTAAAATAGTTGTTCCAGTTTTTTTTTTCAAGTTCCAAGATCCTGCTCCAGGTGAGTGTAAAATTGATGTGCGCAACGGAAATACTGAACGCGAAAATGAACATTTGGCCCTGTCTGACTAAAATGGTGATGTTATTTCCGCCTTCTTGCTCTTTAACATATAAATTACAAGATAAACGTAAATATACATTTATTGTACATTAAAACATCTTTATACAATTACAAATGTTTATATCTCAATGTCCAATGGACATAAAGAGATACAAATGTATTTCCTAACTAAGATGATTGATTAATTGCCCAAATCTGCCCCCTTCTATGGCTAGACGATCTAATATAAATAACGCGAGATGACTGACATCATCTATATACCAAACACTAGAAGACACTACTTTTAAAGATGATCTACAGTGGTGTGCAACCGCAGTCGAAATAAAATTTACGTGATCACAGCTGTTTAGCTTTATAGCCCTCATAAGCCGAAGCAGTTGGCAATATCACCGTATGTACTGTGTCCGGTGCGTCGGAGTGATGGTTCTCGTACACGCCTGTGACGATGGAAGAACCCCAGCCAACAAATATAAAAAAAAACCTTATTCAAACAGTAGGACGGCAGAAGACGGTCCTCTGACTAGTATAATCTATATCGTCTTTTCCTCTCTGTGTTCTACAGATGAGAAACGTGACCTCCCAGCCACAAGGACGGAGTTCAGATAACGTCTCAACGTGAGTATAGGCAGAAGAAATCCTCTCAATCACTGAACTATGCGTACTCAATGACGACTCCCAACCCGGAGGCGAAGTCCAGACTCTTATAAGTTCGCAACAGTGTAGTGCCTAACCGTAATAACTATAAAATCTCCTGGGAGCAAAGACAGCATGTCCGTCTCTACCAACAAAAGTTGATACTGAGTGATCGTCAAACCCGGGCTCTCAAAACGGAAGACCTCTTCCTCCACCGCTGGCTTCTCAGCAAAGCTCAGCTCCCCTCCCTCGTAACCCAGAAGGTGAATCATATTGTCAAGACCACGGAATATTCTCCCTCTCAACAGATTCTTCCGAACGCCGACCAACCATCTTTTAGTCTTTTGTCGTCCAGCGCGGAACTTTTGCGAGGAAATACCTCTACTCATACAATGGTACGCTTCTCAGAGTAAAAATCCTCGGAAATAACCCTGCCTGCGATTTCCGAGGTAACGCTTCATCGTTCGTCTCTGGTGCGTCCAAGATTTTCAGAGTTTCTTAAGTATTATCCAGTTATCCTTCCGGGCCCCACTACAACACCAGCCGACTGCCGCTGCATTGTGCTTCCGCGCTCAGGTGCCCAGACCGTCCGTCTTGGCACTTCCTGTGTAAAGCAGGACCAACACTTTTGCGGGCTTTTCCATCCAGGCCTTGAGTTACGCCTGCCGTTTCACTTCCACTGGCATTCCAACCTCTACCAGTATAGGCAATCATTCATTACGCCGTTTGATAATAAAGATACTCTGTCGCCTTACATGCAATAAGCTTTAACAAATATTTACAAGGTGTACATGGCAATGTCAGTCTTCTTTAAATATTCGTATATACGATGTACAACCTGTCAAATGATACCTAATTCCGGTTGTAAATCACAGCCAAGTATGTAGATGAGTACCTGTAAGGTGCGAAATTATAGCCACCTTACAAACTGAGACACATTTCATATTTTTGCACTGATGTCCACCTTACACAAATGATGTGTCTCTTTTTATATGATTATATGCAGTATAACTTCCCTGAGTTTTATTATATTTGTATGCAGTACAACTGCGAATGTGATTGGGTTTGAGGATTCAGGGTATGGTTTGCAAATAACAATAAGGATACAGGGAACAAATTTTCCTCAGATATGCACAATAAATACAATATTATCTTTGTTAGCGTTATTTAAAAATATTTTCAGAGACACTTATCTTACACTAGTAATAATATTGAATATAAGCATGAAAAAATAATAATGGGGGTTCCTATTTAAGAAAACGCAGTTGATATCCGTTTGACCTATGGGAGCGCCATCTATCGGGCCAACCATAGCGCCATCTGGTTTCCCCTTTCAAGCTAGACAAGTTTCGTTCTTTGTAGTTTTTTTGTTTGACGCTTATTGCGTGAGATATTTGGCCCGGTCACGATCAATGGAGCACCCTGTATACAATTTGGTTGTAATATACAGTTATTTGTGGGGGAATATCTAGCCATTTATATGACTGTAAAAATTAAATTGCAGCTACACATGGTTTTAAACGTTTAACGATATTTGTTTTCACGTGGGAGAAAGCTGAGTAGTGTTGTATTCCACACTGTTTCATTGCCGTCAAGAAATATCTATTACAAAATCTGTCGCCATGGTCGGTTTGAAGGTTGCCTGAGCTACAGGTTGTCCCCATCTGCAGCAGTTGATCCATGAGCTGTGCAACTGCATTCCCCATTTTTGAGTTTGCCGCTAGTGCCCAGGCAAATGTGTAATATCTGTTAATAAGCATTTAAAAAAATCGGAAACCATTATTTGCTAATGAATATTTCTCATATCTATAAGATCCACTTGCCAACAGTCATTCAAGCGTCTTATTCTAACCCATATACACAGGAATGTTTACATGATGGTCTGTGGAGTTCTCGAGCTACTGTCTGGATATTTATTCTATGATGAGTCTTTCTTCCAGAAACGAATGATTTGATTTCATTCGTATATGCTGTATTTTCAGCAATGGGCGATATGGTGAATAGTCTTAATTGCTCCACTAACACGTTTATTTATAAAATATATGTTGCTGAGATCGACTGTTACTTTTTTGATGATAAATGTCAACACCTTCACTGACTAATGGCAAGTAGCTGAAGTCGGTTTAGTAACATGTTTATGTTTCACACTGCTTGCGTTTTTTTGACCTTCATTGGCTTTCTTATGTACATCAGTCACATGTAACACTTCATCGTACATATCTAGATCTTTCAGTAAACAACGCTCATGTTTTGAAGCTCTGAGGAATATTAGGTATTAAATTCAGTAAAACTGAAGTTATTTTCTGTTTTCGGATTCTCTACCACTCTATAGCACTCTATAGTATTGTATGCCCTGTTACGTTTATGTGTTGCATGACCAGGATATATGGTTCCCCTCTGATGACTCCATGGATTCTATTTATCTCAGCAGATTAATGACATTGGTAACAGCATTTTATTCTTCCTCTTTTGCCTCTGAGAGTAATTCAAGAGATTCAATAACAGTGTTAAGAGTTTCCCTGAGAGACTGATTTCATTCCAAAACCCCTAAGATTAGCAATTGTAATTTTGGTTCAATGGCCTTACGTGCCTTGACAACATACATTTTGTCGACATGCCATTGTGTACTTAACTGGCTTTGAGGCAGTACGCAACTTACCTTGTCTCATTAGACTGTCTCACTTTTCTAAATTTTTTTCAGTGTCATCAGTGTTTCTACTTAATATTTTCATTGACTTTGAAATGTTTCTCATGTTACTAATATTCACAGTATGTAGCGTTTTTTCGACTACACAAAGCTTGCCCTTACAGTATTCATATGAGACACAATGGCTCTCCTAGAACTACATTCCCAAGATTTTTATCACTAAGTCATTGCAGGATCAGTGTAAGCAAGTTACTATGGGTCTTGAGAACTTCATTGCATTTTCCAATATCCCAACTACAATATTTAATATTTTTGTCTTGAATCCGAATTTTCGTATTATGTCCTTCAATGCTGTCGTCAGTGTAGTTCTGTGTTTTCGGAAGTTCATTCCACAGAATGAGGTTTAAGGCAGTACTGCAGAACTAGTCAGTTTCTAGAAAGTCCTCGTGATGAGGTTGTTTCACCCACTCCGCCATAGTGTTGACTGTATGCTAACATTATGTATCAAGGTATTTTAAAGTAAAAAAAAAAATATATGTGGTTCTTACACTTAATTTGTTCTTAAAGTCCTACATATTATTGGGTATACGTACATTCTTAAACGAGAACATAGTTCAGTGCCTACATCTCTCATATCTGGTTCATACTTATTTTGACATATTTGTACACAAAAAGCCTCAAAAGTTCAGTGAAGTTATGTTTCGATGGACGCAGAGTTTTGAGATCTAACTTCACTAGATTGGTCGATATTTCCTCATTTGTACATATATGGCTGCCAGCTTCGTCGTTTGTGTAGAGCATTCTAGATTGCGCAACCGGCATTTATTAAATTTTTAAATTTATGCTGTTGCAGATGAGTGCACTCTTTCTCATTAAAATGCTTAACTGTTTATGGGGGCTGTGGCCGAGCGGTTCTAGGCGCTTCAGTCCGGAACCGCGCTACTGCTACGGTCGCAGGTTCGAATCCCGCCTCGGGCATGGAAGTGTGTGATGTCCTTAGGTTAGTTAGGTTTAAGTAGTTCTAAGTCTAGGGGATTGATGACCTTAGATGTTAAATCCCATAGTGCTTGGAGCCATTTGAACCAATTTTTGTTCATGGGGAATCCCCTGTGGAGATTATATTATCAACTAATATCACTAAGGGAGGTTGAGCATTTCTCTGGAACATAGCAGCAATTTACATTAAAGCATCACATAAACGTATCCACTCACGCAGGGATAATATGACATTGATATTACAGTATCAAGGACTTTCGGAAGTCACTGCTGGGTAGAACTCATAGTCTGATACCATTCTCACACTAATTCTTTTACTGTCACAACTGTTTAAACTTTATGTTGAAATAAACAGTATTAGTTTCACATCAGTTGTGCATAATGGTTTTGCCTCACCGACATGAAAAAAAATTCTAATGACGAGTTACACATACACTCCTGGAAATGGAAAAAAGAACACATTGACACCGGTTTGTCAGACCCACCATACTTGCTCCGGACACTGCGAGAGGGCTGTACAAGCAATGATCACACGCACGGCACAGCGGACACACCAGGAACCGCGGTGTTGGTCGTCGAATGGCGCTAGCTGCGCAGCATTTGTGCACCGCCGCCGTCAGTGTCAGCCAGTTTGCCGTGGCATACGGAGCTCCATCGCAGTCTTTAACACTGGTAGCATGCCGCGACAGCGTGGACGTGAACCGTATGTGTAGTTGACGGACTTTGAGCGAGGGCGTATAGTGGGCATGCGGGAGGCTGGGTGGACGTACCGCCGAATTGCTCAACACGTGGGGCGTGAGGTCTCCACAGTACATCGATGTTGTCGCCAGTGGTCGGCGGAAGGTGC
Organism: Schistocerca serialis cubense; assembly: GCF_023864345.2. Taxonomy (NCBI): domain Eukaryota; kingdom Metazoa; phylum Arthropoda; class Insecta; order Orthoptera; family Acrididae; genus Schistocerca; species Schistocerca serialis. The sequence continues at coordinate 151,014,513 of NC_064640.1, forward strand.
ACGTGCCCGTCGATCTGGGACCGGACCGCAGCGACGCACGGATGCACGCCAAGACCGTAGGATCCTACGCAGTGCCGTAGGGGACCGCACCGCCACTTCCCAGCAAATTAGGGACACTGTTGCTCCTGGGGTATCGGCGAGGACCATTCGCAACCGTCTCCATGAAGCTGGGCTACGGTCCCGCACACCGTTAGGTCGTCTTCCGCTCACGCCCCAACATCGTGCAGCCCGCCTCCAGTGGTGTCGCGACAGGCGTGAATGGAGGGACGAATGGAGACGTGTCGTCTTCAGCGATGAGAGTCGCTTCTGCCTTGGTGCCAATGATGGTCGTATGCGTGTTTGGCGCCGTGCAGGTGAGCGCCACAATCAGGACTGCATACGACCGAGGCACACAGGGCCAACACCCGGCATCATGGTGTGGGGAGCGATCTCCTACACTGGCCGTACACCACTGGTGATCGTCGAGGGGACACTGAATAGTGCACGGTACATCCAAACCGTCATCGAACCCATCGTTCTACCATTCCTAGACCGGCAAGGGAACTTGCTGTTCCAACAGGACAATGCACGTCCGCATGTATCCCGTGCCACCCAACGTGCTCTAGAAGGTGTAAGTCAACTACCCTGGCCAGCAAGATCTCCGGATCTGTCCCCCATTGAGCATGTTTGGGACTGGATGAAGCGTCGTCTCACGCGGTCTGGACGTCCAGCACGAACGCTGGTCCAACTGAGGCGCCAGGTGGAAATGGCATGGCAAGCCGTTCCACAGGACTACATCCAGCATCTCTACGATCGTCTCCATGGGAGAATAGCAGCCTGCATTGCTGCGAAAGGTGGATATACACTGTACTAGTGCCGACATTGTGCATGCTCTGTTGCCTGTGTCTATGTGCCTGTGGTTCTGTCAGTGTGATCATGTGATGTATCTGACCCCAGGAATGTGTCAATAAAGTTTCCCCTTCCTGGGACAATGAATTCACGGTGTTCTTATTTCAATTTCCAGGAGTGTATATTTACAACCAGATTCTTCTGCTACCATCACTGTCATCAGTAACGCTTACATGATGGCTGCACTGAAGGTGAGAGCAGCGCTGCTCCTGCTGATGCTACACGTTTCGACTTGTTCACCTTTTGAGAGTTTTCATGCTACTGGGAAAACTCATTTTTAACCATTGTTAATAAGTATCATTGGCCGTAGTTTATGAAGCTTTAAAACACAAAAATGTGTTGTTATGTCATCTTGGCTTTTGTGCATAAAAGAAAAATACCCTTGGCTCTACAGCCAGTTCATTACTATCATTTGTAATGTCGTCAGATATGAATAAGGTTGTGATACTTGATACTAAATTTGATAAGCACATAATGATGGTTCTGTATCTTAATTTAAGTGATGGTAATGAGTGTATACTGCAAGTTATGAACTCTGAAGCATCCGCCAGTACTTTCAACTCATCCATTAATTCACTAATAAAGAGTATGATGTCTGCAAGAACCTGGTATTTTCAAGAAATATTATAAGCTATACACATTCTCGAATGAATTATTTCTGGATATGTCACAGAACTGCAACTAGAAGACTAGAGGTTCGAGGAGGAGGAAAGCGTTGAAATTTATAAAAAAAACTTACAGAAAAATGTTTTAACGCAACTGACTATTATTTGTTGCCTATAGAGCTGATACCGTTGTTGTGGGATATTTAACACAGATATCATAGGCTACCTCAAATACTTCTGATCAGTGTGCCTCTTTTTTGCAGTTTAAAGAAAGTGCGTCAATCTAAATGGATGCAGGGTAAACACAGGATGAGGGTAGAGCTAGCAACAATCGATACTGTAGTTGTACATTGTCGTGGCCATGTTGGGAAAGAAACAGAGCTCAGAGCGCTAATTGAAATCACTGAAGCTCAAATTGTTATAGGCAATGAAAGCTGGCTAAAGCTGAAGATAAGTTCAGCTGACATCTTTACAGAGACCCTAACGGTGTTCAGAATGGTTAGATTAAATACAGCTGGTTGTAGAATGAGCACTGCTGCTTCAAGTTGTGACATTGAAATAGACAGTTCCAATGAGGTAATACGGATGGAGGTTACACTCACTTCCTGTGAGGTAATACGGATGGAGGTTACTCTTGACAACTGGTGTATGTTGGGTTCTTTCACCGACCCCCCTACTCAGATGATACAGTAGCTGGCCAAATCAAAGAAGACGTGAGTCTCATTTCGAATAGGTACCCCACTCGTACAATTATAGTTGGTAGCGACTTTAATCTGCCCTCGACATGTTGGCGAAAATACGCGTTTAAAGTCGATGGTAGACGTAAAACGTAGTCCAGAATCGTACTCAATGCTTTCTCCAACCATTATTTTCCGCATTTAGTTCAGGGGCCCACTCGAAACGGTTGTAAAAAGATACTTGACCTCTTAGCAACAAATAAGCTTCAGCAAATAGAGCGCATCATGACGGATACGGTAATTAGTGGCCACAAGGCTGTTGTAGCAAGACTGAATACCGTAACATTCAAATCCATCAAAAATAAACGCAAAATATATCTATTTAAGAAGACAGATAAAAATTCGCTTGACGCCGTCATAACAGTCTCCACTTATTCCAGACCGAGTGTGTAAGCTTACACTAGAGTTGACCTAAATTTTAAAAAAATTGTATATGTGGCAACTGAGAAATACATACAAAATACATTAATAAGAGATTGTACTGATCCCCCACTATACGTAAAACGAGTGAGAACACTGTTGCGGAAGCAACGAAAAAAGCATGCCAAACTTAAAAGAACGCAAGATCTCCAAGACTGGCGATGTTTGAAGCGCGAAATGTAGCGGGGTCTTCAGTAAGAAATGCTTTTAATAGTTTGCACAACGAAAGGCTATTCCCAAATCTGGCAGAAAATCCAAAGAGATTCTCGTTGTATGTAAAGTACACCAGCAGCAGGACACAATCAATATCTTTACTGCACAGTAGCAATGGAAACGTTACAAATGACAGTGCGATTAAAATGGTGTAACTAAGCACAGTACTCCGAAATTCTTTCACCAAAAAAGACATTTAGTTTCAGAATTCGAATCAAGAACAGCTGCCAACATAAGTAGCATAGAAGTAGATGTCCTCATTGTGGCGAAACAGCTTAAATCACGCAATAGAAGCAAGTCCTCCAGTCCAGATTGTTTAACAATTAGGTTCCTTTCAGAATATGCTGATACAGTAGCTCCATTCTTAAAAATGAAATACAACTACTCGTTCTACATAAAATTAGTACCTGAAGAGTGGACAGCTGCTCAGGTCACACCGTTTACTCAAGACAGGAAATAGGGGTAACCTGCTGAATTACAGCCCCATGTCACTAACGTCGATTTGCAGTAGTATTTTGGAACGTATGCTGTGTTAGAACATTACGAAATACCTCGAAGAAAACAATTAATGGACAAATAATCAGCACTGAGTCAGAAAATATCGTTCTTATTCACAAAAAGTAATGAGTGCTATTGGCAGGGGATCTAAAGTTGTTTCCGGTTTTTTGGATTTCCAGAAGACTTTTGACACATTTCCCCAAGGAAGTGTTACAGGCCCTCTGTTATTCCTATTCAATATAAATGATTTAGGAGACAATCTGAGCAGCCCTCTAAGTTTGTTTCCAGATGTTACTGTCATTTACCATCACATAAAGACATCAGGTGATCAAAACCAATTACAAACTGATATTTGCATGGTGTAAAAAGTGGCCACTGACACTAATGAAAGAAAGTGTGATGTTATTCACACGAGTACAAATATGAATCCACAAAATTTTCGTTAGATGATAACTTACACAAATGTAAAGGCTGTGAATCTAACTATATAGAATAACTTTAATTGGAACAATCACAGAGCCAACGTTGTGGAGAAAGCTAGCAAAAGACTGCCTTTTGTTGACAGAACACTTGGTGGATGTAACAGGTCAGCCAGAGGTAGTACACACACTACACTTGTCCATCCTTTTCTAGGGTACTGATGCGTGGTTTGGGACCCACATCAGACAGGACTGCTGGATGACATCGGAAAAGTTCAAAGAAGAGCAACTCGTCTTGTATTATCGCGAAATACGGGAGATAGTGTCATGGATATAGTTCTGAGTTGAGGTGACAATCATTGAAACAAAGTTATTTTTTATTTTTGGCAAGGTTTTTCACGAAATTTCCATCGCAAGCTTTCTCCTAATATGCGAAAATATTTTGCTGGCGCTCACTTATGTAGGTAGGAATGATCACTGTAATGAAATAAGGAAAATGTTAGCCCCCGGTAAACTCTAGTCACTCCTGAAAATGTCGCCACCGCTGATGGAATTATTCAGCAGAATCCAAGGTAATCCGTTAGAAGAATTGCAGCAGAGAATGGTTTGAAGGGTTGCAGCACGCAGAAAATACTAAGACAGGCCATACACAAGTGTTCATTCAAAATTCGAATATCCTCGGTCATAACTGTACGAGCTGCGCGATGGAGGGCTGACTTTGCGAACCAGAGTCTCACATTGACTAATAATGAAGTATTTGTTATTGACTGCATCTGGTTCACAGATGAAGCACCCTTACACCTGAATGAAGTCCTGAATAAAGAAAAGTATCGATTTTGGGGATCCGAAAATGCACTTTTGTGTGAAGCGAAAGTTTTGTATTCTCCAAAAGTCACTGTTGGGGCTGCCGTATGAAGCAGAGGCATTACTGGCCTGTTAACCGCCTTCGAGGAACGGTCATTACTGAAAGTCACTTTTCAATTTTGGAAATATTTGTCGCCACATAGCTAGCGTTAGGCAACTGACAAGGCACCGAGTGGGTCATGCAAGACGAGGTCAGGCCACATCGCGCTAAACATATGTTTCGCTTTATTGATGAATACTACAGGAATAGAGACATTGCGTTGGATTATTGCAAATTTACTGGCCCAGGGATGGATTGGCCACTATATTTGCCCGATCTGACTCCTTGTGACTACTTTTGTGGGGCGCATTGAAAGACACTGTCTACCGAAACCATCCCACAACGCTGGACGAGCTTGAATTAGCGATCTGTGAGGCATCTGAATTCATTTCCGTTGAGGCACTGCAGGCTATGATGGAAAGTTTCACTGAAAGAGAAAATGGCACAGAGAAGGCCGAAATGCTGAATTCGGTCTTCCGAAACTATTTCAGCGCGGAAGATTGTAACACGATCCCTCCTTTCAAGCATCGTACGAACTTCAAAATGGCAGGTGTTGAGATAACTAATTGTGGAAATGACAAACAACTGCGATCGCTTTGTATTGGAAAGGCATCAGGACTGGATGAGGTACGTCTCAGATTCTAGAGAGATTGAGCGAAAGAACTTGCTCCCTTTCTAGTAGCCATTTATCATTTGTTGCTGGAGAAACGAAGGGAACCTAGCAACTGTAGAAAAGAACTAGTTATTCCTGGAGAATGGAAATGTCATCAATAAAAATCAACATCGATTCTGCAAACAGGTATCTGTTGACTCTCAGCTCGCTCTGTTCCCCCATGGGATCCACAGCGCTGAAGACATTGGCGTTCGGGTTGATCCCGCTTTCTTCGTCTTCAAGAAAGCATTTCAAAGAGTCTCGCACTGCCAATTAGTGAAAAACACATGAAGTTACCATCTATCGGACCAGATTGGCGACAGGATTCGAGACTTCCTTGTAGATAGAACTCAACACATCGCTCGTAACGTAACAAAATCGACAATTGTAAAGATAATTTCTTGGGTACACGAAGGAAGTGTGATAGGACCGCTGCTGTTTACTATGCATATAAATGATGTGGTGGAATGCATCAGAAGCTCTTGAAGGCTGTTTGAAGATGAAGCGGTCGTCTATAAGAAGGTAGCAACTGCAGAAGACAGTAACGGTATGCAGAAGGACCTACGGAGGATGTATGACAAGCGGGAACTGGCAGTTCATCCTTGTGCAGCTACACTATTTATAACAGAATGATTTAAACAGTATCCACCGTCAAATATCTATCCGAGCTACCTTAATTGAAATGGCCGCATAAAATAAATAGTAGGAAAAGCAGACGCCAGACTGAGGTTCATACAAAGAATCTTAGCGGAATGTAAATAGTCCACTAACGAAGTGGCTTAGAAGCCACTTGTGTCACCAGTCTTAAGTACTGTTCATCAATCTGGGACCTTCACCAGAGAAGAGATAGAGAAGATCCAACGAAAAGCGGCACATTGCGTCACAAGACGTTTAGTGAGCGCGAGAGCGTTATAGCAATGCTGAACAAATTTCGGTGGTGAGAAATTGAACGGAATGTTCCGTGTCTTAAGAGCAGGATATAAAACGAACACCAACAAAAGCAAAACGAGGATAACGGAATTTAGTCGAATTAAATCAAGCGATGCTGGGGGAATTAGATTAGGAAACGAGACGGCCAAAGTAGTACATGAGTCCTGCTATTTGTGCAGTAAAATAACTGATGACGGCCGAAGTAAAGAGGATATAAATGTGGACTCGCAATGGCAAGAAAAGCGTTTCCGAAGAAGAGAAATGTGTAAACATTGATTGTAAATGTAAGTAATGTAGGTTGATTCTTGCAAAGAAGAAGACAGCAACCAGCCAATATTAATACTGGTATTTATTTAAGTAAATAGCACCCTAACCGGTTTCGATCTGACAATTTCATCATCACACGGCTGTTCAAAGATTTACAAGATGCACTTTACATAAGCGTCAGTTTTCGATTTTTATTCTTCCACTGTAGCGAAATATTCTTGGTGTCTTGGTGCCATCGCCGGCCGGAGTGGCCAAGGGGTTCTAGGCGCTATTGTCTGGAACCGCACGGCCGCTACGGTCGCAGGTTCGAATCCTGCCTCGGGCATGGATGTGTGTGATGTCCTAAGGTTAGTTAAGTTTAAGTAGTTCTAAGTTCTAGGGACTGATGACCTCAGAAGTTAAGTCTTAACCTAACTAACCTAAGGACATCACACACACCCATGCCCGAGGCAGGATTCGAACCTGCGACCGCAGCGGTAGCGCGGTTCCAGACTGTAGCGCCTAGAACCGCTCGGCCACCCTGGCCGGCTATGTGCTTAAAAGAACCGATTGCTGACAGTGATTAGAAAGTCGATATACTCGTTTACGCAGTAGATTTAAGTATCCATTCACGTAATGAACCTTTGCTACAACTTACGATCCTACTAACAATGTTTTCAAGGAAAAAAAAAAATTTGGCAGATTGACTCGACGAACACTAGACACTTATACACTGTCCAGTCACATTAATGTGACCACTTGCCAGAAGTCTGAATAGCCACCTTTTGAAGCCCGGACCGCTGCGTGACGTGCCGGTAGAGAGTCAATGAGGATCTGGGTCGTACCGAATGGGATGTGCAGCCATGACAACTTTAGTGCCGTGGCCATCTGAACTAGGTTTCTCGGTTGAGGATCCATGGAGCGTAGAGCCCGATCGAGGTGGAGTACGGTAAACTCATACTGTTGCTCTTCAAATCACGCAAGAACACTGCGAACTGTGTGACTGTGTGACACGTTGCGTTATCCTGCTGGTGGATGCCACTGTGCCGAACTAAGTGTAGGGGTGGATATGGTGACCAAGGATAGGTGCATATTTCTGTTGCTCCATTATACTTCCAGAATGACGAGATCGTCCAGGGAATGCAATGAATACATTCCCAGACCACAATGCTCTCTGATTCGGCCTGGGCCTTCCGACAATTGTTGAAGGGTGTTTGTTTTCAGGCGTTTCACGACGCGATTCATCTCAACAGGCTACCTGTCGTCACTCAGCGGATTTACTGTTACGGTGTCGGCATAGATACACAAACAAGACGCCTGCGAAGGAGCACGATACGCAGCAAAGTTTGCTAAACGGTCTTTGAGTAGACACTGTTTGTAGCTCCTCCTCTTACCTAGGCGGTCAGTTGCTCAGGTGTTGGACATCTATTCGCGTTTACACATCTCGGCAGTCGTCGTTTACCCCTGTCCTCTATGATCCACGGTACACCACAGGGCCTCGGCGCCGGTTTTGGAAAGCGCCATTTCGACATGAACGTCATACGTCAACCACAGCTGCACGCATGCAGTTTACGGACTTAACTGTTTCGGAAATACTTTCACGTTTGGACTGAAAGCCAATGATCATGCCTTTTTGGACGTCAGATAAGTCGCTCCGTTGCTGCATTACGATTTAGCACTTAGCATTCCGTCTTCAGGCCACAAGTGGCCCATCGGGACCATCCGACCGCCGTGTCATCCTCAGCTGAGGATGTGGATAGGAGGGGCGTGGGGTGAGCACACCATTCTCCCGGTCGTTATGATGGTTTTCTTTGACCGGAGCCGCTACTGTTCGGTCGAGTAGCTCCTCAGTTGGCATCACGAGGCTGAGTGCACCCCGAAAAACGGCAATAGCGCATGCGACCCGGATGGTCACCCATCCAAGTTCCGGCCACGCCCGACAACGCTTAATTTCGGTGAACTGACGGGAACCAGTGTATCCACTGCGGCAAGGCCGTTGCCCGCATTGCGACTGCAGCACTGTTTTCCGTGTTCCCCGACGCGCTTTGTATACCCTCCACTGCTAGTGCTGCCACCTGCTGTCTGTGAGTGATTACTGCGTGTTGGCATCGAACTTCGGCGGTGGACACATTAATGTGACTGAAGAGTGTAGAAACTCTGTACTGCAAGACCTAGATCATAAAAGTTGGTGCATGTGTTTAAATTATATAAAAAAGTCAATCTCGCTTTCACTCTTCATGTTTAAAAATAATGCTTGTGCAGTCTACGATGCAAGTAGTTCAGAGTATCATTAAAAACTGTTCCACATTATTCTTCATTAATGGAAGTGTGAAGCACTTATTTTCAGTTCTAAACTTATAACTGCCATTTGACCATATGTATCTGTGTCAGCCGATTATTTTACAATCTCCGCGTCGCAAACCTACAGGCACAGGTTCGCATTTGTACAGGGTAACATCCCTTACAGAATCTCTGTCATCCATCAACACTCCTATTACAACGATATTGGTTTCATATCTACTAGATCCGTGGTTTACAGTAGGTTCCCAAAAATGGTTCAAATGGCTCTGAGCACTATGGGACTTAACATCTGTGGTCATCAGTCCCCTAGAACTTAGAACTCCTTAAACCTAACTAACCTAAGGACACCACATACATCCATGCCCGAGGCAGGATTCGAACCTGCGACCGTAGCGGTCACGCAGTTCCAGACAGAAGCGCCTAGAACCGCACTGCCACACCGGCCGGCTGTAGGTTCCCACCCTGAATTATTTTCTTCAGTAGTGTTAATTATGACCACCACCAAATTTCAAACTTCAGAAGAGAAAGTTGATGACTAACCCGTAAGTTCACATTTATTTCAGTTTAATCATGATGTATGTTTATGATGATAGAATAAACATTCCTACCGGCGGCTACTTCACAGATAAATCGTATTTAGTAATACAACAGTTGTTGCAAGGGAATACAATACAACATTCTTTCACAGGCGTCAGCATTTCAGATATAATACAGATGTCAAAAGTAATTGATTCGAGGTCGTGTGTCACGGATAAAGGGGAGTGGGAGAAGCCGTTTACTGAGAGATTGAGAACTAAGAAGAGCAGTGAATTTATGAAAGATTAACTTAACTGAAAGGCCTCTTTTTCTCTTGAAGGTTATTAACAACATTTGCGAATGTACGAAACGTCACACAGTGTTTCTGCTGGAGTAACTGAGCTATATGCGGCGGTTATCCTTCCTCTGCAAAAGACTATTTATATAATGAACTCCTTAAAAAAGCCAATAACTGACTGAAATTTTTGACCATTGCCTGTGATTAGTTATCACTAGTAGTTGTGGCTGATGAAGACTATAAAAGTGGTTATATCTCCAGAAGACGAAAGAAAATGAAGATAGGATTAGAAAAATCCAATCACTGTAAAATTATGCTCCTTTTTACAATAATTTTAGAGTTTCCTTGAGAGCAATGAATTACAATCAGCTGTTCTTTCTTGCGAACTGCGGTTTGTGGGTGAGAGATATGCCATTACTCTCTTCAGAGACCAACACTAATTTCACAGCATAGCTCACGCTTACAGATCGTCGGATCGGTTGACACGTATTGCAGAAACGCACAGTTCCATGATACTGGTTATGCGCTATAAGTACGATTGGTCTGTTGAATTTCAGGTGTTTTCAGACTCAACAGCAGCTCGATATGTATGTGTAACTCATTTTAACGCGTTACCTTGTTTAGTGTTGTTGATTTGTCAATCCTCATTTAATAGTAGTGTTATATAATCTCAAAAACAACGATATAGTGAGGTGAACATGTTTTTTCTGGCAGTGACGCAAATGTAACGGTTATGGAGAGATATGTAACAAAAATGTAAATGTAGTATGTCATTGTTGACTGGAATATCCCACAGGGTGCGTTCAGCCGCACACATTTTTCCCTTTCAGTCTGGGCATGTGAAAGTTGTGTCGTATGTGTATCTGTGAAGTATAGGTGGGTGTAATCGATGCGTGTGTACTGTGATGTTGTGCTTCGTGATGTTGATGACAGGAGGAAGAGGGTGAAATCTGGTGCCAACACATAGCCTACTCATCTCGAATAGCACCAGCGGTGTCGCAGAGCTTAGCAGCACAATCCGGTGGACAGAACACAATCAACAGCGTCAAATGCCCTCACTTCATGACGCACTGCGGAGAGGTTTGCGATTTAGTCCGCGAAACTGGCGCAGAGACTGGTAACCAGGAACCTTATGGTACCAGCTCTGATCCCCTTGGCGACCACGTACTGGCAGTAGAAACTTCACTCACGCAGCTTACCTCCGAGTTAAGAGTCATTGCACAAGCATGCGATAAGCCGTCGGTACACGGACCGTGCATTCGAATGTCAACGCCGAGTGTGCCGAGTATCTGACATCTTAGCGTTTAGAAAGCACGTTGGGCAGTCTTTCCAAACGTGTAGAGCCATATCAAGCATGACAGATATTCTGAACATGCAACTGAACGTAGGCCAATGAAATAACAGAATGTCATCTACGTCACATGCTCGGCATCAGCTTTCAGTGCGGAGTCTCGAGATGTCATATTGTCTTTAAGCCCATATTTGACGGGATTTATTTTGTAACTTACATTTGATGAATATGTGCCCTTTCAGACCAATAGTAAATTGATCTCTCGACAACCCGTCGTTTATTGGTTGGGAGTATTATGATAAAATGATGGAAAACTTAATATTGGTGGTTAAATGATTTTCGAATTGTACCTAGCGTGTTTTGTAAATAGGCCGTTCCGTGTCAAGGGAAAGGTACATTGAATATCCATCAAGGACACATTTTTCCTGGTGCAATTTGTTACAATTACGTCTCAGGTAATAACATATCTGTGGGTGAAGCCTTCAGGAGATGGCGACATTGAAGACAAAATCGGCTGTTACGGAATATCAGTGCAGCGTAGTGAAGAAAGAGGCAGAGATATGAAGTAATGTGTGATGTGCTGCAGATTCAACACTTAGTACATCCTTTTCTTTCTTTTTTTTTTTTTTTTTTTTTTTTTTTTTTTTTTTTTTTTTTGGTACTCACCGTAGTGTTTCTGAGACTTTCTTATTGATTTAATACAAGTAAATTCTACAATATTCGACGAAATGAAAATATAAGTGCGCTCTCTCTGAAGAGCGTGTATGTTCCACTGAATTTGTCTACAAGAGAACTTGCACTAATTGCAGTAAGATGCTTATCGCTTTCTGGTTTAGTCTGTATTTTATATATTCTAACGATTCAGCTACTGAATAGAACAGCGATCGCATAAGAATAATCTTAAGATGTTACTAAAGAGTGGGAATGACGAAATAATTGTTATCGTACTATCGTACGTGGAAGGCAACTGTACATTTGTATTGCACTATTTGTAACGGAATTTTTGTAAGCTGATGTCCTTATTGATTAATGTATGGAACTTTCCCTTTTGCTTTGTAACATGTTCGTGGATACTTAAGTTTTTATTTATGGGTACTACAGACCAAACAACAGGACTAGCATATGTAGAAGGCAGGAAATGCTCGTTTTAGTGCAGCTAACGCAGGTATTTTACTCCTATCCCCTTCGTAATCAAACTGCGCGATTTGCGAACCATATATAGCCGACAACTACCGGTGGAGCGGGCAGCGATCTCGCATACCACGTTGAAACACTCGTTCTGAATGCACAAGCCGCATCGTTTGTGAGCGTTTACCGGCACATCGAACTCGGCATTCACAGCGTTGACGCTAGAATGCACGGTTCGTGTGCCAACGGCCTTAGCGTCGTCGACGATAGAGGTAGATAGCCTGTACTGTAAGTACAAGAGTTGTTTTGTGTTAGTTGGATACTGTTCTGTGTCTATAAAGTATTCAAATACGAACATTTAGATACCTCGAAACAACAATATTCATTTAATTCATGTGGTTGTGTGACAACTGACCACGTGTCTGCTGGGACCGACTATCCCGGGCAGGCCGGAGTGGTCGTTCGGTTCTAGGCGCTACAGTCTTGAACCGAGCGACCGCTACGGTCGCAGGTTCGAATCCTGCATCGGGCATGGATGTGTGTAATGTCCTTAGGTTAGTTAGGTTTAATTAGTTCTAAGTTCTAGGCGACTCATGACCTTAGAAGTTAAGTCGCATAGTGCTCAGAGCCATTTGAACTATTTTGTTTGGCTATCCCGGTTATTCATGGCCCACCAACGATTTAGGCTCAGCTGTCATAGGAGACATCACTCCCCTACAATCGGCCGCGAGCTCTACGATGTTTGATCATCTTTGCGAAGGAAAACTGGACTGGCTTATGTTTTCATAGGAGAAATAAATTACTCGTCTTCTATAGCGATCTGGATTTTAACTCCTCTCCTCTCAGCCACAGTGGACAAATTCAACTTTCCGCCGTTCATAAAAGTCGCACTTCGTGTCATAAAATGTTCTCTGACGCAAAGAGCAAGAAACACTACCGGAAGAGGCTCCCGGAAACGTGTCACGTTTTACCTTATTTTATATGTTAATTCGGCAACGGCCTTGCCGCAGTTCCCGTCAGATCACCGCAGTTAGTGATGTCGGGCGTGGCCGGCACTTAGATGGGTGACCATCCGGACCGCCATGCGCTGTTGCCATTTTTCGGGATGCTCTCAGCCTCGTGATGCCACTTGAGCAGCTACCCGATCGAATAGTAGTGGCTCCGGTCAAAGAAAACCATCATAACGACCGGGCGAGAGGTGTGCTGATCAGGCACCCCTCCTATCTGCATTCTCATGTGAGGATGACACGGCGGTCGGATGGTCCCGATGGGCTACTTGTGGCCTGAAGACCGATTGCCATGTGCTAATTAGATTTTCTCTAAATCATTGTATCTGTGTGTAGTTTTTTCTCGTTACTCTGTAATTCCTAATATGTAGTAACCCGTGAACATAAACTGTGAAGATATAACCTGGAGAGGTCAAAAGAATCATTCCGGCATTCGCCTTAATCTGTTATGGGGAACTAAATTTGGATGACAAGACGGATGTTTAATTCCTGATCATTCCAAATGCGACTTCTCGTAGCTTAATTTCTGTACAACTTTGTTGGGCTGCATTGAAAATTTACGTTAGACTGTTCATAAGAAACAAGTCATTTACGTTGGATTGTTCATAAGAAACAAGTCATTAGAAGTAATGAAACAATAGCAGTTTCTTGAACAAAACTTTCTGTCATTCGAAATAAACATAGTTTGGTGACACACTTACCACAAAATTTCCCCTCTCACTGACCACCTGCTTAGCTGAGTAGTAACGCGGTTGCCTCCCATGCAGCGGGCAAACCTTCGATTCCCAGCCGTGTCGGAGAGTTTCTCCGCCCGTGGACTGGGTGTTATGTTGTCTTCATCATCATCTCATCATCACCGAAGCGGAAGTTGTCGAACGTAGCGTCACCTGATATAAGACTTGCACCCGGCGGCCGAACTTGCCCGGACGGTGACTCCCGGCCGACAATGTCATATTTTTTGCCCTCTCACTCCCCAAATGAAGAAAGTTGAGAATCATGGTTGACTGATGAAGAAATTTGTAATTATTGTGTTCACACATAGCACACTATCCTCCAGTTGATATCGTGATGATGTTGAGATCTAAGTCAGTGTTACACCTAGATCGACATCTTCATCCTGCCTGCAGCTGCCAACTATAGAAGACTTCAAGACACTAATGTTAATGATAGCCTGCAGCATGATCCACAGAGGGACATGGGATGTTTTATTCATTAAAAGTCTTGGCAACACATTTCAATAAAATGGTTCAAATGGCTCTGAGCACTATGGGACTTAACGTCTGAGGTCATCAGTCCCCTAGAACTTAGAACTTCTTAAACCTAACTAACCTAAGGACATCACACACATCCATGCCCGACGCAGGATTCGAACCTGCGACCGTAGCGGTCGCGCGGTTCCAGACTGAAGCGCCTAGAACCGCTCGACCACACCGGCCGGCTTCAACTAAGTACTCAGGGATGACAATTAAGAAAACTTAAACTGGAAAGGTCATATATAGATAATATTGTGGATAAAGCACTTTATCTGCTATTTTACAACTGAAATTTTTGATCAAAAGCAGTTTTAAGGAGTACTGAAAATAAATGACCCCAAGTACGGAGAAAAGTTCAAATTTTTAACATGCCGTAATTAGAAAAAATCGGCTTAAGTCTTTATGCCACATGTCAACGAGATTGCTTACCTAGCTAAGACGTTACAAGACCCTAAATCTCTCGAGAGCAGTGGGATAATTTGGCATATTGGTCTGTCCAACGTATGAACTCTTTACTGATATCAATGAGAAAAACTGCCACATACTTCACTGTGTTGTGGTCCTCCTGCTAAAATTATTGACATTAGCTATTTAAAAAGACCCGCGCGGCTGCACACTCTTTGGATAACTACAGAGTGCGTGGAGATTGAAACGGTGTGAGAGCCTGTTCGTTTGAAAATCATGTAAATCAAAATTAAATGTGGCGTTTTAACCTCGCGTCACGGACTGGGAGGGATGTAAAAATATACACTGAATGGCCGAACATTCAAATAAACGTCACTTTCGGAAGGAATTTTCGGAATGCGTGTGCTCCATTATGAGTTTCAAGCATCGGGGCTACAATAGCCATCGCAGATGGTAAACTGAGGCCGCCTAGGCACGTGTTTGAGCGGCGCGCCGTATTTCACTGTGGTGTTATTGTTATTGCTACCCGTCAGCCTTCTGCGACCAGTTCCTGGGTCGCGGAGGCGAACCGGACGCCGGAGCAAACCATTAGTCCCAGAAAACCGATCTCTGGCACATGGGCCGAGATGCTCTTGATTTTCAGTCTGCTTATAGGTGTCTCCGACAAGAGTACTGCGCTGGTGCCATTTAAATAAACTTCTCATTTGCTTATAGGTTTTGTATGCTGATTATAGAGCTTTCCATTGTGGCAGTACTCTTTCTAGTCGACGATTCTACGGGATGGCGCGGATTATAACGAGCTTCTGCATCATAAATATTAAGACAGAATGATCTACAACAACTACAGAACACCTCCTCTGTGAATCATTACGTGTCGTCCAGCGCGTGAATTCGCCACTTGATCGCTGTATTGTTGACTTAGTATCTTTTTGTACGTGACATTTCACCATAATTAAGAATAGAAGTCAGCTAGATCCGGTAGACACAATGGTATTTTCTCGCCAAAAACAATTATCACATCGATAAGAATGCGATGATTTCAATGTAGCTTCGTTACCGAGTTACGTACGTCATTGGGCCAAAAAATAGGGTGACAATAGTTTTGTGGATGCTGCCTATGGGAAATATGGAAATAGCAGGGAACGATGAGTAAGAGAAATACATTCAAATGATGTTCATGAAGGATAAAAAACTATAGGTGTTGTTATGTTGGCTTTGGGACCACCGTAGAAGATTTTGAGGAAGAAAATACTGGTACTGATGTTAAAATGTGTAGGAGACAGCGGAAAGGCTGAAGGCAATCAAAAGGTTATGGGGAGGTATTTACTGATTCCTCAATTGGGATTAACATTTTGGGAAATGTTTCAAATATTCTGTACAAATGGTACAAATGGCTCTGAGCACTATGGGACTCAACATCTGAGGTCATCAGTCCGCTAGAACTTAGAATCACTTAAACCTAACTAACCTAAGGACATCACACACACCCATGCCCGAGGCAGGATTCGAACCTGCGACCGTAGCGGTCGCGTGGTTCCAGACTGAAGCGCTTAGAACCGCTCGGCCACATCGGCCGGCCTTAAATATTCTTCTTCGAGATATAATTGGCCGATAAGTCATAAGAACTATAGGGCCGTAAGTCTCCTATCCGTAATGTACAAGATATCCACTTAAAATGTTATCAACACCATAGAAAAAGTCTTATTATCAAAGAAACAAAATTGATTTCGAAAGATATGTACGAAATTGATCATTTGTAAAGCACATACAAAATAGTGAAACGGAGAAATGAGTATGGATCACCATGCTGAATAGTATTTACACATTGCGGGGCTCTAATGATCTGGGCGTGGTGCTAGCAAACAAGTATGTCACTATCATCATCATCCAATAGGTACTGCGAAATCTTTCTGCTTAGCTTCAGCAGAATATGTTCCAATAGTCATTGGTACGTAATGCCTTCACTTAGTTTACGTTTATATACTAAGTAATAAAAACATCAGTGCCACACTAGATTAGCGTGAAATGTGGAATTTAAAACGAAGCAGGTAGAGTGATTTTGTTTCACCAAACAAGTTCTTGGGAGGAAGTTTTCAGATCGATAAACTGGGATAACGAAGAAGGATTACTTGTTATGGGAGCATATCTGGACCATCTCGTTTTCGGGAATGACGTCAGACTATTTGCCTCTAGTGATGATGAAATGGCTCTGAGCACTATGGGACTTAACATCTGAGGTCATCAGTCCCCTAGAACTTAGAACTACTTGAACCTAACTAACCTAAGGACAACACACACATCCATACCCGAGGCAGGTTTCGAACCTGCGACCGTAGCGGTCGCGCGGTTCCAGACTGAAGCGCCTAGAACCGCTCGGCCATAACGGCCAGCAGTGATGATGAACTTGAAAAACAAATACGTAGGGACTGCGAAAAGTAAGTTACATATATCCTACTGCGGAACGAGAGTGGTTCATTGTCGGAAGAAGGTACACGTATTACATGTTCGAGTGTCCTGCAGGTACAGTTACGCTGCGGTACGGATAATAAGCGCACATGAGTGTGGGAGGCAAACGAGTCGGAAACTGGAAATGTAGTCTAAAGATGAAATACGCAGAACAGTACGATCCTTGTGGGCAAGACGTCCAATTTACTCACATATTCAGCATCAAATTTTTGCAGTATGGCCGGCCGAAGAGGCCGTGCGGTTAAAGGCGCTGCAGTCTGGAACCGCAAGACCGCTACGGTCGCAGGTTCGAATCCTGCCTCGGGCATGGATGTTTGTGATGTCCTTAGGTTAGTTAGGTTTAACTAGTTCTAAGTTCTAGGGGACTAATGACCTCAGCAGTTGAGTCCCATAGTGCTCAGAGCCATTTGAACCATTTTGCAGTATGTGGACCAAATGCAATTTTTTGTCACTCGTAGTGACATGGATTCGAAAATTTTATCAAGGCATCACAGACGAGAAGGCGTGATGCCGATCGAGAAGACCAAATCTTGCACCATGCTATTTCTATCTTTTCGGTACGCTGAAAGAACATGTCAGGAGAAAAAGGTTTTCCAGCGATGACGACGTTCACACAACGATTCCCGAATGCTTCCATGACCAAGGAGACGATTTATCTCGTCGAGGAGCTGAATGATTCACAAAACGTTACGATTTCATGTATCTCCGTCACTTTCAAATGTAGTGCAGGGTTCAGTAAAAATTACTTGGCCTGCCATAATAATTTATAACAAACGTTTTGAAGTCGTACTAGAAGAATTTAACTTGGCAAGCTTGAATTTACGAAACGAAGGAAGAGCTCATTAACAACAAACTTCCGGAACTAGCTGATGACATTTTGAATGTAGGCCAAATGGAGAAAACAGCTGAATGGATAGAAAAAAGAAACAATAATAAACAAAAAATAAATAACCACAAGGAGTGCTTTTGGATCACCAAAAGGAGTTTTAGAAACAAAACTCGGATGTGTTCAAAAATCGGAGACTGCATTAAATGTGTGCTCGATTTACGGTAGTGAAGCATGTAACTTTAACGTGAACAGCATTAAAAAACTGATGGTTGATCGACGAGCAGATATGTATGTTGAGAACTACTGAAGGAGACGGAAAACAAATGTAAGTTTGAGGATATGTAGGCAAGTGAAAAAATGAAAGATGTACAAGGAAATTTCTTTGTTGGATAGAAAGAGGTAAGGTCTTGTATCAGTACAGAAAATTGCTGGCTCGAAGCTGGTATGCACCGCAGACATCCTCGGGCATCCCAAATACGCCCACGGGATCAGGCGGACTAGTGAAGTATCCGTACATTTCTCAAGTCGTTAGAGGTATTAATTGCAGTGTGGGGTTTGACATCATTTTGGTGGAATACGTTATCTGGAACCTTGTTCGTGAAGTGTATAAATAGGAAGTTCTCCATTCTTGCCATATACTGGCGTACATCCAGCCTCCGCTAAACATTTACAAAATCAGTCTTGTTGCCACATCCAGTAGTTCCACACGCCATCAGTTCGGGAGTTGGAGAGTTATGAGTCTCGAGAGTCGTTCCTTCCTGTTACCTTTCACCAGCTACGGACACGGTGGCGTCGATCTGGCAGCCTGAAGCAGAAGCAAGACTCATAACTGAACATCCCAGAATACCACTCCACCTCACAGTAGATTCTGGCTCTACATCGCCAAAGTCTTTGTTCTTCGGGGCATAGCGCCAGCGATAATCAACGCTTGGAAAACCGAGGTCTCAACGCAGCTATCAATAATCTGTTCCCGACGGTTTGAGAAGACACTTTGCTAATAACGTCTACCCGGATTTCAGGTATCGTTACTCGTCTATTCGTCAGAGTCACGTTTCAAGCATTATGGACAGTGGTTGGTTGGTTGTTTCGGGGAAGGAGACCAGACAGCGAGGTCATCGGTCTCATCGGATTAGGGAAGGACGGGGAAGGAAGTCGGCCGTGCCCTTTGAAAGGAACCATCCCGGCATTTGCCTGGAGCGATTTAGGGAAATCACGGAAAACCTAAATCAGGATGGCCGGAGGCGGGATTGAACCGTCGTCCTCCCGAATGCGAGTCCAGTGTCTAACCACTGCGCCACCTCGCTCGGTATATGGACAGTGCTCAGGGCTCTCTAACCGTCTTGGGATTCTGACAATACAGCCCACCAATTGTTCAGAATTTGGCACGATATACCTCTGGAGGACATCCAACAACTCTTTCAGTCAGTGTCAAGCCGGGCTACAGATGCCAGGCGTAAAGCCTAGTGGTGAACTAGGGCGTTATTGACTTGCTCAATTTGTGAAGCACTTTCTCCTGAATAAATCATCCCATTTCCTGAAATAGTAATTGTTAGTTTGCCTGTACATGTGTATCACATCTACCGATTTCTTGTCATTCAGATAATTCCTTAGTGGTGCATTTTTTTATTTTCTTAGGGAGGGGATTCTTAGAATGTATAATAAAATCAGTACACCATACACACGTTATCAATATGTATTCTTTCCATCAGTGGCTAGAATAACACTTCTCTTTCAAGTATCAGTCACATAGTATCCACAAGTTAATCTAAGTATGACCGAAGTTGGCACCATATAGCAATTACTATTCGAGTAAGCTCATGACTAATGTTAAAGACATACAGCTGCACACATTTTACACATAATCCGCCAAACAGACCTAATCTGTTTCATATTAAGAAGGTAAAATCATTATGTTTCCAGAACTGAGAGGAATAAGAAACATTTAAGGAGTAAGGTCATGGCCATGACGAACATAAGACTACCAAATACATAGAAAAGACGTTTACTCTATATAAGCATAACCCAAAATTTATTCCTAACTATTTATAAGCCAACATCTCCCCCTCTAGATCTGATGGCCATGCTCATCATTTCTACAAGTAGCCAGACATAACAGTTACGTACCTTGTCCTACTGATCCTTCAGCTCACAACCTCAGTAAATCCTCCTACCTTCTATCAGCCTCCTTCGTGGCTAACGTAATTTATTCCATTTCGTAATTTACATCTAAATCATGATAAACACAAACACACACACACACACACACACACACACACACACACACACACACACACACACACACAGAGAGAGAGAGAAAGAGAGAGAGAGAGAGAGAGAGAGAGAGAGAGAGAGAGATGAAATGCTACAACTGAAAATATAGGAAATTCCCTCGATTATAACAGCGATGATAGTCTGTCGTACTGTGAGGTACCCAATATCCTCGTAGTGACTGCCTCTCACAATGGGCACTGATTCACCATGGGCGGAGCTTTGGCTTTCCAGTTGTGGTTGTGAGGTCCACGCTTTTCAGCAGAATGTTATTTCGTACAACGTGCGCTGGTTCCCGTGCCTCTATACCTTGGTCGTAAACTGTTCGTGTAGCAAATTAGGAAACGCTGTCACATCCTCTATGCTTCTTCCTGGTATAATAATAACGCGCTGGTGTCAGTGCCGTAACTCAGTCATACAAATTCGTGTCAGCTAAGATGGATCATACGGCGTGTCCATGAGCTGCTTGTGACTGACCATTTCCTTGAAACACTGTATGGGCTACGCCTGAATGTTTCGCAATCAAATGCATTCAAGTAGTGGCTTCATCACACAGAAGTCCGCATACAAAATTAATCTGCAACGGATGAGACCAAGACATTGGCAGCATATCTTGGAACTGATAGATTCAGATCAGGAAAAAGCGAGTGTATTCGGAGTGACAAATATTTCCTGTGACTCTCATGTTCATCAGAGTCATGATAATTTATCCTTGCAAGAGTATTTTCCTGAACCAGTGTGCCCCTAATGCGTCAAATTCTGTCACTCAGATAGCGCAATTCCTCTTCCCCTCGTCTCTTCTCCGCCTCACTCTTACTCGATTTTACCTCCTCCGCATTGTCCCTCGAACAGTTACTATGATCCCTCTCGTGCGACTGGAGAAACACCTCTCGATTCTATTGATTAATATTTGCCGGAATTTCTTTGAACTGGAATAATTCTTTAATTTCTTCATCTTCTATAATACTGACGAGAATGGTTCGATCAGCCTGTGCATGGCAGCATAACGATAGCTGGTCCCCCATTATTCTTAGTACTCCGACCTGCTCCGTCACTTTGCTAGCCTCATAACTATTCAAATGGTTAAAATGGCTCTGAGCACTATGGGACTTAAATTCTCAGGTCATCAGTCCCGTACAACTTAGAACTACTTAAACCTAACTAACCTAAGGACACCACACACATCCATGCCTGAGGCAGGATTCGAACCTGCGACCGTAGCGGTAGCGCGGTTCCAGAGTGTAGCGCCTAGAACCGCTCGGCAACAGCTTCATGACTATGTATTGTGGCTCATTCCTCTAGTAAAGTCACTTGATGTCCAAGCGGTTGATTTAAAGTGATCATCGCTAATCATTTTTAGTTGTTCTGAAACGTCGTTCTGCCCTACACCAACGGATTTAAGATTCGATCGCCCATCTGCGATATCGTTCCTTGTATCTCCTGTCATCCCTTGGATTTCTTGTATAAACTACTCCAACTCGCTATTAAATTATCATGCTTGCTCATCACTGTTAAATTATTCTGGATTTTTTTACCTTGTTTTCTATAGCTGTGAGCTCTTTTTATTCCCTTTGCTTATTTTTGCAATAGCTCACCACTCTTATTGTCACGCTCATAGTACTTTTTTTGTCCATCAGTGTTTTTAAATTCTTTGATTAAATATGCTTGCAAATCCAGTGAAATGGGTACAGGGGAAGTCGGCTCACAACACAAGACTCTAGTTGTTGTTTCCTAGTGTACTATAGTGGCAAGTTCTGTGATGGCCTCTGAGGCCTCGTTATGGACCCTGTTAACTGCCAAAGTGGGCCCTAACTTGTCCCCATTGTTTTGCATTCCTGTCAGGTCGTCCTCCGAACTGTCTACGTTCCATAAGCTCCCTTCCGGTGACTCGCTAAAGATAGCCAGCAAATCAGTTTCCTTTTCAGTGTAATTTTTCGTTTATCAGCAGCTCCCGCATTGTCTGAAGCATACTCGTGTTGACGAATAGCCATCCCGACCGAACTATAACGTCCTGCCGTGTAAGGTATAACATGAATCGCAGCAGACAAGAACAGCAGAAAGCCAGTGTCCATATGTGGAACCTTTTCCGTTATCTACGAGGCCACAATCTTCATTAGATAATAATGATCGACTGAACCGGCAGTATATTGATATTTCCTAAAAATCCAGCGCTGGATTACGCAAACACAACAGCTATAAATCAGTTAAGTGTACACTAAGGACAAATAACCTTCAATCATGATGTTAAATTAAAGGCGAACATAACGAGCATCTCTTCCTGGCCCCTCTGAAGTCGATTGTGGGACTCGCCTTACGGTGGTGATTACTAATCTTCAAAAAGTTACAATATGCAACTGAAAATCAAAGTTTAAACACTTACTTGTTATTGAAAGTGAATTACTGTTCTCCTCATAGATACTCCTAATTCAACGAGCCACGATGCTCTGCCTGCCTATAGACACATCTACTTCCTTCGTCAAAGAACCAGCCATTCACGCTCTCCACAATCACACTCTCCACATTCTCTCGTAAAATGATCATACCGCCTACAAGTTGAACAAACCACTAGGGAGGTTTGGTTGCATGGGGCACGATATCCGAGTAACTCACACCGCAAACACTTGATGGGATACAGGCCGCTATCCCTCTCTCTCTGGCGTTCCCTCTAAACCCTTTCAAACTAGGTTCTGAGCTCTCCATTACCAAACTTACCCTGAACGCTGAATAACAAGATATGGTTATAGCTCTATCACATCAGGTTTGTATTCTTGTTTTCCTATGTAAACCCAATACTGCTCTGGATCCCCACTAACGGCGGAATGGAACTGAATTCCGGCTCAGCTAAATTAATTCAACCACATCCTGGTAATATTGCAGCTCAAATACCGCATACATACAACAGACCTCTCCAAAACTGAAATACAGGTAACAGCGCCAATCACAACATGAAGATGGACTAGCACAGAATCACAAAAATTCTGAAGGAAGGTACATTGTATAATTATGCGCACAAGCGACACAACTTAAAATGTTACCGAATTTCTGCGGATTAGCAAAGCTGTAATTATAATTCCTTAAAATTTGATCTAAATAACGCAAAATGTCGATCAGATCTTAGAATTTCATCCAATCTGCAAAGCATTGTAAATTTTATGCTATACGTTCTATCTGCTGATCAAAATGTCCAAAGTAACAGAAATTCTGGAAAGGTCGTCAATCCTTCATGTGAAGTTGACCTTTTGATATACCGCTGTGCAAGTCAGAACGATCAACATCAGTTGGACTGGCCTATAGACAGATCGCTCCCAATGGGCTTACACGTATTTAATGAAAAAGGCACCGCGCAACGGTAAACTAATTAAACATGGGTGGCGGTAGCAAGCATGATACAGGCCTGTTGTATCCCACAAAAGATAGCAAGCAGGGTGACAAACTAACTATGAAATGAAACAGTGGTCCACATTAATCCTTGTTCATTACAAAGTTCCCAGCTGACGTTCATGAATAACAAATTATTACTGGATCAGTTTGATCACAAGAAATGAAGAGAAAAACAAAATTAACAGTTATGGACATGGAACAGTACTAATATAAATTTTCAATTCCCCAGAAAAGATTAGATAGCTTGGTTAAATACGACTAGACGGTAGTCTAAGCATGAATCAACGGTGGTCATCAAGTGACTGCCTGAATCCGCCGGCAGAAAGAAGAATACATATGCAAGTAACATTGCTGACTGAGTTATGATTGAGCCCTCAGTCATTCGTGAAAAGCACAGGATTCGCGAAACGTGGCTAATCCTAATAACGTTTCTCAAAACTCACGATAATTCTCGTACCTTGGTCGCGCGGACTGCAGTTTCTCTTATTATCACGCGCGTATGACCTCAGTTGCTTTTGCGCCGTAAAACAAAACAAAATCACAAAATTCAGCATTCAATCGTGTGGGGAGTGTCCTGATAAGCTCCAGACTGTGGCACGTCAGCTCCTCCACCATGTTCCAAGTTCTGAAGTATTTTCTTCTCTGACACAGAGTTATTTCTCCTCTTCACAGGTCTGCACAGTTCCTGTGCTCCACTCAATAAGGCTCTGCAAAATATTGGCCAATAATATTTTTGTTCTTCGCAGCAAAAGTATTACAACATTAAGCAGTCGTTAAACACCGATACACACAGTTCTTAAACGGTTCTGAGTTACTACTTCACTACTGGGCTAAACGTGCTACTTCAGTGGTAATGCTCATCTACTCTTCCGCATTTCTCGGAAACTGGTGTACTAACGTCTCCCACTCCACTATTTTTATAGATTAACCAGTGAAGAACCCTCTTACAACTTCTTAGATCAGAGGTTATTCACCCCGGAAAAATGGCACCGAGACATCGGCTCATCGCATTACAAAGAGAAAACAATCTCTGTCCACAATGCAGGTCTGTCGTTTCTCACAGAATGCGGAGATATTTACGCGTCATTGGCTTCACCTTGCCAAGCGTTCTCCGAAAGCGACTCATTGGGACAAAACAAGATTCCGTTCCAAAGTGTTTCGGCCAGATGGCACTGCATGTAAAAACTGAGAACCCCTGCATGTGCAGGCGTTCGTCACACTCCGTTATACGATTTCTGCGACTGTAGCCCCGGGTCCCATATCGTGCAGTGTCCGTTATGCGAAAAACTGCAGGAACGTGACTCGCAGATACCAGCAGTGACAATGGCAGGGTCACTGTCCACTACCTGCACTGAGCGCTCAGTTTGTATCGTTGTCTCGTGGATTCTTATGAAAGGCAGGCCACAATACCCAGGGCGATCAGTTCGAACACCAAGTTACTGGCCTGGGATGCTGCTGCATTCAGCCCAGCACATTACGAACCCATCTAATCTGTAGAGGAAAGTACAAGCAAAACAGCCACTAGGAAAGAGAAGGAATTAATATGAGAGTAAATAACTTAATCCTGGCCATTGCTAACGTTAATAATTACAAACATTAACTATTTTATTAATTGATGGACATAATTCAGATAGCAATGATTTTTAATCAGGTACGAACATCACATGAGACATGCCTGTCCAGCAATTAAAAGATGTGTATCAACATGAAGCTAAAAAATGGTGTGCAGTTACATGTGTCCGCGAACTTTTAGCAGAAGGACACAAAACATCAGCCAATTCATAACTAAACCACATAAACGGGTAGTGGCAATTACATTCCTATAGTATGCTACGTGAAGTATAAATTACTTATACGGGTCACTGCGATGCAATGTTCTTCAGAGCAGCGAAAATAAATTGGAGCAGTAATAAATATGTAATAAAATGCAGGACTATTCTTTTATTGGTAGAATGACCATGAAAACAACAAGAAGTAAATAGGATGTATGATGATACTGGTTCAACTTACCTAAGTGTTATTTTTCCTGGAGATATGCTTTTTTTAAACTGGAAACATCTTTCATCATTAGAAAGCATTACATTGAAAGTCGTTAAGAAGGAAACAGTGGCATATCGCTCTTGTTTCATGAACATATCTGACTCGTGTCACACACGCATAAACATCTCAAAATGCCAAGCTTTATCTCCCATTGCAAAGAGCAAGCATCGAAAAAAATATACAGAGACGGAAGTGATCATTTTTACACTTAAAAACTTCGAGTAAAAAGCACGCTACACACTGACCTTATATTGCTACCTACTTGTGCTGCGAATTTACCTCAATTCTAAATCATAAAATTTTTTAAAACTTAGAAATGAAAATTATGCAACGAGGGAGAAGTATTCAAGTGTGATGAAAGGAAGAGTGAAAATGGGAGAATCATCAGACGGATACTCCGTTATAGTAACATATTTAATGATACATTATAGCCTTCTAGAGGGAAACAGAATCTGAAGTGTTCACACTGACTTTCAAGGGAAACCCAAAAGCACCTTGGTAACGGAAATATGTCACTGCTGAACTTGAAAATGTTTCTTTCGTAGA
The DNA here is from genome assembly GCF_023864345.2 of Schistocerca serialis cubense. Taxonomy (NCBI): domain Eukaryota; kingdom Metazoa; phylum Arthropoda; class Insecta; order Orthoptera; family Acrididae; genus Schistocerca; species Schistocerca serialis. The sequence goes on from NC_064640.1 coordinate 151,040,754, forward strand.
ATTTTTTCCAATACCTCTAACAGGGTCGTGCTTTCCTGTTTCACATTGCCTTCTGTCTTCGAGTGGGTCAACGGCATGTTTCTAGATATTAACAATTTAATTTATTTTACTAAATAAAATATCATCAATAAAGCATTCAAATGAAACGCAGCGCTTAATAAAAGTACCAGCACATCAGTAGCGGGAACTGTAAACATTTAAAAAACAATATTTTGATGTCAGAAGTCTCTAGGCTTACCACGGGCTGTCCTGTGGGCGGCGAAATGTAGTCATATTTTCAGCGGTAGATTCCCTCCATCAGACTACAAGCGGAGTGCCTTGCGTGTTTAGAAGTGATGAAGAGCGGGCGTGGCGTCGACGAGACGTGCGGCGTAGAAGTAGCTTGGCTGTGACGACTGCACATCTCGGGCTACACAGGGCAGTCGGCGACAAGGCTCTCCATTCTCGAGGCTTGACAACAAACAGGCGCGCCAGGCCAGCTAGAAGAACAAAGCATGGCACCTTTGGCCCCGATGGAGTTAGACAGCTACCCCGCAAAATATATGAGGATCCAAACCTTTAGCGCCAAGATTAGAGCGTTGGTAGAGAACCCAACATCAGTGCTAAGAGATAAGGAACTAAAAGTCGGTCATCAGTATTTAGTTTCTTATTGATGTAAAAAGTTTACTCTTGATAGCAACAAATTAAGCTGCTAGTAACTGCCAAAAGTAACTAACACTAGTCTCGATAAAGGCATAATAATAGTGGATAAAGTTTTGCCACACCGTATCAAAAATTGCTATTTTGCCTTGTACACACATAAAAAAAAGTTGCATTACACCGGTTGCCAGAATTCCTGAAGATAGACTTTGACTGTGGATATTGTATCACAGACACAGTCCCTTTGACTGTTGAGAGATGTCACTAAACCCGCACAAAGATGTAAACAACCATGCATGATCAGCGCCTATTATACGGAAGGGGTCCGACAGCAAAAAAATGGCTCTGAGCACTATGGGACTTAACTGCTGAGGTCATCAGTTCCCTAGAACGTAGAACTACTTACACCTAACTAACCTATGGACATAACACACATCCATGCCCGAGACAGGATTCGAACTTGCGACCGCAGCGGTCGCGCGGTTCCAGACTATAGCGCCTAGAACCGCTCGTCCACTCCGGCCGGCGGTCCGACAGCAGATCAGTTCCATTCATTCCACCAGGAAGGAGGTACGCGGCTCATGTTTCTAGTTCAACTATGCCTAGACGGTCAATACCGCGGTTCGATCGCGCCCGCATTATTACTTTGTGCCAGGAAGGGCTCTCAACATGGGATGTGTCCAGGAGTCTCGGAGTGAACCAAAGCGATGTTGTTCGGACATGGAGGAGATACAGAGAGACGGGAACTGTAGATGACATACCTCGCTCAGGCCGCCCAAGGGCTACTTACTGCTGCAGTGGATGACTGTTGCCTACGGATTTTGATTCGGAGGAACCCTGACAGCAACGCCACAATAGTGAATAATGCTTTTCGTGCAGCCACAGGACTGCCGAATGGACATGCCGAATGGACCGCTAAGGATTGGCATCACATTTCCTTCACCGATGAGTGTCGCATATGCCTTCAACCAGACAATCGTCGGAGACGTGTGTGGAGGCAACCCTGTCAGGCTGAACACCCTGGACTCACTGTCCAGCGAATGAAGCAAGGTGTTGGTTCCTTGCTGTTTTGGGGTGGCATTATGTGGGGTCGACGTGCTCCGCTGGTGGTCATGGAAGGCGCCGTAACGGCTGTACGATACGTAAATGCCATCCTCCAACCGATAGTGCAACCATATCGGCAGCATATTGGCGAGGCATTTGTCTTCGTGGATGACAATTCGCGCCCCATCGTGCACATCTTGTGAATTACTTCCTTCAGGATAACGACATCGCTCGACTAGAGTGGCTAGCATGTTCTCAAGACATGAACCCTATCGAACATGCCTGGGATAGATTGAAAAGGGCTGTTTGTGTACGATGTGACCCACCAACCTCTCTGAGGGATCTACGCCGAATCGCCGTTGAGGAGTGGAATAATCTGGAGCAACAGTGCCTTGATGAACTTGTGGATAGTATGCTAGGACGAATGAGGCACGCAAGAATGCAAGAGGACTTGCTACTGGGTATTAGAGGTACCGGTTTGTACAGCATACTGGACCACCACCTCTGAAGGTCTCGCTGTATGGTGGTACAGCACGCAATGTGTAGTTTTTATGAGCAATCAAAAGGGCGAAAATTATGTTTATGTTGAAATCTGTTCCAATTTTCTGTACAGGTTTCGGAACTCTCTGAACAGAGGTGATGCAAAACTTTTTTTGATGCGTGTATAATTAAACACGCAGCTAATACCATACCAACTACGTTCATCTCCGTCGATGTCTACTGTGATTTCCCGCATGTAGGAATTCCAAAAGTATCTAGAAACCTATCAGTGGACAATAATATGGAGGCTCGTCCACCCTTCACCTTTATGAAGGCTTCCTGTTGGGAACACTTTCAATGAGGTGTGTGGGAGTTTGTTGAGCAATGACAGACCCTTCTTCCTCAAGAGCAAAAGCCAGAAGATGTAGTGACGTAGCTGCTTCGGGTCTGGGGCGAAGTTAACTTTCTAAATCATCCCGAAGATTTTCCCTTCGTTTCTGGGAAAGCTACCCCATTTCAGAAATGTTATTGTCCACATACCATTTTCTCATAGATGCTGCATTTGAGAGGGTGCATTGCGTACTGATACAAACAGTCATCGTCTAAGAACTGTTTTTCAACTGTACGCGGTACACAATTCTATAAAATAAGATTATTTCCGCCTGCATATAGGGTTTTTTGAATTACAATAACGGGACCACTCCTCAATTACGAAAAATACTCCCATACCGTAAAACTACCTCCTCCGTACTTCACTGTTGGTACTACAACTGATACAAAGTAATGCTCTCCAGGTAGCTGCCAAACCCACACCCTTCCATCGGATTGCGACAGTGTATAGAGTGATTCAACACCCAAAATCACTTGTTTCCTCTCATCCTCTTTCCAGTGTCCTACTACAGAGATGTGTAGCAGCTCGAACGTTGTATCCCATTCTTTTTTATTCCCTACACACAGTCATTGTGCTAGCTGAACTGTGGTCGTACGACATAGCAGTGTGCCGGCCGGAGTGGCCGTCCGGTTCTAGGCGCTACAGTCTGGAGCCGAGCGACCGCTACGGTCGCAGGTTCGAATCCTGCCTCGGGCATGGATGTGTGTGATGTCCTTGGGTTAGTTAGGTTTAATTAGTTCTAAGTTCTAGGCGACTGATGACCTCTGAAGTTAAGTCGCATAGTGCTCAGAGCCATTTGAACCAAATAGCAGTGTCTGTGTTATTAAGTAGTACGATGCAATGCATCCATATCCGAAGGAACATTCCAACGTACTTTTTAATAACACAGGCACTGCTATTTCGCATTTATTCGCCAGTACCAGGCACTCGACTGTCAATAAATCTATCCTCCCTGGACGGAAATATAAGTAATGTACGAGTGCAGGTTGTGAGAAATGGACGACCTCATTGCACATTGGAAGCTGCCCGTGATTCGTGCTCGGATGGTGGCAGTGGTTGAGGCGTCTGCTAGCCTAAGGTGGAATATCCGGGCTCGAGTCCCGATCCGGCATAAATTTTCACTGTCGTCATTAAAATATGCAGCTGAAGGTGGTTCATAATCCCAACTGCGAATACATTTCCTGTATATTCTGGTGGTACTTTGGCTTTCACGAGTGATTCCTTGCAATGATTTCAAGCGGTTTGTCACAATCACTTTCCGCATGGTGAAAGGTCCCTGTCTGTCAGTGCATGACGTATGCCTGGTCTCGGTTTAGCCGTGATTTTTCCTTCTCGTTTCCACTTTACAATCACACAGCCAACAGTCGACAAGGGTAGCTGAAGGGCTGAAATGTGCCCAATGGATTTGTTGCTCAGGCGACATCCAATGACTGGGCCACATTCGATTTCGCTGAGATCTCCAAACCGAACCTCTTCACAGTTACTGCTTCTCTGCTACGACGGTACTGGGCACTACGCACTGTCGATTGGGTAGTTTGGCTCGAGCCCCCACGTGTTATGGCACGAAAATATACATATATGTTACACTCAACACTCAGCACAATTGAGCGACCCAGAGATGTGGCTGGTCTAAATGTTTGGCTACGTTTTCCGTCAAAGGCTGCCAGCTCACACCTGTCGTAAAACTCAGTTTTCAAGCTGAAATAAAAAAAGAGACAACGCAGGCTGGTATTGCGGTGAAATTTAAAAATCTTGAGTTACTCACGTTCATTTATAATTTGAACGAGTAGTTTATTTCTATTTTCCCACGAATAATCTTCATCATATTGACTAAACACATAAAATGCAGGCTGAGGGGCATTTATGTAAGGGCGGCCGTTGATAACTGATGCTACAACACTTCACTGTAAAATTCATATGTCGACAGTCTGTTCACAGTTCAAAAAATACACTCTTTTCTGCTGTCCTAAACGACCATATTGCGCTCAACTTGATGGTTTTCGAACGTCGCTACATGCTACTTGTCCCCGATCCTGGCTGCCAAACCAATACTACCCCTAGATGGGCGGCACGTCCGGCTCTTAGCATCGCTCACACTCAAATGTCTTCAAAGATGGCCGCCCCATGCACCTCCGAAACGACCGCCTAACTCAAAACAATGTCTGACCAGAAATTACGAATATTCTATAACTAAACGCAAAAACGCATATGATACATAGAAAAATATGGAAATTTTCCAGGCAACCTGCCACCGTTTTTTCACACAATGATCTTGTGGCGTGATTTTGCTTTTTCCAGATTTTTGAAACTATACATAAATAAACAAATAAAAATACATACTTCATTACTCACGTACTTCTTTAAACTTTAAAATGCTGCCTCTAGTTTCGCCTCTTTAAATTTATTTGTTACCAAAAAATCAAATTCTCTCAGTCGAATCCCATATTACGACCTCTCATTCAATAATGGTAAATATTCTGCTAAACTGGCTATCACTGCTCGATGCAGCTCTACTAGCCGCATCCGTAAACATTTTGTTCATATTAATCGGCCAAAGCATTGCCGAGATATCGGGTTTTGAACTTCGCACCTCCGTGTCACTCCTAGTTTTGTTTTTATTAATTTTTCTCTGGCATATAAATTCCTCCGAGCGTGAAAACACGGCCATACGCGCCCCTGCCAAGCTTCCGCTCGGGTTTTTCCAAGGCCGCGTAAAACGCTAGCCGCTCGCCACGCCCACGAAGCAACCACCAGCCACGTGCTCTGGGGCGGGAAACTGCCGCTCTAAATTCCCCCCACAGCTTGTTCGCTCACACTACTGAGAACTCAGTACTCCCCGCTTTCTTTTATGCTGGCGAGTCCGTGTCTCGTGCTGTCTAGTGGTCGACTGCTTATCGTGTAGAGGTGTCCGGATGGATACTTTTTTATCAGATAACGTATAGGAAAGTATCTATAGGAATTAGATCTGGAGACGGTTATTCTCAGGAAGTAGTGAGGAAGAGTTTCTCTCAGAAAGGTCACAGTTCGTAGTTGAAGTAATATCTGACGTTCCCCAACGAAGTGTTGTAGGCCTCTGTTGTTCCTGATCTACATAAACGACGTAGATGGCAGTATGAGCTGCCCTTTTAGGTAGTTTGTGGATGATGCTGTCATTTAACGTCTTTTAAAGTCATCAAATGATCAAAACAAATTGCAAAAGGATTCAGACACGATATCTTTTTGGTGTTAAAAGTGGCTGTTCACTCTAAATAATGAAAAGTGTGAAGTGACCCACACGAATGCTAGAAGAAATCCTCTAAATCTCGGTCACACGATAAATCACACAAATGTTAAGGCTGTAACTTCAACTAAGTACTCATGGATCACAATTACGAATTACTTAAACTGGAAAGGTCATATATAGATAATATTGTGGGTAAAGCAAGACAAAGACTGCGATTTATTGGCAGAACACTTAGGAAATTCAACAGGTCCACAAAAAGAGACTGCTTACAGAACGCTTGTCCACCCTCCTCTGGAGCAATGCTTTGCGGTGTGGGGTCTGCATCGGATAGGACTGTCAGAAGACATCGAAATAATTTGAAGCAGGACACATCATTTTGTATTATCGCGAAACCGGGCACAGGGTGCAACGGACATGATACGTGAATTGGGGTGACCGTCATTAAAACAAAGGCGTCTTTCGTAGCGGCAAATTCTTCTTGTGAAACTTCAATTACCAACTTTCTCTTCCGATGCGAAAATATTCTGTTGTCGCCTATCTTCATAGGGAGAAATAATCATCATGATAAAGAAAGAGAAATAAGAACTCGCACAGAATGATCAGAGCGCTTGTTTTTCTCGCGCGAGAGTGGAACGGTAGAGAAATGTCTGGAAGGTGGTTCGATTGATCCTATGCGAAGTACTTAATTGTGAATTGCTGAATATTCATGTAGATATAGATGTACAGTTGCAGATGCCGCTGTCATTGAACGGAGCGACTTCTTCCATTCCAATGCTGAGGATATCTGTTTTTCTGATGTTACCCCTAGTTTAATATCGAAGTGAAGTCGTGGACTGTAGTTTTGAAACCACATAGTTTATCAGACAGTGAGCGGTAAAATTTCAAATTACTGTGGGAACATATCTCGATTATACACATAGTAATGTGGATATTTGGAACATGGAGAAAGCAAACAACTCATAGTAGTTGATTTTGTGCTGTGCCAGCCCTTAAGTAGATAGAGGATTGTTAGTGATGATCTGAGACTAGCGTGCTGCTGTACGCGTTTTCATCACTCCAGGCAATAAATTTTAGCTCTGTGAAACACCATCACGTTTGTAAGAGAACTCATCTGTGAACAATGCGAGCTGTAGTAAAGTTGGCGAACTATTTTATTCATTCCATCAGAAGTTCTGTTTTTTATATCATTCTTCTGAGCCTTCTTCAGCAGAAGACTAGCACCAGCAATTGAATTAGGAGCCACAGCTCTTCCCTGGATAATCCTTGACAGAAATCAACTTTGTATTCAAAATCATTTACCCCGATTCCTTGAATACTTGCTTATGATAGGGGCATAATTGCTGCATAGTTTGAAGTCTACAAATTGGATTCTTAAAGGTGTGCATTTTAGGGGCAAGCTGAGGGTGCTTACAGCTGAATCTTGCCGACGTGATCAAAGAACATGTCATCAGTTTGCGTCCTTTGAGGTGAGTTCACAGTCATGTGGAACTTTTCGAATTACAGACATTCGTTTTTGATTGTCTGTTTGACTTCAGTCATCACGATGAAAATATCACTTTTATCGACTTTATGGTCATGTAAATGTGGGGGATTTCACTCCTAAGGACATTTAAAAAAAGCAAGGCTTCTTCCAGCGAAAATAAACATTCAATTGTAGCATGAATGTCTACGAGCTGGAGAAGAAGTTTTAAATATATGTTACGTGCATATGCAAATAATCTTGTAAGGTGGCAGAATAAAAGAAGGTCAGATGCACACCTTACATGATAGTCTCATACATCGCAAAGGGGAAGGTGAATATGACACCTAACCTAATTCGGCGGTTATGAGCGAAATTGCCTAACAGTATTTAATGCAAAACAGGGATGACATACAATCGACAGTAATCAACACACCATTCCCATAATGCATGTTTGAGCAGAAGGTGAAACAAGCAGCAAGAGGCGTTTCGGTTTGGAATTCAGAGGGAAGAGTGCAGAGGCAAGGCCGCACTACAAGGGGTCCCACGGAAACCAATTTAAGGGGTGTCCAAGGTGGAAAGTCAACGACCAACCAGGTGACTAAGATGGGGAGGGAGAGCTTGTATAACAGTCCATCTGGGGGAGGACAGGAAAGGAAGCTTTTAGAAAACTGCTTTTTGGAATTCCAAATGGATACGAAAGTAGACCAGTGATGCAATTTTCGATCACGTGTCCAGCGAGTGGTAAACACGTGAGAGAGTCAATGTACACATTTAGGTATCTGGAATGGGCACCAAACGTCCGATTGGCGGAAACGCCCTAGGAAGGAGAAAAAACCAAAGTTTCGACGGATTTTAATGGTAGGGAACTTGCGATTAGTAGAGAGTTTCCACAAAATATGAGGAACGCTCCTATTGGTCGAAAAAAGTCATGATGTGAAGAACGATAGAACCCAGGTGGGGAGACTGTTTGGCTATGAGTAAGACAAGACGGAAATATTAGTGGACTCTTCTCTGGACTGGCGTCAAGTGCAGAACAAAGTGCATAACGCTCTGTACGACACAGAGCAGTAATTTGTGTGAACACTGCATTCACAGCAGCTGGTATCCAGCTAGAAATTAGCTATAGCATCGTTTAGCTCCACCTGTGGAGAAACGAACCAGCCAATTAGTTAATTGTTCTTGGGAGAACTGAGAGGACATTATAATATGCACGCAGCTCCAACCATGAGCGTGTATATCGCCACATTCTAACACTAGGGACGAGTACCTGTTCTCTCGCATAACGAGAAACATAGTGAAAATTTCTGCTGGATGATCGAGCAAAGGTGTAATTAGTTTTATAGGAATTTCAGCAGAAGAGAGCAGCCTAGAAGACGACAGCTCATCGCAGCTTAAGGTAAATACCGCATGCAGAGGTGTAAACTTGTTGGTTCACCAGTTTGTGTCCACTGTAAACTCGAGCGACCTTGGGTAATCTTTTGCTTCATTTGTCACATAATGAACAATCCACCGTAGACTTGATTGTCATCTTAAAAATATTACTGAACCTTGAACCGAAATCGGATGATTTTCGTAGTACTGACCAACATCATAACGTAAGTGTAGGAATAATTTTGTAAATAAACTTCTAGTTAAACTTTAATATTGTCGTGTTTAGGATAATTTAACCTTCTGAGAGTTAATATTTAATATTGTTGTGTTTAGGATTATTTCACTTTTTGATGCTGACGAGATGCATTATCCTTAAAATTGTTTTTTTTTTTGGTCACATTGAAAACTGTGTAAAAGCGTGTATTTTGGTGTTAATACTGCGACATTAAACGCATCACTTCAACTTACACAGTTATCTTCAATCCTAGAATAAGTAAACCACAAAATATTGCACCTTACAAATGGCGACCCTGCCATGAAGGTATCTGGTGTGCATGGATGGCTATTAGTCAAAATTACTAAGAAAAATAAAAATTTTGGAATTTTGAAAAAAAAATTATTTTTTCGTGTTGTTTTTTGAGGAGGTTACCCAATTTATGTAAATATATAGTGGACAGAACACAGTAAATGTGTGATCCAAAGTGTTGAAAAGTAGTATTAGCAAGTAGAATATTTGTTGTTGTGTAGAAGTAGCTTGTGCATGACCTTGCTGACGAGCACGAAGTTATTCACGGCGTTGTTGGGGTGGGTTTGAATATCCACAAACAGTGAATAGTGTTGCTAATAATGTGTACATAATCTAAGAAACTGTTAGATAATTTTGGAAACGTTTAAGATCAAGTAACTTGTAATGTAGTTGCTTTAATTTGTTCTGATTACGGTGCTGATAGACAATAAAAGCGGGTTAAAAGCTGTGAGCTGTCTGGGGTAGTTAACCTTGCATTACTGAGCAACTGTTTCACCAGGTATCCAGTCTAGCTTGCCAAATTCCCAACCAGACTAACATTAATTATAATCTTTTAATAATCATATGACAACAGGTGATATATATACATATAAAAAGAAAATTTAAATAAAAAGAGATAAATCAGTATACATTTGGAAATTTATTTTAACATTGATCATTGAAATTTCAGCACATTAAACTTGATTCATAACTAAACTGGTGCCTTAGTTACGATTGTGAAAATGTGAGTTTGTAATCTTACGGAACACATCAAATATGGAGCCAAGATTGGGAGACTGCATACAACACTGCATTCATAAAATGACACACGAAGGACGTTGAAACATACGCAAGAGGAAATTAACCACAACCAACCGATTCAATTTACACCCAAAGAATTTACGTTCGTAGCGCAATCCTGTCCGTCATGGAATTACCACACACTGGTATACTAAATTCATACTAACTGTCTGTGAAATCTTCCCGAAAAGAATAGCTGAGGGCCACTTTGATGATTACACCACATGCTTCACGTGGTCAACTTGGTTTACACAGAGAATGTAACTCCAAATTAATTTTGATAATTAAAATAAATTAGATCGAAAAGCAATTTACAAAAGAAAAACCTCGAACTGGTTACTATCGTCTTACTATTAACCTGATGGGTCAAACAATTGTATAAGCACGTGGTACTCGTCTCACAAAGTACACCCCACGTGGGTTGAACATAAAGAAAAGTTGCTATATTGAAAAATATTGTCAAGACGAGACTTTATAATCTCACGCACATTCGCACTGAAGATTGATGATGCTAGTTAGAGTTACTGATCAACACGTGGTTCCACTTTACTCACAAAGTAGTGACAAAGCAACTACCGGAATATATTCTGAACTTCACACTCGAATTACACTGCGTAGGAATTTAAGATAACGTTAGATATTTTAGAGCTAAACCTGAAATAAATGTGATTAAATTATCAGTTAGGCTGAACTTAAGAAATCCATTGTCCTACAGACTTAGCAGACATGCGCTTAGCCGGAGATCTTACCACTTCAGACGCTCGCCACAGACAGTCTGACTTGGTCCGTTCCTGAGGGTGGCTCACAAATACAAACGGAAGTGGACAGAGAGGCAGCTTCCTATGCCAACATGACAAGGGACGGACAGGACAATACTAAGAATAGAAACCTCTCTGCTTTTAGAAAGCGTAGCTACCTGTTCGGACGTTGGTCCTACTGTTCTCTAGCAGACAGGCTTGTCTGCTACCCTCAAGCATGCAACTAGAAATACATTTGCTCATTCATCCTCCCACACAGAAGGGAAGCGGGATGACAGTATCTTATCATATACAGTATATAAAAGAAAGCGGATGTAGGTTCTGTATGAGACTGTGTGACATGAATTACATATAAACTGTGTTTTAAAGTGTAGTAGTGTGACAGAACGTTCTTGTTTATGTGTAAAAGTAACACGTTTCACTGCTCAGTCTCCTCCTAGATAGTCAGAAACACCACAGTAAATTTAGAAGAGGAATTTATGCCGTAAATGACAACAGATTTAAGAAATTAACATGAAAGGAATCCAACAAAGACCTTTCATAACCCCAACGCTCTGGGAAAAGACTGTGCAGGGAATTTTCTGGCCATGCTAGGACATTCCCAAGCAGGCTTCTCACACCCAACTTAAACCAAAAATGTAAAGGAAAGGCAAAAGGTCACCAGCTACTTTCTAAAACACAATAATTTCAACAGATCTATAGAATCTACCAATTTCTAAGAGAAAAGCAACACAATCTGTGACACCTATTTAAAAGACAGTGTAGACCTAATTCGGTCAGCAAGTAAAAACAATGGTTCCTGTGTCATTAATATGAAAACAATTTCTGGTTGTTACCCTTATGGAGTTCACCAGTATTTGCTCATTGCAAGAGCCAACTGATCACAGGAAAATTTATGACTGTTGATTAACAAGTAAAATTTATGGAAATAGCAAAGGTGCCACAGTAATTAAAAAAAACATGATATAACATCAGTATTATAAAGCAGAACATTACAATGCAAAATCCGCAAAAGCAAAAAAATGATAAGAGAAAAAAAACATATTTCACAAAATGGTTATCGCAAAAAAATTCTATATCTTGTAAAACTAATAATTTGTAGAATTAAAATAACTTTGTGGCACTATTTTAATCACTCTCCTATATTTCAGTTAGTTAGCAAACAATGAGCACTGTGTCATTATACTGAAACTACAATTAATTATGTGTTTGTTACCCTTATGGGGTTCCTCACTATAAATATGCCCCATGCAAAGGCTAATCGATCACAGTCCAATGAGAATGAATAGCTATCTGACTGATAAATGAAGTAATGCCACAGGAATGAATTTACGAAACAAAATATCACAAATCTAATACATCACACAAAAACAAACATTGATCAATAAAACAGCTCTGAGAGTACAATAGTCAACCTCTAAAAAAAACACCAATAAATAAAACACCTGCAAAATACAAGAGTCAAAGTCTAAATAAAACGATAAATAGAACACCTGCAAAATACAAGAGTCAGTCTAATAAACACCAATAAATCGAAGCCCTGCAAAACACATGAGTCAGAGTTTCTCTGATAGAAACACACGTATATGCATTGGACTAAGAACCGTATAATCACTGTTCACTGACATACTCAGTAGTTCCACTGTTCCGCGGCACAATGTAAGGGGGGGGGGGGGGGGGGTTCGTCGCCGCAGCTGTCAGTAAGGATTTTTGTCCATCTGTTGCGTGCAATTCCGTTGTCTCTGCCCCCTCATGAAGCTTCTCTTGGTGGCCCGTGTCATGTACATCTCGATTTGGTTCCATGTTTGTGTTGTCAAATTCGTGCGGTATCCTCGTTTAACACGCCAAGTTGATATTCCTGGGCAAGGATGACAGTTAATGGCTCTTCTTTGTGCCACCCTTAGCTACCAGAGAACATCGAACTATGATTTACTGTTGCTTGACAGTGGGCATCTGTCAGGAAATGTTGATAGGCGTCGTTGAAGTCTGCCAGTTTCTCTGGACAGTATGCGTCAAAAGGCTCCACGCCACTTGTGTTGTTACATTCTTGAGTTATCCTCAATTGGCTCGCTGGTTTGATATTCCTGGGCAAGGATGACACTTAATGGCTCTTCTTTGTGCCACCCTTAGCGACCAGAGAACATCGAACCACGATTTACTGTCGCTTGACAGTTGGCATCTCTCAGGAAATGTTGATAGGCGTCGTTGAAGTCTGCCATTTTCTCTGGACAGTACCTGTCAAAAGGCTCCACGCCCCTTTATCCCCAGTCTTCTGTCGTTTCACCGCGCCCGTCTCGCCACGGTCGCGTGCGTGTGGTGCGTTGCCAGCAGATGGATTTCCGCGCGGTGGACCGCTCGCCCATCTCAGATCATCGCCTCCATGAAGGGTCGCACTGGTGCGGCCGCCCATTAGCTCCAGGTGCAAGGAAAAATGTGTTTGTCGCGTGCCCTTCTTTTGTTGTCGACCGCGCTCCCGAAGTGGCCTGGTTGACAGTGTGTCCTGCTGGGAAACCCGCCTGTTTACAACTAGTCCTCCTCCTCCTCCTCGTCAGAGTTTAGCCGGTTCGCTTCACGTTCTCAACTGCATTCACAGAAATTGTTCAGTATAGTTATGTGATTACAAAATGTCATACATAATACCACTTAGTATTGTCTTTCCCAATTTTTAAGAACAAAAGTGAAACTTAATTTTTTTAAATAAAAAATGTTAGATGAATCGACAATATAAAATTAAAAGTTAAATGACTTGACAATATAAAAAATAAAAGTGAAATGACTTGACAGTATAAAAATAAAAATTAAATGAACTGACAATATAATACCTAAATTCACATCACTAATGTGGTTCACTTGCGTTTTAATAAATCAAATGCTACTTATTAATTCACTAAAATGAATAGGATTATGCCTTGTGGAAGTATAGGTCAGAACAGCATAGGGTTCACATGTTATTTACACACACACACACACACATCCACACCTGTTGTCTATACTACAAACTAACTACCCATAAACATGTATTACTCAAAATTCTACTTCAATCCACTACTAGTTAATCCAACAAGCTACTTCAATGCTACTCCAACACAGTGTTTATACCACTACAACATTGTTCTAATTCGTCCTCTTCCTGATGTTCACAGCATATGTCTTGTCACATGATAAATATGGAGAAACTTTCCTTAAACACACACAGTAAAAAGAACAATGGTTATTTACACGACAAAACATTTATACCAGTTGACGCACCTGATAAGAGACTCGCAATTATACATTTATCATACTCATATGTTTACACACAAAACAGTAAGACAATTTCATCTAAAATTACGTTATCACAAGAATTAATCACACAGATGATTCTGAGAAGGGTAAAAATATTTTCATTATACAGGTTATACTACATTTTCTTACCCATTTCGTTCCTTCTTTAAGTTATCTTTCACTTCCAAATCAGTTATTTCACCTGTGGTGGTTATTCTGGATTCATTTCTCATGAATGGCAAAATTGTGGTCTCCTCTATTCTGTAAAACAGTTTCATCTTAACATCCTATTGAACTTACAACTGACACAAAAGGTCCGAATCCTCCTGTAGTTTAAATGACAAATGTTTTGCTTCATCCTTATTACATTAAACCAAGCTTTCCTTCGGTCCCATAATCAAAATTATTTAATCTTCCTCTACCTTCAAGAGGGAAATTTCCTCAGTACAAATCATATAGGCTGCAGTGCATCCCGCACCAGCGAAAACAGTAAGCTGTAATGCTCACAGCATCAGCAAAACACATAAACGTCGCTTTTATAGGACAAGTATTAACGCAGAATAATTTTTCAGGCTCTGGCTCAACATCAATCAAGACCACAGAAAGGATCCATATTTCTGTTCCATTCTCCATTTGCTGAAAAACTGCTCGTATTTGACCACCACAATAATATTTCAGGGCCACGTAAAATACACAAACCTTAATTCTTCTTTCACCTTGAAGGGAATCAATATACTGACGAAATCCACAGACAGTGCTTTACATACTCAGCTATAAAGAACAAAAAAGACATATATCATCAATATTAACATACCATCGCATATTGGGAAGCCAGTGGTTAAACAATCGTATTATTGCATCCTGTTTTCAAGATTACAGACTTATTCATTCCTTTCTCAGAGTTCTCCTATCTTAAAATATTCATACAGCACGCATACTGTAGTAAGAGATCCTCATTTATACTGACAGATATAGAGTAGTAATAGATAGATAGTAGCACTGAAAGCAGAAAATCGGAAACAAGGCTACTAACAGCTGGGGACCTGGGTTTGCCAGACCCATAATACCCACAGATCGGATATTCCCCTGAGTTTCGCATTAATTCAACACAGATCTTGCTTCTCTCAGGAGCGACTCTTTTCAGTTCACACAAAAAAAAACATAAACATCATTTCACTCGTTCACAAAGATACCTTTTATCTTCACATTTGAACCAACCTAAATCCTAATTGCACAAGGAAAGAAAAAATATTAAAAACGTCACTTCAATCAATCACATAGAAACATCTTTATCATTATTTTTACCAACATATTATTCAAAATGCATACGTCACAAATTTAAAGTAATCAATTCTTTCTTCTCACCGTCCTTTCTTCTTCTCACTGTCCTTTCTACTCATTTGCCATGTCGCTCATTTGTTCCGATTGGGCGCCTTCTGCGCTGATCATTTGTCATTGCCGGTTTTGTCCATTTCCATTTGCTGGATTATGTCCAGGGTTGGCCGGCCTAATTTCAACATCATGAGGTGCTCCGCCTACAATCCTATTCCCACCGTGTTCACCGTAGTATCGATTCTGGTTGCCGTACCTGTAGCGTTAACGATCTTGTCCACGTCCTCGATCATTTCCATTGTTCCAGCTGTGTTTGCGACTGTTACCCCAGTTTCTATACGGCCGGTCACGATTATTGTTCCGTTCGCGTCGCGACGACCAGTCACGCCGTTGATTAGTACTATGGCCACGACTGCGATCGCGCTGCTGTGCCCCGTAATAACTTTGTGCCTGATTAGGCGGGCATTCTCCTGTATTGTATTCCAACTCTTGGAGAAGTGTCTTAAACGTTTCCACGTCCTCTTTGCATCGTCCCGCAAGAATGACGTGGCGCAAGTGCATCGGCAATTTGGTGATCCATATCCTAATTAGCTCCGCCGGCCCGTATGGATCGTATAAAAATTGATTTGCCTGCAACATGTGGTGGAATAGGCCTGCTGGGCTGCCGAAACCAGACTGGTTCAAATTTGGCAGCATAATTATGCCATCCTTGACCCTATCTTGTGCCGCTTCCGACCAATAGGCGGACAGAAAGGCTTTTCGAAACTCCCGAGTGGAGTTGCAGTGACGCGCTACCGACCTCATGCGAATCGTCGGTTCGCCTTTCAAATAGCCACACATATATACTATCTTATCTGAACTTGCCCAGTTGGGGGGAAGACAAAACTCAAATTGCTCGAGCCATGCTCGTGGATGTATTCCTTTCGCGAATTTCGAAATATCTCAAACTTTCTACTGTAAGGAAATGTTTGAAATCAAATCCCCGCATTTCCTCCCGGCGAGGCCCTTGTATGTTTCTATTTTTCTCATGTCTGCCCCTCAAAATACATTCTTCCCTGTCGTCAAAATCTCTCTCGTGCCCGGAGTCCCTCTCTGCACTGTTCGTTCAGCTATTTTTAGTGCTATTGGCGAGTTTGGAATCACACCCCACGCAGCTTTCCTGATGCGCTATGCGTTCTTGTAATTCTCCTGTTACAGCTTTGTGTCGCCTGTTCACTTCGAACTGACCCTTCTGAAATTTAAGAAGCGAACGCACTTCTTCGGTTTCTGCGACCGCTACCGGTGTAGTATAGTTATCGCTCTCCATCACCTTCATCGTGCCTACGATGTCCGCTAATGCCGCAATCTTATCATGAATTTGTCTGTTGTCCTCCGCCCCAGTCTGCTTCAATTGTTCTACTTGCTGTTCGAGTGCGTGAATCGCTTGACTGTTGTCCGCTACTGTGTTGCTAACGGACGTGGGACAATGCGTTTCTGCCTCCTACCCCCTTGAGAGTACCTGCTGACATTCCGTTTGGCATTCTTCTCTTTGTTCTCGGAACGATTTTTCTGATTTCTATGCGTTTTCTTTATTTTGTTGCAATAAGGCTTTCATGAGTTCTGCCAAATCAATTTGGTTAGTTGGAGGCAAATTAATTTCTGGCTCGGATGTGAGCCCGTTTGTCCTGTTTTGCATTTCCTCTGAAGTATTCCCCATTGCATTTTCGGAGTCGTCCGGCGTGTTAATATTCGAAATCAAATTATCCCCATGGTCCATGTTGCTTAAGTTGTTGGACTGCCCACTTTTAGCTTGGTTACGAGTCTGCATTAGTTCAATTTATGCCTGGTACGCAACACACTAATCGGAATAAATGTATCCCGCAAAAATTACGACAGTCACACAAAAGGTACCCAACTTAGTACGCACTTTTTCACACGCACATCAAATTTATATCTTTGATCGAAGTCAATGCAATTTACAAGCGAGAAAAAAACACATACATATAAAACATACAAATATAGAAAACAAAACAAGACAAACAACACAACAGCGCTCAACAACGCAGTGAATCTTTTGAAAGTCTGCTTAGAAACAACGCAGAAGTTGTTTGAGCGCTACAAGGAAAAAAATTGAGATTATACAACTCTCGCAATCTAACGTTTCAGAGATTCCAGAGTCTAGCGGAATCACGGAACAGGGTCGCCATGTGTAATGTTGTTGCTTTAATTTGTTCTGATTACGGTGCTGATAGACAATAAAAGTGGGTTAAAAGCTGTGAGTTGTCTGGGGAAGTTTCACCAGGTATCCAGTCTAGCTTACCAAATTCCCAACCAGACTAACATTAATTATAATCTTTTGTTAGTCATACGACAACCGGTGATATATATATATATATATATATATATATATATATATATATATATATATATATATAAAGAGAATTTAAATAAAAAGAAATAAATCAGTTTATATTTGGAAATTTATTTTAACATTGATCATTGAAATTTCAGCACATTAAACTTGATTCATAACTAAACTGGTGCCTTAGTTACGATTGTGAAAATGTGAGTTTGTAATCTTACGGAACACATCAAATATGGAGCCAAGATTGGGAGACTGCAAACAACACTGCATTCATGAAATGACTCACGAAGAACGTTGAAACATATGCAAGAGGAAACGAACCACAACCAACCGATTCAATTTTCAACCAAAGAATTTACGTTCGTAGCGCAATCCTGTCCGTCATGAAATTACCACACACTGGTATACTAAATTCATACTAACTCTCTGTGAAATCTTCCCGAAAAGAATAGCTGAGGGCTACTTTGATGATTACACCACATGCTACACGTGATCAACTTGGTTTACACAAAGAGTGTAACTCCACAATAATTTTGATAATTAAAATAAATTTGATCGAAAAGCAATTTACAAAAGGAAAACCTCGAACTGGTTACTATCGTCTTACTATTATCCTGATGGGTCAAACAGTTCTATAAGCACGTGGTACTCGTCTCACAAAGTACACCCCACGTGGGTTGAACATAAGGAAAAGTTGCTATATTGAAAAATATTGTCAAGACGAGATGTTATAATCTCACGCACATTCGCATTGAAGATTGATGATGCTAGTTGGAGTTACTGATCAACACGTGGTTCCACTTTACTCACAAAGTAGTGACAAAGCAACTACCGGAATATATTCTGAACTTCACACTCGAATTACAGTGCGTAGGAATTTAAGATAACATTAGATATTTTAGAGCTAAACCTGAAATAAAGGTGATTAAATTTTCAGTTAGGCTGAACTTAAGAAATCCATTGTCCTACAGACTTAGCAGAGACGCACTTAGCCAGACATCTTACCACATCAGACGCTCGCCGCGTACAGACTGCCTTGGTCCCTTCCTGAGGGTGGCTCACAAATACAAACGGAAGTGGATAAAGTGGCAGCTTCCTATACCAACATGACAAGGGACGGGCAGGACCATACTAAGAATAGAAACCTCTCTGCTTTTAGAAAGCGTAGCTACCTGTTCGGACGTTGGTCCTACTGTTCTCTAGCAGACAGGCTTGTCTGCTACCCTCAAGCATGCAACTAGAAATACATTTGCTCATTCGTCCTCTCACACAGAAGGGAAGCGGGATGACAGTATCTTATCGTATACAGAATATAAAAGAAAGCGGATGTAGGTTCCGTATGAGACTGTGTGACATGAATTACATATAAACTGTGTTTTAAAGTGTAGTACTGTGACAGATCGTTCTTGTTTATGTGTAAAAGTAACACGTTTCACTGCTCGGTCTCCTCCCAGATAGTCAGAAACACCACAGTAAATTTAGAAGAGGAATTTATGCCGTAAATGACAATAGATTTAAGAAATTAACATGAAAGGAATCCAACACAGACCTTTCAAGCTTAATGTTGACGAGAGGGCAAGCTCACGCAATTTTAGAAAGACAGAGGTTATCGAGACGATCAGAGGTGGCAGAAGAACGGAGAGAGTCGCAGATAGGTCAAACTGAAGATCTTGACAAGATAGAGACAGACGTAGAATATAAAGTATCGAGTGCGAGTCACGGAACGGAACTTAGTGATAGTGCAGAGGGAATGGTAACAGCTTCAGGATTGGTATGTCAGTCTGAGAATGCACGGAAACAAACAAATGACGGATCTAGTGGGTCAGAAATAGAGTCAGAGGACGAGCAACGTCGGTACGTTGAACCGAATATAGTAATTTTGAACCAAAGATGACAGTTTCCAACAGAAAGAATTTGTGTACGTGCGTCTGCACTATGCACAGAAGTCGGTGAAACGCCATGTGAAAGACGCGAACGGCAAAATGTACACCAAATAGTGACAAGTGACGATGGCGAAGAGTCAGATAGTGTGTTCGCATTATTGAAGCAACTCACTATGGTCGTAAAGCAAACAAGTGAAACAACAAATACGAGGTTAGAAGACTTAAAAACCGAAACGACGAATTTAAAAACATGGACAAATGCTGCCATAAATAGTCTCCAATTTGAAACTTACGCTGGGTTCGAAAAAGTTCTTCGATGAACAACAAAAACTAGGAACAGAAGTCAATGAACTGTTTACTGAAATCCGGAGAGAGGCGAGACACTCACGCGAGCTTATACAATCGTTAATGGCTGACCAGAAAAAGATGCGTTCTGACGTTGGCCAGGTGCAGGATGCAGTGTCTAATGTTAATCACAAAGTGGATAAGTTAGCCTGTAAGACGTCTGGTAAGGCGTAACAAATCGTGTAAGAGCTCAATGTCAGAAAACGTGTCACGCGAGCCGCATTAAAACGATTCGACACACGCATTGAAAACATAGTCCCGAAAAATCATAAACAGTATGAAGACCTTCCCACAGAACTGAAACAGTGTATCGAGAATCGTACAGAAAACACTAGCGAGGTGACGGAATCGGTAGTATCATCCGACATAGTGATGGACAGAAATACAGAAATAAACAAGTGAGTTGTGCTATCTTCCTTAGCAGTAGCGGAAACACGAAATTCCAGTCGTATATCCACAAGAGGTTGCGTCCATAACTACGGAAGCAAATAGGAAAATAACAGTTAACACAGCTGGGCGAAGCAGGTGATGTGCGGTCAAAGCAGACAAGGGAGCGAGAAACGGTAAATGTGCGCATTCCAACAGAGCGGCAGCCGACCCTCCGAACGTACGCGAGTGACGCGAGAGCAGAGCTAGTTACGGCGACACATGTACCAACTGCGCAATTTCCAAGTTACCGTACAAAAGGTTATAGACCCCAAGACAATATGGATCTAATAGGAAGCCAGAACACTGAACTAGTAACAGGAAATGCAAACGAATCTTTCAGTCCGATACACGAGGAACGGCACGGTGTGGATAAATGCACACCACTGCGTAGATACGATGCTAGATGGGACTAAATACGTCATACCAAACCCAGATGTGGTAGAACGAGTACAAGAGAACATGACACAGTCGAAGAGAACGAGTAATATTGTGTAAACAGAAACGCCGTATGGTGAAAGGGAAAAATTTGACAATGATCGCTTTTTGACAGTCATAAAATTCCAACACACAAAGAAAGCGGGAACGGCTTACATCCACGTACATTTATAAATCAATTTCAGATCGGTTTACCAGAGAATTGGCCACTTAGCCATAAACTTGACTTCAGTTGTGGGCATATGGACGGGGCAATAGCGGAAACCCTGCAAAGAGTAGCTGTAAACTGTCAATCGTATGAGCAATTTAAATCCGCGTTCTTGGAGCGATACTGGTCCGCAGAAACACAAAATAGAATAAAGTATGAGTTATTACAGAAAGAGTTGTTCGAAAATCCAGGAGAAAAGAAACCTGTTACATTTTTTTAAAAAATGAGAAGAAAGAATCAGTCTTTAGATGATCCATACAGTGATGGGGAACTGATACGGATGCGCACAATGAAAGATGACAGATTATCAGCAGTCATTGGCTGGTAGGGCAGGAGATAATATACAGGCACTTCAAGGAATGTTAAGAGAAAATGAATTCATATTCAGTGAAGATGACGGAAAGAAACCACGTACAATCAGAGAAAACAATAATAGGGGGCATAACGGCAAACGGTCACGTTTTAATAATAATAATTCCAATTGCAATAATAACGCAGTTAAAGGTAATGCTTTTGGAAGGAGTGGTAATCGCCCATGGAATAATAATAAAAATTATGGTTTTGGAAATGCACAGAGGGCAAATAACAGTTATGGTTTTGGTGGGCCGCGGAATTGCAATCGTGCATTTGGTCCTAGAAACTACGGTGGTAGCTATGATCCGAGATATAATCCCTATGCGAACGAAGGCCGAAGGTTTAGAGGTTTCCAGCAGCAACATCCAGGATATTCAGGTGGTAATGGAATGGCCAGAACGCAGAAAGGTTGGGAAACTCAAGTTTCAGCGGGACAAAACACGCGAAATGAAACGGTAGAAGAAGTCGAGCTGAGGCCACCAAACCCAGGTAAAAGACAGAATTGACGATATGAACGGTACGAAGACCAATAGTAATACCCAAGTTACATGTGAGGTCCCTCCAGTACCTAAAGTAAAACACTGACATTTTGTAAAATTAGCACCAAGCAATAGGAAGGTTACAGCGTTGAAAACAAATTCTTTTCTATATACAAAGGCCTGATGGAAGTAAGTAAAGTAGTCCATAATAATGCAGTCGAATTGATGAATCCAAAAAAAGGAAAATCATTGGGTTTGCACCACGTGAGTCATTTAAAGTGACACAAAGGTTAGACAAAAGAAAAAAGACTAACTCCACACGAGAATTTAGGTGTATTAAATGTCCAGAAGTTAAAGAGTATGAAAGATAGCAAAATGCACCCAGATAAAACTTTTAACTTGTACTTATCTCAGTTAACTATACAAATAAAATAAATTTTGTAGGAAGGCAAAAGAATAATGATGATGAAAAGACGGAAAAATAAGAACTAAGGTAACTCTTCTACAAACGAAATGTGTTCTGGGAATGAGTGGAAAGTAAGGAGAAAAATAGAGATCAGCATGTGGATAGTTTGACGAAATAGTAGTAGATTCTCTCTTAAAGACGTAGTGTGAAGGACGAGGAAGTTGATTTTTGTAGACGAAAGGAAGTGAAGAAGTAGGAAGGAAACAGATAATTAGGTGAGAAGGAGATAGGCATTTTTAATTTGTTCCGTCGAGGACGGTGAACAAATAATTGAGGAGATATTTTAGGGGAATAAGTGAAGCATATATGATTTGTGGAAAGTAAATACGAGAAGTCGTTAGGAGGTAACAATTAGGAAAGAGAATTGAAGTATTCAGTTAAGCAAGAAACATGTTATTTTGTGGAAGGAGGTAAACAGTGGGAAGAAAAACTAACCTAGAAAAGATTTCAATGAGGAAGAGTACGATGAGGGAAGAAAGGAATATAAAAATTTACTATCGAGAAGAAAGGAGGAAGGGATAAATACAACTGAGAAAAAGAAATTTTAAGCTTTAAAAACAACGCAATAGAGCAGAGAAAATTTTTGAAAGGGAAAATATCAACAAAGCAGAGATAAAGTGTATTTTGAACTTCTGTTACAGCTAAGGCCAAAAAGAAGAGACTGCAGAGAAAAGGACGCTGGAGTCGGACTCAAGGCGCGAAGTTTTCAAAATAACATAATTTACTTGTGGGTAGAAAACTAAAAAAGAACAAAAAATTTGAAAATCACTAACTTAGTAACAGTCATCACCATCAGTTACACTCTTACTAAACGTCGTGATGAAGATGAGGAAACCATGACCTTTATATTAAGAAAATAAAATGGGGAAAGAATGGAAAAAAATATATAGGTATAAGAAAAACTATTTAGAATAGAGTAATAATACTTTCTGTAAAGTCATGAGAAGAAGTTTAATCTTTGTAAAGTTTTAGCATAATTTAAGGGAGAAACATTGTATTGGATATGAAGTCAGCAGACAAGTTGCGGCATCATTGCAGATCGACGACAAGACTGAGCAGAGTGGTTAGCCGTGAGAGGAAGAGACACTGAGTGTGAGTGCCTGGTACGTCAGCTACGAGATGACGAAAGAAGAGGCCTTGGTGGAAGCAACGTTCCTAGAGGATAACTCCTCTGTGGAAAAGTTTTGAGAGCTACAACGCATCCTGGAGACAATCAACATGTACCATGACGTGAGCTTTATTTATATGAAAGCCACATACAAACGTCGTAACAATGGTTCTGCGAAAGCGTTCGATACGATGCACTTTTATCGCGAACTATTCAAAGCAGCATATGAAGAGATAAAGGATGTCCACCGAACCGGAACGGAGGTGAATATATTACGGCGAGGACGAGCTGAGGCTTAGATTCACCACAGGAAGAAGAAGAAACGCCTTTCTGTAACTCAATGCGCAGAATAGCGGAAACTGTTGTCAGACCATACGAAATTCGACAACTGCGAAACAGTCCCTGAACACTCATGGAACGGAACAAGAAAACAATGGAAGGCTGTTCAACTTACCTAGATGATCAACCGAGTACAATGAAGAATACACAACAACTGCAAAGATGACGCCATAAGAACGGATTAGACGAGAACGAGATGAAACAGGTCTTCAATCCTAATTCCTGGTCCAGAGAAGAGCGAAGATACAAGTGAGAAGACAGCAAGATCCACCAAGAACAGAAGATGCAACGCAGCAGATTTGGAAGAAGGAAGTGCCTGGACCAGAAGATATCAAGAAACCTTTTCAAATCCCTTCCCATAAAAGACCATTATTGCATTTAACTACAAACGAGAATCCAATTTAACTGTTCTAACAGTATTAACACCTGATATTCTTCATGGCAAATTGCAACACCTTCATAAGTCATACCGAAAAATGGGAGACAACAACTCGTGTCGGAACCTAGAGACGAAGTGACCAACGATGAACCGGAATAATGACTCTATGAAAGATGAAGAAAAGTTTATGCTGCCAAAAAGGGATCTCCAATACAACGTCACCATCGGCCTATGCAACATGAAACAAAGGGAACCACGCACTCACGACACGCTCAGACCTTCAGCAACCTTTCTCTCTGCTGACCGTCATTCCATACAGAACAGACACAAGGCGGGATGCATACCAAGCACCAAGCGTCATTCTATACTCAACAGAGGCACTGCGAGGCACACGACCGACCATCATTCCATGTTCGACGGAGGCACGTCGAAACACTCGAATAAAAAAAAAAGAAAATTTTTAATAATCCATGTTAAAAATGTAGGAGAAAGAACTGTCTGTGACAGACTACTATCCGAAAAGAACGAAAGTTTTTATTGTGTTTAAAAATATCTGAATCTGAAGATTTTTAGGTGTTAGCAATAGATCTTTATTAACGATGTATTTTTTTACTTTATCTTGATATGTCAATAATATTTTTTTATACTGCATATTTTTCCCACATGTTTAAGTTAAGAAAACCTAATAATATTTTTGGAAGGTTAAGATTCTAGTGTAATGTGTTCATTAATAATATAGGATAGATAAATATAAAGGGGTTTAGCTACTCCATGATGACAGTTTAAATTTTGTAAAGTAATTAGTAGGATTAGAAATTTAATATGTTTGTAAAAGTCAAATTTTAAAATCTTTGTAAAGTCATATCGCATAGAGTTAAGACTTTTGGGGACTATAACCATGTAATTGTGTCGATTATGCCTGTGAAGTCATGGATATGGTTGAGTTATAGATCATAAAGCTTAATTGTAAGAAATGAACATGTCTTTGATTAGGATTAATATGAAAGCTAGAGAACAGTGACATTTATTATAAATGAGGAGGATAATAATGATGGTTTCTTCAACTTCAATACATATCCATCGTCATTTAAGATAAGTTAGGTAAACAAAAAAAAAAAAAAAAACCAGTCTCCAGAATGGACATTTTGAGGTGATACAAATATGTATATATATATATAGTTTTGAATTGAAATTAAACTTAAAAATGTAGTCAACTAATTTGAAAGAAAAAAATTCTTTAGATTAGTTAAACAGAATTGTATAAAAAATCAGAAAATTGGAGTCAATGTTAAATTCTAAAACAATGAAAGAGAGAAAATCCCATAAGAGGTCTAATCTGTACACATGAAATCAAGTATAATATAAAATAATGAGACTGAATCAAACCACTGTTTAAGTTATACAAAATATTAAACTAGGAAGTTGGTCAGTAAATACGTCAATTGCTATAGTCAGCAGTTGCAACTAATTTTACACTGACTTTGATCAATTTTTCAACCACTGATTGACCCAGCAAAAAACTGAACACAGGAGGAGGAGGATATGTAAGGTGGCAGATTAAATGAAGGTCAGACGTGCACCTTACATGAGAACTTCATACATTGCTACAGGAAGGTGAATATGACACCTGACTTAATTTGGCAGTTATGAGCAAATTTGCCTATCAGTATGTAATGCGAAACATTGATGACACTAAATCGATGGTAATTAACATACCGCTCCTATAATGCATGTTTGAGCGGAAGGTGAAACAAGCAGAAGAAGGCGTTTTAGTTTGGAATTCAGAGGGACGAGTGCAGAGGCAAGGCCGCGCTACAGGGGGTACCACAGAAACCACTTAAAGGGGTGTCCCAGGCAGAAAGTCAACGACCGACCAGATGACTCATATGGGGAGAGTGAGTACAATGGCCCATCTGAGAGAGGACAGGGAAGAAAGATTTTAGAAAACTGCAATTTCGGAATTCCAAATGGATACAAAACAGGACCAGTGACGCATTTTAGATCATGTGTCCAGCGAGTGGTATGCACGTGAGAGAGTCAATGTACGCATTTAGGCGTCTGGAACGGGCACAAAACGTCAGATTGGCGGAAACGCCCTAGGAAGGAGAAAAGAGCGAAAATTTCGACGCAATTTAATGGTAGGCACCCTGCAACTGGTAGAGTGTGTTTCACACAAAATAAGTTTGGCTATGAGTAAGACAAGACGGAAATACACTACTGGCCATTAAAATTGATACACCACAAATAGGACGTGTTACAGACGCGAAATTTAACCGACAGGAAGAAGATGCTGTGATATGCAAATGATTAACTTCTCAGAGCATTCACGCAAGGTTGGCGCCGGTGGCAACACCTACAACGTGCTGACATGAGGAAAGTTTCCTACCGATTTATCATACACAAACAGCAGTTGACCGGCGTTGCCTGGTGAAACGTTGTTGTGATGCCTTGTGTAAGGAGGAGATATGTGTACCATCACGTTTCCGACTTTGATAAAGATCGGATTGTAGCCTATCGCGATTGCGGTTTAGCGTATCGCGACATTGCTACTCGCATTGGTCGAGATCCAATGACTTAGCAGAATATGGAATCGGTGGGTTCAGGAGAGTAATACGGAACGCCGTGCTGGATGCCAACGGCCTCGTATCACTAGCAGTCGAGATGACAGGCTTCTTATCCGCACGGCTGTAACGGATCGTGCAGCCACGTCTCGATCCCTGAGTCAACAGATGGGGACGTTTGCAAGACAACACTGCTATGGGGATGGACTGAGAGAATGAGACACGTCTAGGGTCGCAAGTCGAAGAAGCTTGATTGCTTAGGCACATCATCATCTGAAAATATCGCTGACTTGCTGGAAATGAAGTGATCTACTGCTCTATAGACCAAGTGCTGTAGTCGTGGTGCTTGAGCAACCGAAACGTAGACAGCATCCTTAAAACAGTCGCCTGTTTTCTGTCTGACACCAATTACAGTTGTAATCAGTAATATAAAAAGAAAATTTAAGCAAACGAACGAAAAGACTGGCTGTACATTCCCCATAAAATGTGCAAACATTGGTATAACAGAAAAAAAAGTGTCAGTGTCGTCGTAACTACCGTCTGCTCCATATCTGCTGTGCAGCGAGCTACGTTAATTTAAGTATTAACTGTATTTTTCTTACTTGTCACTTTTTCCACCGTTGTATTTGCTAAATAGGAAGCTTTAATTTTCGAGTACTAGTAAGTGTTCCATAGATTTCGTGTTTGTTTTGAATACAGTCAGAGAGAGTCCCTTTAGTCAGCTGTAGTGCCAGTAGTGTTAGCGTTTGTTTTGAATACAGTCGAGAGACAGGTAGTGCCTATTTTCATTGTTTTCAACAAGAAGTATCTAGTAACCACAATTTAGTAAGCTATAAGCCGCCTTTATTAAATTAGCAGTCTAGTTAAAAGTTGATTAACTCTCTACAGTAAATTCATTTCTTAGGATGGATAGGATGTGTGACTGCTGTGTACGGATGCAGGAGGAGCTGGCCACTGTTCGCGAACAGCTGAACTTGTTGATGGCCGCTGTTAGCCGTCTTCAGGCTGTTGCCTCGGAGTGTAGCGGCAGTGGGGAGTCTGGTGCGTCGCATGGTACACCCCAGGTGTTACATGCTTCGCCCACACTCCCTGTTGTCGAGACATCTTCGCGCTTACCCAGCGCGGTGGGCCCTCCCTTTCCCCAAGGGGAGTGGCAGGTTCAGAGGCGTTCGCGGCGTTCGCGGCGCACGAGGCGGAGGGTCAATGAGGAGGCTGGCCGTGTGGCATCGCCCGCTCAGCCTGTGAGTGGACATGTGGCCGCTCCTTTAGGAAGGTCCGAGCAGGCACACAGGGGGAGGGGTTTATTAGTGATTGGGAGCTCCAGCGTTAGGCGGGTGATGGAGCCCCTTAGGGAGTATTCACTCTTTCTGCTAGCCGTGGGGGGGGTCTCATACGAGATATGGAGAAGGCCCTGCCGGCGGCGGTAGAGAGCACTGGGTGCACCCGACTGCAAATTGTTGCTCATGTCGGCACCAATGACTCCTGCCGTCTGGGTTCTGAGGTCATCCTCACTTCATATAGGCCGTTGGCAGAGTTGGTGAAGGCGGAAAGCCTCGCTCGCGTGGTGGAATCTGAGCTAACTGTTTGCAGTATCGTTCCCAGAACCGATCGCGGTCCCCTGGTTTGGAGCAAAGTGGAAGGCTTAAACCAGAGGCTCAGACGATCTGCGGAGATCTGGGGTCCAAATTTCTCGACCTCCGCTCTCGGGTGGAGAAATGTAGGGTCCCCCTGAAGAGGTTAGGCGTGCACTACACGCAGGAAGCGGAGCGGCTACAAGGGTAGCGGAGTACCTGTGGAGTGCACATGTGGGTTTTTTAGGTTAGAGAATTCCCTCCCTAGGCCCGACAAGGCGCCTCCTAGACGCGACAAGGTAGTACTAGGCAAAACGCAACAGGGAATAACAATATTAATGTGCTAATAATAAAATGCAGGAGCGTGTATAGAAAGGTTCCAGAACTGCTCTCATTAATAAACAGTCACAACGCCCACATAGTATTAGGGACAGAAAGTTGGCTGAAACCAGATGTAAACAGTAATGAAATTCTAAACTCAGATTGGAATGTATACCGCAGCGACAGGCTGGACAGTGAAGGGGGAGGCGTGTTTATAGTGATAAAAAGTACAATAGTATTGAAGGAAATTGACGGAGATCTGAAATGTGAAGTAATTTGGATGAAGGTCACGGTTAAAGTCGGCTCAAACATGGTAATTGGATGTCTCTATAGGCCCCCTGGCTCAGCAGCTGTTGTGGCAGAGCACTTGAAGGAAATTTTGGAAAACATTTCGAGTAGATTTCCCGACCATGTTATAGTTCTGGGTGGAGACTTTAATTTGCCGGATATAGACTGGGAGACTGAAACGTTTATAACGGGTGGCAGGGACAAAGAATCCAATGAAATCTTTTTAAGTGCATTATCTGAAAACTACCCTGAGCAGTTAAACAAAGAACCGACTCGCGGCGATAACATATTAGACCTTCTGGTGACAAACAGACCCGAACTATTTGAAACAGTTAACGCAGAACAGGGAATTAACGATCATAAAGCGGTTACTGCATCAATGGTTTCAGCCGTAAATAGAAATATTACAAAAGGCAGGAAGATTTTTCTGTTTAGCAAAAGTGACAAAAAGCAGATTTCAGAGTACTTGACGGCTAAACACAAAAGTTTTGTTTCAAGTACAGATAGTGTTGAGGATCAGTGGACAAACTTCAAAACCATCGTACAATATGAATTAGATGAGTATGTGCCAAGCAAGATAATAAGAGATGGAAAAGGGCCCCCGTGGTACAACAACCGAGTTAGAAAACTGCTGCGGAAGCAAAGGGAACTTCACAGCAAACATAAACATAGCCAAAGCCCTGCAGACAAACAAAAATTACGCGAAGCGAAATGTAATGTGAGGAGGGCTATGTGAGAGGCGTTCAGTGAATTCGAAAGTAAAGTTCTGTGTACTGACTTGGCAGAATATCCTAAGAAATTTTGGTCCCATGTATGGAAGTGAAACATGGACGATAAATAGTTTGGACAAGAAGAGAATAGAAGCTTTCGAAATGTGGTGCTACAGAAGAATGCTGAGGATTAGATGGGTAGATCACATAACTAATGAGGAAGTAATGAATAGGATTGGGGAGAAGAGAAGTTTGTGGCACAACTTGACCAGAAGAAGGGATCGGTTGGTAGGACATGTTCTGAGGCATCAAGGGATCACCAATTTAGTATTGGAGGGCAGCGTGGAGGGTAAAAATCGTAGAGGGAGACCAAGAGATGAATACACTAAGCAGATTCAGAAGGATGTAGGTTGCAGTAGGTACTGGGAGATGAAAAAGCTTGCACAGGATAGAGTAGCATGGAGAGCTGCATCAAACCAGTCTCAGGACTGAAGACCACAACAACAACAACAACATGTCAAAGCGGTAGGTGGATCAAAACAAAATGTCCAGGCACTCTGTGACCAAAATGGTACTGAAACAGAGGATGACAGACTAGAGGCCAAAATACTAAATGTCTTTTTTGAAAGCTGTTTCACAGAGGAAGACTGCACTGTAGTTCCCTCTCTAGATTGTTGCACAGATGACAAAATGGTAGATATCGAAATAGACGACAGAGGGAAAGAGAAGCAATTAAAATCGCTCAAAAGAGGAAAGGCCGCTGGACCTGATGGGATACCAGTTCGATTTTACACAGAGTACGCGAAGGAACTTGCTCCCCTTCTTGCAGCGGTGTACCGCGGATCTCTAGAAGAGCGTAGCGTCCCAAAGGATTGGAAAAGGGAACAGGTCAACCCCGCTTTTAAGAAGGGACGTCGAACAGATGTGCAGAACTATAGACCTATATCTCTAACGTCGATCAGTTGTAGAATTTTGGAACACGTATTATGTTCGAGTACAATGACTTTTCTGGAGACTAGAAATCTACTCTGTAGGAATCAGCATGGGTTTCGAAAAAGACGATCGTGTGAAACCCAGCTCGTGCTATTCGTCCAGAGCCTCAGAGGGCCATAGACACGGGTTCCCAAGTAGATTCCGTGTTTCTTGACTTCCGCAAGGCGTTCGATACAGTTCCCCACAGTCGTCTAATGAACAAAGTAAGAGCGTATGGACTATCAGACCAATTGTGTGATTGGATTGAAGAGTTCCTAGATAACAGAACGCAGCATGACATTCTCAATGGATAGAAGTCTTCCGAAGTAAGAGTGATTTCAGGTGTGCCGCAGGGGAGTGTCATAGGACCGTTGCTATTCACAATACGCATAAATGACCTTGTGGATGACATCGGAAGTTCACTGAGGCTTTTTGTAGATGATGCTGTGGTGTATTGAGAGGTTGTAACAATGGAAAATTGTACTGAAATGCAGGAGGATCTGCAGCGAATTGACGCATAGTGCAGGGAATGGCAATTGAATCTCAATGTAGACAAGTGTAATGTGCTGCGAATACATAGAAAGATAGATCCCTTATCATTTAGCTACAAAATAGCAGGCAGCAACTGGAAGCAGTTAATTCCATAAATTATCTGGGAGTAGGCATTAGAAGTGATTTAAAATGGAATGATCATACAAAGTTGATCGTCGGTAAAGCAGATGCCAGACTGAGGTTCATTGGAAGAATCCTAAGGAAATGCAATCCGAAAATAAAGGAAGTAGGTTACAGTACACTTGTTCGCCCACTGCTTGAATATTGCTCACCAGTGTGGGATCCGTACCAGATAGGGTTGATAGAGGAGATAGAGACGATCCAACGGAGAGCAGCGCGCTACGTTACAGGATCATTTGGTAATAGCGAAAGCGTTACGGAGATGACAGATTAACTCCAGTGGAAGACTTTGCAGGAGAGATGCTCAGCAGCTCGGTACGGGCTTTTGTTGAAGTTTCGAGAACGTACCTTCACCGAGGAGTCAAGCAGTATATTGCTCCCTGCTACGTATATCTCGCGAAGAGACTATGAGGATAAAATCAGAGAGATTAGAGCCCACACAGAGGCATACCGACGATATTTCTTTCCACGAACAATACGAGACTGGATTAGAAGGGAGAACCGATAGAGGTACTCAAAGTATCCTCCGCCACACACCGCCAGGTGGCTTACGGTGTATGGATGTAGATGTAGAACGTTTCTGCTGAATATACTATTCAGCATATAGGTTAAACAGTCAGTCTCAATTGTTGAATGGCTAGCGTAACGGCTGCCATGCGGAGGTCACGCGTTCGATTCCCGGTATTGCCAAGGATTTTTTCCTGGTAGGAAGGACTGGTACGGAGTGCACTCAAATTTTTGGTGCAAACTGAGAAGCTACTTGGCTGAGTAATAGCGGCTCCACAGTCTGGAGAGCCTGCAAAACGGCTGGGAAAGTGGTGTGCCCCTCCATGGCACATCAGCATGGCGCCGAAAGGCAGAGGATGACACGGCGGCCTGGAGACATCCCTTGGGCCTTGACTGGCATATCGAGGAGCTCTCCTTTTTATATAGGTTGAAATGAATGTAAGATCACTACGAGATTTAAGGATCACAACGCATACGTAGAGAAACTCGTGGCAGAACGAGATTCTTAAGGTTTAAAAATATTTTGCAAAATAAAAGGAGCAAGGGTAAACGTTTCCTAAAGATATAAAAAAATCACCTTACAGTATAACCTAAAGTATGTTGCTTGTAAATTACTTAAATCTGTGTGTTAAATATTTTTTACGTTTTTTCAATGAAATATTTGCATTTTTCACGTTCTGCCACACCCACACGGAAGAATGGGCTAAGTATTAGGCTAAGGAATACGCAATCTTCAAAATAATTGTTAGCAGTAGGAAAATATTGTAACATCACTATCAAAAACTGCAGTGACTTTCAATTCTTTATACCACGTTCCTGGCATTTTATTGAACCCCATCGCTCGTACACAAGATGTGTTTTTTGGCTTGCGAATAGACAACATAAGATTTATAGTAATAAATGCTATAACTCAGTCTAGCTGAACACCTTTCTTGGTAAAATCTGGGAGATAAGCCATATGTTTCTGCTATCTGATTGTCTGATGATCTGACAATGAGAAATTTAATCATTGGACTAAAAAATCTACTCACCATTTGCTTCAGGTACGCTACCAGCTTATCTTTTTGTTCTGCATGGACCACATTTTTAAATTTCGCATCTGACTTCTCAACTCTATCGTTGGGATTATATTTACCTTTACAAACATATCTTTCCAAAGATGAGTTGGGTATGTTATACTCCTAGAAGCTTTTAAAACTCCCATTTTAGAAGATAAAGCAGCTGAATCCATAATTTCTATTGATATAATATCCAATTTCTGTCTGTCAGTCATTCAAATTTAAGTTCACATCATCTTAGAAACGCAAGGCAAAAAAAGAAGTCTAGAGTTTGAAATCTACTTGGATCACAAAATGAAGGAGCAGAACGGCACGCTATCCCATTTCTCCCAAGCGCGCATTTCAGGTTAACGACTTTTATTGAGCATAATACACTATTGGCCATCGAAATTGCAACACCAAAGAGAAATGCAGATGGTAAACGGATATTCATTGGACAAATATATTATACTAGAACTGACATGTGATTACATTTTCACGCAATTTGGGTGCATAGATCCTGAGAAATCACTACCCAGAACAGCCACCTCTGGCCGTAATAACGGCTTTGATACGCCTGGGCATTGAGTCTAACAGAGCATGGATGGCGTGTACAGGTACAGCTGCCCATGCAGCTTCAGCACGATGCCACAGTTTATCAAGAGTAGTGATTGGCGTATTGTGACGGGCCAGCTGCTCAGCCACCATTGACCAGACGTTTTCAATTGGTGAGAGATCTGGAGAATGTGCTGGCCAGGGCAGCAGTCGAACATTTTCTGTATCCAGACAGGCCAGTACTGGACCCGCAACATGCGGTCGTGCATTATCCTGCTGAAATGTAGGGTTTCGCAGGGATCGAATGAAGGGTAGAGCCACGGGTCGTAACACATCTGAAATGTAATGCCCACTGTTCAAAGTGCCGTCAATGCGAACAAGAGGTGACCAAGACGTGTAACCAATGGCACCCCATACCATCACGCCGGGTGATACGCCAGTATGGCGATGACATTTACACGCTTCCAATGCGCGTTCACCGCCATGTCGCCAAACACGGATGCGACCATCATGATGCTGTAAACAGAACCTGGATTCATCCGAAAAAATAACGTTTCGCCATTCGTGCACCCAGGTTCGTCGTTGAATACACCATCGCAGCCGCTCCTGTCTGTGATGCAGCGTCAAGGGTAACCGCAGCCATGGTCCCCGAGCAGATAGTCCATGCTGCTGCAAACGTCGTCGAACAGTTCGTGCAGATGGTTGTTGTCTTGCAAACGTCCCCGTCTGTTGACTCAGGGATCGATACGTGGGTGCACGAACGCTACAGCCATGCGGATAAGATGCCTGTCATCTCGGCTGCTAATGATACGAGGCCGTTGGGATCCAGCACGGCGTTCCGTATTACCCTCCTGAACCCACCGACTCCATATTCTGCTAACAGTCATTGGATTTCGACCAACGCGAGCAGCAGTGTCGCGATACGATAAACTGCAATCGCGATAGGCTACAATCCGATCTTTATCAAAGTCGGAAACGTGATGATATGCATTACTCCTCCTTACACGAGGCATCACAACAACGTTTCACCAGCCAACGCCGGTCAACTGCTGTTTGTGTATGAGAAATCGGTTGGAAACTTTCCTCATGTCAGCACGTTGTAGGTGTCGCCACCGGCGCCAACCTTGTGTGAATGCTCTGAAAAGCTAATCATTTGCATATCACAGCATGTTCTTCCTGTCGGTTATATTTCGCGTCTGCAGCACGTCATCTTCGTGGTGCAGCAATTTTACGGATGGTTTGTTGCTGGTCTGTGGTTCATAAGATATTGCCATTTCTCTCTACCATTTTTCGGAATAGCCACTGGAGGGGAGACTCCTTTTTCACAAAGCTGTATATTTGGATAAATTCGGAATTATGGCCGTTCACTTTATGTTATCTACCATTCGTGTACTGAGTGACAACTGCGCATTACGCAGCATTAGAAACCAAATGTTCATGAGTATTACCCTAATCCGCCGTTTCATATCTGCCAAGGCAGTTGGTAAGCCTTTGTAAACATTCTTCGGCTTTCCCCGCAGAAACAAATCTCGTGGTGTCAGATTAGGAGAACCGGCTAGGTCGTTCGCAGGTTCGTCCTGTCCAGCGTAAGGGAAACACAGGTATAAGACAGATGGGAGAGTGCACTGCGCTGTGAATTAGAAAGGATCACACTGTTATTACATTTATATCTGTGTCGATACTATCAAATCCTCTAACAGTGGCCAAATTCGTTGCGCAGGGAAATTCATATAACTGATTGTCTTCAGTGACCTGTCTGCGGAAACCGCTCTGACATGTGGCACACCATTTCTCATAGCTCATAAACACTTCTTAAAAATTAAAGTTCCATTTCACGAACGTAATAGGAATTGATGACTGAAAGACATCGTGAAAACTGAGGATTTAGTGGTTCAACATACTCTTCCAGATTTTAACCGCAATACCTCAAGAACTGTTGCGATCAGAGTCCCACGGACGTTTCCTGTGATTCTAGAAATTATTCTGTACTTACACTGAACGTATTAATTTCGTAAGCCCATGGTTGCAATTCCATGGTACAAAAATCGCATGCCAATTGCTCATAATTTTTTGTAAACATTTTCTTTTATAAACCCATTTGTTGTATCCGCTTTATAAATCATTATTAGTAATCATTTTATCAGTTATAAACTCTTTATTCAACAAAAATTATTTGTTTTATAGTTATTGTAATGGACTGTAAGAAGGAAACTGCGCGAATAACATTTAAATGTCTTAAAATTTTAATTGAAATTCTCGTAAGTTTTAAAACCCATGAAATATCAGCAGAGGCGCATAATCTGAGTAAGCCGAAATAATATCCCAGATGTATAACGCTTGTGCATTTGACTATAAGACATATTCCACTGGACTCGCATTCGGGAGGACGACAGTTCAAACCCGCGTCAGCCATCCTGATTGAGGTTTTCCGTGATTTCCCTAAATCGCTTCAGGCGCATGCCGGGATAATTCCATTGAAAGGACACGGCTGATTTTCTCCACCATCCATCCATAATCAGACGGGACCGATGACCTCCCTGTTTGGTCTCCTCCCTCAAGTCAATCAATCAATCAATCTTATTCCGCCCCTGCTCTTAAAACTGCTGGTTCGATGTGCTGCAACTTTGCCTCTGTCTCCTCGTAGGTCACTTGTCTTCACAAGCCTCAGCACCACAAAACCTTGCCCTTCGAGTCTCACTATTTAAAAAATGTTCAAATGTGTTTGAATCCCTAAGGGACCAAACTGCTGAGGTCATCGGTCCCTAGACTTACACACTACTTAAACTAACTTATGCTAGGAACAACACACAACACACACCCATGTCCGAGGGAGGACTGGAACCTCCGGCGGGGGGGGGGGGGGGGGGGGTCGCGCAGTCCGTGACACGACGCCTCAAACCACCCGGCCACTACGCGCGGCTTCACCCCATAATTGTTGGACCGCAGATTTACTTGTCTATTCGCAAACCGTTGTGGTAATCAGTTTTTCTGAAAGGTGCAAGAACATCTCATACCTCTTCAAGTCGAGTTTCAATTTTAAATCAACTTATAAGCCCTGTTAACGATAAAATTTGCGTAGAAGTTATACATTTGCCATATAACATCTGCCCTCATGTGCTGCTTAGCAGCGGCACTCTTGTCGTTCACACTGCCTCGAATCTTTACATTTAGGTGTTTCAATACTGGCCATTTGGGCTGCTAATAAAATATCGATATATTGATGTTTTTCCAAAAAGTATCGATATACATCGATGAAATTATTCTCCCTATATACACTCCTGGAAATTGAAATAAGAACACCGTGAATTCATTGTCCCAGGAAGGGGAAACTTTATTGACACATTCCTGGGGTCAGATACATCACATAATCACACTGACAGAACCACAGGCACATAGACACAGGCAACAGAGCATGCACAATGTCGGCACTAGTACAGTGTATATCCACCTTTCGCAGCAATGCAGGCTGCTATTCTCCCATGGAGACGATCGTAGAGATGCTGGATGTAGTCCTG
The DNA here is from genome assembly GCF_023864345.2 of Schistocerca serialis cubense. Lineage (NCBI taxonomy): Eukaryota > Metazoa > Arthropoda > Insecta > Orthoptera > Acrididae > Schistocerca > Schistocerca serialis. Next base: position 151,077,502 of record NC_064640.1, read on the forward strand.
TGGAACGGCTTGCCATGCCATTTCCACCTGGCGCCTCAGTGGACCAGCGTTCGTGCTGGACGTGCAGACCGCGTGAGACGACGCTTCATCCAGTCCCAAACATGCTCAATGGGGGACAGATCCGGAGATCTTGCTGGCCAGGGTAGTTGACTTACACCTTCTAGAGCACGTTGGGTGGCACGGGATACATGCGGACGTGCATTGTCCTGTTGGAACAGCAAGTTCTCTTGCCGGTCTAGGAATGGTAGAACGATGGGTTCGATGACGGTTTGGATGTACCGTGCACTATTCAGTGTCCCCTCGACGATCACCAGCGGTGTACGGCCAGTGTAGGAGATCGCTCCCCAGACCATGATGTCGGGTGTTGGCCCTGTGTGCCTCGGTCGTATGCAGTCCTGATTGTGGCGCTCACCTGCACGGCGCCAAACACGCATACGACCATCATTGGCACCAAGGCAGAAGCGACTCTCATCGCTGAAGACGACACGTCTCCATTCGTCCCTCCATTCACGCCTGTCGCGACACCACTGGAGGCGGGCTGCACGATGTTGGGGCGTGAGCGGAAGACGGCCTAACGGTGTGCGGGACCGTAGCCCAGCTTCATGGAGACGGTTGCGAATGGTCCTCGCCGATACCCCAGGAGCAACAGTGTCCCTAATTTGATGGGAAGTGGCGGTGCGGTCCCCTACGGCACTGCGTAGGATCCTACGGTCTTGGCGTGCATCCGTGCGTCGCTGCGGTCCGGTCCCAGGTCGACGGGCACGTGCACCTTCCGCCGACCACTGGCGACAACATCGATGTACTGTGGAGACCTCACGCCCCACGTGTTGAGCAATTCGGCGGTACGTCCACCCGGCCTCCCGCATGCCCACTATACGCCCTCGCTCAAAGTCCGTCAACTGTACATACGGTTCACGTCCACGCTGTCGCGGCATGCTACCAGTGTTAAAGACTGCGATGGAGCTCCGTATGCCACGGCAAACTGGCTGACACTGACGGCGGCGGTGCACAAATGCTGCGCAGCTAGCGCCATTCGACGGCCAACACCGCGGTTCCTGGTGTGTCCGCTGTGCCGTGCGTGTGATCATTGCTTGTACAGCCTTCTCGCAGTGTCCGGAGCAAGTACGGTGGGTCTGACACGCCGGTGTCAATGTGTTCTTTTTTCCATTTCCAGGAGTGTATCAATATCAAAAAGCCGATTTCGAATCCCAATATATTTATTTTATATTATATTTTTTCATAAATATTTGAAGTTGTTCTTTTGAAAACGTAGTAGAACATAATTTTACTTTCATCACGTCCAGTTTTTCTCTTTGACTGTGTGAGAAAGTACATGTGGCACAAAAGAACTCCAATTGCACGCGTGAGGGGGGGGGGGGGGGGAATGGGGGAGTGGGGGAGGGGGATGTGACTGGGATTACAAGTTTCTCGATGTGAAGAAATAGCACACCAGTTGCGTTAAAAACCATTTTAACGCAACTACTGTGCTATTTCTTCACATCGGCATTCTTCAAAACAGTTGCTGAAAATTATGAAAAAAATCTAAATGACAAGATTGGTGTTTACGGTGAATGGAGACGTGTTAGAGGAAATGCAGAAGTAATCGGCACTCGGCGCTGCCAACAGAAACTACAGCGCTTAGCTTCACCACGCAGTTTTGACACTAGAGCTACTAGGTCACTGACATTCATAGAAATGAAGAAACAGGGAAGTCGACATGAAGTGTACCGGACAAATCCGATATGTGACCAACCCGATGACGTACCCATCGGGCACCTTTTATTGAGCCACTTACATGAAGTTTCCATTGTTAGCAAAGCGTTTATCGACAAGTGTGAACGTGCATCGTTTTCCTTTCAGTTATTGTTCTAAGGGGGATAAACAGGCTGCTAGCTGTTTGATGTAAAAAATATCTAGTAATAAATCAATACTTAAATTAACAGCTCTAAAACCGGCGGTATATTTACAATGTGCAACCGATTTTTTTATAGGCAGGTACGTCCATATTGTTTCCGTCGATAAATCGATACCATCCTTCAATATATAAAGAGATGACAATGATATTTTTTTGAATGTCAATATATCAAATACCCGATGTTTTTAAATCTCTCAACAGTCCTACTGGTCATCTCAGACCTTGTAGCTAACATGATCACTTATCTAAAACTGATTCTTGGGTAGCTGTATCTAGTACACACTACATTTAAATTTACGTTGGTAACAGGATATTCTCAATGATCAGTTGCGTCATCCTCTCCTTACGCTGTGTTCCTTAGCTCCTCTGAATCTATGTAGAATGCTCCTGCTATCTTAGCACCTCGAACAGTCCTCCCCGAAGGGGGTGTGTCTAACAAGTATCGGAAATCGTTTCTTTGATTCTCCTTTCTTGGGCCATGTCTTGTGTCAGGTCCACGAAATTCCACAATTTCGACCCTTCCTTCTTTCCGATCGTCACATCTCTAGTTATATGGCCGAGTGTCATGTCTCCAGTTATTTCTCTCATCATCTAGCCGATACAGTGATCTTCATCGTCTGTGTTCATTTCGCCTATCTACCCATTTCCATTTCTTCATGGAGAGTGTCTCATTCTCCAGTTTCGATTATAAGATTGCTGTCTTTCAGGTGGAAAATGTCTGAGTAAAATGCAACGGTTCCCTAGCTTCCGCACTTCAGTTGTAACTTCACTTTGCCAGTAAGTGCTAGAATCCACGTATAGAGCGCATGTTCCTACTGGTGATTATAATTTACCTCTGGATTTGACATGGAAATTTCGTCAGACAAATTCCTATCAGTTCTACCGGCTTGTAAGACACTTCTAAGAATTGGTGTATACCAACCATCTATTCGTAATACTGTATTTGATCCTGCCACCTCGAATCTGTGTAATGAGCCATCATCAATATCCTCAGTTTATCTTACTCTTGTGTTGGCTTCGTCCAGTAGGCAAGTAAGAATGCGCGTTTCAATTCTTCGTACGTTGTACACTCTACTGCAGCCATTCTCATTCTCGCTGCTGCTAGTTCTCTAAGGTGTGTACACACAAAATTAATCTTCAAAACCTGTGACCACGCTCTAGGGAAAGCCTCTCGGAACTGTTTAATCCGTTTTTGGGAGTAAGCGGTTCTGTGCACCCGAGAACAATGAATATTTTTGCACTAGTATAAACTGTTTTCTGATTTCTTCTTCATTTTGTTGTGGTGGTGATTACCGGTGGAACTGAATACTCCCATGATGCAACATAACCTGTATTTCAGCTCTCTTCGTTCTTCATCCTCCAATTCTTCTCTTCGCCTCGTCATGTTCAGTCTTCCATTGCTGCATGAGCTTCTACTACTCTCCTTCTCCTGCATTAGCGCATCTGATCTTTCCCTGTTCTTGAGGGTAATATGAGCCTGCATCTCCTTGAACTGTACCAAGTCTTTAATCTCATCTTATTCGCGTACTCTTTCTGGTGCTGTACCATCGGATCTAGTTTCGTTGTGTAGCGACAACTGCTCGACAGCGGTGGTTAATATTTGGACTTAATATATTACTTTTCCTAGCCTGTTCTTCTGTGAGCTTACGAGCTCCTACTTCTATGACTTCATTATCCCAGTATTACTCTTTAATCTGTCTGTGATCTCCCTTGTATTCTGCTTCAACGTGTGTACTTCCGTATTAATGCCTTGCGCTTGCTCATCGATCTTCTTCACGAGCTGTTTTTTCACCACGGTAACCTGGCTATCAGTCTTCTTGTCTAACTGTTTACTTTGCTCCTCGCATTTCTTCATGTGATCATCGAGTTTCTTGTTCATGGCACCTACTTATTCATCTGCCTTTGCATTTTAATTTGTAAACAGCTTCCTGTTTTGGTTGGTGGATTCGGGAGAGCGTACCAAACAACGAAGTTATCGGTCCCATCGGATTAAGGAAGGATGGGGGAGGAAATCGGCCGCGCCCTTTCGCAAGATCCATCCCAGCATTTGCCTGAGGCGATTTAGGGAAATCACGGAAAATCTACATCAGGATATCCGGACGCTGGTTTGAACCGTCTTCCTCCCGAATGCGAGTCCAGTGTGCAGACCAACGCTCCACCTCTGTCGGTCCTACCTATATCATCAAATTGTACGTCACTTTTTTCCTCGCTTTTCTTAAATGAGTCTCCTCACTTTTCTTGAATAAAGTTTGGCTATTCTCAAATCGTCCACCAATTTTCTACAACAGCGCGTCATTTCTGTTGCACTGTTAAATGACAAAACTATGCAGATCGAGTGCTACCAGCTGTTGAGGTGTGAGCACACAACTGGCATCGGTCTGTGCTGCACTTTCGTGGACCGTTATTTGGGAAGTCTCCGCTACACGTTAATTTTCCCTATCATCTTCTCTTCTAAACTCAGTTTCTGACATTTCTTTATTAACCTGCACCTGACTTTGCTCATTCTCCCATTAGTTTCATTTTGTGATGATATATCCCACAGCTGGCTGAAATTTGCATGTTGAATATTGTCCTACTGCACCCGCATGTCTGCACCAGTGTCTACGTTTTAGATTAAACGGAAGTTCTCTCTCTACCTCGCCCATTCTCGCTAAGCTTCTAGCTCGTGTCCTTGTAAATTTCGGCACGCCCTAACTGTAACTCAAAACTTCGGCACACTTAACCTTGGAATAAAACCAACAGCTCCAATGAACGGAGCAAATCACACATATCCACTACAATTAAATGCCCCTCTTAACACAAAATACACAAAGCCCACAGAAAACAAAAAAGTCCTCCTAAAGTTCAATACTGATCTTGAGCTGGACAACGACGGGCATACATGGAGGAGACAGAAGTTATGGGATACCTCCCAGTATCATTTCGGATCTCCTTTTGTCCGTTGTAGTGCAACAACTTGACTTGGCGTGGTCTCAACAAGTCACTGGAAGTTTGCTGCAAAAATAATGAGCGATGTTGCCTCTATAGCCTTCCATAACTGCGAAAGTGTTGCCAGTGCAGGATTTTGAGCACGAACTGATATCTCGATTATGTCTCGTAAATGTTCGATGGCATTCGTGTCTGGTGATCTGGATGGCCAAATAATTCGCTTGAACTCTCCATAAAGTTCTTCAAACCAATTGCGAACAATTGTGGTCTGGTGGCATGGTGCACTGTCATCCTTAAACATTCCATTGGTGTTTGGGGTCATGAAGTCCACGAATGGCTGTAAATGGTCTCCAGGTAGCCGAAAATAACCAATTCCAGTCAATAGTCCGTTCAGTTGGACCAGAGGAACCAGTTCATTCCATGTAAACACAGCCCTCATCATTGTGGAGGCACCACCAGCTTGCACAGTGTCTAGTTGACAACTTGGGTTCATGGCGTCATGGCGTCAGTGTCACATCCTAACCCTACCATTAGCTCCTACAGCTGAAATTGGGACTCATCTGACAAGGACACAGTTTTACAGTCGCCTAAGGTCCAACCGATATGTTCACGAGCTTAGGAGAGGCGATGTCGTGCTGTTATCAAAGGCACTAGCTTCAGTCGTCTACTGCTATAGCCCATTAGCGCCAGATTCGCCTCACTGTCCTAACGGATGCATTCTTCATACGTGTCACATAGATTTCTGCGTTTATTTTATACAGAGTTGCTTGTCCATTGGCACTGAAAACTCTACGTAAACGCTGCTGTCTCGGTAGTTAAGTGACGGCCGTCGGCCACAGCGGTGGCCGTGGTGAGGGATAAAGCTTAGAATTTGGTATTCTCTACACTATAGATCCCGGAATATAAAATTTCCTAACGATTTCCGAAATGGAATGTCCTATACGTCTAGCTCCAACTACCATTCCGCGTTCAAAGTCTGTTAATTCCCATGGTGCAGCGATAATCACGTCGAAAACCTTTTCACATGAATCACCTAAGTACAAATAACAGCTTCGCCACTGCACTACCACTTTACACCTTCTGTACTAGTTTCTACTACCATCTGCATATCGCTATCCCATGACTTTTGACACCTCAGTGTATACCAACCACACCTTATTGGAATAACAAACGTAAAAAGGTTACGCACCGGTAACTTAAAATAATGTATATTTGCTCATTTAATGATTACAGAGATGGCAAGCTCAGATCCTTCTTTAGATAGTATCTATGACTTGGGAAAATAAATTTCACGGATCTAATTGTGGTATATAGAGTCCGCAAGTAAATACATCCTGAACAGAGTCGCCACTCTGTGACATGGTGGGGTATGATAGGCGCTTTCAAAATGAATGTTTAAGTGCATATATTAACGTGGCATTGTATTTCTGACATTATTAAATCGTTATTCACGAGTTCGTTTATCTACGAATGTAACGGTTATCTCAAATCAGTCAAATCTGGACAGAGGTACGGAATGTGACTCAAACGAGCGGGACAGTTTGGAAAAAAAGGAAAGTCGCTTAATAGTATCTTTATTGGGAAAAGTTATTGGCGTCGCTGTTTTGGGATACGAATGGGGTTATGGTAACTAAATATCTCCAGTGAGATGAGCAATGCTATTTTAAACTTAAATGGATGTTGTAAAAATTGGAGATTTTCAGAAGGCAAAGAAAACCCCTCAGCAAGATAATGCACCGACCCATTAAAGTGCCTTGGTAGTGTGAAAACTGAGGAATTTGCTGGTTGAAGTGTTGAAACATCCGTAATGTTTTCCTGATTTGGCTCCCTCAGATTCCATACGTTCCTTATACTGAATGTCTTCCTCGCTGGTCAGCGTTAATCTTGCAGCCAAGAAGTGATTTCAGTTGTAGACACGTATTTTACAGAACTTACGCAGGAGCGCAACAGAGATGGAATACCGCTGGATGAAGTGTGTTAAAGGTATACGAGTTTATGTTGGAAAATAAGAGGTTTAAAACATTTAAATTTTCGTACTCTCCAATAACCCGAGAACTTTTCAGATTACCCTCACATGCGGGGTTGCCCAGAAAGAAATGCACCGCATTTTTTTTTCTTCAACAGTTCTTTGTTGAACATAATGAGAGTTACACACACGAAAGAATGTTGTTTTATCTACACGCCCTATTTTTACACGTAATTTCCATCCCATTCCAGCCGGCCGGTGTGGACGAGCGGTTCTGGGCGCTTCAGTCTGGAACCGCGCGAACACTACAGTCGCAGGTTCGAATCCTGCCTCCGGCATGGATGTGTGTGATGTCCTTAGGTTAATTAGGTTTAAGTGGTTCTAAGTCCTAGGGGACTGATGACCTTGCCGGCCGCGGTGGTCTCGCGGTTCTAGGCGCACAGTCCGGAACCGTGCGACTGCTACGGTCGCAGGTTCGAATCCTGCCTCGGGAATGGATGTGTGTGATGTCCTTAGGTTAGTTAGGTTTAAGTAGTTCTAAATTCTAGGGGACTGATAACCACGGCAGTTGAATCCCATAGTGCTCAGAGCCATTTGAACCATTTGGACTGATGACCTCAGATGTTAAGTCCCATGGTGCTCAGAGCCTTTTTAGCCGTTCCGTTCCGTGGCCTACCTCCAGCGCGAAACAAGGGCGTGTATGCCCTGTCGGTACCAATACTTATCCTGGTGGCGGAGACTATTTTCACTGTGTGAGTCACCTCCTCATCGTCCTCAAAACGTCTTCTGCGAATGGAATTCTTTAATGGCCCAAAACAAGTGAGAGTCCGAGGGGGCTAGGTCAGGGCTGTAGGATGGAGGGGTAACACTGTCCAACCCTGTTTTGCGATGTGTTCAGCAGTCCTCAGACTTGTGCGAGGCCAAGCGTTGACGTGTTTCAGCACTACATCTCCTGGGTTGCTATGGCGCCGACGTCGCCAGTAGCGCGTGTTGAGTTTTGTTAATGTATTGACATATGCTTATGAATTAATGGCACCACCTCTTGGCATCACATCAATTAGAATCACACCTTCACAATCCTAGAACATGTTGATCATGACCTTACCGGTGGAAGCAGTTACTTTGAATTTTTCTTCTGTGGGGAGTGGGAACGGTGCCATTCTGTCGACTGTCGTTTTGTTTCGGGCTCAAACTGGTGTACCCAGGTTTCACCACCTGTCACAATCCAGGACCAGAAGGCTTCCCCCTCAGTTTCAAAACGTTTGCAAGTCCAGACAAATGTTTTTTCTATGCGATTTGTGATCCACCTTTACACAGAGCGGGACCCATCTTGCACAAATTTTTGAATATCCCAGAGTGCGGATAATTGCTCCACACTTCCTATGTTGATCGACAGATGCAGAGCCAACTGCCGAGTCGTAATGCGTCTGTCCTCGCGAATGACAACATCAGCTCGCTGCAACATGTCAGATGTGACAGCCGTGGATAGTCTCCCCGACCGCTACAAATCGTTAACCTCAGCCGAACCGCCTTCTGATATCCTCACCCTCTGTGCCCACAACTGTACTTCTGTCGACAGCAGATGCTCAATAGCCTTTGCACAAGCGTTTGTGCATATTCCCCATAGTTTCTTTCTCTGCAGTGAGAACTTCAACGACGGCACGTTGCTTGTAACTTACATCCCCTACAGACGCCATTTTGAATCTGTCATGCAGCTACGTTTTCTGTTGGAAGTGACGGAAACCTGGCGCGCTCACTCGGTAGACCTCAGATAATATATATGTAACGTTTCGCATTCGTAGCATTGTTTTCGGCTGAGAAGAAAAAATCTACGTCTACATCTACATCCATACTCCGCAAGCCACCTGACGGTGTGTGGCGGAGGGTACCTTGAGTACCTCTATCGGTTCTCCCTTCTATTCCAGTCCCGTATTGTTGGTGGAAAGAAGGATTGTCCGTATGCTTCTGTGTGGGCTCTAATCTCTCTCATTTTATCCTCATGGTCTCTTCGCGAGATATACGTAGGAGGGAGCAATATACTGCTTGACTCCTCGGTGAAGGTATGTTCTCGAAACTTTAACTTAAGCCCGTACCGAGCTACTGAGCGTCTCTCCTGCAGTGTCTTCCACTGGAGTTTATCTATCATCTCCGTAACGCTTTCGCGATTACTAAATTATCCTGTAACGAAGCGCACTGCTCTCCGTTGGATCTTCTCTATCTCTTCTATTAACCCTATCTGGTACGGATCCCACACTGGTGAGCAGTATTCAAGCAGTCGGCGAACAAGTGTACTTTAACCTACTTACTTTGTTTTCGGATTGCATTTTCTTAGGATTCTTCCAATGAATCTCAGTCTGGCATCTGCTTTACCGACGATCAACTTTATATGATCATTCCATTTTAAATCACTCCTAATGCGTACTCCCAGATAATTTATGGAATTAACTGCTTCCAGCTGCTGACCTGCTATTTTGTAGCTAAATGATAAGGGATCTATCTTTCTATGTATTCGCAGCACATTACACTTGTCTACATTGAGATTCAATTGCCATTCCCTGCACTATGCGTCAATTCGCTGCAGATCCTCCTGCATTTCAGTACAATTTTCCATTGTTACAACCTCTCGATACACCACAGCATCATCTACAAAAAACCTCAGTGAACTCCCGATGTCATCCACAAGGTCATTTATGTATATTGTGAACAGCAACGGTCCTACGACACTCCCCTGCGGCACACCTGAAATCACTCTTACTTCGGAAGACTTCTCTCCATTGAGAATGTCATGCTGCGTTCTGTTATCTAGGAACTCTTCTCTCCAATCACACAATTGGTCTGATAGTCCATATGCTCTTACTTTGTTCATTAAATGCGGTGGATTACTTTCTGAGCAGCGCTCGCTGCACTCCACGACGTTACCGTTACGTTATCTCGTTTCTCCAGGATGACTGGCGAGCTGTTGCACAGTGTTGATGATGTGTTCGGTACGGGGAAGCCTGGGGCGTCTGCGTGTAGTGGTGGCGGCACACGAATAATTTGACGGTGAGTCAAGCGAGAAGGCGGAACCGGTCACGGTGTGGCTGCGTGGGGAGGGTGAGCGGCCGTCCCCACATCCCGTTTTCGTGTCCGCGCCGCCCTCGCCGTTCAATAAAAATCCCCGCCACCGGCATTGTGTCATTTCATTGGCAACAACCGTATACAATGCGACGAGGCCGGCCACACGCCGCCAGCCACGAGTCGCCTTCTCGCTGCTTCCTCGCCCCGCCAGCTGCTCACAAAGATCCGTTTCTTATGTCGGTAGGCGCGTTCTCTGTTATCCAAGTTAATAGACTCCATAGTCCCTTAAAAGTGAGCGAGTCGAGGTATTTGTCCGCTGCGAGGGTTAGTTCCTTTCTGTGGCCTGGGGTGGCTCCCCTCCACATTCAGACGCCTTCCCCATTTTGTCCCGCTCCTTGGGCATTGACTTCCACGTTTGAGCTCGAAAGCTTCCCTCGCCGTACGTTCATAGTGGTTCGTGCTGTCAGCGCCCTTGTAAATATTTCGCGCTTCGGCTTAGGCTTCTTGAATGTCTACTCCAGCATACAGCAACGATTTCTATAGACTGATCGAATCTCAGCTTTGTACGGATTTCCACCTTTTATTCAACTCTGCGGGGACAGTAGCTGAATTACATACCGGCTACTGTAGTCACCTGTTATCCGGGATACAAACAGGATAATCCAGTTCAGAATGTTATTTAGAAATTCAGTAGTTGTAGCGTTTACAAGTAGAGCGTTTCGTGTACAGAACGTACCCACCTAACAATGGATAGAATTTATTCTCTCTTGAAGTTTTGAAAACCAGAAAAGTGCAGGCGTTTGCAGTGGACAATTTAATTGTAAATTTAGTTGAGTGGATAGAGCCAGAAGCCACATAGTACTCTTATTAATACACTAAATATTTCACATTGTCGTAAAGAAACGAGCAAATAAAAAACGTACAATTTATTTTCAGTCATTATCAATACTATAGGACGTGTATCAGATCTACGGCTGACTAATGTAAAATTAAATCTATAAAAGAGAAAAAAAGATTGCCTACATTCAGTGTCAAAGCAGTGTTTTCAAATAGTTGCATATTTTGTGTCCAGTGTTTCCCCTCTCAAGCCATTTGGGCAGGAATGCTGTAACCACAAACAGAAACCGAAACTGTCACTACTATACTTTGCCCAAGTATATTGCATGTAACATATGATGATAGATAAGGGGAAAACGCTTTCAATAACACACGAGATTTTTCATGAAATATTTGAAAGCATCTAATATATTTTTCATGGAAGTGATTTCTGAATGGAAGTCACCTACAACTTCCGCTTACATAGAACGTGTCAAAACATATTATATGCTAAAACTGTTTTAGTTACAAACTTAATGGGCTACTTAAATGGTATATTAACACGTAGAGGATGTGTGAGAGTGTTTCCTCTTTTAAAAATATCACAGAAAAACCTTTTCAGCACTCAGAAGGTTTAACTGTAACCATAAAAAGAGCTCCGAAGTGGTTAATGCGGTGTATTATGTGTACTGTGCTTATATCTTTCACTGTACCGGCACTGGAAACAAAATATCAGACTTTCCCTCTCAGTCCCAAATTTGTGTTCCTGTTATGGTATTCTGTGCTTGAGTCATTTACAACAAATTATGCAACGTTGAGAAAGTAAAACACCAATCATCGTTTTCCCTGCAATTCAATCATACACTTCTCTTGCTTGCAGCAGAAGGTGGATGTTGAGTAAAGCGTAGCTGTGTAACGAGCCTTTTGTGATAAAAAGAAGGAACACTTGCATAAAGTGGAACAACGGAAGCTGGAACATAAAATAATATCACAGAGTTACTTATTAATTTAGTTCTCCGCCCTCCAGCCCATCCTCTCTCCCTAAAAAAACAGTTTGGGGTTTCTGAAAGAAAATGCATTTTCATCTAACGGGCATACGAGGAGTACGAATGAGTGTTTATCTAGCAAAAAGAGGCTACAACGAAATGTGATAGGTATAAAAATACGTATGTACACTCTTTCTTATTGAGAAATTAGTGGAAATCCCTGGAAGTTGTTACGTTATTTTTATTTTCCGAAAGCTGCGCTGCAGTTTTCACACCACAACACTGATGAATATAAAGCGTTGGTATATTGTACCCTTTGTGCCAATAACACACTGTAAGTGCGTGCCTCCTTCATATATTTTCGCGATAGAGTTGCTGTAGGGCCTGGACTGTAAACCAATTATATTTTCATAGTCAATGAAAATATGCAAAAATTTTCCCATTTGAACTCAAATATCAATAGAGTAATCAGTTTACCAGTCGAACCCAAGCAATACAAAATGAGCTTGCAATACCCCAGCCCGACAAAATAAAAAGAACCGAATATGGTTCGCAAACTGTGTGAAAAACACACGAAACCTAAAAACCAAATCACACACAATGACTCAAAATTGACAGTGGAAAAGAATACTAAACAAAAAGCAACACACATAAGGACGATACACTTGGGACCAATATCGAAAAAATATTCCTAGTCTTTAAAAAAAAAACGATAAAAGTACCTTTCCGAAGAAACGACCGTCTGAAAAGAAATATTCGATTTGGAAAAAGCAAAATCTCGATTTTTGTCGACCCTGGCATACACAAAACATGGTGCAACGACTGTGTAAATTTCAGTGTCGGTCAATGAGGATGAAATTTTAACATTGTATTCAAAAACACACAAGAAATTGCGTCAGCAATCAATTAAGATTTTACCTGCATCCCAAAACACAAAGCAGAACATGTCGAAAATGCATCACCAGTTCTACACAGAATACTCAAAGACATGCCATGAACATCTTGGAAGAATTAGATAATGTACGCACACAAAAAATCATCTTTAGTGAATAGATCGATATAAAACATCAAAATTATCTAAAAAATTTTACTGACATTTTCATAAACTACAACAGATCAAAAACACAGTAAACAAAAATGTATAACCATAGATACAAATCGTAAAAAAATTATAATAACAATGAAATGCAACTAACATCAGTGCCTAGCAAAGATTACACCGCAATCATAAAAAATCATCGGGAATAAATTAAATTATCAGTCTAGCTGTCAAAAGCATTTCACTAAAATATTCAATTGAAATAGAACATATGTGATTAGAACAATTTGAGGACAAGCAGAAAACTGATAGCTTAATCACAGGAGCAATATGGGCATCTGTTCCAACTAAATGTAAGTATGTGTGTAAAGTGACCTATATGGTCAACTTTTAAAAACGTAAGTAGACTCACCAAATGTAACTCAGGTTTGCTTTACAATGACGGTATAGCTGAAACGATTTTGGAGTAAAGAAGGAGCACTACTAATTAAACAATTTGGACCTTACCTTGAATTAGTAATTATAAAATTTTCATAGTGAGTCAGATCCCTAATTTACTCCTTCATTCGTTTTCCAATTGCGGGTCCATCCATCTACGAACAGCTTTTGGGCCCTTCGTTTTACAATAAATACTTTCAATAAAGTAAGAAGTAATATGCTATACTATTTCATTTACAGAAATAAGTGGGATAGTTTTGATCGTTATATTATGGACTATATGTCCCACGTAAGAGTTACCTTTGTATCTTGGTCTGCCATGAGAGATGAAGACTGTTACAGGTAGCGATTACTTCTATACACTAAGGTGACAGAAGTCATGGCATAGCGATATGCACATATACAAATAGCTGTAGGATCGCATACACATTGTATAAAGAGGCGGTGCATTGGTGGAGATGTCATTTGTACTCAGGTAATTGATGTGAATTGACAGACTTTGAATGCAGAATGGTATTTGGAGCTAGACGCATGGGACATTCCATTTCGGAAATCGTTTGGAAATTCAGTATTCCGAGATTCACAGTGTCAAGAGTCTGCCGAGAATACCAGATTTCAGACGCTACCTCCCACCACAGACAACGCAGTGACCGACGGCCTTCACTTAAAGACCGAGTGTAGTGGCGTTTGCGTAGAGTTGTCAGTTCTAACAGACAAGCAAAACAGCGTGCAATAACCGCACAAGTCAATGCGGGACGAACGACGAACGTATCTGTTATGACAGTGTTGCAAAATTCGGCATTAGTGGGCTATGGCAGCAGACGACCGATTCGAGTGCCTTTGCTAACAGCACGACATGGCCCGCAGAGCTTCTCCTGGGCTTATGACAGGCGTTTGGAGAACCGTGACCTGGTAAAATGACTCCCGATTTCAGTTGATAAGAGCTGATGGTGAGATTCAAGTGTAGTGTACACCCCACGATGCCGTGGACTGAAGCTGTCAACAAAGTACTGTGCGTTCTCTCACAGAAAGATCCGTACCTAAAGACTGGAAAATTGCCCCAGTCACACAAATACCAAGAAAGGGAAGTAGGAGTAAACCACGGAATTACAAGTCTATATCACTAACGTCGATTTGCGGTAGGGTTTGGAACATATACTGTATTCGAACATTATGAAGTACCTCAAAGAAAACGATTTATTGACACATAGTCAGCACGGTTTCAGAAGATATCGTTTTTGTGAAACACAACTAGCTCTTTATACTCATGAAGTAATAAGTGCTATCGACAGGGGATGTCAAGTTGATTCCATATTTTTAGATTTTCAGAAGGCTTTCGACACCGTTCCTCACAAGCGTCTTCTAACCAAACTGCGTGCTTGCGGAGTATCGCCTCAGTTGTGCTACTGGATTCGTGATTTCCTGTCAGATAGGTCACAGTTCGTAGTAATAGCCGGAAAGTCATCGAGTAAAACAGAAGTAATATCTGGCGTTCCCCAAGGAAGTGCTATAGGCCCTCTATTGTTCCTGATCTATATTAACGACATAGGAGACAATCTGAGTAGCCGTCTTAGATTGTTTGCACATGATACTGTCATACACCGTCTTGTAAAGTCATCAGATGACCAAAACGAATTGCAAAATGATTTAGATAAGTATCTGTATGGTGCGAAAAGTGGCAATTGACCCTGAATAAGGAAAAGTGTCAAGTTATTCACATGAGTACTAAAAGAAATCAGGTAAATTTCGATTACGCGGCAAGTCACACAAATCTGAAGACTGTAAATTCAACTAAATGCTTAGGGATTACAATTACAAATAACCTAAATTGGAACGATCACATAGATAATATTGTGGGTAGAGCAAACCAAAGACTGCGATTCATTGGCAGAACACTTAGGAGGTGCAACAGGTCTACTAAAGAGGCTGCTTACACCACGGTTGTCCGCCCTATTCCGGAGTATTGCTGTGCGGTGTGTGATCCGCATCAGGTGGGACTGACGGATGACATCGAGAAAAGGGCAGCTCGTTTTGTATTATCGCCAAATAGGGGAGATAGTGTCACAGACATGATACGTGAACATTAAAACAGAGGGGTTTTTCGTTGCGACGAGATCTTCTCATGAAATTTCAATCACCAGTTCTCCTCCGGTTGCGAAAACATTCTGTTGGCACCCACCTACATAGGCAGAAATGATCATCGCGATAAAATAATAGAAATCAGGGCTCGCACAGAAATATTTAAGTGCTCGTTTTTCCCGCGTGCTGTTCGAGGGTGGAACGGTGGAGAGACAGCTTGAAGGTGGTCCATTGAACCCTCTGCCAGGCACTTTATTGTGAATAGCAGAGTAATCACGTAGATGTAGATGTAGATGTCCTGATGATGGCTCCATAATACTGTATGCCGTCTTTACATGGAAAAGATATTATTCTGTGGTCCAGCTGAACCGATCATTGACGGGAAATGATTATGTTCGGTTATATGTTCAAAAGTGTTCAAGTATGTGTGAAATCTTATGGGACTTAACTGCTAAGGTCATCAGTCCCTAAGCTTACACGCTACTTAACCTAAATTATCCTAAAGACAAACACACACACCCATGCCCGAGGGAGGACTCGAACCTCCGCCAGGACCAGCCGCACAGTCCATGACTGCAGCGCCGCAGACCGCTCGGCTAATCCCGCGCGGCTTCGGTTGCATGGAGACCATATGCTGCCACTCGTGGACTTTATGTTCTCAAGCAATGATGTTATGTCACTGGCCCACAATTGTTCGCGACTGGTTTCAAGAACATTCTGAGCAATTCGATCGAGTGATTTGGTCACCCATATCGTCCACATGAATCCCATCGAAAATTTATGGGACATAATCACGAGGTCAGTTCGTCATAAAATCCTACACCGGCAACACTTTCGCAGTTTCGGACGACTGTAGAGGCAGCGAGGTTCAGTATTTTAGCATGAGACTTCCATCGATTTGTTGAGTCCATGCCATATCGAGTTGCTGCACTATGCTGGGCAAAACGCTCCCAGACACGATAACAGGTGGTGTCCCACGACTTTATAGTCACCTCACAGTAGTACAGCTGGATTCTCCTGAGGTAAAATTTATTTCGTAAAACACTCGTCCACGTACTAACATCTGAAGTGAGCGAGATTTCATCCTTTATAGCGTTTAACGAAAGAGAAGAGTTTCGGTGACGAAATACGTCATTCGCTGTTTTTCATATTTTCCATCATTATAAACAAGCGTAGCTTCATTTGATGTGGGGTGACTTTTCACCTATTAGTCAGTGGGTTGTTGAGAACATTCCCCGCCAAGAGGCGCAGCCAGTGGGATATTATCTGCGGTCGTGGTTTTTTTAGAAGTGCGCTGCGTGAGGGTGCGTGGGTCCCTAGGGAGGGTGGCGGCCAGGTAGGAGAGGCGACGGCCTGTCTGCCTGCCTGCCGCACTAAATCTCCTTATAATGAAAGGGCGCACGGGATCCCAGAGGTATTGCTTTACGTGAAAATTACAAGTTTTCACGGAGACCGCCGTTCGTCATCGTAGGAAATGGGCTTGATTGTTCCACTAACGAAATAGAACACGTTTAGTGGGCTATAATTTGTTAACAGTTGTTAATCCAACAGCCCACCTTCCGGTCTTGAAATGCAGGTAATTGTTTGGTTTTAGCTCATATGAGATGGGAACTGTCTCTAGCGAAGGTCAGAACCGTCGCTCAGGTTTGTAAGCGTTCTTGAGCGAGAAGCAAGCTTTTCTCAGGCTAAGGAAAATGCAACATAAAATAGGAGCCACTTCAGTATTATTGTCACACGAGAAAATCCCAAAAGACATCAGCCTCTGCATTTCTTTTAAACACAGTGCAGTTTTGCGAAAGTAGTGTTTCGCTGTGACACCCTTGAAATATCTCCTGAGGATGACGACAGACGAAGTCATCCAAAGCTCGAAACTAACTGATCTGACGCGGCAAAAGCTCCATGAAGTATTTATTCGATAATGCGCTTTTATCCATAATGTTGTTCTCGCAACACCTTTGAGGACTTTATGGAGCAGAAAAGAATAATTATGAAATTAGGTCTGTCATTTACATGTTTTATTTTCAGCAGATTCGTAACTAAGAGAAACGAAAGAATATTCTTGCTGTGTCAGACTTCACAAAGCACTGAAAGACCTTAGTCGAAACAAGACCTTTGACGTAGACGTCATTTCCTCAGTCTTACTGAGGTCCTTGGGAAAGCCACTCTTGACAGAACTATGTCACCTCTTATGCAAAATAAATGAGACAGGCTAAATACCCTCAGACTTCAGTAAAAAAGTTAATAATTGTAATTGCAAAGAAGGCAAGTGCTGACAGTTGTGAATATTACTGAACCATAAGTTTAATAACTCATGGATAAAAAGTACTGACATGAATTATTTACAGATGAATGGAATGTGTGGTTCACGCCGGCCGGAGTGGCCGAGCGGTTAAAGGCGCTCCAGTCTGGAACCGCACGACCGCTACGGTCGCAGGTTCGAATCCTGCCTCGGGCATGGATGTGTGTGATGTCCTTAGGTTAGTTAGGTTTAAGTAGTTCTAAGTTCTAGGGGACTTATGACCAAAGCAGTTGAGTCCCGTAGTGCTCAGAGCCAATGTGTGGTTCAAACAGAACTCGGGGAAGGTTAGCTTGGGTTCGGGAGAAATGTAGCAACATGCGAGGAAGTAGGGACTGTGGGATTTACCTTAGGAGATAGGTCGACGAAGGTCAAACCTGCGTTTATAGCATTTGTACATTCTTCGGACTAAATACAACAATATCAACACCAAGAGAAATGCCGGTAAACAAGGCAGAATTGTCTTATCCTTCTGTGGTCATAATTTACAAGGTTTAACGTAAGCAATATTTTCCCAATGTCGAGAAACAAATAAATTACTTAACTGAGATGTAGTGTTATGAAAATGATTGCATTTACTAGAAACGTCGGCGAAGTGTGATAGTACTGCGAAGATTATGGTTCGACTGTAGACTGTTTACTTTATAATAAAAACCGTGAACTATGCCCTAAGATTTAAAGCTACTTAAATATATTTATCCCTTCATTCGCCTATTAGGATGACTCCCCATTGCGGATTACATGCTACTGACTCCAGCTACAGATAAAAGTACATTTAAATCCCCTGGATGAGGTGTTAGGGGAAGAGTATGTCAGTAAGAATTGCTAGAGGTTTCACGATGCCCATCCACAACGTTGGTTACAAAAGTTGCATTGTAAACTATTAGAAAGGGAAGAAAAATATTTGGCAATTCTTAATAGAAAAATCTTCAAAAGTGTATATCTACTAGGATCTGTGACAAACACTAATCGAGTAGATATACATTTCAAAACTATTCTTGCTCTTGTCTTTCGTGAACAGTGCTCGTTTAGCTGATTTTTTATCTGCTAACTGTAGGTCTGTCAGATGATGAGCGTTTTAGAACTTAGATGGTCGACAGATACCGATTTCAAATTTGTATTTTTACTGTAGTTTTCAGTTTAGATTGCATTTGTCACACAAAAAATAGCTTTCTAACTTCAATATCTACATGTAAAAGGCTTTTTATTTCGGTAGCAACTAGATGTGTCATGTATAACATGGAGTACCTTCATGAAAGGATAAAAAGAAACTGTGAAGTAAGAGGGTCTGACAGTAACGTATTCAAAGCTTTAAGTGTTTTGGCGATACACGTTGCTCTGGCCGGGCGTTTCAGAGTGTTATCTAAATTACCGGCGATCCGGGTGACACCCAGAGTGCGGAACGGAAAGAAGGTGCTCGTTGGCTTATATCTTAATGCTTGAAGCTGCATTAGGGACTGTCGAAAGCTGCTGAGTCTAATGGAAGACTTATTAAGACTTGTTCTCCGGAATGTATCAGGGCGAATGATACGAGCGTAAGTGCCTCCGACATTCTACAGTAGGAGCTGGTTCCTAGTTTCATTTCCACTCCGTATGCCGACGATGTTTGTGGAAATAGTCCCTAATTTTTGACAATTGTTCTTTCCGTTAAAGTTCTTTGATGTTTCCTGTTACTTGAACAGGTTTCAATTGAACCGCACAACGGTATTGCACTTGCTACTCCAAAACTAAATGATGTTTCTTGTACGCGTTCTGTACAGTTATTATCTTCTTGTTAATTCTTATGCAGGCCGTACTCTAATATTTAAAAGAAAAATGTTTTACGACATAAAATGCACAGTAATTAGTTCAAACACTGAAGTAACATATTCATCTTCTGACTGAAACTGACATTCAGATGATGGCGAGGCAACCTGTGTTTCAAAAACATATAGCAGCTGACAGAAAGGTTTCAGTATAAAAGAAGTTTATTCTGTAGAAAAGACAACAACTATCTTGAGATCATTTCAACCGACAGTTTCATATCAAAAAATACAAAATTAAAAACTAATAAAACAAAATCATTCTTACATTTAAACCTTGTTGCAAAACGCAGACACCTACAGTGTACAATATATTAAGCAGTCCAACGAGATCATCGACTAACTAAACTTTCTTGAAAATGAATTGTCGTAATGATCAAACTTACATTGTTGTATTGTGCAAAGTCAAACAACAAACTTCGTACTATCATGAGCAACTGAAAGGACGAACCTGTCGTTATATATTCGTAAATTATCTTAGTAAATTCTGTCTACGTACAGAAGACTTAAGCTGATTCAATTATGACGAGCAAACGAGATCACCGACTAAATGAACTTTATAAAACTGCAGAAGAAATGAACAAATTGTGGTGTGAGACGCAAAGATGAGTGTGAATTTCTAAGGGACCAAACTGTATAGGTCATCGGTCCCTAAACTTACACACTACTTAAACTAAGTTAAACTAAATTATGCTCAGAACAACACACACACACACACACACACACACACACACACACACACACACACACGCATGCCCGAGGGAGGATTCGAACCTCCTGCGGGAGTGGCAGCGTAGTCCGTGACAGAACGCCTCGAACCGTACGGCCACTACGCGCAGTGAGACGCAAGGGGGTGAAGATTTTAATATAACTGTGTGACAAAAGTTCAAAAATGGTTCAAATGCCTCTGAGCACAATGGGACTTAACTTCCGTGGTCATCAGTCCCCTAGAACTTAGAACTACTCAAACCTAACTATCCTAAGGACATCACACACATCCATGTCCGAGGCAGGATTCGAACCTGCGACCGTAGCAGTCCCGCGGTTCCGGACTGCGCGCCTAGAACCACTAGACCACCGCGGCCGGCTGTGACGAAAGTGCAGGATACTACATTAAATTGACGTGTGATATTTTGCTAAGCCAATAATGTATTGTTTAACGTATTCAAAAATCTGCATATCGATTTGTGGTTATCAAGGCGATAGAGGCACGGTATATGTATTATTATGTATCACCTTTAAATTTATAATTATTAACTTGAACCAACTGGCGGTGAACGTCAGATAGATTCCTTTGTATGTGTCTGGACACCATGAGATCGAGGATACCTTTGCCAGTCGGTAGCTGGCGGCTCGGATCAGCCAGATAATATCAGACATACAGCTGCGTAGAGTTACGCAAGATTTCGCTTGTAAAAGTGACTTAGTTGCCAGAATGAGATTTTCACTCTGCAGCGGAGTGTGCGCTGATACGAAACTTCCTGGCAGATTAAAACTGTGTGCCGGACCGAGACTCGAACTCGGGACCCTTGCCTTTCGCGGGCAAGTGCTCTACCGACTGAGCCACCCAAGCACGACTCACGCCCGGTCCTCACAGCTTTACTTCTGCCAGTACCTCGTCTCCTACCTTCCAAACTTAACAGAAGCTCTCCTGCGAGCCTTGCAGAACTAGCACTCCTGAAAGAAAGGATATTGCGGAGACATGGCTTAGCCACAGCCTGGGGGATGTTTCCAGAATGAGAGTTTCACTCTGCAGCAGAGTGTGCGCTGATATGAAACTTCCTGGTAGTGAACTTGCCCGCGAAAGGCAAGGGTCCCGAGTTCGAGTCTCGGTTCGGCACACAGTTTTAATCTGCCAGGAAGTTTCATATCAGCGCACACTCCGCTGCAGAGTGAAAATCTCATTCTGGAAACATCCCCCAGGCTGTGGCTAAGCCATGTCTCCGCAATATCCTTTCTTTCAGGAGTGCTAGTTCTGCAAGGTTCTCAGGAGAGCTTCTGTTAAGTTTGGAAGGTAGGAGACGAGGTACTGGCAGAAGTAAAGCTGTGAGGACGGGGCGTGAGTCGTGCTTGGGTGGCTCAGTCGGTAGAGCAGTTGCCCGCGAAAGGCAAGGGTCCCGAGTTCGAGTCTCGGTCCGGCACACAGTTTTAATCTGCCAGGAAGTTTCAGTGACTTAGTTGTTGAATAAACTGCCATTACGTGTGACAATAGAAACCAGTGTCATCCGCGGCAGTATGTTTTTTTCTTGTCGGCATAGGGTCTTTAAACAGCATCCAGGAAGATAAAATAGTCTCACTTCTGAAGCAACAAACGTGCAACGTCCACATCGTTGCGAGTGCTATGGGCCTCGTACGGGGCACCACGTACTGAGAGCTGACACGATTCAATAAGTATAACTCTCTCACGTAAGGCTTAATGTTCACTGCTCACGAGGAATAAACGAACTTCGTGATTTATACGATCAGAAGATGTGTAAGACGTCTATATTTCTATTGTCTATTGTCAAACCACAATTTATGAAGTATGTTTATATTTTATTAATAGGATTAAGTGGGAATAGTTAATATTTGTCATGTTGGAAATATTTGTGGTAGCAGGGAATGTCTGCACCAAAGTACTGTTGGCAAGAGAGACCGCACATTGATATAATTTTAGAAAGGGCGGGAGAGACCGCGTATGGATACATTTTAAGAAAAGAGCGGGAAACACCGCTCGTTGACACATTTTGTAATGGTAGCAGGGATTGTCTGCACCAGAAAGCATTGTTGGCAGGAGAGACCGCACTTTAGCGTTCGTAGGAAGTCAGTAGTAAGCGAGATGTGAAGCGGGTCGGTAGCAGGTCTGAAGAGAGAGGTTGAGGGGAGCGGTGTGCCTGCCAGCCACCAGCTATGATTTACAGGAGATTATAAACGGATGTACAGAGACATCAGCTAACTATTATCATAAGAGGAACTAATATTATTGAATTATTTTTTTGAGAAACTCAAGACTACTGAAGGTACGTTTGTGCAATGTTACTTGTAGGATTATTGTAAAAAGTAAGTCCCATTAGAACGTTTGTAAAATCGTTTCATTCAGAATATAATTAATTTTTGCCAGCAACATTGCATTACTGCTTATAATCCAGCCCAAAAACCAACAACGTAAAACTTTGAATAATTTTATTGTTGTCAAGAAAAAGTTTAACTATCAATTACGTAACTTCAGTCAAATTAATTTAAGAATAACGTCAGCTTTGGTAATAAATATAGCCACTTATTATGACAGCCCGCCAGCAGCTAAAAGAGTATAGTAAAACAGAGTAAGTACATTCATGTCGCAGTTCGATGTAGCAGTCAGATGGCGATCGATTAACAGTAAAAAAGGTAAGGAACACTTTTGGGTTACTGCAGGTAACGACTGAGGGCCACGATGGCGACACATTCTATGTTTCGTCGAAATAATCAGCAAATCACTTTTAATAAGCAGCATTTAAATTTGTATGTGAAGATTGAGAAAGAGAATTAATTTCAAAGGGAAGATTTCATTTGTTATTATTAAACAAGAGATAGAAATCCTAAGGGAATGTTTCATAGGTTAATGTAGAAGGGAAGGTTCGTAACAAAAGAGGTATAGAGGAGACGGGAAGGTTTCAGACGAACCGACGGGACGTAGTTTGCGTCTCCAAGCCTATACGTCACCGTATACATGATAAGTGACACTTTGTCATACTCCACTGTCTTTTCTTATTGTTCGAATCTCTCCCACTTGATCGTCTGACGCCTATATTGCCTTTAAAAATATCAGAGAATACTCATTTTGTAACCTTTGCTTTTAACTGATGTGTTTTTCACCAGTGAACCCTCATAACCTTTATTAGCGCGCTCTTCTCCTTCTATTTTAGTGCTAAATGCGTTGTTGGCCGCGTCTGGTAGCCGAGCGGTGTGAGGCGTCTTGTCACGGTCCGCGCGGCTTCCCCCGTCGGAGGCTCGAGTCTTCCCTCGGGCATGGGCGTGTGTGTCGTGCTTAGTGTAAGTTAAAGTTACATTAAGTAGTGTGTAAGCTAAGGGACCGATTACCTCAGTAGTTTGGTCCCATAAGACCTTCACAAATTTTTACGTTGTTGCTTTTTGTAGTCTGCAGTCCGAACACTGATGCAGCTCTCCACGTTAGCCTGTTCCGTGTCAGCCTTTTCATTTCTGCACAGCTGCTACAGTCTACATCCATTTCAACCTGCTTACTATAGTTAAGCTTTGGCGTTTATCGTAATTTAACCCCCAACTTCATACCAAGCTATGAGCCATGATGTCTCAGATCGTGCAACCGACCGCTTCTTTTAGTGCAGTTGTCAGTTTGCACTTTATATCCTCTCCATTTCGGTTATCATAAGATATTTTGCTACATAAATAACGGAACTCAATAACTATTAGTGTCCTTTTTTCCTCATTTAATCCCCCGCATCGAGTGATTTAATTATCTAAATTCCATTACCGTGTTTTTACTTTCGTTGATGCTCATCTCACAACCTCTTTTCAAGACACTCCATTCTTTGACAGAATTAAAATGTCATCGATAACCTAAAAGATTGAATTTCTTCTCCTTGAGCTTTTATTCTCTCGTTTACTTCTCAATCTGCTCACTCTATTGACTAAATAACATCACGGATAGGCTACAATGCTGTCTCACTTCCTTCTTAACTACTACATTCCGTTAATGGCCTTCGAATCTTATAACTGCAGTCTGGCTTCTGTACAAATTGCAGATAACCTTTACCTTACTGTATTTTATCGCTGCTACCTTATGAATTTCGAAGACTATATTCCATTCAGTATTGTCAATAACTTTCTCTAAATCTACAAACGCTATTAACGTATAATGGGCAGTCAAACAAAAACGAAACAGATCGGATAAAAAAAGTAAACTGTTTATTATTTCAAAAGTAATCGTTGTAACTGTTAATAGAGTTTCCCACTGTGAGGCAAGACAGTGAATGCCTTCATGGGAAAATGTTTGCCGTTGTCTACGGAACCACGATTGAAATTGGGCGCGCACCTCTCTGTGCGAATCAAATCGACGGCCACGAATATCTTTCTTCAGAGCTCCGAAAATATGGAAAACAAATCGTAAAAGATCGGTCCTGTATGGAGCAAGTGTAAGGGCTTCCCAGCGAAACGTTTGCAGCGTGGTCGAGACTACCTTGGCAATATGCACGTGGGCATTATCCTGGAATACATTGAATCCGTCCGTTAACAATACTGGACATCTGGGCTTGATGGCGCGCTTCAAATTTTTCTAAGTGTCCGTGTATTGGTGTGCGTTAGTTGTGGCACCGTGTTCCAGAAAGTCAATGAGCAACCGGCACTTGCAATCAAATTTAAAGGTCATCCTGACTTTTCAGGAGCAGAAGTACCTGTTGTTTCGAAAACTGTGCAGCCGTATCGCTGGGAAGCCCTTACACATCCTCCATTGAGTCCCGATTTCTCTCCATACAATTTCCATTGTTGTGGAGCCCTGAAGGAAGAGATTCGTGACCGTCAATTTGCTTCGGACGAAGAGATTTACGCCTGGGTACAATCAGGAAACTGAAAACATGTTTCCCTGAAGGCACTGACCGTCCTGTCTCACAGTAGGATAAATGTATTACCATTATTTTACGGAGGTTGCTTTTGAAATAATAAAAAGTTTACTTGCCTTTTTCCGTGTTTATCGTTTTCAGTTGACTTTCCCCTATATCTTCTATGATAAATCATAGAGTCACTAGTGTTTCACGAGTTCTGGAAATTCTACTGAAAAGGTCTTCTCTGACGTCGTCTTTTACTACACATTTACCTACACAGAGTGCCCACAAGCTTTAAGACACTGCCTACAATACTCCATTTACACTAGCGAAAGTAATCTGTATTGTTTCTTTCCTCATAGAATCAAGCACGTCCCACAAAATTCACGTAGAGGATGAGGCATCTAAGACAGGCCACCAAAGATATATGCAGGATGAATAAACACATCGAGGTGATGTTTTCACCAAGTTACAGCGGACAATATGGCGAATTTCCAGAAGGTCGCAAGTAATTTTTATCCTAAATAGTAGCCGAATAGCTACACTGGTTTTTGTTTTCTTTTTCTGGTGGAACTATATAATTTTCTTCCTATGGCATTTGAAAGAACTTCTAAGAGAACTTTAACTACATGTGCCCAACTTGATCAAATACTATCGAGATAACAGCGCTGCAGACCAGTCTCCCGCCGTCAGGAGAAAAGGTTTCACAAACGCATGTCCTCATCTACCAAATGTGAGCAAGCACCTGACTTCGTTTATTTCTTATCACGACTGTCATACAAAGTGCTCCGAATGTTGACCTTGAGCACTGCTACACGCTATCAAATGATTCTGGAGAAACAATACTACAAGTTGAATTTCATCTAGAGTCCACGGCAGGACGGGCTCGTGTTATAAGGCGTTTCACGCCTTCGGTTCTTGTCGTGGTACAGAAGTGTTAAGTCTGGTGAGTGTGCAGACCATTTTGCGTTTCCTGGACGACCGTTTCAGTGTTCTCCAGATGTTCTCTCAAGGGGGCTGTCATTGCGTGTACGGTAAGGGAGGGACATCGGTCATGTTGGTACCACACTGACTGCTTTATGTCCAATGGGATGTCTCCCAATAATTGCGGCAGCAACATATTGTATCTCGAGGTATTCGAGTGTATTTAGATTCCCATCGATAAAACAGGAGTGTTTGGGAAAACACGTACCAAACATTGGGAAGCCAAGCGCATTATTTTTATCCACTTCTTTGAGTCAGAGTGGATTTTTAACTGACGATTAATGCTAATTGCGAAGATTGACTTGTCCATTCTTTGTAAACGGCGCTTCTTTCTTAAACAAAATTTAGCAGAGATATGCCGCATTACTTTGCACTGTTCGTAGATTACATGCGGAGAACGGTATTGGAAGTCCTGCCATGAAACTGTACATTTAGCGAAATGTGAAAAGGATCAAAGCCGATGGAATACAGTGTTCGCAGAACACTCGTTTGGTTGATCCCTCTCATATTTCCGGGATGTGTCTTACTTGTTAGTGACATTTGCATTATATCTTACTGTAGCAGAAATGTTAGTTTGATTTATTTCATTAGCTGCTCTTCTTTTTATTCACCGTAATTTATTCTCCACACTTTCAGTTTGTAGAGCCTTTTCTTCTTATAATATCTGAAAAGACGGATCGTGAGTGTTTGGCACGACTTGGATGCTCTTCAGAGTACAACCGCAGCGCTGCTGTACTAGTTTAGCGACATTTGCCATAAACGATATTCACTTTTTCGACTGTCATATGCATTGTGAATGTCTCAATAGCTTTACAAGCGAATTATCTGACTGCTACAACAGCAGGACATAGACTGATGCGCTTCAAGCGCACAAGTAAACTCAAGAACCTTTCCTGGGTTATGAATTTGTTTAAATTTGTTATAAGAGGATAGAAATTTGTGGAACCTCTGATCCTGAAGATAGGATGGTGGTTTACGACTTTGTTATCTTGATACCATTTGATCAAGTCAGACACATGTAATGTCGTTGAAGTTCTTTTAGTAACTTCTTTCTAATGCCACAGAAGAAAATGCATCGTTCCATTAGAAAAATATTGATGTCGCACTTCGGCGGCTATAATCGATAACAATTACTTGCGAACGTCAGGAAATTCACCGTATTGTGGTGGCCTGCCTTAGCTGGCTCACCCTGTTGAGGGCAGAAATTTCCAAATACTTCATCAGTAATAATACGTCTTTACAAACGTAACTGAGAATATGGGGACGCATTGCGCCCTCTTTAATGTAATAGGCCTATACTGTTAGTTTGCCGTTGTAAGTGCTACCAGAAAAGTGACAGAGATTTAGTTGTAAAAATTTAAAATCTATCTTGGACAAACTAACCACGTAAGTTGTAGTTTGCGGGTGGTTGCAGGTGGAAAGCTATGGTGAATGAATCACAAAGGTAACTCCTCGCAAACAGTCTGTTATTCTTCCATAGATAATCAGGTGGAGGCTCCCTTACCTCATACCACCTAAAACTGTGTCGATGTCGACACTGAAAGGTACTACTACAATGCTATAATAAAATCTCGATACATGTGATGCCAGCTCATATATTATTTCAAAGCAAAGTGAGGAAAATGCGATTTCACAATAAATCCTATATGAGAGCGAGTTAGAACACTTTAATCCTAGTGAAGATCGAGGAATCTGATTATAGCCAGCCAAGCACCTTAACATTTACAAAACAATGCTATAAATGTTTCTACATTTATGCTGTTCACATTATCGCAATATTCAGAATAAAACTACTTTAGGGTATTTTCTTATTGAAATGTAACTATACGTGTTCGCAACCTTGATGGCAGCACTGGACTGGGTAGAAACGTTCCCCGAGGCAAAGTAAAATTTTATCTCAATTTCAATTAAACGAAATAATCGATCGTGGTGTAAACATGTTGCCTGGATTAAGGCGCGCTTAAATGGGCCACATTTCACTCCAATATTTAGCAGCAATAGCGTTGTCACAAACACTGCTACACTAAGTCTGCAACAGGCTGCAATTTTGCGATAGGGCTGCACAGTATTGCTGATGTTGCAGGCTGTTGCAGATTCAAGAAGGAATTACATTACACTTTTCACCAAAGATGGAGAATGTTTCATATTGCAGAGGAACATGTACATCTACTCCTGCATGTAAATGCTTCATTCTGGCCCTCAGCTTTAATTCCTACTTCACTTACCGACTACATTGCCTTCAGATGTCTGTGCGAAAACAATATCGTTTTGCTATCGACAGAAAGTTCACCTGCGTATATATAACCACGTCTTTTGTAGTTTTTTTGTTGTGTACAGCAATGGAGAAGAGGACAAACGGCAGAACTATGAATTTTGCTAATGCGACTTACCTACTGCCAGAACTATCAGACGTCGAAATTAGCGTGTAGTAAAATCGCAGATGGTAAAAAAGTTTCGCAAACTGTTTCCAAAGAGATCAGAATCACACTTGATGAAGCGCGCTAAAAATTTCGAATTCCTTGAAACCATGCTAAATGCGAGGCAAAAAAATTTATATAGGAAGAGTGGTAGCGCAGGTGGTTCTTCATCCACATGGTTTGCATTTGATGCCGTGAATTTCACACTATCTCGACACGTAATTTAAACAGGAGTTGTTGATGTAAAATATAATAATTACAAAAATTGTTTTCTTTTTTCCAGCCTCCCCTAATCAACTCTTTCACTCCTTCTACCAAAGTATCACTTACTTATGAGAGTAATTTATGAATACTGAACTCTGAAGAGGTACATTAAACTTCTGTAACAATGGACAGTAGCTAAAAACCGAAGTATGGTCCCCAATCGGATTGTAACTGGTATACACTCTTTCATATTTCTATGAATTATAGAAGTTCTCACATAAATTGTTTACACGAAATATTCGAAAACTTGTTCCGACATTCTGTAAAAATTGTGAAAAGGTACGTCCAGTACCAGTTTACTAGCTAAATTTTCTGAAGTATTTCTCTTTCTAAAAACCGAACTCATCCATAAAGTCCTATTTCTCTTGTTTCTTTCTAACTTGATTCCTTGTGTGATGTAAAAATAATAGAGACTTCCACTACCTTGCGTTCGTCTCTTTTGTGGCAACAGTGTGGTACCTTCCAAACACTTCTGGCTCTGCAATTTGTTGCCGCAAACATTGCATTGTAGCAGTGGATGTTAATGTTGCAGTACATATGAATGAAATTCGTGCAAGTACAACGTTACCGGACAACATTTTCGGGATATATTGTCGGCAATAGGCAATTTATATGACCCATGTATCTTTAGTGTCCGTAATGGGCTGTCCTTACTATTTCCCACCTCTCCGCCAAGGGTGCACCTCTGTGATTAGTCGGTTACAAAAACGAAACTAATTCGCGCGCTGATCTTAGAAGGTACATTTTCAGTAACTGAAATTGTACTCATATACACATATGAATGGGTAAATTTTCAATATTGTCAGACTGGCTTCTTAATCAGTTCAGTATTGAATGTTAATACTAAAAGTTACGAGAGTTGACCCTAAATCTGACACGGGTTGCTCGAAGACAACTCAGCCTATTTTCGTAGCTTTCTGCACTCTTCCGGTCAATATGGCATGGCCATCTGTCATTTGTGGAGTGGATAACATATTTTTTCTACCGGCTCGCATAGCTCTAACTTCCTCTTTTCACCTCTAATAATATTTTTCTAACTGAGTAATCCTAGTTTCGTGCGGATAATGGCACCCAGTCTGATGTTTTATCAGATGACAGTGGAACGTTACATTAGAACTAGAGCTAGGGTAGGTTAAGAATGCAGAGGTCCATAATCGTTTGGGAGATTCTGATAATGGTGTAACGCATTTGACTATAACTGCATTATAAGACCTGGTTTTATTTGTTTCGAAAATTTTTGTGTGATGATGCAAATATAGCTGTTCTTGCTCGGGATTATGGATCAATGT
Organism: Schistocerca serialis cubense; assembly: GCF_023864345.2. Classification (NCBI taxonomy): domain Eukaryota; kingdom Metazoa; phylum Arthropoda; class Insecta; order Orthoptera; family Acrididae; genus Schistocerca; species Schistocerca serialis. Next base: position 151,107,315 of record NC_064640.1, read on the forward strand.
ACTACAGTGAAAAGCTAATTTGCTTATCTTCGCAGCCCATAGAAAAAATAGTCAGATTCAAGAAGGAATTACATTACACTTTTCTATCTCTATAGACGGAAAAATGTTCAGATAGAAAGCTTCAGTGGTAGGAAAGAAACACAAAATAACTGCTTTCCAAGAGTCTGATACACACGTAAGAAGGTTAAAAAATTAAGGAAGGAAATGAAACGCGATTGACCTCAAAACATACGAACTGTAGCCAATTAGAACGTAAAATGTTGTTTTCAAGCGAGAAAAGGCAAAAAAATCACACTAATACTAGCAAAAAGGAAATGATACAAACTTATTCGACATAATTAGACGAAATAATAATTGCAAGTTTGAAAATTGTATCTTCTGCGTCAGCTTTTTGTGGTACTCAAATTAATATAATTACCCGTTAGTTTATTTAATAATTATTCGGGCATATCATTAAAATTTTGTGGTTTCCAAACAATCCACTGTGTGAATATATCGTTTCACGCAGATATGCCAGAGAAAATCTACAAACACGTGTTAACATCGTGTTGAATATTACGCTTAGTGTAGCAGATATTACTGCATATTCGTAGCAAATATTACCTTTCTGTGCTGTAGGAAGTTTCCTCCATAATACAGTTCTTTTCCTTGGTGCTGGCGTATTTTCTCACTTCGCAAAAATTGTTTCTGACACTTCACTTCGCGCTCCACACCGAGCGAATAATTCCGGCGAGATTAAAACTCAGTGGGAAATTGACGATGTCAAGACCACGCTCGCATGCCCCTTGGGTTTTGATAGAGGACGTGACAAAGCAGCAGCGATTTTAATTGCGAAGAAAATAGGCTCCCTTCCATCGCGGAAATTTTCATACCGAGGGAGAGGGAGACAGATTTCTTATATTTGATATCCTATATAATGTTGAAGTGCAGCTATCAACGTTTGAATTGTAGAGTTGGAATGCAGTCACTTACACTGAGATTTATTAATAATTGTAAAGGACCAAAATTTATGGAGCACAGTTAATATGACTGCACATTGTAAAACAAATCCTCGAATTTCACCCTTGAAGATTACTTGAAAACTCTGCATGTTAAAATAACATGAAGAGATCAGAAGAACAAATTAGAAGTCTAATAAGAAATGTTGCCTCCATAACAGAAAACGGCAGGCACGACTAAAATACAACTAAGGATAACTATAAAATAAAAAACATTAACAATGCAATGGCCACCGAACTGGGTATGTGTAGACTCGAGGACTGACGAGACACACACGTACGCCAGTCAGTGGAGGCACTGTGGAATAGTGTAACAACGATAGGTTTAGATCAATGGAAGTCAACTTGGTCCCTACCGCCGACTAGCGGGCATTACAGCTTTCATAGTGGGAGGTTGCGGATTAAAGATATTTCCATTAGTTTTTCATAAAAATTTGACATTAAGTATCTGGTAAGTAATTATTATTATGTGTTGTAAATTGCTGCAACTCTGCCTTATACAATTTATAACACAAAGCTACTTTCTTACTTCATAAATCACCGTTATTATAGAACTGATGGGCGGTTAAAAAGTTTTACTACCAACAAAAATACAAAAGTGTCAGGTAGATACCTGGACTAGATATAGGTATAGGCAAACCTCGAGCTCTTCCGAGGCTGCTCGTAGCAGATAAACTAATACAGTTATTCACTTAGAATATTAATTAAATTTCTTTTATTTAATGTTGTTCTTAGGCCTATTTGATTTATATTTTCAACATTCCGTTTTAGTTCTATAGTAATATTAGCAATAGTTGCTATTAAAATACTTTATATCTACGAATATAATAGAAGGCACTGTATATTATTATGTTTACTGTATATGTACGACTTGTTTAGAGTTTGGAGATAACACGTGTAAAATTTAAGGCAGTAAATTGTCTCAGAGCTACTTAACTAAAGACCGATAAAGCGAGTTTATTTGCATCATATTTGATTCCATCGTTCGATGTTTCCTTGAATGTCCTGAGTGTTTCTTTCTTGGATTTTTTACGTGAGAGCAAATGCAATATCTCTTAAGAATTATCATGATAACAGATGAGTAATGAAACTCAGGTCAGACCAGTTTGATAAAAACAAGAAGAAGAATATTATCATGTCATATGAGAATGGAAATGATGAAATATAAAAAGGATATTATAATCTTTAAAATTCCTGCAATTGCTACGACAGTACTGGATGCAAATGTCATTATACATCTTCTTTCGCCAACAACTCTAGTGCTATGGGGGCTGATCTAATGACGTACGACTACCTATATTTTGTGCTGCATTACTTTAATAAACTGAGACAGAAATATTTCTACAATTCTCAGCATTCTCAATAAACCGAATTATGATCTACATTTCGCAGCTTAAAGAACTGTGTCTGCCTATTCCTTTGCGCAAATGTTGAGAGCAATTTTCAAGAAGTCGCTGGATCAAAGTATTTCTGTGACGTGTAGTTAAATGCGACGAATGTTTCTGCAGTGTAGTAATGGAGGGACGAGAGGAAGAGTAACTTTGTGCCAAAATGGAACCGACTTCTCTCAGTAATCGTTCCGCCATGCTTAATGGTAGCATCCGACGGGCTGACCCTTCGCTGTGAATATCCTAATCGCTGAAACATGTTGTGCCTGAGACGTTTACTATACAGAACTACGTACTCGAAGACAAGAACGCTGCCACAATTATAAAATTACAGAGTAAAAGAATATGCCGAGATCACTAAAATGTTAGGCAGTATAAAAGTAAAGTAAAGTAAAGTCGTGCGTTACGACCTCGGCCACAGAGGAAGGTGGTATGTCGTATGAGGAAATCACGTAACACTTGGGACATGTTAGAGAACGAAATAAGAAATTAGTATAAACACACAGACAATGTCGGGATTTCGGTGGAAGGTGATTTGAGAGTATCAAAAGTAGTATGTAACCTTAAAGCAGACTCACAATTTTTTTTTTTTATGCAGTTAGGATAGGATCATAAGAAATGGTAAAATGTACTAAGAGAAGTAAAAATGGATTTTTAGATGGTGGTACTTAGTTGAGATATGAAATAGACAGCCAATGTCATTTGTTAGTAGAGATGAGATTAGTGAAAGTGGTTTGTACTTTTAGAGATAGTGGTCAGGAAACTGATAATTTCTTGTGTGATGGATGCGGGACATGGGAAGTTCGCTGCGTAGAGAAGTTTGCCGCTGGGGCGGACATGGATGGTCAGTTGAGATTTAGAGGTAAAGTCTTTTTTTTTTTTCCTTATGTTCATAGGTACAGGTAAGGTACGATACGTTGTAGGTATTACAAAGCGTTTGTAATAACAGGTTAGGACATTAATTTAGATGGTGATTGGACTTTAAATAGTGCAAATGAGGAAGTTTTTGTAGTAATCCATAAAATGGTGGTTATTTATTTATTTCTCCATATGTTCAACCAATTACATATTATCCTAAAATGGGTTGTTCTGTACACTTTCTTGCATTACGTTAAACAATGTGTGTGCAATAACATTTCATAAAATAAAACCCAGAAAACGAATATCCGTCTCCTGCACGGTAATGGTGTGAATTTCATTAGTTCACACTCCAAAAGGTCCTACTTCTAATGCTAAACGCCAACACGATTAATAACGGCATACTGTAAAAAGTTCGTAGAATTTCCGATTAGTTTGGATGGTAAGCTCTATGATAAGTGACCATTACGTAATCTACGCTGTTCATGATTTCAAAATGAACATAATCGTTACACCGTATTAAACTGCAGCGTTATATTCTCAGAAATCAGATGCCAATCTTTATGATGCGTGTGGCTATTGACAACTGACTGGTGTAACCGATCCTGCCGGTTTCACGTGTGACTGATTCGTTTAAATTTTGAAGTACACTATTCACGTGTAATCGAACTTTTTAGTGTTTTGGCAATACGGAAACGTTCTCTTTTGAACTATGAAAACAGCAATTATTAGCTAATATATTAAGTGAGATTGCTTTCAAAGGTATTAAATCTGGTGCAGAATATGATTTTAGTTGGCAGTACTGGAAAGCCAATGTTTCGACGGCCAGACGCTACGAATATAGGCAGCTATGTCGTCCTTTTACGCAGCAGAATGGTGCGCGACACGGCCTCTGCCTAGTGTAGCCACAAAAAAACAGTCTACCAAGGCACCCCGATCTCTCTCCAGAGTAACTCACGCCATTTATCGTTTAGTTGACCATAGAAATGTATTCTGTACTTCAAAACTCTTACTATTCTCCTGACTCCATAGACGTTTGATTAACCAGTTGACCATGTGCAGTCCAACGGAATATGTTGTTAATTTCTAGGTAGTTAATTTTTTCATGAACCTCTCTCCAAAGCGCGATGAAGTTAACGGGCCTCGATTTGCAATAAACACCTCACACAACAGAGGATATTTCGGTGATTCATCACTTCAGTGCCCGCCTGGTAGTTTTATTCTCACCACAGCAGCGAGTGGATTGCAGGCTGGTATAATGTTAGCTACGACAGTCCCTGTGTAAAAGAAATTAATTCTACAAAGATTTTCGGTCGACAGCTCTGAAGGAGCAATTTGACTTTGGTACTTGAGAATCCATTTTACTGTTAATGTAATGGAGTTATTTTGTTGTAATTATTTTGAATGTTCTGTGTGGAATGAAGATAGCTACAGCTATGAGATAACTACGTACCTGAATGGCTACCATCTTTAATATTTGTCTTTATGAATTAATTAAAATTAAATGACTGCCAAAATTGTGAAATTAATCTCAAGACTAATACCAGTAATTAAATTACGAGGGTGAGTCAAATGAAAATCTTAAATTTTTTTTTAATATTATTTATTCTGTAGAAGTGGTACAAAGCTGTATCACTTTTCAACATAATGTACCCCACGCTCAATGCAAGTCCTCCAGCGCTTACAAAGTGCATAAATGCCTTTAGAAAAAATTATTTTGGTAGTCGCCGCAATCACTCATGCACCGCGTGGCGTACTTCTTCGTCAGAACGGAACTTCATTCCTCCCATTGCGTGAGTGGTCCAAACATATGGAAATCACTTGGGTCAAGGTCTGGTGAGTATGGTGGATGAGGAAGACTCTCAAAATGCAGGTCTGTGATTGTTGCAACTGTTGTACGGGCAGTGTGGGGGCCTTGCATTGTCATGTTGCAAAAGGACACCTGCCGACAGCAATCCACGTCGCTTTGATTTGATTGCAGGCCGCATATGATTTTTTGGGAGATCTGTGTATGATGCACTGGTGACAGTGGTCCCTCTACGCATGTAATGCTCCAAAATGACACCTTTTTCGTCCCAAAAGAGAGTCAGCATAACCTCCCCTGCTGATGGTTCTGTTCGAAACGTCTTTGGTTTTAGTGATGAGGAATGGCGTCATTCCTTGTTCGCTCTCTTCGTTTCTGGTTGGTGGAAGTGAACCCAGGTTTCGTCCCCAGTAACGATTCTTGCAAGGAAGCCATCACCTTCTCGTTCAAAGTGCCAAAGAAGTTCTTCACAAGCATCAACACGTTGTTCTCTCATTTCAAGAGTCAGCTGCCGTGGCACCCATCTTGCAGACACTTTGTGAAACTGGAGCACATCATGCACAATATGGTGTGCTAATCCATGACTAATCTGTAAACACGCTGCAATGTCATTCAGTGTCCCTCGGCGGTTTTCCTTCACTATGGCTTCAACTGCTGCTATGTTCTGTAGGGTCACAACTCGTTGTGCCTGACCTGGACGAGGAGCATCTTCCACTGAAGTCACACCATTTGCGAACTTCCTACTCCATTCGTAGACTTGCTGCTGTGACAAACATGCATCACCGTACTGACCGTTCATTCGTCGATGAATTTCAATAGGTCCCACACCTTCACTACGCAAAAACCGAATAACAGAACGCTGTATTTCCCTGGTGCAAGTCGCAAATGGGGCGCCATCTTTAGACTGATACTGTGACGGTATGTGTGCATCTGCACTATGCTTCCACCTACAGGCCATTCTGCACGCTGTTTGTAGCACGCTTACCAACTTCCAGGATAAAGGCAAAATTTCGATTTGTTGTTACAAATTTAAGATTTTCATTTGACTCACCCTCGTCGAAGTGTGCCAGCAAATTTCAGAGAAATGCAAGTGGATTTAAAGCTGCCTTTTCCAGCAAAATTAACATTAGTTGAAATTACGACAGTCTTCAGTGTCATCACATTTGAAAGTTTCTGTACACAAAATTATGAAAAAATTGTGAGAACGAAATACGATAATGTTTATGATCAAAGGAGGACAAATTTGAGAAAGAATCTGAAATAATATAATGTATTCCATAATGGCGTACGATGTTTGGATTATAATATTCAGTTTAGCCCTCCTCAGTTAGAATTAATAAGAGGTCTTGCCATATTTGTAATAGTTGTTGTGATGCTGTAGATGAAGTTTGCAGAATGATAATTCGCTAGGCTCTTTACATCTGCTTCTAGACGGAATTAATTTAGTACGATCACGTTGTTTGCAGGAGCCTTTCTTCTTGCCACAATTACATGCGACGGCTCAGACATACTGGTACAGACTGAAGACAAAACGACCTAGTCTCTATTAGGAACTAGCACATTGTTGCAACATTTCTTATTTCAGGCGGATTAGAACCGTGAGCCGAGTAACCCCGCTGTACCCTAGCGCCGTTTTGCCATATACTGTTTACTTTAACTAAGGCGGCATGTGAGCGGTTTCAAACTTAGCCGTTTCGGAAATGCTTTCACCCTTGATCGAAAAGCCAATGGTCATGATATTATGGACGTGAGACAAATCGCTCCTTTTTCCGCAATACGACGATGACTGCAGTGTTGTCCGCGTCCGCCTGACACGCTTTATATACACTCCACTGCTACGGCTGCTACCTGCCGTCTGTGAGTGGTTAGTGTTCTAGGACTAAACTCAACTCCCACACTCTGCAGATTTGAGCAACTAGCAGTGCAGATTCATTCCTCTCTAACTCATCTCCCAGCTCCCCCTGTCCAATCTGAGCTTCCAAAGCACACGTGCAGGTTTTCACACGAAAGGTCGAGGATTCTGGTCTAGCAACGGTATTTCTCTGCGATTTTCGTGTAACTGTTTTTTTTGTGGCCGAATTTTGTTCTTTTCAACAATTTGACAAGTGTGTCATTACAAATTTACGTGTAGTTTCTCGTAACTCACTCTTCTGTGATCGGAATGGCTTCAATATTTAGGATTGAAACCTAAGTGTAAGAAATACAGATTATTAGGTCGCTGAGAATTCGCAGTGACTGAGGCAGGTTGCACATCACAGGCGGTAGGGTTTGACCGTTTGGTAAGGGCATATTGGTTACTACGTGACTGCTTCTCACTTCAGTAAAGATACCTTAACAGGTAAAAATGACACATAATTCCTTACTGAACTGCTAGTGGCTTTTCTAGAGAAACTATAACTAGAAAGAGGCAGATGTGTGTGATGCCAGCACAGTGAATGCCTGCCACACTCTCACTTGTGGCTAGGGAACACTCATCCAGCTCTTTCCTGTAGATGGATATGAAGTGAAGGCATTGAACGTTCTCTTGATTTGACGCCACTCGACTCTTTTTCCGGGGTAAATCCGAAATGAAATCTATACATAACATACAACGCCCCAAGAGGATTTAAAACGCCGCACTGCTGCAGCAAATGCAATAACATCGAAGGAATCTCATCTAAATGTCTAGTATTCCTTGGACCAACGACTGCTAACGTGTACTGCAGTAGATGATTGGTGCATCGAACACTTGAAGACTTAAATGTATATCTTGACGTTAAGCTCATATCGTGCACGCCAAAATCTTATTCAAGCATAGAATAAACACTGAGAGATGTCTCTGTTACAGACAGACCAACAAAATACGAATGCGGAGGACCAGATTAATCTAAGGAGGGAAGAAATGTAACAGCTTAAACACCGACAGCGGGGATCACAGCCCAGCAACCAAAACCAGACCGCAGTTACCAGCCAATGACTTGCCAGCTCAGCAGCATCAGCAGACAATTCTTGTGCAACCAGCGCTTCCGCATGAAGGATGTCACGCGGACTCCCATTGCACGAGCTACCAACTTACCTATTACGTCACAACAGGCCATCAACCACTTGTAGATGTTTCGACTTAGCCTCAATACAGGGGACCTTCAGCAACACCAAAATATGGAAACTGGATTTGAACAATCAGAACCAGCCCATTAGTAAGTCATCACAGCTGGGCCGTCTGATGATGCAGAGCCTGTGTCAGTCTTCTCCGCCTCTATGGCACTGTCTCCGCCGGGCCACGAACCAGTGACCACTGCCTGAGTCCAACCCAGGTACTGGGACGCCGAATCGTTACCGCACCACCACCCTGCAGCCGTCAGCTGCCATCTGCCAACATGCTGCGGTAACTTGGCCGCCACTTCCGCCCACGGAGAACATCTGCGTCGGCACACGTGATGGGGTCCAAGAATCACCTCCCGTCGATTGCAGCCTGTTTGTCTCATATTTGCTGAACCATGTGTGTTCGATTTCGTCAAGAAAGTGTTCTGTCAACTGATTGGCTGCCTTCTTCGCCTGCTCCATTGCTATTCTCCAGCAGAGAACCACTCGCCGACTCCTAACCTGCAGTAGAGGTCTGTTACAATATTCACCCATAGCATCCAACTACATGCCAGGCATATAATATTTGGGAGCATGGTAACTTCAATGGCATCGTATTACTCATTAAATTTCAGGCCGTACCTAAATATCAGAGGCAGAATCCAGCCTTAACAGTTTTCATTTGCAGCCTGAAGGAAGGTGAAAGCATGCCAGAAGAAGAGAAAAATGTACAGAAAAATATGTAGAGTATAAAGTTGTCAGAGCTGTCTACTTTTCTAAAGTAGGTGGTCAGTGCTCCACACGCGTAGATTTGTTGCTTTCTGTGAGGGGAAGAAACAGCACTACGTTTGGACAAGAAACATGTACTACCTAATTCCCCCCTACCCGAGTAAAACAATACCATACACTACATTTTTCTCCTAGATGTCTCGCCCCATTATCTACAAGTGAGTGATTAGCAAATCATATGACAGACTACTGATGTGTTTGGAAATGTCTTCTGAGGAAACAGTTTCTTAAAGTTTATGAACACCCATCACAAGTGCATTGCCCCATTACAGTATACACGGGATTCAAGTGTCTCCTAGATCCTGAGGCATATTGTAAGAGCGACTTCGTTATATTACAAGCAATGCCATAACGGATGCAGAGTGTGGGAATGTGGTGACTGTTTGGCAGGAATTCAACATCCCTAATTTATCGGAATACGCAAGACTTTATGTGGACATGGACATATGCTCCCTTGCAGATATTTTTGAGAAATTCTAAAGTGCAAATATGGACACATACAAACTAGATCCTGCTTTCTATTGCATCACGCAAGGGATTTCATGGGATGGCAAGTTAAAAAGACATGTGTCAACGATGAATTGTTGACTGATGTCGACATGCTATGGGATTCTTGGAGGACTTTCCAATGCGTTGACAGGTACTCCAAGGCAAATAACCCATGAATGAGTGAGGCCATAACGGTTATGTTTCGTGCCCAAAAGATTTTTTTTGAAAACAGTAGTATTGTCGTGCACAAAGGTGCCAAGTGATCGAAAGTGGACGCCTTATTTGCTGTGGCGTAGTGAACCATATCAGGGAGGGGCAAACAGCTCTGAGAATGAGCAAGAAAAGGTAGCAATGGAGATCCAAACTTTTTAATAGAGTAATCATGAAGTAATTTTAATATTAAATTTAATGAAGACAAAAGGGGAAGGGGGGGGGGAGGAGGGGTAGGAATGTAGACACGAATCTAAAATTGCAAATACGGAATATAAACTGTTTTCTGAACCAGTCGAAGATAGAATATGTTAAAGAAGCCTTGGAGGAGGAAGGCTTGGACGAAGCGACGCTTCGTTCGCTGCTAATGAGAGAACCACTGGAGAGGCGCAGATGGTCAGTTGGCAGAGATAGCTGCACACTACGGTGCATGCGACCTGGAGATCCAGCGGAGGCTTCAGAGAGCTGCCAACGGTCATCTTGGCCTCTGGCAACGCGGTCCAGCCCGCCGTCATCATTTATCATTATCGGCGAGAAGTCACCTGTCAGGTTGACAGACTCCAGCCAGAAACATAAGAGAAATTGGCTCCTGCCATACAGGCTGTTCAGGGAAGAGTCCCACCCATTAAGCTTTTAGCAATTTGTTGCAACGTAACTTCCCGTAACTGGGAAAGTAGAGTTGCTTCAGAGACTTACTAGGGCATCAAATAATAACTGCCAGTATCAGTGTAACGCATTGGTTCAGAACTGTTTTGTCGAACAGTGGGAAATATAGTGTTTAGAACTGGTTCTTTGAACTGCTGACTTTGTTTCACTGAAGTCTTAAACATTGCTAAATCTGAACTTGAATGCTTTCTCGTGGAAATTATCTTAGTATACAAGGCAGGTGCAGGTAGGGCACAGTTTACCATCACTACACCGAGAGCTCCAGTCTCCAGACTACGAAAAGTAAGTGGTCATTCACACTACCTAGAACTTTAGCTGTATCCTTTCACTAGGATGATGTAGTTTCTGACGGAGCTTATTGCTGAAGCCGTCATTACCCTCATTAACCTTGTTCAAAACGATTAACAGCAGTCTAAAATCCAGTAGAAGTTATGAGTAATTTTTACTGTTAGTGTATGAATCTGGCTTAACACATTCTGCGGAATCAGGATTGTTATTGTGCCGTTACTGTTCTGCCAACAGACCACGCTAATGTTTTTTTTAAGGGAAGAAGTGGCTGTTTTGTACTTAAGAAAGTCAACAGCGGCAAGGGTGAAATATTTTGACATAGTGAAAGGAAAGTTAATCTGGCGTGCCCTCGGCGAGTGAGCAGTGGGGTATGTGTGTGCTCTCAGGACGTGGTGCAGACGGGCGAAGAACACGACGAAAGAGTTTTCAGAGGCGGCAGCTGACAATCGCAATATATGTGACAAACACGTTGTTGTATGAAGATGGAGAGACATTTAAGTATGTTGAAGACTAGTAGGAATGAACCACATCGATAAGGGAAGCTGATAGGATTGTTGTTGATACACTACTGAGACCTTAACAGGGTTCAAACACACAAAGTTTCAGTGGACAGACTATGGAATCATAGCTTAACTATCTTAATAAAGAAGTCCGACTGCGATAATAGGAAGCTAGGGGACCCGTCACAAGAAAGAGTGAATAGCTTCCTACGATTTGAGTTACATCTTACAGTTGACTGCAAAAAACTTATGTGAGCACACCGTGCAATAATCTCTGCCGATTGGAGGGCTTCGATGGCTGTCCGATGAGGAAATCACGGGAATGGGTGAATTGAAAGGTTTATCTGTGCATTCTGGTGTAGGTTACGTCGAAGAGGCAGGAATGGCATATCCTAATAGCTTGCATAACGCACACAACCATTTGCCGCTATATCCGGAAGCTGATAGCGACGCTGTGGGACAAACAGAAATAAGTAAATGTACTACAGAAACCTCCAGCAGTGCCTCAGTTTGGGAATGGAACTTATTAAAGCTACTTCATCTATCTCCTTCAATCAGTACCCCTGGTTGAAAGAGTACATTGATGTTAACTCCGAAAACAGGGCTTCAGTGATGTGTCATTTTCAAAACTATTTCTTTGATTATTGAACAACGCAATACTCTGCAAAAACTATGGAGAATCTGAGAAAACACCGGGAAGTTCGTATAGCTGACAGCTGCGAGGGGACTTTTGTCGCAGTGGATTATATCGCTATGATAAATTTTAGACGAGCGACTATATTAAATGAAAGACTGTCATCCATATGAAGTAATAAGGTGCCACCCGACAGATTCAACATGATGCATAAACGACCAGTAATTCATAAGCCATAACGCCTCAAAACAAAAACGTTCTCGGTGAAATGAGAGATGAGGTAAATGGGCCGTTGAGTGTGGAGTTTGTGGGCCTTAGACCAAAAATGTACGCATACCGTACAGACTTAGACGCCACCCAAATGCTGGCTAAGGGTGTGCATAGTGTGGCCTCAATGTCTCTCTCTATTGTTGGTTGCAGGGAGTGCCTGCTCGGTCGTGTTGACGGTGTTCCTGCTCAACCTCGGCATGTGGTACACCACGTAAGAATTCGCTCTCGGGTCGACAAACAAATGCTGAACGAACCCTCACATGGCAAGAGATGTGAACACATAATACACCCAGGAACATTGTCGAAAATGATCGCTTTGGTGGTCCAAGTATTATGGTGCCGGCAAGCCTAATGTTGCATGGGCATACTGGCCTTCAAATCCTTGAACACAGTACACTCACTACACTCCTCCTCCACAAGCATTTTCGATGATGCATTACACCCAGAATTCTTTTGTATGGATGACAATGTGTGACCACATCGAGCTGCACAAGCGGAGGAGCTCTTGGAACGTGAGGATATTCGGCGAATGGACTGGAATGCCCATTCCCCGAGTTCAGTCCCATCGAGCATATACGAGATGCCTAGTGCAGGACGTCCACATGCACCAACGACAGTCCAGCAGTGGTCAACCGTGCTAGTGTAGAAATGAAACGCTCTAACACAAGAAGTTACCAACCTTATGGCCAGCATGGATGCACTTTGCAGAGCATGTGTTGCAGCCTGTAGTGATTATATACCCTATTTAGAACCATGTACCGCCTTTTGTTGTGTGTAGGGGACCATCACAATCGCGGTGACTTCAGTGTAATTATTGGCTTTGAATAAAAGTATCATATCTGTGCAACTCATTACGTTTTTCCGTAGTATATTGTAGCAGTTTTTTCAATATGTAGTCCAAGTGTTCATCAAGATTTGCTACTTGGCAGGGACACAACATGCGAAGGTTATTTTTGTCCTTAAGTTTTGCGTTTTTTTTTTTTTTACAATAAACAATCAATGCCTACGCTTCTCTTAGATGCAATTCCTATTTTCGTGGGATTATTGCATGTAACTTTGTATATATGAAACCTCTGGGTTTATATCTACAGTACAACGATATTTTTCTCGTGTCTTTTGATGTATTCATCAAGCATACTTGGTGTCAAACGTAAATAGGTGGCAGGAATAGAACCCATTACCACCGAATGCAGTTCCTGCGATGAAGTTGCGCACAGCTACAATACAGCCTCGCCACAGGGACAAATAAAATGAGGGAACACTACGGCAAACACAATTTAGCAAAAATTTACAATAATTTAGTAACAAAAACTGCGTATTACTTATCTATAGTACAGCAGTAGTTTTAAGTTCAGTTTCACTGATTTCACTTTATCTCTTGTCTAGTCCTGAATCCAGTGAATGATAACTACGATAACTTGTAGAATACCCAATTGGCTCCTCTTGGGGACGACTGTAGTTACAGTCCTGGTGCTGTCTTGAGGTACTGTTAATACTCAGCTTCACTATGTGATTCTCGACGGATAACGACTTGAATGGAACCTAGTGTCTACGTATACCAGCGTGATAAAAAATAAAAGCACCTGCAGCCATCCTTATGATTTTATTTTATTTTGTCACTACCAGTTTCGACGTTTCATTGCGTCATCTTCAGGCTGTCTTGATGCGGTACAGGCTGATACGATCCCCATGCATAACCCATCAACGTCAACAGTTGACAGTTGATGGTTGGAGTGCTGACACATTATCTGCGAATCCAGTAATGTTGGCAACTGATGGGTTATGCATGGGGATCGATCAAACTGTACCGCATCAAAACAGCCTGAAGATGACGCAATGAAGCTTCGAAACTGGTAGCGACAAAATTAAATAAAACCATAAAGACGGCTGTAGGTGTTTTTATTTTTTTACCACGATAGTAAACGGCTGTCATCCCAGAGACGTCCTGCTAAAGGGATGGACATACAAAAACTTATACCAGCGTCTGACAGATGGATATTCGCTTGGGATCTATCTAATGACATATGGCTGCAGTATGAAATAGTCTTTTCCTTGTGCTCTGCTGGAGGCTAATCGTAACTCAGTTACACCTGAGTACCAGGCAACTCGACGCTCTTCTGTGTATGTGTGCTTGCCTGTCTCCTGGAGAACACAGCACCCTCCATTACAAGATTTTTGTTGGTCGCTTTCCACTTAATACAGTTAATCCTTGTATCTTTAGTATGATTACACTATTCTCTGGAATTTCTCGCACTGGTTGAAGAAGCTTTGCTTCTCTATTTCATTGATTGAGTGTTGACCTTAGTACAAATTATTAGACAGTTATTGTTGAAACAATGATACAATCGTTGCGATTTAAGTTTTATGATGAAAGTGTTGCACTGACGCTTGAAATTACCTTGCAGCCGGCCGGTGGCCGAGCGGTTCTAGCCGCTACAGTCTGGAACCGCGCGACCACTACTGTCGCAGGTTCGAATCCTGCCTCGGGCATGGATGTGTGTGATGTCCTTAGGTTAGTTAGGTTTAAGTAGTTCTAAGTTCTAGGGGATTGATGACCTCAGATGTTAAGTCCCACAGTGCTCAGAGCGAATTACCTTGCAACAGATACCTGTACTCTGGTTGTATGGAAAAAGTGTTTTCCTTCTATGTGCAAATCTCTACAAGCCAAACTACTCGATTCAAGATGAAATCGTTATATGTTAAAGAATTTATGAATATGTGGCCTATAATACTTTTACACAAGAATAAATCTACATATAATATTCTTAACTGCAAGTAAATTGATGTTTCATGTAGAGGAATCGGCAATTTTTCATACATTCGTTCATCACACGGCAGGCCTAAGCTCAGTTTCTTAATTATTTATACGGAATTAAGGATCTCAGGCGAATTAACTACTGCTGCCGTTATTTCTTCGTATTTCTCCTGTAATTACTCAGTTACTTCAGATGGTTGCAATAACTGTCCGCTGGCCGTAAAAATTAAGCTTTTTCTCAGAAGGCCACACAATTTTACCTGGTACACTTTTTCATAAAAAATTGTCGCTTTTCCATACTTCTTTGTTTCCCTGTAGCATGTAAATCTATTGTTTATCCGTAATAACGTGGCCATCGATACTGCCTCTTATTAATTGTTTAACCTCGTCAAACTCTCTGAGTTCCCCTCTATTGTTTCTGTTTGCTCCTTATAATGAGCTATATATATTTCATATAACATTAAAAAGATAATTTTGTTAACTTTTATTACCAAATTCGGTACGCTTATTTGCCTTCTTGTTTACGTACTGTTAGCTGGAAATTGGAAATTTGTGGTAAGGTCTTATAGGACCAAATTGCTGAAGTCATCGCTCCCTAAGCTTACACACTACTTAACCTAACTGAAACTAACTTACACTAAGAACGAAACACACACACACCCATGCCTGACGGAGGACTCGACCCTCCGACCGGGGAGCCGCGCTAACAGTGACAAGATGCCTTCAGACAGAGCGGCTACCTCGCGCGGCAACTGTTAGTTGATGAACACATATATGTAACCATGAAATGTTATAATGTGACGTGTCATGTGCTGATAAAGGAAGCCTTCCTCTGTTGGTGTTAGATTTAACTGTAGCAGTGTTTCTCTATATCACTGTAATGATATATAATGTTCACATTTCTGCTACTGCTCTGTCATTACGTTTATATTTACATACGTAAGTATTCTCCAGGTGGTTATGTATACGTCCGCTTGTTCTACGTTATCGTCATATAGTACGGATGATGTATAATATTTGTTAACTTCCAAGTCTGTTCGAAACTGCAGTGGTCAAGCTTACATACGTTATTCTAAATGTGAATTGTAGAAATATTCTCTTTTCGTGTACTGTAACTGAATGTTGTAAGTCCTGCTTCAGGCTCGCTACGTGAATCTTTAGTTATTTACTTCTTTGCACTTTTAGCAGTACACTTGCGCTATGTGCCCTTGTAACTTCAAAGGAGATTCTCCAGAGTAACTTCAACTTTCTGAAGCGACGATGCTTAACTGCTTCATCAAAGGCCAAACTTTATCACTACCTTAAAGTTTTTGCCATACCCGCTTTTAGCAGGAAACTCTTTGATGCTTCTTAATATGTATTCCTCTGCCGCTCGGGTTACTACTTCCATTCTCGGTTTTCATCTATCAGAATAAGAGTCGTAACAACATCTAGTTTGATTTCTGCAGCACTCCTTCGACATTTGCCTTGCATCCGTACAACATTTCAAATAGCTGGTAATTTGTACTGCTGTATGGATTATTGTCAGGCACAAAATTTGGGTGCTGTAACCGCTAGTTCCAACAACTCTTGCCTCCTGTGAGGAAACACCTCCGATACTCCAATAACTGTACACTCACTTTTTTCGCGCACTCCATCGGATCCAGTATAATAAGTTGTAGTATGTAGCCGTTTAGCTTTTAAAGCTTTTAACATACTGTTGAAATTATGGCTTAAACACTACCGTGAGCAGCCCTGATGAAATCATACATCTTAATGCTGTACGGTCTACAATATTTTCAGCAGATCCTAGCAAAGTCTCTGTTCATGCCTTTATGCCCTCGCAACGGAGTGACGTGCATTCGTTTTAAAATTCTTTCCGTTTCACACAGGCTAACTTCTTCATTTACTATTTCTTTAACGGAGTTTACAGTATCAACTTTTTCGTTAAATTTTTTGTTTACTTGTACGTTCATCATACTTCTGTGAATATATTCCTTTGATGCATCTTCGTTACTTTTATTTTCCTTACCACGTACACTTCCTCCGTATTCTCTCTTCGATATTTGTCCTTATAATGCTGCTTTATTTCCTGAGTCGTCTCTAATCTTTTAAAGCTACAACATTACATTTCAACTTTCCTCATTTATAAACAACTGTTCAACAATATTCTTCGACTTTTAATTTGTTTCCGAATTCTCGAACTCCCATCTTCTAATGGAAATAAATCGCGTCATAGGCTCCCGATTTGTCACTACTCTGAATGACCTACCACATACACACGGTGAGCCATCTAAAACCTGCATCTGTACGTTGAAGGCCACAGAATTTTGTTTCTTGTTTAATTTTACTAAATTTGTATCAACCGAAATACTGAGGCAGGTGTTTTTAATAAAACTTTAAGCTTTCTGTTAACAGTATTCGAGACATTTTGATAAGATATGCACAGTGATACAACGCTTATTGGTGTTAGCTTCTAAGTTTTTCGCAAAAGTGTCCGACGAATCAACTAAATCTGAAACACAAAGAGACCAGACTCGTCAGTGTCGTTGTAAGTGTCGTCCAGAAGGGCTCCCGCGTTCCAGGCATGCTACTATATCTCAATTGAACCAAGAGTTAAGTGGATTAAACCTGCAACAAAATTACGTGTCTCTGTGCGTACTATAATATGCCACAAAATTTGTTTCGAAAACTCAGACAGTTCACGAAATGGGTTAAATGGCTCAGAGCACTATGGGACGTAACATCTTAGGTCATCAGTCCCCTAGAACTTAGAACTACTTAAACCTAACTAACCTAAGGACATCACACACATCCATGCCCGAGGCAGGATTCGAACCTGCGACCGTAGCAGTCGCGCGGTTCCGGACTGAGGGCCTAGAACCGCGAGACCACCGCGGCCGGCAGTTCACGAAATAAAAGTAGTGCAAGTATTAGGTGTGTAGCCTGTACACCGCGTATCCCAGTTCCGTTAGGACTGCTTGTGTGAAAATCCAAACTGCAGTGCTGTCTTAGGGTGAGTTGCAGCATTACGATCCTTAAAGTTTCAACAACAGCTGTGTGAGGTCAAATAACTAGCATCGCTGCAGCAGGCGTTCTGGACACAAATGTAGCAGTACGTCGGAAAACAGTGGTGGAGGAGCGAGGCAGCAGCAACTTTTGAGCTACGTTTTGTGCTTGTGTGGGAGAGTTCGTCGAATTCGACCCAAATACCGAGAGGTAGGTTCCTGATTGCTCCTCAGCGACAATGCCCCAGCCCACGATGTGAACAGCGTGGGCTAGTTCATGACTAACAAACGGATCACAGTTCTGGATAAACCGACGTATTCGCCAGGTTTGGCCACAACCAACTTCTGGTTGTTCGCCAAATTGAAGCTGGCAATGAAAGGTCACCGTTACGACACAGTTAAGGACATCCAAGAACATCGTACTGCAGTACTAAATGCAGTTCGAAGAAAAGGACTACAGTGACAATTTCAAAACACCTTTAAAACGATTTCAACTGTGTATTGATTCAAGGGAAGATTATTTTTAATAAATACAGTGCTTTTGTGAACATAATCCATGAATTTAATTTTCCTAGTTACTGAAACGGGTCACCTTGTATATATGTGTTTGACATGTCTTCACAGCAAAGACTACTACTAACACCTCCTTACCCGGTGTGCTATAGATTTTTTTCCTCTTTTAATTAATTGGTTGTTTAAGTAATTCTCAAGTCCTCACAAATTTTTGCCTTCCGATAGTATTGTTCCTACTGATTCATTGCTAACACATGTTGTAACTGTAAATCATATTATAAAGTAAGTGTACGGAGACAGTGGAAGATGCATCAATTGTGCTGCATTTTCGGCTGTTCGCCACTGTTTCTATACAACCCCTTTATGTGCAAGTTCGTGAAAAGTGTTCTCAATTTTGTTGAATTTGAGCGTGAATCTTAAGCAGTAAACAACAAATCCTAGTAAACCCTTCAATCATTTACTTGTTTTATGCTATATAAAGAATTTTACTTCCTCCGCTGTCTATATATTTGTCACGATTACGTTGTCTGGGGTACAGTACTCAGGAAGATCACTTCTTTTTTCAGCAAATCGGTTTAGTCTTGTTACAGTTTTAAACTGCACTCTTTCAACCAGTGAGATTTTCATTGTGCTCCTCCTAAGAGCAACCTTAGCATACTTCATCGTCTAAACTGACGAAAATACTTCACACCAGACATCCTGAAAAGACGACCATACACGCATTCGTATCTTCATAATATTAGTAAGTGCCTGTTTTTAGCATCTGTGCCCTCTCCCAAGCACTGATATAATTCATTTGCAGAATTAAGTTTTGTAAAGTATTTGGCATGCCCTAGTTGGTGTGGCCGGCCGGAGTGGCAGTGCGGTTCTAGGCGCTACAGTCTGGAACCGAGCGACCGCTACGGTCGCAGGTTCGAATCCTGCCTCGGGCATGGATGTGTGTGATGTCCTTAGGTTAGCTAGGTTTAATTAGTTCTAAGTTCTAGGTGACTGATGACCTCAGAAGTTAAGTCGCGTAGTGCTCAGAGCCATTTGAACCATTTGAACCTAGTTGGTGTATTATTTTTCTAAGTGATGTTTTCACAAACGCTTAGCAATCACTGTGTTGCCTCCAGGAATGGCTCACCATGCTGCTACCGTCTCCCATCTTGAAAATGTGGGAAATCACGGGATGGATGTGTCAGAGGTTGATGAAATTCTCTGCATCATTCAGCACATGATTTCTGAGTTGCAAAACATCCTGAATGAGGGCTGGGAGGAACTCAAAAACAAATTATTAGAGCGTACGGGAGTTTTTAATGTTAAGAATGCCAATCTTAAGAATTTTAGAGACAAGTTGAAAGTTAAAGACCATAATAAGTTTTTCAGTAGACCGTACAGAATGTCACTCATTTGTGAAGACTGGGTGGAACAAGAAATGAAAGATATGTTGGAACAAGGGATTACTGAAAGGGCAAGCAGTAGTTACAGCAGCCACTGCTTACAGCGACAAAAAAGGACGGTGCAGTCAGAATGGTGCTAGATTACTCCCAAAGAAACGTTATGACTTTTTGCATAACGAATCGCCGCGGGAGTCTAGAAGAGTTGTTACAAAGCTCCATAGGAGAAGCATCTTCTCGGCCGTCAATTTACAGGCTAGATTTTGACAGGTTGAACTAGACTCCAGCTGCTGGCAGTATACTACATTTTTGTGCTATTACAGATGTTACCAATGTAAGAAGCAACCTTTCGGTTTGTCAAAAACTTCATTTATGTTCGTTTTGGCAATAGACATGACACTCAGTAAGATGAGAGATTTGTCACCAAGTATATTGTTGACATGATGTCTGCAGTGGCGTCCTGCGACGAGCATAATAATTTTGCGTGGAAGTTGCTACAGGTGCTGCAGACAACTTAACTCACAGTGAATTCAGATAAGTAGATTTTCCGAAAGAAGGAGACTGTGTTTCTGGAGCATTCCATTTCTTGAGATAGAATCCTTCCCAAAGATGAAAAATATTAACTTCAGTACTGGAGCTCCTGCTTCCAGCAACCAAGAAGTAGCTGAGGAGCTTCTGTGGGCTAGTAAACGGAGGTGCTGCGATGAAAAGAGGGATATGTCACACAACAGTAGTTCTGGGACATGTTGAAAAAACCGTATAATCCTGAATAATATTATTCTCAAACCTTGTAGTTCTTGTCTCGCACATACTCATCAGGAGAAATACAATCTTATACCAATATCTGCAGTCATAGAATAAAGACAAGTAACAGAAAATGGTAAAAGAAAGTAACTGACATATCCCCACTTTGATTATATTGTAAATATCATGTAACTAAAAAAATTGTATATTTTCAAGCAAAATATTGTTTTTAATCATTTCAACATGTTAATACCCATTCCTGTTATTTTTACCACTCATAATTAAACAGTACATTTCAAAATAGACAATATAATGAAAGTCAGTACCCTTTTTAGTGCCTCACCTTGTAACATGGGAGAGTTAATTTCGCGTTTTTTACTTATTAAACGTCCGCCTCCGGTAGTTGAGTGGTCAGCACGACAGAATGTCAATCCTAAGGGCCCGAGTTTGATACCAAACTGGGTGGGAGATTTTCTCCGTTCAGGGACTGGGTGTTGTGCTGTCCTAATCATCGTCATTTCATCCCCATCGACTTGCAAGTCGCCGAAGTGACGTCAGATCGAAAGACTTGCACCCGGCGAGCAGTCTACCAGACGGGAGACCCTAGTCACACGACATTTACATTTTACTTATTAAACAATCCTGCTGATTTTGACAGACACTTATGTTCACAAACTTGTCAGTATTGATCACTGTCCCAAACTTCAGTTCCTGATTCATTGTCTTCTTCTCCATCAGTCGCTTTATTAACGGCACATTTCTTTAGACTATTATCAAAGTACTCATGAATATGCAAAGGGATAAAGTCAGTCATGTGTGAAACATCATGAAGTTTCACAGGTTGCAGAGGCATGGTGACCATTTGTGCTGTCGACGCATAATGAATATGAGGCACTATCCCAATCTAAATCAGAGAAAATTCATATTTTACCATACCACTGCTACTGGGTGCATTTTGACTGAACAGTGTACTCATATATTTTGCATTGTGTAACAGTCCAACTTATAATCACATTTTATTGTAATGTTTCTACAAAAGTTGCTTCTACTACTAAATTATATACAGAGAATACAAAAAATGAACACTGTGTGACAGTTTACGTGTAGTCTACACCTGTTTCCCTTTTAGGAACGCTGTTTCCTTTCCAGTTGATACGCCTTAAATTCATGACCTTCTTTTGTTTAATCATATTTACCTTCCATAATTCAGAGCGTCGTTTCTTGCTTCTAGATCCATGCAAATCGCCTTTGGACTCGTCTGAACGTTCCATCACTAAAGCCATTTTGAAATCTCACCGCTGTTTACTTCAGCCCACTACAGTGCTGCCATCACGCCTCAAGTTTTTTGCTGCAATATCGGGACTTGTCTCTGTGTCAAGTCCTCTTTCTGCACGAAATGTAGTTTCAACACTGGTTTAGACAGGGAAAAAGTCCCTGAAAAAGTCCCGTTTTAGAAGTAACAGACGCAGAATTGTGTGAAAATAGCAACTATAGTAATAACTCATATACCCCAAAAAGGATGACAAGTATCGTTTTTAATGTCAGTGGCTCAATTTCTGTCGGAGATTTCTGGGGAACTAGTTCTTGATTTCGCCCAAACTGCGCGCCTCCATAAGAGAAAATACAGTCTGGAACTGGGATGAGAAAGTAAATTCGGGATTTGCTCTGCCTCGTGACGACTGGGTGTTGTGTGATGTCCTTAGGTTAGTTAGGTTTAAGTAGTTCTAAGTTCTAGGGGACTAATGACCATAGATGTTAAGTCCCATAGTGCTCAGAGCCATTTGAACCAAAGTAAATTCACTGAGGTGAAGCGAGCATCAGAGAATGCACCCATTCTTGCCCATCGTGATCTGCACCTTCCATTTTGTGTTGCTTCTGGGAGCAGAAAAACTGGAGTTGGAATGGAGGGATTTCAAGAGGAGGACTTGAATGGAATAAAGGAGCAGAGAATAATCGCATTCAGCAACCGTGTGCCAAAGAAGAGTGAACTTAACTATTCTGGGACCACTAGCTTGGAATATGTGATGTCAGTAAAACTCACACGTGTACTGTTATTTCGTCGCCAACTTTACATATAGAAATTTGTGTTTCGAATTAAGCACATTCCAGGTAAGGGAAATATCGATGCCGATACACTATTGTGGTCGCCAGTTGGATTAACTCGGGACATGGAGAAGGAAATAAACGATAACAGGCCTGACATTCGATTTTTGATAGGTGTACTATACAAAAACTTCATTGGAGGCACCATAGAAAATATATGAAAAGAGCAAGATACAATCCCAGCGCTACATGAGGTAAAAGAAAAGATGAAAAATAAAAATTTACTGGCGTTTAGGCGGGTTTATCTGCTGCAAAACAGTGGATTGTTCCACCGCAGGAATCAAAACGGATCTTCACGGATCTTATGAGTGCAGGAGGACAGGATCAGTAAACTGATCTGGCAGACTCACCTGAGCTATGCACATTTTTGTCCAGGGAAGTGTGCTAGCAAAGTTCAAGAGTTGGTGTACTTTAGCGGAATGGTCTAGGGTGTGAGGAAGATACTAGAAGAGTGCATGAAGTGCGAAAAGGCAAACTTTCATCCGAAAAGCGAGTTGTTCCCTTTTCCCCTGCTGCCCTAGAGAATTACGTGACTACGCAGATGTCGATCTCTTGGGCCCCGATTGTAAAGACGGAAGGTTGTCACTGCTGTATCCTCACAGCCACAGAATTAGCGTCGAAATACATCACGTTGAACCCACTGAAATGGCTTCTGGCACTCTGTTTAGACGTCGTTCAACAGAAACTTCCTGTAATTGGTTGGGCATATAAAACACGTGCTTTCAGTCAACAGGAAATAGTTCATTTGGAAGACGTGGAAGGGAATGTTATGGAGGAGGAAGATAAGGGGTATTTACATTGTTGTATACCACATGCAAATAAACCCAGCAGGAAGAATCATGAGAGAGAGAACAGAATTAAAAAACAGGTAGCGTTTCTGCGGCAGCATCCAGCTAAATATAGACAGATGATAGCGAAGGCAACTGCCAGCGTCAGGAAAGTGACACCGCATCGGCAGAGGAGAGTCAAAAGGACGTGAAGCAATGTTTCTTCTACACTAGTCAGAAGGAAATGGTGAGAAACCACCGCACACCCTGCAAAACAATGAATAATTCGCAGAAATTATACTCCCTGTACATCGAGTCGTCTCACGTAAAACGCCAGTTTTTGGAAAATGTGGCTGTTCGAGACATTACAGATGAAGCTGGTAATTGAGACACGACAATTCACGGAGCTGAAAACATTTGATCAGTTGAGTCGTTTCTGTTCATATTGTGTAACTTGTTTTAATTGCATAGCTCGCCTAGCTTTGCTCCTTATCCATACGTTCTTGTTTGTGTTGAGCAGTAAAATTTTATGTAATTTTTCATTGGACACTTGTGGTTGCTACATTTTGTAATATATGTGACTTTCTGCGAAAATTCAGAGTTAAAGTTATCTACAGGGCGTTGGAAACAGACGTAGTTCGCCTAGCATTTTCCGTTGAAAGTGAGTGTCTGTATGCCCATGTTTGCCTGTTTCACAACCGCATGGTGTGGTAATTTCGTAATGCATGAGAGCAATGCCTGTTTTTCAAACTATGTAGATGATGTGCAGCTCAGTCAACAAGAACTTCCAGCGAATCCAGAGGAATTTAGTTTTTGTTCTCTATTAGGTGCATCAAGAGAGCAATCTGTAGGGTAACAAAACGTGATGTAACATTCCTCTAAAACTGTATCTTTTGAGGGGCCTCACCTTACTTTATTTTAATGTGAGACACTTTTTGTCCTTGTGAGACGGGATATTTTTCTTTGGAGAATGCTTTATCTTCTTCCACTTGTATTAAAGTTTTGAGGAGAGTAGCGGTTTGTTTCGTGGCCTGAAAGGCAACTTCATATGTGTGGCATGAGTAGGGAATGAGGACTTTGTGTTTTGGGTAGCGCATCGACCATATTTCGTCAGAAACGTGCAAAGTAGGAAGTGTGTTGCAGTTGTGCCAGCTGCAGGAAAGCGTAGGTGATATGTCTTACTAAATATAACACAGCCGTCGCAACATTGCGAGGCGAGCTGGATTTGTGAGGTATGGAAACAGCTGACACGTTACTACCTAAGCAGGAGAGGGACGAAATCCTTCCACACAGGCGGCCACCGAAATGTGTAGACTACGTACCACAAGGCATAGTAAAGCCTAAGCAAGAGCAGGTCAGCAGTGTACGAATACCTAGCCAATTTGACACTAAAGCTGCTTCGCAGCTCTATCGCCATGGTGCTGTGACACGTGGGCGCCATCCGGAGTGCTGTTCGTGGACCACAATTGGACTCCGTGTCAGGACAGTCCTGAAACCACAGGACCCGGAGCCGCCACTATCAGACCAACAATAGCGCTAGGAAGCAACTTGCGGGCGATCAGCCCAGGACAGTGTGTCACTAGCGTTACATCATTTGCGTGCTGCCTGCTCGACAGCACAAGGTGTGCGAGTCGTTTTTGACTGCATGTTTGATTGGCGCTGTATGGCGTCCCTCTACACCGAAAATCCATCAGCTTTGAGATCTAGTTCGTCACAGAACGCACTGCAGACAATACTGGAAGGATTTTTGGCCGACTGCTATCAGAAAATTATGCCCGAGGGTACTTGAGGGATTGTTTATAGGTTTCTCAGACGCCAGTATTTGCCTAGACACCGCTGAGCGATCTGGACCACCATCTGTGTTGGAAGTTGCGTTTCTCTGAATGCCATTTTTGTGCATTCAGTAGCGTGTTTTTCAACAACCTGTTGTCTAATTTAGATTACGAGACCCTTATGGAACTTGCTGTGAGTAGTGCACAACTTACTAAGATTATAACATGAGTACACCTATGGAAGAGCACCAGAAGAATGTTACACTTAAGAGTTTTGGGGCTAACAAGAGTAGCTTAAGATTGATTAACGAAATTCTCTGCACTAGATTTGCGCTTAAATTCTGCACTGAAAACTGTGTTTTGCTTTCCCTTGATCTGTGATGAACTAATTAATGATAAAACGACGAGCTGAAGTTCATTTATTAAATTTTTCATTGTTGCATATTCCCATTCGTTCTAAATGTTCACTCATGCAGACGATTTCACGTTGAAATTATCATGTGGCGTTGTAAAGGTGTGTAGGATTGCAGACAGGATGAAGAGGCTTGCTCGACAGATAAAGCGCAGGAATTCCCTCCGCTGGGGATGGCGTAGGTCAGCTAGCGCCCCACGTGCTAAACCACAGAGAGACAACTCGCATGCACCTGCTGTTAACGCGAAGTTGGCCAGCAGATTACAGGTGTCAACAAACACAGTGCATTGGTGAATTTTAAGTCACTGAAATGGCTTTCCTTTCAAAGGAATGCAGCTACGCACAGCATAATATTTTAACTGAGTTGCTATTAATCTGCATATTAGACCCAAATAAAAAGAATCCATTCCTGTAGAGAACAATATCCACTACAAACAAAATTAATCTGTTCTTAAAATCTTGGGAACTACAAGAATCGTGAATAATTTTTCTCGCGCATTCATTTTTCCAATGTAAACACAAAGCAGACGTCATCACTTGGTGCTATAACATACGCTCATAGCCGACATTCACCCGCTCACAGTTAGTAGATAACAGTAATATCTGGCCCGTCGGAGGCGCCACTATATTTAATTTTCAGACTACTGCATTTATCTTGTGTCATTTTCCACCCAGAGGAACATATTATACAGCTTGTAAATTAATAGACTTAATGTAAAGGATATTATGTACTACATTAGAGAAAATTAGCTAACAGATTCTCATGAACCAACGAGTTCACAGCATGTCCTACTCATTTGCAATGACTTACATTTTTCTTCAAGTAGAGCTAGCTGCCTTTCATCGCACCAACTAGAAATTTTGTCTAATTCATCTTGTATCCTCCTACAGCTGTTTAATGAGGGCATCTCGCTGGACACCAGAGCATCATCAGCAAAAAGCCGCACATTTATGATCACCCTGCCGTCAGGTCATTTATCTATATAAAAAATAACATCGGCCCTATCACACTTCCTGGGATCACGATACCCTTCTCTCTAGCGAACACTCGCTGTTGAGGACGAGGTACTGGGTCCTATTAGTTAAGAAGTCTCCGAGCCACTCTCATGTCTGGGAACATATTCTATATCCTCGTACCTTCATTAACAGTCTGCAGTGGAGCACCGTGTCAAAAGCTGTTTGGAAATCTGGTAATATGGAATCTGCTAGTCACCCTTTGCCCACGATTCACAAGATACTATGTGAGGAAAGGGCAACCTGAGTTTCACATAACTAATGCTTTCCAAAACTGTACTGATTCATGGACACAAAATTTTTATTCTCAAGAAAATGTGTTATATCCGACCTCAAGAATTCTGCAGCAAACTAACGTTAAGGTTATTGGTTTGTAATTTTTCAGGTTTGTTCTTTTAAGCTTCTTATATACAGGAGCCACCTGCACTTTTTCCCAGTCGCTTAGGACTTTGTGCTGCGTGATAAATTTGTGATAAATGCAACCTAAGTAAGGGGCCAATGGGTTGAGTTCATTTTGTACAACCAAACTGGGATTCCACTTGGACATGGCGACTCAGTCACCTTCATGTCTCTCAGTTATTTCTCTAAATTGGGGCTGCTTATTACTACATACCCTATACAGGAGACTGTGCGCCGATCAAATGACGGTATGTTTATACGATTCTCAGGCGTGAACGATTCGTTACTTATGTCCCTGGGAGTAAAGCTTTGCATTTTTTCACTAGGAAAGTGTATACCCGGTGTGCTACCTGTCCCTGTTTGTCAGTGGGAGGTAGTGGGTCTCATTATGAAGGCCAAGCATGCCCAAGGAGTTGGACAGATTTTGCGGAGGATGGGGCCTAGCCCACTTCGAGCGTTCGTTGGTTGAGCCGGTGCATGTTATCACTCAGGGCAGAGGGTGATGTGCCACGATTACTGTCCCCTGAGTATAACATTTCTGTCTTCAGTGTATGTACCTCAAAGGACGGCTTGTTGTGGTGCCGCCCAACGAGCCCAGGAGTCGGTTGGTTTCGATTCTAAATTTTGGTGTGGCCAATTGAATTAGTCGCCTCCACCACAGTGCTTCACGGAAAAAGGCTGACCAATCGAGGAGGCACTGCTCCAGAGGGGTCCTACTTTTTGATTGTTAATGTGCAATCTGAGCATCAAGAATGTGAAGTTTCTGCTGCGTTCCCTGGCTTTTTCCTAAAGTAAGTAATAATTCCATGAGTGACAATGGTAACAACATTCAGTCATCCCCTCTATAGAGAGTTGCTTTGAAAGTGAGCTATTGAGGGTGTTGTACCAAGATTCTGGGCATTCGTCTCCTGGCTGTTGTCCGATGCTGATTGGCGCATGATAGCCGGTTTCTGGGGAAACCTAAGTCATATTCTGAGCATCTTGCAATTTACTTTCTTTTCCACACAACTTCTGTTGCTTACTTTGTTATAATTTGTGGCCAGCTTTTGTGTCATTAACTTAGAATTCATAAACTGTCCGATGAGGAGACCTTATTGTGTTTTCTCCATACAATCTTCCCTATAATTTGCTACCTGACCACAGTGTCAGCGACATACTGTAATTTCATTTGAGCTTTTAAAGAACATTTCTCTGTGTTAATTATGCAGGATAAAGACAATTATAGATATATAGAGACAATTACAGGTAGCTCATCAGATCGTTAGAACATGTCGAGACGTTTAAACATATGAATCCGTTTAAAAGGAATTTGTATCGTTGATACGTTCTTAAGGGCATAGTTAATAAGTACGTTTTTATTCAGAAAAATCTTGATAGTTAACTGAGATATCGTTTTGCAAAACTCATCTACAAAAAGCTAATTATTCAGGAAACACCTTTATTGCATAGCTTTAGAAATGTACGAAACAGAAATTGAAAAACACTTTAGATTTTTTACTCAGTACCAGAAAAATCAGTCACACCCGAATAATATTTTCATATAGATGTTACGGGATAATATACATTGAAATGGTTGTTTTTTGCAATACTTAACAGCTACAGTATCATAACTTTTTAATGTAACCAATAGTCTATTATTTGTGAATAACTTCATGTTAATTTATGTAACCCTTCTAATAAATTGGTTCATCATCCTGTTCAGTTTAACTGATGTCAGTGTCATTGTTACTGTAACCTTGAAGAACTGCTGTATAAAAAATTTTTCCTTCATCCAAAGAGTGTTTCCAAATATTTGAGTTGTTTCTTTGCATATTCAGCTTTCTCAACAATGAGTTCAGGTTCTAATCTTAGAAAGGGAGCATTGTCGATATCTCTGAAGCTGATGACTTTCTTTCAGCACTTCAACCAAGATTGGAGGTCCATAATATGTTGTTTACTGTGTGCACAGCGAGCTAGTTCCCATCCAGGAATTTAACCGTTCCCCCTGATTGGAAAACAGCTGTTGCTTCACAGTACAGAAGGAGTATAGCCATTATCACCGAGTTTTTATTTGGTGAACCCTATGAACATGGAAAAATCCTTAATGTCAGCTTCAAGTTTCATCGCTTCTTCATATTACTTCAGCGAGTTTGTTAATAAATGCCTTACACCATAATTTGAATGGCTCGAAGTGAAATTTGCTTTTCGAACCAAGTGTAGTGTCAACTACTTTATTTTTCTCCATTTCACTCCATTACGGTACAGTTATGTAGCCAGATCCGTCGTGAGTAAAATATTTTCCAGATAGATGTTATTGGGAGGCGTTGGTTTGGCTGGCAGTCAAAACATGCACTAATGGAATCTGGTTCTTTCAGTTCAAGAATATCTTGAAACTTATTAACCCTCATCTTATGAAGTATGTAATTTGTCCTTACGAAAGTTTTTTCTTCACTTAGGACTGTGGCAGCTTTAATTTTCAGTTAGAGTTCTGTACAAACTGAGCACGTCCAAACCCTAGGGTTGCCAAAGATGTGTTAAGACATTTTTAAAAGATATATTTGAATTTGGAAGGGAAGCTCTTGGGTGACCTGCTTTGATACGCTCTGCACAGAAGCGATTCCACATTTTCTTTATGTTAATTCTGGGCTCAGATATGAACGTGAGCATTCACTTCTTGAGTAATGACTCTTATAGCAGCGGTGTTTCGAAATATCTGTTTTAATAGCTTCTGTCATCTCCTCATCTCTTACAGCTACTCTTGCTCCCCTCCCCCTCTTCTTTCCTTCGGAATTTCAATAACAAGATATTTGCTAGCTAAATTTTTTTCTCTGCCACCTGGTACCCCAGTTTTCTTCCTAAATGTGGCTGCACAAACTTGAATCTCCTCTCGATTTATTTTTGTTATGAAATAATTGAAAGTAATAGATCTTCTGCTTTTCGTATTGTGCTTTTAAAGCACTGCTGCTTGACAAAAAATTCTTTTCGAGCGTTTTTCGATGCCTATCAGATCATGAGTACAGGCTAAATCAGCATCAGCAGCACTTTGTTGAGTGTATCGAATATTTCTTCTTCTTAGTGTATCATCATACCTTCTTCTCATACGTCCATGAGGTACTCCTTGAATGAGAGATGAATAATCTATTTCACAAGTAGGTTTTGAATCCATGTAAAAAAATTAAACAAAAGTAATATATCGAACTATCTGCTTTTGACTGCATTGAAACGTACACACCTCAAGTTAGAATAATCATTGACATTTATAAACTTTTAATAACGAAAGTAACTTAAAAGATGAACAAAAAACAGTCTTCGTTGCACAAGATATGTACACTTAATCTTCACATGCGACGCGTTTCGCCTGTTCAATGCATCACCAGGCAATCTGGGGAAATTACAAACTGGTATAAGTATAAATCGCTATTGAAGACAACACTAAATGAATAAATTGAAAATAACATTCTGTACACCTCTGTCACTATTAGCAAGAGTTTTTAACGGTAAACTCAGTCATGATGCAATATTTTATGAGTTGAAATTTATTCTTATCACCACCCCCTGAAACAAACATATTACCCGGTGCTCCATAGTCGAATCGATGTTTGTCTTCCTTCTGTTTAATGTATTCATTTATTATTGTCTTTGATAGCGATTAATACTTATACCAGTTTGTAATTTCCCCACATTGTGTGGTGATGCCTAGAACAGGCGAAACGCGTAACATATGAGGATTAAGTAAACCAGTCTTGTGCAACCAAGACTGTTTTTTCTGTATCCAAAGATCTATTATGGTTGCTGTACCAGTGTTATGGAATGGAGTGATTTTAATTGGAAGTAACTTACCTTTGCTGTGCCAACATATGAAGTTGGTACTTGTGTTTGGTGTTTAGTCTTTGAAGAACGATCAAATTCTAGACTCTTACCTTTGTTAGAACGGAAGTCAGCTAGTATTTTGCCGTTGTTCAAAGGCCACGAACAATATCACCAATACAAGAAATCGAAGTTCATCATTTTAAACCGGAAAATGCGTGGTAAATTTTGTTTTAAAATGGATGCGAAACAAGATGTCATGTAGACGTTGTGTTTTGGAAAATTTCTCTTTTGGTAAATGTTAGGTATATGCAAAAATTTGCAATGTTTCATTCGTGTTTAGCGATATATTTTCCGTTTTGTTAAGTATTAACTTGCACAGTCAATTCACCTCATTTTAGAATATATGAATTCATATAAAACAAAAAATAGAAAATTTTGTAGATGTTCAGTTTTGCCAAAAGAGTCTCTCAAAATCTGCATACGAAACTCGTTGATATTGAAACTTAGAACTATTATATCATCATACTTTGTGTGAAATGTTATCCCTGGCTGCATGTGATGCACTTACGATGATTCTGTGAAGTATGTTTTAATTGAAATTCTACAATTAACGGTTATTATAACTTCAAAGCGCCTTATATTTATTTACCGTACTGTGCATCGATGACAACTGTTTTGTAAATGTCAGGTTTTATCAGTGTTTATTACTTGCTGTAGTTATACTCAGAACTGGGTGTTAATTATGGATATAATTAACTAATCAGAAAACTGTCAATGTTTCTATCTGAAGCTTAAAATTACAAATGCCGCCGATTTGTCGGCACATCATGTCACAGCGTCCGTCCTTTACTGTCGAATGTAACACTGGTAATGATAATAATATGCCCTCTTGAAAATCGCTTTCTTTCTACTGATACAACGTAATTAACATGAATTTACCTCTACAACTACTCATAAATTATTTGCGTAGTATAGATATTTGTATAAATTTATTCTTCTATTCGAGTCCTTTGAAATGGCATCTCTCACCTCTTTGTATCATTTACGGTTCAGGTATTGTTTTGCATATACAGTGTATTTTGTGACAGTCAGTCGCGTATTGATATCATATGGTGACCGTTCTGATGCTGGACTGGTATTGAGCCCAAACTAGTTTTCAGAAAGTGTGGCATCATCACTTACACCTGCTGCAGGAGCGGAGTTGTCTCACTGTGCACGCTTGTGTAAATGTCATGTCACAAAAATACAAATTGTAGATCATCTACTTGAGTGTAGATATTGAAATGTTTTCATTTGCTGCCGAAATACACGGTAGTCTTTCACATACAGTAGAACTTGAGTGGTGTCACTATCTAACAATACCATCACTTGCAAAGTAGGTTAGAAATCAGATTAATAATGTTGCTCACGCAGCATATGTTCGCCTTATGCGGCAAATACAAAGTTACTGACTGTGGATAGTATCGTCAGAATGGAAATAATGGAGTCTCTGTAAAAAAGTCATTAATTTTGGCACTTATCTCGAATGGATTCCTACGTAGATTTCGTCGAAGTTGTTAAGGCTCATCTTGTTGATTCTAGGGTGATTCCACTTTGACAGCTAGAAGGTCCAGATCTGTATTTTAGCGATATTTGGAGACCTAACAAATGCGTTTTTCAGGAAATCCTTAATGATCAAACACTCCCAGATCAGAACAATGGTATGGTAGAAATAATTTTTGACTTGGTGTTCACGATCCACATTTTTATTAAAATTCTTGTAAATTCACATATACTTCTTCTTAATTGTCACATCATCAAGAAAACAGTTTTGTATCAATATTCATATATTTAATATCCACTTTAACCAAACACAAGACTTGACTGTTCGTTTACAAAGCGAAATAACAACTTGACTTCTGCAAAGTGAAACAAAGACTGCTCTGTGCGCATTCGCGCCAAAACGGTTACAAGTTAGTCAAAGATTATGACAGTCTCATAGAAATGAATACACACAAGAACCATATCACTGTAATATATCGATACATCGGAGTACCTATACATTAATAAAACCAAATGTGAATATTGTCACAAAAATATGTCTGTTACTTCGCAGAAAAGTAGTACGGTATTACTGGTAACGAGAACTGGGTTGGAGTGCCTTAATGATCACGTAAATAAAGAACCATTACAACTGTATTCGGCAATGACTTCCAGTGCTGCATTATATTATTGAGAATTTAAGTGATCCGTCATGATATTCTATCTGAGCACGCTGATTCGGTTGCTTGCAAGTGTTCTTAATTTGGCGGCACCATTCACTTGGCGCATCCACGTTAGAGCTTTCCAGCGTATTAAAATAGTTAACTCACTACGCACTTCATACTTCTATTTTGCTAAGGCTTCTGGGACCTACACCTCTTGTACTGTCTCTTGTTTTTGTATTACCATTTACTTTCATTATTATGTCGCGACCCAGCACAACTCAGAGCTACCAATACAGAGTTGGTGTGGACCATGTGGTGCAATCAGAACTTTAACGACAATGTTTTTTTTGTTATGCTTTCCATAACTAACCTTTATAGTACAGTAGCCAGAAAGTAGAAACTTACTGGTTGTTCAGAATTGGTGCTGGGGAACAGAGAAGAATCTTTGAGGTGGGTGCTGTTCTCATAAAGTAGCAAGATCGTATGAATTCTTTAAATGAGTTTCTCTACGACATAGTTATATGTGAGCTGTCTGATCAACAAATTCCTTAACACACGTGCATCAGGCGACAATTGATAGCAAATTTTAGGGTCGAGACACATTTCACAATAGCTTCTTCCTATTACACGTGGGCCTTCCCACTATCAAGAGGCAAGAGCCACTTGGCTTCTTGTTCTGATCACTGTTCAATGCACTACCTGGCGTGCATAGCTCAGAGACAAGTGCAATCGTTGTCACTTTTTCTACCGTCTACTGTATCAATGGTCTCTTGGCCTAACTAATAAATCGATGACCACTTGACCTAATTATTACATCACTGGCCATTTGGCCTAAGTCACAGGAGACTGGTAGTAATCAGCCACTTGTTCCTAGTAGCAAATGAAATGCTTTTTGAGACGGAGTCTATTCTGATCGGCTCTATTGAATGAAACATACACGGAGGTGACAAAAGCCAGGGGAGTCGTTGAAAGTCCCCTGCAAATATATTGAGCCATGCTGCCTCTATAGCCGTCTATAACTGCGAAAGTGTTGCTGGTGCAGGATATTGGGCACGAACTGACCTCTGGATTATGTCCCACAAATGCTCGATGGGATTCATGTTGGGCGATGTGGGTGGCCATACCATTCGCTCGAACTGTCCAGTGTTCTTCAAACCAACTGTAAACAACTGTCGCCCGGTGACATGGCGCACTGTCATCCATAAAAATTCCGTCCTTGTTTGGGAATATGGCGTCCATGAATGGCTGAAAATGATCCCCAAGAAGCCGAACATTCAGAGGAATAAGTCCATTCCAGGTAAACACAGCCTGCACCATTATGGAGCAACCACCAACTTGCACAGTGCGTTGTTGACAACTTAGGTCCATGGGCTTGTGCGCTTCGCGCCACACTCGAACCCTATCATCAGCTGTTAGCAACTGCAATCGGGACTCATCTAATCAGGCCACGGTTCTCCAGTCGTCAAGGGTTCAACCGGTATGGTCACTAGCAGAGGACAGGCGCTGCAGGCGAGGTCTTGGTGTTAGCAAACGCACTCGCGTCGGTCGTCTGCTACCATGGCCCATTAGCGCCACGTTGTACTAGCAGATACGTTCGTCGTACGTCGCACATTGATTTCTGCGGTTATTTCACACATTGTTGCTTATCTGTTACCACTGACAACTCCACGCAAACGCCTCTGCTATCGGTCCTTAATTGAAGGCCGTCGGCTAGTGAATTCTCCGTGGTCAGAGGTAATGCCTGATATGTTATATTTTCGGCGATCTCTTAACAATGTGGATCATGGAATGTTGAATTCCCTATCGATTTCTGAAATGGGACGTCTCATGCGTCTGGATCTATATTCTCGGCGATCTCTTAACAATGTGGATAATGGAATGTTGAATTCCCTATCGATTTCTGAAATGTGACGTCTCATGCGTCTGGATCCAACTACAATTCCGCATCACAGTCTGTAAATTCCCGTCGTGCTGCCATCACTACGTCGGAAACCCTTTAAAACAAATGACTTGAGTGCAAATGAAAGGTTTGCCAGTACACTGCCCTTTTTACCTTGCGTACGCGAATACTACCGACATCTGTATATGTGCATATCGCTGTCCTATTGCTTTTGTCACCTCAATCTACATCAGACACTTAACGTTGCTACAGATCTATCGGTTGTAGTTGTGCTGCCTGTATTATTAACTCTTTTCTTGGATGAAATATTACTGGTCCATCGGTGTCTGCTGCCATCTCACTCTCTCTCTCTGTCTGTCTCCGTTATTTCGATCCTCTGCTACTCTCTTATTAACTTGATACTAGCTATGGCTGTTCCTTTATACGCTTATAAAGGGTTTTTTTCTACTCGGATTTGGCTGTACATGACTCTCTTCATTACCCTTCTGGGCGCTGGTATATTCCATTTCCATGTGATCGTCTTAAGCTCCATCTAATAACCAACATTATGCATATCATGAGCGTGGCTTCATCTCACTGGCGTTTTGGCGAGGTGTAACCAAGTGCTGGCGCCTTGACTGACCTCGGTACCAGCTGCGTCCAAATGTGTAAATATTTCTCAAGTATCCTATTACCCTTCCGTCTCCTAGTCGGGCAAAGTATCACACCTTCCAAGAACTTTCGTGGAAATCTTTATATTTCTACCCTGACTTTTAAGTGAAATGTTTCCCAACCATGAGAATTATCCTTTACTGTACCTTCAATTCACAATCTCAGATTTACTCGTTTAGCTTCCCGTGGTCCAATTTCCCCTTCTAACTCGTGACCGTTGTCTTCTTTCTCCACAGACAATGAAATCTATTACCCCATATTTACACTGTTTTCTCAGCTCAAGTTTCCCTGAATAGAACGTTTGTTATTATTATTTTCTATAGAATCACAGAAAACAATCATTACCTGTTTCAGCCCAACTTTGGACATCTTTAAACAGTCTGTTAACGGCCGGCGGCGGTGGTCTAGCGGTTCTAGGTGCTCAGTCCGGAACCGCGCGACTGCTACGGTCGCAGGTTCGAATCCTGCCTCGAGCATGGATGTGTGTGATGTCCTTAGGTTAGTTAGGTTTAATTAGTTCTAAGTTCTAGGGGACTGATGACCACAGATGTTAAGTCCCATAGTGCTCAGAGCCAGTCTGTTAACGTTCCACTCGATCAGAGGAAGACCCTAACCCGGCTTACCTGACAAAACTAGTACCGAAAATATCTACGTTCCGGAAATACGTGCAGAGTTACAGCATGTGACTCTTAAAGGTCTGTCTGGAAACGGTAAGGGATACAACTTGGTCATTGACCTATAATGCCCGAAATCTACCTTCAGTGTGAAGACTGAGGAGAGCTTCTTCAATGAGCGGTTGATGACATCAGCTGTATATCCCTACACTCACATACCTGTGTCTTCACTCCAACACCTTGCACTTCCAAATTTTTTTGAAAATTGCTGGTTTGGAAATTATTAAGTAATTCTGGTGCATGATTTTACGTCCGAACACATGATCTGAAATGTGATAAGTGAGGCCAGTTACTCATAAGTTGTTGAAGTAATTGCCCAAACAGAAAGTGAAGTTTTATGTACTTTATATCAGAGCTGTTGATCTCCAACTACCACAACGCAAAGCATGTCTGTCCATCATGGTATGAGTACAGAGCTATTTCTTATGTCTGATAATCAATCGGTGACTATTGGAACACAGCGTAGATTTGTTGGCTGATACAAAACCCAGATTGTGAGAAAACTTCTTAACTCTTGTATTTACGGCAGATCTTATGTCTCGAGGCTGCACCAAAGCATCAGCCTTTGCCTCTCAGGCTGCGTGTTGGGAACAGGAGCCTGCTTCTTGGTATAGAATGTCTGCATCTGATGTTCCACACACAGTAAGTGTTCCATGTAGGTCACGCACTCACTTACAGATTCGTACACAAATCACCGTTTCTATTAGTGTGTAAAGCCGTAGTGGTACACCACACGCAAATGTAGCATACGTTGATATGATTTTGGTTCTACATCTACATCTACATCTACATTTATACTCCGCAAGCCACCCAACGGTATGTGGCAGAGGGCACATTACGTGCGACTGTTATTACCTCCCTTTCCTGTTACAGTCGCGTATGGTTCGCGGGAAGAACGACTGCCGGAAAGCCTCCGTGCCCGCTCAAATCTCTCTAATTTTACATTCGTGATCTCATCGGGAGGTATAAGTAGGGGGAAGCAATATATTCGATACCTCATCCAGAAACGCACCCTCTCGAAACCTGGACAGCAAGCTACTCCGCGATGCAGAGCGCCTCTCTTCCAGAGTCTGCCACTTGAGTTTGCTAAACATCTTCGTAACGCTATCACGCTTACCAAATAATACCAAATAACCCTGTGACGAAACACGCCGCTCTTCTTTGGATCTTCTCTATCTCCTCTGTCAACCCGACCTGGTACGGATCCCACACTGATGAGCAATACTCAAGTATAGGTCGAACGAGTGTTTTGTAAGCCACCTCCTTTGTTGATGGACTACATTTTCTAGGGACACTCCCAATGAATCTCAACGTGGCACCCGCCTTACTAACAATTAATTTTATATGATCATTCCACTTCAAATCGCTCCGTACGCATACTCCCAGATGTTTTACAGAAGTAACTGCTACCAGTGTTTGTTCCGCTATCATATAATCATACAATAAAGGGTCCTTCTTTCTATGTATTCGCAATACATTACATTTGTCTATGTTAAGTGGCAGTTGCCACTCCCTCCACCATGTGCCTATCCGCTGCAGACCTTCCTGCATTTCGCTGCAATTTTCTAATGCTGCAACTTCTCTGTATACTACAGCATCATCCACGAAAACCCGCATGGAACTTCCGACACTATCTACTAGGGCATTTATATATATTGTGAAAAGCAATGGTCCCATAACACTCCCCTGTGGCACGCCAGAGGTTACTTTAACGTCTGTAAACGTCTCTCCATTGAGAAGAACATGCTGTGTTCTGTTTGCTAAAAACTCTTCAATCCAGCCACACAGCTGGTCTCATATTCCGTAGGCTCTTACTTTGTTTATCAGGCGACAGTGCGGAACTGTATCTAACGCCTTCCGGAAGTCAAGGAAAATGGCAACTACCTGGGAGCCTGTATCTAATATTTTCTGGGTCTCGTGAACAAATAAAGCGAGTTGGGTCTCACACGATCGCTGTTTCCGGAATCCATGTTGATTCCTACAGAGTAGATTCTGGGTTTCCAGAAATGACATGATACGCGAGTAAAAAACGTGTTCTAAAATTCTGCAACGGATCGATGTCAGAGAAATAGGCCTATAGTTTTGCGCATCTGCTCGACGACCCTTCTTGAAAACTGGAACTACCTGTGCTCTTTTTCCAATCATTAGGAACCTTCCGTTCCTCTACAGACTTGCGGTACACGGCTGTTAGAAGGGGGGCAAGTTCTTTCGCGTACTCTGTGTAGAATCGAATTGGTATCCCGTCAGGTCCAGTATCCCTCGCAACAGGACTGTTTCTACTGCTGCCAGTTTGCTGTTATGTATGTTGCTCGACGTCATACACATAAAAATGTGTTTCATTACCTCAGCATCAGACTTTGAGAGAAGATTTCCCATTTCCATCACACATGGTCAGAGAACGCTAACACACGAACCATACTCCAGCTAGCGAAGAGGCCGGCCTGGAAGCTATACTCTAAGAAAAATATCGTAGTCCACGTGAAGTACGTATCCTGCAGCACACATTCTTTTGCGTGTTGCCTGATGGAGGGCTGTATTCGTTAAATCAACAGCAGCATACTGAAAACTACCCTCTACAGATGCAGTTTTGGGAATTGTTCAGACACTACTAACCTTACGACGACGTCATTAGCAGCGTAAATACATCTCAAGAAGTTACTCATTTGCGAGAGCGTCTTCAGTGTGCACAAGTTCTGTTATCGGTGTGAAGTTACCCGTCACGTCACCCACGACCGTGAATGTTAGGTCCGTTGCGGCTTCAACGTACTAGTCGAATTGTTATGTGACGGGGTTTTAGACCGGTACAATGTCGCAGAACTAAGAGACTGCAAAAGGATATGCATTTCTCGCAGGTAATTAACCTGATGTTGTTGAAGATTATTTACTTCATACTTGACAGAGAAAATGATTCCGACATGATGATGCTGGTAATGAACCGAAAGGCATAGTCGAGAGTGGTTCGTAGTAAGAGAACACAGCGAAAACCTGAATGCAAAATACCTAATGAAAAGTGGTAGGCCCATATTAAAAACGAATGTACTCTTATTCGTCTGTTGCTATTAAGTTACTGCTCGTGTTTTGTACAAAATTTGCTCCAGTAATTGCAAAGATTAAGATGCTAATCAACATGAGAAGTAACAGTTATAAATAAATTCAATGTGCTACACTTCCATATGTATGTTACTAATTGGAGCCTCCCTCTGCTCAGTGCACTAACCGGACGGGGTCTCGTGTGGGGATACCTTACGAACATTTTCTATATGCACAGGGCGAAATTTTATTTAATATACGTGTGCATTGATAATTTCCTTGATTGGGTGAAGTTCTAGCGCGTGAACTGGACTTGTTTCCATAAACATACTACTGCTAATCTGACTGTACGGTGAGTGCTGTATATTATCTTCTGGTAGTATTTCGAAATCACATGCCCCTCCATATCGGCATCCAGTGACGCCTTCGATCTGAGGATGACACGGCGACCGGTCGGTGCCGCTAGGCCTTCATGGACTGTTCGGGCGGAATTCAGTTTTTTAGTATATGGAAACGTAGTTAAAATGCTGCGATGACCTTGTTATGCAAGAAACGTTCCCCAGAGACATGATGTATCAGTGAATTGAATATTTTTGTGCTAGGATCCTTACGTGAAAATTTCTCCAAACAGTTAAGGGAGTTTCCACTCCATATAGGAATCTAAAGATCACCTGGTAAACGAAGATGACTTACAGGAACTGGTCATGGTGTAACTGGATGGATATCCTCGTTTTATAGTGAAGTTTTTTGCATGTAGGAGGAGACTTCTCTGAGAAAATTCACCAATGCCGGTTTTGAACTGCAGACACGTGAAGT
This sequence comes from Schistocerca serialis cubense, assembly GCF_023864345.2. Lineage (NCBI taxonomy): Eukaryota > Metazoa > Arthropoda > Insecta > Orthoptera > Acrididae > Schistocerca > Schistocerca serialis. The sequence continues at coordinate 151,147,160 of NC_064640.1, forward strand.
TAGCTACTGGAAGTAGCTCTGTTAGGTGCGGGATAATATAGCTCACCATCAAACATCGTATTCGATATAGTCAGTCCTGCAGTTCACCCGTGGTGCTTCGAGTAGCGGCTCGAATACCGTCATAAATAATTGTTGGCTCGCTTCTAGAACTGACCGTTGTAGAAGACTTGACGGCGAGCCTATTACATTATTCTGCCCTGTAAGGAGTCCGCACAACAAATTCATGTTTGTTACTCGTCGCTCTTCATGAAATGTTATGTTGAAGTTAATTGCAATTGATTTTGTTGTTATGTACTACTGAAGCCATGCACACGTCTTATTAGACTTTTACATTTCCTTTAACGGGCGATATATTGCCACTTGTTCCGCCATAATTCATGTTAAAATAAGCGAAACAATTGCCACGATACTCTCAGCGCCCTCTCGGTCGGCGATTTATCGTAGTCGAAAACCACTTTCGTTGTGTATCTTATTTTAAATTCTCGAGTGTGTTGCGGAGCGGTGCCCCACCTATAAGAGTGTGCCCGGGCTGATTCCCAGTTAATTGTAGCGCAGCGGGGGTTCGCCGCCCCTACCACAGCCTGTGCCCCAAGTCGTTCTCTCTCGACACACAACGTCCGTGGAACAAAGGTGGCCAGTCTCCATTTAGATACTTCGAATATATTAGGCTGCTTTTAATGCGTCTTATCACGGTGGAGGTTTCAGGAGCTTCCGTGACAAAGAAAGTAGCACATTACGCATTAAGATATGGCTGTTTGAATGCAGCGCGCAACACAGAACTCGAGGTAACACAGAAAGAAGTACTAGCGTTTCTTTGCCTGACTACATTTTTCTGCAAGAAATGATAACAGTCCAAGAAAGAAGAAGCGACGCTTGAAAGAGCTATTACTCGATTCTTTTTAAACTAAAGTAGTTATTCCCCAGTTGATTAAATGCCTCATCTACTCAACAGAAGTTGTTCTATGTGAAACAAGAAGTGTATCAAATTCTTGAAATACCATAATTAAGTCTCTGACATTGGTCTTAGCTTTGGCTTCCGTAAACAGGATCCACTGATTTCCTCTGAGACTAGATTAGTGTGTTTTGCCTCTCTGTGAATCATTTAACATGTTCCAGGTTCACCTTGAGTGCTCTGTAGAGACATTAAAAAAATCAACCCAGCTGATTTTCTTTGTATTGAAGCTTTGTCACATATTTATCTGTGTTAAACAATGAAATGCAATTGGTTACCGTCGCACAAAACTGCAGAATGTTACTCAGGCTTAGGAAGAAGAACATAAAAATGTTTAGAAGATATAAACGGTTCCAGCATGTGGTGTCTTGCCGCTCTCAAATACTTAAAAAAAGATATTTTTAAATATTTTACTCCAAAGCAGCGGTTTATTTACTGGTTGACTAGTTTCGGGCGCCGGCCGGAGTGACCGAGCGGTTCTAGGCGCTACAGTCTGGAACCGCGTGACCGCTGCGGTCGCAGGTTCGAATCCTGCCTCGGGCATGGATGTGTGTGATGTCCTTAGGTTAGTTAGGTTTAAGTACTTCTAATTCCTAGGGGACTGATGACCACAGCAGTTAAGTCCCATAGTGCTCAGAGCCATTTGAACCATTTAGCTTCGGGCTTTGCCCATTTTCACAAGCCACCTTTACTATGTAGCATGACGTCTTCAATGTAACAATGGTATTTTATGTACAACGGAGAATTTGTTGTTATTGGATAACATACCGAGCGAGTTGGCGCAGTGACTAGCACACTGTACTCCCATTCATGAGGATGACGGTTCAAACCCGTGTCCGGCCATCCTGATTTAGGTTTTTCCGTGATTTCTCTAAATCGCTTCAGGCAAATGTCAGATGACCTCGCTATTCGGTTCTCGCCCCTGAACCAGTCAACCTATTGGATTACAGTGTGTGTCACGCTGGCTAATTTGTCGTAGGCCTTTTCGTCAGTTAAGCGTTATGAATGAGAACTGATGACATTGATTGCTCGTAAGATCTATTCTTAAGGAAGCGTTTAGTCATTTTATCTCCAGAAAAACGACAGTGTCTCTTGATTAAAATTTAGCGAAGATGTCTTAGGTAGAGGAACATCACAAGCGACTAGAAAAAGCGCACATGTCACGTGTATATACAAGTAAGGAAATTGGACTACCTCCTTACTGCACACGTGTCTACAGCAGAAAAGTATAACATGTGAAGAGTTGAAATTTTATGGCCTACCAGGAACCACATAATCTTCTCTTTGGAAATCAGCATGGTTTCAGAGAAAAATGATCACGCAAACAACAATTCGCTGTCTTCACATTATTCCCTGCATTTTGGATAGAGGAAATCTGGTTGATTCGAAGTTTCTAATCATTTTAAATGCTTCTGGCTGGGTACCACAACGGCGATTTCTAAAGAAAATGTATTCTTATGTTTCATTCAAGAGGTTGTCAACTGGACCAAAAGAATACTTTACAGGTACAAAATACTGCGTGAAGAGTCGTGAACAGACACTGATATATCAACTGATTTGCTCCAGGAAAGTGTAATAGAACCATTACTACCATTGCTGGATACTGTTAGTTGCGATTTCAGACTTTACGCAAAATTTGCAGCTATCAGTGAAGAAGTTCTACCCGGTTAGAGTTTAGCAATATCCAAATCGATCTGGAAAAAATATGAGAGTGCTGCAAAGGCTGTTAAATAGCTACTATGTTGCAAAAAAGCGAACACAAAACGCTTCCATTATCAACATAATATCTACAGCAGTACTTGTCATGTGCTTAATATGGTCATGATAGCCGGCCGCTGTGGCCGAGCGGTTCTAGGCGTTTCCGTCTGGAACCGCGCTGCTGCTGCGTTCACAGGTTCGAATCCTGCCTCGGGCATGGATGTGTGTGATGTCCTTAGGTTAGTAAGGTTTAAGTAGTTCGACGTCTAGGGGACTGATGACCTCAGATGTTAAGTCCCATAGTGCTTAGAGCTATTTGAACCATTTTTTTTGGTGATGATACTCAAAGCACTTGCTTATGTAGACACTGTCATCCTGCCTACCGCCCTTACACAGTTGCACAACAGATACTTTGGATTTTATTCTGTAATTGTAGATTTTGAGAAGATTTACAGTAGTCCTTGATTTGCGTTGAGGTATCTTACCTCTTAAAAAAAAAGGTAGAGCCCACAAACCATGGAATATTTATTGCTATTTAATGAGCGATACGTAATATGTAATTTTAGATATGGTAGAATAGGAAAAAATGACAAACATTGGTTATATATTTATTTATTTCGACTACCTATTACGACAGGATTTGTCGTCGTCTTCTGGTCTTCAGAAATTTTTTTTTCACTACATGTTCCTTGTGAGTTGGAACCTCATGTCAAACTGTCATATTAGTAGATAAAATATAGCAAAGTTTATCTTTCGATTGTAAACGTTTTATTTTTGGCCAACCCTTGAATAATGTGCTATGTTTTGTCTATCAATATGACAACTTGGCATGAAGTTCCAACTCACAATGAACTCGTTTTGTAACAAAAATTTTTGAAGACCAGAAGATGACAGCAAAACCCTACGAAACCACTGTCTAAAATAAATAAATATTTATTCGATCTTGGCTATAGAAAGGTTTTCTACCGAGTAAAACAGATCGCTTCTTGTTATTTCTCGACATGAGAAATTCAGTGATAGAATAGGAAGTAGACATGGAAAATACAGACTGTAACCCTGTAATAGGTGGGGTGAGTCAAATATGTGAGTCTTCAGTCATAGTTTACTAGTCATCGCGATTACGTCTTGCCGAAAAGGCACTTTTTATAATTCTGAATATGTCACAGAACTTACACACTAAAAGAGCAAGCAGTCGTCAAAAGGACACGTCTGCTAATAATTCTTAACAGAGTGTATCACTTAGTGGTTATCTCCGTAGCAAGACTTGCATTTGAAAGCTTTTCTTCACAGACACTTCGTCCTCTGAAATGCCTGACAGTCAGACGTCAGTGGGCTCGCTGCTACAGTGGCATCACGTTAACTGGGCGTTGTCACGGGCGACGTGCAGCTGACTCACTGCACGCCCGGTGTCTCTTTCGAGATATGAGGGTCAAAATAGAGCAGCGTTTCGGAGAAGCCGGTTATCTGCGAGCGGAGTCACGGTACGCGGAGATAGGCGAGCCTGCTACCGGTGGCGTCGTGCCGCCAGCCCCAGCGGTCGATGCGACATTAACGGCCGCCTCGAGATACCCGCGCCCGCCGCTAATTGACTATCTGTGTACCGCCTTACACAATTAATTATTTAACTACTCGGGTCAGGAACAAACTGGCGCCGTCAGTTCTCTCGGAAATCGGACGCGGTGAACAATCGTCTCTGACTGCTTATATTTCAAACAGTGGAAGGCGAGAGCGCGGAGATGTAACAGATTCCCGTAATTCTCGGCGGCGTGTTCTCGGCATCTTCTTCTTGTTTCCCGATGACGTCCATCGTCAGTACCGGTTAGCGTGGCCAAGGACGTGCCTGCACTCGCCCCGCTGCCTTCCGCCCGGTCACTCTTGTCTGCAGCCAGTCCCACGAAAACTGAATCCACCTGTGTTGGAAATATACTTACCATCACAAGCATATTCACGCACAGCGTATCACTTGCTTGAGGAAGTAATTCGTCAGAGCGATTCAGTATTCTCTAGATTTCGGAATCTGAATTTTTTCTGCTGGTTTAATTAAGTCTGGTACCATTTCAGTTATTATTTTCATTTGTGATGAAGATGATGATGATCGGATGCTTGATTGGACGTACGACAACCGGCTCTATAGCGTACGCACGTTATGTAACATGCCTGACAAAACAAATGAAGCACTCAGAAAACATGTCGAATGTCAGTGTAACTTCGCATACGTACAAAACAATGTTGGGAATGTAAATAATTAGAGTTGCAATTCTCCGTTACAGTTATAATGGCCACCAGTGTGCATAAGTGTTGTTCGTGTTTAGTGCTATTACTAAATCTGGTAGGGAATATAAGCGGCGAGGACAGCGTCAGGTGTCGTGTGACCTCTGCGAAGGACACAGTGGTGTACGTACTCGTATGACACAGTGTTGTCAGCATCTGACAAAGTTTGAAAGAGGCTTCATTGTGGGTTTCCATTTGGCCGGCAGGTCGGCTTGTGCAATATACGGTTTTGTGAGGTATTCGGATGTGACAGTGGCCGATGTTGGACTGCATGAGAACGTGACGCAAAGTATACTCTGAACGGTCTCTGTTGGAATCCTTTCATATTAATTTCTTAAATATGTTGTCATTTACAGCATAAATTCCTCTTCTAAATTTACTGTGGTGTTTCTATCTGGGAGGAGACTTAGCAGTGTTACTTTTACACATAAACAAGAACGATCTGTCACACTATTACACTTTAAAACACAGTTTATAGGTAATTCATGTCACACAGTCTCATATGGAACCTACATCCGCTTTCTTTTATATTCTGTATATGATAAGATACTGTCAGCCCCCTTCCCTTCTGTGTGAGAGGATGAATGAGCAAATGTATTTCTAGTTGCATGCTGGATGGTAGTACACAAGCCTGTCTGCTAGAGAACAGTAGGACCAACGTCGGAACAGGTAGCTACGCTTTCTAAAAGCAAAGAGGTTTCTATCCTTAGTATGGTCCTGTCTGTCCCTTGTCATGTTGGTATAGGAAGCTGGCCCTCTGGCCACTTCCGTTTGTATTTGTGAGCCACCCTCAGGAAGGGACCACGGCAGTCGGTCCGCGCGAGCGTCTGAAGTGGTAAGATCTCCGGCTAAGCGCGTCTCTGCTAAGTCCGTAGGACAATGGATTTCTTATGTTCAGCCTAACTGAAAATTAATCACCTTTATTTCAGGTTTAGCTCTAAAATATCTAATGTTATCTTAAATTGCTACGCAGTGTAATTCGAGTGTGAAGTTCAGAATATATTCCGGTAGTTGCTTTGTCACTACGTTCTGAGTAAAGTGGAACCATGTGTTGATCAGTAACTCTAACTAGCATCATCAATCTTCAGTGCGAATGTGCGTGAGATTATAAAGTTTCGTCTTGACAATAATTTTCAATATAGCAACTTTTCTTTATGTTCAACCCACGTGGGGTGTACTTTGTGAGACCAGTACCACATGCTTATACAATTGTTTGACCCATCAGGTTAATAGTAAGACGATAGTAACCAGTTCGAGGTTTTTCTTTTGTAAATTGCTTTTCGATCTAATTTACATTAATTATCAAAATTATTGTGGAGTTACACGCTTTGTGTAAACCAAGTTGACCTCGTGTAGCATGTGGTGTAATCATCAAAGTAGCCCTCAGCTATTCTTTTCGGGAAGATTTCACAGAGAGTTAGTATGAATTTAGTATACCAGTGTGTGGTAATTACATGACGGACAGGATTGTGCTATGAACGTAACTTCTTTGGGTGAAAATTGAATCGGTTGGTTGTGGTTAATTTCCTCTTGCATATGTTTCAACGTTCTTCGTGTGTTATTTTATGAATACGGTGTTGTATGTAGTCTCCCAATCTTGGCTCCATATTTGATGTGTTCCGTAAGATTAGAAACTCACATTTTCACAATCCTAAACAAGGCACCAGTTATGAATCAGAATCAAGTTTAATATGCTGAAATTTAAAATGTTAAAGTAAATGTCCAAATATAAACTGATTTATTTCTTTTTATTTAAATTTTCTTTTATATATATATATATATATATATATATATATATATATATATATATATATATCACCAGTTGTCGTATGACTATTAAAAGATTATAATTAATGTTAGTCTGGTTGGGAATTTGGTAAGCTAGACTGGATACCTGGTGAAACAGTTGCTCAGTAATGCAAGGTTAACTTCCCCAGACAGCTCACACCTTTTAACCCGCTTTTATTGTCTATCATTACCGCTTTCATTGCAAATTAAAGCAACTACGTTACACATGGCGACCCTGTTCTGTGATTCCGCTAGACTGTGGAATCTCTGAAACGTTAGACTGCGAGCGTTGTATAATCTTAATTTCTTTTCCCCTGCAGTGCTCAAACAACTTCTGCGTTGTTTCTGAGCAGACTTTCAAAAGATTCACAGCGTTGTTAAGCGGCGTTGTGTTGTTTGTCTTGTTTTGTTTTCTATATTTGTGTGTTTTATATGTATGTCGCTTGCAAATTGCACTGACTTCGATCAAAGATATAAATTTCTTTTACGTGTGAAAAAGTGCGTACTAGGTTGGGTACCTTTTGTGTGAGTGTCGTAATTTTTGGGGGATACATTTATTCTGATTAGTGTGTTGCGTACCGGGTATAAATTGAACTAATGCAGACACGTACCCAAGCTAGAAGTAGGCGGTCCAACAACTTAAGCATCATGGACCAAGGGGATAATTTGATTTCGAATATTAACGCTTCGTACGGTTCCGAAAATGCATTGGGGAATACTTCAGAGGAAATGCAAAATGGGTCGAACAGGCTCACAGCAGAGCCAGAAATTAATTTGCCGCCTACTAACCAAATTGATTTGGCAGAACTCATGAAAACCTTATTGCAACAAAAAAAAGGAAACGCAGAGAAATCTGAAAAATCGATCCGCGAGCTAGGCGAACAAATGATGCAGAAATCTGAAAAATCGATCCGAGAGCGAGGCGATCAAATGACGCAGAAATCAGAAAAATCGTTCCGAGAACAAAAAGAATCATGCAAAAAATCGATCCGAGAGCTGGGCGAACAAATGACGCAGAAATCTGAAAAATCGAACCGCGAGCTAGGCGAACAAATAGACGAAAAACTAATCCAGCAGACAAATAAAGTCGACAAGTCGATGCAGAGAGTGTCCGATGATATCTCACAAAGAATAAACGATCTGGCAAGTGAAATAAAAAGTGATATTATGAAGGAATTAGGCCGTACATTTGAACAAATCGATGACCGTCTGCAAGCCTTAGAATAGGGCAAGCGGAGTCGCGATGCAGAATCGAAAGAGAGCGAAGAACAGCTACTTAGGAATTTCCAAGCGCTGAGAGAAGAATGCCAAAGAGAACACCAGCAGGTACTCTCGAGGGTCCAGGCGGAGGAAACGCATTGTCCCACGTCCGTTAGCAACACAGTAGCGGACAACAGTCAAGCGATTCACGCACTCGAACAGCAAGTAGAACAATTGAAGCAGACTGGGGCGGAGGACAACAGACGAATACATGATAAGATTGCGGCATTAGCGGACATCGTAGGCACGATGAAGGTGACGGAGAGCGAGAACAATACTACACCGGTAGCAGTCGCAGAGACCGAAGAAGTGCATTCGCTTCTTAGATTTCAGAAGGGACAGTTCGAAGTGAACAGGCGGCACAAAGCTGTAATAGGAGAATTACAAGAACGCAAGGCGCATCTGGAAAACCGCATGGCGTGTGATTCCGAACTCGCCAATAGCACTAAAAATAGCCGTAGGAACAGTGCAGAGAGGGATTCCGGCCACGAGGGAGATTTTGACGACAGGGAAGAATGTAATTTGAGGGGGAGACATGAGAAAAATAGAAACATTCAAGGGCCTCGCTGGGAGGAAATGCGGGGATTTGATTTCAAACATTTCCTTACGATGAGAAAGGTTGAGATATTTCGAAATTCGCAAAAAGGAATACATCCACGAGCATGGCTCGAGCAATTTGATTTTTGTCTTCCCCCCGACTGGGCAAGTTCACATAAGATAGAATATATGTGTGGCTATTTGAAAGGCGAACCGGCGATTCGCATGAAGTCGGTAGCGCGTCACTGTAACTTCACTCGGGAGGTTCGACAAGCCTTTCTGTCCGCTTATTGGTCGGAAGCGGCACAAGGTAGGGTCAAACATGGCATAAATATGCTGCCAAATTTGAACCAGTCTAGTTTCGGCAGCCCAGCACGTCTATTCGACCACATGCTGCAGGCAAATCAATTTTTATACGACCCATACGGGCCTGCGGAACTAATTAGGATATGCATCACCAAATTGCCGATGCACTTGCGCCATGTCATTCCTGCGGGACGATGCGAAGAGGACGCGGAAACGTTTAAGACACTTCTCCAAGAGTTGGAATATAATACAGCAGAATGCCCGCCTAATCAGGCACAAAGTTATTACGGGGCACAGCAACGCGATCGCAGTCGTGGCCGTAGTACTAATCACCGGCGTGACTGGTCGTCGCGACGCGAACGGAACAATAATCGGGACCGGCCGTATAGAAACTGGGGTAACAGTCGCGAACACAGGTGGAGCAACGGAAATGATCGAGGACGTGGACAGGATCGTGAACGCAACAGTTACGGCTACCAGAATCGATACTACGGCGAACACGGTGGGAATAGGACTGTAGGCGGAGCACCTCATGATGTTGAAATTCGGCCGGCTAACCCTAGACATAATCCAGCAAATGGAAATGAACAAAACCGGTAATGACAAACGATCAGCGCAGAAGGCGCCCAATCGGAACAAATGAGCGACACGGCAAGGGAGTGCATACGGTGTATAGAGAGGGAAGATATTAGAGAGGATTTGTTGCAAGAAACAGGGAGTGCTAAAATTTCGGGAATAAATCCAGTCGTGACAGTTGCAGTAAACGAAATACGTTTTAAGTGTGTCATTGACACTGGAAGCCCTATCTCGATAGTGAGCGAGGCAGCATTTCAAAAATGCGAAGGGACTAGGACTTGGCCCGTTTTTCAAGTGCGAGGAATAAAGGTGAAGGGCGCAATCTATGGTAAGAGCGTAGAAATCCGAAGGCAGACTCGGCTTAATTTTACCTGCCAGGGAAGAGAGTTTGAGTACAACTTTTCGTGCTCCCAATGCTGAATGTGGCAATGATTTTAGGAAAGGACTTCATGAATGCCCACCATGCAGTAATTGACATGGGTGGAGGAGTAATGACAGGTCAAGTTGGGGATCAGCCAATTAATTTAGTATTTGATGAATGCATATTACGTGCCGAGTCAGAAATTAGTTGCCTAAAATTTCAAGCTCAAACCGACTCGCAACCCAGACTGGAGCTACTCGTGAACTATGTAAGGGAGTCGTGCTCTACGTATGGTGAGCATTGGAAAGATGTTGTTTTTGCTGATACACTGAGAAAGAGCATCGCGTGTGTCAGAACCACGGACAGGGAAAAGGAGAAATTGTGTTGCCTACTTAGGAATCACGGACGGGTATTTTCTGAGACTCCGGGGCGATTAAGGGTTTTACATACCAATTCAGAGTACGTGACCATCAGAAGTTTTCTGTTAGACCATACCCTATTCCCGTGGCGTATAAAGCCCAGGTGGAGAAGGAAATAAACAAGATGTTAGAACAAGGAATAGTTGAGCGGGCAGTAAGCTCGTACAACTCACCTTTGCTTGTCGTACCAAAACGCGACAACTCAGTTCGTTTGGTGCTAGACTCGAGACAGATAAACACAATTATTATGTCGGAAATGGACAGGTCTGAGAGCCTTGAGGAACTCTTACAACGTTTCCACGGGGTAAAGGTACTATCATCTGTCGATCTCCGTTCAAGTTTTTGGCAAATCGTGCTACACCCATCTTGCAGATTATATACAGCGTTCCTGTGTTAGGGAAATTGTTTCCAATTCCGGCGTCTCCCGTTCGGACTAAACGTCTCATCAGCTGCTTTTATAAGGGGATTAAATAGCATTTTACCTGATGATTTGAAACAGCGATTGACAATTTACTACATATTAATTGCGGAAAAGTCGTGGGAGGACCATAATGACGTTCTGAACAGACTACTGGATGTTTTTGAGAAGGCAGGTGTAACAGTCAACTTAGATAAGTCACAGTTCGGACGAGAGAACATAAAATTCTTAGGCCATATTGTCTCAGCAAATGGAATACGACCTGACCCGGAGAAAATTGCGGCGATAGCGGAGTGTGCAATGCCGGCAAATAAAAAACAGTTGCGAGCATTCTTAGGCCTGTGTAATTTTTATAAGCGATTTATAAATTTTAGTGTACTTGGTACACCCCGTCTATGTGGACCAACAGGGAAGAACGCTTTGTGGATCTGGGATCAAGAGGCACAGGATGAATTTTATAAATTGAAAAAGGCATTGGTAGAGGCTCCCATCCTCGTGCATCCCGATCTGACACAAGAATTCTGTTTAATGACGGACAGTTCCTTGTCAGGATTAGGTGCGGTACTGTTTCAAACGGAAGGAAATGATGATATTACAACTTGGAAAACAATCTCGTTTGGTAGCAGAGTGCTCTCTCGATGTGAAAAAAATTATTCCGTGACGGAACTCGAAGCACTCGCGATAGTTTGGGCATTCTCAAAATTTAGGTATTTCTTATTTGGGAGGACCACCAGGGTGTACACTGACCATCGTGCACTCCAATTTCTTATGAGCACAAAAATCACGCATGGGAGACTGGGACGCTGGGCACTATACCTACAGGAATATAATTTCACTGTAGAATACATTCCTGGACAGAAAAATGTAATTGCTGACGCTTTATCTCGCATTCCTATAGGTTTGGTTCACACAGAAGAAGGGGAACTCGGTGAAAATAGTTTTAGCATCCTATACTTACAGAATGTAGCGTTCGAGAATTTTGTTACCACCTCTTTAGGGAGTATAGCGGACGAACAGGATAAGGACGCAGTATTGAAAGATATAAAGAAGAAGTGGGAGGACAAGGAGAATGTAGGAATACGCCAGTACTACTTAGTGCGCAATAGAATACTATTCAAGAGACGGGCCCCGGACGACTCCAGATGGGTGTTGGTGATTCCAGAGGAACTCGTAAACAAAATTATATGGTACATACATTTGAGTTATGGTCACTTCGGAGCACAGAAATGTTGTGAAAAACTGAAAGACACATGCTATTTTAATAACATGCTACGGCGTATTCGTTGTGTACTTGGAGTGTGCGGACCTTGTCAGCGAGCAAAGGCGGCCACAGTGACTTATGCTGCATCATTGCACCCGATAATACCAAGCAAACTTTGTGACCTCGCGGCCGTGGATCTATTTGGGCCACTAATACGATCTAAAGCAGGTTTTGCATATGTTTTCGTAGTGGTGGAGCTAACCTCCAAGTTTGTGTGTCTGACTCCGTTGAAACGAGCCACAGGAAGGGCAGTGGCAACTGCATTTGCAAAGCAGTTTCTGCATGAAGTTGGGAGCGTGAAAAGGGTTATCTCGGATAATGGACCACAATTTAGATCGCAATATTGGCAGCGGATGAAACCTATATATATATATATCTCTATTTCACCCAAGCTCGAACCCCAGTGAACGTATTATGCGTGAATTAGGAAAATTATGTAGGTTATACTGCAGTCGTGATCACCGATCGTGGGACATACACCTAAAAGGATTTCAGAACATATTTAATGAGTTGCCTAATACGTCAACAAAGCTTCCATCAATCACTGTGCTAAAAAACATGGAGCCCCGAGCAAAATCAAAGAGGTGGTGCCTTGGCCACTAGAGCCGAGACTACGCCGGAACGCAATTGTTGACTTAGCTTTACGCAACATCAAGCGTGCTGCAGAAGCCAGAGTCAAGGCGTATAAGAAACACGTGAGAAAAACAGTGTTTCATGTAGGACAAAAAGTTCTTATCAGATCACACAAGCTGTCTAACAAACGGTCAGGTGTCCTCAAGAAATTTTTTAATCTCTTTAACGGCCCGTATCGGATAAGGAAGATTCCCCATGAAAACGCCATAGAAGTGGAAACTCTTCGATCGAAGAAATCAAAAGGGCTACACCATGTGTCAAACGTAAAACCATACACTGAGTAGAAAGGACAGTGAAAAGTAGAGAGGACGGTGAAGAGAAACAATTGATTAGTTTACATTTGTGATAAATGGATTTTGAATAATATGTTGGTAAAAATAGTGATAAAGAGGTTTCTGTGTGATTGATTGAAGCGATGTTTGCGGTTTGTTTTCCCCCTTGTGCAATTGGGATTTAGGGTGGTTCAAATGTGAAGATAAGGTTTCTTTGCGAACAAGTGAAATGCTGCTTATGTTTTTTTTGTGTAAATTGAAAAGAGTCGCTCCTGAGAGAAGCAAGATCTGTGTTGAATTAATGCAAAACTCAGGGGAATATCCGATCTGTGGGTGTTATGGGTCTGGCAAACCCAGGTCCCCAGCTGTTAGTAGCCTTGTTTCCGATTTTCTGGTTTCAGTGCTACTATCTATCTATTACTATTCTATATCTGTCAGTATATATGAGGATCTCTTACTATAGTATGCGTGCTGTATGAATATTTTAAGATAGGAGAACTCTGAGAAAGGAATGAGTAAGTCTGGAATCTTGAAAACAGGAGGCAATAATACGATTGTTTAACCACTGGCTTCCCAATATGCGATGATATGTTAATATTGATGATATATGTCTTTTTTGTTCTATATAGCTGAGTACATAAAGTGCTGTCTGTGGATTTCATAAGTAGATTGATTGCTTTCAAGTTGAAAGAAGAGTTGTAGTTTGTGTAATTTACGTGGCCCTGAAATATTATTGTGGTAGTCAAAGACGAGCAGTTTTCCAGCAAATGGAGAATGGAACGGAAATATGGATCCTTTTTGTAGTCTTGACTGATGTTGAGCCAGAGCCTGAAAAATTATTCTGCGTTAATACTTGTCCTAGAAAAGCAACGTTTATGTGTTTTGCTGATGCTGTGAGCATTACAGCTTACTGTTTTCGCTGGTGCGGGATGCACTGCAGCCTATACGATTTGTACTGAGGAAATTTCCCTCTTGAAGGTAGAGGAAGATTAAATAATTTTGATTATGGGACCGAAGGAAAGCTTGGTTTAATGTAATAAGGATGAAGCAAAACATTTGTCATTTAAACTACAGGAGGATTCGGATCTTTTGTGTCAGTTGTAAGTTCAATAGGATGTTAAGATGAAACTGTTTTACAGAATAGAGGAGACCACAATTTTGCCATTCATGAGAAATGAATCCAGAATAACCACTACAGGCGAAATAACTGATTTGGAAATGAAGGTAACTTAAAGAAGGAACGAAATGGGTAAGAAAATGTAGTATAACCTGTATAATGAAAATATTTTTACCCTTCTCAGAATCATCTGTGTGATTAATTCTCGTGATAACGTAATTTTAGATGAAATTGTCTTACTGTTTTGTGTGTAAACATATGAGTATGACAAATGTATAATTGCGAGTCTCTTATCAGGTGTGTCAACTGGTATAAATGTTTTGTCGTGTAAATAACCATTGTTCATTTTACTGTGTGTGTTTAAGGAAAGTTTCTCCATATTTATCATGTGACAAGACATATGCTGTGAACATCAGGAAGAGGACGAATTAGAACAATGTTGTAGTGGTATAAACACTGTGTTGGAGTAGCATTGAAATAGCTTGTTGGATTAACTAGTAGTGGATTGAAGTGGAATTTTGAGTAATACATGTTTATGGGTAGTTAGTTTGTAGTATAGACAACAGGTGTGCATGTGTGTGTGTGTAAATAACATGTGAACCCTATGCTGTTCTGACCTATGCTTCCACAAGGCATAATCCTATTCATTTTAGTGAATTAATAAGTAGCATTTGATTTATTAAAACGCAAGTGAACCACATTAGTGATGTGGATTTAGGTATTATATAGTCAGTTCATTTAATTTTTATTTTTATACTGTCAAGTCATTTCACTTTTATTTTTTATATTGTCAAGTCATTTAACTTTTAATTTTAAATTGTCGATTCATCTAACTTTTTTTATTTAAAAAAATTAAGTCTCACTTTTGTTCTTAAAAATTGTGAAAGACAATACTAAGTGGTATTATGTATGACATTTTGTAATCACATAACTATGATGAACAATTTCTGTGAATGCAGTTGAGAACGTGAAAGCGAAGCGGCTAAACTCTCACGAGACAGCGGGAGCAGTGAGGAGGAGGACTAGTTGTAAACAGGCGGGTTTCCCAGCAGGACACACTGTCAGCCGGGCCACTTCGGGAGCGCGGTCACAACAAAAGAAGGGTACGGGACAAACACTTTCCCTTGCGCCCGGAGCCAATGGGCGGCCGCACCAGTGCGACACTTCGTGGAGGCGATGACCTGAGATGGGCGAGCGGTCCACCGCGCGGAAATCCATCTGCTGGCAACGCACTACACGCACGCGACCGTGACGAGACGGCCACGGTGAAATGACAGAAGACAGGGAATAAAGGGGCGTGGAGCCTTTTGACACGTACTGTCCAGAGAAATTGGCGGACTTCAACGACGCCTATCAACGTTTCCTGACGGATGCCCACTGTCAAGCGACAGTAAATCATGGTTCGATGTTCTCTGGTCGCTAAGGGTGGCACAAAGAAGAGCCATTAAGTGTCATCCTTGCCCAGGAATATCAAACCGGCGAGCCAATTGAGGATAACTCAAGAATGTAACAACACAAGGGGCGTGGAGCCTTTTGACAAATGCTGTCCAGAGAAACTGGCAGTCTTCAACGATGCCTATCAACATTTCCTGGCGGATGCCCACTGTCAAGCGACAGTAAATCATAGTTCGATGCTCGCTGGTAGCTAAGGGTGGCACAAAGAAGAGCCATTAAGTGTCATCCTTGCCCAGGAATATCAACCTGGCGTGTCAAACGAGGATACCGCACGAATTTGACAACACAAACATTGAACCAAATCGAGATGTACGTGACACGCGCCACCAAGAGAAACTTCATATGAGGGGGCAGAGACGGCGGGATTGCACGCAACAGATGGACAAAAATCCTTACTGACAGCTGCGGCGACGAACCCCCCCCCCCCCCCCTTCTCTTATATTGTCCCTCGGAACAGTGGAACTACTGAGTGTGTCAGTGAACAGTGATTATACGGTTCTTAGTCCAGTGCATATACCTGTGTTTCTGTCAGAGAAACTCTGACTCGTGTGTTTTGCAGGAGTTCGATTTATTGGTGTTTGTTAGACTGACTCTTGTATTTTGCAGGTGTTCTATTTATTGTTTTCTTTAGACTTTGACTCTTGTATTTTGCAGGTGTTTTATTTACTGGTGTTCTTTTTTTTTAGACGTTGACTATTGTACTTTCAGAGCTGTTTTATTTCTCAGTGTTTGTTTGTGTGTGTTGTATTAGATTTGTGATACTTTGTTTCGTAAATTCATTCCTGTGGCATTGCTTCGTTTAACAGTAAGACAGCTATTCATGCTCATTGGACTGTGAT
This sequence comes from Schistocerca serialis cubense, assembly GCF_023864345.2. Lineage (NCBI taxonomy): Eukaryota > Metazoa > Arthropoda > Insecta > Orthoptera > Acrididae > Schistocerca > Schistocerca serialis. Next base: position 151,163,323 of record NC_064640.1, read on the forward strand.
CGATTAGCCTTTGCATGGGGCATATTTATAGTGAGGAACCCCTTAAGGGTAACAATCACATAATTAATTCTAGTTTCAGTATAATGACACAGTGATCATTGTTTGCTAACTAACTGAAAGATAGTAGAGTGATTAAATTAGTGCCACAAAGTTATTTTAATTCTACAAATTATTAGTTTTATAAGATATAGAAGTTTTTTGTGATAACCACTTTGTAAAACATGTTTTTTTTTCTCTTATCACTTTTTTTGCTTTTGCGGATTGTGCATTGTAATGTTCTGCTTCATAATTCGGATGTTATTTTCATGTTCTTTTTTAATTGTTGTGGCACCTTTGCTATTTTCATAAATTTTACTTGTTAATAAAGAGTCATAAATTTTCCTGTGATCAGTTGGCTCTTGCAATGAGCAAATACTGGTGAACTCCATAAGGGTAACAACCAGAAATTGTTTTCATATTAATGACACAGGAACCATTGTTTTTACTTGCTGACCAAATTAGGTTACACTATCTTTTAAATAGGTGTCACAGATTGTTTTTTTCTCTTTGAAATTGGTAGATTGTAAAGATGTGTTGAAATTATTGTGTTTTAGGAAGTAGCTGGTGACCTTTTGCCATTTCTTTATATTTTTGGTTTAAGTTGAGTGTGAGAAGCCTGCTTGGGAATGTCCTAGCATGGCCAGAAAATTCCCTGCACAGTCTTTTCCCAGAGCGTTGGGGTTATGAAAGATCTCTGATGGATTCCTTTCATGTTAATTTCTTAAATATGTTGTCATTTATGGCATAAATTCCTCTTCTAAATTTACTGTGATGTTTCTGAATATCTGGGAGGAGACTGAGCAGTGAAACGTGTTACTTTTACACATAAACAAGAATGATCTGTCACACTACTACACTTTAAAACACAGTTTATAGGTAATTCATGTCACACAGTCATATGGAACCTACATCCACTTTCTTTTATATACTGTATATGATAAGATACTGTCATCCCCCTTCCCTTCCGTGTGAGAGGATGAATGAGCAAATGTATTTCTAGTTGCATGCTGGATGGTAGCAGACAAGCCTGTCTGCTAGAGATCAGCAGGACCAACGTCGGAACAGGTAGCTACACTTTCTAAAAGCAAAGAGGTTTCTATCCTTAGTATGGTCCTGTCCGTCCCTTGTCATGTTGGTATAGGAAGCTGGCCCTCTGGCCACTTCCGTTTGTATTTGTGAGCCACCCTCAGGAAGGGACCACGGCAGTCGGTCCGCGGCGAGCGTCTGAAGTGGTCTGATCTACGGCTAAGCGCGTGTCTGCTAAGTCCGTAGGACAATGGATTTCTTATGTTCACCCTAACTGAAAATTTAATCACCTTTATTTCAGGTTTAGCTCTAAAATATCTAATGTTATCTTAAATTGCTACGCAGTGTAATTCGAGTGTGAAGTTCAGAATATATTCCGGTAGTTGCTTTGTCACTACGTTGTGAGTAAAGTGGAACCACGTGTTGATCAGTAACTCTAACTAGCATCATCAATCTTCAATGCGAATGTGCGTGAGATTATAACGTCTCGTCTTGACAATATTTTTCAATATAGCAACTTTTCTTTATGTTCAACCCACGTGGGGCGTACTTTGTGAGACCAGTACCACGTGCTTATACAATTGTTTGACCCACCAGTTTAATAGTAAGACGATAGTAACCAGTTCGAGGTTTTTCTTTTGTAAATTGCTTTTCGATCTAATTTATTTTAATTATCAAAATTATTGTGGAGTTACACGCTTTGTGTAAACCAAGTTGACCACGTGTAGCATGTGGTGTAATCATCAAAGTAGTCCTCAGCTATTCTTTTTGGGAAGATTTCATAGAGAGTTAGTATGAATTTAGTATACCAGTGTGTGGTAATTACATGACGGACAGGATTGTGCTACGAACGTAACTTCTTTGGGTGAAAATTGAATCGGTTGGTTGTGGTTAATTTCCTCTTGCATATGTTTCAACGTTCTTCGTGTGTTATTTTACGAATGCAGTGTTGTATGCAGTCTCCCAATCTTGGCTCCCTATTTGCTGTGTTCCGTAAGATTAGAAACTCACATTTTCACAATCCTAAACAAGGCACCAATTATGAATCAAGTTTAATATGCTGAAATTTAAAATGTTAAAATAAATGTCCAAATATAAACTGATTTATTTCTTTATATATATATATATATATATATATATATATATATATATATATATATATACATATATCATCGGTTGTCGTAATTAATGTTAGCCTGGTTGGGAATTTGGTAAGCTAGACTGGATACCTGGTGAAACAGTTGTGCAGTAATGTAAGGTTAACTTCCCCAGAGAGCTCACACCTTTTAACACGCTTTTATTGTCTATCAGTACCGCTTTCATAGCAAATTAAAGCAACAACGTTACAACTCTTACTATAGGTTCTGCTCGACCACATTTGACCAACATACCAGCAGCAGGAACCGTCCCATGCGTGGGTTAGCGCTAATACCGCAGTAGAAACCGCCGTGTCTGCAGAGGTGTCGTGACCGGGAAGCACGGACTGCTGAAAAAAGGGGTGGTGGATCGTGTTCAGTGAAGAATGACAGTTCTGCACTGCCTCTGAGACCATCGTCTGCACGTATGACGGCAACCTAAGGTGAGGTTCCATTCATCCAATACTTTGGAAAGGGAATGCGATGCTCCTCTGAGCATCATGGCGTCGGGAGCAATCGGCTATTACTTCAGATCACGGGTGGTAGTGATGCAGGGATTCTGAGGACGCTGAGGTGCGTCACAGGCATCTGGCTTCCCTATGTGATTCCTCTCATACAACAGTACCTTGGTGTTATTTTTGAATAGGACAGCTTTCGTCCACACATAGCCCTTTTCTCTATGAACTAAGTAGGTGATGTTGAGACAGCCCACTGGCCAGCGAAATCCTCATATGTGTTCCTGATAGTGTGGTGGAGCAGTTTGGACCTCAACTCCTTCCTAGTGCCAGAATCCATGATAATAAGCGCCAGTTAAAACAGTTGTGGGTCAACTCACCTCAAGAGTGGATAAGACGGCTTTATGACACCCCTCCCAACCGAAACTGGACATGCATCCTGACCAAAGCATGATTATTATGGGTAACTTTTAGTTAACTGCTGCTATTTGAATTTACGTACTGTCATTTATTCGTTTGGAGATAGTGAGCGGAGCTGCGGACGCTAGAAAGTGGAGTGCCAAGTAGAGAAATCGGAACATTTCCGACGTATTCTTCTGCCTGAGTTCAATAGAGGAGTGGCAGCAGCGGAGGCAGCCAGAAATATTTGTGCTTTGTATAGGGATAGTGCCACTGGACGGAGCAAGGGAAGAAAATGGTTTTCTCGTTTTAAGAAGGATCCGTTTGACAATAGTGAATGTCCATGTTCAGGAAGGCCTTCGGGGGCTGATGGAGATCGTTTAAACGTATTAGTCCACAACGATCCACGTCAGTGTACTCTAGAAGCGGAAAATGCGATGAACTGTCATCATTCCACCATCGCGCGACATTTGCATGCAGTGGGGAAAGTTCGGCCGGCCGCTGTGGCTGAGCGGTTCTAGACGCTTCAGTCAGGAACAGCGCTGCTGCTAAGGTCGCAGGTTCGAATCCTGCCTCGGGCATGGATGAGCGTGATGTCCTTAGGTTAGGCTTAAGTAGTTCTAAAGTCTAGTTGACTGATGACATCAGATGTTAAGTCCCATAGTGCTTAGAGACATTTGAACCATTTTTGGGGAAAGTTCAAAAAATTCAAAATCACAAAAATCAGTAGATAGCAGCAAGTGCATCTCTGCTTGCTCTTCATCAATTGGCTTGAGAATAACACCGACCATTCTTATCTTGCATAATTACTGGTACGAGAAATTGTGTCTTTATGCTAACATAAGGAAAAGAAAGGAATGGTTGAGCCCAAACAAAACAGTAACTTCTCACACAAAGACATGCGCGCATCCACAAAAGATAATGTTTTGCATCTGGTCGAACAGCGACGGTGCGTTGTACTACGAATTGCTTCCCTGAGGTATAACCATCATTGCTGACATTTATTGTCAAAATCTAAGAGGTTTTGCAGACGCAATCCAAGAACAACGACCAGGAATACGATGTGAAGTAATGCTACTCCATGATAACACCCGCCCACACTAACAAACTGACGAAAAACACAATACAGGAGATGGGGTTGAGAACTCATTCTTCACCCACCGTATCCACTTCATCTTGCGCCCTCAAACTTTCACGTTTTTCCCCTTTGTATCGAATAACATTCAAGAAATTTTCTTTCTGGATTAAAATTACCTCCGAATGTGGATCGATGAGTTCTTTACCTCAAAATCACGTGAATACTACAGTCGTGGATTGGTCCTCGCGTCGGATGAAATAGCAATGTGTAAGAAGGCTGTTGTCCTATATGGAGGTGGGTGAGTAAGAGTTCATCCAGTACCTATTTATTCCAGGTACAGACCTCAATCTTATACAACAGGTAATTCATCTGAGTCTATGATAATTATCTTCAGTATCTGGTTTCCTTCTGCATGTGTGACTGGGAAGAAACACACCATGAATTGTGAGTTGGTTTCACAGGGTGCAGTTTTATGTTCATCTCCTCCAGCCAATCTTCCTCCACCAACTGAAACATGACCTTCTTACTCAATAGCCAGTCACTGACTGTGTGGGAATGGCATATTGTTCAACTCTGTCACAAAAGTGGAGGAACAACACCAGTTCGAGCACAGATAACGATCTTACTTCATGATCACACATCTGTGCACTGTAGTGAGAGCACCTTCAGTAGCATATTTGACCTACATAAAGATGGCTGTAAAAATTATCATAACTTACGACGTGAACCATCGTGACATTACAGTGCGTAACTGAGGCACAGCTGATTAAATGGTAAAATGCCATATTCTCCAAAATGACGGTAAATATTAACACAATTTATAATACGGCACTTAGATCCATTTACACTGGCAATCTTTCAATGAATAACAAAGAACATTGAGAGACGTTCTCCTATGTTTCGTCAGTGTTCAAGTCACGTTTGTTGCCAAACCGGTGACCAAGTGCTAGGCATTGGCGTCTGTGTGTGTGTGTGTGTGTGTGTGTGTGTGTGCGAAAAGCGCTCAATAAGTAAATCTTTTTCTCGGCCAATTTTGGTTGAGAAAATGTGGAACATGTTTTGGGACATCTTGGAAAACTCCTGCTTCAGCCGCTCTAGCTTCAAGAAGTTCCGATAGGTGACTACGCTCTACGTAGCCTTCAAAAGGTGTCTGTAACAAAGGTGTCTTCCAAGCAGAGAGCTGTCATTGAGTTTCTTTTGCGGAGCACCGCAGATATTCATAGGCGCTTGCAGAATGTCTGTGGAGAGGTGGCAGTGTACGAAAGCATGGTGGGTCACTGAGTGAGCCATCTGTCATCATCGCAAGAAGATCGTTCAAGCCTGTCTGATCTCCTACATGCTGGCCGGCTACAAACAGCTCTGACTCTTGCGCTGTTGGAATGTGCAGATAAATTCATTGGAGGTGAGTGACGGATCACAATGAAACACCTCGCCACACAACTGGCCGTCTCTGTTGGTAGTGCTGACACACTCGTTCACCATTTGGCGTACCAAAATGGTGTGTGCACGCTGGGTTCCTCGCCACCTAACAGAAGGCCATAATAAGGGACGAAGAACCATCGGCAATTTCTTGCACGTTACGAGGCTGATTGTGACAACTTTGTGTCAAATAACGCCACAAGCGGTGGAACATGGTCTCATCATTTCGAATCGGAAACCATCCAGGGAGTGGCGACACATCGCCGTCCTCCGAAGAAAACGTTCGAAACTGCAACCTCAGCCGGTAAAGTCATGACAGTGGTCTTCTGGAATTCTGAAGTGGTTATTAAGTTTCATGCCTTCCCTTGTGGTGAAACAATCGACTCTGGAGTGTGTTGTGCTATCCTCAGGAAACTGAAGAAACGACTTCAGTGTGTTCGTCTCAACAAAAATGCAAACGAACTTCTCCGTGACAAGTCCTCACACAAGCCTGCACACCCGAGAGAAGCTCACAAAACTTTATTGGACTGCTCCTCATCCACACTACAGCCCAGATCTCACACCTTCCGAATTCCATCCGCCTGACCCAATAAAAGGTGCGCCCCCAGGGGCTCAGCATTCGTTTGCTGGGTACGGGCTTGGCGACCCCGGGGTTCCTGAGCTGGGGACTGGTAAGCGCCGCCAGTCCCCTGTCACCGTAACCTCTAAGCATACTTCAACGACCACCGTGCGGCGCGGCGGTGGAATGTTGTGTGTCTCAGGGAATGGGGATCTTGGCTTGACCGCCCGGATCGCGAGGATGGAATAAACCTCTATAAAAAACCCCTCAATCTCAAGGTGTGCTGCGCGCTGATGAGATGCATGGCTGTTGAGGTGGAACAGTCGGTAGCGGGCAACCTCTGGGGAACCTGCCGCACCTCAGTTGTATAAGGCTTACCTAGGCACGCGGGGCTCTGTCTAGGTGGACTTCTAGTTCCCTAGCTGCTCGTGGGACCGAGATGGATCCTTCGAAATTCTCTTTTCCTCCTCCCAGCGGAAAGGGTGGGCCGCTGGAAGGTTCTAACACCCAGTCTCTTAAGAGGGCCCGTGCAGTCAGTCCCCCTGACTCCGGCGCTTCTTTAAAAAGTCCAGTCTTAGGTAACAGAATGCATTCTGGTAATCCGAATGTGTTTCTCATTGTGAAACGGAAGGAGGGTAGTTTCGAGAAGGTTTCGCCCTTCTATATACAAAAGGGATTGGAGGGAATCTGTGGTTCCTTAAAATCGGTGAAGCGCTTACGTAATGGGACCTTGCTAGTGGAAACTTCCACTTCCCAGCAAGCAACTAACCTCCAATCTGCTAAATGCCTTGGAGAGTATGCCATAGACACCGAACTGCACAGCACCTTGAACTATAGCAAAGGTGTTGTGACATGCCGGGATCTAGCTGATATTCCCAAGGAAGAACTGCAACGTGAGTGGGCTCCGGAAGGTATCGTTGATGTCCAACACATCATGAAGAGGGTTGATGGCACTCTTGTCAAATCCGACTCCTTTATTCTGACCTTCAGTAGCACAACACTTCCTGAACATGTTAAAGCTGGCTTCCTTCGCCTTAGTGTGAGGCCTTATTTCCCGGCCCCAATGCGCTGTTTCAAATGCCAGCGTTTTGGGCATACCACCTTAGGCTGTAAAGGCGAAGCGACTTGTGGAAACTGTGGTCAGGCTGCTCATGAAGGAGTTGGTTGCTCGTCTCCGGCTAAATGTATTAATTGCTCTGGGAACCACCCTGTTTGGAGTAGGGACTGCCGCATATTTTTAGAGGAACGCAAGGTCCAGGAAATCAAAACAACCAAGCGTATCCCCTATGGTGAGGCCAAGAAGATTTATAAGTCGATGCAACCTCCCACATTTGCTACATCTTTTGCATCCCTGGTACAGAAGCCTACTCCAAAGGTCGATGCCTCAACGCAGACTGAGGTGGTGAGTGTTGGCACTAACACCTGTAGCTGCCAGTGCACTTGCAACGCAGCCAGTGTTCCAGAGCCAGTAGCCCCTACTCGAACGGCAGACAAAGGTACAGTGGCGGACTTGGTCCAGCCCCTCGCGCCTCCAACAGCTGAGGTTGTCCCCAAGCCCAGTGCGCCACTTACCACTCCCACATCCGCTCCCCCAAAGTCCACCAAGCCACAGAAAGCTACTGTGCAGCAGCAACAGCGGGTCAAATCCCGTGGTAAACCATCTGACCATGCGGATGTTGTTTTACACGAGGCTTCATCTGACTCTTCCCCAGAGTTGATGGAGTACGATGTATGTGTGGGGCAATCATCTCGTCCCACGCCTGCCCCTCCACCTGCTGCGGTCTCCCCGCCCCGTCGGAGAGACAGGATGAAGGTGCTACCCCCAACATAGATGGCTCCCATACTCCAGTGGAACTTGCAAGGGTTCAGGACGCATGTGGAGGAACTTCGTCTACTTTCTCAGGGTCGACCATTGTGTCTCTGTCTCCAGGAGACGTATTTCCATCCATCATACTCCCCTGAGATACGAGGCTATACACTCCACAAAAAGGACGACCTGCGTGGAGAGAGAGCTAGAGGAGGCGTAGGTATTTTCGTCAGGACGGACTACCATTCCTCGCCTCTCTCACTTACGACGGCTCTACAGGCCGTCGCTGTGTCCGTGCACGTGCGTCATCCATTGACTGTATGTTCACTTTACTTGCCCCCACATGATGCTCTTGATGAAGCGGCCCTCACCGACCTTCTTACACAGCTCCCCCAGCCATTCATTATTTGTGGTGATTTTAATGCCCACAATGTGCTTTGGGGCTCTGCAATTACCTGCCCCAGGGGTAGAGCAATTGAGAGGCTTCTCCTGTCATCCTGTGCCTACTTGCTCAATGGAGGACAGAGTACTCATTTCTGCACGGCGACTGGGTCGTTCTCTGCCATTGATCTCTCGCTTTGCTCTCCAGCTCTTGCCGCTAGTGCTCACTGGGAAGTGGTCGCTGACTTGCACGGCAGTGATCATTTCCCAATCTGGATTCACCTGCCAGATGGCGTGGGCCCCGACAGGAGACCACCACGATGGGTGCTCAGTGGAGCTGACTGGACACTTTATAGCCAGTTGGCCCAATTCGAACACTGTGCGAATGTTGAGGTGTGGGTGGATCATATTACCAAAACGGTCCTCCATGCCGCTGCGGCATCCATTCCACAGTCCACAGGTCACCGGAAAAGGCCACCTGTGCCTTGGTGGAGTGACGAATGCCGCTCTGCAATCAGGACCAGGCGTGCGGCTCTGCGGCGGTTCAAGTGTCGGCCGACTGCTGAGAATCTTGCTGCCTTTCGGGTGGCGAGGGCGAGATGTCGCCGCATTATTCGTGAGAGCAAGAAGAGGTCGTGGCAAAAGTTCCTGAACACCGTTAATCGTTCCACCAAGAGTTCCATTGTGTGGGAGACCATTAGGAGAATTTCTGGCAGAGGAGGGAGGTGCCCCATAGCTGCTGTACTGAATAACGGCACTCTCCACACAGATCCGCGGGACATTGCCCAGACTATGGCAGCCTATTTTGCGACAGTTACTGCCACAACCAGTCAGGATCCCGGTTTCCAGCGCCATAGAGCGGTTGCTGAGAGGTGTAGTCTGAACTTCCAGCCCACCTCTCATGAAGTTTACAACTGCCCTTTTTCTATGTGGGAGCTGGATTCTGCATTGTCTGGAGCTCGTGACACTTCCCCTGGTCACGACAGGATCCATTACAGTATGCTATGGCACCTCACAATGCGCAACAAAGAAATCCTCCTCGCACTTTTTAATGCCATTTGGGCGTCGGGTCACTTTCCTGACGCGTGGCGTGAGGCAGTTTTAATCCCTTTTTTAAAACCTGGGAAAGACCGCTCGAGCCCAAGTAGCTACCGTAGTATTGCCCTCACTAGTTGCATAGGGAAGACCTTGGAGCGGATGGTCAACCGCCGCCTTGTCTGGATGTTAGAATCCCGGCAACTACTTAGTCGCTTTCAGTGTGGGTTCAGGAGGTTTCGTTCCACCTTCGATAACCTTGCCCTCCTGGAGGCGGCTATCCAACAAGCTTTCCTACGCCGTCATCACCTTATAGGTGTATTTTTCGACATCGAGAAGGCCTACGATACCACTTGGCGGCGTCTCATCCTGGAGCAGCTTCACGAATGGGGTTTTCGTGGTTGTCTTCCTCTTTTTATTCAGTCTTTCCTCTCGCCACGATATTTTAGATACCGAGTTGGTGACGTCCTGTCTGATCGCTTTGAGCAGGAGAACGGTGTCCCTCAGGGTAGCGTTTTAAGTGTGACTCTGTTTGCCATCGCTATTAATAGCATTACGTCCATGGTGAAAAGTCCTGTCCAGTGTTCTTTGTTTGTGGATGATTTCTCTTTGTTCTGCTCTTCTTCAAGCCTTGCAACGACAACTCGTCAGTTGCAACTTACGATTAGGCGTTTGGATGACTGGGCGCTGAAGAGTGGATTTAAGTTTTCCACCGAGAAGTCTGTATGTGTTCTTTTTAACCGTTCTCGTTCGATTTTACCCTTTCCTGAGTTGCGCTTGAGGGACACTATTCTTTCTTTTAAAGACACGGTGAGATTTCTGGGTCTCATTTTTGACTCGAGGCTCACGTGGTTACCTCATTTTAAAGACCTGAAACGACGGTCGCTTCAGGCTTTAAGCATTTTAAAATGTCTTAGCCACAGTACATGGGGAGCTGACAGGACTTGTCTGCTCCAGTTTTACAGGGCGTTTGTGCGATCTCGGCTCGATTATGGGTGCACGGTGTATGGGTCTGCGAGGCCTTCGTACTTAAAGATTTTGGACGTTGTCCACCATGAAGGGCTGCGGTTGGCCACTGGGGCATTCCGAACTAGCCCCATACCAAGCCTCTGTGCAGAGGCTGGTGAACCGCCACTTCATATGCGACGACGGCTACTTACGGTACGCCAGGCGTATGAAACTTTGTCCACACCGTACACACCTGCATACCATACCGTTGCTAAGCCTCCTCTGGCACGGTTATTTCATAACCGGCAACGTGCGACGCAGCCCTATGGGATTCGCGCACAGGATTGCCTCGCTGCGATGTCTGTGGCTGGTCTTCGTGTTTTACGTCGCGGTTGGAGCAGATCTCCACCTTGGCTCCTCCGGCGTCCCAAATTTATTTTAGATTTGACTCGTTTTAAGAAAGATGGCACACCAGATTTTACGTTCCAATCTCTGTTTTTTAACATTTTAGACGTGCATCACGGTTTCACTGTCGTTTATACTGATGGCTCGAAACAGGAGACTTCCCTAGGCTGTTCTGTGGTGTTCCCTGATCGTGTCACCCGGATTCGCCTCCCTGCTGACTATACCGTTTTCGCAGCGGAGCTCCACGCGATCCTGAAGGCACTGGAGCAGATGCATCGTGTTCGGGGCGATCGATTTCTTCTCTGCTCCGATTCTCTTAGTGCCTTACAATCGCTGCAGAGCCTATACCCGACTGAGGAGATGGTCCAGTTGATACATGACCAACTGTACTTGCTCCAACAGCGGGGTAAAGAGGTATCCTTCTGCTGGGTGCCTGGTCATGTCGGCATATGGGGCAATGAACAGGCTGATCGGGCTGCCAAGGAGGCCTGCAGAGAGCAGGATGTGGTCCAGTGTCCTATCCCCTTGCAGTCAGTCATCGCTGCACTCCATAGGAAGTGCATGGAGTTGTGGGAGGCCGAATGGCTGGCGGTGTCGGCCAATAAACTGCGGTCGGTCAAGTCAACCACTCGGCCGTGGCGTTCCTCCTGTCGGTTGCTCAGGCGGGAAGAGGTGGCCCTCACACGTCTGCGGATTGGGCACTGTCCTGTGACGCATAGCTATTTATTACGGCGGGAGGATCCTCCGTTTTGTGCCACTTGTGGTGTGCACATCTCTGTCCGGCACATTTTAATCGACTGTATTTTATACCGTGATGCAAGGGCAGAAGCACAGGTTGTTGGGGATCTCCCTTGTATTTTAGCTGACGATGAGACGTGTGTGGCAAGGGTTTTTAAGTTTTGTGATGTGTCTGGACTCTGGCCTAAACTTTTAGGCTGGAGGTTTTAGTGTGTTGCAGAGTGGCTGACTCCTCCCTTTTTTCCTTGTGGTCAGCCAGCCACTTCCATCTGCTCCAATGTTTTAGCTCCCTCTACCATTTTCTTCCTGTATTGTCCACGTTTTACTGCTGACGCCCTGCATCATCCAACGCTTCAGTGTGGGTGAGCCCATTTTTTCGATGATTGTTCCCCGTGTTCTCTGTTCCGTTTTATGTCCCTGTTCTGAGGTTTTCTTTTTTCTTGACACCCGTCTCACTATGATGCTGCACGGGCGCTGAAGACCTTGCTGTCGTGCGCCCACAAACACCTCTACTACTACTACTACTAAATAAAAGGTGCACTCCAAGGGAAGTAGAACGTGTGTGATGGGGAGGCTGTTGATGCAGCAAGACTCTGGCTCTGACGTCGACCAGTGGAGTGGTGCCGTGAAGACGTACTGGCCCTCCCAGTAAAGTGGCGTACGACTGTCACACTGAACGGAGATTATGTTGAAAAATAGGGTTTTGCAGCCAAAAGAGTGACTAATAATGTGGAGTATTGAAATCCTTATTAAAACCAACCTACTTTCACAAAAAATATGTTGCATTACTTACTGAACACCCCTTCTTCATAAAGGGTGGTATACAGGGTGGTCATAAACAGCCTGAGAAACTTGTAACTGTGTTGCAGGGTAGGTTCTGCTGAAAAATTATTGTTATAAAAAAAGAATTCGATATATTGCGCCATTTCCGAGTTAACTAGCTTCGAAGTTAGCCAATCAGGCAGTTGCATGCACAGATTCCAGCGGCCCGCCAAAGGCTGTGACGTCAAACGAATTCTTTGTTTGGTTTCGCAGAACCGAACAGGAGAGCGATACAAAAATTTGTCATTGGACTATAGTAAAGATCGTACGCGAGCCAGGGGCTGAGCACTTGCTTGAGCTATCATCCAAGCTATGAGAACAACTGACATTGTATACCACGGACCCCTTGAGTTTGCATGCACAACAGTCTGTTTGGCTAACTTGAATTCTAAATGACTAGGACGGTGAAACATATCGAATTTTGTTTGTGTGGCCATCCTCCGAAGCAGGCATATACTTCGTTAGGTTGGCAACAAATAGGTAAACATACCAAAGAAGATGAAACACGTAATGGAGTCGAAATATTTGCGTTCGGAAAAACAGTGTACGACGAAATAATTGTATCGAGTGACAAAAGGACAGTAGTACACCACAAAAAAGAGTGATAAACATAGTGAACAGTGTGTGGAAAGCGAGAACACAAAGATGTGATTATATGGCAGAGGTAGTGCGGCCTCCAGACCAGATGTGAGGAAACGCTGGTCAGCAAATCGTAAGTAATTACTTTTTTTACAAAAAATCGCGAAGTGAACTATTTAATAATCTAAAACTAACTAAACTCTATCGTTTTAGATCCCACTGATGATGCGTTAGAACAGAAGAAGGCGAAACGCGTATGGGATAAATAAAGTAACTAGCAGAAGGAAAAGGCAGTTTTATTTACAAAACAAGTATATCAAATTTTTTTTGCAACTATTATTTCTAAGCGCAACGTACCGTGCAACACACTTACAAACTTTTCATACCCTTCCTAACCGTCCCAGTGAAACCGACAAACTGCTGGGATGGATTCCTAACTGGTAATGGAGGAAAAAAGGTCTTATGCACATGGGTCCGGTAAAGTACAGCTGCGGTGGTAGATGGCGCAGACAAACGGAAGTTCCTCTGACCACGTGCGTGTGTTTCGCGTGTGTTGCAGGCTGTGTGATTGACGCAGTGTACTATAAGCAGCGGAATGGTCCAGTTTTCATGTCGGGAACGAACCGAGATGGTTTTTATGTACAGTGAAGCAGACGGAAACAGTCGAGAGATAGCATGTCTATACCAAAACATGTACCCTCACAGACACCAACCGCATCACACAACATTTCAAGCCCTTTTTCGGCGTTTTTGTGACCATGACTCCTTTCAGACCGACAGAAGTGCAGGGAGGCTGCGGACTGTGCGTACACTAGATTTGGAGGCAACTGTTTGCAGAATACTGAGGCGAACCCTAGTGCAAGCTCCAGGCAAGTGGCACGCCAACGTGGCATAAGCCAAAGTACGATTCTGTGTGTCCAGCCTGACAACTGCTACTATCTCATGGGGGCCACTTCGAACATCTGTTGTAACGTGGATGTGACGCTACTCTGTACTGTTTTTCGGGACGATTTTTAGTTGCACACACACTGTCCATATCCGGACCTTTCTTCCTCCATTTCCAGTCAGTAATCCGTCCCTGCAGGTTTTCGGTGTTATTAACGTTCACCCTGTATATAGGGTGTATATGAAATGAATGTAGAAAATGAGAAGGCTGGTAGAGTGGGGTCATAACAAGCATATTTCGCATAGCATTCCATGTTCAAAAATGGTTCAAATGGCTCTGAGCACTATGGGACTTAACATCTGAGGTCATCAGTCCCCTAGAACTACTTAAACCAAACTAACCTAAGGACATCACACACATCCATGCCCGAGGCAGGATTCGAACCTGCGACCGTTGCGGTTCCAGAATGAAGAGCCTAGAACCGCTCGGTCACATCGATCGGCGCAGTCCATGTCCGCATCCCTTATTGTACCACACTAAGCGTCGTTGAACAGCGCCGCCAAGAGGACAGGACACCAACATGCCATCCGAGCCGTCATGGTAGCGTGTCTAGAGGGCAATGATTTCAATCTACTTACGACATCTAGCTAAAAGAGACGTCGAGGTTGAAGTTTCGTGTCCTTTATTTGCAAATTCTGTAGTCGGCTTGGTTACTGGTATTCCAGACGGGACAATAGTACGGGTTTGCGTCTCTTACTGGGATGTGAAGACGTTGCTCTTCACTGTGCAGATGACTGAAAGGTGTTGCATATGGGGCAGTACCTGTGAACACTGCGGAGTTTGCATCAGTTTGTCATCAATCAGGAGTTCTATTTTGTTTGTTACTGTGTGGATCGGACAGGAAATGGAGCGCTGTTCTTGGGAGTAAATGGCAGACATGCACTGTGCTTACGGGTGGCGGATGGAAATGCTCACGATGCCCAATGTTTGTGCATAAGGCGGTTTCCGGATTGTAGAGTGCCAGATCCACCGACATTTACTGCCACCCACAGGTCCCAATGAGAGACAAGTTCACTTGAGGTGTATTTTCCACTGATGTGTTCTCGTAATGGCACAGACCCACTACGAAACCCGGTGTATTCATTTGGTTTTACAGGCGCGAAGGACTGATGGACGCAGTCATCAACGCAGTGCTTAAGCCAGGGCTTGAAGAGGAAGCGTTAGCAGTGCTGGGAAACACGCATTCAACAAGCTTGTGGCATATTGCACGGTATATGGGTGTAAGCTATTCAATCCCACAATTAGGCGTGCGTGGCATGAAGATAATTTGCACTCCTATTGCCTTCAGGAAGTCCACCCCCTTAACACAGAGGATTTTCGAAGTCAAATTAAATTCTGTCAGCGGTTTTTCCAAAGGTGTGTGATTCAACTGGACTCCATACGGATGAGATATCTTTTACATGAGAGGGTATTGTCAACAGCCACAATCAACACATGTGGGCAAGAGGAAAATTTACACGCCGCCACGTCGCCTTTGTTCATTCTCACCAAGAATGCTTCGCTTTCAGCATTTGGGCCAGCTTGGTAGGCGATAATCTGATCGGGCCATAAATGTTCCCGCGGCGACTGAACGCAAACCGATACTTAATCTTTTCACGAGGAATTGTACCAGAGTTGTTGGAACATGTTCCACTCAACGTGCGACAGTGAAAGTGGTACCAGCACAATGGTGCATCTGCACACTTCGCACATGCAGTGCGAATACATTTGAATGAACCCTTCGGTGAGAACTGGATAGGGCACGGTGGGCCAGTGCATGACCTGCACGTTCCTCCAACTTGACGCTCACTGATTTTTTCGTCTGGAGCTACCTGAAATCTGTTGTCTATGAAACACCCATGGAGACTGATGAAGAGCTGACAGCGCGCATTATGGCAGCCTCCGATGCTATTTCCACTTTGCCACGAGTGTTTGAAAGAGAGCGGCAGGCATTCCAGCGTCATTGCATGGCGTATATGCAAGTAGGAGAGCGTAATTTCGAGAATATTTTGTAACTGTTTTCTAATTAACGTTATGAAACTTCATCTCGGCCTCTCACTTACCTCGATGCCACAAATGCATTGAAAAGGTTGCCCTGGATACCTGCTGCCATGACGGCTCTAATGGCATGTTGTGTGTCTATCCTCCTGACGGAACGCGACGCTGTTCAACAACGCCTAGTGCCCTACGCTAAGGGGCGCCGACATAGGTTGCTATGCGAAATATGCTTTTTATGACTCGCTCTACCAGCCCTCTCACTTTCTAAATTCATTTTAGATACATGCCGTGTATGTATCAGAAGCAATATGAAAAGTTCGTACGTATTCCCAGAATACAGACCAAAGTTTTGGATCTGGCTGAGTGGATAGAAGAGCGCCCTCATCTGTGCTGTGTTATACTGTGCCATTCGGTGACAGTTTTCGAAGATACATAGTCACTAGCCACAGCAAAAAGCAAGACAGTTCTGGAGAGTCTAGAGCTGTTGTAACGTTGTTGCTTTATTCGAGGTGTAAGCGGTGCTGATATTCAAGATAGTAAAAGCGGGTTAAAAGCTGTGAGCTGTCTGGGGAAGTTAACCTTGCATTACTGAGCAACTGTTTCACCAGGTATCCAGTCTAGCTTACCAAATTCCCATCCAGACTAACATTAATTATAATCTTTTAATAGTCATACGACAACCGGTGATATATATATATATATATATATATATATATATATATATATATATATATATATATATATATATATATATATATATATGTATATATATATATAAAAGAAAATTTAAATAAAAAGAAATAAATCAGTTTATATTTGGACATTTATTTTAACATTTAAAATTTCGGCATATTAAACTTGATTCATAACTGGTGCCTTGTTTAGGATTGTGAAAATGTGAGTTTCTAATCTTACGGAACACATCAAATAGGGAGCCAGGATTGGGAGACTGCATACAACACTGCATTCATAAAATAACACTCGAAGAACGTTGAAACATATGCAAGAGGAAATTAACCACAACCAACCGATTCAATTTTCACCCAAAGAAGTTACGTTCGTAGCACAATCCTGTCTTTCATGTAATTACCACACACTGGTATACTAAATTCATACTAACTCTCTGTGAAATCTTCCCAAAAAGAATAGCTGAGGGCTACTTTGATGATTACACCACATGCTACACGCGGTCAACTTGGTTTACACAAAGCGTGTAACTCCACAATAATTTTGATAATTAAAATAAATTAGATTGAAAAGCAATTTACAAAAGAAAAACCTCGAACTGGTTACTATCGTCTTACTATTAACCTGATGGGTCAAACAATTGTATAAGCACGTGGTACTGTTCTCACAAAGCACACCCCACGTGGGTTGAGCATAAAGAAAAGTTGCTGTATTGAAAAATATTGTCAAGACGAGACTTTATAATCTCACGCACATTCGCATTGAAGATTGATGATGCTAGTTAGAGTTACTGATCAACACGCGGTTCCACTTTACTCACAAAGTAGTGACAAAGCAACTACCGGAATATATCCTGAACTTCACACTCGAATTACACTGCGTAGCAATTTAAGATAACATTATATATTTTAGAGCTAAACCTGAAATAAAGGTGATTAAATTTTCAGTTAGGCTGAACTTAAGAAATCCATAGTCCTACTGACTTAGCAGACACGCTCTTAGCCGGAGATCTTACCACTTCAGACGCTCGCCGCGGACCGACTGCCGTGGTCCCTTCCTGAGGGTGGCTCACAAATACAAACGGAAGTGACCAGAGGGGCAGCTTCCTATACCAACATGACAAGGGACGGACAGCAGCATACTAAGAATGGAAACCTCTCTGCTTTTAAAAAGCGTAGCTACCTGTTCCGACGTTGGTCCTACTGTTCTCTAGCAGATAGGCGTGTCTGCTACCATCTAGCATGCAACTAGAAATACATTTGTTCATTCATCCTCTCACACAGAAGGGAAGGGGGATGACAGTATCTTATCATATACATTATATAAAAGAAAGCGGATGTAGGTTCCGTATGAGACTGTGTGACATGAATTACCTATAAACTGTGTATTAAAGTGTAGTAGTGTGACAGCTCGATCTTGTTTATGTGTAGAAGTAACACGTTCCACTACTCAGTCTCCTCCCAGATAGTCAGAAACACCACAGTAAATTAAGTGAGGAATTTATGCAGTAAATGACAACTTATTTAAGAAATTAACAAGAAAGGAATCCAACAGAGACCTTTCACTGTTTCACTTATTCTATGAATAGTTTGTAGTGAAAGTGCTGGAAATAGAGAGACTGATCGTTTTGATATTGACAGTGATGACATTGCACATGGATCGACATACAGTTTCGCTCAAATGATATTTAGATTGATATAGAAAAGGTCTGTTATTGGTGACCACTGTTCAGTGGCTTGTGACTTTGTTTCTTTTAACATTGTTCGGACTCTTTATCGCTGTCTTTGGTATTAAAGACAAAATTTTATGAGCGTCCTTCAGTGACTGTTTAAGGCTGTAATAATGTAGTTTTAATGAGAGCAGACTCGTAAAGAAAAAAATTATGAATGCCATTTTGGCAGTATGTGATATTTTGTGTGGCTTATAACGATATCTCACATGAGTGCTGAGGCTATTTTCCTCATCATATTACAGCCTCAAATAAAGAGAGGAAATGAAGAATCACCACAAAAAACAAAATAATCGAGCAAAAAGAAAAAAAGGGAAATACTAATTAGGGGAAAAAATGAACATTAAACGCTGACGTAAAACGAGTCAGCAGAATGTGACTTCCAAAACATACAAGACTCAAGCGCTCTCTTTAGAAAATTCCTGTTCTCGCTCGAATAAGTGCTTCGCATAACTATTCGGGTAAGTAAAACAAGTTCTCCATTATGCTTGGGGCGTAGGAGACTTTAATGCAAAAAATAATTATCTGTCTAGCTGCATAAGAATGGTTGCAAAAAATTGGAGGTTATTTCAATTTTTATAAATTTATTTTATTTTCTTCTATTTTGTCTTACTTTCTTTCATAGCTGTTGAAGAAAGACTGATAAGGAACCAACATCTAGGGCTGTTACGTTATCACACAACAGAAAAGTAAGTGGAACGGAAATCATATTTTGTATGGAAACTTTCCTAAGTGCACATGGATTGCAAATCATGTGATAAGAGAGAGGAAATTACACCAGCAAATAAAGATTTGTTTCACAGTTACAGAATAAGATGGAAGAGACTTGTGTAATACACCGTGCTAAAAGTTACCCATTTCCGCCAAATAATATGTTCTCGAAAAGTGGCTGTTAGCAACCAAAACATAAAAACTATTTTCTTTCAGGTAAACATTGAAACTGTCCATATAAATTTCAAGATGCAACTAGAAAAGATATCAGAGATTTTCTTAATGCCGTACCAAAATACACTGAAGAGCCAAAGAAACTGGTACACCTGCCTAATATCGCGTACGGCCCTGCGCGCCGGCAAAAGTGCCGCAACATGACATGACATGGACTCGACTAATATCTGACGTAGTGCTGGAGGGAACTGACACCATGAATCCTGAAAGGTTGTCAATAAATCCTTAAGAGTACGAGGGGATGGAGATCTCTTCTGAACAGAACGTTGCAAGGCATCCCAGACATACTCAATAATGTTCATGTCTGGGGAGTTTGGTGGCCAGCGGAAGTGTTTAAATTCAGGAGACTGTTCATGGAGCCACTCTGTAGCAATTCGGGACGTGCGGGATGTTGCACTACCCTGCTGGAATTGCCCAAGTCCGTCGGAACGCATAACTGACATGAATAGATGCAGGTGGTCAGACAGGATGCTTACCTACGTGTCACCTATCACCTACGTGTCACCTACGAGTCGTACCTAGAAGTATCATGGGGTCCCATATCATTCCAACTGCACAAGCCCCAGTCCATTGCAGACCCTCCACCAGCTTGAACAGTCCCCTGCTGACTTGCAGGGTCCATGGATTCATAAGCTTGTCTCCATACCCGTACACGACCATGCGCACGATACAATTTGAAACAAGACTTGTCCGACGAGGCAACATGTTTCCAGTCATTAACACTGCAGTGTCGGTATTGACGGACCCAGGCCTGGCGTAAAGCTTTGTGTCGTGCAGTCATTAAGGCTACACGAGTTGTCCGTCGGCTCCGAAAGCCCATATAGATAATGTTTCGTTGAATGGGTCGCGAGCTGACACTTGTTGATGGCCAAGGATTGAAATCTACAGCAATTTGCGGAAAGGTTGCTCTTCTGTCACGTTGAACGATTCTCTTCATTCGTCGTTGGTCCCATTCTTGCAGGATCTTCCTCCGGCCGCAGTGATGTCGGAGATTTGATGTTTTACCGGATTCCTGATAGTCACGGGACTCTTGTGAAATGGCCGTACGGGAAAATCTTCACGTCATAGCTACTTCGGAGATGCTGTGTCGCATCGCTCGTGCACCAACTATAACACCGCGTTCAAACGCACATGAATCTTCATAACCTGCCATTGAAGCAGCAGGAACAGATCTAACAACTGCGCCAGACACTTGTTTAGTTCTCATGGCAGAGGTGTAGGCCAGCAGTTGCAAGAAGTGCTGGGGAGTGAGTACTAGGTCACCAGCATTGTGAAGCCTAATGCGGGATTGGGTCAGGTGACTGTTAACATAGGGGGGTTATGTAGGGATTTTACTAAAGAGGATCAGGTAGTGATTGTGGGTGGGGCTGGTAATAGTATTGATAGGAATGGGGAGTATGACATATATGGTGACCTGGAAAAGATAACCACTCAGACTGGTAACACGAATGTCCATTTCGTGGAACTATTTCAGCGTCACGATCGGCCTCATCTTAATACAGCCGTCAGGCGTAATAACATGAGACTTGGGGGTGCGCTGATGACAGAAAGCATGGGTCACATTTCAGTGGTGCCGGTGGAGTCTATCAGAAGGACGGGTTTCACTGGACATGGCCTGCACCTCAACAGGTATGGGAAGGGAAGGTTGGCAAAGCTTATAGGTGACAGCATAGGTGGGGATGGTGGGATCACTCATGGGAAAATTCCTGCAGTAGAGGGTGTTAGAGCTGCACCTTTTTTAGATTGAAGTCAGCTGATAGGTATTCCTGCTTAAGGGAAGTCTCTCTAACAAAGGAACCTCTTTTGACAAAGCTTAGGTATCCGAGTAATGAGGAAATTAGTAAATTTCATCAAATTATACAAGGTATTAGAGATGAAGTTAGTGAACTGCTTATAGATGTTGACTCTGAAATTATTGGTATATCTGAACACTTCTTAAATAAGGAGATAATTCAGAGGCTTCCTTTACCAGGATACAGGTTGACTGGCAGCTTTTCTAGGAGCTCTTTGCGGTGTGGGGGAGTAGCCATGTATGTGAAAAACGGCATCCCATTTGAGTCAATTGATGTTTCAAAGTACTGCACTGAAAAGGTGTTTGAATGTTGTGCAGGTGTGGTTAAATTTAACGGAGCTAAACTTCTAACTGTTGTTATTTATAGATCCCCAGACTCCGATTTCACAACATTTTTGCTAAAGCTAGAGGAGGTTCTTGGTTCACTTTATAGGAAATACAAAAAGTTAGTTATATGTGGCGACTTCAATATTAATTGTATAAGTGATTGTGCAAGGAAGAGGATGCTGGTAGACCTCTTTAATTCATATAATCTTATTCAAACCGTATTCTTTCCAACGAGAGTGCAAGGGAACAGTAGAACAACCATAGACAACATTTTTGTTCATTCCTCATTACTAGAAGGGCATTCTGTTAGCAAAAAGGTGAATGGCCTTTCAGATCATGATGCACAAATTTTAACTTCAAAAGATTTTTGTGCTGCAACACTTGTTAAATATAGTCATCAGCTGTTCAGGAAAGCTGATCCAGTTGCTGTAGAGACCTTTGTAAACCTTATAAGGGAACAAGAGTGGCAAGATGTTTATAGCGCTGATACAGTAGACGATAAATATAACGCTTTTCTCAAGACTTTTCCCACGCTCTTTGAAAGTTGCTTTCCGTTAGAACGTTTAAAACAGGGTACTAGCACAAACAGGCAGCCTGGGTGGCTGACTAAAGGGATAAGAATATCTTGTAGAACAAAGTGGCAATTATATCAAAACGTTAGAAACAGTCAAAATCTAAATGCAGCAGCCCATTACAAACAGTATTGTAAGGTGCTTAAAATGTTATTAGGAAGGCAAAAAGTATGTGGTATGCAGATAGAGTAGCTAAGTCTCAGGATAAAATTAAAACCATATGGTCAGTCGTAAAGGAAGTGGCTGGTCTGCAGAGACAGGTCGAGGATATAGTATCAGTGCGTAGTGGGAATGTCCGTGTTACTGATAAGTCGCATATATGTACAGTATTTAATAATCACTTTTTGAATATAGCAGGTGAACTAAATAGAAACCTAGTCCCAACAGGGAATCATGTAGCGCTCTTAGAAATAGGTGTTCCGAAACTGTTACCTGAAATGCTCTTCCATGATACTGACAAGAGGGAGATTGAGTTAATAATTAAATCATTAATGACCAAGAACTCTCATGGATATGACGGGGTATCGAGCAGAATACTGAAGTATTGTTCTATGTATGTTAACCCAATACTTAGCCATATCTGTAACTTTTCCTTTACGAGTGGTCGGTTTCCTGACCGATTAAAGTACTTGGTAGTGAAGCCACTTTATAAAAAGGGAGACGGGGATAATGTTGACAATTTTAGACCTATTTCTATGCCATCGGTGTTTGCTAAAGTTACCGAGAAGGTTGTATATACAAGGTTACTGGAGCATTTAAATTCACATAATTTGCTGTCAAATGTACAGTTTGGTTTTAGCAAAGGTTTAACAACTGAAAATGCTACATTCTCTTTTCTCTGTAAGGTTTTGACCGGATTAAATAAAAGGTTGCGAACGCTAGGTGTTTTCTTTGATTTAACGAAGGCTTTTGACTGTGTTGACCACAAAATATTACTGCAGAAGTTGGACCATTATGGAGTAAGGGGAGTAGCTCACAACTGGTTCGCCTCTTACTTTAAGAACAGAAACCAGAAGGTAATTCTCCACAATATTGAGAGTGGTAGTGATGTTCAGTCCCTATGGGGCACTGTTAAGTGGGGCGTTCCCCAAGGGTCGGTGCAGGGGCCACTGCTGTTTCTTATTTATATAAATGACATGCCTTCTAGTATTACAGGTGATTCAAAAATATTTCTGTTTGCTGATGACACCAGCTTGGTAGTGAAGGATCTTGTGTGTAATATTGAAACAGTATCAAATAATGTAGTTCATGAAATAAGTTCATGGCTTGTGGAAAATAATTTGGGGCTAAATCACGGTAAGACTCAGTTTTTACAGTTTCTAACTCACAATTCAACAACAACCGATATTTTGATCAGACAGAATGGGTATATTATAAGCGAGACGGAACAGTTCAAGTTCCTAGGCGTTCGGATAGATAGTAAGCTGTTGTGGAAAGCCCATGTCCAGGATCTTGTTCAGAAACTAAATGCTGCTTTATTTACCATTAGAACAGTATCTGAAATAAGTGACAGTTCAACACGAAAAGTAATCTACTTCGCATATTTTCATTCGCTTATGTCGTATGGTATTATTCTTTGGGGTAATTCTTCTGATTCAAAAAGGGTATTTTTGGCTCAAAAACGGGATGTTCGAGCTATATGTGGTGTAAGTTCGAGAACCTCTTGTCGTCCTCTATTCAATAGTCTGGGAATTCTGACATTGCCCTCACAGTATATATTTTCTTTAATGTCGTTTTTTGTTAGCAATTTTAGCCTATTCCCAAGAGTTAGCAGCTTTCACTCAGTTAATACTAGGCAGAAATCAAATTTGCATGTGGAATGCACTTCCTTGACTCTTGTGCAGAAAGGAGTGCAGTATTCTGCTGCATCCATTTTCAATAAGCTACCACAAGAACTCAAAAATCTTAGCAGTAGCCCAAACTCTTTTAAGTCTAAACTGAAGAGTTTCCTCATGGCTCACTCCTTCTATTCTGTCGAGGAGCACCTGGAAGAGCTAAAAAATTAAGCAAATTCCAGTGTTACATTGTTGATTTTCTTCATTTAAACTTACGACTTGTCACCTGAATATGTTTTTTTTATATTTCATTTTATCTGTTTCTACTATCATGTTATAATTTCACGTATTGACCCGTTCCATGACCATGGAGACTTCTCCTTAATTTGGTCCCACGGAACAATAAATAAGTAAATAAATAAATAAACATTTAAAAAGGTAACAGTGACCCAGAATGGAATTTCTACTTTACAGCGGAGTGTGCGCTGATATGAAACTTCCTGGCAAATTAAAACCGTATGCCAGACCGAGGCTTGAACTCGGGATCTTTGACTTTCGCGGGCGAGCGAAAGGCAAAGGCCCCGAGTTTGAGGCTCGGTCCGACACACGGTTTTAATTTACCAGGAAGTTTCGGGAACAACGATGTTCCAAGAACAGAAAGTACCAAAATTCAGTACAATGTGCCGTTGACCACAGCTAGTAAAGACCAAGAACACAGCAAATCACAATCCCAATGCAGCCAAATCTTGTAAAGAAACAGAACCATCCACAGGAAGTAATATCAAGCTCAACAGATTAGATGCCGATGGACCTTAAAGTTGTGAGGTAGCATAGTCAAGAGTTCGTAACGCAAACATTGAAATAGGACAGTGAGTGCTGTACAACTATAACTGAGAGTGAAACGAGCATAAGCCCATAAAAATTCTATGAAGGGTGTGAAGATGCACACCGCCTTGCCTGGAAGGAAGACACTTCAAACCTGCTAATAGCACTGAGACACACGTGGCGTGGACACAAACATGGAAATCAAAAGCACAACACCTGCCATACCTAACATGGTTCAGTAAAACTGTTGGCGTTCGAAACAGCTTCCCGTCGTCTCCGAATGTTTAAATACGGGTGCTGTATGGGTTTTCAAGGGCATCTGATGCTATTCTTCCCAAAGAAGAGAGGCAAGTTCAGGTAGCAACGGTGGAGCTGTATAGCGTTCGCGCACCATTCTCTCCAAAATAGACCACAAACGGTCAGTAATATTTGGATATGGTGACTGTGGTGGCCAGGGGTGATGCGACAGGTTGTCTTCGTTCTCACATAACCAGTCCTGGACGATGCGAGGGATCCTGTCGTCTAGTAACACAGCATCATCATTGGGGAACAAACATTGTACCGTGGTATGGACCTGATCAGCCAAAATGGTGACTTGACCCGTGGCAGTAATGCGACCTTTCAAGAGTACCCATGATGCCCATGGAATACCACGACTTTGATGCCCAAATCATCACCGAAACCCAGCCACGATTCACCTTTGGCATGTATACTGGGCCATAAGTTGGAGACGATTATTCAACACACACTTTCGTTCGTGTTGTGACTTAGCAGATGACGTTTCTCTGCTTTCTCTGTATGCTGTACAAACCTTTCATATGGTGTCTCTCGAAACACCAAACAGCTGGTCGCTGCGGTCGAGCGGTTCTAGGTGCTTCAGTCCGGAACCACGCGGCTGCTACGGTCGCAGGTTCGAATCCTGCCTCGGGCATGGATGTGTGTGATGTCCTTAGGTTAGTCAGGTTTAAGTAGTTCTAAGTCTAGGGGACTGATGGCTTCAGATGTTAAGTCTCATAGTGCTTAGAGCCAATTGAACCATATTTTTGAAACACCAAACACTTCAGCTACCAGGGTTACGAGCACCAAAAATTTGCCTATGTTCGAACTCACCTACTACACAAAACACTATTCTGACCACGACCGTTACTTGCAATGTATTGAGAAGATTGTAGAGTTGCTGTTTGTGGTCGAGTACAACAGCACAACCTGCAGACTCGGTTAGCATCGCAGTTATATTCAAGCATTCTCTTCTATATTTTTGCCCAGAGGCTATATGGCAAGAACCAAACACCCCAAGAGATAATGTATAATGTTTCCTCTGCCCGAAGCTGTAGAATGTGTTCAGTTGTGGCTGCAGAACCTACCCACTGGCCCTTAAATTCTGGAGTATTTACTGCTTAAAGCTTCGCATACAAGAAACATAATATACGGTAAGAGGAGTTGTGTAAACTGTTCGTCAGACCACACTGTGGACTAGTATTGGACCTAAGCACAGAAGGCCCACTGCTAAATCCACATATATTGTCCATAGACGGGCACAAGGTGTTTGCAATGACCTCTCTCTCCTTCTCTCTGCCTGACAGTTCCTTAACGACAATTTCCACTGACAATGACAATAATGAAGGTTATCTAAGCAATTATAAATGTGTAACTAATAAAACTGATTAATTTAAAACAGATTAACGGTCCCCTTATAGATTTATTTTTTATGCTGCCACTTTAACTACGAAAAGTAAGCAGTAGGAACCGTTCCCAGGTTAACACAGTAACTACCCTGCTCACTACGGAAACAGTTGCAGTGTGCGTAGACCGTGACCTGAGTTAATATTAAAGGGACTCAGTACCCGAATATACAATGACACACAGAACTATGGCCGTTACTAAACCACATTAATTACTACCTGCTTATTCTTCACTCACATCAGCAATGTTTGTGGATTGGTGGTAGTGCAGCACACACGGCTAGGACAGAACTGGTACTTACCTTTAGTCAATCCATCTTGAAGATTAGTGTGTTTCGAATATTGTGAAAGTTTTGCTTTGACAATTGTTAATCCTTAAGGATCTGAGTCTGGTTTGTGTACTTTAACTGTACAATAGCAAAGCTAATCCATTCCCAGACAATATTTCTTACTCTGTGAAACCTAAACACTGAATGCATCTGTAAAGTGTACCCCACGTACACAGTAGACTTGTTTTCACTACACCGTACGGGTATTTGTAGTGCAATCCAAACTACTACAGTTACTAATGAAATAAATTTGTATACACTTCCATGAATCTATGTGAAGTTAAATCTGTTATGAGTATTAAATGGCTTCATATGCTTCAACAGCAAGAAAGTATGCACTGCAGTATGGTCATATGTAACTCATCTTGGAGGCAGTACACAGAAAATTTCTTTCACTACTCAGTCTAAGAATGAAAGCCTCTTAAAACTCCCATGAGCTTCATAAAAAGGCTAAACTCTCATATCAACTACAAACATGAAAACTGTGTGGATTTGAAAACAGCATCTTTTAAACAGTTTTGCACGGAAATTAATTCAGTGCCCTATCCATGTGAATATATTAGAAGAGTACTGAAACAGATAGTTCCTTACTTCAGTAATATAAAAGCACACTTAGCATCATGCTGTACAACATGAATGCACTAAGGGCATAGTAGTAGTAGGGGGTGTCCTCTGGAATCGGCTCTGTAAATTTCCAGCCTCAGGAGTGACTGAAAATCCCAAAGAAAGGACATTAACAGCTATGCTTCGCTGTGGACAGTAGCACTACAGGTTTTGGAAACTTGGTTGAATATCAGATGGAATCAAGTCGGGACGGTACAGAGGGTGATCGATGACAGTGAATTAAGGTGTCAGAATGTTGCAGGTGTAGCTTGGCAGTGTCATGCTCAAGGAGTAGGTGCTCCATGTGTGGACAAACTCTTCAAATTCGAAACTCGATTACACCACGCTATTTCTCACGCACGACATTGTTACATCACACACCGCCATGTTACGCTGTATAATTCAGAGTCCTCTGACAGCAGTGGGCTGCAAATTTATTGACATGAAGAATAAAAATGTAGAATGTTAATAACTGTAAGTAGGCTGTTCAGGGTTTTATGTTGGTAACGCCACGTAGTGCTCTGTATGAAAATCACTGACTGCGCTGTGTGCAGTCTGTGGTTGGTTGGACTCATTGTTGAAACATTCGCTTGTGTAGTGTTGGGCAGTTGGATGTGAACAGCGCGTAACGATGGGCAATTGGAGGTAAGCCGCCAGCAGTGGTGGATGTGGGGAGAGAAATGCCAGAGTTTTGACAGGTTACTATGAGCGGACGATCTGGACGTGTGTCTGTCAGAAAAAGGAAATTTGTAAGACTGGATGTCATGAAGTGATATAGATAATGACTTTTGAACACTATTAAGGTAAATACATTGTTTGTTCTGTATCAAAATCATTCATTTGCTAACTATGCCTATCAGTAGTTAGTGCTTTCAGTAGTTTGAATCTTTTATTTAGCTGGCAGTATTGGCGCTCGCTGTATTGCAGTAGTTCGAGTAACGAAGATTTTTGTGAGGTAAGTGACTCATGAATAAGTAAAGAGAGAACTGTCCGAGTAATTTCAGTTTTGCTCAGCTGTATCTGTATCAAATAACGTAGAAGTTTACAAGCACAGTCGTTCTTTATATTCAAAGGGGAAGTTTCATAACGTTTGTTTCATTTGAACAACATTTGGGTTTTAACATAAAAATTTTGCAGGCGTTAAATTTCAGCACGCCCCCAATAATATGTCCAAAAGTGAGACAGCTATTCTTATTGTGTAACATTTTGTTCAGCTACAATTCATGAACCAGGTCAAAAAAAAAAAAAAAAAAAAGTACATTCACTTTTCTAAAAATATCAATATCACATTAACTATCTGTTCATATTACACTCAAGAAACTCACCTTGTCCTATTTAATATTATTTATTCTGTTGTTACCTTACACAGCGTCAGATATAAGAATGTCATTTCTCAGCTTCAGTTTGCTGTGCGTCTATACACACTGTATAATGCAGCATGTTCATAATTTTTTTTGCAAATTACTCATTAAATATTAAAATTATTTACATACAACGCATCTGCTTACAACTAATATTCAAATGCAAATGTCATAATTATTTCCAAATGGCTGAACACATGATACAGTTTTACAGTTGTTGAGGTCACACACTCCTGGGCTCGGAACTCTTTAACTCTTTGTCAGGATGAAGGCCGAGGAAACTGAGTAGCGTCGCGAAACGCAGTAAAATAGCATTAAGTATAATTTCATTTATTTGTCTGAATACATCTAGTCGTCGTATCTTAGCAAGCCGGCGAGGAATCTGCTGAACCTGATGGCTGGTTCAGGCTGCCCTAACTCGCTGCGTCAGCTCTGTGCTCAAGTCCGTGACTTCCAGTAAGCTGGTTCCCGCCCGTGGTGTGGAAGGCTCGCCCCGTCGGAAGCCGTGCTCGGAGATGACGATGACCACGGCAAATGTGTGTTGCTCCCCAATCGCATTTCATAGAGTACTCTACCCCTCCCAGGTCACTGGCGTGTTGTTCCATCAGGTGGACCACAATGCTGGATACCGTGAAATTGTGTTGAATGCTTATCATGGCCGATGAGTTTAGTAGGCGGTCTGTGCCAAATGTTCTTGCAGTTTAGAGTAATTTGTGCCCCAGGCAGGAACGGTGTTGGTAGATCCTAGCCTACCCATCAGTGGCGGCTAGTATTGGATGGGGGGGCTTCTACAATCCGTGGCTACGGCTCTGCGGTCATCTCCTAAGGCAGCAGGAGTATGACCTCTTCGCGCTGAATGTTCGCCCTTCAAACGGAAAAGTGCGTTAGTTTTTGGTTCTAATATCGTTGGAGACAAAATTTTTACCTCTTGTGTGAAAGAGTCACTAGTAGGCAGACTGACAATCAGTAAAAAAGTTCTAAGACAACATCTCCTCCTTAAGGTTTGCCGCTACCTTGGTTCCCTACCGTGTACGTGTAAAGGTGAAAAACTTGCTCAATTGCACACATGTTAGAGACTCCTTTTCTGTTTATGTCAATCGTACTGACATAACGGATTTTGTAGTGCATCTACCCCCACTGTACGTTTGCTTCGTTTCGTGGTAGTCCTGTAACACTACTTCGCTATGACTGTGGACCGAACGTAAAGACAGATCATTTCTAATTCTTGACGATTTGGGATACTTTGTTTTATTAAAAAATACTTTCTTTGTAGCGTTATTCTGATAAACTGTAATTCATTTCTATTAGTACAGTGCATACTACATAGCATTTACTCGTTAGTTTGTTGAAAACAGCAGAGAAACATAAGAGATCAGCACTATAGTATCCCACATTATCTAAAACAGTTTGACAGTGTTAGGATAGTTTTCGACTTCGCGTCTATAGACAATGTGTTGCTAGCACTATTCTTGTTGTCTGTCATGGTGTGTTAACAGACAGTAAAGCTGTGCACTTCAGTATAACGATGAGGCGAAGGGTGTCGCAGATTTTGTCACCGACAATGACAGTACATGCCACATAACACACTTCTGAGTTACTTGTCGTACAATCATTCAATTGCAACGAGATTTTATTTGTAGGAGGCTGGCACTTACCGAACTACAACTGAGATGTATGAGCTCACATCGATGAAATTTTTTCAGGGCAGTGGGCAGAATGAAGATGTACATGTGAGGCACTCCACTTTCTCCACACTCCACAGCTCTGGACGCATACCCACGTTAAGACCAAAATGAATAAATGTGTTTGAAATGGTTTGTAGAAACGTTGTTGTCGACACAAGGACAAAGAACAATAGAGCAGCAGTGGGCCACAACCAGAAGTGTTGAGACACCATTTATAATCCTTCAGCCAGATGCAGTAATTGTCAAAGACGCAGGCGTCTATTTCCTCGCCATCGTCTGATTGTACTGATTCAGTATTATTACGTTTACGTGTGCACACACTTTGTACCAACTTCTGTATTTTTTCTCATCTACTGTTGTGAAGTACATTACTGGTGTCCAGAAATAATGACTCTTTCAGCAGCGAAATGTAGACTGTGTGATTGTGTGGTGCCACACTTACGCTGTCTACGCAACGTGCATTCGTTTCAGGGATATCTGTAGGATTACAAGTGCTTCAAAAGTTTCCTGGAATGCAGCATGCAGTACGATATCCTGAATGGAGGGTCATCTAAAAACAAATATAACATCTTGAGTACCCAGGAGAATGCAATAGGACCGTTGCTAGTCATTGTATACATTAATATCTAATCACGTGATGCAGTTACTTCTGAGGCAGTTCTATTCGGTGAAACTTGCAGTTGCACACTTCAACGCAATATCGGCCTTGTGCAACGACCGTCAATTAGTCCTCAACATAGGGAACTGAGAAGTTGTACACGAAACGAAACACAAAAGTGTTGTCATTTGAATACATAATTAATGAGTGGCCACTACAGTCTGTCGTGGCATACAAAGATTTGGGGACAACTACGAATAGAGATGTTATGTACAACTATATAGCCTCATTTGCAGAGTAAGCCAATGACAGACTAAGATTCAATTGTTGGATACTGAGAAATTCCAAGTTGTCTCCCATCAATGACGACAGCAGCCGTATTCACAAGGATGCAGGCACATCTTTCTGGTTTGGCGAATGGTCGTGCACCTAGTCGCACTTATGATCCACTAATTCACCTGATCTTACTCACCCAGAGAATTTTGATACCTTTTGAAATACAAAGTGGAACGTAGCTACCAACGCGGCCTCAATTTAGTGGCTTCTGCTGGATGTGGAATATCTGATGAAACTTACAGACTTTCTTCCGTTCTGAATTGCGGCCATTATCAACGCTATATGCAGTGTTACACAATATTAATGTCTCCCGGAGAAGGCTAGTTATTTGTTCCGTATGCTTAAATCCATACATCTTATAAAAATGGAAGTATGTATGTATATTCTACTTCTCCACCCAACCAACTGGACGACCTCAAGTAAACTTGCTACACGTATCACTTATTATCAGAAACAAACTCTGTAGATGTAGGAACCACGTGGTGCGAGTGAAAAAGTAGCGTAGCTCAGGACGCGCAAATAGCCAGACTATCTTCATCCAGTATTAGAGAATGCGAGCACTCAGTGACTTGTAACAAACCTTGCACATAATTTCAAACCTTTATGAAACATTTTCTCGCTGACAACACCCACAAAATGATGAAAGAAAAGAACCTTTATCGCTTATTACATTTTAGATGTCAAAGCAGTAAAACTGCCGCACGAAACATGATATTTTAATTTTTTACTTTGTTACAACTAAATGAATTAACGATACATTCTGCAGGTAGTGTCCACATTTACCACTGAACACAATTCCAAAATTATTTCATTGTAGGACGTGATATTCAGGAGGTATGACGTCGTAGATATTAGGATGCGTGAAGAACAGCCACATCATGTATACCGTTTAAATTTATTACTTCATTGCTGCCAACTACATGCGAAAAAATATCGCAGACAGTATCCACATATACCGCTGGATGTATCTACAAGATTATATCGCTATACGTCATATTGCTCGGAAGAGATGACGTCATAAAGATTGAGCTGCGTGAAAACGAAACTGCAGGGCGAAATTTGCTACCGAAACGTATCTACAAAAATGTACGAAAGGAACATGTTCAATATACACTGAAACACCAAAGAAACTGGTACAGGCGTGAGTATTCAAAAACAAAGATATGTAAACAGACAGAAGTCGGCGCTCCGATCGACAACGCTTGTATAAGACAACAAGTGTCTGGCGCAGTTGTTAGATCGGTTACTGCTGCTACAATGACAGGTTATCAAGATTTAAGTAAGTTTGAACGTGGTGTTACGTTCGGCGCACGAGCGATGCGACACAGCATTTTAGAGGCAGCGATGAAGTGGAGATTTCCCGTACGACCATTTCACGAGAGCAGCGTGAATACCAGGAATCCGGTAAATCTCCGACATCTCAGAGGCCGGAGAAAGATCTTACAAGAACGGGACCAACGGCAAACGAAGAGAATCGTTCAGCGTGAAAGAAGTGCAACCCTTCCGCAAATTGCTGCAGATTTCAATGCTAGGCCATCAACAAGCGTCCGCGTGCGAATCATTCAACGAAACATCATCGACATGGGCTTTCGGTGGCGAAGGCCCACTCGTGTACCCCTGATGACTGCACGACACAAAGGTTTACTCCTCGCCTGGGCCCGTCAGTATCGACATTGGACTGTTGATGATTGAAAACATGTTTCCTCGTCGGACGAATCTCGTTTAAAATTACATCGAGAGGATGACGTGTACGGGTGTGGAGACAACCTCATGAATCCATGGAGCCTGCATGTCAGCAGACAACTGTTCAAGCTGGTGGAGGCTCTGTAATGGTGAGGGGTTGGTGCAGTTGGAGTGATATGGGCCCATGATACATCTAGATACGACTCTGGCAGGTGACATGTACTTAAGAATCTTGTATGATCACCTGCATCCATTCACGTCCGTTGTGCATTCCGACGGACTTGAGCAATTGTAGCAGGACGATGCGACAACCCACACATCCAGAACTGCTACAGAGTGGCATCAGAAACCGTCTTATGAGTTTAAACACTTCCTCTGGCCACCAAACTACCAGTCATGAACATTATTGAGCATATCTGGGATACCTCGCAACGCCTTCGCATTCTTGTGGATTTATGGACAGCCCAGCAGGAATCATGGTGTCAATTCCCTCTAGCAGTACTTCAGACACTAGTCCAGTCCATGCCACGTCGTGTTGCTGCACTACACGATATTAGGCAGGTGTACCAATTTCTTTGGCTCTTCAGTGTATGTGACATGTGCGTATGTGGGAGTAAAAACTCTTCGTAAACCCACGTATCGATTTTAACCAGACTTGGTAGAAATATCACTTACTATCTGGAATGAAATACTTCGGGGGTCGGACCCAGAAACCTCCTGTTGGGATGGGAGTGATATCACGGAGACAGAACGGATGAAGGGAGAGATGGACAGACCGAAAGCAGGAGAAGGACGCATATATGGAGGAATAGGAGGAAGAAATGGACAGAGGAAGGAAAGAGGAGGCGATGGACAGAGAAAGGGGTAGGAGGAGATGGACAGAATGGTGAGGTTGGCGGAAAAGCGCCGCGAGAGGCGGAGGAGGAGATAGAGAGGAGTGAAAAAGAGATATGGGGAGATGGATTTTGAGTGAGGAGGAGGAGATGGACAGAGAGAGGGGGTAGGGGACGGGCAGAGACAGCGCGAAGGAGGAGACGGAGTAATATAATAGGACTAAATACATACTCGGGCAACACCGGGTACTCAGCTAATGGTACAATATAGGATACACTCTGCTACGCACGTTAAAGTGATTCACAGACAGTCGTTGTAGACGTATGTATACTTCGGAGTAAACAAAGCATTATGTGCAGGTGCCTTTGATTTGTCCAGCAGTACGTCGAAGTACGTATAACTAGCACAGAAATGTAAATTAACATAAGGCGTTTAACAGTGACAGGTCCTGAAAAATATTCCACATAATAAGTTATCATTTGTTACATCTTAACGACCTCCATTCATTAAACGAATATAATGCTACAAAAGTTCTGGGAAATAAGCGTGGATGTTGTATTCGATTCAGATTTCTTCATCGAGCATTGTTGACAACCATTGCCTCCGCATTATCAAAACAGATTTTTCCTGCGTGGGATGACGCCAGTTATTAAGGCAAAACAGAAAGAACGGTGTTGAGCAACGCTTTCCGAACGGCTATAATAACAATTACAATGTATTGTCACCATGAAGGAGTGAACTCAATAGTAAATCATGGCCGTCATTTAATGTGTCGTCGATAAAAGGATGAAGTAATTTTCATCGCAATATGTACACCTGTTCTCTGATTTATATTTAAGAACGTCACTTCACAATGGCTGAGATTATTAATATTTAACGCAACCCTTAATAACAATTTCGTGCCTCAGGTCGGGCTTAATAATTCATAATAGGAAGGAAGCGTGCGCGCGCCGGCCCCTTGCCACGCCCATTCAACGTGTGTTGAGTTATCGTCCTATTGTTGGTGCTCTATTCTCACAGGTTAAGCGCCTGTCGCCGCCGCCACCCAATGGAAACATTACTGAGCGCCAGCTACTCCCTGTTGTCATAGCATTCTGCTTATGGTTAGGCGAATCCTCTCACTCATACACCGATTACAGGCACGAGTTGGCTCTCTTCGGACGTCATCATTCACAGCTTGAAAGAATTCCAAAGAACTCATTTATTGGCGCGCAGTCTTTTTCGGCCTCAGTGCAAACTCTTCGCCGAATGCCATGTAATGGAAGTGCAGTGTTTCGGCCACTACAGCGTGCGTAATAAGTCATGCTCATGAAATATGCATCTTTTAGATTGACAGTGTGCTTCTTCGCATACTGTTTTGGCAAAGGCTATAGCAATATCAAGACATCATTCCACACCCGATTTTTCTTGTGTAAAAGTAAAGGAAGGCACATATATTTACTTCAAGAGCGTTGACACACACGCACACATACACGTGGTGTGTCCACAGACACACACACACACACACACACACACACACACACACGCACACACACACACACAAACACACCAAAGCGTCCCCATGTGTATGATGAAAAAGAAACAGAGGAAGCAAGAAAGACAGAGAGAATAATAAGGGGGACATCTTTAAATATGTGTGAGGGAATACCAGTACGTCACTCCCAGATATCTATTCTCTGCCCAGTCACTCTTTTTAATGCATTTGTTCACTCTTAATTAATATCTGTATTGATTTAATTAGTAGGGTTACTATACTAGTTATCTATTGCTATGCGTAGCAAAACAGATTTCGAGAATTTATTCGCAACTTCATGTGTTACGTGAGTTTACACATTATTTTAATACATTGTCTTCTTGTGTATCATTCTGCCCCTTTATCAGAGTAATTATATTTTTATGCTGTCAAGGTACTGTGCCTCCTTCATCACATATGAATTCACATACACGCAGCAAATCATTTACAGTGCTTGTTTACATTGTATGGTTCAAATGGTTCTAAGCGCTATGGGACTTAACATCTGAGGTCATCAGTCCCCTTGACTTAGAAACTACTTAAACCTAACTAACCTAAGGACATCACACACATCCATGCCCGAGGCAGGATTCGAACCTGCGACCGTAGTGGTCGTGCGGTTCCAGACTGAAGCGCCTAGAACCGCTCGGCCACAGCGGCCGGCTACATTTTATTCAACCTGTTCATACTGTTCATTGAAGAAGCAGTAGAAGGAAGCCAAGTAGAAATTTTCGTAGGGAATGAAAGATCAGGGAGAAGAAATAAAAGCTTTTGAGGTTTGCCGACGACATTGTAATTCTGTCAAAGACGGCAAAGGATTTGGAATAGCAGTTGAAACGAGTGGATAGTGTCGTGAAAGCAGGCTTTGCGATGAACACCAGCAAAAGGAAAACAAGGTAACTGGATATAACAGGTGATGCTGAGGGAATTAAAGTGGCATAGAAGAGACACTAGAAGTAGCAGAGGAGGTCTGCTAGTTGGGCAACTAAGTGACTGATGATGGCTGAAGTAGAAAGAAAGTAAAATACAGTCTGCCAATAGGTAGAGAAACATTTCTTAGAAAGAGGAATTTCTTAACACCGAATATAAATTTAATCGATAAGAAGGTTTTTTATGAATTTAAATGTCTATATTGTACGCTTTTACATAAGTGAAATGTGGACGATAAATAGTTAAGACAAGAAGAGAAGAGAAGCGTTTAGACTGTGATGCTACAGAATCATATTGAAAATTAGGTGGGAATATAGAATAACAAAAATGAGGACGTACTGAGTATGATTGGAGAAAAATAAATTTATGGCCTAGCTTGGCTAAATGAGGTGATCTGTTGATAGAATATTTCTGTGACATCGAGGAACTGTCACTTTGGTAACGTAGGGAAGTGTTGCGGGTTAAGGTTGTAGAACGAGACCAAGGACCGCACACAGTAAGAAGATTCAAATAAATTTAGATAGCAAGAGTTGTTCGAAGCTGCAGATGCTTGCATAGGGTAACTAGCGTGGAGAGTTGCATCAAACTAGTGTCCAAACTGAAGGTTACAAAATCAACAGGCTACGAAGGTTACAAAATCAACAGGCTACAAATTAGTAGTGTTATACTATCCTGCTTAGCTGTAGTCTACGTTCTTGCACTTTGTCCGTAGTTACGTACTTCATGTATTGCATATGCAGTGTCGTGCGCCGTCACTGAAGAGCACGCTTTCGGCAATGTTCAAGAAAATCATACAATGTAGTTAGGTTTAAGTAGTTCTAAGTTCTAGGGGACTGATGACCTCAGATGTTAAGTCCCATAGTGCTCAGAGCCATTTGAACCATTTGAATAGAATGTGGAACAGGTTAGAATCCTGTCTTACATCCTTAAAAACTACCGGTTCCTTTTCTTGAGCTTCGACTCTGTAACTACAGTCTGATTTCGGAAAAAGTTGTACATAACCTTTCGCTCTCTGTACTTTATCCCTGCTACCTTTAGAATTTGAAAGAGCGTATTCCAGTGAACATTGTCAAAAGCTTTCTCTATATCAACAGTTTCTACAAGCGATTTTCCCCGAGGTCGGCTTCTGCCAGGTTTTCCATTCTTTTGTAAATAATTAGTGTCATTATTTGGGCTCCATAACTAAGTATTGATGCATGTCAGCCCTTCCCATTTATGGAAATTAAAATATCTTATATTGTTATTTTAGTATGACGGTACCAGCGGAAGAATATCCCTGTTGACGCACAAAAAAGGCGAACATCTTCCTCTTTAAAAGACTGACTGAAAAGTTGGGAACCAGCTGCCTCAAAACTCGTTCCGCCTTCTACACCAAGAAATAAGGCACGCCAACATATTCGTGCTCTTTTAACACAAAGCATTCTAGATCCTTTCACCCACTCTCTCTTTATAGTTAAACCTTCATACTTACAAGTGAAACTCCCCATCGCACCAGCCTCATATTTAGTGGTTAGATGGTCAAACTGGAAAATGGTGTAATGCACTGTGAAAAAAGAAGTAAAATAGAAACATGAATGATCCAAGCTCAAGATGTGCTACATCGAGTGAACTTGAATAGCCACGGCATCTTGATTATGTTGTCTGTGATGTGGGAGATCCGTTTTCATTGTGAGTGAAGGGAGAAAATCTGTTGCCAAAGATGAAACATAGTGAATACCGTCGACATTTGCAATGTTGTGCAGATATTTTCAGTGAATTACACATATAGAGGTAAATGGGGAAAGAAATCCAACGAAATGCTATTACTCAGAGGCAAGCCATCGGAGATCACGGGTCCCTTGTACCAAATTACACAGAAAATATCTTTCAACACCACACAAAATTTTGGCGGTTGAGTTCGGGATCATGCTGTATTAACTAATAAGCTAAAACAATACACTGACGTGATAAATGTCGTGGAATAGCTATAAGCGCTGGCCGGAGTGGCCGAGCGGTTCTAGGCGCTACAATCTGGAACCGCGCGACCGCTACGGTCGCAGGTTCGAATCCTGCCTCCGGCATGGATGTGTGTGATGTCCCTAGGTTAGTCAGGTTTAAGTAGTTCTAAGTTCTAGGGGACTGATGACCTCAGCAGTTAAGTCCCATAGTGCTGAGAGCCATTTGAACCATATACAAATGACGGTAGTAACACGTAAACAAGGTATAAAATCGCAGTGCATTGGCGAAGAGGTCATTTGTACTCAGGTGATTCATGTGAAAGGGTTTCTGACGTGACTATGGCCTCACGACGGGAATTAACAGACTTAGAACGAGGAATGGTAGTTGGAGCTAGACGCATGGGACATTATATTTTGAAAATCATTAGGTAATTGAATATTCCGACATCCACAGTGACAAGAGTGAGCGGGCAATAACAAATATCAGACATTACCTCTCACCAGGGAAACTGCAGTGATCGATGACGCTCAGTTAACGACAGAGAGTAGCGGCGTTTTAGTAGAGTTGTCGGTGCTAACAGACAAGCAATACTGAATGAAGTGACTTCAGAAATCAATGTGCGACGTATGATGAGTATGTCCGCTTTGACAATGCGGCGAAATTTAGCACTGATGGCCTATGGTAGCAGACAACCGACGCGAGTGCCTTTGCTAATAGTTGATCGCCTGCAGCGCCTCTCCTGGGCTCGTGACCATGTCGGTTGGACCCTAGACGACTGGAAAACTGTGACCTGCTCAGATGAGTCCCGGCTTCAGTTGGTAGGAACTGATGTTAGGGTTCAAGCGTGGTGCAGAGCCCTAGGTTGTCAACAAAGCACTCTGCAAGCAGATGATGGTGCCATAATCGTGTGGGCTTTTTTTGACATGGAATGGACTCAGTGCTCTGGTCCAACTGAATCGATCATTGAGTGGAAATGGATGTGTTCGGCTACTTGGAGATCATTTACAGGCATTCATAGACTTCATGTTCCCAAACATGTCACCGACCACAAGTGTTCGCTATTGGGCTGAAGAACATCATGAAGAATCCTAGCGAATGATTTGGCCACCCACATTGCCCGACATTAGTCCTATCGAATATTTATGGGGCATACTCGAGAGGTCAGTTCCTGTATAAAATTGTGTGCCGGCAACACTTTTGCAATTATGGACTGCTATAGAAGCATCATGGTACAATATTTCTGTAGGGGACTTCCAACAACTTGCTGAGTCCATGCCACGTCGAGTTGCTGCATTACGTAGGACAGAAGGAGATCAGACACGGCATTAGGAGGTAAATCAGACAGCATATTGGACGCTACTGCGACCTATTCTTAAGTACTACTCGAGTGTTTGGGGTCCGCATCAGCTAGGACTGAAAGAAGACATCGAAGCAATTCAGAGGCAAACTGGTAGACTGTTACCGGTAGGTTCGATCCGCGTGCAAGTGTTGTGGATATGCTTCGGGAGCTCAAGTGGGAATACCTGGAGACAAGAAGACATTCATTTCGAAGAAGACTATTGACAAAGTTTAGTTTTTCCCTCACTGTATCAGCGACTGGAACA
Organism: Schistocerca serialis cubense; assembly: GCF_023864345.2. Classification (NCBI taxonomy): domain Eukaryota; kingdom Metazoa; phylum Arthropoda; class Insecta; order Orthoptera; family Acrididae; genus Schistocerca; species Schistocerca serialis. Next base: position 151,202,820 of record NC_064640.1, read on the forward strand.
GGAAAGAAAACTACTGAATGTGGTAACGGGTACCCTCCGCCACGCACCGTACGGTGGCTTGCGGAGTATGTTAGTAGATGTCATCTCGATGCATGACCACTGCGGAACGTGACATTTAATATCACCTGCTCGTGTTGCGGGCATATGACGCGTCAAGGTAATAGGGAAACTATAAAAGCGAAGCAGAGAAGAATGGGGAATCATTTTAGGGACGACATGCGCCGGTAATGGGGAAATCCACTGACATAAACGTGTTTGACAAAGATCACATTGTTATGGCACGGCACCTGTGAACGAGCATCTAAGAAACGGCGGAGCTGGTCGGCTGTTCACGTTTTACTGTCCTGAATATCTTTGTATGGGGGCTGAAGAACGGTGAAACCACGAGTAGGCGACAAGGTGGTGGATGTCCACGCCTCGTAACCGAACCTGGAGATCAGGGGTTTGCTCGGTCTGTAAATAGGAGAGGTGACGATCTATGGCAGATCTGGTGATAGAGTGGAGTGGTCATCAAGGCACAAACGTTTCAGAGCACACAGTTCAGTGCACACTGTTGTCGATGTGGCTTCGCTGCAAACAGCCCCTACGTGTTTCCATGTTGACCTGATGACAACGACGATAACAGCTGCAATGGGCACCGAATCACTGAGATTAAGGGGTTCCGGAACGCCCTATACTTGCAATGTTAAAATAACGCTTATAAATTACATCTTTCCTCACAAAGTATTTGAGGTAGGAAGTTGAACTTTTTACAGATTATTTATTGGAATATGGGCTACAACTTAACACAGGGATTTTACAAAATTTTAGTTCAGTTATTAAAGATGATTTTTTTTCAATTGTAATGAAAATTCACAACATTTTTTTGCAATTTTTTATTTATATATTCAAAAATATACAGTTTTTTGGAAAAAGGCTGTGTTAAATTATGCAGAAGGTACTGTGTAACATTTACTGAAAGTTTGAAACAAATATGTTTGGAAGATCCTTAGAAAACATGTAATTAGTATGAGAAAATAAAAGATTTGGGAATCGAGCGACAAAGATTGGATTAACTTTTTAGTGCATTCCAGGTCCATAGGATGGATTATCTTCATCCTCTGCAAACTCCTCCTCCAGCTTCCTCTTGTCCTCCTCCTGTTTACTCTTGCTTGTGTTTCTAGACTCTTTACAGCCCTGTCTGCAGCCCGAAGGCGTTTCTTGTCTAAAGCAAGCATCGCTCGTTGTTGTGTTCGTAGATTTTGCTACCATTTTCTTCAGTTGCAGTTACTGCAACACTGTTCCAAAAGGTGGTCATGTATGAACACTTATCACATTTCAGTTGTATTTCACTAGCAAGTCCTACGTGCTTTATTATGGAGAGTTCCAGACCAACTTCACTACAATGAATACATCTTACACAGTTTGAAAAAATTCCTTTGAGAACCGACATATCAAATATTTCATTCACATCCGATTTGCCCATAAAACATTCATAGTTTTCACTCATTGAACCAAGCTTCTTCTGTGAAGTATTTTCTTTCCCACTTTGACTGCTATGGGCAGGTGTACTTGAGAGGTTAGGTTCACTCACTTGGTTATCGTCTTTATTGTTTACAGTAATAACACATACCTTTGGCTTTCCAACATTTCTCCTTTTCTTAAAAGCCTTCAGAGGATTTCTAATAAATTTACTTTTACTCATTATTATACTTCAACAAAACAGAGACTCAAGAAACAGAATTAATTACGAATATTTTCGAGATAACGACAGAGTAAATAAACATGAAACAATCGACAATCACACCAGCGATATATATTGAACCATCACAGGTTAGCCACAACACATACTTTATCTCACATCACTAAAATGTACCTGATGAACACGGACGTTAATAATAACACCATTTGACAGCAGTTTAACAGCGCCACAGTGGGTCACGCCCATGTAGAACACATCTCAAAAAAAATTTTAAAATAGTTGTAGTCTTCGGAATTGAATAAATTATATATCTATTAAAAGGTAATAGTCTGCAGATTCAGAAAACGCAAAAAAGTAAAAATTGAACATTTCATGATTTTGAGCCTTTCCGGAGCCCCTTAAAGCCTCGATCAATGGAAACGTGGCGCCTGGTAACGTTCCTCGTTACATCAGGTCGATGGTGCGTCACCCAGGCGAATGGCTGCTTGAAACATGCTCTATGACAGCTGAAGACGACTTAAACATTATTGCCGACCACCTGCATACCTTCGAACTTGATATCTTGGCATTTCTCAGCGATGTAACTGTCCATACCACAACGAAAGAATACTGTTACAGAGGACTGAGGAGCATAATAGTCAACTGACGTTGATGTTTTGACCCCCAAATCCACCTTATGTGAACCCGATGGATTATATCCCATAATTTATGGGACCTACGTGACCTGCGCGATGTTTAGATTTCTGGTCTCACGCACCTCCGCAGAAGTAGCAAGAACTTTGTAACACCGAAAATGCAGGATGCATAGCACCTGCTACCGATAGATAACTTTTTTTTGAATTGTATGTGAATAATATTTGTAATTTAAATGCTTTCTTTTAATAAGTGAGGACATTGCTTCACTGTATGTGTACAATTATTTTATTATTTATTTATTTATTTATGCATTTATTTTACCTGGCAAGATTAGGGCCTTCAGGCCCTCTCTTACACCTAACCAGGCATACTCAGATTGAACGAATTTCAGTTTGTACAGAACATAGAAAAAAATAGAGATTATAACAGTAATACAAGAATAATTATAACAATCAAAAAGTAATTATAACAATCAAGAATAATAATAATAATAATAATAATAATAATGTAACTCTTCAGGCTTTCCCAGTCTCAGGTCGCACCTGATGAAGGTCACGAGCTACGTGACCGAGATATCGTGCAAGTACGACGCTGATATCCGGCAGAACACCCGACAACCGACGATGTCAATAATAGTAATAGCAATAATAGTAAATAGTAAATAATAGTAAATAGTAAACATATTTTTCTTTTATGAACGTCAGTTCTATTGCTAGTTGGGAATTTTCTCGTTATGTTCTTGCAGCTTGTGAGTTATAGAATGGGGTGAAAGAGACATAGAAGAGGTAGCTAGGTTAGAGGAAGAGAAACAGAATGGTAAAATTCTAAGCTATGATGGAGAGGAGTGAGAAAGAGATGAGAGGGGTACAACAATGGTGGCTATACCGTCCCTAATATTTAAGTTTTGAATTCCCTCTTGAATGTTGACTGGTTCTGGATAAGACGCAGATCACAGGGGAGCGCGTTCCGTAGTCGTATAACTGAGATGGAGAATGACACGGTGAAAGATTTTGTGTTATGTAAAGATACAGCCAAGATGCTAGACGTATCCGATCTGGTACTGCGGTTGTGGAATGATGATAGGTGTTTAATTTGAGAAGATAAGTATTAGGGGCACCCGTGACTAAGAAATCGATGAAGGAAGCACATCGTGTGGAGATCGCGTACCTTATGTGGGCGTATCCAACCTAGCTTGGAGTATGAAGGACTGATATAATCATACAACCGTATATTGCACACGTATCTAACGCAAGCATTCATCACTAGCTCGAGACATCTCGAATTTTCACTATTTGTGCCGTGTTGAACTACATCACAGTAGTAAAGATTAGGCAAGACAAATTTTTGGACTAATTTTTGTTTAACATGGGTTGGAAATATTTTTCTAAATCTTTGGATTACATGTAGGGAGGAGAGCGATTTCCGGCAAGCTGTGACTGTTTGTTCTTCCCAGTTTAGGTGTTCATCCAAGATTATCCCAAGGTATTTTACTGTTTCTTGTTATGGTAGTTGGGTACCATTGAGGAGTATTTGAGGAACTGTTTCGCGAAAGTACCGGCTGATTAAGTTTGGATGAGATATAAGAATGACCTGGGATTTCTTGGGGTTTAGTTTCAGGTAGAAGTCTGTTGATGTTTCATTGTATTAATCTGTGTTTTACTGTGAAACTTATAAGCTCTGGGAAAAAGCCAAAGGAATTGTTATTTGCAGCGACTAGCAAAGATAATAGCAGTGCTTGTGCGTTGTAAAATTTTTGGGTAAGGAGTTGTTGCGCAGAGCGCGCGGGGAGAGCGGGAGACGGGTTCCAGCGCTTGTAGTGTGCGGAAGTGTGGTGTTAACGCTCTCGCAGTAGAGAGTACCATTTTCGGCGGCATCATGTAGGCGCGCCGGCCAGATGTCCAGAGCGGGAGTACGGACAGTGGACGGGCGGAAGAAGCTGTATTAATCACGATTGCAAGTTCCGATAATTAGCCGTCGCTCCGCAATATGCTACCGTCTTCAACAACAGCAGCAGTTCCAGCAACACAGTTTCGTCGTCGGCTCCGAGTTTCGTCGTATGCACAGCACTGAAGTAAGACTGTTCATTGATAGAAAGTATTAACGGCTAACCCAACAGCACAACTGAATGTGATTCGATTGATAAGATTTATTTAAATAATGATCAGTTAAACTCAGGCGATTGTGTCCTCATTGTCCCCAGAAATTGTTACCAAGCAGGATCCAATTTCTTTTTTTTTTCTAATATGCTAACTGAGTGTCATAAGAAACAAATTGAATAGCTACAGCCAGTTTACTAATGAATAATTTCTCTTTTAAGAGTTTTTGCCTCAGTCTACTTTCAGTTAACTGTTGTACAACAGAGGCTTCAGTATATGACTAAAGCAGAGCAATTTCATTTTTCAGGTTTGAGAATCAATCACTGGAAAAAATCCAAATCTAAAGATATGCACAAATTAAGAGTGCCGAAGTTTCGTTTATTTTACATATAGCTTGGAGCACATGGTTGTTCGGTTTGGTACGTATTCTAGTATTTAATTCTGTTCAAGTCAGTAAAAAGGGCTCAGTTGTCTAGACAACAATATGAAATCCAATTTGTAAAATAGGTAACGGCAAAGTAAAAATTTATTTGATGACGTTATGCTGAGGTCACTGAAAGTCATTGTTGACGTACGAAGTTCAGTACTAACATACCGTTTAATTGCATATTTTCAAATCATTACTCGATTGCCTTTTTCAAAATTTAATACCAAACATAATGTAAGAGTGAATTGTCAGTATTCTTTATCACGACATACTCACTTAAAATTAGTGTCAAAAAATACGTGGCATCCTTTAGCTGCCACGTCAGTGATTAATAATACATATTTTTCTTTCCCATCACCTTGTACAGGATTTTGGATGTAAATTTCCCCATTGGACTGGCAGCCGTCTGTTACTTCCTTTTCGGCCGGCCGGTTCTAGGCGCTACAGTCTGGCACCGCGCGACCGCTACAGTCGCAGGTTCGAATCCTGCCTCGGGCATGGATGTGTATGATGTCTTTAGGTTAGTTAGGTTTAAGTAGTTCTAAGTTCTAGGGGACTGATGACCATAGAAGTTAAGTCCCATAGTGCTCAGAGCCATTTGAACCCATTACTTTTATCTTTTGTTTTTAGTAGACTTTCCATCAGAAGGGTCGGTTGTACACTTTCCTCCTACTTATCGGCATGACTTCTTCGGGAAAGATAGGGTTATACAATTAGAAAAAATCCATTAGGCATACACGCGATCCACGGTCATATTTTATATCGCAAGCAGGATAGACTTATTAGTAAGAGGGAGGTTAAAACTTGTCGAATCCATGCCACGCAGCATCACTGCTGTAATGCATTCCGAAAGAAATGAGGTGGTAATAATGCTGTGGATCATCCATATGTATACAGGGCGTTCGAATATTCCCGTTACTAACTTACGAAACTTGTAGAGCGAAATGAGTAGATTATATTTTAAACTATAACCCATGTGCGGAAACGTGTCGTTTCCGTGCTGTAACCATCTGAAAACATATTGGTAACATGACCACTTTTACAGAGCCTTATTAGGCGTCACACAGTTCAACACTTGTTTTAAAATTCCACATATTAATAGCCACAGAATTTACTCGAGTACGCATTGGCGGGTTCCCTTCAACGTGACGCACTACGGCCTCTTCCAATTCGAGTGTACGGCCTCTCGTTGGAGCATCACAGTGACGCCTGTTAAGGGTGAAAGTACCCCTTCTCGAAGCCGTTGTGTAATTGTGGCGAAGAGGGAATGCGATGGAGTCGGACGTTGTGGAGAACGATTTTGATAAATGCGACGAGCAGTTCTTCGATTATCGCGAGCTTCACCATTCAGAAGGATCATTTCGGTGTATTCTGCAAACGTGTACTCAACCATTTTGCTCTAACACTCATAGACAAGTGAATAAGACTCGAACCAGGTCAGAGAGGTAGAACAGACGTCAAGTGACATCAGCCGATCCGACCTAACCACCCTCCACCACGAGTACCCTATTGCATACCTACCTAGCAAACATTTTGTCAAACGGCTGTAGCACGTAAACAATACATTTCCGGACATGGGTTCCTATTCAAAATGTTTTGTACTCACTCACCTCTGCAACGAGAATTTCCGAACACGCTATATAGGTAGCTGAGACAGGCCACTCAGTCATATCCATAGTAGGTACATGTAGGTGTATGTTCTTCCTTTTATGCACTATAATTACCAATTTATTCACAATCTTCATCACTGTTTTCATGTACATACCCACGTACATTTTGATGGGAATATTCTGTCAGTTAACTGAGAAAATGTGTTGCCTGACAAAATTCTTCTCAGGAAATGAGATGCTGTGATGAAACAATGAAGCGAACTTTACCTGACGTCCATTACATATAAAAATAAAAGTGATCTCTACCGAAAGAGTCTACAAGATAGCACGACTAGAGCCTGCTTCCCGGTTTTATATTCACCCCCCCCCCCCCTGCTCCGAATTGTTTGCTTGTATACGGAAAGTCATAGAGTAAAACAGAAGTGATTTCTGACCTTCCCCAAGGTAGTGTTATCGGCCATTTACTGTTCCTTATCTATATATCAATAAAAATCTAAAGGCCGTAAATTCAACTAAATACCTAGGAATTACAATTACGAACAACGTAAATTGGAAGGAACACATACAGCCGGCCTGTGTGGCCGTGCGGTTAAAGGCGCTTCAGTCTGGAACCGCGTGACCGCTACGGTCGCAGGTTCGAATCCTGTTTCGGGCATGGATGTGTGTGATGTCCTTAGGTTAGTTAGGTTTAAGTAGTTCTAAGTTCTAGGGGACTGATGACCACAGAAGTTAAGTCCCGTAGTGCTCAGAGCCATTTGAACCATTTGAAGGAACACATACAAAATGTTGTGGGGAAGGCTAACCAAAGACTGCGTTTTATAGGGAGGACACTTAGAAAATGTAACAGATCTACTAAGGACAGTGCCTACAATACGCTTGACCGTCCTGTTTTAGAATACTGCTGCGCGGTGTGGGATCCTTACCAGGTAGGATTGACGGAGTAATTCGAAAAAGTTCAGAGAAGTGCAGCACGCTTTGTATTATCGCGAAATAGGAGAGAGAGTGTCTCAGAAATGATACAGGATTTGGGGTGGACATCATTAAAACAAAGGCGTTTTTCGTTGCGGCGGAATCTTCTCACGAAATTCCAATCATCAACTTTCTCCTCCGAATGCGAAAATATTTTGTTGACACCGACCTACATAGGGCGAAACGATCACCATGATAAAATAAAGTAAATCAGGGCTCGTACGGAAAGATATAGGTGCTCGTTCTTTCCGGGCGCTATACAATGTTGGAACAATACAGAATTGTGAAGGTGGTTGATGAGCCGTCTGCCAGGCACTGAAATGTGATTGCCAGAGTATCCATGTAGATGCAGAGGTAGATGTATAAGTTTTGTGGTATTCTGAAACATTCACTATGTTTATAGCAAGAAGCTTACAGTAAAGCTATGTACTTTAGTTATTTGGAAATCTGCAAAGGATTGAATTATAGGATTCAAACTTTACAGAGCATTCTTAGTAACTGACAATCATTATGTTGCTATTCAGAGTGTGATTAAAATCATAACTTTAATTACAGCCAAGGCAGTGCCTAAAAATTCATTGGCCGTATTCTGACGCATGTTTCAGGTGTTGAATATAGCGAGTTAGAGCTTGCGTTATATGGTCAAACGAAGAAGTAGTGGTGGAAATACATTAGTAGGGGAGACCAAAAAATATTGCGTAATGTTTGGAAGATGAAGAGGAACTCGTGTCTTCTTGAGTGAGCGGGTCGAAATGAAAACTACATACATGGCGGGAGATCCAAAACCGGTTGTCCCTTGCCGAGTAATGAAACTGAATATGAAACCGCGCTATAGCTGACTCGAGAAGCTCGTCTGTGTTTAACTTTATAGTGCGGCTGCCGTAAAAATACACAAAAACGGGCCATTCAGAACCATCTCAATACAGCTACGTTGCAGATGCCCACTCTAAGAGAGCTTATTAAAGGTAATCATCACTAATTAGTAAGGGCTCAAAAAAAGCGTCATAAATGTGTATACGATCAGCCAGTACAAAGATAAACTTCACTGTCTTGCAATGTGATTTCCTGAAAATGCACCCACGAAGATGTGCTATTATAGTAGTCGTGAATGACAGGTTAAGTGTCTTCTCGTCAGTTTACCAGCTTTTAAAAGAACTAGAATTCATCAAAAGGATAGAAATAGTTTTAACGAAAATCTCAATACAACAGATTATGTACAATGGGATCTACCATAGTGCGAAACTTCCGCCTGGCCAAATAATAGAGCCACACGATTGAAGAGAGATATCACATGGTCAAACCGTTTCTCGTTTAAGATAATAGTATGTGGGTATACTATTCGTATTATTCTCTATTCCAGTGGGAAAACATTGAAATTTATGAAGATGAAGCGCATAGCACACCGTAGAAATAAAAGGAGATAAAATGACTAGCCAAGAGCAAATTCTCAACAAGAAGAGTAGAAGATTACACCGCCTCTCATTCAAATTCTCGACAAGAACAGCATGAAATTACATCGCCTCCCAATAAAAAATATTTCCACACCCCCTTCTCTCGCTAGGTGGGTATGCCCTATTTTTCATCTTGCAGCATCTGTCGCCTTTAAATCATTTACCACAAAAGCTTCTCGAAGGGAAATACATTAAAACTGAAGCCACACATAAATTTTCCAATTGATAACTTCGAACTCGTGCAAGAGTGGCTTCAGTATCTTAGCGTCTCACTAAGAAAAAAGTATTGTTCGTTTCCACAGAGCTATTGTGTAAGATTTCACGCCTAAACCGTCGTTTGACGTCTGCCAACCTGATAATTCACTGAGTACCAATGAAACTCAACACTTCGAAGCTTACTTGAGGCTATGTAATAGAATGAGAAGCTTTTGAAAAGTTATGTTGACTGTGGTTTCCAGCTTTACTTCTGGTCTAAACGTTTTAATGACAGGAATCAAGTCTTTCACCTCCAGAACAAGCATGTGTATTAAAATGTTTGTACCGAATAACTGTTAAGTATCTTGGAAGGGAGGATATCACTTTCCTTGTATTTCATAAATTACTTCCAGTTGTGTATTACATGATACGAGCTAGACCACTGTTTTAAGGAAATTAATTTTTAACGTACTTCGGACAGTACAGCTAAATTCTGTGAATTCTGGGCCAGGTTAGTTACAGAAAACTAAGAAAATTAAGAAATTTAAGATGAGCTTACTGTTGTGTATTCAGGATATGTTTTCCATTTTTAATTCTGCTTGAATGGGTCTGAACACGTAGGGAGACAAACAGTCTCTCAACTTTAAAATACGACACATTACGAATATTCTCATTGTTCTCAGTAGACCATGCCATGTAACAATTTATAATTGTATTGTTGTATCTGTTCTACAAAATTGAGTGTAACTTTAGTTTTTCCGAACAAGAAGACTCATTTCACATTATTATTTCCGACGAAGTAGATTTCCCTTTTCGATTTTTCGTTCTTTATATGATGTTCTCTGAGGTAAATATGTGTGGCGTAAATGCAGTTCATATGAGGTTCGATGATGACCATCTTATAGGGTTTTCCGAAATGTACACATCTACGCTATCCAAATAGAATACTCTCTGTTAGTACATACCATTACTGTTTACAAATTAATTTAGAGAGATCCGCTCCAATTGTACTTATATTCCAGATTTTAAAATCTCATCTTCAGGTGTGTGAAGCCGATCGTGGTTTGAATAAATATTAGTGCAACTGAGGCGAGTCTCTCTCAATTAATTATTAGGCCTCTCCGTTGTGGATGTTACGTACCAAATATTGTGTTCACAAATTCTCTGATGTGAATTTCGTTGATCAATATTTCCGTTAGGTTTTAGCATCTGGAAGAGGAGGCAGAGTGCCTTCCAGTAGGGATCGATGTCGTCAGAAGAAGTTGTATTTCGATATTGAATATAATCAGTTATATGAGATGATAAATTCTTGATGAAATGGGTAGTAACGATTTGAATGATTTTTATCACTTTTTCCTTGATTTACTCAACATTTCATTACTTATTTTATGTATTATGATCTAAACATACTAGTCTCATACATCCTCCTTTATTCACTGACGAAATCATTAAACGAACGGGCCAGAACAGAGGCCCGTGTAGGGGGCTCACTGTTCGTCCGGGCCTTGAGGCCAATCGGGTTTGTCCTTCACCCTAAGAAGGCTGCCAGTAAAGTTCCACTTTAACGATCGTTAGACCTTCCGTCATAAAAATGTTCTCTAGAAAACAATGGCCACAATAAGAGGAGCTGGAGTAATTAGATTTCGCATTAAGTAGCCGCCTACGAACCGAATGCGCTCGTTGTGAGGAGGTTGATTACCGAGCATCTCGAATGCGTGAAAGTTGTGGCTCTGTATATCTTTCAAGGCATCGCATCTTTGCACGCAAGGTTTTCTCAGTTCGTAGCCGCACTCATAAAGTTCGTGGAAACATCGCCGTAATAATCTACCGACCCCTGAATCAAAGCGACATAGCCTCAGTCAACAGAGCGTAATGAAAGGCCGCACTAAAATGCAGTACGGTAGGATTCGTATTTCACGGTTTTAACATCTATTTATCCGTCACATGAGATCATCACACTTCATGACCCTCGCCCCGTAGTTAATGGTTTCGTACAGCATATAAAACTCTAGCCTAGGAGAAAGAAACTACGTGATACTATAACGAAGAGATATGTGGTTTTTGCTCATTTTATGAACACATTAAATTTTTGCGCAATGAAATATACGCACGGAGAAAAGTTTTTCATTTGCTTGAATGTCGCTGTGTAATTCGTGTAGACTCATTGTCTATTGAATCAAGTCCCACAAAAAAAAAAAAAAAAAAAAAAAAAAGTGTTTTATTTCAATACTATTGTAGACTACTGCATATTACATAAAAATCTTCCTTGACGAATCTCTTTTATATAATTTTCCGTGTGTTATTCGTCAAGGGTGAGTTTGACGAAATTTCTTATTCACAAATAGCGATTTATTTGGAACTGACGCTATCCAGCGTGCTCTCACGAAATAAATTGTTTTATTGGAGGAGCGTTGCTCTCTCCAGAGGATGTTCCACACTCTTATGAATGAAGGAAGGAGGAGGGATTACCTTTAACGTCTCGTCGACGACGAGATAATCAGTGACTGGGGAATATTATTGACTGTGTTCTTCTCAAATAAATCTCAGCTGCATTTGCTTTAGAATACATACAGCGTGGCGCACGAAATGTGTTACCAATTGTTTCTTTCACAATTTACGACGCACATTAGATATCCCGCTGGGATCTCTACAGCAGTACCAGCAGAGCTTGGAAAAACAAATGAGTTACGAAATGACGTGTAATTCACGATACTGCCGCTAGGAGACTAGTAAGCACTAAGCAGCAATGGCTGACAATGGAGGTCTGACGACACAACAACGATCGGCAATTTTGTTACTTTTTCATGAAATGAAAAGCCTTGTTGTGACTCAGAGGCGTTTTCGACAACAGTTTAACACACGATGGGTCTCTTGCAAGAAGACCATCTGCAGGTTGTACGATTAATATGTACAGGAAAGAACAGTATTGGAAGCGAAGCGACCTCGACCTCGCCGGAGAATACTGAAGCGGTACGAGTTGCTGTACAGAGAAGTCCCGGGAAATCATGTGGAAAGGCAGCAGTGCAACTGGGAATAATCAGACGCATTCTTAAAAGTGACCTCCATATGTACCCATACAAGATGACCTGTGCTCAGAAGCTCACTGAAGAACACAAGCAGCAGAGACTACTGTTTGTTCAGTGGGCGGAGGATAGGGAAGAAACTCTCAACAACGTTTGGTTTTCAGACGAGGCGCATTTTCATTTACACGGTGTCGTTAACAAACAAAATGTGCGCCTTTGGGCCACTAAAAACCCGCAAGTGCTTCATGAACGATAACATTGCGCCCCGAGGATTACAGCGTGGGCAGCAATTTCCAGTCGCGGACTTATTGGACCCTTTTTCGTAGAAGAAACTGTGAACAGCGAGCGTTATTTGAGCATGCTTCGCAATAGCTTCATTCCACAGCTTCCTGCTACTGCCTTGCCCTTCAACACACAGTGGTTCATGCAAGATGGAGCAAGGCCACATATTGCAAACACTGTTTTGGAGATTTTACACGAGCATTTCGACAGGCGGATCATTTCACTCAGGTTTCCAGGTCGCTTCAATGACGGGCAAAATTGGCCCCCCAGTAGTCCAGACCTCAATCCATGCGACTTTTTCCTTTGGGGGTACCTAAAGGTAAAAATTTTCCCGAAACGTCCACGTGATTTAATGGAGCTCAGAAGATTTATACTTCAAGCTTGCAGTGAAATTACGGAAGACATGTGCCGTAGGGTAATCACTAACTTCAGTGTTTGTTTGAAGGAAGTTAGGAAACGAAATGGTGGATATATTGAGCATGTGCTGAGTTAGAACAAATCTCCATGGACGGCTCTTCATTGCAGTATATGTTCCTTTCAGATTGTATTGACAATGAAGTTTATATTCAAAAACAAAATGATAACACATTTCGTACGCCACCCTGTATTTAAGAACTGCAAGGTGACTTAAATGTGAATGGCCGGACGGTCGTTAGAACCACTTCCTCCTGAATGCGAGTCAATGTCTCATAACTGCATCATCACTGTCTATAATGTCAATTGTTTGGGTACAAGATCTGTAGTTCCCACAGATGGGCAACGTTAATCAAAAAGTTAGCTTCCCTAAACGTTAATCCTTTTCAAAAAAGTTAACTTCGTTAAACGTGAAGCATCACTTTACAATAGATTTAAAGTAAGTTAAACTTCGTCTTTAACTCGTAATAGTAAATTTCATGTTGTAGGTGTAATGAAATGAGCAACCGAATAAAACGTATTACCGTTGCTTAAATGGAAATGCTTTAGTTGGGTAAGTTTTGGTAGGACGCTGAAGACAAATAAAAAATTTAATTATTAAATTTATAATTATTTAGTAATCAATGTTAAATCACGGGAGAATCAAAATGCAGGAGAATCAGATAGTATCTGACATAAGTATTATGTATTGTAGCACTTCCCTTCATAAAAATAGACACGTTAACGTTTCCATCCGAGAACAAGGCTAGTTTAGGAGACAAAATGTCTTTGCCAACAGAAAAAAAGTCGTTTGATTGCAACACTCGAGGGTATAGGTATCAATAAAATCCTCTTTTTTAGACTTTTCCAACGGCGTAAACATAATTCCCCAAAATGAAGCAGAACATATACCACTGCAATATTAACATAAATTCACTTGAGTTGCATTATAAAATAAGAAGGTACTCGTCTTCTTTAATACGTTTTAGTAAACTGATAGAAAAAGATATATTTTACGAGCGTCAGTCATGTTTGTTTACAACAATGAGAAAGTCGAAACAAATTGACTTATATATATATATATATATAATTTTTCTTTTTAAATAAAAAATATGAATAACTAAGTTTTTATATGCATTATTATGTTAATTTCCAAATTTCTTTGTATTACTTAACATTACAAAGTGAATACAACATGTAAAGGAATCGTGTTCGTAACGAAAGTGTGCTATGTATTGGTCCACACTAGCATGAGACACAACGATGTCAATTGCAGCAGTGGCAAACGACTCTCTAATGCTTCTCTGTTGTGTTCTTTTAACTGAGTTACTGCTGCTGGCTCCTCTGCCGATATCTGACCTAGACTGACTTTTCTCCTTGGCTATCCTCGACTTGACCCTGCTTTCTCTGTTTCTTCAAACTGTAAATTCAGCGATTCTTGTGCTCTCCTCATGTGTTGTTTCAAATTATTAAGGCTCTCAGTGTGACCCAAATTGTTGATTTTTTAGGTAAGTTCAATGCAAATGGAAAAGTATTTGTTCTCCAGATCTGGATACAAAGTTGTTACGGTCACTGATTTCCGTCAATTGTAGAGCTAGAATCCGATTCCATGATTTAGTTTCCACTGTCAATCCACGAACAAAAGAGGTAGTTAGCGTGAACTCAGTGAACAGAGGACAATAAACAGCCAACCCCTATGTAGCTATTCTCGCTCGCACTCGATTGCTGAAATCAATTGCGCTGACCACGAAGAAGCCACACGCCTACATGACCAAACTTGGCAGATTATGATATCTTCTGGCGGTGCGGCGTCATTTTTATCATAAATAATAAATATCTTATTAATCATTAACGGACTCATAGAAAGTTAATGGAAGTTAAAGAGCCCGTTAAGGTTTCTTCAAATTAACATAAAAGTTAATCCGTTACTCGAAAAGTTAAGTTTTTTCATTAACGATTAACGGTCGTGCGTCCAGCTATGGTAGTTCCCAACCTTTTTTAACTGAAATTCAGGTTGAGGTTAGCCAAAAATAGAAAAAAAATGTTCAACTCTGCTTTTGCTACAATCCGATGAACAATGGCTTGTACATGCTTTTAATTACTTTGATAAAGCCTTTGTTTACCTCAAATTCTTTTTAGTGAATATTCATATTCATAGCTAGGCTCATCGTTTGTTTGGTATCGATTCGTTTTCACATTGCGTATACACGCGATTACAAAATGATAAAGCACTCGAACTTCTTTTACAAAATATACCAGGTTCTATTTTGGAAGTACTAAGAAAATGAAAATGCATAAAAATTTCGCCCAACAGTAACTTCGTTAAAATACCGTTTATAAAAGATGGCCACATTTACATTTATTCAGAAAATCATTGTACTGACTAGGCGTATATCTTTAAATCAGTAACACAACACATATTTTAAAAAATCGATTGTAATTTCAACAATATTAATCAGTTACGAAAGGGCTGGCACCCAACACAGTACATGATTCAAGTCAGTTTCTCAGTCAGACTCAGAGAGCTCAACGCTGATAATGTTATCGGTCTTATAGACCAACACAAAGATCATTTGTCGTGGTTTAGTTACATGTACTTTGCTTTTCTATTTGCTCTTTGAGTTTATTACATAGATTACAGTCGTAAGATATTTATATTGCAAAATATAAATGTTATATACAAAAATATGGACGCTAGAATGCCCCCTTGAATTTTGTGGATGTACGCGCTTCCTTGTCTGTTTCACAATATTCAACCATAGCGACATTATTCTACAGTTCCTTTACACAGGTGAAATTTTATAGTTCTTCAGGGTCTCATGGATTATCAGTTCATTTAACTCTCAAATGTTTGACGCTTCTTGCTGTCCTGTTGTTACAGTTACCTGGATATTTCATTGTACCTTTATACATAATAATTACGGAGTGTCCTTTGTTTGGCTAAAGTCTAAAATTTCACTTATGCTGAGATCATTTTGTTGCCTTCCCATCCAGGCGCGGTCCCACAGGAAATTGAGGAAAAACTGCAGAAAAGGCTTAATTCTTTACTAATGACATTTACAATACTTCTAATACATCGGAATATTGAAGTTTCGAAAAAAATTTTATTGTTTTGCTGGTCAGTTATTCGCTAGTATATACAAGTACAGGTATTGCTAACAGTATTGGTGCTTCTTTTTATATTTCTATATATATTTCCATTTCTTACTACACACAAGAGATTTTTTCATCTATACGCTAAAGACGCTGAAGTTAGGGTCTGCAGGGTGCGGTGCTTAAATCCGGACAATTTCAATTTGAATTTCCCGCCATATCGTAGTTCTGCTGGAGGTCGCGATTGGCGTTCTTGAAAGCCATAGGTACCTGGTAAAGTCACAACGTGAATATAGCCGAGATGTTACGGACAAGAGCGGAGTACAACCGAAGAGGCGCCATTATCGAAAGTCTTCGCATTGGTCAATCGCCCATTGAAATAGCTCGATCCTTCGGGTATCCGAGATTAGCTGTTTACGATATTGTGGCCACGTGTAATGCTTTGGAGAAGTCTAGGGTTCACGTCCTGGGTGTGGGTGATGTCATGCCGCCACATTTCTTTGAAAAGGGACAGATGTCACAAAAGAAGTTTATCTGCAAGTTTTTACGAATATCGTGAAACATTGGATGGTAATTGTGCTATCGGGGAGACAATATGTCTTTCAACAGAGCGGTGCACCGGCTCATACGACCCATTTAGTCTAAAACTGGCTCTCAGATAACGCTGACAGGTTCTGATCAAACAAATTCTGGGCCCCGAATAGCCCAAATCTGAACCCCCTCGACTACTACGTTTGGAGCATAGTCGAAAGAGTTACCAATAAGACGAGGTGCCCTAATGTCGCATGTCTGCGCTCCGCTATCGAAGCAGCATTCGCGAGTATGGACAGCGCTGTTTTAAACGGTGCGTGCGATCACTTCGGGACAAGATTAGAGGCGGTCAACACCCTGCGGCTGAAGGAGGTTACATTCAATAAAGTTACTCTTGAAGGATACTACTATTTATATGTAAAAGGATTTTAATTTTCATTTGTATTTTGCTCTAATAAATTTGCTTTTTTAAAAAAGTTTCATTTGTCCGGATTTAAGCGCCGCATTCTGTAGTCACAGGGAAACTTCTCATACGTTATTTTAATTTAATTTTCGCTTATTTCATTCACAGTTGTGACTACATATACAATGACATTGATATAACGGTTTGTACTTTTGTGTGTTGCGTGCTGATGTGCCATTATTTGGTTCTGGTGAGATAAGCAGGCTCTTTGTCAGAAGTGGTGTTGCGGGTTGAATGTGGACAAGGATCTTTGTGTGCAGCCCAGGGCGTCGTCAGGTGACAGCAGGTCTCAGGATACGTAAAGTTCCGTCACAGCAGGACAAGTAGCTCTCCATACAGGGATTTACATGAAACATTTGTACATTTATGTCAGTACTACAGAGTGTATGGTTTTTTGTCGTGTTGGACATAGAGAGAATTTCATCAGTTCACAGACATAAGTACACAGATATATATAATACTATACAGTACAGCTGTTTATTGTTCAATGGTTCCAATGGCTCCAGTGGCTCTGAGCACTATGGGACTTAATATATGAGGTCATGAGTCCGCTAGAACTTAGAACTACTTAAACCTAACGAACCTAAGGACATCACACACAGCCATGCCCGAGGCAGGATTCGAACCTGCGACCGTAGCGGTCGCACGGTTCCAGACTGAAGCGCCTAGAGCCACTCGGCCACACCGGCCTGTTTATTGTTAACTGTGGCTGTGGGTTATTGGTTTTTATGTTTGCGTTGTTCTTTCAAGCAGCTATCTTGATCGTGATTTGCGTATTAGCCCACTGCGCCTCCATTTGCCGTTATTGCTCACATAATGTTTCCTGTGTATCGATTACTGCCCACACGTAAAGTCTTTGATTGTCTTTCATGAGCGAAACGAAATAAATTTTCATGAAGTTTTAAGTTTTTAAATCACCGCGCAGTTAGCATTCCGCGACAACTATCAGAAACAAGCGTTGAGAACTACCACATCCCATTGACACTGTCGGCTTGAAAAGCCACTGCACGCGGTAGGCAATACAGTTACATGCAGGAGACACGGTATGTTCTTCTTACACCTTCGTAGCCGGATGCGTCGTACCATCATTGAAGATAAGGTAAGTGAACAGAATTGTCATTTCCACATTTCACACTAAATTTTCCGTCCATTTAGATTTACTGGCTTCATGTTTTCCGACACTTCGCATCACGATATTTTGCGTTAGTAGTCGCCAAGAGTTCTAGATAACACATATTCCTTTTGCTCTGTTCTATAGAGTCACTGTGAATAAGGCAAAATTTTTTGTTACTATGGATGTAACCCACAGCCTGCGTTTTTTATTTTTGTTTACAAGATGAGGAAAACAGAAAACGTAAGTAAAACATAATGAAAATAGACACACACACAGACACACAACCTTCCACATAGAATTAATTAATTTCAGACATAACCGTAATAGATTCCAAATCGTAATTTTTTGTTTAAATAATTTGTCTACGCTAAGTTCTATATGGTTGCAGATGACAAACTAAAAGAAATCAGTCTCTGTAAAAACATAACACATCAGGAAAACCACACCATGCGATAAGAATGTATGAATTCATAATTTGTCTGTTTCTTCGAAAATCCGTAATTACAATTTAAAAAGCAATATTTACATGCATAAAAACGGTAAAGAACATTCCTTACGTTTAAATAAAAGCCCACTGATGATGTTGCAAGCGCAGCGAAACATGTTTAGGATAAAAAACAAAATTGTGTTTTGCTGAAGGTTGCCGCCATCCAAAGACATATGTATTGTTAAAGGACACACGGACAAAAGAGCTTCAAACCCAAGATGATTATTATTGTAGGGATCATATCAACCCATACAGCATCGATAACAACCTGAAGATGATGCAATGAAGCGTTGAAACTGGTTGCAACAGAATAAAATAAAATCGTAAGGACGGCTGTAGTTGTTTTATTTTGTCACAATAGTAAACGGCCGTCGTCCCAGAGACCTCTTGCCAAAAGGATGGACATACAAAAACTTATTATTATAGTGCTTGTTACCGTTCGCAATGAGCCCACCACTGCTGTTACTATTATTCGATTTCGTTTTTTCGTATAGTGGATCAACTGAGCCAAGAGTTGATATAAAAAGTTTTATGTTGTCACATTATCTCTGTAGGCTTGTACCAAGGGAGCAAGGATAGTACGTTGTTGGGTGGCTAGTATCCTCAGTCTATAACACAAAATGCACACATTTGTTAACAGGGTTCTTTATTCATAAGAAAATAAATTTACATATTCAAGCTAGTTGTTGTGGTACAAGCTATGTAACAGTCCACATTTACCTCACTGCTAGTGAAATACGAAGTCCGCTATGTACTCTACTCTGGTCGATATGTGCTGCCTGATTCTGAGCTAGAGGCTGTGACTGATGACTCTGACTTGGTGACTTGCTGGATGACAGACTCGAACTTACTCGGTGCAACAGACTGCGACAAACTGACCTTTCAGTCCGTGGCGGCGATCTAAATACTGGCGGCTGAGAGGGCGTTGGCGACACGTTTCTTGCAAGTCTGTCGTTGTCCTCTATCGATCTTCTCGCAAACTCTTTGCCACATGCTGTATTGGCACCAGTTTACGCCAGTACAAAGAGATCTACATCTGAGTCAGCTACATGTATTAATTTCTCTTTCATATGTGTTGTAAATTTGGATCTTAAGATATAGATTACTTCTTACATTAGTTACAAAGTTTTATTAACAAAAAAAAAAATGGTTCAAATAGCTCTGAACACTATGGGACTTAACATCTGTGGTCATCAGTCCCCTAGAACTTAGAACTACTTAAACCTAACGAACCTGAGGACACCACACACACCCATGCCTGAGGCAGGATTCGAACCTGCTACCGTAGCGGTCACGCGGTTCCAGACTGAAGCGCCTAGAACCGCACGGCCACACCGGCCGGCAGTTTTATTAACATATTTTTAAAGTTCTTCCAGAAGCTTTCCTATTTGTTATTGTATGGTTCAGGGCTATAAACCTCTCATTAAAGTCGATTTTGAGCTTTATTTGACCAATGTTTACTCTAAAATGTTCTTTCGAACTGTGCATATGTTTGACATTTGCCCACAACGCATCATTCCCTGAGATATGTGCGGACACTAACCGAATTTTTAGCAAATCATTCTACGTTTTAGGCATTACACCCCGAAAACTCACTATAAAAATCACTGAGTACGGACCTTTCTCATCTGGAGAGCATGTCTCATATAAGTGTCTGATTTACGAGTAGCGCTCGCTACTTCACAGCTATTTATCTCTGCAGAGCACTGCAGAACAGTTTGTGTTTCAACAATTACTACGTACCATGCCTAATGCCAATAATTTTACGTTGTAACTCTTCCACTAGTCCAATAACATTAACCACATCCTTTATTATTGTAAGTCCCTTTCTGATTTTCTCCACTTCACTTACCCTATCATGCCATTGCAACGTTTTGTTATCTACTTCGTTAGTTCCATTACGTGCTAACGAAGCTTCGTTTGTAGCGTGTTGTACTACCACTGGAAGCTACTTTTCCAAACTCTCCAAAAAGAAACGGTTCAAATGGCTCTGAGCACTATGGGACTTGACATCAGAGGTCATCAGTCCCCTAGATTTTAGAACTAATTAAACCTAACCAACCTAAGGACATCACACACATCCATGCCCGAGGCAGGATTCGAACCTGAGACTGTATCAGTCACGCGGTTCCGGACTGAAGCGCCTAGAACCGCTCGGCCACTGCAGCCGGCAAACTCTCCTTCAGCTGATCGTCCTTCTGGTTCAACCAGTGGACAAAGTCAAGGATAATCATTTTACATTTGTTTCCAAATTTTTCTTGTATCTGTTAATTTTGCTCTATGACGAAGTTTTGCACTTGTCCAGAAAGCTGCTGAACAGTGTCTTTTATTGTTTCGTGTGCAGTTTTCATTTTCCCGACCTGCCAAGGCAAATTATGCATGGTTTCTGGCAAATCTTTGCATACTTCCTTTATTTCGGTAAATTCCGTCCTAATCCTCCGAAAGTGTTGTTTCAACTGAGAATTAAATCTTATTTCTAGTTCAGATGCTACACATTCAAAGTACGTGTTTGTGGGGACAGAGAACCATTGGCTCTACGCCCCAATAATATCGCTGCCCTGCCGCAGCAAGAACAATTGCATAGGGAACCAGATAAGTTCTCTATAGCACGCGCACTATGCTACACACAATGTGTATGCGCTGCGAGAGTAAAAGTATTCATAGTAAGTGACAGAAGTGCGAGTGATTATTTATCGTCGTAATTACCACGCCCACTTGCCAACTACCTGCATGTTCATAAATCAATTTAACGGTGCAATCACTTTCGTATGTAATCCAGATGTTACAGGTTCAAAGTTCGTGTTCATATCTGAACTTAACTGCGCATTTACTTTCGAATGTATTGCAGATGCCTCACGTTTAAAGTTTGTATTCAGTTGCTTACTTTAGTTCAGAGAGCTTTCTTAAAAAAAAATTACGAAAATCAGTAAACGAACCGGGTATCGTTCGAGCGGTTTGCTGCGAGTCTGTCGACATCTCCTTCTCAGTTACAACAGAATCCAAATTTTCGACTGATGTGCCAATTATTTCTTGCTTATCAGTCTCCGATTCTATATCGGTATTGTCCTTGGTAGTTGTTTCTTTAGGTTTTCCTATTTTCCCAATTTTAGTCAAAAAATTACTTTTATTGCAGTTGAATTTTTGCTGATGGCTCAACTGTCCCGCTAAAGTAATATTTATTATATATTTTTATTTAATATTTATTACTCTGCGATGTACTCTAAAACAATCTAGCAGCACAACGTTATTTGTGCTACAGTGCACCATATTGCCGACTGTGTGTTTGGCAAAAAAATCCAGTCTTTTATGGGTTAAAAATTTTGAAAAATTAATCTGCTCTAGTGTGGGACGCGATTTTTCACTTTACACCCCCTATCCGATTGACACACGAAAATATAAGGGAAAACGGTGATATTGTTAACTTGCGTTGCTAACGGCAGCCCAGCAGCACGTGATTATACTTTTAGAAATTTTTGAAAATGTTCTTCTTTACTTTTTAGTTAGTTTCTGCGTTTTATCTTATTATTTTGCTTTTTTCTGTTCTTACACTCTCTCATGGGATTGTTGCATATGAAAACAACACAAACTGTTAATACACAGTAATAAAAGACATGAAATTCCCGTTTATGTAAAACGTAATAACCCCCGTTATGGCCACCATTCTATTGTTTGGCTCGTATGCTACGAGAGCTGTAGTTTCCAACTTTTTTCTAATTGAAATTCAGGTTGAGATGGTTAACCAACAATAGATAAAAAAATAAAGTTCCTTTCCACTTCTGCTACAAGCCTGTGTGCAATGGCTTGCCCATGCTTTTAGTTATTTTAATAAAGCCTTTATTCACTTGAAAGTCTTTTTGGGGAATATTCATATTAATAATTAGACTCATCATCTGTTTGGTACCGATTCGTTTTGTAATTGCGTACACGCGCGATTACAGAATGATAATCTATGGAAATGAATTTAATATGAAAGGCAATCGGACTCCGTTTACAAAATATCGCAGGACCTATTTCGGAAATGTTAATGAAATTAACAAAATGACAATGGAGCGAAATGGAGCTCAACAATAACTTGTTTCAAATTTCTAATCGATACCGTTTGTAAAAGACGACCATATTAAATATATAACGGCCATATTAGTTCAATAGTATTTTTCGCTTATACAAAGAATGAAAGCACAACAATAAAAAAGTCTAGTCGGCCTACTCGTTGCTGAAGGAGCCGCTTTACAATTTTAGTGAAGGCATATAGCCAACTGTATACTTCACAAATACTGTTCCAGAGCTTTAAGCATAGAAACTCCTTGAACCCCGCCACCCACTTGGTTTGCAAAGGAAAGAGACAGAGCAAATAACGCCTGTATGCATGGAGGTACAGCAAGCCACAAATTTTCGCAAAAATGTAATAATAAAGAAAATTAGAGTTAAGAGTAATAAACGCACTGAATTATACTGGAACAAATTGAAATAAACCTTTTTTCGACTAACTTTCCATAGTTTGAAGCTGTATATAAACGTAATACAGATGACAGTATAATTTTGTTTTATCTTTTTCTTGTTAGTCTGAATACCTGAAGGCCCTCTTCTTCGACACCTACGAAGATGGAGAAGAGAGACTGATTTACGCTTTGTTCATCTAAATGACCATTAAGTTACAAGCCTGGGCTGTTTCGTCTTTATAGCATTTGATCTGTTACCAAATCCTAAAACTGTTAGGAACGACTACTTGTGGATTTAATGGCCCGTAAACTTCTACGCTTTATGTTATCGGCTCAGTTACTTGGCAACCAGTGCTCATAAATTCGGTAATAGCTGCAAATTTTGGCAAACACATCGCTGTGTTTCTGGCATTTACCGTCAAATAATCAGATAAACTTCATCTTTCATTGTCTTTTTTCCTTCCAACTACGAACGTCTCGCTCCTACCAAGATATCTGAGTGGAAGAGAAACGCATAATTGCTTAGCTGTAGCGTTGGGATGATATACAGTGATAAGAACTACACTTACTAAAGAAAGCTAAGTGCATAGGGTCGTAAGCTGATGCGTTGGCACTGTCTCCTCACAAAATGTCAACGTGCCATTAACTTAGGATATTGTTGTGGCTTTCTGAGTGTTCATGTTGTCACGGTAGGAAGACGGAAATGTCTGAAGGGATATTACCCACAGTTCTTTAAGTGGAAGAAGAAATGTATACTATCAGCCGTTATTTTTGAACAATTTATTTAGTCTATTAGTGTCAACGACAGAGCAGAATCTTATTGAGGCCCCAATACATCGAACGTGCGGAGTATTCTAATCATATGTGTACATAATACAGGAACCACTGTAGTAACTGGCTTCCGTCAAAGTGATTCGAATGGTGTGTGCTCTCCCCACATGTAACAGCAATTGTCCAAGTACTCGTACATGTGCGGAGAGCACACACTGTCTGAAAAACTTCTACGGGGTCCAGTTGCTACAATGGTTTTAGTATTACGTACATGTACGACTGTAATACCCCGGACGTTCAATGTATTGGGGCCTAAGAGGCGCTACTGCGGCGTTGAAACCAGTAGCCTACACGAAATTTTGAAAAATAATTGCTGATGGTATATATTTCTACAAGAATTTCTCCTGTCATTGTTCCTCACTCCAAATTTTTGTGATGGATTTACGAAAGTTTATTAACATTGAAAGTATATGTACACGATCAACTAATGCTGCAGACTGCTACCGACGTGTAGAATACTGCATAACGGCCATTGTCTCCCATCATTCAGTAAGTAAAATGTAATTCACGTATACATCTAGCGGAATTACCTAAAAATTCATATTTTTAAAAAGTGACTGACGTACATGAATGAGACAAGAAATTGAAACTACTTCCCTAATAGCGTTTCAGTCAACTTTTGGAATGTCATACCGCAACAGTTCTGTTTGGCTTGGATTACATGTTTGACGACGAGGTGTAGACGCCCAACACCATGTCACCTACTCATGGTTTCATCCTCCTTCAACCAATATCCATAGATGCTCACAACAGCAGAACGCAAACGGTCGACCACCTTCGCGATTTCCCACATGCTCATTCCCAGGTCCTGGGCCGTACCAGTTTGCCTTGCGATGGGATGTCAGCATATTTTCTCGTTTTCAGCCTGTATCGTCGCTATAATAACGCTCTACTAGTGTCTGCTGCGCTTATACAGAGTTGACAGAAATAGTTTGCGAAGCCTGTGAGACTGCTGCAGGGTAGGTCGTGCCGATGAATAATTGTTAAGAAAAAAAAATTCGATACGTTGCTCCGCTTCTGACTTAATTAACACTTAAGGTAGTCAGTCAGGCCGTTGCCCGCGCAAATAATTCAAGCGGACCATCAGAGACGGTGTCATCTGTCATCAAAACATGTTCTTCGTTTGGTTTTCTCAGACTGAACAAGAAAGCGAACAAAAATTATGGAACCCGAGTCAAGGCTGATGTGTGTCATGCGCTGTCATCTACGAGGTGCGGCTAGAAAAAAACCGGACTGATGCTGGAAAAAACATTTATTTACAATTATTTACAATTTCATGTTATCTCCTTCAATGTACTCTCCTCCTCGGTCTCTACACCGCTCCATACGAATTTTCCACTGTTCATAGCAATGCTGCAGATCATTTTCGATAAGTCCATACATTACTTCCGTCGCTTTTTCTTTTACTGCCTCAACAGTCTCAAATCTAGTTCCTTTCAAAGCTGACTTGACTTTAGGGAAAAGAAAAAAGTCACAGGGGGCCAAATCAGGTGAGTAGGGTGGATGATCTAAGATGGGAATGTTGTGTTTTGCCAAAAACGTCTTCACTGACAACGCACTGTGGGCTGGGGCATTGTCTTGGTGAAGGATCCGTGACTTTTTTCTCCACAAATCGTTCCGTTATCTCCGTACTCGCTCACGTAGGGTAGCCAGGACGCTAATGTAGTAATGCTGATTCACTGTTTGTCCCTCTGGTACCCAATCAATGTGCACAATCCCTTTGATGTCATAAAAAACAATCATCATTGCCTTGAATTTCGATTTTGACATTCGTGCTTTTTTTTGTCGTGGAGAACCAGGAGTTTTCCAATGCATCGATTGGCGTTTAGTTTCGGGATCGTAAGTAAAAAACCACGATTCATCGCAAGTAATAACATTTTGTAAGAAGGTGGGATCACTTTCAATGTTTTCCAGGATGTCAGAACAAATCATTCTTCGGCGTTCCTTCTGTTCAATTGTGAGACACTTTGGAACCATTTTTGAACACACTTTGCTCATGTTGAAACTTTCATGAAGAATCTGCCTAACACTTTCCTTGTCAACTCCTGTTAACTCAGACACTGCTCTGATTGTTAAACGGCGATCTTGTCGAACAAGTTTAGCGATTTTTTCAATGTTTGCATCAGTTTTTGCTGACAATGGTCTGCCAGTGCGAGTGTCATCACTGGTGTCTTCGCGGCCATCTTTAAATCGTTTAAACCACTCAAACACTTGTGTTCGCGATAAACAATCATCGCCGTACACTTGTTGTAACATTACAAACGTTTCATTTGCAGATTTTCCTAGTTTGAAACAAAATTTGATGTTAACACGCTGTTCTTTCTGTACACTCAACATTTTCCGACACACAGACAAAACGTCAACTACTTAAAACAGACGCCACGGGCAGACTGAGTGCAGGAGGCAGATGAAACTCGAGCAGTAGGCGGAGCGAGAGTCACGTGACAGGCCACGCGACTTTCAGCTTTATTGCATTCGTTTTATTGTTTCACCAGTACTAGTCCGGTTTTTTTCTAGCCACACCTCGTAAGCTATGCGAACGACTGATTCTAATTGTATATGACGGACAGCTTAAATTTGTGCTCGCAACGGCCTGATTGGCTAACTTCAGTGCTAATTAACTCGGAAGCGGGAGAACGTATCGAATTTATTTATTTATTTTTTTTTTTTTTTGACAATTATTTCTCAGCACAACATGCAACACCATCGCACTGTTTCTGACCACCATGTATACTTACCTTACCACGTCATGTGCCTTATCTTCGAGTTACCGTGCTCACAACGCTTTAACTGATCAGTTTATTCGCGATCTTAGTGCCGCGATATAATGTCATAGTTTTAAAATTATCGTCGTATCAAGCGACTGGAAGAAACGTCATCATTAAATATTGCTAGATTAATCCTCCCACAGATTCGTAATCAGGACCTAGAGCCAGCAAGCTTAGATACAGGAGTGTGCCAAATGGCTTACTATTTGGAATACTTTCCGTTTGATTACTGTCCACGTACATCAAAATTTTGTGAGTATTGCAGTACAAACGAAATAAAATCCTTGTTGCAGCTGTGAACTGCCGTTTCCGCAATGGCGAACGAAGACAAAAACAAAGTATTTTATTCTTAGGGAAGTGTGTTTAGTCTGAAAATACTACCCAAAAAGGATGGAAGCGCTCTAGAATGTACTTGGTGTGTACAAATGAGTTCGAGTATCTAAGCTTTGGGTAAGATCAGTTGTTTGTAACACAGGTGCCTCTTTTCAACAATATCTAGTATTTATTGTTGCCCATAATAATAAGGAAGTACGAATTGTGGAAGATTACTTCGGGGATCATTATTGTGCCTGGCTGAATAATATTCTCGCCCACGACTCAGCACTTCGAAAGTGTTTCTGAGTTTCCATAACAGATGCTGAATACTCACAATTAAGGAGACATATTTTTTGACACGGTCCCATGAAATAGCCGATTATGAGCTTTAATTGATGGTTACCTCCTGATACCACGGCTTCGACATATGGTGTTTTCTTAGCGCTACAATCAAATAATGTGATCTGAGTGGCATGTCTAATAGATTTACCGGTTCCTGATCAGAAGACTATGTACATTACTGCTTCAGACACAAAACGGAGGACATCCTTTTCCCGCATTATGGAAGAAAAACACCATCTTTCGTTGCCAAGTTTTTGATTTCCATGCCCTAAGTGTTTTAACAGCGATTACTACATATGTACAAAATGTTACTCACTGCATATACAATATCGTCGTTCCGTTCAAGGCAGTTTAGCGCTGAATTTAAGACACGTATGTTTAATTTTAAGATCTTAATTTCCTTTGAATATATCGCTAAATATCCAATTTTAGTCTGTATACGGCGTAAGACTACAAAGACAAGGTACGATTTTAATTACTTTTTGCGTGTGTGTAACTACAGTTAGTAATGAAATAGTAGGGTCAACATTCGAATTACCCTTTTCATTAAGTAACTGGTGATATGATACCGAATACCAGAACAAAATACGGCTATTTTTCATATTTAATAATGAGTTAATAATTCCGTGGACACTTTCTGGTCTCTCTCTTGCTTCGATGCGAACAGTACGTTTGTGATACATCTACATCATACTCCGAAAACCACGTAATGGCGTGTGGCGGAGGATACTTCTGTACCACTAACTGAGCCCTCCAGATCCGTTCCACTAGCGAGTAGCGAGTAGGAAGAATGATTGTAAGCCTCTGCATTGGCTGTAATTTCTCGAATTTTCTTCTCATGGTCATTACGCGAGACGTATGTCGGGGGAAGTAGTATGTTGTCCGACTCTTCCCGGAAAGTGCTTTCTCGAAATTTCAGTAGTAAATCTCTCAGTGATGTACAACGCCTCTCTTGTAAGGTCTGCCAATGGAGTTTATTGAGCACCTCCGTAACGGTCTCATGCAGACTAAACGATTCCGTGAGGAAGTGGCTCGTTCTTCGTTGGATCTTCTCTATCTCTTCTATCAGTCCTGTCTGGTATATGAACAACAGATGAACAATTTTCAAGAATGACTCGAGCAAGCGCCTTATAAACAACTTCCTTCGTGGATGAGTTACATTTCCTTAAGATTATTTCTATGAATCTGAGTCTGTCATCCGTTTTTCTCACTATTTGCTATATGTGGTCATTCTACTTAAGGTCGCTTCGGATAGTTAAATATTTTGTGCCAGATACTGTTTCAGTTTTTCATCAATACTGTAGCTATACAGTAATGGATTTCTTTTCCTATGTTTGCGCAATATGTTACACTTACTTACGTTCAGTGTCAACTAGCAGAGCCTGCACCATTCATCAATTTTCTGGAGGTTATTCTGCAAATCGTTACTGTCTTCTGGCGTTGCTACATAGACAAATGCATTATCTGCGAACAGCCTTAGAGAGCATCCGATGCTTTCTACTAGTTCATTTATATATATTGTAAACAATAACGGTCTTATCACACTTCCTTGTGGTACACCGGAAATTACCTTTCCATCTGTCGATTTTGTTCCGTTAAGAGCGACGTGTTGAGTTCTGTCTGCAAGGAAGTCTTGAATCCTGTTGTAAATCTGCTCCGATACTCGATAAGCTCGAAATTTGTCACTCAACGGCAGTGCGGGACCGTGTCAAATGCCTTCCGGAAGTCAAGGAACACGGCATCAACCCTAGCGCCGTTGTCTACGACACTGCGGATCTCACGGAGGAACAGAGCGAGCTGAGTTTCGCAGGATCTCTGTTTGCGGAATCCATGTTGATTTTCTTAGAGGAGATTTTCCTACTACAAGAACGTCATAATTTTTGAGCGTAAAACATGTTCCATAATTATACAACAGATTGATGTCAACGATATAGGTCTATAATTGTGAACATATGTCCTACGTCCGTTTTTAAAAAGAGGAATGAGCTGCGTTTTCTTCCAGTCGCTAGGTACCCTTCGTTGCTCAAATGACCTACGATAAATTGCTGCTAGAAGGGGAGCAACTTCTTTCGCATAATCTTTGTATAATCTTATAGCTGTCTCATCTGGTCCTGACGCCTTTCCACTACTACGAGATTGTAATTCTTTTTCTGTTCCGCCATTGGTTATCTCAATACGTGCCATTTTGACGTTGGTACGACGATTGAAAGGACGGACCGTGTTACGATCTTCCGTGGTGGAACAATTTTGGAAGGCCGAATGTAGTATTTCAGCCTTCTCTCTGTCGTCTTCCGTTTCGGTTCCAGTATGGTCACTGAGTGAGTGAATAGATGACTTTGACCCAATTACTGATTTTATATACGACCAAAACCTCTTAGGCTTTTTACTCAGAACGGTTGACAAAGTTTTACTTACGAAGTCATTGAACGCTTCTCTCATTGCTTTTGCTTACGCTTTGTTCGGATTTTGTTTTTCAGCTACGTTTTTACTTCCCTCGAATCTGAGGTGAAGTTCTCTTTGTTTCAAAAAACGTTCAAATGTGTGTGCAATCTGATAGGACTTAACTGCTAAGGTCATCAGTCCCTAAGCTTACACTCTACTTAACCTAAATTATCCTAAGAACAATCACACACATACCCATGCTCTCTTTGTTTGCGCAGCAGTTTTCTAACACGACTATTATACCATAGTGGGTCTTTCCCATCCCTTAATACCTTACTCGGAACATATTTGTCTATGGCGTATTGCACGATTTCTTTGAATTTTTTTCATTTTTTTTCCACGTCTTCGTTCTCATCACCGAATATTTGATGCTGACTGTTCAGATACTCTGAAATTTGTATCCTGTCACTCTTGCTAAGCAAAAATATCTTCTTACCCTTGTTAACATTATTTGTCAGACCCGTTGTCATAGATGATTTAATAGCCTTGTGATCACCGATACTTTTCTCTACATTAACTGACTCAATAAGTTTAGGTCTGTTTGTTGCCAGGAGATCAAGACGTTACCGTCACGAGCTGATTCTCTGACTATCTGGTCAAAGTAATTTTCGGACAAGACATCCAGAACAATGTCATGAGAATCCCTCTCGTTGTCACCAGTTCTGATAGCATGACACTCCCAATATATACCTGGCAAGTTGAACACACTCCCTACCACAATGGCATGATCAGGAAAATTACCAATGATTCTCTGCAAGTTTTGTCTGAAGCGCTCTACCACTTGAGCTCCTGAGCCAGGCGGTCTATAAAAGCATTCGAATATCATTTTTTGGCCGATCTTTGATACTCAGCTTCACCCAGATTAATTCACAATCGGAATCCGTTCTAACCTCACTGGATTTTTTCGAATTCCTTATTTCGATAAACCCGCAGCCATTACTGGCGACTAACCTCTATCTTTACGACAAATATTCCAATCTGAACTTAGGATTTCGTTGTCATTAACGTCCGGTTACAACAATCTTTCTGTTCCTAATACTATCTGTGCTTTACAACATTCAGTAAGCGATACTAAATCTGGGATCTTTCCTTGGATGCTCCTGCAGTGCCCTAACATCGTATTAACCTTTTCTATCTCTGATCTGCGACGACGAATGTACTCCGAGGACATTGTGGCTAATTTATCAGGAAAATCGTCTGTGATCCCAAGGGAGAGTTTCTCTAGCCTAAAAAAGCCCTATGTGCACACCACATGTATTCCGCTACCGTAGTAGCCGGTTTTTGCCTGTAGTGCAGGCCTGACCTATTAACGGAAACTCTGCAATTCTGTACCCAATAGCTCTACAAAGGGCAAATGCAAATTTCAGATGAACTGTAAATATTACAATTGATCATCTTCAGTAATCTAACCTGGAACAAATTATACACAGTCATAAGATAGTATTTAATTGCTAGAGATCTGAATATAATCTGGAGGTAAAGGAAGGAAAATGGGAAGAATTTTTTCTTTTTTCAGCAAAATTCAAAGAGATGATAATAAGAGCTAGAATTTTAAATTGACGATCAGTTTTAGTCACACCACTATTTAAGTTAGTTCTGATAACTTCTTTTTCTATCTTTTTTTCCTTCGAGAGCCTGTAAGAGGATGAATATATTAAGTTGATGTTGGCTAGAATTTACAGTGAAATTTCGGACAGTTTCCTGAATACGAACATTACTGAAGATAAAATTCTATTTTGATTATAGTTACATGATTTTCAAGACGTTAATCACGTGAAAATTCGCTGTGAAGGAAAACCTGACAAAAATTTCCGCTGAAAATCATAATAAACGAGGTGTTCTATTGTCACAATTATCAAGACTTTTTTATTTTTTTATCCTATTTTCAAAAGTCAGACTTAACTTATAACGAATTCACGATTTAATTTAAAATGATCATTTTTCGCTAGATTGCGGAATTTGTGAGTATTGACCACACTGCAAACATATTGGCCTCAGTGCTAAGCCATAATTCTCCTTTTGATAGCCTGAACCGTTTGTGAAGGGGCAGAGAAGTCGAAGTTACATGGGTTGCCTGGTCGGTAATATTATAATCAGTGAAAGAGAAAGGGTAATCTCTCAACAAAGCAGAGTGTAAAAAGAGTGACAGCACTATGTCACTGAAATTAAGGCACCTCCCAGTATAACATATGAGGCTGGCATGACGTCACCATTGTTCTGACTGTTGCTGATAATTTGTTTTCCCGCTATCAGCAGTAAACAATTAATCACTTAAATATTTAGGATGACATATACAGTTCCTGCGTACTGGAGCGAGATTTTAAATAGTAACCATCAAGTTGAAAAAGGATCCCACAACGAATGTGCTGAATGCCACCAAGCGTCTGATAAAACAGTCTTCAATTCCTACAGAAGTTAAAAAGTGTCTTTGTGAAACGGAGGCTTATCCTCCGAGATTATATGGATTACCAAAGATACATAAACCTGATGTTCCTTTGAGACCAATAGTCAGCGCAATTGGAGCTCCTACCCAAGAACTAGCCAGACACCTTGCCTCTTTGTTACAACCTCACATAGGCAAAACTGAGAGTCATATTAAAAACTCTCTACACTTTATTGAGAAATTGAGGGAAATTGCTGTCGGTCCTAATGACATACTTGTCAGTTTTGATATAGTGTCTTTGTTTACGATGGTTCCAGTTGATGAAGCTCTCTCCCATATAGCCAATATGTTCCCTACTGATATAGTAGCCTTGTTCCAACACTGTCTATCCACAACCTATTTTCAGTACAATGGTGAATTTTATGAACAGATCGATGGGGTAGCCATGGGAAGCCCCGTAAGTCCCGCAATTGCGAATTTATTCATGGAATATTTTGAACATCAAGCATTGCAGTCGGCCAAAAAAAAGCCCCTCGAAGTGGTATCGGTATGTGGATGATACCTTTGTAATATGGAATCATGAGGAAGAAGACTTGAATGATTTTCTGGTACACTTAAATAGCATCAACCCAAAGATTAAATTTACTATGGAGAAGGAGAAGAATGGACAACTTAACTTCTTGGATGTATCAGTTATCAAACGGGCGGATGGGACCTTAGGCCATAAGGTCTACAGGAAAGGTACACATACCGATCGCTACCTCCATAAGAACTCAAACCACCACCCTAGGCAAAAGAGCGGGGTCATAAAAACACTAGTGGATAGGGCCAATAATATTTGTGAACCAGGCTACTTACAAGAAGAACTAAATCATTTACGAATGGCATTTGCGAAAAATGGTTATACAAAAAACGAGATTAATCGAGCACTTCACCCAAATAGAAAAATGCCTAAAAATAGGAGACAGCAACAACCATCAGCTGGAAAAGTATTTCTTCCGTTCATCCATAATATCACGGATCGCATTGGAAAAGTACTAGCCAAGTTTCAGGTAGAGACCATTTTTAGACCTACTAAGAAAATTAGTGAATGCCTAAGATCAACAAAAGATGCTCGTCACCCCCTAGCCACCCCAGGGGTATATAAAATTCCGTGTAGTTGCGGCAGGGTTTACATAGGAACTACAAAAAGAAGCATCAATACACGGTTGACGGAGCACAAAAGAAACTGTCGCTTGGGACATATCGACAAATCGGCAGTAGCGGAACATGTTTTTAAGGATGGAGATCACGACATAAAATTTGGTGAAACAAGCGTGCTAGCGAGGACGTCGCACTATTATACACGTATGTATAGAGAGGCAATTGAAATCCACAAACATCAATACAATTTTAATCGTAAAGAAGAAGGATTAAAATTGGATAAGATATGGCGGTCGACGTTGCATCAATCACGTGACAATCGATTGCCTGCAATCGAGAGAACAGACGATAGCCAGAGATAGCTGCACATCGACGCCATGTGACGTGTGGAGGCGCCCCCTACGATCTCTATATAAGCGGCGGCCCCAGCTCCTAGCAGCCAGTCGTCGACTCACCTCGGAAGATGTTCTCCGTAGTTGAGAACGAAACGTCAGGGAGAAGAAGTTCTACAGATCGACCACGGCAACTTAGCCCGGAAGAGTTTACTGATAAAGTAACCATCAGTCTTTCACCAGATTGTAGTCCACAAGGAAACAAATATGTTGGCAGAACGTAACACAGTTCCAAGCCGAGACCAATTAATAGCGAAGCTGCATTATTGTCTAGTTGCTAGATGAAGAGAATAACCACTGGTGCACTGAGAAGTTGCTTTACATAAAATAAATCAGTCTTATGGACACGTAGGCATTCATATTTCAGATGTCCATCTGGTTACAGAACGAATGGATGGATGTGTTAGTAGTGGGCGCTGGCCGAGAGCCCGTTTCGCTAGCGACGCAACGGACTGCTCATAAATCTTGTAGAAATTTTGTTGATTTAGGTCGAGCCCAACGCCGGCCGCCAGATGCAGGTAATGGCCGAGAGGTAGCGCCCCACTCACAGTTTGTAGAGTCGGAACTTTTATTATCCATGTCCACTAGGAGATAACCTTTGGGTACGGCCATTACATGCCGTGAGAGATTACGTCGTTGTTCTCTTGTAGTATGTCACTCAGATTATCGCGAAAACTCCTGCTAAGCCGTGACAAGATTATGTCAGTGGTTTATGAAATCTCCTTGCATTAAAGGGTCGACACATTTTCTGACCGCAAAATTTCAGGGAGACATTCCTCATGCGTTCAGTCGTAAAACTTCTGCGTTGCTGGAGCTAATCGGCTTAGGCGCAAATAAATAATCTACACTAATAACAAATCCGTAAAACCGTTGTGTCTGTTTGTCTGTTTGAACGTGCTAATCTGCAAGACTACGAGATGAATTGTCATGGGGTTTTCGCAGGTGACTTGAGTGTAGCTTGGGGCAACCTACAGGCTTTATTTCATTGAAATCTAATCACGGAAATAGAAATAGCGTAATTTCAAGTTTCACCTGAATCCGCCGTGTCTGTTTGTTTGAACACGCTAATGTCCAAAACTATTAGACAAATTTTCATGGGATTTTCATGAGTTACTTGAGCGTAGCTCGGGGCAACGTAGGGGCTTTATTTCTTCAACACAGGAACAAGAAAAAACAAGATACCGTAATTATATTTCTTATCTAAAATCGTCTGGTCAGCTCAGTGGTTCAGATGTTTAATCGTCACGGCGCTGTACACCAGACAACGTACAAATGCCGCTGTTAGTTTTGTAGTGCGCCAAAGATCCAATAGAAGAGCTGTCAGCCTTTTTTTTTTTTAACTAGGTGACAGAAATACAAATTAACAGTGAATGTACTTGGCTAGGATATACGAATTTACTGATTTCGCTTTGTGCCTTAAAAACTTAACGACGTTGTTTTATTTCTTTCGACATACTTTATTTATACTCTTTGCTAGGAAATAGTTTGCTTTGTGATTTGGTTCCCTAATCATTACGTTTACATTTCGTTTTATTAACAATTAAAACGTCTAGAGCCAGCCGGAGTGGCCGAGCTGTTCTAGGCGCTACAGTCTGGAGCCGCACGACCGCTACGGTCGCAGGTTCGAATCCTGCCTCGGGCTTGGAAGTGTGTGATGTCCTTAGGTTGGTTAGGTTTAAGTAGTTCTAAGTTCTAGGGGACTGATGACCTTATAAGTTAAGTCCCATAGTGCTCAGAGCCATATGAACCATTTTTTTAAAACGTCTAGAAAACTGTAGACTCTACCTGGATACACCAGAACGGTTAACAGAGTGCGGACTATGCGTTCTTATGAGTCTAGTGAAATCGTGAGGCGAGACTTTCTGTGGCTCGAGAACATCAGGCCTTAACTCACTCTTTTGGAAACTCTTTCTGAAAGCGAGCCACGACGTAACTGTTATCGAGAGCGCCACGCATTTTCTTGCTCCTCAGAAACCTTCACTCGCAGAGGCTTAAGTTAATTCTCTCTACTGTAACGTCACAGAAGCGGAAATTCTGACGGAAAGTGGAGCAGTTGAACAATTTTTTATACCCCAAGTCCCACTCACCCCTAAAAGTTTACCATTTCACTTTAAACAAGGGCAATTTCTGGTGACCTTATGTCTTACCATCACAATCAAAGCGCAAGGCCAGAGGCTGCGTGTTGCAAGTGCTGACGATCGATGCATTTAGCATCGCCTGCTGTACATTGATCTCTCCGGTGTCAGTGAAGGAAACAAGCTCTTCATTCATATCTCCAGTCTTACTACTTCAAATATTGTATACAAAGAAAGTTTACAAGTCGAAAACAAATTCCACGAGTACGAAGTCTCGGAGCGTAGCTACAAGTAAGTACCAGGACAATTCTGGGTCTCTCATCTACGCTATGTGATCAATTGTATCCGGACACTTCGCTGAAAATGACTTACAAGTTCGTGGCGCCCTCCATCGGAAATGCTGGAATTCAATATGATATTGACACATCCTCAGCCTTGATGATAGCTTCCACTCTCTCAGGCATACGTTCAAACAGGTGCTGGAAAGTTTCTTTGGAATGACAGCCCATTCTTCACGAAGTGCTGCACTGAGGAGAGGTATCGGTGTCGGTCGTTCAGGCCTCGCACGACGATGGCGTTCCAAAAAATCCCAATGGTGTTCTATAAAATTCAGGTCAGGACCCTGTGCAGGTCAGTCCATTACAAAGATGATATTGGCGTGTAAGCACTCCGCCACAGATCGTGCATTATGAACAGGTGCTCGATCGTGTTGGAAGATGTAATCGCCATCCCCGAATTGCTCTTCAACACTGGGAAGCAAGATGCTGCTTAAAACATCAATGTAGGCCAGTGCTGTGATAGTGTTGCGCAAAACAACAAGGGATGCAAGCCCCCTCCATGAAAAACACGACCATACCATAACTCCACCGCCTCAGAATGTTACTGCTGGTATTACACATACTGGCCGATGACGTTCAGCGGGCATTCGCCATACCCACACCCTGCTATCGGATCGCCACATTGTGTACCGTGATTCGTCATTCGACACAACGCTTTTCCACTGTTCGATAGTCCAATGTTTACGCTCCTTACACTAAGCGAGTCGTCGTTTGGCATTTACCGGCGTGATGTGTGGCCTGTGAGCAGCCGCTCGACCATGAAATCCAAGTTTTCTCACCTCCCGCCTAACTGTCATAGTACTTGCAGTGCATGCTGGTGCAGTTTGGAATTATTGTGTGATGGTCTGGATAGATATATGCCTCTTACACATTACGACCCTCTTCAACTGTCGGCGGTGTCTGACAGTTAACAGACGAGGTTAGCCTGTACGCTTTTGTGCTGTACGTGTCCCTTCGTGTTTCCACCTCACTATCACATCGGAAACAATGGACCTAACGATGTTTAGAAGTGTGGAAATCTCGCGTACAGACGTATGACACAAGTGACACCCTATCATCTGACCACGTTCGAAGTCCGTGAGTTCCGCGGAGCACTCCATTCTGCTCTCTCACGATGTCTAATGACTACTGAGGTCACTGTTATGCAGTACCTGGCAGTAAGTGGCAGCATAATACACCTAATATGAAAAACGTATGTTTTTGGGGGTGGCCGGGTACTTTTTATCGCATAGTGTAGTTCCGAATATCTCTTTCCGTAACCAAGCGTTTACTGCAAAGTTTGATATCTCACTTCTATCCTCGTTTCGACACAGAAATTTAACATAAAAATTAATTATTTTTCTCTAAGCTGAGCGTCTGGTGCGAAGATTGGTAACCAGTTAAAACTGAGTGCTGAGTCGGGATTCAGAACCACTTCACTGCATTTTTTGAGCATAACGCTAACAGTGATGCTACCCTCGACTAATTCAAAGTTTCCACATGGTAGATCCCCCTTCTTTTCCGTTGAAACTCTGCAAATGCTGTGAGATTACAGTTCCAAGAGGAAGGTTGAAGTGAGGATTTTTTTACTTATCTTAGGGTTGTGGCTACGGCACAGCATCCGTCATTCTGTGTAGCAGTTTATTGAAAGTTTCTTGTGTTATCAAGGGTGGCCGTGGTGGTCTAACGGTTATAGCACTAGACTCTGGGCTTGCAGGTCCCGCATTCAATCACAGATAAGGGCAGGGATATTTACTCATTCCTTTTCCTCCAAGATAGCCTCAAGTCCACTCAGCCTGCTATCAAGTGAGTAACGGTTATTCTTCCTGGGCGGCAGGGGCGATGGGTCCGTTACCCTCTCCCCCCTAGTGCCGCAGCGAAGAAAGGCTGAACTCTGCCTATTAGTAGGCCAGAATTCTGGTCAGGGGCTGTGCGTCGCAGACTTTACCTTAAGTTACAAATTAATTGTAGTGCACCGAAAACAGAAAAATTTCTGCAGCAGGCTAATCACATGAGACTGTCCCATGCTTGTGGTACCAAATAAAAAATCTCGGTCTTCAGGGCCACATTTATGTACAGGCTATCATCTCTAGAATCTAGCAGTACCTCCCGTGAAATTCCCAGTGACACTCGAATAAATCAGTGCCAAACTTTTAAGGTGGGGTTAACGGAACTTTTTCAGTCTAAAAGGAGTTAGATTTTACGGAAAGTTGATTTCTCACGTTCCTCATTCCATACAAGTCACGACCCATACAACGTGAAAGTTTGTTTGCATCGAGGTCACTATAGGAGTGTACCTGTCACTTATGATCACAAACAGTGGTGGAAGAAGGTTTAGCCCGCATCTCGTGGTCGTGCGGTAGCGTTCTCGCATCCGACGTCCGGGTTCCCGGGTTCGATTCCCGGCGGGGCCAGGGATTTTCTCTGCCTCGTGATGGCTGGGTGTTGTGTGATGTCCTTAGGTTAGTTAGGTTTAAGTAGTTCTAAGTTCTAGGGGACTGATGACCTAAGATGTTAAGTCCCATAGTGCTCAGAGCCATTTTTTGAAGAAGGTTATTTTCCGAAGTGAAGCAGCTCAAAAATAGGCTTTGAATCTCCCAGTTGTAAGATAACCTCCGTGTTTTGGATTCCCTCAGCACAAAATGTGTTACTTTCAGGCAAATAAATTTCTAAATGATTATTAGTAGCTTCATTTGTATGAGATGTCGGCATAAAATAAATTAGTCAATAAGATTACATTTAAACTTCAATTTTACAGTTGATTATGTGGGAAATACAGGTAAAATTTTGTTGGTTGTTACGTTCGCCTTATTGTCGTGTATTTTCCTAACAAACATATTTGCTCATAATTACATTATGTTATCTTTAAAAGGGAAACATTGATTTTTGCATGAATTTATGCTCAGGTTTTTATAATTATTTTTTAAAACTCGGTCTGTTGATTTTTATGTTCATAAATATTACTGAAAACCTTAACCATTTCATTTCTTCCAGCCTCTTTTAATCTCATTGATGAATTAACTCGTACATTGAATATTAAAATTTAAAAGAATTAAAAAAACAAAATTTAAATGCACGTTAGTTATCACCAAGTTTTCACTGCACAGTTTGCTCTGGGAGGCTATAGATTCTAAATACGGCTCTCCTGGACTTGAAAAACAGTGTGCATCAGCGTTTTACAACATCACACCTTTTTGCAACACTGCTGATCCTAAAATCTGCTGCTGCGCCTACACAACCCTATCCAAAACCGTAGAAGAACTGCATTTTAGCCAACAGCTGTACGAATTATTCTTTATTATTTACCGCTTTCGGTCGTAGGGGCAGCAAGAGAAAGCAGGAAACTAGAAATATAAAAATTCACCTTTCCTTTAGACGATCTGAAAGTCCTCGAAGTTGCAATTTTATTACAAAACAGTACGCAATATACCATGTCTCAAAACAGCATGAAAATGGCCTCACAATAACACGCAACCTAGTATAAAATAAATAGCTTGAGGATGAATATTGATCTCAGTTAAAAGTTTTAAATGACATGGGTTCTCATGTTATTTTAGTTATTTTGTGGGAACATTTCCGTTAGACTGCCTTGAACAGCAGCGCAGAGTCCCTCCAGGGAGCGCTCTGAGTTTTAAAACAATTGTATTGCAATTAACTGCTTCACGTCTATAAGAATGAGTCGAATTTGTTACTTCTCGTTTGTAGTATTTTGCAGCATTTATACCTATTCCATTATCGTAAGTGCTGTTCATCAACTTCACTGTGAATGAAGAGAATCTGACCAGGTTGAGCTCTGCTTTTGCTGTAAATTAAATATTCAGTTCCGGCTGTAACTGATTCGGTGAAGTTTCTCGGTATCATATTTCACAACAATCTAACATAGGTACTGCATCTGAGGTAACCAGACATCAAGTGTGCTAAGGCACTCAGCTTTTCTAAATTACTAAACATGCCAGTTCCAGATCTATGAAACATTCGTTCATTCAGAACAGTATTATGGATTAGCAAGACCGACTCGTCGAAATATCTTCAAGGCTATCACCCAAGAGGACATTAATTAGGCCACAGGCGGTTACGGCATCAGCAAAATAACCACAATAAACCTTCCGGCGCTAACTCTTTACGGTGAAAGATGAATCTAAGCCACTGGCGTTCCATTTATTGTACACCTAATAACGACAGTACCTTTAGCGATCACTCACATCAGTTCAGATCTTACCTTGTGATGGAGAAGACCGCTCCTACAGGGAGAGCCAGAACAATTTTGGAATTACTCTAAATTACACTACACTATGTTTAGCAACTTAGATCTTACATATTACATGTAAACGACAGTTCTACAACAATGCGAACTGGTGAGTTTAAACATGTTACATTATTTGCTGCTATTTGGTTTCCACTGATCTTTTCCTTGAGATCGATATGTCGAATGAGTTCAGTGTTTATGATATGGAGGTACATAAGATCTTGAGGACACCAGAGCAGATGGCAGGTTTCGAGCTACAAAATTCATCATCTGCACAAATCCCATACGTGTGCTACTGCGCTACTAGCCAACCAGTACATTTTTTCGGCGTGGAAATCGGTAAAATCGATCCAAAAAAACCCTCTTTCATCTACATAATCTAGATCAGGAGATGATATTCCGCTGGGTAATACAATGGCCACCATTTTTAAAGTCAAATGTGTGCCGGAGAACTATGTTAATTAACTTTCCCGTTAGAACCGTACAATTATTTTTAATTAAGCAGTTTCACCTATAATTTATATGGTCACCTAATTAGATTTTTAGAATGAATTCACTTTAACTATGAAATGACATAATTACAATCTACTCCCGCCTTAACACAATATCTAAGAAGTTACCTAATAAAACCGCTACAGCGTGTCTTAGCCGTAACGTATTCTCAGTTCATAAAGTAACTGTAAGTCGACCGATATACGAATACACAATGTCACATTGTACTATGGTTGTTAATTTACTGTCTCACTTCCTATCTGCTTTATGTCTTTTAACACAATCACAGTTTATGACAGTGCAGTCCGCAGGGGCTAAGACAGAAGGCAGTACTTAAGAAAGAGACTGAAAGTTTCGCGTTTTTGAAAATCCTATAGACACACAGGAATGAAAAGTTAAATCTGTTTGAATCTGACAGCTTCTTTTTTGCATCCAACCTGAGAAAGTAGTTACTTAAAAATTTAAACCTGTCTTAACCTCAATAACTTCTTTTTACATAAACGTTCAGAAAAAAAACACTCCATCAAGTAGCATATCTATATCTGTTTGCATCAAACTAATGTCTTTCTAGAGGAACTTTCAGAAGAAAAAAATACTTCGTTCGCTACCATTATAGATTGCAAATGTAATGGATACCCTCAGTTCTGATGCTTCACTGAATTTAAGTAAGGTGTTAGCACATTGCGTGGCTGAAGGCCCTCAATGTATTAATTAGTCCAAACAGAACAATAAAAGTTAGCAGCTTTAGTAGTGGATGTTAAATCCTGTAATTGTTAAGCATCGATTGCAGTTTAGCATTAATCAGTGTCATTTATAAAATCAATGCTCAGCTGACTTTGTTCACACCCAAAAGGATTCATAACAGGACTTCTGAAACAGGGCAGCTTCTAGTCAATTAAAAACATTGAAATTTTGGCTTTATATATTATTCAATTTTGGAAGAAACACTAATCTTCATTCTGTTAGAAAAGCAAATTGATACAAATATCACTTGTTGCCTGTTTTAGTCGATAAATGAGATTATTACGCTCATTTAGAAGGTGCTCAGACATGTTGCGCCGTACTGTACAGCTGACGAACTATTTGCAAGTTCTTCTTTCTTGCCTGCCTTTCCACGTGCAGTTTATTTTCCAACAGCTGCACTTATTACAGAATACCCATGTGACACTAACAATCATAACCTCGAGTAGAAAATATCCACATTTTATGTGCCCTGAGGTTTCTTCTTGCCTCACGTGTAAAGCACAGCGGCTACGACTTTACAGGAGCACACACCACTAAGAACAATCGCAATGTGTACTGTCTGCGCAGGTGCGAGTCTGCAGCGCACCTACACGTCACGGTGCTTCCCCAAACAAAAGATCTATAGTTGTTTGCCGTGCCAGGGTGAGAGTACGCACTCTTTTAGACGATTAAATATTCTCTGGAGTTATTGGTACGCAGTTTCACTAACACAATTTAATAAAGTGACATCCGCTATAACACAAATAAAACACCTCGAACAAATAGCCAGCAGAACCGGTTTAGGAATTTCGGCAGAAACAACAAAGTTTGTTAAAAACGTTAAGGATATTCCAAAATTCCTGCATACAGGTATTAGCCAGATAGAGAGAGTTGTTGTTGTTGTTATGGTCTTCAGTCCTGAGACTGGTTTGATGCAACTCTCCATGCTACTCTATCCTGTGCAAGCTTCTTCATCTCCCAGTACCTACTGCTGCCTACATCCTTCTGAATCTGCTTAGTGTATTCTTCTCTTGGTCTCCCTCTACGATTTTTACCCTCCACGCTGCCCTCCAATACTAAATTGGTGATCCCTCGATGTCTCAGAACATGTTCTACCAACCGATCCCTTCTTCTAGTCAAGTTGAGCCACAAACTCCTCTTCTCCCCAATCCTATTCAATAGCTCCTCATTAGTTATGTGATCTACCCATCTGATCTTCAGCATTCTTCTGTTGCACCACATTTCGAAAGCTTCTATTCTCTTCTTGTCCAAACTATTTATGGTCCACGTTTCATTTCCATATATGGCTACATTCCATACAAATACTTTCAGAAACGACTTCCTGACATTTAAATCTGTACTCGATGTTAACAAATTTTTCTTCTTCAGGAACGCTTTCCTTGCCATTGCCAGTCTACATTTTATATCTTCTCTACTTCGACCATCATTAGTTATTTTGCTCCCCAAATATCAAAACTCCTTTACTACTTTAAGTGTCTCATTTCCTAATCTAATTCCCTCAGCATCACACGAGTTAATTCGACTACATTCCATTATCCTCGTTTTGCTTTTGTTGATGTTCATCTTATACCTTCCTTTCAAGACACTGTCCATTCCGTTCAGCTGCTCTTCCAAGTCCTTTGCTGTAAAAAATTCAAATATTTGTGGGAGATAATCCAAGAAAATGCTTTGGAAAATCTTTGAATAAAATGGGGAGAGCGTATGATATAACCAAAGACCTCTAAAATAAAAAATGTCTATCCAAAAATTCCAAAATAAGGTATTAAAGCACAGTAGTTAAGCCAGAATGCCTATATGCAAGCGAATGTCTGGCATTAAACTATAATTTAGGTAAATTAGAAGTATCGGAAAAACGAATTACTAGGAAAATATTAGGACCACAAGATTGGAAATTTCGAAGTAATGCTGAAATATGCCAAAATGTAGGAAACACTTGAAACGTAATGCGAAAAAGAAGACTCATGTTTTTCGGAAATTTATTTCGATTGGAAGACATTGGTTTAACTAATAAGATTTTCAAATATTTGTGAGGTAAGAAGTCCACAAAAATCTCGGTCAACGAAGTTAAAAAGGATTTTGAAAGAAACAATATAAAAACAAGATATAATCAGCAGTGTAGCCTTCCGGGAAAAAGTACTGAAATTGGAGGGATTCCGGGGCATAATACCTAAAAAGACTGGTTCAAAATGGTCTGAAGACAGAAAGAAGAAACATCGTGAACAGATGAAAGCATAGTGGAAGAAAAGAGAAGAAACTAGAACGAAGAATTGAAAATGGAACGTGGTTCTCAGATGGCCTATTTGCAGTACAAAAGAAACATAACAATATTACAATAATCACGTAAAATTTGTAAGTACTATAACCAGAATTAGAAATCTAAAAAGACATCCGATGAAACAAATAAAAATATGTGTTAGCTGTGTGCATGTCGGCAGCACATTTACATTATACTGCCAGTGCATGCGGAAATTCGGAGCAGTGGTCCAGCAAATGTAACATACAAGGTGATTTGCACTCCATCTATTGCAAGCACAGTGAAAAGTCCCCCTAAATGTGGTGTCCTCACTGACTTTTGGGAGGAAGATTCCCTGAAAATGGGAGTCAAAAGTTATGTTCATTAAAACCTACTAGCTGGCCGTAGCATATTTCCTACAAGGCACTTCAACGAGATGAGGCGTTGAAATACGGTGCGATTCTCTGACACGATTATCCATTCTCCAGTGAGAATATCCAACAAAGTGCAGTGCTTCTAACATACAGATTTCTGTTTATAGTATTTCAACTACATGCGTTTTATTTCATGGCAAGAAGGCGGGAATTGTCTTACCGTTGATCTGCCCTCTCAGCTAAAGAAGCGAAGAATGTGATAGGAATGTAAATGACCAACTAGTCATTTTGTTACCCTTTCTGTACCTACTGCGGACTGTAGAACGGGGACCACATTCTCAGTTTTCAATTACGGTAAACTGCTTGTGAATGTGTGAGCGACTTGGAGTGGCTCAAATGGCTCTGAGCACTATGGGACTTAACTTCTAAGGTCATCAGTCCCCTAGAACTACTTAAACCTAACTAACCTAAGGACATCACACACATCCATGCCCGAGGCAGGATTCGAACCTGCGACCGTAGCGGCCGCGCGATTCCAGACTGTAGCGCCTCGACTCGGAATGCTAACGAGAAAGAATGAGTATAACCTCCTTAGGTTCTGAACACTTGAAACACTCGTATCTGACATCTTTAGAAAGAACACTGATAGTCAACTTTTGAGTGGCGTAATCTAACAACAATTTATTGTTTGTTTATTTATTACAATAACACGTTTTACAAATCATATTGTTATGGTGGCAGTACTCAGAAAAGTCTGCCACCTAAATTCGTTCGAATGAAATTCATCAATTTTCACCAGAAGTGAACGTTTTATCGTCTGCTACCCACCTTTTGGTTGTTAGGACGGAACCACTTTTGGTCCAAAGAGTTTCAACCTAGCTTAAAACCAGTGAGTAAAATATTTCTAATACTTAACCCAACAACGTCAAAAATCGATACATTTAAACACATTATGCAC
This sequence comes from Schistocerca serialis cubense, assembly GCF_023864345.2. NCBI lineage: Eukaryota > Metazoa > Arthropoda > Insecta > Orthoptera > Acrididae > Schistocerca > Schistocerca serialis. The sequence goes on from NC_064640.1 coordinate 151,247,765, forward strand.
CGCGACTTGGGCTGCAAGAGGCTCAGTGAGTTTCAGGAAGGTATCGGCAGGGATTTGGAGCCCTGGTGATTCCAGCGCGGCGAGCTGTGCTCTAGGCTTCTCGGTTCAGGATCCATGGCGGGGCAAGACCGATCGAAATGGTCCCACAGATTCTCGATTGGGTTTAAACCCGAGAAGACTGGTGGCCGGGTGAGTACGGTGAACTCATCCTTGTGCTCTTCGAACCACGCACATACACTGCGAGCTGTATTGCACGTCGCATTGTCCTGATGGTAGATGCCATTGTGCTGAGGAAAGATATACTTCATATAGAGGTGGACATGATCTCCAACAATAGATCCATATTTGTGATGAACCAATGTGGCTTCCAGAATGACAAAATAATCCATGAAACAAAAACATTCAGCAGATCATAGTGCTCCCTCCTCCAGCCTGCACCCTTCTTATGGTTGTTTCAGAGTTTTGCTTTCATACGTTTCACCCAGTACAAGCTAACGGCCATCTGTCCGATGGAGCATAAAATGTGATTCATCTGAAAGGGCCACCTTCCGCCACTCAGTGCACATCTAGTTGTGGTACTGGCGTACAAATTACAAACTTCGTCGCTGGTGAACAGCAGTCAGCGCGGTCGCGTGAGCCAGGAGTATGCATGCCTTTTTGAAGGGCACTGCAAAATACATCGTAAAAACACAGGTACTGCAGTATAATGCTTCATGACAAGACAAGGCCACTACAGTAATCACAAGTGTCTCCCAGTACGGGAATCACAGATGTTATGGGAGTACAGGACGTAGACACATACGGAAGATTGGGATCTGTCGTGGAAGCGTACTCGGATTACCAGCAGTCAGCCTTCGGCAGGGGAGCGGCACGGACGTCTTGTTTACGCCCTTGTCGCACAGCTCACGATCGGAGCCGTAATTCAGCCGTCTTAACGCTCTACATTTTTTAGAAAGAGAATGGCATATGCATACGGAAAATCGACGCTGGAGATCAGCTTTTCACTGAATATGCACCACCGAAGGCACTTGAAATCGAACAGATTATCGCAGATGAAGTTGATTATAAGGAGCTTGTTGGCATTCACATGTCTATAGTAAGCTGTGTGGTGTATGTGAAACTGATTAATGAAGAAGAATATGACAGAATTCTATGCACAACTAGAAGTGGTCTTAAATTCCATCACTGTGATGTACGCATTGGCGACGCAACTGTTGGAACATGTGGGAACTGTGCTTCCGACGATCTGTGTACTTGAAATCGCTTTTGAGGTCCCTGCAGTGGTAGTGATATTTGCATTCTGCCCAAATAAGAAGATGATTAACCACACAGCTGGAAAATGGGCTCAGTTTTACACTTACCCAGTTCTCAGTGGCGTACGATACATTTGTACTGAGCTAACCAAACATATACTAATCTACTTAGATGTTGGCAGATGCCATGCCATTATAATTTATAATGGCTAGCAGAAGATGTGTTCGGGATATGGCCAAGAAGGAAACCTTTATTCCAGCTATCTGAAACACATAATCACACAGTTGCCACCTGGAGACTCCCCAATGACGCTCCTGTTGACGTTTGCCGAGGTTCTCCAAAGTATGCTGTAGTTTTGTTGAGATTGTCACAATAACAAAAAAAAAAAAAAAAAAAAAAAAGTAAGAGGGATTTTCAAGGACCTTCCAAGAACTGTGTAACTTAATTGAAAAATAATTAAATTTTATAGTTTTAAATTAGTTATAGGATAGTCTAGATTCCTTTACAAGGTGATCGGTTTCGATCATCACACGATCATCTTCAGACCTTGAGAACCATATCCATGGACAATGTCTGTACACGGAGTAGGAACCGCTGAATGACGATAGCCAACTGTCGTCATTCAGCGATTCCTGATGTGTGTACAGCCATTGTCCATCAACGTGGTTTTCAAGGTCTGAAGATGATCATGTGATGATCGAAACCGGCCACCTTGTAATTAATGTGTCTTTGTGAGTTTTTTAACAGTTTTATAGTTAATTTCAAATATTATACTTTGATGGCTGACCTCCTCCAAGAATATTTTCAAATAAAAGTTATTGTTTGAGTTTTCCCATGTTACCAGAACTTCTTAGTATCCCTTGCTCTCTATAAACTTTGTTTCTCCGAGTCTGACACACAGCTTTGGAATATGGCAGACTGATTTACGTGTATCTAATAGTGAAATTCGTCACCTGATCAGCGGAAAGATCGACGATTCTTTCTAGTAAGAATGTGGTTCCATTATATCGGCAGAGTGGTTGCTTAGAATGTGGAAAGTCCATCAGAGAAATTATGGTCCCTGCCTCTTCAGCAGAATTACTGAAAGCTTATTTCCTATCTTCCGTTGTGTAAATATACTGCCGGAAAATAAAAACAGTATACCTGGAAAGAGGACGTCGATTTTGATCCGATGACGGCATATGGTGCCTAGGGGATAATCCACCACCGTAGCTGAGTGGACAGCGGACTGGCTTATCGTGCCGTGGCAGGAGGGGGGGGGGGCGTTTCGAGTCCCGGCTGGGTTGGAGATTTTCTCCGCTCAGGGACTGGGTGTTTGTGTCTTCTTCTTCATCATCATTTCATCCTCATCGACGAGCAGGTCGCCGAAGTAGCGTCACCTCAAAAGAATTGCACCATGCGATCGGGTCTACCCACAGGGAGGCACATGCCACAAGACATTTTGTTTTTCACCCTGGGATATTATTTGTACTGGTAATGGTTTCGAAATCATCAGTGGAATAGCTGCCAGAGCACCATTTATGTCTGGCCTTTAACAGGGAATGTTTACAGCCAGAATGTTCACTGAGGTGTGAAGCAGGGAGGCAACCATGCCACAGTGACACACTCGTGCTTCCTGCAGCCACCAGAGCAAGTTTGAAAGTGATCAAATTATGGCCTTCCGAGTGGCGGGATGGTGCTTTCGGAGAATTTCCACACAGGTGGGACGTGCTGAGTCAGTTGTGCAACGATGCTGGTATCAGTGGTCACGGTAACATTCTCACACGGTAAACGAGGTTCTGGATGTCCACGCAGCACAGACGCCCGCCAGGACCGATGTATCGTTAGGGCAGCAGTGACGGATGGTACACCTACCACAGCACAGATAAGAGGGGTTGTGAGCACAGACATGTCAACACAATCTGTTCCAAACCGATTATTAGCAGTGGGACTTCGGGCACAGACACCACAGCATCGACATGCACGGGTCGACTGGTTCCGTCAGAGGATCACCTGGAAGATGTGAGAGGTGGCATGAGCCCCCTCTCATATTTCTATCTTACGATTTTCGTCTCTAATTGCATGCAGTGAAAAGTCGCTATTCCTTCACACGCGGACTTCCCACGCAGCGCGTCTCGTCACCCGGGTGGTCCGGTGACAGGCGGCCTATGCTGATCTGGAAAGGGTTAAGCCGACGGGTGTGAGGAAGTCGAGTGAATGCTTTGCAGACGCCGACATTGTCAAAAGTCACGTCCGGAGGGGTCTGAAGTAGCGGCTGGGCTAGAGGTTCCGTTACTTCGCAGAAACATAGCAAAAACACTTTCTGGCGGGCTACCAGCGAGGCGTGGGAATGACTTGTGTACCCAGGCAGTTGTGGCGGGAAAATTCCCGCGCTTTCTGCAAAATAGTAACTGCGATTGGCTTGCTCAGGGCATAGCTCCGTGACGTAGCAAAATCAGCGCAGAAATTGGCGCCAAGAATCTCCATTGGTGGAATGGTAGTGCTCCGGCAATGGAGTGGAATTTTCCGCCGGTTTTCGAGTTGCTGATTGGAACGTTTAACCACGGCCACTGTCGTGGGGGCGGGAATGTTGTGTGTTCGGCCTGTACGGGTGCTCTAGGTAGTCGGCTCTCGCCTTTTGGTCGTGACGTCGAAGCAACCAGCCATCGCCTCCGGTACGCCAGATCGTGTTCTTGCAGTTAAGAAGACAGTTTGGTAATGTATGTCCGCAGCACCGGCAGATAGGGATTTTCCTAGGTGATAATCAGAGTTCAGCAGAGCGCGCCTGTTCGTCTTTTTCTAACTTTGTTCTGTCTTGAGTAGCAGCAATTAATGTTGGGTTAGCTGTGTGTCTCTCTTAAGATTTGAGTGGCAAGGAATTGGCTCCACATACCACTTCGTCATAAACCTCACAATCTAGTTTAGGGACAACTTCACCTTCACAGCGTTTGTTCGAGTATCCAATTTGAGCCAATTTGATGTATTATAAATGTTTTATGTGTTTTTGTTTATTATTTTGTGTTTAGTCTTAATAAATCATATTGTTATTTAGGACAGAACTTTCATTCTGGTAATCAGTAGAGCAACCCATCATTTCTCACTACGTTAATGAAACCTTCCTTTATTTAACTTATTTATCAAATTAAATTATTGCAGGTGCCAAACTCTTTTCTACTCCACTTGCAGGGTTGATTACAGTCAGTTCGCGTATATTTTGTAATCCATGTGCAACAGCAAAAGTCAGAGTTAGAATAGGGGGGGCTTAGAGCATCATTTACATATGTAGATTCTAGAAGAATTTAGTGTTAAATACACTCCCTACCCCGGCATTTCGCAGATGCAATGGCGCGCTGTGGTCTTTAACGATGGAAGCAGATTCTGCCCGTACGGTGGTGATGGTCGTTTGATAATGCTCGCCCACACACTGCCCGTGAAAATTAATGTACTCTGCAAGACGTGCAGAAGCTTTCCAGGCCAACGCAATCTTAGGACTTGTCTCCGAGCAGTTGTGGGATATGATAGAATTAGAAGTGACTTGTGCCATTTGTCAACCAACAACTATTAGAGAACTGCATGTACAAGTCGAGCAGGAGTGGCATAAAATGTCCCAGGGCAATATTCGCTATCTATAGTATCGACTGGATGCCAGCGACAGCACCTGCATTGCTACCCGTGGGGGCTACACCGTGTACCAATATGGGTGTTTCAGCATGGGTCAATACCTGGTATCTCAGAACCGCTTGTGCTATTGATTCGTATACGTAACAATTTCATGAACTCCATATGCACTGTGGCAACAGTAAATATTGAGTTTACTGGAATCCTGTAAAACGGTGTAGTAATTTTTTTATGGCAACGTATTACAAACTAGTGTTCCTCCGAATAAATGCTCTTGTATTGTGTTCCCTAAAGCCCAGCGAATGCCTCCCTGGGGATATCGTATTGAATATTCAAGTTAGGGAGCGCACTGTCTAACATACTGAACACTCATTCGGGAAGAGCGGAATCCAGAGCCGTCAAAGCCACCATGAATGATGTTTCCCATGGTTTACATCAACTTATCAAGGCGAAAACCGGCTTGATTCCCTTGAATGAGGACGTGACCTATTTATTTCCATGTTTTTGTCCTATCCGAGCTAGTGCGCCTCCGCTAATGATTTCGTTATCGGCTGGAGGTTTCACATTAACCCTGAGTCCATCCTATTCATTTTCAGTGGCCAGACTGCTATTTTAGTTTCAACACTTAATCGTTTATTATAATTTTTTTCACATTGTCTGCAATGTTTCTCTCAGTTGTATTTAATTTAACTTGGCATTTATTGAACTAAAGAGAAATATTAGATCCTCTATTCCGGTTACTGTTTGAGATTTTCGTCTTCAGAGCTAGAACATTTAACTTACCTTTGTAGAAACTTCTTTATTCAAGCTGGAAAATCTACTACTGAGTCATTATGGACAATCTCTCATCTCTTGTAACTGGTTCCTCTCTTCCCTCGTCCACCAAGGTAACGTCGGTACCCTCTATTCCACTTAATTATTTAACTAAATGACTCGTAGAGCTTAACGTACCCGTATCTGCACAAGCTTGAGCCTCCCAAATCCTGGAGTCAGCACATGTATATCTTATGATTGTCATTGAAATGAAATGTCGTGTGACGAGGGCCTCCCGTCGGGTAGACCAGTCGCCTGGTGCAAGTCTTTCGATCTGACGCCACTTCGGCATCGACACGATGGGGATGAAATCATGATGATTAGGACAACACAACACCCAGTCCCTGAGTGGAGAAAATCTCCGACCCAGCCGGGAATCGAACCCGGGCCCTTTGGATTGACAGTCTGTCGCGCTGACCACTCAGCTACCGGGGGCGGACATGATTTTCATTGAAATTACCATTAAAAAAACAGCAGCTGAAAGAAGCCATGAATCTGCTGATACTACTGTCTGTTCAAAATGCTTATCGGACAACAGCCTGAGCGATACTATCGTTCTCTGCAACCGATTTTTCGCGACTCTCGACCACAGTACGCAGGAATTAAAATGAAGCGGGTGATTTGCCATTTATGAAGGCGAAGACTGCTATCAAAGTGCAGGTTTACTTGTTTTTCCATACGAAGCTTGACTAACGTATCTTCCGCTGACAGTCCCAGCCTTTAGAGCATTCGTTCATTTTTACACGAAGTGCACCATTGTAAACCGTAACAAGAATTGTACCATCACACTACTCAGAAATATCGTAAAACACAAGCGTGCCACGGAGAGACTAAATAAAATGATATTACGTTTTATTACACACTCTGAAACAAGTGTTGCTAAAATAATAGCTGCTGTTGACTTCAGAGGTGTGTTATGTTCCGTAATTGGTTGAATTTGTGAGACTTAGTCGTCCTTTCAGAAAGAAACAGCTCCGTGAAGCTGCAGAACTCGTTTTCTGTGTTTTTTGTTTTGAACGAAATTGTTGCAACTTGCTCTAACGCGACTCGTTTTTTATCCTTCAATTCCTACATGAAGCATGATGTGGATTTTGAGGAAGTAGTTCAGTAAGGTGTCCTTCGCAGTATATGGGATGTCCCAAAACTTTACAGATTAGCATTTACAAATAGTAGAGTACTTTAAGGTAAGTGAGCAATGATCGGAAATCATAGGTCAGTATTTAATTTACATAGACAGCTTACGCTTTTAAAAACACCATAAACGTCTAACAACCATTTATCATTACGGCCACCATGCTCAGTGCAAGCATTATAATGGTGCATAAAATGTTGCCACACTATCGAAAACCGAGCGAGGTGGCGCAGTGGTTAGACACTGGACTCGCATTCGGGAGGACGACGGTTCAATCCCGCGTCCGGCCATCCTGATTTAGGTTTTCCGTGATTTCCCTAAATCGCTGCAGGCAAATGCCGGGATGGTTCCTTTCAAAGGGCACGGCCGACTTCCTTCCCTGTCCTTCCCTAATCCGATGAGACCGATGACCTCGCTGTCTGGTCTCCTTCCCCAACACAACCAACCAACCACTATCGAAAATATCCCTGTTGTCTGTTGTACAGTGGTACAGTCAACTAGGACGCTACCAATCAACTACTCTTCAGTTTCTACACATGTTTCTCATAACAGTGACTTCATGTAGCCCCTTTGGGAAAATACCGCCGTGGACATGTCACACAGGTTTGTGTATTGTTTTTGAAGGCAGCGCCACAAACGTCGCTGTAGAAAACTAACCATTTGGGAATACACATGCCAAGCAAGCATTACAATCACGCCCTTGTACCAACTGTAATAACTATTTTCGACCATTGGTTTCTAATCTCAAAATAGAGGAAACAGAGAGGATCTGATGGATAGCAGCGTGCTTCGTTAATGGGTACTTCTTGTACTCGTGAAAGCTTCGCAGAAATTCTCATTGAACCACAGTGGTTGGGGCTACAAACGAAGCGTCTTGCATCACGGCGTCGCAATCCCGAGACCGCACGTTCCTCAAAGGGTCTTCCAACAAATTGCTTCCTCTTGGATATTTCTCATGAAAAGGCGATGAGGGTAAAAGTAGAGAGAGGACATCTCACTCTGGAGCTTACCCACAGTGCTTAATTACAGTGGTACACCAAGCACACTCTGTCTTCCACAGTAACTTGGCTTGCAAAGTACGGATGCAAATGTAGAAGATACATGAGTTGTGTCTGTTGTGTTGAGATTTGGTGAGAGTGAGTGCCGTTTTATTTCGGATTGATTTTTATCTTTCTTCTCGGATTCGTTTCTACTAATTTCGTAAGGGCGCTGATTAGGTAGTAGTTGAGAGCTCGTAACTCACAAACATACACACAAGTTTCCGCTGTGCATTCAGTAATGTTTTAATTTTCTATATTTACTGTGGTAGACAGACTGATAATTAATTTTATTGCCCTTACGATTGTTTCCATAACGTCAGTTCGTCTTCTGTGTATTCTCCATATTACATAGCACCTCTTGTGGATAAATTTGAGTTCTGAATAAATTAATTGAATCACACTTGGGAAAACTTTTTTACCTCAAATAATACTTTAGTTCGCTAAATTACGCATCTGTGTGTATAAATAGTTAGTAAGTCACCTCGCCGTGCATAGTGGAAGAAACATCGTACTGGTTTTATAGGGTCTCTTTTCTGTTTCTTTCACGTTATGAATAAGAGGGAAGTGACCGTCTATATATCCCTGTACGTGCTCTAATCTCCGTTATCTTTCTCTCATGATCATTATGCAAGATAAGCTTTAATGACAGAATTATGCTCTCACCAGCATCTTCGAACACAGAGACACTGAATTTGCTCTATAGATTTCCTCCAGGACTACGTCATTATTCTTTCAAGGATTCCCATTTAAGTACAACAAGGTCTAGTGTTACTCTTTCATATGGGCTTTAACGACCTTTTGCAACCCTAGCAACACGTCTCAGAATTCATTAGATATTTATTGCAACGCTTATTTGGATAATGATCCAAACACTGGAACAATTGGTCCTATTAGGGTCTTGCATGCTATTTCCTCTACAGATTCGCTACACTTTCCCAAATATTGGTTCCACGTGGCCGTCCATTTCATATTGTGTTCTACAAGGGGAACTCACAATAGGTCGCTGTCTGACATAGTAGGAAATTTTCAGGGTGATAGAAGGGTGAAACTAAAGGGACATCTGTTTTGGCTTAGGTGTTAACACTCAATAGTTTCCAAGAAAATGCGTCCAACAAGACATAAACCAGTTAACTGAACGGCAACAGAATGCGTCCGCAACAGCGAAACAATACGGAAAGCTCTCAAAAGAGATCTCTCTCGTCAGTTTTTGGACAACGTTTTGAGACCTTGCGTAAAACTGCAGCAATATCCGTAAATTACAAAATCATGTGGCGGGCAAAGCCATCCCTCCGTATACAATGGGCTGTTTATCGACGAAATAGGAATACCGGCGTATCCATGATAAGTAGTTCCGCCGCAGGATATGCCATTCTGTCAATCCTGCCCCTTAACTTTTACCGAAAAGTGAATAATTATATTCGCTGAATGTGGATGTGCCTTATTCTCATTGCACATCAATGGAGAACTCACAAAGAGAAGCTATGCAATTAAAATATACGCTTTGTTCCATAATCAATCGGAGGCTACAGCTTTCGACAAAATCCTTCGATATGTGTTGTTTGCCGCGAAATTACCACCAGGTATTTAGCAACGTTAACTAGGCTACTTTAGCTAATGATATTCACAGTAAAAAAATATGACTGTGGCGTATGTGCCTTTGCACGTTGCTCGTGGTGCTGCCAATTTCTAGGCTTTGAGTTTTTTATGATAGGTATCACCCTGGGAAACGCATTACTTCTCATGAAGTATAAAAGCGAAAATCAAATAAAAATTTAAATACTAGAATTTATATGTTTTTCATTTTCAACTACTGCAAATTATATACGATAGAATAATTATAAAATCTACTATAATCAGATCTCAAATGCTTATTTGTTTTGTCAGTATTAATGACACATACTTCTACGAAAACAAAAGAAAGAAAACACAAAAAACCATGAAACTGGATTTGAACATTCGGCACACAGTTCGAAAATAGCCTCTAAGTCAGTAGCTCGCATACTTCAAAGCCTCGCGCGCGTGTTGACGGATTGTCGTCCAAACACTAACTGACATTTTCTCAGAAACTATTATGTTGTGGCACCTAATTGAAAGCAGCTGCAGCTTCCTTCTCTCACCCTGCGAAGCTTCGAGTGTACCGGAGAGCGGCCTGTGGCGTGTGCCCCTTTTTAGTATTAGCCCCAAGTATTTATATGGTCGGTCGCAGGTTCGAATCCTGCCTCGGGAATAGATGTGTGTGTTGTCCTTAGGTTACTTAGGTTTAACTAGTTCTAAGTTCTAGGGGACTTATGACCTCATCAGTTGAGTCCCATAGTGCTCAGAGCCATTTGAACCAAGCCATTTATATGGTTTGACATTCGTTATTAACTTTCCAACTTTTGTGTTATAAACATTATCTTACGTTCATACACATTTAAGCAGAGCTGCCATTCATTACACCAAGTGGAAATTATGTCCAAATTTTTCTGCAATTCCTTAGGATCGTCCAAAGACCGTCTGCGTCATAATCGAACAATTTTATAAAGCTGCCGAACTTCACTGATATATCGTTTATATACATGGAAAATATGACAACTATAGTTGTGTAATGTTTTGTTTTATTGGTTCATCGTACTATTACCCTCACCCTGAGACCGGCCTCAATATATGCATTTCATTAGCTGATTATTTCCACTTACGGCATGCTGTCTACACTTTTCGTTTGGCTTCTTTATGCCATTTTTGTATAGGAACTTGAATAATTTATAAGCATTTACGAACACTTTTTGTATTAATGTAGGCCTATTAATCATTGTACTATATATTACTCTTTTTTTTTTTAGGACCACAGCAAAACGCTGCATGTCTCTAATTGTTTACACTCGCAAATAAAGCGATAGCATGTACGATTTTTATCGATAAATTTTTAAAAGTTTTAAAACTTTTTTGTTAAACTTTAATATTCTCATTTAACCTCTACTCATTTGCGGTATATTTTCCTGTACAGCCTTCTGAAGAGGGCGCTGAATTTCTAAAACTAGTTAAGGAAATAAAATTTCCTTCATGCATCGGGGTTGCTGATTATTTCGGTAACCTGTAGGTTCTTTTACACTGCCTCGAAACACATTCGATATTACTTTAGTTTCTGTGGGACATTCACTGTGCGGTGTAACATATTAGGTTTTATTAATCAAATATTCCTCCAGAGAAGATTTTCTAACAAACTCCGTATTGCAACATTTCGTTAGCAATGCACGCTAAGGTACTGTGTCCAAAACATTACGGAAATCTATGAAGATGGAATCTAGGCTTCCTGTTCACTTGGGTCTATTCTTTACAAAATGCCGTGTATGAATAGAGCAAGTTGAATCCGTGCTGATCTTTGAGAGGAACTTACTGTGTCGTGGGCTGTTACAGTACAGTACCGACCACACTCTTCAAATGAGTTCCCGGCGGAAGAAAGTGCAACTTGGCGACGGCTGTGGCGGTATCGGAACTTCCAGACTCGATAAATGTGACCAATAACGGAGTGAGCGGGCCTTGACGCGGGCACAATGAGAGGAAGGAGTGCTGCCGCTCAAAGCCATAAATCTGAGCGCCACGGAATTAGCATGGCCGCGCCGGACCGGTCCCAAGATGGCGGCACGCTGATAACGCGCATTGTTCGGCGAACACCTCGCTGGCAGCTCGCAGCTGTCACACGGCGCGCCGCGGCCATCAGCTCGCGCCTCCGTCTCGGAGCTTACGCGACGACGATGTAGTTGCCAAATGCTGACGACACGTGCAACAGTGTGGACTTGCTGAGGCTCGGCGGAATCCAAACAGTGTGACTGTATGGGACTATAGCCTGATACTGCCAAGATACAAGCCACGCATTGTTACCGGAGTGAAATACTTGATCTCAGCAAGGCCCACATTAACCACCGTGATCCCAAAGCAACGAGGACGTCATCAGTCGTTGCAACAAAACTGACTTGCCGGAGACTGTGTAAAATCCAAACCGTGTGACTATACGGGGTGAGCATTAATAAAACCGACAAACTGCAGGAACTCATTCCTGACCGGAAATGGAGGAAAAAAAGTCTTGTGAACATGTGTCCCTCTACAGTCGCAGTTTCGAATCCTGCCTCGGGCATGGAGGTGTGTGATGTCCTTAGGTTAGTTGGGCTTAAGTAATTCTAAGTTCTAGGGGACTGATGACCTCAGATGTTAAGTCCCTTAGTGCTCAGAGCCATTTGAATCATTTTCAGTCGTAACAGCAAAGTGGACTTGTTAAGACTCTGTGGCAAACAAATTGAGTGACTATATATGACTAAACACGAAACTTCCATCATTCAGGTTGTCACACTGGTACCGGCCGGTGGGGCCGAGCGGTTCTAGGCTCTTCAGCCTGGAACCGCGCGACCGCTATGGTCATAGGTTCGAATCCTGCCTCGGGAATGGATGTGTGTCATGTCCTTAGGCTAATTTAGGTTTAAGTAGTTCTAAGTTTTAGGAGACTGATGACAACAGATGTTAAGTCACATAGTGCTCAGAGCGATTTGAACCATTTGTCGCACTGGTATGTAATGTGAAATGCTTCGTCTTAGCAAAATCTACATTTAATCTCCTGATGTACCATGTAACAAGGGTGCCCTCAGTTGAAGCAAAAAAATTAGCTTAGTGAAACTTAGTGGAATCTTAGCTATGATACTGCGTGTGACAATCACTGTATTTCCATCACACAGAGCGCCATACTGTTACTATGGAGAAATACGTGATCTGAGCACTATCTGAATGTAACCTCTGGTGCCACGTTTACACACGACACATCTTGCGAACAACGAAAACCGAACTCCGGAAACCGTTTTTGCTGTTGTGTTTACATGTTAAGGCCTGAAGCAGATTTGTTAGCCCAGTCAAATATGGCATTACGAAAAGCTGTTGTCCCAGTTTCTCATTTAGTCAGAAAAATAGCTATTTCTCTTCAGTCAATATCGAAGGCATACATGCTCAGTAGCCGCGCGGGATTAGCCGAGCGGTCTGAGGCCCTGCAGTCATGGACTGTGCGGCTGGTCCCGGCGGAGGTTCAAGTCCTCCCTCGGGCATGGGTGTGTGTGTCTGTCCTTAGGATAATTTAGGTTACGTAGTGTGTAAGCTTAGGGAGTGGCGACCTTAGCAGTTAAGTCCCATAAGATTTCACACACATTTGAACATTTTTTTGACATGCTCAGTCCAATATTTCCACTTCTACTGCAAGGTACAAAATGTCACTCCGTCCATATTGAAAGGGTACAGTACCGCCCGACATTGAAAATAGGTACAACATACTTCATAATTCTTGTCAGAACAACACATTTTTTGTAAAAATAACTCAATTTCAGTTAATACAGCGAAGCCGGATACCAGTGTGGGAAAGAATGACAGTTTATTAATTTAATTGATCACATGTGCACTCTCACAAAATAAATCCCTACATCCAGTTTGGTAAGATCTGTGAAATGAATGAATGTATGGTCGTCTGCTAACCGCAGATAGTGAATGTGAATATATGATCATCTTTGAGACGATCCTTTGGCCACCTTTGGTGGGACCAAAGAGATGAAATTTACCTGAGCTTTGAGCGCCCTGAAATGTGGCAGACCAATACGGTAGCAAGGTGCTCCCCCACTTCGGCAGAGGTGCGAAAGGACCTGAAGAACGGCAATGTTTCAGCACTCTGCCGCTGGAACTTGTGCTGTTAAGACCTGTCTTAGGTGTGCTCTGTAAAGACAAAAGAGTGGAGACATGGTATGCATGTGGAATACTTAAGAGTAGTTTGAAATAATAATTTCTCTATTTCAGGAACTTTTGTGGGGAGAATTAAATGTCAGGCAGGTAATATTAATGGGATTGTAGTAATCTTCGGAAGTGACCAACGGTCACAATGAAACCACGTGCAGCAATAAGTTGAAATACTTTCGTGTGCTTAAGTTAAGCTGAATTACTAGCGTGTGTACTATAAGTTGAAATATTTAAGAAATAGCGTGTGCAGGACTTGAAATTAGAGGCGAGTACTTCCACGTGGTGAGTACTGCATGAGTCTCAATCTGTGTATGAGACAAAGGATAAAGAGAAGTACTCGTCCATGGTATCAGTTGAGGACTCGTGTGTGTGATGAATATGTTCTTAATATTACTTTGCGTGATATGTTTCCGTGTGACGCTGGATTCAAACTATAACCCTCTGAGAGAGAAGCAAGGTGAGTCAGCCCTCTATCCAGCAACGCCACTTGGCTTGCATTGCACAGGAAGACGTGCATATATCTCCAGAGTTCATAGTAGGAAAGTAGAATTGCGAAGTGGGGCAGTGTCGTGTGAAACTGGGATAATTATTAATTGAAGTGGGAAAGCTGAAAGTGATAATCTTGTGACTATTCCCTGTGTCGTATTTCATGTTGTAGTGTGGTGTATGTCATGTAATTTCAGTATGTGTGGTTTGCATGGGAGAGTAGCAAGGTAGTTTCAGAGGTAGTGGGTTATGCGTGTTCCTTTTGTACCGCTCGGTCTGGAGGAAAGTTTCGTGATGATGGTTGTGAGATTCGAAGTGTGAGATATAAAAAAAAGATCCACCATCCTATCCAGAAAGTGCACTGTAGCGTTAAATAATTACGAGACCATAAGGTAGAGAATCACCAATGTAAAGCCATGCCCACTGGGCGGAATTTCTCATGTGTTATTGTTGTAGGTTATAGAATTTGTGTGTTTAGGTTATAGAATTTATCGGAATAAATAAGATAGTGAAAAGAAAAAGATTGGTGGCCTTTTCCTTCGAATTGTATGTTGTCATGATATCCAGACTTTATAATGTGTGCGCCACTCATATTCAGTGCGATGGCCATGTGTTGATAAAAGCCGTTAAATAAAAAAAGAAAATGTGGTATTGCCAGTGCGTAGTGAACAGTCAGAGTTCTGTAAATTACTGATAGTCAGAAGTGCGTTTCCGTTGCGTATTATTCATACAGGAGGATAATTTGTAACTTAATTGTGAGTACGAGAGTTCATGTTACTCGATAAATAAGAATGAATCCACTCGCTTGGCAGACCACTCATCTTGCAGGCCTGACTGCTTGATGCCACAGTATGAGCAAGGCATGTGGGTGCCTCTCAATATTAGCCGAAAATTTTTAAAAACAATACGTAACTTGACAGCCAAAGTAAAGCTGCATCTACATCTACATATATACTCCGCTAGCCACCAAGCGGTGTGTGGTGGAGGGCACAATTCGCGCCAAAGTCATATACCCCTATCCCCCCCCCCCCCCCATCACCCTCTGTTCCACTCGCGGATCGCGTGAGGGAAAAACGACTGCATGAACGCCTCAGTACGAGCTCTAATGTCCTTATCTTTGAATGGTGATCATCACGCGATTTGAAAGTAGGTGATAATAATATATGCCCTACATCCTCGGTGAAGATCGGATTTAGGAATTTAGTGAGCAGCCCCTTCCGTTTAGCGCGCCGCCTATCTGCAAGAGTGTCCCACTTCAAACTTTCTATGAGATTTGTGACTCTCTCGAGATGGCTAAATGTACCAGTGACTAATCTTGCCGCTCTTCTTCGGACCTTCTCAGCCTCTTGAATCAAACCCATCTGGCAAGGGTTCCATACAGACGAACAGTACTCTAAGACTAAAGTATTGTAAGCTATTTCCTTTGTTGAAGGACTGCATCGTTTCAGTATTATTCCAATAAACCGCATTCTAGAGTTTGCCTTACCCGTTACTTGTGTAATCTGATCATTCCATTTGAGATCATTTCGAATAGTCACACCCAGATACTTGACGGATGTTACCGCTTCCAAAGAGTGGGCAGTTATTTTGTACACGTATATTAATGTTCGAAACCGGTTGTGCGTTTACGTGGTAGCGAAAATCGATTGCGGAAATGGAAAACCGGCAACTAGAACCGGATTTCCAGAACAGATTTTGGAGTGGCTGTTGATATACTTTCCGGGATGTGAGGTCGTGGTCCAAGAACTTTTCTGCTCCTTACGTTTCGTCCAGGACTGCGCTGGACTTCCTCAGTGGCGCTGCTCCGCTGAGTCTTGCCGACTGACTGGTCGGGTGTCTGAGAGCGACTTATATACAGGGTGATTCAAAAAGAATACCACAACTTTAGGAATTTAAAACTCTGCAACGACAAAAGGCAGAGCTAAGCACTATCTGTCGGCGAATTAAGGGAGCTATAAAGTTTCGTTTAGTTGTACATTTGTTCGCCATTTCAGCCAATAAAGTTTTTGGCCCCTTTTTCTTCGAAGGTGCTACTGTAACTGGACTACAGTATCTGCAGATGTTAGAGAATTGGCTGTTCCCTCAGCTCGAACAAGAAGCACAACAATTCATATTTCAGCAGGATGGAGCGCCACCACACTGGCACTAAAATGTCCGTAACTACCCGAACGTCAACTACCTGAGGCGATGGATAGGCCGCCAGGCAGCCCGTGACGGAGCACATCATCACTGGCCTCCAAGAAGCCCTGATCTTACCCCCTGCGATTTTTTCTTATGGGGGTATGTTAAGGATATGATGTTTCGGCCACCTCTCCCAGCCACCATTAAAGATTTGAAACGAGAAATAACAGCAGTTATACAAACTGTTACGCCTGATATGCTACAGAGAGTGTGGAACGAGTTGGAGTATCGGGTTGATATTGCTCGTGTGTCTGGAGGGGACCATATTGAACATCTCTGAACTGGTTTTTGAGTGAAAAAAAACCTTTTTAAATACTCTTTGTAATGATGTATAACAGAAGGTTATATTATGTTTCTTTCATTAAATACACATTTTTAAAGTTGTGGTATTCTTTTTGAATCACCCTGTATTGTGAGAAAGGGGGGCGTGGTTCGGGTGACACGTGATGAGCAGTGATAATCCATAGCAAAGATAAGGTTGACTATCGATTACCACCTTGTCAAAGATAAAAATTGTTAGCAATTTTGTAGAGCCACTGTCCATATATCACTAAGATTCATAGCCTCCTCTTTCCTATTAAAATTATCGTGATGTTTATAAATTTCAATAGCTTCTCTATATAGCCGTGGATAGTAATTTAACGTTGTAGATAAAACTTCGGTATCCGAAAACTTCACTTGGTGGTTGCCTGGTTGAAGAGCATGTTCCGCTACAGCTGATTTTTCTATTTTTCCAAGTCGACAAAGACTTTTATGCTCTTTCAGTCGCGTGTTTACGCTTCTTTTGGTAGTACCAATATAAACTTTACCACAGATGGAATTTTATACACACCATATGTCGACAGGGGAGGGCGTTTATCCTTCACAGATCGTAGTACTTGACTTATTTTCTTTGTTGGTTTAAAGACAGGTTTTATGTCATGTTTTCGTAAAATCTTACCGATCCAATCTGTTACTTTTTTAATAAAAGGGAGAACTACTGTATTTTTCTGTCGTTGTGGTTAATTCGTATCTTTTGGTCTTCTATTCCTTGGACGCAAAGTTCTATTTATCTGTTTTCTTGAGTAGCCGTTTTTTTCAAAAGCCTGCTTCAGATGTTTCACTTCAGCATCCAAATGTTCAGGTGTACATATCACTGCTCATCACGTGTCACCCGAACCACACCCCCCTTTCTCACAATATATAAGTCGCTCTCAGACACCCGACCAGTCAGTCGGCAAGACTCAGCGGAGCAGCGCCTCTGAGGAAGTCCAGCGCAGTCCTGTACGAAACGTAAGGAGCAGAAAAGTTCTTGGACCACGACCTCACATCCCGGAAAGTATATCAACAGCCATGTCACCCGGTCGTGAAAGCCTTCATTCTACAGATTTTGGAGTGTTTACATGACGAACCAGAAGCGTTACTGGGAAAATGGTTCAAATGGCTCTGAGCACTATGGAACTTAACTTCTGAGATCATCAGTCCCCTAGATCTTAGTACTACTTAAACCTACCTAACCTAAGGACATCACACACATCCATGCCCGAGGCAGGATTCGAACCTGCGACCGTAGCGGTCGCGCGGTTCCAGACTGTAGCGCCTAGAACCACTCGGCCACCCCGGCCGGCTTAGTGTGAAATCAGTTTACGAAATCAGGTTTCCGGATACTCATGTAAACATACTATGAGTCTGCTACGTAAATACTATGTCCTCAGTCTCAGCAAGAAAGTGGGTTTGTTAAGACTCACTAGAATATGCCTTTGTAACTGTACGTGACCAGAGTAACACTTCCACCATTCAGGCTGGCACATATTAATTGGGGTGAAATACTGGTCTTAGCAAAATCTCCATTCAAACTCCGGGTTCACTACGTGACGGGAAATGAAGAAAAAAAGTCTCGTTGACATTGAGGTCATTAGAGGCGGAGTACAAGTTCGGACGGACTGTTTGAAGAATGGAAAAAGAATTCGGCCGTCCTCTCTGATAGGAACCATCAAGGAATTTGCCTGGAGCGATTTAGGTAAATCACGGAAAATCTAAGTCTGAATGACAGTAATATGATTTTTAAGAGTCGTCATATGAAATGCGAGTCGAATGTGTAAACTACCGGGCGACCTGGCTTGGTACTACGTAATGAGGACGTCCTCAGTCGTACAGTACAGTTCCACCGCTGGCGCAGTGGCCACTACTGATAATGCTACCAGTTTTGGTGATTTACACTTCCACCCTTAGGCGTTTGTCAAACGGAATTAAGTAAGAGAAACAGTCCAGCTATAAAATAAATGTATTACATTAGGACTGTAACAAAAAATCTTTTTAGTAAAAAAAAAAAAAACAGAGAAAGGGCCAGAAGTTGCGCTGTTGACTGAAGTGACCCGTCTGAAGTATTAAAGTAATCAGTTATAATGAAAGAGGGAACGAAACGTTGTCTACAACTTGTGCAGAAACGACACTGGAGTTACAAAAGGGGATAGTGGTTAAGAAGGGAGTGAGACTGGTTTGTGGTATATTCGCCATGTTTATCAGTTTCTACAATGAGCAAACAGAAAAGGAAACAAAGAAAAAATTTGGAAAAGAAACTAAAGTTCAGGGAGAAGAAGTAAAATCCTTATTGATGGCCGTTGTTATTGTAATACCGTGAGAGACGTCAAAGTACTTGAAACGAATGAATAGTGTCTCAAATGTAGGTTATAATACGAACAGCAACAAAATTAACAGAAGGGTGAATTAAGTCACTTGATGCTGGGGAAATTAGATTAAGAAATAAGACACTGAAAGTAATAAACGAGTTTTTTCATTTGGGCACCAAAAGAACTGACGATGACAGACGTAAAGAGGATATAAAATGTAGACATGCTATAGCAAGGACGCTTTTCTGAAAAAGGAAATTACATTAACATTTAGTATTTGATATAAATTTAAGTGCTAGGAAGTATTTTCTGTAAAATTGCGTCCGCAGTGTAGCTTTATAATTAAATGAAACGTGGATGACGGTCATAATACATAAGAAGGGCTAACGTTACGCGTATTTAGGTGAGCTAATCGGCGGTCCAGTATTGGTAAGAGGTGAACTTGCTTGTGCATCTGAGCTCTGGTGGACAGCACCAGGGCTGTCGAAGCGCCGCAGCCAATCGAGAGGCAGCGACCATTGTTGGCGAGGCCAGGTGTGGGCACAAAGGCTTCGCCGGAAATGGGGAAAATCCCAGTATGGGGTTTTCGGTCAAAGCGTCGATGGCTTAGAAGGGCCAGCTATGCTACCAGCAATGACGGGCTTTAGGAGAAACTGAAACATAGCTTTATAAAGCTCTTTGAGAGTCTGTAATGATTTATGGTTAAATATTAATGCCAATCTGAGTACATCGGCTATCCCAGAAAAATGAGGCGCATCCAGTGACACAGCAGTACTTGGTAATTTCAATATCTTTAAGTTAATGTATTACAGTGAATAAATCTTCACATGATTTCAACAAACGATGTCTCATTGTAGCACCATAGCACTATAGCTGTCATCCCTGAAAGCTATGTATCGGTATCTATTTTATTTATTTATTTACATCTTTTATCTGTTTCATTATGCAAATGTTCCTCAGAACATCGTATCCACCACAGTAACACAGTAAACGAACACAGCATCAGTACTTCATGTTTTCATACTTGTGTAGTTATTTAATGAATAGTTTGCTATTTTGCCAATAACGTTATTTAAAATTTGATTGCAAGTGCTATTAAAAGATGTGCTAATTTATAAACGGCCGATCGCATGACGTAGCGGACACCATGATTTAAAAGAGATCCAAACGACGTTTTGTCAAGAAGGCATAAATAACTGTTTAAACAATACTAAAAGACAATCTGTTGTCATTTATTGTGAGCACACTTGCGCAAGAACGCTGGCTTATTTATTTATAAACCAATTATTACTTACATTTATTGTACATGATCTGAGTGTAACCGAAAGCTTATCATATTTCTTTATTTAAATGTTGCTATGATATACTGGTTTAGTGTGGGAAAGTAATCAAGATGAGTCAAATTATGTCTGTAGCACATAAGAACTGTCTAGAGAAACGGGCGCAATTCCATCGTCGAGTGACTGATTCTGGGCAATGAGCGACCGCTATCATATTTTAACTTTTGAAGGGGCTTTATATTTCGAGAGGTCTGAAGGTGCGTTAAGAACTGAGAATAGACAGAGTATGAGTCACTGTTCTGTGCATCATGTGTGTTAGCTTATGAATCATCATGTTCAGCTCCAAACTGGTTTGAGTAGTGGAATGTTCATGTATTGTGATTACGACACGGACTTAGTTTTCACGTATCTTTCATTACTATTTACACTCCTGAAAATGGAAAAAAGAACACATTGACACCGGTGTGTCAGACCCACCATACTTGCTCCGGACACTGCGAGAGGGCTGTACAAGCAATGATCACACGCACGGCACAGCGGACACACCAGGAACCGCGGTGTTGGCCGTCGAATGGCGCTAGCTGCGCAGCATTTGTGCACCGCCGCCGTCAGTGTCAGCCAGTTTGCCGTGGCATACGGAGCTCCATCGCAGTCTTTAACACTGGTAGCATGCCGCGACAGCGTGGACGTGAACCGTATGTGCAGTTGACGGACTTTGAGCGAGGGCGTATAGTGGGCATGCGGGAGGCCGGGTGGACGTACCGCCGAATTGCTCAACACGTGGGGCGTGAGGTCTCCACAGTACATCGATGTTGTCGCCAGTGGTCGGCGGAAGGTGCACGTGCCCGTCAACCTGGGACCGGACCGCAGCGACGCACGGATGCACGCCAAGACCGTAGGATCCTACGCAGTGCCGTAGGGGACCGCACCGCCACTTCCCAGCAAATTAGGGACACTGTTGCTCCTGGGGTATCGGCGAGGACCATTCGCAACCGTCTCCATGAAGCTGGGCTACGGTCCCGCACACCGTTAGGCCGTCTTCCGCTCACGCCCCAACATTGTGCAGCCCGCCTCCAGTGGTGTCGCGACAGGCATGAATGGAGGGACGAATGGAGACGTGTCGTCTTCAGCGATGAGAGTCGCTTCTGCCTTGGTGCCAATGATGGTCGTATGCGTGTTTGGCGCCGTGCAGGTGAGCGCCACAATCAGGACTGCATACGACCGAGGCACACAGGGCCAACACCCGGCATCATGGTGTGGGGAGCGATCTCCTACACTGGCCGTACACCACTGGTGATCGTCGAGGGGACACTGAATAGTGCACGGTACATCCAAACCGTCATCGAACCCATCGTTCTACCATTCCTAGACCGTCAAGGGAACTTGCTGTTCCAACAGGACAATGCACGTCCGCATGTATCCCGTGCCACCCAACGTGCTCTAGAAGGTGTAAGTCAACTACCCTGGCCAGCAAGATCTCCGGATCTGTCCCCCATCGAGCATGTTTGGGACTGGATGAAGCGTCGTCTCACGCGGTTTGCACTTCCAGCACGAACGCTGGTCCAACTGAGGCGCCAGGTGGAAATGGCATGGCAAGCCGTTCCACAGGACTACATCCAGCATCTCTACGATCGTCTCCATGGGAGAATAGCAGCCTGCATTGCTGCGAAAGGTGGATATACACTGTACTAGTGCCGATATTGTGCATGCTCTGTTGCCTGTGTCTATGTGCCTGTGGTTCTGTCAGTGTGATCATGTGATGTATCTGACCCCAGGAATGTGTCAATAAAGTTTCCCCTTCCTGGGACAATGAATTCACGGTGTTCTTATTTCAATTTCCAGGAGTGTAGTTCGCAGATTTTGCTGCGTCTCTCGTAACACTCTAAACGTAACTTTATTGCACTTGATAAGAGTATTTTCGGTCTTTTTTTTAAAGTGAATATCGTGGCATCACTTTCCGGTTATCTGAGGTGTCCTTTCTTGAATAAACATTATTTAACGTGATTCCCTGTCGTCTACATCAATTACAAACATTAGAATAGAACTCTTGCTATTAAATTATTCATTTATCTTTTACTTCATATTTCTTTGTAATCTGTTAATTCGCAATTCTAGCCAATGCATAGGTTACTTGACTGCAAGATCACAGCTACAGGTTATTATCTGCAGCGAATTCGCTGTGTTGCATGAAAGCAGATGTCCACGACTTGATCCTGTGACTACATTGAGTCGTTCCTTTTAAACAAAGCTGTGCTCAGCCCAGATACGAATAACCAAGTGTAGAGACACAGCTGATTTGTTCGTGAGGACTGTTGTTTACAAGAACAACTACACCATGCAGTAATCGTTACGTACCGTCGCAAAGGCAATGGAAACTTTTGAAATGTAGTGTTACACTGGAATGCTGGCGATTAGATGAGTGGGTCGGATATCTACTAAACTAATAAACAGATACTGAGTCGAGTGCGTGTGTGTGTGAGGGGGGGGGGGGTGGAGAAAAGAAATCTGTTACACTACTTCCCTAAATAGAGGGATCAGTTGACAGCGAACATCTTGAGTATTTGGTGAATAGATAATTTTGTGGAGAAGTGAAGTGTGGATGGCAAAAATTGTAGAGGGAGACAAATGTTTGACGAGAGTAAGCAGACTCAAGTGAATGTAAGTTCTGCAGAGATGAAAAGCCTGCCACGTGATAGACTGTGTTAGTGAGTTACGTCGGATGAATATGATGACTTAAATAAGAACATGAATCAATCTAACGTAGCCAATGGAAACTTTTGAGGTGTGATGCCACAGCAGAACAGCAAATGTTATTTTATGCCATCTCTGACCAATCACAGTGTACCAATAAAGAGAAACAGCCGATCACAGCCCCTTAGTATTTTAGTGGCCATTAAAATGAAAATGCCACTCGAAATGTGACTATGAATATAAAACACACTGTCCATAAATACTTAAAACCAATATTTGCTTATGCAATGTAGTTAATGAATTAGTAATGTGTAATTTATGAAGAGGTGTTTTACTTTCAATATTATTCCGCAAAACTTCAAAAACACGAAATAAAATCAGCTGTTGCTTTATACTCCTGTTGCTTGTCGTCATCAGCAGATGGCTACACTTGTAAAGGCTAACAATTCGATCAGTGTACCACAGTGTAAAATACATCACAGCCTCAGATGAATTATTTTCCACATAGATTAATTATTTTCCACATATATGATGCTTGTCAAGTGGCACAACGTTAATACAATCCATAAAATGTCTGCAAAAATACGTTAGCAACGCAGGAAAGTGCAATGTTTACATCGAGTATCAAAATGTTATTTTCCACACATACACAAACTACATGCATATATTTGTTATTTTCGCTCTGTTGTGGTTTTTTTTTCAGAAATGCTCAATGAATTGGAGCTGCCACTCCTATTGCCTGTACCTCCACCTGGGCCTTGACGATCTACAGGGCCAGCATCATCACTTACAACAACAGCAGCATCTGCGAGCCACTCACTGACAGTGGCTACAACACAGTACGCACTAAGACTTCAGTGACCTTCGTTGCTGGAGCCAACACCAGGGCAGTACACATATCCATCACCACCACCGCTGACACCCAGAATGCCATGAGCAACGGTGGTGTCACCAAGAACTGGACCATCTCTATGGGGCTTTTGTAATTGCAGCGACAGTTATTTATTGGCCTCTGCCTGTTTTGATAGTCAGAATGAAGATACCCAGATATGCAGTGCTGGATTACGATGGCCAGTGTTTTGAGGTGCAATTGGGGATAGAATATTATTTACCTGCATCCATAATACGGCAATATATCGAGATCTGGTCCTTTTCGTAAGTGTGTGCCAACCCATTTGGAAATGGCACTTGCTGTTAAGTCGAGAGTGAGAATTTCTGTGGAGCTCTTCCCACCCTAAGCTGTTCACAAGCTGGCGTGAAAAACAAGGTACAGACAGACATTGCCATGACAATGTCTCAGATTTGGATTGAAACAGGATAGAGTCATTTAAAATATTTGCTTCTAGCAGTTCCTTTGGTTAAAGGAATACATTGATGTACACACCAGAAAGAGGGATTCCTTGACATGTTCATCTGAGAAAGATTTTTATAATCTTACGAATAATACAGTTTCTGGCGAAACTATGGAGACAGATAGTGAGCACCAAGAAATTTACGTAGTCGCCTGTTGGAGTAGTGTTATGGCGCGGGAGACTACATCACCAGATAAAATTTCAAGTGCACTACAATCTTTCGTTAATAACCTGTGGGTCTTGAGATGGCGAGGGTTTCGGTAGAGTTCGTAAAACCTGGTTTTGTAGGTACCTAGATTCCGCAGGTACCATTTCCATTGTGAGCTTAGAAAAACTCATTTTGGTGATCCAAACTCATTTTATATGGCTACAGACATGTTCATCTATTGGGTGAAATGTTGTGATCCAAATGAAGCAATAAGCTGCCACCACAATGCATTCAACACTTCTGGATATGGAGCAGCTAATGATCATGACATCAAGCCAGCTAACAATAAGGTCACGTGCTTGATGAGAGTTGATGTGTTTGCTCAAAAATGTAGACATACCATGCAGACAAAACTGCCACATTTCAAAAGGCTAATGATGTGCAGTGTCCAGCCTCAATGGCTCTCATGCTTAAGAATTACATAAACTGCCTACACAGCAGTGGTGGTGTGCTCCATCTACCCCTGAATATGGGGCCCCAACTGAGTGTTCAACCACGAAGACATGACGTGTGTACTGTAAAACAACTCAGAGTTGGTCTGTCCCAACACAATGATAACCATGAGATCAGGACTGTACTGTATGCATACTATTCACTTGACTGGTAGAGTGTATGCATATATGTATGTTTTGTACATAAAGTGATAATGTGTTTCTGTGCGTGGAATAGTATGACCTACTTATCATAGTGTGTTCATACGAAAACCTATATGTATAAATTTGCGAGTGTATTGAGAGTGCATGAGTGCATGTGTGAGAGAGAATGCATACTGTGTGTGTCAGATAGACTGTACACTATACATGTGAGTGCACACTTTGTGTGAGTAATACTACTTTGCACACCAAGTGTGCATGTGCATACAGTGTATGCTGGTTACAGTGCACACTATGTGTATTGTATATAATGCCTGTACACTAGGTTAAAGTTGCTTGCCATACTAATAAAGGTCATATTTAATTTGTTATGGCTCACAGGATAACTGTAAATTTTCCATGTCAACTGCAGTTAAATTGCATATACTACGTGGTGTCATCCAAAGAACAAGGTCCCAAAGCAAGATTGGTACACTGTGATGGAACCAGAAGTAAGCATAGTCACAGCGTGATGCAACAACAAATGAGACACATCAGCATAGACATATCCTCAAGCATTATAATTGACACTACTGCAGCATGCTTACTTACATCAAAGTAGAGTGCACCCAAGCGTCAGTCTGCAGTCATCACCGAAGACGACCACATTGCCTCAGTACAGCCAGCACTGCAAGAGTTGTATTAGGCAAACTATGCAGTGAGGATTATAGACAAATGTACTTTGAGAGAAGAGACTATTAGTTGTACTGTGTAAGGTGGCTGAATAAATGAAGGTCAGATACGCACCTTACTTTAGACATCGCAACAGGAAGGTGAATATGAAACCTAACTTAATTGAGCATTAATGAACAAATTTGCCTAGCAGTATGTAATGCAAAAAGGGATGACATTCAATCGACGGTAATTAACACACTTTTCCTATAATGCATGTTTGAGTGGAAGGTGAAACAAGCAGCGAGAGACATTTTAGTTTGGAATTCAGAGGGACTAGGGCAGAGGCAAGGCCGTGTCCCAGGAGGTACCACAGAAATCACTTAAAGGGACGTCCCACGCCGGGTCAACGACCGGCCAGGTGACTCAGATCGGGAGAACGAGTATAACGGCCCATCTTAGGGAGGACAGGAAAGAAAGCTTTTAAAAACTGTGTTTCGGAATTCCAAAGGAATATGAACAAAACCAGCGATGCATTTTCGATCACGTATCCAGCGAGTGCTACACACATGAGAGAGTCAATGTTTGTATTTAGGCCTCTGTAACGGGCACAAAACGTCCGATTGACGGAAAGGTGCTAGGAAGGAGAAAAGAGCCAAAGTTTCGACGCAGTTTAATGGTAAGGACCTTGCGATTGGTAGATAGAGTTTCCATAAAATAAGAGGAACGCTCCTATTGGTCGAAAAAAGCTGTGACGTGAAGAACAAATGAACCCAGGTGGAGAGAGAGTTTGGCTATGAGTAAGACAAGACGGACATTTCTGGGGACTCTTCTCTGAACTGGCGTCAAGTGCAGAATGGATCACATGATGCTCTGTACGATGCAGAGAAGAAATTTGGGTGAACACTGCGTTCACAGTATCTGACATACAGCTAGAAATTAGTTGTAGCATCGTTTAGCTCCAACTGTGGAGAAAAGTACCAGCCAATTAGTTAATTATTCTTCTGAGAACTGAGAGGGCATTGTAATATGAACACTGCTCCAGCCATGCGCGTGTATATTACCACTTCCTAAGACTAGGGATGATACATGTTTTCTCAAATAACGAGAAACAGAGGGAAAGTTTCTGCTGGGAAATTCAGCAAAGGTTTAATTAGTTTTATAGGAATTTCAGCGGAAGAGGGCGGCCTAGCAGACGACAGCTCATCGCAGCTTAAGGTAAATACCGCGTGCAGAGTCGTAAAACTGTTGGTTCACCAGCTTGCGTCCACTGTAAACTCGAGCGACCTTGGGTAATCTTTTGCTCAATTTGTCACATCACTAACCATCCACCGTAGACTTGATTGTCAGCCTCAAAATAGAACCGAACTTTGAACCGGAATCGGACGATTTTTGTAGTACTGACCGACATAATAACGTAAGCGTAGGAACAATTTTGTAAAGAAACTTCTAGTTAAACTTTAATATTGTTCTGTTTAGAATTATTTAACCTTCTGAGGGGTAAGATTTAATATTGTTGTGTTTAGGATTATTTCATTTTTTGATGTTGACGAGATACGTTATCCTGACAACTGTTTTTTGTTGTCCCATTGAAAACTGTGTAAAAGTGTGTATTTTTTAGCGCTAAAATAGCAACATTAAACATGTCATTTCAACTTACACAGTTGCCTTCAATCCTAGAATAAGTAAACCCGTAAATATTGCACCTTGCAACTGTTTCAGGTGATAAGTTAGTGTTCAGTCACAGTAATAAATGCATATAACATTGTTGTGGCTGTGGATTAATACCAGGTTAAGTAACTCATCTTGTTCTAGTTATTATCATAAGCGATCTAATATTTTGCATGTGTTAGAGTATCAAATCGACATTCTCTAGAAGTAAATCTAAGAACCCTCCACTGTGCCAATGAGTACTATTTTGTCTGGCACAACGTCCTGTAAACTGTATTCCAAAACTGTGTAAATCTGTCAACTGTTTGACATTGTGAAAGAAAACTGTAAACTGTGCTGCAACAATTTTACACAGCTGGAAATAATGTATAAATGAATCAGCTATAAAGCATATCCCATTAACATTTATAATTTTTTATTTGACAACGATTTATGTTGTTATAAGGTGCACCATATTGGACTATGATGTAATAAGGCTCGAGAAAACCCAGGAAATAAGATAACCATGCAGCCTGTGCTAAGATCGACTATCTAGGATTGTGACATCATAGTGGAGTACTAATGCAGTCATTTTGCTTTGTGACATGTTTGCTGGGCCAATGTCTCTGTCTCCATCATCTTGGATACTACAATCAGCACAAGCGATGTACTTAGGTTTTCAACCAACAGGATAAATGCCCATTTTAGATATTCGAATTTCCCACCATTTTTCGGCTGTCAGAATTCATTTCCAATTTTGGAAATTCACGCCATTTCCTTCGTAGGGCAACTGGGTGATTTCAAATTTCTTTATCATTTTTAAATTTCCCGACATAGGGAAATCAGAATATGTCACAAAGAGTGGGGGAGAGATAGAAGGGAAGCTAGCAATATCGCATGATGTCACAGGGGGAAGGGTGGGAATCTGGAACAATGCAGCTTGGTCTGGACCCTCCTAGCACCACTATTACTACACTTACATGAGAACTGAGGTCTCTTGGTCTAAGAATACGATGATAGGAATTAGATATATTTGTGGAGGATATTATGTAACGAACTGAACGATCAATAAAAAGTGTTGTGTTGAGGAACATTTAAAATGTGAATGGGGGTCACCAGTAAATGCACTGACGACATTTCCTTTCTGATCAAAGATTTTTTTATTCTGACATACAGGAATGTTCTGTGATGGGGTGCTGAGATAGCTTGGAGTAAGCGATAAGTTCTCTGCTGGCGGTGGATGTGGATAAAGCAGAAGAAGGCAGCCCATTGATACAAATGTCCCTTATTGTTTACTCTTTACAATCATTCAGTTCTCCTGGGTGTCAATCTCTGCAGTACTGCTGTTAGGTGGCTGATAAATGCAGAGGAAGTGTCACTCTCACGATTTTCCATTACGTGGAAGCATCCTGAAGGCTGGTCTGTGCCAGAGGACTTGTTTATTTCTCTATACAAGTAGACGGGAGTGCAGAAGCACCTCGTTGCTGAGAGTGCTGTGTCGACACGGATTGTTGATTGTTGAGTGTAGTTGCCAGTGACTGGAACATGTCGCTGTGGCTACAGGAGTTGTTTGATTCATTGTGTTGTTCCATCGTTTGATGAATCCGACCCTCTAAATTGATGTCTGAAGGCTGCTTGCAAAAGAAGCACTTGAATATTCATATTTATATACATTTTGTGTGCTCCTACTTGAGTTCCGAGAATGTTCCTGGCGATAAACTTACTTTCAGTGTCACTGTTCCTTTCCCAAATTTACACTTTTATCATCGTTTCATTAGTGCTAGCCATAAATACAGAGTTTTTAGCTCATAATTTGCACTGTCCTGTGTCATTCAGTTCTTTCTAGGAGCCGATATTACTGATATGAACCTCTAGGTTGACAGACGGTAGGTATGGAATTTGACCAAATCTGTGGTTAAGCTGGTAGTAAGTAGTATCTATTATGACTAGAACTATACAGGCTTTTAAGGCCATTGTTCCTATGATCACGAGATAACAATGATGTGCTGTATGATATCTTTTCACATGGTCGAATAGGAGTTCCATTGAAATGTCGCCGTTTTGTGCATGTATCATTTGGTCTAACTAGGCAACAAGATTCCAGTGTTCAAGTGGTTCAAATGGCTCTGAGCACTATGGGACTTAACATCTGTGGTCGTCAGTCCCCTAGAACTTAGAACTACTTAAACCTAACTAACCTAAGGACATCACACACATCCATGCCCGAGGCAGGATTCGAACCTGCGGCCGTAGCAGCCGCGCGGTTCCGGACTGCGCGCCTAGAACCGCTAGACCACCGCGGCCGGCGATTCCAGTGTAAAGTGTTATTCATAGAGGTCAAGTTTTCAGTGGGTAATATGTAAGAGGGTAGGAACTGGTAATATTTAGGGTGGTGGTTCCAGTGAGGATGGTGTGTAGTCAGAAGACTGGCCCAGAAATGTCACATCGGTTGTTGTAGACCGATAACCTTGTTTCTTTAGTT
The DNA here is from genome assembly GCF_023864345.2 of Schistocerca serialis cubense. Lineage (NCBI taxonomy): Eukaryota > Metazoa > Arthropoda > Insecta > Orthoptera > Acrididae > Schistocerca > Schistocerca serialis. Next base: position 151,277,526 of record NC_064640.1, read on the forward strand.
CTACGCCCTGTGCACCTTTGCAACGTCATTTTCCATACCAAGTGCAAATGATGAATACAGGATTTGTCACAAGGAACAACCATTACTAATCTATCATTTGGAGTAAAGTCCGTTTTATCTGTGATCATCTCTTTAGGGCATTAATTTGCAAATTTCTTGGGGCAGAACAGAGTGAAGTCGTATGATCCATGGCCTGTATGCGTCAGGCAGATAGCGGCACACCTGGTTCGGCAGTGCAGTAATTCATTGATGGTGAACAGAGTATGTGATTTAGTGTCAGGTGTCACTAAGAGTATTTTGTATACTTTCATATGCACAGACTTTTTCAGAGCTATCCATGCTACCTACTAGATATGGAGAGAGTAACACTCAAATTGGCAATCCCAGCAAGCTAATGGTATTTTTATTTGAATCTTCAGCCAGGTTCACTTGTGTCTGCTAGTGGTGGTGCCCACATGACAGCATGATGATAAAAGGTCTTCCCCCCATGTTACCAGTGATTTCAGCGTGATTGTAGTTTTGCTAGAAACCTGATAATGCTTTTAGGAATTGATCCAGGGGTAGGAGTTTCAGGGTTAAACGATTGCGGACAGTGTGTAAAATGGTTACCACAGGATGTCCACAAGGTTCTATCTGCGGACCCTTCTTCTGGGATATCGTAGATGAACTGCTCTTTAATTTAATCGAGTGAGATGAGCTTTCAGACGAGGTCGTTACGTGTGCTGACGACCTGTTAGTTGTGATATCAGCCAACACAAGAGCAATGTTGGAAAACAGGCCAGTGGTATGCTACACACAGTGCGAAAATGGTGCCACCAAAACAAATTGTCTATAGAAGCACAAAAAACAGCGTACTTGATGCTTGAAGGGTAACTACAAAGACACCCAGCAATTAAAATAAACAACACAGACATAAAACGCCAAGTAGTAACTAGATATTGTGGGACACACATTGACGAACGACATAACTTTAACAGACACATACGACTAATCACAAACGAATCCTAAAGTATGCTTCACAAACTAGCGATATTAAATTAGACAAGATACAGACTACCACCCACATATACAAGGTAAGTCAGGAGGAAACGTACATGCTTAAGTGGTGATAGTATTAGTGATTCTGAACAAAAATCTTCATATGGACGTATAAACCATTCCGAATGGTTCCCGAGATAGAACACATTTAATATCACTTTTGTACGTTTTTCTTGAACAACTTGAAAACCGCAAACTCCAGCGAAAACGTGTCGCAGTATAAAATTAGACTATATTAAATTTACTACAAAAAATAGCCCATTCATTATTTCCTATAGAACTAATAATTAGTGCGATGAGAGCACGAGAATGTTGAAAAACTCGCTAGACGCGAATACGCTGTAGCTTACGTAGTTTTTGTGGGCTAATTTGAGGTAGTTTCCCGACTTGATAGACCACTAGTGCCCGTATCAAACTGTTCGTCTCAACTTGCTCTACACTACTGTGCTTACAAAAACAGTGACAATGTTTGATAGTACAGAAAATAAAACACAATGGACATTAAATTTGTTTTATCTCGGAAACCATTCGGAGTAGGGCATTAGTCCATACGAAGCTTTTTGTTCAGTATCATTAATACCATCACCCCTCAAAGCATGTACCTTTCTTCTGGACTCATCAAAAAATTGCTCTACGCACTATGGGACTTAACATCTGAGGTCATCAGTCCCCTAGACTTAGAACTACTTAAACCTAACTAATCTAAGGACATCACACACATCCATGCCAAGGCAGGATTCGAACCTGCGACCGTAGCAGCAGCGCGGTTCCGGACTGAAGCGCCTAGAACCGCTCGGCCACAGCCGGCTCCTGACTCATCCAGTATAAGAATGTACCACTGTGTACTTTTCGAATCTGTATTGAACTTTGCAGCTCTGGTTATGAACAGGATCACCGTCTGACGGGGCAGAGGAGTGTGCTACTTACACTATCTGGGGCGTTCGGCACCACATCAGTCGATTCACTGCATTTGGTGCTTGGAATACACCTAATGGATATAGCCACTAGTTACAGGGCTGCAGCATTCTGGGTGAAGATGTGTACAGCTGAGAGAGCGCTGCGGATCACTAGGCACCACATAGAAGATCGGCGCACAACTAAAAAATTAGCGTTTGGATGCTTGGGGAAAAGAGTGATAAGAGCTGTCGAATGTATTCATTTTTCCCCAATATCAGAGATCGGTTCCGGTTGCACTATGTCATCCCTAACCGAGGCATGGTTCGTTTTGTGACTGGACATGGTCTTTATCCAATGCACTTGCAGTGCGTGTCGCTTTCAGAAAGTAATCATTGCACATGCGGAGAAATTGGTTCCACACAACACTTTCTTTTGAAATGCATTAAATACAGGCGCTTACATAATAACATAGAACACATAACGGAGACAACACTATACTGTGCACTGAGGAACCCAGATTCATGGGGACAGAGGAACGAAATCGCCAACAATATCTCAGAAGCAGAACATGACATATACAGACAGACTCATCAATATAGAAGGCACGAAGACAGGCCGACGTTGATAGCTCGAGTAGCTCCAGAACTGACGATGATACAAGTGACAGTTACAACACTAACATAACATAGACACACAGATATGCATAATACATAAGGGTTGCTCAAAAATAAACTAGCCGGAGGCATAATTACAGAATGTATGTATGTTCGAAATATAGATCCTGGCTGTTGAGACACTTGTCCCTTTGTGACACAAGGCTGTGAACGGCTGTCTCATTAAATTTCCGGGGCTTCGATGTGAAACAGTTCCGCATGTACAGCTGGACGTCGTCGTCCTAGGAGAATCGTTTCCCCTTAGAGCATTTTTAAGGGGACCAGAAATGGCGTAATCACAGGCAGAGAGGTCCGGACTGTATGTTGGGTGGCCGAGAACCTCTCATTTGAATTTCTGTCGGAGTGCCGTGACTGTGTTGGCCGTATAAGGTTTTGCATTGTTGTGAAGCAGAATGACCCCACGGGTGAGATTGCCTGGTCGTTTTGATTTGATCGCTTGGCGAAGGGTCAAGGTTTGCGAGTAACGCTGGGCATTCACTGTTGACCCGTGCTGCAGGAAGTGAATCAGAAGGGGACCATCTTTGTCAAAGAAGAACGTCAGCATAACCTTTCCTGCACTCAAGTGGACGACGACGTCCTGTTGTACGTGCGGAACTGGTTCACATCACAGCCCCGGGAATTTAATGACACAGCCATTCACCGCCTTGTGTCACAGTGGGAAAGTGTCTCAACAGCCAGGGTCAATACTTCTTACATACAGGTACTGGTTTACGTAATTATGCCTCCGGCTCGTTTCTTTTTGAACGCCCCTTACAAAACACGTAAAACGTGCACGACTGCTCACGTGAACATTACCCAAAGATTGCAATTTATGTCTTATTATGAATGAATCTAATTAAAAGTAGGAGTAATTAGAACAGTCTGTGTGTAGGTGTTGTTCTAGAACCCACGTTAAACCTGCGCCCAACATTGTTAAGTAGTTACATAAACGAACACATCATTGTGAGTGTAATAATGTGAATGTAATATAAAATTCAATGTAACGTAAGGAAACAAAATCAAACGCTGCAAATACACAACAGACACAGATCATGCATAATACGCAATTATACAAAATGGATGGATCCATATAATGCGTTAGTGTTGCCTTGTTATATCTCCTACCGTTATACAGGATCAGTATACTACTTAATTAGATCACACTGAGGGAGGATATTGTTCCAAAGCCATACAGGATTTGTTTCCTAGTTAAGGGGCTCCGGAAAGGGTCAAAATCATGAAAAGTTCAATTTTTACTTTTTTGCGTTTTCTGAATCTGCAGACTATTACCTTTTAATAGATATATAATTTATTCAATTCCGAAGACTACAACTATTTTAAATTTTTTTTGAAATGTGTTCTACATGGGCGTGACCCACTGTGGCGCTGTTAAACTGCTGTCAAATGGTCTTATTATTAACGTCCGTGTTCATCAGGTACATTTTAGTGATGTGAGATAAAGTATGTGTTGTGGCTAACCTGTGATGGTTCAATATATATCGCTGGTGTGATTGTCGATTGTTTCATGTTTATTTACTCTGTCGTTATCTCGAAAATATTCGTAATTAAATCTGCTTCTTGAGTCTCTGTTTTGTTGAAGTATAATAATGAGTAAAAGTAAAGTTATTAGAAATCCTCTGAAGGCTTTTAAGAATAGGAGAAATGTTGGAAAGCCAAAGGTATGTGTTATTACTGTAAACAATAAAGACGATAACCAAGTGAGTGAACCTAACCTCTCAAGTACACCTGCCCATAGCAGTCAAAGTGGGAAAGAAAATACTTCACAGAAGAAGCTTGGTTCAATGAGTGAAAACTATGAATGTTTTATGGGCGAATCGGATGTGAATGAAATATTTGATATTTCGGTTCTCAAAGGAATTTTTTCAAACTGTGTAAGATGTATTCATTGTAGTGAAGTTGGTCTGGAACTCTCCATAATAAAGCACGTAGGACTTGCTAGTGAAATACAACTGAAAAGTGATAAGTGTTCATACATGACCACCTTTTGGAACAGTGTTGCAGTAACTGCAACTGAAAAAAATGGTAGCAAAATCTACGAACACAACAACGAGCGATGCTTGCTTTAGACAAGGAACGCCTTCGGGCTGCAGACAGGGCTGTAAAGAGTCTAGAAATACAAGCAAGAGTAAACAGGAAGAGGAACAAGAGGAAGCTGGAGGAGGAGTTTGCAGGTCCTATGGACCTGGAATGCACTAAAAAGTTAATCCAATCTTTGTCGCTCGATTCCCAAAACTTTTATTTTCTCATACTAATTACATGTTTTCTAAGGATCTTCCAAACATATTTGTTTCAAACTTTCAGTAAATGTTACACAGTACCTTCTGCATAATTTAACACAGCCTTTTTCCAAAAAACTGTATATTTTTGAATATATAAATAAAAAATTGCAAAAAAATGTTGTGAATTTTCATTACAATTGAAAAAAATCATCTTTAATAACTGAACTAAAATTTTGTAAAATCCCTGTGTTAAGTTATAGCCCATATTCCAATAAATAATCTGTAAAAAGTTCAACTTCCTACCTCAAATACTTTGTGAGGAAAGATGTAATTTATAAGCGTTATTTTAACATTGCAAGTATAGGGCGTTCCGGAGCCCCTTAACGTAGGAACTGTTGCTATGCAACCTAGCAAACACCAACTCACACAGTACTCTGACAAACCACAGCGACATAGGTTAGATCCGAATGGTTTGAGCACATCGACTTTTCCCGAAGAGGGACGTTCGTCTGGGCAATACTAAAATGGGTAGGACCTCATTTGGTCGCTGGACTTGAAGTTCAGTACCAAGTCCCTTTCCCCACGCGGTGTTGGTGAAGGGATATCTATATCTACTCTTTCCTGGCCTCTTTTATTCTCTTCATAAATTACACCATAAATTTATAATTTCCTACTTCCAGATTCCTGTATTTTTCTTTAAAAATTAAGTGTAATTGCTGTAAGTAAATAAAAGGTAACATCAAAGTGCAGACAAAAGAGCTGCACGTAGCCACACATCCACGTGATGCTGCATGGGCAACAGTGCCCGTGGCCTCAGCTGCACAGCACAATTTTGCTGAGCGGTGGTTGGCTAAGAGGTCTGTGTGGAGCGCTGCTGCCTGCTTTAAGTAATCAGATGGCAAGCCCTGCCAGTCATAAAGCAGCTTGAAAGGAATGCAGTCTGTAAGAGCACTTCATACAGCTTTGCGGTTTCTATACATGCATCGATAATTCTATCAGCAAAGGTACAAATGAGCTACGTTTTAGTGAGCTGGGTGTCCACATTATCCAAAAGGTCCTTAAAACTGCTCTAGACATGACTGGTAGTATCTGCCAATGCCTGAATGTGAGTCATTGTAATTTGGCAGCCAAGCAGCATAACTGTTTGGTGTTATTTATAATGACCTTTTCCAAACTGGAGAGCTGTGTTTTGTATTACTCTGTGGTTCGCTGGTTGATTTATACATCCGCTTCTGCTTGCTGTAATGCATGAGAGATTTTTCTCCATGTCATTTGCATAGGCTGGCTATACCAAAAATTGTCTTCAGGATTTGACCACTTGTACAGGGTGTTTCAAAAATGACCGATATATTTGAAACGGCAATAAAAACTAAACGAGCAGCGATAGAAATACAGCGTTTGTTGCAATATGCTTGGGACAACAGTACATTTTCAGACAGACAAACTTTCGAAATTACAGTAGTTACAATTTTCAACAACAGATGGCGCTGCGGTCTGGGAAACTCTATAGTACGATATTCTCCACATATCCCCCATGCGTAGCAATTATATGGCGTAGTCTCTGAATGAAATTACCCGAAACCTTTGACAACGTGTCTGGCGGAATGGCTTCACATGCAGATGAGATGTACTGCTTCAGCTGTTCAATTGTTTCTGGATTCTGGCGGTACACCTGGTCTTTCAAGTGTCCCCACAGAAAGAAGTCACAGAGGTTCATGTCTGGCGAATAGGGAGGCCAATCCACGCCGCCTCCTGTATGTTTCGGATAGCCCAAAGCAATCACACGATCATCGAAATATTCATTCAGAAAATTAAAAACGTCGGCCGTGCGATGTGGCCGGGCACCATCTTGCATAAACCACGAGGTGTTCGCAGTGTCGTCTAAGCCAGTTTGTACCGCCACAAATTCACGAAGAATGTCCAGATAGCGTGATGCAGTAATCGTTTCGGATCTGAAAAATGGGCCATTGATTCCTTTGGAAGAAATGGCGGCCCAGACCAGTACTTTTTGAGGATGCAGGGACGATGGGACTGCAACATGGGGCTTTTCGGTTCCCCATATGCGCCAGTTCTGTTTATTGACGAAGCCGTCCAGGTAAAAATAAGCTTCGTCAGTAAACCAAATGCTGCCCACATGCATATCGCCGTCATCAATCCTGTGCACTATATCGTTAGCGAATGTCTCTCATGCAGCAATGGTAGCAGCGCTGAGGGGTTGCTGCGTTTGAATTTTGTATGGATAGAGGTGTAAACTCTGGCGCATGAGACGATACGTGGACGTTGGCGTCATTTGGACCGCAGCTGCAACACGGCGAACGGAAACCCGAGGCCGCTGTTGGATCACCTGCTGCACTAGCTGTGCGTTGCCCTCTGTGGTTGCTGTACGCGGTCGCCCTACCTTTCGAGCACGATCATCCTTCACATTCCCAGTCCGTTGAAATTTTTCAAATAGATCCTTTATTGTATCGCTTTTCGGTCCTTTGGTTACATTAAACCTCCGTTGAAAACTTCGTCTTGTTGCAACAACACTGTGTTCTAGGCAGTGGAATTCCAACACCAGAAAAATCCTCTGTTCTAAGGAATAAACCATGTTGTCTACAGCACACTTGCACGTTGTGAACAGCACACGCTTACAGCAGAAAGACGACGTACAGAATGGCGCACCCACAGACTGCGTTGTCTTCTATATCTTTCACATCACTTGCAGCGCCATCTGATGTTGAAAATTGTAACTACTGTAATTTCGAAAGTTTGTCCGCCTGAAAATGTACTGTTGTCCCAAGCATATTGCAACAAACGGTGTATTTCTATCGCTGCTCGTTTAGTTTTTATTGCCGTTTCAAATATACCGGTCATTTTTGAAACACCCTGTATATCTCCAACCCTGTTGGGTTATGATGTGTCGACAGAAGTGCCGACACAGTGTGATTTGAGGGGACCGCAATGCACGCTATAAACACACGAAGGATGGCGTGAGGTCTGAAATAGGATACGTAATGAATGCTATAAAGAAAAGTACGTAGCTTTTGGAATACTTAACTTTAATCCATCCTTGTTGTATACATCGTTCTTGATGAGACATGCTTTATACGATAAGTATCAGTTGCTATGTAAGGCTAATGGCGCCTTGTTAGGTCGTAGCCATGGACTTAGCTGAAGGCTATTCTAACTATCTGCTCGGCAAAGGAGCGAGGCTTCGTCAGTGTAGTCGCTAGCGAAGTCGTCCGTACAACTGGGGCGAGTGCTCTTCCGTATCTCGATACCTGCCTTGTGGTGGCGCTCGGTCTGCGATCACACAGTGGCGACACGCGGGTCCGACATGTACTAATGGACCGCGGCCGATTTAAAACTACCACCTAGCAAGTGTGGTGTCTGGCGGTGACACCACACGTTAAACTCCCGAGACTAACTCCATAGTCTTGGGTTGTGGACTATGGTGCCATGCAAAATCTTATTTCAGCAACTATTATTCCTTTTGTACAACTCTACGAGTTGGTGTTTGCTAAAGGCTATTTTTCCATACCCACTTATTACAAGCCAAACTTTGTGTCCACTGATGATCTTACATCACTGTGTCCAGCTGTTGCTAAAATAGTACGCCATTGCTCAGAGGACATAGCTCGAGAGCTTCTGCCACTCTGCAACAACACAGCAGGCTTTCCACCATGCTCATGTTTCCTGTGTTCACTTTGCCTTTTCACCTGTGCTCAGTGCCTGGAGCTGGAATTGGTACCCCTCACTGGGGTTGGATATGGACCATATCTTAAAGAAGAGGATATCGTCTGTTAGCATAGGCATGGGCCAGAATAACTACAGTGCTGTTCTGTTTCAACAACTTGACTCTACCTTTCCTTTCTTTTCCTTCTGCAACTCTCCTTCCCCCTTCAAAAGATTCTTCTGGTAATGGAAGCAGCGCCTTTGGGGTTCCTTTAAATGGATCAGTATGCCACGCATGCACTACTGCAGTGCTAGTTGGGAGCTGTAACGTTAACAAGTGGTGTCATTAATACTACTTGGTAGAGTCCTTGATGTCTCACCCTTAAATGCGTAGCTTTAACCAGTGTCCAACATGATAATCTGGAGATGCTGCTTGTTATTATTGGTATCTACCTGCCATTCCAAGTCTTCAATATTCACATTTTAACTTAGCACCACATACTTTTAAATCTGTTTGAAAAATGTCGAATAATTCACACATCTTTTCCTGGAGGGGTTTTGCATAGCCCAAAAGCAGACGTAATTTTTTTTAATCAAAACAGCTTCATATGCAGATAAGCCGATATAGTCATGGATCTTTAATTTGTATGCCACCACTACAGAATGGGGTGTGGGGTTCCAGGCATTACGGTGACTATTGATGTAGTAAATAAATATTTTAGCTGTTGTCCTGTGGTGTCTCTTAGTTCACCCATTTACCTGCAAGTGTAATGCATTAGTCCTGAATTTTTTAATGCATAATAGTTCATTAATTAACCATAACTTGTGCCACTGTCTCTGACTGCTGGTTTCCTATGACAATGACGGCCATGTAACATAAAAAATGAACAATTATCGTTAGTAAGTAACGGTTCAAATCTGGAATTTGAAAGATTACAACAAACATATCCACGCCAATCATCTTAAATGGTTTATGTGCGTCTGATAATTACTGTAATATAAAAATGTCCTGTTAAAATGACCTGTGAGGAAGTGGAAAACCCAATTGGAGTACACCTTTCGGCATTGCTTTGGTTTTAATCCTCATAATATCCCATCCAACAGGTTCTGAAAAATTTATGGTACATTTTTTAACCCAAATGACATTTACCAGCACCATTAAGGGCCAGTCGGATATGGTAATGAGGTTTTTGGTCTATTTCGCAGTGCTACTTCTAAATAATGACAACTACTTCACAGATCCTTAGCTGTAAAAAAAAACATTGTCTCAGATCATCTAGGGCTTCTTTATATTATATATGGGGTAGGTATCTGACTATTCATTGCTTCTAATACTGGTAGTCACAGCAAAACCAATATGCTTCACCGCCACCTAATGATTTCTTTTGTATGGTTACAACAGATGAACCCCAAGCGCTAGCACTCTCTTCTATGATCCCATCACATAAAAGCTAATTTACAAATTCTTCCATTACAGGCTATAAATGTTGTGCAACATGGTAATGTTTCTTACACAAAGGTATTTCATTCTCATTGTGAATTTCATGTTTAATTCGTGGCGTAGCAGGCAATAGTCCAGGAGGATTAAGTAACTCAACTTATTCCTCTAACAATCTCTCTGTGTCACATCCCTCTAAATGTGATATTTTCTCCGTCAATGTGGCTGAACTGACAGACTGCGCAGCTTCATAATGACTGTTATGAGTCTCTGTTTAATTAATTCCCATCCAGTACTTCTAAGGTGGCTACCACTGCACCAATTTATAGCTTCACTTCTTCGGAACTAAAGTTATCTATACTGATGGCCGCAATTGGCTTCCATCAATGTCCTGTATGTAGCGCAAACTTTTTTATATAAAACATTGGGCTTGTTCCAGCTCTTCACTCTCTGCCAAGCGCTCAACCATAAATAAAAAATTAACTGGAAAATCTGCTTCTATGTCTACTCAGATCAGTTTCCCCATACCGTATTGTATGACATCCTCAAACTGACTTTAAAGGAATTTGCACGCAGATTAGGTGGCCGCCGCTGACCTAGGGGAGATACTTGTGACAGTGTGGTTTTTATGGGAATAAAAAAGAGGAGGAATGGTGTTTCATTCAACTCTACTGTATGCTGTTCTATATCAAACCTTACCTGATCTTCAACCAGGATATATTAACACAGTAGCCGGCCGATGTGGCCGTGCGGTTCTAGGCGCTACAGTCTGGAGCCGAGCGACCGCTACGGTCACAGGTTCGAATCCTGCCTCGGGCATGGATGTGTGTGATGTCCTTAGGTTAGTTAGGTTTAATTAGTTCTAAGTTCTAGGCGACTGATGACCTCAGATGTTAAGTCGCATAGTGCGCAGAGCCATTTAACACAGTATGACTGTAGCCGCTGCCAGGTATACAGAGTACTATGACAGCTACTTAGAAGTTTAGTTTCTCCCACTCGGATTCTCAGTAATGCCAGACAGAGTGAATAAGCAGAACCCCCACCTACGCAGCCTAATCACCAGAGTGGTAAACTCAGTTTTATATCACCAAGTTCGTTCCTACTTACCAAGGATGCTTGTAACCCCACATCAAATTAAAACTTGCGCAATTTTCCTCTAACATAAAAAAATCTGCACTTAATCTGTACAGAGGTGTCCCACGCATACTTTTACTGATGGTGTTGTACAGTGTCCCCACTATCCCCTACCCTGTTTAATGGAGGCATGAGTTGTGCCCCTTGTGGCCATCTTCTACGTTTTTGCCAATCCCTGTGTGTCCAAGTTTTGCTCGGAGTGCATAAATCACTTACATGTTTCACATTGCTGTCTTATACAGTTACACATAATATGACCTAAATGACCACATTTAAAACTTACATTACGTGGACAAAAATAAGTAAACATCAAAAACACAACACATTACCATGCCTAATACGGTGCAGAAACCGTTGGCATTGAAAATAGCTTCCAGCCTTCTCGGAATGGATACACACAAATCCAAGGAGTATTATACCATTCTTCCTGCAAAACAGTGGTAAGTTCAGGTAACAATGAAGGAGGTGGATAGCAACCACGCACCCTTCGCACCAAAGTAGGGCACCAAGACTAAACAATATTGAGATCTGGTGACTGTGATGACCAGGTTCGACAGTTTATCCCCGTGTTCACAAAATCAGTCTTGGACGGCGCGAGCTGTGTGAGCCACCAAGGCTCAGTAACATTGATATATGGTGATTGTGGTGGCCAGTAGAGATGAGATAGTTCATCTCCGTGTTCACTAAACCAATCCTTAATGGTGCGAGCTGTGTGAACAGGGATCCTATCGTCTTGGAACACAGTACCACTATTGAGGATCAAACATTGTACTACGGAATGGACCTGATCAGCCAAAATGGTCATACAATTCTTGACAATGATGCGTCCATGCAGGGTAGCCACGGGGCCCATGGAATACCACGATATGGCTGCCCAAATCTCCGCCATATTTCGCTCTAAGTCAGAAGTTGGTAACAGTGTAACACAATACTCATCCGACCAAATTAGGTCCATCATTGCCCCATAGCCCAGGTTTTACATCTTCGGCACCACATTTTCCTGCAAAGGACATTTTCATTGCCTGCGAGTGGTTTTGGAGCTCCCCGCTTATGGAGCTTAAAACGTCTCTGTGAAGTTGTTTCATACGACGCTTGTCGAATTCGGTACAACTTATTCACTTAACTACCTGATTTTAGATCAATTCATGAACTCTTCCACAAAGACTGTGCACTCAAATAAGGCCTATTGAATATTATATGTGTGTTTTGATGTGGGGTTTCGGTTTTGTGTTGTGGGAAACAGTGAGTTGGTCATCGTCTACTGGGAGCAGACGATGTTGCTTCTCGTTCGAAGGAGAGCACAGGATGACCAACTTAAGTTTCCAATACCTGAACAGAGAGGTTTACCCACCTTAGTCGCAGGCTGTGTCGAAGGCTGTTTTGTGTGTGAGATTGGTGATGGAGGGCTACACCTCTGGTATCTTCCGCTGCACAGGGAGTTAGGTAATCTCGAAAGAGAAAGCGGCAGTCTTTGGTGAACGTTTGGTGAGTACGGATCGTAGCTCTTAAGGGGGGTATCAGGTGATAGGAAGCAAGTTGAGTTAGGACTTCATTATGTTTAACTGTTGAAATACCTGAGAACTTAAGCTGAACTGAAGTATGTGAAGCGAGTTATTTTTCCGAATGTGCCATAATTATGTTGTTTTAAATAGGCGATTTTTGGGTGTTTGAGTTAAAAGTGTGGAAGTTATTTTGTTCATTTTGTGTATCGATTTTGTGCCACGTGTTTGGTAATCGATGACCCTTCTGGTCCACCACGGCACCGCAATAGGCTTTATTTTAACAGTTTGCTTGTTTAATGAGCCATAATTTCTGCAAGAATGTCTGTTCTTTCGTGCGCTTTCTACAAAGCAGCACAACAGTTTGGTTCAAATGGTTCAAATGGCTCTGAGCACTATGGGACTCAACCGCTAACGTCATCAGTCCCCTAGAACTTAGAACTACTTAAACCTAACTAACCTAAGGACATCACACACAACCAGGATTCGAACCTGCGACCGTCGCGGTCGCGCGGTTCCGGACTGTAGCACCTAGAACCGCTCGGCCACCCCGTCCGCCACAACAGTTTGATTCGGAATGCACCACGTGCTCTAGTTCGGCCGGTTGCAAGCAGCAGACGCAGTTAGTATGTTGAATAATTATCGCACAACCTCGTGCATTGTTAAACCTCTGTCCAGAATAGTGCATGTGTAGAATCGTAATGCGAATCTCACTTAGATATTTTTATGGTATGAACACAAAGGAGATGATAGTATCATTGTCTCCCACCCCCGTTTTCTGTGTTTCTTCTTGCTGTAGTTAAATTGTGCTGTTACATTCTCACGTAATTCTTACTTAAATATTTCTAGTCGGGCACCAGTTATGTGTAGTTAGGATGTGCAACCAAATACTTACATACAATAAATAATCTACGTGAAAGATAAATTCTGTGGTGTTCATCTTACCCACTTACTCCGATTTCCAATCCTGAATTAATCAAGTCGCTTCATGCACGAAATGGAGTGCTACTTATCTGGCTACTTAAAGAAATTTGTATACTTGTAATTAAATTATTAAAGTAATCAAACTAATGATTTTCCAGCTTCGTTTTTTTCTAAATGGTTAGGAAGGGCTTTGGCTGGTGACGACCCTCAATTTCTGAATTTTTAACATTATTTGTGTGAGAGAAGTAGCTAGAAATGCGAGATAACGTACATGGCTCGATGAGAAACGTCGTAAAGATGGTAATATTTTACAAGCTCCCTTCGTGTTGTTTCGGTGCTGACAGGGTTCGCGAGGGCGACGTACAGTTTTGCAGTGACTTTATCAGCTGTTGTCCTCTTATTTTTTGGCACAGACCCTTTAAATGTCAGTCAGTCACGGTCACTCAGCGTACACTTTCATCCGCATTGTGACTTAGAGGGTGATGGTTCTTCTGATTTCCCTGTATGCAGTATAAATCTTCGGAATGGCGTTTCTTGAAATACGAAAAATTCCAGCGACCTTGCTTACGAAACCACCAACCATACGAGCACCAACAATCTGCCCATGTTCGAGTTCACTTAGCTCCGACAGAATGCACTCAAAACTACGCAGAGAACAGTTCTGACCATGCAACACGCAGGCTTGGCGAGCATCTGCATTTATGTTCGAGCATGCATTCTTGCAGTGTTTCCTTATTTTTGTCTAATTACTGCAATATATCTGTACTGAACGTCACTTTGTTTTCCCGGAATTTGGTGACTACGTCAATCTCTACTAATGCTGCCACAGTGGCTACCATTTCGTTTAAGGTCTTTGGGAATTCCATACATGTCCCTACGTGACGTTTCAGGCAGCAGAGTCCGCAGAAGTGCATTAAGTGCTCTATGCTTGGCTTGTTGTATATTGCCTTACTGGCGATGTCATACTCAGTCAATTCGTTTGTGTTCATATCAATATTTATAATGTGACATACAGATCCTTCCACTGAGTCTTGTTGCTGGTGAATTATACTGTTAAGCTGCTCTCTATAGTACGTTGACGTGTTTTTCCTCCTATACCTTCCTACTGACCCCTCTTTTCAGTCCTCAAATGACTGAGCAACCCTTAGTACACACCAATTCACACAAAAAAGAAAGCCTTGAACGACCAGAGATAGGAGGTTCATATTCACAGAACATATGCGTCAGTATGATTCTCAGAAATGATTAGCATTTCAGTCACCTCGGTTCAGCTTGTATCCTGTTGCCTAGTAGGCAAAGGGTCCGCCATGGGACCTGATACCTTTTTCCGTGCGTGATGACATCGACGCGTATAAAGCGCGGATAGCGTTATGTTGTATAGCCATTCATGCTGCATTCACCAGATTCCCAAGTTCATCTGAGGTGGGTAACATTGGATCTCAGCACTGCCCTGTTGTTTCACCATACCTCACATATTTTTGATTGGCGACAAGTTCGGTGATCTGGTGGGACAGGGCAAAAGGCTGACATCCTGTGACGCTAAGAAGGCACGTGATCTTGCAGCAACATGTGGTCGTGCATTGTCTTGCTGAGAAATTGTGTCTGGGGTGTTGTGCAGAAAGGGTAAGGCTGCGGGTCGCAGGATGTCATTCACGCAGGTCACAATGGTTACATAGCTCTACCACACACCACCTATGATTTGTGGTAGTACCCAACAGTAACTCACATCATATGGCCTAGAGTTGGCACTGTATGTCTTGTGCAAAAGCAGTCACTGTGATGCAGCTTCCCCTGTCTGCGGTGAAGTACAATGCGGCCATCATTTTCAAACAAACAGAACCAGTATCCTTCCGAAAACACTATCTGATGCTATTCCTGCCCCCAGTGACGTTGTTTTATACAGGGTGTACCACTAACTATTACCACCAAGAATAGCTCCGAAAGTATGATAGGAGCTGAAAAGTTTGTGGGACAAATGTTGCACTGGACAACGGGGGCCATAATATGACGTTGGTTTTTTGTTGCTAGGTAGGGTCGCTTCAGAGATATGAAGGTCAACTTCGTTTTTTAACATGGGATGCTATAGTTTGGTACTTATTTTCTGATAGCGGCTATCGAGACGAATCCAATGATGTGTAGCAGTAAGGCCTTTGAGGGTCAACGAAGGTCAGAAAGGTGGCATTAACGTCCATTTACAGAAGGTGTTCGAAGTGATGACCATTGGTATCAATGCAGTGCTGCTATCTTCTTATCATGGAATGAGTGGTATTCCTTATCACGGCGGCCCTTATCGAAGCACATGCTCTGACAGTTCTCTCTTACATATCTTCAGGTGTAGTTGGAATGTCTCTATAAACAATGTGTTTTACTAATTCCCACAAGAAAATATCCAGAGGCGTCAAGTCCGGCGAACGGGCTGGCCAAGACACATCTCCTCCGCGTCCAATCCAACGATTTGGGAACTGTCTCAGCAAATAATTTCTAGCCATCATCGAAAAATGTGTTGGGAGGCATTTCTTCCAGTAATAGACATAATGTTTCTTGCAGGAATGTGTTGTACTTCCTACCATTAAGATATCCTTCGATGAAATAGCGGCCTATAATTTTGTCCTCCTGAATCCCACATCATGCATTCACCGACCACGGTTTTTGGTGTGCAGCTTGCCGCAGCCAACACGGATTTTCAGTTGCGCAATAATGATTGTTATGCAAATTAACATATCCATGGTTCGTGAATGTAGTCTCATCAGTACATAAAATCAAGTTAATAAAAGTATCATCCCTCTGAATCTGAAGTGGAGCCCATCGGCAGAATTCAATGCGACACATACAATCCGTACCAATTAATTCTTGGTGGAGACTGATATGGTAAGAATGATATTTATGGCGATGTAGAACACGGACCTCACTACTCTGGCTCATGCCAGATTGCCTTGCGATTTGACGCGAACTAACACAAGGATCTCGAACCACAGTGGCAAGAGTACCAATTTCCGTTTCCTCGTTGGTAACTTTCCTTTGCAGGATATGTTTCCGATGCGTTAAAGATCCAGTTGTTCTCAATTTATCATACACATATTTAAATGTACGACGTGTAGGTTGAGTACGTTGAGGATATCTTTCAGTGTATAAGTCTCTAGCTCTCTCTGAATTTCATTGGCATTCTCCGTAAATGAGAAGGACATCGACTTGTTCTTCAAAGGAATACATGATTCACATTCGCTTCATTCGGCGATACTAGTCTTACCGTTCCTACTAGTGTTGTATTGCGAAACCATCGAATGGTGTTTACATGTCAATGTTACATTAGACGAATATTTACTATTTGCACGATATACGAAAGAGAATTGTCAGAGCATGTGCTTCGATAAGTGCCGATGTGATGAGGAATACCACTCAGTCCATGATAAGAAGATTGCAGCACTGCATTGATACCAATTGTTATAACTTCGAACACTCTCTGTAAATGGACGTTCGCGCCACCTTTCTGACCTTCGTTGACCTTCAAAGTCCGTTACACATCATTGGATTCGTCTCGATAGCCGCTATCAGAAAATAAGTATCAAACTATAGCATCCCATTTTAAAAAGTAAAGTTGACCTTCATATTTCTGAAGCGACCCCAACTTGCAACAAAAAACCATCGTCATATTACGCATTATGGCTCCCGTTGTCCCATGCAACATTTGTCCCACAAACTCTTCAGCTCCTATCAGACTTTCGGATTTATTGTAGGTGGCAATAGTTAGTGACTCACCCTGTATACCATTGTTGTCTAGCGAGTTCCTGCACATTCGTCAGAGGTAGGCGGAGTAGTGGACGACGCGCATGTAACCCATGCCGCAATAAACTGCGACAGACCGTCACTCCTGATAGTTTACGATGTGATATACTGTGCACTGTTGCGCAAGAGCCGAGGAGGACGTAGATCTGTCCTGCAAAGCCATTCAGATGAGGTGTCGATCTTCTCGTAGGGTGGTCTGTGTGATGACTGAACCATCTGGTCGTGTTCTACGGCCTTCCGTGAACCATTCTGCACACACCCGTCGCACTGCCGAACACTTCGCCCCAAACGATCAACAATTTCCCAGATGGATGCATCACATTCTCTCATGCCAACAATGCACCCTCTTTCAAACTCACTGATTTGACGGTACGGTTCGCGCATACGTCTGCGAGGCATCCTGCACGTCTGCTCAAGTGACATTAATCCATTATCTTCGGTGTATAGCGACAACGAGAGCAGCAGGCACATTTTAACGGTAGGTGGTGTTGCGCCACAGTATCAATGTTGACCTTGAATCCGTGGGACTACATGATTCAAATGCTAATTATGCAGAACATACTAATATACATGTCCTATGAAACTGAACGTCCTGTCTCTAGTTGTTCAAGGTGTTACTGTGTTTTTCTTAACATTAGAGTATTTCATGGCATATTACATAAATCCCTGCTAATTTCACTCTAGCTATGCTTTGTAACTGTGCATCACTCCAATTTTTCCACCTGTAAATTATTAAAAAATGATATCATCCACTTGTTTTCCGAACAAGACTTTACTAGGAGACCTATGTTAGTGTCATCGATGCATATGGTTATACTAGAATGTGGCCGTTCAGTCCTTCCTCTGTTAGTCTTTCCAATTCAATATCCAATCTATGTTATCCACCCGTGCCTCAGCCAGTTGATCCAGCAGATACAGAACTGTATCCTGAGCCGAAATCTCTTTAGATATTTTACTCGCTTCATCACTTAAACTCCACAGTGTACCCAAACTAACAAGGAGGAAGAAAACACATGAAAAATCAACCATACATTCCAAAAAAGACTTCCAAGGCCGGTACTTATACTGTTACGTAGAATACTCCTGATTCGGAACCAGTTTCATTGCTTCCAGAATGAGATTTTCACTCTGCAGCGGAGTGTGCGCTGATATGAAACTTCCTGGCAGATTAAAACTGTGTGCCCGACCGAGACTCGTACTCGGGACCTTTGTCTTTCGCGGGCAAGTGCTCTACCAACTGAGCTACCGAAGCACGACTCACGCCCGGTACTCACAGCTTTACTTCTGCCAGTACCTCGTCTCCTACCTTCCAAACTTTACAGAAGCTCATCGAGGACTATTTCCGAGACATGTTCCGTCGAGAAGCGACAGACGACGCGGCAACTGCTGAAATCCTCCAGCAGACGAGGAGCGTGCTCACAGACGCAGACAGGGCGTTGCTGACAGAAAATGTCGACGTGGATGACATCAAAGAAACGATGAGGACCAGCGCAAGAGGAAGAGCACCCGGCGCCGACGGCATCCCGCTCGAGTTCTACCTCGCATATTGGGACGTGCTAGGAGAGCAATTCACGGAAATGGTGAACGAGATACTCGATGGGGCGGAAATTCCACCTGGGCTGACCGAAGGGACCATAACACTCATCCCTAAGAAGAGAGCCGCCCGCCGCATTGAAGAGTTTCGTCCGATTACGCTCCTCAACGCCGACTATAAAATAATAGCGAAATGCATCGCAAACAACCTGAAATCGGTGATGAGGAAAGTCATCAGTCCGTGGCAAACATGTGCGGTACCAGGGAAAAATATATTTGACGCCACATGCACCTACAGGGACATAATAGCACAGGCAGCCACCACCAGAAGCGCAGGTGCCATAATTTCGGTGGACTTCAACAAAGCCTTCGACAGGATCGACCACAAATATCTCGTAGAGACACTAAATAGACTCGGGTTTGGGCAAAAATTCATCGCAATCATCCATAAGATACTAAGTACTGCAAGATCGACAGTAATAATCAATAGTTGGGAAACAAAACTGATAAAACTGGACAGATCCGTGAGGCAAGGCTGTCCATTGTCAATGGCTCTATTCGCTATAGCACTGGACCCACTCCTGCGGAAACTCACAAACGACATCAGAGGCTTCTCCGTAGGAGGCAAAGCAGTAGCATGTGTAGCCTACGCTGACGACCTAGGCATCTTTATTGAAGACCAGGAAGATATTGGGAGAGTAGAAACCATCATGAATACATTCCAAAAAGCGTCAGGCGCCCAAACCAACCCCAAAAAAACAGTGCTACTGCCGATAGGGAATCAACGACTCAAACCAGACAGCCAATGGTATAAAATAGCAGAAAGCCATAAAGTTCTTGGAATATATATACAGTCTTGTCCACTTAGAATGGCCGCATACAACTGGAGGGACGTGCTACACACCATAAGAGGTCTCTCCAGACAGCACGCGAACCGGAAGCTAACAATCCACCAGAAAACAGAACTGATAAACACGACGATCCTGTCGAAAGCTTGGTACCTGGCGCAAATCTTAAGCATCCCGACAGAAATTGCGCGAGCACTAACGAGCGCAGTGTACTACCTGTTGTGGCGTCGAAATATATTCAAAGTGGCGCAAGCAACGTGCTCGCTGCCAACAAAAGAAGGGGGACTAGGTCTAGTTGATATAAAGACTAAATGTGCAGCCCTTCTACTGAAACGAACGCTCGCCATCCAGGACAAAAACCCTGACAGCGTCACAGCCAAGATAATTGGAAGATACAAGCCCGCATCACAAGAAGCGCCGGTCGACACGAGACACATTCCCTGCAAAATGCGACACGTCAGGCTGCACTACGCCAACAAAAGTTACGTTCTGGACACCGTGGCGAATCCCAGCCACAGAACAGCCAAGAGAATATACTGGGCCCTCAGGGGGAAGCCGGAAAAAAACAAAATTGAACAAAAACTCCCGCAATACAATTGGAAACAAATATGGGGGAACGTCTCAGAAAACGTGTTACCTAAACATGCGAAGGAGACGTGGTACAAAATAATTAACAGAACGGTACCAACCAACCAAAGACTGGCGGAGATAAAACTCGTCGCAAGTGACAAGTGTGACGTATGTGGCATGATCGACACCCTCGAGCACCGATTCACGTGCGGGAATGCCATCAACATCTGGGAAGCGTGCCAGCAGATGGTGGCCCACATTAACAGAACGGCGCCGGGAAGCATCACAGTGGAAGCAATCACCGCCCCAGACTGCAACCCATTTCCACGACCCAAGCGACTGGCGACTCTCTGGATCCTCGCCATGACGGCACACGCCATCGTAGCGCGGAGGCAGACCGACCGGCTGGCCTTCCTGATGGACCTCTGGGAGGAGAACAAGACGGCCCAGCAGCACAGGCGATACCACGAGAAATTCAAAAACTTCCTGCAGATTCCACTGCAGACAGCAATCGCCAGAGTCCTCCCCAGCCTGTGACCCCCAGCACCGCCACCAGCCACCTCACCGCACTCACCACAAGAATAACGTGTGCAGTGATAGTGAACAAGTGCAACACAAAAGATAAAGAGCTTTCTCTTCTCGCATCAAATAGTGAAGTATAGTACTATAAAGTGTTCCTTCCTAGTGGAATCAGTGACACAAAGTGCTCCCTAGTGGAAAGTGCCAACTACTCATTATTATTAGATATTTGATTTCCTTTACCTTGTGCCTACAAAATTCTATTGATTACTCACACTATCCTTTCTGCTTCTCTTATGTAATATGACAAAATTTTCTCCCTTCTTCAGTTAGGTATATTCTGTAGTATATGTAAAAAAAAAAAAAAAAAAAAAGTTTCTTCCACTTCTGCTCCATCTATCGTGGTGACGCTCCTTCATACTGTCCCACTAAACAGTGTAACTAGAGGAAGAGATCAAACCAGAATACACAATGTGCCTATGTCATCACAAGTGCATCACATACAGAAACATAAACTCAAATCAATGCAACGATGCCAAATATAAACTGTTATGCCTGTCCTGCAATGTCTACCCCCCTCAAAAAAAAAAAAAGACGACAAATGGCCATGTAAAAGGGTTTAAGGAACAAACAATAAGAGAAAAACGAAAAAGGAAAATATAAAAACGAAAACATATAAAATGACAATAATATTAACCATCACTAGGATAATAGATTAATAGAAAAATGTCTTTTTTTTTTTTTTAAATGCATCGTTGTTAAAATATTTAAATAAATATATATGGTTACAAAAAAAAAAAAAAAGTTCGAGTCTCGGTCGGGCACACAGTTTTAATCTGCCAGGAAGTTTCAGTTTCATTGCTGTCTTCCGTTGACCATTCATCCGAATCTTCAGAATGTAATCTACCCCTTCCTTTTTTGTTGTTGCTACTGTCCACGATGGTGAAGTCTTTTCAGAGGATTCAAGAGGAGTAAGATTTACAATAAACTTTTCTCGCAGTGTTGGCTCCAGTTCTTTATGTCTAGTGGTCTGATTCTTGAAGCTAAAATTGTCACGTTTTGGGTTCTCATGGTTAAACCTAATTGATCTAAATAATTTTGAACAACGTCTTTGCACAATATTTGTTTTTACGATTATTTATTGCCTCGCATTTTACTATGTCACCTGTATTTTGAATTTTCACATTAACAAAACCGAAATTACGTTCTTCGTCCAAAATAAAAAAAAAAAGAAATACGTGCCATCACATCAGAGGCATGCTTACTGCTACTGCACACTGCGATAATAACAATATTACAAAGGGTCTACAGTTTTTCTTGACACATGAATTTCTATTAGCTTAGATTATTATTTTGTAAATGAATCCAGAAATAAACTTAATAAACAGTACTGGATAGCGTAATAAGTATTAGAAATTTTAAGTATGCCAAATATTTTATAATTTCAAATGTTTCTAAAACAACCATTTTAACTGTACATCCACAGCCAGTACATATAGATTGTAACAACGACAACAAAGCAATTCCCTTTCATAACTTTTAGCTTGAAATATAACTTATTGTGTATAAAATTATATGAAATTTTTCAGTGAAACAACTGAGACAATACTGACTTGTCCAAAATTCTAAAAATATTTTTAGTATCGACTACTACTGTTGAGGAAAAGTAAAGGTAGAGGATGATGTCCCTTTACAGGTAGTTACTTCTTACACCAAAAGTGACTGTGTGCCAGGATAACTTGGAATAGGTGACTGATTCTCTATCAGAGAATGATGTGGATGCAGCAGAAGAAGGCAGCCCATAGATAAATTCTCATTCATGGCGTGTTTTTTACAGTCATTCAGTCTTCTTGGCCAGTGCCACCGATTTCAGGGATCTCGGAATTGCGCCAAGTATGCTGCCATAGCGTCTCCCTTCGCAGCTGTCCCCACTGCGCCGCCCTTGTCTACCACAGCACATACCAAGTGCCCACTGATGCTGTTAGGCCTTGAGGACATCGCGTTATCGAGCCCTCTGCCACTGTATAGGCGAACGTGGTCAAGTAATGGTAGAACAACTGGTATCCTGGTTGTACACT
Organism: Schistocerca serialis cubense; assembly: GCF_023864345.2. NCBI lineage: Eukaryota > Metazoa > Arthropoda > Insecta > Orthoptera > Acrididae > Schistocerca > Schistocerca serialis. The sequence continues at coordinate 151,300,337 of NC_064640.1, forward strand.
GGGACATGGATGGCTACAGCTGGCTGTCTCTGGCCCCAGTGGCTCTGGGCTGGAGTTACCTCAGTTCAAGCCCCAGTGGAAGTGACATCAGCTGGATCACAGTGAGCAGACAAACCGTGGCGTTAGAACACAGAGCTGCCGAGAACTTGGGTGGTAGCAGCTGAGGGTCTGAGTCCCAGCTATGTAATTTCCATCACAGATGCATCTGACACAAGGTGGGCATTTAACATAGCCCAGCTGCTCGATGATGACTTGCTGGCATAGGAGGAGGGGTGGGGGGGGGGGGGGGCTAAATACTGCTGTCAGGAGACTTAGTAGAAGGAAAAGATCACACTGAAGCTTCTCGAAGACTGGTCTGCAGTATCGACGGCACCCGGCGCAACATGCACCGCTCACAGCTACCCTGAAGTTGGCACATTTCAATCTCCTAATAACACGCCGCCGGGTGAGCTCGCTCTTCCATCAATCACTGTCTCATGCCATCATAGGACGCAAAATTCACATGACCTCACTGCCTGAGATATTGTTTTGCTAGTGCATTTTTCTAAGTTGCCACTCTCAGAGTTTCGTCAGAGACTTAGCAAACCTACAGAACTATCAGCCTTAGTACGCAAGGTTGCTGTGAGGAAAACAACATTGACATAGTACGATGCTACTAAATATAACTGGTATCAGTGATTTCCCTGATTTTATCAGCATTCAAGTCTATTTGCTTCTATCAAAAACACTACTTTCACTGTATATAATTTAGCACCGAAGAAGGATCTACTGAATTATCAAGTGTATGTGTTGTAAATAAATAAAAAAGTTCTCGGCTTTCCAGCCGCATCAAGTGATTAAAATTACACGAATATTCGGCTAAGCACTCCTTTACCATTGTCAAGTGGTGTGACTTCCAGTGGGCTGCTGGTACAACCTTTATATACACTAGCAGCCGGATGTGACGTTACAGGTGCCCGCGGCATGGTGAAACGTCCCCTTTGAAAGATTAATTCAATAAACCCTACAAAAGAATGGCGCTGACTAACAATAACCTATACCTTTCATGAATCACTTACATCACAAAAATCTTCGTTACTCGAACCACTGCAGTACAGTGAGCGCCAATACTGCCAGCTAAATAAAAGATTCAAACTACTGAAGGCACTAACTACTGATAGGCACAGTTAGCAAATGAAAGATTTTGATAGAGAACAAACAATGTATTTACCTTAATAGCGTTCAAAAGTCAAAATATATATATAATTTTGTGACATCCAATTAAACAAATTTCCTTTTTCTGACGAACACACGTCCAGATCGTCCGTTCAAAACTCTGGCATCTCTCCCCCACATCCACCACTGTTGGCGGCTCACCTCCAACTGTACAACGCTACGCGCTGTTCACATCTAACTGCCCAATACTACACAAGCTAATATTCCTACAATGAGTCCAACCAGCCACAGACTGTACACAGCGCAGTCAGCGATTCTCATATACAGCACTACATGGCGTTACCAACATAAAAACCTAAACAGCTTGTTTACGATGGCCATATACGGGTATAAGTTGACTCAGCGTTCGAGGCGCCATCTTCAACAGCATGATCGTGGGGTCTCACCGTCTCTATTTAGGGTACTGTCGATGATTTTTATTTCAATGGCTTCTTTAATTGTACAATCCTAGAAGCCGTCAGTACCAGCCATGCTGGATGTTTCGACAAATTTTAAAAGGTGTCCGTTTTCTACAGTATGCTCAGCTAAAGCAGATTTCTCGGGGTAACGTAGGCGATTAACCCTCATACTCCTTCCTGCATTGTTCCACAGTGTGTACTGCGTAAGACTGGCTGGACTCGCAAGGTATCTTGTAGACCCCCAGGAGCTCTAAGACCTGCTGCGGCTTTAACTGGTCTCAGTAATTGACGGATTTTTGTCGGAGGCCTGAAAATTGGTTTTCTCTTGTGTCGTTTCATCATGCAGCTTACTTTGGCCGGCGTGGAGCCACAGAACGGTAAACAAGCAAGTTCTCTTTCCTGCTCCTCGTAGGTGGGCTTATTGTGAGTCTTGCTTGAAATCACTTCATTTCTAGTCGTTGTTCCCGAAGACCTTGCATAGGTGGCTCAGCTCATGGGGCTGGTTATCACCGTATGACATAATTCTTGCACGATACAGCAATGTTTGTAGAACACTGCGATTCTATGCCTTGTGATAATTGCCGATGACGTGCATGTACAGATCAGTGGGGGAGGTTTTTCTGTAGACGTTGTGCCCAAGGCATCCATTTCGTTTTCGGCAGACGAGTACGTCGAGGAAGAGCACGATAGCCCCTTTTTCTATTTCCATGGTAAACTGGATGTTACTTTTTGTGCAGTATTATCGCTGCAAGACTCTCCATTCTTACAGTGTTGTAAATAAGGTCTTCAGGTGTAGATGTCTGATCGTACTTGATGGCCACCTATACTACGGACACATGACGGTCAATGCCCAGGTACTATGCAATTGCCTCGCAAAAGTAGGTCAGAGACTCACTGCACAGGGCGCCGTGTCAACATGGGTCGTTGCTGCATCTACTGGCACAGTTTGATTCACTACAGTTTCTTCTTGTCCTGCCCAGTGAGCTTCTGTAACATCTGATGAAGTCCCGCTCGCTGCCACGGCCAGAGTCCATGCGCACTTTGCCACATGGGGTGCGCGACAGAAATCACGAGCTGTATTGTTCCGTAGACATCCTTGTTGGTGGTCTTCGATTGGTGCTACATCCAGTTACTCACATAGTATTACGCTAAATAGGAGTCATCAGTCCCTCTAAGGCCCTCGAGGCAGGGTTAAAATTTTACTTCTTCTGTTACCATTAGTCAGTGTCCCATAGCAATCCACATACACGCGAAACACTCACAAATCCTAGCACTACTGTCAGTTTCTATTATGTCATTGACCAATTTCTACCATTTACGCTGTAAACAACACATGACCACGGTCTGAAGTCAAGAAGTATATGGACACAAACAAGAACTCCCCACTTCAAATTTCCACTGGACCTAAATGAAATTCATTGCCTTCTAATAAATGTTGCCCATTCTGCCTCGTTGTTATCCACCTAGCTAAGTGCTCCATGCAGAGCTTGGCGACCTCTTCCTACAGACTCTGTGTGCGCTCGCTAAACGACAGCACCCGCCTCGGAAATGGGCAGCTGACTAAGCCGATTCCCACAATCGCACACGTAAACGCACTTCCGAACAGATTCGAAACTTTCTGCACAGAGAAATCCACCAGCCAACGTGCTCAAGCGTAAGTGCACAGTTGAAGGCAAGTTTGAACAGCGCCTCCTCCCGCTTCTGGCTACGGGGAGTGTGGCTGTTACCTGTTTGAGCAGTGAGCACCAAGTAGCTGGACTCTACTCGGAAAATTTCTTCTGCCGCTTTGAAGCTGCCAGATTCGAACAGGCGCAGAACTGTCTGAACTGTTAAAGTGACGGGGGGGAGAGGGGGTCTCCACGTGATCCGTGTTTACGCTTCGTGATTCTGTTCTTTTCTCTTCGAATACAGCTACGACGTCAATTGAAAACGAAACGAGTTTCTTTCAGTGAGAGCTATCAAGTGAATTAATATACATTCCCATAATCTCGGAAGACTAAGAAATTATGTTTTTGGTTTCAGTTTTCCTATTTAATTTTCTTTCTGAGTTATTATCAGATCAAGCATTAATCATGTTGCAGAACATTTAAATTATTTTGTCAGTTTGCTAAAGTAAACTGCTCTTTGTCGCAGAGGCTGTTAATTTATTTTGCAACACTATTGTCTACTCTCTACTGTTCATTCAATTTGAAGTACACAGTTTCACTTTCTTTCATGTATGCATTAACAGATCACTTTTATGCCATAATAAAGAACCAAACATGAAAGAATACAGTATTCCAGGAAAATTGGTACCTCGAAAATCTCAGGTACTTCAGTATGACACTGATCATACGAATGAGCTCTTTAAGCCAAATTATGCTTTATATTATGGTTTCGAAAATATAAATGCTCCTGTAGTATTCTCTGATGTCCCGTTTCTCTTATAAGGTAGGATCTCTGAAAGCCATATGTACGAACATACGTAAATGTTCACACATAATGTCTAAGCAGGCGAATTTGACCAACAGTATTGCACGTCTGGTACCGCTTCGTGTTTTTCTTTTTCTTAAATTTAGGTTCAAATGGTTTAAATAGCTCTAAGCACTATGGGACTTAACATCTGAGGTCATCAGTCCCCTAGACTTAGCTCTGCCTAAACCTAACTAACCTAAGGACATCACACACATCCATGCCCGAGGCAGGATTTGAACCTGCTCGACCACAGCTTAAATTTAGGAAGGACGTTCTTTGGTAAATTATAAACTGGCAATACACCGTGTTTTATCGTTGTAGCTTCCCACATGGTTTTATATTAATTCCTAAAGTAAAATACAAACTGTCAGTTGTACAGTTTCTTGGCTTCACAGATAATCTTATCGAATTTTACACAGTTTAAAATAGACATGAAATAACTTCATGTCATTACCTCTGGTTTATACAAGCAGCTGTCTTCTTGTCTTGTTTCTGCTGGCAGTTTGTATTCCTTCTTACTAGCATTTGCAGATATACATCGTAATAGTATTGCAGAGAACCACTACAAAAACGTCTTTATTAAAGTCACCACACTTCAAAATGTTAGGTACTTTGAACTAGAAACCCTAATTTTGAAATGAGTGTTATGACAAATACTGCTTACGTAATTTTGAATCATTATCCGGATATAATATGATAAAAGAATTGCCCTGGGTACAATAACTCCGTATGTCCCCTCAGATCAACATTCCACATGGCCACGTGATGCCTCAGTACGCACGAAACTCTAAACAGAAATACGGCGAGAAGTTTTGAACAGAGCAGACACAGAGCATTGGTCCATATGTCACCGTAGCTGCACAGGCACAGTAACGCCTGTTCTCCGGCCCTTGAAACTAGGTCCTTAGCAGCTGCTCAACGAATCTCTCTTTTTCCACGCTCCAAATAGTTACAGACCCTTCAACCAGTCATCCGGCCTGAGTGACCGTGAGGTTCTAGGCGCTACAGTCTGGAACCGAGCGACCGCTACGGTCGCAGGTTGGAATCCCGCCCCGGCCATGGATGTGTGTGATGCCCTTAGGTTAGTTAGGTTTACTTAGTTTTAAGTTCTAGGCGACTGATGACCTCAGAAGTTAAGTCGCATAGTGCTCAGAGCCATTTTTTCAACCTGTCGGCCTCCACAGCAGAATGTAAGCACTCCAATTGACAATTTCTTTTTACCGCACATGGTAGTGCTGTGAGGTGCTGCTGCCGCCGACACTTTCAGAAGTTTGTTCCCAGTGGGTATTAGGGGACATCAGCTACCTTGTGGAATACAGAGAGTACTGTACTGCATTGGCTCCTTACTTAGCTTGCATTTATCGCGAATCTCTTGCCCAACGTGAAGTCCCGAGCGACTGGTAATAAGCGCAGGTGACGCCTCTATATAAGAAGGGTAGAAGGACGGATCCTCAAAATTACAGACCAATGTCCTTAACATCGGTTTGTTGCAGGATTCTTGAACATATTCTCAGTTCGAATATAATGAATTTTCTTGAGACAGAGAAGTTGCTGTCCATGTATCAGCACGGCTTTAGAAAGCATCGCTCCTGCGAAACGCAACTCGCCCTTTTTTCACACGATATCTTGCGAACCATGGATAATGGGTATCAGACGGATGCCATATTCCTTGACTTCCGGAAAGCGTTTGACTCGGTGCCCCACTGCAGACTCCTAACTAACGTACGAGCATGTGGGATTGGTTCCCAAATATGTGAGTGACTCGAAGACATCTTAAGTAATAGAACCCAGTACGTTGTCCTCGATGGTGAGTGTTCATCAGAGGTGGGGGTATCATCTGGAGTGCCCCATGGAAGTGTGGTAGATCCGCTGTTGTTCTCTATCTACATAAATTATCTTTTGGATAGGGTGGATAGCAATGAGCGGTTGTTTGCTGATGATGCTGTGGTGTACGGGAAGGTGTCGTCGTTGAGTGACTGTAGGAGGATACAAGATGGCTTGGACAGGATTTGTGATTGGTGTAAAGAATGGCAGCTAACTCTAAATATAGATAAATGTAAATTAATGCAGATGAAAAGGAAAAAGAATCCCGTAATGTTTGAATACTCCATTAGTAGTGTAGCGCTCGACACAGTCACGTCGATTAAATATTTGAGCGTAACATTGCAGAGCGATATGAAGTGGGACAAGCATGTAATAGCAGTTATGGGGAAGGTGGATAGTCGTCTTCGGTTCATTGGTAGAATTTTGGGAAGATGTGGTTCATCTGCAAAGGAGACCGCTTATAAAACACTAATACGACCTATTCTTGAGTACTGCTCGAGCGTTTGGGATCCCTATCAGGTTGGATTGAGGGAGGACATAGAAGCAATTCAGAGGCGGACTGCTAGATTTGTTACTGGTAGGTTTGATCATCACGCGAGTGTTACGGAAATGCTTCAGGAACTTGGGTGGGAGTCTCTGGAGGAAAGGAGGCGTTCTTTTCGTGAATCGCTACTGAGGTAATTTAGAGAACCAGCATTTGAGGCTGACTGCAGTACAATTTCAATGCCGCCAACTTATATTTCGCAGAAAGACCACAAAGATAAGATAAGAAAGATTAGGGCTCGTACAGAGGCATATAGGCAGTCATTTTTCCCTCGTTCTGTTTGGGAGTGGAACAGGGAGAGAAGATGCTAGTTGTGGTACGAGGTACCCTCCGCCACGCACCGTATGGTGTATTGCGGAGTATGTATGTAGATGTAGATGCAGACATTCGTGTCTGGAAACAAACGGGTCGAAGCCGGCTACCAGCATTTAGCTGTATCAGGAGAAGACTGGCTTTTTATCTCAATACAGGAGAATTTTCGGCTTCTACCACAAGCTGGAAAACCGGCACTTTCGCTCACAATAACGACCAATACTAACTGATGGTCGCAGTCAAAAACGGGTATCTTACAGTGTAATGTAATTTCAGACTCGCACTACCCTTTGAGTACTTGAAAGACGGCAACGTTCCACTATTATTCGGATTCCAGTGCATGTCCGTCCATAGCTCGCAAGATAATGCTTTCGTCTAGATGAAAAAGTAAAGGGGAATCCACATATAGTCATGCTATATGTGGTGAAGTACTGTGACACCGAAACTCAACTTCGTGTTTTTGATGGTTGTACGGTTTTTGTATATCTTACGGAATGGCTGTGTCTTGCGAATATACGAATTTGGTGAATGGATCGTCTGTTCAAGCACCACAAGAAACTAACAGGAGTAGCAGGAATGGGAATTTTTAACTAGCAGTGAAGCAGTTTCATAAAATTATTTTAAAGCTATGGAAATGTAAAACGGGCTGGCTGATGTAAAATTTTGCTTTTCTTAGAACCCAGTGCATATTCTTTCGAACCGTGGTAGACTCCTTTTTTATGTGAGGTGCATGTGGAAACCGTATATCCCTAATAACGGAACGTGAGTCGTCCGCAGAGGGTATTTTCCATTGTGTGAGACGCAATGGCCAGCTCGCATGTTGTTGGCACTTTACTGCTGCCATGTTATGACTGGCCCCTAATGTGAACCATAATGAAAGGAAATGGTGTCGTAATCTCGTAGTGAACCGTATAAACTATGAGAATGTTTTATGCGTTAGTCGGTATACGTACATTTCGGACTTAACCACGACGCAGGGGTGGTGTCGGTCACGTATACGCAGGAAACGTAATCCGGTTCGTCTGTGCTTCTGACTCGCTGCAGATCCATCTGAAATCCTATTTGTCGTTTATAAAAACGATTGCTGAACTTCCTGTACGTGTGTTGTCTACACTAGTGTCCAAAATTAAAGCAACAAACGGAAATTTTGTAAGATCTCGTTCATTTTGCCACAAAACAGTGTTAACAGCTAACAGTAAAGTAGAAACAATGCAAAGAACTCAGAAACAACTGCAACAAGCATAACGGTAGACAAAAACGTTCTTCGTTCTTTCCAATTTAACAGATCTGCACACACATTCCGACAACTGGTTAATGTGCTCAGTATAGGGTGTTGTCGCCTCTAGCAGCAGTACGGGCCTGACAACGACGGGGCATGCTATGAATGATGTCATCAGTCTCATGTTGAGGCAATAACTCCCATTCTTCCTCCAGAGCTGCTCGCAGTATTGGAGAGTGGTTGGTGGATGCTGCCGTCCCCATAGTGTGTCCCAGTCATGCTCTATGGGATTCAAATCGGGAGAGCGAGCAGGCCACGCCATTTGTGCAATATCTTCCATTTCTAGAAAACATCAACCACCCATGCTCCCATGCTCTAAGAGGTCGAGCATTATCGTGTATCGATACGACGTCTGGCACCACAGCTTCTCGCAACAACCACAAATGAGATCCCAAGATCTCGTCACGATACCTGACAGCAATTTAACCTTGCCGATTCACCCATACAATTTCATGAAGAGGGGTTGAAGTTGTAAACATAATCCCTGCCCACACCATTAAGGATCCTCCTCGATATTGGTCTCTTTCCACAAAGCTTGGATTCCGAAATCGTGTTCCACGTTCCCTCCCTCGAGAATCACTCTCCAGACTAAATCGAGACTCATCTGCAAAAAGAACGCTCGCCCACTGTTCGACCATCCAGGTGGCACGTTGACGACTCAACTCTAGACGTTGCTTTCTGTGTAGACGCATCAGAGATACACATACAGGTCTCCGAAGATGAACGCTACTCTTCCGAAGACTTCTGTATGCCATATGTCTCGGTGCAACACGTTCAGTGGGTGCTGCGAGGTCAGACGCGAGTTGCCGTACAGTACTAAGGCGGTACAGTCGTGCCCTTACGGCCAAATAATGGTCCTCTCCTTTTGATATCGCACTTGGACAGCCGTGCCCTGGTCTTCGGGATACAGTTTCGGTCTCTATAAATTGTTGACACATCCGAGAAACAACAGAACGATTCACATTAAGCCTTCGGGGCACAGTAGTTTGCGACCATCCTGCTTCCATTCTTCTTGTGGCCCTCCACCGCTGAGAATCTGGTAGGCGTCTTCTTTGTGCCATACTGCACCATCTGTGACTGTGTACACAGCGACTATGGATGTGGGACTAGCTGGCAAACACGGCCCATTTTGATAGGTGACCTGACGTCATCGTTGACGTAGTTGTCCATTGACCGGAATGCCATCTTCCGTGTACAACACGATTTTACGAACACCTTTTGACATTTTGTATGATTATACAGTGAATTAGACACAGCACTGGGAAATAGCGGTTTGTTGCTTTAATTTTTTGCACCAGCGTATTTCGTGGGGTTGGGTAGGGTTGTCTGGGGGAGGAGACCAGACAGCGAGGTCTTCGGTCTCGCCGGATTAGGGAAGGACGAGAAAGGAAGTTGGTCGTGTCCTTTCAAAGGAACCATCCTGGCATTTCCCTGGAGCGATTTAGGGAAATCACGGAAACCAGGATGGCCGGACGCGGGATTAAACCGTCATCCTCCCGAATGCGAGTCCAGTGTGCTAGCCGCTGCGCCACCTCACTCGGTCGCGTATTTCGTCAAATTTCCTTAAAATGAGCCGCTGTTGAGGAACAGATCCAAGGTAAAGATTTCGTCCGCGTCATTTCACTTTTATCACTATCCGAGACTCAAATTTACATCTGGCGTTTGATGTTACACATGGAACACATGTTTCCGAACAGTATTTTTGCAGATAATTATTTGATATGGCAGTAGAATATGAAGTTACAGAAAACAGTATTCGGAGTGCGGATCTGGAGATCTGGACAATGCGTATGGTTGAAGAACTGAGCTGGGAACCAAACTGGTCGCCACTGAAAATAGCTTTGGCATAACGATAGGGTACGTGAAGTCAGACGAAATATAATTTTATGTTAAACAATGGAAGGGCTATAAACCAATAACTGGATTGGTTTTACTATGACAGAACGAGAATTATTGGAATTTTAAGTCTAAAGCCAAGGACAGTGATTTCTTCACAAAACTGTCTTCCATTGTAATTTGTAAAAATAAGAAAACTCTTCATGCAGCCTTCATGGCCTTGAAAAAGGAAATATTTTCCCCTATTTTTAGACGATGTATGTATCTCAGATTCGTGACTATTCTGTGAAATTTGATTTCCAATCCAATGTTAACACTTACATACTTTCAGGAAGATGAATAGTGACAAATACGATGCACAACGCCTGCGTTGTAATGGATTAAGTTATTTCGTTCATTTGAGTTATTTTGATTTCATATTCAGAAAAAATAAACGAAAGCATTATTTAGCGAAAAATCTCATTAATATCAGTTACGTAGGCCCTTTGTTTTTTTTACATATCTTAGAAGAGGAGGAGGAGGAGTTAGTATTTAACTTCCCGTCGACAACATGATAATTAGAGACGGAGCACAAGCTCGGATTAGGTACAATACTGGCATTAGCCAGAAGCGATTTAGAGAAATCGCGGAAAACCTAAATCTGGATGGGGTTTAAACAGTTATCCTCCCGAATATGAAGCCAGCGTGCTAACCACTGCTCCACTTAGCTCGCTACGTATCTTAGAATTTGTAATTTCTCCCTAGCCAGCAGTCGAGGATGTGTGGATCATTATCATATAATAAAAGACTACGGCATATAGGCGGTTGTTTCTCTCTCACATTATACTCGACTGAAATAAGACAGAAAATGACAAAGTACTCTCCACCATGTAGTGTACAGCAATTGGCGGAGCAAATATGAACATAAACAGCTTTTGCAGAACACAGATCTGAGAGATCGTCGGTGGAGAACCACTCTGCGGAGGTTACGAAGCAAATAGATTTATATCTCTGATACATTACACAATGTTTAACGAATACAGGGAGATTCAGAGGAAGGTCAATTACAAACAGCTGCAAAAAATCTCACTGCTCTGATTACCGTTCTGATATTTAAGCCTCCCACTTCCCCAGGGGCTCCGATAGCACATATTTTAACTGCTGGTGGCGATTACGCTGTGCCAATAAGGCCTTTACAATTGCATTAAATGTAGGAGGCTACAAATATGCAAACCAAGCAGCAAACGTGCGCTAAACTCAAGAACAGCATTATACACAGGAACAGAACATGCACGTGCTACACGCCGTACAATTTACATCGTAAAGTAGTAAATCATTTAGCAGTGGGAGCATACAAATTAAATGTTCCGAGAAAACCGCAGCCGTGCCCGGCGGCGGTACGGGCAAGAGAGATATTCGAGACGAATCGGGCTCCTTTGTTGAGCCTTCGGCCCGGAATTTTATTATGATGGCAGCTGTGAAGTGTGGCATAATGGTTGATGTGACAAGCGGCTCCTTATATCAATAGCGGGATAAGCTGGTGGCGGCGGAGCTGTTACCGTTAGGGTAGCCGCCCATTGTTCTCGCTGACTGCTTAGTTAATCACCTCATGACGCGCTCGCGCCCCTGCTTCCATTCTCGACTGTAATAGAAGGTAATGGCCCTCCCCACTACCCACTAGCGTCTAAACACCTACCATTGGCGCCAATCAACGCCTCGAATATCTAAATTTAAGGAGTACCGCACCAGCAGTCTGGAGTGCTGCATCTCCTTACCAAACATTTAGCACGCGCCTGTCGCCATCCAGAATGAGACTACAAATTCTTAACAATATTAACATGACGTAGAAGAACTGCTTACTCACGTTACATATTTAAACTTGGTGAGTGGTTATGTAGTACGGTTCTAGGCGCTTCAGTCCGGAACAGCGCTGCTGCTACGGTCGCAGGTTCGAATCCTACCTCGGGCATGGATGTGTGTGATGTCCTTAGGTTAGTTCGATTTAAGTAGTTCTAAGTCTAGGGGACTGACGACCTCAGATGTTAAGTCCCATAGTGCTTAGAGCCATTTGAACCATTATCTTAGTACGGTACTAGTTAAAATGACGAGAGAAACCAAATACTTCCTGAGTTAAAAAGTCGGGAAAATATCCATACGGCCTCCCCTCCCCACAGTAGATCAACATCTACATCTACATACTACGCCGCAAGCCGCAATATGGTGCACAGCGGAGGGTATCTTGTACCACTGCTAGCCATTGCCTTTGCTGTTACACTCTCAAGTGGAACGAATGAAAAATAACTTGCAGATACTTACGTACGGGCCTTGATTTTTCAGATTTTGTCTGCTCCGTCTTTACGTGAGATGTAAGTTAGCTTTAGTAGAATCGTTCTGTAGTCTGTCGCAAATGCCGATTCGCTAAACTTTATGAACAGTGAATGGCGAAAAGAACATCTTCTACGGTTAAGGGATTCCCATTTAAGTCCACGGAACATTTTCGTAATACTCGCGTATTGATCGAGCCCACCATCTAGCAGCACGCCTCTGAATTGCTTTGACGTCTCATTGAATTCGAATTTGTGGGTATTCCAAACACTCGAGCGCTACTCAAGAATGGGTCACACAGGCATCCTATATCTACATCTACATCTAAACTCTGTAAGTCACCTTACCGTGTGAGGAGGAGGGTAATTTCAGTGGCACTGTTCAAAAAATGGTTCAAATGGCTCTGAGCACTATGGGACTTAACATCTATGGTCATCAGTCCCCTAGAACTTAGAACTACTTAAACCTAACTAACCTAAGGACATCACACACATCCATGCCCGAGGCAGGATTCGAACCTGCGACCGTAGCAGTCGCACGGCTCCGGACTGAGCGCCTAGAACCGCTAGACCACCGCGGTCGGCAGTGGCACTGTTGCTTTCCATTTTACCTGTTCCAGTCGCGAACGTTTCGCGGGTAGAATGACTGTTCATAAGCCTCCGAGTGGGCTCGAAACTCTCCAGTTTTACTTTCATGGTCCTTTCCCGAGATATATGTGCTGAAGGAACCAATACATTGATTGACGCTTCTAGGAACGTACACTATCAACATTTCAAAAATAAAATACACTGTAAAGCTGAAAGGCTCTCTTGCAGGGTCTGTCACTGAAATTGGCTGCGCATCTCCGTGAGATTTTCACGCCTACTAAATGAACCTGTAACGTAATGCATTGTTCTTCTTTCGATCTTCTCTATTTTATCTATCATTCCTATGTCGCTGGGTACATTACATGATCTCACCTCTCGCCATATGAGGTACGTTTAGCATTCTCGAACATGATCGTTTCTGTGATGTAGATGTTATGGCGTGGGAAGGTGTAATGTTTCATGGATTTGCGGACCTTCGAATCTTTGAACACGGAATGCACACCCGTCAACGTTATTTTGACACTGCACTTCTTCCTCATGGACGTCTTAATTTTTTGGATGACCGCGACGAACTGCGCAGACGGAGGAGTTCTTGGAACAAGAGGATATTCGGCGAATGGACTGGCCTGTCAGTTTCTCCGACTTAAATCTCATCGAGCGTGGGTGTGATACATTTGGGAGACGTACTCCAGCACGGCGACATGCACTAATTACCATCCATCAGTTGATGGAGGTACAGAACTCTTTGTAAAAAGGCGTTTATTATTGTCGCCCTCTCTCTGTATTCCTGCTTTTCGATGCCATTATGAACACAGAGTCTGGAGAGATGGTTTCGATCCGTTTCCTGATTTAACATCACACCAAAACTTCTGAGTATTTTCTGTGAAATCGTAAGGCAGAAATTTGTCTCGAATTCGTTGAATGCTTCACGCATGGACCTTCTTACGCTAATTAGTGTTTCGCCCAGTTTTTCTTTGTCTGTGAGGTTTTGGGTATGTTTAAAATTGCAGTGAAGCTCTCTTTCATTTCGTAGCAGCTTTTCAACTCCTTTCCATCCTTCACAACTTTGCGAAGCATCTGCCTGTCTAAAGCGTATTCTACAATAGTCTTGAACTTTTTCCATTTATGGTGAGCGTTTTCGGTTCTGGAGAAGAAATTTTCATGTTAGCCTCTCAAGTACTATGTGATTAGTTTTTTCCGCTCGTCCTAATCAGAAATATCTTCCTACCTTTCTTTACATTGCTATGTACAGCCGTATTCAGTGATATAACAGCCTTATGATCACTGATTCCCTGTTTTACTGAGTTGAAAAATTCGGGCCTGACGGTGACCAGGATATCTGATGTTGCCTTCAAGCGTCGACTCTTTGATTAGCTGCTCTGTACACGATCGCCTTTGTAAATGAGGTATACTTTCTTAGAATCCTTCCAGTAAATCTAAGTCTATAATTCGCCTCCCCTACAGTCGACTCTACGTGCTGTTGTCATTGTTACCGCTTTGCAGCGTTAAGCTTAGGTAGTTACTGGAACTGGCTGTGTTAAACACCACTAATACTGTGTTCGAAAATTACAGGATTATTTTTCTTCATCGTATGCATTAACTTACATTTTTCCAAGTTTAGAGCAAATTGTTCTGCTCGAGTCTCAGACTCTCGCCCATTAATATCCAAGTCGGATCACTGACACACACGGACAATATTTCCCTATTTTCTCCAGTTTTGCACTATTTCTCAATTATTGCTCTTTCCTCGTTGTAAAAGTGTACTGCATCACATTTGCTTGTATCTTTACCCCTACATAACGTTTTCAAGAACCATAGAAGCCATTTTTTTAAAATAAATTTTGCTGCTTGGACATTCTCAAACATAACAAGTATGGAAGAACTGTCGCACGTACACTGACGGGAATGTAAGGTGTTAAAACGTGAACAGTCTAACCGAATGCTACCCAACCGATACTCGAAGATTACCATGCCTGTGGAATGTGTTGACTAAAATATTATCCAGTTGCGAATTTATTTTCTGTCGTGGTAAAATCTATTCTTCCAAATAAAAATTTGGGTGACTTTACGCTATTGGGCGTGACTAACGTTACTAGAAATTTTCAACTGAACAGCGAAGTATACCACACCCAGAAGACGGGGACGTTCAATTAACAGCCAACTTTCCGGCCCTGAGAAATGTCGAATCATTACATAAGGCAATTGGAGAATCATACTAAGAGAGCACACAGTTGAGGGTAGTGCAATGACTCCAGAACTAGCAGTGACGAGTTGGATTCAGGACAGCAGTTTAGTAGCAAAAGTATGCATAGGTCCTTCCAGGAACTCTGCACTACGACAACGTTGCAGCACTGTTCGATCGGCTCCGACGAACAGACTGATGTCAGCAGGTGAAATCCGGGGCAAGGTTACGACATAGTGTCACCAGTAACCGACAAGAACGTATTTCTTGACACTGACCTGAGATTGCGAATATCCATGCACCCTTTACCACTGACATCATGCCGAAAACAACAGAGAGTTAGAGGGCATGGAGCCAGTGTAAACTGGGGTGTTAACTGATAGTCTGTGATTCTCAGCGATTAGCCCCATATCAATGTGTGGCAGTCAGGTCCACGCCTACGTGTCCGTAGCAGCTCAAGCGAAAGGTCACAGGACGTATTGATCCTCGACACCCATATTTCTTTAACAACTGAAAACATGATGTGGGATTGATTCTCTACATCCATATCTCTTAAACAACTGAAAACATGATGTAGGAAGCTACTGAACATACTAACATGACTGATTTGGTAATTGTTGAAGAGAGGCTGAATGTCTGCCTAAATATGACGAAAATGGCAAGCCCTACTTCATTTTCGTCGTATCCAGGATATCAGATCGCATGTTCATGCAGGATAATGCTACACTCTGCACTGGAGCTCACACGCAAACACCGAGAGGAATTTACGGATCCTTTACTGGCCTCCGTCATCCCCTGATTTGCCACCAGTTGTGCATATAAGGGATGTGACGGAGACGGATACTTTCGAACCAACCTCTGGCCAGCAGTCTTCAGGAACTGACACAGCATGCGTTTGAGACATGCCAAAAAATTTCTCAAGATAACATTTAGAGGCTGTGTTTCCATGTCACAACGAACAGACGAGCTCATTCGTGCCCGTGTAAGCCACAACTGATTCTGAAGTGTGACAACATACTCATTGCAAATAAAGGTTTTTTAGGTGTCATACACTTTTCTCAACTTGATTAACTTTCATATTTTAATCCCAAGAATTTGACGCGGTCAATCTCTGCTATTTGCTTGTCATCGTGTTTTAAACATATGCCGGGTGCAGATATCCTACAAATTCTAGACTGCATACAGTGCACCAAACGATCTGGAACACATTGTGTTATGGTTAAATTACCCCAGTCTGTGGCGTATCTTGCGTTGCATATGATATACGGGAAAACACTTGCCAAATTAAAACTTGGATGCTAAAACTTACTGTTGTAGAAGTCCTTTGCGTATGGAAACGGAAACGGTATTTTATAACCATCAAGCAATAATTTACAGAACTAATTTTAACTCTGCAGTGCAGTGAGTGCTGATTTGAAACTTCCTAGCAGATTAAAACTGTGTTCTGGATCGTACCTAATGTGCTAGGTCCCTCAAACTATGCAGGAAAACTTCTATGAAGATTTGGAGGTATGAGATGTGGCGGAAGATATAACGGTGGATCGTGAGTCGTTCTTTGATAGATCAGTCGGTAGTACTTGCCTATGAAAATCAAATGTCTCAGGTTCGATTCCTGGTGCGGCGCACAGTTTCAGTCTGACAGGAAGATACAAGTAATAATTTCCTTATAATATTAAGGCACACCTTTTGTGGCTTAGAATAACTGGTGTCTCAGTCACTACAGTGAACTAAGAGCAGAATTTTTGCAGGTGTATTGGGAGGAGACTTTCACATATCTGTGGGTTTGTTAGTAATGTTGCTCATTTATAAAGACGCTTCAAAGTTAGTAACTAAAACGTTGAATAGTTTTTAAACCCACAACATTTATTTTGTGCTAGCTGTGGCAGCAGGTGAATGATGTGTGTCGTCACTGGAGGCGCCCATAAATATTCAGCGCAGGGCGAGGCAGCCGCTCACGTAACTGAGCAGCCGGTAGCGGCTCAGGTAGCAGGCTCAGGAGATAACCATTCACCACTCAACACAGCCTGTTGCAGGCGCGTCTGCAGCAGTCAAAAGGTTGCTTGCCGGAGAAGAAAGAACTGGGGGGCTTCACTCGGACAGCCCCACAGACGCTGTGCGATGTAGCTGGGTTTCGAGTTTAATGTGCGGAGCCGGATCTAAAAATGCAGGTCTGCGTTTAACGACCGCACACAGTCTGCTGCTGGAGTACGCGTCGCTGTTAGTGGACGTTACTGCTGGCAGCAGGCGTACTCTTCCACAATCCCACAACATTCCTGTCAGTAGTTTCGTTGGGCAGAACTGTCGTGTGGCTTCGTAATGTAATGATTTAGAAGAATAATTCACTAGGTGTAGGATAAATACCTCTTACAGGAAAATTAAAGAGGCCTTTGAAGAAAAGAGAAGTGGCCATACGAATATCAAGATGTCACACGGAAAACCATTCCTAAGTGAAGAAGGGTAATCTGAAAGGTAGATGGAATATATAGGAGATCTATATAAGGGAAAGAAAGTTGAAAGCAGCAGTATAGAAATGGAGGAGGACGTTGAACTAAGAGCGGAATTTTTGCAGGTGTACTGGGAGGAGAATTTGATTGAGCACTGAAAGAGCTAAGTCGAAACAAGGCTCCGAGAGTAGTCGACATTCCGTCAGAGCTACTGACAGCCTTGGGAGAGCCAGCCATACAGCCATGACAAAACTCTTCCATCAGGTGTGCAAAACGAATGAGGGAGACTACATACCCCCAGACGTCAAAATAAATATAATAATTCTAATTACAAAGGAAGCAGGTGCTGAGTGGGTTTTATAAGTCATGTTTGCAAATCTCTATCTCTTTACAGAAGAGTGGAGAAACTGGTAGAAGCCAAACTCTAAGAAGAACAGTTTGTATTTCAAAGAAATGTAGGAACACGCCAGACAGTACTGGCCCTACGACTTCTCATAGAAGGCTGGGTAAGGAAAGGCAAAGCTACGTCTATAGCATTCGTAGACTTAGAGAAAGCCTTTAAGAATGTTTACTGTAACATAATGTTTGAAATTCTGAAAGTAGCAGAGATAAAATGCAGAGAGCGAAAGGCTACTTAATATTTATTCAGAAATCAGTCAGCAGTTATAAGAGTAGATGGGCATGAAAGGGAAGCAGTTGTTGAGAAGGGAATGTGACAAGGTTGGAATGTATCACCAATGATATTCAATTCGTGCTCTGAGCAAGTAGAAAAGGAAACAAGAAAAAAATTTGCAGTAGGAATTAAAGTTCAGGGAGATTAAATGAAAAATTTGAGGTTCGCCGATGAGATTGTAATTCTGTCAGAGACATCAGAGGACTTGGAAGAGCAACTGAACGGAATGGACAGTTTCTTGAAAGGAGGATATAAGATGAACATCAGCAAAGAAAAACAAGCACAATGGAATGTAGTCGAATTAAATTAGGTGATGCAAATGGATTAGTACAAGTTGTAGATGATTTTTGTTACATGGGCAGAAAAATAACCAATGAGTGCCGAAATAGAGAGGATATAAAATGTAGAGTCGCAATGGCAAGAAGAGCGTTTCCGAAGAAGAGAAATTTGTTAATATCGGGTATGGATTCAAGTTTTAGGAAGTCTTTTCTGAAAGTATTTGTTTGGAGTGTAGCAATATATGTAAGTGAAACATGGAAGATAAATACACTGGTGTCCAAAAGTAAAGCAACAAACGGAAATTTTGCAAGGTTGCATTTATTTTGCCGCAAAGCAGTATAAGCAGGTGACAATAAGGTAGAAACACTGTAACGAATACAGAACATAGACAACTGCCAAAAGCGTAACGGTAGACAAAAATGTTCGTCGTTCTTTAAAGCTCAACGGATCTACACACACAAAAAAATGGCTCTGAGCACTATGGGACTCAACTGCTGAGGTCATTAGTCCCCTAGAACTTAGAACTAGTTAAACCTAACTAACCTAAGGACATCACAAACATCCATGCCCGAGGCAGGATTCGAACCTGCGACCGTAGCGGTCTTGCGGCTCCAGACTGCAGTGCCTTTAACCGCAGGGCCACTTCGGCCGGCGATCTACACACACATTCCGAGAACTGGTTAGTGTGTTCAATATGGGGCATGACAACCTGTGGCAGTAATACAGGCCTGACAACGACGGGGTATGTTGTGAATTGTGTCATAAGTCTCATGTTGAGGCAATAACTCCCATTCTTCCTCCAGAGCTGCTCGCAGTATTGGAGAGTGGTTAGTGGATGCGACGTGATGCAAGCCGTGTCCCTAGTGCGTCCTAGACATGATCCATGGGATTCCAACCGGGAGAGCGAGCAGGCCACGTCATGCGTGCAATATCTTCCGTTTCTAAGGAAACATCAACCACCTATGCTGTAAGAGGTCGAGCATTATCGTCCATTAGTACGACGTTTGTGCCCACAGGTTCTCGCAATAACCACAAATGAGGTTCCAAGATCTCGTCACGATACCTGACAACAGTTAAACCTTGCCGAATCACCCGTACCGTTTTACGATGAGGGGTTAGAGTGGTAAACATAATCCCTGCACACACCGTTAGGGATCCTCTTCGATCTCGGTCTCTTTCTACAATGTTTGGGTCCCGAAATCGTGTTCCACCTTCCCTCCAGATGCGAATCCCTCGAGAATCACTCCCCCGACTGAACCGGGACTCATTTGTGAAAAGAACGTTGGCCCACTGTTCGAGAGTTCAGATGGCATGGTGATGACTCCACTCCCTTCTGTAAAGACACGTCAGAGGTAGACATACAGAATGACTCTGACAATAAAGGCCAGTCTGCTGAAGCCTTTTGCACACCGTTTGTCTCTATACAACATGTCCAGTGGATGCTGCGAGCTGACATGCCAGTTGCCGTGAAGTACTAAAGCGGTAATGACGTGACCTTGTAGCCAAATAATGGTTTGTTGGTTTAATATTGGACACCAGTGTAGTTTAGACAAGAAGAGAATAGAATCTTTTGAAATGTGCTAATAGAGAAGGGCGCTGAATATTGGGTGGATAGATCACATATCTGGATCAATTGATATGGAACTTTCTGAGTCATCAAGGGATTACCAATTTAGTGTTGGAGGGAAGTTTGAGGGTAGGGGGGTAAAAATTTTGGATGGAGACCAAGAGATGAATATAGTTGTAAAGTGGCTACAATTTCGCACCTTATAAGCACTCATCCATATATTTTTGCCCTGAACTACAACCACAATTAGATATCATGTGATAGGTTGTACATCGTATATGTGAATATATAAAGGAGACTGACACTGTCACGTATGCCTTGTAAATAATTGTTAACGATTATTGCATGAAAGGTGACGGAGTGTCTTTATTATCAGACTAGTAGAGGTTGGAACGACAGTGGGAATGAAACTGGAGGCGGAACTCAAGCCCTGGGTGGAAGGCCCACACAGGTGTGGTGGTTCAGCTCCACACAGGAAGTGCCATGACGAACAGTTTGGACACCCGAACGCGAAGACAATACTGGGGCGACCGGCCGCTATCAGCCGCTATTGTAGTAGGGCCATAAGGATAACCGGATTATACTTCCGAACTTTGCAAGTCTTGGACGCAGGTGAGAGGAACGAAGAAGCGGCACCTCGGAAACCACGCAGGCTGGGTTATTTCCAAGGATTTTTACTCAGAAGCGTACCATTGTACGAGTATAGGTTTTTCCTCACAAACTTTCCGGGCTGGATGAAAAAAGACTAAAATATGGTTGGTCGGCGTTCAGAAGAATCTGTAGAGAGGGAGAATATTCCATGGTCTCGGGAATATGATTCGTTTTCGAAGTTACGATGATGGGGAACTGAGCCTTGCTAGGAGGCCTGCGGTGGAGAGACTAGGTCTTCCGTTGTGAGCGCCCGTGTGTAAAGGTCGCTCGATATCAGCTTTGTTGGTATAGATGGAACAGTCAGGCACTGTACTTTTGCGAACCTATACGATTCTTGACTTCACCTCCGGGTTGGAATTCGTCGTTTAGGACGCAGCTTTCAGTAATTGAGAGCACTTCCTCTGCCTATACTAAACGTTGAGACGTTATCTGAACTCTGTCCTTGTCGCTGGGAGTTCGCGTTTCTCGTCTGTAGAACACAGAGAGGAGAAAACGGTATTAGAGTATATTAATCAGAGGACCGCCTTCTGCCATCCTAGTGTTTGAAAGAGTTTATTTGTGGCAGGAGTTCTTCCATCGTCGCAGACGAGTACGAGAACCATCACTTCGATGCACCGGACGCAGTACGTACGGTGATATCGTAAATTGCTTCGGCTTGTTAGGGCTATAAGAGCTAAACAGCTGTGGTCACGTTAGTTTATTTCCACTAAGGTTCCACACCACCACAGATCATCTTTGAAAGTCGTGTCTTCTAGTGTTTGGTACGTAGATGATGTCAGTCATTTCGCGTTATTGATATTAGACCGCGCAGTCATAATAAGGGGCATAGTTGGGAAATTGATCAGTAATTTTACTTAGGGAATGTAACCTTTGTAATATAAAGTTTTTTTTAAATCTAAAATAAATATATAAACAGGAACAACGCTTATCGTTTAGTGGGATTACTTTCATTCATCATTCATTTACGTTTAGATTGTAATATATAGAATTAAGAGATCCTAAGATCTGCTTCAGGGGGTAGTCATACAGGGCCAAATCTTAATTTCAGCGTTTATTATTCTCCTTTGTGCACATTCATTTTACACCCGCCTGGAGTAGCATCTTGGACAGTAAGCAGATTCAGAAGAATATACACTCCTGGAAATGGAAAACAGAACACATTGACACCGGTGTGTCAGACCCACCATACTTGCTCCGGACACTGCGAGAGGGCTGTACAAGCAATGATCACACGCACGGCACAGCGGACACACCAGGAACCGCGGTGTTGGCCGTCGAATGGCGCTAGCTGCGCAGCATTTGTGCACCGCCGCCGTCAGTGTCAGCCAGTTTGCCGTGGCATACGGAGCTCCATCGCAGTCTTTAACACTGGTAGCATGCCGCGACAGCGTGGACGTGAACCGTATGTGCAGTTGACGGACTTTGAGCGAGGGCGTATAGTGGGCATGCGGGAGGCCGGGTGGACGTACCGCCGAATTGCTCAACACGTGGGGCGTGAGGTCTCCACAGTACATCGATGTTGTCGCCAGTGGTCGGCGGAAGGTGCACGTGCCCGTCGACCTGGGACCGGACCGCAGCGACGCACGGATGCACGCCAAGACCGTAGGATCCTACGCAGTGCCGTAGGGGACCGCAACGCCACTTCCCAGCAAATTAGGGACACTGTTGCTCCTGGGGTATCGGCGAGGACCATTCGCAACCGTCTCCATGAAGCTGGGCTACGGTCCCGCACACCGTTAGGCTGTCTTCCGCTCACGCCCCAACATCGTGCAGCCCGCCTCCAGTGTTGTCGCGACAGGCGTGAATGGAGGGACGAATGGAGACGTGTCGTCTTCAGCGATGAGAGTCGCTTCTGCCTTGGTGCCAATGATGGTCGTATGCGTGTTTGGCGCCGTGCAGGTGAGCGCCACAATCAGGACTGCATACGACCGAGGCACACAGGGCCAACACCCGGCATCATGGTGTGGAGAGCGATCTCCTACACTGGCCGTACACCACTGGTGATCGTCGAGGGGACACTGAATAGTGCGCGGTACATCCAAACCGTCATCGAACCCATCGTTCGACCATTCCTAGACCGGCAAGGGAACTTGCTGTTCCAACAGGACAATGCACGTCCGCATGTATCCCGTGCCACCCAACGTGCTCTAGAAGGTGTAAGTCAACTACCCTGGCCAGCAAGATCTCCGGATCTGTCCCCCATTGAGCATGTTTGGGACTGGATGAAGCGTCGTCTCACGCGGTCTGCGCGTCCAGCACGAACGCTGGTCCAACTGAGGCGCCAGGTGGAAATGGCATGGCAAGCCATTCCACAGGACTACATCCAGCATCTCTACGATCGTCTCCATGGGAGAATAGCAGCCTGCATTGCTGCGAAAGGTGGATATACACTGTACTAGTGCCGACATTGTGCATGCTCTGTTGCCTGTGTCTATGTGCCTGTGGTTCTTTCAGTGTAATCATGTGATGTATCTGACCCCAGGTATGTGTCAATAAAGTCTCCCCTTCCTGGGACAATGAATTCACGGTGTTCTTATTTCAATTTCCAGGAGTGTATGTTGCAGTAGTTATTTGGAGATGAAGAGGCTTGTGCAGGATAGAGTAGCATAGAGAGCTGCATTAAACCATTCGATTGAAGACACGACAACAACAAAAGCCACATGTTTTCTGTGTTTGTGAATTTTTGAGATTCTTTAGTGTATTTTGTGTTCCGTGTAAAATTTTGACTGTTTGTCTTACGTTTAAGGTTTGTCTTCTTTGTTAAACTTTTTGACTATAGTTACATTTCATAGAAAATGAAGGTAGTTCAGCTTGCGAAACAGAAACGACTGTGGCGCAGCTTAACCCCAATTCTGGAAAATATGAACTACATGCCACTGTATGCTAAACACATGACTGAAAGAAGGGAGGAAAAAGACAGAAGCGTAGAGTGTTATAGAGAGAAAGGTTAACTTACAGAAAACAGAGACTGAGTGAGAGGCTTATAGAAGGGGAGCAGAAGAAATAAATACAAGAGCAGAGCCTTGCAGGACGAAGGTAAATGAAATACATAAAAAGCAGGGGCTGATAGACCAAGAGTAGATGTTTACAGGCAGCAATTCTGACTATACAAGGAAACATCTTGCAGACGTGTTTGTTTAGACAGAAGCATTGATCTGCTCAGTGAAAAATTGGACGACATAACTTCAACAGCTGAGAACATGTCCAGACGCGAGTAGATGGAATCTAAGTTGGACACACCAAAAAATAATACAGGGGAAGAACCACCTCTCTGTTACAGAAGATCAAATCATCACTTTTTGCGAACTGGAGAACTGTATTATGCTTGGGAGAGATGTTGATGAATTGAAAGAGGAAAGCCAGATACCACAAATCACAGCGTGAGATGCAGAAGAAGTACCGTGGTCATACACTGAACAAACAGGTGATACGTATGTGCCAGTATGGGAAAGGTCTAGTGTGAGACAGGCAGGTGTTGTATTGGAATCTGTAGCAGTCACCTGACATAATTTCGATAACAAACACTTAAGTCATTTTATACAAGTTTGTAACCTATACAGTGGGTAGGGATCTAAATATAAAGCAGTTTATCTATCAGTTTAGAGACAGATGATTGAAGAAGTTTCAATGAAGACTTGAATTCATGATCAATTACATTAGTGACGAAGCGATTGCATGAGTTCTGCCAGTAATGGAAGACTGCAAAACATCTGACAGTTTTGAAGCAGAGATCATAATACCACTTAAGTCGACCTCAGAGCAAAACCGTGTGTCAGTGGGTATTATCAATGTCCTGCCACTATTACAGGCTAAATTCTAAAACAACTTGGGTGATTTACCGAGATTTCAAATAGAAATCATTACCTTCTGCCAACTGTCATCCCAAAAGCAACCCAGTAGCAAGAGTAAAGATATTGCAATTAGGAAATTGCAAAAAATGTGCCCGTTAAGAATTTCAAATCTGCGCTGAATCAGTTGCCATATGACTCAAGAAACGTACCACCTGTCAAGGTCTCAACAAATATGGAACCTGAGGATAGGGAGGAAAATTTTGCTGAGGAGAAATGAATAAGACAATTCGAATGGGATAAGTATGCAAAAGGAAATTCCGTTGAGAGAAACATAAGGAGCAAACTCCAAAACCACAGGAGAATTTGGACCCATCAGAGGGAAGAAAATGACGATTACACAGTTCGCAGTATACGAGCGGGCTCGAAGAGCACTAGGATGAGTTTCTCGTATCGCCTGGGCACCATACTCCCAGATTTAAACAAAACCTTGATCTGTGGGGCCACCTCACACGGGCTGTTTGCCCCATGGATCCTCAACCCTGGCGCAGCTACCCATGGTATTGGAATCGGCATGGCTCCACGTCCCTTTTGGTATCTTCCAGAATCTCAATGACCGTTTTCCTGCACATCTCGCAGTGGTCTGCTGAGTAAATGATGCTTATTCGCAGGCCGCGGTGGTCTAGCGGTTCTAGGCGCTCAGTCCGGAACCGCGCGACTGCTATGGTCACAGGTTCGAATCCTGCCTCGGGCATGGATGTGTGTGATGTCCTTAGGTTAGTTAGGTTTAAGTAGTTCTGAGTCCTAGGGGACTGATGACCACAGATGTTAAGTCCCATAGTGCTCAGAGCCATTTGAACCATTTTTGATGCTTATTCAGGCTTTTAACAGGCGGTCACATTAATATGACTGGACAGTGTACTAACGAAGATACGATCTGACAGAGTATCTTCGCAAATATATTAATGGCTCAAGAATTATTTTAGTAATGGAACCCAGTACGCTAACTGAGTGGCGAAAATGCCACAGAAACAGAAAAACGTCGGGTGTTTTACTACGAAGCGTGATAGGACCTCTAATTTTGTCAGTATACTATGTAACAGCCCACCCGTCACTTAGCTGGTTTTGGCATGTGTTTACCCCAACTAATTGACTAACAGGTCAACAGAGAGTGCAAAACTGCCGCAATAATGCAAAGAAGTAATATGGCCCTGTGACTCCTGATTGAACTGTGGTGGCAGTGTTGACATTAATTGGTTCAGAACTGATCCCTTTTAATTAAAAAGGGGTGCACATTGATGTTATATTCAGCTATTGAACACCAGATGAAAATGTGAACATAAAATTAATTAAGAAAGTGACTTGGGATTTCAACTACTTGATTGAAAACAGATGCAGTCGATTAGCACAGACTTATTTTAACTCACGACCTTCAATCATCACATTACATGACTCTTCTAACAGGCAGTGGTAATAAATTGCGTTTGCGTGGAGTAAAGCGCGATAAATCAGAAGTAATTCCTATCGACTGACCCAGGCGTAATGCAAAGTGTGAGAAGAATTCTACAATACACGGCCCATGAAACCCTCATAGAAACTTTGCCGACGTGATCCAACAAATTAATCAGTGGCCGGAGCGGGCGCAATACCACCGAATACAGCGTGGTGGAGCTGCGTCGTTGTGTGGACGTCGGCCGACCTCGTGGTGCTGCAAGGCTGCGCTCCTCTATCCACTCCTAGCTATTTTGCTCGGTACATAGCTGAACCAAAACTTTCTATCTCCAAGCTCAATCGTTCCATTTGCTAAGTCCTAAACTGCAGAAAGCTCACGCTTTCTCAGGCAAGCTGAGTAAAGAATGTCACGTCCGCACTCTAGGCAAGCTAGGAATGGAAGACCTCTACCGAGACTTCCGCCAGTCCGCTCTTCATCTTGGTTTCCCCTCCAGCAAAATCACTTACGCCAATTGCAGCACAAGGCGCGTTAATTATGCATTGCTTCCCAATGCCGACCAATGCCTGTTCTGGAAAATGAACAAATTCCCACAAAATTTCCCTTCCTCTCAACTTCTTATATTTAGCTCCCCCCAGGCCACCCATCAAGGTTAGCGTCTGCACAAACACCAAGTTTTCCGGAATTCTGACTCCCAGGAGAGTACTTCAAATCCCTTGGTCCTACGTTCCCATCGGAGGCCGGCATATTTCATTCTGTCGCTCTTCACCTGATTTAATTCAGACTCTGTGGACCGTGAATTCAGCGTGAAGTTGCTGTAGTCACGAACACGCATATTTTGACCTCTGTTGACCACTCCATCGTAGCTTTCCGCGGCTTTCTCACATGTTTCACAGGAAACGGGATGACGGACATTTATCAACAGGTGTACAAGTTCTCTGTCTGTTTCCCGGTACACCAGCATGGAGTCGGGGTCAACCAGCCCCTCACTGTCACTCAAGAGTTTGAGCTTTCTCAAGAGTTTGAGCCACCCTAAGGTGCCTATTGTCGCTTCCTTTCGCCGCTGCCCCACCGGCCACGGTGGTCAACTCGAATACTTCCCTGGGGTAAAGTAGCCTCCAGTAAATCGACGCATTTCCACAAAGTTTTCATGCCATGTGAATTACTTTAAAACCATCACCTGATATTAATTATTCCAATACGTCCATACTATATCCTCTACAAGATGCATTGTACCTTGTCAGTCATTTTTGTTCAGCCCTACTGTTCGCTCAATGTGAGTTAGTTGATCTTTAATGACTTCATGTAAGGGGCATAGTTCTTGCCATCTTACAACTAAAACCACTTATACGACAAAACGAGAAACAAAAAAGCAACATTCAAAGGCTTCTGAGGAAATGCAATGAATCTGTATTGGCAGTGGTATAGAAGACACTATTCTAAGCAGTTGCATAGTATTATTGCAATGTTGGGAGTCCTCATGAAATGGGCATGTTCCCAGACATCGAATGAATTCAACGGTGTAGCCCAACCGAAAGTGTAAGGGAGATACGTTCGAGGAACTTAAGTGAGTATCCTTGGAAGAAAGACGACGTAGTTCTCGGGAAATCCTGTTGGATACATTTAAAAATCCATTATTCCGAGAAGACTGTATGATCATTATTCTCAGTTAGGGAGGTACGTTACAAGCAACGTGCCGCCGTTGAATTTCTCACTGCAGAGAAAGAAACTGTGGCGAATATTCACAAACGCTTGTACAAAGTCTATGGAGCATCTGCTGTCGACAGAAATACAGTTAGTCGCTGGGCACAGAGGGTGAGGTCATCTGAAGGCGGTTTGGCGGAGCTGCACGATTTGCAGCAGTCGTGAAGATCATCCATGGGTGTCACACATGACACATCAGACCTAGCCCCCTCGGATATCCACTTGTTTGGGTCATTAACGGACGCCATTCGTGGAAGTCATTTTGAGAACGACGAGGAAGTGATTCACACATTAAAGCACTGGTTCCGCCACCAGGACAAGCATTGGTACCGCCAAGGCATACATGCCCTCATTTCGCGCTAGAGGAAGACCATAGAACGGGGTGGAGATTACGTGAAAAAATGTGTGTAGATAAAACGCGTCTTGAGTGTGTGTAATTCTCGTTATGTTCAGGAAAGAATTGTCGAAGAAAAAAATTCTGTGCATTAATTTCTGGGCAACCCTCGTATAAAATATCTTAGTTTCACTGTAACTGAATTCTTCACCTCTTTTAAACTTAATTTATTAAGGTCTTTCATTCGTCGTGTGCCACAAGGAAACAGAATATTGTCAACCATAAAATTCGTTTGACAAGGAATCCTTTCTTTTACGAAAAATTCCTCTGGACTTGCTGCGAACAGATCGAAGATTTGGAAGTTCTTTGTTTGACTTCTCTTGGAGTTCTGAATTTCCCACTGTCCTTATGAAATGTAGAACCCATAGCACATGCAGTAACTCACACGTTGTGTGGTGATGAGAGTAGAACGGGCCCTGGCTTGTGCTCAATTGGGAACAGCTCAACGACTTAATTATCTAGCTAGGAGGTTATTGATTCACAACAAGCAATGAGAGGTAAAAGTTTAATACCAAGTCAGAAACGCCCAGAAACCACTGTAGGCTTGTTCTTATGAGCGCAGCAAATGCCATGTTATATAAAAGAATTATTATCATTACGTTTCTACCAATTGTAAGTGAAATCGTACTTGCTACAGTTACATATGATGTAGGATAAAGCTGTCTCCAGTCTGAAGTTTGATTTGAAGGCAGTAATGTTCTGCTAGATTTGATCGTATTGGTATGCTCTTACTTTCCTCCGAGCTTTAAACAGATTTGCCTTGCATTCCATTGGAGCACATACAGCTACACGTGGACTCTCAACCACCAGTGCAGTTTGGCATATTAAACATATTAAAAGCAAGGCCAGAGATGAAAAAAGACATAAGTGACAGGAGTAAAGTCTAGAACGGAATATGGATTGGAGGGCGGAGGTTTGGATGTATAGTTTGGAATTTACGCTCCTTTTTTTACCCACAGAGCAATCGAGCCAGATGAGTCGAAATAAAGCGAACCGCGTCAACCGTAAATGACAGATACTTTTTACTGTCTTGTAAAATGACAGTCTTAAGCCGTGGAAGTGGACAAAAGAACCGAGTTACAGCTAGTGGGGCACTGTCTGTCTGTGTCCAAAAATCGTAACCAGCGCTCTCACAAAGGGAATAGGTGAAAAAAGATATTACGAGCTGGTCTAAAGCAATCATAAAGCACATTGGAGACGCGACCCCGGAAAAAGGAATCAGTGTAGCTGAGGCGAGGTGAGCACGGCTTAACGACGCAGGCACGTTCCCGGGAAGGAATTCCAGAGGGCTCCCCGCTGGCCCACGCACCACAGCCAGCCGGCCACCGCGCCACACAAATTGTTAGACAACAACGGCGCACCGGTAATTGGCTGGCTCCGGCATCCACCGAACGCATCTCTGGTCACTGCCGGGGCCTAAACTTACTGCTCTCTGTCCCCTTTCCCTTTTAAAAAGTCAAATTCCATTTCACGTATAAAAACTACATGTTCATTGGAAACTTGTCTTTCCAGTTACTCAAGAAACGTTTAAGGTCATTGCTACCCAGCTCCTCTCAAATAAAGCGACGGTATTAATCCTTATTATTGAGGGAGATAGTGCAGCAAATTAAACACTGGGCTCGTATCCTAGGGGAGTTGACATCTGGCTGTCCTCGCTACTGTTTCCGACGGCTTTCCTAAATTAAATGGGGGAAATTTCCTGATCACAGCCTCACTTTTCCTCATTCAAGTTTGTCCAGAAGATTCATCTATTTCTATATACATACTCCGCAAGCCACCGTACGGTGTGTGGCGGAGGATACCTTTTACCACTACTAGTCCTTTGCTTTCCTGTACCACTCGCAATAGCGTGAACGAAACACGATTGTCTATATGCCTCCATTAGAGCACTAATTTCTCTTACCTTATCTTCGTAAGCATTACGCGAAATGTACGTTGGTGGCAGTAGAATCGTTCTACAGTCAGCTTCAAGTGCCCGTTCTCTAAATTTTCTCAGTATTATTCCTCGAACGTCGCCTTCCCTCCGGGGACTTCCATTTGAGCTCACGAATCATCTTCGTAATACTTGCGTGCTGATTTGCTTCGATGAACTCCTTTAATCCGTCCTGGTGAGGACGCCAAACGCTGGAGCAGTACTCAAGAATGAGTCACTCTAGTGTTCTGTACGCCTTCTACTTTACAGATGAACCACACTGTCCTAAAATTCTTCACATAGACCTAAGTCGACCACCATTAATGATCTCAGTCTCCTCTTGGCATAAAATCATTAACAAAAAAGGTTTGTAACGGGATTAAAGTCATCTAGATTCCTGGGAAATTATCAGATTATTGTTTCAGTTCAGCTGCCACAATACTGCAGTGTTATGTGTCTTCCGTAAAGGTTCCAAAGTGACGCCATATCTCGTCTAAGGTGAAGCTGTTAACAGACAAAAAGTTGGTTTGAACACCACAGAAACTTACCGGGTACTGTGCTACTGGAGGTGATTTTCTCTTACCCTTCTCCGACTTTTGAAATGACTCACCCAGCCTAATCATGGTGCAACTAAGCATTTCTCATACCAAAAGAATTTTCCAGACGTGAAGGGAGGGACAAGTGACAAGCAAAATATGTTAGCTGAGAGGGTAGAACCTTGGCGCTTTGGATTTGTAGTATGAAACCTATCCATCCCATTAAAATAGTATTTTATCTGTAAGTGACTTTATTTTCATCATAATTTTGTACCAGATTTCTCTTGGGTTTCCATCTGTAACCTTTCTCCACGCGCAAGGCCATGTAATTGTTGTAGCCAGATGATCCAGACCGAAAGTACCGCGTCATGACATGGGGCAGATCATTCTACCACGCGCCACGTTCTGCACGTCACCCATCCAAGTACTAACCCATCCCGACACCGCTTAACTTCGGTGATCTGACGGGAATTGGTGTTACGGCTGCGGTAAGGCCGTTGGCTTAACAGGAAATGCTTCACTAATTTCAAAAATAAACATCGTACAAAAGAGATGGTACTGACTACTGTAGCGTATCTCATTACTTACAAAGAAAAGCCTGAAACTGAACTAAAGGTGTTCTCTTGTAGATCCGATACTAATCAATATTGCAGATTAACTGAGATGCTGAAATACTGGTGTATCAGTGGCTAAGTGTCAGACTACAGATCCAAAGATCCAGAGTTCGAACCCCACGATTTTTTCTGTAATCCTTCACTTATCTCTTCTCTTGCAATGATTCGTTAGTGTGAAAACTGCCAAGTGGTAACATGGTTCGCATTCCTGTAGGTTCCTATAATACTGGTAGGTCAGGTCAAAGGTGACAGGAAGGCTGAGGCATAACACCGCCAACCATTCTTGGTAAAGCACTATGACGTTCAAACCAAACTTCACATTGAGGACAGCTTCACTGTGACATATTGTACAGAGATAACAAGTATAGACATGTCGTCTGCCAGAATTTCGTGGGTATTACTTTCGCTACAGTTATAAATGACGAGAGTTCCAAAGAAGAACAGCTTTTCCTGTGGAATGCGGTAGATTTTCGGTTGGTAAATGCCTTACAGCGACTGGTTGTTGAAGGTACTGTTAGTAGAACGAGTAGGACAGTAGAGCATTAACAAAAGGCAGCGCACAGCCCGCTAGGCACACAAATTTTCGAGTGTGTTTGCTAAACTGCGGTGGTGGCCGTATGAACGGAAAGCGGAAAGCGTGTAATGTGTTGTGGAGCGGGAACCGGTTCGGCAGGTTGCGGGCCCACCTTGTTAGCCGGCTGGCTGGCCGTCATATCTTCTCCTTTTCACCGCTACCGGCCTACAATGATCATTACAGTGGGCTTACTCACAAGGTAATTACTTTTAGACGCTGCGTTTTATGCTCTTCCGTACAAACATAATTGCAAAAATGAAATCGTTATTTCCTTCGTTATTAGAAAATTAGATATGCGGACATTATAATATCCACTAAGTGAGGCGCAGATGGTGCATGGTATGAGACGGGCGATGCGGCGGTAATTTTCGAGATTCGATATTAGCCAAGTGAACTTATCGGCTATCGGAATGGATCGGACCAGTTTTAAGCAAGTGAAGAAAAGAAGACTGCAAAATACGTGGAACAGATTGCTCCGCGTACCAAGGAACGTGTTAGCAGTCTGGACGACACGGATACTTCTGTTATAAACCATTCTCACAATGTAATAAAATATTCGTCTTGGTTCTGCTCTCAAAAATATATGATGTCTTCTTGCTGTCCACGAACAGCCAGCGGTCTGTTTATTGGATCAATGCGCCTATAATTCCTCGCCGTTACTAGTCGAAAGTGTGGAAATGTTACAAGATATATCTTGAGAATACCAGATACAAATAGCACTGCTCCTAGTTCGTGGTATGTGAAGACGTAAACAATGAAGTTAGATTCAGTCGCATCGACGCGTACGTTACCACAGCCGGACCGCTATTAGGAGAAAAAAGAAAGTGGCACTCCTGACGAACACAGTGAAGAATTCCACTTACGAAAGTCATGAAAATTCTTAATCAGGACGGACAGTGCTTGGCGGAGTTCCAGTTACTGTCTTGGTGTACGAGAGACTTGTAACCTACTGCGGATTAACGGACAGTATTTTCACAAAGAAACTGCAGCCTACCTCAGCTTCTTGAGTTAAAGCTGTTTGTAGTATATGTCGAGAAACGAAAATATGCTGTAATAATCTGCCCCCACGTTGAAAATAGTAGTTCGTTTCCATTACGGTATTTAGATTTCTACACTCCTGGAAATGGAAAAAAGAACACATTGACACCGGTGTGTCAGACCCACCATACTTGCTCCGGACACTGCGAGAGGGCTGTACAAGCAATGATCACACGCACGGCACAGCGGACACACCAGGAACCGCGGTGTTGGCCGTCGAATGGCGCTAGCTGCGCAGCATTTGTGCACCGCCGCCGTCTGTGTCAGCCAGTTTGCCGTGGCATACGGAGCTCCATCGCAGTCTTTAACACTGGTAGCATGCCGCGACAGCGTGGACGTGAACCGTATGTGCAGTTGACGGACTTTGAGCGAGGGCGTATAGTGGGCATGCGGGAGGCCGGGTGGACGTACCGCCGAATTGCTCAACACGTGGGGCGTGAGGTCTCCACAGTACATCGATGTTGTCGCCAGTGGTCGGCGGAAGGTGCATGTGCCCGTCGACCTGGGACCGGACAGCAGCGACGCACGGATGCACGCCAAGACCGTAGGATCCTACGCAGTGCCGTAGGGGACCGCACCGCCACTTCCCAGCAAATTAGGGACACTGTTGCTCCTGAGGTATCGGCGAGGACCATTCGCAACCGTCTCCATGAAGCTCGGCTACGGTCCCGCACACCGTTAGGCCGTCTTCCGCTCACGCCCCAACATCGTGCATCGTGCAGCCCGCCTCCAGTGGTGTCGCGACAGGCGTGAATGGAGGGACGAATGGAGACGTGTCGTCTTCAGCGATGAGAGTCGCTTCTGCCTTGGTGCCAATGATGGTCGTATGCGTGTTTGGCGCCGTGCAGGTGAGCGCCACAATCAGGACTGCATACGACCGAGGCACACAGGGCCAACACCCGGCATCATGGTGTGGGGAGCGATCTCCTACACTGGCCGTACACCACTGGTGATCGTCGAGGGGACACTGAATAGTGCACGGTACATCCAAACCGTCATCGAACCCATCGTTCGACCATTCCTAGACCGGCAAGGGAACTTGCTGTTCCAACAGGACAATGCACGTCCGCATGTATCCCGTGCCACCCAACGTGCTCTAGAAGGTGTAAGTCAACTACCCTGGCCAGCAAGATCTCCGGATCTGTCCCCCATTGAGCATGTTTGGGACTGGATGAAGCGTCGTCTCACGCGGTCTGCACGTCCAGCACGAACGCTGGTCCAACTGAGGCGCCAGGTGGAAATGGCATGGCAAGCCGTTCCACAGGACTACATCCAGCATCTCTACGATCGTCTCCATGGGAGAATAGCAGCCTGCATTGCTGCGAAAGGTGGATATACACTGTACTAGTGCCGACATTGTGCATGCTCTGTTGCCTGTGTCTATGTGCCTGTGGTTCTGTCAGTGTGAT
Organism: Schistocerca serialis cubense; assembly: GCF_023864345.2. Taxonomy (NCBI): domain Eukaryota; kingdom Metazoa; phylum Arthropoda; class Insecta; order Orthoptera; family Acrididae; genus Schistocerca; species Schistocerca serialis. The sequence continues at coordinate 151,334,305 of NC_064640.1, forward strand.
CATGTGATGTATCTGACCCCAGGAATGTGTCAATAAAGTTTCTCCTTCCTGAGACAATGAATTCACGGTGTTCTTATTTCAATTTCCAGGAGTGTAGATTAGCATCGGACCTTCAAGACAACACTTTTAGTTCATTTTCAGACTTTTCTTTGTGAGTGATGAGATATATTTTAGTAGTCAGTACCATCTCTTCTGTAGGATCTTTATTCTTGAAATTAGTGAAGCACTTCCTGTTGAGCCAATGGCCTTGACGCAGAGGTAACACCGGTTCTCGTCAGATCACCGAAGTTAAGCGCTGTCGGCCCGGGGTAGCACTTTGATGGGTGACTGTCTGGTCTGCCGGACGCTGTTGGCAAGCGGGGTGCACTCAGCCCTTGTGAGGAAAACTAAGGAGCTACTTGTTTAGGAAGTAGAGACTCTGGCCTCGTAAACTGACATACGGTCGTGAGACGGTGTGCCGACCACATGCCCCTCCATAACGCATCCAGTGACGCCTGTGAGCTGGGGATGACACGGCGACCCGTCAGTACGGTTGGGCCTTCATGGCCTTTTCGGGTGGAGTTTAGTTCAGTTTTAGTTTTACTTACTGTTGAACAATGTAGCACCTACTAATCGTTTAGTGGAATCATATCTTTCAATTAGCTTCCTTAGCTTCTGCCACGAGTGTTTAAAGGATTCTCATAGTACTTTCAGTGTCTTAATTCTAAAATGGTAGTTACGAAACAAGTTAAATATTCATGAACTTTAAAGACACTAATTTCTCGAGACTGCATGTGTTTGCAAATTATTTCAGCATGAGCAAAATGTGATGAAACATCTCTAACCGTATAACCGAAATCAAAAATAATCATCATTCAGATATTTTAAAATACCTGTTGCTTCTGAAGTGATTTGATGTTGAATTTCAGTTGGTCAGGTTTGCTTTTCTTTTTATTCTTCTTTTTCTTTAAAGATAGCGAATTTTCATGAAGGTTCATGGTCCACAGTTGAAGTTCCACATTGTGGAGGATGGATGTGGAATGCTGACGTCCATATGCTTCTAGAGAACAAATTCGGAACCACCAGAATGTTGGAGAAACATATTACTGCGTTTCGTGCAATAAGTGCTGTATTTCTCATAGTTAAATTAAGTTGATTGGGGTAACAGAATGAAATGTGCATTACGAGAATTTGCTTTTATTTGTTTTTATGTCTAAATGTGTTAAAAACGCTTTGATATGCCATGTGCCATGTGCCATTTGATTTTCTGGAGTAAAGAATCCACAAAACTTCTAAATATTCATTTATTCCAAGTGTACTGTAGAACAAGGACCATCTGAGTATGTTCCGAAACATCTGTTGTATGATCAGTATTGAGATCTGTAAAGGAAGCTTTTCTCACAACCGTCCTTATCTCATCATGGTATCTTTGTAGCAGGCACTCAAGTATCTGATTCTGGGTGGTCTTGGAAAAACCTCTTAAGACTGCACTCGATTCTAAGTGATCCTTTATATCCGAGTTTATTAATCCTCTAAATCCTCTAGATATACTGTATAGTCTACTTCATCATGTTCGCGTAAAGGAGTTTCAAATTTTTCACAAAGAAAACGCAATTTATTAATTTGGACTTAGCTCAACGGTTTTTTCAACCTTAATGTTATACTCACTGATACAAAGTTTGTAAGCTTTACTACGTTTCCCCTTAATATTTACGAATCCTAAAAGCGACAGTGGAATTACATCAGAATTGCAGTAGTAATGTGTTTCTTGCACTGCTCGTGCTTTGCAGTGTTTTTGAATCCTTATGTTTATATTTCCAAAATCATTTTCTTTACTCGTTACATCAGCTTCAAACTGAAAACACGGGAAGCAAAACAGTGTATTTTTACATCACAGCTGGAAATCTGCTATTTAGAATTAAAATTTCGAATATATCTCTTGCTCTTGCTTATGCCTGGCTGAGGATAGAAAGTCATATGTTGTACGGCCCCGTTTCTGAACTGTAATTTCTCATGGAGAGACAGCTGTGAAAACTGAAGCTGCTGAAGTTTACTTGCAGTCTTAGGATTCAATTGTTGGAAATGCAGTTCCATGGCTGATGTTTTCTACAAAATCAAAGAACTGGAAAAACGAATCAAATAGAACAGATGGAAGCAGGATAATAATCTAATTCTACACAAAGGACAGAAAGAAGGTCAGCTTCGGTCGTAATATCATCTGTCTTTTCTACTGCAGATTTAGATTTCAGCTAACAGTGCTGATATCGTCAGAGAGTTACAGGCAGTCACGCAGATTTAACGCAATGATAACGACATGTATTCCAATATAACTTAGGTACGTGGTACGTAGATGACTTAATTTGCTTAATAGATGAACCACAGGCTCTGATAAAAGAAAAGAACTTCATGGCAACATAAACTCCATCCACCCACAAATACAGTTCACCATTGAAACACAAACAGATGAAAAACTTAATTTCTGAGATCTCACCATACACAATACAAACAACAAACATGAATTAACAATCTACAGAAGACCCACAATCACCGGTACTATTATTCATAACCAATCCAATCACCCCATAACTCACAAAGAAGCTTCAGATATTTACTACACAGACTGAACAAAATACCAATGAACAAACATGATTACACACAGGAAATGAACAGAAGAAAACACATTGCACAGGAGAATGGATATAATGCAAAATGAGTAGACAAAATACTACAGGATACAAAAACAAACATCACATAACCATGAAACACACACACAAACAAACACAACACAACACACAACAAATCAGCACAAAGTAAGCAACAAATGGCACATAATGTCTTACACCAACAAAGTCACACACGGGGTGTGTAATATACTATGGAAACAAGGCCTGAACATAGCATACAGAACCAACAACAAAATGCAAAGCAGGCTTGGAAGAAATATCACCAACACTGACAAATACAGCCAGTCTGGTATGCACCAACTTACTTGTAATTGCTGTCAATCTGTATATGTGGGTCAAACTTGCAGGAATTTCAGAACCAGGTTATACAGAACACCTCAGAGCACTGAAAAGCAATAGCTCACTCTCAACATTCGCGGACTACCTGATAGCACAAAATCAACACACTACAAACACTGAAACTGACGTACACATCCTTAAAACTAGTAGCAGCTTATACCAAAAATTAGCTATAGAAGAAAACTACCATATCCAAAAATCAATATCCCAAGGAGAGAAAGTATTAAATGAATACACATCACTGTGCGCTTGACACAGTCACGTCGATTAAATATTTGGGTGTAACATTGCAGAGCGAAATGAAGTGGGACAAGCATGTAATAGCAGTTGTGTGGAAGTCGGATGGTCGTCCTCGGTTCATTGGTAGAATTTTGGGAAGATGTGGTTCATCTGTAAAGGAAACCGCTTATAAAACACTAATACGACCTATTCTTGAGTACTGCTCGAGTGTTTGGGATCCCTATCAGGTCGGATTGAGGGAGGATATAGAAGCAATTCAGAAGCGGGCTGCTAGATTTGTTACTGGTAGGTTTGATCATCACGCGAGTGTTACGGAAATGCTTCAGGAACTCGGGTGGGAGTCTCTAGAGGAAAGGAGGCGTCCTTTTCGTGAATCGCTACTGAGGAAATTTAGAGAACCAGCATTTGAGGCTGACTGCAGTACAATTTTACTGTCGCCAACTTACATTTCGCGGAAAGACCATAAAAATAAGATAAGAGAGATTAGGGCTCCTACAAATGCATATTGGCAGTCATTTTTCCCTCGTTCTGTTTGGGAGTGGAACAGGGAGAGAAGATGCTAGTTGTGGTACGAGGTAACCTCCGCCACGCACCGTATGTTGGATTGCGCAGTATGTATGTAGATGTAGATGTAGAAATGAGTACTACACAGCCACAGCCACAACAGCACGTGATGGCGGCGAAAACTCTGCCTTTGTTTTGAAAAATCGGAGAAAGTGCAGTATCAAGCGACCAGAGGTCACGAAATCTGAATATTCACGTCGCCAACAAAATATGAGAAAGCACTACAACATCAAAGCCTTAAGTTACACACAAAAGCGTGATATATACTAATTTCCGTTGGTAAATGCATAATAAACAGTAAAATGAAAAAAAAAAATACATTTTGCTGTTTGTAGATGAGAAGTTGTAGATTGTGTAGCAAACTAGCTACCAACATAAATGTCTAATAGCATCACGTAAGGTGTGTAAACTTACACATAAATGCACTCTTTTGCCAATTAAGCTATAACGAGAACTTTAGACATAATGTTATAAACAACACACAGTGCATCAGGTCGTTAATACATATGTCAACTGTGAACTACGAACATACGATGTATAATATTTTCAGCGGTTATTCATTCACAATTGGAAATAGTACGTATCAAAATTTCGCTAAATGTTAGTATGTAAGAACAATCTTACAGTAAGAAAATAAAAAATAGCCCACTGAAGATAGCAGAAAAAGTGCTGAAACATGTCTGGGTAAAACAAAACAGAATTACTCGTCCTATATATTGAAAAACGTTTTGGTTGATGTATCACCACAGACAGACTATAGAACCATGCCTATTGTGCTATAAGATTTCATTAATAGAGAGCTCTGGCAGAGATCGATTTGTCGTATGTCAAAGACCACATTTACATTGTCTGTAGGATATATGTTTAGGAATACCTCTTAACGTCTTCGACAAATCAGTAAAGTCAGTTTTGGAAATACCCCCACATATGCAAGAGCAAGTTTTACAAAAAAGTGCTGTATTCTCTGTTCTTTAAATGTGTGAATAAAGAAAGATTTGCTTAAGCCGGCTGCAAAGGCTTGTATAGGAAGCAGAACAGTATGTGTTAAGAAAAACAACTATTTCAAAAAATGCAAAAAGTGAGTTTTTTGAAAACGGTCCTCTATTAGCAAAATTCGGAGTAGGTATTAAAATCCATGGAGAAGAAATAAAAACTTTGAGGTTCGCCGATGACATTGTAATTCTGTCAGAGACAGCAAAGGACTTGGAAGAGCAGTTGAATGGAATGGACAGTGTCTTGAAAGGAGGATATAAGATGAACATCAACAAAAGCAAATCGAGGATAATGGAATGTAGTCGAATTAAGTCGAGTGATGCTGACGGAATTAGATTAGGAAATGAGACACTTAAAGTAGTAAAGGAGTTTTGCTATGTGGGGAGCAAAATAACTCATGATGGTCGAAGTAGAGAGGATATAAAATGCAGACTGGCAATGGCAAGGAAAGCGTTTCTGAAGAAGAGAAATTTGTTAACATCGAGTATAGATTTAAGTGTCAGGAAGTCATTTCTAAAAGTACTTTTATGGAGTGTAGCCATGTATGGAAGTGAAACATGGATGATAAATAGTTTGGACAAGTAGAGAATAGAAGCTTTCGAAATGTGGTGCTACAGAAGAACGCTGAAGATTAGATGGGTAGATCACATAACTAATGAGGAGGTATTGAATAGAATTGGGGAGAAGAGGAGTTTGTGGCACAACTTGACAAGAAGAAGGGACATGTTCTGAGGGATCAAGGGATCACAAATTTAGCATTGGAGGTCAGTGTGGAGGGTAAAAATCGTAGAGGGAGACCAAGAGATGAATACACTAAGCAGATTCAGCAGGACGTAGGTTGCAGTAAGTACTGGGAGATGAAGAAGCTTGCACAGGATAGAATAGCATGGAGAGCTGCATCAAACCAGTCTCAGGACTGAAGACCACAACAACAACAACATTAGGCTATGAGGGTGCAACGAAAAGTGATGCATCCGAATTTTTTATTTGAAAAGAAAATAAACGTTTTTAACATTATACGTCGTTATTCTTCACGTCTAGATACTTCTTTCTCAACGTACTCACCCTGGCGACGAACACATTTCTCCTAACGAGCCAACGGGTTACCAATTTGTTGATACCGACACTGTAACATGTCTGACTTTGTTGACGCAGCCACAACCTCACCTCTGCTTACACCGCTTTATCACTACCTTCGTTCTTGAAGTTTAGGGGAACAGATGAATATTGGGTGGAGTCGAGTCGGGACTGTATGTAGGATGATCGATAACAATGAACCCAAAGCGTCGTATTGTTGCAGATGTTGCAACGCTCGTGTGTGGTCTGGAATTGTCTTGCTGAAGGATGGGGTGATCCATGTGCGGACATACTCTTCGAACTCGTGCTTTCAGTTTCCTGAGTGTCTCGCAGAACACGGACATACATCTACATCTACATCATACTCCGCAAGCCACCTAGTTGTGTATGACGGAGGGTACTTTCGGTACCACAATCTGATCCCTCCAACCCTGTTCCACTCGCGAATATTGCGTGGGAAGAATGATTGACGGTAAGCCTGTGTATTGACTCTGATTTCTCGAATTTTCTCTTCGTGGTCAATACGCGAGATGTATGTGGAAGGAAGTAATATGTTGTCCGGCTCCTCCTGAAAAGTGCTGTCCCGAAATTTCAGTAGTAAATCTCTCCGTGATGCGAAACGCCTCTTTCTTAACGTCTGCCAGTGGAGTTTGTTTAGCATCTCCGTAACGCTCTATCACTGGCTAAACGATCCCGTGACGAAACACGCCGCTCTTCGTTTGATCTTCTCTGTCTCCTGTATCAGTCCTACTTGATAGGAATCCCAGATAGACGAACAATATTGAAGAATCGGGCGGACAACTGCCTTAAAAAAGCCACATAGCTGCGTTACAAAACGCAGTTTTACATGCAAAAATGCTGAACCATCTACCGGCAGAAGGTGGAAACTTGAGTTATTCGACTGAGTAATATGCATGGCGTGTAATACCTCAACCGATATAGAGAACTGAAAAAAAAAAATTTGGAGGCATTACGTTTAAGCAACCCCTCGTAATTACAGCACGCAGAGACACATTGAAGCAATCATTCTTCTCGCGTTCCATACATGAATGGAACGGGAAAAATCTTCAGTAACTTGTACAATGGGGTATACCCTCTGCCATGCATTTCATAGCACTTTACAACAGCAATAACATTTTCTCTCAAGACTCACATAATAGCTGCAAATGTGTCGTCAAATCACGTGCTTTGTTTCGAATAAACTATTTCAGCACACTAACAAAACATCCTTCCCTGGTAGTTGAGTGGCCAGCCGGCACGGTAGCTCAGCGTGTTCAGTCAAAGGCCTCTGTAATAAAAAACTGAAAAAAGGAATCAACGATCAACTTGTACGGATGTCCTGTGACGTCCGCCCAGACCAAACGCAACGAACAATTCAGAGCAAAATGAATAGACATAAAAAAAAATTTAAAAAGTGGTAAGGGCGGTGGAATGTTATACCTAACGGCCCGGGTTCGATTCCCGGCAGGGTCGGAGATTTTCTCAGCTCAGGGACTGGGTGTAGTGTTGTCCTTATCATCATCATTTCATGCCCATCGACACGCAAGTCGCCGAAGTGGCTTCAACTCGAAACATTTGCACCAGGCGAACGGTGCACCCGACGGGAGGCCCTAGCCACTCGGCATTTCCATTTTACCAACAAAACTTCCAGCAGCACCGTACCTCTCATCTTATTTTTATCTGTTTCCCCTTCCCCTCCTACAAAATTTTCTTCAAGTTTGTTTTTCTTATATAGTCCTTTCTCCTTTCAGGTATCCCTTCTTTGCTTAGTAGTGGTTTCCAGTACGAGCTTTTCACACTAATACAGGTTCTCCAAGGAACTGTTTTATTTTCCTATGTGCGGTAGGTCTTTCTGTCTTCCTCATATTCAGGCACACTGCGACGCCTTTTCATTCTTCCACTTGCTATTCTTGTGTTGCAGTTCTACACTATCTGTCAGTCGCATATTTTGACGTAGTATTCCCCACTGCCTGCTTCATTTACTGAATTTTTATATTTTATGCTTTGTCGGTTAACTTCATTATTCTGACTCTCATCCACGAAATTCTACTAAGCTTCGTCTATTGCCTGTTTCACCCACTGCTATTCCACTATTTTATCTTTCAAAGCTACCCTCTCGTCTTCTAGTTGTATTACTTTTCCCTGTTTCAGCCATTGGTTGGCTAATGCACCCATTCAAACTTTAAGCTTTTCATTTTATCGTGGTCTTATCTCCTTAAATTTTTCCCTTTATGCAATTAATTCAGTCTTAATCTGAATCCACCTCTGCCCCTGGAAACGTTTTGCAGTTTAAAAACTAGTTTAGGAATCTCTGTCTTACTAGAAAACTTCCAGTTTCCCCAGGTTTCTACCATATATTCAGACTTCTTCATGAGACTTAAACCAAGGTTTTGCAATTATTAAATTTACACAGTGGAGAATTCTCCCAGGCAGCTTCCCCTTTTGTACTCCTGCTCCATTCCATATTCTCCAACTGTTTTCTTTCTTTTTCTATTCGTAATGTGGATTTCCAGTCCCCCATCACAATTAAATTTTCGTCTTGCTTAACCATCCGAATAATTTCTCTTATCCCATAATGCATTCTTTCAACCTTTTCATCATCTGCAGAGCTCGTACGCTTATAAACTTGTGCCGCTGTGGCTGTTGTTGGCTTTGTAACATATATATCCTGGCCGCGATGATGTGGTCATTGTCGTCATAGAATGAAGAAACTGACCCTTTACGAAACATACAGCGTTAAAACAAATGGAAATCTCTAATAAGATACTTACCTGAAATGTTTCAACGATGAAATGCCAAGAGAAACCAAAGTTCTGTCATACAGTCAGAAGAAATCTCTTCTACTTAATAATTTTGGATAGTTGACTTATTACTGTGAAGTCAGAAAGCTTGATGTGGTCTCCACTCTACTGAGACATGCAGAAAGTGGAAGTAGAGAGGCAATAAGCTGTAAAATGTCACTGTGACAACCGAGAAGTTGCGCTGGAAGGACGAGGACGAGCGCAGCTTTAGATGCCATCTGCCAGATTAGAACACGTGCGTCTGCTGACAGATGAAAGCACGCTTCCTAATAGTTTAATTACAATAAATTCGTCCATCTCGATAAACTGAATGTGGTGCGTTGCAGATAAAGAGAGTAGCAATGAACATACCGTGAGTCATTATTGTGCTCTCCTCCAATACACGCCTGATGTCAGTGGGAAGCTTTTATCTTGTGACACCGAAGCGACGTGTCAGGTTGCGACACGAATGGTATGCACAGATCATTAAGAGAGTATTCACAGACTAATATTTATCGATAAGCCATCAATGAGTCTGCCAGAGACAGAACAATATAAATATTTGCCTACATGATTCAGTTTTAATAATTTGAGAACAGATCGGTTCTCAGAGAGGCCCTGCACACTGAAAGATGCGTAAGTGTTAGTATACGTCTTATTTATTTCCCTACGCAACCAAAACAAAAAAATAGAAAGCTATATAGCATTTTCAGTTTCAGCTACAATATCAGGTTCTTCCTCATATGCCTATGATGCAATGTTTTTATTGACAAGTCGTAATGTAATATCAGTGCCGTATTTAAACATCCAAAGGGAGTGCTAAGAAACATTAATAACAAATACTACCTTTCAGTCTCTGAAAGGCTAACTTCTACAGTATTTTCATGTAACGTAATTTTACTTAACATCTAGAAGTGCACCTCATTCAAACAAACATGCTAGACGTACTAATTTATCAACATCTGAATAGCGACAGCGAAAAGAAAAGAAAGTCATGGACATACAAGGGAAAATCATAAATCCCGAGATTTAAGCTGAATCCGTTAAGAACTTCGCTACTTATATCATGAAAGGAATTTACCAATGCTCTTCCGTCAGCTGCACTGGAACGTGTTTTATGTGCTGTTTGTATCTGACAGTTTAGTCTTCAGTCATTGAATGATCCGTTTGGGACAATTGTTCAAAGGGGATATTGAAATTGCCGGCCGCGGTGGTCTAGCGGTTCTGGCGCTGCAGTCCGGAACCGCGGGACTGCTACGGTCGCAGGTTCGAATCCTGCCTCGGGCATGGGTGTGTGTGATGTCCTTAGGTTAGTTAGGTTTAAGTAGTTTTAAGTTCTAGGGGACTTATGACCTACGATGTTGAGTCCCATAGTGCTCAGAGCCATTTGAACCATTTTGATATTAATTCTTATATAAAGGTCCGCAGTCATTGAACGATCCGATAGTGACAAATGTTCCATGGGGATATTGAAATTCATATAGTATTCAACTTAGTTGATCTGTGTTTACGTTTTGAAAATCACATCAGACGATTTGTAGAATACTGTTATCTTTAAACACAATATTGCAACGAGTGAGCGAGTAATCTCAACCAGGCACTACGATCATCGATCTTAGATGTTCTAGCTGATGGTGTAGATGGAATTCAGACAGCTGGCACAAGTAAAATCAAGTGATTAGAACAGTCGTCGAAATACTCTCCTTAAGAACGAAACCTTTAGCTTGGCTGTACACTCGATGACATACATTCTATCAGTCAAGCCGGGAACTTCACAGAAATCACAAATATTGTGCTGTGAAACATCTCAAGATTAATCCACATTTTTTTTTAACATGAGGAGTGCCATATCAACAACATACTTAGTGAAGTGCAAAATGAGTACGGAAGTACTACTCACAGTCTACTTGTCACTGTTCATTGGTTCAAATGGCTCTGAGCACTGTGGGACTTAACTTCTGAGGTCATCAATCCCCTAGAATTTAGAACTACTTAAACCTAACTAACCTAAGGACGTCACACACATCCATGCCAGAGGCGGGATTCGAACCTGCGACCGTAGCGGTCGCGCGGTTCCGGACTGTAACACCTAGAACCGCTCGGCCACCTTGGCAGGCCATTGGTCATTGGGAGAGTCCTTAGAAAATGTAGTCCATCAACAAAGGAGGTGGCTTACAAAACACTCGTTCGACCTATACTTGAATACTGCTCATCAGTGTGGGATCCGTACCAGGTCGGGTTGACAGAGGAGTTAGAGAAGATCCAAAGAAGAGCGGCGCGTTTCGTCACGGGGTTATTTGGCACGCGGGATAGCGTTACGAAGATGTTTAGCAAACTCAAGTGGCAGACTCACTAAGAGAGGCACTCTGCATCGCGGTGCAGCTTGCTGTCCAGGTTTCGAGAGGGTGCGTTTCTGGATGAGGTATCGAATATATTGCTTCCCCCTAATTATACCTCCCGAGGAAATCGCGAATGTAAAATTAGACGGATTCGAGGGCGCACGGAGGCTTTCCGGCAGTCGTTCTTTCCGCGAACCATACGCGACTGGAACAGGAAAGGGAGGTAATGACAGTGGCACGTAAAGTGCCCTCCGCCACACACCGTTGGGAGGCTTGCGGAGTATTAATGTAGATGTAGATGTAGACTACCTGCGACCTCTAGCGGTGTTCCCTCGCACAGAGAGTGATCTCTTTGACTGATGCACTGAGTCCCACTACACATAAATTCTTGCCTCTAACATCGCTCAGTGTTAAGATAATTTCATCACTTCGGCCTCTTAAGATTCGACTGAGTTTGATAGCCATATGACGATACGACGTTCGACGTAGATTCAGCAAAATATCTTATTTTTTGCCTTTTGGATGTAATAAAATCCTTCGTGTATAGTTAAAAACGTTCCTCCTTGCAGGAAGATGAAAATTCGTGTTGGGAGACTATTAGCTACTTACATCCGGATTTTCTCTACATGGCAATAACAGAAACGTTTAAGGGGAGCCGGAGGTGGTCAAATCCAAAAAAAATTACGATTTTATTTTTGCTACCGAAAATTAATTGGAACATTCCTCTTTAATGTAAACTTTGAATTATTGTTCTACTCGCCCTAGAAGTGGAGTTATTACCATTTTCCCCCACGCCTGCAGAGGAAATGGGCGGCCGCTGAATGCATCTAACACCCTCTCGTGACCTGGCGAAGTGCTTGGGATTTTCTCGGCCTGTTACGCATACAGCGCCTTATGTTACGCATACAGCGAGTGTGCAAGGGTTGGCTACATTGTTTTCTGTAACAAATATTACCCGTATTTCCTTACAGCTTACTCCTGTTTTACTCAGAATTTCGAACATCTTGCTCCATTTAATATTGTCGTACACTTTTGTTCTGGTTACGATGCCACGTTTTAGTAACCGTGTATATAAGAAGAGGAAGAACGTAGGGAAAAGAAAATTAAGACTAATACCAAGTTGCGATACTACAATGAATAAGAGCGCGGAACATCCTCTCTTTGCTGTTTACCGTTTCGAATTAGTTCAGTGTTGCGCCTGTTGTTGGTAGTATTATACTTCTTGTGTAAAGCGGATAATATGCAGTATGTACAAGAATCAGGAGAGAACAATAAAACCAATTTTTCATGACTTAGCACAGCCAGAATTGTTACACAAATGTCTACACGGAAAGACGCAGAATCCTAATGAGAGCGTAAACAATTCGATTTGGAAAGTGATTCCTAAAAGAGTGTTTGTAAGCATAAAAACACTGCACTTTGGCATTTATGATGCAATAGCAACCTACAACCAAGGGAACAATGTGAAGTGTGAAGTTCTGAAGGCATTAGGATTTACAGCTGGTGTGAACACTGTACGAGCACTAAGAAATATTGGAAAGAGAAAGGATAAGAGGAGCAGAAAGAAGAGAAATGCATATGAAGTATGATGGAACAACAGGCCAGAAAAGAAGAGAGAAGAGGAAGCGTTTGGAGGATGAAGAAGAAGGCCCTGATAATCCATCCTATAGTGCAGGAATGTATTGAGAAACTTTGATAGCCATTTCCCGTAATTTAGAATTTTCGAATATAAGGAACATTTTCTCAAAATCCACTCAAGCTAGAGAGATGAAATTTTTATACAGCACTCCTTGTGGTCAAACTTACATTGTAACACAGCCATTTGGCAATATGTTCAGTAGTTTCATTTCAGTTTAATTATAAAGCAATTATTTGTAAAAAATTTGGGTCATTAATAAAAAAAATAATTGGATGAAAACTAGAAAAGATAATCCAAAATCCCTCTGTCACAACTGCAATACTAAACCACTCTATATGTAAAGAAAATTCAAATTTTTCTATTTGGTACTTTATTCATAAATGTTCCTCAAACTTAGTGATTTTAACATGGGCAGCATAGGCACCTCCGGCTCCCCTTAATGTGGGATAAGCTAACACTACTGGAATTTTATTTAATTATTATAGGGATATATTTAATCTGTAGATGAAAGAACGTAAAATCTTCCCAAATCTGCGATTTATTTGTTCCATAATTTCCAAGATATTGACCTTTCCGCCAGGAAAAGGCAGGGCACTTCTGCGGACGGTTGACTTGCATTCTGAAACAATGTATTTCAAACTCTTGATGATCTGTGAAGGAAATAAATGTTCGTAATAATATATGACATTCTGAAAATAAGTGTACGTAAAGCCGAATATACGCAAAGGTTGTCATCGTCCTCTTTCATGTTTTGGTTTTGAACCATGCAATTCTGTCAGTTATCTATGTGATGACTCTTCTGGATACTTACTGTACTTTGAATCAGTAGTTCGAAACACATAAAACAATGGTCTCTAACGGCTGAAACCAGCCGTGCTTTCAAGTCAAGGTATTTTATACGATACATCTGGTTGCTGGTCCGAAACTGTTCTGAAAATGACACACACAAACAGACTGTGATTAAGTCACTGCTATTAGTAAGGAAAGGGCACTTTAACATGCCCCATCTATTGCTGTACTGCTGCTGTTTTGTAGTGTATCAGTATTGGAAGATAGAGGTAGCTATTCGTACTAATACAGCCACTGTCCACCTTGGCAATATTATTTTAAGTTATCCACCTTTTAAGTTATCCTCCTTTATATTTTCTATAGTTCGACAAATATATTTCCAGTGTGCACAAAGGCACTAAAGCAAAGACAAAATTAGCAGTATCTCTCTGCGTACAGTTTACTAAAAAATTTCCTCACGGTGAAGCTGCTGTTCACACAAAAGCTAATAGACACCCGTATAATACATGCAAAATAAAAGTATGTATTAAATTACAGTTCTGTACTTGTACATGATGTAAATGATAAGGTAACCTTAAGGTTCTACCATCAAATGATACATAACTCACTACAAAATATTTATAGTTAAACGTACAGTTATCTCTATAATTTCTTTGCAGACCAACGACGCCTAATGTAATTCGGTGAAACATGTTTGATACAAACAATAATAAAAAGTCATTAGTAAATTACGTTTAATAATTATATCAACAAGATACATAACATTGAAGTGAGAAGTGGGGAAGAACGGCTGCAATTATTAAAACATAACCTAGTTTCCGCTTTCCAAAATTTTAGTAAATCCCTCGAGGTGACTAACGTGCGACGGCGTTCCCCGAATTATGCGTTGATCATTTGTTTCCCAGAGAAAACTGTCATTCTCTAACTTACTCGTTGATAAATTGATTACACAACTTTTGTGTTCAGTAGTTCTGCGCGGAAAGGCTCGTTGTAAGTAGTACTCCCCTTTGTCTGTGAATAGCATGGGCGCCTTGTACGTATGGCGAAGTAAGATGGCATTGTAAACAGACGGCTCTGTAGTTTACCCGCTACCACCATTCATTGCGAACTCCCTGCTTTTCTGCTTGAGCTGTTCACCTGAATTTGTTTTCTACGGTAAAAACAGCTGTAATGGAAATTTCTTTTTTCGTCGCTAGAAGGTTGCGCAGCAAAGACTGTACTGCGTTTGACTTCAATGCAGTGTGATAAAACAGAAGGTCGGAAACAAGACAGTGCAACTCAAAAAGAATCGGCTATCTTTGTTCGTCAGTAGAAGGCAAGTCATTAGACCTCGGATTAGCGTTCTCTGGAAAATACGAGTGAACAAACTGAAACACAAAAAATTGAGTATAGCTCTGATTGTAAACTACCTCTGGGGCCCCACATTGAGGTACACCTTGGAATATTGTTCCGACATTATTTCGATATTCCTTCTCTCTGTCCGAACCTGGTTTAACACCTAAAGGACCTCTCCCGGTGAATTTAAAACGTGAAAATGTGGAACATGAAACAGTATTAGAAATTATAAAGAATGTTAAATGACGTCATCTGAACCGATATCCACTAAATAGCCAAAGACACAGGAACAGCTGCCTGTTATCGTGTGGTGCCCCCGCGAGCACGCAGAAGTGCCGCAACACGACGTGACATGGGCTGGACTAATGTCTGAAGTGCTGGAGGGAATTGGCACAATGAATCCTGCAGCGCTGTCCACAAATCCGCAAGAGTACGAGGGGGTGGAGATCCCTTCTGAACAGCATGTTGCAAGGCATCCCAGACATGTTTAATAACGTCCATTTCTGGGGAGTTTGGTAGCCAGAGGAAGTGTTTACACTCAAAAGAGCGTTCCTGGAGCCACTCTTTAGCAATTCTGGACACGTGAGGTGTCGCACTGTCCTGCTGGATATGCCCAAGTCCGTCGGAATGCACAATGGACGTGAATGTATGTAGGTGATCAGACAGCATGCTTACGTAGGTGTCACCTGTCAGAGTCGTGTCCAGACGTATCCGGGGTCGCATATTAATCCAACTGCTCACGCCCCACGCCATTAGGAGCCTCCGCCACCTTGAACAGTGCCTCGCTGACATGCAGGGTGCGTGGAATCATGAGGTTGCCTCCACACCCGTAAACGTCCATCCACTCGATACAGTTTGAGACTCGTCCCACCAGGCATTATGTTTCCAGGCATCAACAGTCCAATGTCGGTGTTGACGGGCGCAGGCGAGGCGTAAACGCTTGTGTCGTGCAGTCATCAAGGCTACACGAGAGGGCCTTCGGCTCCGAAAGCGCATAACAACTATGTTTCGTTGAATGGTTCTCACGCTGGCACTTTTTGATAGAATAGCATTAAAATCTGCAGAAGTTCGCGGAGGGGCTGCACTACTTTCAAGTTGTACGATTCTCTTCAGTTGTCATTGGTCCCTTTCTTGCAGGATGTTCTTGCGGCCGCAGTGATGTCGGAGATTTGATGTTTTACCGGATTCCAGACATTCACGGTACACTTGTGAAATGGTCGTAAGGGAATAGCCCAACTTCATCGTTACCTCGGAGATACTGTCCCCCATCGCTCGTGGGCCGACTATAATACCACGTTCAAACTCACTTAAAACGTGATAATCTTCCATTGTAATAGCAGTAACCGATCTAACCACTGCGCCAGACCCTCGTTGTCTATATAGGCGTCGTCGACTGCAACGCCACACTCTGACTGCTTACATATCTCTGTATTTGTATACGCTTGCCTACACCAGTTTCTTTGGCGCTTCAGTGCAATTTCTATTCGTGTTTGCAGGTCACGCATTAACTGCAGGACACGTTAAACGAGATTCTCCTCTCCCTTAGATTCCGCGTTAAATTACGATACCTGCGTTTGCAAAAGTGCTCTTTTAAGTAAGGAACATCCTCGACGCAGGAAAATGAATTATTCAAGAAATTTAATGTGGCTGTGGACCTAAGAATAAAAAAGACTATTTGTAAGGCATTTCACTAAATTAAGCACCAAGATAAGAAGCAGACAATGAAATCACGTACCAGCTATTAAAATGTCACATAAATTAATAGAAATCTCATTAATCGCTCAGAAATAGATTTTAGCTAGCTGAAACCATGTTATTTAAAAAATGAACTTGAAAATTAAATGATCTATTTGTAAATTTGTATCTCAATAGGACTGTTTAACATAACAAATATTTGGTTTTTGTGTATAAACAGCGGGAGGAGGATTCATTTATTATAGTGTACTGTGTTCTGTACAAAGTTTCACTGGATTCGCTAATTTGCTTTGTGACTGTATAGATAAATGAATTTATAAAATAAAAAATATCTTTAAGCAGAATTATTAGTTACGAGTGAATATATAGTTTAGAAACTTCTAAAAGTTTTAATATAATTCCGAAAACGTTTTATCTGGACTTACATGTTCACATAGTTAGAAATGACTTAACCTATAGAGAAATATGCAAGTTTGTTGAGTAATGGGGCAATTGTTTTCCCAGCTGTTGTCTTCTCTTTTTCCGGGCCTTATCTCGTATCTTCACAGGGTTCGCTTGTTAATCCTCAAACACGCAGCAAGCCACTGCACAGCACATGCGCCTGTAACATGATAGGTCTTTGTGTAACAACAGTAACATTGCATGACCCCACATTATATGGTACTGATTTCATTTCATATTTCGTAGGCTGATATTAGGAATGGCTGTGCTTCTTCCTGAAAGTATATCATAACACATGTCTGTACACAGAGGACAAACTGATTCCACGGCAGCCACTATTTACACCGTTTCTTTGAAAATGTGTTTATACATGGAGGTCAAATGAACACGTGTCTGATAAGTGTTTTCTGTATTTTCAGCAGTGGAAGTTGTAAGGTTTCTGGTTTATTTTTGGCCTGCAGTGAGAGTGATGTGAGTTCTATACAGGATATTAGGAAATTTCCGTTACAAACTTCTAGGACTTGTAGACGGGAGTGAGTACATAATATTTTGAATAGGAATCCATGTCCTGAAACATACCGTTTCCGGGCTACAGCCGTTTGAAAACATGTTTGCTAGGTAGGTACGCAGTAGGGTGATCACGGTAGGGTGGGGGGAGTGGTTATGTCGAATCGGCTGATGTTGTTTGATGTCTGTACTACCTCTCCGATTTGGTTCGAGCCTCATTCACATGTCTGTGAGTGATAGAGCGACATGGTTGAGTACACGTTTGCAGAATACAGCAGCATGATCCTTCAGAAAGACGAAGCTCACGGTAATGGAAGATGTGCTCGTCGCCTTTATCAAGATCGTTCTCCGCAACGTCTGACCCCATCGCACACACTTTTCGCCACAATTACGCAACGGCTTCGAGAAAAGGTACTTTAACCTTCGGGAGCGAGACTGCGGTGCTCGAAGAAGACGCGGCACGTCCGAATTATAAGAGGTCTTACTGCATCCCGTTGAAGAGAACCCGTCAACGAATATTTCTGCTATTAATGAGGGGTACTGTAAAACAAGTGATGTAGTGCGTAACGTCTAATTAAGTACTTGAAAAATTAGTCGTGTTACCAACATCTTTTGAAATGGTTGTAGTACGGACACGGTATGGTTTCCAATTAAAAATATTATCTACTCACTCCACTATACAAGTCCTTGAAGTCCGTAACGGGAATTTATGAACATCCTGTATTTTCATTCGATGTAACATATTTCATATTTGTACACTGGACATTTTTCTGACAGTAGCCTTTAGTTATCAACATGTTATGCCACAGAGGTTCTGAGTGAAGGCACTGTGATCTTTGATTTGCCAGTATCTTTGCCATTGCAGTAACTTTCCGTGAGAAGAAAGTGAGTGAGTACAGTATGGTCTCGCTACTGAACTCTAGAAATTACCGACAGAGCTCATAGAGACAAATTCGGAGAATGTTGAATTTTGAGAATATGATTTGGCAAAGATTAATTTGAGAGGAAAAAATTTTCAGGTAATGCTGTTGCTGAATTGATTGCCAGGGCGTAATTTACTATTTATTTGGAAAACGGTCAGTGGGATTTTTAATTACTGGTTCCAGTCAGTTAGTTTTCATGGTCCAGACGTGAATAAGGGAAGTTATTTGTTCTCATGGCTGACTCTCAGAAGTTATAGATTTACCGCTCCTTTTCCGTTCTACTAATTCATTTCATGGCAAAGTCGTGTTTTTAATAAAAAGTAATTTTGTGAAAATGATTGTCGTGGTCAGAGAATGAGTTTCATTATTCGTAACGAAATTTCTGAGTGCTAGTCTCCTTTTAATCATTCAGTAAATGCAACCGCCTCCTCACGAAATTCATTTTTTGATTATGTTTGACGCCGAACTGTATTGAGCGAAATTCAGCTGCTGATAAGTGAAGCACAATCTACTTGGCATAGTTGTGCGACTTTGCATGACACTGCTCAAGACTTTCTTTCACTTAGCTGGTTTTCTGCTGTGCTGTACTTTAATGTTCGTTGCTCCCGAACAGAACCGAGTTTGCGTTGCCAAAAGTAATTAACAAAATTTGTTAGATAATTTGTTAGAGCCAATTTAACATCAGTCAGGACACAGTAAAGTCATTCTCAGTTAAGCATTGTATTTTAGAATTAATATCGGATTCAATTTAGGTAAAGTTCACATCAAATTACATTATTTTCTCAGACAGACTTATTTTTATTGAGTAGTGATACATTCTTGCGTGTATAATTTACAGTTTGGAATTTTCTTTAGTCAGTTAGCGCACGTAAATTGGCAGGGCGTTTTTCGAAAAACATTTTGTTTCAAAATTCAGTTTGCAATTTTGTGTAGCTTGTTTTATTTTATTAGATTTGTGTGTTGAAACTGCAAGTCAAGTATTGTGATGCCACGCACTGCAGCATTATCCATCCCACTGCGCAATACAGAGAACAAAACACAGAACGATTTGTATAACATACAGTTTTGTGTTTCATAATCAATTTAGTAAATGTTAATTCAAATACAGTTAAATAGTTCGTGATACTTTTTACGACTCGATATTATCAGGCAGCATGTCTGTAATTATGCAGCTTGAGTTCAGGATTACAGCACTGACACACCTGAAGTTAAAGGTGGTAAACAACTTCAGTCCAGTATAAAAAATGGTTCAAATGGCTCTGAGCACTATGGGACTTAACTTATAAGGTCATCAGTCCCTAGAACTTAGAACTACTTAACCCTAACTAACCTAAAGAGATCACACACATCCATGCCCGAGGCAGGATTCGAACCTGTGACCGTAGCGGTCTCGCGGTTCCAGACTGTAGCGCCTAGAACCGCTCAGCCTCAGTCCAGTATAGTTATAGTTCACAATATTATGTTATTATGTTTATTAAGAAAAGTTACGAAGTAACAGGAAACATCGCACATACAACCTAGGTGTGAGTTCGTGAGGTATTCAGAGACGACAACAATCAGCAAAGTTAGTAAAAGATGGTGACCTTCTACGTCGACTGTCGTCCCTCCTAGTAATTTTTGCCTATGGTGGATGTCTGTATATTACAGCATTTCCAAATGAGTTGTGGTGCACAAGATCGGAGATGGGCATTCTGTATATCTAGCCTTATCCACACTAGAAGCATTGAAGTTCAAATGCCTACAATTTGCAGAATAGTGGAATGAATGGTAGAAGCCTAAGCCGGAGAACTTCAGTTTGAATTCCATCGAAATGCAGGAATACATGAGGGAATACGGTGCTTACGACTTATCGTAGACGACATGCTGAGCAATGGCAGGCCTACATATACTGCATTTTTAGATATGAGGAAAGTGTTAGAAAATGTCTCATTTTTTTAAATTCTGAACGAAAGGGGGTTGAAATACTGGGAGTGAAGGGTCATCCACAACTTGTACAAACAGCAGGCTGCAACTACGAGAGTTGCAGGAGCTGGAAAGGAAGTATTAGCTGAGAAGGGAATGAAATAAGGTTGCACCCTGTCCCTCGATACTATCTAGCCTACACATTCAGCAAGCAGTATATGAAACCAAGGAGAGTTTTGGTATGGTAGCTTATACAGTATCCTCCACGTCCAAAAGACGTTACAGTTTAACCTGCTTTACTGCTATCTTTCCTTCTTTGTAAGTCACTAGAAACACAAAAAAGAACAGACCAGCACTGCCCGAACGATTTTATTCCGTAGCTGTTGTAAGCAGGAATATTTTGTCGGCAATTTTCTCTCCACCCAGGGAATTACCGTATCATCCGGAAAGTGTGCCAGTTGCGGCAATTTTCCGGCAAGAGGCGGTGGCACTCCAGTGGCAGCCGTGTTTTTGTTGCGGTCGGCGGCTGCAGTAGGGTACACCAGTGACTTATTGAAATGACCTTCCTAAATCTCCGGCGCGTTATGCCCACCGGCTGCTCTCGCTTACTGGCTACTCCGGCCGTGATAGACCACACTCCAGTTTCCCTATCTTGCTCCCCCTAATAACACCTAAAAGACAGCTCCCGTTTGCTAGATCACTCAATAAAGGATTAGAACGAAGATTTATTATTACAGATATCACACAATTACCTAACGATAATGCCTCTTTTTACTAAGGCTCGACTGTCGGCGTACATTAACTCTTTTTACTGTCTGTTTTCATTTCTGTCACTAGATCCTTAGGCCGTTGGCAGTAGAGCTATCTCACTGATTTGTGAGACTCTGAGCAAAGACGGACCTTTCCTGTTCTCTGTCTTACGGTCAAGCAATTTTCCAATCAAGAAGGAAATCACCATTGTGATACCATGTACCACAACTAATCATTTTCTTTTCTGTTTCACTCGCAGACGGAGCGAGGGAAAAACGACTGTCTTTATTTCTCAGTATGAGCCCTAATTTCTCGTATATCTTCGTGGTCCTACTCGAAATGTATGTTGGCGGCAGTAGGATCGTTCTGCAGTCAGCTTCAAATGCCGGTTCTCTAAATTTTGTCAATTGTGTTCCTCGAAAAGGACGTCGCTTTCCCTCCAGTTATTCCTATTTGAGTTTTCGAAGCATCTCCGTGGCACTTGCGTGTTGTTCGAAACTACCGGTAACTAAGCTATCAAGCTGCCTGTAAATTGCTTCGATGTCTTCCTTCAACTCGACCTGATGCGGATCTCAAATATTCGACCGTACACAAGAATGGATCGCACTAGCGTCCTATATGCGATTCCCTTTACGGATGAACCACACTTTCCCACAATTCTCCCAATAAATCGAAGTGTTTTGCGGAGTATGTAGGTATATTAGCAGTAGCCTCAACAACTTGTACACTTCAAGAATTAAGCTAAGCAGCTGGTTCCGGAAAAGATTTCATTCTCGAACATACTTCACTGATATAACCTCAGCTACTGCTATTGTTGGTAATCCATGATTTTACTTGAAAAGTTAAAACATATTAATTACTGTCTTGTATCTCTGTTAGTTGACCTTTGGAGTTCCAGCGAATCTCATTATAACTGTTATAACTTTTCTTCCGTTCACAATATCGATATTGCACACTGCAACTGGTACCATCATTGTCTTGCAAAATTTTAGTTTAGTTCGTTTTCCATTTATATCCTTGAGGGTTTTGCCAATATTCCAGTTGATACGGTTGCGTCTATAAAATTTCCTATCAAAATTACAGAGTATTGTGATGAATTTTTCATACCATATGACGTGTTTCGATTCAGACCATAACATTTGTTTTATATGGAGGTAGTACCAGGTAACACAGATTTACAGAGTTATATTTACGTACAGAAATCAACTTTGTACTCAGTGTAATTACAATATCGTCTGCACCCTCAGTATTATTTAATGTGCATTGCGAAAGATTATCCACTGTCAGAGATTTGTTTTCTCTGATATATACAAAATGGTAAGGTAGACGCAACAGCCTTGATTTTCCTTCATATTTTTATATCGATAGATTATTTTTACATGTATATCAGCAGAGGTTTTCCCACGTAATAAATTTAACTCTTTCAAATGGAAACTAATCTAATCATAATTTTTAAAGCACATGCTAGGCTACTAGATTCAATTTGGATATAAATCAAATCAACATGTTGTTCACCCCGTGAATGGAACGCCACCGATAAAGGCGAGATGCGTCGATACAGTTCTGGGAAACTAATACATCTGAAATGTAGGCGATGGTGTATATCAAAATGTCTTTAAACCAATATGAGGTTCTACAAGTAATAGTAGAGGGTTCTATTCCGAATATAGTCTTTCATGTTTTTGCTGCACACCTGTAGTAGAAATCTTACATTTCTACTACTATCGCAACATCTACCACTATTACTACAACAGTTTTTCCCATGATAAAACTACCAAAATTTCTGTTACTATGGAAGAGCGACGTAACGCAGCACTTAATACTGGGCTCGCATACAGAAGGATGGTGGTTCAAATCCAAGTCTGAGGGTTTCCTGTTGCTCCACTAAACTTGCTCAAGTAAAAGCCAGGATGGTTTGTTTGAATGTGGCATGGGCGGTTTCTCTCCAATCATTTTCCATTATAATGAGCCGTGTGATAAGGTTCTGGATAAATAATGAAGTATTAGAATCGGGGAAAACTACAGAACAACTGGAAACTACAGAACAACAACAGTAAATAACATACAAGTTACAAATATTGTGCAACAAATAAATGATTAAAACATATGTCTAAAGTGCCCGTTTAGAACTCATCAAAGACTTCAGAACGCTTTTTTGAGATGTTTAAATAGACACGACACCTGGCGACGTGGCGGTGGTGGTACGTTGTGTTCCGGCGGTAACGACAAGTGCCTGCACGAAGATCAAAAACTATACAGCAGAGAGGGCTGTGAGACGACGTCACCCAATAGCACGCTGACTATGACGTCACCACGACAGGAGCGGCCTTTACATGAAGAGAATAAAAGCTACGCGCCCCCTAGCCTGGAACGCACTAGAAGAGCCGCACTGGAAGACGAGCTGTGACTTGTGAACAATATCATTTACTTGCATGGAAATTGTATACATTGAAGGACGTTGATTATTTACACGGCGCCAATTGCTTGCGACCAATCTTTGTAAAGACGACGGGATTGTCTATCTACTTTATTGTAATAAAATCCATTAATTTGATTTGCTTGAATTGTTGTTTAACTATCCGAGAATGCAGCATCCTAGGCACCCGATATTACACTAGTGGGCAGGATACCACACGTTGTGACGCCGGGGTCAAGAGACACCGGCAGTTTGAGAAGACCATCCTGACCCATGACTGCTCAACCACTGTCAACAACTCACGGAACTGGAAACAGTCAACGTCTAGACGAAAGGCCGGTGCACAACTGAGTGACGTCACATTTGCATCGGAGATGCACACTTTCGCCCACTGTAACTACGCAAGATTTCCTTACAAGTAATCGAGATGGAACTGGTTTAGTTTACAATTTCCATCTATCACAAAGAGTTGTAACGAAATCAAAAAAAGTTATGGAACTAAATTAAATAATAGAACAAAATCAAAATGTTTTTCAGAATACATAAATGTTTTTAAAATTTGCACGGTTATCGCGGAAGTTTAATCAATATAATCAGTCTAAAACAAGTACTGATTAAAGTACGTCAGTTACTAAGCATTAACGGCGTAAAGCCTTTGTTTTATGACCTCCTTTCTATTTTATTTGTTATGAGCGACGTATAAGAGTCGAGGGTCACGAAAGAAAGCAGTGGTTGAGAAGGGAGTGAGACAGGATTGTAGCCTATCCCCGATGTTATATAATCTGTATATTAAGCAAGCAGTAAAGAAAAATTTGGAGCAGGAAAGTCCCTTGATGCCTTCGCAACACCTCAACGTTTTATAGCCTTCTGGTTGCTGCTTCATTTCGCTGCTCTTAATGAATGTTTTTTGCTGAAACTGTGACGTTAGTGAAAGTTGATTCTAATTGATAATCCACTGCACTTCTCAGTTTACATGTTTCAGTAACAGCTCCTGTGGTTTAACGCAGTTGCACCTGTTTTCTTTCCCGGCGTGCTGCTTCTTATAACGGTCGATGTTTACTATTCTGCTGTGCACGACGAAAGGGGCTCGCCGCGTCTGGTTGGGGAAAATCTGTTTCCGCACAAGTTTTCTTTTGCAGCTCAGATGCACCCTGTATTGCTTTAACCTTATTGGACTTCTGTTTCCTTGTTATTTGAACCAATTTCTCTTCAGGTTCTTCCTTGGAGCTCGCGTATCCCTTTCCTGGTGATCATATCTTGAGTTATTTTATTTATTTATTTTTAATTCGGATTAGAACTGGAAGGACTCCCATTGTCATGTCTGTTTTGTTATCTTCTTGTTGAACTGAAGTTTCATAGACTCTGTAGCTTTTTTCCTGGAAAGTAGTAGTAGACTTGTCTTTATCTCTTTCATTCTTTTCAGCGTTGCTTGATTTCTCACTAAGTCATTTGTTGCTGCTCCCTTATTCAACAGTGAGAATCCCTCTTCAACTAGAATAATGGATTGTTCAGTGGTTTCCAGGAAACTCTTCTCGGTGTTGCCCGCTAAAGTACTTGAGAGGATCACTTCCTGTGCCTCTAACCTTGTCCGCTGCTGCTGGGTATTTCGTAGAATGAAAACCTGCCTTGGACTATTTTCTTGAAGATGTCCTGCCTCATTGAACAATTGAGATATTTTAGGTTGTTCAGCTGGTTCGTCCGCAGCTCGTGGTCGTGCGGTAGCGTACTCGCTTCCCACGCCCAGGTTCCCGGGTTCGATTCTCGGCGGGGTCAGGGATTTTCTCTGCCTCGCGATGACTGGGTGTCGTGTGATGTCCTTAGGTTAGCTAGGTTTAAGTAGTTCTACGTTCTAGGGGACTGATGACCATAGATGTTAAGTCCCATAGTGCTCAGAGCCATTTTTTTTTTTTGTTCAAATGGTTCAAATGGCTCTGAGCATTGTGGGACTTAACATCTGAGGTCATCAGTCCCCTATAACTTAGAACTACTTAAACCTAACTAACCTAAGGACATCACACACATCCATGCCCGAGGCAAGATTCGAACCTGCGACCGTAGAGGTCGCGCGGTTCCAGACTGAAGCGCCTAGAACCGCTCGGTCACTCCGGCCGGCTATTCCAGTTTGTCCCTCATATATTACGTGTGCCTTGCAACCGCCTATCAGAATGTGGGACAGGATATCGGATGTAGTAAACATTCGTACAGATCTAATACAGTTGTAGCACTGAATCTGTCCGCAAGAGCAGAGACAGCTGTGAGACAACGTCAGCCAACAGTACGCTGACTAGGACCACCACAGGAGAGGCCTTTAGCCGAAGAGAATATAAGCGAGGCTCCTGCCAGCCTCGGCGGGATAGTAGAAGACGTACACTAGTGAGACCCGGACTGTAGTAGACGAACACTAGTAGTACTGTTACTTGTGATCCATACCCGTTACTTGCACGGACGTTCTATACAGCGAAAGACATTGACTATTTGCATGTCGCCAACAGCTTGCGGCACGACATTGTAAACCAATGTTACCTATCTACTTTATTGTAACCATTAATGTGATTTGCTTGAATTGTTGTATAGCTATCCGAGAAATCAGCATCTTTTAGGCACCCTGTAAGAGACGGGGTGGGTACCTGTGGTCTACGGGTGCCGGCACGGTAACTCAGCGTGTTCGGTCAGAGGGTTAGCTGCCCTCTGTAATAAAGAAACTGAGTTAATGGGTCAACAACGAACTGAAACGGGTGTCATGCGACGTCCGCACCGAACAGATGAAACGAACAAAATGAGATTTTTTTTTTAAAAAAAAAGGGTAGCGTCTTTGATTCATAATCAAAACGTCTTCGGTCCCGGGTTCGATCCCCGCCACTTCCTAAATTTTGATAAATAATCGGCATTGGCAGCCGAAGACTTCCGGCCTTGTCAAAGAGGGCGGAGGAGCGGATAGAGTTTCACGGCACTCTCTTGTCCTAGGGGTGGGAAATTGCCCCTAAAGGCGGAAGAATCAGCAGTGATCAACGACATGAGGATGCAGAAGGCAATGGAAACCACTGCATTAAAGACACGTAGCGTGTATCCACAGGACATGTGGCCTGTAATTGAAGAAGTGTCATGACGATCTCTCCATTGGCAAAAGATTCCGGAATAGTCCCCCATTCGGATCTCCGGGAGGGGACTGCCAAGGGGGAGGTTACCATGAGACAAAGATTGAATAATCAACGAAAGGATAACGTTCTATGAGTCGGGGCGTGGAATGTCAGAAGCTTGAACGTGGTAGGGAAACTAGAAAATCTGAAAAGAGAAATGCAAAGGCTCAATCTAGATATAGTAGGGGTCAGTGAAGTGAAGTGGAAGGAAGACAAGGATTTCTGGTCAGATGAGTATCGGGTAACATCAACAGCAGCAGAAAATGGTATAACAGGTGTAGGATTCGTTATGAATAGGAAGGTAGGGCAGAGGGTGTGTTACTGTGAACAGTTCAGTGACCGGGTTGTTCTAATCAGAATCGACAGCAGACCAACACCGACAACGGTAGTTCAGGTGTACATGCCGACGTCGCTAGCTGAAGATGAACAGATAGAGAAAGTGTATGAGGATATTGAAAGGGTAATTCAGTATGTAAAGGGGGACGAAAATCTAATAGTCATGGGTGACTGGAATGCAGTTGTAGGGGAAGGAGTAGAAGAAAAGTTTACGGGAGAATATGGACTTGGGCCAAGGAATGAAAGAAGAGAGAGACTAATTGAGTTCTGTAACAAGTTTCAGCTAGTAATAGCGAATACCCTGTTCAAGAATCACAAGAGGAGAAGGTATACTTGGAAAAGGCCGGGAGATACGGGAAGATTTCAAGTAGATTACATCATGGTCAGACAGAGGTTCCGAAATCAGATACTGGATTGTAAGGCGTACCCAGGAGCAGGTATAGGCTCAGATCACAATATAGTAGTGATGAAGAGTAGGCTGAAGTTCAAGACATTAGTCAGGAAGAGTCAATACGCAAAGAAATGGGATACGGAAGTACTAAGGAATGACAAGATACGTTTGAAGTTCTCTAACGCTATAGATACAGCAATAAGGAATAGCGCAGTAGGCAGTACAGTTGAAGAGGAATGGACATCTCTAAAAAGTGCCATCACAGAAGTTGGGAAGGAAAACATAGGTACAAAGAAGGTAGCTGCGAAGAAACCATGGGTAACAGAAGAAATACTTCAGTTGATTGATGAAAGGAGGAAGTACAAACATGTTCTGGGAAAATCAGGAATACAGAAATACAAGTCGCTGAGGAATGAAATAAATAGGAAGTGCAGGGAAGCTAAGACGAAATGGCTGCAGGAAAAATGTGAAGACATCGAAAAAGATATGATTGTCGGAAGGACAGACTCAGCATACAGGAAAGTCAAAACAACCTTTGGTGACATTAAAAGCAACGGTGGTAACATTAAGAGTGAAACGGGAATTCCACTGTTAAATGCAGAGGAGAGAGCAGATAGGTGGAAAGAATATATTGAAAGCCTCTCTGAGGATGAAGATTTGTCTGATGTCATAGAAGAAGAAACAGGAGTCGATTTAGAAGAGATAGGGGATCCAGTATTAGAATCGGAATTTAAAAGAGCTTTGGAGGACTCACGGTCAAATAAGGCAGAAGGGATAGATAACATTACATCAGAATTTCTAAAATCATTGGGGGAAGTGGCAACAAAACGACTATTCACGTTGGTGTGTAGAATATATGAGTCTGTCGATATACCATCTGACTTTCGGAAAAGCATCATCCACACAATTCCGAAGACGGCAAGAGCTGACAAGTGCGAGAATTATCGCACAATCAGCTTAACAGCTCATGCATCGAAGCTGCTTACAAGAATAATATACAGAAGAATGGAAAAGAAAATTGAGAATGCGCTAGGTGACCATCAGTTTGGCTTTAGGAAAAGCAAAGGGACGAGAGAGGCAATTCTGACGTTACGGCTAATAATGGAAGCAAGGCTAAAGAAAAATCAAGACACTTTCATAGAATTTGTCGACCTGGAAAAAGCGTTCGACAATATAAAATGGTGCAAGCTGTTCGAGATTCTGAAAAAAGTAGGGGTAAGCTATAGGGAGAGACGGGTCATATACACTCCTGGAAATGGAAAAAAGAACACATTGACACCGGTGTGTCAGACCCACCATACTTGCTCCGGACACTGCGAGAGGGCTGTACAAGCGATGATCACACGCACGGCACAGCGGACACACCAGGAACCGCGGTGTTGGCCGTCGAATGGCGCTAGCTGCGCAGCATTTGTGCACCGCCGCCGTCAGTGTCAGCCAGTTTGCCGTGGCATACGGAGCTCCATCGCAGTCTTTAACACTGGTAGCATGCCGCGACAGCGTGGACGTGAACCGTATGTGCAGTTGACGGACTTTGAGCGAGGGCATATAGTGGGCATGCGGGAGGCCGGGTGGACGTACCGCCGAATTGCTCAACACGTGGGGCGTGAGGTCTCCACAGCACATCGATGTTGTCGCCAGTGGTCGGCGGAAGGTGCACGTGCCCGTCGACCTGGGACCGGACCGCAGCGACGCACGGATGCACGCCAAGACCGTAGGATCCTACGCAGTGCCGTAGGGGACCGCACCGCCACTTCCCAGCAAATTAGGGACACTGTTGCTCCTGGGGTATCGGCGAGGACCATTCGCAACCGTCTCCATGAAGCTGGGCTACGGTCCTGCACACCGTTAGGCCGTCTTCCGCTCACGCCCCAACATCGTGCAGCCCGCCTCCAGTGGTGTCGCGACAGGCGTGAATGGAGGGACGAATGGAGACGTGTCGTCTTCAGCGATGAGAGTCGCTTCTGCCTTGGTGCCAATGATGGTCGTATGCGTGTTTGGCGCCGTGCAGGTGAGCGCCACAATCAGGACTGCATACGACCGAGGCACACAGGGCCAACACCTGGCATCATGGTGTGGGGAGCGATCTCCTACACTGGCCGTACACCACTGGTGATCGTCGAGGGGACACTGAATAGTGCACGGTACATCCAAACCGTCATCGAACCCATCGTTCTACCATTCCTAGACCGGCAAGGGAACTTGCTGTTCCAACAGGACAATGTACGTCCGCATGTATCCCGTGCCACCCAACGTGCTCTAGAAGGTGTAAGTCAACTACCCTGGCCAGCAAGATCTCCGGATCTGTCCCCCATTGAGCATGTTTGGGACTGGATGAAGCGTCGTCTCACGCGGTCTGCACGTCCAGCACGAACGCTGGTCCAACTGAGGCGCCAGGTGGAAATGGCATGGCAAGCCGTTCCACAGGACTACATCCAGCATCTCTACGATCGTCTCCATGGGAGAATAGCAGCCTGCATTGCTGCGAAAGGTGGATATACACTGTACTAGTGCCGACATTGTGCATGCTCTGTTGCCTGTGTCTATGTGCCTGTGGTTCTGTCAGTGTGATCATGTGATGTATCTGACCCCAGGAATGTGTCAATAAAGTTTCCCCTTCCTGGGACAATGAATTCACGGTGTTCTTATTTCAATTTCCAGGAGTGTACAATATGTACAACAACCAAGAGGGAATAGTAAGAGTGGACGATCAAGAACGAAGTGCTCGTATTAAGAAGGGTGTAAGACAAGGCCGTAGCCTTTCGCTCCTACTCTTCAATCTGTACATCGAGGAAGCAATGATGGAAATAAAATAAAGGTTCAGGAGTGGAATTAAAATACAAGGTGAAAGGATATCAATGATACGATTCGCTGATGACATTGCTATCCTGAGTGAAAGTGAAGAAGAATTAAATGATCTGCTGAACGGAATGAACAGTCTAATGAGTACACAGTCTGGTTTGAGAGTAAATCGGAGAGAGACGAAGGTAATGAGAAGAAGTAGAAATGAGAACAGCGAGAAACTTAACATCAGGATTGATGGTCACGAAGTTGAAACGTCCCCTTTTTGAACATTTATACATGACTGTGCTTAAACTGACACACAATATTTTGTTAGCGCAACGCAATCTGACTTTCAAAATTCCCTACAAAAGAATGGCCCTGACTAACATTAAACTATACCTTTCACAAATCACTTACCTCACAAAAATCTTCGCTGCTCAAGCTACTGCAATACAGCGAGCGCCACTACTGCCAGCTAAATAAAAGATTCAAACTATGGAAGGCACTAACTACTGATAGGGATAGTTAGCAAATGAAAGATATTAATAGAGAACAAACAATGTATTTACCTTGATATCATCATATATAAATATAGCAGTTCATGACAAATTTCAAAACTCCGCCATCTCTCTCCCCACATCCACCACTGCTGGCGTCTCACCTCCAACTGCGCAACGCTACGCGCTGTTCACAGCCAGCTGCCTAACACTATAATGGCGAGTATTACAACAATGCAAAGCAGCCACAGACTGCACACAGCACAGCCAGTGATTTTCATATTGAGCGCTACGTAACGTTGCCAATAAGAAAACATAAACAGCCTACTTACAAAGTCAATGAAGTTAAGGAACTCTGCTACCTAGGCAGTAAAATAACCAATGACGGACGGAGCAAGGAGGACATCAAAAGCAGACTCACTATGGCAAAAAAGGCATTTCTGGCCAAGAGAAGTCTACTAATACCAAATACCGGCCTTAATTTGAGGAAGAAATTTCTGAGGATGTACGTCTGGAGTACAGCATTGTATGGTAGTGAAACATGGACTGTGGGAAAACCGGAACAGAAGAGAATCGAAGCATTTGAGATGTGGTGCTATAGACGAATGTTGAAAATCAGGTGGACTGATAAGGTAAGGAATGAGGAGGTTCTACGCAGAATCGGAGAGGAAAGGAAAATGTGGAAAACACTGATAAGGAGAAGGGACAGGATGATAGGACATCTGCTAAGACATGAGGGAATGACTTCCATGGTACTAGAGGGAGCTGTAGAGGGCAAAAACTGTAAAGGAAGACAGAGATTGGAATACGTCAAGCAAATAATTGAGGACGTAGGTTGCAAGTGCTTCTCTGAGATGAAGAGGTTAGCACAGGAAAGGAATTCGTGGCGGGCCGCATCAAACCAGTCAGTAGACTGATGACCAAAAAAAAAAAAAAAAAGAGACGAGTGGGCAGGACCCCACAGAATCTTGTGTCTGTTACGCCTCTTTTCAAATCCGATACATTTTCCTATCCGTATTTTGAAATTACTACTGCCGAGTCCATGTTGTCTAATTCTAGTACTGACAGAGCCGTCACGACGATGTAATTCAAATTTGTTCTAGATTTTCAGTAATATTGGAAGATAACTGAACTATATAATTTAGGAAAAAGACAGTAAACCCATTTGAGTAAACTCAGCATTATCACCAACAGTACATAAATTATCAAGCAGCCAGCCAACAATTTCCAGCGCTGTAGGTTGCACATGTGTTGTATTTTTGTGAAACGCGAACTTCAAAGTATTTTTCTCTAATCGAATCCATGGACTTGATTCACGGGTAGTGGAAAAGGATCTTCTGCTTCACGAAGCATAAACAAAAAGAGATGAACAAACATGATTACGTACTTACGAGATCGGTGGTTTCACAAGAAACTCTATATACAGGTACAGGATCATTTGTTGACATATATGGTATTACAGTGCCTTTGTTGTTCGGAAGTATGATGCATTGTTCCTTCGAACATGCATGTTTGGCATCATATGGAAGTTTGGGTCGGGCCGTGAAGCATGCTCAGGTAGCGTAATAACAAGGCGACTGCTCGCAATAATAGGGAAATCCAAATTCCACCAAGTTTCACTGTCGTCATTCCATTACATAGCTCATAGTTGTCCATATTTGCAACTCCGAATACATTTCATGTGCTCATTGACGTAACCAGTCAGCTACACTACGGAATGCCGCACAGTACGTCCTCCCAGTGAGCACTAGGCTGCGACCGTCATTTGGCCAGCGCCACCTTCCTTGAATGGTGTTAATTTCATGGGTACATAAGCAACAGTTCTAAAAGTGTATTTCCTTGATTTCTCGTTAATTATGCTTTTTCTGACACCATTCTCAAAGGGCTCAATTCTCAGGTGTTTATTTATCTGGTCAATTTTGAGTCGGCTGATTCAGGTGGTTCATAAGCAACCTATCAAATATAAGCCGAAACAGTGCCCTTTCTGAGGCGTTCCTATTGTAAGTATATCGTTATTTCAAATGTAGTAAGCGAAGGGAATGTCAAGCATGCTTGAAACTAGAAAAATGATTCATTCGCGAAACTTACAACCAGTGCACAGGTGTTTCAATAAATCTGGTTTTTGTACAGAAACATTCTTCTTACTGCGCTGTATCGGAAAGTAGGGTGAAATATAGAAGTCGCACGTTCCTCAGTGGAAAAGTGTCGTTGTGAAGCAGTAATAGTTGAAGCAATATAGTAATGCTTCATTACTATAGCGTTTTGTACCTAGACGACAGAGCACCTAGGAAAACGTGATGTTTTTGCTCGGTACTTCAGTCTAGTTACAGATTTTAGAATCACATGAAGGAATGCGTCCTAAACCGTCATAAGCAGTTTCTCCGATTTTCTACAGATTTGGTTGTTATTAGATAATTGAGGACGTAGGTTGCAAGTGATACTCTGAGATGAAGGGGTGGGCACTGGAGAGGAATTCGTGGCGGGCTGCATCTAACCAGTCGTAAGACTGATGGCCCAAAAAGAATCCGTTCTTAGAGGAAAAGGACGTTGCCGGATCCTCTCGAACACGAAACACAGCAACGGAGTATATTATAGTGTTTCGGAATGTGTTTTTGGCAGTCTTCCAGGTATCAGCGAAGATGTTAACGTCAACACAGCCTGTACAAATTTAGCGAAATTATGTCATCAAGGCACACAAAATCCCGACAGTATCTGAGATGGGAGGCTAGTGGTATTGTTCCCTACGTCGAGTTTTATTTGATACAGAAATTTACAATAGGTACTGTGAATACACGTGGTGCTCCTCATCGGTGACATTCCGTAGCTCATAATTTATTACTTTCAGAAATGAGTTTCATGGTTCTATGGATGACAGTTGCATATTCATGGGTATTGAAAGGGTAGAGGAACCAGGGCGAGCTTACGTCTATATTGTGAACGGAGAGTCAGCCCGTAAACTGCTTCCGATGCGGATATCAACCTTTAACTACGTTGTTTTCTTCTATAGAATACGATACACAGGTGGTGGTAATATATTATACGGTTCTATGCATTACTGAAGAACTTGGTGTGTTGTAGCCATAGGACGATGGTGGATAAAGAGCCGAATGAGTGCAAGGCTTTGTGAGATAAAAACATCTACAGCTACATCTACAGCTACATCTACAGCATACTCCGCAAGCCACGTAATAGTGTGGCACAGGGTACTTTCGGTACCACTATTTGATCCCTCCAGACCTGTTCCACTCGCCAATAGTGCGTGGGAATGTTAAAATCGTTGTTTTTCGACATCTATTGTGTTTTCAGCTGTGTACTGAAAAGCTCCATTGGTTCACACAGTCGTACAATGAACGAGAAAGCACCGAATCATTTCAACCATATCAGTGGCCTTGAATTTATTTATAAATGTTTAACTCGTTAGAAGTAGAAATTAAATTTAGTGTCCATTAATAAGTTCCAGTGATGAAGACAGATGATTGCTGCTCTAGAATTCGCTATAACATGCATTATCAATGTTTTCACTTAGAAAATGTTACCACTTTTCTTCTGAGGTACCGTGAGGCACTTTGCATCAAAGACATTTAGTTGTGGAACGAGTCATTATATATATTATACACAGGAGAGTTGGTTAATAAAGAGATAACAAAAAGATTATCTGCAGTCTATCACTTATCTACCTGTTCAGTACATTAACTATCATTTTTGTTTAGTAATTCGGTAATGCCACCACGCTCCTTTGTTGTTATTGTTGGTCTCGCACCCTCAGGGGCAAGTAATAACACAATACTCGTTTGCTGTTGGAATGAGACTGAGTCGCAGAGACTATGAAAACAAGTGATCGCTATAGTTTGTATAGTACTTTCAGCATTTAATCGTCATCTTGTGATAACGACTACCGACCGTTTTTATGGCGAGTGCAAAATGTGGCTTATCGGGCCGCTCATTCCATTGTTTCCCCAGTTTTCCTCTAAGCTTCTGAATTTATAACACTAACAATGGGCGCTGGGTTACACAGCGACACGTAGGACGAGTGTACTGTTGTGTTTCTGTTTAGGGATACGGGAATCCAGCGCTGAATCTTGGTACACCTCTGCATGTGCCAGGGCGCTGTCACGGGGAAAGCACCGTTGTCCGCCGCGACAGAAGCGAAAACACAATGGAGTGCAAGGTGTCATAAATCTAACGCCAGGCCTGTCGCAGTCTTTCACTGGCTCCCGGAATAAACCGGGCTGCGTAGTTTACAACTCTCCTGGATGACTTCTGGTGCTTCTCTCCCGTGGCAGCGGGAGAAACGTTGGAAGAGAGATATCGAGAAAGGTATGAGCTCTTGCTCGTGATGTTACAATCGTATTACTTCCACAGTATCGTATGGAAACGTGTAAAAGAATTGTGTTTAAGCGGAATACACGTAGCTTATAAAGAAAACTCTCTTTTTACGTCGTGTAATCGTATGATGCTCTTTCTTTGGTAAAATGTGTGCTGATTTTTTTTTTTTTTTTTTTGCGTAAAATTATATGTTTGAAAGCAATATAAAATCGTTTGTCAAATTCGCCTGTAAAACGTGGGATGCTTTATAAATTGCAGTTGCTCGTCATCTTGACTTAATGATTCGACGACGGAGAGTTGCTGCGGGGTTCCGATATGTCGGTAAGGTGGAATGAGGAGCACTGAAGTTCGGGGATATCGCATCGAACGATTCGTCGGGTTAGTCAAGAGCATCTTGGTTTCTTCGTATTTCTTTTTTGTCCTGTACGTAGAAAGAGGGAGACAGGATTAAACTCCTGCGCCTGAGTTAGTCTTGTGAGGTATCGGTATTTATCGGATCCGTATTTAAGTGAGCAACACAGCCAAACTCATTGTTGACTTCCCACACTGACAAGTAATCTCACGGACTATTGTGCTCTTTAGATGAGGATCATCTTCTGCCGAATACAACAGCTATTGCACGCTCACCAGAGGATGGAATTGAAATCTTCTAAGAGAGAATCAAGCGTCATGGTCTCATGGCAAATAGATGGAGTTTCACATTCTCTAGAAGCAGGTTTTTTTTCAGAACCGATGACTGGAGCCCTTTATTCTCGACATCTGCCATAAAAAGGTTTGCTGCTACAAGAGACAAAAGGGCTGTCTTAAGCAACACCATCAGCATGTTCAAAATGTTAGCAGTTGAGTGAAATTTAGCTCCAAGTGAGACCAAATGTTTGAAAAGATGTACGAGGTGCTCTTCCAGCTAAGCATCTACGAGTAACACTGAATCTAATGAAAGCACTTGCGTGAAAACAGTGAACAAATCGAAACCCACCACAGATAGTTCTCTTTAGAAGTACGTTCTCTGACTGACTGGTGAAGACTTATAAATCCTTGCGTTCAACTTTGTCTACAAAAGGGCTCAATAAAGGGTCCATACATCTTTCCCTCCAAAAGTATGTTTCAGCCCCACTGTTCCCAACGATGAGGCAAATGGAAACCCCTGTTTTATTTATTTTTATTGTACTATTAAAGTCGTATTTAGACTGATTCTACTGTCACAGTGCATTTGTTACAGGGTCAGTAAAAGAAATGGATATAAAGAAGACAAAATTCGTTCTATTCTATTACGTTCGTAGGTCCCTCCACGAAACAAGAATAACGCCTTCCAGCAAACCCATCGTTTTGACGAAACAAGCACGAGTTGCGTCAGATTCTAAGACTTTATCAGCAGAGCTTAATCACA
Organism: Schistocerca serialis cubense; assembly: GCF_023864345.2. Lineage (NCBI taxonomy): Eukaryota > Metazoa > Arthropoda > Insecta > Orthoptera > Acrididae > Schistocerca > Schistocerca serialis. The sequence continues at coordinate 151,370,555 of NC_064640.1, forward strand.
TCCAATCTTTGTTTGTACAGAACTGGACATTGCCAAAGCCACTAGAATGTGTACCTACTTTCCGGCACACTTTGAACTGTGCCGGTCCGGTTACATACACGCAAGGACTGGTGTTTGCCCACATGCCAAGGCCAATGATGTCATCAAGATACATTTCGATCCAAACTTATTATTCACTATAATTAGGTATTATAGTGGGAAGGCCACAAACAGAACTTCACAAAACCCATTTAACATAGACTCACAATCTTTAAGTCCATCGGACACGTTAGTATTAAACCTTTAAATTCTAAACATCGGTTCTACATTTAATATCGGGGCAGTTATTAATATTCAAGTTCCGACGTCAGTATACGTGGATCGGACAGTAAACTGAGGAAATCGGATTACTGCATAATATGTTTTCCACTGCAAAAATTTTTATGGAGCTGCAGCTATACTTTCGCAGAAAGATCTGATGTTTATCGTTGCCCAGTCACAAATTGAACAATTGGCAGATACCTTAAAACTGCCATCCATTAACTACGACACGAATAGCTGTATTCATGACTAACAATTGAGAAGTTAAGTGAAGAAAAACAATAAACTAGCATCATCACTGTTGTCCAACAATGACAAGGCTTGTTGCGTATTGTTTCAGTGCGCGTCATCTGTGGTTTTCCACAATACGCGAATATCAAATTGCTCCTGGAACTTCGGCCCAGAAACTCAAATGGCTACAATATGAATACACAGAGAACATAGCTTACGCGATTCGCGGACAGACGACGCACACGGGATAACGGCCTTAAGCAGACTGTAATTTGTGGCAACCATCAAATTAAATTAGAAGTAACTAGTGACTGACTCCCATGGCACCCTTCCTCCCGGTAAACACACACACACACACACACACACACACACATACACACACACACACACACACACTTGTATGTGCACATACGTAAACAGACACATGCATACACATCTATTACCACACGCACTTGTATACTAAAACATACAACAGTAAACGGGTACTTCTTTCTCAGACCCACTCCCTCACACAGATTCTCAAGTACTCATGTGCACAGACACACAAACATGCGGAATGGAAACACACACGGCGTAGACATCCTCGCCATCGACATATGACGTGACTTCATTATCGCACATAACATTCCACGGTTCATTATACTAAAACGTCAGGTAATGGACACTGAGACTTCAACAAGGATTGTGTTGACAAACCCACTGCGAGTGCCAACTAACACCACTAACATCTGTTGTCTTTTTGGGGAGACCACTAATGGTTTGCCGACCGAAGTGAATCTCTCGTACTATAGGCAACAACTACAGGCTGTGAAACAAATTTCCGTACAGACGTGACCGCAATTTATGGCCTGTGACATACAGCTTGGCGCTTGTCCATTTTCGGTGAAACCAAAATTCAGTGAACGCTCTGAAATATATCAACACCAACTCAATAGACTGTTGCGCGCTTTTGGTTGCGGGTTTCCTTAAGAAAACCGCAGGCAGTAGCACTTCAGACCTAGTAGCCACAGGTATACGTTTTCAGCGTGATATACAATACATCCATCAACACTGGAGCATCTTTCGGTGATAAAAATCTCTTAGCTCGTGCATTCCATTTTCTTTTGAGGGTCTTTGTACACCGACTTCCTAAATAGAGCAGAAGGTATTGTGCTTCAAGAAGTATAGTAATACCCTTCTCGTCGTCGTTCCCTGTCAAAAACACTTCGTCATGACGGTCGCAATTCCTTCACTGATACCTTCAACACGCTTACACAGCACATAAGAGTTTGAAAAATGCCACTCGCATGTTCTCGAGGATATATGGTTATATATATGAAATAACAATCTTATTCGAGGATTGTGTATGTTACAGCAATTCTAGAGATAAACATCCTGAGCGTGCTGGGTTAAAAATATGGCGTTTCGTGCTACGTTCACAATACAACATCAAATCAAATCAGAGTTTTGCAACGATCGAAGATACTTTCTGGAAATAATAAAATTCTTTCGCATCCGTAGCGTCATACTAGGGGCTTCGCAACAACCCAAAAAAATTGTGATAATATGTGGAAAATGTTTGTGGGACCTAAGTTAATGACCCCCACCACTGCAAAGACGGGTCAAGTTGCGTTGTGAAAAAGCAATCCCTACCATATTCTATACAGAATTTGTGACTGAGCTAAGCACCACATGCCGTAGATCACTCGAACAAGAAACTGTGCCCAGTATTTGAAGAAGGCCCAGGTTGTGACACTATAGCACAGTTAGCGCTACTCAGATACAATTCTTTTTTCTTTTCGGACATGTAACGCTGTATATTTTTCATTATGACGGATCACGTGTCATACTGAATAAATATTTGAAACAATGATGAACTATGACTAATTATTAGCTGAAACAATTTAGAAAATACCAGAATTATTTCGTTAAACGATGTAGTAGACACATCAGTGACGTCAGAGGCTTATTAGCCAAATAAATCATTGAGTAGTTTGAGTGGTGTGTTCAAGCAGAATCTTTGACATTGTTAAAAATCTATGAAGATAACGAGAGGGTAGGTCGTATAGGAAGTGGTGGGAGAACCCCGAGAGAGAAAAGTTGCTACGGCCTAGCGAAGACAGGAGCGGCAAGTTTTTGTAGTTACGAGTTGCACGGCAAGATGGAAGACCCACTGTGTATTGGCCTCTCATTATGAGGCTCTCAGATGCATAGAGGGCAGAATACTGTCGGGTAGTAGCAATTAATTGGCCATTGCGAGTACGAGAAACATTAGAATCAGCAAGTGGGATATCACAATGTGGAAGGACGGAACATTGTTGCTGCCGAGCTACTAGTTCGCGTTCGCAGGAGTAAAAACTGTAAGATCAAACCTTTAACGAGTTTCAATTGCGTAAAAGGTTTGCCAATGTTGTAGATAACAGGAATAATATAATTTGTGTACGAATTTTAAACGAAGACAGTGTTTATCATTTTTATTAGCCATTATCGGAATCATGATGCAAGTAATAGTGTACTGTAGTCAGAGTGACATTTATGACTGTTAACTATGATAAATTTTGAAAGTTATTAACATTGAAAGAAAGTAAAACTAAAAATTTATCTTAAATTGAAACCTAGCACTTGTTTCTAAGTTATTAAACCTATGAATACAAATTTCAGTGCTGCAACAGTGATTGAAGTTTCAAGTACATGTTGAAAAGAGCATAATGTGACACATTACAGTGATTTATTTTCTGTTTCACTAAACTGATTAATGATTTGTGTTTACTGTGACTGGTTGCAGCACTGTCGTGACTAGGGAAATATAGCATTGCAGTAGCGTTTTGTTGGTCATTCAAAGGCATTTTAACAAAGCAATCTTAGTAATCATATATCTCGCATATGCTATTTATTACTTTGGACATGTGATATGAATTGCCTGTTACAAATTAGGTCTGTAAGAGTCAAAATTATATCAGACAGCCTTCATAATTCCATTTTATTCATAGCAGTTATTAATTCACTTACCAGTCTGATAATCACCATTTCAAATAGTTTCAAGTTTTATGATTCTGAATTTTGACTTAACTTAGTTTCACTGCCTAACAAATACGAAATTCGCTTCGACGTCAGTAGTGACTGACGTCTATTCGCACCGAAGTGGCTCAAAAACAAAGTATACACTTAAGAGTAGTGATTGTCTCCTTTCCTTTTTTAGCATTATTTCACTGGTATACAAATAACATGCAACCACAGTGACAGCTAACGAATCGAAATTGAACTTTCTAATTACAATTCCTTTAATTAGCACTCCAATAAGAAAATTTAATACGTTGCCATGTTCATGATTAGCTGTTTACTTTCACATATTCTTTTGGTCTACATCTACATCTGCGTGGATACTAAGCAAATTGCACTTGAGTGCTGGCAGAGGGTTCGTCGAACCAACTTCACAATAATTCTCTGCTATTCCAATCTCGAACAGCTCGCAGATGAAACGAACACCTATATTTTTCTGTGAGAGCTCTGATTTCCCTTATTTTATTATGATGATAGTCTCTTCCTATGTAGGTCGGCGTCAACAAAACATTCTCTCATTCAGAGGAGAGATTGGTGATTGAAATTTAGTAAAAAGGTTCCGCCGTAACGAAAAACGCCTTTGTTTTCACAATGTGAATCCCAAATCCTGTATCATGTCTGTGACACGCTCTCCCCTACTTCGCAGTAATACAAAACATGGTGTTCTTCTTTGATCTTTCTCGATGATCTCCGTTAATCCTATCAGGTAAGGATTCCAGACCGCGCAGCAGTACTCCAAAAGAGGACGGACAAACTTAGTTTAGGCAGTCTCTTAAGTAGATCTGTTTCAGTGTGTAAGTGTTCTGTCAATAAAACGCAGTCTTTGGTTTGCATTCCCCACAACATTTTCTATGTGTTCTTTGCAATTTTAGAATTTTGTAATTGTACTTCCTTGGCGTTTAGTTGAATTTATAGCTTTTAAATTTGACTGATTTATCGTGTAACCCAAGTGTAAGGGATTCCTTTTAGCACTTATGTGGATGACCTCACACTTCTCATTATTTAAGATCAATTGCCAATTTTCGCACCATACAGGTATCTTCTCTAAACCGTTTTACAATTTGTTTTGATCTGCTGATGACTTTATTTGACGATAAACGACAACATAATCTGCAAACATCCTAAGACGGCTGCTCACATCGTCTCTAAAATCATTTATATAGTTAAGGAACAGCAGAGGGCCTATAACGCTACCTTGGGGAACAGCAGAAGTCACTTCTATTTTACTCGATGACTTTCTGTCAGTTACTACGAACTCTGACCTCTGTGACAGGAAATCACGAATCCTGTTACATAACTTTGTCGGAATAGACGTCTTATCGAGTTTTTACGCAGAAACTATCACAGTTAAATTAATTAAGCCGAACGAATAGGAGGTTACCAAAGTCAGATCCGCATACAAGAAGTGTAGCAAAAGTGATCCACAGAATTACTTCAGATACCTTTGACATTCATTTCTTGTAGAACCTCAGAACATAACTCTGAGCTAAAACGTACTGCGGTACCTCGAACACAATGAACTCCTCCATATCGGCCACTGAAGATTCCGAAAACATTGGTCACGCGAAACTCAATACGCGCTTTTCTCAGATGAAAGTTATGGATCATGGTACGCAGGCTGATGAGCTATTTCCTGACTTCCGAAAAGCGTTTAACTCAGTACCTCATATACGCTTGTTATCTATACTACTACCATACGGGGTATCAAGGGGAATTTGCGAGTGAGCTTATGATCTCTTATTAGGAAGGACGTAGCGTGTTATCTTGGGTGGAGAGTCATCAGATAAATACAGGGGTGCCCCAGGGATGTGTGTAGGTTCTTTTCACATTGTATATAATGAACTTGCAGACAACAGTAACAGTAACTTCAGACTTTTCGCAATGATCAGATTTTGAAGTGATGCAAAGATTCGCAACTTGCTTTAAATATTCATAAATGCAAAACCACGCATTTCACAGAACGAAAATATTTAGTATCCTATGAGTAAAATATGGGTGAGTAAAAACTGAAATCAAAGTCATACAAGTACCTCGCTATGAGTATATGCAAAATGTACGGAATGGAACGATCACGTAGGTTCAGTGATAAGAAGCGGTTGACCTCAGTTTTTAGTGTGGTACTAGAAAATGTAATCAGCCTACAAAATAGACTACTCGCAAAATACTCAAGCGATATATTCTAGAACATTGCTCATGTGTGATGACCTTGTACCAAATAGGACTAACAAGGAAAATTTATCATCTACAAAGAAAGGCAGACCGAATGATCATAGGTTTGTTTGACACATCGGAGATCGTCACAGAGACGCTAATAAACCTGCACTGCCAGACGTTTGAATACAGACGCAAACCGTCCCATGAAATCCTACGTAAAAGTCTCAAGAAATAGCTTTAGGTGAGGAATATGACGCTGATAAATCTGCACTGCCAGACGTTTGAATACAGACGTAAACCGTCCCATGAAATCCTACATAAAAGTCTCAAGAAATAGCTTTAGGTGAGGAATATAGGACTTTGAAAAATACTTTAATAAGTGGTACAGTGGCAAATGCCCACTTACATGGACTTCATAGCGGTTTACAGAGTATATATGTAGATTTTTCATACCAACTGTATGAAAATACAATGTGATTTGAAAGATATAAAGTACTTAAAACACAGGTACTTCTACATATTTCGATCATGCTAAATATGTGGTGCTAGGTAAGGCTACATTGGAGTAACATCGTTTTCTAGTTTCTGCGAACGAATGCGTGACCTACTTCTGATAATTTTCTTTGCAAATATATGTGTATTCAATTATGTTGCACATTCCCTAAATAACTCTGTATCCTCGAGTAGACGAAAATGCTCGAACTTACCATTTATATTGTATAAATTTCAAGAATACTGTGGGAATTTAAACTCCTTGTCAGTCGTTAAAACCCAACAGAACTCTAAGCTGGAAAATATTTTGTAACACGACTGGTACAGATCGTTTCAAGTTCTTGCATCAGTTAAGTTATATTTATTTCTTAAACTGAAGCAGGCATTCCTTAGAGTTGGGTGGTGGTTGAAGGGTAGTCACATGAAGTAGCGGATCTGGAACACCCTATGTCTGTTGTGGAGCTGCAGAAAGAAGGCTTTGTCCAAGGTGAGTGGCAATTCTGGATTGGTTGCCTGAGCATTCTCAGCGCATTCTGAAGTTGAAGTTTCTGGGAGTTAATCCCGGAGGCGCCGCATCAATGGTACCTTATCCCACCAAGTGCCCACTTGAAATACAGGAAGTATCTTTTCAGTATGGATGTCAAAAAGAATTATCACTTCCCACTTTCATGAAACACGAGAGATTTAGTTCCATGCCAACAGAATTTCTGTTGGGCCAGTCATGTGTATTGCCTCCCCTTTTAGACACTGTGCCTCGCGGAGTAGCCACACGGTTAGTCCTCCCTCGGGCATGGGTGTGTGCGTTGTCCTTAGCTTAAGTTAGTTTAAGTTAGTATAAGTAGTGTGTCAGTCTAGGGACCGATGACCTCAGCAGTTTGGTCCATTAGCAATTCACACACAGTTAAGCAGATAGACACTGTGGGTACAACATCTTCCAATAGTAGAAGACCGTCCTAACTCGGTACCAAAATCGTAATATGCTTATGCTCATTTTTGCGCCATGTCAGGTAAACCTTTGCTGGATTCTCCTCTATTTTTATTCTTCGTGGCACATTTACGTTTGTCGCATTGACCCCAAGCGTCACACTTGACCTCCAAGAGAGTTTGAGCTGAGAACTGAGAATTTTGAATTCTTACCGTTCGTTTCCTGGAAGTCGTCCCTTGCGTCATTCGCTTCCTTGTTGTTATTCCATGCTGACTGTGTTGTTTGATGATATAAGTGTCACTTTTTAGTTTGTGTTTCTTAGATGCGGAGGTCATTGGATTATTTCTGTTGTTTCTTTGAAAATGCGAGTTACCCAGATGAGGAACTCTGTTTTTTCCTTATTTCAGTTTTCCAACGATGTCAAAGCCCCAGATTATTAGCTTAATTTTTTTCTTGCTACTTTCCTGTGTTTTTGTTTCCCAAAAGTTACATTGGAGTATGATACCATGTGGTTTTTAAATCTGAATAAAAGCTTACTAATTTGGGAAATCGATTTACATTTATGAACCATACTTCCTACAGCTTCTTCCTTGAGTAGGTGATCCTTATTTAATAAATATAATCAGGTACACACGAAGGTTTTGTGAAATGAAATCATCATTCTGCAGTGGAGTGTGCACTGATATGAAACTTCCTGACAGATTAAAACTGTGTGCTGCACCGAGACTCGGGAAAGTAGGAGACGAGAAACTGGCAGAAGTAAATCTGAATGACTCAGTCGGTGCTGGTACGGTAGCTCAGCATATTCGAGTTGACGGCGGGCTGCTCTTTGTGATAAGGAAACTGGGTGAAGTATTAAACGTGTCAGGTGACATCCGCCCCGAACAAATGTTGAGAGCATTGACGAACAAAATGGAAGAAAAAGTTGGCAGAGCACTTGCCCGTGAAAGGCATACGTCACGAGCTCGAGTCTCGGTCCGATACACAGTTTTAATCTGCTGGGAAGTTCCACACTAAGGTTTTGTTTCAGTGTGATGGTGTTGCCGTTGGGCGCAGTGGTCAAATTATTAATGGAATGTTGCATAACATGCCAAAGTTTTTATTGTGGTGACAAGGGTGTAGAGCAAGGGGGTCCTTACTTCTAAACCCAAACCGTTAGTAATGCAGATTAGTTTCACTTTTGAGACATGTTATTCAATGTCATAGTAAGATATTCTCATCAGTATTAATACTGGATGCACGATACCCAAGAAGGTATCTACGCGATACTTGTATACCTATAAACGCAGTTTTCATGGAGATATACGTAATAGTGTCAATCTCAGTGTTCCAAAGCACACTTGATACAACGTATGGGAACAATGGAAAGTTGTAAGGGGCCAATAGTCACTTACGTATTGAGAACAATATATCTTTGACTCACACATGTCGCGGTAGGTACTATTGATAGTCGAGCGCCCGATGCGCCTGAGTAGTCTGTGTTCAGACTCCGAGTAAGTAAGTTGGTTGGCTGCTAAGCGAGCAGGGCGATTTCGGCAGAACGGCCTATAACACGTCATGTCAGGGGGAAAGCCACCACATATAACACTAACGTTTATCACTGTAACGTGAAACACGCTAATGTTGCCCTCTGAGAGGATTTCGAATTTTGACCGGGCGTGTGTGTAATGGACAAAGGTATGGGACTATAATTTTGAGTATGGTGAAATTAACAGAAAAACGAAACGGAATTTAACCCTGGGAGTTAATGAAGGTGGTAAAATCATAGGTGAATGAAAAAAATAAATGGTCGCCAGCCCAATTAGGCACATTAATTTGGAAATATATGTTTAAGAAAATTGAATATTGGTTATTGAAGTTACTTTCGTTGATATTTCCCTCTGAATTGCACACAGGATAGAAACTGACACAGTGTACTCTGAACTGTGTGCAGCAGCAGTTACCAATAAGGCACACACCAGTGAACTATAGGAAGCAAATCTGCACCAAGCTCATACTAATGACAGCTACACTTAAGATCATTACTCAATCAAATACTGAAATGTTACCGCATTGAGTGCAGAATTAAATTTGGACATGAGCGGCTTTAATCTTAACTGACATGAGAAAAAACAAATAAAGATGAATAATATCATAAATACCCTGTTTGAACTCCTCTACAAATATCAGTTTTCCTTAGCAACAGTAATAGTTCAATTTTCTTTATAACAGGTGGAGAATATGATGGAGACCCATAAACTAGTATAGTTTCACTAGCCAACGCTCTTCGATTATTACAGCACAAAAGGCTAATTCAAAAAGCTAATCATTAACTTCACTCGGAGCAGTTCATAATTTACATTGCAAGACAATAAAATACAACACTGGGCTCGATTAACTTCAAAAAAGGAATCATTCATCATAGAAATCAAAACCACACTACTTTTCAAATGAGATTAACTTATTTGCGTTTTCATCATCTGTGAAGCTGGTATTGCAGACAATAATATTTACAGAGTCTTGCACTGTAATCCTCCAAAACTGTATTTTGTAATAAACTAAGGACACTTTAGCAAGAGCCCATCCAACTTCACTTTTGTGGTTTCAACTTTAACTTTTCCTACTCCTTTTATATTAGACAACAAAAAAAAACACTTTTAAACATCTGAATGCAAGAACTGTTCATTTAAATCAGGATGCTCGGTCTCAGTATCACTTGGGTGAGGAACCTACATAGGTTCGTGATCAGGATAGAAAATATGCTTCAGGACACCGAATTATAATGTGATTATTATTAAAACCACACACAATTTAACCGGTCCATGCCCATACACATTACTGAAAATTTGAAGTTAATGAAGCAGTGGCGAAGATTTGTGGCAGCGACATGGCGGCTAACTGTATTCACGGTTCTTGATGTTCGAATGCTCTATAAAATCTCTTCTTGGCGTCGGATTTTCAACATATTAGAGCCATTCCTTTATGCCGAGAATACCAAACAACAGCCAGATCCACATGCAAGGCAAATCCTTTGTAAAGCAGCTTCCAATTGCCTCTCTTAGCACTGTCGAAGTGTACCGTGCTTTCGGCTAGCCACATACTGCGTACCTTTCACACAAAGGAGCCGCTCAGATCGACCGCCAAATCCACCTTCTACATCTTGCCATTCCACTTCCGTCCGTTGCGCGGGGGCTTCCCTAAAGCTTTCACGTGTTACAAATACAAGTGCCTTAAGCATGAACCAGCTTTCAATAAACATTTTCTTTTTATGAACATATTCATGTTATAATAATTTATCGTTTTAACATATCCTTTTGCTTTTTTTCATATATACATATAAAACTCTAACTTTCTCCCTACATATCAAGGAGTTTAACTACATCAGAATACGCACTCCATAATAGCAGATACACAGTTATGTAATATAAACCTACTTCTAATCGATATAAGTGTTACAGCCCGACAGCGGTTACAATTGTTTAACGGCTGTGTGTGTCACCCAACACCGTGGTCCTGACCTCCTGCAAATAGGTAAATAGTATTAATTGAGTGATTTATTGATGTGTTTAAGTGTTAATTAGTGTACCGTGATTACGTGACTACCGCGCCGGGTACCCACGATTTGGATTTCAGTGAGGATTGTGCATTCAGTGAGACGTGAAGAATATTGGCGTGTGACTACATTAATAGGCGACCTGTGAAGAGTTACCCGCTATTTCTTTGACAGACGAAGGAAGTAACTGCCTCGTTCGTGCTGTTTAAACAAAAGATAGAGAATATTAACGACAAGTATGTACCGATTATTGCTACCTGAGATCCTGATTAGCTTTGTTGGATTTGATACGAAACAACTCCCGTGCAAATATTAACCGATCAGCCTTTATCAGTTGCACACGGTTAAACTACTTTAAACTGTTAGGCTATAATCCACTAATCAATAACGGTGGGTTAATAATGGAGTGTTTCAGAGTCTGGCAGCAATGTACGAAGTTGGCTCTGGTGTGTTCCACCGCTGGTGCAGTAAAGTTAAAGCGTGACTATATCACGCAAAATGCCGTTTCATATGCAGTGCAGTCGAAACGTATTACGCCGTATCCCAGGTAGGTGGACATGCTACTCCTGGGAGGTCATACTTTAAGCTGAAGGTACCGCCCTCAGAGTGATACTCTGCAATGAATGACGTCTCTTTCGGCAGATGTTTGTCTACATACTGTCAATCAGAACTGTCGGAATAATATAATCTCCTTCAAACCATTATCTTTTCAGAAAACACTAGTTGGATACGAGTTTAGAAGCAGCAGGTGTTCGTCTGGAGTTCAAACACATCCTCGAATTACCCTTAGTGGCTTTGTTCTTGTGGAATTGTAGATGCGGAAAGCTTCCCGTGATCATGCAATGTTTCACAGGATAGATGGTCAGACTGATATTCTCAGTATAGTCACATTATTAGCAACATCACTTGATCTCCAGTATGACAGCTATAATCTAAAGGAGTAATCTGTTTCCAGCAAGACCAGATTACATTATACAAATCATTGAGGGTTCATAAATGGTAGAACACAGGAGATTATTAGTTTTGTTCTGCACCAGACTTCTTCTACGCAATGAAAAAAAAAAAAAAAAAAAGATATGGATGGAAGAGGATTGAACAGTGTCAAAAAATTAGTATGAGGTCGTTCACAGAACTCGTCATATCTTTAGGAGTCTCATCTTAGCCTACCGGAAGCTGGCGGTAGGAAATAAGAGGTGTATTGTTCACCTCAGAGACTCCATTCCTCGCAGGATTTCAATTGTAACAGAAGTCGATGAACTTCGGACGAGGTACTAATAGCAAAAAAACCAGATGCTTTTCCATCACACGGTGCAAAGCTTCTAAATAACAAGTGTAATCTATTACTTTACTACTTTAACATTCTCTAGAGATGCAACATATTGAAGCTGCTAAAGAAAAAACTCACCCAGGAGGTTTTTTTCTAAGCACATATGTCAACATGCATCTATACTTCAACGTTTCAACAAAACTACTGGGCTGCGCTATCCGCTATAATCCATCGCCAATATCGATGTAATCTTAACACGGTTTCATCTTTGCCTAAATCTCAAAACAGTAATCAGCTTTTCCATGTCAATAATACTTGCAATTAAATGGCGTACTTTTCCCGGTATGTTTGTAAAAAGTATAATGAGAATCAAAAATGTATAAACGCGTTCAATCACACTCATGATGGCGACTGTGCTTTAATTTTATTATCATTAGGTCCAACTACACACAGTTTTGAGTGACTGACTCCCATGTAACTGGGCAGGAAGCTGAAATATCGGCTAGGGGCATATTTTGTGCTGTCAAGTGTAGATCGTCCCCGATTTGGGAATCATTATAGCGTCATCTCCACTTGCTTCAAACACAGCTTGTAAACATCGTGGGATGGAATGAGAGAGGACCAGACGAATGTTACAGAAGCGGCTATATCTGCGGAATTTATTTGAAAGTAACAAACCTTGAACAAAGTTGAACAGGTTCCCGATCTGCCATGTTTGATGGCCAATATGCTGGGTGTTCGCCCAGGGTGAGGAAGTAGTAGTTCCTTACAGTCAACGGATGAGACTTCTCTCACTCACTCCACCTGCTTCCAGGCATTTGTACGGCTGGAATATGAAAAATTGTGTTTTCAGAAAGAGGGTCCGTGAAACGTATATGCTGAGATGGTTTCTGTACTAAGAGCTCTCAACACGTTGCAGTCAAGATCACCCGATGTAATCAGTAACACCTCAAACTGCCTCGTACAGCGCATGCTAGACTTGTCTCATAAGAATGCAGCCAGTCAGGTAGTAGTCACCACAGTAGCTTTTAAAACATATCTGTTAGAGAGATTTAAGCGGTAATCATACAAAAATACTGCGGTTAGCACGGCGTCAACGTTCGTACTGCACCCAGAGTCATTCTCGGCATACGGACAACACAAGCTGACGCAATATGATGTGTGCTTCCACACCATTCCGCAGGAGCCAGCGACTAACCTTCTGCGCAGACAGGTCCAATAGCAGTGAATAAAGTGGACTAGATGGCATTCATTCCCATCTGCGGTCATGTTACGTGTTTCAGTACTCCCTCTTCCACTAGTGGTTGTGCACGCAACCCTGCTGACCTTAGATATCAAGCTGGGGCAAACGCATTTTCTGAAGACTGATTATACTGCCCCGACTGAACACACTCGCATCCTAATACGTAGCTTTTTACTATAAATAAATCATAGTAGCGTCATGTTTCAAGTCTTCACTTTAACTGAGCGCTCTTCAGGTAATGGATTTACATAAAACCTTCTAGACCTCCGTGTGAGTCATCTTACCGCAGTATTAATAATTTACTACTTCTGCACTTTTCGAAGTGTGCTCCGAGTTTGCATTTAGTTGGACTATTATTTATTTTAACAGTTTCCACAAACGCGACGCTAATTGCAGAGCAGTGCCTACAATGATGATTGTGTAACATCCATATTTAACTAGTTGGACTATATGCAGTGCAGAACGCAGCACATTGATTACAGCCAACGGTATAAAGACGTCAAGTAGAACTTTTATAGACCTACTCCGTTTTTGCCTTTCAGTCGGCTAGTATGGACAAAAAACTGCAACGATGAAGATCTATTCTCAATACTTACCGTTTATGTAAATATGCTGGTAACATAAACATCATAAAAGCGTTTTGACATGGTGAAAATGCATTCAGGCCAGTCGGAAGTCTTCTGAAAGCGTTGTACACTAATAATCAAAAACATTACTACCACTTGCTCAATAGGTTGTTTGTCCTTCTTTGGGACGAAATTCATTACCGATTCTGCGTATAAAGGACTCGATAGTTTGTGGGCAGGTTTGTGGAGGTATGTGGCATTAGACGTCTACGCACAGGTCACGCTATTTGCGTAAATAACGGCCCGCTGATTTGCATACGTGTGATGGCACCCGATAGCGACCCACGAGGGTTGCATAGGACTTACATTAGGAGAATTTGGTCGCCGAGACATTATCTTGAGTTCACTATAATGCTCTTCAAACCACTGTACCATGGTTCTGGCTGAAAGATGGCATCGCCGTCTGGGAAGACATCAAGCATGAAGGGATGCAGGTGGTTCGCAGCTGTCGGCGTGTCTTCGATTACTACCACAGGTCCCATGCAAGCGCAGGACAATGTCTCCCATAGCATAATCTACATCTACATCTACATCCATACTCCGCAAGCCACCTGACGGTGCGTGGCGGAGGGTACCTTGAGTACTTCTATCGGTTCTCCCTTCTATTCCAGTCTCGTATTGTTCGTCGAAAGAAGGATCGTCGGTATGCTTCTGTGTGGGCTCTAATCTCTCTGATTTTATCCTCATGATCTCTTCGCGAGATATACGTAGGAGGGAGCAATATACTACTTGACTCTTCGGTAAAGGTATGTTCTCGAAACTTTAACAAAAGCCCGTACCGAGCTACTGAGCGTCTCTCCTGCAGAGTCTTCCACTGGAGTTTATCTATCATCTCCGTAACGCTTTCGCGATTACTAAATGATCCTGTACCGAAGCGCGCTGCTCTCCGTTGGATCTTCTCTATCTCCTCTATCAACCCTATCTGGTACGAGATCCCACACTGGTGAGCAGTATTCAAGCAGCGGGTGAACAAGCGTACTGTAACCTGCTTCCTTTGTTTTCGGATTACATTTCCTTAGGATTCTTCCGATGAATCTCAGTCTGGCATCTGCTTTACCGATGATCAACTTTATATGATCATTCCATTTTAAATCACTCCTAATGCGTACTCCCAGATAATTTATGGCATTAACTGCTTCCAGTTACTGATCTGCTATTTTGTAGCTAAATGATATGGGATCTTTCGCTCTATGTATTCGCAGCACATTACACTTGTCTACATTGAGATTCAATTGCCATTTCCACCACCATGTGTCAATTCGCTGCAGATCCTCCTGCATTTCAGTACAATTGTCCATTGTTACAACCTCTCGATAGACCACAGCATCCTCTGCCAAAAGCCTCAGTGAACTTCCAATGTCATCCACAAGGTCATTAATGTATATTGTGAATAGCAACGGTCCTATGGCACTCCCCTGCGGCACACCTGAAATGACTCTTACTTCGGAAGACTTCTCTCTATTGAGAATGACATGCTGCGTTCTGTTACCTAGGAACTCTTCAAACCAATCACACAATTGGTCTGATAGTCCATATGCTCTAACTTTGTACGTTAAACGACTGTGGGGAACTGTATCGAACGCCTTGCGGAAGTCAAGAAACACGGCATCTAATTGTGAACCCGTGCCTATGGCCCTCTGAGTCTCGTGGACGAATAGCGCGAGCTGGGTTTCACACGACCGTCTTTTTCGAAAGCCATGCTGATTCCTACAGAGTAGATTTCTAGTCTCCAGAAAAGTCATTATACTCGAACACAATACGTGTTCCAAAATTCTACAACTGATCGACGTTAGAGATATAGGTCTATAGTTCTGCACATCTGTTCGACATCCCTTCTTGAAAACGGGGATGACCTGTGCCCTTTTCCAATCCTTTAGAACGCTACGCTCTTCTAGAGACCTACGGTACACCGCTGCAAGATGGGGGGCAAGTTCCTTCGCGTACTCTGTGTAAAATCGAACTGGTATCCCATCAGGTCCAGCGGCCTTTCCTCTTTTGAGCGATTTTAATTGTTTCTCTATCCCTCTGTCATCTATTTCGATATCTACCATTTTGTCATCTGTGCGACAATCTAGAGAAGGAACTACGATGCAGTCTTCCTCTGTGAAACAGCTTTGGAAAACGACATTTAGCATTTCGGCCTTTAGTCTGTCATCCACCGTTTCAGTACCATTTTGGTCACAGAGTGTCTGGACATTTTGTTTTGATCCACCTACCGCTTTCACATAAGACCAATATTTCTTAGGATTTTCTGCCAAGTCAGTACATAGAACTTTACTTTCGAATTCATTGAACGCCTCTCGCATATCCCTCCTCACACTACATTTCGCTTCGCGTAATTTTTGTTTGTCTGCAAGGCTTTGGCTATGTTTATGTTTGCTGTGAAGTTCTCTTTGCTTCCGCAGCAGTTTTCTAACTCGGTTGTTGTACCACGGTGGCTCTTTTCCATCTCTTACGATCTTGCTTGCCACATACTCATCTAACGCATGTTGTACGATGGTTTTGAACTACTCCCACCAGCCTTCCTGCGTGACACGCTGCACGTTTCAAGGCACTGTTCACCTCGATGACGGCGTTTGTGGAGACAACCATCGAAGTAGAGGAGCAAAAATGTGATTCAACTGAAGAGCCGGCACGTTCACGTTGATCGACTGCCGAATCCCGATGCTCCTGGGTCCATTCCAATCAACACTGACGATGTCGTTGGGTCTAAATGTGAACACGTAAGGGGGTCTGCTGCGGGAGCTGCATGTTCAACAAAGCACGATGAACCACGTGCTTCGAAGCACTTGCACGTGTACCTGCATTGTGCTCTTTCGGCGAGATGCCACAGCTCCCCATGTATCCTAGTTTACAGAATCGACAAGCCTCCGAAAGCCACGTTCTGTGAAGAGTCGTGGACGTCCAACTATTTAGAGCCTCGTGGTAATTTCACTGACCTTCTACCTCTTCCTGTATATGCTCACGACAGTTGCACATGGACATTCGATTAGCTTCGCCGTTTTCGAGATACTCGTTCACAGGCCCTGCGTAATAGTAATCTGCCCTTCGTCTAAGTCGCTTATGTTAATGGATTTCCCTACTGGCTGTCCATATCTCCGATTGAGTGATCCTCTTCCCGTGTCTGCTCCGCTTACATACTTTTGTTACAGCGTCACGTGCCCGCAACGCCACCGGGCGGCATCCAGCGTCGCAATGGGCGATTGCCAGGTTTTGGCTGTTCAGTGTATATGCAGGTACTACTAAATCATGTCCTTGTCCAAGATGCTACTCCAGGTGGGTGTAAAATGAATGTGCGCAACGGAAAATAATAAATGCTAAAATGATGATTTGGCCCTGTCTGACTACCCCCTGAAGCAGATCTTAGGCTCTCTTCTTTCTCTTCTTATATACACTCCTGGAAATGGAAAAAAGAACACATTGACACCGGTGTGTCAGACCCACCATACTTGCTCCGGACACTGCGAGAGGGCTGTACAAGCAATGATCACACGCACGGCACAGCGGACACACCAGGAACCGCGGTGTTGGCCGTCGAATGGCGCTAGCTGCGCAGCATTTGTGCACCGCCGCCGTCAGTGTCAGCCAGTTTGCCGTGGCATACGGAGCTCCATCGCAGTCTTTAACACTGGTAGCATGCCGCGACAGCGTGGACGTGAACCGTATGTGCAGTTGACGGACTTTGAGCGAGGGCGTATAGTGGGCATGCGGGAGGCCGGGTGGACGTACCGCCGAATTGCTCAACACGTGGGGCGTGAGGTCTCCACAGTACATCGATGTTGTCGCCAGTGGTCGGCGGAAGGTGCACGTGCCCGTCGACCTGGGACCGGACCGCAGCGACGCACGGATGCACGCCAAGACCGTAGGATCCTACGCAGTGCCGTAGGGGACCGCACCGCCACTTCCCAGCAAATTAGGGACACTGTTGCTCCTGGGGTATCGGCGAGGACCATTCGCAACCGTCTCCATGAAGCTGGGCTACGGTCCCGCACACCGTTAGGCCGTCTTCCGCTCACGCCCCAACATCGTGCAGCCCGCCTCCAGTGGTGGCGCGACAGGCGAGAATGGAGCGACGAATGGAGACGTGTCGTCTTCAGCGATGAGAGTCGCTTCTGCCTTGGTGCCAATGATGGTCGTATGCGTGTTTGGCGCCGTGCAGGTGAGCGCCACAATCAGGACTGCATACGACCGAGGCACACAGGGCCAACACCCGGCATCATGGTGTAGGGAGCGATCTCCTACACTGGCCGTACACCACTGGTGATCGTCGAGGGGACACTGAATAGTGCACGGTACATCCAAACCGTCATCGAACCCATCGTTCTACCATTCCTAGACCGGCAAGGGAACTTGCTGTTCCAACAGGACAATGCACGTCCGCATGTATCCCGTGCCACCCAACGTGCTCTAGAAGGTGTAAGTCAACTACCCTGGCCAGCAAGATCTCCGGATCTGTCGCCCATTGAGCATGTTTGGGACTGGATGAAGCGTCGTCTCACGCGGTCTGCACGTCCAGCACGAACGCTGGTCCAACTGAGGCGCCAGGTGGAAATGGCATGGCAAGCCGTTCCACAGGACTACATCCAGCATCTCTACGATCGTCTCCATGGGAGAATAGCAGCCTGCATTGCTGCGAAAGGTGGATATACACTGTACTAGTGCCGACATTGTGCATGCTCTGTTGCCTGTGTCTATGTGCCTGTGGTTCTGTCAGTGTGATCATGTGATGTATCTGACCCCAGGAATGTGTCAATAAAGTTTCCCCTTCCTGGGACAATGAATTCACGGTGTTCTTATTTCAATTTCCAGGAGTGTATAAATTACAATCTAAACATAAAAGTATGATGAAGGCAACTAATACTACTAAATTATAAAAGTTATTGTTCAATATATATTTATTATAGATAAAAATCAATCTTTTAAGTACAATTGTCTATATTTCCTAACTAAAATTATTAATCAATTGCCCAACTCTGCTCCTTATTATGACTGCGCGATCTAATATCAATAATGGGAAATGACTGACATCATCTACGTACCAAAACTAGAAGACACTACTTTCGAAGATGATCTACGGTGGTGTGGAACCTCAGTGGAAATAAACTAACGTGATCACAGCTGTTTATAGCCCCAACAAGCCGAAGCAATTTGCGATATCACCGTATGTACTGCGTCCGCTGCGTCGAAGTGATCTTCTCGTACTTGTCTGCAACGATGGAAGAACTCCAGCTACAGATAAACTCTTTCAAACACTAGAAAGGCAGAAGGCGGTACTAAGACTAATATACTCTAATACTGTTTTCTTCTCTCTGTCTTCTACAGACGAGAAACGCTAACTCCCATCCTCAAGGACAGAGTTCAGAAAACGTCTCAACGTAAGTATAGGCAGAAGAAGTGCTCTCAATTACTGAACACTGTGTACTCAACAACGACTTCCAACCCAGAGGTGATGTCCAGAATCGTATAGGTTCGCAACAGTACAGTGCCTAACTGTTCTAACTATAAACTCTCCTGAGAGCAAAGACAGCAAGTCCGTCTATACCAACAAAGCTGATACCGAGCGACCGTCACACACGGGCGATCACAACGGAAGACCTCGCCTCCCCACTGCTGGCTTCGTAGAAAGACTCGGCCTCCCACCCTCGTAATTCCGAAAACGAATAATATTCCCGAATCCACGGAGTATTGTCCCTCTCTACAGATTCTTCTGAACACCGACCAACCATATTTTAGTCTTTTGTCGTCCAGCGGGGAAAGTTTGCGAGGAAAAACGTATACTCGTGCAATGGTACGCTTCTGAGTAAAAATCCTTGGAAATAACCCAGCCAGCGTGGTTTATGAGGTGCTGCTTCTTCGTTCCTCTCACCTGCATCCAAGATTCGCAGAGTTCCTGGTTATAATTCCGGTCCTGCCACAATAGCGGCCGGCCGTCACCCTATTGTGCTCCAGAGCTCAGGTGCCAGGACTTCCGTCTAGCTACTTCCTGTTTTTAAGAAGGACCAACACCTGTACAGGCCTTCCACCCAGAGCTTCAGTTCTGCCTGCCGTTTCCTCTCCTTTGGCGTTCCAATCTCTGCTAGTATAGGCAATCATTCATTACGCCATTCTGTTAATAAAGACACTCCTCACCTTTCATGCAATGAGCATTAACAATTATTTACAAGGCGTACGTGACAATGTCAATCTCGTTTAAATACTCATATATACGATGCACAACCTACCAAATGATACCTAATTGTGGTTGTAGTTCAAGGCAAAGTATGTGGATGAGTGCTCGTAAGGTGCGAAATTATAGCCACCTTACAGCTGAAAATGTGACAGAAACGTGTGTTTTGACCTTGAATTGAAAGTTCCAAGTTGATTATAAGCTCTGCTCTAATATTATTTCAGGAAAGCGATAAGTGAGAATCAGTTTCAACAAGGATGCAGAACTATTTAGGGACAAATTGCAAGCGTGGCATCGAATTAGGTAAATTACAAGAAGCCATGAACAAGGTGTTCGAATTATACCATTATTTCCTTGTGATAATGCAACTGATACCACTGTTGTATCAATATGTAATGAAAAATGATTTTTCATTTCTATTGGTTTTGTATATTGGTTTGGTTAGTGGTTGACTTTTGGGGAGGGGACCGAACAGCGAGTTCATCGGCCCCATATGGTAACTTGGTTGAACCAACTGTCGTCTACTACAGTGAAATTTATCAAAAGGGAAATATTGTTATCCGTGTACCGGAATGTGTTGATATCCAAGGTTATAAAGAATCACAGAGTTCACTTTAAAATTTGTGCCAAGGAAAATGAAGTAGTATTTTGAGGAGTGGACGGTTTAGAATCACACACGACCATCCTGGGATAAATTTAACGTGATTTCCACTATAGTTTCAGACAAATATCTGGGTGATACAATCAGATCTGATTCCGATTTCTATCATTGTCCAGTATGAGCCATCAATAGTCTACGGGACGGACACTCTGGCCATTCCATCGAAACATGCAGCGTCTTCGTTGCAACTGTTATGTGTAGCTTCACCACAGTACTAAAGAACTGAATGATCGAACGGTGTGCAGTACGATTTCTGACCCAACAATGTTGATACACTGCGGCCCACAACTAACTGCTCGAATCCACATCTGTTGTGACAGTTGTTTAAGTTGTCACCGTCGTTATTTGGCTGACGTCGCTTATAAGGCAAGAATAAATTCAGTGTCAGAATGTTTTGGATGGACTGTACATAGCGAGACAATTCGACGTCCAGTTAAAGCCTTAGTCAGCTTTTTCACAAATCATTCAATGACAGACAACATCACCTTCAATGTCTCGAACAAGAATGTTGCAACTTCTCTTTTCAAGGTCGTGCTTGTGGGCTCTTCATATGGCTACTGTTTAAGACAGAGTCGGTTTTTGGAGGAGGAGGAGGCTTTCTTCTGTCTGAAGGTGATGGGATGAACTTTCCTAACGGATAGTGGCCTGGGTATAAGATCTGGCTCAAGGTTGAGTATTTTCCAATGGCCGTTATTTTTACGACACCCGTTGCAGAGAAATTTCTGGAAGTCCTACCACGAAGCAGCGTCTTACAGTAAGATTATAAGCGCGAGCAGAAATTGGCCAGTGAAAATGCCAGCGTGATCGTGATTCGGAATGACTGGAAGATTAAACTGTAGAATTATTTCAGGGAGTGTTTTAGAGGTCGTGAGTTGGACGAGTCGGACGGCAATCCTCGTGGGGCACAGAAGCCGTGTGCCTCTGGGGGCGGAGCTTGTGTCTTTGTCGTGTATTTCTGAAGTTGTGAAAAGGTGAACTTTCGTGATCAACTAAATCACTTAGTGCTCTACGAAAGAGTGGGAGAATCGAAGGTTTGTGCTTCTGCGAGGGCGTGGTATTTTGCTTAGGCACTTCCCTGTTTTTTCGATGACTGTAGTGGATTCGTTAGCGTGGACTTATTCGGTATGAAGAGAGTCATTAGTTAATTTGAGGTGGAGTTCGTTGAAAATGACAGACTTACCTAGTGTCAATAGCAGCCAATAAATTGCATTTGTTTCTGAGCAAATTTGAGTGCGATATTTTTGTGTGACTCTCTACCTAATTACTTCGAACAGCCTTCCTTTTTAGTTATTATGGTGATCATCAGCATGAGTTGCCAGCGTATAGTTAGAGGCAGTATATATATTGTAGCACCAAAGAAATCGGTATAGGCATGCGTGTTCAAATACAGAGACACGTAAACTGATAGAATGCGGCGCTGCGGTCGGCAATGCCTATATAAGACAACAAGTGTCTGGCGTAGTTATTAGATCGGTTACTTCTGCTACAATGACAGATTATCAAGATTTAAGTGAGTTTGAATGTGGTGATACAGTCGGTGCACGAGGGATGGGACACAGCATCTCCGAGGTAGTGATGAACTGGAGATTTTCCTGTACGAACGTTTGACGGGTGTACCGTGAATATGAGGAATCCGGTAAAACAACAAATCTCCGACATCGCTGCGGCCGAAGTAAGATCCTGCAACAACGGTACCAATGATGACTGAAGAGAATCATTCAACGTGACACAAGCGTAACCCCTCCGCAAATTGCTGCAGATTTCAATGCTTGCCCATCAACAAATGTCAGTGTGCGAACTATTCAACGAAACATCATCGATATGGGCTTTCGGAGCCGAAGGCCCACTTGTGTACCCTCGATGGCTGCACGACACATAGCTTTACGCCTCTTCTGGGCTCCTCGACATGTACATTGGACTGTTGACTGGAAACATATTGTCGGATTGGACGAGTCTCGTTTCAAATTGTACCGTGCGCATGGACGTGTACGGGTATGGAGACAACCTAATGAATCCAGGGACCCTACATGTCAATAGGGAAGTGTTCAAGCTGGTGGAGGCTCTGTAATGGTATGGGCCGTGTACAGTTGGTGTGATATGGGACCCCTGATACGTCTACATGCGACTCTGACAGGTGACACGCACGTAAGGATTCTGTCTGATCACCTGCATCCAATCACGTCCATTGTGCATTCCTCCGGACTTGGGAAATAGCAGCAGGACTATGCGACACCCCACACGACCAGAAAGTGCTACAGAATTGCTCCAGGTACACTCTTCTGAGTCCGCTGTCCATCAAACTTCCCAGACATGTGCGTTATTCAGCATATCTGGGATGTCTCGCAATGTACTGTTCAGAAGAGATCTCCACGCCCTCGCACTCATGCGGATTTATGGACAGCCCTGCAGGATTCATGGTGTCAGTTCCCTCCAGCAATACTTCAGACATTAGTCGAGTCCATGCCCCGTCAATCTGTGGCAGTTCTGCGTGCTCGCCGGGGCCCTACACGATGTTAGGCAGGTGTAGAAATTTCTTGGACTCTTCATTGTAGAACTGTTAGCAGAGAACATATTCTGTTCCAGTGGTCGGATCTAGGAATATTTCCGGAAAGTTTGCTAAAGGCTTTTAATTATTAACTTCTGAATTGTGAGAAATTCAACCATGTCTCGCAGAAAAATGCGAGGCTGGCGACTCTTATTTACAGTGAGTGATAGTTTAGCATAAAAAAGACTTATTTTTTGTGAGCCAATAAACACGTCCAATTAAATCGGCGAGGCAGTACTTCGCGTAATTTGAATAGCGCCCTGCACCTCACTTAGACTACACTATCTGATCACAAGTAACCGGAGACCGCCATGTAACGTAAAATTGCCCACTAGATCTCACGAGGGGCGAACCCGCAAGCACAAAGGAAGCGAGGAGATTTGTGTTGTCAGTAGGGAGACAGTAACAACACAATGGGTCGGTCAGGACAGCTCAGTGATTTCGAATTTTGGACCAGTCATTGGATATCACCTGGGTAACAAACCAATCACGGACCTTCTAAAGCTGTCCAAGTTGACTATTGGTGATGTGACTGAGCAGTGGAAGCACGAAGGAACAACTTGCAGCTAAATCAAGACCTGGAGGACCTCATGTACAGGCTTCAGACACCGACAAGCATTGCAGTGGTTGACTAAAAAATCGTATGGAATCAACAGAAGGAATCAGTTGTGAGTTTCGCAGTGTTATCGGCAGTCCTGCTAGCACAATGTCTATGTGCAGGAAGTAAAAAAAAAATATGGGGTGCAATGGTCGAGCAACCCTTCATAAGCGAATCTTTCCCGTAGTGAATGGTAAGTGATACTTGAGGTGCTCCAAAGACCGGTGCCACTGGATGCAGATGACTGAAAACGAGTTATTTTCAGTGACGAATCACGCTATACCCAGAGTCAATCCGATGGATAGGTCTGGGTTCCGCGAATGCCTGGAGAACGCTACCTGCCCTCATTTGTAGTGTCAAGTGAAGCACTGACGAGGTGATGTTAGGGTATGGGAGGTTTTTTCTTCGTTAGGCTGTGGACCCCTTAATGTGCTTAAGATGACGCTAAATGCAGAACTATATGAACACGTTTTACAGTATTGTAAATTGCGTACAGTAACGGAACAGTTCAGAGAAGATGATTGTTTGTCTCAGCATGAAAACGCACCATGTTGTAAAGCAGCATCTGTGTGACCATGGTATATGGACAATAACATTACTGTAATGGACAGGTGAGCCCACAGTCCCTACCGGAACCCAATGGAATACCTCTGGGATAAGTTAAGACGTCGACTTCGCTCCAAACCATGACTTCCTACATCACCTGTAGGTTTGGCTCCCGAAGAAGAACGGGTTGCAATACCTTCACAAATATTCAGACACCTCACTGAAAGTGCCGCCAGCAGAGTTCAAGCCATCATAAAGGCGAAGGGTGGACCAACCTCATATTAATGTCTGGTATCTGGACACTTTTGATCCGATGAAATGAAACGATCTTGTGGTACTGTTGGCCGGGAGGCCCCATGCGGGGGAGTTCTGCCGCCGTATTGCAAATCCTTTTTAGTTGACGCCACTTCGGCGACTCGCGGGTCAATGGTGATGAAAATTATGATGAAGGACACACAACATTCAGTCCCCTGCCGGGAATCGAAACCGGGCCACCTGTGTTGTAGGCGGAAACGCTACCGCTACGCTACGGAGGCGGACAATGAGAGTCGATTTTGGCACGGCCATGAGTATGACTTCGCGTGACGCCACATAATCTCTGCGCACGAGCGAGAGAAACTTTTCAGCTTTATCATACGAAAATTATTTTAAAAAATTCTGCTGAGCAGCACTGTCGCTGTATAACATAAAAACTGAAGACGAAGAAAACCAAACACTAAAAAATTAATGAAAACTGTATAGTTTATGCTGCTTAAACATTAATTTCGGAAAACGGTTTTCAGAAATAATACTTTGAAAAGGATGGCATGAAACTGGAATGAACTGTAATTAGACCATCTTTACTCATACAGGTAAGAAATCAATTAAGGTGTTCGCCTTTCAGGGAAGGCATTTGTCCTCTCTGGCAGGTTAGCATTAGTTTAGTGTGGAGGAATCTTTCTTTTCGTCGTGTACAAGCGCGCTTGCTCCAGCTAATACGTCAATGGAGGGAAGATAAACCGTTACGCTGCTCGATTGGAAAAGATATATCTTTCAGGAAACCTCTTTTTTTTCGGCCAACGATCATGATGACTCGTCCGCCGAGAAACCGTATTCAAAATTATTCAAACCAGCCCGTAGATGCACGGACGGCGGGAGAACTGGTTATTGTAATGCTGCCTTCTTCGCCTTGATGGTATCGTGACAGTGAGGCAAATGTCTCTGTTGCTGTTCTCAGAGTACCAGCGGACATTCGTTACACTTATCATGTCGCACAACTCTGTAGTTTTATTCGCTGTCGCCATCGGACAACACCTCAGTACAAGTCTCTCTAGAAAGTGTGTGGAGCTGTATAACGAATGCCCCCTCGAAAGAAGTGAACACAGGGCCTATCACAAAATGACAGCGAGAACTCCACAAGAATCGCGGATACACGGCGTTCGTTATGCAGTGGACTTGTTTTGTTTTTTGGCCTTCTCCGCGCTCGGGCGATGTGCGCATGCATTACGGCCGAGCTCTTCAAACACTTGAAACAGCGTGGTTTCGTCAGGTCGACACTGTGGAGACTAACAAGGGGACCGCGCCTATTAGTCATCACCGATTTCGTGTACACGTTTGGTGTACCCAGGCCTCGGTCAGGAATGAAAGTGACGGAAGTGCGAGTTCCAGATGTCCAAGCGTTTAGAAAAAATAGCATTTTTGCCGTGGATCCGGCGAGGCATCAGCCGTTTATGCTACCGTAGTTTCCAGACAGCGGTTGACGCGACGGAAAGAGTACAGAACGATAATGCGAGTGTAGTTGGTTCGAATGCTTATATGCTTATTTCTTTTATTTTCAGTTTTTAATTTATTTATGTAATAAATAAATCGAGAAAATCCTTATATTCTGTATTTGACGTGGTTAAACCCTATGTGCAGAAGAAGAATTTTCTTATGTTATTCGGCTCATGGAGAGAACAAACGAATCCACAATTATAAGTTTTTTAAAGGTGAAGAAGTATTGCCATCGCGCAGTATGATTGCCCCCAAATGAAGACCTCTCGTGCAACCCTGCTACGTTTATTTATATCGTCAGCTAAAGAATTTGATCAGAAAGTTTCAAAATCCTTCAAAAGAAATCACATCCCCAGAAGACTGCATGAAAATATCTTCCACTGTAAATTACAAGCTATCCTCACAGATATTTGGCGAAATGTTGCGTCAAGTGTGGTTTACTGCCAAACTGTGCAAAGAGATAGAACCTTTTACGAAAACCAAGTTTGTTTTTGATTAGAAACTTTAAAACACCCGTGTAATTGTAAGAAAGCGGCGTATAGAACGCGTGCAGGTTTTCCAGAAAATTACCGCTTCCCGTGTTTTTACTATGAATTTTACGACACCATAAATAAACCATCATCTGCAAAGTAATGGTTCAAATGGCTCTGAGCACTATGGAACTTAACTTCTTTGGTCATCAGTCCTCTAGAACTTAGAACTACTTAAACCTAACTAACCTAAGGACATCACACACATCCATGCCCGAGGCAGGATTCGAACCTACGACCGTAGCGGACGCGCGGTTCCAGATTGTAGCGCCTAGAACCGCTCGGCCACTCCGGCCAGCGTGTAAAGTAATGAAAGCACCTAATTTTAAATAAGAAGTTCTCATTTACATCTTACAGTACATTCCTCTAAATTTATTTGCAATTCCAAGTTTTCCTTTGCCTTTCTTTTTCTTGCCTTTTATGAAAAAATTAATAAGTACAATATATACAACATGATCTCAGTTTATTTGGTGTGTAAGTAACGTAAAAACTGAAAATAAAAAAGGAAAGGATTCCACATATGGATTCGACCCAGACGCTGGCATTATCATTCAGTATTCCTTACACTGCACCAATTGCTGCCTGGAAACTGCGCAAACATAAATGGCTGATGCTCGCCCGACCCACACCCAAAATGCAATTTTTCTTGAAGGCTTGGCCTTCTGGAGCTCCCACTTCTGTCACTTCTGTTTCTGGCCAAGACCTGCATATACCGTAAATTTCGACGAAACCGGTAATGACGAGTAGGCGCGATGCTCATGTATTTATCTCTCTTTCTCTCTAGGTAGCAACTTCTTTAGTTGCAGAACTGGTTCACTATTTGTCAGTCTATGATATAATTACAGGGATCTTCTACATCTTCGGCTATTTTTCGTTCACAAAGACACCCAAAACCGATGACAGTTGTGATAAAATGGAAAATTTGTTAAAAGATACAGAAATATGCACACCGTGACATAATTAGTGAAGCTAACAATGTAATGAAAGTAGTATAAGATATTGTGAAGAAGGCTATTAGGAAAGGACGAAGATGTGGAGCAAAAATGGATAAAGGTCAAAAACATCGTTCAATATGCCTTAGACGGGTAAGTTCCGAGCAACGTTTTAAGGGATGGGAATGACTTACCGTGGTTTTATAGCCATGTTAGAATATTACTACGTAAAAAAAGAGAGCTTCATCACAGATATTTAGCTGAGAAACAAAGTCTGACCGAAGCGAAAATGTGCGTAAGGAAAGCAACGAAAGAAGGATCAAATTACTTTACAAGTAAAATTTTGCCAGCCAACCTGACTACAAAACTTAAGAAGATTTGGTCTTACATAAAATCGAAGTCACCTGTTAGGCTACTCAATGACCATACCGTCCCCGAAACGACACAGCGAACGCCGAAATATATAATTCGGTGTGCCGCCGGAGTTTCACCGTGAAAGGTTGTAATACGGTCTCTGCTTTCAGTCATAGTTCAAACACCGAAATGGCAGGTGTTGAGATAAGTGATCGTGAATTAGAAAAGTAACTACTATCGCTTAATAGTGGAAAGGGGTATGGACGAGGTGAGATACCTCTAAGATTCTCCAGACATTATGCAAAAGAACTTACTTCGTTCTGGCAGCAGTTTATCGTAGGTCGCTGGAGCAACGAAGCGTACCTAACGACTGGAAAAAAGCTCGGGTCATTCCCTTACTCGAGGAGGTATGTAAGGCAGATGGTCATAATTATAGCCCTATATCGTTGACTGTAATCTGTTGTAGAATTATGGATCGTGTTTCATGTTCACATATTATGACGATTTTGGGGAACGAAAATCTTCTCTATAAAAATCAACATTGATTTTACAAACAGAGATCTTTCGAAATACAGCACACTCTGTTTCTCCAAGTGATCCACAGCACTGTAGATATCGGCGCTCAGGTTGTTGCATTGTTCCTTGACTTCGGGAAGGAATTTGACTCAGTCTAGCACTGCCGTTTAGTGAAAAAACGGAAGCTTACCGAGTATCGGACAAGATTAGCGACAGGGTTCACGAATTCCTTGCAGACAGGACTCAACTCGTAGCTGTTAAGGGAACAAGATCGACAGACGTAAATGCATTTTCCGGAGTACCCCAAGGAAGCATTATAGAACTGTTATTGTTTACAGTGTACGTAACTGATCTAATAGAAAGCGTCAGATGCTCTTTAAGACTGTACGCAGATGATGCGGTCGTCTATAAGAAGGTAGTAACACCAGAACACTGTGCGATTTGCCAGATGACCTTCAAAGGACTGATGAATGGTGGAGGTACTGGTAGTTGCTAAACGTAAATAAATGTAACATACTGCGCTCACATAGGAGAAAAAAACCACTACTGTACAATTACAGTACTGATGACAAATTGCTGCAAACTGGAACTAGCGTAAAACACATAGGAGTAATCGTCCAAAGTGACCTTAAGGGGAATACGGTAGAAACCAGTTGCCAAACTCAGGTTTACTGGAAGAATCTCAAGGAAATGTAATCCATCAGCGAAAGACGGAGCGTATAAAAAACTTATTCGATCTATTAAAAAGTGCTGCTCATCAGTTGGGGCCCTTCACTGTACACTGAACAAAAGTGCGAAGGTGCGACACAGATACGCACATCTCAGCTAACGAGTAAAGCGGAAGAGCTATACATTCTGTGACCAGTCACATGTATCAAATGAGCGGCGACGGCTCTGCTTCCTTGTTTACGCAGTACCAGGACCGAAGCTCACCCAGTAAGTATTATGTCCCTCTGACGACTGTAGCCTTTGTCGACTGTAGTCTTACGTGGGAAGTACTGACAGATGGCGAGTATTGCAAAAAAGCACAAAAAGGGAGATCTGTGTTCTCAGTCATTTAAACACGACTAGGAACTACAATTCTTATTAACAACAGTAGGCAAAAACTCATAGTGCTTGATGTGTCGCCGATTAATAGGCGGCCAGCGCAAGTTCACAACTGAAAGCGGCTGCAACTCATTTCATAAAGACGATTGTAGTGTACTGAACAATGAAGAACGGCAAGCCAAATTAAGTGCGCTTAAGAGGCACATCAACAGGATTTTGATGTAAGTCGTAATAATCGATGCCTCTTCTCTTCGTTTCTTGTGTTACATCATTTCTATTTTGCTGTACAACGCACCGTTTTTTCAATTTCCTAGAATGACAGTCACATTATATCTACACTGCGAACAAGTTTCAAAATTGCAGACGCGCGGCCGGCCGGGGTGGCCGAGCGGTTCTAGGCGCTACAGTCTGGAACCGCGCGACCGCTACGGTCGCAGGTTCGAATCCTGCCTCGGGCATGGATGTGTGTGATGTCCTTAGGTTAGTTAGGTTTAAGTAGTTTTAAATTCTAGGGGACTGGTGACCTGAGAAGTTAAGTCCCATAGTGCTCAGTGCCATTTGAACCACTTTTGCAGACGCGCGTTGTAGCCGCGCGGTCTGGTGCGCTTTGCCACGGTTCGCGCGGCTTCCCCCGCCGGAGGTTCAGGGTCTCCCTCAGGCATATGTGTGTGTGTGTGTGTGTGTGTGTGTGTGTGTGTGTGTGTTGTCCGTAGCATAATTAATCTAAGTTAGATTAAGTAGTGCGTAAGCCTAGGGACCGATGGCCTCAGCAGTTTGCTCCCACAGGAACTTACCACTACCACCACCATCAAAATTGCATTAAGAATAGCAAGATCCATGAAATCGTTTTCCGAAGGGGAGTTGATAAAAGATTGTCTCACTGATGCTGCAGAACATTTATGTCCCATGAACGTTAGCAGGTTTCAGGAAATGGGACTTTCCGAACAGTGACACGACGTATAAGTGCTATGGCCGGCGATGTGCACAAGTTGTTAATAAATAAGGATAAGGACTTTGTTGCTTTCTCTGTTGTATTGGATGAATCAACAGATCTTACAGATACAGCTCACATAGTAATATACAAAGAGGTGTCGATAACGCTCTGCGTGTGACAGAGGATGTTTTGGACTTTGTGCTTTTTAAAGGGGCTACGACAGCTGTAGACTAACTCCAAGGTGTCGAGCAAGTGATTGATGGTGTCAGTATGCATCGGAATCCGTTAATCTCAGTGACCGTGGATGGAGCACCTGCAATTTGCGGCCGTGAGAAAGGACTCATAGTATTAATGCGCAAAAAGCTAGGACGCACAGAAGAGGCGTTGGATTGGATTCCTGCATTCTACATCGAGAGGCGCTTTGTGTAAAACCAGTAGTGTTAAAAACCGTCATGGAAATTGTTGTGCGGACTGTAAACTGCCTGAAGACACATGGGCTTACGCATCGCCAGTTTCGACAGATCTTGGAGGAACAAGGAGAGGAGTACGGTGACGTACCTTACTATACCGAAGTACGCTGGCTTATACGAGGCAAAAATGTTGGAAAGATTTTGTGATTTACGTTTGGCCGCTGTACATTTCTTACACGTGAGGGTAAAGAGTGAGCCGAAATCAGAGAGCCTTTGGTGGATATCAGATCTTGCATTTTTCGTGGGCATTACGTCTCACATGGACGTCCATTTGCAAGCTGAAAATAATTTCTGACATGTTGGGAAAAGCAAATGCTTTTGCTAGGAATCTTGCTGTTTCTAAGAAGCAACTACTCTCTGAAAAGACTGCATATTTCTCTACCCTTGGTTTTATCCACGAAAGTGCTAGACTTCAAGAATACGTGTCAATAATTGTAAAAATGAAGGAATAATTTCGAGCACGATTTGTAGATGTTACGAGTGTGTCTGCTATCATTCGTTGCTCTGAACGGGCTACTTCAGCCTCAGTTGAAGATGCTCTGAATCATGTGCACAAGGAACTGATCGACCTGCAGTGCAATAAACGGCTAAAGGACAAGTTCTTTGCAGTACGAAGTACAAAAGAATTCTACGAATATTTTCCACAGCAAGAACTTCCACACCTACATCACGAATCTGAGAGAGTTATGTCTATGTTTGGATCTACTTACGTATGTGAAAGATATTTATACATAATGAAAGTAAATAAATCTAGGCTTCGATTAGTATTAGTGGGGAACATCTTCGCAACATGTAAAGGTAACGGCCGGCCGGTGTGGCCATGCGGTTCTAGGCGCTTCAGTTTGGAACTGCGTGACCGCTACGGTCACAGGTTAGAATCCTGCCTCGGGCATGGATGTGTGTGATATCCTTAGGTTAGTTAGGTTTAAGTAGCTCTAAGTTCTAGGGGACTGATGACCTCAGTAGTTAAGTGCCATATTGCTCAGAGCCATTTGCACCATTTGTAAAGGTAACACCGATCTCCTGAAACGGCAATCGATGCTAACGTTAAAACTGTGCGAGGAATTTTTGAAAAAGTACTGACCGTGTGTTAACCTAATGGGAACAGAACAATCAGGCTGGGATTCGTTTCCGAAACACTCCAGCAGAGTATAACCAATAGTAAACAGGTGGGTCAGGAACAGATGTCTCCCAGCGCAAAAGCAAGCTCTAATATTACATATTAAAACCGGTCGCCGGCCTAATTAGGCCTTCTTGTGTCAAGCAATATAACAAACCAGAAAGCAGTGCTAAGGCTAACCTAACCTTCCTTGGCGCACACACTAAATTCTTTCTTTATATCTGTTCACACTACAACACAGTACCTAATCTTGCGAATAAATGTAGTATTAACTTTGAAGTCAGACAAACAAATGACCAATGAGATAGCAAACATTGACTTATGCCTCTCAACAACATATACATTAAATGCACTAGATTTAGCAGTTTATACAACCAATCACCAATCAAATGAAACTAATTGCAATACTGAACAGGGAGGAGCATGAAATGATCTGATTTAAATCAGGGGTCTATTAATCATGGTACCCTATAACATAACTACTTAGTTCAGGATCTCAATGCCTGTGCATTAACCAACCTGCAATGGAATAACTAACAAAGTAAATATTTCTTTCTTAAGCTCAGTTTGAAGCAATTAAACAGAATGCAAATCTAACTACACTGCCTGTGAAGGAGCCCATGCTTTGTTTCATTAACTAACTGGCCTAGCACATACGGTCCTTAAGCTTCCATGGTTTGAAGAACCATTCTCATTAACAAAACTGCACAACTATGTATGTGAAATGGTAAGTATTTTCATCAATAATTATTAGTTAAATAAAGCACAACAAACTATAACTCTTTAAATAACAAATGTGCTTTGATAAGCAATCTTTCAACCTACTCAAAATATAGTTGGCTGTGCAAATGCCAACACAAACATTTTCTCATGAAATGAACACTGATAAAACTACGTGATTCTGATCAAAGTGTATAAATGCAAGAATTAATAAGGTTTTCACTTCAGATCAATATTTTTGTTCTTTTAACTATTAACTTTACAACTTTCAGGCAGCTCATCAAGTAAGGCAAATTATTTAAGGAAATGACTGCAGGTTGATTTGAAAAGGCACTGGAAGTGGAGTATTTCTCAAACTATAAAACTGAACTTTAAACACTATAACTCCACACATTAGAAAGCATTTATAACTATTTTTACAGCTGCCGAACAAGTCTCTCGATAATAAATTAGAACACTCGGATTTAAATTCACTAGTATAGGATTCCTGTCCAGGTTTTTTATTTGTGATAATCACGGGTGCAAGACAGAGATTTCAGCAACACCACGATTATTCTTAAAATCCACCAAATTTCACAAATACCTGGACCATTTACAGAGTTTCAGATACATACAGTTTAGTGGAAGGCTGGTGGCACTGGTGGCGTAATTTGCAGTGTCTATTAACATGTCGGCGATGCAGTCATGTCTGCTCTGTTTGCCTCGCCCTGTTACAGATCTTCTTGCCGTCGGAATTATATTTTCACATGGCCAAAAGCCATGTCAAGACAATAGTATCACCAAATGCAGCATCTGGGGTCCATAATTACTGCTCTTAAGCTCATCTGGCCTTAAAACTCCGAGAACCACAGCACTACTCAGCCCAGACTCCTTACCCTTCCCAAAGGACGAGTTGCCACTTGCGCGCTAACCACACATTTTCGACTTCGCCAGGCTACTTCCGTAGCTGCGGAGCTTCCCCACATCTTTTACATTCAACTCTACGTTCCAGAACTATGGAGCAAGTCATTTACAGTACTTTATATAACAATCATTCCAGTAGTTATTTTAGTCCAGAAGCACAGTTTAAACAACTCTGTTCGAAAAGTTCACATAACTGAAATATGTATACATAATCAAAGAATTTCCATGGCAGATACAACACTCTACATAAGCAACGCTACAAATAGGTCGCAAATAGGTGTTACAAACTGCTTGCGTTTATCAATGTTTCGTGATTTTGTATCCGATACTATCTTTATCGTTTCCCACCACCAATGATACACATATTGCAGATCTCTTTATTTTTCTAACTGGAAACTATTATTTACTAACAGTGCCTCATACTGCTCCATGTTACATAGGCGAATACTGTTATCTGAAAAATTTGGTATTAAACTGGTTGTTCAAAGTGTAATTACACGCTTAAAAGTTACCCTTTGATTATTGAGAGACATGTTTGATACACCTGGCATGAAGGGTATTTAGGTAATTAATGCGGGCGTAAAATAAATCCAGCATATTTATGCATAACTTGTTTTTACATTTTGTTTTAGAACCGTACGTTTGCCGACTGGGCGATGGAATAACGCGATACCTTCCCATGATTGCATTGGAGCTTTGACGGTTCCGTTTCCTTGTTTGCACGTCTGGTAAGTGCAACTCCGCATGTGAGCAGAATTTCTGGCCGACCCTGCAATAATAGAAGGGACAGGCAAGATCCAACGAAGAGCGGCTCGTTTCGCCACGGGATCCTTCAATCGGCGTGAGAGCCATACGGAGACATTCAGCAAACTATACTGGTAGGCGCTAGAAATAGGCGTTATGCATCACGGAGATGTTTACTATTGAAATTACGAAAGATTCCATCCCGTGATGAGTAGGACATAGTATTACTTTCTCCCAAATACATCTCGCGAAATGACCACAACGAGAAAAATCGAGTAATTAGAGCTAACACAGAGGTTTATCGACAATCCTTTTTCCTAAATGCAATTCGCGAATGGAGCAGGGAAGAAGTCTGTAATAAGACAACATCACTACTAACCTATACGATTCCTTTTAGTACTCACCTGGATGACTTAAAACTTAACACTTTTCATTATTTAGAATCAACTGCTTCGTTTTGGACCACACAGATAACTTACCTAAACTATCTTGCAAATAAGTTTGATAGTCTGATGATTTTACGAGACGGTGAATGACAGCATCATCTCTAAACAATCTAAGAGCGCTGTTCAGATTTCCTCTTAAATTGTTTACGTAGATTAGTATCACAGGGGGCCTATAAGACGCCCATGGGAAACACCAGATATCACTTCCGTTTTACTCAATGACTCTCCTTCGATTGCTACGAACTGTGATCATTTTGACAGGTAATCACGAATCCAGTCGCACAACTAAGATGAATATCCACAGTCGGGTAATTTGGCTAGAAGTCTCTTGTGAGGAAGGGCGTCAAAAGTTTTCTGAGTTTTTATAAATATGGAACTAATCTGAGTTCCCGTGTCGATAACACTCACTAATTAGTTTATTATTTATTTATTTACATGCCGAGTTCCGTAGGACCAAACTGAGGAGCAAATGTCCAAGGTCATGGAACAAGTCAGTACATGAAGTTACAACATAAAGGTAATAACAGATAAAAATAAAATGTTTATGAACTCGAAAAAAGCCAATCCATAAGTTTAAGTAAACGCAATCAACAATACAACAAGAATCAGCTTCATTTTTCAAGGAACTCCTCGACAGAATAGAAAGAGTGACCCGTGAGGAAAGTCTTCAGTTTCGATTTGAAAGCCCGTGGGTTACTGCTAAGATTTTTGAATTCGAGTGCTACCTTATAGAAAAAGGATGCGGCAGTATACTGCACACCTTTTTGCACAACAGTTAAGGAAGTCCGATCCAGATGCAGGTTTGATTTCTGCCGAGTTTTAACTGAGTGAAAGCTGCTTATTCTTGGGAATGAGCTAATATTGTTAACGAGAAATGACAGTAAGGAATATACGTATATATTGAGAGGCCAATGTCAAAATACCCACACTCGTGAATAGGGGTCGACAAGAGCTTCGTTAACTTACACCACTTATTGCTCGAACCGCCCGTTTCTGAGCCAAAAATATCATTTTAGAATGTGAAGAGTTACCCCAAAATATAATACCATACGACATAAGCGAATGAAAACAACCAAAGTAGACTAATTTTCGTGTCGAACGATCACTCACTTCTGGTACCGTTCGAATAGTAAAAATGGCAGCATTAAGTCTTAGAACAATATCCTGAACGTGGGCTCTCCACGACAGTTTACTGTCTATCTGAACACACAGAAATTTGAATTGCTCAGTTTCGCTAATCATATTCCCATTCTGTGAAATTAAAACGTCAGGTTTTGTTGAATTGTGTGTTATAAACTGTAAAAACTGATTTTTACTGTCATTTAACGTTAGTTTACTTTCTACAAGCGTAGGTCATGAACTGCAGTATTTGAAACCGGGCCAATGTTGCACACAACATCCTTTACTACCAAGCTAGAGCCATCAGCAAACAGAAATATTTTAGTTACCCGTAATACTAGAGGTCACATGCTTTATATAAACAAGGAACGGGAGTGGCCCCAACACTGATCCCCGGGGGATGCTCCACTTGACTGTACTCCACTCAGACCCCACATCACAGCCATCCTCAACATTGCGAATAATTGACCCATTGTGAATAATTGATCCAAAGAAGAGCGGTGCGTTTCGTCACAGTGTTATTTGGTAAGCGTGATAGCGGTACGGAGATGTTTAGCAAACTCAAGTGTCAGATTCTGCAAGAGAGGCGCTCTGCATCGCGGTGTAGCTTGCTGTCCGGGTTTCAAGAGGGTGCATTTCTGGATGAGGTATCGGATATATTGCTTCCCCCTACTTATACCTCCCGAGGAGATCACGAACGTCAAATTAGAGAGACATGAGAGCGCACAGAGGCTTTCCGGCACTTGTTCTTCCCGCGAACCATAAGCGACTGGAACAGGAAAGGGAGGTAATGACTGTGACACGTATAGTGCCCTCCGCCACACACCGTTGGGTGGCTTGCGGAGTATAAATGTAGATGTAGATAACCATTTGTTGTCTGTTGCTAAAGTAAGAAGTTAACCAATTGTGAGCTACTCCCCGTATTCCGTAATGGTCCAACTTCTGGTGCAATATTTTGTGATCAACACAATCAAACGCCTTAGTAAAATAAAATAAAAAATGTATAGCGTTCTATACCTTTTATTTAACGCATCCAGTACCTCACAGAGAAAAGAGAATATAGCATTTTCTGTTGTTAAACGACTTTTAAAGCCGAACTGTACATTTGATAACAGATCTTGTGATATAAAAAGATCAGTTATCCCTACATACACAGCCTTTTCAATAACTTTAGGAAACACTGATGACATAGAAATAGGTCTGAATTTGTCTGCATTATCCTTTTCTCTCTTTTCATAAAGCGGCTTTACTACTGAGTACTTTAATCGTTCAGGAAACTGACCATTCCTAAAGGGAAAATTACAAATATGGCTTAATTCAGAGCTAACATGTGCAGCACAGTACCTTAATGTTCTGCTAGGCACTCCATCATATCGATGAGAGTCCTTAGTCTTCATCGATTTAGTTATAGACTCAACCTCTCCCTTGCCTGTTTCACAGAGGAGTGTTTCACACATCAATCTCGGATAGGCATTTGCCGAGAAAGTTATATGATTCCCTGTAGAAACCAAATTTTTATTTGATTCACCTGCAATGCTCAGAAAATGATTGTTAAATACTGTACATATATCTGATTTATCAGTAACAGAAATATTTTTACTACGAACTCACTTTATATCGTCGATCTTGTGCTGCTGACCAGACACTTCCTCCACAACTGACCATATAGTTTTAATTTTATCCTGTGAATCAGCTATTCTATTTGCATACCATATACTCTTTGCCATCTTAATAACATTTTTAAGCACTGTACAATAGATTCTGTAATGGGCTTCTACAGCTTGATTGTGACTACTCCTAACATTTTGATATAAATCTCGCTTTGTTCTACATTATATCCTTATCCCACTAGTCAGCCACCCGAGGTGCCTATTACTGCTAGTGCCCCGTTTAGAACGTTCTAATTGAAAGCAACTCTCAAAGAGCATGAGAAATGTGTTAAGGAAAGCATTATATTTTTCATCTATATTATCGGCACCATAAACACCCTGCCACTCTTGTTCCTTGACAGGATTTAAAAAATCTCTCTACTGCTGATGGATTAACTTTCCTTCATAGCTTGTAATTATATGTGACATTTGAGTACAAAAGCCTTTTAGTGTTAATATTTGAGCATCATAGTCTGAAAGGCTATTCACCCTTTTACCAACAGAATGCCCATCTAGTAATGAAGAATGAATGAAAATATTGTCTATGGCTGTGCTACTGTTCCCCTGCATCCTCGTTGGAAAAAAACACAATCTGCCGCAGATTGTATGAATTTTTGAGATCTACGAACATCCTTTTCCTTGCACCATCATATGCAAAATTAATATTGAAGCCACCACATATATCTTATTTCTGGTACTTCCTATGAAGTGAATCAAAAACCCTCTGTAGCTTGAAACTCTCTCTAGCCTGAGCAGAAATGCTCTGAAGTTAGAGTTAGGGGAACTATAAACAACAACAGTTAAAAGTTTAGTTTCACTAAATTCAACTACCCCTGCACAACATTCAAATATCTGTTCATTGCAGTGCCGTGATACGTCTATGGCCTCAAATGGAATACTGTTTATTACGTACATAGCCACTCCTCCACCCCGCTAGGAGCTCCTTGACAAACAGCCAGCTAATCTGTATCCTGGTAAAGGAAGCCTCCGAATTGTCAAATTATTTAGGTGCTCCGATATACCAATAATTTTAGAGTTAATATCTAAATGCAGTTCACTAACTTTATCTCTAATACGTCTCATATTTTGATGAAATACGCTAATTCATTCTCTACTTGGAAACATGACGTCCTCTGAAGGTGAGCCCTTAGATAGAGGGCCTTCCTTTAATCAGGTATACCTATCAGCTGACTTCAATCTAATAAAACGTGCAGCTCTAACACTAACTACTACAGGAATTTTTCCATGAGTGATCCCACCACCAGCCAACACACTGTGAATAAATAGGTAGGTGTGTTTCAGAAAAACGATATTTTATGAATCCTTGATGATTATGTGTCAATAAATCGTTTTCTTTGAGTTAATTCATTACTTTCAAACACAGTTTATGTTACAATATCGTACTGCAAATCGCCGTCAGTGATGTGGGTCTACAATTCAGCGGATTACTCACGTCTCGTCGCAAACTCTCTTTCTCATATCTGGAGAGAAACAATGCATGGACGACGTAATTTTGTTATAATCATTGCTGATGATCAATAATAAATTAATGTTGAATACAGAATCGTATTTAGTGGATGAAGCCGAAATATGTTGAGAGAAATGTTGGCTACAACAAAATATTCTACCGGGATGATACAGGGGAATAAATCAAGATGAACGTTGGTCTAGTTCCATATACTACCAAATTCAGATAGGTTCTATACAATATCTCTTAAACAGAGTTCAGTCAACAAAGACATAATCGATTCCTTCCAGACATCCTGGACGGCTCTGAATTATTCACCTTGTATTAATAAGAAACTAAATCTCAAGCAATTTGACTGCTCAGACTGAACAGCAGATTTTTATTGTTGAACTAAAACATATCTCTAACAGAATGACCGCCTCCATACCAAACAGCATAGATTCCGAGAAATCGGTCATGCGAAATCCAGCTGGCGACTTTCTCACATACTTCCCAAAAGCCTTTTACTCAATACGACAACTACGATTAACAACTAGAGCAATGTTGTCGTTGGTAGAAAATGAAAATTTTGATTTGATTGAGGATTTATTGATAGAACGCAGCATGTTTCTTTCGATGGAGATTCGGCGACGTATGTTGAAGTATTATCGGACGTGCCCCAGAAAGTGTGTTGTGATTGTTGCTGGTCATCTTGCATATTACCGACCAGGCGGGCAGTGTTAGTTGTAGCGTTAGACTTTTGCAAAATATGCAGTTATCTATAACAAAGTGTTACCTCCTCGAGCTTTGCAAATACACATTCAGATCTTGATGAGATATGAAACGGAGTAAGGATTGGAAACTCTTTTTAAATGTTCAAAAATATAAAATCATATTACAAGGGGCAATCAAAAGCAAACGAGGAAGATGGGAAAAATTAAATAACTGTTTATTATTTCAAAACTAATCGTCATAATTGTTAACACATTTATCCCACTGTGAGAGTGGACTGTGAATCCCATGGGAAAACGTTTGCTTTTGGAAACTATAATTGTACCCAGGAATGCACTTCTTCGTCCGAAGTTAACCGATTTTCACATGTTGCTAAGGTTGTTTCGAGTACGCTGGAGAAGTTTCGTTGGGAAGTCATTACACATCTTCCATCAAGTCCCTATCTTTCCCCATAGGATTTCCATATTTTTGGAGCCCTGAAGAAAGACATTGGCGGCCGTCGATTTGTTTCGCAAGAAAAGGCGCTCGCCTTGGTGTAATCAAGATTGCATACAGTAGGCAACCACAGAGATTTTTCATGAAGCATTCACTGTCTTGTCTCGCATTGGGATAACTGTATTAACAGCTATGGCGATTACTTTTGACATAATAAACAGTTTACCTACTTTTTCCATCTGTCTCGTTTTCATTTGATTGTCCCATACATCTTCTGACCACAATATCTGTCACTGACCATTATAATTAGCTAACTCACACAGTTACCTGGTTGTAACAATTTTTGTAATATGAAAAGGAATAATCACATAGACTCACCGTAGTTAAAGGAGGTAGCAAGTTTCGGTTCTTTGGTAGGGTACTAGGAACCTGAACAAGTAGACGGTTGAAGAAGCAATGCTGAGTAGAGAATTGAGGAATATACTACAGCATCTCACGTACTGCTCCCGAACGGATCGCGAAGATAAGACTAGTTACTGGACGTACAGAGGTACTTACGCTATCGTTATTCCAAGCCTCCAAAACCGAGTAGTACTGGAAGAACCCCTAATGAGTTGCACAATTGCACGAACCCTCTGCCATGCACTTCACAGTGGTTTACAGAATATAGACGTAGGTGTAGGTCAGTTTCGGCGCCGCGCTTTCTGCAAAACGAATGTAGTGAGTAATGTGCATTAATAGGTCTAGGATCTGTTGAGGAGGTAGGTGGGTAGAATTTTCATAAAAGGTAAAGTTCTCACCAGTCCGTCGATTGGTTTAAAAACTCAGTGCCCTAGTAGACGTGGTCCAATTGGATGTGATATGCCGTTGCCATCCTCCGACCTTTGAACTGACTTACCCAGCCAGCTGCATTGTCCGCAGCTCGTGGTCGTGCGGTAGCGTTCTCGCTTCCCACGACCGGGTTCCCGGGTTCGATTCCCGGCGGAGTCAGGGATTTTCTCTGCCTCGTGATGACTGGGTGTTGTGTGATGTCCTTAGGTTAGTTAGGTTTAAGTAGTTCTAAGTTCTAGGGGACTGATGACCATAGATGTTAAGTCCCATAGTTCTCAGAGCCATTTGAACCAGCTGTACACACATCAAAAAAGTTTTCCATCACTTCGGTTCCGAGAGTTCCATAACCTGAACAGAAAATTGGAATATAGACCAACATAAACATAATTTCCACCTTTTTAATTGCTCAGGAAAATCACACATTTCATGTTGCACCACCATACAGCGAGATCTTCATAGGTAGTGGTCCAGACTGCTGTACACACCGCTCCCTCTAATACCCAGTAGCACGTCCTCTTGCATTGATGCATGCCTGTATTCTTCGTGGTATACTATCCACAAGTTCACCAAGGCACTGTTGCTCCAGATTGTCCCACTCCTCAACAGCGATTCGGCGTAGATTCCTTAGAGTGGCTCGTGGGTCACGTCGTCCATAAACAGCCCTTTTCAATCTATCCCAGGCATGTTCGATAGGGTTCATGTCTGGAGAACATGCGGGCCAGTCTAGTCGAGCGATGTCGTTATCCTGAAGTAAGTCATTCGCAAGATGTGTACGATGGGGGCGCGAATTGTCGTCCATGAAGACGAATGCCTTGCCAATATGAAGCTAATATGGTTGCACTATCGGTCGGAGGATGTCATTCACTTATCGCACAGCCGTTATGGCGTCTTCTATGACCACCAGCGGCGCACGCCGTCCCACATAATGCCACCCCATAACAGCAAGGAACCTCTCACCTTGCTGCACTCGCTGTACAGTGTGTCTAAGGCGTTCAGCCTTACCGGGTTGGCTCCAAACACGTCTCCGACGATTGTCTGGTTGAAGGCATATGCGACACTTATCGGTGAAGAGAACGTGATGCCAGTCCGGAGCAGTCCATTCGGCATGTTTTTGGGCTCATCTGTACCGCGCTGCATAGTACCGTGCTTGTAAAGATGGACCTCGCCATGGACGTCGGGAGCGAAGTTAAGCATCATGCAGCCTACTGCACACAGTTTGAGTCGTAACACGCCGTCCTGTGGCTGCACGAAAATCAATATTCAACAATGGTGGCGTTGCTGTCAGGGTTCATCTGAGCCACGATCCGTAGGTAGCGGTCATGCACTGCAGTAGTAGCACTTGGGCGGCCTAAGCGAGGCATGTTATCGACCGTTCCTATCTCTCTCTCCAACTTGTCCGAGCAACATCGCTTTGGTTCACTGCGGGACGCCTCGACACTTGCCTTGTTGAGAGCCCTTCCTGGCACAAAGTAACAATGCGGACGCGATTGAACAGCGGTACTGACCGTCCAGGCATGGCTGAACTACAGACAACACGAGCCTCCTTCCCGGTGTAATGACTGGAACTGATCGGCTGTTGGCTCCCTCCGTCTAATAGGCGATGACCATGCATGGTTGTTTACATCTTTGGGCAGGTTTAGTGACATCTCTGAATATTCAAAGGGACTGCGTCTGTTGTACAATATCCACAGTCAACGCCTGTCTACAGGAGTTCTGGGAACCGAGGTGATGCAAAACTTTTTTTGATGTATGTATGTGGTCCTGCATTTTAAACTGCGCTCCGAACATGGTACTGCTGTGCTTTTTTTTCACATTCA
The DNA here is from genome assembly GCF_023864345.2 of Schistocerca serialis cubense. Classification (NCBI taxonomy): domain Eukaryota; kingdom Metazoa; phylum Arthropoda; class Insecta; order Orthoptera; family Acrididae; genus Schistocerca; species Schistocerca serialis. The sequence goes on from NC_064640.1 coordinate 151,413,378, forward strand.
TAAATATTGCTGGAGGTGAAAGGAAGTTGTAAGTCACAAATCAAAGCCCTAGCAGTGAAAGGGGATCGGACTAATGAACTTTGGTTTTGTAGAATGGCGATTTACCGTTGAGCCACCAGGACGCACAGTATAGTAAAAGTACACAAAATGGTAAAATGGAAATAGTGTTATATCCTTGTCAGGTATTTGTCACTAACATCCAATAGGATGAGCCGTCAGTTTACCGGGAATATTATTGTAAGTAGTGTTATTTTCTCCACAGCCCGATTGTACAGTAAAGTAATAAAGCGTAAAATAGAAGCACAAATAACGGAGTCGGAGGAGTAGAGTGGGTTTAGGGGATGCTCATTGTAACGTCCACATTGAAAAATTATGAATGACTGTGCTGATAAATTTTTACGTTGTTTCATTTTCAAACAGCTGAGCAAAACCCAACGTACTAAAACACTTTTCTATTTACTTATTCTGATCATCACTAAACTGACACACAATATTTTTTACCGCAACGCAATCTGACTTTCAATAATCCCAACTAAAGGATGGCCTTGACTAACCATAACCTGTACCTTTAACGAATCACTTACCTCACAAAAATGCAATACAGCGAGCGCCAATACTGCCAGCTAAATAAAAGAGTCTAACTACTGAAGGCACTAACTACTGATAAGCATAGTTAGCAAATGAAAGATATTGATAGAGAACAAACAATGTATTTACCTTAATAAAGTTCAAAAGTCATCATATATATATATATATATATATATATATATATATATATATATATATATATATATATATATATATATATCAATTAATTACCTCCATCTTTACAAATTTCCTTTTCCTGGCGGAGACACGTCGAAATCGTGCGTTTATAGTAACCTCTCAAAGTTCTGGCATCTCCCTCTCCACATCCACCACTGCTGGCGGCTCACCTCCAACTGCGTAACGCTACTCGCTGTTCAAATCCAACTGCCCAACACTGCACAAGCGAATATTTCAACAATGAGTCCAACCAGCCACAGACTGCACACAGTGCAGTCGGTGGTTTTCATACAGAGCGCTACGGAGCGTTACCAACATAAAAACCTAAACAGCCTACTTACATCATGTAAATATGAAATATTCACTTCTAATCACCTCACTGAAAAGTGGCAGCCCATTAACAAGGTCACATCACCAACTTGGCCTCATAGTTTAAGGTAAAGAAAGCGCACCTGTGAGATATCAGCCCTGGTAACAATTCGTCTTGTAATTTTGGCCGTAATTCCGAGCGCTCGCAGTTACGATTTTTTGAATGCACCGCTTTTAAACATACGTGCGCCCCGAAGTACTGTATAGCACAGAGTAAAACTTTCATATATTCATCTTCTGGGTCTGCAGCTCTAGTCTTTCCTTCCGTGTCTCCAGTTGCATTATAGGATATGGGGTCTGCCTTTTTGCAAAAACATTGTTTTTTTCTTTTTACCGAAACGTATTTCGACACCTTTGTGCCATCATCAGTGATTTTTGTTTACTGCATACCCACTGTTGATGGCCCAGAGCTGCCGAAACATGTTTGAGTAAAAAGAAAAAAACTGTATTTTTGCAAAAAGGTGGAACCTATATTCTATAAAAGATTCATGATCGCAACGTCTTTGAACCAGCAAGCCATCTTGCTTTGTTCATTGCGTCATAGTGCGCGGTATCTAACCTGTAGCTGACGCCAGAGATATCTTTGTTTTAAACACCTTTATGCTGCCCTTCACAAATTGTGTAAATTAATTAAATGAATGTGTCGTTAAAGAAGAAATTTGATTATTAATATCGCTGTTGTGAGTTATTTTCTTTGGATTCAAAAGCTGACAATGATAAACTGAAGTACATTTACAGGAGCTGTATTATTCTTCTATGTCATTGACATGATTAAACTGTAAATCGAAATTCATTAATTCATAATAACTTAATTTTTCAGTTGCATATGCGCATGAAGTTGACATATTACGAACTCTTTTTGTGTAAAACAACAAGATTTCTAAACTCGTTCGACATACGTGACCCCCTCCCCATAATCATTACTGGCTAGCATTCGACTTTCTGGGAACAGGAGTGCGCTGCTTGTCACTCCACAGTACAGCACTTCGAGCGAGGGCGTTAGGCGGCTGCAGTGGGTCGGACTGAGTGGCAAACAATTATTGCACGCGTGTGATTAAAAGTTGTACATTCAAAAGGTCATAACTGCGTACTGTCGGTAAGCATGCTACAGCAATCGCTACTAATTTATTCCAAAACGCCGCGCATAAAAACGGTATTTTTCCGGGGCTCATACCTCGGTTTCTGTTCTTGACAGAGAGGAAGGGGCAAGTGTTTTGGATACTCCTAGGGCTAGGAACTATTCTTATACCACACAGAAGAACTGTCTTACCGGAGCTATCCTATAGTACAGGGTCGAACTTCCTCCGCCTTAGGCAGCTGCAGCAAATCGCGTTAGACGTGGTCTACGATGTCAGACAACAACGTAGTTTATAAAGTGACGTAGCACGCGGGAATATGCTGTAAAATGGCTCCGTAATCATAAGAAGCTTTCTAGAAACCCAATGTTGTAGTACTGAAGCATATGTAAAATTTTTGTGCGCATAAAATCCGACATGAGGTGTAAAGTTAGTTTTCTACTATTTCAAGTTCACTTAAGTAAACCATTAAAATTTTACTTTCATATGAGTGACGTGCCGTGCTGTAGCAGGGAAAAGAAGGCAACCAGCGGAAAAATGTTCCTATCGAAGCACAACAAAGGCGAATATGTTCCTGTTCTAAAGACTCTGACTGGATTGTGGGGTACCAGCTGCCTCGTTCTATCTTCCTCAGTAGCTTTAACAATTTTCCCCAAAAAATTGGTATGTGAACATATTCGTGTTCTTTTTATGCTGCGAGAGAAGCAGACAATGGCTGTGGAAAGAGACCGAAAGGTAATGAATACTGGATGATAGTAGGCAGTGGTTGCGGTGTAGAAAGAGCGAAGACAATGGCAATGTGAGAGAGAAAAAGGGACACATGGACAGTGGAATACAGTTGACAGGGACAGAACATTGTTAGAAATGAGTGAGGGAAAGAGTGCCAATGGGAGAGGAATAAAGAGAAGGAGAAAGTCGAAGTGGGTGAGAGCCAGTGATAATGACAAACAGAATCTCCGACAATGAAAACGAGGAAGAGAGAGATAGTGTTAATGAGAGGAGAAGCAGCAGTGGGAACGAATGAATGAGATAGCAGCAGTAAGAGAGAGGACGAGGGAGATAGTGACAATGAGAGGAGACAGTAGTAGGACAGAACGAAAGAGACTGTGTTTGCGATACAGGAGACAGTCAATGACAGTTACGGAGACACAAACAGATGACGATGAGTTCGGGCAATGATAGAGTGAGAAGACCAGTGGATGTGAGCGAGTTACAGTAAGGGGATCTTGTAGGAAGGAGTAGTGAGTTGCATGCTTAAAAGAGCGCGAATGCATTCGCATGTCAATAATATTGGGAAAAATTTTATAGACGTCGAGGAAGATAGAATGAGGCAGCTAGTACCCCAAGTGTCAGTCAGAGTCTTTTAAATAGGAGCATATTGGCTTATTTTGTGCCCCGATAGGAGCGTTATTCCACTGGTCAGATTTATGACCCAAATTTTCGAGCGGAATCTATTACAGGGGCTGATATTTTGCTAGTGCCCTTTTTTCACCTTAAAACATGAGACCAAGTTAATATTTCCTTGTAAGAAGTTGTTGGTGGGAATGCAAAATTTTGGTGTAGTGCAATGGAAATCTCTTTAGGACGGGAAATACTTTATACTTTGCTCTTTGCCGATGATCCTGGCCTGACGGAGGAACACAAAGACGACTCCAATTGCATGTTCAGGAAACCGCTCGAAGAATACTCAAAGTGAGGCCTGACAAGAAACACAAAAATGGCAGAGTACATGGTAGTGGTTGAAGATGACAAAGAAGATCTGGATGAAGGATTCTGAAAAAAAAGTCTGTGGATTTAAATACCTTGGCGTCACTTTTACAACAAATGGAAGAAGAACACCAGACATCACAAATAAAATTGGGCAAGAAAAAAGAGTAATCGACCAAATTAACTATCTGATATGGAGTAACAAAACTACAAAGAGAACGAAGGTCAATCGTAGGGAGTAGTATCTCCACATATGGGAACTAACCCACAAGGAGAAAAATAAACTGATGTCCCTTAGATGGTTTTTAGTGAAGGAATTGTCGCATTTTCAGTGTAGAGCACATCATCAAATACAGAATACGGGAAATTATAGGAGAAAAAGACGCTGTTATCGATGTATATTAATTTGATGTGGTCACCTCCAACGAATGGATGACAACTAATGGCCAAAGAGAATCTATGAGTGGACAGCAGCTGAGCGAATAAAACGTAAAAGACCACCTACAAGAGGGATGCCAGATGTTAAATATGCAATTAATTCAAGGGGCCTTCAGTAAGAAAAGTGGACAGATAGAAAACTATGAATGCTGAGAAGAGGAAGACGACGATCGTTGTAAAAAGACGTGTAATGTGCGCAGTGGTTATGTGGTTTATCTCTACGGAAGAAAAAGAGTCATACATAAACAAAATACTGCGGTTCTGGAATGCATTTCACTTGTTTCAATTCTGTATTCTTAAGAATCACAAATTTTAGGCAGAACTCAGCGTCATTTAGCTCCTTTTGATCCATTGTTTGTTTCAATTTTGAAGTAATGTATTCTTTGTACCATGTAGTAAATCCAAAAAGCTAAAAATCTTCTATTGCATACTTTAATCAGTACCTCAGTAGTTGGAAGGTGGTCAAACAGAAACGTCCACCTGCTGTGCAGGTCGAATCTGCCATCGCAATCTTATAATCATAAATTGCGTGATGTGAATGCGACTGCAAATCGCACTCGCACACATAAAAATTTAGAGAAAACACCAATTACTGTAAACTCTATTCCAAGACTGGACTGAAATTTATTGGAAAACGGTTCCAGATAATTATTAAAAGAAAAATATAACCAGTAAAATGGTGTTAATCACAGTGTTTCAATAATTTTTATTGATGCTACAAATCACCTATTTTGCTCAGGTTGTAACGAGAGAAGTAGCTCATTAGGAGAAGAGTACTTTTATGAAATTCTGGCGTATAGGTGTTGTTCAATGAGACGTCTCGGAATGTGTGTTAAAGCTGTAATACAAACTACTTAATTTACGCTGAAGGTGGCTGGAGCGGCAATTAAAGACAGACGTTAGAGAACACATCCTTAGTACTTTAAAATCTCTTTTATCTTGCGAGTGTCAGTTTATAACGGGTTTGGCTTGATATTACTTAAGGAAATGTCGCACATATGCGTTGTGATAAGTTTGAAGTGATGAGGGCTCACAATACAGTGGCTACGCATTGAGTGAATAGGGAGCGGAAATGAAATTATCTGAAAATGGCAATGAACGAAAACTAAAAATCGGTGTTTACCTTAAACTCCGCCTGGAGAGGATGCCATTAACGACGAAAGACATCGATTAAGAAGTAATAAGGTCTGAGAGACAAAATGCTGTGAGCTTCGTTAAGAGACCATTTCTCAATTCAGAAAGCACAATTAAAAATGAGGAGAAACGTCTGAAAATAACGTGGCTGTTCCAGATTATACTTCAGAGTTAAAATTAAGATGCCTTTTTCAGTAGGTACACACAATGGACGCAGTTCAGCATCAAATACCTTTTTCAAATGAAGATAGGGGTGTATGCATTTAAGTGAACGGTCTCGGAATATACACTCCTGGAAATTGTAATAAGAACACCGTGAATTCATTGTCCCAGGAAGGGGAAACTTTATTGACACATTCCTGGGGTCAGATACATCACATGATCACACTGACAGAACCACAGGCACAGATACACAGGCAACAGAGCATGCACAATGTCGGCACTAGTACAGTGTATATCCACCTTTCGCAGCAATGCAGGCTGCTATTCTCCCATGGAGACGATCGTAGAGATGCTGGATGTAGTCCTGTGGAACGGCTTGCCATGCCATTTCCACCTGGCGCCTCAGTTGGACCAGCGTTCGTGCTGGACGTGCAGACCGCGTGAGACGACGCTTCATCCAGTCCCAAACATGCTCAATGGGGGACAGATCCGGAGATCTTGCTGGCCAGGGTAGTTGACTTACACCTTCTAGAGCACGTTGGGTGGCACGGGATACATGCGGACGTGCATTGTCCTGTTGGAACAGCAAGTTCCCTTGCCGGTCTAGGAATGGTAGAACGATGGGTTCGATGACGGTTTGGATGTACCGTGCACTATTCAGTGTCCCCTCGACGATCACCAGTGGTGTACGGCCAGTGTAGGAGATCGCTCCCCACACCATGATGCCGGGTGTTGGCCCTGTGTGCCTCGGTCGTATGCAGTCCTGATTGTGGCGCTCACCTGCACGGCGCCAAACACGCATACGACCATCATTGGCACCAAGGCAGAAGCGACTCTCATCGCTGAAGACGACACGTCTCCATTCGTCCCTCCATTCACGCCTGTCGCGACACCACTGGAGGCGGGCTGCACGATGTTGGGGCGTGAGCGGAAGACGGCCTAACGGTGTGCGGGACCGTAGCCCAGCTTCATGGAGACGGTTGCGAATGGTCCTCGCCGATACCCCAGGAGCAACAGTGTCCCTAATTTGCTGGGAAGTGGCGGTGCGGTCCCCTACGGCACTGCGTAGGATCCTACGGTCTTGGCGTGCATCCGTGCGTCGCTGCGGTCCGGTCCCAGGTCGACGGGCACGTGCACCTTCCGCCGACCACTGGCGACAACATCGATGTACTGTGGAGACCTCACGCCCCACGTGTTGAGCAATTCGGCGGTACGTCCACCCGGCCTCCCGCCTGCCCACTATACGCCCTCGCTCAAAGTCCGTCAACTGCACATACGGTTCACGTCCACGCTGTCGCGGCATGCTACCAGTGTTAAAGACTGCGAAGGAGCTCCGTATGCCACGGCAAACTGGCTGACACTGACGGCGGCGGTGCACAAATGCTGCGCAGCTAGCGCCATTCGACGGCCAACACCGCGGTTCCTGGTGTGTCCACTGTGCCGTGCGTGTGATCATTGCTTGTACAGCCCTCTCGCAGTGTCCGGAGCAAGTATGGTGGGTCTGACACACCGGTGTCAATGTGTTCTTTTTTCCATTTCCAGGAGTGTATGACTGCGTGGAAAGCCAGAGTATAATGTTATAGGTAAGCTAGTTAGCACGTTATAAAGGCCTACGATGCATGTATTTCTGGTTATTGCCACCCATAAACGAATGTGTATCACTTGCAAGGAGACTACACGATATGGTAGAGGAAGATGAACTTAATACTCTTTACAATGGATATGCTTCAGCCCAAATAACAACGGCTGTAGCTAAACGAATCTATACTAACCCTGAGTGGACGCCGCCATACGATAGAAGTGTTATTATGAACAGTGCCACAAGCTCTCTTTGCATGAAATAATGAGGACGGATTTGGGATTTCTTGCAGGAACTTGGTGCATTGTTTGGTGATAAAAGAGTCATCACTTGTATATCTTTGTTATGTCATTATTGTTGAGAAAACTTTCTTTCGCCACTAAATTTCGAACTTGTCACGTACGAGTCAAGTGTCAACACAGCAGAGTTTGTTACTTACCTCGGTTACCAAGCCGGGTAAGTCACATAGTAACTAAATAGATTTATTGCATAGTTCTCACCAATAGAACGCATATACAAATGTATGCTTGAAGGCACACTTTTCTAAAAGTAACCTAACAACTTTTTTATATTGCCGACATAGTGTCGGTGGAGAAGCGACCAATATAATATAGAAAAAGTTTATGTTCTTAGTCTATAATCGCATTTTATTTATTTCCACTACTGGCTACCGATTTCGGTATAAAGTATCTTTCTCAGGCGACCCCTTCCACGCAATCGTCACGTTCGCTTCTTAAGCAGGTGTGTGAGAAAGAGAATTTGACACCTCTACGTGGAAAGTGAGCATGATGACTGAATGCCAGGATATGGCCTAAGGATAGTACCGTGTACCGAAACCGGTATCCAGAAAGCAACAATAAAAAAATTGCGACCATAGACTAAAAAAAAATATATTCCAACAGTTGTTATCAGTCAGCATCGAAGAATTAAACTTTCCTTACACCAATAGTTTAATTTGAAACTTCCTGCTAGATTAAAATTATAAGCCGGAAACGGGCTCGGACGTGGAACCTTATATTTTGCACGCAGTGCCCTTACCATCCGAGATATAATTGCCCCTTGTTTTCAAAAAGTGTTTTATCGAGCTAAAATACTATGACATATATAATTGTACAAATGCTGATGTACAGTTCCACTGTTATCAACAAATCATGCAAGTAAGTTACATTAAATATATAAAGAAAAGATGGCAGTGTCAGTCTACATTCTTTTATCCTCTAAACTATAATATTTTAAGTAATATAAATTAATTTTGATTTCTTATTACATAGCATTTTCATTGTATTAGATTGATGTATTATTTTAAATAGTTTTAGATATAAACCAGAGGAACAGCTGAACTACAACAACTGCCACAAAATTTACTGTCTGTCGGAAAACTGGAGCACGCAGAAGAGGAGGAGGACACTAAATGAAACCTCACTGATTAAGAGAGTATGTGACGTTATTTCGGTGATTATAAAATCGAGTCACGCTTACAAAGAACTTATCAGTACGATGCCGCACCCAATTCTGCGTGGTTGCAACCACTAATTCGGTTGGAAGGAGTTTTATAAATCCATTGCATTCTCTCCTGAGGCAAGCTCGCTCACAACTGTTGTAAATGGTCCTTGATATCCTGGATATTGGCGCTGAGGTGGATCTGATATCCGAGCTGATCCCACAAATGTTCTGTCGAGGATAGATATGGGGATCTTGATGGCCACGGGAATACGTCAGCAGTTCATACAGACGAGTGTCATGTGTGGACGGGCATTTTTCCGTTGAAAAATAGTACCACGGTGCTGTCACAAGACGGATAACATGTTAAGGATGTCCATGACGCACCGTTGCGTCATTAGAGTGCCTTCAGACACTACCACAGTGACCTGAAGTCATACCTGATGGGTCCTCAAACCACGAAGGCTGAAGCAACCCCAATGTGCCTCTTCAAAAGACTGGAAGAATGGAACCTCTCAGCAGGTTAACCCAAAATCGCCGACAATGGTCATCCGTAGTGACTGGTAAGTCGATGGTTTTTTAGTTCGGTCGGTTTTTTCGGTCGAATGGGACACCGGATGAAACTAGCCTCTGGGACCACGTCAGCTGTATGAGTGTGTTTTACGCACATTCTGGGTTTGAGTGGTTTCCTTTAATGTGAGTCAAGGGACACAGGTCCCTGTAACTTTATCGGCTTTAAGTCTACGTACTAGAGCAACGGTGACCTAGCCATTACCTCGCTGCTTCGTATCATTATTGCTAAGAGAAAAGTTCAAAACTCCACAACAAAAGACTGATGGCCCATGCAGTATGACTTGTGCACCTACATAGTTCTTGTTCTCAATAAGAATACTGTCTATTGCTTTATACACTGTTGGGTGGGTACGCCTTCTCCTCCTATAATAACGTGGCATCTTCTGTGTGAGCGATCCAGTGCTGTTGCTCGAGCGGCTGCACGAAGAGTGACGACGCCTTCTTTACAAAATCATTACTTATACGGACGAAACTGTTGCATCCTTGAGCACCCAGTTCGCGATGTCCGGCTGTGGTGGCCGTCCGGTTCTAGGCGCTTCAGTCCGGAACCGCGTGACTGCTACGGTCGCAGGTTCGAATCCTGCCTCGGGCATGGATGTGTGTGATGTGCTTAGGTTAGTTAGGTTTAAGTAGTTCTAAGTTCTAGGGGACTGATGACCTAAGATGTTAAGTCCCATAGTGCTTAGAGCCAGTCAGTTCGCGATGCACGCTTAGAGGTTCTCAGCTGACGCTACAAATCACAAATTTTCTAAGTTCCAACTCTGGGGGTTATCCCCGACGCGTAGTGTAGTCTTTTTAGCAGCACGCGTCCCCGAGTGCCTGTTTGTAAACACAGAGAGATAAGCGGTTACGCAATCACTGAGGTTAACGGTCACACAACAATGGTGCCAACCAGTATGGTAATGGCTGGGTCACCGTTGCTCTAGTACGTGGACCTAAAGTCGATAAAGTGGGAGGGCTAGAAAGTTTTAACAGCTGTGACGTCATTGCTTATCGGACATTTCAGATCGCAGAGGTCTGCAATAGAGATATGGGTAAATCGTATTACCTGTCTTGTATGCCTTTGGTTTTCAGGACCAGGAATCACCGTAAAATAAATGAATCTGTCTCAGTGTGGGTCAAAGGTGTTTCCAATTGTAAAAAAATAAAACTGTGCTATGTGTAACTTGTTCTGTGCTATGCACATATACAGATGGCGGTAGTGTCGCGTACACAAGGCATAAAATGTCATTGGATTGGCGGAGCTGTCTTCTGTGGTCACGTGGCTAATGTGAAACGGTTTCCGACATGATTGTGACCGCAAGTCAAGAGTTAACAGACTCTGAATGCGGAATGGTAGTTGAATCTAGGTGCATGGAACATTCCATTTCGGAAATCGTTAGGGAATTCAGTATTCCGAGACCCATAGTGATAAGAGTGTGTCGAGAATACCAAATTTCAAGCATTACCTCTCAACACGGACGACACAGTGGCCGATGGCCTTCCCTTAACGACCGAGAGCTGCCGCGTTGCATAGAGCTGTCATTGCTAACAGACAAGCAACTTTGCTTGAAATAGCAGCAGAGATCAGTGTGAGAACTACGACGAACGTATCCGTTAGGACGGTGCGGTGAAATTTGGCGTTAATCGGCTATGGCAGTAGACGACAGACGCGAGTGCCTTTGCTAAACAGCACGACTTCGCCTGCAGCGCCTCTCCTGGTCTCTGTTGTACCCTAGACGATAAGAAAACTGTGGCCTGCTCAGATGAGTCCTCATTTCAGCTGGTAAGAGCCCATGGTACGGCTAGAGTGTGACGCAGACCCCACGCAGCCATGGACCCATGTTGTCAACAAAGTAGTGTGCAAACTGGTAGTGGCTCCATAATGGTGTGGGCTGTGCTTGAACGGAACGGACTGGGTCCGCTGGTCCAACTGCCCCGATCATTGACTGGAAATAATAAGGTTCGGGTACTTGGAGATCGTTTATAGCCATTCATAGACTTCATGTTCCCAAACGATGGAATTGTCATAGATGACTATGAGCCATATCACAGGGCCACAATAGAGTACTGGACTGTTTTCTGGAAATGGTCTTTAATGGTTAATTACATCATTTTATGCTCATAACATTTTTTTCCTCTTGAATTTCAGTATTAAAAAAAAAAACAGAAATGAAATTCAAACAATTTGAAAGTGTGCTACAACACTCTATTTGAGTCGTGTGATGCCTGTGACATCTGCTACTGTCATAAAACTCATTTACAATGATGTAGTGTTTTGGAATTTACCTTTCGTAAAATGGGTTACAAATGGCGTGTAGTAACACATTGTACAAATACATCTATAAAAGCGGCTAAAAATATGTTCTGGGGGTTGCAATGACTGAGAAGGTGCCTAAAATATCATAAAATTGATGCAAAAGTTCCCTAATTTAATTAAAATTACAAATTCTGAAGCTAACAATAATTTACTTCCAAAATATGCATTTCCACTGTTGTAAGGAAGAACAGCGCCATTCAACAAAATTCAGCTCTTAGTGAAAATTGTCGTTAAATCCAATGTTACATACATCCTCCGTTTGTAGAGAGCAACATGTAGAACTGTATACACAGATGTCACTACGTCTACGTTTCAGATGCGGGTAGAAGGAATATTTTAACTTATTTGTAAAACGACTCATCTGTCCTCTTATATGAAAACCAAATCACAATTACAAAACTTCACCACACCGCTCAGAAACAGCGTATTGTTGTGTTTTTCTTTCAGTTTATATGCGCCAACATTTGCAATAGCTGTTTACACACGTCACTTTCACATAGGTTTAGTTAACGTGAACACGTATGTTTTACTTAATTGAAAACAATGAATTTTTTAACTCCATACTGTTCAGTTAGGATCCTGATTGTTTGAACTTTTAAAGTTTCTTCCTCTTCCATGAAGATGGATAGATCTGCTTCAGACACTGACGTTATTTTACTTTCACAAACATTATAGACCGCCCGTTTGTGTTACCTGCATGTAGCACATGCTTTATGTATTTCCGCATACAAAGCCTTCATTGTGCTACATCTATTGATTCTGTAGGCATATGGTGATACATTCATCACAGGCAATGCTTTCCCAAAAACTGGATTGTTTCCACGCAAATTAAATGCATTTATATTTAGTTGTCTATCTCTCTGATTAAGATTAATGTGAAACTGTATATCACACATCCCTCCGTCGAAACATCTGCTACAGTGAGTGCTTGTTAAGGCTGTTCTCCTATATCGTGTATAACTTTTAAAAATGTGTGACCCTGCCATCATTCGAATCTGTAGTTTGCTGATCCGTTGTCGGTCAGACCACCCATTATGCTGCGGAACATACATGATGATTGTCTTATACAGGAGGATTTCAGCTCTAAGATTTCGTAAGAATATTGTTCTTTGGGTCTTATTTTATGATTGATACTCGACAATCTAGATACAAGATAGGATGCCATTTGCAAAACGTTCACCATTTACTGAGTTTTGAGGGAGTTTAATGATGTTGCAGAGAGCAGGGTAAAGAACGTCTGTCGTTGCCCATATCGTCGCTGGAAATGGGTGGAGCATGAACGCACCAACTTTTGAAAAGTTTCACTCTCAGCATTCACAACATTAATATCTACTGTTACTTAAAATAGCTAAACTGTTCGCAGAAAAAGTACACAAAAACCTAGTAACTTCGGCTAACAGTCCTACAACACGCATATGCTTCGTCTTGCTCCTCGACTGTGACATCACCAGATCTTCAGCCAGTAACAAAGCGTTTTCGATCACGTGACCAAATCCTGAAGTGTAATGATGTTTAAGCTGTAATTACACAAAAATAACAGATATTTTATGAGAACATTGACCGTAAATGCTTTTAGACGTTGTAATCACTCAGAAGAATGACAGTACGAACCATATTTTTAATACAGGAAATTAGCCTATTTTTCGCTGTTTGTCGAAGAAAATTCTGGACAATTCGAACGAATGATTTGGCCACTCAGATCGTCCGACAGGAATGCCACTGAACATTTGTGGGACATAATCGAAAGAGCAGTTCGTGCACAAAAATTCTGCACCGACAAAACTTTCGCAATTATGGACGGCTATAGAGGCAGCGTGGCTTAATATTTCTGCAGGGGACATGTTTAGTCTATGCTATCTCGAGGTGCTGCACTACACCGAGCAAAAGGAGGTCCGACACGATATTAGGAGGTAAGTCATGAGTTTTGTCATCGCAGTGTATGAATGTTTTCACTCAGTTTCTGGGTTTCAATGATTTCGCTTACATACTTTTTCAGCCTTTATATATGATCCAGGACTATACAGTTGTAAACATTTTCAGAGACATGTAACGTACATCATTTCAAGGAGAATTGAAAAAAAATATGTTTCTAAAAGCTTTTTTGTTGGGTGAGAGCACCATTTCTTGTATTTCATATTAAGGAACTATCAGGAGACCAGTACTGAATACTGTACGATCTGTGAACTTGGCCAGATGTGCCGAGAGCTGCTTCATATGAACGAAGGGTTATTAACACTAACCCTACCCCTTCCCCACCCACTCTCTCCAACAATTTGCGTGCCTGCTGCACAGAACGACGCCCAGCCAACCCTCTGGTTGGTCAGAATAGCAGCCGAACGCAGGAGATCGCAAGCGCCAGATGTTAATAACAGACGGGTGTAGCCAGCGGACGATAGGCTCCACCTCTCTGTTGCTCCTGCTAACCCTGTACAGTAACGTAGGAGACTTTAATACGTCGCTCCTAGTGCTTCGTAGGGGTGGTGTCACGTTATTTACAGTGAAGGCAAGAAAGATAAGCTTCACTGTGAAGCTGAAGGACCGATATACAAATGTGAATAGTACCCATTAAATACTATACCATACCCATTAAATACAATACCTGCTACTTTTCAAAGGCTTTAAAATGTGAACCGGTTTGTGTGCCTGAGTATGATTCGTACGTACATATCCAGCCATTTCGGCTGAATGTATATACCATCCATAAATAAATGGCTTAAGGCCTAGATTCATATGGTTTTTAATTACTAGAAATCAGTACACGTTTCCAGGAAAACGAAACGAAAACAGGCTCTAAAATTCGTCGATGTTCCTTTCTATTTCATGTACCCCCAAGGGAAAGTTTATACTCGACTCTGTAGCCCCAACGATACATCAGGTGAGTCAGTTACATGTTAATTTGATTTCGAACAATTTAATCCAAAACAATACATTAATCAGTTTAGTATGTAATTAAATGAATATGTATAAATATTTACTTTAACTTCCGGACACGCCTGATATGTTTTCACGTACTCATGAGGGTAGACCCAGCCTGTGGAGGAATGCGTACCCAGTCGTATACTACTGCTTAACATAGCTAATGAAAGTACAACAGACCAATTTCACTCAGAAGAAAGATTGGGTAGCTCAGTGAACTAAAACAGAAAAGGATGAATTTAGTTGAGGGAATAAACATATAGTTTAATCGACAGAGGAAATACAGGTTGCGATGCTTAAATCTGGACAAAAAAACCGTTTTAAAAGCAAATTTATTAAAACAAAATAATGAAAATGTAAATCCTTTTACATATACGTAGTGAGTGGTATCTTTCAAGAGTAACATTGCTCAACGTAACCCCCTTCAGCCGCAATAGCCGCCTCCGATCTTCTCCTAAAGCGATCGCAAGCACTCTTTAAAACAGTGCTGTCCATATTCGCGAATGCTGTTTCGATAGCGCTGCGTAGAGATGCGACATAAGGATACCTCGTCTTACTGGTAACTATTTCGGCCACGCACCAGATATAGTAATCGAGGCCATTCAGATCCTGGATATTCGGGGGTCAGAACTTTGATCAGAACATGTCAACGTTATCCGAGAGCCAGTTTTGGACTAAATGACTCCTATGAGGTCCTCCTCTGCCATCCGACGCATTGTTCGCTCGCTGGCATTCAATACTGATACTAATTTCCTCAGCGATTGTCCCAGGTCCTCCGAAATCAGCGCTTGAGCCTTTTCGATTACTGAAACACTTCGTGACACGCAGTTCCTCGCCAGGTTAGCGGAACCTTCCCCTGACTTCTCCGAAGCGTTATGCTTGGCCACAATCCCGTAAACAGTTGATCTTGGATACTCAAAGAATCGAACTGTTACAGTAGGCGAACACCCAGCGTGAAGACTTTCTATAAGCGGGGCTCTTCGTTTGTACTCCGCACTTGTCCGTAACATCTCGGCCATTTTGAAGTTCTGAATTTTTACTAGATGCCTATGCCGTTTAAGAACGTCAGTCGCGACCTCCGGCGAAAGTATGATATGGCCGGAAATTAAAATTAAAATTTATCCGGATTTAAGTACCGCACCCTGTACTGACTGGTTTTACTTAATAATTTAGTCAATACGCAAAACCACAACGGACTAGGTCAAATGGTTTCATTCGGTTGACCCCGAGAATGGTTTCACTCGAAGCAAATGAATGAGTAGTCCAGCTGACTGAATCGACTGTTTTCCTTCAGCTACTGCACATAATTAAACCGATTCGTAGAATTACAACCAAATGAATCGACGGTTTGCAACTTCCGACGCAGTCAATTGTTTTCCATCTGTAGCTCCAGACACTAGCCATCTAGGGTGGTCCAGAACCGCATTTCGACGCTGAATGCAATACGTCGTCGCTCATCAGCAGTCCATGCATCCCGGTCATGGCTCCGTTCCAAACGTAGCCGTTTCTGTTGTGTTGTTGGCAGCATTCTACGCATGGGACGGTGGTTAACTAGGCTGGTTGCCTTTGGTGTGTGACCACTGGTGCGGGATGACACAGAATATTTGCGGGGACACGGTTACTTACTCTCGGATGGCAGACGCAGTTGTGAAGGGATTACGACATGCGTGATTCACAAGACGTCGATCCTCCCTTGTGGTGGTCAGACGTGGTCGAGTATGCTTCCGCACACGTTCCCATGCAGTCCAGCATCGGGCCACTGTCATATCCGAATGCCCTGCAAATCTGTATAATGCACTACTTGACCAGCCAAGCAAATGGAGTCACACTATGAAGCCCGATTAAAACTCTGTCATGCACTGATTACGCTGTCTCACACGAAACACAGCATATCAATGTCATTCATAGCGATCACTCAACATCTGGCGGTGTTCACTCCCCATGGTAACAACATTAAACACGAACAACACTTACGCACTCAGTGGCCGTTCTACCTGTCACAGAGAATTGCAGTTCTAATAATTTTCATACGAACCGATGGTGTACACGTGCAAAGAGTTACAGCCATCCTACCATGTCTCCTGGGTGCAACGCTTTTTCTTTTTTTCTTTTTTTTTTTAAACGCAATAAACCCAAATAAGTTATGTTATAAGAGACGCATTTGTACTACAAGAAGGTCTAGACACACTATCTGATCAAAAGTATCCATACATCCCCAAAACATACGTTTTTCATATTGGGTGCATTGTGCTGCCACCTACTGTCAGGTACTCCATATCAGGGATCTCAGTAGTCATTAGACATCATGAGAGAGCAGAATGGGCGCTCCGCGGAACTCACGGACTTCAAAAGTGGTCAGGTGATTGGGTGTCACTTATGACATACGTCTGTATGCGAGATTTCCACTCTCCTAAACATCAATAGGTCTACTGTTTCCGATATGATAGTGAAGTGGAAACGTGAAGGGACACGTACAGCACAAAAGCGTACAGGTCGACCTCGTCTGTTGACTGAGAGACAGCCGACAGTTGAAGAGGGTCGTAATGTGCAATAGGCAAACATTTATCCAGACCATCACACATGAATTCTACACTGCATCAGAATCCACTGCAAGTACAATAACAGTTAGTCGGGAGGTGAGAAAACTTGGATTTCATGGTCGAGCGGCTGCCCATAAGCCGAACATCACGCCGGTACATGCGAAACGACGCCTCGCTTGGTATAAAGAGCGTAAACACTGGACAATTGAACAGTGGAAAAACGCTGTGTGGAGTGATGAATCACGGTACACAACGTGGCGATCCGATGACAGGGTGTGGGTATGGCGAATGCCCGGTGAACGTCATCTGCCAATGTGTGTAGTGCCAACAGTAAAATTCGGAGGCGGTAGTGTTATGCTGTGCTCGTGTTTTTCATGAAAGGGGCTTGCAGCCCTTGTTGTTTTGCCTGGCACTATCACAGCACAATCCTACATAGACGGTTTAAGCTCCTTCTTGCTTCCCACTGTTGAAGAGCGATTCGGAGATGGCGATTGCATCTTTCAACACGATCGACCACATGTCCATAATGCACGGCCTGTGACGGAGTGGTTACACGACAATAACATCCCTGTAAAAAACTGGCCTGCACAGAGTCCTGATCTGAATCTTATAGAACACCTTTGGGATGTTTTGGAACGCCAACTAAGTGTCAGGCCTCACCGACCGACATCGATACGTCTCCTC
This sequence comes from Schistocerca serialis cubense, assembly GCF_023864345.2. Classification (NCBI taxonomy): domain Eukaryota; kingdom Metazoa; phylum Arthropoda; class Insecta; order Orthoptera; family Acrididae; genus Schistocerca; species Schistocerca serialis. The sequence continues at coordinate 151,431,060 of NC_064640.1, forward strand.
AGTGTAGCATTCCATGAAGAATGTGCTGCCATTCCCCAAGAAACCTTCCAGCACCTGGTTGAACGTATGCCTGCGAGAGAGGAAGCTGTCGTCATGGCTAAGGGTGGGGCAACACCATACTGAATTCCAGCATTACGGATGGAGGGCGCCACGAACTTGTAAGCCATTGTCAGCCAGGTGTCCGGATACTTTTGATATATAGTGTATGATATTTACGCTGACGACATTGGGTGATTTATTGAAGTTTGTTGTATATACAAACGATTCGCTCAAACTATTTTAAATAACCAGTACACATAACAAAACTGAGACGTGAACTGCAACACATATTTTTTTTATCTTCATAGAAATTTAAAAGATTATAATGAGGCCAGTATTAACCACAATATTGCTCTTATCTCCCTGGAAGTTTGTTATATTTTCTTTGTGCATTGAAGATCCTAAAGTGGCTCTTAGATGAAATTCGACATTCCAGTGGTGCAATGAGGAGAAGTCAATAAATTTCTGAATGCTTGTCCCATTGAGTTTAGATAGAAAAAAAATGTTAAATGACTGATAATTCAGGTCGGGACACTATTTTTAGCATCATAAAAAAATATCTAAACCCGTCTTACAAAGTCATCAATAGCTATCTTATTATACACCGAGGTGACAAAATTCACTTTGGGGATAGCGATATGCTCATATACACATGGCGGCAGCATCGCTTACAAAAGGTGTAAATGGACCATGCATTGGCCGAGCTGTCATCTCTGTGCTTAGGTGAATCATATGGGAAAGATTATGGCCCCACGATGTAAATTAACTGACTTTGAACGCGGAATGGCAGTTAGAGCTAGACACAGATCGCCCGACATGAATCGCTACCAACATTTACGGGACATAATCGAAAGCTCAGTTCGTGTACAAAAATTCTGCACCGGCAGCATTTTCGCAATTACGGACGGCTGTAGAGGCAGGGTGGCTCAATATTTCTGCAAGGGACATCCAACGACTTGTTGAGTCCTTACCACGTCGAGCTGCTGCACTACGCAAAGGAGGCAAAAGGAGATGCGACACGATATTAGGAGGTATCCCATGACTTTTCTCACCTCAGTGTATGGCAGTTCTCATGGTAATACAGAATTTTTTTGTAACCCAATTCTGAACAGCAGTCGTTTCCTTGCGTAGGTATATATAAGCCATATTCGCTTGAACAACATATACTTCACATAATGCTGAAAGGCCAGTTTAACTGTATATTCTCTGGCAAGAGTTTCGCAGGTTTCCGTAATATCATCTAGTCACATCGCTCAAGTGTACATGTGTAAAGTCTGCACCTAGGTATTTTTTCAAATCTGTGGCCAACTCGTGTGATGATATTTACTCGTCATTCGATGTTTAAATTGTGTTGGATTAATTATTGAGAGGCTCATGCAGAAGATTATCGAAATGTGTCTTCTGCTACGTTAATTATTTCTACGTCCATGTGATTACTCCGCTATTCACAATTAAGTGCATGGCAGAGGATTCATTGAACCAGCTGCCTATTGGCTTCTGTCTCGGGTTCTTCGGCCGATGTTCATCTAATGATTTTACTGACGTTTCGCCAGCAGGAGTAGCTGGCGAAACGTCAGTAAAATCATGAGACGAACGTCGGCCGAAGAACCCGAGACAGAAGCCAATAGGCAGCTTGTCAACAAGTGGCCACGAAAGCCTTCACAATTTTGTATTCAATGAACCACCTTCAAAGCTACCTCTTTACCGTTCCACTCTCGAACAGCGCGCGGGAAAAACGAGCGCTTAAATTTTTCTGTCATTCCTCTTATTTTATCGTGATTATCTTTTCTCCCTATGTAGGTGGGTACTAACAGAATTTTTTCGCAATCGGAGGAGAAAACTGGTGATTGAAATTTCATGAGAAGATCCCGCCGCAACGAAAAACACCTTTTTTTAATGATTGCCACTACAATTCACGTATCATGTCTGTGGCACTATCTCCCCTATTCCCCGATAATACAAAACGAGCCGCCCTTCTTTGAATTTTTTCAATATCATCAGTCAGTCCCACCTGATACGGATCCCACACGGCACAGCAATACTCCAGAATAAGGAGGACGAGTGTAGTGTAAGCAGCCTCTTAAGTAGACCTGTTGCACCTTCTAAGTGTTCTGCCAATGAATCACAGTCTTTGTTTTGGTCCATCTAGAACATTATCTATGTGATCGTTCCAACTTAGGTTATTTGTAATTGTAATCCCTAAGCATTTCGTTGAATTAGGAGCCTTCAGATTTGTGTGACTTAACGCGTAATCGAAATTTAGCGGATTTCTTTTAGTACTCCTGTGAATAGCTTCACACTTTTCTTTACTCAGGGTCAATTGCCACTTTTCTATACAGTAGAAGCAGACATGTCTATTAACTGTGCTTTCTGGACAGCCTAAGCGACTGTTTCGAGAACGAATACATAGCGTAGGTATTCAAACCCGGAACACTGACTTTCGTGGAAAGTCCATGTAAGAGTTTCGCTCTCGAAACGTATGATTCAAGATTCGAGTTCACGTGCGGTATTTGGTTTTAATCTGTCAGGCGCTTTCAAAATAGCGCACACTTCGATGCAGAGAGTAAAGTCTGCTTTCTTTCCTACACTGGGTTTGAATGAATATAGATCGATGATTACATTTAGTCCCCTCACGATTACGTACACTGGCAGAAACTGCTCGGAGGACACCTCAAATATCCTTTCCTTTGACGGGTTTGCCTATAGCTGTAACAATGGGCTATCGATACCTGGAGGACAATGCTAGCGCTAAGTTGACAACCCAGATGGTCGAACACGTGTTTTTTCTAGAACAGATGAAAAAGTAATGTTGGCTGTTTGCCGGCCGGTATGGCCGAGCGGTTCTAGGCGCTTCAGATTGGAACCACGCGACCGCTGCGGTCGCAGTTTCGAATCCTGCCTCGGGCATGGATGTATGTGATGTCCTTAGGTTAGTTAGGTTTAAGTAGTTCTGAGTTCTAGGGGACTGATGACCTCAGATGTTAAGTCCCATAGTGCTCAGAGCTATTTGAACCATTTGTTGGCTGTTGTGTGGAACATATGGTCCAGCAAATCAGACATGTGCTACGTACTAACAAGCGTTGACTTACTGAAAGATCGTGCCAAGATTCAGTCACATGCATTCTCAGAATTCCGATGACCACACTCCTAATCGACTGCATCTCACATCGTGGTGGTCGGCATGATGTTCCACAAAATAAGGAGTGCTGGAGCTTGTGGCAGTTATATCAACGGAGCACCCATCCATGGGTTTACTAAACTTAGATTCATCCTTCACCCGAAAAGCGTCAAACGTTTAGTGCCTGGTGGAGACCAAGGTCGGAACAGACCCATTAGTAAGTCAAATTTAAGAGGAAGGTAGAGAGAGTCGAGCGTGGCCTTGTTCAAGAGGCCACCCCAGCATTCCCTATCTAAAAATTCAAAGAAAACTGGCTCTGAGCACTATGCGACTTAACTTCTGAGGTCATCAATCGCCTAGAACTTAGAACTAATTAAACCTAACTAACCTAAGGACATCACACACATCCATGCCCGAGGCAGGATTCGAACCAGCGACCGTAGCGGTCGCTCGGTTCCAGACTGCAGCGCCTAGAACCGCACGGCCACTCCGGCCGGCATCAAAGAAAACCTAAGTAAGAATTAATATTATCTTTATTTATCTATATCGCTAATTTATGAAATAATATGAACTGTTTCGGTAATGCTAGCAGTAATCTTCAGATCATAAGATACCGTTACAGTGTAACACGTCACATGTTGTACAATCGAGTACTGAGTCGTTAACGAGTCCTAGTGACTCAGTACTTGACTGTGCAACATACGACGTGTTACACTCTGTAACGATATGTTATGATCGGGAGATGATCGCTAGCACAATCGAAACCGGTCATAGCGTTTTATAAACAAATAAAAGTTGTACTGAAAATTAAGATCGCTTTTCCACATTCTTGACCATATCATACCTTATAAGACTAAGTTAAAATTGCTGTAAAGTGTTTAGCGCCTACAAGACCGCACATGCACATGCTTCGTCAGTTGGAGCACTCCCGATGATCGCCGGCCGGAGTGGCCGAGCGTTCTAGACGCTAAAGTGTGGAACCATGCGACCGCTAGGGTCGCAGGTTCGAATCCTGCCTCGGGCATGGATGTGTGTGCTGTCCTTAGGTTAGTTAGGCTTAAGTAGTTCTAAGTTCTAGGGGACTGGTGACCTCAGAAGTTAAGTCCCGTAGTGCTCAGAGCCATTTGAACCATTTGAACTCCCGAAGATCGTTTAACTGTTTAGCCATCGTGTGTGCAAATCAATGAAAACATGGCTTCCATCCCCCATATTCTCTCTCTCTCTATCTCTCTCTCTCTCTCTCTCTCTCTCTCTCACACACACACACACACACACACACACAAGGACATTTTAAAACATAAGAAGTATGGGAGAAAAAAAGGCTGTTCAACTGGCGGGTGTAAGAAATTAGAATAGCGCTTCCTTGTACTGGCCTCGGCGGGAAATACGCGAAGCCTGCAGATATGACAGAAGCCGAGCTCAGGGATATTAATAGCCGGGACTCACGGGAATACGTGCAAATGTCGGCCGGATTCCTGCACCGCCTCACAACAACGCTACGCAGCCCTAAAGCTGTCAAAGAGCCAGATTCCATCATGGACTCTCTTTGTCAGCTGGCCAAAAGGACGGGTTAGAAAAGAGGAACAACGTAAATGACATGGGGAAGAAGTGGGTGCAAAAAGCGGGTGGTCGGTGTCCATGTTTGGAGCGTCGCGGGCCGTTACCAGCTCCCCGGCGGTACGTGCACGGAAGCCAAAGTGCGCGCTATCCAAAAACTCCGCCCGTGCATACAATCACTTGTGCTGCCTTTTTGCGAGGCGTCACACAGGATCAAATTTCTATCGCTGCGGGTATAACGGGGCCCACCACATGGCATTTTAATGCTGCAATTTATGGGCACAAATGAACGCCGGATGCCCAGTTTTATCTTTCATCTTGCTGTCGAAAAGTCGATTGTTCCTCGTACACATGTCGACATGTTCTTCTGGGTGTCTTCTACCAGTTTCCCTTTCCGCGCGTCATGTTACTCTTGGTTCGGAACGTGTTACAGTGACGGGGTTTTACTGAATTGCGGAACAGCTAATGGGCCCGGACTGCTTCTGTTCGAGGTAAGGAATCGGTACCGACATAAAACAAGCCAGCAAGTGTCTTTGTATGTACCGACGCGGCGACGAGGTAATGGAACACGTTCACAGATCATTTCAGTGCAGTAATGCAGAGCGTAGTTAAGGATTCCTGTGGGAGATCCCGATTTGAGAAGAAGCAGTAGCTGTTAGTGGTGTCACCAATAAAAGCAACTTTTTCTGAAGACAGTATCCGCTGTAGGGACGAGCTTCAGACTGTATTTCTTATTTGCTGTGCACACCATATTTGACTGTTTTTCTTAATAAAGTAGTTAAACTATGTCGAACGTAACACTTACATTATAATGAATAAAGACGCGTATTTTACTTTGCCTCCTAAAATATCTAACGTGTGCTCTCTATTAAAAGTGTAGTATTTGCCGAAATCATTAGATAATGGAAAGTTCAGTCAGAGATTGGAAAAAAATCTTGAGAATGTAATCGGTGGTAGAGGAAGTAGGAGTTTAATAGGTTAGCTTATGGGGAATGCTAGATAACAATGAGAGTTTTAATTGTTTGGACTTGAAATTTATTTCAGAGAAAGATAAATGAGACATTAACAACAAATATGAACTATGAGAACTTACTTTTGATGGTTTGAATTATATGTAATATAACACAGCACTGTGCAATATACGGTTATACTCCATAACTTGGGGTAAAAGCCGGTACGTTGTGGGGAACAAACGGGCAATGTTACATTTTCCATCTGAGGCATGGGAAACACCGGTACTCCTGCAAGTCATCTTCAGTGTACCATGTACAATCCTCATGAATTTACTTCTCACACTTTAAATACTTTTTGTAGAAGAGTAGGTCTCTTTGCAAAGAAGACGAGGCGTTTCTTTCTCATCTTCAGAAGAGCTGCATGCCTCACACATCTGTATACTCTGCTGACTCCTTTTTACAATCTAGACTCGGAGTTCTTCAACAATTTTTTAACCGTCCGTGAAGATGCTTTTATTGCATTGAGTTTGCTTTTGTAGGGAGACTCTCTGCTCATGGTGTATTTTCCTCTTTACTTGGCTGATGATGAACACTCGTAATGAATAACTGGCTCTACACCCACCGATGATACAGTGAATGAAGGCTGTGTTTGCACATCAATCGAAATACCAGGATGTGCAAAAGAAGCAGTAACTGACTCTGTTTTGTTCTGGAATCTGTCAGCATTCTTTCTGTTGTATCCGACTGTGCAAATTCCTCTTTACCAAAGGCATTTACAGTGTAGCTGTTATTGAACTATATGAAAATAACGTAAATCAGTTACAAACTATGGCATGCAAACTGTTTGTTCAACGTGTATTCGGATTTTGTTTGTGAAATGTTCGATACGTCTGCCATCCTTGGCGATGATGTGGCGCAGACGAATAGCGAAATTCTGCATTCTGAAGTCTCGGAATATCGATGAATCCTGAAATGCTGTTCTAAGCTCAACAATGGTTTCGGGGCTAATACTGTACACCTTATCTTTAATATAGCCCCGCAAAGAGGAGTCGCATGTATTCAGATCCGGAGAATATGGCGGCCAATAGAGGCCCATGCCAATGGCATCTTGGTACCCCAGAGCCAGAGTGTGGTCCCCAAAGTGCTCCTCCAGGACATTAAACACTCTACTCCTCCGATGGGATTGAGCTCCGTCATGCACGAACCACATCTGATCGAAATCTGGGTCACTTTGAGTAATGGGGATGAAATTATATTCCAAAACCTCCTCTTACCGCTCGGTAGTCACCGTGGCATCAGGGAATACCGCACCGATTATTCCGTGACTAGACATTGCACTCCATACAGTCACCCGTTGAGGGTGCAGAGACTTCTCGGTCACGAAATGCGAATTCTCAGTCCCCCAAATGCTCCAGTTTTGCTTATTGACGAATCCACCCATATGAAAGTGGGCTTCGTCGCTATACCAAACCATATCCACATACTAATTCCCGTAATGCTCCGCGGCCAAGTATGCAGTTTGAACGTCCTAACGCAAACCGTTCAGAAGTTATACCGATCTTACTTGCCGGCCGTAGTGACCCAGTGGTTCTAGACGCTGCCGTCTGGAACCGCGCGACCCCTACGGTCGCAGGTTCGAATCCTGCCTCGGGCATGGATGTGTGTGGTGTCCTTAGGTTAGTTAGGTTTAAGTAGTTCGAAGTTCTAGGGGACTGATGACCTCAGAAGTTAAGTCCCATAGTGCTCAGAGCCATTTGGACCGATCTTACTTCATGTAGTTCAATAAATGTCACCTTGTACGTTAAGCCATAAAATATCCATCTTTTTAAACCCAGCTATATCATTTCGCACTGTTGCTGTTCTGGTACATGAAAGTCCAAACGACAGAGGCATTTGATACTGGGTTGCTACTCTTCTCGGATGGCTGTTAAGCGATGTCTTAGTGTCCTTACCGTATAAAGTGCTTTATGGTCTCATTTCCAATAAAAAATATACCTCTTCTATAAAGAGTAATTAATCAGATTGTTAGTGACAAAAATAATCTGAAATTTGAGCAAAGTAATTATTAAGTATGTATGTAATTATTAATTGTAGTTATTAAAACATGTACACACAGATAGCGTACCGCTAAAACCATACACTTCTTACGCCATACGTATGAATTATATGTAACGAAGTCATGGGGTAATATCAGGTACATCCAGTTAACTCCATTGTTCCTGACCAGTTTTACTCTAGCTGCGCTGTGCCTGTAAAACTCCTGCATAAGTAAGGAGGTGAAGAATCATTTAACATTGTATATGTTCATAAACCCTATGAAAAGTATTATTCATTGTATTACGAAGTACCATACACAACCACAAGAATGTATCGAATTATCTGCTCAACAACAACACATCTGACACTACCAAGGTTCACAACGGTACTGAAGTTGGCTCTCTTCATGGTCTGGCGGCCAAAAAGCAATGGTACCAACTCGTAAAGAAAACTACGAGGGTTTCCGGTTTCACCCTCATACCCGATTATGCCCTAGCTTCTCCAGTTTGTCTCCAAAATAAACCTGAATTATTCAACAAACGCTGACTGTACTTATGAGATACTAGAACGAGTAAAAATGCAAATTTCCCAGCAGAAACGTCAACGTCATAAAGTTGTATTTGTTTTAGTGACTCATTCTCTTAGAATTAATACTTCAAGAGCTTCCCTTTTCTTTCGTGACGACACGCCTTGACCTGAGGTATAAGAGGGACAATGATATTATATCCTCAACTACAGGGCGAACTCTTATGACATAGCTGTTACATACCGCTGTACGATACTGATTCATTTTTTTTGAATGTAAACAAGTGACAGACACCACCATTCAATGGTGCAGGTCATGCTCACATCTACTATTTTTTAGGTCGTATTTATCGAGTAATAATGACACCTAGCCTTTTGAGGCGGGACTCGATTCTACTTTTTAATTATGAAATTACCTCACTTATTTTTTGTCTTTTTACACACAGTTAAATATATTATGTAACCTGTAAATATTAAAGGCAAATAAGCTGACTTTCTCTACTATAGGGGATGTCAGATGTTGGGCTAAATGCTGTTAGCTGTTGAGTTCGTATGAGCTGTCGTATCCACAGCAAGCACCCGTGACACGAAGTTTACTAAGTATCAGTCTCCCTTGTGAAACATTCATACAAAAAGTTATTTTATTATTGTAATTTGTCATGCCGGTGTGGGAGAACATTTGTTTCACATTTAATCATAATTTTGTTGTTCTAATCATTTGTTATAAGTCGAAATTGGTGAGCACAGCTCCACCAAATACACTCCTGGAAATGGAAAAAAGAACACATTGACACCGGTGTGTCAGACCCACCATACTTGCTCCGGACACTGCGAGAGGGCTGTACAAGCAATGATCACACGCACGGCACAGCGGACACACCAGGAACCGCGGTGTTGGCCGTCGAATGGCGCTAGCTGCGCAGCATTTGTGCACCGCCGCCGTCAGTGTCAGCCAGTTTGCCGTGGCATATGCAGCTCCATCGCAGTCTTTAACACTGGTAGCATGCCGCGACAGCGTGGACGTGAACCGTATGTGCAGTTGACGGACTTTGAGCGAGGGCGTATAGTGGGCATGTGGGAGGCCGGGTGGACGTACCGCCGAATTGCTCAACACGTGGGGCGTGAGGTCTCCACAGTACATCGATGGTGTCGCCAGTGGTCGGCGGAATGTGCACGTGCCCGTCGACCTGGGACCGAACCGCAGCGACGCACGGATGCACGCCAAGACCGTAGGATCCTACGCAGTGCCGTAGGGGACCGCAACGCCACTTCCCAGCAAATTAGGGACACTGGTGCTCCCCCATCGTGCAGCCCGCCTCCAGTGGTGTCGTGACAGGCGTGAATGGAGGGACGAATGGAGACGTGTCGTCTTCAGCGATGAGAGTCGCTTCTGCCTTGGTGCCAATGATGGTCGTATGCGTGTTTGGCACCGTGCAGGTGAGCGCCACAATCAGGACTGCATACGACCGAGGCACACAGGGCCAACACCCGGCATCATGGTGTGGGGAGCGATCTCCTACACTGGCCGTACACCACTGGTGATCGTCGAGGGGACACTGAATAGTGCACGATACATCCAAACCGTCATCGAACCCATCGTTCTACCATTCCCAGACCGGCAAGGGAACTTGCTGTTCCAACAGGACAATGCACGTCCGCATGTATCCCGTGCCACCCAACGTGCTCTAGAAGGTGTAAGTCAACTACCCTGGCCAGCAAGATCTCCGGATCTGTCCCCCATTGAGCATGTTTGGGACTGGATGAAGCGTCGTCTCACGCGGTCTGCACGTCCAGCACGAACGCTGGTCCAACTGAGGCGCCAGGTGGAAATGGCATGGCAAGCCGTTCCACAGGACTACATCCAGCATCTCTACGATCGTCTCCATGGGAGAATAGCAGCCTGCATTGCTGCGAAAGGTGGATATACACTGTACTAGTGCCGACATTGTGCATGCTCTGTTGCCTGTGTCTATGTGCCTGTGGTTCTGTCAGTTTGATCATGTGATGTATCTGACCCCAGGAATGTGTCAATAAAGTTTCCCCTTCCTGGGACAATGAATTCACGGTGTTCTTATTTCAATTTCCAGGAGTGTATATGTTATGTATGCACTGTCTTTTCATTATGTAAGTTAATAAAACATTGATTAACTAAGACAGTTAACCATCAAATTTGTAGTGCGTACCTCGGAAAGAGATAATTTTACGAATATCTGATTCATGTTATATGGAGCGGAAATACTTGATATAATATTTTGAGTTTGCTAATGCATTTTAATTATGTATAAAGTTAAAGTACGTTATTTATAGTAGTGCTATTATAATTCGCACCGGTAATATCACGCCTTACTTTTTATTCAATATTCCTAATGCAAGACTGTTAGAGGTCTTTTCTGATTCTGGTGGCTGCCTGAGATAATTAATTCCTGGGATGTCTTAACCAGGTGACAAACAGTGATTAATATCTGTTAAGTTTTTATTCTTTTTGAAACAAGAATGAAGAGGTGATGTGACATTACAGTCACATATCGCTATGAAATATTCATTGAATTTTGCCACCATATTGTGGTTAATTTTGTTTAGAATGTACTGGGCACATTTGCTATGACGAAAGCTTTATCAGCAAGAGGCAGTCAGTGAATCTCATTCGGCAGGGTGAGGGTCTACTGAAGGCTGAGCAGCTTTCACAGAAGTAGGGCTGCGGCCATATCATAAAGCTTTTTTTGACACCATGCTGTCTCTCCCATCCCCAGAAAATAACTGAGCACGACATTTTTAAGTATTCCATTTGGACATCACAGTAAGGGGCACTGAGACGCCATTCGACAAGTGTCGGAAGTTCTGTTGCTTTTACTCCAAAATTTATTGTACCCAATCGAATTGAGGCATCCTGCCACCTCGCTTTGTGCGAAGAAGCCGACCAATAGATGGGACAAGTTTTTGTTTTGAATACCAGAGGTGAGAATTTTCAACAGGATTCCACCATTTTTTCACGAAATAAGCGATATTCTCATCTGACGTATTGGCAACAGCGTTGAGCCAACCTCCTCACACAAAGCTTTTTGAAAGCGGAGAGTTGTGAGAGTTTTGGAGGGAGTTCTACGTTTTGTGGTCATTGGATCGCTGCCCGGCATGAGGTCAGTCATCTCTCAACCAGTATTTGATACCGATGGGTCACGGTTTGCTGTTTTTTCTGTGAAAATAAATGTCACAATTTGAAGTAGCGTGACTCATATTCTGAGCAGCTCGTTACTTGGTGACTATTCCACGCAACTTGTGTTGCTTAATTTGGTTATATTTTAGACATCTAACTGTACCATTAACTTTAATTTCGCAAGCTACCAAGACAATTAAAATGTGGAACCTAGTCCCGCCTCAGAAGGCTAGTTGTCATTGTTACTAGATAAATATGACCTTCAAAAATAGTAGGTGTGAGCCTGACCTGCGCTTTCTCCAGCAGTACCACCCCACAGCATTAGCATAGTTTTGGAACTTCATTTGAGTTTTAGTGGACATTGTTCTCTATTAATTTATATTGTGTTTTATATGAGTAATTAGAACAAATAAATATCTATTTATCTCAATGGCGACTTATACTCCAAGATCCTTTACATTGTCATGGAACTTTCCCATGATTAGACGACTCACTAATAATAAATATACTCAGGTGCTCAACTAACTTTGTTTTTTTTTCCCGTGACGGCATTATCATTAACCACAACTGCCAAACTCAGCGCTCAGTTGAACGAAGAATTCAGAGAGAAAAAAGAGCATTGGCACTCGCTCGTCTTGTATCAACAAAGATTTTTTTTGTAATGGGCATTGAGCTAACTCTCCTAAACTTCGATCCAGAACTGGGACCCAGGTGTCCTGGCCACACTGCCAAGATCGTACTTTTGGCTGCTTTAGGTATCCTGCAGTTAGGACGCACAATGAGACACATCTTGCGGGTGCAAAAAGTTGTAACAAACGTTTTTTTAATTGTGCATTAATCTACAGTTACAACACATGTTATCACGGTGCACGCAAACTATGTATTACTTGAAATCTGCTATTTTGTGTAAGTACCTGTATTTTGGAGGATTTTGTTCAAAAAATTTTTGTGTATGAAGAGTTTTTGTGTGACATGTGAACATATTTCTTTTGTATTCGTTCTGTAGTGTCAAATTGTTATAGCGGTAGTTGGTTGTATAAAAAATTCTAACTTCATTTCCTCCGTACGTGGACAGTGCTAGTCGAGGGCGATCTACAGAGGCAAGGTGAATACTTAGCCAGGAGTGTTCAATGGAAGCGAAGGAAGTGGCATCAAAATTTTCTGCGGGTGCACGTCGGTAGCAGTTGCATTGCCTGAAACCCAAGAAACTACTCTGACACCTGAGCGGTGTGAAACCAGCAGAGTTTAGGAAACAGAGGCGACCGTTGCAAAAATCAGCTCGATTCTCATAAACGTGGGAGATATTCTATTCCGGATAAAACAGACACTGGAAAAGCCGAAGCAGATAGGAAAGAAATGTATGAGATTGATTGTAAAGCAGAAGCAGGTAGGGAAGAAATTCAAGAGAGAGATAGGAAAGTACAGCATGGAGATATGAATGATGACGCAGAAAGAAAAAGAAATGCAGAAGAGAGATAGGAAGGTGGGGACAGACATCAAAAAGGCCGAACCACGTAAGAAAAACCATTTTGGGAAAAAACGACAGACCACCGCAGAAAACTCGGTTCGTCATAGGAATCGGTAGATGAACAGCTGGGCAAGGTAACAGAAACGGTGGAAAGTATCGAGATCACGCTGGTCCAGGCTGAGTCCAATTTCATGATATTTGAGGTAACAAACATCTCATTTTCTCAGATGATGCGTACTGTGGAGAAAAATAACTCCTCGATGTCTCGAAGTGTACTGGATATTGAGGAACATTCTGAATCTGTAGCTACAGAACCAGTTCAACACAGAATCTGAGAAGTTTGCTGCCATGAAAGACGACGTTGAGTTGTTAAGGAGGGCAACTGAACGATCACAAATCATGGCATCATTAACATCACTAGGAGAGAGGTGGAGGGCCGATAATTAGGGGGTCGATTATGAAAATTTGCAGTCTAGTGGCACACATGCATCAGTACAGGAGAGGGACAGTGAGATAGGATTGTGTGCAACATCGGGTCCGTCAGTCGTTAAAAGGACTTTCATGACAAGCATTTCTCCTTGCTGAGAAAATTCCCCACTTATGATGCGTAGCAAAACGTGAATTGGACAGTATTAAGGTAGCGTGCTGAATTCCTGTCCATTTCGGAGGAAGCTGGAGTTTATGAGTAGCCGCAGGAACAGAGTCGTACGTGTGCGAGGTGCCGGGGCTAGCAGTGTATTTAACACTAAATTCTAGAATCTACACACGTAAATGATGCTCTAAGCCCCCCTATTCTAACTCCGACTTTTGCTGTTGCACAAGGATTAAAAACTAAAAAAATATACGCGAACTGACTGTAATCAACCCTGCAAGTGGAGTAGAAAAGAGTTTGGCACCTGCAATAATCTAATTTGATAAATAAGTTAAATAAAGGAAGGTTTCATTAACGTAGTGAGAAATGATGGGTTGCTCTACCGATTAACAGAATGAAAGTTCTGTCCAAAATAACAATATGATTTATTAAGACTAAACACAAAATAATAAACAAAAACATATGAAACATTTATAATACATCAAATTGGCTCAAATTGGATACACAAACAAACGCTGTGAATGTGAAGTTGTCCCTAAACTAGATTGTGAGGTTTATGACGAAGTGGTATGTGGAGCCAATTCCTTGCCACTCAAATCTTAAGAGAGACACACAGCTAACCCAACATTAATTGCTGCTACTCAAGACAGAACAAAGTCAGAAAAAGATGAACAGGCGCACTCTGCTGAGCTCTGATTATCACCTAGGAAAATCCCTATCTGCCGGTGCTGCGGACATACATTACCAAACTGTCTTCTTAACTGCCAGAACACGATCTGGCGTACCAGAGGCGATGGCTGGTTGCTTCGACGTCCTCTACCGAAAGGCGAGAACTGACTACCTAGAGCACCCGTACAGGCCGAACACACAACATTCCCGCCCCCACGACAGTGGCCGTGATTAAACGTTCCAATCAGCAACTCCAAAACCGGCGGAAAATTCCACTCCATTGCCGGAGCACTACCATTCCAGCAATGGAGATTCTTGGCGCCAATTTCTGCGCTGATTTTGCTACGTCACGGAGCTATGCCCTGAGCCAGCCAATCACAGTTACTATTTTTCAGAAAGCGCGGGAACTTTCCCGCCACAACTGCCTGGGTACACAAGTCATTCCCACGCCTCGCTGGTAGCCCGCCAGAAAGTGTTTTCGCTAAGATTCTGCGAAGTAAGGGAACCTCTAGCCCAGCCGCTACTTCAGACCCCTCTGGGCGCGTCTTTTGACAATGTCGGCATCTGCAAAGCATTCACTCGACTTCCTCACACCCGTCGGCTTAACCCTTTCCAGATCAGGAGTGCCCGCCTGTCACCAGACCACCCGGGTGACGAGAGACGCTGCGTGGGAAGTCCGCGTGTGAAGGAATAGCAACTTTTCACCGCATGCAATTAGAGACGAAAATCGTAAGATAGAAATATGAGAGGGGGCTCATGCCACCTCTCAAGTGTGAGAGTATTACCAGTCACCAGGCACTGTATAATGTTTGTGGAGTGTGAATCGGAAGTCATGGAGCTATTATGGTCCCCTGTTGACCAAAATAGCGTGTGTCTAAGCATCACAAAAGCTCCGCCACAGGCAGCAACTCGTTTTCTAACCTATGCTGCCTACTTCGACGGGATTTTAAAAGGGAGCCATCGTCTCGACCCTCAACAAAGTAGTGGTGAGTTGATTCAGTTATTCGTCAACACAATGTCATCAGAACACAACAGATCCCTGCTCTGTGCAGAAAAGAATGATCTGGAGGCATTCAAGTTAATGCTAGCAGAACTTGATGAGTATTCCCAGAAAGATAAGTTAATATAAATGTATTATTGCGGAAAGCATGATAGATTATGCACATGAAAAACAACATAAGGGAAAGAAGCAACAATAGCCAGCAACCAAATCAAAGGTCTAATTGTCGAAATGTAAGTCTCAGATACTCTGAGAAGAGACCCCATCTGGTAAGTGGTACAGTAGGAGAACCGAGGGAATAGGAAAATGGAGGAGTGGAAATAGCTGAAATACGAAATCCATTTCTCGACCACAGACAATAAGTTTAACGAAACAATGAGCATAAAAACGTGCAAACAGGGGCCAAATCTACACTTGATGCACATGTGTGACGAGGTAAGAGGCGATATGTTGACCAAGACTGGAGCACTGAAGTAGCTACGTGTCCCATCACAGATAGTAAAATTTGTAATGTTCTTATTTGTTTTTAGTAGTAAGCCTTTGTATTATCTTGGTTGCCACAATTTGTGTGTGTGTTTGTTGTTTAGGGGAGAAATAAAGCGTAGAATTGCTTGGCTCTGAGCACTATGGGACTTAACATCTGACGTCATCAGTCCCCTAGAACTTAGAACCACTTAAACCTAACTAACCTAAGGACATCACGCACATCCCTGCGAGAGGCGGGATTCGAACCTGCGACCGTAGCGGTCGCGCGGTTCCAGACTGTAGCGCCTAGAACCACTCGGCCACCCCGGCCGGCAAAGCGTAGAACGCTGCATAGGACACTGGAATTAAATACACCTTCCAAATATACGAATTTTTACTACTATGTGTTAGCATCGGTATGGCCACATTAGTCAGTTTAAAAATCGCATGGCTCAATGATCCCATGCTGTATGAGCATTAAGCATATTTTGGCAAATGTTTTGGATAATGAAGTGCTGCTGGAGTCAGTGACAATGTTTGGTGTATTCTGCCCAAACGTATGATTTTTTTGTCTTCCAGAACCAAGCAGGATCTAAGGCAACAAAATGAGATGTATCATTCCTGTAAAATTGTATCTTTCTCATGATGTCCTCCCTTATTTTGTGATGTGTTCTTGTCCATGTTGTGTGAAATGGGGTTTTGTTTCTTTTTTTGCGATAGTATACCTTGCTTTCAGGGAACGATTAGTATCAGCCAAATTTTTTAAGGTTATAAAGGGTATAAGGAATCATGTTATAACGTGAGAGGTGATTGTTGTGTGTGGCATGAGGGAGGATCAGAGATGTTGTGTTCTGCTTGTCCAGTAAATAAACAGCAGAGTGGTCAGTCTGTTTTCGGCAGTGGTGAGGCGAGCAAGCCTTGTTTGCGACTCTCCTGGTTCAAAAATGGCTCTGAGCACTATGGGACTTAACATCTGACGTCATCAGTCCCCTAGAACTTACAACTACTTAAACCTAACTAACCTAAGGCCATTACACACATTCCTGCCCGAGGCAGGATTCGAACCTGCGACCGTTGCAGTAGCGCGGTTACGGACTGAAGCGCCTAGAACCGCACGGCCACCAAGGCCGGCTGCGGCTCTCCTGTTGTGCTGCTTCTTGCGAGCAAGAGCGCATTTGTTTACTTTGCGTAGCGGCTTGTCTTTGCATCCCAGTTCACCGACCATCATGTCGTTTTCCTATCGCCAAGCCACAATTAAATTAACGTTTCCTTTGGATCATGAATGACTAAAAGCGTATGAGGCACAACGGTTTATGAGGAAAGAAATACGTCTCCCGCCGCAAGATATTCATATTTCGACCCTTAGAACCACTGTGTACATAAAGCTGACGAATGAAGATTTCTGGGCTCGGTACGCGCGGCTCCCCCCGTCAGAGGCTCCTCCCTCGGGCATGGGTGTGTGTGTTGTCCTTAGCGAGATCTGTTTTAAGTTAAAGTAGTGTGTGAGCCTAGGGACCGATGAACTCAACAGTTTGGTCCTATAGGAACTTACCACAAATTTTCAAAACTATGCGCCGACGTTGTGCGGCGCCGCGCTAACGATCTCAGGTTCTGATATTCTGACGGGCATACAGGGGCTGACGTGGTTGATTACGCTGGTTTTGATCTCCGAATGTTGAGTGTTTTCGACGTTGGGGGTTTTCGAACTCCCATTTGAGATGCCGTTGGACGTTTTGGTGGTCACTTTCAAACCTTACTGTAATGCCGTCATTCACGTTGCTGAAACGTGAAAGACGTTAGAAACATACAGTGTCCTCAATGGTGTCCGCCAGATAAAAACTGAGCTAAAGAGATACGTGCCTTCTAACTTGTTATCGCAGGCTGCAGGTCTGTCGGCATGTACGATGGCCAGCCGTGCATTTGTTCAGTTCGTGGCCAGGAAGGCCATGTCCGTTTGGAATGTCTCCAACGTAGACTGGTTCAGACGCCGATCGGAGACGTCGCTCTCCCTGCGGCCCCCACTGTGTTATCTTTATCTTAAGCGTCCGTCGCTGCTAAGCTCCAACAATGAATCAGTCGGCGTCGGCCTCGACTCCTCCCGACGACGTAATGGACGTTTTGCCTGTTTCTTTTACACTACCACCGGAGGCAGTACCAACGGACGATGGCCGTCAGCAGACGCAAGCCATCTGACACGATCCCACGGTTGTTCATCATGGAGTTGTACCGACCTCTGCTTTCCTGCCGTCTGCCCACATGTCGGATGAAAGCTGTCTACCATCTGATTCGGGACTGCACGTTAGGAAGCAACGGCCGCCAAGGAAACGGAAGAGACAGTGCCCTTCTGATGACTGCCTCAATCGGATGTGAGCCAGGACGACGACCCTCTCACTGATGATGTGCTGTCTTCCGACGCCCTGGCAGCGGGCATCGCGACGTCTCTCCCCGGCCTCGTCAGTCAGCATACACCTACAGACTTCGTCGACCTTCCCCCGACTGCGCATGATGCGATTTCCCCCCTTTCTGTGTCTAACGCTACCTGTGGGCTCATCTCTGATAGTGTTCCACTGAACCGGCCCGATGGGACGTCTGTCTCTTGCGTTGACGACTTCGATGCTGAGGATGGACGTTCTGGTGGTGTAGATGGCGATGGAGCCCCCTTGGTGGGGTCCGCTCCCTCCTCGTCACAGCGATAGGGGCCTTACGGATACCTCCGCGCGATTCCTCTGTGCCCGCCCTCCTGGCCACGGTAGTTTTTCAAACTTATTGCATAGCCACGATCAATGTTAATACTATTCATGTGTGCCATAAAACTGGCACTACTCCATGACATGCTGTGAGCTGCGAACGCTGACTTTGCCCCCTCCAGGAGGTGCATGCTGCAACTTTTTGTGTTGACCATGGCTGATGCCAGAGGAATGGATCTCAAGCATTGTGGCGTCAGGATCATTAACGTCTGTGCGCCATCTCGTTCAGGTGGCCGCGTCAACAGGATGCCTTGATCATGGGAGGCTACTTCAACTCCTCGAAGGTGCCCAAAGACCAACTGCCGCCTCACTCTGCGTAAGTGGCGCTAGCGACAATTGTTCAGAAACTCAACATTGTGGACTCTTGGGAGCATGTTCATGTTGATCGTCAAGGGTTTGCCCATTTCATTAGCCATTCTTCCAGTCGCCTCGATCATGTTTATATCTCCCACGATATTGCGGTACAGGCTGATGAAGTCCGGCCCATAGCGTTCTCTGCCCATGTCACCTATATCTGTGCCATCAGTCTCTGCCCCAAAAGGGTGTGGTGTAGCCAGGGGCCATGGAAACTGAACACGATCCACTTACTTCACCCGACTGTCAGCAGCTCATCAAGACCATGTCGACAGCCTGTCAATAAAGCTGTGATGCATGTCAGTCTGCCCTGTCATGATGGGTCTCCTACGCAAAGCCTGGCCCTGGCAGCCCTTGACTGGTTACGCTGGGAGGTCGCGGAGTGGTGAAGCCGAACCCAGAATTTCTGCTTCATCATTCTCTGGGGAATTTACGAGGATGCCGTATTCTTCAGAGTATCAGGCGACGGTGAATCGTGCTCAGCTGCAACTCACTACCGTCTCTCGACGTCACCTTGAAGGATCTATGGTCAGGACACGCACAAACGATGGGCTAGCGCAGGAGCGTCCGCTTATGTACCACGTGACAGCAGAACGCCACCACCGTCGGATAACTTTCATTAACGTTTTTACGACTGATATGGGCGGCGCTTATATACCAAACGAGTTATAGCGTCTGCCTTCCATGTGCATTATGTTATACTATAATCTGCACAACATCACGAACCTGCTAACATTATAGCGGTCTCTCGGCTCTCCTTTGGCTTGGTTCCTGAGGATGCAACGATGAGTCTACTTGCTGATATTATGGAGGACCAAGTCCATGATGTTGGATAGGCGAGTTCTAAGAATAAATTGCCAGACCCTGACGACCTTCCAGTAGAGTTTTATCTGACATTTCGAACCCTACTAGCGCCAGTGTGGGCGGAAAGATGCACAGCCCATAGTTTCCTCAACGGGCTCCTCATTCCCATCCACTTGATTCGAGGTACATCACGGATATGCGATTATCGCCCTTCGGTGCTGCTCAACAGCGACACGAACATCCTCACTCGGCTGTTGGCTGCACAGCTTAAACTGAGACCTATTATGTGATTTTCCCTGACCAAACCTCTTTAGGAGGTGCCAATAACATCCGCAATGTGGTCTGTCGCTATCGAGACGTAATCGCTCTGCACACTCTCGTCGTATGCCTCGACTTTTGGTCACTCTTGGCCTCAGCCAGGTGTTCGATTTGGTCGATCACTACTACCTGTATGGGGTGCCCCGCTATTAGTATGCCCTGATACCACAGCGGACGTCGTAACGCGTTTTCTTTGTGGAGGTACGTCCCGAGTATTCTACAATGGCTGTTTCACTCCTCCCGCCTTGATCCAGCATTCAGTGCGTGAAGTCTACCCACTCTCTGCACTGTTGTACGCTTTCGCTATGAAACCGTTGCTCTGCGGCCTCTGTAAACGGTTGTCTGGGATGTCTCTCGGTGACCATGTATTTTGCTACTCTGCTTTTGCAGGCCATCTTGTCCTCGTTCTTCACAGTAGTGCTGAGGTTAGGGAGTCATCGGCACGGGTTACCACCTACGGCGAAACTTCTGATAGCTGCCTTAACGTCCGAAAATCGACCCCTATGGCAATAGGTGCGGGACTTCCTGAGAACTTTGCTGCTCTATTGCGTGTAGCTGCTGTTATCCGATGACTAGGAATCGATTTTGCAAGTGATCTGTGGCGCACGATTGCCCTCAACTGCCCACACCTACTGTCCGATTGAAGAGCTGTGTTCGTTGATCATCGTTTACGAGCCCTCGATCTTCTGCATTGAACACAATATGTAAACACATTCTTGGCGTCACGCATCCCCTATATGGCAGAGACATACCCCATTGCGCTACACATGGCTGCCGAATGCTAGCGGCATTGGTTTCATACGTTTGCCACGGCTTGCTGTTCAAGATTCGGTACGAGACCGTCACCCTCCCGCAGCGCAGGGACGGTTTAGACCAGTAGCATGTCTCTCACGGAGCGATAGCTCTTTTCGTCAGCTCTCAGGTGGTGCTGTGGCGTTGTTGTCCCAAGAGCCTCACCGGCCTGTTGCTGGAGGCCCTTGCACCACGTGCTCTCTCAGCCCCTACCCAGCTTCCGGACATCCCGCTACCCTTCTATTATTTTCGACTTCTCCCCTTGAACTGAGCTATGTCCGTACTGCGATACTGCCAATGCGCTTGGTGTCCACGAAGGCGGTCTATGGCTTTCTTCAGCAGAACAGGTTACCGAATTTGGCTGAAGAGAAGTATCCCCACGTCGATTGACGAGCCCTCTGACGATTGGTGTGTGCCTCTTATCTTTCCACTGATGTCCAGTCTGCATAGTATATTACGGTCAATGGGAAGCAAGTTCGCCTCTCACACCTTCACTGGATTCACCTTGCAGGTATCCCACTGCGTGTATCCTGTGACGTTCCGGACACAGACGAAAATCACCTGGTGTACAAATCAGCGATAGATATCTGGTTCTTGGTGCGACACATGCTTTCCTTAATTAACCTTACGGCTCCCCATCAGAAACCTCCTCGCCTACTCCTTTTTCCTGACTCGGGGATACTTATCACAAACGAATATGAACTTTGTGATGTGGAACTGTGGACACGCTGTTCACTACTTGTTTGCTGAGGAAAATGTTCTTGATTTGTGGTATTTCCTTAATGAACGACATTCTGCAGTTGTTCACAATCCAAAATACAGAGAATTTTTCTCTAATTTTCTTAGTAGTGTCTTTCGTAACCCACGTCAGAGTTGGGCTATTACTGGAATGTGTAGTTGATCCACACATTTTCCACTCTCGGTACCGATTATTCCCTTGCAACTGGAATGTTCTTCTCAGCGACGTCGGTTTCCTGCTACGCTCGGTGGTAATAAAATTAAAAAAAGAAGAAAAGATAAATAAATAAATAAACCTTATCTCAGTGATGTGCTTTGTACTTCTACTCCATATTCCCTACGCTTTCCTTGGTTCTTGGAAGAGGGAACGGGATATTGTGGTCAGGCATCGTGTTGAGAACCCTATCCACTTTTCCGCACCACTCTCGGCGCCAGAAGGGTTCCTTACCATCATTTCATCATCATCGACACACAAGTCGCGTACTGTGGCGGTAAATGAAAAGACTGGCAACTCGTCAACGGAGCTTCCCCAGGTGGGAGCTAGCGGCCATTAACGCCATACGATCATTTCATTATGAGATTTTCTTACGTCAGCTGCAGATTGTGCCCTGGGGTATTTGTAGAATTGTTTTGAGGAATAGTTTGAAGCTACCGCCTGCCATTAGATTGCTTAGCAATCCTGACTACACTTATGTTTGGAATTATGTCTTCCTCCGTGTCACTTTCAGGCGTTCAGCAGCCTGTATTGTTGGAAAATGTTGTCTAAATTTGATCTTGTCACCCTCTCCATATTTACTATGGATGGTGCACATCTCAATTCCTGCATCACACAGACAGACCTGAGGTAGACCACCAGTAGCATAAAACTTAAGAGTTTTGGGGTAACGAGGTTAGAGTAAGACAATGAGTAACGAGTTTCACTATATCAGGATTTGTAACTAATTTTTACTGCGAAAATCGTGTTTTGATGCACTTTTCATTTGTGAGTTAATAAACTGCACTAAGACCTCAAACATTTTTGTGTTAAAGTTTCCTTGGTTGCGCAGTCACAGGCATTCTAATGCCCAGTCATTGCAATATGACAAGATATGATTATGATGAGCTGGAGTAGCGTTGTGCACAGTTCCAAAACTTGCTCATTGAGTCATGCAGCTTCTTCAGGAGCAGACAAGTTGTACAGAGATGTGAGGAGAACCCTGTGTAGCAGCTATAGTGGAGGTCTGTGACTGGCCTGCGCATTAAACCATGAACGAACCGCTGGCTCACACCACTTGTCAACACCGTCTTGGCCAATACAAAACATACGTTGATGTAAACCAGCCGGAGGTGAGCTCAACGCCACAGAGTTGGCTGTAATTTCGTACGAGCATAGCCTTTCACTACCTGAGCTGTGTTTCAGATGAAGAAATTTTTTAAGAATACTCTGTAAATCAAACCCTCGTGAAAATTCAACATTTTGTCGACAACAAGTTGATGTGTAAACACAATTAACTTGTTTCAAAAACCGTTTTTCATAAATATTTATTTTTTAAAACCAATAAATGGCAGATGCCACCACTTAGTGGTGTATCTCATGCCCACTATTCTCTGCGTCATATTTATTTAGTAACAATTTACCATTAGGGTGCCACTAGATTCTATGCTTTAATTGTCAGATTAATGCACTTAATTTGTGTCCTTTTTGTACCCAGTTAAATTCATTATGTAACTTGTAAATATTAGAGACTAATAAGTAGTCTTTCTCTACTATAGGGGATTTTAGATGTTACATTAAATGCAGTTAACTGTTGAGTTCTTATCAGCTTTCATCTCCACAACACATCCTTTTGACACCAAATTTGGTGGATATTAGTCTTCCTAGTCACACACTCATTCGAAAAAGTTGTTTTATTAGTGGAACTTTGACATTACAGTGAGGCTGAACAATTTTGAATGACATGTAGTCGAGCTATTCTTATAGCAGTCATGTGTCATATGCTGAAACTGGTGGGCATGGTTCCACGAAATATGCATATTATACACGGATTTTCCATCATGTAACAGAAGAAAATCTTTATTAATTCAGTCGATTAAGCATCACGCCTGCAATGTATACCTAGACGAAGAGATAATATTAGGAATATCACATTTATATTGTATGGAGCTGAAGTTCCTGATAATATATTTCGATTCTGCTAATTCATGCTATTGCTGTACAAACAAAATGTGCTGTATTCAGTCCTAGAGGATAAGGCTATTATAAATCAAAAAGGCAATATCATGCCTTACTTTTGTGTATAATTCTGACGGATGACTGTCAGGGGTCATTTTCTGGTTCTGGTGGTTCTTTCAGCTAATTAATTTCTGAAGTACTTTAACCATGTGGCGAACGAGATTTACACTACTGGCCATTAAAATTGCTACACCACGAAGATGATGTGCTACAGACGCGAAATTTAACCGACAGGAAGAAGATGCTGTGATATGCAAATGATTAGCCTTTCAGAGCATTTACACAAGGTTGGCGCCGGTGGCGACACCTACAACGTGCTGACATGAGGAGAGTTTCCAACCGATTTCTCATACACAAACAGCAGTTGACCGTCGTTGCCTGGTGAAACGTTGTTGTGATGCCTCGTGTAAGGAAGAGAAAAGCGTACCCTCACGTTTCCGACTTTGAGAAAGGCTGTGAGACGACGTCAGCCAATAGTACGATGACCGACCCCTTTCTAGGACGACAATGAGACAGCAGCGGCCTCTACACGAAGAGGACATAAGCGCCGCCTGGCCGTGGCCCAGTTGAAGACTAGCCGTTCTATGGGCTCTATAGCAGCGACTTAGGAACTGTATAATTTCACTTGTATTAGGCATTGTCTGTGCTGAAGAGATCGTCTTACTTGTCTGTCGCCATTTGCTTGCGACCCCTCATTGTAAATTCTCAAGTGAAGTATTGTCATCTACCTTACTGTAATTGCTTGAATTGTTGTCTAGTGATCTGAGAAAGCAGGTTTCCTAGATACCCCATATTCGACGAGTAGACAGGACAGAACAAAAATAATAATTAGGATATTTTAAAATTGAAGTATTTTTGCCATTCACTTTGTAATTAAAGACTTATTGGCTTTTACCTCGGTCTCGGGCATGCCTGTTTCACAAATAGCCTACTGGAGGAAGTTTCTGCTATTCTGTAATACGTTTTACCACCTAATGTTCACAAAAGTATCCTTATGTGCAAAATATTCTGACCACCTAAGCAATTCATCAGTATTTTCTTTTTTATAATATCTTTCTCTCACAACCATGGGCTATTGGTGAGCTAATAGTGGTACATTTTCCACTCTTCAGTCAAATGTTTTATTGTATTATACTAAGAAAATATGTAGTTTATAAATAATGTAAAGCAAATTTAACCGCTGATAATCTTAAAAATGTTTATAGGCCTTAAAAACAAATGTCAATGGAGGTACATGTGATGAAAGCTTAGCACATCACTCCTGTGGGCATAGCACTTCACTGCACTAATGCACAATTTTGTTATCTTTATTGTAATCTGACAGTGGGACACTCCACCGCTTTTCAGCCAAACGGTTTTATAACATACATGAAATGGGAACACTTAAACAAAAAAGGGGGGGGGGGGTGATAAAAGAGGGACATAAAAAACACAGCAAATGGAGATGTAGGGAGTTAAAATATACACTAATATGGGGATATGCACAGGGGGGATAGTTAAAAAATTCCACAAACAGTTAAAAGAACACACTGGCAATTTGTTGTGCACTCAAAATAACAGGAGTCAAACACAAGTTACAAATCGGCCACAGTATAAAAATCACACAGAGTGAGACACTTAAAAAACAAAAGCACTGGAAACGACGGAACACTAACAAAGAATATAAATCCCTGGCAGGGACCTGCCGAGGGTCTGGAGGTCAGCGAGGATGGAAAAAGTGGGGAGGGGGGATGGAGGGCGGGAGGAAGGGGAGAAATGGCGGACAGGGGGCGCACCACGAGGCAGGAGTTGGGCAGGGTGGGAGATGAAGAGGGAAGACAAGGCAGGAGGGAGTGCAGAGACACTGTAAGGGAGCACGGGAGAGGGAACAGGTGTAGGAGGGGAAAAGCTGCTCAGGGGAAGGGACAGGCCGGAGAGGGAGCCCTGAGGATTAGGGAGGAGGAAGGAGGGGTAGATGTTAGGGCGAACCTCCTCATCCAGGAGGCGTAGGTGCTGGAAGTTGCATTGGAAAAGGAGGTGGAGGGCGAGGAGGCAGGGAGATGGTGGGACACAACTGTAAAGGATGAGGGGTGCAGAAAAAGGGGGACACCAGGGGGTGGGGGGGATCGAGTTGGCGGACAATATACAGGGTGCGGATGTGTTCAAGGGAAAGGAGAAGGTCGGGGAATAGGATGAGGTCATAAAGGATGTGTGTGGGGGTTGGAAGGTTGATACGAAAGGAGAGGCAGAGAGCATGGTGTTCGAGGATTTGAAGAGCTTAATAGAAGCTGGAAGGGGCAGAAACCCAAGCATAGCAAAGGATGGGCAGGGTCAAGGATTTGTAGGTGTGAGGATGATGGAAGTCCCCATGTTTGGCTGGACAGGAGTTTCAGGAAGCAGATTTATGTCGCCACCTGCTCTGTTTTCCATGTAAATACCTATGCCACCTACTCCAACAACCAGGCCCACTTTACCTTCACCTGGCTTGACACCCTCATTTAAGCCCCTATCTCCTCACCCCACTTCCTCCCCCTCCCACCTCCTGATGCATCATCAGTATTGTCTCCTCTACCTGAACATTTGCTCCCTCCTGGGTGCAGGTGTTGGCTTGTAATGAGATGGGGAGTCCAGGTGAGGTGGCAGTTGAGGGTGATACCAATGAATTCGAGGGTAGGAGTGAGGTTGATAGGACAGCCATAAATGGTTAGGTAGAAATTATGGAGACGGAAGGAGTGCGTGGTGCGGCCTATGATGATCGCCTGGGTCTTGGAGGGTTTGATATGGAGGAACCACTGATTGCATTAAATGGTGAACTGGTCAAGGTGGGTTTGGAGGGTACTTGGGAACGTTGAAGGGTAGGATAAAGGGCTAGGAAGGTGGTGTCATCAGCAAATTGGAGGAGATGAACAGGAAAAGGAGGTTTGGGCATATCAGCAGTGTACAAGAGATAGATTAGAAGGGAAAGGATGGAGGATTGTGGCACATGAGTAGAGGGATAAAGGTACAGGAGATGGAATTGTGGATAGTGACATAGGAGGGACGATGGGAGAGGAAGAAAGGAAGGAGGCGGACGAAATTCATATTGAGAGCATAGGTCTTGGGTTTTAAGAGGAGCCCAGGATGCCAGACACGATCATAGGCGTTCTGGAGGTCAAGGGAACAAAGATAACAGACCGATGGGGGTTAAGTTGAAGGGAAAGAGGATAAGTAAGGTTAAGGAACTGGTCAGCAGCTGAGAAGGAAGGCCAGAAGCCACACTGGGTAAGGGGAAGTTGGTGGTGGTGGTTAAGGTGGGGGTGAACACAACGGGAGAGGATGGTCTCGAAGACCTTACTGAACACAGAGGTGAGGCAGATGGGACGATAGGAAAAGGTTATCAGAGGGTGGTTTGTGGGGTTTAAGGAACAGCAGGAAATGGGAGGTCTTCCACAGGTTGTGGTAGAAGCTAGAAGAGAGGATGGCATTTTGCAGGGTAGCAAGGATATCCAGGAAGGATGGAGAGGATTCCTTGAGGTGATGGTAGGTGACACCATTGTGACCAGGGGTGGTGTTGCATTTGGAGCAGAGGATGAGTGTGATGTCGTGTGTGGTGATGGGAATGTTGATGTCTGACGGGGGTAACTGATCCAAGTATTCAAAACTAGCGGCAAGCAGTGGGACAGAGGTATCAGTGCAGTCAAGGACAGTGGGGAAGATGGAGTAATCAAAATGGAGATCATCAGGTATGGAGAAGATCCCTGAGGGGTGGGACGCAAAATTGTTAGCCTCAGTGAAGTTGTTGGGGAAGTGGCGATTGTCATGGAGAATAGGATAATGCGGGGTGGAATGGCTACCAGTAAGGTGGTGGAAGGCTCATCAGTACTTGGAGGAGTTGTCAGGAGGGTGCAGTTGAGGCATGTGCATGTCTGGCGCCAATACTGGCATTTCTTTGCAGTAGGAGGTTACGGATATGTCGCTGTAATTGCCAGTGGCAGATGAGTATATCCCAGTCACAGGTGCAGAGGAAGGAGCTGTAGCGCCTGTAGAATTCATGGAGAAGAAGGACTGTCTGTGGAAGAAGTGTACGGTGGCCAGAGTTGATGAGTTTGGTTGGGACATAGGCCTCCACAGCGTCAATAATTGTCTTCTGAAGGAAGGAAGAGTCATTGGTGAGGTGAGCGGGACAGTGAAAGATGATGGGGTGGCTTTCGATCAGTGAGGCAATGGATTCCCAGTAGGCATCCCATTCAGCATGGCAGTAGTCATGGACGGACGTTGGAGTGGCAGCTGGGCAGGAGGCTGCAGGGGGCCCACAGTTAGAGGAGACAGTGAGAAGGACAGGGAGGTGGTCACTAAAAATGGGATGTCCACAGCAATACGGCAAAGGAGGTCCTGGGAAGTGAGGATAACATCTGGGGCGGAGTTACTTTGAGGGTGGGTGGGCTGTGGGAGATGAACAAGGTCACAATGAAGGGTGGCACTGCTGAAGGGTGGCAGGGTCACAGCTGTGGTAGCTGAGGTCGGCAGTAGTCACATATGTTGAGAAGGTATGGTCAAAATGGGAAATGAACTCATAGGGGAGAGGAGCTGTGGGATGGATATAGATAGTGGCACAGATGAAGGTGAGGGAGGGATAAAAGGTGCTGAGAGGAAGGCGTTTGGTCAGGTCATTGCATAGGGGTTGTGACTGGACAGGAAGATGCTTCAGGTGGCCAATAGCGACCTCGCCTCAGGCGAGCGGAAGGGGATTGTCAATGCAGTTGAAGGAGATAGGGAGAGGTGTGGACAGCATGGTGAGGTTGGAGGAAGGTTTCATTAAGGATGAAGGAGTCGACCTGGTGCTGGGATAGGGTATGCATCTAGAGGTATTTGTTAGCAGGAGGGAGCAAATGTTGAGGTAGAGCAGACAATACTGCTGATGCACCAGGAGATGGGAGGGGGAAGGAAGTGGGGTGAGGAGAGAGGGGCTTAAATGAGGGTGTCAAGCCAGGTGAAGGTAAAGTGGGCCTGGTTGTTGGAGTAGGTGGCATAGGTATTTACATGGAAAACGGAGTAGGTGGCATAGGTATTTACATGGAAAACAGAGCAGGCGGCGACATAAATCTGCTGGAGGGTGTGGGGCACTGGAAGGGGCGGATGTTGTGCTGGGATGATGGTTAGGAGTGAGATGCTGTCTTCTGCTGTAGGGGGAGGGAAGAGGGAATTGTTGGGGTGGATACGCAGGTCGGCGTGGCGAATGAGGACAGTGAGCTCAGGGTTGCTGGGAGGTGGTTTTGCTTTGTACTTGGAGGAGTAGGTGGGTTGGAATTCGTTGCAGTCGTTGCAGGAAGGGGGAGAGGCGAGGTTAGGACACTGTTTAAGGAAGTGAGAGGTTTAACAATGGGGGCAGGTGGGGGGCTTCTTACATTTTTGGCGAACGAGATGGGTCAACGAGGTGGCGGTGGTTGAAAATAAGGGTTCCCTGTGTGAGGAGGTGATGACTGATGGAGGAGGTGGACTCAGTAAAGATATGCATGAGGAAGGTAGAGCCAGAGGAGTTGTAAATATGGCAGGCCAAGCAGATTTCCAGGACAGGAGGGGCGTTCAGTTCTGCCAACACCTCCACCTCTGTGACCACAGGGCCGAGTTTCGTGATCACGGGGGTGAGGGTTAGCGGACGACAAGGGTTTGGGGCTGACAAAGAGAGGAGGATGAGGGGTGAGAGATTCATGGGGGCCAAAGGTGATGTCGGGAAGGTGCCGGAGGAGTTCTGTATGGAAAGAGGGAGAGGAGGACTTGATGAGAACAGAGTCTCTGCAAGGGATAAGTTGGTTAATGGGTGCACTGGGGATGTATTTTCATTTTTGAAGGGTGAGGGTGGAGGTATCTAGAAATTTTGGATCAGGGTTGGCAAGGACAAAGGTATACAGAGTGGGGGCTGGGGAAGCGGGAGGAGGGGTGGTATCCATAACAGGATCAGAGGGAAGTGGGATGGGTGGTGGTTCTTTGGAGGAGGGGGTGGAGGTGAAGTCGTCACTTGGGCGCTTGGCAGATTTTTTGGTGGGTGTGACCTGGTAGAATGGTTGAGGGACTGGATGGAGGTGGTGGGAGGCAGACCCCTCTTGTGAGGCGGCAGCACTGGGTATGGGGGTGGGGCGCTCTGTGGAGGTGACTGTGGTGTAGCTGGCGGTTACTCGGGTGGGGGAAGCAGGAGTAGTTGAAGTGGGGTAGGAGGGAAGGGGGGGGGGAGAAGTCTTGGCTGGCGACAGCAGTGGGAGGCGGGGCAGGAGCAGGGAAAGAAGCAGGGGAAGGAACAGGGGCAGGAGCAACATACAGGTGGGGACTCTGGGAGGAGGAGGGGATAGAAGGGGAAGAGACTGTGAGTAGGGGAGGTGGATGAGATGGGTCAAGCCCAGAGGAAGCACTCCACGAGGTTACAGTGGGTGCAGGGGAAGGGGAGGTGTAGATGATGGTGGTAGTGGGGATGTCCATCATTGAAGCTGATGTCCACTGGCGACAGAAGTCGCAGAAATGTGAAATGAACTAAAACAGGGCCTGGCGGCAAACCTCGGTATGCGCGACGGCTGCGACCGATCCACAGAGACGGCGGCGAACACCGGGAGGCGGCGAACACCGGGAGCCGGCGGCGGCGATTGGGCGGCGACGGCGGCGGTGTAGGTGGTGGCGGCGAGCACTAGGCGGCGGGCAGCAGTGACAGCGGGCAGACGGAGGAAAGGACGACAGCGGCTGGCAGACAGACGGACAGACGGCAAAGGCAGGGGGCTGCCTCTTGCAAAGCGACGAATACATCATGAGTGTAGCCCAGGCAGCGTAATTCCTCGACTGGGAAATGAGGGGATCCAAACCCCGAATGTGCTAATGCCGAAATGCCTCCACCTGGATCGAATAATTTTGGAACTTAAAGATTAAGTGGTTCCATGTTCCTGAATGGAGGTAGTAAGGACGGTCTTGGCTCTATATGCGCCGTTGGCAATCACACGCCATATGCAGTGCTTGTCGTTCCCCTAATATGGCCCCCAAGCCGCATCAAATTATGGCCCTGGGGCCATATTTTGGTAAATAGCATAGCATATAATCAAATAGTTCCTCTTCCTATTTTCAGATGGTAAAAAGACGAAACTGGGATAAAAATGCAATGTTTAGTGCAATTAAAGTTGTTCAAGAGGAAAATATACCTGTTAAACAAGCAGTACGTGAATTTTCGTTACCATGAACAACACTAAGGATGTATTTGAAGACTCTCAAGTCGCCAAACGCTGAATCTGTAGATGTTCTGAATGTTCCACTAGGACGTGAAACTATTTTACCTCTCAAGATAGAGGCTCAGCTCCTCGAGTACTGTAAAACAGTGGAGAACAATTATTATGGGTTACATGCAAATTACGTTAAACGAATGGCTTTTCAGCTAGCCATTAGATATAATACTGAGAATCGTTTTAAGTCTCAACAAAGACTCGCAGGTATGAAATGGTTGCAACTGTTCATGAGACGCCATCTGGATATCTCCTTCAGAACACCGCAGCTGCTATCTAAAGCTAGAATCCAGGGATTCTCAAAGGAGAACGTGCACAGATTTTTTTCGATTCTAAAACTGGAAATGGAGAAAATAAAACGCAATCTTATGAAAATCTCTAATATTGATGGAATAGGTTTGACAATAGTTCTGCATAAATGTAGAAAAATTGTTGTTGTAGAAGACAAACGTCAAGTTCACCGTTTGTCTTCTGTTGAACGTGGTTCACTTGTAACTCGTGTAACGTGCGTGTCCGCATCTGGACAGTTCATTCCGCTCATGATAATTTTTCCACCCAAGAACTTCAAGGCTGAACTACTACACGGAACTCCTGAAAGTACAAGCGGGGCAACTCATCGTTGTGGACGGATATAGCTGGACTTGTTCACGAAATCGTTCCAGCACTTCATCAAGGTTGTCACACCATCGAAAGGATCGAGTCCTGTTTTAGATGGCCACATGATACACACTCGTAACATCAACGTTATTCAGCTTGGCCGAAATAATGGTGTTTTCAAGTTTGCCTATCTCCGCACTGCACTGATAAAATGCAATCATTAAACGTTTCTTTTACGTTTTCATTAAAATACTATGCCAAAGAAATTGGGAAAATGGCTGGATGGTCACAAAAATAGAGTTGATTCTCACTATCAAGTAGGTGATCTGATGGGTCGTGTTTACACAAGAACTGGAAATATGTCAACGGCAATCAATGGATTTAGATCCACGGGAATTTTCCCCATGGATGAAAATGTCGTCGACTCACATCTTATGCAACCAGAAGTTGATAATCGTATCGTATTACCTAAGGATATTTCATCTGTACCTGTCATCGAACCAAGCACTTCCACCCAAGGAGTTGCCGCTACCCTTATCACAGGCTCACCTCACAAAAACATTATTGTGGAATCACATTAGAGGAAGCAAGCTAACGAGGAATCAGTTAGAAGAAAGAAGACAGGTTGTGCAAGCCGAAGGGGGAAAAGAAAAGTTTCTTCCTCTGAACCCTCTGAACATTCTGTTGTTGAAGGAGATTTCGATTCAAATTCTGATGAATTAGATGTTGGTGATGACGGCGGTGAAGGTGCAAAATGCCCAGTGTGCAACAAATTGTATTCGTAGGACAAGAGAAGGACAAAAATGGATTCGGTGCATACAGTGCTTTTTGTGGAGCCAAGATAAATGGAATTGACAAATTTCAGGTAAAACTACATTTATTTGCAATCGTTGTTTAAAACTTAAATGTTAATACGCGGGAGTTTCCTAGTATTAACTAATTTTTGTAAATTCTTATGTTTGCGATTTTATTACGAACTGTCAAAGTTTTGTGTGCCTTTTATACATAGGGGCCATATTTGGATCTCCTGGCTCATAAATAAAGGACTGACACTTCTTTGTATTATCATAATTTTTGTACAAAAGTTGACCTTGACGCATATAGCAAACATACTTAGGTGTATAACGACACATTCACTTGTCTTTCTTCGAGCAGTTTTGTGGATTTACAAGTGATAATAAAAAGGGGCCATATTTTGTGACCTCGCCTTACTGTGAGAGAGCACTAGGAGAAGTGGGTTGTATTCGATCAGATACAGAAATTTATGGCGTATTTTTTTGCCTGGGAAGGGAAGGCTTTGGAAGAAGATATGAGAGTGTGTAGGTGTTGCGTCAGGCGAATTTGTTGATTTTAGCTCGTTAGTGTGATAGATTAATAATTAGAAAGGAAACGACGAGCACGCTTGAATCGATTTTCTTGTGTGGAACCTATAGATTACTTGGAGTTGTTCAATTGTGATAAGAAGAGAGGGGAATGTTGTGGCTTGGGAAGGAACTCGTGTATGATAGAGTAGAGAGATGCTGAAAGCAATGAAGAGTGCTTGGCTTGAAAATCTTTGGAGAGGCTGATATAACTGCGAGGAGTAACATTATTGAAGAAGAGTATAGATCATATCAAGTCTTTGTCGACATCGAGAAAGGTCGGAGGATGCAGAACCTAAGTTCACATGGTCAGCGGTTGTAGTTGGCTTTGTCTGTTCTGGGCTCACTGTTACATTGCTAATAGGACGAGTTTGAGCGTTACTTCTCGGTTAATGATTACTATGGGATATTTCAAAATGCTAATTAGTTGCACATAATTAGGTAAAAACCTTGAGGGTGGAATCTGGAGGTGAGTCATTCCGTAATAAATGCCTTTGTTTTGGAAAGTTTTGTCTTGGCAAACTATAAGTTGTAGCAGGAGATAAAATGGTTGAGACGTTGGCAAAAAAACCGTTTGGAGTTTTTGATGATAAGGTAGACGGCTAAGAAAGCAGTGTCGCTGGCTTACTGATAGAAAAGGCTGACAGATGTTCAGTTAACGCTTTGTAGAGGATGCAAATGCATGGCAGAGCCTGGGACGTACTTGTAGCGGGCTAGACGATACAAGTTTGGTTTTGTTGATGATGAAGAATATGGGTGGCTGCATAGAACATACGCAATAAGGTGGACATAGTCAAATAGAAGTGCATAGTCTTTGGGTTTAAAAAGAAAATTCAACCGTCATTTATCGTCAGATGTTTTCTCAAAGCCAGGAGACACAAAATTGCCGGTTGCTATAGCACAAGAGACAGTGCTAAGATATGAGTGGCAGAGGCAAATTTGGGAATGGAACAGCACAAGTTAGCTGAAGCTGCTAGGTTCCAGGTCAGATGGTTATGGAATCGTTGGGTAGGAATGAGTTAGATATATTTGCTGAACAGAGAAGTGATGTTGTTGAGTTGTTTGTTAGCGCTATCATTTGATGATTTCTTAGGTTTATGGGGAGGTTTACTATCTTTTGGTTAAAAAAACCGTTTTTTTTAAATTGCACTTTTGGAGCCGTAAAAGTGTTTACAATCCACCCCTGAAACGGGTTTTCCGAATGCGGAACGGAAAATGTTTGTTATTCGCGGTTGAACAAAAAATGCACCTTCCTGAAATTAGCCTTTTTCATGCACCTGTTTCTTTCTTTCGGAGAACAAGTTATTGTACCGGTGCTTGGGAGGAAACACACAAAATTCAAATGAAAGTTTGAACGCGTGTGTTTGGAAGTTAGCCCCCAAGCATTTGCATTCTGGTGCGAAGACTGTGGAGATTGCGACCTTCCTGGCAGTGGGCTGCTTCGACGAAGGGTATTCAGCAATTCTGCAGACCATGACAGCGAAGGACGTCACCCTGGGACTCTGTCCGACGCAGTTCGCCAAGGATTCGGACGACCACCGGATTCAAGCGGCCGAAAACCGCTTGTCACCGGCCGTACGAGCGGCTTAGGAGCAGCGCGGGATGGCCCAGATCGAGCAGAACGCCCTCTGTGAGGAAGAGGAACGACTAGTTTATGGAACCGGAATAGTAGATTGAACGTACGTTGCATAATATTGCATTTCTATGTAGTCAAAACTTCAAACGCATTTTTCTCGAAATGACGTTTCTTTCTGTTTTTCTTTTTTTTTATCGCGTGGTATGGTAACTTCAAATCTACTGAACCGATTTGCATGATTCTTTGCTTCTGACGAAGCTAACTAAATTGTCTAGGAGTTGTACCTGTTTTATTGCGATCCATCAACTATAAATATTTTTACTTGGCCGACGAAGTTGAAAAATCGATGAAAAAAACCCTTTTTTTTCAAATGGCCGCCAAATAATTTAAGCGAGGTACAACTCTTAAAGAATCTTCGCTAACGTCAACTCAATTTTGATTTCAGACGAGCCGGCTGACATGTGACATACCGTGTGTGGAGGTTCAAATACGTGTGAATTCCTATGGGACCAAACTGCTGAGGTTATCGATCCCTAGCCTTAAACACTACTTAAACTAACTTATGCTAAGAACTGTAGGCGCCCTGATAGTCCCGGTCGCCTACGGTGGACTAAATGGCCGAGCGGTGACCTCTCCAGTTGTCAGGATGCTAGGAAATGGCTATAGAATCGTCAGAAACGCCAAAGAAACATTATTAATTCATAACACCTTTATTCCTGCCGAGTACAATGTAACTTGGTGATATCAATGACCTTCCACGAGTCCTCGCTGACTCGTAGCCATGACACCAGATCCGGGCCGGGCAGTCTTGCTAGCGCAGCACCGCGTGCTGTGGCGTAGCGGAGGAATGCCCTTACTTCGGCCGTGTGTGGCTGGCGGCGCCCAGCTGGGCGGCGGCTCGGTTGCGGACAGTAAGCTGCTGCGCGTGGAGGCTCTGGGTTGGAGTCCCGACGCTGTGGGCACGAGAGGCGTTCTCGTAGTGCGGAGTGTACTCTGTCCTACCCCGTCTTCTTGCCTGCTGCTCTTGGTGGCTCGTCCGCGGTGGACGGGCGGAACGGGCTGCTGTCCCCCAGCGTTGTCGACTCACCCGGTTGTGACGGCGGATGCACAGGGCCTAGGCTCCGCACGATCTCGACGACGGCTCACTGATGTGGTCAGCATTGGCGGCGAGCGAGTCTACCACGATGTCTGCTAATCCTGGGTTGATGATTGACAGCGGCAGCAGAGAGGACCAGAGCTGGTACTGTCCCCTCGCGTCTGCTGCTGGCTGGGCCGCCCTTACTGCAACATCTCCTTAGTAAAGATTAACATGTCGATCACCGAGCTGAGAGCTACGCAGCGACCCAGTACACATCTAACTGCAAGTCTAACTGCGAGTGCGAGTGCCTTGTTGCTATCCAAGCTGGCGTATATAAAGGAAGCACGAGCGACGTCCTGACGTCATGCTCGTTTGTAATGAATGCATTCGTTCCACTTATACTGCTGATTCATCTGTCGTACTCGCCCCTTAGGTGTTCTTGCGACAGAGTTACGTGTTGTTACGGCAGACTTACGCGAAGTTGCGAAATGCAGTACAGCTGACGCTACACCTCTGTCTTGCACTCTACGAGAGTCTCCGTCTAACACAAAC
This sequence comes from Schistocerca serialis cubense, assembly GCF_023864345.2. Classification (NCBI taxonomy): domain Eukaryota; kingdom Metazoa; phylum Arthropoda; class Insecta; order Orthoptera; family Acrididae; genus Schistocerca; species Schistocerca serialis. The sequence goes on from NC_064640.1 coordinate 151,466,974, forward strand.
CCGCGTGCTAAGCAATTCTCTCTCGCCTGTTGTGTGTAACCCAGCCATTGCCCCTGCGTGACGACACATTGCGATATATGTGCAATCCTCTTACTTCTTGGCCAACCTACTGCCTCTAATTCTCGGCATAGGCAACGAAACTTTGACAATATTTCACGTTTCCAACTCTTTAGTATTCTGCGACACTATAGAACAACACACACACCCATGCCCAAGGGAAGACTCGAACCTCCGGCGGGAGAGACTGAGCAATCAGTGACATGGCGCCTCTAACCGCGCGGCCACACTGCGCGGTGCGTGTAGAGGTCTACATCGAAATTTTGTTTCGTTCCGACGGCACTTCCGCCTTTGGTCTTCGACATTTCCGGTCGAAAAAATTCCAGGTGGTAGACGAAATATCAATAAACATTTTGACCAAATTTGACATTGATACCTATAACACATTCCGAGAAAAAATTCTCAAAGGACATGCTTTTTTTGGACCAAAGATATTAAACCTCCCCTTAAGAAATAGTGAGGCTAGGGTAGATAAAGGTTATCTGGCACACATCTCGAACTGAGATTTCTGATTAAAGGGTCACGAATCTGAGTCCCACCAAAGGAGGTATTTCGTCGCATTTTCGTTGAATTTGCACATTTGCTGCAAGTTTTCGCGGCTGAGAGAGGAAGGGGACGGGTGTCGGGATTAGTGGTAAAAAAGTAAATGTCGTGTGACTAGGGCCTCCTGTCGGGTAGACCGTCCGCTGGTGCAAGTCTTTCGATTGGACGCCACTTCGGCGACTTACGTGTCGATGGGGATGAAATGATTATGACACCCAGTCCCTGAGAGGAGAAAATCTCCGACCCATGGGGGAATCGAACCCGGACCCTTAGGATACACTTTCTGTCGCGCTGTCCATTCCGCTACCGTGGCCGGACGGGTTAAGTGGTGGATGAGTGGTTCAAATGGTTCAAATGGCTCTGAGCACTACGGGACTTAACTACTGTGGTGATCAGTCCCCTAGAACTTAGAACTACTTAAACCTAACTAACCTAAGGACATCACACACATCCATGACCAAGGCAGGATTCGAACCTGCGACCGTAGCAGTCGCGCGGTTCCGGACTGCGCGCCTAGAACCGCTAGACCACCGCGGCCGGCATGGATGAGTGGAAAGTTAACGCGGGAAAACAGGCCCATACCAATGTGCAAGTCTGCACTGAATGATCTTAAGATCGCATTGCATCAGCGAGTTGAGGCATTTATATGGATGAAAGAATCAGCTTGCACAACATCATAAGTATCATGCACGCGCAAACACACACACACACACACACACACACACACACAACACATAAATGTATCGAACACTTTTGGCGTGATGGTTCTGCAGTTGTTATCCTTTATCTAATCATGCACATTACAAAATGACTATGTGCTACATACTTTTGTGAATACTAACTGCCCTACATAAGCCGTATTACACTTTTTGTATAATTTTCTGTGGATGAATCTTTCGTTTTCTGTAGTTCTATTTTCCTATATCACTCTTCGCCGGCAGAACGCAGTTTACCATCACTAGCCCTCGCAGCACAGAGCGGTGGAACAAAAACGTGGTTCCTGATGTCGATGACGCCGGAGTTCACTAAGTGAACGACTAGCCGAAAACAAAGTCCACAGCAAATCGAAGTCGTTATAAGCGTGACAGACTGTTCAGGGAGCATTCCGAATCAAAATGTAACACAGACAAGGTCAATAAAGATACGAATCGATGGCGCGTGTCAAAGGCTGCAAGGAAGTAGCGAGACTAAGCGGCAAGTGTTGGGACGCGGTATTTACCGGCATTCTCGCGTCAGTGTACGGGACCACGTATTTCTACGGCTGCGTAGTGTGAAGCCTGAGGGTCTCTGACATGTCTTCCATACCTATATTCGGGTGGGACGGGTAATCAGAAACTCTGGCGGTTACTAAACCTGCCACACAAAAACGTTCAGCTCTGAATCAAGACTTGTGATAATCTAAACGGATATGGTCCTGGTTTTATTGCCTATACATTAAACGTTCCGAAAATTTCACTACTCCAGTCCTCATAATGTCTCTTTTCGAAATCTGTCCTTTTTTTGCTAATCCTAGCCAGAGCTTCAAGTCTGAATCAAGAGTAACGGAAGTTAGTAACTTTGGTTTCGCAATCATCCACATCAACTAGTCTCTTTTTCATTTTCCTGTGACACGTGTGATTGTGCAGACTCATCAGATTTTGTACCATGTCAGTTAGTTTGAAGGAGTCTTGAGTTGTGAAACTTTCAAGCATTAAAGTTACTTTAGGTATTAATTTTATCGATAAAATAACACTTCATTAAGAAAGAACGTAACAACGTTACTGCAGCGCTATTACTTTTATTGTGAATACGTGTGGAGCACACTAACAAGAAATGATTCACTCACTCCATTTTTTCAAGAGTCATTGCGAATCTAGGATGCTGTACTGAGACGTTTATTACGAAGAACAATGTATATAAAAGCACAGCTGAAGGGCTGTTGCCCACTTCGTACATAATTTGTGTAATAGCTGTGCGGTGTAACCGATTGTCTTCCCTTAACAAGAAAGCATAATCTATTAGTTATTGAAGTTATTGCCTTCAAGAGTTAATCAAGCTGTATATCGAGCTGTGAAGTCATTGGCTCATATCTTCTAATACACATCATCACACTGAACGTGTGAGGAGAAGGACAGGCTTTGTCCTCAAAATCGTATTCAGTACACAGCACGGACAATTTTTCGACCCATCCCACTCTTCTGGAACGCTTTACGAGTACAGGTGGCTGTGGTAATGTAATTAGTCGTAAACCATTCAGGCTGCTGTGAGACTACGAGTATCATATCTGATAACAATCGTATATAAATGCAGAATTATTGGTTGAGCATTGTGTGACTAGCAAGCTGCCATGAGGTGGCTGGGCCAGGCAAGTCAGAATTGGAACTGATCAGAGCATTTAGGCTATTGCAGGAGATGGCCGCTCTGTAAGTTACAGCGGCTCAGTGACTTGGAAATTTCGAAGTAGTAGGGGGAAGAGAGTGCCACCGTGTTCTTGAGGAAGTGAGGCAAGATGGCCCAGGAGTGACTATGTTAAAACTGAAATCTAACATATTCACTGACAACTCTACAACTGCTACAGAGATGCTACGAAAAATCTAATGAGTTGTCGGTTTCCCGATAGTACGACGAGTTCACTAAAATCATGATTATGTTTACAAAATTACTAATAACAAATTTATGAACAATTTGAAGTAAAATTGTTTATAAGACCAGTAACAGCTATTGACGGAAACATCCAGTGTAAGCATGTGCCCGACCATTATGTAGATCTTGGTGTCAGCAATGGAATGACTGTGTTTTGTTTAGCAAATAAACAAATAGTTATAAATTATTTACTGAACAATTCGACTAACATAGGACTACAGCACCAAGGTGGGTAATGTTGCTATGTTGCTTATTTTTTCCGCAGTTTCGTTTCAGGTATTTAAGAGTGAATAAAAGTAGTGGAACAACGAAGACATCACCCCACTCTGCATTGTTGCCAGATTTAATCAAGATGACGGATCGAAGATGACGGCGATAGATGCGGCAACGTCGCAATGACGTCGTGGCGGGAAGTTCAAATTTTGGCGGCAAGATAGGTCAATTGAGCTACCTGCACTAACCTAAGTCCCTCCCTCCCCGCTCCCCTCCCACAGAAAATGGCGGGAAGTTCAAATTTTGTTGGAAAAGAGACTCTTGGGCTACCTCCACTAACATAAGTCATCCGACCGCCACCTCTTCCTTGGAATTGGCGGAAAAAGGACTCAGCCTGTGCTGGGCTGCTGGATACGATGGACGTAAGTCTTTATTTTGCAGGCAGTCTTTATTTAAACAGCATCCAGTGTGCTCATCATGATTTCCGGAGTCCAACTGACCTACTACACAGTACCGCCACCAGAGGGCGCTGTCGTCCCTCCTGTGATGTAATCCAAGATGATAGTCCGCGGGAAATACAGCCGGAGCCAATAGGAACCCTTAATCCAGTCACGTGTTAGACTTTAGCCAGTAGGATGGCGGTATCTGGTAGCCTCGTTGGAGGTTATATAGGGCAGGCTCAGCAGGTCTGGGACCTCAGTCATGCTTAGTCAGCCAGCAGCAGCAGCAGCAGCAGCAGGAGAAGAAGAACCACGAAGCATCAACAGCAGTCGCAATCCAACACAGCCATGCAGAATAGGGAGAAATGGAAAAGTAAGTACCTCCTATCACATCTTTGTCTGTGGTTAACATTATTATTATTGTTATTACTGATTGTTTTCGCGTCTTGGTCCATATGTAATGCTTCCTCATCTTTATTCAGCGCTCGCCGTCGATGCGTCCAAACCCACAGGATCGAGCGCCAGCATGCTGATCTCTGCAGCATCCGGACCTGTAGCAACCTCAGCTGCCATCTTGTCGAGACCTGTAGATGGGATTTTAGCTGATAAGGCTAAGGCGATACGGAGAAGAAAGAATATTGGTATAGGTCAACGCATTCCAGCATTTGCAGCTGATGAAACCGCACATGGAAAAATTAAGTTGGGTGTAGGAGTAATGAATTTCAACCGAGTTATGAATGCTGCTCGTTGTGCACTAAACAAGAAGAAGGACAAGGGGGGAAGCAGAGCTGTTTGAAGAACTGTGTCCTGAAAGCGATGTATGCAACGAAAAACGCTCTGAAGCAGAAAGGTGTGTGAAGAAGAAGAGGATCGGTGAAAGCACCTCGAGTTCTACGAATACCCAAGACATCTCTCGGTTTTCTTCCATTTGTCATCCCAGCCCTTTCCGCGCTCTCGGCGGTAGGGTCCCTCGCTGGTAGTGCTGCAGCTATTGCTTAGAAGATCAAGGGCGCGCAAAACTCCCAAGTGCAGTTAGAAGAGGCAAGACGACATAACCGCATGATGGAAGCTGCAGCCCTCGGAAAAGGACTATACTTAAAATTGTACAGGAAAGGACTTAGTCTATTCACAAATAAAAAAATCCCATTAGCGGTCCTACCGGATCGACCATTTACAAATATTGGTCTATTTAAGTTAGTTAGAAACAAATTCAACATTCCAAGAGTCTGTGGTATGTGTATGCGGGACACATTACCGAAGACTATGCGGAAAACTAGTGAATGTGGTATTGTGAATTCAGATGTTGCTGGAGGCACCAGCACCCACTGGGTGTCATATGTTATGAAAAATGCGGATATCGTCTACTATTTCGACTCATTTGGTGACCTGCAACGGCCAGAAGAATTAAAACATCTACATCTATATCTACATACATACTCCGCAATCCACCATACGGTGCGTGGCGGAGGGTACCTCGTACCACAACTAGCATCTTCTCTCCCTGTTCTACTCCCAAACAGAACGAGGGAAAAATGAATGCCTATATGCCTCTGTACGAGCCCTAATCTCTCTTATCTTATCTTTGTGTTCTTTCTGCGAAATGTAAGTTGGCGGCAGTAAAATCGTACTGCAGTCAGTCTCAAATGCTGGTTCTCTAAATTTCCTCAGTAGCGATTCACGAAAAGAACGCCTCCCTTCCTCTAGAGATTCCTGAAGCATTTCCGTAACACTCGCTTGATGATCAAACCTACCAGTAACAAATCTAGCAACCAGCCTCTGAACTGCTTCTATGTCCTCCCTCAATCCGACCTGATAGGGATCCCAAACGCTCGAGCAGTACTCAAGAATAGGTCGTATTAGTGTTTTATAAGCGGTCTCCTTTACAGATGAACCACATCTTCCCAAAATTCTCCCAATGAACCGAAGACGACTCTACGCCTTCCGTACAACTGCCAATACATGCTTGTCATACCTCACATCGCTCTGCAATGTTACGCCAAATATTTAATCGACGTGACTGTGTCAAGCGCTACACTACCAATGGAGTATTCAAACACTACAGGATTCTTTTTCCTATTGATCTGCATCAATTTATCTATATTTAGAGTTAGCTGCCATTCTTTACACCAGTCACAAATTCTGTCCAAGTCATCTTGTATCCTCCTACAGTCACTCAACGACGACACCTTCCCGTACACCACAGCATCATCAGGAAACAGCCGCACATTGCTATCCACCCTATGCAAAAGATCATTTATGTAGATAGAAAACAACAGCGGACATGCCACACTTCCCTGGGGCACTCCAGATGATACACTCACCTCCGATGAACACTCACCATTGAGGACAACGTACTGGGTTCTGTTACTTAAGAAGTCTTCTACTTGGGAACCAATCCCATATGCTCGTACCTTAGTTAGGAGTCTGCAGTGGGGCCCCGATTCAAACGCTTTCCGGAAGTCAAGGAATATGGCATCGGTCTGATACCCTTCATCCATGGTTCGCAAGATATCATGTGAAAAAAGGGCGAGTTGCATTTCGCAGGAGTGATGCTTTCTAAAGCCGCGCTGATGCATGGACAGCAACTTCTCTGTCTCAAGGAAATTCATTATATTCGAACTGAGAATATGTTCGAGAATCCTGCAACAAACCGATGTTAAGGATATTGGTCTGTAATTTTGAGGATCCGTCCTTCTACCCTTCTTATATACAGACGTCACTTGCGCTTTTTTCCAGTCGCTAGGGAATTTACGTTGGGCAAGAGATTCGCCATAAATGCAAGCTAAGTAAGGAGCCAATGCAAGTAGAGTACTCTCTGTAAAACCGAATTGGAATCCCATAAGGACCTGGTGATTTACTTATTTTCAAACCATTCAGCAGCGTCACAACCCCAGGAATGTCTATCACTATGTCCTCCGTACGGGAATCTGTACGAGACTCAAACGGCGGTATGTTTGTACGATCCTTCTGCGTGAAAGATTTCTCAAATGCTAAATTTAAAATTTCAGGTTTCGTTTTGCTGTCTTCCGTTGCCAGGCCAGACTGACCAGTGAGTGACTGGATGGAAGCCTTCGACCCGCTTACCGATTTTACGTAAGACCAGAATTTCCTTGGGTTTTCAGCAAGATCTTTTGCTAAGGTATGACGGTGGTAGTGGTTGAATGCTTCGCGCATCTCTCTTTTTACAGCAGCACGAATCTCTACTAACTTAGGCCGTCCTCATCCTCCCGATCTTTCTTGTACCGTGAGTGCAACAGCCTTTGCTTCCTGAACATTCTCCGAATTGCGCTGTTAAACCACGGTGGGTCTTTTCCGTCCGTAACCCACTTTTTCGGCACATACTTGTCCACTGTGTGATTTATAATGTGTTTAAAAATTGCCCATAATTCTTCCACGTCCATCGTACCAGAAGTAAGTGAAGTCGATTCATTTACTAAGTGGGATGCTAACAACTGCTTATCTGCTCTTTCTAGTAAGAATACTCTCCTAGCCTTCTCGACCGACTTTTTAACTTTCGTAACCATGGTCGTAATGACAAGATCTTGATCACTAATCCCTGTCTTAACACTGACACCGTCGATGAGGTCTGGTATGTTCGTGGCTACCAGATCTAAAATATTTCCATTACGCGCTGGCTGTCGATTTAGCTACTCAAGACAGTTTTCGGATAATGTGTTCAAAAGTAATTCACACGACGGCTTGTCTGTACCACCTGTAATGAATCCATAGACATCCCAGTCTATACTAGGTAGGTTGAAGTCGCCTCCGACTAATATAGCATGATCCGGGTACTTCTGCGATATAGAATGTAGACTCCCTTTGAATGAATCTAGAACTGTCACTGTGGAACCTGGTGGCCGGTAATAACACCCCACAATTTATTTCTCCCAGCTCTGTTAAACGTGTCCAGATAACTTCTCAATCACACTCTACTTCGACCTCAGTAGACACAATATTTTTGTCGACTGCAATGAAGACACCACCTCCTACGGTGTCTAATCTGTCTTTCCGATACACGTTCTAACCCTCACTAAATATTTCAGAACTTGCTATCTCAGGGTTCAGCCAGGTCTCAGTCCCGAGAATAATTTGCGCGCCACACGCTTCCTGGACGGCAGTAAAGTCAGGAACTTCATTCCGAACACTCTGAAAATTTATTGCTAATATCTTGATAACTGAAGTGTCTTTACATTGAGCGCGTCTTGATTTCCTTGCCTGCACGTCGACTGGTGAGTGTTCATCAGGACACCTCGCACTACTGCCTAGCCTAAAAAAAACCCCACGTGCACGCCACAAGTACTCTGCTACCCGAGTAGCCGCTTCCTTTGTGTAGTGCACCCCTGACCGTTCTAGGGGCGTCCTACAATTCCCCACCCAATAGCGCAAGTCTAGATATCTGCAGCCAAGACCGTCACAGAGTCAACGAAGCCTCTGGTTGAGACCTTCCACTCGGCTCCAAACCAAAGGACCCCGATCCACTCACAGAAGACGTGTGTTCTACAATTTTCGGCGCTATCAGGACTTAAATACCCACCTCTGCGGACATCTATGCATCATATTTCCCTTGAAGTTTACAAAGAAGAAGAAGCAGACTATATTAGGAGGAGCTTTAAACATTACTTCATCAGTTGAGGTTCAGATGCAGTGTCGTACACTTTGACGTTAAAAGAACAATCGTCTTCCTGCCTATTGATTTGAGCGTTGGTGAATGGAGTATTGCATTGATTGGACTGGAGACGTACAACAGCATCCCAAATATCACCGAGACTAAAAACAAACTGTATCTGGATATTAATGGTGAAAAAGAAATTGTGAAAATAGAACCAGGTTCATACGACATCGACGATTTAAACGAAGTCTTAGAATAGTCTGGAAAAGAGGCTTAGCTATGTGCAAACATCAATACACTTAAATACTGGCTTTCGCAAAAGAGCAAGTTTTGAATAAGGATTCTAGTAAATTTTACAAGTCAGATCAGACTATGGACATCCCGTCCATCAGCACAATCCTAGTCGAGTGTAACATTGCAACGAACTCCTATCTCAACGACAGTCTGATTCATACTATTTACGGCTTCTTTCCCTCAGTTGCAACGGGATATAAGATTGTTGAGACTCCTGTCAATGCAATATACCTTCCAGTGACAGCTCAGACATTGGACTATTTGGAGCTGTGTATTGTGGACTAGAACAATCAGCTTGTTGACTTTCGTGGTGAGGAAATCATTATACGATTATATCTACGACAGAATGGGCGTATGGCATAAAACCAGTATACACAATCCACAGCACGTCACTTCGCTGCCAAACTGCAATGTGATAACACGTGCAAACTACGAGTTTTTTAAATCAGTTGGCTTGAAACGTCGCAATGATGTCCTCACTCAATATAACCTGTCCAGTAGAGTATGATGAGAGAATTATACTTCAGGAATACTTCTCACATAAACCTTACGCTTCAACCACATTTAAAAAATACAATAAAATTAGGATTTTCATCCAGCAGCAAGACGCACTCACGCTTCCACGCAAGATTTTCATATATATATATAGAGGGGTCATTCAGGAAAACTGACGGCAGCGATACGGTGGGATCCAAGCTTACATATAACGCTTTAGCATTCCTGTTCCAAGAGATACTCTATGAACTCAGTGGGTCTGAGATCGATCGTACACGCAATGTCAGCAGTAACATCACCCCTCAAAACATACGCCTCTGCATCACCCGCAGATTTGCATGGTTTAGAAAATGCAGGATGGTTCATAGACGATCCAGAGGCTAGAATAGTTGCAGAGTCCAAGATATTTAATGCATGGGACACTTTGAGGACATGAAACAGATTATTATGACCACTAAACAGGAACTCATTCTGGTACGGAGTGCACTCATGGAGATCAAGGGGAGAATGTAATCACAATCAGCAAGATAATATGGGAAATGTCTTACGTCAATGTATCAGACGGGGAGCATTTGAAGCTCTTAAAAGTCCTGAATTCCGGTACATTTCTGTCACTGACATTTCACTCATGGGAGGTTTTCGAGTACCCAGTGTTACCGACTGCGAGCAGACAAACATTGGCTATTAAAACCTTTTCACAACTGGATACACCTAGATTCATCATACTTGTGTTTAAGAATGATAGAAGAGGGAATATAGCAAAATGTTTCAAATGGCTCTAAGCATTATGGGACTTAACATCTGAGGTCATCAGTCCTTCAGACTTATAACTACTTAAACCTAACTAACCTAAGTACATTGCACACATCCATGCCCGAGGCAGGATTCGAATCTGCGACCATAGCAGCAGCGCGGTTCCGGACTGAAGCGCCTAGAACCGCTCAGCCACAGACGCCGGCGGGAATATAGCAAATGATTCCACCGTGTTCGGCCACTGCAAGTTAACTAATGCCAAAGTCTACCTGAATTCAGAATTTTACCCATATGACAATTACACCTGCAGTGGAATGAAAATCTTCACAGTCTAGCATACGACATGTATGCTAAGGGTCGTGCCTCTTACTATGAAAATGATGAAGAGGAAAGAGGAGGATGTCTACTCAGCCCACAGAAGTTCAAGAAGCTATCACCGATTATCGTAATAGACTGCTCAAAACAGAAAGATATAATTAAGACTGGACCTGTAGATGCGCGAACCGAATTTGAATCTTCGACAAATTTTCCAGAACACACTGCCGCATATGCTCTAGTTCTACATAACTGTGTGATCGACTACTGCCCGCTAACTGGTGCCGTCCAACGAGCTATATAAATGAGCAGGTGCTGCACCTAGAGCATTTCACGATGGTGTCTCAAGTTGTGAAGATCATTGCGGACACTTCGGGTTTCTATGATTGTGATCGTGGACAGTTCGTATTAAAAGATGTTACATTCGTAGTGTACACACAAGATGCGGAATGATAGAGACATTCTCAGCAAACATAGCATCACTAAGGTCTTTCATTTATGTGAGGTGCGCTAAGTCATGGAAGAGTGCAAATTGTTTAACACATTTCTACCATGGAATTCACCGGGTTGATTCTGGCATACCCCATAAAGATATGGTGCTGGTGCATAAATTATTCGACCACATGGACACACCATCTGCATGAAGGGGAAGGAGAAGATCTAATGGATACATCGAATCTTATAGTCTGCTGCTATTCAAGACCTGGAATTCTACAGGTGTCCTTCTCTCCAGCAGCTCAAGAAGATGTATGAATATAGTGTTGCTGTGTCATCTTATGAAAATGTAAAATTACTTTTAAGCTGGACGAGAAATATATGAAATTTTACCTCACAACCTCTGAGTTCTTTTTTTTCTTTTTTTTTCAACCCTGTTCCCACTTTGACATACATGGATTTAACCACATGCTATGTCTGTGGTTTTCTTCAAGCGCAGGAGATATAATTTTAGATGTGACTGCTATACATATTTGGAAGCGAACACGATTATGTGCCTTCTGCTCCCAATTTGTGCTGCACGATAGGCGTAATTCCATGCAACCATTCTATTTATTTTGTTATCTTCCATCTTAAAATTTACCTCCTTAATAGTACTAATCTTTAGCAGAACTAATGTCATTTGTGAACTGCACAGCCTTTACATACATGTACATACATAATGCAATAGGGCATATGTTTCTTTGCAAATAACAACAAAGACATATGGTGAAGAATTTTTTTCTTCATTTATTAAATTCACACAAATACAATATAGCTCCTAATGTACAACATAATTATTGAGATACAATGTAGTTTTTGAAGTACAATATAGTATTCTTGAGGTATAAGTTGACTCTCTATTCCAATGCAGAAATACTTTTAACTTACTCGCTACAACAGTAACATTGGTCAGATTTTAAAAAAAATATTAATCTACGCTAAAAACTAATGTGGAAATACTTTCTTTACTACAACTAAATCCACAGCCCAACTAGTATAGCTTTCTCAATACTTCTGATGGACTATGCATGTTTAGAATGTAAATTCAACAGTCCCCAATAGCAAAGGATTTTACAATAACAATTCTGATGAGCTGGGGGCTATATAGATATACATACACTTAAAAACTATTCTGACTTGGATGACTAGCGGCAGGTGAAAAACTTAAAATCTATCCTATTTATAAGACGCATACGGAGCATATACATATACACACACACACACACACACACACACACACACACACACACACACATATATATATATATATATATATATATATATATATATATATATATACCACACACATATACAGGGTTATTACAAATGATTGAAGCGATTTCACAGCTCTACAATAACTTTATTATTTGAGATATTTTCACAATGCTTTTCACACACATACAAAAACTGAAAAAGTTTTTTTTAGGCATTCACAAATGTTCGATATGTGCCCCTTTAGTGATTCGGCACACATCAAGCCGATAATCAAGTTCCTCCCACACTCGGTGCAGCATGTCCCCATCAATGAGTTCGAAAGCATCGTTGATGCGAGCTCGTAGTTCTGGCACGTTTCTTGGTAGAGGAGGTTTAAACACTGAATCTTTCACATAACCCCACAGAAAGAAATCGCATGGGGTTAAGTTGGGAGAGCGTGGAGGCCATGGCATGAATTGCTGATCATGATCTCCACCACGATCGATCCATCGGTTTTCCAATCTCCTATTTAAGAAATGCCGAACATCATGATGGAAGTGCGGTGAGCACCATCCTGTTCAAAGATAAAGTCGGCGCTGTCGGTCTCCAATTGTGGCATGAGCCAATTTTCCAGCATGTCCAGATACATGTGTCCTGTAACGTTTTTTTCACAGAAGAAAAAGGGGCCGTAAACTTTAAACCGTGAGATTGCACAAAACACGTTAACTTTTGGTGAATTGCGAATTTGCTGCACGAATGCGTGAGGATTCTCTACCGCCCAGATACGCACATTGTGTCTGTTCACTTCACCATTAAGAAAAAATGTTGCTTCATCACTGAAAACAAGTTTCGCACTGAACGCATCCTCTTCCATGAGCTGTTGCAACCGCGCCGAAAATTCAAAGCGTTTGACTTTGTCATCGGGTGTCAGGGCTTGTAGCAATTGTAAACGGTAAGGCTTCTGCTTTAGCCTTTTCCGTAAGATTTTCCAAACCGTCGGCTGTGGTACGTTTAGCTCCCTGCTTGCTTTATTCGTCGACTTCCGCGGGCTACGCATGAAACTTGCCCGCACGCGTTCAACCGTTTCTTCGCTCACTGCAGGCCGACCCGTTGATTTCCCCTTACGGAGGCATCCAGAAGCTTTCAACTGCGCATAGCATCGCCGAATGGAGTTAGCAGTTGGTGGATCCTTGTTGAACTTCGTCCTGAAGTGTCGTTGCACTGTTATGACTGACTGATGTGAGTGCATTTCAAGCACGACATACGCTTTCTCGGCTCCTGTCGCCATTTTGTCTCACTGCGCTCTCGAGCGCTCTGGCGGCAGAAACCTGAAGTGCGGCTTCAGCCAAACAAAACTTTATGAGTTTTTCTACGTATCTGTAGTGTGTCGTGACCATATGTCAATGAATGGAGCTACAGTGAATTTATGAAATTGCTTCAATCATTTGTAATAGGCGACAGGCCGATTTTAGACTGCAGCACAGTGTACACCTCGTGTAATGTCGATCGAATACTGATGTGCCCTACCATATGTGTTGGCTGCGCTGCAGCACCGCAAACAGCACTGCACAGGCACCACAAATAGTCTTCGACAGAGAGGGCTCTCGATGCCATACAACACACACCCTTAGCCCGCCTCTGGATGGCACCTTCCAATGTGTGATACACATACATTTTTGAGTGTAGACCTTCAAACTCCACAATAGGCAATCCATTCCCCTCGTCCTTCATAAGACCAACAACCTTCTTTTCCTGTGGAATAATACCATAAGGATTATCGGCCGTGTATGAGGATCTGTCGAATTCGTTACCATGGCACCTCATTACTTCATATGGATCGCAGTTCTTCACCCAGTATATGATGCTATCAGTATCCACATTACGTTATTTAGGATTAGCGAAATGAGTTTTCGCAAACTCATAATGAAAGCGGAACATGTGGAGTTTGGGCATGTCTAATATGCACATCGCCACATAAATAGGTTTCGTAAACTCTACTGCAGTCTTCGCCATCTCCACAACAACAACGGTCTTATTGGCAATGCATTTTCTTACTCCATAACGCCCATCCCATTCGGTTCTAATCAAAATTTCAGACCGTTCCCTCAAATTCTCCATTGTTTTAGCAAAAACTGAATTATTCATTAATTTGTAAAAATCTTTCTCAAAGTCACATGTTGTGGAAGCTCTCTGTCTCGTATTCAAATCAATATACTCCTTCAACCAGGCAGACAGTTTGAAGGAGGTAGCCTGGGTGATTCTAACCAGCCCCATACCCAAGATGATAATGAATAATGTATCTCCGCTTATCGCCCAGCGTTGTCACCAATTTTGGTGTGGAGCCTACTTGTGGAACTAGTTGCTCTGGGCACAGCGGCAAATCGGCGTGTACTTCATCCAAACTAATACGGTATGTGAGTTCTGCCTCTACCACACACCCTACATCAGAATCAGCTGCCATACCCCCCCTCCCCCCCCCCCACCCCCGCAGCATTTTTCCACCTGGCATTCGTCTTCGGGCATCCATCGAAACTCACCAATCGGTGGTGATTGCTGCATGACATGGCGTGTCTGTATAAGTTATTTACATCCAGGTACATTATGTAATTCGAATCAAGGGATACATTGAATCTGTCACCCATCTGCGGGTTATTTGGCTTCGCGTGCTTATGGACACATTAGCAAAGTCCACCAAGGATCCCTCACTCAAAGAAAAGAAGCATGTCAATAATTCAATGCTGCACTTCGTTTACTTGAGCACCTCTTCCCAAGACAACCCAGGTGGCGTGTAATAAAAGGTGGGATTCAGAGAATATGTGGTCATGCACAGACCCCGGAGCTTCTCGAAAACATCACCAGGCAAGCGCACGTCTGTGTCCATGTGAAGCCGTGCATACTCTCCTAAAGTGGAAACACTGAGTTCCCACCAGACATTCTGGCATCCATTATGGATGCTGGAGAATGCAGTTATGTCGGCTAGCCTGGTTTCGTAGAGTTTCACCACACTGTCCACATACTCACGTGGGAAAACCCCCTTCCTAGTCACAAGTTGAAACTTTTCGTCGTCAGGAGTTGTAACACTTATATCGATTAGAAGTAGGTTTATATTATGTAACTGTGTAGCTGCAATTATGGAGTGTATGGAGCGTGTATTCTGTGTTAGTTAAGGTCATTGATTTGTGACAGGAAATTTAGAGTTTTGTAAAATATATATGAAAAAGGTAACATGATTTCTTATAATAATGAATTTTTATAATATGTGAATGATTGTAAGAAAGACAATGTTGATTGGAAACTGGTTCATGCTTATGGAACTTGTATTATAAAATGTAAAATATGTAGAAAAGTCCCTCTGCAACGAAAGTGGCTTGCCGCGATGTAAAAGGTGGTTTTGGCGGTCTAACTGGGCGGCTCCTTGGTGGGTACGGTAGGCAGTAAGTGGCTAGCCGTAGCACAGGACACTTCGACAGTGCCAAGACAGGCAATCGAAAGCTGCTTTGCAAGGAATTTTGCCTCAGACTTGGATATGGCTATTACTTGGTATTCTCAGCAAAAAGAAATGGATCTAATATGTTGAAAACCCGACGCGAAGAAGAAATTATATAGAGCATTCGAACCTCAAGAACCATGAGTGCAGTTAGCCGCCATGTCGCTTGGCAGCAAAACTTTGCCACTGCTTCACTAACTTCATACATCCAGGTATGTATAGGGGCATGGATCAGTTAATTAGTGTGTGTGGTTTTATAATAATCCAAATGTTATAAATCTGTGTTCGGAACCGTATCTTCTGTCCTGATCACGAACCTGTTCAGAGTCCTCTCCTTAGTGCTAATAAAAGCGAGTATCCTGTTTTAAATCAACTATTATTGCTTTCAAGTGTTCTAAAGTGGTTGCTTTTGTTTGTCAACTGTGAAAGGAGTAGCAACAGTTAAAGTTACAACCACAAAAGTGAAGTCAGATAGGATTTTGCTAAGGTACTCTTAGTTTATTCCAAAGTAGAGTTTTACAGGACTATAGTGCCAGACTGTCTAAATGTTATTGTCTAAAATATCTGCCACACAGATGATAAAAAAATGAGGTAAGTTAAGCTCATTTCAAACATAACATCGTGTTGGTTACTATCATGAATGATGCCTTTCTCTTTTTAGTTAATTGAGCTCAATGTTGAATATTTTGCCTTACAAAGTAAAATACAATCTATTCCAAGTGAAGTTAAGGATTAGCTGTGTTTGAATTATTCTTTTCTATTGAAATAATCATAGAGCTTGACTACTGTCACTATGCTAGTTTATGGGTCCCCATCATATTCTTTACGTATTAGAAAGATAGCAATAATAGTCCAACTATCTTTCTAATATGTGAAGAATATGATGGGGACCTATAAACTAGTACAGTGTCACTAGTCAAGCTCTATGGTTATTTCAGTAGAAAAGACTAATTGAAACAAAGCTAATCCTTATATAATTTGTATTTTTACATGTCAGATAAGACAGAAGTCCCTCATGTCCCAATTTAGTTCTGCATTTCATGCAGTAGCATTTCGGTATCGGTTTAAGTGATGAGCTTGAGTGTAACTATTATCTATGATTACTGATGTATGCATTATTGGTAACGGCTGCTGCACACTGCTCAGAGTGCCTTGCATCAGTTTGTATTCTGTGTGCTATTGAACGGGAAATATTAATGAAAGTAACTTCAACCACCAATATTCAATTTTTTTAAAAATGTATTTCCAAATTCAAGTGCCCAATTGGGCTGGCGACCGTTAATTTTTTTTTTCATTCACATATGAATTTTACCACTTTCATTAATTCCGAAGCTTAAAGTCTATTTAGTTTTTATGTTAATTTCTCTATATTCAAAATTAGAAATTAAGTTGTGGAAGAAAACGTGTATGTGTCTTGGTAGCTGGTACTTCAAATTGCACGCATTGTGAGCTGCACACGGAACTTCCCCATAAGATGACAGTGGTCCTTATCAGGAGTTTACGCTTTTCCGTCTATCGGCAGACGATAGGTATGACAATCAACCGAGTTACTGTACAAATCATCATTCTCCTTTGAGTTGGCCGTGGGAACGCTGTCGCTGTAAAAGTTATCAACCTCCCATGAAAGGCTTTCGAGCTCAGTGAGAAGACAAACCTCAGGATTATCCCCAGAGTAAGATTTGTAGTGGTTAAGACTGGAATCATATGACGATAGAATTTGGTTCGCTGCCGCATATGGTACGTGTTTTTCTGCAAAGGTGGTATGTGAGGCTGTAGGGTCACCTTCAGAGCAGATCACAGGAACGAGGAGGCATTCAAAATCGGCATACACTACATATCGGCATCGCTCCTCGTGGTGAGAATTCTAGAACTTGATGAATTTGTTTTCCTCAGTAGCTGTACTGGGTCCTTGGATGCACCACTAATAACTTATGTGAGGAGAAATAATTCAGGCACTTTAAGCGAATATGCTGCTTACCATTATATTTAGTCATTTGGGTGGAAAGGAGTTGGGACATGTCTTTGATCCAAACATAGGGATAACTATCAGCTTCAGAGAAGAGCAACATGTTTACATGCGACTCACGCTCACTGGCAAATTTTGAGAAATGTTTGCCGGCCGGTGTGGCTGTGCGGTTCTAGGCGCTTCAGTCTGGAACCACGTGACCGCTACGGTCGCAGGTTCGAATCCTGCCTCGGGCATGGATGTGTGTGATGTCCTTAGGTTAGTTAGGTTTCATTAGTTCTAAGTTCTAGGCGACTGATGACCTCAGAAGTTAAGTCGCATAGTGCTCAGAGCCATTTGAACCATTTTTTTGAGAAATGTTGGGGGCCGATAACAGTATGCTTGTCTTCTTCATCTGACTTTCTTTTCTTCTCCAGGCCATAAACATGAACTGATATTCTGGTTTTCTGCGCCTCAAATTTAGGTATGTCCAGGATCTTGATGGGGAACTCGATACCATCAAAGTTGTAACTCCTACGAATATTATCACCTACATGGTATGTACTTAGACGCTCAGGATGAGTCTTTCAATCATACTTTCCTTCGAAAGCCAGGACTGACCATGCAAAACAAGCCTGACCCTTTCTATTTTCGACATTAATACATGTCTGCCTATTAGCTGTATCTTTAGGTAGCTTGATATAGCTAGGTCTCCCATTTACTGGATCTTAGCCATATGTATGGATATCCAAATGTGGTATTCGGCTGAGTGCTTTAGATGGGCCTCTGACCTGCATCTCAAAAAACTGGGCCAATATAGCACTCAATGTGGATTTACGAAACCACACGGCGATTGACGTGCTCCGCGTTATAATGCCATCCCCCCTCCCCCCCCCCCCCCCCCCCCAAAGATAATGAAGAGTTGTCTCTTCAACACCAGAATCAACTTTTTTTTTGGGGGGGGGAGGGTGCGATAATTAGATGCAGAGCACCGCACTGCATTTAATGGCGGGATACCGCGGATCATTGACTACCTTGAGGTGTTCCATTTCCATGACAGGAAGGCATGCCCTTAGAAAACCAACAGGTCACGGTACCCTCCTGCCGGGTTCTCGATCTTCGTGAACGAGATTCACTCCTCAAAGATGTCTGCAATCACCGACTATTCTATCTGCGGTATGGTATCACTTACCTGATGTCCTTCACTAAAAGGACAGGAGAGAGAACTGCCACTAGCCACAGGATGTTCTCTATTACTATTAATACTGCTTTGAGTCCACCCCGTTGATGATGATGTTGGGGAGGAGCAAGTCGGTATGGGCCGAGGAACACATACCTTGGGTTTAAACCGATTCTGACAAGGCTGATATGATGATGATGATGATGGAGGAGGATGTTGCAGTGCTGCCGGGTCAGAGCGATGGGAGCGATGGGAGTGCGCTCCCTGCCGCCGTTGGATAAGCAGCTGCCAGCAGCAAGTAGTATACTCTTAGCTCACTTATTTGTTACATAGTTTAATTCTTAATTTCTTTGCGTGTTTTTGGTTACTTGCATTGTTTAATTCATAAATTTCTGGCGTATTATAGTATTTTAGAGTTGTAGCATCGCGCTTTAGTACCTGAAAAATGTAAACTCGCGTAGTCTCCTTCTGCCGCCGAGCAGTGTGTCAGCAGTGCGCAAGTAGCAGCATTACTGCATTTACTAGGCAACCTTGTATTTTAATAACCGTTTAAATTTTGTGTTGAATTGTTTGTGCTCTCTGTGGATTAGTTCAGACGTTCTTTGCACGACAGTTTTTAGCATGGATAGGGACTGCGACTGCTGTGTTCGGATGCGGGCTGAGTTGGTATCCCTTCGCTCCTAGCTTCAGGCACTGTTAGCATCGGTCACAGAGCTTGAGGCTGTTGCCAATGGGCATCACTGTGGGGGTCCGGATGGGGGTTTGTCGGGGACGGCCAGCTCGTCCCAAGCATCCCCTGATCATACTACGGATGTGGCTGACCGGGATACTGCCCACATTGAGGCCGACCCCTCACCTGTGGTAGAGTGGGAGGTCATCTTGAGGTGTGGCAGGGGGCGAAAGACATTCCAGAGGGATGAACGGAAGGCCTCTCCAGTTTGTCTGACGAACCGGTTTCAGGCTCTGTCTCCAGCTGATACTGATCTTTGGCTGGACATGGCTGATTGTCCTGTTACAGAGGTTGCCCCCCAGTCTGCAAGATTTGGGCGGTCGCAGAGAGTGGGCTTACTGGTAGTTGGGAGCTCCAACGTCAGGCGCGTAATGGGGCCCCTTAGTGATATGGCAGCAAGAGAGGGGAAGAAAACCAATGTACACTCCGTGTGCATAACGGGGGGAGTCATTCCAGATGTGGAAAGGGTCCTTCCAGATGCCATGAAGGGTACACGGTGCAGCCATCTGCAGGTGGTCGCTCATGTCGGCACCAATGATGTGTGTCGCTATGGATCGGAGGAAATCCTCTCTGGCTTCCGGTGACTATCTGATTTGGTGAAGACTGCCAGTCTTGCTAGCGGAATGAAAGCAGAGTTCACCATCTGCAGCATCGTCGACAGGACTGACTGCGGACCTTTGGTACAGAGCCGAGTGTAGGGTCTGAATCAGAGGCTGAGACGGTTCTGCGACCGTGTGGGCTGCAGATTCCTCGACTTGCGCCATAGGTTGGTGGGGTTTCGGGTTCCGCTGGATAGGTCACGAGTCCACTAGACACAGCAGGCCGCTACACGGGTAACAGGTGTTGGGTGGCGTGGACTGGGCGGTTTTTTAGGTTAGATGGCCTCGGGCAATTACAGAAAGGGCAACAGCCTCAAAGGGTGCGGGGCAAAGTCAGGACATGCGGGGACCAAGCAGCAATCGTATTGTAATTGTAAACTGTCGAAGCTGCATTGGTAAAGTACCGGAACTTCAAGCGCTGATAGAAAGCACCGAAGCTAAAATCGTTATAGGTACGGAAAGCTGGCTGAAGCCAGAGATAAATTCTGCCAAAATTTTTACAAAGGCACAGACGGTGTTTAGAAAGGACAGATTACGAAATTGTTAAAGCTTTCGTGGCCACTTATTGACAAACTGCCTATTGGCTTCTGTCTCGGGTTCTTCGGCCGACGTTCATCTGATGATTTTTCTGACGTTTCGCCAGCACGAGTGGCTGGCATTGTCAAAGCCACAGTAACTACTGTAATTTCGAAAGTTTGTCCGCCTGAAAATGTACTGTTGTCCCAAGCATATTGCAACAAACGGTGTATTTCTATCGCTGCTCGTTCAGTTTTTATTGCCGTTTCAAATATACCGGTCATTTTTGAAACACCCTGTATTTACATAGACACGTGACAGCAGAATTCTGACTGTATACCCGGAATCAGAGGCGACTTCCAACTGCTGGCTGCTGGTGACAGCGGCCTGAGAGCAATCGCTCGAGCTCCTGCGTTTGTCTGTGCGGTGGTGACTCACGGCGGTGGCAGTGCGAGCGTGCGTTGCAGCCTCTGATACGCTGCAGTTGACGATAGCTCAAATGTGTTTTTTACGTGCAGTGAGTGTGCACTGCATTGTTTTCGCCTGTTCAAGCGTCATGAGCATGGTTGCATATCGTTACACATGCATTATCTTTTGACAATTTACGAGTAGTTTGCAGGTCTGTAGGCTATGTAGTGTGAGCAAAGCACATCAGTGCGGGTGTTTTGCATCAGTGTAATAATTAAACTATGTGAAATCCGTCCGTAAATAAATTTTATGCACTATTTCGACAGTTTATAGCTTGCCGCGGTGGTCTAGCGGTTCTAGGCGCTCAGTCCGGAACCGCGCGACTGCTACGGTCGCAGGTTCGAATCCTGCCTCGGGCATGGATGTGTGTGATGTCCTTAGGTTAGTTAGGTTTAAGTAGTTCTAAGTTCTAGGGGACTGATGACCACAGATGTTAAGTCCCATAGTGCTCAGAGCCATTTGAACCATTTTTTTTTTCGACAGTTTATAATTAATGAACGTGTCCGCAGAGCGTTTTACATGCATTATTTCGGTGATTTACGAGTAGTTTGCAGGTCTGAAGTGTGACACCAAGCACATCACAGCGAGCATTTGTATTAGTGTAATAAATGGACTATGTGAAATTCATCCCTAAATAAATTGTTCCAAAATAAATAAAGTACACTTCTTCCTCTTTCCAGCAGCCCAGAACAGGCTGAGTCCTTTTCCCGCCATTTTCCCCCAGATCGCCATCTTGGATTATGTCATGGAAAGGCTGACAGCGCCCTCTGGTGGCGGTACTGTGTAATAGGTCAGTTGGACTCTGGACTTCACAGTGAACACACTGGATCAAGGTACTGCCTCTAATTGTTTAAATAAAGACTGCCTGCAAAATAAAGACTTACATCCAACCTATCCAGCAGAGGCTGAGTACTTTTCCCGCCAATTCCAAGGAAGAGGTGGCAGTCGGACGACTTAGGTTAGTGGAAGTAGCCCAAGTGACCTATTTTCCTGTCATTTTCTTAGGTTAGTGGAGGTAGCCCATGTGTCCTTTTTTCCACCAAAATTTGTACTTCCCACCATTTCCTTCGGGAGGGGACGGGATAGGGGAGAGGAGGAGGTTAGGTTAGTGGAGGGAGCCCAACTGACCTATTTTTCCAGCCAAAATCTGAACTTCCCACCACGACGTCATTGCGAAATTGCCATATGTATTGCCGCCATGTTGTATGTGCAATATTGAATAAATTTGGCAACAATGCAACATGGGGCCATATGAAGCTTGTCCCCCTACCAATAAGGTCAGTTATTACTATTATGTTTTAAACTGAATAATGAGATACGATGTTCTCAGTCAACCAAAGGTATATGTTGCATCAATATAGATGTATAGATGATATAATAAAGCTTATTTCACGATTTGTGCTCAAGTTTTAAGTTACCATACTGAGTAAGGTAGTGCTCACATGACTAAGTTTCTTAATAGGCAGGCAGAGCAGAGCTCAGGTTCCTTTCATCATCTTTTTATGGTCGGTGGGGTTGGTTTTTGTAAGATATTTTGGGAGCAGAGAGAATCTTAAGTTTATATAGCATTCGGACTTAGATACATTTTTGGTATCTGGCAATTTAGAACTTGGAAATATTATCGATGTGCACTAGTTAGGGACTTGTAAATGTTTTGGAACACAGAATGCTAGTAGACTTAAGACTGGCAGTCGGGTTAATAGTGATGGACTGTTTCGATCACGGGGAATTTGTCACTGTATAAAGGCATGTATGAAGCTGTTAAACTTCGAGATTTCGCTGCAGTTTTAATGATTCTGTTGCTCAGCTCCAAGCTCTTAGACCACTACGTTACTGCCTAAGACTGCTCTGCCTGAACTGTCAAATTATTTATTTTATACTGCCTTGAATATGTAATTTGTTCAGTAAAATCCCATGGGAGGTCACTATTCGACTAGATTTATGTGCTATTTTAATAAATATATTTTCAGAGATTAGTCCATTTGTTGTACTCCATATTGTCACTACGAGATCCTCTCTTAATGTTTTTCTTTGATGATCACAATCCATCTACCGATTTGTTTAGTTGTATCGATATTTGTCTTTGCTGATTAAAATGATTCATGAATAATCCAAGCTTCTGATAGGGCACATGGCAACAGTGCATGACCAAATACGTTTTGATCTGTTGACTCGCATTAAAACCTGAGGTCGTGCATTCGATCGCTGCTGGTCAGGTAGCAACAAAATGATTTTCACTGGCTTTTAATTTCGCACTGTTATTACCCGTTTTCCAGTGAAGTTTTACTGGCTGCTACACAACACCATTTGTGCTAATAACGTGGTGGTGACAGATCTCCGAAAAGTTCCTTAACGATATCGTATCCAGTAACAGGGTACTCTCCAACAGAGGTAGTAGCCACCACTTACAGTAATACTAGCAATACAGAACATTAGAAATGCAAATTCCTTCGAAAGGCAGTCATTTTGTGTTGTGTTCTGTTCCTGATAGTCAAAGAGTACCATGGAAATTTTATGAATGAAATTTATTTGCAGCATGCCAAAGAGAAAACTTAGTGAAGTGCTTCACAGAATAGCTCTGTAAAAAACATCAATATTCGCGATACACATCTCCAAAAGAAATCAAGCAGTGTAAAATGTCTACCTTGCCTTGTTTTGAGTGCTATATCAACGAACAATGTTGAGAATGAATCTTCCACGCTACAGTCGACTGTGCATTCTTTTGAAATTTCCTGATATATTAATAGTCGCTGTGTGAGTGGGGTGGGGGAGACCTTATGTCCACCTTTTGAAAATGATGTAATGTAATCTGTTATTTTATATTTAAAAATTTAGAAACTGTTATTGTTTATAATGAATCCTTTTACCAGATTCCATATACGTATTAAATTTTTCAGTTAAGTGCAACCCAAAAATTTAAGACTCAGGAATAGATGTCACTTGCCCCCATGAATTTCATATTCAATATCTCCATTATCAGGGCGTTACTTACACATCATTATCTCTTTAAAAAGAATGTTGTGAGTAAAAGTCAAGAACAATGTTCGAAATTGGCATTTTGAATAATTTTTCCCTCCCCTTTTCCCTCAATGTTTTTCAAAATGTATTGACATTGCTAAGAATGTGGTAGAAGGCATTTTCAGGTTGTGGACCCTACTCACAGATCACAACTTCTTTAAAATGTATCTTCTTAATATACACTCCTGGAAATTGAAATAAGAACACCGTGAATTCATTGTCCCAGGAAGGGGAAACTTTATTGACACATTCCTGGGGTCAGATACATCACATGATCACACTGACAGAACCACAGGCACATAGACACAGGCAACAGAGCATGCACAATGTCGGCACTAGTACAGTGTATATCCACCTTTCGCAGCAATGCAGGCTGCTATTCTCCCATGGAGACGATCGTAGAGATGCTGGATGTAGTCCTGTGGAACGGCTTGCCATGCAATTTCCACCTGGCGCCTCAGTTGGACCAGCGTTCGTGCTGGACGTGCAGACCGCGTGAGACGACGCTTCATCCAGTCCCAAACATGCTCAATGGGGGACAGATCCGGAGATCTTGCTGGCCAGGGTAGTTGACTTACACCTTCTAGAGCACGTTGGGTGGCACGGGATACATGCGGACGTGCATTGTCCTGTTGGAACAGCAAGTTCCCTTGCCGGTCTAGGAATGGAAGAACGATGGGTTCGATGACGGTTTGGATGTACCGTGCACTATTCAGTGTCCCCTCGACGATCACCAGTGGTGTACGGCCAGTGTAGGAGATCGCTCCCCACACCATGATGCCGGGTGTTGGCCCTGTGTGCCTCGGTCGTATGCAGTCCTGATTGTGGCGCTCACCTGCACGGCGCCAAACACGCATACAACCATCATTGGCACCAAGGCAGAAGCGACTCTCATCGCTGAAGACGACACGTCTCCATTCGTCCCTCCATTCACGCCTGTCGCGACACCACTGGAGGCGGGCTGCACGATGTTGGGGCGTGAGCGGAAGACGGCCTAACGGTGTGCGGGACCGTAGTCCAGCTTCATGGAGACGGTTGCGAATGGTCCTCGCCGATACCCCAGGAGCAACAGTGTCCCTAATTTGCTGGGAAGTGGCGGTGCGGTCCCCTACGGCACTGCGTAGGATCCTGCGGTCTTGGCGTGCATCCGTGCGTTGCTGCGGTCCGGTCCCAGGTCGACGGGCACGTGCACCTTCCGCCGACCACTGGCGACAACATCGATGTACTGTGGAGACCTCACGCCCCACGTGTTGAGCAATTCGGCGGTACGTCCACCCGGCCTCCCGCATGCCCACTATACGCCCTCGCTCGAAGTCCGTCAACTGCACATACGGTTCACGTCCACGCTGTCGCGGCATGCTACCGGTGTTAAAGACTGCGATGGAGCTCCGTATGCCACGGCAAACTGGCTGACACTGACGGCGGCGGTGCACAAATGCTGCGCAGCGAGCGCCATTCGACGGCCAACACCGCGGTTCCTGGTGTGTCCGCTGTGCCGTGCGTGTGATCATTGCTTGTACAGCCCTCTCGCAGTGTCCGGAGCAAGTATGGTGGGTCTGACACACCGGTGTCAATGTGTTCTTTTTTCCATTTCCAGGAGTGTATATCAAAAGCAATTAACGAATTATGTTTACCTTAACTTTTTAGGATGATCGTAAAGGACCATTACGCCCTCCCCCTTCCCTGGTAATGCGCATTAGGAAAAATGCGCTGGTATTGCTAGGGTTAAAATGTGTACCAGGCTGGGACTCGAACCCAGAACCTCTACTTTAGGGATAATGTTCTTAATGACTGAGCTATAGAGGCACGAATTATGGTCCCTCTACCGCTTCAATTCATTCAGTTTCCCACACCTGTTTTCCAAACTTCTAGAAAACACGCTTCTCTGCGTATTCAGAGTTCTTCAGTTGATCGGTGATAAAAAGTGTTCACCTGAATTGCCTTTCTCATATATGACAAAATCTAAATCTTCTGGGAACGATTCATTTCAAGGAAAAATAAGCCTGGACCACAGGATACCATCGCCGAAAGAAGCTCCTTCTTGATCTGACATTAGGAGCTGTGGTAGAGAAGCGGTGATAGAGGATGATTGCACAAATAGGTGATTAGGTTCGGACATCAGTTTCACCTTTCATGCTCTCCGATAACAGCTCTTTCCACATCCGGAGGACCAATACCAGTAAAATGATTAAGACTCGTTACTGAGGATGGTTCGAAACGGCCCGATTCTTGCTGTTTCTGTATGTACGATGTAGACCAAATCGGTTATGAACACCTATCAGAGATTGAGTCTTTTATGTTTCAACATGTAACGTATTTCAGCATTACATCTTCATCGTATCTGTGGTGACTCGTGAAGCTGCATGTGCTCCAATAACATGCAAGGCAAATGAGCTCATTGATCAGTAAGCAATTATGTATCGCACTGTGACTTCGATAGAAGGAAAAAGAATGATCACAGTAGAACCAACTTCAGTAAGTCGCGCAACTACTAACTGGGTTGCATAGTTTGGATACTTGAACTTGAAATACTGTGAAAATCACTCTTAAGATTCAAATAGAATTACAGACTGTACAAATGTTCGGTTTATAGCTGTACACAGTGCAGTGGGATCCTGGCCCTTGATTGCAAACACACTGCTTTAACATAAAAATGGTTAACTGTTGAAACACCAATCTAGATCATTTGAATATTGACGTAACTCGTAAGATTAAATTTGCGTGAGCTATTACGAAATGCTGAAAGGATGAATACCATGCTATGTACAAGTTATTTCGCAGAGCCATGATGATACACACGCTGTAGAGAGAATCTGTCACTACAACTATGCATTCACGAACCAGTATCAGAACTCATCTTTACAGTAGAAGTTTGCACGTGCTAAGAAAGGGGTGATTACTACTATTAATTGGGGAAAGCGGTATATCAAGTGAGTTATTTCATTATCTGAACAATTTGTACCCAGCGAATCAGCATAAAGGGAATGGTTTCAACAGGTGTGCACAAGGTGACGTCCGACGATATATAACTGAGTTCATAATATTTCGAACAGAGTGGCTGCGACACGATCCAGTAACCAGCCTCCAACTTACTTATAGAACCAGGACGCTGAAACTCTGTAATATCTAGCGCGTAAATATAGGTTCACCTCGACAATTTATTACAATAAAGTACACAAAATGTCAGCAAAATAAACTGTCCGATACGAATCTCACACGAATGAAATGATCCAAAATCTTCCTTATCAGCAATTACTGCAAATAAATGAAACAGTCTCACCAAATTTACGATCTGCTGCCACCACTTCAGAACTCCTCACTCGACGATGCGGAACCAAGTGTGATTTCAAGGTAAACAAAAGCGTCTGTCAAGCTAACCGCTCTGCTTCGTCATTTGATGATGATGATGTTTGGTTTGTGAGGCGCCCAACTGCGAGGTCATCAGCTCCCAGACAAAGTCACAATTTATACACAGTCCAATTTCTACCACAGTCCAATCTAGCCACTGTCACGAATGTGGATGAAATGATAAGGACAATAGAAACACCCAAACCCCGGGCAGAGGAACTCCCCTACTCGGGGGGCAGTCGAACCAGGGACCCCATCATCGGCAGACAGCAACGCTAGCCACTAGACCACGAGCTGCCAACACACGGTCATTTATTGGTATCTTGCGGAGATAAGAAAAGCTAAACTTGGTCTCCGGCAGTGCCTCTGAGAGACACAACTCAAAGAGTCTGCACTGCATGTCAATACTGGTTACTGAACGTCTTCGTGAAAGTTTGCAAAGAAAAGATCACGAATTAAAGAAACAAAACTGTAGCGAAAACTGAAAGTGCCGTTTAACACCTAGTCCACAGTCTTGTGTGTTAAGTCAGTCGAGAAACATTTGAAAATTAAATAAAATACAGTAGATAAAACAGCAATATGAGGATACGAAAAATTTTAATGAAAGAAAAATCCATTTTTTCGTATTTGTCTTTTTTACAGTAACAAGATAGAAGATAGATCTTGAACCAAGTGTAAACACTAAGCTCAGAGTCCAATTCGATATGAAGAGAAACGACACGGGCACCAAAAATTTTTGTGTATATTTATGGAATATGTCTTTACACCATTTGAAACTTACCTGATTACTAATAGTTTAGAGCTCCGAAATAAAAACCTGTGAGTGATGCTCACTCGTCAGCACAATAAATAGCTTTGCATGTTATGCAATATTCTATTAATAATTTGACCATTAGGAAAAGTCGAAACACCATTACATTAAAACAACATCTTTGCGTATTACTTATTATATTTGTTAAATAAGGGTAGTCTAATACCGGAAAAATTGTAGGAAGTGCGGTTTAAAAATCGAAGCCAATTAAACAATAATGAAGTATTTAGTCAAATTCAAAACAAACATGAAACTTCATTCGGAGTGACTCTGGTAAAACAAAAACACAGGAAGCTGCCACGAGAGAGAAATATAATAATATGGGTTTTTGATTGACACCATTAGGGAGACAAAAACAGGAACAAATTCAGTGCTCCTCATATGCGCAACTCGAATTTCCAAAAGTACAGGAAAAATTACCCAAAGGGCTTCGCAAGCAAAATGCACAATGAAGAAAACATATTGCTACCTGTTAAGAGTGCGGACTCTGATATGTTGAACTAACACCTCACTCTAAAGCCAAAAACGACACGTAATTCCAACTGCACCATCAGCATGGGACGACAGCCGGGAAACAAATGATAGTCGGTTCGAGACAACTCCCAGGTAATGAAAAATAGTCGGAATGGGAATGCTCTTAGGAAACGAATTATGGGAATTTAAAGTTCTCTGTACTCAGCCCATACTTTCTTTGGATAAGTGGCAGCAAGCTTGCAGCCAATGTGAGGAATATAAATGTGCTTCGAAGCGTGAAAATAGAAGAAAACGGCCCAAAAGTTACCCTGATATGGCATAGAAATATGTATAGACAATTCCTAAGAATGGTACGAGTTTGAACGGTGTTTAACTACTGATTAATGAAGCATGCAAAGTGTCTACAAGGGGAAACATTCGCAGTATTGATGGAACAGAAAATACTGTTGAGAAGAGGCTAAAATTTGTCGGGTGTCGTGAGACAGGAAACGAAGGATTCATGTTGGCATCTGTGCTGTAAAGGTACCTGCTACATCTCTAGTGGGGAATTGGGGGCCAGAACACCCTTGGGCCCACACATCAGAGATTAACTCCTGGAAATAGCGAAGTAGGCACTGAGAACCGCCCCAGAATTGCTACCCTCCCTGATCAAAGCTTTCTTGCTGAAGCTCCACAGTAGGCACGGATGTCCCTAATTCGCAGCTTCACATGAGAACCTTCCAGCTAGCAGCAAATATTGTGTACTGTCCACTTTGTATATAAAGTAAAACGTAACTGAACTGATACAGGACCGAGAAGCAACCTGTACCACTCATTTTACATCAAATCCTCGTCGCTTCAAAAACAATTATGTGAATATTTCTTTTATGGTTCATTCGTTCGTCACAAGGTTTGGGCACAGCTGAAAAATTGACTGGTCCTACAACTGTAAGAGAAAATGAAATATAACTGTCTTCCTACTGGAAAGTAATACATGAAAGACATGTTATGGCTAACGTGAAGTTTAAAGCTACATAAAAGAAAGGAAATTTCGGTAAATAATTTCTTGTCCCTATGTAAATATCAGAGACAAAATAATTCTAAGATACATTGAAAAATTCACTCTCACTTGGAGAGGAAAATATAAATCACTTATGTTCCTGCCTGCTTTGGTGTCGAGGCTTGATTTACAAGCGAGGTTTTCAAATGACTTAAAATCTAATAGATTTATCTGTGTGGTTCCACAGTTCTTCAGTTTATGTACATATCATTGGGGAAGCATACAAGGTGTCCCCCTAAGGCGTTTACACTGCTTGAACTTTAATAACTTGAACAAAAGCAACAAAATTATGAATGTTTGAGTCACATAGATGGTATCGACATTTCTGATGATGTTTTAATGTTGACGATATTCAAAATGTTCTCTGTCGGCAACAATACAGCATCTGTAACTCTGCGGAACAGATCGACACATATGTGTTAAGGTTGTCACTGACATGGATTCACAGGCAGTCACAGTCCCCTCTCTCATGTCATTCAGCGGACGAGGCTTTTTGGCGTAGACGGTGTCCTTCATAGTACCCTACAGTAAGAAGTCAACACTTCCCCGACGGCCCAACCACCTCTCAAGAAATGTTTCATCCAGGAATTGCCGCAGTCACGATAGTACTGAAATAGTGTAAATTCTTGTTGAGGGTTACAGAATCTTCATCTCGGTACTAGTTGCTGCAGCATGTTAAAATACTATACACCTGTCTCTGTTTCTTCATAAAAATAATCTCACTACAAGTCTTCCGACAGACATACCACACCACAGTGGTAACCCAGGAACATTACCAGCTCGTAGTTGCGTAACATGGGAATTAACTTTTACCAGGTACACACAGCTGTGGCGACTGATGGTTCCATTCATTTTAAGGGTCGCCTCAGCAGACCAGAAATGGTCATCAGTCAATTGCATATCATCGCAAATTCATACACAATGTTCGAGACACCTATCCGGATCATCTTCATTCGTCGCTTGAAGCAATCTGTGAATGTAGGGTTTCCACTTTGCTTGCTTTAAAATGCAATTAACACTTGATCTGCTTACACCTGATACACGCGCAGCTTACCGTATGGGTCTTCTGGCAATAGTGTGAAGACATGTACCACTTTCGCCCGCAACTGATTTTTTCCTGCTTCACCGTCTCTTCTTCAGGTCATGCACACTTCCTTCTCTCTCAAATATGCCCTTTAAATTCGTTATTGTTACACTTGATGGTGCAATAGCGAAGTCTGCCCGCCATCGTCTCTGAATTTCTTTCATGTTCTGACATTTCTAACAACACTTAAATTTCATTTTCTTTGCTCCAAGAACATGTTTCCAGGCATCTTGTTATTTACACGTAGTCCTGGCAACTGAAGAAAAAGAAAAGCAAATGAATGTCTACACACACTATAGAACGAATAAAAATAACTTGGTAGTTGACACTTCACGCCTTGTCGCTGCTTTCCTCCAATCAGAGCGCTCAATGTCACGCCCGAGCCGTTTTCCGTTGCCAAACTGCCACAATTAGTTCACTTTCAGTTCCTTGTCCGGATTTCTTTCTTGATGTGTTTGAGTTCCAAATTCTGGATATAGCCTTTTTGTTTCGTATTTCATCACACATGACAACCACACACACACGCACACACACACACACACACACACACACACACACACACACACACACACACAATGAAGTTAACGAAATACACACGTCTTATACATGACACTAACCAGACATTACTGGATTCTTCCGCACAAGCCGCAATTCAGAATCATTTATACAGTTATTATAAGCACAGAGAACGGCTTACGTTAGGTAAGCTTCTCACGAGATTATATGAAGCAAAATTCCTGAAGGCTGTCAGTCAATCGTTGCGACATGGATACCAGCGTAATCACATAGAGTGCAGGTTAGCGTAGAAACCTCATGTGTGGACGGTCGAAGTTTTGAATTTCATCAAATGCAGCGAAACTTTTCGTTTTTACAAATCTAATCAAAAGACTTTGAGTATCAGTTTTATTCATTTAAATGGTTTGAACGTATTGTTTTATTTCTAATACTTGGCCGCGTCATTTTCGTCATCGTATTGACTTTTTTTCGCTCCTATTTTTCTTTATATCATTTATTTTTCTACTGCAATCGGCCTGTGGTACCTAAAATCTGCTACCAAGTGCCAACGAGGACTGATCATCGGTTGGTAACGCTGCATCCCTTGTAGCTGATGTGAGGGCAGTTTGAGGTAACCAGTGACAGTAAGAAATTACAACGTGCTTTTAAAGCTAAAACTGGAATTTTTCTGCGGGATATGGCTATGCAAA
Organism: Schistocerca serialis cubense; assembly: GCF_023864345.2. Classification (NCBI taxonomy): domain Eukaryota; kingdom Metazoa; phylum Arthropoda; class Insecta; order Orthoptera; family Acrididae; genus Schistocerca; species Schistocerca serialis. The sequence continues at coordinate 151,498,890 of NC_064640.1, forward strand.
TAAGCATATTATGTAGTTTTTCCGTCTTGAGTTTGCTCCAAGAGGTTAGCCTTAAATGCCGGGAACAAAGCGATGGTGCTTTTAGTTCTGCCGCAGATTGTTTATCACCATTTTCTCGGCTACACTGCACATCATGAGCTTGTGATTAGATTAGGACATGAGTTTAAATTCAGGGCTACAAAACCCATCGTCTGCCGCATTTCCGTCATTCTTCACTTAAAATCAGCTGTCGATAGAGCATCTCCCATTTCCGTCATACCTCGCGGCGACCACTAGCGGCAAATCACAGACTGTCAAGTAATTTTAATCGGACTATGATCGTGAGACCAACATATAATCACAAATGGATCAGGTTAATAACATTAATACCTCCTCAGTTATTTAAGTTCAAACAGTGCAAACCATTTAGTGGGACATCCTAGATTTCCCTATCATGTGCATGTTAACATAATTATCTCAAATAAAAAATAACTGCATCAAATTAAAAAGAAAGTGAGCAAACATTTAATCAAATGAGATACCTAATGGCAAAAAGATTTTTCTAAAATTTATGCACTGATTAATGGCAAAGGTGTTTACGCACGAGAAAAAACTTATAACTAAGTGTAAAACTTTGCAGAAATTAATTACATATCAAATAGAGATGCCAGCACAATGGCATATGAACCAGATCATGCTTAAAATTTACATATTATGATTTAAGGCAAAGGAGTTTGTCCAAGATGCACTTACTGCTACGTATGACTCTGACAAAAATTTATTATTTAGCAAGAAGACATGCCAGCATGACAAAAACATTAAAATCCTAGGTTTAAGATATTGATTGAGGGACAAATAACGAAAGTGTTCGTGCAGAAAAAGACTTTTAACTACAAATAAAAACAAGTCTGTGAAAAGAATGTAACTGTTTAACAAAGATCATATGGCAGCATAATGGCAAACGGAAATGGCTCATATTTAAAGATTTACCTTTCTGTACATGCGAAAAGTGTTTATGAAAGAAAAAACTTATGACTAATTATATAAAAAATTAATCGCTAAAAAAAGAAAAATGGCAACTGCAAACGTTTTATTGGTTTAATTTCACTCTGTAAACGTTCAAGTCCGCACAAATTTATTCTAAGATACTAACCTATTCACCCATATTTGTTTATCTCTTTACAAATCTGCTGACGCCGCATACGGCGGCAAAAATTTGATTACGAAGAGATTGTCGAGTATGTACCTGGCGTTGCTCTGAGTCTCAAACCATCAGTACCCAGGCGTGCTGGGTTTGATTTAAGTCTGGAGACTTGGCACGACAAGTTCTTGGTATCTGTTCACCAAATTTTCGGTGTTATTGCTGCTGCTGCTATGTTTACGAACTGGATTGTAGACATTTGTTATGGCAGATAAAGAGATTGAATGATTAGCAGCAGATGCTTCTAAAACGCGAATTCCGATTACATCATTACCCTATTCCAATTGTGGTCGTACAGTCCAAGACAGCGAAGCTTATCTTTCTACCGGGTTGCCCGTTCATGAAGTAGCTACCACGCCAACTACGTGTGTTAGTGGTACCTACCAAAACACACCTTAACCGTTTTAAAAAAATTAATAATTCTAGTATAAATGGTGTTACATTAATTAAAAGAAACGTATGTTTATACTATACTTCTTTCTGTTGCGTATTGATGAATATTTTATTTGAAAAACCTATGAATTATCTTGATAAAATACACACATCAAAGAAAGTTCTGCATCACCTCGGTTCCGAGAGTTCCGGAACCTGTACACAAAATTGGAATGGAGATCAACAAATACATCATTTCCGCCATTTTTATTGCTCATAAAACCACACATTACATGTTGTACCACCATAGAGCGAGATCTTCAGAGGTGAGGTCTAGACTGCTGTATACACCGGTACCTGCACGTCCTCTTGCATTGATGCATGCCTGTAGTCGTCGTGGCATACAAGTTCATCAAGGCACTGTTGGTCCAGATTGCTCCACTCCTCAACGGTGTTCCGGCGTAGGTCCATCAGAGTAGTTGGTGGGTCACGTCATCCATAAACAGCCCTAATCAATCTATCCCAGGCATGTTCGATAGGGTTCATGTCTTGAGAACATGCTGGCCACTCTGATCGAGCGACGTCGTTAACATGATTGAACTCATTCACAAGATGTGCACGATGGGAGGGCGAATTGTCGTCCGTGAAGACGAATGTCTCGTCAGTGCTGCCGATATGGTTGCTCATCGGTAGGAGGATGGGATTCACGGATCGTACAGCCGTTATGGCGCCTTCCATGACCATCAGCGGCATAAGTAGGCCCCACATAATGCCACGCTAAAACAGCAGCATTCGCTGGACGGTGTGTGTAAGGCGATAAGCCTGGCCAGGTTGCCTCCAAACACGTCTCTGACGATTGTCTGGTTGAAGGCATATGCGACACTCATCAGTGAAGAGAACGTGATACTAATCCTGAGCAGTCCATTCGGCATGTTGTTGGGCCCATCTGTACCGCGCTGCATGGTGCTGTGGTTGCAAAGATGGACTTCGTCATGGACGTTTGGAGTAACGTTGCGCATCATGCAGCATATTGCGCACAGTTTGAGTCGTAACACGACGTCCTGTGGCATCACGAAAATCATTATTCAACATGGTGGCGTTGCTGTCAGGGTTCCTCTGCTCCATAATCCGTAGTTAGCGATCATCCACTGCAGTAGGAGCCCTTGGGCGTCCTGAGCGAGGTATGTCATCGACAGTTCCTGTCTCTCTGTGTCTCCTCCATGTGCGAACAACAAGCAGCGCCGGATAGCCGAGTGGTCGAGTGATCTGAGGCGCCTTGGCACGGTTCGCGCGGCTGCCCCCGTCGGAGGTTCGAGTCCTCCCTCGGGCATGGGTGTGTGTGTTGTCCTTAGCGTAAGTTAGTTTAAGTTAGATTAAATAGTGTGTAAACGAAGGGACCGAAGACCTCAGCAGTTTCGTCCCTTAGGAACTTACCACAAATTTTCAAACTTTTTTCCGAACAACATCGCTTTGGTGCATTCCGAGACGCCCGGACACTTGCCTTGTTGTGAGCCCTTCCTGGCACAAAGTAACAATGCAGACACGATCGAACCGCGGTATTGACCGTGTAGGCATGGTTGAACTACAGACAACACGAGCCGTGTACCTCCTTCATGGTAGCATGACTGGAATTGATCGGCTGTTGGGCCCCCTCCGTCTAATAGGCGCTACTCATGCGTGGTTGTTTACATATTTGGGCGGATTTAGTGACATCTGTGAATAGACAAAGGGACTGCATCTGTGATACAATATCCACAGTGAACGTCTATCTTCAGGAGTGCTGGAAACTGGGGTGATGCAAAACTTTTTTTGATGTGTACTCCTGTATGATGCCCTTTAAGCACTCTAGGATGACAGTGTTTATTATTAACAATGCTACTAATATTCGTGAGGTTACAGGATTCGTCTGCTGACGAGGGATTAGTACTTCCGTTAATTGTGTGCCAGGAAGAACTAATATATCCATTCTGTTTACAAACAACAGTGTGTCTGATTTTAGGGTTCTTGTATACCATTGTCGTCTTTTTTTGGCTTCATCTTCGTACCTTCAGTACAAAACTATTTTTTCGGCAGGCAGAAACTCTGCTTTCAAAATCACTAATGAACATTTACAGCAAACCTCCGGCAAACTGTTTTGCATAGGTATCCCTGGTTTCTAACTGAAGATGAATTGAATTGTTAAACCACACATTTCACTTACTTTTTTAGCCTAAGTTGACTCTAATTTCATTAATTAAGGAAAATACGAAAAACCCGTCGAATTGTTTTCGTTATCTAAATTCTTCATGATCTGATATTCTTGTATTATCTGTCTTAACATTTATTTTTTTCTAATGCTTCGCAGCTGACTTGTCACATAGTATCTTAGCGCTTTCTGGTAATTTATGTATATTACTTATTACTACTGCTTAAGTTACTGGTGTTGTGACTTCGCAAGACAGCCAAGCCACTAGGAGGTGAAGCCGAAAGGCACGCGTTTAGGCTCACGCAGGCTGGCGTGAGGTCTGGAACAGGTAAAGTAATTATACTAGCAAGAAAAGTACGTAGCTGTTGGAATACGTAACTTTAATCCATAATTGGTGAACATCGGTCTGACGGTACATGCATCACAAGATAAATAGCAATTGATAATGGCGCCTTGCTAGGTCGTAGCAAATGACGTAGCTGAAGGCTATGCTAACTATCGTCTCGGCACATGAGAGCGTAATTTGTCAGTGAACCATCGCTAGCAAAGTCGGCTGTACAACTGGGGCGAGTGCTAGGAAGTCTCTCTAGACCTGACGTGTAGCGGCGCTCGGTCTGCAAATCACTGATAGTGGCGACACGCGGGTCCGACGTATACTACCGGACCGCAGCCGATTTAAAGGCTACCACCTAGCAAGTGTGGTGTCTGGCGGTGACACCACAACTGGGATTGTCACTCAGTGGCATACTGCGTGTTTCTGCAAATATGTAGTGTATACTGGCTCGCCAATTCTACATGGTACGTGAACATGTGTGGTCATTTCATATATTAGGCACAGTCCATTAATTTCTTGTCTTACTGTACAGATCTGTCCGCCTCAGCTGAGTAATCAACGCAGCTGACTGCCATGCGGACGACTCGGGTTCTATTCCTGGAACTGCCAGGGAAATTTCCTTAATGGAACGACTGCAATGGGGTGAATCCTGCCACGTGGTGCCAATTGCTGCTTGACCGAGTAGTAGCGGCTGCAGGTCATGAAAACTAACAACGCCCGGGAGAGCGGTGTGCTAACCCACGCACCTGCATATCGTCTCCAGTGACGCCCTGCACGAAGGATCACACGGTGGTCGGTCGGTCCCGATTTACGTAGATTGCTTATATTGCTTATATTGCTTACTGATATTGTCACATCAAATTCACTGCACAGATATGGTGAAGGTATAACACTGAAATGTGAAATAGGTTGAAAAATAGGAGAAGAGTAAGAGCTACTATCTGAGCTGATGTGGACTGAAAATTGCGTGCTCGTAAGATATGACTAGGAGACACAAACTGTCGTCCTACTTAATTTTGTGAGTGAAAGCTGTCCTTTGGTGTTAATCTTTCCTCTAGAAAAAGTTCTGAATCATTATATATCTAAAATGCCGGAACAGATGGCCTACCCGGTATTTGGATGCTGCTCTGGCTTTAACAAACGTAGCTCTTGAAGGTTATAAGTGATGTAACAAAGCAAACATGAATAAGAGGCTAAATTTTAGGAAGCTTCGCACAGATTACGAGACTAGCCATTTTTACGTATTATACATTTAGAAAGTTATAAGCTTCTTTTGTCCTCAGATCTCAGAAGTGGAGGTGTTCATTAATAGTTACTTACTAATGAAAATCTTATAGATATATTAAAAGTTCAGGCGCGTATGATTTATTTAGTTTGAAATGGTATAGCAGATGTTTAGGAATACCTGCCTCTCCGACCAGTATTAAAGGTTGTTATTACTTTAAGATGATCATCTCTTCTAGAATTTAAATTGGCGTCAGTAATGAAACCTTTTGTATAATGAAAAAGATAACAGTTCCTTCGTATTGTACATTGTGTTTCAGTACATACAGAGCGACTACAGAAGTGACGACCAATGAAACACACATCACTAACACTCGAGTTGTAGAAGAGAACAGGATACGTCAGGCTCGTATATAGCATCTGACAAGGCGGCATCAAGAAGGAAATATGCCGCTTCCATTTAGATAAGCGGACAGCTGCTCGTAAGTTGTCCGCATTCGGAAATCATTTTTAGTCGTGTCATGATTACCGTCCGCCAAACAGCACCTTTATATTACAGTCAGGCGGAGGGACGCGTTCTCCGTAATCAGATGCGGTGTCGCCGCTTGAAGGCCGGAGAATGGCTGCGTGGGCTGCGGGCCGCCTATTTCTTGTAGGGCACGCGAGAACAGAACACGGGCCAGGGCGCGGCCTCCTCACACATCACGCCACGTGCTCCCAGCCGGCTCGCTTGCTGACTTACCACTAAATGTGTCTTCTCACGTAGCCTTTCCCGTTCCTCACTGACATCTACCCAGAAGGAATGGAGCGAATTATTTTAAAACTGTGCCCTGAGTGATTGGTGGAAAATAAGAATTGTAGGCAGCCGGTTATTGCCATGATCGCATCAATACAGATAATTTAACCCAAGCCTCTAGTCTTCTGTAATTACTGTTTTCACTTAGACACGTTATACGTAGCAGTATCTCCTGGCAAGGGAATGGGATGTGGAGGAGGGAGGAGGGGGGTGGGAGCGGGTAGAGAGAAAGAGAGAGAGATCTAAATGCAACATGCTGACTTACCAGTAAATGTGTCTTCTCACGTAGCCTTCCCCGTTTCTTACTGACATCTACCCAGAAGGAATTTCTGTATTTGGCACAGATTGAGAAGAATATAACTTCTGTGTTTTCTTGAGTAAACGATATTTCAGCGTTAAGAAGTACCTTTCTACAGAATAATGCTGAAGATTAGATGGGTAGATCACAAACTAATGAGGAGGTATTGAATAGAATAGGGGAAAAGAGGAGTTTGTGGCACAACTTGACGAGAAGAAGGGATCGGTTGGTAGGACATGTTCTGAGGCATCAAGGGATCACAAATTTAGCATTGGAGGGCAGCGTGGAGGGTAAAAATCGTAGAGGGAGACCAAGAGATGAATACACTAAGCAGATTCAGAAGGATGTAGGTTGCAGTAGGTACTGGGAGATGAAGAAACTTGCACAGGATAGGGTAGCATGGAGAGCTGCATCAAACCAGTCTCAGGGCTGAAGACCACAACAACACAACAAGAAGTACTTGCATTTATGTAAATTTCTGCTTACATATAGTAAGCTCTAGAGAGTACGTGTTCATGTGGACCCGAGACCTCACAGATAACAGAAAACCACCGACAATTCCAGATAAACATCATTTTACGGGAAACTGTGTAAAGTTGATGCATTAAGTTGTTCTGAAAGCTGTGCTGATGTTCAAGACAATAAAAGTGGGTTAAAAGTTGTGAGCTACCTGGGGAAGTTAACCTTGCATTACTGAGCAACTGTTTTACCACGTATCCAGTCCAGCTTTCCAAATTTCCAACCAGACTAACATTAATTATAATCTTTTAATAGTCATCTTACGACAACCGGTGATATATATATATATATATATATATATATATATATATATATATATATATATATATATATATATATACATATAAAAAGAGAATTTAAATAAAAAGAAATAAATCAGTTTATATTTGGACATTTATTTTAACATTGATCATTGTTCCGTTAAAATTTCAGCATATTAAACTTGATTCATAACTAAACTCGTGCCTTATTTAGGATTGTGAAAATGTGAGTTTGTAATCTTACGGAACACATCAAATATGGTGCCAAGATTGGGAGACTGCATACAACACTGTATTCATAAAATAACACATGAAGAGCGTTGAAACATATGCGAGAGGAAATTAACCACAACGAACCAATTCAATTTTCACGGAAAGAAGTTACGTTCGTAGCTCAATCCTGTCCGTCATGAAATTACTACGCACTGGTATACTAAATTCATACTAACTCTCTGTGAAATCTTCCCGAAAAGAATAGCTGAGGGCTACTTTGATGCTTACACCACATGCTTCACGTGGTCAACTTGATTTACACAAAGATTGTAGCTCCACAATAACTTTGATAATTAAAATAAATTACATCGAAACGCAATTTACAAAAGAAAAACCTCGAACTGGTTACGATCGTCTTACTATTAACCTGATGGGCCAAACAATTGTATAAGCACGTGGTACAGGTCTCACAAAGTATGCCCCACATGGGTTGAACATAAAGAAAAGTTGCTATATTGAAAAATAATGTCAGGACGAGACGTTATAATCTCACGCATATTCTCATTTAAGATTGATGATCTTAGTTAGAGTTACAGATCATCAACACGTGGTTCCACTTTAAGATCTAAACCTGAAATAAAGGTGATTAAATCTTCAGTTAGGCTGAACTTAAGAAATCCATTGTCCTACGGACTTAGCAGAGACGCGCTTAGCTGGAGACCTTACCACTTCAGACGCTCGCCGCAGACAGTCTGCCGTGGGCCCCTCCTGAGGGTGCCTCACAGATACAAACGGAAGTGACCAGAGAGGCAGCTTCCTATACCAACATGACAAGGGACAGACAGGATCATACCAAGAATAGAAACCTCTTTGCTTTTAGAAAGTGTAGCAACCTGTTCCGACATTGGTCCTACTGTTCTCTAGCAGAAAGGCTAGTCTGCTACCATCAAGCATGCAACTAGAAATACATTTGCTCATTCATCCTTTCACACAGAAGGTAAGAGGGATGACAGTATCTTATCATATACAGTATATAAAAGAAAGCGGATGTAGGTTCCGTATGAGACTGTGTGACATGAATTACATATAAGCTGTGTTTTAAAGTGTAGTAGTGTAACAGATCGTTCTTGATTATGTGTAAAAGTAACACATTCCACTGCTCAGTCTCCTCCCAGATAAAGTCAGAAACACCACAGTAAATTTAGAAGTGGAATTTATGCCGTAAATGACAACAGATTTAAGAAATTAACGTGAAAGGAATCCAACAGAGACCTTTCAACTGCTGTTTACTGTACGTATAAAACACGTTACATGTCAAATTTTTAAGCTGTCTGTGATAATTATGAGTAATCCGCTGAAAACTGATAACTTACTTCCAGAATCATTCTTAAAACAACATGTATTTCGTAGCACTTCCTTTCAGTTAAGTTTCGTTAAATAACCGTCCATTTTTTATGTTTATATTTTCACATTCGCCATTTTCCTGACGATTGTCCTCATTTTTTCGAAGCGTCAAAACATCGGTACAATCAAACAAATTTTTGGCCTGCATACTATGAAAACTCAATAAAGCGTTTCAGTTCCTCGTTGTACGTGATAACGCGTTCCTCGGTCGCTTAGTCCTCGTTGTCTTCCTCTCGGAACATAGTTTCATTATCTCCCCGTTACTTTCTGTTCAAGCTCCGGCTCATATGCATGGCTGTTTAACCACTCGTTGATGTTTCTAAGTGCATACAGTCAGAAATTAGCTCTATTACAAGCAAAGTATCTCAGGCTTCATGTTGTATTTATTTAAAAAATGCGTCCATGACTAATCCCGGCTAATCAAGAACGTGGCGTATTATAATGAAGTTTGGTTGTCGCTCGTAAGCAGTTAAGTCCCTCTACACCCTAAAAATATGACTATATTTTAATATAAAGCTGCGAGTACATATTTTATAGGTGAGAGGTTTCAGTGGCGCCTTGTGTGCCTCCCCTCATTTAATATAAAAATAAAGCACAGCTGTCCACTATCAGGTGTGCTTATGTGCTTAGCTATCAGATGACTTGAAAGTACGACTGTAATTTAAAATTCGCCATGACTCCCAGTACTCGTACAATGGCAACTAGGAATCTGTGCTACTTGAGAGTAGCATTGTCAATTTAATGGTTAATTGTGTATAGGCTTTTATTAACAAATCGGTGCTGCGACGAAACTACGGTTTTGTGTTGATGCATGGGTGTTGAGTTTAGGTTCGACTGTGTCGTACATGGATTTGTTTTCAGATGTTGTTCCTTTCAAATTAGGCAGTGGTCATATTTATTTATTTAAACAGCGCCTCCGAATAGAGTGATGAATGTAGACTTCTGTGTTATTCGACGTGCTGAAATTATCAGGTACGGAACTTTTCCTTATCTTCCTGATTTATGTTGTCCAGAGTCCAGGTGTTTCGTTATCGTCTCTTTTGTAGTGACAACTTTTAAACGGCTATTTGGAATGTGCTGCATTTGTCACGTGGAGAGTGTATCATAGCAAAGCTCCAACTGAAACTGTAACAGCCAGCGATAGGATTTCGTGGTTTCCAAACTATGTTGATTGGCTTTCATGTGAGACACACTTTTGATGTACAGTAAGTAGTTGACTGCTTAAAATTCGTTTCCTATCGCGTAGTACATACATGTATAAAAAAATTTCTTATTTAGCATTTCTTACAATCAGCATACACCCCTCTGTTTCTCTAGTCTTTGATAACAATACGTAGTTACACGTCCAGTACGCTTGTACGTCGGTACTATTAAGATGTAAACTATATATAATTCATGGTTCCATGAGGGTGTAGCTTACGACCACAGGAACTCTATAACAGAAATAAAATTAACTGCTTTCTTTGTTTGTATTACTTTTTTAACGTCGTAATGCCACAAAATCCTCAAAAGTCCAGAATGAGATTTTCACCCTGCAGCGGAGCGTGCGCTGATATGAAACTTCCTGGCAGATTAAAACTGTGAACCAGACCGAGACTTGAACTCGATCCAGAGTTCGAGTCTCGGTCCGGCTCACAATTTTAATCTGCTAGGAAGTTTCCTCAAAAGTCCTTTAACTGCAACAGAAATGTACACCAAAGAATGTGGTGAGTAGCAGATCGTCAACATCAGCAGTCCTATGATTAAATCCGCATTGTGGTGAGTGTACTCGACTGGATAATGCCTGCAGAGGACCATTCTGTTATTGAAGAATGCTGAACAATACTCCAATCGAGCACACTACAATGTGTACGGAAAGAGTCATCAACACGTTACAAGAAACAAAATAATACTGATGGTGACAACATGTTGTTGTTCTGGTAGCTGTCGTGACCTTCACTCCGAATTATTAAAGTCATTGTCTCCCTCTACAATTTTTAAAGCACGCTATCCTCCATTAAGAACTAACGATTCTTTGATACCTCAGGACGTTTTCTATCAAATCGATTCCTACCTTTTGTCAGATTATGGCATCAGTTTCGTTTCTTACTCATTTCGATTCAGTACCTCCTAATTTGCTATATCATCTACCCATCTAATCTTCAGCATTTTTCTATAGCAACACATTTCAAAATATTGTAGTCTATTCTTGTTTGGAATGCCTGTCGGTTACCTTTCACTTCCGAACGTGGTTGCACGTCAGGCATATACGTTCTGAATAGACTTCAAAACCCTTAAAATGATACTACATGCTAACAAATTCCTCTGTTTGAGAATTGCCTTTCTTCCTAATTCCAGTCTGCATCTATATCCTCTCTTCTTAAGCCATCATCAGTTATTTTACTGTTAAAATTTCAAAACTCGTCGACTAATTTTTGTGTCTCATTTCCTAATGAAATTCCCTCAGTATCGCCTGATTTAACCGTATTGCAAGTCATTACTCTTGTTTTACTTTTGTTTATGTTCATCTTATAATCTCTTTTTAAGACACTACTCTGTCCGTTCAAGTGTTCATCCAAATACTTTGCCGTCTCTGGCAGAATTACATTATCGTTGGCAAACCTTAAAGTATTTGTCTCTTCTTCATGAACTTTTATTCGCTTCCCAAGTTTCTCCTTGGTTTCCCTTACTGCTTATCGAATAACGTCGGGGATAGGCTATAACAATGTCATACTCTCTCCTCAACTTCCGCTTCCCTTTCATGCCCTTACAACTGCAGTCTTGTTTCTGTACAAGTTGCGATAAATTTTCGCTCCCTGTGTTTATCCCTGCCACCATCAGAATTTCAAAGAGAGCACCCCAGACAAAACTGTCAAATGCTTTCTGTAACCGTACAGATGATAAAACCTAGCTTGCCTATCTTCTACGATTAGTCGTGGGGTCAGTATTGTCTGTCGTTTTCCTACATTTCACCGGAACCCAAACATTTCGCGAGACACTACTGAAAAAACTTAGAGAATCGGCACTTGCGACTGACTGCAGAAATATTATACTGCCGCCAATGCACATTTCACTTAATGGTCTCGAATACAAGATAAGAGAAATTAGTGCTCACACGGACGCATATAGATATTCATTTTTCTTTCGCTCAAGTAGAACAGGAAAGAGAACGCCCAGGATTGGTACAAGGGTGTCAGCTTCTATTAGTTTCCCATTATTCTGTAAATGACTTCCTGTTGATGATCACGACAGTAGCACACAGAGAGCCGATCAGTTTCACCGTTTACTACAAAAGAGTTCCTAGGCGCCGGACGATAACAATCAGCTCTTTTTTCAAAGTCATTTGTGTCAGAGTATTTCCCTATTTGTAGCCCGTATCGTTGCTACAATGTTTCTCCATTCGTCTCCGCTCAACCTACCTTAATTCCTTACCACGTCCACGTCACATATCCGCTGTGCCAACTGCTTGCATCCAGTCTTGCAGTTCGATGACACACCTGAGGCCGGACATGTAGGATTTATTAAGACATACGATAGGATGCGGAAGAGATTTTTCTGGTTAGGTTCATTTAGGAGTGTCCGTCACTATGTGTCGCCCTGAGAAGAGGAGAAAGGCAGTTCCTCAGAAACCACCTGGCCGACTCATACCAATTCCACCAGCCGAAGCGCCTTTCCATCGTGTTGGGATTGACCTCCTCGGACGATTTCCAACGTCTGCTAGTGGCAACAGATTGATTATTCTATGCACTGATTATCTGACACGCTATGCCATTACAGAAGCCGTGAAAACAGCCGAAGCATTCGAGGTAGCCAAATTCACCGTAGAAGACATTGTATTAATACACGGTGCCCAAGGTCGTTAATTACGGATTGAGGGAAAGTTTTTCAATCGAATCTTGTGGCAGAGATAAACCGTCGGTGCAACATTACTCATCAGATGACGACTGCCTACCACCCGCAAACTAACGGGCTTACTGAACGCCTTAATAAGACCTTGGCCGACATGCTATCAGTGTTCGTCAATGTTGAGCAGAGCAACTAGGATGAGGTGCTACCTTTCGTGATGTTCGTCTACAACACCGCTAAACAAGACACCACAGGATTTAGGCCATTTTTCCTGGTGCATGAGCGTGTGGCGACGACGACGATGGACATTGTGTTTCCGTTACATCCTGATGACGAGGGCAACGGCTATATCGGCTAGGTGTTAAGGAAGCTCGGCAGTTATCTCGACTCCGCACGCTACTGGCTCAAGAAAACGATCACCGATGGTATGGCGGAGCCACCGCCCCGTCGTTTACCAGCCTGGTGATCTCGTCTGGATCTTCACTCATGTTCGGAATGTTGGTCTCTCTGAGAATCTCCTCAGGCACTACTTCGGACCTTATAAGGTTGTAAGACAGTTGTCTGATGATACTTATGAAGTTGAAGATTTCGACCTGGACATAAGACAACGAAAGATCAGAGATACGGTCTACGTCCTTCGAATGAAGCCCTATAACGATCCTGCAACCCAGGGTAAATTCGAAGCTCCAGCGACAGGCAACAGGCGGAAAGATGACGAAGAACGTAGCAACAAGGGAAGTTCTAAGGAGATCACCGCCAGGGCTAACATCAATCATCAGGAGTCGGAGTATGCAGGACCGATGACTCGTCCCCGGGCTAGGAGGACGTAACACCGAGACGCTGTTCTCTTAAGGAGAAAGGAATGTCACAGAGAAACGTGAGTAACACAGTTGCCGTAGTGTATTGGTTATGATACTACACTGTTATATGGAGGGTCGTGAGTTTAAAACTCACCTGAAATGTAGAATTTTAATTTCTATATTTGGTTCGAGTACATTCTAGAAGTATCCACAAAAGGCAAGAACCATTGTACTGGAATGTTCTGTAGCTATATATACAGGGTGTAAATTTTAAGTTGTGAAACCAGAATAACTCGAAATGTAAGCTTCACACGAATAAATGCGCAGAATCCAAAACTGATATTTTCGAGGGGGATATCTGCTGGTACTGGGTGTGGGGAGTAAGACAACTTTAAAATATCAAGTGGGAACCCCCATTTTTTATTGCAGAATCAGATTCTGCATAAAAATATTCTACATAAAAAACTACGTACATTTTGTCTTAAACATCTGTTTTGGTTCTTGGTAGGTGGCTCTGTAATTCAAGAAAATCCATGTTCTCATTTTTGCGTGGAAAATCGCTGTAGATAACTAAAAATACTTATTTACTTCGTAAATTTTGACTCCCTAAAACTAAGGAGTGGCCGAGCGGTTTTAGGCGCTTCAGTCTAGAATCGGCGACCGCTACGGTCGCATGTTCGAATCCTGTCTCTGGCATGGATGTGTGTGATGTCCTTAGGCTAGTTAGGTTTAAGTAGTTCTAAGTTTTACGCGACTGATGACCTCAGAAGTTAAGTCCCATAGTGCTCAGACCCATTTCAACCATTTGAACCTAAATCTAAAACTCTCCCTCTCTCTCCATGGTGGGCGGGGGGGGTTTGAGAGAGAGGAATCATAGTTTCACAAATGTTGACCCAAATATTAATTTTTTCCGCAGATTCGGATAAGTTTTGATTGTTTCGTAGTAATGAGGCCACACAACTGTTGCCGGCCGGTGAGGCTAAACAGTTCTAGGCGCTACAGTCTGGAACCGCGCGACCGCTACGGTCGGAGGTTCGAATCTTGCCTCTGGAATGGATGCGTGTGATGTCCTTAGGTTAGTTAGGTTCAAGTAGTTTTAAATTCTAGGGGACTGATGAGCTCAGAATTTAAAATCCATAGTGCTCAGAGCCATTTGAACCATTTGACCCACACAACTTTTAACCATCCCCATATGGAGAGAGAGCGAGAGCTTTAGTTTTAGCGAATGAAAATTTACGAAGTAAATAAGTATTTTTTATCTATCCGTAACCATTCTCCAAGCAAAAATGAGAACATGCATTTTCTTGAATTACAGCGTCAACATTTAAAATTTTAAAGTTGCCTCCCGCCCCATCCTCAAGCGGCTGAAATGGTGGGCTAATTTTAGCACCAGCAGATGTCCCCCTCGAAAATAATCAGCTTTGGGTTCTACACGTTTTTTCGTGTATAGCTTATTTTTCGAGTTATTCTGGTTTGTCAACACAAAATTTCCACCCTGTATACCGTATGTGTTCCGGTCGGAGGCAATTCGCTCAACGCTCTTATATGTGCAAGTGCTAAATAAACCTTAGTTAAGTGAAGTTAGTGTTCGTCATTCATCTACTTACACCTTCTTCTACGTGACAATATTACTGGCTCTTAGCCTGACCTCGGTACATGTTTGGAATGGATTTGGTGGTTGAAGCAGGCTGGTTTCGAAGGGAGACAGAAAAAGGTTTCTCACGTACCTGCATGGTAGATGTGGGGTACTGTGTGACAGGCACTGAAAGAGAGAGGTGCGTGTGATGAAAGAGCGACGTACTGTCCGCACTCAATCGAAGTACTTGAAATGTGATTCATTGTTAACAGAAAGTGTTGAAGTTGTTGCACAAGACTTCTACATCTACATCTACATGGATACTCTGCAAATCACATTTAAGTGCCAGGAAGAGGGTTCATCGAACCACCTTCACGATTCTCTATTGTTCCAATCTCGTATAGCGCGTGGAACACCTATATCTTTACGTACGAGCTCTAATTTCCATTATTTTATAGTGGTGATCGTTTCTCCCTATGTAGGGCGGTGTCACCAAAATATTTTCGCATTCGAAGGAGAATGTTGGTGACTGAAATTTCGTAGGAACATTCAGTCGCAACGAAAAAGGCCTTTCTTTTAATGATGGACAGCCCAATTTCTGTGTTATTTCTGTGGCACTCTCTCCCAAATTTGCGATAATACAAAACGTGCTGACCTTCTTTCAACTTTTTCGATGTACTCCGTCAGTCCTACCTGGTAAAGATCCCACAGCGCGCAGTGGTATTCTAAAAGAGGACGTACAAGCGCAGTGTAGGTAGTCTCCTTAGCAGATCTGTTACAATTTCCAAGCGTCCTGCCAATAAAACGCAGTCTTTGGTTAGCCTTCCCCGCAAAATTTACTATGTGTTCCTTCCAATGTAAGTTGTTCGTAATAGTACTTCCTAGGGATTTAGTTGAATTTATGGCCTTTATATTTGACTGATTTATCGTGTAACCGAAGTTTAACGGATTCCTTTTAGCACTCATGTGGATGACCTCACACTTTTCGTTATTTAGGGTCAACTGCCACTTTTCACACCATTCAGATATCTTTTCTAAATCGTTTTGCAATTTGTATTGATCTACTGATGACTTTATTAGTCGATAAACGACAGCGTCATCTGCAAATAACCTATGACGGCTGCTCACATTGTCTCCCAAATCGTTTACATACATAAGGAACAGCAAAGGGCCTATAGCACTACCTTGGGGAACGCCAGATATCAATTCAGTTTTACTCGATGACTTTCCGTCAGTTACTACGAACTGTGACCTGCCTGACAGGAAATCACAAATCCAGTCATATAACTGAGACGATATTCCATAAGCACGCAATTTCACTACAAGCCGCTTGAGTGGTACAGTGTCAAAAGTCTTCCGAAAATCCAGAAATACGGAATCGATATGAAATCCCTTGTCAATAGCACTCAACACTTCACGTGAATAAAGAGCTAGCTCTGTTTCACAGGAACGATGTTTTCTAAACCCATGTCGTGTGCCAATAGACAGTTTTCTTGGAGGTAATTCATAATGTTTGAACACAATATATGTTTCAAAATTCTGCTGCATATCGACGTTAACTATATGGGCCTGTAGTTTAGTGGATTACTCCTACAACCTTTTTTGAATACTGGTGTGACCTGTGCGACTTTCCAGTCTTTAGGTACGGATCTTTCGTTGAGCGAACGGTTGTATATGATAGTTAAGTATGGAGCTAATGCATCAGCATACTCCGAAAGGAACCTGATTGGTATACAGTCTGGACCAGAAGGCTTGCTTTTATTAAGTGATTTAAGTTGCTTCACTACTCCGAGGATATTTACTTCTACGTTTCTCATGTTGACAGCTGTTCTCGATCCGAATTCTGGAATATTTACTTCGTCTTCTTTTACGAAGGCATTTCGGAAAGCTGTGTCCAGTAACTCTGCTTTGGCAGCACTGTCTTCGATAGTATCTCCACTGCTATCGCGCAGAGAAAGCATTGATTGTTTCTTGCGCTAACATACTTCATATACGACCAGAATCTCCTTGGATTTTCTGCCAGGTTTCGAGACAAAGTTTCGTTGTGGAAACTGTTATAAGCGTCTCGCATTATGTAATTTGTCTGGTTGACTAAATTTTAAGGTACTGTTAAAGATCGCCAATCTTGGGAATTTTGCGTCTGCTTATATTTGGCATGTTTGTTTCGTTGTTTCTGCAACAACGTTCTAACCCGTTTTGTGTACCAAGGAGGATCAGCTCCGTCGTTTGTTAATTTTTTTAATATAAATCTCTCAATTGCTCCCGATACTATTTCTTTGAATTCAAGCTTCATCTGGTGTACACTTGTACTATTAATTTGGAGGGAGTGGAGATTGTCTCTCAGGAAGGCACCAAGTGAATTTTTATCTCCTTTTTTCGAATAGATACATTTTTCGCTTATTTTTCGGAGATTTGGGGATTACAATATTCAATCTCGCTACGACAACCCCGTGTTCACTAATCCCTGAATCGGTTTGGATGCTCGTTATTAACTCAGGATTATTTGTTGCTAAGAGGTCAAGTGTGTTTTCACAATCGTTTACTATTCGCCTGGTCTCATGAGCTAACTGCTATAAATAATTTTCAGAGATTGCGTTTAGCACAGTTTCGGATGATATTTTATGCGTACCTGCGGAATTAAACATGTATTTTCGCCACATATCGAGAGTAAATTAGTCACCAACAACTATTATTCTATTAGCTGGGTACGTGTTTAAAATCAAACTCAAGTTTTCTTTGAACCTTTCAGCTACTGTATCATCTGAATTGTGAGGTCGGTAAAAGGATCCTATTATTATTTTATTCCGGTTGCCAACAATGACCTCTACCCATACAAACTCACAGGAAGTATATAATTCAATTTAGCGACAAGTTAAACTACTTCTAACAGCAACAAACACGCCACCGCTAACCGTGTTTAGCCTATCCTTTCGGAACACCGTTAGGTTCTTCGCAAAAA
Source organism: Schistocerca serialis cubense (assembly GCF_023864345.2). Lineage (NCBI taxonomy): Eukaryota > Metazoa > Arthropoda > Insecta > Orthoptera > Acrididae > Schistocerca > Schistocerca serialis. The sequence goes on from NC_064640.1 coordinate 151,516,835, forward strand.
TTTCGGCTGAGCTTATATCCGGTTTTAGCCGGCTTTCAATGCCTATAACGATTTGAGCATCAGAGCTTTCTATTAGCGCATGGAGCTCTGGTACTTTCCCAACACAGCTACGACAATTTACTTCTGTTATACCAATGGTTCCTGTCTCTACGTTCTTCCTGTGTTCGGCCTGCACCCTTTGTGACTGAAGCCCTTCTTATGTTTTCCCGTGACCCTCTAACCTAAAAAACCACTCAGTCCACGCCACACACCCCCTGCAACCCGTGTAGCTGCCTCCTGTTTATAGTGGACACCGGAACTATTCAGCGGAACCCGAAACCCAGCCACCCTTTGGCGCAAGTCGAGGAATCTGCAGCCTACACGTTCGCAGAACCGTCTGAGCCTCTGATTCAGACCCTCCACTCGGCTCTGTTCCAGAGGTCCGCAATCGGTCCTGTCGACTACGCTGCAAATGATCAGCTCTGCTTTCATCTTGCAAGCAAGATTGGCAGCCTTTACACTTCTGTTAGCCGTTCGAAACCACAGAGAATCTCTTCTGATCCAAAGTGACGCACATCATTGGTACCGGCGTGAGCAAGCACCTCCAGCTGGCGCACCCTGTGACCTTCATGGCATCCGGGAGGACCCTTTCCACATATGGAATGACTCCACCTGGGCATTGTGGTTGTACCATGGCTCCACAAGTTTGAACACTTCGAAAAATGTTCCATCGACAGACACACTGAAACTTATTTTTGAATTTGGAATAAAAAGTTATTCTTAACAAAAACTTAGTGTTCGCTCATGACATTTATTAGCTGTAGGCGCCTGTCATTGTTTCATTTGTATTGTATTGAGAAGAACGATAAACCTTTAAAGTGTTTTGGAACATAGCTCCAGGAAACAGAAATCTAATAATATTATAATTTATTTACTAAACACAAACGTGAGCGCTTATAAATCGTTACTTATTATTTGTGGATGACCGGTTTCAATCTACTGCAGAGATCACCAGATCTACATTCGATGGTGAGAGCAGGAATTGCTGGCTTGGACCAGGCCCGTCTGTGCTGGGGTTGAGATCACTGCTCATGTTCTCAACGCCATAACGGACGGGCCTGCTCCACGTCAGCGAGTTCTACTATCACCAAGGAATGTAAATCTGATGTTGATCTCTGTAATAGATCGAAATCGGTCATCCAAAACTAAAAAGTAGCAACTGTAGCGGCTCCATGTGTGCCGCTACTTGGGTTGACACAACAGCCACATACTCAAAACACAACTGGGTGCCCTTCCGACATTGAGGAAGGATCAATGTAAGAGTTGTAATTCGGAATTATGTTGTATTATCACTCATATTATTGTCTGCCAGTGTGAACGCGGGTCGACTGCTGCTTTATGCACAGGCTGTCTGCTGTGGGTGCTGTGAATGTCTAGATGCAGTTTAGCCAACCATGGTATTAAGTAGAGTGCGACTGCACTGGACCAGAGAGACATAAGTTCCCCGTGCGTTAGCAAGCCCCGTTTTGTTGGCAAAGAGGCGTTGTGCAGACTCTCTGAGCCCTTCCAGCCACCGTGGGTGGACCCCGGACGAGGGGGGACGGTTAGCCACTCCGTGCTGAGACTCTGGTAAGTACGGAAGCTCTACATGATGGCTCCTACAGTCATCTTAGTTAGGAGAGATAGTCAGGTTGGATAAAATTGCGATTTCTGTTTTGTATTACGGATGATGGGCCAGCATTCCACATAATCGTACTATTAAGTAAAGTGATTGATTAAGAAGTATTTTCATGAATTTTTGGAAATAAATCTTGTTGTTATAGAAAATTTGTAGCTTGGTTTCTCACAGCAACGACATAATTCCGTTATCATTCGAATTAAGTTATTCAAACTTTCAACTCAAATTTAATCAATAAGCAGAAATTTTGTGCAGTGATATTTGCTAACACAAACGGTCGTACGCGTCTTCCACAAAAGACAGGTGCCATTTTCAAACTGAGGCTGCCTGCCAAGGATATGCGGAGAGCAAGTATCATGCACAACTTCTATGCGACCACGACTGTGTTTACTAAATAAGATAAATCTTACGCCGCCTGAGTGGAGAGAGCAAGTAAGTAGAAAAGGTGAGAGCGATGATACTCTTTTGATTTGCTACCATGTGCTGAGCACAATCCGAAACTTTTATCTGATGATGTCTGTGCCCCCCCCCCCCCCCCCCCCCCCCCGGGAGTTGCGAGCGCTAGCACGCCGCTACTGGGACTCACAACCGGACGCGGTGGTCTCGCGGTTCTAGTCGCGCAGTCCGGAACCGCGCGACTGCTACGGTCGCAGGTTCGAATCCTGCCTCGCGCATGGATGTGTGTGATGTCCTTAGGTTAGTTAGGTTTGAGTAGTTCTAAGTTCTAGGGGACTGATGACCACAGCTGCTAAGTCCCATAGTGCTCAGAGCCATTTGAACCATTTTTTGGGATTCACAGAGGAGCGTCGTACTGGATCGAATTCGTCCACTGAACTGATTACGAGAGCCACTGTACCGGCCAGCTTGGATGTGGATTTTAGGGGGTTTCTCATATGACTAGATCAATACCGGGCTGATACCTGCGTCCCGTCTCAGTTAAACGATTTGCAAACAAAATGGCTCTGAGCACTATGGGACTTAACTTCTGTGATCATCAGTCCCCTAGAACTTAGAACTACTTAAAGCTAACTAACCTAAGGACATCACACACATCCATGCCCGAGGCAGGATTCGAACCTGCGACCGTAGCGGTCACGCGGTTCCAGACTGAAGCGCCTTTAACCGCACGGCCACCCCGGCCGGCGGATTTGCAAACATTTCGATAACATTCTCACATGAGTTTACACACTGGATACAGACATATGTTCTATACACTGCTAAATCGAGAATTGCATGTCAGTCCCATGAAGATACAGGATAATAGAAGGAAAATAATGGAGATGAAGAACAAGAACAAGAAAGATGGCTGTAAAACGAACTGTATAACTCAGTTTGAAATATATATGTTAAATGCCAGATATACATGCAAACTGGAAGGAAGGAAGCTGCTAGTGTACACTTGTAGATAAATGGAACGAACCGCGAAGTTCAGAACAATGCTTGGTAGTTTCATAAAAGTTTTTGCGAAGCTGATTTTTACAGAAGAACATGTAGAAAATGTTGTGGGGAAGGCTAACCAATGGCTGCGTTTTATTGGCAGGACACTTAGAAAATGTAACAGACCTAAGACGGAGATTGCCTACACTACGCTTCTCCGTCCTCTTTTAGAATACTGCTGCGCAGTGTGGGATCCTTACCAGATAGGACTGACGGAGTACATCGACAAAGTTCAAAGAAAAGCAGCACGTTCTGTATTATCGCGAAATATGGGATAGAGTGTCACAGAAATGATACAGGATTTCGGCTGGAAATCATTAAAAGAACGGCGTTTTTCGTTGCGACGGAATCTTCTCACGAATTTCCAATCACCAACTTTCTCCTCCGAATGCGAAAATATTTTGTTGACACCGACCTACATAGGAAGGAACGATCACCACGATAAAATAGGGAAATCAGAACTCGTATGGAAAGATATAGGTGTTCATTCCTTCCCCCGCTATACGAGATTGGAATAATAGAGAATTGTGGAGGTGGTTCGATGAACCCGCTGCCTGACACTTAAATGTGATTTGCATAGTATCCTTGTAGATGCAGATATAGATGTAGTCTAAGAGTGTCTTTTTGATTCTTGAATTTTTAGAACATTAACACATGTGTGGAATATTTCTAATTCACTGTACTCCTCCAATCAACTAACCGCGAATTTGATGACTGGTGTACGAGGCTTAGTTATCTTGCAGTCGAAGTATTTCCGTTGTTGAATGGACTGCACAGGTAGGCCGAAGAACTTTCATATTTATCAATTACGTAAAGGCTAGATAGGTGGAGAAATGAGAACAAGGGTAACTGCAACTGAGTTGGACAAGTCTATAGAAAATTATTTAGATGAAGGTTCAGGCTGCCTGCATACAGGGATCATTACAAATATTAGTAACTGCCTCTCCTGCAGCGGCTGATAGTTGACCTACTGCAGAGTAACTACTCACAAGTAGGTCACATTGAAGAATCTCTTTGAAGGTTTTGATCTGACTCTCAAGCAAATGGGTTTCTAAATTATGTTACAAAGCTGAAATTTTGTAAATAAATCATATATCGAAACAAAGCTTCAAAAAGCGATAATACTCAAAGGATTGGATAATACTTAGGACTTGCAAGATTTTAAGTTTGCTACCTACACAAATTTTCCCACGTCTTCTTATCATACAGTTCATTCCTGTGCCACGTTGACATAGGGTTCTAACATTCTCATGTGCATTGTGTTTACATTTATTTTATTTGGCAAACTTAATCATGTGACTGTTTGCGCGATCACACCCTCTAGTCATACTGTGTTTAATTCTGTCTTCAAAAATAGTATCTCGGCATGTACTGCAATTTTAATGACATGGTATAAGCTAATACTACATATGACAAGTTACTCACTGTAACGAGGTTTTAATTATATGTTCTCTTTTAATTTTTATACACAGTACGTATTGTACATGGTTAGAACAGTTTACGAAAAACGCTTTTTTCTATCCATACTAGATCTGAAGATTATTACCTGGTCTGTCGAACCAATCATCCTTGTATAAATTTGTGAACTAGTCCGAAGAAATTTTATGCTGAAATTTAAGATCACATATTCCACTAAACTTGACCATTTCAAGTCTTACCAAACTATAAAAAGACAATAGTACGGCGACTACAGTTTATGAAATTGCAACACATTTATTTTTAAAGGCTTCCTTGTGCATCTGAAACGAGATCTAAAATGGAAGCGAATCTTTCGGGAAATGAAAGAAGGTATACGTGATTACTATGACAACCAAAGATGCTGTCAATAGTCTCTGTCCAGTTTTTCGACAATTACATCGTGACAACGGTAGAAATGCGCTGCATATTTTGGAAATTTGTGGTAAGTTCCTGTGGGACCAAACAGCTGAGGTCATGGGTCCCTAGGCTTACACACTACTTAATCTAGCTTAAATTAACCTACGTTAAGGACAACACACACACACCCATGGCCGCGGGAGGACTCGAACCTCCGACGGGGGGCTACCCCGCACGGCAATGCGCTGCACATCTGTGTTGTCATACACAGTTGCCAATTTCCTTCCTCATCTTAGAATTTGTTTAACTACAAACAATTTTCACACCGCTATACTGCAGCATTTACATTTATCCCATCAGACATATCTTTCACGAGCGGCATAGTTTCAATAAAAGAAAAACCTTCAATAGCTCAACTGGAAACAGAATTACGTTACTATTCGTATAGAAAAATATTTTCCCCTTTAAAAAAATTAATATTTGTGGAAAACTTTCTCGATACCTTGTACCCTTTAGTGGGACAACCAGTATATCAACCTGTGTACATCAAAGAGACCGGCTTCATAAATATGACAACGTAGTGATGTTGCAGTGCACCTTCTAAACTGAAAATGGATTCCAGTCCCTCTTATTGCGTCGAGGAATAACCGAAGGATAAAAAAAAGTCAGATGCCGCAATAATGCGTGAGAAACTGAGACATAGGCTAAACAGAAGGGAAATGAGGGTCTCACGTCCTGCCAACAACGAGGTCGTTAGAGACGGAATAAAAGTTCGGATCTGGATAGGGTGGGAAAGGAAATCACCTGTGTCCTTTTCTAAGGAACAGTTCCGTCATTTGCCTGAATCGCAAATTTTAATAAATCATTATTTGATGTAATAGCTGTTTGTCACTTTATTACAACTACCAGTTTCGTTCAAACAACTGACCGTTATGTGGAATAAGACAGAAGAAGACACTAAATGAAGGAAATGCCTCTAATCACGATAAGTTGTACATCGATAAATGTTATGTAATAACTGCTCCAAAAGCATAGTGTGTAGGAAAGTACCCGATTTGTACATAAGACATATGTCATCCTGTTATCGTACTGCCTTGTGTATGGATTGGATATATGCCGACATTTTGTGATTTTGAGGCTGTATAACACCAATCTGGATACAAATGATCATGACTGAACGCATGTCCTGTGATTTGTCACTCTCTGTATCTGAATACGGTCTACAGCAGTAGCAATCTTTTCAAAAATATTTAAAAGTATTAAATCAACACCTCCTTATAATAATGTTAATTAGAACTGATTGTAGGCGATTTCGGGAACTCTGAAACATAAATCTAGATGGAAGTTCGAGGATTTGAAGCACCGCACTCCTGTACGTGGTTCCATCGATTTAAGCGATGCCACCTCACTCCATCGAATTGCAGGCACGTTGCTTGTCAGATCCGCTTAACTGTTGGCAGCAGGAAACGAATATGGCGCGCTTTATCTGATGCCTTCGGTGACTGTGTATGTTGCGCACTAAGCGGCATCCTCAGCTGCTAGTACGGTGCTGGGAGCCCTGGAGAAAGAGTGCGGACAGGTCAGTACGCGCCGCACCGACCGCCGCCCTCTGAATTGTGTTGTGAACCGCGGGACCAACTCGATCATATCGAGCCAGCATTTCCATTTTAATAACACGATGCACACATAAACTTTTATGTGCGTAGGCCACATAAAAGCGAGAAAGTTATCTGATTTCCTGAAATGGCCCAACACTGCCGGAACGCTTCAAGGAATCTGATATTCGCTCACTATAAGTAATTCTGAATTACTTGTGCACCGAATAAACACATAATTTCAATTTGTGCTGACTCCCTAACCTTCTCGGAAGAAGCGGAGGAAGATTTGGTTCAACAAGTCCTCGCGGTAATGGAATCGTTTCACGCCACAGGCTGCTTACAAATAACGAGACGCAGTTGCTAGGAGGGTTCTGTTGCCACAAGCCACGTAACAACGGAATGTAGCGTCGCAGCTAGTATAGAAATTTCGTCGAGTTGTCTGGCACCAAAGTCATTCTACATTACAGGATTTTAAAAGAGAGGAAGGCAAATTAAAGCTTATCTTTTCGTCAACGACGAGGTGATCACAAACGGAGTACAAGACCAGACTGAACAAGGATGTAGAAGGGCTTGGAACATGTCCTCTTGCTAAAACTATCCAGGTGCTCATGTTAGCGATAGAGTGACACAAGGGAAACCTAAATCTTGTACACCTTTACTAGTAGCGAATCCAGTGCGTAAGAATGTGCTCTATGTGGCTCCACGAGGTTTGAAACTGGAACATTCTGCATTAAATCCCCGGTACTCCGGTTTGTATGTCTCTTAACCTTGAAGGAACGCGTTACGTGTGAATGTAATGATTACACAATTTAAAACAAATTTCAGCAGCATCGAACAGATGAGAGGTAGTCCTTTTGCACCTTAACTGCAACTTCAAAACCGTTAGATGAACAATAATCCACTGATTCTCATCTTTCATATCCATGTAACTTGACATTCTAACATTCCACATCTTTTCGTGCTTCTTTTCATGCTGGGAGATGTCTACCTGTAGCCTTTACCGCAATGGTGACACGAGATAGCAATTATGAGTGAATTATGGATGTTTTTGTTGTTGTTGTGGTCTTCAGTCCTGAGACTGGTTTGATGCAGCTCTCCATGCTACTCTATCCTGTGCAAGCTTCTTCATCTCCCAGTACCTACTGAAACCTACATCCTTCTGACTCTGCTTAGTGTATTCATCTCTTGATCTCCCTCTACGATTTTTAGCCTCCACGCTGCCCTCCAATACTAAATTGGTGATCCCGCGATGTCTCAGAACATGTCCTACCAACCGATCCCTTCTTCTAGTCAAGTTGTGCCACAAGCTCCTCTTCTCCCCAATTCTACTCAATCAATCAATTATGAATACAATCAGTAAAACTCCAGACCAGGAAGATGTATGAATTTTATCCTCAGAATATCTGCGGATCTTCGTACTGATGAAGAAGTACGCGAGACAAATGACAATGAGAAGACATAACAGTTTTCTGCCAGATTGTGGAGCGGTGGGTAATTACCGTAACTGTCGTTGCTTCGTTTATGTTGTAATGTAAAGACACTTAAATTTTCTGTACGTGCTTTACCCTTACCTTCGGGGTTTACAACAAACTTATAACTATTTTTACGCTAATCCAGAACGCGATGGAGAACATACTGACCATAATTTCCAGTCTGAAAGTCCACATTACTCTTTATGATAAAAAAAAAGAAAACGGTTCAAATGGCTCTGAGCACTATGGGACTTCTAAACATCTGAGGTCATCGGCCCCCAGAATTTAGAACTACTTAAACCTAACTAACCTAAGGATATCACACACATCCATGCCAGAGGAGGATTCGAACATGCAACCGCAGCGGTCGCGCGGTTCCAGACTGAAGCGCCTAGAACCGCTCGGCCACACCGGCCGGCTCTTTGTGATCACTGAAGGAAAATCTTCTTACTTGCTATTTAATCAGCGGGATCAGGAACTATGACTACTAATAATAGTTTATAGTTTTAACTATTCTGTAAAAGTCCACACTCACAAAATATAATAAAATTCTTAATGACAATTATAATATTCGTATCGGAAACAGCACCATCAGCAGCTCAGGGGCGATCTCTAAGAGAAGTTCCAAGTAAAATAGAATCTCGAAAAGTTAATACCTCGCCTTAAAAGTAGAAAAAAACCTAGTCACTTGTCACGCGGTTTTGTCAACATTGCGGGCGGCACGCAGTTACTCCCATGAAATCTAAGCGATCCAGGACGGTGTACAGTCCTTGTAAGTTCACTTTCCCCTTTCAACGAAATCTGCCCAGCTCTGACGTCATCCGAGCCATACGGCAAGCAGGCGTTTGAGTGACATGAACATATTGATATCTCGGAGTGGAGTGTATCCTACAGCTGCCTGCCTGTCCCTACCTATTTATGGGTGCAGCAGAGCGGCCAAACGGGACATTCGTCACCAACCGCCCCAGGTACAGGTAGTAGTATCTAAATGGCCCCTTTCTTCGACACGTATTAATTAATATCTCCGTCGTTTAACAATTTACAATCTTATTAATTTTAATATAAATAAAGTTCAGTTTGCTTCAGTTCTTGGAAAAGTTTAAGCTCAACTGCATTTTAACTTTGCCAGCTAGAATATTTTTAATGGAACCAACAGTAGAACATGGCCTCTGATCTGCCTCTTTAATATTCCTTATAATTAGTATTATTATCAATACATACTTGAGACTTGGTACAGTTGTGTTATTCCATTCACGTAATCGAGTGCTGTAAGCAGAACATCCTATTACAAATACAAATGATACTTAATCTGTTCGAATAGTGAAGTTCTCGTTCCAACTTCTGTTATTAGCAAATAAGTTGAAAACTAATAGAGCTAGCTTCTTGGTGTCACACACAGAAGATTTTTACCAGTAACTGAGGTTACGTACGAATCGTCATCTTTCTGAGTCTAATATTTAGTACCTTAAATTTTTCGTAAAAACACCGATTTTGGTCAAAATAATTCTCTGATCAAGTCGAGACATGTAACCTTTAATTGTGACACACTTTTGCATATTCTGACCAGTTTTTAGCTTTGTACATTTTGCCTAATATATTCATTTGATAATACTGAGACCTTACAATGTTAACATTAATACACTGAAGCAAACACTGACGAAGCTAGGAAAAGTAAGTTTCATTTTTAATTTCACTCTTAGATTATAGTTCAGTCATTCGTATGTTAAGCACAAGCGCGTTATGATGACGTGGCGCTGGTAGTTGTGAACTGGGATAAGCCTAGGCACATTCTCTCGTGTCTGCAGCTCTTACAACTGTACAGCTCTTGTTTCGTCTCAAGTTCCTTATTTTCACATTACAGATTTTAAAAAAGCAGAGTTGCATTGAATAAAATTAAATTAACCTTAAGAATGTAACTAATGAGCTGGTTATGTTTCAGTTGCAGTACAACTCGGCGTATCTTACATAGGCAGTGATGAAGATACAGAAACGAAACAACTCTGTTGCCTACGGCGAACAGGAAAATAAGTAATCAATCGGCGAAATCAAACCTGGGATACACTGACACTCACGTGCCTTCAGTCCAAGAACTATGCAGCAACAAAATAACTTTCTATTTCAAGAAAGTTTGTAGCTGATCGAGCTGGTTGGTGGGAGAGGTATTGTGCTAAATAACGTTTTTATTACGAGGAATCTTTTTACTGGTTGGACCACAGTTGCAGTGCAAGAAAACGCTCGTGTTGTTCAGAATAATAATGCTTGTTCATATGAAACGGATGCGAACGGCAAATTTGTGAGTGAATATATCTCAAATTAAGTTTACCGTTGGAAGAAGAATTTTGATACGGGTTCGTTTTATCAAAATACTGCAGTGGATACGATCACTTGAACTCATGCTTAAGCTCCAGGAACCTACTGCAGTAGGTCGTAACAGTACGGTTTTGGCCTTCTAGGAAGATTAATTAGCAGTGAGACACATTCTTCACTATCGATAGTGGGAAACTCCACATTACGGAGGCTTCAAAGAAAGACCCTCCTGTCACATGCAACGTGAGGCAACGACAGGGTGCGCCTATCCTAGTGAAGACACTTTTTCAGATGTATGAAGTAATCAACAGATACAACGGTAAGCAGATACGCTATTTTTTAAAAGATGTAAGCAACTTTCCCCGCTGCTGCTACGGTCGCAGGTTCGGTCATGGATGGCCTTTGGTTAGTTAGGTTTAAGTAGTTCTAAGTCTAGGGGACTGATGACCCCAGATGTTAAGTCCCATAGTGCTTAGAGCCATTTGAACCATTTGTAAGCAACTTTCTAATGTCTGTAAATTGGAACTTGTCATGTTTTCTAGTGAAACACCATTAAGGCAGGACAGTCTCTGAAACCGCCGACTAGAGCGTTTAGCATTTGGTCCTAAAAGCTACTTTACTTTCGTTAATGTAACATTTTAAACAGTGTCGACTGAATTAGGCATAATGTTGATAGAAAACAGTGTTTTCAAACAGACTGATTTTATTACAGGTAATCAAAAATCTTGCTAAGTGTGTAATATTACAAAATTTTGAGAACACGAGAAGATGGAATGAGTACTGACTACTGTCATCGCTCATATGGAGGCACGTTCACAGTGTTAATTTTCTTTCTGTTTAGTAAGAGGAGGCAAGATGCTAGTTCAGAATTTAGAGGTTCCATAGATAAAGAGATCATTAAATGTGACGCCGGCCGCTGTGGCCGAGCGGTTCTAGGTGCTTCAGTCCGGAACCGCGCTACTGCTACGGTCGCAGGTTGGAATCCTTCCTCGGGCATTGATGTGTGTTATGTCCATAGTTTGGTTAAGTTTAAGTAGTTCTAAGTCTAGAAAACTGATTACCTCAGATGTTAAGTTCCATAGTGCTTAGAGCCATTTTTTCATTAAGTGTGACGTTCAGTGTTAGGTTGGAGAAGTAAGGACATCACTCTCAAAGGGACCATCGCAGCACTCATCTAAAGCGACTTTGTGTGACCATAGAGTGCCTAAACTCAAGGTGTGCGCCTTGGAATTTCACTACCATTTCACCCGCGTGTGAGTCTAGTGCCTTTACTATTCCCGCAGTTCGTTTGATCCTAGACTTAAGCACAGGAACTAACATGGCGATCAGAAGAACGTTGGTGTTTTTGTGACTGCTGCTGTAATCTAAACAAAGAAATAGACATTTCTCCACCTCTTAGCCTTAACCCACTTCATTTAATACGTGCGCTGGAAGGGAACATAAACAGGACTATCGATAAAGTACGATTGAAAAACCGCACTGAATCTCGGTGCCGGTACATAATTGGTCGCGCACTCGGAAAGTTGTAGTTGTCGCCGTCGAAGCTGGTTTGTCAGAATGTCACACTTTCCGCAGACAAACGAGCTTCACCGCGCTGGCGACGAGCCAGTCCAGTTTCTGTAGCTTCCAGATCAATATTTATCTAGCCTATTATGTCGCGGGCCCAAGCAAGGGTATTCCGGAGAACGTAAAACACTTTTTTGACAACATTCGGCTGTTTCCTTCACAGATATATATTGAGGTAATAAAAGGAGGTGATCTAGAACGATAAATTTCACGACTAAACACGGCAAGTTTTTAAATTAATCCCGAATGAAAGGGATGCGTGACATTCCTCAGATACATGTGCCGGTAAGAGCTGAAATCCGGTTTCCAGCTATGATACTCGTTAGCATACGCCGTCTTTGAGCACTTTTTTTTACGGGCGGGATAAAACATACTAAGCCAAAAATTTCGAAATGACAGTTAATGAATTACATGAATTTATTTGTGAATAATCGTGGAGAGTTTTAGAAAACATCGTGGGTTCGTAGAAGTCTGAAATCTGACAAAGTTGAATAAGCAGTGTATGTAGTTTGCCGAAGTTTATAAGCGAGTTACAAGTGCGTAGCCTTCGATGGCCAGTGTCAGTGTGGATTAATCTCTACTGTGTATTCGGCCGCCTCTTTTGAAATACTAAAAACAACTTAACCGACGGTCAGAGAGGTTAAACTACGGGTGTCTCCGAATAGTCTCTCCTGCATACTGTTCTATTTCGATTGACCCAAGAATTACTAAGGCAATTATTGTTGAGCAGAGCTATCCCGAAACTCCCATTCGGGAAGACAGCAGTTCAGATCCTCATTCTGCCATAGAGATTTAATTTCAGTTTCGTTTCACTTAACATTCTGATAGGTGCGCCTTCTAGTCGAACAAAGGTGGTTGCTTGTATCTCAAAGATACCACTTGTTTTTAATAAACTTTATGTCTTTTAAACATTAAATTTTTATCATAAAAGTAATATTAGGTATTTTTCATGGGTTATACAAACAAAAGCAAGGTAAAAAATTTATTTAAAAACAAAGTTATGTTTCAAAACACTCATTTTCTTCCCACAAATTCTCGAGGTACTGATACTTACTTTCCATGTACGAATGTCAAATTTATACAGTATTATGCTTGAAATTTTGATTTCTCAATATACTAAAGTTATTAGGAAGTTGAAATAGAATCAACGAAAACATTTCTTGAATGGTGTAAACAAAACATACAGTCTAATATCTCATATTTGAAACGGGTGATTATTTAGAAACTGAAATACAATCATTGCAAACATTTCTTCAATGCTGTAAACAAATAAACTGTCCGTATATTTCATATTGGGAGCTGGTGATTCTCGTTTTCTTACTAACTAAACATGGCCCACGTGTTTTCTTCAGAGGCTCCTGAGATTGATCTTCTTCTCATTTTCCTTGTTGCTTTTGTGTTCATCTTCTGTGTGCGATACATTTAAAACTTTCGTACAGAGGTCTACAGTTACTTTAGTACGTCTCCTTTTTACATGTTATTGCACAAGTTCGTTCAAAAGATATCTGAGACTTTTCTTCCCTTGATATTATTGCTGCTGTTTCTTTTCCAGATAATAAATGAATTTATGGCAGCAACGTTCATCATCGAAACAAACGTCACCAGAGGCCATCGCTTTATGTTTCTCGCAACGTTGAAAGACCCACAATGTTTGTCGACAGTGTCAATGCCTCCTTTTGTGTGATAGTAAAAATTTATTATTTCTGGTTTCTTGAGATCACCAGTTCCTTTAACGATTTTTCCATCTTTGTGGAGGCTGCATATCAACCAAATATTCTTGTATTTTTTTGGAATGTATGAAATAAGTGTTGCCTCTTGGCGAAAACCAAACAGACTTGAGTGGAGCTCACAATTTCTGGTCGCTGTAAATTCTGTAGGAATCTGAGGCTTATTTTTACGCAACGTGCCAACGTATGAAATTTGTTTTGATGCCAGTTTCTTCACCAAAACGTAAACCGAAAACCAATTATCGGCCATGGTATTTCTCCCACTGTAGAAAATTGGTGATTCTAACCTTTCCACAACGTTAAATAGTTTATTGCCTGCACTAAATGGACCTTCTGGTTGGATTCCAGCGTATATTTCCATTTTATACATATAATATAGCCGAGACGAGACCAAAACGTAAATTTTATTGCCATATTTGCTTGATTTTTTTTGCATATGTTGTATGAAACCGCATCTACCTCGAAAAGCCTCGACTTATTCATCGAGTGTGACATTATCACCAAGTGAATAGCATTTTTGGCAGTTCACAACAAATTCTTCAAAAATAACTCTTATATGAGCTAAGCGGTCAGTTTTTCTTCGTTCTCCTCTTGTTTCCACATCATCAAAACGAATAGATCGCATTAAACACTGGAATCTTTTTATACTCAGCAGTATTAGGAAGTCATCTATCCGCCATAAGTCGTGGACATAGGGATTCTCGCATGGTACACCCTTGCGAGATAAAGCAGCCCGAGTAAGGCTTTCATTTCCTCTGTATCTGTCTGTTGAGTGTCCCTTGAACGAGAAAAATTAAGAACGAATTTGTTTGTATTTTCTTCAATACGTTGTGTCACAGTGATTTTCATGAATCTAGAATGTTAGTCACGTTTTTCGCAGGTCCGATTACTCCGGGCAGATGAAGTAAAATATTTTGTTTACCTCGACTTTGCCTGTTCTTTGGCTTTTTTTTGTCATGACCAAACCTCGATTACTTTTTATTTTTCCTTTGAACAGCTTGAAATGTCGATTTGGTGCTCTCATTTTCGTCGTCTTCTGATCTGGACCGAGCACTCAGTTCCATACCAGAATCTCCATCTCTTTCCGATATGTGCTGTTCTCCATCAGCGTCCCTGTTCTCCATAAAACTGTTGTCCTTATCATCCCCATCGTCGGTATCACACAGAAATGCATTTATCACAGCTTCAACATCCAAAGGATTGTTTAAATTATACATCTCTTTGTCCCCCTATTACCTAAGAAAAAAATATGAAACGAAACTGAATAAATAACATGATGGAAGCATTGAAGATCGCGCGTATCTGACTGATACAATTTAGTTTAATTTCATTGAGGATTCGAGACGCGCGTAATTTCACCATGTACACTACTTTAAATTACTAATAAGCATTAAAAATTTAACAATAAATAGTAGAAAATGGAAAGTTAAAAACTTACACAGAGGGTCGCACGTATTCCTCAGATACGAAACACGTGTTACTAGCTTGCTGTTGACAGTAGCGGGCAGCGGCCAGCACTGAAGTAGGGTGATGTTGAAAGAGGAGGCGCTTTCCAAGAAAAGGTAACGATCATTGTCACTGCGTATCTGACACATACGCACACCTATCGGAAGGTTAAGGCCAATTCCAGAATGTCTCCCTTGAAAAGAACAAAGACATTTTATTTCAAACATGAAATTATGCTTAATCTCTATTGACCTCGACGTCGGCAGGATGTTAAGTCCTAATCTTCCGTCTTTTTCTTCTTTTGGGAGCCTCATTGTACACGTAGAAATGAGGTCGCCTTTTGATTGTTGGTTGCTCAACCATCCCTTCATAGTCATCTAGACTTTAAGCTGTCCAGTGACGTTTCAGAGTAATGATGTAGGTTATCAAGGGACAACCGAAGTAGCGCAGTACATAGGGAACAACGTCTCAAGAATGAAGCAGCTTCATCGCCATGAAAAGGACCACTGCAAGGACAATTCTGACATAGATGTTATTTGTATTGTTAGTGTATGAAAGTTTTCAATCAAGTGCTCACCGCCATTAAAGAATCAGTTTCATACAACTTAAAGCGAATACTATTTCAGTATGTATCACCAAATTTACTTAGTATTTATACTTCAAAATATTCATTTCAAAATTTTGAAGATGCACATCAGGAATTGGCATGCACACCGCTTTGCAAAACTTATCAACGAGGTAGATAAAGTAACATATGTATTAGCTACTCGGTGGATATGAATGGAAGTGCAGGAGCGTGTTGCCAGAGGTCTCCCCGTCGAACATAGAAAGTTTGACGTCATATAGCGTGAAGTCACTATGACTGTAGCGCCAAGTACGACTGGCTTCACAGCTCAAGGAAGCTGAAGGAAGAGGAAAAGACGAGTTTTAATGAAAGAGCAGTTACAGTGCACTGGGGTGGTGTTCTTCGTTCAAAACATGGCCCAGAGACAACATCTCAATGACTGCACTCGTAGGAGAATCATAAGGAAACTGGAAGAAGGACGACGTGAGACGACTGCAGTCCAGCAGTTTGGTATTGCTCAAGCATTATTTCACGTGCGTGGGGAGCGCTCTGAACCTCAGACACTGCTGGCCGAATGAGATGAATTGGTCGATGGTGGTCAACTATAGAAGAAGATGGCTGCCACTTTGTGTAACAGCTAGGAAGGGGCCCATGTTAAACTATGGGTGCAGTTGCAACCACATTTCAAAGGACTGTAAGGCTTCCAGTCTCATGCTCGACAGTGGCACAGCGACAGCATGAGGGTGGAATCTTTGCCCTATGACCTTCCGTTGAAACCAGCACGTCTACTGCCCCGTTTGCGATGGCGCCAAGAGCATAGGAACTAGGCCAATGACGCACGGGGGTGGGTGATCTTCTCGGATGAGAACAGATAGAGTCTCAGTTGTGATTCGGGAATTAGCCACACATAACGAAGGGAGGAAACACGCGATACACCCTCGAACATTGTCGAACACGATTCTTTTTGTGGTGCAGGTGTCAGTGGTAAAGCATAATATTTGATCACTGAGCAGTTACGAGCCAACTCTATTGTAACACGGTACTGCTTTCCGATGTGCGTTTTTTCATGGGTGCATTCGGCCCTGACTTCATTTTTATAGATGTAAAATCGCAACCGAATGGAACATAGCAGGTGGAGGTGTTAATGGAACGAGAAAATATCCGGCGGAGGGACTGCCTTAACGCTCCTCCGACTTAAATCTCAACGAGCACGTGGGGGATGCGGTGGGGAAGCGCACTGCGGTACGTTCACATGCACAAATGACCATCCAGCTGGTTTCAGCCGCGCTGATGGTGGGATGGAACGCCCTACAGTAAGAAATCTTTACCAGCTTTCTGGCCAGCATAACGGCACGTTGCAGAGCATGTATTGCCGTCCGTGGTGATAAAACACACTATTAAGAACTATGTGCTGCTTTTTACACTGAAGAGCCAATGAAACTGGTACATGTGGCTAATATCGTGTAGTGTCCCCGCGAGCACGCAGGAGTGCCGCAATACGACGTGGCGTGTACTCGACTGATGTCTGAAGTAGTGCTGGAGGGAACTGACACCATGAATCCTGCAGGGCTGTCCATAATCCGCAAGAATACGATCGGTGGAGATCTCTTCTGAACAGCACTTTGCAAGACATCCCTCAAATGGTCAATAATGTTAACGTTTGGGGAGTCTGGTGGACAGCGGAAATGTTTAAACTCAGAAGAGTGTACCTGGAGCCACTCCGCAACAATTATGGACGTGTGGGGTGTCGCATTGTCCTACTGGAATTCCTCAAGTCCGTCGGAATGCACAATGGACATGAATGGATGCAGGTCATCATACGGGATGCTTACGTACGTATCTCCTATCAGAGTCGTGTCTAGACGTATCAGGGGTCCCATACCACTCCAACTGCACACGCCTCACTCTATTACTGAGCCTTCGCCAGCCTGAACACTCCCCTGCTGACATGCTGGGTCCATGGATTCATGAGGTTGTCCCCATACCCGTACCCGTCCATCCAGTGGACACATTTTGAAACGAGCCTCCTGAAACCAGACAACATGTTTCCAGTCATCAACAATTCAGTGTCGGCATTGACGGGTCCAGGAGAGGCGTAAAGCTTTGTGTCGTGCTGGCATCAAGGGTACACGAGTGGGCTTTAAGCTCCGAAAGCCCATATCGATTATGTTTCGTTGAATGGTTCACATGCTGAGACTAGTTGATCGCCCAGCACTGAAATCTGCAGCAATTTGCGGGAGAGATGCACTTCTGTCAGGTTGAATGATTCTCTTCAGTCGTCGTTGGTCCCGTTCTTGCAGGATCTTTTTCCGGCCGCAGCGATGTCGGAGTTTTGATGTTTTACCGAATTCCTAATATCCACGGTACACTCGTGGCATGGTCGTACGGGAAAATCCCCACTTCATCGCTACCTCGGAGATGCTGTGTCCCATCGCTCATGCGCCGACTATAAAAGCACGTTCCAGCTTACTTAAATCGTGATAACTTGCCGTAGCCGGCCGGGGTGGCCGAGCGGTTCTAGGCGCTACAGTCTGGAACCACGCGACCGCTACGGTCGCAGGTTCGAATTCTGCCTCGGGCATGGATGTGTGTGATGTTCGTATGTTAGTTAGGTTTAAGTAGTTCAAAGTGTGGTGTCACCGCCAGACACCACACTTGCTAGGTGGTAGCTTTAAATCGGCCGCGGTCCATTAGTACATGTCGGACCGCGTGTCGCCACTGTCAGTGATCGCAGACCGAGCGCCACCACACGGCAGGTCTCGAGAGACTTACTAGTACTCGCCCCAGTTGTACGGACGACTTTGCTAGCGATTACACTGACGAAGCCTTTCTCTCATTTGCCGAGAGATAGTTAGAATAGCCTTCAGCTAAGTCCATGGCTACGACCTAGCAAGGCGCCATTAGCATTATATTGCATTTATCTAGAGAGAGTCTCACTTGTATCATCAAGAACGCTGTATACAAATGATGGATTAAAGTTAAGTATTCCAGCAGCTACGTACTTTTCTTTATAGCATTCATTACGTATCCTGTTTCAGACCTAACGCCCGCCTGCGTGAGTTAGCGCGTGCATCTTGGCCGCCTCTTTCAATTAGTGTGCATAGTGTTGGCAAGTCTGCCGACACTACACCAAGTTCTAGGGGACTGATGACCTCGTAAGTTAAGTCCCATAATGCTCAGAGCCATTTGAACCATTAACCTGCCACTGTAGCAGCGGTACCCGGTCTAACAACTGCGCCAGACACTTATCGTATACATGCATTGCCGACAGCAACGCAGTATTCTGTCTGTTTACGTATCTCTGTATTTGAATACGCATGCTTATACCAGTTTCTTCGGCGCTTCAGCGTATAATGTGCAGGGGACCACCATGAATCACAGGCCATCATTGTAATTATTGTCTCTGAATGAAATTGTCACATCCATTCGTCACAGTGCGTATTTCTTTCATTACCTTCTGTACTATTGCGTAGCAATTATTCCTATGTATGGTGCCAGTTTTATGGAACTATGTTACTTGGCAGTGACGCATCATGCAAAGGTTTTGGAGACCAATGTATGGTTTGGACTTTATTTGTTTTCTTATTACAAATAGAACTATACGACTGTCAAAGTGTGTTACTTATTAAATTTTATAGTAATCGAAAGCGTGTGTGTTAGCACACTTTATCGTTCGTGCAGTGTAGCTGATAATCTGCTCGTAAGGTGGTGTACCTCCTTAGAACACGTTAAAGGACTGGAATACCCAGCATGCTCACGTAACACATCGGCGCAGACCTATAAATCTTTCAATGTTGTAATGGATTGCATGCCGAATAAATAGTGGATGAGGTGAAGAGAAGAAATAGACCAGGTGGACGGACAGCCCGTCGCCTCGGCTCAGATACCAATCACTCACTTTGCAATTACACGCTTGCATGAGCTCTCAATCCGCTGCGTCGCCTTCTGCAAATTCACTGTATAAGACTTCATTAATTAAACTGCAATATCAGCCCAAAGTTATCGCTCCGTTTCCTCCAGCTGTTAATTAGTGGCGATTTATATGCATGCGGAGGTATTTTTTTGTGCGTGTTCGGCGTGCGCTTTTGTCTACCAGAAGGCAAGGATCGGCTTGTCTGCATGTAGTTCCCATCCGGGCGTCCGTGAGACGTCCAATGGCGACCCCAACTTCGACGGTCGCATTATTTTACTCCAAGTCGTTTAAATATTCCAACCTGTACGCTCGCTCCACTTAAACATCGATTTAATACTCTCAGGCGCATATATTACGCGTCGCGAGGTGAAATTTAGTGCCAGTTCCGGACTAATTGTTTGCGTGTGTACGTGGATTCATTTAATTATCAGGCGCTGCAGCTGATATTGAAGAGCGGGAAACGTCTCCTCCAGTTTGTAATATTTAAACAATACGAATTTATTGCGGTATTAAGTCACCTCCAAAACTCTCATTTCAGCTGCGCAACGCCCGCTTAAAATTAGAGTGATCTTCACGTAGGCATCGTACATAAAGGTATTTGTGAATGATTCGACGAGGATATTTATTCACACAATGCTAAAAGTGAAAAATCATTTGTTAAGGCAAGGATCTTTAACAGAAACAGTTAGTTACCTGAAAGAGAAAACAGTGACCAATCATCTACGTCTTCCTCTTTGTAGCTAAACTTAATTGCACAAAGGTATTAACTGCCATGACTGTGAAAAAAAATGGTATTGCCATTCAAAGGCGTCATGTGCTATATAGTTGTGTGTTTTACATGGACAATGTGCCATAATAGTCGAAAATATTAATGTGGCAATAGTTAGATGGCAAGACGACTAACTGAACATAGGAAAGGTGCGTTGTGCCATTCGCAATTTGGTTACACAAGGCGTCTATAAATTTTCTTCCCAACTTAAGACTTCAATAACCTTAAAACGATAATAGACATTAACAAATGGTTTCCATCGTGTGATAAGATAATTCACAATTTTGATTCCTCATTCACACACATCAAAGTGCGCTCCATTAGCAGCACGGATAATGTCTATTCGGAAATCTATTTCTCTCCACATACAGTTAAATATCTCAATGGAGCGACGCTACCTGAAGGGTACTGCTGTGTAGCTGTTCTTCCAAACAGTAGTACTTACGAACAAACCAGTTGCGCCTTTACCTGTGGGTATTCTTACTGTAGATACTTGGGCTATGCACTGCTGCGTTTAAAAAGAATACTGTAGCTCGATGTAGTCATAGGATCGAGCCGTACTCGTCTAATTTCATGCCCCACAGCTATTTTGCTGCAAATAATAACCTGTAGCTCTGATCCTGCGTTCTAACAGTCTATTCATTGGCTAGAATTATGAGGGAATAAAATACACAGAAGTACAAAATGGAAGTTAAATGAATAATTTAATACAAAGGGTTCCATTCTGACGTCTGTAATTGTTGTAGATAATAGAGAATACCGTTGAATAATATTTTCTCAAGAAAGGACATCTGAAGTAACTGGGAAATGGTTCTACGATATTCATGTGTAATACAGGTAGAAAATACCCTTTTGAAAGGCGGTATAAAGTTACGTTGATCGCGTTACGAGGATGGTAGCTAAGTCCCCAGTCTAAATTCATGCTACAGACATCATCTGATTCATCTTGACCATTTCTCGGACTAAAGTAATATATTTCAACATATTTAAATAAACAAATGTTATAAATATTCGGTCACATTCAGATCCTTCACTATAATTGCAGATTAAGGTTTGTACATAAACTAATAAGCTAGTATTCTTGTGCAAATGCGCTCACGTTAAATGACAAAGAATTGTTGATAACTATTGTTTAAAAAAATATTTATGCCTTCTTGACAGAAACGTCTTTCGGTTCTCTTTTCAATTGTGGCCTCTGCTAACACATGGGACAGGCCACAATTCCAGTAGCACAGTATTTTAATAGCACTTGCAATTAACATTTAAATAAAGTTACTGGCAAATTAAATAAAAGCACAAGACAAAATATGAGGTACTGAAGATATTCAAAAATGGTTCAAATGGCTCTGAGCACTATGGCACTTAACATCTGAGGTCATCAGTCCTCTAGAACTCAGAACTACTTAAACCTAACTAACCTAAGGACATCACACACATCCACGCCCGAGGCAGGATTCGAACCTGCGACCGTAGCGGTCTCGCGGTTCCAGACTGAAGCGCCTAGATCCGCTCGGCCACTTCGGCCGGCCACCATGCTTGGAGCCAAGAAGCCGACCAATCCACTTGGTATTGGTCCGTCCTAGTTCCAACCTCCGGCACTGAAGATATGAAAGGTGTAATAAATAAAGATATAAAATAGATAAAAGTACCTAGTGGTCAGGGATGTTAGTTAGAGCGCAATGCTATCTTCTGAAGTATCGTGTTTTGCAACAGCAAGAAGCGATTTATAGTTGTTAATTTTGAGGTCCATCACGTAAATGTTTTTCACTACGAAATATTAATTTCTGTAGTCTTAAGGATATAGAAACATTGTTGTATAACTGGATGCACTTCATCTATCTAAAATCGTAGATGTATTCAGATTTCAATTAATATTTCACTGTGAGTTATTACAGGCTCTCAGAAAACTGTAAGATACCATCTTTCAGCTTGTCTCAGAATCCGCTATTGCTGGTCGTTCTGCATTCTGCTAAGCGAGCGACCATTGTCCAGCTCCCCCCTTTTGGGATTTACCCATGTCCCGTGACGTTGCATCTCTCTGCTTGGCTGGCCTGTACGGCCAACTAACCGGGCTGAGGACCTGAGGACGGTGACCCTATTGACTGAGCCTTCTAGCGCTCAGCTGTGTAACAAATTCATCTCTCCTCAATACCAGGTCGAGGTGAACGAATAACTAGCCCACATAGTCGCAGCATTACAATTTTGACACTTTCATATGCATTGCGAAAGCGAACCTTCAAGTCCTGTGAGTCTCTAACCGTGGTTCGGTAAACCAAATCCTTTACAGAACCACACAGGAAGAATTCTAGTGATGTGAAGTCAAGGAACCGTGGCGGTCATCGGACTGGACCATCTCCTGTGGCGTCCACTTTTTATCAGAATTTCCGGTTAAATTTTGCGTCAAAATAGCGTCACTTGGAAGTTAAAAATACTTTATCGGTTATCTTATCACATTTTGAAAATCATTTGTTAATATCTAGTATAAAGTTTTTTAAGTCTTAAGTTGTAAAGATAGTTTATGGACACCCTGCATTTCTCTTCGGAAAACCGTATCCCCATATTTGAGTCGTATACGCAGATCACATCCTGTGATCATTGATAATAGTATTAAGTAGTGTATAGCAAGAAAGTTAATAACTATTTTTTAAATGACAGGTTAGTTCTTTTTGTGCACATACATGTTAGGTATATGAGAGGCACGTATTGTAACCGCCCCCTCACTTATCGACCTTAATGACAGTGAAAAATTAAACCGCGTGTACCTAATGGAAATTTGGGAAAAGCAATCGTCAACGAAGTTAATTTGTCGGTAAAGAGGGAGGAAAGGGTTACATCTAAATGAAAGGAAAAATGCAAGTGAAACTGGTGGAAATTAATTTTGGAAAGGGGTAAAGTTAATAAAGAAAGTAAATGTGCGGCCGTTACGTTAACAGTTAACTAGTGGTAAAGAGGTATTTGAGATCTGGGGGAAATTACGGTCGCCAGTCCTAAGGACAATTAGTATAGTAACTGAAAAAGAAAGGTTATTACACATATAATTAGCACTAGAAGCATGGCAACTGAAGGTTGACACGTGTAGTGTGAAAACTGAAAGTTTGTCAGAAGTAATAAATTTCGCTACACTCTGACTTAATTTAGCAAAAGAATTAATAAAACCGGAAAATCGAAAGTTAATTTAGTGACTGAAGTTAATTGTGAGCTTTCTTTCTGAAGCACATAGAAATTCAGTAAAATACGGTTAGTCTTGGACTACCTCAACAATCATTTCAAAAGCTCCTTGAATCTACGCAATTTAGAAATAAGAGATTTAACTTTGAACTAGAATTAAATGATTCTGAACAATTAACAATAGTAAAATTTAGTACGTACCAAGCTGAGCTGCAGTCACAGGTAAGCTAAAATACGGTAACAAAACTCGCACTCTTAATTTGTGTTTGTGTAATCTAAATATTGTAGCCAGCTATGAATACCTTAACTGAACTTTGAAATTAAAGCAGTGAAATCGAATGATGCTGGCGTTTGAATTTCAACGACACTCGGGTTCATTCCGGAAAAGGAAGGGACCCTGCTTGGTAAGGCAATTGGGACAATGAGCAACAAAGGTTCATGCTACGTTGCTGTAATTTAGTTATGAAAATGGAACAATTTGAAAAGCTGAGGTCTGCCATACAGTCCTAAAACTTTACATGCTTCCAGTCTTCCTTGTTGGTTGATTGAACGTTTGAAGCCGTCGATCGAGGAGGTGGCGACAGTCACTCATTGCGGCCGTCGCTGTTGCAGAATCTGTATGTTGTCGCGCCTTCTTCTCGACACGGTCACCAGGCGAAACGGGCTCTTGATGTGCGCCAGCTAATGCTTCCCGTCCGCGACACCGTGTCAGAAACTATCATAGCAAGTCGAGCGCAATTACATGCTGCCCAACCCCGAAAGCGCGGCAACTCGCGGGAGCGTCACACAACACATCTGCTCCACTGCACCACCACAGCCAGACTCTCCCTCTGCCCGCGCTCCACGCGACAGAGTTAACGCTACTAAAGATCCTAAACACTTTGGTTCTCCACACGACCTATCGATGTATTCGTTCGATAGCATAGTTTTCCCTAGGCAAGACCCCGCGAAAATTACAAATAAAATTCACAAAACAAACCAATTATACATCGACATAAATGCATATATATACAAATAGTAAAACAATTACAATATACAAAGTCACAGGAATGTTATATCTTCAGGTAACAAAATAAGAAAAAACATTTGCAGTGCAATAGATGGAAATGGGAGGATATGCATTTCCGGTGTTACAGTATGTATATGATGAAAGCACGGATCATTGTAAGAGCAGCAAAAAATTTTCAAGGGTGAAGGTGATTCCTATAAACACGTAAAATTACTGATATGATGGACAATGCACTATCTGAAGTCAAACGTATTACTGCAGTCAGGTAAGATATGAATATAGTGTGGGACCATTAGGTCCCTTTTCCAGCGAATGTATGATAACCAGTTTTTAAAAAATCATGACTTGGCACAAAAGCTGTATGGCATTTTATTACAACTATCAGCTTCCAGTCAAACAACAGGTCACTGTTACGCTTTACAAACGACATTAATTACACAAAGTGCATGTAAACGTTATCATTTGTACCTACATCAACGGTGTACATTAACTGCAAAAAATTTATAGAATGCTGGAAACAATCAAATGCAAAGATTACGAAATTGCTTTAATTGTTCAGAAATTTAATAGTGTGCATTTATCAATACGTATAACCATAGTTTCTTACGACTACGACATCACTTAATAACAACTGGAAACAATCATCTAATACCTGGATGAAACAATTTGTTCGGATATGAAATGGAATGACCATATCGCCTCAGTTGTAGGAAAAGCAAGTGGCTGACTTTGAAACAGGATACTGGCAAAATGAAGCTAGTCTACGAAGGAGATCACGAAACACTTTTGCGACCCATCCTAGAAGTGTGTGGGACGCATACCAAAAAGGATTAACTCGTTCAGCGTATACAGAGTTCGCCGTATACAGAAAAGGCATAGAAGATGACATGGTTATCTGACATACGGGAGAGCGTCACGAAAGCGCTGCAGAATATCCCAAGGCTGACGCCAATTATCCAGCGAAAGCCTACTTACAAACTTTGAACAACCGATATTAAGTGAGGAATCTAAAAATATACTAAAACCTACTACATAACACTTCTATAGGGACTACGAAGGCAATGTTGGAGGAAGGCATTTAAGCAGTCATTCTTCCCGCGTTCCGTATGCAAGTGAAACGAGAAGAATTCCTAGTTCTAAGAACGACGGTCAGTATCGTCAACAAACAAGTTCGCGTGGGTTGCAGGGTATGTACGTAGTTATATGTGTCGGCACTACAATGAAGATAATTCTTGGTTTACGACTAACGCCAAAATTATCTTTCAAATGACGAATAATGTGATCAGAGGGTTGCACATAATACAGTCTATTTGGCACCGAATTTAGAAGCATAAATATATAAAATAAATTGCAATTAGTGTCATAAATTTTGACAGAGAAATTATACTTTGAAAAGACTCAGATAACATGCAAGCACATCAGTAGCCATAGTTAGCCAGTTGCGCCAATACTGCTTCAATAGCTCTGTATTTTCCAAAACAATAGGTCTCCATATTCATGCTGC
Organism: Schistocerca serialis cubense; assembly: GCF_023864345.2. NCBI lineage: Eukaryota > Metazoa > Arthropoda > Insecta > Orthoptera > Acrididae > Schistocerca > Schistocerca serialis. The sequence continues at coordinate 151,542,788 of NC_064640.1, forward strand.
CATTGTTTTAGTCTTCATTTCGAAGACTAGTTTAACGTTACCCTCTACGACAGAATATCTCATGCATGCCACCTCATCTCTGCCTTGGTCTCCGTTTACAATTTTAGCCCTTCCCTCCGCCCTCGACATTCATCCATTACCAAACTGACTTTTCCCTGATGTTTTGGAGTGTGTCCGATGAACGTATCATTCTCATTAGTTACCCGATCTACATTACATAATCTTCAGTATTTTTCTGTAGCACCACATTTCTCATGCTTGTATACCCTTCTTGCCTGGATCGCTTATTATCGACCAAATTTCGCTTTTGTTCACTGCTATACTTCAGACAAATAACCTTCAGTAAAGAATCCATAGCATCTAAATTTGTATTAAATGTTAACAAATTTAGCTTTTCTTTGTTATGGTAAGTCTGCATTTTATATCCTCCTTACTTTGGCCGTCGTCAGTTCTTTCGCTGCCCAAATAACAAGCCCTAGCTATTACTTTTAGTATCACGTTTCCTAATCTAAATCCCTTAGCGTCACCCGTTTAATTCGACGGAACTTCATTACTTTCATTTTATTTTTATTGATCTTCATTTTCTAATCTGTTCCTAAGACGCTATCCATTCCGTTCAAATGATCTTCTAAATCGTTTACCATCTCTGACAGAACTACGTCATCGGCTAACCTTAAAGTTTATGATTCTTCTCCATGAATTTTTATTCTTTCCCAAATTTCTCTTGTATTTCCTTTACTGCTGCCTTGTTGTATAGACTGAATAATATGGGGGATAGGTAGGAATCCAGTGACATCCACTGACACCTTTTCATGTCCTCAGTTTCTTATTACAGCAGTCTTATTTCAGAGCACGCTTTTGCTCACCATACTTTATCACTGCTACCTTCAGAATTTCTAAGAGTGTATTCCACTGCATAGACTGGCGAAATGTCTCTGAACCTACAAAACTTTCTTCAACCTATACTCTAATATAAGTCTTAGAAACCCAAACTGATCTTTCCTGTGGTCTGCTTCTACCTTACTTTCCTGTCTTCCATGAATAATCCATGATAGTATTTAGCCACAGTGACTTCGGTGGTATCCAACTGTAATCTTCTTTGGAACTGTCAGTACTACATTTTTACTGAAGTCTGAGATTATTTCAGCCGTCTTTTATGTGTTATATACGAGGTGGTATAGGGTTGTAATAATTCTCGAATGTTCTCCTAAGGATCTCAGTTATTCTGAAGGAATGGCGTCTATTCCAGTCTCCATTCAGCGCTTATTCAGATCTTCTCTCAGTATAGAATCTCTTCTCCTCTACATCTCTTTCTTCTTCATTTTACTTAACACTGCAGTCGTTCCCTGTGTATAGCCCTTCTATATACCCCTTCCACCTTTCAGACTTCCCTCCTTTGTTTGTTACTGGCTTGTCATCTGATCTCAAACTGTCCACGAAAGTGTTTTTCTCCATAATCCTCATCAAAGCTACACATAGGTGTCATCTATTTCCCCTCTGTCAAGTATTCTTATACAATGTTGTGTTCCTCTTACAAACACTCCTGATTGGCTAATTGAGACTCTTTGTCAATGCCGAATGTGAAAGTCTGTATTCCCTATTGCTGCTTTACTCGCTCAATTTGTTTTTTAAATCTGCTTTCGTTAAATGCATACAATTAGTTCTGACGTGTCTTGACGGACTGTTGGGCTTGCTGCATTGTTCTCTTATTCTTCAGCCTTTGCAAACGTTATAAATTTTGTGGACTGGCAAGACAGCCAATCCACAAGGACGGGAGGCCGAAGGGCACGCGTTTGAGCTCACGCAGGTTGGCGTGAGGTCTGGAACAGGACAAGGTCTTTGTAGTAGCAAAAATAGTACGTAGCTTCTGAAATATTTAACTTTAATCCATAATTGGTGAACATCGGTCTGACGGTAAATGCATCACAAGATAAATAGCAATTGATAATGGCGCCTTGCTAGGTCGTAGCAAATGACGTAGCTGAAGGCTATGCTAACTATCGTCTCGGCAAATGAGAGCGTAATTTGTCAGTGAACCATCGCTAGCAAAGTCGGCTGTACAACTGGGGCGAGTGCTAGGAAGTCTCTCTAGACCTACCGTGTGGCGGCGCTCGGTCTGCAATCACTGACAGTGGCGACACGCGGGTCCGACGTATACTAATGGACCGCGGCCAATTTAGAGGCTACCACCTAGCAAGTGTAGTGTCTGGCGGTGACACCACAATAAACATGACTTTTTTATACGCCATAGAGGATCATTCATTTCTACAGAAAGGCTGATGATTTTTGGAATCGTTGCACTACTGCTCTCACTATACTAACTGCTATACAATGAGATTTTGATACAACGTTTACTCATGCTATTGGCCATTATCCTTCGTTATTACAGCCGTCCTGCGAGATTACTGTCTACAACCTGGCTTACTCATGGTGATGTTTTTTACTATGTGCTGCCATTATCTTACTATTTACGAATCTATGTCATTGCATGACTGCATATAATGATGCTTTCCAATGTATATTCACAGCTTTTAAAAACTTTTAACGATCTGAAGATGGCTGTAGAAAGCAACCGCAACTCGTTACGACATTTTAATTGTAATAGGAAAATTTCGGTCGAAGGATCAAAAAATTTTTATTTACAAAATATTTTAATACTCTACATTAAAACAGCCGTATCCTCCTTGACAATGTCAGGCTGCACTAACTATATTTTTAAATTATCACTGAACTGACCTTGAATATTATTAGGATATTATTAGTCATTGCATTATTTTAACTCCATCACAAATTAATGTTATATGAATGAATTAAATCAAACTTTACAAAATGGAATTAAAACCTTATTAGGAATAAATTCAGTTAATGGAACAACTTTTGTTTTAATTTCTATTATTTTAATAATATCATTTAATCTTTTTGTATTATTATTTCCATATATTTTCACAAGAACTAATCATTTAGGAAAAATACTCTATTGTCCTTCCAATATGACTAAGATTTATGGTGTTGATGTGTGATATTTTAGTGGGTGAACCAGACAAATTACACGTTTGTGCATTTACTACCACATGGTACACTTTCTGTATTAATATCATCCACAGTTGAAATTAAAACAATTATAAAAATCATTCAGCCAGGAGTACTAACAGTGATACTCGCCACAAACATAATTCCAGGACACTTACTGTAAGTACCGCTAGGGGATACAAGACTATCAAAAGCAATGAATTTAATCTCATTATTAATTATTGGATAAATTCTATTATTAATACTACACTCAGCTGTTGCAGTATCTAAAGCTCATGTATTTTTTATTTTGAGAACTGTAAATTTTACACAAGTCTACTGGAAAACTAACGTTAATAACTAACTCAAATTAACCGCTTCGCCTTGTAGACTATAGAGCTATGCCCGTAACAGGAGCCACTGGAGCAACAGTTTTAATTTCAGGACCACAGAACTAATCTTATATTTTATATTAACCCACTCTTGATTAAGTTTGGAGTTACGTTACTTACAAAAATTCCATAATCATGAGATGTATACAAGATGTACATAGGGTTCCACACAGAATTTGCATCAATTAGGTTATTATTATAAATAACTGTATTGTCTGTATCTGGTTTCATTCTTCAAACATATCTGCTGAAATTTCTTTGGAAGATGATTAAAACAAAATTTTCAATTAAGAATATTGTGTCCATCGATAGAAAATCTTTCAATCCTGTACAAATACTATTAATTAATACTGCCATCCTTCTTTCATCAGGAATAACTATAACATGAGCACATCATAGGCGTAGTATACTATTATTGAGAAGCATTACAGGTACTATTTTTAACAGAACTTTTAGAACCTAATCGTAGCGGTCGCGCGGTTCCAGACTGTAGCGCCTAGAACCCCTTGGCCACTCCGGCCGGCTACACACTGACAAGCCAGAACAGTATGACCACTGCCCACCGCGACGTTGGATGCCGCCTGGTGGGGTTGCTGGCACGTAAGGCTGTAAAAAAAGTATGTAAGCGGAAAAGGCACGGACGGGAGATCGCCCTAGCGAAGATATGGGCTGCAGATGGGGATATCCATTGAGATAAGTGACTTTGTGAAAGGGTAGATTTTTATTACGCATAACATATGAACAAGTATCTCAGAAGTGGAGAAGCTGTTCGAATGTTCACGTGATACTGTCGTGATCATTTACGAAAAGAGGTAGAAGGACAGTGAAACTACGACTCTTCACAGAAAATGGGGATCGGAGGCTTGTCTGCCCTGTAAAGTAGGATAGAGAGTTATCTGTTGCATCTAGAGAGCGCAATGCTGGTTGACGCACACCGTTTTTGGTACATTGCTGAACATGCAGCTCCGCAGCGGACGACCGCTATTTGTTTACATGTTGGCCCAACGACACCGTCAATTACCACTGCAGTGGGCACGGGACCATAGGGATCGGGCCGTCGATCAATGGAAACGTGTTAGCTCTTCTGGTGAATCACATATTTGCCACACGAGGTCGCTGGTCGTCTCCACAAACCCCGTCATCGACGTGGGTGTCGGCTCGAAACGTGCAGCGTGCCACGGACGGTGGCTAGTGGGGGCAGTGATGTGCTTGGGAGACTTTCTCCTGAACTTGCATGGGACCGCTGGTAGTAATGGAAGACACGCTGAGAGCTACGAACCACTTGTATCCCATCATGCTTGATATGTTCCCCGACGGCGATGTCATGTTTCAGCTGTATAATTATCCGTGTCTCGTAGGCAGAACCTTGCTACAGTGGTTTGGTTCAAATGGCTCTGAGCACTATGCGACTTAACGTCTGAGGTCATCAGTCGCCTAGAACTTAGAACTAATTAAACCTAACTAACCTAAGGACATCACACACATCCATGCCCGAGGCAGGATTCGAACCTGCGACCGTAGCGATCGTTCGGCTCCAGACTGTAGCGCCTAGAACTGCTCGGCCACCCGGCCGGCTACAGTGGTTTGAGGGGCATTATAGTGAACTCACGTTGATGTCTTAGCGATCTAACTCGCCTGATGTAAATCGTATGGAACCCATCTGGGTCGGTATCGGGCGCCATCACCGCGTACGCAGATCAACGGCCTGTTATTTACGCGAATTACATGACCTGTGTGTAGACATCTAATACCACATACCTCCACAAACCTACCAACAAAATGTGACATCCCTGATACACATAATCAGTGATGTATTTCGTTCCAAAGACTTACAAATTCAAAAATCTTCAAATGTGTGTCAAATCTTATGGGACGTAACTGCTAAGGTCATCAGTACCTAAGCTTACACACTACTTAACCCGCCGTAGACCGCTCGGCTAATCCCGCGCGGCTCCAAAGACTTACAGACAGGCCACTAAGTAGGTGGTCATTATGTTTTGGCTCACCAGCGTATTTCACATTACTAGTCTATAAGGATTACGTTTCACTATATTATGAGAACTTCAATACCCTTTTCTATTACTGGTGTGGTTTATTGATCAACAACTTTTGTTGCTATATGATTCCCTTTATTAGATGTAATTCTTGGGATATAACATGCTTACTTTGGCACAGTAAATACATTATTACTAGTACATCATTTTGGATTTGAAGATACTATATGATACTGACATCTTGTAGCTATGCTACGATTACTTCCCTATATTTAAATTTATTAAGGATTTAGATATCTGCTTTTATGGAACAAATAGTATATTTTCGACCCAATAAAAATATTGATTATTAAGGAGAACAATCTTAATTGGATTACAACATACTATATTACCTTTATTGTAAGAATAATTATAATATTAAGTTCAACAATTATATCAAGCATATTACGTCTGAATAAAAATATCACTATTCAAATGTGGATTTTGTCACAATTGTTCAGATACTTTTTGATTTTCGATTTTTTTTAGTTGCCGTAATTTTTTTAAGTTTGGATATATAAACTGCATTAATTTTACCAATTGTACCTGTCGTAATAGCATTAGATATTACAATCTGACCAATATTAATGAAATTCTTCATAACAGTACTTCTAGAGGGACTATATTATGAATGATGTCAGTTACCACTTCAATGAGCAGAATAACGTCTTGTAGTTTGCACTTGAGTTGCATTTAGAAAGTACTGATATTATTGAGTCAACTTTATGCTGAATAACAAGCAAATCAAGGAAGTTAGTTTCGATCTGGAAGTTAGGTAAATATACCCGTGTTTTACTAATTTAGTCACATTTTCTGTGGCTTCGTAAATTGCTTAAGGCTAATTCTGGGATTGAAATTTTGTAAACTTTTTGTCTTAGAGGATAACAGGAGCCCTTCTGCTTTGCCGGCTGTGCGAGCCTTTTCTCGTGTCTGCCGCAGCCATTCTGATTTTTTAACAGTTGTAAGATTCAGTCTGCAAGTTTTTCAGCTGTACGCAACATTACAGTGGCATATGATAATCCTCACATTAAGAATTCCAATGCGTAAATTTAGTGTGAAGAGTAACGTGCCACCATGAGAAGAAATTTATTGAAAGGAACTTTAGTTTCATGTATATTGTTAATTTACATCATGAATCGAGGGGAAAAAAGCGTAGTTTCCATATCAGACCTTAGGTACGGATCCTGACTGAGACGATCACATTACTCATTATCTTATTCAAATTTCTTAACTCCCAAAACTCTTAAGTTTAACGAACTACCGGTGTTCTGCCATGGTCCTGTCCATTTGATGGTTTACGTGATCTGTGCTCTGTGCATAGCAAATTCAGAGAGGGTAGCGGAAACCAAATTAGACAACACGTTCCAACAATACAGGCTGATGAACGTACGAAAATGACACAGAGGAAGATACAGTTTCTACCATAAATATGTTGGTAAGGCATATCAAGGCATAATGGGCATATGGCGGTAGACCAAAATCTCATAATAACTTCTGCAGTGCATTCTGTGTATATGCAGACCGTAACATCCATAAATCCTCCTCATGCCACTAATAAAAGTCACCTCTCATGTCACAGTACCATTGTCTATATCCTTCCAACCTCTAACATAAGTGACAGAAACTAATGGTTTCCCGAAACAAGGCTTTACGATCTCATGACAAAACTTATTTCATACAACTGGCTGACAGAGAGTAAAGGAAAACTAGGGGAGAAACCGTACAAAAATATAATTTTAGAGCACTGATATATCACATTCTGGTTCCTTCAAATGGTTCAAATGGCTCTGAACACTATGGGATTAACTTCTGTGGTCATCAGTCCCCTAGAACTTAGAACTAATTAAACCTAACTAACCTAAGGAAATCACACACATCCATGCCCAAGGCAGGATTCGAACCTGCAACCGTAGCAGTCGCGCGGTTCCGGGCTGAGCGCCTAGAACCGCTAGACCACCGCGGCCGGCTCTTGTTCATTACGTGTCTGAAAGCGCACGAATAATATCTATAGCCAGTATCCGCCAATGACGCTCGCTGACCATAGCTGCATTTCCTTATCTAAAAAGTTTGCAAAACAGGATTGCCACTCATGCAATATGTGATTATCATGGCGATCGAAAGACCGGTAAACGTGAGCATGCAGACACACACACACACACACACACACACACACACACACACACACACACACAGACATACATACACACATAAACAGACACACACACGTACGCACGCACTCACACACACACACACACACACACACACACACACACACACACACTCAGAGAGAGAGAGAGAGAGAGAGAGATCCCCAAAGCGCATCTAGCTCCATCGCCCTACGCATCGTTCCACCACCGACTTACCCCTGAAAACGTAGGAACATACTCACAACCTGTAGCAACAACCACCAGTGTCATAAAATAATTACATAAAACGTATCAGGGAGAACATCACAAGTTGGATAACAGTATTTATGGCAACCCTACTGTACAAATGCTTTCGCACCCGAAATGTGGTGTATTCCATTACCGTCTTAATCTGCAACATTTACAGAATGGCGACATTTGCAAACACCCAGCGTTTTATATGCAACGGCTCAAAGATTAGGGAGAATAACTTGTGCAATTTATTCTCCGCTTTTCAGGAGGGGCGGTGTTTTCTCATCGGTACTTTCTGTTCAGGGTAGAAGAAACACTACTTCACGCTCTTCTCATTCCTCCACTGCCACTAGAGTGTCATTTCCCTGATGTTGGCAGTTGACTCCACAACCATCTATATATGCCTAGGTAGTTGCTGCAGTGCAGATGCAACCCCTTCTCAATTTCTATCCTCTAGTACCCTAATTCATTAAAACTTTCGTTAGAACCATCCTGGTTGGGTCTCATCATTATCTCGAAATTCTTGACATACTAATCATAAGTGCCATGTATTTTGTTGCAACAGATCCGACAAAACTTCCCAAGCTCATGTATAATTCTCTCTGTTAGCTTTGTCTGTGGATGGTACGTGGCAGTATAAATTCCGTTTACCCTCCTCCTCCGTAACATTCCCTGTCACATCTTCAAAACGAACTGTTTCCCGTTGTTCGAAAGCACATGTCTTACACGCAGAACCACACCTAAGAAATCTCAGGCGAACGCCTTCACCACAGAATTACTGGTGGCTTTTTTGGAGGTATCAGTGTAATGTATTTCGACACAAACTCGACTGCTACGAAGACGTAGCCATGACCGCCTCTTTTCGTCACAATCAGACCCCACGAGTCGACAGGGATAATAGACAAAAAGGGAACGCTGCTTTGTGGAAGAAGGTTATGTCTTCTGACATTTCATGCAAACTGTTAGTACCTTTCTCACCCTCTAGTCCATTCTGTGAACGTACACCGTGGCTCTTTAATTTTGTCAACACACGTCCCTGGACCCAAATTTCACGTAGCTCAGATCGGTGTATCAGCTTATTTATCAGCTCCTCTGGCACACACACACACACACACACACGCACACACACACACACACACACACACACACAAAAAAATGGTTCAAATGGCTCTGAGCACTATGGGACTCAACTGCTGTGGTCATAAGTCCCCTAGAACTTAGAACTACTTAAACCTAACTAACCTAAGGACGGCACACAACACCCAGCCATCACGAGGCAGAGAAAATCCCTGACCCCGCCGGGAATCGAACCCGGGAACCCGGGCGTGGGAAGCGAGAACGCTACCGCACGACCACGAGATGCGGGCACACACACACACACACACACACACACACATACATACATACAAACAAACAAACACACACACCACCCGTGATGATGCGTTAGGATCCATTTGACAGAGTCATACACTGTTTTTTAGGAGATGAAACTGCCTCAAAGCCTTATTATTGATCTTATCTTTTACCTCACGTAGCGCTGGATCTCTGTCTTGCTCATTTCATGTGTTTCACACGGCATCAACAATAAAGTTTTCGAATGATACACCTTTTCCGTTGATTTCCTCCTCCGTGCCCTGAATTAATCCAACTGGTGCAGATGATAATGCTTCAAGACTGACGTCATTACCCAGAATATGCTTAATTTGCAACGAAAATTCCCGTAGGGAAAGCACCCAATGGGATAGCCATCGGTAAACGAGATTTTCTGGACATCAAAAATTCAAAGGTAGACCTCCCATAAAAATAGTACTGAAATAGGTGTAACACATAGATAACGGCTAAGTTCTCCAACTCCGTAACACAACAGTTTCGTTGTCTTGTTCCTGTAACACCATTAGCCCAGTCCGATTTTGATGCAATCTGAGGCAACACAAAGTGGAAGGCTCACATCAGGTTGGGGCATAATAGGAACATTTGCTAAATTTCGCTACAGCTCAAAGAATTCTTCTTTTCATCTTCATTCCAGATCCATGGCATATTTTTTCCAAGTAGGAATTTGGTACCCCAAAGAAACTCCTCATCTGCCTTTTGGTGGGTGGAGTTAGGAACTCCTGAGTTGCCGTTAATTTTTCATGTCGGAGTGACCTAAAGTGGAATTACAGGTAGTACGAGGGTAAGTCAAAAATTATTCTCAGCGTTGCTATACCCTTGATTGCTGTACAAAGAGGTCACGTACGTTAACACCCCTGTTCATATAGCCCCCTTTCTTTTCAAGGCACTTGGTTCATCTTTGCAATAGCTTCCTGAAAAGAAAGTTTTCGACCGAGCAGCGAGCCACGCATGCATCGCGTTACACGAGTACGCGGCACCTTCGTGACGTTCACAGTGATCACTCAACATGTGATGCTGTCCACGCCCTTTGTACACATTGCAGCGCGCGGTAAGAACACTAATCACGAAAAGTGAGCCGGCCGGGGTGGCCGAGCGCTTCTAGGCGCTACAGTCTGGAACCGCACTACCGCTACGGTCGCAGGTTCGAATCCTGCCTCGGGCATGGATGTGTGTGATGTCCTTAGGTTAGTTAGGTTTAAGTAGCTCTAAGTCTAGGGGACTGATGGCCACAGAAGTTAAGTCCCATAGTGCTCAGAGCCATTTGAACCATCTGAACCACGAAAAGTGATAATGCACTCTCGTGGCTGTTCTACTTGCCACAGAGAATTGCTATTGTACTCATTTACATACCATACATGATGCGTTTATGTACTTGGCATCGTACTGTGTCTTTCGGGTGCTTCACTTTCCTTTTGTCAGGCAGCGTATATACGACATTCAATTGCACTGGGAGATCGTTGAACATAATGTACGAATGTACTCGATTCCATTTTGTCCTAATGTTCACTTCTTAAAGTCTTTCTAAAGGTTTATTTGGTCCTAATTTTATAATGATGCTCCTCACAATAATTTGAGGAGGAAGAAATATTAGTAAGGACAATATATTGACTTGGTACTTCCATGCTACCTGTACTTGGGGTGTTATGCAGTAATTAAGGATTTCTCATTCAAAATCGATTGTAGTAGCAGCATAAGAATATATTGAATAATATATGTATTACTTTAGAGCTCATAGAATCTTTGGAGTTGTGGTAGATTCCTGTTCTCCTCTCTGTCTGTCTGTAGGCAGACTATGGTCATAAGCGCCCAAATATTGACTGTTGTTTGGCCTGCATGTCGAATACATTTGGACTGTAAAAATATGTTCAACCTTCATTGTGAAACCTAATGCCTAGAATTAATAAAGTACCGTAGTTTAGCTACGTATGCAGTACAGGGGAAGGGAGGCTGGAGATTAGTGTTTAACGCCCTGTAGACAACAAGGTCATTAGAGACGGAGAACAAGCGAGGATTATTGGCCGTGCACTTTTAAAGCAACCATCCCAAAATTTACCTCAAGCGATTTAAAGAAATCACGGAAAGCCTAAATCTGAATGGCTGTACGCGGATTTGGAGATCAGTGTGGTAACACCTCCGCTACATTGCTCAGAGTTTGCAGTACCTTCGATTACTGCCAAAGGCGATTAGGTGATTAAAAATCCAAAAACTACATTATTTTGAATATTTCCATTCGCATTTCAGATAATAAAAACACTGGTGGGTAAATTCAACTGCGGGTTTCTTATTGTTAAAATACAGAAGCATGAATCTGTGTATGTATTGTGAATAAGTCGTTAAAATGTCAAGTATTTTGGATATATCTGTTAATGATGTTCTAGACTTAACAAGATAGATAATTTTTATAGCGCTCGTCTGTAATCAAAAAATACTAACTCTATAAATCGAATTTTCCGAAACAGTATTACTACACTACTGGCCATTAAAATTGCTACACCACGAAGATGACATGCTACAGACGCGAAATTTAACCGAAAGGAAGAAGATGCTGAGATATGCAAATGATTAGCTTTTCAGAGCATTCACACAAGATTGGCGCCGGTGGCGACACCTACAACGTGCTGACATGAGGAAAGTTTCCAACCGATTTCTCATACACAAACACCAGTTGACCGGCGTTGCCTGGTGGAACGTTGTTGTGATGCCTCGTGTAAGGAGGAGAAATGGGTACCATCACGTTTCCGACTTTGATAAAGGTCGGATTGTAGCATATCGCGATTGCGGTTTATCGTATCGCGACATTGCTGCTCGCGTTGGTTGAGATCCAACGACTGTTAGCAGAGTATGGAATCAGTGGGTTCAGGAGGGTAATACGGAACGCCGTGCTGGATCCCAACAGCCTCGTATCACTAGCAGTCGAGATGATAGGCATCTTATCCGCATGGCTGTAACGGATCGTGCAGCCACGTCTCGATCCCTAAGTCAACACATGGGGACGTTTGCAAGACAACAACCATCTGCAAGAACAGTTCGACGACGTTTGCAGCAGCATGGACTATCAACTCGGAGACCATGGCTGCGGTTACCCTTGACGCTGCATCAGAGACAGGAGCGCCTGTGATGGTGTACTCAACGACGAACCTGGGCGCACGAATGGCAAGACGTCATTTTTTTTGGGATGAATCCAGGTTCTGTTTACAGCATCATGATGGTCGCATCCGTGTTTGGCGACACCGCGGTGAACACACATTGGAAGCGTGTATTCGTCATCGCCATACTGGCGTATCACCCGACGTGATGGTGTGGGATGCAATTGGTTACGCGTCTCGGTCACCTCTTGTTCGCATTGACGGCACTTTGATCAGTGGACTTTACAGTTCAGATGTGTTACAACCCGTGGCTCTACCCTTCATTCGATCCCTGCGAAACCCTACATTTCAGCAGGATAATGCATGACCGCATGTTGCAGGTCCTGTATGGGCCTTTCTGGATACAAAAAATGTTCGACTGCTGACCTGGCCAGCACATTCTCCAGATCTCTCGCCAATGATCAGTGGTGGCCGAGCAACTGGCTCGTCGCAATACGCCAGTCTCTATTCTTGATGAACTGTGGCATCGTGTTGAAGTTGCATGGGCAGCTGTACCTGTACACGCCATCCAAGCTCTGTTTCACTCAATGCCCCGGCGTATCAAGGCCGTTATTATGGCCAGAGGTGGTTGTTCTGGGTACTGATTTCTCAGGTTCTATGTACCCAAATTGTGTGAAAATGTAATCACATGTCAGTTCTAATACAATATATTTGTCCAATTAATACCCGTTTATCATCTGCATTTCTTCTTGGTCTAGCAATTTTAATGGCCAGTAGGGTATATCATAAGTTAATGAAAATATTGAGAATCAACTAGCTTCTTTTTTTTTCGGTCCCATATGGCAGTAATTATCTATACCGAAAATTTACCGGAACTATAGTATTTGATTGAGTTAACGCAGTAATTTTTTCCAATTGAAGGTTGATCGCGTCATTCAAATTACAAAGAAGCTTTAAGCTCAACAGACGATAATATCATAGTCTTAATGGTAGGCAGAGATAAAACTAGGAAGCTACCACCAGGCCCGCTAATATAAAATGTCGACGACAGTAATGTTTTGTCAGTAGGGATGCAGTAACAGCAGAATGGTTCTGTCAGAAGAGCTCAGTGACCTCGAACGTAGACTGCTTATTGGATGACTGCCTAAGTCGACTTTTGATGACTGGTGGCGTAGAGGAAACTCGAAGGAGCAACCACAGCTAAACCGAGAGCAGACGCCATATACTGACGGACAGGGATCGTCGAGTGCTTCGGGGCGTGGTTGTAGAGAAACCGCATGATACCAGAGAATGGAATCACTCATGAGTTTCACATTACTACCAGCAGTCCAGGCGGCTCAATGACTGTGCGTAGCAAATATGAAAGAGTGAGTTACAAACTCGAGCAATTCCTCACGAATCACACTTTTCTGTAGTCAGTGCTAAGCGAGGCTTGAGGTGGTTTGGGGAAAGACGGCAATGGACGGTCTATGACTGGAAACGAGTGATTACGCTTGATTAAACACGCTATATCCTGTGGCAATGTGATGGGAGCGTTTGAGTTTGAAGAGTGTCTGGAAAACATTACGTGCTATCAGTGCGAACAGTGAAGTGCAGAGGATATGGTGACGTGGAATGTGGGTGTGTTTCGTGGTTAGGGTGTGGCGCTTATTGCTCTCAAGGAAACGCTGACTTTGGAAGGACGTGAACACATTGTGCAACGGCGTGTACCGCCTACAGTAGAGGAGCAGTTCCTAACAATGATTGTTTGTTTCAGCAGGACAACACACCCTTTGATAAATCAACATCTTGAGGCAAGCCTTGTGGACAGTAACATTCCTGAAATGGACTGGCCGGCCCAGCGTTCGGACCTAAGCCCCATGGAACACCACTGGGATGAGTTAGAACACTGACTTTGCTCCAGAACCCAGCATCCAACATCACTACCTACTCTAGTTTTGGCTCTCGAGGAAGAATGGGCTGCCATTCCTACACAGACTTTCGGACATCTCATAGAAAGTGTCCCCAGCAGATTTCAAGCTGTCGTACACTGAAGTGACAAGACGTGGGACAGCGATATGCACATATACAGATTGCGGTAGTATCGTGTACACAAGGTATAAAATGGCAGTTAATTGGCGGAGCTGTCATTTGTACTTAGGTGATTCAAGTGGAAAGGTGTCTGACGTGATTACGGATGCACGATGGGAATTAACAGACTTTTAATGCAGAATTGTAGTTGGAGCTAGATGCACGGGACATTACATTTAGGAACTCTCAATAGTCTGAGATGTGCAGTGTCAAGAGTGTGGCAAGAGTTCCAGAGTTCAGGCAATACCTCTCACCACAGATAACACAGTGGCCGGCGCCTTCACTTAACGACGGAGAGAGTGACGTTTGCGTAGAGCTGTCAGTGCCAACAGACAGGTAATACTGCTTGAAATAACCGCAGAAAGTGATGTGGGACGTAAAACGAATATATCGGTTAAGACAGTGCGGCGAAATATGGTGTTAATGGGGAGCAGCAGCAGACGACCGAAGCGAGTGCCTTTGCTAACAGCACGACACCACCTGCAGCGCCTATCTTGCGCTGCGCCCGAGACTATATCCGTTAGACTCTAGACGACAGGAAAACCGTGGCTTGGCGACATGAGTCTCAATTTCAGTTGGTAATAACTGATGCTGGGTTCGAGTGTGTCGCATGCCCCACGGAGCCATGAATCCTAGTTGTCCGGCTCCCCTCCACCCCCACCCTTCTCTTACCCCGTCGGAGGTTCGAGTCCTCCCTCGGGCAGGAGTGTGTGTGTTGTCCTTAGCGTAGGTTAGTTTAAGTTAGATTATGTAATGTGCAAGCATAGGGACCGTTGTACTCAGCAGTTTGGTCCCATAGCTACTTACCAGAAATTTCAGATTTCCTAGTTGTCTACAACGCACTGGGCAAGCTCGTGGTAGCTCTGTAATGGTGTGGGTTGCGTTTACATGGGTCAGTGACTATAAATGGTTATGTTCGACTACTTGGAGACCAGTTGCAGCCATTCATATTCCCAAACAACAATGGAATCTTTTTAGGTGGCAATGCACCATATCACCCGGCCACAATGTTCGCGATTGTTTTGAAGAACTTTCTGGACAATTCGAACGAATGATTTGGCCACCCTGATCGCTTGACATGAATCCCACCGGATTTTTATTTGACATAGTTGAGAGGTCCGTTCGTACACAAAATCCAGCACCGGCAACACTTTCGCAGTTGTGGATGGCCATCGTGGCAGCAGGGCTCAATATTTCAGCAGGGGACTTCCAACGACTTGCTGAGTCCATGCCGTATTGAGTTGTTGCACTCTGCCGGGCATGGGCCGACACGCTAGTAGGAGGTACCCCATGACTTTTGTCACCTCTAAACGGTATCCTGATGGTTTTGTCAGATAGTGTACGTTATTGAATGCGTTCTTACGCTGTTTCTCGCAACGATTCTGAATAAGAAATCCTAAATTATCACATATAGCCTTACAAACGGTGCCTGAAAGTGGCAAGACAATTTTTGCTTCACTGCAGTTAGCAGTCAGTAACCGAAACAGGAGAAATACATTATATAATGCACAACGAAAAGTGATTCTGATAGGTTACAGACCATATCACAGTTGATGTAGTCATCGTGGAGAAAGGAATCATTGTGACCAATGCGTCAGTCGGCTATGTTTAACAGAAATAATCTTTACACCGTGGCCTAACTGTCCACTAAGAAATATAACACGTATTTCGGGCACAGTTACATGTTGTTTTACGACACTGCTTTGTAGGTAATGATATGATGAAGGCATAATTTAATTTTTGGTTTTGTTGTAGCTTGATAATGCCAAAAAGATCGAAATGATCTAATCACTAATAATAAAACAAAGCGAATATTTTAAATAAAAGACTGCCTCACGTAGGGGAATACTTTTATTCAAGAGAAAAATGTAAGTGGGACATTATTTCTGCATCAATACGAAGTGTAGTTACGTATATTATTGAAAAAGTCTGTTACATTTTACATTCGGAGGCGATTCTTTTATATGATTTAGTAAACCTCATACATGCCACATGTATATTGTCAGAACGTCAGGGTTTCTGGTGTGATTCAGGTAAGAATTTCATTGGAACACACTTGATTATTACGAGGAAATAACACATGGCCCTCGCACAGCAATTGTTGAATGAATGGCGTGGTGACATCTGTGCACCTACTAATCTTTTTAAGGTAGATATATTTTATCTTGTGTTCATGCATATCACTGAAAACTTGATAGTGGAACGTACAAAGGACCTAGCAAACTGATCTAAAAACGAGGATAAATTCCGACAATCGTCAGCAGTACATTCAAATAATAGCATTGCTCAACAGGATCTTAACTTTGACGGATAATAATCGCGTTTCACAGACTGTAGCCACAAAAAGATGAAAAAGTGTATTCACTGTTTTCAGAAAACAGAATCCTTTTGTCGGAATATTGCCGCAGCAAGAGTACCAAGCTGAACCGTCGCTGCCGCCTGAGTCAGGAGCTGTGTCTGCCGTTCTTTTGTGTCTGGGTACCCAGAGCATTCTGTGATTCGCCACGGATATCTTCCACGGTGAAAAGTCTCTCTCCATGAATAACACGTT
This sequence comes from Schistocerca serialis cubense, assembly GCF_023864345.2. Lineage (NCBI taxonomy): Eukaryota > Metazoa > Arthropoda > Insecta > Orthoptera > Acrididae > Schistocerca > Schistocerca serialis. The sequence continues at coordinate 151,559,699 of NC_064640.1, forward strand.
CTTACTGGTCTACAGAAGATGCCAACAATAAAATTCAACGCATGATTTCCCTACAAGACGACCATATTTTCTGAATCTACGAGTAACGCCGGAGACAGTTTTTTGAACTACCATTACGTATAAAGTCCTTCAGGGAACTGTACTAGCTTTCAGATTAGGCTACACAGAAAATGAGTAGTTCTTTTTCTAAAGAAACAATGGCTGGCATAATGTACAATTATTGCACAGTCGTCATATTTTCTCACAGAAATTGTATTGATCGTTCATAAGTAAATCAAAGAAAAATATTTTTGTCTGTTTATAAAGGACCTCGTAAATTATAAAGTTACTGTAATCGCGAACAGAACGTCGATCAACGTATGCAAAACTATTTTGTTGAAGCGTGTGAGCAAATGATGGTTCTGTCTTTAAAATTGCGTTATTTGTCACGGGAGAACGTGGGAGTAGGAGAAATAGAAAGACTTTTAGAGATGTAGTGGTCTGTGGCTCTGCAAACATAGACTGTTAGAGATGTAGTGGTCCCTGGCTCTGCAAGATACTAGCAAAACATACGAACACAAACGTAGTATGATCGTTAGTCCTCTGTTTGCTCACAATACACTCACAGTTTAGTTAATGATGAAAGGAGGAACTTGCTAGTTTCTTTCTAGGCAAGTTTCTGTGACTGCAGCTTTTTGTAAAACCTCAGCATTATATCAGTAATTACGGAGGATAGGGATTAGCCACTCACGATGAAACAGATTCAAGAAAGTGAGGAGTTGCCGTCCAGTGTCTGAGGAGGGTTCGTGCCTCGACAGGCTGTAAGCCGCATCTGGCGAGATGCATGCTAAGATCGGGTTCTTGCCAGCAAATAATGCAGGCAATGTCATTCCCGTCTCCTGGAGGAAGGTGCCCATGTGGTGTGCTCCTGCAGTATCGCACGCAAAGACGAATATACGAACAAAATGTTAACTGCGTGGCTAGAGGATAAGTTTGAGGATCTGTCCTGATACTACACAGATATACAATACCGTTTCCTCGTAAATTCTGGGAAGCCACTCCTCATTTCTTATCTTACCATTCCATTTAATTTTCTGCATGCGTCAGACGCTTGAATTTGCTTCTATTTCGGTCCTCCCACAGTCCATGATATATTTCCAAACGATTCTGGCCTCCAGTTGTACGTTCTCCAAAATTTCTTCCTCAAATTAAGGCCAGTATTGGTGGCTAGTAAATTTCCTTTAGAGAGAGATTCCCTATTTCCCTACGCTAATCGGCTTCAAATAATCCTTTGTTTCCACTGTACACCGTTAATTTGCTTCCTTCACTTGATATGCAATGTGGTCTCCAATTTTGCTGTTAACTTTACAGCTAATTTCATTTCTGATACAAATTGCAATAATAGAAATTCTTCTGAAGAATAGAAGGAATCGTCAAGGAGAAACTAATTCAGTTTGTTTTCAAAGTCTACTTCGCTGTTTGGCCGACAATTTATGTCATTGGCGAAGTTATGAAACATTTCGATTGCAGCATTGTGCACCTCTTTCTTTGCAAAAGACAACCTTAAAAGTTGTATAACGAACGTTATTTTTTCTTTCGATTGCGTAATTACGTACTTCATTGCACCCAAACTGTTTAACTGCTCAATCAGATATTTATAAGTTTATCGTGAATGAGCACCAATATTGTTCTCACAGAACGTTTTAGGGCAATGGAAGCTTTCTTTCTTAAAGATGAGTTACCACAGAACATTCCTCCACGTGATTGTGCTAAATAAAAATATGCAAAGTATGTCAACGTATTGATTTCTCTGTAAGTTTTAAACGAGCTTTCGAAGCATGTTGACATGATGAATATCACATTCCTATCAGGGACGATCTGCAAGCTGTAACATTCGAAGAAATACTTCAGGGTCAAGATCTCGTTTAAATATTTCATTTGAATAATTTCTTCAGATGTTACATGGCGAATATTGTACACAAGTCGCATTGTCCCATTCACGATTTCTCGGAGATATACATGCATGTTATTTATTATTTCAATTACGCTCATTCACATCTATATTTCAGTAAGTCTAATGTTAGTCAGCTCCGCTAGCCGTGTGGTCTAACGAAACATATTCATGATGACAATATATGAGGTGCAGCGTGACCAAGTAAAATACAAATTCCGCCCTACTTGAATCTAGTTAAATGATAGCAAAGTTATATGTTTCGAGAAAACCATAATGCTCCTGGAAAATGACTTCAAAAGTCTTAGAAAGGTTTCTAACACTAAAATCTGAAGTAATTCTAATTCAAAATCACCTTCCAGAAGCAGAACATTTTGCTCAAGAACCCAGCTCAGTGACTAAGTCTGTGCAAAATCCCCCCGCTTCGGCTCTATGGGCAGAGACAGACAGAAATTCGGAGGTGGGGAAGTGACCACTCTACAAGGTGACATTTTCGTCGGTACCAGGCGTCTCCACCAGCATACAGATAGGAGACACGATACCTGGTTCCTTTGCTCAAAATTTTCCGTTGATTCTACTCATAAAATTTAAACAAGCCCTTGCCTTACGTGAGGGTGTGAGGCAACCAATCACGAGGCCGTGCGTTTAGAACATCTGGGCAGACAGACCCTACCAGACTGACGCCCAAAACCAGCTTTGATAAATTACACTCAACGGCCATTTCCAAGCCCTGTTGCAAAGATGAACCACCTGAATATGCTAATGTTCATCTGTTTTCAGTTACACCCTTTTTATATACTCTAGCAATAATCTAGAGTGCGGAAAGATGGTAAGTCTATACCGTGCCTTATTAACTGATATAATAAATCTAATGATGCAGTTATAATCCTTTAAAATGTGTAGTGGGAAATTTAACATAATGAGTAGGACTGATTAAAACAATTTTTATTTTAAATTGCTTATCTTTCTTTCTTAATCAGGTTCTACTAATATCATGAAATTTTTTTGCCATAATTAACCTAAAGTAAATTTCTCATGTGTGACAACATACCTTTAATAATTTGTACACATTTAGGAGCAGACATTGAAACCGTGGAAGATACTCTGTAACTTTTATAAAACTGTCCTGGCTGACCTTTTATTTACTTGCAAAGTAACATAGTCTCTTGTATAGGTTTATTTTATTGAGTGACATCTGAACTAACGTGCAATGTATCCTTAAGGAAGACGTATCTTTAAAAATTAAAGATCCAAGAACACTTAATTCGAAGTAGCTGAATTGTTTTTCTCCTATAGGTTATAAATCCCCCCATGAGCCATGGACCTTGCCCTTGATGGGGAGCCTTGCGTGCCTCAGCGATACAGATAGCTGTACAGTGGGTGCAACTATAACGAAGGGGTATCTGTTGAGAGGCCAGATAAACGTGTGGTTCCTGAAGAGAGGCAGCAGCCCTTTTTAGTAGTTACAGAGGTAACAATCAGGATGATTGACTGATCTGACCTTTTCACATCAACCAAACGGCCTTGCGGTGCTGGTACTGCGAACGGTTGAAAGCAAGGGGAAACTACGGCCGTAATTTTTCCCGAGGGCATGCAGCTTTACTGTATGGATAAATGATGATGGCGTCCTCTTGGGTAAAATATTCCGGAGGTAAAATAGTCCCCCATTCGGATCTCCGGGCGGCGACTACTCAAGAGGACGTCGTTATCAGGAGAAAGAAAACTAGCGTTCCACGTATCGGAGCGTGGAATGTCAGATCCATTAATCGGGCAGGTAGGTTAGAAAATTTAAAACGGGAAATGGATAGGTTAAAGTTAGATAAAGTGGGAATAAGTGAATGTCGGTGGCTGGAGAAACAGGACTTCTGGTCACGTGAACACAGGGTTATAAATACACTCCTGGAAATTGAAATAAGAACACCGTGAATTCATTGTCCCAGGAAGGGGAAACTTTATTGACACATTCCTGGGGTCAGATACATCACATGATCACACTGACAGAACCACAGGCTCATAGACACAGGCAACAGAGCATGCACAATGTCGGCACTAGTACAGTGTATATCCACCCTTCGCAGCAATGCAGGCTGCTATTCTCCCATGGAGACGATCGTAGAGATGCTGGATGTAGTCCTGTAGAACGGCTTGCCATGCCATTTCCACCTGGCGCCTCAGTTGGACCAGCGTTCGTGCTGGACGTGCAGACCGCGTGAGACGACGCTTCATCCAGTCCCAAACATGCTCAATGGGGGACAGATCCGGAGATCTTGCTGGCCAGGGTAGTTGACTTACACCTTCTAGAGCACGTTGGGTGGCACGGGATACATGCGGACGTGCATTGTCCTGTTGGAACAGCAAGTTCCCTTGCCGGTCTAGGAATGGTAGAACGATGGGTTCGATGACGGTTTGGGTGTACCGTGCACTATTCAGTGTCCCCTCGACGATCACCAGTGGTGTACGGCCAGTGTAGGAGATCGCTCCCCACACCATGATGCCGGGTGTTGGCCCTGTGTGCCTCGGTCGTATGCAGTCCTGATTGTGGCGCTCACCTGCACGGCGCCAAACACGCATACGACCATCATTGGCACCAAGGCAGAAGCGACTCTCATCGCTGAAGACGACACGTCTCCATTCGTCCCTCCATTCACGCCTGTCGCGACACCACTAGAAGCGGGCTGCACGATGTTGGGGCGTGAGCGGAAGACGGCCTAACGGTGTGCGGGACCGTAGCACAGCTTCATGGAGACGGTTGCGAATGGTCCTCGCCGATACCCCAGGAGCAACAGTGTCCCTAATTTGCTGGGAAGTGGCGGTGCGGTCCCCTACGGCACTGCGTAGGATCCTACGGTCTTGGCGTGCATCCGTGCGTCGCTGCGGTCCGGTCCCACGTCGACGGGCACGTTCACCTTCCGCCGACCACTGGCGACAACATCGATGTACTGTGGAGACCTCACGCCCCACGTGTTGAGCAATTCGGCGGTACGTCCACCCGGCCTCCCGCATGCCCACTATACGCCCTCGCTCAAAGTCCGTCAACTGCACATACGGTTCACGTCCACGCTGTCGCGGCATGCTACCAGTGTTAAAGACTGCGATGGAGCTCCGTATGCCACGGCAAACTGGCTGACACTGACGGCGGCGGTGCACAAATGCTGCGCAGCTAGCGCCATTCGACGGCCAACACCGCGGTTCCTGGTGTGTCCGCTGTGCCGTGCGTGTGATCATTGCTTGTACAGCCCTCTCGCAGTGTCCGGAGCAAGTATGGTGGGTCTGACACACCGGTGTCAATGTGTTCTTTTTTCCATTTCCAGGAGTGTACAATATCCAATAGGGGTAATGCTGGAGTAGGTTTAATAATGAGTAAAAAAATAGGAATGCGGGTAAGTTACTATGAAAAGCATAGTGAACTCATTATTGTAGCCAAGATAGATACGAAACCCACACCCCCCACAGTTTATCTGCCAACTAGCTCCGCAGATGAGTAGGAGGTTGAGGATATGTGTTATGAGATAAAAGGAATTATTTGGATAGTTAAGGGAGCAGAACATTTAATAATCATGGGGGACTTGAATTAAATAGGAGAAAATAGGAAGAGAAGGAAAAGCAGTAGTTGAACAGGGTCTGGGGGAAAGGAATGCAAGAGGAAGCCGCCTGGTAGCACTGAAAGGGTCCTGTAGCCACCTTTCATTGCCAACTCTCGTAGTGGTCAAGTCGGCAAAGAGGTTTCCGCTACTTGGGAGAAATCCACCTGCGTTAGGTTGGTGGCGGAAATGGAATCCTGGGGTTTTCCGGTCCACGCGGAGCGTGGAAGAGGCTGGAGGAGCGGGAGGCAGTCTGCCGCCGGTACGGGAAGCGTACACAGCTGTGCTCCAGTTGAAGAAGGGTGAGTTGGACTGACCGCGTGGCGCGTTGTCACATAGAGAGGGGAGCTTTTAGCTTTTGGTCTCGAATTTCGTCTTATAAAGATTTACTTGCTGGGTTGCAGCAGGGAATGCAAGGCTTTTGTAGACTTTCAGTTTGATTCCCAATGCAGTCTTGACTCCGATCCGTGAGAGGAACGCAGCACAAGGGAGTTGCATATGTTGAAGTGCCCTCAGTTCAGTGTGAATTTTTATGTGCCTACAACTGTGAGTGTATGCTTCTAATCTTTTCCGGATCTTGGTAATTTTTGTGTATTTGTGAATTTTCTTTGTCTCATGTGATTAAAATTTGGCCACGGTCCATAGAAATTGTCTCCGCGGACCGAGTGGGCACGCGAGTCTGTTATGAAACGTATAGTATTTCACAAGCAATTGTACATAGTTAGCATGCAACAGCAGTCTTTAGATGCACTACATCAATGTTTTAAGGAATAAATAATTTTGCCTTCAATCTTATCTTGTGTATCGATGTTACGTCGCCGTTACCTTCGCCATTTACCTTGTAGTTTTCCTTGTTGGCCCATCTATAGCGTTTCCATGTGCACAGGTGTAGTGATTAGTGTCCCTTTTTTTATCTGAAACAAATGCTCTGGAATAGATCGTGTTTTCACGAATCTTGCTGCAGGCTGCACTTATGCATGGTGTTCACGCCCTCTTTACTTTACTCAATATTTGATTCACGGGAAGAATGCCTGGATCATATTAATAACTACATCCCATTCTTTATCAATGGCTTTACAATGAATGTTCTTTTGTGAGTTTTTCTTATTAATAAATTAAGTAATTTTCCAACTCAGTGCTACCTCATCTTTGTCGTGTGGCTAGAGTTGGTGGCGACCCTATCCTTTATATTGATTTCAGTGTCAAGTAGCATTTTCTTATTCAAAGTGCGCGTGGCTCTTTTAGCTATCAGGATACATTCAAAGGGCGCTTCATGCTTCTTGCACATAGCGTCCTTTAATTCACGCCACTTGCACATGGCGACCCTGCCAGTATTTCGGTAAACCAGAGATCTTCTGATGCGCAGTGAGGATTAGTCATTTTCGGTTGGATGTGCTAATTGGTATATTGTCTTTCTGCAACACAGAATTTATTTGAATTTAGGATATTGGTGTGCATTTCCTTCCATGTTTTATTTTGTTTATGTATTACTGTATAGACATTGTGATTCGGTATTCCATTGTGTTACAAGTGTGGGTCGATTCTTGTCCTGTGTCGTGTATCGGTGTAATATAGTGAATCTTGGCTGCCTTGTGGGGACTGTGAGTCCATTAGGAGACTTTGGTACTATTCTTGTATTTTGGAGCACGGAGTAACTATCCTTATGATGGAGACGCGTAGCTGTTCAGGGAGCCGCGATCGGAAAAACCAGTCAGACAACAACTCTGAACAAGGACGAGATCAGAACGTCGAGTCCGACCAGGAACGAAACGCAGAAAACGCAAGCACAAGTGTTGTCCATCCTGAGCCCGCTGTAGTGTTTTCGAATCAGTCGATAGATGCAAATTCATTACAGACTATGCTACGGCAATTACTAGACAGTAATAAAAGAGATATCGAGGAAGCAAATAAAAGATTGAGTAGTGAAATAGTACAGGGTGTTGGGGAGAAACTGGCGATCATTGACCAACGCATCTCCGCCTTAGAAGAGGGGCACCAAGTCATTAGCAAGCAGGTGATGGAGCAAGAAGAAAGGTTCGCTGGGAATATACGTATACTAGCAGAACAATGCCAGAGTGAACAAGCGGCTCTTGAGTCCCGAGTAGGACGAAATTCCGCCAGGGATCTCCGCGCGTTAGCAGAACAATGCCAGAGTGACCACGCGGCTCTTGTGTCCCGAATAGAGGACACTGCGGCTAAGTGCCCGGTCCACCTTCGCGCGCGGGTAGAAACCCTCAGCCAGGCGATAATAGCTCTCGAGCGAGAGCAAGGGCTTACGCAAACAAAACAAGACACGGCCCACCGAGAGATGCGAGAAGAAATAGCCAGGATCTCAGACGCAGTGGCGCGTAAGTCTGACAATAATAGGGAAACGATTACCTCGTCATCAGCGGATGCAGACGAAATACGGTCGATAACGAAATGTCCGCGTGGACAGTGTGAAATAAAAATACAACAAAGAGGGGTTACCGAGGGAGTATGTGAGCGCATGACCCGTTTAGAACTTCACCTAAAAGGGTTAAAGGCCCATGAAGTTGAAAGAAATGAACGAAAGGGCCATTATTCCGACGATGATTCCGGGAACGATGGCGAATTTGATCATCGTCATGATCACGGATCTCGTACCAGGTGGGAACGGCGCGGATCCCCTCAGGAACGTTCGCCAAGGGAAACTCACGAATTTGACTTTAAACATTTTCTGACCGTGAGGAAGTTTGGAGTCTTCCGTAACTCGGCTACGGGGATTCACCCGCGGGCCTGGTTACAGCAGTTCGAGTTCTCCCTCCCTCCTACGTGGCCCAGTGCGCACAAGATGGAGTATATGTGCGGCTACCTCGAAGGTGAGCCAGCGGCGCGGATGAGGTCAATTGCACGCAATTGCTACACTGTTGGGGAGTTTCGTCAACACTTCCTGTCGATATATTGGTCAGTGGCAGCGCAAAGTCGTGTAAAACCCGGACTCATTATGCTACCAGAGTTAAACAGGTCAAAATTCTCCAGCCCTGTGCAGATGTTCGAGCACATGCTGCAGGCGAATGAACATCTTGACGATCCTTATGGACCTGCAGAAATTATTCGTATTTGCCTGGGAAAGTTTCCAATGCAGTTGCGGCACGTTATCCTTGCAGGACGATGTAAGGATGACGTAGAGGGGTTTCGCAATTTCCTTTTAGAGCTTGAGTGCGATGCGAATGGCACCACGCAGAATTACGGTCAGAGCGCCTATGAGCAGCGGCCGCGCGAGCGAAGCCGCAGCCGTAGAGACAGGTGGCACTCCAGACGTAACGGGTCGCCTCAGAGTTACAGTGGGCGCGAGCGTTGGCAGCGTCGCGATTCCTCACGGAACGCGGGCAGAACGAACGATGCCAATCGTCATCATTCGCCGAGAGTAAATCAAAGACACCCCCGGGAGTTTAGAAGATATGGTAATGAGCAGAGATATTGGAGTAATTATAGCGGACCTAGGAACGGTAGTCGTGACCGACCACAGAATAATTATCGAACAAGCAACAACAGGGGTGCTGTAAACAGTACGTGTGGTCCGCCATTGGGTGTTGAAATTCGTCCCGCAAACCCGCGTCACAATCCGCCACATGACCCTAATCAAAGGGATCAATGACTAGCGGCTGACTCGGTTGGCGACAACTTAATGAGGACCAGTGATATTGATGTGCATTTGAATAAAGGAAGACGATATTAGGGAAGATTTGTTGAGGGAGGGCCACAGTATTGGTGTGCCCGCGGTAAACCCAGTCGCCTCTGTTTCGTAAAGTTACAGTGTATATTTTCCAATGTTTTGATTCACTCTGGTGTGATTGAAATTAAAGTTTATATTTTCTATGAATTGTAAAGGGTCCCCCAATATGTGTGTAGTTATTTCTTCTTCTCAGCAGAAAGGAGTAGTGTTGTGCAGCTTCAAAACGTCTGAATGTGAATGATCATGAGGCTCATATGAAGCGTTTCCTGTTAACAGTAAGATGGCTTTCGTTTTTTGACGACTAAAAAGGTATCGGGTGTGTTGGCGTGGCGAGTCAATGGTCGTAAGGTAATTCTTGTTAAGAAATTACAGTTGTAGTGTTCTTATTCCCCTTAGGTGAGCAAGATTCAGTGAGACTTTTCAAATGTACTGCGATGTTGATGAAGCAACTTGGTGACTTGTAGGTGAAGGATTTGTTTATGAAAGGAGATTAATAGTGTTTGATTTTCAGAGTTGCCATCTTATAAGATATTTGGAAAGTGTAACTTGCCGTCACATACTACTAGGTACGGTTGAGGACGCCAGGGTGTGAAACCCCAGAAGATATATATGGAAACAGCTTATAACCTCAAGCAGCTTGATATTTAATAGAGAATCAATGCGACTACCTCCAAGCTAAAATAACATGACGGTAGGTGAGGAGCCCTGGGACATGTGGTGAGTAAGTGTGTAATCATTATGAGTATCTTATGATAGCAGTAAGTTGGGTACTCATGGCCCTGGACAATGGATTTCTTTTGACAGTATTTTTTTATGTACTTATAGGACGAAGTGTTTATGTGTTGCTAATAGGATAGGATGATTTTTATTTTCATTTTTATGCCCACTGACCTTTTGCATTAGTCTGATGAATAGATGTTGAAACAGTTACCATTCCAGATGTGACTTGAATGAACCTTCTGTGTCTCATTAATCATAACTTTTATTATGCAATGTCCATAGAAAAGAAGTCTCGGAAATTTTTCACAGATCAGCAAACATGTTCTGCAAACCTTGGAGGAGCAGTCAATGAACAACGATATGGGTACTGGTGTTGCAAGGAATATTTTGTTTATATGTGGGAATTGTAGTCGGGCTATATGGTGATGGTGACTAGCACGAGCTGTGTAGATTGTGTGTGAGAGCGTAGTTAGGAGCAGGTAGAGTTTTGTGTCTGTAGCTAGCAGCGGCGCCAAATCCTATCCAAATCCTGACCAAACCTTGTACAAGATCTACCCTGAATGATTGACAGCAGATGTAATGCTGGAACTATATTTTATAAAAAGGATTTTTTTTTGTTTGTGTGAATATTGGTTATTTAATTTTCTTCATTGTTTTTTTTTATTAGTAATGTTAAGAAGGCCCTTTTTGTCAAGTTAATTTTGGGCACTATTCCATGTATTGATCAGGAGTGAGAAACTCCGAAGATTTTGTGGTAATCTGTACACATGATATTTTGTAACGATCCCTGTGAGCGCAGTTCTTAAGTGGGTGCAAGGCCGCCTAGGGAGCCTCCGCATCAGAAAGCACAGGGCTTGGTCCACCGGCAGGCGTTGCCGAACCCTGGTATCAACGGCGAAGCAGTGATGCGGCGAGCGGTCACAGCTGTTTCCCCGTCAGAGGGGAGGGGATGCTGGTCTTCTCCCAGGCGCAGGCTCACACCGGAGCCCGCAGGCGTGTCACCACGGCAGCACCAGCTGATGGCCGGCGTTCCACCCCATGCGCTAGTCATCTGACAAGCGAAAGGGAAAGTATGACGCACACCAGGCGAGGCCGCCGATCCCTGAGCGCCGCTAGTCCAGACGGCTGCTGCGGTGAGGTAACGCCCACTGCCCGGAGGGACGCGGGTCCCACCACTGACGCATCAGCTGAGACGGTGCAAAGAGGTGATAAGCGGGTCTCAAGCCCGACACCCGCACGAGTTTACGTCGACCTCGATGCGACGCAGAAGAGCGCGTGTCTCCCCATTGACATGACAGGAGACGAGGGCGTGTGTCGGTAGAACACATTCCTCCACAACACACGGACGACGACCGCCAAGCCGCCTTCTCGATGATGAGGCAGGGCCCACAAGTGGCGATGTCCTGCAAATCTGCAACGCCGAACCATCCCACAGTATGGACGCAGAGGGTGGAAACGGGCACGAGGCAACGTCGCGGGGTGCTGTCTAGGATGAACAACCTGGGTTACAACGGACGTTACAATCAACGCTGCTGCGAACTCCCCAGTTCAGTGTTGTGGTCCCCTAGTAGCTTATCCTCCAAGTCGCCTTTAGAAGAGACGCCCACCCCAGCACCCAAAGAGAATACCCAGTGAAACAACCATGTGGCAAAACTGAAAAAATGACAGCGTGTCAACGAGTTGATTTCTGGATGTGTTTTTGTACTCATGTCTTACTTTCCATAGGTGATTATTTACCAGCTGTCATACCATTGGGTTCATTAATGATTTTGTATCACTGTATTTGTTATGAATATTGTATTTTGCACTTTCACTTGCATGTTTTTATATATGTCAGCACCAGATGATACTGCTTTGGTTCGTGATAATGATTTTGCATCATTGTATTTGTTTATGTATTTATATATATTATGTACCTGTTCACCTATGTCTCTATGTTAACTTTTGATAGTTGGTTAAAGCAATTTTAAAATAATATCTCATGGTTGTGGTCGTAGTAGGTCAGATGACATGATGTTAGCGTAGTATATCACGCTTAATTTAATTTGTTCTGTTTGCTTTGCGGACCGCATGAGGTCACAATTATTGACTAAGGTCAGATAAAGCTCACTTGGATATAAGAGATTAATCAACTCCTTTGTGCTGCTGTTTACTGTTGCAATTGTTACTCGTTAGGGTATGTTTGTTTCGAAGACTGTTGGCGAATCTCCTAGCATGGCGAGAAAATTCGCGGCACAGTCTTCTCCGGGACGTTTGGGGTGATGAAAGGGTCCTGTAGCCACCTTTCATTGCCAACTCTCGTAGTGGTCAAGTCGGCAAAGAGGTTTCCGCTACTTGGGAGAAATCCACCTGCGTTAGGTTGGTGGCGGAAATGGAATCCTGGGGTTTTCCGGTCCACGCGGAGCGTGGAAGAGGCTGGAGGAGCGGGAGGCAGTCTGCCGCCGGTACGGGAAGCGTACACAGCTGTGCTCCAGTTGAAGAAGGGTGAGTTGGACTGACCGCGTAGCGCGTTGTCACATAGAGAGGGGAGCTTTTAGCTTTTGGTCTCGAATTTCGTCTTATAAAGATTTACTTGCTGGGTTGCAGCAGGGAATGCAAGGCTTTTGTAGACTTTCAGTTTGATTCCCAATGCAGTCTTGACTCCGATCCGTGAGAGGAACGCAGCACAAGGGAGTTGCATATGTTGAAGTGCCCTCAGTTCAGTGTGAATTTTTATGTGCCTACAACTGTGAGTGTATGCTTCTAATCTTTTCCGGATCTTGGTAATTTTTGTGTATTTGTGAATTTTCTTTGTCTCATGTGATTAAAATTTGGCCACGGTCCATAGAAATTGTCTCCGCGGACCGAGTGGGCACGCGAGTCTGTTATGAAACGTATAGTATTTCACAAGCAATTGTACATAGTTAGCATGCAACAGCAGTCTTTAGATGCACTACATCAATGTTTTAAGGAATAAATAATTTTGCCTTCAATCTTATCTTGTGTATCGATGTTACGTCGCCGTTACCTTCGCCATTTACCTTGTAGTTTTCCTTGTTGGCCCATCTATAGCGTTTCCATGTGCACAGGTGTAGTGATTAGTGTCCCTTTTTTTATCTGAAACAAATGCTCTGGAATAGATCGTGTTTTCACGAATCTTGCTGCAGGCTGCACTTATGCATGGTGTTCACGCCCTCTTTACTTTACTCAATATTTGATTCACGGGAAGAATGCCTGGATCATATTAATAACTACATCCCATTCTTTATCAATGGCTTTACAATGAATGTTCTTTTGTGAGTTTTTCTTATTAATAAATTAAGTAATTTTCCAACTCAGTGCTACCTCATCTTTGTCGTGTGGCTAGAGTTGGTGGCGACCCTATCCTTTATATTGATTTCAGTGTCAAGTAGCATTTTCTTATTCAAAGTGCGCGTGGCTCTTTTAGCTATCAGGATACATTCAAAGGGCGCTTCATGCTTCTTGCACATAGCGTCCTTTAATTCACGCCACTTGCAGCACTTTGCACAGAGAATAATATAACCATAACTAATGCTTGGTTTCAGAATCATGAGAGAAGGCTGTATACTAGGAAGAGACCAGGAGTCGCCGGAAGGTTTGAGATTGATTATACACTGAAGAGACAAAGAAACTAGTTCACCGCCTAATATTGTGTAGGGCCCACGCGAGGACGCTGGAATGCCGCAAAATGACGTGGCATGGACTCGACTAATGTCTGAAATACTGTTGGAAGGAGTTGGTGCCATGAATCCTGTAGGGCAGTCCATAAATCCGTAAGAGGATGGAGGGTTGTGATCTCTTCTCAACACAACATTGCAAGGCATCCCAGATCTGCTCAATAATGTTCATGTCTGGGGAGTTCGGTGGCCAGCGGGAGTGCTTGAACTCAGAGGAGACTCCCTGGAGACACACTGCAGCAATTCTGGAAGTGTGGGGTGTTGCATTGTCCTGCTGGAATGGCCCAAATGTTTCGGAATGCACAATGGACGTGAATGAATGCAGGTGATCAGACAGGTTGCTTGCTCACGTGTCACCCGTCAGAGTCGTATCTAGAGGTATCAGGGGACTCATATCACTCCAGCTGCACACGCCCCACACCATTGCAGAACCTTCACCATCCTTAACAGTCCCCTGCTGACATACAGGGTCCATGGAGTCACGAGATTGTCGCTATACCCGTACTCATCCATCAGCTCGCTACAATTTGAAACGAGAGTCGTACGACCAGGCGACATGTTTCCAGTCATTAACAATCCAATGTTGTTGTTGACGGGCCCAGGCGAGGCATAAGGCTTTGTGTCGTGCAGTCATCAATAGTACACGAGTGGGCCTTCGACACTGAAAGCCCATATCGATGATGTTTCGTTGAACGGTTCACACGCTGACACTTGCTGATGTCCCAGCATTGAAATCTGCAGCAGTTTACGGAATGGTTGCTTTTCAGCCACTTTGAATGATTCTCTTCAGTCGTCGTTGGTCCCGTTCTTGCAGCATCTTTTTCCAGCTGCAGCGATGTCGGAGATTTGACGTTCTAGCCCGATTCCTGATATTCACGGTACACTCGTTAAATGGTCGTACAGGAAAATCCACACAACATCACTACGTCGGAGACGCTGTGTCCCATTGCTAGTGCACTGACTATAACAGCACATTCAGACTCACTTAAATCTTGATAACCTCCCATTGTAGCAGCAGGCACTTGTCTTATATATCTTATATAGGTGTTGCCGTCCGCAGCGCCATATTCTGCCTGTTTATATACCTATGTATTTGAATATGCATGTATATACCAGTTTATTTGGCTCTTCAATCGATAATGGTTAGATAGAGATTTAGGAACCAGATTTTAAATTGTAAGATATTTCCAGGGGCAGATGTGGAGCTGATCACAATTTATCGTTTATGAACGGCAGATTAAAATTGAAGAAACTTCAAATGACAAGAAGTTAAGGAGGTGGGACCTAGACAAACGGAGGGAACCAGAGCTTTTAGAGCGTTTCAGAGGGAGCATTAGGGAACATCTGACAAGAAGAGGGCAAAGGAATACAATAGAAAAAGAATGAGAAACTTTGAGAGATGAAATAGCAAAGGCATCACAACATAAAGTTGGTAAAAAGACAAGGGCTAGCAGAAATCCTTGGGTAACACGAGAGGTATTGAATTAAATCAATTAAAGGAGAAAATAGAAAAATGCAATAAATGATGCAGGCGAAAGGGAATATTAACGTCTAAAAATTGAGACTGACAGAACGTGCAAAATGGCTAAGCAGGAATGGCTAGATGACAAATGAAAGGAAAGGATGTAGAAGTATATATCTAGGAGTAAGAAACTGTAAACAGGAGGTCGCTGCACATGAAGCACAAGCTCCGATTACGGAAGGATATGGAAGGAAATCATCACTGCCCTTTACCAATGAACCATCTAGGCATTTTCCTTAAGTGATGTTGGGAAATCACGGGGAACTTAAATCAGGCGGCCGGACGGGTATTAGAACTGTCGTCCTTCCGAAAGTGAGTCCAGTGCCCTTACCATGCGCCACCTCGCTGATCAAGAAATAAAATGTTTAATTCACTGACGACGACGTAATTACATCTTGTAGCTAAACCGTACATCTGACACAGTCTCAGAGCATAGAAAATAACGAAAGATGTTTGTTACGCAATTTGGCGAGGATGAGAGGAGAAGGAACATTCCAAAGAATCAGTCACATCCATCTGTTACGACATTCGGCAAACGTTGTAACAAATCCTGCAATGATGTTTATGTAGGAGTTAACATTTGATGGGACTGAGCGTTTGCGAACACTGACGAACTCGTTCATGGAGATCATGTGCTTTACAAGTTTATTCTGCTCCAGTACCACATGACCGTTCATTTGCTGCTACGCAACTTAGCCGTCTAGACTCTGCAGTTACAGACCTATGCGATACGTTTTCTGTGTGTTTCTTTTTCCCTGCTGTTTTACGAAAATAGTTTCAGTTTAGAAACTGCAGATTTCGAAATACATTCTCGTGGAGAAATGAAAAACAGATTACCTGCGTAGAGCACGGTGCGTGATAGAGGATAGTCCAGGAACCACTACCATTTCCGTCATTTCCTCTTCTACTCACGAGTCGTGCGTGGAAAGAACAACTTCGGTAAGTTTCCTAATAATCTGTAATTTCTCTCACTTTGCCGTTGTGATCATTTCGTGACATGTATTAGGGACAAAATAATCCAGTGACTATGTATGGAACGTAGGCACCAGGAACTTCAAGAGTAAACCTCTCCGTAAATGCATATTCGTAACGCTCACGTTCTCACTAAACAAACCCATGACTAAGGGTGCTACACTTCTGTAAATCTTCTTTGTTGGTTTAGTTAAGTTTTTTTTCATCTTACGTGGAGAATATGCACCTCATCTGTGGCGACATGTCTACATGCCATCCATCTGGATATTTTCAATATAACCTTAATCTAGAACAAAGTTTGACAAATATAGCCCAACCACATTCATAGTATCTCGCAGAAATTCATCCATGGAGTAGAAGGCACTGTCAAGTAGAAAAGACTTCAATTTGTCTTTGAAACTTTCATTATCGGTCAGCATCTTCAATTTATAAGGGAGGTGGTCAAATATTTTGCTCCTTCCCAAGAAACAGTAAGGTTAAACTGTAACTATGGAGGCTATTTTCGTTATTAGAGCTGTATTTATGAATGCTACCATTATTTTCAGTTAGTGCCTGATTCTTCATAACAAACTATGTTAGAGAGTAAAATTATTACTAAGTTGTTGTTAACAGCCGTAATTTTGTAACTAGTCGCCTATATGAATGTCGAGGATGGGATCAGATTTTATCCTTTCAGTACGTTTCTGAATAATTAATACTTCATGTCCATATACGAAAATGTACTATCAAATTATTGTGTATGGCACCAATGAATAGGGCTTTCAACACTAAAATAAACAATTAGCTGTCGTGGATTATCAATTGGGATAGACTGGACACAATGTACTCGCGAATTCATTGTCATTAGAACTGTCGGATTGTGGAAGAAGGCCACCCAGGATGACGATTCGCGATGACAGTGGTACACGCCAATGGAAGATTACGAGGCGGTGTAAAACAACATAAACCGGTGAATGCGTCTAGTGTACTTGTGGAAGAGTTCCAGTGAGGCGTAAGTTTACGTCGGGTGAAATGGCGCTGACCTGGTCTATCACTAGCGAGTAATATGAGAATGTGCTGTGCTTTTGATGTGCAACCGTTATTTGCTTACAGTCCTCCACAGATGACATGGCCCTCTGAGCCACAGTGCTTCCATCCCAGACCCCCCCCCCCCCCCCCCCAACTCCCACACCGCCACGGCTTGAACTTAGTATCGACAGATCTTCGTGAGGCATGGGTGGCTATTCAGCGCTCATGAATCAAAACGGCTGTTCAATACTTTTATTGTTTCACGAGGTCTACATCTACATCTACATCTACATTCATACTCCGCAAGCCACCCAACGGTGTGTGGCGGAGGGCACTTTACGTGCCACTGTCATTACCTCCCTTTTCTGTTCCAGTCGCGTATGGTTCGCGTGAAGAACGACTGTCGGAAAGCCTCCGTGCGCGCTCGAATCTCTCTGATTTTACATTCATGATCTCCTCGGGAGGTATAAGTAGGGGGAAGCAATACATTCGATACCTCATCCAGAAACGCACCCTCTCGTAACCTGGCGAGCAAGCTACACCGCGATGCAGAGCGCCTCTCTTGCAGAGTCTGCCATTTGAGTTTGCTAAACATCTCCGTAACGCTATCACGGTTACCAAATAACCCTGTGACGAAACGCGCCGCTCTTCTTTGGATCTTCTCTATCTCCTCCGTCAACCCGAACTTGTACAGATCCTACACTAATGAGCAATACTCAAGTATAGGTCGAACGAGAGTTCTGTAAGCCACCTCATTTGTTGATGGACTACATTTTCCAAGGACTCTCCCAATGAATCTCAACCTGGTACCCGCCTTACCAACAATTAATTTTATATGATCATTCCACTTCAAATCGTTCCGTACGCATACTCCCAGATATTTTACAGAAGTAACTGCTACCAGTGTTTGTTCCGCTATCGTATAATCATACAATAAAGGGTCCTTCTTTTTATGTACTCGCAATACATTACATTTGTCTATGTTAAGGGTCAGTTGCCACTCCCTGCATTAAGTGCCTATCCGCTGTAGATCTTCCTGCATTTCGCTATAATTTTCTAATGCTGCAACTTCTTGTATACTATAGCATCATCCGCGAAAAGCCGCATGGAACTTCCGACACTATCTACTAGGTCATTTATATATATTGTGAAAAGCAATGGTTCCATAACACTCCCCTGTGGCACGCCAGAGGTTACTTTAACGTCTGTAGACGTCTCTCCATTGAGAACAACATGCTGTGTTCTGTTTGCTAAAAACTCTTCAATCCAGCCACACAGCTGGTCTGATATTTCGTAGGCTCTTACTTTGTTTATTAGGCGACAGTACGGAACTGTATCGAACGCCTTCCGGAAGTCAAGGAAAATAGCATCTACCTGGGAGACTGTATCTAATTTT
This sequence comes from Schistocerca serialis cubense, assembly GCF_023864345.2. Taxonomy (NCBI): domain Eukaryota; kingdom Metazoa; phylum Arthropoda; class Insecta; order Orthoptera; family Acrididae; genus Schistocerca; species Schistocerca serialis. The sequence goes on from NC_064640.1 coordinate 151,578,202, forward strand.
TTCTGGGTCTCATGAACAAATAAAGCGAGTTGGGTCTCACACGATCGCTGTTTCCGGAATCCATGTTGATTCCTACCGAGCAGAAGCTGGGTTTCCAAAAACGACATGATACGCGAGCAAAAAACATGTTATAAAATTCTACAACAGATCGACGCCAGAGATATAGGTCTATAGTTTTGCGCATCTGCTCGACGACCCTTCTTGAAGACCTGTGCTCTTTTCCAATCATTTGGTACCTTCCGTTCCTCTAGAGACTTGCGGTACACGGCTGTTAGAAGGGGGGCAAGTTCTTTCGCGTACCCTGTGTAGAGTCGAATTGGTATCCCGTCAGGTCCAGTGGACTTTCCTCTATTAAGTGATTCCAGTTGCTTTTCTATTCCTTGGCCACTTATTTCGATGTCAGCCATTTCTTCGTTTGTGCGAGGATTTAGAGAAGGAACTGCAGTGCGGTCTTCCTCTGTGAAACAGCTTTGGAAAAAGGTGTTTAGTATTTCAGCTTTACGCGTGTCATCCTCTGTTTCAATGCCATCATCCTCCCGGAGTGTCTGGATATGCTGTTTCGAGCCACTTACTGATTTAACGTAATACCAGAACTTCCTAGGATTTTCTGTCAAGTAGGTACATAGAATTTTACTCTCAAATTCACTGAACGCTTCACGCATAGCCCTCCTTACGCTAACTTTGACATCGTTTAGCTTCTGTTTCTCTGAGAGGTTTTGGCTGCGTTTAAACTTGGAGTGAAGCTCTCTTTGCTTTCGCAGTAGTTTCCTAACCTTGTTGTTGAACCACGGTGGGTTTTTCCCGTCCCTCACAGTTTTACTCGGCACGTGTCTGTCTAAAACGTATTTTACGGTTGCCTTGAACTTTTCCCATAAACACTCAACATTGTCAGTGTCGAAACAGAAATTTTCGTTTTGATCTGTTAGGTAGTCTGATATCTGCCTTCTGTTACTCTTGCTAAACAGATAAACCTTCCTCCCTTTTTTTATATTCCTATTAACTTCCATATTCAGGGATGCTGCTACGGCCTTATGATCACTGATTCCCTGTTCTGCATTTACAGAGTCGAAAAGTTCGGGTCTGTTTGTTATCAGTAGGTCAAAGATGTTATCTCCACGAGTTGGTTCTCTGTTTAATTGCTCGAGGCAATTTTCGGATAGTGCACTCAGTATAATGTCACTAGATGCTCTGTCCCTACCACCCGTCCTAAACATCTGACTCTCGCAGTCTATATCTGGTAAATTGAAATCTCCACCTAAGACTCTAACATGCTGAGAAAATTTATGTGAAAAGTATTCCAAATTTTCTCTCAGTTGTTGTGCCACTAATGCTGCTGAGTCGGGAGGTCGGTAAAAGGAACCAATTATTAACCTAGCTCGGTTGTTGAGTGTAGCCTCCACCCATAATAATTCACAGGAACTATCCACTTCCACTTCACTCAGGATAAACTACTACTAACAGCGACAAACACGCCACCACCGGTTGCATGCAATCTATTCTTTCTAAACACCATCTGTGCCTTTGTAAAAATTTAGGCAGAATTTATCTCTGGCTTCAGCCAGCTTTCTGTACCTATAACGATTTCAGCTTCGGAGCTTTCTATCAGCGCTTGAAGTTCCGGTACTTTACCAATGCAGCTTCGACAGTTTACAATTACAATACCGATTGCTGCTTGGTCCCCGCATGTCCTGACTTTGCCCCGCACCCTTTGAGGCTGTTGCCCTTTCTGTACTTGCCCGAGGCCATCTAGCCTAAAAAACCGCCCAGTCCACGCCACACAACCCCTGCTACCCGTGTAGCCGCTTGCTGCGTGTAGTCTGTGCATTCAGTAAGACGAAAGGGTTATCACATGGTAGTAGACAGGTATTCCTGCTTCACTGTTCATGAATGTATGTGCAAGGAGGACAACAAAGCAATTCTAAAAAGGTAGTTTGAAATAGAAGCCAGGAATGCCTGACTGTAGCTCTCTATGATTTCTCCGTTTCATTCTACGTGAGTGAAATAGTGCGCCACTATCGTCAAGTATTTCATTTTTGTCTTATTGAACAACGCTGCTTTGCAGTCTGTAAGTATTTCACTTTCGAATAGGGGTTAGCTAGTCCGCCTCAGTCCTCCCTCTTCCCGTAGAAGTAAGAAGAAAGATACACACTTCATACAGTTATCAGACCTATATCTACGTATAACTGATTTGATAAGTATTGTTACTAAGCAAAATAAGGAATAAGCTTCTACATTGATATTGTAAGAGCTACACAGTTTCAATGAATGTATGCTCAGTATGGACGGGAAATTAGAAGGTATGATTGAATTCTCCTTGTTTTCAACATACAGGTCGTTAGAGACAGAACAGTAGCTCAAAAAGAATTGTTGGTGAGCCTCGTGTGTCCTGGTAACTATCTAATTTGACATACATGGTTTCTTCTCGAGATATGCGTAGGGGGAAACAATACTTATTTACTCTGTCAGGAAGGCACATTCTCGGAAATTTATCCTTAAACCACGCCATGATGTATCACGATGGAGCATCCGTGTGTGGAGGCTCCGTGAAGAGGGAACGGTGCCGGACTGCATTCGTGAACGTCGTACGGGCCCAGCGCATGGAGTGACGGTGTGGCGTGCCATTCAGTAGACAGCACGATCACCTCTATTTCGCACAGGCACTTATGTGGACAGCAGATTTTAAAGTTTTTAAATGTTAAGGCCGATGGTCAAGCCCTATCTTCGAGGTATCCACTATGTTGCCTTTAACAACGTAATGCTAGCCACATGCTTTTCGTGCTATCCTGACGTACCTAGATACTGAGTGTGTCCGACTTTTGCCGTGGCCTGCACGCTCTCTAGATCGTACACCCACTGAACACATTTGTATGTGGTTTGCAGAGAGACAACCACAGTACCACTTGCTAGCCACTGTGACTGGTGAACTTCGGCATAGAGTTGAAAGAGAATGAGATTACGTGCTCACGTTTGTCATCTAGGCTCAGTTGTACTCAATACCCACCCAGGTTGGAGCCACTGTTGTTCCCAATGGTAGCAGCTCTGTGTAGTGGCTTTCGCACCCTGTATACCTCCACGTCATGTAAAAATTTGATTATGTATTCGTCCGCCTATACTGTATACGCACAACAAGCAGAACTTCAAACCTGGAATTGCAAATTTTATTAATCAGCAGTGTATATCATTCGAATCAGGGCCATTCTCATATGGGCTCGGATTTTCAGAGCAATACAATTAACTTCTTTTTCTAAACGAAATATAAAAACGGACAGTTACGCAAGGGATAGTCGATAAGTAATGCAACACATTTTTTTCTAATCCACTTTTGGTTGAAAAAGTGTGTAATTCGTTGTGGGACATTGTGCAATATTTGCGCTTCAGCCCCTATAGTTTGATGAAGTTCCGATAGGTGATAGGTGGCGGCGCTATACACTACTTCAAAGTGGCGTTTATAACGGAGGTGCCTTTCAAGCAGAGGCTGTAAATGACAAAGGAACACTCCCAACTGTTAATAAACGATCTTGGTGAAACTTGGTGGGTGTACAGACGGACAAAATAATGAATACGCAAACTTTTGTTTGTGATTAATTTCACTTTTAAAGGGTAAAGTACGTATTGCATTATTTTGCCCTTCTACACACCCACCACTTTTCACAACATCGTTTATTGACACTTGCAAATGTTGCCTTGGGAGTTTCTTCTGGCAGAAAACCAGAGAATAGCACGTATTCATAGACGCTTGCACGTGCCAGCCGGCAGCGCACAGCTGTGACTCCCGCAATGTTGGAACGTGCGGACACTCTCATTAGAGGTGATTGACGGGTCACAATAAAACGCCTCGCTGCTCAGCTGGACGTGTCTGTTGGTAGTGCTGACACACTCGCCCACGAATTGGTGCTCAAGGCGTGTGTCTGCTAAGTTCCCGCCGCCTAACGGAAAACAGTAAAGAGCAACGAAGTACCATCTCAGAGGAATTACTTGTGCGTTACGAGGCTGATTGCGACAATTTTTCTTTCGAACATCGTCACAGACGATGAAACATGGTTTCGTTAGTTCGAATAGGAACCAAAACGGCAATCCATGGAGCGGCGCTACACCACATTTCCTCCGTAGAATAAATTCAGCGCTGCACCCTCAGCCGGTAAAGCCATTGAGATGGCCTTCTGAAACTTTGAAGGGGTTATTTTGCTGGATGTCCTGCCTAATGGTGCAACGATGAAGAGTACTGTGCTGCTCTCGTTAAATTAAAGAAATAACTTCAGCATGTCCGTCACTGCAAAAATGCAAACGACGACGCAAGACCTTACACAAGTCTGAGCACCCGAGAGGAGCTTAAAAAACTTCACTGGGGTGTTCTTAGTCATGCATCCTACACCCCGCATCTCACAGCTTCATAGTTCCATCTGTTTGTCCCAATGAAGGATGCACTCCGCTGGACGGAATACGCAGATAATGGGGAAGTTACTGAAGCAGCAACACGTTGGCTCCGACGTGGACCAGTGGTATGATACTCCGCGGGCATATAGGCAGTCCAAGTAAGGTGGCTTAAGGCCGTCACACTGAACGAAGGTTACGTTGAAAAATAGGGTTTTGTAGGCCAAAAAGTGGGAAATAATATGGTATATTGAAGTCATAAATAAAACCAAACTTCCTCCAGAAAAAAAAGTTGCATTACTTATTGAATGCAACTCGTAGTAACCACGCTCATAGACATCGCAGGCGTTACAGACTGCCCATTCAATTTTCTATACTTGCATGCGAGAGAATACTTGTAAGAGAGAGAGCCAATCATGGGTTTCTTAAGCCCATGCATTCTTCTCAGGTGAATGATAAAAGCCAAAGAGCATATAAAGCCGAATGTCTAGGTGGCGAATTAAATCCTTTTTCTTTGTAATCCAAGTACCCTGTTCTTAATACTAAGCCAGCTCACTATCTCGCACTATGAAAAGTCAGTAAGCTACAACAGGAGCACACTGTCAACTGAATTCAATTGGTATAGTTATCTTAGTAAGTATTTCAGTTGCCTTCTGATGTGTTTTGTGTTCATCCATTCGCTGGACTTCAAATCGTTACGCATGCAGGCTATGATTTAGCGGGTGCTGGAAATTAAAGAAATTCCTTGCCATTTGAAAAGAATCTTTCTGAGCTCCGAAAGGAAATTTGTGAATATAGATTAATTTAATCGCAAATCAACACGTTGAGCTACGATTGGTCACTGACCATAGCTGGGACTAAATTTGGAAATCATTCTTGAAAATGTCGCTTCAAGGTCTTGTGTTCAAGGTGAGTGCAGCTGTCTCAATGGGTAGAGTCCCAGATCAGTCTTCATATGGCTCTGAGCACTATGGGACTTAACTTCTAAGGTCATCAGTCCCCCAGAACTTAGAACTACTTAAACCTAACTAACCTAAGGACATCACACACATCCATGCCCGAGGCAGGATTCGAACCTGCGACCGTAGCGGTAGTGCCTATAACCGCTCGGTTACCCCGGCCGGCAGATCAGTCTCCACTGTCACTAACAATGAAACGCGAAAGCACCATAAACCTGCTTATTACCGTTATTCTACGTCCTGTGGTATGATGTTGGAGTATTATTCAGTCATCTTTCAAAAAACATTCTTAGCACAGAAAAGATTTTTCTCTTTTGTTTCACGACGTTCAAGCGTCTGGGGATATTAACCGCGTAAATCTAAAACAGCTACCCCCTCTCGTGATCTGTGATTAACAATAAGGATTTATTTCAAAGGAAATGCTGCTTTTACTAACAAAGCATCGGATCTTAACCTTTGTTTCCTGACATAAGAAAAAATTTACTTTTTAACATTTTCTCTGCAGAATTTATGCTATTGTGGCCTTAAATGACGATAGGATTTTTTGTAAAATTTAATTTTATTTTTTACAACTTTTTTCACTCCTGGTACTCAGAAGTATCGTCACACTCCATGGACAGAATCACAACATGCGCAGAAAAATGCTCCAATTTTTATAACTTGTACTTTATTCCACATAAATATTAAATATTTTTACATTTTTACATTAGAAAATTAATTAACAAAAGTATGATATTTCTGAATTTTTTTAAAATTTCGCATAAATTTACCTTCTAGAGCAACTTCACAATGCATAGTAACTTAGCTACACATTTTTGACAGTATGTACATACCTCATGAAATTGTAGGAAACAGTTCTTTTTCTTATTGCAGCACAAATACACTTTACATGTACTGCATTGTGAATGTGGTCTCGACTGAATTTTATTTTTTGCACTTATTTCACATCGTCCTCTTTTACAACTGAACACTACAAAATGGTTTCCTCGGTTGGCAAGAACAGAAACACAGCTGGGTGTTGTGTGATGTCCTTAGGTTAGTTAGGTTTAAGTAGTTCTAAGTTCTAGGGGACTGATGACCGTAGATGTTAAGTCCCATAGTGCTCAGAGCCATTTGAACCATTTGAACAGAAACAGAAAAGTTATATTTCCTCCTCTTTGGGGGAGTTATTTCATCGGCCGGCTGCGGTGGTCTAGTGGTTCTAGGCGCGCAGTCCGGAACCGCGGGACTGCTACGGTCGCAGGTTCGAATCCTGCCTCGGGCATGGATGTGTGTGATGTCCTTAGGTTAGTTAGGTTTAAGTAGTTCTAAGTTCTAGGGGACTGATGACCACAGAAGTTAAGTCCCATAGTGCTCAGAGCCATTTGAACCATTTTTGTTATTTCATCTTTACCAGAGTTTCTTTTTTTTCAGATTTGGCACTTGCTGTTCATTCATTAGCCCTAGTGCCACAGCACGCCTGAATTCCAGCAGTGGCAGTGCTCCATGTAGATCACTGAAAATGATGTAAGCATTGACAAAAGCAATTTCTATTGCTCCCCAGCAGATACGGTGCTACTATTTCTTTCATCACCTGTCAAGACCATAAGTTGAACGTAATCTGTCTGCATGATCCACACCACCCACGTTTTTATTGTAATCACATGCAACAACTGGACATGGTAGTTCCATCTTTCTGTTTTCTTGACACTACGCTCTGTTCAGTGCCATGGAAATTTGACGCAAAATACACTACTTTATTGTCCCTCCATTGAAATACTGTTAGGTCTAAGGATGACACTCTGTGATTTGATTCCCCACGCCTTAGACATTTTTCTTTAGGTAAATTCGCTGGCAAACCTTTCCTATTTGTTCTAATTGTACCACAGGCAAATGTATTTACAGATTTTAATTTCTCCAAAAGTGGAATAGAAGTAAAAAAATTGTCAAAATACAATTTTCTGTACTGATCCCAATACGGTTTAGACAGTTTCAGTACTACTCTCTCCCCTAAACCGTACTCTTCAAAGTCATTCTCCAGTGTCTCATTTCTACCTTGATACACTTCAAAATTGAGTGAGTATCCTTTTTGATCACAAATTGCCCATAGTTTATAGCCTCTTTCGATTGGTTTTAATGGATTATATTGCTTTATGCTACTTCTTCCCTTGAAGACAAGCACTGATTCATCAATACTGAGTTCTCTAGTGCCCCTGTATACGGACATAAATTGCTTATTCAAAGCAGTCAGACAGTCAGAAGCTGGCGTATTTTATAAAATTTATCAGTGTTTCTTTTTGGAATTTTTGTGTCATCATTAAGATGTAAATTACTCAAAATAAAATCAAACCTGTCCCGACTCATGTATCGCCTTACAATAGAAACACCAAGGCCATCTCATGCAGACCAGTAGTGTTTCCATGACGGCAGCTTGTGGTAACCCATAAATAAGTTAATTCCCAAAAAAGCAACCAGCTCATGTTCCTTCAGATTTAAAATTTTTCCCTTCTGTGTTGCGTAAAGATTGCTCTGGAAAATTATGTCTTCTACAATTGGCTTCAAAATGAAAATAAAAACATCAGTAGCTGTGTGGCAATCCTGAAATAATTCTTCCATAAGCCCTGCAAAACGAATACATGACTGGAAGTAGTACTGCAGTTGTCACAGACGGAACAGGATTCTAGAGTAATTCGTGAAATGAAAAAGAAGAAATTGACTAATGCTGAAAAAGAATTTATGATAATCTAAGTGTAAGAAGATACCTTCACTATATCTGTATTCACAGTTCCTTGTTTCAACGTGTTTGTCTCTCCACACTCTGTTTGTCCGATATTCACATTGAGATGAGGGTGTAAACGGCAAAGAACTCTCTGAGGCATCATTATCCGAACAAGTGGAGCTTGTTTCACAATCTGCCTCTTGCAAATTGCTCGAAATCGCTTTGTCAAAATTATTTTCGTCATCATCTTCGGTGTCAGTATCCTCTGCAATATCAGAGGGAATGCCCTCATACAAAATTGCTTCAATCTCTGCATCACTCAAAGATCAAAAGTAGCCACAAGTTTTACGATTTTCGTCCATCTGTGTGAGAAAAAGTGTGCAGAACAACTAGTGAGAGGTAACACATTGTTGCTACAATAAAGTGTTCGCACAAATTGATGGCACGAAGTCCACTTTATATTTTCCACTTTATCTCATTCACTTGTACCGTAATGCTTCAAACTATTATAAAAAAACAAAGAAGGTAAGTACTTACAATGGGAAACTCAACGGAAGTTTCAATAAACTGCGCACAAATTCAGGCAACACCATGGAAACAAGCACATACAATCTTCTGTTTTCACAGCAGCGCGTGAAGAACAATTTCAAGCTCTGACCGCCAGAGAGGTCTATGTATTGCACAATAACATCTATGAAACAGTGGAGCAAAGTTCCTGTTACGTACCGACAGGTTCTCAGATCACGAAACTGCACCACGAGAAAATGAGAGCCAAAACTTGCTGGTACTTTAAAGTACCGTTAGGCAACAAAGGGTTAAATGTTACTACATTATTTTTGTATAAAGATGTGAGTGTTTTTCCTAAAATTTCATTTGAGATACGCTAGCAGAACTGTGAGTGATTATCCCAACTACTCATATCTTAGTAGACAGACGGTATTGTGTCAGTCTACTACAGTGTAGTGGTCAGATCATACGTTATCTTAACGCTTTTGCATTTATTTTTTTATTTGTTTCATCAAAATTATGTGAATTGCACAGGATGTACAGTAACTAACAGCTAAAACAGACAGTTGCGAAAGTATACGATAATACAAGAAAAAAATGTTCCCGTATACATGGCCCCTCAAAACGATCGTATTCCCAGGTAACTGTGAATGTGTAATTACGAGCTGCCGCTGAAATCTCTATGCAAAGTTGATTTAGTTGGTACAAATATATTTTACATATAAACATATCGAATAAGTGGTCACCTAATTGGGCTCAAAATTTCACACACTGTATACTATAACAAGAAATAGAATACCACATCAGCACGTTACATGTTTCGATTTGCTGAAAACCCATACCTATCGTCCTCGCGCTACGGAACTCGTCTCTGAAGTATATACGAATTCTTTCAAACACTCCTGGATCTTGCCGCAAATTTTGACAAGATCGTGCAATTCGTTGCTCGATTTCTTCAGCCTACTCACCGGGAGTACTGCACACTTCCCTTTTAAGATGATCCGAAATAGAGAATCTAGAGAACTGGATCAGCTCATGTTAGAGCACAAAGTAAATGTCATGCTCGATCTATCCATCTTGTATAATTTTGACTCGTTAGATATCTTATATCAGCAGAGAAACGTCCTGGTATCCCAACACGTATTTATCACATTCCCCATCCATAGGCGCTGGCTGGAATTTGAGCCCAAGTGGATGTAGAATTAGTCGAAAAATTTACATTTCAAATATATTAGCAATAACTAAGACAATACTTCACACGCATTTCAATGGCGTCTCGTAACTACACGCTCGCAGTTATCTTGCAAGCGGCTCCTTTGTGGATCTACTTGCTACTGGAACATTTATGCTTGTAGTATCGAATATTTTAAATAGTTTTCATTATTAATTATGATACCCCGTTATCGTCGAGGATTTACAGCTCAGAAAGTCCTGTAGGACCCGAGGAATTAGTGACAATAAAAATATTAAAAAATCGAATCTACGTTACAATTACCATGACTGAGCACAATAATAAGGAACACGGGGTGTACCATAACTAAGGGCGTAAACGCATAGAGTTGAAAGTAGACGATACTAGAAGCAAAAAGGTTTCAGTAAACGTGGACTGTGAAGTGCATACCATAACAGCTTTGAGCACTTGTTCAGCAGAAATGTGTTTGACAGTGCCGAACTGCTCGCAGCTTTTAAGGTACGCACTTTAGAGCCCATGTTTACCTTACGTTTTATTCTTGTTTCGGTCCATACAGCTACCTCTGCTGATACGAGAAGCAGAGAGAGAGCTCAGTAGAAGTGATTTGTTCCACACTATCGAAATGTAGGACTTACAGCTCTTAAGGTATGCGTTTTAGAGCCCATGTAAACATGGGCTGACACTTGTTTGCTTATTTTATCGTGTACTTCCAGGTGTATGCGTTAACGCCATTAATTTACACCCTGTATACGTCGCTGCGTATTAGTACGCGACTGTATTGGGTTTCTGAACTGTGCCTTTACCCGTTGTCACGTTTCATCAGATAGATCAACTCAGTGTCTGTGGACAAGGAATTTATTGGAAAAGGGTTCTTGTGCACTACTAGGTGTCAAAAACGGCGAGATTCCTACGGAACATTACAGAAACAAACATTCGTAATATGTAAAACAGTGAAAGAAACGAATGTACTTATGTACGCACTTTAATTGTTCCTAAATTACAGATGACTATCATATACTGAACATGTTTGGAAAGCACACAAATTAACTACACCAATCGTGTTTCCTTTGTGCTTGACCTCGACGTGGCATTTTCTGCAAGAAAACGTCCCTAGAAAACTTTTCTTCCACTGCTGCTGCTTTGGGACCACGCACAAGATGAAAACACTCTCGCGCACTGAAACGACAACTAGTGGCGTAGTAAAGCGATCCGATTTGGCATCTCTTCTTTAATTCTGGTTCGTGGGCTGCTGTAAGATGTCACAGTTCTATGTAATCATTTTCAATCAATGAGCACATTTCCTTGTAATATCGCAAACTTTCATTCGTCGTTCAAGACACGAAATCATATCGTGGTACGTGTCGAAAATTACTATAAACCTTTTCAAAAGAATGAAGACAACGCACATATCGAGCGTAAACGATCTGCTATGTGATGTGAGAACTATTTTTCTAATAAGTGTTGTGGGGCAGTAAATGATACTTTTCTTTTCACTGACAGCTAGTCAGCGGGAAACAATAACATCCGTCTTGTGTCAGTTAGATATGAAATCATTGACGTCTATCTCGAAACTTCTGCAACTTCTTAACAGACAAAGACTATACACCTAGCTTTTTTTTATTAGGTTGCCGCATGTCGAAATGGAAACTGTAGCAAGACTGCAAATTGCTGGAACGTGAGGCGTCCGCGTTCCCTTGCACGGAATCCTTAAACGTGTATCGTCATTCGGGCCTCCGTAGCAAACGTGGCAGTCTCTCTGTTTTACACCCGCTCAGACGGCCGTGAAGAGGTTCAATACACTACTAAAGCCTCTTTTCCGAATTCGGTGCCAGTAATTTATTTCCAAACCGACTGACACTTTGAAGGCGCTTTGACGACACTAGAGCTCTTTTATCGACTTGTTTTGTGAAGATCCGGTCGTTTCCCAGGCTAAGATACAGCCCTACTGAAAACTGAAGTGCCGGCTATAAAGAGCCCCGGAATATATGGTTTTGTGTTGCGGGCTGACGTGGCAACTGCGCTTCAGCCATCAAGAAGTAAGAGATGCGGCGAAGCGATTATTGCAGGCCGTGCCTGTATGGCTATAGCTCTCTGCAACGAGGTTAACAGGCGAACATTCCAGCATAATGATGCGTGCTGACAAGATCAGCGCTACAACACACTACCTGCAGTTCCAAACACATCCGACTCGAAACTGCAAGCCTATCATTATAAACTGACATCCGCGTACGGACCATTCGGAAGAAATTTACAAGCGGGCCTCACGCCGTGCATCGGTCTTGCATTCTGCATTCACCTCGGGCATTTGTATTATCGTTATGCTGTGATTAAATTATGGTTTCGCGAAACGTTACGCATCTTCTATTTTAAGAACGTCTCATCAATACTTCTATGAAAGCAGTGGATAGTTAAATAATTAACACATGTCAAATGGTTGAGACTAAATGCTGCTCAAATAACACTACTGTTGCTGCAAGACAGCCGATTTCTTCTGAGGGTTCCAGGAATTTTGAAGCGATATTGACGACTGCAGTTCTTCTTAAATACTTAATTCCAAAGCCAAGAAATTAAAAATTTCGTATTAGCATGACTAATTTTGTAACAAAATTAGTTTACCCGACACGCACATACTTTTTCTCGTCAAAATTGGCACGTCTGAGAGTTGCAGTAAGTGAAGTGGGAGGACAAAGCTCACGACTGATTTAAGTGCACATTCGGGGTATGGTAACGGAGCCCAGCCAAATACGGGAGATTAAATTATGCTTAATAATCAGAAGAATGTTTTGGACTAACATGAAGAATTAAGAGAAACTGCATTTGAAGGTTTCTGAATGTATATCATCGTAAATCGTAGTGAGCTATGCCAGCATTAAAAAAAGAAGTATAATGAGCGTAGACCTTCCACAGTATATATCAAGGAGAACGCTGTCGACTCGTTTCATTTATATGCTGTATTGTAAAATTGTGATAGCAAGAAAAGATCAGAACACTATCTGTCTGAATAGAGGCCAAGTAAAAGCCGCTAAGGCCTTAAGTTCGTATTGTAACAGTATGTAGTTCAAATCCAGGTTCGGGGATCCTTTGAGGGCTAGACAGTTAATTCCCTTCTTTTAATTTCTCCACTTCTTCAATCTCTAATGCCCAACTGACGACAAAGCATTAAACTAGAACTCCCAAAAATTTACTGAATGCTATTGGTCGTGCATTCAAAGGAGTGCAGCCAATTTCTTTGTATAGCTACTGTAGCACTTGAAACGTGGGTACAGTAACCTGTTTCATGACGAAACTTCGACTCTTGGATTAGAAAGCAACAGAGAATGATGCTATTCGATACTACATATTTAGTGTCTATCTTTATTCTCTTGAATTTCCATTTATTTACAAAACCCTGACGTAACTTGGAGCAGATTGTTCTTGCACGTCAAACACGTAAACGCTATCGATGAATACCGATAACATTGAATATGCAAAAACTAATTGTAATTCTGAATACAGTTGGCTATTGCAGGTAGCAAGCTTACAGACAGCGTAAATTACGTATTTTAATATGAGTTCTCCAGACAAACCAAGATCTGGAATGTGGAAGTTGCTAGAATTGGAGATCAAACCACATGAAAAAAATGTACATCTTGTGCAGATACAGACGAAAGATCTGGGGAGAACAAGGACTGACATTATAAATAGTTATTGTTTGCTGCTAAACTTCCCATAATTAACGTAAGTAACGGCCCTGTGTTCTAAGTTCATTACAGATGAAAACCTATTTTTTAAGCTATTCCATTTATATTCCAGAGAAACTGGCGATAATTATTACCAACCCCTTGAGCAGAGAATAGTTAATTAGTACCTGAACAATAGGAAAAACGTAAACGTCTAGGAACATATTCTATGATTAAATACAATTCGCTATATATTATACTTTCTTTCTTCACCCGTGATATAATAAGAGCCATTGCAAAAATAATGAAAGGTTGCTTTGGTTATCTTGAGTTGGAAAATGCTAAAGAATTAAAACCATAGCAGCATCGCTTGTTGAAAATAGGTTCTATTAGGTAATTAGAAGAAATTTGCGACTCAATTCAGAGTATCTTGACGAGCGAACCGGCATATTTCATTAGAAACAAAGAGAGTAATAGGTTTCAATCCACTGACAGAATGCTGAAAACAGCCGATTTACTGGACTCTTCTTCTACATATACACTCCCAAGCCACTGTTCGTGTATAGCGTCATAACCCAATCGCTTATTGAGAAAGAGAAATGTTACCTTTTATAACGTCCCCTTAGAAATATAATGAATGACAGTGCTGGAAAAACTCTTACGTTATTTGACACAGCAGCAGCTGAGCAAAACTGATCGTACTCAGACATTTCTCTCTTTACTTATTCTGATCATCACTAAGCTGACACACAATATTTTTAGCGCAACGCAATCTGAGTTTCAATAATCCCTACAAAATAATAGCCCTGATTAACAATAACCTATACCTTTCATGAATCACTTACCTCACAAAAATCTTCGTTCCTCGAACTAGTGCAATACAGCGAGCGCCAATGTTGCCAGCTAAATAAAAGATTCTAACTACTGAAGGCACTAACTACTGATAGGTATAATTAGCAAATGAAAGATTTTGATAGAGAACAAACAATGTATTTACCTTAATAGTGTTCAAAAGTCATTATACATATATCTATCAATTCATGACATTCATATTTACAAATTTCCTTTTTCTGGCGGACACACGTCCAGATCGTCCGCTCATATTAGTATCTCAAAAGTGTGGCATCTCTCTCCCCACATCCACCACTGCTGGCGGCTCAGCTCCTACTACCCAACGCTACCCGCTGTTCACATCCAACTGCCCAAACTGTCGAGGGGACTTCCTTGGTTACCTCTCCTTTTAATTTGGCCAATAGAGTTTCCCTAGAACAACGTCGTTCCTCCTCGAAAGATCCCAGTGCTCAGGAACTGGTCGGAATAGAGTCTTTTATATGATTTGTTAAGATGCATTACACTTTCCCGAAGTCCTTGCAGCAAATAACGGTTTTCCATTCGATTCCTTTACTGCTGGTGTTTTACCCCATTTCATGGCTCTTCTTATTATCATCCCTAAATAGTTAAACATAGTGACGGGCTCCAGAAGTTTAAGGCTAATCTTGTAACGGACAGCGTCTTACGTTTACCTAATTCATGATATCAAGTGGACATGTTGTACAAAGTTTTCTCTATTTCTCGGCCATCAAACATCAGTATCTTGCGGTACTTATCAGCGAAACTGTCTGACATTGTCGCTATCCAATGCGATAAATCGTTCATATAGACCGACTACATTAGTGGTCTTATTATTCTTCCTTGTGACATACAACACGTTACTCTCGTTTCAACAGAAAGTTCGCCGTCCATTATATTGTGCTGTGTTCTCTTACACAAATATTCAAATGGCTCTGAGCACTATGGGACTTAACACCTGCGGTCATCAGTCCCCTAGAACTTGGAACTACTTAAACCTAACTAACCTAAGGACGTCACACACATCCGTGCCCGAGGCAGGATTCGAACCTGCGAACGTAACGGTCGAGTGGTTCCAGACTAAAGCGCCTAGAACCGCTCGGCCACAACCGCCGGCACGCAAATATTCTTCCAACAAATCGGGAACATGGATATATATGTCAGGCGTGCGCTACACAAAGTTAACGGCTCCTCGAGTAGCATACTACATGTGGCGCGCAGAGGTCCTTCTTTCCTTTTTTTTAAGAAAAAAAAACCCTCCTTTGGATCAGTGATGAACAACTTGCTGAAATCGAAGATAAATCTGCCACATTACTCTTAGATTGCTTTCGATCTAGCAGATTGGGAAGCTTTATATGATATTAGTAAACTACTGGATGCTCATGCAGTAACGCCCAGACAGTATTAGGACAGAAATTTCGTTGGAACCGTAAATGAATAACAACTAGTTAATCAATTCAAATTGGGATTTATGTCGCAAGGATAAGTGATTACACACCAATGATGGTAGTGTATTTACTTCAGTAAAGATTACTCCTAATTCGAGGGCGTGAAGAAAAGTAGTGCCTCCGAATTTTTTATGTGACAACTGTTAAAGCTATTTAAATATACACTATTAACATTCTACATCTTTATTCTTCATATCTAGATATTTGCAGCTTTCTGCCGCTAGAGAACACCAAACTGTCGTGTGTAACATGGCTGTGTGCAACGTAACTATGTCGGCGTGTGAAGAACACGTTACCGTAATCGAGTTTCAAATTCGAAGACTTCGTTCACACACGAAACACCCTCTCCTTCACCATGACAATTCTAGACCTAGACCACACACGAGCGTTGCGACACCTGCAGTAATCCGACGCCTTCGGTTCGCTATCATCGATCATCCTCCATAAGTTGACAGCTTGGCCTCAAATGGTTTTAATCCGTTTCCAAAACTTAAAGAACACCTTCGAGAACTTCACTTTGATAGTGATGAAGCGGTGCAAGCAGAGGTGAGGTTGTAGTCTCGTCAAAAAAGCAAACAATCTATAGTGACGTTATCAACAAAGATGGTCCCTCGTTGGGAGAAATCTGTTCGTCGTCAGGGTGAATAAGTTGAGAAATACATATGTAGACATGTAAAATAAGGGTGTAGAATGTTAATAACGTTTGTTTTATTTAAAAGGCTTTAAGAGTTTCACGTAAAAACTTCCGAGGGCTTACTTATTGGCGCGCCATCGTATATGGTGAGGTCATAATGGATTCCGGATGTGAAATAATCAGGCCTAAGGCGCTGCAATCATGGACTTTGCTGCTGATCCCGGCGGAGGTTCTAGTCCTCCCTCGGGAATGGGTGTGTGTGTTTGTCCTTAAAATAATTTAGGTGAAGTAGTGTGTAAGCTTAGGGACTGATGACCTTAACAGTTAAGTCCCTTAAGATTTCACACACATTTCAACATTTCTTTTTGTGAAATAATCTTAGCATTATAGGTGGGTCAAGCAAGGTAATCGGATGCTTTTATATACAATCTGCATCAGGAACTGTAATGGTAGAGCCCTCCAGGGTGAAATTGTAGGATATCGTACGTTTTCTGATCATGCAATCGTAATAGGAAGATACTTCAATCTTCCAGCTGTGGAATGAAGCAATGATGCTATCAAATCTGATTCCAAAAACAGTGATTCGTGCGACGTTATCCTGAATGTCCTGGCCGAAAATTACTTTAGAAACATAGAGAATCAACTCGGGAGGGTAACGTCTTACAATGAGAATTCCTGAACTTCTCAAATCAGTTAACGTAGCAGAGGACTTCAATGATTATAAGTCATGAACGACTTTGGATGTTACAAGGAATGTTAAGAAAGGTACGAAAATATTTTCTTTTAACAGGAGCGGAAGCATGCATATTATGTGGTATCTAAAAATCCAACATCAAGAATTCACTTTCGAGGATGAAGATATGGAGCAAAAATGGAAAAAAATTCAAACACTCAATTCGTATTGGGCATGTATGTGCTCAACAAAGGTCTTAAGGGATGGGAAAGACCCAACGTGGCTTAACAGTTGCTGCAAAATCAGAGAGATATTCAGCAGAAATTTATGCAAAGCCAAAGCCTAGCGGACAAAACAACATTTGAACGAGGACAAATTATTCGTAAGGAGGGTAATGAGAGAAGCGGTAAATGAACCTGAAAGGAAAATTTTTCCAGGCGATCTTATTAAAACCTTGATGAAATTTAGGTTTTATTTAAAGTCAGTAAGCGCTTCGAAATAATCTGTTCAATCGTTCAGTGACCATACTGGCTCCGAAACGGAAGATCATGGAGAGAAGAGCGAAATACTGAATTCGGTCATCCAAATTCTTTCACCGAAGAAGATTTTAACGCAGTTCCTCCTTTCCGTCATCACCCGAACCCTAAATAGCAGATACTGAGATAAGTGATCGCGGAATAGAAAAGAAACTATCATCACTAAATAGTGGAGGGGCATCTGGACCGCATCAGGTACCTGTGAGATTTTACAGAGTTCATGCGAAAGACCTAGATCACTTTGTAACACTATCACGAGGGTTTAATGCAGCCCATTAAAATTAACCTCTGTTTAATAGTATTTTTCCCACACAAGGGATGCCAAGTGTAGCACTATCACATGAGGGCTACAAAAGCACTTGTTCAAAATGTAGTCTCCAGCTTCAGTCACACATCCACGCACAGGGATGCCAAGTATGACACTATTACAGCAGACTGGGAATGAATGTTCGAAATACCGTCTGCTACAATAAGTACACAGAGACACACAATGATGCTAGGAGTGATTTACATATGAAAGACTGGTGCGTCTGCCCCTCACTTCTCGTAACTGGATTGTAGCCAATTTGCTTACCTCGCGTCTTGTAGATGTTGTCCCAATTGCTTTCTTCTCACTGTGTCGCGAGCTCTAAGGCTTATGCAATAAACAGTGCATAATAATGTAGCAGGTGGGTAGGTTTAAATTGTTAATCGTAAAATGTTAGGATACCAACTAATTTTGTTTTATTTAGCTAATTACAAAATTGGTAAAACATTTTCTGGAGCCAGTCTATCGTTAATATTCATAACAATATTCCCAGACGTTACTCATAAGTTCCCGAGCTCCACGAAAGTTACAAAGGATATAATATAGCACAAATATGTTTTACGAGGCAGCTTCCACAATTAATCCAGTCCTTATGCGGAGTTGCACTTCATACGCGAAGTTGTACTTCATACACTAGCTTACGTATTTCCATCTCGAAACCCAATCGTACATTGCCTTGGATTAACACGACATCGCAAAAGTACGTCATGTGAGGCAATTTTCCAAGAAACGGAATAGTTTATATGAGATGAGATTTTATACACGGATTCGTGTACTACCTCCTACGAAACAGGTCGTAGACTAGCAGTGAGCTATCTTAGCAGGCCTCCCCGTTCAGGGTGCGTTTGTGACTGGCCCATCATTTCTATCGATAAGCACTGACAGCTAGTAAAATTAGCAATTAGCATTTCCTGATGAAATGGATGATATTGAAATCATTTTTAAGACGTTCTCAGTATAAGTAACGTCATAAACAAGTAACGTATATTAACACGTAAACTGTAACTATAAATAATGAGCCGGCCGCGGTGGACGAGCGGTTCTAGGCGCTTCAGTCCGGAACCGCGCGACTGCTACTGTCGCATGTTCGAATCCTGCCTCTGGCATGGATGTGTGTGATGTTCTTAGGTTAGTTAGGTTTAAGTAATTCTAAGTTCTATGGGACTGATGACCTCAGAAGTTATGTCCCACAGTGCTCAGAGCCATTTGTACCATTTTTTTTTTAAATAATGAAAGATTCGCTACTTGGCACTCCGCGCTGTACAGTGAGTCCAAAAATTATTCTTCTAGCTGCATATCTTTTAGAAAACAAGGTTTGTGTAACATGAAATGAAATGTATATAAAATCTAAAGAGCCAGTCATGCAAGAAGTACCTCGGTAAGTCATTTTTGTTGAAAAGCAAGGCAAGAAATCCATCCAGATCGACAGCAGGGTTAACAAAATACAAAATGTGATACAAGAGCTAGTTCATGAAGTATTCTTCCACCATCTCAACATGTCGAAATTCTACGCGCAGTGATTAAACTATAACGCTGACCCACGGCACACACTAAAGTCAACCGTGCGCGTCCCCACTCTGTCGCCTGTTGCGGTTCTGAACGGCGGTGATGCACTGCAATTAGCGCAATGGGCCGTAAGGGTAGTGAGACGACGCTGATCGAAAGGAAACATATTCTGCGCTTACATAATGAGTGCAAACCATCTTATGAGATTACTAAAGTAGTCGGTAGACTTAGATCGACGATTCAGTCGATAATAGTTCGATTTTGGGTAGCAAAATCATTAAGAAATCAATCACGTACCGGACGCCCTCACACTTTGACTGATGCAGACGTGAGATTTATCATGAGGGAAATGAAGAAGGAACCTAGAATCAGCGCTCCTAAGTTGGCTGGGGAGTTCGAGTCTAGCGGAAAGAAGGTATGTGGCAACACAATCAGAAATACCTTCAAAACGTATGGGCATCACGGCCGGGTAGCGCGTAAGAAATTTTGGATCAGTGAACAGAATCGAAAGAAACGTCTTCATTTTGCGATGGAACATAGATTCAAAAAGAAAGACTTCTGGAATAGAGTAATATTTTCTGATGAGAGTAAATATAACGTATTCGGATCGGATGGCAGGCAAATGGTGTGGCGTAAGAAGAATGCGAAGATGTTGCCACGCAATCTTGTGTCAACAGTTAAGCACACCCTGATGGTGTGGGGCTGTATGAGTGCTGCAGGTGTTGGAAAATTACATTTCATGGAAGGTACACTGGATCACCATATGCATATCAACTTTTTAAAGGACCATCTGTAGCCCAGCGCCGAAAAATTAGGTCTGTAAGACAATTACATTTTTCAACAAGATAGCGACCCAAAGCATATGGCTCTAAATACAATGCTGTGACTCCTGTACAATACCCCAAAACAACTTAACACGCCTCCTCAGAGCCCAGACATTAAACCTATTCAACACCTTTGGAAAGTATTGGAAGATAGCACCAGGAGAAGACACATTTCTAACAAGAGACAACTAAAAGAAGGATTTCAAGATAAATGGGATTAAATTCCAGCCTCTCTGACGGCAAACTTGGTCAAGTCGATACCCAGACGACTACAAGCGGTAACAGCTGCAAAGGGAAACCCCACTAAATATTAATTTTTATAGTTGAAATCATATTTTCAGATAGTAAATTTAAAAAAAAGAGTGGACGAATACTTCTTGAAGCAGCCCTTGAATAAATACTCCATTTTGTCGAATTCTTTATCGCTATGGATGTATTTATTTCCCTGTCCATCAATAAAACTGACTTACCAAGGTTCGTTGCATATGACTGGACGTTCACATTTTATGTTACCCTCCTTTCACGTGACGTATACTTAGTTTAAAAAAAAAATTACAACTAGACGAATACTTTCTGGACTCACTGTAAGTGAATACCCACTGTCTTCCTCTCTTCCAGTACGATGCAGCTATTGCTCGCCCGGCCGTTCACACGCTTTGTGATTATGTGGCGCGTCGTTCGACGAGTCTGTCTCGTCATCCTACCTGCTTGCTAGACTCTCGTAGCAAAATCTTCCTATCCTACACATTATAACATAGCAACAAAAATGTAATAAACGCGGGCAGGAATGTGGCATAAACGCCGCACCTGAAAGCAGCAATTTACATTAGGTTGTTAAGGCAACGAATGGTACGCAGCGACTGCTAAAAGCGCAAGACATTCCCATTTTCAAGATGGGTTGCAGGACAGATTCATGTAAGTTTAGACCTATATCGATGACGTCGGTCTGTTGAAGATTTAGGGAGTATGTTTCATGTTCACATATTGTGTTTCTTTTAAGGATGAAAATTTTCACTTTAAAAATTAACAAAAATTCCGCAAACAGAGATATGGTGAAATTCAGTTCACTCTGTTGGTCCAAGAGAGACAAAAGGCAATAGACATTGGTGTCCAGAATGACACTGGCTTTCTTAACGTCCATTTTGGTTCCATGCTGTCGTCTAATGAATAAAATGTAAGTGAACTCAATATCTGACTAGCTTCTTTTTTTTCTTTTTTTAAATGAAGAGTTCCCTGAAACCAGGACGCAGCATGTCATTCTTAAGATGGAGAAATCTTCAAACGTGAAAGTAGTTGTTTGCAATGAAGCAGGAATATTGGGTAATTGTAGCGAAATGAAGGAATTCTTACAGAATATCAATGCTTGGTGCCACGATTGACAGTGGACTCTCAGCGTGAAAAATTGTATCATATTACACTATGCGATCAAAAGTATCCGGACACCTGGCTGAAAATGACTTACAAGTTCGCGGCGCCCTCCATCGGAAATGCTGGATATCAGTATGGTGTTGGCCCATCCTTAGTCTTGATGACAGCTTCCACTCTCGCAGGCATATGTTCAACCAGGTGCTGGACCGTTTCTTGAGGAACGGCAGCCCATTCTTCACGGAGTGATGCACTGAGGAGAGGTACCGATGTCGGTCGGTGAGGCCTGGCACGAAGTCGTCGTTCCAAAACATCCCAAAGGTGTTCTACAGGATTAAGGTCAGGACTCTGCGCAGGCCAGTCCATTACAGGGATTTTACTGTCGTGTAACCACTCCGCCACAGGCCGTGCATTATGAATAGGTGCTCGGTCGTGTTGAAAGATGCAGTCGCCATCCCCGGATTGCTCTTCAACAGTGGGAAGCAAGAAGGTGCTTAAAACATAAATGTAGGCCTGTGCTGTGATAGTGCCACGCAAAACAACAAGAGGTGCAAGCCCCCTCCATGAAAAACAGAACCACACCACAACACCAGCGCCTCCGAATTTTACTGTTGGCAGTACACACGCTGGCAGATGGTGTTCACCGGGCATTCGCCATACCCACACCCTGCCATCGGATACCCACATTGTGTACCGTGATTCGTCACTCCACACAACGTTTTTCCACTGTTCAGTCGTCCAATGTTTTCGCTCCTTACACCAAGCGAGGCGGCGTTTGGCATTTACCGGCATGATGTGTGGCTTATGAGCAGCCGCTCGACCATGAACTCCCAAGTTTTCTCGCCTCCTGCCTATCTGTCATAGTACTTGAAGTGGCTCCTGATGCAGTTTGGAATTACCGTGTGATGGTCTGGATAGACGTCTGCCTATTACACATTACTACCCTCTTCAACTGTCGGCGGTCTCTGTCAATCAACAGTCGACGTCGGCCTGTGCGCTTTTGTGCTGCACGTGTCCCTTCACGTTTCCACTTCACTATCACATTGGAATCAGTGGACCTAGTGATGTTTAGGAGTGTGGAAATCTCGCGAACAGACGTATGACACAAGTGACACCTCTCTCACGATGTCTAATGACTGTTGAGGTCGTCGATATAGAGTACTTGGCAGTAGGTTGCAGCACAATACACCTAATATAAAAAATGGCTCTGAGCACTATGGGACTCAACTTCTGAGGTCATTAGTCCCCTAGAACTTATAACTAGTTAAACCTAACTAACCTAAGGACAGCACACACATCCATACCCGAGGCAGGATTCGAACTTGCGACCGTAGCGGTCTCGCGGTTCCAGACTGCAGCGCCTAGAACCGCACGGCCACTTCTGCCGGCACACCTAATATAAAAAACGTTTATTTTTGGGGGTGTCCGGATACTTTTGATCACGTAATGTATATTCAGAAGGCGGAAAGCACAGTTTGGTAACACGAAAGCTGAACAAGATCTTGCAGCAGTCACATGTCTTAAATATCCGGGAGTTTGCTTACAGATAAAGTGGTTCAAATGGCTCTGAGCACTATGGGACTTAACATCTGTGGTCATCAGTCCCCTAGAACTTATAACTAGTTAAACCTAACTAACCTAAGGACATCACACACATTCATGCCCGAGGCAGGATTCGAACCTGATACCGTAGCGATCACGCGGTTCCAGACTGAAGTGCCTAGAACCGCACGGCCACACCGGCCGGCTTGCTTACAGATAAAATGGAAGTGGAACAGCCATATAAAACTAATCCTGGGAATGTAAGATGTCATACTGAGATTGGCTGAATTTCCGTTTTATGTATAGTCAGCTCATAAAGGAAGCTGCGTGCAAAATTCTAGATAGACCGATACCTGAGATTGCTTTGCAGTCTGCTGCCCTTACTAGGTGATAATGACTGACGAAATGGACAAAATCTAAAGAAAAGAAGGACAAATCTATCGGCAGACTCTACAAGAGATGCATCGTGCGTCGTGGTGTGGTTTACCGTTGAAATTCAGAGACCGTCCTCTCCCAGTTGATTCACCAAATATAAAGTATCTTTGTATGTGTAACCAGAGAAAGGAACATTAAGGGAAAATAAGATACCCTGTGCCTCAAAATTCTGAATCACTTTCCTTTCCTTGGTAGTAATACGGATTGTTTTCTTAAACAATAATGATTATGTAATGTAACAAATTTTTCACTCTCAACGTGTATTATCTCTCAATACACTGTTTCAAAATTAAAACTGGTTTTCTTTGATCAGTTCAATCTTTTTAGGTGTGTGACCATTATGCCCTACGCTGGGGGACTGGGCGAGTGAGCTGTCCGGAAGATTGCCCGCGTGTGTGTGTTAGTGTGTGTGTGTGTGTGTGTGTGTGTGTGTGTGTGTTGCCGTGCGGGCACAATGCACACTCAGCTCGCATTCTCTTACTTGCGAACGAGACCGAAGGCTGTCGATAATAAACTATCGCCAGCTGTCGCTCGAATTTGCAGTCACGTTACTATTCTCTGCATGTCGTAATTACACTAATGAGCTGAAACATCATGACCACCTGCTGAACAGCTTGTTTGTCCGTCTGATTCTGCGTATCAGGTACAGACAGTTTGTTAGTAGGTTTGTGGAGGTATGTGGCATTATATATATAAAATATTAGTGGGAAGTGTTAAGTTCTATTTTCACCTCGTTCCTTATCAAAGCAACAATATTAGGTTTTTGGACAATCATTACAGGAGCTCAATCTGTTGCAATCAACCAAAGTTTTTTTCAACGGGCCGGCCGAAGTGGCCGTGCGGTTAAAGGCGCTGCAGTCTGGAACCGCAAGACCGCTACGGTCGCAGGTTCGAATCCTGCCTCGGGCATGGATGTTTGTGCTGTCCTTAGGTTAGTTAGGTTTAACTAGTTCTAAGTTCTAGGGGACTAATGACCTCAGCAGTTGAGTCCCATAGTGCTCAGAGCCATTTGAACCATTTTTTTTTTCAACGAAACTGATATTTGTCAATAATATCTTCTAAACAAAATAAAAAATGTCGTCGGTCTTAGCTGTATCGTGAATTGGCACTAAATCAAGGCGTTCCTCCAATAAGGTGAACACAGAGTCAAAACCTCTCACATATATCTCAACCTGAGCAACAACCGTTAAGACACAGCTTTCATCCAGAGCCAAAGAGAAGAGAAAGCAAATCGTTTGTTAGATCTTGCAGTTGCATTTCCACGTCGTTTGCCATTCCTTCGATGCGTCTGCAAACTATGATTCGAGCAAGAGGAGCTATTTCCAAAACCGGAAGAGTCTCTTACACTCTTTAACAAATTCTCCATCGCTGAAGGGGTGCTTTAAGAGCTATGTGGTAGCTCACTCTCAGTGCACCATCGTTGTGGATGACGTGGTTCTCTTCCTGTAGATACGTTACAAGGAGGAGCATATATTGCTTTATAAATAACAGTAACATTTTAAAGAAATGGCATATATCTATAAGAACTTTCGTCTTTCTCTCTTTGCTGTTTCAGCTCGAGTAGTTTGGCCTTGCTTTCGCAGAATGCGAAGTGATCACGAATTTCTTAAAAAGGGGTATATAATGTCGCTTCACACTGCGCTTCTTCCACGCCGATAAAACAGCGTTACAAAACAGATACTGATGGCCGGTTTCAGTTTAACTGAAATTTAATTTTCTTCCCCCTGTGGGTTAAGGCGTAGGGGTTCGATGGATTATCGTTTTGAGGACCGTAACTCCTCCGCAGCCAAGCCATTCTTCTCTCACTGATTTTGTCTTACCGCGAACGCCACAGACTTCAATAGCGACAAAGCTAACGATGCGAAGCAAACAGGGCCGTCTTGCAGCGCGCGAATCGGAAACAAACGGCTGATGTTAGCACAGCAGAGGGGGAACTGTTGGCTCACAGCGTCTGCTGGCATGTGGTGTGGCAAATCACTAGCTCCAGCGTTCGCTATAGGGCATTTGCCTATCCCTGCCACGCATTCGGGGGGACGACGGTTCAATCCCGCGACCGGCCGTCTTGATTTGGATTTTCCGTGATTTTCTTAAATCACTCCAGGCAAATGCCGGGATGGTTCCTTTGAAAAGGCACGGCCGACTTCCTTCCCCGTCCTTCCCTAATCCGATGAGACCGATGATCTCGCTGTTTATCTTCCCCCAAACAACCCGACCCAACGCCAACCCATCCCTGCCTTATGCCGTCCGACACAATGGCCACTCGTGTATTTTTCAGATATTTGATTATTTGGCTGCTTTTCTTTTGTCCAACGAAAACAAAAAAAAATCAGGCGGGTTAGAGGATAGTCTAAAATACAGCCCGTGATTTTGTAGCTTTTATATCGACTGCAACTTAGCTAATAAATTCGCCAGACTTTAGGACGACCGTTATGCCCGCAACGTTTCATGCCTCAAAAACTCAGTGGAATATGCGTCTGCTGCTGATTGCGTTCTATCTCAACAACTCCACAGACGGCAGAAATACCGTCTGTTTTGCGACTTTTTCCCATGGAAACAGTACGATAAGACTTCAGAAAGTGTGTAACTCATCAGTATCGCCAGCCACTTAGGTTTTATTGAATGCAGCACTACACGTCAAAGTGACACAGATACATGACACTATTGCTGAACAAAGTCACCAAGATTCTGTAAAACACACTCTAATCATTCTACCTATCATTCATGACCTCGACGATGGAAATCCGCTCCTTGATCACAGAGTCATTTGAGAGCCGCTGTGCAGAGCGGTTCTACGCGCTTCAGTCTGGAACCGCGCGACCGCTACGGTCACAGGTTCGAATCCTGCCTCGGGCATGGATGTGTGTGATGTACTTAGGTTAGTTATGTTTAAGTAGTTCTAAGCTAGGGGATTGATGACCTCCGATGTTGAATCCCATAGTGCTCAGAGCCATTTTTAGACACGCTTTGTGATACGTCCTCATCGTTGAAAAACCACTTCCCCCGTCCCACCTCCTCCCCCCCTTCCCGCCCAAAAAAGGAAACGTTCTTTCAACTTGCCGGAAAGATGGAGAGTGCATGGTGCAATATCCGGACTTTACGGCGGATCAGCATCGTCCACGTCTGTGTGGCCTTGTACAAATAGTAGGCATTTTTTGGCTACGGTTGCTCTCGAAGATGCAATTGGTTCATATTCCGCCAGAATTTCTCGGTGAATCTGCCCGAAATATGAACATTTTGTGTACAAGAATCGTACTGTCCCGCGTACTTCGAAGTACGTTTAAAGTTGCTGCGCCATTTCATTCGGACTCAATGATGCACGTGTCTTATCGGTAACGCAGCAAGAAATATTGAACAAATATTGCCTTCTAACAATGCGTCTACCATGTTTCGCGATGGTCTTAGTATGTAGATGGTGGCATCAACAAATCTACCACATGATCGGTAGTGCATGTGAGAAACATGTGGATTGCTGTAGACACCTCAGCAATAGGTTTCCAACAAGAATCGAGTTAATCGCATCCACCTGAGATGGTTATGGTTCTCCATTTTCTACCCATCTTGATTTGCGTTTTCTCCCTTCAATCTCTTAATCTGTTGACTTCATTGGGAATCCACCCTTGATCTAGTATTCCAAAACTGTTACTTCTGACATCTTTAGATTGTATACTTCTATTACCAATGAACAAACTATTCACAGGATTGGTAAAATTAAAACAGGATACCGAAAAATGTTATTTGTTGCTGCATATGTACTCTGATGAACCAAACATTGTGACCACCTGCTTAATGGCTTGTTGGTCCGTCTTTGGAACGAAATATATCACTGATTCTGCATGTCAGGCCCTGTAGCTACCTAATGAGATTCGGACAGATTCCGAAATCCCATCACTGGATCTGAAATTGTACATCAATAACAGTTGATGCATCTCGCCCACCTGGCGCGAAGTAACATCTCTCGAAACTCATTAAAAACAAAAGCAGAAATATAGCTGAAAGTTCCTTTAGTGTAAGATACACAAGAGATACATTCGAGATTTCCGTGGAAGAAAACTGAATTTATTAGTTCAAACTAAACCTCGTCAAGTCCACTACTTATATCAAATACCACATCTAGCTAACTAATGACACCACAAGTCTACCTACCAGCTTTCTGCGTCCTTCAAAAATCGTTGCCTCGTTTGTAGAAATCGGAAAACCGCTGAGCACTCCACAGCTGCACAAGAGAAACGTCCCAGTAATCTCTTAGTTTTTCGTATTGGAAGAAATACTTCGTGAATCACGGTGGATCATTTCTTTTATTGAATATATAAAGACTTGTATTTTAAAGCACATCGTATAGTTTGCAGTTTTTATTGTTTTAACGTAATCTGTTTCATATTAAAACGAAATATTGATTTTAAAGTAAGCATAATGAGTTTCAAATAATTAAAATAATTAAAGGAAACGAAGAAGTTAAGTAAAAATGTTAGTAATTTTGAAGATATTTCTCGATTTTCTTTATTGGGTGGAGAACTGCTGGCTTGCAGTACGCACATGAAGCCACTACTAGATTAGTGGAGTATGTGTGGCGTGCACATGTGATCTTTCCAAGCCGTTTGATTGTCTTGATCATATTACTATCTTAGATAAACTAAGGGTCGTACTGAATAATTCAAGCAACGTCGGAGGGTTAGGAAATTTTAGTGACTGGGGAGAAGTCACAAAGGGAGCCCCACAGGGTTGAATTTGGGGTCCACTCCTATTCTTTATATACGTGGATAACCTCCCACTTAAGGGGAGTGGGAACGCCCTATGCTGACAATGTTAAATTTAGTGACTTGGCTTCCATTTATTTCAGAAATCACTGTAGCCATGACATGAAACTCTTACATGACATTAAACTGTATATTCTGAGTCTACTGAACTACAATAATTGAATTTCAGCCATTGCTTTCGGAAATACAATTTTTTAATTACACAGTTAACATTTTGTGAACTTTTTTGTGCGTTATCTTAAATAATTTTAATTATACATAACATTATGTTCTTCTTTTAGTTCAGTAGGCTCAGAATATGTATGTCATTACTCCCTGAAAATTTTAATACTCTACTCGAAGTAGTTTCTGAGGTTTAGGGAAAAATGCAACAGAAAATGTACATTTTCAGGAACGGCTTCTAAAGTTTCAGAAGACTGTAACTCACTTAATATACGCTTAAATTTTTATTTTTATTTTTAGTCACTCAGAAGCACCCTGCACCATACTTTATAACATCCTCTTAATTTTTTTCCAAGTTTTTTATTCTTTTCTTCTTTCTGGACACCTTTGAGGCAAATTATACTGCCTACTCCGCTTTATGAATGCGAACCTTGTCAATAAAAAAAAAAATGGCTCTGAGTACTATGGGACTTAACATCTGTGGTCATCAGTCCCCTAGAACTTAGAACTACTTAAACCTAACTAACCTAAAAACATCACACACATCCATGCCCGAGGCAGGAGCAGTCGCACGGTTCCAGACTGAAGCGCCTAGAACCACTGGGCCACCACGCCCGGTGAACCTTGTCAATCCGTTTAAGTTCTCTGATGCAGTTTGCTCCAGGATTAATTTCCATATGCTGTAGCACTATCACCCTACCTATGTTGCCATCATTATAAGCAATACCAACATCACTGACCCACCACTCAAGTGTCTTCACTCCAACAAAAACATTTTTTGATAAGCGAGGCCATATAAGATTATTGAACGACTCATTGGGATTTTGAGTCTGACCTTGCAGCCACTTCTTCAGTATTTCAGGATTTACCATGTCTCTGTAAACAGGTTTTATGATAGCTATGGCTGCTGCTGGAATGGAATGTTTATGGCAGTGTGAACTGTTTGAGTACTGGACATTGCCGTAATTGCACCATGAATCAGGTCCAGGAGGGCAAAGTTGGTGTACTGGTTTTTCATCAGTTGCCAGTGTGTTGAAATAGATAGCCCATACTGCCTGCTTCATTTTCAACAAATGCTCAGTATTATTTCTAATGGCCGTCCTATAATACTGCCATAGTTTAGTAATCATTTTGGCTGTCAGCCTGCCTCTTATGGTTTTACCATCAGAAATTTTCTTTTCTCTCAAAAAATTGTTTCAATTTCCTCAGCCTGGTGCACATACTCTTTGAGCATGACCAACACATTACACTTTTGTGATAATCTTCTCACCATAACGCTGAGCGGCTGCGACACTGTTATATGCTTTTGAGTCTCCATCACCTGAGTACTTAGTGTAGCACACTCCCTTTTCGTTCGCAGATCGACTAAAAATTTCAACAGCTGCAGAGGCCTCCATACCACCACTTGGCCCTTCATAATTTCTGTCACAGATATGCCCTTATTCATTCCCTGATTTACACTTATAACAAGGTTTGGTTAAAATCTGGAGATCTATTACCTTTCCAGTATCCACAATGGTCACCGTACCAAAAGAATTCTTAGAACTGTAGCCGTACTTCTGACAAGTGCCTTCAAAAGCTACTGGTACGTCAGTCATACCATCATTTATTTCAACAGCTTCGTTTGCAGCACCCTTCATTGACTCACATGCAACAAATTCCACAGCAGTTCCAATAAATCCTGCATACTTGTCGATTTTACTAGGTGGGTGTGGCATATTCATCACAGCACACATTGTTTCTGCTGCATTGTGTCCCTTGCCAATAGCTCTTAACCCATAAAATCACCTAACATTTACTTCCAAATAATTATCTTTATACTTATCAGAAATCCAAAATGAATGAATATATTTACAACTGGCACAATTAATGATAAGTTTCCTGGCTAGTCCATTTAATACCTCACTGTCTCCATGTGAACTAACTCGCCCTCCACATATTTTACAACACACACATTCACCTAACACCCTTGTTGGGATGCGTAAATCTATCAGAATATTACCTAACTTACCTTTAGTTTTGAGAAAACTGTGTATCATAACATTATTTTTAATCTCCGTAGCAATAGTGGGTGTTTCTCTAGCTGCTGACGAGCTTGCCTGTATTTCATTTTCTCTAACTTCACATGCCTCATGTTGAACACAAAGTTTATTCGAAAATCTGTTACCATGAAACTCACGCTTCTTAAAAACACTTCCTTTTGGAGCCATACATCACTTTTTGAGAGTTTTGCCAATCTATTCTTTACATTTCCTCGGAAAAACGTTAGTACGTCGACATACAACGCGTGCTTATACTATCAAACGATACGGTACTGTTTTTGACAGTGCTACCAAAACAAACACGCAATTTAATCTTTACAACACAGCAGTTAACAGCCTTCCACATAAAAAATTACCGATTTTATTAGATCCTGAAGTAATGCACGTAAAAATTTTAACATTTTCAACAGGTGTAAATTAGAATTAAAAATAAAATAAAGTAAAACATTTCCCGTGTTAGTTTATAAGTGCCATATGTATCATTTTATTCGGAAAACTGCAAATTTTATAATGAGATAAAAATCCGAAAATTTAAAAAAAAATGTTTTTTTCTGTTCTAACTCCACTTAACATTCAACGAGCAGAACTGTTACTTTCCACAGTCCCTTTAGGGAGAAATCAACAGAAGAGATGGTAAATGGTATGTTCCAAAGAATTATAAAATTGTTCTCAGAAAATGGCGTGTCTCTAACTTTTGAAAATGACACTATATTCTGTTCTGTACAACAAATAGTCATACCAACAACTGATGTAGTCCATGAGCACGAGTCGATAAATAGAGTAGAATGCTCCAAATTTTTGCATGTACATCTTAAACAATTAAGTTCAGGTGCTTTTGCTCTTCATACAATTGCCGAGCTTGGAAACAAATGAATAAACATCATGACATATTTTGCATATTTCCACTCATGAATATCTTATGGGATCATTTTTAGAGTAACTCATCACTTAGAAAGGAAGCATTCATTCCACAAAAGCGAGCAGTAAGAGTAATAGGTGATGTTCACTCACGGACGTCATGCAGGTGCCTCTTCAATGAGCCAGGCATTTTAACTGCGCAGTCACAATATATATAATCGGTAATGAAATTCATTATAAACAATCCATCACTATTTGAAAAGAACAGTCATGCCTGTGCTTACAACACTAAAGGAAAGAATGACCCTTGTTACCGATCCTTAAGGCTGCCAGTAACTCAGAAAGGAGTCAGGTATGCAGCAACAAATATCTTTGATCATTTGCCCAATAACAAAAAATGTCTAACAGATAGTTCAGCAAGTTTTAGACCTAGCTTAAAACATTTCTTCTGGACAACTTCCTGTATTTCATTAACGAATTTCTACTTAAAAATCGGTAGTCACAAGGAAACAAACATTGTTTTTAAGTGTGGTTGCATGAATAGGACTAAAACAATAATTTTTCATTAATGTCAACACTAATAATTTATATATACAGTAAACTGACTCGTTCCACATAATTTCGATAAAAGAATCGTTCAAATCATCTATGGAACATGTACTATCTAACACGTGTTTTCTTTCTTATATGATAGAGAACTCACACCACAGTCTCTGTAAGGTATGTTTAAATTTTCGGCAGGGGAGTATACTGTCCCCATCAAAGAATGTAGCATGCTTTATGGCATGTAGGAGAAAGATTTTGTTAACATACACTGCGGTGACAAAAGTCATGGGATATCTCCCAGTATCATATTGGACCTCCTTTTCCCTAGCGTAGTGCAGCAACTCAAAATGGCATCATGGACTCAACAAGCCGTTGGAAGTAAACTACAGAAATATTGAGCCATGCTATCTCTATAGCCGTCCATAATCGTAAAAGTATTACCGGTGCAGGAATTCGTACACTAACTAACCGCACAATGATGTCCGATAAATATTCGATGGGATTCATGCTGAGAGATCTGGGTGGCCAAATCAGTCGCTCGAATTATCGAGAATTGTGGCTCAGTAATACGGGGCATCGTTGTTTGGGAACATGAAGTCCGGTCCCCAAGTGGCCGTAAATAACCATTTCCAATGAATGATCGGTTCAATTGGACGAGAGGAGCCAGTCCATTCAATGTAAACACAGCCCACACTATTATGGAGTCACCAACAGTTTGCACAGTGCCTTGCTAACAACTTGGGTTTATGGCTTCTTGGGGTCTTCGCCACACTCGAACCCTAACAATAGCTCTTACCAGCAGACATCGGGACTCACTTGATCAGACCACGGTTTTCCAGTCGTCTAGAGTACAGCCGATATAGTCACGAGCGCAAGAGAGGCTCTGTAAAAGTGCATATCGCTATGCCAAGACTTCCGTCACTTCACTGTAGTATTATTTAACTACAGGAGCGTCTATGGAGATCTTTCAGAACCATTATCGGTTACGAAAGGTAAAAATGCCCACTTGGGGATAGGGACAGGCAGCTGACTGAAATGAGATGTTAAGGTCAATGAATTTCTGAATTCTGACTGCAAAGTGTATTGAAAATATACGCGGAATGCCGGTGGTGGATGTGTCATCATAGCCGTAAAATATAATGACGCCTAGTAAAGTTAGCACAGATTCCGAATCAGAAATAGTTTGGGCGAGGATAAGCATGAAAAACATGGCCAGTGGATGCTTCTATAGACCCCCTGCCTAAGCAGTTCTACTGGCGGAACATTTGAGGGAAAACTTGGGAAACATTTCATATATGGTTCCCGGCCATGTTCTCGTCTTGGGTGGACGTTTCAAATTACCAGCAACAGATTAGGGAACCCATGTGGTTACGGCGGTTAGTATAGACAGATAATCACTAGAAACTGCTCTAAAGGCCGTATCCTAAGATTATTTTGAGCAAGTATTCAGAGTATAGACTCGTGCAATAATATAGATCCCTTAGTCACCAGCAGGCCCGAACGTTTCGCGCAGTTAGCGGAGAATAGGGAATCAGTGATCATGTGGCCATTAAAGCATCAGTGAGTGTGGCTGCAAATTGGAATGTAAAGAAAGTTAAGAAGACGGTTCAGCTTACTAAGAGTGACAAGAAACTGCTTTAAAATTACCTGAGCGAACAACAAGAAAATATCATCTCCAGCACTGTCAATGTTGAGCATCAGTGGATAGAGTTCAAGAGTATTGTACAACACACTTTAAGCAGACATGCACCGAGCAAAGTTATGAGGAATGGGAAAGACAGGCAGTGTTTTGACAGCCGTGTTAGGAAAGTGTTATGAAAGCAAGGATATCTTCACTGTATATTTTTACCTAGTGCAACCTCACAGACAAAAAGAAAGTGAACATAGCCAAAATTAACGTAAGGAGAGCCATGCGTGAAGCGTTCGACGAATTCGAAAGTAAAACTCTACCTACCGGCTTGACAGAAAGCCCTAATCAGTAAACCGATTGAAGTTCAAATGGTTCAAATGGCTCTGAGCACTATGGAACTTAACATCTAAGGTCATCAGTCCCCGAGACTTAGAACTACTTAATCCTAACTAACCTAAGGATATCACACACATCTATGCCCGAGGCAGGATTTTAACCTGCGACCATTGCAGCAGCGTGGTTTCGGACTGAAGCGTCTAGAACAGTTCGGCCACAGCGGCCGGCTAAACCGATCGAAGCTATACATCCAAACACTTTGGGACAATAATAGCATCGACACGGAGGATGACAGAGAAAAGGCTGAAATACTAATTGTCCTTTTCCAGAACTGTTTCACTTAGGAAGATCACGGTGTAGTTCATCTTTGAAGTGAAAATGAGAGATATCCAAAGGAGTGAAAAGTAACTGAAACTATGAAACTGAGGAAAGACCACTGGGCCTGACGGGATACCAAAACTATTCAATATAGGCTACGTAAAAGAACTTGCTCCTCTTCCAGCGACAATGTAGCCTCGATGGTTGGAGGAGTGGGGCATTCCGAATGACAGGAAAATAGCACAAGAAGGGTCGTCGAACTCGAGCACAATACTTTAGTCATTTATCTCAGGCGTCGGTCTGTTGTAGAATTTTGGAAATACGTATTATGATGTTTATGGAGACAGAAAATCTCCTCTGAAGGACTCAATATGAGTTCTGGAAAGAACTGTTGTGTGAAACCCAGCTAGCTCGGTCTGTCCACGACATCCAGAAACTACAAGATACAGACGCCTAGCTTGATGCTATGGAAGGCGTTCGTCACAGCTCTTCACAGACACCTTATGAACAAAATACAAGTTTAAAGTATATCAGGTATGCTGAGTAATTATATTGTTGAGTTACTAACAAACCGAAAACAGCATATGATTCACAACGAAGACAATTCCCCAGACATAAAAATAACTTCGGGCGTGCCACAAGGGAGTGCTCGGCTATTACTTTTCAATACACACACATAAAAAATATTGCGTACCTCAGCTCCGAGAGTTCCGGAACATAAACATCATTTCCGCCCTTTTTATTGTTCATGAAAACCACACATTACATGTTGTACCATCATACAGCGAGACCTTCAGAGGTGGTGGTCCAGATTGCTCTGCACACCGGTACCTCTAATACCCAGTAGCACGTCCCCTTGCACTGATGAATTGGCATACTATCCACAAGTTCATCAAGGTACTGTTAGTCCACATTGACCCACTCCTCATAGGCGATTTGGCATAGATTCCTTAGAGTGGTTGGTGGGTCACGTCGTCCATAAACAGCCCTTTTCAATCTATCCCAGGCAACGTCGATAGGGTTCATGTCTGCAGAACATGCTAGCCACTCTAGTCGAGCGATGTAGTTATTCTGAAGGAAGTCACTGACAAGATGGGCGCGATGAGGGCGGGAATTGTCGTCCACGAAGACGAATGCCTCGCTAATATTCTGCCGATATGGTTGCACTGTGGGTCGGAGAAGGCATTCACGTATCGTACAGCAGTTACGGTGCCTTCCATGACCACCAGCGGCATACGTCGCCCCACATAATGGCACCCCAAAACAGCAGGGAACCTCCACCTTGTTGCACTCGCTGGACAGTGTGTCTAAGTCGTTCAGCAGCCTCAAAACACGTCTCCGATGATTTTCTGGTTGAAGCCTTCTGCATTATGGCGTGGTTTACTCTCAAAGTTCCGAGAGCGTACGTTCTGGGAAGAGTCAATACATATAATTCTTCCTCCTATGACCTATACAAAAAAAAATGGCTCTGAGCACTATGGGACTTAACATCGATGGTCATCAGTCCCCGAGAACTTAGAACTACTTAAACCTAACTAACCTAAGGACATCACACAACACCCAGCCATCACGAGGCAGAGAAAATCCCTGACCCCGCCGGGAATCGAAACCGGGAACCCGGGCGTAGGAAGCGAGAACGCTACCGCACGACCACGAGATGCGAGCTATGACCTATACATATCTCACGAAAACACCATGAAGATAAAATTAGTGAGATTCTAGCTCACACGAAGGCTTAACTCAATTGTTCGTCTTGCGGACCATTCGTGACTGGAATAGGAAAATGTGAAAGTGACAGTGGTAACAGAGTAACCTCCACGAGATATTGCAAGTTGGCCTACGGAGGAAAAAGGAAAAAACAACGGATAGTTAAGAAGGTTGGCATCACCATGAGTGACTGGAAGGGAAAGATGTAACACTTATTTTCGACCTGTTTTGTATCTGTATCGATATTTCTATGTCAGTCTGTAATGTTGCTTATGTAGAATGTTGTATCTGTCATGGAAATTCTTTGGCTATGTATACGTACTACAGCTATGTGAATTTGAACGGTGTTGTTTAAACTGCGGTTGTGGATTTAAATAACTACTGTAATTGTTGTTATATAATATACTGTAAATGGCTTGGTCGATAGTTAGGGAACGTCGTGTCGAATGTAAAACATGTGGGGAAGCCCGCAGCTACGGAAGCAGCCTGGAGCAGTAGAAAAGGTGTGGTTGGCGCGCAAGTGTCAACTCGTCCTTTGTGACAGGTAAGGAGTCTGGGCTAAGCAGTGCTGTGGTTAACATCTCGCTTGCAGTAGCGGATCATTGTGGCACATATTCTTGGAGTTTTGAGGCCAGAGGAGCTTAAGAAGAATATTTATGGGCCGCGGATGTTGCATTTGATGATACTATTACCATACCATTGTTTTTGGACCTATGAAAATGTAATTCCGACTCCAAGAAGATCTTTAACAGGGCGAGGCGAATAGAACTGCCGTGACTGCATCACTGCCATGTTAACAGCATCTGCAAATCACGCCACCAGTACCACCAGCCATCCACTAAATTGTTTATATTTGGCACCCTGTGAATGGACCAGGTATTTGTAAAACTTTGTTGATTTTAATAATAATCGCGCTGTTGCTAAAAGCTCTATCTTACACCCTTGATTATCCCAAATCACAAACCTGGACAGGAATATCATCCTAGTGAATTTAATTTCGAGTGTTGTAATTTACTATGGACAAATTTATTCGGCAGCTGTAAAAATAGCTGTGATTGCTTTCTGATGTGTGGAGTTATGATGTTTAAAGTTCACTCTTATAGATTGAGAAATACTCCACTTCCAGTGCATTTTTAAATCAATCTGCACTCATTTTCTTAAATAATTTGCCTTAATTGAATAAATGCCTCAAAATAGTAAGGTTGATATGAAGTGAAAAAGATTATTAATTGTTGCATTTACGCTCTTCTATCAGAATCACAAAGTTTTATCCATGTTTATTTCATGAGAAAGTGTTTGAACTTAAATTTAATGTTGTGTTGGCGTTAGCAAAGCCAACTATATTTTCAGTAGTTTGAAAGACTGCTTATCTAAGCACATTTGTTATTTAAAGAGTTATGGTTTGTTGTGCTTTGCTTGATTAATAATTATTGACGAGAATATTCACCAGTTGTCACACATACTTGTGTTGTTTTGTTAATGATCATATTTTTTTAGTACGGTAAACCAACTTAAATTGTGACTGGTTGTTGCTTTGCTCCATAAACATACTATAAATCAATTACGAGTAAGCTATGCATTTAAAGATGTCACCGAATTCCGTGGCCCAAACACGTTTGGACGTAATATGGTTTTCCTTGGAGTATTATATCACGTAGTGATTGACTAAGGCGTTTTCAGGAACGTGAGATTGCTGAACGAATACCTCAAAAGATGACGAAAGATAATGAAATGAACGAATACTCCTCGTGTGTTGTTTGGCGTTGCGCGCCTACCAGTACGCACGTACATCTTTCTCTGTGTATGTTAGGTCACACATTCGGTCGTGATTCAGTCTCTTGGCCCCGCAAGTCATCCGATGATGTTGTACTCAGAGCGCTGCGTCAGATGTTTTCTTATATTCTCGAAAGTCTCGTGAGTTATGCTTTACGATGAATGCATGAAGAAGTTCTCGAGTCTCCCGAGAAATGTGCTTTCATTTCCTATCCATAATTATTAGTAGTGCTTAGCCTCTTATACGACAAGGCAGCGGCAGTTTTTACTTACGAAAAGGGTAGTACGGTACCACAGTTGACTCGAAGATCTCATACACTTACGCATTCCTTATACAGAGTATTTAGAAACATGTGTTTAATCGCTTATAGAGTTTCCGTCAACAATTTCGGAATTTGTCGACACATTAAATAATTCCATTTGGTCTTGTATGGTACTTACATGCTGTCACAATGCTGTACACCTCTTGTAAGAATCGTTTCTGTTGAATCTCTGCATACTGCTAAATGTTAATAAGTTCCATTGTTTCATTGCGGCATGTACTCAGCCAGCTTTTCTCTGCAGTAGCATGTTCGCAGTGAGAGACTCTGAGGATTTTCTGATATAAAAATTGTCAAGCAGTGGTGTTCCTCGAAATAAAAAACGTGGACTTTCAACCGGGGTTTCCTATCTGAGATCCCGAAGCACCTCCGTAATACTCACGCATTGTTCGAACCTAACGGTTACATACAGGGTGTTTCAATAATGACCGGTATATTTGAAACGGCAATAAAAAATAAACGAGCAGCGATAGAAATACACCGTTTGTTGCAATATGCTTGGGACAACAGTACATTTTCAGGCGAACAAACTTTCGAAATTACAGTAGTTACAATTTTCAACAACAGATGGCGCTGCAAGTGATGTGAAAGATATAGAAGACAACGCAGTCTGTGGGTGCGCCATTCTGTACGTCGTCTTTCTGCTGTAAGCGTGTGCTGTTCACAACGTGCAAGTGTGCTGTAGACAACATGGTTTATTCCTTAGAACAGAGGATTTTTCTGGTGTTGGAATTCCACCGCCTAGAACACAGTGTTGTTGCAACAAGACGAAGTTTTCAACGGAGGTGTAATGTAACCAAAGGACCGAAAAGCGATACAATAAAGGATCTGTTTGAAAAATTTCAACGGACTGGGAACGTGACGGATGAACGTGCTGGAAAGGTAGGGCGACCGCGTACGGCAACCACAGAGGGCAACGCGCAGCTAGTGCAGCAGGTGATCCAACAGCGGCCTCGGGTTTCCGTTCGCCGTGTTGCAGCTGCGGTCCAAATGACGCCAACGTCCACGTATCGTCTCATGCGCCAGAGTTTACACCTCTATCCATACAAAATTCAAACGCGGCAACCCCTCAGCGCCGCTACCATTGCTGCACGAGAGACATTCGCTAACGATATAGTGCACAGGATTGATGACGGCGATATGCATGTGGGCAGCATTTGGTTTACTGACGAAGCTTATTTTTACCTGGACGGCTTCGTCAATAAACAGAACTGGCGCATATGGGGAACCGAAAAGCCCCATGTTGCAGTCCCATCGTCCCTGCATCCTCAAAAAGTACTGGTCTGGGCCGCCATTTCTTCCAAAGGAATCATTGGCCCATTTTTCAGATCCGAAACGATTACTGCATCACGCTATCTGGACATTCTTCGTGAATTTGTGGCGGTACAAACTGCCTTAGACGACACTGCGAACACCTCGTGGTTTATGCAAGATGGTGCCCGGCCAAATCGCACGGCCGACATCTTTAATTTCCTGAATGAATATTTCGATGATAGTGTGATTGCTTTGGGCTATCCGAAACATACAGGAGGCGGCGTGGATTGGCCTCCCTATTCGCCAGACATGAACCCCTGTGACTTCTCTCTGTGGGGACACTTGAAAGACCAGGTGTACCGCCAGAATCCAGAAACAATTGAACAGCTGAAGCAGTACATCTCATCTGCATGTGAAGCCATTCCGCCAGACACGTTGTCAAAGGTTTCGGGTAATTTCATTCAGAGACTACGCCATATTATTGCTACGCATGGTGGATATGTGGAAAATATCGTACTATAGAGTTTCCCAGACCGCAGCGCCATCTGTTGTACAAAATTGTAACTACTGTAATTTCGAAAGTTTGTCTGCCTGAAAATGTACTGTTGTCCCAAGCATATTGCAACAAACGGTGTATTTCTATCGCTGCTCGTTTAGTTTTTATTGCCGTTTCAAATATACCGGTCATTTTTGAAACACCCTGTATCTAACGGCCCGTCTCTGAACTGCTTCGATGTCTGCCTTCAATATGACCTTCTGCGGATTCCAAACATTAGAGCAGTACTCAAGAACGGGTCTTACTAGTGTCCCATATGCGGTCTCCTTTACATATAAAACATTCTATCCTAATATTTTCCCAAATAAACCGAAGTCGACAATTCGCCTTCGCTATTACAATTATTAAATGCTCGTTCCAGTTCATATCGCTCTGCATCGCTACGATCAGATATTTAATCGACGTGACTGCTGTATTCGAACATTACGGGTTTGTTTATCTTACTCATCTGCATTAAGTTACATTTTTCTGCAATTAGAGCTAGCTGCTATTCATCTCACCAACCAGAAATTTTGTCTAAGTCACCTTGTATCATCCTACACTCACTCAACGATGACACCTTCCCGTACAGTACAGCATCATCAGCAAATAGCCGTAAACTGCTGTAGACGTGTCATTTATGTTCATAGGAAATAACAGCGGTCCTGTCACACATCGTTGAGGCACTCCTGACGATACTCTCGTCTCTCGGTTAGCCCACATGCCAGAGGAAAACAATTTAAGGAATGATGATACGCATAGTTTCCGCCTTATACTTAACTCTGTACGTTTATGCACTCTAGCTCAATGTCCTTAATGGTAATTTCAGGAGTTGCTGTAGCCAAAAAACGAATAACTGCAGGATGTACAGTGACGGCCACATTAAGTGTTCGGTGCCAACATTGTTTCCTGCTTCATAAGAACATGCTCTTGCACATTCTGGAGCTACAATAAAATACCAACGAATGTTAAGTTCCATGCTTCTTTTGAAAGAGTACGCAAGATATCTTAAATCTAGTAATGTGTTTTAAGAGCAGGGAGTTTTATCCTTTATGTGCCAGTACATGACTTGCTATTAATCTGAGAATTGCACGGAAAGATGAGAACCACTTCACGTGTAGTGCTTAAAAGATAACTCAGGAGGACAACATGTACTACAGTAACATGTAAGTTTACATCTAAAATCTGCGAGTAGGCGTGCAGTGCGTGCCAGAGAGTGTCTTTTATTACACTATAATGTTTGGTCCTCCATTGAGTAGTGGTTATAGTCACTGGCCGCAACAAGTGGACTACTGGTTCGATTTCAATTTTTTGTTATAAGTTAACATTCATGATGTTTGGTTGATTCTTGGACTTAAATGGTAGGTGTTTCAGCTGTGCGAGTTGTATTTGAATGAAACTCATGTATTAGGCTCATTTAGAGTCGGTGAACACAGTGGTAAAGATCCCCTGTTAAGGAAATTCCTAGTTTTCGAGCAATAAGGCCAAGCATTCTTGAGACATATGTCCGTTTTACAGGCGAACGGTCGTGTTATTCCCTAACGAGAATAAACCGCACAATGTATTGTACAGTACGTAATGGGACACTGTATTTTCGTCCTTTAACATGCATACGTACATAAGTATATGCTAATTACAAGTACGAAGGTTATATATATTCAAAATCAGTATAACAGGTTTATCAAATACGGGCTTGTAATTTTACACTGTGTAATGGCATTTCTGTACCGGTATGTGTGTCATACTAGTGTTCGTAAGTGATAATAACGTTTTACTACAAAATGGCCCTGGCAGAACTTTTGAGGGCAGTGCAAACAATTGATAACAGCAGTGTTTTCACAGTCTTAGATACCACAATCACTATTTCCTACCCGTAACATTGAGTCTAGTACACTACGGAAATTTGTTACAGTTTCCTCTGCCAAGTTTCCACAGATCTGTGAGACATAAATGATCATGTCTTTGGAAACTGGGGAGAATATCTGGTGATAAAAAACTGAACGAAGGTTCAGAAGTTTCATTACTAGTACTACGTCATGTAATGTATCTTGCGACTCGTCTGAAATGCATTTGTTTCTAATGCAATCTTCAGGCTGGCGAGAAAGTTTATATTGTCTGAAAAAGCAGACATCTGGGGGTTGGATATATTTAGTGGTTAGTGGGAGGATTGTTTCAGGGCAAATACGTTTTCCATTTACGGATTTCGGAAACTGAAAATGTACGTATTTGTACCAAGAAATCCAGCAGATGACATACAAAGTAAGGGGCAGTAGGCCTATACGATAGTGTTACAGATGACACAGATGTCACCACAGAATACATGTGCTTTTCTCTTACGTTTGATGAAGTTCATCCAGTCGCCATTTCATATTCAAATTGTGATTGGGAATTTTCACTATACACTTCGCCTGCGATCAACGCATTAACCGTGTGTATAAACACTGCGGCAGACTACCTTTCTGTTCTTTCGTAGAAACAAAACTTGTTACCTTTTGGCATCGAATGCAGTTTTATCTTATAAATCTGCCCACAAAAGTTTTCGACATAACGAATTTACGAGCCTGGAATAACAGTCAAATTTCTTAAATTGTAATCATCAACCATCAGGCCACAGCCCCTGGATTCCTTAAATTTTTCAGACATTTGCTTTCTTTTATTAAAGAATACTAATGTGATTTTGGAGGGATTTTGTAAGATGTTACAGCTTTATTATCTGCATTCGTTGTATGATTACACTTCTTTGCGGTCACCGACGCATGTTTTCCGTTAGACTGTTACGCTTCTGCTTTAACTTTTCTGCATATGCATACAGTTTCTTATTCCTCTCTGTAGTTGGTTATGTCAATTATTTCGTTTATCTCTCTGATGATGGTGGTTCATACTCGTTTGTAGACTAACCTTCTTCATTCCCTATTTCAATTGCTGTGCCCGCATAAACTCATTCATCCTGAAAGGAATATTCATCTTCCAAATCTAAGACATTATTTACAGTCAGAGGTATGTCTCCAAAGAACTTATTGTTAATGAGTTCGAATAGTGTATTTACAAAAGAAAGATCTTCAATACCATCATCTGTCGCTTTATATTACACTGTCGAGTGTGCAACATAGTTTTTTAAAATGTCTACGACATGAACTGTATTGTTGCGATACACGCTGCCTGAAAAACAAAAGTTTATGACATTAAACCTTTCAGTATAAGAATAAATTTACTAACAGTACGATCGTAGATACATTCCTATTATACTTCAAACATACCCGAATATTTTACAGAAAGATGCCAGATTCATCTAGGGCCTGCAAATATGCACTAGTGTACTACGGTTAGTTTCTTCTCCACGATAATAGCAACGATCCATAAAGGCTACATTTCACAGTACCATACAGCACGCAGTGCACTGCTATAGTTGCGCACAACGTCGACATATAGTTCACAAAACACATTTCTTTATAACTCAGAAACTAGACATTTTCTCAATAAGCTACTCCTACCACTGCAATAAGCGGCACACAACGAGTTCAGCATTCTGTTTCCCCGACTCGTACATTTGAAACA
Source organism: Schistocerca serialis cubense (assembly GCF_023864345.2). Lineage (NCBI taxonomy): Eukaryota > Metazoa > Arthropoda > Insecta > Orthoptera > Acrididae > Schistocerca > Schistocerca serialis. Next base: position 151,621,497 of record NC_064640.1, read on the forward strand.
CCTACCGTATCTTCTTAGTTATTTATGGAATAAACTGCCTGTTGGCTTCTGTTTCGGGTTGTTTGGCCGACGTTTGTTTGATAATTTTTCTGATGTTTCGCTAGCACGAGTGACTGTCATTGTCAGAGCTTCACTCTCCATTGCTGATAGTGGACTGAAGTCGAGCTCGCGACCGAAGATTATACAGGGTGTTCATTTTAACTGAAGACATTGAAATATTTCATCGTATCAAGAAAAGCTATAATACCACTTGGTTTGTATCGGAAGGGGTCATCCAATGATATCGCATTCGACTCGCCACTCCACCCCGTGCGTAGGTGGCGGGGGTGGGGGGGTGGGGGGGTGGGGGGGCAACTTCCAAACCTTCAGCTGGAATCCCCGTTTTTTATTGCAGATTACGATTGTACGGCAAAATATACATACGTTTTTGTCTGAAGAATTTTCCTCGTTCCGCCACAGATTGCACTGTAATCAGAGGAATAAAAATGGGAGCACAATCCTAATTTACGATATGCTACTCAACGGCCCTTGAAATACCCAGTGACATGACGGACCCTACCTCTATGCTGCAAGGGGAGGACAGATCATTATTTCATAACTTCTAATTGTGAACCCCAATCGCAACGTTGTATTCCTCCGACATATTGAACAGGGGACTGCTCGATGTGCCACTGTTGTCGTGGCTCGAGGCGAACGCTACTCTACTTTCCCAATTCGAGTACTTGTTCAAACGTAGTACCACCGACTTCAGTACACTTTGTGATTTGTTTTTAAGATGACAGTGCACAGGACAGAAGTATATCTGCGGGAATGTGACAACAGGAGTTTCTGGTGCTGTCGACCATGTCTTCACGGCCTGTTGGCACTTGCTGGTACACCGTATCTTTTAAATACCCCCACAGAAAGAAATCCGGCGACGTAGCGGGCCAATTATTAAAGCCAGCTCTGGCGATCCTGTGACCAGTGAAAACACGGTCTAATACCTCCTGTGCTTCGATTGCGCAATATGCTGGGCAACCGTCGTGCTGAAACCATGTACGTTGTTGGACGTACAATGAAACATCCTTCAGTAGTACCGATTCTTTTCCTTCCAAAACCATTTGATATTTGCGATCATTCAACGTGCCGTCGATAAAATATGGACCAATGAGTTTGTTACCCATGATGCCACACCATTCGTTAACCGACCAAGGACGTTGGTGGTCTCCTTGTCGTAACCAGTGGGGGCTGTCTGTACTCCAGTAATGCATGTTATACAGATTACGCTACCATGGTTTGTGAATGTGTACTCATCGGAAAATAGTACCTCAGCAAAGAACGTGGGGTCGTTTGCATTTGTTAACATGGACATTCACAAAACACTACCCGGTTCTGGAAATCGGTGCCATGAAGTTATTGATGCAGTGAAAGGTGATAAGGATAATACTTATGACGATGCAGTATTGTGACAATACTATCTATGGACATACCGGAATTGCGGTGTAATTGCCGGGCGCTTATCCATGGGTTGAGGTGCACTGCTGTTAGTGCAGCTATTTCATTAGTTTCTCCTGTAACACGTTTGTTTCGTTTCCTTCCTCCGGTCAGTACGCTGCCATCATAAATGAATGCGTTCACAACCTTGTAAAAGAGCGAACGAAAGCGACCTTTCTCTGGAAAACGCTAGGCATAAAAGTGGTTCAAATGGCTCTGAGCACTATGCGACTTAACTTCTGAGGTCATCAGTCGCCTAGAACTTAGAACTAATTAAACCTAACTAACCTAAGGACATCACACAAAGCCATGTCCGAGGCAGGATTCGAACCTGCGACCGTAGCGGTCGCTCGGCTCCAGACTGCAGCGCGCTAGACATACAAGACAACAGCAGCCTCAACATTTCTCCTACATTCTCCGTAATTCACGATAATTTCTATTTTTTTCTTTTGTGGTTGCAACATTTTTCGTCCATTCGCACGTCTGCTCTCCAAATGATTGGCGGGTGTGCAAGCAACAAACACTACATCTACACGATACGTGAGCTCCGGTCACATTGTGCTCCCTCTTGTGATACGTCGTAGGTGGCTGCACGGCCACGATGGCGGGTCGAGTAGTCCCCTGTGCGATATGCCTGAAGTGAAGAACTTTTTAATACTTCATTTACGTAGCTAGGAGCACCTATTCGTGGAATATTTCGGGCTCCTCACTGATCACTAATTAAGTTTTTTTTTGATTTCTCTCCCGAGGTTGCTATTTACGGCTGTCCAGCGTTTGAAGAAAAGTATTTTTCGTCGTGAACCGTACGTATACACATCTATTCTAAAGCGGTTTCCGTTTTAGCAACAATTATCGCGGAGGACTAAAGAAACAGAAAAATATTTACAGCATACACTGACAAGCTTTATAGAATAAGGAAACATGTGTGAAGAACGGTCGTCAAGCAAGTACTTACAAAGCTGGACATCGAAAGATCGAAAACGTATTAAATTCAAACAAAAAACAGATGTATGTCCAGTACAAACTTGCTCCATAATAACCTTCAAAACACTATGAACCACAAAAAGTACTATAGTGTATACAGTCGCCGGTTCAAATCCTGCCTCGGGCATGGATGTGTGTGATGTACTTAGATTAGTTAGGTTTAAGTAGTTCTAAGTTCTAGGGGAGTGATGACCTCAGAAGTTAAGTCCCATAGTGCTCAGAGCCATTTGAAACACTTTGTTGACGACTAGTCAGTTCTGGCTTACAGATGTACACAATGAAAAACAAACTGTCAACGACAATACTGTCAAACATTATAAAACATACGAAGATCTACAACCAAAGAATATAAGATCTACGCTGTAGTCAAGGTTAATAATAAACGTCTATACTGTCAACACTTGGCGTCCACATTATCGATGTATTATAAAAGTCTACAGTGACATTTGGTCAATCCCTAGTAAAACATTAAATACAATCATGATTATTAAAATGTAGTGAGAAGAAGCTTACGTGAATTAACCGGTGTTAAATCATAAAACAACAATATGGCAGCAAAATATAGTACTATTCTTGAAATGAAGTATAAAGAAAGTTTGAAGGCACTAATAAAAGTGAGACTTAGTTAATATTGTTGTTTTTATGGAAATGTAATGTTATGTTCTAACTTGTATAAATCGAAAGTGTGGTTGAGTGTGAAATTCGGTTTACAATGTTGGTAATAGGTAGCAGTAACAAAAAATAAGCCGTTTAGTAGCAGTATATGTGGATATGAGTTCTAACCGTGAAAATCGTACGCAGTTACACGGGCGCACTAAACCTAGACCTCGGGCAAGTAAGGACTTCAACCTCCCTTACCGTTTATATAATCCATAAATGGAATATGCTTAAGTATAACGCAAAGTAACGGAATTAAGGCTAATGTTTAGACAAAAGGCCTAACACGAAACATACTAGATCTCGGGCAGTATATGTTGTGAGATGTCCATCTTTTTTAAGATCATCATTATTTAAAGAAAAAGATATGTAACTGTGCCTGTAACCAACGTCAAAACTCTAACACCGAAAAACAGATTATCAGTGTATGAAAGGTACCTTCTACACGGGCTCACTCACAGTTCATAAGTAAATTTATTTTGAACTAAAATTATACAAAGTGGTCTGAAGTTAATGTGACATTCTAGTTACATATGTTCCAGTAGGGCATAGTTCAAAAATATATAAAGAAAACATGTTATTGTTACTGGGAGTGAAGGCTACATCAGAAGATTACAAAAACTAGGTTAGATGAAGACCATTCAAATAAAGTACAAAACTTATGCACAGAGGTGAAAATGTAAAACATTATCGTTAGTATATGACAGCACGTATATATTCCTTCAGCAACCACTCAAGTTCAATATGCCTGGACTTGAGCTACAACCATCAGAAACTAAACGAAGTTACATGCATACACTTAACCTAGACCTTGGGCAACTAAGAATTTAAGCCGACCGGGCTGGCCGAGCGGTTCTAGGCGCTACAGTCTGGAACCGCGCGACCGCTACGGTCGCAGGTTCGAATCCTGCCTTGGACATGGATGTGTGTGATGTCCTCAGGTTAGTTAGGTTTAAATAGTTCTAAGTTCTAGGGGACTGATGACCTCAGAAGTTAAGTCCCATAGTGCTTAGAGCCATGTGAGCCATTTGAACCATTTTGAACTAAGAATTTAAACCTCAGTTACCACATACATAATACATAAATGAAATACACGTAAGTATAAAGCGAAGTAATCGACTTAAGACTAGTTTTCAGATAAAAGGCCCAACATTAAACATGCTAGACATGTTTACCAAACCCAACGATTAGCACAAAATATGATTAATGGATGACATTAGAACATAATTTGTCGCGTAGTCTCCGTGGAAATGAAAAGTAGTCTAGAGAAGAAGATCGCAGTGTTCATAGCACCACTCTGACCTGTGTCTTATTGACCTTCAGGAACGTGCTTAGCATCGTTGTGGGCCTGTAACTGAGAATGCTCTCTGGAGTTTTGTCGTGTTTTTAAGAGGAGCAGTTCGTACGTTCTAACTGTCCGGACTGTCACATCTACTAACCCGTATTTTATTGAAAAGATTGCAGAGGAGTTTCTGTTCTCGGATTACTAGGTGGTAACTTGCGGTAAGGTATGTTGTCAAGACTTTGAGCCCGGCTTTCACTACGCCGCAGCGCTCGTTTCAGATCTTTGAATGTGAAGGGTTTTTATCGAAAACGAACCGTATCTACATCGGTCTCATATAGACATGGATTGACCGAGCCTAGCACGTGTTTAACAATAATCGTACTTCTTAGTGCAGGTATCTGCCGTTGTCGTACGCCTGGGGCAACTGTTTTATCCGATGTTTTATGATGACCTGCCACCTTGAGTTACGTAGTCTAACAATGACTTTCTCCTCCTTCTTCTTTCCTTAAGCAGTTTCTTACCCATGCTTGCACCCTACTCACGTTAATGTGGTTGGTGGAATTGCTTTTTCTACATCTTTCAAACCCAGTGCTGCTTTACATTCGCCTTCCCACTTCCCCCTTAAAGCAGCAATTATATTTTGAATTGCCTGGTTTGTGGAATTGTGGCTACAGGAACTCATTCAGGCCGGCCGGAGTGGCCGTGCGGTACTAGGCGCGTCAGTCTGGAGCCGAGCGACCGATACGGTCGCAGGTTCGAATCCTACTTCGGGCATGGATGTGTGTGATGTCCTTAGGTTAGTTAGATTTAATTAGTTCTAAGCTCTAGGCGACTGATGACCTCAGAAGTTAAGTCGCATAGTGCTCCGAGCCATTTGAACCATTTTTATTTTTTGAACTCATTCAACACGGCCCATTAAGCTCCTAAAGACGGCAGTGGATCACCGATTTATCCTAAGCTTCTCTGCAGTAACTTCAGTATATTTATCGCAATCTCCTTTTTTACATTTTTCGCTTGTTAACAGAGTGTTTGAAAGCTAGTCTCACTCTTTCATTTCAGGAAAAATAAGAATAAGCTCTCTGACTGGAGTGCTCCAGCTGTTAGAAGCAAGTGATACGTGTGCCATGGAAGTGTAAATTAGACTAACGTATTGCGCTGCGAGTGTTTGAACTACCACTTAGAGTAACCATGTTATCTTCGTCTCCGATTTTGGCTAATAGTTCACCTGTTGAGTCTTCCCCCATTTATACATGAAATGTATTCGCAGTTGCGTATATGGACAACCATCAGCTGTATAATGGGGTGACGGTAATCGAAATTTGTATCAGACCGGGACTCGAACCCGGATTTCCTGCTTATCGCAAGTGGTCGCCTTACCTTTAGGCGATCCGAGGACGCTTCACGACCAGATCCAAATTATTTATTTCGTCAGCACTCGTACATCCATTATTTATGTTCATATATGTCCGAAGGAACACTGCATCGTACTTACAAACAACACAGTCACTGCCATACAGTATTTATACGCCAACACTGGGCCAGCAACTTTCAATTAAAATGTCTGCCCTCTACAGGAATATACGTAACAGATGTGCGAGTGCAGGTGGTAGACATATGGTACACGTTATATGGAAGTTTGTGTCTGGCCGTGAAGCATGCTGAGATAGCCTAATAGTATGGTGACTACTCGCCATAAGCGGGAAATGCAGGTTCGAGTCCCGTCCGGCACTAATTTTCATTGTTGTCACTTCATTATATAGTTGATGGTTATCAATATTCGCAACTGCGAAGAAATTTCATGTATTTCATAACGGTTGTAGTCGTAGTCGCTTAGGTGACTTCGGGGATGAAATGATGATGATTAAGACAACGCAACACCCAGTCCCGGAGCGGATAAAATCTCAGCTGTCGGGGGCGGACTTTGTAATGAAACAGTTCAAATGGCTCTGAGCACTATGGGACTTAACATCTGAGGTCATCAGTCCCGTAGAACTTAGAACTACTTAAACCTAACTAACCTAAGGACATCACACACATCCATGCCCGAGGCAGGATTCGAACATGCGACCGTAGCGGTCGAACGGTTCCTAACTGAAGCGCCTAGAACCGCTCGACCACAGCAGCCGGCACTTTGTAGTCGCTGCAGTGCCTGTTTACATGATCGAACAAACATTGCATCGTACTTGTGGACAGCACAGGCACTGCAATACCGTATTCTCACATTTACGTGATCCACGCTTATTTGTGAGTATTAATTTTGCCTATTCTTGTATTACGATTTCTTATCGCATTGGTGGCCTCCTCTGTGATCTGTGCATGGTAACTGCATTGACAAGAGCGCTTGCCATACGTAAATATAGCCGTCCCCACTATCTGCAATGGCAGCTACATGTGATTCAGTAAGTAGGGGTACTGTACGTTTTGTGACGTTTTGTGTTGTATCAAAATTGTGCTCCCTCCATAGATATCTTCGGTATCGAAACGAAGTATATTGTATCCTAGGACGACGAATGGCACTTTTATTGTTAGTGAATTTGTTAACTTAACCATCTGTTGCACCTGGTATATGTACGTGAAGCTTATGAAATAGATCCTTTTACTTGTGTTGGAATGTTCAGTCCGTTTCAAAATTCCGCTGACGTCTACCATTCTTTTGGAAACAGATATACGCTAACAATTTGTACAGGTATTTATGGTGGCCGTGCCCATTGATGATCAACCATACATTCTTCAGTACGCTCAAGGCAAGAAATAAAATTCATTCAAGGGGCCTCTGCTAAACATACGATCCACCGGACTGTTGTGCAATTTTGGTGCATAAAGATTGTCTCGTCTTGCTGAGATTTTTGCAGTCGGTACTCGACACGCACTTTGTTTGCTTCTCAGCAGGTTTTATTCTAATGCCTATCTCTTTTTCGGGGTTTAATTCGGTTTTGTGCCCTGCACGTATGGTTTTCTCCTACGGAATAGTAACAGTAACTGCTAGCCGTGCACATGCTTGATGGAGACGTCAAATGTCCAAGTTGAACGTTTTGATTCTGCCTGTTCCCTGTCCTCGATCCTGGAACCGTTCAATAACGGGATATAACGTCAGGACAGGATTCGTTGTTTGCTTGGAATTTATACGACGCATCCTTATACAAATGCATTCGAATAAAATACATTCTCTGATCACTTTCTCGCTTTCCTGTGGCTGAAAATGTGATTATCTGAGAAGCCCCTCCTTATTTGTCACAATCACTGCCAAACGAAACCACGTGGAACAGCAAAATTGTCACAACGAAACCATATGGATCAGCAAAATTCGCTCATTTAGCCTGGCTACATCTCTGCTCACTGGCTTGCAAACACGGTAAACAATTGTAGCATCGCAGGACAGGCTGGACGGTGGTCTCCACTGGATTCGGACGCCGACACTACAAACAGCCACCGGCCATCGCTTTGAAGGTTGTTAAACACACAGGTAGCAATATGTATTTTACACAGTAGTTGGCCGCTAATTTCCCCTCGAAGCGTTTTACGTGCAGCACTTTGTAGTCGAGTTGAATGGCTACCTATACAGGGTGAAGAGAAATTCGCGCAATCGGGCTTCGCAGTGCAACTCCTCACATGCCAGCGAAAAAAAAAAAGGTCTGTCACAAAATTTCGTCTGGCGAGTACATTCGGCAGAAAAAGGACGTTAAAGAATGACAATCAGGCAACACTGTAACCACATGTATGATAGCTATCTCTGTCAGCACGTAATGTTTGTGCTGTACAGTTGTTGCAGTGAATAGCGTTTTCGGTTAGCATGCAACAGGTCGATGGTTCGTTTCTGGGTTGAGGCCTATGTTATTTATTTGGTAAATATAGCGCTGGTGATGCGGCATCTGGCATCTTAATCGTTAACAGTGATTGCAGTGGGTCCTCTAGAAAGCGGTTGCACTTACATACTACAATCGTAGAAATGCAAGATTGGTCAGCTTTGAAAGAAGCCCTTTTCCTGTCCTGAAATTTCACAATTACCTCATCCACTAGACGCGAAACCTGTTTTCTTTGTACCCTCCTCCAATGGTCCCAGAGATTAGTTGTAACTATTAATCTTGCCTCGTTCAGGTCCATACATTTCGTTAGGGCCTTACGTTACCAATAGGACTATCAACGTGCTTTGCGAATAATGTCCAAACACTGTGGGGCGGCTGGTGGAATTTATTCTGTTGTACAAATGTTTGAATGTAGAAACACTTCCCGGCCGTTTAACCATATGTGGGGCGGCGGGTGGAATTAATTGTTATATAAGTGTTCCTATTATTTATGCTGTTGTTTTGCCGTTCTCAACACTGGCTCTCTAACTACAATATTGGCAACTAGAAAGTGATTAGCAAAACGTGAAGTCTGTAATTAGAATTCCTAGTGCCCACTTCATCTGAGAAATACACTTATAGCTACAGCTTATAGCTCTGAGAAATTGGGAGATTGTCTGGGATTCATAATCAAAAACGATTTTCTAAAAATAGTTCAGTACATTCTGAAAGTCACAGATAAAAAATAAAAGAATCCACACAATCTAACTAACAGAGCAGTTCAGAGCCTAATGCGCTGATGCAACTATAATTGTCCAAATTAAATGTTTAAATGAATGCTTGCCATAGTTTGATGATTAGGTTCATCAAACGCCACGGTAAATAATGGTAGAATGTTTGTCCCGCGGCGGCACGTGAAAATACGACATACGCAAACTGAAAATCGATAATTAAAGTCATCCCAGAATTAACACTTCGCTCGAAAATGATTTCATGGTTACGCGTATCCCGAGTAACTTAATACGGCATCGGAGGCTGTTTATAGCAATGATACCGACGCGACGCGACTCCAGGCACAGGTGGTGTGCTATTCAGCGTCTGGAGAGAACTGGGGCCTAGCTTCCTCGCGCAGCGTTCTTATATATAAAGCCGCGGTGCGGACGGATAAGGGAACGCCTGATCAAATTGGCTCTCCCGACTAGCCGCTGGGCTAGTAATGCACCACATTAAGTTATTGAATAAATCATAGCTTCTTTTGCTGATGGCCGATGAAGCTCTCAACTGAAATGTGCATTCAAAACACAGGTAAGTAATCATAATAAAAGTTTGACGTGGCTAAGTTAAATATTTTGGGCGAGAGAATTAATTTAATTACACTGCACGCAGTACACGAGCTCTGAACTTGCCCTTTGGAGATACGCTATCGCTATAGCTTTCTAGTTATTCAAATGAAACCTCTCACATCTTTATGGTTATAGCGGATCTCCATTCTACTTAAATATAAACATCCTAGCCTTATTTATTAGCCTACTTAATCTATCTTGCTTCTTTAATTTTTAAGACAAAAACCAGAAAATTATGAATTTCAACTAAAATCTTAATTTGTGAGATCCAAAGTACTGTTTCTATTAAATTATTATGGAAAAGGAATCTAAATATAAATTTTTAAATCTCTAGCTCTTTTCTGTTGCGCCAATGATTTTTACAGAAAAACGTACAAATTTCGAAAATGGTTAAAGTTATCGAACTGATATTCAACACATATTAATTTAGTATTACTCCTGACATGCTAGAACCGTTTCAGGTTATTTGCTTGATTTTTAAAGTATTGCGCAACATTTATGACGTCAGAGCTAGTTACTGCGGACTAGGCTGGCACACAATGGAAAGACTGATGTGAATTTATTACGGCATGAGTAGGCTGCTTCCCTACAACTCGGTAACTATTTGTGTGTGTTATCACCATGGGCCCATGCCTTTCAACACTGAGTCTGGTAACCGCATTCTGTTTAGTACGTATTTCAATGCATTATTATTATTATTCAATCGGTGGGATTGTGGAAGCATCACGTCTATTACCGTTAGGGACACACAGTGTAATTCGAAACCAAACATTTCACAATTAGCGACGTCGGTATGAATCGTGCAGAACAGTATCTGTCAGAGGCGTAATGAGCATTAAATGGAACACGCGCATCTTTAGCATATCGAAACTGATATTGTTTTTGTAGTTATTCTGTCCTATGGCAGGTAATTTGCTTCAGTTGTCTATTTCTTATTTGTCTAACCACGTATTTTTTACGTTCAGAGTTAGAAAATGTTGTAAATTTAGGATACATGTGACGTAAGAAACGGCATATATTACAGTATGAAACGTCAAAATGAAATTAGATAATAAAAAGAACGCGCTCCAACTCAGGATCGAACTCACGACCTCCTGCATGCGAACCCAAAACCGTACCCTCTGCACAAACTGTGGAACACAATTACGTTCTTCTGACAAAGGTAGTTACGTTACATGTGCCTACAGTGTTGCCAGATTGCCACTCTTTAACGTCCTTTTTCTGCCGGACGCACTTGCCAGACTAAATTTTGCGGATACATTTTTTTATCGCTGGCATGTAAGGAGTAGCGCTGCGAAGCCCGAGTGCGTGAATTTCGCTTCACCCTGTATAACTCTTTCACACAAATCTATAATATGATTTCTAACTGAATCTTGCTGATAAATGAGAGAATCGGCTATGTCATGTCCGATTTCGTTGTAAATGAAGGCATTACGTCTACCGAGGACAAGAGAACCAGTGCGTTTCTTAGTTCTATCCAGACCTTATTTTGACCAGCCGAGGAATTGTGGCTGACCATCGCCGATGGAGAACAAATGTAAGGATGTAGGATGTCCGCAATAGTGTTCACGTAATCTACAACTGTCATGGCGCCTATGATTACTATCACAGGTCGCGTGTAGGCTCAGGTGAATAAAATTGCCCCCCAACGGCCAGCATCCGTAGCGCGGTGCATATTTTGGGCAACCGTTCTCCTGGATTATGACGTATGCGGGCACGACCATGGACCTAGTATAAGAGAAAATGATTCATACAACCAGTCGACAAGATTCCATTGATCCAAAGTCCTGTCTCGATGGTCCCTTGGCACGGCAGTAAATAATGTTGGATCAACATGAAAATAGGTATGGGTCCGCAGCTACAGATCCCTATGTTGAACGATGTACGCTGAACGGAATGCTCCGAAACACTTGTGTCTCCATCAGAATTGTACTTGCCACAGATCGCAGCCTATCCTGCTTTTGAGAGTGATCAAAACTCTGATCTCCTCGTTCTGTGATGAGGTGTGAACGTCCAACACCTTGTCGCCTACCCGTAGGTTCATTGTTCTTCAACCACTTTCTATGGATGCTAAAGACAGTATCACCCAAACAGCCAACCACCTTCGACGTTCTCAAGATAATCGTTCCTTGGTGATGGTCCATGTCTGTATCGACGTTACAGTGACTTACCATTCGTGTCTGTTCCGCTTAGATAGTTTCCATACCGCTTTACGTGCATACAACCGTTCCAGCCGATATTCAGTCACTTTGTGGGCAGTGGTATATTACTTCGGCTCATCCGTGTTGATTGAGGGAACAAGGGAACTAAGCGTCCAATAGACTTAGACTGGAACATTCCTACTCTTTCTTCTCTGACAGTATCAGGGCCTACGTGTTACTGATGATAACTACTACTGGCGCTGCTTTTTATTTTCTGACTTTGAACAACAAATGGGGTAGAAGCTCCTTATTTCACTGGTTGACTGTCGCTGCACACGATTGGTATTTCGGTGTGGTTTCTAATTTGCCAGGACATGTTGGTTCCACCTCTTTGGATTTGTGATGTCTCTGCCTTTTATTGTCTTGTTTCAAGCTGTGACGATTTTACGTTGTTGATAGTGACGATTCTACATACCACCCATGTTCTTGCTCGAGGTAGGAGCTCAGTAGTCACTATTTAAGTGGCTTTTAATTTATTCAGTGCATCACGTGCTTACAGCGAAACTAAAGTAATACGTGTCGTTCGCCCGTGGAAGTGGCAGGTACTACCCACCGGAATCATTTTCCTAAAATTCTCTTTCGAATATTGCACCTGTAGCGAAATGGCTTACGACCTTCACAAGAATTGTGGTTACCAGTAACACTCAAACACGATGTTGACATACAAATAGATGAACCTGTTACGCAGAAAGTTACTTTGAACATGTCCGTGCCCTTCTTTGTCTCGTACAGACTTTGACAGCGACTACTGTAGTACAACTGCACATAGAAAACTGTGAATGGTCAGCTTATGCAGTTTCAATTATTTTCAAATTTCGTTGTCCATGGACTTTCAAATTTCCTGTTCAATATATCGAGGACGGTGTTCACACGAATTTAAAAGAAGTATCTGGCTAGAAGTTACCAACGCCGGTAACGCCGGTTCACGTCAGATCACCGAAGTTAAGAGCTGAGGGGCTTTGCTAGCATTTGGACCGTGTCACCGGCCGAGTCTACTGAGCGCTGCTGGCAAGCGGGCTGCACTCAGCGCTTGTGAGGCTAATTGAGGAGCTACTTGACAGACAAGTAGCGGCACCGGTCGCGGAAACTGACAAAGGCCATCAGAGCGGTGTACTGACCACATGCCCCTCCATAGCTGCATCCTGTAACGGCTAAGGGCTAAGGATGACACCTCAGACTGGTTGCTTTATCTTTCTCTAATAACCCAGAAAGTTTGTAAAATCATGGAATCACGTTGTATATTACATGGCGAGCACAATAAGACTGACCTAGAAAACTATTTCGTCCTGGTTAAGATGTTTTTGTGGTTGTGATCTTCAGTCAGAAGACTCATTTCATGCAGCTCTCCATGCTACATTCTGTGCTAGCCTCTCCATCTACGAGTAACTACTGCGACTTACAACCTTCTGATTCTGCTTACTGTATTCATCTCTTGGTCTCCTTCTGCGATTTTAATCCTCCCCACACACACACTTCCCTCCAGTACTAAGCTGGCGATCCATTGATGTCTAAGAATGTGACTTGTCAACCGATCTCTTCTTCTAGTCGATTTGTCCCACAAATTTCTTTTCTCCGCAGTTCTATTCAGTAGCCTATCATTAGTTACGTGATCTATACATCTTCAGCATCCTTCTGTAGCACCTCATTTCAAAAGCTTCAATTCTCTTTCTGTCTATACTGTTTATTTTCCACGTTTCACTTCTATTCATGGCTACACTCCAGGTAAATGCTTTCAGAAAAGACTTCCTGACACTTAAATCTACACTCGATGTAAACAAATTTCACTTCTTCACAATGGATTTCCCTGCCATTGCTAGTCTAAATCTTATATCCTCCCTACCTCGACCATCATCAATTATTTTGCTTCCCAAATAGCAAAACTCCTCTACTACTTTCAGTGTCTCATTTCCTAATCTAACTCACTCAGCATCATCTGATTTGATTCGACTACCTTCCATTATCTTCGTTTTGCTTTTGTCGACGTTCATCTTACATCCTCCTGTCAAGATGCTGTCCATTCCGTTCAACTGCTCTTCCACGTCCGTTCCTGTCTCTAACAGAACTAAAATGTCATCGCAAACCCTCAAGTTTATATTTCTTCTACCTGGACTTTAATTCCTACTTCAAATTTTTCTTTTGTTTCCTGTACTGCTTTCTCCATTTACAGATTGAATTGCATCGGGGATAGTCTACAACCTTGTCTCACTTCCTTCTCAACCATTGCTTCCCTCTGGTGCCCCTCGACTCTTGTAACTGCCATCTGGTTTCTGCACAAATTGTAAACAGTCTTTCATTCCCTGTATTTGACCCATGCAACCTTCAGATTTTGAAGGAGAGTATTCCAGTCACAACTGTCGTAAGCTTTCTCTAAGTCTACGAATGCTATAGACGTAGATTTGCCTTTCCTTAACCTATCTTCTATGAGCAGTCGCAGGGTCAGTATTGCCTCGCGTGTTCCTCCGTTTTTCCAGAATAGAAAATGATCTTCGCTGAGCTCGTCATCTACCAGTTTCTCCATTATTCGGTAAAGGATTCGTATTAGTATTTTGCAACCGTGACTTATTAAACTGAAAGTTCGGTAATTTTCACACCTGTCTGCACCTGCTTTCTTTGGAACTGGGATTATTATATTCTTCTTGAAGTATGAGGGTATTTCCATGTCTCATACATCTTGCTCACCAGATGGAAAAGTTTTGTCATGGCTGGCTCTCCCAAGACTATCAGCAGCTCTAACCGAATGTTGTCTACTCCCGGGGCCTTGTTTCGCCTTAGGTCTTTCAGTGATTTGTCAAATTTTTCACTCAGTATCAAATCACCATTGTCATTTTCATCTCCGTCCTCTTCCATTTCCCTAATATTGCCATCAAGTACGTCTCCCTTGTACAGAATTTTACAGATCCATTTCAAGAAGCTGATGGAAAAACATAAAATTAATCACTACTCGTCACTTTTGAACTTGAAAGCTTCAGCTGTGAAGTTCAACAGAGATCTACAGTCATACAAAACCTCTAACAATTGGTATGAGAGCTGTTGGCAAGAAAGGTAACAGCCTTTTGTCTACATTGTTTAATAAGATCGAGGTCATACGTATATGGAAAGCTAAATTAGAAGTCGACAGTTTTGTTAGAATCAGTAGACACAAAGTAGTTTTCGAGAAAGGCTACATCCGTAACCGTTCTGTCGTAATATTCAAAATTCGAGTAATTTGGAGACCAATCCTTCAACGTACCTGGTGCAAGATTACATATCACGACTTGTAACAGGAGGTTTCTGCAGCGCAGAACTGAAAAAAAAAGAGACAGATTCAATACAGATTTCCACTCACATATCTAGCTGAGAAAGCTATACGAAGGAAAGGGAACGAAACTTTGGCAAAATGACTTGAGTCTGATGAGACACACAATTCCTGAATTACTTTGTAAGAAAGAGATTACATTTGCAAGGAGTGCAAGAGTTATGTATGTATAAGTAAATAATGTAACTTGACACCATTTTCATGACAGAAATAATTAACATTTTTTTTTTACTTTCGAGGAAATAAAGAATATATTTGACTTTAAAATGGAGGTTACATATTTTTACTGTATATCTGGCTCCTGTTTCACACATAATTTTGACACTACGATCTGATTGGCTGGAAAACGGATGGGAGGGAGTGTAAATTGCCCTATTTCCATCATTTTGGATTTTTGATTGGTTGGATACTGTGAGGAGGGAGGGGGAAGAGGTGTGGCTTGATGTATATGTAAAATATCTTTTGGATGTAATGTAATTTGACAATATTTTTATACATCATTTTAATAGCACACTCTGATTTGTTGGAAAAAGGATGCAGAGAGTGTATAAAGCCCAGCGATAAATCAACGATCATGTGATGACCTTGAAGGCCATTTCCAGATCAAAGTGCCCTGTATTGTACAAAGCATTACTATTAGCAAGTTTTCGCCAGAGAGCCATGTGGTCAACTTTGTTTGTGATAGCTACTTGTCCTTTGCCTTCACTAACATCGTCGTCAACAGTATCATAAATTACCCCCTCCAGTTGTAATGTCTTCGGACTTATAGGTCTCCATCGGTAGCAAGCAGCAATGTTCCCTACGACGACGATCAATTTCTTCATGTGTCCTCCTGTCGGGGCAACCTCGTTCTAGAAATCTCTTCCGATACAAACGTTGAGCGGCATGCTATTACAGTATGCTAATCCATACACCAAATGGGCATCTGTCAACCGCGGATCTGCGTACATTTCCATTGTATTGTTCGGGCAACCAGTTCCGTGATGAACTCAACTAAACGGTTACGTGTCCACGAAGTCCTTAATAATCCGTTAAGTAATAGACACTGTGCTTAATTAAGGCAATTAAGTGAGCGACATGTCATCATTACATTCGATGAAATAAGAAACAAAACATTGACGGTGAATTTTTTACTGAGTTTAATCAGAAGTGGTGAAGACGGCATTTTGAACATTTCATGAAGAAAAGAATTTCATGTGCTATGCTGATAATTTCGGCTCCCGTGTGTTTCCCACGATTAACGTACTATGAAGAGTTCTAGAAAACGAGTTCCAGCATGAAAATGAAGTACTTCTTCATTTTTGTATGAGTAAAAGTTTGACAATATTTTTTTGCTACTTTCTTTCACCATTACCACATACGTAAATGTGATTGCTGAAATCGGGATACCCGAACGCGTCCAAATCGTCAAGTTGCGACATGATACAGTTCAAGAACCGAGAATAATTCACAAATAGTTTTTCAATATTTACACAAAATTCAGTTATCTCTACATAAAAGAGCAGAGCCACAAGTATAAGTACTATCACGGACGAAAGTATCTGAACGAGGTGTTCCGGCCGGCTGGTGTGGCCGTGCGGTTAAAGGCGCTTCAGTCTGGAACCGCGTGACCGCTACGGTTGCAGGTTCGAATCCTGCCTCGGGCATGGATGTGTGTGATGTCCTTAGGTTAGTTAGGTTTAATTAATTCTAAGTTCTAGGCGACTGATGACCTCAGAAGTTAAGTCGCATAGTGCTCAGAGCCATTTTTTTGAGGTGTTCCGTTCTGCCTGATTTCCACGCTAGAGACGGAACTTGTTCTGCTCTCTGTTCGATGCACTCGTTTGACTATACAGAATGGTTACCGGAAGAGACCAACAGATAAAACCTCTCTGTATGTCCTTCAGTCGAGATGTAAATTACCACGATAATGCAAATATCAGGAAACACGTTATTCAAGATGACACAGTCTTTGACGTTTCTAAACTCGTATTTATTACAATAAATGACATTTCAAAACGCAGGGTTCAACTTGAAATTAGATGATGAACATTTTTTTACTGGACTGGGACGCGGACCTCCAGTCCAGCAAATACGGGGTGTTCAATTAGTCTCTCCGCAGTGCCGTATGATTGTTAGCCGCGCGTGCCGTATGATTTTTCGCCTGCCTGGGTTACTCCCCTTCAAGTGGACTCTCCCAACATTCTACTGTTTCGTTTATCTCAGCCAGCGTCAGTAGTATCGTTGGTGTGTGTCGTTACGTGTCGACGTGAACGTTTAAGTTTAGTTCTCTTGTTCGTCTGTTTCGTTTTTGTCACTGTTAAAATGCTAACCATTGAAGAACGTGTGTTTGTAGTCGAACAAGTGTTCAAAGCTGGTTGTAAATACACAGTTTCAGTTCGTCAAACATTTAATTCAGTTTTCCCGTAGGCAACACTCCCACATCACGATACTGTACAAGATTTGATTAATAAATTTCGAAGTTCGGGTTCAGAGACAGATCCAATGAAAAGTGGTCGTCCTAGAGTTTTGTCCGATGATAAACTACTCGATATTTCCGATAAAATGTCCATGAGTCCGAACAAGTCAGTGAGGAAACTCGCCCAGGAAATCGATGTTAGTGTCGAAACGGCCCTCACAGCTGTAAGGAAAGAGTTAGAAGTTTTCCCATACAAAGTGACAGTCGTGCAAGAACTGAAAAATACAGATCAGGGGAAGGGACTGCATTATTGTCAATGGTTCAAAAATTTCGTTCAACAAAATGGAAGGGATATTCTTAATGAAACGTTTTTCACTGATGGGACGTGGTTTCATTTATCCAGGTACATGAACTCGCAAAGTTCTCGTATGTGGAGTACAGCAAATACATTGTGTATTCATGAGGAACCACTTCATTCTGTGAAAATAGGAGTTTGGATTGCAATTTCTAGACGTCGGATTGTGGGTTCCGTATTTTTCAACGAAACAATAAACGCACAACGATACTGCAGTGATATTCTCTACTCATTCATAGGAGAACTTGTGTTAAGTGAAATACTGAACGGTTAATTTCAACAACATGGTGCAACGGCGCATACGACTCACGTTTCAATGTCACTGCTTGCTGATGTTTTTGGTGATCGCATGATTTCACAGGGACATTGGCCTCCATCATTGCCTGACCGCCTGTCCTAATACCACCTGACTTTTTCTTCTGGGATGCAGCAAAAGCAACTGTCTATAAAAACT
This sequence comes from Schistocerca serialis cubense, assembly GCF_023864345.2. Classification (NCBI taxonomy): domain Eukaryota; kingdom Metazoa; phylum Arthropoda; class Insecta; order Orthoptera; family Acrididae; genus Schistocerca; species Schistocerca serialis. The sequence goes on from NC_064640.1 coordinate 151,639,724, forward strand.
GTCCAAAATCCACTGCAATATCCACTTTCACTGCTTCTGTTACGGAAGAAGTGTTACAGCTTGTGTAAGGAAACATGTTTAGACGATTTGAATTGTGTATTCAACAACAGAAGGGACACTTTCAACATTTCATGTGAAAATTTGTAAGTAAAAATGAATATTCAATAAATTAATAACTTGTATTTCACTGAGTTTCATTTCGGCATATTCACTGCGGCATACGGCACGCGCAGCTAACAATCATACGGCACTGCGGAGAGACTTTTTGAACACCCCGTACTATCTGTGTTAATTAACCACGAAGTGTGTTAAATATAGTTTCAGTCACATATAACAACTTGTGTGCATATTTAATCTTAAGAACTGATCACATACTTCACTGGATAACTGTTTCTTGCCTTTTCACCATAACATCAGCGTTAAACAAGCGTTGTAACGCAATGAACTCTATTCTTCAACAAAGAGACGAAGTTAACGTTCAGCATCGATGGCGGAATGCTATTATGCCCATCATAAAGCAATAGAACTGTCAAGGCATCTACTGCACGGCCAAAAATTTCGCCCCAGGAACTAAGCTACGTATAGAACGTAAATACGTCTCAGTTCATCTCAAGAATAGAAAACATGTGTAGAGTTCTTCCAGCGACAGATACGTTAGGCATAAAGGCAAGGATGCAGTATGCAGTTTCTCTCTTTGTTCTGCATACGGCTTGCAGGAGGACAGGTTAATATTCATCGATGGCTAGCTGTGAGCTAATATCAGTCAAACAACGATTTGGCAAAGTCAGTGAATCCGGACTGGTTCACCCTGGTAGTCATATGGCGTTGGCACCTGACTTTCGAGAAAGAGTTCTCGATAGATATGCTATTCTTCTAAAGTTCTCTGTACAAAATTTGAATAATAATGCATATTGCGCAAAAAAGTATTACTCGAGAAAATTTTAATGTTGTAAATAAATAAACTACCAAATTTGCAAAAAAATAATGGTCAAACTTCTGAATAGCCCCTCAAGAGTTCTATGGAGAACACTAATGACATTTCTTTTGCAAATAACAGTTTATGAGGTAACTGCTATAATGAGGGACCCATTTTTACTCCTTGTGAAATTGGTACCCAACTTTCGAGAAATATATAGTTTTCTCAAAGTTCTTGACAGATACACTTTAGTTACAGAGTCCTCCGTACAAATTTTGAACAGTTATGTACAATTTCGTGCAAAAACCTATGACTGAAATTTTGAATACCTGACTAGCTGTGAATTTGACACCCCATTTTTGAGAAATACACATTTTGTTTTCAGAGTTCTTGATAGACGTGCTGTAGCTCTAGAGTTATCTGTACAAAATTTGAATTGGTCTGTAGAATTTCACGAAAAATGTTATGCTCACAGTTCTGAATAGCTGGATAACTGTGAAGTAGGAATCCCTTTTTCGAGAAATATACATTTTTTGAGAGTTCTTGATAGATATACTATAGTTCTGAAGTCCTAGGCACAAGATTTCAATAGTTCTGCACAGTTTTGAAAAAAAAAAAACGGAAAATTCAAATGACATTCTCGTGCATGTAATAGTTTATGAGATAAATGGAATAATGGTCAGATTTTCCGTACATGAAAAGCAAATATGTACAACAGTACTGATCACAGTTCTAGATAGTACCCAAACACTTCTACCGAAAATGGTCATTTAAACTATTACTGGCACTTGGAAACTTTGTCCTTATGTAGCACAACGGTCCAGTCCCCAACTGCTTGGACACCTGCGCAAGATTGGGTAGTGTCTCCTTGTCTGCTTTAAGTTAGCCATTTAAAGTAAAATTATGAGAGAGGAATATTATTTTTAATAATCGTGGTAACACACATATTATTTGCAATTCCAAGCCTTCTAGAATATGAAGATGTTGTGGCAAGCATTCGCGGTGCTTTTTAATTCTTTGAAGTATCGATTAACAATCGCCATTCAGTTGCATTATAGGCCGAAATCAATCAATTAAACCATGTTATTTATGGCAGTATACAAATCTATCATCACTTCGAAAGTATAACAGAAACACACTCTCTCGTGTTTGAAAGTAATATACCTCAGCTCCTTTTTCAAGCACGTTTTCTTCGCCTTGGGTAGATGAAACAGTTCTGGAGCTTTTTTGGATAGTCCTAAATCTCGTGCCAAATCATTCAACCGATGCCACTCAAATCCCTTAAGAACGGAATCATCTTCAGTAGAAAATTCTTCGTCGTTGGGGTCACTTCGATCTCCACCAGACCCGTAATTATGTGTTTTCAAAGAGAGTAATTCTCTGAAAACTGACACTATCATTTTTGTTCAGTTTGGCACTGGACGTATAGCTGACGGGTAACTAGGATACTTTACGTCACATTTGTTTTTCTTGTTTTATCCTGACGTGTTCACTATATGAAAGTAGCAATCGCTTGAGTGATCTCTGGGCTCTCGCCACATTATATATATATATATATATATATATATATATATATATATATATATATATATATATATATATCGTTTGTGTATTTGTTTACTAACAGCCACTCATACAGTTGCAGATGACATGATGTATACCGTGAAAAATGGCCACAAAAAACGCAGAAAATATGACAGAAACAGCGTCAACAATCTTAAAGTATAATCTCAAACGCAAGGTTATCATATGTTACCTTCATCCATGCCGCGACGCGAGGGGTAGCCTGTCACGGTCCGCGCGGCTCCCCCCGTCGAAGGTTCGGAACCTCCCTCGGGCCTGGGGGTGTGTGTGTCGTCCTTAGCGTAAGTTAGTTGCTGTTAGATTAAGTAGTTTGTAAGCTTAGGGACCGATGAACTCAGCAGTTTGGCCCCATAAGACCTTACCACCTTCATCCATATCCATAAACTCCCGGCACACTGCAAGGGGCCCATAATTTATTTTGATCACAAAATGTCTTTTAGAAACAGGCTAGCCTTACAAATGTACTGATGTTTTCCCTTTGACTGAGGACGGTAAGACTCCAACATATATTACGAAACGAACCGGGACTGCTTAAGCACTTACTACGTGAACCACCAAAGGCAGACTTGAGGAAAGCTGCGAAAGTAACGTTTATCTGTGTTAAAAGTAGCTGCGAGCCGTCCATTGAACGTGAGTACATGCAAAACAGTATTCACAACATTACCGCAATCCCAGCTGTATAGCGCTGACACACATAAGTTCTCGTTTGTGTATTTGTTTACTAACAGCCACTCATACAGTTGCAGATGACATGATGTCCGAGAAAAACGACAACAAAAAAACGCAGAAAATATGCCGGGAAAAGCGGCAACAATAGCAGAACCATGCTGTGACGTGTAATAAACAAGGTATTATTAAATTATTCACGGAAAACAATATTTGGAACAAAACAATACACACCTAATCATATATTACAATGTTTTATAAGTATGCAATTTCTGGATGCTTTAGAATCAAAGAACCCACTGCTGATGGCGATATTAGTCGCTGAAACTAGTGTGGGAGTAAATAAATAACAACAATGTTTGCATCAAGGCGGACGCACAATCCCATGTTGTTGCTTAAGTTTTCAGTTAATATAAAAGAAAAGATAAACTCTGCTAACCTTACATACATACAAGAACATGGATTCAACGTCGGAATGTGCTACAGTATGTCAAAGCTACACTTGACGTCTCACTACAGTATCTTAGCATAACTGAGCTGGTGTAAACACTATGAGCCAGTCGCTGGTCTGCTACAGCGACATTCACCCCTCAACTCGCCGGTCGGAGATGGTGTATGTCAGACAATGAGACAGCAATAGCGCTTGCTGTGCTCCACGTCCAATCCCGCGGTGAACGGTCACATTGACATAAGGTATAGAGAAAATAACTGGAAGAGATAGAGGAAAATAAAATGCAGTATTGAATTCAGCATGCACATTTGACTCCAAAGCTGCTCAACGATCTTACTCAGCAGGAACTGTGTTCCAAATTGTTCCCCAGTAAGTGAAACAAAATTAAGCAGAAGTGCTATCAAAAACCAGTTACAACTAAAATACACTGAAGGTCCAAAGAAACTGCCTGATATAGTGTAGGGCCCTCACAGGCATGCAGACGTGTCGCAGCACGACGTGGGATGGACTCGACTACTGTCTGATGTAGTGCTGGAGGGAGCTGACAATATGACTCCTGCAGGGCTGTCCATAAATCAATAAGAGTACGAGTGGGTGGAGGTCTCTTCTGAACAGCTCGTTGCAAGGCATCCCAGATATGCTAAAAATGTTCATGCCTGGGGTCCAGTTCGTGTAGGATATCTTTTTCATCCCCAGCGATGTCGAAGATTAGATGTTTTACCGGATTCCTGATATTCACGGCACACTCATTAAATGGTCGTACGGGAAAATCCCCACTTCACCGCTACCTCGGAGATGCTATGTCCCATCGCTTGTGCGCCGACTGTAACACCACATTCAAACTGAGATAAATATTGATAACCTGCCACTGTAGCAGCAGTAGCCGCTCTAACAACTGCGCCAGACCCTTGTTGTCTTACACAGGCGTTGCCGACCGCAGTGCCGTATTCTGCGTGTTTGCATATCTCTGTATTTGAATAAGCATGCCTATACCAGTTTCTTTGGCGCTTCCGTGTGCATTTAGAAGTAAATGCTGCTTGAAACTAAGACAAATTTCCATTTTGAGGACTGGTAAAATTGTTGAGACATTAATGGCACTTTGGGAGTATTACACTGTCCATGGTAAACATCTTCTTTTGTTTCACGATAAAAGGTGGCGTACGTCTGACGAAGCATGCCTTAAGTGTTGACATGTTATCTGCGTATTTTTGAAAATGTATATCAATTATCTCACCATTAACTTCTGATACTGAAGAAATAACAATTAATATGCGTAACTTGGATGTGCTATACAGCACTTCAATGTGCTGACCTCGAAGTATTTGGTAATGTTGAGCACAGCTTAATATCTAACAACAAGATAAACTGAAGAAAATTTCCGAAACTGTTGGTGGCGACAGCTAGCGTGCATACCTTCTCGTGATTCTAAAACCAGTCACTAGACTTATCTTCTTTTTCTTTGGGGGCTGTCCCGCCTGGTGGCGTGATCTGCTGAGATGATTCGCAGTCTCCACTTTGTTCGATCGTGGGCCATGCCTGGATAAAAATCTACTGCGTTCAGGTCGTTGTGCAGAAGGTCGGTCCATCGCTGTCCCTTGGGGCTCTTCCCCATGACTTCCACTGTGTATACTGCCTTGGCAGTGGCATCGTCCTCTGCACGCAGCATATGTGCGAACCATCGTAGACGACTTCCTCGAATTTACTTCTGGATTGGTTGGACCGCAAAACATTTCCGGATAGGTTCGTTGAAACGTAATCCAGTCGAGTGATGCCACATGTCCATCTGAGTGTCTTAGTGTCAACGACCCCAATTCGTCGTCCGTCCTCTTCTGTAGCTGCCTAAAACTCGGTGCCGTAGAGAGCAACATAGCGGACGGCAGCGTGATAGATCTCTGACTTCAGATAATCCTTAATCCGACGATCTCAGGTGGCGTCTGTTGTCATCCACTACATAGCGGCTGCCTGTGTTCTTTTGTTGACCTAATCTGTTGGCCATCGCTAGAAACCGCTAGAACCGCCATACCTAAATTCGTATACTCTTGGTGTATCTTCTCTGTCAACGTTGATGGCCCCAACTTCTCACGAATATGATGGCATGTACCAAGTTCTCTTCGTTTTGAGTCGAAGGCCATAACGCACGAGACGGTCGTTCCACTATTGTGTTGGGTGCTGGATATCAGACTTGTTCTCCACAGCCAATATGACATCATCAGCATAGAGATGTGTACGTGGTAGTGGTATGTGCACATCTCATGTGTCAGAGTCCATCACAAGGATTATCAGCAGTTGTAAAAACCTTCAATTTATCACCACTGCTGTTTACTCTTGTGATGGACAATGACACATCAGACGCACACATGCCACTACCATGGACATTTCTCTGTTTTTATGATGTCATGTTGGCTGTGGATAACAAGTTTGACCTGCTGCACCAACACAAGCGTGGAACGGCCAACTCGCGTGATATGGCATTCGACTCAACAAAAAGAACTCAGAGTACACTGAATCACTAAGTCAATAGAGTAAAGTATTGAGCAATAAACATCGTTTGCTCCTATGTACACTATCAACGATGTCCCCTAGTCCACTGTGAATAAAATGTACATATGTATGGAACTTACAGGGCAGCAATAATTGAACTACATGAAATAAAATCGTTATAAGTTCGCATGTTGAAACTGCACAGTTGGCCGCGGGGCATGATGGGAATTAGTATGCGAATGATGGTTTGGTTCAGCGACGAAGCTCACTTTCATTTGGCTGGGTTCGTCAATAAGCAAAATTGGCGCATTTGCGGGAGGGAGAAATCGCAGTTCGCGATCGAGAAGTCTCTTGATCCTCAACGGGTGACTGTGTGGTGTGCAAGGTCCAGTCACGGAACTATCGGTGCAACATTCCTTGATGGCAAGGTGACTATCGAACGGTACGGGAAGGTCTTGGAAGATGATTTCATCCCTATTATCCAAAGTAACCCTGACGGAGCTCTACCCCATTAAAGCTGGAGAGTGTTTGATGTCCTGGAGGAGCATTCTGGGGGCCGCATTCTAGCTCTGGGGTACCCAGAGCTTACTGGCATAGGCCACGATTGGCCACCATATTCTCCGGACATGAACACTTGCGATTCCTTTTTGTGGTACTATATTAAAGATAAGGTGTATAACAGTAACCCCAAAACCATTCCTGAGCTGAAAACAGCCGTTCAGTAGGTCATCGACAGCATCGATGTTGCGACACTCCAGCGGGTTATCCAGAATTTCGTTATTCGTCTGCGCCACATCATCGGCAATGGTGGCAGGCATATCGAACATGTCGTGACGTAAATCCTAATATCTGTATGATGTTTACATGTTGAATAAAGTGTGTTCACGCCGTAGTTTGTAACTAATTCAGGTTTTTTTCTTATAGTTCAGTAACTGTTGAAACGTCCCCTTAGAAAAATTGTACATGACTGTCCTTAAACTGACACACAATATTTTTTAGCGCAACGCAATCTGACCTTCAGTAATCCCTACAAAAGAATGGCCCTGACTTACATTAACCTACACGTTTCACAAATCACTTACCTCACAAAAATCGTCGTTACTCGAACTACTGCAATACAGCGAGCGCCACTACTGATAGCTAAATAAAAGATTCAAACTACTGAAGGCACTAACTACTGATAGGCATAGTTAGCAAATGAAAGATTTTGATAGAGAACAAACAATGTATTTACCTCAATAGTGTTCAAAAATGATAATATATATAGCAGTTCATGACATCCATTCTTAGAAATGTACTGTTTCTGATGGACACACGTCCAGATCATCCGCTCTCAAAAATGCACCATCTCACTTCCCCACATCCACCACTGCTGGCGGCTAACCTCCAACTGCGCAACGCTACGCGCTGTTAACAGGCAACTGCCCAACACTACAATAGCCAACAACAATGCAAACCAGCCACAGACTGCACACAGCACAGCCAGTGATTTTCATACATAGCGCTACGTGGCGTTACCAATAAGAAAACCTAAACAGCCTACTTACATAGCCCCCATGCTCCCCACAAAAAATTTTACAAATTGTTTTGGGCGCTGGCCAATACACATTTGTTAAAATTTTTTCACAATTACAATAACAAAGAAATCAAATGCACACAGTTATTGATACAATGTTGTTCAAAAGCTAAAATTTTCTCACAGTCCATAAAGACAGTCCTGAAAATCCATCACAGTAAAATTGCAGTGTTTTTTTTTTCAAAGTCTGAGCAGTAAAAGAAAATGCACAGGGAAGTAGTGGATTTCCATGCAGTCTTGAACAGGTAGTGTTGTCCTTCCAACGGAAAGACAGTGCTGACTCTTGACATGCAGACAGGTAATGGGCCACAACAGAGCAAATCCACAGCAGAGTCAGTCCAAGTTCAAGAATATTGGTAGGTAGGTCATCACAGAGCAGACCCACTGTAGTCCTGGTAGAGAGTATGGTATTGGTGGGCCACCAGAGTTGCAGACCCACTGTAGTCCTTGTAGAGACGGCCAGCAGCCATCTGTTGCGACTGTGCAGGTGCACAATCACCATCGAAGCGTCTTGCAGAGAATATAGCAAGTCCATAAACCACCACTTGTGCACTCACAAAGTTTTTGGAATTGTCCTTAGAAGCAGCAATCCTGTTACCCAGTCCCTTGCTGAATTATCAACACACGCGGAAGCACTAACAGTCCTCTTTTTTTTCACATATTGTGCATATACTATGACCAACAGAAATATGTGCAGTGAAATGAATGCTTACATGCTACTAAATTTGATGAACTGGTGTCAATTACAATTTTATAACATAAGAATACAATAACAAAGGTACAAAATACATCATTAAAGAACATGACAATACAGATAACATTTGTAGTAATACGGGCTTTACAAAAGAATCGAACTAACATATACATCAGTGTTACAGGAATTATGACATAAGTAAATGCATAAAAGATCGGAATAACTTTTGAAACATCAACTTCAGACATGAGCATTAATACAAAACAGAATAAATAATGTCTAAACATCTTTACAAAGTAAATAACATATTATTAATGCCAATTATATATGAGGATAACAGTATTCCTCATCATAGTGATTGTAGCTTAGTATTAGAAAAGAAAAAAATTCTATGAAACAGTACACAGAGACGGGAAGAAAACAAATACACAAGGGTACACAAACACATAGTGGGATAACACAAAAGGAAAGGACACGGTTTGTTTTCAGCGTAACATTTGGTATTGCAGTCCCACCCAAAACTTCATTCCATAGATCGTCCCTCTCATTTCGACATTTGCTCCAGCCAAAAATAAATCCTATCCAAGCATGCTTTCTGTATTCTGTTCACATCCGCTTTCAAAAATAGTTTTTCTCCACTATACACTACTTTTATGGCCAAACCATTTTTTTATAGCTTCTCAATGCATTTCTTCCAATCCATCATAGTTAGTTTCTTATATAGTCTACCCCCTCTTAAGCTAACTTAAATCTACTGAGCTCAGATGCTAAACTAAGGGACGACGCAATGCAGCAGCACAAAACAATTAATACAAACAGCAATGACAAAAAAATGGAAATTGTCAAAGCAAGCAGCAAAAAATATAAATTATCAAAGCAATTGCAATATTACAACTAATATAAGGCAATGTGCAGCAACAAGAAAAATAAAACAGTAGTAAAACTGCCTTAACACAGTATTACAAACTGAAATTTAGTAGCACTATGCCTGGCAAACACCAGCAGCAAATGCAATAACTTCTGCATCTACATCTACATTTATACTCCGCAAGCCACCCAATGGTGTGTGGCGGAGGGCACATTACATGCCACTGTCATTACCTCCCTTTCCTGTTCCAGTCGCGTATGGTTCGCGGGAAGAACGGCTGTCTGAAAGCCTCCGTGCGCGCTCTAATCTCTCTAATTTTACATTCGTGATCTCCTCGGGAGGTATAAGTAGGGGGAAGCAATATATTCTATACCTCATCCAGAAACGCACCCTCTCGAAACCTGGCGAGCAAGCTACACCGCGATGCAGAGCGCCTCTCTTGCAGAGTCTGCCACTTGAGTTTATTAAACATCTCTGCAATGCTATCACGGTTACCAAATAACCCTGTGACGAAACGCGCCGCTCTTCTTTGGATCTTCTCTATCTCCTCCGTCAAACCGATCTGGTACAGATCCCACACTGATGAGCAATACTCAAGTATAGGTCGAACGAGTGTTTTGTAAGCCACCTCCTTTGTTGATGGACTACATTTTCTAAGCACTCTCCCAATGAATCTCAACCTGGTACCCGCCTTACCAACAATTAATTTTATATGATCATTCCACTTCAAATCTTCCGCACGCATACTCCCAGATATTTTACAGAAGTAACTGCTACCACTGTTTGTTCCGCTATCATATAATCATACAATAAAGGATCCTTCTTTCTATGTATTCGCAATACATTACATTTGTCTATGTTAATGGTCAATTACCACTCCCTGCACCAAGTGCCTATCCGCTGCAGATCTTCCTGCATTTCGCTACAATTTTCTAATGCTGCAACTTCTCTGTATACTACAGCATCATCCGCGAAAAGCCGCGTGGAACTTCCGACACTATCTACTAGGTCAGATTTACTTATACCTAAACATGACAAAGCTCAAGCAGAAAAAAATATTACAGTAAAAATGGCCATGTTTAGTACCTATGTCACATCTTAACAATAGAGCAGTGCATCACGATAACTTACTCTACCAAAAAAATTACCAAGTAGTTGAAAAGAAAATTATGTATGCAGTTACTGTTATTAATCCCTTCTTATTGTTCTTTCCATTCCAAGTGCTCCTTTCTCGAAGAATGTGGATCATAAAATTATTATTTAATAAATCTGTTGGCAGAAAGTGTTCACATTAGCAAATGCATTTAATTTGATTTTATAAAACCAATGTTGCAACACAGCTGCAAACCAGATATTAAACAAAATGAGCAATCTCTCAACTAGAAAGACAATAGATATAAAATGTTTCTCATCATTTCATTAGGCTTTTTAATAAATATCATAAATTACGAACTCCACAGTGTAATTATATGTTTTCAAGTTTGAGCGTGTCATATTTGCGATGCTTTCTACAAAGAAATCTCAATAGCGAGGGTAACGGCCTCTTTTTTTTTTCTCCACCTGTGCCTCTGAAAGGCACACACTAATTGCTTTTTCCCAGGCGACTGTCACACAGCTGGGTGCCCAGGATGCATTATGTGACGCTCACTTAACTTTGTTACCAAAATATTTACGACACCAGTTTGCACTACAGTGACAGTCTCATATAAAAAATTTTGCTGGTCGAGAATTTGCGTTGCAAATGTGTAGAAACAAAATCCTGTCAATATAACAGAGTCCAAAAAATTTTCGCCGGCGTTGTGATACATTCACGCATTTACACACATTTCATAAGCCTTAAAGTACGATTCTTGGTTTCCAACATCCTTTTTCACAAGTCAGAGTCCCTAACCACTACTCATTATTCCTTACCTTGTTACACATATACATATTTGTCGACACTTCTTCAATACTTCATCATAATAAATATGCAGCATAAACAAATCCCTCAAATAGCATCAGCTTATTGATCATAAACATACCTCAGCTGCATAATACACGTTGTCATCGTAATAATAACATCATAAAACCTCAGTCAAATCTCCAAAAGGCTGTAGCTTTCTGCAATAATGTCAAACCCTAAAAAATATTCCCTGTTCATTTCAATAGTGTCATCTACCTCAAACGTACTTTAAAAATCATGATCCCATACCAAATACATCAATCAAAGCTCTCATAGTATCACAATCGTTCCGAAAAATATATGAACAGTTCACAAAGTACAGACAAAATATAGTTTCATAAGTGTGAAGTTATCCAACTGTGTAATTGTGTAAACATGTGTCACTGATGTAGTAAAAAGATATTTGCTTCTCTGTCAAATAATCAGATAGTTGTGTAATTCTGTTTTAGAGGAATATGGTACCGATGTGTAAAGTTGTATAAGCAAATACCATATTAGCTAGGGCTCCTTGTGCTTGCCAAACACATGGTACACAAAGTAAGCGTGTACTCCCCTGAGGATTAATGTAATTATACCCTAAGATTACAGCAATGGAATGAAATGTATCACGGAAAACTTTCTTTGTCATTCAAAACTCTTGAAAAATAAATGGTTTAAGTACAAAATTAATCACTCAAATGCGTGTCCTGTAGCGCTAAATGTGCGTCTTGCTGTAAGATAATTCTGCGGAAGTGTCATAGTTATCGTCCTACGTAAGCAAAGTTCTGCTAAAGTCAATGTACTTACCTCATCGTAAACGAAAGTGAAATGCTTTGCGTATAGATATCGTAGTTATTACGCACCTTACCGTGATCAAGAAAATACTATAATGTAATGTATTGTTGTGCTACGAAGAAGGCTGTCTCATTGTAGCTATACCACAAAAGTTACTACTAAAACATGTTATACTTTCCAGAATAATACAGAAAAACTGTGCAGATATAAAACAGATACACCGCAAAAGCAACAATGTAAATTGTGTCACATATTAGTAGCGTCGTGATATAATCGTGTAGCTATCAAAGAAACCAATTGCTAAGTCATCTTTAATCTCACTGAATGTACTTCAAATAAAGAGTATCTTTTCAAGTATTTCTCCCTGAATTATCACTGCACGGTGGACCGTTGCGTCTGCGCAACGCTACGCGCTGTTAACAGGCAACTGCCCAAAACTACAATAGCCAACAACAATGCAAACCAGCCACAGACTGCACGCAGCACAGCCAGTGATTTTCATACAGAGCGCTACGTGGCGTTACCAATAAGAAAACCTAAATAGCCTACTTACACTGTCACCCTTGTATGGTCCAGGACGTAGTGGAGTACATCCCTTCTGTGGGAGCAAATTAAAGAACAGACTGAGGAGAAAAGTGAACATTTTTCCTTCTTATCGGCAGAAATTAGCAAGCGTCGTCAAAGGACCTTATAAAGTCAACACTACTTCCTCACATAATGTACATATCATTAAGTTCTGTTGTGTCATGTGTATTCTCTTCACAGTGTGGGAAAGATAAAAATTCCTACTTGCGTGAACACGAAGTATAACAAACGTATCCCGCCCGAATGAGTACTATCGTTTTACTATGACGTCGAAACACTTTTAGCAGGAAGCGTAGTATGCGCTTGCGGATCATGGACTAAACTGATGTGTAATGTATTCCTTCATGAACAGTTACGATGCCTGTCAAGTGTAAACAGGATTTCACTATTTCAGGATAGGTCGAGTAGAGGACGATGAAACAGACAAATAATCCTAATAAACATAGGTACAGAAAAAATGGTTTCCATGGTACAACGTAAAGGGTGGACGGAAAGTGTTATGACCAGAGGAAACAACAATCGTCTGGATGTAGCTGTGGGTTCTTTGCTTGCTCTGGAGATGCCTCATTGGCACTAAAACCCTTGAAATATAAGTTCACTTTATTACATGAATGATAAATAGATTTACTTAATTCGATACAGTCGTTTACCGCTGAAATGCTTCATAATTTACAACTGTCAGTGACTATTAACGCATCACTTGGTGCACTAACAGACTGTCCTCTTGAAGTACATTGTTCAAGATTTACAAAAGGGCATTTACATCTGAGACCTGAATAACTCTTTAGTCCTATTAGACGATGCTGACTGCTTCAGCTGGGGTCACGAACTGGGTCAGGACATTCCCATGCTCGGCTCTATATGGACCCTCAACGTAAGGCCCGTTTCACACTGGAACACTGCTGACGGTCACTAGCGACGGTCACTGACAGAGATACATTCGTTTGAACTGGAGCATTCACACCAGGACACTACACCGCCTCATCGAGCCACTGTGACTCAGCAGTGACTCACTCTCCCCACATGTGACGGACACCGTGGCTGTGTTCACAACGATCACCGCCGGACATGCATTAGTTTGGATTGGAGTGTTCACACTGGGACACAGACCACAGACACAGCGCTGCAGATTTGCCAACAGAAGGCAGTCATTTCTGATACAGTGCCGCAAAAAATGCATTATATATTATACTGTACACATTTTAGCCATGAGTTTAGATTTCATTAACACAAAAGATTTTATAAGTGAAGTAGAAAGTCATCCCGCTATTTGGGACGCCAAAAGCGATGACTATAGCAACAAAGTGGTGGTTAGGAGGGTAGTAACCTTCAAGCACATTTCCATCCCTCGTCCCATTTTCTTCTGCATCTTAACGCGTTCCGCCATATTCTCCTCGCAGGAGAGCTTCTGTAAAGTTTGGAAGGTAGGAGACGAGGTACTGGCAGAAGTAAAGCTGTGAGTACCGGGCGTGAGTCGTGCTTCGGTAGCTCAGTTGGTTGAGCACTTGCCCGCGAAAGGCAAAGGTCCCGAGTTCGAGTCTCGGTCGGGCACACAGTTTTAATCTGCCAGTAAGTAAAACATTATTGTTAATTACAATTATTTACGCATATGTGGCTACTACAATAATTAATTTTATTCATTTATTACAATATTATTGAGGTACAAGTTCCTGACACACTATAATTTTAATTGTAAGTTCCAATCAGTTCAGTGAATACAATAATGTTACTTCTTAAAGTTAACATAGTAATAAATGCACAATGCACATCACAAATACAATGCCAGATGAACAATGAGACCTAACCACATTAACGCTGACATAAAATTTCTAGCAACTTCACCTTCAGGGCTAACGAAGTAGTTTGCAAAGTCATCTCTGATACTGTTCGCAATGTTTCCTCCACGTAATAAACGAGGTGACATGTCCTGCAATCCCTGAGTAGTTAATGTATCCTTAAGAGACATAACGAGTATAAAACAATCCTTTCTGCAGCCGATCATGTAGCAGTGGATGTACGTGTAATAAGCTGGCATACTATGCTTACTTTCATTCCATAATGTCATATGGGATAATTTTTTGGGGTAATTCATCAAGTTAAGCTAAAGTTTTCCGAGCACAAAAACGTGCAGTAAGAGTTATATGTGGTGTAAACTCAAGAACATCCTGCAAAAGCCTGTTTAGGGAACGAGGGATACTAACTACTGCTTCCCAATACACTTAATCTTTAATGAAATTTGTCATTAAAAATATATCACTTTTTCAAACCAACAGCTCAATTCATGGAATCAATACTAGAAATAAGAATAATCTTCACAAGGATTTAAAGTCACTTAGTCTTGTACAAAAAGGTGTGCATTATTCAGGAACACACATTTTCAATAACTTGCCAGCAGCCGTAAAAAGCTTAACAACCAATGAAATTCAGCTTAAGAAAAGCCTAAAGTATTTGTTGTAGCCAACTCCTTCTACTCCACTACTCCATTGATGAATTTTTCAGTAGAACCAATTGATTTGCATAACTTCTGCACAATTTCATTGCAGTAATGTGTTCATTGTAAATAAGTATTAAAGTAGTTGTATTACACGTTTATTACTTTATAAATATATAAAAAACTTTTTTATTTTAAATTCAGTGCATTAGTAGTTGTAAAATGATTCCTTCATATAGTGTTCATTAAAAAATGACGATCATTCCACTTGGGACCTGTGGAGTGATACATTAGCTTATTTGTTTGAGTTGTAAATATTTGTCATGTATTGTTGTTTTTCTGACACGTTCTACATCCTGGAGGACCTCTTCACTATGGATCAATTGGAATGAAAGTAAATGTAATGTAATCTAATCTAATCTAAACGTTTTGTCTTCATTCTTCTACTCCCCCTCCTCCTCCTCCTTAGAAGTACCAACGAAAGTTCCTCCTGGCTCGAGTCCATTTCACTAACTAATCAGTTGGCAATAGCCGCTGTGTCGGACACCGGTGATCCAGGAGTGTTCACCACAATTACCGCTGACCGTCACTGGCGACTGTCACCAGTGTCACAGTGTGAAACGGGCCTAAGGGCGCCGCTGTTCTGAGAGAGGGCGGGTCTCCTTCACCTCTCCCATTCATCGTTGCAGACTGCAGCAAGACACCGTTGATGTCTGTTGTACTGATGTGCGTAGCCGACATCGCTGTGGCGCCGCTATCTTTGGACAATGCCACAGAAAGTTCCTTCCTTCTTAGTCAATAGAGCCCCCGAAGTCTGATTTTGTGTTGGATAGTACCACTGTACACCAGCAGATGGTTCTGAAATATACGCTAGTTTAAATTACTTGCTAAATCACTTTGAACACATTCCGACTATTGATTGTTTGCTGCTGACAAGTGGTGTTCCGATGGTGCCCTATTCCTAACCTGATCATTTACCTAAAAAATAAAACACCTGCCGTTGGTAACTTAATGGAAATCTGTCATTCATAATTATTTTTAGGTATTCTTATGTTTTCATCTAATGAAAGAAAAGAAAAGTGGTTAATCTTATCTGTAAATTTTAATTAGGGAGATAAAAGGAAAGTGCTGTAAAAGTTTCATTTTCTTCAGTATAATGGATTTACACATTGCTTATATAAATTAATTTTTAACTCTCTTTATGTACTTCGATGAGATTATTCGTGTTTTCCATCGTTTTAAAGGTGTTTTCATTAGTAACTGGGACCAATCCGCGAACACGTTCATTCCGAGATTCAAGGCCTCTATGCCAGCGAAATGTCTGACATCACAATTGCTCAGTCATTGGATGTTGATATAAAAACTGTTATACTTCGCGTTAATGAAGGTGATGGTAATGTTAGTAATAGCAGCAGAGTTGGATGACCAACATAAGACACAGTAAATACGAAAAACATTGTCAGGCATGTGGTGAAGGATCAGATTGGTGTCGGTAGTCGACCAGTTGGCATACGTCTGATTTCTCAGATAGCTACCAGCAAAGACAAAAGACTATCACTAGAACAAGTGTAAAAGACTGCGTTCGTAGACAGTTGGGGCAAAACTTGCTCCTGTCAACAAACACCACTCTCACGGAAGTCCAGACCTAAAAGCTGTAACGCATCTTTCGGCCAGACTACAGGAAATAACCTCGATGATGCGATAAAGATCAGTTTATTGCAGGTCTTCGGGAGGAATGGAACTCAGTAACCTCTGAGGAGACATCAGTGCTCGCAGAGAGTTGTGACAGAAGAATTGAGAAATGTGTTAACAATCAGGGAACCCATACAAAATACTGGAAAAGTGAACAGATGACTGTCGAAATCATCCACTGAAATACAGAAATGAGTTTTTTTTAACATATCCGTTTATTTCGACTATGTACACGAACTCTTTCTAACAGAATCCCCGAGGAATCAAACTGCAGACATTTACCTGATGACAAGTACATTACAATAAGTGTCAAACATGGGCACCGTTTATGGTTTTAGTATGTGTCACCATCAATACTCCCACATATCCAGAAATTCCAAGCGCGTTCCGAATGCAATGACAATCATCCACAACACTTTCTTGAAGTTGATCGACACTATTAACAAGGCTTGAGTATACCAAAGATTTAAAATATCTCCACACAAGAAAATCCAAGTGGTTAAAGTCGAGGGCCCTGGCAGGCCATGTTATTGGTGAGCCAGGACCGATAGACTTGTGGTAGAGGATTAGTGCTACATATTCCCGAATAGGCCGGCCGACGTGGCCGTGCGGTTAAAGGCGCTGCAGTCTGGAACCGCAAGACCGCTACGGTCGCATGTTCGAATCCTGCCTCGGGCATGGATGTTTGTGATGTCCTTAGGTTAGTTAGATTTAACTAGTTCTAAGTTCTACCCCTAGAACTAATGACCTCAGCAGTTGAGTCCCATAGTGCTCAGAGCCATTTCAACCATTTCCCGAATGGTCACATCAGATTGTGCACGTCCGCCATCATGCATCTGTTACTTACTCACTGAGGCGACAAAAGTCATGGGATAGAGGTATGGAAATATAAAAATGGTGGTAATATCACGTACACTAGATATAAAAGGGCAGTGTTTGGGGGAGTTGTCATTCATACCCACGTGATTCATGTGAAATGGTTTCCGACGTGATTATGGCTGCACGACGAAAATTCACCGCGAGGTTGAATGCCTTCTGGTGGTGTTTGTGTCCCGTGAGGCAGTAAGGAGAGAGTGCAGGCGGAAGAGAGACGAATGGCCAGTGATCATAGCGAAGATACAGGCTGCAAATGTGGATATCGACTGATATAAGCGGTTTTGACAGAGGGCACATTGTTGTGGAGCGGTGGCTGGAAACGAGACTCTCCGAAACGGCGAAGCTGGTTGGTTGTTTGCGTACTGCTGTCGTGAGCACCTGTGGAAAATGGGTGAAGGATGATGTAATGACGCGTATGCCGTGCAGTACTGGACGTCCCCGTCTCATCATAAAACGCAGAGGTCGGAGGATCCCCCAATGATTAATCCAGGATAGGCAGCGATCTGTGACAGATCTGACAACAGAGAACAGTGCTGGTCCAGACACATGCGTTTCGGAGCCCACCGCTGAAAGCCCACAGTTGAATGTGTAGCTCCACAGCACACTACCCCTACGTGTTCCTGTGTTGGTCCAACGACATTGTCAGTTACGACTGCAGTGTGCACAGCATCACCGAGTTTTCAACGTGGATCAATAGAAACGTGTCGCCTCTCGAATGAATCACATTTCATCTTACACTAGGTCGATGGTTGGGTGCTTACCGCCGTCACCCAGGCGAATGGCTTCTTGAAACATGCACTGCGCTAAAGTTGCAGGCCGGTGAGAGTTGAGTCATGCTATGGGCTGCATTGATTTGGGCTTCTATAGGACATATCGTAGTCTTCGAAGACATATTGACAGCAATGAAGTAAGTGAATATTATTGCGGACCCCCTGCGTTCCTTCGTATTTTAAGTCTTCTCTAGTTGGGTTGATATCTTCCAGGGCCAGAACCGTGCTTCTGAGGATTGAGGAGCATGACAGAGAACCGTCATTGTTGTCTTAGCCAGCAAATGCTCCTGATCAGTACCCATTGGAACGCAAATGGAACGCTAGCTGCACGCCCACAAACCACCGTCCCGTTATTTGCGGGAATTACTTGACATGTGCGTAGACTTCTGGTGCCACATCCTCCCGGAAACCTATCAAGGACTTGTAGAATCTATGCCAAGCACAATCGCTGCTGTACTGTATTTGAAAAGTGGACGAACGCGCTATTAAGCAGGCGGTCATAATGTTTTGGATCATCGGTGTACATTAAATGTGCTCAACTCGGAAATTATTCGGATCGGGGCATACGTTCGTACTGCGTTTTTTGTTCGGAATCACTAGTACTATTACCGCTCAAAATATGTATCTTTTCTCCTGACTGACTACGATTTACAGTATTTATTATATATTATATTATACACCGAAGAGCGAAAGAAACTTGTACCCCTACCTAATAAATTCTAAGGCACCCACACTCACGCAAAAGTGGCGCAACACGACGTGGCATGGACTCGACCAATTTCTGAAGTAGTGGTAGAGGGAATTGACAACATGAATCCTGCAGGGCTGTCCATAAATACGTAGTAGTACGGGGGGGTGGAGATCTCTTCTGAACAGCACGTTACAAGGCATCCTAGATATGCTCAGTAATGTAGTTCAGTAGTTAGCAGAAGTGTTTTAACTCGGAAGACTGTTCCTGGAGCCACTCTGTAGTAGTTCTGGACGTGTGGGATGTCGCATTGTCCTGCTGGAATGGCCCTACTTCGTCGGATTGCACAATGGACGTGAAACGATGCAGGTGATCAGACAGGATGCTTACGTACGTGTCACCTGTCAGAGCCGTATCTAGAGGTATTAGGGGTCCCATTTGACTCCTACTGCTCACGCCCCATACCATTACAGAGCTCCAACAATTTGAACAGTCCTCTGCTGACATGCAGCGTCCATGGATTCATGAGGTTGTCTTCATACCCTTACACGTCCATCCACTCGATACAATTTCAAACGAGACCCGTCCTACCAGGAAAAATGTTTCCAGTCATCAACAGTTCAATGTCGGTGTTGACGGACCCTGGCAAGGCGTAAAGCTTTGTGTGGTGCAGTCATCAAGGGTACACGGGTGCTCCTTCGTCTCCGAAAGCCCATATCGATGATGTTTCGTTGAATGGTTCTCACAGTGACACTTATTTATGGCGCAGCACTGAAATCTGCAGCAGTTTGCGAGGGGGTTGCACTTCTGACGCGTTGAATGATTATCCTCAGTCGTCGTTGATCCCGTTCTTGCAGGATCCTTTTCCGGCCGCAGCGATGTCGGAGATTTGATGTTTTACCAGGTTCCTGATGTTTAGGGTACGCTCGTGAAATAGTCGTACGGGAAAAATCCCTAGCCGACCGGTGTGGCCGAGCGGTTCTAGGCGCTTCAGTCTGGAACCACCCGGCCGCTACGGTCGCAGGTTCGAATCCTGCCTGGGGCATGGATGTGTGTGATGTCCTTAGGTTAGTTAGGTTTAAGTAGTTTTAAGTTCTAGGGGACCGATGACCTCAGATGTTAAGTACCATAGTGCTCAGAGCCATTTTGAAAATCCCTACTTCATCGCTACCTCGGAGATACTGTGTCCCATCGTTCGTGCGCCGACTATATCGCCACGTTCAAACTTACTTAAATCTTGATAACCTGCCATTGCAGCAGCAGTAACCGATCTAACACCTGTTGTCTTATGTAGGTATTGCCGACTGCCGTGCCGTATTCAGACTGTTTACGTATCTTTGTAGTTGAATATGCCTGCCTGTACCAATTTCTTTGGCGCTTCAGTGTATATTAAAAGGTAAAATTCTTATATTTATTTTTTTAAATTACTGAAGCTTCTGTAGGTCTGTGGGGGGTGAGTAAGACTATGTAGTCAGGTGTATTTTAAGGTGGAGATGAGGGTTGGTTTCGAAACGAACGGTGAGAATGAAAGATAGATAGGTAACTGGAGTGGAGACCAGACGTGGTTTGAAGAGGAGCAGGGAAAAATTAAAGGGGGGAAACATAATGTAGGACAGGATAAGATGGAAAGGAATAGAACTGCTAGGGTGCAGAAATTTCAGGGTGGTATTCATTGTCTTATAGAGAGAGTCGGATGAAATTCCATTGGGGAGAGTATGGGGCGTATGTGGGTGCACAGTTAGTAGCATACGTCAATACAAGCACGGTAGCATAGCATGGTTATAAATTTACACAGGACATATAGGTAATAGGATCGTGGAGTCAAGTTTGTGGATAGCGTAGGATATACGGATATGTTCACTGTGACTGAAGAGGGATGGGAATTTGTCGAGGTCGGAAAGGACCCTGTCGGGTCTGGTAAAAGGAAGGGTAGGCCGAATCGGATAGAATATCCGAGGCATATATTATTCATTCGTTTATCCTCTATTAATGTGATCCAAAAAAGTCAATCAAATGGAAAGCAACGTTAAAGGAATTGTATCGTACTGTAACGGCTCTGTAAAAATGGCTAAGATCGGGCAGTAAAGTGAGGAAAGGAGGCATGCGGGGCAGCGACGGCGGCACGTGGCCAGCTCTTCCCCAAATTGTTTTCGGCTTGGCGAAGCTCGTAAAGCGGAGCGCCGGGCGGCGATTGGCGGCGGGATAAGCACGCCGCTCCATCACGCGCGCGGGAGCGCACGTGCTCCCACTGACTTAAAAGCTATTGCCGCGGCGCACCGCCAACTTTCTGCTCTCCGCGGCATTATAAGTCGTCAATCCGCGGGGCTCCTTCTTACCTCTGCCCACGAACCTCTTTATTAGGATCTATAAGAAATTGCCACTCGCTGTGCAGCTAGCAATCGCCTTTGTAAACGTAGCAGAATGAGAATTACTGCGTATAAATATTAAGAAATGTACCATCGCACTTGGTTTCAACATTCGAAACATGTTATTAGTACTGTTCGCATCGGATCAGTATCCTGATGCTGCTTTTCGAAAACTCAGGAAGTTCAAATACCGTTTTTATTTACTCGGATGGGAAGCCTGGGAATTATTGAGACGTGGCTGAACAACCTCTGAGAAAGTTTCGCTCACGTGTAAGGAAGATTATTTATGAGTCACATCTTACGACGATTTTAAAGCCTGAAAGTGACATCACTACAGGGTGACAGCATAAGGCAAAGTACCATGTCACAATCCTGACACGTTCCTTTCCTCCTTTCGATGAATAGGCACTAAGGAGCAGATAGTAGACTGTCGGATGTACACATTTTCGATTGATAAGTGAGACACAACTGGATATGTGGGGGATTGCTAATATCACCTGAAAAAAATCAAGCTGCGAACACAGTTATGGTCTAATTTTATACATATTTTGCAGCTGTGGGTGTGAATGGATTCAATGCAAGGAAGTTTGAATAAAAACGCCTTCAGTCAAAAATTTTCGGTGTTTTATTAAAATACACGATGCACTGCATCGTATTCATCATAATATGTTATGGCACTTGCTAGTAAAAGTACTCCGTCTTCAGGCCACGAGTGGCCTACCGGGACCCTCCGACCGCCGTGTCATCCTCAGTGGAGGATGCGGATAGGAGGGGCGTGGGGTCAGCACACCGCTCTCCCGGAAGTTATGATGGTATTCTTGACCGAAGCCGCTACTATTCGGTCGAGTAGCTCCTCAGTTGGCATCACGAGGCAGTGTGCACCCCGTAAAATGGCAACACATCATGGCGGCCTAGATGGTCACCCATCTAAGTGCCGACCACGCCCGACAGCGCTTAACTTCGGTGGTCTCACGGGAACCGGCGTATCCACTGCGGCAAGGCCGGTGCCCGGCACTTATTAGCCCAGAAGAAAAAAACCGATAACCAAAAATTCTATTGCAGAGAAGTGTATAAAGAAGTATTAATAAACTCCAGGGTTTTGTATGAATATATCTCAGAACTATTCTGTGCTACATGGTTCATTTTCACTAGCTGTGCATCATCGTAAGGCACTGCATTGGTGATGAAGCAAACATTTTTTTTTAACTTGAGCACTGACTGCAACATCGATTCCAACAGCATCCGGCCATTTACAGTCTCCTTATTTCATACTGAGCCTAAGTGATAGTGATGCTAACCTGTAGGAACCCATATTTACTCTCCGTTGGTTGGGTGGTTGGTTGGTTTGGGGAAGGAGACCAGACAGCGTGGTCATCGGTCTCATCGGATTAGGGAAGGATGGGGAAGGAAGTCGGCCGTGCCCTTTCAGAGGAACCATCCCGGCATTTGCCTGGAGTGATTTAGGGAAATCACGGAAAACCTAAATCAGGACGGCCGGACGCGGGATTGAACCGTCGTCCTCCCGAATGCGAGTCCAGTGTCTAACCACTGCGCCACCTCGCTCGGTACTCACCGTATCCCTGTGGCTAAGTGGGGTTCAGTCACATGCAGAGCTTCTAACTTGCCCGTATTCTCGGAAGCTTTTAAACGTACAAAAAGCTCATTTATATTCTCTTTCAATCTTCTTAAGCTCTAGCAAAGTAGATCAATTTTATCCTTCGGGAAATTGTTAGATATATTCTGCTCTTGCTGTATTCTCATTTATTTTAAGATTGCCTATGTATAGCCCGACTCCAACCTAAGAAATGTTTCCTTCTGGCCGTAGTAATTACAGAGCGATTGCCTTTGGTGCTTGTGACACATCTTATATGTCGCCGTGCGGTTCTAGGCGCTACAGTATGGACCCGAGCGGCCGCTACGGTCGCAGGTTCGAATCCTGCCTCGGGCATGAATGTGTGTGATGTACTTAGGTTAGTTAGATTTAATTAGTTCTAAGTTCTAGGCGACTGATGACCTCAGAAGTGTAGTCGCATAGTGCTCAGAGCCACTTGAATCATTTTTTCTTATACAGGGTGTTACAAAAAGATACGGCCAAACTTTCAGGAAACATTCCTCACACACAAAGAAAGAAAATATGTTATGTGGACATGTGTCCGGAAACGCTTACTTTCCATGTTAGAGCTCATTTTATTACTTCTCTTCAAATCACATTAATCATGGAATGGAAACACACAGCAACAGAGCGTACCAGCGTCACTTCAAACACTTTGTTACAGGAAATGTTCAAAATGTCCTCGGTTAGCGAGGATACATGCATCCACCTTCCGTCGCATGGAATCCCTGATGCGCTGATGCAGCCCTGGAGAATGGCGTATTGTATCACAGCCGTCCACAGTACGAGCACGAAGAGTCTCTACATTTGGTACCGGGGTTGCGTAGACAAGAGCTTTTAAATGCCCCCATAAATGAAAGTCAAGAAGGTTGAGGTCAGGAGAGCGTGGAGGCCACGGAATTGGTCCGCCTCTACCAATCCATCGGTCACCGAATCTGTTGTTGAGAAGAGTACGAACACTTCGACTGACATGTGCAGGAGCTCCATCGTGCATGAACCACATGTTGTGTCGTACTTGTAAAGGCACGTGTTCTAGCAGCACAGGTAGAGTATCCCGCATGAAATCATGATGACGTGCTCCATTGAGCGTAGGTGGACGAAACTAAAATGAGCTCTAACATGGAAATTAAGCGTTATCGGACACACGTCCACATAACATCTCTTCTTTATTTGTGTGTGAGGAATGTTTTCTGAAAGTTTGGCCGTACCTTTTTGTAACACCCTGTATACCCTGCACGGAAGTAAGGTAATCTCTCCTTCCCCCGCCCTCCACCCATCCTAATTCAGTTGCTGGCCATATGCAACATCAGCAGCAGGTATAATCCAAATGTGAGGGTTTGCTGCATTCAACAGCGAACCATTCAGATCTTTGTTTGCATGGCTGACTACAGTGTTAACCCAGAGCAGATCACGGAGCTGGAAAAGTTTTACAAAACTCTTGTGCGCTTGCTGTTGCTACTATCATTCCATCCAAGTATAACCTAAGTATTAACCAGGCTGCTCCCTGTTTTTACAACTGTAAGTACGTGACACTTATCATAAAAATGGTTGTACTATGCCCCTACGTGGTAGGTTTGCCTATATATTTCAGGATGCTTGCAACGTGGTATTATATAGGTAACTTTTCCTAGAACACTGGTCTACAGTCAACCAGTGACTGTTAACTAGCAGCAAAAATCTAGTATTTCTACTGGAGTTTGCTTCTGACTAAGTTTTAATACTAATCCTACGAGACTGCACCATAATTTGCTCTTTATTAGGATAAAGCTTTTCTCCACCTGTTTCAGGTAGCAAGCCATATTATATATTAACTACGAGGGACGTTCAACAAGTAATGCAACACATATATTTTCGCCCCCAATTTCGGTTAAAAAATTTGTAATTTGATGTGAGACATTTTGGAATATTCCCGCTTCACCCCTAGTGGTTTCATAAAGTTCGGATATTAGATATCTCTATAAGTAACCTTCAGAAAGACGTCTGTAACGGAGGTGCGTTCCACGATGAGATCTGTCACTCCGTTTCTTCTGGTGGAAAAGCAGATCATCGCAGATATACACTGACGATAGAGTACTTGAGGGAATAGACGCCTTGAATCCTGCAGGGCTGTCCATAAATCCGAAAGAGTACGGGAAGGGGGGACGGTGGGGGGGGGGGGGGGGTGTAGATATATTCTGAACAGTACGTTGCGAGGCATCCCAAATATGCTCATCAATGATCATGTCTGGGGAGTTTTGTGGGCAGCGGAAGTGTTCAAATTCAGAAGAGTGTTCCGGAGCCACTCTCTAGCATTTCTGGACGTCTGGGGTGTCGCAATGTCCTGCTGGAATTGCTTAAGTCCGTCGGAACGCACAATAGGGATGAATGGACGCAGGTGATCAGACAGGATGCTTACGTACGTGTCACCAATCCGAGTCGTATCTGCCCGCATCTCGTGGTCGTGCGGTAGCGTTCTCGCTTCCCACGCCCGGGTTCCCGGGTTCGATTCCCGGCGGGGTCAGGGATTTTCTCTGCCTCGTGATGGCTGGGTGTTGTGTGATGTCCTTAGGTTAGTTAGGTTTAAGTAGTTCTAAGTTCTAGGGGACTGATGACCATAGATGTTAAGTCCCATAGTGCTCAGAGCCATTTTTTTCGAGTCGTATCTAGAAATATCAGGGAGTTCACGTCACGCCAACTGCACGCGCCCCACGTCATTACAGAGCCTCCACTAGCCTGAACAATCCCCTGGTGACGTCAGGGTCCATAGATTCATGAGTTTGTCTTCATCCCCCCATTCGAGCAAGCAACATATCTCCAGTCATCATCAGTCCAATGTCAGTAGCCGGACTCCGTTGCCGACCGGTTCTAGGCGCTTCAGTCCGGAACCACGCTGCTGCTACGGTTGCAGGTTCGAATCCTGCCTCGGGCATGGATTTGTGTGATCTCCTTAGGTTAGTTAGGTTTAAGTAGTTCTGAGTCTCGGGGACTGATGACCTCAGATGTTAAGTCCCATAGTGCTTAGATCTACACTCCTGGAAATGGAAAAAAGAACACATTGACACCGGTGTGTCAGACCCAGACCATACTTGCTCCGGACACTGCGAGAGGGCTGTACAAGCAATGATCACACGCACAGCACAGCGGACACACCAGGAACCGCGGTGTTGGCCGTCGAATGGCGCTAGCTGCGCAGCTTTTGTGCACCGCCGCCGTCAGTGTCAGCCAGTTTGCCGTGGCATACGGAGCTCCATCGCAGTCTTTAACACTGGTAGCATGC
The DNA here is from genome assembly GCF_023864345.2 of Schistocerca serialis cubense. Classification (NCBI taxonomy): domain Eukaryota; kingdom Metazoa; phylum Arthropoda; class Insecta; order Orthoptera; family Acrididae; genus Schistocerca; species Schistocerca serialis. Next base: position 151,665,952 of record NC_064640.1, read on the forward strand.
CGCGACAGCGTGGACGTGAACCGTATGTGCAGTTGACGGACTTTGAGCGAGGGCGTATAGTGGGCATGTGGGAGGCCAGGTGGACGTACCGCCGAATTGCTCAACACGTGGGGCGTGAGGTCTCCACAGTACATCGATGCTGTCGCCAGTGGTCGGCGGAAGGTGCACGTGCCCGTCGACCTGGGACCGGACCGCAGCGACGCACGGATGCACGCCAAGACCGTAGGATCCTACGCAGTGCCGTAGGGGACCGCACCGCCACTTCCCAGCAAATTAGGGACACTGTTGCTCCTGGGATATCGGCGAGGACCATTCGCAACCGTCTCCATGAAGCTGGGCTACGGTCCCGCACACCGTTAGGCCGTCTTCCGCTCACGCCCCAACATCGTGCAGCCCGCCTCCAGTGGTGTCGCGACAGGCGTGAATGGAGGGACGAATGGAGACGTGTCGTCTTCAGCGATGAGAGTCGCTTCTGCCTTGGTGCCAATGATGGTCGTATGCGTGTTTGGCGCCGTGCAGGTGAGCGCCACAATCAGGACTGCATACGACCGAGGCACACAGGGCCAACACCCGGCATCATGGTGTGGGGAGCGATCTCCTACACTGGCCGTACACCACTGGTGATCGTCGAGGGGACACTGAATAGTGACGGTACATCCAAACCGTCATCGAACCCATCGTTCTACCATTCCTAGACCGGCAAGGGAACTTGCTGTTCCAACAGGACAATGCACGTCCGCATGTATCCCGTGCCACCCAACGTGCTCTAGAAGGTGTAAGTCAACTACCCTGGCCAGCAAGATCTCTGGATCTGTCCCCCATTGGGCATGTTTGGGACTGGATGAAGCGTCGTCTCACGCGGTCTGCACGTCCAGCACGAACGCTGGTCCAACTGAGACGCCAGGTGGAAATGGGATGGCAAGCCGTTCCACAGGACTACATCCAGCATCTCTACGATCGTCTCCATGGGAGAATAGCAGCCTGCATTGCTGCGAAAAGTGGATATACACTGTACTAGTGCCGACATTGTGCATGCTCTGTTGCCTGTGTCTATGTGCCTGTGGTTCTGTTAGTGTGATCATGTGATGTATCTGACCCCAGGAATGTGTCAATAAAGTTTCCCCTTCCTGGGACAATGAATTCACGGTGTTCTCATTTCAATTTCCAGGAGTGTATTTGAACCATTTGAGCGAATGTCGGTGTTGACGGCCCCAGGCGACACGTTAAGCTTTGTGTTGTGCAGTCATCAAGAGTACACGAGTGGGCTTTAGGTTCCGAAAGCCCATATCCATGATTTTTCGTTAAATGGTTCGCATGTTGACACTTGCTGATGGCCCACCAGTGAAATCTGCAGCAATATGTGTAAGTGTTGCACTTCTGTCACGTTGAACGATTCCCTTCAGTCGTCGTTGATCCCGTTCTTGCTGGATCTTTTTCCGGCCGCAGCAATATCGGAGCTTTGGTGTTTTACCGGATACCTGATATTCTTTGTCAATCGGGAAAATCCCCACTTCATCGCTGCCTTGGAGATGCTGTGTCCCTTCGTTAGTGCGCCATCTATAACACCACGTTCAAAATCACTTAAATCTTGTTAACCTGGCATCGTAGCAGCAGTAAGCGATGTAACAACTGTGCCAGACACTTGTCGTATATACTTGTTGCCGACCGCAGCGCCGAATTCTGCCTGTTGACGTATCTCTGTATTTTAATACACATGCCTATACCAGTTCCATCGGCGCTTCAGTGTTCATAGGCGTTTGCAGAATGTCTACGGAGATTTGTCAGTGAAGAAAAGCACGGTAGGTCGTTGTGCGAGACGTCTGTCATCATCGCAACAAGGTCGTGCAAACCAGTTCGATCTTCCGCGTGCCACACAGCCGGACGTTGCTATGATAGCCTCAGGCACATGAAGAACTGCTACGGCGTCTTCGTAGACACGCAAATGCAAACATTGTTCTCCATGACAAATCAAGGCCTCACACAAGTCAGCGCACCGAGAGGGGCTCACAAAATTTTATTGGACTGTTCTTCAGCCTCGATCTGGCACCTTCTGACTTCCATCTGTTTGGCCCAACGAAGAATGTACTCCACGAGAAGGAGTACGTGGACGACGGGCGGGTTGTTGATGCAGCAACACATTGGCTCGACCTGTAGGGTTGTACGAGGGTCATTCGGAAAGTAAGTTAGTTATGACACGTGACCGCGTTCTCCCACCACCGTCGCCGGCCGACGACTTACCTTGGTACTCATTCGTTTTAGTTTGGAGGCAACTACGATCCAATACGGATGCTTACTGCTTAGCTGTGCGACCTTATAACGTGTGACAAAACTGACGATCCCGCAAGGTGCGAGGTGCCTAGTGTTAACCTCTTTTTAAACGCGTAAAAATTCCGACCCAGCGAAATTTATAGACAGATAACTTGGGTTTACGGTAATGTGATGAACGGATCGTCAGTTCGGAAGAGGTGTATCACGTTTAATGGCGGACAGAAGAATGTTCACGATGAAGATCGCTCGGGCCGGCCCTCAGTTGCAACTGACGGACTCAAAGCCAGCACTGAAACAAACATCGAACAAGATGGCGTCTCACAATTACTAGACTACACTCATTCTTTCAAGACACGTGAGAGGCTGTGTTGTACGAGATTGTTAGTGCAGATCTGGGCTATAAAAAAGTGTGTGCCGTGTGGTTCCTTCGAATTTTGTCAGACGAACACAACCAAACGAATGTCAGCTGCATTGACGTTTCTCAGTCGCTATGAAAAGGATTTTGATGAATTTTTGAATCGCAATGTCGCTGTTGATGAGACTAGGATATCACATGTCACACCACAAATAAAGCGCCAATCAAAGGAATGGCATCAATCGCACTCGCCAACGACACAAAAAAAAACATACAAAGTAAATTTTGAGCATCACAAGGATTATGGCTACGGTGTTTTGGGATCGTAAGGGAGTCCTGCTCATCGAATACATGCGTGGAGGTGAGACCGAAAATGTAGCGACCTGCTAGGAGACCCTTCAGCGATTTCGTCGTTCCGTTAAAAACAAACGACGCGGAATGCTAACCAGTGTGTACACAATAGCATTTTATTGCAGTAAGCTACTTTGTAGTACGGTTCGTAGCTTTGGAGCCGTTGGGGGTGACAGAAACAGGATCTTGTATCGTAGCGGACTCATTCGCACCTGTCGCTAGCGTAGCCGTGGAAAGCGGTACCTTGTCAATTCGCCAGAGTATTCAAGCCCCTAAGAATCTAAATAAACCATATTAAATATGATTCAATTTAGTTAAAAGTCAATACACTGCCCTTCGTTATTAAAAAGAAGATTGTGTAAAAATCTCAGGTTTCTAGCTGGCATTGTTTCAGAGTTAGAGAAAATAACCAAAAACACCCCAAACCCACACTTGTAAGATTAAAGTCGGTTAGGATTAAAAACAGTTTGTCTTTTAGCATCATTTGGAATCATTACTGTTAGAACAACTTATTTAGATTTTCATAATTAAAAAACTTTGACTACTTTTCATTTTTTGTAAGATAAAAATTCAAGAAAAAATTGACAACTATTTGTTTTGTTGTTGTGGAATTAATGCGAATGAGTGAGAGTGTGTAAGTGGGACATACGTAAAGATTCAACATTGTATTATATACGCCATTACGTAACAGTGCCGTGGGAAAGTTGTGTTTTACCCACATTGTTGATGACGCATGTCTAAGTGTACTTGCTTTTGTAATATCAGCCAGAATAGCCGTTTACAAAGTAATTGTTTTCTAAAGTTATTTCAAGATTAGTTTTCTTTTCGTTCGGTTTTGTTAAACATTTTATTAATATTTGCAAGAAGAAGTGACGTAAATGCATCTGTGGATGTTGAATGGGGTAAGACAGTTCTAGCGCGAAAAAGAACTCGGAGGATTGTTTTGATTGGCTGGTCATTTGAACAACCAATCAACGTTAAGCATTTCCCGCTCATTGCAAGTAGTTATAGACCCTGGAAGGAACGGCAGTGATAAGAGTCGCTAGTCAGCTGTCGGACGTGCAGGTCATGTTGAACGCTTCCGTCTTTATTATGTGTAAAATGAAGAAATGATTGGCTTATCGCGTCCAGATTGTGTGGCCATAATAGCAGTTGCATTTACGTACAGTTTTCTGATGTTCGGAAGTTTTTGGACTGTTTTGTTGGAAAGAGAACCGCGTGTGAACTTTCTGCCTTTGTAAAATTTCGCGTGGCATGTTTCGTATTCGTTTATGGAATATTTGGCGAGCAATTTCTTTATTAGAAATCCACTGAAAAAAGACCGAATATGAAACTCGTATACTGTAGCAGAGTAATGACTGTAAATCTCGTGATAATTCGGATTGGACTTAAGTACATTCGTGGCTACCTTGTGTGTGTACTCGGTTGTCTGAACTGTGAGCTGAGGACAGTGATATTATTCGTTAATTAAATAGGGTCTGGTGGCAAGTTTTATATTGAACTTAAAGAAATAAAAGAACTTCAGGCAACGTTTTGACATTTTTCTAAAGAGATGAAGCAATCGCCCTCCACCTGAAAATTGTTATATTACAGGATAGTTTGCCACCAGAGTTTACGCGGACTTTGCAAACGTAAGTATTGACGGCGTATTTCTTCAACGCTGCTTTTAACGCCGTCTGAACAGTATCTACGTATGCAGAGAAACGGGCTGGTGATCAGACGCCGTACTGAGGTAGGTGGAACTTGTGCGGTGCACAGTACGACGAGAGACAGTGATCAAACAATTACGCCACAATCCTAACCCGCCCCGCCGGAAGTGGAGCTATCCTCCTTCACGGTAATATTCGTTCGCATGCAGAATTTCGTAGAATTTCAAATTTTGTTTCTAAACTTTCCTTCATTCCCCCTTTATTTGTTACTCTTTCCCCGTTTATATCATCTCTGTCTCTCTTCAGCTTATCTAATTCTACATACGCTATTACTCATTCAGACAGAAAAATACGAATCTTTCATCTCTGTACCACGATTTTCTTGTCTCATCTGCATAATCTACATGTCCATATAAGGATCTCATCTGGTACTTTAGTAGCTCACCCCCCTAGACTCACACCAATGTAAAACCAACCCACAATCTTCATCTTCACACGTTCCTCGTAACTGAAAAACTTATGAAATGTCCACGTTTGTCACACATGACAGTAATTTTTTATTTACGGAAAATCACTAACACACATTTAAAATTCTGTTAAGAAAGAACTGCTGAATAGCCGAGCAGAAATAATATGTATGCGGCCGCGGTGGCCGTGCGGTTCTCGGCGCTGCAGTCCGGAACCGCGGGACTGCTACGGTCGCAGGTTCGAATCCTGCCTCGGGCATGGATGTGTGTGATGTCCTTAGGTTAGTTACGTTTAAGTAGTTCTAAGTTCTAGGGGACTGATAACCTAAGATGTTAAGTCCCATAGTGCTCAGAGCCATTTGAAGCAAATAATACGTATCTTCCGCGGAGCAACAGAGGAAATTAACGACCGGACGGCAAGTGGACGATTCACCAGAGAAAATGAGTGTAAACTACGTGGCATAAATTTTTAAGAAAGGTATTAATTAGACACTGTAGACAAAATTTTTTACTATTTATCAAAATCACAAGTAGCATTCCGCACAGTAAACAGCTCCTGATGCCATCACATACATACTACCTGTTGCAGACAGTGTACTTTCCACTAAAGTGCATGGAAACAATGACTCAGTTTGTAAGCGGTGTGTTGTGTAATAAAATAAACTGCTCCTACTAGCTGTCAAGTACATCCCTGAATTATTAAGTTTTGCTGTCATACGTAAATCTGGTTGCCCAGAAAGCAAAATGGAAACGCTACATGATCATAAATATTTAATGGAAAAGTCACAGACTAACATGCTTAATTAATACAGGCACAACGGAAATGGATTTTATATAGCTAATTGTACAAACGTGAAACAATAAGTAGTTTTTCTCTAAGAATCTATAGGAAATTGTAGTGTGTGTTTGATTTTGGCTTATAACTCCAAACAGTGCAGATGAGAATCTACCCTTGTCTGTACTCACTGAATCTAAAGGTGAAAGAATAATTAAGTAAATGCTTTCTTGAACCGGTGAGATCAGAGCACAACATCAAAATAAAATCTGCTGTTGGTTATCGCAATTAGAAACCCCTTCGCTATCATATATTCCACCATACAAAATGGTTCAAATGGCTCTGAGCACTATAGGACTTAACATCTGTGGTCATCAGTCCCCTAGAATTTAGAACTACTTAAACCTAACTAACCTAAGGTCATCACACACATCCATGCCCGAGGCAGGATTCGAACCTGCGACTAGCGGTCACGCGGTTCCAAGTTGAAGCTCCTAGAACCGCACGGCCACACCGGTCGGCTCCACCACACACCTCACTAACATGCAAGACCATTACAAATCGTACTCTGAAGTCTGCAGTCTTGCACACAGCAGCCGATGACTTACCTTTCTTCATCTGAGACCTAGATACATGGAAAGAAACAGAGTACTCACTGCTAATGCTTTGCGACTGCCGACTATAATTAATTTACTTAACTGTTCGTGCCACCTCCGAGGATTTAATTACAAATTCGTCTGCAAAAAGTGTGCACAACATGGAAGCATGGCTGCATTTAGATGCTTTGGGTAAATACAGTGAATGAATCGATTTCGTTGGGACGCAGTAGTTTAGAGAAAATGTTCTAAATATGTATGAACATTGTTCTTAAAGAAAGGCAACAGATTTACAAAGCCTACACGGGTCCTCAAAAAGGCCGACACAAACACGATTCCCGCACAAAGAGTGATCGCAATCATAGGCTCTCAATACACAATTTCTAACCGACAAACACTCTTAACAACTTATAAGCTTCCATTCTGAATCAAAACGCACACAACCCTGGTGTAATGTTCTACAGTATTTATTATTTATTTGACAAACCGGCATTTCAACGCGTGGAAACATATCGTAGCACGTGTGGATGCGGTGTGATTGCAAGCTGACTGTGCCAATATTTAGAATGTACTTCTGAAGTAACCTGTGCATTCGCCTAACATTCTACACAGCAAGTAGTTGAAAGGATCTCATCCAACTGCTTCAACATTGTACAACTCCAAACTGGTTCGTAGATACACCAGAGAAAGCCAGATTGCTTCCAAATCAAACAGAAACGAACTTCACAGCATCAGCTCCAGAACAGAGCGACCCACAGATTACACTAGAGCAGCATGGCAAAAGACATTCAAACTGTAGCAACTCGTGTCTCCACAAATCGCGAACGTTTGCCGTTGACTGATGGCCTAAACCGACCTCCAGAGATACGAAATGCATCAGCGGAGATACAGAGACTGCTCAAAGAGCTTATTTTGCATAATCGAAACTGACTGTAGTAGCAAAAACAGGCAAAGCATTGCAAACGGATTCGCGAATCAAGAAAAGATAACACATTGTGAGCAAGAAATGAAATTGCAAATGAAGAGGACTTTTCAAGTTTATATACCATTGTTATAGATTTTTAGTTAGTTAAAGACATAAATAGTAAGAATGAAATGAATTAGGGTATTGTCATGTCCCAAAATAGTAAACAAAGTATTAGAAGTACTGGTCGACTTTCAGTGCACACATTTGAGGTCAGCCTCGAAGGGCACAATAGGACAACCTGAATGGAAAAAATAGTGCTTTTATAAATACACGGTAAGTCAGTCTAATCTAAAAGCTGTAAATTCAACTAAATAACTAGGCATTACAATTACGAACACCTTAAATTCGAAAGATTGCGTTTTATTGGCAGAAAACTTAGAAAATGTAACAGACCTACTAAGGAGACTGCCTACACTACGCTTGTCCGTCCTCTTTTAGAATACTGCTGCGCGGTGTGGGATCCTTACCAGATAGGACTGACAGAGTACATCGAAAAAGTTCAAAGAAAGGCAGCACGTTTTGTATTACAGCGAAATATGGGAGAGAGTGCCACATAAATGATACAGGATTTCGACTGGAAATCATTAAAAGAAAGGCGTTTTTCGTTGCAACGGAATCTTCTCACGAAATTCCAATCACCAACTTTCTCCTCCGAATGCGAAAATATTTTGCTGACACCGACCTACATAGGGAGGAACGATCACCACGATAAAATAAGGCAAATCAGAGCTCGTACGGAAAGATATTGACGTTCATTCTTTCCGCCCGCTATACGAGACTGGAATAATAGAGAACTGTGAAGGTGGTTCTATGAACCAACCACTTAAATGTGATTCGCCGAGTACCAATGTAGATGTAGACAGGTGTTGTAAGTAGGCTGTTTAGGTTTTTATATTGGTAACGCCACGTAGCGCTATGTATGAAAATCACTGGCTGTGCTGTGTGCAGTCAGTGGCTGGATTGCATTGTTGTTGGCTATTGTAGTGTTGGGCAGTCGGCTGTTAACAGCGCGTAGCGTTGCGCAGTTGGAGGTGAGCCGCCAGCAGTGGTGGATGCGGGGAAGTGAGATGGCGGATTTTTGAGAGCGGATGATCTGGACGTGTGTCCATCAGAAACAGTACATTTGTAAGAATCGATGTCATGAACTGCTATATATATTATGACTTTTGAACACTATTAAGGTAGATACACTGTTTGTTCTCTATCAAAATCTTTCATTTGCTAACTATGCCTATCAGCAGTTAGTGCCTTCAGTAGTTTGAATCTTTTATTTAGCTGGCAGTAGTGGCGCTCGCTGAATTGCAGTAGTTCGAGTAACGAAGTTTTTTATGAGGTAAGTGATTTGTGAAAGGTATAGGTTAATGTTAGTCAGGGCCATTCTTTTGTAGGGATTATTGAAAGTCAGACTGCGTTGCGCTAAAAAATATTGTGTGTCAGTTTAGTGTTGATCAGAATAGGTAAAGAGCGAAATGTCTGGGTACGTTCAGTTTTTCTCAGCTGTTTGAAAATCAAATAATGTAAGAGATTTATAGGCACAGTAATTCAATAATTTTTCTAATTGGACGTTTCATATGTAGACCCTTAGCCGAGGATACCCCACTGGAATCTTCTGATTTTTTTCTTGTAGTTAGTGTAGCTATTGTTTATTGCTAGCGCGTAATCATAGAGAGAATTTCCTTTGTAGTTGTAATTTTTCATTGTTGTACAGTAAAACAGTTGTGGCATGCATGTAGATTTGCACCAAGTATTTCGCAGCTGCGCTTGCAATTAACTAGATATTATTTTCAGTGCTATGGTAATGTGTTTTCTTATTTTGCTCTTCAAATTGTGCTTATCTGTGTCATCGTGTGAAATATTGTGACAATAATGGCGTGTGAAAAACGTAACACTAGGCTCCAAAATAAACTGAGAAATAATAGTGACGACGAGCGTAGCTTACCAGCACCGTTGTGTAATGAATTAACAGACATTCAAAGTGGTAATTTGGTAATTGTGAATAGGGAAATGGAGCGGGCGGCAAATAATGGCGTAGACAGTGAAACAATTAGTGAACAGGGAAGCATTATCGATCGATCGGTCAGCAACAGCTCGCCTCAGGAATCCGAAATGACAGGACACAATCTTGCAAATACTGTAGATTAAGGTTTTGGGTCCTCACAGTTTTCTCCAATAAGTCAAGACACATTTTCTGCTTGTCAAAATGTGAATGTTGCCGGTGCAAATTAACTGTCGAAAAACACTGAGGAACATGTGCCAGGCACCAGTGCATTGTTATTACAATTAATACAACAAACGGGACAAACACAGCAAAAGCTTCAAAAGTTAGACACAATGGAACAAAATCTTCAAAAGTTAGACACAATGGAACAAAATCTTCAAAAGTTAGACACAACGGAACAAAATCTGCAAAGGTTAGACACCACGATTGAACAAACACGTGAAGATTTAACTACTGAGTTACATAAAATCGATCGAAATGTCAAAAAGTCAGTAATGACGTAAAAACACAAATTTGTGAACATTTCCTACCTATATTCTCGCGGCATGAAAATACATTACAGAATCACGAAGCAGCCATAAAAGAACAGCAAACTATTGTTCATGAAAATCATGAGACCAGAAGAGTACGAACAAATTAGGAAATTCAAACAAAATCAGAATCACATTAATACGCAACACCAAAGACAAATCCGGGAAGTACAAGATCAGTTGACACAGGCAATACCAGAATAACATATTTCAGAGGACACTCGCGCTCCAATACGGGAAGAGGGACATAGAAATACGGAACAGCCACAAAAGAATAACACAGGGCACTTCGGAAATTATGAAAGGAATTGGCAAGGTACACCGAATTTTGAGATGGATCCGCCGAAACGACGTAACAATGACCGACATGCTACTCGCCGGCAAGATGATATTGACTATAAGCTGTTTATTACTACACGCAAATTCAAAACATTTAAGAATTCCGGCAACGACATTCATCCACTAGTGTGGCTCCATCAATTCTCTCATTGTTTTCCTCCCAACTGGTGATTAGAGCACAGATTAGAATTTATGTGTGGCTGCTTAGAGAATGAACCAGCTTTAAGAATGCGATCGGTCATTCACGATTGCCACAGTGAAGGAGAATTTTACCATGCCTTCCTGTCTTCCGAGTAAAACATGCCATCATAATGATGAAACATTTCGAACAATCTCAATTTTCCAGTCTTGTGAAATATTTAGAAGACATGTTGCACAAGAATCAGTACCTGTCAAACCCTTACAGCCCCTCAGAACTCATCCCCATTTGCTTAATGAAATTGCCTGAACATTTAAGACATATTATTTTGGCAGGACGTTGCAAAGACGACATTGAAGCTTTTCAGGGACTGCTACAAGAATTGGAAATTGACACTGACAATTGCGGAACGCGTAAACAGGCGCACAACAATTACTGGTCACATCCGTCACAATTCCGCGATGACAGAAATAATAACTGGACACGAGTAGGCTATTCTTACAACGTAGATCGTGACCAAAATAGACACCACCCGTATGACAACCGTTGGCAGAGTAAAAATAATTACAGAGAAAGATCGCATTTCCATAGTAATGACTATCACAGAGACAACCATAGTAACAGACAAAATGGGAACCAAAACAATTATTATTACGGGAGACAGAATAACTTCAGACGCAACGGTCCAGCGTGCAGTTACGATTCACGGAGAAATTCTCCACCACGTCACCGACAAGAAAGAAACTACAGGAACTACCGACATGACGTCACACGATATAATAATAACGACGGACCTGAATTGCATCAGAACTGGCGGGATTCAAACAGGGCAGGGCCCTCTCGGCAAGGTGAATTTGTAGAAGTTAGGTCTCCTAATCCTAATAACGACGCGTGCCAACAAAGAGACAGACAATGACTCGCACCACAGGCAGCTGCGTGCGCCGGCTGGCTCTGAGAAAAATAACATAAACGCTAACCTTGAAAAAAATCCAATATTCTTTACCGATGTATACCGCAGGATAATTGCGTTGAAGCTGGAGATCTGCATAGTCGTAAGAGTAAAGGTTTACACCACATTTCACATGTAAAACAGTTTATTGAAAGATAATTTGCTTTTTAACTTTGTCTTTGCCATATAACTTTTCACTTTACATTGCTAGTATGGTTTGTCAGACTTAAAATCTGTTAACATGCAACAATGTTTGAAGTTAAATATCCAGTCAAGAACCAAGAGAACTTATTTAAACAGAAATTACGAATGCATTGTTATAGTGAACAGACGTCACAGTGTTATTGTGTGTGTACATTCTTGCTTGTTAGTTGCACGATTATGTAACGACTATAAGGCTTACATAATTAGAACATATACTGGTACTACTAATGAGATTTTAATGCAACATTTTGGTTTACTTGAAAATACATTCTGGATTTAAAGTACTTTCTGTGAGATTAAAGATGACTTAGTATTTGGTTTCTTTGACAGCTACACGATTATATCACGAAGCTACAAATGTGTGACACAATTTACATTGTTGCTTTTGCGGTGCATCTGTTTTATATCTGCACAGTTTTTCTGTATTATTCTGGAAAGTAAAACATGTTTTAGTAGTAACTTTTGTGGTATAGCTCCAATGAGACAGCCTCTTCCGTAGCACAACAATACGTTACAGTACAGTACATTCTTCATCACGGCAATAAGCATAATAACTACGATATCTATACGCAAAGCAATTTACTTTTGTTAATGATGAGGTGAGTATATTGACTTCAGCAGAACTTTGCTTACAGTGGACGATAACTACGACACTTATAAAGAATTATCCTAACAATACTGTCGCATTTCCTGTAACGTGAGATACCAAGTGAGACACTTGGTGTCCATCACCAAAAAGACCTAAAGAAAAACAAATTTCGTTAAATGTGTGTAGCTGATGTATCAGTAGGTTGCAGAACCTGAAAATGTCTTCTTGATCATCTTAGCAGCACCAACGCATGTTTTTAAGGTTTACACCGAGTGGAATGGTACTTTATGAACACCACAAAAATTTAACGAAGCTCAAATTTCGTTAACTGCCATTGATTTTCAATTACGACATACATTTAAAGTTATATAGACGTGAAAAAAGATCTTTATCACTACTAAGTTTTACTGAAAAATTTTATACAGTTATGGAGTCTGATATAAGAAATCATTAAAAACAAGTAATATTTTTAAGGAATTTTAAAAGATATAAAGTAGCAGACTATATGACGATATTTCCAGAAGGTGGGTACAAATTATCCGCACCCTTTGGTACTCCCAGAGCTACGTGAAACACTTTACTGTTCTAGGACTGAACTGTCAACGGTTTCATCCACAACAAAAATATGATGAACAGGATGAAATTGTTTCTCTTGCAGTGTTTTAAAGGTACCACAAAACTTGTTTACGTTGACTTTATTAAAAACCTGGCCTCTAGCGATTGAGGCAGGCTTCCTATGACTAATATCTGTGATGAATTTGCCTGGCAGCATCGGCTGTTTGTTAAAGTGGTGCGGCATTTTGTTTGAATGGGGCAACTGGAGTGCTACTCGCCGTAGATTATTCACTGTAAATTTTCCTTTTCACAAACCATCAAGGATTTCTTGTTCCTGTTCTTTACTTAACAAGCTCCATAGGCTTCCTACAAACTTTTTACGATATTCTGCATGTGTATTGTTTCCTAAGCTTCTTTCCAGGGTATTAGGTGGAACATGAAATTGCTTTGTTCCTGGAGAAGAAGGCATCTAGTCGCTCTTTACAATCCTCTTCACATTCTACATCGCAGCAGTTTCCCTCGCTTTGGCTGTGATTTCTGGACATATTTTATTGGGATACTAGGGCTCTAATCTCTGAAAGGATACCAAAGGGCTGCAGCAGACCGTTTCGAATCGAACTTTTGTATTAGACCAAATATAACAAAACATATTTGACTTTAAACAACATTAATTAATTAATTCAAAATACACTCCTGGAAATGGAAAAAAGAACACATTGACACCGGTGTGTCAGACCCAGACCATACTTGCTCCGGACACTGCGAGAGGGCTGTACAAGCAATGATCACACGCACGGCACAGCGGACACACCAGGAACCGCGGTGTTGGCCGTCGAACGGCGCTAGCTGCGCAGCATTTGTGCACCGCCGCCGTCAGTGTCAGCCAGTTTGCCGTGGCATACGGAGCTCCATCGCAGTCTTTAACACTGGTAGCATGCCGCGACAGCGTGGACGTGAACCGTATGTGCAGTTGACGGACTTTGAGCGAGGGCATATAGTGGGCATGCGGGAGGCCGGGTGGACGTACCGCCGAATTGCTCAACACGTGGGGCGTGAGGTCTCCACAGTACATCGATGTTGTCGCCAGTGGTCGGCGGAAGGTGCACGTGCCCGTAGACCAGGGACCGGACCGCAGCGACGCACGGATGCACGCCAAGACCGTAGGATCCTACGCAGTGCCGTAGGGGACCGCACCGCCACTTCCCAGCAAATTAGGGACACTGTTGCTCCTGGGATATCGGCGAGGACCATTCGCAACCGTCTCCATGAAGCTGGGCTACGGTCCCGCACACCGTTAGGCCGTCTTCCGCTCACGCCCCAACATCGTGCAGCCCGCCTCCAGTGGTGTCGCGACAGGCGTGAATGGAGGGACGAATGGAGACGTGTCGTCTTCAGCGATGAGAGTCGCTTCTGCCTTGGTGCCAATGATGGTCGTATGCGTGTTTGGCGCCGTGCAGGTGAGCGCCACAATCAGGAGTGCATGCGACCGAGGCACACAGGGCCAACACCCGGCATCATGGTGTGGGGAGCGATCTCCTACACTGGCTGTATACCACTGGTGATCGTCGAGGGAACACTGAATAGTGCACGGTACATCCAAACCGTCATCGAACCCATCGTTCTACCATTCCTAGACCGGCAAGGGAACTTGCTGTTCCAACAGGACAATGCACGTCCGCATGTATCCCGTGCCATCCAACGTGCTCTAGAAGGTGTAAGTCAACTACCCTGGCCAGCAAGATCTCCGGATCTGTCCCCCATTGAGCATGTTTGGGACTGGATGAAGCGTCGTCTCACGCGGTCTGCACGTCCAGCACGAACGCTGGTCCAACTGAGGCGCCAGGTGGAAATGGCATGGCAAGCCGTTCCACAGGACTACATCCAGCATCACTACTATCGTCTCCATGGGAGAATACCAGCCTGCATTGCTGCGAAAGGTGGATATACACTGTACTAGTGCCGACATTGTGCATGCTCTGTTGCCTGTGTCTATGTGCCTGTGGTTCTGTCAGTGTGATCATGTGATGTATCTGACCCCAGGAATGTGTCAATCAAGTTTCCCCTTCCTGGGACAATGAATTCACGGTGTTCTTATTTCAATTTCCAGGAGTGTAGTCACAAAGAGACTGTATGCGGGATGACAGCTTTGCGTGTAAATTGGTTTAGAAGTCAGTATGTAGAATTATATGTGATACATGGAAGCAAATAACTATTATCGTGATGAACAGACTGAAAATGAACTTCTTTTTCCGACGAGTAGTGTGACCACTTTTCCCTATCGCATGCCAAATTGGCATAAACGATACACTTAAGAACCTACCAAAACGAAACAAACAAGAAGGAACTAAAATTTATAAGCGAAAACATGTTTTTTAAACAACATCTTTTGAGTCGTACTGATACTGTAAAAAGTGTTACTCTGCGTTGAATTTAGATAACAAGAACAACATAAACGACTTACCTTACATCAGCCCACTGAAAATTATAGAAGCTTTTACTAAAGAGTAACGGAACAGCTTCTTCTGTCAAATACACTGGGAAAAATGATGGTGTGTATTAGTTTCAACACTTCTCTGCAGGAGGCAGGACTGTTCAGGCAGTGGGTCCAACGATCATTGCTCCCAATCTGGCCACTTAACCCCACTTTCCCCTAATAGTGGAGAGTGCAATTGCTGAACAAATCTACTCTCTTCTGTGGGACGATAATCCTATTACGGTTCCTCGAGAGTAGTGGACAGTATTTAGTAAATTTTCAAGAAGCCAGTCGTGAGCCTTGACGCAACTAGTCAGTTTAATTCCTGATCCCAACTGTACTTTCGGGAAATCAGTACCCTCCCCATGTGTTCAGATGCATAATATTAATTTTTTTCGCAATAGATTACCAACAAGTACTCTCGAAAATGAAGCAGGGATGCCCATCTGGCACAATCATTATACGAGAGAGGACAGAAATTGTCTAAGCTTCGGAAGGTCATAACAAGCCCGGTTTATTGGCTATCATGGGCACACAGATGATAAAGAAATATAAAAAGTATTGACGAATGAAATAAGACAGGAAAATCATTTATAAACAAAGGCGGGTCTTGCTTCTTTACATCTTAAGCACTGTTGAGAGTATGAGAGTACAGCTGTGTACGTTTTCAAGTTGTATGTCTACGCCGATTCTGGGACACGTTGTTAACATTTGTGACGTCACATGACCGAGGTCATAGACCTAGGAATGTCATTATCTTTGCAAGTGACTTCATCAGTGACATCATCACTGACCGTCCCCCTCGTCTCCCCATCCATATCTACAGTTACAACAATCCAGTATTCAAAAATCCACGACGGTGGAATTAGTCCAAATGGGTTAGTGGAAAATTCGAAAACCCCTTCCCGGCATCCATCTCCAACCAATCACACAGTGTAGTATTCCTTATCTCCAGCCAATCACAGTGCTGTAAAAATCGAAGATGGCAGCAGAGGTCCAATTGCGTTGGTGGAAAATTTAAAAATTCCTCCCCTCCCCCCCCCCCCCCCCCATCGCCAACCAGTCATACAGTGAAGCACTGCATACGTTCAGCTAATCATAGCTAAGTATTAATCATATAAGAGGGTTGATTCAAATTAGTTGTTCCATACTTTCCACACTCCTCTCCTCTCCTCCATATCTCCAGCCAATAAGTTTTTAGTCTAAATAAACGGTGTCAAATTACTTTATTTCCGACTTAAACTTACCCTCCTCCTTCTCTTTCCTACAAATCAGAATGCAAAATGATGTCAAATTACATTGTTTTTGACATTCACATCATGTCATGCCCCCTCCCATTATTATCTCCAGTCAATCATGATGGTGGAAACGGACCTTTTGGATGTTTTATGCTGTAGTACTAAAATGATGTATAACAAATGGTGTCAAATTACATTATTTGTGACGTACACTTCCCCACCATCCTCCTTTTTCCCACCAATCAGAGCGTAATCTTTAAATCGTGTCAAATTACATTATTTGCGACATATACATCAAGTCACCCCCTCCCCCTTCCTTATCTCCAGCCAATAACGATGACAGAAACAGACCAATTGAGTACTCTTCCTTCTTTTTTCATACTAATCAGAGCGCAGTATTTAAATGATATGTATAAATGACGCCAGCTATCAAGTAGAAATTACGTATATTGTTTCCTTGAAACTCGAAGATATTCAACTTCATGGATATTTCATGGATTATATATGTAAAATTTCATCTCTGTAACTCAGATTCTGTGCTCCTTACAAACTGGTAGTCTCTCTGTAATTATATGTCAAATACTATGCTTTTTAAACTCTACCTAAATCAAAGAAGCATTATCTCTGATTTCATACGTCAAAATACTGAGCACAACTATGATCCCTCTCATGCAAAGTAATCTCTCTGTCTCTCTCTCTCTCTCTCTCTCTCTCTCTCTCTCTCTCTCTCTCTCTCTTTCCCACACACACACACACACACACACACACACACACACACACACAGAGACAGACACAGACCATGCAGACACGGACACAGACACACAGACAGAGACACACAGAGAGACTCAGACAGAGACAGACATACACACAGACACACCCAGAGAGACCCAGACAGGGACAGACACACACAGGCACACCGGGAGACATACAGAGAGATACACAGAGACACACACAGAGAGAGACACAGAGAGAGACACTGACAGAGACAGACACACACACACACACACACACACACACACACACACTCAGAGACACACAGGCAGAGACAGACACACATACAAACACAGACACACACACACACACACACACACACACACACACAGAGAGAGAGAGAGAGAGAGAGAGAGAGAGACAGAGAGACAGAGAGACACAGACAGAGACAGACACACACAGAGAGACAGAGACAGACACACACACAGAGACATACACAGAGAGACACAGACAGAGACAGACACACACACAGAGACACACACAGAGACACACCCACAGACACAAACAGACAGACACAGACAGACAGAGACGCAGACACAGACACACAGACAGTGACAGACGGACACAGACACAGACAGACACAAACAGACAGCCGGCCACGGTGGTCTAGCGGTTCTAGGCGCTCAGTCCGGAACCGCGGGACTGCTACGGTCGCAGGTTCGAATCCTGCCTCGGGCATGGATGTGTGTGATGTCCTTAGGTTAGTTAGGTTTAATTAGTTCTAAGTTCTAGGCGACTGATGACCTCAGAAGTTAAGTCGCATAGTGCTCAGAGCAATTTGAACCATTTGAACACAAACAGACAGAGACACAGACATACACACACAGACACACACAGCTCTGTATTTCATACATCAAATATGCTATACACTCCTTGAGCTCACATGCGCCTAGTAATCAATTTTCCCAGGAACTGCAACAGATTTCCCACGAAATTACCTTCTGTGCTGTCTTGTATTTAACTTTATTCATTAAATCTCATGCCACATATATTTTTGTGAAAATCTTTCCACCCATGTCTTATTATGAAATGTCATCTCTCATAACCCTTTACGAAAATGTACATCTCTCATAACCTTTTACGAAAATGTACATCTCTCAAACTTTTTGTCAACCACTCACAGACACACGTAGGATACACATGCCTGCGGCAGCGTATCGTTTCTGCTATAAGAGGCCGACAAAATTCCCAATGCAGAGAGAGAGAGAGAGAGAGAGTGGTCCAGAAGGATAATTTCTGAGTGTCTCAGTTATCATGGTACGCCACAGCACAGCTGAGAGCAGACAGCCACTTGCTAATGCTGTGTGAAGGAAACAAACTATAGAAAATTCAAATAGAAAAATTTCTGCATACAGAATTTATTATAAAACGAATCGTTTTTTCATATTATTTTCATTTTTATAATTTTCACGATATATATTTAAGTATGTACATTAAATGCAGTCATCATTTTTTCATGTATTGGTATTATGTATACTTTTTCTAAGTATTTAAGTTTTTACGATAAAAACCAATCACATATTTACACTATACACAATTATGATTTTAGAGTGTTTACATTATTTATACATTGTGTCAACGGTTTTGCATTATGTACAACCACCATTTTTTTCCAATTTATTACATTTTTTACATTAAAAGCAAATCAGATACTTATAATGATCATTTCTTGTGCGGTAATACCTTAGGCCAGCGTATTTACCTTATAATCAAATATGTGCTGTTTGTCATTAAGAGCAGATAAAGATAATTTATGTTGTTTAAAAGTCGAATCAGCATTATGCTCCAAGAGAATGACAAACCGCTGAGTTGTTTTCAATTCCGAATTCAGGACGCGCTGCTTGTAATAGCCAATGGTGAGAGCAAAGACACTTCGACTGTCAAAATTTTATCGGTAAATTCTCAAAGTATTCGTGACGAAGTTCCAGAATTTACGGCTCTCCAGGAAATTTCTCGCTCTCATATTACTCACGGGACTGAGAGGTGGCTCAAAATCGAGGTAGAAAGCTCTGAGATGTTTAGCGATTCACGAAACATATATCTAAAAGACAGATTAGATACCATAGGAGAGGGAGTGATCATTGCAGGTGACAAAAATATTGTCCTTACTGAGATCGAGTTTGAGTGTGACAGTGAAATTATCTGGTGATGTATAATAAGTCTACGTGAAATCAAGTTAACTCTTAAATAATTTTACCGGCCACCCGACTCCGCTGTCATTAAGAGAAAGTCTACGGTCAGTAGCGCCGATATACCCAGATCATGCAGTATCAGTTGGAGACATCTTTAACCTACACAATATAGACTCGGACATCTATGGATTCATTACAGGGGGTACAGACAGACAGTCTTGCGTATATTGAAAAGACATATCAGACGCCATAGGAGAAAAAGTATTCATTGCAGCCCAAACGCAATGTAGATATTTTAGACCTTGTGGGCACAGACATGCCTGACTTTATCTATCATGTCAATATAGAGGCACGGATCACTGATCATGATGTAATCATACCGACTAAGTTTACTAAAGTTCGTAAGTCAATCAAGAAGGCACGGAGAGTATTTCTACAAAATTGTTAAGGCTTTCGTGGCCACTTGTTGACAAACTGCCTATTGGCTTCTGTCACGGGTTTTTCGGCCGACGTTTGTCTAATGATTTTACTGACGTTTCGCCAGCACGAGTGACTAGCATTGACAAAGCTTCACCGTCCATTGCCGGTGGTGAACTGGAGTCGAGCTCGCAGCCGCAGACTGTATGTACCTGGATCGCCGACGTACGAGGGCTTCTCTGCGATCATTTCCGGTGCGGTTCTCCTCTTCGTTACCTGCGACGGTCGTTCGCTGCAGTACGGGAAGCCAGGATTCGTTTACCTTAAGGTTTTCCTCTTTCTTGTTGAAACAGTTCGCGTATTTTTGTATTTCTGCAGCTTCTCTGAACAAGCACGTGTGATATCGCTTCTGTACAGTCAGAACTTCCGTGTCGGCGAATTTTATTACGTGGTCGGTTTCACTCAGCGCGTGCTCTGCAACGGCCGATTTCTCCACCTGTCCCAACCTGCAGTGTCTCTTATGTTCTTTGATCCTGGTGTTGATCGATCGTCCAGTCATTCCGACATAAACGTTTCCGCATGTTCATGATATACGGTATATTTCCGACAGTGCAAGTGGGTCCTTTGTTTCCTTTGCCGATCTAACACACTCTTTGATTTTCCTTGTCGGTTTGAAAATCGTCTTTACGCTATGTTAGCACAATTCTGTCCGTCACTCTGGGAATGTATGGCAGAAAGGCCGTACCCAACATTTCTTTTTCTGACTCCTTACTTCGCCGAGTGTTTGGCTCTGTTATACCGCATATATGACAAAGGTGAGACTCTTTCTTCAGTCGTGCTTAAGTGTTTGGGACCCACACCAGATTTGAATAAAGAAGCAAACTGAATCAGTTCTGAGGCGGGCTTTTATATTTGTTACCGGAAATGCTTCAGGACCTTAAATGAGAATCCCTGGAGGGAAGGCGACGTTCATTTCGAGAAACAATTTTGAGAAAATTTAGAGAACCGGCATTTGAAGCTAACAGCAGAACGATTCTACTGCCGCCAACGTACACGAAGATAAGATAAGAGAAATTAATGCTTGTAAGGAGGCATTTAACCATTCGTTTTCTCCCTCACACTTTTACCAGTGGAGCAGAAAAGGAAATGGCTAGAAGCGTAACAGTGTACCCTTTGTGACGCAGCGTTCGGTGCAGTGAGGAGTAAGGACGTAGATGTAAATGTATTTGCAGTCGATTGTCTTATACCTTTTACATTGCGCGTTATGCGCCCAAACTCGGACTCAAGCGCATATATTTTCGCATGCAGGCCTACAAATTCTATGTTGTGCTGCTCATTCGATTCCTATTTCATTAAACTAACAACTTTTATATTCATCAGCAAAATATCATATTAATTACCCCTAGAAATCCCGCATACGCACGTCACTCCTGATGTTCCCATAGATACATGAAGTCTATATGTGGTGTATGAGTCTCTTAGGGCTTGTGTAGCACTGTATTAAACAGTTTGGTGGGAATTTGTTTAGTAAATATCCATAATGGAAAATGAAAAGAAGCGTTTCCGAAATGTCTGAAATCGCCATTCCGACTATGAATGGTTTATCAAAGACGACGTTAAAATGGCGCAACTTTTGTAGATTAGGTTTTGTAGTTAATTCAGGTGCACCGAACTTATCCTGTTGTGATGTTGAAAGTCTAACGTCCTACATTTTCCGACTGTTTTGCATAATTTTGCCGAATACAGCATTGTTCATGAGTTTGAAGAAGGTCTTCTCAAACTCATTCCACATTTTCAAGCAGTTTTATGCGTTATTCTCTAAGTATTGCTCCATCCTGGGAGCTTGTCTAAGTAATAAGATTTGATGAATCTTTTTCAGAATCTATTTTTTTCAGGTACTACTGTTTTAGATATCTGTAGTGAATGATATAATTTCCCTTGTCATTTAAAGTCGAAAACGATTTCTTTGATTTCTTATTGACTTGTGTGGTGCCATTTTTTCCAGCTGTAGTGGTAAATATGAAAGTACGTTGCGAATACTTTCATGGTATTCAAGATCTACTTCGCGGAATGAACCCACTGTTGTAATCATCAGGTAGCATTTATTTCTCTGAAGTGGAACAGTTACGTTCTACCTTCTTCGACTAAGTCGACACATAAGCCACTGTATGTTCCTGGTTAACGACAAACTATTTCAAAACATTTGCTACATTACTTGCATCACACGAGAGGATGAACTCTTGTTTGAGGTTTGGAATTACCAACACAGGACTTCATATCGTAAAGTCTTTCAGTTTCTCAAATGCAGCTTGATGTATGCTAACGTTCGAATTTCACTCATGCTTTTAGTGATCTGTTTATCGGTTAGGTAATATGCATAACATCCCTCACAAATTTTCTACAATGATTACAGCGGCCTGAGAATGATTGTCGCTTTTTCGTAGCCTGCAGTGGAACAAAGTCACGAGCAAATGATATTAGCCTGGATCAGTTTCTACTTCTTCCTGCGTAATTACATGCTTCAGATAGTTCACTTCCATCCAAGAGTAATGACGCTTATCGGCAATGAGTGTTGGGTGTGCTGCCTGCAATCTTTTTAAAAACTTCTTCCACTTGTCTCATGGGTTCTTCCACATCCTTTGAAAATACAATTATGTTATCAAGGTAGACCATAATTTTCTATGTTTCAGTTCCTGAAGCACTCCATCCAAGAAGCTATGGAATGTAGCTGGTGCATTCTTGAGTTGAAACAGCATACTACGATACTGGTAATGCCTCCATGGTGTAGTGAAAGCTGCCTTTGGCTGGTATTTTCGAAATACTTCATGGTGATTGTAGCCACTCATCAGATCTATGGTTGAAAAGTATCGACATTGACCCAAACTGTCGAGTGTTACGGTAATGCTAGGGATGGGATATGCATCAGTGAAAGTCACTGCATTGAGGTAGCAATAATCACAAGAGAACCTATACTTCTTATTGCCATCCGATTATTTGTTAGATATGATGACAAAGCTTGTAGGGCAGGGACTATAACTCTGTTCAGTTATTCCATCAACTAAGTGCTGGTAGATAAATTCATCCATCAATTGTTGTAAATGCTTTCGGGCACTATATGATTTCATTTACCACAAACTGTTGCTTCCTGTTGGTATCCTATGTTGTGTCACATGCTTCTCTAGTAAGAGACACATCAGATTGAAAAAATCCGTGAATCTACCTAATAAAGCTTCCCTTTCTCTTCCCTATCTTTCCTTACCACATTCTCACGTTCTGAAGAAGCTTATCAGTATTGTATTCCTCTAAGACACTCGAACTGGGAACGTTAGGTGCTCTGGTAGATTGACTTCATCTATACCAACTGTTACCAAACTGACGGGAACCATAAACGCTCCATCTATATCCGTAATGAATACTGCCTTCCACCATACACCATTTTAATTATTTAATTTCTCGTTCTATCCGACTGGTTCTACCACGCACGACAATTCCCTTGGAAAGTCCGTACTTACACTAACCCGGATCAGTTTTCCTATGCTTGCTGTTATGTTAATCTATGAATTAATTATCAGTGTTCTTGTACACAGTTTAACTGGCAACACCTTCATGACAAACGCATCTGTCGGCATTGTACCACTAGAAGTTGTCTCCCCAGTGGAAACAACATACCAACAAGCTCAATCATACGTCATAAAAGATCAATTACAGCGTCACGTTTATACAGGAAACCATGTCCGTGAATTACACAGTACCACTCACCAACGTGTGTCGATACTTCCATATGCTCTTTAAAACGATTAGCCCCGGTGCTAAAGAAGAGCACTGTTATTCCCAGAGATTCCACTTCATTGCTACCCACTTCACCAAGAGGTCCCGACTAACAAGTGACATATGTGCACTCATGTCCACCAAGAATTATTGTTATTCATTATTCACTGTGCCAAGAAAGCTGCCTTTCTTCTCTGCCCATGTAGTTGTTAGGTAATGTTTTCTTGGGAATGACCTTCGAATATTGCGACACTCCTGTTTTCGTTTGACGAAAGCCTGGTTCTGTTTATCCTGCTACATACAGTTCCAGTCACGTTCCCTATGCAAGACTAACCACGCTCAAAACACTGCTGCTGGCGACATTTCTTTTCCTTACGCAGGCCACCTGTCCACATCAGTAACATGTGGTATCATAGGAGAAGACCCCACGGTCACTCCGTTTCTGAGTGACAATATCAATCTCTTCCAGCTGCCTAGTATCCTGACAGATACAGAAAAATCACCAGTACTTTCCATCCTCACCTGTTGTGACATATCCATCAGAATACACGTTTGGAGTGCGCCCAAGGTCCTATTCTGAGCTTGCCACAAGAGTACTGTATCCGCCTCTGCGTTGTGCGCCAGTTCGTAAACCTGCGAGGTTACTTTACTAATTCTGTCAGAGAATGCCTCTTCTGCGTTAATGCAATGGCTTTTTCGCTGAAAAACCTGGCGCTGCTCTGCTTATGATACCGTAGGACAAGCTCTTCAGCCAGATGGTCAAATACCTGTGTCCTAAAGATTTCGTGGTACGTGACGTATGTTTTAGAGTGACATGCTAATTGTTACATGTACAGATATGTTTCATTAGACCAATGTCCTATTTTAGCTGCTGCCCTCACACCATCAACAAAGAGCGACACGTGATGGGATATCTTTCCAGAGAAAAGATGTAATATAACTGACTGCCACATGATCAATGTACGGGACAGGAATATTCAGTAACGTCTTTGTATCCCCTCCCTGGGACTGTCTCTGCGGCCCCACAATTTGTAACGCTCCCAGTTTCTTCTGCAACCCCTCGTTAACCCGTTTTTGATCTACTTTATCCTGGAGTATCGTCTCTACCTGACTCTTTAGGACTCCAATCCATTCACATAAAGTAGCTGCGCTAATTTCTGGCCGTTGTGTAACCTCCATTCTGAATTATGCTAAAGAGCAAATAAGAACCCAGTACAATGATACTATATCAGTAAGCAAAATGATTACAATAATTCTTCCTATGTATCATGGCCCAGTGGAAGTCACTGCACTCTTATGTTTCGTGGCAAAACCTCTTACAAATATGAAAAGTTACCGGCACTGTCGTAGCATAGTGTAATTCACGTCCCAACGAGCTACTGTACTGGCACTTAGTTCGCTGTCAATATTCTGTCTACAGTTACCTTGGAACTGTGACAGATGTGTATATTCCAGTGTTCTATGTAATGACACTCTTAAGTTTATATGAATATCCTGTCAGTTCTACAAGGCCCCAAAATAAAAATGAAAAGAAAACAAGTCAACAAAAATTAATCACACACTGCATCACATAATGACAGACGTCGATAATGGCTGCTGATGTGCAGATGTGTGTCATCAACAGAACAGGTAGCGAACGTAAACACTTCTGAGTGCAGATGATGTGAACAATTATATATATGAAGATGGTATCTGTTCTTTCGGACATGCCGCGAGTAATGAGTGTAATGGGCAGGGGCACTACGAACATAGTGCGGGACAATAAGTGGCGTATGTGGGTCTCCCGGGAGGCGTGTCAGAGACAAGTCCCTATCCTCTGTGTCCTCGGTGGCTCAGATGGATAGAGCGTCTGACATGTAAGCAGGAGTTCACGGGTTCGAGTCCCAGTCGGGGCACACACTTTCAACTGTGGCCTTTGACTTATATCACCGCCTGTATGCAGCTAGGGGTATTCATTTCATTGTAAACACTTCTGACGCCAGATTGTAATGGTTCACTGGATGTGACTCTTCTGGGGGTTTAGGATGGTAGAATGGAGAGGCGGTGGTGAAGACTTGTGACACGACCAAGTCGTCAATGAGACAGAACTGAATTAACATTCATATAATGCTGAGAGCTCTACAGTTATCAAGTCTCCTCCTCGGTATGAGCTGGTAGCAGTCGTTGTGCGTCCGCATCGCAGGAACGCACTGAGCGACTCGTCAACACCCATCATGGAATCTGTGGGCATAGCTGCTGGTGTTGCCTGCGGTCAGTCTCACGGCCTACGTCAGGGCGGAGAGGTGGCCGGAGTGTCGTCACAGCGTAGCGTGACAGTGGACATCCGCCAAACCCGTGCATCCTTGTTGAGCACACTTACCCAGAAATCAGCATACCCCTGATGACTATTATCATGATGGCGATAAGGTGAAAGTCCCAACAGCGACGTGGAGGACTGCTGGAGGAGTGGTGCCAGCATGCAGCTGATAAGACAGTACATGCCCTGCCAAGGAGTGGCAGCACGAGGCACCCTGCTCACAAGTCCGACAACTTGTAGTCTGACAGATTAGTTCTTTATCCTTGGAAGATCTGCCCAGCCCTCATCTTCATCCTTCACCGTTGTAACCTTCAGGAATGGCAGCTCACAGAGTTGACTTCCCCTCCGCAACTGCTTAGCTGTGGACTCATGGAAGTAGACTCTAAATGGGCAGAAGTTGGCAACAATTTGTCGTGCATCTACACGTCATCATGGAACTAACAGATCAGTCCATGCATTGCTATCAGTGATGCAGATGGAATGAACAGACTCTCACTCTGAGTTGAATGAAGGGGACCGTTACATAATGGTCGATGACGTGATTCCCTCATACGGATGACCTAATAAGCTCCTGTTTTTCAAGCTTGTCAGCCAGCGTTCTCTGTTAGTTTCAGAGCCTCAGAGCATTCTTTTATGCAACGTTTGGAGCCCGAAATACGTTCTTGCCTAGTCCTTAGGTGCGGGTTCTCCACACTGCTCCATTAACAGAATATCATTACACCTACTTTGCAGCTATATCATGGTGATGAGTCAGATATTCCTGACACTTTCTCTCACACAGTCTGTGGTAATGTGCTCCTTTCTCGTTTTCATTCTGGCATCCCTGAATTTTTATATTATTGCTCAACAGTTGCATACCATATGGGTTCACTACGCCTGAAAGACATTTCAGACAAATTTTATTGTTTGTCCTAACACTATTTTTCTGTGCAGCAATGAATTGTCTAAAAGGTATCAGCAGACTTCTCTGCGGTAATCATCAGTGTGTAACCTCCCCCTCACTTATCGACCTTAATGACAGTGAGAAATTAAACCGCGTGTACCTAATGGAAATTTGGGAAAAGCAATCGTCACCGAAGTTAATCTGTCGGTAAAGAGGGAGGAAAGGGTTACATCTAAATGAAAGGAAAAATGCAAATGAAATTCGTGGAAATTAATTTTGAAAAGGGGTAAAGTTAATAAAGAAAGTAAATATGCGGTCTTATGTTAACAATTAATTGGCGTTAATTAGATATGTGAGATTTGAGGAAAATTACGGTCGCCAGTCCATGGACAACTACTATAATAACTGAAAATGAAAGATTAATGCACATATATTTAGCACTAAAAGCGTGGCAACTGAAGGTTGACACGTGTTGTGTGAAAACTGAATGTTTGTCAGAAGTAATAAATTTTGCTACACTCTGACTTAATATAGCAAAAGAATTAATAAAACCGGAAAATTGAAAGTTAATTTAGTGACTGAAATTAATAGTGAACTTTGTTTCTGAAGCACTACGAAATTCAATAAATAAGGTTAGTCTTGGGCTACCTCAACAATCATTTCAAAAGCTACTTGAATCTACGCAAGTTAGAAATAAGAGATTTAACTTTGAATTTGAATTAAATGATTCTGAACAATTAACAATAGTAAAATTTAGTACGTACCAAGTTGAGCTACAGTCACAGGTAAGCTAAAATACGGTAACAAAACTCGCACTCTTAATATCTGCTTGTGTAATCTAAATATTGTAGCCAGCTATGAATACTTTAACTGAAATTTGAAATTAAAGCAGTGAAATCGAATGATATTACTTCAATGGTCCGCAGCTCGTGGTCGTGCGGTAGCGTTCTCGCTTCCCGCGCCCGGGTTCCCGGGTTCGATTCCCGGCGGGGTCAGGGATTTTCTCTGCCTCGTGATGACTGGGTGTTGTGTGATGTCCTTAGGTTAGTTAGGTTTAAGTAGTTCTAAGTTCTATGGGACTGATGACCATAGATGTTAAGTCCCATAGTGCTCAGAGCCATTTGAACTTTAATGGTGCCGTTTGAATTTCAACGACACTCGGGTTCATTCCGGAAAGGGAAGGGACCCTGCTTGGTAATGCAATTGGGACAATGAGCAACAAAGGATCAAGCTAAGTTGCTGTAATTTCGTGGGGTCTGCCATACAGCTCTAAAGCTTTACGTGCTTTTAGTGTTCCTTGTTGGTTGATTGAAGGTTTGAAGTCGTCGATCTGGGAGGTGGCGACAGTCACTCATTGTCGGCCATCGATGTCGCAGAAGCTGGATGTTGGCGCGCCTTCTTCTCGACAAGGTCACCAGTCGAAACGGGCTCTTGATGTGCCCCAGCTAATACTTCCCGTCCGCGACACCATGTCAGAAACTATCATAGCAAGTCGAGCGCAATTACACACTGCCAAACCCTGAAAGCGCGGCAAATCGCGGGAGCGTCACTCAACACACCTGCTCCACCGCCCTACTCGAACCAGACTCCCTCTCTCCCCGCGTCCACGCGGCAAAGTTGACACTACCAAAGATCCTAAACACTTTGGTTCTCCACATGACCTATCGATGTAATCGTTCGATAGCGTAGTTTTCCCTAGGCAAGACCCAGCGTAAAAATACAAATAGTATTTACAAAACAAACAAATTATACATATATATATATATATATATATATATATATATATATATATATATATATATATATTAAAACAATTACAATATATAAAGACACAGAAATATCATAACTTCAGGTAACAAAATAAGGAAAAAATTTATAGTACAATAGATGGAAATAGGAAGATACGCATTTCCGGCGTTACAGGTGCATGTGCATATAAATAACAGCATGAAGCTAATGAATCAATGACGAATGAAACCCTATAAGTCTCACCTGTGTTCTGAACTAAAAACTGCTTGTTTACAGGTAACACCAACTGTTCTCTCGATCAGTACGACCGTTGTGACAACACGGGTTTCTACGCAGAGTTAATTACTGACTTGGTTCATACAATGGCAGTGTACACAAATGCAGAGATGGCAGATTATCATTTGATGTATGGTTTATCTGACGGCAGTGGAAGAGATTTCCAGGACATAGGTGCCCCGACAGGAAAACGTTTGAAGCCACTGATCGTCGACTTCGGGAACATGGGGAATTTAAGCCTGGTACTCGTGACCTGGGGAGGCCCAGAAGGACGAGGACACCGCAAAGGGTGGTGGAAATTCTTCAAGGAATTGACTACGAACTCACCGTCGGTACAAGACATGTATTTGCAACACTGTATGTTGACCACGTGACTGTCTGGTGACTGTTACCTGAGGACCAGCAGTACCCATACCATTTACAACATGTGCAGGCACTATTGGCGTCTGCTTTTCCTACACAGGTAATCTTCTGCGAATGCTTTATTCAACAAGGTTCAAAATGGCTCCAAGCACTATGTGACTTAACATCTGAGGTCATCAGTTTCCTAGTGTTAGAACTACTTAAACCTAACTAACCGAAAGACATCACACACATCCATGCCCGAGGCAGGATTCGAACCTTCGACTGTAGCAGCCGCGTGGTTTCGGACTCTAGGTCACAGCGGCCGGATATTCAGCAAGGTGTCAATCCTAATTTTAGTGCGCCGGTGTTGTTCATAGATGAGACGTTGTTTCAGTGAACTCAGACTGTAAATTCTCACAGTCGCCATTGTATGGGCAGACGTCAATCGAAGCAAGTAATCAACCACAATTTTCTGTCAGTCGTTGGGCCGGTATTATTGGTGACTGTCTGGTAGGACCTCACTTTCTTCCATCCTGGCTCAGCAGACAAAATTACCATAATTTCGTAGAGAATGTTCTACCTGATCTGTTAGCAGATGCGCCTTTAGCTGTGCGACAAAACATGTGCTTCATGCACGATGGAGCACCTCCTCATTTTAGTATTAATGTTCGTCGGTTTCTTAAAAATAAAAAAAAGGTTCAAATGACTCTCAGCACTATGGACTTAACTTCTGAGGTCATCAGTCCCCTAGAACTTAGAACTACTTAAACCTAACTAACGTAAGGACATCACACACACCCATGCCTGAGGCAGGATTCGAACCTGGGACCGTACCGGCCACGCGGTTCCAGACTGTAGCGCCTAGAACCACTCGGCCACCCCGAGCGGCTCTTAAAAACAGATTCGGTGACAGATGGATACGCTGAAATGGACATATCGGCTGGCCTCCAAGCTCTACAGACCTAAATCCACTGGAATTTTGAATGTGGGGGAATTTGAAAGCTCTTGTGTATTGAACCCCAATACATGATGTTCAGAGCCTCCGTGCCCATATTATGGAAGGCTACGAAAACATACGCAATACTACAGGGATACGTTAGAGCATCCGAAATCCACTACGACGGGGGATTGATGCAAGAATGAATACCCACGGAGGGCATATTGAACATCTCTTGTGAGAAAGAGCTACATGTAGCATGGTGGTGTGTTTTGTTCGTGTGTGTTCCTCATGATAATTTAATTGGAGAAAATGAGTTGTAACATGGAAACAAAGCTTTTCCATACCCGTGTTCATATAACAAAACTATTTCAATGTTTATTGTTGCAACAGTGCATATGGGACACATGGAATGATGACATTTGAAAATCAGTAGCACAAGCGGTTCTGAGGTACCGTGTATCGACCCATGCTGAAACACCCCTATTAGTACATGCTGTAGTGTCCACGGGCGGCAATCCTGTCGATCGTACAGATGGCAAATCCTGTCCTGGGATACGTTAATGCCTGCGTGCCCGACCTGTTCACGCAATTCTGTAAGAAATGTTGACTGACAAGTCGCACGAGTCAGAAAAATGGCTCTAAGCAGTATGGGACTTAACATCCGAGGTCATCAGTCCACTAGACTTAGAACTACTTAAACCTAAGGACATCACACACAGCCATGCTCGAGGCAGGATTCGAACCTGCGACCGTTGCGGCAGCGCGGTTCCGTACTGAAGCGCCTAGAACCGCTCGGTCACAGAGGCTGGCCGCACGAGTCAGTTCTCATCCTATCATATCCCATACGTGCTCGATTGGAGACAAGTGCGGGTACTGTTCTGGCCAGAGTACATTGAGTTTCACGGACAGTGTGTGGGCCAGCATTATCCTGTTAGAACAACACATCACCTTCTTGTTGCAAGAACGCACAACAGAACGGGTCTAACAACACTGTGCACGGAGCGTGCGCTGTTTAGTGTCATCTTCAGAAACACCAAAGGTGAACGTGAGCTGTAACTTATCGCACCACAGGCCATAAGGCCTGGGGTTGGGGCAGTGTGTCTTGGAAGTATGAGCTCAGCAAGGCAGCGCTCATCAGGTCTATGTAGCACGCGCGAACAACCATCACTTGCGTACAGGCAGAACGTGCTTTCATTGCTGAAGACCACAGCGCGCCATTCTATTTTCCAAGCGATTCTTTGACGGTACAAGAAGAGCCGTGCACGTCGATGCCGTGGCGTGAATGGAAGACGGGCTAGGGGTGTGCGTGTCCATAGTCACACTGTTATTGAACTGAGCGCAGCAGTCAGTATTGACACGTCTGGGCTCACGAAGCCTCTTATCTGTGATGTGGTAGCTGTATGATCTGCCACTGCGGCTTTTACAACATGGCGATCCTGGAGGGAGCCTGTGTTGCGTGGACGTCCATAACCTCGTCTACGGATGTGAGAATGTTCACGTGACTACTGACACCAGCATCATAGCAGAACTGACGTTACCACAGCAAACGTGCATGGCAGTTCTCCGAAAGGACAATCTCGCCACTCGGAAGGCCGCGATTTGTTCCCTTTCACACCCGCTCAGTTGGCTGTAGGAAGCACGAGGCGTCTCCGTGGCATGGTTGCTATGCCACTACTCTACCTGTTATCAGTACATCTAATATCCCCCAAGTGGCGTAAGCCGTCATCGGATCAAAATCGACTTCGTCTTTCCAGGTGTACTAATTCTTTCCGGCAGTGTGCATTTAAAGCAGAAATATTGGTAACAATAATCTCCCAAATTTATAGACCGAGTTTCTTGAAATTTTACACGATACTCTAATAAATACTCAGCCCTTACCAGTTGCAGTGCACTTGTTGACGTGTCAACATGAGCTTGGACAAAAGTTTTCATATATTTTTAGGTTTCAGATACATATTTTAACGGTTTTTGTGATAATATTTACTATATAAGTGACTTATTAGTGGTTTCTTCATTCACCTCTGCCTTTCTTGTGTTGTGACCAGATATTTGTGAGTGTTTCGTATCGAGCAACTTAACCTCTTACCTGTGTTTACATTCCGCGCTGACCAGTTGCAGCTGTAGCGGCGCATCGAAAGCTAAGTACTAATTAATTGTTTGTGTATAGTGGTTTACTTAGGAACTTTTGTAGTCTTGAACCGGTGTTCTTGGTATTTTCTGGTGAAATAATTTCAGAAGAACCTTTTGGGAACGGTTTTCAGTTTCGTTACTGTGTCATTAGACGTTTGATTCTCTTTCTGTATTAGTCTTTTGTTATATTCTCATTTGTTGTTGATTAATACTGTTAATAATAGTAGTTACTTCCCTTGTAGAGTAAGTTTGTGATTATTGTAGTCAAGGTTTTAACATCTTCTTATTGTAGTAGCGGAACTTAGATAAAGTAGTTTTCTGGTTTCAAGAAGTGTAAAATTTTGCCATGAGTGAGAAGTGTGGGCTTTGCCGTAGGTTCGTGAGTAGTGGATTGCGGTGTGAGACTTGTTCGAAGTATTTTCACTGGGGGGAATGCAGTGGGGAAGCCAGTGGCCATTCTGGTGAGATCCTCTCCTGGAACTGCAGGTTATGTAGCAAGAGTAAGCTGATAGAGGAGCAGGAGCGTAAGATCTGTGCCCTTCAGGTGCAGTTGAAAAACGCACAGGAGGAGCTAAATAGGACGAGGAGGGAGAAGGGGGTTGGGGAATGGGAGCTGGCTGTTGGCAACAGATCTGCTAGGAGAAGAAGATTTTGTTTGCAATAGATATGACCAACTGTCAGAGTCTAGTGGAGAGGAATCTCTAGTAGCTGTAGATGTAGGAAGTGCAGCAGACCTCAGCAGTTACGGTGGCTAGGACGGTTGCAAAGCCGAAAAGGAAGAGGAAGGTTCTGCTGTTAGGTAGTTCTCATGGCAGAGGTGTAGGCCAGCAGTTGCAGGAAGTGTTGGCGAGTGAGTACCAGGTCACCAGCATTGTGAAGCCTAATGCAGGATTGGCTCAGGTGACTGTTAACATAGGGGGGTTATGTAGGGATTTTACTAAAGAGGATCAGGTAGTGATTGTGGGTGGGGCTGGTAATAGTATTGATAGGGATGGGGAGTATGACATAGATGGTGACCTGGAAAAGATAGCCACTCAGACTGGCAACACGAATGTGCATTTCGTGGAACTGTTTCAGCGTCACGATCGGCCTCATCTTAATACAGCCGTCAGGCGTAATAACATGAGACTTGGGGGTGCGCTAATGACAGAAAGCATGGGTCACATTTCAGTGGTGTCGGTGCAGTCTATCAGCAGGACGGGTTTCACTAGACATGGCCTGCACCTCAACAGGTATGGGAAGGGGAGGTTGGCAAAGCTTATAGGTGACAGCATAGGTGGGGGTGGTGGGATTACTCATGGGAAAATTCCTGCAGTAGTGGGTGTTAGAGCTGCACCTTTTCTAGACTGAAGTCAGCTGATAGGTATTCCTGCTTAAGGGAAGCCTCTCTAACAAAGGAACCACTTTTGACGAAGCTTAGGTATCCGAGTAATGAGGGAATTAGTATAGTTCATCAAAATATACAAGGTTTAGAGATAAAGTTAGTGATCTGCTTATAGATGTTGACTCTGAAATTATTGGTATATCTGAACACTCCTTAAATAAGGAGACAATTCAGAGGCTTCCTTTACCAGGATACAGGTTGGCTGGCAGCTTTTCTAGGAGCTCTGTGCGGTGTGGGGGAGTAGCCATGTATGCGAAAAACGGCATCCCATTTGAGTCAATTGATGTTTCAAAGCACTGCACTGAAAAGGTGTTTGAATGTTGTGCAGGTGTCGTTAAATTTAATGGAGCTAATCGTCTAACTGTTGTTATTTATAGATCCCCAGACTCCGATTTCATAACATTTTTGCTAAAGCTAGAGGATGTTCTTGGTTCACTTTATAGGAAATACAAAAAGTTAGTTATATGTGGTGACTTCAATGTTAATTGTATAAGTGATTGTGCAAGGAAAAGGATGCTGGTAGACCTCCTTAGTTCATATAATCTTATGCAAATCTTATTCTTTCCAACGAGAGTGCAAGGGAACAGTAGAACAACCATAAACAACATTTTTGTTCATTCCTCATTACTAGAAGGGCATTCTGTTAGCAAAAAGGTGACTGGCCTTTCAGATCATGATGCACAAATTTTAACTCTAAAAGATTTTTGTGCTGCAACACATGTTAAATATAGTTATCAACTGTGTAGGAAAGCTGATCCAGTTGCTGTAGAGACCTTTGTAAACCTTGTCAAGGAACAAGAGTGGCAAGATGTTTATAGCGCTAATACAGTAGACGATAAATATAATGCTTTTCTGAAGACTTTTCTCGTGCTCTTTGAAAGTTGCTTTCCGTTAGAACGTTCAAAACAGGGTACTAGCACAAACAGGCAACCTGGGTGGCTGACTAGAGCGATAAGAATATCTTTTAGAACAAAGTGGCAGTTATATCAAAACGTTAGAAATAGTCAAAATCTAAATGCAGCAGCCCATTACAAACAGTATTGTAAGGTGCTTAAAAATGTTATCAGGAAGGCTAAAAGTAAGTGGTATGCAGATAGAATAGCTAAGTCTCAGGATAAAATTAAAACCATATGGTCAGTCGTAAAGGAAGTGGCTTGTCTGCAGAGACAGGTCGAGGATATAGAATCAGTGCATAGTAGGAATGTCCGTATTACTGATAGGTTGCATATATGTACAGTATTTAATAATCACTTTCTGAATTTAGCAGGAGGACTATATAGAAACCTAGTCCCAACAGGGAATCATATAGCGCACTTAGAAAAAAGTGTTCCGAGACTGTTACCTGAAATGCTCCTCCATGATACTGACAAGAGGGAGATTGACTTAATAATTAAATCACTAAAGACCAAGAACTCTCATGGATATGACGGGGTATCTAGCAGAATATTGGAGTATTGTTCTGCGTATGTTAGCCCAGTACTTAGCCATATCTGTAACTTTTCCTTTAGGAGTGGTCGGTTTCCTGACAGATTAAAGTACTCTGTATTGAAGCCACTTTATAAAAAGGGAGACAGGGATAATGTTGACAACTTTAGACCTGTTTCTATTCCATCGGTGTTTGCTAAAGTTATCGAGAAGGTTGTATATACAAGGTTACTGGAGCATTTAAATTCACATAATTTGCTGTCAAATGTACTGTTTGGTTTTAAAAATGGTTTAACAACTGAAAATGCTATATTCTCTTTTCTCTGTGAGGTTTTGGACGGATTAAATAAAAGGTTGCGAACGCTAGGTGTTTTCTTTGATTTAACGAAGGCTCTTGACTGTGTTGACCACAAAATATTACTGCAGAAGTTGGACCATTATGGAGTAAGGGGAGTAACTTACAGTTGGTTCGCCTCTTACTTTAAGAACAGAAAGCAGAAGGTAATTCTCCGCAATATTGAGAGTGGTAGTGATGTTGAGTCGCAATGGGGCACTGTTAAGTGGGGCGTTCCCCAAGTGTCGGTATTGGGCCACTGCTGTTTGTTATTTATATAAATGATATGCCTTCTAGTATTACAGGTGATTCAAAAATATTTCTGTTTGCTGATGACACCAGCTTGGTAGTGAAGGATCTTGTGTGTAATACTGAAACAGTATCAAATAATGTAGTTCATGAAATAAGTTCGTGGCTTGTGGAAAACAATTTGATGCTAAATTACAGTAAGACTCAGTTTTTACAGTTTCTAACTCACAATTCGACAAGAACCGATATTTTGATCAGACAGAACAGTTCAAGTTCCTAGGCGTTCGGATAGATAGTAAGCTGTTGTGGAAAGCCCATGTCCAAGATCTTGTTCATAAACTAAATGCTGCATTATTTACCATTAGAACAGTATCTGAAATAAGTGACAGTTCAACACGAAAAGTAGTCTACTTCGCATATTTTCATACGCTTATGTCGTATGGTATTATTTTTTGGGGTAATTCTTCTGATTGAATAAGGTATTTTTGGCTCAAAAACGGGCTGTTCGAGCTATATGTGGCGTAAGTTCGAGAACCTCTTGTCGACCCCTATTCAATAGTCTGGGAATTCTTACATTGCCCTCACAGTATAAATTTTCTTTAATGCCGTTTGTTGTTAGCAATATTAGCCTATTCCCAAGAGTTAGCAGCTTTCACTCAGTGAATACTAGGCAGAAATCAAATCTGTATGTGGAATGCACTTCCTTGACTCTTGAGCAGAAAGAAGTGCAGTATTCTGCTGCATCCATTTTCAATAAGCAACCACAAAAACTCAAAAATCTTAGCAGTAGCCCAAAGTCTTTTAAGTCTAAACTGAAGAGTTTCCTCATGGCTCACTCCTTCTATTCTGTCGAGGAGCTCCTGGAGGAGCTAAAAAATTAAGCAAATACCAGTGTTACAATGTTGATTTTCTTTATTTAAACTTACGGCTTGTCGCCTGAATATGTTTTTTTATATTTCATTTTATCTGTTTCTACTATCGTGTTATAATTTCATGTATTGACTCGTTCCATGACCATGGAGATTTCTCCTTAATTTGGTCCCACGGAACAATAAATAAATAAAACGGACGTAGGCTATATATCTTGCTAACAACAACGTAAATATGTTATGTTAAAACCAATTGCAACTAAGATAATGCTGTGCTGTGAAAATGTATGGCATCGTTTTCTTTGTTGCAGTCAGTTTTAACGATAACAGGAAGGCATTTAAGCCGTTAGACAAACTGCTTCTTCCGTATATATGCGTTCGTCTTATACGTAATTTTAAACAAATGTTATATGCACAACAGTGTGCTATTTTGTTTTCTTCCTTGCTGTTGGTTTGAACAAATATCAGAAAAAATGTGTATATGGCTTATCAGGTTATTATTATAATACTACTACAGAATCTGAATTTTCCGAAACTTTTGAAATCTATCCGTTTCCATATAAAAGTACACGAAATATTGTCATTGGGGCTACGATCCTCACAGATACAGAAGCGGGAGAGTTCTCCTGTACCCTGTATACAATGATCCCAACAGATTTATCCACTCATTTTGAACGACCTCAATTCCAGATCAAGAATTTGTTGTCAGTAACAATAAGAAAGGACCAAGGTCAGAGAAAAGGGGAGGAGTTGGAGAGAGATTGAGGGGAGGAAGGAAACGGCGATAGAAAGGTGGAAGGAGGAGGGAGACTGATGGAGGGGTGACGAGAAGATTGAGAGAGTAGAAAGTGGAGGAGAAGGACACAGAGAGGAGGAGGAGTTGATGGAAAGAGAGAGGGGGAGGAGGAGGAGATGGACAAAGAGAGGGGTTAGGAGGAGATGGGTACACAAAGGGAGGAGATGGAGAGTGGGACATATATCTAATTCCCATATGTAGTTAGTAACTGTGAAGCATTGCTAGGTATGCTAGTATGTACACATAAGCAATATTTTCAAGTACAAAAGTTGTAAAATAGCTTTGCAAATACAGTAAAGTATAAATTTAAGAAAACTTTGAAAGAGATTGTTGGTAAATACACAAAAAGTCGTTAACGAGAAAGAAAAAAGTATTGTTAGTAAACTAAACCTTATTTTGTTATATCAATGTTTTATTTACAAAAGAACCTCACTGTTTCTCCTGACATTGGAACATCGCCATCGCACCCCCCTCAGATTTAGTTATAAGTTGGCACAGTGGATAGGCCTTGAAACACTGAACACAGATCACTCAAGAAAACAGGAAGAAGTTGTATGGAACTACGAAAAAAATAAGCAAAATATACAAACTGACTAGTTCATCCGTAAGATAGGCAACATCAAGGAGAGCGTGAGCTGAGGATCGTCGTGGTCCCGTGGTTAGCGTGGGCAGCTGCGAAACAAAAGGTTTTTGGTTCAAGTCTTCCCTCGAGTGAAAATTTTACTTTCTTTATTTTCGCAAAGATATGATCTGTCCGTTCGTTCATTGATTCTCTGTTCACTATAATAAGTTTAGTGTCTGTGTTTTGCGACCGCACCGCAAAACCGTGCGATTAGTAGACGAAAGGACTTGCCTCTCCAATGGGAACCGAAAACATTTGATCGCAAGGTCATAGGTCAACCGATTCCTCCACAGGAAAACACGTCTGATATATTCTATACGACACTGGTGACGGCATGTACGTCACATGACAGGAATATGTTGTCGACCCACCTAACTTGTACACTTGGCGAATGGGTAAAAAGACCTTGCCCGATTTAGGTTTTCTTGTGGATGTGATAATCACTCTCAAAAAAGTGATGAAAACATAAGAGTTTGTCACATAAACTGCAACAAATGAATGCAACAGTTTCACAGTCGTTCAGTTTTCCCTGTGCTCTGTCAAAACATATGTTTTTAACGTTTTCAAATTTTTCCGTGTGTAGACCGTCAAATCCTGCATATGTCTAAGCAAATCTGAACATGGCCTGGAGTTTAGGAGAGCGAAGTTGATTTCGTGTGAGTGCCTGAACTTTGATAATTGTCTGAAAATAAAAAATTAAAACTTTCACTCTATGGAAGACTTGAACCTCGGACCTCTCGTTCCGCAGCTGCTCACGCTAACCACGTGACCACGGTGCTCCTGAGCTCAAATTATCCTTGATGCTGCATATGTTGCACATGGACTACTCAGTTTGTATATTATACTTATTTTTTTTCCTTGTTCCACACAATTTCTTCCCGTTTTCTCCATTGATCTGTGTTCAGTTTTTCAAGGCCGATCCACTGTGACAACTTATAACTAAATCTGAGGGGGGTGCGATGGGGAGGTTCCCTTGTCAGAGTACAATTGACCTTGCTCATGCAATTGAATTATAGGAGGAACAGGTTGAAAGTTATCATTGACAGTCCAGAAATTAAATATTTATTATTGTTCGTAACAAATATGATACTCTGACTATGGTAAACAGACT
This sequence comes from Schistocerca serialis cubense, assembly GCF_023864345.2. Classification (NCBI taxonomy): domain Eukaryota; kingdom Metazoa; phylum Arthropoda; class Insecta; order Orthoptera; family Acrididae; genus Schistocerca; species Schistocerca serialis. The sequence continues at coordinate 151,704,892 of NC_064640.1, forward strand.
TCAATTCCCATCGGTCTAGACTGAACGAGCGAGTTATCACAGTGGTTAGCACACTGGACTCGTATTCGGAAAGACGACGGTTCAAACCTGCGTCCGGCCATCCTGATTTAGGTTTCTCGTGGTTTCCCTAAATCTCTTAAGACCAATGTCAGTTCGGTTCATTTGAAACGGCACGGCCGATTTCCTTACCCACCCTTCCCCAATCCGAGCTTGTGCTCCGTCTCTAATGACCTCGTTGTCGACGGGACTTTAATACGAATCTCCTCCTCCTCCTTGGTCCAGAGAGAAAGGGGGAGGAGGAATGGGAGAGTGGTACTCATTTTACCACGATTTTTATGTCACGCTGTTGCCCAATATGTATGGGCGGGGCAACAGGTTACATCCTGACAAGAGTAACACATAAAGATATTCTAAGGCATCGCCGACCACGTCACAGGTACTGGGTTCTGTCCTAACCTTGAATGTATAACACACAATTGAAATAAAGGGCGTGCCCGGGGCGAGGTGTGTGATCTTGAATAAACCTTGTGAATATGCCTCAGGTGTAACAAAAGACCCCAAAAGTCTTAGCCTATCATTTTAAGTCTTATCAGTTACCCTGATATGTGGACCATATGCTTTTACTGCGTGACCATCCACAGTGTAGGTTTTATACATGATAAAATATTTTTAAACTAAAAAAAAGGCATTAAAATTTTCGAAAAGTCTGTTTGGTAGCCGCAGTGCACTCTATTACAGGATCACACCCAACAGGATTCGCGACGATTTGATAAGTGTGGCCGAACATGCATTCCGAGCCGACTAGAAACTGATCAGCACGCCTCTGGTTTCCTACCTCGTATCAAACCAGGCAATATGTTGCGTTTTTGGCGGTTAATATATTTTTCCAATGCCTGCACATTAAACAAACCACTGCACAATGACAAAACAAGACTCTCTGTGTGCCATTCGAATACCAAACACGCTACACTGGCACAGGTCACTAAGATTTCTTATTGGCTGACACACGTCGCTCGCCAAAGAACGTCGCTTGACTACCCATTTCGACTGCGCAAAGACTGTCATCACCTCAGACATCTATTAGTGGCCATAGATTAGTTTGGCAAAAGTGTTCGCGAGTTTGTAGACGCGTAAAATAAGAGGAGCAGAAAGTTGTCATATGTTACAGGCAACCTTCAACTGAAAGAGTATAAGCGTCTTTGACATTTGTATCGTACAGAATGTTGTCCTCTTATTGTGTAAAGTCTTCTAGTCAGTCATCAAATTTGTAGGTCAAGAGGACGAAAGATAGCCACAATTTCATCTGCTAAACATTAACAGACTATAAAAACGAAGATGAAATGTGAATCTCTAGTTAAATTAGACATTTTAAATGACATAGTACTTAACTAGAAAAGACATCTTCCCTTCTTAACATAAGTCACCTGGCATGCAAACATCGTAGAAGAACGATATCAGACGTCGAAAACTGCCCCAAGAGCTGAGCCACTTACCCAAGATCTTCACCAAATAAATGAAGTGTTCTTTAGATAGAATTATAATACGACCCCCGACGAAGAATAGGAAAATAAATTTGCGTTTCTGCCATGCTGCGACTCCGTGCAGTGCAAGATAAGCCACCTGCTGAAAATGGCCTAATAAAGCAGCAGGTCTGAAAACACTTCCGGTCTACAAGTTGACTTGCGAGTGTAGCCAATCTGACGTCGGGCAAACAGAACGCAATATAGAACAACGTAGGAAGGACCATGTGAGGTTTTATGGGCAAAAGTTCTCTGAAAACTGCGCCATAGGTGAGCATAACGTAGAAAACGGCCACCGGATGAAATTTGACAAAATATCTGTCGTGGGTCGCACTAACGACTTTTGGGACTGTCTGATTAAATAAGTCACTGAAGTAAAAATCCCTGATAGCGCCCGTAACAGAGACGGCGGCCTGCAGCTCTGAGTGGAATCCGATCTAGCGATCACGAGGTTGAAACGGGAGCATTGGAGTCAATGTGTGCCCATATAAAACTTCGTAGTGGGCAGTTAGAGCATATAAGGGCGAACTAGCAACCAAAAGCAGTCGTTGCACTTCATAATGGCCGAGAAGTGCTACGTCGCTAGTTCACGGTCTTTTATTCACTCTACAAACTGGAAGACCGAGAACATTTTATTCAATATTAGGGCTAGTCGTGTTGAAATCTACTTATTTGAAATAAAGAAAAACGCAAAGAGAAACAAAATATATTAAGATACGAGGGACAGAGGTACTGAAGCTGTGAGAACAGAGACGAGTAAGATCTCGCTCAGGTAACACCACAGTTAGCAGTATAGAAGAAGAGAACGTCGGCTATCCGTATAGACAGGGGAGCCCGGTGCAGAAATCTAATCTGCAGCGTGACACGTGTCCAGCATTGCTCGTGGCTGCTTCCGAAGATCAACTTCCAGGCCCCGGAGGATGCGGCATGGCTGCTAGCCTCAGCAATTTCTGCTGGCTCGAAATGCAGTTGCACACGCAATGTACCCTATTGAAGAATGAGGAACCTGCGTGTAAACCTCAATCGGTGAGGAATTTTAGCACTAGTGACTCCTGTATTGTACGTGTCCATTAGTGAAGTCGACGTGTGGTTTGACTTATTTATTTATCGTCTGATGCCTGAGAACAGACCTAAGTACAGTAATTATTACAAACAAAGAGAAGAACAAATGATTTCCCTGAACATATAAGCGATTTGAAGATGATGTTATATAGACACTACGCAATTTTTCGTATTAGCAGTTCACAATAAGGGTCTTTATGAATGCGAATTGTTATATCAGAGACATGACAGTGCACTAAACTACATAAAGCTGTAGTTCGTTTCACAGAAAGAGAAATATATAAGAATAATAAACTCTAATTTTATTCATATCCTTTAAAATGTCGGAGGATAGTATGCTTCCATTAAGAACATTAGATGTGGAGTTGAACTATCTGAATGTAAATACATGTACTATTGGAGAGAGTGGATTTATGGCATAAGCAGACTCAGAGATTATCAGTGCTTGCCCAAATGTCTACATTAACTTTCATACTTTCAATGCTAACTGTTGACGTGACACCACTGTAAGACGAGAATGTCTTTATAAAAAGACTCACTGCGTACAATACAATAAAAAATTAGGTATGAGTTTTACTTTGAATTTTCGGAAGCGATTTTTTAAAAGCGTTCAAGCACCAGTTTTATAATGTTATGTTAGTCACAAATTATTTTTTGGAGAAATTCTGTGTATAGTAGAACTACCTTATCATACAATTTAATCTCATAGAAGGAGGAACTTTTTCTCTGCTGGGACCGCAGGGACTGTTGACAAAATTACCTGCAAATTTTTTGTTTATGATTAATTACATAAATTAACGACAAAGTTGTTTCGACATATGTGCCATTATCAAAAGTTTCTGTTGACGTTATATTTATATGTCATTTTATTCTACATCTATGTAACAGTACTATGAGATTTTACCTTTTATTGTAGTTACGTCTAGGTGGAGTGACGTCCATAAATCATCTTGGAACGTAGCTGTTCACGTAAAAGGTTGTCTACGTAGCTCACGTAATTACTTTCAACAGAAGAATAAACGAAATTTCGCGTTACTTTCTTGACAGATGCAAAGCGATAGATTGTTGCAATTTCAATGCAGCAGTACTATGAGTTTTCATCTCATGCTGCACTTACGTGTAGACGGAGTTAGGTTCACATATCATCTTAGAATATAAGTTCTTGTGCGTACAATGTCGGTAACATGAGCCACGTATTTAGTTTCCATAAAAATATCATGTTATTTTTTGACAGTTGTATTTTGACAGATCGTTCCAATGATGCTTAATGTTTACAAGAAAGTATACCTTAGATTCTCAGTGATACTTTGTGCCAGAAATATTGTGCAATATGTAGGTGTGCGATCTTCAGGTAGTCTACTGTTTTTTATTTATGTTAGTGTGTTTATCTTTCTTCTTTTTCTATAATCTCAGTAAAGTTTTCGAGATAATTTTTACGTTTGAGGTCCGTCAGTTCGTTTAGGGTGTCATCCGGATATCTATATGACTGTGCATAAATTTATAGTTCTTCCAAGAAGTTCATAATTTGGCGTTTTGGCATCCGATATAGATTTTTCAAAGTGTTTTTGATCTTTTTGCTCTACTATTTTTAAATGTAGATACAGTCCTGATTTGTTGTTTTGGTAATCTAGCACGTGTACTTTAAATCTGATGCTGAATCATAGTCCTGTTTGTCCGACGTAAAAACTGTTGTAGTCATTGGACAAACGAGACGAAATTTGCGGTATGTGGATATGTCAAGGTTTTCTACGTTTGTATCTAATCCATCGCTGGTTCACATATCTGTTACGTTTTGTCTTTCATCTCTTTATTTGATCTTTCTATTCAAATCATTTGTATCTTTTTCATTCCTTAACTTTTCCTCCTCTCCACCACTACGTTAAATGTCTTTTGTTCAGACGGTTACACATCTTCAGTTTTTATGAACTGTATTTTTAATTGCTACAACATTTCCAGATAAGGATTTTTGTGGTTTAAGCGCAAAATGCTGGAAGATTAGGATATAAAGCCCTGTTACGACGAATTCGTTAGACTCGGAGCACAAGCTTGAGAAGTGTGCCGGATCAGATACATTGGAAAGAACGCTCACTATTGTTTGAATGACATTTTTAATTCCTCAGTGTTCTATAGAATATTTGTGTGTTTATGACTAACTTCAACAATGAGTATTATATCATTATGAAACTTTACAGGTAGATAAACAGCACATGGTGGGACAAGTAAGTTACTGCTCCCCAAACATATCCAGAACGTACAAATACTGTAAGCATAACCCGGATGAATACTCTATTTGAAAAATCAATACACCCAGAGAAGTTCAAGTTTCGCATAACCAGAGTGAGTGTCCGCCCCTGGTAACTGAGTGATCAGCGCGACGGAATGTCATACCTAACGGCCCGTGTTCGATTCCCGGCTGGGTAGGAGATTTTCTCCGCTCAGGGACTGGGTGTTGTGTTGTCCTTATCATCATCATTTCATCCCCATCGACACGCAAATCGCCGAAGTGGCGTCAACGCGAAAGACTTGCACCAGGCGAACGGGCTACCCGACGGGAGGCCCTAGCCACACGTTATTTCTATTTTACCAGAGTGAGTAAATAAGTCGAGATGTGGGTTTTGCAAAGTTATAGCTCACAATGTGGCGAATTTCCTGTCTGACAAAAAAAGTGAAAGCGCCCAGAAGGGAAGATATAGCGAAATGAAACTTCACGTGTTGAGAGGGTAAGTAATGTTATTGCAGTGATTACAAAATCAAGTAAAATTTACAAAGTAGCAGTACGATGTTGCACCACCCCTGGGGTGGATATATACCAGTATTCAATTGGGAAGGCCTCAGAGAGTTGTTGTATGCTCTCCTGAGGCAAGATGGCCAATAATTTTTGTAGCTGGTCCTTGATATCCAGGATACTGTGGCTCGAAAAAAGTTGACGTCCAAGCTGCTCCCGCAAGTGTTCTATAGAGAACGCATCTGGGTATGGTTATCGGGGTAGTGGAGGACTGCAGCTCATAACTGTACACAACGGACATCATTTATCAGCAGTCCATGCTTCCCGGTCATTGCACAAATCCTAATTCAGCAGTTTGTGTTGTGGCGGTAATGGACCCTTATGCATGAAACCGTAAGCGTATTATCTGGCTGCTGCTAATATCCGACAAATGGCACAGTATGCAACGGAATGCTACAAGGAGTACTTACTTCTGGATGGCAAGCGCTGATGTGAAGCAGTTAAGACGTGCTCGGTACACAATACGGTGATCGTCCTATTTGGTCCGTCGACGAATCTCCCTGCCTTACATTTCCAGACAGTCCGACACTAGGCCTCAGTCACATCTGAATGCACCACAGATTTGGATACTGAACAATCCGACCAGCTGGCCAAATGTAGACCCAAAATGCAGCCCCTGTCAAGCTCCGTCAAGTGTTGATAATGCTATCTCACGCAATAACATGATATCTCCGAATGTCCATACTCATTTACATACCCAATGATGTTGTGTACGTATGCGAAGTCGCATTAAAAACTGACCATGCCTTGGGGATGCTTCACTTTCTTTGTCAGGCAGTACACATACTTCATGTCATTGGAAAGAGGCTTCGAAGAGTACTTCAACAGCATTAGATGTGTGAAGTTTGGTCAAATAGTAGAAAGGGAACAGCGCCATCGCTATGAAAATTCCCAGAAACGTCTCCGCTGTTGTACCAAAAGCAAACAAACATGTAACTCAGATACAGTTCGTCCGTGCCAGTGCAATTTATTGAACCTGGTTATTCTATGAGTCTTCGTCATCATCTTTTCAAAATCTTGTTATTTCTACCAGTTACTACAGTGAACTCCATTCTCAGTTTCGTTTTATAACGTATTGTGCAGTGAAACTGAAATTCCACGAGTTGTCTCTCTTCTCGCCGCCCAGCTGTTCGCACCTTCATTATTGAGGCACTGAAATAGCCCTAGATGGCGCTTGTGTGTTAGGCACGTCTCGGAGCCAGGAATACACCGAACTGAACTGTATTAAGAAAGGAGTTGACGGTTTGGAACTTCAGAGGTTACATTGACATGGATCCGAGACGGAGACTACTAGCAGAGAACCAGAAAAGCTGTGGAGCAGCGCCTTTGATTGGTGGGTGCGCCAGCCACTCTTGTTGGCTCCAGCGTGGCTGGTCGGAGGCGTTGGCATGGGCCGGAGTCTGGTCCAGAAGCTAGTCAGCAGGGCGGTGTGGAATCAATCACTTCTATTCGTGCCAGCTAGGAGGCCTACATAGGGCAGTGGCGGACCAGCAGTATTTGCAATACCAGGCCTCGAACGCGCATCAGCTGTGGTTGTCTTCGTATTCAGCGTGGCTGTCCAAGACGCAGCCACAGTCGTCAGCGGATGACAGCAGAGAGTCTGGTAAAGCCAGCGAGCAAGACAGATTGGAGGAGAGAGATCGCCTTGAATCATGTAGCGTGAGACTGCAGCAGGCTCCATAGTTAATGTGGGGTGTGACCCGCTGTACTCGGACATCGTCGACCTGGGTAGCGGGTGGTGTCTGGAAGAAGACGGCCACTCGTAGCCAGAGAGCAGGAATGGTGCAGAATGGCGTAGTGAGGCTGTGCTGTACGAGAGTGTTACATTTTACTGTGAAGACAATGCACACGGAGAGATGTGATTCCATCATTGTATAGCAGTGATTAGGTATTGTGTACTGTACTTCATTTTCTTTTTCTGTGTTCAAATGTGTGTGAAATCTTATGGGACTTACCTGCTAAGGTCATCACTCCCTAAGCTTACACACTACTTTACCTAAATTATCCTACGAACAAACACACACACCCATGCCCGAGGGAGGACTCGGACCACCGCCGGGACCAGCCGCACAGTCCATGACTGAAGCGCCTCAGACCGCTGGGTTGTCTGTGTTCCGTCTAGTTCTGATGTGCTTTGGGATGATTAGTAGAACACTCTCTCCAATGTATTTCGGCATATAGTAGAAAAATAAATTTGCGGATGAAAACCCATGTCCGAAACCTTCACCAACCAAGGCCACAGAGCATCGCATTCATAGGAAACTAGACCCGTCTATGAAGCAGTTAGCTGTATCTTCTTCACTGGCTCCCGCGACAATCATTTGTGAGCACTGAATAACAAACATCACAGGATTATTGTGCGACGTTTCACCTGCGGTCCGTCGAGTACAAAGTAGCGCTTGCTGCTGAAGGAATGCCCTGCTGCCTATAACTTGGTCGCTCCGTAGCATCGTTGAATGACGTTTGCGGATACGAGTTCCTATCCTCAATTTGTTCCTCAAGACATCCTCTATAGCCTCTCAAAGTCTGTCGGTACCGTCTTGTACTACCATACATACACCCTAGGGGTATATTGTGCCACTCTTAAGAGTAATCAGGTCTGTTATTTTCTGGTGTTGCGGTAGATATTTGCAATTTCCTTTTTTCAATATGTGGCTGAAGGTTTCATGACCATCAACAATCTTTGCTTGTATGAGTTTTTCGGCAGCCAGGATCGCTGCATGCACACTATTGAGGATTTCATCCTCCTCCATTTTCCTATTTAAACTGAACATTTTTCTATCTTTATCACCAATTTCCCTAACATCAGCAGCCCACGTGCTCTGCACGGCGCCTCCCTTTCTCTTACCAACCTCTTCCTCTAAAACTGCTGCTCACGCACCTTGCATGGCACTAACTACTTCCTCCTCTTTTTCATTTCCGGACAAGCCCTCATTCTGACGTTTGCACTTTCGGTTCTCTCTTTTATTAAACCTCTGGTCGTATAGCCCTTTTCAAGTTTTCCATATTCCTTTAAACTGTAAAACAAATCGACACGCCCTTCTGCGATCAATGAAGACTCCCTTTCACACAAATTTTCTGTCTTTTCACTTTAACTTAATAACATGTCTGATTCTCTTCTCATTTTGGTGACACCGTGCATTTCAGCAGACAACGGAGTGCACATTTGCAGCAAACCTTTTCCGGCCGCTGGATTGGTCGCTGTGGGCAAGTAACATGGCCACCACGATGACCCGATCAGCCCCAATCGATTTTTTTCCTGCAGGAGTATCTGAAGGGTCTTGTGTTTGAAACACTTGTTACATCTCCGGAGGTCCTATCGGGCAGGAATGTTGCGGCAGCAGGATGTCTTCGCGAAACACGAGGTGTCTTTGACAACGTGCATCGTCCAATGTACAGTAGCTTCGATATCAGGCGTGTCTCGACGTATCTGGACAGAATTTTGAGCATTTGCTGTATTGCTCATCCATTTGTAGCCTGTGAATAAATAACTGCAACGCCATTTAGTATGCATCTCCATTAATATTTTATCTTCAACTTCTCAGCGAATGTTTACAGTTGAAAAGTTTTCATTGTGCTAATGGAAGGGTCAAAATTTGTTTTCCAATTATTAATAAGAAGAATTGTATCAGATGTACAGTCTTCCTTCCACAATAGGTGGTAGTAGTAGGAAGTCGTGGTGCGGGTGATAGGTCGTGTCATACGATAAGCTTATGCATTTGTAAGTATAACACCGCTAAAACATTAGTCGATTTGTGATGACACCATAAAATTATTCCCGACTGCGTATGTCAACTTGGGAGCCCAATTCTCATCATTTACTGTAAGTTTTAACTTTCTGCTTTAACATGAAGAAATCTTCGGCTGTGGCTCATAAAATCCTGGATAAAACGTGTGGTGTGGCTCCTATTACTGAAAGAACGTGCAGAGAATGGTTTCAACTCTTCAAGAACGGTGATTTTGGCATCGAAGACAGTCATGGCGGTGGAACAGAGGTTTTCGGAACTACTGAGACCGTCGAAATAATCACTGGAGATAGTTAACGAAAGCAGTTGATGCATTTGAGATGAGCACTGAAAGACCAACGTCCACAATAAGGCGATATATATGAAATGGTGATTTTTTTTATCATGACAATGCTCGATCCCATTTCGCAAAACCCGTTATAACATACTTGGAAATTTTGAAATGGGAAGTCTTACCCAACCCGCCGTCTTTTCCAGACATTGCCCCCTCTGACTATCACCTTTATTCATCCATTTCAAACGACCTAGCTGACCAGCCCTCCCAAGTTGGATCGATTCATGGATCTCCTCAAAGGAAGCCCAGTTCCTAGACCGCTGGATTCGTGTGCTGGCCGAAGCATGCGAGAAAGTAGTGACCAGCGATGGCCAGTTCTTTGCATTCAAGTTTATTTAAGTTTTTCACAGTAAATCCTGGAACTTGGAGAAAAATGGCGAAATCAAATTTTTAGTCCTAACAGAAGACACTACATATGGTAATAGTTAATTTTATCTCACGTAAGCCTTTTTGTTTATTTAATTAAAGAAGTGAATCGCAATCTTACATACCATAAGATGTTGAAAAAATCAGCCAGGCAGTTGCAAACCAAAGGTTTATTGAACCCTTGATCTAGGTTTCAGTATTTCTAACAATATCTTTTCCAGAAGGTGTGGGCCCTAAAAATGTATATAACCGGTTACAAACTATTTCTACATACATAACAAAATATTAATAGTAGAAATATATTTGTGAGGTAAGCGTACTCACTTGTCACATCACACATTGGTAATTTACATTAGCTGAAACTGAGCAGCTCTTGTCATACATACAACTGATATAAAAAGTAGATACATCACATACCACGGCTTAAGACAGCAGCCAGATTACATTCAGTGTATGTCAGAATAAATGCACAAATGTATTCACCCACTGGTAACGGTTCTTGTCAACATAAAGTTACAACAGGTGTCCATATTTGCATATTCACCATGCTAGAGACAAAAGTCAACATTTCAAAGACGCAGGCTCAAGCAATAGGAAACATTAGGACTGCAGAGGGCGCCATATAAATGCGCTTAAGATCTACGCCTTGCTTGTGTTAAGTAACAGCATAAAGTAATAATGAAAATTTGCTCTACAAGGCTACTTTAGTGGTTTACATTACGTATAAAATTTCTTATACATTGGCTGACGGAGTAATATTGTTCGTAGATGCAGTGTGCAGAAGCTAGGGTTCTGTTTACAAAGGACCACTGTTTCAAATTCATGGGGAAAGAAGGGCAAATATGAGCTACAGCACCATCACTAAAAGGGGAAACTTCTGCTAACACTACGGAAGCTTAAGCGATAATGAATATTTAAATGCAGTGTGCGTTATACACATGCACGTAAGCACTGTGTCTTGCTGGTGTTAAGTAATGTAATTTTACAGTAAAGCGAAATGACAATCTCTTATAGATGGCCAGTAATAAAAGCAATAATTTTAGAGGTATACATTAAGTACAAAATTATCTGTAAAACATTTGTGTAGCAGAATGACAGTGCACTTAAATTTAGCGTGCATAAGATAACAATTTTCTTGCAAAAAATTACTTCTGTTACAAAAAGGTGAAAGAAAGAATGAAGTGGATAAAGTCACATCACATAATGTTTTAGGAATACCAACTGTAGGAACATGTGCTGGAAAGCCCACGAAAAATAAAACCCAGTGATATCAAACGTCAGTACCTCAACAGTAGAGAGGAAATATTTTGAGGAAAGCGCCACATTCACCGATGTTAGCCGAGTTCGGAAAACACGAATTATGTGACCGTGAGCAGCGGTTTATATCTATCAACGAAGTGCTTATTCGCGAGTTACAGCTGATCGTTCAAAATGTTACCGCCTCTCTTAACAAAACGTTTATAAATTTCAGGTTCTTCTAATAAATCCAATTTCGAGCCTTTAATTTCCTTACGGAAAATTACGGTTTCTTCTAATTACTTATGAGAATAGTCTGAGGCAAGTAAATGTTGAGAAAAAGAAGAATTATGGACATTTCGCCCTTCTTTGACCAACAGGTGCTCCTTATGTCTGGCTTTAATAGCTCTATCAGTGCGGCCTATGTATTAGCTAGGGCAATCTTTACAGACGATTGTATGGACGTCTGAATTTGTGAAAGGATCTTGTTCAGTTTTTAATGTATGTACCGAATTTTTCTTCAAACTATTTTTAATAGAGAAGGTAACTTAACAACCTTATTTTGTAGTCAAAAGACGGCCAGTCCTGTAGGACATACTAGCTAAAAACGGTATCGAAATGAATTTGTCGTTTCCATCTTGGTTCTCTTAAGTTTGTTGTCACCTAGTGTAGAAAATTTTTATTCGCCGTTTTGTTACTAAGTATCCGAAGAAATAAGTCTTATTTATTACCATTATTGCTAGCAGTAGTCTTAATAAAAATAATTTATTTCTGAAAATCGTATGGGGAAAGTGGCGTGGTTAAGGCACGGTTTATTTCTGAATGGAAAAACACAACTTTATGAGACTATGGGTGGAAAGACTCTGATGAAATAATATTATCAGACTAGTCTGTCTTACGATGAATATCGAGATTGACATTGCCATTCTGTATGCGTATTTCCAGATCAAGGAAATTTAGGTCCCTGTTCTCATTTTTAATTTCTTTTGTAAATTTAATTTTCTCGTCTCAGCCGTTAATGGTGTTAAATAATAAATCTAATTCTTAGCCAGTTCCATCAAATGCAAAAGTTAAGTCACCTAGATAACGCGCATAAAACCGTATTTTACGTACTAATTCTGACTTGGTTTTGAAGAAGCCATCTGCAAGGGAGGTAATGAAAATGTCAGCTAAGAAGACAGCAAAGAAATTACCCATCCCAGCGCCAAATAACTGAACATACAGTTTACCGTTAAAAGTAAAATACTACTTTAATCAACCTCATCTGTTCTGTACTTTGCACCTCTGTTAACTTTTTATCTAGTAATAGGTTCTTTTCAATGATTTCTAGTGTTACGTCAATAGAAATGTTCGCGTACAGGCTTTTAATATCAGAGGGTAACAACCTAGTACAAGGAGTGCATTTGAGCATTTTCATTTTACTAATCAGATTGTAATACTTATATGGATTACAAGTAGGTTTATATTATGTAACTGTGTATCTGCAATTTATGAAGTGTGTATTCTGAGTTATTTAAAATCCTTGATCTACGGCAAGAAAATTAGAGTTTTGTAATATATATGTGAAGAAACCAAAAGAATATGTTGAAATGATAAATTATTATAGTATGAGTATCTTCATAAAAAGAAAATGTTTGTTAAAATCTGGTTCGTGCTTAGGGCAATTGTATTTGTAACAAATAAAAGCTGTAGGGAAGTCCCTCCGCAATGGAAGTGGCATGGCACCATGTAAAAGGTGGGTTTGGCGGTCAAACTGAGCGGCTCCTTTGTGTGAACGACACGCAGTATGTGGCTAGCCTTAGCACGGTACATTTGGACGGTACTAAGAGTGGCAATTGGAAGCTGCATTATAAAGGATTTGCCTCGGATGTGGATCTGGCTGTTATTTTGTATTTATGGCATAATGGAATGGCTCATATATGTTGAAAATCAGCCGACAAGAAGAGGTATAAGGAGCATTCGTACATCAAGTGCCGTGGGTACAGTTAGCCTCCATGTCGCCTGCCACCAACCTTCGCCACTGCTTCACAAACTTCATACATTCAGATAAGTAACGTATATGGGCATAGACCAGTTAATTTTGGTGTTGTTTCAATAGTAACCATAAAAATTCGTGTCCGGAACCGTATTTTAAATCCTGATCACGAAACTATGGAGGGTCCTCACCTAAGTGCTATTAAAACCGATTATCCTGATTTAAATGAACAATTCTTGCATTCAAGTATTTAAAAGCGATTTTTTATTTAAAGTAAAATGAGTAGTAAGAGTAAAAGCTAAAACCACAAAAGTGAAGTTGGATAGCCTTTTGCTGATGTATCCTAAGTTTATTACAAAATATTGTTTTTTAGGATTACACTGTAAGATTGTGTAAATATTATTGTTCAGAATAACTGCTTGACAGGTGATTAAAACGTAGGCTAAATACATACAAACCTTTAATGAACAGACTTGTGATAGTAATGCTCGAAGTGAAGTTATACTCATTCTCAAAGGTAGTGTGGTTTTGATTCTATCATGAATGGTTTCTTTTTAGAAGTTAATTAAGCCCAGTGTTGTATTTAATTGTCTTGCAAAGTAATTTAGGGACTACTCCAAGTGAAGTTAGTGACTAGCCTTTAGAACTAGTCTTTACTATTGGACTAATCAAAGAGTTTTGACTAGTGAAACTATACTAGTTTATAGGTCCCCATCATATTCTCCACCTATTAATAAGAAATTGAACTATTACTGTTACTCAGGAAAACTGGTACATGTAGAGGAGCTTGAACAGTGTATTTATGATACTATTCATCTTTATTTGTATTTATCACGTTCGACAAGATAGAAGCCCCTCATGCCTCAATTTAGTTCTGCAATTCATGCACTGACATTTCAGTATTAGATTAAGTAATGCTCTTGTGCGGCTGTCATTAGTATGAGCTTGGTGCAAATTTACTCCCCGTAATTTACTGGTGTGTGTGTTGTTGGTAACTGTTGCTACACACAGTACAGAGTGCACTGTGTCAGTTGCATTCTCTTTGCTATTCAGAGTGAAATATCAACGAAAGTAACTTCAATAACCAATATTCAATTTTTTCAAGAAATATATCTCCAAATTAATGTGCCAATTGGGCTGGGGATCGTTCATTTTCTTTTCATTCATTTGTGATTGTACCACGTTCATTGACTTCCAAGATTAAAGCCCTTTTGGTTTTACTATTATATCACCAAATTCGAATTTATAGTCCGATACCTTTGTTCATTAAACGTACACACAGTGGAACTTCGAAATCCTCTCAGAGGGTAACATTAGCGTGTTTCGTGGCACGTTAGAGTGATATATGTTAGTGCTATAAGATGTAGCCTATTTTTAAAGGAAAAATTGCTGTCAAAAGTAAAAGATTCCTTGAGTTTACATTGTAAGTGCCGAGTTAACTTGTGGTGAGCATTCTCTATACTAAATTCGATCCGGCGGATCGGATGCTGATAGTTGTGAAGATTAAACTGGCTTCTTAAAACGGGAGGCTTTGGATTCATGTTCAATTACCATTTTTTCTGTAATTTCCAGAACAATTTTCAGTATTATTTAAACAGTTTCGAATTTCTTTTTCCAGGTTAACGGTGGGATCTGTACTAATGTCTGCGATGCCATTTTGCCAAAATACATACTCATCTACATACTCATTTTTATAGGCAACGACAACTGTACTGCCTTAATCGGATTTAGTTATTAAAGCTTCATTATTTTCCGATTTACAATTAATATTATTAATCACTTTCGTTTCTTGAAACAAATTCTATTCATAGCTTCCTTTTATTTTTCTATGATGTTGTTACACTCATCAGCTATCCTAACTTGTTGGGCCTTAGTTACCGCATCACTGTCTTCTTTAAGGTCAACCACAAACTCGTCTATTACTGTAGAGTCAATAAGCCTAGCGGCCACATTGTACTTTAAACCTTTTGGTGATTGGGAAGGCCTTGTCTTGCAGCAAGACAACGGCTATAAACATACATGCCACTTGTGTCAGATCTATGTGAAGACGTTCAGAAAATTTAGAAAAACACGGAACGGCCTCCCCAGTCCCCTGGGGAGGCCCTGCAGCAAGAATGAAAACTAATTCCAACTGAAACTAGGGCAAAACTGGGCCATTGCATGCCGAGAGTATGTAATGCAGTGGCTAAAGGAAGTTGTGGCTGTTCTGAGGAGTCTAAATATTAATAGTTGCATTTACCTAGGTATTGTATAAGCCTAATAAACATTTAGAAAACAGTCAAATGTAATTTTATAATGTATTTCCTTTCCAGTGACCATAATAACTTGGTGTGTTCAAACTTATGAAGGGCAGTATAACGCTTTTTTCCCTCTTTGAATTTTTCAATGAGACTGTGGGAATTGATAAGGATGAGGTGGAGTCCAGCCCTTTGATTGTGGGCTCCAAGGGTGTGCCCACTCTGCACCCCCTATGTTAAGTTGGTGCCTGGGATGTAGGTGCAACACCTCTTCCGCTGATTGCACATCAGCGTGAGTAAAGAAAAATCATCTTCCCCATCCCTCTATGTATGTGTTTTCATCATACTTATACGAGGCCATTTGTTGTGGGATGCTCACACTTGTGTAGATTTTGTTAAGCAAGCTGTGATGTCATTTTAAAGCATGAGTGCCCAGGGCTTGATTCGTATTATAGCCTATACATACGTTGTGACACATACTTCTTCTTCTTCTACAGTTATTATTTGCAAAAAATGGTTCAAATGGCTCTGAGCACTATGGGACGTAACTTCTGAGGTCATCAGTCCCCTAGAACTTAGAACTACTTAAACCTAACTAACCTAAGGACATCACACACATCCATGCCCGAGGCAGAATTCGAACTTGTGACCATAGCGGTCGTGCAGTTCCAGACTGAAGCGCCTAGAACCGCTCGGCCACTCCGGCCAGCTACTATTTGCACTTGGACATACTGCTTTTGAGATGCTGCTGTTGATACAGAGAACTTCCCATTCCATGGTATGACGCATTTCTCTAGTAAGAGTTTGCTGGGATGGGCTCCTGTTATAGATGAGCACATATGTGTGGGCGAGTAATTGATACATCTTCTCCAATAATAATTTATACCTTCATGCAATTAGTGTAGGATTTTCTGGTTTTTAGGTGTTATCGATAACAATATAGCCATTGGGCTTGAAGTGACGCCATAGCTATGGAGAATAAACTGAATGACCAAGCCCTCTTCCTCCCATCACAGATAATGATGCCTTTCTCTTGCAGCTCTTGCATTGATTGACTTCTATTACAGAAAGGCAGATATGTAAGTCGTTGTAGTAGTAATAGTAGTAGTAGTATTTTATTTTCTTCTTCACTCAATAAAGACATCATGTTGGAGGAGGACATTCATCTTGATGCAATGCTAAGAGGCAGTATGCTAACTGATGATGAAGTAAGACCCATATAGAGATGCTGACGAACAGCTACACAAGAATTATTATTATTGACGCTTGGATATGATTCTTGTTCTGAAATCGTTGAACTTACACACGAGATACTTATGAATATCATACTTTTCTTCTTCCTTCTAGCAGGAGATCTGGGACCAACCCGAGGTGGACTCGCAGCAACAACACCGCACACTGACCTGTCGACACTGCGTTCACTATGCACACGCCCATCAGCGTCACACCCCTTGTACCCAGGTTTGTCAACGCCATGCTCCCTACACCCGCTGACAGTACTGTCTCCGCACCCTGGCCCATTGACGATGTGTTGACTGTGTCCTGCACCTTCAACAGCACACCTACCTCAGCCAATACCATCTCGCTCACCTCATCCTGTATGTCGTTGCAGTAATCCTACAGCTAGCAACACTTATCTCGCCTGTCCTCTTAATTAGCAGTAGGTTAGTCACGCAACAGCTTTAAACTGCTCTGTGGTTGCAGGTACTTTTAAGGATTGGATCTCTTATCACCACATATACAACACTACTACAGGCTACTGAGACACTTCCACTTTCCAAAATGCATATCCAATTATTCTGGATAGAGAGCCCTTCCAAATCTTCCATGACGCAACATATCCTGCCACTAACTGTAATGTGCTTCTATACTGTGGGCTTAATTACCCCGCCCCCCTCCTCCACCCGCCCCCCGAAACAAGATGGTGATGCAGAGCAGAATACCACTGTCTACATTTCGACAGAAAATGTCTTCACATAACGTGGTATATGAATTTCAGAGTGGATCATAACTTTTACCTCGAGTGTCATACTGTGCCAATATTCCATAATGTAGCAAAGATACTCATGTGTACGCCACCTAGATGTACACTAACATGTTTGTAACCCAGTAAATCCATCTATATCCTTCTTCCACATGATCTTGATGAGGGTGAAAAATTTGGCTTTGAATGGTCACTTCTGGCTTAGAAGATAAGTTACACAAAAAATGCAAGGTGTACCACTTCATACCAAACATCTAATGTGTGTGTGTGTGTGTGCATTATCGCTTTAATGGAATCACATTCTCTGTTAAATGTCGGGATGTACCTAAATTTGAAAGGTAAAATCCTCAAATATCAGTTCATGTTTATGGCCTGAGGGCCAGAAAAAGAACACAGTGTGTAGGGAGCATAAAGCTGTCAGTTCAATATAATTCTCAAACGTAACTGAGCAGCAACCCAAATACGTACATTTGTAGTAATTCTCTGTCGGTGAGATACAACACTATTTATGGATAAAAAACATGGCCAACCTACTTTCCTCCCAACTGAGTGAAGAAGAACAGTATTTCTGTCAGAGATGTATGAATTTACTTACTTTGAGTGAGCTACTAGGAAAGCATTTGATAGATTGGCCAAGCAAGGAACTGCTACTGTGGAAATGCCTACCGAGGCAAACAAGTTCTTAAAGTTTAAGAATGCCCAGCGTCAGAAGTGTGCTGCTTTGTAGTTTATGAGGATTTGGAGTGCTTTCTTGCTCCTGTGACACAATGTGAGGCTGACCCCACTGTCTCTCATAATACTTTCACAGAACAATAGAAGCAATACGCAACTGGGTATCAAGCTGTGTGCTCATAAGACTCAAATCTCTATCATTCCTATTCGTATGTCAGTGGTAATCCTGTAAGATGGTTGCTCTCTGAGCTTGAGCAACTTTCAAGGTGTGTTGATGAGATATATTACAACAACATTCCCATAATCAGTTCACAGGAGAATGACGAATTAGACAAGAAAGCAGTTGACTGTAATATTTGTGGTAGGATCCCTCTCTCATTGATTTCCGACTTCCCATGTGGTGCTGGGTGCGCAAATCAATGAGCAAAGGACGTTATTGAGGTATTTTAGTCTAGGATTTTAACGTGTCTCGAGTGAAGTTTTGAGTACGTTGCAAGAACGATCGATTAAGGTGAATTCCAGTGTACCTCTTTGACTTCCAACGCGGTGGTGATGGTGGTAGTGGTGGTGGTGGTGGTGGTGGTTGTGGTGATAGTGGTGTTGGCTACACAGTCATTACAAAATTATCGTTCTTCTTGACATTCATAGTATTATAAATACGTGCCTGTGAAGATGTAATAAATTTGATATATGCCTAATTTAATAATATTTTGTTTGCTTAGCCCAATGTCCCATATTGTAGTATTTTATCTCGTGTTCCCATCGAGATCAAATAGTGCCAGTAATTAAGCTCATGTACTGTTTAATTCAATGCATACCCAGTAGAATGAAAATGAATGACGAGCATGATGATCATATGAGAGCAGTGGAACGAAGAGTAGCAACATAATATTGTTCCCATGCACATTTTAAATTACGAGACCACTACGTTAGGGTTAGGCGCCATCAGCGCGAAAATAGACAATAAATAAGGTCCTGTTTTTAAATGAGTCATGACTTGAGTGCCACAATAAAATGCATTTTCAGTTGTGAATCTTTGGTTTCGTAGTCTAACAATTTCAGTCCCAAAATCACTCCTGATAAGAAATATGACTGACTATAATTCTACAATTGGAATAACTAATAAGTAAATATCTTCGGCAAAGTCAGTAAAAGATAGACTTTCGTTTGACTGTAGGGCAAATATTCTCTAACTTTCTTGGTTGCTTGAGCCCTCCCAAGCGTTGTCCGTTGTACATAGGTTAACAGTTTATATTTCACGTAACAGTCAAATAATTATTTTCTACCGATCCATTTATGAAATTCCAAGCATTAAATCAAGGAAGGTAGCAAAAGTATATGTCCTCCTTAAACTGGTTGGTTGGTTGATTGGTTGATTTGGGGGAGAGGAGCAAACAGCGAGGTCATCGGTTCCATCGGATTAGGTAAGGATAGGGAAGGAAGTCGGCCGTAACCTTTCCAAGGGACCATTCTTGCATTTGCGTGAAGCGATTTAGGGAAATCACGGAAAACATAAATCAGGATGCCCGGACGCGAGTGTCAACCGTCGTCCTCCCGAATGCGAGTCCAGTATGCGAACCACTGTGCTATCTCATTCGATGTCCTCATTGGAAAGCTAGTGCATACAGTCTGACAATTACCTCCCTATAAGCTCGACGCAAATAAATAACATACAATCAAACGTAACTAAATGCAAAAAAGCAAATAAGAAACGAATGTTAATCGTTCAATATTTGAACATCGAAGTATTAACTGATGTCGACATGCTGCTCATTCTCGGAACAAGGACCTGCGGGACATTTCGTCGATGTGTCCATACATACGTCAGGGCATAATACCTGCGAATGAGTCGAGAGGAGTACAAGCATAAATCGATTTGAATTACATCCTATACTTGGATATCTACAACTTACATGGGCAGGCCATGAAACAAACTCTGCTAACTGTAGAGTCCAGTGATCAAACAGTTGGATTGGGTAAACTAGAAACTGTGGCTGCGGATTCTGTTGTAGGATATGACGTGGAGTCCGAACAGGCATATCCCAAAAGTATGCACGACGCGCACAACGATTTGCTGCTATAATGGGAGCGACTATCTTCACTCAGTGGTTCCCTCCCCAAGGTGATGACAACACTGGTGGATAAACGGAGATTTATGCACTACAAAAACCTCCAGCATCGTCTTACTTTGGGAATGGAACTCATTAAGGTCACCCACGCTATCCCCTTCAATCAGTCACGTTCGTTGAGTCAGTGTATGCATATTAAAACCGAAAACAGGTCTCTCACAGCGTGTGATTTTGAAAACTATTTCTTTAAATTAGCAAATAATGCAATATGTGGCAAAATCTAGGAGAATTTGGCAAGTTACCATGAAATTCTTATTGTAAAGAAATGAGAGGGTTGTGGCACAAGGAATTTTATCGCCAGGCCAAATTTTAAGCGGGCCACTATTTTCAATGTAGAATCAGTCTTTATAAAGAAATGTTAGGTTTCGGCGGAGTTCATGAAACCTGGCTATGACTGCATAAATGTACTGGTCCTGTCCAGATTCAACATCCACCACTTTCATTATGAGTTTGCAAAACCCCATTTCCCTGTTCCAAAATTACTTTCTATGGCCAGTCAGTTCCTTGTACTGGATGAAAGACTGGGGCAACATGAAGTAATTAGGTGCCAGTTTGACATATTGCTGGCCGGGGTGGCCGAGCGGCTCTAGGCACTACAGTCTGGAACCGCGCGACCGCTACGGTCGCAGGTTCGAATCCTGCCTCGGGCATGGATGTGTGTGATGTCCTTAGGTTATTTAGGTTTAAGTAGGGGGGACTGATGACCTCAGAAGTTAACTCACATAGTGCTCAGAGCCATCTTTTGACATATTCGAAACGTCTGAATACAACATGTAATCAAAAGTATCCGGACACCCCAAAAAATACGTTTTTCATATTAGGTGCATTGTGCTGCCACCTACTGCCAAGTACTCCATATTAGTGACCTCGGTAGGCATTAGACATCGTGAGAGAGCAGAATGGAGCGCTCCGCGAAACTCACGGTCTCCGAACGTGGTCAGGCGACTGGCTGTCACTTGTGTCATACATCTGGAAGCGAGATTTCCACACTCCTAAACTTGCCTAGGTCCACTGTTTCCTATGCGATAGTGAAGTGGAAACGTGAAGGGACACGTACAGCACAAAAGTGTAAAGGTCGATCTCGTCTGTTGACTGACAGCGACAGCCGACAGTTGAAGAAGGTCTAAGATTCTGTGAAGTGTCTGTTTGTACTATATAGTTTTCTCTACCACTTTCGCGCAACGACGCTCTGAGCGTGTTTTTTTAGGGAATTGACTAGTTTGAACCAGGGGCCTGTTGCTGTAAAAGAATCTTAATACTAACTAAATTTAGTGGAAGGGGTTCAAGGCTTTCCTATTTTTAGTTAGCTGGTAAAATAACGTCGAAAAAGCAGTTAAGTTTACCATTGGAAATTTTATTCTACTCACAAAACATTGTTTATAAATTGCACTATTGATAAAAGGAAATGTTTTAATGCAGGATGGTAAAAACCAACTGCGTTCAACAAAAATGTGAACGAATAATCCCTGAATGGGTTTCCAAGTTCTACAATGGATCGAAGGATGACCTATGCCATATCACATCTATAATCTAGGTTTAAATTAAGTTTCACAAAAGAGAAAACTATCAAAATGGTCTACAGCGACCCTCAATTATCTTTAATTACTTTTCTCACTTGTCGTAAATTACAGTGGCTGATGTGGCTTCTCAATAACTATATAACAGAAAAATCATCGCGTTTCAGATTTTTACAAGTGGCAAATGTGAACACCATGAGCTTTAATTGACGATCGACACTAGTATTACGCAAAAAGGGGGTGTAACAGATGAGGTTTCTGTAGTTCTGAGTGAAGCTTTATGCGCTGTTGTGCGGCATCGCGTGCGTTCATTACCTTGCCTCGGTGTTCGTCAGGGGGCGGGGGACAGCACAGCTCCGCTCACCTCGCCGTCTCGGAAGCAGCTCTCTCCTAACTTCTCCTTACTGCATTTTACTGAAGTTGGTTTAAAAAAACTATCTGGCTGTGTTTTCATCTGGCCAATCAGGGTCTCAATGTTAACCTTAAGCTCTGCCTACAGAAATTCTGTCTATCCAATGAGAAACGTTATACTTCTCGTGGTGGGACAATGTTTTCAAAGTTTCCAACGTAACAGAGACGCGAAAGAGTCTCACGCTAAAACTTGCAGCTGGTGTGGTCCTTTTAGTGTTATCGTAAGATCTATGCTGTTCTTCTGGAGGGCTCTATCTTTTAACATGGGCTGGGGAGTGGTCCTGACGTAACAGAGACGCGAAAAAGTCTCACGCTAAAACTTGCGGATAGGGTGGTCCTTTTAGTGTCATCGTAAGATCTATACTGTTCTTCTGGAGGGCTCTAGCTTTTAACATGGGCTGGGGGGTGGTCCTAGCGGTTAGCTGGCAACGTGGGTGTCCGTCCCTTATCGTAGGGCCTTCTAGCTTAACACTGCTCTCGGCTTCTGTTCTCGTTTCTCCCCTCGGAACTGCGTCTGTCTCACGGTGGGAAGGTATGACATGCATTTAGGCATTCTTGTGTTAGTCTGTGGTATTCCATTTGCTCACTCGTTACTCTTATTACTTTGGCTAATTTTATGTCACGATTTATTCGGGGCTATGTGACATACTACTGGATTTGCTTATCATGTCAGGGTTTTCATGGAAGGTGTTGGATTTGCCTGACACCTTACAAGGGTCGTAATGTGTGATAGGCGGACATCTATTCAGACAATCACACAGGAATCCCAAACTGCATCAGGATACATTGCAAGTATTATGACAGGTAGGAGGGAGGTGAGAAAACTTGGATTTCATGGTCCAGCGGCTGCTCATAAGCCACACGTCACGCCAGTAAATGCCAAACGACGCCTCGCTTGGTATAAGAAGCGTAAACATTGGACGTTTGAACAGTGGAAAAACGTTGTGTGAAGTGATCAATCACCTTACATAATGTGGCGATCTGATGGCAGGGTGTGGATACGGTGAATGCCCGGTGAACGTCATCTGCCAGCGTGTGTAGCGCCAACAGTAAAATTCGGAGGTGGTGGTGAAATGGTGTGGTTTTGTTTTTCATGGAGGAGGCTTGAATTCCATCTGCATCTACGTCTACATACATACTCCGCAATCCACCATACGGTGCGTTTCGGAGGGTACCTCGTACCACAACGAGCATCTTCTATCCGTGTTCCACTCCCAAACAGAACGAGGGAAAAATGACTGCCTATATGCCTCTGTACGAGCCCTAACTCTCTTATCTTATCTTTGTGGTCTTTCCTAGAAATGTAAGTTGCCTGCAGTAACATTGTACTGCAGTCAGCCTCAAATGCTGGTTCTCTAAATTTCCTCAGTAGCGATTCACGAAAAGAACGTCTCCTTTCCTCTAGAGACTCCCACCCGAGTTCCTGAAGCATTTCCATAACACTCGCGTGATGATCAAACCTACAAGCAACAAATCTAGCAGCCCGCCTCTGAATTGCTTCTATGTCCTCCCTCATTCCGACCTGATAGGGATCCCAAACGCTGGAGCGGTCTCCTTCACAGATGAACCACATCTTCCCAAAATTCTACCAATGAACCTAAGACGACTACCCACCTTCGCCACAACTGCCATTACATGCTTGTCCCACTTCATATCGTTCTGCATTGTTACGCCCAAATATTTAATCGACGTGACTGTGTCAAGCGCTACACTACTAATGGAGTATTCAAACATTACAGGATTCTTTTTCCTATTCATCTGCATTAATGTACATTTATCTATATGTAGAGTTAGCTGCCATTCTTTACACCAATCACAAATCCCTTGTTCTTTTGCGAGGCGCTATTACAGCACAGGCCTACACTGATGTTTTAAGCACCTTCTTACTTCCCGCTCTTGAAGAGCAATTCGGGGGTGGCGATTCCATACTTTCAACACGTTCGAGCACCTGTTCATAATGGACGGCCTGTGGCGGAGGGGTTACACGACAATAACATCCCTGTAATGGAGTGGCCTGCACAGAGTTCTGACCTGAATCCTATAGAACACCTCTGTGATGTTTTAGAACACCGTCTACGTACCAAGCCTCACCGACCGACATCGATACCTCTCAGTGCAGCACTCCGCGAAAAATGGGCTGCCATTCGCCAAGAAATCTTCCAGCACCTTAGTGAACATATACCTGCGAGAGTAGAAGCTGTCATCATGGCTAAGGGTGGGCCAACACCATAAAGAATTAGAGCATTACCGATGGAGGGCTCCACGAACTTGTAAGTCATTTTGAACCAGGTGTCCGGATACTTTTGATCAAATGGTGTGTGTGGCCCATAATTCTGATGCCATAACTTGTCAAAACAAAATGTATATTGGGCTAGTGAAAGACACAGCAAATGAGTAGCAGGTTGTGGAGTTAAGGTGTCTTAGATCAAAAATTTACTCTCCCTTACAGACACACCTGCCTTTATAAAGCCGGCTTAATGTGTGCCTCATGTAGCTCAATGGCTCTCACGATTAATGATTATCTGGAATGTGAATTTTAGAAGAGGATTATCGGTAATGAGGTATTTAACTGGAAATATAATACATCACCTTTTAAAGCATTTTGGAAGAAGCGATGTGTGGAAGTATGATTAATAGTAGAAGAACTTGTATAGATATGAAAGCTGATAAATGTGACTGCATACTTACTCAGTAGGAGAGGAATGAGGGAAGCATCCAAAACATATACACGTAAACATTGCATTTCTTGCCATGATATGTAACAGTGCATAAGAGGTCAGTATTAATTTGCAGTACATGTAAATTTTAGGTTCAAGCCAATTTGCACGCTATGTAAATTAAATGACACCTTCTTATATTATCGTTTTTCATCTGCTGCTAGTCGTACTACTCAGTCTTATTGTTAAATTAGAGTCTCATTACCGATATAAATAATATAGGCCTCTAAACTGTAACAGTGATCCATCATATTGATTACTGTACAAAACAATACCTATTCTGTAAAACAACTCTACCAGAGAACAATGACTGCAGTAATTTTTTAAAAGAGTGCCATGTGAAATGTAGTATATAGGTTGCTTTTTAGTTTTTCATTTTGTTGCTGACTTTCTTGTTTTTAATGTAATGCATATACGCACCTCTAGTAAACAGTACAGTACCTCTGCAGTACAAAATCGCTAGTGTTAATATAAAAAGGTATCTTTCAACGTACGTATATTCTATTCATTACTAAAGTATGTCTGTGCTAAAAATTGCCAAGAAAAACCAAATGTATTGTGCAAATAAAATTAGTTATCAGAGAAATATATTATATGTGCATGCTGATAATAAATCACAAACTACTTGATTAT
The DNA here is from genome assembly GCF_023864345.2 of Schistocerca serialis cubense. Taxonomy (NCBI): domain Eukaryota; kingdom Metazoa; phylum Arthropoda; class Insecta; order Orthoptera; family Acrididae; genus Schistocerca; species Schistocerca serialis. Next base: position 151,730,216 of record NC_064640.1, read on the forward strand.
CATATACATCCCTGTTACTATTTAAAATATCTCTCACCCTGATTCCTCCAAACCATTTTACATTGGGAGTTCAACTGCAGCTAATCCCTACGACGACCATCTCACAACTGTGCACAGACCTCGAATGACTAGTGCGACACAACTGGCCTAGAGAAGGGCGAGGTCGAACTGGTATTTCCACCATTTTATATCGTCCTATAGGATCAATGGAAGGAGAGTGAGCTTGATTTTGGGAGCAGAGTGCTAGATGGATCACCATTTTCCTGAAATTTTTGCTCATACAGTTGGCCTAGAGACGGGAGCGGCGGAAGGGAGGCTTATTGTGACACAAGTTAGGTAACAGGTTACATACCTACTTTGAATTTAAGACACACAATTGTCCGAGAGGCAATAGCGGCGATCTTGAGATTATATCATTATCTGAACTCATACTGGCCCATAACATTACTTTAGGTACGATTTAAAATTTGTTTTGCTACTTGTAAGACATTTTGTACTACCGAGTAAATGGTAAAGTATTTTTGTTGCTGCATATTTAACTCCTCTCAGAACCACTGACACCTTTTTTAATGAGTCCTAAACAATTTCGTTCTCTTAGTGTCATTACAGTGTACACAGTTAATCTCCTTACATTGAGATACATAATTGATAATGAATTTCATTAGCAAGTACTCGTTTTTTGAAAAAGCTGCCTAATTGCTTGGAAAGCCAGCCAAGATAACTGTGTGTGAAAATCGTATATTTCTATTTCCTCGCTTTTGTGCTATCAGTACTTTCTTCCCAATTTGGGAAATATCTCAGAGAATTGTATCGTAAGATTTTAATTGGTGAAAATCAGTTAAGAGGTAAATTTATTTGCTATAACTAAAAATTCTATGACGAGAACGATTTTATGAAATTAGATGCTTGAGAATCTCAGTAAACGTTTCCTGTTTTCATATGCCATCTTTAAATTACGAAATAACAGTGCTGTTCACTTTAATATCAAACCAGATCGTAAGGTCTCCCAGGACCACGTTTATTTTTGGCCATTATCGGGAACACACTGCAGTTTTTCGAGTAATGCACCTGAGATATATAGAATTGTAATTTAAAGATAGTAGCTGTAAAAACCAGTTTTCCCCGTTTTACAAACTTGTTTTTTTTTAAAAAAAAAGAAAGTTATATTTACTGCTTCGTAGCAGTAGTATGTGACAACATTACAAAGGCATCAAGGATTGTTTGTCACTGTGCTCACTTTCTATGTTCGCTAATCGCAAGTTAAACTATATTTCTACATCTACATACATACTCAGCAAGCCATTATACGATGTGTAGAGGAACATACCTTCTACCACTACTGGTCATTTCCTTTCCTGTTCCACTCGAAAATAGAGCGAAGGAAAAAGGACTTCCTATATGCCTCCGTATGAGCCCTAATTCCTTATATCTTACCGTCGTAGTCCTGACGTATGTTGACGGTAGCAGAATTGTTCTGCAGTCAGCTTCAGATTAATCAGGATAAGAAAAAAATTGCTCAGATGGCTCTGAGCACTATGCGACTTAACTTCTGAGGTCATCAGTCCCCTAGAACTTAGAACTACTTAAACCTAACTAACCTAAGGACATATCACACATCCATGCCCAAGGGAGGATTCTAACCTGCAACCGTAGCGGTCGCGCGGTTGCAGACTGTAGCGCGTAGAACCGCTCGGCCACCCCGGCCAGCAATAAGAAAAAACCAGTAGGCATCCAACCATGATATTTTCAAGATTTTGCAAGGAAAATACGGGATGGGCCAAAAGTCACGAAGGGTTTATAACTGTAAATATCATTTTTATTTATACTTTTCAAAAAAATGGCTCTGAGCACTATGGGACTCAACTGCTGTGGTCATCAGTCCCCTAGAACTTAGAACTACTTAAACCTAACTAACCTAAGGACATCACACACATCCATGCCCGAGGCAGGATTCGAACCTGCGACCGTAGCAGTCGCACGGTTCCGGACTGTGCGCCTAGAACCGCGAGACCACCGCGGCCGGCTTTTATACTTTTCTTCTTTCTTTTGAATGTTCTGTAGATGTGTAAACAATTTCCTACCGTTGGTTCTGATGTCGGTCAAATATCAATCTAAACTAAGGATAAATTAAAAATAGTTCACAGTTAAAACCCCTTCGTGAATCTGGTCCACCCTATAGTTCTACAGAAAAGAAAAGTTGCAGTAACCGTAAATTATATTTTCATTTTTATGTTTTCTGTCTAATAGATGATTTCCATGTACGTTGCTTAGAAAGTGATTAACAAGCCAAGTGCGAAATTTCATCTTTCAAATGCAGCGACGGAAGACTTAAGGGTGGCGCGGCAACCGTTTGCAAAAGTGGCTTAGGCTTGGCGTGCACGGCAAGTGAAGCAGGCGTGCCCCTCGTTAACACAGAACCGCGCTGCGGTTTGATCGCAGGATAAATGGCAGAGATTAGACGCAGTAGACCACTGGGAGCTGTAACACGCTGCAATCACGGCGGCCGTGCTCGACAACAGTGCGTCCCGCGGGATTAATACCAGCACGCTGATGCATCAGCGCGACTACACGTGCATGCAGCTTCAGCAGTCAGCCCGCGGCCGCCCTCCAATCCCTTCGGGTATTAGTAAACAGAGTCCGAATACCGGCGTAACCTGTCAGAGCTCCGGCTGCAATTGTAGTTACGTCCTTCGCAACAGCTATTGGAACCCGTAGCTGAGCATTCTTTGCGCAGTAACCATTTACATTCCTTACATTCAGACCAGAAACAGGATACATTTTATATATGCCGTCACAAACGCAAGACTTGTTAACGCTATAAATTTTGTGAGTACATCTTGTAGAAAGTAGAAAACTTTCAGACAAGCCTCTACTGTGTTTTACTACTCTTGACCGACACGAATGTCGTTTCCTGTGAAGTAATTTGAAAAACTATTTCTGGAATGTCGTAAACATTTACCTACGAAATATACATTTTTTCAACTGATTCTTGAGCACTGTTTGTCAATTTGGAACCAGCAGGTAATAAATACAATACAGAAATGCTAAAGAAGATTACTTTGTTTTCATACAAGGACGTTTATTAGGGGTGAAAGTACCACGGGGAAGCTGATAAAGCTCCAGTGGTGGACAGTAGAAGAGAAGCGCTGCGCTGTGCATTGAAGGTTAGTATTGACATTCTCTGAATATATGTTCGAAGAATGGTCACGGGACGTATGAGTTCCTTCGATGTACAACTTACAAAATGACCGTGACCGGAAAAATCGGCGGAATCTGTGCTCAAAAGAAAGCATACCGAAGGGAATTCTTCCCGCGCACGGTCAGCGAATGGAACATGAAGGAAAAACATGTCGCTACTTCGTGAAGCACCGTCCTCCAAGCAACGTAAGGTGGCTTCAAGAGTATGGATGGAGCTTTAGAATTCGAATTAGTAAACTATGTCGGATTATTACAAAACTGCAGCTGCAATTTGTTGTGCGTAATTCATTTTAATGGGATCCACGCGAAACCCAGAACGTTGTTTATTCTGAATTAAAAAAGTAAAGCTTACATAATCACATCTCAATTAATTCTAAATCCAAACTGGTAGTAAATCAGAACACATGCGAAATCTGTCAAGCATTATATAGAAATTTAATTGACCAACTCCTATGTTTAGTTAAATACAGCGATATAGTGCGTTCCATGTGAGAAAAAAAGACAATTAAACCGCTTTTTTAAACGTCAGTTTGAAGTTTTATTTAAGTATTATCAAACTGTTTCAGATTGCAATGTCGGCATAAAGCGATCTACTTAACCCTACAACACTAAAAGAGGAAAATAGCTACATTGCTACTAAAGTATCGCAACGTTTACTACTCCAATTTTATTCATAGGAAGTCATAATTTATAGGTTACGCATTAGTTAATAACTGTTATTAAATTTCCAAATGCATGTTACATACCAAATTAAGTACAAAATGTCCTATTTTATACCCTAAGCACTCGTAAATTTTACGAGGGTTCAGTGGTCTAGGGATAACATAATAGAAGTTAAAATGGAATTTAACATGGCCTAATCCATCATTATATGCGATTAGCGCAGCTACCCTTGATTCTACTTTTGTGTTGTTAGCTTTAGTCGTTATGTGAATAAAATTCTTCGGTACTGAATTTTCTGTTCTCTGCTGTAAATTATCTTCAAAACAACTTTATGATGAATCTGTTTCAAGAATTTCTTGCTCTAAATCAGCTTCTTCATCTCCTTTGATGAGGGGATTTAAAACACTGTCTCTTTAACATTAGCAAATTATCGAAGGAATAAAAAATTGCCTTCTGTAAAGTTCATTGTTAAAGCTCATTTGCCGGAAATCCTCAGCATCCGCTGCAATATAATTGGAAAAAGTCTACCGCATAGAAGCATGGAGTTTAATAAGTACGTCTTTAAGTAGTCACTTCCGAAAGTCAAAGAAATCTGTTTCAGTTGATTATTAGTGAGTAATACTTTGTTATTAAACAGGTAGGGTATAACACCCTCGTTAATCGTTCAATTACTCTAAAAGACTCATATAAAACTGATAATAATAATCTGTAGTCTTACATATGACAAATGATAACCTCTTCAAATAACAGGTTTGTCTTAACTTTTCAAGTTCTGTCGACGATTCTCTTAGTGTAATGGAGAAATTCTACATTATGTTTCAATTTTACTTAGTGACTTTATCTTGAATTAGGTAGAAGGGTATATTAATATTACGTTTTTGTGTTTTGTGTATTAAAACGGGGACATAGAAACGACGAAGAGACTTCGTCCCACCGGAGCCCTCAGTGGTTCACAGCCCCACAACAGGCCACACCAGTCCGCCCAACTAACCGTCGCCCCACACCGAACCCAGGGTTAGTATGCGGTTCGGTCTCCCAGTGGAGCCTTCCTTCCCCCCCTCCCCCCCGGGAACGTCTCATACCAGACGAGTGTAATCCCAGATGTTTGCGCGGTAAAATAATGACGGTGTAGGTGTACGCGTACGTGAAGACAGTGTTTCCACTTCAATCGCCGACAGAGTGTAACTGAGGCGGAATAAGGGGAACCAGCCCGCATTCGCCGAGGTTGATGTAAAGCCACCTTAAAAATCACGAATAGGCTGGCCGGCACCCCGGACCTCAACACTAATCCGCTGGGCGGATTGGTGCCGCGGACCGGCACGCCTTCCCGCTCGGGAAGCAGCGCGTTAGACCGCGCGGCTAGCTGGGCGGGTTAATGGTTCAAATGGCTCTTAGCACTATGTGACTCAACATCTGTGGTCATCAGTCCCCTAGAACTTAGAACTACTTAAAGCTAACTAACCTAAGGACATCACACACATCCATGCCCGAGGCAGGATTCGAACCTGCGACCGTAGCGGTCACGCGGTTCCAGACTGACGCGCCTAGAACCGCACGGCCACACCGGCCGGCTGGGCGGATTAATATTACGTTTGCTGGTGTTATTGGCTATTGTCAATAGATATGAAAATGAAGAACATTCATTTATAGTATCTCTGCAGCATTTGTGACATGGCGTTTATTTTTAAATTCGTAGCGCTCAGTTTTTATATGATATCCGTTCAATGTTTTTAAACTCTAGCATGTGTGATCATTAGTACTTTTATTGTAAGTGAACTGCTGCTCATACCACGAAATCGATTCGACAGGTAACTAAGAAACTATTAACAAGGATTGTCCTCATTTCAAACATAAGAATTTCTGCGAAGCGTCTTTCAGATATCGAGTAGATAACATACGCTTTAAGGAGAACAGAATCTCTCCAAGTAATATTGTGAGCGTGCCCGTGTATGTTGTTGTTGTATACGTTGGATGACGTAAACAGTGTGGCAATCAGGTCAAGAAGGGAAGGCCTTTCTTAAGAAAAGAAGTTCTGTTTTTTTACTACTCACCTTTGATACACATAATGTTCTAAATAAATTATATCAACTATATCAACTAAAAGCCCATGTGCCCGTGGAGAGCCTCTTTTTGCCTCTTCTCCTTGGGAAGGGTAAAAATAATGTAACAGATTCAATTCTGATTGCAGAATTTTCAGTAAAAACTAAGTCAGAGGTTCAGAATGTATGGGAATATTAGCAACAAGAGAAGCAGCCGTCAAACCCTACTAGAAAAAACTGTTTCAGTGATGACATTAGTTTTCAGTATCCGATTATGGAAGTTGGATCATTCGTCCCAGTCACCGGAGAGATTTGCCCTAAATCGTGTTATATCGCAAGTTAGTTGCTAGGAAGAGGCGTGCCTGCCAAATTTACCAACATGTGGCAGAAATGCTGCAACTGATCCCCTTGGGTAAGGACCACGCTTTCATTGTGTAGCATGTCTACGCAAACACGTAAGAGTATAAAATCCAGTGCTTTCATATAGTGCCCCTAATGATCGCACGAATCATGCAAAATTTGACTTACCTTATTGAATTAAATTACTTCCTGGATATCTGATGTAATTAAAAAACAGAGGTATTCCCTAACTTAGGCTTGACGAACCCATTAGTGCCGTATAAAATCCAAGAACAGCATTAATCCTTTCCACGCTGGAAACCTTTTTAAGAAAATTGTGAAATAATTTGAATTCTCTGAATGTTTTGGAATATTAGACGATGGAAAAAAAAGAAAACATTTATTTCATTAAAAATGGATTGGATCAACACCGCGACTGTCTTAGAGTCAAGTTCCATTTCACCTTAAGCGACCTATGTCTTCAGGCAACATACACGGAAGACCCAAAGAAGCTGGTACACCTGCCTAATATCCTGTAGGGCCCACCGAGCAAGCAGAAGTGCCGCAACACTACGTGGCATGGACTCGACGATTGTCGGAAGTAGTGCTGAAGGGAACTGACACCAAAAATCCTGCAGGGCTGTCAATAAATCTGTGAGAGTACGAGGGGGTGGATATCTCTTCAGAACAGCATGTTGCATGGCATCCCAGATATGCTCAATAATGTCCATGTCTGGGGAGTATGGTGGCCAGCATAATTGTTTAAAAACTGAAGAGTTTTCCTGAAGCCACTCCGTAGCAAGTCTGGAGTGTAAGATGTCGCATTGTCCTGCTGGAATTGCCCAAGTTCGTCGGAATGCACAACGGATGTGAATGGATGCAGGTGATAAGACAGGATGTGTACGTGCGTGTCATCTGTCAGCGTCGTGTCTAGACGCACCAGGGGTCCCATATCACTCGAACTGCACACGCCCCGCACTATACAGTGCCTCCACCCGCTTGAACAGTCTTCTATGCAGGGTCCGTACGCTCGATGCAATTTTAAACGAGACTCGTCCGACGAAGCAACGTTTCCAGTCACCAACAGTCCAATCTCGATGTTGACGGGCCCACGCGAGGCGTAAAGCTTTGTGTCGTGCAGTCATTAATGGTGCACAATTGGGCCTTCCTGTCCGAAAGCCCATATCGATGATATTTGTTGAATGGTTCGCACGCTGACACTTGTTGATGACCCAGCACTGAAATCTGAGGCAATTTGCGGAAGGTTTGCACTTCTGTCACGTTGAACGATTCTCTTCAGTCGTCGTTGGTTCCGTTCTTGCAGTTCTTGCAGTTCTTTTTCCGGCCTCAGCGATAACTGGGATTTGATGTTTGTTCGAATTGATGACATTGACGGTGCACTCGTGAAATGGACGTACAGGAAAATCCCTACTTCATCGCTCGTGCGCCATCTAGAACACCACGCTCAAATTCACTTAAATCTTGGTAAACTGCCATTGTAGCAGCAGTAACCCATCTAAAAACTGCGCAAGACACTTGCTGCCTTATATAGGCATTGCCGACAGCAGCGCAGTATTCTGCCTGTTTATATATCTGCATATTTGAATACCCATGGTTATTCCAATTTCTTTGGCGCTTCAGTGTATTTTATACTTAATCTAAAGTCAGTCATACTCCAGAGACTACCGAACTCAAAAGATGTTGTAGTGATATATGCTGACTTAAAAAAGGTCTTTCAGTCAGTTAACAGAGGACCTATAGATATAGCAATCAGAGAATCTCTCGTAAAGTCTAAATCAGCAAATATAATTCGTGACATACTAACAGACACAGTATCGAAAGTGAATTTTATGATAAAAATACGAGTGTCTCTGCTCTTTAAAATAAAAACAGCTCTTTCGCAAGATGATAGCTTATCCTCTACTCCTTTTACATGTGTTCTAGAAATAACTGTGAGAATTTGGAATGAAAATCTGAATCAATATATGATTTCAGCAGCAAGGTTGAGAATAGGATGTGGATGACTTTGATGTACTTTCTGAAAAAGTGACGTCCGTGGCGATAAAAATTAATCTTTTATAATAAAGGTCTGTAGGACCAGCTTAAAAAGTTCTGTAGTAAAAAAGAAGAACTAAAATTAAAAACGCATCGAAATTTTTGAAATAAATAATGGCCAAATTGTGATGGCTAAAATAATAATTATTTTTTGGAGATAACCCAAGAAAATGGTTTGGAAAAACGAGCTACAGAGGAAAGGATACATGAAATGGGAGGGGCATATTGTGTAACTGGATGCGTTGACAATAAAAATGAAAAGCCACCATCAGAATCAAGGATTTGTATCATCACTTGATCTGTGGATGGTAGAGGGTTGAATGAGACAGGACCTGAAAAAAAAGACTTAAAATTCTTTATTTACGAGGATGTGAAGATCGCATGTTAATTTGTTGTCAACATTATTGCAAAGGCTATTATTGCTATTGCTCCTTTTGAAAACAGATAATGAATGGTCTTGTCATTCGAAATTAGATGCACAGTCGCCACTCACTGGTGGTCTTGGGTTTTAGTTAACCCTATTCTGCGATAGGCATATCAAGGTATTTATGTAGACAGGTAATTATGTACTGAAAATGCAATGGGTGCCAGTTTAAGAAAAGAAACGAAGAAGCCTTATCTGGTTCTGCATCTTTAGTGTGATTGTGAACTAGCTCCTCCTCTTGATGTTAATCAATGATCACTTGTGTCTGGGAAATCAAGTTACGTTACATAGGAATAGAAAAGCAACTGGAATCACTCAATAGAGGAAAGTCCACTGGACCTGACGGGATACCAATTCGATTGTACACAGAGTACGCGAAAGAACTTGCCCCCCTTCTAACAGCCGTGTACCGCAAGTCTCTAGAGGAACGGAGGGTTCCAAATGATTGGAAAAGAGCACAGGTAGTCCCAGTCTTCAAGAAGGGTCGTCGAGCAGATGCGCAAAACTATAGACCTATATCTCTGACGTCGATCTGTTGTAGAATTTTAGAACATGTTTTTTGCTCGAGTATCATGTCGTTTTTGGAAACCCAGAATCTACTATGTAGGAATCAACATGGATTCCGGAAACAGCGATCGTGTGAGACCCAACTCGCTTTATTTGTTCATGAGACCCAGAAAATATTAGATACAGGCTCCCAGGTAGATGCTATTTTTCTTGACTTCCGGAAGGCGTTCGATACAGTTCCGCACTGTCGCCTGATAAACAAAGTAAGAGCCTACGGAATATCAGACCAGCTGTGTGGCTGGATTGAAGAGTTTTTAGCAAACAGAACACAGCATGTTGTTATCAATGGAGAGATGTCTACAGACGTTAAAGTACCCTCTGGCGTGCCACAAGGGAGTGTTATGGGACCATTGCTTTTCACAATATATATAAATGACCTAGTAGATAGTGTCGGAAGTTCCATGCGGCTTTTCGCGGATGATGCTGTAGTATACAGAGAAGTTGCAGCATTAGAAAATTGTAGCGAAATACAGGAAGATCTGCAGCGGATAGGCATTTGGTGCAGGGAGTGGCAACTGTCTCTTAACATAGACAAATGTAATGTATTGCGAATACATAGAAAGAAGGATCCTTTATTGTGTGATTATATGATAGCGGAACAAACAGTGGTAGCAGTTACTTCCGTAAAATATCTGGGAGTATGCGTGCGGAACGATTTGAAGTGGAATGATCATATAAAATTAATTGTTGGTAAGGCGGGTACCAGGTTGAGATTCATTGGGAGAGTGCTTAGAAAATGTAGTCCATCAACAAAGGAGGTGGCTTACAAAACACTCGTTCGACCCATACTTGAGTATTGCTCATCAGTGTGGGATCCGTACCAGATCGGTTTGACGGAGGAGATAGAGAAAATCCAAAGAAGAGCGGCGCGTTTCGTCACAGGGTTATTTGGTAACCGTGATAGCGTTACGGAGATGTTTAATAAACTCAAGTGGCAGACTCTGCAAGAGAGGCGCTCTGCATCGCGGTGTAGATTGCTCGCCAGGTTTCGAGAGGGTGCGTTTCTGGATGAGGTATCGAATATATTGCTTCCCCCTACTTACACCTCCCGAGGAGATCACGAATGTAAAATTAGAGAGATTAGAGCGCGCACGGAGGCTTTCAGACAGTCGTTCTTCCCGCGAACCATACGCGACTGGAACAGGAAAGGGAGGTAATGACAGTGGCATGTAAAGTGCCCTCCGCCACACACCGTTGGGTGGCTTGCGGAGTATAAATGTAGATGTAGATGTAGATTGTACTTGGTAGCATTTGATTTTCATAAAACTGAAGACTTGACTGACGATGGCACGGCACAGTTGAACTGACCCACTAGACACACTCACAACTGTACTGGGCTCAGGGAAGAGTGTGTTTTTTCTGAATGGTCGGACTCGAAACGGTGTTCACTCCACCAGGTCAACATTTACGAACATAACGCACTATACACTAATGTACTGCATTGCAAGAGATGCCAGTAGGACTACACGTAATGCCCCCAGACGAGAAGTCAGTTGCCTTGGAAGCATTTTTGGACTTAAATCGTTTTTGCCACTTGTGGACTTTACACGCTATCCACTGCAAGCATAGATATATATTGTTAATAGAGAAATAATTTGTTAATGTATATCCTTGTTCGTATTTACGAGCCACAACGTGATTCGAAGCTCATTGCTCCAAGCTAAAACCACTCAGTATAGAAGGAGCAATAGATGTAAACACATAGGATGGTCAACATTAGTTCAATGAACGTGCAGTTTGCATACAAGTAATGTAGCTTAGTTCACTGATTAATAGCATGGGGTTTTGCAAATCCTGCTACACTTATTGGTATCTTAGGGAGGAAGCAGTACATGGTAGTAGTCACTTAAAAGGTGTATCAGAGAGACCTGAGTAAAAATCTGCAGCACTAGATTAACGCCATAGGTAACATTTATGGACAAAAAATATCCTAACGATGAATAAACTAAATAATGTGTTACCATACATCCTTGTTCAAACCTCACCTGTATACATACGTCAGCTGCTTAAGGAAACACATGTAGAGGTCTAAGTTCCAATAATAATACCTGTTTGTTTTCCAAAAGAATCATTTCCTAGTCACACAAATAAATAGCTGTTTTACATTGTCTGAAGCACACATAAAAATGTTTGAATCATTATTTTCTTCTTCTTCATATATCTGCTTGAGTCACGTGACAGGTTGGTACCCATATGGTTCCAGATACCGAACTGCAGCACAACTGTAAATATTAAGAATCCATGAAGCCTTCTCATTGCCTTTTATGTTCACAATCACGTCTGTGGAGAAAAATTTCAGTTATGTCATCATATCTTCATGAGCAATCCTAGGATCAGTCCATGGTAGTTGCGTGCTGCCATTGCACAGTTTTGCATCCCAGTGCCTATACGAGCGCCATTGCCCAGTTCTGTTAAACTTCTACTGTTACTAGATGCAAGATGGCAAGTGAGTATAGCAAAATGCGTCCACGATGGTGATGGGCAGTACCTACTGATCCGCGTCGGAGTTGAAACTGAAAGAGTCTGGGATGCCTGTGGTCTGGCCTTTGATGACTTCAGACTCTAGGGAGCTTCTAGTGATTCCAAAACATAAGGTCATTGCCAAGTTACGTGAAGGAGCAGATGCCAAAGCCTATCTACTGGGACATAGGGAAGTGACCATGTGTTTCCATGTCAGTAGTTTCATATTCTGACTGAGCCCCAACCGTTAGTAAAATGGTCCTCGCCGTGTTCCTTCATCAGCAGTTGAAAGAAGAAGGCATCACTTAAAACTTGAAGAGTTTATAACAATTGCTGTTGTTATGAGCAAATTAACAACTTCTCCCTAAGTGAGTGCAGGTGAAATCTGTATCCACATTTTGGGTTCTCAGTACTTTAGAAATAAATAGAATAATATCTCGTTTCTCTTGGAATTTTTGTTAACTGGTAAAGCCCAACTAAAAATTAAAGGCGTTTAAAATAAAACTGGTATAAAAATGAGTACACTGCTGGGTAACTCAATATCAAAGGTTTCTGAAGCTGTAATGAGACTGCATGATTTTGATTACTAACTTCTTTCTTTGTTTGACAGCTTGGGATAGTGTACATGTGTGCTTCTGGACATGGGGAGTTTCTTCTTCTTCGTCTGCTTCTTCTTCTTCTTAGGGTCTTTCCCTTTTTCCGTTCCCTTAAGCGCCCCTGCACACAGGCGGACTTGTGTGTTGACCCACTTTCCGAACAGGTCGACCACGATCCATATGCCTGTGGGACGGCAATGCCTTCTCAGTCGGGTCGGTGGTCGAGGTCTGTCGGCTTCACCAGTGGGCCTCTCCTCTACACACTTTGCCCCACCACTACCTTCCAGCCCTCCCTCCAGTACACAGGCAGGGTCCGCCTAGCAGTCGCCGTGTCCACACACAATTAGTCGACGAGAGATCAGCAGACCAATCAAGTTCTGAATGGGCGTCTTGACTAAACTCACCGAGGTTTTCTGGTTCTGCCTGTGGTCTCACGAACCCTGTCGGATTTCTTTCTAGTGGCAGGTAGTGCAGCCCGTATATAACCTGCCAGGTTAGCTGAGAGCGCTAATGCGCTGCATCCTGGACTCGGGCAGGCACGCCGGCCGCAGATCGAATCTGCCCGGAGGTTTAACGACGGAGGCCGGTGTGCTGGTCAGCCTGGATGTGCTTTTTAGGCGGTTTTCCACAGCCCACTAGGTGCATACCGGGCTGGTCCCCACGTCCCACCTCAGTTACACGGCTCGCAGACATCTGACCACATTCGCACTATTCCATGGATTACACTGGGCACAGACAGTTGGGGTACACTAATTCCATCCCAGGGGGTACAGGCTGCGGCAAGAAGGGCATCTGGCCACCCCTTCAATTAACCTTGCCAAATCAGATTAACCATGCCGACCCTGCGTCCTTGTGGGAAAGGCCACAAGCAAAAGAAAGAAAGAAGGAAAGTGCAGCCTGTGTATGGTCTTCTTTGCCTGACTGAAGCCAAACCGCAAGCCCATCCACATGAGCAGGGCCTCAAGCAAGCAACGGATAAATGTCTTGGTTAAACGTTCCAGACTTCCTTGCTACTATTGAGGTTCATGGTGGGGAACTTGGTAACTGAGTTAGAAGGTGTGTTCAAAATGTAACCAGAATTTTATAACTGCACGTGTTGTACCAGTACTAGTCAGATTTGTGAGAATTTGTTTTGTATAAAAATGGACAAGGGAAACAGTACTAAATTTTGCTATAAGAACGGAATAAAGAATATTGAAATTTTAGAAATGTTAAATGTGATTTTAGTGAGTTTGCTACCTGTAAATCAAGGGTGTGCGAGTGTTATAAGAGATTCAGTAAAGGGTGTGAAGGTGCTGAAGCTAACAAGCACCCTGGACGCCCCAGCACATCAGCTGACGAAATCGTGGCAAATGAATCGTGAAATAAATTATTCTGAATGACTGCCGAATCATTATCAGAGAAGTTACTGTTGATTTTGGCAAATAAACTGACTCACGCCATGACTTTTTTTCGGATGTTTAGGGTATGAAACAAGTGACAGCAAAATCTGTTCCAAAAAATATTGGTATGGTGCCCCAGGCCCCATAATCGTCAGACATGACCTTTCATGACTTTTTTATATCCCCAAAAACAAAGAAAACCTTTCCGGACTGTCGTTTCATTAGCTTAGACGAGATTAGAAACGCAAAACTGAGATAGATAAATGCTATCCAATGGTCGAGCTCCACAAGAGATTTATTGACTGGATATAGCGCTAGCATAAATTCGTAACATGTAATGAGTACTACTTTGATGTAGACGAAAAAACAAAATAATTTTCCAAAAACAAGAACACCGTTACTTTTTGAATACATCTTGTACGTAAAAATATAAAAACTTGTACAAAAATAGAAAAGTAAATAAGAAAATAAATTAGAAAAATAAAAAAATTGGGTGTTTAATGACCTCTAAACTTTTCCCCTCCTTGAACATGCCCCTGCATAGGACCCAAAGTGATAAAAACACGGAATTAATATATAAGGAACTAACTAAATATTAAACTCCCTGAAATATTTTTTGAGTTATCTACGAGCTGAAATTAGATACTTCAAGCCTTGAAACATGTGATCTAATTCACCATAAATTTTTTCGACCGAAATTATAATCCATATAACTTTCATAACGGTCGAATGTTTAACTACTTTGGCTACTGGAGCAGTAATATGATTTCTAGCTAAGGCTGCTGGCGCATTGTTGTGTGGTAACAGTCAAGTAGGAGTAGACACTGGTTTTAAGAAATTTTCGTCACAAGTATTTGGCCACAAAGAGGAAGAAAGGTGGTGCACAAAGCTACTAATTACTAGTTTTACTTCGAATATCCTCGACTGATGTCGAAGTCTCTCCTCAGTGTCTCAAGGAGTGAGGACATTTGACAACGATGGTGATCAGTCGACAAAACTCGGTGACAATATTGGTGCTATTCTAGGTGAGCACTCTATGCGCCGGTAGCGGGTATTATCTATCTTCCCTCTTTTACAATAATCAGCAACATAAACAAGAACTACTGTTCTGCATACACTCTTTGCAATCACGTAGACTAATCCCATAAGGTTTTTGCATTTACTGGTCGAGTATAACGAGGATTTTTAAGGTCTGTTGAAATCGTAGTCTAATGGTTAACGTAGTATATTTTGGACAGGATGTATCCATCTGCAGCCAAGACCATCCGTGATACTCAAACACGTCCAAATTTATCACGCCAATCCTTCACCTGATACTCTACATAGCGCACTAATAAGCGCGGCTCATTATAAACTGGAGACTATTACCAACAGGAAAATAACTGTCTTTGCTTTTGTATCAGTTCCGCAGAGACTGAATTTACACGATACAACAAACAACAATAGCTAAAGATAATCATTTAACACATTTCAAATTCCTGTAGTAGAAGACATTTGTCCCTTGACTTCACCTAGGTAGGAAGACTCTGATACAATATTTCTCGCCGGTAAGTTGAGGTATACACTGCACAGCGTTTCATTACAGTCATTTGTATGGTAAGGACTAACATGGCCAATCATAGTGGCAGTCAGCAAGCTAGGCACTCGCTGTCTGCAAGAAATTTTAATGATTTCGTTAAAGTATTATGTGAAGAATTTTCTGCAACTATCATACTGTGGTCGCATTAGCCATATAGTATTCGATAACACCAAAATTCTGAGAATCCCATTCATCTTGAATCAAAATAGGTTAGAGTACCATATTTAAAAGGTCAAATAAGTACAATTGGCGTAGTGCAGAGTGATGTACCTAGAGGATAGTGTATTTAGGAACACATGATGTTTTTTGGTCTGTATTTCAATCTAGTGATTGATTTTAGATTAAAGAAATGTGCATAAGCCGTTTCCGCCTTTTTGTACCGATTTTGGTATTACTAGACGTGTTTGTGTTTTGCTAATATTTGGAGCTCTACATATTTAAGAGCTGTGTAATACATTAAAGCTAGTTGGAATATATGGTAAATTCTTCAGTTATTGAAATCTATGGCTACTATGTATACAGGGTGACTCAAAAAGAATACCACAACTTTAAAAATGTGTATTTAATGAAAGAAACATAATATAACCTTCTGTTCTACATCATTACAAAGAGTATTTAAAATGGTTTTTTTTTCACTCAAAAACAAGTTCAGAGATGTTCAATATGGCCCCCTCCAGACATTCGAGCAATATCAACCCGATACTCCAACTCGTTCCACACTCTCTGTAGCATATCAGGCGTAACAGTTTGGATAGCTGCTGTTATTTCTCGTTTCAAATCATCAATGGTGGCTGGGAGAGGTGGCCGAAACACCATATTCTTAACATACCCCCATAAGAAAAAATCGCAGGGGGTAAGATCAGGGCTTCTTGGAGGCCAGTGATGAAGTGCTCTGTCACGGGCTGCCTGGCGGCCGATCCATAGCCTCGGATGTTGACGTTCAGGTAGTTACGGACAGATAAGTGCCAATGTGGTGGCGCTCCATCCTGCTGAAATATGAATTGTTGTGCTTCTTGTTCGAGCTGAGGGAACAGCCAATTCTCTAACATCTCCAGATACTGTAGTCCAGTTACAGTAGCACCTTCGAAGAAAAAGGGACCAAAAACTTTATTGGCTGAAATGGCACAGAAAACGTTCACCATAGGCGAGTCACGTTCATACTGAGTTGTTTCCCGCGGATTCTCAGTGCCCCATATACAGACATTGTGACGGTTGACTTTCCCGTTAGTGTGGAAAGTTGCTTCATCACTAAACACAATCTTTGAAACGAAAGATTCATCTGTTTCGCCTAGTCAACAGCGCCTCAAGCGAACAAATGTACAACTAAATGAAACTTTATAGCTCCCTTAATTCGCCGACAGATAGTGCTTAGCTCTGTCTTTTGTCGTTGCAGAGTTTTAAATTGCTAAAGTTGTGGTATTCTTTTTGAATCACCCTGTATTTTGAAACAGACTTGTATAAAGAGTGGACGCTAGGCCATAGTTTGTCGATCGTGCACCATCTAGTGCTGTGCAGCGGAAGACTTTTACCAAGGAACATGTGATACAGTACCTGCACGAACAAAAAAATTACTTTCCGGTAGATTCTACTTAAAATGTATTTAACTTGTAACTAGTTGCCGGCCGTGGTGGCCGAGCAGTTCTAGGCGCTACAGTCTGGAACCGCGTGACCACTACATTCGCAGGTTCGAATCCTGCCTCGGGCATGGATGTGTGTGATGTCCTTAAGTTAGTTAGGTTTAAGTAGTTCTAAGTTCTAGGGGACTGATGACCTCAGAAATTAAGTCCCATAGTGCTCAAAGCCATTTGAACCATTTTTGTAACTAGTTCCTGATCATACTTCTGCCTAATTTGATTTCGCTTTCTCATTAATGGTATGAAGTAGAGTAAAAATGTCACACGCAGACGACTAAATACAGTATTGATATGATTTTTAGGATTGCAATGCTTTTAAATTACAAAGGAATATTTGTTCCTAGGTACCTGACTATGCTGAACCTTGGGGAAAAAATCTTAATTTTCCGGAGCAATTTTTGTAAATTTAGAAAAAGGTTGGAGACTATGAAAACTGAACGCCATTTTCTGAAAGTAGAATAAGAAAATATATTAAAATTCGACCACAGGGATGGCTAGAGGCGAATGTGCATTCATATTGAAAAGATGTTCCCGCAAAGCACTTCGGCTAGTTTTTGTTACTAAAGGCTGGACTGCAGTTACTATCTTCTACCAGAGTTTGGTCTCTTTCCGGTCTAAGCCGCTGCAGTCATGGACCGTGCAGCTGGTCCCGGCTGAGGTTCGAGTCCTCCCTTGGACATGGGTGTGTGTTTTTGTCCTTAGAATAATTTAGGTTAAGTAGTGTGTAAGCTTAGGGACTGATGACCTTGACAGTTAAGTCCCCTAAGATTTCACACATTATTTTGGGTCTCTTTCAGCTTTTCACTGACACAACACTAGCCTAACGCTATAAGACAAAAGTGATTACAGTTTCCAAAAAAATGGAATGATCTATTCAAGAGAAAGAGCTTTATAAATTGAGAAAGTTAAAAACGCGTTCGTACAATTCTGGCCATCATGCAAGTCGTACGGTGGGCGACAGTCATGTTGGTATCCTACTTCTGTCCGGGGCGTCTTCAGGCACGTCTTCGCTGGTCGTCGGAGCAGAATTCGAAGCAGCTCTCATGGCTGAAGACAATTATATTCCAGCCATTGAGATTCCCGGCCAAAGACGTGTCTGGCGATGCCCCAGACAGCGACGGGATACCAACCTGACTGTCGCTCGCCATTCGGCCCGACGTCAAGGAATGATGGTTTGCGGTGCCATTTCGTTTAATAGCAAACCCTTTGGTAGTCAACCTGCCCAACCCCACAGCGCAGTGGTACGACGACGATATGCTACGTCCCGTTCTGTTGCCCTTCACTGCAATACGTTCTGGGCTTATATTTCGGCAAGATAATGCCCGCCCGCACACGGCGAAAGTTTGTGGTGCTTGTCTTCGTGCTTGCTAAACCCTACCTTGGCTGACAAGGTCGCAAGATCTCTCCCCGACTAAGAACGTTTGGAGCATTGGGGGCGTGGATCTGCAAACATCACGGGATTTTGACTATCAGAAGCGCCAGTTGGACAAAATTCGGGACAGTATCCCTCAGAAGGACCTCCAACAATCTGTCAATTAAAGCCAAGCTGAATAACTGCATGCATAAGCGTTTGGTAGTCACCCTGCAGAACCCCACAGCGCAGTGGTACGACGACGATATGCTACGTCCCGTTCTGTTGCCCTTCACTGTAATACGTTCTGGGCTTATATTTCGGCAAGATAATGCCCGCCCGCACACGGCGAAAGTTTGTGGTGCTTGTCTTCGTGCTTGCTAAACCCTACCTTGGCTATCAAGGTCGCCAGATCTCTCCCCGACTGAGAACGTTTGGAGCATTGGGGGCAGGGATCTTCAAACAACACGGGATTTTGACTATCAGATGCGCCAGTTGGACAAAATTCGGGACAGTATCCCTCAGAAGGACCTCCAACAATCTGTCAATTAAAGCCAAGCTGAATAACTGCTTGCATAAGCATTTGGTAGTCATCCTGCCCAACCCCAAAGTGTAGTGGTACGACGACGATATGCTACGTCCCGTTCTGTTGCCCTTCACTGCAATACGTTCTGGGCTTATATTTCGGCAAGATAATGCCCGCCCGCACACGGCGAAAGTTTGTGGTGCTGTCTTCGTGCTTGCTAAACCCTACCTTCGCTATCAAGGTCACCAGATTTCTCCCCGACTGAGAACGTTTGGAGCATTGGGGGCAGGGATCTTCAAACAACACGGGATTTTGACTATCAGATGCGCCAGTTGGACAAAATTCGGGACAGTATCCCTCAGAAGGACCTCCAACAATCTGTCAATTAAAGCCAAGCTGAATAACTGCTTGCATAAGCATTTGGTAGTCATCCTGCCCAACCCCAAAGTGTAGTGGTACGACGACGATTTGCTACGTCCCGTTCTGTTGCCCTTCACTGCAATACGTTCTGGGCTTATATTTCGGCAAGATAATGCCCGCCCGCACACGGCGAAAGTTTGTGGTGCTGTCTTCGTGCTTGCTAAACCCTACCTTCGCTATCAAGGTCGCCAGATCTCTCCCCGACTGAGAACGTTTGGAGCATTGGGGGCAGGGATCTTCAAACAACACGGGATTTTGACTATCAGATGCGCCAGTTGGACAAAATTCGGGACAGTATCCCTCAGAAGGACCTCCAACAATCTGTCAATTAAAGCCAAGCTGAATAACTGCTTGCATAAGCATTTGGTAGTCATCCTGCCCAACCCCAAAGTGTAGTGGTACGACGACGATTTGCTACGTCCCGTTCTGTTGCCCTTCACTGCAATACGTTCTGGGCTTATATTTCGGCCAGATAATGCCCGCCCGCACACGGCGAAAGTTTGTGGTGCTGTCTTCGTGCTTGCTAAACCCTACCTTCGCTATCAAGGTCGCCAGATCTCTCCCCGACTGAGAACGTTTGGAGCATTGGGGGCAGGGATCTTCAAACAACACGGGATTTTGACTATCAGATGCGCCAGTTGGACAAAATTCGGGACAGTATCCCTCAGAAGGACCTCCAACAATCTGTCAATTAAAGCCAAGCTGAATAACTGCTTGCATAAGCATTTGGTAGTCATCCTGCCCAACCCCAAAGTGTAGTGGTACGACGACGATTTGCTACGTCCCGTTCTGTTGCCCTTCACTGCAATACGTTCTGGGCTTATATTTCGGCAAGATAATGCCCGCCCGCACACGGCGAAAGTTTGTGGTGCTGTCTTCGTGCTTGCTAAACCCTACCTTCGCTATCAAGGTCACCAGATTTCTCCCCGACTGAGAACGTTTGGAGCATTGGGGGCAGGGATCTTCAAACAACACGGGATTTTGACTATCAGATGCGCCAGTTGGACAAAATTCGGGACAGTATCCCTCAGAAGGACCTCCAACAATCTGTCAATTAAAGCCAAGCTGAATAACTGCTTGCATAAGCATTTGGTAGTCATCCTGCCCAACCCCAAAGTGTAGTGGTACGACGACGATTTGCTACGTCCCGTTCTGTTGCCCTTCACTGCAATACGTTCTGGGCTTATATTTCGGCAAGATAATGCCCGCCCGCACACGGCGAAAGTTTGTGGTGCTTGTCTTCGTGCTTGCTAAGCCCTACCTTGGCTGACAAGGTCGCAAGATCTCTCCCCGACTAAGAACGTTTGGAGCATTGGGGGCGTGGATCTGCAAACATCACGGGATTTTGACTATCAGAAGCGCCAGTTGGACAAAATTCGGGACAGTATCCCTCAGAAGGACCTCCAACAATCTGTCAATTAAAGCCAAGCTGAATAACTGCATGCATAAGCGTTTGGTAGTCACCCTGCAGAACCCCACAGCGCAGTGGTACGACGACGATATGCTACGTCCCGTTCTGTTGCCCTTCACTGTAATACGTTCTGGGCTTATATTTCGGCAAGATAATGCCCGCCCGCACACGGCGAAAGTTTGTGGTGCTTGTCTTCGTGCTTGCTAAACCCTACCTTGGCTATCAAGGTCGCCAGATCTCTCCCCGACTGAGAACGTTTGGAGCATTGGGGGCAGGGATCTTCAAACAACACGGGATTTTGACTATCAGATGCGCCAGTTGGACAAAATTCGGGACAGTATCCCTCAGAAGGACCTCCAACAATCTGTCAATTAAAGCCAAGCTGAATAACTGCTTGCATAAGCATTTGGTAGTCATCCTGCCCAACCCCAAAGTGCAGTGGTACGACGACGATTTGCTACGTCCCGTTCTGTTGCCCTTCACTGCAATACGTTCTGGGCTTATATTTCGGCAAGATAATGCCCGCCCGCACACGGCGAAAGTTTGTGGTGCTGTCTTCGTGCTTGCTAAACCCTACCTTGGCTATCAGGGTCACCAGATTTCTCCCCGACTGAGAACGTTTGGAGCATTTGGGGCAGAGATCTGCAAACATCAGGGGATTTTGACTATCAGATGCGCCAGTTGGACAAAATTCGGGACAGTATCCCTCAGAAGGACCTCCAACAGTCTGTCAATTAAAGCCAAGCTGAATAACTGCTTGCATATGCGTTTGGTAGTCATCCTGCCCAACCCCACAGCGCAGAGGTACGACGACGATATGCTACGTCCCGTTCTGTTGCCCTTCACTGCAATCCGTTCTGGGCCTATATTTCGGCAAGATAATGCCCGCCCGCACACGGGCAAAGTTTGTGCTGCTTGTCTTCGTGCTTGCTAAACCCTACCTTGGCTATCAAGGTCGCCAGATCTCTCCCCGACTGAGAACGTTTGGAGCATTGGGGGCAGGGATCTTCAAACAACACGGGATTTTGACTATCAGATGCGCCAGTTGGACAAAATTCGGGACAGTATCCCTCAGAAGGACCTCCAACAATCTGTCAATTAAAGCCAAGCTGAATAACTGCTTGCATAAGCATTTGGTAGTCATCCTGCCCAACCCCAAAGTGTAGTGGTACGACGACGATATGCTACGTCCCGTTCTGTTGCCCTTCACTGCAATCCGTTCTGGGCCTATATTTCGGCAAGATAATGCCCGCCCGCACACGGGCAAAGTTTGTGCTGCTTGTCTTCGTGCTTGCTAAACCCTACCTTGGCTATCAAGGTCGCAAGATCTCTCCCCGACTAAGAACGTTTGGTGCATTGGGGGCAGGGCTTTGCAAACATCAGGGGATTTTGACTATCAGATGCGCCAGGGGCCGGCCGAAGTGGCCGCGCGGTTCTGGCGCTGCAGTCTGGAACCGCGAGACCGCTACGGTCGCAGGTTCGAATCCTGCCTCGGGCATGGATGTGTGTGATGTCCTTAGGTTAGTTAGGTTTAACTAGTTCTAAGTTCTAGGGGACTGATGACCTCAGCAGTTGAGTCCCATAGTGCTCAGAGCCATTTGAACCATTTTTTAGATGCGCCAGGTGGACAAAATTCGGGACAGTATCCCTCAGAAGGACCTCCAACAGTCTGTCAATTAAAGCCAAGCTGAATAACTGCTTGCATATGCGTTTGGTAGTCATCCTGCCCAACCCCACAGCGCAGAGGTACGACGACGATATGCTACGTCCCGTTCTGTTGCCCTTCACTGCAATCCGTTCTGGGCTTATATTTCGGCAAGATAATGCCCGCCCGCACACGGGCAAAGTTTGTGCTGCTTGTCTTCGTGCTTGCTAAACCCTACCTTGGCTATCAAGGTCGCAAGATCTCTCCCCGACTAAGAACGTTTGGTGCATTGGGGGCAGCGCTTTGCAAACATCACGGGATTTTGTCTATCAGATGCGCCAGTTGGACAAAATTCGGGACAGTATCCCTCAGAAGGACCTCCAACAATCTGTCAATTAAAGCCAAGCTGAATAACTGCTTGCATAAGGGCCAGAGGTGCACCAAAGTGTTACTGATTTTTCAGTATGCGAAGCTCTTTCTTTTGAATATATGATTCATTATTTTCTGAAATTGTAATTATTTGTTTTTATTTATACGTGTACATCAAATCTAACGATTTTCTTCCCATTCGGATAATTCCTTCGTGGTTCGCCGTTCCTATAGTTACTTATTTGTGTCTTAGAGTGTATTTCGGAGCAAATGAAATAGTCTACAGCTGATGCGGAACCATGTACGCAGTTGGCGGGTTTATTCTTAATTTCTTTTACACTTGATTAAAAGTAGAGAATACCAATAAATTTTGAAATATTAATACTAATTGTAGACAGTATCTACATAAATGAATCCTATTTTAAATAAATTAGTCAGTCAAAATAGTTAATAATTTATTTCAGTTAGTTGTGTTCTAATTAGAGCAATTTTTTTAATTCCATTGGAATGTACTACTCTGGCAAGTGTTTCCCGGCAACTGGTGAAAATAAAAATCCTGGCACGAAACTGCACTGTCGGAAGGAAGGCTAGTAGCTGGAGTAGAAGGTGGCCAATTGAAATGCCTACGTAAGTTCCTGCGGCTGACTGGCTAAAGTTCTGTGCGTTAAAGCAATTTCATGGAGCTTCTCGTAGTGAACAAAATAGGGAAGTCTGTGTGCAAGCTTCTTGGGTGTGAGAGGCAAATCGTATGCTTCCTGCAGCAGTGATGGTTTCTGAAAGGGTTCAACATTTTCTAAGGCGGTAGTTAGTAAGAAATGATAATTAAATGGACACCCTAGCTGCAAACAGGCGTTGATATACGTCATTGGGGACATGTTGAAAATGTGTGCCCCGACCGGGACTCGAACCCGAGATCTCCTGCTTTCATGGCAGACGCTCTATCCATCTGAGCCACCGCGGGCACGAGATATCTAGTGTGTCAACAACTACAATGCATAAATTCCACAGACTTGGCGTAATTGCTTATGGAAACACAGCAATTGCGTCTTATTTTGTTACTAAAACACAACGCGATCAAAAGTATCCGGACACCTCGCTGAAAATGACTTACAAGTTCGTGGTGCCCTCTAACTGTAATGCTGGAATTCAGTATGGTGTTGGCCTTACCTTAGCCTTGATGGCAGCTTCCACTCTCGCAGTCATACATTCAATCCGGTGCTCGAAGCTTTGTTGGGGAATGGCATCCCATTCTTCACGGAGTGCTGCACTGAGGAGAGGTATCGATGTCGGCCGGTGAGCCCTGGCACGAGGTCGGCGTTGAAAAACATCCCAAAGGTGTTCTATAGGATTCAGGACAGGACTCTGTGCAGTCCACTCCATTACTGGGATGCTATTGTCGTGTAACCATTCCGCCACAGACTGTGCGTTATGAACAGGCGCTCGATCGTGTTGAAGGATGCAATCGCCATCCTCCTATTGCTCTTCAACAATGTGAAGCAACAAGGTGCTTAAAACATCAATGTAGGCCTGTGCTGTGATAGTGCCACGCCCCCTCCATCAATAAACACTGCCGCACCATAACACAACCGCCTCCGAATTTTGCTGTTGGCACTACACACGCTGGCAGATGACGTTCACAGGGCATTCGCCATACCCACACTCTACCATCGGATCGCCGTATTGTGTACAGTGATTCGCCTCTGCACACAACGTTTTTACACTGTTCAGTAGTCCAATGTTGACGGTCGTTACACCAAGCGAGGCGTCGTTCGGCATTTACTGGCGTGATGTGTGGCTTATGAGCAGTTGCTCGACCATGAAATCCTAGTTTTCTCACCTCCCGCCTAACTATCATAGTGCTTGCAGTGGATCCTGATGCAGTTTGGAAATCCTGTGTGATGGTCTGGATAGGCGTCTGCCTATTACACATTACGACCCTCGTCAGCTGTCGGCACTCTCTGTCAGTCAACAGACGAGGTCAGTCTGTACGCTTTTGTGCTGTACGTGATCCTTCATGTTTCCACTTCACTATCATATCGGAAACAGTGGACCTAGAGATGTTAGGAGTGTAGAAATATCACGTACAGATGTATGAGGCAAGTGACAATCAATCAGATGACCATATTCAAAGTCCATGAGTTCCACGGAGCTCCCCATTCTGCTCTCTCACGATGTCTAAAGACTACTGAGGTCGCTGATATGGGGTATCTGGCAGTAGGTGGCAGCACAACGCAGCTAATATTGAAAACTTTTGTATAGTTTTCATCATGTAGTGTATATTTCTTTCAAGTGACCTGAAACTAATACGTAATTTTTAAAAAAAAGTGTAACTTCCGAATTTGGTGTTTCTTTCAGATCCATATACTGCCGACATTTTTTCCCAGTACATTACATTTAGCAGTGTTTCCAGCCGTGAGGTACACCTCTGAAGCGCCTTTAAAAAGATTCTTTTGTTGAAAACTGGAATATTTGGTTACATTGGTATTATAGCACAAGTACTCGTATCTGCTTAAGTTTCCGTTTACCGGTTACCTCTACGTTAGCTGAAATTTTTTATTATGTAATACCCAGTTACATGTGAAAAAAACTACTGTTTAATGCTTACTGGGTAGGAGGCTGAGTGGTACCTCTCCGACACTTAACTTCTGATTTATCACACACTCACAACTCTGCTCATCTTATATTCTTTGCAGTTTCGAACGTCGTGATCTTGTGCGCATATTTCCGAAGCACATTTCTAAGGGAGTACCGGTACTATTTTTTTTAGTACTTTGTTAATTACTGTGATACATGTTAAGATAGTGGCTTTCGCGTCACACTTAATAAGATACACGCGGAGTGCGTCGGTAAAGTGTACTTTTAACAGTTTTAAGCATACCATGGTAAATTTAATAATTCCTCTCGGCAGGCCGGGTGGGAAAATAATTGGTCCGACAGATTTTTGCAGAAGTGTGTAGATGGTTGGCAGGTGATAGGGTGGGGGCGGTGGTGGGGCGGGGCGAAGCGGCGGGCCAGAGGCAGGCTGGCAGGTTCAAGGCGGCGACCCCGCCACCGCCACCGCCGCCAGTTGCCACGGACAAAAGAAGGTAATGGTCCATGGAGAATACCGCAACAAAACCCGGCTTTCAGCCGCGCCGCTTTCTGCAGCTGCATGTTCTCGCACGCGGCCGATGCGATGGCAGCGCCGCCACGCACCGAGCGCTTTCTCTGGCCGTGGCTTTGCTCTACTAAGGTACAGCACTTGTTCGTGGTTGGCACCTACAGCGACATTCTCGCTTACAATTCCTCCGTCACTAATGACTAATGACGAGGCTCATCAAGCCAGGTCGATTTTTTTCCAGGTACAGAAGCGTGTCATTATTTGTCGTGTAAATTTAAGACTTAATGCGGAAGCCAGTTCAGAAAACGGGGTGCGATGGCTACTGCTTTTCAGTACATTTAATCCTTAGTCCTCTTCCGAATACAGAGCTCTTTCACGGAATCGTTGTTGGGAGACTGAAAAAATTTCAAGTCATTCTCATCCAGAAAAGTGTTCATTTCTCAGAAAAATTCATTTTCGGTAGCTTTCGAACAGACTGAAAGAGTTGACCTACCAATAGTACAGAGTAAAATACATCTGAGGTGTTTATTGTTTGCCAAGTCCTTCTACTGTACTCATGAGCTGGCCGGAGTGGCCGAGCTGTTCTAGGCGCTTCAGTCTGGAACCGCGCGACCGCTACAGTCGCAGGTTCGAATAGTGCCTCGGGCATGGATGTGTGTGATGTCCTTATGTTAGTTAGGTTTAAGTAGTTCTAAGCTCTAGGGGACTGATGACCTCAGATGTTAAGTCCCATAGTGCTCAGAGCCATTTTTTTGTACTCATGAATTTCTTAGCACAACCAATGATACACTAACAACACGAAAAAAAAAGAAACATGAGTACAATGTACCTGCTGACTTCGCCTTATCTTAACTATGGCGATGATATCCGTTTGAGTTTTCGATTTTGATGACATTTGAGTATAATAGCCTTGGAATTATTTTATGGACATACGTACGTATAAATTACAGTTTGTGAGGTCAACTTTTTAATGAGTAGTAAAACGCAGCAATGAATAGAAAAATGCAGCAAATTGTATTACACTTTGGTCCACTTTGTACACTTGGATATCATGTCACTTTGGAATTGTGAGAGAAACGGTAGCAAATCAATTCCATTGTAAAATATATTGTGTAATTTTGTTTTTCTGATACGTACTAGATTCTTGATGATTTATTCATTATGGATTTATGGACCGAACAATGTATCCTATCTAAGTCACGTTGATGTGACGTTAAACTGGATTTCCTTCCCCTCGTGCCCCGTCCACAGTAAGGGAAAATACATTACCAAAGGCCTGATGGAGAAAATGAGAAGGATCAATGACTTGCACCTGAATTTGTACGTTACATTGGAGACAATTGAACGTCTTTTTCAGTAAAATGCGAAAACGGGAGTACTTGGTTTATTATCTCTCCAATTTTGGTCGATGTGAGAGAAGAATGGATGTGCTGTACGCCGTCGGCGTACGGCCTCGCCCTAGAGCAGAATATAAAGTGGAGTGACAACAGGAATGACAAGCTGCTCGCAGTTACCCATCTGGAGAGACGATCAGTTGCCGACAACAGTTTAACCTGTGTGAAAGAGCGCAGTGCATGATGCAGCATGAAGAGGCAGATGCAGACGAAACTGGTCAGAAGGAATTTCCAGCGAAGTTGAAGTGGAAATCCAACAGGTTTCATCAAAAATAATTCCCACGTACTGACTGTGACGAGAATAACGAGGAGCTACCTTCGTAGGTAAAGCGAGAGAACATTAAGAAAACTACGAACAAAATCCCATTACTTACGGCAAATGCGAGGTTATTTATGAACATACAGGGCTGTGTTCAAACTATGTGACACCAATATAACGGACAAAATCAGTAAAATGAGCTATCAGGTTTGTTTATTATTGGCAGTGACATGCTTACCGAGAGGTTACTGTTGATGGAAGTTAAGAAATTTGTTTCCTGAGACTATCATGTGGAATAAGGAGGAGGAAGAACGACGAGTAGTGATAAGTTAGATAGACCACACAGAAGCCAACGGGTAGAAATTCGATCGAAAATGGTAGCAAAGTGTTAATATGAAGATTGGGAATTACACAATAAAATAACTTTCTCGATAAACAAGCACAGACGAGCATAAGGGTAAGTGCAGAGACGGTAGAAAGGGTGTCTGAAGAGGTCTCGCGTTGTTGAAAGCAGCAGAGGATCCAACGAGATTGGGAGACATGCATTACAGAAACCGAAAAATGTTCAGATATGAGTGAATTCCTAAGGGACGTAACTGCTGAGGTCATCGGTCCCTATACAGAAACCGCACACTGCTCATATGGACAAGATATGTGACGAAAATTATAGATATGTCGATGCAGGAGGCAGTACCGCAGATTGACGAAGCTAGTTCACAAAACTCACATATCTCAGCTCGGAATATGGTGAGAATTAAACTACTGCCTTCCACAAGATGATAGCCTGAGCTTTCAGAAGCGATAAACGCTAAGTAGAAATGTCGAAACAATAATTAAGGAGCCAAATGCGATACAGTTACCGGATGGGCAGTAGTCTCTGTAGAGGTAGATACTAATGTTCGAAAGGGAAAGAGATCACTGCAATACACAGCAGCAGTCTCAACATTGAGATGGAGGGTCAGATCTTCTGTTTGAAAAATGCCTCTAAGGAGGGCTAAACAATTGTAACAGCTGTCTCATTTAGGAGGCATTGGCCGGCCACGGTGGCCATGCGGTTCTAGGCGCTTCAGTCCGGAACCGCGCGACTGCTACGATCGCAGGTTCGAATCCTGCCTCGGGCATGGATGTATGTATGTGATGTCCTTAGGTTAATTAGGTTTAAGTAGTTCTAAGTTCTAGGGGACTGATGACCTTACATGTTAAGTCCCATTGTGCTCAGAGCCATTTGAACCATTTTTTAGGAGGCATTCTTGACAATTTGTGAAGCCAACCTGCTGAACAGAAATCATAGTCCTTATCAGCAGGAAAGCCTAATAACGTAGGAAGTATACAGAATACATTTTTTGTAAATAGTATTATTGTGTGCATGTGTACTGTTAGACTGATTTTTTTTTCCTAGGACTGAAAGAGCAGAATTGTTAGTGCTTTCGAGATATTTAGAAAACTCTGCTGTCGGCCTCTAAAGGATGTACCGATGCGATGGAAGAGCTGATGATTCGATGTCTATATTTTTTACTTGTGTTTGTTACTATATAGTGATGAGCCAAAACAGTATGACCACCGGCATAAAGGCATGTTGGTCCCCCTTTGGAACACAATGCAGCCTCGACTGGGAGTGACATTGTTTCCTTAGTAGGAATCCGGAGACCTGTGGCGCCAGATGTCTATGCTTAAGACGGACAATTCCTGTGGTTTGAGAGCTGCGAGCTGACGCGCGATAGCGTTCCGTAAGTGTTCCATCAGGTTCACATCAAGCGAATTTGTTGGCCAAGAAATCGCATGAGTTCAAAACCATGAACTTGAAATTACTTTTGCAGAATTACAGCCTTCTGGGAAAGATAGTTATCCCGCTGGAAAATGACATGCTAGTCTGGGAAGAAATGAAGCAGTAGTGATACATGTGGTACGCAATAATTTTTCATTTCGTCCGCTGTTGTCATGAAACCTTCGATTACCCGATTAATACTACAGGTCCAGGTTAATGTTCCGTGTGGAATAATACTGACCACACTCGCCTGCGTCCTTCGTCTGGATGACGGCGTATCCGTACAGGAACATCGACCTTGCATAAAAATAAACGTGATTCGTTCAACAGGACCACACGTGTCTCTTGATCCTTGGTCCACCCTAGGTGATCTAGTACTTTTGCGATTGTAATTGACGATGTCGTTGAGTCAACATGGGATTACGTAAGGGTCGTCGGTTGTGGAGACCCTTGTTCAACAACGTTCGCTGAACGGTGTGCTGCGAAACACTGGTGTGCCCACCAGCATTCTAATATGTCTTTAGATCTGCCACAGATTCCTATCATACATTACAGAGCGTGTAATCCTCCTATCTCCCCTTTATATGATGAGACGTGGATATCCAACAACTAATCCATCACTTTCCTCACGACAGCCCATAAGTTTTGCGTTTCCCATATGCTCGTTCTTATGTGTCGGACCATAACAATACCGTTTCGTCAAAGTCTCGTATGTCAGTGAATTTTCCATTTGCGTCCCACATCGTTGCTGGAATGAATTCCCATTTGTCCCTCCTCCACGTATATGCCTTTCTTACCGCGTCACTTGCCCACAACACATTGGGGTGGATTTCAATCTCATAGTGTGTAGAGGTTATAAATTTTTAGCTCTTCTGCTTATTTTATGAAAGCGATTTACGTGAGACCTCTTCAGACACCCTTTCTACCGTCTCTGCTCTTAACCTTACGCTCGTCTGTGCTTGTTTATTGAGAAAGTTATTTTAATGTGTAGGAAATAATTCCCAACCTTCATATTAAGTTGTCCACATCGTACTAATACAGTCATTTTATACTCTACTAAATGAGTATTTTATTTCTCAGTAAGTATTGTATGTGTTTCAAATACAAATGTACACTCTTAGGATAGAAATACACTGTTTAGTCACATTAATGTGACCGCCTGTCAAAAGCCTAAATAACCGCTTTCGCAATGAGGACCTGTGTCAGATGTGCAGGAAGATAGTCAGTGAGTTTCTGGAAGGCACCGAAGGGCTGTGGAGCCGTGGCGACTCTAGTGCCGTGGCAAGCTGCGCTAGATTTCTCGTTGAGGATCCATGCATGGCGCGTACAGCAAGATCGAGGTGGTCCCATAGATTCTCAATTGGACTGAAATCCGGGGAGTTTGGTGGTGATGGCAGTAGGTTAAACTTAACCTGGTGCTCTTCGAACCACGCACGCACACTGCGAGTTATGTCATATTGTCCTACTGGTAAATGCCATCGGGCCGAGAAAAAACAAACTGTATGTACAGATAGACATGTTGCCCAGGAATATATGCATATTTGTGTTGATTCATTGAGCCTTCCAGAACGAGGAAACTACCCACTGAATTCCACGGAAACATTCGCCAAGCCATAACGCTTCCTCCTCTGTCCTGGAAGCTTCCGACGACTGCTGCATGGAGTTTGGATTGAGACGTTTCACGCTGATGGAACGTGAGACACGATTCATCTGGAAAGGCCACCTGTTGCCACTAAATTGACATCCGGTTTTGCCGGCCAGGGTGGCCGAGCGGTTCTAGGCGCTACAGTCTGGAACCGCGCGACCGCTCCGGTCGCAGGTTCGAATCCTGCCTCGGACGTGGATGTGTATGATGTCCTTAGGTTAGTTAGGTTTAAGTAGTTCTAAGTCCAAGGGACTGATGACCTCAGATGTTAAGTCCCATAGTGCTCAGAACCATTTGAACCATTTTGAACATCCGGTTGCGAAACTGGCATGCAAATTCCAACCTTCGTTGCCGATGTACAGCAATCAGAATCGCTGGCACCTAGTGCAAAGGCCAGTACGCAGCAACGTTCGCTGAACGGTCGTTGAGGAGACACTGTTGATAGTCCCTTGGTTCATCTGGGCAGTTTGTTGCTCAACTGTTGCACTCCTACTCGCCCGTATACATCTCCACAGCCATCGTTCACCCCTGTCATCCATGACCCATGATGCACCACAGTTAGGTCGGCGCCTCTTTTGGAGAGCGCCATTTCGCCATGCACGGTATGCTTCAACTACCGCTGCTCGCGAATAATTGATAAGCTTAGCCCCTTCGGAAACGCTTCCAACCTTGGTCTGAAAGCCAATGACCATGCCCTTTTGGACGTCAGATAAATCAACCCGTTCCCGCATTACGAAAACGATTTCACTGTTTTTCCACATCCCACCAGCACGCTTTATATCCCCTTCACTGCTGGTGATGCCACGTGCCGTCTGTGAGTGGTTATTGTACATTGACGTCGAGCATAGTCGGTGATCACATTAATGTGACTGGACCGTGTATTTCCAGTTTGCTGCTGCAATGTTTCTAGCCTAGCGGATAATCCATTTTTGCTGGTAGAGCTTGATATGTTGCTAATTAACAGCGTATTTCGACAATGAAATAAAGAGAATCATAAGGAGAGAAAGGTAAAGTTAGAGAGAGTAAAATCGTGCACCTGAAGCTATCAATATGCACTCATGCAACATTAGTACACAATGCCGCAGAAATTTTGTTATTAGAGTGTTATCTGAACAAAATGTATAGCGTAATAAACAATAGGCGCACAAATTTGTTTCTACATGATAATACATTCGTTATTTAGAAGTTACTTGTCAGCCGCGCAGGATTAGCCGAGCGGTCTGGGACGCAGCAGTCATGGACTGTGCGGCTGATCCCGGCGGAGGTTCGAGTCCTCCCACGGCCATGGGTGTGTGTGTTTGTCATTAGGATAATATAGGTTAAGTAGTGTGTAAGCTTAGGGACTGATGACCTTAGCAGTTAAGTCCCATAAGATTTCACACACATTTGAACAGTTACTTGTCCTTAGCACAGTAGGAAATGATAAAAGGATGAAAAAAACAGGAAATAACAGTTATAATATTAATAATACTAATAAGAATAACAATAATTATTATTATGTTTTTCGACAGCTAAATTTTGTGAAATGGAAGTTTTAACTAAGCAGAAGAGGTATCATTGCCTCATATGACAGAAACGTTATAAGCAGATGACTTACAATTCTGCTCAGTGACGTCTTAATATGTAACACTCTTAATTAAGAATTATTCGCTACGTTTGTGGAAGATTTCAGTCAACTGAAGACAGTAAATGGAAGTTCGAGGTGCGATTTATATGCCTGTTGTTTGTGGTAACTCAGACTGATTTGATGCCATTTACTGAGAAGCAACATACGTAATATCCAAAGTTAGCAGACTGAAGGGGAACTCTACCTTCACACAATTTATAATGCTGTAAATAAAACAAGTCATTAATTTCAAGCCAACAAAACGTTACTGGGATCCGGATACCCAAACACATTAACGGAATGTACCATTGATCATAAAGGACCCAAAAATACATGGTTCTTATTGATTTTTTTAGAAAATCTTATTGTTCTTCCGATATTGTAACATGGGCTACACAGAGGTGTAGTGCCAGCCCGTCAACAGCTAATGTTCTATGGATAAACTCATTATAAATCTTGCAAAAACTCTATCTTTGTATCCGAGAGTAGAAAACTAGACAATTTCTTTCATATTTTTACTGATCCCGCTAATACCACGTATTTTTATAATTTGTTAATCAAACAGTTGTTACTGAGATGTTTTCATATCATTTATTCAACATGCTCCATTACAGTATTTGTATTACTACATGTTTAGATTCCAAGGCACATAAAGAAGAAGCCTAATTGCAAGGAGTTACAATAGTATTGATGAAAAGTATTTACAACAGAAAACTTCTGTATGGTCAATATAAGGTTTCTAGGTGGGACACAATGAAAGTACACTAATAATTATATTCACAACAGTAAACTTCTGCATGATCAATATAAGTTTTTCAGGTGGAACATCATTTTTCTTTAAATTTTAGTAACAAATATTCAGGTGTTCGGAAATGTTATTCAATCGCAAAGTTTGCGAAATTAGTTGATGTATAGCTTTATCAAAACTGGTTTATCGACGAAGAAGGTCAGTAACATATAGATGATACTTTTCGTGCAGAGTGCAGCTTTTTCAATATTTTCTGTTTTAAACCCATGATTTTAATTTTATTGTTTCCCCTGTTTAAAAAAATTAATTGAAAATTTAATATTTAAGAAAATAAAATGTTTCAGTTAAAATTAAAAAAATAGAAAAACCTAAAATTCATTCAAATAAATAACATGAACTGATTTATCTTTGTTTTTTACCTCGATATTTAAAGTTTAATCCAACAATTTTCTCTAATTTTTCTTCATTATCTGAAAAGATTTAATTATAACAATCCGGACGAGTAATTTTAAATTTATCATGTAAAACTAGAAATAGCTTTTGACTAAATCTAGGTACCAAAATTACAGCTTTTGAAATATTGTAAGATTTTTTTTTCAATCCTGGTAATTTAGTAAACATTTCAGCGTAACCATTACTATAACTATTAAGTTCACTTAATAGATTTTGAACACTATCGTACATCTTCATTTTTTCCTCTTTATTAAGAAAAGTTTTCATTTTTTAAAATACTGAATTATCTAACTTAAACATTTTCTGTTAAAATTCTGTGTTGTGAGTCATAAATTCACGCTGAGCATGCCACGTGCTGCAGGGGACTACGAAAGTAAACCCGGTGACGTTATCATTTAGTGTTAGTCCTTGGGCAGCTCCCCTACACATGCGCAGAAGCTGCAATATCCCACACAGGAATATACAAGTACTGTCAGCATGGATGATCATAACACAACAATCGAAGTGAAAAGTATCTATGGTGAGCAAACTTAAAATTAAACCTCTGCAAATTTAATAATACTTTAACTAATAACATGAGATGCGTCAAATTATTTATTACTTACAAGTAAAGCTATTAACCATCATCACAATATCAGCATCAGCCGTCTGATATTCACTAATGGATAATTACTTCATCTAGACTATCACATGCATTTTAGGCGTTACCATTCATGTTTCTGCTGCACATTTTCTAATGCTGTCTATCCAAATTTCAGTCATTTAACATCTCGAACTTTCGATATTCTTTGGAACCCAGCGGAAAACATCGCTTTGTCTAATTTCCATCAAATTTTTTCCATCCTTTTGCCTAATTTCCATCGGCTTCCTTGGCTGTAAATCCCACCCAACTCAGCTTTGACTGATTTCTTATTGTCGGACACTGTACCTCCACTAAATGATATCTGCCTTGCAACTCACTTTAGTTTTCGTTACTGTCACAATGATGTCTTTTTATCCAGTTTTGATCCCTGGTCAGTTTCTCTGTTTTCCTGTGTCTTTACAATATGCATCTCTTCACACTGAGTACCGAGCGAGGTGGCGCAGTGGTTAGTACAGTAGACTCGCATTCGGGAGGACGACGGTTCAGCCCCGCGTCCGGCCATCCTGATTTAGGTTTACCGTGATTTCCCTAAATCGCTCCAACAAATTCCGGGATGGTTCCTTTGAAAGGGCACAGCCGACTGCCTTCCCCGTCCTTCCCTAATCCTAAGAGACTGATGACCTCGCTGTTTGGTCTCTTACCCTGAACAACCCAACTCTTCACACTGACCTACCCGCAGTTTTCTAATAATCTTCACACTGAAAACCAGTGTCTCACTGCCATGAGTAAAAAATGATGATGCGGTGACATTGGCATCTTGAACCCAAGACCGATTCGCTGCTTGAGAATACTTGAAAAACCAAAACCGTTTAACTCTTTTATCAACCGAGATTTTGAAAGAAACACGTTCGTTTTAAATGGAACGATATACTTTTTACTGCCTTTCCAATGCTCTTAAATAGACGAGTGCAGTGATGTAACGACTGTTAATCATGACGTTCAAATTTTTTATCTTAAATTTCCGAGGAATGTACTGAAATTGAAAGACAATGTTGTCAGAATCTGCTATTGGTGTGTAAACGCTTCTAAGTGGGAATCTCGTGCCCTGTAATTATGGCGTTTCATCTTAGTAACGTAATCTTATCCCCTCACTGTACACCTCACCAATTTAAAAAAACTCAACAGTCTGTTAATAAAACATGGAGAAAACTTAAGACGGTAGGTTTAATGCTTCACGTCTTCTACACAGTCTCCCCCTCTTCTTTTTCTTGAGTACAATTCACAGATCGTTCATACAACCACATGTAACTGTCAAGAAAGTCCTTCTTTGGGTTGTTCTTCAACTCAGGAGTCATATTGGCTTACATGTCAGTTATTTTGTCAAAGTGTTGACCCTTGATGTGAATTTATG
The DNA here is from genome assembly GCF_023864345.2 of Schistocerca serialis cubense. Classification (NCBI taxonomy): domain Eukaryota; kingdom Metazoa; phylum Arthropoda; class Insecta; order Orthoptera; family Acrididae; genus Schistocerca; species Schistocerca serialis. The sequence continues at coordinate 151,765,838 of NC_064640.1, forward strand.
CACTTTGTCGTTTTGTCAAGGCACCCGCGACGATTCTTTTCCTGAAAAGAACTGACCACGTTTCGCTTTTCAATCAAGTCGTAGCAGACGTCCACTTGTAAACATTTTTCTTCGGGAGTCGAGGTGTGTGGGACACATTCTGGTGAATGTCTTGAATTCTAGACTTCGAGAAGTTGTTACTCTGCGATTCGTGACACAACAACGTTGACGTATACGGTCGGACGCCCACCACTTAACAAGGTCTGTTCACAACTGACTGATAGGATCCTCATCTGGTGTTTACAGTACTTCGTTCAAGTTGCTACCGTAGCTACCGCTTCGTCGTCGCTTATACGCCAGGAATACAATGAGTCAAGGCACTTTTGGGACGGAGGGTATTCAAAAACGGGGCCGGGCATTAGAACCGCACCTTGCGGAATTTAATCTGCAAGATACAATTTCAGCCACCTGGAATTTCAACTTTAGAATACTTCTCAGATGCTGAGATCCACTGGAACATTAGCTACCGTTATACTACTGTATTCACCTTTTCAAGAGCTTCCGAATGCATTTAGAAAGAATATTATTGCATTAAAAACATAATTGCTTTAATATGTCGGTTGGCAAAAGGGTTAACACGATAATCATACAGTAAAATAACAAGCCCCTGTCAGTACCATGATATGCCGGAGACTTCCGATATCTTGGACAGTTCACGAAATAAAAGGAGTGTTACGTCGTACGTGGCTCATCTTATATATTGGAGGGTTAGCTACAAAGCCTCTGTCCAATGAAAAGCTTCAGAAAAAAAGTTACATCTCCCACGTACCAAAATATTCGGTTTAGCCGCGCTACCTAGCCTTACGTAAAATTTGTAAGAAGGTGCCGTAGAGCTTTGCGCCTACTACCGCTGGCCAGTAGGTGCACTGTGTCGACAAAAATGATTCATATAGCTCTGAGCATTATGGGACTCAACATCTGAGGTCATCAATCCGTTAGAACTTAGAACTAATTAAACCTAACTAACCTAAGGACATCACACACATCCTTGCCCGAGGCAGGATTATAACCTGGGACCGTAGTGGTCGCGCGGTTGCAGACTGAAACGCCTAGAACCGCTCGGCCAAATGTGTCGACATGTACGCAAAAGGATTGCGAGGCAGGCTAGCTATGCTGTGCAAAACCTGCACTGTGCACGGAAAATAGCCGTAGCGGGCAGAACCATGTCACAGCACCACGGTTAGACCTATGTTATGAGCAACGTGACAAGAAGAAGGGCAATAATGCAACATACGCAACATGGATCAGTGTAAATAACAGTGTATTTTGAGACAGAAGCATCAGTATCGCAGCAGTACTACCATGACGCCAGGGCTAACCTAGACGACGAGACGACTGTGCGTCACAAGCTACAGCCATGAGTTCTAGACAGGGATTGCCCTGCGGCCTCCCACACTAAATCCAACCTGGGAGAATTACTGCCACAGTGCAACCACCGGCCGCCCAACTCCTAACAGGAGGCAGTGGGTCCCGTCCCATGCACAGCAATCATCCCTCGCGATTCTGGAGACTCGAGCCACGCCTGGTTCATCTGGGTATGGGTGTTCAACATCAGAGGGCCGGCGCAGTAAGAAGGAGGAACGCGCGCGTGATGTTAGAGTCTTGGGCTACTGTCGGTGTTGTGATTTGGCAAGACAGCCAAGCCACTAGGAGGTAGCCGAAAGGCACGCGTTAAAGCTCACGCACGCTGGCGTGAGGTTTGGAACAGGTAAAGTAATTATACTAGCAAGAAAAGTACGTAGCTTCTGGAATACTTAACTTTAATCCATAATTGGTGAACATCGGTCTGACGGTACATGCATCACAAGATAAATAGCAATTGATAATGGCGCCTTGCTAGGTCGTAGCAAATGACGTAGCCGAAGGCTATGCTAACTATCGTCTCGGCAAATGAGAGCGTAATTTGTCAGTGAACCAGTCAGTCGGCTGTACAACTGGGGCGAGTGCTAGGACGTCTCTCGAGACCTGCCGTGTGGCAGCGCTCGGTCTGCAATCACTGATAGTGGCGACACGTGGGTCCGACGTATACTACCGGACCGCGGCCGATTTAAAGGCTACCACCTAGCAAGTGTGGTGTCTGGCGGCGACACCACAGTCGGGCCACGTACACACTTCCCAGATCTGACGTCTGCGTCGCTAGGTGCCTACGCAGGTAGCGCCCATCTGGGGTGGGGGCCAGCCGACCACTGACCGTCACTGATCGCTACGATGGAGCGGTCCATGACTGCCTCTCATTGGTTTCAGTGACTGTCTACAATATTCAAGGAAGGGAGTCTATGAGGCAGGTAACAAAACTTACATTTTCTGCCATTACATTCAATGAAGCTAGGGTGACGTTCCAAAGGCCATCACGGTTCTAGGCACAGGGTCAGGTCTCGCCTGGTCCAATTCGCCTCAGGCCATATGTTTGCAATAGGGTTTAGGTCTGGTGCATAAGGATGCGAATCGAGAAATGTCATTCTGTTTTGCATATTGTTCTTTTATCACCACTGATACGCATGTCGGAGACTGGTACTATTACAAACAGATTACTCTCTTACGATATAGTTTCTGCGCTTATGAGACGATAATATTGCTGGTAACATGGATAAACTGGGCAGCATCAAGTCAAGTCCAGTGAAGCAATCCAAGTCCACAGGAAGACATTCAGCCCTAAACTTCCATAGGCACACGGCCACTACACTATGGCACATGGCTGTATTTGGGGTTGAAACAGACACCTTGCAGCCCTTATACACTTAATAGATCACCATTCGCTGAGTACAGTACCGATTCGTCTGAAAATATCGCTTTGCGCAAGTCACTATTGACATTATCATCAGCAAATGCTAGCTGGTAGAGTCGATAATCACCACTGCGCGTCTCCTTGACGGCAACATGTTTGCTGTTTGGTCCGGTTGCCCGAAGCCAGTGCAGAACCGTTTTTATCATCCTGGGAAACGCAGTAATATGTTTCATCTGCAGTGCGTCAAAAAAAGGATTGTACTGTGACGTGTTGACGAAGTCATTATCGTGGTCAGGTTTCGTTAAACGACATATTCCGACTTCCACACCCCGCTGGATTCACCTCTACCTCAATAAAGTTTTATCCATCGTCGTGCGCTGCACTCAGGAACGCAATATCACGCCCTGGCCTCTGACACCGTCAAATTCCCGTCCTCCAAAAGAGCGTTGACGTCGTCGCGAATAGCCCGTTGACGATGAGCCATGCCGCATGAATAATGCGGCTCTGCTGAAAACGACGTGGTGCAGGTATTTGACGTCGCTTGTATGCTGTCATTAACTCTCGCAGAACAGATGACGTGCTTGGTGCCCTAACTCGCTGCGACAGACTATTGGTCTAATACAGTGGTAATATAAATGAAACTGTGTGAATAATTCTCACGTCTTACTTCAGAAAGAGGTAGTAAATTTAATTTTTCGATTCCAAAGAGGTCAGTCTGCACCAGAAGCAACTCTCATTGATTTATGTCAAGAATTACTTCTCATCTTCTGTAGGAAATTAGCTGCACTTCATCGAAACCTGCTTCAAATAACATAGTGGAGCGCTTCTAGACAACACGTTGTTGAACCTGAGTAGTGTGCCTCTGATGAGGAAAAAATTTCATATGGATTTGAACATGACACACTTTACATTTAAAGCCTGCATGCTATTTACTCACCTACACTGATCATTTACGAACTTAACATTTATTCAGTTAACATGCACAAAAAAAAAAAAAAAATGGTTCAAATGGCTCTGAGCACTACGGGACTTAACTTCTGAGGTCATCAGTCCCCTAGAACTTACAACTACGTAAACTTAACTAACCTAAGGACAACACACATCCATGCCCGAGGCAGTATTCGAACCTGCGACCGTAGTGGTCGCGCGGTTCCAGACTGTTGCGCTTAGAACCGCTCGGCTACACCTGCCGGCGCCATGCATAACATCTGTAGATAATTCTAGTATATTATTTTTGCAGAAAAGATTTTGCGCCTTCTTGGAACAGATCTGGAATCCTGACATGAGCGTCCTGTAATTTAAGAAGTACTATTTCCTCATCAGTATGCTACTATGATCTACATCTACATCTGTATGTCTACTCAGCAAATCACACTTAAGTGCGTTGCAGAATGTTCATCGAACCACCTTCACAATAATTCCCTATTAATCTACTCTCGAACTGTGCGCGAAAAAGACGGGCACCTATATTTTTCCGTGCGAGCTCTGATTTCACTTATTTTATTACGATGATCGTTTCTCTCTATGTACGTCGGCGTCAACAAAATATTCTCCCATTCAGAGGAGAAAGTTGTTGATTTAAATTTCGTGAGAAGATCCCGCCGCAACGAGAAAAGCTTTTGTTTAAATTATATACCCCGAATCCTGTATCATGTCCGTGACAATCTCTCCCTTATTCTCGATAATACAGAACGTGCTGTCCTTCTTTGATCTATCTCGGTGTACTCAGTGAAACCTGGTAAGTCTCCCACACCGCGCAAGAGTACTACAAAAGAGGACGGCCAAGGGTAGTGTCGGCTAGTCTCTTCAGTAGATCTGTTGCACCTTCTAAGCGTTCCGCCAATAAATCGCAGTCTTTGGCTCTCCTTCCCCACAACATTTTCTATGTGTTCATATCAGTGAAAGTGGTTCATAACTGTAATTTTTAGGTATTTAGTTGAATCTACGACCTTTAGATTTGGTTGAAGTTTAACGAATTCCTTTTTGCACTCAAGTGGATGATGTCACACTTCTCATTATTTAGGGTCAACTGCCAATTTTCGCATCATACAGATATATTTTATAAATCGTTTCACAATTTGTTTTGATCCGCTGATGACTTTACTAGACGACAAACGACAGCCTGATCTGCAAACAACCTAACTCGGATACTCAGACTGTCTCCTAAATCGTTTATATACATAAGGAACAGCATGGGGCCTATAGCACCATCTTCGGGAACGCCAGAAATCAATTCTGTTTTACTCGATGAATTTCCGTCATTTACTACGAACTCTGACCTCTCTTGGGGGAAATCACGAACCCAGTCACATAACTGAGACAATATTCAATAACCACTTAATCTGATTACAAATCGCTTGTGCGGTACAGTGTCAAAAGCCATCTGGAAATATAGAAATACGGAATAAATTTGAAATCCCTATGTCAATAATACTCAACACTTCATGTGAGTAAAGAACAAGTTGTGTTTCGCAGGAACGATGTTTTCTAAATCCGTTTTAACTATGTGTCAATAGACAGTTTTTTTCGCGGCAGTTCTCAACGTTTGAATTCTACGTTTTCCAAAATCCTGCTGAATACCGACGTTAATGATATGGGTCTATAATTTAGTGGATTACTCCCATTACCTTTCTTGAATATCGTTGTGCCTCTGCAGCTTACTAGTCTTCTGGTACGGATCTTTCGTAGAGCGAGCGATTTATACGATTGTTAAATATGGAGCTATAGTATCAGCATACTCTGGAAGGAACGTAATTGGTATACACTCTGGACCGGAAGACCCGCTTTTGTTAAGTGACTTAAGTTGTTTCAGTACTCTGAAGTTATCTACTTCCAAGTTACTCATGTTGATAGCTGTTCTTGATTAGAATTATGGAATATGTACTGCGACTTGTTAGGAGAACAAATTTCAGAACGCTGTGTTCAGTAACTCTGCCTTAGCAGCACTTTCGTATCCAGTATTTCCTTTGCTGTCGCGCAGAAAAGGTACTGATTTAGTCTTGCCGCTGGCATAGCTTACGAACGCCCAGAATCTCTTTGCATTTTGTGCCAGGTTTCGAGAAAAAGATTAACTGTGGAAACTATTATAAACATCTGGCATATAATTTCCTGCTAAATTTCAAGCTTCTGTAAAAGATCTCCAATCTTTGGGATTTTGCGTTCGTTTAAATTTGGCGTGCAGGAAAGTATGGCAAGCTGCGTTTCATTTACGTCAGTGCTGTACCGCGCTTTAACCCTGGCTACGGTTTCCAACGGTCAAATCTTGAGCTGCCAGGTTTAAATAGTCACATTTGTATAAAAAAAGGCACGTTGACCTCAAAATTAGGAAACTATGATCGCTAAGAATTACTTGCATAAGTAAGAAAATTAGCAAAGTTTTTCCGATAAAACGCAAAGTCAACCGCTCCTCGATATACACTGTCTAATCAAAGGCATCCAGACAGTTAGTGTTCATTAACGAGGGGTTTATCCACTGATCGCGTCTATGATGGCTTGAACTTTGCTGGCGACACTTACTCTGTGAAGAAGTCTGGTGATGATGTTTGGTTTGTGGAGCGCTCAACTGCGTGGTCATCAGCGCCCGTTCAAAGTCCCAGTTTGTACACACTCCAATTTTTACACAATCCAGTCTAGCCACTCTCACGAAAGATGATGATGATATGAAATGATAAAAGACAACACAAACACCCAGTCCCCGGGCGGAGAAAATCCCCCATTCCGGCCGGGAATCGAATGTATTATGTGTCACTACTGTACGTATTGTTTATGTTAACTGACCACTCTACTAACGTATGACATTTTGAGAAGTGACCAGCTTAATGTTACTAACAGAACTTACTCTAACCAACACCACACCGAAAGAAGTTTAAAGGAGTGATTTCTGAACCATTCGGAATAAAAATCTGCCTTTAGACAAAGAGACAGCCTATCACTATCACTCTTCAATTGTGCACTGGAATACGTAATGAGCGAATGGTACAAAAATAATCAAAAGAAAATAAGAATTTGATGTGCAACAAATTAAGTAATTTAAAGCGCTTGGGATTTGCTAATTAACTTGCTCACCTAGCCAACAATAGTCAAGAAATCATACAAGTTAAATCGCTACAAGAAATAGTGCAAAATTGGCTTTAGAATATCATTTGAGAAACAAGATTAGGCTGTCTCATCTGACTTGCAAATAAAATTACAATATAACAGGGAATCGCAATGGGTAAAAGTTTCGAATTGGACACCTTCCTTCCCCCTGAAATCGTGGCTGTGGTGACAAGGATCTCTAGCACAGCCCTTAGTCTAGGCTATGTTCTAAGATGGCAATCTCGTTGAGGTAACAAACTGACATGTAGCAAAGACTGTCTACCTCTGTGTGATATTGGAAAATGGATGGGGTGCCCAATGTGCAACTTTTACGCAAAACTGATGATAAATTTAAATATTTAGCTGAAATCTTAAACTATCTAAATGAGAACGGATAATGGCAGCATAAAGTACCTGAAGAAAGAAATGTACGCAATAAAAAAACAAAAAAGCCTCTCTATAGATTCTAAACTAAAACACTATGAAGTTCCACAACCAGAAATAAAATATGTAACTGAAAATCTTCAAAAGAGCAGAAATGGACCACGGGCAGGAAGAATAATTAGGAGACACACAATATCAAGTATATGGGCATTGGAAAATATACAGAGACTACATATAAAATCATTGGAGAAAAGCTCCAAATGAAACCATACACAAGAAAATAGAAAGTATATCGAGTACTATCAGGAAGAATGGCGCATCATTCTCTGGACATTTCACGAGAACACCAGAGAACAGAATTAGTACGAAAGTAATAGAAAATTGAGGAATAGTAAGAGTAATATTAAATAGTTCACAGAAATTAAGATATGGGAACTCGAAATTATAGAAGATAATAAAAAAAAAAACTAAATACTGGAAGACAGCCAAACGAGACTGCAAACGAAGATCATGAGAATAACTACAGGAAGACTCATAAGATAAAAAATATCCCAAGGAATGAAGAAATATCGGCCAGACAGGAGAGTAAAACACCCTTTATGTAACAATAAATTATAATCTTTTTACGACCACTGTGTTATTAATCGCCTTATCGAATTACTAAACAATTGTATTGCAGAATACCACCAACAGATTCCATAACTTATTAAAGAAACTAGAAACCCGCCTCGATTGCGAAAAAAGCACCTAGTGTTAACCTAGGTTTCGGCGTAGATAACTACACCTTCTTCAGGACAATAAAACCCACAAGTGCCTAAGAAGACTTTTGTCAATGATTAAAAGAACACTATAGCTATACATTTATAAACGAAAAAAAGGGAAAACACAAACAGTATATACCTACAAAGTCAAAACCACTACTTAACTTAGTGGTGTACGCTCAACCTCACACCGGCCTATGTTCGATAGGCCGGTCATTGAAAGCTGTGTCTGCCTCGTCTTACTTTCTTTCATGACTTGAATCACTTAAATGAAATCAAATTCAAATATATCTTCCATATTTGGGAAAATATAAACACTATCATCTGTGGGGGTGTATCTCAAATATGATGCCACATGTGTTTTTCTTTCGTGCAAAACTTCGGTAATTCCCTCAATAAAATATTTTCGACCTTGATTTTCACTTTCAACCATTCTCCAACGCGTAACACCCGATCAATAGACTGTTCTGCATTCTGATTAGATGTGGACTCTTCTCTTTCTTCAAATTTGTGGATCATTGGTGTTGCCACCATCACTATCTTTATCTTCATCTTCTGATTCATCCACTGAATTCGCCAAGTCATGCGCATTGTCAATCTTGCCAAGTGGTACATAGAGTTTTGTTTTCCTACCTTGTTTGGGCAAATTATCATGAGGCCACCTATGATTCTTTAAAAATTCAACCAGGCTGTCATTAACTGAACTGCCGTCCCTGCGTTGTTCAGATGGCAATATTTCAAGAACGTGGTCCTTATGGAAAGAATAAACACCAGTCTTCCTGAAACCCGAACAGATGTTCATCTACATGGTTGGTGGTAAAATGCCAAGGGCCTTTTTTTTTAAGTCGAGGAGAGCACTTCTTATCAATTCCTGAATATTTGCTGTTAGCTATGCTCTTCCAATCCTCCAGGGCCTTTCGCCAAGCCTGTTTCAATGGTCTAAACATTGCGACAGATAGAGGTTGTGTAACCTGTGTTGAGTTCGCTGGTAAGAAAATACTCCCAGTGTGGTTTTTTTCGCACAAATCAGTGACAGCTGAAGATGGAGGAGGGCTTAAGTTGTCGTCAATAATGACTTTTCTTCCTTCAAAGCAACGAAAATAAGATATCACTATTGACATATCTGGTCGCAGCTCTTGGTCTCGCGGTAGCGTTCCTGCTTCCCGAGCACAGAGTCCTGGGTTCGATTTCCGGCGGGGTCAGGGATTATCACTTGCCCCGAGATGACTGGGTGTTGTGTTGTCTTCATCATCATCATTCATCCACATTACGGTCGGAGGAAGGCAATGGCGAACCACCTCCATTAGCACCTTGCCTAGTACGGCGGTGCGCATTGTTCCCCAACGGTCTGTAAAGAAGCAGGGGACTTCATTTCCATTTTCCATAGACCGATCTACGAAACAGCTGCCATCCATCTAACCTGATATACTTTTGTTAAATCCTGCCCCAGCAGGACCACTTTCACCATCGTATAGGTATTTAGCTTTATTTATTACGTAAGGGGGCAGTAGCGTGCCATTGGCAGTAGCAGCAAACATCACACTCACATTGGATTTTATTTGTTTCATAAGCCTGTCTGGGTATTAGCAACATCGTTTGTTCAGAAATTTTCTCCTTGATCGATCATCCGCCAGGTTCGTCTCACCGTTTGTTCAGAAATTTCCTCCGTGATGGATCATCCGCCAGGTTCGTCTCACCGTAATTTAATAATTGCTCTGGGGAAACACCATCGAGAATTATTTTCAGCTCTTCAAAATAACGAACACCGTCTTGCGAGTTAACTGTAGCCCTGCCTTGGGACATATTTTGACATATTCGTGGAGCAATATCTGTATGTGTACTGATGAAACATTGCGCCCCGTCTGGACCTGGATGATGGTTTTGAACTTGTTTTATTATTCTTCCTTCTCTGTCCAAAGTGTACTTCACAAAACATCGTTAAGTCAAAGATGCTTAGTGGATATCCCTCTCTTGCACAAGTAACGACACTTTCACAACCTTCAATTCAGTATTTACACCAAGGTCTGTTTGGCCTCCTTTCTTTTTCCTCTTTTCAGTTTCCTCATTAGACGGTCTGCTGTACCCATTTCGGAGTGACATCCATTTTATAATGGCTTCTATAAATCTTTCCAGGTCCTTTTGTGCGGTATGTTTGTGGCCACGACCTCAATGATCGGACTGATACTTCCTAACCACGCTGTCTCTATTCAAACCTGGAAGTAAAACAAAATTACAACATAAGAAAAAGCATTTTATAGTTTCTATAAAAACGCAATAGTATCATAAATCTCTGTGCATGTGTTTGATATATAGTAATAGTGTTTACATGGAAACTTTCGAAATGATTTCGCAGAAGTATGTCAGCCAGCGATGTGGAAGTCGTAGGATACTCTTAGCAGTGCCAGTTGTGTTGACAGTTCGAGCGGCGCAGTCTATTGCCCGCCGAATTTTTAACAGTTCTGAAGTGAATGCCGTGAAGTGTTTCCTTCGGTTTAGAAATCGAGTTGAACTTACGAGGGCTTACGTCAGGGGAGTGCAGTAGATGGTACAGCACTTAGCAGCCCCATCAGTCAAACAAATCAGTAAGAGCGTGCACTGTACGTGCTTGAGCATTGCCCTGCAAAATGATGGTCAGGTCCTGCACAAAGTGTCATCACTTCTGTCTCTATGCTGTTCATTTTTGGGACACATCCTACGACCAGCTTAGAGACTGAAGTGATGACACTTTCTGCAGGATCTGACCATCATTTTGCAGGGCAATGCTCAAGTACGTATAGTGCAAGCTGTTACTGATTTGTTTGACTGATGGGGCTGCTAAGTGCTATACAACCTACTGCACTCCCCTGACTTAAGCCCTCGTGCGTTCAACTCGATTTCTAAACTAGAGGAAACACTTCACGGCATTCGCTTCAGAACTACTAAAAATTCGTCGGACAATAAACCGTGCCGCTCGAACTGTCAACAAAACTGGCACTGCTAAGAGTATCCTACGACTTCCACATCACTGTCAACGGGTTATACACAATGCTGGTGACTACTTTGAAGGTCAGTAAAACTTTGAAACACGTATCTATTTTGTACCAGCTGTTAATAAATAGTTGCCACTATTAAAATTCCAACCCTCCTATATAGCAAAAGTTGTACCGCCGAAAACAAACACAATAAAAACAGGTGATAAGTATCAACATGGCTGCCACTTCTGTAATGCCTCGAAGATGATAGTGTGGTGTCACCACCAGACACCACACTTGCTAGGTGGTAGCCTTTAAATCGGCCGTGGTCCGTTAGTATACGTCGGACCCGCGTGTCGCCACTATCAGTGATTCCAGACCGACCGCCGCCACACGGCAGGTCTATAGAGACGTCCTAGCACTCGTCCCAGTTGTACAACCGACTTTGCTAGCGATGGCTCACTAACAAAATACGCTCTCATTTGCAGAGACGATAATTTGCATAGCCTTCAGCTACGTTATTTGCTACGACCTAGCAAGGCGCCATTACCAGTTACTATTGACATTATGAATAATGTACCGTCAAGAGCGACGTTCACCATTTATGGATTAAAGTTAAGTATTCCACCAGCTAAGTCCGTTTTTTCTAAATTCTAATTTCCTTGTCCTGCTCCAGACCTCACGCCAGCCTACGTGAGCTAAAACGCGTGCCTTTCGGCTTCCTCTAATAACCCGGTGTTGGCTCTCCTGCCAACCCACAACACATAGTCTCCAAGTATTCCAGAGAAACCAACTCATGAGGTGTTGAGACACCCCCTTGTTTACGGTACCAGCATTTCACATTTGCAATGTAACATCTCTCGCTTACATTAACCTTTGATCTTGCAATGTTAATCACTTAAATATGTTACCTAGACAAATTTACTGACGAAATTTCATTGCTCTAGATTAATTATTTATTGATATTGCGTTTTTCCCGTCATTGTATGTATAAGCTATATTGAGGTCTACCACTCGTCACGGTATTATGGTCCGAACAAAATTGAAATCTAGAGCTTGACAATTCCTAGCTGAGGGGCTATAGCCAGCATGACTCTCACAGGGAAGTACTTACACATTACGATGAGCCCTGGTCATGGAACTTTTGATTTGAGCAGGATTCGACTCTAGAGCTTCTAAATTCCTAGAGGATGATCTAATGTGGTTAGGCCCCGAGAGAAACGTGTCGCTGAGTTTTGTTGCTGTAGCAACGAAGACAAAGAGGAGGCGCCAGCACCTGGGCGGTAGCATGCAGCAAGCGGCAAGCAGCAAGGTCGCGCCCGCCTGCAGGCAAATCAAGGTCAGCGGCCTTGGGCAGCGGCCGCCTTTTGTTTGTTACTGGAATTAACGTCCCCTCGAGCGACCGGCCTAACAAGACGAGCGCAGCCAAATAATTTCATTCCGGCCCGTGGCGGCACGCTGCCAAATGCCCGCCTCTACCAATCCTGACAGCCTCCGGGAACTTAAATTAGGAGCACGCCTCATTCAAATCCTCGAGAGGGGCGCGTCGGCCAAGTATCACGAGAGCAGCTGTTGTGATAGCAAATGAGATTATGGGGTAGTATTTTTTTCAGTGAGCTTCGGCCCGCTTGCCTCGTTGGCCGCGGGCAGCGGAGTCAGCGCCACAATGACGCAAGCTCTCGCTGTGACGTTCAGTAACTTCCAGCTGGAGTCAGTCCAACAACAAGGCGAGCTTTCGGGGCGTTAGGCAACATCGAGCCAGAGCGTGTCTTGTTAGAGGGTGGCCTGCCATCTCCGGAAAGGTGGCCCACGCCTGCGTGTCGACCGCGCTCGTACAACGCAGCAGTTAACGGTCGCGTTCCTACTCTGGCAGCTGTAGGAGTCGACATAATTTACTGTGTGTGTTTCTCTGGTCTCATCGCTCCTCCGAAGACCGGTCCATTCAAGATCAAGTTCTCCACGGATCCCCTGCCTCACCTCAGGGCACCCTTGCCCTGAAATAAATGCGCACCATTTTGACATTCATCTTCACGTTTTGTCATCTGGTACGGCAATTATTTGAACCTTATTATTTCTGAAAATATTACAGTATTTAATTGAATTGATCTTGAATGAGAGATACCGTTATGTGCGTATAACTTCTTCCTACTTTTTATTTAAGATTGACCCATAAGAGAAGCAACTGAAAATTCGAATTTCTCCTTACTACAACAACCTGGAAATGATTAACACTGAAGAGTGACTACAGATGGACAGTGCTGCAATATGTTTATCAAAAGCAGTCAAAAGAGAATATACATGAAAAGCAGCTAAAAGATACGAAGATATTTGCTAGACTCGATCAGTACATCATTTCTCTTGCCGTAAAATGTTTAATCCAGTCTTCCTCATTATCTTTCAGTAAGTACTACGAACTTACAAATATGCCCAGCGATATACAGGAATAACTTTACGATTATGTAACTAATCCCACAGCAGGCAATCTGTAAACTTAGGAATCAGCGCGCTAACACTTTTCTAAGTGATCTTTTACGTTTCTTGACGTTGAAACGAGCATTAAAATCTTATACACAGCGTTGAATCTGAACTATGTATTCATACGGAACTTGTACGATTTTCAGGACTGTACCTGGGAAATTGTACGTTGGCACCATGCAGAATTTTAAATTGAAGAATTGAAGTTTAATAGGTCTTCCCAGTCAGGTATGCAGTTAGGTTGTCTGCGTGGCACATAGAGGCCCAGGGGAACGGTGGATCTGTTCGAAAATCTATGTTTAAATCACATTTTTTCTTAATGTCACCGGTGTTTATTGTATTTAAGTTGGAACTACGTCCTCATCAAGAACAAATCTTCGTAGGTCATATCGACTTCTTGGACTTCAGAAGGTGGTAAAAATGCACACAATTCATCGAAGCAGCAGAAAATTAATAAAGGTTTATGAGTAACTTACAGTGAATGAGATGTAAGCTGTCCCGTTGGTGGAAAATTGCGAGCTGTTAATAGGCGATCTGTTTACGTAGCTCTCATTGGCATTTATATAAAGTGACACTGCAATTTTCGAAAACAATTTGAAGTTAAACTGGGATACGACGAGGCTCAGGTGCGCAGTCTTCATTAGCGAATACTGGACTATTTTTAAAGAAACTGTAGCACCACCTAAGATGATACAGCACTAAACATCAGGGACTCGCTACGTATAGGATCATTATCACTTTAGGAAACGAGCTATGAGGATTTCTAGCATGAACCTCCTAAGATTCCTGAGGATGCTTAAAATATCTTACACTCAGCCTAGTCTGAGATATGTTTGTATTCTATCACTGATACTGATGACTTTTTTAATGTAAAGCGGGACATGCACCATTGTGTTCTGCGTGGGACATTTACCTCTAATTCGGTAAACACGAGATTTCTTCTTTGTGGCTGAATTCTACTAATTAAGGTTTCTTGTACGAACCCACAAATTCCAAATAGCATTTGCTATTTCTGTTGAACACCTTTCATACTTCTTCATCACGCCGAATTTTAACTTGGAGAGCTGATATTTTTCGGCTCTTCCTACTTATCTGAGCAATCAGCCTGTCTTTTTGCCACACAGATGATTAGGGAAACGCTAGGTCAGTACTCAAAACATATGTGAAAATTACGCTTTGTAAGTACGCGGCATGTTCAATCAAAAAAATATGTGGACCGTCACGTTCAAATGAGTAACATTGATTAACTTGTTTCTGGCGGAGCTATGACGATATTAGAATCATTCTGCGACTTTGCTTAATGCAATTGTAGGGTCGTGCACATTGAAGCAAAAAGATCAACTATATTGTCTATTACTGACATCGCGAACTGGAATACTGAAAGAAGCCAATAGAAAAGCAATGTGATTAAAACAGTTGTGTTTCACCAGTTGAAGTACTTGCAATGTACAAACTGTTTGGTTTACTTACTTTGTCATGTACTGCCACTCTCTTGGAATCTTAGAGTCGGGTTACTTCTACCTAAGGGCGAAACATGCTATACTAGAAGAAGCAAGAGGATTCGGTTGCAAACAGCACCAGATCCATTCGTCCTCAGTGAAGGCTTCAGGCTGCTTTCCCACGACTGTGACAGAAACTTACTGTATCTTAAGATGCAATTAAATTAACAAATACTACGGATAATTTGAAGAAATCCTACCTCAATAAAAGTTATGAGGTTGCTAACATTATCTGTACAGCTCGAAATCCAGGTTGTTTAACTAGAACATGTTCCATAATATTGCTACTAATTCTATTGAGAATCATTCTTTTCTACAGATTATACCTTCAATTATCTGTTGGTCTTCCCAGAGTTATAAATGGCTGTTACGTGAGTTTCTTTAGCTGTGGGCCAATATCAGCTAGGTGTGTTTATGACCCACCATTATCACCTATTAAAATGACGGAATGCTTCTGACAGTACTCAAAAATGGTGCAAATGGCTCTAAGCACTATGGGACTTAACATAAGAGGTCATCAGTCCTCTAGACTTAGAACTACTTAAACTTAACTAACCTAAGGACATCACACACATCCATGCCCGAGGCAGGATTCGAACCTGCGACCGTACCAGCAGCACGGTTCCGGAGTGAAGCGCCTAGAACCGCTAGGCCACAGCGGCCGGTGACAGTACTCAAAAATGGTGCGTAAATTCTTGGCTTGTGTCACGCTAATAAGGGGAGCTGTGAGCTGTATTTTTATATCGGTCCAGTACATTTCCGGTCATCCCTAAATCATCCCCAACCCAACCCTAACGATGTTACATTCAGTATATTGTTACCAGATTTATCCTGAGGTTAATAATGTATATGATTTTCCATATTTATTTCTGTGACAAAAATTGAGGATATCAATAGTGTGGTAAAAAAATAGAAAATTGAATGCCTCTTTCATATGAGACCGAACACGGGGATTCAGTACTCTGACTGCCTAGCGTTGAGAAACGACCAGCTGTTCCATTAAATGACATGACGGGCACAAAGGGTTAAGTAATAATGGAGGTTATGTTCTGTAACTGACTGTCTGCATGACAGCCATAATTGGCACACTTTTCTGATTTCTCTTTTCTGGCCACAAGTCTTCGAATTTCACGTTGTGCAATACCTAGAAACTTGCCACATCTATGTACTATCTCCATCCTCTCTACACACATTTTTTTGTGTTGTAAATGAGCACAGAGAATCCAGAGCCACTTTGTACACTGTAAGACATTTCCAGGTACAGATGTGGACGCTGACCACAAT
This sequence comes from Schistocerca serialis cubense, assembly GCF_023864345.2. Lineage (NCBI taxonomy): Eukaryota > Metazoa > Arthropoda > Insecta > Orthoptera > Acrididae > Schistocerca > Schistocerca serialis. The sequence continues at coordinate 151,782,033 of NC_064640.1, forward strand.
TTATTGATTATAAACTACAGGTTTAAACTGAATAAATAGCAAAAAGGCAGAAAAGAGTAATGGTACCCGGCTAATTTGAAACAACCAGATGTTGTTGAGGGTTTCGGAGGGACAATTAGGCATCGCCTGAGAGAAACACGAAAAAAAAAAAAAACCATGAGAAAGATTCACAGCGAGTGCAAAATGGCTAAGCAGGAACAGCTAGAGGACAAATGGACGGTTACAGAAGCATGTATACTGGCGACTAGGGGAAAGGCAGATACCGCCTATAGGAAAATTAGAGAGGTCTTTGGACAAAAGAGATGTAACTGTATGAATATCAAGAGCTCAGGTGGAAAACTAGTGCAAAGTAAAGAAGGGGAGCTGAAGACGGAAGGAATGTGTAGAGGGGCTATACAAGGGAAATAAACCGAAAGGTAATATTATAGAAAAGGAACGGAGCATATATAGATGAGGAGAGTGGTATACAGCGAGACGAATCTGACACAGCACGAAAGATGTAAGTCGAAACAAGGCTCTTGCAGTAGAGAACATTCCCTCAGAACTGTTGACACCCTTGGGAGAGCCAGTCATGACACAACTATTCTACTTGGCTTGAAACACGTATGGCACACGTGAAAAATCCTCAGACTTCAAGAAGAATGTAATATTTCCGATTGCAAAGAAAGAAGGTGCTGACATGTGTATATAATACCGAACTATCTGTTTAATCATTCATGTTTGCAAAATACTGACACATATTATTTACAGAAGAATGGAAAAACAGGTAGAAGCCGACCTCGGGTAAAATTAGTTTGGTTTCCGGTAATATGTATTAACACGTGAGGCTGTATTGACCCTAAACTTTACCTTATAAGATAGGTTAAAGGAAGGTATACGTACGTTCATAGCATTTTTAGACTCAGAAAAAGCTTTTTAAAATACTGAATAGACTACACTATTTCAAATTCTGAAGGTAGCGGGATTAAAATACAGTAACTACAACTTACGCAGACGGCAGTTGCAGGTGTCGAGGGGTATGAAAGGGAGGCGGTGGTTGAGAATGTAGTGAGGCAGCGTTCTGGCCTACCTCCACTATTACTTAGTCTGTGTATTGAGCACGCAGTAAAGGAAACTAAAGAAAATTTTAGAGCAGAAATTAGAGTTCATGGAGAAGAAATAAAAACGAAGTTTGTTGATGACAGAATTTGCTCAGAGACAGCAATGGAATTCGAAGAGCTGTTGAGCGGAATGGACAGTGTCTTGAAACGGGGATATAAGGTGAACATAAAATAAAAGCATAACAAGGATAACAGAGTAAAGTCGTATTAAATCAAGGGATTCCTAGGGAATTAGAATAGGAAGTGAGACACTAAAAGTACACTACTGACCATTAAAATTGCTACACCAAGAAGAAATGCAGATGATAAACGGGTATTCATTGGACAAATCTATTATACTAGAACTGACGTGTGATCACATTTTCGCTCAATCTGAGTGCATAGAGCCTGAGAAATCAATACTCAGAACAACCATCTCTGGCCGTAATAACGGCCTTGATACGCCTGGGCATTCAGTCGAACAGAGCTTGGATGGCGTGTACAGATACAGCTGCCCATGCAGCTTCAACACGATACCACAGTTAATCAACAGTAGTGACTGAGGTATTGTGACGAGCCAGTTGCTCGGCCACCATTGACCAGACGTTTACAATTGGTGAGAGATCTGGAGAATGTGCTGACCAGGGCAGCAGTCGAGCATTTTCTGTATCCAGAAAGCCCGTACGGGACCTGAAACATGCGGTCGTGCATTATCCTGCTGAAATGTAGGGTTTCGCAGGGATCAAATGAAAGGTAGAGCCTCGGGTCGTAACACATCTGAAATATAGCGTCTACTGTTCAAAGTGCCGTCAATGCCAACAAGAGGAGACCGAGACGTCAAACCAATGGCACCCCGTACCATCACGCCGGGTGATACGCCAGTATGGCGATGACGAATACTGACGAATACACGCTCCCAATGTGCGTTCACCGCGATGTCGCCAAACACGGATGCGACCATCAGGATGCTGTAAACAGAACCTGGATTCAACCGAAAAAATGACGTTTTGCCATGTGTGCACCCAGGTTCATCGTTGAGTACACCATCGCAGGCGCTCCTGTCTGTGATGCAGCGTCAAAGGTAACCGCAGCCATGTTCTCCGAGCTGATAGTCCATGCTGCTGCAAGCGTCGTCGAACCGTTCGTGCAGATGATTGTTGTCTTGCAGACGTCCCCATCTGTTGACACAGGAATCGAGACGTGGCTGCACGACCCGTTACAGCCGTGTGGATAAGATGCCTGTCATCTCGACTGCTAGTGATACGATGCCGTTGGCATCCAGCACGGTGTTCCGTATTACCCTCTTGAACCCACCGATTCCATATTCTGCTAACAGTCATTGGATCTCTACCAACGCGAGCAGCAATGTCGCCATACGATGAACCGCAATCACGATAGGCTACAATCTGACCTTTATCAAAGTCGGAAACGTGATGGTACGCATTTCTCCTCCTTACACGAGGCATCACAACAACGTTTCACCAGGCAACGTCGGTCAACTGCTGTTTGTGTATGAGAAATCGGTTGGAGACTCTCGTTATGTCAGCATGTTGTAGGGGTCGCCACCGGCGCCAACCTTGTGTGAATGCTCCGGAAAGCTAATCATTTGCGTATCACAGCATCTTCTTCCTGTCGGTTAAATTTCGCGTCTGTAGCATGTCATCTTCGTGGTGTAGCAATTTTAATGGCCAGTAGTGTAGTAGATGGGTCCACTAAAGTAACTGAAGATAAATTAAATAGTGAGAATACAAGACGCAGACGAGCAATGCGCCGAAGTGCGTTTCTGAAGACGAGAAATTCGTTAAAACTGGATTTAAATTTAAGTGGTTGGAACACTTTAACGAAGATGTTTATTCGATGTGTCACCTTGTATGAAAGTGAAACTTGGGACGATAAGCAGTCCAGACAAGAAGAGACTAGAAGCTTTTGAAATATTACGTTACAGAAGAATGCTGAAGATTACATCGCTAAATGGCATTACTAATGAGGTGGTATTAGGAGAGAAAAGAGATTTGTGGCAGAACTTGAATAAAAGAAGGGATCGATGGTAGAGACTCATCAAAGTAATCAAGGAACCATTAGTTTAGTACTGGAGGAAAGTGTGGAGGTTTAACAATTCTAGAAGTAGACCAACAGGTGAGTCCAGTAAGCAGCTTCAGATGGATGTAAGATGCGTTAGTTATTCGGAGATAAAGAGGCTTGCACAGGATAAAGCATAGCATCAAACCAGTCCTCGCACTGAAGCTCATAACAACAACGTGTGAGCACCAATACGCGTCACGCCTTCGGAACAATATACACATTGTATAACGAAAGTATGGCTGGACATGTACATGCGACTCAGTGTGTACTTTCATCTCTCAATGCAGTTGATGCAATTAACCACGTCCAAGTCAGCAGTTGCAAGAACTCAACATTCTTCAGAAGCAAGACTGAAGTAATTTCTTAGACTTCCCCGGCGATTCAGTGTCATCATGTGGGGTCGGGTATATTGTCAGTGGTCTGCGTCTTCCCAACACAATATTTCGACGTGGTAGCTCGACGTCTTCATCAAGTGTTTCTTGCGACTGAAACAGCTGATGAAGACGCAGAGTTACGATGTCGAAATATTGTGTTGGGAAGACGCAGACCACCGGCAGTACACCCGATTCCACGAGATGACAAGACTGAAGTACTCACATCTCTTCTTGTATTACACGTTTAATGACCAGTTACCTTAGAGCACAGTTCGTCCACGTTGACCGCTTCTTCAGAAGCAGAGCGCTTTCAAGTGCTTGGACCTGTTTAGCACTAGAGATGTACAGGTGACATAAACTTTCCATGGGACACTGCTCTCAACATTATACTCTTCAGGAATTATACCAAATTGACTTAGGCTGTCTTAAGCTTTCTGTAACGCACCTCATGAGCGGCATTCTCGACGAATGATTCGTATTAATTATGGTGCAAATTTTAGCATAAGCTCATTTAAGCGAAGCTCGTTGAACAGTTTTCCATAGATGAATCAACTGAAAAATCTTTCTTGTATTCCCAACAAGAAACCAGCGAGTAACAAATGTCTATCACACCATGGCGTTGTATTTGTCTCTTACTGTCACACCTACCACGTACTCACGTGAAATAGTATTTTTATTCAACGATATGTGATGCACTGTCTGAAATACCACAGATACAAAATACAGTAACGTTGATTGGTAGAGGCAAGTACAAAGGGAGAATAATTCACCGAGGTCGATCGATTGAAATAATGATGCACACCTGCAAGGTACTTTGTTTCTTAACAGAGAAGCCTAGAATCAGATTTCCGCAGAATAGCGTAGTCTGAAAACGATAAGGACTGTCAGCATACGCAGTAGTTGGTGAGGCAAGGCACAAAAAGTAATAAGGCCTGTTTCCACCTGTCATCGTCCTTTTATTAACTTCCCTCGGCACAAGGCAATGACGTGGCACACCTGGAGGGCGGTGCTGGCGACTCTGGTACAGCGGCACACCCTCTAGTTGACACGCCCCCTCAACAGGCGTGCCCCGCCGGAACGTCCATCGTGGTGGCGGACTGGTATTCACACCACCACAACGTGTTGTAGAAACATTTCGTCTCTTGAGTACAGAGAGATTCTGTAATTCCAGAACACCAGTCTCATATTTTATAATAAAGCGAAACATCCCACTGTTTGAATGCCACTGTGTGAGAGTCTCACAATTCCCCAAATGGAATAATTTTCATCAGTTGCCGTTGATTTCCGGGAATTTATTGGTTATAAAGTAGTAACTCGCTATACAGGAAACGGACAGTCGAGTTTAAGGTAAGGTCTTTAATCATTTTTCACAGAAAAAGTTAAACAGTGGAGATTCTGAGAAATAAGTGAGAAGTCACATCCCATCCTGATATAATGTCAAGTTCTAAACATTTAATTGTCATTCTGACATATTCTAGTAGTGTGAATGAGTTTCGGGACTAACGATCTTCACACATCACAAGCCATCAGATTGGCTGCACGTGCGCTATGAGTTTCAAGTCTTGCCTTGTAAACCTGATGATTTGCATAGAAATACGAGTAGTAGAGTCACGTAATCGTTGCGTTTCTATTTTCCTACTTATCATTTCGATATTACAAATTGTTAGTTATATGTTGACAATAATCCCACGGTGTGTCATATCACACAATGTTCACTCGTGAAAGTCAGATGGCACAAAAATTGTAAAGTTGTTGAGAATTTTTGTATGTTCTGCTCAATGATATTGATCTACATAACCCAAATGTAGTTTAATCTTTTTTGTTCTTAAAACAATATTTGCAGGGCGACTGTTATTGAACTGTATCAAATGAGGTCGTCATAACTTCTTAAAGGTATGCGTTAGGACGCTGAAACTGCACGGCTGGCCGCGGGGTATGATGGGAATAAGTGTGCCGTGTATGGTTTAATTTAGCGACGAAGCCCACTTTCATTTGGATGGGTTCGTCAATAAACAAAATTGGCGCATTTCGGGGACTGAGAATCCACATTTCGCCATCGAGAAGTCTCTTCATCCCCAACGGGTGACTGTGTGCAGTGTACAGTCACGGAACCATCGGTGTTATATTCCTTGATGGCACGGTGACTACCGCACAGTACGTGAGGTTTTTGGAAGACGATTTCATCCTCATTGCCCAAAGTGACTCTGGTTTCGATAGGATGTGGTTCATGAACACGGAGCTAAATCCCATCGAAGCAGGAGAGTGTCTCATGTTCTGGAGGAGCACTTTGGGGACCGCATTCTGGCTCTGGGGTACTCAGAGGCCACTGGCATGGACCTCAATTGGCAACTATATAGTCCGGATCTGAACACATGCGATTCCTTTTTCTCGGACTATATTAAAGACAAGGTGACAGCAATAACCCTAAAACCATTCCTGAGCCGAAAACAGCTATTCAGAAGGTCATCGACAACATCGATGTTCCGACACTTCAGAGTGTCATGCAGAATTTCGCTATTCGTCTGAGCCGCATCATCGCCAATGATGGCAGGCACAGCGAAGAAGTCATAACCTAAATCCGAATATCTGTAGTGACGTTTACATGTTGAATAATGCGTGTGCACGCCGTAGTTTGTAACCAATCCACGTTTCTTCATATAGTTCAATAATTGTCACCCTGTATATGATTTAAATTGTAGTACTAAGGGATTCGGTTGTATAGGAGCTCTCTATGGAAGTATTCCACACAGAATGTGTATGGAGTCAAAGCGAAGTTGTCTTACGTGACAGCGTGTCGTACAATGTAGAAATACAGTACATATCCAAGTTCACAGGTAATGGGAGGTTTACCCGATCAGTTCAAGAGACGTCACTAGCTGCTTGATGATCCGTAGTGCTCTTACACGTCCGATGTAGATCCATTATTCAGGGTGCTTCACTCCTCCTAATACAGGCCTGTAGGAGCTGTGGAGTGGACTTGGTACATAAAGTATAGACGAGGAAGCCATATCCGAAAATGCACAATTTGAATATAAAACCAACTTAAAGATGGAATCTCTTTCAAATCTTCCTCACCAAAGTACGCTAACAAACTGATGTGGGGACGCTGTTGCCAGTACATCTTGCAATTACAAATTCATATTCCATTTTCGCCCGACTACAACAACGGCTGCGATATACTGGTCCTTTCGCAGCTAGAATGGTTGGCTGTGTCTCTCGACAGATGAGCCACAGTCTCACTTTGAAGACAACATCTTTCCTCACGTAGATGAGAACCCGACGACGAGCACTCGAAACATTGCCCATGCCGCTGGCTGCTGTAGAACAAACAGGTCAGAGCTCATTGGCTTCTCTGTGTGCGTACTGTGAAGCTGGAGATTTGAAAGTGATCCAATGTGCAGATTTGTTTTACATCGAAACGGAACATTTCCGGGCATGTATTCCTTGTGAAAACTTTATCTGCTAAGATCTCTTCATAACTCATAGAAGGCTGTAACGGGAATTGTGAAACACGCTATATAGTTGCCTCGCGCTGTAGGTAATGCTATCACTTGATACGTTGCGAGCGCCTCCTGGTACCGGCCACGTCGTCTTCCGAACGTGTCCTAGTGCGGGCCGCGGTTTGTGTCAACAATTGTGCCGTCTCGTTATTGGTATTGAGCCGGACCCGGAGTTACCGTCAGATCAGGATTCAAGATCTGCCAAACTTATACATTTCACAACAAATGTAGTGTATAGAGAAAACACTGACAACTGGTATAGTGTCAAACTCCTCATTCTTCAAGAGAGGGAACCCCTGTGCATCAGTTGGTATATTGGGCTCTGTGGGGTATCGAAATTTCATAACAGTGGCCTCGAAGAACATTTGTATTGTTATCAGTATCCTAATTATTTATGCAGTCCATCAGCCATCACTATAAAGTGAATGTACGTACTGAGCCTATAGAATGCTTAGTACATTGAACGATATGGTAAACTGATTATTTTCCAACTCATGATCAGAAATTCGTAATTTGGGTGCCATGAGCCACTAAAGTTTGAGAATTTTTCAGGTATGGGGGTATATGCTACTTTTACATTACGCCGGCCGCGGTGGTCTCGCGGTTCTAGGCGCGCAGTCCGGAACCGCGCGACTGCTACGGTCGCAGGTTCGAATCCTGCCTCGGGCATGGATGTGTGTGATGTCCTTAGATTAGTTAGGTTTACGTAGTTCTAAGTTCTAGGGGACTGATGACCGCAGCTGTTAAGTCCCATAGTGCTCAGAGCCATTTGAACCATTTTTTTTTTTACATTACGTTATGAAGCTCAAATTCATCATACTGTAGAGTGAGGTACACTACTGGCCATTAAAATTGATACACCACGAAGATGTCGTGCTACAGACGCGAAATTTAACGGACAGGAAGAAGATACTGTGATACGCAAATGAATAGCATCTCAGAGCATTCACACAAGTTGGTGCCGATGGCGACACCTACATAGTTCTGACATGAGGAAAGTTTCCAGCCGCTTTCTCATACACAAACAGCAGTTGACCGGCGTTGCCTGGTGAAACGTTGTTGTGATGCCTCGTGTAAGGAGGAGAAATGCATACCATCACGTTTCCGACTATGATAAAGGTCGGATTGTAGCCCATCGCGAATGCTGTATATCGTATGGCGACATTGCTGCTCGCGTTGGTCGAGATCCAATGACTGCTAGCAGAATATGGAATCGATGGGTTCAGGAGGGTAATACGGAACGCCGTGCTGGATCCCAACGGCCTCGTATCACTAGCAGTCGAGATGAGAGGCATCTTATCCGTATGGCTGTAACGGATCGTGCAGCCACGTCTCGATCACTGAGTCAACAGATGGGGACGTTTGCAAAACGACAATCATCTGCACGAACAGTTCGACGACGGTTGCAACAGCATGGACTATCAGCTCGGAGACCATGGCTGCGGTTACCCTTGACGCTGCATCACAGACAGGAGCACCTGCGATGGTGTACTCAACGACGAACCAGGGTGCACGAATAGCAAAACGTAATTTTTTCCGATGAATCCAGGTTCTGTTTACAGCATCATGATGGTCGCATCCGTGTTTGGCGACATCGCGGTGAACGCACATTGGAAGCGTGTATTCGTCTTCGTCGTACTGGCGTATCACCCGGCGTGATGGTATGGGGTGCCATTGGTTACACGTCTCGATCACCTCTTGTTCGCATTGACGGCACTTTGAACAGTGGATGTTACATTTCAGATGTGTTACGACCCGTGGCTCTACCCTTCATTCGATCCCTGCAAAACCCTACATTTTAGCAGGATAATACACGACTGCATGTTACGGGTCCTGTACGGGCCTTTCTGGATACAGAAAATGTTCAACTGCTGCGCTGGCCAGCACATTCTCCAGATCTCTCACCAATTGAAAACGTCTGGTCAATGGTGGCTGTCACAATACGCCAGTCACTACTCGATATGAACTGTGGTATCGTGTTGAAGCTGCATGGGCAGCTGTACCTGCATACGCCATCCAAGTTCTGTTTGACTCAATGTCCAGGCGTATCAAAGTCGTTATTACGGTCAGTAATGGTTGTTCTGGGTACTGATTTCTCAGGATCTATGCACCTAAATTGCTTGAAAATGTAATCACATGTCAGTTCTAGTATAATATATTAGTCCAATGAATACCCGTTTATCATATGCATTTCTTCTTGGTGTAACAATTTTAATGGCCAGTAGTGTTTATGAGTGGTTACAAGTGTTACATGAAACTCTATTCCATCGGCTGAATACAGACTGACATAAGTAGAGAAATAAGTGCCACTGCAAATCCAGCACTCAGCCCTAGAGTAGACTCATGCCATAAGATCCTCCTCCGATGTTACAGAAATAGCATAGTGTTTGTAACATCTTGTAGAAAATATACTACAGTGTAAGCTCGAGTGGATTTGGTACTCATGTGAAAGATGATCAGAGATCAATTGATCTGGGTCTGTGGCTTCTAGGTGGTGATGCACGTAAGCATCAAAGTGAACAGGAATTCTATTGTTTTGCAGCCAGACTACCTGAGAAGCCCACAATATTAAATCATCCACTGGGGTAGGAAGGACATCTCTGAGACATCGCCAGCCGTGGTGGCCAGGCGGTTCTAGGCGCTTCAGTCCGGAAGCGCGGGACTGCTACAGTCGCAAGTTCGAATCCTGCCTCGGGCATGGATGTGTGTGATGTCCATAGGTTAGTTAGGTTTAAGTAGTTCTAAGTTCTAGGGGACTAATGACCTCAGATGTTACGTCTCATAATGCTCAGAGCCATTTGAACCATTTTTTCTCAGACATCTGTGATAGATCGGACCTGGTCGATACGTCACAATTATGTGATCATAAGTAATCGCAACTCTGACGGTGAAAAACACCAAATTAGAGAAGTTTAGCTGGCGTATGCAGCGTATAATTGCCACTGTACAACCTGTGCGCGGATATTTCACTACAGCATTCCGGAATTTCTGCAGATGATATGGATGTAACTTTTGTTCACAGGGAGCTCTCCACACTATACCATGAGTGTCCAACATCCACACCAGTTGACGACTCCTGGTGAACTGTTCTTCTCCGAAGTGTCTCATAATGACACCCTCAAAGCAACTGGTCTAGCTCAGTGCGAGCGGTAAGCATTCTATTTTGACACCTAATAGCAGTTATCATTAGGTGACCCTGCATACGGGAAGTTTCTGAATACCACACTCTACTACGTAATTAACAGTGGAATGTAATAAGCATAATGAAAAAACGATGCTGTACGTAGATGGTACAGTTTTAAATACGCTGCTCGCGTAAAACACGGTACCTATTTACTACTTACTCTTGTCTAATCCGCTCAGAACATCAAACGATTCATAGTGTTTCTTTTGGAGAACTTTCCGCAAACGATCATGCAGGCCCTCCACTACTGGAAGTCAATACCATGTTGGTCCATTTCTGGCCTTTATCCAAACAGTTATTCGGCTTGGCATTGACTGATAGAGTTGCTGGATGTCCCCCGAATGGATATCGTGGTACGTTCTGTTCAATACGGTATTTGACTATTTTCTGAAGATCGTCCTAAATGGTTAGTTATGTCAATTTATGCTCATAACACGCCTTTTTCCTCTTGAATATCAGTATTCCTTCATAAAAACGGAAATGAAAGCCAAATAATTTGAAAGACCGCTAAAACTCCCCATATGAGTCATGTGATGCCCGTGACATCATTGGCTAGCTCGTTGGTCCTACTGTTGTAAAGCTCATTCATAATGACGTCTTGTTTTGGAATTTATGCTTCGTAAAATGGATTAAAATTGTGTGTAGTACTACACTGTACAAACAGATCTGTAAAAACTTTTGAAAAATTGTTTTTGAGTGTTCCAAAGAATGAGAAGATGCGTAAAATGCGGTTGCATTGTACTAGTAAAATGCCATCACGTCGATGCACGAGTTACGTAGCTTAATTAAAAATGTCTTGCACTGTGAAGTTAACCTTAATTTACCTCCGAAGTATGGTTTCCTACTTTTACAAGAAAGGATACAACGGGTGAAACTGCCGTTTTGCCCAATTACACAAACATCATTCCTGAGCTCAGTTCATAAAGAGTTAGATAGTCAAATTATTGAAGATAATTTCCCTAGATCGCTGGTTATAATCCAGCCCGAATGAATATTTCAACTTACTTGCAAAACGACTCCACCGTCCTCTCATACCAAACCAAATCAAAATTACAAAACTTTACGGCACCGATCAGAAACAGAGTACTGCTTTGTTTTCCTTGCTGTTTACGTGCACTTACATTTGAGGGCGTTGTTCACACGCATCACGTTTAAAAAGACATTCTCTTGTTAATGTAACCACACATTTTTTACTTTATTACAAACAATGTTTTTTATCTTCGTACTGTCCAGCTACGATCCTTATTGTTTGAACTTCTGAAGTTTCATCATCTTACATAAAGGCGAAGTACACTATGTGATCAAAAGTATCCGGACACCCCGAAAAACATATGCTTTTCATATTAGGAGAGTTGTGCTGCCACGTAGTGCCAGGTGGGGCGCTCCGCGGAACTCACGGACTTCGAACGTGGTCAGGTGATTGGGTGTCACTTGCCTCATACGTCTATACGCGAGATTTCCACACTCATAAACATCCCTAGGTCCACAGTTTCCGATTTAATAGTTATGTTGGAACGTGAAGGGACACGTACAGCACAAAAGCGCGTAGGCCGACCTCGTCTGTTGACTGATAAAGAACGCCGACAGTTGAAGAGGGTCGTAATGTGTAATAGGCAGACATCTATCCAGACCAACACACAGGAATTCCAAACTGCATCAGAATTCACTGCAAATACTATGCTCATAAGTCACACATCACGCCAGTAAATACCAAATGACGCCTCGCTTGGTGTAAGGAGCGTAAACATTGGACGACTGAACAGCGGAAAAACGTTGTGTGGAGTGACGAATCACGGTACACAATGTGGCGATCCGATGGCAGGGTGTGGGTATGACGAATGCTCGGTGAACCTCATCTGCCAGCATGTTAAGTGTCAACAATAGAATTCGGAGGCGGTGGTGTTATGGTGTGGTCGTGTTTTACATGGAGGAGGCTTGCACCCATTGTTGTTTTGTGTGGCACTATCACAGCACAGAACTACATTGATGTTTTAAGCACCGTCTCGCTTCGCACTGTTGAAGAGGAATTCGGTGGTGGCGACTGCATCTTTCAACACGATCGAGGACTTGTTCATAATGCACGCGGAGTGGTTACACGACAGTACCATCCCTTTACTGGACTGGCCTGCACACAGTCCTGACCTGACGACCGGTTCTAGGCGCTTCAGTCTGGAACCGCGCGACCGCTACGGTCGCAGGTTCGAATCCTGCCTCGGGCATGGATGTGTGTGATATCTTTAGGTTAGTTAGGTTTAAGTAGTTCTAAGTTCTAGGGGACTGATGACCTCAGATGTTTAGTCCCGTAGTGCTCAGAGCCATTTGAACCATTTTGAAGTCCTGACCTGAATCGTATGGAACACCTTTGGGATGTTTTGGAACGCCGACTCTGTGCCAGGCCTCACCGACCTATATCGATACCTCTTCTCAGTGTAGCCCTCCGTGAAGAATGGCCTGCCATTTTTCAGGAAACCTCCCAGCACTTGAATGAACGTATGCCTGCGAGAGTGGAAGGTGTCATCAAGACTAAGGGAGGCCCAACACCATACTTAATCCCAACATTACCGATGGCGGGCGCGGGGTCATTTTCAGCCAGGTATTCGGATACTTTTGATCACATAGTGTAAGTCTGCTTCAGATACTGATGTTAGTTTACACCCACAAACACCACAGCTCTTACGTTTGTGTTACGCACTTGTTTTACATGCTTTATATCTCTCAGTATACAAAACTCATCACCCTATACATCGTTGTACTGTGGGTGTACGGTGATCTCTTCAATACTAGCAATACTTTCCAAAAAAAGTGAGTAAAGAGTAAATACGTTTATCCTCAGTTGTCCACTGCTCAGATTAAGATTAATTGGAATCCATATTTAATACATCCACCATCTAAACAACTGATATAATGAGTTCCTGTTAACGCTATTTTCGTATTTCGAGATAACTTTGGAAAATATACGACAGTTGTAGGATCTGAACGTGTGTCTTCTTTGTCTGCAGTCAGATCCGCTATCTTTTTTTTTCATTTTGTTTGTAATTGTCTGTTGCATTTGGTCGTAGTGAACGTCAGATGACATCCGTTGAAGTTCGTTGTTGATCCCTTTACTCAGTTTTTTTGTTACAGAGGCCAGCCAGCTCTCTGAACGAACACGCTGAGCTACCGTGCCGGCATATCCGTTGCTTCAAAGAACGCCTGCTCCTCACGGTTTCACTGCCTAGTATCTTAAAAAGGGGCAATACGCCAAGATACGCCAGGAATGACTTTATTGTGCTGTGGGTTGTAGTTCACGATTTATAGTCCACAATATAATTATAAGATACGGATCCATTTGCTAAAGTTCTACAATTCCTTAGTTTAGAGCGATATGAATGCTGTAGCAAGGTAACAGGGAAAAGAATGTTTGTCGTTGCACATATCGCCGCTCTAAATGGGTGGAGCATAAATGAATTGACTTTCGGAAGGTTTCCACTATCAGCATTCACAAAATTACATTCTATTGTTACTGAAAACTTGTAACTGCGTTTTCTATCATTATATAGCTAAGATGTTTGCAGAAAATGTATGTAAAAACCTAGTACCTTCAACTAACACTCCTGTAACACACGTATAGTTTTGTCCTGCTCCTAGTCTGTGACGTCACTAGAGCTTCGGCCAGTAACAGAGCGTTTCCGATCACTTGGCCAAATCTTGATATTTAATGATTTTTAAGTTTGAATTACATAAAATAATAGATCTTTTGTGAGAATATTGACTGTAAATGCTACGTGAATGTTAAAATCATTCAGAATTCCAACAATCCCAACAGTATTTTTAACACAGGAAAATAGTCTATTGGCGATTTAGATCGTCTGAATCCAGAGACGGTGGGAGGGCTCTGCTCATTATGCTCGATACTTTTTCTGTTGGGGAGAGATTCGACGACCTCGCTGGCCAAGACACGGTTTGACAAGCACGAAGACAAACAATACGAACACTCGCCGAGCGCAGGCGGCCATTATCTTGACGAAACGCAAGTCTAGGATTGCTTCCCACGAAGGACAACTAAACGGTAAATTTTGTATCGAATGAAATGCTGAAGCAAGTATGATTTTTTAAATAGAAGGGTATACTTTCTGAACGGTATCCTTAAGCGCTTGAAAAGGTGGGTACAGCGATATAATGCTTGGCTCTGTTAAGGCAGAAGCTCTTCGCAAAAGAATCCCAACAGTATTCCAAAATTTATATGACAGGTTGGCCGGAATCAGCTATTGCTTTGTAAACATGCTCATCCCAGGCTACTTCGTTGTATCAATCCTATGACTGTTTGTTTGTCTGCACTCCAGAACTAGCAGGAACTGTGTCATCTATCGACCTGTCATTTCTACTTCAATATTCCTTGCAGTGCACCAGTGAAGAGAAGTTAGACATGCTACTTTCATACGACGAACATGAAAGAGACGCTGTCTAAATGGTCCGGCTGTATAGAGACGTCTATTCTGATCGTTGCTGGCCGTCGCGCCACGCACTTGCAGGAAATTATAGGTCACTAAAATCGCGAACAGGTGGCTTCAACGCCAAACAGAGAACGTGGACGAAGACTGCAACCGATAGACCACATGAAGAAACTATTCTGTCTAGGATGCTAATCAATCCACGGGGTGAGACGAGACGCATTGCAAAGACATGTGGGATTAGCCAGAGGAGGGTCACCAGCATCTTGCATCGGCGTAAATTCGACACTTACCATCTGTCTTATATCTGGTGCCACGTCTGTCTAATGTCTGGTGCTTGGTTGGTTGATTCGGAGACCAAACGGTGAGTTCATCGGTCCCATCGCATTAGGGAAGGATGGGGAAGGGAGTCCGTCGTGCTCTTTTAGAGGAACCATCTCGACATTCACCTGAAGCGATTTAGGGAAATTACGGAAAACCTAATTCAGGATGGCCAGATGCGGGTCTGAACCGTCGTCCTCCCAAATGCGAGTCAAGTGTACTAGCTACTGCGCCACCTCGCTCGGTCCTGAGACAGGGATTTGTGTGACATTGTTCTGAATCTATTGTCCGAAAATTACTTTGAGCAGATAATTAGAGACCCAACTCATGAATGTATGTCTTAGACCTCCTGGCAGCCCCGCGGGATTAGCCGAGCGGTCTAGGGCGCTTCTGTGATGGCCTGTGCGCCTGGTCCCGGCGGAGGTTCGAGTCCTCCCTCGAGCATGGGTGTGTGTGTTTGTCCTTAGGATAATTTAGGTTACGTAGTGTGTAAGCTTAGGGACTGATGACATTAGCAGTTAAGTCCCGTAAGATTTCACATACATTTGAACATTTGAACCTCCTGGCAACAAACAGACCTGAACTTATCGAATCAGTTAATGCAGAGTAAGGTATCAGCGATTTTAAGGCTGTAATAGCGTCTATGACTACGGGTATTACAAAGAATGTTAAGAAATGTAGGAAGATATTTTTGCTTGAGAAGTGTGGCAGCCAGCATCGAAAATTCGGTGATGAGGAAGAAGTTATGGAGAACAATATGTCTTAGACAAATATGTTACGAGTAAGGTTTTAAGGGACGAGATAGATCCACCACGGCTTAATAACTGTATTAGGAAACTGCTATAGGAACGAAGAGACCTTCATCTCAGATTAAAGAGAAGTAAAAACCCAGCTGACAAAGAAAAAAGCTTAACGAAGCGAAATGAGTGTAAGGAGAGCAATGAGAGAAGCGTTCAATGGCTTCGAATGTAAAACTTTGTTAACCAATCTGAGTAAAAACACTAAGTGGTTTTGGTCGTGTATAAAATCAGTAAGTGTGTCAAAGTCATCTATTCATTCACTCAGTAACCACATCTACACCGAAACGGAAGAGGACGGAGATAAGACTGAAACACTGAATTCGGTCTTCCGCAAATATTTCACATCGGAAGGTCGTAGCACGGTCCCACCTTTCAATCGTCGTTGGGAGGTCGAAATGTCAGTTATTCAAATAGCCGATCGTGGAATAGAAATAGATCTACAATCGCTTAGTAGTGGAGAGACGTCAGGTTCAAATGAGATACATATAAGATTCTACAAAGATTATGCGAAAGAATTTGCTCCCCTTCTAGCAGTAATTTGTCGTAGATCGCTTCAGCAACGGAGCGCCTGGAAGAAAGCCCAGGTCATGCCCGTTTTACAGAAGGGCCGTAGGACAGATGCACACAATTATAGACCTATAGCGTTGACGTGAATGACTTGTATAATCATGAAACGTGTTTTACGCTCAATGGTTATGACGTTACTGAAGAATGAAAACTTCTATAAAAATCAACACGGATTCCGTAAACAGAGATCCTTCGAAACTCAGCTCGCTCTCTTCCTCCATGAGGTCCACAGCGCCGTAGAAAACAGCGTTCACGTTGACGCCGTGTTCCTTGACTTCAGGAAGGCATTTGGCACCGTCCTGCACTGCCGTACAGTGAAAACAATACGAGCTTCTCGAGTATCGGAGCAGATTTGCGACTGGATTAAGACTTCCTTGCAGACAGAACTCAACACGTCGCTCTTAACGGAACAAAATCGACAGATGTAAAGATAATTTCCGGAGTACAGCAAGAAAGTGTGACAGCACCGTTACTGTTTACACTATATATAAATGATCTAGTGTCCGCCCCGATAACTGAGTGTTCAACGTGACGGATTGCCGTCCTACGGGCCCGGGTACGATTCCCGGCTGGGTCGGGGATTTTCTCCGTTTGGGGACTGGCTGTTGTGCCGTCTTCATCATCATATCATCCATCCGGCGAGCAGGTTGCCCAATGTGGCGTCGAATGTAGTAAGACGTGCACCAAGGCGGCCGGACCTGCCCCGCAAGGGGCCTCCCGGCCAATGACGCCAAACGCTCATTTCCACTTCCATAAATGATCTAGTAGAAAACGTCGGATGCCCTTTAAGGCTGTTCACAGATGATACGATTGTCTATAACAAAGTAGCAAGGCCAGAAGATAGAAGCGATTTGCAGAATTACGTCCAGAAAATTTATGAATGATGCAGGCTCTGGCAGTTGACACTGGACCTAAATAAATGTAACATATTGCGCACGCATAGGAAAAGAACTGCACTACTGTACAGATACACTATTGATGCCATACGCTAGAAACATTATCTAGGAGTAACTATCCAGAGCGACCTTAAGTAGAATGGCCACATAAGAGAAATAGTGGGAAAACAGACGCCAGACCCAGATTCATAGGAAGAATCTTAAGGAAATGTAACTTATCCACGAGGGATTTGGCTTGTAAGGCACTTGTTCGACCAATTTTTGAGATTTTTCATCTATTTGGGGTCTCAATGAATGATAGAAGAGATAGAGAAAATACAACGAAGAGCGGGCGTTTGGTCACGGAATTGTTTAGCCGGCTCGAGAGCGTTATGGAGATGCTAAACAAACTCCATTGTGAGACGTTACAAGAGAGGCGTTGTGCATCACGGATCGATTTACTATTTAAATTTCGAGAGAGCACTTTCCAGGAGGATTCTGACAACATATTACTTCCCTCCATATACGTCTCGTGTGATGACCATGAGGAGATAATTCGAGAAATTAGAGACAGTATAGAATCTTACCGACAATCACGCTTTCCACGCGCTGTTCGCGAGTGGAACAGGGCTGGAGGGCTCAGTTAGTGATATGAAAAATACTCTCCGCCAAACACCATTAGGTGGCTTTGCGGAGTGTGGCGTAGATGTAAATGTAGGTTATAATAAAATCCATCTTTCACCCAATTCGTTTTTTTTTTTTTCCTTTTCCGAAGATCACACACTCTCTAACGACATTTTTTGTGTAACTTTTCCTGTTATGTAATTCTGTTCTCCCTTCATTATACATTTTATTTGTCCCTTTCCATTTTCTTTGCAGATTTCTAGTGTATACTCAGCTATCTTATTTATTTCCTGTTCCTCTATATCAGATGCTGAAATGTAAACTAAAATAATCAAGATACCCGTCGGGATGCCCAGCATTGTCAATGATGCTATTAATTCAGTGATATAGCTGTCCTCATTTTCTTATTCAGAATTTTCTTGTAAATTTATGTAACACATCTTGCTTATTTCTCTCTTCAGCTTTGGCTATTACTTTATTCCCCCCACGTTCTAATACTCCTTCTTGTTCCTATCCCACTTCCCTTAGTCCTAAAATATTGATGTTTCTTCATTTCTCTTATCAAATTTTGCAGTCTACCTCCAGTATTCGTCGTTGTTACATTACAAATTCCAATTCCCATTTCACATTCTTTCCTTTCTATCTTCTTACTATTCTCAAAGACACAACACTGCCCTCCAAGAAAAGTACACTTCTGGGGAACCAATTGAGGGTACATTGTTGTTACTGAAGTGGTCCTCAGTCTGAAGCCTGGTTTGTTGCAACGTTCCTGCTACCTATCCTGTGCAAGCCTCTTCATCCCCGAATAACTACATCAACTCTTACGTCCTTTTGAAGCTGCTTACTGTATTCCTCTCTCGATCTCCCTCTAAAATTTTTAACCCCAATACTTCCCTTCAGTAATAAACTGGTGATCCCTTGATGTCTTCGCATGTGTCCTGTCAACCGATCTCTTCTTTTAGTCAAGTTATGCCACAATTTCTTTTCTTTCTACACCTCCTCATCAGTTACATGATCTACCCATTTAATCTTCAACGTTCTTCTGTTGCACCACATTTTAAAAGCTTCTGTTCTCTTCTTGTTTGGACTATTTATCCTGAACGTTTCACACCCATATGTTTGCAGACAAATACCTTCAGATGGACTTCCTAAATTTACAATATGAGTTTAACTGGAATGAACTGTCATGTGGCTGTCGTAATGGATGTTACTGCTTAGCTGGATTGGATAGTGAGCTTAGGCTTGAAACTAGTGATCAAGTAATAAAGAAAAGTACCATTGCAGCTTGGACGGTTCTCTGCAATTTATTGCATAATTCGTAAACCATATAGCTGCTGACGTCATGCCTCCAAGAAGCCAGGAAATCCGTGAAATGCAGTTGTTTTCCGTTACCTTTCGCATTATAGGCCGTTGATCTTAGCAGGCACACTGACTTTCAGGAATGCTTTCACTCTTCAAGAACATAAAACTGTTCCACCTTCCTCCCGCTCATTCATCCACAATGAGGGCGTTGCCTTTTCTTGGGAGATAATTAGCTCTTGCGTCGTTGACCGTTTTCACACCATTTATAGTCACGTTCTGTCCTCTCTATCTCGAAACGATGGATATTACCTTACTCAAGTCTAGGACTATAAGGCATTTCCATGATCCTACAAAATTTCCTTCATTGGTGTAAAAATTTCCGAGAGTAAACTTTTTATAAAATTCTACCCATCACATAAATCACAATAACTGTAGCTGAGATTAAATGAACAGACTGATTGATACGCTGTAGTAAATGATATCCACTGATATGTGCATCTGTGTTATGGGAGTCCGTCAGATCACATTCACAGCCAGACTTACAACCAAGAATACATTCGATGTATGTATCAACTCGTCTGTCACTTAGGAGGTTTCGAAAGTCCCCCATAAATATGGGGCTGTAGTTGGGCTGAGCAATTACTCCTTGCCCGCAAGTTTAGGAACACACAAAGCATTATGAACACGGAACGTCTTTTTGGTACAGCTGCTTGATATAGTTAAATATAGGACACAGTAAGGTATGGTTGGATTGTAATCAGTAGACTATTCTAGAGTAAAAGTTCAGTAACCCCGTGTTTTGGAATTAACTTTAGTGATCTCGTATAAAACCGCCTTGTTTCTGTATTATTTGCGCCAAAGCGTTAACGTGCATGTGAAAGGTGTGTGCAGAAGCCAATCATGATGCGAAGTAGTACAATACATGAATCATAGAACGATAAATGATTAGTGAAATTAGGCTTTATCAGAATTAATTCCAGTATAGCACCCACTGAATGAAACAATTAATTCATTATCACGTCCGGCATATTGCATACTAGCGACCCTGAAACGCTGTAGATAGATTAATGTCAGTAGTTTCTTCCAGAAGTCCATTGTCCATCATAATACGTCAAGGCAATCAAAAGCTATCAGACTGCTGGCCGTTTATCACCTGAAAGTCTGCGCAGGACGCCGTACAACGAGATCCTGCAACATTAACCGAACTAGGAGTAAGGCATATGAAGTGACAGTGTCACTACAGGTAACAATTCTACCCAGCATCTAATATCATCGAACGGGAGCAATATGGAGCATAGAGTTTACCTCGCCAGAATGGATCTCTCATTACAACCACACAAAGATTTATATCATAATAAATATTCTTGCAAAAACAGGCATTACATCTGGTATTGTTATGTTAGGAGAGTTATTAAAGAGTGATAAAAACAATACTCAAGCCTCCTAATATTGTCAGTACGAAGCACGTCGAGGAGGGGCTCCAATTATTTCCCAGCATACAGTACACCTCTTCGGTTAACACAGGTGTTAAGTTCTCTCCTTAAGTTAGGTTAGATACGTTGTTCGTTCCATAGCCCCATAGGAACGAAATCCTTGTGGTCCAGGAAATACAGGGTCATCCGCTGATAGTGACCGGCCCAAATATCTCACGAAATAAGCATCAAACGAAAAAACTACATAGAACAAAACTCATCTAGCTTGAAGGGGGAAACCTGATGGCGCTATGGTTGGCCCGGATATCAACTGCGTTTTTTTTTTTTAATAGGAACCCCCATTGTTTATTACATATTCGTGTAGTACGTAAAGAAATATGAATGTTTTAGTTGCACCACTTATTTCGCTTCGTGATAGATGGCGCTGTAATAGTCACAAACGTATAAGTACGTGGTATCACGTAACATTCCGCCAGTGCGGAGGGTATTTGCTTCGTGATACATTACCCGTGTTAAAATGGACCGTTTACCAATTGTGCAAAAGGTCTATATCGTGTTGATGTATGGCTATTGTGATCAAAATGCCCAACGGGCGTGTGCTATATATGCTGCTCGGTATCCTGGACGACATCTTTCAAGTGTACGGACCGTAAGCCGGATAGCTCCGTTATTTAAGGAAACAGGAAGAGTTCAGCCACATGTGAAACGTCAACCACGACCTGCAACAAATGATGATGCCCAAGTAGGTGTTTTAGCTGCTGTCGCGGCTAATCCACACACCAGTAGCAGACAAATTGCGCGAGAACCGGGAATCTGAAAAACGTCGGTGTTGAGAATGCTACATCAACATCGATTGCACCCGTACCATATTTCTGTGCACCAGGAATTTCATGGTGACGACTTTGAACGTCGTGTACAGTTCTCCCACTGGGCACAAGAGAAATTACGGGACGACGACAGATTTTTTGCAGGCGTTCTATTTACCGACGAAGCGTCATTCACGAACAGCGGTAACGTAAACCGGCATAATATGCACTATTGGGCAACGGAAAATCCACGGTGGCTGCGACAAGTGGAGCATCAGCGACCTTGGCGGGTTAATGTATGGTGCGGCGTTATGGAAGGAAGGATAATTGGCCCCCATTTTATCGATGGCAATCTAAATGGTGCAATGTATGATGACTTGCTACGTAATGTTCTACCGATGTTACTACAAGATGTTTCACTGCATGACAGAATGGCGATGTACTTCCAGCATGATGGATCTCCGGCACATAGCTCGCGTGCGGTTGAAGTTGTATTGAATAGCATATTTCATGACACATGGACTGGTCGTCGAAGCACCATACCATGGCCCGTACGTTCACCGGATCTGACGTCCCCGGACTGCACTGCCTCGGGCATGGATGTGTGTGATGTCCTTAGGTTAGTTAGGTTTAAGTAGTTCTAAGTTCTAGGGGACTGATGACCACAGTAGTTAAGTCCCATAGTGCTCAGAGCCATTTGAACCCGGACTGCACTGAGGTTGACGGACATCATTTTGAGCATTTATTGCAGTAATGTGGTATTTACAGGTAATCACCCTGTAACAGCATGCGTTCTCAGAAATGATAAGTTCACAAAGGTACATGTATCACATTGGAACAACCGAAATAAAATGCTTAAACGTACCTACGTTCTGTATTTTAATTTAAAAAACCTGCCTGTTACCAATTGTTCGTCTAAAATTGTAAGCCATATGTTCGTGACTATTACAGCGCCATCTATCACAAAGCGAAAACAGTGGTTCAACTAACACGTTCATATTTCTTTGCGTACTACACGAGTATGTAATAAAAATGGAGGTTCCTATTTAATAAAAATGCAGTTGATATCCGTTTGACCCATGGCAGCGCCATCTAGCGGGCCAAACATAGCGCCATCTGGTTTCCTCTTTCAAGCTAGACAAGTTTCTTTCTTTGCAGTTTTTTCGTTTGACGCTTATTTCGTGAGATATTTGGCCCGGTCATGCTCTATGGACCACCTTGTAGCGCACGTAGATATATGTAGAGCTATTTGACACTCTAGTGATTTTAGTAGTAGCAGTTCGAGTACAAAAATGGAGTAACGCTAGAGTAGCAATTAAAGGAGTAATGAATCCGCTGAGGTTACTTCCCAATCAGATACTTTGCTTACATGTATTAACTAAATTAGTCTTGGCCCGACAAGACGCCTCCTGAGACGCGGCAAGGTAGGAGTAGGCAAAATGTAACAGGGAATAACAATATTAATATTCTAATAGTAAACTGCAGGAGCGTCTATAGAAAAGTCCCAGAACTGCTCTCACTAATAAACGGTCACATCGCCCATATAGTACTAGGGACAGAAAGGTGGCTGAAACCAGACGTAAACAGTAATGAAATCCTAAAAGCAAAAAAATGGTTCAAATGGCTCTGAGCACTATGGGACTCAACTTCTGAGGTCATTAGTCCCCTAGAACGTAGAACTAATTAAACCTAACTAACCTAAGGACATCACACACATCCATGCCCGAGGCAGGATCAGAACCTGCGACCGTAGCGGTCTCGCGGTTCCAGACTGCAGCGCCTAGAACCGCACGGCCACTTCGGCCGGCTCCTAAACTCAGATTGGAATGTATACCGCAGAGACAGGCTGGACAGTGAAGGGGGAGGCGTGTTTATAGCGATTAGAGGTGCAATATTATTGAAGGAAATTGACGGAGATCCGAAATGTGAAATAATTTGGGTGAAGGTCACGGTTAAAGCAGGCTCAGACGTGGTAATTGGATGTCTCTATAGGCCCCCTGGCTCAGCAGCTGTTGTGGCTGAGCACCTGAAGGCTAATTTGGAAAATATTTCGAGTAGATTTCCCGACCATGTTATAGTTCTGGGTGGAGATTTTAATTATCCGGATATACACTGGGAGACTCAAACGTTCATAATGGGTGGCAGGGACAAAGTATCCAGTGAAATTTTTTTAGTGCTTTATCTGAAAACTACTTTGAGCAGTTTAACACAGAACCGACTCGTGGCGATTACATATTAGACCTTCTGGCGACAAACAGACCCGAACTATTTGAAACAGTTAACGCAGAATAGGGAATCATCGATCATAAAGCAGTTACTGCATCGGTGATTTCAGCAGTAGATAGAAATATTAAAAATGGTAGGAAGATTTTTCTGTTTAGCATAAGTGACAAAAAGCAGATTATAGAGTACCTGACGGCTCAACAGAAAAGTTTTGTCTCAAGTACAGATAGTGTTGAGGATCAGTGGACAAAGTTCAAAACCATCGTACGGGTGCCAAGCAAGATCGTAAGAGATGGAAAATAGCCACCGTGGTACAACAACCGAGTTAGAAAACTGCTGCGGAAGCAAAGGGAACTTCACAGCAAACCTAAATATAGCCAAAGCCTTGCAGATAAACAAAAATTACGCGAAGCGAAATGTAGTGTGAGGAGGGCTATGCGAGAGGGGTTCAGTGAATTCGAAAGTAAAGTTCTATGTACTGACTTGGCTGCAAATCCTAAGAAATTTTGGTGTTATGTCAAAGCGGTAGGTGGATCAAAACAAAATGTCCAGACACTCTGTGACCAAAATGGTACTGAAACAGGGGATAACAGACTAAAGGCCGAAATACTAAATGTCTTTTTCCACAGCTGTTTCACAGAGGAAGACTGAACTGTAGTTCCTTCTCTAGATTGTCGCACAGATGAAAAAATGGTAGATATCGAAATAGACGACAGAAGGATAGAGAAACAATTAAAATCGCTCAAAAGAGGAAAGGCCTCTGGTCCAGATGGGATACCAGTTCGATTTTACACAGAGTATGCGAAGGAACTTGCCCCCCTTCTTGCAGCGGTGTACCGTAGGTCTCTAGAAGAGCGTAGCGTTCCAAAGGATTGGAAAAGGGCACAGGTCATCCCCGTTTTCAAGAAAGGACACCGAACAGATGTGCAGAACTATAGACCTATATTGAGAGGTGGCATGAGCCCCCTCTCATATTTCTATCTTACGATTTTCCTCTCTAATTGCATGCAGTGAAAAGTCGCCATTCCTTCACACGCGGACTTCCCACACAGCGTCTCTCGTCACCCGGGTGGTCCGGTGACAGGCGGGAACTCCTGATCTGGAAAGGGTTAAGCCGACGGGTGTGAGGAAGTCGAGTGAATGCTTTGCAGACGCCGACATTGTCAAAAGACACGCCCGGAGGGGTCTGAAGTAGCGGCTGGGCTAGAGGTTCCGTTACTTTGCAGAATCTTAGCGAAAACACTTTCTGGCGGGCCACCAGCGAGGCGTGGGAATGACTTTTGTACCCAGGTAGTTGTGGCGGGAAAATTCCCGCGCTTTCTGCAAAATAGTAACTGTGATTGGCTTGCTCAGGGCATAGCTCCGTGACGTAGCAAAATCAGCGCAGAAATTGGCGCCAAGAATCTCCATTGGTGGAATGGTAGTGCTCCGGCAATGGAGTGGAATTTTCCGGCGGTTTTCGAGTTGCTGATTGGAACGTTTAACCACGGCCAGTGTCGTGGGGACGGGAATGTTGTGTGTTCGGCCTGTACGGGTGCTCTAGGTAGTCGGCTCTCGCCTTTTGGTCGAGGATGTCGAAGCAACCAGCCATCGCCTCTGGTACGCCAGATCGTGTTCTTGCAGTTAAGAAGACAGTTTGGTAATGTATGTCCGCAGCACCGGCAGATAGGGATTTTCCTAGGTGATAATCAGAGCTCAGCAGAGTGCGCCTCTTCGTCTTTTTCTAACTTTGTTCTGTCTTGAGTAGCAGCAATTAATGTTGGGTTAGCTGTGTCTCTCTCTTAAGATTTGAGTGGCAAGGAATTGGCTCCACATACCACTTCGTCATAAACCTCACAATCTAGTTTAGGGACAACTTCACCTTCACAGCATTTGTTTGAGTATCCAATTTGAGCCAATTTGATGTATTATAAATGTTTCATGTGTTTTTGTTTATTATTTTGTGTTTAGTCTTAATAAATCATATTGTTATTTTGGACAGAACTTTCATTCTGTTAATCAGTAGAGCAACCCATCATTTCTCACTACGTTAATGAAACCTTACTTTATTTAACTTATTTCTCAAATGAAATTATTGCAGGTGCCAAACTCTTTTCTACTCCACTTGCAGGGTTGATTACCGTCAGTTCGCGTATATTTTTTAATCCATGTGCAACAGCAAAAGTCGGAGTTAGAATAGGGGGGGCTTAGAGCATCATTTACATATGTAGATTCTAGAAGAATTTAGTGTTAAATACACTGCTTGCCCCGGCACCTCGCAATATCTCTAACGTCGATCAGTTGTAAATTTTGGAACACGTGTTATGTTCGAGTATAATGACTTTTCTGGAGACTAGAAGTCTACTCTGTAGGATTCAGCATGGGTTTCGAAAAAGACGATAGTGTGAACCCAGCTCGCGTTATTCGTCCACGAGACTCTTACGGCCATAGACACGGGTTCATAGGTAGATGCCGTGTTTCTTGACTTCCGCAAGGCGTTCGATACAGTTCCCCATAGTCGTTTAAAGAACAAAGTAAGAGTATATGGACTATCAGACCAATTGTGTGATTGGGTGGAAGAGTTCCTAGGTAACAGAACGCAGCATGTCATTCTCAATGGAGAGAAGTCTTCTGAAGTAAGAGTGATTTCAGGTGTGCCGCAGGGGAGTGTCGTAGGACCGTTGCTTTTCGTATTATATATAAATGACCTTGTGGATAACATCGGAAGTTCACTGAGGCTTTTTGCGGATGATGCTGTGGTATATCGAGAGGTTGTAACAATGGAAAATTCTACTGAAATGCAGGAGGATCTGCAGCGAACTGACGCATGGTGCAGGGAATGGCAATTGAATCTCATTGTAGACAAGTGTAATATGCTGCGAATACATAGAAAGATATATCCCTTATCATTTAGCTACAAAATAGCAGGTCAGCAACTGGAAGCAGTTAATTCCATAAATTATCAGGGAGTACGCATTAGGAGTGATTTAAAATGGAATGATCATATAAAGTTGATCGCCGGTAAAGCAGATGCCAGACTGAGATTATTTGGAAGAATCCTAAGGAAATGCAATCCGAAAACAAAGGAAGTAGGTTACAGTACGCTTGTTCACCCACTGCTTGAATACTGCTCAGCGGTGTGGGATCCGTACCAGGGATCCGTACCACATAGGGTTGATAGAAGAGATAGAGAAGATTCAACGGAGAGCAGTGCGCTTCGTTACAGGATCATTTAGTAATCGCGAAAGCGTTACGGAGATGATAGATAAACTCGAGTGGAAGACTCTGCAAGAGAGACGCTCAGTAGCTCGGTACGCGCTTTTGTTAAAGTTTCGGGACCATACCTTCACCGAAGAGTCAAGCAGTATATTGCTCCCTCCCCCGTATATCTCGCGAAGAGACCACGAAGATAAAATCAGAGAGATTAGAGCCCACACAGAAGCATACCGACAATCCTTCTTTCCACGAACAATACGAGACTGGAATAGAAGGGAGAACCGATAGAGGTGCTCAAAGTACCCTCCGCCACACACCGCCAGGTGGCTTGCGGAGTATGGATGTAGATGTAGATGTAGATTAACCAAACGGTCATTTTAAAATACACCTAATTAATATAAAGAAGGTAAAGACGTTATGGAACCGAAGGTCACTCTCAAGATCACAGTGCTTTGTGGTAAGGAGGCGGGGGGCAGATGGACGTATAGTTTAACAGTGACTCCAAACCACTGTAATATCTACATTTTTCACATTACAAACATTGCCAAAGGTGAAAGAAGTGATGCGTAACAAAAATCTTAGGACTAATATGTAATTTTGTACTTTACCACAGAACCACCTTATTTTCCTGCTAAAGATTTCCCTTTTAAATTGACAGTGAGGACATCTTATTCTATGACGAGAGTCTTTAAAGAAACACTGAAGCGTTTTGCTGTGGATCCTCTTCTTCATTCTTAAAGTGGGAAACAGAAGAACAACTGTCAGAACTAGGTCTAAGCCACGAGGCTAACGAGTAACATAACAATGAACATTAATGATGATATCAACGAGAAGGGAGATCTACATACAAAGTGACAACCAAGATATGTCATAATCTCATATCTCTCCATTGTTATACTATTAAATTCTCTTGAAAATAAGCTTATTGTAAGAACTGCCCAATAGTGGTGAGTAAAGCATCTTTTTTAGTATTATTCAGACTTAGCGTAACCATGGCTTCTTTTATTGGCCTATAGTAGCTGTGGTACTAGTAGTAGCACGAGCAGTTGAATAATTAATTGAGAGTTGTAGCAGTCGCGGTAAGAATATAATAATTTCTAACAGTACTATGTAGCTTACACAAATAGAAATTCTATACAAATGCATTGGCACGTTGCATATGAGTACGTGAAATACTATAGTTGCTTATGTGATGGGTTACAATTGTGAATGGATAATAAATGTATAATAAATAACAACTGTAATTCATACTGTTATCATAGACGTCACTAATGCTTGATTTCAAATATTTACACCAATATTCGAAGCAAAAGAAAATATCAGGGAAATAGACACTAAATTATCTTACTTTTGGATGTAATATAACAATCGGTATATAATCAATTACATTTATACCTACAGTGATGTAAATTTTTGATATCCGACATAGTTCACTACCAGTGAACAGTGATTTACGGACGGCAACTGTCTGCCAACAAAAGAAACATCACATGAATTTTTGTAAGTTCGTGCTGCCTTAACATATTTGTTAACCTGAATTTCAGAGTTTAGGTGAAAACTACAATTGTGGGAATTCTCTGGTCTTCGTTATAATTCCCCGTATGTTACATCCATTTGTTTAGGCTGGTGTTACCCTTTGTTTGGTATCGATTGTGGAGGAAGATAGACGCAATGAATGGTCTATACATCTTTGAAAGACGTACCAGCTCTACTTTAATATGAAGTGGAGATGGGTGAAATGAAGAAGCACTTTCCTAGGTCAACGTATGAGAGTGAAACGATCGAGGATGATATAAATAAGTTGCCAGCACAGCCCTCTTCAGTTCACACTAATACCATTGCAGGCAGTCGGGCAGATCTGCTTCGAAAATCTCTCAAATTAATTCAAGGAACAGCAGCTTGTTAAGGGGCGCTGCGGCGGGGCCCAATCTCAGAGCGCAGTCTCCAATTTCCATAGGCACCGTAATTTGTCTAAGCCTCATTACTGGCCCGCACATAATGAGCTGCGGCTAATTTATGTATATGAGCTGTCTGTACGAAGCACCTTTCCTTCGCACAACGGTACTAACTTTCTGCTGTCTGATCATCTGCCAGATAGAAATGGAAAATAGTCACACGCACATGTACAAAAAACAGAGTCAGGTAACGTCCTCTAATGCCTAATGCAGGTGCGCAGCTGCGAATTTACGGTCTTCTGCTGGACTTCTTTCAGCATGTACCAGACGGCGTTCTCACACGTTAGCTTTCGCGGGTGGCTTCGTAAGGTTTCTAATTAAAAGTTTCGTTTCGCAGTTCGTAAATTTCTCTCAAATTGCGCGTAAAGTTTTGCGAGTGTCTCCATTTGAAAAAGGATCCGTTATGCTACCGGATATTCGGATGCACTACTCCGTGTCCGAAAATTTAATTTAAAAGCTGTACTACAAATTCACGGTAAAATAAAACTCTTTAGAAGCAGGAGAATGTGGATGCTATTTCACACTTTTAATTATAAAGATTGTTATTAGTTTTACGTGCGTTTGAGCAGTATGTCAGACTACAGCACTATTTCTCAGCGTGGTTTTGATTTTCTTACGTAAGAGAATGTAGTTACAACTATATCACAACACCAGAGTGAAAAATTAAAGAAAATCAACCGCGAATTAAATCATTCCAAAACAGTCTATCGTGCAGGTCGGCAATAACAACAATAAAATCTATCGTGTGGCTGTGAAATTGTTTAATAGCTTCTACGAATAGATCAGTACAGTTTTTTTCTTGACGAAGAATGAAGTCATCGATAGCTTTAATCTTACTCAAGTAGAAAAGTTGGAACATGTTGCCAAAGAGAACCCTGTTCATAGAACAGCAAAGTAGTTATAGAAAAGAGATTTGTTATAAGCTGGACAGTAACCGAGAGAATCTTCATGGAACGCAGTGTGAAAAAGGACGTTCAGGCATAACTGATGTTTATACTCCCATAGTTCGTACGGATGTAGGTGGAAATAAATAGAAATTTTTTACAACCACTGTTTTCACAGTAAAGGTGAAAGGCAATAAAGTAATCAAGCTAAATTATAAACTACTATAAATACTGAGTCAATTAAACGGCATGGATGGTGTTTTAAAAACAAGTTCTAAGATGAATATCAACAAAAATGAAAGAAGGGTAATGAAATGTAGTTGAACTAAATCAGGATATGATGAAGGAATTAGATCAGTAAATGAGGCAACAAAACTAAAGAATGAATTTCGCTTTCTGTGGCAGCACAATAAATGCAGTCAGGAATCAGCAAGAAAAGTGTTTCTGAAAAGAGAACTATCTTAACATCCAATATAAATTTAACGGCTCTATAGTATTTTCTTAAGATATTCGTGCGGAAGTTAAATGTGGAAGGTGTACAGTGCAGACAAGAAAAGAATAACGCTCTAGAATTGTGATGCTACAGAAGAATACTAAGGATAGTATGGATAGATCGCATTACTAATAATGAGGTACTGAATCAGAGTGGGGATTAAAGAAATTTATGAGAAAATTTTACTGAAATAAGGGGTCGCTCATCTTTAAACATCAAAGATTATTTGACTTGGTAATGGCGGTAAGTTTGAAGGTAAAAATTGATGGAGGAGGCCAAGGCAATAGTTATGAAGAGATGAAGAGGCCTGCAAAGAAAAAATGTTGTGGAGAGCTGCATCAAACCATTCTTCGGACCGACGACCAAAACCACATCCGTTATGGAAATCTTTCGCACGGCATAAGATGGACTTTTTAACGGTGTATTTAGTCCTCTTCTGCAGACGGAGTTGAGGACTCATAATAACAAAAAATCTGGCTTCCACAGAATTAAAAGTAAACATAATGCGTAAAATGTGTGTTGTCAAACCCGAATACTATGCCGTGGTAATTACGCTTTAATCTCGTTCTAGAAAAACGGAGCCCACGTACGACTCCTGCCATTGTTATTTCGATTTCTGTAAGTTACTTTAGATGAGATCCGTAACAGTTCTCGATCACGACTGATTCTATTAATTCTTTCCAAAAATAATCTACTTACTACCTGCAATATTGGTAATTTAATAGAGATGGGGCATTATGGCAACATATAATTGCTGTTAAAGCACTGCGTCAGTAAACAGTCTATTTGAAATCAACTGATTCACTTAGAAACGGCCGGCCGGCGTGGCCGTGCGGTTAAAGGCGCTTCAGTCTGGAACCGCGTGACCGCTACGGTCACAGGTTCGAATCCTGCCTCGGGCATGGATGTGTGTGATGTCCTTAGGTTAGTTAGGTTTAATTAGTTCTAAGTTCTAGGCGACTGATGACCTCCGAAGTTAAGTCGCATAGTGCTCAGAGCCATTTGCACCATTTGAACTTAGAAACGAAATGTCATGACCATATTTTGTAGTACAAACCTTCGACTGCGAAGATGTTAGGGGGAATATACTTTGTGACATTAATGTGCTGAATGAGGCTGGATACTGACGTTTGGTTGTTTTCCTTAATTGCTTTTGTCGCCAGCAGATAAACGCGGGCCTACTCTTGGAGGCAGCCGCCCCATCCCTATAAGGCTCCGTCTCATGTGACACTTTATCTAAACCAGTTCTGGCCGCCGTTCTGTTCACCCTAAACGTTTTATCTTTTCCACTAAAATCAGTGATAAATAGCTACCGATCAAGAAGGGACTGATACTAAATGTCTGCCCTTTGTTTCTTTCACGGACGGGGGTGGTTTACACATATTGCCTCACCGATATTTTAGCTGAGAGCAAAAGAAACAAACCGGTTACTTCTTACGCGACTTTTTAAGACAGACGATTCAGTAAACTGGGGCCAGATAAAACTGTTCACACTAACGACCAACAAGTCTCAGGGGTTTAAATGATTTAGAATGATGTGTTCCAACACCCATGAATGCATATTTGAAGCAAATTTTTTGTCATACAGAAGTGAATCAAAGAGCAAATCTATAATGGAAATGTATTTTATGGGCTGGTCAGAAACAGTCTGAAAATCATGAAGTCTGTTTCAGGATGTATTGTGCTAAGAAATAAATTTTGAAAGAAAATTCAAGCAGTTTGCCAGAAACAGGCTCGCTAAACGTGTACTTTGGTTTCCTCGAACCAAACAATCTTACCCTTTGCTCAAATAGCCAAACTTTGTCGCTTCCGGAAAGGCAAATTTTAACTGGTGATGATCATTTCAAGAAGTGGTAACCCACAGACCCACAGATGTCTGTGCACTACCGCGTTTTAGCGCGTCCCAGTGCTTGAATCTGCGCGCACAACGCCCGTGTTGGTTACTGTCGAAGCTAATTAAAACGAAAACTGTCCATCGTATCGAAGTTTTTTCTTAACAGCTGTTTCTCAGCACAACCTACCCTGCACCACCGTTACAAGCTTTTCAGACTATTTCTGACCACATATTGATACGAGGTTTCCGGCAAATGATAGTACGCTAAGCGACACGTGCTTTTGTTTATCGATCGAGGCATTGAAGCAAGTAAGACTTTTTAAATAGAATGATATACTTTTACAACAGCACCTGAAAGCGCTTGAAAAGATGGGCACAGCGATGTAATGCTCGCTAACTTTGAAGCCGAAACTCTTTCCATAAGAATCCGAGAAATATTCAAAAATTGAAAGGGACGTCGGCCAGAATAGTATCTTGCGTTGAAAACGCTCTCATGCCAGGCTACGTTGTTGTATCAACCCTTTCGTCTCTTTACACGTCTGCACTGCAGAACTAGCAGGAGATGTATCGTCTATCAGCTGGTCATATCTGCCCAACATTTCCTTGCATGCGGGCACGTATACCAATGAGTAGAAGTTAGACGCTACTTTTATACTGCGAATGTCAAATTCTGCCGAAGCGATATGGTGGTATATATGTCTATCATGACCCTCGCTGTCCATTGCACCAGGCACTCGCACAAATTAGTAGGTCACTAGTGCGAAGAGACAGCTTTACCGTCAAAAAGAGGACGAAGACGCCAACTGACAGAACACATCAGCCCCCATGTCGGTACGAGACGTACTGTCAAGGAGTGCAGGATCAGCCAGATGAGTGTCATTCCCATCTTTCATCGACGTGAAGTCCACCCTTGTCATCTGCCTCCACATCAGGCCCTCGGTTTGTCTGGGAGACGTTGCTACATTTTTGCAATGTGAGCTCTTTACCGAAGAAGCAACACTTACTAACTACAGTAATGTAAATTTGCGTAATATGCACTACTGGGCAGCTGAAAATCCACGCTGGATTCGTCAGGTACAACACCAACAACCGTGGAGCGTAAACGGATGGTGCGACATCATAGGAAATTCCACTGTGGGACCTTACCCCATCCGACGGGTGTTAAATGCAAATACGTATGCACACTTTCTTAGAAACATTCTAAGTGTTTTCTAGTACAGTTACGTGCGGATAAGCGACAGTGTTTGTAGTTCCAACATGACAACTGTCCAGCTCACTCTTCCCTTGCTGCAACGCAAATGTTGAATGAAAAGTTGCCTGACCGTTGGATAGACCGAAATGCTGCAGTAGCATGGCCGGCTAGGTCCCCAGGCTTGATTGCTCTTGATTTCTGTCTGTGGGGAACACTGGAAGAAGTAGTTAATTATGAAGTCCTAATTACGCCAGACAATATACAACACTGAATCGTCACAGCATGCAACGGAATATCATCCAGTGTATTTCCATCTGTATATCTATCTCTCGAATGGAGATTGCATATGTGGCTTCAGTTGATGGTAGACAAATTGAGCGCATGCTTAAGTGAAGTGTAAAACTTCGTTTCGTGAAGAAAATTATTTTTGTAGCGACATGTCAGTCATTCTGAATAAATATTTAGTTTATGTGAAGTGTATTCTGTCTAATTACAATAAGAGAAGTATAAGTAGGCACATTTGTTTGACGGTAGGTATTTTACTTTTAAGAAGAATTAAGACTTAAGAAATTTAATACAATAGTTTCTTTTTTGCAGTGAATAGGTCTATTCATCACTACTAAGTATGAACTTTCTGTTTCGGATTCGAAAATCAAGCAGAAACGTGGAAGGTTTTAATGGAAAACCTTTACAAATCTGCAATAGCTAATCACATGTACCTTAACAGACACAGACTAAGTGACATCTATAACAGCATAACTGTACTCCATGCAGAAAACAACGGTACAAAACTTGATGTGCTAGAAATAATGTTACATAAGGAAAAAGCTTTAGAAAACTTGTTGAATGAACAAACAAAGTTTAGCAGTCACAATTTTTTCAGTCATTTCAGAAGTTAATATTTTCCTTCATAAACAAGTATTTAAAATGTTACTATTTCTTAAAATTCAAGCACGTTTACCACATTAACAAATAGTTTCATTACTAAGGACATCTATATAAATAATAATGTAACACCTTGTAAATAATATCTGTGTATTTGTAAAAATGGAGCATCTTCACAGTTGAAATTTTTTGACTTTTTTTCGAATTGTGTTCGAAAATGTATTGTGCCAAAATGTTTCTACAAATGCTCTGTTTCACTGAAAGTGTGTATGTGTACATAAACATTTTCCCCGAAACATACAGATACTACTAGAAAGAGTAAGTCACTTTCCGATTTATCATAGTTTCATAAACTTATATTTCATAATATGGCATTTTATAATACAACAATGTTACCTTGCTAGGCCTAGAATGAAAGTAAATGAAAGTAGATGTAGACTGTTAAAGCAGCTGAAGATGAGCCCCCAGGGCTCGAAATGCATCGTACGTTTTAATAAAATCACGATTTGTGGCTGAAGGTGGTTGCTCGTTATTATTACTAAAACCATACTTGTTTCAGTATTTCGGTTGATATCTGAGCAATAGCCATAGAAAAAAGGAAGAAAGAAAACGCTACGTGCCCCTCAGCATACTATCAAATATGTAAGACCTCGTTTAGATCTCTGGAACCGTTCACGAAAGAAAAAAACGTTACGTCTCAAGTAACACACAATACACACTAACACACAATACACACTGCCTGGAAAAAGTAGTACACCCTTTTAGAGGTTTCCAATTCACTCAAGATTTATTGTTGCAACCGTGCATGTACAGTACATGAAATAATTACATTTACATATCAGTAGCACAAGCGGTTCTGAAGTATCAGATATCGACCAATGCAAAAACACATATGTTAGTGTGCGGTGTAGCCTGCACGGGCTGCAATGCAATCTCTGTCTCTGGCATCCAGTCGATCTTATAGATGGCGAATACTGTCTGAGGATACGTTATGCCAAACCCGTTCTTTCTCTTCACGTAGTTCTGTAAGAGTGTTGGTTTGACCCCGGCCGTGGTGGCCAAGCGGTTAAAGGCGCTACAGTCTGGAACCGCGCGGCCGCTACGGTCGCAGGTTCGAATCCTGCCTCGGGCATGGATGTGTGTGATGTCCTTAGGTTAGTTAGGTTTAAGTAGTTCTAAGTTCTAGGGGACTGATGACCTTAGAAGTTAAGTCCCATAGTGCTCAGAGCCATCTGAACCATTTTTGTTGGTTTGACGACTCGCACGAGTCACTACTCGTTCTATTGTATCCCTCACGTGCTTGATTGGAGCCAAGTCCGGCGCTCGTGCTAATAAGGATATTGCTGCGCGTCTTGCAGAGCACCTTGAGTTTCACGGGTAGTGTGTGGTTGAGCGATACCCTGTTGAAACAACACATCGGCTTCCTGTTCCAAGAACGGCAAAAGAACGGACCTAACAACATTCTACATGTACCGAGCATTAATTAGCATTCTTTCCAGAAATACCAAAGGTGAACGAGAGATTTAGCTTTTCGCACATAACACCATAAGACCTGGAATGGGGTCAGTGTGTTTTGAAAGCATGCACTCTACGAGACAGCGCTCGCCAGGTCTACGTCGTACACGGAGATGACCATCACTTGCGTGGTGGTAGAATCTGGTTTCATTTCTGAAGAACACAGCTCGCCATTCCATGTTCCAAATGATCCACTGACGGCACCAGTCGAGCCGTACACGTCGACGCAGCGGCGTGAGTGGGAGGCGGGCTACAAGTGTGCGTGTGCGCAGTCCCACTGCTTATAGCCAGTTCGCAATAGTTCTTGTTGACATGTCTGGGCTCACAAACCATCTTACCTGTGCTGTGATAGCTTTACGATCTGCCCCTGATGCCCTTACAATACGACTCTCCTGTCAGACGTCTGCGCTGCGTCGATGTCCAGAATCGTCTATGGGTGTGAGACTGTTCATGTGGCCACTGATACCAGTATCGTTGCACCACTGACGCAGCACTTCCAACTTGAGTGGCAGTTCTCAGAAAGGACCATCCCACCACTAGGAAAGCCACAACTTTACCCCTTTCTAACTTGCACAGTCGGCAGTAGGAAGCACGTCTCTTTGTCATGGCTGCGTGCTTGCTCCGCACTTTTTCACCAGATAGGGCCTTCTGGCTGTGAGCATTCTCTATTAAAGCTCAGACACAGATGGCCCTCTGGTAGCTACGCCACTCCGCTATCTGTTGGCAGACGATGTTGAAACCATTATCAGTACATCTGTCATCCTCCAGGTGAACCGGCCATGGTGGCCGAGCGGTTCTAGGCGCTTCAGTCCGGAACCGCGCAACTGCCACGGTCGCGGGTTCGAATCCTGCCTCTGACATGGATGTGTGTGGTGTCCTTAGGTTAGTTAGGTTTAAGTAGTTCTAAGTTCTAGGGGACTGATGACCTCAGATATTAAGTCCCATAGTGCTCAGAGCCATTTGAACTATTTTCCTCCAGGTGGCATATGCCGTCATCGGTTAAAAATCGACATCTTCTTTTCAGGTGTACCAATTTTTTTCCGGAAGTGTATTCAGTGCTTCGGATCTTTGATTTGTTGTTTTATCGAATTTATAGTTTATTGTTTCACATGCTCAACACGTGAACGTACAGGACAGTCTGAACTAACTCGTAATTTAGTACTGAAGTGACAGACATTTCTGAGGCAAAATGTTTGGATAAAACTTAAGTTACTACACAATATAGCTGACATTATTGCTGCATTTCCCCTTAGTCTTATAAAATATGATTTTAATTTAGATTGGATGCCTATGGAACATACATAGCACTCTGAGTATATAACTTTTTCACATTTTCTCTACTACAGATTATAAAGGCTTGGGTGAATTAACACAACATGTGAATAGAAAGAAGATCGAATGACCAGATCGAATGACCAGATCGGCAGTGGAAGAATAATTTTGAACAGCTTGTCTATCAGAGTGTGTTACACACAATTCAGTCACATTAATGCGTGAGATGTGTACGGGCGAATAGACGTGCAACTGTTGAGGAAGTGACCTCCCAAGTTAACAAAGGGGCCACCGACAGTGTCTCCTCAGCGGCAGTTCAGCGAACGTCCCTGCGTATTTGCCTCCGCAGTACTCGTATGTGCTTGGTTGATGCTCCCACGCTGACTGCAGTTCATCGGCTACGAAAGCTGGATTTGCACGCCAGTACCGCAACTGGATGTTCACTGCGTGGTGACATATGACATTTTCAGATGGATCACGTTTTATGCTGCCGGACAGATGGCCTTTGGTGTGTACGGCGTGAAACGTCTGAAGGCGAAAACGCTGCAACAATCGTCGGAAGGGTTCCAGCCGGAGGAGGGAGAGTCATGGTCTGGGGAAAGTTTTCATGCCATTCCCTGGATGATCCTCGTTCTGGAAAGCAGAACCGATCATCACAAGTGTGTATCTATTCTCGGGACCACGTCCACCCTACAAGCTGTTATTTTTCCTGGGAACGATGGCACCTGCCAGCAGAACAGTGCAACATATCACACAACTAGCGGGGTAAGTGCGTGGTTCGAAGAGCACCGAGGTGGTCTGGTGGCTAGGGGAGTATGTCAAACTTACCGTACTCCCCTGGCTATCCAACTCCCCGGTTTAAACCCAATTGAGAATCTGTAGGACCATCTCATACGGGCTGTAAGTGCTATGTATAGTAACCTATCGCAGCTGTCCACGGCAATGGAGCCGGAATGGCTCCACATCCCTGTCAGTACCTTGCAGAATTCCACTGACTCTGTTCCTGCAAGTCTCGCAGCGTTCCGCGCTCCACAAGGTGATTATTCAGGCTTTTGGCAGACGTGGACATTAAGGTGATTGGGCAGTGTATATATCGAAGAATATAGAACTTGTCACTCCATTTAAATCAAAGTAAGGACATACGTCCTGAGAGAACTATACTTGTTACATCTGAAGGTAAGGTTTATTGCCAGTGAGAAAAGAGTATGATACCGAATGTTAAGTGGGCCTAAAAAAATGGCTCTGAGCACTATGGGACTTAACATCTGAGGTCATCAGTCCCCCAGAACTTAGAAATACTTAAACCGAACTAAACCAAGGACATCACATACATCCATGCCCGAGGCAGGATTCGAACCTGCGACCGTAGCGGTCCGCGGTTCCAGACTGTAGCGCCTAGATCCGCTCGGCCACCCCAGCTGGCGAAGTGGTCCTATTACTGTGTTTTTTTTTGTTTTTTTTTTTTTTTTTTTTTACGGAAATTAAGTCTTAAGGAAGAAGGGACATTTTGGTAAGATTTTCATGATATGATTATCATAATTCCGTTGTTCGGATTCATCGCGACCAGCATTCCACACCATTCGCAGTCACATTGCAAGTGTTAAAAGCTTGTCCTCGTCTCAGTAACTCATTCAAAGAGTTACAGAAGCACCTGCTTTTCAACGTGGCACTATGCAAAACATCAGCGTGAGCGGTAGTCATATTAAATGACAGAAGAACTCGTGGAATCATCCAGAGATTGATTTTGGAACCTGTAGAATTGTAGATAGTCACTTACCCACTGACCTTTATATTTAAAACCGTCAGAACTATGCACAATTTGCGCTCTATTTGTGCTAAATCCTGAGGTAAAATGTATGTGCCCCAGTTGGCTAACTAAGTTAAGAGGTACATCGTTGGCCTGATAACTGTTCACGTGGAACTGCAGTCAGATTCTGCCGTTTGAAATATTACTCACAGAAGTGAAGTCCGCTATGATCACACAGTTCAATCACTTCCCGCCTACTGAGATGCACTCAGATTCATTAGTATGAAATGATCCGCAGACCAATTAGCATTCGAGAATTCATCACGAATAACCTGTACCCGAATTTCACATACTGATCGGTTTATACAAAACTTGACTGAATTATACGCCGTAACATTGTCAGTTTCATAGAAATACAAAATCAAATTGAGCTAGAAATAAAAAGGTAATGAAATATGTTTTGTAGGTAATACGACGCTCTTGCTAAATTCACTTGTTTGTATATCTCACTATGATCGTGGGACATGGAAACGTAAGTGGTTTAGGGGCACAAGAAATTGCCATGTTCTCGATATTATGCCTGGTGTATACCGTGACTTTCATTTTCAGGGAAACACTGAACGTGAAATAATGAAAGATACGCTGGGCACTATATACTAATTCTTACTGGCAGAAAGGTTGTTTTACTTCCCGTGTATTTAGATGCGACTGAAATTTAGTTATTTCATTTGTGTTAAAGGCTACAAGCGCTGGGTTTTAGTAGCTATCGGTTTGTCGTGCGTTTAATGTAACTTCTATAAGAATTAAAGCGTATTATAAAAGAGCTGATGTTTTTACATAATTTCGGAGGTATTCTTATTTGTGGCAACAGACAAATATGGTACTCTACAACAGCACACAGGAAGAAAAATAAGTTACTGTCATTTCTATCTGTAAAATGATATTTTGCAATGTGCTGCGGACTGATTTCACCAAAAATGTCATTTTCAAGCGAGCATCTCGTTATTAGTTATTGCGTCGTGTCTAGTCATTTCATATACATTTCAGATCTCAAATGGTATAATCCACACCAGTAAACTGGCTTCTCTGAACCTTAGAGAGGACGGTAACCAATGTGAGAACACACTAAAAATAGAAGGCCTATGGATGAATTAGAGAAAATATAAATATATGAGTTCTCCATAAAACACATTAGTAGATGCATAGGGCAGTTATGAATACAGATACTCCAAGATCGTATCTTAAAGTCAATTGCAGTGTCACGCTACACTTCTGGTGTCAGGCTACACATTTGTGTTACATATATTCAGTGTCACCCCCTGCCCTACTCGTCCACCCTCCCACCAAGTAATATGTTAATTTATCAAGGTTATATAGAGGAAACCCCATGCCACGCACACACCTTAGGCATTTGAATGTGTGATATTCAAGGTCGTCCAGGGGAAGGGGTCATGACGTAACTCGATACCAGTCACCTGATATAAAAATGGTGAGGGCCTCCACTGAATGTGACCTGATCCCATTGGAGTGTAGTGTGACTGCAATGCTTGCTCCGATATGCCGACAACCCTTTTGATATCCCTTACATGGGGCTAGAGCAGCCATGAGGCAAAAGTTAGCTGAATGGGTGCCAAAGTCTCTGACAGACACAATTCAAATGTGCTCACCAAAGATGCGTGGGTGGCACTGAGGGATTTTCCGAACTGAGACGTCTTAGAGGTACTTTGCCGTTTTATTCACGCACATGTGAACGTTGCACCCCTCCGTATTCACGCCACAGGAGAGTATGAAACAGGACGGTTGAAGAATCATAAATACCCTTCGCTGCTTAAGATAACGTTCAAATTTCGTTGAATGGTTTTGAACGGTACCTAATGGATCCACCTTGTATTTGAGTTTCGCATCCACCACTGCCCACCACGAGGTTGAATGCCTCAAGATGGTGTTGCGGGCATGGGACGCAGTAAGTAAAGAATATAAGCGGAAGATAGACGAATGGGCAGTTATTACACCAAAGGTGCGGGACGCAAATGAGGAAATCCATTGAGATAAGCGGTTTTGGCAAAGGGCACATTGGTTTGGCGCTGCGGTTGGAGACGTGAATCTCTGAATCGGCGAATCCGGTTGGCTGTTTGCTTACTGCTGTCGTGACCACCTGTGAAAAGTGGTTGAAGGATGGTGGATTAACGCGTAGACTGTATGGTACTGGACATCTACGTCTCATCACAAAACGTAGAGGTCTCAGGGTCCTCCTTCGTATGACCCTGGACAGGCAACGATCTGTGGCAGACCTAATCACAGAGTACAGTGCTAGTGCAGGCACACGTGTTTCGGAATATACCGTTCAAAAGCCATTGTTGAACATCCAGGTCCACATCAACGACCCCTGTTCCTGTGTTGACCCAGCGACATCGTCAGTTAAGACTGCAGTGGGCACACGATCACTGAGCCTGCACCGTGGATCAATAAAAACTTGTCGCCTGTCGAATGGATCACTTTTCTTGTTACACTACGTCGATGGTGAGATCCTCACACGCCGCTGCCTGGAATATTTTTTGGAAATTTGTGGAAAGATCTTATGGGACCAAACTACTGAGGTCATCGGTCCATGAGCCTACACGCTACTTAATCCAACTTAAACTAACTTACGCTATGGACAACACACACACTCATGCCCGAGGGAGGACTCGAAGCTCCGACGGGGGCAGCCGCACGGACCGTGACAAGGCACCTCAGCTGCCTGAAACGAGCACCGCGCCACAGATGCAGGTTGGTGAGAGCAGATTTATGATGTGGGGTGCATTGAATTCGGCTTCAATGGGACATATGGTAGTACTCGAAGACACCATGACAGCATTGAACTGCCGGCCGCTGTGGCCGAGCGGTTCTAGGCGCTTCAGTCTGGAACCGCGCTGCTGCTACGGTCGCAGGCTCGAATCCTGCCTCGGACATGGATGTGTGTGATGTCCATAGCTTAGTTAGGTATAAGTAGTTCTAAGTCTAGGGGACTGATGACCTCAGATGTTAAGTCCCATAGTGCTCAGAGCCATTTGAACCATTTTGAACAGCAATGAACTTCGTGAACATTATTGCGGACCACCTGCATGCCTTCATGGTTTAAGTCTTCTGTGAAAGCGATAATATCTTCCAGGAGGACAACTCTTCACAATACAAGGCCAGAATCATGCTGCTATGGTTTGAGGAGCACGATAGTGAATTCACATTGGTGCCTAAGCCACCAAATGCCCCTTATCTGTATCTAATGGATTACACATCGGGCGCCAGCTGC
The DNA here is from genome assembly GCF_023864345.2 of Schistocerca serialis cubense. Taxonomy (NCBI): domain Eukaryota; kingdom Metazoa; phylum Arthropoda; class Insecta; order Orthoptera; family Acrididae; genus Schistocerca; species Schistocerca serialis. The sequence continues at coordinate 151,823,894 of NC_064640.1, forward strand.
CTGCCCACAAACCTCCGTCCCGTAATTTGAAGGAATTTAGTGACATATGAGTAGATATCTGGTGCCGCATACCTCTGGAAACCCAGTAAGAGGTTCCAAGCAGATTCGCGGCTGTACTGTGTTTGAAAAGTGGACCAACACGCTACTAAACAGTTGGTCATAACATTTGGCTCATTGGGGAATGTACAACATTTGCACACATAGACATGCTGTTCTATCAAATGCCTTGTACACAATATACAGTATATACACAGCATACTCATACATAGTGTGCAATCACGCATGCACACTGATACACATACAACTATGAAAAATGGTTCACCCATCTACTCAGCACACAGTCGCACATACGTCCATTATTTGCAAATAAATAAATACAAAGCCACACACTCTCTTACTCAGTGAATAGTGTGAGGACGGGAGATTGCTGCTACTGTCCCACAAGTTTACACTACACATTTACTCGCTTGTCGGCAGCACTCTTTAATGTCTCCTTAAAGCGCTGCTACCTCTGCACTATGTTTGTTTTTTACTATTACTGCTAGATAGCATGTGCTTACTTTAAGGCATGCTCTGCCTCCCCTATTTCTCCTGTTAGCAGATAGCCACTTATACGTTGGCAGCTGTTGTAATGAAACTAGTGCAAAAAAAAAGTATTACTGATGGTATACAGAGTAGTAAAGATACTTGTATCATTACAAGTGTTTACAACAATATGCTCCTTCAACCAGCAACGTTGTTTGAAAGAGATGCCACAGGTGATACTACGAAATTCCATTTCCTTCCTGAGACATTACTGGGGATTTCTGTAACGAAATATACGCTTTTGACCCATACATAGTGTCCTTCTACGTGTATCAGGCCCTGACCTGCTGTTCTGAAAAGTAGGGAAATTCAACTACTTTATGCTTTACTTCTTCGTTCTGCATAGTGTGCTCATGGTGACAGTCGTCTTCTGGACCGCTACCACCAACATCCAGGGTGTATACGTGAATCGAGTTTTGGTAGGTCCTGAAGTTTTATGGGAACTGGGATACCTTGCAAATTTTATTGCTCCAAGACTTCAGATATTTCGTATTTTCTTGCACACTTTGTGTGTTTTGACTACTTTCTATGAGCATCTATAAGCGACTAGGCAAAGAAATATACATTCCTCTCCTGAAGATTCTGGACATTAATGCGTGCCTGTTTAGCACCAATGCCTTTCGGAAGAGGGATGAAACTGCACCCCCCCTCCTACCCCCAGGAAGTGGATCAATGACATGCGAATATGTATCGAGGTGGAGTACACAACTGAGCGTCTTGCCAGACCCCATCCCGTGTGTGTCAGAGAAATGGTCCAGTGTGATGCCTTTGGTTAAAAGTTCTGGCAAAAATGTTCAACTCGAGGAGGTGTAATGTCTGAACAGTCACTGGAAGGAACACTGGACTGCTCGACACCTCAACAAGTTTGTATCCTGGTCCTATATACGCAAATAATCTGTAGGAAGTGTGTATTAATCGACCATGAGGTATGAATGTGTCGCGATACTACACTCGTCATTGATTGTGCTACTAGGTAGAATATTTACTGGTTGTTCTGATCTGTAAACTTTCTCATTATTATTATTATCCACACCTTGACTAATAGAGCTGGTTAAAGTTTACTGTATGTTTTGTCACCTGTATCTCTGTTTTTAATGTATTAATTTTTCCACGTAAGTCAATTTTTTTATACATTGTTTTATAATTGCATTCAGATCATCAATGTCAAATGAGCCAGGAGCAAGCTCCACAACTTGGCCACCTTCTAGATGAAGTTTATTGAATGCCTCAGTGAAGGTTTCCAGACCAGTCAATGCAATACCCCATTCACCCCTACTCAGTTCTATTGGGGGAAAAGCAGTTGGCGCTTAATACAGATGAACATTCTCTTAAAGACAGAGCATACGGTATCACATCTAAGTCTCAATTGATGTGTTGATGTGCATTCTGCTAGCTTTTATGCATTCGTCAGGAGGAGCATTAGACAGCAAAGACCACAGAGGTATGAATCGAAATCTTGGTAGGCTTGAAAATTATAGAACACATAGCTGTTGGCGAAGTAGTGCCATAATTATTGTGGCAGGCATAAATCCGAGTATGAGTCAAAGTAGAACATGTTATTCTGTTTTCTGTTAACATATGCAACCCAGTACATTCCAGGGCCTCCTGAAAAACTAAACTCTTCACGAATAGGCCATGGAGGCCCGACGTTACCACCGGCCACCGTGTCATCCTCAGCCCACAGGCGTCACTGGATGTAGATATGGAGGGGCATGTGGTCAGCACACCGCTCTCCCGGCCGTATGTCAGTTTCCGAGACGGTAGATGCTACTTTTCTATCAAGTAGCTCGCCAGTTTGTCTCACAAAGGCTGAGGGCACCCCGCTCGCCAGTAGTGCTCAGCAGACCAGATGATCAACCATCCAAGTGGTAGCCCAGCCCGTCAGTGCTCAGCTTCAGTGATCTGACGGGAACCGGTGTTCCCACTGCGGCAAGGTCCAAGGCCTCCTACAACGTCGAAATTTACTATCCCACATTCCCTGTATTTACATATCACATTCCGCGAAGTGTTCTCCATAAACATTCCATTAAATCTAGGTATTTTGAATTTCTTGATGAATTTAAGCAGATCTGTGTTGGTAAGCAATCTGTCCACTAGTATACCTAAAGGACGTTTTTTTAAAAAGAAACAGTCGAAGTCCTTCCTTGTACTGTTTTATATACAGTCCTTTACTGATAGCGACCGCTCCATCAACTTATTGCCCATTTCTGATTCCTAACTTCCTCATGAGCATTTTGTGCATTCTTTGCTGTTTGGGGTGTTGCAGCAGATCCCACTGCAAGTGACCAAACTACTGACAGCCCTTCTAATGTTGGAAGCAGAAACATGATAATTCCACCAGATGGCTTAGGTATTGGCAGAATCCTAGGCTATTTGACAAGCTTTATCTTCTTTTTACAAATTTCGTCTTCTTCTTCAAGGCACCTTTTACCGCTATCACCGATGATTGGATACAGTTTTTTTAAACATCCTATAGGTTTCTCTTTTAGTGTATCACGGGCTGAGTTCGTAGTTTGCTTGAGATTTATTCCAGTACCAAATCCAAGTTTGTTACAAATTGCATTATCAATTGCAAATGCAGAAGTACAGTGTCCTATGAATCAGTCCCTTCTTCGACGTATTTTCTGAGCTTAATCAGCTAAAATTAGATCTGCAGTGTGACGTTCTACCAAACCTTGATTTGCAGCGTACGCAAAATCATGCTCTTTGCGACCTTTGTCGAGGAGATTAATCCCATTATCACCACGAGCCAGATGCCGGTTTAGTTTTGTTCCAGGTGAAGAGAAGTTTTACCAAGGACTATGCTGTTCAACTGGCTGTTTACTGAAAATATCACTGCCACCTCTGACGTGCTTGCTAGCACTTATGTTACTGCGTAGTCTAAGGTTTGCGAGCCCTGTTATATATCAAATCGTGTGAGGTCATCCAACTGTTTTGTAATGATGGAATGCCAAGACAACTGGCTAAAGCCTTGTTCCCATGACATCTTATTATACACTCCTGGAAATGGAAAAAAGAACACATTGACACCGGTGTGTCAGACCCACCATACTTGCTCCGGACACTGCGAGAGGGCTGTACAAGCAATGATCACACGCACGGCACAGCGGACACACCAGGAACCGCGGTGTTGGCCGTCGAATGGCGCTAGCTGCGCAGCATTTGTGCACCGCCGCCGTCAGTGTCAGCCAGTTTGCCGTGGCATACGGAGCTCCATCGCAGTCTTTAACACTGGTAGCATGCCGCGACAGCGTGGACGTGAACCGTATGTGCAGTTGACGGACTTTGGGCGAGGGCGTATAGTGGGCCTGTGGGAGGCCGGGTGGACATTCGCAACCATCTCCATGAAGCTGGGCTACGGTCCCGCACACCGTTAGGCCGTCTTCCGCTCACGCCCCAACATCGTGCAGCCCGCCTCCAGTGGTGTCGCGACAGGCGTGAATGGAGGGACGAATGGAGACGTGTCGTCTTCAGCGATGAGAGTCGCTTCTGCCTTGGTGCCAATGATGGTCGTATGCGTGTTTGGCGCCGTGCAGGTGAGCGCCACAATCAGGACTGCATACGACCGAGGCACAAAGGGCCAACACCCGGCATCATGGTGTGGGGAGCGATCTCCTACACTGGCCGTACACCACTGGTGATCGTCGAGGGGACACTGAATAGTGCACGGTACATACAAACCGTCATCGAACCCATCGTTCTACCATTCCTAGACCGGCAAGGGAACTTGCTGTTCCAACAGGACAATGCACGTCCGCATGTATCCCGTGCCACCCAACGTGCTCTAGAAGGTGTAAGTCAACTACCCTGGCCAGCAAGATCTCCGGATCTGTCCCCCATTGAGCACGTTTGGGACTGGATGAAGCGTCGTCTCACGCGGTCTGCACGTCCAACACGAACGCTGGTCCAACTGAGGCGCCAGGTGGAAATGGCATGGCAAGCCGTTCCATAGGACTACATCCAGCATCTCTACGATCGTCTCCATGGGAGAATAGCAGCCTGCATTGCTGCGAAAGGTGGATATACACTGTACTAGTGCCGACATTGTGCATGCTCTGTTGCCTGTGTCTATGTGCCTGTGGTTCTGTCAGTGTGATCATGTGATGTATCTGACCCCAGGAATGTGTCAATAAAGTTTCCCCTTCCTGGGACAATGAATTCACGGTGTTCTTATTTCAATTTCCAGGAGTGTATATTCCTCTGTGTAAAAACTCCCAGTATTTTCCTCAACTTCATTATCCCTTATGATGTAAGTTGTCAGGTTTGTCTGTTACACTCCGCACACTATAAATGCAAGATAAGACTTTTCAGTTGCCGTTTTGTATTTTGAAATATGCAGCAGGTCACCGACATTGAACTTATGACTGCGTGTATCCACCATCTTAATATAATTGTATGCTGCACTTAGAAGTCTACTGATACGTACATTAATAGATCTCATTCTAATCGTAAAATGTTCAGTTCAGTTTTACTCTCCGAGAATATCTAGCCATGTGTATGAACCACGCAAATTAAATTGTATACGCATACCTGTTTTAATAGCTTGCTTTCATGAGTGAAGGGTTGAGTAGTGGTTTATTAAGTATTGCTCCATTACTAACTGGAAATACTTATACTAATATTCATACCTGTGGTCAGTTTGCGAATTGTCATGACACCGATGTGACCCAGTCTGTGGCAATTGTTCATATACCTGCACAACTATCTACGATCAATACAATATACCAAAACTTTCTATTCGATTCTGAATATTCTCTCACATCCACAAGATCGGCCTGCCACAAAACATCGAAAGTACGTGTTATGCACTGGAACGTTTTGCAAGCAGACCAGTGGAGTTCATTGACCACCATCTCCATTGTTCAATAACACTTGTTTCTCGAGGCTCTGAAATGATTGGCACTATTACATTTGTGGGAGCTGTAGTATCGTAATATAGAAACTACAGAAGTTTTGTTTTCAACTTGTCAAGCTGAGTGCCGTTGCCTTCACTATGTACACCACTTAACGCTTGTGTGGTAATGGTTGTGCATTTAATTGACCTCTTGGAGTGTTGATTGACGTATGTGCATCAGTTATATGTAATATTTTAACATATGATCTCTTCCATTTTAGCAAATACTTTTTGGGGTTCAAAGCTTTTAGGAGTATTAGTGCCACTGAGATGGGTGTCGGCTCAAGCTCCATGTGCTCCTGCGTGTAAGGTGACATTCGTTAACATATAGGTAACTTTCGCAGCATATATGGATGATCTAGACTGACACCATATGTCGTATCTAATTCGCTAACACTGTGACAGTTGATGATATCACTGGAAGAATATCCTTCTTCTTCTTTAACCTCTTTTTCTACCAGCATCCAGCGCTACATATGAGAGCTGTTTAATTTTTCTGTTACACTTCTAAGTTTCTCACAGAGAGACTCTTCACGCTCCAGGTATCCCAGTTTTAAGGGTCATAGTTTGCGACGCATAGCTTTTCGTGCCTCTATGACTCTGCGTTTGGTCGACATGCTGCTGCATATTAAATAGACTTGGCGATCGTACGCGTCTCATATACTCTGGTGATGGGTTGCTCACTTTTTTAATTCTTCTATCTCAAATTCATATCAGTGAACTTTTTCATTAATTTCCCCCATACAATTCGTCTTTCAAAGTTATTCGCTTGATAAATCCATCCAGTTCCATTAATAGTGCATTTACAGTTCTGTTGACTCCTTCAATGTTTTCCTCCTATATGTTTTACTTCGCTGGGTTATGTCGTTCAAATGCTTCACCTTAGATTCACCTTTCGTGACTGTTGCCTTGATGATGCTATCCAATCCCATTAACCTTATGCTGATTGCTAGCTCACCTCACTGGATTCTGTTATTCAGCTAAGAGCCAGCTTCCGTTGCTGCTGGTTTGATAATGCTATCCCCGCCACTGCCCAAATTTTTATAAATAATCAGCATTGGCGGCCGAAGACTTCCGGCATAAGAAGTCAGCCTCATTCTGCCAACGGCCTTGTCACAGATGGCGGAGGAGCGGATATTGGCTCAGGGCACTCTCTTGTCCTAGGGGTGGGAAATTGCCCCTAAAGGCGGAAGAATCAGCAATGATCAACGACATGAGGATGCAGAAGACAATGGAAACCACTGCATTAAAGACACGTAACGTGTATCCACAGGACATATGGCCTGTAATTGAAGAAGTGTCATGATGATCTCTCCATTGGCAAAAGATTCCGGAATAGTCCCCCATTCGGATCTCCGGGAGGGGACTGCCAAGGGGGAGGTTACCATGAGAAAAAGATTGAATAATCAACGAAAGGATAACGTTCTACGAGTCGGGGCGTGGAATGTCAGAAGCTTTAACGTGGTAGGGAAACTAGAAAATCTGAAAAGGGAAATGCAAAGGCTCAATTTAGATATAGTAGGGGTCAGTGAAGTGGAAGGAAGACAAGGATTTCTGGTCAGATGAGTATCGGGTAATATCAACAGCAGCAGAAAATGGTGTAACAGGTGTAGGATTCGTTATGAATAGGAAGGTAGGGCAGAGGGTGTGTTACTGTGAACAGTTCAGTGACCGGGTTGTTCCAATCAGAATCGACAGCAGACCAACACCGACAACGATAGTTCAGGTATACATGCCGACGTCGCAAGCTGAAGATGAACAGATAGAGAAAGTGAATGGGGATATTGAAAGGGTAATTCAGTATGTAAAGGGGGACGAAAATCTAATAGTCATGGGCGACTGGAATGCAGTTGTAGGGGAAGGAGTAGAAGAAAAGTTTGCAGGAGAATATGGGCTTGGGACAAGGAATGAAAGAGGAGAAGGACTAATTGAGTTCTGTAACAAGTTTCAGCTAGTAATAGCGAATACCCTGTTCAAGAATCACAAGAGGAGGAGGTATACTTGGAAAAGGCCGGGAGATACGGGAAGATTTCAATTAGATTGCATCATGGTCAGACAGAGATTCCGAAATCAGATACTGGATTGTAAGGCGTACCCAGGAGCAGATCTAGACTCAGATCACAATATAGTAGTGATGAAGAGTAGGCTGAAGTTCAAGACATTAGTCAGGAAGAATCAATACGCATAGAAGTGGGGTACGGAAGTACTAAGGAATGACGAGATACGTTTGAAGTTATCTGACGCTATAGATACAGCAATAAGGAATAGCGCAGTAGGCAGTACAGTTGAAGAGGAATGGACATCTCTAAAAAGGGCCATCACAGAAGTTGGGAAGGAAAACATAGGTACAAAGAAGGTAGCTGCGAAGAAACCATGGGTAACAGAGGAAATACTTCAGTTGATTGATGAAAGGAGGAAGTACAAACATGTTCCGGGAAAATCAGGAATACAGAAATACAAGCCGCTGAGGAGTGAAATAAATAGGAAGTGCAGGGAAGATAAGACGAAATGGCTGCAGGAAAAATGTGAAGACATCGAAAAAGATATGATCGTGGGAAGGACAGACTCAGCATACAGGAAAGTCATAACAACCTTTGGGGACATTAAAAGCAACAGTGGTAACATTAAGAGTGCAACGGGAATTCCACTGTTAAATGCAAAGGAGAGAGCAGATAGGTGGAAAGAATACATTGGAAACCTCTATGAGGGTGAAGATTTGTCTGTTGTGATAGAAGAAGAAACGGGAGTCGATTTAGAAGAGATATGGGATCCAGTATTAGAATCGAAATTTAAAAGAGCTTTGGAGGACTTACAGTCAAATAAGGCAAAAGGGAGAGATAACATTCCATCAGAATTTCTAAAATCATTGGGGAAAGTGGCAACAAAACGACTATTCACTTTGGTGTGTAGAGTATATGAGTCTGGCGATGTATCATCTGACTTTAGGAAAAGCATCATCCACACAATTCCGAAGTCGGCAAGAGCTGACAAGTGCGAGAATTATCGCACAATCAGCTTAACAGCTCATGCATGGAAGCTGCTTACAAGAATAATATACAGAATAATGGAAAAGAAAATTGAGAATGCGCTGGTGACGATCAGTTTGGCTTTAGGAAAAGTAAAGGGACGAGAGAGGCAATTCTGACGTTACGGCTAATAATGGAAGCAAGGCTAAAGAAAAATCAAGACACTTTCATAGGATTTGTCGACCTGGAAAAAGCGTTCGACAGTATAAAATGGTGCAAGCTGTTCGAGATTCTAAAAAAATTTGGGGTAAGCTAGAGGGAGAGACGGGTCATATACAATATGTACAACAACCAAGTGGGAATAATAAGAGTGGACGATCAAGAACGAAGTGTTCGTATTAAGAAGGGTGTAAGACAAGGCTGTAGCCTTTCGCCCCTACTCTTCAATCTGTACATCGAGGAAGCAATGATGGAAATAAAAGAAAGGTTCAGGATTGGAATTAAAATACATGGTGAAAGGATATCAATGATACGATTCGCTGATGACATTGCTATCCTGAGTGAAAGTGAAGAAGAATTAAATGATCTGCTGAACAGAATGAACAGTCTAATGAGTACACAGTATGGTTTGAGAGTAAATCGGAGGAAGACGAAGGTAATGAGAAGTAGTAGAAATGAGAACAGCGAGAAACTTAACATCAGGATTGATGGTCACGAAGTCAATGAAGTTAAGGAATTCTGCTACCTAGGCAGTAAAATAACCAATGACGGACGGAGCAAGGAGGACATCAAAAGCAGACTCGCTATGGAAAAAATGGCATTTCTGGCCAAGAGAAGCCTACTAATATCAAATACCGGCCTTAATTTGAGGAAGAAATTTCTGAGGATGTACGTCTGGGGTACAGCATTGTATGGTAGTGAAACAAGGACTGTGGGAAAACCGGAACATAACAGAATCGAAGCATTTGAGATGTGGTGCTATAGACGAATGTTGAAAATTGGGTGGACTGATAAGGTAAGGAATGAGGAGGTTCTACGCAGAATAGGAGAGGAAAGGAATATGTGGAAAACACTGATAAGGAGAAGGGACAGGATGATAGGACATCTTCTAAGACATGAGGGAATGACTTCCATGGTACTAGAGGGAGCTGTAGAGGGCAAAAACTGTAGAGGAAGACAGAGATTGGAATACGTCAAGCAAATAATTGTGGACGTAGGTTGCAAGTGCTACTCTGAGATGGAAAGGAATTCGTGGCGGGCCTCATCAAACCAGTCAGTAGACTGATGACCAAAAAAAAAAAAGAAATGAATTAAAAACTGAACCAAGTACAACTTTATCTGTGTTTTGTCTCACTGAAGTCCTCTTTCCTTGTGTCATTGCTTGAATTATGCAGAAATGTTTAGTATAGCCTTGTGTCTTGAAGTGAACCACCTACTTTAAATGCTATGCTTAGAAAAAGAGTGCTGGAAATTTATTTAGTTCGGTCACGAAAGGGTTACATTCAGATGGTCCCGTTTGAAAAAGATAACGGGGTTTGCATTATCCCTAACCTATTGTTTTGGGATCCTTGAGTATGTTTGGCTTAGATAAGAGACACTGACATTTAATGGCGTCCGAAATATAAATATTTCCGGAAATCATCCTAGTTTTCCATTGTGACATCATCAAATATGAGTTCGCAGTTTGGATTTGCTTTTTCGCTGAACGTCTGGTGTGTTACTCCACCGATACAATGCATAATCCCCCGCAGTAGCTGATTTTTGCTGAAACTGGGTTTTCGAAAGGATATATATATATATATATATATATATATATATGCTCTAAGCGGATACCCTTAGGATGTATTAACAGTGTTAGAACAACATTAGTCTTCCCGTAATCTTAAGTGTGTATGGTATCAAGAAGTAACGATTCGTTCCTTTTCTCCTTCTTCTGGTTTCCAGCACCATCACTGCAGGACCATTCGCTTATTACAAGTCTCTTGTGACGGGGATACCTCGTCCACTCGGCCATGATAATGACAATATGCTGTCATTGGCATACAGTGTGTTTCACGGAGAACAGGCACACATGTAGCCCTGTAAGTTTTGTTTGTCAAAACAACAGACTTAAACACAATCGCAGTTCAGTGACTATATTGACACACTTGGCTCATACGCCCCTGCTTCTATACACTCACAACATGAATTATAAAGCTGAGTGACGGTGTCTTCTGATGGGAGCAGATTTTGACAAAAACACCTCCACCAGGTTACTCCAAAATTCTCCATAGAGCTAGTGGACATACGATTGCCACCCTAGTCGATAGTCTATAGCATACTTTATAAATTATCTTGTGTACATTAGATTCTGTAGCGTATGTTCCTACAAATGTGTCTCCACTGTCGTTTAGTATTTTAATTCTTTCGGGGAAGCCTCCAGCTGTGGCTATGAGATCCCCCAGCATTATTGACGGCGAGTGCAGGTTCCCACGGAACAACGCTGAAATCTGCATTGACATATGACATAGCTGAAACCATTCATTTGCCTACAATATTACTATAGCACCACGAAAGTGGGGATTTTAAAATATAGCCATTAGATAGAAATCTCAGCCCGACATGTTTACCGCCGATGTTGTTTAAACTGTAGCTAACGTAAAACAATGTATTTTACTATGTCATGTGGCTGCTTCTTCACCTCCCCTGCAACGCAGCTCAAACGTCTTCATCTTTTGCGATTTCTCTCACGAATGGGTGAACTTTTCGTCAGTCGCTGTTAATATACAATATTTTCAGTAGTGTATGCAAATTTTAAAAACAATTACAGTATAAAATACGAATCGGTGCCCTCTACTTCCGGTTCATCATCAGAATGAACACCATTATGATCATTTTTGTTGTGATGGTGCTCCTCGTGATGGCAGTTGTGTCTACCATTACCTTGCTATCAATGGAAAATAGTGACTGCACAACAAAGGTGTGTGCGAGAAAACTACTTAACGCAGACATTATGGATATCCCTGAATATATTAGGATGATTCAACTAGAGTAGTATGATTTCCGAGCATAAGACAGCAATCGTCTTATTGCCTATTACACATATCCTCGTGGCTGAAATCTCGAAATAACTGTGAAGTACTTTGAAACATTTATACGAAACATACTGAAAGATGTCGCAGTTCGAATGCTGTAGTCTATTACTTGTTTGCGACAAAGGTTATACCCTCGCTATGTGACATTTCATATGGGTTTAAGTTACTGTCTCAAGTGTTTGCAAATTATGTTCTTCCTCCTATGTATAAGCCTTGCAAAAACATTGTGATTTGAATGCATGTTGCCAGATCGATCAGCCTCCTCCTAGTAGACTTCACTGAATTTGTTGTAAAAAGGAAGTAAATGACTTTTTTCTTCTCATAGTATTTTGTAAGCAATAATATGTGCGCAGACATGGCAGCTTTGCAAGTATGTGGTTATATTTAAGATGCTACTGACTAATCCACATCTTTTAGGGAACTGTTATTTCATGCTTCACTGAGGCAGCTGCGTCTCGCTCTCACTGTTCGTTACTGAGCTATATGTCCCTGTATGCAGCCAGTTATTGGATCACCAACAAGCAACAAGCCTACTGGTCTTAACACACACTCCTATTTGATTCTCATCCACAAGCGATATCAGCGGCAGAGGCGTTGGAGGTGGCACTGGCTGTGGTGTTGTGGGCAGTGTTGGTGGCGATGATGGTGGTGGCGCATAAGTGCTGACTCTCAGTAAGAAGCTATGTATTTTTTGTGGGTATTTGTATAGGACATTGGGGTGTGCGTGTTAACAACAGTTTTTGGAGGAAACACATTGTGTTTTATTGGTATTTAATGTACAAATTTCACTGTGTAGTGGCAATACTAAGTTTTGCAATTATTTATCTTCTGTATGTCTCTAATTCATGCCTATAGGCGCCATTACCAACACAGGAATTCCTTCAGTGAATTCAGCCTGTGCAGACCTGAAAAGTTCTACACCTATGCGCTTTGGTATAGGAGGAATACTGGCATTGATAAATTGTTCTAACTGGTACATAGTATGACTATTTTTGTTCAAATAGTCAGAAAGATAATAGTATGCTGCTTGTACATACGGAGGCCAGTGGCACATTCATTCTGTGGAGACGATAATGCACAGTACAGATGATCTAAATTCACAACACTTGAATGTTATACGTACAGGCTTGAGTCACATGAAGTTAATTCTAGCATTGCCTCGTCATACATCCCAAATATTGAGACTTTATGGCCATATATATATGAACTACTTTTTGGAGTATGGAATGTATCATATTCGTCCTTCATGTTACACCTCATCATATTACACAATTAACCCTACTCAATCCATGAGTATAGACGTCTTGTACATTTTCAACTTCAGTCACCATGCAGTAGTCATTATCTGGTGATAGACCTACATTAACATATTTTGATTCACTTGTGGTCACGTTTGAAGCACTGGCAAACAGTAGTACTCTTCGCCAACTTGCTTGCAGCTTAGTGGGCTGAGGTAGCAGTGGTCGTAGCAGCTGCTCCTGACGAAATGGTACAATACAGTAGAACAAAAGGACTGATATAGCTGAAAGACCATCTGTGGGCTACTTCTGCTGCTGTGACACTGTGACAAACAAAATGTGAGTGTCCTTGTCCAGTAGTTCTGCTACTAGAATATCAGGGCTGCATTGTACTGTTGGAACATTAACAAACCACAAGTATAACCGAATAAATAATATTTGCTAAGAACACAGTTAATATGTTCATTACTATTCAATACTTGCTATCTCATCTAATAGTCACATTCCTCATACGCCTGTGGGTGGTTGGTGGTCAGTAATGCCATTTCATTCTGTAGGTATAAATATCAGGTCTTGAAGGAGGAGGGGGCTTTGGCAGCTGGATTCATAATATAATACGGGGGGGGGGGAGGAGAGGGGCGGGAGGGGAGATCTCACTTGCTATTGGTCCTGCATTTGTGCTGATCCAGGAGGATGAGTTGTGAAGAGGAAATGGGAGGGGTGAGATGGGGAGCAGATGAGGGGAGGGAAGGGGAGGGGTGACCTTGATCAATTCTCCAGAGAGAGGGGAGTGTGGGGTGACACTAGTGTGTACCCTGACGCCAGAAGTGCAACGTGGTACCAGAAGTGACAGGTCATGCATGTCTATTCACTTTGACTACATTTGAACAAAAAAAAAAAAAAAGCGAAAGAAGGCCGGTGAATGTAGATACTTTTTCTGTATGATATCTGACCATGTTGTGTAATGGTAATAAATAACGCATTAACGAATTTCAAGAAATTTTTTCTTGATGATTGGGCCTGTTGTGAGTACATGTCATGAAAGGACATTGTAAGTAAGACACCAGTATCACTGTATAAAATATTTATTGATTATTAGGACACTTGTTCAGAAGATTTCAATTTCCAAGTACGTCTACATTGTCCTGACATAAACATAACATCTGGTGCGACTGCATCTGATGACTGTTCTCATAATTCACGTGAAATTGTGAAATATTGGTTTCAAGTCGATTTTTTACTGTTTTAAAAAGGGTCGTAGTATTTTGATATAATATTGTAGATATTTCCTGTGATTTTTGACAGTTCACATCATAGATGTTTTCGATATACATAGTAAATACCTGTCATTAAGTATCGTGCTACTCACATACAATACTAACCGAGACTATAGTTCAATTCATTTATCTTGGCGGTTCGCGCATGCCCGCCCAGACGCGGGAGATTGCTGCATTGCCAGTTGTACGCGCCAAGAGAAGCAGCGCCATAGTATAGTTCGTAAACTTACGTTTAGGGGGGAGCGCGCAGTTTATGAAGTAAAAGCCATCACGGCCGCAATAACCCTTTTGCTGCTAAAGAGACGTGCTCCCCACATTCCGCGATGTGCGCGATTTTGTCATCATTCCACTGTTCGCCTGTGCAGACACATGGTGTTTCGACTGCTTTGACACACTTTATCATTCGATTTCACAAAAACTATTTGGCCCAAAAATTTGATTTTAGCACATCTTCTTGACTGATACCTTCCCCCCATAAATGACTTAATTTTGTTTCGATGTTCAACGCAGTTATTGTGCAGCATTAGATGAAGTAAACCAGTGCACGAAATTTTTAAGAGTTTGCAGAGGTAAAACTACATATCGTATACTTTCCGTATGGTCGATTTTAGTTGCCACTAGAAATTTCAAAAAATTACATTCAAACGAATAAAATTCGTGAAGTAAGACACTTCGATATTGGTTTTAAAATAAAGAAAATATTAAGCACAGATCAAGGTTTAAACACAGAAACTTCGGATCGGTAGCCTCGCACAATAACCATTACGCTAACGCAACTCGCCATTCAAAGTGCCTCCCGGAGGACTTTAAAATATCACGCAAAATACCGACAAACACTGTTGGTATGACTATGAATAACTCACGTTTCGTCGAAGTACAATAGGAAATAAACACTTACCGCTGTTCTTTATTGCGAAAAAGCGGTTAGTGAGAATGATACAAACACCTTTCCTTGCTATCGCCTTAATTAGGAAGCTTATTGCTTGTTTGGTTTAATTAATTAATAGAATATGAAGCAATTGGTATAAAGAATGCTTTTTCCAAACTTTCTATAAAACAGTCTGCTATCAAAACATTGCTTTTGTTCAATTACTTTAATTATGACTGAACGTTTCTAAAACTGAAGACACTCGTCCGTGCTCTGCACTGCAGTCGAACTCTGGCAACGTCGTTCTCTGTTCATTGGCTGGCTGTGTTTCGTGACGTCAAATGCGCAGAACGAACCTAAACTCGGCCGCCAACATAAATGACGCGCACTTTAGTAGAAGCGATTTCTTTATGTTGAGACGTGGTACCCTTACAGAACATGCCTGATTTGTGTCCTCAACAAACGCCCCAATGTAGATGGGATAAACAGATTCGAAATTCCGTTTCAGGATCTCGAGTCGGCATAAAAACATAAAATTAGGATCAGTGACGGAAACATCAATTTTCTGTAAAGCAATCTCTCCCTTATTAATGTTGAGTATATATCTTTCTTATTAATCTGATATTACCTTATGGAGCACATTTCGTGTAGAGAACGGATAGTCACTGCCAAACTGATATATAGCTACCAAATTTCAAGATGAACAATTCGTGATAGTCAGAGTTCACAGTCTGCTCGTCTTTCGATGAGTAATTTTTCATACAATACCCGGTAAGCTGCCTATATCTAATTATCTACATACGTGTGACTGTTTCCCGTCTAATAAAAGATTCCTAACAATTATTGTCTTCACAAATGGCATGACCATGTGAGTATGTACGTATGGCAATCGTCCTTCGGTGGGTTAAAATATGTGGTAGTATAATTTTCGATTAAAAGTATTACTTACGCCTTACAGACCTACAGTGCAGAGTAATAGCTGTCATTTGGCTTTATTGACGCGGTGTTGCTTTAGAAATATTTTTGTCCCTTACTTAAAGGCAGAAGACCGAATTTCCAAGACTCAATGGGCACTAAAAGAATTTGTGTAGATATACAAGGACATTCGCACTATACAATAATGTTTTTAAGGTAAATAAACTGAAACGCTAGTGTAAATTACGCATTTATCATTTATACTATGTGAAGTAATAAAATCAAATAAAGCAAGACAGGTTTTATTCATAAGGTACAACAAAATAAATATTTCGTCAGAGACGAGCGCTAATGTTGTTTAGTGGTTTGAATAATTACAATAATATTTTGGAACGAGCTGGACTGTTCCTTACATTTCGTCCGTACAACACTGTCAGTCACTTTATACACTGCTTGTGAATCTCAGTATTTTTGCTTTACTTTCTTTTGATATCCTGTCGTGTGTGACAAAGATGTGCGGGAAAATATTAATACGTAGTACTATAAACTGCTAACAAGAGATCTGAGAAACTAAAATAAAATAGTTTCTGACTGTCACGTGATCTTCAGATAATTAAAAGCTTATTACTCCCTAAGCGTTCATCATTGGGCATAGTCCAAGAGTTCGACAGTTGTCGTTGAGTATCCAAAAGAAATGAACCTACGGAAAATAGAGTGACCATTACGACACTAGTGTAACATTCAGTGTCAGCGTGAATCACCTCCGTCAGTACACGGGACGAGCATGTAAGACTTGAGTTATCGTGGAGCGTTGGAATCATTACTGAAGCTTTATTATAGTCGCATAAAGCGGAAAAAAATTAGGGTTGGAGGAAGATTAGGTTACAAATGCAATTTTTGTTGCAACAAATAAGTACCAACACAGAGAGAATGGAAAAAAATGGGACCAAGTCTGCGGTTCAACCAGTTACTTAACGGCAACAATTGTTGTCTAAAAAGAGCAGAAGAATGCCCCTGGAGCCTCATGAAAGATTGATTGCAGTACACGGGACACGGCTTCGCATGCAATCCGAAGCAGTGAGCGAAGAATTTCAAATGAAAGACAATATGGAGTAAGGCCTGGGACGGCCCATTACCGGCGTACACGGACCACCAAGGCGTGTGCTGCGTTAATTACGGCGCGAGCATGGCGGGGTCCTGAGGCTGCGTCTCCCAGCCTCTCTCCAACTGTGGCAGCCACGTTCCTTGTTCGCCAAGACTTCTGAATAAGCAACACTATCTCGTTCGTAATGTCAGTCCCATGACTTATTAAAAAAATCTATTAATAATATGAAGACACGCTTTTGTTCTATCCGTAAACGAGTTTCGATGGTTATACCGTCATAATCGAGTGGTTCCTTTGTCGTTTACATCTTGAACTATGTGAGTTGTGTACGTAAGTGATTATTACGACAGATAATTTAAAAATGTAATGAGCAACCTCACGTTTACGATGAAATTAAATCATTACTTAAAGAAATTTTTCAGTCTTCGTTTCGAAAACTTCTTATTTGCCAACATTGCTAGGAAGGATACGACGATAACTGGTTGCGACTAGTTAAATGGCCATCTGTAGATGTCAAAGTATACGGGAAGCTACAGGCCTATATTCATAATATAAAGAATAGACGAAGTTAATCGCTCTATAATGCTTGTGAGGCTACACACCAGATAATAGAAAAGAATGTCTACATCGGTTACTAAAGTGCTGCTCTCCGTCACAAACAACTCTAGAGGAATGTCAAATACTTATCACCTACGCCATCCATTGGCACTAGTTATAGGTGCCACTTTCATAATTTTATGTACAAAATACTGTAATGTGCTCTCTATCTAAATTGAAACTACCGAATATATATTTTCATGTATTACTTTTTTCACGCTGTAAAAGTATCCTACGTTTACCGAACTGTCACCTGGTGGCAACTTTAGTGAATCAAATGTCGGTGCACACAGTACCGGTCAGCCCGCCTATCGCCTTCAGTTGGACAGGTTCTTTCCATATCGTCAACAGACGAGATGGCTAGCTATGGTGCCTCATATCGTTATGACGTGTCTGTTATACCCCAAAAGGTAATGGTGCATGACGCATACATAAACTACACATTTTGAGATAAGTATAATCTAAAAATATCTTTGTACACAGCTCTCAACCGATGACTTTGGATTATTTCCGTGTATGCTACGGAATTATTCCACACAGGACTGTGACGAAGTGTGTCCCTTTAACAGGAGACGTGGACACTGCTCTTTGTTATGTGGTATGTACCCTTACAACTGTTATGGAACCATTAATATCTCGTCTTTTCTTTATATCGTTTATTCAGATCTGATGAAGGCCATCTAACTCGTAGAAACTAATAATCATTGTATCCGGTCTTACGCTCCTGACAAATAAAAAGCTTTCCAAAGAAAGACTGAAACACTATATTTAAAGATCTCCTCCCGCAACGCTGCAATGCTACGTAATTAATATACAAGAAGAGTAAAAAATAAACTGCATCTCTCTGTTGGTATCGATGACACTGGAAACAGAGTAGAGGCTCCGATTAAACAAGCTTTTACTGCTTTTGAAGCAGAAGCAGAGAATGCAACTGTTTACTGTACTAATGTTCACTAATGTAAAAAAAAAAAAACAATGCTAGAGACTAGCGTCTGCATTTTCTGTTGAATGAGTAGTTTGCACATTTTTAGTCCAGTGTGTCTACTCCCCCATTGGTGCTGTTGTAGAAGGACACAATTTCCAGTTTCTCTGTCACTTCATCCACTCTTTTTGAGATGTGCGTACTGGGTAATAGTATTACAGCTTTGTTCTTCCTAGGGACTACTGACAACAGAGTAATTTTGCCACTGGATCCATAAAGAGAAGAACCAACAGCGCTATTCTTAGAAAGCAGTTGGTATTTCTGGTTTATTTATATTTAGTGTACTTACATACACTCCTGGAAATTGAAATAAGAACACCGTGAATTCATTGTCCCAGGAAGGGGAAACTTTATTGACACATTCCTGGGGTCAGATACATCACATGATCACACTGACAGAACCACAGGCACATAGACACAGGCAACAGAGCATGCACAATGTCGGCACTAGTACAGTGTATATCCACCTTTCGCAGCAATGCAGGCTGCTATTCTCCCATGGAGACGATCGTAGAGATGCTGGATGTAGTCCTGTGGAACGGCTTGCCATGCCATTTCCACCTGGCGCCTCAGTTGGACCAGCGTTCGTGCTGGACGTGCAGACCGCGTGAGACGACGCTTCATCCAGTCCCAAACATGCTCAATGGGGGACAGATCTGGAGATCTTGCTGGCCAGGGTAGTTGACTTACACCTTCTAGAGCACGTTGGGTGGCACGGGATACATGCGGACGTGCATTGTCCTGTTGGAACAGCAAGTTCCCTTGCCGGTCTAGGAATGGTAGAACGATGGGTTAGATGACGGTTTGGATGTACCGTGCACTATTCAGTGTCCCCTCGACGATCACCAGTGGTGTACGGCCAGTGTAGGAGATCGCTCCCCACACCATGATGCCGGGTGTTGGCCCTGTGTGCCTTGGTCGTATGCAGTCCTGATTGTGGCGCTCACCTGCACGGCGCCAAACACGCATACGACCATCATTGGCACCAAGGCAGAAGCGACTCTCATCGCTGAAGACGACACGTCTCCATTCGTCCCTCCATTCACGCCTGTCGCGACAGCACTGGAGGTGGGCTGCACGATGTTGGGGCGTGAGCGGAAGACGGCCTAACGGTGTGCGGGACCGTAGCCCAGCTTCATGGAGACGGTTGCGAATGGTCCTCGCCGATACCCCAGGAGCAACAGTGTCCCCAATTTGCTGGGAAGTGGCGGTGCGGTCCCCTACGGCACTGCGTAGGATCCTACGGTCTTGGCGTGCATCCGTGCGTCGCTGCGGTCCGGTCCCAGGTCGACGGGCACGTGCACCTTCCGCCGACCACTGGCGACAACATCGATGTACTGTGGAGACCTCACGCCCCATGTGTTGAGCAATTCGGCGGTACGTCCACCCGGCCTCCCGCATGCCCACTATACGCCCTCGCTCAAAGTCCGTCAACTGCACATACGGTTCACGTCCACGCTGTCGCGGCATGCTACCAGTGTTGAAGACTGCGATGGAGCTCCGTATGCCACGGCAAACTGGCTGACACTGACGGCGGCGGTGCACAAATGCTGCGCAGCTAGCGCCATTCGACGGCCAACACCGCGGTTCCTGGTGCGTCCGCTGTGCCGTGCGTGTGATCATTGCTTGTACAGCCCTCTCGCAGTGTCCGGAGCAAGTATGGTGGATCTGACACACCGGTGTCAATGTGTTCTTTTTTCCATTTCCAGGAGTGTATCTTGAGCCCTTGCCTTTAAGTTCTCTGATCAGATCTACAGAGGAAAATCAATTGTCAGCAGTAACAATTTTGTAACTATTTGCAAATGGCTGGACTAATCGAAGAGTTGATTGTGTTGTGGCTTGGCAAGACAGCCAAGCCACTATGAGGAAGCCGAAAGGCACGCGTTTAAGCTCACGCAGGCTGGCGTGATGTCTGGAACAGATAAAGTAATTGAGACTAGCAAATAAAGTACGAAGCTGCTGGAATACTTAACTTTAATCCATGATTGGTAAACATCGGTCTGACGGTACATGCATCACAAGATAAATAGCAAATGATAATGGCACCTTGCTAGGTCGTAGCAAATGACGTAGCTGAAGGCTATGCTAACTATCGTCTCGGCAAATGAGAGCGTAATTTGTCAGTGAACCATCGCTAGCAAAGTCGGCTGTACAACTGGGGCGAGTGCTAGGAAGGCTCTCTAGACCTGCCGTGTGGCGGCGCTCGGTCTGCAATCACTGACAGTGCGACACGCGGGTCCGACGTACACTAACGGACCGCGGCCGATTTAAAGGCTACCACCTAGCAAGTGTGGTGTCTGGCGGTGACACCACAGATTGCGTAGAAACACCAAGTACTCTTTCTTCATTGTTCAGTTCAGCACCGTCAAAACCCTTACCAGCATATATGTAGGTATTGTATAACTATGGTGTGCGTACATCTGTCAGACACAGGATTTTTATTCCACGCTTGGCAGGCTTTTTGGGCAAATACCCTTTGAAGCCACATCTGCCAAGAAATTGTATGAACATTTCATCTACGGAAGTATATTCTCCAAGGGAGTACAGTTTCTGACAATTACAGATGAATTTGGAGAAATATTCCGAAATTGGTGCCAATTTGTCTTCCTTCTTCCGTATTTCTCTTGTTTCAGGGTCACAAAATCACCAACAGAGTAACAAGAGTTTAAACCGATTTACTGACATTGCGGCTCTAAATACAGTTCTTCCAATGTAGTTGTTAGAGAACAGTGATAGCATATCATCGTGTCCAGACTTAAACAGGTGGATGTTAGCATACAAAGCGCGGTAATTACTTTTATTTCATACAGCTAAGTAAATTTGTGGTTTCTTTGCTGATGTACTTCAGTCCTGTTTCCTAATCTGATTCCCTTAGCATCACCTGATTTAATTCTACTACATTCGATTATCTTGTGGTCAAATATAAGTTACCGAATTTTTCTGTCAGCCATCCTCATTAAGCATGGAAGTGTGGAATGCTCCAGAGACAGCTTGGGAAATATCATTCATAAATTCTCCGATAACGCCAGAATGATAGCGAAAGATTCCAGTCTTTCACCCGTGAACTAGGTGAGGCATGTTTTTAGAACGGGCGGCAGGCACAATAATTATTAATCTTTGCACTGTTAAATGTACTTTTAGAAAGTGATTTTGTGCAGTTGGTGAGATGATTACACTGCCCATACGGATATCCTCGCGTTAGCAAACCGTTTCTAGGATTCGGGGAGGCGCTCTGGTCCCGGATAGAGCCCTCGCGGATTAACGACCATGGATGGTGTGCCAGCCAGCCAGGATGGAAAAAGGATGACGACTGGAAGGGCATCATCCCCACCTTTGACCACTAACATTACCAAATCCAGATTACCATGGCGACCCCATTAAGATAAGGGATGAGGTCAGGAAAAAGAAGGAGAAGCTGAAACAAGCAGTACGTGAGGAAACCGTATTGGATCTGCTGGAAACAAACATCTTGTCCAAAATTTACGAGTCGGTTAAAGCAGAGACAGGAAACAGCTACTATATGACTATTACATTGTCATAGGTCACTGGTGTCGAACGAAAAGTAGTATAAGGTAAAACATATTTCTCCTTATCAAGTGCAACAAGTGAACGACTAGAAATTACTTAAGCAATCAATCGAAAAATTTCAGTGCTGAGGAGAAAGTGGAGGATATCAAGAAAGTGGGGGATATCAAGCACACATTCAGACGTTTATGTCATGAGAGACAGCAAAAGACTGATGGATCAGTTATACTTTAATATTAGTGTTGGAAACATTTACCGAATGGAGAGAGAGCTACATAGCAAATTCAAACAAAACGGATATCTGTCAGACAAACACAGGCCGACCGAAATCAAAACAGGATTAAGAATACAATGAAAGCAACGTTCAATGAATGCGAAAAAGAGATCTTATCTATCGAGGAGCCAGCAAAACGTTAGGAGCGTAGATCTTTTGCGTCAACACCAATGGAACATCGCTCCACGTGCTCGTCGCCTATGATGGCACTAAAAGGGAAGACAGTAAGGTAATGGCTGGAACACTAAACTCTCTCTTCCGAAATTGCATCACTGATGAAGATCACAATGAAGTTTCTATTTGTAAGCGTGACTCAAGTACATATATGAGAGCTTAAGAAATAACTGAATATGAGGTCAAGTCACTTGACAGAGCAAAGGTAAGTTGATCCGATGTGATGAATTAGTAAGAAGATACTGATTATAACAAGTATCTATAGCTCTTTCTCTGTGGCAGTATAGGAACACCCAACAGGGTAGTAGCAGATACCTCAGGGAAAAAAGACCATGTGTAGCGGTGTAGCTAGCCATCGAATACAATAAAGGCAAGTGTCACAATTTATCACACACTTTTAATTTGATGTGTAACAGGCCGTTGCAGTTATCAGTTATCATTCTGTGATAATAGCTACGTAAGCGGAGGTAGAGCTTCCCAACTGCCACAGGTTGAATCATCATTCTCTGAGTTACCGCTGGATGAAATTACTGTCTGGAAATAAATATAAGGATCAGGCTATTTTACTGTATGTACAAAGGATAAATAAATGAAAAGAATATATAAATATTATCCAAATAATATGATTTTGAAAGGCAACAGCTACTGTTGTTAATAATAATAAGACGTAGCTTTATGTGTAATTGAAGAATCTTAATTAACTCACTTCTTCCGTGATGTTGCTCAGACAGGGTAATGTGCTACGCTCTTTTGTGTAGGCAATAAACATTCAGAATTATTAACTGCATATCATGCTGCAGCATTACTTAGAAATGCACTTAAAATTATTTTATTTTACTTGTTTTTCCTTCTTTTAGGTTGATTTTGTTATTTCATTTCTTTTGGAATAATTAGCCACCATGTACAGAATAGTCAATATACCGTTGACGGACTTAACTGAATTTGTGCTAGGTAACCAACAGCAAGGTACGGGGAAGGAAAGTTCGTTAAACGTGTTATTGAGGGAAATATTAGTACAGAGATAAGATTAATGGGTTTCTCGTTGGAAGATCTGTCGTGGAAGATGGGAATTTTTTACAGATCTGATCTTCCTATCCTTACGGAATTTAAGGCTTTACAGTATTTAATGCAGATTACATACAGCTTAATAAGCCGTTTACTAAACAACACGAGATAAAATAATCTAACAACAGAGAAAGAGACCTAATAATTAAATTTCACAAGAAATTGAGAGCTTTCCTCCTATTTATTATATTTTATTCATATGTTTATTTAAATCCAAGTCTTCGTCTGATGCCAGCTGCTGCAGGCACGTTCATTCTAATACAAAATTAACATAGCATTACTACGAAACATAGAATTAACAGCAGAGCTGTTTAGACATTGGTGCAAATCAATATGGGAAGTAAAGCGAATACGAATTTCTCATTGTAGCACGAAATTCATTTTCACAGTCATTCAAACTGTTTTTAAGTGGAACGTAGCGTGCTGGACGCAACGTTCCCTATTGAAGTGCATTTCAATACATCACGAGGCGTCCTGTGCATTGATGAGACTGTTTTTTGTTGAAAAGTACGTTATGTGATTAAGAGTTCAAGAGGAAATTTTTTTATAGTTTTCACCTACCGGACAGACGACAAGTGGATTCGCTGTTTCGCAAGACGTTCTGTATGGCGAGGGATTACTTAGATAATACAGAGAATTGCTTGGTAAAAACATTACACAAATAAATAATTGTAATAATAAAACAATATTAATATTAGAAATCGGCAATTAATCGTCACACTTTTGTATTATTTTCCTTTTTATTTCCTAAAATCTTACTCTAAAGCTCTGAAATTGACAATACTAACATCTTAGTCCTATCTAAGCTCAACATCGCATTCATAACGGAAGGATGCTGTTCAATTTTTCAGAGAAAAATTGTTCAAATGGCTCTAAGCACTATGGGACTTAACATCTGAAGTCATCAGTCCCCTAGAACGTAGAACTAATTAAACATAACTAACCTAAGGACATCACACACATCCATGCCCGAGGCTGGATTCGAACCTGCGACCGTAGCGGTCGCGCGGTTCCAGACTGAAGCACGTAGAACCGCTCGGCCACCCCGGCCGGCTTTTCAGAGATGTGTATCGTGTGTAGTGAGCGGTACTCAGAAATGATTGAGCAGTGTAGCACTAGCTTCTCAGATTATTAAATAACTTCTTTGTGAAACAGTATTCGACACTATAGAGAAACTGGTTGATGTGGTGTTCTTTTGAACAAACGGACTGATGGGCAGGATGGAAAATCAGTTCACCATTCAGCTATCCTAGTTTAGGTTTCCCGTGATTTTACAAAATTACATTAGGCAAATACCACGATGGTTTCTCACAAAAGGCGACGTCCGACTATTTAACCCACCCTTGTTAAACTAGGACTGTAAATACGTAAACTGAGGCAAAAGGAAATTATAGACATTGGCCGGGAGCATGCATTGATTTAAATCAATGGCGAAAGTTGAAAATCTATGCCACGCCGGGATTGGAATACGTATCTCCTGCTGACTAGGCACATGCGCTGACCACTACACAATTTATGTACACAGTAATCCGCGTAAAAGCACGGACTATCCTAGCACATCTCCTATCAGACCCAAGTTCCCAATTTATCCACACACTACGAATGTAGTCCCCTTGCCCTTATCCTCATCACTCGCGGAATTTCGTCGATTCCCGTAAGAGTTCGAGCCTGGTATGCTTCGGGCTGTTGCCTTCAATGTCGAATATGTGGAAACACGGACTCCTGTTCTAATAATGGTTTGACGTAGGTCTCTGGAACAAAGAAATTTACGACATAACTGGAGGATGGGTTAGATTGCAGGAGAGATGAGCATATCTTCCTTGTCTGATTATGTAGCAGAAATATGCAACATTTATGTGATTCCAGATGATGTATCAGAAGGAAATCAGTAAAATACTTTCAGATAAGTGTATCCAATTACGTTTAAAAATCTTATATAAAACGTTGCAGATCCGCGTGAGAGCTCCGCTCGGCCGTGTTCACACTGCGATAGAGGATTCCAGTCGACCTTGCCCCTAATTTTTAACGCATTTCTCAGGTACATTTATGAAAATGTATAACCAATGCCTATATTAATCAGTGTTATATCACTTTACTTGTCTTTCCAAGAGTTTCTTAATGTTACCAAAGAAGCGTACACAGCGTCATTAAAAAAAAAAAATTATTCACTATATGGATTGATACGCGACTTAATAATAATGAACAATTAACAAAAATATGTGCCTCTCTATGTGCTACCATTACTGAAAAACTTATTCTGTGTCTTGAACCATTCACAAAATAAAAGCGGCGCAATGTCTTACGTGACTCACCATGTATAGTAACTAACAACGAAAACTTAGTGAGTTTTAGGACCTTTACCGCTAAAGCAGTTAACGACCCAGTTAACCAATATAAGTTTATGTTATCCACGATATTTGGGTCTGTCTACCTTCTGACTCTTTAAGTTAACTACTGAACTCTTTTGACACAGTGAAACAGCGGCATATCTCTGGATTCGTAAGCGAATAGTGTGTTTACCACTATTAACACCAATGCTGACTGTCAAAGGAGCATTTCCAAACCTGACAATACCAGTCATCGAAGTGTTTGAGAATTTATGGTGTCTGTATGATACATTTTGTGGAAACTGAATATCTGTAATGTGCTGGGAGGAATTTTTTTCGGTTTCTCTGTTTTTCTTAAAGTATAATTGCCTTTATAAACTGGAAAATAGTATGTACTTTACTGCGTAGATTGTCTGTTACTATGAAAACTGCATACAAGACACCGTATCTGTTTCCTTTGAGACCTTGCTCTTTGTTAACTGTGTTTATCGCAGAAAATGTTTTCTGCACTTAGTCAGAACTATTCTTTCTCTGATGCTGACGTCAAGTTATTATAGTTTTTCGCTTTTTCTTTGAGATCTCAGTAGAAGTTTCGATAGTAAGTAGTTTCCCGTTCTTTTTCTAAAGAAACCTTAACTTCAAATGGAAATAGTCCAAGTCGTTATACAGGCATTCCTATCTGGCATTGTATACGGACCCGTCTTTCTGAATAATATTTGCGCTACTTCACTCGATATCGCATACGTCCACCAGTGCCAGATGGCAAAGTGAAATAACTTGTACTATGTGAGAATACTAAGAACTTCTAATTTAGGAGGGAAAATACATCACGTTAAAATGATAGATACTGCGATATTCGGACAATTAAAAATAATATATGTAAGCCTCATTCAGTGGCTCGCTCTAGGTTGGTCCTGGGTTCAAGTCGTGGTTCGATGTACCTTGTAAATGTGGTAGTTTTGATGTTTTTTGGCATTGTCCTCTGTGCCTGCACTATAGAATTATTGCACAAGTTCACGTCGCTGGCTAAATTCTAGTAGTTGTTATCTCTCACAAATTTGTCGAATTTTCATCATTTTCAGACTTTTGCACATAGCAGAACTGAAGAGGTTTGAGTGACCACTTCTTTACGTGTTTCCTGTTGATTTCGGTCTCGGGATCTTCTGACACAAATTATGTGGTAATTTTCCTGACATATCACCAACATGAGTCGCTGGTGTAGTCAAAGGCTCACCCTCTATTGCTGGTGGTGGGCTAGAGTCAAGTCCGTGGCCGAAGGTTATATGTATCTTTCGCATCAACATCTGAGGGCATTTCCCCTGGTCTTCACCGCTGTGGTTATCCCTAACCACTTCGGTGTTGGCAACCTAATGCGCGATTCACACGGAAGTGGCGCGGCAGCGAAGTAAAGTCGTGGCTTGGGAGAGACGTAAGCAACGCACAGTGATGTGGCGCTCTCAAATAGATGCAGGGCGATCGTGCTACCACTGCTGAATCGCAAACTTCTTTGTTGCGGGCAACAAGAAGCGGAGCGCAAAAGCGCTTAAATTAATTAGAGAGACGTAAAGTTAACATTCATCAGTGGATAGACAATAAACGCAAGGAGAACAAACAACTATAGTATTATTTCTTTTAAAATATGACGTAGGCAGTTGCATAATAACCGTTACAAAAACATGCAGAATGGCGTTTTACCTTATACACACCGCCTTCAACTAGAAAACCCAAATAGGTAAGTATAAAATAGTTTTCTTTGTTCTTCTGTAAATTTTGCCTTCTGTTAGTTGTAGTATTTCTGACTTTACAGCCATCATATTCAGTTACAAGAAGCATTTATTAGAGCAATTGAGTGGTCTTTCTTCGCGATGATGATGGCATTGAAACAGAGGATGACACGCGTAAAGCTGAAACACTAAACACCTTTTTCCAAAGCTGTTTCACAGAGGAAGACCGCACTGCAGTTCCTTCTCTAAATCCTCGCACAAACGAAAAAATGGCTGACATCGAAATAAGTGTCCAAGGAATAGAAAAGCAACTGGAATCACTCAATAGAGGAAAGTCCACTGGACCTGACGGGATACCAATTCGATTCTAACAGAGTACGCGAAAGAACTTGCCCCCCTTCTAACAGCCGTGTACCACAAGTCTCTAGAGGAACGGAGGGTTCCAAATGATTGGAAAAGAGCACAGGTAGTCCCAGTCTTCAAGAAGGGTCGTCGAGCAGATGCGCAAAACTATAGACCTACATCTCTGACGTCGATCTGTTGTAGAATTTTAGAACATGTTTTTTGCTCGAGTATCATGTCGTTTTTGGAAACCCAGAATCTACTATGTAGGAATCAACATGGATTCCGGAAACAGCGATCGTGTGAGACCCAACTCGCTTTATTTGTTCATGAGACCCAGAAAATATTACATACAGGCTCCCAGGTAGATGCTATTTTTCTTGACTTCCGGAAGGCGTTCGATACAGTTCCGCACTGTCGCCTGATAAACAAAGTAAGAGCCTACGGAATATCAGACCAGCTGTGTGGCTGGATTGAAGAGTTTTTAGCAAACAGAACACAGCATGTTGTTATCAATGAAGAGACGTCTACAGACGTTAAAGTAACCTCTGGCGTGCCACAGGGGAGTGTTATGGGACCATTGCTTTTCACAATATATATAAATGACCTAGTAGATAGTGTCGGAAGTTCCATGCGGCTTTTCGCGGATGATACTGTAGTATACAGAGAAGTTGCAGCATTAGAAAATTGTAGCGAAATGCAAGAAGATCTGCAGCGGATAGGAACTTGGTGCAGGGAGTGGCAACTGTCCCTTAACATAGACAAATGTAATGTATTGCGAATACATAGAAAGAAGGATCCTTTATTGTATGATTATATGATAGCGGAACAAACACTGGTAGCAGTTACTTCTGTAAAATATCTGGGAGTATGCGTGCGGAACGATTTGAAGGGGAATGATCATATAAAATTAATTGTTGGTAAGGCGGGTACCAGGTTGAGATTCATTGGGAGAGTGCTTAGAAAATGTAGTCCATCAACAAAGGAGGTGGTTTACAAAACACTCGTTCGACCTATACTTGAGTATTGCTCATCAGTGTGGGATCCGTACCAGATCTGTTTGACGGAAGAGATAGAAAAGATCCAAAGAAGAGCGGCGCGTTTCGTCACAGGGTTATTTGGTAACCGTGATAGCGTTACGGAGATGTTTAATAAACTCAAGTGGCAGACTCTGCAAGAGAGGCGCTCTGCATCGCGGTGTAGCTTGCTCACCAGG
The DNA here is from genome assembly GCF_023864345.2 of Schistocerca serialis cubense. NCBI lineage: Eukaryota > Metazoa > Arthropoda > Insecta > Orthoptera > Acrididae > Schistocerca > Schistocerca serialis. The sequence continues at coordinate 151,853,042 of NC_064640.1, forward strand.
TTTCGAGAGGGTGCGTTTCTGGATGAGGTATCGAATATATTGCTTCCCCCTACTTATACCTCCCGAGGAGATCACGAATGTAAAATTAGAGAGATTAGAGCGCGCACGGAGGCTTTCAGACAGTCGTTCTTCCCGCGAACCATACGCGACTGGAACAGGAAAGGGAGGTAATGACAGTGGCACGTAAAGTGCCCTCCGCCACACACCGTTGGGTGGCTTGCGGAGTATAAATGTAGATGTGGATGTAGATGTAGACTGGCTGCTATGTTGAGAAACAGCGCGTCAAAATTATAAACTTCCGTTATTAATAATAGAAAGACAATGAATTTGCTTGCTTTTCACATAAAGACGCCTCTCAGTAGCAGGCTATCATTTAATTATTTCAAAAGTGTTAATTGCCGGCGTAATAAGAAACAACAGCTAAAGGAAAAGGCAGATGAATCACTTCGGAGATCGTCGTATCGCACTTAACTTGGATGTCGAGCGAAGTGGTTCACCAGTAGGATCAGAGCCGGACCGGCAGTTCGGAGGGCAGACACGTTATCTGCCGCAGTCGGTATTGATTAAGAAATTAATTAGCAATCTCTAGATTTTTCGGATATCTAATTGTGGACTACTCTGATAGTAATTACGCAAACACGCAGCTCATTAACCTGTTTATTTCCTGTGGAAGTGTGATGAAGGGAAATTATTTCCGATTGGACTATAACTGTGCAGTTTTTCGTATTCTGTTGACAAAAAGCGAGTTGCGTCATGTTTACACAAACCAGTTCAAAATTTAATTATTTTTACAGTATCAATTCCTCTCTAACAGTTGATTACAGCCTGAAGATAGCGGATTCATGACCTATGTGCTGTTTTCTGCGCTGGGGACAACAGCTATAGAAGACTGCAGGTTGGTGAACATTATTTAGAACTTGTGGTAGCAACTAGGCATCTCACGTGTACTGCAATCTTAGTGCAAGTGAGATCAGTGACACGGCATGTATGGTAACCTAGAGGAGGTATGAAGGGAAGAAATTTTCGAGGGAAGGGGTCTATTGTACACACATAAATCCCTCTCTAAATCTCTCTCTGTTTCACTTGACGTATGGTTACGCCTCTGTTTGGAAGAAAAGTTTGGTTATGCATTATCACGTACAATAGTATTAATAACTATTTATTGGCTAACATGTTTCGTTTAGTTACCCAGCGACGCATTGTCTAGCACACTGCGGTTGCGATAGTCTGAACGATTATTGACGTACAATTGAGGATACTTTTCTATTATTTCACAAATCTTTATGTTAAGCTCTAAATCACCTCGCGTTTAGACACTTCAAATTAACGAAAACAGTTACACGTCACTTGAACGTTACGCCACGAGTCGCTTTGGCGCGCGGCACTCGTGGCTATAAACGGACGTGGCGTGGACCATGAAGCGATGCGAATCTGTCCCGCCACTTCTGTGTGCGTTGCTTCATTTGTGAGAATATAAACCCGGAATCTTCGAACACAGACACCATTGCAGATTGGGACAGGTGAAGAAATCGGCCGTTGCGGAGCAAGCGCTGTGAGAGGACCACATAATAAAATTCTCTGAAACTCAGGCGCTCGTTGTGAAGAAGAGTTACAACATCCGCTTGTTCAGGAAATGCATATAAAATCAGTAAAGCCGCAACAGTCTCCGCAAAAAAGATGGAAGCCTCAAGGTTAATGGTCCTGGATTCCTGTGCTACGGCGAACAACCGTTGGAGGGCGCAAGGGGAGAACCACGGCAGTAATGACCTAGGAAAAGCTTTCATCTGTTGGCGCGAATGATACAGGCACTGGACGAAAATACTGAAACACTGCGAGAAATGTATGCTTGAACATAAATGGAAATGCCAGCCAAGCCTACAGGTTGCACTATTATATTTGACCACGAACAGCACCTGTGCATTGCTCTCAATATTTCACAAGTTGTCAGTCGTGACCAGGACAGTTGAATAGTTGTGACTGCATTATGTCTGAGCTACGTAAAATCGAGGATGGGCAAATTGTTGGTGCTCGCATGATGGTTGCTTCCGTAAGCAACGTAGCCGAAGTGTCTTCTGTTTCAAGAGCAAATATATCGAAGATTTATACCGCATACAGGGAAAGAGGAAAAACATCATTTGATAAGTCTCAGCGTGAACAAAAGAGTATGTTGACTGACCGTGACAGACGATCATTAAAGGGTATCGTGATGACTTCAGCTGACGTCCCTTTAATTTGATGTATGATTGTAAAATTTGCAAGTACCTAAAATGGAAGCAATACGCGCTAGTCTCAATTATGTATTCAACGTAGGAACAAGTCGTTTGAGGAATCGCAGTTGCAGACCCTGTCGCAATAAAGATTATAGGTCACTGAAGGCTTGGGACGACAAATAAGAGGACGACATCTGCAAAAGTCCCTGCAGAAATGAATGTCCCACAGAACTGAATCTTATCATCAAAACAACGGGATGGGAACTCGATTAGCTTGGAACTGCAGGGCAAGCTTGGATTCCAATACCATCCATTAGTGATCCAAATTTTCGTAACAGGAAAACGTGGTGCCGAAGCCACAAAAGCTGCACTATGGAGCATTGGAAGAAAGTCATTTGGTAGGATGAGCCTTGTTTCACATTGATTCCAACTTTTGGCAGAGTTTACGTCTGGCGTACGGCGTCGCATGCCTCCAATGAAAACTGCTTGCTCTCAAGACTGAAATATGGCGAGGGTCCGATGAAGATTTGGTCTGCCACACAGTGGTATTCCATGGACCCCACTGTTACTCAGCAATGTCTCATTACTGTCAAGGATTATGTGCAGTGGCGTAGCTTGGATTTCTGCTACCGGTGCGAGACCTAAATTTTGCATCCTCCTCCTATTTTCACAACTAAGCAAAAAATAATAGTCATCTTTGACAGTGCGTTAAAACTTATCAAAAAAAGATAGGACGTTGCAATTTATTCTTCTTGTATAATGTTGCGAGTGCCTTCTGCGCTTTCTGATATGCTGAAAAAATCGTTTTCGAGGGTTATTTTAGATGACGTATTTGTGTGATCTGTCAATAACGCTAAAGAAAGCTTAACATATTTAAGAGAGTTTCTACAAAGAAAATACGTACATTCATGCAGTGAGAGTAAATAATTCATAACATTCGAAACGTTATGGAATGGGCTATCATAGCAATAAGTTAAGCTGTCTAATTTAAGTTTGGGGAATACTTTTATGCACATTAAGTCTATAACAACCTCTCGTCAATAGGACATCAGTAGGCGTTTCCACTGCCCATTCAGCATGCGTATGGACAGGCAGGCTATACTTTTTGGCTTACCTCTTTCTGAAGGGCTCATTTCAGTTAAACCAGACATTGGTGGGTTGACGAGAATTCCACCACTCACATCAGCTCATCTAGGCTTATTAACTTATCGTAACTTTAGGATGAAGATAATAGTAACGAGTAGTTATGCCAAATGAGACACCAAGGAGGAGAGTGCTAGTAGCGTGGAGCAAAGCACTCGCAGCAGAAGGGGGAAGAGAGCCAGTGGCAATGCTTATACTGGGGCAAAAACCAGTCAATCGATTACCACAGCACTTGCTGGCTGAAACATTTAATCTGAAATGAATGTCCTCCAGACTAGTGATTTAGAAGACCTAACATCAAAACCTTTCAGAGTGTGGGGCACAGGCAGACAGCTTGAAGGTTATAGAAAACAGGTGGTACAATTTGTTTTTGGCAGCTCTGATTCGCGGAGGTAAGTGATTACGTATTAACTTAAACATGTCGTTGTCTCTTGGGGGCAGCATCTTACATATAAGAATGTTATAGCCGGTTTCAAGCCCCTACTAAATGTATATTTATCGGATGTGAGTACTACGTCGAGGATGCCATTTTCCTCAAACTCCATTTCCTTATGAAACTTATGCAGCACTATATGTTTAGAGTACAGTCCAGTTGTCATACCGCAATGAAAGATACCAATATCATAACTATTTTAAGACGTTATGTTTTATTTTTGACGGAGTTTTTTATTTAGAACATAGATAAATTTTTTAGCCACTGCATTTGAAGCAACAGTCTTTGTTTGTAGAGAAGAAAGACGTTCCCATTGTGCCTCTAATTATTCCAACAAATTTTTTTTTAATTTAGAATTTTCTGTTATGAATTTTACGACCAGGGTTTTTGAATGATTTTATTAGCAGCATTTAATACGCATACTATTTCATGTACTAGATTTCACTGTTATCGATAGGCTTTCAGAGTTTGTAAGTCATGAACTATTTTTGTCAGTTATGAGACATAAACTACTAAGCAAGACTTTTTGCACCCAATCACGTGCAGTTTTTGTCAGTTCATTTTTCAAGGCTATTGCTTTATGCCTGCTGTTGATAGGAATGTTCAACATTTTAAAACGGTTTGAAATTTACTAAACTTGTTTCCGAGAAACTGTAGGTTATCTTACAGAATACATTACATTTTTCAAGTGTGTCGTAGACGTCTTTCCAGTATGTATGTCGCAAAAACATTTGAAAGCCTGAAAGCCTCCTACTCGTTTTTGAACTAAACTGAGTGCATAACTGATACGACCTCAGTGAAAATACGCTGTAAACATTCCCCTTTTCACACAAAATTTAGACTGAAGAACGAATACTAAACGATCTGACTTCGATCTAACTTATGTATTGAGAAGCAGGAAATGTTCACACAGAGCAACAAAACATATAAGGGGAGCTTGAACATATACTTAACTGAATGAAACACTGTAATCCCACCTATTAATACCCTGGAAGATCTACAAGCGATTTAGAACTCTCCCATGTAGAAAAGACGTGTGGCATGACAACGTAAGGCCACGCTTTCTAAATTGCAGAACGTATTCATAAATGGATCCGGAATACGGTAATCATTCCAGACATATTCTAGATTCACAAGTAGTCTGGTCATTAAAGGAACAACCAGCTAACATTATACTGACAAAGAAATGCAGTCAGAAAAGGTATCTGCGATACTCCGTAACTATTTCAAATGAATTCGAAATAAAACGTCGTCTTTATATTAAAACTTTATTCTGCGTGTTTTTTGCAACGCAAACTGTTTATTGTAATCGTCAGTGTCCATTTTTACCTCTTGTTAGATTGCCAAAAATAGCTACCTTTGTTAATCCCAACCTGGATATAGTTGATCTCAAATAACTTTTGATCAGTTTCAATTTAGGGAAGCTTCTCTCACGTCTGGCATTAGTTATGGCGCTTGTGAGGAATACTCTTAGCATTACAGCTATATTAGGTAACCCTTCTTTAGAGTTATCCGAAAAACTAAATTTTAATAAACTCAGTGGTACGGAATCAATAAATTGTTTCTCGCAGCCTTTTGTAGCTGCAGAAGCTCGTAGACGCAAGCGTTCAAGTTTAAACACTTTTAGTCAATATATTGAGGAGTTTGGTCGGGGTTGCTTTCCTCAACATGTACACCCAGCGTTATTGCAGGCCTTAAGTAGAATATTTTTCGGCCAAATTCTGGAGCTGGTCGAACGTTTTTCGAATTTTAACAGTTACTCTACCTAATAAAGAAAACATTTCACGTTTTAAATCATCTTTGTGCGATAGTCCGGCATCTATGCTTCCATCGCCAGAACTGTACCTCTTCCTGGTATGTCCTGGAGGTTCACTAGAAATGCCAGGTTCTTAACACAACCTTTTATCGTAACTTAAAGCGTAGTCTACGAATTCCTCTCGCCTCTCTTCGAGTACCCCCTATAAGGCGTTTATTTTCTGAGCACACTGATATATGTTAAGTCCCTCCTTTTGCATATAATATTGTGCATCATTCACTATACGTAACACCGGTTGCCAAAGACCTATTGTAAGCATCCCCTCTACAGTTCATAATGTCAAGTCCGCCGGCACGGGAGCTCAGAGTGTTCGGTCAGAGAGCTGGCTGGGCTCTGAAATAAAAAAACTGAGTGAAAGGATCAACAACGAGCTTCAATGGCTGTCATGTGACGACCGCTACGACCAAATAGAACGAACATTAACGTGCAAAGAAAAAAAAAAAAAGACCAAAGAAACACAGAAATGAAAATGCTTCCATCGCGACTAACAAAGTTCTTGCGCCCGTTCGTGTGCTCAGGCATTCCCTTAACTTCTCTAACGTTTTAAAAATGTCTTTGTAAATATTTCTTGTCATGTTTACTGTCTCACCTCTTGCGCTCGCTCGTGTACCCTAAATCCTCTTCAGACTCTCATCTGTAACAGCTATCAGAACCTCCCATCGGTGAGTGGACATAGGAAAGAAAGCATAACACCGCCCCAATGTGTCGAAATAAGTCACTGAAATCATCTCCACCGAAGCCGCATGCAAGCAAACTTAGGTTCAATGAGTGGTTAGTGCAGGCCACAAATTCTGCGTTAGGACTGAAGTATTTTATTCTTTGCTTCACACCTGTCTGTCTTTTAGCCATTGTAGCAACATTATTGTAAGCATCCCCTCTACAGTTCATAATGTCAAGTCCATCAGACATTCATAATGTCAAGTCAAGCGTACTTAGTATAATGTCACTGATACATTCGGCTTTTTGTTTTTTGTTCCAATGAAATCAAAAAAAGATTTCCCTCCTCGTACTTCCTGATTCTCAGTCATATCAGATCATAATACTTAGCTTGTCTGATCTTTGTGGGAAATATCCGGGTACTGTCGACTACCATGCAATAATACGTGGCCTTTTGAACCAGGCCGATAATTTTTATGCAATCTTTAAGAACAGGATCCTACATTACCAGTAGACGCACCAGTCCTGAAAAGTTGCCTCTACTGTCACTGGTTTCATCCTCCCTGTTGCCACGTAGCCCCAAATCCCGTTTTGACAGGAATTTTATTACATCAAATGTTCTGATTAAAATATCACGTCATTTTTTTAAATTTCTTTTGCCACTACTCCTGGATTTTCTTAATCAATAATCTATCCTTTTAGAAGACGTGCATCGACTTCCTTCCATCTGAAAAATTTTGTTGTATATAACAATTGTTGGCAGCTTCGAGGTTCAACATTTTACAAACAGCTGTCAAGTTTTGCCAATGAATGTATTTTATGGCCAACTTGAGCCTACTGTTTAAGGTCATAAATGTAACTGAGGTCACTTGAACCCAAATTATGCGACAAAAGTAACTGGCCCAAATAGTCGACTTTTGTATGTTATGGTGACAAATATTTAAATCAACGTTTTTATTTGGTTCACTTTATCAAACATTAAAGTGACTATTGATTAAATTGAAAAAAAGCATCAAATTTGAAAAAAAAATCACTCACCAACAATCTATATCTTTTGATGGTACATGTATAAAAAGAAGTTGAGGAGTAAAAGAAGCCGGACGGAGTGGCCGAGCGGTTAAAGGCGCTACAGTCTGGAACCGCACGACCGCTACGGTCGCAGGTTCGAATCCTGCCTCGGGCATAGCTGTGTGTGATGTCCTTAGGTTAGTTAGGTTTAAGTAGTTCTAAGTTCTAGGGGACTTATGACCACAGCAGTTGAGTCCCATAGTGCTCAGAGCCATTTGAACCATTTTTGAGTAAAAGAAGCAATTTTTCACTGTAACAAAGGAACCAGAACAGAGCCTCTATAGGCCAGTATATGAACTAACAAATCTATCCATGACAAAGACACTGCTGCTACCTATCGAAAAATCATACTCCTAACACTCTCATCACGAACTTGCACTTCTGGCACCGGACCGAAACTCTTATTCATTTTGTGCTGAAGATAGCCATTAGGCCTCAAGCACCCATAGTTGACGGTAGATCTGTTTAAGTTAAATCTTACAACTTTATTTTGAACCATTTCCACTAGTCCAATTGCCTTGATACTCTGTATAAGTACCTATGCAGTCCCGATGACAATATAGGTATCTGATCTAATGAGCATACAGACAGAATTATCCAGCTTGGTTGCTACCTGCCCCCCCCCCCCCCACCCCCGCCCAACCTGGCCACATCTGTGCCACCCGAGACCATATCCAAACCCACCCCCCCGTCGCTATCCTCAACTACCACTGATTATCTGACTATTCTGGCTGATCTGATCCCTCCCATGGTACAATACTTGTTCCCCCACTGGTGGTGCTGTGGTCCAAGTCATCAGGTCCCCTGTCCACACTGCTCTAATCGTCCAGAACTTGTTTTGTTAGCATGAGGATCAATTGCGGCATGTCCCGTGGTCGTCACCGTCGCAAGATCTCATTATTATCGAACCTTTGTGATCAACTTCGGAAAGAAGGGTGCTTTTATCGCTATCCACCCCCCTCACTGTTACCAAAATCTGACACTATTTTGCACTAAGATTGATATAAGATTCCTTTTGAAAACATTCGGGACATGTATTCATCCGTTCTGAAATGACTGGAAACTGTTATGAATTTCAACGGTGTTCCTACACCATACTAGGCTTGGTAAGGTGTTGCGTTTCTGGTGTTTCCATATTTTTGAACACCACCTGTATAATCACCTGCTGCGGCCTCCAGTCCACCACCAGAAATGGAGGGTGAGCCTCTTAAATGCCTGCCACTCGTGCTGGAGAGAAGTCAGGAAAATCGTCATAAAAACGTCGACCGTAGATCCCGGTACAAAAACCAACAAGCAATACGTTTTGTGTATTACTTTTGAATCTCACAATTCGTTCAGTACTCCCATGCAGTAGGTTTGGTTTCTAGCGGCTCTGGATCAGTCATTTTAACACATGCTCTACTATTTCCGTAACTTAATAGCTTTCTGTTTGTCGTTTTCTTCTTCACAACTGACAACTATAATTTTCGCGAGAGGATCGCAACATATGGAGAGATTGTATTTTTAAGGCCATTTATACGTTTTATCTATGACTGCATCATCTCCTTTACATGCAAATGTCAACCCAATAACGCAAGTTACATCTCACCTCTTTCACACAGGAATAGAATCGCGCACATACAGCGACGTACACGCAACGCCACACTCTAATACGCAGTTCCACACAAACATAAAAGCATAAATTAGCGTTCACACACACGCGCGCACATACACACACACGCACACACACACACACACACACTCGCATACAGGTTATATAAGTATAATATTACACAAAATTTAGTCTTATGAAAATACAAAAATGTAGCAATGATCACAAAAGACACACAAAAACACATACATTAATACAAACAGAATACAAACTCAAGCACAAAACCACATACAACAATGTTGCGAAAAGTAGCTATGATCACAAAACGACACGCTGAAAGACATACATATATATAAATAAGAAAATAAAATACAAACTCAAGCATAAAACTATATGCAACAATGTTCAAATAACTGCAAACCAAACGGAAATGTACATATGCAAAAATACGATCCCAGATTCACCATTAACTTAATGTATCTCATTATGTTATTAGTGTGTTTTCAGAAATATCTCTCACTTAAAGTTACCACACAATCAAGTAAGCCATGCAGAGAGATGAATTATACAATTGAAAACACTTTCTTTAACAGATACCCACCACTTACAGACCAAAACATGCTAACAAATCTGCGTCGCATTAAAGCAGTTACCAACATCGTGCTCAGCCTTATATGACAGTTGTGATGTGACCAACAAAGGCGGTAACTGAAGCGAAATTCTGAGCTAAATTAGATTAGACTAAATTAATTATTCATTCCATAGACCCATAAAAGAGGGAATCCTGCTGGGTGTGGAATATGCCAGATAAGCACATTACAAAAATATAATTAGAAAAACTTGAGTTTCATTAATTTTCATAATCCTCAGTCAATAAACAGTAAAATGATGTACATGAATTAAATTTAAATTTCTAATATTTACAAGTTTAACACTTAGATCTGCTTTCATTAGATCCATCATTCAGACATTTGCTAGTTACTTGGCTATTACAACCAAGTATTGTCAAAAATTAAAGTAAATTATTCATTTCAGTGATCCTCAGTTAAGAACAGTCTGATTATCTACAAGATTTAAAATAAAACTTCCACTATTTACAGACTTAAGACTTACATTTGCTTTCCATGCATCCATCATTCACACAGTAGGTAGTTACTTGGCTGTTACAACCAAGTATTGTCAAAAATTGAAGTATAATAAATTTTCATTAAATTGGTCTACTGCGCTTGTTGAGAAACTCAATGATGGAATAGAAGGAGTTGGTCACCAAAATTTCTATTAAGTTATGTTTAAATTGTGCCTTGTCTGAAACTAAACTCTTAATGGTTGCTGGTAACTTATTGAAAATATGCCTTGCTGAATACTGGACTCCTTTCTGGGCAAGAGTAAGTGATTTTAAATCTTTATGTATATTGTTCTTAGTCCTAGTATTGATACTGTGTACTAAGCAGTTAGTTGGAGAAAGAGATGTATTATTTACAACAAACTTCATTAAGAAATGAATATACTGAGAAGCTGTGGTTAATAAGCCCAGTTCTTTGAATAGGTTTCGACATGATGTTCTTGGACTTACACTACTCATTACTCTTATTATACGCTTCTGTACTCTAAAAAATTTTTCTCTGTTTGTGGAGTTACCCCAAAATATGATACCATATGACATAATGGAGTGAAAATTAGCAAAATGTATCAGTTTTTTTTTTTTTTACATTTATATCTCCTATGTCTGACATCATTTGCATTGCAAACACAGATTTGTTTAGGCGCTTTAGCAGTTCGTTAGTATGTTGCTCCCAACTGAATTTATTATCAAGTTGTAATCTGAAGAATTTTACACTCTCAACTTCTCCTATTTCTATGTCATCATATTTTATACACACATCATAAGGAAATCTCTTGGAAGTTCTAAACTGCATATAGTGGGCCTTTTCAAAGTTTAATGACAGTGAATTGGCTATGAACCACTTATTAATGTCAGTAAAAATTTGATTAGCTGCCCTTTCCAAATTTATATCTGATTTACTATTTATAGCTGTACTAACACCTCCGAGAAGTACGATGTTTTGTGTATTATGTGAAGCAATTAGTGAGAAGAAGTTTTAGGTTTTCTCCCTTTTAGAGACTAAGCGCAGCTGCTGCATTGATGTTGTAGAAATTACGACGTATTTTGCTCATACATTAATGGTGTATTTTAACATTTTTGACGTTTTTGTATAGTCATTTCGATACAAATGTGGTGGGTGGTCTTTTCCAGCTTCATTTGAATGGTACTGATCACTTAATCACCTACGACTGCGCCATCTGATCAATTTCAGTTTGATTTGTCTTCTTCGGTAACTTTATTTCTAAGTTTTTAACCTGTTGGCTTTTGGTATGTGCCCATACAGTCATATCAACATTGAGCAGACGACATGAGAGTGTGCTCCGACAATTCAGAATATTCATTAGGGTCAAGCCGAATCCTGGTCCTAAGTTATATAGGCTTAGACTTATCAAGTGACGCTTTGTAGTCGGTTTTCGTGTCAGTTATGTGGATACGAAGATGAGGACAACACAACACTCATTCCACGAACGAGAAGAAAAATCCCGAACCGGCTGGGAATCAATACCTGGCCCCTTTGGCCAGCAGTCTTCCGCGCTGATCGCGCAGCTACCTAGGCAGGCAACATGTCGTATAGTTAATCTGTTGTGAAGTGCTTTTGTGTCCATCACACTGAAGCCAAGTCTGCAAGGCCGTTAGTAGCCCGAATTTGTGAATCTATCTGGGCACATCAACACTCGATCAAAAATGGTAATCGAATGCTCTTATAGACCGCCTGGGCCAAGAGCTGTAGCGGTAGAGCGTTTCAGAGAGAAATTGCAGAATCTTGTTATTAGCTTTTATGATAGGGGGTGACTTTAACCTGTCAGTAAAGCACTGCGAAAATCATGTTATAAAAATGGTGACAGAAACAGAGATTCGTGTGACATTATTCTGAAAGTTTTGTCCGAAAGCTACTCGGAGTAGTGAGACTACTTGCGAAGCTAACGTCTGAGACCTCCTAGCAACAAACAGACCTGAATTTATGGAATCAGTTAGCGTAGAGGAATATATCAGTAATCATAAGGCTGTTATAGCAACTATGACCACGGGTTTTATAAGGGATGTTAAGACAGTTAGCAAAAAGAAAGGACACAAACTGCGGGGTAACTGAGTAGTCAGCATCAAATATTCAGAGCTGAGGGCGAAGATGTGGAACACAAATGGGAAAAATTCAAAAGCATCGTTCAGTACGACCCAGACAAGTGTGTTCCGACAAGGTCTTAACGGATAGAACGACCCACCGTGGTTTAATAGCCACGTTATAAAACCGCTACGTAAACAAAGAGAGCTTCGTCACTGAACCAGCAGAAGTCAAAACCTAGCTGACAAACAAAAGTTGAACGAAGCGGAAATGAACGTAAGGAGAGCAATGAGAGAAGCGTTGAATGACTTTGAAAGAAAAATTTTGTCAGCCAGTCTGGGTAAAATCCCTAAGTGGTTTTGGTCTCACATAAAATCAGGAATCGGTTCGAAATCATTCACCGTGTGAACATACTAGTACCGAAACGAAAGATAACAGAGAGAAGCGCGACATACTGAATTCGGTCTTCCGAAATGGTTTCATCGCGAAAGATCGTAATACAGCATACGCCGAAATAGCAGATATTGAGATAACTGACAGTAGAATAGGAAAGCAACTACAACCGCTTAGTAATTGTGACGAAGCCGGCCGCTGTGGATGAGCGGTTCTACGCGCTACCTGCTACGGTCGGTGGTTCGAATCCTGCCTTGGGCATGGATGTGCGTGATTCCCTTAGGTTAGTTAGGTTTACGTAGTTCTAAGTCTATGGCACTGATGACTTAAGATGTTAAGTCCCATAGTGCTTAGAGCCATTTGAACCATTTTATAATTGTGACAAAGCAAGCTGGGATAATTTTAATTCCCCTCTTGTTTAGCCATCTGCTTCCTTCTATCTGTTGTTTCACTTTCTACAATTTAACATTAACATACGTGAACATAATCTGTATATTCGTAAAAGAGAAAAGTTGACCCTCAGTTCTGAAGGATTTAACACCAGATCTAGTTTTGTGTTAGTTTTATACATATGCAATTGATTTTCTAGTTTATTTTGACTATTCCTATTTAGTATCGTTTGTTATAGGGCGAAATCAGTAACTCTTTCGTAACGTAAATTCTACTGTTGACATATAAACAAATATAAATTCAGTAATAACTGTAAACATTTGGAAGACGAAACGCTAGTAATCTCAAAGTAGGTATTTAGCTCTAGTCAAAAACATGTTAGCAAATCCAGCCCTTAATTAATTCCAAGGTAATTAACAGTTTTGTCAGAAGTATTGTTTACGTAACTATACTTGTTAATTTCACGATTTAAACATGTAATTTGGCTTAACCCTCCTAGTAGAAGAAACTACTAAAATGAGACGTAATTTTTCGATGTATTCATTTAACTGAGTGAGTTAAATTTTAATTGTAATTTCTGTAAATTTAACTTCGAAGAATATGTAGTTTCAGTACCGATTACTGTGATTATATATAAGGGCTCGAGTTTTGGTCACGAGACACTCAGTCCGCGGTCGAGTTTCAGACGAGTAATCTGTGCTGGATAGAACAACAACAATGCTGCAAATTAACTGTGCAATACGTGTTAAACAATTAGGCCGTGTGTAAAAACAGTGACAGTGTCTGCTCCATACGCACCTGATTATTCTTCAAGACTGTGAACACATAGTTCAATTCAAACAAACACAGTCCGCCGGTAAAGTCATGACAGCCGATTTTTGGGATCGGAAAGGGGTATTGTTGGTCGACTTTATGCCTACTGGGACCACAATCTAGGTTTGACTGCTCGTAGATGTTCAACAAGAAACTATTGTAGCAGTATGTGAAGTTTCGCCTGCCAACTATTAATGAGGCTTATAAAAAGTTAAACAATAGTGCACTGGCCATATAACTATGTATTACTAGGGGGTTGTGAACAATGAAATTAAAGTACTGTAAAACGTAACTGTGCATATGTCAGCTGCATCATTTAAAGTAGTCAGTGATGGAATCCACAACCCATTTTTCAGCCAGTACGTCGACACCGAGGACAATCAACAACAAACGAAATAATTAAAAGCAGGTGGAAACGCCAGATAGTGGAAAGGCTTCCGGACCATAGAAGACACCTGGAAGTTTCTACAGAAAGTACGCGAAGGAACTTCTTCCCCTTCTAGCGGTAGTTTATCATAGGTCGGTGGGAAGCGAAATTTCTGATGATTGGAAAAACGCACAGGTCATTTCCGTTTTCAAGAAGGGTCGTAGGACAGATGCACATAATCCCATATCGTTGACGTCAATCTGTTGCAGAATTATGTAAAATGTTCTATGCTCAAGAATTACAACGTTTTTGGAGAATTAAAATCTCTCATATAAAAATCAACATTTATTCCGCAAACAAAGCTCCCGAAAAACTCAGCGAGCTGAGTTACACCATGAGGTGCATAGTGCGATAGATAACGGTGCTTGACGCCGTGTTTCTCGACTTCAGGAAATAATTTGACATAGTGAAATTACCGAGTATCGAATTATCTACGGCTGGATTCAAGACTTCCTTGCACATAGGACTCTTAACGGAACAAAATCGACAGATGTAATTTCCGGAGTATCCCAACGAAGTGTGATACAACAGATTCTGTTTACAGTGTATTTAAATGATTACGTAGTATGCGTCGGAAGATATCGAAGGACGTTCGCAGACGATGCGGTTGTCTTTAAGAAAGTAGCAACGCCAGACCGCAGTATCGATTTGCAGAATGATCTGCAGAGGATTGATAATGGTGCAGGCTCAGGCAGTTGACGCTCAACACCAATACAGGTAACATATTGGGCATACACAAGAAAAATCGACTTCTCTGGAACTATAATATTAATGACAAATCGCTGGAAACAGGGTCTACCATAAAATATCTACGAATAACTAATCTGAGCCACCTTACACGAATTGACAACATAAAACAATAGTAGCAAAGGCTGATGCGAGACTGAGATTCATAGGAAGAATCTTAAGGAAATGTAGCTCATCGACGAAAGAAATGGTTTACAAAGTGATTGTTCGACCGATTCTTGATTATTGTTCATTAATCTGGGACTGTTACCAGGTAGGACTGATAGATGAGAGAGAGAGAAGATTCAATGAGGAGCAGCGCATTTCGTCACGGGATTGCTTAGTCGGCGCGAGAGCGTTAGAGAGATGTTCAAGAGACTCCAGTGGCAGACGCTACATCTACATATACATGGTTACTTTGCAATTCACAATTAAGCGCCTGGCAGAGCGTTCATCGAACCATTTTCGTACTACTTCTCTACCATTCCACTCTCGAATGGCGCGTGGGAAAAGGGAACACCTAAATCTTTCCGTTGGAGCTCTAATTTCTCTTATTTTATTATGATGATCATTTCTCCCTACGTAGGTGGGTGTCAACAAAATATTTACTCATTTGGAAGAGAAAGTTGGTGATTCAAATTTCGTAAATAGATCTCGCCGCAAAGGAAACCACATTTGTTTCAGTGACTGCCACCCCAACTCGCGTATCATATCAGTGACACACGCACCCCTATTGCCCGATAACACGAAACGAGCTACCCTTCTTTGCACTTTTTGGATGTCCTCCGTCAATCCTACCTGGTGAGGATCCCATACCGCGTAGCAATATTCCAGCAGAGGACGGACAAGCGTTATGTAGGCTGTCTCTATAGTGGGCTTGCCGCATTTTCTGAGTGTTCTGCCGACAAAGCGCAGTCTTTGTTTTGCCTTCCCCACAATATTATCTATGTGGTCTTTCCAATTTCAATTGCTCGTATTTGTAATTCCCAGGTATTTAGTCGAATTGACAGCCCTTAGATTTGTGCGATTTATCGTATACCCAAAATTTATCGGATTTCTTTTAGTACCCATGTGGATGACCTCGCACTTTTCTTTATTTAATGCTAATTGCCACTTTTCGCACCATAAAGAAATTCTCTCTAGATCATTTTGTAATTGGAACTGATCGTCTGATGATTTTACTACACGGTAAATTACAGCGTCTTCTGAAAACAATCTAAGGTGGCTGCTCAGATGATCAAATGGTTCAAATGGCTCTGAGCACTATGGGACTTAACATCTGAGGTCAACAGTCCCCTAGAACTTAGAACTACTTAAACCTAACTAACCTAATGGCATCAAACACATCCATGCCCGAGGCAGGATTCGAATCTGCAACCGTAGCGGTCGCGCGGTTCCAAACTGAAGCGCCTAGAACAGCCCGGCCACAACTGCCGGCCGCTCAGATTATCACCTAGATCATTTATATAAATCAAGAACAACAGAGGCGTTGTGCTTCAAGGAGTGCTTTACTGCTGAAATTACGAGAGAATACTGCCCGGGAAGGGTCGAACAACGTATTACTTCTTCCCACACTCATCTCACCAAATGTTCACGACGTGAAAAATCAGGACATACAGTGACTTACTGTCATTCGTCCCACGTGGCACCACCCAGTGGAACAGGGAATGCAGGATCAATTAAAGGTACCAGAAGTACACCGTCAGGAGTGCTGATGTAGATGTAGTCTATTGATGATGAGGTGAGGCTTAGAAATTTATTTCTGTTTGTTTCATGGACAGCAATGATAAACAATTTTGTCGAGTTCATGTAATTGTCTAAGCCGGGCATGGGCAACCTTCGGTGTTCCGTGGGTGCGATTCACGTACTTACTTAAGCAGTGACGGCAGCTATCCTGGCGCATAAAGTCAAAACTATAGCTTCCGTTACGTTAACGTATATTTGGTGATGCACCGAATCGAATGCCACCTCTTTTCCGACAAGCCACACCAACAAATTAAACCTCTAAACATGCGTTTTTGAGAGTACATTTTATGTTCACGTAGATAATAAAAAAAACTTTTACCATCGAAAGGAAAGCGAAAACCTTTGAAATACGGCGAAATCGCGCAAATCTAACATGGCGGACACTATGAACTCTCAAATTAGAAATTAAAATTTCAATTTTATGTTTCCGAAACTGCCCTGTTAGCTGTTGTTCAGCAACGTATTTCGTAGAACAGTGCCTTTTCATATTACATTCTCTCACTACATAACAAGCAAACATGTTTATCTTAGTATAAGGTCAAGAAAGAATCCTCCGTCCACTTCTCCTGGAATTGGCGACATTCAGTATGTACTTTCCTTTTCGTAATGCCAGATATTCTGCGGGTAAACTCAATAAAGACATGTGGAAACGCTTGCACAAAGTTAAAACACAGAGCTTCAGACATGAACCAACGACAGATAAATAGTTTGTTCACCAAGTTATGGCTCCTGCTGCCGCTGCACATTTCGTGAGTAGTGGATAACTTTCCTCTCAGTGTCGCCTACAACCAACGCCTGGAATCTATCAATGTGTAGCACAGACGAAGGCAGAAAACAGTAAATAACGTGAGTGTGTTGTCAGCACTAATCTGAAGACGAAAATACTTCTCCCCGCACGCCGAGGTAGTGAGCTGTTTTCCCCTCTCTCTGCACGTACACATGGCCCATTACTTCGAGCTCAGAGTTCAAACGTATTTTCCTTTGTTGTTCAATCCAACGGCGGCGAAATGGCATTGCGTATACGTGGGGTAAGTAAAACTTAACGCGAGGCGAGCCCAGGTTAGGCCGAAATCGAAAATGCGTCCCAGGCGGTGTGCTATGCGAGCGCCTCGCTCTCTCCTCCACGAATTTCTTCGGCAGGCCAGATTGAAACCTATAGCGGGCCGCATCCGCCTCGCGGGCTGCCGGTTGCTCACCCGTGGTCTAAGTGATCAAGTCTGATAAGCCAAATTTAGTGATATATTTTACGTGTTTGGACGTGCTTTATAGTGTAGCAATCAACAAGGGTGATAAATAAAAAATTTACAAATGGATGTTATCGACTGTAGACAATACATGCTCGATGTTATAGACACCTACTGAATATCGCCCTTATGCACTGTTTGACTTTCGAGCATGTATGCACTGTCTGATTCCACGGGATCGATTCTTTCATTTGACTGGAAACTACTCCTATGTCATATTATCACAGATAAAATTCGTACATTAGGGCAAATGAGACTAAAGCGCCGGCCACGTTGGCCGAGCGGCTCTAGGCGCAACAATCTGGAACTGCGCGACCGCTACGGTCTCAGGTTCGAATCCTGCCTAGGGCATGGGTTTGTGTGATGTCCTTAGGTTAGTTAGGTTTAAGTAGTTCTAAGTTCTATGGGATTGATGACCTCAGAAGTTAAGTCTCATAGTGCTAAGAGCCATTTGAACCATTTGAGACTGAAGCAGTGCGATTATCGGCCTGGATTAGGTGGGACTAATTTGGAAGTCACCTGACATGAAAAAATTGACTTCTCATAAAAATCAAGGTGAAATATTTGCAGCGTTTGCCGTTAGATGCCTAACAAATATCGACGCTTATCGGAAAAAGATATAATTTGTCATTGACATGAACGTTCCCCACCCACATTCCATTGAATTCTTTTTCTCCTCTGTCTCATTTTCTTGCCTATTTATTACATTTACCAGTTAATTCTGTTCTGTACCAGTACTCAATTGTATATCGTTTTTGACCTGAACATTCTTACATTTTTAATCTTTGAGTATAAAGAAACAAAAGATTTATTTGTTCATAACTTACTTCTGAGTTTCTTTTCACTTGTGTTTTCCTGTAAATATATAGTCCTAAAAGGTCATATAGTCTCAGAAAAACAGTCTTTGTACAGGTATAAACTCTCGCTGATATTGTGTAAACTATCTCTTTAGTTTTAAATTTTCTAGAAAGTCGATAGCCGGTTCTGAACGAACTATAAAGTAAATGTTATTGTGCAATATCAATACCGTGTATTTCAGCTTTTAATATATCTCTGTTCCTCCAGGTGCAGGCGTAATATTCCATAAATGCGCTGTTATGTTACACGTAAGTAATTTTTATTTAATCCAAATTGGAACCTTTTGGACACGTTTTGGTTTATGACTTGAAACCTCATCTTAATTTTAGTGCACTCTCATTCTAGCTATTGAATTTCATTTATACTGTCATTTAAGAGATACATTATTAGTTTGTGTACGTGTTGAAATCTTGCTGCAGAAAAATTTTCCAGGATTTTTATATTAATTTTTGCCCATGAAAGTGAAAATAAACATAATTATTGGCACAGATGTGGACAACGGTGCTGCTTATCATTGCATTTAGGGTAAATTGACGGTCGTGTGTAAGTGTGTGACAAGAAGCACAAGAGGAACAATGCAGCAATAGCCTGAGCTGGCTGTGATAACACTGGCCGAGAAACACATGTTGCTGGAGAATGAGCATAGTTAACGGGAACGAATTGCAGAGGAGGGTAAACAGCGCAGCTTACTTTACTCGAAGGTCTGAAATTGACATTTGCCTGCCCGGCAGGTCTGTCTGAAAAGAGAAGGCGGAGTTCATAGTGTATGGTCCGCAGGAAAAATCCTCAGGTAGCTGTGGCTTCTGAAATTGTGTGCAACAAATATAAAATTATGTTTGATCCATTAATACTACGAAAAATCTAATCATAAGCTTTTCTTTTTATCTGATAGACTAGGTCATTGTAAAATTTGTCTGTTAAATGCAGTAGTACTACATCATAAATTAAATTTATGATTATTCTCCTTGACCGCCAAAGATACGAGACACAAGTCATACACAGCAAACCGCCGAGCTGCCTGCATCTCAGCCAGCGCTACGTTAAGACTAGCGTCTACAGAGTAAGACAGACCGTATGCCTGTTGAGGTGGGTGGTAACGTGCTTGGCTTCCATGCACTGGGCCCGACTTCGATTCCCGGCCGGGTTGGAGATTTTTCTCCGCTCGGGGACTGGGTGATGTGTTATCCTCTTCATCATTTCATCATATGCTGCAAGTCACCCAATATGGCGTAGACTGAAATAAGACTTGGCGGACGAACGCAACTGGGAAATCCCGGCCAACAATGCCTCACGATCATTTCATTTTTTACGGCAAGGCCTTTTTTATACTTTAGCCACATGTCACTCAAATAGTTCCGAAGTGGACATCTTCCGGTCAACGCCAATTAAGAGGACGTGCAACTCCATTCTGTCAATGTCAGTGACAGCATCAGTTAATAGCGCACATTAACAGCAGTGTCCCAAGGCTACATCCGCTGCTGTCGCAGAGATGGCTCGTAATTATTGTTATGTTGATTCAGGACTAAATCTGATTTAAAGCTGGATCAGTTTGGTGAGCCGGCCGCGGTGGCCTAGCGGTCCTAGGCGCGCAGTCCGGAACCGCGCGACTGCTACGGTCGCAGGTTCGAATCCTGCCTCGGGCTTGGATGTGTGTGATGTCTTAGGTTAGTTAGGTTTAAGTAGTTCTAAGTTCTAGGGGACTGATGACCACAGATGTTAAGTCCCATAGTGCTAAAAGCCAGTCAGTTCGGTGAAGTCCACATATCAGTTTCGTACTAAGGTTACATAGTTAATATTTATTGTAATAAATTATAGTAAATTTATGCTAATCTGTATTGCTATATGCCAGGACGAATCAAAAAGTAAGTTACACTAGCTCGCCGCGTGTCGTGACTGTGCCCAATATGAAGTATGCAATCGTAACTAATGACATGTCCGACTGGACAGGTAGTGTGGTATCTCGTCGTGTTGTGCGTGCAGAGCAGGCTCCGCTCAATGGCGCCTCAACTTGACGTTCACTCCAAATTGGAGGTGGGTGCAACAATCATATTTCCATGGGATAAACGACTCAATTGCACGGACATTCATTGTGAAATTACTGCTAAATACTGTGAGCGTGCATGTATTGTACAGTGGTGTAAGCAGTTTGACGCCGGACGCACGGATCTCACTGACAAATATCGCGAAGGCAGGTCCGCTGCGTCCTGTAGCGTTGCAAATGTTGACAGTGTGCATGTGATCATTAGAGGGGATCGGCGCATAACACTGCAGGGAACTGCCAGCATGCTCAACATTTTGTATGGCAGTGTTCACCTGCAGCTTGGACATCGTAAACTGTGTGCCATATGCAGTCCCCCGCTGCTTACCGATGATCACAAGGGACGATGTTTCCAATCGTCACTGGAATTTTCGGAACGGTATTCTGTGGAGGGAAGCGAGCTTCGGCGGAGAATCATCACAGGTGATGAAACGTGGCTCCACCACTTCACCCCCGAAACAAAAAGAACGTCGACGGAATGGGTGCACACAACACCACCATAACGAAACAAGACCAAGGTTCAACTTTCAGCAGGAAAGGTGATGACGACAGTGTTCTTTGGCATGAAGGGTGTGGTGCACGTGTAATGCCGAAAGACACGACAATAAACTCTGCTTCGCATTGTCAAACGTTTCACCGGTTGAGTAAGACAATTAAAGACAAACTGCTGCGAAACTTGAGCGCCAGTGTGATTTTGTTGCACGACAACGCAACATCGCACTCGGCGTGCCACACGTCAGAACAGCTGCAGTGATTCAAGTGGGAGGAATGGCAAAATACTCCATAAAGTCCGACCTAGCGCCATGCGGTTATCATGTGTTCGGCCAGATGAAACAATATCGATGGACGACGGTTCTCAAACGATGAAGAGGTAAAAGCAGCTGTACGCAGGTGGTTACACAGCGCTGGAGGTGATTTCTGCGCATCCAAAAGTGGTTTACCCGTTTCGAGAAATGTTTACAGCCTCTTGGAGACTATGTCAAAAAGTGAACTTATTGTGTGTTGTCATATCCGCGTTTCGTACTTCTGTGTGATTTAATAAATGTCCAGAACCTGGAAGTGTAAATTACTTCTTGATTCATTCTAGTATATTTGTTCAGCTGTCATCCAGCCCTATTTGTCCCTGTGACTAGATTGTATAGTTGCTGCTTGCAAGGGGGCTACTTCATAACAGAAACTAGCTTCAGTGGCAGTGGGTTCTCTTCGTGTCAACTATTTATGTTTGACAGCAATCGTATTTGGTGAATACAACATAAAAATTTGACGATGAGGTAAAAAGAGTGATACAAAAGCCTGTTGAGACGGTGAAAAAAGCAAATCCTCGCTAATGAGAAAAAAGCGAAAGCGAAATTATTATGGGAAGACAATAGACTGACTACAATTACTAAAGCGAGATATTTTGTATTTGCTGTTTTGGCCACTAAATCGATTTCCTTTTTCAGGAAGACACCTCTGAATTTTGTGTTATTTTCAGACTTTTCTTAATTCAGAAATAACTCAACCAGACATATTGTAACCCTTATTGGCACTGCTACAACAGCTTCCCAAATTACAAGAACTTCTGATAGCTTAGCTGCAGAAATTAGAAGAAGAGAGAACAAATGTTCAAGGAACTTTCAAAATGCCATCACCGCTATTTCCGGTCTACAGCAAGAACTCCTTGTCAAACGGTGTCTCAAGATTGGAACAACAGTTTATCACTCACAAATTCCCAGGGGATGTTGAGCGCAAAACTTTTCTTATTGCTAACGTGGGTGCGGAAATCTTTAAACTGATTCGACATCTGTTTCGTGAAGCGGATCATTTGAAACTACACAGAAATTAAAGCTAATCTAAAGTCTTATTTTGAAACTTAAGTGCTCATAGAACAAGGCATAAATTTTTCCAGAAAACACAATTACAGGAGCTCATTAGAGACTTCAAATTTCTGCGCAGACATCTACATCTACATCTACATCTACATCCATACTCCGCAAGCCACCTGGTGGTGTGTGGTGGAGAGTACTTTGAGTACCTCTATTGGTTCACCCTTCTATTCCAGTCTCGTATTGTTCGTGGAAAGAAAGATTGTCGGTATGCCTCTGTGTGGGCTCTAATCTCTCTGACTTTATCCTCATGGTCTCTTCGCGAGATATACGTAGGAGAGAGCAATATACTGCTTGACTCCTCGGTGAAGGTATATTCTCGAAACTTCAACAAAAGCCCGTACCGGGCTACTGAGCGTCTCTCCTGCACAGTCTTCCACTGGAGTTTATCTATCATCTCCGTAACGCTTTCGCGATTACCAAATGATCCTGTAACGAAGCACGCTGCTCTCCGTTGGATCTTCTCTATCTCCTTTATCAAACCTATCTGGTACGGATCCCACACTGGTGAGTAATATTCAAGCAGTGGGCGAACAAGTGTACTGTAACCTACCTCCTATGGTTTCGGATTGCATTTCCTTACGACTCTTCCAATGAATCTGAGTCTGGCATCTGCTTTACCGATGATCAACTTTATATGATCATTCCATTTTAAATCACTCCTAATGCCTACTCCCAGATAATTTATGGAATTAACTGCTTCCAGTTGCTGCAAGAAGGGGGCAAGGTCCTTCGCGTACTCTGTGTAAAATCGAACTGGCATCCCATCAGGTCCAGTGGCCTTTCCTCTTTTGAGCGATTTTATTTGTTTCTCTATCCCTCTATCGTCTATTTCGATATCTACCATTTTGTCATCTGTGCGAAAATCTAGAAAGGGAACTACAGTGATCGGCCGGAGTGGCCATGTGGTTCTAGGCGCTACAGTCTGGAGCCGAGTGAGCGCTCCGGTCGCAGGTTCGAATCCTGCCTCGGGTGTAGATATGTGTGATGTCCTTAAGTTAGTTAGGTTTAATTAGTTCTAAGTTATAGGCGACTGATGACCTCAGAAGTTAAGTCGCATAGTGCTCAGAGCCATTTGAACCATTTTTGAACTGAAGTGCAGTCTTCCTCTGTGAAACAGCTTTGGAAAAAGACATTTAGTATTTCGGCCTTTAGTCTGTCATCCTCTGTTTCAGTACCATTTTGGTCACAGAGTGTCTGGACATTTTGTTTTGATCTACCTACCGCTTCGACATAAGATCAAAATTTCTTAGGATTTTCTGCCAAGTCAGTACATAGAACTTTACTTTCGAATCCATTGAACGCCTTTCGCATAGCCCTCCAGACATTACATTTCTCTTCACGTAATTTTTGTTTGTCTGCAGGGCTTTGGCTATGTTTATGTTTGCTGTGAAGTCCCCTTTACTTCCGCAACAGATTCCTAACTCGTTGATGTACCACGGGGGCTCTTTTCCATCTCTTATGATCTTGCTTGGCACATACTCATCTAATGCATATTGTACGATGGTTTTGAACTTTGTCCAGTGATCCTCAACACTATCTGTACTTGAGACAAAACTTTTGTGTTGAGCCGTCAAGTACTCTGAAATCTGCTTTTTGTCACTTTTGCTAAACAGAATGTGAAATGTGAAAAGATAGATCCTACAGTGACTCTCTGGGTTATGAGATACTCATTACGCTCTCGCTCGATAAAGAGTTAAAGAAACACCTTCTATGTCTGAGTAATCCATCATTGAAGGAATGTATGCCTTTTAACTTGTTGCTGAAACAGATGATGCACTCCAGTTTTAAGTGCGGTCATGATGGATCAACAACAGTCCACACAGACAGGTAATGAGAGTGTGGCCGTGTGAGGCAGCAATCATTCTTAAACATATTCAGTAGAAGTTTAATTACGCTTAATGGTACGCTGTAATATTAGTCACAAGAGCAAAGACCTTTTTCTCGGAGATGCACAATGCACATACTGCAAAAAGACTCGTCATACATCCGAAGTTTACAGCACGAAACAATCTAGGCAATTTAATAAGGCATGAAAGCACACGAAAGTAATTTATAATTATAATACTGGTAATAAAAATTATGTTCAAGATGAGCATTATAAAATATCACAGGCAAAAAGTACAGTGAATGCTTCATTCCGAGCTGATGGCAAGGCTTTATCTGTGACTCTCTGGGTACATAAAGTACCACTGGAGTTTCAAATTGACATCAGCTCTTCCATTTCCCTAATTAATTTGCAGCTATACAAAAAATTGGGATCTCAAAAATTAACTCAATTGCAAAGTTTGTTATTTAGACACAGCGACCAACAAATAACGATCGCAGGCCAGTTCATAGCGGATATTTCATACGAACAATTAACAAAACAGGGCAGAATTATAGAAGTTAATTCGCACAACGCAATAAATTTACTGGGTCATGATTTATCGTATAAAATGGGCTTCGCAGTCCACGAAGGGATGAATAACTTTCACACTTACTTTTCTAACGACGACTTGTAGCAACTGTTGCAAAAGCGAATACTATTTCTTCTGAAGTAACACTAGCATTAAAAACTACAGAACACACATCACACTGTGCCGAAATTCTGTAGATTACGCAATCTTCCATTTGCATTAAAGAAAAATGTAAATCAGGTTCTGGGTCGCCTTGAACAGAGTCACGTTATAAAAACGGTTACATGGTAAACTCCAGCAGTCCTGTTACAAAAATCTAACAGAAGAGTGGGGATTTTTAATGATTTTAATGTGACATTCAATGCACAGTCAATAACTGATCCATATCCAGTTCGGAAACCGAAAGAATTAATGTCTAAATTGCCTGGCGTCGTATTTTTTGCAAAAGTAGGTTTGAAGGAGGCCTAATTACAGATAACTTAGGATGAGGCAACACAGAGATTCTAGTTCATAAATACACAGTTTGGTCTTCATAAATATTAGATATTGATACCTGGGATTGTTGGTGCACAAAGTTTGCTCCAGGAATTTGTAGAAAGAGCTATTTCGTGATTTGGATTGTGTACTTAAGATTTTACAAGCAACCAGTTTAAAATGTAACAAAGAATAGTGCATATTCTTTAGCTGAAAAGTTCAATAATTTAGGACATTCTGCCACGAGAAGGTATCAGAACAACTCTGCAAAAAGTAGAAGCAACGAAAAAACATCTGGCTCCCAAAGATATCAAGCAGTTACATGCTGTTCGAGGTGAAATCAATTACTGTATAAAATTTAGATATTGCTATACAAAACTGAGATCACGATGCCATCAATGGGCTAACTGTACCGGTGATTCGGTTCGACTTCTCTGTAGATATTGACAATAGGCTCATTCCATTCGTTATTAAGTGTAGCCTGTATTGTCAATCATCCGCCGTCTTAGTGGTAAGTTGTTTCTTGAAGACACAAAGAAACAGCGATAGAGAGTAAGATTTGCACTACGTTCTGAAATTTATTAGTATTAATGACTGAAACGTCATAGTGATATGATAACAGAGCTTGAATTTCGGTAGCCATCATTGGAATGAAGGAGCAAATCATACCAGCCTATCATATTCACAATATAAACTTACGAGATTTGCTCGGAGACTAGGTATTATTAAACAGTGTCCTGTGAGTTGCCTTGAATGAGCCACTTGTTGAATCTTAGGCCTAACTACGCTACTACAAACGTAATTTAAGTAATGGTGCTCATTATATGTTTTCAAATATTTAGTAGGTTTTTTTGTTAATCAGTTTCTTTGTTTTTTTTTTTACCTTCCAAGACGACATTTGTACTTTTAGCCTCCTTAGTTTCGAATACAAGCTGTTCGGTTTCAGACTCAGATTTTTTAAAAAAAGAAAAAACCTCTTACGATTAAAAAATATGAACCGACTGACACTCATTTAGATCTGTATAGTATTTAACAATTATTCCACTATAGGCCATACATGGAAACAGCCTGGCGCACTGAAGGAAGCCTGTCGCCTTGATTGGGCCTCTGACATATGTTTTTATTTCTCAGTTATTTCATTAACAGTGAAACTTTATGAGTTCTGTGTCTACTGTAGTGAAATACAAAAATAATGTTAACATGACACTGAAAATAGAATACTTCTTATAATATCTGAAGATTTTGTACACACTTTCTTTGGGTAGCCCATCGATAACAACCTTCCACTAATGTAATGTGCAGCATCCGTAAATAAACCATTTTATAAACTCCTGTGTAAAGGAACGAAATGGGTCAGCAACGACGACTGCAAATATGCATTTGAAAACTTAAAACAAAGTGTAGTGGACGCCAAATACCTCTCCGCATATGATCCAATTAAAATGTTGACTACTGCAGGAGATGGTTCGGAATACGGGATTGTGACATTGTCATATAGACGACAGGGTTTAGATAGTTCGATCGCGTTCGAGTAAATATACTGACAATTGTTCAAACGAACTAGTCAGACTGAAAAAAACGTTCTCGCTATTATCTTTGTTGTCAAAATATTCCATGGATACATTTATAGTAAGAGGCTGATTCTATTTGCGGATACAGGACGTTGGTAGCTGTATTTGGACCCGTTAATAATGTTCCTTCCAGAAAGGCTGAATGCTTTCAGCGATGGCGATTTTTATCCAGTTAAGATTATTACATAGTTTTCAGGTCCACATCACAATATGCAAACGCAGATTTGCTATCACGACTGCCAACAAGACAGCACAAAAATTTCTATTTTTCTGCTGACGTATATTTGGCTTTGGATTTCATTAATCAAGAAACTGTTAGAAATTTTCCATTAATTCTCATTTTGATGGCAAAACCAGTGCCAGAGAATCCATTTTTATGAAAATGAAATAATACATTCAATCAGAGTGCCCTTTACATAAAAGTTAATCAGTGAGACAGAAATTAAATCATACTGGCACATGAGACATGCTCTCTGTGTCAATGAAGGTACAGTCATAATGAGGGCAAATACGAGTAGTGTTGCCAGAAGTGCTAAATAAGAAAGTGCTTGAGGTGCTACGTCAATGAAACCGGGGACTTGTACCACAAAACTCACTGACAGAGAGCGTTGCTCCAGGAAAAGATAAAAACTTGAAATGATGCCACTTCTCTCGGAGGCCAAATTCCTCTTATGCCAGAAGTACCAGTCAGTTCTTCTGCCACAAAATTTTCCGTGGCCGTATTCATCAGAATCCAGGTCACGTTTATACATAGACACTGCTGGACCATTTTCGGAAAGTTGTATTTTATTGTACGTTAACCGGGGTCTAGAAACGACGGAGAGGTTCCGTCCCCGCCGCAGCCGCAGTGGTCCACAACCCCACGACGACTACCGCAGTCCACTTCACCCCTCCGCCGCCAGACACTGAACCACTCTTTCAGGGTTGTTGTGCGGTTCGGCCCCCGGTGGAACCCCCCACCCCCAGAGAAAGTCTCACACCAGACGAGTGTAACCACTATGTTTGCGTGGTAGAGTACTGGTGGTGTACGCGTACGTGGAGAACTTGTTTGCGCAGAAATGGCCGACATAGTGTAGTTGAAGCGGAATAAGGGGAACCAGCCCGCATTCACCGAGGCAGACGGAAAACCGCCTAAAAACCACTCACAGACTGGCCGGCTCACCGGACCTCGACCCAAGTCCGCCGGGCGGATTAGTGCCAGGGACCAGGCGCTCCTTCCCAATCCGGAGAGCCGTGCGCTAGACTGCACGGCTAACCGGGCGGGCTTTCGGAAAGTTACTGGCTAATTGTCAGAGATAAAGTTTTTAAATTTCAGCGTGTGACATTACACCATCTGCAACTTCTATGAAAACAGCCATACCTTGGTATAAAAAATTCTTAATCAAAGGGTTGCTGACGTCAATAGTTGCGGACAACGAGACACAATTCTCATAGTGGAAGTTACCATTTTTCTATAAAAGGAATGGCATTGTGCATATATAAAATGTACTATTTCACCGTGAAGAAACGCACTAACTGAAAGATTTGTAAGGACATTTAAATTTCATACGACAAAGCTAACGCCACAGTACAGTGAGGATAACTCATTACTAATATTCTTTCCGAGTACAGAGCCACTCCTCAGGATGCAATGTCTCCAGTACAACTACGTACATTCGTGCATCCACAGGACTGGCAAACACAATAGTTTAGGTTAAAGGTTCTCACAGTCGGTGGTCAAGTTCTCATTACAATGTACAAAAACTGTGGAGGACGGGCAACGAAGTACAACAGCTCAGAAAAATTATTTACAGAATCCAAGCTAATAAAGGTGTGACAACGAGACCAAAAAGAAAATGCAACTGCACTGCACGAATGTACTTATAGATGGGATTTCTTGGCTATTTCCTGTTACAGGCTCTCACGACTATGATTCAGCGAGTTGCGGATAAGTGCCAGGGAGAAAAACATGAATGCACCCACCATATTTCGAACGTCGACAAGCACTGGGAAGCATGAAGTAATGAAGCATGTTTAATCAACTTACTCCCCCCAAATGGGGGGATTGTCTGTCGTCCATAGATCACTACCGTAAATCGCACATAACAAAGCCCTGAACTATCTGCATCTCGAGCAGCACTGAGTTAAGGCTAGATCCAGAGAGGACGCCATATGGCAAGGCCTATATTACGTTTCCACGATGTCCCTCACATTGTTACTAAGCGCACATCCTTCCGCCAAACGCTGATATAAGCGGACGCATGGTCCCACTCAGTCAGTCTCAACGACAGTATCAGTACCTCGAGACAGTATCAGGAACGTGTCTACAGTTGCCTCCAAGAAGACCCAAAATGGACTCTCTAAAAGTGATCGTAATTCTCGTTCTCTTTATTCACGAATAAATCAGAGTTAAAGCTACATTAGTGCAAGTCAACATTAAACTATTGCCACACACAGCAACATACTGAAGTTAATTAGTGTACTAATTCTTTTAATAACTAACTATAAGTTGTTGCTAAAGTGTTGTCATATAATTCTTTGGCTTTTGGCCAACCATATTTGGCCCTATGGCTAGGCTGTGCTACTTCTGCGTACAAGCAAGTCACCTAATAGCAGCAACTATTTTCTGTGGTAAGGGGTTCTCTTTCTGCCACCTACTTATGTGTTACACGAAATTGGTGAGAACAGTAATCTTACTTGACACCAATTATTAACAGAGATTGTTCACTACACTAAATGCATACTCCCACAGCAAATTTTTGTCTAGATCTGACTTAAATACAATTTTTCTCTGTCTTTGTTGCACATAATTAGCATTTGAATTCGGAAGGTTAAAATGGTTCAAATGGCTCTGAGCACTGTGGGACTTAACTTCTGAGGTCATCAGTCCCCTAGAACTTAGAACTACTTAAACCTAACTAAACTAAGGACATCACACACATCCATGCCCGATGCAGGATTCGAACCTGCGGCCATAGCGGTCGCGCTGTTTCAGACTGTAGCGCCTAGAACCGCTTGGCCACACCGGCCGGCTCACTGTTTTGGGATCATTACTCCTCTTAGCTATAAGATACATTTCCCTTTTCTGTTTACAAGATATTTTTATCCCTTTAGTAAGCCAAGGTGTTTTACATGGTTTCTTACAATTATATTTCACTGTTTTCTTAGGGAAACTGTTTTCAAATATACTCACAAAGGTATCAACTGTCTTATCGATACCATTTATATGAATTCTGATCAGGTCCAAGCCTCTTATTTGACGCTGACGACTACATGTTCCACGTGAAATTTATGGATCCCCTTCACGTTGAAAGATTACTGTCACGACATGGTTCTCAAGTCCCGTTCAAGCATCACGATAATTCCTTTAGTATGGTGTTAAACGCAGGTGCTGAAATTGACTATACCAGTGTTCGAGGGTTGAGCCTCTCCCCGGAGATAGATGACAACTTTGTAAAGGACGTATTGAGTCCTTATGGTAACGTGAAAAAGTCCATCGCGAACGTTGGTCTACACATCACAACGTCTTAGTGGAGTTCGTTCCGTGGAAATGTGTTAGAAGCGCAATAGTCCATCACATTTACAAGCGTGTGACTACCTCGTTCGTGTCGTGTCAGGAGGGAACCTGCTTCTTATCTAATTAAAATGGACAGGTTCTGTCTAATTACCCACGGTGGGTGTTTGAATTAAAGCCGACACTAGTGCAGCGTCTCAGCTTAGCGGTTGCTGACCTTTTTCCTTCCACTCCCTAAGTCGGACTTACTTCTGCTGCGGATCATAATGACCGAAAAGACAGTTCTGGTAATCGTGTAAATAAATTCCCGCCTTTGCCTCCGCGACAGGCTCAGAATCCTATTGTCCACAGGACAGAACCTGCAAAAGTAAGAAACAAGAGACGTCGCACTCACGATAGTGAGGGTGACGATTGGACTGTGCCATTTTCTGCCCCAACCTCCTCCGCATCGATTTTGTCCACTGCTCTTCTTCATGATACGATACCTCCCGGCCGGCCGGTGTGGCCGAGCGGTTCTAGGCGCTTCAGTCAGGAACCGCGCGACCGCTGCGGTCGCAGGTTCGAATCCTGCCTCGGGCATGGATGTGTGTGACGTCCTTAGGTTAGTTAGGTTTAAGTAGTTCTAGGTTCTAGGGGACTGATGACCTCAGATGTTAAGTCCCATAGTGCTCAGAGCCATTTGAACCATTTTTTTGATACCTCCCGTCCGTAGTATGGGAGTGGCAAAGAAGTCATCTTCAGCACCCCTCCGGCTCGCGAAGTGGTTCCTTCCGAGCTGGCCCTTTGTCTTTGTGCCTCCCGTTACAGTCTGAGACGTGGCAATGTCCTCCTGCTCCGTCTTCAGCCACCGATGGTTTCCTGAATTTGCTGCCTACACTAACTCCAGATGAGAACAAAATCAACGACAAAATATCACCTATAGCATTGGTGGTTCCACAGAATGCTTCCACCATAGTGACTGGACCTGCATTACATGTCTCTTGCTCTGAGGGGTAGTAAGCTGTGCCTATGACCCCTCCCACACCTCCATCTCAGAGGCCGCCAAGACACGCAGACGACACAGACAGCGTATACAACCTGACCGTGCGATGGCAAGTAAGAAATCAAAGAAAAAGGATTCCATTGACGGGGCTTCACGTCCGCCGATCTCTGACTCACCTGTGGACTCTGCAATGGACCACGACGCTCTACTGTCTACGTAATTCTGCTCAGTATGTTCCGTACATACCAGTATAGCCGTGGTCAATAATCCAAGCCTACACGTTCCTTTCCTTAAACACTAATCGCATGGAATCGGAATTCCGGGTCTCCTTCCTGGTTTTCGTATGATCTTTAATGTAGCACCCGAATTTTCTAAGGGGACCGCCTTATTCATCCGCGAAGGCATTCCTATTGGTAAGGTGGAAATGTAGGATTTTAGAAGAGATATAGGTTGTCAACTTTTTGGTTTTACGTTAGTTCTTTTACATGCCCCGTCTGGCACTGGTCGCACAATGGATAGTCCGCATTTTTATTCAGAGAAAAGTTTTTATCTGTTGCGTTAAGGTCTTCCGGGTATTCTCTTGGGTTGTGATTTTAACTGTGTGTTGCGTCCCTCAGATCAACCTCCAAATTTTAATTTCTGTTGTGAATTACATGAACTGGTCCGCTCCTTACGTGTGAAAGACGTCTGGATATATAAATTTACCCACTTTACTACTGTACTCCGACTTCTAGTATTAGATTAGATAGGTTTTACATATCAGACTGCCTGCACGTTAGTAGTCTTATTGTTGAAGTCATCCCTGCTTCCTTTACGGATCACTGCCCTATGACTGTAACCCTCAGTCTTCTACGGCAACCGGTCAAACTTTTTCGCATTACGTGGATGTTAAACATCGCTAACCTAGCTGCCCCTCTCTCAGTGACGTGATGCGTGCCGTGTGGGAGCGTACTATCCG
This sequence comes from Schistocerca serialis cubense, assembly GCF_023864345.2. Taxonomy (NCBI): domain Eukaryota; kingdom Metazoa; phylum Arthropoda; class Insecta; order Orthoptera; family Acrididae; genus Schistocerca; species Schistocerca serialis. Next base: position 151,885,501 of record NC_064640.1, read on the forward strand.
GTCCACGGGAAGTACTCTTCAATCCGTGGCTGGTGGACACAAATGGCAAAACCGAGACTCAGACAAGCTTTGATACCTTTTTGTGCTGCCAGAGCGCGGGACTTTCGGAGAACTTATTAATTTTACTATTCCATCTTGCGTGAACTTTATGATGCTGCGGACCATGCTCCTCTGCGAATTGTGGAAGTAAAGGCGAAATTGTTGACCTAGAAGAGGATACAAATGGAGGGTTTGAAACTGCGATCCAAGCCAGGTTTCTTCGTGATTGAAGAACTGACGCCGAGCTCGTATTCATTCTCTCACGACAAATGATGGATGTATCGTAATGGCGGAAGCTAAAGTAGTGCGCGTCTTACACCAATACTATGTCGACGTCTACGACGTCGATCTGTTAGGCCTGAAGAAGTTTATAAACTTATTGTGGGTTCATCTTCTCAAATGTCCCCTGATCTGGATAGACTCCCCAAGGAATTTTATGTGCGTTTTTGGCTTCTTTTGGGTGCTACCTTTACGTCCCGTTTGAATGAAGTGTTGGAGGGGAGAGTAGTGTTGACCTCATTGGAAGTGGGGTAAAACGTTTTCATTGGACTAAATCAACAGTCGACGTCGCAATAATATTTGTTTATTTTGACCGGTTTCGGCTTACGTTAAAGCCATCCTCAAATTTTTTGGGCCCCCCTATAGCTGGTGCTGGCGGATCCTCGGTTTTTCAAGTGATACCACGATTGTACACAGTCTTCGATCATGGTATCACGTGAAAAACCGGAAAGCCGCAAGCACCAGCCATAGGGGCGCAAAAATCTGAGTATGCCCGTACTATAAGCCGACACCGGTCATAATAAACAAATGATATTGCGATCTCGACTATTTATTTATCCTTAGTATAGCACCGGATCACTGCACTCCGCCGACAATGTTATCTAAATTTATGGAAATTGTTTAATCCCGAAACGCTCAAGACCGAGTGTCCCTGATCGCCCAAGTCTTTCGTTAAACTTTGATTATAAGACTGTGGGCAGTTAATAGTAGGATGACGGCTTTGATGGAGACGATTATTTCAAAACATTAATGCCGTGCACCTGGTGGTACCGTTCTTGCTGCTATAGTCGAATGTCGTGATGGGGTATCAGTCACTGCAGCAACGACCGTCGCTTGTGCACTTGCTTTTCTAGACTGCGATAAGGCCTCTGACAGGGTTAATCAGGACTCTTTTCTTCGAATTATGGATATTGTTGGCTCTATGGTTGACACAAAGAGAGTGCTCTCAAATCTACACTACTGGCCATTAAAATTGCTACACCAAGAAGAAATGCAAATGATAAACGAGTATTCATTGGACACATATATTATACTAGAACTGACATGTGATTACATTTTCACGAAATTTGAGTGCATAGATGCTGAGAAATCAGTACCCAGAACAACCACCTCTGGCCGTAATAATGGCCTTGATACGCCTGGACATTGAGTCAAACAGAGCTTGGATGGCGTGTACAGTTACAGCTGCCCATGCATCTTCAACACGATACCACAGTTTATCAAGAGTAGTGACTGGCGTATTGTGACGAGCCAGTTGTCCGACCCCGGTAGCTGAGTGGTCAGCTCGACAGACTGTCAATCCAAAGGGCCCGTGTTCGATTCCCGGCTGCGTTGGAGATTTTTCTCCGCTCACGGACTGGATGTTGTGTTGTCCGTGTCATCATCCTTTCATCCCCATCGACGCGCAAGTCGCCGACGTGGCGTCAAATCGAAAGACTTGCACCAGGCGAACTGTCTACCCGACGGGAGGCCCTCGTCACACGACATTTCATTTTCACGAGCCAGTTGCTCGGCCACCATTGACCAGACATTTTAAATTGGTGAGAGATCTGGAGGATGCGCTGGCCAGGGCAGCAGTCGAACATTTTCTGTATCCAGAACGGTCCGTATAGGACCTGCAACATGCGGTCGTGCATTATCCTGCTGAAATGTAGAGTTTCGCACGGATCGAATGAAGGGTAGAGCTACGGGTCATAACACATCTGAAATGTAACGTGCACTGTTCAAAGTGCCGTCAATGTGAACAAGAGGTGACCGAGACGTGAACCAATGGCCCGCCGTACCATCACGCCGCGATGACGAATACACGCTTCCAATGTGCGTTCACCGCGATGTCGCCAAACGCGGAAGCGACCATCATGATGCTGTAAACAGAACCTGGATTCATCCGAAAAAGTGACGTTTTGCCATTCGTGCACCCAGGTTCGTCGTTGTGTACACCATCGCAGACGCTCCTGTCTGTGATGCAGCGTCGAGAGTAACCGCAGCCATAGTCTCCGAGCAGATAGTCCATGCTGCTGCAAACGTCGTCGAACTGTTCGTGCAAATGGTTGATGTCTTGCAAACGTCCGTATCTGTTGACTCAGGGATCGAGACGTGGCTGCACGATCCGTTACATCTATGCGGATATGATGCCTGTCATCTCGACTGCTAGTAATACGAGGCCGTTGGGATTTAGCACGGCGTTCCGTGTTACCCTCCTGAACCCACCGATTCCACATTCTGCTAACAGTCATTGGATTTCGACCAACGCGAGCAGCAATGTCGCGATCGATAAACCGCAATCGCAATTGGCTACAATCCGAACTTTATCAAACTCGGAAACGTGATGGTACGCATTTCTCCTCCTTATACGATGCATCACAACAACGTTTCACCAGTTAACTCCGGTCAACTGCTGTTTGTGTATGAAAATCGGCTGGAAACTTTCCTCATGTCAGCACGTTGTAGGTGTCGCTACCGGCGCCAACCTTCTGCGAAAGCTCTGAAAAGCTAATCATTTTCATATCACAGCATCTTCTTCCTGTCGGTTAAATTTCGCGTCTGTGGCACGTCATGTTCGTAGTGTAGCAATTTTAATGGCCATTAGTGTATTTACAGGCATTTCAGCTTCGGTGGTTGTTAACGGCCAACCGTCTGGGAATTCCTCAAGGATGCCAACTCTGAACGACTTTGTTGTGCTATCTCTGGAGACCCTACTTCGGATGTTGGTATCCCATCTGAAAGGTTGGACGCTTTCCGAAGAGACCATAGCTATTTGTCCCTACTCGGATGTCGTGATGGTTCTTCGGTGATTCTTGTCGGAATTCTGGCACACTTCTTAATGAAGGTATAATGCAGGCTTCTTAATTTGCGAGGTTTTGTTGACGTGGTTCTTCCATGGCCTACTGCAGTGGATCGACATACATCTCTCGGTATCATCATTGATCTTCGTCCACTCAAAATGGGGGCGCTAGAATGGCAGTCTGTTACGGACGAAAATCAGGGAGCGATACTAGAGCAAGAAGGCGCTCTCTCACTGTGCTTCACGAAGTCCGAACACTGAATACATGTATCTTATACAAAGCTTATTTCTTATCCCAAGTTAATCCTCTACCATCGATAGAGGCGAAGAAACTACAACAGTTGTCTGGTTTTTCTTATGGAAACGACAAATCTTTCGCTTGCGGTATGAGGTGGCGTCGAAGCCTCGTTCCTCAGAGGAGGGGGGGGGGGGGGGGGGGAGGGCGGGCTGGCTGACGCACGAAGGAAGACGCAGATGTAATAATGTGCGTCGACGTACTGTTTTGATGATAACTCAAGGAACTCATACATTCACGTCTCGTTTATTTCTCTGTGTTAATCCTGATGGTGTTGCCCCCCGTATTTGTGTTGGCCTCATAAATTACGAATTAAAACACAGTAGTGATTTCTATCTTTCGTTAAGCTGTTTAGGGGCTGACATATTAAGGACTCGCAACCTGGTCCAATATCAGTCTTCCGATTTTCCCGAAGCGCGTAGCGTCCTCACGGTATAAGGTAGTAAATAATTTGATTCCAATGAACTAGCGACTTTTCCGTATGGGGCTTAGCAACACGTATTGAGGGAGTCTTTGTAAGTCTACAGATTCCGTAGGACATCGTTTCACTTGTGGAGGCCATATTCCAAACTGGTCTCGGATTAGGACACAGTTGGCTTTCATTACTCGACCTTCTGAGACTGTGTAAACTAGGGACATCATATTTCGCCCAGATTCTTCCTTCTTTCCACAGTCGAAAACCCATACCATAATGTGGTTGCTGGGACGCTTCGTTCATCATATCGTAGAAGGCGATGGAGAAGTTCACATGGCCTTCAGGAAATATATGATCACAACTTATTGGACATGCTTGAGACTGTCTCGAAATCAAGACCTCTTCACCAACATGTTGAAACTTGTTTTTCGTCTGCGACGTGTTGTTTAATTTCATTTTCCTGGTGATAGGTGTTGCCTTGTTATGTATGTTTCCCGTCTGTTTTGCTCCAGCTTGTTCTCTGCTAGTTTCCCTGCTCGTTTTGTTTGGTGTTTACCCTCAATATCACTCTAGTTCTATTGTATAATGTGTATAATTGCAGTACTTATGCACATGAAAGTGTATAATCCTTGCAATCAAACTGAAATTTTTCCTAGACGGAAGGGTTAGTTTTCTATCCGGACTATAATCTGATTTCGTAGTCTTTCTGCATTTGTATTCTATATAAAAACACAAAATATATAATATTTTAAGAAATTAATAAAATATATAAAAATTAACAAAGTTGTTGATACATAGCATGAGAACTGGGTAGTGGTTTGACGAGCAATTTCTCGAGCTATTTTTCCGCTTCTCTTTTTATTTATTATTCTGTTATTATAACCAATCTTTTCTCACATCAGCAGCTTATATTACATTATGGTTTGACTGTGGTTTACTGAATTTTCATGATAGAAACAAGTCACTCTGATAATAGAAAAAGGAAAAAAAAAATGTGGCGGCAAATGGACAGGTGGACCAAAGCCATACCGACCGTTTACTGTGAGATTATGCAACAATAACGAGAAGTTTCACATGAAAATCGGAAAACTAGATCATGGAAACGAAAACTGTATATCTCGTTAACTATCCAGTCACATTAATACACTGTAAAGTACATGGCTGGGCTGCATGTTACTAGTACCACTCAATGTTGGTTGTGTCAGACGATACTTACTACTCACAGAAGAATATCTTTTGGCAAATCGCAGCAGAACTGCCCGTGACGTGATATTATATTAATTGTAAAAGGTAAGGTGCTTACTCCCAAAACTGGTACGAGCCGTTCTGTTCTTTGTATAAATTATCAACGCTCCAGCTTTCCAAAGGGAAATCTTTACTTCTGCAAAATAACTCTACTATTGTGAAAAAGAAATAACCTTAGAAAGAGGGAGACGAAGATACGCATCCGTTGCTCAAAAATAATATAGATTAATAAAGTTGTTTACGGGGCAACATTCATAAACAAATGCTTCACCAAGTTCTTGACGCGTCAGATTCGTATGTAAACTCTACCATTCGAGGGCTGCTTCTGCCTTCATGGTCAAGGGGAAGTCCTCGAAGCTTGAGACTGCATCCAAATCTGACGTGACAAGAACTGCGTGAAGCATTTGTTCAAGCATGTGGATTACTGCTGTGTCTATCGTCTGGTACAAGGCAGTATCGTTTATCTCTGTTACGAAGAGAAGTTACGGTACTAATATGAAATGATTCGGATAACAACAGCCACCTGTCAGCTGGCATTTCAGAACAGTCCGTGTGATGATAATGAGAAAAATTACGTCGAATAATCTAAATAAATCGTTACACCAACAAAAAAGCTTTAATTACAGCTACAACAATATGCGTACAGGGACGTATACTGCGTCAGACGATAGCTGCATGTGATCAGACTACCTTGGCGACTCATTAAGCGGTTCAGATGCTACAGCACAAATTAAAAATAAACGATATGCAAATTTATTCAGGCGTACACAAAGATTAAGTCGATTCGCATTACCTTTATTCCATTGTAGAAAGACTGAGATGCATGATTGATTTGATAAGAACATTAGCAGTTAATTGAAATGGCGATTAGTAAAATTGACTGTAAATCAAATGCTGTGTGAAATGTGGATAGTCTGATTGTACTACTGAAAAACCCAAAAGCGGCTTCAGAGTACCATTCGTTATTAATCAGTAGCATATTATTTAGATGTTAGCTTATTTTATATGTAGTTTTGAAATGATAGAGTTTATCTTTTAATGATTAAAAGAGAACCAACAGAGACAGAAAACATCTAAGGTCTCAAAATGTCCAGCATGGGCAGACGAATTAACTGTTATAGTAGACTTCATGTAATGATTTAAGTGATTGACCTTTTTCTACATTTTCAGTGGTAAGTCTGTGATTTTACATCTCGCTTACCCATCCCTTCCTCTAACAAATGGAAACCAATGATTGTGGTGTCATCTTTGGCTTCCGAAGCATCTGAGCCGATCCTAACGACCCTATTTGCAGTTGTGAATATTGCAATAACTTTGAACTATAGTTAATCGAAGCTCATCATGGGGGTGTAGGTGAACAAGAAGAGCAGTGCCACAATCATAACACTGCGAAGAGCCCAAATTTGACATCATAAATGCGATATATTCTCTATTCAGTATTTAAAAAATCTGCTCAAAACGAACATTACGTACTGAAATTAGAGCGAAAGAGTGCACTAATGTTCAAAATCACGTTCGTATGTTATCAAGCATCAGTTAAAACGAACGTTATAAATATGTAATCAATGAAGCTCCTGTAAATCTGAGATGACCGAGAGAGAGAAATGAGGAGAAAAGTGGAGCATGATGGCGCTTGCTTTATCTAGCCAGTAGGCCGTAGGATTTCGCCGTGTTGTGTCAAATACAGCTGGCGGTTGCCCACAAGGTCCTTTGTGAGGGCACGGGCGGTACATGTTGACTGCTCTACGACACCGACAAAAGTGAGATTGAGTGATCCCGCTGGGTCCTGTTTAAAAACTCGGTCTCAGCAACAAAACAGCAAACTGTCAGGGTAGGCAGTCTCAGTTTCCTAAATGTTGGCGATTATTCCTAATATCAGGCCTATTCGACGCAGCGTAACGGCCTACTAAAGACACTTACATAACTCACGCTTGTCTGTAGCTGTGTCCACGGAGGACAACAACAACTAATCTAGTGCGACAACTGTTTCACCTTACAATTCAGTAGCCCGCGCAGTAAAGATTTCACTATATTGCTCGTATATTTTAGCTTCCTGGTCAAGCAGCTTTTGTGTTTCGTCGGTATTGGTAAATTTTTTACCTCTTGTTTCATTTCACCGTTCGTGACAAAATGGTGTGCCGATGACAGCATATTTGTTCCAAGAACGTAATACAAATCTTCCGAAACGGTGATTGTTCTGTATAACTACTTGTATGATTCTCAGTGTGGTGTCACCGCCAGCCACCACACTTGCTAGGTGGTAGCCTTAAAATCGGCCGCGGTCCATTAGTATATGTCGGACCCGCGTGTCGCCACTGTCAGTGATAGCAGACCGAGCGCCACCACACGGCAGGTCTAGAGAGACGTACTAGCACTCGCCCCAGTTGTACAGTAGACTTTGCTAGCGAAGTCACACTGACAAATACGCTCTCATTTGCCGAGGCGATAGTTAGCATAGCCTTCAGTTAAGTCATTGGCTACGACCTAGCAAGGCGCCATAGCTTTGATAATTAATATTGTGAAGCATGTATCATTAAGAGCGATGTTCTACAAATGTGGATTAAAGTTAAGTATTACAGCAATTGCGTCCATTTTCTAAGTTCTCATTTTCTTTTAACTGTTCCAGACCTCATGCCAATCTGCGTGAGCTTAACGCGTGCATTTCGGCCTCCTCTAGAAACACAGTGTTGGCTCTTCTGCCAACACTACACTCAGTTTCTTCAATACTATACGAACATCCTATCTTTCGCTTATGTTGTTCTAGGTTCGTGACAAAAATATAAATAGGTTAATTCAGCACGATATGAATTAATAAATACGGACCTGCATGTATCACTTACTGGTTAAGGCGCTGGATTCGTGCGCGGGAGAATCGGGGTCCAGGGTACTGTCCAGGTGTTCTAATCTAGGTTTTCCATAGTTTTATTGACTGAAACCTCACTCACATAAATAATACGATGCCAGGTACATCGTCCATAGCCGGCCGGGGTAGCCAGGCGGTTCTAGGCGCTACAGTCTGGAACCGCGGAACCGCTACCGTCGCAGGTTCGAATCCTGCCTTGGGCATGGATGTGTGTGATGTCCTTAGATTAGTTAGGTTTAAGTAGTTCTAAGTTCTAGGGGACTGATGACCTTAGAAGTTAAGTCCCATGGTGCTCAGAGCCATTTTCAACTTTATTTATTTATCAATTTATTCATTCCCGTGAGATCACGGGCCATGATTCATCATAAGAGCATATGCAGCAGTCAAAAGATGTTGCAGGCACGAAGATGGCTAAAGAAAGTAAAATCTCTAATAGAACGAGGTAGAGAGAAAGCGATTGTTTCAAAGAGACTGTAACAGCAGATGAGAGAATATGCTGAATTGAGCAGAACTATCCTGAAATGTCTTCCAGAAGATCTGAGAGGAATCAGTGAAAATTTCGTAACTGGAATACCTTGAAACAAGGATATGAAAAAGATACCACAGTTCATGCGTAAGATAGAGACAGAAGAATAATTAATAAGAGCGAGAAAATTTTACAAGCGTTCCGAAATATCTTGGAATTTTTGTATGATGAAGGAAGAGAGCCCATGGCTTGACGAGATGTATAAGTCAAATCGGTATCAAGTAAGAGAAATGCGGCTGGAGATGATGGTATTTCAATAGAAATGGTTGAAGCCGGAAATAAAGAATAAAAGAACCTTGCTAAATTCTAGGATGCCCGCGAAGGAAGACAGTTCGATTTCACGAGAAAGGAGATATACGAGACACATACAGCTCTAATCTATTCAGCATCCTCTTTGTTACGTATAAGATATTCTCGAAAATTATCACCAACAACACACAAAAAATACATTAGATTTCAATCCTGAAAAGGAACAAGCTGGCTTTCAAAGTGGATCAGTGCAATGGACTATTTGCAAACAATCAATAAAATAATATGACGGACGAATGAATATTAATTACCACTTTGTCTGAGATTTATAAATTCTGGTATAGTGCTTGACTCAGAGTGAGCAAATTCTTAATTAACAGCGTAGAAAACAAAGAGATTCATTGACCTTATCTTAGTACACTTAAGAATATATTTCTTAAACTGGGAAAACTAAAACTCATCATTTGTGAGTGGAATAAGTTTGAACCACCCATTCTACTGCTTATTCTAGTGGGGACAGACTTCAACAACCAACGGAAGAGCGTGAGATACCATGGTTCAAATGGCCCTGAGCACTATGGGACTTAACATCTGAGGTCATCAGTCCACTAGAACTTAGAACTACTTAAACCTAACTAACCTAAGGACATCAAACACATCCATGCCCGAGGCAGGATTCGTACCTGCGACCGTAGCGGTCGCACGGTTCCAGACTGAAGCGCCTAGAACCGCTTGGCCACACCGGCCGGCGATACACCATGTATGATGGACAGCCTAAATGTCAGTTTAACAAAATTTAGAAAAAAAATCGTACAGATAAGCAATGAAGATGCAGAATCAGTTCATGAGTTACTCTTAGTACAGCTGAAGTCGACCAATTCATGAGCAGCAGAAGAAATAAACGCGAGAGTAAATATTGCCTAGAGTTTTCAGAACTAAGTTCCCAGTGAATTTTAGAAAGAACGTTTACGAAGTCTAGAAGAGGTTTGCATCCAGCAATGATTATAAAATATGTCATGACGACTTAAGGTTTTTTTTTTTTTTTGCGTTGTAGCTGACTCTGTCACGTGAGCTGTTAGCTGTTGAATTACTACCACCACTGCTCCAATTCAGACTGGCATGGCGCCTACAACGACCACTGTTGCAACTATTACTACTGCTACTAATATGACTATTACCGCTGGCTGTTACTCTTTGACCGAGATTGTTAGCGCAGTGGTTCGCACATTGGACTCACATTGGGGAGGACTGTGGTTCAAACTCGTGTCACGCTATCCTGATTTAGGTTTTCAGTGATTTCCCTAAATCACTTAAGGCAAATGCTGGGATGGTTCCTTTGAAAGGGCACTGTTGCTATCCTTCTACTTCCTTCCCTTATCCGACATTGTGCTCCGTCTCTAATGACTTCCTAGTCGACTGGACTTTAAACACTAATTTCTTGTTCAAATTTGTGTGAAATCTTATAGGACTTAACTGCTAAGGTCATCAGTCCCTAAGCTTACACACTACTCAACCCAAATTGTTGTAAGGACAAACACGTACACACCCATGTACGAGGAAGGACTCGAACCTCCGCCGGGAGCTGCCGCACGGTCCATGACTGCCGTGCCCAAGACCGCTCGGCTAATCCCGCGCGGCCCACTAATTTTTTGCTCCTCCTTCCTGTTATTCTGTGATAAATATTCTATGATGCCTCCAAGGTGTCAGCCTAGGCACACGTGCTTGCTATAATAACAACACTGTAGTACACGGGAAAGCGTTGTCGTTGATATGAGGGTGTAGCATTACTTAAATATACCTATTATTTGGTGTGATAAATGGCAGCTTTTCCCAAACGTAGAAAAATGTAAGTCAATGTAGACGAGTAGAAAAAAAATCCCGTGATGTTATATTACAAATTAGTGGTGTGCTGCTTGGCGTAGTTACGTCTATTAAATATCTAGGCTTAACGTTGCAAAACAATATGAAATGGATCGAGCACGTGAGGTGTTCAGCAGAGAAGGCGAATGCTCGACTTCGGTTTATTGGGTGCATTCCAGAAAACTGCTAGTCAACTCTAAAGGAGTCTGCGTATAAAACACTTGTACGACCCATTCTCGAGTGCTGCTCGAGTATTTGGTGTCCCCAGCATTAAACGAAGGCATGGGACAAATTCAGAAGAATGCTGCAAGATTTATTCCCGGTAGGTTCGATTAACACGTGAATGTTACGGAAATGCTCCGTGAACTCCAATTGGAATCCCTGGAGGACAGACGACTGTTGCAAAAGCTTAGAGAACCGACGTTACAGACCGACGGCAGAACGATTCTACTGCTACCAACGTACATCTAACGTAAGGATCACTACTACCAAATACGAGAAATTAGGGTTCGTACACAGGCATACACACAGTTGTTTTTTATTCGTTCAATTTGCGAGTGAAACAGAAAAGTGGATGACTAGCAGTGGCAGAAAGTGCCCCAGGCAATGCACCGTATGGTGGCTTGCGAAGTGTTTTCGCAGATATGGATGTAGATATCTATATCTTAAACGGCAGTTCCTACAAAAAGCCATATCTCGTCTTACCAACGAGTTCTCAGGGAAATAGCCGTGCGCCGTGCGGTCTGTGGCGCCTTGCCACGGTTCGTGCAGCTGCCCCCGTCGGAGGTTCGAGTCCTCCCTCGGGCATGGGTGTGTGTGTGTGTGTCTTGTCCTTAGCGTAAGTTAAGTTACATTACGTAATGTGTAAGTCTAGGGACCGATGACCTCAGTAATTTGGACTCATAGAACTTACCAGAATTTCCAAATTTCTTCAGGGTACTATCCAGATCTGTTAGGTTGCCTTTAAATGGCAGGTCCTCACCGCTAACTACCAGCCAGGAATGAATCTCTGCACTACTGGCGTCCTTCTTCAAACCAAGGATCTTCTCTAACGATCACCGCCATCTTGGTGACCACCAAGAATTACCGTTTGAAAAGCGTTGCCTTGAAATTATCGTGGCTCGAATTTACTCATGTACAGAGGAAATAATATTAAGTAATTATTGTCTCTCGTCTTGGGGACACACGGATACTCGGTAGGCAGGGTATTTTTAATTTCAAATTAGAACTTATTTCCTTAGTGAAATGAATGTAGTGTAAGAGGGGATTTCCGTTTCACTGCAGTGCTGCAGCGTATATGAAACCTAGCGCGGCTCCGATGCGGGTTAAGAAACACTAGCATGTAGACAAGGGGATGGTGTTGCCTTCGAATGAAACATTTTTCATCGCCCCTTATACACTCACGTTCCGGAAACACAAAACACCTTGGACTACTAAAGACAGGACGTTCATATTCGCAGGACAAGTACATTAGTATGTTCTGCAGAAATGATTAGCATTTCCGTCACCTCGGTTGAGCATCAGTCCTGTTGCCTAGTAGGCACAGGGTCCACCTTGGGCACTAATAACTTTGCTCCATGCGTGACGACATCGATGTGTACGGTGCCATGTGGTACAGCTATCCATGGTGCATGGTGCATGATGCATGATGCATTGGATCACAGCGCTGCACTCGTCATTTCACCATGTCCCATACCTTTTCGATTGGTGACAAGTCTTGTGATCTAGCGGGCCAGAGCAAAAGGCTGATTTGTGGTTGCACCCAGTAGCACCCCCACACAATGAAGGCTTGAGTTGGTGCTGTATGTCTTCTGCGAATGCTCTCACAGGTGAAGCTCCCCCTGTCAGTGGCGAACCAAAACGCAGCCATCAAACAATCAGGATCTGAAACTTCCTGGCAGATTAAAACTGCGTGCCCGACCGAGACTCGAACTGGGAAACTTAGCCCTTCGCGGGCAAGTGCTCTACCAACTGAGCTACCGAAGCGCGACTCACGCCCGGTACTCACAGCTTTACTTCTGCCAGTACCTCGTCTCCTACCTTCCAAACTTTACAGAAGCTCTCCTGCAAACCTTGCAGAACAAGGTTTCAGGAGTGCTAGTTCTGCAAGGTTTGCAGGAGAGCTTCTGTAAAGTTTGGAAGGTAGGAGACGAGGTACTGGCAGAAGTAAAGCTGTGAGTACCGGGCGTGAGTCGTGCTTCGCTAGCTCAGTTGGTAGAGCACTTGCCCGCGAAAGGCTTAGTTCCCGAGTTCGAGTCTCGGTCGGGCACACAGTTTTAAACTACCAGGAAGTTTAATATCAGCGCATACTCCGCTGCAGAGTGAAAATCTCATTCTGGAATCAGGACCTGGATTGGTCGGAAAAGTGGACGACGCGCACGTAATCCATGCCGTAATAGACGGCGACGGACTGTCGCTCCTGATATGACTAGCGTACGATGAGTTACACTGTTCCACGGTAGTACCAGATCCGAGGAGGACGTAGCTCTGTCCTGCAATGCCATTCGGATGAGGTGTCGATCTTTTCGCGGGTTGGTGTGGGTTGGGCGATCTGACCCATCTCGTCGTGTTCCACTGTCTTCCGTGAACCTTTCTGCACACACATGTTACACAGCTGGAACACTTCTTGCCACACGAGCAGCGGTTTCCGGAATGAATGCATCACATTCTCTCATGCCAATAATGCGCACGCTTTCGAGCTCACTGATTTGATGGTACGGTTCGTGTATACGTCTGCGACGGTTCTTGCACGTGTGCTTAAGTCACTCTGATCTATTACCTCCGGTTTATGGTGACAACGAGATCCGCAGGAGCATTTTACCGGTCTGTGGTGTTGCCTCGCGATATCGATATTGACCACGAATCCGCGGTCCGACAGAAGCTAATCATTTCTGCAGAATACAATAAAGTACATTTCTGTAAATATGAACGTCCTGTCTCTAGTATTTCAAGGTGTTCTGTCTTTTTCTGGACACGAGTGTATAACAGTTTGACGTAAGTCAGTGACCTTTAGGATGCGAGCATATTTAAGGTGAGGCGCACTGCACCTCATGGTCTAACTCGTTTTCGCGTTTGAAGGAGCCCACACTGTGTCAGTGGTAGCAGAGAAGTTCAATCTCGGTAAACTGTGCATTCACCCTGTGTGATAGTCTGTAGAACTCTAAATTTGTGTGGATCGCAGTATAGGTCAACTTAGAAATTGTCCCGGAGTTAGTCTCAGAGCATCGCACCTGTTTGCTGAATTCTTGAACCTTATGTATACTATGGTATCTGTGTCAAGGGGCATTTTGTGTTAAGAGCGGGTGAGTTGGTATTAGTTAAAATCGGACCCAGGGAATAAACCCTGAAATTTCGTTTCTGAAGATACAAACTTTCTCCAGTCAGGATGACTTCATTTTTCATATTAATATAGCTTGGGCACGAATACCAGTGCACGTGAAATTTAACGATGTTACGAAATAAGCTCTGGGTAGTGACTATACCATATAATAAAGCTGATACAGTCTAAAGAAAACTACTATATATTCGCTTAATGTTTTGAAATGTTGCGGTAAACGAGGCTTGTTATCTTCTTTCTTCTTTCCCCATGCTGTATCCGGCATTTGCACGATATCGACATGTTAATTCGGATTTGTCAGTGTTAGTGGTAGAGGGTGGCTGGATGCCCTTCCTCTCGCTACCCCTTTCCCCTGAGACGCTATCTGTGTACCTCATCCGTCTGCGTCTAGTGCTCTCTCAACTGAAAGCGTGAGAACGATTTTCGAAATGGTTGCGAATCTGAGCGTACCCTGAAGTAAACCGACAATCCTATTACTTGAATACTCGAAGCAGTGCAGTTCTAGCAGTTTAAAACTGTGTGCCGTGCAGGGATAGCTCAGTCAGACTGTTTTCAAAATTATTACGGTGACATCTACATCTACATGGATACTCTCCAAATCACATTTACATAATTTTCTATTATTCCAATTTCGTATAGCGCTCGGAAAGAATAAATACCTATATCTTTCCGTACGAACGCTGACTTCCCTTATTTTATCGTGGTGATCGTTCCGCCCTATGTAGGTCGATGTCAACAAAATATTTTCGCATTGGGAGGATAAAGTTGGTGATAGGAATTGCGTGAGTAGATTCCGTCGCAACGAACAACGCCTTTCTTTTAATGATTTCCAGCCCAAATCCTGTATCATTTCTGTGACACTCTCTCCCATAGTTCGCGATAATACAAAACGTGCTGCCTTTCTTTGAACTTTTTCGATGTACTCCGTCAGTCCTACCTGGTAAGGATCCCACACCGCGCAGCAGTATTCTAAAAGAGGACGGACGGGCGTATTGTAGGCAGTCTCCCTAGTAGGTCTCTTATGTTTTCTAAGTGTCCTGACAGTAAAACACAGTCTTTGGTTAGCCTCCCCCACAACATTTTCTATGTGTTCCTTCCAGTTTAAGTTGTTCGTAATTATAATACCTAGGTATTTTGTTGAATTTACGGCTTTTAGATTAGACTGATTTATCGTGTAACCTAAGTTTAACGAGTTCCTTTTAGCACTCATGTGGATGACTTCACACTTTTCGTTATTCAGGGTTAACTGCCACTTTTCGCACCATTCAGATATCTTTTCTAAATCGTTTTGCAGTTTGTTTTGATCTTCTGATGACTTTATTAGTCGATAAACGACAGCGTCATCTGCAAATAACCTATGACGGCTGCTCAGTTTGTCTCCCAAATCGTTTATATAGATAAGGAACAGCAAAGGGCCTATAACACTACCTTGGGGAACGCCAGAAATCACTTCTGTTTTACTCGATGACTTTCCGTCAGTTACTACTAACTGTAACCTCTCTGACAGGAAATCACAAATCCAGTCAGATAACTGAGACAATATTCCATAAGCACGCCATTTTACTATAAGCCGCTTGTGTGGTACAGTGTCAAAAGCCTTCCGGAAATCCAGGAATACGTAATCGATCTGAAATCCCTTGTCAATAGCACTTCATGTGAATAAAGAGCTAGTTGTGTTTCACAGGAACGATGTTTTCTAAACCCATGTTGACTGTGTGTCAATAGACCGTTTCCTTCGAGGTAATTCATAATGTTCGAACACAATATACGTTAACGATATGGGCCTGTAATTTGGAGGGTTACTCCTAATACCTTTCTTGAATTTGGTGTGACCTGTGCAACTTTCCAGTCTTTGGGTATGGATCTTTCTTCGAGCGAACGGTTGTATATGATTGTTAAGTATGGAGCTAATGCATCAGCATACTCCGAAAGGAACCTAATTGGTATACCGTCTGGACCGGAAGACTTGCTTTTATTAAGTGATTTGAGTTGCTTCACTACTCCGAGGATATTTACTTCTACGTTACTCATGTTGGCAGCTGTTCTCGATTGGAATTCTTGAATATTTACTTCGTCTTCTGTTGTGAAGGCATTTCGGAAGGCTGTGTTTAGTAAATTCGCTTTGGCAGCACTGTCTTCGATAGTATCTCCATTGTTATCGCGCAGAGAAGGCATTGATTGTTTCTTGCCGCTAACATACTTCACATACGACCAGACTCTCTTTGGATTTTCTGCCAGGTTTCGAGACAAAGTTTCGTTGTGGGAACTGTTATAGGCGTCTCGCATTGAACTCCGCGCTAAATTTCGAGCTTCTGTAAAGGATTGCCAATCTAGGGGGTTTTGCATCTGTTTAAATTTGGCATCTTTGTTTCGTTGTTTCTGCAACAGTGTTCTAACCCGTTTGTTGTACCAAGGAGGATTAGCTCCATCGTTTGTTAGTTTATTTGGTATAAACCTCTCAATTGCTGCCGTTACTATTTCTTTGAATCTAAGCCACATATGGTCTACACTTATATTATTAATTTGGAATGAGTGCAGATTGTCTTTCAGGAAGGCGTCGAGTGAATTTTTATCTGCTTTTTGGATTAGGTATATTTTTCGTCTATTTTTCGAGGATTTGGGGATAACAATATTCAGTCTCGCTACGCCAACCCTGTGTTAACTATATATCGGTTTTGATGCTGATTATTGACTCAGGATTATTTGTTGCTAAGAGGTCAAGTGTGTTTTCACAACCGTTCACTATTCACGTGGGCTCATGAACTAACTGCTCGAAATAATTTTCAGAGAATTCGTTTAGCACAATTTCGGATGATATTTTATGCGTACCTCCGGAATTAAACATGTATTTTCGCTAACATATCGAGGGTAAATTAAAGTCACTACCAACTATTATCGTATGAGTCGGGTACGTGTTTGAAATCAAACTCAAGTTTTCTTTGAACCTTTCAGCATCTGCATCATCCGAACTGGAAGGTCGGTAAAAGGATCTAATTATTATTTTATTCCGGTTGCCAACAATGACCTCTGTCAAACTAACTCATAGGAAGTATCTACTTCTAACACCAACAAACACGCCACCGCCAACCGTGTTTAGCCTATCTTTTCGGAACTCCGTTAGGTTCTTCGCAAAAATTTCGGATGAGCTTATATCCTGCTTTAGCCAGCTTTCAGTGCCTATTACGATTTGCGCATCAGTGCTTTCTATTAGCACTTGGAGCTCTGGTACTTTCCCAACACAGCTACGACAATTTACAACTGTAATACCAGTGGCTCCTGTATCTAGGTTCTTCCTGTGTTCAGCCTATATCCTTTCTGACTTAAGACCTCTAACCTAAAAAACCGCCGAATCCACGCCACACAGCCCCTGATAGTCGTGTAGCCGCCTCCTGCGTATAGTGGACACCTGACTTATTCTGCGGAACCCGAAACCCAACCACCCTTCGGCGCAAGGAATCTGCAGTCTACACGGTCGCAGAACCGTCTGAGCCTCTGATTCAGACCCTCTTCTCAGTTCTATACCAGAGGTCCGCAATCGGTCCCATCGACTATGCTGCAAATGGTCAGCTCTGCTTTCATCTTGCAAGCAAGACTGGCAGCCTTTACCACTTCTGTCAGCCGCTCGAAACCAGAGAGAATCTTTTCTGATCCAAAGTGACACACATCATTGGTACCGACGTGAGCAACCACCTGCAGTTGGCTGCACCCTGTGCTCTTCATGGCATCCAGGAGGACGCTCTCCATGTCTGGAATGGCTCCACACGGTATGCACACGGAGTGTACATTGGTTTTCTTACCCTCCTTGTCAGTCAAGTCCCTAAGGGGCACCATAACGCGCCTAACGTTGGAGCTCCCAACTACCAATAGTCCCACCCTCTGCGATTGCCCTGATCTTGCAGGCTGAGTGGTTTCCTCTGAAACAGGACAGGTGACAGCATCTGGCTCAGCGACAGTGTCAGCCACAGACAGCACCTGGAACCTGTTTGTCAGACAAACCGCGCAGGCCTTACGTGCGGCCGCCTCGGAAGTCTTTCGCCGCCTGCTTCGCCCCGGGGCGTCCTCCCACTCGACCGCAGGTGAGGGGTCAGCCTCAGTGCGAGCTGTAACTGGGTTGGCCGCCGGTGAGGACCGATCGGAGGGCTATGACGCGCTGGACGTCCGTTGGATCCCCACGGCCGGCCCACAACAGTGGTCCCCACCCACTGCAGCCTCAAGCTGTGTAACAGAACCCATCACAGCCTGAAGCTGAGAGCCAAGTGTCACCAACTCGGCTCGCATCCGCACACAACAATCGCAATCCCTGTCCATACCAAACACCGTGGGAAACTAAACTATGCACATAAACGAACTATCGGCACGTGCTGCGCAACTCTAATGTAGACCATGACGAAAACGCACGAGCTGTGTCTAGTAATACGCAGGTATTCAATAACCTAACTACCGAAGCAGTCAGGTGGAACTAAATAATTTGCCCCTGATAAGGAACTTGTTTTATATCACAAAATCGGTTTGGTTTCTGACGCAAACGAAAACGCGAGAACTGTGGCTATTAGATTTTAAATTTACACGCAGAAACTCAAGAAACAAAGACTATTAAAGCACACAGATGATATAATAAAATTCACTCCTAGCTAAGAACTCGTAAATGTCCCAAAAGCGGTTTACTTATCTGTTGCTGCGACTGTCGCGGTCGGCTACTGCTGCCTGACATCAACTGAGACTCACGAGAAAACCGTGCTGCGAACGTCGGCTTGACTGAAAACGAACAGTAGGCTGTTCATGAGTCCCATTCTTATGGAAGTGGATTAAAGTTAAAATTGTAGTGGTATTAAAAACAACAATGGCTGAAATTAACGTCAAGAAGATGATGTAAGTGGATTTCAAAAAATTCCTCGTTTCAAAGACGGGAACAGTCACGTGTCTTAGATACTCCTACTTAAACTACGTCATCAACAATGGAGTGAATCTGAGACTGAATTGAAACTACACATGATGCAAGGAAGAGGCCAATCTGTCAACATCAACTTGAAAAGGAAGAATTTTGCCCGTTTATATAGTTTTTATAATTACAAGGCTATTTTAAAAAGGGAAACACCAAAAAAGTGCGTTTCACATGGGGTTTCAAGTTTATGTAGAAAATGAATTAGCTCCGTAATTTCAATTGAAACAAGAATATGTTTTAATGTGGTTAAAACAAACAAACAAAAATGTAGTTGAAGAAAAAGATGACGGTAGAAAACCTGCCAGCGAAAATATCTTAGTATCGAGCCCAAGTCCGGCCCACAATTTGAATTTTCCAGGAAGCTTCAATTCAGTGCCCACTAAAAAGCAGAGTGAAAATTCAGCCTCGAATATTATTCAGATTTATTCGGTTTGTCGCCCATTTTTTGAAGTGTAAAACAATTCACAACAGTGAAAATCTATTTAATATGCAACCACCAAAGCCTATAACAAAAAAACAAATGGTTCCACAAAAACTATAGTTGAAAATGTACTCAGGTGTAGTTGCCGACATTGTGGGGAGAAAGTAGCGTAGAGTCCTTGTGTTGCTCTTTCACGACATTTAGTGAACCCATAGACGAAATGTGTATTGGCAGACTCTCCATCAGTAACCAATCCCTACTGATGCATTTCACTGTTAACGTTAGTACTAACTCTGTTTTACAAATAAACCCAATAGACAACTGAACTGTATTAAATGCATGCTGTAGGACGAAGAGCAGCGTGAGCATCACTATTGTGTTAACAGGAAGTACTGAGAGTGAAACGACACACACTGGGTATAGCGTCGACATTTGCACGGTTGTGCAGATATTTCAAGTGGAATGTAGATACAAAGAAAAATGTGCTAAGAAATAAAAGGAATGCAATTACTTTGCAACAAAACCAACCACTGGAGACTATACGTGCATTATACAAAAATACTCAGTGTAATATCTCCACTACGGAGATCCTTCTGGAACACAAATGGGTATCACTGACGTTCCTTTCGAGAAGCAATATTGAGAAAATTTAGAGAACCGGCAGTTGAGGCTGAATGCAGAATGATTCTAGTACTGTCAACGTACATTTCGTATAAGGTCCATGAAGATAAGGTTAGAGAGATTAGTGGTCGTACGGAGGCATATAGATAGTCGTTTTCCCCTCCCTCTATTTGAGAGAGGATCAGGAAAGGAAATGACTAGCAATGGTACACGGTACCCTCCGCCACGCACCATACGGTGGCCTGCTGAGTATGCGTGTAGATGCAGATGTAGAAAAACCATCGGCATTTTCGATGGGGTTCGGGTTCACCCTGTGTTACTAAATTTACCCCTGGAAGAGTCTCTGAAATTGTTACATATTAAATATCTTAAGTTTAAATACGATGTAAAACGCTTTATGGATAAACTGTAAAGAAGTATTTTAGTGGAAAGTACACAATTTTAAACATGAAGTTAACGAATTTTATCACAATGGTCTCTCCTATAACCATCCATGTATCGTATAATGAACTTACGTGATCTGAAGAAAAGTATGACTGACCAGTGAGGCAACAAAATGTATTTCGCCTCTCTTTAAGGGTGTTTACCATTGTTATTTTCAGACAATAATTTTCTTCTTGGGAAGAGGCCAGACGTGGTAAAGAACGAAATATGTGAAAACTGCTGATTATTTCCACGCTTATTTATTTCCCAGTGTAGAAAGACACTTAATTTTCAACAGAGAGTGTGGTGACGGTACTCACTACTCCAGAGAGTACCGCACTAAAATCGGTAAGATTCGAAGCGCAGCAGCTGTATGGGTTGGCAGTACGAACTATACCGAGGTCCGCCAGAGGCCGCAGTTGACAACCAATGTCTATCACGTGTGTGAATAGCGATTGGTCGATACCTCGTTAAACACTGGAGCACTAAGCTAAGGCGTACCGTTCTCTTCAGCGCGCCCAGGCGTGTACAGTCTCCAGTTACCACCGACTGTACCAGCTGCATTGTTTGTCCGTCGTCTCCGAGACTTAGGCTCCATAGGCATCGTAGGCTAGCTCTGGACTCTACGTAGGCATCACTCAGAGGCACAGTGAGAGGGCTTTAACATTTTAGAGGACCTGTAATAATTTCGGACGTCTGGTACTGTAGGACATTTCACAAGAAGCAGCATCATTTAAGTTGAGTATTTGTTTATCTATAATAAATATTATTTTATTACTAATTGTTGGGACTCTTTTTGATTGAAGATAACCTAATCCTCCTTCATTCCCACCAGAGGGCACATCTTTGTGAAACCCTCACTTCCAGCCCTTTCGTGCGTCCTCTGTCACTGCAATATTTTGCTGTGTATTTGTTGACGAAAGCAACAAAAAGTTCAACACAGCAGCTACAGTGACATCGTATTTCATTAAAAAGAAATCTTCCCCCGGTAATATATCGTTGTGTACATTTCTTTCAGTGCAAAAGTGATAAAAGACGTATATTGTGTTATTGATAATCTATGAACAAACTGGTAGATTTGGTTTTGTGGTTCAAATGGCTCTGAGCACTATGCGACTTAACTTCTGAGGTCATCAGTCGCCTAGAACTTAGAACTAATTAAACCTAACTAACCTAAGGACATCACACACATCCATGTCCAAGGCAGGATTCGAACCTGCGACCGTAGCTGTCGCTCGTTTGGTTTTGTGTCCTGAAATAGAATCGATAATTGTGAAAGTATAAACTTTAATAATTATCTGAACTTTTCAGAAGATTAAACTTCGAGAAAGGTAGAAAATTCCTTATATTAGATATTATGACCGTGTAAGAGAAGCTGCGGATGCCTACTCATAACACTCTACACAAAATATAGTTCTTCGTCCCTTCTCGCAACAACTGCGAAATATGTGTGATACTATGATACTAGATGTGACAGAAATCCAGATTTACGCAGTAAGAAAAGCATATTAACTACTATTTACTGGTTAGTCAATAGGATTACATAAGTCAGATTTAGATCAGTATTTCCGATCAATATTTTACTGATAAGTTGGTTAACGTTAAGCTTGAAACATACAACCAGATGAAGGTTTCTAGCATTAAAATTCATTACATCATTTTCAACAGTGCAAATCCCTTTCATAGCCTTAACACTGGAGTGAACGATTTCCTACCTACTTATTAATAGCTAATATCGTGCGAACTGTCAATGCATTCTCCACAGAAACTTAAAGCGGTCCGAGTGCTAATGTTTCTGAAAGCTGCTGCTTCTGCGATTTTCAGGTGTTTTTCTTCATTGAATCCGAGCCACTGAAACAACGCCATTGGATACGTTGTTGACGATACACCGATGAAAAAAGTTTGAGATTTCTAAATTAAAAAGAAAAATTCGAAACCATACACTAACCCTTAAAGGCATGGAAGAGCTTTATTTGCGTATCGACTGGTACTAAAACTGAAACTATTAAGCAATATTCAATACTATCGCCGCATCTTTAATGATTATTTATTGCAGATATTCACCTTAAATCTAAAAGATCTTTTCTCAGAGATAAGACACCAGGATATAGCTTCATTATTGACAAGAGACTATACCATTCGCTTTAGTGAAACTTTCTCAACTTTTGCATTTAGTAATTTCGGAAATAATTGGAAGGCTAAACAAACTGTATCTTTAGAGAGTTAGTATATTATTAGTTAATTTGATTTTAAAGGAACAAATATAATACGACGTACGCGTTACATAAAAACACTATTCGAGTATCTAAAGTATCAGATACCTCATTAGGATGAAATTAAACAGTGAGACTTTTTTTATATTCTTTTTCTTGCAGCAGAGAAGTGGTCTCCGACGGACCACATATCTTGCGTCCGGGAGAGAGGCTTCCGCCGATGACAGCTGTCCTGGCCCACTTTTCTTAATTAAACAGGTTCCCGTCGAGAGATATAAATCATTCCATCACGCTTCTGCCTGCTTCGTTGTAACAGCTACACAGAATGAGCTCCGACTATCGCCTTCCTTGTTTCTATACCCACCGATGGCTTCGGCAGGGTACAGTAATGAAATGCAAGTCAGCAGCTGGATTTCACAGGCACACAACTTGCTTTTCTCTTCTACCTACGGGTCACATTTGGATTTAATTAAGGTGGAATGCCTTACCTTCTCGGCATACCTATATGTGTGTCTTTTTGTATACAATTTTGTGTTGATTATAGTAGATACAGGTAAGGAACTGTGGTACACTACATTTGTGCGTATTCTTCTTATTTAATTTTCTAGTAATTTGTATGATGTAATTAAAGTTACATTATTCGCAGGGCTTATCGCTAATTATATCGTACTGACGGTCCAAACATTTTTTATAATAGCAAGTATTTATTCATTTACAGATGCGCATAATTTAATTGTATTCAAGTTTTAAAATGAGATGTATTTAATTTTATTGAAGGAATAATAATATTTGTTGATCATGTCATTGTGCTTATTTACGGAACTTTACACATCTTTTAGAGAATATCATTTGCAGTACTGAAATTGTAACAATGTACCGAGAACTGTATGGTATAAGGTTTGACAAGAAAAAATCCATTCGCCGCGTCACTGTTCGATATGCGTTTGATCATTACGGACTTCGTACATATTTTTACAACTGGAAACCCTTCCTTTCACTACTGTATCAGTAATTTATTTGTTCCATAAATTATAAACTTCATAATGAAGAACGTGTCACACATTGGTCTCAAAAAAAGTTTGGCTCCACCTGCATGTCTTAGAATATGAGTGAGATTAGTTTAAAAAGCAACAAATGAAAGACGATGCAGTATAAAATTAAAAATACTGTGAAATTAAAAGAAAATAATCAAAATAAAGACACAATATTGCAGTGCCTGTGTAAGCAAAAAGTACTATGTAATGTTCCTTTGGACATGCGTGCACGGATATCCGAAACTGTTAAGGCAACTGTTCGCGACAAGGCTGATATATGGGTTGTAATCCCGGTATTTCATAGCTGCTGTAGTCGCATGCATGTCCGAAGGACCATTGCATCGTACATCTTACAAAAACGTCTGCTGCAATATCGTATTTATCCGCCGATACCAGGCTACCGACTTTCGACTGAATGTCTCCACTGTACGGAAATTACAGTAAGTGTACGAGTGCTTGTTAATGAAACACGAAAAACGATATAAGGAAGTTTGAGTCTGGACGTGAAGCGTGCACGGATAGCCGAATGGTTAAGGCAACTAATAGCGACTAGCGGAAAATCTGGGTTCAAGATCCGGTCCGACTCAAATCGTCAATGTCGTCTTTCCGGTTTTAAGGTCCCCGTATTTGCAACTGTGAATGCATTTCATGTAAGTAAAATAAAGGCTGTCTGTTCTCAAGCACACATATTTGCACATCTGCGAAATCGAAATCTGCTGCTGATTCGATCATCCCAGACCCGACATCCATAACGAGGTCGAGACGTTGCTGCTCACACCTAATGCACTCTCTTCGGCGCCTCTCCTTACGTCATCCAGTGTGTGAGAAGGGTTCCTGTGACGTTCCACTGTTCCCATCCGTGATGGTGAAACAATCGTCTTCATTTCATAAGATACGAATGACGTGTACTCGTGGATTATTGTTTTCGTAGACGAAACTGTAATTCTGGACACCAATTTCGAGGATTCAGTCCCGATATTGCACAGTTTTCAAATTTCTTCCGATATCGATGAGAGGTATCCGACGTTCATCAGTGATATCGACCCAGAACATCAGTAACCAAGCCTCTTGCTGAGCCCTACACACTGCCCGCCTGAGAGCTGCCTTTGTACTTTACGCCTCCACACTCTTCTACGACAACGGTCATATGTCAGACAAATCCCACAATTTTCAGTCAATAGAATCTCACCTTCAGTGTTCAAGATACCAATTTAAGAGTTCCTTAGTAACCTTATTCGAACACAACGGTTCCGAAGGGACTGGCTGCCAAATTTAGTGGTTTTATGGAGACGGTTGCGTACTGCAAGTGTCCATACAGGTCTCTTCTCCATTACTATCAATAAGGCGGCGTGGAGTTCTGTTATCTTCAATGCACTACGAGTCACAGCTTGTTGTTAGCGGTTATCAGCGAATGCCCTTCATTTTTTAGTACCTCTTAATAGCGAACGATTGTTCCAATGGCGTCGCTGAGGTGTAACTTAATTCGGCAGGCAATTTATCCTGCTTGGAATTTTTCTTACCATAAAGCAGCATTGCACGCAGAAACTCAGCTTGAAATTATACTCAGAGCCATGTTGAGAGACAAAACAGTGTTTGCAAGCACATTGCCCTGTTCATTACTGGACAGGCAGCATGCCCTACTGAACTGTACTCGAAATGCAGACTTCCTATCGTTTCAATTATACACGTAGCTACATCAGTTATGCAAGTCATGAAGGCGGTGTGAAACTACATTTTGAACCGCGTGTGTGTTGGATCATTTGCAGATATATGATTAACTTCTCCCTTAAATTCTAGAACTCCATAATTTGATTCACAAGATATTGCCAATGAGAAACTATTTCCATGCGTCGTAAAACGCCTGTACGTCACAAATTTCGTTTCGGTTCAAAATCAAATCTATATACAGAAGCATCTTTCAGACTGTTCGAAGCCTAAAATAGAATCTCGAGGCACTAAATACAGCAGTGAAGATATTCCATCTACAGCTTTGTTGAATGGATAACGTGTTTATGAGCTCTCTCGCTATTGAGTCACTAATGACAAGAAAATCTGCATTAGTTACTGTAATACTCTACGAACAACTGCGTGGCAGAAGCGAATTTAGCATAAGGTCGGAGAATATTATGCATGTTTATCAAACTACATTCGTAATGTCTTGCCCGACAGCTAAATCATTGTATTGGGAACGAGGAACGAAGGGGGTTGTTTAGAGCTCGCAGAATCAGCATGAATTATTAGAGTCGTAGTAATTCCTCCTACTTCTTTTTCGTGGTCTTTATCCCGAGAAGAGGAATTTGTGGCACAACTTGACTAGATGAAGGGATCGGTTGGTAGGACATGTTCTGGGGCATCAAGAGATCACCAATTTGGTAATGAAGGACAGTGTGGAGGGTGAATTCCGTAGAGGGAGACCAGGAGATGAATACACTAAGCCGATTCAGAAAGATGTAGGGTGCGATAGTTACTTGGTGATGTAGAAGCTTGCACAGGATAGAGTAGCATGGAGAGCTGCATCAAAACAGTCTCCGGAATGAAGAGCACAACAACAACAACAACAACAACAACCCTCATTTTCTCTGCGGACGACGAAGGTGTATACATCTGTCTAAGCATAGTGTAAACCCCGGCGAAAATGTAAGAATGTATTCTAAATGTAAGTGAAGTGGGACGGTGAGAACTAGCCCGGTATTCACGGAGGCCGATGAGGGAAACCGGAGCGGATTCTATCAGGGGCCGGGGAGTCTCCACGAATTCTGGAAGCGGAGTGCTAACGTGTGTGGCTGTCCGATTGGTTCTCAGTCGTAATGACTCATTATCATTATTCATCCATACTCGATATGAAAGTTACGTAAGTCACATTACTGACATTTGGAATACTGCCAGGTGATGATAAAGTGTGTAACGCCTAAATGGTCAGACAAATTCAAAGCCGACTGGTTACTTTGCTCACATAGTCAGAAAAGGGAATAATTATTACCGCACCTTGTTGCTGTTGAGTGGCGCTACAGTCTGGAGCCGAGCGACCGCTGCGGTCGCAGGTTCGAATCCTGCCTCGGGCATGGATGTGTGTGATGTCCTTAGGTTAGTTCGGTTTAATTAGTTCTAAGTTCTAGGCGACTGATGACCTCAGAAGTTAAGTCGCATAGTGCTCAGAGCCATCTGAACCACTTGTTTTGTTGAGTGGGATGGAACTCATTACCATGAGCCCGCATTTTGTGACATCCATTTCGTTTTTCTGTACATTAGTCCGGTTGGTATTAGAGATAAACTCATGTGTTTGTTTTTGAGTTTCTCAGCATCTAGTACCAGAGGATCAATCATTGCGACATTTATAAAACTGCATTTCCACGAGGCAGAGTATGGTTTTATACACTACGATGACGAAGACATTTACAAGAAATAGACTGTGTGATGCAGCTGCGCTGACAACGTACTATTAACTTGCATTGTTATTTGATTGTTAACAATAAAATCATCAGTTACCAAACGTAAAAGAAGAGTTTTTGCTACCTGTGAATACCTGTCCATCTCTTACGTTCCTCTCCGTATCTATATGCGTACCTATCTGTGTATCTGTCTTCTCCCATTGCTGTTGAAAACCACGCTAAGCAACCAATTTATGCTACCCGCACATGTAAATCTGTTTTTTTTATTCTCTATTTCGTTTTAGGGATTTCAATAACTTTTCCGTGGCCAGCCGCGGTGGTCTAGCGGTTCTAGGCGCTCAGTCCGGAACCGCGTGACTGCTACGGTCGCAGGTTCGAATCCTGCCTCGGGCATGGATGTGTGTGATGTCCTTAGGTTAGTTAGGTTTAAGTAGTTCTAAGTTCTAGGGGACTGATGACCACAGACGTTAAGTCCCATAGTGCTCAGAACCATTTGAACCATTTTTTGAACTTTTCCGTGTTTCCAGAGCAGACCTTGCAATTGATATTTGATGCTTGTTTTACAAATAACTGCATAAGGTTAAATGCCACAGACTCTGTCCCAGTTATTTATGTTCCGAAATATGAGATAAGCGACACTAAATATCCGCCAACTCATACGGCACGCTGTGCTCCTTCTCACCACGTAGGCTGCTTGTTGGTCTGTGTAGCAGAAATGGCCAGAGCCGGCTGGTGTTGACACACAAGTCTATGAGCCTCGTGGTGACCACGGGACTGCGCCGGAAAGTGCCAAAAACAATGGGACGCGACTAACGACCGCTGCGATGATTTGCAAACAATGCCGTGTTCAAGCTTGTCTCCGACTGCAGCGATATAAAATACGCTTCCTCCCCACTTTTTACTCCATCTGGGCAGATATTTTTTATTTCAGTTAAAACTGGGTGCAGAGGAATCTGTCTCGTTATATATAACAAGGTAACTGAGGTAACTGTAGCACACCCATCTTTTGGACAGTCGCATTATCGATATACAGGCCAATAAATATCGTATTTTCAGTTGCGTGAACGGCAGATAACTCGTCTCAGATTTTGTCTCGCTCCTAAATATAGAGAATTAGAGAAAATGCAAGGCTGAGAACTACATATCGGAGCAAATAATTCACGAAAACATTTTCAGTTACAACTATCATTATAGTTATTGCTAGTTGCTGTGTCAGGTTTTTCTTTAATAACTGAACTTTCACATACAGAAGGAAGAAAATTTATATAGTCTGGTGTTATTTTGCGAAGGAATGAGGACTCAGATGAGAGAAGGTTTGGGCAAAAAATAGGCCACCCCACTTTCAAAGGAATCATTCGAGCATTCACATTAAGCGATTTAGGGAAACTTAGGAAAAACGATATTTGGTTGATAGGGGGAGTCTGGATCTGTTTGCTGGTGGCAGGTCGATTGATGTGATAGACTGTTTTTACATCCAACAAGAAATAAGTGGAGAACAGAAATTGGCAAGCCGAATAGTTCTTCTTAAAAATTCTAGGTAAAAATATAATCATATACCGGGTAGACCAGATTTCCGTCGACAACTTTCAGAGATTGTTCAGGGATATCTTACGAGCATTTTGCGTAAGGGGTCCATAGCATACTCGGGCTCGTTACGGAGTAACAATGTAGCTATAATTTATTCGGTTTGTTACCGCAATCACCTTTGTTTCTGTGATAATACCTTCACAAAATTGAAATGAGTTGTAACATGCAATCAGTGAAACGTACAACAAACAACACTGAGTAGTGCATCAACCCTCAGACGAAACTTGAGCACGTTTATAACGGTGTGTTCGGTCTGTTCAGTTAGTGTACAGTACAGGACGTAACAAATGCAGAACCGCGTCCTTACGGAATTGCTCAAAATATTGAGCACGGCACAGTGTACAGTTGCAGACCATCGACTGTCTTACACACTCCAAAATTCTAGGAGCTTGCTGTAATACTGCCGAAACTGCGATAATTCTAACAACCAGGCCCGCGTGAGCATCTACCACCGTCAGGTAAACTAGACTCTTTACGTGCCCTAAAAAGAAGTAATCTATGGCTGTCATCTTCAACTTTTGTAGTCCATTCGTCCTTAGTTGCGTGTAATATTATGGTGTGTTAATAATTTGTAATTTTGGACCGTCTAATTACAACTGAATGGAACACAATTTTCGTGCCATACGCGTTTAGCCTTTATTTTTTGCAAACTAAATAGTAAAAATATATACACATTCAAGGCCAGTGAAGATGCCTCGCAAAGAACAAAGGCAAAATGCGTGTCGCTCGAAAATTGTGTTCCATTCAGTTGTAAATAGACGGTCCAAAAGTAAAAACGGTCAACATACCGTACTGACGCTGTCATGTCTGCTGACAGAGCTGGTCACGGAACAGAACCACTGCGACCAACATACTTAAGCCTAAGCCGTACTTCAGTGTGGTTCCTACACTATGTGATCAAAAGTATCCGGATACCCGGCGGAAAATGACTTACAAGTTCGTGGCTCCCTGCGTCGGTAGTGCTGGATTTCAATGTGGTGTTTGTCCCACCCTTGTCCTTTTTGGCAGGTTCCACTCTCGCAGGCAAACGTTCAATCAGGTTCTGGAAGTTTTCATGGGGAATGGCAGCCCATTGTTCACGGAGTGCTGCACTCAGGAGAGGTACCGATGTCGGTCGGTCAGGCCTGGCACGAAGTCGGCGTTCTAAAACATCCCAGAGGTGTTCTATATGGTCCAGGACAGTCCATTACAGAGTTGTTATTGTTGTGTAACCACTCCACCACAGGCCGTGCATTATGAACAGGTGCTCGATCGTGTTGTAAGATGCAATCGCCATCCCCGAATTGCTCTTCAACAGTGGGAAGGGAGAAGGTGCTTAACACATCAGTGTAGGCCTATACTGCGATAGTGCCACACAAAACAACAAGGGGTGGAAGCCTCCCCCCATGAAAAACACAACCACACCATAACATCACAACCTCCGAATTTTACTGTTGGCACTAGAAACGTTGACCTGGCATTTGCCATACCCACACCCTGCCATCGGATCGCCACATTGTGTACCATGATTCGTCACTCCACACAACGTTTTTCCACTAGTTAATCGTCCAATGTTTACGCTTCTTACACCAAGCGAGGTGCCGTTTGGCATTTACCGGCGTGATGTGTGGCTTATGAGCAGGCACTGGACCGTGAAATCCTA
Organism: Schistocerca serialis cubense; assembly: GCF_023864345.2. Lineage (NCBI taxonomy): Eukaryota > Metazoa > Arthropoda > Insecta > Orthoptera > Acrididae > Schistocerca > Schistocerca serialis. The sequence continues at coordinate 151,915,666 of NC_064640.1, forward strand.
GTATTCTCATCTCCCGCCTAACTGTCATGGTACTTAGAATGGATTCTGATGCAGTTTGGATATCTAGTGTGATGGTCTGAATAAATATCTGCCTATTACACATTACGACCCTCTTCAATTGTCGGCGGTCTCTGTCAGTCAACAGACGAAGGCGGCCTGTACGCTTTTGTGCTGTACGTGTCCCTTCACGTTTCCACTTCACAATCATTTCGGAAACAGTGGACCTAGGAATCTTTAGGAGTGTGGAAATCTCGTGTACAGACGTATGATACAAGTGATACCAAATCACCTGACCACGTTCGAAGTCCGTGAGTTCCGCGGAGCGCCCCATTCTGCTCTCTCACGATGTCTGATGACTACTGAGGTCAGTGATACGAAGTACCTGGCAGTAGGAAGCAGCACAATGCACCTAATATGAAAAATTTATGTTTTTGGGGCTGTCCGAATACTTTTGATCACATAGTGTAACATCTAGTCCGAAGACTGCCAGCGTCCCACCACGCTGAAAGCACGTAAAAAGACAAATTAAAAACAAGAAATACAGCCCATACCGTCAACCTTTGGACCGTCGTGCACTACTTTCACCGTTATATACATATAAAGCTAAATACAGCTATAAACCAGAAAATGTAATAACTCTGCAACGAGCCATTGGTGACCATGGGTCTTTTATAGCAAAATATTCAGATGGTGTCCCGGAACAATCTGCAGACATTAGTCGGTGGAATTCTGCTTCACCATGTATAATCAATTATTTTGATTCTTCTGATACTTCACAGCCACTTCTGCAGAGAGGGCTATACAAGATAAACACTAAAAGAACAACGCACACTAAGCAACTGTAAGTGACTACGTTTCCCTCAAAGTAGAGCAGGAATCAGGATGTCCGAGGCAGTAAAATCCATAATTTGTTCTTGTTTCTTTTCAAGAATGGTGTATGAATTCAGCAATGTTATTACATACATAGCGCTCAGAAACAGTTTCAAAAGCTTGTAAGGGTGTTGCAAGGCATTTTGTGCTGATAAATAATTATTAAGAAGAAAATGAGATACTTTGCTCCGTTTCCGACTTCACTGGCACTGAAGTTATCCCTTCAGGCCGTTGCAAGAGAGAATTCAAGCGGTCCGCCAGAGACAGTGTCGCCAAAAGCATTCTTCCTTTGGTTTCCTACCACCAAAGAAGAGAGCAATACAGAAATTGGACACGGGATTTTAGTAAGCCAGCCAAAGGCCTAGCGGCCTGGTGCGCTGCCATCTACGCTACGAGATCAACTGACACTAAGTGTATCTGGCGGGCCACTTGAATTAGCGCGCGAATGACGAGACTCGCTAACCTCAGTGGTAATTAGTTGGAAACGATGCAGTGTATCGAATTTTTTTTAACAGTGGCTTCTGACCATGACATACCTTGCAACACCCTTACAAGCTTTTCAGACTATTTCTGACCACACAACAAATGTGTAACTGTGAGGTCAACAATCTGCCCTTCTCCATGTATGATTTTCGCACATCATTACTAGCTTCCTGACGTACCACCTCAGAATCAAATATGAATCATTATGAAATTCAGAACTCCTACATTCGTCATTCAATAAAATGTTCCTGGCCTGTTTCACAAAATGGATTCTTAGGGGTATTCTTGACCCGAGGAGACAGACACGTAGACTTCCTATACCCTATTGAACACACTATAAGATCCCCCCTCCCCCTTATTGAACACTGCAGTTAACAGTCCGGGTCGTGGAAGCAAGGATTCAGATTATTCTAATCGAGTGTAGATTCATACAAAATCTACCTAATCTCGACATAGTGCCACTACTGACAGCAATTTTAAAAGAATATTACCTACGCGAACATCTCTTTATCGGGGTCTTCTTTGAAATTAATACGGCGTACACTCGAAAAATGGTTCAAATGGCTCTGAGCACTATGGGACTTAACATCTGAGTTCATCAGCCCCTAGACCTTAGAACCACTTAAACCTAACCAAAGGACAGCACACAACACCCAGTCATTACGAGGCAGAGAAAATCCCTGACCCCGCCGGGAATCGAACCCGGGAACCCGGGCGTGGGAGTCTCATTGTCGTTGAAGAACTGCATTGGCTGTCTTACCTGACGACCTGAGCTTAAGATGACTCAGAACTGTGAGTGTTTTTAAGCTAGGAACAGAAACAAATGCGGAGGAAGACAAATGTAACCTGCTGTAATTTTCCCGTAATTTCTTGCAGTTCCACTTACATTATGACTGTGGTGTATTAGGCGAAGTTCATACGATACCATGATGGAATAGGTGTAGTGTTACATTCTGCCGGCCGTTGTGACCGAGCGGTTCCAGACGCTTCAGTCTGGAACCGCGCGACCGCTACGGTCGCAGGTTCGAATCCTGCTTCGGGCATGGATGTGTGTGATGTCCTTAGGTTAGTTATGTTTAGGTAGTTCTAAGTTCTAGGGGACTGATGACCTCAGATGTTAAGTCCAATAGTGCTCAGAGCCATTTGAACCATTTTTACACGGCTTTTCCTCCTTTCGCGTCTGCGACGTTCGCCATGATTGTCTCAATACAGGAACGCGCTCTGCTTATAAAGCTGTCTTACAAGAATGATGACTGTGCACACGTCACTCTGCAGAAGTTCCGGACACTGAAGAGTTTCACAAAAGGCGTTGGTCCTGAGAAAATGATTCGGAAATTCGAAGAGACGGGTCCTTTTGTTGCGCAACCTGGTAGAGGGAGGAAACGAATTGATTCGACGTCAGTGGAAGCAGTGGCCACAGCAATGCACGAGGAGATTCGTGGTGAAGCATAAAAGTGTAGTGCACGGAGAATTGCCCGAAAATTGGCCATACCCGTGAACACAGCGCGTAAAATCCTACGAAACATCTTTCTTTGCTATTCATTCAAAATTATCCATTCGTACAAGTTGCTTCCTGTTGACCTGCCAGCAAGGAAGACGATTGCTTTAGAATTTCTTGCTCGCATGGAAGTGGATAATGATTGGCCGTGGAAGATATTGTGGACAGGCGAAGGGCACTTCCATCTGACAGGTTATGTCAGTACACAGAATTGTCGAATATGGACAACGGAAAATCCACACGAAAATCAACCAGTAGCGCTTCATCCTGAAAAGGTCATTGTGTGTTGTGGGTTTACGGCATCATTTATCATAAGGACATATTTTTTAGAAGAGACAGGTGCTTCCGGACCTGTTTCCTGTACCTTCACTGGTAAGCGCACGAGCGTCTTTTGCGCAACCACATCATTCCAGCTCTCCAGCCGCTTGGATGTGTGGTTGGGATCATTTCCCTACAGCCTGGCCGTCCCTATCACTTGTTCCTAATCCGTGAGACTTCTGGCTTGGGGCTATCTGAACGATGTTGTCTTCAGTATTCCGGTTGCAAACTTAGCTGCATTGAAGGCACGCACTGCGCAACAAATTCTGAACGTGACCCCGGAAACACTTCGATCAGTTGTGGAACATGCTGTTTCTCGGTTTTAACTTGTTGCAGAAAACGGTGTACAGCATTCTGAACATGTTTTGCGCCACTCACACGGAAATTAATAATCCGAGTTGATTTTGATTGATGCGTTTTATGCGGTTTCGGACTCAGGACAAGTAAAACCGACGGACAGATGCTTTATATGCGGGTTTTGGCCTCAGGACAGTTAAAAACCGATTTTTCCCATCCGCTTTTGATGTGACCTTGCTGTGGTGGATGGGCTGATGTAACTAACAGTATCGCACCTGTACACCTATGCACACTGAGTAGTACAGTTTGTTTAACGTCAAACGTACACCTTATGCCTTGCTGTATGATTCATTTGTCATTTGTAGTCGACCACTATAAATTGTGATGTTTACAGCGCCATCTATTGCTACGTGTTGTAACTATATATTTTTCTTCTACCACACGTTTCCCCCCTTCTCCGATAATATTTCGTTGCATTCTGACCATTGGTGTTATTTCTAAAGCATTTTGAAAGTTTAACTTTAATTATAATCATCCTGTATAATAAGAGCAGAACCTTAACACTACTGAAACTTAGTTTTCCATTATTTCACATCTGGTTTTGGATACCCGAGAGTCTGGCACACCACTTTTCGCCAGACACTATGACAGATGAACTCTGGCGAAGAGCAGCGTGGAATGAAATCCTTAAATTTTTTTCCTTTGAGTGATAACATGGAACTGGTGCACCATTTCTGAGAGGAAACTTTCCTCCTCAAAATCTATCAGATTTAGATAGTTAAGAAATTTGTGTGTGGAATTTCGAACTTCAAGAACACTCCTGTCTGATAAGTCTTCAGCATTCATCTATAAAGTGGAACCCTACGAAATTTTTAGTAAACGACAATTTCTTCTCAGCTGCATGCTGTATCATGCTACAGAATTGTTGCACATCCCATCCCTGTCATCGACCCCCACCCCCATGCTCGTAAACGTACGTATGTTTAACATTTAGGTTTAGTGGATTTTCACGGGATACACGGTCCTGTTACATTAATGTGACCATAGCCTATGTTCGACGTCAGACGACAAGTGCCAGCAGCATCGCCGGCCGGAGTGGCCTTGCGGTTCTAGGCGCTACATTCTGGAGACGAGCGACCGCTACGGTCGCTGGTTCGAATCCTGCCTCGGGCATGGATATGTGTGATGTTCTGAGGTAAGTTAGGTTTAATTAGTTCTAAGTTCTAGGCGACTGAAGACCTCAGAAGCTAAGTCGCATTTTTGAGCCAGCAGCATCTACGGAGGTATATAAAGCGAATGCGGAAAACAGTGCAGTCGTTGTCGTAATGCGTAAAGGGGGTGACTTACGTGACGTCCAAAAGGTCACTATTGCTGGCATTCGCCCCACGGATGAAAACGTTTCCGAAATGATTCAGTTTGTAAACTGTTCGCATGCCGCCGTGCTCAACGTATGCTGTGGATACAGAATGGCGCTACCCAAAACCGAGGCCGAGGCAACTGTTGTGATCTTAGTAAACGACGACTGCGGAGATATGAATGGACTAACAGACTTGCAAATGTCTTCTCAAAAACCGTTCAGCGAACGTTGCTGCGCGTGGCATGAGCCTCCGCACCAGGCGCCTGGTTCACGCACCAATGCTGACTGCTGTTGGCCTTTTCAGATGAATCAGTTTTTATGCTCCATCGACAGATGGCCGACACACTGCATCAATCGTCGGAAGTGTCCATGCTAGAGGAGAGAGTGATATGGTATGGGGAAAGTTTCTGTTGCCGTCGTCATTCTAAAACGCACGTTGGGTCAACAGAAGTATGAATCCATTCTTGGGGATCAAGAGCACTCGTACATGCAGTGTGTTCTTCCTTCGCACAATGGGATCACCAGCAGTACATTACTACGTGTTACACAGCCCGCAGTGTACGTATGTCGTCGGAAGAGCACCAGGATGAGTTTACCGTACTCCATTGGTAGCCAAATTATCCGTGAAACTTCCTGGCAGATTAAAATTGTGTGTCGGACCGAGACTCGAACTCGGGACCTTTACCTTTCGCGGGCAAGTGCTCTACCAGCAGGAGAGCTTCTGCGAAGTTTGGAAGGTAGGAGACGAGGCACTGGCGGCATTGGAGCTGTGAGGACGGGTCGTGAGTCGTGCTTGGGTATGTCAGTTGGTAGAGAACTTGCCCTCAAAAGGCAAAGGTCCCGAGTTCGAGTCTCGGTCCGGCACACAGTTTTAATCTGCCAGGAAGTTTCATATCAGCGCACACTCCGCTGCAGAGTGAAAATTTCATTCTGCAGAGTATCGGTATTGAAATCCAATCGAGAATCTATGGGACCACCTCGATGTGGCTGTCTGCCTCGTGGATCCCAACTGAAGGCCACTACTGTCTACGGAGAGTAAGAACGTAGCAGCAAAATTCTGTACATTTGATTGCAACATGTCATTTCTGCACAACTGGGGTTAACAACTGTCCTCCAACGAGCAGAGGAGATGTGAAGCTGCCATCACCGATAATAGCTCGTGTACCCTTTGCTGTGCAGCCTGTTTTACTTTCATCCGACCTGTGGTAAGTGAGAAATTATCTGCAAATTCGGGATATTTGAAAAAAAAAACTTTAGAGGAACATTCTGAATATGGTATACGCAGAGTGTGTGCTGAGTAGTGATAAATTCCAGGCAACAGGCAAGAAGCATAAGAAGGTGAGCTGATGGCAGTGACGAGCTATTAGGAGGCTGTGTCGGCGCGTACAGAGATGAAGCCATCGCGGCAATTACAGGGAGTGTCAGTGCGGCGCTGGCGTAATTAATGAATGAGACGCGCGCCGCCAGCTGGGCTCGCTCCTCACTGTTCGGCCTCCGCAACCCGCGTCAGAATCCCAGGCTATCCTATGTGCTCTGACTGCCGCTATATATTGCTACAAATAGCATTCATAATGTGATTGTTCTCCGTAAAATAGAGTATTTGAACGTGAGAGTTATTATTATTTATCAAATCTGGCGTAATTTTCTATCTGTCAGGTAAATATCGTTTATTACAGGGTTACAATTATTGAACTATGTGAAATAAAATCGTCATAACTTATGAACGGTTTGCGTTAGGACCTTCAAACTGCTCTGTTGGCTGCGAGGCATGATGGGAATTAGTATGATTCGGCACAGCGACGAAGCTGAATTCATTTGGATAGGTTCGTCAATGAGCGAAACTGCCCCATTTGCGGGCTGACAATCTGTATTTCGCGATCGAAGCGTCTCTTCAGCCTCAACGGGTGGCTGTGTGGTGTGCAATGTCCAGTCACAGAATAATCGCTGCGATATTCCTTGACGGCACGGTGACTACCGAACGGTACGTGAAGGTTTTGGAAGATGATTTCATCCCCATTATCTAAAGTGACCCTGATTTAGACAAGATGTGATCCATGCAAGACGGAATTCGACCGCATCGAAGCAGGAGAATGTTTAATGTCCTGGAGGAGCGCCTGGGGGACGGCATTCTGTCTCTGAAGTACCCAGAGGCCACTGGCGTGTGCTTCGATTGGCTTCCGTATTCTCCAGATCTGAACACATGTGACTCGTTTTTGTGGGCCTATATTAAAGATAAGGGGTACAGCAATAACCCCAAAACAGCCATTGAGGAGGTCATCGACAGCATCGATGTTCCGACACTTCAGGTCATGCAGAATTTTGCTATTCGTTTGTGCCACATCATTGCCAATGATGGCAGGCATATCGAACATGTCATAACCCGTATCCGAATATCTGTAGTCACGTTTACATGTTAAATGAAGTGTGTGCACGCTGTAGTTTTTAACTAATGTACGTTTCTCATATCATATACGAGTAGTTCCAGAATTGCCATCGTGTAATAACATCTTTAGACGAGTTCGACATTCTCGTCAGAAGCTATTCCTCACAGTAGATTTTGAAAACTACACTACTGCCCATTAAAATTGCTACACCAAGAAGAAATGCAAATGATAAACGGGCATTCATTGGACAAATATATTATACTAGAACTGACATGTGATTACATTCTCACGCAATTTGGGTGCAAAGATCCTGAGAAATCAGTACCCACAACAACCAACTGTGGCCGTAATAAAGGCCTTAATACGCCTGAGCATTGAGTCAAACAGAGCTTGGATGCCGTGTACAGGTACAACTGCCCATGCAGCTTCAACACGATACCACAGTTCATCATGAGTTGTGCCTGGCGTATTGTGACGAGCCAGTAACTCAGCCACCATTGACCAGACGTTTTCAATTGGTGAGAGCTCTGGAGAATGTGCTGGCCAGGGCAGCAGTCGAACATTTTCTGTATCCAGAAAGACCCATACAGGACGTGCAACAAGCGGTCGTGCATTATCCTGCTGAAATGCTGGGTTTCGCAGGGATCGAATGAAGGGTAGAGACACGGGTCGTAACACATTTGAAATTAACGTCCACTGTTCAAAGTGCCGTCAATGCGAACAAAAGGTGACCAAGACGTGTTACCAATGGCACCCCATACCATCAAGCCGGATGATCTTTCAGTATGGCGATGACGAATACACGCTTCCAATGTGCGTTCACTGCGATGTTGCCAAACATGGATGCGACCATCACGATGCAGTAAACAGAACCTGGATTCATGACTGCTACGAAAGCTGACGATACCACTCGGCGTAAAGGTGGCCTACTCTGTGAATAGGATTGATGACACAAATCCCGGAATCGTGGTTGACAGGTAAAGAAACCAGCGACAAAACTGCTCCCGATGTGGGAAGTCTGTCGCTAGTAAGCCCTGCACACGCTGTAAGTGACAAGGGTAGTAACAATCGTCATGGATAATGAAACTTCCTGGCAGATTAAAACTGTGTGCCCGACCGAGACTCGAACTCGGGACCTTTGCCTTTCGCGGGCAAGTGCTCTACCATCTGAGCTACCGAAGCACGACTCACGCCCGGTACTCACAGCTTTACTTCTGCCAGTACCTCGTCTCCTACCTTCCAAACTGCGGACTAGCGCTGTCGCTTGTCTGTAATGAAATTTTTGCCGCTGATTTTTGTTTTTGTTTTTCTTTTTTTTTCCTTTTGCGCGCATTGACAAGAAAATTAACGAAAAAGTAGAAGGACGAAAATTAGTCTCGTGTTTAGAAACCTCCAAACCCTGTCTATAAACGTTGGTACAGTCATAATAAATAAACACATACCGCCCGTTGGAAGGTAGGAGACGAGGTACTGGCAGAAGTAAAGCTGTGAGTACCGGGCGTGAGTCGTGCTTCGGTAGCTCAGATGGTAGAGCACTTGCCCGCGAAAGGCAAAGGTCCCGAGTTCGAGTCTCGGTCGGACACACAGTTTTAATCTGCCAGGAAGTTTCATATCAGCGCACACTCCGCTGCAGAGTGAAAATCTCATTCTGTTATGGAGAATGCTCCACAAGGTCGTTTGGCTTACCCTGTACTGGCGGGCGAACTGCCTGGTTCGGGCACGGCGCTCGTCTTCCAGTGTTAATCACACTTTCCTCCAAGTCTGGTGTCCAAACATTTCGGGGATGCCTCCATGATTTCCTGATTCCTGAAACGACACTGTCTCAGGCAAACGGCGAACTACTGTTGCAAACATTGAATGCTGTAGTTGTTGTCAAATGGTTCAAATGGCTCTGAGCACTATGGGACTTAATATCTGAGGTCATCAGTCCCCTAGAACTTGGAACTACTCAAACCTAACTAACCTAAGGACATCACACACACCTATGCCCGACGCAGGATTCGAACCCGCGACCGTAGCTGTCGCGCGGTTCCAGACTGAAGCGCCTAGAATCGCACGGCTACACCAGCCGGCTGTAATTGTTGTCGGCGGGAATAGAACTCCTGATTCAATCTTGCTGCCCACAGCCCGTTGTCATTTGCCTTTTCGTAAATAAACAACATATCGGCAGGCACTCGATTAAAATACGGAACAGTTGTGTACAACGCTGTATCACATCCACTATAAGGTGAGTCAGCAAGAGAAATGCATCGGACACAACATTACCAACCACTATGGCAGGAGAGGGTACTAGGGCATAACGTATGACGAACGCTACCACCCTCTAGAAGGAAACCATGCATACTGTAGCTGGTTGCATGATACAGCAGTCTCTGTAATAAAGTATGACTGAATAAATGGTCTCCAGCATGGAAACCATGCATTTCCGGACATAGGTTCTTTAGACCTTTTCGTTCCATATCCTCTCATCTATCAAACCCTGAAGTTTGTACACGGTGGAAAAAACCACCCTGTATACGGGCACACACTACCGACCCTACACCTCCATGCTCTTCAGCTCTTCTCTTAGCACCTCGAGAATTTCTGATTCAAGACAGCGAGATCCATTCTGTCACTTTATCCTCCCTTCAATATGATCCATTCTCTACGACGCCTTAATAAATAACGGATCTCACAAAAGCCCATCCAGATCTGTAATTTCCTTTTCCTAACTGTAGTCCAGAATCCACTACAGTTCACTCCGATCCCCTATTTCATGCCGGCCGAAGTGGCCGTGCGGTTAAAGGCGCTGCAGTCTGGAACCGCAAGACCGCTCCGGTCGCAGGTTAGAATCCTGCCTCGGGCATGGATGTTTGTGATGTCCTTAGGTTAGTTAGGTTTAACTAGTTCTAAGTTCTAGGGGACTAATGACCTCAGTAGTTGAGTCCCATAGTGCTCAGAGCCATTTGAACCATTTTTGAACCCTATTTCATGTTTCACAACTACCCATCTTTGTATATTAAATTAATCGACTTGCCCCAACCCATTTGACCAGTCGCTTTCTCACTTCCCAAAACTACCCAAAATCAACCGTACACCTCCAATTTTTGTCTCCTGCCGATGGTGTCTCCTGTTCACTGCTGCATTACATAACTACCTCATTATCACTAGATTAGAGAAACAAATTCAAGGCGACGTGAGCTTTTCATGTCGTCAAAGTTGATTCCCTTTTTTAACAAATTCTGCAGGCTTTCTGGGTCGGTATTAATGTTATTCGTGATAACTGTATTAAGGGGTTTCACCATAGCCCAAACTTCTAAACTTTTGTCTGCCGTTTCAATTCAAGTTGTTCCAAACATCTGCAAAGAATATGGAGATAGCAGGTTGACCTGCGATATTAAATGTCTAGAAAAGGCGAATAAAATCCACATTTTCTCTTAAACCCAGCAAACAATCTGTACTATAATTCCAAACCGGTAAAGGGTCACCTTGACGGAACATCCTGTGACCATTACTGAAAACTGCGGACTAGCGCTGTCGCTTGTCTGTAACGAAATTTTTGCCGCTGATTTTTGTTTTTGTTTTTCTTTTTTTCTTTTTGCGCGCATTGACAAGAAAATTAACGAAAAAGTAGAAGGATGAAAATTAGTCTCGTGTTTAGAAACCTCCAAACCCTGTCTATAAACGTTGGTGCAGTCATAATAAATAAACACATACCGCCTGTATCACAACCTTTTATTTACCTAGAATGGGTTTCAATCTGCGCTTCAGATCGTCTTCAGTTATGGTGTAGCAAAGTGCAATGGGGCATGGTTGCTAAAATATGAAGTCAGTTCTAATGGTATGGCCAAGATTCAACCATGACGAAAATTACGGTTAGACGAACAGATTCGGTGATGAAAGTGTATGATATTCTCCTGTTTATTTATTCATGCTTGATATTTTGTTCTTGGGTACCTCACCGCAGAGGATGCTGCCTGTGATTATCAGAATTCGAGTGTTCGCCACACGTCCAAGTCAGTTTCGACACTGTTTTATTTTATTTAATCGTGTCAGAAGCATCGTACATAAAATCAGAATAATTAACACATACATATCAAGTATATAACAAATACAAAAAGAGTATAAAAGTATACAGATATATATGCAGGGTCAAGTAGTTTTTTTTATTTTATGAAGTCTTGGACCAGAACCTGGCACGTCCAGCGCTTACAGGGTGGCATTCATCAAATCCTTCATGGTGCAGGTGCTTGGGCACAGCACACAATGCGTGAGGTGAGTGGTGGTTTGAGTGTGTCCACAGTCACACAGCGCCGGTTCATTTGAGAGGCCCCATTTGCGCATATTCTCTCTGGATCGTGTGACACCAGAGCGCAGCCTATTAAGAGATTTCCATGCCGTACATCCTTCCATATGGCCGGGAGGGAGTTCTTCGTTTGGGACTAACCATTCCCCAAGGTGCGAGTTTTCTTCTCACCACATTGCCAGCCTCACTTGCTGCGGTGTCCCGACGATGTTTTCTGCTGTGTGCAGGAAGCTTTTTCTAGATTTTAGTCGGTGGCGGGCTGGTTGGTGTTTGTACAGCGGGTGGGCGGGTGAGGTCAACGCCTTTGTCTTTTCCTTCCTGTCCGCTACTTTCCTTGTAATATCTGCTGGGGCCACGACTGCCAGGCAGTACAATTTATCAGTCGAGGTTGGTCTCAGACAGCCTGTGATGATGCGGCAGGATTCATTAAGCGGTATGTCTACTTGCTTGGCGTGACTAGAATTGTACCACACTGGGCACGCGTACTCCGCTGTTGAATAGCACAAAGCAAGATCTGTGGTTCTCACTATTCCAGGCTGTGCCCCCTTGTAGTGCCCGTTAGTTTGCGCAAAATCTTGTTTCTCGCGGCTACTTTGTGTTTAGTTTTCATGCAGTGCTTTTTATAGGTAAGTGCTCTATCCAAGGTGACGCCTAAGTATTCTGGTGTTTCGCAATGTTCCAGAGGCACTCCTTCCCAGTTAAGTTGTAGCCTTCTTGCAGATTGTCTGTTCTTTAGGTGGAAGACTCAGGTTTGGGTTTACCCTGGGTTGGGCTTGAGATGGTTTCCCTTATAGTAGGTGGCAAGCTGTTCGAGGGCTTCTGTCAGATTCTGTTCAACAGTTTCAAAGTTGTCTGCTTGAGCGGTAATGGCGCAATCATCTGCATATATGAAGCTTTCGGAGCTTTGGGGGAGGGGCTGGTCATTAGTATATATATTAAAAAGTGTTGGGGCCAGTACGCTTCCTTGGGGGAGGCCATTTTTCTGTATCCTCCACCGGCTTCTCTGACCCTGAAAATCCACGAAGAATCTTCGATTCTGGAGTAGGTTTCCAATCAGTAAGGTTAGTCTGTAGTCCCTACTCATTGCGTATATTTTCCCCAGGAGCAGTCGGTGGTTGACTGTGTTGTAGGCTGCTGATAGGTCTAGGAAGACAGCCCCGGTGATCTTCCTGTTCTCGAGCCCATCCTCTATGTGTTGCGCTAATTTTAGCACCTGTGACGTGCAGCATTTGCCCTGTCTGAAGCCTGCTTGTTGTGGGATCAGGAGGGGCTCGATGGCGTCCGTGATTCTGTGGAGTATCATCCTTTCCAAAACCTTGTACATATGGCATAGCAGAGAGATCGGCCTGTAGTTTTGGGGATTGTCAGGTTCTTTGCCTGGTTTTAGGATGGCAATGACTAGCGATTTTCTCCAGATTTTGGGAATTTTGCAGGAGTTCATGCAGTTGTTCATCATATCGACTAGCCATTTACTTGTTACAGGTCCAAAATGCTTTATTTGCCCGACGCATATATCATTAAGGCCAGCTGCTCTCAGCATTTTGCACTTACTGATCACCTTCTCCAGTTCAAAAATGGTTCAAATGGCTCTGAGCACTATGGGACTTAACATCTGTGGTCATCAGACCTAACTAACCTAACTAACCTAAGGACATCACAAACATCCATGCCCGAGGCAGGATTCGAACCTGCGACCCTAGCGGTCACGCGGTTCCAGACTGAAGCGCCTAGAACCGCAGTTCTCCAGTTCCTCCAAGGTAAATGGCTTGGATAGTTCTTCGGTCTCCTGAGCGGAGTTTCGTTCTATGCCACTCTTTTTTGTCTGTAGGTTGTCGTATCTTTGTGCTTTCCCATTTGTGAGAAGGTGGTGTGCAATTTGGTCTGCTGTGTCGTTCGCGTGTGGATTTGGTTTGGTGGGGTCATTGGTTAGGCGTTTTATGAGTTTCCAGGCCTTTTGACTATCTCTGCCAAAATTAGTTTCCTCCATTAGTTTGGTCCATTGCTCCCTTCTCACTTCTGATATCCGGGAGGTAATAGCCCTTCCTTTGGTGAGGGTTTCTTCACTGAAGGGGTTTCTTTCGAAGAGCATTTGATACTCTTCCAGTAGGGATACTGTTTCCTGGGTGAGTCCTGGTGTGTAACTTGTTGTGCATCCCCTTGGAATAGACGCTCGGGAGCAGGTTTTGGCGGTGACCACGAAGCTGTCATAGTTCTATGGATCTGGGCTACATGTCTGGACTCTCTCTTCTAGTATTCTGGTGAATTTGGGCCAGTCTGCCGTCCTGAAATTATATCTCCTTCTGAACTTTACTCTTCGTGGTATAACTATTGGCAATATTTGGCACATTATTGGGCGATGTTGTGTCTTTGGGATGGGGGCGCAAATGGACTTAAAGCACTGTTGTGCTATTTCTTCGCCGACGAACAGGAGATACGGGCTGTATCCGCGGAGCCACCTACCGCTGTTGAAAGGTGTGGGAAGTTTGCTGTCGTGGATAAGTGCCAGGTGGTTTGACTCTGCCCACGCCAGAACGGCTTTACCGTTTTTGTCTTCTTGTGCATATCCCCATACGTGACTATGGCTGTTGAAATCGCCGATGATGAAAGCCGTTTTCTGTTTACCGATTTTTACTGGTGGTTCAAAGTGCAAGTCTACTTTTGGGGCTTATACAGTGAGGTCACCGTGTATTAGCCAAATTCCACCGTGATAATCTCGACATCTCTCTCCTCAGTGTGATCCGCCATCCTCACTTGGAGGTCCGGTTTGGTGAACACGGCACTCCCGTATTGCGCGTGCGGTCTTTCTGCTACTAGTTTCATCCCTGGAACTTTGGGCCGTCGGTGTTGGATGTCCCTATGCGTTTCTTGCATGCAGAGTACGTCACATTTGGTTTTTTGACAAAGCTCGCTCAGCAATTGTTCTTTGCAAGACGAAAGACCTTCTATGTTCACAGAGATGATCGTCAAAGCCGGTTCTGATAAGAACCTATCCTGTTTTTCTCGAGACATTATGTCGCTCTACTGTGATGCTTCTGGTGTGAAAGAATCTGCCGGCTTAGAGGCGTTGCCCAGGGGACGCCCGAATATGTTATTAATGACACATCCTTCGCGGAGGCTTCTCTCGTGTCCCCCTTCGACACTGTGGCAATGATATTTCTTCTTAACATTGTGCCAAATACAATGAGGTTTTGTTTTGACGAATGAGAGGAACATATTCTCTATACTTTCTTGATTCACTCAATTTTCTCTAGATGATCTAGGATGTACTGCTCTAATTGTTTCATCATCAGAGCAGCCATTACTTCCCATACAGTTTTCTAATGAGTCCGTCAGTCTTCAGGTATGGTGGTTTAAACATTCATTTCACCTAGTCCAAAAAAGTTTTAAGTATTCCTTTTTTTGTGTGAAATGGTGACTGTAATTTTCGTAAAGATTTCTGTTCACGTGCGCGGACTTTCTATAGATTTAGTGTTCTGTCAGTTTCTCTTATTCACAGTTAACCGAAATTGTAGCTCTGACCTCTTCTCTCTTTTTGGATTGTGAGGTGAATATTAGAATTAATAATTTTAAAAGTCAGGTAAATATTTCATTCAGTATTTTTATAAATTCAGCATTGGAATATGTACCGCTTTCAACTAAACAATGGAAGTTTTTGTACTGCTGTCACCTCACCCTCACCCGTTAATTATAGCGGAGTAAAGAAGTAACAAAGAAAACTAAAATTAAATGCTTACCACCAATGAAATGTGAAATAAATACTCGTATACATTTAAATGAAAGTGGGAGCTTTCAACGGCATTTTATGATTTAGTCTCATTCTCTCAAATACAATTGAGCCGTGTAGAGCACTTAAGAGCAATTGATATTCAGGTAAGTACACTCCTGGAAATGGAAAAAAGAACACATTGACACCGGTGTGTCAGACCCACCATACTTGCTCCGGACACTGCGAGAGGGCTGTACAAGCGATGATCACACGCACGGCACAGCGGACACACCAGGAACCGCGGTGTTGGCCGTCGAATGGCGCTAGCTGCGCAGCATTTGTGCACCGCCGCCGTTAGTGTCAGCCAGTTTGCTGTGGCATACGGAGCTCCATCGCAGTCTTTAACACTGGTAGCATGCCACGACAGCGTGGACGTGAACCGTATGTGCAGTTGACGGACTTTGAGCGAGGGCGTATAGTGGGCATGCGGGAGGCCGGGTGGACGTACCGCCGAATTGCTCAACACGTGGGGCGTGAGGTCTCCACAGTACATCGATGTTGTCGCCAGTGGTCGGCGGAAGGTGCACGTGCCCGTCGACCTGGGACCGGACCGCAGCGACGCACGGATGCACGCCAAGACCGTAGGATCCTACGCAGTGCCGTAGGGGACCGCACCGCCACTTCCCAGCAAATTAGGGACACTGTTGCTCCTGGGGTATCGGCGAGGACCATTCGCAACCGTTTCCATGAAGCTGGGCTACGGTCCCGCACACCGTTAGGCCGTGGTGCTCCAACAGGCGTGAATGGAGGGACGAATGGAGACATGTCATCTTCAGCGATGAGAGTCGCTTCTGCCTTGGTGCCAATGATGGTCGTGTGCGTGTTTGGCGCCGTGCAGGTGAGCGCCACAATTAGGACTGCATACGACCGAGGCACACAGGGCCAACACCCGGCATCATGGTGTGGGGAGCGATCTCCTACACTGGCCGTACACCACTGGTGATCGTCGAGGGGACACTGAATAGTGCACGGTACATCCAAACCGTCATCGAACCCATCGTTCTACCATTCCTAGACCGGCAAGGGATCTTGCTGTTCCAACAGGTCAATGCACGTCCGCATGTATCCCGTGCCACCCAACGTGCTCTAGAAGGTGTAAGTCAACTACCCTGGCCAGCAAGATCTCCGGATCTGTCCCCCATTGAGCATGTTTGGGACTGGATGAAGCGTCGTCTCACGCGGTCTGCACGTCCAGCACGAACGCTGGTCCAACTGAGGCGCCAGGTGGAAATGGCATGGCAAGCCGTTCCACAGGACTACATCCGGCATCTCTACGATCGTCTCCATGGGAGAATAGCAGCCTGCATTGCTGCGAAAGGTGGATATACACTGTACTAGTGCCGACATTGTGCATGCTCTGTTACCTGTGTCTATGTGCCTGTGGTTCTGTCAGTGTGATCATGTGATGTATCTGACCTCAGGAATGTGTCAATAAAGTTTCCCCTTCCTGGGACAATGAATTCACGGTGTTCTTATTTCAATTTCCGGGAGTGTATTTCACAAAAGAGTAAATTTAAGATTTTTAGAGTAAATGACACTATTCTCTTTTTTGATCTTCACTTTCATTTAGTAAAATATAGAATTAACTCAAATTTAATGGTTTATAGCATGACCTATGGCAGATAAAAGACAAATTACGGGTATTATTTCTGTGCTTTACTTAGTTTATGAAAATTTACAGCCGGCCGGAGTGGCGAAGCAGTTCTAGGCACTACAGTCTGGAACCGCGCGACCGCTACGGTCGCAGGTTCCTAGTCCTGCCTCGGGCATCGATGTGTGTGATGTCTTTAGGTTAGTTAGGTTCAAGTAGTTCTAAGTTCTCGGGGACTGATGACCACAGAAGTTAAGTCCCATAGTGCTCAGAGCCATTTGAACCCATTTGAAAATTTACACTACAGCAGGTTACTTCAACCTGTAGAGTAAATTATAGTAAGTCTTCTGTCAGAATGTTGTTGTACACTATTAAGTACTGATTAGACTAGAAATCGTGCGTTCCACCAGAGGCATAGAGAAAGAAGTTCGGACATTTCTTACACCACTGATCACACTACTTCGAGACCAGTATGCTCAAAATTAGTGCGAATCAATCTCAAAACTGCTTCTATCACTGTCCTTAAAAATTTGCTTCTACTGAAGAAAGTTTGAAAGAGGATTTGAACGATACGCTAAGAACCGAGTATTCAGATAGGACTATCCAACATGTAACTGACATCACTATTCAAAACGCAGGAAGCCTTGCTCGGAAATGGAACAAAAAATGAATTGTAAAACATAACTGGGAAATTTTCAGTGATATAACATAAACATTTTACATTTGTAGAATTTCGTTTCATAATAGCTGTTGAGGTTTCACAATGTCTGATAGAAATACCTGTACACCTGTTAGTGGACATTAATATGGGGTGCGTCTAACATTCACCTCTATGACTCCTGAACACAGTTGGGGACACTATCAATAAGGTCTCTGAATGTTCGTGGAGGAATGGCAGCCGATTATTACTCAAGGCCAGAAACCAGAGGAAGTTGTGAAGCTGGGGTCCAAAGCGAAGGCGAGGTTTTAACTCATCGAGAAGGCTTATTATGGTGTTCAGTTCGGGACTCTCGGCAGGCCTTTCCTTATCAGGAATGATATTATCCACAAATCAATACCGCACAAATGCTGCGTAACGACAGGGTACCTTGTCATGATTATTAAAACAATCGTCGTCCCCGAAATGTCCCTCGCCTGTACGCAGTACACAACGCTGTAAAATCTGTTCATATTCTTCCGTATTTAGCCTTTCCTTAATCGTAAGGAGTAGACCGTACCCTAACCACGAAAGCACTCT
This sequence comes from Schistocerca serialis cubense, assembly GCF_023864345.2. Taxonomy (NCBI): domain Eukaryota; kingdom Metazoa; phylum Arthropoda; class Insecta; order Orthoptera; family Acrididae; genus Schistocerca; species Schistocerca serialis. The sequence continues at coordinate 151,933,752 of NC_064640.1, forward strand.
GAAAATGGTTGAAACGGCTCTGGGCACTATGGGACTTAACTTCTGAGGTCATCAGTCCCCTAGAACTTAGAACTACTTAAACCGAACTAACCTAAGGACATCACACACATCCATACCCGAGGCAGGATTCGAACCTCCAACCGTAGCGGTCTCGCGGCTCCAGACTGTAGCGCCTAGAACCGCTCGGCCACGACGGCCGGCAAAATCGTTTCGAATCTGCTTAATGTATTCATCTCTCGGTCTAGCGGAAGAACTCTAACACCCCTATCCCCCCTCACACACATACACTTTCATCCAGTACTAAGTTGCTGATCTATTGATGCCTCAGAACGTGTCCTATTAACCGATCTCTTTCTTTGGTCAAGTTGCGCCACAATTGTCTTTTCTCCCCAGTTCTAATGTTCGGTATTCTTCATTCCAAAAACGTCTATTTTCTTCTCGTCTGAAATGCTTAGCGTCAACGTTTACGTTTCATACGAGGCTACACTCGAAACAAATACTTTCAGGAAAGACTTTCTAACACTTCCATCTATATTCGATGTCAACAAATTTCCCTTCTTCAGAAACTTTTTTCTTGCCAGTCTACATTTTATATCCTCTCTACTTCGGCCATCACAGTTATTTTACCATCCAAGTACGAAAACCTATATTCTACTTATATTACTACAGTCTGCATAAATACATCATAGATGTTAGAGACATGAAAAGGTTTTCGGAACCATAATTTCATTTGATTACTTTTAATGTCTCGTTTCCTAATCTAATCATCACATAGATTGATTTAATTTTCCAGTGCCCTTTTTTGATGTTCATCTTATATCCTCCTTTCCAGACGCTGTTCATTCCATTCAGCTGTTCTTCCAAGTCTTTTGCTGTCTATGACAGAATCACAGTCTCACCGGCAGAGCTCAGATCATTATTTCTTCAGTAATTCGTTCTTCTAATTTTCTTTGGTATCCTTTATTGTTTGTTCACAGTACATTTTGGCTAATATCGGCGATAAGTTGCAACACTGTCTCACTCCTTTCTCAACCACTGCTTCTCATTTATGCCCTTCGACTCTTTATAACTGCGATCTGGCTTCTGTGCAAGTTGTTAACAGTCTGGCAGTCTCTGTATCTTACCCCTGCCAGCTTCAGAGTTTGAAAGAGTGTGTTACAGTCAACATCGCTGAAAGATTTCACTATGTCTACAAATTATACAGACATAGGTTTGCTTTTCATTAGCGTATCTTCCAAGAGAAGCCGAAAGGTCTGTATTGCCTCGCGTGCTCTTACATTTCTGTGGAACCCAAACTGATCTTCCTCGATGTCAGCTTCTATCGGTTTTTCCATTTTTCTGTAAAGAATTCGATTTATTATTATGCAACCATGACTTATGGAACGAATAGTTCAGTAATATGCGCATCTGTCATCAGCTGCTTTCTTTAGCATTGAAATTACTACATTCTTCTTGAAGTCAGAGGGCACTTCGCCTGTCTCATATACACTCCTGGAAATGGAAAAAAGAACACATTGACACCGGTGTGTCAGACCAGCCATACTTGCTCTGGACACTGCGAGAGGGCTGTACAAGCAATGATCACACGCACGGCACAGCGGACACACCAGGAACCGCGGTGTTGGCCGTCGAATGGCGCTAGCTGCGCAGCATTTGTGCACCGCCGCCGTCAGTTTCAGCCAGTTTGCCGTGGCATATGGAGCTCCATCGCAGTCTTTAACACTGGTAGCATGCCGCGACAGCGTGGACGTGAACCGTATGTGCAGTTGACGGACTTTGAGTGAGGGCGTATAGTGGGCATGCGGGAGGCCGGGTGGACGTACCGCCGAATTGCTCAACACGTGGGGCGTGAGATCTCCACAGTACATCGATGTTGTCGCCAGTGGTCGGCGGAAGTTGCACGTGCCCGTCGACCTGGGACCGGACCGCAGCGACGCACGGAGGCACGCCAAGACTGTAGGATCCTACGCAGTGCCGTAGGGGACCGCACCGCCACTTCCCAGCAAATTAGGGATACTGTTGCTCCTGGGGTATCGGCGAGGACCATTCGCAACCGTCTCCATGAAGCTGGGCTACGGTCCCGCACACCGTTAGGCCGTCTTCTGCTCACGCCCCAACATCGTGCAGCCCGCCTCCAGTGGTGTCGCGACAGGCGTGAATGGAGGGACGAATGGAGATGTGTCGTCTTCAGCGATGAGAGTCGCTTCTGCCTTGGTGCCAATGATGGTCGTATGCGTGTTTGGCGCCGTGCAGGTGAGCGCCACAATCAGGACTGCATACGACCGAGGCACACAGGGCCAACACCCGGCGTCATGGTGTGGGGAGCGATCTCCTACACTGGCCGTACACCACTGGTGATCGTCGAGGGGACACTGAATAGTGCACGGTACATCCAAACCGTCATCGAACCCATCGTTCTACCATTCCTAGACCGGCAAGGGAACTTGCTGTTCCAACAGGACAATGCACGTCCGCATGTATCCCGTGCCACTCAACGTGCTCTAGAAGGTGTAAGTCAACTACCCTGGCCAGCAAGATCTCCGGATCTGTCCCCCATTGAGCATGTTTGGGACTGGATGAAGTGTCGTCTCACGCGGTCTGCACGTCCAGCACGAACGCTGGTCCAACTGAGGCGCCAGGTGGAAATGACATGGCAAGCCGTTCCACAGGACTACATCCAGCATCTCTACGATCGTCTCCATGGGAGAATAGCAGCCTCCATTGCTGCGAAAGTTGGATATACACTGTACTAGTGCCGACATTGTGCATGCTCTGTTGCCCATGTCTATGTGCCTGTGGTTCTGTCAGTGTGATCATGTTATGTATCTGACCCCAGGAATGTGTCAATAAAGTTTCCCCTTCCTGGGACAATGAATTCACGGTGTTCTTATTTCAATTTCCAGGAGTGTAGCTTGCACACGAGATACAATATTTTGTCGTGGCTGGTTCTCCCAGCGATATCAGTAGTTCTGAGTGATTATTGTGTACTCCAGGCACTTTCTTCCGACTTTATGAATATGAGTTGGATAACAAGTAGTGGCAACACTGTTATAATTCATACCAGACTTTACTGACAGACATTCACTGTATTATATACCCTCAGTAATCACATTCCCGCACACAGATGGAAAGCGCCGTACTCAGTCAGCGCGTCCATCTCTGTCAATGTCTCGTAAGGGCTGACTTACGGCGCGATTGATGTCTTCTCTTGTGCTGTAGAGCTACCACGAAAAGGTTCCATCATTTTGGCGATCAGGTCGTAATCGCACGGATTCATGTCGTGTGCAGTCGCTGGATGTTCCAGTATTTCCCATCTTCTTAATGAATTCACGACATTTCATTGAGAAGCTGAAGAAACTGAAACTTGCAGCAAACGACATCCTGGTCAGCTTTGATGTTTACGAAAGTGCCACTCAGTGACGCTCTGGAGCAGATCGGGTCCATTTTCCTACAAGGCATCAGAAAGCTCTACCATGCATGTGTCACCACGAGCTATTTCAAGTGAAATGGCAATTTCTACGAACAGCTGGAAGGCGTCGCCATGGGTAGTCCTCTTAGTCCAGTAGGGGAACATTTCGAAACACACGCACTGGACTTGGCGACTTGCAAACCTAAGGTGTGGCACAGATACGTCGATGACACTTTCGTTGTGTGGAGCCATGGTGAAAAACAGCTCGGTGACTTCCTACGACACTTGAACAGCCTCCATGCCAAAATAAAATTTAGCATGGAAGTAGAAAAGGACAAAAAACTGCCATTTCCAGATGTGCTCGTCAGAAGGGATGGCGAAAAACTGCGACATAGCGTGTACCGAAAACCGACACACATGGACCGATATCTGCACAAACTATCAAACCACCACCTGAGCCAGAAAGGAGGCATGATTAATACGCTCGTAACGCGAGCAGGACGAATATGTGAGCCGCAGCACCTCCGATGCAACACCTGGAAAGTGTTCTGAGGAGCAATGGGTACTCCACAAATTATATTAAAAGTGTAACAGGGCCAAGCACTCGGCGAAGTAAGGAATCAGAAAAAGAATTGCCGGGTACGGCCTTTCTGCCATACGTTCCCAGAGTGACGGACAGAATCGGCCGTATATTGCGCAAACATGGCGTAAAGACGATTTTCAAACCGACAAGGAAGATGAAAGAGTGTCTTAGATCGGCAAAGGAGAAAAGGGACCCACTTTCAATGTCGGAGATATACCGTATACCATTCATATGCGGAAAAGTTTATGTCGGAATGAGTGGACGATCAATCAACGCCAGGATCAAAGAACATAAGCGACATTGCAGGTTGGGGCAGATGGAGAAACCGGCCGTCGCAGAGCATGCACTGAGACCGACCACGTAATGAAATCGGCCGACACGGAAGTACTGGCTGTAGAGAAGCACTATCACACTCGCTTGTTCAGAGAAGCTGTAGAAATACAAAAACACGCGAACAGCTTCAACAAGAAACTGAAAGGCCTTAAGGTAAACGGATACTGACTTCCCGTATTGCAGCGAACGACCGTCGCAGGTAGTAAGAGGAGAACCGCACCGGAAATGACCGGGGAGAAGCCCTCGGACGTTGGTACGCCAGGTACATACAGTCTGAGGCCGCGAGCTCGGCTGCAGTGCACCACCGGCAATGGACTGTGAAGCTTTGACAACGCCAGCCACTCGTGCTGGCGGAACGTCAGTAAAATCATCAGATGTACGTCGGCTGAAGAACGCGAGACAGAAGCCAATAGGCAATTTGTCAACAAGTGGCCACGAAAGCCTTACCAATTTGTATTATGAAAAAAAACTTTGAAACTTCCTCTTTTCAGTGTTATAAAGCTTGTTCATTTTGGATTTGTACTTAAATAAATACTACGTTTTGAAAAAGCGTCCATCATTTAGAATAACCTTGTAGAATGCTTTGAGGCAAGCCATGTCCACTTGAATGGTAATCTATATTTAGTATTGTCATAGAGTACAGGAACAATCGTTCATACTTGAATAGTACTGATAGACAGTCACATATCAGTTTCCTTTGAACTTTAAACTTTAGCACACATCTGTGGGTAATAATATCAGTGCTGCTGGATCTGGGCTGTGTTGGTGCTACAATCCTATACGGCGATTTCAGAGTGGGATGAGCGGTGCTATGCTCTGATGTAAATAGATATCCAGCAGTGACAGTGTGTGGAACCTTTTTAGGGCATGTCTTCTCTGCTGTCTCTTATTTCTGGCTGTGTCAGGCAACGACTGTCCTTATATTGTGGTACTGTCGTCAGGTACCAACTGTATCCTGGGATGTCATTCTTCAAACAACACAAAATTTCACTTTCCCAGACTTCCATACCACTGTTGTGTACACCCAGGTCAGCTGACGACTGTGGAGACGAGGACTGAATACGGACATCGATGAGAAGACAGGTAATTTAACGGTGGCCGCTCTCCCATAAACACCTCGTTACTGGGAACATGGACGGAAAAACTGGCTCAGGGTGCGTTCCGGCTTCTAGGGACACAGACGCTGTGGTCGGGAGGACAGCAGGCGAAACTCCATGGGCGTTGTGACAGCAGTCCGAGGGTGGTCCCTCCACAAACATCGGCTCTGGCTGCAGGACCAAGGGGGACAGCATCAGTGGCGGTGGAGGTGCAACGTTGATGTCCATCGGCAACGCTCTGGACAGCGCTGACCACGATGGGTGGAGAGTAGGAGAAGACTGCTGTCGCGGACCCCAGAGACGTGATGGGACTGTGGGCAATAACTCTGCAGCAGAATCACTGACATAAGAGTGCCGCAGATGGTTCTGGTGACACTAGTGCAGCCCAGAGGAACCTCGATCAATGTAAGGCGGAAAGATCCAATACTTGTGTGAAGACACCTTGCTCCCAACACTGTTCCTTACCAAAAACTCTGAAGAAAACTTCATTCTTCAGCTGAAACTTTGTCTGACTCGGCTGAACGAACTGTTTCGGTGGCGGCTGCAAAAGATGCAACAAGGTAAGATGAAAATGGCCGTGTAATAGCTCTGCTGGCGACTACCCATCACATGGGAAGGAGTGGTAGGAGGAAGGAAATATCTTTAAGGCTTGCTTCCGTACGTGGAAGGAACCGAGTTTCTGCACGTGACTTTTAAATGTTCTAACGAATTGTTCAGCTTTACTGTTAGACTGAGGGTAAAACAAAGCAGTCGTTACATGGTGTATGCCGTTGTTGGTACAAAGTTGGTACAAAGTCGACAGATGTGAATTGTGCATCAGTGTCCGAGACAAGGACGTCAGGTAGACCTTCGAGGTAAAATAGAGAAAACAAAGTCAATACAGTACTAGCAGTAGTCGTGGATGTCGTGGGGCCTACTACAGGAAATTTACTGTATGCGTTGACCACCAACAACCAATGCATATTTCAGAATGGACCAGCGAAACCAATGTGCGTGCGTTGCTACTGTCCAGACATATGTGTATACTGGAAAAAGCATTACGATGGACTGGACTGATGCTGCACACAAACATTGCTGAATCTGGGTTCAAAAATGGTTCAAATGGCTCTGAGCACTATGGGACTTAACATCTGTGGTCATCAGTCCCCTAGAACTTAGAACTACTTAAACCTAACTAACCTAAGGACATCACACACATCCATGCCCGAGGCAGGATTCGAACCTGCGACCGTGGCGGTCACGGGGTTCCAGACTGAAGCACCTAGAACCGCACGGCCACACCGGCCGGCGCTAAATCTGGGCGAACCATGCCCTGACAAGTACAAGTACCTCTGGTGAGTTACGTTTGCTTTGTGCTTTGTGCGAACTCTGCCAAGACGATATCGATGCTTCAAAGACAAGACTTCCCACTGGAGGGAATGACGAATCACTACCTGTTGATCGTCTTCTCTGCATACAATAGAACACCTGACCATGTGGATAGCGCATGATATGTAAAAGGTAGTGATGCGCCACTTCGTGGGGTATTTCTTTCAAACCATGCGGCTTCCCATGGCCCACCTATTGGAAAACTACCCAAAGAGCTGGCTCGGAAGCAGTACCTCCGACAATAAGCCAAAAGTCAAAAGAGAAAATTTTGCAGAATTTAAAAATTTTGAGTTTTAATCTGAAAACATGATTCTTCAGAAAAACTGAATGTTGTGCTGGCACCAACAGGTAAGCGAGGCAACAAAAGAGCGTTCAAATGTTGTTCAGTGGCAGTGTAAAACAACTCGTATTCATAATCAGACAGTAACAGAGCTCAACGTTGTAATTTTTGCGCTGTCCGAAGTGGAGCAGGCTGAGGGATTGAACAAAATCATAAGAAGCCGATGATCTGTAATGAAACGGAACTTTCATCCATACAAGTATTAATGGAGCTTAGTAACATTACAGGCAATGGGAAGTGTCTCTTTTTCAAACTGACTGTAATTGCTCTGCTCTTTGTTAAGAGTTTTTGAGACAAAAGCAATGGCCCTATTGGATGGACCAATTCTTTGGGGGAACACAGCTCTAACACCGTAAGAAGATGCATCAACAGCTAACAAAACTGTCTTAGCTGCATCAGTATGAATCAGACAACGACGACTTAATCAAGCGTCCTTTAAATGCTAAATGTGCCCCAACATTCTTGGAACCACACAAAGGGAACACCTCTCTAAGGATGCCTATTCAGCGTAGTGGCAATTTCATCAGCATTTGGTATTAACTTAATGTAATATGTTAATTTCCCCACGACGGTCTGTAGCTCCTTGAATTTACAGGATGCCAGCAGATCTTTAATCGTAGACGAGTGAGAGTGAGCAGGATGATACTATGTGCATTTATGACATGACCTATGCATTCAAGTTCTTTGTGAAGCTAGGAGCACTTTTCCATGATACACATTAAGCCAGCTGCAGTGAGCATATTAAACAAACACTCTAAATTCGCCATATGTTCAGCAGGTGTACGAACCACTTCAAAAATATCATCCAGACAGCTTGCACATTGGCTGTTAACAGCTCCAGAGAAGGTTGAAAAATACCAAGACCTGAAGCACTTATGAAAGCTAGTCTTTGGGTCTGGAACAAACCGAGGTGAGCACTGATCAAAAAATATTGTGTGGACTGCTCACCCAGAGCTAACTACAAGTATGCCTGAAGTAAATCAATCTTGAAAAGAATCTGCCCTGTCCCAACCTGTTCATTAATTCCTCCAGAGGATCTGAATCCACGGCATTCTGTGGTTTACTGTGGCCTTGAAATAAGCACACAGACGTAAACCTCCTGATGGCATTTTAAGTACCACCAATGGGAATGCAACCTGTCTTGCTGAAATGGGTTGTATCGCCCCAGTGTTTTTCCATCGTTGCAGATCCGGAATAAGGTTACGTGTAGAGCGGTTGTGCATTGTCTTTAACAGGAATGTGTGGCATAAAATCTGCAGCACTTCCTATACAAGGCTCAAAACGTTTACTGTACTTTTTACGCAAGCCAAAAACATTAGTATAAGGCACTGAAACCCTGATTTGTACGGCATTATATTGCAGGTACAGGCGTTGAGCAGGTCAAAAAAAGTATAAACCAAAAGTGTTTGCAATGTTTATAGAACGTAGGACATGAAATACGTTTTGTAACGTCACGAAAAGTTGATGGGTTGTCAAACTGTACATGGCCAGTGCTAGTATTTACTGTCCATTACAAGCAGACCAAACACAGTTAGGCTTCTGTAGCCGTGGGTTGACGATCATGTCACAGGCGTCCTTACTGATTAGAGAAAGATACGCATCTGTGTCTAACTGAAAATCAACTGCCTCTTGTGTCACTCTTAATTGGAATAAAACATTTGTTATCTGTCTGTGAACTAGAGCAGTAGGTTCCTACGAAGAGGAAACGTGACTCTTCGTTGGTGCTGGCCACAATGGTTGTGCTGTCACAACATTCACTTAGTGAGAACTATGCCGTAGCCGTTTGGTAGACCGGTGCCTGCCATGGCTGCGATGTAAGCAAACTGTCTGGATATGACCTTGTTTACCACACTTGGAACACTGTGCTTCACGACAAGGACAAGCTTTACTATCATGATATGCAAAACACTGAGGACAAGACTTCGTCACCTCATTCTGTAATTTACCTCGTGTATCACGTGACTGAAAAGTTTTTCCTTTGCTTTTGCTGTTAATCCCTGCCCTGCTGTTGTTCACTTTAAAATTAACTTGAGAGTCAGTGCCGAGTGTACAGTGAACAAAATAAACATACAGAGCTTCAAAATGAGCTTCACTTTTGTCTACAGTATTTTGATACTCTACAGTTGATAAACCTGTTTTAATATCCGGAACTGGCAACTTCAGGATAGCAGCGCATACGCGGGCGTCTGACATGGTTTGCGTGACTGCATCACGTAACATAACATCACTATCACGTAGTCCGCAGGCACACTTGAACCTGCAGTGCCTTGTTAGCACCTTAGTTCAGCGATCCACTGTTTTTATGACTGTTCAGGGTGCTTCTAGGACAAAAAAATCTAAATCTCGGCGAGTGCCTTGTAATGATCGTCGACTTTTGGAATGAGTGCTTCATAATCAACATCCTCCTTACGAGAGTCGGGAAATAACTTTATACACAGACGGAGAATGTCAGCTCCGGCAGTGGACAGAACAAGTGAAACGTGCGCCATACCTTTAATGCACGAGATCTTTGACCCAATCCTTTTCTTTGTGGTTAATCTGGCGGAACATGGGTTCAAATGGTTCAAATGGCTCTGAGTACTATGAGACTTAACATCTGTGGTCATCAGTCCCCTAGAACTAAGAACTACTTAAACCTAACTAAACTAAGGACATCACACACATCCATGCCCGAGGCAGGATTCGAACCTGCGACCGTAGCAGTCATGCGGTTCCGGACTGAGCGCCTAGAACCGCTAGACCACCGCGGCCGGCAACATGGGTTCATCAGCCGGCCGTGCTGCTGCTTGTTGCGAGAGTTAGTTCCTTTCGTTTAAATACAGTTCTCGTGGAGGCTGAGACATGGTTAAATACTTTATATTGGATAGAACACAAATATTATTTTGCCCGCTGACACTAGCGGAACACTACGAACAACCAAGAGGCAGACCAGGGCGGACGTCTACGCAAACTGGGACAAACGATGAGTCAGCACCGTCACCACGTCGCCAGTTTTTGTGTATCTGACGATGGGGAGAGCGGTTTCCACAACAAACATAACATATTAGTTCATTTTACTGTACAATACTTGGACGCATCTCATGTCCACTTGAATGTCAATATGTATTTATTATTGTCTCACAGTATAGAAATCACTGTTCCGGAGGTATGCATAAAACATCATTCAAAATTGTGCTAAACGCATCCTCTGAAAATTATTTCAAGCAGTTAGTTCGTGACACCACTTGAGTAGTAACAGTTGTGATAATACATACGACCTCTTAGCAACAAGTCATGAGCTAATGACGAACACCAAAAAGGATACAGGGTTGTCACAGAGTGACCGAATATTGTACTTCCCAAATCCTTCAAAAATTAACGAAAGAGATTCCTATTCAAAAAAGCAGATAAAATTTACTTTATGCCTTGCTGAGACACAATCTTCACTCCTTCCAAATTAACAGTGTACCGTTAAGTGTAGATCAGATGGGGCTTGAATTCAAAGACACAGTATCAACAGCAGTTACAAGACTTATACCAAATAAATTAACAAACGACGGAGCTGACCCCCCTTGGTACACAAAACAGGCCGCAAGACTGTCACAGAACAGACGAATAAAGGTTGGTTGGTTTGGGGAAGGAGACCAGACAGCGTGGTCATCGGTCTCATCGGATTAGGGAAAGATTGGGAAGGAAGTCGGCTGTGCCCTTTCAGAGGAACCATCCCGGCATTTGCCTGGAGCGATTTAGGGAAATCACGGATAACCTAAATCAGGATGGCCGGACGTGGGATTGAACCGTCGTCCTCCCGAATGGAGAATAAAGCCTGCCAAGTTTAAACAAAAGCAAAAATCTCCAAGATTGGCTATCTTTTACATAAGCTCAAAATTTAGAGCGGACTTAAATGCCAGAAGCCTATAATAGTTTCCCTAACGAAACTCTGTCTCTAAATCTTGCAGAAAACGGTAAGAGAGACTGATCGTATATGAAGTGTGCTAGCGGGAAGATACAATCAATGCCTTCTCTGGCAATAACAAATGAATACTATCGATCACTGTGTTGCTAAAGTAGAGTTACTAAACGCAGCCTTCCGACATTCCTTCATCGAAGAAGAATAAGCAACTTTTCCAGAAATCGATTGAAGAGCAGCTGCCACCAAGAGTAACCTAGAAATAGATATACTCGGAGCAGTGAACCAAATTAAATCACTTTATAAAAGCAAGACTTCCGGTCCAGATTGTATACCAATTAGGGTCCTTTCAGAGTATGCTGATGCAATAGCTCCATTCCCATGACGAGAGATCCGTACTCAAAGACTTGAAAGTTGCTCAGGCCACACCAATATTCAAGACAGGCAGTAGGAGTAACCCACTACATTACAGGCCCATATCATTAACGTCGATTTGCAGCAGGATTTTGGAACATAATTGCGCTCGAACGTTATGAACGGTCTATTGACACACAGTCAACACGGATTTAGAAAACATCGTTCTTGTGAAACACATCTAGCTATTTACTCAAATGAAGTGTTCAGTGGTATCGATAAGGGATTTAAAATTGATTCCGTATTTCTAGATTTCCAGAAAGCTTTTGACACTGTACCTCACAATCAGCTTGAAGTCAAATTGCCTCCTCACGGAATATCGCCTCAGTTATGTGACTGGTTTTCATGATTTCCTATCAGAGAGGTCACAGTTCATAGTAATTGACGGAAAGACATCAAGCAAAAGGAAAGTGATTTCGGCGTTCCTCATGGTAGTGTTATAGGCCCTCTATTGTTCCTTACCTATATAAACGATTTAGGAGACAATATGAGCAGCTGTCTTAAATCGTTTGCAGATGATAGTGCTGTGTATTGTCCGGTAGAGTCGTCACAAGATCAAAAGAAACTGCAAAACGATTTATAAAAGATACTTGTATGGTGCAAAAATTGGCAATTGACACTAAATAATGAAAAATGTGAGCTCATCGCCATCAGTGCTAAAAGGAACCCTTTAAACTTCGATTACGCGATAAATCAGTCTAATCTAAAGACCCTAAATTCAACTAAGTAGCCGAAATTGGCCGGCGCGGTGGCTGTGCGGTTCTAGGCGCTGCAGTCAGGAGCCTAGCGACCGCTACGGTATGGATGTGAGTGATGTCCTTAGGTTAGTTAGGTTTAATTAGCTCTAAGTTCTAGGCGACTGATGACCTCAGAAGTTAAGTCGCATAGTGCTCAGAGCCATTTTTGAACCCGAAAATTACAACTACGAACAACTTAAATTGAAAAGCACACAGAAAATGTTGTGGGGAAAGCGAACAAAAAATTGCACTTTATTGGCAGAACACTTAGAAGATGCAACAGATATTGCGCTTTAATGGCAGAACACTTAGAAAATGCAACAGATAGCCTATAGTAAAGAGACCGCCTAAACTTCGCTCGTCCTTCCTCTTGTGGAGTACTGCTGCGCGATGCGGGATCCTTACTAGATAAGGTTAACGGAATAAATGGAGAAAGTTCAAAGATGAGCAGCACGTTTTGTACTATCGAGACACTGGGGAAAGAGTGCCACTGACATGATACAGGGTTTAGGGTGGATATCATTAAAATAAAGGCGGAATATTATCACGAAATTTCTATCACCAACTTTCTCCTCCGAACGTGAAAATATTTTGTTGACGGCGACCTACAAAGAGAGAAACGATCGTCGTAATAAAATAAGGGAAGACAGACCTCGCGCAAAATGATACAAGTGTTCGTCTTTTCCTTGCGGTGTTCGAGATTGGAATAATATAGAATTATTGTGAAGGTGGTTCGATAAACCCTCTACCAGGCACTTAAGTGTGATTTGCAGAGTATCCATGTAGATGTAGATGCAGATACATGAGCGGTACAGAAGGACAGGTACATATCAGTTTCAATTTAACTTAAAACGTTGGTACGAAGTTCTGACTAGAAATATTAGCGCTACAGGATTTGAGCTACGTCGATGCTGCTCTCTTAATCGGCGATGACAGAGCCTGGTAGGCGCCGCGGTGGTCTGAAGTAAGCAGATATCCTGCAGCACTGACATATGGAAACTCTAGAAGGTGCGTCTTCGCCGACGTCACTTATTTGTGGTTGCTCCAGGCAGCTAATGTCTTCAGCTTGTGGTCTCGTCACGAGGTACCACCTTAACCTGGCTCTCACTCCTCGGACGAGACGACAGTACAGTTCTACGTCCGTTAAGTGCTGTAATGTACACTGAGAGACCAGTTAGAACATTGTCAAAATGGTTCAAATGTCTCTGAGCACTATGGGACTTAACGTCTAAGATCATCAGCCGCCTAGAACTTAGAACTACTTAAACCTAACTAACCTAAGGACATCACACACATCCATGCCCGAGACTGGATTCGAACCTGCGGCCGTAGCGGTCGCGCAGTTCCAGACTGTAGCCCCTAGAACCGCTCGGCCACTTCGGCCGGCGAACATTGTCATAAAAGTGTAAGTTTTTCGTTTTAGGGTTGTTGCATTACTATGTTCTGTGTACTGCACATTGTCGTAATGCATATTACAGGTTTCTTCATTGTTGTGAAGATAGTTTCACAGAAACAAGGATGACTGTAGTAACAAAACGAATAAATACTGCAAACAAGGTTAACTCAAGCGTTGGTCGTATACATTTGAAACCGTTTTTTTATTATTGTGTATCGATTACAATTACAGAGTAATCGTCTTCAACGCTAAAAAAATAAAAAACGTAAAGTCAAACCTAAACGATCATTGCATAAACATACGTGTCATTTTAAAATAGAGCACATTGAATTTTAAAAGGTAAAATACATATGAAGACCAAGTCCAGTGGACTCATATAATCACGCACATTATCTAACTTGAAATATAAATGTTTATCGTGAACAACAATCCTACTAACATGTAAGATCCAAACTGAGCCAACTGCTTACAAAAAACTACGCAGCTACAGTAAGATCCATGTTTGTGGTGGGGCCATCAGAGCCGTCTTTATTGAATAAATTTATTATACAGAGTGTATATGTGTACAGAAGAAGACAAAATATTCTACAGAGATTTGTATTAAATTGAAAATTGAATACAGAATTACAGAGTTAAAAATATTGCCATAAATACGTAGTTTAAGAAAATATAGACGCTACTTGCTCTAACTTAGTATTTGCCTCTAAAACTAAACTCCGCCCGAAAAGGCCTCGGAAGGCCCAACGGCACCAACCGATCGCCGTGTCATCCTCAGCCCGTTGGTGTCACTGGATGCGGATGTGGAGGGGTGTGGTGTCAGCACACCACTTTCCTGGACGTTGTCAATTTTTGTGACCGGAGCCGCTACTTCTCAATCAAGTAGCTCCTCAAGTTGCCTCGCAAATGCTCAGTGCACCCTGCTTGCCAACAGTGTCACCAAAAAATACGGCTGATATAATTAACAAGAATAAGTAAATTGAATTCAGTTAAACTTCATAAAATCTGTTAACAATCAATACTCAACTTCTGGTGCGTTACGACTCCCAGGACTGAACCAACGCAGCACCTCCAAATGCTCTGCCGAGCCGCCCGCTGCCAGCCGTTTCAACGGACGCAGGTAGGCGCGCCAATTTTCAGAACCTCCTCGCTGGTCGACAGCATACGGCCGAACTGCAGATTAGGCCCCTTGGGGACCCACGCTCAGGAAGATTCCTTTCGCGACGAGCAGTTAACGCCCCATACCACGGAGCCGCTGCTCAGGTCGCTTACGCTGATGCCGCGGTCTGCGTGCTGTCCCTCTAGCACCGGCAGAGAAGTCGCTTCTTGATGGCTTGACTGCCAACTCTCCACGAGAGCCCATACAGCCACTTCTTAAACCCACGCGAACAGCCCACTTTTTCCCTTTCCTAGAGAGAGACACCGAAGCCTTCAATTGCGACAAAGGCGCCACCGCCAGAAAACGGAGGGCGACTGCTTCACGCTACGCGCTGCGGCGCGCTTTTCAAAGCTAACTTTACTACGGCTCAATCCCTAAGTATTTAGTTGAATTTACAGCCTTCAGATCTGCGTGACTTATTGTGTAATTGAAATTTAGCGAATTTCTTTCAGTATTCATGTGAATAACTTCACACTTTTCTTTATTCAGGGTCAATTGCCACTTATCGCACCATACAGATATCTTATCTAAATCATTTTGCAATTCGTTTTGGTCATCTGATGACTTTACCAGACGGTAAATGGCAGCATCATCTGCAAACAATCTAAGACAGCTACTCAGATTGTCTCCTATGTCGCTAATATAGATCTGGAACAATAGAGGGCCTATAACACTTCCTTGGGTAACGCCGGATATTACTTCTGTTTTACTCGATGACTTTCCGTCTATTACTACGAACTGTGAACTTTCCGACAGGAAATCACGAATCCTGTCCCACAGTTGAGGCGATATTCCATCGGCATGCAGTCTGGTTAGAAGACGCTTGTGAGAAACGCTGTCGAAAGCCTTCTGGAAATCTAAAAATATGTAATCAATTTGGCATTGCCTGTCGATAGCACTCATTACTTCTTGAGTATAAAGAGCGACTTGTGTTTCACAAGAACGATGTTTTCTCGAATCCGTGATGACTATGTGTCAATAAACCGTTTTCTTCGAAGTAATTCATAATGTTCAAACATAGTATATGTTAAAAAACCGTACTGTTAAGCATACTGCAAATAGACGTTAGTGATACGGGCCTGTAATTCAGCGGACTACTGCTATTTCCCATTTTGGGTATTGGTGTTGTTGTGGACTGGCAAGACAGCCAATCCACAATTACGGGTAGCCGAAAGGCACGCGTTTAAGCTCACGCAGTCTGGCTTGCGGTCTGGAACAGGACAAGGTAATTAATATAGCCAATAACGTACGTAGCTGCTGGAATAATTAACTTTAATCCACAATTGGTGAACATCGGTCTGACGGTACATGTATCACAAGATAAATAGCAAATGATAATGGCGCCTTGCTAGGTCGTAGCAAATGACGTAGCTGAAGGCTATGCTAACTATCGTCTCGGCAAATGAGAGCGTAATTTGTCAGTGAACCATCGCTAGCAAAGTCGGTTGTACAACTGGGGCGAGTGCTAGGCCGTCTCTCTAGACCGTCCGTGTGGCGGCGCTCGGTCTGCAATCACTGATAGTGGCGACACGCGGGTCCGACGTATACTAACGGGCCGCGGCCGATTTAAAGGCTACCACCTAGCAAGTGTGGTGTCTGGCGGTGACACCACAGGTGTGACTTAAGAAATTTTCCAGTCTTATTTCTGTAAGCGAGCGGGTTTGTATAACTGAAAAATGCGGAGCTACTGTATCAGCATACTGTGAAAGGATCCTGACTGGTATACGATCTGGACCGGACGTCATGCTTTTATTAAGTGATTTAAGCTGCTTTGCAACACCAAGGATATCTAGTTCTATGTTTCCCATCTTGGTAGTTGTTCTTGATTGGAGATCAGGAATATTTACTTCGTCTCAATTGGTGAAAGAGTTTCGGAAAACCGTGTTTAATAACTCTGCTTCAGTGGCACTGTTATCAGTGGCTCCACTGTTGTTATCGCGCAGTGAAGGTATTGATTGTGTATTAACACTGATTTGCTTTATGTGTGACCAGGAATCTCTTTGGGTTTTCTGCCAGAGTCCGAGACAGAGTTTCGTTGTGGAAATTATTAAAAACATCTCGCGTTGAAGCACGCGCTATATTTCGAACATCTGCAGATCTTTGCCAGTCTTGGGGATTATGCGTTATTTCAAATATGACATGCTTTTTTCGTTGCAATAGCGATCTGACCCGTTTTATGTACCATGGGGGATCAGTACCACCACTTATTAACTTACGTGGTATATGTCTTTCAATTGCCGTCGATAATATCTCTTTGAAATGATTCCACATCTTTTCTATGCTTACATGATCAGATCGTTAGGTGTGGAGACTGTCTCTTAAAAAAGCGTTAAGAGCATTTTTATTAGCTTTTTTAAGTAGATGTACTTTGCGTTTCTTTTTGGTGGTTATGGGTGTTATGGTATTCAGCCTAGCAGCAACTGCCTTGCGGTCGCTAATCCCTGTATCCGTCGTGATACTCTCCATTCGTCCAGAATTGTTTTTTGCTAAGAGGTCAAGTATGAAATCGCAATCATTTACGCTTCGAGTGGCTCATGAACTACGCTACTGGCCAATAAAATTGCTACACCACGAAGATGACGTGCTACTGACGCGGAATTTAACCGAAAGGAAAAAGATGCTGTGATATGCAAATGATTAGCTTTTCAGAGCATTCACACAAGGTTGGCGTCAGTGGCGACACCTACAACGTGCTGACATGAGGAAAGTTTCCAACCGATTTCTCATACATAAACAGTGGTTGACCGGCTTTGCCTGGTGAAACGTTGTTGCGATGCCTCGTGTAAGAAGGAGAAATGCGCACCATCACGTTTCCGACTTTAATAAAGGTCGGATTGTAGCCTATCGCGATTGCGGTTTATCGTATCGCAACATTGCTGCTGGCGTTGGTCGAGATCCAATGACTGCTAGCAGAATATGGAATCGGTGGGTTCAGGAGGGTAATACGGAACGCCGTGCTGGATCCCAACGACCTCGTATCACTAGCAGTCGAGGTGACAGGCATCTGATCCGCATGGCTGTAACGGATCGTGCTACCACGTCTCGATCCCTGCGTCAACACATTGGGACGTTTGTAAGACAACAACCATCTGCACTAAGAGTTCGACGACGATACACTATCAGCTCGGAGACCATGGCTACGGTTACCCTTGACAGGAACGCCTGCGATGGTGTACTCAACGACGAACCTGGGTGCACGAATGGAAAAGCGTCATTTTTTCGGATGAATCCAGGTTCTGTTTACAATATCATGATGGTCGCATCCGTGTTTGGCAACATCGCGGTGAACGCACATTGGAAACGTGCATTCGTCTTCGCCATACTGGCGTATCATCCGGCGTGTGGTACGGGGTGCCATTGGTTACACGTCTCGGTCACCTCTGGTTCGCATTGACGGCACTTTGAACAGTGGACATCACATTTCTGATGTGTTATGACCCGTGGCTCTACCGGTCATTCGATCCCTGCGAAACCGTACATTTCAGCAGGATAATGCACGACCGCATGTTTCAGGTCCTGTACGGGCCTTTCTGGATACAGAAAATGTTCGACTGCTGCCCTGGCCAGCACATTCTCCAGATCTCCCACCAATTGAAAACGTCTGGTCAGTGGTGGCCGAGCAACTGGCTCGTCACGATACGCCAGTCACTACTCTTGATGAACTGTGGTATCGTGTTGAAGCTGCATGGGCAGCTGTACCTGTACACGCCGTCCAATCTCTGTTTGACTCAATGCCCAGGCGTATCAAGGCCGGTAATACGGCCAGAGGTAGTTGTTCTGGGTACTGATTTCTCGGGATCTATGCACCCACGTTGCGTGAAAATGTAATCACATGTCAGTTCTAGTATAATATATTTGTCCAATGAATACCCGTTTATCATCTGCATTTCTTCTTGGTGTAGTAATTTTAATGGCCGGTAATGTAATTCTTTAAAATAATTTTCTGAGTAAGCGTTCAGTACGATTTCAGATGACCTTTTAAGCCTGCCGCCGGCTTTAAACATATAATTTTTTAGGATATCGAGGGTAGATTGAAGTCACCATATACTATAATTGTATCAGTGGGGTACCTATTTGAGATGAGACCCCACTTTTCTTTGTTCAAATGTTCAAATGTGTGTGAAATCTTATGGGAGTGAACTGCTAAGGTCATCAGTCTCTAAGCTTACACAATACTAAACCTAAATTATCCTAAGGACAAACAACACACCCATGCCCGAGGGAGGACTCGAACCTCCGCTGGGATCAGCCGCACAGTCCATAACTGCAGCGCCTTAGACCGCTCGGCTAATCCCATGCGGCCCACTTTTCTTTCAACTGTTCAGCAACTATAGCTTCTGAATCGAGGGGGAGGGGGGGGGGGGAAGGGTTCGGTAAAACGAACGAATTAATAGTTTAGTCCGATTGTCAAGTATAACCTCTACCCATTCAATTTCGCAGGATCTGCCTACTTAAATTTCACTACAAGGCAAACTACTTCTGACAGCAATAAATACTCCACCACCAACTGAATTTAATCTGTCGTTTCTGAACACTGTTAGGTCGTTTGAAAAAATTTTCAGCTGAACTTATTTCCGGCTATAGCCTGCTATCCGTACCTATAACTACTTGAGGTTCAGTGCTTTCTGTTAAGGCTTGGAGCTCTGATTCTTTCCCAACACAGCTACGACAATTTACAACTACCATACCGATCGTTTCTACAACTACCTTACTGTGTTTTACCTGCCGCTTCTTAGACGGACGCCCTTTCTGTGGTTTCTTGGGACACTCTAACCTAAAAATCCACCCACTCCCTTTTCTTTTTTACAGCACTCAATGAATCGTGTATTTCTGATACTTACATCACTCTAATTTCTATTTATTTGTGACTCTGTCTTATCTTAGAAGACTAGGGCTATCGGATCCTAGCTTGTATATAATCAGGCATTCTTACAGATCCTCTTGCACCAAATATATCATACCTGCAGAAAATAAATTACTCATAATAAAAATGAAAATAACCATGAAAATGAAATGAGACAGACATTGGAATGAGGAACTATTGGAGTGCGTTGACAGTAGGATAGGAACACTGGTTTACTACTGTACAGGAGGAAAACAGCTTGGTACAATCGAAAGTAAACCTATGTCGATGATTCAATGTCCGCTACACTACAGCGTGGTTCTCTGTTACACACAAGTTGTTTGCGTTCCATTCACCAAATAAGTCTGGCACCACAGAAAATAGTTGCATATGGGTGTAGTTCTTAAATGCTTGCAGCTAGACTCGTCAGAGGGTTACAGTAAACCAAAACTCAAATAACATTGGCAACACCGTAAATAACATATAACAAACATTTATTAAAATAATGTAAGATATAAAAACTCACCATTAGTATGATGATAAGGCTCGACACTGTAGTAAAAGTTCTGAATAGTGGTATAATCTAATTCAATGAACGTTGGCTAACTGATCGAATAGTTTTCCAGTCTCGACTGCTGTTAGTTTATGGGCCAGGAACGGATAAAGGTAAACACTTTGACACTCGGCGTTGACTGTCCGATGATAACTTGTTGATAGCTGCTGCCGCAACTGTAGATTACACTTCTGGAATTACCGACAAATGACGAACTGCGACAAACGCGACAACTGTGACAGCCGATGATCTGCGACAGCTGGCCGAGTGAAGCTGTGCCTTCACATTTATCTTCGAACGGAGGATGAATTCTCATCTTCGGTCTGTTTTGGCAGATGAAGTCCCTGGTGTCAGCATCATCTCTGGTGTCTGACATAACTACTGCCTCATGTAACGGACTTTTTTCGAGTTTTGTGGAGGAAGCATAGTGCGTTTCTTATTATGTGCCTCATGTCGAAGATTGTATGGAATGTCGCGACCTCTGCTGCTACATTTATGTGCCGCAACTGACGGTAGTATAAACATGAAGACATAATTATAGTGGTTTCAGAGTAGCAGTAAACTGTGAGGATTATGAAAGACTAACGTAATAAGACCGGTTGAACGAACAGTTTAAAAGGAGTGATAAAAATATGGTCTAACACCGCAGATTAAAAAACACTTGCAGAACACTAAAAACGCTCGAAAAAACACTGGGACAACACCGAACAGCACAGAACAGACGTCATCATCATTTTTCTGCTATATTAGCAGGTTCTTTGCCTCTCCATTTTCTGCGATCCATTGCTTCCTTCTTAAGGCTGCTGTATGTTGTACCGACCATCATGTCATCCTCTATCTGAAATCTCTTCCTTCCTCGCTTCCTTTTCCTTTCTACATAACTTTGTAAAACTGTTTTTATCAGCCAATATTTCTTAATATATGCCCAATACAATTTCTTTTTCTTCTTTTTACTACATCTAGTAACTGTTTTTCTCTCCCACTCTTCTCAGTACCTCTTCATTTTTTACTCTATCCATCCAACTTATTCTTTCCATCCTCCGCCATGTCCACATCTCAAAAGCCTCCCGCCTTTCTCTGTCATTCTTCCTCAAGGTTCATGTTTCCACGCCATACAGAAGAAAATTCCATGCAAGACATTATATGAGTCTCTTCCTGAGTTCTCTGTTCAGACCGCTGCAGAAAATTCTCCTTTTCTTATAAAATGCCTCTTTTGCCATTGATAACCTTGTTTTAATTACTGTGGTGCACTCCCAGTCGGTGTCTCTCCTGCTTCCAAGCAATTAAAATTTTTGCACCTGTTCTAATATTTCTCCATTCAGCATAATATTTATTTCTTTATTTCCTCCTACTGCCAATACTTTTGTTTTCTTTGTGTTAATTTTCATTCCATAATTTTTATCCGTTAGTCAGAACAGACACCAACCATTAAAAACGGAGCACTGCACACTTTCACCAAAATTCGAAGGACCTGCCCTGGAATGGTAGACGGAAGGAAAAGTAGCTACAGTGGGAGAGAGGACAGTGATGGAGATGGGAACTGAGGGCTAGTAAGAGATGGCAATGATAATGGGATACGGATGGCTGTTGGGGGAAAGAGAGAGAGAGAGGAGAGCTGAAAATGACATACAAGTTCTTTGCGCCCACCATCGGTAATGCTATAATTCAATATGGTGTTGGCCCACCCTTGCCTCTGCATTTTCTGCGATCCATTGCTTCCTTCTTAAGGCTGCTGTATGTTGTACCGACCATCACGTCATCTAGTATCTGAAATCTCTTCTTTCCTCGCTTCCTTTTCCCTTCTACATAACTTTGTAAAACTGTTTTTATCAGCCAATATTTCTTAATATATGCCCAATACAATTTCTTTTTCTTCTTTTTACTACATCTGGTAACTGTTTTTCTCTCCCACTCTTCTCAGTACTTCATTTTTTACTCTATCCATATTGTGTATCGTGATTCGACACTCTACACAACGTTTTTCCACTATTCAATCATCCAATGTTTACGCTACTTACACCAAGCGAGGCGTCGTTTGGCATTTACCTGCGTGATGTGTATCTTATGAGCAGCCGCTCGACCATGAAATCCAAGTTATCCCACCTCCCACCTAACTGTCATAGTACCTGCAGTTGTTCATAAAGCAGTTTGGAATTCCTATGTGGTGGTCTGGATAGATGTCTGACTATTACACATTACGACCCTCTTCAATTGTCGGCGGTCTCTGTCAGTCAACAGATGGAGTCTGCCTGTACACTTTTGTGCTGTACGTGTCCCTTCACGTTTCCACTTAACTATCACAGCGGAAACAGTGGACCTAAGTATTTTTAGGAGTGTGGAAGTCTTGCGTACAGACGTATGACACAAGTGATACCCAATCACCTGACCA
Source organism: Schistocerca serialis cubense (assembly GCF_023864345.2). Lineage (NCBI taxonomy): Eukaryota > Metazoa > Arthropoda > Insecta > Orthoptera > Acrididae > Schistocerca > Schistocerca serialis. Next base: position 151,956,259 of record NC_064640.1, read on the forward strand.
TGTTCGAAGTCCGTGAGTTCGCGGAGCGCCCCATTCTGTTCACTCAGTATGTCTAATGACTATTGAGGTGTCTGTTATGAAGTATCTGGCAGTAGGAGGCAGCACAAAGTACCTACTTTGAGAAACGTATGCTTTTAGGGATGTCCGGATACGTTTAATCACATATGTATAACGTACATGGTAGATAAGACTGTTTTATTAATTTTTTATACCATTCCTGGATTATGCTGATGTTTTGTACTTTTCGATAATGTACCATCAGACGGCATGGGAGGAAATGCTTCGCCAAAATTTTTACCTATATCCTTCGGTGCGATATAAAGTTCATCATTGGCATTTGTGGCATCGGCTTGGGAACACGGTTGTGGCTCATCTTGATACTCAACGATGGTCAGCATTTAAACTGAGATGGCAGTATCAACACTCTCAGATGTATCAAGATGTAAGCCACGCCTACAAAAACCCAATCAGATGAGATATCAGTGATTTACAAGGAGAAAAGCTGTGGTGGAAGGACTGAACGGTGGGCGTTCTTGAGAATCCATCACGACGTATTCGTTCCACAGACGACAAATTTAAATCTATTCTCCAGACAGGTGTTGAACGACATGAGTGAACTGTTAGAGAAAATCATTAATTTCCTGTATAACAGTGAGAATTTGAAATCAACGGTGTTAAACATCTTGCTGATGTTAAGCTGTGTAAAAATAATCGCCATTTTCTGTCTATAGCGTTTCTTAGTTACCTCGCCACTTTAATTAATGTAAATGTTTTGCTGGGGCGCCTTGAGATTTGCCAAAATTTGCGAGAAAATTGAAAACTTCCGTAAAAACCAGTACAGTCATTATTCTGACGATCTTTTCAATGGTGCATAAGTTCACTCTATTATTATCTACCGCCTGAAATAAATTTCGCTTTATGGCTTGTCTTGTTTTACTAGTTGAAATATGTTTTAAAAACACGTCTCCGTTGAAAAATTTCTATCTTGAGTTAGTTATAAGTAATATTTAACCCTAGCTTCGGAGTTTATTTACCTCGACAAAATGTCGTTAAGGTTGTGCGAGAAAACTTGGAAAAAATGTCAGACCTTGCCTTTTCTGTGCCGAGACTATGCAGTTATGAACGCAGGACACAAAAATTAGACTCAATTCATACAACAGTTCGGGTATCCCAACATTATGCTGGCCACATTTTGCTTTACTGTGTTATGGAGCATCTGTATTCTTCACAAAGCTCAAGTTATGGATTTCGCTTGAATTTTCTGTGGCAGGTTGCCGCTTATTCAATATTCGGTGTAACTCTGCAGTCAGCCTAAGGACAGATCTTCTTTTCTCTGTGACTAAATACTGGAGATAAATTATATTTCAAAGTGTAGTAAGTATATGAGTGAATTACCGAACTTAACTTTTGTCTGCTCATTTCTTATATATTGTCGTTGTGTACCTGAACAGACCTATCTTAGTGTCTTATGGTCTACGGGTCTTAGGTGTTTGCATTTAAGTGGATTTGAATTTGCTGTTGTGTTCTGTATGGAGAACATCAAGAAAGTCGTCTTGGCAGAAAGGCTAGCGGCTGATGTTTTACTGATTCATAGAACAGCACCTCGTCTCTTCGTTGTTGTTATGTCTTTGAGAATATCGCCGCGAGTCGTGGTGCATGAAATGTTGCGTAGTTGCTAGCGTAGCAGGCTGTCGTATTGTGGATCATCTCGTCTAACACGACTAATGGCAATTATATGTTATGTAGCGTTTGTCATTTATGGAACGCCTTGAAATTTCTAATGATTCTATATTCTTGAAAATTCGAGGTTTATTTAAATACCAGCATTGGTGAATATATGATATTCGAATAAATAGCTGCAATCCTTGTCCAAGAAGACAGTTCCGCTCTAGCTGTAAGCTGATGTCAATTACAAACAGCTTCCAGTTTGAACTATTGTGCTTACTGACGACAATACTTTCGGATTTATGCTTGAATGTGACTTAGAGGTGTATAAATGGTTGGATCTAAGAGTACAATAATCAAGCATTAAAGGGAAATAATCACTACTTTTGATTCACAAACAGAGATATGCTGCAAATGGATATTCACGTCTTACATCACATTGCATGTTACATTTGTGACGCGACTGAAAACAAGAGCGATTGGAAGGGTGATACCGCACCAATTTTGATAAAGTAATAGGTGGCTTAGATTGAACGTACCTGATTCAACACAGCTGTAGAAAAACAAATACTCTGCTTCTCTGGTTCTTAGTATCATCAGTTTTATATCAGAGAGGACAAATATGTCCACACCACATTTACGCGATCAGGTCGTAGAAGCATGAGGAAGGAAACACTTTGTATAAGCTACACACCTATAAAGAAAATTTATTCGGATTTCTGCTGGTAGAACAGGTCGTTAAACTCCTCAGTATGTACATTTTACGAATGCGTGTGGTGCGTTAATAGCAGTTCAGAGGTTTTTCCCAGCGTGGAATCGTCGACAAGTTTATTTGCGCAGTTACTTCTTCCTGCCCGCAAGGGACACAGTGACGTGTGTTCGCAGCTTACACATTCTTTAGAGTTTACCAGCGCTACGATCGTCCAGCCTATTCGCTATGATCGTTTTTACGATCCAATGAAGGACGGGGTGGCCAAGGGCAACTGTCGAGAATGAGTACAATGTTTCATGATCTGAAGTAATTTTCAATAAAACTACAAAAGTATTGATGCTATTAGTCTGAGAAAGTGCTGGTATAGAAGGGCAAGAACGTAATTGAAACCTATTTAAAAACTCCAGTAGCGTGGCTGAGTTACTGAGCAATGATGGTGGACGGTATGTACAACTGGTGATTCTAATGAGTCTTGGTTACTTACTATAAAATACTTTGAAATCTTCCACCAGATCTCACTTGTTCTATCAAAAATCCACGCCCGATCATCTGTATTTGACATCAGTTTCCTAATGCAGCACGACTTGTAGCTGAGTATGTAGAATAGGTAGCTGTAATCGTAAAGTTACTAGTTCGAATCTCGTTCGAACAATTTCATAATCATTTATTAACAAATGGAAATGTTAATTATCAAATACTGTATTATGATTTTTAATAATGATAACATCTTTCTATTTATCAATAATCACAAATGTGAGTATTCACAATACATAAAAATTTGGTACAAAAGTGAGCAAAATCACTCTGAAAATACAATAATTTGTTACTTTTATAAATGAACAGCATTACTGAAGGCACTTATGTGTCTCTTAAATACTAATTTATTTTCATGTTATTAGTAGTAAAAATAGAAAGATATAATTTTAACTAAAAATTATGATTCAGTATTTATTACTTATCATTTCCACTTGTTCATGAATGTGGAAAGTAAGGAAATCAGGTCGACATGTTCTGAAGTTAACACAGGTCAGAAACGGAACTGCTTTTTCATAGTCGAGCCAAGGTAGAAGAGTTCCACAATGCGTGTCAACTGGTAACATTGTTCCGTCTCGTAGTCTGTCTCATAAAACTGCCCTCCTTTCATCTGTCGCATCTTAATGTTCCTCAAATCGCATTTGATTTTTCTTTTAACTGTTACAACTCTCATTTCTTGGCATGAAGTTCTGCACGATGTGTACAGATCTCCTCAGTGATTTTTGTGCACTTGCTAGGAACGTTACATGTCAGTGGCTGATACCTCTCTCTCTACCCCACTGTATTCTCCCAATGATGCCAAAATGTACAATCTCTTTGAAATACTCCATTCTCATCTAACAGTTCCCACGTTAATCGAACATGGAAGAACAGACCAAAATAAAACTAAATCACACGGCAGATGAAATCAAACGTAAACGGAGCACAGTTTTCGAAGATCTGCACCTGCAAAAGTTGACTATACGCTTTCTGTTAGAGATAAATACTAAATAACTACGAACAGAGAATTTCAAATTGCTTAACCATTTGTCCAACTGCTCAAAAAAATGAAAATCTCTACTGATACATTTATCGTAAGAAAATTAGTTTCAAAGACACAACTAAATTTAGAGATGATTGGTGTCTGACTGTTATTACAAACCAAAAAGGCACTTCTTCAGGACTGAAGGCACAGTGGACACCGAAGTATATATAGCGTGTAGCACACAAAATAACGGATAAAAAAAATTTCAAACTGGTTGTTTCTAGAGCATGAATCTAAATTTTCAGCTAAATGCCATTTTGCAAAAGCCAAATACTTGCTAAGATATCATAAGTTGGAATATTATGTAACGCTTTACGATAAAGAAATGTTTATCTCCGACTTGTGAAACAGGGAAAAGAAATCAGTCACTAAGGCTCATTGTATAAACGAAAACACCTTTGTTGGCCGTCGCTTGTGCGAGATGAGAAGCAAAGAGACATTTGTGCAACAATTTCAATGTGTTAAGGTGTAGAAATCAGTGAAATTATAGAAAGCAGTGAAACTTAAGTTTTCAAGCACTCGAAACCAGGACTCACGCAGCCTTCATTTGTGGCGTACGACAGGGAAAAAGTGTGAACCACTGAATAACTATGAAATTAGCGACATTGTGTTTTTCTGTTGGGACTCGAATATATGACCCCATGTACACAGCCGGCCGCTGTGACCGAGTGGTGTTAGGCGCTTCAGTCAGGAACCGCGCTGCAGCTACGGTCGGAGGTTCGAATCCTGCCTCGGGCATGGATGTGTGTGATGTCCTTAGGCTAGTTAGGTTAAGTAGTACTAAGTGTAGGGGACTGATGACCTCAGATGTTAAGTCTCATAGTGCTTAGAGCCATTTGAACCATTTGATCCATGTACAAAAACACACGTGGTAGTGCCATTGCTTCAAAAGACAGATGAGCAGTAAGGGATGACAATTGAGCTGTACTCCTGTCAAACTAGGATATGTCCACAGTCTTTATGTAGGGCCCCAGCAGTTAAACTGGTTAGGAGCCAGAGTGGGACGGGAAGAGGGTATGTTATGCACTCACGGATAAAAATTGGAGCACCAATAATAATTAATATATAGTAAAGAAATTTGGGGAGTAGATTTGTCTAGATCAGATATTTAAGTGATTAACATTGCAAGATCACAGATGAATGTAAGTGCGAGATAAGTCGTTGCAAATAAGAAATGCTGATACATTAATAAGCCGTGTAACCGCCAAAATGTGGAATGCAGGCATGCAAACGTGCATGCATTGTGTTGTACAGGTGCCGGATGTCAATTTGTGATATGGAATTCCATGTCTGTGGCAGTTGGTCAGTCAATACAGGGACGGTTCGTGGTGGTTGTGGATGTGGTGGGGTTGTCGTCCGATTATGTCCTATATGTGCGCGATTGGAGACTGATCTCGTGATCGAGCAGGACAAGTCACTATGCTGACACTCTGTAGAGCACGTCACTGTACAACAGCGGTACTGGGCGAGCGTTACTCTATTGGAAAACACCTCTGGAATGCTGTTCATGAATGGCAGCACAATAGGCTGAATTACCAGACTGTCGTACAAATTGGCAATCAGCGTGCGTGGAATAACCAAGAGACTGCTCCTGTTGTCATACAAAATAACTCCAGGTGTAGGTTGCAGGCCCCCATCTGGCCTCTTTTTAACCGACAGAAGGTCATAGTTGTCAACGAGGCAGAACCATCTTTCATCGGAAAACACCAAAACCCTCCACTCTACTCTCCAATGAGCTCTGACTTGATACCACTGCGACGCAAATGGCGATGGTTTGGTGTCAGTGGAATGCAGGTTACAGGAGGTCTGGTTCGGAGCTGTCCTAGAAGTAACCGATTTGCAACAGTTCTTTGTGTTGCTGTGGTACCAACTGATGCTCAAATTGTTGTTGCAGATACGGTACGATGCGCCAGAGCCACACACCGAACACGATGTTCTTCCCTCTCGGCAATGCCGTGTACCAGTCCGGAACCTCGTCACCTTGCGACCAACGTACGTTTTTGCATCCACCGCTGTCAGTAGTCATGTAGAGGTACTACATTTCTGCCAAGTCTTTCTGTATTACCACAGAAGAAATATCCAGATTCTAGTAGCCCTACTACACGACCAAGTTCAAACTCAGCGAGGCGCTGATAATGGCGTCTTTGTCATCTTAAAAGCATTCTTGACTAACATCAACTTACACGTCCAATCTCAAAGGCAACGAACTCTCAAGACAGTTACAGCTTGCATTTAAAACAAACCTGACTTGCATCCTGATATTGGCGTTATTAGAGCGACTCCTATGCGACTGGTGCGAAATTGGAATAGACATAATTTTTCAGATGTAGAAACACGCCTGTCAACTTTCGTTTACATCTCACAACTCATTCTTGGTGCTGAGACCCTTTTCTCCGTCAGTGTATTTGGATTTCAGAAGATGGTGGAGACGTGTGGAATCTCATTTACGTAATAGAAAACCTGAAGATATGTTATCATGGAGATGGCTGCCACCTTTTACTAGTATCTTCTTCATTTATAGCACTATTTCGTTGGGAGAAAAATGACTGCACATGAAACATGATCACTAACTACGAAAAAAACTTTAGTCAACCTTGTGCATATTCCTGTATTTCCTTCTGCTTTCCCGTCTCTGGTCTTCCTTGCGAGAGAAAACAGTTAGGGAAGAAAGTTGGAATTACATTCCAGACGGACGTTATTTGGAGGCACGATACTCTCATTCTGGAGGATAATGGTCCTAGTCCCCCTTCGGCCATTCAGAGTAATGGATTTCCTGGTTTCCCCAAGTATCTGAAGGTGAGTGGTGGGATGGATCATTTGAAAAGGACACAGTGTTCGCAGCCCAATGCGAGTACTATATCTCTAGTAACTTGGTCGTTGGCGGGATGTTAAACAATATCTTCCATGTTTCGTTAGGGGTTTCTCATTCCGCTGCCTCTTAGGGTTCATGGTGTGGAATAGGTTATATTTACAAGGTTGTTACACATTCTCCACTTCAATGTTTCTTATCAGTTATACTTTCATTGACATAATGTACAAGAATACTTCGCAGGCCAGCACCAGAGAGAATACTAGAGAAACTACTAAGAGCAGCTTCGCCGACAACACTGGCGGAGAAGGACGAATGTGTGCGGCAAGGGGGAATGAAGTGAGCCGAGATTCACGGCTCATTAGGCGGCTGATTTCCCGCGGGGGGCTTTTCCAGCCTCTCGCCTCACCTGCTACGCGCCTGTGTCTACGTCTACGCTAGTCCTTGCTGTGCTCTCTTACGTCAGCACTTCCACGCGGCCTCATTATCAACGAATACGAAACCCGCCACGGTCTACGTAGTACAATGAGTAAGGAGTCTTCATTAACATGCCAGGCGCCCTTTAGGAGCAGGGAGTGCGTGTCATTTAGTAGGTTAGTACGTATCATTAGTAGGTTAAAGTAGTCTCTAGAGTTGAAACAGATTTGAATGTGACTAAGTGTGAGACAGAATATGCTTTCAGGATATTAGGAGGAACTCGTTCAATAACAGTGATATAGATTTGACGGTTTCCTACTTGCAGGAAGAGTCATGAGAAAACTAGCCGTTTGCCGAATGGCATATTCAGGAATCTCGAGTTTACTGGATCAGTGGAAACTGTGACTGCCGTAAAATACCTAGGAGTAACAATTTGGAGCGACCTAAGGTTGAATGATCACATAAAACCAATAGGAAATGTAGATGACTGAATGGGGTTCTCTGGAAGAATTTAAATGAAGCGTAGTTAATCCACGACAGAAGTGGCTTATAGAACACTCGTCCAGCCGACTATTCATTAGTCAGCGACCCTTACCAAGTTGGATTAACAGAAGGAAAAGAGCATATCCATCGAAGACCGGGAAATTTCGTTATGGGATCGTTCATTTGGTGAGACAGCCTAACGGAACTGTTCAACAAACTCTAGTGGCAGACATGGAGAAATTTCAGGAGAGGCTTTGTGTTGGACGGAGAGGTTTTCAGTTGAAATTTCGATATCTTAAGTTCCAAGAAGTGCAGGGCAACATATTACCTTCTCCCACATACATCTCACAAAGTGGCCACAAAGAGAAAATCCGAGAAATTAGAGCTAATACGGAGCCTTAGCGAAATAATTTTTCCTATGGTTTATTTGTGAATGGAATAGGAAAGTTGGAAAAAGACGGCGGTACTAGAAATATCGTCTGCCGCACACTGCATTATGGCATTCAGAGCATAAATGTAGCTGTAGAACAATGCACAGTACACAGCAAAATTACGTTAATGGACTAAGATCACTGTATGCGATAATGGTGTGAAAGCCGAAATCTAAGTTGTACACAAGAAATATACAGAAATATTCAGTCAAGTGGCTGCGTATTCTTTCAAAAAATACTGTATGACTGTTGCTCAGCATCCCCGAAAACTTTTTACGTGCAGTTGACATTGTAAGGAAGCATAGTACGTCTTTCCCTAGATAAATACGCGCATCGTGTGTGTACAATGGGAGGCATCAATAATCAGATCAATATCGGTGCTGTCTCATCTTTCCAATTGTCTTTTTCTTCAGTTGTGTCGCAGCAGTAATATGTTGATGTGACGAGGGCAGTGCGTGAGGGTCTACAGCTAGTTTATCGCAGCGCACAAATCTTAGTAACCATCTCACACTAACGCTTGGATTAATATACATCTACATGGAACCCATACCACGCCATATAGCAAAATGTCAGTGGCATAATCGTAACGAAAGAAAGATATGTAACCTATCATTTAATGGGTGCGTCTGCGTACTCCACCTGTCTGTTTGTGGATGCTACAGGGCCGTTCAAATGGTTCAAATGGCTCTGAGCACTATGGGACTCAACTGCTGCGGTCATAAGTCCCCTAGAACTTAGAACTACTTAAACCTAACTAACCTAAGGACATCACACACATCCATGCCCAAGGCAGGATTCGAACCTGCGACCGCAGCGGTCGTGCGGTTCCAAACTGTAGCGCCTTTAACCGCTAGGCCACTCCGGCCGGCTACAGGGCCGTTAAGAAGTGGTTGAGTGAGGGAAGCTTTAGTAAGAGCGGATGTTATCAGGTGACGGAGACAAGCGACTTGATATTTTTATAAAACATTCCAAAAAAGGAATTATAATATTTGTAATTACCTCGATCGCAATAATTCATCGCTTTACGATTGATTACTAGCTTCGGTTGGTAGACAATCACCTTCAAATCTGTATTAATAAAAATCAGCGTAAAATCTCCTTTAGATTAACATGAATTTTTCATTCGTTAAGAATATTCATTACTTCCGAATAATGCACGTGAAGTAGGGAAAAAGTCTCACTCATGTCCGAGGTTCTGTGTCTACATACACTGTAAGCTAGAATACCATGGTCTGAAAGCCTAACTCGGCACTATGTAAATAATTGGAAAATATGATTAGGCAATGTGGACAAATAACTATTTTTAAGATGTTTGTTAAATAGTTGACTCAAATGGCTGTGAGCACTATGGGACTTAACTAAAAAAAAAGCTCTGAGGACTATGGGACTTAACTTCTGAGGTCATCAGTCACCTAGAACTTAGAACTGCTTAAACCTAACTAACCTAAGGACATCACACACATCCATACCCGAGACAGGATTCGAATCTGCGCCCGAACGGTCGCGCGGTTCCAGACTGAAGCGCCTAGAACCGCTCGGCCACTCCGGCCGGCGTTGAATAGTTGTTATAGCGCAAAAATAAAACTGAAAAAATGTGAAAACATATCGTACTCTCTAATGAGCTAAGCTTTCGATACGCTGTTTACTATACCAACGAGGTTACAAAGTGCAATTGTGAATCTCTAGAGACGAACGAAAAATTACGTTACAGTAGAAATGAAACATTAAACCGTGTTAGAACAGAAATTATTTTTAAAGAATGCTTATTGAGATGTGTACCTCAGTACAATGTTGACATATCCTCAGTGTAATATGACAATGACAAAAATATGTAAGTTCAAAGCTGGTCAAAACATGTGCATTACTGTTTGACATCAGAACATAATCGCTGTGGGTACTTGTCGGCGCCAACCAAACTGGTCAGTAATAACTGACAGATAGTGCGTAAGTATGCATAGTTGCATTTTAAGTAACAAATAGAAGTAGTATTAAAAATTTGATAATACTTTTAAATTCTGAAATAAATACAGGAACAAACGTAAAAAGTACGACTCGCAATACAAACGCCAAAATTTACGGTAGCGGCGTCACTAATACATAATAGCACATTAATTATCAGAAGTTAACCATTTACACAAGGGTTGAAATCAAGAAATATAATATGCGTGTTTTGAATCAAATGAACACATATGGAAAGTACTATAATGTAGCATTTGCAATATTTACTAAAGGCCTATGGTCTGCAGTAGTGACTGAAGCGGCATCTGCCAGCAGATATCGGTGCGCGCACACAGTGGGTTATGGTGAAGCGGGAAGTGCATGTTGCTGTCTTCCGTGCAGAAAACATTCAAAAGATGCCTAGCGGAACCAGCGTTTTCAATGCTCCAATCTTGGAACACATATTTTCAAACTAATTCATGGAATACATTGAACAAATAGTTCTGATTAAATTCCCGTTGCCCATTTAGTATCAATTCAGAAGATGCTTTCATTATACTAGAAATTTCTGTCTCCTCCAGCAAGTCGAGCATCTTTCCCTTGGGTTCAGTGTACAGAATGTCCACATTTTGCCCAATACCCTGCACCATATGTCCTCTTGCAGCAGTGTGCATACCGAAAGCAGTCTTCTTCTGGGAATGTGTGTGCTCCCTAAAACGAGTTTCAGACGAACTGGCCACTGCCGGCCGGGGTGGCCGAGCGGTTCTAGGCGCTACAGTCTGGAACCACGTGATCGCTACGATCGCAGGTTCAAATCCTACCTTGGGAATGGATGTGTGTGATGTCCTTAGGTTAGTCAGGTTTAAGTATTTCTAAGTTCTGGGGGACTGATCACCTCAGAAGTTAAGTCCCATAGTGCCCAGAGCCATTTGAACCATTTGAACTCGCCATTATAATATTCGTCACAGTCACTGCATTTAACTATGCATATTCCTGAACAAAGGAACCTGTCGCGTTTGGAACCAATTCTATCTCAAAGACGCAACTTTAATGTGTCAGTTATTTGAGACACTATCTTAACTTCAGTTTTTTGAAAGCACTGTTCCGTCTTCTGTGACACTTGACCGCTATAAACTATGGCTACATGTTTTCTTTTCACATTACATTTGTTGTTCTTAGTCAAGGTGCCATTGGCATATTGCGAAGGCTTCAGCTTATATATACGTTTGTTACAAATATTAGTGACATCAGCTGTTTTCTACCTATTATCTAATGCAAACTAGCAATAATTTATGGTAAGTCGCTGGAGCAACGAAGCGTACCTGGAGACTGGAAACAGGCGGAGGTCATTTCCGCTCTCAGCACGGGTTGTAGAACTTATTTGCATGAGGTGATTCCTTGATGACGCTAAAAACTTTCAGGGAAGATGGAGCAGGGTAGTTGTGTTAAATCGAGGTTAAGGACCCTGCTCCGGTAACGACTGAGTCTATAATTATAAGCGAAACTCCTCTGATACCTCTGACAGCGGACCTCTTCTACTGAATAGGCTTTACTTTCTAAAAAAAAAAAAATATTCAAATGTGTGTGAAATCTTATTGGATTTAACTTCTAAGGTCATCAGTCCCTAAGCTTACACACTGCTTAACCTAAATTATCCTAAGGACAAACACACACACCCATGCCCGAGGGAGAACTCGAACCTCCGCCGGGACCAGTTGCACAGCCCATCACTGTAGCGCCTCAGACCGCTCGGCTAATCCCGCGCGGTTTTACTTTCTATAATTTGGGAGGAGGTACTATGGATAGAAAAAAAAACTGGGGCTCTAAAATTAATATCTTAAGATCTATGACCACTTACTAAGAGAGATGTGTCTCACCGTCGCAAAGATCAACAAGAGCTCACAATGTATTCCCTTTAGAGTCCTTATTTACACGACACTTTGCAGAATTCAGCTATCAGAGGTATCAGAACAACTTTCACTTATAACTTCCGACTCAGTTTTTCTAGACCAGCGTCAAATTGATGCAATTACCTTTTTCCATTATCGCTTAACATTCTTAACTTCTTGACGGAATCTTCATATATGATGGTAGCCTACTTGCTGAGATCAGTCTGTTGTAGAACTGTGGAACAAGTTATGTGGTCACGTATTATGACGTTTAAGAGAATGAATATCTGCTCTATAAAAATCAACAGAGATCTTACGAAATTCGGCTCACTCTGTTCGTGTACAAGATCCATTGCGCAGTAGACATCGGCGCTGAGGTGGTTCTTAAAGGAACAAAATCGACAGATGTGAAGGTAATTTCGAAATTTCCCGAAAGAGGTGTGATAAGGCCGTTACTGTTGACAATATATGCAGATGGTCAATGGGCAACGTCAGAAACTCCTTGACGTTGTTTGCAGTGATGTGGTTGTCTATAAGAAGATAGAAACGGCAGAAGACTAGAGAACTGCAGGTGAACCAGCAGATAATTAATGAAGGGCGCAGGGACTGGAAATGGACCCTGAACGTAAATATATGTAACTTATTGATCATAAACAGAAGAAGACGCCCACTACTGTACAATTAAACTATTAATGAGAAATTGCTGGAAACGGTATATACCGCAAAATATCTAAGAGTAACCGTCCGGAGTGACCTAAAGTGGAATAACCACATAAAACATAGAGTGGGTTAAGCAGATGGAATTCATACACGAAAGACCGCACAAAGCACTTGTCCCGTCGATTCTTCAGTATTGCCCATCGGTTTCGATGCTTACCAGGTTGGAATAATAGAAGATATGGACAAGATCCAACAAAGAGCGGTGAGTTTATTTAGGTGATCGTTTAGTCGACGCGAGAGCATTACGGAGACGCTCTACTCCAATGCATTCACTGCAAGATAGGTTTTGTTCATCTCAGTGATGTTCTCTGCTGGAATCCCGAGAGAGTACGCTTCGGGAAGAGTCGGGCAACGCGTTGGTTCCTCGCTCATACGTCTCGGGAAACGACAACATCGAGCAGATACGCAAAATTAGATCTAATACGGAGCTATACCGACAATCACTCTTCCCACCGCATTTCGCGAAAGGAACATGAAAGGCAGACTCAGATAGTTGTACCAGAAGTACCCTCCGCCACATACTGCAAGGTGCCACAGGCAATGTAGATGTATCCAGAATGAGATTTTCACGCTGCAGTGGAGTGTGTGCTGATATGAAACTTCCTGGCAGGTTAAAACTGTGTGCCGGACCTAGACTCGAACTCGGGACCTTTGAAGACTGAAACGCAAACAAATTGCGGTTTATTCCCGTAATATTAGAGGAACAAAACTCCGTCATTTTGCTTTTGAACGCATTAGAGTTAAAATTCGCTGAGCACAAGAATATCACACAAGATATTTGCAGTTACGATATCGGGAAGAAATACTACTCATCAAGGTATGTCTTATTGAAAATATTTTTTACTAACCCTTTTCAGTTGAGGGGAGACAACGCTAGAAGGCAGTGCTCATTTGTCGAACGACATATTTTAGTTGTTAATTCACATTGATATGTTAGTTAATATTCTTGGCTGGCTCTGAGCACTATGCGACTTAACTTCTGAGGTCATCAGTCGCCTAGAACTTAGAACTAATTAAACCTAACTAACCTAAGGACATCACACACATCCATGCCCGAGGCAGGATTCGAACCTGCGACCGTAGCGGGCACACGGTTCCAGACTGAAGCGCCTTTAACCGCACGGCCACACCGGCCGGCCTAATAATCTTGTAAAAACAACAAAACCCCAGTATTTGCAGATATTTTAACGCCAACGGGTGCGATGCGTTTCCTATCTTATTTTTTGTAGGACAGTGAGTATGCATTTTTCTCGTTTACCGTTTATACTAAAGTAAAATAGTGGTGAATCACACACCTGCTTAGACTCAGACGTAAAGTGACTACTTTGCAGTTTTTACTTGCACATCTCTCCAGTGCAGCGCCTGCCAGTAAATTGCTTCACACTACATCTACGTTGTTTCACGATTCGTCCCGCAACGTAATCAACTCGATTGCTACACGGTTCCCAAACTCGTTTCACTTCTTCTGACGTCGTAATAATACTCTCTTATTTATTCACAGAATGGAATCTTAATTAAAATCTGCGAACCAATGAAACCTGACGAAAGGCATCAATCATAATATCGTGGTCAATCCGCAGCGGTACGGTGCGTCACAGGCTGGGACCGGGAGCGCAGCGCCACATCAAAGAACCCGCATGCGGACCCATTAGCGCGCCTGCCGCGAAAGCAAACATCGCTCGCCTGCGCCCATCCAAATGGCAAATTCAAAAACAAACTATTTCACGTTGACGTCATCGAAGAAGCAGTGCGCAGTAATCAAATACATTTTGCCATATATGAATGGCGTAAAATGTTAGTACATTTCTTCACATTACGAACTTAACTACTTTGTAGTTCTAAAAACATCAGTGCACCCTTTCACGGCCAGTTTTATCTGTATAGGACGTGGTATAAGGCATCTTTCCGTGTCTGTTCTTTCTCCTTTTAAGGTGGAACGCAATCTCAGAGGCTACAAAGGAGTACTTTGTAGATGTTCCAAAGCAAACTTAACTGGCTGTTCAAAGCTGCTGAAGTGTTATCGGAAACCGTGCTACAATCGACTTGTGACGTCATACGACTGCTGCCAAGAACTGCAGATTTACGTCAATGTATTTAACTTACCTTGTATAGCAGAAGCGTAGGCGTCGTTTGTTTTTCTGCATAAAAAAGTATGTAAATATTTTTCTGCGTAAGAGTAGTACGTAAATCAAACTAACTTGCTGCTACACTCACCGGTAGCAGCACAATGAGGACACGATATCCTGATACCGTCTTTTTTAGATACCTTTCTATGCTCCTTCCACTCCACACGTCATATACCCCTAAAATAATTGTAGTTGTTTACGCTTTCTGAAAGTGTCATATGCATTTAATTTCAATGCTTTACTGTTTTCCTCTTTCAGCTGGGATCTATGCAGAATATTTTCTAGCTCCCCAAAGTTAGTTTTTTTTAATGTTGGCCTGTTGCAAACATCTGCAAGTTTTTCATTTTCTTTCTATAAGACACAGTGGTGTTTTATGTGTGATAACATTACGGCTATCACCAGTATTTATTTCATGAAATATATTCGCAATTAGGAATACCGACAGAATGGAATAACGACAAAGAAAATTTGTGCCAAACCAGGACTCGAGCTCGGGTTCCCCGCTTATCGAAAGTGGTCGCCTCACAAATTTTTTTTTCTTTTTTTTTTTTTTTTTTTTTTTTTTTTTTCTTTTTTTGAGAGTAGAGCGGTCAGTTCCGAGCAGGTGGAGACAAGGCGGGCAGGGGTCGAAACCCGAGGCCTGGCCGCGATGCCTCCCCCCTCCCATCCCTGAATCACTCCATCAAGCAGGTATTTTTTTCATTTTTTTACCGGGAACAGGGCAAATAAACAAAATAGCTTTATTGGTACAAGCTTAATACAACAGAAATGCCATCCTCCCGACGGAAAATATACTCGAACAAGGCGAGCAAATTTCTTTATTAACAAGTTGTAGGAAACAAATAATAACAATAATAATGATGTAAGCTAAGAAATGCGAAGCAGTTGACAGTAGAATTGGGGGAATAACCAGCGTGTTCTGGTATAGTGCATAAAAGTAAGGAGGCCCGTGTCCATGTGCCTACTCCACTGTGGGTTACGATATAGAAAGTAGCGCGGAGAGTCTCTGATGCAGCAGGGGGGGGGGGGGGGGAGTGTTGTCGGCGTGTGGCACCATCCAACTCGGCGGGGGTGACGTAAAGACTGCGTGGAGGTAATTGGCGAAGAAGGCGCGGTAGCGTGGTCGGCGCTCAACTTCACTGTGGGCCGTCTGTAAGCACTGCCAGAAGTCAAGGCGTGATTTGTCGCCATCATTATACATGTAGGTGATCGTCCTTCCCTTGACCCATACAATCGCATGATTTTTGGTGGCGGGGAAATGAGTATCCTCAGAATGAGTAAAGGTCTATGGGTCAATCGAATCAGGAGGAACGCGGAGGTACCAGGCAACGAACTGTCGGCTAGGTTTCGAGATGTCACTGATGGCAGCACAATTCAATTGGTGGACACCGTCATCTATGAAGTGGCAAATGGAACAAAGCGGAGAGTCCGTTAGTCCGATGGCGTGAAGACGTTGATTTGTGGCGAATTTTCCACTTGCGACCTGGTACCACGTTGCCCGGACGTTGGAGGGAAGGAAAGGATGGTGGATATCACGCCAAACCGTGGACTACCGCTTGGATGAATGTCTGAGTTCGATTTTGTTGCTGGATATGCAACGAAGCAGCGGGGTGTAAAAATCTGTAGGCCGAGAAGAACGTGTGGTCGGTAAGTGTGTGTAAGCATAACTGACGTTGACGATGAGATCAGAAATTTGCGTCAGACGGTGCTTGATGTGTCCAACTGGCACTGGTGGTGCTATGGTCGCGGGCACAGGAATTTCCTGCAAGCTGAGCGTAAGGGAGGTGCCCCTGTTCCACTGCTTGTGCATGGTGGACATGTACAAGGACGCTGCTCGGACTCACACATTGACAAGGCCGAGGCCTCCCACTCGCGGGGGGAGGGTGAGCGGTTCGTAACGGACCTTAAAGAGCGTACGTGCCATAAGAAGTATACGAAAGCAGCCTGGAGGCTGCGTCCAATAGCTGATGGCAGCGGGAGGACCTGTGCGATGTGGACCATTCTAGACGCCACGTGTTGATTGAGGTATTGGACACGTTGTAAAAAATCGAGTTGGCGGAGGAGGTTTTGTCGCACCGCTGTGCGGATAATTTGGAGTGCACGCTGAAAATTGATGGCAGGGGAGGTGAAAATGATACCAAGGTATCGTAGTTTCTGTACACACGGGAGAGGTGCTAAGTTGTCATGTGAGAGGCCGCGTCCAGTGGACATCGCCGTGGATTTAGCCACATTCATGTTACTGCCCGCTGCAGTTCCGTACGTTGATATCAAATCAAGCATCGTTTGTGTTTCATTCGGTGAGCGGACCAAGAGGAGGAGGTCGTCCGCATACGCACGACATCGAAAACTGTGCTGTCGCAAAGTGAGACCAGAAAGGTAGCTCGTCAGACTCCCGATGAGTGGCTCCAGGTTTATGGAATAGAGTAGGGTCGAAAGTAGAAAACCTTGCCTTACGGAACACCAAATCGTCACTGGTCCCGCCAGCCGGCCATTGACCTTAATCAGTGATTCGGCGGTGCCGTACAGGCGCCAGATGACGTCGATAAAGGCTGGTGGAAAATCCATTCGGCTCATCACTAAGAACAGAAAACGATGTCGCACCTTCTCGAATGCGCTGCCAAAATCAATGGGAACCACCACGGCACGGAGTCTTTACGCCGCTGCCATTGCAATTAAATCACGACTTTCTCCTGTGGCCGTTTGTATATTAACTAAGCCACCCGGAGTTGTGTGTTCCGGGGATAGAATGCTAGGCAAGATATTGCGGCATCGTGTCGCCAGGGGGTGTGTAAAAGTTGTAAGGTCTGCGTTAGGCAGAGTCAGGGGACGGTAATGTACTGTCGTCACTCCCGGTGTCGGTTTGTGTATGAGTATAATAATTCCCGTGACAAAGACGGCAGTACGGCGTTCCCCATCGTCATCAGTTCATGAAACATCGTCGTCCACCGTGACGCCATTAGTGCGAGGAAAGGGCAATAAAATTTTATCGGGAATCCGTCGACATCTGGTGACTTATTCAGAGCACAAATGTTGACTGCATCGTGGACTTCGTCACGCGTAACTGGCTCCATCAGCTCGTCCACTTCGTCACTGGCGAGGGTGCGAGTTACGTGTGGTAACACAGACTCCTCAGTGTGGTTGTAGGTAGTCTCCTCCTGGTACATTGTGCGGTAGTGGTCCACAAAGGCATGGACGATTATTGCCTGGCAAGTGACCTGGTGGGGGTGACAGATTTAGATCTCGGTGATGAGTCGTTGTCGTTGGTGTTTCCTATCGGAGGTGATATGATGCATGGTGGGATGTTCTTGTTCCACCGAATCTTGACGTCGGGTCCGCACCATCGCCCCCGACAGTCTACGGCGTGTCAACGTTACAATTTGTGCCTTAATCCTGCTGCGTTCCCTCTGGATTTAAGGGATGGGCGGATGGGTGACCAGGTCGGGGAGAACAGCTTAGAAATAGTCGGTAGTGTGCTGGTGCCACGCAGCTACCGCCTTACCATACTGGATCAAGGTGCGTCGAATGGTAGGTTTGGCACATTCGAGCCACCAAGTCAGGGTCGTGCAATACTTAGGCAAGCGACGTTCACAGGTGGCCCATGTCTCGGTAACACGTTGTAGACATTCGAGATCATGAAGATGCGAGGTGTTTAGCTTCCACGGTGCACTACTACGCCAGACCACTTGATGGGGGCGGAGAATGTTGCAGATGTAGGCACAGTGGTCCGAAAAGGCCAAGGGCCAAAGTTATGCACCTTGGACAGCAGGTGTGAGTTCGCGAGAGACGTAAATCTTACCAAGGCGGCTCGCGGAGTGACTCGTCTGGTAAGTATGTCCAGGCGCGTCGCCATGTCGATCTTCCCATGTGTCGCAGAGCAACAGATCATGGACGACAAGAGGCAGTCCTTGACAGGTGTTGTAGTGGGGCATTCGGTCCTTTGGGTGCAGGACACAATTAAAAACACCCCCAAGCAAGTAATGGTCAGAGCGTTCAAGAAACAAAGGGGCGATTTCTTCTGAATCGAGGTGTGCCCTGTCGCGTCTACTGGTGGAGCCTGACGGAGCGTAAACGTTGACAATTTGCGTCCCCATGACGGTGACGGCCATGCCCCTGTAGGATGGAAGGTATGTGATATCAGCCACTGGAAAGCCTTCTCGGGCGTAGATGGCTACGATTCTTCTCAGATGGTCACCAGGAGAAGGGTAAGTGTTATATCCCGCGACGTCCGGAAGTGTGGCCAAATGTACTTCCTGTAGTAGTGCGATGTCGACGTCCGATGCCCATACCATCTCTCGCAGCAGTTGAAGTTTCACTGGGGGCTAATGGTGTTAGTGTTGACCGTCGCTACTCAGTAGGTTTGGAGTCGTACCCCGCCGTGGAGGGGAACTCCACCAGCGGAGGGTGAAGAGGGATGAAGCAACGGCGAGTCATGCCGTACGCCACCTAACGGTGATATGGGCGGCTTAACTAGGCTTCCGTCTGGGGTAACTCTGTCCACAGCGTGTGGTCCTTGCCTTCGTCGACTTCGTCACTCCACGCCACTGAAGGCGCCGTCGTTGTGATGTTCGTACGTTTCACTTCTGTCGTAAGGGCGGAGGACGTCTTGGCGGCAGCCGCAACGGTGGAATCCATTGGTTCAGGTGCACCTGAGCGAGCCAGCAGAGCATGCACCGGGACAGCCACAGTCGGGGTCATGTTGCCGTCATTCGTATCGTCGTGCACGTTCTCCGAGGCCTCGTCGGGTCGGACGGTCTCTGGAGCATCAGTGGGAAGTGATCCGTCTGGTTCCGAGACCGTACAGCACCTCCCCTTGCGCCTTCTAGGTGAACGTTGTTTGCGTGTTCGTCCTTCTGTGTCGGAAGACGGAAGGGAGCAGCGGCGCTCTGGGAGGAAGGGCGTCGTGGGAACGATAAGTGAAGGGGCGTCCATATGATCGGCCGGGTGGGCATCCGAAGTAGTCGCTGATGGCAGAGGCGCCGGAGTAGGGTCAGGCTGTGAGTGCGATGCGTCGACCCCGGCGGCATCCGTAGCAGCAGGAAGGGTCATCGGTACACGGTCCGACGGGCGGCGACTGGTGGGAGGAGAAGAGAGCGCCGATGCCTAGGTGACCGGTAAAACCGTTGTCAGAGTGGGAGGCGTCATGGTAGCGGGGCTGGAAATTGGGTGATTCGTCGCTGAAGACACTCAGACCTGAGGTGGCCTTCTTTGGCGCACCCGGAACAGCACTTGGGTTGGCCATCTTATATGACGACCGCGCGGCACGTGGCGACTGAGATCGATGGTGATCTGTGGTACACTGTTAAGAACGGGGTACGTTTGAAACTGCGCGCAGCGTTCGGCAGTGTGGAGATGTACAGTGCCATACGGACGGAAAGCAGCGATAACGTCTTTCGCCGGGAGCTCGAACGGGTGCTCGAAAACTCGTAAGGTGCGCATTCCCAAGCCTGCATAGTCGACAGTGACCTCACCGACATTTTCGTCGGCGTGGAATAGGCGTAGTCCATGTTTGGTGTCACAAAATATTCTTACGCACACTGCGTCATTGACGACTTTGACGCACACCATTCTGCTTAATATGGACAAATGGATGCCCAAGACGTCGGATGCTGGAATCTTAGCAACGTTGTGTAGGAAGCGTTCCACTTGCAAGGCCTTTGGTCGTGTGTAGTCATTGCATAAGATGAATCGTAGTGTTGACTTTCTAAAACGGTTGACCATGGTTCTAGTACACGTAAGCAATACGTATGTGACGGCCGCTGAAATGTAAACAACAGCGAGCGTGCGCGCTCCGCAGGCGGAAACAACAGCACGTCCGCACTGCACGGCTACGAAAGCCGGACTGTACCATTTGGCTATCCGTGCACGACTCACACCCAGACCCAATATGTCGTCACCCCTGCGGCAACAATTTGTACTCGTACATCCGTTAGGTGTATACTCGTACTGGTGACACATTTTACTTGAAAGTCGATATTGCAGTGCCTGTGTTATTCTGAATTACGACCTGAAGTTCCTTTGGACATGCATGCATATATGCACGAAGAAACTTTCTGAAAGTCGTTTTATGAACTCTCTGCCAAGCACTTCAGTGTAAATCGCAGAATAATCATGCAGATTGAAGGTTGCGCCATCCGTCTTGTATACGAGCAGCTCCTTGGCAAAAGACTAAGTTCATTTCTTTCTCTGCTACTCTCGAGCGAGTATTACGTTTGTCACAGCAGATCTGCACTATCCTCGTTCCAAGTGCATTTCTTTCTCCGCTACTCTCGAGCGAGTATTACGTTTGTCACAGTAGATCTGCATTATCCTCGTTCCTGGTCATTGTACCTGCTCTTCATTCTGAGCAGTGTGTAGGCCTTATTTCACGATTCTCCTCCCGCTAGTGTTCGTCATCACATGCATATTTCCAATTAGCGAGCCCACTGTGGCCAGCCAAACAGCTACTCCGCTTCTTTTCACAACTCGCTGCATTGACCCGGAACGCTGGTCAGCACCCGCTCGCCTACCTGGCCCAGCCACTACATCGCAACTTGCTGGCCACATGTCGCTCAGTCAGTCACTCTGTTTTTTTTTAATACAGCTGTGCCGCAGCGTGATTAGGGATGCAGCAAGATGGCTAGGTTCTGAATGTGCTACAGTTAGAGCTTTAAATATTCACTAAAACAGAAAAACCACTTCTAGACTTTCTACAGAAATCTAAAGACTGCACTGAAATCACAATAAGGAAGTGAGTTCCTTAAAATTAATCGCAGTATTTACTAGCAGAGTTATCAATACCTGCACAGATAATTGTTTATAAAATTAGTAACAAAGCGCATAGATGTGTTACCTATGCCTACAGCTGTATCAGGCTTAATGTCAGTTAAAGTATTATTGTCAAACAATGAAATTTTTATAAATGATTTACTGATTAATTCCTGAAACAGTGTCAAACCATGGTTTCTCCATACGTACTCAGAAGATTAGCGCCAATATGAATTATTTGTCAAATTGTCCCAGTTAGTTTATGTTTATTTAATGAGAACATAGCAAGTTATGTTTGTGAGATGACTGCATGAGTAAAGAAGTACTGGAAGGGCAAGCTGAATAAAGACATGCGGTTCCCTTGTTTTCACCGTTCCGATTATGGTGTATAAAGTTGAAATAAAAGTTGAGCATTGAATGACGTTTAGCATTTAATAATATAATATCAGAATGAAAGAAATTAATTAAAACTATGTAAAATATACGTTTGAAATAAGTAGAAGTTGTAACATGTGTAATTGTTAGAGATATAAGCTGCTCTGCTGAATCTAGTAGTGGTTCACATGACCAAGTTTTTAAATAGGTGGGCAGAGCAGAGTTTGGGGACTTTTGATGTTCGTATCTTGGTTGGTAAGGTTGCTTAGCAAGGTTTGCGTGAACAGTGGGCCTTGTGGGCTTAAGTCTTAATTGAGGTTTCGAATTATTTCAGTGTGCTCCTGTTCTGGACTTACGAATTTTTCGATGTGTATTAGTTCAGGCTTAGAAATAATTTTGACTCGGATGGCTAGCACAGTTATCACTCACTGAACTTTACCCAAGGTGAATTTGTCAGTTTGTATAGTCTTGAGTCAACTGCTGAGTCAGTCATGTTATTTTTAGTTTCTTTACTGTGTTGAAATAACAACCTGAATCGTGTCACTATTTGGAGTAACTTTATATATGGCTTGACTAAATTTATAGTGAACATTAATTCCGTGGTGCTATGCTATGTCATTTTATTATGTTATCATTCTTTCAATACCACCTTTATTTTGTTAATTCGTAATTAACTTGTATAGTTAAAAACTTTCACTGATTTGTCTTTTCTGAGTTAATGAGGCAAATGATCAATCAGCGGTTCTACCAGGGCTTAAAGTAACAATGCATGATCAAACGCCTACTATACAGTAATGCAAGTCTAGTTGTAGCTGTAATCACGAATACAGGCTGCCTACCGCCATTGAAATATCCTGGAAGGCCGATTATTGCTCCAGCGTCCATCCCACGGTTGCAGAAACACTGCTATGGCATAAGAATCTCCGGATTTCAGCATCAGGTCTTCCCTCAAGTCTCCGCTGTTACACTTCTCTTAATCAAGTTGTGCCATAAATTTCTTTTTTCCTAAATTTGATTCAGTTCCTCCTCATTTGTTGTTCGATCTACCCACCTAATCTTCAGTACTCAACTATAGCACTACATTTCAAGAGATTCGTTCTCTTCCTGTCTGAACTGACCACACTCCACGCTACAATCCAGACAAATACCGTACGAAAAATACTTTTAGTACTTAATTTTATAATAGGTAATAAAAATTTCTCTTTTTGAGAAATGATTTTCTTGATATTGATATTCTGCGTCTCATAACTCCTCTTCTTCGACTAAAATTAGATAGTTTGCTGCCCACATAGCAAACTGACATATTACAGAATGGCTAAACAGCTTGCAGAAAGTGTAAAGGGACCGAAAACACACAAAACAAAATCCTTGTGATGACAGAAGTCGGAGGGACGTAAGAGTCAGGTATATGTAACAGTTTCCAGAAAAATAAAATTAATTAGTGTCATCGCAGCATTATGGTGCTGCAAAGCAAGACAGATGAGCTTCCTGTGTGATTGAAAGACGCGTACATTTCAGAAGATACAGACTTTCCATATCTCTCCCAACAATATGTAACCACAGGAAAGGAGAAGTTAAAAAGAAGAATTATGTATTAGCATCACTATCCTGTAGAGTTAACGTGGAAAAAGGAGGAGTTGCAGCTTACCTAAAAGTGTGCGAAAATTAAAAATATTGAAAAAAATGACATTATGTAGGTCAGAACGCAGAAACATGTGTTCATGTATTGTTATCGCAGAATACTTTTATGGTAATAGTAACGTTCTGCACACCCCATCTAGGAAAGTTCAGCTCTTTATGAGAAATCTAGACACGTTTTTGAGAAACTTGTCAAACAGAAAGAAACAGTTGCTAGCTTGTGAGTGTGTAAATGTAGATTAATTAATTTACCAACTCATGTGCAGCAAGATATTATGACCCATACTGATAACATATTTGGAGACAGTGCTCATGGTGAAACAATTCATGTGTACCCAATTGTTAAAGGAAAATCTGGTCATGATGCACAATTAACGGAAATACGCAGTATGACACGTTACAAACCTGAGCCAGGTTGGTACAGATCTGCGAGGATTATTAATGAGAACAGGGTACAAATTTTTAAGAATAAAGCAAAAGAGGTAGTATGGAAGATATGTAAAGAAATATGTGCTAAAGTGAAGTGCAGTTTGTTGCATAGTTAATTTTCGTCAGTCTTTTAAAGTTGTTGTTGTTGTTGTTGTCTTCAGTCCTGAGACTGGTTTGATGCAGCTCTCCATGCTACCCTATCCTGTGCAAGCTTCTTCATCTCCCTGTACCTACTGCAACCTACATCCTTCCGTTAAAAAGTAAGTAAAACCCACTGATATCTAAAGGAATTAAAATCTAGTGTAAGAAGAAGAGGAATATTTATATGAATGCCAGAATAAGTCAAAATCTGACGTTACTTGCACAGACAATAAATAATCTAAAATTTTAAATTAAGCCATTAAAATGTCCTTACAGAAATGAAGACTGCAAATGGTAAAATGAAAGATGTATGGGATATTGTCGAACAGGAGACAAGACAATCGGTCAGTTCAAGTTACATTAACAAACTAAATGACAATATCGTGACCGATATTTCACAAGTTTCGAGTACTTTTGACAACCACTTTCGGACTGTAGCAGCGGACATAGTATTAAAGGGTCCACTTGAAGAAGTAAGAGATTGTAATAGGACTGTCATTGCACAAAACATTAACCAGCCTGAAGTTGCACTAACATCCTTCACTGATATTAACACAATTGTAGAAATTCTAAGAACCCAAAGCTCATGTGTTGTTCATGGAATTTCCAACACCACGGATGAAAATACGCAATTGTTAAATCTCCATATAAGAAAACTGACAAGAAATATTTAAATAATTATTGCCCAGTTTCCTTACGTACACCGTTTTTCGAAATATTCGAAAACGTAACGTACGCAAGTGTAGTCTAACAACTAAGTATGACTGTGTAGATCATGCTACACTCTCAGAAAATCTTACGTTTAACGGAATTTTACGGCTCCGCGTAGAACTGGTCTGAACCGTATTTAAGCAAAATGCAATGTGTTACGCTGCAAAAATTCAAACAATGTTGGAAAGGTAGGATATTTGAGCGTCTGGATAGAAAACACGAAGAAAATCCCGCAGATTTCAATCCCGCTTTTCCTTACACACATTGGTGTGCAAAACTTGAGGACGAAAAACCTTTCGTAGCACGCGTCACTGCCAAGTAACATAGCTCGATAAAACTCGGACCACACTTGGAAGGAACTGCTACAGTGCAGTGCCGTACAGTATGAATCGTCCCCTTTTGAAGAATTATATACGAGACAGTGCTTATCCTGACACACAATATTTTTAGCGCAACGCAATCCGACTTTCAAAAATCCATACAAAAGAATGGCCCTGACTAACATTAACTAATACGTTTCACAAATCACTTACCTCACAAAAATCTTGGTTACTCGAGCTACTGCAATAAAGCGAGCGCCACTACTGCCAGCTAAATAAAAGATTCAAACTACTGAAGGCACTAAGTACTGATAGGCACAGTTAGCAAATGAAAGATTTTGATAGAGAACAAACAATGTATTTACCTTAATAGTCATTATATATATAGCAGTTCATGACAAATTTCAAAACTCCGCCATTTCTCTCCCCACATCCACCACTGCTGGCGGCTCACCTTCAACTGCGCAATGCTACGCGCTGTTCACATCCAGCTGCCGCTGCCCAACACTACAATGGCAGACAACAATGCAAACTAGCCACAGACTGCAACTCAGCACAGCCAGTGATTTTCATACAGAGCGCTACGTAACGTTGCCAATAAGAAAACATAAACAGCCTACTTACATAGCCCCCATGCTTCCCACAAAAAATTTTACAAATTGTTTTGGGCAGTGGCCAATAATGATTTGATAAAATTTTTCATAATTACAATAACAAAGAAATCAAAGGCACACACTTATTGATACAATGTTGGTCAATAGCTAAAATTTTCTCACAGTCCATAAAGAGAGTCCTGATCGTTCATCACAGTAAAATAGCAGTGTTTTTCTCAAAGTCTGAGCAGTCGAAGAAAATGCACATGGAAGTAGTGGATTTCCATGCAGTCTTGAAGAAGTAGTGTTGTCCTTCCAACGAAAAGACAGTGCTGACTCTTGACATGCAGACAAGTAATGGGCCACAACAGAGCAAACCCACCGCAGAGTCAGTCAAAGTTTTGAAGAATATTGGTACGTAGGTCATCACAGAGTAGACCCACTGTAGTCCTGGTAGAGATTACGGTATTGGTGGGCCACCAGAGGTGCAGACCCACTGCAGTCCTTGTAGAAATAATGGTAATGGTGGGCCATCAAAGATGCAGACCCACTGTAGTCCTTGTAGAGACGGCCAGCAGCCATCTGTTGCAACTGTGCAGGTGCACAATCACCATCGAAGAGTCTTGCAGACAATATAGCAAGTCCATAAACCACCACTTGTGCACTCACAATGTTTTTGAAATTGTCCTTAGAACCAGCAATGCTGTTATCCAGTCCCTTGCTGAATTATTAACACACGTGCAAACACTAACAGTCCCTACTTCTCACATATTGTCCATATACTATGACCAACAGAAACGTGTGCAGTGAGATGGAACTTACAAGTTAATAATATGATGAACTGGTGTCAATTACAATTTTAGAACATAAGAATACAATTACAAAGGTACAAAATACATTATTAAAGAACATAACAATACAGATGACATTTGTAGTACAGGCTTTACAAAAGAATCGAAATAACATATACATCAGTGTTACAGGAATTATGACATGAGTACATACATAAAAGGTCAGAATAACTTTTGAAACATCAACTTCACACATGAGCATTAAAACAGAACAGAATTAATAATGTGTAAACATCTTTACAAAGAAAATGACATATTGTAAATGCAAATTATATTTGAGGATAACAGTATTCCTCATCATAGTAAATGTAGCTTAGTACTACAAAAATTCTACAACATAAATGTTATTAACTAAACACATAAAGACAGGAAAAAGACAAATATACAAGGATACATAAACACATAGCGGAATAATACAAAAGGAGAGACAGGGTTCGTTTTCAGGGTAACATTTGGTACTGCAGTCCAACCCAAAACTTCATTCCGTAGATCTTTCGTCTTATTTCAAGATTTGTTTCCACCAAAAAAATCCAATCCAAGCTCGCTTTCGGTATTTATATGTTCACATATTTCTTACTTCATTATTTATTTTCCATGAAAATCCTACCTAAACCTGTTGTCCCTACATCCTACTTTTTTGTTCATATCCTCTTTCAGAATCCTTTTTTGGACAAACCATTTTCTTATAGCTTCTCAATGCATTTCATCCAATTGATCACAACTCATTCTCTTATATAGCCTACCCCATCTTAAGCTAACTTAAATCTACTGAGCTCAGATATATGTACTAAGGAACGAGGCAACGCAGCAGCACAAAACAATTAACACAAACATCAATGACAAAAAATTCAAATTGGCAAAGCAATTGCAATATTACAACTAATATAAGGCACTGTGCAGCAAACAAGAAATATAAATCCGTAGTAAAACTGGCTTAACAGCGTAATACAAAGTCAAATTCAGTAACATTATGCCTGGAAAACAGCAACAGCAAATGCAATAACTTATATCTAAACATGACAAAGCTCAAGAAGAAGAAATAGTACACTAAAGACAACAACACAGTAAGGGAAATGTGTATACACATCTTAATATCTATGTAATTAAAGTGATGCACCACAACTTATTCTACAAAATAAATTACCAAGTACTTGAAAAGAAAATTATGTATGCAGTTCCTGTGAAGGTAAATGACTTTTTTGTGCTCCATCATTTTTTTTGGAAAAAATTATTATTTACTCGATCTGTAGACAGAAAATAATTATATTAGTACATCTATAAAATTTTATTTTAACCAATGCTGCAGTGCAGCTAGAAACTAGATATTAAACAAAATGAGTTAATAAATACGTAAAGCAAGCCATATGACATTTCTCTCAACTAGCAAGACAATAGCCGTGAAATGCTTCTCATCGTTTCATTAGGCATTCTAGTAAATATCATAAATTAAGAGCTCCACAGTGTAATCATATGTTTTCAAGTTTGAGCGTGTCGTATTTTGCGATGCTTTCTACAAAGGAATGTCAATAGCGAGGATAATGGCTTCTTTTTTTTTCTCCACCTAATGGCTTTCTTTTGTCAGGCGACAACCTCTCAGCTGGGTGCCCACGACGCATTATGTGAAGGTGGTCACTTACCTTTCTTACTGAAATATTTACGATAACAGTTTCCGCTACAGTGGCAGTCTCATATAAAAAATTTCACAGGTCGAGAATTTGCGTTACAAATCTGTAGAAACAATATCCTGTAAATACACTCCTGGAAATTGAAATAAGAACACCATGAATTCATTGTCCCAGGAAGGGGAAACTTTATTGACACATTCCTGGGGTCAGATACATCACATGATCACACTGACAGAACCACAGGCACATAGACACCACTGGAGGCGGGCTGCACGATGTTGGGGCGTGAGCGGAAGACGGCCTAACGGTGTGCGGGACCGTAGCCCAGCTTCATGGAGACGGTTGCGAATGGTCCTCGCCGATACCCCAGGAGCAACAGTGTCCCAAATTTGCTGGGAAGTGGCGGTGCGGTCCCCTACGGCACTGCGTAGGATCCTACGGTCTTGGCGTGCATCCGTGCGTCGCTGCGGTCCGGTTCCAGGTCGACGGGCACGTGCACCTTCCGCCGACCACTGGCGACAACATCGATGTACTGTGGAGGCCTCACGCCCCACGTGTTGAACAATTCGGCGGTACGTCCACCCGGCCTCCCGCATGCCCACTATACGCCCTCGCTCAAAGTCCGTCAACTGCACATACGGTTCATGTCCACGCTGTCGCGGCATGCTACCAGTGTTAAAGACTGCGATGGAGCTCTGTATGCCACGGCAAACTGGCTGACACTGACGGCGGCGGTGCACAAATGCTGCGCAGCTAGCGCCATTCGACGGCCAACACCGCGGTTCCTGGTGTGTCCGCTGTGCCGTGCGTGTGATCATTGGTTGTACAGCCCTCTCGCAGTGTCCGGAGCAAGTATGGTGGGTCTGACACACCGGTGTCAATGTGTTCTTTTTTCCATTTCCAGGAGTGTAAATAGTAAAGCAGTTATTATTATTGCCATTTACCATTTCATCATAAAATCACCAAAAACTTAGTGACTATACAATTATAGGACAACGCTGTAAAATCGAAAGACAAGGACTTCACAAAAGCAGTAAATGACATCAGTTACATATTTATGTTTTCTAGTAACAAAATGTTTTGATTGACAGGGAGCAGAATATAATTTTTTCCACGTGTTTCTTTTACTATTTCTTTCCCTCGACACTAATCTGCAGCTCAGGAAACGCGGGTTCGCCAGTTCTGTAGCCAGCCAACGTACGCTGTGCTTCCTAAGACGCTCACCATGTAGTACGAGTCGAGAGGCACAAGTAGCTCGACGAATGCTACAGACGAGGCGAGCATTATCCCCCTACAAGTAAAATTACCTGACAGTGTAGTGGTTGTGGCGGTGTTTTGATTTGAGAGCGCATTAAGGTTAAGCTCAATGGCACACACTCATTGAATTAGATCCTATGCAGTATGTAAGACATTTACCGTCGTTTAATGTGACCCACTGGTTCCGTACTCAGCTTGTGACAAGAGCCCAGCAATGATATCTGCAAGTTGCTCTCACAGATGCGCTTTTGGGAAACCACTTACAGTACTCTCCTCACATTCAATATCATCCATAGTTCACCTAGTTCGGGGTAAGAGGGAGTTCACAGGATTTAATTACCTCACTATTTTCCGCAAGAGAAATGTTGTTTAAATCGTTGTCTGTAGTCGTTCTGTGTTTTCGCTTTCCACTTAAGAAAATGAGCCTATGCAGCAAGCAGTAAATCAGTGCATCGCAGGTTAAACAGTATAGTATTGTGTTAACTCTGGACAGACTATATCATGAAAATTCTTTGTTAAGCAAATAACATTAATGTCTATACTTTTTCAGTTTTGTTATATGGGTAATGAAGCTTCTGGTGATTTAGGAATAAGCCAGAAGGGGATGTATAGGGAATGGAAATGAGGGGTCTTTTGTAATTTTTGCCTGTGGACGCCAATGTGAGAGTGTGCACAGGAACTCGCAGACACGTTAAGCAACGGGGCTTGCGGACGTTTTCAACTAGCTTAGCGCAGCGGCTTAACGAGTCCTGGGAGTGCTCGCATGATGATAGGTAGCCGGATAACACGCTTACCATAGCTTGTGAGTTTTTCAACCGCTGTGAAAATCCAGCGTTACGGGAATCTAACAAGGGAATGACCAGGATGGTGTCGTCAAAGTTTTGCAGAAAAGAGAAACTTGTACATCGCTACAGTAACATTTTTATAAACGAAGCCGAAGGCGCTAGTCAGGTGATTTTACGGTAGAGAATGAGAAGCAGGTGATTGCTATGGATGGCGGAAGATGTAAAGGAATTGAACGGCAGACAAAAAGCGGCAGTGGCCAGGTGCGCGCGTCAGTGGCGGCGATAGGCACTCTGAGAGGTAATGAAAGAGAGTAGCCACGCGATCGAAACCACCGTAAAGTACTGAAACAGTGTTGTGCTAGACGAGTATGGTTGGATGGAAAATACCGGAGCTTTCTAGCAGAAAGGGGAAAATATTAAAACGAATCTGAATAGAAAACTTTTCTAATGCAAACTGGAAATGGCAATGCCACAACTTAAATAAGTTCCCAGAGTTGGGGTGACATACGTATGCGTGGAGAAAACCTAATTTCTCTGAAGTGCACACAAATTCATGACATTACAGTAAATTAATGTTTTGAACCCATTTCTTTTCAAGTGTTTCCTCTGCTAACCTATACCATAGGTTCTCTTAAAAGTTTTTATATATTTTATTGCTGCCGAACTTGTATATTCATGATCCCTTTAAAATTTTTTCTCCTTAGCTCCTACTAACTACTCACAGATCATAATGGTATGAATTGACACGTGGTCAGATGACGTAAAATTGTTTATTACGTTGATAAAAGTTGTCTCGTGAGATTTGGAAGCTAAAACGAGACTGTGACTAATATACGAGTACATGCTAAAAAGCAATGCCTCAGAATTTTTCACGTGAGAAGTCACGTGAGAAGTCTTTTTGAATAAAACAAACGTTATTAACATTCCTCGTCTTCATTCTACATATTTAATTCTCAACAGTCACCCTGGCTACGCATACATATCTCCCAACAAAAGACCAGTTTGTTAATAGCGTCACTATAGAATGTCTGACTTCGTTAACGGATCCACAACCTGACCCCTGCTTGCATCGCTTCATCACCAGCAAAGTGAAGGAGGTCCTTTGGAAACAGGTGAAAATCTGATAGCGGCAAGTCGGGACTGTACAGAGAATGACCGATGACAGGGAAGACAAGGCGGCGGATAGTTGCAGATGTCGCAGAGCTCGTCTGGCTTTGTCATGCTGAAGGAGAGGAGCCACGTGTGGACGAACGCTCCGAATTAGAAACTCGTTTACAGCACCCTGTTTCTCATGCACCGAGATAGTTAAGTTACATACCGCCATGTTACACGCTTCAATTCGGAGCCCTTTAGCAGTAAATGGCACAAAATTCGTACACGTGAAGAATAAAGATGTAGAATTTTAATAAAGATAGTTTTATTTAAGAAGCTCTAAGAGTTTTTACATAAAAGATTCTGAGCCATTACTTTTCAGTACGACCTCGTACAATGAATGGAAAAAGCCAAACAGCTGTTTCAATAATTGCCAGCTGAATGATGCCAGTGAATGGTTGTTCTCAAACAAAGAAAGAACACGAATTGGGAGGGACACGACTCATAATTACTTCAGAAGCACCATTAGTGTTGATATCACATTTAGATTGTCCCATTCCTGAGGGGAACACGTGGGCCACTGATATCTCTCGTGAACACCCAACAAACCAGAATATACAAGCAGGAGATATTTTGGCATTCGGATTAAATTACATCAGTTGTTGTAACCTAGCAATGTAAAAGTCTCTCTGACAAAAACCGGTAAACAAATGTCAGAGGTTGGCAACTGGACAGCATTGTAATAGTACGTACGACAAATGTTGACTTCATACAGTGCGTCCAAAAAGTCGCGCTATTATTTCAGAAAATCATATTTTGGAATCAATTCAAGATGGAAAATCGTGGTTTGTTGTGAAACGTTTAGGAGCTCTCAAGGTTATTCTCCTTCGTTCTTTGTTACATATGTAGCACGGATGCATCAAAATCGACAAACCAGGAGAAATCGAAATGCGTCATTTGGTATGTAGCATCCAAGTCAGGCAGCAGTAGCAGTCCGAGACACAAGCAGCAACAAGGAAGTAACCGATTTTGTGACTTTTACGAGTTCTTAAACAGAACGGAATTTTATAATATCATCTGTGTGCTGTATTGGTTTAGTTTCTTGAGTTTATGCGTGTTTATGTAATATTCAGTAGCCACAGCTCTAGCGTTTTCGAAAGTATACAGATTTTTCTGACATATTATAAGTTTATAATCAAGGATGAATTATTTAGTTTCACCTGAGTGCTCCAGTAGTTAGGATTTTGAATCTCTGCCTATTAATCTAATTTATTAGATACAGTTCCTGCGTTTTCGTCAGGGTCTACAGTAGAGTTGCGCAGCATGTGCCGATAGTCCTTTTATCTGCATAGTTTTGTTTTCCGTGGTCTCTAATATGGACAGGGACTGCGATTGTTGTGTGCAGATGCGAGCCGAGTTGGTGACACTTCGCTCTCAGCTTCAGGCTGTGATGGCTTCTGTTACACAGCTTGAGGCTGCAGTGGATGGGTACCACTGTTGTGGGTCGACCGTGGGGATCCAACGGATGTCCAGCACGTCCGAGTCATCTGATCGGTCCTCATCGGTGGACAGCCCAGTTACTGCTCGCACGATTCCCGGCCACCGCAGCGGGCGTTATTTTGGCCGGCCGAAGTGGCCGAGCGGTGCTAGGCGCTTCAGTCTGGAACCGGGCGACCGCTACAGTCGCAGGTTCCTTTCCTGCCTCGAGCATGGATGTGTGTGTGTCTACATCTACATCTATACTCCGCGAGCCACCTTACGGTGTGTGGCGGAGGGTACTTATTGTACCACTATCTGATCCCCCCTTCCCTGTTCCATTCACGAATTGTGCGTGGGAAGAACGACTGCTTGTAAGTCTCCGTATTTGCTCTAATTTCTCGGATCTTTTCGTTGTGATCATTACGCGAGATATATGTGGGCGGTAGTAATATGTTGCCCATCTCTTCCCGGAATGTGCTCTCTCGTAATTTCGATAATAAACCTCTCCGTATTGCGTAACGCCTTTCTTGAAGTGTCCGCCACTGGAGCTTGTTCAGCATCTCCGTAACGCTCTCGCGCTGACTAAATGTCCCCATGACGAATCGCGCTGCTTTTCGCTGGATCATGTCTATCTCTTCTATTAATCCAACCTGGTAAGGGTCCCATACTGATGAGCAATACTCAAGAATCGGACGAACAAGCGTTTTGTAAGCTACTTCTTTCGTCGATGAGTCACATTTTCTTAGAATTCTTCCTATGAATCTCAACCTGGCGCCTGCTTTTCCCACTGTTTGTTTTATGTGATCATTCCACTTCAGATCGCTCCGGATAGTAACTCCTAAGTATTTTACGGTCGTTACCGCTTCCAATGATTTACCACCTATGGCTTAATCGTACTGGAATGGATTTCTGCCCCTATGTATGCGCATTATATTACATTTATCTACGTTTAGGGAAAGCTGCCAGCTGTCGCACCATGCATTAATCCTCTGCAGGTCCTCCTGGAGTACGTACGAGTCTTCTGATGTTGCTACTTTCTTGTAGACAACCGTGTCATCTGCAAATAGCCTCACGGAGCTACCGATGTTGTCAACTAAGTCATTTATGTATATTGTAAACAATAAAGGTCCAATCACGCTTCCCTGCGGTACTCCCGAAATTACCTCTACATCTGCAGATTTTGAACCGTTAAGAATGACATGTTGTGTTCTTTCTTCTAGGAAATCCTGAATCCAATCACAAACCTGGTCCGATATTCCGTAAGCTCGTATTTTTTTCACTAAACGTAAGTGCGGAACCGTATCAAATGCCTTCCTGAAGTCCAGGAATACGGCATCAATCTGCTCGCCAGTGTCTACGGCACTGTGAATTTCTTGGGCAAATAGGGCGAGCTGAGTTTCACATGATCTCTGTTTGCGGAATCCATGTTGGTTATGATGAAGGAGATTTGTATTATCTAAGAACGTCATAATACGAGAACACAAAACATGTTCCATTATTCTACAACAGATTGACGTAAGCGAAATAGGCCTATAATTATTCGCATCTGATTTATGACCCTTCTTGAAAATGGGAACGGCCTGCGCTTTCTTCCAGTCGCTAGGTACTTTACGTTCTTCCAGCGATCTACGATAAATTGCTGATAGAAAGGGGGCAAGTTCTTTAGCATAATCACTGTAGAATCTTAAGGGTATCTCGTCTGGTCCGGATGCTTTTCCGCTACTAAGTGATAGCAGTTGTTTTTCAATTCCGATATCGTTTATTTCAATATTTTCCATTTTGGCGTCCGTGCGACGGCTGAAGTCAGGGACCGTGTTACGATTTTCCGCAGTGAAACAGTTTCGGAATACTGAATTCAGTATTTCTGCCTTTCTTCGGCCGTCCTCTGTTTCGGTGCCATCGTGGTCAATGAGTGACTGAATAGGGGATTTAGATCCGCTTACCGATTTTACATATGACCAAAACTTTTTAGGGTTCTTGTTTAGATTGTTTGCCAATGTTTTATGTTCGAATTCGTTGAATGCTTCTCTCATTGCTCTCTTTACGCTCTTTTTCGCTTCGTTCAGCTTTTCCTTATCAGCTATGATTCGACTACTCTTAAACCTATGATGAAGCTTTCTTTGTTTCCGTAGTACCTTTCGTACATGATTGTTATACCACGGTGGATCTTTCCCCTCGCTTTGGACCTTAGTCGCTACGAACTTATCTAAGGCGTACTGGACGATGTTTCTGAATTTTTTCCATTTTTGTTCCACATCCTCTTCCTCAGAAATGAACGTTTGATGGTGGTCACTCAGATATTCTGCGATTTGTGCCCTATCACTCTTGTTAAGCAAATATATTTTCCTTCCTTTCTTGGCATTTCTTATTACACTTGTAGTCATTGATGCAACCACTGACTTATGATCACTGATACCCTCTTCTACATTCACGGAGTCGAAAAGTTCCGGTCTATTTGTTGCTATGAGGTCTAAAACGTTAGCTTCACGAGTTGGTTCTCTAACTATCTGCTCGAAGTAATTCTTGGACAAGGCAGTCAGGATAATGTCACAAGAGTCTCTGTCCCTGGCTCCAGTTCTGATTGTGTGACTATCCCATTCTATACCTGGTAGATTGAAGTCTCCCCCTATTACAATAGTATGATCACGAAACTTCTTCACGACGTTCTGCAGGTTCTCTCTGAGGCGCTCAACTACTACGGTTGCTGATGCAGGTGGTCTATAGAAGCATCCGACTATCATATCTGACCCACCTTTGATACTTAACTTAACCCAGATTATTTCACATTCGCATTCGCTAATAACTTCACTGGATATTATTGAATTCTTTACTGCTATAAATACTCCTCCACCATTGGCGTTTATCCTATCCTTGCGGTATATATTCCATTCTGTGTCTAGGATTTCGTTACTGTTCACTTCCGGTTTTAACCAACTTTCCGTTCCTAATACTATATGCGCACTATTTCCTTCAATAAGAGATACTAATTCAGGAACCTTGCCCTGGATACTCCTGCAGTTTACCAATATTACGTTAACTTTTCCTGTTTTTGGTCTCTGAGGACGGACGTTCTTTATCAACGATGATAATGTCCTCTCTGGTAAGCCGTCAGGTATTTTATCGTTTCGCCCAAGGGGGGGTCCCTCTAACCTAAAAAACCCCCGTGTGCACGCCACACGTACTCTGCTACCCTAGTAGCTGCTTCCGGTGTGTAGTGGACGCCTGACCTGTCTAGGGGGGCCCTACAGTTCTCCACCCAATAACGGAGGTCGATGAATTTGCAACCATTATAGTCGCAGAGTCGTCTGAGCCTCTGGTTTAGACCCTCCACACGGCTCCAAACCAGAGGACCGCGATCGACTCTGGGCACTATGCTGCAGATATTAAGCTCAGCTTGCACTCCGCGTGCGATGCTGGTTGTCTTCACCAAATCAGCCAGCCGCCGGAAGGAACCAAGGATGGCCTCAGAACCCAAGCGGCAGGCGTCATTCGTTCCGACATGTGCTACTCTCTGCAGCCGGTCACACCCAGTGCGTTCAATAGCTGCCGGAAGGGCCTCCTCCACATTACGGACGAGACCCCCCGGCAAGCACACCGAGTGCACACTGGCATTCTTCCCCGACCTACCCGCTATTTTCCTGAGGGGCTCCATAACCCGCCTAACGTTGGAGCTCCCTATAACTAATAGGCCCGCCCT
This sequence comes from Schistocerca serialis cubense, assembly GCF_023864345.2. NCBI lineage: Eukaryota > Metazoa > Arthropoda > Insecta > Orthoptera > Acrididae > Schistocerca > Schistocerca serialis. The sequence continues at coordinate 151,992,744 of NC_064640.1, forward strand.
CTGTGACTGTCGGGACCTTGCCGGAGAATCGGCCACTGGCCCAACAGGCGAGGCATCCTGTGGTGGCTCGGAAACGATGTCATCACCACTAGGAAGCACCCCGTACCTGTTGGAAAGGGGTAAGGCAGCTGCCACGCGGCCAGATCGCACCTTCGCCTTTCGGCCAGGCACGCGCGAGCCCACCACTGTCCGCCATTCACCCTGGAGTGATGGCTGACCGGTAAGATGCTCACTGCCGGAAGACGCAGCGACATCAGGGGTTCCATGTGATTCCAAGGCCACCGAAGTAGGCATAGGTCTCACCACAGTTGCCCCAACGCCACTACGAGCCGACGCCTGCGCCTCGAGCTCGATGAGCCTAACAGACAAAGCCTCCACCTGCCCCCGAAGAGTGGCCAATTCTCCTTGCGTCCGCTCACAACAACCACAGTCCCTACACATGACTATGTTTACCCTACTCTATACGGTGGCAAATTCCCAAGATAATCTTCTGATGAGCTACTCTGATAATCAAGAAACACTCACTGAAATACGAGACGCGAAAACTACGCTAGGTTTTCCCAGAAAAACTATTTAAAAGCTAAGCGCAGCAAATAAGTACAAAAACGCTTTATACAAACAGTACTCGCTGCTGCTGGTGCTCTCGCTCTGGCTGTCACAAGACAACTGCTGATTCAAGTGACTAGTGGCTAACGGCCGCGAAACAAACAAAAGACGGTTTTAGGGCGCTTTCTGTTCTAAACGATCAAGAAAACACTAAGAAATCTAACACGAAAACTACGTAAAGTTTTATCAAGAACTGTTAGTTACTATGCAGAGCAGATAAACACAAATAGAATCCCTTCCTTAGTGGAAGGTCGTAAACAAAATGCAAAATAAACGCTTTATACAAACAGTACTCGCTGCTGCTGTCGTCCTTAGGTTATTTAGGTTTAAGTAGTTTTAAGTTCTAGGGGACTGAAGACCTCAGATGTTGAGTCCCATAGTGCTCAGAGCCATTTGAACCATTTTTGAACTGCTCGCACTGAGGTTGACCCCTCACCTGTGGTCGAGTGGGAGGTCGCCCTGGAGCATAGCAGGCGGCGAAGGACTTCCAGGGCGGCCGCACGTTAGGCCTCCCGGGTTTCTCTGACAAACAGGTTCCAGGTGCTGTCTGTGGCTGACACTGTCGCTGAGCCAGGTGCTGCCGCCTAACTTGTTTCAGAGGAAACCTCTCAGCCTGCAAGAACCGGACAATCACAGAGAGTGAGGTTACTGATAGTTGGGAGCTCCAACGTTAGGCGCGTTATGGGGCCCCTTAGGGATATGGCTGCCAAGAGGGGAAGGAAACCAATATGCACTCCGTGTGCATACCGGGTGGAGTCAACGCAGATGTGGAACGGGTTCTCCCCGATGCCATGAAGAGCACAGGGTGCAGCCAACTGCAGGTGGTTGCTCACATCGGTACCAATGATGTGCGTCACTTTGGATCAGAAGAGATTATCTCTGGTTTCGAGCGGCTAACAGAAGTGGTAAAGGCTGCCAGTCTTGCTTGCAAGATGAAAGCAGAGCTGACCATTTGCAGCATAGTCGACAGGACCGATTGCGGACGTCTGGTACAGAGCCGAGTGGAGGGTCTGAATCAGAGGCTGAGACGGTTCTGCGACCGTGTAGGCTGCAGATTCCTCGACTTGCGTCAAAGGACGATTGGGTTTCGGGTTCCGTTGAATAGGTCAGGAGTCCACTATTCGCAGGAGGTGGCTGCACGGGTAGCAAGGGCTGTGTGGCGTGGACTGGCCGGTTTTTTAGGTTAGAGGGTCTCGAGAAAACACAAGAAGAGCTTCCGTCACAAAGGGCGCAGGCCGAACACAGGAAGAATGTAGATATAGGAACCATTGATATAACATTTGTAAACTGTCGTAGCTGTGTTGTGAATGGACCAGAGCTCCAAGCACTAATAGAAAGCACTGATGCCCAAATCGTTCTGGGCACTGAAAGGTATCTTAAGCCGGACATAAGGTCAGCCGTAATTTTTGCGAAGAACGTACCGGTGTTCCGAAAGGATAGGCTAAACACGGTTAGCGGTGGCGTCTTTGTTGCAGTCAGAAGTAGTTTAACTTGTCGCGAAATTGAAGTAGATACCTCCTGTGAGTTCGTATGGGCAGAGGTCATTGTTGGCAACCGGAATAAAATAATAATTGGATAATTTTACCGACCTCCCAATTCAGATGACACAGTTGCTGAAAGGTTCAAAGAAAACTTGAGTTTGGTTCCAAATACATACCGGAGTCATACATTAATAGTTAGTGGTGACTTCACTTCACCCTCGATATGTTGGCGAAAATAAATGTTTAATTCCAGAGGGATGCATAAAATACCATCCGAAATTGTGCTAAACGCATTCCCTAAAAATTATTTCGAGCAGTTAGTTCATGAGCCCACGCGAATAGTAAACGGTTGTGAAAACACACTTGACCTTTTAGCAACAAATAATCCTCAGTTAATAGCGAGCATCAAAACTGATTCAGGGATTAGTGAATGCAAGGTTGTTGTAGCGAGACTGAATATTGTGATCCCCAAATCCTCAAAAAATAAACGAAAAATATACCTATTCAAAAAAGATAAAATTCGCTTTACGCTTTCCTGAGAGACAATCTGTACTCATTCCAAATTAATAATATAAGTGTAGACCAGATGTGGTTTAAAATCACAGAAATAGTATCGGCAGCAATTGAGAGATTTATACCAAATAAATTAACAAACTACGGAGCTGATCCTCCTTGGTACACAAAACGTGTTAGAACATTCTTGCAGAAACAACGAAACAAACATGCCAAATTTAAACAGACGCAAAATCCCCAAGATTGGCGATCTTTAACAGAAGCTGGAAATTTAGCGCGGACTTCAATGCGAGATGCTTATAACAGTTTCACAACGAATCATTGTCTCGAAACCTCGAAGAAAATTCAAAGAGATTCTGGTCGTATGTGAAGTATGTTGCCGGCAAGAAAGAATCAATGCCTTCTCTGCGCGATAGCAATGGAGATACTATCGAAGACAGTGCTGCCAAAGCAGAGTTACTAAAAACAGTATTCCGGAATGCCTTCACAAAATCAGATGAACTAAGTATTCCAGAATTCGAATTGAGAACAGCTGCCAACATGAGTAATTTAGAAGTAAATATCCTCGGACTAGGGAAGTAACTTAAATCACTTAATAAAAGTAAGTCTTCTGGTCCAGACTGCATACCAATTAGGTTCCATTCGGAGTATGCTGATGCATTAGCTCTATATTTAACAATCATATACAACCGTTGGCTCGACGAAAGATCCGTACCGAAAGACTGGAAAGTTGCACAGGTCACCCCTATATTCGAGAAAAGTAGTAGGAGTAATCCACTAAAATACATGCCCATATCGTTAACGTCGATATGCAGCAGGATTTTGGAACATATATTGTGTTCGAACATTATGAATTACCTCGAAGAAAACATCTATTGACACACAGTCAACATAGGTTCCTGTGGAACATAACTAGCTCTTTCTTCACATGAAGTTTTGAGTGCTACTGACAAGGGGTTTGAGATCGACTCCATATTTCTGGTTTTCCGGAAGGGTTTTGACACTGTACCACACAAGCGGATCATAGTGAAACTGCGTGCTTATGGAATATCGTCTCAGTTATGTGACTGGATTTGTAATTTCCTGTCAGAGAGGTCACAGTCTGTAGTAATTGACGGAAAGTCATCGAGTAAAATAGAAATAATTTCTGGCGTTCTCCGAGGTAGTGTTATAGGCCCTTTGCTGTTCGTTATCTATATAAACGATTTTGGAGACAACCTGAGCAGCCGTCTTCGGCTCTTTGCAGATGACGCTGTCGTTTATCGACTAATAAAGTTATCAGAAGACCAAAACCAACTTCAAAACGATTTATAAAAGATATCTGAATGGTGCTAAAGTGGCAGTTGACCCTAAATAACACAAATTGTGAGGTCAGCCACGTGAGTGCTAAAAGGAACTCGTTAAACTTCGGTTACACTATAAACAAGTATAATCTAAATAGCCGTAAATTCAACTAAATACCTAGGTATTACAATCACGAAAAACTTAAGTTGGAAGAAACACATAGAAAATGTTATTGGGAAGGCTAACCAAAGACTGCGTTTTATTGGCAGGACACTTAGAAGATGTAAGAGATCTACAGGGCTATTACAAATGATTGAAGCGATTTCATAAATTCACTGTAGCTCCATTCATTGACATATGGTCACGGCACACTACATATACGTAGAAAAACTCATAAAGTTTTGTTCGGCTGAAGCCGCACTTCAGGTTTCTGCCGCCAGAGCGCTCGAGAGCGCAGTGAGACAAAATGGGAACAGGAGCAGAGAAAGCGTTATGTCGTGCTTGAAATGCACTCACATCAGTCAGTCATAACAGTGCAACGAAGATCCACCAACTGATAACTCCATTCGGCGGTGGTATGCGCAGTTTAAAGCTTCTCGATGCCTGTGTAAGGGGAAATCAACGGGTCGGCCTGCAGTGAGCGAAGAAACGGTTGAACGCGTGCGGGCAAGTTTCACGCGTAGCCCGCGGAAGTCGACGAATAAAGCAAGCAGGGAGCTAAACGTACCACAGCCGACGGTTTGGAAAATCTTACGGAAAAGGTTAAAGCAGAAGCCTTACCGTTTACAATTGCTACAAGCCCTGACACCCGATGACAAAGTCAAACGCTTTGAATTTTCGGCGCGGTGGAGATCATGATCAGCAATTCATGTCATGGCCTCCACGCTCCTCCGACTTAACCCCATGCGATTTCCTTCTGTGGGGTTATGTGAAAGATTCAGTGTTTAAACCTCCTCCACCAAGAAACGTGCCAGAACTGCGAGCTCGCATCAACGATGCTTTCGAACTCATTGATGGGGACATGCTGCGCCGAATGTGGGAGGAACTTGATTATCGGCTTGATGTCTGCCGAATCACTAAAGGGGCACATATCGAACATTTGTGAATGCCTAAAAAAACTTTTTGACTTTTTGTATGTGTGTGCAAAGCATTGTGAAAATATCTCAAATAATAAAGTTATTGTAGAGCTGTGAAATCGCTTCAATCGTTTGTAATAACCCCGTACTAAGGAGACTGCCTACACTACGCTCGTCCTTCCTCTTTTTGAATACTGCTGCGCGGTGTGGGATCCTTACCAGATAGGACTAACGGAGTACATCGAAAAAGTTCAAAGAAAGGCAGCACGTTTTGTCTTATCGCGAAATATGGGAGAGAGCGTCGCAGAAATGATACAGGATTTTTGCTGAACATCATTAAAAGAAAGGCGTTTTACGTTGCGACGGAAACTTCTCACGAAATTCCAATCAGCAACTTTCTCTTCCGAATGAGAAAATGTTTTGTTGACTCCAACCTACATAAGGAGGGACGATCACTACGATAAAATAAGGGAAATCGGAGCTCGTACGGAAAGATATTGGGGTTCATTCTTTCCGCGCGCTATACGAAATTGGAGTAATAGAGAATTGTGAATGTGGTTCAGTGAAGCCTGTGCCAGGCACTCAGTTGTGATCTGCAGAGTATCCATGTACATGTAGATGTAGATTCTCAGCCATCCACCTATCTCTCCGCTCTCGAGTCCTCACTGACTCTGTTCACTGGTATGTCATTAATGATCTTCATTACAGTGACCAATTCTCAATCCGCATTCACCTACTGGATGGTGGATTTCTGGAACAGGCGACACCAACATGTATAATTTGCAGGGCTAACTGGGCACTGTTCAGCCAGTTGGCTGTGTTTGAACACCGTGACAGCATCCAGGAATGGGTGGACCTCATAATGCGTGTGATCCGTTGTGCCACTGACCTATCCATACCACAGTGTTTCGGTCCTCTTAGGAGGCGACCTGCACCTTGGTTGACAGAAGAGTACCGTTCAGCCATCCAGGCCAGGATTGCGGCTCTTCGACGATTTAAATGCCTGACAGCAGACAACCTTACAGCCTTTCGAGTCGCGAGAGCCATGGCTAGCCATGTCATTAAGGAAAGCAAAAAACATTCATGGTAAGTGTTCCTGGGCTGCATCAACCGTTTCACTTGCTCTCTAAAAGTATTTCAGGTAAACCAATAGCAGCAGTGCTGAAACAGGGATGTTTCCGAACGACGCAGGGAGACATTCCTCAGACGCTGGCTGAGCATTTTGCACAAACTATAGCCGATGCAAGCCAGGATCCAGCATTTTGTCGCTACCAATTAACTGTAGATAGGGGCAAGTTGGACTTCAGATCCAGGTTTCATGAGGCCTACAACTCTTTCTCTATGTGGGAGTTCGAGGCAGCACTGTCTGAGACTCGTGTTAGTGCACCCCGTCACGACCAAATCCGAAACTGCGTGCTTCGACATTTGCTAGCGGCGTCAAAGGATTTTCTTCTCAAATGTTTTAACCTTATATGGCATACAGGCAACTTCACCCACTCTTGGAGGTAGGCGGTTCTGTTACCTCTCCTGAAACCGGGAAAGGACTGATATCTCCCGGTAGTTACAGGAGTATCGCCTTAACGAGCTGTGTAGGAAAGATTCTGGAGCAAATGGTCAACCGTCGTCTGGTATGGTTGTTAGAGACCATGCATCTCCTTAGCCGCTCTCGGTGTGGTTTCTGGATATATTAGTCCACTGCCGACAACCTGACCCTCCTAGAGGGTGCTATTCAGCAGTCTTCCCTATGCAATCATCACCGTATCGGTATATTCTTTGACATCAGTAAGGCATATAATACCACCTGTAGACACTGTATCCTTGCACAACTATATCCATGTGACTTTAGTGGCCCTCTGTGCATCTTCATACGGTTTTTCCTGTCTCAACGGTTTTTTCGGACTCCAGTTGGTGACTCGCTGTCAGCTCGTTTAGAACAGGAGAATGGTGTCCCTCAGGGCGTGTTTTAAGTTTTCCATAGCCATCAAGAGTATCACATCTACGGAAAGGAGTCTCGTACACTGCTTCTTATTTGTGGATGATTTTGCTATTTTCTGTTCCTCCTAGAGTGTTGCGAATAGCAATCTGTTAGTTACAACTTACAGTGTGGAGGTTAGAGGAGTGGGCTACAGAGAGAGGGTTTCAGTTTTCTGCAGATAAGTGTGTGTGTTTATTTTAATCATTCTCGTCGTATTTTTAATTTTTCTGCCTTGCATTTGGGGGACACCATCCTACATTTTAGAGACTCAGTGCGGTTTCTGGGCATCATATTTGACTCGAAATTGTCGTGGTTGCCACACCTAAGAGACCGGAAAGCCCGAACTCTGATGGCACTGAATCTCTTAAAGTGTCTTAGCCACAAGTCTTGGGAAGCAGACAGCGTGGGTCTCCTTGAGTTTTATAGGGTTTTCGTGCGATCACGGCTGGACTATGGGTGCGTGGTGTGTGGATCAGCAAGGCCTTCTTATTTGAAGATCATTGACGCTGTCCACCATGAGGGAATTCGGCTGCCATACAACTAGTCCCATACCCAGCCTCTTTGCAGAGGCTGGGGAACCGCCTCTTACCATCTGGCGGCATCTCTTCATGGTGCATCAGGCACCAAAGACCCTTCAGCTCCGACTTCACCCGCACACAGTCCTGTTCCTCGTCCACCTCTGGAATGCCTCCTCTCCAACCATCCACAAGCCACAATGCTATTTGGGAACCGGATGCAGCATGTGCTGAAGTCACACAGTGTTGAGCAAGCACAACCCCAGATTCAGGGTTTTAACTGTCTACCGCACTGATACTCCAGAGGCCCAGCGTCATTTTAAATTTAGTGCAGTACAGAAGAGGTTACACTCTTGCTTCCGTTTTTAATGCCATATTTTGAGAGATTTAATTTGAGCATCAGAAGTATGTCGCTGTCTTTACGGATGGGTCTCAGCAAGGGGACTCCGTTGGTTGCTCCGTCGTTTTCCCGGATGGTGTCCTCTGGGTCCGACGCAGAATTATTTGCGATCTTGCGAACAGTGGGGCAGATGAGACGCACTTCCAGTGCCCTTTACTCTCTCCAACGTTTGTACTCAGCAGATAAAGTCATCCAGGATATCCTGAGTGGGGAAGGAGATGTCTTTCTGCTGAGCACCTGGGCACATGGAAACTGCAGGGAACGAAAGGACGGATCGAGTGACCAAGGAGGAGGGTCGTGAGCCTCATGTATTTCAGTGAGCCATCCCCCTGCACGCTATCACATTGCTGTTGAGGTACAAGGTCCTGCGTTAGTGGGAAGACTAGTGGCTGGAAGTGACCGACAGCAAGCTCCTTGTAGTAAAGCCCACAACTCGGCCGTAGCATACTTCCTTCCAGCCCCGTCGACAGGAAGAGGTCCTTCTTACTTGTCTTCGCATAGGCCACATCCCCATGACACATGGCTTTGTTTTCCCTGCATTTTCTCTGTGTTTTAATTTCATGTATAGCTACTAATTGGTTTCAGGGCGTGTTCGATGTAGTGACTTTGTGGTCAATTCGAATGCGTGAGCGTATAACAATTTTAGTTTGTCCCCACATTCGTTTGTACTGATAAGTGTAAGGGCGCTCATGACCTCGCCGTTGGGCGCCCACAAGATACATACACGCTCGAGCACACGCACACGCACAAGTGCGATGTATGCTGAATGGCACCTAACAGGTGGATGGGTCATTCTGACCCCATCGACTATCCACTGCTCTCTCCGGTGTCACATCATTAGACTTATTTTTTTGTACCTTTATGTTAACGATCGTATGTACACAATACCAGGCAGTTAAACTGCTATCATTTTTGAACGTATCAATAAAGCAATCGTAACTGCTAATGCTGCAATGCTGTCCGATACATGGGCAGATCACGAATGTCTTCTTGATATCCAACAGACGATGAGTAGTGAACACTTTGAGATTCTGGCACAACAGAAAAATATAGAGGTGCTGAAGGCATTTAGAACAAAGGCCTGCCCCCATGTGTAGTATTATGGAAATTATGATTTTGTGAATTATATCGAGACTTTATGGACACACTGTATGCGCAGGGAATGGAGTCCATGTTCATAATAAGCAACTTTCTGGATCCGATTATGGGTATTTATCAGTGATTTTGCTTCCCCTAACAAAAAAATAGTGTAACAATTTAAACTGAGCGTAACACTGCGAGGTAATTCAGACGGACGGTACTCACAAAGAGTGATAGTCAGACGTTAAACACGTTTCACTGTAAAAAAATAACATAATTTAATATTCAAAAACCTCATATACTTCTGTTTGTGTACAACAAATCATTGTGCCCGACCAAATGCAATATATCAGCAGTCAACTTCAGCATCACAAATACTTTATAATATTTCACAACGTGTTTCACAAAACTTATGTTGTGTTCAGAGCAGCTGGTCAGAGCGTCGTCGTTCCTGTCTACATACAATGGTTGGACAAAAACTTGGAAAAGCGTGCTTGAACATAAATTAAGATTCTAGGCAAGCCCGCAGGTGGCACTATTATATTTGACCACGAACGGCACGTTTGCAATGCCCTCAATACGTTCCAATTTAAGTCGTGATCAGAACAGTGTTTTGTGTAGTTCTAAGTGCGTTATGTGTTACCTAAGTAAAGTCGAAGGTGGAAAAAATAGTTAGTGTTCGTGTGATGGGCTTCCGTGAGCAAACGAGCCGGTGTTCAGCGTTTCAAGAGGAACCTTATCGAAGATTGACGCTGCGTACAGAGAAAGCTGAAAAACGTCATCCGCTAAATTCACAGCGGCGGATGAAAGTATTGTTGAGTGATTGTGGCAGGCGGGTCGTTGAAGAGAACTGTGACGAGAAGTTCAAGAATGATAGCTGCAAAAGTCACTGTAGAACTGAATGTCGCATTTGCGAACCCTGTCAGCACCAAAGCAATGTGATGGCCGCTCCGTAAGTTTGGAATTACAGGGCTAGCTGGAATTCCTAAATATCACATCAGTGATGGAAACGCCCGTGAAAGGGAAACGTGGTGCCAAAGCAATAAAACCTCGACTACAGAGAAATGGAAGAGACTCATTAGATCGGATGAGTCAGTGTTTCCAACTTCTGGCCGAGTTTACGTCCAGTGTGCGCCGTCTTAAGCCTTCGATGCAGAATGTTCGTGACATATGAAAGGCTTATTTCAATAGTGGTACAAGTCCATTTTTGTTCATTCTGCGATACAGAGTCCTAAAGTTAAATGAGCGCTGAAAAATCTGCAGTTAGATACCAGAAATATTCAAGCATATGGCTTCTTGCTAGAGATGAACCTTTCTTTCTGTTTGTTTGGATCATTAATTTCAGAAGCATTATAGGCAGAAAAGTGGAGGTAATGGACTTGTACCACTATCGAAACAATCCCTTCATAAGTGGAGAGGTGTTTAGTAATGATTTGGGTAACCATACCGAGTTACTCGATAGTCCTCGTTGTGATTGTGCGAGGTCGCATTACTGCCAAGGGTTATGTGACCATTTCAGATGACCATAGCACAATAGAAGTTTCCCGATGGTGATGCAGTGCTCCAAGAGGACAGGGCCCCTCTTCACGCTCCTCGAATCGTCCAGTACTGGTTTTCTTAGCACGAGGGTCGATTGCCGTATGTCCTTACATCACTACAGTCACCAGAACGCAATATTATTGAGTCTTTGTGGGCTTCTTCGGACAGAAAAGTGCGTGATCCCTGTCCACCTCCCGCACCGTTACCAGGACTTGCCACTATTTTGCCAGACATATGGTATAAGATTCGCCTGAAAACCATACAGGTCCTATATACATTTTGAGTGCCAATGGCTCTCCTACACCGTATTAGGCATGGTAGTATGTTGTGTATTTGGTGTTTCCATATTGTTTTTCGCCCCCAGTATTTGGTGACTTGCAGGATCTAGAGTCGATAAACGTTTCTCAGAATAGTGAGAAAGACGGAGGCAACAATTTATTCCTGATTCATACGCACACTTGAGTAAATGTGCACATCTGAGTGTTCCCACAGAGATATATCCAGGAAATTCAGGTTAGCTGCCCGAGGTGGTCATAAATGAGTACTTTCGCGACGAAGCCAGTTCCTGGGGAAAATTGGTTTACAAAGCACTGCAAACTTCTTCCAGAAGCTGCAGATGACGCATCATGATGGTGTAGTACAACATTCTAACAACATGTCTCTTGCTACCTCGCTTATAATTCGCTCGGTTTCTTGCAGCATAATAGCACCAATGGTTTCGTCGCTAATATCAGTACGGCTAGCCCGTGGGGGACCTCCATCCAACACCGGGAGAAGGACAGAACCAAACTGTCAAAGACAAAGTTCCAGACGACTACGCATTTGTATCTGGATGGCGCCGAAAAGAACGCTTAACAGCATATTAATTAATGCCACTTCTCTCGGTAAATAAGAAATGTATATCGGCGAACTGACGTTTGCGTATGCTTCTCGACATCTGCAGAGCGATGCATGTGAAACTGTATTTCTCGAAGTGAGTCTTCGTCCCTGACGTATATCACACCTCCTTTATGTTGTTCTCAGTGCTTATGGTATCAAAATGAAATAAAAAAAATGTCCGAATATTTGATGTAGTGACTGTGATGCAACAAAACGATGTCTTAATAAACAAATGAGCTGTATAACCGACTGAAGTACCAAGACAAGTTAATGACTCGTGGTTATGCGTTTAATTCGTAACTAGTAGAAAACTTGCAATCCGCCCTGGTCTCGCACGGATAGCATAAACTATCTACGGTCGGATGGCATGTCTGAAGTAGTGGTAATAAGTGATACACATGAACCTGCCTCGTTAATCTGTCTATCGATTAGTGAAAACAGTACAAAAATCCTTCCAGTGGTTCCTGAGATTAGCCTTCATGTACAGACAGAAATACGCGGAGGGGTATTTGGATTTATAATATGTATATGTAGTTTTGCTGTCGGGCGTGACCGGCACTTGGATGGGTGACCATCTGTGCCACCATGCACTGTTGCCATTTTTCTGGGTGCACTCAGCCTCGTGAGGCCAATTGAGGAGCTACTCGACCGAATAGTAGCGATTCTGGTCAAAGAAAACCATCATAACGACCGGGAGAACGATGTGCTGACCACACGCCCCTCCTATCCGCATCATCAGCTGAGGATGACACGGCGGTAGGATGGTCCCGATGGGCCACTTGTGGCCTGCAGACGGAATGCTTTTGTATGTAGATTTTGATCTGCCTCCTTCAACCCGACATTCCCATTCCTGAATCGGTTGCCTTCCAACTGCATTATTTCATTGCAGTTGTTTAGGATTATTCAATGTAGAGACTTGTAATTGAAATAAAGGCAATGATACCAGTGGATGGGAATATATTCAAAAAATTCGCAGTTACTACAGTCCACACACTTACTAGACTAAGTACTGGGCTGCATATTTAGTCATTATATGAAGATAATGAAGACAACATGAGTAACAATACAACAGTATTGACGGTAACCGAGTTTCGAAGCACCAGGAAAGAGAATTGTTAGCCCCATTGACCTCGCAATCCCCTAAGTAACTAAATCACAAGTGAATATGCCAAGAAATGTAGTCAGTACTAATAGACTAGTTCTGTTTTTAAATGCGTAAAAACATTTAATCCATTCGCTTGAGGTGACCGTGAAACTATTCTAACGGGAACTGTTCTCTATTCTTGTTAAAACTGAAACGAAATTTCAACGTGCTACTGAGGACAAAGACGTTCGTCCTTTGCTAAAATATGGGAGTGTTGGTGTTTAGTAGTTCCTGAGAGTATAGTTCGTAATCTGAGCTTATTTCTCCTGTTCAACTACAACAAAAAAAGTAATTATAAGAATAAGTAGGCGCAAACACATTTATAATATTACATTAAATTGACCACTTTCTGGAAGAACAAACTATTGTCATTAAATACACACCATCACAAAATTTAGAACACATATGAGAAGAAATTCATCAGTCATTTCTTATAAAATATTAAACATTTTCAGTCTAATCTAACTAGGTTTTGTTGAACTATTCAATGTCCTACGTCAACAGCATTTGTCACTGCTTTTCGCAGCTTGTTTCCCTCCTCATACGTAATAACCGGATTAACGCGTACTGCACACGCGCACACCTAAGTGAAGAAGCACCGCTGTCTTGTCAGTTGATAAAAGACGCAGCATAACCAACGACAATATTGTATGAAGCCTCTCAGCTCCGAGAGGCAATGAAAACGGTTACTAACGAGCTGGTCGCCGCCATAAGGGATTTAATTTTCTAAGCACAAGATGCAGTCTGGATCAACCTGACAGCCACAATCGATGTGGCAAAATAAGATGATAACACCAACAGCTCTAACCAGGGCTGTTGGTGATTCCCCTTAGCTACAAGGCGTATGCCAAAGCTGTTCCCCTCATTCTCCAACGAACATTACCTTCCTTCCCCCCCCCCCCCCCCCCCCCGTTTCCAAATGCAGTAAAGTGTGTCGTACAGGAAAACCAATCAATTAAGCTAATACTAACGACTGATCTCCCCTCCGAAATGGAATGAAAAATTAAAAATATCTGCTGTTCACTTAATACATAATATAATGCTGTAGTCAGCATTACGATGTACTGCCTCATCATGACGGTTTTAAGGCAATGATTAGCATAGTTAAAGGAGCTATAAATTTATATGAGCCGAATTATTTTCTTAATTACACTACTGGCCATTAAAACTGCTACACCAAGAAGAAATGAAGATGATAAAAGGGTGTTCATTGGACGTATATATTTCTCTAGAACTGACACGTGATTACATTTTCACGCAATTTTGGTGCATACATCCTGAGAAATCTGTACCCAGAACAACCACCTCTGGCCGTAATAACGGCCTTCATACGCCTGGGCACTGAGTCAGACAGAGCTTGGATGGCACGTACAAGCGTAGCTGCCCATGCAAATTCAACACGATACCACAGTTCATCTAGAGTAGTGACCGGCGTATTGAGACGAGCCAGTTGCTCAGCCACCATTGATCGGACGTTTTCAGTTGGTGAGAGATCTGGAGAATGTGCTGGCCAGGGCAGCAGTCGAACATTTTCTGTATCCAGAAAGGCCCGTACAGGACCTGCAAACATGCGATCATGCATTATCCTGCTGAAATGTAGGGTTTCGCAGGGATCGAATGAAGGGTAGAGCCACGGGACGTAACACATCTGAAATGTAACGTCCACTGTTCAGAGTGCCGTCAATCCAAACAAGAGGTGACCGAGCCGTGTAACCAATGGCACCCCATACCATCACGCCGGGTGATACGCCAGTATGGCGATGACGAATGCACGCTTCCAATGTGCGTTCACCGCGATGTCGCCAAACACGGATGCAACCATCATGATGCTGTAAACAGAACCTGGATTCATCCGAAAAAATGACGTTTTGCCATTCGTGCACCCAGGTTCGTCGTTGAGTCCACCATCGCAGGCGCTCCTGTCTGTGATGCAGCGTCAAGGGTAACAACAGCCATGGTCTCCGAGCTGATAGTCCATGTTGCTGCAAACGTCGTCGAACTGTTCGTGCAGATGGTTGTCGTCTTGCAAACGTCCCCATCTGTTGACTCAGGGATCGAGATGTGGCTGCACGATACGTTACAGCCACGCGGATAAGATGCCTGTCATCTCGACTGCTAGTGATACGAGGCCGTTGGGATCCAGCACGGCGTTCCGTATTACCCTCCTGAACCCACCGACTCCATATTCTGCAAACAGTCATTGGATCTCGATCAACGCGAGCAGCAATGTCACGATACGGTAAACCGCAATCGCGATAGACTACAATACGACCTTTATCAAAGTCGGAAACGTGATGGTACGCATTTCTCCTCCTTACACGAGGCATCACAACAACGTTTCACCAGGCAACGCCGGTCAACTGCTGTTTGTGTATGAGAAATCGGTTGGAAACTTTCCTCATGTCAGCACGTTGTAGGTGTCACCACCGGCGCCAACCTTGTGTGAATGCTCTGAAAAGCTAATCATTTGCATATCACAGCATCTTCTTCCTGTCGGTTAAATTTCGCGTCTGTGGTACGTCATCTTCGTGGTGTAGCAATTTTAATGGCCAGTAGTGTAACTAACTACCACAGATTACTTTTAGTAGCTCTAAAAAGTTAATTTCCTTCTTAGTAATAGCTATTGATTGCTCTGCTCTGTAACAGTATTTAAATGCTGTTATTCAGAGCTTTTACTCTGCAGGACATACTTATAGATAGATATATGTCCAAACAGCGTACTTCACCTTTTATCTCTACATCCCCAACCTCGTTCAGCTGCAGGTATGCACGCCCTGTAGCAATGTTCCAGAGGCTTCGATGTAAAAGAAATGCTTAGCTCGTCGCGAGGAGGCACGTTCTCCGGCACCTGGCGAAAATTTACGTTCGTGTCAGACGGTACCGGACAACACGAGATATGGCAGTGCTAATGTAAGGAGACAACGAACAGGTTCTAGGTGTACCAGCTGATACATAAATTCCGATTTGAAGAAAGTTCCCTGGAGGTCAGGGAAAACACGGTTGCGCATCGCACTGTCGGTATTTATAGAGGCTGTTGCTTGCAGTATTTACACTCTGTAACTCAGCGGCGACAACGCAAAGGGGAAGAATGAACAGCATCAGGCCGAGAGGTCGGAACCAACCCAACCGTCTTCCTTGCCTTACCTCTGAACAGCTAGTCATGCACCGCTTGCTTTCTGCTCAACGGTGGTAATTTCAGTCTATATGAATTAGTGAAAGCACTGGAGCTTTTCGCCTTACTGCTAGAATAAGCTCACCGAAACTACGTAAAGTCCGTCGTATTTGATTCAAGTTCACGGGGATTCACTTTTTAACTGCAGTGCTCAGGAACCCACCAATCACCGCATGTATTTTGAACGTAGTGATACGGCTAATGTTTTTGGCTTGGTTTACAACATAAGCCACAGTTATAAAACTGTTTAAAACACTGGATAAACGATCAACAACTTCCATTTTTTTCTTGGATAGGCCACCTAAGAAACGCATGCCGGCTTTCATCACTCGTTCTTTGCTCTTTTCTTTTCTTCCAATACTCTTTCATTTTCTTCCTGTCTTCCGACTACTTAAGACTAGCTTTTTCACTTACCTGCCTCAGTTTTTTCCACATTCAACACTTTTTCACTAAACATTTCTCTGTCAGTTGCTTTCTTAGTTTCTTATTATTTTCTTATGAATCCCTTTGGTACTACGTGGATCGAG
The DNA here is from genome assembly GCF_023864345.2 of Schistocerca serialis cubense. Taxonomy (NCBI): domain Eukaryota; kingdom Metazoa; phylum Arthropoda; class Insecta; order Orthoptera; family Acrididae; genus Schistocerca; species Schistocerca serialis. The sequence goes on from NC_064640.1 coordinate 152,008,935, forward strand.
CTTATTGACTTTCTATCTCACAAATATTTGAAGATCGTCTTAGTTAATCCACTGCCTTGCATTCTGTATTAAATCTATAAAAATACGATTCTTTCTCATTTTCTACATGATAGTTTAATGGTGCAAAAAAATGGTTCAAATGGCTCTGAGCACTATGGGACTCAACTGCTGAGGTCATTAGTCCCCTAGAACTTAGAACTAGTTAAACCTAACTAACCTAAGGACATCACAAACATCCATGCCCGAGGCAGGATTCGAACCTGCGACCGTAGCGGTCTTGCGGTTCCAGACTGCAGCGCCTTTAACCGCACGGCCACTTCGGCCGGCTAATGGTGCAAGCATGCATGTGATGCAGTAATGTTCCAGAGGCTTCATTGGTATACAGACATTCTGACTTCATCACTGTATTGTATTGCCCTGTTTCTGCTTTTAATCAGACACTTTTTATTACAAAATCTTTGCTGTACCATATGCCTTCCTCATTTTATTTGTCGTTCCTCTATAGTTGCTTTTTAGAGACCTTTTCTCTGGACTATCTCTCCAAGAAATTTAAATTTTTTAACCTTGTCTATTTAGCCATTATCTGTTTTCAGAAGGTTTTTGATTTTTTTTCTGCTGAAATTCTTACCCCTGGCCTAGTGGCTCTTTGCTCTAAAAGTTTAATTAGCGCTCCAGCAAATATATATATATATATTAGTAATGTTTCCTGATTTCAAAGAGGCCTTGGATTCCGTTAAAAGAGAAAATGTAGATCAAATAATCTGATAATTTGATGTAGAGTCTAAATTGGCACATATAATTGATGAGACGCTTTCAGATACAGTATCTAAAGTGAAATTTCTGGGAGATACATCGCAGCCCTTCAAAGTAAACACAGGTGTACGGCAAGGCGATGATCTAACTTAATTCTTTTTGTGTTCTCGAAAAATCAGTGAGAATTTGAAATGAAAAATTAAATGAACATGAGATTTTACTAACACGTAGGGAACAAGAAACAAAAATTCAGGAATAAACTGTCTCGCATTTTGAGACGACTTTGCTTTAATTTTTGAAAAGTTATATTTGCTGGAACACTAATTAAACTTTCAGAACAAAGAGCCACTAGGCCAGGCTTAAGAATTTCTGCAGAAAAAAATCAAATTTTTAACAATATTAAAAATACAATAAACCTTCTGAAAACAGATGATGGCCAAATAGACAAGGTTAAAAAATTTAAATATCTTGGAGAGATAGTCCAGAGAAATGGTCTCTATAAAGCAACTATAGAGGAAACGACAAACAAAGTGAGGAAAGCGTATGTTACAGCAAAGATTTTGTAATAAAAAGTGTCTTATTAAAAGCAGAAACAGGGCAATACAATACAATACAGTGATGAAGGCAGAATGTCTGTATCCAAATGAAGCATCTGGAACATTACTACAATACATGCATGCTTGCACCATTAAACTATCATGTAGAAAATGAGAAAGAATCGTATTTTTATAGAATTAATACAGAATGCAAGGCAGTAGATTAACTAAGAAGATCTTCAAGTGTTTGTGGGATAGAAAGTCAATAAGCTCGATCCACGAAGTAAAAAATGATTCATAAGAAAATAATAAGAAACTAAGAAAGCAACTGACAGAGAAATGATTAGTGAAAAAGTGTTGAATGTGGAAAATGTGCGATCGAGGAGATATGGCGTCAGAAACACTGAGAAGCAAAAACAACTGCTGCATCGTGTTGAGGTTTAAGTTTATTACTTCCTAGCAAGTAACTTTGTCGTCAATACATTTCTCAGACATAATCCACATATCCTGATGAATGTACCAACAAAAATATATTATTGTGCAAAATATATATCAGAAGATATGACCCTAACAAAGATTGATACGCCTGAGAAACTGCCACATCATGCATGATCTTTTAATTCGTTACTACTTTACTACTAACTCTATTCACAACAAATATCACCAAAAGTATCCACATATAGCATTTAATATAACTGCAAAACGGTATTGTAGTACAACACATAGGTCAGAAGATATGACATCATAAACATGGAGCTGCATGCAAATGAAACTGCGGGGAGGGAACCTCAAGGGATACAAGGGAAATATAGACCTATGTAGGTACGTGGCTTGCTGATTCATTTAGTGTAGGAATGGATTTCTGTTGCTGTAGATCTCGTATTTATAGAAAAAATGTGGCATGAAATTATTGCTTTTTTATGTATTATATCCTGCATTCCACAAACGAGTTAATAGTTGAAAATGTAAAGTTATTAGTAACTGGCCAAATCGGTATCATCTTCGTGAGTCTGTAGCTACAAAGCTTTAAGATGATATTAATAATTTAAGTAAGCATCCCAGACTTTATACCTTTTATTGTTCACTAAGTACAAATTTATTTACTAAAATTTAAACTTTTTGCCAGGTGGGTAACCTATTACGCACAACATCAATTTTAAAGACCCAGCTTACTCATTCGATGCAAGAAAAAGATTTTACGAATCAAGTCCATAGTCGAGTGGGATAAACATTGTGAGAGCTTAAGAAATAATTTGAATAATCTTTTACACAAATGTTTGTTCAAATCGGCAATTAAACGATTAATTTAAGTTTACCTTCTTTGCAGGGATTTCAAGAACAAGGTATCAGTTTATGGAAATAAACCATGACTTAAAAACCATGACTTACAGAACAGCCGTTGGTAACAGACATTCTGCTTTACTGGACATGAATATGGTAAAAGTAAACAGGCTCTAGCACATACTCACCCCCAAGTAAGAGAAGGCAGAAGAGTGTTGGAAATCCATTGCCGAATAACATACAAGAGAATTTAACTTTAGACCATAAAACTACGCATCGGCTCCATCTCGTAACGGCTTGAGGCACTTAACAGTCAATGAATTGAAAAAATAAATCGTACGTTGTAAGAGAAACACAGCATAAAACATTAGTGAAGGTACATTCGCGATAATTTTGTAAATGTGTAATTTGTGTATTGTTGTTTTTCGTTTCTGGTAATTCAAAATTAGATTTATTAATTCTCATTGTCAAATTACAAAATTTGCTGCTGTTCAATATTCACAATACATATCAGGAACTAAATTTGTATCGTTTGCTGTCCGGTTTCCACTCCACCGATATAAACGTGGAGGTAAGTTTCAGCCGAAACTTTTACCAAGGACCTAACCGCATACTGAAGGGACACATCAATTTCAGTTTCTAGTGACGTGTTTGTTGCTGTTAGAAGTAGTTGTTTTTGTAGAGAAACTGATGTAGATAGTTCCTAGGAGTTGTATGGGTGGAACTTAGATTAGATAACCGGAATAGCTTAATAACAGGTTCCTTTTCCACAAACCCAGCTCCCCCTCCCTCCCAGTTCATATAAATTATCCGTTATCAGTAAAAATTTGTTTCCACGACTGGTTTCAGGGGTTTAAACCTCCATAACATGAATTAATACGAAGTGTGTGTGTTGTAAGAACTTCTGGGTAACCTGTGACACTGACTAATGCGAGACAAAAACGAAACATTATTTTCGTATACCGTATTATGGAGGGCACTGATTGAGAAGAGAAACTAACATGTAAATGTGAAATAAATAAATCTCAATCGGTCACAGGCTCTTTTCCCTTTCGCCTAACATCACATGTGACATCACACTTTCTAAACAGAAAAGTGATCAAAAATGGCTTCTGTGAGTGCAGTACATGCAAAGTACATACAAAATAATAATGTAGCCAAAAATTCGCTAAAACAAAACAAAACAGGCTTTTGGAACAAGACTCAAAGCACTGTCGAGCTCTTTTGTTGCATAGTTGAACAAAGGTATGAGTAAATATCTCCAGTGGCCGCAAGTGCCTTCTGTCGCTTTTATACAAGTGAATAGACTTGTGAGCAAAACTTAAGATATAGAAGCAACATAGCTCGACAATTGGACCATACATAAAAATAAGTGCTACAGTACGGTATATGCAGAAGACAACTGAAAGAAATGCGCAGTGAGATAAACAGAAATGGTGCTTTTACTCAAAGACAATAATTACACTTCAGTCATCGGGATTGATGATTGTCTCCTGGAAGGTCCAAGAGGAGGAACAGTGTTCCTAATAGGGCGTGTGATCACGAGGGTGGCAGTGTATCCTCTTCAGTGATTTCCCACGCTGGTTACATGGTTGATAAGGAGTTCTTGCTGTAGGACGTTTCATTTTTCCAATGCTGGATGGTCGTTGATGAATGGCTGGTCGTTGTGGCCGAGCGGTTCTAGGCGCTACAGCCTGAAACCACGCGACCGATACGGTCGCAGGTTCGAATCCTGCCTCGGGCGTGGATGTGTGTGATGTCCTTTGGTTAATTAGGTTCATGTGGTTCTAAGTTCTACGGGACTGATGACCTCAAATGTTAAGTCCCATAAATTTATGTCGGGGACGGGCAGTCCAGTCGATCTGGCGAATATCTTAAGTTCCCAGAACTCTGCCACCTCCGCCATCTGATGCCATCGCTCATTGTCATCCATAAAAAAGAAATAAAAAACGAAAACACCCCGAAAAGACGCACACGGGGAAGGAATATATTGTCACAATAACGACGACTGGTCAGTGCATCGTGTTCAGACAACTGGAAGTCAGTATGCATGCAACTTAATGCCTCCCATTACCATAATTCATGGACCACCAAAACGGTCAAGTTCGATAATGATCCTGGGTACCTAACGTATTACCATCTATCGCCATATGAGAGTGCGTCCAGAACCAATACTCAGACTGAATCTACTCTCATCCGAGAAGAGCACGCGACCTCACTTCTCATTGGTCCAGCCCCTACGCTCTTTGCACCATTGCCGTCGATGTGCGGGTATCATCGGACCACAACATAATGATCGCGGGACAAAGAGACCACCTCCATGTAGTTACCGTGCCACTACGCAATGTCTTGCAGCGCTGTATCGACTTCTGTAACTGACCGTAGTCGTCCAACTCTTCTCCTGCGGGCAGCTGTGCCTGTGGTTTGGAAAGCTCCCCATTCACCTGATTCAGTGCTGTGAGCAGTCTCAGACATCTGGGCTACAAGCAACACAAATCGTCTTTCTTCCAGTTTCGCGATGAATTTTCCCAATTGAAGTTACCCAAGTGTAGTCGCAGGGTCATGTTGGTATGAAGATCTCTACCACATTGCACCAAAACCGCTCACTGGTTGACACTCACTTTCTTTTCGCGTTCCTCCAACTACCTTGGAGTGCGGGGCAGCCCCATTTGCCGCTAAGTAACACTGAGTTTACGCCATGTGACGTCCAGCGTTGTGTGCACGCCTGGAAGACCACTGTGAACATGCTCCTGCACTTTCGATGATCATTTCCACGATTTTTTAATATGTTATGTTATTTTGTTTATCTCGTCCGTAAGTTTTGTGGATCTGTGCACTTCGTATACATTTAAGTAATGAGGATGGTGTATTAGAAATTATGATGATGATGAGGTCCCATACTCCGAGGAGCGTAGGGAACGATGCGGGAGACCCGCACCGCCGAATAGGCAAGGTCCTATCGGAGGTGGTTTGCCATTAACTTCCTCCGACCGTTCAAATTGTTCAAATGGCTCTGAGCACTATGGGACTTAACATCTGTGGTCATCAGTCCCCTAGAACTTAGAACTACTTAAACCAAACTAACCTAAGGACATCACACACATCCATGCCCGAGGCAGGATTCGAACCTGCGACCGTAGCAGTCACGTCCTCCGACCGTAATGGGGATGAATGATGATGATGAAGACAACACAACAACACCCATTCATGTACAAAAAACTTATGAAATAACACGTTCGCAAAAGAATAAAGTTACCTTGTGTGTGTGTGTGTGTGTGTGTGTGTGTGTTTGTGTGTTAAAAAAATGGCTCTGAGCACTATGGGACTTAACATCTGAGGTCATCAGTCCCCTAAACTTAGAACTACATAAACCTAACTAACCTAAGGACATCACACACATCCATGCCCGAGGCAGGATTCGAACCTGCGACCGTAGAGGTGACGCGGTTCCAGGCTGAAGCGCCTAGAACCGCCCGGCCACTGCGGCCGGGTACGTGTGCGTGTGTGTGTGTGTGTGTGTGTGTGTGTGTGTATGTGTGTGTGTGCGTGTGTGTGCGTGTGTGTCTTTGAGTGTGTGTTTTGGTGTGTGTTTGTGTGTGTGCATGTGCCTATGGCGAGGCTGCTGTCAAAGACAAAGAGTACTGTTTTAAATATTACGATTTTTGTCGTTTACGATGGCCTCAAACTGTTTTCTTTGATATTGTATATCTGGAGTGTGTTAAGGATACCCAGTTTCTTACTTTTAGGCTTGGTCCTTACAATTCTGATATTTGCGATACTAACATGGTGTATAGTTCCATAAAGGTGGCTGTCTACTGCTTGTTTGTGGTATCTCTTGCATCTTAGCGCTGCCAAGTTCCTTGAATCTTGTCTCGAATTATATGTATTGATAAGTCAGAGCATGATGATCACTGCCCACCGCGACGCTGTAAGCCGCCTAGTGGCGTTGCGGGCACGTGACGCGCTAACAAGAGTATGAAAGCGGAGCAGACACGAATGGCGGATCATTCTAGCTAAGATATGGGCTGCAATTGGAGATATCCATTGAGATAAGCGATTTTCACAAAGGGCAGATTATTATTAAGGAGAGCGTGTGAACGAGTCTCTCGAAAATGGCGAAGCTGGTCGAATGTTCACATGCTACGGTCGTGAGTATCTACGGATAGAGGTAGGACAGTGGAACTACTACTAAGCTCTAAATGGTTGGACGTACACATCTCTTCACAAAACATGGGATTCGTAGGCTGGTTTGCTCTGTACAGTAGGACAGATGGTGATCAATGGCATCTCTGCCAAAAGAGCACAATAATGGTACAATCACAAGTGTTTCAGAGCACATGTTTATCGTACATTGTTAACATTGTTGAACACGGAGCTCCACAGCAGACCACCCCTACGTGTTCACATGTTAACCCAACGACATTGTCAATTACTCCTGCAGTGGACATGGGACCATCGGGGTTCATCCGTCGATCAATGGGAACGTATCGGCTTTCCGGGTGAACCACATTTTTGCTACACTAGGTCGATGGTCACCTCCACAAACGCTGTCATCGAGGTGAACGTTGACTGCAAACATGCAGCGCACGACGAGCGCAGGCTGGTGTGAACAGTATTATGATATGGGAGATATTCTTCTGGGCTTGCATGGGATATGTGGTAGTAATTGAAGACACGCTGACAGCTGCGAACGACCTACTTCCCCTCACGCTTGATGTCTTTGCCGACGGCGATGTCATCTTTCAGTAGCATAATTGTCCGTGTCTCGGAGCCAGAACATTGCTACAACGGTTTGCGGGGCAGAATATTGAACTCACGTTGATGTATCGGCGACCAGATTCACCTTATGTAAATCTGTGGAACCCATCTCGGTCACCATCGGGTGCCATCACCGTGTACGCAAATCAGAGGCCCGTTATTTACACAAATTACGTGACTAATGACTAGACATCTAATGCCACATACTTCCACTAACCTACTAACGAACTTTTGGATCGCTGATACGCAGAATCATTTATGTATCTCGTTCCAAAGACGTGCAAACAAGCTGTTAAGCAAGTGGTCATAATGTTTTGGCTCATTAGTGTATCTGTCTGACCTATGTAACAACAGTTACTCGTAACTCTATTTTATATAGAACAGTACGGTGTAGTAGTACTCCTCTGTTGCTGCTTTGTAATGTTGCCGACCGTGTCGTCAGTGGTGAAAGATATGTTTAGCATATTGCTGTCAGTGGTGGAAGATATGTTTATGAGCCGGCCGCGGTGGCCATGCGGTTCTGGGCGCTGCAGTCCGGAGCCGCGGGACTGCTACGGTCGCAGGTTCGAATCCACCTTCGGGCATGGATGTGTGTGATGTCCTTAGGTTATTTAGGTTTAAGTAGTTCTAAGTTCTAGGGGACTGATAACCTAAGATGTTAAGTCCCATAGTGCTCAGAGCCATTTGAACAATTTTTTTATATGTTTATGCTATATGCTTAAAGGCAGTGGCTGTTTTATATGACATATTACTCATTAATGAAATAGAGTGGAATATCTTATTATGTTCTTTTTTGTGCTATCCTTTGCCATCACTGAGTGTGTGATTGTACGTCCTGGAGCCGCAACAGCCATTTGCGACGGCTAATTCGTTTTGTGATTTCCATTAATTACTTGCGTTTAACTTCAGTCAGTGATAGTAGAACTTCAGGGCTGACGGTATAGCGGAATGCTCCCATTTTTTTATGCTGTGGCGTGACAAGAGGTTTCAGTGATTGTAGGTGTCACGCTATACACTGTTACGATCCAAAGGAAGGGTTTGGGTATCGTGAATGAATGGAGGACGTTACCAACCATCAGGTGTAGTGTCAAAAGTGAAGTTCGGAGGAGATGGTGTAACAATTGGGAGTGTTTTTCGTCGTTGAGTTATCGTAACCTTACTGCATAAAAAAAAAGTTAAATCTGGAAGAATATGAACACATCTTTCTACCTTATGTACTGCGTATAGTACACGAACAGTTCTGAGACGATGATTGTATCAACATGACAGTGCACCCTGTCATAAAGCAACGGTTGTGAGGCAGTTGATTGTGGACAACAATATTCCATAGCATGAACCCAATGGAATATCTTTGGGATGAATTAGAAAGTCGATTTCGCTCCAGACATTAGCGTCCACCGTCTGGTTTCGGGTCATGAGGAAGAATGGGCTACCATTCCTACACATACACTCAGATATCTCATTGAAAGTATCACCATCTGAGTTCAAGCAGTCGTAAAAGCAAAGGACGGAAATGCGGCCATATTTCTTCATGACACATGCGGCCCAGGAGGAAAAAAAATGCAAATTTGTGTGAATTCCTAAGAACTAGTGAGATCATCGGTCCCTAGACTTACACACTACTTAAAATAACTTATGCTGAGAACAACGCACACACACACACACACACACACACACACACACACACACGCACACACACACATACACACACACATGCCCGATGGAGGTTGGTTGGTTGTTTCGGGAGGGAGACCAGACAGCGTGGTCATCGGTCTCATCGGATTAGGGAAGGATGGGGAAGGATGTCGGCCGTGCCCTTTCAGAGGAACCATCCCGGCATTTGCCTGGAGTGATTTAGGGAAATCACGGAAAACCTAAATCAGGATGGCCGGACCCGGGATTGAACCGTCGTCCTCCCGAATGCGAGTCCAGTGTCTAACCACTGCGCCACCTCGCTCGGTCCCCCGATGGAGGATTCGCACCTCCGGCGGGAGGAAATAAGCATTAATTGCCACACATACTTGGAGGTACTAACCAACCTAAAAACTACGACCTGTAATAGCTATAATTATTAGTCTGAAAATGCTCAAATACTGATGTAGTGCTGTTGTTCTGTACACCGTCCTCAGTCACCAATAGAAATGTCTGCAGTTAAGCCCGTTATATCCTGCATGTATAGAGACGTATCACTGAAACAGTGCATGTATCAATAAATTAAAGATATAAAGACGACAAATAATCTTACAGACGTTACAAATTTACCGCATTGTGGTGTAAGTGATGTTCGCTATCAGCTAGTACATTCTCGCCCTAATGCAGATGTTGCGATACAGTTTCATTTCATTTCTACAAAGTAACACGTAATTTTAAGATACGAATTATATATATTTTTTGTGGTATAAAAAAGTGGAGCAAATTTATCGACAAACGGTGAATACTCAATACGCGAATTCCCTAACATAGCTGTAGAAAGGTTCTCCTGGTCAAGAATGCCGTATGTAAGTGAAGATGGTGCAGGAGAAGACAGACTGGCATTTCTGCGCAAGCTCCGTATCGATGGGAAGTGAGTAAATATGTCTCTAGGCACTCGGCAACACCTCGAAGCGCTTCTTGTAATCTGTGCCTCACGAAACTTCAGAAATACGCTTCTGTTGTCACGATTACACGGTCCTCAGAGTCTGAGCATAGGCTTGGGCAACCTGATTAATGGGGAAAAACGGAGTTGTGGCCTATGCACAAAGAATAGCAGATTTGCAGTCTGGTTGACCTGCAAAGACAAACATCTCATGAGGAAAATTTGGTCATTTCAGACGCGCATTAAGTATTCGTATACTGCCTACGTAGTTCATTTTTAAAATGGTTTCTATGGTTAATTTCTCGTGGTAACAACGACTGAACATAACTGAAAACGATGTTTTACTATCACGGCAATTTGGCGTTAACTGTTGTTTCTGGGCAAATTACTGCGATTTTAACGTATAGGATGGGGTGAAGATTCTAAATTGCGCTTTATTCACAAGAGCAGGTACAGAAAATCTAAAAAAAAAAAAAAAATCGTTAATTTTCGTATTAAACGCTATGACAAACGTGTCTTGTTCCTTTTCTGTTACTTTGAATCATTTACTAATATCGATTTCTATATTTCGCTTCATGTTGCTGAAAGCGTCTTCATCGCCGCTTTCATTTGCAGAATCATAGCTTTTGGTGCATATTTTCAACATTTGTTAATCGGGAGACAGTGTTTTCATTTGGTCTAGTGTTTTATAACCATTGACCTGTTGGAAGACTTTTTTGTCACCTACTTCACGTGACATTGTTTCCAGTCTAGTATTCAACTGCTGCGAATGACTGTTTGTGGTCCGTCGATACAATGCTTAAACAGATGATTTTAGTTTAAGAGAGTAGTTCTAACACTAACAGTATGTTTATTAGCATATCCATCGAAGAGCGGGCAGCTCGGTTTATGTCTTATCAAAACCCTTATGAGATTTTCGAGATTTTCACTATTTTTTTCTGTAGCGAGAAAAATTCGTATCCCTAATGCTCTATACACAGATCTGCTACAGAATTCAAACATCGTACGCAAATTAGATTTTCCATCGTGTGTGGACAAGTAGACTGCAAGAAATTGGTCCTGTGGAATTTCAGTGATTGCTGTAGGTGAATAGAGCCATTTACATGGATCATTAAATGGAGAAAATTTTCAGTAGTCTTTCTTCGTGTTTCTAGTCCAGAAGCAATAGGTGAAGTGTTTGGATTTTGTCTCTTATTCTTCAAACGTTTAGAGCGTGGGAGGAATTTCCGTAGACTTGCGCTTAAGACAGCTTAGAAACACTGCGTTCGTCTTTCAACTAAGATGAGAAACTTTTTCTGACATTTAATGCGTTGACACTGTCTTTCCTTGTATCGTTTGCTAACTTCATATAATTACTATTTTATGCGCGAAACAAGCACGCCATCGCCTAGTCACAGAAAGCTTACTATAGCTTTTCAGATACACCATCAATATGCGAAATTCTCACTCTCAGGGAAAGCTTATCAATATATCAATTATTTCTTAAGTAATTTTGCAGGAGCATTCCCATGATATTAATCACATTTTTGAGATCTGTGCTGCTAATGAATTAACACTTCTGTAGGATTCCATGAACTATATTATAGTTAAATGATAGTTTTACAGTTATGTATGTTATTAATATCTGTTTACCGCTGTGTAACATACAGTGTAGTCTGCTAAGAAATAACCAAACTAGGCAGCGCTTTAAAATTTGTAAGTTTATGTAGTATTCTTTCGAAATAATGTTACACTCGTGACATTTTACGTATACAATGGATAACAGGGAAATTTTGCAGTCACTAGTGTCCAGAGGAGATTATTTTGTGTTTTAGGTTGGACTGGATGTGGGTCACGGAGAAAGGGAAATCTGATATCATGGCCCATTCTGTAGGCTGTGCTGAAAGCATGCTCTCATAAGGGAAACCAAATACACTCCTGGAAATTGAAATAAGAACACGGTGAATTCATTGTCCCAGGAAGGGGAAACTTTATTGACACATTCCTGGGGTCAGATACATCACATGATCACACTGACAGAACCACAGGCACATAGACACAGGCAACAGAGCATGCACAATGTCGGCACTAGTACAGTGTATATCCACCTTTCGCAGCAATGCAGGCTGCTATTCTCCCATGGAGACGATCGTAGAGATGCTGGATGTAGTCCTGTGGAACGGCTTGCCATGCCATTTCCACCTGGCGCCTCAGTTGGACCAGCGTTCGTGCTGGACGTGCAGACCGCGTGAGACGACGCTTCATTCAGTCCCAAACATGCTCAATGGGGGACAGATCTGGAGATCTTGCTGACCAGGGTAGTTGACTTACACCTTCTAGAGCACGTTGGGTGGTACGGGATACATGCGGACGTGCATTGTCCTGTTGGAACAGCAAGTTCCCTTGCCGGTCTAGGAATGGTAGAACGATGGGTTCGATGACGGTTTGGATGTACCGTGCACTATTCAGTGTCCCCTCGACGATCACCAGTGGTGTACGGCCAGTGTAGGAGATCGCTCCCCACACCATGATGCCGGGTGTTGGCCCTGTGTGCCTCGGTCGTATGCAGTCCTGATTGTGGCGCTCACCTGCACGGCGCCAAACACGCATACGACCATCATTGGCACCAAGGCAGAAGCGACTCTCATCGCTGAAGACGACACGTCTCCATTCGTTCCTCCATTCACGCCTGTCGCGACACCACTGGAGGCGGGCTGCACGATGTTGGGGCGTGAGCGGAAGACGGCCTAACGGTGTGCGGGACCGTAGCCCAGCTTCATGGAGACGGTTGCGAATGGTCCTCGTCGATACCCCAGGAGCAACAGTGTCCCTAATTTGCTGGGAAGTGGCGGTGCGGTCCCCTACGGCACTGCGTAGGATCCTACGGTCTTGGCGTGCATCCGTGCGTCGCTGCGGTCCGGTCCCAGGTCGACGGGCACGTGCACCTTCCGCCGACCACTGGCGACAAAATCGATGTACTGTGGAGACCTCACGCCCCACGTATTGAGTAATTCGGCGGTACGTCCACCCGGCCTCCCGTATGCCCACTATACGCCCTCGCTCAAAGTCCGTCAACTGCACATACGGTTCACGTCCACGATGTCGCGGCATGCTACCAGTGTTAAAGACTGCGATGGAGCTCCGTATGCCACGGCAAACTGGCTGACACTGACGGCGGCGGTGCACAAATGCTGCGCAGCTAGCGCCATTCGACGGCCAACACCGCGGTTCCTGGTGTGTCCGCTGTGCCGTGCGTGTGATCACTGCTTGTACAGTCCTCTCGCAGTGTCCGGAGCAAGTATGGTGGGTCTGACACACCGGTGTCAATGTGTTCTTTTTTCCATTTCCAGGAGCGTAATATCGCACCATTTTTCTCTTACAATAGTTAAGTTGGTTTCAACAAAAGGAGTTAATTTAAATTCTCATTTACCTGGTAAAAATGAAAGTTACTTCCTCTAAATTACCTAAGAAGTAAAATACACGTATTGAATTTATAAAACAACAAGTAGGATATTGTAAAATAAAGAAACCACGACCTATGGGAATCGAGAAAGACGGAATGGATCGTTGCTTTCGTGGAAAAAAAAATCATTAGCGAGAGTGCACACTACTGAAAGAAACAACGATTTACTGGAAGCCTAGTATTAGCAGTCTAAAACTGATGTCTCACAATCGATCAGGAAACAGAGTACCATCCAGACGTTCCGCGGAAGATCTCCATACGTTACCTAACACGTGAATTTCAATGTCCTTCTGCAGTTTATAAAACCAATATGAACAAGAAATGTCAGGATGTAGCAAGCTTAATACTCTGCAATGGCGTTTTGAGCCTCGTTGTTAATTGCAAACGTGAAACTTAATGGAAACGGATTACCGAATTTCCTGCTGCATGCTGCCTGACCACACTGAAACTGGCAGCATCCACTCTCTCCAACAGCTCACGCAATGCGTCCTTCGGCCAGCAATGCCCATAAACTGAGTGCCAACGGCAGAACGTACACTTAACGTCACATGAAGTGATCCGCGAAAAACCAAGATGGCATGCAGATGCATTGCGAGCTATCCTGTCCTTAGGTCAGTATCATACTTTGTAAAAGATAGGACCACGCTCTAACTTCTATAAAAGATATGTTACATGTACCCCTGTTCAGCGTCAAAGATTTTATAAAACGTCGTTTATAAAACATTTTCGGCAAAGATATTTTACAGTGTGTCACGGACCTTGGAATAAATCAGATATTCCCCAGCTCCGCAAACAGATATCTTACTTTTCGAAAGAAACTCTAATCGTGAGAGGAAGAGATGGGGTTGTCATCCGCTATCAGAAGATATTAATAGCTATATCTCAGTTACGATTAAAACATCCGAACTAACATTCGCTATTAATTGTGAGGATGCTACTGGAGTTCACTGCAATTTCACTGACGCATTTGACGTAACTTAATTTCTCAACTGTTACAAAAGAAGCTGATTTGTGCAGCAAAACTCCAGTGTTTAGAACGCACCGTGGCACTTTGGTAACAGGCTTAAAATTTCGGAGTTAAATTTAATTACGTAGGCATCACTATGGACATTAACGTACCTTCTGGAGCCCACCGATCTGCGCATCACTTCAACGAAATCTTCAAAAAGCTATCTTTAAGAACGAGATTTTTTGCATAAGTGTTAGGAGTCTTCACAGAAGGACATAGCTGTGGAAATATTAGTCAGCCGGCTTTGCTCTAACACACATTGGGTATTGAAATGCACTGGGGAACTTAATTCAACAGCTGATGAACATATGACGACAAATGCTATATCCACTCTTATATCGCATAGTGAGAAGCAGAAAATACAAAGAAATTTCGGAAAAAGATACGTGACGATTCGTCAACAAGTGGGAAATATATATGTGAAGACAGGCTACTGTTCGTTAAACGAGATCCCACATGTAATATCAGAACGTAATATTGTCAGGTAATCGTGTATTAAATTGGTAGTTGGAAGCTTTTCCATTGATTGCATCAGTAGTGGTTTGGATTAACGTTAACCTCAAAACATTTCAAGTTAATGACTTTAACAGGCTTTCAATTTTTCTGATAATTACTTGTAAACTCATTTGCGTGTCGCACATAATATTGAGTCAATGTCGTTATATTTTGGTCTGCACCGTATTCCGCTACATAATTTGGCGTTAAATTTAATTTTGCCACCGCTGAAAAAAAAGTCTTGATAGACTGGACGAAGGAAAACCGCGTTTTTGCCGAGTGGAATCATTATTTATGATAACTGCACAAAATGAAAGTAAAAAGAAGGTAAGTAATTAATTACTCGTGTACTGATTCTAATTGCTACATTCAGGATCTCCTATGGATTCTGTTAGCAACAGTGTCGATGTGTTTTATCTGTCCCATCCCAGTAATCTAATATCAATATTATTCTGATACATCATACGGCGTCTTATTATATCAAAACCGAATGTGAAAACATGGCTTTACTCATGTTTTCTCCATTAACAGAGGTCTATATTGTCCAAATGTGAATTAAAGGTAAAAATAGGTGTTTGCGCATCCATAGTTAGAAAGTCTGAATTTTTCCTTGTGTCTTAAAACAAAATTATGGGTATGCCGGACATAACGGACATCGTAAAGTTTGCCGATATTATAAGGTAAGTTGCACTCGACTTAGAAACTCGAAATTCGCAGGTGTACGGTCGGACTATCCTCCTACCTCTTTTTTCATTCTCGTTAGACAAAAGGAAAGCACCATAATCAATAATCCGAAAAACACCCAAATGTCCGTTGTGCTCGGCGGATTCGATCGTAATGCCCACATAGATGTATAGTGCTAAATAAATTTAGAAAACCAGTTTTCCCTTAGAAAAAGTGTACTGACACAAAGAACACGTTTACACTATGAAGCGCATGCTGAAAGTAAAATTATTTACGAAATTATATTTTTAATGGAAAATTCATAATTAATACCTCTAAAATATTACATTTCAGTGATTCAGAAAATTTTATTGAAAGTTTTCTGCCAAATAGTCATTTTCGTCCACACCAGTAGGAGTACACTATTCGTGGGTTCTTATTGCACATCCTGGGCACTTGACCCCTGGCCTCAGTGTCGTAAGCCTTTTCCGGAAGACAGCAATCCAACGCCTTCCAGCCATTCTAGTCTTCTTATTGAAATTATGAGGAATACTATTCCTCTCGGCGATTCAAATTTTTTTATGTAATAGCATGCTGAAACGCTTACTGATACCTTCCTCTTTACCGCTTTAATTCTAAAATCATCGGTTCTTGTCAGCGGATAGCTGATTTGGTGAAAACAATGATCATCACATACGGCGTTTAGGCTAAGCTCACTATTTGTAGTATCGTACCCAGAGTCGA
Organism: Schistocerca serialis cubense; assembly: GCF_023864345.2. Classification (NCBI taxonomy): domain Eukaryota; kingdom Metazoa; phylum Arthropoda; class Insecta; order Orthoptera; family Acrididae; genus Schistocerca; species Schistocerca serialis. The sequence continues at coordinate 152,025,191 of NC_064640.1, forward strand.
TCGCAGTCCTTTGGATTGAACCAGGGTGAGTGAAAAGTCTAATCCAGTGGCTCTGATCATTCTTCAACGATATCAGCTGCTAATTTCTCGACCTCCATTATCGGATGGAGAACTGTATGGTTCCTCTTAACAGGTAAGGCGTTCACTAGGAATTGGCGACTAAGATAGCGAAGAACATGTGGGGCGCAGATGTTTATATTGTTCCTTTTTTTTAGGTTAAAGAAACCTCCCGTGAGATTAGTAATGAAATGTGTACCGAAATCGATGACACATATGCCACATTATCCTATGACAATGCTCATCCTCGCAGATCGGAAATAGAAAAGATCAATATGACTTTAATAAACAGCAAGAGCATTCGGGGGTAGTTGCCAGACTTAGCACCAATTATTGAAGGTAATGATGCCCACATACTATTCAAATGGTTCGAATGGCTCTGAGCACTATGGGACTTAACATCTATGGTCATCAGTCCCCTAGAACGTACAACTACTTAAACCCAACTAACCTAAGGACAGCACACAACACCCAGTCATCACGAGGCAGAGAAAATCCCTGACCCCACATACTATTAAGAGCAGAAACGTGAATATTAACGAAACTGAATTGAGACTGGAATGTTTATGTATTTGCAGGTGGTGGCGTATTTATTGCATTACAGAATTCAGTAACATCTAGCACCAAAGGTGGCTCAAACATGGTAATTGGATGCTTTTATAAATCGCATGCAACAGTTGTTGTAGTGTTAGAGCGTTTCAAAGAGTGCTTGCAAAATTTCGTGGATAAGTTTCATGATGCTGTTGGAACAGGGGGAGACTTCAACTTGGAAGATACAGAATGGTTGAGTCAAGCGATCGAAGCTGTTGCCAGCGGCTCGGATTCGTGTGGCACTATTCTCAATACATTTTATAAAATTACTTAGAGGTACCGTCATAGATATGCGAGCAACAAACACACCGGAACTTTTCGAATCAATTAACATAGAGGAGGGCATCAGTGATTGTAAGCCAGTGATGGCATCAATCACTAGAGGCGACATAAAGACTGTTAGGAAAAGTTGGTATATATTCTTGCTTAGCAAGAGCGAAACGATACAAATTGTTGAATACCTGAGTAGTCAACAGGAAACGTTCAGTGCTGAGCACAAAGATGTGGAGTAAAAATTGAAAAGAAACTGAAAGCGTCACTCAGTATTCCATAGACAAGTACGTTCCGAGCAAGACCTTAAGAGATGGGGAAAACACCGTGGTTTAATGGCTATGTTATAAAATCGCTACGTAAACAAAGAGAGATTCTTTCAGATTTAAGAGAAGTCAAAGCCTAACTGACAAACGAAAGCTGAGCGAAGCGAAGATGTGGGTAAGGAGAGCAATGAGACGAGCGTTCAGTCTTCAAAAGCAAAATTTTAGCAATCACTTTTTAAACCCTAAGAGGTCTTTGTCTTAAGTAAAATCAATAACTGGTTCGAAGTCAGCTATTCAGTCACTCAGTTACCTTACTAGCACCGAATTGGAAGGTGGCAAAGAGTAGGCCGAAATACTGATTTCCATCCTCTGAAACTGTTACATTGTGGAAGATCGTAATACATTCCATCGTAAGAAAGCCGAAATGACAAAAATAGAGATATGTGATGGCGGAACAGAAAAGCAGCTACAACCTCTTCGTAGTTGAAAGGATTCTGGTCTAGATAAGACCTGTCAAATCCTATAGAGATTATGCGGTCAGCTTGCTTCCCTGCTAGCGGCAGTTTATCGTGGGTCACTGGAGCATCGAAGGGTACGTAGTGACTGGAAGAAAGCGGAGGTCGTTCCATGCGTCAAGAAGGGTCGTAGGTCAGACACACATAATTACGTGCCTACACAGCTTACGTCAATGCGTTATAGAATTATGGAACATGTTTTATCACCACGTATTATGACGTTTTTGGAGAACAAAATTTTCTCTATAAAAGTCAACATGGATTCTGCTAACACAGATCTAGCGTTCTTAAGATAGGCAGCGCTACAGACATCGACACTCAATTTTAAGCCGTGTTACGTGACTTACGGAGGGTGTTTGACTTAGTCCCGCACCACCGTTTATTGTAGAAAATCCGTGCATATCTATTATCGGACCAGATTTTCAACTGCTTTCAAGACTTCCTTGCAGAAAGAGCTCAGCACGTCACTCTTAAGTGAACAAAATCGACAGATATAGAGGTAATTTTATGAACACCATCAAAAAGGGTGATACGACCGTTTTAGTTTGCATTATATATTCGTATAAATGATTTAGTAGATAACTTCAGAAACTCCATAAGGCTGTTCGCAAACGATGCAGTCGTCTACAAGAAGCAAGAAGGTAGCAACGGAAGAAGACTGTAGCGATTTGCAGGAGTGCCTGCAGAAGTTAGATGACTGGAAGCTAAATCTGAGTGTAAATAAAAGTAATATATAACCCATACATAGGAGACGAAATCCGCTACTGTACAGCGATACTATTGGTGACAAAATGTTGGATACAGTGTCTGCCGTAAAATATCTAGGAATAACCATCTGCAGTGACAAGTGGAATGACCACATAAAACAAACAGAAGAAAAAGTACATGCCACACTGTGATTCGTAGGACGAATCGTAGGGAAATGTATCTAATCCACGAAAGAAGTGGCTTATGAAAGACTTGTTCGACCGATTCTTGATTACTGTTCATCAGTCTGAGACCTTTATCAAATAGGGTTAATACAAGAAACAGTGAAAGCCCAACGAAGTGCTGCTAGTTTCGACACGGGACCGTTTAGTCGGCGAGAGTGCGTTGGAGAGATGCTCAACAAGATTAGCGTTGTGCATTACGGAGCTTTTTACTACTGAAATTCCGAGACAGGACGTTCCGGTAAGCGTAGGACAACATATTGCTTTCTCCCACGTACCTCTCGCAAAATAAGCACAACGAAGAATTTTGAGAAAATGGAGCTAATACAGAGGCTCACCAGCAATATCTCTTTCCCACGAACCTTTCGCGAAATGAACAGGAAACTTCGAATCAATTAGCGCTTACCAGAAGTACTCTCCGCGAGAAACCTTCACATGGTTTTGCGGTGTATTCTGCGTATGTTAATGTACCACGGATATACTGTATTTCTTCAAAGCACTTCTCTTCCAGGGGTTTCATTGTCGTCGATAAGAGTTTGCCGCAGTTTCGAAGGCGGTGGCGTCTTCTACTGCATATATTGCTCTCTGCGATTCTCACGAATCCCATGTTTCACTCATTCCTTGTGCTTATATGTGTACACCAGCGATATTTAGAAAACACAAATTATTTCCGTTATTTAATATTAATCATTATTTATTACTATCTGGTTACCGTAACATTTATCATTAATTAGTAATATTGTTTTTAGTTATCATGATTCATCGTTTATTATAGCTATATTTAATTTTTGTTCACAATAGTAATAATAATAACGGAAGTAAGGAACGTAATAGCTGTAGTAGTTAAGCTCTAGGATGTTCGCCACAGAGGTGGGCAAACTGGCCACTGGCTATTGAGATCACCTAGCACAAAAGTTTCAGTAAATTGGTGACGGCCACTATGACGCATTCATCAACATGGGAATCGGTCACTCAGCAGCCATTTTCAGTGCAATTATGTTAGAAAAATGAAAAATCTGACTTGAATATTTAATGATACGTGAAGTGAGAACATGCGTTAGATTAGGTATCGAAACCACACAAAACGTGGCCTTGGGTGACATCATTAAGCAGTTGCCACGTGATCGCAGCACTGTACGGATTCGCAAGTCAACTTGGCGTTATGTCTGCACTGGCCATTGTGTTCGCCTTTCTCCTAATGTTTGCAGTACAAACATTATATCCATGGCACTGCTACAACAGTAAACCTGACAGTTCCGGATCATAAAAATGTCAACAACTATTATGAGTTACTGACGACAATGTTGCAGCGCAGAGAATTTACTGAAGGTGTAACCGAATTTGGTGAGTAGCACGAACATTTATTTGCGGTAATGCAGGTAAAAAACCAAGTGCACGCGGGCATACAAATTACAGTTATTAAAATCATAGATGTGGCAGCTATAGTTGACGCTCGATGACGTAATCACTTTGAAATAAATTCGAAATTCCTGCTATGTTAGTTCAGTGTTTTTATTGTGGTGGATCCACTTCAGCTCGATTGCCATAGTCAGGCCAGCTGCGGAAGTTATATAACATTGCTATTCTGTCAAAGACAACAAAGGTCCTGGAAGAACAGTTGTATGGAATGGAGAGTGTCTTGAAAGGAAAACATAAGCAAAACAAGTATAATGGAATGCAGTCGCATTAAATCAGGGGATGCTAAGGGAATTATACTAGAAAATGAGACTCTTAAAGTAGTAGGTGAATTTTGCTGTTTGGGTGAGAAAGTAACTGAAGGTGGCCGAAGTAGAGGGGATATAAAATGTAAACTGGCAATGGCATGAAAAGCATACCTGAAAAAGAGAAATTCGTTGACATCAATTATAGATTTCAGTGTTCGGAAGTCGTTTCTGAAGGTGCTTAGAGAAAAGAGAATAGAAGCTTTAGAAATGTGGTGCTACAGAAGAATGTTGAAGATTAATGGGTAAATCATTTAACTAATGAGGAGGTACTGAATAGAGTTGGGGAGGCAAGAAATTTGTGGCACAACTTGACCAAAAGAAGGGGTCGGTTGATAGGACACATTTTGAGACATCAAGGGATCATCAGTTTAGTACTGGAGGAAAGTCAGGGGAGAGGGGGAGGTTCAAAATCGTAGAGGCAAACGAGGAGATGAATAAATGTAGGTTTGTAGGTTTTTAAAATGCGAGCTGTATGCCATCAGTCAACAGTAAAAGTAACAAAATCAGGATGTTTAATTTCTTAAAATAATTACCACACCAATTCTAATAGCATAGTTGGTTTCCTATACTTCTTTCCTCTATACAACCCCCCATTTCCTTGGCTTAAAATTCGAAGTCTCCTCTTAGATCTCTTTCTAATCGTAATTCATATGCTTCACGGGATAATTCCAGTTACGTTGTAGTCAGCTGCTGCCACGTAAACAATGGCACATAATCAACTATGTACTTCAAACTTAGGTCTTTTACTTTGTAGCATAAGGATACGCGAACTAAGATACGGCCTGCGGCGAGTTGTGTTAAGTGGATTATTTTATCAGAAACTGCTGTTGTGGTCTTCAGTTCGAAGGCTGGTTTAATGCAGCTCTTCATGCTACTCTATCCTCTACGAACCTCTACACCTCCGAGTAACTACTGAAAACTACAGCTTCGTTAATTTGCTTACTGTATTAATTTCTTGGTCTCCCTCTACGATTTTTACCCCCTAGGCTTCCCTCCAGTATTAAATTGGTGATCCCTTGAAGTCTCAGAACGTGTCCTACCAATCAATCCCTTCTTCTAACAAGGTTGTGCCACAAATTTCTTTTCTCTCCAATTCTGTTCAGTATTACCTCATTAGTTACGTAGATTTTATTTCTTGTCCCTGAACCTTCATTCCTACTACAAATTTTTCTCTTGTTTCCTTTATTGCTCGCTCAATGTACAGATTGAATAACATCGGGGATAGGCTACAACCCTGTCGCACTCCCTTCTCAACTACTGCTTCCCTTTCATGCACCTCGGCTCTTGTAATTACCGTCTGGTTTCCGTACAACTTGCAAATAGCCCTTCTCTCCCTATATTTTACTCCACCTACCGTCAGAATTTCAAAGAGAGTATTCCAGTTAACATTATACAAAAGCTCACTCTAAGTCTACAAATGCTATAAGCTTAGGTTTGCCTTCCTTAACCTACTGTCTATGAGCAGCCGTAGAGTCAGTACTGCCTTGCATGTGGCTAAACTTCTCCGGGATCCAAACTGATTTTCATGACGTCGGCTTCTATCAGTGTTTCTGTTCTTCTGTAAGGAATTCGTGTTAGTATTTTGCAACCATGGGCTATTAAACTGGTGGTTCGGTAATTTTCACATCTGTCAACGCTTTCTTTCTTTGAGATTTGAATTATTATAGTCTTCTTGAAGTCTGACCGTATTTTGCCAGCCTCATACATGTTGCTCACCAGATTGGAAGAGTTTTGTCAGGTCTGGCTCTCCCAAGGCTACAAGTCGTTGTCTACTCCAGGGGCCTTCTTTCGACTTTGGTTTTTCGGTGCTGTGCCAAATTCTTCATGCAGTGTCCTATCGCCCATCTTATCTTCATCTACGTCCTCTTCCATTACTATAATATTACCGTCAAGAACACCTCCCTTGTGTAGACCCTCTATATATTCATTGCATCTTTGAGGTTCCCCTTCTTGGCTTAGGGCTGGTTTTCCATCTCAGCTCTTGATGTTCATACAGCTGTTCCTCTTTTCTTCAAAGGTCTCTTTAATTTTCGTGTAGGTGTATCTAACTTCTCCACAACGATATGTGCATCTAAATCCTTGCATTAGGCCTCTAGCTACTTCCACTAAGCCGTTTAGCACCTCATGTCAGTCTCCTTTTTTAGACTGTTGTATTCCCTTTCGCCTGCTTCATTTACTGCATTTTTATATTTTTTCCTTTCATCATATAAATTTAATATCTCTCGTGTTACCCAAGGATTCCTATTAGCCCACATCTTTTCACCTACTTGATCCTCTGCTGCCTTCACTCTTTCCTCCCTCAAAGCTACCATTCTTCTTCTACTGTATTCCTTATCCTTGTTATTGTCAATCGTTACCTATAGCTCCCTCTAAAACTCTCAGCAACCTCTGATTCTTTCAGTTTATCCAGATCCCAACTCCTTAAATTCCTACCTTTTTGCAGTTTATTCAGTTTAAGCAACAGCTCATAACCAGTAAACAGTGGTCAGAGTTCACATCTGCCACTGGAAAAGTCTTATATTTTATGATTTGGTTCCGAAATCTCTGTCTTACCATTATCTAATTAATCTGAAACCCTCTAGTGTCTCCAGTCTCTCCCACGTATACAGCCTTCCACCACGATTCTTAAGCCGAGTGTCGGCGATGATTAAACTATGCTGTGTGCAAAAATTTAGCAGGAGGCTTCCTCTTTCATTCCTTTATCCCAGTTCGTATTCACCTGCTACTTTTTGTTCTCTTCCTTTGCCTGCTATTGAATTCCAGTCGCTCGCGACTATTAAATTTTCGTCTCCCTTAACTATCTGAATAATTTTTTTAAGTCGTCATATACTTCTTCAATGTCTTCATCATCTGTATATATAATTGGCATATAAACTTGTACTACTGTGGTGGTTGTGGGTTTCGTGTCCATCTTGGCTACAATAATGTTGTTCATAGTAGCTTATCCGTGTACCGTGTAGCTTATCCGTGTGTGCTTGACTAGAGCTCTATACAGCATAGCATTATAGGGAGGAGATTCATTATTTCTTGACGCGAGAAAATATGCAAAAACTACGCGAATTGTTGTTTTACTATTTATCTAGACAAAGTTTGCCTAATACCCATTCGGAAGTGCATAAGAAAAGTTTCTTCAGTTTGTAACCGTATTTTAAGTGGTTAGACTTTATTTCAGTTTTAAAACATGCCGTGAAATCAAGAACACCTTGTATGTGAGTTTCAGTCATAAAGTTCTGCCAAAGATTTTTTTTGTACGACGGGTTTTTGTGCCTTGTATGTCTTTATAAGGAAAAGAGAGACTCGGAAATAATAATAACAATGAAACCGTTAAACATGATAATAAAAACTGCAAATATCATGTATTGCGTTATTGTATTAAGTACCATTGAAACATTTTGATGTTATTAATATTTCCATTATTTCAGAAAATAAGAGAACCTGTTTAATTTCATACTACCTCATGTCACATTTCGAAGGCAGCAACAAATAATAAGTAAAATCTTTAGTTTTGTAGATACGGTATGTTTATAGGTACTCGTTCTAAACAGAGAAATACAATTTCTTCCGTTTGTTTTCTTTTTGATCTCGTAGCCAGACATTCCTCTTCAGGTTTCTAGCAATACAATGATTTAAAACATGCAGAAAGTAGGCTGACAAATGTGGTTACTGTTATTTTTGCAGCAATAAATATCTTAGAAATTCGAAATACAAGTGATATCACCACCTCAGAGAGAAATCTTCAGACGCAAAACCAGATTCAGACGTACACAGTCGGAGTGTATTTGGACTGTTGATATTGACAGTATACACAAATTATCTTGTAGATTCCATGACGCTGCTCGCTGATAGAACTGTTGTAGGCTACATACAAAATTTTAGCGAACCGCAGGAAGACCCACAGACAACCGACACGTGATGTAGGTATACGCAAAATGAAAGAAAGTAGCGTATTGCTTCTAAATTGATGGAAAGACCCGTTGTCGTTGATAACACGATTACCGAGTAACCACTCAAAAATGCCCCATGCATGAAATGTCTGCAAGTATGCACCCGTAACGATTTAAATAGGGTGGCACACAAAGCTTATCGTAGGAGACGCAGATGTCAGACATATTGAAAGACTCCTCAGTAACTGTAATCCACTCACAAAACCATCGTTCCACCGAGACTTGATTGCTGTTCTTCAGCTTGAAACCTTTACCATGTATTATTAACCGAGGCAGTAGGGAAGATCCAAAGATAAGCAACGCATCTCGTCGAGGATTCCTCTTATTATATACCCGTAATACCTGTTTTGCAGGCAGAGCTCCAAAGCTCTTAAATGATACAGAAAGTACGTCTTCAAACTGCCAAAAGTCGCTATATCAATATTTTTTTATATTAAGATTGTGACAGATTGTTGTATGTTCATATACTATTTAGACTTCCACATCTAGCCAGCTTTATAATAGAAGTTTATTGTATTTTGTTTTTCCATTTTGAAACGACGACATTTATTTTACGAGTTCTGCAGTCTTTATCAGAAATTACAAAAGTTACTCTTAAGAAATAAGGTTTATTCAAGTATGGACAACTGTTCCAAATCACAACAAGGTCATGTACCTAAGAAAAAATATAAAAATATTTAATATTCTACTCACGTTTAAAAGTGTTGTTATCGAGAAAATCTTTTCACTACTGTGTTTAATATACTGTGTTACATTATCACTACATTGCGTACCTATAATCAGTAAGTAGAATTAAGAAGTCATTTACAAATTAGAAACGTTTTGAAATAGAAGCTATTGGCAGCTAACATAAATTTCTTGTTTCGAGACAGAAAAAGTTAAGACGTTAAAGAAAGTCAGTTCATTCGCAAATACAACGTTTTTAATGGTAAAAAGAGTTCTGTTTCAAGGTACAAGATGGAGCACGATTAACGAAGTATGGCCTAACCATCCACATGTTATGTAACCAGTTTTAAAAATATACAGGATTTTACTCATCATGAAGCTTTGTAACTGATGAATTAACAGTGTCCTCAAAACAACTGCAATATATTATACAGCACTGAAAGACGTGGAATTCGTGAATTTACAGACGCTCTACAAAATACAGCCTTACGTCTCACAACATCTAAAACAATGGAAAATACCAGAATCCGCTAATGGCGGTCTTTACTGTGCATTATTTCATGTGATTCCAAAATCGGTCAGTAGATTGAAACACCGATCACAAAATATTATGTATTCCTAAGTACACTATGATTCAGGTACGTCACTTTACCTTACACTTATTGTCGAAAGTAATAAAACACTATTTATATAAAAGCTTTCGGTGGTTTCAAGATGTATTGTTCGACTCCTAATATACTTTTATGCAGTCCTAACTTCTTACTGAATCTATACCAAACATCACGTAGGAAATACTCAAAATTTTCATTTTCCAGTTATTTAATTCGAGATAATGATGAATTTTTGTAATAATCTGGTGGTGGATACAGTAACATCTCACTTGAAAGAAAATCATCCATGATATTTACAAAGAAAATACCAAGGCATTCCCCGTTATTGCTTTAGGAAGAAGATAGTTTACGACGAATAGACACAGTATCGAATTTTGATTTCCAGTATCCTGATCTTCGTGACCTCTCAATCGTTTGCTTTGTTAATTGATGAACGCATTATTATGAACATTACGAATTCATATCGCTGTTATTCTCAAAGAACTGAAATACTTATTGGTGAAAATGGACAGGCTCTTGTTTATGCCAAGCAAATGTGTTATCTTGGTATTTGTTCTTTACGGGAATATCACAATTTTATTCACAGTTCACACAAAATGATAGCTTTGAATTATCGCTAGCTCTAAAGATCTCTGTTTACAAGGCCGTAACATATGGTATCCCTCATTAACGCAGTAGAAGTTTAATTGCCACGAATACTGTAGTCTTCCTCTTCAACACATGAAAAATTAGCTCTTGTCACTCACGATTTAGTTAAACTACGCACTTCACATCCCTGTAAGCTAATTCAAATTTCAAGTGGGATTCGTTATGCTGTAACATCTCTTTCCGTGAAGAGATGTATTTTGTCGATAATGTCACTGCAATACTAACTCCCGTACAATTAATATTAATGAATTTCGTTTCTGTTTACTCGGTGTGTACCAAAAAGTTTTTTCTTCATAAACAATTTTGAATGGCGTCTTACGCAGAAAATAACACATGGTAACACTACGTTTAATATTTAAGTCTGCCTTCTGGAATGTGAGCAAAAGAAAGCAAAAACTAAAATCGTGTATTGGTAGAAAATAACAACAGTATTACGGATAATTTCTCTTAGGAACATTTCAGTTCCCATTCAATGCCTCATCTTTTCGTCGCAATCTATTTCCTTCCTAAAGCATTACTGGCGCATTAGTGAGTAGTTTCTTAGAAAAAAGTCAAAGACGATTTTCATACCAGAAAGATGTTGTTTTCAGCAACTGATTGTTACAAATAATCGGCAAATTCTGGACTGCTGCAGCTAACTGAAAAATCATAACAGTTCTGGCTTTTCCTGTACGTGGTTTCGCAAAGGCTTCATCAGTAAGAAACGATAAAATATCTAGGAGTAATGTTGCAAGGTGATAAGACATGGAAAGGTGAATAGTCGATTTCGGTTTATTAGGAGAATTCTAGGAAATTGTAGCTCATCCATGAAGGAGACTTCGTATGGAACACTTGTGCCACCCATTTTAGAGTACCATTCGAGTGTTTGCAATCCCCAGCAGGAGTTATTAAAAGAAGGCATTGATGCAATTCAAAGGCGTAATGCTTCATTAGTTACCGGTAGGTTCCATCAGCACGAACGTATTATGGAAACGCTCCATATGGTGGCTTGTGGACTACCTATGTAGTTGTAGAAAGCATGTCACATTGTTTGTTATTTATTTATAAATAGTGAATTACTATCCCCTTCTACATATTTGTTTCTTGTTTGATAGCACTACAAAAATACTTTTAAAACGGTCATTAGCCATTTTGACTGTTTAATTCCATATATTGTGCCTTAATATTTAGTGCCAGTAAAAGGAACTGCTTCGATGATAACAAGTAAGGCCCACCAGAGGTAAGACATTTCAGTCGTACGCAGGAAGACCTCAGCCGAAATCCCCTTCTGGTCATCCGCATTTACGTTTAACATCATTTCCCTGAATTGCATATGGCAAAGGTTGACACGTTTATTTTGAAAAGAGTAAGGCTGTTATTCTTATTAACGTTTCCCAACTTGAGCCCATGGACATTAAATCTTAATCTTCTTTTCTTTAGTTACTCGATGGAGAACTTCAAGAAAAATTGTTACATTCGCTAATGGGTATCGCGTATAGCAAGTACGTGTGTATGTAGTCACCTGTTCGGAACATCTAGTATCACATACCGTACCCTGTCTGTTTGACGTGAGTAGTTGGTGAAAGATTTCTGGCATGCTACTTTGTGGCACTTACTGTGTAAAATGAGCCATTATTGCCAACTGCTTTGTATGTTCGCCTCTCATGGTGTTTCTTATATGTGTAGAGGCGGCTACACGCGAGTCAACGACTTGGGGTGTTTTCAGGTCAGATGATCTTCGTAAAGTGCAGAAAGCGGTACTATGTCAAAGGGTACAGGATGAACACAGGAAGAGGGTTGACATACCACCAATCAGTATTGTAGTTGTAAACTGTCGTACCTGTGGTGGGAAAGAACCGGTAATAGAAAGCACTAAAGATAAAATCTCTATGGAGACCACAGGCTGGCTAAAGTCGGAGATAAACTCAGCCGAAATTATTATAAAGGATCTGACGGTGCTCGGAAAAGATAGGATAAATACCGTTGGTGTGGACTGTTTGTTACTGTTAGAAGTAGTTTACTTTGTACTGTAATTGAAGTACATAGTTCCTGTGAGTTATTGTAGGTAAAGGTTACGCCTGACAGCCGGAGTAAAGTGATAAGTGGTTCCTTTTACGTTCTCCCGACTCATAAGATTCAGTTACTGAACACTAAATGCGATACATTGGCGAAAATGTATGTTCAAAGTAGGTGGTAGGCATAAAACATCGTCCGAAATCGCACCAAATGCTTTCTTCGAAAACTATTTTGAAAATAAAGTTCAGGAGACCATTCGATGTGTAAGCGGTTAAGAAAACATAGTTGACCAGGGATTAGTGACCACAAGGTCGTTGCAGCGACACTGAACACACTAACATCCAGATCCACCAAAACTGAATGCATGATACATCTATTTCAAAAATCGGATAAATATTCTCCTTACACGTACCTAAGAGTGTCTCCACTGCTTTGAAATTAACTATGTAAGTGTAGACCAGATGCGGCTTAAACGCAACGAAATACTATCTGCGGCAATTGAGAGCTTTATACGCAATAAATTAATAAAAGATGGTAGGTCTGAACACTTCCGTAGAGACAACAACAAAGACATACCAGATTTGAAGGAACGAAAAATCGTGACTGGCGACGTTTTACTGAAGCTCAGAAGTTTTCGTTGACTTCAACGCAAGATGCTTTTAATAGCTTCTACAACGTATTTCTGTCACGAAATCTGCCAGAAAATCCAAAGACATTCTGATCATATGTAGAGTTCACCAGCAGCACAACACCACGTCGCATCACTATGCGATATCAATGATAATATTATCAACGACAGTGTCGCTAAAGCGTAGTTACTAAACACTGTTTCCCGAAATTCCTTCACTAAAAAAGACTAAGTAAATATTGCAGAATTTCAATCTAGAACAACTACCATATTGAGTAACTTTCAGGTACATGCCCCCGGTATAGCGAAGCAACTTAAATCACATAATAGCCTAACGGGAAGTCTTCCGATCCAGATTGTATACCAGTTAGCTTTCTTTCAGAGTACGCTGATGCAATAGCCCCATAGTTATCAGTAAGATACAAGCGCTCGCTCGACGAAAGATCTGTATTTACAGCCTGGATAATTCCATGTCACACCAATACTCACGATAGGAAGCAGGAGTAATCTGATGAATTACAAACTCACATCACTGATGTCGATTTCCAGTAGGAAATACTGTGTTTGAACGTTATGAATTACCTCGAATAAAACTATCAATTGAGATAATCAGAACGGATTCAGAAATTATCATTCTTGTGCAACAAATCTAGCTCATTATTCGCACAATGTGAGGAGTGCTATATACAGGGCACGTCAAACTGATTCCATGTTTCAGGATTTCCAGAAGGCTTTTGACATCGTTCCTCAGGAGAGACAGAAAGTCAGAGAGTAAAATAGAAGTGATATATGGCGTTTTCTAAGGAATTTTTACAGGCCCTCTGCTGAAAAGAGTCTGTAGAAACCATTTAATATTTTAGTAGCCAATCTGAGCAAACCTCTCAGATTGTTTTCAGATGATGCTGTCACTTATGATCTAGCAAAGTGATCAGAAGATCAAAATCAATGCAAAATCACTTACATAAGATATCTTTATAGTGTTAGAAGTGAAAGTTAACTGAAAATAAGGAGCTGTGTGGCGTCATACACGTCAGTGCTAAAACAAGTCCTTTAAATCACGTTTCCAAAAGCTATCGTTTCACCTCAGTGCCTAGGAATTACAGTTATGAAAAACTTAAATTGGGTTAGGCGAACCAAAGACTGCGTTTCACTGTCAGAACTCAGAGAAGATGCAACAGGTCTACTAAAGAGACTGCGTACACTGCACTTGTCCGTCCTCTGCTAGGGTATTTCTGTATGGTGTGGGATCCTTACCAGATAGAATTGACCGAAGACATCGAAGAAGTCCACAGAAAGGCAGCTCTTTTTGTATTATGGCAACGCAGGTGAGAGAGTGTACGGATATGGTAAGTGAATTGGGATGAAAATCACTAAGGCAAACGAGTTTCTCGTTGTGGCGAGAACTTTTCACGAAATTTCAGTCACCAACTTTCTCCTCTTAATTTGAAAATATTTTATTCACGGCAACCAACATACGGTAAATGATAATCGCAATAAAATAAGAGAAAGCAGAGCTTGTGCGGAAAGATTTAAGTGTTCATTCTTCCCATGTCTGTTTGAGAGCTGAACGGTAGAGAAATAGTCTGAAGGTGGGTGGTTCGACGAACCCATTGCCATTAAGTGTGAACTGCAAAGTAGTCAAGCAGGTGGTGATGCAGACGTAGGACCTTAGTTTTAGTTCATGTGACTGCGAAAGGATAATAAATTTCTTCACTGTTTATTTTTTAATTTTCATTTTCAACTGTCTTTCTTTGTACTTGTATTTGACTCTACATATTATCAATACTGTGTCAATCGTTGAGGCCTGCATAATATTTCAGCAGTACATCATGTCCTAAATGATTCCTGTTTGTAAATTTAGAGGTAAAATAATGTAGCAGATATGCTGCCATTATTATTATTACACATAATTTCTTAATCTAATGAGCTCGCATGTACTTTGAAATGAAAGACGAGTAAGTAAATACGATTATTTTATTGTGTAGACTGATGAACCAGGAAAAAACTGTTATTTGGTCTTCAGTATCTTCTTTGACCAGCATCAGTTTGCCTTCTACCTGTCATCTATACAATTTTTCTCTTACCTGAGACCCGGTTCTTGCTTTAAGAAAAGCTCCTATGCCAAGTGATATATGGAAATATTCGTTGGGCTACGAGACTAACTGAATTCCATGGATTGACATATAGTCTGATGAAAGTTACGTATTATGTAGAAATGAAATGTAGAAACAAACAAATAGAAGAAGAATAAGATGTCACAAAGGAGCAGACTGAGCCAACAACGCGAACGAGAAAATCAGTAATTACATAGTGTAGGAGTTGATGAGTCCATTCTTCGAACGGATACGAAGTGTTCCTTGTGTAGCATTGATAGTGTGAACGTTCGTAAACAAAACGTATAAAACTAGAAGAGAAACGAATGTAGTCTGAAAAAAAATTGCCAAATAGTTTTAAAAAGGCGTGTTTAGTGAGTAGGAAAGTGTAATTATACTATCGAAAATCAAATGGAATGTTTTCGATTCTGGTGTTGAATAGGTGAACGTTATGAAAAAACTGCAAAAATATTTATTTTGAACTCTTGAGTAGGTGAAAAGACAAAAAACCATCAAGTACTAAGCTTTATGTAATGAGCGTACACCTTCACAAGTGTTAATCACAATATAGTAATGTATCAGTTGTAACAGTTGTGAATACCTTAAACGATAGTTTAGACGCAACTCAAGAAAACATCATTAACTGTAAAAATGTCTGAAATAACTATCTTGTTACCATTAATACTGAAACAAAATTAAAAATGGTTAATTAAACTGTGTTGTATCACGTAATACCTGTTACATAATTTTCTCCTGACTACACTTCAGGAAAAAAGAGACGTATATATTACTGTAGGGTATTTTACAAAATGAGTCGTATATTCGACACATTTTAATTTTGTAATTACCATTATGGCACCCATGATGATCTACAGAAGTGGAAATGACAACACAAAAAAGTGCGTCATACGCTTGCTAAGTGCACATAGCTTACTTGACTGAAGCAGTATCTTTACGTATTCTTAGACTGGTCTGGTCAACACTGGTCACCTATTCTTTCGCATCGGAGTTTGCAGCCATTCCTCTTTCGAGTAAAGTAGGATTACGATATTCTTGCATAAATTTGTTTCTCGTTATGTAGCTTTGGAACGTCATTGTTAGGCCGAGGCTGGACATTTGAGGACGGACGTGTCGTGTTCCGCCATTCCTTGTTGGCGTGCTCCTTTTATTTGGGAACACCGCAGCTGTTTAAAGAATAAATTTCCCCACAAGCCTCCGACTTAAGCCTTTGTGAGTGGCCATTATCGCGACCGAGGCCCACCAACATTGTTCGTCGTTGAATGAAGGAACAATGGTCGTGTAGTATACGATCCGTGTACGCTGTCCCTAATGACATCATAGGAATGGCCGGCGCACAATGTACGCGTAAAGCTTATAGACCTTGCTCTTAGATAAATTTTCTGGCCGGTGTTTCAAATGAGAAGCACGGACAACGTAGAAAGGGGGAAAGCATTCTCACTACGGCGAGCCGGCGCGTGCTTATTCGGAACATTCCCGTCTTATTAGGAGCGGATGAGATACGCCTTTTCTTATTCTTCTTCCAGTCGCTGCACTGCTTATCCTTTTAGGTGCGTTTCTAATTTACTTGCTGGTTCTTTCGTAAACCTTTGGGCTCCATAAGCTACCTCACTGAATTATGTTATTATTAAATCCAAATGACCAGAATGCATTTGTATACGCCTTCAGTATTTCTCTGTTACGATAATTCGTTTGGACTGTCGTATCAAAACACTTGAGGATTTTAGTTATGCTGGACGTAAATTTTGTGGTAAAAGGGAGAAGTAATATAACTTGCTGGCTGCGGAAATACTCTGAATCGATTTCATGTCACCATGTAAGGACGACTGTGAGATGTGTCTACTTGCTCCTTGTTAGTATTTCGTTGATCACCATCATTGGTATTAGCTCACCATTACTTCTGTTATCTAAATCTGTCTCTTTTTCTGATCTGATTAGGTTAGGAATTATGTCGATAGTGTGATATTTAGCGACGGAATCTTACTCAGTGCGATGAAGGATGGAGCAAGAATACTATATAGTGTAGTTACATGTATCATTCACAAAATTACCAGAAGCCTGTTAGTGAAACCATGAAAAATCACAGGAATTTCGGCTAAGTTGAGGTTAGAACTTCCGCATTATCTTCATAATATTTAACAACAACAACAGCCAATTCACAACAACTGTTGGATAGGAACCTCTCCTGAAATTCTCCTTAAGGAACAGGTAATGTATGTATGGAGTGCTTTCTTTTCATCTTTGATATAATATAAATACAATAGTTTGAACATAACCGCCAAGATGTGTCGTCTGCAGTCATATTTGTGGTACACATAAAATGTGAATGCTACTCTGATATAAAAGCAGTGACGATACTGGGTGTATCGTAATTAATACTGAAAACTCATACTGGTGGAAATATACGATGACAGAAGCAGAAACATTTCATTTAACACGGGTTCGCAAACGAGCCGTTTGCCAGGTACTTTTGAATACGTTCTCCGTAAATTGCCTTGAACAACTGGCAAGCATAGGAAATATTTTAGGCCTTGTAACGAGAAACAAAGACAGGAATTAGTTTTATAATGTCATTATAGCGATACAGATTACTAGAGTTAATAATCCGATCAAGTAGGCTAGAAGAGTATTTGCGCCATAAAAAGCAGATAATAAGTTGTTAGCCTCCTACTTAGACAGAGTGGACATCATTTAGTTCCAGTATGGTGGACGCAAAGGAATTATGGGCAAGGTTTAAATAGATGGTTAATCGGACTCTGGAGACGTATGTGTCAAGTAAGTGGATGAAGGATTGGAAAGACGCACCTTGGTTTAACAGTAAAATTCGGAAAATGGTGAGGAAGCAAGGATTATTGCGCTCTCGATTTAAAACAGAACGCGCACATGGCGACAGGAAAAAATTAATGGAAATTGTGCGCCCGTGTAGAGATCGATTCGCGAAGCATATAATAACCTCCATCAGCATCATTACGGACCAATGTCGTTAACATCGGTTTGTTGCAGAACAATTTAAGAAATTTTAAGTTCGAATGTAGTAAATTTCGTTGAGAAAGCAAGGGTTCTGTCCACGAATCAGACCGTATTCAGAAAGCATTGCTCGAGCGAATCTCAGCTTGTCCTTTTCTCATAAGATCTCCAGTGGACCATCGACGCTGAGCAACTGTCAGAATTCATATTCCTAGACTCTCACAAAACATTTGACACGGTGCCCCGCTGCTAGCTGTTAACGAAGATCTGAGCATACACATTAATTGTTAGAAGGTTTCTTAATATATCCCAGTGTGTTGTCTTAGGTGATGAAAGTTCACCAGGAACAAGTGTATGGTCAGGAGTGTCCCAGGGAACAGTGACAGAACCAGTCTTATTCTCTGTATACATAACTGATCTGGTGGAGAGGGTGAGTAGCAATTTACTGCCATCTGCCGATGACACTGGGAAGTTGGGTTTACGGCAAGGTGTCGCCGTTGTGAGACAGTAGACGGTTACAGAACGGCGTAGACAGAATTCTAGTTGGTTGGTTGGTTGGTTGGCTGACTCGGGCGAGGAGACCAAACAGCGATGTTATCCGTCCCATCGGATTAGGAGAAGATGGGGAAGGAATCTCCCGTGCCGTTTCAAAGGAACTATCTCGGCATTTACCCAAAGAGACTTAGGGAGGTCACGGAAAACCTAAATAAGGATGGCCGGACGCGGGCTTCAACCGTCGTCCTCCCGAATGCGAGTTCATTGTGCTAACTATTGGGCCACCTCACTCGGTATCTAGTGGGTGTGATCAATGCCAGTTTGTTCAAAATGTAGAAAAATGTAAGTTAATGCCAATGAGTAAAAAACAAAATCCTGCAACGTTCGAACACAACACTTGTAGAATGCTTATTGAAACAGTAAGATCGGTTAAATATCTAGAAGTAATGTAGCATACTAATATAAAATGGAACGATCACGTCAGCTTCGTAGTACGAACGGCGAATGGACAACTTCGTTTAACTGGGAGAGTTTCGGGGAAATATAACTCATCCATAAAAAAGACGGCGTACAAAATACTAGTGTGACTCATTATTGAGTTCTGCTCGAGTATTAGAGTTCCCCACCAGGTCAATTTAAAGGAAGACATCGAAGCCATTCAGCGGCGTTGTCCTAGATTTGTTACCGGTAGGTTCGATTAGCACCCAAGTATTACAGAGGTGCTGTGTCAACTCAAATTTGAATCCCTGGTGGGAAGACGACGTTCTTTCCGCGAGGCACTATTGAGGAAATTTGGAGAAACGGCGCTTGAAGTCGACTGCAGAACGATTCTTCTGCCACCAGTGTATTTTTCCCGGTCCATGAAGATAAGATGAGAAAAATGAGGACTCGAACGTAGGCCTATAGACTTACGTTTCTCCCTCGCTCTATATGCGAGTGCACAGGAAAGCAAATGACTAGTAGTGGTGCCATGCACCGTACAGTGCCTTACGGAGGATGTATGTGAATGTAGATGTAGATATTTGCGAATGAGTGCTTATGTGTTGCCACTGACATTGATATCAAATATTGTTCTTGTTGGTACACCTAAAGTTTTCGATTAAATCTCTATGTAATTTGGTTCAAATTTTATCTACAGCCTACTTAAAAAGGAAAAATGCTACTTCAATACTAAATGCTACTACTGACTGTACACTCATACCTGTTAAAGGAGGTGCTCTTCGTGCTGTCCTCTGTTTTTTTTTCTTTTTTTGTCCAGTACTGCATCCACCTCTATAGTGACATACAATTCTTTCAAATTCTCCGGATTACCTTAAAAGTCATCGAATCGACTGTACAATTCACTTCCCTAGTTCTTCAACCGTCCTCGTTTTTTTGTCAAGTTCTACACTGATCCTTAAAGTGAAATATCATACTTTCAGAGTCTCCGGATCATCTCAGAAATCTTGGAAACGACTGTACAATTCACTTCTCTAGTTCTGTAGCGGTATCAACAAGATTGTTGTACACTTCGTTTTTGAGATTACCTGGGATTACCCGAGACAGAAAATCCGAGAGGTTCGCGGCCAGATGATAGGGAAGCCAAACATCAATGTTTTTGCTCATACTTCCATTTGTGGCAGTATTCGCTGCTAATTATGGTACCCACAGAGTATCTGTGTCTAAAAAATAACTAATGATAGTATCAAAAAGAAAAGTGTAAAATAAAAATCTACATTTTTATAATAAATCCTTGTCAAAGGATATTTTTGAAGTAAATTTTGGGGAAGGTATTATTAACTGTAATCAATTAGTGTTATGCAAGCAAAAGTAACTCAAACAGTCATTAGATGCTATGGAGACATTAGCCACTTTTAAAACTGCTAGTGGTTTTTATCTGGACTGGACTAGACGCAGCACTGAACATATCATCTGCGCTCATTCGTCTGCAGCACTGTTCGCACCAGAAACTAGAGATGGTCTGTGGTTCGGTTTAATTTTATGATGATGGAAGGTGCCAAATATTTATTCTTCACAACCTCGATTGTTGCACAATGACTTTGGTACTGCGTATACTGTATAGTGTAATGGGTATGTCCTAAAATGTTGGTAAATGTAAACGTTAAGTGGAGGGTACAGACAAAGTACTATTTTATTATGAGCAAAGGCATTTTTATTTGTGAAGAATTACAATTCCTTTCCTCTCTGCTGAGCCCCTAAAAAGTAGCCATTGTTAAAGTTACCGTCGTGTACACCTACAGGCAATGTCTGGAATAGTAAATACTACCAACACTACTCTGTGTAATCAGTTAATCTATTTTCATAATTTCTAAACTGCTATGGACTAAAGTCGCCTCTGACGTTACAAGCATCTAGCTCACAAAAATTCCAGCGGTGATGTGTATTTGATGGGTAGAGGTTGCTGTAAATGGGGCCAGTAGTGGCGTCCACTATAACTGGCCAGTACTGTGACCACAAATTATGGTGCTACTGCCATGTGAATCGCGGTGGTGTGATGAGCTTATTGGAGATGAAATCTAGTTTGTAAATACTATGCGAGGTGCCGGGGCTAGCAGTGTATTTAAAACTAAATTCTTCTAGAATCTACATATGTAAATGATGCTCTAAGCCCCACCTATTCTAACTCCGGCTTTTGCTGTTGCACAAGGATTTTAAAAAAATACGCGAACTGACTCTAATCAACCCTGCCAGTGGAGTAGAAGAGAGTTTGGCACCTGCAATAATTTAATTTGATAAATAAGTTAAATAAACGAAGGTTTCATTAACATAGTGAGGAATGATAGGGTTGCTCTACCGATTAACAGAATGAAAGTTCTGTCCAAAATAACAATATGATTTATTAAGACTAAACACAAAATAATAAACAAAAACACATGAAACATTTACAATACATCAAATTGGCTCAAATTGGATACTCAAACAAACGCTGTGAATGTGAAGTTGTCCCTAAACTAGATTGTGAGGATTATGGCGAAGTGGTATGTGGAGCCACTTTCTTGCAACTCAAATCTTAAGAGAAAACACATAGCCAACCCAACATTAATTGCTGCTACCCAAGACAGAACAATGTTAGAAAAAGACGAACAGGCGCACTCTGCTGAGCTCGGATTATCACCTAGGAAAATCCATGTCTGCCGGTGCTGCGGACATACCTTACCAATCTGTCTTCTTAACTGCAAGAACACGATTCGGCGTACCGGAGGCGATGGCTGGTTGCTTCGATGTCCTCGACCGAAAGGCAAGAGCCGACTACCTGGAGCACCCGTACAGGCCGAACACACAACATTCCTGCCCCCACGACAGTGGCCGTGGTTAAACGTTCCAATCAGCAACTCGAAAACCGGCGGAAAATTCCACTCCATTGCCGGAACACTACCATTCCACCAATGGAGATTCTTGGCGCCAATTTCTGCGCTGATTTTGCTACGTCACGGAGCTATGCCCTGAGAAAGCCAATCGTAGTTACTATTTTGCCGAAAGCGCGGGAATTTTCCCGCCACAACTGCCTGGGTACACAAGTCATTCCCACGCCTCGCTGGTAGCCCGCCAGAGAGTGTTTTCGCTAAGTTTCTGTGAAGTAACGGAACCTCCTGCCCAGCCGCTACTTCAGACCCCTCCGGGCGTGTCTTTTGACAATGTCGGCGTCTGCAAAGCATTCACTCGACTTCCTCACACCCGTCGGCTTAACCCTTTCCAGATCAGAAGTGCCCACCTGTCACCGGACCACCCGGGTGACGAGAGACGCTGCGTGGGAAGTCCGCGTGTGAAGGAATAGCGACTTTTCACTGCATGTAATTAGAGAGGAAAATCGTATGATAGAAATATGAGAGGGGGCTCATGCCACCTCTCATAGCCTCTACGCCATTTTAGATTGTAATTGGTGAGCGGTTGGCCCACTTAGGAGCAAGGTAGTGAGTCAATCGCCCAAGAACAATCTCGCAAACTGGCGGCACATGCCGCACTCTATAAAGAAAATCACTGAAACTGAAAAATGCAGCTCATAGAGGAAGGATTATTTATGATGTAGCCAACTTCACCTTCTTAATATGGAACACTAACACTCACATCATGCATCCATACCCAGGGAGCCCCTTCCAAACACCGACTCACACAGACATTCACGCTCCAAATATGGCCCGGGCATTTGAGCCAAATATGGAGCAGTTTATTCTTTACATTCAGAGTTGGAGTGCTCCGCAATTAAATGCCCAAGATTTTACAACAATTTGAATCATGAAACTAACGTGAACTCACTCACACATGATACTATTTAAGTTAACAATCTCTTTGTGAGGTTTCAGAATCTAGTTACAACCTCCGATTCATTCTGTCTCCCTGCAGCAAGAATAACCTTTAAAAAATGTTCCCTGAACTGATGGTCCATTCACGATGACAGTGGTGGTATCTGCTTCAGTTTATGTGGACTTCAGGCACACTGTTTGCATACACACAACAATAAATACAAAATACAAAAAAAACATGGTGTGGAGAACAATACAGTAATTTGTAATAAGAATTAAGGTGTAAAACACAAACACATACAAGGTATAACATACATTACAAAACAACACTAGAGAAAGAAATTTAAGAAAAAAAAACAAGGTTCATGGGGCATCAAGTTGTGCGTGCACATTGCACAAAGTTCACGACTGTGCTGAGAATAAGGCACTAAATCACATTGTTAGAAATATTCGAAGCACTTCACAAATTCTACAGTACTGACATCACATAGGGCTAAACGTCGGGTGTTGTTGCTACGTTGTTGCAACGGCAATAGGGTGTGCTGGAGCATCTACAGTACTCTGTTGAGATTGCACCAAGACCCACGCATATGATCACGGCAGTACGGTAGGAAGACACAGTGATAGGCTCTCCTCACGTCGATTAATTGTCTCTGAGGTCTACTTGTTGGGATACATCACTAGTCTAGGTCTCTTCTCTCGCTGGACAGTACTTTACGTTTCCCAATATTGCAGTTCGACGAGGGATGATTGCACGTGGAGTGACTCCACAAGTGTGTGAGGTCATCCATACAGGATCGAACTAGGAGCGACGATTGCTAAAACTGCTCTTTAATAGAGAGGAGAAGTTAGAAATGAGACCATACATTTGTTAGTGTGGCACGATACTGCTTTGTGTATGCAGATCGGCCAATGCTAGTGAGTTGTAAAAACCCAAACAGGTGAGTATATAGCGTCCCTCTCTGTCCTGAGGCAAATGAGGCGCAGGTTCTGACACGATATGTGAACTTCTTTGTGTACTCACGACAACGTGGTATGCCGCAGGGAATCCCTCCAAACGGCTGCCGCGTCCGGAGAGCTAGCAGGCTGTCGCGTGTGGGTCGCGTGTCAGTGTCAACGGCCAGCCTCACCTTTCGCTTGTGCCCTGGCGAGGATCCCGCCTAATCCCTCAGGTATACGGCCCGGTGACTGTCAGCTTGCAGAACCAGACGCTCGCCTTCTTGCAGGTGGCCGAAGACCTCTTGTTTTTGCTCTGGCTGGCCTCTGCATTGGCACGATACCCGTCATTTGCACAGTTCTGACAAAAATCTTATGCCTAACTTTTTCCCATGACCTTCTATGTTATAATAAGTTTACATAATGACACATTGATGGTCTGTCATTTCAGACACTCTAATTTTACTTTTATATATATTAATCTATGGCTATCATTATAACAAAATCTTGGTGTATCAAATTTAGACATGGAAATAATTTATCTTGATATTTGTGTTGAGACCGGTCTCACTACTGTACATGGTGTGTGACGCTACACTGGATGAACAGCTAAATGTGTGGGCCCGCACTAATATTACTATTAATTATATAGATCGACAGTAGACATGCTCAAGAATTAACTACCAATTGCCAACGATATACATTCTATGTCTTTTGAATAAATTATGTTATTATGCAGGTCGAAGTTTTACTGAGCTTATAAAGAACAAGCAACTATTCTACGTTCGCTCGCCGGTCGTCCCTCCATCTTGGGTCTGTGATTTGATGACCCGAAAAATAACATTCCAACAGGCGCGCGCCAAACACTTGTGGTAGAAAACCCCCACAATATTAATCTAGTTATTGTTAAATCCTACAGTTTAACTTATCCTAGTATATCGTACCTTCTTTTTTGTTTGTTTACCTTATACAATACTCTTATATAATTCCTGTTACGTTGAGATGTCTCGCTGCTCGCCGCTATTGACGACAGTGATGTGCGCGCCGTACGACATGACCTCCGAGTTTTCATTACGCCTCACTGAAACTCCAGATACTGGGTTAGCCATGGCTATACACGACAATAAATTTATAGTTGCAACTTCCTTCTCTATGTGATGCGGTTTTCGCGATCAAAGCACACCTTTCCAGAGGCAATGTAATATGACCAAGCCAGGATTGGTTCCTGTTGAGGATTCAGTCGCCCAGCACACGCCGGCTACACAGTATGTCACGAATATCCAAGTATAAGTCCCTGGTTATTCATCTGTGACAGTCACGAGCAGCACGCTAAATCCCCAACCAGCACATTGGCATGGTAGGCTTTATGCCCGCATTTCTATCGTCTAGGGCACCATTGGAGTCAAACGCTCACAGGTTCACCCCGACTTGCAAGACAACGATGCTGGCGCAGCTCTGCAAAAACTATACTGCCCATATTCATCCTCGACATCACGCAATATACCACAATCTTGCAGTGCACTGACGCGTGCCTGCAAGCATTGGTAAGAACGTCTCACGAACTGGTTGTGGCCGCTATGGAGCGTATCACGACTTCTCAGAACGCTTCTAGGAGCACGTTCTTGTATGCGCCCGTTTGTGCGACATCTCGTCACTCATCTTTATCCCTTAACATGGACACCAGGTAGGAAAGGACAAAAACATTGCTCATGGAAAGGTAGTGCCTCTTATCGCAACGACAGAGGAGATCGCGAACATAGACAAAAAAAGTTAACAGCAGTAAATTCTTATGCGAGAAAACGCAGCGTGCTAATACTTTAACAATCTTAATCTATTAATGCAACGATTATTGTTCCCCGAAGAAAGGTTCATATATTTGCCTATTCTACTATGTACACCACTTAAACTACTATTATTCCACGAACTTCTTTGTGTGAGAGAAGTGGTGGAGTCCTATGGACTAGCGTCAATCCCTTCTTAGACTCCCCTCCTCTGACGTGCATTAGAATTTGGAGGTCTAATTTCAATCTCCTGGGTCTCCTGTTGTCCTTGATTTCGCTGTCTCCAATTACGGTCGCTTTGCCGTTCGTCATTCCTCCTGTCCCAGATTGCTTGTCTAGATTGACCCTGTTCCTTGACGTTCTGGTTTCCGTGTCTCTGGTTTCCATAACCTTGAATAGCGTAACCTTGATTTCCGTAACCCTGGTTTCCTAACTGACCAGTGCGATTATGCGATCTGTTGTCGTCTTCCCTTGCTGGCCCGTGGTATTTGTTATTTTGCGCCTTCTTCCTGTCCTTTGCGTCTTGTTTATCGAAGACTACTTCGAGTTCGCGCAGTAGACTCTTGAATCCATCTATGTCAGATCCACACTTCCCGACAAGTGACTGTTGATACCTATCTGGCAATTTGCAAAAGCAAAATTTAATGATTTCTCCGTTGCTATATGGACTGTCTAAAAACTGATTCTTCTTGAGTAAATCATCAAAAAATTGGGTTGCGCTCCTATGCCCGGACACTTCCAGTTCAGGACAAAATATTATTTCCTCTTTAATCCTATCTTGCGTTTCCTTTGACCAGTAGGTCCCCAGGAATGCACCAACAAATTCCTGATAAGTCCGACACTTCGCTGCCACGCCCCGCATCTTTTCCGCGGCTTGGCCTTCGATGTGTCCACACATGAGTTCTAATTTGGCCTGGGTTGGCCATGACGACGGTAATGAATTTGTAAATTGCATCATCCAGCTCTTCGGATGCATCGACCCCCCATTATCTTTGAATTTCTGGAGTTTTAGTATCGACAGGAAGTGATTGTGATCAAAATTCTGTCCGATCCTCGCACTGGTGTTGTCACTCGTTTCCGATACTTGCACGTCTGCTGAGTGTCCTGATCTATCTTGCTGATAACTGTGATGTGCTACGTCTGTATCACAGTGGAAGTGGCATTCAGCATTCACTCTTCTAAGTGGGCTGCAATTATTGGAGCTATTACTCGCTGTTTCTGCGTGTGCATTGTTCGTTCCGCACGCTGTCACTGGGCTAGAGCACGGCGGGCTTTTCCTCGGAGAAACAATCCTGTGTACTCCATCATTAGTATCCGAACGCGCAGTGCTCGTGTGCCCGTTTCGCTCTAGTTTTGCTATCCGACTCTCTACTTCTTTCATTCGTTTCGTGATGTTCGTAACCGCAATATTACCTTGAGTCTTTAAGGCCGCTAGGGATTTGGAGTGGACTTGTGTCGCACGTCGCAAGCGCCCTGCGAGTTGAGAAGTTACTCTTGCGATTTTCATTGCCCCTGTTGCTCCAGTTTTGGCTAGGCCTGCTGCTTTTTGTGCTACCATTGACATTTGTTTTGCTTCTCCACATTCTTTCTTTATTGTTAATAATTCCCCACGAATTTCCTC
The DNA here is from genome assembly GCF_023864345.2 of Schistocerca serialis cubense. Taxonomy (NCBI): domain Eukaryota; kingdom Metazoa; phylum Arthropoda; class Insecta; order Orthoptera; family Acrididae; genus Schistocerca; species Schistocerca serialis. The sequence continues at coordinate 152,052,187 of NC_064640.1, forward strand.
TATATGCGAAATTATTGCCTCCGTGTCCTTCTTACTCTGTTCGTCAGCTTCTTCTTTCTCCTTCTTACATTGTTTCTCAGCTTCTTCCTTCTCCTTCTTACGTTGTTTCTCATCTTCTTCCTTCTCCTTCTTATGTTGTTTCTCATCTTCTTCCTTCTCCTTCTTACGTTGTTCCTCATCTTCTTCCTTCTCCTTCTTACGTTGTTCATCAGCTTCTGGTTTCATTGATCGTAGGAAGCTCAGTATTGGGTTTACGTCATCTTTTTGATCCTCTTCAAACATGGGCGATGTAACTCTGGACACCTGGGCGCTAGAGCTCTGACGTGACCGAGCTGGCTTCTGTCTGCACTCGTTCGTATGACTATAAACTTCTGCTCCGTCTCGACCTGTGTGCCTGTCTCAGTTCCATCCTCCAATTCACTATCATAATCACGGTCGCGACGTTGCTCTAAGATCGCGTCCAAATCACCTTCCTCATCAATGACCCTGTCGTCCTGTGCTGCTAAAAATGTGCCCATCTCATCTCCGAACCTATCCTCGTCAGTAACCTGCCTCTTATCCATTATGCTATCCTCTTTTGTTTTAGTTTCGCTCGATAATAGTCGTGCCTTACTTCTCGTGATCATTCATGAAAAAACAAATTTATCTAAAATTCACAATAAAAATCATCTACTCAAAATATTTTTCCACATAGACATAAAATTTCAACAACGCCGTTCCAACGCTGTAACTACAAGCACGATTTGTTGTGGTACAGAAACTGCACACAAACCCGACAATGTGTGATGAGGTACGGACACCACATCAAAGAAACACAAAAAAACAATGAACACACAAAAAATATATTCACTGAAAACAAAAACTGTAATCATGAGCCGCTAATAAAAACTAATCAAGGAACTACAAGAAAAAGAACTGGGGTACTAATCATAAAAATAGTAGAGAAAAAAAAATTTGAATGTTCCTACTAAGAATACTGTTTGTTAATCAGTGGTTCACAGGAAAGATCCGAGGTGAAGGGTCGCCATTTTATGCGAGGTTCCGGGGCTAGCAGTGTATTTAACACTAAATTCTTCTAGAATCTACATATGTAAATGATGCTCTAAGCCCCCCCCTATTCTAACTCTGACTTTTGCTGTTGCACTAGGATTAAAAAAAAAAAATGTGAACTGACTCTAATCAACCCTGCCAGTGGAGTAGAGGAGAGTTTGGCACCTGCAATAATTTAATTTGATAAATAAGTTAAATAAACGAAGGTTTCAATAACATAGTGAGGAATGATAGGGTTGCTCTACCGATTAACAGAGTGAAAGTTCTGTCCAAAATAACAATATGATTTATTAAGACTAAACACAAAATAATAAACAAAAACACATGAAACATTTACAATACATCAAATTGGCTCAAATTGGATACTCAAACAAACGCTGTGAATGTGAAGTTGTCCCTAAACTAGATTGTGAGGATTATGACGAAGTGGTATGTGGAGCCAATTTCTTGCAACTCAAATCTTAAGAGAAAACACATAGTCAACCCAACATTAATTGCTGCTACCCAAGACAGAACAATGTTAGAAAAAGATGAACAGGCGTGCTCTGCTGAGCTCTGATTATCACCTAGGAAAATCCATGTCTGCCGGTGCTGCGGACATACCTTACCAATCTGTCTACTTAACTGCAAGAACACGATTTGGCGTACCGGAGGCGATGGCTGGTTGCTTCGACATCCTCGACTGAAAGGCGAGAGCCGACTACCTAGAGCACCAGTACAGGCCGAACACACAACATTCCTGCCCCCACGACAGTGGCCGTGGTTAAACGTTCCAATCAGCAACTCGAAAACCGGCGGAAAATTCCACTCCATTGCTGGAACACTACCATTCCACCAATGGAGATTCTTGGCGCCCATTTCTGCGCTGATTTTGCTACGTCACGGAGCTATGCCCTGAGAAAGCCAATCATAGTTACTATTTTGCAGAAAGCACGGCAATTTTCCCGCCACAACTGCCTGGGTACACAAGTCATTCCCACGCCTCGCTGGTAGCCCGCCAGAGAGTGTTTTCGCTAAGTTTCTGTGAAGTAACGGAACCTCCTGCCCAGCCGCTACTTCAGACCCCTCTGGGCGTGTCTTTTGACAATGTCGGCGTCTGCAAAGCATTCACTCGACTTCCTCACACCCGTCGGCTTAACCCTCTCCAGATCAGAAGTGCCCGCCTGTCACCGGACCACCCGGGTGACGAGAGACGCTGCGTGGGAAGTCCGCGTATGAAGGAATAGCGAGTTTTCACTGCATGCAATTAGAGAGGAAAATCGTAAAATAGAAATAAGAGAGGGGGCTCACGCCACCTCTCAACTATATTTAAACAGTTATTAATATTTATATTTTTTTATGATTTATCTGAAATGTAAAAATTGAGCCGGCCTGTGTGGCCGTGCGGTTATAGGCGCTACACTCTGAAACAGCGTGACCGCTACGGTCGTAGGTTCGAATCCTGCCTCGGGCATGGATGTGTGTGATGTCCTTAGGTTAGTTAGGTTTCAGTAGTTCTAAGTTCTATGGGACTGATGACCTCAGATGGTAAGTCCCATAGTGCTCAGAGCCATTTTCTTTTGTAAAAATTGAACATAACAAGCAGTTTACGCGTATATATCATTTAAAAGATCATATTACTAGCAATTACGACATATTAGTTTTGCTGTAAAACAAAATGATAAATAACAGTAACCAATTTAATTAGTTTTATCCAAATAGTGACATAATTGCGATATCCTTCACGTGAACAGGCATTATTAGATTAGTATGAGTATCCCAGTTCATGACCCATCTAACTCCTACGTTTCGTTTTGTTAATTCGATGTTGATATGGTATTTGTAGCTCATTATTTGACTTGGAATACGTTGGAAAAACGGATGTACCAACATTTGCCTTAAGTTATTAACCACTACCAAATTGATGTACAAATATTTTATATTAGATCACAAATTAACCGAGAGTATTTATTAAATGTTGTAGAATGTATATATGTATAATTTTTGTTCAAAAAACGTTGAATTGTGGACGCTAAATAAACACGCGCGTTAAGCAGAGTAGTGATCATGTTAGTGCACAAAGAAGACTGCAGTAGCCAGCTCGAGGTCTTTAGGTTGGTATTCGGTAGACTGGTAAGGTTCCTGATGTTTGGATAGCCAGATTTCCGCTGTGCCTCAGACCGCGTTCATGAGAATATTCAATGGCTGTAACACAGAAGACTTGAAAATATTTCATGCATGTGAGGTGTGGACTTTCAATTCAGTCGGGAACCAGTTGTCAAGTGAATCTCAGAGATGACTTCTTTTGTAAGCATGAGAAGTTTATCATAATTTAATTGTTTTTAGGCACCTATGAACTTAAATACTTTACTGCGGTTTCCTTTTCTCTTTTTTTAAAATTAGGAATTGTGTAAAGCATTGCTAGTTGTTTGTCGCAATAGCACTGATGATCAACAAATTTTAAGTTTTCCTGTGAATGTTAGCGAGATTTTGCACTAATGAACTTTAAGACTTACTACTGGTTTTGTGAATTAATATATCTCTTTATGCACTCATTCCGTTTTTAACTGTGATCACCATTCACAAATATTTGTGTGGTTATTTGAAATAAAGATTTGTTATGAAATCTATACAACATCCTTTAGGCAACGTCATTATGCTAAGGAACCTTACTTAAATATTTCACCCTTCTTTCAACTGTTTATTCATTTCATATTTTGTCGTTCAGTGAGCAGGAAGTTGTGAATACAGCCTTTACGATCGCGTGTCAGCATCCGTAAATAGAAAAATTTGGCAGTCTTAGCTTTCTATGCATCAGTGCCTAGAAGCGATTCCGTGAGTAAGCTCCTCGAAACTTTTACCGTGCAGTCCACAACTGCGTTTCTCTCTCGCAGTAACTCACTTTCGTAGATGAAATTCAGAGGCAATCTATCGATTGCCAATGCACCTGCGTGGAAGCTGCCCGTTCCATCACTAGCACCGCTTGTGCTTGCGTATAGATTTTTTGTTCCCTATGCCAAAACCTGGTTTTAGCTTTACCCTGCAAAACGGAATTATGTGCATCGCTTATTTCACTAGTGGCCAATTTTTTTTAGATTCATATTGGCGTCATATCATAGCTGAAGTGATATCAAAACAGATCAGCGCCTCAGTTGATTTTTGGAAGAGTGATCACTGCGCCGCCACTTTTCCCTGGATGCGTTACTGGAGAGTTCGTGACATATTTTAAGTCTGATACACGGCTAACGAAGCAAATGCCGTACAAGAACTGTCGTTCTTTACCTTGTGTAAGTCTGGATTTCGCTTCTTTTTTGGTGGAAAAATTTGGAAATTTGTGGTAAGGTCTTATGGGACCAAATTGCTGAGGTCATCAGTCCCTAAGCCTACACACTACTTGATCTAACTTAAACTAACTTTCGCTATGGACAACACACACACCCATTCCAGAGGGGGGACTCGAATATCAGACAGGGGGAGCCGCACGGACCGTGACGAGGCGCCCTAGACATCGCGGCTACCACGCGAAGCTTTTTGGTGGAAATATGAGCAGTAGCTGAGTTGTAAAATATAATATTTTGCACAGAAAAGTTAGTTCAGAAGACGTCCTGTGAAGCAGAAACCAGGCTGTTATTTTGTAACATAGGACTACATAGTCACGGAGATTAAATAAATGATGTGTTAATTTTTGTATTAATCCCGTACCAAATTTCTCGTGTTAAACCCGCCACATGTTCGAGTTAAAGGTCTGAAGTTCGAATATATGTATTATTTTCATCCTCAGGAGCTGTCTCTGGGTCTCTTTTACTCTGTCTGGGACAGGGCAGGAGCAGTTTCGGATTGCTAGATAAGATAGCGCGAGTTTGAAGTAAGTTCAATTACTACTACACCACGAACGATAGGAAAGCATAAGACATATAAAGCATCGATTTTAACGTATATTCATATTTATTTGTAGAACATATACATCTTGTTGATAATGATTGTACGGCTAAAATATTTTCATAATATTTGAACAACACAGGTCAGTAAGCAGTTGCAGTGAAGGATTCCGGAAAACAACAGTCATGTAAGAGATCATTTCCAAGCTTTTTGAGACAAAGGCTCGAAGGAAAAATCATCTTATTTTGAACTTAGCTGATGCAAAGATTTTGATTTCTTTTGAGCCAAGTTCAGGACTTACTCAGAAGTTGCTAGGAGGTCACGAAATAATTCCTTTCGAGCAGCCACAATCACGTCGGAAACGTTTTCACATGAATCACCTCAGTACAAATGACAGTCCGCGAATGCACTACCCCCTTAAATACCTTTGGTACGCAATAATACCGCCCTCTATATGTGTGAGTACAGCTATGTCATGATTTTTCATCCCAGTGTATGAAATATGTGACAGACAACAAAGTAAAATTTGAAAACAATCTGAAAAAATTTGTTGTTGACACCTCCTTCTGTTCCGTAGAAGAATTTGTATTATTGTTATGCGTGTAGGTGATAGTAGGAATTATAAACTCACACCTATATATTAAAAAAACACTAATAAGCGTTCAGCATTTAAGCATGTTTATCGTGCAAAATAATCCATGGAACATGAAACTAACTCACACACTAGTATGAAAAAAGTGAAACATGTTTTGCTATAAACTAAATATACATACGGTTGCCAAAGATGGATAACATTTGTTCTTAACCATATGATAAACATAATTTTAAAATAACTGTTAGTCTATCTACCGTCATTATTTTCTTGTAAGAGACGCTACAGTCAATGAGGTCTCGGTCTTGTTATTTTAGTTAATGTTGTCCGTACTTACGATAACACGCTTTTTTGTGTAAAACACTGTATCACTTTGTGTCGAACAGCGCAATGTAGCAACAACCAATTATATATGAACCGCTGCAAGTATTTCAAGCTCATATGACGTAATGGTTGTCTGTGGAAAGTTTACTAAGAAGGCTACAGATATTTGTACTGAACGGAAGAAAATGACTAATTCTGAGCACATTCGACTAATTTGAATTTCTGTTGATATCTGAAATGTTTATTACCGTTAACGACAAAATTATTATTATTTTTTTTTTTTTGTAGAAGACTATCCGACAAAATAGCGCTATTCAGAATGTTTATATACACACATCAAAAAACGTTCTTCTTCACCTCTGTTCCCAGAAATCCTGAAGATAGACGTTGACTGTGGATATTGTATCGCAGCCACGATCCATTTGACTGTTCAGAGATGTCACTTACCCCGCCCAAAGATGTAAACAACCATGCATCAAATGGTTCAAATGGCTCTGAGCACTATAGGACTCAACTGCTGTGGTCATATGTCCCCTAGAACTTAGAACTACTTAAACCTAACTAACCTAAGGACATCACACACATCCATGCCCGAGGCAGGATTCGAACCTGCGACCGTAGCGGATGTGCGGTTCCAGACTGTAGCGCCTTTAACCGCTCGGCCACTACGGCCGGCAACCATGCATCAGTAGCGCCTATTAGACGGAGGGGGTCCGACAGCCGATCAGTTCCAGTCATTCCACCAGGAAGGAGATACTAGGCTCGTGTTGTCTGTAATTGAACCATGCCTAGACGGTCAATGCAGCGGTTCGATTGCGTCGGCATTATTATTTTGTGCCAGGAAGCGCTCTCAACAAGGGAAGTGTCCAGCGTCTCGGAGTGAATCAAAGCGACGTTGTTCGTACAAGGAGGAGATACAGAGAGACCGAATCTTTGAATGACAGGTCTCGTCTCGCTCAGGCCGCCCAAGGCCTGCTACTGCAGTGGATGGCCGCTACCTACGGATTGTGGCTCGGAGGAACCCTGACAGCAACGCCACCATGTTGAATGATGCTTTTCTCGCCGCCACAGGATGTCGTGTTACGACTCAAACTGTGCACAGCAGACTGCTTGATGCGCAACTTCACTTTCGACGTCCATAACGAGGTTCATCTTGGCAACCACGGCAACATGTAACGCGGTACAGATGAGCCCAACAGCATGCCGAATGGACCACTCAGGATTGGCATCACATTCACTTCACCGATGAGTGTCACATATGGCTTCAACCAGACAATCGTCGGAGACGTGTTTAGAGGCAATCCCGTCAGGTTGAACCCCTTAGACACACCGTCCAGCGAGGTGGAGGTTCCCTGCTGTTTTGGGGTGGTATTATGTGGGCCCGACATACGCCAGTGGTGGTCATGGAAGGCGTCGTAACGGCTGTGCGATATGCGAATGACATCTTCCGACCGATAGTGGAGCCATATCGGCAGCATACTGAAGAGGCATTCGTCTTCATGGACGAAAATTCGCGCCCTCATCGTGCTCATCTTGTGAGTGACTTCCTTAGGATAACGACATCGCTCGACTAGAGTGGCCAGCATGTTCTTCAGACATGAACCCCATTGAAAGTGCCGTGGGATAGATTGAAAAGGGCTGCTTATGGACGACGTGACCCACCAACCACTTTGAGGGATCTACGCCGAATCGCCGTTGAAGAATGGGACAATCTCGACCAACGGTACCTTGATGAACTTGTGGATAGTGTGCCACGACGAATAGAGGCATGCATCAATGCAAGAGGACGTGCTATTGGGTATTAGAGGTACTGGTGCATACAGCAATCTGGACCACCCCCTCTGAAGGTCCCGCTGTATGGTGGTACAACATGCAATGTGGGGTTTTCATGAGCAATAAAAATGGCGGAAAAGATGCTTATGTTGATTGCTATTCCAATTTTCTGTGCAGGTTCAGGAACTCTCGGAACCGAGGAGATGCAAACCCTTTTTTGGTGTGTATATCTCATTACTTGTAGACTGCGATAAATCGCGTTATGTGCAGTCGTGGACAAAACGAGCGTGACCCCTGCCTTTTCGTTACACTGATCCGCACAGCTTTAAAGTCTGCTACTGTACTAATAAAAATGAATGTCAGCTTATCGAGATAACATAACTGTTTTAGTAAGACAAAGAACCCCAGATCGTTACGAATTAGCAAAATATTATGCACATTCGGCCGCGAAACGTTCTGTGTCAACGTTCAGACCAGTCACACTAGAATACCGTTGCTGACCTACCATTACAGTGACCAAATTTAGCAATGTGTGAAGATTCATAACGAAATTCAGTTAAAAATCATTCAGTGCCACACGTAAGTCAATTCAGTTATTGACAGAGGTGGATAAAGAAGGCAGCAACAAGTATGAAGCCGGCCGAAGTGGCCGTGCGGTTAAAGGCGCTGCAGTCTGGAACCGCAAGGCCGCTACGGTCGCAGGTTCGAATCCTGCCTCGGGCATGGGTGTGTGTGATGTCCTTAGGTTAGTTAGGTTTAAGTAGTTCTAAGTTCTAGGGGACTGATGACCACAGCAGTTGAGTCCCATAGTGCTCAGAGCCATTTGAACAAGTATGAAATTCTACAACAGTTTCATATTGACATCCACAGGGCGCCAGTACAGAACAAAGGTAGCAATAAAACGTATTTGGGGCGCAGGAATTTCTTAAAATTGCTTTACTGATAGTCTATCTGCCCCCATCGAGATTAGAACCGAAAACGAACCAGACCTCCCTTGCAGTAGCAAACACCTTTCAGTACACTAGCAGACAACCCAGGCAAACAGCTCTCTATTATTCCCCTGGACATCAATAAGTCGGCAATTTCGCAGTGAAAATGGCAAAATGATCTGCAGTTTCTGTTTAATAGAGTATTCTGGACTCAAAAACATGAACTTTTCTACCTTTATGTCACCGCTTACGTGACCATCATTCGGGATGTTTAACGAAATAACAAAATAATGATAGTAGGGAGTAAATTTAGTAGGATAATACTGCACCACACTAAAAATAAACGGCTACATAGCTACCAAACGTATTATAAAATGTTTCGAATTCTCCGTTAGACCCGCCACAGCCAGAAAATGTTCATTAGCCGAAGTGTTTCTTAAGCTAGTTAGCAATGGGAATGACCGCACTTTTATAGCGCGGTGGCATTAATACTGGGATCTGAATTACCGCTTGTATAGGCAAATGGATTTTATTTGCATTCCTGTAAACGTGATTTGTATCGAAGAGTAGCTACGAGCAATATGCTGATGTATCGACTGCAACTAGAACATTTCGAATAAAGAGTAGGGAGAATTATTTATGCGGCCCTCAACTTCAGTTGCTGTCGTAGCTATTTTCGTTGTTAGGGTTTCGTCACCTAAATCTGTAAAAATGAAACCCTACTAGTCTCACTTTATTGACCGTCTGTCTCTCTGCCCAACTCCTTAAACAGGTGTCTACAAGACAATCGTGGGTGAGCACTACATATTATTCTTACAGCACGTTTTTGAGCAATGAAAACTTTCTTTGATAAAGATAAGTTACCCCAGATCATTATTTCATCTGATATTGCTGAATGACAAATATGTCAACTTGCTGGTATGTCACTTCTCAAGATTTTCAACTACTGTAAGTGCAAATTTAGCTGAGGTAAGCTATTTTAGGAATTCCAAAATGAACTTCTTCCAGAATGGACCCCTAAGAATTTTGAAGTGTCCACCCTACTTATTACGCGTTTTTCCTCCTCATTTGTTAAAGTTATCATTGATGTAGTACTCCTAGAAGTGCTGAACTGAATGTGTTGTGTCAAATTGAGGGTGAGACAATTTGCAGAAAAACGGTCCATGATACTGTTAAGAATATTGTTTACCATTTTTCTTTCTCTGTATGTATGCTTGGACTGATTACAAGACTAGCGTCATCTACAAAAAGAATTAATTCTGCTTGTTGTATATTAGACGGAAAATCGTTTACATATATGAGGAACAATATTAGATCTAAGATTGAGCCTTGGGGACCCCCAATTCGTGATTTTGAATTACATCCCTGAACTGTATTGCCTGAATTACTACGTACAACTTTCTGCATCCTTTTTGGTCAGATATTACAATATCCATCGGTTAGCTGTACAATCATTTCCACAAAACTTCAGTTAATCTAGGAGAATATTATGATTCACACAGTCAAATGCCTTAAATAGGTTGAATAAAATACCAGCCTGTGCTAGTTTATTATTTAATGCTTGTAAAATTTGAAGAGTGAGCATGTAAATGGCATTCTCAGTAGAACAACTCCTCTGGAAACCAGACTGTGATTTGCTGAGGATATTTTTGTTGCTAAGGTGAGATACAACAATAGAATACATCGCTTTCTCAAAGATTCTGGAAAATTATGTCAGCAGTGAAATGGGTCGGTAGTTTGTGAAAACATTGACATCTCTCTTACAACCTTTTCTAAAAAATGGTTCAAATGGCTCTGAGCACTATGGGACTCAACTGCTGTGGTCATAAGTCCCCTAGAACTTAGAACTACTTAAACCTAACTAACCTAAGGACATCACACACATCCATGCCCGAGGCAGGATTCGAACCTGCGACCGTAGCGGTCGTGCGGTTCCAGACTGTAGCGCCTTTAACCGCTCGGCCACTCCGGCCGGCCAACCTTTTCTAAAGAGACGTTCAACAATGGCATATTTCAGTGTCACTGGAAAAAGGTCTTTCGTTAGTGATGCATTACGTATTTCAGATAAGACTGAGCTGATTATATAGGAGCAAATCCTTGGTACTCTATTGGAAATGCCATCAGAAGCAGATTAGCTTTATTTTTGATAGAATGTATAATTTCCTTAATTTCAGAAATAAAAGTTTGTGAAAACATTAATATGATTGAATTTTATAACAGTTACTTTTTCAACACAATTCAGCGATTTTTCTCTTGCTTTGTATGTCCCTACACTTTCTGATATATTTAAGAGATGATTATTAAATGTATTTACTACCTGTGACTCATCATTTATAGCCCTTCCATTCACTTCAACAGTGATGTAATCCTGTTCCCTTACCCCCCCTCCACCCCCCCCCTCTCTCATCCTCTCTCTTTCTCTCTCTCTCTCTCTCACTGTGTGTGTGTGTGTGTGTGTGTGTGTGTGTGTGTGTGTGTGTTTGTGTGTGTGTTTGAGTTTTTTTCATGTGTGGTTGGTTTGTGTTTGACCGCATGCTAGCTTGCTTCCGTGGGTAATACACTACGGAAACATATGAGTTGAAGTGCAAAAGAAATATCTTCCTGATTACCGTGCCTGAGCAAAATTAAATAAACAAATGAAGCGCGACGACTATGTACTTCTTTTGCCGAAGAAAAATATAAAATTCAAGCTAAAAACACAAAGAAAATCATATCGTTTATAGAAAATTAATCACAAACCTGAGATACTAGAGCGTAATCCCTTTAGGTAAAAGTGTTGCAGGGCTTGCAAATTGTGAAAATTCACTAAAGAGGAAAAACATGTAAGACTCACTGCCTCAAAGGGTCTTACCATTTGGCATGTTCCCAGTAGGTAGATGTTATGAGATACTTGTAAAATAGTGGAATAATACCAAAATAGTTTTGTAAATTATAGGGATGAGTAAAACTGTGGAACTGTAAAAGAAATTGCCACACCAGCATGTTTAACTATAAGTCAACTTCAGTGTAAGAGTATGTAGAGAATTGGTATCAAAGTTCGATACCACACTTGTTAGGGGTTGCAGTTATCGACCGCGGTCCGTATTAGTATCGCTGGACCCGTAAGTCGAGACTAGCGCTGCTAGCGCTGCTCCGCGGCTTGCAACAAGTCTCTAGCGTGCGCTCGCCAACTCTTGCTCGGGACGTAGTATAGCCTTCAGCTGATAGGAACCAACTTGTAACAAGGCGCTTAGTTAAAGTACGGCCAATGTGATGCATCTATAGCTCTCTGTTTGTAATTATGTTCCTCCCGACTCTAAAGACTCCTGTACCACCAGTTAAGTACAATATATTATTATTTACCAACGAGTTCTAATTATTTTAGTCGTTGTAGACCCAGACCATGCAGCCAGCTCCCTATCAACTTCACTGACAAACCTGCTGTGTATGCAAAGAAGAGATTTGTATATTTCAATTGTTTCTATTTAGCACTGGCCACCAATCATTCACAATGCCGACGATTTGTTCGTCATCATAACAGAGAGAATAACGTATTTTTCCGATATTTCAAATTTTACCACTACCTTAACTTAGAGGAATTAAGTTGTAAGTATTCACATCGTTTTAACTAGACGTTTTTCCCACTGAAATGTCTGTTACCAAACATTACTGCAAATGGCCGGTAACCTACTGCTTTCTTGACTTTTTACATAGTATAAGTATTTTATTTCCACAATTTTGGATAGTTTCGCACCAGAAGTATTACATGGAGAAGGATGGCGGCCAGCGTGTCGCGTGTGATGGTGCAGCTTGCAACTTCAGGTGAAATATGAAGGTGTTATTAAGTAGTTAGGCTCTTATATATATATATGGTGAGTTATCTAACATTAACACTGTAAACACCTCCCAAACCACAACAAACACGGAATAAACAATTCCAGAGACCGAAAGTGAGGAGAGGGGCTGGTGTAATTGGTTAATACAAGCCATTCAGAAATGCGTCTAAGTATGATTTTCAACCAAAACTTATCTTTCTTTAAATGGAAACGTCTCATTTTTAGCACAACTGAACATAGAAAAACAGACTTAATCAATGCCGTTTCTTACATTGTAAAATGTCAATTACATCCAGACTAATTTGTGTAACGTAAATCTGACGCTTGAGTAAAAAATGGCTCTGAGCACTATGGGACTTAACTTCTGAGGTCATCAGTCCCTTAGAACTTAGAACTACTTAAACCTAACTAACCTAAGGACATCACACACATCCACGCCCCAGGCAGGATTCGAAACTGCGACCGTAGCGGTCGCGCGGTTCCAGACTGTAGCGCCTAGAACCGCTCGGACACCTCGGCCGGCTGACGCTTGAGTAACTCCTCAGCAATTCAGTCGTGTGTATCGGAGAGAACCGAATTAATTAGGGATACAAAAAGAACAGTGATGTAACGTAGTTACAGAAGAGACTTGAACAGCACGTTACGTCCAAATGCCAACATTTTTATTAGTCTTTTTCTCTGAAGAATACTGTACGGCACTGATTTGTTAGAAGAAAATGCACATTAACATCATAATTTAGTTAAACTTACAAATTTTGTTTGTTTTAAATTGCAGAATGTAAAAGAGTGTGTCCTGACATTTCAGGCCAATAAATGTTGCAAGTGGTGCCCATGATTTTCTGCACACGTATGCACTCTATTGCGTAATGAATGTCTTACACGATGCAGTACATCCGGTGTAATGTTGCCACAGGCTGCCTCAGTACAATGTTTCATATCCTCTGGGATTGTAGGCACATCACGGTATATGTTCTCCTTTAACGTACCCCACAGAAAGAAGTCTAAAGGAGTAAGATCAGGAGAACGGGATGGTGAATTTATGCGTTCGCCACTTCCTATGAAATGCCCGTCGAAAATTCTGTCAAGGGTCACCCTAGTGTTCATTGCAGAATGTGCCGGAGCACCATCATGTTGATACCACATACGTCCACGCGTTTCCAGCGGGACATTTTCTAGCAATGTTGTCAGATCATTTTGTAAAAGCTCTATGTGTTTTCCAGCTGTTTGGGCACCTTCAATGAAATGAGGACCAATGAGATGGTCGCCAATTACTCCGCACCATACATTTGCATTCCATAGTCGCTGTCGCTCTACCTGTCTTAGCCAGCGAGGACTGTCCACGTACCAGTAATGCATGTTTCGTAAATTCACTGCACAGTGGTTTGTGAAACCTGTTTCATTGGTAAACAGGTAGAACAGTAGCGCATTCTCTGTTAATGCCCATTGACAGAAATTCACTCGATTATTAAAATCATCTCCATGTAATTGCTGAAGCAGCGACACATGATAGGGTGAGATTTGTGACGATGAAGTATGCACATGCGCATTACACCCCTTTGACTCATTGCAGTGCCTCTCACGGCAACAGCAGCTAACACACCAACAGCACCTGGTTCTCCTGTGATGGGTTTGTTACGGACCCGTTTCCGTGTTACGACCATACCTGTTGCATACAGTTGTTTTTATATGTTTTCAAATGTGCAGCGAGTTGGATGATCTCTGTCGGGGCAGACAACCTGCAGGCTGCAGCTACATTTTGTCTACACTCGCCATAGATGAGTATCATCTCTGCTTTTCAGAGTTAGAATAAACCATTTTCACAGCTCTGAAAACACTGTACACTCTGTTTTACTTACGACCTTCTCACGTTCCTACTGTGAGACTTCAGTTCTTACTTGTGTACAGTACACTTTCACAGACGTCCGGTAACACAGTGTACTACAATTAGTCTGAGCACAAGGACTAATTCAGCAAGCGCTACATGCAGACACGGCGACAGCCAAACTCGTAAACGTCGTAGTCTTCGTAAACATGCCCCTACAGATCTTGTTTGTTAAAACACGCGACTGAACGTCTGAGGTTTCAAGCGTCAACTTTACGTAACAAATTACTCTACATGTACTTAACAATTTACAATGTAACAAACGGAATTGATTAAGTATTCGTTTCTATTTTCGGTTGTGCTAAAAATAATAACAGGTATACATTTAAAAAAAAATTACGTGTGTGTTGAAAATCAGACTTCCGTGTATTTCTCAGTGGTTTGTATTAACCAATTACAGCAGCCCCTCTCTTCACTTACTGTCTGCGGGATTGGTTGTTCAGTGTTTGTTGTGGTTTGGGAGGTGTTTCCAGCGGCAGTGTTAAGTGACTCACCCTGTATTCAAGATTCGTGTGACGAGTGCCTAATTGATTGTACTCTTGGCTCAGTGGATTAAACATTTTCCGTGTCTTTTAGTGATAAATCAGATGATCCTGTGGGGAGTTGCCTATCACTGTAGTTCATCAGAGGTAGATTCTATAGCAACTTAGGGGTATACTAAATTGTTCAGCAGACACCTTACAAATGGTGGTAAACGTTAGTAGTTTTATTTTGGTGTGTATTTCATATCTGTGGCTTCGTTTTGTTAGATTTGTAGTTCTACCTATTCTAGTGCTTTAATGAGATGGATATGACGGTCTTGTCCCGTTTGGCAGAAGTTACTTGAGCGGAATACTCGGTTGTGTTTTTCGAAAAGAACCGATTGTACCTCAAAGAGGTAAGTAAAGTTGCTCACGTGGAGCTGTATGCATAGTTGGGATGAGTGGAGGGCTGGAGATGTACCAATTCCTCATAGGCATTTTTTACTCCCTTCACCGCGATATCTGTCCTAATTGTATGAAACATAACGTACAAGAAATAACACATAATTATCTGGTGATGGAAACTGTCACATCCATATGTAGTGCACTATGGCCATAATATTAGCAGACTGAAAGTGTTAAGCCTTAAATGTTTCACCAGTGCTAATACCAACATTTTTTGCAGGGAATTAATTATGCCCGGTCGTTGTGGCCGAGAGGTTCTAGACTCTTCAGTCCGGAACCGCGCTGCTGCTACGGTCGCAGGTTCGAATCCTGCCTCGGGAATTAATGTGTGTGATGTCCTTAGGTTAGTTAGGTTTAAGTAGTTCTAAGTTTAGGGGTCTGACGACCTCAGATGTTAAGTCCCATAGTTCTCAGAGTCATTTGAACCATTTGAAATAATTATGTCGATGATACTACGCAGCTGGAAAAAGTGCAGCATCCTGAGAGACTGTATTCACTGGCACTAGGTTATAAAATGCGTAGACCGAGGGATTGTGGTTGTAGTGACTCATTTCTCACTCTCATCGGCGGTCAAATGGCGTTCAAGAGGCTTGTCTGAGCGCCCTGTGTTTTTTCTTTGCAAACAGTATCTGTGCTGAGTTCAATGGCAAACATTTGTTCTAGGGTACAACCGTGCCCTACCGACGAGTAGATAGTCCCGTTGAACGCCGGTAGCCATTTGCATGGGGTCGCGTTGTGGGCATGTGGGAAGCTTGATTGACGCACCGAGGGCTTTCTGCACATATTGGTCACAATGTATCGGCAATGCATCGCTACTTTGAGCAGTGGTCTGTGGAACATTGTCAGATTTGTATGCCAGCTTCTGGACGTATGCGTATTAGAGTCACGCGTCAGGATCGACGCATTGTTCGAGCAGCGGTGGCCGACCGATCGTAATGCAGGGAAGAAAATTTTGCAAATTCTGCTACTTTTGTCTCACCAAGGAGCACTAAGAACAGTATACCTGCAGTAGGACAAAAATCACGTGTGCCTGAGGCCAGGAGCCTGCGCCACCACAACGCCACAAAGCACGGCTCGTCTAATATCTTGAAAGAGCCAGCTGGACAGTGGACTGCCGCTCTGTTGTCTTCGGTGATGAGAGTAGATTTTGTCTGTATGCGAGCGATGGCGTGGATGTGGTGAGCAGCCTGTTCCGGAGTGCATGCGCCCATGGCACACAGGTTTCGCTCCAGATGTCATGGTGTGGGGAGATATCAGTTACAACTCGCGGTCACATCTGGTGTTTCTGCAGGATAAAGTAACAAGTGCCCGCTACGTTGCACTCGCTGTTGTTCCTGTGGTACTGAAAATTCGTCGACAGGAAGGTGATGTGTTTTCTCAGTAATACAGTTCACGTCCAATACCCCTGCTGCTCCGTAGAGTGCTCTTCGTGATGTACAACAACTGAGCTGACCAGCAAGAACGCCACATCCGTCGGCAGTTGAACATACACGGGACGTGGTGAACTGCGAACTGACTCGACCTCTACAGCCTACAGCCGCCGTTTCTGAATTGCAACTATTGCAGTAACTCTTTCGACACCTTTACGATCGACTGCATATTAGCAGAGAAACCTGCTTTGCCGTTAGAAGGGAGTACACTGTGTATTGATGCTACTGTTTGGATAACCTTTACTGTGACATGTGTGTTTCATTTGGTTCGAATTTGCAATCATACACTCCCGCAATGATGAATCTGTGATATCACTTGTGAAGGAAATTACCTTGTCTCTTGGCTGTTGCATTTTTTACCGGCAGTATATAATACCAGTTGCTAATGGGTTTTCTTGTTGTATATGATTCATTCATTGCGTACAGAAAGATTCTTATGAATTAAATATGCTCAATTCCAAATCCTTGTTACAGATTCTGTACACTGCGCTCCGGTTATTTACAATACCGAGTGTTGGAAGAGCCCCTTTAAAAATTCAGGAAGTTATTACACGGGCAAATGAAAAGTCAGATATTCGAAATTTGCTACAAAACGAGACACGTGTATTTAATTTCTTTAGCTTAATTAATATACTACTACGTTGTCCAAAACACATCAAGGTGATACACGATTTCTAGTCATGTTGGCTTTCAAAGACCCTTCTTATTTGTGTCAATGGACTTAGTTATCATGCGCCGGAGATCGTTGATGACTTGTTCGTTTGCTCGACACATGTCATCTTTAACGTAACTCCGTAGAAAGAAGTCGAGAAGGGTGATAGTTGGTGAACGAGGTGGTCATGGAAGTGAGCGACCCCTTTCAGTCCATAGTTCTGGAAACGTTCCATTTAGGAACAGATGAACATACAGCCCCTAATGCGGTAGCGCACTATCCTGCTGAAAAATTATGATCGGTTGAAGGTCATGTACTTTTGGTGCCACGTATTTCTTCAGTGGTACAGCTAAAAATTTAGCGTTATTTACGTCTCGCAGAATAAAAACAGATCAATGACGCGATTGCACATGATCCCACAAATACAAATTCACCTTTGTAAGCCGGCCGGTGTGGCCGAGCGGTTCTAGGCGCTTCAGTCTGGAACCGCGCGACCGCTACGGTCGCAGGTTCGAATCCTGCCTCGGGCACGGATGTGTGTGATGTCCTTAGGTTAGTTAGGTTTAAGTAGGTCTAAGTTCTAGGGGACTGATGACCGCAGAAGTTAAGCCCCATAGTGCTCAGAGCCATTTGAACCATTTTTTTCACATTTGTAATATCTAGCTGAAGCTCACTAGTGAAATGTGGGGTATTCTGTTCCTCAGATTCTGACAGCGTATGTGTTTCGTCTCCCAGGATGCACAGGAACATGCCCCTGTTTCTCGTCATCCTGGTTGACAACTGTGACAACTGCAAGATCTTAAATGTCGACCGGATTGGCGACATCTTAGTCTCGATCGAGACGCTTCGAGCCAAGTGCAAGAGATTGCAATGTTTCCCTTGCCAAGGACTCGACCATGTTTCCAAAAATTGTACCATGCCATAGCAAGGAATGCTCTAAGAAGAAAGGAGACCCACCACAGTGCTGCAACTGTAGTGAAACCCATGTGGGCTGTACTGCATTCAGGATGCACAACCATGGTGGCAGAGTTGCATGCAGTGTGCAGCCTGGAGTTAGCTACTCATCTGTTGCCAAAGCACGGGTGACTGACCAGCAGTCCACCTCCCAACGTCGCAGACGCCGCAGAGGATGCCCTCCTGCGGCTCCAGCCCCACAACATGCTGACTGTGCTAACCAGCACACCGCCACAGCCCTGTTGGCACAGCCTGCCTCCCTCTGCATCAACCATGCAGGCCTCACCAGCTGCTCAGGATTCCACTCCAGTGGCCGCATCGACCAATGGGGTTCCTGAGAAGGAGTATCCCAGTCTACTGCAAACCCTTAATACATTCATGTTCCAACTCCCAGCGCTGGTCTCCACTGTTTCCAGAGCCCTCCAAGTCTCCGTTGCCTCCATGTAGTAGATGGATAACGACCATATCTACAGCCTGAAGATCATCGTTTTCAATGCAGATAGTCTGCTACCACAACAAGTTGAATTCAAGCAATTTCTCTAAGACGAGGCAATAGATATTTGCCTCATCTGTGAGACCCACCTCAAGCGTGGAATCGCTGTCAGGGCGGCGAATTTCAACAGCTACCGGACAGATAGACTGACTGCCGGCGGTGGCACCACTGTAAACGTCAAGACCTCTATCTGGCACCACCAGGTGCAGCTACAGCAGCTAGCCACGATGGAAGCCACTGCTGTGCTCGTTCACACCACTGCTGGCAAGATCACCTAAGCTGCAACCTATCAGCCGCTGCAGAGGCTCTTCAGAGTGCTGACATCGACGCCCCGCTGGCGGTGGAGGGGCGTTTTACATTGGCAGGGACTTCAATGCGAAGTCCACGCAGTGGAACTCTCATCTCACCAATGTCGCCACCTGCATTTTGCTCAGTGGAATGGCGCCATAATCGTGGGTGTGGGGCCTATCGACCCAAGGGTCTTCCCAGGTCAAGGGCAGCCTGAGGTCCTGGATGTCACCATCCTTAAGGGAGTCGACCGGTTTCCATCTCCTATCATGATGAGAACAGCCTTGTCATCCAAACACATCCCTCTGGTCTTTGACATGGATATGATTGCTGTGGCGGTCCAAGGTGGCTCTCCCTCCTACAGGATTGCTGATGTCTAGCAGTACCAGGCCAAGGTGGTTATCCACCTCCAATTTACCGACCCAATGGTGCAAGGGGCCAAGTTGGTCCATGCCTTCCTCAGTGGTGCAGTGCTCCGAGCTGTTGACACAGCTACACCTGGCTTGCCGCAATGACCAATGGACTTCTCTCATCTCCTGCAGCCTCCATCTTGGAATACATTGCTGCAAAAATTGGCTTTTCCATGAGTGGCAACTCACGCATCAGCCGGCCACAAAATGCCGATTGAACCTACTGTGACTCGAGGTCATGGCAGGTGTGGAGGCCCACTGGAACAGGACATGGGCTGCTGTGGTCGCCACCCTCAACCATGATGACAGCAGTGCGTGGCACCCCACCTCTACCTGTCGACCAGGAACACATCAGCGACCCCAATGCCAAAGCCAGTGTATTGGCTGACACCTTCCAAGCCAACTTCACACCAGTAGAGGATGTCTGATGAGGTCCACATACGTCTCAATGAGGAACAACTCCACACACATCCTGGCTGCCAGGATGGAGGATGTCATCATTGCCCCAACCTCTGCTGAGGGGGTTGCTTCACAACTTCAGACACTGAATGCCTGAAAGTCCTGTGGCAGTGATGACATCACTGGCACGCTCCTGCTGCGCATACCACCAGTGGTACATCAACCTCTGGTGGATATCTTCAACGTGATCCTAGTTTTGGGGGTCTTGACCTCCGTGTGGACGCATGCAGAAGTGGTGGCTATCCCAAAACGCCAAAGGGTACCATGGTTCCCATCAAGTTACCAGCCCATTAGTCTGCTACCAGCCCTATCACAATTGTTCGACAGGATCTACATGAATCATCTTCTTCACTATGTTGATCAGAAACATCTTTTCCCGGACGAACAGTTTGGTTTTCGGGTTGGCCATGCCACCACTCACTGGCTTAACATCTGGTGGAGCCCTTGATGAGGGCCCCGCAGACTAGGGAACACCATTGTGTGATATTCCTCGATATTTCCCAGGCTTTTGACTCCATGTGGCATAACGACCGCGTGTACAAACTCTTTGTACACAGGGTCTCAACGTCGCACGTGGTCATGCTGAAGTTATATCTCTCTGGCCATTCGTTCGACATTTGGGCCGACCAAAGGGACGTCCACTACCCGGCCTATCTAAGCTGGTGTGCCTCAGGGGTCTGTCCTAGGACCCCTTCCGTACTCTATTTATATGGCTGACACACTGTGGGTGGACAGAGTGGAGTTACCTCTCTATGCTGATGATATTGTCCTGTTCAGATACAGCATGAACGCTCACACCACAGGACGCCGTCTGCAACTCAGCTGTGAGGAACTGGGGGCTTGGTCCACTAAGTGGCGCGTCACCTTCAACCCCTCTAAGAGCCAGGCAGTCACCTTCACTAAAAAGAGGATACTGCCGAACCTTCCGCCGCTCACCACCTTGGGAGGCCCCATCCTGTGGACCAAGACTGCAATTTATTGCGGTGTCAAGCTAGACCAGCGGCTCTCGTGGGGCTCAAAAATGGTTCAAATGGCTCTGAGCGCTATGGGACTTAACATCTGAGGTCATCAGTCCCCTAGCCTTAGAACTACTTAAACCTAACTAACCTAAGGACATCACACGCATGCCTGCCTGAGGCAGGATTCGAACCTGCGACCTTAGCAGTCACGCGGCCTAGAACCGCTCGGCCACCGCGGCCGGCCCGTAGTGTTAACAAAACCTTGAGGCTAGTGGTGAGATTATTTTCCACTTTTGTGGAGAGCAGTTAACTTTGATTATTAAGTGAGGCCGAAAGACCATTTAATCGGAACTTACCGTAGAGGTCGCTACTGACCTGCTCATAGTACTGTTTAAGACAGAGACACTATTATTAATATTATTATTATCAGGAATGTTACTATGTTTTGCGTGTGAAATTTTATCAAATATATCGGTCAATTAAAACTAAAACTTTCATTTATAATCATAGCTCCTGATCCAGTTGAGTAAATAGAGAGTAGAACATTTCTTTCCGTGAGTACAAGAAGAATGTGGACTTGCAGACTGGAAATTACAGTCAGTATGTTCTCCACCGCTTTCTGGTTGACCGAAAAAATAGTTTTCATGCTCTCTTAACAGGCAGGGAATATTCTTATTTTACTACCAGCCCGCCACCCCACAACAACTTGAAAATAGCTTTGAAGTTTCTCTGAGCCAGAAGGTCCGTTTTTGTTTTCATACACTAATACACACCGTGTCTTCTCTTCACGAGTAGCCATTTTGAATGGAATTCGTCTGACAGTGCCTCAACCATCAACGTGGAAAGTAAATACACTGATGCAAAGTTATTAAACGCCTTTAAACCACTGAGTGCAATGATTAAGTGTGATGAAGCTACCTCATCAACTTCCTTTGCACTAAATTTATGAGACTGTGAAGAAACTTCATGCAAAGCTTATATATCACATTAGTCAAAAATAAACCGTTTTGATTATATAAAAATTGTATTTATTACAGGTTGCGAGCCATCTTCAGATCAAAAAGGGTACTTACAGAATACAGTTCGCTTTAAAAGCTTCGTTGTACACGCTGTATGTACAAATAAAAACAAGAGAGTCGTAACCTTCTGACCACATTATATCGTCACGCAGTGGAAAGTGTAAGTAGATGAATGACTTCACTTAACGAAGGTTTATACAGCACTTGCACATAAAAGAGCGCGATGCAAACTGCCTCCTGTCAGAACACATACAGTATATAAACAGCTACAGAACATTCCAGTACAATGATTATTGATATTTGTGGATACTTCTAGAACGCATTCGAACCGAATATAGAAATTAAAATTCTACAGTCCAAGTGGGTTTCGAACTCACGACTCTCCATGCAACAGTTTAGCATCATAACCCACTTTTTTTTTAAATCTCATTTCTTTCGTTTTCATTCGTTGCATGTGCTCGGGGAGGACGTCGTAAGACACCCGTTTAAATTCATTGTTGATCCCTTAACTCAGTTTTTTTATTACAGAGGACAGCCAACCCTCTGACCGAACACGCTGAGCTACCGCGCCGGCGCAAACCACGGTGCTACTCAGCTTCATCTGCGACATTGCTCCCTCCTTAAGAGAAGAGCGTTTCGGTGTTCCGTCCGCCTAGTCCGGAAACGAGTCATCGATCCTGCATACTCCAACTCCTGATGACTCATTCTAGCCCTGGCGGTGATCATCTTAGAACTTCTTTTGCCGCTACTCTCTTCGTCACCTTTCCGCTTGTTGCCTGTTGCTGGAGCTTCGAATTTACCCTGGGTTGCAGGATCCTTATAGGGCATCATTCGAAGGACGTGGGCCGTATCTCTGGTCTTTCGTCGTCTAGTGTCAGGGTCGAAATCTTCAACTTCATATGCAACACCAGGCAACTGTCTTACAACCTCATAAGGTCCAAAGTAGTGCCTGAGGAGCTTCTCAGAGTGACCAACCTTCCGAACAGGAGTGAAGATCCAGACGGGGTCACCAGGCTGGTAGACAACAGGATGGTGGTTCGCGTTATACCTTCGGCGATCGTTTTCTTGAGCCTGCAGCGTGCGGAGTCGAGCAAACTGCCGAGCTTCTTCAACTCTGGTTAACATTTGGCCGATGTAGTCATCGTCCACGTCATCAGGATGTAACGGAAACACAGTGTCCATCGTCGTAGTCGCCTCACGCTCATGCACCAGAAAAATGGCGTAAATCCTATGGTGTCTTGTTTGGCGGTGTTGTTGGCAAGCGTCACGAGAGGTATCACCTCATCCCAGTTGCTCTGCTCAACATTGACGAACATTAATAGTATGTCGGCCAAGGTCTTATTAAGGCGTTCAGTAAGCCCGTTAGTTTGCGGATGGTAGGCAGTCGCCATGTGATGAGAAATGTTGCACCGGCGGTTTATATCTGTCACAAGATTCGATTTAAAAACTTTCCCGCGATCCATAATTAACGACCTTTGGGTACCGTGTTTTAATACAATGTCTTCCACGATGAATTTGGCTACCTCGGAAGTTTCGGTCGTTTTCACGGCTTTTGTAATGGCATAGCGTCTTAGATAATCAGTGCAAACAATAATCCATCTATTGCCACTAGCAGACGTTGGAAGGTCAATCCCAACACACTGGAAAGGCGTTTCGGCTAGTGGAATTGGTACGAGTCGGCCAAGTGGTTTCTGAGGAATTGCCTTTGTCCTCTGGCACTCTCGACAGGGCGACACATAGTGACAGAAACTCCAAGATAAACCTGGCCAGAAAAATCTCATGCGGATTCTATCGTATGTCTTAATAAATCTTAAATGGCTCAAATGGCTCTGAGCACTATGGGACTTAACATCTGAGGTCATCAGCCCCCTAGAACTTAGAACTAATTAAACCTACCTAACCTAAGGACATCACTCACATCCATGCCCGAGGAAGGATTCGAGCCTGCGACCGTAGCGGCCGCGCTGTTCCAGACTGAAGCGCCTAGAACCACATGGCCACTGCGGCCGGCAAATCTTAAATGTCCGGCCTCTGGTGTGTCATGGAATTTTTGTAGAACATCTATGCGCATGTGTTTAGGAATCAATGGTAGCCACCTCTTTCCAAACGGATCAAAGCTTCTCTTGCAAAGAAATCCATGAACTGCCTTAAATTGTCCTTTCACATCCTCTGACCGATTTAAGGCAAGCATAATTTGAGATATCTTGGCGTCCTTCTTCTGCTCAGCAGAGAGATCTTGGATTGCAGCGATACAGTCACTATCTTCATAAAAGTCTTAATGGTCTTGCACAGGGTTTCATGAGAGACGGTCGGCATCTTGGTGTTTTCTTCCACTTTTGTGCACTATGGTAATGTCACACTTTTGAAGACGTAGTGCCCACCTGGCGAGTCGTCCTGTTCGATCCTTAAGACCTGCCAACCAACAAAGTGAATGATGGTCTGTAACAACTGTGAATGACCTTCCATAGAGATACTGTCGAAATTTGTACGTGGCCCGGATCACAGCAAGATATTCTCTTTCTGTAGTTGAGCAGTTTCTCTCGGCTTGTGTAAGTGTCCTAGAAGCATAGGCTATAAACTTCTCTTTATCCATCCGAAATTTGTACCAGAACAGCACCGATCCCATACCTTCTGGCATCTATGCTTAGTTCCGTAGGTGCTCTCTCATCATACAGGCCAAGTGCAGATTCAGTCGTCAGAGCTTTTCGCAGCACATCGAAAGAATCTTGTTGAGCACCACCCCAGATAAATTTAGCATCAGCTTTTATCAACTCTTGGAGTGGCATGGCTTTGATACAAAAGTCTTTGATAAACGACAGTAATAAGAACGCAGTCCGAGGAAGCTTCTCACATCTCTAATACTTTTAGGAATAGGAAATTCCGTTATAGCTCTCAACTGGGTCTGGCCGCACACCTTCGTTTGACACAAGGGGCCCAAGTGTTTTGATGTCTTTTGCTCCAAAGAGACACTTTCTTGGATTAAGTTTCAGTCCGGCTTGTTGGAGACACTTAAGAACGGCCCTCAGTCTCTCTATACGTTCTTCAAATGTCTCTGAGAATACTATTATGTCATCTTAATAACAAAGATACATCGTCCACTTCAGGTGCCTTAGAAGATTATCCATTATTCATTCAAAAGTTGGTGGTGCATTACACAAACCAAACGGCGTTATCTTAAATTCATACAGGCCCTCCGGAGTGGTGAATGCAGTTTCCTCACGATCAGCCTCATCTACTTAGATTTGCCAGTATCCCGAGTACATGTCCATGGTTGAGAAAAATTTAGCCCCCTTCAGACAATCTAGTGTATCATCAATTCTTGGAAGAGGGTAAACGTCCTTTTTATTTATCTTATTAAATACCCTGTAATCAACACAAAAGCGCCAACTGCCATCCTTCTTCCTGACGAGAACCACTAGTGACGACCATGGGCTCTGCGAAGGCTGAATGATGTTTTTCTTCATAATTTTCTCTACCTCGTCGTGAATTATTTGACGTTCGGTTGCTGACACACGGTAAGCTCTCTGGCTTATTGGTTGATGGTCTCCAGTGCCAATCCGGTGCTTCACAGTCGATTTGTCTAATTTGCTCTTTACCTGTGGACAGAAGCATTCAGAGAACTCTTGAAGAATGGCAAATAGCTTCTTCTGTTGTTCCTTAGTGAGATCTGGTGATGGTCGAGCTAGAAGATCCTGTCTCATAGTGGTACCTCTAATTTCGCCCACAGACTCATCATGGGAGGTTTCTGTTACGCTCAGCTGTTCTGCAATTAATGGCTCAGCGTTTGCTACACACATACCTCTTGGAAGGATCTGCGGTTCTCGGCGACAGTTAACTATTCACAATTCACCTAATCCGTTCTTAAACGAGACGACAGAGGCTGGAGTGACCAAGTTATTCTTCAGTGGTAAGCCTCTCTTACAGTGCACTACAAGATCCATGGGATGATGCATGGCATGATGCGTGACAGCTACCTTTCAAGCACTGACGGCAGGAATGATCAGTTCATCCAGCACATATAGTCTCCACACACGTGGATGTGCATCTTCCTCTCCACAGTATGTCATCTAGCGTAATCTTCGAACGACCACAATCTATAATTGCTTGAGAAGCTTTCAAATGTCCCACCCGAGAATGACGTCATGACTACACTCTTGTAAGACGATGTATTCTAAGGGCTGTGTTTGGCGACTTATACCCATACGAATGACAAAACTTCATGTAGGTTTCACGTATTTCCCATAAGCCACCTTCAGCAGAGATGTTTTGCAGTCGAAATAATTGAATATGATACTCCAGAGTCCACAAGAGGTTGGGCTGGTCGGCCATCCATGAAGATACAGACGTAGTTTCCTATCATTTTTGTAGTGATCGATGGGGGAGGATTTTTCTCTTCGGCGGCCTCACCTCCAAGGAAGGTTGCAGGTTGCGGTGGCTAGGTGATCGGCTGGAATATCTAAAAGGGGATGGAGACCTTGATGGGCGAGTTGGGGAGCGTCCTCTCCAGGGGTTAGATTGCGGCGATGGTGAGCTACGTCGTCCTGCACCCACATCTTCTTGTTCATCTTCGTCGTACTAGAGTTGGCGTCGGCTATTATCGGTCTGCTGTCTTCTGGTTCAGGCGTCATCAAATATCCGCCACCTTTCTCGACAATAGCGCACCACATGTCCCGGTCGTCCGCAGTGGAAATATACTGGTGGTTATCCTGGATCCTCCAGACATCAGTCTCACTGGGTGCCCAAACAGGTCCCTCAAGCGGCGTTGTAGGAATGTAACTTCGCCTGGGTCTCGACTTTTTTACCGTTTTAAAGGGAAATGAATTACGAGAGATTGGGTTCAATGTCTGTTCCACTTCTTCCCTTATCACCTCTTGAAGCGTCTCGGTTTTCTGCTCGCCTTGCAATCCAAGTGCCTTCTGAACTTCCTCTCTCACTAACTGACAAAGAACACTTGTGAAATCAGTTTCTTCCTCCATCACAGACATCGATACGATGTTTGGAAACGTTCATACTTCTTGCCTGTAATTCTTTTTTGATGCATTGTCTCGATATACTGGCACCATTTTATGAAGTCGTCTGCTGTTGAAACCTCCGCAATGAACGGTGGTCCCTGTCCGTTAGCACCTGCGGTCTGCCTGGTCTTGGTGTAGTTGTTTTGTTTCTTTGCGTTTCCATTTAGCAGTCATATCACCAACAGTCGGATAAGGCAGTTTTAAAATGGTTGACATGTCTCTGAAGAAGTTGTCACTCAGGTGACATACAATGGCTTGTCCACGTTCATAGTGACTGAGCTGTCATGACCGACATATTATGCAGTTACTCCTTCTCTACTGACAACACAGTAATTCCGCCTCTCATGACGTCTAGTGAGCAATTCCGTATTACAATGGGTGTCACGATACTTTTGATCAGATATCATAGCTCTTGTTGGCGTTGGTAAATCACTGGTCCCTTCAAAATAATCACCAAATTGGGGTCAGTATTTTCCTTCGTGTGTTAGATAGGGAGATACATAGTTTTAGTCTTGTAGGCTATTCACAAGCTGAAAAGTAATTTATATCGGAATGTAGAGAAAAATTCACTTCGAAGCGCAGTTCTTGATTATTAGATTGTACTGAATCTCTGCGTATTATCGATATGTGACAACTAAACTAAAATTCTGTGTACTCTCCAAGGAAATACAATTGTCATTATTTCTTTTTATACGTTCGTTTCCATTACAAAAATCTTATAGTTTGCGTTGTAGCCAATATCTGGAATACAGTTCAAAGTAGCTAGACATTTATCATACGCTTTTTGCCTTTCACTACCTAAATGAGGAACTACTTTAACTTTCGTACAAATTCATGCAGCCTAATCTAATGAAAAACTCCTACAAGATATCTGTAATCTAGAGCATATATAATGTAAACAAACGCGTTGAAAGGAAATATATACAGATCACTAATAAAATTAGAACTACATAGACGATGCTATCTTCTTGGCTTTAGCATGACCTAAGATAAGAAGTGCGTTTGGTAAACGCTAGCTTTGTGGAAGACACTGAGCCAGACGACCAGTGCAAGCTGTCAACAAAACTCTCGTAAAATGAAATTGAAGATTCCTAAACAGCTTTTTACCTGCAGGGACAACTGGCCGGCTTTAAATGAAGAGGCGTCTTTTATGGGACGCAATAAAAGCTTTTTAGATGAGGAGACTTAAAGGAGACGGCATTGACGAAACCGTCCTTCATGATTAAGTTTTCTACCTTTCTACTGGAATTACACCTCGTAGAAAGAAGTTACTGCTTGTGCCGAGAGTGGATTTACGAATACTTCTCTAAACCACAGCCAACGAAAAGACTTACCTCAATGAGCATTTACTCCCATCAGCAAAAGGCTCGTACAATTAAAACTTCGGTTTATCGCCGTCGCTAAAATTTAACGTAGTTTGCGTAAAATAAGCGTTCAGTTTTTTTCCTTCCTACGCAGGATATGGAATGGAGGGTAGAAGGATTGTTTTTCTTACAGTCGATCAGTTCTCGTTTTTGTCATACCTACGGGAGAAAACAAAATATTCTCCTATTTTCATATACTGCTAAATGATTCCAGACAAAATGGCTGTCGTCATTTGGCGTGCGGCGATGAACTGTCAGTAACGTTTACAGATGGTAGAAGATAGTACGTAACACCGAACGTTCGTCTCAAGCCCTTTATGCTCTAGTGGCAAAATTTACTCATAAGCAAGGAATGACAGTACATTTTTAAAAGAAAATACTGAATTCATGAGCGTCCGCCTTTTTGTGAGTACTCACTTTTTGTTTTGTTTAATCCCCAAACAAGATACACCACAGTTAAGGCTTCTATAACATGTGACATCCTTTTGTGGTTTCTGAAATATAAACATATAAATGTTATGTAGGTTAGGAATATGCTGACATCAGCTTTGGTCGTTGTTTAGATTACATATGTACTTTACACTGTGCTCTGTAGCTGCCAAAGCCACAAGTCTGTATCATTATGGCATGTCGTCTGCAACACAGGAACATAATGACGTCTCTGGACCGAATTTTTGTTTAGAATGTAGCATTTAAACTATATATTATGGTAAAATACTGGTACATACCCCTTTTTTGGCGCTTATCATTGCAGTAGTTCACCCATACTGAGGTCTACTTTGTTTTTATTTGCCTTCAAAGTTTGTTGTTGCTATTGTTTTTAGTTTTAAAATGACCTGTGGACATCGGAAACATTTCGTCTTTTGGATACTTTTGAGCGTGATAGTACAATCATAATGAGCCAGCTTGGTGATGGCTCAATCTCGAGTGCGATACCTCGATTTGATTTTACGTGTGTTGTCATTTGCCTAGTGCCTTATCTGAAAAAATAGTCTGTGCGGTTTCCTATTTATACACAATCTTGTGGAATTGTAACAGCGTTTACTTGCTTTTTCTTGTCCTCATGGGTGAATTCTATTGTTACTATGTTGGTATGGCTTAGATACAATTTTCACTATACATTTACGTTTCAGATACGCTATTGACAATCATTGGTTTCGCTGTTTTGTTTTCGACAGGATTCCGCCAAGTTTGAATTTGTAACGATGTGTTTTAATTTTGTTACGTTACGTGGGTTGCTTATAAACAGGCGCATTGCAATGCAGGTCTTTTGGATACTTTTGAGCGTGATAGTACAATCATAATGAGCCAGCTTGGTGATGGCTCAATCTCGAGTGCGATACCTCGATTTGATTTTACGTGTGTTGTCATTTGCCTAGTGCCGGCAACGGTCGCTCTGGGGGCGCCATCGTGGGTTTTGGCGAAGCTTCTTCTAGAGGTGAGTGGAGGAGCTCGCGAAATGTCGGCCCAGGAAGTGGAACAGCGAAGTTCTGCCCCATGGCTGTGACTCGTGGTCGGCATCATCTGTGGAGTTGCGCGCAGAGTCCGTACGGACTGTAAACGCAGTCGTGGTAACACTGAATTCCGAGTCTCCTAGGTGCAAGAGCTGAGTCATTTGTTGAATATCGAACATATTTGGCTGTTTTGGGCCGAGGTGTGCCCTGCTATACTCTGCCATATGGTTGCCACATATGAAGTGGTCGTTTGCAGAAAATGTTCAACCAAACCGCTGATCTCCTCGTTTGACAGTGTGCTATTTGCAAAATGTGGGCATCGCGTTTGTTCGATGCATGAACTCTTCCACTGAAAACGGGCTGCTTTCCTGCGCCACTTACTCTGCGTGTTACTGTCTTAAGGATTCACCTTGATTACCATTTGTACATTTTACTTCGGTTTTTGTCATCAGTTTCTGATAGCCATTTGCTCTCTGCTTAATTTCTAACTTGTTGAACAGTAATCTTACCATGAACTCTAAGTTGTGGAACTCAGATTTCTTGTTCACCTCATTGACAACTGTTGTGTAGAATGACAAGGACGTAAGCAATTTGCTATAAATCGTTATCTGCTATGGTGCAGCAATAGTGTTACTGAGTTTGCTGTAAAATATAACTTAGTTAAATTCATGAAGTTGTAGTTTTCCGATAAGCGCCGGCAGGGGTGGCCGAGCGGTTCTAAGCACTACGGTATGGAACCGCGCGACCGCTACGGTCGCAGGTTCGAATCCTGCCTCGGGCATGGAAGTGTGTGATGTTCTTAGATTGGTTAGGTTTAAGTAGTTATAAGTTCTAGGGAACTGATGACCTCAGAAGTTAAGTCCCACAGGGCTCAGAGCCATTTCAACCATTTTATTTCCCGATAAGCCAGTGTTATTTAACTGAAGTCATCACCGACAGTTTAGCTCACAAACTCCTCATTTTTGAAAATCTTTTTATCTAATTATGAACTTAAAAGTATATTCTTTAAGATCTTGTTGCTCCGTTATTAAAAGGAATCGCTGGAATTTCACTATCTAGGTTATATATGGCCGATTCTGACTGGCATAAAATTGTATGTTTTGCACGTTTTACAATGTACCTTCTCTGTTTTGTTGTGCCTTAACTGTCCAAGAGGCCAATCTGAGGATCCTTTCTCTGTGGATCGGAACTTTGTCATTGCAAAATTAAATTTGAAGTGTTATTCTCGTTATGAAATGCTAAATTTGATACATATGTTTTTGGTTGGGGTCCGCCTTTAGCAAAAGACAATTATGTTTTTATCCCAGACATGTTTCACTGCAGTTGCAGCATTTTCAGTGGCCTAGTGAAACGTCCCCTTAAAAAAATTTATGATTGACTGTGCTGATAAACCTCTTACATTATTTGATTTTCAAACAGCTGAGCAAAACTGAACGAACTCAGACATTTCGCTCTTTACCTATTCTGATCCACACTAAACTGACACACAATATTTTTAGCGCAACGCAATTTGACTTTCAATAATCCCTACAAAAGAATGGCCCTGACTAACATTAAACTATACCTTTCACAAATCACTTACCTCAAAAAAATCTTGGTTACTCGAACTACTGCAATACAGCAAGCGCCACTACTGCCAGCTAAATAAAAGATTCAAACTACTGTAGGCACTAACTACTGATAGGCATAGTTAGCAAATGAAAGATTTTGATAGAGAACAAACAATGTATTTACCGTAATAGTGTTCAAAAGTCATAGTATATATAGCAGTTCATGACGTACATTCTTACAAATGTACTGTTTCTGATGGACACACGTCCAGATCATCTGTTCTCATAACTCCGCCATCTCACTTCCCCACATCCACCACTGCTGGCGGCTCACCTCCAACTGCGCAACGCTACGCGCTGTTAACAGCCAACAGCCCAACACTACAATAGTGAATATTACAACAATGCCACCCAGCCACAGACTGCACACAGCACAGCCAGTGATTTTCATACAGAGCGCTACGTGGCGTTACCAATATAAAAACCTAAACAGCCTACTTACACTAGTTCCGACAAAAATGTTGTAATCGACCAGTTATCAGAAAGAATTGTTTCTCTTCAACAGAAAATGAATGTGATTCAGCGGGAAGGCAGAGAAGAAGGTCAAAGAAATCGGATGTCGGTAACCAGGGTGACATTTCAATTATAGCAGGCAGACTGAAGTTCCAATCTAGTTTCGTAAATTGCTGAATCCGATATTGTCACTTCTGCAGGGATTGATCAGCTTATCGTTGAAACAAGAGCCAGTTATTTAAAACTTTTATGGTTAACTCCTAATGATTCATGTTAAGGTTTTTCAAATTTCTGATGTTCCCATTTTACAAATGGTTTACGCATTGGCCGAGGGGCGGCTAGCCGGAATGATTCATTACGTTATTCAGGAAGGTCAGAGGTTGTAGCATTTTCGCGACAAAATTATTGAAGAAATTCTTTCGGCGAGAGTGGGAAATGAGGTTACTAACGTAATTTATTTTCGTGTTCAGTTGTCGACCGAGAATTCTATTATTAGGATGGCTTAAGTCGCATTAGTCCTTAATTTCACTGAAGAAGAACCTTTTGCTAGTATTTTGGACGGTATACGGCAGGAAGACCGCTCGAGAAGCTCATTCGGTGAAAAACACGTAACCTTTCGTGATACCGATCGCATAGCTAGCAGTATTGAGGGGATTCGTTGTAGTGACGAGAAAAGAGATTGTTCAAAGAGTGTCGATGAACAAGTACAGCTCCGTGTCACAGGTATGTTAAGAACAGAATTCATGTCACACTAGGAAATCGTTTTCGTTGTGCGAAGCGAAGCCTTTTTTCCCGATACTGCCCGGTATCAAAAGAGAGTAACACAAGGTAAATCCAGGGGTGGCCTGCTCGCCGTCGTGGTATGTAACAGGTGCCGCCCGGTTGTGATAACTTCAGTGATGTGGGCCGTCATTCGTTGCCGCGTGCGTGCGCCTTAATTAGTGAAGAGGCAGCGTGCGCACTTGGTGACTCGACCAAAAATTTAAGTTAATTGAGCTTACCATGGACTCTAAGGTACAGAAAATTTGTAAATTTCCTGAACTGACATCAGTAAAGCAAAAGTTTCTTTCAGTTAATTGTGAATCTGTTAATGCTGTGGATCGGGTGAGTTCTCCAGATTAATTTTTAAGATTTCTCGTGGACCATTAAGTTTGGCATCGTAAAAGGTATATCTGTTGATGCGACATTGAGCTGTGATTTTCTTGATAAGGCAAATTTCGTGTTGGATGTTGCAAATCGAACATTTTGGGTTTGGTTTAAGTCAGGTCGGAGGTACTAGTTTTGCACTCTCTCTAAGGTCGGGCTTAACTGTGTACAAGCAAGTGAAATGGAGTTTGGTTCAAATGGCTCTGAGCACTATGGGACTTAACAGCTGTGGTCATCAGTCCCGTAGAACTTAGAACTACTTAAACCTAACTAACCTAAGGACATCACACACATCCATGCCCGAGGAAGGATTCGAACCTGCGACCGTGGCAGTCGCGCGGTTCCAGACTGAGCGCCTAGAACCGCTCGGCCACCACGGCCGGCAAAATGGAGTTTGATGCTGCTCATCCGAAGAGGGGGGAGGCTGAATGCATGGTGAGGGTTTTGGAGGAATTTCCGGATGTTCTTACCGAGCGTCTGCGGATTACTAATCATATTCAATATCGAATCCAGTTGACTGTTTATATCTTGGTGCGACACCCACCTTATCGATTATCTCCACCTGGGATGGAGGAAATCAGAAAAATTATTCATAAACTCTTGCAAGAAGGGGTTATCAGGCCGCCAACATCTCTACCCGTGTCACCCATGTTTCTGATGCCCAAATCTAGGGATGGAGGTTATAGGACGGTTGTTGATTATATGGCACTAAATCTTAAGATTACTTTTTGAGTCATTGCCCTCCCCGCTTTGCACAGTTGTTTCACTTGGTGTTCAGCGCCCCTTTTCTTTACTGTGTTAGATTTCAACCAGGCCTACCATCTGGTACGCCTTACTGAGAATTCGAAACTATTAATCACCTTCTGCACCGATTACAATTTGAATTGAACCATGTCCCATTTGGCTTATCTTCTGGTGCAGCCGTTTTGTCTCAACCTACAGATTCTGTATTAGGTGAGCTGAAATTTCATAGCGTCTAAAGTTATTCGGATGATGCGGTTGTATACAGCCACACAATTGAAGATCATGTTGACCATTTACGTCAGGTCTTAGAAAAGTTTAGCGAAGCTGGTCGTACCAGATTAAGCCTAGTAAAGAGAACTGGGCGAGTAAGGAAACCTAACCGGCCGTGGTGGCCGAGTGGTTCTAGGCGCTTCAGTCCAGAACCTTGCGACTGCTACGATTACAGGTTCGAATCCTGCCTCGGCCGTGGATGTGTGTGATGTCCTTAGGTTAGTTAGGTTTAAGTAGTTCTAAGTTCTAGGGGACTGATGACCTCAGATGTTAAGTCCCATAGTGCTCAGAGCCATTTGAATCATTTTTTTTTTTTGAATTCTCGTTCTTGGTACATTTAGTGTCAGCAAGTGGAGTGAAAGTAGACACAGAATGTACCAGGGCCATCGGGGATTTTTCTCAGCGTAAGAATAAGAGTTCAGACAAGAAGAAAATAGAAGCTTTCGAAATGTGGTGTTACAGAAGAATGCTGAAGGCTGAAGATTAGATGGATAGATCGCGTAACTAATGAAGAGGTTCTGAATAGATTTGCGGAGAAAAGAAATTTTCGGCAAAACTTGACTAGAAGAAGGGATCGGTTGGTAGGATACATTCTGAGACATGTGGGGATCACCAATTTATACTGGAGGGAAGCTTGTGGGGGTAGGGAGTGGGGGGAATAAAAGACGTAGAGGGGGACCAAGAGATGAATGCAGTAAGCAGATTCAAAAGGATGTAGGTTGCAGTAGTTACTCGGAGATGACGAGGTTTGTACAGTTTAGAGTAGGATGGTGAGCTGCATCAAACCAGCCTATGGACTGAAGACTGCCAGAAGAACAGCAACAACAATAACAACAACAACAACAAGAGAGATATCACTCGATTTATTGGGTCGATTAACTTTTTTGGGAAGTTCCTTTTAGCGATTGCTCAGGTAGCAGCTAAACATAACATTTTGCGTCGTAAGGACATGCTGTTACAGTGGACGGACAGTCAGTGAGCAGCTTTCGGTGCCTTGAAGCAGGTTCTTAGTACAGAACTCGTGTTAGCCGTTCCTGATTTTAACAAAGACTGTATACTTCAATCTGATGTGTCCAACTCTGGACTGGGGGCTGCCTTGTTACACAAGTACAATGGTGAGCGACATGCTGTCGCATATTCGTCCAGGGCCTTACCTAGTGTAGAGGCCAATTAATCATTCTACGAGTTAGAAGCTCAGACAGTAATGTATGCCTTAGAGAATTTTAAATTTTATTTAGAACATCGAACCTTTTTGCTGGAGACTGATAATCCAGCCCTTAGCTCGGTGTTGGTAAGGTCACGCAAGACTGGACGCATAGTGCGGTAGGCCATCCGCATTTCCACTCTGCAGCACTCACCCAACGGCAGGCAATGGTGAATCGCACCAAGGCCCCAAACACCACCCTTACACGCCGCCTCCGTGAGTGGACGGTCGACAGGGAGTCAAGTCAAGACAGAGTGGCTAGGGAAGGACCATCTAAGTGTCACATCCTTGCTGAAAAACGACACTGGCGAAAGGGCCTTAATCCCCCTGTGATGGCAGACGATGGATGACGCCGCACTACACAGTGAGATATGGGGAACACACCTCACACCAACTAGAGTAGGCAATACTTGGAGCATGGTCATCCCCTGGAAATGATTACTGATGTGTCTCAGGTCTCTTTTGCCATTAACCCCCTAGCTGCGGCAATGGACTTGATTAAAAATGTAACGTAGGAGGAGGTCCTTGAAGCGATGCAAACAGGGGCCGGTCAGAAGTCGCTGGGACTCGACAGCCGCTCTCTGGAGTTCTGCTAGGCTTTCCAACATTTGCTGGCGCCAGCTTGGTCGAACATCTACATCTACATCTACAGGACCACTCTGCAATTCACATTTAAGTGATTGGCAGAGGGTTCATCGAACCACCATTCCACTCCCGAACAGCGCGCGGGAAAAGCGAACACCTAAACCTTTCTGTTCGAGCTCTGATTTCTCTTATTTTATTTTGATGATCATTCCTACCTATGTAGGTTGGGCTCAACAAAATATTTTCGCATTCGGAAGAGAAAGTTGGTGACTGAAATTTCTTAAATAGATCTCACCGCGACGAAAATCGTCTTTGCTTTAATGACTTCCATCCCAACTCGCGTGTCATATCTGCCACACTCTCTTCCCTATTACGTGATAATACAAAACGAGCTGCCCCTTTTTGCACCCTTTCGATGTACTCCGTCAATCCCACCTGGTAAGGATCCCACACCGCGCAGCAATATTCTAACAGAGGACGAACGAGTGTAGTGTAAGCTGTCTCTTTAGTGGACTTGTTGCATCTTCTAAGTGTCCGGCCAATGAAACGCAAGCTTTGACTCGCCTTTGCAACATCTGCAGCGATCGTCAGTCTCCCATAGTGCAGCTCCCTGCAGCCTTCCTTGAAGGACTGATCGTACCCATACAAAACCCACGAGGTGGATCCAGAATCAGAGATTATCGCTCCTTGACCTTACTCAACAGTGACACGAAGATTTTCACTCAACTGCTTGCGGCCCATCTCAAGTGGACGCTCTGTTATGTTGTTTCACAGGACCAGGCGTCGTAAGGACGCGATCGAAAGATCTACACAGCACTCTGTCGGTATCGCTTCGTGACTGCGCTTGTCCAGGCTCGCCAATTGCCAGGGTCTTGGCCTCCCTCGATTTCACTCAGGCCTTGAATATGGTTGACCACACGATTTTGACGGCAGTACCACTAGGTATAGGATACGCAGATACCATTGTAGAGGTAGTGATTCGTCTTCTTCGTAGTGCAACGTACAGGCAGTTGTACAACAGCCGCCTCATGCTGCCGATTCTGATCGAGCGCTCAGTGAGACAATGCTGTCCTCTCTCAGCGATATTGCATGCCTTTATTTTGGAATCGCTGCTCTGTGGTCTGCGACAACGTCTGGTGTGGATGGCATTCGGATGACACAGTTCATACGTTTTGCTGCACTTCCTATGGCGACGATCCGGTACTTCTCCTTCGTGGCGACGATGGTGTGCTTGGCGACCTATGGCACGGCATCTGGAAGTAATCTCAAAGTCCAAAAATCACATGTTCTGTCTACAGGTAAGAGACTATCCGAAGGGTGCTTCACCCTCCCCCCTTCCCCTCCCCTCCTATGATAAAGTAACACGATACGTTGCTTGGACATTGACTACACAACTGACCTGCAGCACTCGATAACTCTTAACTGCAGGCGTCTATTAAACCAGATCAGAGCAGGTCTTCACCGCCTTAAGGCTCCAGAAATCCTGCGACAGGCGCGATAAGCCGAAGTCTACTTAGCGTAGAGCATTCCTCATACTGCACAGACGCTTCCGATCCCTCTATATCTCGCCTGCAGCACGCTGGCGCCTTTGGGATCCTTTGTTAGTATGGGCATGCTGCTTAAGATCATTTACGAGTCCCTCACTCTCTCGAGGGACGTAGAGGGTTTGGGCCTTTTTGATGTTCAGAATAGAGCGAAGGCCCTATTTGTAAGTTCTCACATGAAGATGCGGCAACGTTGTTTGTACTATTTAACAGGTCTGCTGCTGGATGTATTAGTGCCAATCTCTCTATCTCTCCCCCTCAGTGCTGTTAACCAACGTCCCATTCCATTTTTTATACAATGGTCAGTTTTGTTCCTTTAACTTGTAACCTCCCCCTCACTTATCGACCTTAATGACAGTGAAAAATTAAACCGCCTGTACCTAATGGAAACTGGGAAAAACAATCGTCACCGAAGTTAATTTGTCGGTATAGAGGGAGGAAAGGGTTACATCTAAATGAAAGGAAAAATGCAAATGAAACTGGTGGAAATTAATTTTTAAAAGGGGTAAAGTTAATAAAGAATGTAAATGTGCGGTCGTTAAGTTAACAATTAACTAGCAGTAATTAGATATTTGAGATTTGGGGGAAATTACGGACGCCAGTCCCAAGGACAATTACTATAGTAACTGAAAAAGAAAGGTTATTACACGTATAATTAGCACTAGAAGCGTGGCAACTGAAGGTTGACACGTGTAGTGTGAAAACTGAAAGTTTGTCAGAAGTAATAAATTTAGCTACACTCTGACTTAATTTAGCAAAAGAATTAATAAAACCGGAAAATCGAAAGTTAATTTAGTGACTGAAGTTAATAGTGAACTTTCTTTCTGAAGCACATCGAAATTCAGTAAAATACGGTTAGTCTTGGACTACCTCAACAATCATTTCAAAAGCTACTTGAATCTACGCAATTTAGAAATAAAAGATTTAACTTTGAACTAGAATTAAATGATTTTGAACAATTAACAATAGTAAAATTTAGTACGCACCCAGCTGAGCTGCAGTCACAGGTAAGCTAAAATACGGTAACAGAACTCGCACTCTTAATTTGTGCTTGTGTAAACTAAATACTGTAGCCAGCTATGAATACCTTAACTAAACTTTGAAATTAAAACAGTGATATCGAATGATGCTGGCGTTTGAATTTCAACGACACTCGGGTTCATTCCAGAAAAGGAAGGGGCCCTGCTTGGTAATGCAATTGGGACAATGAGCAACAAAGGTTCATGCTACGTTGCTGTAATTTAGTTATGAAAATGGAACAGTTTGAAAAGCTGAGGTCTGCCATACAGTTCTAAAACATTACGTGCTTCCAGTCTTCCTTGTTGGTTGATCGAAGGTTTGAAGCCGTCGATCGAGGAGGTGGCGACAGTCACTCATTGTCGGCCGTCGCTGTTGCAGAAGCTGGATGTTGGCGCGCCTTCTTCTCGACACGGTCACCAGGCGAAACGGGCTGTTGATGTGCGCCAGCTAATGCTTCCCGTCCGCGACACCGTGTCAGAAACTATCATAGCAAGTCGAGCGCAATTACATGCTGCCCAACCCCGAAAGCGCGGCAACTCGCGGGAGCGTCACACAACACACCTGCTCCACTGCACTACCCCAGCCAGACTCCCTCTGCTCTGCCCGCGCTCCGTGCGGCAGAATTAACGCTAGCAAAGATCCTAAACACTTTGGATCTCCACACGACCTATCGATGTAATGATTCGATAGCATAGTTTCCCTAGGCCAGACCCAGCGTAAAAATACAAATAATCTTTACACAACAAACCAATTATACATCGACATAAATGCATATATATACAAATAGTAAAACAATTACAATATACAAAGACACAGAAACGTCATATATTCAGGTAACAAAATAAGGAAAAAAATTATAGTACAATAGAGGGAAATACGAGGATATGCATTTCCGGCGTTACAAACTGACATCCGCACTGCAATAATGTCCACACGCTTGACATCGGCGAGGGCGTTATTCACCAACCTGCAACTGAGTTGGGCACTGAACGTGATTGAAAAGAAATACTCCCATATGGCGTGGAGTGTTGTGTGGCAGGCGGCGAGTGCTGCCACTCTTGATATGGACGTTCAGTCAACTTGGTACATAACGGTTACTGGGAAGCAGTTGTGCCAGTCTCGCTTGCATCAATTTCACCTCGCAGACTCTCCATTGTGTGTCACATGTCTAGTGACGGATACGGATCATTATCGCCTTGTCTGAAGATCGGCGAAAGATGTATGACATTTAGTGCGCCAGATGTTTCTTTACCTCACACGCGTGACTTCTGAACGGATAACTGCACAGTCTCTCCTCTGAGTGGATGAGGTATATTTTCCGAGAACAAAAATGAATCCTCTGACATGGATAGGCGCCCACGCCGTGCACTATTTGTTCGGTGGGGATGAGAAGTCAGTCCTCGATTCTTGGCACTGCTGAAACGAACGACACTGCGATCCTACGGAACCCCAGCTACCGGCAGTGTTTCTCAGTCTGTGGAGCGACTTCCGTAACCCACCTCGCAGCTGGATTATCCATGACAAGAGAAGTTGAACCACCAACCCTTTTTGTTAGGACAGAACGACCAAAGGCGACCACGTTGCTACGAGAAGAAATGCATCGTTAATTCCGCAGCACTATGGAGCTTCCTCACGTCGTGCAGGCCGTGGTGGCCGAGCGGTTCTAGGCGCTTCGGCCTGGAACAGAGCGACCGCTACGGTCGCAGGTTCGAATCCTGCCTCGGGGATGGATGTGTGTGATGTCCTTAGGTTTAAGTAGTTCTATGTTCTAGGGGACTGATGACCTCAGATGTTAAGTCCCGTAGTGCTCAGAGCCATTTGAACCATTTGAACCTCACGTCGTAAAAAGAAAACCTCTTTTCCGTCTTTTCCTGTTTAGTAGACGACGAGGACCGACTTTCATTTACCTTCCCCTCGGTATTATGAAGCATGCCATAGCACGCACTTTTGCAACACACTGATTATGGTACAAAAAAAGTTCTCCTTCCTTTGACGAATTTTGGCTCTCTTGGATCCTACGGCTATCATCCTTCTTAGTTCTGAGGGGGAGAATGGGACATCGTGGCCAGACCTCGGGTTGCGATCCTGTCCACTTTGCCCCCGACTCCCCTTCCCCCTCCTCCTTTTTCGGCTTTTTCCGGTAAAGAAAAAGAATGAAAAATCGTGGGGTAGAGTCCCTATGCGGAAATATTTTTGATTTTTCAATTTTTACGTCCCTCGTGTTGCTAATCAAAATAATGATCTGTATACTATATTTATCGTTGCTGTATCTCTGCGATCTGTTTTTATCACCAGGTACGGAATTTGATCAAAAAGCTTCAAAACTGCTCTTCCCTCACTGAAAGAGAAAAAGAAATCACAACCCTCAAAGACTGCATCAGAATGCATCACATTGCCAGTGATTCGTGAAATGATGCGTCACGTGTGGCTTTCTGCCACACTGTGCGATAGAGAGAAGCTTTCATGAACGTAAAGCTAGTATGTTCTTCTGTAGAAAATTGAAAACCACAGAAAATTTGCAAAAATGCGGCGTTTATAACGTGTGTAGCTTACCAAGGAAATTACTGCTTCCCCTGTCTTTATTATGTATATCACAGCAGCACGTGTAACTTATCAACTGTAAAATAATAAAATTGGGGGAGCCGGGCAAGGTGGCGATGGGGG
Source organism: Schistocerca serialis cubense (assembly GCF_023864345.2). Taxonomy (NCBI): domain Eukaryota; kingdom Metazoa; phylum Arthropoda; class Insecta; order Orthoptera; family Acrididae; genus Schistocerca; species Schistocerca serialis. Next base: position 152,093,070 of record NC_064640.1, read on the forward strand.
TTCTGTGGGACATAATGTTCTGGCATGAGGCGCGAAAGCTTTAACTTATTCTCCCTTGAGAGATCAGTCACCCTAAGAATTCTAACGTGTTTACTGTGCCGCTCCGCCGAGTTATAAAAATTTTTGTGGTTTTAGTTACCCTGATGTAGGATACGATGGTAACCCCAAAAGCAAGGTCTCCTATTTCTTTATAAGTACATAGACCTGGGTGAAAGAAGAGGTTCATAACTTTCTGAACAACATGGCGGCGAGCTGGTATGACATGGGCATACAAAAATTGCCACAGCGTCTAAAAAATGCATCGACAGATATGGTGATTACGTCGAAAAATAGCTAAATGTTCAAGCTGTAAACTGATGTAAACCATTGTAGAAATAAACTGGTCTACGTACTTATAAAATAGGAGACCTTACTTTTGGGTTTGCCCTCGTAAGTGGTGTTTGTTTTTAAACTGGAGAAGAAAAGTGACTTAGTCTTTTTAATTAAATTTTGTTGAAATTTTCGTACCTTCACTCTACAATCCTACTTCAGTTATTGAAAGCTCAGTCATACACTAGAGGGTGTTCAGCTGCTTGAATCCGGGAAAAGTGGCCTCGGCACTGCCTTATGGCCACTTTCTGGAGGGGAAAAATGTAAAAGTAACGGTCGAAATAAGGGTGGTACTTACAGCAAGGCTCATTTCAATGAACTAGATGGAGCTAACAAAAAAGAAGAGAAAGTAAAAAGAAGGAAAAATGGAGCGCAGTCGAAGAGAAGATAGGAAGTAAAAAGAAGCCAGCGAAGAGAGCGAAGCGTCATCCTAGGAGAGCTCCTTTTGACGACAACGACAAAGACGGGGATTTCATGTACTGCGAAGAAAAATTTTCAAATCAGAGGCCACAAGAGCAGTGGATTTAGTGCGAATTGTGATCCCTGCGTGTCCACGAACTCTACAGGAGTTGAGGAACACAGTTTTATTTTTATTTTTGAGATATCCAAATAATTTTTATTCGAATCATGTTATACAACAAAATATAATTAGTTCTTTGTTAGAACAGTTTTCATCCTTTATTTTTCAATTTAAGATTAAGCGTTCACTTCACCCGCTCATGTCAGGGAAAGAGGCCGTTGTACATCTTATTATAATCACATCATTTCTGTGCGTTTTCGATTACAAAAAAATGGTTCAAATGGCTCTGAGCACTATGGGACTTAACATCTGAGATCATCAGTCGCCTAGACTTAGAACAAAGTAAACCTAACTAACCTAAGGACATCACACACATCCACGCCCGAGGCAGGATTCGAACCTGTGACCGTAGCGTTCGCGCGGTTTCAGACTGAAGCGCCTAGAACCGCTCGGCCACACAGGCCGGCTTTTCCACTACAACTACTCAACTTAAAATATGGGAATATCTTAGCTTGGCCAGTTTTTACGGCTGTCCCCTGTCTGATTTTATGCATGAAGTTCTCTTGTACGTCTTAGGATATCCCATCCTGTAGGTTTATTTCCAATCCCAAATTTTCGTTGCCCGTTTCTTTTCATATCTTTTGTGAAAGTATTAATAAATACAGTATTTTGAGCCATTTTTCGGTTTATTTGCATTGTAAGTAACTAAAAACTGAAAATGAGTTTCCGTTCAGGGAGCCGACCCCCATGACCCTTTGATCACCATTCTGCACTCTTCCCACTGCTCCAATCTCTGCCTGTAATCTACGCCAAAGAAAAAAAATTCGTGCCTCACCCGAAACGCGATAAGAATGCCATTCTTTTAATAAACGCTAGGCCATCTGAAGCTCCTGCTTTCGTCACGTTCATTGCTGACAAAGCCCTGCATATACAACAAATTTGAACGAAATCGGTGATGATGAGTGCGCACGCTCCCCTGTTCAGTACGAAGGACTACTAGGTTTTGTCCCGCTTCAAATGAATTCTTTTCCGTTTCCTTTTTTTTTAATTCGCTTAGCTTTTTCCCGACGTCAACTGTGCTCTTTTAATGCACCGCTATCCCAGCTGCGTGCTGACAAGCGCAGAGATTTCCCTACTGTCTTATCATTGAACACTGTCCCTCATATACCTCCCCGACCATAACGCTCTTGCATAAAAAATACGGCAGAAACAGCCGTTCTCATTAGAGCAAAACCGTTTCTGTCACACTCCATCGCGTAGCCAAGTTCTCGAAGTCCTTCTCAGTAACAGGAACCCGACTCTGAAACGACCGCCGCATTATATTAGAGAACTAAATAAAATCTCCAGCTTCAGAAGACAGGTAATGGTATATCTGCTAATACGACAATAAGAGTACTATTACCCCTGTACGCACGCCTTACCCTATCCTGACCTTTCTCATCTCCCACTATTCTTAGCCAATGTAGTCTCCATAAATTTCTTTTTCCCACAACATGCTATACCAGAAAACATCTATTTTATAGACATATAAATTCTTTTTATATCTGCCGTTGTCATTACTGTTATTAATGTCACAGTTATTGTCATTATTGTTATTGTTATTATTATTTTATTTTATTATTATTATCACTATTAGTGGCTGCAGCTGCAGTAGTGCAAGTAATGCCAGTATTAACTCTGTTATTTCGTAATCAGTCCATTGCATTCACACTGACACATCACTCAAATTATTTTAATACTAGTTTGTCAAATTAAAACTGTTATTTCTTAGGTAACTATAATGTAATAGATACTGTACGTATGAATCCCTGGTCCGATGTAAGAGAGAGCCTAATGGCCGTAATCAGATCATTTTAAATAAATAAGTAATTGCGTAATGGAAGACTGTGACAACATTTTAGGACTTTCTCCCTTATAAATACCATCGTTATGGCGCAGGTGGTCCGGGACCTTCATGGACTAAGCTAACATCAGTTCGGGTTTATACAGGATCGGCCGATATACAACGGCGAAAATGAGGCGCTTAACGTAGGATATAAATCTCGTCGAGAATACGCAAAATCAATTATGATCGACATCACGAGCGCCTCTCATAATTTACGATGACCTGTATTCTTCACACGACTCGGAAAAATAGCTGCGTCACTCTGACATAGCATCCGGGGTAGTGCAAGAGGCGAATTATCGACTGGCCCCGAGGAAACCACACCATGAAAGCATGCCTGCTGCGAACTCACCCCTTCTCCCTTTGAGGGATAAGATTACTGATATTGAAGTCGACGCACACAGCGATATTCTCTCAGTTTTTTCTGACAAGTGGAGGCCCGGCCCGAGCGAAATGGCGCAGTGGTTAGTACGCTGGAGTCGCATGCGGAAGGACGATGGTTCAAATCCGCATCCGGCTATCCAGGTTTAGGTTTTCTGTGATTTCCCTACATCGCTTCAGGTAAATGCCAGAATGGTTGCTTTTAAAGGGCACTACCGATTTCCTTCCCATTCTTGACACAATACGAGCATGTGCTCCGTGGCCGGCCGAGGTGGCCGAGCGGTCCTAGGCGCTACAGTCTGTAACCGCGCGATCGCTACGCTCACAGATTCGAATCCTGCCTCGGGCATGGCGGTGTGTGATGTCCTTAGGTTAGTTAGGTTTATGTAGCTCTGAGTTCTAGGGGACTGATGACCTCAGACATTAAGTCCCATAGTGTTCAGAGCCATTTGAACCATTTTTATTGTGCTCCGTGTCTAATGAGCACGATGTGGATAGGACGTTGAACCCTATTTTCCTTCATTCCTCAGGGGCTAGTCTTAAGAATATGGCCTGTAGTGTGGCGGGGTGGATGTGAAGGTGTTGTGTATAGAATAATCCTACAAATGCAGCGCACAAGAGTCTATACTGTTCAAAACGCAGATTATCAGGACCTCGAAATTTAACGCTTAAATTAAAGACGACATGAAGATCGCTTGGTCTGTATGTTGATGAGAAACGTAGTTGCTGTGAATACGTGTCAGCAGTAGTGGACAAGATATGTAATGTAATGCACAACATAAATACTAAAGGTATTACACACTTCATGAAGCATAGCTCAGTAACATATCCTCAGCGATGCATTTGCCGGCAGACCGAGTTTGGCAGATTCATCGCAGAACGTCTCCAGTTTACCATAAGAAGTTTAACAACAAATTTTACATCATCATTTCTTACAGTGGCTCAAATGGCTCTGAGCGCTGTGGGACTTAACATCTGAGGTCATCAGTCCCCTAGAACTTAGATCTACTTAAACCTAACCAACCTAAGGACATCACACGCATCCATGCGCGAGGCAGGATTTGAACCTGCGACCGTAGCGGTCGCGCGGTTCCAGACTGTAGCGTCTACAACCGCTCGGCCACACCGGCCGGCTTGTGGCTAAGAGGTCAAGTGTGTTTTCGTAACCATTTACAATTTAAATGGCCTCGTGTACTAATTGTTCAAAATAATTTTAAAAAAGCATTTAGAACAATTACGGAAGTTGTTTTCTATCTACAATAGGGTCTGAAAATGTATTTTTGTCAACATATGGAATGTAGATTGAAGTCACTGCCAACTATAATTGTATGAGTAGGATACCTATTTGAGATGAGACTGAAGTTTTCTTTGAACTGTTCAACAACTGTTTCATCTGAGACCGGGGGTTGGTAAAAGGAGCCAGTTATTAATTTATTTCGGTTGTCGAGTATAACCTCCAATTTATTCCGGTTGTCGAATATAACCTCTCCCCATACTAGGTCACAGGAACTATCAGCTTCAATGTCGCTTATGAACTGGAGCACACATTACATTATTTTTCCTTAAGTTGTGCTTCTAGTTTCTGTTGTAGTGGAGTCATTATAATGACGGCTTATCCTTCCAAAACCTAGGATGCTTTCTCTGTGACCCTGTAAATACCAGAGCTAAACAATGTAGTACAACAACGTACGTTACTAGCATAGCATTCTGTATTACTTCATTTCCTTATTTCTAACATTTTGAAATTGTACGTCGAATTTAAATGAGATGTCAATCATAGATGTTCTTATCTCTATTTAGAGAACGTATTTTCAGTCATGTTTTGAACATTGTCCCGCTACACTTTATTAACTACTGTTTCGCCTCAAGGAATATCGCATTTTAGAGAGTAAATTAGTATGGAGTGCGTTGTTCTTCTTTTCAAACATTCACATAGCCATTACTTCTTTCCTTATTGTCTTTTGGGCATGCAGTTGTAGTAATTAAAGTAGGCACAAATGCAGTGATCAAAAAGAAATTATTAGCGTACATTCGCATTCTCTTTACAGCGTTCCTTCCTTGTTTCTCCAATGGCTATGGACTGTTTCTATCACAATCAGTAAGCGTGAAAGGAAGCTACCGTACAGACAGATGGATCTATATTTATACTTGGCCAAACTAATTACATACTGACATAATCGACGGTATTGCTTTCGTTTCCCAAAAGTTATAAATATTTCGATTTCGGAAACGAGGCTCTGTATTTGGCCAAGGTGTCGAAGAAGAAGGTCCCTTACGTACTGGCTGTATCGAGTAAGATGTGGAGACGGCGGTTTGACAGCTGACAGAAGTAGTACGAGGAAGGGCGTCCATTACCTGAGGGATCGTTACCTGGCGAAGGGGCAAGTGTGGCAAATGATCGGCCTGGCAAATGTCCGGCATTCCTCGGCCACACAGGTCGGCTTTCTTGCAATGGTGCAGGGGAGAGAAGGAGGGCCAAACTACCTGAAAAATAACTTTACACACTATGCTGTATGCTGCATATGTTTATTTGCTTCTCCCTTGGAATTGCATTAGCATATGATAACAAACCACCCAATACAAAGGGTGAGGCAGCTAAGAGAGGCCATATCAGATACAACCAGAAGCAATAAATAAATATGGTGTAATTTTCGTTAATCTTCTGTCAGCAATATATCACCTTTTCTGACGTTCGGAAATAACGCTGAACATTTATACACTACCCGAGAGAGAAAATGAAGCACTGACAGGGGATGAGGAAATGAAATGAGACTCCTCGTGATGGGAGAGTACGTGACGGTATTAACTGTTTATATATGTATCATATTTACCAGCGTGATGTGGCAACCTCTCTGGCGTGGATGCATTCACTAGTTCGGTTGGGCAGGACATCATAAAGCGATTGTATCCTCTCCTACATCTACATCTACGTCTACATTTATACTCCGCAAGCTAAACAACGGTGTGTGGCGGAGGGCGCTTTATGTGACACTGTCATTACCTCCCTTTCCTGTTCCAGTCGCGTATGGTTCGCGGGAAGAACGATTGCCGGAAAGCCTCCGTGCACGCTCGAATCTCTCTAATTTTACATTCGTGATCTCCTCGGGAGGTATAAGCAGGGAGAAGCAATATATTCGATACCTCATCTAGAAACGCACCCTCTCGAAACCTGGACAGTAAGCTACACCGCGACGCAGAGCGCCTCTCTTGCGGAGTCTGCCACTTGAGTTTGCTAAACATCTCCGTAACGCTATCACGCTTACCAAATAACCCTGTGACGAAACGCGCCGCTCTTCTTTGGCTCTTATCTATCTTCTCTGTCAACCCGACCAGGTACAAATCCCACACTGATGAGCAATACTCAAGTATAGGTCGAACGAGTGTTTTGTAAGCCACCTCCTTTGTTGATCGACTACATTTTCTAAGGAATCTCCCAATGAATCTCAACCTGCCAAGCGCCTTACCAACAATTAACTTTATATGTCATTCCACTTTAAATCGTTCCGTATGCATACTCCCAGATATTTTACAGAAGTAACTGCTACCAGTGTTTGTTCCGCTCATGAGGCAAGCTGGTGCACAGCTGTTGTAACTGGTCCTTGATATAAGGGATATTGACTCCAGGACGGAGTTGACGTCCGAGCCATTTTGATAGATTTTATTTATTTATTTACACGTCTAGTTTCGTAGGAGCAAATTGAGAAGCAAATCTCCAAGGTCACGAAGCGTGTCACTACATGAGATTACAACATAAAAGTAATAGCGGCTAAAATGTTTATGAACCCAAGAAAAGTCAAGCCGTAAGTTGAAGTAACGCAGTCAACAAGACAGCGTTGGAACCGCTCGACCGAATGGAAGGAGTGACACATGAGGAAAGTTTTCAGTTTGTATTTGAAAGCGCGTGGATTACTGTTAAGATTTTTGAATTTTTGTGGTAGCTTATTGGAAATGGATGCAGCAGTATACTGCACACCTTTCTGCACAAGAGTTAAGGAAGTGCGTTCCAAATGCAGATTCCATTTCTGCCTAGTATTAACTCAGTGAAAGCTGCCAATTCGTGAAAATAAGCCGACATTGTTAACAAGAAACGACACTAAAGGTTGTATATATTGAGAGGCCAATATCAGAATACCGAGTGCACAGAGGTTCACAAGAGGCTCGTGAATTTAGAGCACTTATTTCCCGAACTGTCCATTTCTGAGCCAAAAATATCCCTTGAGAATGGGAAGAGTTACCACAAAATATAATACCATAGCGAATGAAAATGAGCAAAGTAGACTAATTTTCGAATCCTACGATCAATTACTTCAAATACCGTTCGAATAGTAAAAATGGCCGCATTAAGTCTTTGAACAACATCCTGAACGTGAAATTTCCACTGAACACCCAGATATTTGAACTGTTCTGTTTCACTAATCGTATGTCCATTCTGTGAAAGTAAGACGACGGGTTTTGTTGAACTGTGTGTTAGAAACTGTACAAACTGAGTCTTACTGTGATTTAGAGTTAGTTTATTTGCTACAAGCCATGAACTTATGTCATGAACTGCACTATTTGAAACACAGCCAATGTTGCATACAACATCCTTTACTCCCAAACTTGTGTCATCAGCAAACAGAAATATTTTTGAATTAGCCGTATCAGTAGAGGGCATATCATCTATGGAGACAGATCTGTGAATCGTGCTGGCCAAGGGAGTAACTTAAATTCGCGCAGACAGTCCATATATACACGTGGTATAAGTTTACGAGCATTGTCATGTTGAAAAATGCCACCACGATACTCTCGCATGACAGGTTACAGATCAGAGTGCAGGATGCCCGTAACATACTGCATTTCTACCAGAATTCCCTCAGTCACTGCCCGCTGCAACCTGATGTCACACCCGTTGGCTTCCCACAATATGACGCCAGATGTAACACCGCTGTGCCCCGCCAAAACATTGGATATCTGGACTCTCTCCCCATGTCGCCACGACACACTCCTCGTAGTGCAGAATGGAATTTCGTCGCTGAACGCTGTGCGACGCCATTCATCAGCAGATTATGCTTCCCAGTCACCACACCACTCCAAACCCAGCCGTCAATTTTGTGATGTTAACGGCATTTACACATCTTACTATAACTTTCTAGTAGGGCTGCTGCTAGTCTGCGACCAATCGAGTGGGACGGCGCAGAATGTTGCAGGGAGACTATTACTTGTTTCCTGATGGCAGGCGCAGCTGTGAAGCGGTTACTATGCTACCGGTGTACAGCGTGGCGATCCTCCCTGGCGGTGATAAGATGTGCGTGGCCAGAGCCTTGACGGCGGGAATGACAGCCCTCACGTTACCCATGCAGTCTAACATCGGGCCATTGTCACATCTGAATGCCCACAAATCTGGATATTTCGCGATTCGACCATCCAGCCAAACGAAGACCCACAAAGAAGCCCCTGTGATACTCTGATCGGGTGCTGATAACGAGGTCTCATACGAGTATGCGGCATCCCCGTGTCCTTCAGAGCGATCACTCAAAATCTGACGCTGTTGTCGTGGTTTACGTTATATCCTTCCAAGCATGGTTATAAGTCTAAACACGAACAACACTAATTGACTCTGGTGGCCGTTCTGCCTGTCACAGAGAATTGCAACTCCATCATTTACACACCTACCGATGGTCTGTAAGTGTCTAATGTTACATTGACATCTCCAAGATGTGTCACTTTTTTGCAGGAAGTGTATTTGCCGAATTATGAGAGCGATCATGTCTTTTTCACAGAAATATACACTTTCTGAATGACACTGGAAGGAGCCTTCGAAGAAGACTTCAGATAAATAACTTGTGTAGAACTGTTCCACTGTCAACAGAAGAGGTCGTACAAGAGCCTGTACTACGGTACCAAATGTCAGGAAACCCGTAAATCTGGTAGGATTCTTGAGTTTATCGGCGTGCTTAAAGCCCATCAGTGTCTGCTGTGCTATTGTACCGATCAGTCAAACTAAGAGTTTTCAGACTTTCACAATGTACAAAATAGCCGAAAAAGAGGAATGTCTCCAAACTGTTAAAGCTGAGGTGTCGTTGTCTGCTGGTAGGTATCCTGAGCCTGCCAAGCGCTCACACGGTCAGTCTTTGTAAATATCATCAAAAATTTCAAGAAAGTGCAAATTTGAAGAATAAAACAGCCCAACAAAAAAGAATAGGAACCGATTAGAGAAGAACTACTAATACCTTAGCAGCGGTATAACACGATCGATTGGTTACTGCTAACATCAACAGTATACAGGGGGATCAGTGACATGAGTTTCCTACGGATACAGCATTGCAACATATTTCATCCTTTCCACGTTTAGCTCCATCAGGATTTTCATCGCAGTGTCTGAAAGTCGGTTGGGGTTCTCCGTGTGCTCTCTACAAAAATTGAAAAGTGTTGTTGCTCTTCGATGCAGGATTATGTTTACCGATGAAACAGTATTTACATCCACGTCTTCATTTACATTCCGCAGCCAACCTTACGATGTGTGACAGAGAGTACTACGGGTATCACTAACCTTTCCCCTCTTTACTGAAGCATTCACGAATGGCCAATGGGGAAAATGACAATTGGTGAAGCTCCACATGACATTTAATGTCTCTGATTTCATCATCGTGATCATTTCAAGAAAAGTGTGTGGGAGAATGTAATACGATGACCAACTCTTCTGGGAAAGTAAGCCCTCAAAATTTCGACAGCAAACCTCTACGTGATGCACAACGCCTGCTAAAACCACGAAAACATCATAGGCAAATAAATCTTCGCCATATGGATTCCGGATCAGTTGAACATGCAAGATAGGTCGGCTGAGAGAAGTTTTTTTCTTGTGAATTCCTAAGAGACCAAAATGCTGAGGTCGTCGGTCCCTAGACTTTCACATTACGTAAACTAACTTAAACTAACTTACGCTAAGAACAACACACACACGCATGCCCGAGAGAGGACTCGAACCTCCGGCGGGAGTGGCGGCGCAATCCGTGACATGGCACCTCAAACCGCAGGGCCTCTCCGCGTGGTCGAGAGAGGTAGATGAGCAACAGCTTTGGTGCGGCCTTTTCAAGAATCACGTCTTGATACCCATTTTTTTTTAATGGAGCTCTAAATAGCCAAGTAACAGATCCTCTGCTGCAGTTATTGGAAAACATCCCACTGAACGTAAAGCAATCCATGTGGTACCAAGATGATGGATGTCATGCCAGTTCCACACACATGAGTACATACCTGGCTAACACAATATTTAGAGGTGATATTGTCCGCTACAGCCAGTCAGAAATCGCTCCTCAATGTACACTGCTGAAAAGAATTATGGGAACATGCATTTCAGCCTCTGCCATACTCCTTTGGACAATAACTGAGGACTGGGTAAATTACATAATTATAACTTTATCTTTTACAAATTAAATACATAACAAAACATCATTACATCGTGGACTGTTTACGTAAAAAGAAGTGACGTGTCTGACAGGTGTTGAAAACTAAGTGGGAACAATCATTCTGCCCCTCAATGTGGGTGGTTTTCATTGGAAGTCGAGACCTTCAGTAACATTTATGCCCTCCGCGGGCGTTTATCACTGACTGAAAACTACATGACATGCTCTGTGTAAGTCTATGGATGTCACCCCCATGGTACCCGTTCCCTTTCTCCAAAGAACTCAAGACAGTTCTTAGAGAGTCTGTGGTGGAACACGTATGTCAAGCATGTTCCAGGTGTGGACAATGGGGTTTAGGTCGGGATTCAACGTGGGCCATTCCATTACTTCAGCGTCCAGGCTTCGCAAGGCATACCTTCTGACACACACTACGTGAGTTCCGGCATTAGATGTAATTCAGGGCCACCACCGTACGCAGCAGCCACGACATCGTGCAACAGAGTCTGTTTCATGGACTGTCGGTCGATAAGTTGACCATGGACAACGACAAGATTCTTATGGCTGTCAGTACCGAATCATTCTCACAAAATCACGGAACCTTAGAAATCTGTCGAGTCCCTGGACAACACTTGGCAGACACCGCTCAGCACATATCTCCGCACACGAAGACGGCCATCGCCCTGCATCAGAGGGTATCTGGACTCGTCTGTGAATAACGAGTTTCGCCAATGAATAAATTGGCAGTTGACACGAGAATGTTAGAACTGAACGCCAGCGGCGTGATGCAGTCGTATCAAGAGGGGTACTCGAACAGGACGTCTTTGCCGTAAGGTCCTTTCTCTCAACATGTTCGTTATAGTCTGATCGGACACAGCGGCTCCAGTGGCCCTTCTGAGAGCATCTTGCAAAACTCTGGCAGTTTCCGCAAAGCAGAGATGGCCAGGTATCCGTCTTGACGGGGTTTCAATACGTCAGTGACCTTGTCCAACTTGCCTTGTGTAATGACATGTCTCCCTCTAGCGTATTCTCATCCTATGAATGACATGGAGATGCATTGCCATCTGCAGCAAAACGATCGACAGTCCACCTTTTCTTGATCAAACATACCACCCTTGCAAGATGCACTGCATTACGGTGTCATAATGCACATGCTTAGTTAAATTCAATGACTACAAATGATAGCTGCCCTCTGTGTACCTCAGTAGAAAACACTGGAACAACGTCACTCATTTCCTTCTCAGGGTTCACCTGACACTGTAATGCATAACACAGCCGATTGATGGAAATGGTTCAAAATGTCTCTGAGCACTATGGGACTTAACATCTATGGTCATCAGTCCCCTAGAACTTAGAACTACTTAAACCTAACTAACCTAAGGACATGACACAACACCCAGTCATCACGAGGCAGAGAAAATCCCTGACCCCGCCGGGAATCGAACCCGGATGGAAATGGAAAACGCTTTAAATATGATATCTGTATGGTTAGAAGATTGGTAATTGACCTTAAATAATGAAAAGTGTGAGGCCATCCACATGAGTGCTAAAAGGAATCCGTTCAACTTTGGTTACACGATGAATCAATCAAATCTAAAGGCTGTAAATTCAACTAAATGCCCAGAAATTACAATTTGGAACAACTTAAACTGGACTGTGTTTTACTGGGAGAACACTTAGAAGATGCAACAGATCTACGAAAGAGACTGCCTGCACTACGCTTGTCCGTCGTCTTTTGGAGTACTGCTGCACGGTTTGAGATCCTTACCAGACAGAATTAACGCAGTACATCGAGGAAGTTCAGGGAACGGCAGCACGTTTTGTATTATCGAGAAGTAGGGGAAAGATAGTCACGGACATGACACAGCGTTTAGGGTGGACGTCATTAAACAAAGGTGTTTCTCGTTGCGGTGAGACTTTCTCATGAAATTTCAATCACTAACCTTCTCCTCCGAATGCGACAATATGTTGTTGATGTCAACCTACATAGGGAGAAACGCTCATCACAATAAAATAAGGGAAATCAGAGCTCACACGAAAAGATTTAGGTGTTCGTTTTTTCCGATGTTCGAAAGTTGAATAACAGAGAATTACTATGAAGTTCGTTCGATGAACCCTCTGCCAAGCACTTAAGTGAGATTTGCAGAGTAGCCATGTAGATGAGAATGTTTTTAATTGTAGCCTACACTGAAAGCGAGTATCTCAAGCCAGCATTAAAACCACACATGCCGCCTGTATCAAAATATCTTTAGTATTCTGGACAGTGATACACATGTTCCCCTAATTCTTTTCAACAGTGTTTTTATCCGTTATGGATATCCTTTAGGTGACATGAATTTGGTGTCTCTCACTTTACAGTATATCCACATGGTTTATCCGCTATTGTTCTACTCATGTACCGAGTTCGAAAACTTTTGCTCAGTTTTTAAATTGTGTTCAGGAGGCGTAAGAACATGTCTTGTAGGAAGGTGTCTAACAACAGTGTTTAGCACGACTTCTTTAAAACTGTTAACAAGATCATAGAAGTAGGATATGACTTCCCTTCGTGGTATTATGAGCTGTGATTATGCATGCAACGTCTACGGGGCGCTTTGCTCTGCCGTGCATTCCGCACAGATGCCTATGCGCCTCTTATCGCTAGGCGCTCTCTACAAAAAGGATAATGTGGTGTATAAGGGAGTCATGCACGAGACGCAAGATAAAATATAAGTTGCTTATGTAGTCTTATCTGTATTATAATTTTCCGTTAGATATACTGCTTAGCTTGCACGAAGATACGCTGTATGTTCATATACCTGTTACATCTCTTGATCAAATACCAACAAAATATGTTAACGGATGAGGATTTTTAACAGTAGAGACGTAATGGAAGCTCCTCTTCACTAATCTTGCGGATGGAGAAACGTGATAGAAGTTTTCTGAAGGTATGATTCGTATTAAGAGCTATAGTCTGGATGGCTACACAACACTTACTGTAAGCAAGCTCATCTGATCCGGAAGAGGAGAGGCAAGGTAGACTATATGCGTGTTAACTGAAACTAAAGTGATTTAATGGAGCTATGATACTGTAGAACGCCGAATCGTGGGGACTAAAATTGGAGCGTAATCAGATATGTCCTACTTTTCGCGTGAAACGAAATAACTATGAAAATTCCATTTCGGATAATAACGACGAACAGAATGGTGTAGTAAAGATGTATTCAGTACAACTGACATTTCCCGAGTCTGGAAGTTTTCCTGAAACAGAATTACTTATGGCTGAAACAAATAGTTTTGGTTTTCAGAAAAATTAAAAAGATTGTGAATTAAAACATTTCCAACAATGTGCCGAAAGTTATTAAATACACGATACGAGAACGGTAGACGAGAAGTTAGCTTTATCGTAGTGTTATGCTCAATGAATTATATGCCACTCTGTCTACAGTGCGTATAAAAACGAATTCGAAGCATGAAATCTGATTTCTTTGTTTGTAATGTGTCTAACAATAAAAAGGAAAGTGTAAGAGAGCGAAGTTAAGTGTATTTTCATAGTTTAGAAGACTGTTACGTCAATACGCCGGGGAATATACACAATTTTTCAGTAGCAGAGCTACTTAGTTGCCATGATCTGTGATGCAGAGAAAACGAGTAAGGATTCCAAAAGTAGACAATAACAGTTTTTCCATTGTTGCTATAGGCGAATATTGCAGATAGAGAAAAAATCTGTTCTGAACAAAGACTATGTACACTGGGTCGTTATTGCTTGTTGCAAATAAATAATGTTTGCTTTCATCATCAAGGAAAAATCATAAACAGGTAGCTATCAAGCAGCTGTATAAGCTGGGGACAGAGACGATGAGGAATGCGGAGTAGTCAGGCTAGATAGAGTTGAGTGGGGCAAAATTCATAATTATGGTTAGTACTGTAGCGCTATCCAGAGGTGGTTCCAGAAAGAAACATTTGAAAAAGTGAAGAAGAACAAACCATGAAACCAGAATAAAGTCAGGAACCGGCCATAACTTTTCAGAAATGGTTCATAGCTAAATGAAAACTAGATCAGCAAGACAAATGTCCGGCAATGTGGGAAAAATTGAGGCTGGTAGAAAACGTGCACGAGAATCGTAGAGAAGAACGAGCAGCCAAGTCTAAGTGAAGGCGAAAGCACAAAGCTATCACAACTGATACATCATGTTCAGACGTGCAACCAGGCGAGTGTCTGCCGTCGGGTAGACCGGTCGCCTGGTGCAAGTCCTTTTAATTGATGCCACTTCGGCGACTTGTGTGTCTATGAGGATGATATGATGATGAAGACAACACAACATTGAATCCTCGGAAGGAGAAAATCTCAACCCAAATGGGAATCTAACCTAGGCCTCTCGAATGGCACTCCGACGCACTGACTACTCATCGATTTTTTTAAAGACCTTGCACTTACGAAACTAAGCACTTAATTAACATTTTTTTTCCAGGAAAGAGCGGACGCAGCTTCAGGTTGGGCTGAGACAAGGCCTGGCCATTATGTCATGATGTCTACCCCCCGCCTGTCACTGTTCTGGTCCCTCACGTGGAGATGGTACTACGTTGTTTTTTCCATGTTGTTTTATTATTTTTTATATATTTAATTTTTTCTTGATTTTTGTTTTTATTTGTTATGAAAAGAAAACTTTATAGACAGAAATTCCACAATTCCGGGGTTCAGTAGAAAACAAAATTTATGGCTCTGAGCACTATGGGACTCAACTTCTGTGGTCATAAGTCCCCTAGAACTTAGAACTACTGAAACCTAACTAACCTAAGGACATCACACATATCCATGCCCGAGGCAGGATTCGAACCTGCGACCGTAGCGGTCGTGCGGTTCCAGACTGTAGCGCCTTTAACCGCGCGGCCACTCCGGCCGGCCAAAACAAAATTTATCTCTAGGAAGAACACAATGAGGGAAGGTTCCAAAACAAGGAAAAAAACTGAACTATCCAATTCCTTGACGATTGAAGACTAAGTGCAACATATTCGGAAATGAAGCTCGATAACGTGGAAGCCTCTGCCACATCCAATGAACGTTCAACATATACTGGCAAAACTCGCGGGGTCCGGTATGGTTGTCACATCCAGCTACATAGTGGACATAGTGTCCGAGGAGCCGTACGATCGAATTAATCTTCGTGAAAGGGAAGACGGGTAACTCTGGACACAGAAGATGTCCAACCGAGAGCTATGGAAGCGCACATCAGGTTTATTACGTGTGTAAACTGCAGAATGCGCTAAAGAATGAAGCAGAGGCGGGTACGCAAATGGACGAAGTACGTCAAAACACTGTAATCAGTGTTGAGGCTGTAAAACAGAACCTTTAAACACAAATCCATTCGATCAGGGAAGTAAACTTTGACGAGAACCTTGCAGATGCTGCACAGTGACTCGTCTGCTAGAGGGAAAAAAATGTGACGTCGCCGCAACTAATCTCTGTATGACTCTGAAGGTTTTCATTAGTATTGCCAATTAAAAAAGTTAAACCGATGTTACCCTACTCCCTATCGATGTTATGGGTGATTTAAAGAGCATTGTATCAGATACATGACTGAATTTGGGGAAAATTACTTACATTGTGAACCACTTGGGAGAGAAAGCATATAACTAAAAGGAGATAATGTCATTTCTCGAGTTCGATGCAGACATTGTAGTTAAATTTTGCGAGGCGCAGTTTTACACCATATTTTTAAGGAAAAATACTTGAGACACTACATCTGCATCTACATGCATACTCTGAAAATGCGCCTAGCAGAGGGTTCATCGAACTACCATGACAACCTTTCTGTATTATTCCACTCTCGAATTTCTCGCGGAAGAATGAAAATCTATATCATTCTATGCGAGCTCTTATAGCCCTTATTTTATTGCGATGATCGTTTCTCCCTATGTAGGTCGGCGTCAACATAACATTTGGGCATTCGGACGAGAAATTTGATGACTGAAATTTCGTTGGAAGATCCCTCCGCAACGAGAAACGCCATTGTTTTAATGAGGTCCACCCCAAATCCTGTATCACGTCCACGACACTCTGTCCTATATTTTACTCTCTTGGGAAGTTTAAAGAATTTCTGGAAACTGAATTAGAGATGTACGTAAACAGAGGAAGACCGGTGGCCTTGATAATCGAATCTGTGTATCAGCTGCCGCAGCTTGGTGGCGCAATAGGAAGAGAAGATAGGAGACCGGGCATTAGACAACATATCGAAGAAGGTATTAGCATACGATCCGACAACGTCACGGAACGGGATCAGAATGATTATTAGCTACCAAATTACGAACTCGGCAACAGAGAGAACTAGGACAACACACGAAGTCGGCTTAGCGGGAGCCACCAGCGCAGTCGTCATATCTACGGAGCTCCCGAATAGCGCTCCAACTTGTTAGTGGAAATTCCCAGTCTTCCATTAAATGGATTCAAAATAATGGACCCCGTGGGAGCGCAGAGTAAAGCTATTAAACGTCAAGTGTTGTTGAAAGTTGATACTCTAAGCTATGTTTATAAAGAGGATACAGAGATAGTGCAAAATTTATGAGAAGAGCCAGTACCAGTGGCTAATGGAATGCCAGAAAATAAAGGTTGAGATGCATTTTGAGGCCAAAGGACAAAAACTAAGAACAGAGACTTTAAATCTATGAGTTTATTTAGTGAAAGTACAGTCACAGGCAGCAGCAGATGGCCTATACTTATTTATGCAACAACTACTGAAGACCAGGGTGGTTATGACGACAACATAGGTGTAACAGACGAGAGTCAAACAAGCCGATTTACAGTGAGGGATACAGTGGCAACCAGAGAAGAACAAATCTAAAATGGTTCAAATGGCTCTGAGCACTACGGAACTTAACTGCTGAGGTCATCAGTCCCCTAGAACTTAGAACTACTTAAACCTAACTAACCTAGGGACATCATACACATACATGGCCGAGGCAGGATTCGAACCTGCGACCGTAGCGGTCGCGCGGTTCCAGACTGTAGCGCCTAGAACAAATCTGCTAGGATCTTGGTGATGTAAGCCATACTAGTTAAATAACGACGGGAAGGATATCCAGCTATAATTAAGGAACAAGAACCTATCTTCTAAGTAGCCAGGAGTCATCAGACGTCCATCATATAAAATAAAAATTAAATCGTGTGAATCACTATACAGATTAGTATCCGGTACCTCAGGGCAAACCAATGTCGAAGAACGTGAATTGCTACAAATCCTACAGGTATACGTTACGTACAAGGAGCCAATGTAACATTCCGTAAAATGGTGATAATGCAGTTGTACTGCACACTCGCTACGCTAGTCAAAAATATGAACAACATAAAGGTGATCTGAAGCCAGTGAACTGTTCTGTAGATTCTAAAGAGAAGTTGTGCTTACCCTTTATTTAATAGCGGGCTATTGCCATCACAAGAATGAATACAATATAAAAACTTGCCTTTACAAAGTTGGATGCTATTATTACACATTGTTATTTTTGTATTCTACGTCTACATCTACATCCGTACTCCGCAAGCCACCTGACAGTGTGTGGCGGAGGGTACTTTGAGTACCTCTATCAGTTCTCTCTCCTTTTCCAATCTCGTATTGTTCTTGGAAAGAAAGGTTGTCGGTATGCCTCTGTGTGGGCTCTAATCTCTCTGATTTTATCCTCATGGTCTCTTCGCGAGATATACGTAGGAGGGAGCAATATACTGCTTGACTCCTCGGTGAAGGTATGTTCTCGAAACTTCAACAAAAGCCCGTACCGAGCTATTGAGCGTCTCTCCTGCAAAGTCTTCCACTGGAGTTTATCTATCATCTCCGTAACACTTTCACTATTACTAAATGATCCTGTAACGAAGCGCGCTGCTCTCCGTTGGATCTTCTCTATCTCTTCTATCAACCCTATCTGGTACGGATCCCACACTGGTGAGCAATATTCAAGCAGTGGACGAAGAAGTGTACTGTAACCTACTTCCTTTGTTTTCGGATTGCATTTCCTTAGGATTCTTCCAATGAATCTTAGTCTGGCATCTACTTTACTGACGATCAACTTTATATGAACATTCCATTTTAAATCACTCCTAATGCGTACTTCCAGATAATTTATGGAATTAACTGCTTCCAGCTGCTTACCTGCTATACTGTAGCTAAATGATAAAGGATCTTCATTGCTATGTATTCGCAGCACATTCCGCTTGTCTACATTGAGATTCAATACCCATTCCCTGCACCAAGCGTCAATTCGTTGCTGATCCTCCTGCATTTCAGTACAGTTTTCCATTGTGAGATGGTACCTGATGCCATGTTGTCATTATGTGGATAAACTACAGCACATTATACACAGGTATGTCGACAATAAAATCATTTACACTTAAAAAGCACCTTGTGCAGATTGGCATGCTCGTCTATATAACATTCATAGAGGGTTGTTACTTCTTAAAACTCTAGATATACAGTAAAATGCACATTTTTACATCTGTTTTCGTTTGTGTGACATGTTACATGTACGTTTGGTTGATCCAAGATATATGTAACATGTCACGCAAATATAAACATATGTAAAAATGTGCTTTTCACTGTATACCGGTATAGAGCGTTATAAGAGTTAACAAACCTATGTAAGTGATATGTACGCGAAATGCCCATGTGCAAAAGGTACTTTTTACCGATAAATCGTTTCATTTTCGACAAACCTGTGTAAAGTTTATTATATCGTATCCACCATAATGACAATACGGCACGAGGTACTAACTCACAATGGGAGATGTTTTATAAGAAAAAACGTTTTTAAGACCAGAAAATGACAGCTACAACTGTCGAAACCGTTTGTCAACAAAAAAGACTAATTTGTGCAGTCGCATCTTTAGAAAATTTTATTCCAAGTAATAAATTGATCGCTTTTTTGAGTTCTCAATAGGTGAAAAAACTTAATAGAGTCCTATCTGAAGATTTGCTAAGCTGGATGACTGTAATTGCTGATGACATCGTAAAGTCAATGAATACTTGGCATTAGCACCTTAAGTCATGAAGGAAATCATTTTGAAAATTCATATTATAGAAATAATGCTGAACTTAAAGATATCAGAATTTGGTACAGAGAGACAACCCTTTTGGTATGTATTAGTCATCTAAAACGGCATCAAATCGGCAACAGATGGCTTACAGAGTCACTATGGAAGATCAGGATGGCTATCGCGATGAGATAGGTGCAACAGACGAGAGTCTAACGAGGTTCAAATGTGCTTGTACAAAAAATCATTAAGTGCCTTTATGATACGTTGTGCTTTTCATGGGAGACTGAGCAAACATCAAATACAGAAATGTTGCATCACATCTTTAAAAATAATATGGAGTTGTGGACTGAAGAATTTGACGAGGGGATTCAACAAATTAAGGACAAACCGAGCGATGTGCAGATCTTATTAAAGCGTGGTTTATTCCAAAACTTTTGCCTCTCACATGATAAATCAGTGAATGAGCTTAGAATGCAGTTACATTAAACAGGGGAGGGTCCAGAAAAAGGAAGAAATGAGACCATAGGTGTTGGTTGTAAAATGTTATTACAGTGGACAAGAAAGTAACTGGTGACTGAGTAGTAAGCTGTAGATTATTTATACGAAGTCTGCTTTTCTAATTTCCTCACAAACGTCACTATATTAACCCGTCATGTAAATTAGTTGCGCAATACCACAAAACATTTGGAACATGAGAAGGTTTTTCCAACGTTTTTTAGTGTATCATTTAGACGTCACCAACAAATCCATGGTTACTACTTCAAAACACAATTATTGTATGGTCGCCCAGTGATCTTCTGGTAATTAAATAATGTGCTGCTAGCAACAGTCCATGCTGCCGGTGCCGTGCAATAGAAGGGGATCGGTTATTCAGTCGATTGATGTGATTTACACTTCAGCACGTCATGGTATGCCCACGAATATCTTTCCTTTATTTAACGTACCTGCCGGCAGGGGTGGTCGAGCGGTTCTAGGCACTACAGGCTGGAACAGCGCGACCGCTACGGTTGCAAGTTCGAATCCTGCCTCGGGCATGGATGTGTGTGATGTCCTTAGGTTAGTTAGGTTTAAGTAGTTCTAAGTTCTAGGGGAATGATGACCTCAGAAGTTAAGTCCTATAGTGCTCAGAGCCATTTGAACCGTTTTTAACGTACCTGTTGTTGACAGTTCTAGTATACTGCTTTGTATAATTTCTAGAATTTTGAAAATCACCATTATGATTAGTATCAGCTACATTTAGTCGACATTCATACTAATCACAGCCCACTCCACATCTATATTCCACAAGCCACCTTATGGTGTGAGGCGGAGGTTACGTCGTGTATGATTTTCCTGTTCCAGTCGCGAATAGTTTGTGCGAAGAACAATTGTTGGTAAGCCTCTGTGAGACTTCACCTTCGTGGTCTTTCTTCTAGAAATCTCCGCTCTTGGACAGTGAACCACCCCATGATGCAAAACGCTTTTCTTGTAAAGTCTCCCACAGGAGTTGCATCTCCGAGTCGCTTTCGCGTTCAGTAAATTAATATGTAACAGACCCAAGACTGACGAGGAATATTGAAGTAACAGTGGAGCGAGGTATTTGTAAGGTCCCTCTTTCGTGCGTGTACTACAGTTAGTGATGATTCTTCCAACTAATTGTTTGCTTTACTTGCGATTTATTTATGTAATTGTTCCGCTTCAAACCTCTCTGTTCGCGTACTCTCAGATATTTAATGGATGTGACAGCTGTAAGTGACTCTTCTGGAGTCGTGTAATCATACGGTACGTACAGGGTGTTTATAAATGAATATTGGGGTTTTAACGCTTTATAATATTTATTATATTAGAGTTATAAATGATACGTCAAATGAAAGAGCAACTCAAACAGTTTTACCAAGAACCTTATAAATGTTCAACGTGAGCATCATTTGTCACACGGCACACATCAGGTCTATAGCCGAGCGTAGATATGCGGCAAGGGGCTCAATGACAGGGCTTGCTTTGCATGGCCTCCACGTTCACCAGACCTAACGCCATGCGATTTTTTCCTTTGGGCTCCATCAAGAATCGTGTGTACGTGTCTCCGCTACCAGCAGACCTCCCTGAATTAAGAAACCGGATTGAGGCAACTGTTGCTACAATCACTGAAGAGACACGTATCAACGTTTGGGAAGAATTCGGCTATAGACTTGTGTGTCGTGTGACAAATGGTGCTCACATTGAACATTTATAAGCTTCTTGGTAAAACTGTTTGAGTTGCTCTTTCATTTGACATATCATTTATAACTATAAGTTTAATGTAATGAATATTATAAAGCGTTAAAATCCCGATATTCATTTATAAACACTCTGTATATTACATTCGTTTACGTTGAGGGCGAGCTGCCAATCCCTGCAGCAAGCATCAGTTCTCTGAAAATATTCCTATATTTCGCTTCAATTTTCTGGCGTTGCGACTTCTCTGCATATAACAGCATCATTTGCGAAAGGCTCAGGGAATTTCCAACGTTATGAACTTATTAGTTTATATTGTTGCGAAAAGAAATGGTCCTACGACACTTTCTTGCTGTATGCTCGAAATAGTTTTTACACCATTTATTTTTTCTCAGTTAAGCATGACACGATTTGTTCTGTTTGTTAGGAATTCTTTAGTCCAATCAAACGGCTTAGCCTGCCGCTATGGTAGAGTGGTTCTAGGCGCTTCGATCCGGAACCGTGCGGCTGCTACGGTTGCTTGTTCGAATCCTGCCTCGGGCATGGATGTGTGTGAGGTCCTTAGGTTAGTTAGGTTTAAGTAGTTCTAAATCCAGGGGACTAATGACCTCAGATGTTGAGCTCCATAGTGCTCACAGCCATTTGAACAAAACGGCTTATCTGATATTCCTTACGCTCGTATTTTGTTCAGTAGGTAATAGGGCGGAACTGTATTGAACGTCTTCTGGATGTGGAGGAACACAGGATTAACACGACCTCCGATATTTACTGCCTTTTGGGTCTCCTGGGCGAATAGAACGCGCTAGGTTTCAATCGATTGTTATTTTTGGAATCCACGTTGATTCCTACCGAGGAGACTATTAGTTCCGAAGAAATGAAAATAAATCGCGTTCCAGAGTCCTACAAAATAATGACGTCATCGGTATAGACTTATAGTTTTCCGCGTCTGTTCAATGGATCTTCTTCATAACGAGAATGATCTTTGCATTTCCCCAATCACTAGGGATGTTACGTTATTTCATTGACTTACGATACTCTGTTGCTGGAACAGACGCAAGTTCTTTCCCATACTCTATGTTGAATCGTGTTGGTATTCAATCAGTTCCAGTCGTCCTTGTGTTTCAGTTCATTTCCTTTCTGGCAGTCACCTATTTTGATATCTGTCACTTTGACGTTCGTGTGACGATTTAAAGAAAGAGACATATTACAATCTTTCATAGTGAAGAATCAATTCTGGAGAAAGGATTTTACTATTTCGGTCTCCTCTCTGTAATGCTCAGTTTCGATGTCACTGAAACCACAAAGCATCTGGACAAATGGCTTTGACCCTTTTGACATGTGGTAGAGATTCATTTCCCTCTTCTCCAAGTTCATTTACGACTGTAGTATTACATAATAAAGCAACTTCAGGTAAGAATAAATTACTGTTTGAAGAGGTTGAAAAAATTAGGCAACCAGTTGTAAACCTGTTTATTTAGCCCTTGACCTAGGTTTCGATATTTATAAAAATATATTATTGAGAAGGAGTGGACCCTAAAAATTTTTATAAACGCTTACAAACTATTTTACATACGTACCAAAATATTAATAATAGAAAAAATCTATGGGGCAAGCGTATTACTTGTTACATCACATGATGGTAAATTACATTAGCTGAAGTCGAGCGGCTCTTATCATATATAAAAGTGATATTAAAACGAGAAGCATCACGTACCATGGCTTAAGATAGCAGCCAGATTACATTCGGCGTACATAGAATGAATGCAAGAATGCATTCGTATAGTGATAAAGTCTCTTGTCTACATAAAACCATAAGAGAAGTCCAAAGAATAAAATATTTGCGTAACATAAGTATTCACCATGCCAGACACATTGGTCAGTTTTTGAAAGGTACAGGATCAAGCGATAAGGAAAAATTGGCATGCAGAGGGCGCTAAATACATGCGCCTAACAACTACGCCTTGCTTGTGTCAAGTAACAGCATTTTATATTAATGTATGAATGTAAATTTCTTCTACAAGGCTACTAATAGTGCAATAAATTTACCGATATACGTTACGTCTACATTCTCTTATGCTGTCAGTGTAATACTGTACATAAATTCAGAGTGCATAAACTAGGGTTCTGTTTACAAAGGACCTCTGTTACAAATATATGGGTAAAGATGAGCAGATATGGACTAAAACAACCTCACTAAAAAGAGAAACTTCCGCTCGCCACTACGGTAGCTTAAGCGATAAATGAAGAATTGAAATGCAGTGGGTGCTATAACATGAGCGTAAGCACATAAACGTTTTGTAGATGATTTTATATTTAATGGATACCTTAAAAATTATTGCATTTATTACTGGCCCTCTATAAGTGATTGTTATTTTGCTTTAATGTAAAATTACGTTACTTGACACAAGGGAGACGCAGTGCTTACGCTCACTTATATAGCGTCAATTGCGTTTCAATTTTTCCTTTATCGCTTAAAGTACTGTAGCGGTGAGCGGAAGTTTCTCTTTTTAATGACGTTGTTTTAGCTCATATCTGCTCTTCTTTCCCTATGTATTTGTGGCAGTGGTCCTTTTAAACAGAACTCTAGTGTCTGCAAGCTAAATTTACTTACAGTATTACTCTGTCAGCCAATGTGTAAGAGATTTATTCCACTATTAGTAACCCTATAGAAGAAATTTTCTTTCTTACTTTAATATAAAAAAAAGGATGTTACTTAAACACAAGGAAGGCGTAGTCCTTACGTGCATGTACTTAGCACCCTCTGCATACCAGTTTTTCCTTATCGCTTGAGCCTGTACCTTTGAACAACTGGCCACTGTGTCTGGCATGGTGAATACTTACGTTATGCAAATATTTTATTCTTTGGACTTCTGTTATGATTTTATGTAGAGAAAAGCCTTTACTAGTGTGCGAATGTGTTCTTGGATTCATTCTGTGTACGCCGAATGTAATCTGGCTGCTGTCTTAAGCCACGGCATGTGATGTTTCTCGTTTTAATATCAATTTTATATATGACAAGAGCCGCTCGGCTTCAGCCAATGTAAATTACCACCATGTGATGTGACAAGTAATACGCTTACTTCTCAGGTATTGTTCCATTATTAATATTTTGTTACGTATGAAAAGTAGTTTATGAGCGTTTATGTACATTTTTGTATGTTTGCTGTTGGTCCGGAAGCGAGAGGAGAAACGGCTGAGCGAGCTGAAGGGACGCTGTCGTGGGCGGAAGATGGAATGAAGGGATATCCCTGGGTTTGGGAGGAATCGATTCGTCCATATACCTGAAGTGGTAAACACATAGAATAGTGCGTCAGTAAATGTACCTTTGAATTGATACAATAGACAGTAAAATTCTCTAATTGCTGATTCGAGTGAGAATAAGCGTACAAGCGTTCGTCACAGTCGGTGTTAACGAAAGTATTTTAATCACGTTACTTCAGAAAACGACGTATCTTGTGTTAAACGTGGGGGAGCTCATTAATTGGGGTAGCTGTCCCTTGTCCTGGTGAGATTGGGACTAATTTTGGCCGAGAGCAGCCCGTGTCGAAATCCTCAGTTTAACTGATGTTGCAAAGTGACTTATGGAATATCGCATAGGAAGTGACTCTGGATGGTGAGGAAAAGCTCAGTTTTTAATTATGCCAATAGTTACAGGTTTAGATGCCGTTACATAATGATGAGAAAAGTCCACACGACTCTATTGCGACACGGATCGTTATGGTAATGGTAAGTAGTTATATGTTAACGATCCTGGTGCAGAATATTCCCAGCATTGTTTAGACAATTGTTCACTTTCTTGTAACTATAACTGAGTGCGTAAAAGTAACACAATCAAATGGGTATCCTTACGTGAACAGTGCCAAACTGAATTTCGGTATCCTTGTGCTTAACGAGTTATGTCACACATGGTAGAAACCTGTAACGGCTCTGGTTAAATATGTGTGAATAATGCTCGCCTACGTATTTATTTTCCACAGGTGTCGCGAATTCGTAAAGCGTGCTTTGGGATGAGACTAGCTTTTCATATGTGGCTCCTGTGACGGCTGCATGAAGTCTGGTATTATGTACAGATCGCTTTGATTCGAAATATGGTACTCAACAATATAGTCTCTTTTTACCAGACGAATTTAGTATTTATCTGCTAGCCAGTCTACCTGTTCCTGGCCTCAGTGTATAATAAGAAGAGGCATAAAGTCAGAGAGCTCATTCATTGAAAGTGAAGCAGGTGAGTTTTAGACGTTAAAAGTGTCACCGAACACGCAGACTCGTTCAACAAAACAGGTGCGTGAGAGTCAGAGTGTTACTGTGCGTCCCTGTAGCTTGATTAATCATCACTGCAGATTGCTCTTTTATATGCACACATCAAAAAAACCTGTGCATCACCCGGTTCCCAGAAACATCGAAGATAGACGATGACTGTGGACATTGTATCACAGACAGTCACTCTGACTGTTCAGAGAAGTCACTAAACCCACCCAAAGATGTAAACAACCATACATGAGCAGCGTCTATTAGACGGAGGGGCTCCAACAGCCGATCAGTTCCAGAAATTCCACCAGGAATGGGATACACGGCTCGTGTTGTCTGTAGTTCAACCATACCTAGACGGTCAGTACCGCGGTCCGATCGCGTCCGCATTGTTACTCTGTGCCAGAAATGGTTCTCAACAAGGCGTCTCGGAGGGAACCAAAGCGATGTTGTTCGACATGGAGGAGATGCAGAGAGACAGGAACTGTCGATGACACGCCTCTCTCAGGCCGCCCAAGGGCTGCTACTTCAGTGGATGAACGCTGCCTGCGGCTTATTGCTCGGAGGAACCCTGACAGAAACCCCACCATATTGAATAATGCTTTTCGTGCAGCCACAGGACGTCGTGTTACGAGTGAAACTGTGAGCAGTAGGCTGCATGATGCTCAACTTCACTCCCGACGTCCATGGCGAGATTCATCTTTGCAACCACGATACCATGCAGCGCAGTACAGATGGGCCCAACAATATGCCGAATGGACCGCTCAGGATTGGCGTCACGTTCTCCTCATCGATGAGTGTCGCATATGCCTTCAACCAGACAATCGTTGGAGACGTGTTTGGAGGCAGCCCGGTGAGGCGGAACGCCTTCGACACATTGTCCAACGAGTGCAGCAAGGTGGAGGTTCCCTGTTGTTTTGGGGTGGTATTATGTGGTGCCGACTTACGCCGCTGGTGGTCGTGGAAGGCGCTGTAACGGCTGTACGATACGTGAATGACAACCTCCGACAAATAGTGCAACCATATCGGCCGCATATTAGGTAGGCATTCGTCTTCATGGACGACAATTCACGCCCACATCATGCACATCTTGTGAATGACTTCCTTCCAGATAACGACATCGCTCGACTAGACTGACCAGCATGTTCTCCAGACATGAACCCTATCGAACATGAATGGGATAGATTGAAAAAGGATGTTTATGGACGACGTGACCCACCAACCACTCTGAGGGATCTACGCCAAATCGCCGTTGATAAGTTGGACAATCTGGACCAACAGTGCCTTGGTGAACTTGTGGATAGTATGTCACGACGAATACAGGCATGCATCAATGCAAGAGGAAGAGCTACTGGATATTAAAAGTACCGGTACAGCAATCTGGACCACCACATCTGAAGGTCTCGCTGTATGGTGGTACAACATGCAATGTGTGGTTTTCATGAGCAATAAAAAGGGTGGAAATGACGTTTATGTTGATCTCTAGTCCATTTTTCTGTACATGTTCCGGAACACTCGGAAACGAGGTAATACAAAACTTTTTTTGATGTGTGTGGAAACACTGTATTCGTACTTTTCTTCTAACTTGTAGAAAGTTTTGTAATATTAGTTTGTAGATGAAAAGTCAAGGTTCATTGATTTATCCTAAGGACAATTCCTTAAAAATTTTATAACTTTCAGTGGGTAAACTTCCTATACATTACTGGAGTCAGCTATAGACAACAAGTGAGTGTAACTGAAGTGCAGCAACTCACGAAGTTGCAGTGTGGGCCGTAGTTATCGCATGGCAATGGAACTTGGAAGATATGCGGAACTGATTTATGCTTAAAAAATTAGTTCCATTTTGGCCACCGGGTACAAATCTGGTGTTGTACAGCCTATCGACGTCTCCGGTTCTCATACTGAAGCTTGTGTAAGTGGCGCTTAATAGCACAATTGACGTTACGCGTTTCCACTTCTTTGACCTTTTCTATCAACGTCCGTTCCTAATCCATTACATATGGAACCATGTCTATAAGTCTGCCTTACATACATATCGCCAGATTTGCACCTGGTGGCCAGAATTGGAGCTAACGTTTTTACACATTATTCGATTCCGCATTACCGTATTGCGATATCTACGAAATTTCGCTGCCATACGATAATTTCAGCACACAATGGACCCCTGTGAGTAGCTGCACTTTAATTGTAACCACATGGTATTTACGATACTGCAATGCCATTGTTATTCCGAATTACGATACAAAGTTCCTTCGAACATGTCCGAAGGAACTTTGCATCGTAGTAACACAGGCACTGCAATATCGCATTTATCCGTCGAAATCGGACAAGTGATTTCCAAGTAAAATGTCTCCTTTGTACGGGAATACACATGATGGATGTAGGAGTAGACATTGTAGACATATGGTTGACGACATATGGAATTATGGGTCTAACTGGGGGTCGTGATCGGATAACCAAATGGTAAAGGCGACCGCTGGCGGTAAATGGAAGTTCAGGTTCGAATCCGGTCCGGCACAAATTTCCAATGCCGTCATTCCAATATTCCAATACAGCTGATGGGTTATCCATAGACATATCGTCTGTTTAAAGTACCTGGTATTTATGTTGATCCTTAATGTTTTGTAATAACACCCATCATTGATTATGAATTCCTGTTTTTTTTGTTTTTTCTTGTTTTTGTTTTTACGAATACTTCTACATATTTTTCTCTACCACTCAACTGTATCTGTTCCTTGTTCCACCTGGTTGCTTTCCTATCTCTCCTGGCAATTCCCAACATGCATCTCAACATTCGTTGAGAAACCTGGAGACTGATAATAGATTTCTTATTTTAGAAAGTCTCATACGCTGTGAACGTATACTTCTCGTTTTAGTGAAAGTTTGCAATAAACCAGTATTGCTGTTCTGTTTATTTCTTTTCCTGTTCAAATGTGTGTGAATTCCTAAGGGACCAAACTGCTGAGGTCATCAGTTCCTAAACTTACACACAACTTAAACTAACTTAACCTAGAAACAACGGAGAGGCTCTGTTTCCGCTGTAGCCGCAGTGGTCCACAACCCCACGACGACCACCGCAATCCAGTTCAACCCTCCGCCGCCCCACACTGAACAACTCTTTCAGGGTTATTGTGCGGTTAGACCCCCGGTGGACCCCTCCAGGGAACGTCTCACACCAGACAAGTGTAACCCCTATGTTTGCGTGGTAGAGGAATGGTGGTGTACGCGTATGTGGAGAACTTGTTTGTGCAGCAATCGCCGACATAATGTAGCTGAGGCGGAATAAGGGGAACCAGCCCGCTTAGTGTAAACTTCTTTTTATTTACAGGAAACGCACAAATGTATGTTGCAGTTAGGAAACATTGCAGTCATAAGTGTCTTTGTGTCCCTTTAGGCCCGCATTCACCGAGGCCTAAAAACCATCCTCAGGCTGGCCGGCTCACCGGACCTCGACCCAAGTCCGCCGGGCGGATTCGTGCCAGGGACCAGGCGCTCCTTCCCAATCCGGAAAGCTGTGAGCTAGAGCGCACGGCTAACCGGGAGGGTTAACTTAACCTAACTTATGCTAAGAACAACACACACACACACACCCACATGCCCGAGGGAGGACTCGTACCTCCGGCGGGAGGGGCCGCGCAATCCGTGACATGGCACCTCGAACCGCGTGACCACTGATCATTGAGTGCTTGCCTACAGTATCCTCAAACACAAAACCTCCCGTCGGCAACGAAGTCATTAGTGATGCAGCACAAGCCCTTATTAGTTAAGGATGGGGAAGGAAATCGGCCGTGCTCTTTCAGACGAACCATACCGACACTGGTCTGTAGCGATTTAGGGAGATCAAGGAAAACCTAAATCTGGATGACTGGACGCGATTTCAACTGTTGTCCTACCTAATGCGAGTCCATTGTGCTAACCAATGCCCCGCCTCGCTGTGCGGTTCGTAAAGGGCATGACAAAAGAGTCAGCATCCATTATTGCAACGTACTGTCAAGCATTCAGCCTCCTCTCAACAATAGCTATAAGAGTCCTGCCGTAATTTCCATTCGCTCCCCACCCATGATTCCAGGAGTAGGAGAGGCAGGGTGCTCGGGAGTCGCTGCTTCCTGTGCCTTTTAACCAGGTCGTCTAGGGAAACGTGAGTGTTGGAACTGACTACTAGAAATACAAGCGAAACCCATCTCGGAACATGACAGAATGCCTCTTTATATCCTTGTAGAATGTAGCTTTACACTGTGCTAGTCTGTGTAATTTGTTATTTGATGCCAACCAGTGCGCAGTCCTTCAGGAAGTATTCGTTTGTACAGAGTACCTCTCGTCATCACTGGTTCTGAAGGCAACTGTGTGTGAGATTGATCAATATTGTGCTCGCATGTGCGTCATACCCATGATTCGATCTTTTCCGAAGTCCGAAAAACTGCAAAAAGCCATTCCTCTGAACATGCACGTGTTGCTCTCCCCATTAGAAAAATTTCATTAACGTTCGACACACCATTTTTTATCTGTGGAATTGGCTTTTCTTGTACTGAAAATCAGCTCTCTTGAGCATGAAATTTTAATAAAGGATGGAAATACTGGAGTACCATTATAGTAGCGTTTGGCCTAGGTGTTCACGCTGTAATACTTTCCATTTCCATCAGTGTATATACACTTTTGTCGGTTTTTCTGTATAGGGTTCGGTTGTGAAGGATAACCAGCTGTTACGTATTTTAACTCTTCAGAACACTTCGTCAGTACAAAAATTTTATATAAATATCTCTTTGCCGAAAAGTAATAGCTCTTTCGTACTTTCCCGTGAATAACGGTAGTAAACTTATGAGTGTATTGTAGACTTTCTGCTGAATGAATAGTATGTAGTTGAAGGGGGTTGTGAGTCCATCTATGTTGAAAGCGCAGGATAACTCTAATAAACTGGACTGTTCTGTATAATTCGGATGCAGTCGGATGTGAAACCTCAAATCTGTTATTGATGTTGGTGATTTTAGAGAGCGGGCTGGTGTGGCCGAGTGGTTCTCGGCGCTTCAGTTTCGAACCGCGCGACCGCTACGGTCGCAGGTTCGAATCCTGCCTCGGGCATGGATGTGTGTGATGACCTTAGGTTAGTTAGGTTTAAGTAGTTCTATGTCCTAGAGGACTGATAACCTGAGATGTTGAGTCTCATAGTGATCAGAGCCATATGAGACATTTTTCTTTGATTTGACAGACAATTCCATTTTTCGATCGAAAGAATCATGTTGTGTTGTTACTAAGACTGTACATGCTGTTAGTGCTATCCGTATGGAGTGATAATAGAGGCGGTAACACTACATTTGGCAGCGAATAAGAAGGATGATTGGTAAGTGTTGATACATAGGTATGTGAAGTCTGTAAGGCTGTACAGGCGGGGGATTGACACCAAGAGTGCCATTGTTTGTTTGGTAAACATAACCAGCAGCAGATTCTGTTTGGATAGTTTGCAGAGTTTGTTGAACTGGAACGAAGTACTACAATTTTCTTTTCTAATGCAACACGTTAATGTTAGCAATTAGCTCTCACTCTGCTTTGCAGCAATATGCAATGTACATGCTGCAAGAAAGACTGGACTATACATGACACGACTTGCGCATCTACAGACGTACCTGAACGGCGGTGGAATTGAAGTGCACTGAAGCAGGGACGAAAATTGGTCCTCTGATTGGCTGGATGACGTAAGCGCAGACAGCCTGCTATTAGGCTGCTGCCGACATTCAGCGCGCCAAACTTTTCGCTGTTCGCTCGTCGCTGGAACGAAGCTTTGCCAAAGAGGACTGCGTCGATGTGAATCTGCTTTAAGTGACGCTTATTTCATTCCTTTGTTTTGTGCAAAAATTGTAGTTTGTGAAAAGCGTTATTACTACGGTGTTCTCGATCGTGATCTCATTTCTGACTCTGAACGAACGAATGAGGTAGATTCCATGTACAAATGAGCGACTAATGACCGCAAATTTGCGATAATCGAGTAGTCACGCAAGGAAATTTTAAACTTTTCGCAGTAAAGATGTATTTTCTTGGTGGTAAAAAGGCCACCTTATCTCTGTCATCATCACCAAAAGGAATCTGTTGAACTGTTCCACTATATAGACGCCATTATCTTACGTTAATGTTAGCTTAGTGTAAACTTCTTTTTATTTACAGGAAACGCACAAATGTATGTTGCAGTTAGGAAACATTGCAGTCATAAGTGTCTTTGTGTCCCTTTTTCTGGTTTGTTGGCAAAATTAAAACTAACAAAATCGTATTTAGTAGTAATAGATAAAACGTTACTGTGATCTATATACTTTGATAATAGTAAACGGGAAATAGTGTATCTAGCTGCTAAATTGAAATATTTAAGAGGATAATCAGCTTTCGCGCCTAACAATCGCATAAGCAGCAACACTGAATCTCCAAGAATGCGAAAAAGATTTGCATCATTAATTCTCAGTAGGCATTATCTATTTCCTAATGTTTAGTTTTTCATTGGTTGTCCATTGAGACGTCAACGAATATGATGTCCTATGATCCACTCTAAATGAGCAAACGAAATTCTGACACATGGAGAAAAAATAATAGACCCCACAGTTACTTAGAGGTTTTAAAATATTCAGGGACAGAGAAAAGGCGAGAAGCAGAAACTACAAGTATATGGCAAGTAATGCGAGCTTTTGGCCAGACTAAGCACGAGTCTGTGGTTGCTAAATATAAGAGTTACAGAGCTGAATGCCATTCAGAAATAAACTCGTAAAAATAAGTCTTCCTCAATAGTGGTTTCATAGTGGCATCGGTAATTCCTGAAAAAAAGAAATAGAAGTGCTAATTTAGAGTAATGCCTGAGCATACATGTGAATTTAAATGTCGTGTTCCAATAGGTGTATTCTACGTTACAGGATGCGAATGAAAGTACTTACAGGGTGAAAGATTTTGTAAACAGTTCTAGATATCAAGAAGAATTTTGGGAAAATCATAGCACACAAAGGTAACAGGAAACTGCTATATCCGTAAATTCCTATTTTCTTATTCATTATTTTTAATGAAGCAAATTAGATGCTTTCGAAACCTCCAGCAAAAAAAAAAAAAAAAAAAAAAAAAGCCTTATATGACATGTCCATTTAGTTCGCCATAGAATTCACACAAAAATGTCTCGGTAATTAATTAAATACAAATGCCACGCTGGCGTAAAGAATGTTTCACCACTCTGCTGAAGGCCTCTATATCGCTGAACAGGACTCATACCCATGTTGCCACATGTGCGTTGTCTCCAAGCTTCGACGTCAAAGACAGTGTGAAATTCATTGAGGACAAAAACTCTATTTGCTCCGACGACAGTTATTAAAAACCTGCTGTTTTTTTTCTGGGAGTGTTGTTTCCGAAAAGTACGAATAGGATCTTTAATGGAAGGAAGTATGGATAAAAACACAGAAATTCAGTTGAACTGCCAGTGCCAGGTGTAAGAATTAATATACTACAGGAGTGTACAGTAACACAGAAAACAGATAAGTTCTCTTAGAATTTGAAGTTGTTACAAGAAAGTACAAGATTTTTTTATTCTAATTCAAGGACTAACTAGACAAAGGTTTTCTCTGTAAATATTCATGTACTATTTTTCCAAGGACAATTCGGTAGGTAATCGGAAACCATGTTAAGGTGAAAGGATGTTACGAGGGGAAAACTTAATAGTTTATATTTACAAAGACATGGTGTAGGTGTAGCAGTAGAACTGTGCACCTTTAAGTAGATTCGTGGTGAGGCAACGGAGACTAAATATTTACCAGCAGAAAGTAAAGTGTGTAACACTATGTAATATTGTTCTACTAGAATTGGATATTAGTAAGTGTTACCCACTCTACAGAATTAAATCACAGAGATAAATTATCTAAAGGCTTATTGCGGTCTGACTGAGAAGTTTGTTTCCCAACCCAGCATTGCATTAAAAAAAGAGTGTCATCTATTAAACAAGATTCGAACCTAGGTTGCTTAGGCAACAGTAACACTATGTGACCAGACAAATAAAAACTGTCGCCTCTCCAAATCGCACAAATGATTTTAGAGTAGTTGTTAATAGCCCTTTCTTTCTTCGCATTCCAAATGTAGAAATGACAATGGAATCAGGCAGAACATGTCACCAATATCAATCACTCGTTGCCTTTGTAAATAAATTTTTATACCGTTATTCATGAATGAAATAAAAAAAAATTGCCACACTAGAGCATTTACTGGCTGACCAGTTTAATAAACATTGCTCTTTAATAGGGGTCATAAGACTATACCTGCATTCATCCACACTATGAGAAGCACTTTTCGTACACAAAATTTGCAGCCTACAAAACAGATTTTGTGGTGCTTTTTTATCCTACATCTACATCTACATCTACATTTATACTCCGCATGCCACCCAACGGTGTGTGGCGGAGGGCACTTTACGTGCCACTGTCATTACCTCCCTTTCCTGTTCCAGTCGCGTATGGTTCGCAGGAAGAACGACTGTCTGAAAGCCTCTGTGCGCGCTCTAGTCTCTCTGATTTTACATTCGTGATCTCTTCGGGAGGTATAAGTAGGGAGAAGCAATATATTCGATACCTCATCCAGAAAGTGTGTAAGTAAATGTTAACCACGCATTTTCAGGAGTTACTTGACTTTCAAGTCATGTGAAGCAGTTCACATTCTGCAGTATCTTTCACACTAATTGAATGATTTAACTCAAATATTTGAACACTTCAGTAATTAATGAACTCAGAATTCCATATAATTATATTCACTTTCATGGAAACTTGAAAACTTTAAGGGTCGGGAACAGGAACCTAGCAATGGTTATGTGACTTATATCAATGATGTTCTCCTCCACATATACTTAGAATTCACATATATATCATTTACCAGCACAAAAATATCTGCACTGATGCAGTTCTAAATATTCTTTTTATTGCCTGAAGGTGTTGAAGTGATGATTTACTTTG
This sequence comes from Schistocerca serialis cubense, assembly GCF_023864345.2. Taxonomy (NCBI): domain Eukaryota; kingdom Metazoa; phylum Arthropoda; class Insecta; order Orthoptera; family Acrididae; genus Schistocerca; species Schistocerca serialis. The sequence continues at coordinate 152,127,991 of NC_064640.1, forward strand.
ATGATGGCAGCAGGCAGTGTTAACCAACTATGGCTCTTCATACAATTAGCTCTATCAAATTTCTTCTTGGTTACATCAGATATTTGCAATATACAGATGGAATTACCATCCAAAGCTCAGATAATTTAATTAGAAGATAATCCGTCCTCTCTTACCATTGCAGTCTGTGGATTCTTTGATGACTTGGTGCAGACACACTGCTGTATTGTTTCCATGCTTAATTAGTGTTCTCCCAAGGTTTCCTTTGGTTTATTATCATTTACTAGATAAAAACGGACTTCCCACACCTTTTTTAGCCATTAAAACTCTAACTACTGATTCCCTGCGCATGTATCAGCCAAATTACGGAGCTGTTACTTACAATTTCCTTGCTGAAGAAACATATTGCATGAAATCCAGTAAAACAAATACATACATATGAGAATATACAGTATTCATATTACATCAGTATTTAGATAGATGGCACAGAAGTGTTAGTATTACAATATGAGTGATGTAAGATATTGGTGTTACAAATGTCCCACATTTCAGTGATGTATCCTGCCCAGAATTGCATTAATGAAATGTCAAACAACATACAACACAGCTTCATGAAAATGGCAGACCATGTGACACAATATAGAAATAACCAATGTTGGTTAGCAGGCTTCAATCAAGAACCCTGCAGAAGCACCAAAATGTAATATCTACAAGAAAAGACATACAAGAAGGTAACAGTTATAATTGGGCTGCATATATCAGTAAGACTTGTGAACACCAATATATATTAGTAAGCTAATTAATAAAATGAACTGAAGGTGGTGAAACTCCTCCAAAACATGTATGGATAGAAAAAAGGAAAAAAGTGTTTGCTCAGGGTAGAACCAGATTTTTTATTGTATAAACAAATTATATTGAAATAATTTTCAAAATATTGAGCAATCTTACATTCATTCTGATCATGAAATATTAGCACAGTTCTCTAGAATTCAGCGTATACTTAATACAGAATCATTTGATAAATATTTTTAAGTGTACCCATGAAAAGTATCCCTACATTTAAATGGGTATTTTATGCATCATCATACAATACAGTATGTACTCTGTGAAAAAGACAATATGAAAAATTTCATTAAACAAATTTTTCTTACACTATTCAAAACTGACAGAAAAAATTGGTTGCTAATTACAAACTTTGTGCAGATCACAAAAGGAACCACATTTAACAAATTATTTCAGCTCTACAAAGAGGGCAGTTGATTACAAACTTTGGCACTACATGAGAAATTATCATTTAATTTATTACAATTAGACTTAATCATTATAGCTTTCTGCAGTAAATGTCAGAAATTATTATCCTTTTTTGGGTAAATGTACCTTCACATCATTCGTTTACTTCGTTTCAATCATTATTCATATATTCTGAAAATTTTAAAAGAAATTTTAGCACATATGTATACATGAACTTACACATATTTGTAAACACTGATACTATAGAAAAAAGTCTCATTTATTGATAATATAATATTTAATGCAAATTTATACTTAATGTTTTCAATCAGTAGCCTTTTTCTTGTAATCTAGGCGTAAATGATTTTAGATCAACTAAATTGCAGATAACTATTGATTTTCCTGAATTTGGATTAATCTCACAGCAGGTATTAATGTGATGAGTTCCTTAAAATTTATATTGTTCATTAGGCAGTTAGTTAAACTTCGAAATTGCAGGATTCATTTTGTGAGTGGGTTTTCATTGAGAACAGGTCACCTGTATCAAAATTTTATGTTTTAAGAATTTTTTCGTATGATTTAATCCTTGCTTCCCTTGTCTAATCATTCATTCTCTTGATAAGTCCTTCTTTTTGTCCAGTTTAATAAGATGGACACTGAAAAGTCTACTCACCCAAACTTTTTGACTTTCTGCAGGACTGAACCAAGTGCATTAGTGTATTAACAAATTCATGGTGTTCTGAAAATTTGCTATAAATTCGTTCCAGGCTATGTGATTAAGGTTGCAATATGATCCACATAATCTGCCTAATTCATGCACATTGCATTTGCCAGGGTAGTTTGTTGGATGTTATGGGGAAATGTGAATCATCACATACTTCTTCATCTTTTCCTTAAGGATTTGAAATGAAATGAGGTCAACAGGCACCTAAAATGAATTTAGGTTTCCCCGATTTTGAAAACTAATCGACCGTGTCAATGTAACGTTATGTGTATTTACGTGAGCTAATCGACTACCCAGTTTTTGTATAGGGTAAGATGAATGTGTTATATGGCTAAATGCTAGTGGGCCTAGGTCTCAGTTCATGCTGTGACAACTCCCACTTCCAGCTAGGTGATGGCACAAGCGAGAGTAGTTTATATAACCAGAAATTCCAGCACAGCATTTTATTAAAAATAGTACGACAATTGGAACAAAACCTCTAAAAATATCAGAAATTACAAAACTGCTAAATTTTCCAATAAAGCAGTCTAAAATATTAATTGAAAAGTGCGGTTTACTGGATTAATGAACTAGCTTCTAAAACCTTATATCACATCAGTTCCTGAGAGCATTGTCATAGAATAGCAGTGAGCATCTGAAATAAAATATATGGTATCCCAAGCACCATCACCATAATATTCAATTGAATGTTTTTGGCTTTTATATACACATGAATGCCAGCATAGATTATTAAAACTGCTGAATTTTATTAAATATGCTACAAAAATTCACTGAAAGTATCTAAAAATATTGAAGTTACTAACAGCGCAAAACATTCCTTACTATATACTTTTCCACTCATTACCAAGCCTCTGGACTCTGACCTTCTGTACACAGCACTGTACAGAGACCTCTCTATGAATTAACAGAGTGCTCCAATTTTTTGGCTGAAACACACATCCTCTCTTTAGGACAGGTTACAGACCTGCCTGCGATGGTGATAAGTCATATGGAAGCCAGGATTAGTAAATGTTTTGCCAAATGACTAGCTATCTCTGCACACTATGCTTTAATGACCTCCAGTTGTAACCACTCCCTTCGGTCAGTGCACTATACAGTGTTTGGCTGATGCAGACTATCTCACAACTTGTACATATAGTTGTTATTCACTGGACAAAGGTGGCTTCAGAACATATAAGAAGTTATAAAATAATTATTGTATTATTATAAATACCAAAAGAAAATGTATAACAACTTTTTCTTCGTATTTCATCACAGGAAAGCCAATAAAAATACTGATATTTTATAAATTTAGAGAAAAACGATAATTAAATGACATAATTAGCTACCAAGTATCAGTAACACATGCTAATTCATACTACAGTTCATAGATACACATGCTGTTACAGTAAAAGCTTTTACAAGTTAGGCATATGATGTTGGCTGCTTACTTTAAGGTGCAGCAAAAGTATTTTCACTAACTTTTTTATTTTTAAAGATAAACAAAATTCTGATTGCAGTTATGAATGACGCTATTGTCATTTAAAAACTGGTACCCACAATACATGGAAGTCAGGGTGCATAACTAGCAGGGGCAAGGGGCCAAATATATTTTTCTCGATTACTCAAACAAATATTAACTGATTTTTAGAAAAAGACTTATCCAGAAATATAATACATACTAAAATCAGATATATTTCAAACAACATAATAAATACTTCAATTTTTATTGTTTTTATCTTTCTTAAAATACTTGAGAATAAAATATAGACTTGCTGTTAACAATTCTATAGTTTTCTCTAATTTCTTAATCATTTCATCGCTTGCCACAAATAATTATATAAGCTATGTCTTATCTGGTAATTTATTGTTATAGACAGCACAAAATTTCATTGTTGTTTTCTGTGTTGCTTTCTACATGTCATGTTTATGATGTAAATTGGGTAGTTAGCAATAAAATTGTATAGATTGATATCAACATCTACTTTCAATTGTGTAATACGTTTGAAATTACAGAAAGAATCATAAGCTTTAAAAAAGTTATATGATGGATTTAAATTCCACATTTCTTGTGGAAATAGGTCATTACAGTCACTGTTAAGGTATATATTTTGTAGTTTAACATCAGCAAATAACGATGAGCCTTTAAGTTGTTTATTCTTTCTATCCGTCGGGAAAACTACAAATATTAAATACGGCATATCAAATTACAGTGAATTATAATAATTTACGATTTCTAATTGAAAGTTATTAATACCACTTAATCCAGACACTTCGTGAGTTTATGTGTCACAGAAAAATATTGGTAGTTTTTTGGTTTTTAAGCCTTTCTTGTTCTAATTCAAGTTCATATTCAGGATTGTATCTGACAATTTGTACACGAATTTCCATATTACTTACTGCTATCTCACCCTGTTTAGGTACTGTTCCAGCAACTTCTTTTCCATCTTTATCTGTGATAGCCCCTCTTGTAAGTGCATCATCTGCATATGGTCTCCATGTAAAACATACAGTGAAATCCCCTTCCACATCATTTCTTTGTGATCTTTGAAAAATCCTCCAAGTAATTCCAATGGATATAGCACTTAGAAACATATTTTATTGGAAGTAGACGAACTTAATAGAAATAGTATTGTTGAGGAAATAAAAGGATGTTCAGTTCTGTAAAGAATATTATTTCCGGTTTTAATGGTTACGAAATGAAAAAGCTTTAAAGGAAAATTATTAATTAGTTTAATATTTGTAGTTCTTCATTAATTACGTCAAAATTCATATCCAACTGAGCTCTGTTTGGAAGTAACCATCCATCTCTGATATTTATTTTTATTTTTACATCTTTATTTTTACTATTCAAAGGATATGCACTCTTTTCATTCACAGGAATGTTTGAAATTGTTAGCTTTCAATTTTATTCGTTTATTTAAGAAAACATTATCTCATCTGTAACTCTACTGATACATCAGCTCCATTAAAATCAGTTAATTCATCATTCTCATTAGTTATAGTTGTTACTAAATCTTGAACATCAGCACGTATTATTACAAATATAGGATAATTGGGTTCATGTGTAATAGAAGCACCAAGCTCTACATTTGGTTTAAATGAAGTGATAATATTTGTTTCTTTGTGAATATGATCAACATTTGTGATAAACATACCATCAGCTAAATTAAAATTTACTTTATTTAATTGAAAGGGAATAATGTTGGTAATATTATTGCCAACAGTCTTTTCTTTCACATTAACAGTAAGATTATTGAAACCTAACAAGCTACCAATACTATCTTCTTTTAAATTCATAAATACATTTACATCACTTTCAATAACAACTCTATTTAAAACTTCATCTGCTTTGATACTTATGTTAGTCTTCTTTGTATGAATATATTTTTCTAATGCTTTGAAACTATACTGCCCTTCTCGAATATCAATATTGTCTGTATTACAATAAAACTTATTATTTTTTGAACCTCTTTATGGATATAAGGTACTTATAAGTGGTGGAAAAATCGAAATTTCTTTATGACTTTACTAAATTCTGTAGACTTTCCTGATTACATTGATGTATTCATTAAAGGCTTTCAAATGAAAAATAATATATACATTATAGGGTTTCAAATGAAAAATGAGATATATATACCAAATTTTAAATTTGCGGTCATGTATGCCACCACACTCCCTTTATTTCTGTTACAGAAAACAGTATTATTGCGAAACAAGATGTAAACTTTCTGTTTCTTGTGCTTATATGTGTGGTTCATTGTATTGGTAACAGTGCAGGTTCCTAGTGTCTGTAAATGATTATCTTTACTAGTATTTACTTTTGTTTCGCTGAAGCAGTTTCTTCATGTGTTACTGAATGTTTGTTGAAATGGACCTCCTTCAGATTTGTTATGGACTGGTCATTAGACGAACTGCACCTCTGAATGATGTTACAGACTGAGAAAAGCTGTATGGGCCACCTACTTTCATAAGTTGTCCACAGATAACCATCCTGTTCATGGACGTTGTCCTAAAGGAGCAGATTCTTAGTGTGGTTACCAAAAAGCAAAAGAAAGTGGTCAAATATACCATCATATGCTTTCTTTTCCTGAGCCCATTATGAATGAAGTAAAGCCAATTGTTAGAGACCTGAGTGCCGTGTTTTGCTTAGTAAATGTCTTCATGGGGGCACTCAGAATGCAAGTGAAAGTTTCAACTATTGCATATGGGAAAGATTACCCCAGAATGTTTTTGTAGGACTAAATAGATTAAAAGTTAATGTAATAGATGCAGTAATTTGTTTTAATGATGGAGTGATAGGAAGATTGGAAGTCCTGAGAAATTTAGATATAAAATGTGCCTGTAACATGGACGGTCAATTGCTTGCGTGTGACACACAATGGGTGCACGAAGATGAAAGATTCTATCTTCAAGTTACCAAAGAAGCAAGAAGTGCTAAAAGGAATACCAAGAGGAAGCTTGAAGATGAAGAAATGCTCCACGATGAAGACTGTGCTCCAGGAATACACTTATTTGGATATGGTGTCTTTTCTTTAAGACATGTCCAAAAGAACAGACACCATTGATGACCTGCAGCTGTATGGAACGAAATGAGAATCATTTTAATACCTTCAGCTGCTGATAGACGTTGATATATATCAATGGGGACAGGAGAAAATGTGTGCCCCGGCTGGGACTCAAACCTGGTACCTCGTGCTGACATGGCAGATGCTCTATCCATCAGAGCCACCGAGGGCACAGAGGATACTGTGATTCCAGGAACAATTTCCCGCATACCTCCAATGAGGTGCATATTCTCACCTTGTATGTCCACACACTATGCTTGTAGTGTCCCACCCCAACACATTCATTACTCATGGAAGACATTCTTACAAAGTCCCGTAAGAGTTTGGGGAGTATGTGTCATGAACAGTATTGCTAGAACTATATACTTATATGGATATGTTGTCCGTTCTTTCAGACATGGCTGAACGGACACATGTTCACCTGTCCCCATTGATATATATCAACGCCTATCAGCAGCTGAAGGTATTAATATAATTCTAATTTCGTTCTAGATGGCTGCAGGTCATCAATGATGTCTGTTCTTTCGGACATGTCATAAAAATTTGTTTAAAAAGAAAAATTTACTGGAAATATTACCAAATTTCACAAAAGTAGTAATAATAGTGGAATTGAAATAGTTATGCCAACAGGAAAAAAAATTCATAGTATAAATCCATTTGCTCCAACTGTTTGATCTGTATACAGTAGCATTTGATATGGAAACAACGCAGATAAGACCAGAAGGACAAAAAATACACAACAAAGATATTATCGCTAAACATGTCCCAAATAGCTATTCGTTTACAGGAGATAGTGTTTATATATTAAAAGGAAATTGTGAGCAAAACATGCTCTTGCATAAATTTTGCAACAATGTTATATATATATCAAAGAATTATAATGGTAGCTTTCTATGTAAAAATGTACCTGCAAGATATGATGAGGAATCCTTAGTAAAATTTGAAAAAGAAACATGTTGTCACACATGTGGTGATGAATTTGGATCCAATGAACATAAAGTACTTAATTATTGTCTCCACTTAACATTACCTAGATTTGTGCCTATATACATTTATAACCTTAGGTGTGATAGTAAAATATTTATACCATGGACAGTCAGCCTATATAAAAATGAAAAGACCATATGTATCATTCCTGATACTAGTGAAAACTATAAATATATATCCCTTAAAGTTGAGGCTGGGGAGTATGTACAAAAATATAACAAATGTAAGCAGTGTAATATCAAATTTAAAGAACTACTTACCAGTTGTAAGCTTTCTGAAAATGGGGGTTCAAATTTACTTATTAAGAAAAAAGTACCATACAAAAAATACTTAGAAGTTAGATTTATAGATACTCTAGCGTTTTTTGGTGTTTCACTAGATAAAGTCATTAAAAATGAATTAAGCATAAATTCCACACATTGTGCTAAATGTAACAAAACATAGACCAACAGAAGACTCAATACTTAAGGTTGTGAGAAATAAAATTGTAGCCATTGGGAAATTTAAATTTTGTAATAATGAGATATTTACTGTACATCAACATGAAAGATTAACTCTGTTTAACAAAATATTTACCAAATTTAGTCTAGGAGACAAATGCTGTTTATTTACATGGGTGAGTATCCATAAGGTTGGGTAGATACATATGATAAGGCTGAAAATATAGAATTACGACCACAAGGGTGTTTTTTATCCATATTAAGTGGTAAAAGAATAATTTAATTTATTTTGCATACGTGGAATCATTTTTTATTTAAAAACTTTGGTGAATATCATATATTTAAAATTAATATTTAAAATTCATATAATTAAAATTAGATTCTGTTTTATTAGATGATGTATTTACAAACTTTAGAAAAAAGTGTTATAAGAATTACAGGCTCAATCCAACATATTATCTGAGTGCACCACATTTATTAAACAATGCATTGTTGAAAACAACCACACAAGAAACTCAGTTATATATGGAGCAGGATATGTATGATTTAATAACTCAAGGTACTAAAGGTGGAACTGGTATGGTTAGTAACCCACATGCTGTTGCAAACAATTGTTACCTTTACGATTTAAAATATGATAAATTTATTAAACTACCAAAAATAAATTCAGAGGAAAAGGTATCTACAATTCCAAAAGACATACTAGTTTTATGCTATATCTCGATGCAAATAGCTTACATGGAGGGGTGATGTCTAGAAAATTACCCATTTAAGATTGTAGGGAAGATGGCATCACATGTAGTGGCCCTCCAGGCAGAGTGTGGGTAGGAGTATCCTAAGTCTACAGCATTGGAACTAGCACCACCATCAGTGCCACAGCTAGTAGCATATGTGTCCAAAGAGGTGACTGGTTGAGCCCTGTAGATTCACAGACTGGTAGATTCATGGACTTGAGGACCAATGTAGGTTCGTCCTTGAGACTGGTGGGTGGCAGGCTGTGAAACATTTGACTGAAAATGAGGGTTATTTATGGTGACTTGGTGCATACTTGTTTCATTACTGCATCAGTTCTGATCACGTGAGCTACAACAAGCCTTTGTCTTGATGTGAAGTAATTAGGTCATCGACACTGCAATAGTTCAACCTGCCTGCTGCTTCATTGATATTTCCTCTCTGGCCACGTCCTGTAATGTAACAACCGTCTGGGGTTGTAGTGCAGCTCCTGTTGTATCAGCAGGTACCTAACGTTAGTATACATTTGGTCAGCTTTCGTACTCCCCATTTTTGTAGTTCCTTGTGTTAGCTGTGACAGGTATCTTCATGTTTCTTCACCTGTGCCAAATGTATCACTTCTGTGGCGAAACATGTCTCCCTCCTTTAGAAACTACTTACTGGAGTTTTACTTACGTTTACTATGTCCATAGCATCAGATCTAGCACCGGCAGCAGTGCCATAGCTAGCAGCATGTGTCCAACGAGGGAGAATGGTCGAGCCATGTAAATTCTTAGACTGATAGACTCATGGACATCTATACATTTTCACCATGTGGCCATATGAGGAAGGTGTCATTAAGGTATGGTGGGACTGCTTGATGATCCCAGGTAGAAACTTTTTGGCCAAAAGATCCAGCATGTTTTGCACCAGCACCCTCATATAAACTCACGCATTTTCCAGACTAACCACTATATCATTTTGATCTATCATTATTTTCCTGGGCTCGCAAAAGAATAACTGTGAGTTATCAGTGTGATGTTGGCAATGGTTCTGTTTGGGTGCTAATAAACCTGCCACATGTTTCACCAATCTGCAGTTGCGTGAACTGATTGCACTTACTTTAGATCTCAGAGGAACATGTGCCTTGTTACCTTCAGCTGTCCATAAAGCCTGGGATGTCTGGAGGTACGTGACACAAATTTCTTCACCACTTCTTCCGTCACACCAGAGTCCTTTATTAAATTTCTGGTCTTTCTAACGATGTTTCACCCTCTAATAGTAACATAAAACCAAACAAACTACAATACAAAGAGGAAGGTTACGATGAGGGCACTTCAGCGAACTACTGGCAAAACAACTGTTACAACATTACTTCTGCATTAATGGCTAGGCATGACTATCACATATTTAAACAAAATGAGCCACACCGCTTGTCCAAACAAGAGCACATTTCCTATTCCAAGTGGCGCAAGCTATCGCACATAATCCCAGAATACCAGCTGCGTCCACTTCCCTCATACTAGACGTACAACCACAACGGCAATTAAACACCTGGAAAATAGCATGGATTCTCCATGGCCCTTGCAGTGAAAGAAAAACACAAAAGAAAAATCACTGCACACAGCATATTGCATGCTGTGAAACAAATCCTCTAGCACTCGAGCCATCTTCTTCAGGGAAGGCAGCAGGCGAGGTTCTCCTGTCAGAGAAATTTAAAGGTGATAGAACCTTCTGACGTCACTTATAAATAACGACTGGACTGATCGGCTGCTATAGCAGATCGAGGTGAGGATGTCGAAGCACGACCACCAAAGTTGTGGGCTGCTGTGGAGTGGCGAGTGGGTGCGTGGTCGACGTTCGAGGCTCAGTAATATTGAGATCTGATGAGTGTGGTGGCCAAGGGAGATGAAACAATTCATCCTCGTGCTCACGAAACCAGTCCTGGAGCTGTGAGCTGCTTGAGCACGGCCCTGTGGTCTTGGAACACAGTGTCACCACTTGTGGACAAACATTGTAGCGCGGCATGCAACTGATGAACCAAAATGGTCAAACGATCCTTGTCAGTAATGCTTTGCAGTGATCCAGAATTACAGAGCACCCATTGCGCGCAGCCGGCCGAAGTGGCCGTGCGGTTCTAGGCGCTGCTGTCTGGAACCGCGAGACCGAAACGGTCGCAGGTTCGAATCCTGCCTCGGGCATGGATGTGTGTGCGACTGGACTGATCGGCTGCTATAGCAGATCGAGGTGAGGATGTCGAAGCACGACCAGTAAAGTTGTGGGCTGCTGTGGAGTGGCGAGTGGGTGCGTGGTCGACGTTCGAGGCTCAGTAATATTGAGATCTGATGAGTGTGGTGGCCAAGGGAGATGAAACAATTCATCCTCGTGCTCACGAAACCAGTGCTGGAGCTGTGAGCTGCTTGAGCACGGCCCTGTGGTCTTGGAACACAGTGTCACCACTTGTGGACAAACATTGTAGCGCGGCATGCAACTGATGAAACAAAATGGTCAAACGATCCTTGTCAGTAATGCTTTGCAGTGATCCAGAATTACAGAGCACCCATTGCGCGCAGCCGGCCGAAGTGGCCGTGCGGTTCTAGGCGCTGCAGTCTGGAACCGCGAGACCGAAACGGTCGCAGGTTCGAATCCTGCCTCGGGCATGGATGTGTGTGATGTCCTTAGGTTAGTTAGGTTTAAGTAGTTCTAAGTTCTAGGGGACTGATGACCACAGAAGTTGAGTCCCATAGTGCTCAGAGCTATTTGAACCATTGCGCGCATGGAATACCACGATACAGCTGCCAAAATCTTCACAGAACCTCCGCCATGTTTAATTCCTGCCTGAGACGTAAAAACGGCCAGAAATTGGAAATACGACTCATCCGACCAAATGAATTTCGTCTGTAGTCCAGGATTTACTGCTTTGACACGACGTTTTCCTGTTATAGGGATCTGCATCAGTGATGAGCGGGTTTGAAATTCGAGTTCGTCCTGGACCTCGCTACGTTGTCTTATTTTGTGCTGTCAGAGTTCACGAGCGCAAAATTCAGTTATGCACTAAGTTTTGCAACTGTCGTCCTCATATATTTTGTTACCAACCTCTTCAATGAGCGTCCGTCACGACCACCGTGTACACACTTTCGTCCGGGTTGTGACTTAGCAAATGATGTCTTTCTGATTTCCATGTATGCGGTATAAATATTCGATAGAGCGTCTCTGGAAACACCAAACATTCCGGCTACCATGATTACAGGAGCATCCAAAACACAAGCGCCAACAATTTTCCCACATTCGAATTCGCTGCATTCCACATAATGCACACAGAACGCTGTTGTGACCACTTCGGACACTTTCAAGTGTTGAGGACACTGCACAGGTACCGTTCGTGGGCAAATATATCAGCGAAGCCTGCAGGCTTGGTTATTATCGGCATTTTTATTCAAGCATACATTTCACGTGGCGTCCCTTATTTTTGTCCAACCTCAGTGCACACAGATTATATCAGTAAAAAGATATGGAGCTTCGTAAGCCCATCAGGTTAGTGATGTCATTTTACTTTTCTAAAATAAAGCAGGTACGATACCCCACCCGCTCATAGAGTAACTTTCTCCTTAGACAAGTTTCCGTATCTCCGCAGTCGGATCTGGCGTGTCTGACCTCATTCCTCAGGGTAGAATGCTAATTAACAAAGATTGGCCATGGCTTTTTTGATAACGCAATCTAGTGCTATGGGTCCAAGGCAATGTATCTCAAGTGTGGTCTCTTCAACTCTTCTCCAGCACTTTACTGCGACGAAAACATTACAATAATACCGTTATAGAATGAGATTTTCGCTCCGCAGCGGAGTGTGCGCTGATATGAAACTTCCTGGCAGATTAAAACTGTGTGCCCGACCGAGACTCGAACTCGGCACCTTTGCCTTTCGCGGGCAAGTGGTAGAGCACTTGCCCGCGAAAGGCAAAGGTCTCGAGTTCGAGTCTCGGTCAGGCACACAGTTTTAATCTGCCAGGAAGTTTAATACCGTTATAGTTTAAAAGGGTTGAAATTCTTGGTTCACACTCGCATATTAATTACTAGTGAGAAGTTCACATAAATAATCATAATTACGTGCTGGCAAGGTTTGGTGACGAATAAGCATATTAAGGAGGATATGCTGTGATCTATCATTCAGAGACACGGGAAGAAGTATGGTAGGTAACTAGCGATTGCACAGCGCTGAACTGACAGTAGATTAAGTTACTACTGTGACTGAATGACCTTCAGTCTGGAACTGCGCGACCGCTACGGTCGCAGGTTCGAATCCTGCCTCGGGTATGGATGTGTATGATGTCCCTAGGTTAGTTAGGTTTAAGTAGTTCTTAGTTCTAGGGGACTGATGAAATGGTCCAAATGGCTCTGAGCACTATGCGACAACCTCTGAGGTCATCAGTCGCCTAGAACTTAGAACTAATTAAACCTAACTAACCTAAGGACATCACACACATCCATGCTCGAGGCAGGATTCGAACCTGCGACGGTAGCGGTCGCTCGGCTCCAGACTGTAGCGCCTAGAAACGCACGGCCACCCCGGCCGGCAGGGGACCGATGACCTCAGATGTTAAGTCCCATAGTGCTCAGCCATTTGAACCACTTGAACAGGATGACCATTACTGAGGCCACCGCTTCTCCTCAAACTATCGGATCGTTGCGCCTATCTCTCCCGTGCATGATACTGCAGCAATGTGTTCTTATCATGAGCAGCGTCGTCTGCCATCGAACCGTAGATCTTGTGGTGCTCCTTCGACTTTGACTTCAGGTGGATGTTCTGCTGATCTCCGTTCACTTAGCCCGAATGCTAATCTCGCCTACATCTGCGTCCACGGACTGCATCATTCCTGTATTTCTCGCACCTCCTCCACCTTCTGCCCGATCTCCCCCTTTGCCACCAATATCCACCAATAGTACAAAACTGATAAGATCACACTTCCTTGGAACAGCATCATTTGCGAAAGGCTGATGGCACATCCGACGTTATGAACTTATTAATTTGTATTTATTGCGAAAAGAAATGGTCCTACGATAGTTTCTTGTTTTATGCTCGAATTAATTCTTACGCCATTTATTTTTTCGCAGTTAAGAATGACACGATTTGTTCTGTTTGTAAGGAATTCTTCATTCCAATCAAACGGCTTAGACGGCCACTGTGGCCGATCAGTTCTACGCGCTTCTGTCCGGAACCATGAAGCTACTACGGTCGCAGGTTCGAATCCTGCCTCGGGCATGGATGTGTGTGATGTCCTTAGGTTAGTTTGGTTTAAGTAGTTATAAGTTCTAGGGGACTGAAGACCTCAGATGTTAAGTCCCATAGTGCTCAGAGCCATTTGAATCATTTGAACCATCACACTTCCTACCTCCTTCAGCACCGTTTTAACACCTCGTCCATTGTACGTCTTCAGCGTTTTTTTTTTCTCTCTGAAAAAGTGGGATATAAGATCTACGTTGCCACCCATCTACAAATAATAAGACTGTTTCTTCCCGCCAATTCGATTTCGTCACCATGGGAATACAAAAATTCTAAACAGGTCTCGTTCTTTCAGCATTGCCTGTGAGCTTGCAGAAATTTTTCGACATCTATCTAAGATGTTATCTCCTTTCGTAGCACATATTCGTTTATGGTGGAAGAATGGGTCTCAGAATTCCCTCAAACCATTGCCAGCACCTTTCTTATCCACCGCCAACGACTATGTTGACTGTGGGCAGGGATTGTGCGGAGGAAGGGTTCATATTCTTACCTCCGTAGCCCCGTCTGACCGCATTGTCCTATGTCGGGCGGTGCCGTGTCCGGCGCCAGTCCAGCCTCGGACACAAAGCTCGCCTGGCCGCTTTGTCGTCGCTGTGCTACACGGTCGTGCTCTGAAAGACAGCGCTGCAGCGACCCTGGGGAGCCCCGAGGAAGCGCCCGTTGTATCGGCTCTGTCTGTCTCTTAGTCGTCTGCCCTGAACGGCCGGTGTCTGTCTTTTTATACCGCCAGATTCAGAATCCCACTAGATCAAGAGCATGCGTAGATGGTTAGTACTATCTCTGCAGTCCCTGCTATCTCTGACTTTAGTATGTGTTATTGTTACATCCTGTCTATCATTTGCATTTTCGTCCTTCCTAGCTTTATTCAAGGATGAGATGTATCTACCCGGCGAGGATAGCCACCTGTCACAGGATTAACTTGCAACAGAAATTCCCTTCAATTTAGGTTGACAATTTTTGTTGATGCAAATCGCCTTGTTCATTAATACCCTAAACTTCATCCTCATAATTAAATATTCTTCAGGACAGTCTTGTAACAACATAGTAGAAATAAAATGTATGAATAAACCTGGCTACTGATTCTAAGGACCAGTGTACATTAAGCAACGATCAGTGGTTATGTTTTTACCTCCTTTCATTGGCTTATCATTTTGACACATACTCTACTTTTACCTTCATAAATATTTCTCTTATCCATTAAAATACCCCACGTTTAAGGCGTAGCACTGTACATCGCCTGAAGGGCTTCTAACAGATGCTTTCTTGCCTCACGCAATGAGCCATGACCCAAGAGATTTCTTTCATATACGGAGACTACCACTCGCACGTGAGTCAGCCGGCAAGTCAAGCCGCCAAGCCGAATGTGTGCACAGAACAGCGGTCGAATATTATAAACATTCCTATGAATTATTAAGAATAGTTGTAATAACTCACTTGTTGTGGAATTTTGTATAACATTTTGTAAAGATGATAGTTAACCACAATATGAATTCCAGTGTTTTATGGTAAGTAATTTTGGTATACAAAAGATTGCCTGAAATAACTTGTTTACGTATGTTCTGCGTAGCAGTTTGTGAAGAATGTTAACCAAATATCTGACCCTTAAATAACGGAGTAAATAAGCAACGAGAAAAAAAGATTTACGTAATAGTTATAATTTCAGCCTACTACTATTTATTACACACTGGATGATAGTACTTTCATTTGTTTTGTTACCTTATTCAGTAGGGGAATGAACATAGTATTTGTGTGACGTATGGATCACTGAAATTGTGAATAATTATGTGAGTGAGAGAGGGAATTAGATTGTCCAACCTTGATGAGAGCCACATACATGGGGGAAAATGATAATTGTAAAGCAATCAGATTTCGGTATTTTAGAAGATGAATGAGGTGGTTAATTTGCCTTTATTTGCTTTGTTGGAATATGTTTTCTGTAGCTACATGTAAATTAACTTTGTAACTGAAACTCGTTCGACCGGGGAGAGTACCAAGTTATGTGAATTGAAATACAAAGCTCATTAGCTTCTGTATTATTCGGCCAGTCAGGGAAGGGATCTTTCGTGTGTTTTAGCACTGGGAGAGGAAGAGAGGAACTGCACGCTTCAGTCGGTAGGAGTGCATCGTCAGGTCTTGTGAGGAGAGGTCACGTACCTTGAAGCTCTAGGCATTTTCGTTATGACTGAATTATATTGTTTTTGTTTCGTTTTGTTTTGGAGAATTTGATTTATCGGTAAAAGTTCATGATCATTTGAGGGTGACGTCTACAAAATTTTCAGATTTTTAGTAAGCATTTAGACTTCCTTTCGAAGGGCATAAATTCCATGTGGTGTGCTGTGAAATCATAACCCAGAACTTTCAGGTTACAAGATAAGTGATCTGCATACTATTTACTCGAAGATTCAAAACTTTTAAGCGTCATGTGTTTCTATAAACAGTTTATTAGCTGTGGGAAAGTGCAGTGCTTTCAGTAACTGGTTTGAATTAGAATATTATACTGGCTATTGGAGAGAGGAAGCGTGTACTGTAATTGAAAAAGGTTTGGTAAGAACTGTGACTTTTTTCGGTGTTTCATTTCTGGAACTTTGTACTAGGACGGATTTTGGGGGAGATTGTGCGTGCACTACGTGACAGTACAGGCCACATGCTTTTATACAAGTAATGTTGTTCGCTTGGTAGTTGTAGTTTGTCCAGGTAAAATTAACTCACTTCAGCATTATAACACAGTACTGTGCACCCTATTTATACATGTACTTCAGCAAATTTCTTTACACCTACTCTCAGTTCAATATAGGCGGAAGTACACCGCTCCACCGCACATTATTTTGTACTGGAAAATTACCCGCTTCGTAGCCGACATCGACAATTTCCATTAGTGATGGGGAGTTTTACCAAAAGGTAGACATTTTGAATCATAGTGCTCCACTAAATTTGCTTTAACAGCATCTTCTCGTGAAGCGAAAGATAATACATGGTGTAAAGATCCTGATAAACACGTTAGGCGTCAGTCTTCTTGAATTGAATCTCAAAACTCCCCCTCAGTGCTTCACGGAGTGACAGGTATGACACTGGCGAGAGTGGCCCAGCGGTCATACGGCGGATGGTCTCAAAGCTCTTCGAATGGAGGAGACTACACTCCAGATGTGAATTATGTGTATTTATTCTCTCATTACCGAGGCCTTCGAGACAAAACAGTCAAAAGACATGCGAAAATTTTATTTCCCACATTATTAAGCAATTTATGTTAGCACTGTTTCACAGGGAATGTAAATTTATTTGGTTATGTACACGCTTATTTTTATTAAAGTGGTCCTTTTCAGTCCTCTGATATAACTTCCCCACCTGGAAGTGACCTAGTACCGTTACCTGAGACTTTACTATTCCAGCCATACCTCCACGGCTATGTGGTTGGTTGATTTGGGATGGAGGGTGAAGGTAGGGGCACAAACAGCAAGGTCATCCATCCCATCGGATTAGGAAGGGATGGGGAAGGGAGTCGGCCGTGACCTTTCAAAGGAACCATCCCGTCATTTACTGAAGTGATTTAGGGAAACCACGGGTAACCTAAATCAGGACGGCCGGACGCGGGTTTCAGCCGTCGTCCTCCCGAGTGGAGTCCAGTGTGCTAACCCCTGAGCTATCCCGCTCGCTCATGGCTATCTGCAGAATGGCTGGGATAGCCGATGCCGAAAAATTTCAGTGAAAACGACGTTCATATAAGATGTTTCAAACTGAGATGAGGTTTAAGCCCGGTGAACTTACGTCTTGATACAACGAGTATGAGGATAAGCTTTCCAGCTACATTTGCCTGGATTTTCGGTCACTACTTTTCCAGTGGGGCACCATGCCCTGTAACAGAGGGAGTGAGAACCTCAGCTTCAGTTTGCTGATGGCAATTTCGGCGCGTTTTTCTGTGCAGATTTTCTTTAAATTCGTTTTGGTAAATTAATTTGATACTCAGTCTCATACGATAAGTGCTGTATGATAAGTATCGTTTAAAGTTTTCCTCGCGCTTTTAGTTCTATTTTGGACTGAAGTATGTGCAATTCCAGGATCATGTCTCAGCGTTTCGCCAGTATCGACCATTTGATACATGAGATCTCGACTTTTAATGTCAAATATTTGTGTTATCAAGGAATTACTTTTTAGCATCTAGACGTCAGTAAGGAACTAGTTTACTCACTATTCATTTACGATGAGTGTTCAATAAGCAATGAAACACTTACTTCTGAAAGGAGGTTGGCTTTGTCTAGGATTCCAATACACCATATTATTCCCTAACCTATTGGCCACGAAACCCTCCGTTCAATGCGACAGCCTGATGCTACCGTCCTGGGTGGGACCTGTCTGCTCGCATTGTACCCCTCTCCTGGCAGATTTCGGAACCAACGTCTTGCTGCATTAATAACCTCCCCATAATCAACTTCATACTTCATTGGGCCAAACAGATGGAAGTCGGGAGTTGTGAGATCCATGCTGTACGGTGAATGGAGAATAGTCCAGTGAGGTTTTGCGAGGTCCTCTCGGATGCGTAGACTTGTGTGAGGCCTAGCGTTGTCGCAGTACAGAAGGTAGGTTCTTAATTTTGAGGCAACGAACACGTTGAAGTCTTCAGTTTCTTGAGAGCAGCACAATACGCTTTGAAGTTGATCATTTCGCCATGAGGAGAGTATATCAATCAGAATAACCCCTTCAGAGTCCCAGAAGACCGTCTCGATGACTTCACCGGCTGAGGGAGCGGCTTTGAACGTTTTCTTTGTAGGAGAGGTGATGTGGCGCCACTCGTGGTTTGCGCAACATTGTTGGGATAACGACAGACGCCTCACCCAACGACTCACTGTGCTTTTGTTCACTGCCAGGTCTCCATAGACATTTTGCAAGCATCTATGAATATCTACAATGTTTTGGTTTTCCGCCAATAGAAACTCAACGATAGCTCTCTACCCAGAACGTAACTGCATTGGAGACACCGTTTTGAACGTTACATAACAGCGTCGCCATATATCGGAACTTCATGCGGCTACTGTACAGTCGCTGAAGCGGTGATATTTGGTAATGTCCCACAATAAATTCTGCATTGTTCAACCGAAACTGGTTGAGAAATAAGTATTGCCTTACATATTGAACACCTCTCGCATTTTTTTGTTCAAATGATTCGTCATATTTCGGAACACTGACATTAGTGGACTCTTAACGATCTCATCAAGTTTCTCATAAGTCACACCTTTTTCTAGAGTATCTGTCCAAAGTTACACAATGCTTTCTATCCACATTTGTTGTCGGCCTTCTGGTCTTGGGTCATTGTTTACACTCGCCTCTTCACCACAAAAACGACCAGAACAAGGAGAAATATTACTGTAACTTATTGTTTGCTCACTACAAATGACGTTTAAGATATTCTGTGTAAGCGTTGGTTTTCACCCGTAAAGAGTCATATTTATTTAATGACTTATGCCTTCAACTGCAACAGTATGCTAGAGCAGTTGTAAGATCATGTTTCGCAAAAATAGAATACACTATGGAGTAAACGAAAGAGTCACTTATTCTGCAAGCATTCAACAGTGGCATAGGCCACCTTCACTGATTTTGAATCATGCGATCTCTTACCAACGCGTTATTCGTGAATTGACAGTTCAGCGTCCGTTTAATGATAACGTGCAATGTCCAACCCATTAAAAAGCTTGTGCCTGTTAAAAAAACTGTACAATTCGATAATATAGGCTTACAAGGAATGAAAAGAAAACTAAAACAAACCATCTTCTCAGGTTTTCTGCAAAATTATTCAAATATCTACTTTGTTTCATCGGAGCCACTACGCATCACAGTAGCAATTCGCCATACTGCATTTCTCCCGGGCGAGTTGTTTTCGTGAAATTCCTCTTTGAAAAATTGAGATGGTTCTTGTGCTTCGCTATCCTTCCATTAACCTAGCTTGTACTTCGCCCCTGAAGACTTGGTCATCGACGGGACGTTAAACCCGTATTCCTTTTTGCTCTCTTTCGCGTAGCACAGTTCTCGACGCACGTGCTTCTGCAACGAGAGGACGATCCTGGCTGAGCAGCTATGTTTGCACCTGCGGGAGTCCAGGACGTTGGCGGGTGCTGCGCGCCGTGAAACTGTGCGCTGTAAGCAGTGTGGAAAGCACATCGTAAAACGAGCGCATAATTTATGCGAATCCATTCGTCATCACTTTATGGTTCCGCTGTCCCGGATGGAATCCTTTTGTGAACGAGGAAAAATATAACGACAGTTGCAGTTCACGAACTCACCCGATGTGCAGTTGTTTAAATCACCACCTGATTGCTATAGCGTCTATCGCCACAACTGCGCAGTCCTTGACGCCGTCTTTTCTTAACGTGCGTGCGCTTCCGAAGAAATATGGACGTGATAAATCTGTCTTTGGCGTTATTTATGTGCTGTCTCAAAACTCTGAAGTGATAAACCGTTAACGGGCATAGTGCAGTAACGTATGAATAAGTTTCGTACACCGCACGATGTGTCATATGGCGCAGAATCTTAGAGCCCCGGCAGATGTAAAAAACTTGTACCTGAGACTGAAAACTCTCGAGTCAGCTTAGCAGGAAAAACTCGCAAGTTTACACTCCTAAAATGAAATGTATTTTACGAGCATCTTTTCACTTTTCACTATATTAATGGTTGTCTCACACTATTCACATTTTTCTACCTAAATATATCACGTGTGTAGACAACGAGAAAATGTTTTTATTCATAGTTCATTTTAATGTTTATACTGCTCGATTGCTCATTCGTATGCTAGATGAGTGGGCGTGAATGGGGGATAGGTATCAGATTATAATATCAACGGCCGGTGTCCAAATGCCAGTGGAACGCCGGATTTATGTTATTACTTTTCTCGTAATTCACCCTGGACATGATTTCTTCCGATTCATCGTCATCTCTCTGTGCTCTGGCCTTAGAAGGATCAGGCGTAGAGATTCCACTCACGCCATAGAAGAGTATGTCACTCTTAATGAGACTGAACGTATTATGTCAAGATGCTTGAGACCAAACCCTATTTTGAAAGTTCATCCATTGACAGGAATTTATCTACAGCATATAAGGAGGACCGTTGCAGCCGAGGTCGAGCAGAAACAGCAAACTGCTCACCCGCACCATCCGCTACGTGACCATCAGATGCCACCCTCCAGACTTAGATCAAAGCTGAATTTTTTAAGAACAAGTGAGCAGCTTACTGGTAATGCAGAAACTCGCAGATTGGAGCTGTGGAGAGAGCAGGTACCAGGACGCTCCTGCTACTGGCTTTCGCCTTCCATATCTACCTTGGAAGACTGAGAATGGGAGTTTCAAGACGTAAACCCAATCTTGTCAAATTGGGATTCCTGAATGGGGACGACTGCAGACTGGCACAAATTGAAGAACATCTCCTAGTCTGCCACAATTTGAACACCACTTACACCAACCTGGGCATTAAAATAAGTTGTGGCAAAGCAATATTTGCATCAACATACTGCTAAAACAAAATGTGAAGTCTTTTTTTATTACGTGTGATTTATTTAAGAAAAATGGCTCTGAGCACTATGGGACTCAACTGCTGTGGTCATCAGTCCCCTAGTACTTAGAACTACTTAAACCTAACTAACCTAAGGACATCACACACATTCATGCCCGAGGCAGGATTCGAACCTGCGACCGGAGCAGTTGCACGGTTCCGGACTGCGCGCCTAGAACCGCGAGACCACCGCGGCCGGCTGTGATTTATTATTAGAATTTTTATTATCCATATGTTGATGCAGTTTAATTTATAGGATCAGCTCTAACAGTGTACTCCTTAATTGAGCTCTGTTCTTTGTTTTCTATTAAACACGTAATACCTACAGGATATTTACCCAACACTGGTAAATTCATATTCATGCAGTATTTCACGAAACTTAATTCACAGTGTAGTTTTCAGGCTACTGATGATAATGGTTTATATGGAAACATTTGATTCAAGGAAATATTGAAAATTTTAGTGTCATGTAAACCATGTGAACTTCAAAATTTCACTCCGCTTGGAAGCCGTAATTCATCACTTTTCAGCCAACATATGGCATTTTTCGGAAACTGTGGACTTCAAACATTATAGTTTATAGCCATGTTTGTTCTGTTTCGAAAAATGTATAAAATATATTATCTTAGGAAATATCCAAATTATAAAATGTAAATTAGAAAATTGCCGGCGGTCTTAGGAATTAACAGAGCGCACTGAAATTTACCTATCACGAAACAGTACTTATCATTTTGTCATTTTCTGAGTACATAGCTTATAGTTAACAAGGACGACTTCACGGCCTAACGTGTTTTTGTATTTTTTACTTTTTCTGTGTTTCCTTTCATATCTAAAATGTAATAGTCTTGTATTTTCCCATTTTGTTGTTACTGTATTATGTGCACCTTCATATAGGCATCAGAAAACGACATTCCGTTGCACGTGAACGTTCAGTCACTTGAAATACTGTGTTATTCCGTTCCAGTCAGTTAAGTCATTATGTTATTAATTCAATTGTTGCCTTTCTTTCAGTACGTGAACATTTATATGTTAGTCAGTCAGTGTCCGGTAGTCAAAATGTAAACTTCTATAGTCAGTGTTGCCCATCATTCAACAAGCGATCATCTTTAATAGTCGTATTGTTTGGTTTTTATTTTGGTCTTTGCCACTTACAGAGTTGTGTGAAACAAGTGGTGGTGGAGGTGGTTAGTGTTTAACGTCCCGTCGACAACGAGGTCATTAGAGACGGAGCGCAAGCTCGGGTTAGGGAAGGATTGGGAAGGAAATCGGCCGTGCCCTTTCAAAGGAACCATCCCAGCATTTGCCTGAAACGATTTAGGGAAATCACGGATAACCTAAATCAGGATGGCCGGAGACGGGATTGAACCGTTGTCCTTCCGAATGCGAGTCCAGTGTGCTAACCACTGCGCCACCTCGCTCGGTGTGAAACAAGTCATATGTAGCTTAGCAATCTACATTGCGAAACTCATATTACTACAGTACAAGCAAGCTAATTGTCATGACTGTGTTAAGTATCAGTAAATATGAAGATAATGAAACGAAAAGTAATACGACAGCGTTTTGTACATTTTCTTAACAATTTTTTAGAACACCAAGTAATCATAGAAGGAAGAACAAAGAAGAAGAAAACCCCAGAGACGTAACGGGCTTAAACATCAGATCACAACGATACAAGGTGAATCCAAACACGGAGAATAGATTAATAAATAAAAGAAAAATATATAGTCTTTTTAGAGAAACTTTATCTGCGCAGATCACAGTAAGTACCTACAAGTAATTACTGCGCTCTGGGCAAATAAAGCTTCTCTTATAAGAAAGTAGTAATTTTCATAATAAGATATCGCTCTCCAGCTGACAACGTCAGGTAACCATACTAATCAATATTTGCTAAAATGAAAACTGCCAAGTTTCACCTTGGTTATGAGTTCACATTAAATTGCAGGCCCCCCTTTAACTGGCTTAGTAAGTCGTTTCAGAAGTATGAGGTAGGCAATGCTGTTTCACCTTCTACAGTGCCAGATCTAGTAACGCTATAAGGTATGGACACCTTTGTCTGTTCACTTCTTTTAGTGTCATAATGCTAACTGAAGGCTTATATCGCGACTATGACTTACAGTATACATTAATTATATATTTCTCCCATTTCTGCCTAAGTAGTACGTGTATAAACTGGAGGTATACACTCATGCGAAATGTTCTGCAACAGCTGAACGTTCACCGACAAATACTTGATGTTTGATATCCACGATATTTGACAGACTGACTGTTCAGCCAGTCTGGACTGGCCACTAGGATAACGTGAAGTACGCCACAATAATAAATAATTTTAAAGTTCTAGAAAACACAGCGTGAACAATGGCTATATTTTATTATCGTTATTTCACTAGGTACAATATTTACTTGGTTTTCACATACATTTTACATGTAAATGGATTTATCGCGCCTGCAGTTATTAAGGTGGTGCTTAAGTTCGTAGCGTTTTCGGTTTTCATCTTGGTATTCCGGTTGCTATGGTTTTATCTATCGATTGTCATTTTTTATTTGTAGTTCACCGTCGCTATTTGAGTTTACATGTTATCATATTATCATTTGGAGGTAGTGAGTGGATATATGGACGTTAGAAAATGGTGTGCCAAGTGCCAAGTGCAGAAATCGAAACATTTCAGACATGTTCTTCTATCTGAGCTCAATAGAGAGGTGACAGCAGTTGAGACAGTCAGAAACATTTGTGAAGTCTATGACGATAACCCCAACGGATAGAACACGGAAACAAAATGATTTTCTTGTTTTAAAAAATGTATGTGAAATCTTATGGGACTAAACTGCTAAGGTCATCAGTCCCTAAGCTTACACACTATTTAACCTTAATTATCCTAAGGACAAACACACACACCCATGCCCGAGGGAGGACTCGAACCTCCGCCGGGACCAGCCACATCTTGTTTAAAGGAGAATCGTTTTGACACGTTCAGAAATACCCTCGGTGTTGATGAAGATCGTTTAAACGCATTAATTCACAACGATCCACGTCAGTGTAGTGGAGAAGTGACAAATGTGATGAACTGTTATCAGTCTACCATCGTGCGACATTTGCGTGCAATGGGGAAGGTTCAAAAATCGTTTTTAGGGCTACCGCATGCTCTAAGCCAAAATCGCAGAAATCAGAGGGTGGCCACATGTGCAGGCAGCTGTGCTTGCTCGTCATCAACTGGATTACAAACAACCCCCGCTATTCCTATCCTGTATCGTTGATGGTGATGAGAAATTCTGTTTTTATTCAAACATAAGGAAAAGAAAGTAATTACTGAGTCCAAACAAGGCAGCAACTACCCGTACAAAGACCTCCACGCAGCCACAAACCATAATGTTATGCATCTGGTGGAACAGTGACAGTGTGTTGTACTTCGAATTGCTTCTCCGAGATGTAACCCTCAATGCTCACATTTTTTGTCAACAACTGAGATTTCTCGCAGGCACTGTGCAACAATAACGACCAGAAAGACTGCGTGAAGTCTTGCTACTCCATGATAATGCCCGCCCACATTATGCTAGACTGACTTAAATCTCTATACAGGAAGTCATTCCACTCCTACCTTATTAACCTGATCTTGCATCCTCATGTTTTCACCTTATACGCTTTCTATCGAACCACCTTCAACGAACTTCCTTTCTGGATGAAAAGTGCACTGAACGTGGTTCGACGAGTTCTCGCCTCAAGTCCACGTGATTTCTACTGTCGCGGAATCGAAATTTTACCCCAGCGTTGGCAGATAGTTATAAATAGTGAAGGAAAAATGTATTACTGATGACTTAAGTCTCTGTTCTGGGTAGCGGCTGTATTTATTGAACCTTTGCACAAACTCTACGAACTTATGCAACAACCATACCTGTATGTCCTTTGCACGTCAGAGCACGTCAGATTGTGGCGACTGTTTGTCAGTTAGCAGTCAAACTGCTGCGGCAGTCTCAGAGTGATTTTATTCTTCTGTGCTCTAAGTGCACTCTAGTGAGCCCGAGCATTCATTATGACAAACGCCAGATAAGATTCCATGCCTTACAGAGGGTTACAAAAATATCACCCCATTCCCTCAAATATCCATTTCTGTGAAACAATGACAAGAGTGGCTAGGGCGTTTGCATCTATTTACTGTTTAGCTGTTTATAAGGTTTTCTGTACCAACGAGTACATGTAATCTTAGGCGACGAAATCCACAGGAGAGATTCTTTACAATGGGGATGCCCATGGGACAGGACATCCCTTGCCAGTCGAACGATGAGGGTAATTATTCTTTAGGTGCTACTAGAAATAAAGATGGAAGCAATATGATGAATCGTCGCGTTGGAGCCACATTCTCTTGCGAACAACAAGACATAACGTCTCAAAAAATATGACGGAGCATCTCGATTGAACGACAGGTAAGGTGCTCTACTGGAGTTAGATGGGAGCGAGAAAGGTCCTTTCTTACGACTAAATCCCGCAGGGTGACAGAAAGTCGTTGCTGGTGTCTGAGACATGAATGGAATAAGGAACTACATTACTCAAGACATTAATTTTGCGGCAGATGAAAACACCATCACAGTTGAAGTAAGGCTCGTCTGTGAACAATAAGGACCGCGGGAAGTTCAACACTGTAGTACATGTGGATGATCAATTGACAAAACAGAAGTTCAGGTTGATTTATCGCATTGGTCCTACTGCTTGTAGAAATTATTTGTGAGAATGATGTAATTTTGTTCCACCAGTAGCCTTCACACTGATTTCTTTGAAGTGAGCAATTCACAAGGACGTTGACGAGTATTTATTTATTTAACTTCTCCCACACAATCAAGAACTACGAGGGGCAGCCAGTAAGTAATGCCACAATAATATTTTTCTAAAAGCAGGTTGGTCTAATTCAAGATTCCAACACATCAAACTATTCTCCACTCTTTTGGCTACAAAATCCTATTTTTCAATATAATCTCCTCTCAGTGTGACTCCCCTACGCCACTAAACCGGGCCTCTATGCCCGCATGGTACCTCTCTACTGGTCGATGTGGGAACCAACGTCTTGTTGCATCAATAACCTCCCCATCATCCACGTGCTGCTTTTCGCGGAGTGCATCATTCGTTGTGCCAAACAGATGGAAGCCGGAAGGTGTGAGATCAGGGCTCTAGGGTGGACGAGGAAGAACAGTCCAGTTCACACCACTGGCCATTAAAATTGCTACACCAAGAAGATATGCAGATGATAAACGGGTATTCATTGGACAAATATATTATTGTAGAACTGACATTACATTTTCACGAAATTGGGGTGCATAGATCCTGAGAAATCAGTACCCAAAACAACCACCTCTAGCCGTAATAACGGTCTTGATACACCTGGGCATTGAGTCAAATAGAGCTTGGATGCCGTGTACAGGTACAGCTGCCCATGCAGCTTCAACACGGTACCACAGTTCATCAAGAGTAGTTACTGGAGTATTGTGACGAGCCAGTAGCTCGGCCACCATTGACCAGACATTTTCAGTTGGTGAGAGATCTGGAGAATGTGCTGGCCAGGGCAGCAGTCGAACATTTTCTGTATCCAGAAATGCCCGTACAGGACCTGCAACATGCGGTCGTGCAATATCCTGCTGAAATGTAGGGTTTCGCTGGGATCGAATGAAGGGTAGAGCCACGGGTCGTAACACATCTTAAATGAAACGTCCACCGTTCAAAGTGCCGTCAATGCGAACAAGAGGTGACCGAGACGTGTAACCAATGGCACCCCATACCATCACGCCGGGTGATACGCCAGTATGGCGATGACGAATACACGACTGACACGGATGCGACCATCATATGCTGTAAACAGAACCTGGATTCATCCGAAAAAATTACGTTTTGCCATTCGTGCACCCAGGTTTGTCGTTGAGTACACTATCGCAGGCGCTCCTGTGTGTGATGCAGCGTCAAGGGTAACCGCAGCCATGGTCTCCGAGATGATAGTCCATTCTGCTGCAAACGTCGTCGAACTGTTCGTGCAGATGGTGTTAGTCTTGCAAACGTCCCCATCTGTTGACTCAGGGATCGAGACGTGGCTGCACGATCCGTTACAGCCATGCGGATAAGATGCCTCTCATCTCGACTGCTAGTGATACGAGGCTGTTGGGATCCAGCACGGCGTTCCGTATTACCCTCCTGAACCCACCGATTCCATATTCTGCTAACAATCATTGGATCTTGACCAACGTGAGCAGCAGTGTTGCGATACGATAAACCGCAATCGCGGTAGACTACATTCCGACCTTTATCAAAGTCGGAAACGTGATGGTACGCATTTCTCCTCCTTACACGAGGCATCACAACAACGTTTCTCCAGGCAATGATGGTCAACTGCTGTTTGTGTATGAGAAATCGGTTGGAAACTTTCCTCATGTCAGCACGTTGTAGGTGTCGCCACCGGCTCCAACCTTGTGTGAATGCTCTGAAAAGCTAATCAATTGCATATCACAGATTGTTCTTCCTGTCGGTTAGATTTCGCGTCTATAGCACATCATCTTCGTGGTGGAGCAATTTTAATGGTCAGTAGTGTAGTTCCGTGAGCTCCTCTCGGATGTGCAGAGTAATGTGAGATCTTACGTTGTCATGGAGAAGTAGAGATTCGTTTACATTTTTGTGAGGACGAAGACGCTGAAGACGTTTCTTCAATTTCCTGATGGTGGCACAACACGCTTCGGAGTTGATCGTGGTACCGTGAAGGTGTGCAAAAAAGAAAATGATCCCTTCAGAGTCCCAGAAGACGGTCGCCATGACTTTAGCTTCTGCGGGTGCTGCTTCGAACTTTTTTGTCAGAGTAGAGATGGTGATGCGCCACTCCATGGGTGCAGCTTTGTTTCCGGTTCGAAGTGATGAACCCAAGTTTCATCACGTATGACGATATTCGACAAACAATAGTCATGATCAGGTTAGTAACGCGCAAGAAATTCCGAACAAATGGTCCTCCTTTGCTCTTTACGGTCTTCCGTTAGGCGGCGACGACCCCAGCGGGCACACAAGTTTCAGTACTCCAACTGGTGGACGAGTGTGTCAGCACAACCAACAGAGACATCCAGTTGAGCAGCAAGGTGTTTGATTGTGATCCGTCGTCACCTCGAATGAGAGTGTCCGCACATTCGAGCATTGCAGGAATCGCAGCTGTGTGCGGCCGGCCAGCACGCGGATGCTCGTTCAGGTGTGCGCGACCTTGTTACTAACATTATGGACGTCTCGGCCAATGATTCACCGTGCTTTTGTTTACAGCCTGTCTCCGTATACGTTCTGCAAGCGCCTATGAATATGTGCGATGCTCTGGTTTTACGCCAAAGGGAACTCAATGACAGCTCCCAGGAACACACCCGCATGACAGACGCTATTTTGAAGACTACGTACAGCTCTGGCATCTACCGTAGTTTCTTGAGACTATAGGGATTGAGGCGGGAACATGCCACTATGTCGCACAACAAATTTTGCGTTTATTCAACCGTAACTGGCAAATAAAATAAAATAAAATAAAGTACTGCACTAGTTATTGGCCGTCCCTTACATTTCATCAAGTTCTACTGAGCCAATATATATGTCTTGGGGCGTAGCCTGGCGAATTACCTGCGGCTTCAATAGCCCGCTTTCTCGTAAGTTTCTCACTACAACGATAAGTTTCTTCGAATTAAGATATACATTTGCTGCAAATGTTTTCTCTGTACATTCGCTGGCCGGTGTGGCCGAGCGGTTCTA
Organism: Schistocerca serialis cubense; assembly: GCF_023864345.2. Classification (NCBI taxonomy): domain Eukaryota; kingdom Metazoa; phylum Arthropoda; class Insecta; order Orthoptera; family Acrididae; genus Schistocerca; species Schistocerca serialis. Next base: position 152,157,156 of record NC_064640.1, read on the forward strand.
GGCGCTTCAGTCTGGAACCACACAACCGCTACGGTCGCAGGTTCGAATCCTGCCTCGGGTATGTATGTGTGTGATGTCCTTAGGTTAGTTAGGTTTAAGTAGTTCTAGGTTCTATGGCACTGATGACCTCAGATGTTAAGTCTCATAGTGCTCAGAGCCATTTGAACCATTTTTTTCTGTACATTCGCTTCAAATTTCGGAAACTTGCATGAAGCTGATATATTTGCTAGACTCAGTTTAGGGCCTCCTACTGTCCGTATAATTTGGTGCCTAAAGTTTTCTAAACGATGGAACCATTTCAACCAGCATAGGCTGTCAGTTTTTTCCTTTAATTCATCACTTATATAAATTACATTACTGGGCCGTTTTGGCATTCGGCCATTTTCAAATGTATGATATTACTGACTTGCGTGCCACATTTAAAAATTTTGTTTTGTGTTATGTGGGGACGGATGAGTTCCCAAATCATACGAAACAATTTTTTTTTTAATGTTACACACACGTCTTTCACATATTTGATAATGGAGGCCAAAAATGACCAGTAATGTAATTTATGTGCATGGTGCATTAAAGGAATAGTCTGACCACCTACGTTGGTTCAATTGGTTCCATAATTTAGACGATATATTGAAGCTGCGATCCCACACATGAATAAATTATTTAACCTAAGGTTTTTGGCCATCTTGTACGTGGAAATCAGTATTCCACAACTTTCGTGACAGGCATTAATTTATAACAGCATCTGTTTATATTCCCATGATGCCCATTTCATTTATAACGAAGTTCGATAGGAAACACTTATGATTCTCAGCATGATAAACATTTTCTCTTATTAAAATTAACTTAATGTAGACAGAGGCATCAGAATGTTCTCAAAGACATAAATGTGTCAATACTGATATAAGATGTGTGTTGACCACAGTACAAAAAAATGGTTCAAATGGCTCTGAGCACTATGCGACTTAACTGCTGAGGTCATCAGTCGCCTAGAACTTAGAACTAATTAAACCTAACTAACCTAAGGACATCACACACATCCATGCCCGAGGCAGGATTCGAACCTGCGACCGTAGCGGTCACGCGGTTCCAGACTGAAGCGCCTTTAACCGCACGGCCACACCGGCCGGCCTGACCACAGTACACATTGGTATCACAGGGTTTGGGATTGTCATTACAAACGATAAAGAACGCACTGCCAAAAAATTAAGGAATTAAAATGCCGGGGGAATATGCCAATTAGCGGAGGTAACCTGCAAAAGAGAATGGAAAATACCCCACAATGCGTACGAGCGTATGAGACTACCTGAATATCTTCCTAACGTCACTGAACTTGAATATTAAATGCGTCAGAAGATGTAATGGTATAATGTGACTTCCAGTGAATTCTATAATAGTGTAACGCTCGTGAAGTCTTCAGTGCACAGTGAGTACTTTTTGGGTCTCAGGCTAACCCTTACTTCGGTCAGTATTCAGAGGATTTCTTGTGACATCACTAATACTTTCGTGATCATTAGTAGGAAAAATTAAGTTACACATGCTCGTGTTAGGTTGCAGCACCGAGTGGAGGGATGTTATTAGATGTAGAAGTAGTTGAACCAGTGGGAATCCCAGGAACAATTGCTTTTAAGTCGTCGTAGTGCCCACAGGAGGGGGGGGGGTGCAGATGAAGGGTAGGGGGGTGCGGGGGTTGAAGCGGATCTGAATGTAATAGTCTGCGGACTGATACAGACAGTTTCATGTTTAGGCAACTAACTTTGTCATATCAGCGACCGATAATTAGTTGTGTCGTTAAAGTCAAGTGAACTGTGATGTGGCACTATTGAATATCTCAGAGTGGAATCTGTTTCACTAATTTAATATTAAAGAGATATGATGCAGGTCAGCCGACTTCGAGCGGACTTCGAAAAGTATGTTACATATTTTTATGCCAGACAAATTAACATTTATTGAATGCTACGATACACTTCGTAGAAACACAGATACATGACAGTATATCAATAAAATCACTAAGTCTCTTGAAACAACGGTAGGAATATTCTACAAGTTCTTCATTTCCTCGAAGGAAAATCCTCTCCTAGACCACGGAGCGACTCGAGAACCGCTGTGTGAACGTCCTCGTGGTTGGAAAATCTCTTTCCCCTTTAGATGTTGTTTGACCTAACCGGAAGGATGGACATCGTATGTGGCAAGACTGGACTTCGCGATCAACATCACCGAAGTCTTTGATACCTGGTCAAATAGTTGGCAGCGTTTCATTGCGGTTGGTTTATTGATTTGAGGGAGGGGATTAAACAGCGAGGTCATCGGTCCCATCGGATTAGTGAAGGAAAGGGAAGGAAGACGACTGCACCCTTTCAGTGGCGGTTGCCTGAACCGATTTAAGGATAACACGGAAAACCTAAATCAGGATGGCCGACGGAGGTCTGAACCGTTGTCCTCCCGAATGCGAGTCCATTGTGTTCACTACTGCTCCACCTCACTCGGTATCCATTACGGCTGGGCGTAACATGGCATTTGGTCTGTAATCATCCAGAATTTCTTTTTTGCATTTGTCTGCAATTTGCCCACAGGAATCCTACTGTCCCGCTTACTTCAGCTGGGAAGTGCGTTTTCAGTTGCGTGCCATTTCAGAACCAAAAAACCAAACTGTGATGTACCTGTTATGCGTACTGAATCAGAACTGTATCTACAGGAAATGTGGAACATGTTCTCTCTTCTGACAGTGCATCACTTTAGTTGCGTAATGATCCTAGCTCTGGACAACATGTGGAAAGTACTTTCTGAGGTCCACACGTAGCACTTTCTTCGCCGACAGTGGTAAAATTTGATTGCACAGAGACGCTAAAGCGTGTAAACTGCATTACGCGTGTGCAGAGAAGACGTAAAGTATACCACAGCCTACAAAACACTCATATTTCTTCGTCACACTATCCAAGACAGTGCTCCGTGTAGAAAGGCCCTTGTTGAGACATTACAGGCTGTAAACGATAAAATACAACAGTGGTGTAGGGGAAGTCGAGACAAACAATCTGATATGGGACGTCTGCAGTCTGGAAAGCCAGGAGACAACCTCAAGTTGGCTTAGAAAGGTCAACTAAATTTCACCGCATGCCTGCCGCGCTACATTTTGGAATATGCTCCCTCCCTCCCTCTGACGCCACTGGTTAGGTCGCGCACTAAGAAATTGTAAGGTGAACGTGTGTTTAAAGTATACCTCGCAGTTCTGTGAATATTAAAAGCGTAAAAGTAATAATTAAATCATTTTGTTCCTCTGGCCTTCTTGCTACGAGGCTACTGTACTTGTAAGGGTTGAGTTTAGATCGAGATGGAAACGTGATTAGGTTTTGCATAACGTGCCCAAAAGTGTTGCTTCTTTCACAACCCTCACAGCATATGTTACCTTACTAATACCGACGGAATTCTGTGCATATCAGTGTCAGAGGATACTCAACTACCCAAAATATCACGCGGCGTGCTTCCGCTGTACCTGAGGTGGCTTTCGTTGGTCAGTTTGAGTTGTTTCCCGGTTTGATAGGTCACTAATGTGCAGTATTATATTGTTCGCCTCTACTTCCCCTGTACTACTATGGTGTGTTGTAAACAATTATCGTTTACACTCTTTATGCTGTAACGTCGCTGTCATTCCGATTCTTGAGAGACACACAGAGCGATTTGGCCCAGTTGTTGAGACACTGGACTCGCTTTTAGGAGGGCCGAATGTTCAGTTTGCCATTAGACCTTCCAGATTCAGGCTTCCATGGTTTTCCGAAATCGTTGAAGACATTTGTCGGGATTGTTCCTTCAAAATCAACACAGCCGTTTTCCTTCCTGATCCTTCCTGAGTCAGATGTTGTGCTTGCCTGTAATGACCTCCTCGTCAACGGGTGACTGTACCCTGACATCCTTATTTCCTTAAATTATGTGTATTTACCCCCCTGCTTAGTTTTCATTTAGAATACAGACGTTCTTTTTTTGGGACTTTCCTTCATATCGGCGTGGATTGGCATGGTTATTGACGGATATAGCAGGGTTAATTTAACGGGTGGTCCGATGCTCTTCCTGCTGTCATACAATTACCTCCCCGAGACCGAATATGCGTACCCCACCTGCCTGTGTACAGTTCTACACACGTGAAAGTGAGCGGAAGTTTTCTAAATGTTTGCGAATAGCGTACCTGAGGCGAAACTTGGGTACCAACCCGGTATTTACCTAGTGGACTGTGGGAAATCGCCTAAAAATCACACTCAGGACGGCCGGCACACCGAACCTCAACATTTATCCCCTGGGTTAATTGGATCCAGGTCCGGTACACATCCCCATCCCGGAAATGGCGCTTTAGCACGTACGGCTATCCGGGTGGGTTCATTTAGACCACAGGTAACTCCTTAATTCTACGAAAACGACTTCTTTACTAACCTGCGTTACAGTCGATGTGCGAGAAGGCACAATGCGTTGGTGAGGGAGTACATTTTATCTCGTATTCTCGATATTTTGTGTTTCAACACATTATGTGAACGATCCAATAACGTTGAATAGAAAGAAACAGTCACTGATGTATCCATTTTCAGTAGGCAATCTTGATGATGACCTATGAGTATCAAAACACAATCACCATGAAATTTTCTCCTACAAATCGATTTCGCCTTCGTCAGTCGACGATTTTGACTACGGTTTTGCTTAAGGAATGTGATGGTGCATATAACGTTCAGTTTCTAGTAGCATAAAGACGCTTGAAGTTCCTCAATCCACGAGACAAAATTTCGAAACACGAATTTAAATGTTCGAATGTTGTGCGTAAGGTGTCAACAAACGTGGAGCACATACCTCACTCAGCTTGTTGACATATATAACTTCATTCAAAATATTGTCCCCCCGCCCATGTAAAATACATACCTTGTCGAACATCTCATGAATTTTAATTCTTTCTATGATGTTACCATGAGTTTCCAGGTTTTAGTTTCGGTCTTGCACACAGTTCTAACCTCCCAGGAAGTTCCAAAACAACCAACAATCCGGTGACGTATGGAAGATTCATTCTGAATACCAATATGTTGATCAAGAAATGCTTCGAATGAAGGAAGAAAGATTTGGGTTTAACGTTCCTTCGAGAGTGATATTAGAGACGGAGCAGTAGGTCGGAACGTTTCAAGGATGAGAATCGTATCGGATGTGGCCTTTCAAAGGAACAAGATGCCTTGCGCAATTTAGGAAACATTACTCTCGATGGTCAGATGCGGATCTGAACCGTCGTCCTCTCGAATGCGATCCCATTATGTTAATCACTGCCCTATTTTGCTCGATAGTAGTGCTACGAAGAAACTCGGGCCTGAACGAATACCATCAAAAGGCTATTTGTATGGGCCACAGACCAGATGCCAATCAACTACTGCACAGTGTATGTGTATGAGTAACAGTCACGTTCCCCAACAGTTACGCTACTTAATAGAAAAGTTTCCAAAATTTACCATATATGTGACCCCGCAGTCGCACAATAATGGGACACGGGTAGCCGGCATAATTTCTTCCAGCACTAACCTCTATTACCTGTACTACGTTGTTGTTGTTGTTGTGGTCTTCAGTCCTGAGACTGGTTTGATGCAGCTCTCCATGCTAATATATCCTGTGCAAGCTCCTTCATCTCCCAGTACCTACTGCAACCTACATCCTTCTGAATCTGCTTAGTGTATTCACCTCTTGGTCTCCCTCTACGATTTTTACCCTCTACGCTGCCCTCCAATGCTAAATTTGTGATCCCTTGATGCCTCAGGACATGTCCTACCAGCCGATCCCTTCTTCTAGTCAAGATGTGCCACAAACTTCTCTTCTCCCCAATCCTATTCAATACTTCCTCATTAGTTACGTGATCTACCCACCTAATCTTCAACATCCTTCTGTAGCACCACATTTCGAAAGCTTCTATTCTCTTCTTGTCCAAACTATTTATTGTACATGTTTCACTTCCATACATGGCTACACTCCATACAAATACTATCAGAAACGACTTTCTGACACTTAAATCTATACTCGATGTTAACAAATTTCTCTTCTTCAGAAACGCTTTCCTTGCCATTGCCAGTCTACATTTTATATCCTCTCTACTTCGACCATCATCAGTTATTTTGCTCCCCAAATAGCAAAACTCCTTTACTACTTTAAGTGTCTAATTTCCTAATCTAATTCCCTCAGCTTCACCTGACTTAATTCGACTACATTCCGTAATCCTTGTTTTGCTTTTGTTGATGTTCATCTTATACCCTCCCTTCAAGACACTGTCCATTCCATTCAACTGCTCTTCCAAGTCCTTTGCTGTCTCTGACAGAATTAAAATGTCATCAGCGAACCTCAAAGTTTTTATTTCTTCTCCACGGATTTCAATACCTACTCCGAATTTTCCTATTATTTCCTTTACTGCTTGCTCAATATACATATTGAATAACATCGGGGAGAGGCTACAACACTGTCTCACTCCCTTTCCAACCACTGCTTCCCTTTCATGCCCCTCGACTCTTATAACTGCCATCTGGTTTCTGTACAAATTGTAAATAGCCTTTCGCTCCCTGTATTTTACCCCTGCCACCTTTAGAATTTGAAAGAGAGTATTCCAGTCAACATTGTCAAAAGCGTTCTCTAAGTCTACAAATGCTAGAAACGTAGGTTTGCCTTTCCTTAATCTTTCTTCTAAGATAAGTCGTAAGGTCAGTATTGCCTCACGTGTTCCAACATTTCTACGGAATCCAAACTGATCTTCCCCGAGGTCGGCTTCTATCAGTTTTTCCATTCGTCTGTAAATAATTCGTGTTAGTATTTTGCAGTTGTGACTTATTAAACTGATAGTTCGGTAATTTTCACATCTGTCAACACCTGCTTTCTTTGGGATTGGAATTATTATATGCTTCTTGAAGTCTGAGGGTATTTCGCCTGTCTCGTACATCTTGCTCACCAGATGGAAGAGTTTTGTCAAGACTGGCTCTCCCAAGGCCGTCAGTAGTTCTAATGGAATGTTGTCTACTCCCGGGGCCTTGTTTCGACTCAGGTATTTGAGTGCTCTGTCAAACTCTTCACGCAGTATCGTATCTCCCATTTCATCTTCGTCTACATCCTCTTCCATTTCCATAATATTGTCCTCAAGTACATCGCCCTTGTATAGACCCTCTATATACTCCTTCCACCTTTCTTCTTTCCCTTCTTTGCTTAGAACTGGGTTTCCATCTATTCATACAAGTGGCTCTCGTTTCTCCAAAGGTCTCTTTAATTTTCCTGTAGGCTGTATCTATCTTACCCCTAGTGAGATAAGCCTCCACTTCCTTACATTTGTCCTCTAACCATCCTCCTTAGCCATTTTGCACTTCCTGTCGATCTCATTTTTGAGACGTTTGTATTCCTTTTTGCCTGCTTCATTTACTGCATTTTTATATTTTCTCCTTTCATCAATTAAATTCAATGTTTCTTCTGTTACCCAAGGATTTCTACTAGCCCTCGTCTTTTTACCCACTTGATCCTCTGCTGCCTTCACTACTTCGTCCCTCAGAGCTACCCATTCGTCTTCTACTGTATTTCTTTCCCCCATTCCTGTCAGTTGTTCCTTTATGTTCTCCCTGAAACTCTGTACAACCTCTGGTTTAGTCAGTTTATCCAGGTCCCATCTCCTTAAATTTCCACCTCTTTGCAATTTCTTCAGTTTTAACCAACAGTTCGTTACCAATAGATTGTGGTCAGAGTCCACATCTGCCCCTGGAAATGTCCTACAATTTAAAACCAGGTTCCTAAATCTCTGTCTTACCATTATATAATCTAGCTGATACCTTTTAGTATCTCCAGGATTCTTCCATTTATACAACCTTCTTTTATGATTCTTGAACCAAGTGTTAGCTATGATTAAGTTATGCTCTGTGCAAAATTCTAACAGACGGCTTCCTCTCTCATTTCTTAGCCCCAATCCATATTCACCTACTATGTTTCCTTCTCTCCCTTTTCCTACTCTCGAATTCCAGTCACCCATGACTATTAAATTTTCGTCTCCCTTCACTACCTGAATAATTTCTTTTATCTCATTATACATTTCTTCAATTTCTTCGTCATCTGCAGAGCTAGTTGGCATATAAACTTGTACTACTGTAGTAGGCATGGGCTTCGTGTCTATCTTGGCCACTATAATACGTTCACTATGCTGATTGTAGTAGCTTCCCCGCACTCCGATTTTTTTTATTCATTATTAAACCTACTCCTGCATTACCCCTATTTGATTTTGTGTTTATAACCCTGTATTCACCTGACCAGAAGTCTTGTTCCTTCTGCCACCGAACTTCACTAATTCCCACTATATCTAAGTTTAACCTATCCATTTCCCTTTTTAAATTTTCTGACCTACCTGCCCGATTAAGGGATCTGACATTCCACGTTCCGATCCGTAGAATGCCAGTTTTCTTTCTCCTGACAACGACGTCCTCTTGAGTAGTCCCTGCCCGGAGATCTGAATGGGGGACTATTTTACCTCCGGAATATTTTACCCAAGAGGACGCCATCATCATTTAACCATACACTGAAGCTGCATGCCCTCGGGAAAAATTATGACTGTAGTTTCCCCTTGCTTTAAGCCGTTCGCCGTACCACAACACCACTACGTGTCCTGATAAAATGCTGAAATTGGCCCTTTAAAATCTTGATTAACATTCGAAAATTACGCATCCCCTGCCACCATTTTCTTAGCAGTTCGTCTTTTACCATATGTACAAAATATCACCAGAATTCTTCCTCTTTAGTTTCAGCTTAGCATGCAATATACGTAACAGGATTTCCAGTAGGAGCTATGTGTTGTACCCAACCGGATTTGTTGCTAATTTCTGTCTCGGACTATTCGAAAGCTGTATTATGTCCAGGTCTCACAAAACCATTCCACTCATATGCAGTGTACCGAAAAGTCCATTTAATTATCTCATTGATACACTGCGTGGCGTATCGGCGATGGAACTCGTTTCCTCAAGGGGATTTATACTGCAGTGACCGCGTGAATCCTTACTGTGACGACATAATATATCTGAGAAGTGCTGCAAGCTGAGGATGATTGTGTCACTAATTAGAATAGCAAATAATTAATGAAACAGTAAGCCATCCGTCACAAACCACAAAGAATTTTTCACCTGTACAAAAAAAAAAAAAAAAAAATGCCTCTGAGCACTATGGGTCTTAACTACTGTGGTCATCAGTCCCCTAGAACTTAGAACTACTGAAACCTAACTGACCTAAGGACATCACACACATCCATGCCCTAGGCAGGATTCGAACCTGCGACCGTAGCAGTCGCGCGGTTCCGGACTGAGCGCCTAGAACCGCTCGGCCACCGCGGCCGGCCACCTGTACAAAAGATAGTGTTTTGGCGTACGCTATTTTTTTATTCTTATAATCCAGAAAATCTGTTCCCTCGATGTTTACTTAATGTGTTGGTGATATTGGTTAATGGTCTGTTTTTGTCCCCGGAGTCAGATACTTCCACTGTATGCTTCTCAGTATTAGAACACTATGTCCCGCGTGGACTTTTCCTGCCATAGTCCTGTATCTTCACGGGGAATGTTAATGCGGATTTGGCAATGTTAGTGGCAGAGCTTGGCCAAGTGCCTCCCCTGTCGCCACCATTCCCCCCCGGGACGGAATTTGTGGTCTGCATCTAGTTATATCCTTTGTGAATGTGTGAGAATGATTTTCGAAGTGCATGCGATTCGTGTAACTGAGGCGGCATGCGGGTACCCGCCCAATATTCACGTAGTTGGATATGGGAAACACAGTTCCTACCCCATATTCACATCAAATAACAAGGCAAACACCTAAAGAGTATAAATGTTCCTAAGCAGGAATGTAGGTCTCACATTTACGCCTGGTGTTGGAACAGTCCCATCAAAGATTGTGAGAACAGATTTACGATTACTGTTAGACATCATCAAAAAGGTTACTTGTACACATGTGAGGTTGAATAGTGGTTTGCCATCTTATGCGACCTATCCTTCACCAATAGCACACTGGACTCGCATTCGGGAGGACGACGGTTCAATCCCGTCTCCAGCCATCCTGATTTAGGTTTTCCGTGATTTCCCTAAATCGTTTCAGGCAAATGCCGGGATGGTTCCTTTGAAAGGGCACGGCCGATTCCCTTCCCCATCCTTCCCTAACCCGAGCTTGCGCTCCGTCTCTAATGACCTCGTTGTCGACGGGACGTTAAACAACACTAACCTAACCTAACCTATACTTCACCAAAACGATTTAGTTTTTCAGTTTACCACCAGTTTCATTGGACCACACTTGCGCAGACGGCAGATGTACTACCGTTCTGAATATATCGCGACAACTGAAAATTTGTGCCATACTGAGACTCGTACGCGGATTTTCTTCTTTCCACGAGCAGTCTCTCTAACCGTTAGGTTATCTCTGCGCACACCCAGGATCGACTGACATTTTTACTGTCACCAATATTTTATTCTATTATATCAGAACACTACAGCCAGAGGTTTTCCCAAGGTATATTGAGAATAGTAGTACTAGAGAAATTACCCTGCCACACTGATACGTATCAACTGTGCTGAATTCTGTAAATTCGAATGAATGTATTGATGGGTATGAAAACAATGCAGATTGATTGCGATGAAATAACATCAAAGAATCTTTGGCAAAAGTTGACGTTGAAATGTAATGAATATGTGGTGAAAAATACTGCTTACGAAATGCTTGAAATCCATTTTCGACACCACGTCTTGCACAAATTATAATTTCTCACAATATGTTCATTACATCGCTGCTTCGGTAGTCCTGGCCGGAAATCACTGATATTATAGCACAATATGGATTCATTTCATTTAAATGAATTTAAAGCAGTTTGCTCTGCACAACAACGTCTGGTTCCCAAGTATTGCAGCCAGAGCACAGTTCACTGATTACGCACGAGCGCAGCTAATCGCCGGCTTCGCGAAACATTATACAGGCCAATGTGGACCTGCTGCGTGGCCAGCACACTGCTTAATGTATTTCTTCAGATTTTTTTCAAGAATATGGACTATATCAGTCCAATTGCTAGAGAAACTGAAATGACAGTCCGAATCAATTATGCATTTTTTGACACGAGACAGAATTGTGTTATACACGGCCACTGATGAGATGGTACTTTGCTTGTAGTTAGGTTGAGTACAGACGGTTTTATGTCTTGTTATAAATTTATTCCAACATTCTATTGTGATTTTCTGTCTGAAGATGGGTTTCCAGCATCTCTGCACTCTAATTTATCCTGTGTAAGCGTCTTAATCTCAACCTAACTGTTTCAACATATGTCCATTGAAATCTACTTACTGTAGTTAAGCCTAGGTCTCCTCTGACAATATTTATTCCTCACAAATTTTACCAGTTCTGTTATCCAGCAGTCCATTCCTTCACGCCTCGTGATATTTCCTATAGAATGATCCCTTCTTTTAGTCAAGTTGTGCCACATTTTGATGCAGTAGGCCCTTATTTGCGTATTAACCGATACACACATCTAAACCTGAGTGATCTTACGTATCAGCAAATATCAAAAGCTTCTGTCCTCTTCTTGTGTGACCTGTTTAACGTCCACGTTTCGCATTTGTAGAAGGCTACAACCAAGAGAAATACCGCCACCAAAGTGTCCTAATATTTAAATTCCTTTTCATTATTAACCAATGTGTCTATACCAGAAAAGCTTTTCTTGCTTTTGCCGGTATTTATTTTATATCATCTCTACTTCGGCCATCATCACATATCTTGCTGCAGAATAATAAAATGCTTCTATTACCTTTAGGGTCTCATTTGCAAACCTAATTCACTTAGCATGCCGATGGAATTCGACTACATACCATCACCCTTTTTTTACTTTGTTAATGATCATCTTATAACCTGTTTTCAATCTACTACCTGTTCCGATGAACTGATTTCTTAGGTCATCTGCCGTCTCTAACATAATTATATTGTACCTGGCTTATCTAACAGTTCTTATTTCTTCTCTCTAAACCTTAATTCCCTTTCCAGATACCTCCTAGGTTTCCATAATTCTGACATACCATTAACGAAGTTTAATTTTTGTACAACACTTGTTATTCATTTTCACAATGTCATAATCAAGTTGAATAGGTAATGTTACAAAAAAAAAAAAACAAATTTTGTCAGTGAGGCTTGTAACCTTCATACAATATCCGTCCAAATGTGTCCGCTCTTCGCCTTTTTGACGGCTTGATCTCTACGGAGGCCACTTTCAGTAAAGTGTGTGAATGTCTGTGGAGGAATCACAGCCTGTTATTCCTCAAGAGTCGAAATCAGAAAAGGTAGTGATTTGGGCACTGAGTTCTCTAACGAAGTCAAAGTTACAGCACATCCCCAAGGTGTACCACTGGGTTCAGCTCAGTCCATTTCAGGAATCTATTGTCCACAAAAAATGCCTGATTTATGACAGGGTGCATTTTCATGCTGGTACAGACAGTCGTCGTGTCTGAAAAGTTCCTGTACTGTACAAATTGGCTCTGAGCACTATGGGACTTAACATCTGAGGCCATCAGTCCCCTAGAACTTAGAACTACTTAAACCTAACTAACCTAAGGACATCACACACATCCATGCCCGAGGAAGGATTAGAACCTGCGACTGTAACGGTCGCGCGGTTCCAGACTGAAACGCCTAGAACCGCACGGCCACACCGGCCGGCTGTACTGTACACAGCAACGCAATGATGTAAAATATATTCACCTCGTTCCTCATATAGAGATTTCTTAACTGCAATATGGGGAACATACCCTAACCACGAAAAACAACCCCATAACATAACAGCACCTCGTTCGTAATTCACTATTGGCTCAATACGTGCGTGCAGGTAACGTTCTGCAGGCATTTGCCAATGCAAACCCTTCAGTCGGATTTGCCACAGAGTGTAGCTTGCTTTATCATTCCAAATCACGCGTTTCCAGTCATCCACTGTCCAATTGTGTCGCCCTTTACACCATCTTAAGCGTCGCTTAGCACTGACTACAGAAATGTTTCGCTTGTGACGAGCTGTCGACCATCGTACCCTATTCCTTTTGACGCAGTATGCTGGTAGGACTTTGACTCCCACGAAGGATTCGTTCCGCTGATATCATGCGATATTTTAAACCACCCACTGCGATTGTCGATAGTCCCTGTATGTCAGTACATGAGATCTGCCGAGTCTTTGTTTAGCTGCTGTTGTTGCTTCGCGTTTGCGCTTCACAGCTGCATCACCAACTGTCGACTGTAGCATCTTTCGAAGCGGTGTAATGTTCCAGATGGATCTGATACTCAGGTGTCATCCATTGACTACTCTACTGAGCTCTCGTGACCGACCTATTCTGCTATTCTGCCGTTGCTGCTTCGCTGCTACCAACAGACTCTTCCCAAACTCCTTTTACACTGGCGAGTCCGCCTCTCCTGGCATCTAGTGGTCAATTCTGCATTACATAGCGGTGTAAGGATATGTTTGATCAGATAATCTAACTTACTAGTGTTTAATACCTTGACAACATCGAAGTGATCAGAGACGGTGGAGCAACACGAAAGCACTTGAATAATTGACAGTGGACATGCTGGATGAATCGAACTGTATCATGAGAAGTTCAAGTCAGTTCAGTGCTGGATACATATGGGGCGGAGGGAGCGGGGGCGGGGGTTGCTGTGTGTCCCCACCCCCACCCGCATTGCCACCCGCGCAGCCCCCGCCAGTCAACCCGCACGCTATTCGTTCGTTTCTTTCGTCAGTCGACTCGACTGCATCGAGTTATCGAGCAGTTGTACTTTCCTACGTAGCACGCGCGTTCGCGTCAACATATTTCATACGTTTCTGTCTGGCACATAGGGATCGACTTAATGGCTTAGCTCTGTTGAACACTCACCCTGACATCGACTGTCCTATTGACGATGTAATTGACCAATTTGCCAGGAAGAATAAGCGCATAAAATTCATCATTTAAGGAACAGAACCATAATTAAAGCTTTTCTATGTCATAAGATGACATTGTCTTGTATATGTCTAATCAGTTTAAATAAAACTTTTTTAAGCTTTGCATGTAACTTGATTATTTTTTATTACGGTGAAAGTAAAGGTAGCTAAAGATATCTTTAGCGCCTCCTCCTTGAGGTTTTCCTGTTTCCGCCACTGAGTCAGTATGGCTACTATGGAGTCAGATCCCTGCTCCATCGAACAGTAAACCATCCCTGAGCAACTGACACAGGTCTGTCACGTGATGTTATTGAAACCATATGAAACCATTCAATCAGCATCATGCTGTACCAGCCACATTTACGTCTGTACCGCGAAAGCCGACGTACAGTGCGTGGTACGGAGTGCGTATGTAGTAATGTCATTTTATCGCCGTTGTCATCTCATTCGCTAATGCTACGCTGCATTTATAGCTGTCCGTACCATCTTACCGTCTACTCCCCCCTCCCCCCTCTCCCTTTTCGTACACTCCATAGGGAAACGAATTTCTCTAATCTGAATATACCGCTCACTGGTCGAGTGTATGCTACACGCTCCTGGACCAATTTGCATCGTAGGTTCTCGAAATTGTTTGAGCAAGGCTCTCCACGATGCATTTCCTATCTGTTTTGGCGTATCCCACTGCAGTTTTCTGGGTGCTTCAGAGACATTCTCGAGGTGACAAAGTAAACTGAAGATGAATTGTGCAGCTCTTCTTTGAATCTTTTCTATCTCTTCCAGTAAGGATCTCACGCTGACTATCAATACTGAAGAATTATTTGAACGAGGGTCTTGTAAGTGACCATCTCCATATGCAAATTACACATTCTCAGAATTCTTCCAATAATTTTATTTATTTATTTATTCTTCTTCAAAATGTCACATGACAGGAACAATAACATTATTAAGTAAAATTATAATTTACAGAGTTAATACAAACTTGGTTAACTGCCCGAGTCAACACACTTAAAACATATTTAGTAGTATTACAATACATCATCTGGAAACGGGAACGGTGTCCCCAAAGCTTTTCTTGTACTCAAAGACCAAAATTAGTCCAGAAAATAGCTGCCTGAATAGCCTTTTGATTTACTGAAGCTAAGGCCCGTATGTAGCACGGCTCATCCAGTTTTATGAGTATTAGCAAGTGGGGAGGGTATAATACTTCGCGATATTCACAGTGTTCGTTAGAACCAATTTAGCCCCACTTCTTCAGATTTTCTTTACATCTGGATAAGGACGTCGTAAGGCGATTCACGATTTTCCCGATCGCGTTGTTCCATGAGCCTGCGCTGTAGACACCTGCGCTCAGGTTGACGCCGTGTTCCTTGACTTTAGGAAGGCATTTGACGCCGTCCATCGCTACCACCTCCTGAAAAAAAAAAATTACGGGCTTACCACATATCGGACCGAATTTGCGACTGGATTCAGGATTTCCTTGCAGACAGAACTCAGCTTGTCGCTCTCAACGGAACAAAGTCCACGGATATGAAGGTAATTTCCGGAGTACCCAGCGAAGTGTGATAGCACCCTTGCTGTTTACAATGTATATAAAAGGTTTAATAGAAAGCGTCGGAAGCACTTTAAGACTGTCTCTCAGATGATGCGGTTGTCTATCAGGAAGTAGCAGCACCAGAAGATAGAATAGATTTGCAAAATGACCTACCCGAAGATTCATGAGTGGTACAGCCTCTGACAGTTGACTCTGGATGTAAATAAATGCAATATATTGCGTATACATACGAGAATAAATTCACTGTTGTACAACTAAAGTATTCATAGCAACTTGCTGGAAACATTTGTACCGTAAAATATCTACAAGTACTATCCAAAGCGCTAGAGTGCTCTTAAGTAGAATGACCACATAAAACAAACAGTATGAAAAGTAGACTCCATATTGAGTTTCATAGGAATAATCTTAAGGAACTGTAACTCATCCACGAAAGAAGTGCCTTGTAAGGCGCTTGTTCACAGATTCTTGAATATTGTTCATTAGTCTGGAACTCTTACCACGTAGAATAGAAGAGATAGAGAAGCCCCAACGAAGAACGGCGCGTTTTGTCATGCGATCGTTTGGTCGGCGCAAGAGCGTTACAGAGATGCCCAACGAACTCCAGTGGCACAGACTACAAGAGAGGCGTTCTGCGTGAACGAAATGGTTATTATTGATATTTCTAGATAGTATTTTACGGGAAGAGCTGGATAACATATTACTCCCTCCCACATAAATCTTTTGAAATGACTATCATGTAAAAATCCCAGAAATTAGAGCTAATACAGGCGCTTATCGAGAATCGTTCTTTCTAAGAGCTGTTCGCGAGTGAAAAAGGGACGGTGGGTCAGTTAGTCTGCCAAAACTACCCTCAGTCGCACACCGTGGGTTGACTTGCGAAGTACCGTCGTAGATACAGATACTGGAGACAAGTTACGCCACGTTTCTACTCGGCGCTTATTATGTGACATTGAAATTGCTTTGGTTGACTGTACGAAGCTCTTTCTTGACTTAAGTGTCACGGGCTGAGGAATATATACAAACATAGGGTGTCTGCTTACTTTTGGGGGAGCTACGCTCATAAATTGATAGATCTGATTTCCAGCGGTGGGGCGAATTTTATAATGGTACGTTCCGTCTCCTTCAGAGCTGTATCTGCTTGTTTTGCATGAGTAGAGAGAGGTTCACCGGTAGTAGTCAAATGAAATTGGACCTTTTCACGTTTCTATACGCATTACATTACGTTTTTTTTTATGCTGAGATTCAGCAAACTTTGCATTAGTTACTGATCACCTCAAAGTCTCCAGGTCGCCAGCTTCCTATTTGTTAACAAGATGAATATTCTCTTACGATATTTGCTAGAATTATTTCGCTGAAGTATGGCTTACGACACGAAAGAGGTAACCGTGACGGAGCTGCAAAAATATTCACAAAGTGTACTGTTCTGGCGTTATGATTGTTTAATATAAATGGTTCGCTATCCAACAGAATTCTGTTGGATAATTTCTGGGACAGTAAACAACATATATGGATATACTGTATAACACATAAAGAAATTTCCATGTTCCCCTTGTTCGTGTATCGATCTTCGTTTCTGAGAGCACGACTGAACAGGATAAGAACCGATCACGCTGGGTGCAATGCTGTGATGCAGAAGTGGTGACTGGGACTCTATAGCCTGTGATTATCGGTCCCAAGAACAAACATTTCAGCATACTGTCAGAGACTGCCCTCTGAGAAAGTACCCCAGACCATTTAGTGATTTTATTAATGCTGCTCCCTCTGCTATCAACTGGTTTAATTCAATGGATGTTGAACTCTGACTAAATGTGTCCGTTTTAATTAAAAGTGCTAGTTTTATATGTTAACTGTCCTCCTTTCAGTATTATTCGATCATTACCTTTAAGAATTTGAACATATTAGCTTTGTGCCTAAATCCTGAAATGTATAATTGTAAACTGTTCATACTTCTCAAAATTTGCTGTTGTCGCTACTCGTTAAATAAATAGATAAATCAGAGCATGTGGAATAATATTGATTGAAACGAAATGAACAAAAATAAATAGAACAGAACGTAATGTAATCACACCTTTACTCCATGCCAATCCTGTTTTCGGCTATACAAGACAATGATAACGAGTATAATCTCATTATAAAATATTTACGAGACTTACCCATACAACACGAGTTTCATTGAAAGTTATTGTAGCTTCCTCTCTGTCCCTTTGTTGTGGTGATGAGCAACAGCAAATAAGCTACAAGAAGAGAGGCTTCACAAACAGCGTGATGATATTTGCACAGATTTTCATTAACACATGGTGGTTGTGGTTATTTGGCGCTAAAACATCGGAATAGCTGAAAAAAGGAAAAAGTAATCCTCCAGCGCTACCTTCTTCCTTTATTTAGTTCTTCTTTTTTAATTTATTATACTTTTGTATATCAATTCACAAAGGATGAAACGTTTCATCTTTTAAAGGCAACTGCGTTTTTTCCTGGTCTTTGTGTAGCGAAATGGGGCGCGCGTCTGGCTTTTGTGAGTGCAGACTGCAGCGCAAGAACACTGGCCTGGTCTGCCGCCTCGTTAGCGGTATTTCCAACAGGTGGCAGCACAGGGCTGGCTGGCCGGCCGGCCGTGACACGCAGCAGCTAGCAGGCAGCACGCAGCTACGGCACGCATCTTGCGCCTCGGGCGCTGCTCGTTAGCACAGCGCGAGCCGCCAGCCGCCTGGGTATCTCACGCAAGCCACGCACGCTCCCATCCGCCAAGCGCAGCCTTACGTCTTACCACCTTCTGCTTACATTTTCCAAGTTGCTTTTCTCAATTTCACACAAATTCTTCTTGTGTCTTCATTTTCCTGCAGTATCATAGAAGGAAGCATCCTTTACCTCAATTTGAAGTAAAAACAATGAATGAGATAAAATTTAAGGCATGTACGCCGGATATTTCGTGCAAGTGATAAGTAAACAATACTTCTTTCTTGCAACTACTACATTATCACGACGTTACTGAACCTGGTCTCCCGTAGCCGCGCTCGGAAACACTCAGTAACCTTACAGTAAACGAGTACAATGGTAACACGCGCATCGTAGTGTCAGTGCTTTAAAGTAAGCTGGGCATATGCACAGAGGTGACATAAGGCATGGGACAGTGTTATTTGTGTGTAGAGATGGCGGTAGTTCGCGTACACAGCTCATAAAAGGGCAAGGTATTGGCGGATCTGTCATATCCACATGAATTCATGTGAAAAGCTTTCCGTCGTGATTACGGCTGCACCACGGAAATTAACAGACTTTGAACGCGGAATAGTAGTTGGAGCTAGACGCATGGGACATTCCATACCAAATTTCAGGCATTACCTGTAACCAAGGACAACGCAGTGACCGGCGGTCTTCGCTTAACGACTGAGGGCTACGGCGTTTTGGTAGAGTTGTCAGTGTTAACAGACAAGCAACTCTGCGTGATATAACCGCAGAAATCAATGCGAGACTTCCGAGGAACGTATCCATTAGGATAGTGCAGTAAAATTTGGCGTTAATGGGCTATGGCAACAGACGACCGACTCGAATGCCTTTGCTAACAGCACGATATCGCCTGCAGAGCATCTCCTGCGCACATGACCATATTGGTAGGACCCTAGACGACTGGAAAACCGTGGTTTGGTCAGATGAGTTCCGATTTCGGTTTGTAAAAGCTGATGATAGGGCTCGAGTGTGGCGGAGACACCACGAAGCGATGTGCCCAAGTTGTCATCAAGGTACTGTGCAAGCTGGTGGTGGCCCCGTAATGGTATGGGCTGAGTTTGCGTGTAGTGGACTGGATCCTCGTTACGTTCAAATACTTGGAGATCATTTGCTGCCATTCTTATGAACTTCATGTTTCGAAACAACGACTGAATTCTTTTGGGTGACAATGCCTCATGCCACTGAACCACAATTGTTCGTGATTGGTTTCAAGAACGTTCTGGTCAGTTCGAGCGGGTGATTTGGCCACCAGATCGCCCGAAACGAGTCCTGTCGAACATTTATGAGATAGAAACGAGAGTTCAGTTCGTGAACAAAGTCCTGCACCAGCAGCACTTTCTTGTCTATGGATGGTTATAGAGACAGGATGGCTCGATATTCCTGCAGGGTGATTCCAACGATTGGTTGAGTCTATGCTACGTCGAGTTGCTGCAATACGACAGGCTAAAGCAGGTACAACACTATATCAGGAAGTATCCCAAGTCTTTTGTTACCGCAATTTATGATACAGGGGAAATATCATCAGATTTCAAGAAGAATGTAATAATCAAAATTCCTAAATGTTCAATGGTGACAGGTGTGGATAAAGAGAATAATGGCCAGGGTACTAGAAACCGATTTCTGGTAAGATCAGTAGGACCATACGACTTATTTCAGTAGACCGAATGAAAACGGCTATTTAAATTGGAGGAAACTGCAGAATTATAGAAAGCTTTTAACAGTTTTAGCTGAATGTACTGTTTGAAATTAAGGTTAAAATCCTAGGAGCGGAATTGTCTTCATAATTTTAGCAGAAACTACACTATAGCCATAAAGAAGATCGGGACGTAGTTTAGAAGTGAGTGAGACAGTCTGCCCTTCGGTTAAACATGAAAAAAACTGAAAAGATATTAATGATGATGAAGAAGAAATAAAATCTTTAAGTTTTGACAATGAAACTGTGATAATGTCACAGACACTTTGTGATTGTAGAGATGCTTGCACAATTGTACTGAGCTGCGTCAATCCAGTCTTCGGACTGCAGACAACAACAACAGATTATTCCGACAGATGTCAAAACCGCCCGCTTTCCTTGCCTCCACGAGGGCCATGATGCTGCAGCTCAAATTGTTCTAACACCAGTTAAATACTCTCCGTCTCAACAAGTGCCGTTCACGAAATTGTGTAAGATGACATTTAAATAAACGTCACAGTTTTGTGGGATCTAGCATAAATGAGTTAACATGAGCCATGTTTTTAATTAATTTGAAAAATGCGCACATTCAGGTGTCGATGGAAATCAACGCATGGCTAGACTCGCTGAGAATCATACCCGCAAAGAATTAGCACCTGATATTGAAATTCCTTTTGAAGATATTAACCGAGATATCAGGGGGACAGACTGACAAAAAACATGGAACCTCACATCTTGTTCCAGTGGAAGAGAATACGAACCTATGCAGTCTACAGTTTTTTCTAAGCGATGCTTTTAATACTTTAACTGATACAGGGAGGCAGTATCCTCTATTATTGAGGCGATATTCATCAACGGCAGCTTCTCAACCGAGATGTGCAAAACTCATTAGTCAGATTCTACTTACATTTAAATTGACTGATATACGAGTACATTACACTACTGGCCATTAAAATTGCTGCACCACGAAGATAACATGCTACAGACGCGAAATTTATCCGACAGGAAGAATATGCTGTGATGTGCTAATGATTAGCTTTTCAGAGCATTCACACAAGGTTGGCGCCGGTGGCGACACCTACAACGTGCTGACATGAGGGAAGTTTCCAACCGATTTCTCATACACAAACAGCAGTTGACCGGCGTTACCTGGTGAAACGTTGTTGTGATGCCTCATGTAAGGAGGAGAAATGCGTACAATCACTGTCATAACGGATACGTCGCACTTCACATATTGATTCTGAGGTTACTTCACGCAGTGTTACATGTCTGTTAGCACTGGCAACTCTACGCAAACGGTGCTGGTCTCTGTCGTTAAGTGAAGGCCGTCGGTCACTGCGTTGTCTCCGGTGAGAGGTAATACCTGAAATATGGTATTTTCTGTACACCATTGACACTGTGGATCTCGGATTACTGAACGTCCCATGCATCTAGCTCCTGCTACCACTCCACGTCCAAAGCCTATTCATTTCCGTCGTGCAGCCATGCCCTTTTATACATTATGCACGTGATACTAACGCCATTTGTACATGTGCGTTTCGCTATCGCTTTAGTTACCTCAGTGTGTTTGTAACATACAAGACAGAATAGCTGCGATGGGTCTGATTCTCTCACAGATCTAAAATATTTAGAAAGAAAGTCATCTATGCAAAGTGGTTTGTTTCAACTTACAGTGATCTGTCAAAATCCTTCCTCAGTGTCGCGTCTCCCATTTCATCTTCAGATGATTTATCCTCCCTTCCATCACATCTTCTTCAAGGTTCATTCCTTTGTATAGGCAAACGCCCACTGGAGTTGTGAACGTCCTTCACGTTGCTGTTGTATACCCACAACACAGACAACCA
Organism: Schistocerca serialis cubense; assembly: GCF_023864345.2. Taxonomy (NCBI): domain Eukaryota; kingdom Metazoa; phylum Arthropoda; class Insecta; order Orthoptera; family Acrididae; genus Schistocerca; species Schistocerca serialis. The sequence goes on from NC_064640.1 coordinate 152,178,881, forward strand.
GGAGATTAGAATCACATTTTCATAATACATGTGCAAAAAGTTGTTGTTGTCTTGGTTTTCAGTCCGAGGACTGGTTTGACACAGCTCTCCATGCTACTCTATCCTGTGTAAGCCTCTTCATCTCCGAATAGTGCCGCAACTTACATCCTCCTGAACCAGCTTGCTGTATTCTTCTCTTGCTTTCCCTCTACGACTTTTACACTCACAGTTCCCTCCAATACTAAATCCTTCATCCCTTAATGTATCAGACTGTGTGCTAATTTTTTACTTCCATACCTGGATAAACTCCATACAAATACTTTAATAAAACACTTCATGATATTTAAAGCTACATTTGATATTAATAAATTTATTTTCTCTTGGAATGATTTTCTTGCCATTTCCAGTGCACATTTTATATCCTGTCTAATTTGGCAATCATCAGCTATTCTGCCGCTCAAATATCAAAACTCACCTACTTCTTTAAGCGTCTTGTTTCGTAATCTACTTCCCTCAGTATCGAATGATTTAAGTCGACTACATTCCATTCCACGGAATGCAGTCGAACGTCGTTCATACCATGAAGAAATAGCGAAAGGTAAACGGCGCTGAAATCAGGATTCTGCCGAACTGAAGAGAATTGTGCCGACCGAAAAATACCACACAGAAATATGAAATGAAATGTCGCGCTGCACAGGGTACTTGCGAGAAGGATCGAGACAGGCCTCACCTCGGCCCGCGTACGTCCCACACATGTACACTACTGGCCATTAAATTTGCTACACCACGAAGATGACGTGCTACAGGCGCGAAATTTAACCGACAGGAAGAAGATGCTGTGATATGCAAATGATTAGCTTTTCAGAGCATTCACACGAGGATGGAGCCGGTGGCGACACCTACAACGTGCTGACATGGGGAAAGTTTCCAACAGATTTCTCATACACAAACAGCAGTTGACCGGCATTGCCTGGTGAAAAGTTGTTGCGATGCCTCGTGTAAGGAGGAGAAAAGCGTACCATCACGTTTCCGACTTTGATAATGGTCGGATTGTAGCCTATCGCGATTGCGGTTTATCGTATCGCGACACTGCTGCTCGCGTTGGTCGAGATCCAATAATTGTTAGCAGAATATGGAAGCGGTGGGTTCAGGAGGATAATACGGAACGCCGTGCCGGATCCCAACCGCCTCCTATCACTAGCAGTCGAGATGACAGGCATCTTATCCGCATGGCTGTAACGTATCGTGCAGCCACGTCTCGATCCGTGAGTCAACAAATGGGGACGTTTGGAAGACAACAACCATCTGCACGAACAGTTCGACGTTTGCAGCAACATGTAATATCAGTTCGGAGACCATGGTTGCGGTTAGCCTGGACGCTGTATCACAGACAGGAGCGCCTGCGATGTTGTACTCAACGACGAACCTGGGTGAACGAATGGCAAAACGTTATTTTTTCGGATGAATACAGGTTCTGTTTACAGCATCATGATGGTCGCATCCGTGTTTGGCGACATCGCGGTGAACGCACATTGGAAGCGTGTATTCGTCATCGCCATACTGGCGTATCACCCGGCGTGAGGGTATGGGGTGCCACTGGTTACATGTCTCGGTCGCCACTTATTCGCATTGACGGCACTTTGAACAGTGGACGTTACATTTCAGATGTGTTACGACCCGTGGCTCTACCCTTCATTCGATCCCTGCGAAACCCTACATTTCAGTAGGATAAAGCGCGACAGCATGTTGCAGGTCCTGTACGGGCCTTTGTGGATACAGAAAATCTTCCACTGCTACCCTGGGCAGCACATTCTCCAATTGAAAACGTCTGGTCAATGGTGGCCGAGCAACTGGCTCGTCACAATACGCCAGTCACTACTCTTGATGAACTGTGGTATCGTGTTGAAGCTGCATGGGCAGCTGTACCTGTACACGACATCGAAGCTCTGTTTGACTCAATGCCGTTATTACAGCCAGAGGTGGTTGTTCTGGGTACTGATTTCCCAGGATCTATGCAGCCAAATGGCGTGAAAATGTTATCACATATCAGTTCTAGTATAATATATTTGTCCAACGATTACCCGTTTATCATTCGCGTTTCTTCTAGGTGTAGCAATTTTAATGGCCAGTAGTGTAGCTCGCGTGCGGTTTGGTACGCCCTGGCTGGTCCTGATGTAGACTTTCTGTAGAGGTTGGCTGTGCTAAACAGTGACATTAATTAGCTATCGAAATTAAGGATCGAATACAGTATTTCATGCAATCCAGGTAGCGAATCACTAGTGGACCGAAGTAGATTCTAGAATTTCCACAGAAGTAAAGGGAATAAGCTGCATTTGTGAATCACCGTTATGAACAGCACGTCCTTTCAGAGGTCTGCTACTCGCACCACCTTGGACAAAGGAATCCACAAATTCATTAAAGCAAATCTAATTCGAAGTAGATACGGTGGTGCACCCGTTAAATTTGTTTCTAACCTTCTGTTATGGTGGTTTCAGTAGTAAGACTATTATAACATGGGAACGATATCTCTTTCTTGGATTTTTTGAGAACTCCCTTTCTTCTCTCAGTCACACAGCAATATTTCAAAAACTTATGGAGGTTAAATGTATTTAAATAGTGCCGTAGCAGCGGCATCCTTTCGCCGGTACCTGCTAGACAGACATCATTCCGCCAGGCTACAACTTTTTTCTCTTTTGCTGTATCCGTTGTGTTTTGCATGGATGATGATTTTCTGGCCTCGGTTCTGATATTTGTCTACTTGTCTGGAGGAACGAATACAAAACGGACGTCAGCTGATGTGGTACTATACACCTTAGTTCAGTCTCAGATACGTTTTTATATCTGAATCAATCAGCTTGCGTAGGTTCCCTGCCGGCCGCGGTGGTCTCGCGGTTCTAGGCGCTCACTCCGGAACCGTACGACTGCTACGGTCGCAGGTTCGAATCCTGCCTCGGTCATGGATGTGTGTGATGTCCTTAGGTTAGTTAAGTTTAAGTAGTTCTAAGTTCTAGGGGACTGATGACCACAGCTGTTAAGTCCCATAGTGCTCTGAGCCATTTGAACAATTTGAACCAGGTTCCCTTATCTTGGAATGGTGTACCAACTGTCCTCAGTCTTGAGTCAAATTTAAATCAAAATGTTAGTGAGGCCTAGTGCATCTCTTTTACAGAGCTATAGTTGGTCAAATCAAAACATTTAAAATAAAGTGTGGTTCTGTTGCCTGCCAGCCACCGTTAGCATTAGTCAGCAGGTGTGATCAACTTGATAGAGCTAACTTCGGTGTCTTCACATTAAGAGCCCCATGGGCAAGTATAATAAACTGTTTGGGAGATGCAACGTTTCTGAGAAGTCATCATCGAACTGACGTTTCTGCGGTGGTCTACACATTGAGGCTATGCGGAATAATCTGTAATTTCATAACTACAGTAAGAGAATATAAGAACAACCTAAAATTAAATAGTCGAGGTTCGCAGCGAGCCCACTGAAAGTATCAGCACGTAAGACGTTTCCCACCTTTGAAAATGAGTGGTTTGTTATTTGAAAAGTTGTCCCCATTGTGCATACATATAAGCTCTCATTACACTGTGACACCGTGAGACCTATCAAGGATTTGTTCGGAACGATTAAATTTCTGCGAAGAGCTACGAAGAGCTGAAGGTCTCAGAGTTTACCTAAGAGTGTCTGAACTGCGAAACATTAGTAGACATTACGAAAGTGGGGTTTCATGTCAAGACTTTCGATGTCAAAACGTTTCACAGTAAAGGTGGACAGGAGGACTTGAAAAATGCGACGAATATACCCAAGATACTGAGTGACAAGGTGCCGTCAAAAACCGTATTTTTACATAGCCCTTGGCGCTCAAACGTTTCCTGAATATATTAAGACAATCCTCATTCACATAAAGTTAGACTGTCTAACTCTAGTCCACAGTATTCCTCAAGAAGCCAAATTTTTTGACACGTGGGCGTATTCTGTGACGTATAAAAAAATCGAGGAAAATACGAGCAACCTGCATATGCAGTCCGAACATCATGTTAACCACCAAAAGTATTTGTGAAAGCTCGGGTAACCACGTTTCCTGGAGACGTAACTGTATCGCTTTCGTTAAGGAGAATGATAATCATAGGGAATGGGACCACAAATGGAATACCATGTTTTAAAGTGAAAAAATACACTTTGCTTAGAAATAATCAAAGTTAATACCGCTTCAGTGACAAAAACACCTTTTCAGAAAATTATTAGGCCGGTGGATAAGTTCGTAGTCTTTATGTTTTGCATGTTCCTATTGTCATATCTTATTTGTAGTTCACTGTCGCTATTTCAGTTTACACATTGTTTGTTGTTGTTGTTGTTTTTTTTGGGGAAGGAGACCAGACAGCGAGGTCATCGGTCTCATCGGATTAGGGAATGATGCGGAAGGAAGTCGGCCGTGTCCTTTCGGAGGAACCATCCCGACATTTGCCCGGAGTGATTTAGGTAAATCACGGAAAACCTAAATCAGGATGGCCGGACGCGGGATTGAACCGTCGTCCTCGGGAATGAACACATTGTCATTTTCTCATTTGAAGATAGTGAGTGGAGCTGTGGACGCTAGAAAATGGAGTGCAAAGTGGAGAAATAGAAATATTTCCGACATTGTCTTCTGTCCGAGTTCATTCGAGTGTGACAGGCGGCCAGAAATATTTGCACCATGTATGAGGATAGTTCCATTAGACAGAGCACGGTAAGGAAACGTCTTTCTCGTTTTAAGGAGGATCGTTTTGACATTAGTGACTCTCCACGTTGAGAAAGACCTTCGGGTTTCGGTGAAGATCGTTTAAACGCATTAATCCACAATGATCTACAACAGTGTATTCGATAACTAGCAACTGTTATGAACTGTGATCAGTTCATCGTACGACATTTTCGTTCTTTGGGAAAGGTTCAAAAATCGGGTGTATAGGTACCGCATGCTCTAAGCCAAATTCACAAAATTCAACGGATGGTCATATTTTATGAGCGGAAAAACGGTATTGAGAAATGGAGAAACGTTGTGTTTTGTAAATGATGATGGAACGAATACATCAATTTATTTTATACTTACTTTTTTAACAGAAGTCCATACAGTATGGACCAGTTAATGTTAGTGATCTATCATATCGTTTATATTGGAACATAACATGGAATGTAATAATTAACAAAGAAAATCAATAATATGTGAAGATTTGTTTTGTACATTATCAAACATTCACAAGAGCAACTTACCAAAATGTTTAAATGTGTGTGAATTCCTAAATGACCAAACTGCTGAGGTCATCGGTTCCTAGACTTACACACTACTTATACTAACTTACGCTAAGGACAACACGCACACTCATGTCCTAGGAAGGACTCGAACCTCCGCCGAGAGGGGCCGCGCAATTCGTGACATAGCACCTGTAACGATGCGGCCACGCCTCGCGGCGCAAATTACCATTAAATGTAGTAAGAAGTACTGTAAACGGGGAAATTTAGGATAACAAATTACGTATGGCTCAAGTATATCGAGCCAATGGCTAATATCATAGTATGATGTCGCAAAACAATACAGCAATTGACGAAAGCGATGACCATAAAAGAATTATTAGTTTTTGAATATTCTGAGTCCTTTTTCAGATTTTCGTAGACAGTACTAATTTGATTAACATGAAATTCACTTTTGCTTCTAGTTCTTTCTTTATCTGACCGTTTTACTCAGATGTAATTTGCATCTTAAGGGCATAACATTCGTGACAGGTGTCACTACGTGGTTTTGCGAAGCCAGTATTGAGAAACTGATAAAATATTTTACAGTACATGCCACGGTTAAGAGGTTCCTTGCTGCTGTCTTTGCACTTTCCCGGGCCGGCCGAAGTGGCCGTGCGGTTAAAGGCGCTGCAGTCTGGAACCGCAAGACCGCTACGGTCGCAGGTTCGAATCCTGCCTCGGGCATGGATGTTTGTGATGTCCTTAGGTTAGTTAGGTTTAAGTAGTTCTAAGTTCTAGGGGACTAATGACCTCAGCAGTTGAGTCCCATAGTGCTCAGAGCCATTTGAACCATTTTTTTTGCACTTTCCTTGATAAAGACTGTACTTCTTGCTGATGTTTAGATCTGCATGCAAGTACGTCATGTTGGCATTTCTTTCTTGAACAGTGACTTGACTGCGTAAGAAAACTATTTATATGAGGCCATGCAACTTCCTGGTGCTCGTCATTGCATTCATTTAGGCGATTGTTACGTTTCTCCCCGCTTATCCACCTTAAATAAAATATTAAGCTTTTAATGTAATGTTACACATAAATCTATCATTGTGAATATCCGTCCAGTGTTTTCTTGCCTAATGAAACACAGAAACTTACTTCAGGAGCTTCAGATCTTTTGTATTCAAACGGGATAGGCACCCATTGTTTTTACTGAAGATTGCTACACTAGATTTCTTACAAGTCTGAACGTCTACTGCACCTAAAGCAACCTTATAGATGTTGGTGTCTGCCGCCTACTCCTCTCTGGTCTTCAGTATAACTCCGCTTGACAGGATTAATATTCACACATCCAAATATATAAGAATTTTGAAGATCATTTTTACTTAGATCACGAAGCGACTTCACCCGTGTACCCGCAGGTACAACATCGGAGCATTTTCTCGTATTGGCGCAATCTAAACCTTGTGATTTTGCCCTTTTCACTACACCCCGCATAAATACTGTACTGTTTACCATTGTTCTTCTCAACTTCATTGCAACAATTCTGTGGCTTGCGCTTCCGCTTTAGACAATTTTCACTGATTTTCACATTTTCGTCCATGTTTCCCATTTCTACATACGCCATGTTTACATTCTGTACTGAATGTGCCAACAGAACACTTCCGACACTCTAAACTTGTTTCATAAAGTGATTAGTGTTACATATTACACAAGGATTATATTTTGTGTGTACACATTTGTTAATTCCAAAATAGTCTACCTCTGCTCTCCAAACATTTTTAAATTACAATTAATTATCTGGTGTCTGTTTATCATCTGGCACAGTACTGGCTATAGAACGAAGGCTTTCACGAACGGGTGACATGGCTGTTGATATACTTTCCGGGATGTGAGGTCGTGGTCCAAGAACTTTTCTGCCCCTTACGTTTCGTCCTGGACTGCGCTGGACTTCCTCAGAGGCGCTGCTCCGCTGAGTCTTGCCGACTGACTGGTCGGGTGTTTGAGAGCGACTTATATATTGTGAGAAAGGGGGGCGTGGTTCAGGTGACACGTGATGAGCAGTGATAATCCATAGCAAAGATAAGGTTGACTATCGATTACCACCGTGTCAAAGATAAAAATTGTTAGCAATTTTGTAGAACCACTGTCCACATATCGCTAAGTTTCATAGCCTCCTCTTTCCTATTAAAATTATCGTGATGTTTATAAATTTCAATAGCTTCTCTATATAGCCGTGGATAGTAATTTAACGTTGTAGATAAAACTTCGGTATCCGAAAACATCACTTGGTGGTTGCCTGGTTGAAGAGCATGTTCCGCTACAGCTGATTTTTCTATTTTTCCAAGTCGACAAAGACTTTTAAGCTCTTTCAGTCGCGTGTTTACGCTTCTTTTGGTAGTACCAATATAAGCTTTACCACAGGTACATGGAATTTTATACACACCACATGTCGACAGGGGAGGGCGTTTATCCTTCACAGATCGTAGTACTTGACTTATTTTCTTTGTTGGTTTAAAGACCGGTTTTATGTCATGTTTTCGTAAAATCTTACCGATCCGATCTGTTACTTTTTTAATAAAAGGGAGAACCACAACGACAGAAAAATACAGTAGTTCTCCCTTTTATTAAAAAAGTAACAGATCGGATCGGTAAGATTTTACGAAAACATGACATAAAACCGGTCTTTAAACCAACAAAGAAAATAAGTCAAGTACTACGATCTGTGAAGGATAAACGCCCTCCCCTGTCGACATGTGGTGTGCATAAAATTCCATGTACCTGTGGTAAAGTTCATATTGGTACTACCAAAAGAAGCATAAACACGCGACTGAAAGAGCATAAAAGTCTTTGTCGACTTGGAAAAATAGAAAAATCAGCTGTAGCGGAACATGCTCCTCAACCAGGCAACCACCAAGTGAAGTTTTCGGATACCGAAGTCTTATCTACGACGTTTAATTACTATCCACGGCTATATAGAGAAGCTATTGAAATTTATAAACAGCACGATAATTTTAATAGGAAAGAGGAGGCTATGAAACTTTGCGATATATGGACAGTGGCTCTACAAAATTGCTAACAATTTTTATCTTTGACAAGGTGGTAATCGATAGTCAACCTTATCTTTGCTGTGGATTATCACTGCTCGTCACGTGTCACCTGAACCACGCCCCCCTTTCTTACAATATATAAGTCGCTCTCAGACACTCGACCAGTCAGTCGGCAAGACTCAGCGGAGCAGCGCCTCTGAGGAAGTCCAGCGCAGTCCTGGACGAAACGTAAGGGGCAGAAAAGTTCTTGGACCACGACCTCACATCCCGGAAAGTATATCAACAGCCACAGTACTGGCTGTCCTGCTACTCAGCTATTCGACTTCTTTCCGGTAGAGGGAAGTCGGAGTGTAGCGGAAGGTTAGCCCGTTTTTGATATTACAGAAATCATACCTAACGAGACGCAAGAAATTCTCTGTGTTGTATTACATCCTAATGTGATATTTACCGGTGAGACCAATGTCGATTCTGATACGAAAAGGTGGGACTTATCTCTAAGTTTTTACATTTGAGGGTTAGGCCGTTTTTCCGAGCATGTCTTCATATGTGCATCTCTTCTTGCTCGGCATCAATTAGCTCGTGAACAATATCGAGCATTCCTATCCACTCTCGTTACTGATGACGAGAAATTGTGTCTTCATGCTAAAACAAGGAGTGGGTGGTGTAACCCAAACAAAGTAGCACTTCCTGTACAAGAACCCCGCGCATCCATAAATGATAATGATATGCATCTGGTGGAAAAAAGAAGATGTGGTGCATTACGAATTGCTTCCCCGAGGTGTAACAATCACGGATGACATTTCTTGTCAACAACTGAGACGTCTAGCAGACGAAATCCAAGAATAACGACCAGGAAGACTGCGCCCTCAGATTTTCAGCTTTTCGCTCTCTATTGAACAACGTTCAAGGAACTTTATTTTCGGCAGTGAAAGCGCTCCGAACATGGATCAACGAGCTCCTCAATTCAAAACCACGTGATTTAAGCAGTCACAAAATCGAAAAGTTCCCACAGCGCTGGCAGACTGTTGTAATAATCTCGTTTATGTGTATCTGTATTTACGGAAAAACGCTACAAACGTATACACCAATCTAATGGGTACTCAACTGTTTCGCTACGTCAGCGAAAAGATTCAACGTAAAGAATTCTTCGCAAACCGTAACATCATTCCTGCTGGCAGATAGCAGACGTTTCGCCATTGTGTGTCTAATCATAAACGATGGCCATCTCTACTGAAGGCATACACGCAGTGAAACCCAAAGAGCGAAATGAAGAAAATCCATAAAATCGTGCTACACTGTATTAGTGTGACTACTCCACCTAAAATAGGGATGCAAATGTCATGGTTATTGAAGTTTACTCGAGTAAATCAGTAAAAGCACAACAACTTCCTGAAGTAGTAGAAATCTCACTTCAATAGAGAGGCAGGTGTAAATAATAGAAAGTGCCTTGAATTTCAAGTCGAAAACTAAATGTTCCTAAATAACACATAGATGAACTGAGATTTCCATCGCAGTGTATATTTCACAAAATAAAATTTTATGTGGAATGACACCCATATACTTGATGATTGTTGCCTATGAACGAAGTTGATAACGCTAAGGGTGTAGACGACGTCTGACTAGTCTCACTCTCACTTCCTCACGTCACAAACTCGTTAGCTGTGACTATCATTGTACGAGCGAAACTAAATAGCTGCGGGTTTTTTCAACATCATCTCTTCTATAACCAGTAGACGGAGTGAATCTTACTTACCTAATGAAGTAGTTCCCGAATCAGTCCTCCGCTGTGTAAATTTTAATGTAAACACTGCGCCATTCAGGACTGGTGTCGCCTGTCCCGTGAGCACTTGCCTACATTGATACAATATCGGTCAAAAGTTGTCGACCACCTGTGAAAAAAGCTGTATGCTTTATTTCAATCCACAACGTAAACAGTCAAACAAAATAGATATTTGCTCACTCTGTCATTAAATAAAATACAATATGGTTTAGATTTTAGCCTCTTCAAAGTGTCCATGCTTTGGCCGCAGAACAGCTGCACTAACTCTTGTCTTTCTGGGAATGAGACTTCGTAGTGTTTTTGCACATATTGCAGTCCGAAACGTCTGTCAGTCATTCCATAGGCCATATACATTAAATAAAGTCAGTTTTCTGACTTCCCTGTCAAGTTCAGCCGATATCTTCAGCCTATAACTGCCGGCCGGGGAGGCAGAGCTGTTCTAGGCGCTACAGTCTGGAACCGCGCGACCGCTACGGTCGCAGGTTCGAATCCTGCCTCGGGCATGGATGTGTGTGATGTCCTTAGGTTAGTTGGGTTTAAGTAGTTCTTAGTTCTATGGGACTGATGACCTTAGACGTTAAGTCCCGTAGTGCTCCGAGCCATTTGAACCATTTCAGCCTATTAACTGTTCCATACGATTTAAGTCAGGTGACTGACTTGGCCAAATCAAATTCTTTTCCTACCCACACTTCTCTTTTCTATTGACATATCTTCTGCACAATTTAGAAGCATGTTCGGGGTCACTGCCCTGCTGCAGAACATATCTACGACTAATAAGTTCTTGCCAGTTCGAACTGCATTGTTGACCAGTTTTCTGTGATAACCTTCCTTTTTTAAAGTTACATTAATTCTCACTAAACCCGTAAAACATCCCTACACCACGAGCGATCCTAAACCACGCTTCACCGTTGGCATCACAAAATACTCCTCGTACGTTCTCCACACTGTCGACGAACAAATATTTGACGATGGTTTCCAAATACTTCAGGGTACAGAAAGCTGGCTAAAGCCTGAAATAAGTTCTGCAGAAATTTTTACGAAGTCTCAGACGGTGTTCAGGAAAGATAGATTAGGCTGAATTGGTGGTGGAGCGTTTGTGTCTGTCAGTAGTGGTTTATCTTATAGTGAAGTAGAAGTAGATACTCATGAATTGGTATGGGTGGAGGTTATACTTAGCAGCCGAACTAAGTTAATAATTGGCTCCTTCTACTGAACCCCAGACTCCGATGATATAGTTGCGGAACAGTTCAGAGAAACTTTGAGTCTCGTAACAAATAAATACCCCACTCATACGGTTATAGTTGGTGGGGACTTCAACCTTCCCTCGATATGTTGGCAAAAATACTTGTTCAAAACCGGTGGTAGGCAGAAAACATCTTCAGAGATTGTCCTAAATGCTTTCTCTGAAAAATATTTCGAGCAGTTAGTCCACGAACCCACGCGAATTGTAAATGGTTGCGAAAACACACTTGACCTCTTAGCCACAAACAATCCAGAGCTGATAGAGAGCATCATGACTGATACAGGGATTAGTGATCACAAGGTCGTTGTAGCTAGGCTCAATACCGTTGCTTCCAAATCCACCAGAAACAAACGCAAAATAATTTTATTTAAAAAAGCGGATAAAGTGTCACTAGAAGACTTCCTAAGAGACAATCTCCATTCCTTCCGAACTGACTATGCAAATGTAGACGAGATGTGGCTCAAATTCAAAGATATAGTAGCAACAGCAATTGAGAGATTCATACCTCATAAATTGGTAAGAGATGGAAATGATCCCCCGTGGTACACAAAACAGGTCCGAACTCTGTTGCAGAGGCAACGGAAAAAGCATGCGAAGTTCAGAAGAACGCGAAATCCCGAAGATTGGCTAAAATTTACAGACGCGCGAAATTTGGCACGGACTTCAATGCGAGATGCCTTTAATAGGTTCCACAACGAAACATTGTCTCGAAATTTGGTAGAAAATCCGAAGAAATTCTGGTCGTATGTAAAGTACACAAGCGGCAAGACGCAGTCAATACCTTCGCTGCGCAGTGCCGCTGGTACCGTTACCGACGACTGTGCCGCTAAAGCGGAGTTATTGAACGCAGTTTTCCGAAATTCCTTCACCAGGGAAGATGAATGGAATATTCCTGAATTTGAAACACGAACAGCTGCTAGCATGAGTTTCTTAGAAGTAGATACCTTAGGGGCTGCGAAGCAACTCAAATCGCTTGATACGGGCAAGTCTTCAGGTCCAGATTGTATACCGATTAGATTCCTTTCAGATTACGTTGATACAATAGCTCCCTACTTAGCACTCATATACAACCGCTCGCTCACCGATAGATCTGTACCTACATATTGGAAAATTGCGCAGGTTGCACCAGTGTTTAAGAAGGGTAGTAGGAGTAATCCATCTAACTACAGACCTATATCATTGACGTCGGTTTGCAGTAGGGTTTTGGAGTACATACTGTATTCAAACATTATGAATCACCTCGAAGGGAACGATCTATTGATACGTAATCAGCATGGTTTCAGAAAACATCGTTCTTGTGCAACGCAGCTAGCTCTTTATTCGCACGAAGTAATGGCCGCTATCGACAGGGGATCTCAAGTTGATTCCGTATTTCTAGATTTCCGGAAAGCTTTTGACACGGTTCCTCACAAGCGACTTCTAATCAAGCTGCGGGCCTATGGGGTATCGTCTCAGTTGTGCGACTGGATTCGTGATTTCCTGTCAGGAAGGTCGCAGTTCGTAGTAATAGACGGCAAATCATCGAGTAAAACTGTAGTGATATCAGGTGTTCCCCAGGGAAGCGTCCTCGGACCTCTGCTGTTCCTGATCTATATACATGACCTGGTTGACAATCTGAGCAGTTCTCTTAGGTTCTTCGCAGATGATGCTGTAATTTAACGTCTAGTAAGGTCATCCGAAGACCAGTATCAGTTGCAAAGCGATTTAGAAAAGATTGCTGTATGGTGTGGCAGGTGGCAGTTGACGCTAAATAACGAAAAGTGTGAGGCGATCCACATGAGTTCCAAAAGAAATCCGTTGGAATTCGATTACTCGATAAATAGTACAATTCTCAAGGCTGTCAATTCAACTAAGTACCTGGGAGTTAAAATTACGAACAAATTCAGTTGGAAAGACCACATAGATAATATTGTGGGGAACGTGAGCTAAAGGTGGCGTTTCATTGGCAGGACACTTAGAAGATGCCACAAGTCCACTAAAGAGACAGCTTACACTACACTCGTTCGTCCTCTGTTAGAATATTGCTGCGTGGTGTGGGATCCTTACCAGGTGGGATTGACGGAGGACATCGAAAGGGTGCAAAAAAGGGCAGCTCGTTTTGTATTATAACGTAATAGGGGAGAGATTGTGGCAGATACGATACGCGAGTTAGGATGGAAGTCATTAAAGCAAAGACGTTTCTCGTCGCGGCGAGATCTATTTACAAAATTTCAGTCACCAACATTCTCTTCCGAATGCGAAAATATTTTGTTGAGCGCAACCTACATAGGTACGAATGATTATCAAAATAAAATAAGAGAAATCAGAGCTCGAACAGAAAGGGTTAGGTGTTCTTTTTCCCGCGCGCTGTTCGGGAGTGGAATGGTAGAGAGATAGTATGATTGTGGTTCGACGAAACCTCTGCCAAGCACTTAAATGTGAATTGCAGAGTAATCATGTAGATGTAGAACCTTAGAGTCGTCTGTGAATATTAACTGCCGGCCGCGGTGGCCGTGCGGTTCTAGGCGCTCCAGTCCGGAGCCGCGCTGCTCCTACGGTCGCAGGTTCGAATCCTGCCTCGGGCATGGGTGTGTGTGATGTCCTTAGGTTAGTTAAGTTTAAGTAGTTCTAAGTTCTAGGGGACTGATGACCACAGCAGTTGAGTCCCATAGTGCTCAGAGCCATTTGAACCACTTGAATATTAACTGAGCTCGTTGCTGCACGCTCCCGTTTTTATGTTTCTGTGCCCACTGCAATATTCTCATCTTATTTTGTTTTTGTAATAAAGATTTTTTGGCCGCTATACACGCCTTGAAACCTCGTTCACGTAGATGACGTTGCACTGTTCAGAGACTGAAGCTGCTTCCATACTATTTATTTCGTCGCTAATTTCAGGTGCAGTACGGATCCTCTGACGTTTACTCTGTTCACATATGACCTGATTTTCCCTTTTGGGATGTTACTCGGGGTCTTCAGACCGCGACGCGCTTACACGGGCAACAGTTTGCTTGAACCGCTGCAACATATATATCACTGTAGATGGGCCTACGCCAACTTTCATTACTATTCTCTTATGAGAATAGGCTTCCTGATGCAGAACTACAGTCACTGCATGTTTTTCAATTCCTTATCAGGCATACAAACACACAGCTAGATGCACACAATACACTGTACGCTATTGCGAATATACACTACTGGCCATTAAAATTGCTAAATTGCTACACCAAGAACAAATGCAGATGATAAACGGGTATTCATTAGACAAATATATTATACTAGAACTGACATGTGATTACATTTTCACTCATTTTGGGTGCATAGATCCTGTGATATCAGTACCCAGAACAGCCACGTCTGGCTAACGTAATGGCCTTGATACGCCTGGGCATTGAGTCAAACAGAGCATGGATGGCGTGTACAGGTGCAGCTGCCCATGCAGCTTCAACACGATACCACAGTTGCTCGGCCACCATTGACCAGACGTTTTCAGTTGGTGAGAGATCTGGAGAATGTGCTGGCCAGGGCAGCAGTCGAACTTTTTCTGTATCCAGAAAGGCCCGTACATTACCTGCAACATGCAGTCGTGCATTATGCTGCTGAACTGTAGGGTTTCGCAGGGATCGAATGAAGGGTAGAGCCACGGGTCGTAACATATCTGAAATGTAACGTCCACTGTTCAAAGGACCGTCAGTGGGAAGAAGAGGTGACCGAGTCGTATAACCAATGGCACCCCATACCCTCACGCCGGGTGATATGCCAGTATGGCGATGACGAATTCATGCTTCCAATGTGCGTTCACCGCGATGTCGCCAAACACGGATGCGACCATCATGATGCTGTAAACAGAACCTGCATTCATCCGAAAAAAAAAGACTTTTGCCATTCGTGCACCCAGGTTCGTCGTTGAGTACACCATCGCAGGTGATCCTGTCTGTGCTGCAGCGTCAAGGGTAACCGCAGCCATGGTCTCCGAGCTTATAGTCAATGCTGCTGCTAACGTCATCGAACCGTTCGTGCAGATGGTTGTTGTCATACAAACGTCCCCATCTGGGACTCAGGGATCGAGACGTGGCTCCAGGATCCGTTACAGACATGCGGATAAGATGCCTGTCATCTCGACTGCTGGTGATACGAGGCCGTTGGGATCCAGCACGGCGTTCCATATTATCCTCCTGAACCTACCGATTCAATATTCTGCTAACAGTCATTGATTCTCGACCAACGCGAGCAGCAATGTCCCGATACGATAAATCGTAATCGGGATAGGCTACAATCCGACCATTATCAAAATCGGAAACGTATTGGTACGCATTTCTTCTCCTTACACGAGGCATCACAACAACGTTTCACCAGGCAACGCCGGTCAACTGCTGTTTGTGTATGAGAAATCGGTTGGAAACTTTCCTCATGCCACACGTTGTAGGTGTGGCCACCGGCGCCTACCTTGTGTGAGTGCTCTGAAAAGCTAATAGTTTGCATTTCACAAAATCTTCTTCCTGCCGGTTAAATTTCACGTCTGTAGCACGTCATCTTCGTGGTGTAGCAATTTTAATGGCCAGTAGTGTTTGTTCAAAACGGAATTTCTGTTTTAACCACAAAGCCATGGTTCTGATTCGTGATCGAAATTTTTTTACGGATAGTGTCAGAATGAACATTACGAGCCATCAGGCCACAGTTACAGTATGCTGAAGTATTCTGAACAGAGTAAAGGCCAACTGTTTCCCATTGCTTTGAAAACTGCCACTCATCAATTACAGAAACACATTGACTCCTGTGAAAATTCAACTAAAAGCAAATTAAGAGAGAACAAGTTATGCAATCTTCGGTCTTGCTGTGACGCACTCTTCGCCTCTGCGCAGTCTGATACGTTCTTAGTGGAAGTGTGGTAGGCGAGGGACGTACTTATTACTGATATGTTGGCTTTGATTGTATCTGTTAGGTGATGAAAGATTTATTGTAAACTATAGCAAGGATGAATATGATGTTTACACTTCCAGGTGAAAAGATTTATGAATAATGTTTATTTTATTTTAGTTTCTGAAGAAAAAAAGTTGGAGGTAAGACTGCAGCTAGTTTGTCGGAATAATTGTCGGCTAGTTATCTTTGTTCTCTTGTTCAGAACTGGGAGGAAGATCACCCCACTTCCTTGAGTCATGCGTTAACGTATCAACTGCTCAAGCTGTTTGTTTTTTATAGAAATTCTCTGTTTACATTGTGCCCTTTTTAAATCATTGTTCACTTTGTTAAGCATAGTATTGCTCAGACCATTGTTATGTGAGAAGATCACGCCAAATTTTACTCTGTCTTTTTCAGTATATACTTCATTCTAAAATCATTGCCTTGGAAAATCATTTCATAGAAATAGTAACTCTTCCCCTCCCACTGTTTGAAGAAAGTTTATCATTACGCATTACCACATGGCACCATGTGGTATGCAACAGTTTGAATATTTTTTGGGAATTTTATTTAAAAACAGAAATCTAGCTTAGCTGCTGCCTGCTTGCTGTTTGCTGTTGTTCTTTCGAGAAAACTGCAACAATGTTGTCAAGGCGCGAGGTAAGTGGAAATTTTGATTAGGGCCACATAATTGTTTTACTTCAGTTGCGCATTCGGTATGTATATATATATAAGCTGTATTCAGATAAGTTACAGCTCAGTTCAAATTAGGCTCTGTTTAGTTAAAGGTTACCACACGATTTCTTGTTCGATAGCAGTCTGTAAGTACATAGATTTGTAATACGTAGATTCTTTATAAAGTAGGAGGTAAATTTTGGCTAAATTTTATACTGTAACACATAACGGGGAACTTACAACTGTACAACGCACTCGTAGCACAGTCTGCACCAAAAACCACGAAGGAGTTCCAGAAGCAGGATATTACAGGGTCACCTGGAATTCTAAACTACTTATCGGTGGTATAAATGCCCGTAATAGGGAGACGTGACGCGGAAGCCGTAAAACGTGGACTATGTAGAAACTGAATCAAGCGACATATGGAGGAGGCTCGGTAATGATTTGGGCAGCCGTATCTTGGTATTCCGTGACCCCCATGGTTACCCTGCAAGAACGCTTTACTGTCAAATGATGATGATGTGCTCGAAGACAACCAAATGATTCAATTGGCTCTGGGCACTATGGGACTTAACATCTGAGGACATCAGTCCCCTAGACTTAGTACTATTTCAACATAACTAACCTAAGGACATCACACACATCCATGCCCGAGTCAGAATTCGAACCTGTGAGCGTAGCAGCAGCGCGATTCCGGACTGAAGCGCCTAGAACCGCTCGACCACAAAATCCGGCTCGAAGACAACTGGGCCACTATTCACACAGCTTGCATTGTCCAGAACTGGTCTTTTGAGCTAGAACATGAAGTGTCACATCTCCCCTGGCCACGCCAGTCTTCAAATCTGAATGTTATTTAGCCTTTGTGGTCTACTTTGGAGACAAGGATGCATGATCGCTATCCGCCTCTATCATCTTTACCTGAACTTGCCACTATTTTAAAGGGTTAACCGTATAAGATTCCCTTGAAAACCTTGCAGGATCTGTATTTATACATTCAGAGACGAATGGAAGCTGTTTTTAAGGCTGATGATTATACTGCTGCACATTAGGCATGCCAATACGTTTTGTGTTTGGTGTTTCCATATTACTGTTCAACCTCCTGTGGGTCCTTTGTGATCCGCTCCAGGAACTGTCTTTTAAATGGTTCAAATGGCTCTGAGCACTATGGGACTTAACATCTGTGGTCATCAGTCCCACACAACTTAGAACTACTTAAACCTAACTAACCTAAGGACATCACACACATCCATGCCCGAGGCAGGATTCGAACCTGGGACCGTAGCGGCCACGGGGTTCCAGACTGAAGCGCCTAGAACCGCACGGCCACACCGGCCGGTAACTGTCTTTTACATATGTATGTTGCTAATAAATAATTTTATCATTGCCGCCCTCGCTTCTTAGGGTGCCCAAAGATGTTTGAAATCTGACTCACTGTAAAAAGAAAAGCTGGCTCAATGGAGATTTAACATCGTAAGTTTCCATCGTATATGTAAATTACCTTTGCCGCTCAGTAGTAACTGGTCATTTCAAATGGTTCAAATGGCACTGAGCACTATGGGACTCAACTTCTGAGGTCGTCAGTCCCGTAGAACTTAGAACTACTTAACCCTAACTAACCTAAGGACATCACACACATCCATGCCCCAGGCAGGATTCGAACCTGCGACCGTAGCGGTTGCACGGTTCCAGACTGTAGCGCCTAGAACCGCTCGGCTACCCCGGCCGGAAACTGGTCATTTCTTCATTGTTCACCTGTCATACTAAATCGCTTTTTACTGCGCAAATGGCATGCCATCCTAAAGGCATTAGAGCAGAGAAAAAAACTTCCTCATCATCTTCAACTTCCTTATTGCCCTCGAACCTTATATGCAGATGTAGCCAATTGAGAAACTAGTCCCGAATATGTAGATACCCTTTCTCTAACGAATCCATGAGTGACATGTGGTAGTTTGCTGCGCACAGATAGGCCTACATCAACCAAAGAGGGGTACTTCCCTGCGAGCTATTGGGTAGAAACGTAATGTGACTAATGTGTAAATAGGCGAAAGAATAACTACAAGCAACTAGACAGGTTGTGACCACTCAGGCATACTGTCCTAACACGACGTACCATATACCAATTTTGAATAGCGCGTTATCCTCAAAACCATGACCTTTAGTTTGGCCAAAGGACGAGCTCATGGAGTTATAATACCTTTACGCACAGATCTCTATTCGACAAGCCACCGTTGTGTGTGAACATCTAGACTATGTATGTAGCTCCCTGAAGCTGAGATGGTACAACTGTAGGCAGGGGGAGCGGAGGGCTTGTCACGTTGTTTATGAAGTCCAGAAAATAGCGGTCTTGTCTTCCTTGAGTTACACCAAACGCCATTGTGGCTTTTGGAGATATATCCGCATTACGAGCACTGTACTGCCTCAGTTAAGAGTCTGCAGTAAAATCACATACCTGTCCCGCTGTTCAGTTTGCAAACGAACAATAAACAGTTTTATCTTGGAAAATGGTCACAGTCTACAGTCGTCTTCTTGGTTATTGGTGCATTATGCGATATTTGAGGAAATGCACTGATTCGAGATTCAAAGTTTCAGCTTATTTGACATGAGGATAGCTTTTCCAAGTTTTCTTGTTCACCATTTGTGAAGCAACTTGTAGTGCATTGACTTTCGTGTGTTATGGAAAGCTGTGTAGTTGGTTCATCAATTTTACAGACGATTCAAAAAGTAGTTTATTTCTTTCATTTTTCAGTTGAATTTATGGATGTACCGCGAGAACATTCGGTCACTTTGGAAGACTTACGATAAGATTAAAGCCACGTTCTGAGCCGTTCTGACGTTACGAGGAGCGTTCAATAACTAATAGAACACTTTTTTTTCTGAACTCGGGTTGGTTTTATTCAGGATTCCATTACACCATACTATTTCCTACTCTTTTGGCTACAAAATCCTGTTTTTCAGTATTGCCCGTTCTCTGCAACGGCCTTATGCCAGCTTTCTGGGAGGGTTGTGTGTTCGTATCGTACCACTGTCCTGATCGACGTCGGAGCCAACGTCTTGCTACATCAATAATCTCCGAGTCATCCACGTACAGCTTCCTGCGGAGTGCATCTTCCACTGGGCCATACAGATGGAAGTCAGAAGGTGCGAGACCCGGCATATTGCGTGGATGGGGAAGAACAGTCCAGTGAAATACTGTGAGCTCGCCTCGACTGCGCAGCCATGTGTGAGGCCTTGGGTTTTCATGGGAAAGAGAAGTTCATTTTTGTGGCAACGAAAGCACTGAAGCCATTTCTTCAATTTAATGAGGGTAGCACAATATACTTCTGTTAATCTATGCACCGTGAGGCAGAAAATCAAACAGAGTAATCCCTTTACAGACCCAGAAGACCATCACCACGACTTCACCAACTGCGTGTGCGGCTTTGAGCTTTTTCATCGGTGGAGAAGTGCTGTGGCGCCACTTCATGGATTGCCGGTTTTTTCCGGTTTGAAGTAATGAACCCGTGTTTCATCGCATGTGGCAATTTTCGACGAAAATTTTCGCGAACAACCTCGTAACGTGCAAATGGCCGTTTGTTGTTCTGTACGGTCTTCTGTAAGGCGGTCTTCTGTTTGAGTAAACTTTTGGTGGACGACTGTGTCAGCACTACCAACAGAGAAGTTCACCTGTGCAGCGAGGTGTTTGTTTGGGATTCGTCGATCATCGCGAATGAGAGTGTCCGTGTGATCCAACACTGCATGAGTCACTTCTGTGTGCGGTGGCCGGCACGCGTGAGATCGGGACAGGTACGGTTTAAAAAAAATGGCTCTGAGCACTATGGGACTTAACTTCTGAGGTCATCAGTTCCCTAGAACTTAGAACCACTTAAACCTAACTAACCTAAGGACATCACACACATCCATTCCCGAGGCAGGATTCGAACCTGCGGCCGTAGCGGTAGCGCGGTTCTAGACTGTAGCACCTAGAACCGTTCGGCCACCCCGGCCGGCCGATAGGTACGGGCCACCTTGTTGCGATGGTGACAGACGCCTCTCCCAACGACTCACCGTGCTTTTGTCGAATGCCAGGTCTCCGTAGGCATTATGCAAGCACCTATGAATGGGGTTGCGACACTTGTGAGGAGCGACAGTTTTGAGGAGCGACATTTGTGAGGAGACCCGGCCGAACAGGTAGCGGGCGGTCTACAGGGACACCAAACAGGTAGCACACCGCAGTTCATATCAGCACTGCATCGTCACATCACTGCCGTCACGCAGGAGTGCAAAACGATCGCTGCAACTCATCAGGCAAAAAACATGGGATCTACATAAGGTCCGACCGATGCTGCAGGAATATTTCTGCAAGAACATCATTTGCTAATGAATGATGGGAGCAAATTTTTACTTGCAGATGACGACAGAGGACCAAGTGATAGGATATTGGCGTTCGCCAGCGAAAGGAGAAAATCCTGTTTGGCAGACTACAATTCGTTCTTTTTCGATGGAACGTTCAAAAGCTCCAGCAAGCAGTTTGGACAGTTATTTATTGTTCATGCCGATATTTCTAGTTCTGACGAAGAAACAAACACAGTTTCAACCCCGTACGCCATGCTACCCAATAATAAGCGAGAAACGTACGATCGTTTTTTCTCAGCTGTTGAGAGCAACGTACCTGGATGGAATCGTACAGCTATCATGATGGATTTTCAAGCTGCAATCGTCCAATCAGTAACACATTTGTTTCCTGATGCAAAGATTAATGGCTGCAACTACCATTTCAATCAGTGCTTGTGGAGGCACGTGCAGAATTGCGGCCTTGTTGCTGCCTACAAGGAAAACGAAGAAATTCGTCTTCACATAAGATTGTGTTCAGCTTTGGCTCACATTCCCCTGGACATGTTAGTTGATGTGTGGCTATGCATTCAGGGGAGCACGCCAGATAATGAAAAACTGCAGGATTTTGTTGAACAATGGCTAGATAATGAGGACATCCCAAGAGATATATGGAACTGCGCAGGAAGGCGTCACCGCACCAACAATGTTTCAGAAGGATGGAATCGGAGGATAAATACATTAATTTCGAAGGTTCATCCAAATTTTTACTCCTTAGTAAATATTCTCAGAGAAGACAGAGAATATCATGGGCACCGACTAGTTTTAAAATTGGGTGGGAAAAGAAGAAGAAAGCCGGCCGGTGTGGCCGTGCGGTTCTAAGCGCGTCAGTTAGGAACCGCGTGACCGCTACGGTCGCAGGTTCGAATCCTGCCTCGGGCACGGATGTGTGTAATGTCCTTAGGTTAGTTAGGTTTAAGTAGTTCTAAGTTCTAGGGGACTGATGACCTCAGTAGTTAAGTCCCATAGTGCTCAGAGCCATTTGAACCATTTTTTTGAAGAAAGAAGTCCGCAATTAAGACAGATGAGATACTTTCTAAGACTCTTACAAGACTCCAAGTTGACGGCAATACAATATAAAATCATTTCTTCTTTGCGTGGCTTATGCACAGACATTACAATGAGAAGGAAATGGCTGAACTTACAGCAAAACTTGTAAATATTGGAAAGGGGTTCAGTTCACGCCGAGAGACCTATTGTAAAAATTGTAAATATATAATCATCCTATAAATATTGTGAATAAATATAATGCGGAACGAAGAGAGACTACCTCCTCGTGGTGTTCCCTGGAAACGACACAAAGTTGGCTAAATGTCTCTTGCAAATTGTAAAAGATTCACTAATGAAGTGTGGTGTCACCGCCAGACACCACACTTGCTAGGTGGTAGCCTTTAAATCGGCCGCGGTCCATTAGTATACGTCGGACCCGCGTGTCGCCACTGTCAGTGACGCAGACCGAGCGCCGCCACACGGCAGGTCTAGAGAGACGTCCTGGCACTCGCCCCAGTTGTACAGCCGACGTTCATAGCAATGGTTCACTGACAAATACGCTCTCATTTGCCGAGACGATAGTTAGCATAGCCTTCAGCTACATTTGCTACGACCTAGCAAGGCGCCGTATTCAATTGATAATTAATATTATGAAGCATGTACCGTAACGAGAGATGTTCTACAAATGTGGATTAAAGTTAAGTATTACAGCAACTGCGTCCATTTTCTAAGTTCTCATTTCCTTTTAACTGTTCCAGACCTCACGCCAATCTGCGTGAGCTTAACGCGTGCCTTTCGGCTTCCTCTCGTTGTGACTTGGCTGTCGTGCTAAGTCACAACATGAAGTCTGAAAAGTCATAGCTTTTCTAACAATCACAATCAGCATTTTTGTGTAGAGAATTTTAGAAACAATGTCTGTTTGAGTGGACGATGAATACATCTTGTTTCAATACATAAATTGCATTCCTTAACGCTAATTGCTAGCAGGACTCACATTAGACCTCAGTACACTTCCCTGCGTGGTACGGAAATATTGAGGTTTATTTCGAAACAATGAAAGAAAAGTTTCTACCGAGAACCAAATTCGTTAGTTGGCTCCTCTTAATATATGGTAAAAGGTTGCCATTCCTATCACATAAAATTTTGGGTGAGGGGTTGAAAGATGGAAAACATATTCGGTTTCTATAGTTTCTGTAAAATACATCGTTAAGTATGAGCTAGAGCAAAAATTATGCACTATGTAAGATTAATCAGAACAAAAATTCCAATGAAAAAGGTCTTACGCATAACTGTGCTGCAACTAATGGTTGACATGATATCGTGGGGGCAAAATCAGCTCCGATTTCTAATTTGACTAAGGGTACTCTTCCTTGCCCAAAAGAATTCTGACATAATGTAACCTGGCTGCACTGGATGAGTATGAATGTCCCTCGACAGCTGCCCGGGCCGGCTCAAGCCGAGTGCTCAGTCACACAAAGCGGCGGAAGGTAGTGGCCGAGCAGGTAGCGGTGCACCATTTGGGACACACCCTGTGGCGGTCCCTTAGCATCCCGGATTTCTCACAAGTGTCGCCACATTCCAGTTTCTCACAAGTGTCGCTTCTCACAAGTGTCTACAACTCCCTATGAATATCTGTGATGCTCTGGTTTTCCGACGAAAGAAACTCAATGAAAGGTCTGTGTTTGGAACGCACCTCAGGCACAGACACCATTTTGAAAGCAAAATATAAAGACGCCAGCTATCGGACTTTCACGAAACTTTAATGGCTGAAAATGGAATATTTCACGATGTCCCACAACATATTATGCACATTTTGAACCAAAATTTGGTGGTAGAAAAAATGTGCTTCATTACTTATTGAACGCCCCCCGTAGAATACCTGCGAATCAGTGCAAGCCTCGAATCATACGTCGATGGGGCAAATTTCGAACAATGAGCTTGAAAGTGCAACATACTGTTGCAGAACAGTAGCAAATTCCCAAGGGTACATAAAAGCAGTACTACCTCGTTAGTATGATGAACACTTGCAAGTGGCTTCCTGCGTTAACAACTCGTCTAGTAAATTGAGTAGTCAGGGTAAAGTCCTTATTTATTGATGTTATGCCTTGTTATAGTTCAATTTAGTTCAGTTACGTCATGTTCCGTAGATCAATTTCACGATTATTTTATCGATATGATGTGCAACGAGTCAGATTACAAGGTACACACACACACACACACATACACACACACACACACACACACACACACATGCGTAGTGCTAATATTAATATTACTGAAATGTTTAGTTCTACAGTGCAGCCACATTTAGAGGTACAAATTAATTTTTAGTTACCAGCTCTAAAACATAAACTCGTCCATAGAACAGAAGCAGCTGTCCAAAAGAAATGATTTTAACCTAGATTTAAAACTTCATCTGCTACCTGCCAGACACTTTATGTTGTTCGGCAAATGATCAAAGACTTTTGCTGTTGAATAATATACTCCGTTTTGAGCAACTGACGGTTTCAATAACGTATAGGAGAGGACATTATTTACTCTAGTGTTGTACGTATGAACACCACTGTTGTTGACGAATTGAGATGGATTATTTATAAGGAATTTCATTAGCGAATATATGTAGTTTAATGGTGCAGTTAAAATACCTAACTCCTTGAATGGGTGCCTTGGGTGAACACCTCTTATTATTCTCACTGCTCTCTTTTGTGCAATCAATACTTTATGTCTAAGTAGTGAGTTACCCCAGAAAACTATTCCATAAGACATTATTGAGTGGAAATATGCAAAGTACGTTAGGAGGCTGATTTGTTTATTACCAAGAGTAACGAGTATGAGTAGAGCGAAAGAAGCTGAACTTAATTGTTCGAGAAGCTCAGTAATATGGTTCTCCCAGTTCAAGTTGTCATCAATGTGAACACCCAAAAATTTGGAGAAATCTACCCTGTTAACTGAGCCCTGTTCAAATGCTACATCAATAGTCGGTATGACACTATTCGGTGTACAGAGCTGGATATAGTGAGCTTTTCAAAATTAAGGGAGAGTCCATATTCTGAGAACCACTTAATAATTCTTTGAAAGACATCCTTAACAATATCTTCAACTGCTTTTTCTGGAATGGGGTTTATTATAACACTCGTCTCATCTGCAGAAAGTACTAGTTCTGCTTGCTGAACGTTAACTCCCCACTCACGAGAGTTTACCACCCTCCCAACATTATTTGTATTATTCAGCACAACTTTTTGCTGTGTGTATAGCCTCCATTTTTAAAACCTGTGTTTGTATAAGAGTGTGAGATGATCCACACAGTCAAATGCCTTGGAAAGATCACAAAAAAACCAACTGGCAATAATTTGTGATTTAGGGCTTGTACTATTTGTTTGGTAAACGTGTAGATAGCATTCTCATTCGAGTATCCTTTCCAGAATTCGAACTGTGACATGCTGAGCAAATTATTTTGGCTAAAATGTGAGACTACTCTTGAATACGTGTTCATGACTCAGTAATCAGTACTGCAACGCAGTCTGACATCGAAAATACTAAAAGGAAATAGTCACAGACGAACTACTCACAAGAAAGGGAGCAACCAGAAACTGGCAGGTACAATCTGTATAACGAAACATCAAGCACTGAAAAAATTGCTCGTGAAGTCCTATCAACATCACATAGAGTGTAAGTGGTCAGTTTTTAGCCAAATTCCTTGCAATGGGATGGTTCTCCTGAACTTGGACCACAATACCTCTGTGTCAAAAAGGTTAATTATCTTTAACGCTTCATCAAAGCAACTGAATAACGATGTGGCTCGATAGACAAGCTCAGCATGTACTATTAAGAACTGTTAATGGCATTAATATCTAGCTTTGTGAGGTCATTTCGTGTAGACATGAACACACATGCCTGTAGCATGAACAATCACTGACTAGACATAAGGGACCTCTCACAACAGGTCATACAAAGCACGGATCATAATTACGTACAACAGTCCAATAAGTGACTTACAAATATGGAAGTGAGTAACAGAAAATTTCAACTGATATTTTATATTGATTTCTGATTAATCAGATATTGAGAATTCTCCACATGGGAGCCACAATACAGGTGAAACTCGAATCCAAATACTAATAATCACAAAAATATATGTTATCTGTAAACGACATCTAGTAATGCATTGCATAACCTAAACTGCAGGAGAGACTGACACAACTGAGTCTGTATAAGTATTTTTCTGCTTATTTATATGAACAACCAGCGATCGCCAAGCCTCTGTAATATGTGACATCTAACTACTAGAACATGTTCGCTGTGCGAAGAGGAATCCCAAACGAGAGAGTGGACTGACAGCGTTGCACTTTAAGAGCCACGGCAAATAACTAAATAATCTCACCAAATAATTAACTCCAGTCGCCATCTCAGGATTGCAAGGTGTCTCGCCTCAACGATCCAGGCATACACTGCGTATTCAAATTCACTTGCAAGCATGGGCCAGATGGATGGAAGCTACTATAACTTGCCAGACGTACATACGCTACCACTTCCGTGTCTCAAAGATACATAAACTCAAAGAAATTGAATTTTCTTATGTCGGGCAATGAGAAGAAGCGATCTGTTTTACTAGGTAAAAAATTTTCTATAGCTAGGATCGTATAAATACTTATTTTCGACAACAGGTATCGACAGATTTTGCTGTCGTTTTTTCGTCTTCAAAAATTTTTGTTACAAAACGTTTCAGTTGTGACTTGAAACATCATGCCAAATTGCCATATTGAAATCTGCCAACTGGGTATGATGTCTCATTTCACAATGAACACGTTATGTGACAAAAATTTTTGAAGCCCGTAAGATTACAGCAAAGACTGTCGAAATCGGTTGTCGAAAATAAAGACGTATTTATATGGTCTTGGCTACGGAAAGTTTTTTACTAAATAAACTCAAAGAAACTATAATGTTTTCACTCCCTCGGGTAGTAATGGTCTAATGAAATTCGGGTCAGTTTACGCTGAGGGCATTAGATTAGGAAATGATAAGCTGAAAATAGTAGCGAATCATGCTGTCGGGGAAGTGAAACAACTATCCACGGCAGAGGGGAACAGCATATAAAATGCAGACTGGAAACAACAAGGAAAGCTTTTCTGAAACAGAGAAGTATTGTAACTTCGAATATAAATTTCGACATTAGGAAATAATTTTAGTATTGTTTTTCTGGAGTGGGGCATTATAAGGAAGTAGTACTTGGACAAAATAAAAGTAGATGCTCTTGGAATGTATAGGTTGTGTAACCAATGAAGAGATATTCAGTCGAGTTGGGTAGTGAAGAGCTTCATTGCGCAGCTTGTCTAAAAGAAGGAAGTGGCAGAGTGGATTCATTCAGAGGCATCACAAACTAGAGACTCTCATAACAGACGTACGACCTCGGATGTTGGAGGGGGGGGGGAGGAGGGAGGTGAGTGGAGGCCAGAGACCAAGGGTTGAACAATTTTTTGTGCCTTTTTTTTATAGTCTCGTATTGAACTCTGAAATCACTAGTGGTGGTGTTTTTGGGTGCCTGTAAATAATGGATATGCACCTAGTGATTAAATGAGATGTTATGGCGAAATTCCTGATTTGGTGGGGAATGTTAGTGCTATGTTAAGAAAGAAGAAGTTGGTAGTGGATATGTTGGTATTTAAATGATTGCGTGTGTTCGGTACAAACCAGGGTGGATCTAAGACCATTATTTTGAATAGTTTGGACTTTATTTGACGGAGTAAGGAACATCACGTTTCAGACAAGTTATTTAGCCTTGTTGACTACTCCAATGCCCTTGAGAAACGGATGAATTGAGAAATGTGTGAAACTGATATAATCTAACTGTACCGTGATTACACGCATTGCTTGCGTGAATACCGCAGTAACAACAGTCTCATTAACTTAAGAGACGTCTCAGATATCACATGATTTTATTTCAATAAAGCCGTCACGGCAGCCTACAGAGGGTGAAACATCTCGCATTTTCATTACAATAAGCCATGTTATAGATGTGGCCAAATTATTTCAGAATAAATTCGTAACTGGTACATTATTTCGATAAATAACTTAAAAATATGTCTTGGAATCATGTAAACATGTGTCCATTGTTGAGAATTGCTCTGAAAGCATGGAAATGAACAGATGGTACTACTGCTGTTAAAACTTCGAGCTGCCACTACACCATTACCTTTCTTTCCAAAAACTGTTATGCAGGACAGCAAACATGCATAAATAAGCACGAAATACTTTCGGCGAGAGGGGGTTGTTTAACAGACAAAAACATTGGCGCACTTAAGTTATTTCTCTTGTGTCTCTACAGGTGGCCGCAATAGGTTCAAATTTCGAAACGGCCCACGCAGACGAGCCGGTCCGCTTACAGTGAATAATCCACGTCAGAGCGCGCTGAGTTATTCTTATCTCTTCTCTATACCCATCCGCTGGGCTGCTTGTTAGTCATGCGCATGTAAGTGGACTGAATGAGCCACGTTTTGTAACACTGAGGTTGACACGGCGCGCTCTATCAGCTTTTCACTCTCAAGATTTGTAAAGGACTCAGAGCGCGTAAGGATGAAAAATGCTCGTGCAATGTTACGGACGTGTTCCTGTTGGGTACAAACCGTGACAGGACTCCCCATTTATCGTACACTGCAGCCGCTCATTGTAACGCTGCGTTCCAGCGCTGTACAGCTCCCAGGGGACCTACTCACACATCTCACGCAGTTAAGCATCGAAATAAGAAGCACACACAGCGTAAAATGAGCTCGCACACACAGGAATGACAGACGGGCAATTCATAAAATATGGAGCTCCACGGCTTAAGGGCGCAGAAAACGTCTTTCCAAGTAAAGTGCCGCCGAAGTCTCACGGTCTTTTGAATTGGGCTGGCGGTAAAACACCGCCTGATACGCTGCGACAGCTACATTACTCAAAACGGAGCAGAGGTCATTATTTTACACGCTGTGGCAGAAAACCGCGGAGGCCTCCTATCTTCACCATATTACGTGTCACTTTTGGCAGGAGTGCGTCTCAGAGGCTAATAAGGTCGCGCACAAAGCCGCTCTAAAATTCAGCACGTGATTCATTTACTGAGAGGCGTCACGGGAAGAACGCCAGTTTTTCATCCCAGCAGATTCCAGAACGCTAGAGGCAAGCGCTTTCAGCTACCCCTACTTCCCTCCGTAAATGGAGCTTCAAATCCCTCCGCCGTCAGTCCGATCAGCACATCAGCAAAAGAAGCCTCAACCAGTCACACCTCAAGTACATAAAAAAAATCTTCCACCATAGTTGGAAAGTTTTCCAGTTCCATATATCACTAGGAAACCACCAAATAACATAGAGAGATCCTGTAGTAAACGAAGTGGCAAAACTATTCAAATTTTTGATACCAATATGGAAAGTATATAACACAGATGAATATTATTTCCGTGCAGAAATTCAGAAACATGATTTTGTCAATGCAATGACAGAAAATATACTGAAATTTAATCAGAGTAGGAGAAGTGAGATCAACCGCAACAAATTTAGGAAATCAAACCAATGATATCAACTTATTTTTATGGCGATTGTGGGGGTCTTCATTCTTCTCACCCCTTTGATGCTGCCTACCACGACTTTTCATCCTACCTATGCCACCCTCTTCATCTCAGACTAACGTTTACACTCAACGATCTCAATAATTTGTTGGATATATTCGTATCTCAGCTTCCTCACTGGCTCACTCTAGTAGCGCGGAAGGTATTCCTTGATGTCTTATTATACAGGGTGGTCCATTGATCGTGACCGGGCCAAATATCTCACGAAATAAGCGTCAAACGAGAAAACTACAAGGAACGAAATTTGTCTAGCTTGAAGGGGGAAACCAGATGGCGCGGTGGTTGGCCCGCTAGATGGCGCTGCCATAGGTCAAACGCATATCAACTGCGTTTTAAAAAAATAGAGACCCCATTTTTATTACATATTCGTGTAGTACGTAAAGAAATATGAATGTTTTAGGTGAACCACTTTTTTGGCTTTGTGATAGATGTCGCTGTAGTAGTCACAATCACATGGCTCACAATTTTAGACAAACAGTTGGTAACAGGTAGGTTTTTTAAGTTAAAATGCAGAACGTAGGTACGTTTGAACATTTTATTTCGGTTGTTCCAATATGATACATGTCCATTTGTGAGCTTATCATTTCTGAGAACGCATGCTGCTACAGCGTGATTACCTGTAAATACCACATTAATGCAATAAATGCCCAAAATGATGTCCGTCAACCTCAATGCATTTGGCAATACGTGTAACGACATTCCTCTCAACAGCGAGTAGTTCGCCTTCCGTAATGTTCGCACATGCATTGACAATGCGCTGACTCATGTTGTCAGAGGTTGTCGGTGGATCACGATAGCAAATATCCTTCAACTATCCCATCAGTAAGAAATTCGAGAATGTCAGATCCGGTGAACGTGCGGGACATGGTATGATGCTTCGACGACCAATCCACCTGTCATGAAATATGCTATTCAATACCGCTTCAAACGCACGCGAGCTATGTGCCGGACATCCATCATGTTGGAAGTACATCGTCATTCTGTCATGCAGTAAAACATCTTGTAGTAACACCGGTAGAACATTTCGTAGGAAATCAGCATACATTGCACCATTTAGATTGTCATCGATAAAATGGGGGCCAATTATCCTTCCTCCCATAATGCCGCACCATACATTACCCTGCAAAGGTCGCTGATGTTCCACTTGTAGCAGCCATCGTGGATTTTCCGTTGCTCAATAGTGCATATTATGCCGGTTTACGTTACCGCTGTTGGTGAATGACGCTTCGTTGCTAAATAGAACGCGTGCTTAAAATCTGTCATGGTCCCGTAATTTCTCTTGTGCCCAGTGGCAGAACTGTTCACGACGTTCAAAGTCGTCGAAATGGAATTCCTGGTGCATAGAAATATGGTACGGGTGCAGTCGATGTTCATGTAGCATTCTCAACACCGACGTTTTCCAGATTCCCGATTCTCGCGCAATTTGTCTGCTACTGATGTGCGGATTAGCCGCGACAGCAACTAAAACACGGACTTGGGCATCATCATTTGTTGCAGGTCGTGGTTGACGTTTAACATGTGGCTGAACACTTGCTGTTTCCTTAAATAACGTAACTATCCGGCGAACGGTCCGGACACTTGGATGATGTCGTCCAGGATACCGAGCAGCATACATGGCACACACCCGTTGGGCTTTTTGATCACAATAGCCATACATCAACACGATATAGACCTTTGCTGCAATTGGTAAACGGTCCATTTTAACACGGGTAATGTATCACGAAGCAAATACCGTCCGCACTGGCGGAATGTTACGTGATATCAGGTACTAGTACGTTTGTGGCTATTACATCGCCATCTATCACAAAGCGAAAAAAGTGGTCCAACTAAAACATTCATATTTCCTTACGTGCCGGCCGAAGTGGCCGTGCGGTTCTAGGCGCTGCAGTTTGGAACCGCGAGACCGCTACGGTCGCAGGTTCGAATCCTGCCTCGGTCATGGATGTGTGTGATGTCCTTAGGTTAGTTAGGTTTAACTAGTTCTAAGTTCTAGGGGACCAATGACCTCAGAAGTTGAGTCCCATAGTGCTCAGAACCATTTGAACCATTTTTTTTCCCTTACGTATTACACGAATATGTAATCGGGCTAGCCATAGCGTCATCTGGTTTGCCCCTTCAAGCTAGATGAGTTTCGTTCTATGCAGTTTTTTTCGTTTGATGCTTATTTCATGAGATATTTGGCCCGGTCACTGTCAATGGACCACCCAGTATATCCTATCGTCTTATCTCTTAATGTGATTAGTTTTTCCTTTTCTAGTCGTTTCTCCTAAGAATCTCCTCACTTCTTACCTTACCGCAAATCGAACGCTTCGATTCTCTTCTTTTATAGTTTTCCCACATCTACTACTCACTTACAATGCTGGCTCTAGATGCAGATTGTCAGAAGTCTCTACCTGAAATTAAGGCCAGTGTTGGATTTTTGTAAACTCCTTTTTCATGCGGAATGCTTTCGTTGCCTATACTTTTCCACTTTTCGTGTCTACCTTGCTTCATCCGTCATTCATCTCACATACGGTGAAAAATTTTCAAATCATAGACATGATATTCTAAGAGTATTATGGTCTAATAGTAATATTATACAAAACAAGAAGCCCAAAAATGATATTTGTAGAGCATCAGTTTAAATCAGGTTGCAAACTGTACTGATATCAGAAGATCAGAGAGCACGTGATTCATCTTGATTAAGAAAAGCCTTATGCTCAGTGCTAGGTTGCTACATTAATACTGGATGTCTTAATGTACACAAATGAGTTGTCTCGGGGATAACTGACCAACTGGTCGCATATAAGGAAGCCCAAGCATTAACATAAAATCTTGTATTAAGACTCTCACTTATAAAAAACGCCAGCACAGTTCTGTCATTTACAAAGAGGGAAAGATGGCATGTCATTAATGTTATCATTAGATTTCCCCTCTGCGTGTATGTCCATGCTATCTTTCAATCAACTGCTTCGTTTAGGAATTCGCTATGATTGCAACCTTCGTTCATATCATCGAAGTGCTGCATTTTCGCCATCGTACTTTTCCCCTATACAGTAGTCTGCTTGTAAATAATTGGCCAACAACGCAGTCAGTAGAAGATATTTTTAAAATGCCTTTATTTCAGAGACATGGCCTGATTCAGCCAATCATGCACATCTTCGTTTGGATACGATTGCTAATTAAATAAACGTTTTCATCAGCAGCTTGTCGTCAGGCTCCAGCGCTGCACAAGAATATTTGAATATGTAGTGCCACTTTTATGTTATTTCAGTGACAAAAACGTGCTAATATGCTTGCAGTTATTTAGATAGAAGGTGGAATTCTTTTGTACATCTACATCTGTTTCGGTTCACATTGCTTTGTTTTGCTACGGGTAATGTACAAGCTGTTGTATTGTAAACAGCACACATACTGCAAATAAATCGTCGTGGCACGTAAAACACTCTTTATAATATTCTTCATGTTAGCCGCAGCTTCACACATACACTTTGCATTCGATATTTTTGTTTACGTAGCAAAGAGATACTAATTACGGAAAGATGTCATTGATTTTCTGTTGAGGCAGGTTCTGAACTAATCAAAGGAAGCATGTGGAAGGCGCAACATGGTAATAACCGAAAAAACGTTTTACTTGAAGAACGGACTTATTATTTAAGTACTTCCGTGTATAGGAATGGAGAATTTAATGAAATATTACAAAGCCATCACTACACATACAAACATTACGCACACGCACACACACGCGCACACACACACAATATATATGTATATATATTAGTCCCAAGAAAACCTGACAGCTCTTTCTTACGCCAAAACAAGAAACAATGTATTACTAAGTGGGGCACTTGAGCGGACTTGGGGGAAAAATACTGATAACCCTTTCTACAAACCCGGTGACAGCAAGCAGGGCTCGGTAAAATTAAAACAGAGCAGTAGCAATCAGGACACATGGACAAAATTGTAAAATTTAAATTCAGCTAGAAATTCAAAACCATGAAATTCATTACTGCTATTTTTAAGTTTCTTCATTCCCTTCTATCTCAGTTTAATATTTACATCTTCAAAAAACTGTAGATCCCTACCAGTAATTAATTTACAATAGCCAATTGGCTAAATAATTTTAAAATCGCTATTAAGTTCAATGCAATATTTTAGCGTATCTACTGTGCAAATATTTGCATCCAGTAATGTTATATAAAACATTTACTTGAGCTCACAAATTTTTTAAACAAATTTGATTTGCTAGCATTTTTGAGGTTCTTGAGTAGGGTATCCAACCACACAAACATTTTCTCCATAAAATTTAACATAGCTCCAAACCCGTATGTTTCTTTCTTGCTTATTGTTTTCACTTTCTGGGTATATTCCGGTGCTCTTAATGTGTGCTTTCTTTCTGTGATGTTATTGCTGTTGGAATACGACACAGCTGTTGTCCTGAGTCCACCCAACTTCTTCTGACTTCGTCTTGTCATATACATTTGGTGTAGATGGGAGAGCTACTTACAACTACTGTCCTTGTCAGGTGGACTGATGGACTGCAGCAGTGGATAAGGACAGGAAACGGTTTATTAACAGCTGGCTGTCTCGGTAGCTAAAGAGCCAGCTTTTCTCACGTGGGCTAGCAAAAACCGTTTACAAATCGTATGTATAGTAGGATTTCGAGCAACAAAGGTGATTCGAGAACAAAAAATGAGACATGTGTTAGCAGCTTCTTCACCTAGTAATGTGCAACAGAAACACATGAAACTGTGCTTTTATAGCGACAAGCGTACGCGGCAGTCATGTACACCACCTGAATCGGCCAGTCAAGTGAGTCCTTCCACGCTGGCTGGACCTACATACGTACTGTAACACCGCTTCCAAGCTCCAGAACAGATCGATTTTTTATACTTATTAGCCAAATATTAAAAGGTTTTAAAACTTTAAAAAGCTAGCGTAAGCTACATGAACAGTGTTATCCAGAGAAATCATCTTCTAATTGACACAATAAATACTTTTTTGTCTATCTTTCATTGCAATTAAATGTATTTTTTATATAAATAAAACTTTTCTCTCAAAGTTTTATGCTGAGCATCGTATGTGAAATTCCTTTTACCAAACATGATTATGTGAGCAATAACTTCATTCGGAATTTTGTCATTGTATGTGGTACACAGTTTCATTGTAATATTCTGTCTGACCAGTACATTAATTAATCTTGACATATTAATGAAATAGACGAGATAATTTGATATGAAATTGTGTGCATTTACATCAGCATCATCATTTACATTTGGCTGTCTTAAATTCTTGAAAAGCATCAAATGCCTTCAGATAACTGTTTGGCAGATGTAGATTCTAAATTTCTTGAGGAAAAACTTCATTTCTTCCATTCTTCATATGGATATTCTGTGTCCTGACGTTATCAGACAGGGAGGAGTCGATACTCGGCTTATTTTTTCGATTAGTTTGAAACACTACAAAAATAAAATAAAGTGTATGTCATTCTGCAGAATAATTGGTGACAACTAGCTTAAAATTTCTGCTTTCGTTCAGTCTAGCAATTTGTATGATATGTAATTCAAAGAACGATATGGGAATCTTCGGTTTTTTTCATCTTTCTTGCTCTAGTTCGAGTGAATGTTCTGGTTCACATCCAAACACAGAAAAACGGATTTCCACTGATTACACAGCAATTCTGCATTCCTTAGGAAGTGTGGACAAAGCTTCAACATGAGCTTGGTTATGTTCAGCCTATCAAAGAATGGTATTGTTTGCAGAAGGACTCCAAGTAAAACTTACACTACTCTCACCTTCCAGGATCACTTCTTTGTAATCTCTAAAGAACCCAACAAACAAATCCAGTTGAAAAAGTGCTTAAATTTTCTTATTTCTTATCCTTCTTAATGAGGATATGGCCTTCCTTGGTTAGCTCATTGGCTAGAGACGAAGTCACTTGCATAAGGACAGATGAACATTCTAGACAAAATATTGTTTCCTTTCTTTATGGTGATAATCTGGAACAGCTTTACTTCATAACTATCGATTTACTTTTTATATGACTTTCTGTCATATGCTGGGTAAGCTACACCAGGAGCTCCAATAATACTGAAGCTCATATGCAACTGAGCATCATTAGGATAAACCCAACCATCCCCAATATTTATCTTAATCTCTTTGTCCTTATTGAGAAGATTTGGGTTATTTTTAGTATTTTCATTCACAATAGTTACATGCACAGTTATCATCGAATAATCCTAAAAGACCAAAAGTTGGTCTTGAACTTTAGCTTGCTGTTTCTGATACAACAGGTGGTGGTAGTATCTCAATTTTTCTTTCACTAATTATTTCCCTCGCATTCTCAACTATTTTTGTGTGTGATATGGAATTTTATTTAAATTTTCCAGGTGAGTTATTTAGTCTTGATATATTTCCTTAATTACATTTTCAATCTTGTGTTCATGGTGTTTACTAACTGATGGCAGCACTTCGAGTATAACCCATTTTCTGAACTGTTTGGCTTCTTACTTACTTGACTTCAAAGTGAGTGAATATAAACCTGCTTCCATAGATGAATATAGTGCTTTTCTGTCACTTTAAAGGGAGGGATTGACATTCCACCTCTATATTTACTAGTATTTTCGTATCATCTAAATCAGCAATTTTGCTGATAACTTTTCTGGTGTCCTTGTGATGGAGAACTTTTGAAATACCTTTCTTTTCAAGCAATGGGTTATTCTTTTAAACAGTTGTTATAAATGCATGCTTGCCATTATATGTAAGCTTGTTGTTGACAAGATATATGATTGACTCCATTTAAATAGAGTATATCTTTAGTCTTAATAAAATTTTTAATGTAACAAATGACCTCCTATTGTTTGATTGAGTCATGCATTGACAAAATTTATGCATTGTTGATGTACCTATTACCATTACTATTCATTATTTGCTTACTTCATAGCTTTAATGAAAACTATTATAATGAAATAATTAAGGCAAACAAAAGTAGTATAATGCTAACAAACAGTAATGAATTCCAGTTTCCTGGCGCTAGTACATAATGATGTAATCCATTTTTAAGCTACAGTATTTATTGATTGACCATTCTGTAAATTCGTTAATTCATACAATTTTGCTCCAGTTAGTAAATATCCAGCTGAATCACAAACAGTTTCACCAGAATGGAGAAATTACAATTTCCTTGTTGCAAAGTTTGAAATGTTTCTAATGGAGTTTATTGTTATATTGGGGATTAATAGTGTCTAGCATATTAATTACTTTAAATACATATTCAGTTGTCCCAAATTCTGTGTCAAAAGGTTTTCTGATTTTTCTCCTTCAATAAAAAAATGATGCTGTTTTCACTTTTTACCTTCGTTTGAATTTTTTCATAAACAATTCTAACACAATTTCCTGTGCCATCGTATTTGCTACATAGTATTTTGTTTAAAACCAATAAATAACTGTCTCAGTAAATGAAAGCAATTAAATCCAAGTACTGTAAAAATTGCAAACTAGAGAAGACAGTTGATAATTTTCAGTGAAATAAATATACAAAGTATAAGCATTCATAATCTGTAAATAATGTGTTAGAAAGAAGAAGAACAATAAACCGGTTTTAAAAAATGAACTGCTATTCTAAAAACAAAAATTTCAATTGTTTTTACTTAAGTTCAATGTCTAATGGTATGCATTCAAGTATATATAAGATCTGACTTTGGTAATGTGATAAACAAAGAAGGAAGACAAGAACAGTTAATGTTAA
The DNA here is from genome assembly GCF_023864345.2 of Schistocerca serialis cubense. Taxonomy (NCBI): domain Eukaryota; kingdom Metazoa; phylum Arthropoda; class Insecta; order Orthoptera; family Acrididae; genus Schistocerca; species Schistocerca serialis. Next base: position 152,216,361 of record NC_064640.1, read on the forward strand.
ATAAGCATTTACGAAATTTTAAGCAAAGTAACTTTCATATTTTATTTTACATTTACTAAACTGTAATTTTTTATAGAATCTCTTTTTATACAAACCTAATAAAAGTTCTTTTTAATAAAACAGACTAATATGAAATGACTAACTGTTGTTCAACTTTGTGTTGTTTATAGGAGCGAATATTGAAGAGGATACAGTAATCTAAGAAAGGTAATCTAAGTAACGTTTTTATTTCACATAGTTCATATACCTGTATTTCGAATATCTCAGTACTATGAAATTAGTTGATCTTAAAAATTCAGCTAGGAATCTTGGTATTAGAGGCTCCAACATATTAAATTAATCAGAATTAGTTAATTTCATTAATTTTCCTAATCAGGATGAATTATTCCAAAAGGCTAAATCAAGACCAAAAGGCGTACTTAAAATAAATTACTTTTCCAGTTTTGATGGTGATATTTTTGGAAAATCTTCACCACTGAGAAAAGAAAAACTAGGAAGACCACATCAAATATTTCCGTTCAGTAGCAAACAATCCGAGCAAGAGAAAGAGACCAAACAATAGTGATGAGCAACTACTCCATATCTAAATAAATGTAGTATGTGTCGAGAATTTCAGTTCAGTAACCAAAAGTGGTCCTGAGAAAGCAATAAAGATATAAATGTATAAAAATTACAACTATTTTGAAGAAATTAACAGTGTGACAGCATTGTTAAAATCATCATATTTCTGTCGTAAATGCTACAGTATATATTACAACAAGAACAAGTACAATTGGAAAATAGAGAGACTAGTGTGTACAATATGCAAAGGAGACCAACACAGTATTGAGGAAAATAAAGTATATTGTGAAACCTGCTATGGGTAGTTACAATGAGAAATGCATAAACAGTCACCATAAAGGTTGTGATACAGTTTATAAATCTGACAACTGTAAGCATAATTGTTTGAGATGTGAAGTACATGTATGTGGCTTTGAAAGATGTAGAAACTGTTAACTTCAAATAGAAATTAAAACTCATTGTTGCTATATGCAATATAAAATTCAAAAGGTGGTGTTTCTCAATGAAAGATTGTTGAAGAAATTATAGTCAAAGGACACCAAAAATGTAGTAAACATCGATGTACTGGGAAGTAATGGAGAATACAAGGATTATCATATATTCATATGTTTCAAATTTCACAACATAATTACAAGTAAAAAGTTTGAATTTTGTGAACATGGTTTCCTAAAGACAGTTCTTTGTACCTATACTGAAAGATGCTTGTGGTTTGATTTTGAAGATCAAAAAGAAACTTATATAAATATTCAAAATCCAATAATAGTTCACAACTTTAATGGTGACATTGGTTATAAATTTAAGATAAATCATGAATTTTGTAGGTAGATAATACCTTATAAAAATTACAATTATACATTTTTAGCTCTTTATGCTAAAGGTTATGATTTACAATTCATTCTAAAGTATTGTACTGAAAATATAATGAAACCATACACCACTGACACAGGAATTAAACTGATGTTATTGGGGATGAAGTTGTTAGAACTAAAAATTATTGACAGCAGTAATTTTTTACATGTCCCACTTAGTAGCTATCCAGAAACAGTTGATATGACAGAACTGAGACAGGTTAGTTCCCACATTTGTCAACACACAAGAAAATGAATGTTATATAGGACCTATATCTGATGTCAAATATAATTGTGAAAAACGTAATGAAACCAAAAGGAAGAGAAATATATCCAAAATGATATAGTGAAAATGTAAAATACAATTATGTATTCATTATGGGGATGGAAATTACAGAATACAGTATTTTTGATGTAGATATATTGAGAAGAAGTTACATAGAATTATGAAAACAGTTACTAGAAATAGTGATATAGATTCACTGTGTTGTTTAGCAATTGATGGAGTTTGTATGGCTATATACAGGTCTGAAAGGGTCTGTATTGGATAAAGAAAACAAGTAAAATTATAGTAAAGAGTCTACTACTTGGCTAAGCACTTTCAACAATAATAACGTTCAACATGATCGTAATGCAGGCCTCCGATCTTTCAATTACAACCAAGACTTTAATAAAAGGGCAAAGGTAATGTAAATCAGAACACTGGGAGGAGATGTGGTCTAAATAACAATACATTTATTTATTCTTAACATCACATGACAAAAGATGGCTAAAGAAACGTCACACAGACATTTCTATTGGACACACACTTTCAATAACATGCCGTCTATGGTGACCAAAGTGATCAGCTGGGGATCAACACACCGCACTAAACGGAACTAATTGCTTTATATGATTTCATGAGTGTGAGTCTGTGGTATGGGAAGAAAACTACACTACTATCAAGCATCTGTACTCTACTATTCCATAATGAAGAAAATGGTTCCAAAAAGCAGAGTGCTGAGAAGCATGTATTGGAGCCTTATGCCATAGCAGCAAATACTTTACCCTTCTGCGGGTCAGGGTGGCACAGCACGACGCGGTCGCCGACTGAAGTCACAGATCGCGACGTTCTGTTATTAAGGGTGCGTGATCGGAAGTATGCAAATACACTCTCTCGCGTTCAGCTGATTCTGAAAGAAGGTACTTCCCTATGACTCTGTGACAACTATGCGTGACGGAATATGTCAAAGTTTAGATTGCCGACTCAAAACAAATAAGTACACCCACACGTCACTCGTGTGCGTGATGCAAGATGGTTCAGATGGTGGGTGGCACAGGCTCTAAGTGGCGCACTAGCGAAGGACACAAGTCTCATCGTTTAGGTAAAGAGTTGGTTGGTTTGGGGGACTGAAGGGACCAGACTACTAGGACCATCGGTCCCTTAGGTAAAGACCTGCCGTTCTTTACTAGCAAAGCAACAGTACAAAAGTGATTTCTTCTCTTTCTCTCAGCTTTCCTCGCCAGCTCGGCAGCATAGCACATGTACATGCTTAGACTACACCCACTTTAGCACAAGCCAATCACGAGCTGGAGTTCGATATTCGGAGCTGGGATACCGCTCCGTGTTCTGCACACACAGATTTGACCAACCAGCGATTTAAAAAATTAATTGGGAGGAAAGAAAAAAGATTCAGCCGCACTGCCTCTTTCCCACGTGATTACACTGTGTCGTTTCTAAATGCATGACCTGGGTGCAACCACAGCCCTCCATAAAAAGATCGTTATCTCTCCTGTTGCATCCATTTCGAACTATCCAAGGAACGGCCATAAACGAGCTAAGAGCCTCGAGCCTTCACAAATACGTTTTGTAGCAAAGTCTGGACGCCTGGGCACCACTGCCCTGTCCCACGGAAATTCGCAGAAACTCACAGCTGTCTCATCGGCTTCCTACCCATCAAGGGCCCATCTTCTGCTTTACTGCCAGTCATCAGTTTGTACAAAACTCAGCTGATAGCTGCAGCGACTCCTTGGCGCTAGTCAGTCTACCTGCACGAGGTCTGCCACCAACCGGCGCCACCGAATGTGTCTGCACAATGAGACCGAGGGACTTGGCAGTCCACAAACGTTTTCCCCTAGTTTCCGCAGAAAAAACGTTCTCCTCAGCCCTCAGCCGCTGTACGCTTTTACTGCAGTTAATTAACTTCACACGCTCTTCCTTTGAAAGCAGGTAAAGCTTACTGCTGTTCCTTCAGTAGAGCACACACGCAAGAGCGTTAACTACTGCCAACCATTTCGCATATGAATGAAGTCAGATCGTATCAAATATAGCAACCATGTAATGAAGATCACCTTCCCTAAGAACATTATGCAGTATGACACAGTATCAAAAGTAAAAGTGTCCTGCAATCTCTCACAACCTCCCCATTACTCTCAAATCTATTCTTGAGGAGTGTCACACTTTAAAATGGTTAGGGTGACATGAAACAGAATAAATTGTGACACTTTAGTTGGGTCGTTATCAAAGAAATGATATGAAATGTCGTGTGGCTAGGGCCTCCCGTCGGGTAGACCGTTCGCCTTGTGCAGGTCTTTTGATTTGACGCCACTTCGGCGACCTGCGCGTCGATGGGGATGAAATGATGAGTAGGACAACACAACACCCAGTCCCTGAGCGGAGAAAATCTCCGACCCAGCCGGGAATCGAACCCGGGCCCTTTGGATTGACAGTCTGTCACGCTGACCACTCAGCTACCGGGGGCGGACGTTATCAAAGAAACAAACATGAATCAATCTTCGTTCACCATAAACCCCAGCAAAATGTTAGACCCTGTCTTTCCCACATTCACAGGTGCCATACATACACTCTCTGCTGCATGCCTACATAATGAAAGTGAGAAATAAAAATGAGATGGGTGTACCTGAGTGGTATATTCTTGTAGACCCAGACTTTGATCACAATTACTAGATGGTTACAGGGTCATGCAGTCATTTATCTACTCATTCATCCTGAAATTGTGGCTAGAGAAGGTTAGTCACCTAACCAGGATATAATAACGTCGTCTTGAGGATTACCTGCTCCATGGAACATTACTACTCCTGCTCAATTATACACATGGCTGAATTCATTCCTTGACAGAACATCGACCACAAACAATCTCACATTCACCCAATACAAAGAATCATAGTGGTATTGTGGCATGCGACATCTGTTCAGCTTATTTCTTTAACATATGTAAGTCTGTTCCTTTAGTACAAAGATGTGTCAACGAAACAATACAACATGTAAGTGCCATAAACAAGTGAATCTTAATAAAAACCAAAAATAATACAAGAGTTCATTAAGAGAAAATAAAACTTGGTAAGAAAACACAGAAAACACATGTAATCATGTAAAAAAAAAGGAAAACAGCAAGGAACATATAAAACAAATTAATGGAAAACAGCAAATATCTCCTACAGCTCCCTTCTCAAAGGTCTTTATGGAGCCAAATTTTTGAATTTACGATAGTCACACGAATAAACACAGAACTACACATGTCATGTAACAGGTTAGATGCGGCAGCTATGCCCAAAGAGTTTGCCAAGATGGGTTACCCCTTTTACTTGGCATATACAGTACAGGCAACAGATTCGGTGTGGCAGGACCTCCTACTTGTGTGTGGCCATCCTGGATCACGTGGTAGTCGGCAATGTGTTGCCGTTGTCGAAGATGTTGATGGAATGAGCCGGGCAGTGTATGGACACAGGTTTGAGGTGAATCACCTCCAGCCGTCACCGTCTGCGTCTACCCGTGTCTCCAGGGACGTATGTACCTCCATTCAGCACTCCACAGCTTGCCCCTGTAGCAGGGCACTCCCTTTCATTCAGCGATGGGTCCCACAGGACCTTCGAAGCTAGAAGCAGTGAGGAAAGTGCTCGCGTGCTGCCAGGGCACCAGTAACAGTTGGTGGCATGCAGAGGCTCGTCCGCTACTGCCTCCTTTCATGTAGCCTGACGACGCCATGTCGACCAGCTGCCATGCTGTCACTATGTGGGTCATCGCCGCCTGCAGAGAACTGCGCCCCCTGTGTCTCACAGGGCTGGCAGACGATCTTAACTGCCACTCCAGTCTTAGGCGCCCTGTCTGCTCAGCTCGTATGGCCACCCCAGTGGCAGCAACCTCTCCAACTGCCTGATGTGTCGCCATCCACTCAGCTCCCGTATGCACAATGCTTACATGTGGGCTTAGTGCCATGTTTTCACAAATATCTTTACAGCACAGATACACACAGAATTATAACTAAATTGTAAAGGATTGTCTTACATGATTACTCCAAGAAAAATCAAAGAATAAAATGCTTTATAGAGCTCTTTTAACCAAAATAAAATATTACTCTGTTCTACAATTATTCTTTCATTGTATTATAGCAATAATTTTAAATGATTAATTCTCTGTGTCTAAATATTTATGATCTTATGTAGTGGTAAGTTGTTCTATGATAGTGTAATGTTAAGTTCCCACAACATTTCATGCAACTCAAAGAACTAAGCTGGCTTACGCTACACATTCACTACAGTCACTCTCACCCCATCTAAGTGTACTACTTATTCATGCAATGCAACTACTATAAAAGATATATGAAATACTGATGGTACTACAGATTACTTCCCCATTACTTAGTCATTATGGTGGCGCTTGCCGCTGGTATGTGGCGTGAATCTCGATGAGTGTTGACGTCACCAGTCTGTTCTCTGTGCTATGTGGACAAAACAACTCCTCTGAAATTCTCTTTTTTGATAAAACTGACAGAAAAATTTCTCAGGTTGGTGTACAAATTTTCTACTCCATCTGCTGAAACAAACATAAAAAGCACAAGGTTTTATCGATATTTGAGTTCAAAGCTACAATTCTTCCACCTACTCATTCTCACAAATCGATGGTGTGCCTCATTCACTCTGCAAAAAACATACCAAAGTGTCTCGCACATTCTGTGCTCGCGTCACGTAATACAAACTATCACCCTAGATCTACCAATCAGGCCCTCGCGAACCACTCGCGAAAGCCCACACGAATATCAACGCACAATAGTGTGGAAAACCACATGTGAAAACCACAAGCGAACAGCCACAGTGAACAACAATCGCATAAGACGCAATAGCTCATCTGTGTAACTACACTCGAATAAAATATCCCACTCTCGAGAAACATCGCACCAAAGGCGACATCCATTGACGAAAAACCAACCACCAATACATCGCGCCACTGGCGATGACAATAATCAGCCCACAGCAAAGACACACTGCACTGGGCAATGGTCACAAACCAAAGCGAAACACACAAGAAAGTCTACACGACTCTTGTATGGAGAATACACGACAATGATGCAAAATATCTCCGTGGGTTTCGCAAGCTAATCTCAATTACGCTTCTCTTACATACTATACTGCGAATTATATACCACATCGTACAAGGGCGTTTACTGAGATGCACACACAATAAAGAGAAGAAATTTGATTGTAGCCTAACTCCAAGATATTACGAGAAGAACTCAGTCTCCAATACTCGTGCCCTAGTTTCGGACTCGAAGACATAAAATTCTATCATTGTTGTGACACATTATTCTGTCGTTCTGTGCAAACTTCAAAACTGCTATCAGAACATATTAATTCATGCGAAATAGGACTCAAATAATTAACGAAAATTCTTATGTGAAATAAACACATTTCTACTCTTAACAATTGTAATTAGTCAGCTCTGGGATGACCATCTGTACATCTATAAACTTGATACATCTTACGAAGAAATACTTGTACAGTGAAATTGTAACAATACCTAACTCTTACGACTAGCAGTAATGGGAGAAGTTCCTATGCTAATTGCCATAGTGAATTACAAACAAACAAAAATTCCAGAGAAATGATTCTTGTCTTCAACACTACTACAAATAAACAAAACTTATGCTACTATGCTTATTTTCAGCTGTCACCGACCATTAAACATTCTGTGGCTTTTCAGAGTAAGAAATTTCCACCATATGTCCCCCCTTCTATTTTTTTCTCTTCTCCTTCTTTTTGCTGTAGCTGCAGCTATTGTGACCTCCAGTTTTATTCAATGAAGAGTTTAACATGCGATATGTGATGCACTCCTGTCGATCATATATAACATTTTAAATATCTATAAATTGTCAGACCTTAGAAGTAAAAGCAGCATGTTGTTTAAAAATTATGTAAAAGGCTTTGTGAAAATAAAATTAGAACCCAGTACTCATTATGTTGAATCCAAGGAGTTATATATCTAAACATTTAAAGGATAGATGACCATTGAAGTGGATTATGATAAGATAAAGGAAAATCCAGGAATATGATCTGTTGCTAAGATATATCTGAATTCACTATGGGGAAAATTTGGACTACAACAAAATATAAGTAAAAGCAAGTATCTTACAGACTACAATTTAATGACAAATTATTGGATGAGTGATTAAATAGTTTAGAAATTAATTTTATTAATGAGAATATGGTACAGATTAAGTACAATTTTAAGGATCAGTGTGTGGAAAATAATACATCTACAAATACTTTAGTAGCTGCATTCATTACACCAAATGCAAGACTTAGACTGTGTGATATGTTAGTTAAGCTAAGACAATTGGTTATGTATTTAGATACAGTGAGTATAGCACATATTGATGATGGTAAAAATAGTATGGGAACAGGTTGCATGCTGGGTGAATGGATTTACGAGTTCGGAAACGACTGGATAAAAGATTGGGCGTTGACTGGGCCTAAAATTACTATTTTGAGAAAAATGATAATACTGTAATCAAAATAAACTGGTTTACTTTTAACTATCAGAATATTTAAAAGGTGAATGGCGAATCTATGGCAAGATTAGTTAAGAATGAAGGGAAAGAAAATGTATAGTTAGAGTACAGTCACATTACTAGAGATGTTAACACAAAAAACGTAATCAATAAGGATATAAAGAAAGATTTCTCATTAAAGCGTTACAAAAGAATAGTTCTAGAAAACTATTATACTGTGCCATACAGATATTAAAATTGAAATAGGTTTTTTATAATTTCTAGTGCCAAAATAAAATTTGTGTATGGAATTTCCTCAAAACATTATATAAATATAATAACTGTTCTTCTTCTATTTTCTGTTCTCTAACTCTATTTCGTCTCTAATTGTCTTCTGTAATTCATGATTTTGAGGATTAGAAAAAATATGAAAAGCAGGATGAAAGAATTTGGAATTTTATTTTTATTCTTTTTTAGTTTTTTGAGATATCTGGCTTTATTAAATATAAGTAATGCTTCCTTTCTTCTTTATCTAACATCTTTAACCAAGTAATAATTATTATACAAATATTCATATTTGATATGTAGACTGTATTTTGTTATTCTTAAGTTTTTTATTAATTCTTTTAAGTGATTTTTCTGTCCTTTAAGAGGATAAGAACTTTTTTCTGTTTGTATTTTTTTCACCAAAGTTTCAGACAGTAATCCTTTCTTTACACAGTTTATAGTTGCCAACAGTTTATCTTTTTCACTGAAACAACTCAATAGCTAGAATAACGTCTTTTCTGTCACTGTTGTCCATTTATAAGATATAATTTTTAATGTTAATAAAAATTTTCTCTTTGTAAATTGATACTCTACTCAATAAACTCAGCAGTGGTAGCAGGTCCAGTTTCCTTAAAAGGACTATTCATTTACTAGTATATGTTTCATATAACACTACTAGATGTTAATATTTACATACTAGATATGATGAAAAACTTTGTATAGCTTAATAAAGTTTTTACAATCATTTCACCAAACAGATATTATTAATTAATTACTGGTTGGGATCTCCAGTGTTTGAAAATGTAAATGTTAAGGTGAAATACAAGGGAATGGAAAAATTAATAAAAACAGTAATGAATATTATGACCTATAATTTCAAGTTTTAATTTTATAAAGCTCTCTCTCTTTATATATATATATATATATATATATATATATATATATATATATATATGTGTGTGTGTGTGTGTGTGTGTGTGTGTGTATGTGTGTCTGAGTGCATGTAATATTTTGTATATCTACTGATGGCTTTATAATATTTCGTTAAAATTTCCACTGTCGAATCCTACAGCCCTTAAATGATAAGCCCATTCTTCAAGTAAAACCCCTTTTCTGTTTTTACCATATTGCACCTTCCACATATTTTATTTGCTTAATTTACAACATTTCTCAATAAGAAGCCATGATGTCTATGTCTTTCCTTATTTATTATCTCTATGCTTCATGAGCAAAAATATCGACTGTAAAGAGCAAGTGTGAAGCTCCAACTGATAGTGTTTTATGGGCTGTTCACAAGACAACAGGTTATACATTATCGACAGCAAAACAAAGTAATATGTAGTGAAATATATGTAGGTGTTTCACCTTGCATCTAAATAAGTGCAAGCATATTAGCACGTTTTTACTGCTGAAATAACATGAAGTGGCATTAAATATTCAAATGTTCTTGTGGTGTAGAAAAACTGCTGATGAACAACATCTAAGCATCTGAAGGATATATGTTGGATGAAAAATGCAATTAGCAATGTTACCCATCTGAAGACGTGCAGGAAAGACCGAAACTGGTCCTTTCCCTGAAATAAATATATTTAAAAATATTTGTTTCTGGCTACATTTCTCACCAACTATTTGCAAAAGGAATACTGTACAAGGGTAAAGTAAAAAGCCAAGAAATTCAGCACTAAGATGATATGAACGAAGGTTGCACTCATAGCGAAGTCAGAGAGGAAGAGTTATATCTAATTACAATCTTCCAGCACAGTTAAATTTTTGTCCACCTTTAACATCTGAATAATTCCTTTTATGTCATCACTCATACTTTCAATCTCTGCATCATTAGCGGAACAATGTTGCACATAAACTTTTACTACTGTACTGGGAACTGACTTTGTGTCTATCTCGGATTCTGTAATGCCTTCTCTGTGTTGTTCATAGTAGCTCATCTATATTCCTATTACCTCTCTTCGAAGACTTGTTAAATTTATTTTGTAAATCAGACGTTTTATTTCAGTCCTTACAGTGAATTTGCTCTACTGGTTCATTTATTCTGGTGAGCATGAGTGCGTAAAATCATGGCTATTGTATTGATGGAAAAACTGGTATGATTAATAGATTTCCTTTTTGTATGTTTGTGAGTAGAATAAATAATAAATACAGAGTTAGAGTGACAATTTAAGTATTTCAAGTGGCAGTGTAGTGAAGTGTGATTTACTCAGGACAAACAAAAAGCGTTCCTGTTAAGTGGTTCACTGATTCAAGAAAAGGCATTCCAACTGGACCAACATGAATGGTGATACAACATTTACTGCCAACAATTGTTTGTGAGAACTTTTGAAGAAGAGACACGGCATATGGCAATGTGCGAGAATTGGAAGAAAATTATCAACAGACTTTCCCCCCACAGATACATTATTAGATGAGTTTGCAGACTTGATGAAGTATACCATTACAGTCTGATGCCGGATCGGATGGAGTTTCTTCAAACTCGAGACTTGGCCGCAATTTCTCCCACCTTATTTGTTTTAAGTGTTTGCTAGGTTTGTTCCAAGCGTCAACTAGCGAGTTGATGATGGCCTTTATGTTTTGTTTTTCATTATTTGTATCATAGCACAGTCCTTTCATTGAATTAGAAATGGAAAAAGCTTTTTTCTGTAAATGAATTTTAGGTTTTGTAACACACGTTGATCCATTGTTTGCAAGACGGAGGTTACTTTTCATGGCAAAAAATATTTTGATGTTTCCATTGACTGAAGGATAAGATGGACCATTGTCAGTCAAATGTAGAGCTCGAGGTGGCAGTCCATTTTTTGTACTGAATCTACTAACAGAGGGAACAAAATTCTTCTTCTGCCATGCACTAAATATTAACTTAGGTCATACAAACTCTACAGGAATAGCGTTCATGATCATATCTTTTAGGCCTTATGATTCTGCAGACTTTAAAATTACTGTGTTGTTAATTGCCACGGAAGTGCTGCAGCCTTAAACTGTAGGACGTTGTTTTCTCATTTTGGAACCTGATGCAGACGACTCTTCTATCAAAGCAAGGCGTTTTGTAGGGACCACTTTGAAAATCACTGTAGTTTTATCAGCGCTGTAAATTAACCTTCCCAAGTAACTTTAAGACCATATCAGCTCTTCAAACTCATCTAATAATGTATTTGTGGCGGGCAAATCGGTTGATAATTTTTCTCCACTTACCGTTAATTGTCGTACCCCATGTCTCTTCCTTAAATGGTCAAACCAGCCATTGCTGGCAGTAAATGTTGTATCGTCGCTTATGTTTATTCAGCTGCAACGCCTTTTCTTGATACCGCTAACAGCAACGCATTTGGGTTTTTTCAGAGTAAACCACAAGAATGTCGCTTCATCAGTTTTGTCATAAGGTCATACGGCGATACAGTTGAGTGGCAGCGTTGTTCCAAGGGTCTCTCAATAGTTGCGTTGCAGTAACTACCAACTTTCCTCCAACTTTTTTCCGGTAACTGATAGTGGCTTTCCCGAAACCTAACTCAATAGCGCGTTTTGTAGCACTTATCCGGTTGTCAAGTCACTTAAACACTATTTTGTAATATACAGGAACTATATTTTCATTTGTTTGATATTGTTCTACAGTACTATACAGTATAAGACTTGTTTCCTACTTACAGTATTAACTTCGTTTATGAACAAGCAGCATGAACACAGTAATGTATAAGCCAACCCAACGTATTTGCATGCTGTACGTAGGATAGCCATTAATACAGCCAAACAAACAATGCTTTAACTACTTTGAGCCAGATAAAACACTACCCCACGTTATCGGCTAGGTAGCTGCATTGTTGAGGAGTACGGTGCGTGGTATTCACCACGTTGCTAGTTCCCCACGTCCCTACACTGTCACATCCTTACATTGCTACCCAACGTTGATTTGTGGCTGGTAACACTAGACAGTAGGAGTATTTGTATATCTACAGTACATTTGATTCGGATAATTCGAACATTTCCGCATCGGAACACACCACTCCCGCCTATTATTTGGGACTACCGGGGTTCTACTGTAATAATGGTGATAAATTACTTTGATTTGTGTAAAATTCAGTACAATGTTGAAATGTGTAACAATGTATCCGACTAGTGTATTTCTCATGGTTTACACACTTTTCTTACTAAAGACAAAAATGTAATCATTAACAAAAACACAAAGTGAAGACAATACATATTGCATAAACACAAAAAACTATAGCCAGGTTAACTTGATGATTTCATTCTCGAGAAAAGTCCATAAATTCAAATAATGGAATTTTCACTCGGGCACTGCACGAACGGACGCATAGGAAATCTATTAATCATACCAGTTTTTTCCACTAATACAGTGGTCATGATTTCAGAATCTCATGCTCACCAAAATAAATGCAGTAGTAGAGGATATTTGTTGTAAGGACTGAAATAAAATGTTTCATTATTAAAACCAATTTAAAAAGTTGTAGAAGGAAGGTAACAGGAATTTGGGTAAGATAATATGAACAAGGTAGTGAATGCGTTATCGTAGCCTTGACAAACAGGAAGCTAACTCCTTCCAAAGTATTTACTAGCATGGTTTATATTTTCCATATCCTATATGCGTGATTGCCAAATAGCTCCGCTAATGATGCAGAGGTGGAATGAATGTGTGGTGAAATAAAAGGAATCATTCAAATGGTCGAGGTAGATGAAAACGTAACTTTGTTGGCAGTCTGTTACTGGAAAGAAAGGAATGGTAGAGAAGAAAAACTAGGTACGAGTAAATGTACTGAGGGAAATAAGTAAAACGTGGATTAAGAACCATGTGAGCACATTGTATGCATGAATGTGATTATATATTGATAAGGCAGAGCTTCCTAAACCAGAGTTTAAACTGCCAAATATTTCCAGGGGCAGATTATCACATTGATCACAATTTATTGGATGTGAACTGCCGATTAAACTGAGTCAGCTGCAAAAGACGTCGGAAAATTAAGGAGATGAGATCTGGATGATTTGAAAAAAGCAAAGGCTGATGAGAGTTTCAAAGGCATTCAGCAATAATTGAGTGAAACAGGGATAAGGAACACAGTAGAAGACGAGAGAGATGAAATAGTGAGGACATAAGAGGAGTCAGTTAGGGGGAAATAGAAATCCTGGCAGAAATTTTTGGAAAATGCACAGAAAGGCGTCAGACTATAATGATTTACTTCATCAAGTCTGCAAACTCATCTGACAATGTATCTGTGGCGGGGAAGTCGGTTGATAATTTTTCTCCACCTACCACACATTGCCGTATGCCTAGTCTCTTCTTCAACCGGTCTAACAAACAACTGTTGGCAGTAAATGTTTTATTACCATTCATGTTCGTCCAGTTCCAATGCCTTTTCTTGAACCACTGAACTACTAAACAGAACGCCTTTTTCTCTGTCCTGAGTAAATCAAACCTCACTACACTGCCACCTGGAATACTTAAATTTTCTCTCTGACTCTGCATTTATTCTATTCACAAACATACATAACTGACGAAAGGAGAAAACATAAAAATTCAGAAAATGAAGCTCGCAAAAAAATAACGCAGTGGTCAGAAAATGAAATAGATGTAAAGAGAAAAATGGCAAAACAGGAACTGCTGTATGTGAAAGGCAAAGAGGGACACATAACTAGAGGAGAGGAAGATAACCGACAGAACAGTTAATCAATACAATTAAAACCTACAAACTGTCATAAATACAGATCGGAAAAACACATATGCTGACATGTGTGCAAAATACCTAACTAACTGTGTAATAAGACGTGGTTATAAAATACAGACATGAATTATTTTCAGACGAATAAAAGAACTATTGCAGGCTAGCATTGGAAATAGCAGTTTCTGCTCTAGAGAAATATGGGTATGCGCGTGCCAAAACTGAGACTACAATTCATCTTAGAAAATATCTTAAAGAAAGGAAAGGTTATGTACAGCTCGTACAGGAGTTATACGTTTCATAGAACATGAGACAGAAGAAGTAGTTTAGAAGGGAATGACACAGAGTTGATAACTTTCCGCGATGTTATTCAACATGTACACTTATCAAGCAACAAATTAAAGTTCACCGAGAAGAAACAAAGACTGTGAGCTTTTCTGACGAGCCCTTAGGAAGTTAGCGTTCGCGGCCGGAAAGAAAGTCAATGTGCACGCGATATGTCTGTCGACGGGCCTCATCCAAGATGTGGAGGAGACCTTGCCTGCCGCTATAGAGCATGCAGGGTGCAGTTGTCTGCAAGTTATGGCTCACGCTGGCGCCGACGACGCTTGCCGCTTGGGTTCTGAGCCCATGAAGTTCATACAGGCGGCTGGTGTAGGTGGTGAAGACCGTTGGCATCACACGCTGAGTGCAAGCACAGCTCGTAATTAGCAGCGTTGTTCCTGGAGTTGATCGGGGTTCTCTGGTTTGAGTGTGTGACGGTCTTGGCTGTAGATTTCTGGACCTGCGTCACCTGGTGGGGAATTGTAGGACGCCCATTCATAAGTGGGGAGTGCAGTACACAAAGGAAGCAGCTATCTGGGTAACAGAGTACCTGTTGAATGTACATGAGACTGTTTGAACAAGGCGGTAGTTCAAGGTACCTTGCTGAGCACTCGCAGGACTACACGCAGATAACAAAATCAGACCGCGTACAGGGTAATGGCAGATTTTATTACGAAATTAAAGTATTCGTAACAAAGTTCTCGAATGTAGTGCCCTACAGGTAATTTCTCGCGCTCAAGCTATTCTCCGGATCGGGAGCTGGCCGAAATACAAATTAGAAATGTTTGAGATATTCAGCTAGTCTTAGAACGTATAAAGGAAAAACGGATTAGATGTCTCAGGAGGGGGAGTGATCGCTGCAAATTTCAAAAAATATTTTCTCCATTAAGATGTGATAGTGAAATTATCTGGTCACGTACAACAGGTCTAGCTGAAATGAAGTAAATTGTCGGATTCTGCTCAGACATTTCTACAGTCATTCAAAGAAAATGGTGGAAATACCCTGTTCATGTAACATTAGCTGGAGGCTACTTTAATCTACCTGCTACAGACTCGGGTGTCTATGGATTGCAGGGTGTACAGACAGACAGTCCTGCGAAGTAATTCTGCATTTTTAAAATGTCTCTAGCAGCTAGTTCAACACCGAAAATCCAATGGAAATAATTTAGATCTTGTAGCTATAAATAGGCCTGACTCTATCGACGCCATAAGCATACAGACAGGGATTAGTGACAATGATGTCATCATGGTTATTGAAGCTAATATATCAGTCAAGAAGATTGGGAGATTATTTATGCTAGAAAGAGCAGATAAACAGTTGTTAGCATCCCACTTTGGCCTGATTTGGCACTGAGTAGTACGAGTACGATAAACGTAGAGGCATTGAGGGTAAAGTTTAAATGGACTGTAAATCGTGCTCTCGAGAAGTATGTGCCAGGTAAGTGGATTAAGGACGGAAAGGACCCACAGTTCTTTAACAAAGAAGTTCGGAAATGCTGAGGAAGAAAAGGCTGTGGCACTCTCGGTTCACAGGAGAACGCGGAAAAGGCGACAGGCAAAAGTTGACCGAAGTTCGTGTGTCTGTGAAAAGATCGGTGCGCGAAGCAAATAGTAAATATAATCGTCACACCTTAGCCTTTTAGTCACACTTTGGCCTGATTTGGCACTGATTAGTACGAGTATGATAAACGTAGATGAATTAAGGGCAAAGTTTAAATGGACTGTAAATCGTGCTCTCGAAAAGTATGTGCCAGGTAAGTGGATTAAGGACGGAAAGGACCCGTCGTTCTTTAACAAAGAAGTTCGGAAATACTGAGGAAGAAAAGACTGCAGCACTCTCGGTTCACAGAAGAACGCGGAAAAGGCGACAGACAAACGTTGACCGAAGTTCGTGTGTCTGTGAAAAGATCGGTGCGTGAAGCATATAATAAATATAGTCGGCTCACCTTAGCAAAAGATCATGACGAAAACCCGATAAAATTCCAGTCCTACGTAAAATCGCTAAGCGGGTCTCAGGTATTTATTTAGTCACTCGTTGGGTAGTCTAGTGTGGCAATAGAAGATAGCAAAAGGGAAGCCGATGCTTTACATTTCACATTTAAGAAATCGTTTACGTAGAAGAATCGTGCAAACATGCCGCCGTTTGACAATCGCACAGACTTCCGATGGGGGACAAAGTATTAAGCATCCCTGGTGTATAAAAACAACTGAAAGAATTGAAAGCAAATCAGACTCCAGTTCCTGATGAAATTCCGTATTCTCGTTTACAAAGAGTATTCTCGTTTACAAAGAGTACTCTACGGCACTGGGTCCTTATTTAGCTTACATTTATCGCGATTCTCTCAATCAGCGCAAAGTCCAAACCGGGTGGAAAGAAGTGCAGGTGCCTACTCTATATAAGAAGGATAAAAGAACGTGTGGTATCCTGCCCACTCGTGTAATATAGCGTGCCTAGGACGCTGCTTTCTCGGAGAGCTAAACAACAGTTCAAGAAAATCACATTAATGGTTATTATTACAAAAAGATAGATTGACAATACAGAACTTCGCGTCTTTACAAAGACTGGTCACAAGCAATTTGTGACATGCAAATAATCAATGTCCTTCAATGTATACAATTTCCATGCAATTTATGATAATGTTCACAAGTCACGGCTCGACTTCCAGTGCGGCCCTTCTAGTGTGGCCGAGGCTAGGCGGCGCATCCCTTTTATTCTCCTCGTGTTAAGGCCGCTCCTGTCGTGGTGAGTCATAGTGAGAGTGCTATTGGCTGGTGTCGTCTCACAGCCCTCTCTGTTGTATCGTTCTTGATCTTCTTGCCGGCGCTTCTCCTTACGCCGGAACAGAACAGATCCACAATACTGAAGACCAATATCCTTGAAATCGGTTTGCTGCAGAATTCTTGAACATTTTTCAGTTCGAATACAATATATTTTCTCGAAACGGATGAGATTCCATCCACGAATCAGCACGGTCTTAGAAAGCATCACCCGTGCGAAATTCATCTTGCTCTATTCTCACATGACATCCTGCGGGCTACGGATGAAGGACCACAGACAGATTCCGTACTCCTAGATATCCGAAATGCGCCGGACACGGTGCCCCACTACACACTGTTAACGAAGGTGAGGGCATACGGTATAGGTTCCTAGACACGGGAACATTAAGTAACAGAATACAGTCTGTTGTCCTCTGAGAAAAGGGTAACGTCTAGTATGTCGCAGGGAAGTGTGAAGGACTGCTATTATTTTCTACACTGAAGAGCCAAAGTAACTTGTACACTTGCATAATACCGTGCAGCCCCCCCCCCCCCCTCGCCCGCCACCGAGTACGCAGAAGTGCCACAACACGACGTGGCATGGACTCGATTAATGTCTGAAGTAGAGCTGAAGGGAATTGACACCATGAATCCTGCAGGACTGTCCATAAATCCCTAGTAGTACGAGGGGGTGGAGATATCTTCTGAACAGCATGTTGCAAGGCATCCCAGATATGCTCAGTAATGTTCATATCGGGCATTTGGTGGCCAGCGGAAGTAATTGAACTTAGAAGAGTGTTTCTGGAACAACTCTGTAGCAATTCTGGAAGTATGTAGCGCCGTATTGTCCAGCTAGAATTACCCAAGTCCGTCGGAACGCACAATGGACATGAATGGATGCAAGTGATCAGAAAGGATGGTTACGTAGGTGTTACCTGTCAGAGTCGCATCTAGACGTATCAGGGGTATCATATCACTACAACTGCACATGCCCCACACCGTTACAGAGCCTCCAGCAGCTTGAACAGTCCCCTGCTGACATGCAGGGCCCATGAATTCATGAGGTTGTCAGCATATACCTAACGTCCATCCACTCTATAGAATTTGAAACCAGATTGGTCCAACCACTCTACCTGTTTCCTGTCATCAACAGTCGAATGTCGATGCTGACGGGCCCCGGCGAGGTGTAAAACATCGTGTCGTGCAGTCATCAAGGGTACACGACGTGGGCCTTCGTCTCCGAAAGCCCATATGGATTTAGTTTCATTGAACGGTTCGCGCGCTGACATTTGCTGATGGCCCAGCACTGAAATTTGCAGCAATTTGCGGAAGTGTTGCACTTCTGTCACGCTGTACGATTCTCCTCAGTCTTCATTGGTCGCATTCTTGCAACTTCTTTTTCGGGCCGCAGCGGTGTCGGAGATTTGATGTTTTACCGGATTCCTGATATTCACGGTACACTCGTGAAATGGTTTACCGGAAAACCCCCACTTCATTGCTACCTTGAAGATGCTCTGTCCCATCGCTCGTGCTTCGACTGTAACACCACGTTCAAGCTCACGTAAATCTTGATGTCCAGCCATTGTAGCAGCAAAAAATGATCTAACAACTGCGTCAGACGCTTGTTGTCTTATACAGGCGTTGCCGATCCCAACACCGTACCCTGCCAGTTTACATATCTCTGTATTTGAATACGCATGTCTATACCAGTTTTTTTGGCGGTTCAGAGTATATAAATTAATGATCTGACGGACAGTGCGAGCACCAAAATGCTACTGTTTGCTGATGATGCTATGGTGTACATGAAGGAGTCGTCGTTGAGTGACTGTAAGAGGATACAAAATGACTTACCCAAAATTTTTAGTTGATGTGACGATTGGCAGCTTGCTCTAAATGTAGAAAAAGAGTTAAGCCAGTGCAGAAGAGTAGGAACAACAAACCTGTAATGTTCAAATGGTTTAAATGGCTCTGAGCACAATGGGACTTAACATTTGAGGTCACCAGTCCACTAGAACTTAGAACTACTTAAACCCATCTAAACTAAGGACATCACACACATACATGCCCGAAGCAGGATTCGAACCAGCGACCATAGCGGTCGTGCGGTTAAAGACTGAACCACCTAGAACCGCTCGGCCACTGCGGCCGGCCCTGTAATGTTCGAATACAGTATTAATAGTGTTGCTTGCTTGATAGAGTCACGTCGATTGAATATCTAGACGTAATGTTGCAAAGCGGTAGGAAATGGACGGAGCATGTAAGAACTGTAGTAGGGAATGTGAATAGTCGACTTAGGTTTATTGATAAAATTTTAGTAAAGTATAGTTCATCTGTAAAGGAGAACGCACGTAGGACACCAGTGCAACCCATTCTGAGTACTGCTTGAGTGTACGGGATTCGCACCATGTCAGGTTAAAGGAAGACATCGAAGCGTTCCAGAGGCGAGCTGCTAGGTTTCCTACAAGTACATTAGAACTCTAGTACCTCACGCCGCGGAAGTCGAACACGCGCCAGAACAAATGGACGGCAGCCGCGGTGGCCGTGCGGGTCTAGGCGCTCCAGTCTGGTGCCGCGCTGCTGCTACGATCGCTGGTTGGAATCCTGCCTCGGGCATGGGTGTGTGTGATGTCCTTAGGTTAGTTAGGTTTAAGTAATTCTAAGTTCTAAGGGACTGATGACCACAGCAGTTGAGTCCCATAGTGCTCAGAGCCATTTGAACCATTTGAACAAATGGACGTGGTCAGCCCATAGAGGGCTCCGCATCCGCGCAGCGAGGGCGCCACCGCTACCCCACGTGCAGACAGCGGCCAATAGACGCTCCCTTCGGTTTCGTATATAGGTACCCGGTCTGCCCTAGTCCAGTCCATTCGAGGGTTGGATTCCCTTACTTCCTCATCGAGGACTCGCACTGCCTGGGCTACTCTCAGGGTGTATCTTCGACGTGGAAGAGCCCCAACCGTGACTGTCGCGTTGTTGCCCGTCTGCACGCCGTCACTGCTGCCCGCCGCTGCTGCCGCCGTCGTCTGGTCGCCGTCGCCCGGTGCTTGCCGCCGCCGCCGCCGCAGCCGCCGCCACCGCCGCCTGGTCGCCGCTTCTCCTGCCGCCGCCGCCGCCTGGTCGCCGCTTCTTCTGCCGCCGCCGCCGCCGCCGCCGCCGCTGCCGCCGTCTCTTGGTGCTCGCCGCTTCTTCTGCCGCCGCAGCCGCCTGGTCGCCGCTTCTTCTGCCGCCGCCACCAGCGCTGCCGCCGTCTCTTGGTGCTCGCCGCTTCTTCTGCCGCCGCAGCCGCCTGGTCGCCGCTTCTTCTGCCGCCGCCGCCGCTGCCGCCGTCTCTCGGTGCTCGCTGCCGCCTGCAATCATGGACGCCCCAACTACCACCATCATCTACACCTCCCCTTCACCTGGCCCCACTGTAACGTCATGGTGTGCTTCCTCTGGGATTAACCCGTCTCATCCACCTACCCTACTCACAGTCTGCTCCCCATCTATCTCCTCTCCATCGCTATATCCCCACCTGTACATCACTCCTGCTCCTACCCATGCTACTGCACCTGCTGCTGCTCCTGCTCCTGCCCCTGTCCCTGCTCCCAACCCCCCTCCCGCTCCTGTCGCCCACCGAGACGACTTTCCCCCTCTCCCCCCTGTGACTACCACTGCCTCCCCTGCCAGAGTCTCCGCCCGCCGCGCCACAGTCGCCGCCACAGTGCGTCCTACCCTCTCATCCGGTGCTACTGCCTCACAGGAGCGCCCTGCCTCCCACCACCTCCCCATCCATCCAGTCCCTCATCCCTCC
This sequence comes from Schistocerca serialis cubense, assembly GCF_023864345.2. Classification (NCBI taxonomy): domain Eukaryota; kingdom Metazoa; phylum Arthropoda; class Insecta; order Orthoptera; family Acrididae; genus Schistocerca; species Schistocerca serialis. The sequence goes on from NC_064640.1 coordinate 152,237,344, forward strand.
TCCAACACCCACCAAAAAATCTTCCAAACGGCCCAGAGGCCGCCCCACTTCCCGCTGACCCCGCTATGGATACCACCCCACCTCCTTCCTCACCAGCCCCCTCCCTGTATACCTTTGTCCTAGCCAACCCTGATCCGAAATTCCTGGATGCCCGCACCCTCACCCTTGAAGTCCGGAAGTACATCCCCAGTGCACTCATCACCCAACTTATCCCTCGCACAGACTCTGTTCTCATCAAGTCACCCTCTCCATCCTTCCATACTTATCTCCTCCGGCGCGTTCCCCACATCACCTTTGGGCCCCACGCATCCCTCACCCCATTCCTTATATCCTCCTCTCCTCATCTGCCCTGACTGCCTGGACGTCCGCCGACCCTCACTGCCGTCATCACTAAACTCAGCCCTGTAGTCACAGAGGCTGAGGTGTTGGAGGAACTGACTGCCCACCTCACCCTGGAAGTCCAGTCTGCCCACCATATTTACAACTCCTCTGGCCCTACTTTCCTTATGCGTATATTTACAGAGTCCGCCTCCTCCATCGACCACCTCCTCAGGCAAGGAGCCCTCATTTTCAACCGCCGCCACCCTGTTGACCCGTCCCGTTCCCCTCCTAAATCCTACTGCTGCCAGCATTGTCTTCTGTACAATGACCACATCACCCAAAACTGCAAGAACCCACCCACCTGCCCCCATTGTAAAGCCTCCCACTTCCTCAAACAGTGTCCCAACCTCACCTCCCCCCCCCCCCCCCGCCCTGCAACACCTGCAATGAACCTCACCCCACCTATTCCTCCAAATTCAGAGCCAAGCCCCCTCCCACCAACCTTGACCTCACTGTCCCCGTTCGCCCCATTGACCCACGCATCCACCCTAACAATTCCCTCCGCCCTCCACCTACAGCAGAAGACATCATCCGGTTCCTCACCATCATCCTGCAGAACATCCACCCCTTCCTGTACCCCCACACACTCCAGCAGATGTCCCTGGCCGCCCGCTCAGTTTTCCACTTAAACACCTACGCCACATACTTCCATCACCAGGCCCACTTCACCTTCACCTGCCTAGACACCCTCGTTTAAGACCCTCTGTCCCCTTCCTGCACCCTTCCCACCCCCAACCTCATGGCGCGTCAACAGTATCGTCTCCTCTACCTCCACATTCGCTCCCTCCCTGCAAACAAATACCTCTTCATGCATACCCTCTCCCAGCACCAGGTTGACTCCTTCATCCTTAATGAAACCTCCCTCCAAGCCCACCATGATGTCCACATCTCCCCTTATCTCCTTCACGGCACTGACTATCCCTTCCCCTAGCCCGAGGTGGGGTCGCTATAGGCCACCTCAGGCATCTCCCCATCCAGCCACAACCCTTCCTCAATGACCCGACTGAACACCTTCTCCTCAGCCTATTTTTTCCCCCCTCACCGTCACCTGTGCCACTATCTGTATCCGCCCCGCAGCTCCTCTCCCTTTTGACTTCATTTCCCATGTTGACCATACCTTCTCCACCTATGTGTTCGCCGTTGACCTCAATATACACAGCCGTGACCCTGCCACCCTTCGGCGGTGGCATCAGTTCCTTGCCACTCTCCATGGTGACCTTGTTCCCCTCCCACAGCACACCCGTCCTGAAAGTAGCTCCACCCCTGATGTTATCCTCACTTCCCCCAAACTCCTTGATCACATTGCCGTTGATGTCCTCGATCCTGTTGGTAGTGACCATCTCCCTGTCCTTCTCAGCATCTCCTCTAACCGTCCTGCTGCTGCAGCCACCCACCCAGCTGCCCCTCCAAAGTCTGTCCATGACTACCACCGTTCCAATTGGGATGCCTAACAGGAATCCATTGCCTTACAGGTCGAAAGCCACCCCCTCACCTTTCACCACCCTGATGACATCACCCATGCCTCTTCCTTCCTTCAGAAGACCATCACTGACGCTGTTGAGGCTCACGTCCCTACCAAACTTATCCACCCTCACCGCCCTACGCTTCCTCCACAGGCCATCTGCGTGAATCCCGCAGGCTCTACCGCTCCTTCCTCTGCACTCATGACTGGGATACTCTCACCCGCCACTGGCAATTACAGTGACACATCATGAACCTCCTTACAGCAATGAAACGCTGGGACTGGCGCCAGACATGCACACGCCTCAACTCAACCTTCCCTATCAACTCCTCCTAGTACCGGTCAGCCTTCCACCACCTTACTGGTAGCCATCCCACCCCGCATTACCCCATCCTCCATGACGATCGACCCTTTCCTGACAACCTCAGTAAGGGTAACCATTTTGCTTCCCATCTATCCGAGGTCTTCTCCATTCCTGATGATGCCATTTTGATTACTCCCTCTTCCCCACTGTCCTTGACCGCACTGACACCTCTGTCCCCCCGCTCATCCCTAGCTTCCAGTACTTGGATCGGTTACCCCCCTCAGACATCAACACTCCCATCACCACGAAGACGTCACACTCATCCTCCGCTCCAAATGCAACACCGCCCCTGGTCATGATGGCGTCACCTACCGTCACCTCAAGGAATCCCCTCCATTCTTCCTGTCTGTCCTTGCTACCCTTTACAATGTCCTCCTCTCCACTGGATTTTACCCTGACCAGTGGAAGACTTCACGTGTCCTGCTGTTCCCTAAACCTAACAATCCCCCCTCTGCTACCTCTTCCTATCGTTCAATCTGCCTCACCTCCGTCTTCAGTAACGTCTTTGAGGTTATCCTCTCTCGCCATATTCACCGCCACCTTAACCAGCACCGCCTCCTTCCTATTACCCCATGTGGCTTCCAGCCTTCCTTCTCCGCCGACGACCAGCTCCTTAACCTTACCAATCTTCTTTCCCTCCAACTTCACTCCCGTCGCTCCGCTATCTTTGTTTCCCTTGTTCTCCAGAATGCCTATGACCATGTCTGGCATCCTGGGCTCCTCTTCAATCTCCAGACTTATGCTCTCCCCATCAACTTCATCCGTCTCGTTGCTTCCTTCCTCTCCCATCGTCCCTCCTATGTGACTATCCACAATTCCAACTCCCATACTTTCTACCCCTCTGCCGGCGTGCCCCAAGGTTCTGTCCTTTTCCCTCTCCTCTGTCTCCTGTACACTGCTGATATGCCCAAACCTCCCCCTCCTGTTCATCTTCTCCAGTTCGCTGATGACACCGCCTTCCTAGCCCTTTATCCTACCCTTCAACGGTCCCAACGTACCCTCCAAACCCACCTTGACTTGGTACAACCAGTGGTTCCTCTGTGTTAATCACTCCAACACCCAGGTGATCAACATAGGCCGCACCACCCTCTCCTTCCGCCTCCATGATTTCTATCTCACCATTTATGGCCGTCCTATCCACCTGACTCCTACCCTCAAATTCCTTGGCCTCACACTCGACCGCCACCTCACCTGGACTCCCCATCTCCTTACTATCCAAAACAAAACTCACAACCGCCTCCGCCTCCTGAATCTCCTGTCCGGCCGGATGTGGGGTCTGCATCCTTCCACCATCCTTCACACTTACAAATCCATGATATGCCCTATCCTTTGTTATGCCAGCGTTGCTTGGATTTCCGCCCCTCCCCAGTTCTATAAAGCCCTCCAAATCCTCAAACGCCATGCACTTCGCCTCGCCTTCCGCATCCGCCTTTCGTCTCCCATGTGCATCCTCTACAACCTCATCCCCTCCCCCACCTTCTCCTTTTCCTTGAACACATCCACACACTATATATTGTCCGCCGCCTTGATCCCCCTCACCCCCTGGTGTCTCCCTTCCTCTCCACCCCCAACCAGTTGCTGCGCCTTACCATTGTGTCCCTCCCTCTCTCCATCTCCACACACCCCCATCTCCTTTCCCAACACAACTTCCACCGTCTACCCCTCCCGGATGATGAGCTTCGCCCTGACATCTACCCTTCCTACCAACTCTAACCCCCTCTTCCTGCCTCCTCCTCAGGGCTCCCTTTCCTCCCCCTCCCTCATTCTGAGCGGCTTTCCCCTCCTACTCCCCTTCCATCTCTTGTGCCTCCTTTCAGTGTTTCTGCACTCCCTCCTGCCCTGTCTTCCCTTTTCCTCTACCACCCCATGTGTCTCCTGCCTCTTCGTGAACCCACTGTTGCCCCTCCTCTCTTCATCCCACCGCTTCCCCAGCTGCCCCATGCTCTCCCCTCCTTTTCCGTCCTCTCTGACCTTTCCCTCGGCAGGTACCACCTGGTAGTTTTATTCTTCGTCGTGTGTGCTCCAAGTGGGTTTTAAGTGTGTTGTTTCGGAGTGTTTTTAATACTGTGGACAACTTTTAACCTGTGCATGCGCATTCAGTGCCTTCTCTGTGTTTTAAGAATCGCTAACTGTGATTTTTAACTTTCTGGTGACCTTTTTAACTGTCCCCCATGAACGTCTACATGTCAGTGTATTTTTACCCCCATTTTCTCCCCTTACTCTGTTTTATGTTCCCCTTTTTTATCTCCTTATGTATGTATCATTTTATTCTTGTTTTAGTTGTCGTGTCACTCGGCTGAAGAGTGGCGGATTGTGCTGCTGACAGCCCTCCCCTGCTCATATGGGGCAGCGGAATGAAATCACAATAAAGGAAAAAAACCTAGTCCAGTCAGTCTGGTACTCGCTCTTGATTGAGTTTCTATCTCGGCGGTACTGCGTTCTTGTCGTTGCTCGTTGTTTTCTTTTGCCTGGTTCTGGTTCTGAGTGGATTTACTGTTGGTGTTTGGTGTTGTGGTTATTACAAGCCTCCGTTGTTTATCTCTTCCTTGTTGTGTCGGTCATAGTCGGTCATAGTCGGTCGTGGTCGGTGGTTGTCAGTTGTTGGTCTGTCGTCCGACTCGTCCTTGTGTCTACCCGGTGGTGAGCGCTCCACCGCCGGCGGCTTCCCCGCCTGGCGGCTCCGATCCGCATTCCAAGGCGTTCCCGCCGTTGGTTGTGGCTACAACAAGAACAACACACAAGTATTAAGCAGATGCATCGTGAACTCAAGTAGGTATACATGGGGGGAAGGCGACGTTCTTTTCGAGTAACACTACTTAGAGAATTTGGAGAACTGGAATTTGAAGCTGACTGCAGAGTGGTTCTATTGCCACCAACATACACTTCGCGTAAGGACCACGAAGACAAGGTAAGAAATATGAATCGTACGGAGGCGTCCAGATTGTCGTTTCTCCCTCGTTCTTCTTGCGAGAGGAATTGGAAAGGTAATTAGTAGTAAAGATACAGCGTACCCTGAGCCATACACTGTACAGTCGCTTTCGGTATATGTATGTAGATGTAGATGCAGGCACTCACTAAAAATGAAAACGAAAGAAGACCAAGAAACATCACGCCATGTTCAACGTTCACAGCAATAACAGCCAATGCCTATACGTCGTGAAAATACCGAAGTCTTATGACCCAGTGCCGAAGACTTGTACAATATCACTGGTGTTACAATCTCCTAGCTCGTTCTTCTTCGCTGAGGTCGCCGCAATACTTTAAATCTTTGTTAATTGACGATGAGGTGCTCAATGAAGATTTATAAGTTACAAACTCGCTCCCCAAAAATTAGACGACTCTGGGTTCAGGCACATAGCGGATTATGTGGAGAGTAGATTAACATAGTGCTGAGCAGTGGGTAAACTGACAAAGGACAAAATAGCCAAAATAGCTATAGAAATTGTCCTTACAAAATCAAACCCTTAGAATATTTATATCCAAGTACTGCAGCGACGCTGAGGCTACATTTTCCACTCCGTTGGAGGGACACTATACAGGGTGTTACAAAAACGTACGGCCAAACTTTCAGGGAACATTCCTCACACACAAATAAAGAAAAGATGTTACGTGGACATGTGTCCGGAAACGTTTAATTTCCATGTTAAAGCTCATTTTAGTTTCATCAGTATGTACTGTACTTCCTAGATTCACCGCCAGTTGGCCCAATTAAAGGAAGGTAATGTTGACTTCGGTGCTTGTGTTGACATGCGACTCATTGCTCTAAAGTACTAGCATCAAGCACATCAGTGCGTAGCATCAACAGGTTAATGTTTATCACGAACGTGGTTTTGCAATCAGTGCAATGTTTACAAATGTAGAGTTGGCAGATGCCCATTTGATGTATGGATTAGCACGGATCAATAGCCGTGGCGCGGTACGTTTGTATCGAGACAGATTTCCAGAACGAAGGTGTCCCGACAGGAAGACGTTCGAAGCAATTGATCAGCGTCTTAGGGAGCATGGAATATTCCAGCCTATGACCCGCGACTGGGCAAGACCTAGAACGACGAGGACATCTGCACTGGACGAGGCAATTCTTCGTGCAGTTGATGATAACCCTAATGTCAGCGTCAGAGAAGTTGCTGCTGTACAAGGTAACGTTGACCACGCACTGTATGGAGAGCGCTACGGGAGAACCAGTTGTTTCCGTACCATGTACAGCGTGTGCAGGCACTATCAGCAGCTGATTGGCCTCCACGGGTACACTTCTGCGAATGGTTCATCCAACAATGCTTCAATCGTCATTTCATTGCAAATGTTCTCTTTACGGATGAGGCTTCATTCCAACATGATCAAATTGTAAATTTTCGCAATCAACATGTGTGGGCTGACAAGAATCCGCACGCAATTGTGAAATCTCGTCATCAACACAGATTTTCTGTGAACGTTTGGGCAGGCATTGTTGGTGATGTCTTGATTGGGCCCCATGTACTTCCACCTACGCTCAATGGAGCACGTTATCATGATTTCATACGGGATACTCTACCTGTGCTGCTAGAACATGTGCCTTTACAAGTACGACACAACATGTGGTTCACGAACGATAGAGCTCCTGCACATTTCAGTCGAAGTGTTCGTACGCTTCTCAACAACAGATTTGGTGACCGATGGATTGGTAGAGGCGGACCAATTTCATGGCCTCCACGCTCTCCTGACCACAACCCTCTAGACTTTGATTTATGGGGGCATTTGAAAGCTCTTGTCTACGCAACACCGGTACCAAATGTAGAGACTCTTCGTGCTCGTATTGTGGATGGCTGTGATACTCCATTCTCCAGGGCTGCATCAGCTCATCAGGGATTCCATGCGACGGAGGGTGGATGCATGTATCCTCGCTAACGGAGGACATTTTAAACATTTCCTGTAACAAAGTGTTTGAAGTGACACTGGTATGTTCTGTTGCTGTGTGTTTCCATTCCATGATTAATGTGATTTGATGAGAAGCAATGTAATGAGCTCTAAGATGGAAAGTAAGCGTTTCCGGACACATGTCCACATTACATATTTTCCTTCTTTGTACGTGAGGAAAGTTTCCTGAAAGTTTGGCCGTACCTTTTTGTAACATCTTGTATACCCTACTGGCCATTAAAATTGCTACACCACGAAGGTGACGTGCTACAGACGCGAAATTTAACCGACAGGAAGAAGATACTGTGAAATGCAAATGATTAGCTTTTCAGAGCATTAACACAAGGTTGGAGCCGGTGGCGACACCTACAACATGCTGGCATGAGGAAAGTTTCCAACCGATTTCTCATTCACAAATAGCACTTGACGGACGTTGCCTGGTGAAACGTTGTTGTGATGCCTCGAGTAAGAAGGAGAAATGCGCACCATCACGTTTCCGACTTTGATAAAGGTCGGATTGTAGCCTATCGCGATTGCGGTTTATCGTATCGCGACACTGCTGCTCGCGTTGGTCGAGATACAATGACTGATGGCAGAATATGGAATCGGTGGGTTCAAGAAGATAATACGGAACTCCTTGCTGGATCCCAACAGTCTCGTATCACTAGCAGTCGAGATGACAGGCATCTTATCCGCATGGCTGTAACGGATAGTGCAGCCACGCCTCGATCCCTGAGTCAACAGATGGGGACGTTTGCAAGACAACAACCATCTGCACGAACAGTTCGACGACGTTTCCAGCAGCATGGACTATCAGTTCGGAGACCATGGCTGCAGTTACCCTTGACGCTGCATCACGGGCAGGAGCGTCTGCGATGGTGTACTCAACGACGGACCTGGGTGCACGAATGGCAAAACGTAATTTTTTCGGATGAAGCCAGGTTCTGTTTACAGCATCATGATGGTCGAATCCGTATTTGGCGACTCCGCTGTGAACGCACGTTGGAAACGTGTTTTCGTCATCGCCATATTGGCGTATCACCCGACGTGATGGTATGGGGTGCCATTGGTTACACGTCTCGGTCACCTCTTGTTCGCACTGACGGCACTTTCAACAGTGGACGTTACATTTCAGATGTGTTAAGACCTGTGGCTCAACCCTTCATTCGATCCCTGCGAAACCCCATATTTCAGCAGGATAAAGCAAGACCGCATTTTGCCGGTTCTGTACGGACCTTTCTGGATACAGAAAATGTTCGACTGCTGCTCTGGCCAGCACATTCTCCAGATCTCTCACCAACTGAAAACGTCTGGTCAATGGTGGCCGAGCAACTGGCTCGTCACAATAGGCCAGTCACTACTCTTGATGAACTGTGGCATCGTGTTGAAGCTGCATGGGCGGCTGTACCTGTACGCGGCATCCAAGCTCTGTTTGACTCAATGTCCATGCGTATCAAGGCCGTTATTACGGCCGGAGGTGGTTGTTCTGGGTACTGATTTCTCAGGATGTATGCACCTAAATTGCGTGAAAATGTAATCACATGTCAGTTCTAGTATAATATATTTGTCCAATGAATAACCGTTTATCATCTGCATTTCTTCATGGTGTAGTAACTTTAATGGCCAGTAGTGTATCTCCCTGCCGTTGGCATATGTCTTAGTTCTCAGATGTATTGAATGACCACATTCGTTCCTCAAACACGTCCATTTAGTTTCTACGGAGTCTGTAGGTTGTCTGGTAATGGATATTCGAAAGTTCTGAGTGTATAACACCCCCATGCTTCCCGGGATTTGTGAAATTATAAGTTGACAATGAGGGTGAATTATGAATTTTGACCCGCGTCAGGATAAGGCATCCGAACCCTAATTAATTAGTGATTATTCCGCGGGAAACAGGAGACGTTATAACTTGATCGTTATTGAATGAGTAATTTCATTCAATAACGATCGGTAAATGAAATAATGGAAACAATTTGGAAATAAATTTTATCTAAAGAAATGATTTAGTTGTAAAAGCAATTAAAAAATCGGAGGCCAGCTCAACTGATGAGCGACAGTACTGTGAAGTACGTGAGTAATTGTGTCAAAAACAAAGTTTACCTGTTTGTAGCGCAGCAGGTGGAACGGGAACTTTTACGTAAGTGCTGTGTCAGGCTCAGTTGTAATATAAAACAATGTCATAACAATCTAACTACACTTAAAAAAGCATTCCGTCTTCAGGCCACATGTGGCCCATAGGGACCGTCCGACCGCCGTGTCATCCTTAGTCGAGGATGTGGATAGGAGGGGCATGTGGTCAGCACACCGTTCTCCCGGTCGTTGTGATGATTTTCTGTGACCGGAGGCGCTACTATTCGGTCGAGTAGCTCCTCAATTGGCATCACGAGGCTGAGTGCACCCCGAAACAGTGCATGGCGGATGGATGGTCACCCATCCGAGTGCCGGCCACGCCCAACAGCGCTTAACTTCGGTGATCTCACGGGAACTGGTGTATCCACTGCGGCAACGCCGATGCCAATTACACTTATTTTGTTCATAATTTGTCAGCTAAGTGCAATGCTGACAACACAGATAATTATCTATCGAGATTTTGAATAATGGACCGTCATTCTGTCTTTAAAATTAGGTACTTTGCACAGTTTAATCTACTGATAATGAAATGTATTGCCGATAATTGATTAACTATGTTTTGAATGATAATAATTCATTAATTGGTGAATTGTCAGGTGGAATAAGCTTTATAGTTTCATGAAATATCCTTGAATTTACTTCAGCTGAATATGCATTGAAATAAATCTTAATAATCAAATTTATTACTTCAGTCTAATATTAAGTTACTATGGTTGGCGTAAGCTTATTAAGTGCAATAACCAGTCTGAAATTTACTCTTCACCGTCTGTGCAAATAATTTGATAATTAATTTATTTTCTCTTGATAATGGCGTGACACACTCGGTTAAATAAGGTAAGGATTGGAAGGAACCTACTTGGTGTTATTGTCGGGTGGAATGTAACTGCAACACTTCGATTATTATGTGCTTGTTATTAATTGTGGAACTTCAGAGAAAAGCACAGTCACTGACAAGCCTTCTACAATTATATCCTACGAAAATTACGTAGATCTTACTTCCCTCGTTGTCGGTGGATCGACGGAGATCCACGGCAGCGGCACATTTTGGCATCGAGCTTTTACTGTTGCGGCTTGGGCTTACAGTGCGCTTCACATTTAAGTCCTCGTTTCTTCAGCACTATGCCCATTAATCCATAATAACTTGCCCGGTTATGCTTCCAGATATGCCGACCATTACTCTCCCGTCGTACTTAGATCCACGCACTAGCTGTTAGATGTAACACAGCTAGGACTAGCTGCACTCGACTGTACTTCTTACTCCGAGCACGGCGTCACTGCTACTACCCGCTGGCGCGCTCCCACGCCCAGAGGCACGACAAAACAATCTCTCTGACTTCAACGTTAACTAAATATGCCCTGACTTGCCAGTGTTAAATATTACATAATTTAAACGTAGTATTTACAATACATATTTACACTAGACAATACATCGTATACAAACAGTTTCATGTGTTAAGTAAGCGAAAAAATTCATAGCAAGGACTGCGTTGTAGCGTCACAAGTGGTCAATCCAATTGATGTGCTTGGAAAACTGGCGACTTCTCTCGTCGACAAACGGGGCTGCTGTTACGTAGGAAAGCACTTCGTCCACTGGCCAATCCCTATGCATTCTCTAGACGTCTTGATTCACGTTCTTAAGCCTATATCGTATTGACATGTCCAACGACGCACTGAATCCTACTGAATTACATTTTGAGGAGCAAGCATTCGCAATTACAGAAACTGTGTCTGGTTTCTTATACTGCAGGTTTCTTATACTGCAGGTAGACAGATAAAACGGCAGATGCAGATGATCGAAGGTAGCTGGATAACAGGCATGGGTTAGTCCGTGTCACTGCTGTTAAACCAAGCAGCATAATTTATACTTACCGAAACGCCTGTGGTGCAGGGTGGTAGAGGAGTGGAGCGCTGTGGGAGGAATGATTATATGGCCCCATCCGTTCATCCCGCTGTTTTTATCTCTTTCAAATCACTAATTTGTTCTATCATCCCTTACCGTTCTCACACGAATGCCGGGAGGGCTGTCAGACGGCATTATTGATATCAAATGGCTATGTCATATCTTTTAGGCAATCCCTCAGAATGGTCTTGTTTCTGCCTGTCTCCGGGCACCAAAATAAATAAAACGTGCGTAAAAAGAAATATGAAACACCATAAGCCTTAGTAACGATAAAAGCAGCGTCCTCGTCAATGAGGTTCCATTAGTATTGAATCTATATGTGTTCATTACATCATCAGACTCCACCTTAAAAAATAAAGAAGTACCCAGTAGGGAGAAGGACTTCACGTCCCTGACGTAACGTTGTGCTGTCATTATTCTCTCAATGGCTGCCAGCCGTGATCTGAAGTCATGCCATATGGTTGCGAACGCTGTTGTGCCAGGAGTAACATGGCTGTGCCTCTCCGAGGCATGGGAAGGGTGGCACCTCTCCCAAGGTCGCCACCATACTCCCCAATGAAGGTCCACCAAGGTAGCGCAGAACCACGATTCATGGCTCAACACAGTGCGAAGATAGTCGTCAGCAGTCCATGCTTCCAAGTTAGGACACCAATCTAAAAGCAACCGTTTCGGTGGTGATGGTATGCATAGGATGGTAAATCTCTAGTCCGACCAACGATGCGGGATGACGCAAAATATTTCAGGGCGATGCCCGGTAACAACATTTAACTCGAACAGCACTAATGCACTGCGGTGGCTGTTCTGTTACAAAGAATTGCAGGTATAATCATTTATGTACGCACTGATGGTATACACATATGCGAAGCAACATTGTGATACTACCATGTCTTCTGGGCGTTTCACATTTTGTGTCAGACATTGTGTAAGTACTGGTAATACACAGGTATCATTTTTATTTGTGTACAAAATGTTGTACTTGAGAGAAAAGCCACAAGAGAAATAATAGCGCAATGAAAGGGGAAAATCGTGAATGCCGAAGGAAACAAGACTCATATCGATACTATATAGCACACCTTTGAGAATAATCAAGAAATTGGTGTCTTAGATAGTGCAATGATCATACAGTGTGAAAGGCAGTAAAGTTAAAAATGTCCATCGAGGGTGTCCGCGTAAGAGCATAGGGAAAACAGGCGACACGTCGAGCAGCGCAGGAGAAAGATTGGATACTCAGTTCAGTCACGTGAAAGAAGGGCAGTCGTCCAGAGACGTGTAAGAGGAAACTTTCTTGTATAAGATGTAGTAGGTGAAGGAACTTTTTGGATAGAGGAAAGCAGGAGCCAAACTTCAGGCTTCCATCAAAACTGGATGCAGCGTCTAGAGTTTCAGTGTTATCTGTGTAAAATGCAGTGAGCAGAAGGCACGCTTCATCTGGAGGCAAGGAACGTCTATAACAGAAGTTAGATAGCAAGAAGTTCCCAGTTCACTTTTTTTAATACACTCAAACGTAGTCGCCTGTAAAGTGACCTTTGAGAGGGAACTTTGTGTTACTTGATACTGATTTGTCATGGCATGATGAAACGGGAAACCGAACTGAATAAATCCTCAATATCCTACCTGATTTTTATGAGTGTCTGTATTTCAGTGGATGGTCAACTCAGGAAATCTACAGCATGACAACTGATGCAGTAAACAGTGAGACAGTTGAAATATTTGCCACAAGAAACGTGTAGAAATGTGTGGAAAAATCACCATGAAAGCAAAACGAACTTCAATGTATCCATTTCGAGTTTTTCTTACAAATCAGTCAATAATTTACTATACGTGGAAACAGTGATACAATGCAAGCTTTCTGGGCCGGTATTTATATCGTTGATGATTTCTGCTCTATTCAAATTCAGCCGTTCTTCTATGCATCTTTCTGAGCCTACCGTTTCGTTTTCCAGTGTTGGAGACATCATCAACGTCGTAAGACAGAGAAACATGCTTTGGACCACGGTTTAACGCCCATTACAATGTTGAACAATGTTGAAAACGTCGTTACCCTTGCAAGGCACAGAAACACGATCTAACGCCCATAAAATGAACATCAAGAAAGTTGCTGAGTGTCATGTTAGAAAGCAGAAACTTATTATCTCTAACATTTACTCCAGTGTCGAACGCTTTCAGTTTATAGTAAAGGCCTATGAATTATTTGTCCAAGAATAGTAAAGATGCGTAGCGAGTGCGTACACCACTAAACTTTTCTCTTAGTTAAATAAATATAGAAAATCACACTGTATAACATGTACCAAGATGGAAATATAATTGTACAAGGCATATCTGTACCATAGTATATGTATTATGTATGCAACTGAAGAACCTTGGTCTTGATGTAGCAACACCAGTGTGAAATCTTTGAGTTGTGTCTATTCTTTTGTATCAGATAATCCCAATACAGTAAGTCAAAAATTCCATGTCATTATTTCAATTAATGCTGCTCACACAATGGTGCACACTCATTTCGGAACAAAACCTCGCTGACACACTGAGAAAAAATTCTTTAACACTTCACAGGAATTATGTAATAATAATAGGTAGCTAATGATAGCAATATAATTTCGGAACGCGTCGTGCCTGCAAATACTGTCATAAAATGTGACTGAAGCTACAAAATGTTTATTTTACAAAACAAACTTAATTACAAGTATCGAAATGTGTGCGAAAATCAGTACTTGATACTAATGTAAATTAGCACGTGATTAACGGATGCCTTGCTCTGTTAAGCCGAAGTCATGTCTATCGTTGACATCTGATGTCCCAGTTGTTTGTGTAACGTCATTAAATCTGTAGACTTCGGCTGCATGCTGTGATAAGGGATGGTTGATGAAAAACAGAGTTATTGCATGTAAAACGTGATAAGTGGTGTGCTTTAGGGATATTAATTGATGGTTTCACGATAAACAGAGAAATGACAGCCGTATTTCTAATTTCAGATTCTCGCTAATGGCAGCTTTGTCACGATGTGTGCTTATTGGAAGTGCCAAAACCATCTACACCAGTGGTATTAATGCGTGTGGCGCTCGTCCCAGTAAAATGGTTTTCAGGGAATATATCTACGAATTTCACGATATGTGGATAGTTACGACTCAGATGAAAATACTGAATATGTTTCTGAACACAAATGTGCTTCAAAAGTTGTTGCAAATCTGTGAATGAGAATATGTATTCCAACAAGTCGACGGTGTGAAGCCGTGCCCTTACCACTGTTTACGTAATTCGACGTGACAGTGTGATAAAACACATGTTTAGGGCCAGCCTTAACATTGTATACATGCTGTAGTAAGGCGCTTGCTAAAATTAATTTTATAATATGCTGAATCACAGACGATTTCTCGAGGTTTTTATACTTCAGTACTGCAAAAAAAAAAAAAAAAAAAAAAAAAACAAAACTCTATAAAATTATTCAGGGTATGTGATCGTATTGTATAGGCCATTTGGAACAGTGGCCTAGAGGTTGGAAGAATTTTACATATTGACAAAGAAGTCACATAACCAGAAGAATTTTAAGGACAGTGACAAGGGCTGCGGACTTCTACATTTACGTTCAGGAACCTTACCTTATGTTAATTTTCAGTATTAAAAAATTAAAGAATTCGTGCCTTTTATATTCATATTTTTGAGAGATTTATTTGTAATGTTGCATCAATTCGTCCAGCAAGTAAACAGTCGTAAGTCAATGTCAGCACATCTCGAGTGCACTCAGTTTTCAAGTACACAGTGTTATGTATTTGTTGACGATTTGTTGAAAGTAAAACTGTGGATAGAACTATGATATTCAAAACATGTCAGTGTTGTACATATGTTGGAAAACGACGACTTACCCGAATAAAAACATCACATTCATTTAGTTAAAATATCTTGTTTACGAGATTTTATTGAAACTCTTATTTGCAAATTGTCGAAACAACAAACTTGTCCCTACCGTTGTGTACAGCAGAGGTTTTCATACAAGGACTTAGATTTTTGATAAGAAGAGATAGATGCAACATTCAGACAAGTAATATTTAAAACTCGAGAACACGAAAGAATTGGGGTTCCTACAACTCACCAGCTGTAACACGTTATTGGTATTTAATGAACCTACTAACAAAATATGTGCCACTACCTCGCGTCAGCCAACAACTTCAAATCTTCTGTTTGTTTCTGAATAGCCTTTTGGGTCTCAGAAATATGTCTGTTGGTCGCGCCTTCCGAACAGCACGAAACATTACCGTCCACATTTTTGCATGCGTTTGGTTTATCACAAACATAACTGAAAGCCTCTGAGTCTCACCTCTTTATTGTAGTACATTACTGAATTTATCCGTTATCTCAAAGCTAAATATTTACTTGAGAATTTTACTGTGATAGGCGTGGCATGCGTAAAATCATTTCTTTTTCTAGATCTTCCTTGCAGATTGTTCTCCTTCCAAGAACAGATTGTTTAAAAACATATAAGAGATGTAAAGTTAACTTATCCATTCCATGTTACATTCGAGGACAGCTACCTCACAGCGCAGTCTGGTATCTTGTCTGGCCAATTGAAGAATTCGTCGCTTTTCTATATCATCTCAGGATATTTCTTTGGTGAGGAACGTTCTGCAGTTTCATACAATAAACATTCATCTTGTCCATTAAAGGAAATTTCCTTCATTGAGATACACAAATTAAATATCTATGCAGCATGATTTTAGGAAATGTCAGCGGTCATAAAATACTATTAAAAAATAATAAAAACAGTCTAGATTGCGTTAAATACGAGGGTTGGAACTTGAATACTAGCAACCATTTATTCACAACCGATACAAAAGAGTTACATGTTTGAACCTGTTTCTGTCCTTCATACTAGTCAACAGCGTTGTGTAGAACCCGTTGCCAGCGATGTGGAAGGCGTAGTATACCGTTAGCAGAGCATGTTCTATTGATGTTGCGAATGGAGCGGCCTACTGCCTCTCAAATCTCTGGAACAGTTCTGTAGCGAATGTCACGAAGTGGTTCCTACATCTTGGCAATCAAATCAAAGACACAAGGTTCAAATGGCTCTGAGCACTATGGGACTTAACATCTATGGTCATCAGTCCCCTAGAACTTAGAACCACTTAAACCTAACTAACCTAAGGACATCACACACGTCCATGCCCGAGGCAGGGTTCGAACCTGCGACCGTAGCAGTCGCGCGGCTCCGGACTGAGCGCCTAGAACCGATAGACCACCGAGGCCGGCAAAGACACAAGGACTTAAGTCTGGGGAGTATGGTGGATGGTACAGTACTTCCCAGTTCCATCGACCGAACAGAGCAGCCACAGCTTGCCCTGTATGCGCCCGCGCATTGTCGTGCAAAATGATGGGTGGGTTGCGCAGAAGGTGTCGCTGCTTCTTTCGCAAAGTTGGTCGCAGGTGATGCTCCAAAAACGAACAGTAATACTGCGCATTGACGGTCTGCCGTGGAGGAACGTAATGCGTCAGGATAACACCACCATAGTCGTACACGAGAATCACCATAACTTTAGACCGCTCCATTCGCACCATCAACAGAACAGACTCTGCTAACGGTATAGTACGCCTTCCATATTGCTGGCAACGGGTTCCACCCAATGCTGGTGATTACTTTGAAGGACTATTTAAGTTCCAACCCTCGTATTTTATTTTAAGAGAGCAGATGCTCTTCACACCAGCCAAGAGCAGACAGTTCTCCACGCCACCAGCTCCAGCAACCGGCAGTGAGTACGTAAACGATCTGAGGATGATTAGATGTTGGACGAAATTGGTCATCTTTTTTCAAATAAAATATTTTGTGCCATGTAGACTTTTTTATTATATTTTTAATATATGAATTAATCTACATCTACTTCTATAATCACAAAATCCCATCCGGTACGTGGCCGAGAGTATTTGTTTTGCGCCATGTGTTAGGGTTTCCTCCCGCACCATACACCAATCGAAAGTGGGAAATCTTAATGCTCGTACGCATTTGTACAAACTGCTATTTACTTAACAGTATATACGTGTTCTATACGTGATAGAATACACATGGTACTGAAGACTGCCACTACAGTTTCCCATCCTCTCGAGGTTTTAAAGCAGGAAACCGCGAGAGGTTAGGCGTTCCTCTTCAAGTATCTGTCAGTTAATATTTTTCCACACTTATATTAGATTCTCCCGCGATTTAAAAATAAAAAAGGACTGAGATCATTAGACCGCTATTCTTTGTATACGTTCGATGTGCCATGACGTTCTACCTGGTACCCATCTTACACAGTTGTGCTGTATTCTGGCAAGGGCCCTATAAGAGTTTCATATGTTTTACCACATGTGCTCGTCGTTTTACTGTTCCGCTGCTAGGATTGTCGACCGCATGCTAGCAACGACCTGAAATAACTTTTCAAGAAGTTAACACTGGCCTTACTAGGCGAAGTGCCACGTTCCTTTAGGAAGGGATCATTTGCTGACATCGTATCACACTCTTTATTTTAGGAGAGTCTACCGCATGGCTAAGAAATAATTTCCGTCTTGGTGGGCGGGGGGAATGTGGTAATGAGATTCCACCCGTCTAGTCTTGACGTTGATACTACCTACTCATTACGTTCACAGTCTGCTATGGTGTGTGTTCTTGCCAAATTTGTGCCGAAGCTGCATATCATGCAGAACCTAGTTCGAAACTGATTTTCCGGTTGACAAGATCGTTGTTTGCTCTTTTTTCCACCACCTCCTGCATATCAGGGTCCCTTCTCGTCAAAGCAGTTTAGTCTGTTAGAAAGCGAACCTGTCTCTTTCGATACCGGTATCTCTTTTCATCTCCCGAGAAGTACGCTTCGTATAGTATCCGCACAGCGTTAACGGATACGGCGCTAAGTCAGGTTGATACAATGGCGTCCACAACTGTATCCAATGCCATGAACGCCAGACCTCTGTAGCCGTAGTTATTGGTTGATGGAAACGTACGTATCAATGATTTTGTGTATTGAGTGTTGTCGCCGCGCGGGATTAGCCCAGCGGTCTCAGGCGCTGCAGTCATGGACTGTGCGGCTGATTCCGGCGGAGGTTCGAGTCCTCCCTCGGGCATGGGTGTGTGTGTTTGTCCCTAGGATAATTTAGGTTAAGTAGTGTGTAAGCTTAGGGACTGATGACCTCAGCAGTTAAGTCCCATAAGATTTCACACACATTTGAACATTTTGAATATTGTCTTTAATTTGCTCACTCATGTAGCTTAACCTACTACCCGCTAGTTTGTGACACAAGGATATGAGCCAGACCCGGATGGAGCCCTAGCGGCGGATTAACGATGAGTGGTCCGGTATGTTTGTCAGCCAGAGTGTGACTTTCAAGGATTTTTCCACGCTGTCTTCGGCTGATGATGGACTAGTCTCAAACCAGATACGCAGATGGTTCAAATATGACAAGATGCAGAACAAGGTTTAAACAAGTCACAGATGGATACTCCATACGACTTCATTATGATAGGCTGACTGACGACAGCCGCTACCGAAGGGTATCCGAGGGTAATATTAAAATAGAAATAGGAGAAATAAATCATGAAAACAGTAGGACGAGTACGCTGGGATAAAAGGTAGGGACAACAGAATGTACAGTACTCTATTTAGGTGGTATTCAGTTGCTTACGATTTCATTAGACACCAGAGACGTAGGAAACGGCGGCGTTCTGAAAGTATCAGTTCCGCCACTAAAGCCATCTCACAGACACGAGAGACGTACACAATCGGAGGATGAGTTTCTGTTCGATAACAAGAAAGGAACGACAGAAGCAGCCTGGTCACATTAGTACTGCAGGTTCACTGACTCCATAATCACGAGGAAGGCGCCATCGAATGATAAAAGAACTAATGGTGGTGCTTCTTTGTCTTGGCGCCTCCACGATAACATGCCCATTAGAGAAGAAGTAACGTGTTTCAATGTTTTATCAAGAACTGGATTTATCGAACGCGAGAACTGAACCTCCTTTCTTACATATTTCCTTATTTCTCGTATACTTCTACAAGAACAGCAAAGGAACAACGGTATCACGGCTAATGACACAGTAACGAAACTGAAAACATTCCCAAAAATTTCTTCTGAAATTATTTCACCAGAAAACACCAAGAACACCGGTTGAAGACTACTAAAGCTCCTAAATAAACCACTATACACAAACAATTAATTAGTACTTAGCTTTCGATGCGCCGCTACAGCTGCAACTGGTCAGCGCGGAATGTAAACACGGGTAAGAGGTTAAGCTGCTCGATACGAAACACTCACAAACATCAGGTCACATCACAAGAAAGGCGGATGTGAATGAAGAAACCACTGATAAGTCACTTATATAGTAAATATTATCACAAAAACCGTTAAAATATGTATTTGAAACCTAAAAATATATGAAAACTTAGAGAGCGATCTCACACGCAGTCACGCGCTTATGATGTCACACGTTGAAGACAGTGCGGATTAATGACATGAGGGCGAGAGTTATTCTAATGTAATCACCGTCACACTCTCTGCCTACTCAAGTAATGTTACATATTGTTGTGAGTCATTCATTAAAACCATTAGTGATTTAATACTGCAGTATTTTTATCACAAATACTGACTTTGACTTGTCCGTGCATACAGAAGAAAGAAAGTATTTATTTAGCGTTCCATCGGTTGCAAGGGCACTAGAAAAGAAGTGAAAGCTTATAATCGACAAGGTTGAGTAATAAACAAAATATAATGCAAATTTACTGAATCTAACTCCTCTAGAATGTTATTCTGGCGTCTTAATCAGTACTCTCGATTACATCATAAGAAGTTGACTGGTGACGGCTTTGAAACTTAGTAGCCGGATGTAAGTCCGTGGAGTTGAAGGCAGCGCGGATTAATGACATGAGAGCGAGAGTTATTCTAATGTAATCACCGTCACACTCTCTGCCTATTCAAGTAATGTTACATATCGTTGTGAGTCATTCATTAGAACCATCCATTCGTCCATTAACCCTGTTCTATTTCCCTGCGAGCTACATACACATTGTAACCATTACTGATGAAAAATGTTATAACAGATCACATCTACAGATGTTTGTTATTGTTAAAATTAATTTTATTTGTGAGGGCTATCGTGTTTGATGTCCACCATCAGATGGTTACTCTAAAACATTGCTAGCTGTAGCTTGGAATTAAAACAGAGAGCAAGTCGGGACTAGAATTATAAACGTCAGAGTGAGAAGCTTGCTACGTTCGCAGTAGTCATATGTATTGCCCCTAATGAAAGTATGGAATCTAGTAAATATTATATATTGTCAGTTCCTGACTGGTGACGGTAAGCACCGGTATACCACGTTACAGCTGACGAAAGAAAAAAATTTCTAACGGCAAATTCTGAGAAATTTCCGATAGTGCTTTATTTTTGACCAGTACTAATGTCGTATTAGTACTTTTAAAATGTGCAGAAAAGCCTTAAAGTCACACTTAAAAAACTCTAAATCTCAGAAACACTCCCAAGAAGGTCACAGTACTGGAAACTATTTTTTTAAATCTTGAACCTAATAAATGTATCGAAAAGAAAGGGATACTAGCCTTTTGTTAAAAAGTATTCTTCTAACTCAATATTTATACTACACGAATGGAAACTCCAGCTAATATTCTCGAGAACAACAAGGCCTTGTGACTGTAAACGTTAGACGCAATACTTTGAACAGACCAACGTCTAGTGTTTAGATTGCTGAATAATGAGTTACGCGACATGAGGAAAAGAATGGCGCAATTTAGAACACTTTCCCCTAACAGTACTAATAGTCCTGTCACGGAAAAGCAAAGTATAGCACTTCCGGCTACTGCTAAATTAGATGTTATTCCTGTAGAAGGAGTCAAATTGAACCGTGCACATGCGTGATGGAAAAATACCGGAATGTTTTCGTTTCTCAAAAGGTTACTATTGAAAGGAAGCAACAAAGAAACAAACGGTACTCGAACCAAGACTCTGTCAGTTATAAATAAACTACAGTTTCGTAAAAGGAAACAGTCGCTAGCCTAATTAGAAACGTTGTATCAAGTGCTGGCACTGTTCATAAAAAAAGTTAACTATTGGAACTGACTACTAAAATTCTGCTTTGCAAATAAGATGGAAGCAGTAGAATACGTTAGCAAGCAATGTAACAATAGTTTGGTATGGACAACACAGCAAGAACATTAACCATTCTTGCATGTATTAGCTCTCACTAACTCCTACTATCTGTGCAATAAAACAGCTAAGCAATAATCATTACAAGTAATGCAGTTGTTTATATTGAAGTACCTACTACTAACTTACACATGAGGTTTTTTATCAGTTGAATTATTGGATAACATATAGTCTTTGAAATAGTTTACAGATAATTATCTTCATTTTACTGAGTATTATTTGTATTGTCGAGGAACATTCACTTCCTGGCAGTATTTCGCTCAAATGGGACATGTGATACCGGGATTTATTATAGTTCACAGATAATAGACAACTGGGAAATGCACTTCATTAATGCTGTAGTTTAATATGAAATTTAAATCTGGCTGAACAATTTGCATGGGGACCAAGAATTAAATTTATTAGCAGAATCACATTTATTCTAATAATGTAAGTCACAACACATAATATGAGAAACACTTGTATATATGAAAATGCAAATACAGGTTACTTCCAGACCTCCACAATAATTAATACTTAAACTGGCACTTAAAATCTACTAGCCGGTAGCTCTGTAGCTAATACGAATAATCACAGTTCTTGCAGAGAACTGTAATATTGTAGTAAGATTTCACTAAGAGCGTTCTGTAAGCTGAATACTTCACATATTTTCTTGCCATTTACACTTTAGTCAAACCTTAAGTCTCCTTTTATGAAATATAAGTGTCGTACTTTGAAACTTAGGCTCACTGAATGATTAAGAAATTAACTGCGCTGCAAAAGTAGTTATGTAAGACGGTAATTACTTTTCACTTCAATGAAACACGATACTCGGATTATTGTAACACCTGTAATTGGGTACTGTCTAGGTAAATGACGAAGGATAAGATAGGGGTGAACAACACAAGGTTAAAAGAACACAATCTTATTAACGGCTAATAAAACACGTAACTGGTCCATGCAGTCATACAGCACTGATAATTTGGGATGAAGGTGGTGGCAGCATCTATCTCCTGTGGCTGTCGAAAGAAAAAGGGCGGAAAAAATATCCATGGCTCTTGCTGTGTAACAAGCTCTGAAAATTCTTTCCTTGGCGCCATGTTTTCGTGTTTCAGAGCTAACCAATGAATGTCAAGAATAATAAGTCTAGTTTCTTCCACATCAGAGGCTATGTAAAATAATCTTGCTGTTCTTCTTGTCTCGTTAAGTTCACAAGCCGCGAGCACTTTGCCTACTAGCCACAGACTAACTCTTGCCACAAAGGAACCTTGCAGTTCGACCGACAAATCCACCATTTCTATTTCTACCAAGTTATTTTCGTTGCGGAGGAACTTCACTCCAAAATTTACATGATTAAAGACCTACTTTTCCCACGCGCGAACTAGTATTACAAGTAAAGTTTTATCATTTCCATTCTTGTACTGAACATTATTTTAAATGTTACATCCATAAATTAATTTCATTGACTTAAATAAAACTTTGAAATAAATGTTTCGTCAAAGAGCCTGGTGACACGGAAGTCACATTAAGCAAAAACAGTTAAAGAGGTTAGATACGACAAATCTAGGTAACAGCGATAATAGGATTTCACACTGATTCAATTATGTGCTTGCATTTCACGTATGTCTCTTACTTTCAAGCTATCTTTGTTTCATTGATATTCTATTACTCTGGTTTCATTGAAAATTACAACATATGTCTCACTTGTTATTATTTCTTTCAGTTTTTCTGATTTGTTTCCTGGAAATATCTTTCAGTCAATGCTTCGTAGAAACTTTAATTGCGCCTTATAAACAGGTACTCGCACTTCTATGACACTTAGGGAGTTCATTTTTATATGTGCTTCAGATTTCATAAATCGAAAAACATTTTAAGTTCATACCCTGTGTTTATCGTATTCATTTCAGTAGTATAACAACGTGGTAGTCCTTTTTCTTCACCGCAATAAGAAGTGTTAGAATGTAAAGATAGCTTCAAGTTCTGTCATACAAAGTCACACAACATTTTCAGCACATGGCTCACAGCGAACATAAAAGTATCTCAAATATGTAAGAAGGAATTCGATACACACGGAAATACTTGTAATAAAAGTTAACATCTGATCACTTCAAAAAACTTGTGAATTTAAGTAAAACTGTTTGCATTATCAAGTGGTGTGTTGTAATCGACAATGATTAATGAATTTTTCGAACTGTGTTACTTGGAGATCTTCCTGAGATCTAAAAAAATTTTCAAATGTGTGTGAAATCTAATGGGACTTAGCTGCTAAGGTCGTCAGTCCCTATTTCTAACATCTACCATACTTCAAATGACTGAATTTTCTTTTTCTTCTCATTATGTTCTATTCAAGGAATTTCCATTGTGCTTAGCACTATTTTACGTAACGACTTCTAGAACTGCCGATCACTGTAAACAGACAAGATCAGTGTAAGTGTATAAACCAAAAAAATATTACTGTCAGATTAATGTTAACTGCAATGTCAATGCCAAGAATCACATTTGTGGCAAAGAGAGCAGCTGTTTAAAGTGAATGATATTCGCCTCCTACGCAGTTCATGTACAGCATCATTAACAGGGACATACTTCGCTTTCTAAGGTTTGTGGCTACTTACGGTAGCCATAATCCGTTCTTACGTTACTTCTATTATATTCGTTCTGACACTACATTTGTATGTTGAAAGTTAGGACACTAATTCCCTGTCTCGAGCTGTGTTATTTCTGTTTCACTTACACCATATCATATCTTCTACAGTGCTTCGATACCAGTTAGCGTGTTACCACTATTATCTGTGGTTCATATGACAACGGAAACTAGGGTATTTGCCTAAACAGTTTATGTGCGCTAAGTGTTACGAACATTACCAGCACGTTCACGTAAAAGGCAGAAATAGAAGTACGACTGTAATCAGAGGAAACATTTTTCACTGTGATGTTTCTTTTTAGAACGGATAATTGAACTTTAAAGTAAATTTACGGGGCAATTCCTGTTTCGAATATAGCCTATTGTAATTGGAAAATTAGAAAAAAGTAGAGGAAATTTTCTGCTACAACTATTTTGTATGCGTCGCTCAGGTTAATGTACCATCTAAAATAGTAAAGAAACTCGCTTCATCATAAGCTTCCGGATCGCTTATCTGAAGGCCTTCGTATGTTAATCAGCATTTCAGATCTCAAGTTGTACACGTAAGACTATAAAACATAAGTTGTTAACTGTCACCACTCAAAGTAATTTTTTATCTTCTTTCATCAGTGTATGTACTCGTAAAGGGAAATAATAAGCCACCATATCACTGTAAAATAGGTTAAACGTAGCTCATCTGAGTCATGTACTGCTATCACAAACATGCAAAAGGGTTCAAAATATAGGTGAAAATGTGAAACTTTTCACCAATGCAGAAGACGAAGCTTATGGTGATCCAACGTAGCTGATACTTTGGTCCTTTAATTAATCCCACCTGAGACAACTTTCCCACAAAACTAACAACTGTGTCGTTCTGTTACTGTTGGGTGAAAAATTTATAAAATATGTCTCTAACATAGAAGTTAAAGTTATGGGTGGCTCATTGATAATATCATTTAGAACGGTATTTTTGTTGTTGATACTTCATTTTTGGGCTTCAGAACTATTCTTATATCATCTGCAAACTGTAATAATTCTGCCAAGCCGGCCGAAGTGGCCGCGCGGTTCTGGCGCTGCAGTCTGGAACCACGGGACCGCTACGGTCGCAGGTTCGAATCCTGCCTCGGGCATGGATGTGTGTGATGTCCTTAGGTTAGTTAGGTTTAACTAGTTCTAAGTTCTAGGGGACTAATGACCTCAGCAGTTGAGTCCCATAGTGCTCAGAGCCATTTGAACCATTAATTCTGCCAAGTGATCAAATAAAATGGTAGATCATTTACATAAAGCAGGAACACTAGCAGGCCAAAGATCGAACGCTCCCATTGTAATTTTCCCTCATGCAAATGGTGTGGCGTCCGTCTTGGTATTGCTTGAACAGCCTAAGGTAACATTAGGCGTTTTGTTTCTTAAAAAAGAACTAAAACAGGCATGTGCAAAACTGTGTATTCCATAAAATGTTAATATCTGTAATAGATAATTATGACTTACA
Source organism: Schistocerca serialis cubense (assembly GCF_023864345.2). Taxonomy (NCBI): domain Eukaryota; kingdom Metazoa; phylum Arthropoda; class Insecta; order Orthoptera; family Acrididae; genus Schistocerca; species Schistocerca serialis. The sequence continues at coordinate 152,262,730 of NC_064640.1, forward strand.
CTGTCAAATACTGTCGATAAGCCACAGAAGACTCCAGATGACGACATTGTATCATTTAAAGACTTTATTATGTGCTCCATAAATGCATAAATACCTGACTCAGTAGAAGAAATTATTAAACGTCCTCACTGACGCAAATAATGTCACTCCTATAGCTTCTTTTCTTGTCCCTTTTTAACAATATTCCTTATTGTCTGATCTCTCACTTCTAGACAAGTTATCCACATTCCATGGGTTTTTATCATTTTTCTCAGTTTTTTCTGTACTTTTTATAGCATGTAAGTATATGTATCATTATTTGTTATGACTATTTTGTACACGTCATTTTTTCGGTGTAAAGAGACTCCCATAACGGTAGTTATCCAAGTTTTCTTTAATGACCCCCGACTTCCCGTTGTTATATTTAATTGTTTCTTTAGAAAAATGACTTTCAACAATGGATACAAACTCATTGCGAAATTTCTTGAGTTTAGAACTGGCACTACGCTCACTGCAAATTTCACCCCAGTCAAATTTTCCTAAGCTTTTCTAAATCTTTATAATTCTATTATTAATCAACGTCCTTGTAATATAAGTTATAAGTGGCTACCGGGTAATCTAGATCACGTTACCCATCAGATTATTTCAACAAATTTACATTACAATCATCAGAAATGTATAATACCTTCCTTCTGCGTGAGAGAGATCACAATAATTCATAAAAATTTTTAATGAAAGTTTCCCAGGTAACCAATGGAGACCAGTGTGCTGTAACAGTCAAAACTGTTACGTTGCTCTGTATTAACCTACAAGCACTTCACTTCAGTAATCTGACATATACAGAATTTACTCGTTTCTACATTTTTGGACTTATATTCCATTTCTATGAATGTGCCAACTACTCGTTTATCCACATCAGATCTTCCTGAATATGCACCTAATTTACAACTACTTACTTTAAGACTTTCGGTCCTTGTGGTTATACGGTATTCAGACAACGCAGAGACACCAATTTGTTTCTAACTACACTGCTTAACCTCTGCTATGGAACAGAGATAAATTTTGACAAAAGTATAATCATAGGTAATGACGAAAGTAATGAAATATAGTCCATATGTAATAGAACTGGAGTGGTATAGTTATAACGAAAAGTGCGACAGATTTCACCACACGGGAAAACAGGACAAGAGACACAAAAAATGTTCATGTTTGACACAGGTCAGACTCCAAACATAAAGGTCGATGTCGGACTCTCAGAAAGGAATATGCCTTCGATAGGCACTAATGCACATTTTTCACTTGTTATTCACGCTGACTACCAAACTACTGAGATTTGCTTGGGGGATATTGTTCCACGCCTGTCTCAGGACTGTTTTCAGTCTTTGCACCGTTACAGGAGTGGGTGTTCATTGAGAAATACACTCATGTTCTTAAAAAATAGTACACCTTAAACGACGTTCATATTCACAGGACATGTACATTAGTATATTCTGCAGAAATGATTAGCGTTTGAACCATGTCGGCATGTGGAACGCCACCTACCGGCAAATGTGGCTGCGGCTCTCGTTGTCCCTATAAACAGAAGGTAATAGATCAATGTGTCTCGAGCAAATGTCCAGGATGACTCGCAAACGTATGCGTGAACCGTACCGTCAAATCAGTGAGTCTGAAAGGGGGCACATTATTGGCATGAGAGAATGTGATGCATCCATCCGAGAAACTGCTGGTCTCGTGGGACGAAGTGTTCCTGCAGTGTAACGGGTGTGTGCAGAATGGTTAACGGAAGGACGTAGAGACGTAGAACATTACGATATGTGTCAGGTCGCACCCTCCAGACCACCCCCAGAGAATGTCGACACTTCATCCGAATGGCATTGCAAGACAGATCTGCGTCGTCCTCGGCTCTGGCGCAACAGTAGAACACATTGTAAACAATCAGGTGTGACAGTCCATCGCCGGTTATTATGGCATTGGTTTCCTAAGCGTCGTCCACTTCCCTGCCTACCTCTGACGAAAGTGCAGAAACATGCTAGACAGCAATGGTGTATGGAACGACATCACTGGGGAGAGGAATGGTATCAGACAATGTTTTCTGATGAATCCAGGTTCTGTTTGTTTGAAAATGATGGCCGTATTTTGGTTCGCGGCAGGCAGGGGGAGTGGCATCACAGTGACTGCATTCGCACAAGACATACAGCGCCAACTCAAGGCCTTATGGTGTGGGGTGCTATTGGGTGCAACCACATAACACAGTCGGTTCGCGTGCAGAGCACTATGACCAGTGTGACCTATGTCACTCATATCCAGAGACCCGTAGCCATATCATTTCTGCACAACACTCCAGACGAAATTTTTCAGCAAGACAATGCACGACCACATATTGCTCCACGAGCACGTGCCTTCGTAATGTCACATTATGTCAGACTGTTGCCATGCCCTGCCAGATTACCAGACTTATCGGCAATCGAAAATGTATAAGATATGGTGCCCCAGTGCAGCCACCACACATGAACTTTGGGACCAGGTGAATGCAGCATCGATGGCTACACCACAGGACGCCATTCGCGCCCTATACGCGTCGATGCCATCGCGCATGGAATAAGTTATCGGGGCCCGTGACGGACCCTGAGCCTACTAGGTAGCAGGGCACATGCTGAACTGAGGTGACTGAAATGCTAATCATTTCTGCAAAACATACTAACGTACATGTCCTGTGAATATAAACATGCTATCTCTAGTTGTTCAAGGCGTTCTGCTTTTCTGAGCATTAGTGTTTGTCTTGCAAGAGTATCACAGCATGCTGTATAGGGTTTAGGTCCGGCGAGAACGCATATCATGTCAGCGGTCCTGTGTGTGAGGACACTGTCGTCCGCAAACAGAAAGTTGAAACATACCGCACATGATCCAGAATAATTTCCCTGCAGTACTGCTATGCTGTAATGGTACTCGCGCAAAAATATGTAGCGGTGTGCCATACCGATCAGGTTCATGAGCATTCTGTGGTGTGTAGCGTGTTCCCCTCTCTTTATATTAACTGGGTGCCAGAATCACTTGCTACAGTTAAGTAGAATTCATCGGGCAACATCATTCTAGATCACTGTTGCTGAGCACAACCGACATGCTCCCAAAACCAACGAACTCTTTCTCGACGATGGCGTGCTTGATGTGGGATGCATTCAACGGGATTATGAGCGTACGAATCAGTCTGATTTAATCTGAGCGAAATGGATCTGACAGAGACACGTGTATTGGTAGCTGTTGCAAGGTCTGCAGCGTTCTGTCTAGGAGTGAGATGTCTGTTCCTTTTCGCCATTAGGGCAATGTATCGATCCCCTTGGGATGTCGTGGTCCGTCAACGACCAACGGCAAGGTTTCGCACAGCGTTTCCACCTTCGACGGCATTTTGAGTCACGGGATGACACTTACGGACGCAGTAATTACTGTAACCACACTAGTGACACTTTGGCCGGCTTCGGGCCGTCCAACTCTCCGTCCACGATCATATGCACCCAAACTGTGTCTTGCAGACATGTTGGGGTACCACACAGAATGTCGCACTAATCGATTCCACAAAAATCTTCGTCAAACACGGTACTGCATGAACTGGCGAATACAAAGCAAACGTGCAAAGGTTCCGTTGCTGTTAACAAGTTCCGCCCTCTGCATTTCCTTTCCTTTCATTGATCGGGTGTCCGCCCCTGGTAGCTGAGTCGTCAGTAAGACGTAATGTCATACCGAACGGCCCGGGTTCAATTTCCGGCTGGGTTGGAGATTTTCTCCGCTCAGGGCCTGGGTGTTGTGTTGTCCGTATCATCATCATGTCACCCCCACCGACACGCAAGACTCGACACGCAAGACTCGACTCGAAAGACTTGTACCAAGCGAACGGTCTAACGGCCGGGAGGCCCTAGCTACTCAGCATCTCCATTTCCATTGGCCGGGTGTTCCGTAGCAAATTTCAGTTGTTCCGCAGCATCTGGCAGACGTTCTTTAGCAAGCCTCAGTTGTTCCTTAGCAAATGTCAAGAAGTGTACTAAAATATTGCAAACAAATGTACAAGCCATTTACTTTATCCTTTATATTCCCCCATCCCCTCCCAATTATCTCATAAAGGAAATTGATGACTATAAGATGGATTGGGAGTATCTGTCAATTTACCTTTGTTCAATGCCATTTATCTGATTTTGACTTAAAGATAGTCTCTCACCTCACCCCAATAACTTAAGGGATTTGCGTTTATGTTCTGATAGACACCCGTACTTTTTCTGATAACAGAGCTGCTAAATAGTGCCTATTATATTCAAGTGCAGGCCATGGGAAATATATCCCCATATTCTTGTAGCTACTACTGGAACAGCACTCGTATGAGATTTCACGTCCATCTGAAGGAGTGTCTTCAGCTCCATGTTTACTCGCAGTGAAACAGAGTTCACCCAGGTCTGGTCACGAAGCCACGGAACCGCCACAAAACTGACATTTGTGCGCTCAGTAGCTGCTTCTGTATTGTTCAGGTCACCCATAGTACTGTATACTTCGTTTTCAGCCAGTCTGTGCCAGCAACCCAAACTGTCAATACGTGATCTTATTTGTTAAGATCTTTTCACATTTGTCCTAAGTTGTCTGTTATCTGTCTAAGACTAGCATTTGGTTCCACAGTACTTGCGACCTCGTACTCCGCAAATAATTTTTCCTGTAGCTGCTTTCCTACACACCTCTTACGACTGCTACCTAGCAACAGAAGCCTCTTGCCCTGTCTGTTTTACAGTTCACTGATGTAAGTGAGAAGCCTTTACATGTGCGTGTGTCGTCGTAAATACGAACCTGAGAATATGAACTGACCACCTAAATGTGCTACTGAGCTCAATGCCACACCACTTACATGACACGTAAAAGAACCCTGTGTGTGAAAACCAATCTCATTCATAAGCAAATAAATAAGGAAACCAATAAATTCATGCTCAGTAGACTTCTACATCTACATCTACATTTACACTCCGCAAGCCACCCAACGGTGTGTGGCGGAGGGCACTTTACGTGCCACTGTCATTACCTCCCTTTCCTGTTCCAGTCGCGTATGGTTCGCGGGAAGAACGACTGTCTGAAAGCCTACGTGCGCGCTCTAATCTCTCTAATTTTACATTCGTGATCTCCTCGGGAGGTATAAGTAGGGGGAAGCAATATATTCGATACCTCATCCAGAAACGCACCCTCTCGAAACCTGGCGAGCAAGCTACACCGCGATGCAGAGCGCCTCTCTTGCAGAGTCTGCCACTTGAGTTTATTAAACATCTCCGTAACGCTATCACGGTTACCAAATAACCCTGTGACGAAACGCGCCGCTCTTCTTTGGATCTTCTCTATCTCCTCCGTCAGACCGATCTGGTACGGATCCCACACTGATCAGCAATACTCAAGTATAGGTCGAACGAGTGTTTTGTAAGCCACCTCCTTTGTTGATGGACTACATTTTCTAAGCACTCTCCCAATGAATCTCAACCTGGTACCCGCCTTACCAACAATTAATTTTATATGATCATTCCACTTCAAATCGTTCCGCACGCATACTCCCAGATATTTTACAGAAGTAACTGCTACCAGTGTTTGTTCCGCTATCATATAATCATACATAAAGGATCCTTCTTTCTATGTATTCGCAATACATTACATTTGTCTATGTTAAGGGTCAGTTGCCACTCCCTGCACCAAGTGCCTATCCGCTGCAGATCTTCCTGCATTTCGCTACAATTTTCTAATGCTGCAACTTCTCTGTATACTACAGCATCATCCGCGAAAAGCCGCATGGAACTTCCGACACTATCTACTAAGTCATTTATATATATTGTGAAAAGCAATGGTCCCATAACACTCCCCTGTGGCACGCCAGAGGTTACTTTAACGTCTGTAGACGTCTCTCCATTGATAACAACATGCTGTGTTCTGTTTGCTAAAAACTCTTCAATCCAGCCACACAGCTGGTCTGATATTCCGTAGGCTCTTACTTTGTTTATCAGGCGACAGTGCGGAACTGTATCGAACGCCTTCCGGAAGTCAAGAAAAATAGCATCTACCTGGGAGCCTGTATCTAATATTTTCTGGGTCTCATGAACAAATAAGGCGAGTTGGGTCTCACACGATCGCTGTTTCCTGAATCCATGTTGATTCCTACATAGTAGATTCTGGGTTTCCAGAAATGACATGATACGCGAGCAAAAAACATGTTCTAAAATTCTACAAGAGATCGACGTAAGAGATGTAGGTCTATAGTTTTGCGCATCTGCTCGACGACCCTTCTTGAAGACTGGGACTATCTGTGCTCTTTTCCAATCATTTGGAACCCTCCGTTCCTCTACAGACTTGCGGTACACGGCTGTTAGAAGGGGGGCAAGTTCTTTCGCGTACTCTGTGTAGAATCGAATTGGTATCCCGTCAGGTCCAGTGGACTTTCCTCTATTGAGTGATTCCAGTTGCTTTTCTATTCCTTGGACACTTATTTCGATGTCAGCCATTTTTTCGTTTGTGCGAGGATTTAGAGAAGGAACTGCAATGCGGTCTTCCTCTGTGAAACAGCTTTGGAAAAAGGTGTTTAGTATTTCACCTTTACGCGTGTCATCCTCTGTTTCAATGCCATCATCATCCCGTAGTGTCTGGATATGCTGTTTCGAGCCACTTACTGATTTAACGTAAGACCAGAACTTCCAAGGATTTTCTGTCAAGTCGGTACATAGAATTTCACTTTCGAATTCAATGAACGCTTCACGCATAGCCCTCCTTACGCTAACTTTGACATCGTTTAGCTTCTGTTTGTCTGAGAGGTTTTGGCTGCGTTTAAACTTGGAGTGGAGCTCTCTTTGCTTTCGCAGTAGTTTCCTAACTTTGTTGTTGTACCACGGTGGGTTTTTCCCGTCCCTCACAGTTTTACTCGGCACGTACCTGTCTAAAACGGATTTTACGATTGCCTTGAAGTTTTTCCATAAACACTCAACATTGTCAGTGTCGGAACAGAAATTTTCGTTTTTATCTGTTAGGTAGTCTGAAATCTGCCTTCTATTACTCTTGCTAAACAGATAAACCTTCCTCCCTTTTTTTATGTTCCTGTTAACTTCCATATTCAGGGATGCTGCAACGGCCTTATGATCACTGATTCCCTGTTCTGTACATACAGAGTCGAAAAGTTCGGGTCTGTTTGTTATTAGTAGGTCCAAGATGTTATCTCCACGAGTCGGTTCTCTGTTTAATTGCTCGAGGTAATTTTCGGATAGTGCACTCAGTATAATGTCACTCGATGCTCTGTCCCTACCACCCGTCCTAAACATCTGAGTGTCCCAGTCTATATCTGGTAAATTGAAATCTCCACCCAAGACTATAACATGCTGAGAAACTTTATGTGAAATGTATTCCAAATTTTCTCTCAGTTGTTCTGCCACTAATGCTGCTGAGTCGGGAGGTCGGTAAAAGGAGCCAATTATTAACCTAGTTCGGTTGTTTAGCGTAACCTCCACCCATAATAATTCACAGGAACTATCCACTTCTACTTCACTACAGGATAAACTACTACTAACAGCGACGAACACTCCACCACCGGTTGCATGCAATCTATCCTTTCTAAACACCGTCTGTACCTTTGTAAAAATTTCGGCAGAATTTATCTCTGGCTTCAACCAGCTTTCTGTACCTATAACGATTTCAGCTTCGGTGCTTTCTATCAGCGCTTTAAGTTCCGGTACTTTACCAACGCAGCTTCGACAGTTGACAATTACAATACCGATTGCTGCTTGGTCCCCACATGTCCTGACTTTGCCCCGCACCCGTTGAGGCTGTTGCCCTTTCTGTACTTGCCCAAGGCCATCTAACCTAAAAAACCACCCAGCCCACGCCACACAACCCCTGCTACCCGTGTAGCCGCATGTTGCGTGTAGTGGACTCCTGACCTATCCAGCGGAACCCGAAACCCCACCACCCTATGGCGCAAGTCGAGGAATCTGCAGCCCACACGGTCGCAGAACCGTCTCAGCCTCTGATTCAGACCCTCCACTCGGCTCTGTACCAAAGGGCCGCAGTCAGTCCTGTCGACGATGCTGCAGATGGTGAGCTCTGCTTTCATCCCGCTAGTGAGACTGGCAGTCTTCACCAAATCAGATAGCCGCCGGAAGCCAGAGAGGGTTTCCTCCGATCCATAGCGACACACATCATTGGTGCCGACATGAGCGACCACCTGCAGATGGGTGCCCCCTGTACCCTTCATGGCATCCGGAAGGACCCTTTCCACATCTGGAATGACTCCCCCCGGTATGCACACGGAGTGTACATTGGTTTTCTTCCCCTCTCTTGCTGCCATTTCCCTAAGGGGCCCCATTACGCGCCTGACGTTGGAGCTCCCAACTACCAGTAAGCCCACCCTCTGCAACTGCCCGGATCTTGCAGACTGAGGGGCAACCTCTGGAACAGGACCAGCAGCCATGTCAGGCCGAAGATCAGTATCAGCCTGAGACAGAGCCTGAAACCGGTTCGTCAGACAAACTGGAGAGGCTTTCCGTTCAGCCCTCCGGAATGTCTTTCGCCCCCTGTCACACCTTGAAACGACCTCCCACTCTACCACAGGTGAGGGATCAGCCTCAATGCGGGCAGTATCCTGGGCAACCACAGTCGTAGTCCGATCAGGGGATGCGTGGGACGAGCTGGCCGTCCCCGACAAACCCCCATCCGGACCCCCACAGTGATGCCCATTGGCAACAGCCTCAAGCTGTGTGACCGAAGCCAACACTGCCTGAAGCTGGGAGCGAAGGGATGCCAACTCAGCCTGCGTCCGAACACACCAGATGGTCAGTGGGAACCGTTTGGAAAAACCTAAACTGTATAAAAAAACAAACCTAATTGTAATGTAGACCTATATAAGTATGTAACCTGAAACACACGAAACTTTCTGCAGTGACATGTGGCCCTGGTAAAATAAATAAACTAACAGAACTTGCATTGCGCAAAGGAAACGAAACAATCACGTATTACGAATCTCACCTGCAGAATGAAGTGCTTGCAGCAAGACTCCCTAACAACTAAAAATTACTGTAAAAAATTAACTATAGTTGGTACAGAGAAACTCGGTTCATAATGTTGACCCAGAATGCCAATGAAATATATGACTCAGCCTTTAAGTACTGAAATTTCAGTTAGGAAGGAACAATTATAGACTCTAATATGAAAATTCATTTAATCTAATAACATCCATTGTGCATCGATTTAACTCAGATGATCAGTCAATAAAATAATTATAAAAAACTTGCTTGGGACGACGGTGAAGTGGACCACCAATACAATTCTACAAAAATAAAAATAAACTTTTTTACCAGTTCAGATAATACCTTGTCCTTCATTAAAAACCATTTTTATGTCGGTACGCTCTCGAGCCATTCATCTGAGTCACCGTTTCTCCTCATAATAAATCTTCAGTTCACATAGTTCCAGCAGTGCGTCCATGCATTACACTGAACACTCAACGAAACCCTCCTGCTGCAAACCGCAGCTATTCGCTGCCGACTGTCAAAGATTCTACGATTCCACAGCACTGCCATCGCAGATTCAGATACTGTCGCCTTGTAAAGTCGGAAATGAATTTATTTATTTATGTATTTATGTCGATGTATAATTGGTTTGTTTTGTAAATACAACTTGTATTTTTACGCTGGGTCTTGCCTAGGGAAAACTATGCTATCGAACGAATACATCGATAGGTCGTGTGGAGAACCAAAGTGTTTAGGATCTTTGGTAGTGTGCACTCGGCCGCGTGGAGCGCGGGCAGAGAAGGGTCTGGCTGGAGGAGGGCGGTGCAGCAGGCGTGTTGTGTGACGCTCCCGCGAGTTGCCGCGCTTTCGGGGTTTGGCAGCATGTAATTGCGCTCGACTTGCTATGATAGTTTCTGACACGGTTTCGCGGACGGGAAGCATTAGCTGGCGCACATCAAGAGCCCGTTTCGCCTGGTGACCATGTCGAGAAGAAGGCGCGCCAACATCCAGCTTCTGCAACAGCGACGGCCGACAATGAGTGACTGTCGCCACCTCCTCGATCGACGACTTCAAACCTTCAATCAATCAACAAGCTAGACAGGAAGCACGTAAAGTTTCAAAACTGTATGGCAGACCTCAGCTTTTAAAATTGTTACATTTGCCTCTTTAAATTACAGCAACGTAGCATGAACCTTTGTTGCTCGTTGTCCCAATTGCATCACCAAGCAGGGTCCCTTCCCTTTTCGGAACCCGAGTGTCGTTGAAATTCAAACACCAGCATTAAAGTAATATCATTCCATTTCAGTGCTTTAATTTCAAAGTTCAGTTAAAGTATTCATAGCTGGCTACAATATTTAGATTACACAAGCACAAATTAAGAAGGCCAGTTTTGTTACCATATTTTAGCTTACCAGTGACTGCAGCTCAGCTTGGTACGTACTAAATTTTACTATTGTTAATTGTTTAGAATCATTTAATTAAAGTTCAGAGTTAAATCTCTTATTTCTAAATTGCGTAGATTCAAGTAGCTTTTGAAATGATTGTTGAGGTAGCCCAAGACTAACCTTATTTTATTGAATTTCGTAGTGATTCAGAAACAAAGTTCACTATTAATTTCAGTCACTGAATTAACTTTCAGTTTTCCGGTTTTACTAATTCTTTTGCTAAATTAAGTCAGAGTGTAGCGAAATTTATTACTTCTGACAAACATTCAGTTTTCACACAACATGTGTCAACCTTCACTTGTCACGCTTTTGGAGCTAAATATATGTACATTAATCTTTCATTTTCAGTTATTATAGTAGTTGACCATGGGACTGGCGACCGTAATTTTTCCCAAATCTCAAATATCTAATTAATGCCAATTAATTGTTAACGTAACGACCGCACATTTACTTTCTTTATTAACTTTACCTCTTTTCAAAATTAATTTCCACCAATTTCATTCGCATTTTTCCTTTCATTCAGGTGCTACCCTTTCCTCCCTCTTTACCGAAAAATTAACTTCAGTGACAATTGCTTTTCCCAAATTTCCATTAGGTACACGCGGTTTAATTTTTCACTGTCATTAAGGTCGAAATGTGAGGGGGAGGTTACAGCCGGACAACTGTTTCTTTGACCACAGTTTCTCAAATATATCATTTTCCTTTGCAAATATTAACAGATCCAAAGACATCATCAAATAATATCCCTCCTACACTGATTTGTTTGTTTCCGAGCATTGTTCCCCTAAAAACTACAATCTTCTACATGTGATTGAGGCTCTTCCTACTCTAATTCTGGTAGCAAGCGAACTCTATTGTTTAACTGAGTTTCCAATTTGCTAACTAATTTTCTCCTGTCCTTTATTTGCTTGCATTACTTTTTTTTGTCTCCACTGTTGTCATTAAAGTTCGCGCTTTCGAAATTTGCTTAAGGGCCACACACATCTGGATTCTGTTCCTCGACTTACGGGTAGTAGCTACCATTCCGTGGAGCAGCCTCATTCATCATACCTTTCCCTTCACCACCGCTATCTTTTTAGTGAAACCTTTAGGTTTTGCAAAACACTCCAAGTAACGTCTTCAGTCGAAGTAGTTTTCAAATTCTGTGAAAAAGACAATTATCATGTTACATGAATATGGGGGATGAATTTTATGTTGTCTAACTATTGCAATAAACATACCAGGTAGAGTAGGAAATAAAATATCATATAACGCGCAACACACGAGATTCAGTATCACAAGCACTCCAGAATTTTAGTTTCGAACAGTGTAAGGAAGGAAAAAATTCTGGATTATCAAAACGTTTCGTGACCAATTACATAAGTACATTTTATTTATACTGTCAGGAACTTCATGGAAATGAAATTAACGAGAAACGCAAGCGTAGTTTTAATAAAGTAGGCAGCATCATATATACTCCACATTAAGACCTGCAAAACATTATTACAAACATCCAAGTAAACACAGTTGTACCTGGGTAAATGATCACGGCATTCTATCAGCAAGCACTCTTAAGGCCACGTGTACACATCTGTACCAAGTAGGGAGTGGAGTCTGTTACAACACAGTGTGTCTGGCAGAAGAGACGCAGCTGCAGATAGTCAGTGGCTTCGTCGATACGATACACCACTAACTTACCAGGTACCCGTCAATTCACGTAGCTGCAGGATTGAAGGTGGGTTTATTTCTGCAGATGACTGAGAGCAGTTGCTAGCATTGAGCTGCAAAGCAGTTTAAGCTTACAGACAGACCTATCTTGTCTCTGGCTGAAAAGAAACAATAGAATTAACTAGGGAGACAATTTGTACACAAGATTGCATTAAATGAAGGTGACATGTGTAGGCGATGTAGCGCGAGAACGGGAAGTATGGCGTTTGTAGTCAAAAAGTAACTATCGATACACAACAATATAATGTAGAAACAAAAGGGAGATAACTGAACAGACATATCGACTGATAATACTTACAAACTACAACTCAGTTATCAGCAAACTATTACGTCCATTATAGCTGATGTTCAGGTGGTCATTAAGGTCTCAATGCAAACAAACGGTACAGGACCGTGACGTTTAGTATCTGTCACAACAGGAATCACGTAATACATATTTAGTGCATTGTTTAATACGCAGCTTTGCCAAGCAGGACATCTTTGCCTATTTTTGAATAAGAATATCCTTGGCGCCATACGGAGTTCCTGGATCATCGAACAGGGGCGCCAATGCTTTCACTGCACAGGGGAACAATGAAAGATTGATTTGGAGCGAATTTTACATTTATTTATCGTTGCCTGGTCTTTGTTAGTGCTTTTTCTTTCGGGCTGTGGAACACCCACTTCCTGATAATCTATGAAAGGGATCTCCCTGCCTACTCATTCTAACATAAGTGAAAACTATTTCTTTGTTCAATGCAGTATACAATTCCGTTTGAGAATCACTTTTAGGAATAAAATTGTGTTGTGTATTAGGTATAATAACGTAACTTGATAATGTTGCACCAGGAAGCGTGGTGAAAATTGGAAAGCTTTGTCGTCCTAGAATTTCGCCTTTTTCGTATCTCTTTCATATTATTTTTTAATCGAACATTTTTGGGTGCTGTACAGGTCGTTAAAATGCCAAGACCCATTAAAAACAAACTCGGAGCACTCAGGTATCAAAATTTTGATGACATTACGCTACAGCTAGCTATCTCTGCAATGATTAATAAGCAAATGAACAGTGGAAAAATGGCAAAAGACTTCAATATCCCTCGAAGAACTACTGAAAACAAAGTAAAGAACCTCCATTTAAAGAAACCAGGGCGTCAGACGGCACTGAGCAGTGAAGAAGAAGAGAAGATCCTTGAACAAGCATATATTTCGGCAAATGGGGGAATTCCTCTTGATGCCCTTGCTGTACAGCTCATCGTGAAAAATCTCTTGGATTCGATGCGGAAGCGGATTTCACACCTCCACAATAGCTTACCTGGTGATGATTCGTACCGTTCTTTTGTGAAACGGCATAAACAGGTACTTCCTTCACGTAAGTGTCAAAATACTTCCCTTTCTAGAGCTAGCGTTGGAATAGATCTGCTTAAAGCATACTTCAGTCAACCGAAAGGCTAGTTTGAAGGAGTTCCTCCATCCCACATATTAAACTATGACGAAACTGATAATCCAGGGTCCAGAAAATGTTAATTTGTAGGGGACGCAAGTATCCAGAAACAGTTATAAATTCTACCAAACGAAGTGTTACTTTAATGTTTGCAGCTTCTGCGTCAGAAGAACTGCTTTCACCTTTCGTGGTTTATCGTTCCAAGCAGTTATGGGACACGTGGATTTTCGGAGGACCGAAAGGAACATAATATGGCAACACAGCAAGTGGATGGTTTGATGCTCTGCATCTTGAAAAGTGATTTTTCCATGTTGTGCCGTGTGCAAAAAACCTACCTGGCCCCAAATGTTTCATAGGGGATGATTTTAGTAACCATGTGAATGTAAGACCTATCAGTGCAAACAGAACTCACGACATTCGCCTTGTGTCCTTTCCCCCAGCATCCACTCATCCGTGTGAACCCCAGGATGTTTCAGTCTTTGCTCCCTGCACAAGGAAATGGGGAGTCTTCCTGCCAAATTGTATGATGACAAACTCATCTAGTTCCAAGACGCTCGAGAAAGGCGCATTTCCCAAACTGTTGGAAAAACTTCTTATTGCTTTTGGCGAAGGAGAGAAAATGAAACCGAACATAGTATTAGGGTTCAAGAAATGTGGCATTGTTCCACTAAATCGTGAAGAAGTTTATTGTAGAACTCCAGACGCAGAGAGAACTGGCGATAATGGCACAGCTACGAGAAATAGTGATACACTCATGAATTACTTTCAAGCCCGTCGCGGGAGTGGTAGAGTCCACTGAAGAGGTGAAGAAGGAGAACTGATGTGGCACCACAGAAGCTGTTCGTCACTCTTGACGAACCGCCAATCTCTTGCAAGCACCTTTGTAATGAAACAAATTGAGAGGAGTAGTAGAAGGAATAACACTCAGGGGAAGAACCATCGCAGCAGCGATGAATCTGACTGCTTTTCCATTACGTGATACACCTAATCCTGAACCTGAACAAGATGCAGAACTTACGGAAGAACTAGGTAATAAGGAATTCACTAATCCTGCAGATCTCGCTTTTTGCTTTTAAGAGGATCGTAATTCAGCCATTCGTGACGGTAATGAAATTAATGCCTGAATGGTCCAGGATCTTACAAAACTAAAGCTTGGAATGTTTTCAATAGCAAAACTCCTGACAAAAAAAGTGTTAAGCATTTTGTTGATAAACTTAATCAGTTCTACGGAGACAGGGAGTTTGAGATATATCTTCGTACAACAAAGAGGGCAAATTTGTTATCCTTCCCGGATGTGCCAGATGAAACATCCCTGAATATAGAAGACATTGTCTACATAATTAAGAATCCTTAAAATCAAAACTTAATAACATTTTTCTTCTCTAATGAAATTAAATATAAACGACTTCGTGAATACGCACATAGTCGTAGGTATCGTACTGTGCTGGAGTGCTAGATGTGTCCGACAAAAATGGCTGTTCATGTGGTCTCTCTCTCAGAGTCAAAATGTTTCGACCGAAAGTCAGAACCTCCCAGTTGCTAAGTTGAATACACGTATATTGCTAGGACAATATGAAGTGGGACAAATTAAAGAGAGAGAACTTGTGGCTAGAGTGACTGCGCATCTGCCTGGTAGATTTACTAGTCTTAAATAGTAAGCTGACACTGAAAAAATGCCGAGTGCATCTCTTAACGTCAACTTAACAGGAAGTGAAATTGAATAAAAACGTCTACAAATGAGGTTTTCATTTAAAGGAGGAGTTGGGAATATAGGCAGATTACACCTTTCGTCATTTTACAAGATACTGAATCAGAATATTCATAAGTTATATAACAGAATATAGAATTTAACACCTACTGGGATGACAAGGTTTGCTTCTATAGAGGTTAGGTGAACATTCATTCTACTGTATATAGGAAATTGTAATGTACGCAACTTAAGTACTGGCAATCACTGGTACTGCTAAATTTTTGATTTATCGTCAATTATTCCTAATTTCATTTTTCTGACTATTTCGTGTTTTGTATCAGTTACGATCCAGTTTAGGAAAAATGGTCACTTAACAAATTTTTCATGAAAAGGTGCGTCAGTGGAGTGGCACATGGAAGTAAATATTTCGCAACATGTACATGTGCAAGTTGTTATGTATGGCGTTCACTTAGGCATCGACAAATTAGAATCTATTACACAGTGTTAGACTAAGCTGTTTTCCTGTGTTAAAAATATGGTTCGGATTGTCGTTATTCTCATTCATTATAATATTTTAATAGCATTTACGGTCAATATCATCACAAAATATCTTTTATTTTTATATATTTTAAACTTGAAAAATCTTTAAATATCAAGATCCGGTAACGTGATCGAAAACGCTCCGTAAATGGCTGATGTTCAGGTGGCGTCGAAGACTAGGAATAAGAAGAAGCTATACTTGTATTATAGTAGCGTTTGCTGAAGTTACAAGGTTTTTACGCACTTTTACTGCAAACAGTTTAGCTACTTAGCGATCGAAAATGCAGTTACTACTTCTAAGTAAGAATAGAAAGGAATTTAATCAACGCTGATAGTGGAAGCCTTGCGAAAATTGATGCGTGTATGCTCCACCCATTTAGAGCGGCGGTATGTGCAACGACGGACATTCTTTTCCCTGGTCGCTTGAACATCATTAAACTCGCTCAAAACTTAGTAATTGTGGAACTTTTGCAAATGGGTCTGGATGTTATAACTAGATTGTCGACTATTAGCCATGAGCCACGATTCAAAGCACAAATTATTCTTGGTGAAACTTGGTGCTTATTTCCTGTGTAGAAGGCCCTCAGCAGAGATAATGCATCCGTAAGGCGTTAGGTGGCTCATGGACAGCGCGTTCGATTGCAATGCAAGGGGTCACATATTCGATTTGTGGAAGCGTCATATTTTTAAAAGTTTCACACGAAATACGAAAACTGCGTTAACAGGAGCTGATTATAGAAGTTCTTTCGATTGTGAGATGTATTATACATAGCTTCCCATTAGTCTTAGTCAGAGAAACGGGCAACAGAGGATACAACCATTTACGTTACCAACAAACAATTTTATTTACTAGTAGTGAAGATATAACCATACGTACACATTACAACGAGGTGTAGGACGATGAGGTTACACGGATCCACGCTTTATAAAGCACGTGCACTTTCAAGTGACGTAAACGTAAGGGCTGTGATGTCTGTGAGTGCAAACTAACGTTAACATTGGAAGCAGACTTACTTCGTCTTTATGTAAGATGATGAAACTCCAAAAGTTTAAACAGTAACTATCCTTTTAAATTTATCCATGTTGCATGGATGTTGAGGTCTGCGACTGTATTACAAGATAATAATCTTGGAATAATGGAATAATGTTATGCTGATGCAGTCACTTTTTACTAACATTTTAGTAGCGAAATGCACTTCGGCAGCATGCTGACATCATCAGGTGCTTTATAGAGTTACTTATACATCAGCTGGTAGGTTATGTATATTAGCTGTGTGTGCCAGTGGGGTTGAGAATCGAAAAATAAACCTGTGTGGAAGGATAAATCTGTTACAGTGTGTACATTATGTGAACAGCATGATTAGGTAATACATATTAATACGTTGGCGATTTGATTTTCTGGCACACAGAGCACAGTAACGGGTAAATCACAACGAAGCATTTCCACAAACGTCTGTTTACAACTTTCCAAAGAGCTGTAAAATCTAAGATAAACTACTTATAATTTCCAAGACTTTTTACAAGTGTCAAGAGAGCTATAAAATCTAAGCTGAATTACTTACAATTTTAAAGACAGTAATACATACCTGTTGTGAAGATGAAAACTTTTATATAGATGTATTGACAACATGGAGAATATTACATGAATACTTAATGAAAACTATTCTTTCAATGAAATAAACATTTGATGTTGGAGAAGTTTTTGAAGAAGTTAACATTATTACTTTACAGCTCATCATTTAATAATATATCTCCATGTGCTGTGCCATGAATGAAGATGTCCAGTTGATGTAAGTGCATTTGATGTCCCTTATCCTTTTTATGTAATATATGAAGATCATTCGCAGTATCATGGAATGGGTGGCCTCTGTCTTTTACGTGGTGGCTATTGCTGTTAGTGTGGTAATCATTTATGTCTTCAGTTTATCTTGTTTGGAAGCCTTTCCCAGTTTGGCATGTATAAAGTAATCTGCAGGTATTACATACTATTTTATAGATGCCTGATTGAGAGTGTTTATCGGTCTGTGTGTGTATAATGTGTCTCAGTATGTGTTGCAGTTTGTTGTGTGTTGTAAAGGCAATGCTAATGTCGTGTTTGCTAATTTGTAGGAGAGTTTGGCTGTGAATGGTATGCAAGCCGTGGGTTTCTTTTTCATTTCATGTATGAAGGGTGGTTTATCACTGTTTTCCATTTTTGCGTCAAGTTATCAATTAATACTTCATCATAGCCATTTTCTTTCTTTTCCAGTTTTTCTTGTTCGCTTCTTTTATTCAGTGTTAAGACATTCTGGTCCGTATAATATTTTCGGTTTAGTAAGTGTTGCGTAGTGTTTGATTTTTGCCTGGAACGATATTGATATTTTATCATATCAGCCTTGAATGAGTTTGTATGATAATTCCGTTTTCTTCGATCTTTCTTTACATGTTATCTTATCTGATCAATTTGATTGTATCCATTCTCCCAAATACTTAAACTTATCAACTCTTTCACTGTTCCCGTGTTGTGTTGTTGTGTTTGAATATACTTTTCCTGTTGTGTTTATGTCCAATGTATTCCATTTCCTCATACTATATTTGTAATCCGGTTTTAACTACAATTTTTGAACGGTTTCTATCAGTGTCGCTGCATCTTTTTTTGTCCTTATTGGAATATCTTCAGCAACAGCGAGATATTTCACCTTGAATCTTCCTTTTTCTTCTCCTAGATGGAGTGCTATGATGTTTTTCTCTTACACTTTTTTATCAGACTCTCTCATGACCTTGTCTAAGACGAGATTGAACAGAATCGGTGAGTGCCCACGGCCCTGCCGAACACCTGTGACAAATTCGGAAAGAAATTTCCGCCATTAGGCTGTTAACTGTTTATTTATAGTACACAATCATGATTTCGGCTTTCTCGCCATTCTCAAGTGCATGTTGAACTAAAAATTAATAAAGCGTACATATCATACAGTGCAGAGCATAGGAAAAGAAGTTAATTATGTATCTGCAAACATTACTTGCATGATAATATATGTCTGACCTGTCTGTGACGTTTCATCATCGAAAAATCATTTTTCTGGTCTTATAGACCCTTTGTGGTATTACAGGGTATGAGTACATATCGAAGATACATAATATGGCTGGCATTGTGCACATTGAGAAACCATTTACACGTATTATGGTGAATTTAATGGCCTGTATATTCCTGTGACCTACATTCATTATTTCTTTCCATCAACTGACGTAAACAAATGTCGAAATAGTGGCAGGGACCATTACAAAGCGGCATCATACCGTTAGCCTCATGATCCAAGCGTTACCAGAAGTACTAGTAAGAACGGGAACGTGAATATTTATTTGCTAAATTCTTAACATGTCATGGTGGTAGAGGCACTCTTGCAGGGCTACATTGTGTTACTCCACACTCAGATTGTATACAGTGCATTTGGGGAGGAAAGGTCAATATTTTACACAGTGATAGTATACGTAATTCGGAACAAAAAATGTTATGTGAACATAGGTCCGCAAATGCTTTATTACGGAGCTATGGGTACTGAAAGGAACTTTAATACTGCAAAACTGATGTGCACAACGTGAAGGCATACGCAATACAATTAGGCCGTAGCGTGATTTTCTTGAAGACAATGATAAAGAGAAGGACAGTTATGTTACGAATTTTACATAATGTTCATTTACCTTGTAATTAGTACATAATGCATTACAATATGCATGTTACATGTATTCAGTTGAAAAAGACGTAGCGCGTCTTCTACAAACGGCTTTAACACTAATCGTACAGATGTTGTACAGTTCACAGAACAGGTTCAAATATCCCACCATGAACGTCAATGCGCTTTTGCACTCTAGCGATAACATGTGTTGCTTGTTGAACTGCCTGTGGTTGGTTCCTGATCAATTCAGCAGCGTCGATGATGAGACGAAGCAGTTCATTCGTGCATTTACCTTCAATTTATGCGCCTCTGATTTCATCCAACCACATAAACAGAAATCTAAATGTGTAAGGTCAGATGATCTTGGAGGCCAGTTAATAGCACCGCCACGGCCAATCCAGCGATGAGGGTAGGTGTGGTTGAGTTGGTCTCTCACACGTAAGGTAACATACGGAGGGGCACCGTCATGTTGAAAGTACGTTCCAATAGTTCCACAAATGAATTTTCCTAAAATTTAGTTACCTCTCTTCCGTCAATTGCTGATTTATGATAAATGGCCCTATCAAAAGTTACATATCATTCTGCACCGAAAATTTATGGCAAAATGAATTTGGAAATTGCTATCCACTGATGCGTGTGTATTTTCCCATGACCATCGATGATTACTGCGTGTGTTGCTTATTCCATGTCGTGAAAACTGGGCTTCGTCAGTGAATGGTATGTAGGAAGCAAATGAATATTCTCAATTACCCAGTGACGGAACTGAAGTCGTTGGACATCGTCGCCAACGTGGAGATTTGGGACACGCTGTATGTGAAATGGATACAGGTTTTCAACATGTAATGTTTCCCACACAAGTGTCTGTGGAACATTCATACGCAGGGACATTCTTCGTATGCTCGTACCGAGACTTCGCTGAACACTTGCGATAATTTCTCCCTGTTCTTGCAAAGTTTGTTAACGTGCAGGCTCGGATGAAAAATGGCTACTTGGAAGAGAACCTGCTGCACGCAAAGTGATAAACTCTTTGGTAAACACCCAGCGATCATGTAATCGTCTAGTCGGAAAGCGCCTGTGGTTTTCTTCTCTTGCAGCGGTAGCACTACCGTCGTGGAAGCCATAAACATACACCATATCTGCGTATTCCTCATTATTGTAGACGTGTGGTATTGTTACCAGCACTTGTACGAACCCAGTTAACACCATAAACTACACAGCTAATTAATCCGTACACTACACAATGTGGCTTACGCGGCACAACTGCACAAAAAACGGGTAACTGTACTACGTACTACGTACGTCACATGACGATAATACGCGGTATGTTGCATAGGGTAAACATGGCATGTACCCGTGCATTGTCTGCAAGAAAATCACGTTACGGTCCAGTTGTATTGCGTGTATGTTCGCGTTGTGCACATCAGTTTTGCAGAATTAAAGTTCCTTTCCATACTCATACCTCCCAAACGAAGCATTTGCGGTCCTATGTTCATATACATTTTTCGTTCAGAATTACCTATACTATCACTGTGTAAAATACTTACCCCTCCTCCCCAAAACATCTGTATATCACCATTTAATATATACAGTAAAATTTTGATTTCAAAGCGATCGTATCGCTACACTATTATGAAATTGTAACTCACTGATTCATTAAGACTTACATAAAAGATGTCACACCTGTGAAACAACATGCACGACCCACGTGAAATGGCGGGACTGCCACTAAACTCAGAAACTGAAAGATCCTAAGTCAGAACTACTCAATGACATTCTCTATACATTCCGAAGATTCGACAGTCCCCAGAATGAAACACAACTTTTCAGTGAAGGGTGAATGAAAAGGGGCGGTAATGGGAGCCGTAGGAGACAGAGTGTGAGGGTTGTGAAGGGGAGGGAGAAGAGGATACTTGAGGACGAATGGGTGGTGTTGGGGGTGGCTCAGGGATGGTATAGGTTTGGAGATGGGCATGGGGGTGGTAGAGAGTGGTAGGCAGTGCATGGTGCATACGTCAGCTATGTAATATACCTAAGTATATACTTCAATATTAAACGAACGTTCATTTAATTCATAGTGATTTACTCTCACCTCTTACAGCATATGAAGATCTGAACCAAACAAAGTAGGTTCTATTTACATTTCTAAGACGATGCATGAGTATACTATATTGTATACCTAAGCCATACACTGCAGTGTTCCATTAATATTATTAATTACATATTAATGTAAATTCTGAACGTTTCAGAAACTTCCCCTAGGAATTTTACTTTTCAAGGTGTGGCCGTGATGAAATATACGATATTTTTGTCGATACCTGATTCTTGCAGTATTATAAATACTGTCTGTCTGTCTACTGAAACGTTAGCTTTTTTGAAATCAATGTAGGTAATGATTGTGTTATGGCTCCGCATTTTTCTTATCCTGAAGTTTTTTTTTTCAAGTAAAAAATTTGCTTTGAGTGCGATCTACTATGCTTTTCTGTACTCACCTGTCTAGTGTTCTGCTTGGTTTTCTATCTTATTCTGTAGAGCTTTGAATACAATGTTTGTATATGACCGTAAACAGAGATAGGCCTCGGCAACTGTAGGTGTCCATGTTGTCTGTCTCTTTTAAGTGATGAAATATGGCATATTTCCAATACTCCAGAATTATTTCATTTTCCCAGCAGTCTTTAATAACCTCATAATTGGTTTCAGCACCCCGCTTCCATCCCGGTTTCCGCATCTCAGCTACTGTCCCACCTTCACCTGTCCCTCTGCTGCTTTTAAACTGGCTAATAATGCCGTGACAGTGGTTCTGGAGGTGTGTTTGGATACTGAGACTGTTCGAAAAATTAGCTTATTCTATGTAATGAACCTCGTAAGTTGACTGTCATATCCCTTGTCACATCTTTAATGAAACGGCGTTCCCTACCTTTCCAATAATAGAACACTTACTAATGAGGATTTCATCGACGCCACGGAGATGTGTAGTGATTTGCATTCTACTTTACGTATTTTTCGAAGGATATTGTGTTTATCAGGACTGCATCAGATACTTTCACGGTCTATGCGAGGTCGGACTAAGGCTTCGTGCTCTTTCAGAGAGACAACAGCATCTATTCCCCATTTTTAGGCCTGAGTCGTCTATTATAACTATCATTGGAATTTTTGCGTTACATTCCTTACAGGTGATACATACGTCAGTTAGTAACACTTATGTCTACTATCGATTATAGAATATTTGTAAACTTTAACGTCTTTGTCTTGAGATACGTGTAAATGTTTTTTATTTTTCTGAAAATGTATCTAATTTCGAAATGCTCTGCAGGTGTCTTTTTCAAAGCTGCGTCATATTGTGTTATTTATGTACTAAATTGTAACAAATGTAAGAAGGGCATGCTAAGCGTCGGAGACAGCTTGAGCTAGGTGTTTAAAGGAGGAAAAGTTAATATTCCCACGTTTGTGTCAGTTCACTTAAATGAGTTACAAAAAATTACTACAACAGAGGGCCAGGTGAAGGCGGGACAGTAGCTGAGATGCGGGAATTATGAGGGAAGCGGGCTGCTGACAAATTTTTCGTCAGTTCTTCATGAACCCTATCTAGATTAGAGTCAAGGGTGTAATCTAACGCCATTAAAGAAATATCAAACATGGACACGTGCTAAAAGTCCATAAAGCGCGAGATGATGGAAGTAGTCTGTTATCTCGTGACACCAATTTATGTAGATCTTATGTAGATCTACCACATATGTGCTAAATAGCAGTGGAGACAAGGGAGGAAGATACGGTAGCTAGATATCTGGTTTCCTTGTTCCTATGACACAACGAGTAAGGTTTCATGGGTGTTTGTCTTTTACGTAGCATCGTGATAGGTTGATAATACAGGATTTGGACAGGCTGTGATGAGTCAGTTTACTTGATAATGCAGGCAGACTCACATCACTATTCTATATATCTCTAAGTTCTCCCACTATGCAGTTATTACTGTTAAGGCACTTAAGTGTATTTGTTGTTATACGTATCAGGACATCTTTGACGTCCACTACCACTTGAAGTGCGATTTGTGTCTCGGGCCATCAACCTGTGTTCCCGACCCACCTTTGAAGAAATTCGATTTGTATCTCTGCTTTTGTGTCCACCCCACCACTGAAGTAGGGGTTGTAGCGTCCGCTGCTCTCGTTCGCGATGTCCCTGGTTAGATTTCCCACTAGGGCGCTGATTTACTTCACTTGGGGAGTAGGTGTTTGTGTTGTCCTACTTATTTCACTTCCTCTTCATCGGCCCACATGTCTCCGAAGTGGCGTCAAATAGAAAGACTTGCACCAAGAGGCTGAACAACCGCAGTCGCCGTGTCCCAGCAAATAACGGATGGGAATATATTTTCGGCTTTAATGATTTCGATAGTGCTTTGCATACGCAGGTAAGTACTTTAATTGGTCTACAGGATTCAACAGAGAAATCTTCTTTATCTGATTTCTCAAACGGCATCTGGCTTTGTTTTGTCATGGTAATATATATGCGCTATTAATCACAAAAATTGGCGTTACTCCACTGTCCCTGGTAGATACTGAACTACTTGGTAATGTGTTCTGTGCTTTTCGGGTGCTCTACTTTCCTCGTTTAGCAAGACTCGTTCCGAAGCTCTCATTTCAAGTGCTCTATCGATTAGTGCCTTGATTCATGCCTGTATCAGACTGCGAACTTCAAAATTTTCCGATGATGCTGATACATTAACGGAATTAGCCTACAATATTTCAGTTATCAGATTCTACATTTCCGGTCTCGGGCGGCTCTCTCTCTAGCTGGAACATTTTTATTTATTGTAGTGCAAAAATATTTGCATTGTTGTCGTACCTTTTATCAGGGGTTATGGCAATGGGTGCTACTCAAGAAGACGGGACTCATGATGGAAATCATGTCTAATACAACGTTGAAGCCCTTGGGCATTCAGGCAATCCCAGACGTCTGTAAGGATGTTTGTTGAAGCACCGTTGCAAACGACGAATCTACTGTCTTTCTGTAATTGTTGAGTAAGCCGTCATACTCGTCGTACTACAGCGGGATCGGAGAAAGCCCGATAGCACTGACGTGTGAAGTAAGCAACCCAAAGATGAGAACTAGACTCATTCCGTTTCTGATGTTTACATGAAACGACAACTGCCGGTATGGTTTTACGTAAAGACGTTTGAAGTGAATGCACGACAGGTGACTGCGGTATCTGCAGTTCTTTGCTCACATGTGAAATCGATTTCCTTGGGATCCTGACGGATGGTTTCCGCACATGCTCCATCATGTCTGCTGACGGTCCCCTTCGAGCTCTTTTTTTCACACTATGTAAGCTGCTAGTCTCAGAGAATGTGTGATACAACCCATGTAGTATTCTATCATTTGGAGCTTTTAACTAATATTTGGTCCAAACCGTCGCTCAACCATCACAACTGACTCACGTTTAGGGAATCCAAGAGCATTAAACGCGTATCTCGCTCCATTATTCACCAAGTCCTGACACGCCTGCGTCCTAATGGTGCACTCTAAAACTGCACCACTGGTAATCAAAGCTTAGAGGGATGCTCTGTCTACTGAAGTAGCTAGTGAGTGTAGGTTCCAGCTCACATTTTTACAAGGTTTGCTCAATTTTCGATTCACTTCGTGAACCAAAAATTTCACTGTCTTACAAAAAAGTTGTCAAGAACTCATTTACTTTACAATAAATTGCTTGTAAAAATTAAGAAAAATGAATATTTTTCTTATCTCGTTCACTTATTAAAAAATTGTTTTTTTTTCTCACAAAACGTGAATATAACGAAATAAATTTAATATACTTTTATAAACGGTGCATGTAAGAAACACATTTATATCATTCTCACAAAGAATAGTTGATTTCAGAAGTTTACTGGCTCACTAGTTCAGTGTATTTTATTATAAAAAGTGAATGTAAGAAAATAAAACGGTTTTCATATGTTTTCTTCGTTACCTAAAATTTTTCTAATCCTTTCTTCTTGAGCAGCAATAAGATTTTTATGAACTGCCAACAGTATATGTTTATTGAGAAACTGTTTATTTACTGTTTTACCACATCCACAAGGTACTTTTATTTTCATGTATTTATTTTTACATTCCTTATAGATCCAGAAACAGCCATCTTGTCGATATTTATCTTTATAAAATTCATTACCGTTCCTTTTCCCTAGACAGTCACCACACCACTTTACCTAATTGGTATGATCTATTTAAAGATTATGAAATTTAATAGGAAAAATAAAATTTTTAAAAGATTTCACACAGTGAATTCCAGATCATGAAATTCATTATTTCTAATTTTAGGTTTCTTCATGCCTTTATATTTCATATTGGTGAGAAAATCACTTTACTTTCAACTACACAGTTCCAGCTATTTTTAAAATTTTAAATTCTAGCTACTTTTAAACAAATCTAATGCTTTTTTTCCTCTATAAATGGAGGTTGAAAATAAAACGTCTACTAGTAATAAAAACAAATATTCTATAAGAGAACTTTTCGGAAATAAAGTAAAACCAAGCAACGAAAGATTTGGATTATAGTTACTTTTAGAAAATTTAAGCAATAATAATCTTATTACAAATATTGGAGATATTATCTACACAAAAGGAGAACAAAAATTACAAGAATTTAAACCAATTGCAGATCCTTTTGTGATGATATTATGACTGTTAAGGTAACAGATTTTATAAATTCTGAAGGAGAAATGAAAAATAAAAAATTTTAGGTAAAAAAGAAGGCTGGTGGCGGTTTTAATAATATTTTAAGATTGAGATTTTCTAAATTTCATTTGGTAAGACATGGAGTTAAACCAAAAATTCCATATTTGTTAGATTCTAATGTACAAACAATTAAATGCACTAAAATTTTTAATAAAGAAATGAAAATCATCAAACAAAAATACAAAAAATCCTATCACTGTTCCTTATAAAATAGAATTAGCAGATGTTAAATTAGATACACTTTAAGAGAATTACAAGAAATTTTAGAAGAACTTGTAAAGGAAATCCATTATTTATAGGATGTAGATATTACACAAGGTTCTGCAGGAATTTTTTCTAAAGAAGAAGTGATTGTATGTTTAACAAATAATTTAACTTTCGAAACAATGAGAATATAAAGACGATTATTATGTAATACTAAACAACAATAATTCTGTTGGAAAAGATTGTCTAAGTTCGATTAATTCTTTTTCTAGAGCCAAAATATACAATAAATTTATTTGTCATGGAACAAGTCCAGGAGTAAATAAAAATGTAGGTAACCACATTAAGGATTTTTTAAAATGGCCAGATAAAAGATAAAACAAACGAAAATTTGATGTTAAACGAAACATACACACTAGCATAAATATAATTACATAAATGTTAATGTCTAACATTTGTTAGATATTATGCTAATTCTATTTCATAAGGACTATGCACAACAATACATGAACTTTAGAACTTTTCTATCGAATACTGATGGAGCAGAGACAGATTACCCAGCATATGATGGAAAATCCAATAAAAAATTAATCGATAATTATGTGGCTAAACTGTTTCATTTATAACCATAGAAAAGGAAAATAATATTTGATCTAGAATCTTCTCATTTTGTCAACAGCTGTGTTATAGTTGACATCATCTGTACTGATAAAATAAGCATGGAAGGAATCATTCTTAATAATGAAAAGGTAAGGACTGAGAAAAATGAGGTTCTTTATCCACTTGGACCAGTTAGTGAATTTTTTAAGATTATAAAGAAATTATGTGAGAAGGAGATTTTACAAAGTCTTCAAGTTCTAGCAATTTTAGATGGTCAGATAAAAACGATACTGGAGTTGGAATCAAAGACGGAAAAACTAGTAGAATCGCTGTAAATTTATGTGCAAATTATTAAATATGAACCAAATTAAGACTTAGAACATCGAGAAAATATTCTGAAAACTCCAAAAATTTCGATACCCTTTTGTGAACTACAACCTGTAGAAGTTGCGGGATTAAATGCTAAGAAAAACATTGAACTCGATATCACAAACCACTATAACTCAACAAAACTTGATATGCTATGTACTGTATTTGTTACATTTCAAATAAGTCGTAAAAATTATCAGTTACGTGACATTTCGTTATTCATCCACGTTAATCTGCAGAATATATACTTGAAAAATGTAAGAAACGAAATTTTCCCAAAGGTGTTGTGGAACATTAATCCCCCAAATAATTTTCTCAAATCATACCATGCATTTCTCGATTTTAAATGAGTTACTCCAGTCAAATCAGACACTGACGTAACTCCATATAGTTTCATAACTGTGATTAACGTGACCCGTAGAATATTGTAACTTCATAGAAAACAACTATGAAGCTTTGTGCAACTTTGAATGAAAAATTGCTTCAGTACGTTAGCGTATGTAACAATGTTTGGTAAGAAAACTATAACTTATGATTCACAATGCAGGATACCTTCTCAACATTTTTAGTTACATAAATGAATAAAAAATTATAAAAAGCTATAGAAGTGTGAACTTCATGTGTTATACCTGTTTCAAATATTTTAGAAATGATTGAATGAATAAAAACTTAAAAAATTTACTTTGAATAAGAAGATGATATATAATTGTGTTTTAGATTGTTCTTGAATTTTCAAAAACTGTTTATATTTCACTGAGAAATTAACAAAACAAATATTCCATCTAGCCCCTGTGAGTTATGCAACCCAGTTTACTTCCATGCAGTCGTTTTTCAGGGGCATTGGTCCCATCCAAAAGTGCAATCAGGATTCAATTACCTACCAAAATAAAGAAGTTATAATTAAAACAAGTATAGTAGATGCATTTACGTGTGTTAACAGTACACCTGTTACATATTATTATACATGTCATTCAGACTGTACAGTTAATCCATTTTACGTGTGTCAAACTGTACATTAGTCATCTGTTAACAGATGGCATTGACTTTGAATTTCAATAATTTTTTTTTCTAATGTTAATTTGAGTATTGTAGTTATCATTATATGTTATTTACATTTCATCCCATCAAATAAAACACAGAAATATGAAGAAAATAATTTATTTACATCCAAAATAAACTAAATTTGAACCAAATTTGTTTGTTGAATACCAACTATATATGCGATTTTAGATCGCTTCTGTACTAGCTAAATTTCCCACTAGTGTTGACCAAAGGGAGAGCGCATTACTGGAGGTCACTAAAACGCAAATGTGTGAAGAGACTGGCCATGTGGCTAAAACAAGCAACACCCTCGCAGATGTACAGATTAAGTGGTTCTGTTAATTCAGAATTTAGTCTTTATGTAGCGAGTTGGTACATAAGGTCAGAGGAGCCTGAGAAAACATAAATTGTGTTAAGGACAATGTGGGGATTGTTTTACAGTTTTTGATAGTTAATTACTTTTTTATTATAATAAAATGAGGCAGTGAAATTTTAATAGGAGTTAGTCTTCATGATAATTAATTAATTTTTTACTTATGTTCACCTTTTACAAAAAAATATTACATTTATTTTCTTACGCTCACGTTTTGTGTGAAAGATATATTGTTTTACAATAAGTGAGCGTCATAAAGAAATATTCATTTTTCTTAATTTTCGAGGTAATTGATTACATGCGTTTTAATGAAATTAAGTGAATTAGGAGTGAATTATAGATTATAGTAGATGGTGACTGTGTGTTCTAGGTAACTTTTTTTACAAAATAGTGAACTTCGTCGTTCATGAAGTGAATCTAGCTACTCATTGACACATATTATTTTCTCCGTGGCCGCACATTCACCAGCCGTGCTGCTATTGCCTCAGCGATTTTCCAGTGGTCAAAACAGACCCCTAAAGAAGCCTTCGCCGCTGCCATGGAATCATGGCATTAGCGTTGTGAAAAATGTGTACGTCTGCAGGGCGATTACGTCGAGAAGTTTATCCAGTTTCATCGATTTCGGGTGAGTAGTTAATTTGAAAAAAAATCGGAGGCCTTAGAACTTGAATGCACCTCGTGTAACAAGAATCCATATTCCAACCTAACTGCCGAAATCAAAGACAGCAAAGGAGAATGGTAATATCGAGAGTGGAAAACACGTAAAGGTAGGCAATGTAGGGATATATATCCTAAAACTCTAGAACTCCAGTGCACGAAGAAGTATCTTTCAAGAAGTTAATACAGAGTGAACCATAACTCCACGGAAAATGTTTGAGAGGTGATAATACGTAACAAAACTAGGAAAAAATCTAGCGATGTCGGCCCTGAAATGCATACCTTAGGAGCTGTGAAAATTTTTTCATCTTCACTACTGTGAAACCCATCTCGTCCACTGAAAGAGTCCTCGGGCCTTTTAAGGTATGCATTGTAGAGCCCGTGTTTAATCGACATTTTTGGCATGTTTTGGTCCATGCTACCGTACCTTAAAACTTTTCTGTGGAGTTCTCGTTCACTCTGTATACAGCAGTTGCCCAGTTTAAGGCTAAACGCTACTGTTTCTGAATTCATAGGATTACTCGATTCTGGATACGGTGATGTGGCGAACGTTAAACTTACAGTTTTCGGGTGGCCGCTGAGGAAAGCTGTAGCTGACGACATCCTGTGACAGTTAAAGGCATATGCAGCAAACCATTAACCGTCAATACTTTTGTACCTGCCGAAGATCTAAGAATCTTCAAATTACCCATTACAAACGGTAAACGAAATGTCAGTCTCAGTATCATTATTTGCAGCCCACGTTCACAAGGTACCATAAGAAAAAATATTATTGAAGACTAAATTTGGCGGTATCGACGAGTGTTTAAAATATCCTGGTCAGAAAGAACTACAAATGAAGAAGTTCTACGGCGAGTCACTAAGGATAAGGAATGGGAGATCACAGTCAGAACCAGAAAAGTATGTTGCCTATATCATGAGAGGACTGAGATATCATTTTCTAAAACTGATAATGGAAGGAAAACTAGCAAGAGAAAGTTCAACAGGAAGAGGACGAACGTCGTGGCTACAGAATCCGAGACAGTAATTCGGACTTACACCTGTAGATCAGTTTAGAATCACGAAGTTAAAAACAAGCTTAGGCAAATGACAGCCGACCTCCAAAGAGAGACGGCACCTTAAGCAGCAGAAAAAGCTGAACAACAGAACGCATCAACAATTAGCACTAGTTCTTTTTAAATTCAATGAGTGCCGTCATGACTTTCTGCAGATCAAGGCATAAGAGATAGGAATACGAAACTACTACTTACAAGTGTCTTGTGCATTTATGCGTACAGCAATTACAGATGTACCTGCCTGAATACGGAGGTTAATGATAAGTGTACTACGAGAAGACCTCAAATATTAAGTTACACATCATTATGGCACCCTAAAAACTGTTATTGAACGCTGCACAACACTTCAAAGTGATGAAGATAAATGACACTATATTTCAGTATCGTCACCAAGTCTGGGTAAACAACTGTCGTAACACCCAACCTATCATGAAATCCCTCGACGATAGAGATCCGATACTTAGGCACGGAGCCATTCGAGAACTATTGTATAAACATCCTCATCGTTGAAAAATCTCTTTCCTGTCAGATGCTTTTTAGCTTCCCTAAAGAGCGGATATCTCATCGTTAGAGATTTTCCTTCCTTCCCGATCTACATCGCACTCGCCTGTGTGACGTTGATCAAATAGAGTGCACCATTTCACTTTGTCTGGACACAACATTGTGTACGGTCCACAGACGCCAAACTTTTACGGTGAATCTGTGTGGAATTTAGATTTTTTACACACAAGAATCGTCCTGTCCCGTATACTTTTACTTTCATTCGTTTTCTGTGATGCAACTTTTATCCGTATCGCAGCGTAACCGCGTCTGCAGGGAACCCGCAGCGAGTAACTAACTCTCTCGTCTGACAATTGGCGACACTTGTGAAATTGTCTTAGCGAAGGAAGACATGTGTAACCTACTTTCTGAAGTATCTACTTACAACTTTATGTGCGTTAAAACATTGTTACCTTAAAATTTGATTCGGATCTAGTATAAGGAACTTGTAATTCAAAGGTCCTGACAGAGTGAAACTTTGTGTGGGAATTGCGTATCGAACACAGTTCCGTGTCTTCCGAGATCAGTTTTGTTGTCGACTGACCTATCTAAGCATAACTCCCGACTCGTATGCAAAGCTTTAATTTTGTCAGTAATTTTGTGCCTACGTACCAGGTTTCGTAGATGTTTTTCTGCAGAACATGTTGGATTATTATTGCTGGAAGAAAGGAAAAAAATTATTTCTCTGTATGACTTAGCCACAGACTTGAAGGTAGTGGTCACAACGAATCTTCCACTCTTCAATACCGTAAACTGAATTGTTAGAGCCGGCCGAAGTGGCCGTGCGGTTAAAGGCGCTGCAGTCTGGAACCGCAAGACCGCTACGGTCGCAGGTTCGAATCCTGCCTCGGGCATGGATGTTTGTGATGTGCTTAGGTTAGTTAGGTTTATCTAGTTCTAAGTTCTAGGGGACTAATGACCTCAGCAGTTGAGTCCCATAGTGCTCAGAGCCATTTGAACCATCTTGAATTGTTAGACATTCAGGCACGTTTAAACAGTATTCCAAACGGGGAATCTAAACATATTTCTCGCATTCCATATGCATCCAGATTTATATTTTCCGTGGTTCCCGTGAACCACTTACTGCAAATGCCGGGTTGCTTGTTTTGAAAAGCACACGATATATTCATTACGGCATCCCCCTCCAATATAACCGTCTGCTGCATCTTTAATCACCCTGTCGACGACGAGAAATGAAACCCTAACACTCCTTTCTTTTTTTTTCTTTTTTTTTAAACAGTCCTCAGTGCACTACAGAACGAGAGATTCATTCTGCTGGCTTTCTGTCGGTGCCTGTATGTTTAAAACAACCGAAAGCTAAGTATATAAATTTGCAAAAAAACAAAGAATTGTTATATCAGTAAGCGCGGAGAGATATAAGACTACATTCATTAATCGCTTGGCCAACTTTACAAATATGCCGTCAAATGTTGACGATATTTTATACAAATCTGGGATACACCTACCTAAATTTTTTTTTAATCCTCTTCAGTTTTTTTATATATTATGGTGACTACGTTTTTGTTCTCCTTCATAGCAAGCAAGGTACTGAGTGAGTGCTAGTGAGTCAGAGTCGTGCTAGTGGGGCAGCTCCGTCTTTTGGTACTGGCCCGGCTGTTGGCAGCAGTTGTTAACAAGGGCCGCTAGCGCTTCACGTCCAAACTCTGCAGACCACGGCAAACTTCAGACCTTGACATAGGAGCCTAATCTGTTGAAACCACCAGCCACGTGTTCCGTGAACGCTTTACCGCAACGTAGAGCTAAAAGTGGACTCGTGCCCTGTTTCACAATATACGCATAGATAAGACGATGCGTCAGAACTCACAACTGCTTTACTTTTGCTCTCATAGTTTCATTTATTTTGAGTGAAATAAATGCATATAAACTGCCGCCTTATCCATCTCAGAACCCTGATGGGAAATGACAATAAAGGAAAAAAAAAAAAAAAAAAGAAATGCATCTCAGTCTCGGAAGCAGTAGGCTACTATTCATCGGCAGACAACTTTTGTTATTCTATACAAAATGTATTTAGAGGGAAATTAAATGAGTCCGTGGTTAAAAAACCAATGCAGCTCCCAGTTTTCACATGAAATTAGAAGTACTATTTTTCTACCTGTGTACAGTATGCATTTCCTTTTCCACTTTGCGGTGAAATCTCTCATTTGCAGACACGAATCGGTTTCAGTTTTAGAACAATATTAGTACTTACTCTGTATCCTCACATTCTGCTTATCAGTATAAAATTTTAAATATTTTATGAAATTCATAATTCATTGGGTGATTTGGCTAGGCGTTTAACGGATGTTTCTGGTCTGTGTATGAGAGTTTCTTTGCATTATTTGAACTAATCTTAATGTCCACATCGTTATTTCTATGTCTGGTAAAATTTTCAAAGAAATTCTGATGAGAAGATTAAATATAGTTCATAAACCACAAAGAATAGAGAAAACACAGAAAACGAAAGGTCGCAGATTAAACGCAGGTAACACTTTTATATGTGTAATAATAATTAATCCAATAACAATAAAGATATAAAATAAAACGTATTCACTTTAATCATGCAAAGGAAAATAGTAATTGGTCAAAAGCCTACACTAAATAGGGGAAGAATTGAATGGACTAATACCAGCCGGCCGTGGTGGTCTAGCGGTTCTAGACGCCGGCACGGTAGCTCAGCGTGTTAGGTCAGAGGGTTTAGCTACCCTCTGTAATAAAAAAACTGAGTGAACGGATCAACGAACAACTTGAACGGGTGTCAACGGATGTCCGCCACGAACAAATTCAACGAACAATATAGAACAAAATGAGATTTAAAAAAAAGCGCTCAGTCCGTAACCGCGCGACTGGTACGGTCGCAGGTTCGAATCCTGCCTCGGGCATGCATGTGTGTGATGTCCTTAGGTTGGTTAGCTTTAAGTAGTTCTAAGTTTTAGGGGACTGATGACCACAGATGTTAAGTCCCATAGTGCTCAGAGCCATTTGAACCATTTTTGAACTAATACCAGAACAAACAAATAATAACACTACGCAAGTGACCAAGTCTTTAGAACTTGTAAGTATATCACCATTGATGGGTTTTGAAGATGAAGAAGAAAATAAAATGACGTGGTAGAAAAGAGATCAAACGTGTGTTACACTGTTTATGGATATGATATACTTATTATCATTTGTATTATCACGTTCAGAAGCATCAGAAGGATCTGAAATGCGTAATGTGTGGGGCCTTGCCAACTCGTCGCTATCGGGTGCCTAAATTATGTTGCGTTCTCGGAATGCTATACAACAATCTAAAAAAATAACAGTAGTAGTTTTATTTCTAGAAAGCAAATTGCAATACCTAACTTCGATTACAGTAAACTTCGCTAACGAGAGGCGACAAGAAAACAGTGAAGTTCTTGCTGTACACGAAGTCCAAGTGAGCACTTGATACAGATCATGACAATCTGATAGCATACCACTAATGTCCGTTGCAGACTGGGCCGATCTGAACGGCTGAGGCCAGCAGGAGCGGAGCTTATATTCACTTCTTCCAAGTGTCGCTCTTGGCACGGCACAGTCCAATTCCGCGCACCATTGGCCGACGTTTCCTCACCGCCTTCTCTGGACTTGCGTACTGCGGCTTCGATCCGACCCTTGTGGTTCCACCAGAACATAATGATTGATTTGTATGCGACCTACGTAATGTCACTTTCTTGCCGGTCCTCCAATCGCTTTTAGGTACAGTTACTTGCCCATAGAAATTATTACTACAAGAGACCGCCATGGCATCGAGACCAGAATCAGATTTGTATAATGTTAATGAAAATATCAAGAAACACGTTACTGGAGATGACACACACTTTAACGCTTGTGAAATGAAATTCATCACAATAAATTACATTTTTGAGAGCAAGTTTCAACTTAAAATTATATGACGAACATTTCGGTATTTGATCGGCACCTAGGACTCGTGTTATTGTTGTTGTTCTTGTTGTTGTTGTTGTGGTCTTCAGTGCTGAGACTGGTTTGCTGCAGCTCTCCATGCTACTCTATCCTGTGCAAGCTTCTTCATCTCCCAGTACCTACTGCAACCTACATCCTTCTGAATTTGCTTAGTGTATTCATCTCTTGGTCTCCCTCTACCATTTTTACCCCCCACGCTACCCTCCAATACTAAATTGGTGATCCCTTGATGCCTCAGAACATGTCCTACCAACCGATCCCTTCTTCTAGTCACGTTGTGCCACAAACTCCTCTTCTCCCCGATCCTATTCAATACCTCCTCATTAGTTATGTGATCCACCCATCTAATCATCAGCATTCTTCTGTAGCATGACATTTAGAAAGCTTCTATTCTCTTCTTCTCCAAACTATTTATCGTCCATGTTTCACTTCCATACATGGCTACACTCCATACAAGTTCTTTCAGAAACGACTTCCTGACACTTAAATCCATACTCGATGTTAACAAATTTCTCTTCTTCAGAAACGCTTTCCTTGCCATTGCCAGTCTACATTTTATATCCTCTCTATTTCGACCATCATCAGTTATTGTGCTCGCCAAATAGAAAAACTCCTTGACTACTTTAAGTGTCTCATTTCCTAATCCATTTCCCTCAGCATCACCCCACTTAATTCGATTACATTCCATTATAATCGTTTTGCTTTTGTTGATGTTCATCTTATATCCTCCTTTCAAGGCACTATCCATTCCGTTGAACTGCTCTTCCAAGTCCTTTGCTGTCTCTGACAGAATTACAATATCATCGGTGAACCTCAAAGTTTTTTTTTCTTCTCCATGGATTTCAATGCCTACTCCGAATTTTTCTTTTATTTCCTTCACTGCTTGCTCAATATACAGATTGAATAAGATCGGGGAGGGGCTACAACCCTGTCTCACTCCCTTCCCAACCACTGCTTCCCTTTCATGTCCCTCGACTCTTGTAACTGCCATCTGGTTTCTGTACAAATTGTAAATAGCCTTTCACTCCCTGTATTTTATCCCTGCCACCTTCATAATTTGAAAGAGAGTATTCCAGTCAACATTGTCAAAAGCTTTCTCTAAGTCTACAATTGCTAGAAGCGTAGGTTTGCCTTTCCTTAATCTTTCTTCTAAGATAAGTCGTAGGGTCAGTATTGCCGCACTGGTTCCAATATTTCTACGGAATCCAGGACTCATATCCAGCAAATATTTTTCCTGTCAACTAACCATGAAAGATCTTTAATATCATTTTGGTTAGGTACGTAAATTACAAGCCACTAGCGAGGCGACGGAAACCGACATTACGAGATGAAAAAGTTTTACATTATCAGCATACGAACCCAGACCCTATCGCCATTATTTCCTAGCCACGAATAGATGTTAAATGCCGGTTTATTGCAGTACCGAGAGGTGCGTACGTTTGAATTGGAAATAACGCGAAGAAATGTTCTGTAACGACTGAGAGTCGAGCCCGCATATACTTGTATCACTGAAATGATATAATGAAATGTTCTGTGCCTGGCTACGAGTCGAAACAGGCAGCAATCGTCATTGTTGACAATGCACGGAGAGATGTTATAAATCCATCGTTTTTTTTCACTTGTAGTTTGCTGCGTGCATGCTACAGCTTGAAATTACATGATGACAATTTTCGTTCCAGATCAGAATTCCAATCCACACATGTGCCTTAAGGAGCTTGGAAACATGGGGAAACAATGAAACGGTGGTACTGTATCGCCCTGAAGGGGCGATGAGATTGAATCCAGTTCTGTACCAATATTTCTGACATCTAAAGTTAAGTACAATAAGAACTGAGTGCCCTCTGACATTACATAGTTATTGTTTCATTAACACAATAACATTTCTGATATCAGAAAGATTACCATTTTCGGAAGCTGTACTTTTCGCAATTTCTACGTCTGTCGTGGCCCAACCTGTATCCACTCTCCTTCAGTCCAAAGTGAAGGGATGTCTTGGTTAGTGTGGATTTGGAAGCACGGTGCAACACTGTTCAATTGGTGTTACCGAAGGTTAAGTGGTTCCGATCATGCTTGTACAAAATGATTGCCTGAAATGTAAAACGAAATCAGACTTAAAGCATACCAAGCTAGAAATATTCGAACATAACTTCTTTAATTTACTTTCTTTTTTGTTTGGGCCTCCCATCTCCCCTCAGAGAACACCCTGTCTCACTCCAAAAATGTCTTGTTTGGCTAGCTTCTCACAAGATACTCTTCATAGCCGACCACTTGGACGGTGTGGGGCAGCCACGTTGTTTGGAAGCTGGGTGGCCAAGGTGTGAGACTGGATGGCAGACAGATGCAGCTGTCAAAATCAACATTTCCTTTTTAACACTGGTTCTGCAGCGTGGTCGGGCGGTATTATGCACCCATCCCACAAAAGAGGGCTGGTAGATGGCTAGCTGGCGGCTAATGTCCGTTTAACTGGCTACCACACGTGCTGGCACTCTGCTTTACTGACGTCTACAATCGGCGCCGGGTCTGTGGTAGTGTTGTGTTAGCC
Organism: Schistocerca serialis cubense; assembly: GCF_023864345.2. NCBI lineage: Eukaryota > Metazoa > Arthropoda > Insecta > Orthoptera > Acrididae > Schistocerca > Schistocerca serialis. The sequence goes on from NC_064640.1 coordinate 152,300,205, forward strand.
ACAGCATCGACGTCAAAGGCACTAGGATCTTTCGGAGGTATCCTCTCTTCAATTAATGACTGCCTCCAGGCGGCCAATGCGAGTGGAAAAAGTCACGCCCCCGCATTGTCGGGACCCGCTGCCTCTTGGCTCGAGTCAGCCTGGTACTAGTGGAAGCAGGAAGCAGGTACCCCAGCCTGGACTCGAACACACGTCTGACACTGCTTTGCCTGAGCCGTGCATTACCGCTGCATTTGCAGCTTATGCCGAGCGAGGCAAGCCAGTCTCGCAAAAGGTTCACATACGTGTTGTTTTAACCCAAATGTCGACAGGGCACACTCTTGAGCCACCAGAGGCTAATGCAATGTTCCTATGCACCTTCTCCTAAAGTTTACTCTTAAGCTGGTAGTGGTGCTATTTCTTTGACGAGCTGTTTTCTTTTTTTTTTTTTTTTTTTGGATCTTCTTTATCTTCCTTTAATCTTAATTCTTGAAATTAAGTTTCACCATGTTTAAAATGGAAAAAAAAGAAAATAATATCCTTCCTTTTCGATTATGACATTACTTCTGGTGGAGTAAAAACTATTAGCAGTCCAAGAGCCTTCTTCGGTCCTCGATGAATTTCAATTTTTAAATCTCGTCAACGCAGAACAAGAGAGATGATTAAAAACTTCGGGACCGCTCGACGTATTTTCTTCTGCACTTACGTGCTGTGATCCAATGTTGTTGTTTCATATAAGATTGAAAGTCTTATATGATATTAGTAGCTGTGGCTACCAAGTAGAGAGTTAAATGAGCCACTTACGAAAAGCAAGTACACAATCAATGTTTTGTCCCTGGGAACATGTGCCAGTCCGATTCGTGAAGTCGATGGTGGTACGGCTAGTTCTGGTAACTGAAGCCAATTTCTTCCTTGTCCATGGTGAAATTGCATTTCGATCTGTACAAATGACTATGTGTCCGAGGGTGTCCTGTAACTGACACTTTCTGGAGAGTGGATTTGGTGTTAGACTGATATTGTATACTTCATTCTAGTTGGAACCCTGGCATGCCGAGCGGTTCTAGGCGCTTCAGTCCGGAACCGCGCGACTACTACGGTCGCAGTTTCGAACCCTGCCTCGGGCCTGGATGTGTGTGCTGTCCTTAGGTTAGATAGGTTTAAGTATTTCTAAGCTCTAGGGGACTGATGACCTCAGATGTTAAGTCCCATAGTGTTCAGAGCCATTTGAACCCTGGCGTAAATTAAATCCACTTGAGTAGATATGACTTCTGATGGTAGTAATTGCTGATCAACATTTCATCAAATTTTGATCCAATCTGTCGATGAGTATCTTCTCCTGTAAAGTGGGTGTACTGGTGAATTCTGAAATGTTTGTTGATATAAAAAAGCAGTGAAATGGTAGAGGGATTCTTTGACAGAAGAGAAACGTCTGCATACGAGTATTATGCGGTGGGGGCTTTGCTTCAGGCATAACTGTTGGCGGAGACATGTCGATTGGCTTCGGGGCGTGGAGCAATGCTTTAGTTACAGAATGTCTGGTAGCTGATAAAGAACTGAAAACAGATCTTAGATAAATAAGGTTGAAATGCAGTGTAGGACTGTACAAACCCGAACTTCTATCGGAAATGCGTGAGGGTTTCATTAGGAAGAGTAACTCGAATATGTTGATCATGTTGCCCAAGAAGCGGTTGCAAGAATGCATTTTACTACGTTGACCGGGATGGGGCAACTGATACGATGTTGTGAGTTTATGTGAAGCCTAGGTGTTAATGAAATGGGTTATTTGCAGTGTGTCAAATTGTCTCAGTTGGTGCTCTCGTTAAGTTATCCTGAAGGACAGCATTTTGTTCGTCTAGTTCTTGTGTAACATATATTTAGGGTTGGCTGACCCGTGTACACCCAGTTGCTTACTGAGTATAACATTTGAGAGCTAGTGTGATTGGTGCATGGCTTGTTCACAGCCCATCTGCAGGAGGGTTGATTTTGGCCGATTGAGAATGGTGCCACTGCCCTCTTCATATTCCTTTATGAGCCTTTGCGAGAGAAGAAGTTCCGACCGCCTACAAGGATGATACTAGCGTCGTCTGCATATGACTGAACTCCCAGTCTGAGTCGGAATTACGTGCAGCCCTCGAAGTTAGAATGGAGGTCTCGCAGAAGTTGTTCACTGGTTAACGTTTATAACGTCTTTGTCTCAGACTTCTACGGAAAGTCACGTGAGTTGTACGGGACTGATTGACCCTAATTCTGGCTCTGTGCGCAAGATGAAACCGATTATATGCCCAGCGTAATTGACCTCAATGTTTTAGCTATATCATTGTAATTGAAGCAACTATGGATTATTGGTAAACATTGTAAATTAACACTGTTTTTTGTGCGAAAATGGGCTTATAGCCCGAAGCCCGAGTTGTGTTGTAACCATAATACATTTTGTGAAACAAGGAAAAAACAGTGTCTATTTAGTTAATTTTATTATAGTTACTGCACAACCTAGGTTTCGGGTTATAATCCTATTTTCAAGTGCATTACTGATTCCTAAAATTACTTCGATGACCAGTTTTTGTCAAATTACGTATGGAATTACACAGTTCAGCAATTACACTAACATGATCAAAGATACCTAGGAATATAGTTATGCATCAGCCTAGAATGTTTTTTCTACTCATGGACTGAGGTCCAGAGTATTACTTCCATCGAGGAGATGTGGTATCGTCTAACAGAGGTGAAACATTGTAAATTAACACCGTTTTTTGTGTGAAAATGGGCTTATAACCCGAAGCCCAAGTTGTGTAGTAAACATAATAAATTTTGTGAAACAAGGAAAAAACAATGCCTATTTAGTTAATTTTATTATAGTTACTGCACAACCTATATTTCGGGTTATAATCCTATTTGGAAGTGTATTATTGATTCCAAAAATTACTTCGATGACCAACTTTTGTCAAATGAATATGGAATTACATAATTCAGCAATTACCGTAACATGATCAAACATACCTAGGAATATAGCTATGCATAAGCCTGGAACGTTTTTTCTACTCATAGATTGGGGCCCAAAGTATTACTTTATCTACTCATGGACTGAGGCCCAAAGTATTACTTCTGTCGAGGAGTTGTGATATCATTTAAGAGAGGTGAATAATTAAATACATACATCTGCCTCTTAATTCCTAGAATTTCTAACTGGCTGTGTTTTTCCCCTTTTCCTCTGTGTGTAAGACTTCTACATCTATCATGTACTTGTGGTTTTTGTTAAGGCAATGTTCTACAAAGTCTGAATCAGCTTTCTTCAGTCTCCAGCTTCTATGATGTTCTTTAATCCCGGTGCAGACTGACACTCCCTACATATGATCTTACAAACACCACTTTTTGAGATGGCTGATTGTTTGTCTTTTGCATTGAACAAGCAACTACCTATTTTCCGAAGGACATAGAAAAGCACAGAGGATCCCTTTGCCTTCAAAATATTAGTTGTCCTGTCTGATTTTTTCCCTACAAAAGATAATCTGCACCATTTCTTTTCCAGTTCGTCTGTTTGTTCATTGGGGGTAGTAGAGACCTGGCTTGCTTCACGTCTTTTACTTACAATTTTGTCAATGATATTAGGGTCAAATTCATTATTTGTGGGTACTGTTTTTATTGTATTAAGTTCCTGATCAAGTTCTTCTTGGGACATGGAGATAGAAAGTAGATAGTTGATCATCTGGTGGAATGCCGCATGTTTATAAGGTGTTGGATGTTGGGAGGAAACCGGAATGAATGTGTCAGTGAAGGAGTCTTTCGATAAATTTTAAATTTATGGTTGCTGTCTTCTATCTTTAAGCTAATGTCCAGGAAAGTTATGCTGGGTCCCTCTAACTCCATGCTCACATTCATATTAGTTTGCCACTGGTTCATATTTTCCACAACTTTTGGATTTGCCTGTTGAAACCTTTCCATGGGTGTATATACCCGATATGACAATATGTACTTGTAAAGTATAAAAATCCACAGAGCAAGGAATTCTTTGTACGTCACACGTTTGATGTGTGCAGTGCAACAACCCTCCCCATGGATTGACCCAGTACCGCACTAGAGAGATACTCCTCCATTATTAGAGAGGTGACCGCCTGCATGATGCAGTAAGTGGCCGGGGAAACAGCTTTAAGTCAGCGTTAAAGCACATGATAGGTCAATAATACTGTAAAATACTCGGTTTGGCTTGTTTGACTGTAAAGTCGGTGGTTCTCTCAGTGAAAGTGTCCGGTAGTGGCACACAATTTAAAACTTCATTAAAGATAAGCGGGAGTTGTGGTAGCAGTAAATGATAAAACCTCTTGTGAAAGATCTTAGGGAGACCATCTACTCCAGGTACCTTGTTAGCTGGAGCATCTTGTAATATTTGAATTAGTTATTCGTTATTCAGGTCGAATTGGTTGAGAAATTCTGGGGCTTACGTCTTCCTCCATCTTCTGCACCAGATCACGGATTCGAGCAAGCTATATCGGAACTTGAACAGCACTTTACTTTGCGGTTCCGCCAAGGTGACGATGTTAATGTTTAGCTCGATTGTGATCTAATTACATGGTATATGGTTATGATCTGTTTGAACTCGAACACAGTATCCCTCGACCTATCACAAATGTTTTTGTAGCGATGCTAGTAAGGCGGAGAATATTAGTCCTGTATTGTGTGATACATGATGAATTCTGATGTGGTTCGTCAGGATCTCCAAGCACTATAAAATAATACTCCTAAGTAGATGGTCACCACTGAGCCTTGCCCGAATATAGTGCTTTAAAAACTGAGTTTTTTTGGCTTGGTACTATTGAGCCACCATTGACTTCCAACGAAGTATCCACAACAACGGATGAACGGATGAGAATTTTGACTCCTTGGATGTGAATTGCAGCCTGTTCAAAAAGTCCATTCACCTGTCCGTCTGTATCGTCATTCACCAGCTGCTTAGGCTACCCAGTGCGTACTTCGTTTTACTTTTGTAACCACAGAAACATAATCACGTAACGGTCCTCTAACTAAAGAATTACAGCTCAATGCTCAGTCTGAGTGATAGTCCCGTATTACATATAGAAGTAGTCCAAACGGGTGAAGCAAATCAACAGAAGATTTCGGAAGCGGCATACGAATCTTGCCCCTGACGTACATTGACGGCATTAGAACGCGCACCGGCGGTCAAATAAAATGGCTCTGAGCAATATGGGACTTAACTTCTGAGGTCATCAGTCCTCTAGAACTTAGAACTACTTAAACTGAACTAACCTAAGGACATCACACACATTCATGCCAGAGGCAGGATTCGAACCTGCGACCGTAGCGGTCGCACGGTTCCAGACTGTAGTGCCTAGAACCACTCGGCCACCCCGACCGGCACCGGCGGTCACGAGAGACATAAGTATTAGCGGTCTAATTGCCACTTAGTGCATTGTAAACCCAAAGTCGAGATACAGAGCACATCTTTCTGTTTGTTTCTTCAGTCCGTATTTCGTCTCATTTAACTGCGTGTTCCCACCACTCGCCATAAGAGTATAAGTAATGCACCCAGGATCATTGTAGAACATGATCATTTTGGTGGCCCATGTGGTATGGTGTGGGGAGGCATAATGTTGCAAATCTTTGAGCATGATGCTCTCATTGTTCAACGTTCCGTAACACTGTACATTTTCCGACCCAATCGAGATAGCGCAGTGGTTATCACACTGGTGTTGCAGTCCGAAGGATGACGGTTGAAATCCGCTTCCGGCCAACCAGATGTAGCTTTTACGTGATATACCTAAATCGATCCATGCCAATGCTGGTGTGGTTCTTTGAAAATGCACGGCCGGTTTCCTTTCCTATGCTTGAAACATTCCAGGCTACAGCTCCATTCCTGACGACCTCGATGTCAACGGTACGTTGAACCCCACCTTCCCTTCCTTCCTCAGGCGCCTATTTTCAGAGATACATTCGACCCTGACTTCATGTTTATGGGTGACATTGCTCGAAATCATCGGTCTGTGCAGATCGAGGAGCTCTTGGAACGAGTGTATATTAGGTGAATAGGCTGATATGCCCATCCTCTGACTTAAATCTCATCGAGAAGATGTTTGATGCACGTCCATCACGCACCAACGGCCATCCACCTGTTGTCAACAGTGTTGGTGGAGGAGTTGAGCGCCCTATGATAGTAACTCGTAACCTACCTTCTGGCCAGGATGGAAGCTCGTTGCAGAGTTTGCATTGCCGTCTGTGGTGATCGCACACTCTATTAAGAACCACGGCCCACCTTTCTTAATATCCGGGTAATCATGGTGAATCGTATTGATTACAGTGTAATTATTGTCTGTGAATGTAAGAGCAATTTATGTTCGTCTCATTGCTTATTTCTTTCAGTTACCTCCGCTATTACAATGTAGCAGTTTTTTCTGTGTATGGTCCAGATTTCATCGAGATATGTTACTTTACTTGGACACATCATGCAAAATTTACTTTCGTCCCTAAGTTTTGCACACCAATGTATATCTACATCTACATTCTTAAAGCTACTTTACTATGTGTAGCGAACGGTCACTTCGGGGGAAAGCCACAATTGTAAACTTGTTACACTTTATTTATTGGCAGTGCAGTACGTCTCACTATACAACTACAACTCAGTACACAGCCTGAGACAGAGTACCACGTTGCGTATAAACGTAATCCGAAAGGCTGCAGCAAGTAAACGTAAGAACACCCGTGACCACGAGGCACACAAGTTCGTCTTACGATGATTAGCTACTTGAGAGCGAAGTAAAGTGTTGGCATAACGAGCATAGTCTCAGTGTTGTGTGGAGAGTGGCTATGCCGACTGGTATACCACCACCGCATTTAAAGTATGCTTCACTTATTGTTGTTGCCGGCCGCGGTGGTCTCGCGGTTCTAGGCGCGCAGTCCGGAACCGTGCGACTGCTACGGTCGCAGGTTCGAATCCTGCCTCGGGCATGGATGTGTGTGATGTCCTTAGGTTAGTTAGGTTTAAGTAGTTCTAAGTTCTAGGGGACTGATGACCACAGCAATTGAGTCCCATAGTGCACAGAGCCATTTTTGAACTTATTGTTGTTGTTATGACCTTTGGCTCTGGACGCTAGTCTATCACTTGGAAGACTCTTCTCTGCGTGATTATTACAACCTTCTACATCCATTTGAATCTGGTTACTGCATTGGAGACTTGGCCTCACACTACATTTTTTGCCAAAAGTCGACTTCTTGACACCTCACGGTGTGTCCTGTCAGCAGGTACCTTCTTTAAGTCAAGCTGCGCCATTAATTTCTTTTTTCTCGAATTTGATCCAATACCCCAGCATTAGTTACTCGGTCTGTCCATTTAAACTTACGTATGATTCTGGAGTACCATATTTGAAAACCATCTTTTCTCTTTTTTTCCAAACTACACTGACAAGAAAAAATCCCAGCACCGAGATGGAGTTACAAGGCGTGTCTCTACATCTGGAAGATGATGTCTATCTGTTCAAATCTCGCGCAAGGCGCATAAGAGTGGCGCTAGTGCTATCACTATGAGGTTTCACATCAGATTTGCCGTAAGTACGTGCTGCAACTGTAGTGAGCGTTAGTTACCAAGAGATTTAACTTGGAGAGTTCTTTTAGTGAAGTATGCCTTTACGGCGACAAAGATGCCATAATCAGCACCTCATTGAGTTTGAGCCAGGTCGTGTAATAGGGGTACAAGGAGCTATATGTTGCCTACGCGATATTGCAGAAAGACTTAGCAGGAGTGTAGCCACCGTACGTGATTACTACCAGCGGTGGTCACGGGAAGGTACGGTCGCAAGAAGACCGGACTCCGGACAGCCACGTGGTACTACCGAGAGGGAAGACCGTAGGGTTTGGCGTATAGCTTGGCGTATCGTATTGCGTCTGCAGCTGCAATTTGAGCAGCAGTTGGCGCCACAGTGACACAATTAACTGTTTGCAAATCGGTTACTTCGAGTACAGTTACGAGCCAGACGCCCTGTGAAGTATCAAGCGATAGTTCACTGGAGGGCAGGGCGGAGGTCTAGTGTGTTTTCGGATGAAATCTGGTTCTGCCTTCGTGTCTGTGATCGTTGTGCCTTGGTTAAGAGGCCAGTTGAGGCTTGCAGTCAACCTGTGTGCATGGACACACCTAGAGTCATAGCACCTAGAGTCATAGCTTGGGGTGCAATATTGTATGGCAACAGGAGCACAGCAGTCTAGTGGTTACCTCACGGAACCTGACTGCACATTCGTACAGAGACGTATTGTGCTGCCATTCATGAACAACACTCCTAGAATCTTTTCCAACAGGATAATACTCCTCCCCTCCGCCATCCCACCTCCCCCCTCCCCCCCCCCCCCCCCCCCGAAAGCTCCCCACTCACTTACTGCAACTGCAGCCCAAGATGCTCTACAGAGTATCGACACGTGGCCTAGGCCTGCTAGATCACCGGATCTGTCTCCAGTCGAGCACGTGTGGAACATCATCGTATGATAACTCCAGCGTCATCCAAAACCACCATTAACCGTGTCTGTAGTGACCAAGTACCGTGTCTGTAGTGACCAACTCTACCCCAGAAACTGACATACGGCACCTGTGAGACACAATGCATGTACGTTTGCGTGCTTTCATTTAACATTCTGGCGACTACACCAGGCCGGCCGAAGTGGTCGTGCGGTTCTAGGCGCTGTAGTCTGGAACCGCGAGACCGCTACGGTCGCAGGTTAGAATCCTGCCTCGGGCATGGATGTGTGTGATGTCCTTAGGTTAGATAGGTTTAACTAGTTCTAAGTTCTAGTGGACTAATGACCTCAGAAGTTGAGTCCCGTAGTGCTCAGAGCCATTTTTTTTTACTACACCAGTTACTTGCTTGTGTACCAGCATTCCATACTGCAATAGCTTTTCTCGTGTTTACATTAATTTGTGAACTTGTAATGTTAATCACTTATATATGTTACCTAGACAGAATTGTTCCCGAAATATCATTAGTCTACATTAATTATTTCTTGCTGCTGGGATTTCTTTCCGTCATAGCATTTATAGCTCACATTTAACTTCTGCACAAGGCTACACTACAAACATACACATTCCGAAAATGCTTCCTAACACTGGAATTTATGTACATTATTAACCAGTTTTTCTTTTTCAGAAATGTTTTTCTTGCTATTTCCAGTCTGCATATTATATCGTCTCTACTTCGGCCATCATCAGTTATTTTGCTGCCCACTAGAACGAGACACTTTTAGTGTCTCGTTCCCTAATCTAATTACCTCAGCGTCACCTGACTTAATTGTACGCTGTTCCAGTACCATTGTATTAATTATCTTGACGTTCATCGTACAACACCTTTTCAAGATACACTCCATTTGTTTCAACTACTCTTCCACGTCCTTTTCCACCTCTACCTGAATTACAATGTCGTCAGCAAACAACAAAGTTTTTATTTCTTGGTCCTGAACATTAACTCCCGTCGCAAATTTCTCCTTGATATCCTTCACACCTTGGTTAATACAGGCTACATAGAAACGTGAGTCGAAACATGGAATTTATTCTCGTCATCAAAACATTATAATTAGTGTATATGAACATGGGTACGAAAATTCTTTGTTAGACTGGTATGAAAGAAATTCTCTGTAGTGTCTCCTGGTTATGTAATTTACCTCAGATGTGTTGGTCTTCACCTTGCTTGCGGTTGCTCATGGTATTCATTGTTTTTTGTCTGACTGTTGTTGGCTCTGCTTGAAAGTAATTTCAATCACAGCACATCACAACGATGTATTCAGCGTGTGAAATGGCAAATATGACTACATGTATGGTCTAGCAGGTGGAGATGCGATCGTAGCACGTCAGTGCTATGCTGAACATTACCCTGGGAACCAATTACCTTGTACAAGAATAGATAAGGCTGTACTTCAGCCAAGAATAGCTTTGAGGCCACGCATGTTAGGATAGTGTGCTGTGTTTCTGCAGTTCTTAGAATGTAGTGGGAGGGGGGGGGGGGGTAAAATGACGTAGAGTCTGATATGACGAATCGCTAATTTAATGGGACTGCCGAGAGAGAGAGCAGCAATGGAAGTCCTTTCCTTGCTAAATGATAGCACTCCAAGTGTGCTACGGCAGGAACGAAAGCCAACCGCCATCATTTAGCCGTGCAACACCATCATTTGTGTTTACATGCATGTTGGTTGTAATATTTCAGTGCATTAAACTAACGTCTGGACAACACGTGGCAAGTTTTTCCATCCTGGTTTCTGTTCTTTCCTAAACTATAAAATATGATGTTTCTTAACATACACAGCAATCTCCAAATGTAATTTAGTCAGCTATTGTTTTTAGATTTAGATTATAAATGGCCGCCTCAGGTAAGTTCACGAACGTACTTGCCGACAAGATGACGAATTCGTCATCTTATCCGTATATTGCGTAAATTATTTTAATACCTTTCCAATTTCATTTGTAATATCCAAGATATGTCACAAATATAAAAGAAAGACCAATATACAGCAATGGCCACAGGAATCTATGACCCTAACTGTACAGGAGTTAAACAACGGTGCGGCAGTGTACGAAACTGCGAGAAAGTACAGTCTTCCAGAGACTATACTGCGTCTTTGCGCCAAGAAATACACGAAATAAGTATGTATTTTTAAATTTAATACCTCACATTTAAGTTGGAGGCACCAGAGGAGATAAATGTAATGGCCTCTTATTAATGTATTGCGTTAGAAAAATTTAATTTCATTTATTTTTCAGACTATGCTGACCAGCGAAGGACGGTTTCAACGTACAATCCCTGATGAGCAGCTGCAAAACCTCAAGGCACATGTGCAGGATTTGGACGGAAGAGCTCTTGGCTTAACAAGTGAAAAGTTTGCAAAACTCGCCTTCGACTACGCTGAAACACTGCAGAGTCCACACCGCTTCAACAAAGAATAAAAGAAAGTGCGTAAAGACTTCATCCAGAGCTTTAAGGACAAATTCAAGTTTTCTCTCAGAAAACCAGAAACTGCATCTGCAGCCAGGCTGGCAGGATTTAAGAAAACTAGCGTTGAAGCGTTCTTTGATCTGTACTCACAGATTCTACCTGAGCGAGACTATGGGCCTCATCAAATTTATAATTTAGATGAGACTGGCTGCTCGACTGTTCCCACTAAAAATTTGAGTTTGTTACTCACAAAAGGATATAGTAGGATTATCAAACTACATTCTTCTGAAAGGGGTGTGAACGTTAGTGTACATGTAGTTTCAATGCTGTTAGTCATTATATCCCACCTTTCTTCATATTCCCAAGGGTGCGGATGCAGCAGCACTTTATGAACAATTCAACGCCCGGTTCTGTAGGTGTGTGTAATAAATCTGGATGGATGAACGGTGAAACCTTTATCCTATGATTAGAATATTTCATAAACAATGTAAGGCCAAACAAGGAAACCTGATTCTGTTACTGATGGACAACAACATATCACATGTTACATTGAATGCTGTCAATTTATGTCGAAAAAATCATATTACTTTACTGGGTTTTCCCACACATAACAGCCATCGTGTGAAACCTCTGCATGCGGCTTCCTATGTCCCATTTAAAACTGCCTATAGCCGCGCTTGTGATGTTTACTTAATGGTATTACAGAACAAGTAATAACTATTAACGGCATTGCTGATTTATTTAATGCAGCATAAAGCAAGGCTGCCGTAAACGGCTTGAAAGCAGCTTGACTAGTTTCACTGAATTCACAAATATTTGACTGGGTGTTATGTGATGTCCTTAGGTTAGTTAGGTTTAAGTAGTTCTAAGTTCTAGGGGACTGATGACCATAGATGTTAAGTCCCATAGTGCTCAGAGCCATTTGAACCATTCACAAATATTCAGTGATTCTGTCTTTGAGCCATCGATGACAACAGAGAGACCACACAATACTTCAGTGGTTAGTCTGGATGAAAAAGAAGTAGCTCGAGCATTTGCCGCCTCTGCACGTAACGCAGATGACGCTGCAGTAAGCCTAGCTGGACCGTCTTGTGCTCCTGAAGTTAACACTGATGAAACGGCAAAGCCTGGACCATCTTCTGTGGAATCATCCTGCTTTGCCTTGACTCCTTTGCCTAAAGCTGCTCGAAAAGAAAGGAAACAAAGGATACATTGCCCTCATTTCACATCACAAGAAGCCCTGTCAAAAGAGCTTTACAAAATAAAAATGCTGAGAAGAAATCCATAGAAAAGAAGAAAGAAGAAACACAAAAGAAAAGAGATGAAAAACAGAACGCCAAAAAGATAGCTAAGAGAAAAAGAAATAATAAATTTGATAAGGAACACTTTTTTTTGGAAGATTCCTCAGTATCAATCAATTACAATGAAGATGACGGGGATATTGATCTCGTCGGAGAAGAACTTTGTGCAATCTGCAAACACTGTCGAAAATCAGGGACTTGGTATGCTTGTTCTCGTTGTCACAAATGGGTCCAAGCTGCTAGTCCTGGTCTCACTGTTGCTCAAGCAAAGCTTAAAGCATATGTATACGACCTTACCCCCAAACGAGGGTAAGTTGACAAATTTGACATCATTTTAAAAAGTTGAAAAAGTCGCCACAGATGGTAGATAATAAAAAATTATAAAATCAGTAGCTGAAAATAAAATTATACCTGTTGTTTCAAATTATTATTGTTGGCAAGCGGTTCAAATACATGGGCTTGAAAAAAATAGAAAGCTTACTGTCGTCATCTTACCCTCACTTTCCCATCTCTTTCACTGAGGAGTCTGGCGTTTCACTTAATCTTAAATTATAATAACAATCACGTCTTGGTTTATACTAGTAAAAACCTTCATGAAGTGCGACAAGACAGACATCAGTAGAGGTTCAGCCAGAAATGTATGTGGTGGAATCATTGAAAATTATCTGACTGGCCCCTACTTACGTCCGCATCTTCTTACTGGACAAAAGTATCTATCATTTCTCAGACCTGAGTTGCTTCGTTTAGTAGATGTTGTGCCTCTAAACGTTATACAACGAATGTGGTTTATACGTGACGCTGTTCCAACTCACTTTACACAAATAATTCGCCAGTGTCTGAACAAACATATTCCGAACTGATGGCTTGGGCGATGAGGGCCCTTTGCCTACCTGGTCGTCAGATTTGAATCCAATGGATTTTTTCCTTTGTGGACATTTCAGAACCTTGGTATATTTATCTCCCTTACCAATGCCGAAGTTCTGGGGGACTGTATCCAAAACAGATTTGATCAAAAACGGAACACATCACGAGTTATCCACAGTATGGAACTCAGGTTCAGGAGATGCATGGAAGCAGTAGGTTCCAACTTCGAGTAAACATGTATGTGTTTGGTAAATATGTCATTTTTTGTCATGGGTATTAAATCCTTTCATACATGTAAATGTGTCGGGGATATGTATCACTTTTGAGTCATTAATAATAAATACTTTGATACCTCCCTAACGAAGGATTTTCAGAATTCTGTAGTTTTTTTAATGTCAAGAATAAATCCCTATAGTATCTGACACATGTTTCTATACACACTATAACAGGCTGAATTTGTGTATCAGGGAAATATCACACTCATTCCGGATAGTTTACGTTGATTTCTTAACAAAACAACATGCACGGAATGAATAGCCGCAACCTCCTCATGTCTGTGAGGAGTTCATCAAACTGATTTCGCTTCCTACTGTACTGCAAATGATAGAAACACATACCGTGTTTGAGACCAGAGGACATATCTTTTTCCTATTTCACAGTAAAAATTAAGAGAAATTGGTGCAATATACTTGCATAAATATAACGAGGGTTACAATATATACAATTGACTGAGTCAATGGACCGTCTACACAATCACAGCAACTCCGAAAAATGTAAGAAGGTTACAGCTCAACGTCCCGTAGACGATGAGGTCGTTAAAGACGGGGCTGAAGCTTGGACTGATGAAATGTGAAGAAAGAATTCTACCGCGTCCCTTTCAGTGGAATCATCCCAGCATTTGCATTAAGCACTTCAGGAAAACAACAGACAAAGTAAATCTAAATAGTCAGATGGAGATTTGTATCGTAATCCTCCAGAATCAGGAGCCAGTTTCCTATCACTGCGCCAACTATGTAGGCGCAATTTCAAACAGCTGTTGCTCACGTAATTACATAGGCAGAGATCGAACAAACGTATGCAAGGTGTCCGTCCTGTGAGTCATAGTGCGGTGTTTCACCGTGAAGATATATTAATTATTGTTTTTGTGGTAAAGATGTGGATTTAATGCAAAACCTATAAGTAGTATGGCCTTTCACACCAAATCCTATTTCCAACGAAAATATGTTTTTCTTTTCATTATAGAAAACAAACATATTCTTGATTGTAATTTTATACGACCAATGGAGAGAATATCTTCGAACACAAAAGAAAAGTGTAGACGGTTGTTCGAAACGCCAAGAACAGCAAGTGTCTCCATCTGTAACTGAATGTGGATATCTTTATATGGAGCTTTGCAGCGTCCCTGTCATCATTTGATATACGGTGATTAATGCATCGACATCACTACTAAATGGGCGTGATCTGTTTTCTCCAAAGGAATGGATAAGGTTGTAACAATGCTGTTACACACATAAGGATAGAAAATAAGACATGACAGTGTGAAATCCAATTAATTAATACTAAGTATGATTTTATATTGATGGGATAGAAACTGTCAGCGTCCTGCAAGACACTTGCTGTTTTGAAGTATTAACTCATCACCGTAAATTTTGTTCAGCTGCGAGCAAATTGCAGCAGCTATGATAATGTCTTTACACTGGTTCTTATCATACTGCAAACATAAACAACTGCGCCAAAAAACCTGGTAAAGGCATGCGTGTTCAAATACACAGATACGTAAACAGGCCGAATACGGCGCTATGGTCGGCAACGCCTATATAAGACAACAAGTGTCTGGTGCAGTTATTAGAGTGGTTACTGCTGCTTCAATGGCAGGGTATCAGGACTTACGTGAGTTTGAACATGGTGTTATAGTCGGCCTAACATCTCCGAGGTAGCGATGAAGTGGGGATTTTTCCTTACGACCATTTCACCAGTGTCCCGTGGGTATTAGGAATCCGGTAAAACATCAAAACTCCGATATCGCTGCGGCCGGAAAAAAATTCTGCAAGATTGGGACCAACGACGACTGAAGAGAATCGCTCAACGTGACAGACGTGCAACCCTTCCCCAAATTGCTGCAGATGCCAATGCTGGCCCATCAACAAGTGTCAGCATGCGAACCATTCAACGAAACATCATCGATATACACTCCTGGAATTGAAATAAGAACACCATGAATTCATTGTCCCAGGAAGGGGAAACTTTATTGACACATTCCTGGGGTCAGATACATCACATGATCACACTGACAGAACCACAGGCACATAGACACAGGCAACAGAGCATGCACAATGTCGGCACTAGTACAGTGTATATCCACCTTTCGCAGCAATGCAGGCTGCTATTCTCCCATGGAGACGATCGTAGAGATGCTGGATGTAGTCCTGTGGAACGGCTTGCCATGCCATTTCCTCCTGGCGCCTCAGTTGGACCAGCGTTCGTGCTGGACGTGCAGACCGCGTGAGACGACGCTTCATCCAGTCCCAAACATGCTCAATGCGGGACAGATCCGGAGATCTTGCTGGCCAGTGTAGTTGACTTACACCTTCTAGAGCACGTTGGGTGGCACAGGATACATGCGGACGAGCATTGTCCTGTTGGAACAGCAAGTTCCCTTGCCGGTCTAGGAATGGTAGAACGATAGGTTCGAGGACGGTTTGGATGTACCGTGCACTATTCAGTGTCCCCTCGACGATCACCAGTGGTGTACGGCCAGTGTAGGAGATCGCTCCCATGATGCCGGGTGTTGGCCCTGTGTGCCTCGGTCGTATGCAGTCCTGATTGTGGCGCTCACCTGCACGGCGCCAAACACGCATACGACCATCATTGGTACCAAGGCAGAAGCGACTCTCATCGCTGAAGACGACACGTCTCCATACGTCCCTCCATTCACGCCTGTCGCGACACCACTGGAGGCGGGCTGCACGATGTTGGGGTGTGAGCGGAAGACGGCCTAACGGTGTGCGGGACCGTAGCCCAGCTTCATGGAGACGGTTGCGAATGGTCCTCGCCGATACCCCAGGAGCAACAGTGTCCCTAATTTGCTGGGAAGTGGCGGTGCGGTCCCCTACGGCACTGCGTAGGATCCTACGGTCTTGGTGTGCATCCGTGCGTCGCTGCGGTCCGGTCCCAGGTCGACGGGCACGTGCACCTTCCGCCGACCACTGGCGACAACATCGATGTACTGTGGTGACCTCACGCCCCACGTGTTGAGCAATTCGGCGGTACGTCCACCCGGCCTCCCGCATGCCCACTATACGCCCTCGCTCAAAGTCCGTCAACTGCACATACGGTTTACGTCCACGCTGTCGCGGCATGCTACCAGTGTTAAGGACTGCGATGGAGCTCCGTATGCCACAGCAAACTGGCTGACACTGACGGCGGCGGTGCACAAATGCTGCGCAGCTAGCGCCATTCGACGGCCAACACCGCGGTTCCTGGTGTGTCCGCTGTGCCGTGCGTGTGATCATTGCTTGTACAGCCCTCTCGCAGTGTCCGGAGCAAGTATGATGGGTCTGACACACCGGTGTCAATGTGTTCATTTTTCCATTTCCAGGAGTGTAGGCCTTCGAAGCCGGAGGCCCACTCGTGTGCCCTTGATGACTGCACGGCACAAAACTTTACGCCTCGACTGGGCCCGTGAACACTGACACTGGACTGTTGATGACTGGAAACATGTTGTCTGGTCGGACGGCTCTTGTTTCAAATTGTTTGGAAATTGGAAAATTGTGGTAAGTTCCTAGGGGTTCAAACTGCACAGGTCATCGGTCCCTAGGCTTACACACTATTTAATCCAACTGAAACTAATTTACTTACGCTAAGGACAACACACACACCCATGCCCGAGGGAGGACTCGAACCTCCGAGGGGGGACGTCGCGCGGACTGTGGCAAGGCACCCTAGACCGCGCGGCTACCCCGCGCGTCTTTCCAGTTCTATCGAGCGAATGGGCGTGTAGGGGTATGGGGTCAACCTCATGAATCCATGGACCCTGCATGTCAGCAGGTGAATGTTCAAGCTGGTGGAGGCTCTAATGGTGTGGGACGTGTGCAGTTGGAATGATACGGCACCCCTGATACGTCTAGAAAAGACTCAGGCAAGTGACACGTACTGAAGCAACTTGTCTGATCACTGGCTTCCATTCGTGTCCATTGTGCATTTCTACGTGGTTGGGCAATTCCAGCAGGACAATGCAATGTCCCACACGTTCAGAATTGCTACAGAGGGGCTCCAGGAACACTCACCTGAGTTTAAACACTTCCGCTGTCTACCAGACACCCCAGACATGAAAATTATGGATTTTCGGTCAGCCCTGCAGGACTTATTATATCAGTACCCTTCAGCACTACTTCCTACATTAGTCGAGTCCATGTAACGTCGTGTTGTGGCACTTCTGCGTGTTTGTAGGGGGGCTACACGATATTATGCAGGTGTATCAGTCTCTTTGGTTCTTCAGCGTACTTCATTTATGAACAGAAATTAAAAATGTGAAATTTAAATCGGATGAGTTGGACTAAACGTCCAGTAGTCAAAGCTACGCTTTTACAACGCCGTTACAACCATATATAAAGGATAAACATGCATGCACAGTTCTGCATAGCTATTACAACTTACATCCTCCTGGACTTACTGCAGTCAGGCGTTGGTCTTCCTCTTTATTTACACTAGAAGATCAAAAGTATCCGGACCCCCCAAATCATATGTTTTTCATCTTAGGTTCATTGTCCTGCCACCTACTGCAAGATACTGCATATCAGCGACCTCAGTAGTCATTAAACATCGTGAGAGAGCAGAATGGGGCGCTCCGCCGAACTCACGGACTTCGAATGTGGTCAGGTGATTGGGTGTCACTTGTGTCATATGACTGTACGCGAGATTTCCACATTCCTAAACATGCCTAGATCTACTGTTTCTGATAGGATAGTGAAGTGTAAACGTGAAGGGACGCGTGTAGCACAAAAGCGTACATGCCGGCCTCGTCTGTTGACTGACAGAGACTTCCGACACTTGAAGTGGGTCGTAACGTGCAATAGGCAGACATCTATGCAGACGGTCCCACAGGAATTCTTACAAACTGCATCAGGATCCACTGCAGGTGCTATGACAGTGAGGCTGAAGGTGAGAAAACTTGGATTTCATGGTCGAGTGGCTGCATCACGCAGGTAAATACCAAATGACGCCTCAAGGTGCACCATGTGGCGATTCGATGGTAGGGTGTGGGTATGCCGAATGCGCGGTGAACGTCAACTGCCTGCGTGTGTAGTACCAACAGTAAAATTCGGTGGCGGTGGTGTTATGGTGTGGTCGTATTTCTCATGAAGTGGGCTTGCACCCCTTGTTGTTTTGCGCGGCACTATCACAGCACAGGCCTACATTGATGTTTTAAGCACCTCCTTGCTTCCCACTGTTGAAGAGCAATTCGGGGTTGTCGATTGCATCTTTCAACACGATCAAGCACCTGTTCATAATGCACGGCCTGTGGCGGAGTGGTGACTCGACAATATTGTCCCTGTAATGGACTGGCCTGCGCAGAATCCTGACCTGAATCCCATGGAACACCTTTGGGATGTTTTGGAACGCCGACTTCGTGTGAGGCCTCACCGACCGACATCGACACGTCTTCCCACTGCAGCACTCGGTAAAGAATGAGCTGCCATACCGCAAGAAACCTTCCAGCACCTGTTTGAACGTATGCCTGCGAGAGTAGATGCTGTCATCAAGGCTAAGGGTGGGCCGACGCCATATTGAATTCCAGCATTACCGATGGAGGGCCTACGAACTTGTAAGTCATTTTCGGTCATGCGTCCGGATACTTTTGATCACATAAGATATATACAACATGTAGTACAACGGAAAAGCAAATATTCAGTATCATGAATTAAATGAAGTGTTAAAGAACTATGGAATTATGTACTTCAATACCTACTACTAAGAGTTGCTTGTAAGTGTTACTCAAAATTTGAAAGGTTAATTAATTGAATAATTGAGGTTAGGCACTTTCTGGAGCAGGTACAGTATCCTAACAAATATAATATAAGCCTAAGTAAATGACAATGCCAATATATACTTTTGAAGCCCCATTTTCTTCTTTTCTCAAGCTCTTATCCCGTCTAGTGCGCGGTCCTCTTTCTCAGAATTGGGAAATTTTTTTTTATTTTATTAATTAACTCTGAGGCCAGCTGACTTTCTGGCGCCACAGATCTCGAAGTATTCAAAGGGAGGAAAGTCGTGTGCTACAGATTAGTGTGATTCGTGCAAATTTTGTTCTGTGTTTTGTCGTATTTTCACTTTTTGTTTATGGTATTTTCCTGGGGCCGGATTTGTGGACCAGCCAACCATTAATCGAAACAAGCGTGGAAAAGTGACTAAGAACTACAGTCAGGCTGGCAGCCGTACCAGTCCGCTGTCGTTAATCCACAACGATCATTCGATACTGCTCTGGTTCACCTTCTTGTCTCACAATGTACGCGCTCCAAGTTACGATAAACGAGCAGGGTTTGAGGTTCAAAGTATGTTCAAATAACTGATATTGGCACTAGACCACTTACTGATACAGTTATAATGGTTGCGTACACTATGCATTTGTACGCGTATTCTGAAAACAAGCTGCAGGCAGTCGTGAGCTGGCGCTTGTAATGTCGACCATATGTTATTCCATGTAGCGCTCTTACATAATGTCACCTGACTCAAGATTGCCACTGGACGAATATTGGTAATATTCCCACTGAGCTTATTTCTTCTTAGTAATGAGCGAGCATATTCTTCAGCGAAATTTACTACGATCTTGCATGGCACCCTGGCATCTGCGGAAATGCCTTCGATTTCCTCTCGGTCAGACAACTCCTTAGAGACTCCTCCCCACTTTGTACGTTTAGCTCACTTTCCATGCCTTGCCTGAACTACGTGCCTACGTTTTTCCCCTTGTTAATATTTTTAATCTCAGACATTACTCTTGTATGTAACCCCTAAACAATATACAATGATAATATATTACCACTATAGAGCACTCTCTGAATAACAATCTTAGCAAACCCGATTAAATGGGTTTACAGCACAAATAAATAGATATACCAGTCAATGTTTTTAATTTGAATAGAATCTATTTTCCACATTGTAGTGAAAAAGAAGTCGTATCTCCTGCAAGTACTTGCAGTGTACATGGGGATTTTAGGCTAGGCGGAAGTTTGCGGCACTCTGATGAACACTCGCTAGTCGACAAGCACCCAGGGAAGTCAGACTGCGATCAGAATAAAGATACTTCGACTGTCAAAATTTAATCAGTAAATTGTCAGTGTGTTCGTAACAAATTTCCCGAATTTACTACCATCCATAAAGTTCTCGCGCTCAAATTATTTTTGGAAAGAAAACCTGGATGAAATCCGAAGTGCAGATCTCTGAGATATTTAGCGGGTCATGGAAAGTGTATCGGAAAGACAGATTAGAGGCCATAGGAGGGGACTGTTCACTGCAGCCGACGAAAATATTGTCTCTACTGAGTTCGAAGTTGAGTGTGGATGTGTAGTAATGTATTCGAGTATAACGGGTGTAGGTGAAAACCAGTTATTGTTTCAATGTTTTTACCAGCTACCCGATTCCGATGTGACAGTTATTGAGACATTCAAAGAAAGTCTACGGTCAGTGGCGCGTAAATACCAAGATAACGCAGTACTAGATAGAGGTGACTTCAACGTACCAAGCATAGACTGGAATGACTATGGATTCATTGCAGGGGGTACATACAGACAATCGTGCGAGGTACTTTTGAACACGTTTTCTGAAAACTGTCTTGAGAGCTAGTTCGGCAGCCCACACACAATGGAAATATCTTAGACCTCTCTTTATTGACAACGTCCGTATAAAACGGGGTTAGCGGTCGTGATGTCATTATAGTGAATATGGTTTCGAAAGAAGGCTAGGAGAGAGTTCCTGCTTGAAAGAGCAGATAAGTGGTTGTTAATATCTCGCTTAGAAAGAGAATTTACATCACTTAGTTCCAGTCAGATAGACATAGACCAGTTGTAGTCAATTGTTAAGCAGGTTTAAAATCTTGGTCTGGAGAACTATGTTCCTAATAAGCGGATTAAGGACGGAAAAAAACCACCATCGTTTAATACCGAGATTCAGCAAATGCTGACGAAGCAGAGGCTGTTGCACTCTCGGTCTAAAAGACAGTACTCAAATGACGACAACAAAGGTTAGTACAGATTTGCGCGTCTGGAAAAAGATCTATTCGCAAAGCACACAACAGCTACCGCCGTCATACCTTAGCAAATAGTCAGAAAAACTGAGAAAATTCTGGTCCTTTGTTAAATCGCTAAGCGGGTCTAAGGCTTCCATTCAGTCAGTCGCTTATTGACCAGTCTGGTGTGGCAATTGAAGATAGCAAAACGAAAGTCGAAGTTTTAAATTTCACGTTCAAGAAATTGTTCACGCAAGTGAATTGTTCAGATATACAGCCATTTGACCATCGGATAGACTCCCGCATGGACGACATAGTAGTAAGCGTCCCTGGTGTAGAGAAACAACTGAAAGATTTGAAAGCAAATAAATAACCAGATCCGGATGGAATTCCACTTCGGTTACACAAAGCGTACTCAACGGTATTGACTCCTTACTCGGCTTGCATTTATCACGAATGCCTCGACCGACGCAAAGTCACAAGCAGCTGGAAACAGCGCAGATGTTTCCTGCGTATAAGAAGGGCTAAGGAACGGACCCACAGAACTACAGGCCAATATCTCTAACATCGGTTTGCTACAGAATCCGCGAACGTATTCTCAGTTCGAATATGATAAATTTTCTTGAGGCCGAGAAGCTTGTGTCTAAGTATCATCGCGGTTTTAGAAAGCGTTGCTCGTGCGAATCTCACCTTACCCTTTTCTCACATGATATACTGTGAACTATGGATGAAGGGCAACAGGGAGATTCCATATTTCTAGATTTCCGGGTAGCATTTGATACGGTGCCTTATTGCAGGCTCTCAACGAAGGTACGTGCACATGGAATAGGTTCACAGACGTGTGCGTGGTTCGAGAGCTTCTTAAGTTATAGAAGCCAGTATAATGTCCTGGACGGTGAATGTTCATTAGAGACAGAGTTACCGCCAGGAGTGCTCCAGGGACGGAGGACAGGACCAGTATTATACTCTATATTCAAATACGATTTGGCGTACAGAGTGGGCAGCAACCTTGAGATACTGTGCTGATGATGTTGTGGTGTACGGTAATGTGTGGGAGTTGAGTGACTGTAAGACGAAACAAGACGGTTTACCCAAAACTTCTCTTTAGTGTGATGAATCTCAGCCAGCTCTAAGTATAGAAAAATGCACGTCAGTGAGTAGGATAAACAAACTCGTAATGTCGGATTCAATATTAGTAGTTTCCTGCTCGACACAATCACGTCGTTTAAGTATCTGGCTGTAACGTTGCAAAGCGATATGAAATGACATGAACATCTGCGGACTGTGATAGGAAAGGTGAATTGTCGACTTCTGTTTATTGGGAGAGTCTTAGGAAAGTGTTGTGCACCTGTAAAGGAGACCGCAAGTAGGACGCTAGTGTGACCTATTCTTGAGTACTGCTCGAGTGTTTGGGATCTGTACTAGGTCAGATTAAAGGAAGACAGCGAAGCATTTCAGAGATGGGTTGCTAGATTTGTTACCGGTATCTTCTAACAACACGCAAGTGTTATGCAGATGCTTCGGAAACTCAAATGGGAATCCATGGAGTGGAGGCGCCTAAGGACCACGAAGATAATATACGAGAAATTAGGGCTCATACGGAGGCATATAGACAGTCGTTTTTCGCTCGTTGTGTTTGAAAGTAGAACAAGAATAGAAGTGTCTAGTAGCGGTACAGAGTACCATCAACCACGCATCGTACGGTGGCTTGCGGCGTATCTATGTAAGTGCAGATCTATGTGTAGTGTTCTGTTGTTAGTGTTATAACTCACCTCGGGAGCTGTAGTGGCAGAACGCTTAGGAGTAAAATCAACGGTAAACTTGAAAGGATACAGTACCACCCGACATTGAAAATAGGTACAACATACTTCATTATTTTTGTCAGAAGAACACTTTTTTTTTTGTAAAATAACTCAATTTCAATTAATACAGCGAAGCCGGATACCAGTGTGGGAAAGAATGACAATTTATTTATTTAATTGATCACATGTGCACTCCCACAAAGTAAATCCCTACATCCAGTTTGGTGAGATCTGTGAAATGAATGAATGTATGGTCGTCTGCTAACCGCAGATATTGAATGTGAATATATGATCATCTTTGAGTCGATCCTTTGGCCACCTTTGGTGGGACCAAAGAGATGTAATTTACCAGAGCTTTGAGCGCCTGAAATGTGGCTGAGCAATACGGTAAGAAGGTGCTCCCCCCACTTCGACAGAGGTGCGAGAGCACCTCGAGAACGGCCATATTTCAGCACTCTGCCGCTGGATCTTGTGCCGTTAAGACCTGTTTTAGTTGTGCTCCGTAATGACGAAAGAGTGGAGACATGGTATGCATGTGGAATATTTAAGAGTAGTTTGAAATATTAACTTCTCTATTTCAGGAACTTTTGTGGGGAGAATTAAATGTCAGGCAGGTAATGTTAATGGGATTGTAGGAATCTTCAGAAGTGACCAACGGTCACAATGAAACCACGTGTAGCAATAAGTTGAAATACTTCCATGTGCTTAAGTTAAGCTGAATTACTAGCGTGTGTACAATAAGTTGAAATATTTAAGAAATAGCGTGTGTACCATAAGTTGAAATATTTAAGAAATGGCGTGTGCAGGACTTGAAATTAGAGACGAGTACTTCCACGTGGTGAGTACTGTGTGAGTCTCAATCTGTGTATGAGACAAAGGATAAAGAGAAGTACTCGTCCATGGTATCAGTTGAGGACTCGCGTGTGTGATGTTCTTAATGTTAAATTGTGTGATATGATTCCGTGTGACGCTAGATTTAAACTCTCAGAGAGAATCAAGGTGAGTCGGCCGTCTATCCAGCAACGCCACTTGGCTTGCATTGCACAGGAAGACGTGCATATATCTCCAGAGTTCACAGTAGGAAAGTAGAATTACAAAGTGGGGCAGTGTCGTGTGAAACTGGGATAAATATTAATTGAAGTGGGAAAGCTGAAAGTGAAAATGTTGTAACCATTCTTTGTGTAGTATTTCATATTGTAGTGTGGTGTATGTCATGTAATATGGGTATGTGTGGTTTGCATGGGGGAGTAGCGAGGTAGTTTCAAAAGATTAGTGGGTTATGCTTGTTCCTTCGGTACCGCTCGGTCTGGAGGAAAGTTTAGTGATGATGATTGTGAGAGTCGAAGTGTGAGGTATAATAAAAGATCCACCATCCTATCCAGAAAGTGCACTGTAGCGTTAAAAGTAATTACGAGACCATAATATAGAGATTCACCATGGTAAAGTCATGCCCGCTGGGCGGAATTTCTCACGTGTTATTGTTGTAGGTTGTAGAATTAGTGTGTTTAGGTTAGAGAACTTATTGGAATAAATGAGATAGTGAAAAGAAAAAGATTTGTAGACTATTCCTTCGAATTGTGTGTTGTCATAATGTCCCGAATTTATAATGTGTGCGCCATTCATATTCAGTGCGGTGGCCACGTGCTGACAAAAGCCGTTAAATAAAAGACAAAAAGAAAATGTGGTATTGCCAGTGCGTAGTGTACAGTCAGAGTTCTGTAAATTATTGATAGTCAGATGCGTGTTTCCGTTGCGTATTATTCATACAGGTGGATAATTTGTAACTTAAGTGTGAGTACTAGAGTTCATGTTACTCGATAAATAAGAATGAATCCACTCGCCTGGCAGACCACTCATCTTGCAGGCCTGACTGCTTGATGCCACAGTATGAGCAAGGCATGTGGGTGCCTCTCAAACTTTCTGGTCGTTCTGTAGTAACAGGGGTATATTTCAGCCTGGCAGCTCCAGAAAGAGAGAGTTACCATTATAAAATTGGTGCGAGGTACAAATGACAACTATCGATACATCGGAAATATTGTGTTTTTACTGAAATAACATTGATATCCATCAATCGGTGTTATACTGTCGATATTTCGACAACGTCTATGCATTTCCACGATATATAATGTTCATACTGCCACTGGCTGATCAATATAAGTAATTACTGTCTTCGCACCTCCAACCTAATAATCTTCTCCAAAGCAAGATTGATTATTCAGATATTACATTTGAAAAATAGCACCGATAAACACCGTCTCAACTTATGTACTTAGTAACTATTTAATTATTTCGAATAAATCCTCGACTTATTACCTTTCTAGATATTTCATGTATATCGTACACATCTGTGTATCTCACGTTACATAAACTTTGTACAGTTGGATTGGTACATTGTGTATTTGAATCTGTTCAATCGGTTTATCATCTGCCATTCTGAATACATGGAGTTGGTAACTTCCTTACTTGTCTGAAGCCAGGATTTTATTTCCATCTCAGTGGTTCGTGTGTTCAATCATGTCCATGTGCGGTGCGGTGTATTAACTTTTGGCTTACAGATGATAGAAGCGAAAAATCGTATTTTCCGCCTTGTACTATGCTGAATTATTGAACTAATGTTATGTGGCATGAATCCTAAAACTGATGTGCAGAGATACTTTACAAAAAAATAATGATAGAACTGACGCTTATTGTGAGATTTGCTGCAAGATTTAGAATACTTCAGGAAACAAACTCTTGGTATGTATGGTCACATCATCAGTAGCTCATATCGAACATAAACAAGAAAACATGAGCACATTCATTCTGTAATGTGAATCTTGTCCCAATTCTGATGGACACTGTAGTGTCAATCACTGAGTTAGGCTGCTGCAACGCGGCCAAAAATCCGGTATTTTTTGTATTTTACGCTTTTAATTAGTTTGTAATATGACGCAGCAGTACTCCCAGAAGAAGTTTAGTGGGTCGGATAGAACCCATAACAGACTGGGAACATCTGTAGCATATGTGTTCGACACTATATTTTTGCAAGACACCACTTTAGTGATTATGTGATTTTTGACCAAGTTAAGAGGCTCCATACTTTAACAGGTCAATACTTGAGTGTGATTTATGTCACAGGTGACAGTCTATTTTGAAAAGCTGGGAACATTAGCGCTGTAAAATGGAAAAGACTCAGAAGCAATATCTCATAAAAATGTGCTTCTTTTCATTGCAAGCTATGGACATACCATGGACTTCCGTAGGAAAAAAGGTTTCAGTAATGTTACTATATTTTTGACTTATCTCAAAATGCTCTGTGAATGTGCCTATTTTGTAGCTTTCTTCTTTTTTTTCCCCTCCGATATTGAATATCATTTCTTTGAGCCACTGAACTAAGCTAAGGTCGAAGCTCACAAAATTTCAAGATTGGGGATCGCCACATTTTTTTTTTTTTTAATTTAGGAGATCTGTTTTCTCTGTGAGCTCTATTTTAACACAGATTTAATGTAATTAACAAGATTTCGTATTTTTTTTTTAAATTCACAAACAAAGAAAATGTAACTGTTTATTATAAAAATTTAAAGAACTTATTGACAGATTTCGTGTGTAGATCGAGCTACAGACCTCTCAAAGTAAAAAAGTTAAGTAACATAAAATAGGAAACACTTTACTGATTCTGTAATATGAGCCTAGACTAGTTTGCAGAACATTAGAAAATGAAGTCAAAGCTATAAAATGAAATAGATTTTTTAAATCAAATTAACTTTTTTCAAATGACCCACACTCTTTTGGGTACAACGAAAAGTAGTACACGAGAAAAATGAAATTTTACATATAATTTGTAGTAATCGTCAACATCACACAGACGATTTAATGTTAAGTTGATATAGTCTATTGATGTTTCAGAAAATTTTGTTGTTTCTAGGGCCATAGACATGGGTTTGTAATATTCACGCCTATATTTTACTCAGAATAATATTCGCGACAGCACTGTGTGTGGAATGTAAATTAACATTCTCGTGAGATTGATAAAAAGGATTTCATCGTCAACAAAATAACAAATAATTGTGGTCAAAAAAGTAATTTAATATTTTTTAAAAAACGTATATCTTACACAATACCCATGGAAGAAGATAATGAAAATCTCCATCTTTAGTTATTTATGATTCTTCTAGAATAATCCTTCTTCTTGTTCGAACTGTTATACTGATAGGATGTTACTGATGTCTCGTAACGCAGAGGTCTGTAAAAAATGTTTTGTGTTGCTAATTTAATATTTGCAAAATATGTTTTATGCGTCATTGAAATGAATCTTCTTTGTTTGGAGTTTTATTTCATTGTAATTCTCGTCCTACGTAAATCATAAGTTTTCCGACCAACTACAAAGGAGCGCAGCCATTAGCGCTATTGATCTCCATCGCGGTTTATTCGTAAATACTGAATAATAAGCGATCAATATTGAGAAATATTTTCAAATGTTAATGCATATAGGGAAGGTACAAAAAGATTTAATATATATAGTATTTGTTAGTAACAAAACAGGGCCTGAAAGAGAATCGATAAGTGACTGTCTTATTTTGGCCGCCATCTTAGTGAAATATTGCCGCAGCAGTTTTAAACTGATTTTCTATACAGACATAAATGTTGATGGTCATACTTGCTGTAATAATTGTGTGTTGGTGGCCCAAAACCTAATATGAAGTAAAAAATTCCAGTTTGACTGTGAATAATCTCTCAATATAGTGAACTTCTATGAATGTAAACAGCATCTTACGTTATACAATTTCTTACATGCTGATGTATGAAGCCTGGTTATTTTGTAACGACTTTTATGAAGTATTTTGACAGGAAAAAATACATAAGTGTGGAGTGCGTGGGGTACAGTGTGACAAAACTGTTCATTTTGCTTAAAGAAAAGTGTTGCCACCTCTAATAACAGTAGCGTTAAATTCTATAAACGATCTGTAACTAGTAAAGAGACTATTATGCAACAGCACCGAAAATTACTAAAAATCATTACTCTTGTTTAGTTCAGTTTATTTATCACACATTTAGCATGTTTCCTGGTTATATATGACTATTCTTGTGCATGAACCTAGTGCCATCTACACTGCTTCACAGACAACATTGCTACTCGTTACCAGAATGTCGTTAACTGTAAGAATTGCAATTGTAATTTCACAACTATTAAAGAAACCTAATATTCAGTCCTGAACCGATCTCACATTTATCTTTTGCGAAAGGTCCCGCCTATTGAAGTTCAGATAATATTTTTGTAAACACTTTGCAGAGTTCAAATTCACTTCTAAACTTTCCAAAGTTCATATTCCGCAACTAACACTTTCCAAAATCCAATTCTGTTCCAACACTTTGCAAGATTCTTATCCCTCAACTAACACTTTCCAAGTTCTTATCCCGGACAAGCCCGCAATAGTGAGCTAACATCCCAAGAATGTTCGGTCCCACATGCGGTTCCTAATCGTCGAAATGTCTTGGCTCAAATTCGTCTCGAGGTTGAACCGCACGTCTCGCATTACACGCCCTAAATTAGATACTTGTGACCCTTCGGTTAAACTGTCTGTCTGATGGCAAGTTTGCGAAATACAAAGTTAACATAACATATAATAACAGTAATAATAATATCTGGAACTAAATTACCGACTCATAAATGATTTAGGCCACACTGTTGTAATTTGGTTAGAATAATGGTTAGATTTTCAAAATATCCACGGGTATGCTGCCGGTCTATATTGTCCAACGGGCACAATATTTCGGCGATCAAACATGTCGCCATCATCAGGTGAACTGACGGACTGAGCTCCTGTGAACGTGCCGGCACGGAGATCCGTACGCTATGGCTGCTCAGAGGGAACTGGGTTCGGTCGCGGCGGCGGCCGATTTGAATACCCTCCGCCCGCGGCGCGCTCCCTCCGCCGTCCGCGCCCAGCGCCGCGGTCGCGCGGTGGAACAGATTGCGACGGCGTCTGAGATGACGTCGGTGTGATGGCTCTGTCCGCCGTGGTCGTCACAACTATATGTCTGCTCGATTTACTCTTGATTAACCCGATCGCTGGTTCCCAAGCCTTGCTAAGATTATAGCCACAGTCACGGTTTATGAGGTCGTCATTGGTGCGAATTTCGATGGCCTCTCTAACAACGCTGTCCCAGTATCTCGACGTCTGTACCAGAATCCTCGTGCGGTCATACTCCATGGCGTGATTTTCCGACAAACAATGTTCAGCGACCGCCGACTTGCTCGGATACATCAGTCGAGTGTGCCTCTGGTGTTCACGGCATCGATACTCGACGGTACGCATCGTCTGACCAATATACGACTTGCCACATTGACACGGAATCTGGTACACGCCGGCCTTCCTCAAACCGAGGTCATCTTTGGCGCTCCCCACCAGTGCACGAGTTTTATTTGGAGGACAAAACACAGTTCCGACCCGGTGTTTCTTCAGAATGCGGGCGATTTTCCCCGAGAGTGCGCCTGTGTATGGAATAAATGCAGTGCCTACCTCCTCCCTCGTGACTTCATCCATCTCAACAGGTTGTGCTGCAGTGGTTGGGCGGAGAGCACGTTGAATCTGCCACTCTGAGTACCCATTTTTTCGAACCCAGTTCCCTCTGAGCAGCCATAGCGTACGGATCTCCGTGCCGGCACGTTCACAGGAGCTCAGTCCGTCAGTTCACCTGATGATGGCGACATGTTTGATCGCCGAAATATTGTGCCCGTTGGACACTATAGACCGGCAGCATACCCGTGGATATTTTGATTATCAAATACGCCGGGAGAAACTCAAGAATCACAATGGTTAGATTTGGTTAGAAAGTGGTGGTATTTAGAGTTGCTGTTATACTCGAGCGCAAATCCATTTGACACAGTTTGATCATTCACAATCATATCGCGAATTACAGGTCCAGTACTCCACCTCGTTATCTTCGCGAAATGTTAAGAGTTCACACCAGGCGCGCGGCTGCTCACCGCTTGTAGACTTAAGTTCCGAGGTACCACACAACGCGAAAATTTATAAGTCGTTTCACTTCCTAGCTACCTGAAGACCGACTGTCCGCTTTCACGTCTCAGTCCTAACCGTCCGCTTTCGCGCCTGCACCAGCTGTGCTTCTGCCCGTCCCCGGCGGCGTTGCCGGCCGCGGTGGCCGTGCGGTTCTAGGCGCTTCAGTCTGGAACCGCGGGACTTCTACGGTCGCAGGTTCAAATCCTGCCTCGGGCATGGATGTTTGTGATGTCCTTAGGTTAGTTAGGTTTAAGTAGTTTTAAGTTCTAGGGGACTGATGACCTAAGATATTAAGTCCCATAGTGCTCAGAGCCATTTGAACCATTTTTTGAACCCGGCCCCGTTTCCCGTGTACCGAATTTGCTCGCTCATCTGACTAGGACAGTTCCCTTTCCTGAATCCGTCCATCTGATTGGCTACAGCTTATTCTACAGTACTTTACATTTTAACATATTTGTATAATCAAAGCTTGATCACTTTCACGCTCTAAATAAAGTGACAATAATATCCATTTCATAATAAACGTTAAATTCTTTTACATGAAACCAATACAATTTTCTTCTTAGCTTTGAATGTCACGCCAAGTAGCCTTGCACCAATGTGGTTTATGATAAATAAATAAAGAACAAAAGTAACTATTTTGCACTAAACCATGCAACAAATATTCTATTGCCTAATGATTCAATAAGGTGTCATGCTGTCATCATTCAGTGTGTTTTGTGAGGAGGAAATGATGATCTGATGCTTATCTGAAAATACTGATGATTTAAATTCACTATATATTTTAATCAAATAAAGTTACAGGGATGATATTTGCAGCATTTGTAATTTTAATGATGTGCTTCTATATGAAATGTCGATCGTTAAGGTCGACCAAAGCTTTCAGATTTTTAGCATTCAGGTCTTAGTTGCAAAACTTGTTAACTGTGCTTCAACAGTAAATTCTAAACTATTATACACTCCTGGAAATTGAAATAAGAACACCGTGAATTCATTGTCCCAGGAAGGGGAAACTTTATTGACACATTCCTGGGGTCAGATACATCACATGATCACACTGACAGAACCACAGGCACATAGACACAGGCAACAGAGCATGCACAATGTCGGCACTAGTACAGTGTATATCAACCTTTCGCAGCAATGCAGGCTGCTATTCTCCCATGGAGACGATCGTAGAGATGCTGGATGTAGTCCTGTGGAACGGCTTGCCATGCCATTTCCACCTGGCGCCTCAGTTGGACCAGCGTTCGTGCTGGACGTGCAGACCGCGTGAGACGACGCTTCATCCAGTCCCAAACATGCTCAATGGGGGACAGATCCGGAGATCTTGCTGGCCAAGGTAGTTGACTTACACCTTCTAGAGCACATTGGGTGGCACGGGATACATGCGGACGTGCATTGTCCTGTTGGAACAGCAAGTTCCCTTGCCGGTCTAGGAATGGTAGAACGATGGGTTCGATGACGGTTTGGATGTACCGTGCACTATTCAGTGTCCCCTCGACGATCACCAGTGGTGTACGGCCAGTGTAGGAGATCGCTCCCCACACCATGATGCCGGGTGTTGGCCCTGTGTGCCTCGGTCGTATGCAGTCCTGATTGTGGCGCTCACCTGCACGGCGCCAAACACGCATACGACCATCATTGGCACCAAGGCAGAAGCGACTCTCATCGCTGAAGACGACACGTCTCCATTCGTCCCTCCATTCACGACTGTCGCGACACAACTGGAGGCGGGCTGCACGGTGTTGGGGCGTGAGCGGAAGACGGCCTAACGGTGTGCGGGACCGTAGCCCAGCTTCATGGAGACGGTTGCGAATGGTCCTCGCCGATATCCCAGGAGCAACAGTGTCCCTAATTTGCTGGGAAGTGGCGGTGCGGTCCCCTACGGCACTGCGTAGGATCCTACGGTCTTGGCGTGCATCCGTGCGTCGCTGCGGTCCGGTCCCAGGTCGACGGGCACGTGCACCTTCCGCCGACCACTGGCGACAACATCGATGTACTGTGGAGACCTCACGCCCCACGTGTTGAGCAATTCGGCGGTACGTCCACCCGGCCTCCCGCATGCCCACTATACGCCCTCGCTCAAAGTCCGTCAACTGCACATACGGTTCACGTCCACGCTGTCGCGGCATGCTACCAGTGTTAAAGACTGCGATGGAGCCCCGTATGCCACGGCAAACTGGCTGACACTGACGGCGGCGGTGCACAAATGCTGCGCAGCTAGCGCCATTCGACGGCCAACACCGCGGTTCCTGGTGTGTCCGCTGTGCCGTGCGTGTGATCATTGCTTGTACAGCCCTCTCGCAGTGTCCGGAGCAAGTATGGTGGGTCTGACACACCGGTGTCAATGTGTTCTTTTTTCCATTTCCAGGAGTGTAGATATGATCAATATTCAAGTTTTATGGGATCACCATGAAGTTTTATGAATAATGGTAGATTAAAATTACTGTGACTTCATTCCCTTAATTAATACAGAATTAAATAGTTTTCATAAATGTTTCGCTTTATGGCCGATCTTAGGCCCGCCATATTTAACACTGCTACGTCTCCCTGGCTTCTGTGGGGTTCTCGTCTGTCTCACTCGCACACTACAGCGACTAGGCTTCATTCAGCACGATAGACGCCTGTGAATTTCCCCATCTCGTGGCAAATCTGCTCTCTTTGTGGCACACGGTCCTGGACGACAGGGTTCGTTTCACAACTCCTGAGGGTTGTCTCTTTCGGCCATCGATTTAAATGAGAGCGAAATGCTCGGTACCTCAAATGATGCAGAAACTGCATCAGACCCTCAAATAGATCATCCTTCGCACGCTTCAGTGCAAGTCCTTGATAATGCGAATCTGGATGAGAAGGATTTATTACCTGATATTCCGAGCGAAATTGTACCTGAGGAGTTGTCGACACAGACGGACATTCCTGCAGTTAAACCTTTAGAAGTTAATGCTGATATTTCTACAGGTCAACGGGCCGAAATTAGCAGTTCTCAAGCTATGCCACTACTGGATAGAAGAATGCTAGTATTAATATTTGAAAAGTTTAATATCATGGAACAGGAAAAGGAAAAGGGTAGGCAAGAAAAGGCTACAGAGAAACAACAGGATCGTGAACAGAAACGCGTGCACAGGGAGCTGAAGCGTGATAGGATATTCATTGAAGTCCCCTAGAACGTAGAACTACTTAAACCTAACTAACCTAAGGACATCACTCACACCCATGCCCGAGGCAGGATTCGAACCTGCGACCGTAGCAGTCCCGCGCTTCCGGACTGCAATGCCTGAACCGCACGGCCACCGCGGCCGGCAGATAAGGAGATGGTCGAGAGAATTAATCAGGTATTAGTTGATCGCGATACAGCAACTGCGACTCATTTCTAGAAAGAAATCAATGCTATAAAAACTAGTATTAAACCAGAATGATATTTTCACTCTGCAGTGGAGTGTGCGCTGATATGAAACTTCCTGGCAGATTAAAACTGTATGCCGGACCGAGACTCGAACTCGGGACCTTTGCCTTTCGCGGGCAAGTGCTCTACCAACTGAGCTACCCAAGCACGACTCACGTCCCGTCCTCACAGCTTTACTTCTGGCAGTACCTCGCCTCCTACCTTCCAAACTTTACAGAAGCCCTCGCAGGAAGGCAAAGGTCCCGAGTTCGAGTCTCGGTCCGGCACACCGTTTTAATCTGCCAGGAAGTTTAGTATTAAACCGTTGGCAAACATAAGAACTCAAGTGAATAATCTTCAAACCGAAGTAGGTAAGTTAGCAACGTTGTTCAAAGCTTTGGCTGCTACTGTTTAGTCAATACAGAATGATATCCCCTCAAATAAATAAATAAATAAATGTCGTGTGACTAGGGCCTCCCGTCGTGTAGACCGTTCGCCAGGTGCAAGTCTTTCGATATGACTCGGCGACTTGTGCGTCGAACAGAAACACATCCGAACGGAAGTAGCCAAGGCACTGAACACTGAAAATCACAATATTGAAACAATGTCAGCACACAGCAACGAGGGCGCTGGTACTAAAGGACAAAAGAACATTGAAAATTTTGTAACGACCTCTGTTTCAGTGCTTCATGGACCAAGTTTCGATAATCAACCTGTATTACTCCAGCAATTTGTTTCACCAAGAAACCTAAATTATGAAGCAGAGTATACTTGCAATAAAGTCGGTACACCGCCTGCTAATGACAACAGCTCCATGCACTTAAGTACCTTAATGCATGAAGAGACCTTGATTAAATACCTCCAATTCCAAATATTCAACGAGGAGAGTAAAACGAATATACATCCCGTAGTTTTTGTTACAAACTTTAGAAGTGTTCCTCCAAATTCTTGGACTGAGGAACAGTAAATCTAGTTTGTGGTTTCACGCATTTCCGGTGATGCATCGCTCTGGGAGTTGAAGGCAGCAGAAACATGCAAAACATTTAACGAATTTGAGAAGGCGTTTCTCGACCAGTTCTGGTTAGCGTCGACTCAAGAACGACTAAGGAATATCGTGTATAACGCAGAAATATATAAGCCGAAGACAGGATTATTTATCATACATTTAACTTGTTGGCTGGTTATATATGATTACTTTTGTGCATGAACTTAATGCAATTTACACTGCTTGACAGACAACATTGCTACACGCTCCCAGGTGGAGATTTTTTTAACAAAATAACGATTATTGGCCTGGAAACTTAAAACTTTGTGTTCTGCCTTACGGCAGGCCCTGCCACGTTGCCTTCCACTGATGATGATGAAATGATAATAAGGGTAAAACAACACCTAGTCCCAGAGCGGAGAAAATCTCCGACCCAGCCGGGAATCGAACACGGGCCCCTTGGCGTGACAGACCACCGCGCTGAATTGGACTGGAAAAACAGTGATTAAATAAAACTTCAAGTAACTACATTCACTGTAATCTTGCTGAAATTGTAGAACACGAAATCAAACAATACAGCACGCCACAAATTCTTGTGAGATTGTTCTCAGTGTCCTTACCGAAAATTACTTATATGACTTAGTTAGAGATCCCAATCGTGTGATCAACGTTTTAGATCCCTTAGCAACTGACAGACCTCAAATTTATTAATCATTTAACGCAGAAGGGGAGGAGTAACGGACAGTATGGCTATTGTAGAATCGGTTACTGCAAATGTAAATCTTTATGTTGAGAAAGGTTGGAAAATACGTCTGCATAGTACTTGCGATAGTTGACAGATTGTACATGATATGAGCAATCAAGATCAAACAATAATCTCTGTGAATGATGGTGGGGTATCAACAGATGAAATTCAGAGGAGTTCTAAAATACACTTTAGAAATGTTTGTGCCGCGCGAAGTAGTGAGATTCGGGAAACAGTCATATTAGAATGACGCCACGATAGCGCTGAGACATTTATCACTGATATAAGCGAAAGCAAAGTCTTATTAAGAACCTGAAACTAAACCAATCCAAAATCACCATAAGCAGAATCGTGAGACAAGCGTTTACTGCGTACAGTTATGGCCAACACACGGGCAAAAAAACCAGAGGAGATGCGGTACGATATCGAATCACAAAATGGACCAATATCATCTGATCATTGATCGTTCTCGCACCAAAACGAAAGGTGACAGATATCCAGAATACATCTTTCCGAATTTCGAAACTGATTCCCTGTAGAAGGTCCTAATATTGTCCCAAACTTCAGTCATGGCACGAACGTCGAATTTACACTTACTTAGGAAAGTTATAGTAGAACATAAGAGCAAGTGAAATCGTCAGTCACAGAAAAATGCGTGTCGATCTGAGGAGTTATCTGTGCGATTTTTCGCAAACTCCACTAAGAGACTTGTTCCACTGCGAGCATTAGTTTCTCGTACGTCGCTGGAGCAATGAAAATTTCCAGCTTATTGGAAAAAGGGAGCATGTTCCTCCCGTTTCCAAAAATGTTCATAGCACAGTTGCTCTTGATTAGAGGCCCATGTCTCTGAAGTCAGTTTGTTACAGATTTAGTGAAAACATTTTATATTTTGCTTAATTTGGCCATTATTGGTGGGCGAAAAATTCTATAAAAATCACCACGGAATCAGCAGACAGAAATTTTGTAGACTCAACTTGATGTGTTCGTCTATAAACTACAATGGGCTGTAGATAATGGCGTCAGTATTGACGTTGTATAGCTTGACTTCCGACAGGCATTCGATACAGGTTTCCGCTTTCGTTTAGTGAACAAAATATGACCTTACAGAATACCCATTCAGCATTGTGGCTGGAGACATGACTTTCTAGCATACAAAACTCACAATTTCGATATTAGTGGGGCAATATCATTAAACGTAAGAGCACCGTTTTTCGGGGAAATCCAGACCAAATGCTATAAGGTAATCGTATTTACAATATATATAAATCCTTAGATGGATGAAGTCAGAAACTGAGTGAGGCATTACGCGCACAATGGTGTTGCAATTGCGCAAACATCGATGGAAGGGCCAGTTACTTTTTGATTGTAGTTTTCACTATAAATCTCTTGATATCTTAAGAATTTGAAAAACAAAAATATACCCAGGAGTATCAATATGAATGAACAAGTGCAACGTCCGCATAAAACTTATTATAAGGAAAAAAGATACCATTTTGAAATTCAGTACAAGAGTCCCACGAACTGTAATTGTTTCATGATTGAAATGGATTACAAAACTTTCGTTCAACTGATTAATGAATATTGCTGGTCAGTCTGACACTACTGCTAAGCTGGTTATAGAAAATGTTGATAAGATGGGAAGATAAGCTGCGAGTTTCGTCAAGAGTTCCTTTCGTAAGCATGAGAGCGTTACGTCGTTACTACAGAATGACAATTATTGAACTGCACGAAGAAAACGTAAATTAGTTATAAACTACGGCGTGCACACACTTTATTCAGCATGTAAATGTCACTACAGATATTCGGATTTAGGTTATGATATGTTCGATGTGCCTGCCACCGTTGGCGATGATGTGACCCAGGCGAATAGTGGAATTCCGCATGACCCGCTGATTTGACTGAACATCGATGGTGTCGATGACCTCCTGAATGGCTGTTTTCAGCTTAGCAATGGTTTTGGGGTTATTTCTGTACACTTTGTCCTTAATATAGCCACACAGAAGGGAGTCGCACGTGTTAAGACCCGGAGAATATGGCGGCCAATCGAGGCCCATGTCAGTGGCCTCTGGTTACCCCCGAGCCAGAATGCAGTCCCCAGAGTGCTCCTGTAGGACAGCAAACACTGTCCTGCTTCGATGGGATCGAGATCCGTCTTGTATGAACCACATCTTGTCGAAATCAGGGTCACTTTGGATAGTGGGGATGAAACTATCTTCCAAACCCTTCACGTACCATTCGGTGGTCACAGTGCCATCAAGAAATATCTGACCGATTAATCCGTGACTGAACTTAGCACACCACGCAGTCACCCGTTGAGGGTGAAGTAGCTTCTCGATCGCGAAATGCGGATTCTCAGTCTCCCAAATGTGCCAATTTTGCTTACTGATGAACCCATGCAAATGAAAGCGGGCTTCGTCTCTAAATCAAACCATGCATGCGGATACTAATGCCCATCATACCCCGCTCTTAACTGTGAAATTCGAACGTTCTAACGCAAACCATTCAGACGTTATGACGACTTTATTTCGTATAGTTCAATAATTGTCACCCTGAACATATAGCTTTCTTCCACAAGCGTCACTTGAAAGGACCATGAAGTCATTGCAAGTAGAACTCACGCGGAAAGTAACCGACAGTTGTTCTGTCAACTCCCTGTCCGTGAGTGTAATAGAGCAAGGGGGCAATGACAGTAGTACCCTCCGCTTCATACTGTAATGTTCCTTGCATTGTGCGTATGTGTATACCCCACCGCTGTCTCTAAGTTTCGATCAGACCGTTGTTACGACCGCTGAAGTGTGAAGACAGGATGGCTTTGAACAACAGCAGTAGTCCGTCGCTGATGAAAACATAGTAGTAGTTAGGCAAGACTGGACGGAAATATTGAAGAGAGGCAACACATGTTGTTTGTATTGCACCTGGCCACGTTAAACATTGCGATGGCGTTACAGAAATGCTCAGGGTGTAGTCCGAATAAACATGACGTAGTACGTGCGTAATGATGTTGAAAAAATTTAAAGAACCTGGTTTCTCCTGTCTCTCATACAAGAATATTGGTAACCGCCGAAAGAAAGATTGGAGGTCCAGAACCTGTTCCACTGAGGGACTGGTCTAAGCACTGCTTTTTTATGAAATTTTTTCATATGTAGAGCACTTACGTGGGCCTAGAAGTGGATAATTCATTTTCTTGGCTGTTATTCGAATATTTCGTCGGATATTCACTTATACAAAGCCGATCGAACATTAAAGATCCTCTGTCCGGCGAGAAAAGCCGCAAAGGGTAGAAGCACATACTAATTGCTCGATATTTATCAGGTGACCCGGAGACGGAGGAGAAAGATTTGAGCGAGGTCGGCTAGCGGACAGTTACAGCCATTCTTGCACTGTGTCGAACAAGCGGACCTACAACCTTGCTCCCGATTTATGATCAGCCGGCGTGCGTAAAGAACGGAGGCGCGGAAAAAACGGCCGAAGCCTGCTACCAGCCGGTGTCGTCGCCGTTTCCGTCGCCATCGCATTCCACCACACTTTTTCGTCGGCCTGAGCAGCTGCGCGGCTTATGTTAGCTATTTGCCAACGTGGGACGCCCTCTTCCCGTAAGAATATTCTCCCTTCACTTCCTCCATTGTCCTACACCGTACTCAAATTCCGCCTTTTATTTTTATTCCTCAGGTCGTCACTGACGTATGAACATTGGTTGGAGATTGCCTTAGTCAACAGGATTAAGTCTCATCGCAAGAACCCATGGTTTCAAGGCGGACCTCGCAACGATCTACATCTACATTTACATGGACACTCTGCAAATCACATTTAAGTGCCTGGCAGGAGCTTCATCGAACCACCTTCATAATTCTCTATTATTCCAATCTCGTATAGCGCGCGGAAAGAATGGACACATACATCATTCCGTACGAGCTCTGCTTTCCCTTATTTTATCGTGGTGATCGTTCCTCCCTATGCAGGCCGATGTCAACAAAAAGTTTTCGCATACGGAGGAGAAAGTTGGTGATTGGAATTTCGTGAGAAGATTTCGATACAAAGAAAAACGCCTTTCTTTTAATGATTTCCAGCCCAAATTCTGTATCATTTCTGTGACACTTTCTCCCATATTTTGCGATAATACAAAACGTGTTGCCTTTCTTTGAACTTTTTCAATGTACTCCGTCAGTCCTCTCTGGCAAGGATCCCACACCGCGCAGCAGTATTCTATAAGAGGACGGACAAGCGCAGTGTAGGCAGTCTCCTTAGTAGGTCTGTTACATTTTCTAAGTGTCCCCACAACATTTTCTATGTGTTCCTTCCAATTTAAGTTGATTGTAAATGTAATACCTAGGTGTTTAGTTGAATTTAGATTAGACTGATTTATCGTGTAACCGAAGTTTAACGAGTTGCTTTTAGCACTCACGTGGATGACCTCACACTTTTCGTTATTCAGGGTCAACTGCCACTTTTCGCACCATTCAGATATTTTTTTCTAAATCGTTTTGCAGTTTGTTTTGATCTTCTGATGACTTTATTAGACGATAAACGACAGCGTCATCTGCAAACAACCGAAGACGGCTGCTCAGATTGTCTCCCAAATCGTTTATATAGATAAGGAACAGCTAAGGGCCTATAACACTACCTTGGGGAACGCCAGAAATCACTTCTGTTTTACTCGATGACTCTCCGTCAATTACTACGAACTGTGACCTCTCTGATAGGAAATCACGAATCCAGTCACGTAACTGAGACGATATTACATAAGCACGCAATTTCAATACAAGCCGCTTATGTGGTACAGTGTTAAAAGCCTTCCTGAGATCAAGAAACACGGAATCGATCTGAAATCCTTTGTCAATAGCACTCAACACTTCATGTGAATAAAGAGCTAGTTGTGTTTCACAGGAACGATGTTTTCTAAACACATGTTGACTGAGTTTCAATAGACCGTTTTCTTCGAGGTAGCCATCCGCGGTGGCCGAGTGGTTCTAGGCGCTAGAGTCTGGAACCGCGCGACCGCTACGGTCGCATGTTCGAATCCTGCCTCGTGCATGGGTGTGTGTGATGTCCTTAGGTTAGTTAGGTTTAAGTAGTTGTAAGTCCTAGGGGACTGATGACCTCAGAAGTTAAGTCATAGTGCTCAGGGCCATTTCTTTTTTCTTCGAGGTAATTCATAATGTTCTAACACAATATAAGGCCGGCCGGAGTGGCCGAGCGGTTCTAGGCGCTATAGTCTGGAGCCGGGCGACCGCTACGGTCGCACGTACGAATCCTGCCTCGGGCATGGATGTGTGTGATGTCCTTAGGTTAGTTAGGTTTAATTAGTTCTAAGTTCTAGGCGACT
Source organism: Schistocerca serialis cubense (assembly GCF_023864345.2). NCBI lineage: Eukaryota > Metazoa > Arthropoda > Insecta > Orthoptera > Acrididae > Schistocerca > Schistocerca serialis. The sequence goes on from NC_064640.1 coordinate 152,340,721, forward strand.
GATGACCTCAGAAGCTAAGTCGCATAGTGCTCAGAGCCATTTGAACCACAATATAAGTTCTAAAATCCTGCTACATATCGACGTTTGTGAGATGGACCTGTAATTTAGTGGATTACTCCTACTACCTTTCTTGAATATTGGTGTAACCTGTGAAACTTTCCAGTCTTTTGGTACGGATCTTTCGTCGAGCGAATGGCTGCATATGATTGATAAGTCTGGAGGTAATTCGTCAGCATACTCCGAAAGGAAGCTAACTAGTATACAGTCTGGACCAGAAGACTTGCTTTTGTCAAGTGATTACAGTTGCTTCACTACTCCGAGGATATTTACTTCTACATTACTCATTTTGGCAGCTGTTCTCGATTCGAATTCTGGAATATTTACTTCGTCTTCTTTTGTGAAGGCATTTCGGAAGGCTGTGTTTAGTAACTCTGCTTTGGCAGCACTTTCTTCGATAGTATCTCCATTGCCATAGCGCAGAGAAGGCATTGATTGTTTCTAGCCGCTAACATACTTCACATACGACCAGAATCTCTTTGGATTTTCTGCCAGGTTTGGAGACAACATTTCGTTTTGGAACCTTTTATAGGCATCTCACATTGAAGTCCGCGCTAAATTTCGAGGTTCTGTAAAAGATCGCCAATCTTAGGGATTTTGCGTCAGTTTAAATTTAGCATGTTTGTTTCGTTGTCTCTGCAATAGTGTTCTAACCCGTTTTGTGTACCAAGGAGGATCAGCTCCGTCGTTTCTTAATTTATTTGGTATAAATCTCTCAATTGCAGCCGATACTATTTCTTTGAATTTAAGCCACATCTGGTCTCCAGTTACATTATTAATTTGGAATGAGTGGAGATTTTCTCTCAGGAAGGCGTCAAGTAAATTTTTATCTGCTTTTTTGATTAGGTATAATGTTCGCAAATTTTTCGGGGATTTGGGGATTACAATATTCAATCTCACTACGATAACTCTGTGTTCACTAATCCCTGAATCGGTTTTGATGCTCGTTATTAACTCAGGAATATTTTTCGCTAAGAGGTCAAGTGTGTTGTCACAAGCATTTACTATTCGCGTGGGCTCATGAGTAACTCCTCGAAATAATTTTCAGACAATGCGTTTAGCACAGTTTCGGATGATATTTTATGCGCACCTCCGGAATTAAACATGGATTTCCGCCAACATATCGAGGGTAAATTAAAGTCACCACCAACTATTATTGTATGAGTCGGGTAGGTGTTTGAAATCAAACTTAAGTTTTCTTTGAACCTTTCAGGAACTGTATAATCTGAATTGGGAGGTCGGTAAAAGGATCCAATTAATATTTTTTTCCGGTTACCAACAATGACCTCTGCTCATACTTGCTCACAGGAAGTATCTACATCAATTTCGGGACAAGTTAAACTACTTCTGACAGCAACAAACACGCCACCGCCAACCGTGCTTAGCCTATCCTTACGGAACACCGTTAGGTTCTTCTCAAAAATTCCGGCTGAGTTTGTATCCGTCTTACAGTGCCTATAACGATTTGAGCAACGATACCTTTGTCGTTCGCGGTCGATAAATTGTTTATCGAAATTCGTCCCCTAGCGACGCTGTAACAGTTCTAAAAGTGTTATGTTCCTCCTCCTGTAAGTTTATTAATTATGGTTTGGTTAGTATTTTACAAACCTTCAAGAACAAACCACGAAACAACGATGCGTCCAATGTTCGCTTTCTTTAAGTATTCCTTGTCAGAATTACATTACTGATGATTTTTTAAGATGAATGAAAAACTCGGTCTGGACTACTATAGCCGGTCGGAGTGACCGAGCGGTTCTAGGCGCTACAATATGGAACCGCGGGATCGCTACAGTCGCAGGTTCGAATCCTGCCTCAGGCATGGATGTGTGTGATGTCCTTAGGTTAGTTAGGTTTAAGTAGTTCTAAGTTCTAGGGGACTGATGACCTCAGACGTTAAGTCCCATAGTGCTCAGAGCCATTTGGACGACATTTTTCACATTAAAGGTGGCAGGTTTAGATTTGACTAAAAAATCATCTGCAGATCTAGAGCTGCAAGTTGCAATATAAGACAAACAGCAAGTTGGAGATCTAGATCTTAAGATGATGTGGTAGTTAGATGCAAATAGGTTATCAGAATTTTAGAAACCAAGCTCCGGATGGTGTCTCTCATTCATCATTTCTGAAATTTTTCACTGACTTAGTATACCAATGTCATTGGCATATCATCTTCATATTTGTGGGAATTGCACCCCCCAGCCCGTCGCACCTCACCACCTTTTGGTTACGTAGTTTGTCGTATTTGTGATAAATAAACAGTTTTCCGATCACAGTTTCAGTTTCATTTATTTATTTGTTTCGCTTCACCAGGGACATGCAACTCATGTTCGGGAGCCAGAGGAATACCGCGATCGATCACTGATTTCTTATACAGGTAAAGTAGTCCTAACACATTGACTGCAAACCTAGCGGCGCAGTGCTGCGAAACGGCATCAAGAAGGCGCTGACCAGCGCGACAATGGAAAGACCGTTCAGCGCCACACCTCCAGGAAGACAAAGAGTCCACCGCCCCCTGTCAACGCTGATTTAACCAACGGCCAACGCTGGCCGGTCCCAGCCGGTAGCAGACTTCGAGAGTATCAGTACGGCCTAATACACTACTCGTCATTAAAACTGCTACACCACAAAGACGACGTGCTACAAACGCGAAATTAAATCGACAAGACGAAGATGCTGTGATATGTAAACGATTAGCATTTCAGAGCATTCACATAAGGTTGGCGCCGGTGGCGACTCCTACAACGTCCTGACATGAGGAAAGTTTCCAACCGATTTCTCATATACAAACAGCAGTTAGCTGGCGTTACCTGGTGAAACGTTGTTGTGAGACCTCGTGTAAGGAGGAGAAATGCGTACCATCACGTTTCCGACGTTGATAAAAGTCGGATTTTAGCCTATCGCGATTGCAGTTTATCGTATCGCGACATTGCTGCTCGCGTTGGTCGAGATTCAATGACTGTTAGCAGAATATGGAATCGGTGGGTTCAGAAGGGTAATATGGAACGCCGTCCTGGATCCCAACAGCCTCGTATCTCTAGCACTCGAGATGACAGGTTTCTTATCCGAATGGCTGTAACGGATCGTGGAGCCACGGCTCGATCCCTCGGTCAACATATGGGGACGTTTGCAAAACAACAACCATCTGCACGAACAGTTAGACGACGTATGCTGCAGCATGGGCCATCAGTTCGGAGACCATGGCTGCGGTTACCCTTGACGCTGCATCACAGACAGGAGCGCCTGCGATGGTGTACTCAACGACGAACCTGGGTGCACGAATGGCAAAACGTCTTTTTTTTTCGGATGAATGCAGGTTCTGTTTACAGCATCATGGTGGTCGCATCCGTGTTTGGCGACATCGCGGTGAACGCACATTGGAAGCGTGTATTCGTCATCGCCATACTGGCCTATCACCCGGCATGATGGTATGAGGTGCCATTGGTTACACGTTTCGGTCACCTCTTGTTCGCATTGATGGCACTTTCAACAGTGGACGTTACAATTCGGATGTGTTAAGACCCATGGCTCTACCCTTCATTCGATCCCTGCGAAACCCTACATTTCAGCAGGATAATGCACGACCGCATGTTGCACGTCCCGTACGGGCCTTCCTGGACACAGAAAATGTTCGACTGCTGTCCTGACCAACACATTCTCCAGATCTCTCACCAATTGAAAACGTCTGGTGAATAGTGATTTAGCAACTGGCTCGTCACAATACACCAGTCACTACTCGTGATGAGCTGTGGTATCGCGTTGAAGCTGCGTGGGCACCTGTACCTGTACATGCCATCCAAGCTCTGTTTGACTCAATGCCCAGGCGTATCAGGGCCGTTATTACGGCCAGAGGTGGTGGTTCTGGGTACTGATTTCTCAGGATCTATGAACACAAATTGCGTGAAAATGTAATCACATGTCAGTTCGAGTATAATATATTTGTCCAATGAATACCCGTTTATCATATGCATTTCTTCTTGGTGTAGCAGTTTTAATTGCCAGTACTGTAGGAAGATGCTACTTAGAATGCGCTCTGCTAGTAGTAATAGTGAAAGTAATTGCAGGTAGGGGCACAGGAGACACATCTTACCACCTCATAATGATAAGTTATATTATGTTTGTTTCCTTTTTACAAATAAAGTTTTCCATTAATCAGCCTGTAATATGTACAGATCATTTTGGATTCCTGTCTCTGGCTACGCAACTTGCCTCCTTCCTTGTTTGCTTTGGTGATGACTCCCACATTAGCTCACACAACGCAGTTCGCAGAATATTCATCCTCCATATCCGCCTCTCAAATAGTTTTTAAGTTCCGTATGTTAAGTACTGGATCTCGACAAAAAGTTAAAATCCATCTGTTCTTAATCGCAGCATTAGTCAAGCGATCTGACGGTATATATTTGAAATAATGATGTAGAGACTCTTAACTTAGCGTTAAATGTTCACTTGATCTATGCCGTTCACAAGAACCATTGATAATTATAAAGTTACTTAAACTCTGCAGTTTCGCTACGTGCTAAGAACAATCATTGTTCGAAGACAACTGGTCTTTATGCGCAAGAAAAGAAATATTCTTCACTGAACGGACTAATTTACTTATCTTAAATACGTTACACCATAAAAGAATTGAAGGTGACATATAGGTTATCTGCGCAAGCTTTGCAGCTCTTCAACTGATTGTCGATGGTTATATTAACTGGATAGTGGTGAAATAATCTGCCATCTGTATTTTGAAAAGATTTTATGTACTAATTAGAAATGTGTAGTACTGCAAGTTATCTTTATAACATCGTAAAGCTCTGAAGTCATTACCATAGGTCTGGTCCTAGTGAGTTCACTTTTCTTTGAGGATAGAACTAATTCGCTCAGTTTGATTATGTTACGCGAGCATTTAATTTCTGTTGGTGTAACTCTTATATTCGATACTGATTGATTCTATGTTTTCTTATTCATAATGTAATCACTGTGTTTCAAAGGTCTTTCACTCAACGCTTATGGGAGTAATGGTTCTCATTTTCTGTTAAGCTGTTTAACAGGAATTAGTTTTGTGAATGTATTTTTTGTGACTATGTTCTTTTGTTTTACTAATGTGTTAAAGTAGTGTGTGTACTACTGGATCTTGGATAGAGCACTTAGGGTAATAATCACTCCGTAACCAAAAACTGTAGGCTGGAGTGTAAAGGGTAGTTTGGCACGAAGTGCTGCAACAGTGTCGATTAGATCGTTAGTGAGGTAGATCTTCCGTTCCTACGGCAGAACGGGCGAGAACAGCATTCGTTTGTGAGTTATTTCTACGAGCTCCAAACAGGAGTGACTTATTTTCAGTTGCCCAAATTGTTACTAGTTTAATTCTCAAATCTTTGTGTGATTGTGTGGTTACGAGGCACGGGCTACTATTGGAATAACTGTGTTGCGCAGAGTTTTGCCGTCTTTGGTATTCATAGGGACTGTGATTGCTGTGCTCGGATGCAGGCTGAGTTGGTAATCTTTCATTCACACCTCCAGGCAACGCTGGTTTCAATCATACAGCTAAAGGCTGTTGCCAACTGACATCACAGTGGGGAACCAGATCTGGGGACCTGAAGGACGTCCAGCACGTCGCACGTGCCCCCCCCCCCCCCGCCCCTCCCCCCCCCCCCCCCCCCCCCCTCACCAGTCGGTCCACTACTGTCGTTGCCCCGGTTACTGCGCACAATGAAGTTGATCCCTCACCAGTGAACGAGTGGGTGGTCGTACCAAGGTGTGGCAACCAGCAAGTAGAACTTTCTGTGGGGCCGAAAAAGGCCTCTTCAGTTCCCTTGACAAACTGGTTTATGGCACTATCTGGGACTAGTACAGCTCCTAAACCAAATGCCGCCGCTTGTATAGTGTTAGTGGAAGCCTCTCAACCTGCACAATCCAGGCAGTCACAGAGGGTGGAATGAGTTGGGAACTCCCACGTACACATGTAATGATGCCCATTAGCGACACGCCTGCCAAGGAGGGGAAGATATCTAGTATTCTGTGAGCATACTGTGGAGAGCCCTAGATGTTGAACAGGTCCTTGTGGATGCCATGAAGAGCGCAGGGTGCAGCCAACTGAAGGTGGTAACTCACGTCTGCACTAATGATGTATGCTGCTTTGCATCGGAAGAGATTCTCCTTTGTTTCGAATGGCTAGCTGAATTCGTGAAGAGTGTCACCCTACTTCCGATATGAAGTGCCGTCGACACAATCGACTGCGGCCCTTTGGTACAGAACCGATTTGAGGGTCCGAATCAGAGGCTAAGACGATTCTGCGATCGTGTAGGTTGCAGATTCCTCGACATGTGCCATAGTTTGGTGAGGTATCGGGTCCTTTTTAATAGGTCAGTGTTCCACTAAACACCGGAATAGGCTATATCAGTAACACGCCTTGTGTGCAGCGGACTAGGCAGTTTTTTTTTTTTTTTTTTTTTTTTTTTACATAGGACAAGTACTGGCGTTGGAGAGGACCTGATTATATTCTGATACGATTGATTAAATTTAGTTGGTGGCAGTGTGTTTTTTGCTGTTAGTAGTAGCTGTCTTGTAGACAAACAGAAGTGGGTAGTTCCTGTGAATTGATTTTCAAGGTTGAATAAAAAGTACCCTTTTTTGATCTACTGAATTTTATTTATTTCAAGCTAGTTTTCAGCTTATTGGGCTATCTTTAGCAAACAAATGACTAGCGTGAGGAAGAGGCGCTACTTCTTAGAAACCAAACTCTATTAGCAAAGATACACTCCACATACATAGAGTGTTGCACATACAGGTTGATTCTTAACACTGAAATTACAATTTACCCAAAGGATAACGTTAACCACAATAACTAAACTACACAATAATTACAGGTCAAATGGTTATAGAGCTAAATCTTGTGAGGGCTTGCCATTGGCTGAGAAACCGTTAAACTGAGCTCTCTTCATTTATGTTCTGCAACAAACATGATTTTTAACATTTTAAACTAAACATTACTCAATGAGCAGTAACAGCACAATAATTAAAGTAATAGAAATACAAAGCAATAATAAGTAATAGTGTTCATTACCTAAAGTTTAGTTTACATTGTTAAAAACCTGTATGTATGTTGCACAACATAAATTAAGACTGCTCAGTTTAACAGTTCCTCAGCCAGTGTCAAAACCTCACAAAACGTGGCATTATAACCGCTTCACCTGTAATATTGTGTAGTTTTATTACTTATTGTGATTAACATTCACCAATGCATCAACTGGAATTTCAATGTCACGAAGTACGTTGGATGTACAGCACTCTAAGCAAGTGGATTGCATCTTTACTTACAATGTTTGGTTGCCTAAGAATTAATGATCGTTTCAGACGCTACTCAGCTGTTTCCTGGAGATGAGCCAGTAAGCCGCAAACTAGTTTAAAAGAGGCAAAAATCAGTAGACCAAAATCAGTTTACTTGTTATTCAACCCAAAATACGGAGTTGTTGTACAAAGAAGTAACGGAGAATCCACAAATAATAATTAGTTCTGTTATTCCCCAGGATATAGACCCAAGTGGCCACTAAAAATTCGTCCAAGTTCTACCTTGGCAGTTCCCAGAAGGTGAACTGTCTGCGTCAATGACCAGCAGACTGCCAACTAGACAGAAACGTTGAGTGAGTTGAGGCGAACATGGAAGTTATCACATGGAGAATGGACGAAGGCTATGGAGATCGACCCCCAACACGCTAAACTGTCTGAGATCATCTATGAAACCAGGAGTCCGGCGGAAAGGACACTGCTGCTGCCAGCTGCACTGCCAACTTCCTCAACTTCCGAGGCCACACTGTCAGGGCGAGCAGGCAGGTCTGTTGGAGGCTTGAGCCGCGTGACCTGGATGCTGTCTGTCATCCGCTTTCGATTGGGTGGCCGCCGCTGCTCCTCACTCCATTCCTGTGGCAGACACGGCTCCCTTTTCCTATTGACGGACTGGCAGCCGACCCGTGAGAGCCATTGAATACTTCAGGTATAACCTGAGTGAAAACCTTCGACGTCCGTAAGAGCACTTTGGAGAGCGATAGACGGAGCCGGAAGCTGCTGGATTCCGTGGTCGACGGCCGCCCGTGACGTAGCAGCCGCCATCCGATACTTTGCTGTGCAAGACGAGTGCAAGCTGGTCCTTTGCTGCTGACGGGGCGCACCTGTGTTCAAATTTGTGTGAATTCCTAAGGGACCAAACTGCTGAGGTCATCGGTCCCTAGACTTACACACTACTTAAACTAACTTAATCTAACTTATGCTAAGAACAACACACACGCCCATGCCCGAGGGAGGACTCGAAACTCCGGCGAGAGGGGCTGCGCAATCCGTGACATGGCGCCTCAAACCACGCGGGACGAGCTACTCCACCGGCCCTACTTTAGCAGGGCGCTTTGAAAGACAGTCCTATATTTCTGCCTAATAAATGTGTTACTGTTAATGATGTTTTTAGGCACTTTCGAGAATAACTCACCACCACCATATCCTGCCCAGCAATCTCCTGACGACTGAAGGAGTCTGCAACAGGACTTCTATAGCTTCTTTTACTGACCTCCCGACTAAGATGATACAGTTGCTAGATAGTTCAAAGATGACTTGAGTCATATGTACTCCACTCATACATATAAACTTGGTGATCTACTCTCGATATGCTGGCGAAAACACATGTTTAACATCGGTGGTAGAGATAAATCATCATCCAGAATCATACATAATGCTTTCTCAGAAAGTTATTTTGGGCATCTAGTTCAGGAGCCCACTCTTAGTGTAAATAGTTGCGAAAATGTTTTCGACCTCTCACGTTATGACGGATACACACAAGGCTACACCACAAGATCAATATAGTGCGACTGAATACCGTGTTACCCAAACACGAAAAGCAAATGCAAAATGTATCAAGCAGATAAAAACTCATTTGACGCCTTCCTAAGAGACAGTCTCTATTCCTTCATTCCTTCCGAACTAACTATGAAAGTGTATTCCAGATGTGCCTCAAACTGAAGGAAATGACATCGACAGGAATGGAGAGATTTATTCAAAAGAAACGGTAGAGTTAGCCACACTCCACCCCCCTCCCCCCCCCCCTCCCCAAGCCACTCGAACCACACTACACAGGTCAGAACACTGTTGCAGAAGCAACGAAAAAGCATGTCAAATTTATAAAAGGTAAAATCCCCCAAAATTGGCGAAGATCTACAGAAGTACGAAATTTATTGCAAACTTCAGTGCGAGATGCTTTTAATAGTTTCCACAGCGACACTGCCGTCACGAAATGTGGTTGAAAATCCAGAGAGATTCTGGTCGAATGTGGAGTACACCACTGGTAAGACACAACCAATGTCTGCACTGCGTGACAGCGAGGCTAATGTCACCGACGACAGTCCACTAAAGCGGTGTTACTAAGTACAGTTTTCCGAAATTCCTTCGACAAAGAAGACGAAGTAAGTATTCCAGAATTCGAATTAAGAACTTCTGCCAACATGAGTGACAGAAGTAGATATCCTTGGTGTAGCAAAGTAGCTCAAGTCAATGAATAAAGGCCAGACCTGTCGACACTTTATACCATTCTGATTCCTTTCAGAGTATACTGATATAATAGCTCCGTACTGAACAACCATGTACAACACCTTGCTCGATGGAAGATCTGTACCTAAACACTGTAAAATTGCACAGCTCACTTCAATACTCAAGAAAGGAAACAGGAATAAACAGATGAATTATAGCCTCATGTCTCCGACGTTGTTTTGCAAAAGAATTTTGGAACATATACTGTTTTAGAGCATTATTATAACCTTGAGGAAAACATCTGTTGACACAGTCAGCATGGAACCAGAAAATATTGCTCTTATGAAACACACCTAGCTCAATGCTCTGACAAGTAATGTGTGCTATCGACAAGGGATCTAACATTGTTTTCATATTTCCAGATTTCCAAAAGGCTTTTGATGCCGTTACTCACAAGCAGCCTCTAAGCGTTCCTATGGATTCTCGATTCAGTAGTGCAAATGGATTGGTGATTTTCTGTCGAAAAGATCACAGTTAGTAGTAACTGTCCGAAAAATATCGAGTAAAATAGAAGTGGTATCAGGCATTTGCCAAGAAAGTGTTACAGGCCTTCTGCTATCCCTAATCTATATAAACGAGACAATCTGAGCAGCGATCTTAGGTGGATTACAGATGATGCTATCATTGACCGTCTAGTAAAATCATCACAAAATCGAAACCAATAGCAAAATGATTTAAACAAGGGCTGTGTATGCTGCGAAAAGTGGCAGTTGATCCTAATCAGAGATAAGTGTGAGGTCATCCACATGAGTACTAAAAGGAACACGCTAAATTTTGGTTAAATGACAAATCACGTAAATCTAAACGCTGTCAGTTTAACAAATACAAATTAAACTGGAACTATCAAATAGATAATGTCTAGGGGAAGGCAAACTAAAGGCTGCGTTTTATTGGCAGGACACTTCGAAGATGCAACAGGCCTACTAAAGAGACAGCCTCCACTACACTTGTCGTTCTCTGTTAGAATACTGTTGTACAGTATGGAACCCTTATCAAATTGGATTGACGGAAGATATCGAAAAAGTTCAAAGCAGCTCGTTTTGTATTATCGCGAAATAAGGTAGAGAGTGTCATGGATATGATACGCGGCTTGGGGCGGCAATCATTGAAACAAAGGGGTTTTTAGTTGCGGCTAGATCTTTAGACAAAATTTCAATCTCCATCGTTCTACTCCAAATGCGAAAATATTTTATTGACACCACCTACACGGGGAGAAATGATTATTGTAACAAAATAAGAGAAATCAGAGCTACCACGGAATTACTTTAGTGTTAGTTATCGCAGTCGTTGTTATAGTGTGGAATGGTGGAGAAATAGTGTGAAAGATGTTTGATGAACCCATGTGTGAATTACAGAGTAGTCATGTAGATGTAGATGTAGAAGTTGTTGTAGCACAGATAGACTGTGACTAGAATTCAAAAAGTTAAAATATGATATCAGTCACATTGGATTAGTTAGGCCTCGGACGTGGACGTACTCATGGCTGTTAGATCATGGCGTTTATTGTTTGGCTCTGAATCATAAAATTCCGACGCCAAGAAGGCAGTTTACACAGTAATTATGAGTCAACAGACATGATAATACATGACGGCATTATATTTATGGCACAAAATATCGTGAATCTATCATATTCAGTGGATTTATTTGCTTAGTTGCTTAATATGCAAATAATAAAAAATCTAACATCAACTTTGTGTTAAGAAAACTGATTTGTTCATCAATCACTTATATGGACATGTCCCATCGTCCAATAGACGCAATAATTCCTACTGTTCGAAATTACTGAACTGCAGTACCATCTATGTTTTAAAAGTGTTCGTTAATTTTCACGGAGTAGTAATTTTCTCAGCATTTTATCCAGCCTTTTGTATGAAATGTTCTGCGTGATCAGTATAAGTGGATAGTTAAAGTATTTCAAAAGAATGAGAGCCATGAAAAAGGCCTAATTACAATATTTAGTTCTCATTCTTATCCAAAGCTTCGCTCAGTACCGATAGTAACAGAACAGAGTCCTCAATTCATAACCTATTGCTGTTTAAAAGCTATACAATCATAGTTCACTTGGCGGGTTTGTAATGGTCCTTTTCATCTTCTATTTCCATTTTGTGTGTATCTCCACTATGTCTGATCGGAAGTATTTGCTCGAAACCCATTCAGTAGACAGAATAGTTTCTGTGTTCGTCTACCAAATGTTGAGACAGCAGTTCAGTGATTTTTACAGTAGAAGTATTTACGTAGTTATCATTTTAGAGACATTTGCACTTTTGTTAACGCAACTAGTAACAACTTATTAAAACCATAACAGATTCCAGGGCCCAGGTTTCACTTGTGCTCTGCGTAATGAGAAGAAGTATATGCTCCAAATTAAAACATATACTAATCATACCAGTTAGCAAATCAGTTTAATAATCATTTCTGTATTAATATTCTTCAATAGTTAAGTGTTAAAGGTACCTCATACCCAGTTTACATGTGCTCACAGCCTTTGATTCACATGAATGTAGTTTTACTTTACATCCACAGTAACATTGGCTCGATTCCCGCTAGTGTAACTGCTACTCCATTTCAAAAATGGTTCAGATGGCTCTGAGCACTATGGGACTCAACTGCTGAGGTCATTAGTCCCCTAGAACTTAGAACTAGTTAAACCTAACTAATCTAAGGACATCACACACATCCATGCCCGAGGCAGGATTTGAACCTGCGACCGTAGCGGTCTCGCGGTTCCAGACTGCAGCGCCTAGAACCGCACGACCATTTCAAAACATAATCTCTCAGGTAACGGAGCATTGTCAGATTCCTTCCTATTAGTCAATGCTCAGAGTCAAGCTTCAAATTCCTTTTGAAGAAGTAACGTTATTGGGTACTTGCTTTCGTAGCGATAGCCGATAGAATATGAAGATCATGGTAAACACCCTATGTGAAAGCCGCACCGTAGTGTTACACTGGCCGCTGCGTCAAAAATGATCGTCAGGTAATCAGGTAATACTTTTAATTGTTTTCACAATTATATATACTCTAAAATTTTGAGAAAGTAGAAAATGACGCATTACTATAGGAGTTGTTTTAGAACTCTTTGACTCCTATTGTGAACTAAGATTCAAAATGGTTCAAATGGCTCTGAGCACTATGGGACGTAACTTCTGAGGTCATCAGTCCAGTAGAACTTAGAACTACTTAAACCTAACTAACCTAAGGACATCACACACATCCATGCCCGAGGGAGGATTCGAACCCGCGAACGTAGCGGTCGCGCGGTTCCAGACTGAAGCGCCTAGAACTGCTCGGTCACACCGGCCGGCAGAAATACACATACAGCACAGTATTTCCTGGAAACATCGAAATAACAGACACAAAGACGGTAGTAGGAAAGGTGACAAGAAACAGGTATTACCTTTATGTACAGCCGTATACAACTGAACACATTGGAACTCAAGAAAAATGGTTTTTGACAGTAATAATACAATATTCATCGAAGATAATCACAGATCCTTACTAGCTACATGTTTTGAGCTAGTTAGTGTGATAATAACTGGCTCGTAAAATACAGTTTAATGTGACACACGAAAATTGTGGAAATAACGAGAACGCTGGTACTAACTTTCTGTCAATAGGAAAATTTATGCTCTGAAAATGTATATGTAACCACATAACTGTAACAAATAAAGCTAAGTCTTCCCACAATGACGGCAATGGCTATCCAGCATAATCAACGCTTGCAGCAGCCGTTATTATCTACTTGAAGTAAGCACCTTTCAGTATTCGCATTAGTGAACACATTAATTAAAGATGAAACTGACTGCCGTCGTCGCTGAGAGACTGTTGTGCCTGCCACTTAAGTGAACATCGCATTCGACCGTCACTTTGCATAATACGATGTGCAGTTACAACCAATTTGATACCGAGGCACTAACAAATATACCGAGTAGTGAAATAACTGGTGAATATCTTCAGTAATTATCCATGAATACTTCACACCGATGGGGTCGATGACCTCGCTGTCTGGTTCACTCCCCAGAATCAACCAACAGACACCTACGTATCACTGAGAGGATCTAATTCCACCATGATGAGGCCCCAGAGATCTTTGCAGATTCAGTACGTAGAGCATTAACCCATACCTTCGGCATTTGGTTATCGGCCGGGGCGGACACGTACATTAGCGAGCACTATCCCCACACCTCACCTCATTAGACTTCTTTTTCTGGAGCTACATGAAGCTGAAGGCTATTCTCCATCTGGGGACCCAGAGGAAAAATTAGTTATAAGAATTCTTGCGGTGGTCACACATATACAGAGAACGTCACGTTTTCCATCGAGTAAGAGACATTCTACTACGGCCGGCCGTTGTGGCCGAGCGATTCTAGACGCTTCAGTCTGGAACCGCACGACCGCTACGGTCCCAGGTTCGAACCCTGCGTCGAGCATGGATGTGTGTGATGTCCTTAGGTTAGTTAGGTTCGAGTAGTTCTAAGTTCTAGGGGACTGATGACCTGAGATGTTAAGTCCCATAGTGCTCAGAGCCATTTGAATTTTTGAACCATTCTACTACGCAAACAAGGGTTCGGCGCTTAAGTTAATGGTATTCATTTTGAAAATTTATTGTAACATTGATCAAGGGACTGTAACACATTGAATGTTGTTTGATTGCTGATCAGGCCAGATACACCGTACTTACCAAAGATGCATTTTCTCCATCAGGTTGCGTAACGAAATATATTCGTTTTCGTTGTCGTCTTCACCATCACGTCAGTCAGTATGAACACTAAATATTTGAACAAATCACATAATTCAACGTTGGCAGCGTTTTGTTTCCCATAAAGGGCAACTGAAGTAGTCATATCCACTAGAGATCTTCTAAAGTAGTTGCGGATACTGTATATACAGGGTGAGTCACCTAACGTTACCGCTGGATATATTTCGTAAACCACGTCAAATACTGACGAACCGATTCCACAGACCGAACGTGAGGAGAGGGGCTAGTGTAATTGTTTAATACAAACAAACAAAAAAATGCACGGAAGTATGTTTTTTAACACAAACCTACGTTTTTTAAAAATGGAACCACGTTAGTTTTGTTAGCACATCTGAACATATAAACAAATACGTAATCAGTGCCGTTTGTTGCATTGTAATACGTTAATTACACCCGGAGATATTGTAACCTAAAGTTGACGTTTGAAACATTGTCCTCACTTCATTGCAGGGGCCTAAACAGCTGCAACATACATCGCGTTTCTACAGAATGATCTGCCAACGTTGCTCAAAAATGTCCCACTGGAAACGCGTCGACGTATGTGGTATCAGCATGATGGTGCACCTGCACATTCCGCAATTAACACTAGGCTGACCCTTGACAGTATGTTCGACGGGCGTTTCATAGGACGTAGAGGACTCATAAATTGGCCAGTCCGTTCTCCTGATCTTACACCTCTGGACTTCGTTCTGTGGGGTACGTTAAAGGAGAATGTGTACCGTGATGTGCCTACAACCCCAGAGGATATGGAACAACGTATTGTCGCAGCCTGCGGCGACATTACACCAGATGTACTGCGGCGTGTACGACATTCATTACGCCAGAGATTGCAATTGTGTGCAGCAAATGATGGCCACCACATTAAACATCTATTGGCCTGACATGTCGGGACACACTCTATTCCACTCCGTAATTGAAAACGGAAACCACGTGTGTACGTGTACCTCACCCCTCATGGTAATGTACGTGTGCATCAGTGAAAAAGACCAATAAAAAGGTGTTAGCATGTGGACGTAATGTGCTGTTCCATTCTATTCTGAACCTAAGGACCATCACCGTTCCCTTTGGATCCCTACGTAATTCGGTGTTCTCCGATACTCACGATCGAACAGCGGAGGAGTGGTACTCAAGCGTCAACTTTAGGTTACAATATCTCCGGATGTAATTCACATTTTACAATGCAACAAACGGCACTGATTACGTATTTGTTTATATGTTCAGATGTGCTAACAAAACTAACGTTGTTCCATTTAAAAAAACGTAGGTTTGTGTTAAAAAACATACTTCCGTGCAATTCTTTATGGTTTGTAGTAACCTGTTACACTAGCCCCTCTCCTCACGTTCGGTCTGTGGAATCGATTCGTCAGTATTTGATGTGGCTTACGAAATATATCCAGCGGTAATGTTAGGTGACTCACCCTGTATACTTTCGAGTGTAAGAGGACGTGAGAGTACAGTGTAAAATTGTAAAACAATGCATGTGAGGTTTAATAATGCGACTTTCATATTGAAACGTGATCACTTCTTACACATAAAGTTAAAAATTCATGGTACTATGTTCTCCCTTGTTATTTTATTATTTATTGTGAGTAAACTCTTTAAAAGAGGGGTTTAAAACAATAATATTTGTTGGTATATAGAAAAGACTGAAAATTAGGCAGGAAAATCAAAATGAGACTTATTGAACTATATCCAGCGAGGCCTTTAGAGATGGTGGTCCAGATTGTTGTACACACCAGTACCTCTAATACCCAGTAGCACATCCTCTTGCATTTATGCATGCCTGTATTCGTCGTGGCATACTATCCACAAGTTCATCAAGGCACTGTTGCTCCAGATTGTCCCACTCTTCAACGGTGATTGGACGTAGATCCCTCAGAGTGGTTGGTGGGTCACGTCGTCCATAAACAGCCCTTTTCAATCTATCCCAGGCATGTTCGATAGGGTTCATCTCTGGAGAACATGCTGGCCACTCTAATCGAGCGATGTCGTTATCCTGAAGGAAGTCAGTCACAAGAGGTGCACAATAGGGGTGGGAATTGTCGTCCATGAAGACGAATGCCTCGCTAATATGCTGCCGATATGGTTGCAGTATCGTTCGGAGGATGGCATTAATGTATCGTACAGCCGTTACGGCGCCTTCTATAACCACCAACGGCGTACGTCGGGCCCGCATAATGCCACCGCAAAACAGCAGGGAACCTCCACCTTGCTGCACTCGCTGGACAGTGTGTCTAAGGCCTTCAGGCTTACCGGGTTGCCTCCAAACCCGTCTCCAACGATTGTCTGTTTGAAGGCATATGCGACAGTCATGGGTGATGAGAACTTGACGCCAATCCTGAGCGGTCCATTAGGCATGAGCCCATCTGTACCGCGCTGCGTGGTGTCGTGGTTGCAAAGATGGACCTCGCCATGGACGTCGGGAGTGAAGCTGCGCATCATGCGGCCTACTGCGCACAGTTTGAGTCATAACACGACGTCCTGTTGCTGCACGAGAAGCCTACTGCTGTTCGTGTTCCTCCGAGCCAAAATCCGTAGGTAACGGTCATCCACTACAGTAGTAGCCCTTGGGCGGCCTGAGCGAGGCATGTCATTGACAGTTCTTGTCTCTCTGTATGTCCTCCATGTCCGAACGACATCGCTTTGGCTCACTCCGAGACGCCTGGACACTTCCCTTGTTGAGAGCCCTTCCTGGCACAAAGTCACAATGCGGACGCGACCAAACCGTGGTATTGACCAGAATGAGATTTTCACTCTGCAGCGGAGTGTGCGCTGATATGAAACTTCCTGACAGATTAAAACTGTGTGCCGGACCGAGACTCGAACTCGGGACCTTTGCCTTTCGCGGGCAAGTGCTCTACCAACTGAGCTACCCAAGCACGACTCACGCCCCGTCCTCACAGCTTCATTTCTGCCAGTATCTCGTCTCCTACCTTCCAAACTTTACAGAAGCTCTCCTGCGAACCTCCAGAACTAGCACTCGGAAAGAAAGGATATTGCGGAGACATGGCTTAGCCACTGCCTGGGGGATGTTTCACTTGCACTTGCTCGCGAAAGGTAAAGGTCCCGAGTTCGAGTCTCGGTCCGGCACACAGTTTTTATATGCCAGGAAGTTTCGTGGTATTGACCGTCCAGGTATGGCTGAACTACAGACAACGCGAGCCGTGTACCTCTTTCCTGGTGGAATGACTAGAACTGATCGGCTGTCGGAACCCCTAAGTCTAACAGGCGCTACTCATGCATGGTTGTTTACTTCTTTGGACGGGTTTAGTGACATCTCTGAACAGGCAAAGGGACTGTGTCTCTGATACAATATCCGCGGTTAACGTCTATCTTCAGGAGTTCTGGGAACCGGGGTGATACAAAACTTTTTTGACTTGTATATTTGTATCGAATTACCGTTTTTGTTAGCAGTTCAAATAAGAGAAAAATTTTCAACGAGTTCATAAATACGTTAAGAGACTCGTAAACTTCTTGCATTACAAAGATGGCTGTTCAATGCTGATCCAAGCACTTCACAACCAAATAACGTTTACAGAACCCAAGATATACATTCATTATGCTGTAAATTATCTAAGAAACACTCAAAATTACATTACAATATTCCGTAGCTATGTTGCATCCATTAGTTTTCGCATTGAAATGTGAGAGCTATCATGTATTTACAGTAGCTTCTGTAGCTGTGAACAGTGTTTTACAATTTTGTCGAAACATCTGTGTATACAAAAAAAAACTATATTGAAAACATGTATTGTGTCTCCATTATACAGGCACGTACTTAAATTTCTTGTTTTTAAAGATCTCGCCATATTATGAATACACCGCTTGAGATCGAAAATGAAAGGCACATTGAAACATGAAAGAATAAGGCTTCTTTTCCTGTAAAGTGTTCAGCGCCGTACGAAAATAAAGGTGCAGTCGTTTTGAGCAGTCTGGCTTTCCCGGGAGCCAGAATGTTTCACCTACGCCGCTACTAACTCACCAAAGAGCACATTTCACGCTCGAACGTCGCATTCAAATCCGATTTACACGCGTCCCTTGGCACACTTGTGCTCGTTAAATGTTTTATGAAAGGCTTTTACGTAGTATTTAATGCCAGATTGCGGAGCAAACATTCAGGTGGTGAACTGGCTGTAAACAACATGATTGCAGGACTTGCATGGATTACATGTTTGCCTTCAGCTTGTTTATGGACGAGCATGGGGCGAAGAGACAGAAGCAATGAGCACGCAGCAGCTTCAATATTATTTCACCCGATAACAGAGCACGCATTCAGAAACAAACAGTGATTAATCGTTATAAAACAATGCCCCGATCTGTTATGTAGCTCCTATTTATACTTGGCTCGTATCACAAACGGCGTAATAGTTATGGACATGCCTTATAACAGGGGCATTTCCCAGTATCTGTCCTCACTGCTGATGACAACTACAATAAACGTGGAAATAGCTTCATGATCAAAGTTATCAAGTTTTTAGGACGGTGATATTTATTCGACATCACCAATTTTGTCAACCACTATCTTCCAGTCTGGTGCTTGAAACAGGCTTCGTAATCTTGATGTAAAGAGGGATGTAGGATAAATTACGATGTTGTAGAAAGGAACACATCGTCTTAGGAATATTTCATCGGAGCTCCAGTTTACTTCCTGTTCCACAAAAGTTGATGCTTATTGTTTCTCGATAGATAATGGAGTGTGTATCACCTGAAACCGAGCCTTCTCCCCCTGAGGCAATATTGCTGTTGTAATCGTTTTCCAGCTGTGCTCACTAAGTAAAGGCCGCTCAAAGCCGAACACTGCTACCATTACGTCAGTAATTTATCCGGATATATGCACATTATTTGAAAATCATGGACATTGAAGTCCTACAGGATACAGGATCCGGGGTGCTGCTTCATTCTCCCCATAAGGCGCCACTGCGCGGAGAAGGAAAAAAGAAAAAAGATATGTGCGTATGGCATATTTGCCCAGGAGTCTCATTTTATGGAGCTCGACCGCCTGGTGCAAGTCTTTCTGTCTGACGTTATTTCGACGATATGTGCGTCCATGATGACACACGCATACACACAGTCCTCAGCGGAGAAAATCCCTGACCCGGCCTGAAATCGAACCTGGGGCCTGGTGAAGAAGAGCCAGCTACGCTACCTCGAAGAAGACAAACTGACTGCAAACAAAGAGGGCGGATACTTTTCTTGCCATAAGTATCGCATTTGGAAACTGCGGCTGTTACATATCCTTCCAGAAAGTCCACGAAGCCGCTCGGGGTAGCTGCGCTGTCTCAGGCGTCTTGTCACAGTTCGGGCAGCTCCCCCCATCGGAGGTTCGAGTCCTCCCTCGGACATGGGTCTGTGTGTTGTCTTTGGCGTAAGTTAGTTTACGTTAGATTAAGTAATGGGTAAGCTAAGGGACCGATGACCTCAGCAGTTTGGTCCCATAAGACCTTACCACAAATTTTCGAAAAGTCCTCGGTTGTTGTTACCAAACGGCATCTCCCACTAACGTTGCTTGGTAGTAGAAGTAAATGAAGCCGGGAAGAAAACCACGGTGGACTCATTATATTATCAGTCAGGAATATGTTACATATCACTAATGGTCGTACGAACATAGAAGTGGAGCTTCAGGCTAATACAGTCACGATATATTCAAAGTGTAAGTACTTATTTGAGGCCGTTGAAACTGCAATAAGAATTCTTTTACGCCACATCAGAATATGAGCGAGGCATTTGAAGTTTCTCTGAGGTGGTTTCCTGGTTTACAGACCATTGTTCGTACTTTATTCTGTATAGTTACTGGTAGGTTGCTCATTTCTCTTGCCCCGTTGCTTACAGTCGACGAAACGCTACAGTAATCACCACCTTAAAAAGATATTAATAGCTGAAATTTTCTACGTCACCTATGAAAAATTGTCCCCGTGTTTTCCCATTGAAGTGAGGACCACTGAAGAAAGTGTATGAAAGAGAATAGCATTGCGTTCAAATGTTGCACAACTTTGACGATTACTCTCTTATCACTCATTCACTAGCATACGAACAGTACATTCTGTCAAGACAACGCCCAAACGTACAGTCTGAAAGTCGAATTACACCTATTAATAGCTGAGAAGCAACAATTTTTTTCTTCCCTAACAGCTGGTCAGGATCCCATTGGTCGACATGAAGAACCAGTGTTCAACCGGCAACCGATATAACAGTCTACGAAATCTTCTCGGATTGTCAGTAGAGTGGAGCCGTCTTCTTGTCACAACGTTTCAATGGATTCCATGTCAATCATTTTCAATTTTCTGAAGATGATGGATACGGAATCCACTGAAACTTTGTGACAAGAAGACGGCGCCATTCTGTTGATAGCCCGTAAAGGTTTCACGGTTGAAACACTCCGAGAAAGCCTGTAATCACAAATTTAACAGTCTCAACCCGCAGTCATTAAAAATGTAAACAGTACTTAAAGCTAAGCAATCGTATCGTCATTGTTTCTATTGAGATTAAAATTAGCTCCTTGCTTCAGTTTTGTGAAGGCTTGACTCTTGAATACTTGTTAATACTGGTATTTGCTTCCGAAGATGCTCATTGATTTCGCTATATTGGTCTCTTCCTAGCGTCAGACATCAGCGGTTACAGCGTCATATCCTCGTGGTGCGACCTTATTGATGAAATTTAGGTTTGTATAGTAATCTCATAGAATTTTGATGTGCGGAAGATGTACAACGTTATATATCATCGGAGTTAACTACTCAGTCACAACATGAGATATCGATCTCGCCACATTAAAAATAGGAGCCTATGGAGCTTCTGTCATGATTATTCAGCCTCCTTGGATTATTGCGTTTTGTACTATATAAATTGGTTAAACAGAATGTTTTGTAAGTGTAGTCCACGTAAACGAAAGGTAACTGACGCGAGGATAGTTTTGGACAGACGTATGTACACTGGTGTCCAAAATTAAATTTTTTTGTAACGTTGCGTTTATTTTGCCGCAAAACAGTGCAAACAGGTGATAGCAAATTAGAAACAGTGTACAGAATACAGAATGTAAACAGCGGCATCACGCATAATAATAGACGAAAACGTTCTTGGTTTTTTCCATCTTAATAGATTTGCACAGACATTTCGACAACTGCTTAATGTGCTCACTATGCGATGTGTCCAACTCGGGTAGCAATACAGACCTGACAACGACGGAGCGTGATGTGAATAACGTCATCAATGTCATGTTGAGGCAATAACGCACATTCTTCCTACGGAGCTGCTCGCAAGTCTTGGAGAGTGATTGGTGGATGCTGACGTGATGCAACCCGTCTCACTGTGCATCCCAAACATGCCCTATGGGATTCAAATCGGGAGAACGAGCAGGCCTCACCATGCGTGCAGAATTCTCCGTTTCCAAGAAAACATCAACCACTCGTGTTCTATGAGGTCGTGCATTATCGTCCATCGATACTTAGTCTGTGCCCATAACACCTCGCAACAACCGTACATGAGGTCCCAAGACTTCGTCACGACACCTGTCAGCAGTTAAACCTTTGAGATTCACGCTTACAATTTCATGAAGAGATGTTCAAGTGATCAATATGATCCTGCCCACACCATTAGCGATCCTCCTCGATATCATCTCTTTCCACAAAGTCGGGGTCTCGATATCGTGTTCCACATTCCACTCAGATACGAATCCGTCGAGAACCACTCTCTAGACCAAACCGCGACTTATCTATGATAAGAACATTGGCCCCCTGTTCTACTGTCCAGGTGATATGTTGACGACACCACTCTAGATGTTCTCTTTTGTGAAAACGCGTCAGAGGCACACATACAGTAGGTCTGCACAATAAAGGCCACTCTGTCGATTGTTGTTGTTGCTCTTGCTGCATCAGGATTGCGCTCAACATCGCACTCTGCCGAAGCCTTGTCTACATCGTTTGCCTAGATACAACACGTCCAGAGGATGCTGCGAGGACAGATGCCAGTTGCTGCGCAGTGCTAAGGCGGTACCGTCGCTCCCTTACAGCCACATAACGGTCCTCT
This sequence comes from Schistocerca serialis cubense, assembly GCF_023864345.2. Lineage (NCBI taxonomy): Eukaryota > Metazoa > Arthropoda > Insecta > Orthoptera > Acrididae > Schistocerca > Schistocerca serialis. The sequence goes on from NC_064640.1 coordinate 152,363,099, forward strand.
CCAACGTCACACGCAGTCGACCTTTCCCTGGTCTTCGTGATACAGTTTCGGCCTCTTTAAATTGTTGTCACATCCGAAAAACAACACAACGATTCACACTAAGCCATCGGGCCACAAGAGTTTGTGACTGTCCTGTTTCCATTATTCCTATGGCCCTCCACTGCAAAGAGTCTGGTTGGCGTCCTCTCTCTGCCACACTACATTGTCTGTGACAGTGTACACAGCAGTTGTGGATGTGGGACTACCCAACAATCACTACTCCGTTTGATAAGTGCCCTGACATCATCGCTGGCGTGGTTTTCCGTTGACCGAAATGCTATCTTCCGTGCACAACGCGATCGTACGGACATCTGTTGACAGTCTGTATAACTGTATCGTGAATTACACACTGGACGGCGAAATAGCGGTTTGTTGCTTAAATTTTGGACACCAGTGTAGTTAAATATTTTGAAACTGCATCAGAAATGAGTCACATTAATCTGAGAAGTAGCTAGAAGTACCATCAGCAGAATAACGAAAACCCAACTGAGATAATGCTACAGCGAATGACTTAAAATCAAAATCCTAAGTAATCAGTTTTGTACTGTAGTTTTCGAAGTCCATCATGAAATTGGGAATAAAAGTGCTGCATTAAGTTTGACACAAATAGCAGGAAAACTTCGGTAAGTTAAGTATTTAAATCCTAACCGCCTCTCCTAGTTTCTGTTCGCCGTTCCTACCTAAGGCACTCGAACCGAATGCCTCGATGTCTAACTAAACGAGCTGTGGGTAATTATTTTTAAAATTCTTGATAGAGTTAACAGGCTGGTTGTTTATTTGATAATCTAAAATGTTCCCAGAATAACTCCAATAGCAATGTAAGATGCTTATCTTAGAGTACCTTTTAACAAATTATAATTCGACTCAACAGACGTTTACTCAGCGCTAGTTATCTAAAGGAACAAAGTGTGTAATGCACTTGCTCTGCGCTGCCACACAAGACAATGTTGACTGGAGCTTTGGTGGTAGTGAGAAACTTTACGTTGCTGTACAGTAGGTGCATGGAAACTGGTGGCTGGACGTCTGTTCACCATTTTTTGGTCAACCTGTATCAGATAAAGTATAATTATCACTTTAAAATATCTAATACAATAATGGGTGACTGTATGCCAAAGAAGACAAACGAATGTCAGCGTCCTCAACGAGACAAGTTCTGGTAAACAGTCTGGACTCCCAGTTATGCTGCGAAGCTGTAGTCGAATATAAAAAGGTAATGAGGCTCCTGAAAGGTAATATCTAAATACCAGCGACGATGATAACCATCATGAGTGGACAAGGAGGGCCCTGGGTCACCATTTGCCATTAACAGCTGCAACTGATTTCTGAGCCTATGTGTATAAATGGACAGTCATGCTATGCTGCCGTTACCGACTGCCCACCAGAGACTTCTACTATAAGCTGCCAATAGGTCTTGGCTTGACCCAGGAAGAGCGTCAGCTGGTCCTGGCAATCTCAGACAAAGAAGACAAGGCAAAGCAGAGGATCGGATAAAAAACACCATATCAACACTGCAGGTCATCCCCTTATTAGTCAGCGTTCACACAGAGTGATTTTTGTGGTCCTTGTAACCAAAAGAGAAAATAAAGAAATTAAAAACAATACACACCGTCTGCAGCTAAACGACAGATAGTTTAGGAAGAAAGCAGGAGGATGCTGCTGGGCGTTAGCATTCAGCCGTCATAAAGTGCTTGGTCGTCAACATTGTCACTGTGAAGGAGAATGATGGCTAGTGGCATTTCTGTCTGTTACCACCGGCTGTACAGAATCGACATTTTCGACTGTCTGAAGGGGACCGACTTATTTCTCCACTTCGGAAGTGCAGAAGCTCCCGGGAAGTTAAGGTTGACGAGGCCTACTGAGATAAGACTGCTTTAATGACACCTGATGGCATCTATGAGTTATTCTGTGTGCTCTGTGTAGCCAGCTTTGAATGCGTCATGAATAGCTTGCTTCGGCATCTTCAATGGAAGACGGGTCTACGCTACATCGATGGCACTGTTGTTTTCTGGAAAATATTTGAATAGAATTTAATCTGCATGACAACTGTGAATAAAGTGCCTCTTCATCGTCAAAGAAATAAAAATCTAGGGGGGCAATATTAATGGAACTGGAGTCCTGTCTGATCGTGGTAATGAATGTACCACACGAGAATTTACAACACCTTGGTACATTCATGATCTGAGAGGCTTCCTCGAGTGGCTCTACATGAGGGGAGGGTTTGGATAGGAGGGACATAGTTGAGAGATCCAACTTCGTTGCCCATCTCGTTGAGAGTGGACACACACTCCCCTCTTTAAGGTCAGGTGTGAAGTTGTTACACAAAGCTGTGAAGGGCAGATTCGTGGATCTCCGGGAGACGACGGACCTAGGGAACTACTATGGAAATTTTGGCCTTCCTTTAATATGACAACACCAGGCATGATAGTATTTGAGAACATAGCTCATTATTATCAATGGATCGTTTTGTCTTGTGTTTTACTGGTAGTACCTAAAGTCGTGTCGGATCTACCATCAAAATAGTAAAACACTTTTCAACAATTAGCCTCAGTGGCTACATACACTGAAGTGACGTAAGTCATGGGATAACTATCAATATCGTGTTGGACCTCCTTTTCCACGGCGTAGTCCAGACACTCGATGAGGCATGAACTCAACAAGTCGATGGAAGTCCCCTGCAGAAATGCTGAGCTACGCTGCATCTATAGCTGTCAGTAACTGCGAAAGTGTTGCCGGTGCAGAACTCTGTGCACGAACTGACATCTCGATCATGTGCCTTAAATGTTCTATGGGATTAATGTAAGGCGATAAGGGTGGCCAAACCATTCTCTCAAATTGTCCAGAATGCTCTTCAAACAACAATTGTGGCCCTGTGAAAAGATTTTAATTTTGATCTTGACTGTGTGTTAGGAATACGGTATCAGACTACTGAATGTTCTCATTTTGAGCAGATCAAACGAATAATATATTGTACTTACTAAAAACATTCAACAGCTAAGATACAATAAAAATTTTTTTTATTTAAAGCAGCCCGTTTCGACAAACTTCACAGTCATCTTCAGGTCTTAAAACATCTTTTTGTCATGAAACGAGTTAAGCTGGCGACCGTTTTCCTTCTCCGTAGCCGACCGGTGCGGCGGAGCGGTTCTAGGCGCTTCAGTCTGGAACCGCGCGACCGCTACGGTCGCAGGTTCGAATCCTGCCTCGGGCATGGATGTGTGTGATGTCCTTAGGTTAGTTAGGTTTAAGTAGTTCTAAGTTCTAGGGGACTGATGACCTCAGTAGTTAAGTCCCATAGTGCCCAGAGCCATTTGAAAGCTTAGATCTGTTTTTCATGGTGCATGTGCATCTGTGAGATGATATTTATAGACGAGGCTATTTTATTTTAATGACAGCTAGAGTAATTACTAGGCTTCGATTAAAGGAGTGGTGAGGGGTGATGAGGGGAGGCGAGGGTGGAGGAGGAGGAAGCCCAGGGAGGGTCATGATGACGCTGGTTCCGGCGTCATAGATAAAGGAGGATGTGGCTTGTGACTTCACGTGTTTGCCCCTGGCATGTAGGCAACCTGTAGGAAGTTTAATTTCTCAAGATAATTCAAGTGAAAAGTGTACCGTGTTGTAGGTAGCTTGACCACTGCGGTCCATGTCCCATAAGAATTCTTTTTCTTTAATAGGTATTCACTCTGATACGTAATAGAGCAAAGGGTGTCATAGTGTTGAAGACTGTATTGCTCATAAGTTTGTGATACACATAATTATTGAATTGTGTGACTGCTCAAGTTACGGGCTAGACAAATGAATATTGCAATTTAACCACAGTTACTGAAAGGAGAGTGGAAGGTAGGGATCTTTGCTGATGGACAAACTTGTGGCTGGCCCATAATTTAAATTCCACCAAAGAACAAATTTCATTATTACGGAGTTACAAAATTGGAATAACAACATAAAGTTTAATTCGGACCTTTCTCCTGTTAAGAGAATATACAACTTACTTTAACCGTCTGCCATGACTTAATGTAACAAATGGTTCAAATGGCTCTGAGCATTATGGGACTTAACATCTGAGGTCATCAGTCCCCTAGTACTTAGAACTACTTAAACCTAACCTAAGGACATCACACACATCCATTCCCGAGGCAGGATTCGAACCTGCAACCGTACCAGTCGCGCGGTTCCAGACTATAGCACCCAGAACCACCTTAATGTAACAAAGAATATTTTGAGGTTAATAATTAGATCTGATTGCAAAAGAATCACAGACAGTCAGCACCATAAACCCACTGTTACGTTCATTACTTACGTAACAAAAATTTACACAACACTAATGGTTCACTCTGAGTTACTTATAAAGGATCTCGTCCGTCCCGGTGGACAGGCAGGATACTTAACTAAAGGATGGGAGCACGGCTTATACACGATGGTACTCGGAACAAACGAGTAGAAAGCAACAGCCAAGCACTTTCGAAGATGATCAGACTGCGAACCAGGGCAGAAAACACGCCGCACACGCACACGATCTCAGCCTGCCCGCCAAGGTGACGAACCCCATCTGCCGCACATATCAGACCATTTCTGCAACAGCAAACAATTCACGCGGCAGACAAATTCAACTCGTGAGTCAGCTTTTTCAAGACCATGCAAGGCTTACTAACTACGCGACTGCCTGTAACATAACTGATGACGAAACTGAGACATTTACCGAATAATAGAACAATTAAAGTTACATTGACTTACAAAGCTCTCTCCTTCATATTAAAAGAAAGACTAAAATCAAAACTGGGCGAAGATCACACTAATTAACATACTCCATCAAATTAACACTGCAAGAAACACTTACAAGAAGCAGTAAGCAACTGTTGGAAGTCTTAGACTTCGTAAGTTCAGTATAACACTCTCTTCTTCAGAACCATCCTTAGCTTACCTCTGGCAGATACAACACGCCGCCGTAAATTTCGGTAATCTTCGCAGGTCAACAGCAGCATATGAATCATACGTAACGGAGTGCTTCCAGTTACGCGATGAGAAGATGTCCAGCCTGAGATGTCGGACGCGCCACCGTTTCGCACGCATACGCGTCGACTAATCAGCAACGTACACCCGACGCACGGCAGAACGCTAAGGACGGCGGGGCCCAGGCACAGCGGATAGAGACGAGGGCCTTCTTTCAAAACATGTTGGCTCGTTGAACGCCGACCAGCGAGAGAGCTCGGCCACACGCCTAGCCGGAAAACCAAAGGCGGAACAGTCAGAGATACAAGACCAGACGAGTGTCGATATCAGCGATGCAAGTGGAGCATAACAAGCGCCAGTCGCCATATCTCAGGTACCTTTATTATTTTTCGGTGTAATCGTTACGTATTAAAGCCAGCTGCTTATTACATCCCGCTGAAATGGGGAGAAGAGATAATGACAACGTGATTACTGATGTTTAATTGATTTCTTCAGCAAAATTGCTTACTGAAGTTCATATACTGTCGCCAAGTAGTGCGGTAGTTCCCTTTTTTGACCTCGAGAATGTAATAATATTGAACATGCAGAATAAAACTGTGTGCCGGAACGACACTGGAACTCGGGACCTTTGCCTTTCGCGGGCAAGTGCTCTACCAACTGAGCTACCCAAGCACGACTCACGCCCCGTCCTCACAGCTTTCAATCTGCCAGTACCTCGCCTCCTACCTTCCAAACTTCATAGAAGCTACCCAGTGAAACTTGCAGAACTAGCACTCCTGGAAGAAAGGATATAGTGGAGACATGGCTTAGCCACAGCCTAGGGCTTGTTTCTAGAATGAAATTTTCACTCTGCAGTGGAGTGTGCGCTGATATGAAACTTCCTGGCAGGAAGGTAGGAGGCGGAATTAAAGCTGTGAGGACGGGGCGTGAGCCGTGCTTGGGTTGCTCAGTTGGTAGAGCACTTGCCCGCGAAAGATAAAGGTCCCGAGTTCTAGTCTCGGTCCAGCACACAGTTTTAATCTGCCAGGAAGTTTCATATCAGCGCACACTCTGCTGTAGAGTGAAAATTTCATTCTAGGAACAACGCCTAGGCTGTGGCTAAGCCATGTCTCCGCAACATCCTTTCTTCCAGGAGTGCTAGTTCTGCAAGGTTCACAGGAGGCTTCTGTGAAGTTTGGAAGGTAGGAGGCGAGGTACTGGCGGAATTAAAGCTGTGAGGACGGGCCGTGAGGCGTGCTTGGGTAGATCAGTTGGAAGCCGGCCCGGTAGCTCAGCGTGTTCGGTAAGAGAGCCGGTTGGCCTCTGTAATAAAAAAAACTTAGTGGAAGGATCAACCACCGAACTTGAACAGGATGTCTTGCGACGTCCTCAACGACCAAACACAACGATCAATAACGAACAAAATGCAAAAAAAAAAAAAAAAAAAAGGGTTGGTAGAGCACTTGCCCGCTAAAGGAAAAGGTCCCGAGTTCTAGATTCGGTCCAGCACACTGTTTCAATCTGCCAGGAAATCTCATATCAGCGCACACTTCGCTGTAGAGTGAAAATTTCATTCTTGTAATAATATTATTTTCCTCAGTTTTTTCTTACAGACCTCAAAACTCTTATCTGTCTGCATAATCCTATCACAATCAATGTGAGATCATAGGAAGCTCCCAACGTTGTCAGTTGAAAGGCAACAGTACAGCTACTCCCGTTAGTACTAGCCGAGAACCGACAACAATATCAACTGCTATTACCATTCGTTTCATAGAATACTGGACGACCGAGAACAGCTTTCCTTCATTCACTGTCAGTGACGAACGTCCCTGAATATTTATGGGTCATAAAACCGTTTAATAGCTCTATCCTCGGCCAGAGAGAGAGAGCAGCTTGAGAAGAGCCGTATAAGGTCTAAATGTGTGTGTCGAGCAGCGACTAGGGGCCTCTTCCATGCCGCTAAGTAGTATTTATCTGTTGCAAACTATAAAAAAGAAGTGAACTTTGTAGATGTATTTTTGACTTTTGGATGAAGCATCAACTTAGGTAATTTATCCTCTGCTTCGTAACTCTTACTTATAGGGCTACACAAGGAAAATCGGTGTCATTTAAATCCTTTCATCCCAGTAAAACCTTCCGTATAATGATATTTATTCCATATAAGTCCATTAGACGTAACGTATGCATCAACGTTTCGAGCATGGATCCGTCCGCAGCTCATGGTCGTGTGGTAGCGTTCTCGCTTCCCGCGCACGGGTTCCCTGGTTCGATTCCCGGCGGGGTCAGGGATTTTCTCTGTCTCGTGATGACTGGGTGTTGTGTGATGTCCATAGGTTAGTTAGGTTTAAGTAGTTCTATGTTCTAGGGGACTGATGACCATAGATGTTAAGTCCCATAGTGCTCAGAGCCATTTGAACCATTTTTGAGGATGGATCCATGAGCTCAGAGCAAAAGTTGCCGCGGGAAGGTTTTTCAGGAGGGGGAAGTTTTATTAGTTTACACTCTGAGTCCCCCTTTTCCCCGGTTCAAAAGGAGCATCAGATAATCGAGCGGTGGATAATACCGCTACTGCTCTTCCATTCAGATGCTTTTAGATGAATATATGTTCAAGAAAATTCATAACGAACAATCCAAGTTGCATCGACGATGATAGCTCTGTTTTCAGGTTCTACACAAAGTCGTCTAATAAGACGATTAGTCGTTTTTATCACCAAAATTAAACGGCCATGCTGTCTTCATCTAAGGTAAATGCGTTTAAATAAGCTGGTGGAGGACGGGATTGGATTACTCTTACAGGTTTTCCCAAGAAAGAGGTGAATGAACATGAATGAATTTCCAGTCATTGTAACTGCTCATTATTCAGGAAGATTACAGCTTTTTTGCCACAATTTTAGTTTAGTGCCATTTGTTTATAAGGCAGATCTGTTTCCATTAGCTCGAATTTTTCTCAGTCTTTATGTACTAGTATAAATGATAGTGCAATTGAATGTGACGTCGTTGCAGACGGGAACTGACACAATGATTTAGAAATGACACTGCAGAACTAATTACTACATCTAGGTGCCAAATCAACCGCAGGTTGAGGGAATGCTACTGACTCACACCTGTCGCTCATGATATAATTCCTTGAAGAAACACCAAGTTCTGTGGCTGCATTTCCCATCAGACTTTCTCCTTTCAGCGCTTCATCTCCTTTATCTTCCATAGCCTCCCTTTTCTTTCCCAATCTCCATTCCTTCTTTTCTAATTAACTATTCTCTATACCTCCTTTCATCTTTCTCTCTCCTCCCTTCTCCTTCCTCGCAATATTTAAAAAGTCAAATCAATCAGTCACGCTTGGTCTCCATTATTTCGCTTCTTACGAAAATGACATTTTTACTTGTCAGCTGCATAGATGTTAAAGCTGAAACCTTTTCTCAATTAGTGAAAATACTGACACATGTGATATAATAATTATGCATGGGTTTCCCTCACGGTACATGGATATGCATATCTTTTGTAGCTAATACTTCAATACTTCATTTTTTTGACTCAGTCGAACTGCTTGTTCGGAGTTCTGTAATCAATTATATTCTTTGTTTCCTATCTTAATCGTCTGTACTATCCTCCAAAGTAAAGTTCACAAATGAGAAAGAAGTTTGTTAATCCAGTGACGCAACTGCTGGTTCTAGGAAAGACTATGAGAGTCTGTGTCATTGTATTATAAAATCGGCTTACATTTGCAGCCGACTGAAATAAGCTGCTGAGTACTTCAAACCCCGTATTGTGAACGCAGTTCGTACCACACATCAGATTCTACGCCTGCTTCTTCCACATCATTCCGAAATTCCACTGGATATTCTATACACCCCTAAAACCATCGATAAATTGAAGCTAAAAATCCCTTAATTTAATGTTGAGGTTAATTTTCAATAACATACGGACGACCAGTTAGACATGAAACCAGTATCATGTGTTATGAGTGCGGAGTCTAAAAGTAGAACACATAAACTGAGAAGCTGTAAAGCAGAAGGTTCATCACAGATATAAATCGGATACCGCTCTAAACACTGATTTTTTTATTCTCGCTTACGGAAACAAATCGCTGTCTTGCGGCTTTCCTTTCTCTTTTGCAAATCAAATACTTCGTGTTAGATAGAACACACGCAGAATATGCTCATCGTCTCTTCTCAGCTGAGAGACAGCGGCTATGTTTTCGACCGAGTTTTGGAACGAGTTGTAATTTCGGATAATATTATTCAGTTTTATGTTTATTAAAAGAAAACGACATCAGTGGAGTATCATTACGTTTATGAATCGCGTTTTCTCTTCAGTAATAGCTGCCGAAATTTCTTGCAACACCAATAATACTGTCTGTACTTCCCCACCGTTAATGAAATTGCTTTTGTAAATTGAAAAATTTCGTAACAACAAAGGATAAAGCAGATTGATAGAATAATTTATAGTAAATCTCACTTGTCTTAGTAATGGCTCTTTATTCAAAATTTTTCTGCATGTAGTTTGTGGGCAGACCGTTAGATGAAACTGAAACAACTTCACTGATACCACCCATGCGCGTATCGTTTAAGCACCTAATTATACAGAATGATTCACTACAAAAAATAAACTTCCTTACATTCCCTAAATACGAAATAGTCGAGAAAGTACAGTACCTAATTATTACATTCGATAAATCTGCATGATTTCAGAACCTGAATTACCACTTGTCTGCTCTGTAACACAAACTTAGTTATTAGACAAGGACTTCGATGAAGCATCACGACGAAAACGGATAGACATTGGTTTCCAGGGATCTTACTCAGCGTTTCACTAACTATAGTGCCGATTGAACATAATATCAGGCAGAACTACAAACAAATGTTAAAAGAATTTTTATCCATTTATACCTATCTTGTTGAATGACATTTTTTACTCTGCCTGTAGCTGAAAGTAATTCAGGTTTAATAACATCAAAAGTATTTTTGAAATTGTGATGAGGTACAGCAACAAGAATCAGGTAAGTAGTTTTCGTTCAGCAGGAAAAGCACAACACAGTTTCGTAACCTTATTATCATGTCTGGAAAAACAGCTGTCTGACAGAATGTGAAACAATCAAATCACTTTGCTAACCGTTCCTTTCTCTTTTAGTTCCCGGTAATATACTGACACAGAGAACTTTGTAGATGATACGTCTATCTGTTCGATTTTGGGTCGTCCGTTTCTTGTGCTTCATACTTCGTTCTAAGCCCTAAATTTCGAAAAGTATTCTTTTAGATTTCAATTTACTAAGTAGTACATATTTTCAGTAGCAGCAAGCACGTCCAATAGTCATTTTATAGCTGCCACGCAGGAAGCTATAGATATGTAGCTCAGTGACAAGAACACTATAAAAGTCTAATATGTTTATAAACATAGTGCTAAAGGCAGAATAGTAAGTTATGAAAGAATTCAGAGTTTTCAAGAACTGGTTCAACATAAACAAAAGTTAAACAGCCATTTATTCATAAGTGTTAATTATACCCGTTGTAGACTCTAACTATTTGGAAGCTTAAAACTCGCTAATGTGAACGGTCCTAGCGTTTCTTTCGTGCGATAATACTCTTTCTCAATTTGTGCCAGACGAGAAACATTTCCTCGGAGGCTGTGAAGTTGCGGAGATTACGCTGCAACTCCATTCTCCAAGCCGGGTACCAGAAAGTACTGCTCTCCAGGGAAACGTATCTCAAGCTGCTGAAGACAACTAAGGAAAAAAGTGGCAATGCCAACTGCACTTTCACTTAGAGTACTTTGCTAGCCCTCGTAGAAAATATTTCCAAGAAAACATTAACTTCATCAGAGACAGTGTATTAGAGTGAACTGGAAACAAACGTAACTATTATCTATAATTATTATGCTGATATTGGTGTTTGCATTTTCTACAGTTTTAGCATAAATTTAGCAAAAACCATCATGGTTCTTATTGTTAACATGTATTACCATGTACTTCCTGTAATTAATATTTCACAGTACAGATGTAGTTAGTATGCCAGTGGTCTTCTAGTATGAAACAACTGACAGGATACCACTTAGTAATTACTGCCAATGATAACTCTATTACAAAACGTTGTGGGGCAACGGAAGGGCCATCAACGTATCGAAACATTTTAGAATATAATCCACCCCGCAAAACTGTACCTTAGGTGGGGTAAGTTTGTTGTAGCGTAAAAGTTTAAATAACACGGGAGAAGGAGCTTGTTAGCGGCGTCGTTTGGGCGCGCCACACATTTCCCCAGACGTCGACGCAATAATTATCAGTGTTTAATATGCATGCGCTGGGACACATCCAATCAATCAAGCTTCATCACAGCCCTGCATTATGCCGAATAACGAAGCCTGGGTAAATTAAAAATAAGCAAATTATCCTAAAAACTTCGTGCGTCTTATAATGCTCAAGGTGGAGCGTAAGGTTTGCCTAAGTTCGTAATTTATAACTAGACCTCGAGCTATGTGTTTATATGCTATCAGATGCATAAAATGGTTTAATGGATGTACAGATCTACGTCCCCGGGGCAGGAATTATAATCTCAGGAACGTGCAGGAACGGGTTGGATTGTTTGGTTTTACAGGCGATGTCTCACGACCCTGGGAAGTGTTTAATCATATATCGCGATCAGGTAAATTTCGATGCAAATTTATTTCATCGGTATAATCAAAGTACGTAGACCTTAAAATGAATAAAATTTCGAAAACTTCCTAAATCTTAAGCACACTACAAAGCTGTTATCGGAAGGACGTCAATTTCTGAAGTAATCTAGCTAGGTGGTTACGACACCAGCCCTTAGATCACACTATTTCTTGGAAAATACAAGATGAGAAATGTAGGTCTGGTACCTCTTAGTCTAGGTATTGTATGAAGAAAGGCACGCTCATTTTCAGATGTTCAATCGTTGCTTAAAACATGTGATGCTCACGTGGGTGTCTGCACCAGACACACACACAGACACACACACATAGACGGACGGAATTACTAGGGATGCATTACCCTTGTTTCCATTTTATGCTTATATTGCCTACTGAAACGAAAATCGTGAATGATAACTGTCTATTATCTTCCTTGTTTTTGTTTCTTTCTATTTCTATTGTAAAAAAAGGCATTGGCTTTTATGTCTGTTAAGAACTAACTAAGTTATTACGCCAAATTTTCGAGCGTTAAAAAGCTTAATAAAGCAGGAATTTAAAAAATAGCTGCAGCTTTTTGAAGGAGTTACAATTCAACATCTCTGTTATGGTAAGCATACTAACGGTGCATATGCGGGAGCAAATGCTGTAAGAAAGAAGCTATTAAAATAACACGCCTCTTCACGTTGTTACATTCTGAAGAAACCCTTTTTATGTCAAATTGTTTTGAGCACTGTATGTACGTATTCCTGTTTTCACTACGAAATCTTCCGTGCATTTTCGTTTTAGTGACGGATTTCTTTCTGTTGAAACCGTTATAGGGCCTATATTTTACTGCGCCGTTAAATTACATTCTTTGATAAAATACGTCGCCAATTTTTCGTGCAAAACTGCATGGGGAAGTACAATAACGGCAAGAAATTTCATATCACCACATTATTTGAAAATTTCAAGTTATCTGTTTAATATCGAAAACCACTTTACAGAGCATAACGTTGCAATAATAACCTACTGGCTAGGTGGGTCAGGTGCTCTCGAAAATAATCCCGCATTTGGAAGAAGACATTTCTCCTGAACGGATAGCACTGTTTTTGGAGAAATGAATTATGTGGCGGTAGAGATTCCCGCCCCTTTCTAACACCTCTTCATTCAGTAACATTCTACACGCACTCATCGCAGTCAGGTACGGTGTAAGCCACATTTGAGACAATACTTCCGTCTCGACAGGTGAGATGGCGAAGTATATTGGCGAAGAGAGTAACGGCAATAAAACTGCAGGTCGGTGTTCTCCTGCATACAGGCCTCAAATAAGTATATGAGCATTAAAACTGCAATACTATGAAGAATAGAGAATAATGTGTTCTTACGCATTGCACGTATATGACATAGGTGGAAGAAATCACTGCTGCCGCCCGGTGTGGCCGAGCGGTTCTAGGCGCTACAGTCTGGACCGCGCGACCGCTGCGTTCGCAGGTTCGATTCCTGCCTCGGGCATGGATGTGTGTGATGTCCTTAGGTTAGTTAGGTTCAAGTAGTTCTACGTTCTAGGGGACTGATGACCTCAGAAGTTAAGTCCCATAGTGCTCAGAGCCATCTGAACCATTTGAAATCACTGCTATTTGAAACGTAATGCAGGATAGGCTGCAAAGTACTTGAGACACGTAACTCACATTTGGACAACATCACACTCAAATGGACGCTTTCCCTCATAAGTTTACAATTAGTGTAATAATCATGTCTCTCTATTGTGCTTGCACTGATGGTACATTGGGCTCATTAAGTTTCGGTACAGTTACAGGCATAACTGTAACGAGGGAATATATAAAGCAGTTACCATGAAAGTAGCGTATGTTTTTACTGCAGTAATGTTTCATAAAATTGTCACGCGCAAAACGCCAGCGCTTCAGTCGACTTATGTCGCTAGTAAGTTGTAGACAATGCATGTTCATGATAAAAGAAACTGTGTTTTCGTTTAAATCGAACGACGTCGAAATATAGTGTATGGACGAGCTGGAATGTAGGCTCAGAGCTACATGTGTCCTGCTGTGGTGTACATGCTGCAGCAACAGTTTATTACAAAAGTTTCGCTACGTAAAAGTCTTATCTAAAGTATAACAAACTCTGCCCTGTTAGCCAATATTCGTTGTTACCAACTGGAAAACATACGTCCTCGAGTAGTTACGATGCTCACTTGCTGCTGCAAGAAAAAGGAGTAAGAATGAAGAAGATTTACCTTCCCATCGCTGGTGAGTTCATTAGAGATTTGGCCTTGTCCTTTTGTAAGGAACAATCCTATCATTTGCCTTAAATAATTTAGGGAAATCACACAAAACCCAGATCTCGACGAACAGACGAGGATGAGAGCCACCGTCCTTCCGAATGAAATTCCATTGTCATAAGCCACAAAGAGAGTGAAATAATCCAGTTCTGTTCGCAAAATTCTTCAACATCCAATTCATTGTAAGAGACGGCTACGTGATGAGAAATTCATTGATGTATAACGTCAGAGATAGTTAAATATTTCACAACAAAAGGGACCTCATAAAGACCCATTTAGATGAGTTACGCAGCACGTGATCTGTTGTAGTCATGTGATGCCTGTGGCGGCACTGGCTAGCTCGCTGCTCCTGCTGTCATAATGCTAATCCACAGTGATGTCTTGTTTCCGAATTTATGTTTCGGAAAATGGCTTACAAAAGATGCGTAGTACCAAACTGTACAAACACATGTATAAAATCTCCTGAAAAGTTGTTCCAGAGAATGAGAAGGTGTGTAAAATGTGGTTGCACGGTATCGGCATGTTGTAACCACGTCGACGCAAAAGTTCACTAACTTATTAAAAACGTCTTGCACTGTCAAATTAACATTAATTTACCTCGGAGGCATGCTTTCCCATTGTTACAAGAAAGGAAAGCTTCGTCAGCGAAATTAAACTCTCAGTGAAAATTGTCCATTTACCCTACTTTACCCAAAGTATTCGGTAGCTCAGTTGTTAGAGCGCTAGACCGTTGAATTTTATAGATGTTGTTCATACAACGCTGGCTCGAATTCACCCTGAAAGAATACTTTAACTTATATATGAGAACCAAATCACAATTACAAAACTTCACAATGGCCAGCAACATAATATTATTGTGCTTTCCGTGATGTTTATATGTGCTTATATTTTCAATCGCTGTTCACACGTCACGTTCATAAAGATATTTTCTAGTTAATGTCACCACACACTTTTTATTACAAACAATGACTTTTTTTAAATCTTTGTACTGTCCAGCTAGGATCCTTGTCGTTTAAACTTTTGAAGTTTCATCATATTACATCAAGATGAAGTAACTCTTCTTCAGACACTGACATAATTTACACTCACAAACATCATAGCCCTTACGGTTGTGTTACCCGCATGTTGCGCATGCTTTATATCTCTCCGTATAAAAAATCCTTGTTGTGCTGCGGGCCTATGGTAAAATATTCACCACTAGCAATGCTTCCCAATAAAGTAAACTGTTTGTTGGCAAATTAAATACATTTATCCTCTAATGTTCATTTCTCAGACTAAGACTAATACGAAGCTGTATATAAGACATCCCACCACCCGCCAGGGTAGCCGAGAGCGCTAACACGCTGCTCCCTGGACTCGGGTAGGCGCGCCAGCCCCGGATCGAATCCGCCCGGCGGACTGACGACGAGAGCAGGTGCGCCGACCCGCCTGGATGTGGTTTTTAGGCGGTTTTCCACATCCCGCTTGGTGAATACCGGGCTGGTCCCCACGCTCCGCCTCAGTTACACAGCTCGCAGACATCTGAACACATGGTCGTGCGGTAGCGTTCTCGCTTCCCACGCCCGGGTTCCGGGTTCGATTCCCGGCGGGGTCAGGGATTTTCTCTGCCTCGTGATGACTGGGTGTTGTGTGGTGTCCTTAGGTTAGTGAGGTTTAAGTAGTTCTTAGTTCTAGGGGACTGATGACCATAGACGTAAAGTCCTATAGTGCTTAAAGCCATTTGAACCATTTGAACCAATATGAACACATTCACACTATTTCATGGATTCCACTAGACACAGAGAGTTGGGGTACACTAATACCGCCCTGCGGGTTACGGGGTGGTGGCAGGAAGGGCATCCAGCCACCCCTTAAACTTCACATGCCAAATCCGATTAACCATGGCCGACCCTGCGTAACCGTGGGACAAGGCGCAAGCTATATATATATATATATATATATATATATATATATATATATATATATATCCCACCATCAAAACAACTGTTACAAACAGTTCTTGATAACGCTATTTTCGTATTTCGTGTAAAACTTCTAAAACAAACGTATGATCCTTCGAACATGTGACCTCTTCATCCGGGGAGTCAGTTGCGCCGTCGACCGATTGCTCATATATACCTTTCTACTGAGTGTGATCTATACTGGAAATATGCACGAAGGTTTGCCGAGAATAATTTTTGATAGATACAGATCTACTTGCAAAAATTCTTTACTTCCGTATTTTCGAGCGAGTTGAATGATATTGCAGGAAGCAGGGAAAAGAATGTCCCTTCTCGCACACATCGCCGATCTAAACGTGTGGAGCATAAACGCATTAACTTTTGCAAAATTTCCGCTGCCAGTGGTCGCAAAAATCCTTTCTATTGTTACTCAAAAGTTATAATTGTGTTTTCCATCACTAAATAGCTAAACTATTTGCAGACAAAGTACATAAAAAGTTGTAACTTCGTCAAACATTCCTATAATACACATATAGCTTCGACTTACTCCTAGTTTGTGACGTCACCAGGGCTTCTCAAATAACAGAGCGTTTTCTATCTCGTGGCCAAATCTTGATCTTTAATGATTTTTACATTTTAATTACATTAAAATAACGTATACTTTGTGAGCATATTGATCGAAATGCTATTTGAGTGTTACGATCAGTCAGAATAACAACAATCCGAACCGTATTTTTAACTTACGAAAATAGCCTACTCACGGAGGTCCAGCGTGGACAACAGTTATCGTATAGCAGAGAAACTTGTTAGATATGCTAATGCGTTAACATGGAACCGATTTACGACGGGATAAAGTTAGTTCCAATTTTGGTCACCAGGTGCAGATTAGGCGCTGTACAGCATCTCGACGACGTCTCCTTTGCTCACATTGAACAAATTGTGTAAGTATCAGTTAATAATAAAACCAACATTATATATTTCTCACTTGTTTGATGTTTCTGCCCACATCCCGTTCCTAACGCATTACGTAATACGGGAACATTTCTACACGTCTTTCTTGCATTCACAGCATCATTTTTGCACCTGGTGGCCAAATTTAGAACTTATTTTTTCCCATCGTAAATGAGATCCGCATTAACGCATTAGAATATCTACCAAGTTTCGCTGCCAGACTAGACTAACAGACCACACTTGACTTTACAGTATACTAAATTGTTCGAAACCTTCTGTCGGCCACTGTGGCCGAGCGGTTCTAGGCGCTTCAGTCCGGAACCGCCCTGCTGCTACAGTCGCACGTTCGAATCCTGCCTCGGGTATGAATGTGTGTGATGTCCTGGCGTTAGTTAGGTTCAAGTAGTTCTAAGTCTAGGTGACTGATAACCTTAGATGTTAAATCCCATAGTGCGTAGAGCCATTTGAACCATTTTTATCGAAACATTCAATCTCAGTATTCCTGTCCTTTATCTCTGAGTGGTGGCGTTGATGGTCGTGGGGACGAAAGGACGGGAGGTGAAGGCTACTGTAGTAGTTATATTGATGACGAGGGGACGGTGGATAATAAAACACAAATACTTGATGGAAGAGCAGTATAGGGAAGAAGGAGAGCAATATTTAAAGATTGCAGGCATCTCATGTTGACTATGTGTACTACAGTAACCTACATGAAATGACCAAACCTTTATTTGTCCTGCTTGTGTTGAAGGTGGCTGACACAGCCTAACAACAGTAATATAATATCTACTGACGCGACGTAGAAGATGTAATTAAGAGCTGTTGAGCTGGGCTAGCAATTCGATGCGCGACCATTTGGTCTGCCGAGGGCTGTTGGCAAACGAGGTGCACTTAGCCTTTGGGAGACAGACTGAGGACCTACTTGATTGGGAAGTAGCAGCTCCGGACTCGTAAACTGACATACTGCCGTGAGAGCGGTGTGCTGACCACATGCCCCTCCATGTCCGCATCCAGTGAAGCCTGTGGGGTGAGGATGACACGGCGGCCGGTCGGTACCGTTCGGCCTTCATCGTCTGTTGGGGCGGAGTCTAGCTTAATTTGGTTTGCACAGTATCGACGGATTTGGCATGGTTAATTTAAGGGGTGCCAGGATACTCTTCCTATCACCAACCCGTTCCTCCCTTCTGGACGAAATATGTGTACACCAACTTCCTGTGTGTATTGTCATTCATGTGAATGTGGGCGAAAGTTTTCTTAATATTAGCAAATCGTGTAACTGAGGTGGAACCTGGGTACCAGCCTGGTATTCACCTAGTGGGATGTGGCAGACCAAATAAAAGCCACATCCAGGTTGACCGACGCACCGAACACCGTATTTAGTCCGCCAGGCAGATTCGA
Source organism: Schistocerca serialis cubense (assembly GCF_023864345.2). Taxonomy (NCBI): domain Eukaryota; kingdom Metazoa; phylum Arthropoda; class Insecta; order Orthoptera; family Acrididae; genus Schistocerca; species Schistocerca serialis. The sequence continues at coordinate 152,381,267 of NC_064640.1, forward strand.
TCTGTGGCCGGCGCAGCTCCCTGCACCGGGAGGGGTGCTTTACCACACACTGTGGGTCAGAAATATCGTCGAATAATTAATTACTAATAATGCTAGATGACACTGCATAACAATCGAAAGTATGTGTCTCCGACATTGAACAATATCCTCTTGTATTTTTTTGTCAACAGTGCTGAGCAAAAATTATTAACCACCGAGGAATAGTTCTTGGAAGTAGGACAGCTTCATTCTTCTTTTTGCTGCTTCTTAACCTTTATTATTTAGTTCTGAAAACAAACGTTTTGTTCCTAAGATGCTTAAGGTAAATGCTGGGATTGTTGTTTCGTAAAGTGCTGCTTCCTTGCCTATCATTCCTCAAACTTAGCCCTCGCTCTGCAAGAAGGCCCTTGTTACAGATGGCACTGTGTGAAGTATGTGTGCGAAAGAATCTCAAGCACAGGCCACAAACCTATAAAAAGTTTCTCTCAATGCTGTTCCAGGAAGGTACTAGCGTCGTTGTATGATCCATTTGGAGTTTTCGTCTGCAGAGTAACAACATCGTACAATGGAAATCGTAGAAGGAAAGTATGAACATTTAAAAGTCAACAAGATATTGAATTTTGTCGCTATCAGGATAGTTAACTTGAATCAAGATTTCGCAGAAGTGGTTGTAGGCAATAAAATTCCTGACAAATGAGTTTCTCTTAACGACGTAAGAGTGGAGGCTGTGATGAGATGGCAGTCTGGGCACGTCCCGAAAGCCAATAAATTAAACAATTAATTTCCGTAGTTTGCTATTCAGGTTTAGTTTGTACGCTGTTGACAATTTTCGGCTTCACGTTTGAAGTAATCTCGGTTTGTCCTTTCGGATTTATGTGCTGTTTGCAGTAGTAAACTCGCTCTTTTCGGCCACTTACATTTTCTTTTAGCCAAGAAAGTGCCTAGTTCCACTCCCTCAGTTAGGTAGTGAGTTACAAAACTGTCCGGGTCGATTCTGATTTTTCTTCAAAAGAACCCGTTTCCTGACTCAAGGTTTGTCGCGCAGCTGTACATTCCTACACGCCCGAGTGAACAGTATGTCTGTCCTATCGGGCAATGGTCGCATGATGCCGATGGTGAAACGATAAACCGCCGTCTCGACAGACTGCCATCAGGTCGCTCTCGAATCTTGTTCTTGGACTTTTTCGTTATTACACGAGGCATAGCACTTTTTTTTTTTTCAAACAAACAAGATTCAAGTACCTTTCCCAAATGAGTATGCTGCTGCGTAATGTTTGAATACACAGGGTGTGAACGGTAAATTTTTACAACTTACTACAGTGGTGTCTAGGAAGTCGAAATGAACAGTTTTATGAAAGACACTTGTGGTCTACTAAGTGAGGAAAGTACAGCCCTACAAAACCTCGTAAGCAACAGCCCATGCGGGTTGCTGGAGATTTTCATATTCCCTTGCTATTATTAGTCCTAGAGCAAAAAAATGAATAGGAAATTTTTATAAGAAAATCGATGTAGTTAATTTGTGCTCTGGGATTTGATTTCATTAGAGACCGCAGTTTCCGAGTTATTCAAGAGAAAAGGACAAAAGTGGCCCTCAGACACATCTCTAACCACTGCATGTAAGTGAAAAATTGATGTTTAGGACCGTGTAGCTCAGTATCTGAAGTTGTTAGAATTTTTCTCAATCACATAATGTAAACGGAAAACAGTCATTTCTGGAACTGACGAATTTCTATAGTATTTTGTACATACTTCGCCGAAGATGCTGTGAACAGGATCCACAAATGACACATTGACCCAAATGATGTAAAAAAGCGATACAATAGCCTTGCACTGGGACCGCCAGTGGCCAAATCGAGCGTCTCCAGCACAGCCAGAGGTCTTCACCTGCCCAGGGACTTCCCACACGGCTGGCCTACACCAACTGGCAGACATTCCCCTGTTGCGGGACCGGTTCTGCCAACAGGCGTGTGGTTTCTGCGCCAAGTGAGGGCGATCCATCAACGTACTGATCCCTGTGCTAGATACCGGAGTGCACCGGTGAGACCGGCTACGAAAGGAAGTGTTACATCTCGCCAGGATATGTGAACGTCCAAAGACATAAAAAGTGTAAAGTAGAGGAAAAATCGATATCCTAGGGTTTTTATATGTTTTGTGTACTTCTTTTCCGTAGTGTTTTGTAAGTGAACCCAAAAGGATCTGAATGGAGTCCATAGTAGCGGAACAGTCCCCAACGAAGAAACAAACGATGACGAAACAATCACAACACATTAACGATTTGGAGACATTGTCTCTCTGAACAACGAATTATTAAAGAAGAGACAGATTGACAAGTTTAAGAACTTTGGAAAGGGCCAGACCAAGTCACGGAGGGGTTATAGTTATCCATCCTTAAGCTCTAATGGCATGTTTGCAAGGTTCTAATACCTGTCAGTACAGTAATTCTTGTCAGGGATGTAAAGCTACCTCGAGATATTTTTCGTGTAACTGCGCAAGAAGAAAACAAATGCTGACCGAGGACCAGACCACATGGACCTAGCAACAGATAAACGCCAGGTCACCTTGTAGACTTTGACAGAAAGTAACCAACTTCAAGCCAACCTCTTACACCCCTACAGCCGCCGCAGACTTTGGAATAATTTCGACGGCGAGACAACTAGAAGTCGGAGCACAGCCGCGGATTGGGAATGTCCGCAGCTTGTGGTCGTGCGGTAGCGTTCTCGCTTCCCGCGCCCGGGTTCCCGGGTTCGATTCCCGCCGGGGTCAGGGATTTTCTCTGCCTCGTGATGACTGGGTGTTGTGTTATGTCTTTAGGTTAGTTAGGTTTAAGTAGTTCTACGTTCTAGGGGACTGATGACCATATATGTTAAGTCCCATAGTGCTCAGAGCCTTTTGAACCATTTTTTTGGATTGGGAATGATGGGAAATGAAATTGGCAGTGTCCTTCTCAAATCATCCCAGCATTTCCAAAGCGATTTTGAGAATCAATGGAATATCTCAGGCCATATGGCGGCACGAAGATTTGATCCACGGTCCTTCCAAATACGAGCCCTACAGAATTTCAATTGGAACATAGAGTGTACGATCGTAACCAATTTTCATAATCACAGGGTATCGCAAGGGACACATCCAGTATGTGATTTTTTAAAATCCTAATGTTTATAACTAATCAGCCATACTCGACGCTGTTCTAATCGTTGCTACTGTAGCGTGTTACATAAACACTGCAAAAACAATGCTGCAGAGAATAGGTCCTTTGCTTGAAACACGGCTTCACGTGGATGTTTCAGCAAGTTCAGGGTTGTTATGTTTAAACTTTCGCTACTTGATGCAGTGTAGACGGAAAACTATTTTCCTTGTGGGGGTACCCGACTTTAAACGAAAGATGCTCGGAAGTGTGTGCTGCAGGATTTGCGTTGCACACCATACCCATACGAGATGCAGGGTGAACAAATTGGTTGTGTCAATAAAAATCACATCAGTCATTACCTTGCAACTGTATGAAATGAAAGTTCAGCGAAAACAACTTTCTTGCAACGCCACAAAAACTGAGAATGGTTCTACATCCCAGATCATAAAATGTTTTGACTTTGAATGGGGTAATCAAGTCAATCCTGTTCGACACAAAATGATTTTATTTTACTGTCGACGAGTTAAGTTCAAATGGCTCTGAGCACTATGCGACTTAACTCCTGAGGTCATCAGTCACCTATAACTTAGAACTAATTAAACCTAACTAACCTAAGGACATCACACACATCCATGCCCGAGGCAGGATTCGAACCTGCGACCGTAGCGGTCGCTCGGTTCCAGATTGTAGCGCCTAGACCGCACGGCCACTCCGGCCGGCTAATAATTAAATTTTAATTTTCTGATCCATATGCGATTTAGGCACTAGAGGATATCTGAAGGTTCCTTTAAATTTTAACAAATATCATAAAGATCACTCTTTTCCTTCCTTTTACAACGAAATTATCATTGTAATTCATGTGCGGCTATTTACAAGTACAATCGAATGGCTAAATGAATTAAACGATGGACAAGTGAGGTGGTGTAGTAGTTAGCACACTGGACTCTCAGTGGGGAAGACGACGGTTCAAATCCCCTCCGGCCATGCAGATTTATGTCTTGCCTGATATTCATAAATTACTTAAGACAAAGATATTGTCAATATCCTTCTCTATCCTTCCCTAATCCGATATTGTGCTCTGTCTCTAATGACCACGTTATCGACCTGACGTTAAAAAGTAATCTACCTTCCTACTTACACAGCAATAGACAGTAAAGGATTTTTCTCTAAAAAGTAATAATATTATGGACTTTCAATGTACAGTAAGTGTCTAGAAGAACAAAATTTTGTCAGGAAATTTAATTAGTTTTCACTAATAAAGTTTGACGATATTTCAAATCTAATACGTAGTTTTTCATTTTCCTGATGCACTGTTTGAAACAAAATTCATTTTACTAGAAAAAAAATTGGCGCCTCAGATTTGTTTTATACGTTTTTCAGTGTATTTGCAATTCTGGAGGATCGAAAATTGCAAAGCCTTTTATCGTATTCCCACAAGAATCCCTGTTGGTAACCCCTTCCATCGTCTTTATCACTAGTTTCTGAAATTTAAATTATTGTTTTGATAACAATACTTCTCCAGAATATAACACCATACTGTAACAACTAATGCATATTTCCATAGGAAGCATAGAACAGTTTCATCGTTACACTGGTCCCTCAGCAATACAGTATTTACTAAAACTTTTGCTCAGTAGTTCAACATGTTGTTCCCACCTTCCAAAGAAATATAATTAACCTCATAGAAACTTAGTGTAAGTTGTTTTTTGCGACAGTGAAGATCCTGGCTTTTGTGTTTATGTCTCTAAAGCTCACCTATACAGTTTTCTTCTTATGTAATGCCACATAATTGTCTTCAAACCGTATTTATGCTTTTCCTGTTGTCACAGCGATCTTTTGCTGTTATATTACTGAATTTTGTTCTTTAGTAATTAGGCTAGTATGCTTTCGGCAAATTGCATGATAAACCATTGAGGAAAATCAAGTAAAACACACGGCCTAAGAGAGAGCCCAGTAGTGCTCCGATACTGTCTTCCCTGTACAATGAGAAGTCACTTTAATATTTATGACAAATTTCTATCAGACATTACCTTCCAGAAAGATACAAACCAGTTGCAGGCAACTCCAAGGATACCTTATAATTTCCTAAGGGGGATATGACGATTGATCAGATTAAAAGCTTTAGATAGGCCTAGACACAGCCCACAGTTGAATTCCACTTGGTCTATAGCATTATTGACTTTGTTTCCTCAGTAGACTTATTTTCCTGAAATCATTTTTACCGTTAATAACTGTTTTATTTTTGTACTCAAAAAGTAAGATATCCTTTCATGCATGACTCATTAAATTATTATTAGTAAAGGAAGGTAACAGTGGGACTGGTATGTAGATGTCAGTGTCTTAGGTATGATTCTCTCTGTAAAGTGGCTGAACTATTTTTTTTTAAATTGTTAGGAATATTCGTGTGCTAAATGATACATTGATTATGTGATTTAGTCAGAGTCTATTTTACTTGAGTTTTGATTAGTAACCTGAACTGGAATAATATCAGGATCACAGGATGTTTTACTTTTCTTTCTATATGAACGTAAGACTTTCATTTTGGAATACTTTCGCACAATTGTTTGTTTTACACTGGTTTTTTTAATTAGATTTATTAACAATCATTGCATAGTGTTGATTAAATATATTAGCATTAAGTAACACTGACTTCTCAGATAACATGCGGTAAAGAAAGACGAAAGATTTTTCAATATTTCCAAAAAAATTTATTGAATTTCAGAACCAAGCTAACTTTTCTTTCTCATCTCATTTCAGTGGTCCGAATACAGATTCTGTTCATTAAAAGACTTTCAGAGGATGTTCAAACTACAAGAATTGATGGAAGGTAAATATCTAAGTTCCTTTACTGTTGACATTAGTGGACAAAAATGAAAATTTTCGCCGATGCACTGCATTCGGAGCTGATACCTTTCACCTAATATCTGACACTTGAGTGTGAAGGCACTGAACAAAGAAAGAGTAAAGAAAAAAGCTCTTGTCACGTCGTTTTCCCTGCTACATTTAATCAAGTTGAACATCCAGCGATCGAGTCGTGAAGATATCGGTGAGCCTATTAGGCCCTTGGGAAGACAAGGCAGTCTTGGGTTTGCTACATCGGCATCATTAGGCTGCGTTGCGGGGCTGCGACCCGCGTGGTATCGGCGCGATAGATCTCCTCCGGGAGCATCAGCTTCATCCCTTCCTCGCTGAAGCACGACGCGTTTTTGCAGCCATAAATTTCTTTTAAGCGCCGGCGGTGCACTTTTTTAACCACTGTGGCTGAGTCTTAAGACAGCTTAGCGCTTTATGGCTGCTCTCGCACGGCCCTGACATCATATTGTTCGCAGCGTATTGTTGCCCAGATTAAGCAGTACCTTACTTCTTTTCTGTGAGATGGATGTGCAAACTCTCAACCTCGGTACCATATAATGACACATGAAGTACCATGTCTTGAACGACAGCAAACATTCCTGTATTTCCGCAAAATTTCGAGACAATGGCTGGAACAGAGTGTATTGTGTAGAAATAGAATGAAAGAAATGTGATAATGATACTTGAGATAATACTACCCAGTAGAAAGATCGTTTAAATAAGTACTTAGTTAAACCTACGAATTTTCATTTATAAACAGTAAGTTATCGTATGTCTCTAAAGAATGAAGCATAATGAGAAGGCGGCCTGGGTGGCCGAGCGGTTGTAGGCGCTACAGTCTGGAACCGCGCGGCAGCTACGGTCACAGGTTCGAATCCGGCCTCGGGCATGGATGTGTGTGATGTCCTTAGGTGAGTTGGGTTTAAGTAGTTCTAAGTACTAGGGGACTCATGACCTTAGAAGTTAAGTCCCATAGTGGTCGGAGCCATATTTAGAATTTTCAGGTAACATTTCTTCACCACTAACGTAGTTATTAATAGACATTAAATCGTGAGCTGTCCGTGACTATAACTTATAGCTTAGGAATTATTAATTAATAATACTTTGTCATCAAATTTTATTTTAAATCACTGTCGAACGTGTTCCGGAGCTACAACTCTACTGTCAAAGACTAACGCCCACGGTATCTATACAGTCCTTGAAAATGGATTTTTGCTCCGACACGCGTTGGAATTTGTGACTAACGACGGTAGGTGTGTTGTTCGCAATACAGAAAAGGAGCAAAAAGTTATTATACACAGTAAAATGAGGAGTAGCGGTTACTGTTGAAGAGACTCTTGGCTTCACTTTTGAGGCAGCAGTTACGATTCATACATCTCGACATTGTCTTATATTTCTAAGATGAATTTTGTTGCAACATACTACGTTCGTCGTTGGTGGTAGATATTGAAGCACACCTCTAACCTCAACAGCAAAAGAAAGTCTGACACGACAGAAAATATAGAAAATGAGGTATATTTACCGTCATTTTCATTAGACTGCCATCATTAAAACAAATGGCTGAATACAAGTTCATATACTACAGAAAAAGATTTCAGGAGGACCTGTAACGGTACTTTAATTTCTCCTGTTAATAGGTGTTCTTCGTCGTTGTTGTTTTGTTGTTGTTGTTGTTGCTGCTGCTGTTGTTTTAATTACTGTTTTCAGTCTGATGACTTGATGATTGCTGATCCCCATGCTAATCTTTCCTATTCAGGTCCCATAATCTCTGCAGTAACTACTGCAACCTACATCCATCTGAAGATGCTTACTGTACCTAAACCATGGTATTCCTGTACAATCCTTACACCAAACGTATCCTCCCATTTCCAAACCAAATGTTACATGGTGATCCAGCATGAACCATGTATCGATGATAATCCCAATTTGCAAGTGGCTCAGTGTGTGATGTTTCTCTGTGAATGGTAGTAGGCCTACAAGTAGAAAGTTAAATTTTGAGGACATAAGTGAAGTATGTTCTAATATTTTCACTTAATATAAAACTTTTAATTTTTATCGATATTTATGGATAATCAGCTACACGTACAGCACATACTTGCTCATCTTTACATTACTCATACAAGTTTGAGAATATCCCGCACAGCCAGCCGTGAGTAAATATCTACTGCCTTCTGTACAGTAGAACATTTCATCTCTTAGGAGATGACAGTTTTGTGTCGACGGTGCCCCAGGTCCTATTGTTTAGACTGTCTGTCAATCGAGAAATATTATTCTATATTATATGGTAAATTGAACACTGACGAGTTTCTTTTATATGCTTTATGCTATGGTTAATCGCATGTGCCAGTGGACAGAAGACTTGTAAATCTATATCTAGCTGCGAAGCACATCCCTTTACCACTTACAAGGAAAGACCACTGCTGTTTTAAAGGTAGGTAATATATCACAGCTCACTGTTGGAACCACACGACGTTCCGTAACACACACCGTAAAGTCAAAGTAAAATGCTGTTTGTCTCATGACGAAAATTACCGCAACTGTGATTGTTTTACTGTCACATACGAAGACGCTACAGCGTCTAAACGTTTTTGATATTATTTTCGTCCCTTATATGAACTGATAATGATTAGTGCATATTTTGAATTCATGATGTTTTATGAAACACTTTCACGTGAGACAAACTGATTGTGGAATTGTCTGACTTAATCAAATATTATTCTCTCGTATTTAAGTTTGGTTAAATGTCAGAAGAATTGCGGTGTGAACCACCTGATTTCGACCCACTGAATATTTCCTAAACGGGTCTAGGTATAGTTATCGAAATGAAAGTTCCCAGAAAACGATTATGCGCTAACTGTCTGGTAATTTGCTTGTGTTGGTAATGCTGGTTTAGTTTTTATCTAGACTGATGTGGGGGCTAGTATGTTTCTGTAACGAAACGGCTTTAAGTTCAGTGACCCTATTCGTTACCGGTCCAGCGAAAGTTTTGCAGAATTACGTAGACATCTTTGTAAATACAGGTGCCAGAGCAGACGGCCAGAGGCTGTGCGTCCACCACAATACACTGTCTCCGTCCTTTTCAGCGATGTTTAGGCGTATATTGGATGAGAGACAACGTCTTACAAGTGCCTTAGCACTCGTATTTAGAAAACGGGTTCGCTAGATTTTCTTTAGTGTCCTGACAAATAAAAACTGATACATTTGTTAAAAATCTATAGTATCGTTTACCAAAAACTTGTATCAGTATCCGGAACCACTTAGGTAACATTCTGAGTGTCCATGTTAAGTGGTTAATCCTGCATGTATTTGAAGAAAAATGTTACGTCTCCTGAAGAGGAGTTTCATAGGTATATTTCCTATTTTAATGCAAGACACCAACATGAGACATCCTTCCTTCCTTTTGAAGTGGTCTGTTTATGGCAGCTTTAGCTTCAGATAAGGCTTTAAATATTTGAACAAGTGCAACATAATGAGACAATCAGCTCAAAGTATGTCGAGAATTTTGAAGTGAAGTTAATTGATCATTTTTTTAAAAATAGATGCACTTCATTCTTTTTTTAATGTAGCCGAAAGTAAAGAAACCGATAATAAATGGAAGTAATTCTGTAGGAGTTCAAAAATGCTACGAGCTTCTCAAGACACAAAGCGTTCGAGGCCGAGGTTATTGCCCGGGACAGCGCCATTAACTCGCGCTATCTCTCACCACCCATGTGACGAAGACGGAGCAACCAATCACACAAATGATGCGATTGCCCCACCATCCCTGTGTGTGTTTGTGTGTATGTATATATATACCTAATTGACATGGTGTCTCCTTTGTTTCCAGTTCAGCCGCATCAAATACTTAGGAACAATGGCACGATTTTCAGTCTTGTCTGTGTTGTTTGTCGCTCTACCTATTTGTTTCTCAATCTACTATGGTAAGTTTACTCTACTCAACAGTGAATAACTAGCGCAGTCAAGATTTTCAGGAGGCGTGTGTAACACCTTGTCTATCAAAGAAAGCTGATTAAGTCTTTGATTTTCATTAATGATAGTAAATTACGGTAAACAAGTGGAAAAATTAATCGTTTCTGTAATAATTATTTCAAAAATTGAGAACTTCTTTTTATTCAGTCCTTTAATAAATATCCGAAAGCAAAGTGAGGAAAAGTAATTCAATTTTTATGAAACTTCTGTATATCTTCCGTATTTGCTCCGCTATAATTTTTCTATAATTAACGTATTTCGGTAGTGCGTAAAGAACACCAATGAAGTACTTGACATGTAACTTTCGACAAGTACTTTGCACGCAACATAAAGTATACAAAATAAACAATTAGTTTTTACGTTAGCCTGAGGTAGGATATTTCCATAAGCTATATTACTTGTTAGTGTTAAATGCATCACTCGACTGTAATTTATTTGCATAATTTTTAATTATTTTCTCAAATAGTGTAGATCATTAGAAAGATTTCTATAATACCTACTTTTATACCGAAACTTTATCAAAAGTCAGATCTACCTAACGTTTAGTGCTCTCTGAGAATAGAGAGTACTAATATTTTTGGTTTAAGGTTTCAATGTAATTTCGCTTTCTGTGTTCTGTACTGACACTGGAAATGCTATCATTACTCCGGTGGGAAAAGGGCTACACTCTGTTGAACTATATCAGCTGCTCGCATCTGATGCTTGGTCTTAGAGTCTGTCATTGATTATGCCGTGAAGTATCACTCTCATTTCCACGCCTTGAAGCTTAATAATGTGTTATTCACTCCTTATACTTATAACAAAATATGGCATGTCGATCATTGTCGTTGTCTACCTAATTGTCATTGTGTAATTTTACACTGCAGATTCAGTTCCTTTTGACATTTTTTGTGCACACAGTGAATAACATACACTTTTCAGCTCAAAGTATTTACATATTGACAAGTGCAATGGAATACTTACAGCTAGATATTAATAATTTGAATGTTAGAGTTGCTATAAAACTATATTAAACGTTACACTGACATTTTACTGGTCAGGCTTCATCGCTGTATACATCACTTTATTAACAGCTATAACAGATCATTACTATTGTCACATGATAAATAATCACTGTAGGAATGGTTTCCTAAAAATCCAGAACTGCTTATATGAGGACTGGGTGGTAAGGATGTATTGGCTGTGTTACACTTGCTCCTTTCTTCGTATGTTTAACACAGAAGTAAATATTTTGATACACATTTCTCCGCGTAAATTTTTAAATTATTAGATTCTAATTCCCACTGAATTGTGACAACGAGTGTTTTTGGCGTGTTCGGCTATCAGGTTGCAGCAGTACAACGAACACATCGTAGCAGCTGAACAATAAAACCTCAATTGCCATGTATTTCTGTTTCGTAAAAGCGATTTGAAGTAAGTAAATAACAAGACCTTCAACGCCGTTTCATTCATTTTGCAAAAAGAAAGAATTGATGTACGTTGTAATTCCTATATCTTGCTTTACAATGGATCAGGCGGAAAGCGTAACTTAGACGGGAAAATGAGCAGGAAGAAAACCTGGAGAAAATTGGAATATTTCATCTGCTTGAGGTATATGTGATTTAGAAACGCATTTTACAGATTTCACCGTATAACAACAACATTGAAGACTATAAAATTGCTCAGAGAGTTGGTATTTTCTCAACTCATTTCTTATCTGAATTCAAGATATTCTGTACGGTAATGTAGCTATCATCTGTTCCACTGATGAGGAACGTCCGTTTAGATACTGGGACGTCTATGAATTCATTGCAGGAGTATAGACAAACAGTCTCGAGAAGTACCTTTGAACACGTTTCCTGAAAACATTCCGCACACAATGGATATGGTTTAAACCTAGTAGCTGCAAACAAACCTGACCTTACCGACGGCGTCAGTATGGAGACAGGGATTAGTGACCATGATGTCTTTTTAGCGACTATCGTTATTAAAGTTAATAAATCAACCAGGAAAGATAGGAGGGTATTTCTACTGGACGGAACAGATTAGCAGTTGTTAGCATCCCACTTGGACAATAAACTGACATGTTTCAGTTCCAGTATAATGGACGTACAACTATTATGGGGAGCCGGCCGAAGTGGCCGTGCGGTTAAAGGCGCTGCAGTCTGGAACCGCAAGACCGCTACGGTCGCAGGTTCGAATCCTGCCTCGGGCATGGATGTTTGTGTTGTCCTTAGGTTAGTTAGGTTTAACTAGTTCTAAGATCTAGGGGACTAATGACCTCAGCAGTTGAGTCCCATAGTGCTCAGAGCCATTTGAACCATTTTATTATGGGGAAAGCTTAAACAGATTGTAAATGATCCTTTGAAGAGGTAAGTATCGAGTAAGTAGATTGAGGACGGGAAGGATTTAACGGCAAAATGCCTTGGAAGCTGAGGAAGCTAAGGGTGATGCACTCTAGATTCAAAAGATAGCGGACAAATCACAACAGGCAAAAATTATTAGAAATTCGTGCTCTTGTTGAAATATCTATGTATGAAGCATACAACAACTACCACCGTCATAGTTCAATAGAAGATACTACAGAGAATCCGAGAAAATTCTGCCTCTAAATAAAATCGCTTTGGGGGTCTAAGGCTTCTATCATGTCGCCCGTTGATGTTGACGATGTGGAAGCACAAGATAGAAAAAGGAAATACGAAGTTTTAAATTTCACATTTAAGAAATGGTTCACGCAGGAGACTCGTACAAACATTCCGTGGTTTGACCATCGCACAGGCTCCTGTATGGAGGACATAGTATTTAGCATCCATGTCGTAGAAAAACAACTGAAAAAAGTGAAGAAGAATAAGTCGCATGTTCCGGATGAAATCCCATTTCGACATTACAAAGAGTACTCTGTGGCATTTGTGCAATGATATCAGAATCAAGTATCACGTATTCAAGCATTTCCGCCTGGTAGTGTACTGTTCACCATGTGATAACCATTAAAATACGTCCGGTTACAACTAGCCTCTGGTTGGACACACAATGGATAATGTATACGGAAGGGTAAAAAGTAAAAGATTTAAGCTGTGTAGCTCTAGACAGAACATAGTTCTTTTCTGCAAAAGAAGAAGAGTTCTAGAGATAAAGGAGACAGAGGCGTGGTTTCCACAGCACTTAGACTACTGTCTCCATATTACAGAATAGATACAATAATCCAAAATAATGAAACTACTCTCTATAAATGTAGCCGTGTGAAACAACCTTGGCGACCGGTACCCTGCTCTGGATCGAGCGTGCAGCACCAATTCCCAACCTCTCTCGTGAATGATTGCTGGATAGGTATACTTCTCACACATATCAATGAGACCATCAGCAGTTCCCTTTCGTGATACTTTTTGCTCGAAAAGTCAACTTGTGTTTCACGAATCAGAACCAAATCTTCCTCTTACTCAAATGTATGTTGATGATGCCGTTAATTCTGCCCTTGTTATCATGAATTCCTCTAACAATAACCTTAGAGCCTGAAGTTCAAAATTTCTCAGTTATCTGTTGAATTCTTGTTTGTGGTCAACATGAAAGTGGCAGTTCACGTGGAAGCTTTATTTCGAACTGGTTTTATAATTACTAATTTATTCTCATGCCTTATGAGTCAAAAAAAGACTCAAGCCCTCTATTCATCAGATTGAGTTCAGCAGAAAAATCTGCTTTAACACTGCGTGCGGACAAGTATGTGGTGCCTATCTTCAGGTGTCTCAATGTACATGCGTTCACGCGTTTTAATGCACACAAGTTCCGTGAAATCGGTGTGTTTCAAACACGCCTCGTGAATTTATGTTTTTAAATATATGCTTAACTTATGAAGTGTTTTTCTCATTATAGCCTTCAGTCCCAATACCTATTTGACGCAGCTCTCAACGCTAATTAATCCTGTGAAAGAGTTTTCATCTCTGCATAGGAACTGAAAAATGGTTCAAATGGCTCTAAGCATTATGGAACTTAACATCTGAGGTCATCAGTCCTCTAGACTTAGAACTGCTTAAACCTAGCTAACCTAAGGACACCACACACATCCATGCCCGAGGCAAGATTCGAACCTGCGACCGTGGCAGCAGCGCGGTTCGGGACGCACAATTCGTGGGCAATGTCTCCGGAATCATTTGCGCAAATGTTTGAGCACGGAAGTGTTTTGGAAAACCTTCCGGCAAAGTCTGCAGTGCCAAACGTAGTGGAATAATGGCACGAAAAGGCTGTGTAGCGAATAAGGACCATAACTATTCAAAAAGAGTTAGAATACCAAAAAACATTGCTCGAGTTAAAGAAAGCATGGAACAAAGTCCAACAATATCTCAACGGGAATTTCTAGATCGTCGTGTGGAAAAATAATGAAAAGAATCTGACACCTATTACATTTGCTGTTGCCTATGAGACGATCTTTCGCATGTTGGGTTCCTCAGGTTATTTCTGAGTGGAATGGAATCAGGACTTTTGGATGCTCAGATTTCCATTTCTTCAGATGAAGCATGGTTCAGTCTGTCAGAGTCCATGACCTCACAGAACATGCGCCATTATGCACAAGAAAATCGTCATTAGTACTTTGAAGAGCCGTTGCATAGTTTCAAGAATGACGTTTCATCAGCAATGTCTTGTGTCCGCCTTGGAACGCAATTCTTTCAGCAAACTGCTAGCACTAATCACTACGTCCAAGAAACTAGTTAATCCATATGAGTGTTTAATCGCAGAAAAAGAACTACTATACTGATATTTCAGCGAGAAGGAGCAACAGCTCACATGGCCTTGATAACGTCATCACGAGCGCATAATGCGTTCGGTGAGTAAAGGACAGTCAGAAGCAGCAGTGCTGTCTCCCGGCTGCCTATCGAGACAGCGTTAGTTCACCAATTCTGCATTTAGTCCAGTCGAATTGGGCACAGAACGGCCAAGCAGGGGAACGTTTTGCAGAAGATTTTTGACAATCTTTCTATATGTTTAGAGGGTGCTGAATCCGAATTATCAAAACCCACCGAAATTTCGTGCTGGCAATGAGCCAAAGCCGGCCGGTGTGGCCGTGCGGTTAAAGGCGCTTCAGTCTGGAACCGCGTGACCGCTACGGTCACAGGCTCGAATCCTGCCTCGGGCATGGATGTGTTTGATGTCCTTAGGTTAGTTAGGTTTAATTAGTTCTAAGTTCTAGGCGACTGATGACCTCAGAAGTTGAGTCGCATAGTGCTCAGAGCCATTTGAGCCAATGAGCCAAAAATTGAAGCAACATAAAAAGGAGATATTGTTGGTTTTTCTCTTATAGCTCGGAAACAACGCAATTCTCGGCAAAGCTGGAAATGTTTCCAAGTAGAGAAGATAAATTTTCAAATAAAACAGGTCAGAGTGACATTTTCTTCTGCCCACCCACATGACTTGTAGCGCGTGTTGAACTTAGTGCGCCGGCCGGAGTGGCCGAGCGGTTCTAGGCACTACAGTCTGGAACCGCGCGCCCGCTGCGGTCGCAGGTTCGAATCCTGCCTCGGCCAAGGATGTGTGTGATGTCCTTAGGTTAGTTAGGTTTAAGTAGTTCTAAGTTCTAGGGGACTAATGACCTCAGCAGTTAAGTACCATAGTGCTCAGAGCCATTTGAACCATTTGAACTTAGTGCGATTTCAAAGCTGAGAAGAGGGCCATCTCAGGACCTACCACATTGCACCCTAACCGTATTTTGTTACACATCCATTGCCTACTTCCATCCACCAGTAGAGTCACGGTGTTATTAGACTGGTTGGTACTTAACGCTTGCCGTGATGGAGGTTTAAGATGTTTGTAAGTTGACACTGACCTTCCCATCATGACGGGGAAGACCGTTCTATGTATTGGTCTCCTGCACCAGCAGTCGTGTACGAGCTGGCCATCGTATGGCACCTTAGAATATTCATTCGACCGGTAAAGTCAGTGTAAATATGTAAAATAATTATAAATAATGATTCCACTGAGAAGCGTGTTCTGTGTGACGGTGTACTGAACGATAGCAGAAAAGTGTTACTTAGGCCAAAGTGGGCTTGAAGAATCTCTTGAAGCAAGTAAGAAACGGAAGGATGGGATGCTGCCATTTGTGAGGGGCAAAAACGGTGGTTGAGGTTTATGAACCATGTCGAAAAAGTACACTAAAGAAAGATTTAGGAGAACGAGCAAGCGAGAAGGTCCCACAAACACAGTTCTATAGAAACAATCTTCAAAGAAACAATGATAACACAGGTCGCTCAGGAAAACTTGCTCTCTATTTCTAAGAACAATGACCTCAGTTCTAAAGCACGAACTGGCCAAAGCAGGCATAACTTCCAAGCAAGATGTGGTAGATATTGTTACATTGGCTATCAACGAAGCACTACACATTCCACCGTCGTAGTTGTTACTACAGACATGGAACTACCTTCTCGTCGTTCTAACAGGCCTCAATCAACAATGTACACTGATCAGCCATAACACTATGACCACCTACCTAATAGCCTGTATGTCTTCGTGGTGTGGAAGCAATGAGGCCTTGGTAGTCGCTCGAGAGAGTTGGCTCCACATCTGTACACACAAGTCACCTATTCCCGTAAATCCGGGGAGAGGGGCGATCAGCTTTGACGCCATATTCAGTCACATCCCAGAAGTGTTAGATCGGGTTCAGAACTGACGAGTTGGTGAGCCAGCACATCAATAGGAACTTGCCACTGTGTTCTTCGAACCACTCCATCATACCCCCGGCCTTGTGATATGATGCATTATGTTGTTGGAAAATGGCAGTGCCGTCGGAAACATGATCGTGATGAATGGGTGTACGTGTTCTGTAACCCGTGTACAATACTCCTTGGCCATTATGGTTCCTTGCCCGAACTCCACTGGACCAATGGATGGCCTCGTGAATGTTCCCCAAAGCATAACGGAGCCGCCGCCAGCCTTTCTCTATACCGCAGTACGGGTGTGAAGAAGATGCTCCCCTGAAAGATGTAGGATTCACGCCCTCCCATCTGCATGATAAAGAAGGTATCGTGATTCATCAGACCATAAAGTGCTCAGCCACTGTGCCAACGTCCACTGATGATGGTCGCGGGCCCATTTCAGTCGCAGCAGCCGATGTTGTATTAAAATTGGCACATGCATGGGTCATCGGCAACGGATGCCCATCGTTAAGAGTGTTCAGACACATTTGTAGTCTGCTCAGCATTAAAGCCTGATGTTAAACCGGCCACAGTTCACCACCTGTCCGGTTTTACCAGTATGCCAAACCAACGTGTTCAACATCTGTAATGACGGGTGGAAGCCCAATCCCACGACGTCTGGACGTCGTTCCACCTTGCTTGAAGAAACTCACCACAGCACTCCTGGAACACCCGACAAGTGGTGAAGTTTCCGAAATGCTCGTACCGACCCTCCAGGCCATTGCAATCTAACCTCGGTCAAGCTCAGATAGATCGTGTGCCTTTCCAATTCTACGCACGGACAGCACGCTCACTGACACCACATGCACCATTCGTGTGTCTGTCTTGATCAGTGTAATGTAATGTTGGTGAAACGAGACAGAGGGAAGATCCCAGAGCAGTTTTGCTCTCTTCATGGTATTGTATCTCGTTCGAAAGAATATCCTGGTTTTCCATGCAGTCAGTGCTTGTGACATTACTTCTGGTCTTTACAATCGTGGCCAAGTTAAATGCATGACTACACTGAAGAAATATCCTGAATTTGAAAAGGACATACAAATATTTAAATATCCAGATGCAGACAAGAAGCCATTAGCAGAGTCTAATAAACGATTCCCCATTAAGCTGCATGGTGATGTGCGAGGAGAGTCTCTGATTGACACCAGGTAAAGAAACTACATCAAATCAGCATTCAGAACAACTACCATCATCGCCTCTCTGCGACCAACTGAAGATGCTGCTGCCCAGAATTTTCTCCGGATGAATCACCAAGGACAACAACGACTGGGCAAAAACAAAAATCCTGACTTAGATCGCATGGAAATTCAAAACTGGGTGTCGTGTCTACTTTTGTAGCTGCTCGAAGCTCTGCATGAACTACGATACAATTTGTGAGAATATCGGCCACTTCGATTCGCAAGTCTAAGAAGAAACCGTGTTGGAAATAGAGGAGGAACAGAAGAGCGAAACGAAGATTGCTGTTATTATAATTTACTGTTGACAAGCCTCATGACCTTATTATTGTAGCAAAGACTGTACCATTTTTCGACTCTAATTTTATTACAATTATAATAGGTAAATAATTATTTACCTGTTATCTGGATTGGACTCAAATTAGTCATCATATTATCTTACTTAGCTGTAACGCAGTATCAAGGAAAGACAAGGGCAAGGGGCACGAAGCACGAAGAGGATGAAAATACTAGGAAATTTCCTCATAATTATTATGTTAATATCATAATATTAGCATAATTATTATTGTTTTCAAATGCCAAATAAAGCATAATTATAATGTCGTTTACCTTAGTTATTTGTACACCTGTTAATTGTAGGACTGTGAAAGCTATCTACGCCATTTGCATATACATCGCAGCATACTGAAGGATTAGGAGTTCGGTTTTGGTGGTGTCGCCCGAAATTACGCTAATTTCAACACGCGCTACATGTCATACGATTGTCTGACGAAAAGTTTCACGAAGACCTATTTTGTGGAATATTTTATGTTCTTTATTTCCATAAATAGTCAACTTGGCCGAAAATAGTGTCACTTCAGAGCTACAAGCGAAAAACCTTAAAGGGCAATTTTTTCGAATTTTTCCCATTTTTGATCCATTTCTGACCAAAAATTTTGGTCAGAGTTAGAAGATCCTGATTCAGCACCCTCTAAAACGTATAGAAGGCTTGTCAAAGAAACTTCTACAAAGCTTTCCATTAAGAATCATCGTTTCAGTGGACTGATTACCATATTAAGATTCTTTAATATCTCAGGATGTGTCCTCTCAAACTCTTTTTGTCAAGTTTGCCCGTAAATTACTTTTCTGCTCTATTCTATTCTGTATTCTACTGTCACACAACACTTCCGTATCTTCTGTTATCTCCTTCTGTCAACACTGCTCGTCGTCAACTCGTCAACTTCCACACGAGGCAATACCTCAGACGAATACTTCCATACAGAACACCTAAATTTAGATTCTATGCTAACACACTTTCATTTCTCAGGAATGTGGTCTTACTATTGTTTGTCTGCATCTGTTATACTCGTAATTTTTAGCATTGTCCACCATTTTGTTGTTCATGTAGCACATGAAGCACTCAGTTTTCTATAAAGTGAGTAGGTACAGTAATGAAAGAGGTACCCTGTCTAGTTATAATCTGAACGTATCTGATTATTTTCAGACGGAGAGGAATTTCTCCAAAGGGACCCCAAGGACCTAAGTGGCTCGGAATACGACCGACCAGTATACGCTATCTTCACTTCAGCCGAAGAATATGATAAATATACATCTTTATTGGAAGATGGAGGTATTCGTGCACTCGATTCTGAAGAAGTGTCTGCACCAGAGCTGAAGGTAAAACAAGAAACTACTTTTTCTATGTGATTTCCTTTTACCCTCTCTTTTCTTTTGGTCTTTAACTTTGTGATTTTTATTCTTTTGTTAAACGGAAACAGCTATGTTTACAATTTTTGTCATAGCCGATTACAGGTCGTGCTATAATCGAATACAGATATTTCTCTTTCACCCCACAGAAAACAGGAAAAAATTTGCCTCTCCTTTCAGACCCTCCTCCTCCACCACACATAAGTACAAAAGTAACCACTGTAGAAACAGCGGAATACTAAACTTCATACACACACTACAACACAAAGAAAAGACTGTCCTCTGATGAACAAAATATGAGCGTATGGAATATCGCACCATCTGTGTGATGGGTTTGAAGATTTTCTACAAAACAGAACATAGCATGTCATTCGCAATGGAGAGATGTCTTCAGACGTAAGACTGACTTCCAGTGTACGCCAGGGGAATGTTATAGGTCCACTATTTTACACAGTATATGTAAATGATACAGTAGACTAAATCTGAAGTTCCATCAGGATTTTCACGCTGTTGTTTACAGAGAAGTAGCAACCTTAGAAAATTTTAACGAAATCCAGGGAAGACCTATAGAAGACCAACGCTTGGCACACGAAGCGGCAGTTGACTCTGAACGTAAACAAATGTAACGTGTCATGTACACATAGATACAAAGAGCCATGACTACATAATTACATGACTGCTGAAAAATCGCCGGAAGCACTAACTTCGATGAAATATCTAAACATATGCTTGCGAAGCGATATAGAATTTGGAAATTTGTGGTAAGGTCTTATGGGACCAAACTGCTGAGGTCATCGGTCCGTAAGCCGCCACACTACTTAACCTAACTTAAACTAACCTACCCTGTGGACAACACACACACCCATGCCCGAGGGAGGACTCGAAACTCCGATGGGGGGAGCCGCACGGACCGTAACAAGGCGCCTAACACCCCGCGGCTACCCCGCGTGGCGAAGCGATTAGAAGTGGAGCGACAGCATTAAATTAATCCCAGCAAACGCGGATGTCAGACTGAGATTCACAGGAAGAATCCTCAGGAAATGTAATCCATCTACAAAGGAGATGGCTTACAACATCCTCGTTCGACCAGTACCTCAACACTGCTCACCAGTATGGGATCTATACCACACAAGATTTTTGGATGCAACAGGAAAGATTCGTTACAGGTTGATCTAGTAACGATGAATGTATCAGGAAGATGAAGGCAGATGCTGCAAGAGTTTTGAATCACGCCGAGGTTTACTGTAGAAAACTGTGAGAATGCAAGTTCCTTGAGTCATGAAACATATTGCTTCTTCCTACGTATATCTCACAGAAAGACCATGAAGATAAAATAAGAGCGAATGGAACCCACACGGAGGCCTACCAGCAACTCTTCTACCCTCGAACCATTCGCGGTTACAACAGGAAAAAAAACAAGTGATAGTGGTACAACGTGGCTTGCGGATTATAGACATAGATGTAGAAGTGGAAAGACGACAGAAGCAGATACTACGACACTTGGCAGTTCTACTGACAGCCAACAGAGGCAGTAAACGTTCGATTTGATAAACGCCCAGATCATAGCGTGAAGTCGATAATGGAAAATGCTCACTACAAGCCCATACCAGGATTTATCGGGCTGCTCAGACAATTAAACTCATTCCCATTTCGGCATGGATATGAACAGAGGACCATATAAAATGGTCAATATAAAAAATCTTAAGATCTCCAGTAAATTCTCTTACAATAATGTGTTTATAACCCTACGATTAGGAGGCTAACGTACAAAGCTACATTGTACAATAATATTTTAAATTATTTGAACATGTATCTAGTGCGAGGGTCGTTCAATAAGAAATGCCCCACATTTTTTTAAAAAGCTATTAATATACGAGGGTCGTTCAGTAAATAGTGCCCCAAATTTTTTCTCCAAACATTTTTATTGTTAAGAGTCAGAATTTGGTGACAATATACATCAACATGTCTAGCCCATGTACTACTTTTCCATACACTCTCCATCACGTTCTATGGCCTTGCAGCAATGTCCAGGAAGAACATGTAATCCCTGCTGGGAAAAGCTCGTGTCCTATAGGCGTAGCCGTGTTTTCGCTGCATGACAGATTCTCTCGTCGTCTTCAAAGTGTGTTCTCCGTGTAGAATATTTAAGCGTCCGATGGACTACCTTTTTGTTTCCGGCGCAAAGTGGTGCATCCAGCTTTCATCCCCCGTAGCGATCCGCGACAGAAAGGCCTCTCCGTCGGTCTCAAAATCCTCCAACAATTCTGATGAAATGGCCTTTCTTTCAATCTTGTGGTCCACTGTGAGTATTAGTGGAACACGTCGCTAACACCTCTTTGAATTTCCGTAGTCTCGATCAAGGAGACGCACTTCCAATGCTGACCGACATCTGTAGAGCCAACTGTCGAGATGTGATGCGCCGGTCAGCACGAATAATGGCGTTGGCACGATTCAGCATGTCTGGAGCAGTCGCTGTGACAGGACATACCGAGCGTGGCAGATCATGGAGCTCTGTTCCTGCATTTTCTTGACGCATCACCCAGCTGTACTCCTATCAACTGGAGCATCACCATACATTGCACACAAACATTTATGGGTGTTCACTACGGTTTCTTTTTCTGCACACAAGAATTCAGCAACAGCACACTGCTTGTAACGTGAGTCGTACGTAGACGCCATTTTGAAGCTGTACTACATCTCTGCCATCTGCCAGAATGGTTCAAAACTTCACCGGTACACAGAACAAACATCAAATGTGAAGCACCTACAAGGATGTTTGTCTACGTATATTAACGGATTTTTAAAAGAATGATGGGAATTATTTATTGAACGACCCTTGTAAAATCACCTAAAAACTATACCAGGAAGACACGAAAACTTGAGGCTAATTCCCGAATCGCTCCATCAATAAGACAGTGACCATGTTCTCTCGTGTCACTATCAAAATGAGCGGGAGCTGAGTCTTTAATGACATCCGCTAAAGCCTAAGAGTGCAGGATAGAGCAGAGCAGAGCATGGAAGGATCTTTTAGATGGTGAGCGCGAAGTATGAATTATGTTTGTGATGGTATCAAATCTCCTTCCCTTAATAGGCTTTTGAATCCAAAATCTTCATGATCTCCGTAATATTTCATGTTAGTGGTGGAAACTTCTGTCCACCAATGTTATACCGGTACTTCAGCCCCATATGGAATTTTAAGTATGAAAGTGCATGTGGCAGCTGAACAGTATAGCACTGTAAACATGTCACTTCAGCTACAGACTTTCGGTAACTGTTATAAAGAAACTAAGGGAATATCCATTATAATGATACGGAGAGATTATAGATACAACTGATATCCGAAGTAAATATCCTTTCCGAAAATTTTGAATCAAACAAGCATACGAGCCTAGTCTATCTTAAGAGAATTTGTGGTGAAACCAGTACTGCTGCCACGTCATTTATCCCTCTCCCACCATTAACATGTACTCTCAACTCTTAGTCAATGACCAATCATTAAGGAGAAGGTTTCTACTGAACACTGTTTTACACGCGCCTAAAGAGGCGCATGAGTACCAGAAAATTCTAACTTTGGTGCTGTCTCTCTCTGTGTCTTAAATAACTGCATTCCCACGCTTATGATTTCTACACAATAGAAAGAAGACCATGTTATTGCACTGATTATTGTTTATTAGAAGTATGTTCTTCTTCTATTTATATCTAGGAATCCTATTGCTCGGTTGTAACGTGTATTTGAAAAAGAAGAATATTCCTGAAGTTAAGTTCGAACATGTTTGCTGCACGTGATAAAGCGAATCATAATCAACTGCTTCTTACACCAAATCAGCTGGGTTGATGTTCACATGAGCACCTGTAATCTACTAATGAAAAATTTCTTCCAAACATCAAACTTCTGTGAAAAACCATAGATGAGAAATACATATAAACAATTTTTCGAAGTCAGCAGTCGCAGTATTACTATAGATATCATAAAAAGTCCTGTCCTCCAAATGAATCATCGAGGCAATTTAGTTCAGTCATCGACGTCTCTTCAGGGATGAGATTCAAAGACAATTAGTCGGCATGAGGTGCCGAATTTCTACGATGCTAGCCTCTTGCACCTTAAGGATTTATTGGGTGTGTAAAGCAACCTAGAAAAAAGATACCGAACATTCCTAGTTAAGATCCAGAGCTGTTCGATCTGAATTATCTTTTAGCCAATGTAGATTTAACGAATTTCAGTACCACTATTATTGCACATGCAAAACAGTTCACACTAACATTTTCTGAAGAAAACAAGCACTCAAAAGGGCTGTATTGATTCCTTAAGCGGGGCGTCGTACACCATTACAAAATTACGCTATCGAGAGGTTTCTGAATAATACTTTAAAAAATTTGTTGAGAGTCTGCTACTCTCCATCATCACCATGAGAATCACCGTTTTCAGAAACTTGAGATCAATAGCTGGATGGAGGTCTCTTCCACATCTTTACATGCTTTGCGCTGTATGCATGCACATGGGTCATGCATGTTTTATAAACATATAGACCACCGCGCCCCCCCCCCGCCCCCCCCCCGTGGTCCACAATTAGATCGTCGATGCGGTCTCTATTTTTCACTTTGAATAGAGTAAAGATTATATTATATTTACACATCTGCCTACGTGTCACATATACAGGGTGTTACAAAAAGGTATCGCCAAACTTTCAGGAAACATTCCTCACACACAAATAAAGAAAAAGATGTGGACATGTGTCCGGAAATGATTAATTTCCATGTTAGAGCTCATTTTAGTGTCTTCGGTATGTACTGTACGTCCTCGATTCACCGCCAGGTTGGCCCATTTGAAGGAAGGTAATGTTGACTTCGGTGCTTGTATTGACATGCGACTCATTGCTCTAAAGAACTAGCATCAAGCACATCAGTACGTAGCATCAACAGGTTAGTGTTCATCACGAACGTGGTTTTGCAGTCAGTGCAATGTTCACAAATGCTGAGTTGGCAGATGCCTGTTTGATGTATGGATTAGCACGGAGCAATAGCCGTGGCGCGGTACGTTTTTATCGAGACAGATTTCCAGAACGAAGGTGACCCGACAGCAAGACGTTCGAAGCAATAGATCGGCGTCTTAGGGAGCACGGAACATTCCAGCCTATGACTTGCGACTTGGAAAGACCTAGAACGACGAGGACACCTGCAATGGACGAGACAATTCTTCGTGTAGTTGACGATAACCCTAATGTCAGCGTCAGAGAAGTTGCTACAGTACAAGGTAACGTTGACCACGTAACTGAATGGAGAGTGCTACGGGATAACCAGTTGTTTCCGTACCATGTACAGCGTGTGCAGGCACTATCAGCAGCTGATTGGCCTCCACGGGTACACATCTGCGAATGGTTCATCCAACAATGTGTCAATCCTCATTTCAGTGCAAATGCTCTCTTTACGGATGAGGCTTCATTCCAACGTGATCAAATTGTAAATTTTCGCTATCAACATGTGTAGGGCGACGGGAATCCGCACGCAATTGTGCAATCACGTCATTAAGACAAATTTTCGGTGAACGTTTGGGCAGGCATTGTTGGTGACGTCTTGATTGGGCCCAATGTTCTTCCACCTACGCTCAATGGAGCAAGTTATCATGATTTCATACGGGATACTCTACCTGTGCTGCTAGAACATGTGCCTTTACAAGTACGACACAACATGTGGTTCATGCACGATGGAGCTCCTGCACATTTCAGTCGAAGTGTTCGTACGCTTCTCAACAATAGATTCGGTGACCGATGGATTGGTAGAGGCGGACCAATTCCATGGGCTCCACGCTCTACTGACCTCAACTCTCTTGACTTTCATTTATGGGGGCATTTGAAAGCTCTTGTCTACGCAACCCCGGTACCAAATGTAGAGACTCTTCGTGCTCGTATTGTGGACGGCTGTGATACAATACGCCATTCTCCAGGGCTGCATCAGCGCATCAGGGATTCCAAACGACGGAGGGTGGATGCATGTATCCTCGCTAACGGAGGACATTTTGAACATTTCCTGTAACAAAGTGTTTGAAGTCACGCTGGTACGTTCTGTTGCTGTGTGTTTCCATTCCATGATTAATGTGATTTGAAGAGTAATGAAATGAGCTCTAACATGGAAAGTAAGCGTTTCTGGACACATGTCCACATAACATATTTTCTTTCTTTGTGTGTGGGGAATGTTTCCTGAAAGTTTGGTCGTACCATTTTGTAACACACTGTATATCCCTATTTCAATTTCAATACGTTAATTTTACATGGTTCTATATTGTCTTTTCCCTGATCACTTTGTGTGTTTTCTTGTCTTTTCTATTAACTCATAACCCGAATTTTTCCGTTTTTCTGTGGAACACTTTCAGTTTTGAATGGTTTTCGCGTTTAAAGTACACTGAAGTGACAGAAGTGATGTGTTGGCAAGATGCATGTATACGGATGGCAGTAGAGTGGCTTACACAAGGTATAAAGGTCAGTGCATTGGCGGAGATGTATTTTGTACTCCGGTGAATCATGTTAAAAGTTGTCCAGCGCAATTATGGCTGCATGACGGGAATTAATAGACTTTGAACGCGGATTGGTCGTTGTAGCTAGACGCATGGGACGTTTCATTTCTGAAAGCGTCGGAGAATTCAATATTCAGAGATCCACCCCGTCAAGAGTCTACCGAGAATACCAAATCTCAGGCATTACCTCTCGCCATGGTTAAAATGGCTTTGAGCGCTATGGGACTTAACATATGAGGTCATCAGTCCCCTAGACTTAGATCTACTTCAACCTAACTAACCTAAGAACATCACACACAGCCATGCCCGAGGCAGGATTCGAACCTGCGACCGTAGCAGCAGCGCGGTTCCAGACTGAAGCGCCTAGAACCGCTCGGCCACTACGGCCGGCTCTCGCCATGGACAACGCAGCGGTCGACGGTCCCACGTGACGACCGAAAGCAGCGGCGTTTGCGTAGAGTGGTCTGTGGTAACATACAAGCAACACCGTGTGAAACAACTGCAGAAATCAATGTCGAACGTACAACGAAAGTATCCGTTAGGAGAGTGCGGCGAAATGTGGCGTTAACGGGCTACGGGAGCAGACGACGGACGGGACTGCCTTTGCTAACAGTACGACATCGTCTGCAGCTCCTGCCTTGGGCTCGTGACCATATCGCATGTCGGTTGGATCCTAGACGACTGATAACCAGGGCCTGGTCAGATGAGTCCCGGTTTCAGTTGATAGGAGTTGATGGTAGGGCTCGGATGTGACGCAGACCCCACAAAACGATGGACCCAAGTTTTCAACAAGGTACTGTGCGAGCTGGTGGACTCTGCCTAATGATGTGGGATGTGTTGACAAGGAATTGACTGGGTTCTCTGGCCCAATTGAACCCTTGACTGACTGAAAATGGTTTTTTACACTACTTGGAGACCATTTGCCACAATTCATGGACTTCACGTTCCCGAAAATATATGGAATTTTTATGGATGACAGTGCGCTATGTTACCGGGTCACAATTGTTAGCGACTGATTTGAAGAACGATCTGGACAATTCGAGTGAGTGATTTGGCCACCCAGATTGCCTAATACGAATACCAGCGAACATTTATGAGACATAATCGAGAGGTCACTTCGTGTACTAAACACTTTGGCAATTATGGGCGGCTACAGTGGCAGCATAGCTCAGTAATTCACAGGGGACTTCCAATGACTTGTTGAGTCCATGTCACGTCACCTTTCTGCATTAAGTCGGGCAAAAGAAGGTCTGGCACAATATTAGGAACTTTCACATGACTTTTGTCACTTCAGTGTACATTCCTCAATGCTTTAAGTCAACAATGGT
Organism: Schistocerca serialis cubense; assembly: GCF_023864345.2. NCBI lineage: Eukaryota > Metazoa > Arthropoda > Insecta > Orthoptera > Acrididae > Schistocerca > Schistocerca serialis. Next base: position 152,408,545 of record NC_064640.1, read on the forward strand.
AGCGTACACTGACTGTAAGTTTTCATTCTCAGACAAATGCGGGACTCAGTCTTGCAAACTGTGGTTAGCTTAGCTAAAGGACTCCACGCCAGTTTTAGTCTTCTGTTAATATCGTTTACTGTTCATCATTTCACTGTTTTAAACTCCACGAGATGTAAAAACTCGTCAATTGGTTCTCAGTTTTTGTTTCTAATTTGTACTATTTTCTTTCCTACACATTCATTATGAGTTATTACAGTGCAATTGATTCTCAGGCCTACTCTCAAACCATTTCTATCAAACGCTTCTGTTCGATGTTAATGTGTGTATGCAGTACAGAGAATTTGTACATTTCCATAAGCTAAACGAAGGTGCTTCACATACGGTCTATGAACAAAATATTCGTTTTTCTACCGTAACGCTCTGAAAATTTCGTCTACCGTTACTGGGAATAATTTTGGTTGTATGGAAATTTTCTGTCTAACTCATCTTCCAGTTTTGAATCTCTCGCTATCCTCTGAAGACTAATGGAAGCTGCAGTACTGACTTACGTATTCCTCAATGTGCTAAAATAATTTGAATAAATGCTTCTATCGCATGATCCGTCGGTACAAATTTTGTTGAAGTTTAATGAACGGTGAATCTGAGAAAAATTGACATATTCATTGCTTCGTTCTATAATTTTGTTCGAATTGTTTCTAGTGCTAAAACAATTATAAGGTTCACTTGGTCCTTTACCCGGCTGAAAACCAATGTTACTTATTATTCGACTGGGAAAGTATAAATGAATTACTTGTATATTATGGATAGGAGCCTCACAAATCTATAGATTTTTGTCTTCTCTTTCTCTCTCTTGCTTGTGATGGAGGATAATTACAATATTTTTCCATTTTTTGGGAGCCTGTCTTCTCTGATAAATATCCCTTAAAATTTTTGCCCGTTCAATTTGTATAACTTTTACCCTAAGTGTGATCACATCTATTGAAATGCCATTCTCTCTTGATGACTTTTCTTTCGTCGTATCTAGAATAGCTTGATATACTTCATGTTGTATGCCTTCCAAAATGCAATTATTTTAATTTTTAACTGCCTGTAAGCCTGGTTCATCCCCTTAAATTTATAAAATTTTGATGGAATCTTGGAATACCTGTAAAATGTTATCTCTACTAATTTTCTTAGTACATTACCGCATTCCCTCAAATATATTTAGGAACAGTTTGTTTTGGTCAGTATCATCTATTATGTACCTGCTGCCGCTTTCTTGCGACTATAACATCATATTTAACAGCTGCTCCGCTCCAATTTAGACATTCTTTTCTTTTGATTTCTTCGTAGCTCTTCGTTCTTTATTTTTACTTCGTTCATTTTCTAAAATGTTCACCATGCTCCTTAATTTACTGGATACCTCTTTCTTCCTAGACAGATCCTCATAACCTGTACTGCTAATTTCCTGTCTGATAAGTCTGTTTCTTTCTTCCTCCGCTCCAGTTTTTGCGCTCCATGTTGGGAGTTTATGATCACTTGCAATCAGAAAGCTGCTTGATGAGGCCCACATATATAAAATTTATTTTTCATTTCATGAAATGTCGTCACTTCAATTTTTTTCAGCTAGGTTATCTCCAAGTCAGTTTTCTGTATGTATTCTTGTGTATGAATATTTTAACAATTGAGATGTATTCCCGGAAAATCTTAATAATTTATCTCTTCTTTCATTTCTGGTATCGTAACTGCAGTTTCCTAAAGTCAGCTAAAGTAATACGTCACAGGGCATTCGACATAATGATAGCACGTGACGTTCTAATTGTATGTGTTTTGGCGTGAAACTTTAGCATATTGATGATATTTTCCATAAAAACGAAAAATGATGATATACTAACTATTATAAACTTTTCTTTTCACATGCATCAGTAAGTTAGATTCGTTTACTTGCTTTGATATTTAGTCTTCCATGGTTCTTCTTAATCCTTTTTGCAAATTGACGTCCATTCCACATATGAAAGTGCGTTTCTTTGTGAAAAGATATTTTACCTTTGTTGCAGTTTTATTTATTAACTGTTCCGCCTATTCTAGGTGGATTATTTCATACACTATGAATAAAAAGCACACGACCCTGGTGTAATAATTTCCAATATTTCCATTCTCCAAAGTTAATTTCATGAACTCCACAATATGGGTACATTTTATTATGTTTCAGGAAGATCTGATAATATGGCATATATCGATGGATTCTGTGCAACGTTTGTCTTTGAAAGGACTGTAGGCCATGGTACACTTGTTGCTAATTACTACCCGTTTTATATTTACACATTCATGTCTCAGTTGCATGGTATCATACCCTTCTGCAGTTGTATACGCCTGCTATACGCATGTGGACACCTAAGTTATTTTGTGCTCTTTTATACTCACATTTTATAGATTTTGTTTACCATTAGCAGACAGTCCCTTCATTTTCGCCATTGTCATTAGATGTATGTGTACTTACGGATCTAGCCATCATTTACTTTAAATGGGAACATTCACATTAGCCCATGACATGCATGGTATGACACATGATGAGGGTCTGTCTGCACATGTTTTGCATATTTGGACCTCTATATTCCCAATTAGGATTCTTGACTTTGTTACACTTGTTTAAGGTTCATAACAAGTGCACTGTTTTTGTTCTGCTTGAGTTTAAGATGTAGTTTTCTGTGACTAGGAAAGTCATTTAAGTTTTGCCATGTGACATGTCCGTTAGTATTTTATGCACGTGTACACTGCCCTCCATAAGTTTGGAAACACTATGCTGCGTATTACAACGGAGCAAGATGGAAGTGATTCTTATTGGTTAGAATACTGAATAGGAAGCTCAGATAACTGTTAATAATGACACGTACAGTATTGTACACTTAATATTGTGCATATACATACATATTGGAACATACTGGTATTACTCCGTTTTATGTAAACCGACGTTACCTGTCCAAGCAGTTCTACTAAACACGCCAGGTGGCGCGAGTAGACCGCATGGCTATGTAAAGGTACGTTGCTTACATTTCTGTTCACATGGCTCAAAATGGTTCAAATGGCTCTGAGCACTATGGGACTCAACTGCAGTGGTCATCAGTCCCCTAGAACTTAGAACTACTCAAACCTAACTAACCTAAGGACATCACACACACCCATGCCCGAGGCAGGATTCGAACCTGCGACCGTAGCAGCAGCGCGGCTCCGGACTGGAGCGCCTAGAACCGCACGACCATCGCGGCCGGCTCTGTTCACATGTAGTTGCGTTTGCGTGAAGGTATAGCACGCCGCGAAAGTAATTGAAAATGGCCTCAAATTAGCAGATTCCTAATGAATCACGGGTAATGATAGTCACTTTGCACCAAAAAGACAATAGTGTACGACAAATAGGAAAGAAACTGATAATTTCCATCAGCGGAGTTGTCAAAACCATACATCGGCATCGAGAAACAGGCACCTGTAGTGATCGTTCTCACAGGAGCACCCAGGAAAATATGAGAACGCCAGGAAAAGTATTTGGTAGTGACCAGTAAACGTAACAGATTAAAAACTGTCCGTGAATTGACTGCTGAACCTAACTCAACGAGAGATACACCGGTGAGTGAGTCAACAGTGAGACGACGCCTGACAGACAACAACCTCCGAGGTTATGTAGCCACAAGAAAACCACCGTTATACCATGTTAACAAGAAGAATAGGCTGATGCATCCAAGTTCGAAATATTTGGAAGTAAACGCCGTCAATTTGTACGCCGTTTATCCCATGAACGCTTGAATCCTCAGTGCGTAATTCCAACTGTAAAGCATGGGGGGGGGGGGGGGGGTTCTGTGATAGTATGGGAATCCTTTGGAGGGAATAACGTCGGAGATTTGGTGAAAGTAGATGGAAAAATGAACCAAAAGGATTATCATGCCATTCTCCAGCGACATGCTAAGACATCTGGTTTGCGTCTGATTGGGAAAGGGTTTGTCTTGCAGCAAGACAACGACCCGAAACATACGTCCCGCTTGTGTCAGAACTATGTGAAGTCTCTAGAGGTTCGTAAAATATTGAAGAAGATGGAATGGGCGCCCCAGTTCCTTGATTATAACCAAATCGAGCTGCTATGGGATAAATTGGACAGGAGGATCCGAAAACAGGAAATCTTGAGTGGATCACAATTGTGGGAGGTCCTGCAGCAAAAATGGAGATTTATTCCATCTGAAACCTTGGCAAAACTGACACAGCGCATGCCGAGAGTGTGCAAGGCAGTGGTGAAAGCAAAGGGTGTCTATTTTGAGGAATCGAAAATTTAATTGTAGCATTTTCCTGTGTATTATCTGAGATTATTAAACATTTGGAAAACAACAAAGTGCATTTTTATACTGTATTTCCTTTCCATTGTCTATAATTATTAGGTGTTTCCAAACTTATGGAGGGTAGTGTACTTCTGTATGTAGATATTACTTACTTCAGGTTTTATTCTTGGTTTTATTTGTTAATGTCCTTTATATTCAATATAGACATCTGCACCATTTGTCATTTGTCTGTACACATTCTACAAACCGTATGGTACCATCTTACTCTTACCTCCACAATCTATGTATATTTACATCTGTCTCATTTTATCGCCACTGTCATCCTTCCACCACGGGAGCACTGTACTTTGCTGTATATAGTGGACGGCAGCAGGATAGCAAGGTATGTTCGAGATATAAAGGGATGCAATTTAAAGGGGCATGATCTGAAGGGACAAGTCATGTTATTTAATGGGGTGGTAGTTATCTGTTACATGTTTAAGCACAGTTTCTAGGTCACTGATGACATCACCTCCAGTGTCAGGTTACACAATTATACGAATTCTGAAGCAAATAATGCCCCCTTCCACTCCTCATATCCCCCAGGCCTGACCACACGCCTGATAAGCGCTTCTTTGACATATGAAATACAAATTACCCTGGGCATACAGGATACAAATAATTTTGAGAAGATATGTCATGTTACAGTCTCTTCCTCCTCTCCCCTGGACCAATGGGATTATAGCTCTTGCCTGGACCTACCAGTTTTAGTACGAGAGGAGTTGTTTGAAATGCTCTATTCCAGGCCTGAGCAACATAGGGATAGGATCATCAAGTTTGTTTGGGGTCACCGTGTTGATATTTATTATGAACAATAATGCAATCAGTTTATTACAGCTAGGTAAGTTTAGCCATTTGAGGTGTAGGGAGAGGACCAGTGTGCAGATAGTATTTAATAACAAATATGCGAATTTTGTCTGTTGTGGTGTTAGCAGAGACCAACCACCACCCTCAAGGCAGACATCTAAGTACTATGAGAAGTAAGTCTATCTCCATGGCGCTGATATGTAAGATATTCTCGGTTTTCCTTCAGCGTTAATTCGGGATAAAATGTCGAGCTTTCGATGATAGCCTCCATCGTCATCGTCAGGAGCAACTGAGCGGTGGCGTCATCAGGGCAGACATTGACACCGTCTGCAACAGAGTAAGTAATCGTCGACCAATCACATGCCGAACAATCTAAAGCTGTCCATGGCTATATGAGGCCACCACAGCAGCAGTGAAGACGGTCAGTGGCTCCTGACGATGACGATGGAGACTAATGTCAAACAAAAAAATAATAATAAGTGGTTCAAATGACTCTGAGAACTATGGGACTTAACTTCTGAGGTCATCAGTCCCCTAGAACTTAGAACTACTTAAACCTAACTAACCTAAGGACATCACACACATCCATGCCCGAGGCAGGGTTCAAACCTTTGACCGTAGCGGTCGCGCGGTTCCAGACTGTAGCGTCTAGAACCGCTCGACCACCCCCGGCAGGCTAACGTCAAAAGCTCGAGATTTTATTGCGAATTGACGAGGCAAGAAAGCCGAGAAGGTTTTACGTATCAGTGCGGTCGCGAAAGACTTCGTTTCCATATTACTTTCCTCTACGGGGAAGACATCGCACGCTAGATCCGTCAGCTGTAGGAGCTGCGCGTCAGATATGCACAGTTGCAGAATAATTTGGCATTTCTGCAACGCCGTCGCGATAAGAAGATTGTGCCTACGTTTGCTGTGGTTAAACATCATATCAAGTCCACTGGAATGGAGAATATAATACAGGAGACCAGCCGGGCGATCGTCAAAGAAAGGTTACGACACACAAGGTGCGAACTGGATTTTAATGCACGCAATTTATATAGTTGCCATCTTTTGTTATTTACAGTTCTCTTGCCATTTGACTGGGAGTGGGTCCATATCACCATGGCTGCTCATCAAAGAGCTCATCTTAGCAATACATCGGCTAAACAAGAAAAGAAATTTGAGCGTCTTGCAGCTATGCGAAGATCGCTGTCATCGTATCAAACAGCACACACTGGCGTCAACCTGTAGGACAAGTACCTGGACAAGGGAGCCATCTCGGCCCTTAATAAGGGTTTGAAATTTGCTTCTACACCACGTACTAGACCCATCGTGGATCTTACCAGTGGAGCAGAACAGGCATGTGGTATCTTGCACAGGACCACGCTGACGAAGTGAGACTTATTACCAGTCGCTTTTTGGCCTTAGCTAAGCCTCGAAAATCTAATATCGGTACAGAGAAGACAGAGGGGATTCGTTTACTTCAAAGAGATGAAGATCATGTCGTATTACCAGCTGACTAATGAAATGCCACCGTCGTCGTTAATGCTACCGAATATCACAGCAAAATGACATCACTATTGGAGGACACTACTTGCAAATGATTTAGTCGGGACCCAACTTTGACGCACATCAGAAAAACCACGGAACTACTGAAGAATTCCTGTCCACCAGACGATGTAACGGAAAATTTCAGAGACGGAACTGCTAGACCTTCCAGGTTGTACGGACTACCAAAGATAAACAAGGATAATGTTCCCTTAAGATCTATCGTCAGTGCAATTGATTCTCCTACCTACAAGCTGGCCACACACCTAACAACGTTGATGATTCCCATAGTCGGCCGTTGTGAACATCACATCCAAAACTCCCAGATGTGGACTGAGATAATCAAACAGATTACAGTTGGTGCAAATGACATTTTATCAGTCTGCATGTCGTATCGCTGTTCAAAAAAGTTCCTGTGGAGGACACTTTGAAAATGATGGCCAATCTTTTTCCTCCTGAATCAATAAAGTCGTTCTGGCTTGCGATGACGACCACCTACTTTTTGTATGATAGTAAATTTTTTGAAATGACGAACGGTATGGCGACGGGCACTCCGTTGTCTCCATCATTGGTTAAATTTTGTATGGGGAATTTTGAGGAACGTGCGTTAAATTCGGCTCCACTCCGTCCGTCCTTATTTTATCACACGCTGACGATACATTTATGATATGGCCACACGGCGCAGAAGCTCTCGAACTATTCATGGAACACATGAACAGTATACATCCGAACATCAGGTTCACTGTCGAAATGGATAAGGGAGGAAGGTTGCCATTCTTAGACGTTTTAGTACAATGACAGGCGGACGGGCGTCTCGGCCAGTCAGTGTACCGCAAGCCCACGCATGCCGATTTATATCTCAGTGCATAGAGTTTCCATCATCCTGTTCAGAAGAGAGCCGCTTTGAACACGTTGGTATACAGAGTGTAAATTTTAAGTTGACAAACAAGAGTAAATCGTAAAAACCCCCATTTTTTATTGCAGAATCAGATTCTACATAAAAAATTACTTACATTTTGTCTTAAACATCTGTTTCGATGCTTGGCAGTTAGCGCTGTAATTCAAGTAAATCCATGTTCTCATTTTTGCGTGGAAAATGGTTACGGTTAAACAAAAATACTTATTTACTTCGTAAAGTTTGATTCGCTAAAACTAAAGGAATTAGAGTTTTACAAGTGTTGACCCAAATCATTGCTGCACAGATTGGCTAGGGAGATGACAAGATTATATAGAATGTCTGTACAAGGTCGATCAAATACCAATTGAAATGAGGCATGAGGAGGAGGAATGTGTGCCAGAAGATGGAAAGGTGCACAGCATCCAGGAAACAGAAGCAGAAAAACCCAGAAGGAGATGAAGAATCAGAACTGATGTGGAATCGAAAACCTTCCTGCAGAAGTGTTAAAGAGTTTGGGAAGCAGGGGAAAGAAGAAAATAGAAATATACGAAAAAGATAAATGGTCTGATGACATTTTTGGAACGGCAATGATACCAACTGAGAAAAAGAGAAATATCAAAAAATGTGAAGAGCATAAGACTATCAGCCTAATATCTCACGTAGCTAAAGTAATGCTGATAGAACTGAATAGAAGGCTATATGACAGTTTGGATAGGTGGAATGGGGAGGAACAGCTCGAATTTAGAAGAGGAAAAGAAACAAGAGATGCTCCTGGCCTGTTAAGAAACATAGAGGAAAGGTATACTGAGAAAGATAGAGAAATTTCTGCTGCTTTAATTGATTTGGAAAAAAGCTTTCGACGGAGTACAATGGAATAAGCTGACACTTTGAAGACGAAAGGAGTAGATTAGAAGGAGAGACGATTGGTACAGAACTTACACTTACAACAGAAAGTAAGACTAAGGACTGGAAAGGCAATATCTGAAGGAAGCAGCATTGGAAGGAGGGTTAGACAAGGTTGTAGCCCCACTCCTTTATTGTTCAACTTACACGTGCAAGAGAGTATTGCGAAAGGCTTAGATGAAAAAAGAGAAGTGTGTATTGCTGGAAAGAGAATAGGATGTATACAATTCGCTCATGACATGGCATAACTAGCAAAAAGCGAAGAAATTAAAATAAAATGCAAAAAATTCTGAGTGCTGCTTGTATGGAATACGTGATGAGAATCAACACAGCAAGTATAAAGAGCACTGTGATCGGCAATGGTAGGAGACTGGCACATATTAAGATAGGAAAAGATAGTATCAGCCAAGTAAGAGCATTTAGATATATTGGAAGTACGATTACCGAAGATAAGAGAAATTAAGGCTCATACAGAGGCATATAGACGGTGGTTTCTGTCCATCAGTCTACGTTTGCGAGTGGTACAATATGCCCTCCAAAACGCACAATACAGTGGAATGCGGATTACGTGTGTTCTAAAAACTGCAGAAGAGATGTCATAATCACATGATCAACTTTTAATCATACAGCGAAGGAGTTTGGACCAACTTTAATTAACGCAAAAATCTGTAAGATGTGTGCGCGAGTATTCATCTGATAGTAGTTCGGATACATACCTATGTAAACAATGAACTGGATGCCCATGCCCACAACAAAATAGGCTTCCATCAAAGAATAACGACACCGTTATCGTGATAATTATAACCCACAGATATTAACACAACCTGGTATGTGTTTCAGCCATTCCAGCGAATACCGTTTTTTTTCTTTTCTTTTCTTTTTTTTTACGCAACACGCCTAGAAAATCCGAAACGTTTTAAGTAAGAGATAAAGAATTTTACTTTTGGCCCAACATAATGGGTAACCGTGGGTATTTTATAAGTGCTTACTGACATTAGTGTTACGTATTGTTCCAGGCTGTCGACCCATTTTAACCATAGCCAGCACTACATTGTACTAAAAACATGCATTTGCATGATTAAATAATATAACAACGCATTTACAAGCCATACTAATTTAGAAATGTAATTTGGTTATGACAAATAGATGCCCATCCAGTAGAACAACATATAAATCGATACTACTACTGTCAGGAACCCTGTTTGAGCGTTTGTGTAACCTATTGTTGGCCTTGATTGCCTGGAGCGCCTGTACTTCTACACAATACAGCCGAGAGGACGCGCAGCAGCAGCAGCAGCAGCAGCAGTAGCACTTCTCTGATAAACAGTAATTTATCTCAGTCTTCTGCAAATAAGTGAACTATACGTGTGTATTTTACTGTGTAGACTATTGGTAAGAAAATTAATTGTAGTTTTTGTTTTTGGGTACGTCTTGTGAATATCCTTGTGTAGGGCGGCTTCCTAGTGTAAATTTTCCCGTAGCCAGAAACTCCGTCACGCCACTGTTTTAATTTTGTGCTAGTAGACAAGACAGCACACACTTTAGATCAGTGCATTCTAGTTTCAATATTTATTCGTGCAATAACTTTTCGGTAGACAGGATTTCTGGTAATAGGTAACTGTAAATACATCAACTTCTGTAGAGAAATTTATTCCTGTTTAATAGTTTGCGGTCTCAAAGTACAGTGAAAACTCTTCACAGAAACTTTTAATGTTACCTTATTCTCATTTGGAATATTTTGTATACATTTCAAACTCAGTAGCGCCATTTGAGACCTTATATGTATTTTATACACGGTAAGATATGGCTAGGGACTGTGCTTGTTGTGAGGGACACAAAGAGAGTTGGCAGCTGTCCGTAAGCAGCTGGAAGCTGCGTTGACCACTGTCGATAAGTTTCTAGCTAATGCACAAAGTTGCGGTGAGGTCGGGGCGCCAATAACGAAACCTGCGACCCTTTGGTGCCACTGGAATCCCGTCGTGACCCGGACGTCGCTGCGGCTTCTGATACGCAACACCTGACCGGACCGTCCTCGCTCCAGAGTGGGTGGCAGACTCTGGTGGGTTCACGTGTCGCTGGACGGAAGGCGAAAGAGGGAACAGGCCGTGCGGCTGGCTCCCTTCGTCTTAGCAACAGGTACGAGGTGCTACCCAGTGTTGAAGATAACTCTAAGCCAGCATGGGATTCCTCTCCTGTTGGGCCCGCGGTCGATTTTCCTGCCCAGTCTGGACACGTACAGAGGGTTGGTATGCTTGTCATTGGGAGCTCCAATGTTAGGCGAGTGGTGGAACCCTCAGGGAGATGGCAGGCAAAGCGGGAAAGAATTCCATTGTGCATTCGATATGTTTGCTAGTAGATCTCATCCGTGACGTGGAGGTGGCCCTGCCGGCGGCTATCGAGCGCACTGGGAGCAACCAGCTGCATGCAGTGGCACATATCGACACGAATGACCCTTCCACTTGTGTTCTGAGGCCATCCTCGGCTCCTTCCGGTGATAGCTGGTTTGGTGAAGGCAACTAGCAACGCACTTCAGGCGCAGGCTAAGCTGTCTATTTGTACCATCGTACCGATGGTAGGTCGCTGTCCTCTGGTTTGGAGCAGAGTGGAAGGTCTGAACCAGAGGCTCAGACGACTCTGCGATGGTATCGGATGCGAAATCCACGACCTCCGCTATCGGATGCAGAATTTTAGGGTTCCCCTTAACAGGTCAGGCGTGCACAACACGCAGGTGCGACTACTAGGGTAGCGGAGTACGTGTGGCGTGCACATGGGGCTTTTTTAGGTTAGAGAACCCCTCCCTTGGGATCACAGACGATTCACCTGTTAAATCAGCCACAGTGACTTCAGAGAATCTTGGCCCTTGTAGATCAGAGATAGAAAAGATTAACATGATTTCAGTAAACTGCAGGAGCATGCAAGGAAAGGTCCCAGAATTAGAAACGCTTACTGAAGGTTATATTGCACAGATAGTATTGGAAACAGAAAGCTGGTTGAAACCAGACGCCAATGACAACGAAATCCTAAGTTCAGATTTGAATGTTTATCGTAAGGATAGGTTAGTCGCCAGTGCTGGCGGCGTGCTTATTGCAGTAGAAAATTCGTTAAAATCTAGCGATGTTATCACGGATTCCGAATGTGGATTAATCTGGATGAAACTAAGTATCAAATAACGGTCAAAAATGGTTATCGGATGCTTTTATAGACCACCCGGGTCAGGATCTGTAGTTGTAGAGTGCTTCAGACAGAATTTGAAGAACATCACTAGTAATTTTTTCTGATCATGCCGTTGTAATAGGGGCTGATCTCAACTTGCCAGGTATAGATTGGGAGTGTTATGCCAACTGGTGCCTGAGACGGATAGTCGTGTGGCATTTTTTTGGTTGTCTTGTCCGAAAATTACTTTGAGCAGCTAGTTAGAGAATCAACTCGTGAGAGTAACGTCTTAGATCTCCTGGCAACATACTGACCTGAACTTATCAAATCAGTTAACGTAGAGGAATGATAAGGTTGTGACAGCATCTATGACGACGGATCCTATAAGGAATTTTAAGAAAGGTAGGAAGATATAGTTGCTCAGCAAGGGTGACAGGATACAAATTTCAGAATATCTCAGCAGTCAGCATCAAATATTCGGTGCTGAGAACGGAGGAGTCGAGAACAAATGAAAAAAATTCAAAGGCATCGTTCAATACGCCCTAGACAAATATGTTCCGAGTAAGAATTATAGCGATGGGAAAGGTCCATTATGGTTTAATAGTCGTGTTAGAAAAGCACTACGTAAACAAAGAGCGCTTCATCTCAGATTCAAGAGAAGTAAAAACCTAGCTGACAAACAAAAACTGAACGAAACGAAAACGAGCGTAAGAAGAGCAATGAGAGAAGCGTTCAATGATAATGAAAGTAAGACGGTGTCAGCCGAGCTGAGTAAAAACCCTTAGTGATTTTGATGGTACGTAGAATCAGTATGTGGGTCAAAATCATTAATTCATTCTCTCAGCAACCACACCGGCACCGAAACGGAGGATAACAAACAGAAGGCCGAAATAATGAATTCGGTTTTCCGCAGTTATTCCACCGCGGAAGATCGTAACACTGTACCTCCTTTCAATCGTCGCACGAACTTCGAAATGGCAGATACTGAGATAACCGATCGCGGAACTGAAAAGCAGCTACAATCGCTTACTAGTGGAAAGGCGTCAGGATCAGATGATACACCTGTAAGATTCTATAAAGATTATGCGAAAGAACTTGCTCCACTTCTAGCAGAAATTTATCGAAGATCGCTTGAGCTACGAAAGGTACCTAACGACTGGAAAAAAGTGCAGGTCATTCCCGTTTTTAAGAAAGGCCGTAACACAGATCCACTTATTAGAGACCTATTTTGTTGACGTCAGTCTCTTGCAGAATTATGGAACATTTTTTATGCTCAAGAATTATGACTTTTTTTTTTTAAATGAACAACTCCTCTATAAAAATCAATATGGATACCGCAAACAGAGATTCTGCGAAACCCTACTCGCTCTGTTCCTCCACAGCGAAGTGGACAACGGCGCTCAGGTTGATGCCGTGTTCCTTTTTTTCAGAAAGACATTTTACACCGTACTTCGTTGCCGTTTAATGAAAAAAATAAGAGCTTACAGAGTATCGTAGCAGACTTGGGATTGGATTCAAGACTTTCTTCCAGATAGACCTCAACACGTCGCTCTTAACAGAACGAAATCGACAGATGTAAAGGTAATATCCAGAGTAAGACAGGGAAGTGTGATGGGACCGTTGCTGTTTATAGTATATATAAATGATGTAGTAGAAAGCGTTGGATTCTCGTCAAGGCTATTCGCAGATGATGCAGTTGTCTATAATAAAGTAGCAACGCCAGAAGATAGTAAGAATTTGCAGAACGACCAGCACAGAATTGATGAATGTTACAGGCTCTGGCAGTTGACACTGAAAGTAAATAAATGTAACATACAGCGCATACACCGGAAAAGAAATCCACTACTATACAGCTACACGACTGATGACAAACAGCTTTAGGCAGCTAGGCGTAACTATCTAGAGCGACTTAAAGTGAAATGACCACATAAAACAGGAAGTGGGAAAATCAAACACCAGACTGAGATTAATCGGAAGAATCTTAAGGAAAAGTAACTTATCCACGAAATAAGTGGCTTATACGGCGCTTGTTCGCCCGATACTTGAGTACTGTTCTCCTATCTGGGATCACTGGTAGCACTGATAGAGGAGATAGAGAAGATCGTACGCAGAGCGGTGTGTTTCGTTAAGGGACAGTTTAACTGGTGAGAGAGCGTTTCCGAGATGCTAAACAAACTCCAATTGCAGAGAGGCGTTGTGCATCACAGACAGATTTACTATTGAAATTTCGGGAATTCAGGAGGAGTTCGACAACGTATTAGCTCCCCACACAAACACCTCGAGTATTAGCCACTAGGTGAAAATTCGAGAAGTTAGAGCCAATACAGAAGCTTACCGACAATCATTCATACCATGCACTGTTCACGAGTGTGTGTGTGGGTGTGTGTGTATGTAACCGGTTTTCGTCAGATTACCGAAGTTTAGCGCCGTCAGGCTGGGCTAGAACTTGGATAGGCGACCATCCGACCTGCCAAGCGCTGTTGGCAAGCGTAGTGCACTCAGCCCTTGTGAGGCCAATTGAGGAGCATTTGATGTGTTGGTAAATGTGCCAACACCTTGTAGATAGAGGAGGCCTAAATGCACGCTATCTAACGCAGACGGGCGTGAATTCTGGACCAGGATAAGTAGTGAATTCTCATAAGAAAAGTATGCAGCTCCTCGAATACTTATCTTTTATTCTTTGATGAGAATACAGCATTCTTGATGAGACATTTCATACGATAACTATCAAACTATGTAAGGCTAATGGCGCCTTGCTAGGTCGTAGCCATGGACTTAGCTGAAGGCTATTCTAACTGTCTCTCGGCAAATGAGGGAAAGGCTTCGTCAGTGTAGTCGCTAGCAAAGTCGTCGTACAACTGGGGCGAGTGCTATTCCGTATCTCGAGACCTGCCTTGTGGTGGCGCTCGGTCTGCGATCTCACAGTGGCGACACGCGGGTCCGACATGTACTAAATGGACCGCGGCCGATTGAAGCTACCACCTAGCAAGTGTGGTGTCTGGCGGTGACACCACACATTAGATCCCCACCTGTCAAACACACTTTAGTCTTATTCAGCAATTGGTTTAAGAACCGAGAAGCGTGTGTTGTAGACGGAATCTAAACTGTGTTTCTGAGCAAACTATTTTCCGTCTGTCCACAGTTTTAACTATTATTTAAAGTGGATGCGATTACAAAAACTCGCGCTGTTGGTGTACACGGTGTAAAAAATCACCATACATATATGTATCGTTATCTATTAAAAGTATCATGGTTTGAGGGATCAGACAATGGTACCGAAAGTACCCTCCGCTATACACCATTAGGTGGCTTGTGGAGTACGATGTAGCTGTAGATATCTACTGTAATTCTATGGGAGGCACCTATCGATCCCACGTCAGGCTGTCTCAGTATTTGTGTATGTGTAGGATAAATGCTGAGACGCATCTTAGACCAGCCCTATGATCAGAATGTCTACCAACAGTGATGAGTATAGCCTTCCGAACAACAGCGATATGATGCGAATGCTATTAGCGATGACAGCAACTGATACTACTGGAGAGAAGAATGGAAAAAACGATTAAAAGAATGATCCAAGGATTAATATGTTAGAGAAATGTCAACCAGTAGTGTTAGGTAGCTGTAGCAATGTATGATTGAATAAACGCTCTCTAGCATGAAAACCATGCATTTTCGGACGTGAGTTCAATAGATCTTTCTTGTTCTATAACCTCATCGATCAAACCCTAGAGTCTGTGTAATTACAGAAAGTAATGTATTCCAAAATATGTGCTGCTACAGAGGATGTATACACGTAAGTGTTAGATAAGCATTGGGGGACAAAGTTAAATGGTCTGTATTATTTTGCAAAATACACTTCTTAATCATACTTAAAACGAAATCAAAGTCACCCAATTATTATGATCTCTCTCCGTGATAGGGTAACTTCCTACACTAATATTACCTCTTTCTTGCTTGAAGTTGCTGGGATTTGGCTGTAAAGTTCTAAAGCAATTTTTGTGAAGTTAGCATCAAGGCTGACACTTTGGTAAACACACACCACTAAACTTCCTCCCTTGGTATGCGTTCAGGTGTGCAGAGTAACACTTTGCATACAAACAAAATACATGCATGTTGCTCGCGATGCTGGTTCCATTCACACAACTTATCGCTGGCCGCGGAGTGTCCACATCACAGCAAAAATACGAAACATTGTACGAGTAATTGCGCTTGGAGTTTACAGTTGAATTTAAAGTACGATAGCACGACCAGAAGATCTCGTCATCAGAAGTGCTGTCATCGTGGCCTTAACCCGAAAGTTTTTGCTGCTGGTATAAATAACTGTCATCAGTAAAAAGCATTTACTGTTGGTAGACTTTCTGATCATATTGCTATGCCAATACACATTCCAATGTTTGTCCTACATATACACAAATACTAAGATAGACTGACGTGAAATCGAAACGTAGCCTTCCGTAGAATTAAAGTAGATATCATTGTACTATACAGAAGTACACACACTCTCTCTCTCTCTGTCCGCAGCTCGTGGTCGTGCGGTAGCGTTCTCGCTTCACACGCCCGGGTTCCCGGGTTCGACTCCCGGCGGGGTCAGGGATTTTCTCTGCCTCGTAATGACTGGGTGTTGTGTGCTGTCCTTAGGTTAGTTAGGTTTAAGTAGCTCTAAGTTCTAGGGGACTGATGACCATAGATGTTAAGTCCCATAGTGCTCAGAGCCATTTCTCTCGCTCTCTCTCTCTCTCTCTGTCTCTCTCTCTCTCTCTCTCTCTCACACACACTCTCGTCTCTCTCTCTCTCTCTCTTTGTCTTTTCAGACCGTCAGGACCGATAATGCGTTACACAAACCATCAAACAGATATCCCGACAGTAGTATCATGGAATTCTATGTTGCTCTACGCATGGTTGTCGGTTCACCGAAAGCAAATTAAATTTGTGGATCAGTGAGGGATAAAGATACATTACAAGAATGCGGTTATAACAGAGCACATATTAATGAGAGATGTGAGGGACTGGCTGTTCGTCGAATCAGTTCGTCAGCCACGCTACTGGAGGCAGATACTTCCTATAGAACCAAAATTGGAATATATTTTTTAGTTATTTACGGTTCCTATGTCTGGCAAAAACGTCACCATCCCACATGTTTTTCTTAGGAGCTGCTGTGCATCACGTCTGTGTCCACACACTCCGGCGATTACGTCACGCTGACTGTTTTAAATATCATATATGAATGGGTGGAAATCATAATGGTATAAGTAGCATATAGTTTATTGTGAGAAAATCTACCTTAAACATTTCAGTGTTTGTATAAAGTCACAGGTTATACAAAATGATACAAAAGATTTATACTTACACTTGAGGGACATATGTATGATAAGTATCTGAAGGTCCTTGGTTTAAGGCGTCATAGTTTAAAATATCCATAAAGTTCACATATACCAATATGGTTTCAAAATGTCTTCGTAAAATGTCACTTGTGTCACTATGCTTTTAAAGAATAAACTCTTTCCTCTTATTCGCTTTCATTCACTGCACCACTATCACAGTTGTCAGGATAGAATTCTTTATCACCTAGCTGTGCAGTGTACTGTGGAAAGCGTGTGAGATTATGTGGACCTCTGCCACGATCACGAGGGCGACCACAATGGCGACCACAACGTACTGGTTGGTTTTCTGGTGAGCTCTGAATCGGTGTTAGACTCTTATAGAAGTTGTGGTACACTGGAGGAATAAACTGTAACAACGACGTAAAGTCATCAATTTTTGCTTGCTTTAAACATAGTGGTCCACGTCGAAGTAATGGAAGTTGTTCAGGTATTGTTCCAGACCTACATGGACGTGCAAGATTTACTTTTCGAAACTGTATGTCTTCATTCAATGTCTCGTTGAAGAAGGAAGCTTTTGGTTCAGCTTTTCTGTATTGCATCCAAATCAGTGTCAACCTTTTGCTTCTCAGCGGCTATTCATCTGTTGATGAGAAGTTTTGCAATTGGTTCTGTAGATAGGAAATCATCTTGCCTTATTTCTTTCACGTGAAATGTCACCCTGTCATTTTCTGCAAGCTTCATCCAACCCTATGGCACAAATATAAATCGTGTTTGCTTTTTCTTCCTTTCAGTATGAGAAATATCAGCATCAGTTTGAAGGTAACTACGTCCAGGCACGAGGAACTTATGATCGACAATTTCAATATAACTGTGAGCAACGATATAGATCCAAAATCGGGCGATTACTTGATTTCTGTTTTGCCCACCGCAGCTATCACTGTAGGCAATAAAATATTTAATATCAGGTGGCAATCATTTTACATATTTCAGTAAGTAAGAACCAATTTCTGAAGGTCCGTGTAAGGCAGTATTTTCAGACCAATGTGTTTTACAGTCATTTATTCTAAGATTGAATGTCCAAAGGTGTCTCTTGTAGTAAATAGTATTGGTTGTTAGCACTGGAGTTGGCTATGTTTTTTCAAGATCGAAAGTAAGTACGTGTGTGGAGCCTCCTTTTGACTTCTGTATGTCTCTTTTCTTAGTGGCTCTCACTTGCTCAACTTTACTTAGGTGAAGCTCTTTCTCCAGCTTCAGATTGTGAATTTTACTGGTCTCTACCTCCGCTTTGATTAAACTTTCTAATTGGTCACAGGTATTGCAGGAGCCACTCCTTAGCTTATAAAATGATAGATTAAATTCTGAATTGAACACTTTACGGTAAATGCAAGCCTTCACTGGAAAAATGTTTTCTTCCAACGCCTTTTACTATAAAGCATACACATTTTTGAGACAGATAACTCTGGCGTCAGGTATTTCCTGTGAGGATTATGTTTGCGAGAATAGCGACATGTGTAATGAGGAAAGCTTTTTATGTTGTTCCTTACGGTAGTGAGGCGATCTTCTGGTACTTTATTTCCAGGAGCATGTTTACCACGTTGATCAACCGGAGATAGGCCTTCCACTCTTGGTTTGTATAATGCAGCTGTTGTAAGCCGACGATTGTTTACAGTTAAGGCCTTCAGGAAGAACTCATTACACACTCGATTACCATCCAGAATAATGACAGTACTTTGCGTTTTTCTTCAGTGAAAGTCCTGCATTCATATCAGCAGATATGTTGAAATCACTGGATGACCCTTGCAAGCATAATTTTTCCTGTTGTATATATAAATTCATATCCCAGGTTTCTTAGCCATTTTCTTTAATCTCTTTCCATGACTCCACATTCATTTCTCTCTTTCTTGAAACAATGGTTTCTTGAGTTTCTTCATGAGGGACTTATACACACGACTTTTCAACTGTGTTATGGATTTTTTTTATTGTTACGTTTTTGTGGCTAACTATGATCTTCGTTTTCATCGGAAGCTAGTCCATTTGGATAGAAAAGGAAATATACCATTAAAACATCGATATAAGGCAAATATCTATATAAAAATCAGTTTCATACTTAAAACTCCCAAAATAATCTCGTCGTTATGGTGAATGTAATCGTATCAAAGAAATGCTAACATACCTAAAAGATGTTAAGCATTTTAATGACATACCAGTATAAGTGACAATTTTTTTCACGTGGAACACAATTTTTATTGACAGTAAGGAGAAGTTGTTATGCTAGTTTGATGTGTGCTTCTATATTAGAAAATAGTTTAAGATATTTCTAATGGCCACAAAAGTCACTGAAAATTTCAACACAAAACCTTATGTGGTCACTAAAACGTTACACAAAGTACTTGAACTTTAGTTACCATGAACAGGAACATAATCTTCGTCTGCGACTGAATCATCATCGGACAAATCTTCATCAGTTGTTTCTGAACATCACTGAATATCTTGAAAGGATACTCCTAGCTCACTCATTTGCTACATAGTTAAATTCTTAATTTCTTTGGGTGTTTTTGGTACTTGCATTGTTTAATTCATAAATTTCGGGCGTATTATAGTATTTGAGAGTGTAGCATCGTGTTTTAGTACCTGAATAGTGTAATTTCGCTTAGTCTCCTTCCGCCGCCGAGCAGTGTCAGCAGTGGGCAAGTAGCAGCATTACTGCATTTACTAGGCAATCTTGTATTTTAATAACCGTTTAAATTTTGTCGATTTGTTTGCGCTCTCTGTAGATTAGTTCAGACGTTCTTTGCAAAACAGTTTTTAGCATGGATAGGGACTGCAACTGCTGTGTTCGGATGCAGGCTGAGTTGGCATCCCTTCGCTCCCAGCTTCAGGCAGTGTTGGCTTCGGTCACACAGCTTGAGGCTGTTGCCAATGGGCATCACTGTGGGGGTCCGGATGGGGGTTTGTCGGGGACGGCCAGCTCGTCCCACGCATCCCCTGATCGGACTAAGACTGTGGTTGCCTTGGATACTGCCCGCATTGAGGCTGATCCCTCACCTGTGGTAGAGTGGGAGGTCGTTTCAAGGTGTGGCAGGGGGCGAAAGACATTCCGGAGGGCTGAACAGAAAGCCTCTCCAGTTTGTCTGACGAACCGGTTTCAGGCTCTGTCTCAGGCTGATACTGATCATCGGCCTGACATGGCTGCTTGTCCTGTTCCAGAGGTTGCCCCTCAGTCTGCAAGATCCGGGCAGTCGCAGAGGGTGGGCTTACTGGTAGTTGGGAGCTCCAACGTCAGGCGCGTAATGGGGCCCCTTAGGGAAATGGCAGCAAGAGAGGGGAAGAAAACCAATGTGCACTCCGTGTGCATACCGGGGGGAGTCATTCCAGATGTGGAAAGGGTCCTTCCGGATGCCATGGAGGGTACAGGGTGCACCCATCTGCAGGTGGTCGCTCATGTCGGCACCAATGATGTGTGTCGCTATGGATCGGAGGAAATCCTCTCTGGCTTCCGGCGGCTATCTGATTTGGTGAAGACTGCCTGTCTCGCTAGCGGGATGAAAGCAGAGCTGACCATCTGCAGCATCGTCGACAGGACTGACTGCGGACCTTTGGTACAGAGCCGAGTGGAGGGTCTGAATCAGAGGCTGAGACGGTTCTGCGACCGTGTGGGCTGCAGATTCCTCGACTTGCGCCATAGGGTGGTGGGGTTTCGGGTTCCGCTGGATAGGTCAGGAGTCCACTACACGCAACAAGCGGCTACACGGGTAGCAGGGGTTGTGTGGCGTGGGCTGGGCGGTTTTTTAGGTTAGATGGCCTTGGGCAAGTACAGAAAGGGCAACAGCCTCAACGGGTGTGGGGCAAAGTCAGGACATGCGGGGACCAAGCAGCAATCGGTATTGTAATTGTCAACTGTCGAAGCTGCGTTGGTAAAGTACCGGAACTTCAAGCGCTGATAGAAAGCACCGAAGCTGAAATCGTTATAGGTACAGAAAGCTGGCTTAAGCCAGAGATAAATTCTGCCGAAATTTTTACAAAGGTACAGACGGTGTTTAGAAAGGATAGATTGCATGCAACCGGTGGTGGAGTGTTCGTCGCTGTTAGTAGTAGTTTATCCTGTAGTGAAGTAGAAGTGGATAGTTCCTGTGAATTATTGTGGGTGGAGGTTACACTAAACAACCGAACTAGGTTAATAATTGGCTCCTTTTACCGACCTCCCGACTCAGCAGCATTAGTGGCAGAACAACTGAGAGAAAATTTGAAATACATTTCACATAAATTTTCTCAGCATGTTATAGTCTTAGGTGGAGATTTCAATTTACCAGATATAGACTGGGACACTCAGATGTTTAGGACGGGTGGTAGGGACAGAGCATCGAGTGACATTATACTGAGTGCACTATCCGAAAATTACCTCGAGCAATTAAACAGAGAACCGACTCGTGGAGATAACATCTTGGACCTACTGATAACAAACAGACCCGAACTTATCGACTCTGTATGTACAGAACAGGGAATCAGTGATCATAAGGCCGTTGCAGCATCCCTGAATATGGAAGTTAATAGGAATATAAAAAAAGGGAGGAAGGTTTATCTGTTTAGCAAGAGTAATAGAAGGCAGATTTCAGACTACCTAACAGATCAAAACGAAAATTTCTGTTCCGACACTGACAATGTTGAGTGTTTATGGAAAAAGTTCAAGGCAATCGTAAAATGCGTTTTAGACAGGTACGTGCCGAGTAAAACTGTGAGGGACGGGAAAAACCCACCGTGGTACAACAACAAAGTTAGGAAACTACTGCGAAAGCAAAGAGAGCTCCACTCCAAGTTTAAACGCAGCCAAAACCTCTCAGACAAACAGAAGCTAAACGATGTCAAAGTTAGCGTAAGGAGGGCTATGCGTGAAGCGTTCATTGAATTCGAAAGTAAAATTCTATGTAACGACTTGACAGAAAATCCTAGGAAGTTCTGGTCTTACGTTAAATCAGTAAGTGGCTCAAAACAGCATATCCAGACACTACGGGATGATGATGGCATTGAAACAGAGGATGACACGCGTAAAGCTGAAATACTAAACACCTTTTTCCAAAGCTGTTTCACAGAGGAAGACCGCACTGCAGTTCCTTCTCTAAATCCTCGCACAAACGAAAAAATGGCTGACATCGAAATAAGTGTCCAAGGAATAGAAAAGCAACTGGAATCACTCAATAGAGGAAAGTCCACTGGACCTGACGGGATACCAATTCGATTCTACACAGAGTACGCGAAAGAACTTGCCCCCCTTCTAACAGCCGTGTACCGCAAGTCTCTAGAGGAACGGAGGGTTCCAAATGATTGGAAAAGAGCACAGATAGTCCCAGTCTTCAAGAAGGGTCGTCGAGCAGATGCGCAAAACTATAGACCTATATCTCTTACGTCGATCTCTTGTAGAATTTTAGAACATGTTTTTTGCTCGCGTATCATGTCATTTCTGGAAACCCAGAATCTACTATGTAGGAATCAACATGGATTCCGGAAACAGCGATCGTGTGAGACCCAACTCGCCTTATTTGTTCATTAGACCCAGAAAATATTAGATACAGGCTCCCAGGTAGATGCTATTTTTCTTGACTTCCGGAAGGCGTTCGATACAGTTCCGCACTGTCGCCTGATAAACAAAGTAAGAGCCTACGGAATATCAGACCAGCTGTGTGGCTGGATTGAAGAGTTTTTAGCAAACAGAACACAGCATGTTGTTATCAATGGAGAGACGTCTACAGACGTTAAAGTAACCTCTGGCGTGCCACAGGGGAGTGTTATGGGACCATTGCTTTTCACAATATATATAAATGAAATTAGTAGATAGTGTCGGAAGTTCCATGCGGCTTTTCGCGGATGATGCTGTAGTATACAGAGAAGTTGCTGCATTAGAAAATTGTAGCGAAATACAGGAAGATCTGCAGCGGATAGGCACTTGGTCCAGGGAGTGGCAACTGACCCTTAACATAGACAAATGTAATGTATTGCGAATACATAGAAAGAAGGATCCTTTATTGTATGATTATATGATAGCGGAACAAACACTGGTAGCAGTTACTTCTGTAAAATATCTGGGAGTATGCGTACGGAACGATTTGAAGTGGAATGATCATATAAAATTAATTGTTGGTAAGGCGGGTACCAGGTTGAGATTCATTGGGAGAGTGCTTAGAAAATGTAGTCCATCAACAAAGGAGGTGGCTTACAAAACACTCGTTCGACCTATACTTGAGTATTGCTCATCAGTGTTGGATCCGTACCAGGTCGGGTTGACGGAGGAGATAGATAAGATCCAAAGAAGAGCGGCGCGTTTTGTCACCGGGTTATTTTGTAACCGTGATAGCGTTACGGAGATGTTTAATAAACTCAAGTGGCAGACTCTGCAAGAGAGGCGCTCTGCATCGCGGTGTAGCTTGCTGTCCAGGTTTCGAGAGGGTGCGTTTCTGGATGAGGTATCGAATATATTGCTTCCCCCTACTTATACCTCCCGAGGAGATCACGAATGTAAAATTAGAGAGATTAGAGCGCGCACGGAGGCTTTCAGACAGTCGTTCTTCCCGCGAACCATACGCGACTGGAACAGGAAAGGGAGGTAATGACAGTGGCACGTAAAGTGCCCTCCGCCACACACCGTTGGGTGGCTTGCGGAGTATCAATGTAGATGTAGAATGTAGATGTAGATGTACTCGTTTCTGATCGAGATTTCGTCAGTAATTGAGAGCCTAAATCGCGATTCTTTGGAGAGTTCGCCATGTTGTTGTTTGTACCGTCTTGACATCGCCTGTCGATTGTGATTCGATAAATGTAGTTATTCCACATGCCGATAGATGGCAGACTTTAACAGTAGGCACCTGTATCTTTGTGCCACTGACAAGTATCCCTTGTTTCGTAGTCGAAAGTGCACTTAACTCAGTTTTGAAAAAATGTCACTTATACCGTTTTGGTTTTCACCCGTTCATATTGTGGCGAGCAAGAGGGATAGCAATGCTGCTTGCAGGTGGTTCTCGACAGCAAAGCTGGGGATGTTCGCGGAAACAATTATAAGTGTTTTTTACTGTTTTTAAATAAAGTGCATTTATCTCTACCGTTTCTTGTTCTGTGCCATTACTACCCCGGCCTGTGGAAAACCTCCCATATCCTGATGTTCCTTAAACCCGGTAAACCGCCATCCGCTGTCTCCTCCGACCGTCCCATCAACCTTACCTCGGTCTTCAGCGAGGTACTGGAATCCATCCTCACCCGACGCATCCACCAGCATATCCGCCAGCACCGCCTCCTTCCAGTTACACAGTGTGGCTTTCGGCCGTCCTTCTCTTCCGATGACCTCCTCCTTCACCTCACTCATCTCCTCTCCGAACAGTTTAATTTCCGTCGTTCCGCTATCTTCCTCTCCCTTGACCTTGAACGAGCCTATGACCGTGTGTGGCATTCCGGTCTCCTCTTCAAGCTCCAAACCTTCACCCTTCCTATTAACTACGTTCGTCTGATCGGTTCCTTTCTTTCCCAACGTCCTTCCTACGTCACCATCCACAACACAGATTCCTACACCTTTTTCCCCTCTGCTGGTGTGCCCCAGGGCTCTGTCCTCTCCCTTTTTCTGTACCTCTTGTATACGGCGGACATGCCGCCGCCTTCACCCCTCATTCACCTTCTCCAGTAAGCCGATGACACTGCCTTCCTTGCCCTTGCCCCCAACCTGCAGCGCTCCCAACACCTTCTCCAATCCCATCTTGACCGGTTCACCGCTTGGTGCAACCAGTGGTTGCTTAAGGTCAATCCTGCCATAACAGTGGCGATAATTGTAGGGAAAACCACCCCTTCCTTCCGCCTCCTCGATTTCTACATCACCATCTATGGCTGTCCTATCGCCCCCACCTCCTCCCTTAAGTACCTTGGTGTCACCCTCGACCGTCGCCTCTCCTGGACCCCCCACCTCCGGACGATCCAAGCCAAGGCATGCTCCCGCCCTTGTCTCCTCAAACTCCTTTCCGGCCGAAGTTGGGGTCTGGACCCCTCCACCATTCTCCATAACTATAAATCCCTCATCCGCCCTATCCTTTGCTACGCCCACCCTGCCTGGATATCCGCTCCACCTACGTTTTACAAATCCCTTCAGATTCTAGAGCGCCATGCTCTTCGCCTCGCCTATCGTATCTGTCTCCCCTCCTCCACGAGGATCCTATAGGTCCTCATTCCCTTCCCCCACCTCCTCCTTTTCCTCGAATGGATACGGATCTTCTACACCTCTTGTAAACTCGATCCTCCTCACCCGCTGGTCTCTCCCATCCTCACCCGCCCCCGTCCGCTGCTGCACCTGTACTTCCATGTCCCACGTACTCTCCATCTCTCCACTCTCCACACCCTCTCCCAAGGTGGCTTCCGCCAGCTCCCCCTCCCTGAAGATGCCCTCCTCCCCGCCACCTACCCCCCTGCCAACGTTGATCCTCCCTCCCTCCTCCTGTGTCTTGTTGCTATGGGCAACCTCTCTCCCTTCTCTCTCTCCACCCTCTCTCCCCACTCCTCCCCCTGGCTTACCCTACCCCGATTTTTCCACTCCTACTCACGTCTCCTTTGCCATTGGCATCTTTGCTCACCCCTCTCCCTCCCCTCCCCTTCTTCCCCTTTTGGCAGGTCCCCGGTCTCGTACACGCTACGTGGACATTCGCGCGCCAGAGATCATCGCGATCAGTTTCTTGTGTGTGTGCCGTCGTGTTTGTGTTAGTGTTCACCGTCACACTCCAACGTTCACCTGTGCCGTCGGATCATCAGTGTTAGTGCGCCGTGCCAACGTGTTTCAGTGTCATTTTCGTCGAGTGTGAACGGCTCCGTGTTTTGTATTTCTGTTTTTTGCCCGTCACTCTATCTATTACGTGTCTTCTTCCTGTTTTTTCTCATTATAAACTCGAAGGCTGAAGAGCAGCGTGCGATGCTTCTGCCTGCCTACCTATGTATATGTACAGGTATAAAAATTACAATAAAGGAAAAAAAAATTCTGTGCCATTTGTCGGGCTACTTGCTTACAGTGTACTCCGTAGCAAGGCAGGCAGAATTAAATAAACGGTGTGTGTTGTCGCAATGCATTATTTAATCATGAAAAATATATTTTTGCTGCCGTGTGGAATTTTCTGCCTTTAAAATAGAGTGACTGCCGGGAAAAACACGTAGAGCTAACGTCAATATGCAGCTGTAAAATACCCGCAATTAGTCATCATGTTCGATCTAATCTATATTTTATATCACTTACAGAGCACATTTTGAATTTTTATGGTGTGTTACGAAAGAAAAACGCGAGATTTTGCCGAAAGTTTTAAGCACTTATCAGGTTGTATTAACAGATGATGTCTATAATTAATACGAGAACTATGTTGTCATTCTTCGATGGAAGCCTGTTTCGTTGTGGGGATGAGAAGCCAGTCCAGAGTTCGCATATACACTCCTGGAAATTGAAATAAGAACACCGTGCATTCATTGTCCCAGGAAGGGGAAACTTTATTGACACATTCCTGGGGTCAGATACATCACATAATCACACTGACAGAACCACAGGCACATAGACACAGGCAACAGAGCATGCACAATGTCGGCACTAGTACAGTGTATCTCCACCTTTCGCAGCAATGCAGGCTGCTATTCTCCCATGGAAACGATCGTAGAGATGCTGGATGTAGTCCTGTGGAACGGCTTGTCATGCCATTTCCACCTGGCGCCTCAGTTGGACCAGCGTTCGTGCTGGACGTGCAGACCGCGTGAGACGACGCTTCATCCAGTCCCAAACATGCTCAATGAGGGACAGATCCGGAGATCTTGCTGGCCAGGGTAGTTGACTTACACCTTCTAGAGCACGTTGGGTGGCACGGGATACATGCGGACGTGCATTGTCCTGTTGGAACAGCAAGTTCTCTTGCCGGTCTAGGAATGGTAGAACGATGGGTTCGATGACGGTTTGGATGTACCGTGCACTATTCAGTGTCCCCTCGACGATCACCAGTGGTGTACGGCCAGTGTAGGAGATCGCTCCCCACACCATGATGCCGGGTGTTGGCCCTGTGTGCCTCAGTCGTATGCAGTCCTGATTGTGGCGCTCACCTGCACGGCGCCAAACACGCATACGACCATCACTGGCACCAAGGCAGAAGCGACTCTCATCGCTGAAGACGACACGTCTCCATTCGTCCCTCCATTCACGCCTGTCGCGACACCACTGGAGGCGGGCTGCACGATGTTGGGGCGTGAGCGGAAGACGGCCTAACGGTGTGCGGGACCGTAGCCCAGCTTCATGGAGACGGTTGCGAATGGTCCTCGCCGATACCCCAGGAGAAACAGTGTCCCTAATTTGCTGGGAAGTGGCGGTGCGGTCCCCTACGGCACTGCGTAGGATCCTACTACGGTCTTGGCGTGCATCCGTGCGTCGCTGCGGTCCGGTCCCAGGTCGACGGGCACGTGCACCTTCCGCCGACCACTGGCGACAACATCGATGTACTGTGGAGACCTCACGCCCCACGTGTTGAGCAATTCGGCGGTACGTCCACCCGGCCTCCCGCGTGCCCACTATACGCCTTCGCTCAAAGTCCGTCAACTGCACATACGGTTCACGTCCACGCTGTCGCGGCATGCTACCAGTGTTAAAGACTGCGATGGAGCTCCGTATGCCACGGCAAACTGGCTGACACTGACGGCGGCGGTGCACAAATGCTGCGCAGCTAGCGCCATTCGACGGCCAACACCGCGGTTCCTGGTGTGTCCGCTGTGCCGTGCGTGTGATCATTGCTTGTACAGCCCTCTCGCAGTGTCCGGAGGAAGTATGGTGGGTCTGACACACCGGTGTCAATGTGTTCTTTTTTCCATTTCCAGGAGTGTATTTTCCGAACTAATATCGGACAAATGCTAGCACACACATGCCACCGATTCATGTGTTATCAAATATTGATCCAAAATCTAGTTCGCTGTATGCTTAAAAGTTGGTCACGTGATAATAACGTCTCTTCAAATATTCTTAGAACACATAATCCCTATATCACTGTATGGTGCGTGGTGAAGGGCACCTTGTTCCACTCACAAAAACAGATCCATGGATGAAAGCCACTTCCCATATGCATCTGTATGAGCCCGAATTTCTGTTGTCTTATTCTAAACGCACGCAGTTAGCTGTGACAGTCAGTTCTATAAATTTTTGCGGTAAGTATGAACTCTTCACTCCTCGGATTACGAAGCATCTCCGTAATGTTCTGGAGTTGATAGTTTCTACCGGTAGCAAATCTAGTATTAACTGACTGATTTAGAGAAAGCCATCAGCATTATTAGCCAATACTTTCTAAAGAGTGTGTTATAATGCTTTCACAATTCCGCATGCAACAAAATATGTTTACTGCTATCAGAGTACAGCCAGCAACATTAAAAACCGCAAAGTAACATAAAGGTTAAATGCAGCGAAATAAACACATAGTTAATAAGCGTTTCCTGCCTCTTTTGAGTGGTTCTCCGTGAATTAAGGAGATATACAGGGTGTTACAAAAAGGTACGGCCAAACTTTCAGGAAACATTCCTCACACACAAATAGAGAAAAGATGTTATGTGGACATGTGTCCGGAAACGCTTAATTTCCATGTTAGAGCTCATTTTCTTTTCGTCAGTATGTACTGTACTTCCTCGATTCACCGCCAGTTGGCCCAATTAAAGGAAGGTAACGTTGACTTCTGTGCTTGTGTTGACATGCGACTCATTGCTCTACAGTACTAGCATCAAGCAAAAATGGTTCAAATGGCTCTGAGCACTATGGGACTTAACATCGGTGGTCATCAGTCCCCTAGAACTTAGAACTGCTTAAACCTAACTAATGTTCGTCACAAGAATGTACTGTTAAAGAAGACCGGGCTACGGACGGCCACGTGGCACTACCGAGAGGGAAGGCAATAGTGTTTGGTGTATGGCACTGATGCATCATACCGCATCTGCACCAGGAATCTGAGCAGCTGTTTGGACCACAGTAACTCAGTGAACTATTACAGACTGATTATTTCAGGGACAGCTCCGATCCAGACGCTCTGTAGCGTTCATTCCACTGACTCCAAACAACTGTCATTTGCAGCTTCAGTGGGGTCAAGTGAGAGCTGACTGGAGGGCAGAGCGGAGGTTTGTTGCGTTTTGCGATGAAAGCCGGTTCTGCTTCTGTGCCTGTGATGAACCTGTTTTGATTAGGAGGTCAGGTGAGGGCCAGCAACCAACCTGTCTGCGTGGTAGACACATTGGATCTATGCCTGGAGTTACGGTGTGGGGTACGATATCGTATGGCTGCAGGAGCACTCTCGTGGTTGGCCCACGTACCCTAAGTGCAAAATTGTATGTCAGTCTGGGGATTCGGCCTGTTGTGCTGCACTTCTTGAACAGGATTCCAGGGTGTATTTTCCAATAGGATAAGCTCTAGCCTACATATCAACCACGCAAGTCCCCGAGACTTCAACTTAGTCCTGAAGTTGAAAAAAATTTGGCGTGGATGTCGTTACCTTTCTCTGAAAGAGCTTTCTACCATCATTACCCGTGCCATTCGAAATATGGGCAGAAGTGACTTCCGAAACATTGGGATTCAGTCAGAGAGAAGCAGGGAGACTGTACTAAAGGACGGTAAAGACATATTAAAAAAAATAAACAAAAAGAAAATCAAAAAAATGGTTCTGAGCACTATGGGACTTAACTACTGAGGTCATCAGTACCCTAGAACTTAGAACTACTTAAACCTAACTAACCTAAGGACATCACACACATCCATGCCCGAGGCAGGATTCGAACCTGCGACCGTAGCGGTCACGCGGTTCCAAACTGACGCGCTTAGAACCGCACGGCCACACCGGCCGGCCATAAAAGAAAATCAGTGTGCATATTTATGAAAAGTCTCTAGGATCTAGAACATACACAACTATCCTACTGACGTTGTTTTTACTTTCATGGCAGCCGTTTGCCCCTATTATATTAGCTACACGGCTTGTGCTCGACTGGTGTGTGGAATATCAGTTGGATTTATACCACCGCACACATCTGATTTGAGCCCCTCCACTGTCCTTCACACCTTCAAAACCATCATCCGACCCTGCCTCCCCTCTACAGTTGTACATAGATATTCACGCCACCTGAGTTTTATCTGTCCCTCCAGATACTTGAAAGTCATCCACTCTGCCTCGCCTTCCACATCTGTTTATCTTCCACGAACATACACTCCTGGAAATGGAAAAAAGAACACATTGGCACCGGTGTGTCACACCCACCATACTTGCTCCGGACACTGCGAGAGGGCTGCACAAGCAATGATCACACGCACGGCACAGCGGACACACCAGGAACCGCGGTGTTGGCCGTCGAATGGCGCTAGCTGCGCAGCATTTGTGCACCGCCGCCGTCAGTTTCAGCCAGTTTGCCGTGGCATACGGAGCTCCATCGCCGTCTTTAACACTGGTAGCATGCCGCGACAGCGTGGACGTGAACCGTATGTGCAGTTGACGGACTTTGAGCGAGGGCGTATAGTGGGCATGCGGGAGGCCGGGTGGACGTACCGCCGAATTGCTCAACACGTGGGGCGTGAGGTCTCCACAGTACATCGATGTTGTCGCCAGTGGTCGGCGGAAGGTGCACGTGTCCGTCGACCTGGGACCGGACCGCAGCGACGCACGGATGCACGCCAAGACCGTAGGATCCTACGCAGTGCCGTAGGGGACCGCACCGCCACTTCCCAGCAAATTAGGGACACTGTTGCTCCTGGGGTATCGGTGAGGACCATTCGCAACCGTCTCCATGAAGCTGGGCTACGGTCCCGCACACCGTTAGGCCGTCTTTCGCTCACGCTCCAACATCGTGCAGCCCGCCTCCAGTGGTGTCGCGACAGGCGTGAATGGAGGGACGAATGGAGACGTGTCGTCTTCAGCGATGAGAGTCGCTTCTGCCTTGGTGCCAATGATGGTCGTATGCGTGTTTGGCGCCGTGCAGGTGAGCGCCACAATCAGGACTGCATACGACTGAGGCACACAGGGCCAACACCCGGCATCATGGTGTGGGGAGCGATCTCCTACACTGGCCGTACACCACTGGTGATCGTCGAGGGGACACTGAATAGTGCACGGTACATCCAAACCGTCATCGAACCCATCGTTCTACCATTCCTAGACCGCCAAGGGAACTTGCTGTTCCAACAGGACAATGCACGTCCGCATGTATCCCGTGCCACCCAACGTGCTCTAGAAGGTGTAAGTCAACTACCCTGGCCAGCAAGATCTCCGGATCTGTCCCCCATTGAGCATGTTTGGGACTGGATGAAGCGTCGTCTCACGCGGTCTGCACGTCCAGCACGAACGCTGGTCCAACTGAGGCGCCAGGTGGAAATGGCATGGCAAGCCGTTCCACAGGACTACATCCAGCATCTCTACGATCGTCTCCATGGGAGAATAGCAGCCTGCATTGCTGCGAAAGGTGGATATACACTGTACTAGTGCCGACATTGTGCATGCTCTGTTGCCTGTGTCTATGTGCCTGTGGTTCTGTCAGTGTGATCATGTGATGTATCTGACCCCAGGAATGTGTCAATAAAGTTTCCCCTTCCTGGGACAATGAATTCACGGTGTTCTTATTTCAATTTCCAGGAGTGTAGATCCTTCAGCATCACATCGAACTTCCTAACCATCGATCAACTCGATTTCAATTATTCTGTTGTTTGCTGATTAATTTCCGTACCTAGCATGCTGTCTCCAACGACACGCCTCACGAACCCTCCATCTGTACACTCTTCACATCCTCTCGCAGCGGAATGTTAACTTTATGCCTCTTCCAGATCATGAACTCCGCTCACAAATTTGCCCATCCCACCAACCATAAATCTATCCTGCCCATTCCATCTCATCCGGGAGACCATTTCCTTCACCCCCCATGTGCGCATACCCCTCCACTCTTCTTTTCCTACCGTCTTTGCAGTTCAAATTTTGGCCTTACCAACACCCCAACTATCCCTTCCTTCCTGTCGACCAGCATCCACTTCCTGTGCATCGACACTACCCATCCATTCTTATAGCCCCACTGTCATATCCTCCATTTCTCACTCGACAACAGACTTTCCAGGGCAGCTTCTTGAAGCGTTAGTGACAGTCAAGTCTTACATTTTAATATAAGTGTTTTACGTAGTGTGTTAAATGATTTAAATATATTCTTATTGTTTGAAGTTTATCTTTTTATTATACCTGCTTCAAATTAAAAATGATGGAATTCAAGTGTACTTTATATAAAACCCTCGATTAATTCCACCTTTACAAATTGTTTAATTTCTGTTGTCAATATTTCAACTTTTAATTTAGTATTTCTCGTTCATCTTAGTTTTAATTGTCCCTTTGCTGAAAAGCTGGTTGAATATATCGATGTCAGACCACCCTACGCCAACCAATATGGGGCGACGACGATAAAATTCCTATAAAGAAAAATAAAACAAAAGAAATGGTGTCAGACTGCTGATAACTACTTTCCATCATGTCACAAATAAATGTTGTACAGTGGGTTTCAATATCCCATGTACGTATCCTTTTATTCTGAGTTTAAAACCTTTGCTACTTAATTTTTCAGCCATACCGTATTTTATTTTGTGACCCACTTCAGAATACTCGAAAATGATCGTATAATCGCGATTGTATAATCGCAGTCACAATAAATAATACACTTAACAGCCAAATGCGGGATGAGTTCACTCGAATACTTACCGTTCACGGCAGCTCCAAGACATGCAGTCACTACACCAAGCATTCTGTGGAGACACCTAGCTAAGTGGATCCATAGACCCATGCGGTATGCTGTAAAACTGTACAGGCCTGTACATCGAGTATGATATCAGCAACTGTTCGTCAGATATGATAACCTACTTCAATATATCAACTATGAAAATGAAGTGCTCATAGCAAAATTGTTTCTCTTTGCTGGTGAATTAGAATGTTACGCAAGTAATGCAGTAGGTGCCTGCTAAACAATCCCATTCGATGACTGTTCGTAGACAATATGGTGTCTGGTTGGCCATAGTTGTGACAGTTATTCAGGTACTCAACAGAGCTGCATCTCAGCTGTGAAACTTACTCAGTTGTCCACGATTGTGAAGCAAATCTGTTTATAAATAGCCATTTGCAAGCCCATGGCTTTTCTTGAAGCACAATTAAATTTTTGGCCAACCAACATGTTCTTCCGTTCCTTGACCACTGACAGATGGATATGTTATACCTGAACTGGCGAGAGTATACTAATCTTCCATGTGCAACCACAGTATTCTGTGTGAACTCACTGAAGACTGGTCTAGATCCCATACAACGACACGTCTCGAAAATCATTTCGTAATGTGGCGAAACAGTGTCGACATATCACAACTAAGCACTATTAAAAAATCAGTTACAGAAAAACCATTCTGTCTACGGAAAAATGTGATTGACATGCACTATAAACCGGGTTTAATTTTTTCTTTAGCTAGCCACAGAACTGACTTTTAGTCGTGATAGGTTTCGGCTATACATTCGCCATTGTTTGATGAATATGATGGCACTTTGTTCATCATAAGCTGCGTTGGACTCGTAGTGCCTCAAGATGATCAATTATGGCCTGACCGGTTAAGATCAGAGGCGTCTTCTGTAAGTGTGTCTTGAAACAAAAAAAACAAAAAAAACATATTTTTACAGACGCTGCTATCGTAGTTTGATCAGTCAGCTGAGTCACCTGCTGCAGAAACCGATAGCTGTGGTTCATCTTACCAATAACTGCACAGTATCTTGAGCAGTTAACGTTTTCCTAGAACACTTGCCAGAAGTCAAAGTCAGACTTCCTACTTTCATTTTCTAAAGAAATGGCTTAGACTAGCTGCAATAAGTTTAATATTCTTTATTAAGACGACTATTTCGACTTTCTTACAATTTTCAAGTAGCTTATCAGTACAACATTGATGAAATTGTCTACGTGTAAGGTGGTTGTCGATGAGAGTAATGATAAGTTGTAATAGTACATTGGTACTTACGTCTCGGTTTATTTGACGCCCATATTGAGCCTATAGTAAACTGTCATTGTCTAACTCGCAGAGAATAGTGAAATGTAGTAACTATAAGCGTATACAATATGTTTCGTCACTTATTTGATAGTTCGTTTACCTAGGGTGTTCATTTGAACTGAAGATATGGAAGTATCTCGAAAGATACATATAGGATCAGAAAAAAATTATAATTCCAATTTGTTTGTCTCGCAAGGGGACATGCAGTGATACAACACTAGACCCGTCATATCATCTTGTGCGTGGGGGACTAGGGACCACATTGAAATTTTCAAAGGGAACCCTATTTTTTATTGCCGATCACGATTCTACGGCAAAATCTACGTACGTTTTGTCTGAAGCAGTTTCCTCGTTCCGCCACAGATGGCGCTGCAATCGGAGGAATATAAATGGGTTCAAATCATTATTTATGACTTGTTACTCAATGGCCCTGGAATATTCAGTGGCATGTGGGACCTCATCTCCATGCTTCGAGGGTAGGATAGGCCAGTACTTAAAAATTTCTAATTGGAAACCCGATTCGCAACGATGTATTCCTCCGACATATCGAACAGGAGACTACTCGACGCGCCACCATGGCTGTGTCGCGAACTATGACGTATCATAGCAGGCAGTATACTGCGATCGGAGGTTATATTTCGTGCAGACGTAGACCAAGTATCGGATCTAAACATTATAATACTTGCGCCGTACTTATTGCCTGCACACCTACCTATCATTTGGAGAACAGTCGTGCAAGTGGACGATGAATGTTGAACCACAGAAGAAAACATTGAAATGATCCTGATCTACGGAGAAAGTAGGAGAAATGTTGAGGCAGTTGGTGCCTTGTATGACGAAAGCTCACTCTCGTTCGTTGTTTTACAAGGCTGTGAACGCCTTTATGTCTGATGGCAGCTTACGGACCAGGAAAAGGAAACGAAGTAAACGTATCACAGGAGGAGCTAATGAAATAGTGGTGCTAGTGGCAGTGCACCACAACCCACGGATAAGCTACCGGGGAACACACCGCGATTTAGTATGTCCGTAGGTAGTACTGTCACATAACTGCATCATCACAAGTACCATCCATACCGCGTGTCACTGCATCAAGAGCTTCATGGCTCCGATTTCCGTAATAAGGTAATGTCTTGTGAATAGGCACGTCAAAAATGCAAACAATCCCACGTTCTTTGCCAAGGTGCTATTTTCCGGTGAGTCTACATTCACAAATCGTGGTTGCGTTAACCGGCATAACATGCATTGCCAGAGTATACACAATCTCCACTGGCTGTGGCAAGTATACCTTTAACGTCGTTGGTCGGTTCTACATCTACATCCGCAAGCCACCCAACGGTGTGTGGCGGAGGGCACTTTACGTGCCACTGTCATTACCTCCCTTACCTGTCCCAGTCGCGTATGGTTCGCGAGAAGAACGACTGCCGGAAAGCCTCCGTGCGCGCTCGAATCTCTCTAATTTTACAATCGTGATCTCCTCGGGAGGTATAAGTAGGGGGAAGAAATATATTCGACACCTCATCCATAAACGCACCCTCTCGAAACCTGGACAGCAAGCTACACTGCGATGCAGAGCCACTATCTTGCTGTCTGCCACTTGAGTTTGCTAAACATATCTGTAACGCTATGACGCTTACCAAATAACCCTGTGACGAAACGCACCGCTCTTCTTTGGATCTTCTCTATCTCCTCCGTCAGCGCGACCCGGTACGGATCCCACACTGATGAGCAATACTCAAGCATAGGCCGAAAGAGTGTTTTGTAAACCACCTCCTTTGTTGGTGGACTACATTTTCTAAGGAGTCTCCCAATGAATCTCAACCAGACACCCGCCTTACCAACAAGTAATTCTGTATGATCATTCCACTTCAAATCGTTCCGCACGCATACTCCCAGATATTTTACAGAAGTAACTGCTACCAGTGTTTGTTCCGCTGTCATATAATCAAATAATAAAGGATCCTTCTTTCCATGTATTCGCAATGCACTACATTTGTCTATGTTAAGGGTCAATTGCCACTCCCTGCACCAAGTGCCTTTCCGCTGCAGATCTTTCTGCATTTCGCTGCAATATTCTAATGCTGCAACTTCTTTGTGTACTAGAGCATCATCAGCGGAAAGCCGCATGGAACTTCCGACACTATCTACTTGGTCATTTATATATATTCCGAAAAGCAATGGTCCCATAACACTCCCCTGTGGCACACCAGAGGTTACTATAACGTCTGTAGACGTCTCTCGATTGAGAACAACATGCTGTGTTCTGTTTGCTAAAAACTCTTCAATCCAGCCACACAGCTAGTCTGATATTCCGTAGGCTCTTACTTTGTTTATCAGGCGACAGTGCGGAACTGTATCGAACGCCTTCCGGAAGTCAAGGAAAATGGCATCTACCTGGGAGCCTGCATCAAATATTTTCTGGGTCTTATGAACAAATAAAGCGAGTTGAGTCTCACACGATCGCTGTTTCCGGAATCCATGTTGATTCCTACGGAGTAGATTCTGGGTTTTCAGAAATGACATGATACGCGAGCAAAAAACATGTTCTAAAATTCTACAACAGATCGATGTCAGAGATATTGGTCTATACTTTTGCGCATCTGCTTGACGAGCCTTCTTGAAAACTGGGACTATCTGTGCTCTTTTCCAATCATTTGGAACCTTCCGTTCCTCTAGAGACTTGCGGTACACGGCTGTTAGAAGTTCTTTTGCGTACTCTGTGTAGAATCGAATTGGTATCCCGTCAGGTCTAGTGGACCTTCCTCTGTTGAGTGACTTCAGTTGCTTCTCTATTCCTTGGACACTTATTTCGATGTCAGCCATTTTTTCGTTCGTGCGAGGATTTAGAGACGTATGGTGTGCCATCATGGGGAACAATATCATTGGTCCGTATTTTATCGGTGTCACGTTGAATGGTAGCAAATATCGAACGTTTTTGAACAGGAACTACCAGCACTACTGCAGGATGTTGCTCTGGACGTTCGACAACGTACGTGGTTCCAGCACAGCGGTTGCCCAGCGCATTACGAAAGTGGAACACGGGGCGTATTAAGCCGTGTTTACACTGTTCGGTGGATCGGCAGAGGTGACCGATTACATCGCCAGATTTCTTTCTCTGGGGATAATTAAAAGATAATATGTACCAACAAGGGCCAACAGGCCGTGAAGACATGGTCAGCCGCATCAGAAAAGCCTGTACTGATATTCCCGCAGATATGCTTCTTTCCTGTGTAACGTCATTTGGAAAGCGGATCACTAAGAGTACTGAAGTTCGCGGCACTGCGTTTGAACGCTTACTCTAGCTGGAAAAGTAGAGCAGCGTTCGCCTCGAGTTACAGCTACAGTGGCGCGTCGAGTAGTCCCCTATTCGATATGTCAAAGGAATATAACGTTGCCAAGGGGGTTTCCAATTAAAAGTTATGAAATACTGCCATGTCACCCTCTCAGCGTTGAAGTGGGGTCCCACATGCCATTGGATACTCTAGGGCCATTGAGTAGTATGTCGTAAATTAGGGTTTTTAACCATTTCTTTTTCCTCCAATTACAGCGCCACCTGGGGTGGGACGAAGAAAATGCTTCAGAGGAGACGTACGTAGATTTCGCATTGGAATCATGATCTGCAACAAAAAACTCTGGTTCCCATTGAAGATTTCAAGTTTGCCCCTACCACCCACGCATGGGGCGGGGTGTGGAATCCGAGATAAACAAATTGGAATCATAATTTGTTTTGATCCGATGTGCGGTCTTTAGGATATTTCAGTATCTTCAGTTAAAATGAACACAGTAAGACTGTGCACGAAATACTAAGCGACCACACAGGCTTTAAACATAAATATTATCAGGAAGACTTTACTGACATACGGAAACGCAAAAAGGATAGTGCATATGGACAACAACACATTTCAGACCAAATATATAAGTCACAGTAAAATGCAATCAGTGAAATGTAACATTATCGTCGCTTAGCTAAATATATTTCGTAAACAAATAGCATCGGAAACTATCAAATAAATGTCAAATCGTAGTTTATAGTGAACTAACTACGAAATTAATGACCAAACGTATACCATTAATTGTAGAGTCACATGTCGTTTTATCACTGCAGTGGGAAATACGGTCGTCTTACACTGTGTTATCAAGTAAATAAATTTTTCTGCTTCTGCAGGTGAGATTTGAAATTCAAGATATTTTTCAGGTCAGCTGTCTACCGAAACGAAAGTATTTCCATTCGATTGAGATTATTACCGATGATTCTAAATAATTAGCAGTAAACGAGGAACAAAATTTGTTTCCCACACACAGACACTACTTTTTTGGTAAATATCTTGAACCTATACATTTGCCAACTACAGCTACAGAGAAATGAACTGTGTTGCATGTATGTACTGTGATATCTGTATTTACTTCTGGTCCTACAATGCAATCTGACATGATGAATGCCATTCTAAAGTCATTTTTTCTACTTGTCAGGTGATTATATCCGATGGGGACCTCCACCAAGGGCTGCGCGTTGCTGGATTCTTTAGTAACATCTATCCATCACTGGCGGCAATGGTAACTATGTTTGTGACGTCCGCGCTGAAGATCCCGTGGATGCTGCTGGGTGGAGGATCTAACAGCACCACAACTACCACCGCGGCGCCAGCAACCAAGCAGGAAAAAGCACGAGCAGCCCGATACATCCCCTACACTGACGTGGGTGACTACAGTGAGGAAAGCGAAGTCCGCAGCCTGCCCATAGACCCCCTGCCCCTGCCAAGCACCTCGAATGCGAATCACTTTAACACACTCCTAGATGTTCTTCTAGGCGACTACCCCTCCAGAACACACACAAAAATACCCTTGCCAAGCACCTCGAATAAGAACCACCATACCTCACTCCTAGATGTCGTTCTAGGCGGCCACCCCTCCCGATCACGCACAAAAATATACCATCTTCCAGCAGCAGAGGGTGACTTCCATTTTGCCACAAAAGTGGAACCACAATCATCATATAAAACACATGACGCAGCTGCTCGTCAACCATTAACTGTCACTGTACCAGTATTGTTTCTTGTACCTTACCCATTTCCATACCCCGTTGCCGTTCACCTACACTCAGAGCCCAGAAAGGATATGCGTCAACAAACAGATAATAACTTCCCTATGAGAGTAGCTATTGTTACAGAAAAAAATGAAACTACGCCAGCTGATAGTGATTCCAAGAAGGAAAACGTAACTCTTAACGTAACTACTCCAGCTCACAAAGCAAGCTAGTATGACCGCTCTGTAATTTAGTTAGCATCTACTTCTTACACATGAAATAGTTAAAATATTTTATTAATTGACATATTTCAATTCTGTTTATGAGGATTAGGTACGTCAAAGGTTGTATTAAAGTGGGCTCTGTTGGATGATAGTATTAAAACGAAATATGAGATAGAGAAAATAAATAAAGAAATGGTTCTGAAATAATGAAACATTTTATAGAAAGTATCGTACAACTGACATTATGCCTCAGTAAATGTTTTTAGGGTGTTGTTGTTATGAAATTGCCTTCATGCTACACAATTTCCGCAGACAACTTACGTTAATATTTGAGTTAATAACTGAAGTGCTTCATTCATTATAAGAACGTTTTCACAGTGAAAAGAACAGTCTCTATTTGCATTTCTAATGCATTATTCTTATGTAATTATTGACTGAATAAATAAAAATATAGATTTTTAAATATTTTTATTACACTTTTAACTGTGCTTCCTCGTTGTTTTATTTGGGAAACAGTAGGTGCTGGAAGGACAGCTCTTAACTACACCTTTGTGAGCATTAAGGGAACCAGACGGGATATATCCTTAGGTTCTGTCCGAATGTTCACACCCTGTGGCTGCTGTTGCCCATATGGTGAAAATTTTTATGCAGTACTCTATTGGATACAGATATGGATACCGCAGTTGCCAACCAGCTCTGCAGACAGCGTTGTGGGAAAAGTCTGCTACCATCTCTACAAAATGACATACGCGTGGCACAAAGACTGATTGACCGCTAAATGACATGACTGGCACCATGTTCTAGCTGCCTTGTTTTAGTACTCGAACAGGTCGTTTTGATCCCAGGCTCTGAGTTTTGGAATTACTCAAGATTATCCTGAGACAGCAGTGAAAATAGCTACGCCGGCGGTTAAAAATCCGCACTTGTGGCACGAATTTTCTTCGACCGCTTGCAGACTGGTGTACCATGTGTAGTGCTATTGGAAGTTCTGCGACCGCGTGCAAGTTCCTAAGACGTCGATATTCCAGCCAGGGTGAAAGTTTGTCCGGACTAAAGGACTGGCTGACCTCATTCAGTGCCTTCAACAATGGGGCTCGCCAATCCACTTCAGTTTCCGTACCCAGCTACGCGAAGTTTGTCTAAACAGACAGTAACATTGGCTTTAGAAACTCTACTGCCTTTACTTACTCCTGTTTAAGCACAATAAATCACAAAAATTAAGGATACGGTGCTGGAAGAGGCGTTCAATAAGATGGAATGGGTCATATTTCGATTATCGAACGCAACAAGAAAAAGAGTGACTAAATACACGTGAAAATCAGAATAAATGTGTTGTTACGGAGAAAAAGAGAAGGGAAGAAACCGAATCTTTTTCGTTCCTGTTGTTTATCACCAGTTCCCGAACAAGAATTTTATGGCCTTTGCTTCACACGAATTCATGACCTTCATTTGTATCGTGATTCCCGAACTGTGAGTGTGGTTAATAATTTGGTTGTTGAGGCGATGATGAATTTCTCACTAGAGGTAAAATTCACAAATAATGATTAAAATAACAACAACAACTTCCGCTGTTAGTGGTTCATCGATAAATCTTCCTTTAATATATCGTCAACTCCTGCAGGACAGCAGGTAAGCCTACTAATTTTGTATGGCATTCGGTAACAGAATCATTATGAGTAAACTCTAGTTGGCCAAACGGTTAGTATTTGTGCCATTTTGAGCAGAGTGAGAGAGCCTTCGATAAGATATTTTCTAAAATACGTTGAGTACGTTGTTAATGACTTTCGAATTCCCAAAGATTGTCGGTGGAGTGTCTTTTGCTTTGTATCCCAGAGATCACAGTATTTTGCGATTACTCCTAGTACCACTACTGTTACTACTACCACCACTACTACCATTGTTATCATTAGTATTATTAAACATTTCATACTTTTTGCAGCACAAGTAAATATCTGTGTACTGTCATATCGTTTGCAAATGTCAAAAATGGCTCTGAGCACTATGGGACTTAACAGCTGTGGTCATCAGTCCCCTAGAACTTAGAACTACTTAAACCTAACTAACCTAAGGACATCACACACATCCATGCCCGAGGCAGGATTCGAACCTGCGACCGTAGCAGTCGCGCGGTTCCGGACTGCGCGCCTAGAACCGCGAGATCACCGCCGCCGGCTTGCAAATGTCGCCTATCTGTCTACTGTTGTATTATTTGCAAATGGCACCCATTATCTATACGCTACCTTAAATATAAGCGATTATACAAAGAACTGCAGCAAGTCATCCACAGGGCGTTGGCATATGATATGATTTCTCGCTGCCTTTTAGGATTCATTATGAGTTACAAATCTTAGACCCTCCAAAATTATCCAATTTAATGTCTATTAACACGTTACTCCGAATCTCAAAGTGTTTGAGAATTTTATCGCAACTAAATTTCAGTTTTAACCTACTGTTTAATTATCCAGAGCATTTTCGTAAACATTCTTCATGTTGTATAATTCTGTCTCACTGAACAAGTGCGAAATTCTCATATAGATCATAAATTATACCTTTTAAACTTTTTTAACGATTATAGAAATGGTGTTATTTCTCAAAACCGCATTAGGAATGGAATCACGAGATAAGTGATTGAATTTAGCAATTTTCAAAGTCAAATGCGAAAAAAATAAGTGTGGATATATGGACAACACTTAATAGGAGATACTTACTCAGTGGGCGAAACTTCGCACAGTGATCAGGGACACCCATTACAATACTGATAGGATGTGTTAAAAACCTGCTAAATTATCTAGAGGTCAAAGACTGCAAGTACAGGTGACACTTATAATTTTTATGTGTTTGAGACATATTGTTATCATACTTGATTCGGCAGTTTTAGCATAACTATGTCTACACCTGGTGTTAAATTATCAAAGGTATTGAAGAAATAAAGAACGCTATCTATCTTTTTATAGCATACCCTCCACGAACCAAATGCCTCATCTGTTATAAGATTCAGTATCGCGTTACCCAATCATTAAATATGGCCATAGAATGATAAAACACCTGAAATAAAAACACGGCGAAAGTAAGATGTTCATACTGTTTTAACATAAAAGTGTTAATGGGAAGGATAGAACTGTAGAGTTTTCCTCTCAGTGTTCTGATTATATTAGATACAAATCGAGCCAAACTTCCTGTATAGTCATAAATTCCAATATTTACCTTCTCGGAGCGACATTTCTACTGCTAATTTACAGTGGCGTTGCACTTTAGCCAACTGATTACGTTCGAATTTGCGTTCGTCTACAATTATAGCCAGTCTGGCCGCAAGCCCTGCTAACCACCAAGCGCAAAAAGGAAGCCAGCAAATACTGTAATTTGAAGGAATATTCCGCCGGTTTTAGGGGCTGGTATCACATATAGTTTGTTGAACCATTTTTCTATTGGGCTCTTTGGAGCAGAGCGTATGCAAGCTACCTACCCAACTGCTAAGAGAATGCTTTTTTGACTTTGCGTACACTCGACCGTATACAACTTCCACAGTTACATTATTCAGCACACTCCTGTTATACTTCTTCATACTCAAATGCAGTTCATGTGTACCATACATGAAGGCACTGACTAGCAGAGCAGCTGATTTCTCAGGTTGTTTGGCGTCTTTCGCTTTCCATCTCTTCTACGCTACAGCAGAAAAATAATTAGATCAGCTTGATATTAGTCAAACAGACTGCTTTGTGGATGTGTTGTGTAAGCTCAGTCATGTTACAGGCACGCATCATGTAAATGATTTATACCAATATAGGCTCTTAGCAATCTTTTTACTATCGCTTTGTTCCTGGAGCGCAATATGAATAATCAGGTAGCTAAAGTTCAATACGAAAGTTGTCATTTGCGTGATTCAGGAGCGATCCACCTCGTATTATTTTTTTGCTCTTATTATTCATTGCTCAGCATCCAACGAACAAATGAGATTTCGAAAACAACGTCTCGCACTTGCGTTAGGCGTTGTAACGAGGAACATTCCTTACTTTGTTCAAAGATTCAATTAGTGAACCATGTTTTGCAAACTCCTATTCGTTCCTTTACTGATGCTGTACCTGCACCACAGGGATGCATACAAGGAGATCTCGTTCCTTATGCGATTAGATGCGTTATAGAATGTACCTAATGATAATGGAAAAAGTAAAACGATTATTAATCACTTAAATGCCAGTGGCAGAAATACAGAATGATATTCGTATTTTTATATGATACACTTACGAACGACGTTCGAAATATATTTAAATCGTATTTGATACTTTTATATTTTCTAATAAGGGAGATGTGATCATGCCAGTGAACTTCTATTGCTTCCAGTTTTACTTTTGATTATTTCGCTTGTGCTTAGCATTATCGTATTATGAAATCATATTTTTCTTTGGATCTCCGTTGCGGAGTTCATCTATGCCAAACGTATAATAATAATCTGAAACAACTATTCAGGAGTAATATCAAAGTACTTGCCTTCTTCAAGTAAATAGAGAAGACTTTGTATTCAGTGATAAAATTAATTCTGATAAGACATTTAACGTATACTTCGAAATATGTAAACAGTCATGGAGTGTAACTGATTACAAGTACTCTACATTAATCAAATAAACAAACTAAAAGGCCGTTATCGTAGTAAAGTGACTAACTAAATATATAGGGTTTCGACCAAAGATGGAAACACCGCTACGAATGAATGCTTCAACATAAATACAGATGATAGCCAAGCCTGCTGGTTGCGCTGTTGTGTCTGACCATGAAAGCCACCTGTGGAACGCCCTCAGTACTTTGTGTCACACGTAGTCAGAACAGTGTTGTGTATAATGGTGAATGGTTTATGTCGGAGCTAAGTGAATTTGAATTTGAGAAACAATTGGCGCTTTCATGGTGAGTGTTTCCGTAAGCAAGGGAACCGAAGTGTTTCGTGTTTCAAGAGGCAGTAGGCACTGAAGGCTTATGCCGCGTACAGGGAATGCGGAAAACGTCATCTGATAAGT
The DNA here is from genome assembly GCF_023864345.2 of Schistocerca serialis cubense. Classification (NCBI taxonomy): domain Eukaryota; kingdom Metazoa; phylum Arthropoda; class Insecta; order Orthoptera; family Acrididae; genus Schistocerca; species Schistocerca serialis. Next base: position 152,452,770 of record NC_064640.1, read on the forward strand.
AACAACGCGGACGAAAGTGTATGTTGAGTCATAGTGGCAGACGGTCATTGAAGAGTATTGTTGGCGAAAAATAAACGGACGTCAGCTGCAAAAGTCACTGTAGGACTGAAAGTCACATTCGCGAAAAGCGTCACCGTCAAAACGACATGGAGAGAGACCCGTCTGTTGGGAATTTCAGGGTAACCTGGACTTCGAAAGCCATGATTGAATCCCCCATCATAGAAAAGCATGGTGCCGAAGCCGTAAAACATGGTGAACTATGGAGAAAATGAAGAAAGCCGTTTGGTCGGATGAGTCTCGTTTCTCATCGTTTCCAACTTCTGGTCAAGTATACTTCCCAAGAGTGAAGCATGGCAGTGGTCCGGTGATAATTTCAGCAGCCATATTAGCGTGGTATTTCATGGGATCGATAGTTACTGTGCAAGATCTTATTATTGCCGAAGATTATGGGGCTATTTTGGCTGATCAGGTCCCTACCGTAGTACCATTTTCGCTCCCAAGTGGTGATGCTAAATTCCAAAACGACAGGGTCCCTATTCGAACAGCTCGCTTAGCCCTGGGCTGGTTTTGCGAGGACGAGGTTGAACTGTCGTATCTCGCCTGACCACCATAGTCACAAAACCTCAATATTTTTGAGCGTTTGTGGTCTACTTTGGAGAGACTGGTACATGATCGCTGCCTACCACTACCATCGTTACCTTAAACTGACGAAATTTTGAATGGAAGGCTGTTGTAAGATTCCAGTATAAACGGCACAGGCCCTGTATTTATTCATTCCGAGACGACTGACAGCTGTGAATGCCAGAGGGTTTCCAGCACAGCATTATGCATAACTCTATTTTTGTCCTTCCCCTGCATATGTAGTACTCAAAGAGTCTGAAATAATGAGCATATAATAATCATCTTCATCTTTCAAGTATTATGAAACATTCCATTTTTAAACTTTATTAATTGTCGTGACTCTTTCAAAGCAGATCAGATGTTTCCAGAATGAGATTTTCACTCTGCAGCGGAGTGTGCGCTGATTTGAAACTTCCTGGCAGATCAAAACTGTGTGTCGGACCGAGACTCGATCTCGAGACCTTTGCCTTTCGCGGGCAAGTGCTACCATCTGAGATACCCAAGCACGACTCACGCCCCGTCCTCACAGCTTTACTTCCGCCAGTACCTCGTCTCCTACTTTCCGAACTTCACAGAAGCTCTCCTGCGAGCCTTGCAGAACTAGCATTCCTGGAACGTCTCGAGTTCGAGTCTCGATCCGGCACACAGTTTTGATCTGCCAGGAAGTTTGAGATCAGATGTTGTTTGAACAGTAGTTTCCCACAACAAGATTCAACATTCGTCTACAAAAAAATGGTTCAAAAGGCTCTGAGCACTATGGGACTCAACTGCTGTGGTCATCAGTCCCCTAGAACTTAGAACTCCTTAAACCGAACTAACCTAAGGACATCACATACACCCATGCCCGAGGCAGGATTCGAACCTGCGACTGTAGCAACAGCGCGGCTTCGGACTGGAGCGCCTAGAACCGCACGGCCACCACGGCCGGCATTCGTATACAGAGAACATTGAGATCATGAAAGGATGAAAACCCTGAAAGGATGGTAGCTCTGCAAAAAGAAAAATCTTGTTTGAGAGTAAATTGTAAAATGCAGTAACCTGTTTCCCAGTCACTAACACGACTGACGCATGAAAGAAAGCAGTTTTGGGAAAGAATCATAAAGATGACGTAAAAAAATATATAATACTGTCACCGACATTATTATCAAATGTAACGTCAATGAAAATACTGAATTTCCAAAAGAAGAAGTAAAAACAACAAGAAGATGAAGAGACAGAATAGATAGCTGCAACAGGGACTACTGGCAATATGATGTCTTCGAATTACCACAAACCACTGAAAGAAACTCGTGATGCTTTGTAATGTGTCAGATTTGACATTTGTAAATTCGTTAGTAAATGTTGATGACGACGATTTAACCGATTGCAATGCAGAATGTTCTGGAAAACGAGAGTTTGTTGCACCAACACACTTGCTAGCAGACTTCACAACCCACAACGAAGCTTTCCTGCGTGCTGCCTCTGAAATTCCTCGGTCAGGGCCGGAATAATGCTGCAGTTCAAATGTTCAAATGTGCGTGAAATCTTATGGGACTTAACTGCTAAGGTCATCAGTCCCTAAGCTTACACACTACTTAACTCAAATTATCCTAAAGACAAACACACACACCCATGCCAGAGGGAGGTCTCGAACCTCCGCCGGGACCAGCCGCACAGTCCATGCCTGCAGCGCCCCTGACCGCTCGGCTAATCCCGCGCGGCAATGCTGCAGTGGACTGCCATGGACTGGCGCATGAGACCAGCCCGTCGCAGAGGCCAGCACAGTTACGTCAAGCATAGCCCTGAGTGAACCGCCTTGCCCCCCTAAGTGAACAGTGGCACGGCCCGGTCATAGCAACGTTGGTCAAATTTTCTGTAAATAATCACCACCCGGAACCAACTTGGTATGCTGCCTACCCACAGATCTATTCCATACCAGCCAGTGGGCCGATATGGGTCACTCAGCCTCGATCACAACTGACCACTGTCTGCTCTAGCTGCTAGGCTGTGAGCGGCTCCTATACTTGATACTGCCAGTGTATGAACGAGCACAGTCCGGCTGAGGTCTCGTCCAAGCTGTCAATAACCAACTCCTGGGCAGCTACAAGGGGTTCTCGATTTGCATTCTGTGTCTGGGAAGATCTCACAACTAATATCCCGCCAGAGCTGCTAGCTGACCTGGTCATACGCCTCTTACTACCGAAGAACGCCTGACGCAGCCACATACACTGCAAGGCCGCTGACGCTCCAACTCTCCTGACGTCATCCTTACAGGTGCTCTGACGCCGACCGCCACTGAGAATGTCGCTTTGTGTTTTATACAACCGGAGTCTGGCATCTAGGATCATCGCCCGCCACCGATACCTCCTCCCCCCCCCTCCCCTGTGGCTACTGTACGAGTTTTTACATCCATAAATTTCAGATTCAACGACCGCCGCGGAAAGGATCATTCTCACCCAACGTTCTGCTCAACACTCTAGGCCTGCATGCTGGCATTTTACAGTTTCAGTGGCCAGCTGACCATTCTGCCACCATAAAAAGTTTCATAATCTGCTCTTCCAAGCAAAACGTTATAAAAAAGACATGCACAAGGCGTGATAGTAATTGTTATCCCAAAATTCACATTGTAACCAACGCTTCTACACAGCATCAGCTGTCCTAAAAGCCTAGTAGAGTATCAAATACATTACCATTTGTGAGAAGACGAGCAGTAGAAAATGAAGAAGACTACAGTGAAAATAAATTTGAATGTGAAGTCAAGCTTCAGAGGGTAATACAAGAATATAGGGTAGTATTTTAGTGGAAGATAAGAATGATGATGGAGAGAGGATTAGGATTACAATACGTCAACATATTGTGACTAAAACCACTGGAAAAACAAGATACACGAATCAGCGAAACATTTTTCTTCCACTCTCATCGAAGGCGCCGCCAACGATCAGCTGACAATTTCTCAATACTCAGGTAATTTCTGTTAAAGATAAACTTCATAGTGCTTGAAGTGGATAACATATATTTTTGACATTTTGTTTTGATATACTACTTTTTATTATGTCCTCTCACTGTACGTACATTATATTATCCTGGAGACACCTTTAGATGGTTCAGAAGCGAAAAACTATAAAGAAAACAAAATGTCAAATGACAGAAGACACTGACGAGAGAGATAGGAATTAAAAGTAAATGAAAGCAGAAGACTGTGATTAGTGATCTAAATAAAACTATTGAGAAACGTTCCCTAAAATGCGTCAAAATGTATAATCAGACGATTATGAGGAATGCAATTGAAAACAACTGAAGTATGAAGAAAGAGAAACACCCACTTACCACAGAATAGAATTCTGACAATTAATCAGGGTGTTCGATGATATTGTGACGACGAACTGGGAAACAACACTGGACTCTTTCAAGGTACTCCGAAAGTACGAGGGTTGGACTTAAATAGTGCCAACTTTTTATTCACAACCGATCCAAAAGCGTTACATGTTTTTACATGTTTGCACCTGTTACTGCCCTTCAAAGTAGTCTCCAGCGTTGTGTAGAACCCGTTGCCAGCGATGTGGGAGGTGTAGTATACCGTTAGCACAGCCTGTCCTGTTGATGGTGCGAATGGAGCGGTCTAAAGATAATATGATTCTCGTAAACGACTGTGACGGTGTTATCCTAACACATTACGTTCTTCCACGGCAGACCGTCAATGCGCAGTATTTCTGTTCGTTTTACGAGCATCACCTGCGACCAGCTTTGCGAAAGAAGCGGCGACACTTTCTGCACAACCCACCCATCATTTTGCGCGGCCGGCCGCGGTGGTCTCGCGGTTCTAGGCGCGCAGTCCGGAACCGTGCGACTGCTACGGTCGCAGGTTCGAATCCTGCCTTGGGCATGGATGTCTGTGATGTCCTTAGGTTAGTTCGGTTTAAGTAGTTCTAAGTTCTAGGGGACTGATGACCACAGCAGTTGAGTCCCATAGTGCTCAGAGCCATTTGAACCATTTTGCGCGACAATGCGCTGACGCATACAGCACAAGCTGTGCCTGCTCTGTTCGGTCGATGGGACTGGGAAGTACTGTACCATACAGCATACCCCCCCGACTTAAGTCCTTGTAACTTTGATTTGATTCCGAAGGTGAAGGAACTGTTCGAGAGATTCGACAGGCAGTAGACCGCTCTATTCGTACAATCAACAGAACAGACTCTGTTAACGGTATACTACGCGTTCCACATCGCTGGCGACGGGTTCTACACAACGCTGGTGACTACTTTGAAAGACAGTAACAGGTGCAAATATGTAACTCTTTTGTATCGGTTGTGAATAAATAGTTGCCACTGTTTAAGTTCCAACCCTCGTATATTAAGTACACGTAATAAAACATTCACATAATAGATTGCGAGAATGAGTGCATTCTGGAAGTACCGTCAGGAGTGCAAAGAAAGCTATTCGCACTTGGAAGGGGCAAAACCTCGGGTATGATACGAAAACTGTAGAAATTATGAAATACAGGAAGAGGTGTTGAAATCAAAACCTGCGCTGTTATTGACGTAATGAGTCCATAAGAGGACGAAACTAGAGCGTCCGAACAATGCTGTAATTGACAAGGACCCACAAGAGCAGTATAGAAACAAGAATTCTAGCACAACCCTCAGCTGTAGGCTCATATCTAGAAGTCCCAACATCAGGACCCCGTGAGGCCAGTTTTGCCAATATCTATAGGTTGCCGAGACACAGGGGTAGGGCAATACAATCCAAGATGGTTGAATTCAAGACGGCACTTGTGGGAAATTCAAAAACTCAAAATAGGGCTGGCGAGAAATTTAAAAATGCAAGATGGCCCTAGTGGGAGATTGAAAAGTCCAAGAAGGCGGAACGAAGCCAGTTATGCTAGTGGGAAATTCAAAGAATCCAATATGGCGGAATTAGCCCACTTTTGCTAGTGCGAGCTATGACTTCATGTTCAAAAGGATCTGAACCATCTGAATTATTTATCGGAAGTACATAAACACACACACATACATACACACACAAACACACACACACACACATTTGGATTTACCAGTTTTATGACCTGAATTTCGCGTGTATTGGCGCTGGGTTCAAAAGTGTCCAAATGATCTGAAGTCTGTAGATGAAACAACACATCGGTATGTAGCCCAGCAGCTGACCATGTTCAAAAGTATTTGAACCACATGAACTGTGCAGTTGGAAAGCATCCAGAGCCTTCATCTTTACTTCATTCTCGAAGGTATCTGAATTACATGAATTGTATGAACGATACAGCCACTTAGTAACATGTACACATGATTGTTGAAAACAAACTGTAGCAGGTGGAGACAAGGGGAGCAGTGTAACGACCACCCAGTGTCATGTGCAAATTCTTATTAGGTGTTTTCCTTGTGAAGGCAAAATGATAAATTTCAGAAAAAAGTCGAACAAAGACACAACGCCAAATGAAACACACACCGAATTGCAAAAGAAGGTCGTGCTTCAGTGAGGAAGATCATTAATAAATACGGAATAAATTTCAATACCCTATAGCAATTCTGTCAAAGAAACGAAAAAATATTTACAGTTACACACGATTCTACTGTTTAATTAGCTCAGAAAAAATTAAAGTAATTGAATGAATATGTTAACATGAATTAATCTTCAAACTTATCCCTATCATCCACAAGAAACACGATTAATCAACATGTCAAAGAAGGTTAAAGACAATATTCATATAGTATCTTACCACCACTTAATCCTAGCAATACCAGCATATTTTCCATAATGCATGTTATCAAGGGGGTTGAGAGGGATACTTTATGCCCACCATAAAACAGATAAAATAACACAATTCATTAACTGTTGTTGACTTATACTAACAATTTACCTTTTAAATAGATACTGATGTATAAACAGGATCCAGAAGCTGAAAATACCTTTTAGCCCTCTCTTAGAATAAAAACGCATTTTCAATAACGTGTATTACCAAAAACAAATTCAAAGTGAAAATTTCTTTAATTGTTGTCACCATTTACTCACAACACCCATTTTAAAGAAATACTGATGGTAAAATAGGTTGATCAACCTTAAAATACTGAATACGACATTTTTAGTGGAAAATGACATCTACTAATAAGACTTTAATTTTTCATTTGGGTATAAGTGAGAAATTTACCCCTATCTTTCACAAGAAACACAACGAATCAACATGCAAAACAAGGTTAAAGGCAATATTTATACAGTCTTTTACTCTTTATGGAGTCAGGTAGAAGAGTACAATGAAAACAATAAATACTAATTTTCAAAATTGTTAAATATAAAGTAACTGACTAGATTACAGAATTTTCAAAAGGCTGGCATAAAGTATCGCCCATCCATCCACCCATGGTATTGTGAGGGTTGATGGAGAGATGTATGAGATATAATATTATTCTAAATTTCAGACCCTAATCCTGCTGTACCTAATGGTGGGTAAAACAGATGTTGTTAGGTTTCGTCAGAGGAGAAAATTAGCACAGTGTGTTCGACGATGAGGTTCAAGAAGCATGCACTTAAACGTTTGACCAGTTTCCTTTGTGATGAAACTCGGTTATGAACGCAAAATTGCAAATATGTCAATCCTTTTCCGATATAACTGCATGCATTTCATCTGGTCCTCCTAGCTGTGGATAAACGAAAGTGATTTATTAACTTCCCCTTCATAAACTTGGTCTCAAGTTTAATTCACAGGACAAGTATTTGAACATGGGTATTTCACATTTTCAATTAAGGAGGATGTCACAGAGACTCATAAAATGCTACCATATCCGTTTTTTGTTTTTTATTACATTTGTTGTTGTAAGCAAGATTATAAGAAGGGATAATTTCCTATGCATCACCATTATGGCATAGACAGTTCTATGTACATCAAACATTATCAAAATTCTGAATTGGTTAATCAGAGACAATTGTAATATGATTATTCTTTGTAAACAAGGTGAACACAATACTGTTCATGTATTCAGGTGTCACAGTAACACTAATAAGTTTTCTAATGCATTTTTCAAAACGTGTAAACAAGCATGAAGCACGAATACATATATTTTTTCTGGCTGTAAGCAAAGATGATGATTTAAGTAACGTGCATTTTCGTATTAATTGTAGTAACTATATTTGTATTTAATAGTGTAATAGAAAAGTGGAAGGTTGAAATTGTAATCTGCATATTACAGGTGTATTATAAAGTTGTGACTATTAACTACTAGATGTACATATAGAAAAGGTCATAACTACAGATTTGAGCTAATGTTGCAGACATAGGAAATATTTTAAACTGAAAGTGTAACCAATATGTTGTAAATTTATTATGAAACTTAAATTGTAATATGTATGTTATATATGTATTATAAAATATAATCGTAGCCTACTGGACAATCTAATGTTTCATATTATATTGAGCTACATCTCTGAGTGATTTTCTTACGATCTTTACCTAACGCGTTCTGTTTGTAGTTGTATAACGGAGTACTCCATCTTCTTGCATTGCCTATATCACATCACATAAGAGCGTCCATAGTAACGATTGAGCTGGATGACGACAACCACGTGCATATGTTATTCTGTGTTTCTGTGTGTGTTTTGGACAGGGGAATTTCTGCTAAGTCACACAAGTCCAGACTTGATAATGCAGCTGTCAAATCCACCTCATTGCTCTCCTTGCCTCAATCTGCCACAGTCAGCTTTCACCACTTATTTGCAGCAGTTTCTCGCAAGCAATTCAGTTTACACAATTGAGCTCATTGGAATACATTTGAGTTTGACCCCAAGATGGAGGACGTGGGGTGGCTGTTTCGATTATGCAATTCAGGTCGTTCAGGTACATTTGAGCATAGCCATCATGACGGGTCCTGGCTACATGTTAACAGGCTGCTTCATATATGCAATTTAAGTCATTTGGATGCTTTTGAACGTGGCGCCACTTTTCGCAAGAATCAGACCGTTTGGATTCTTATGAGCATAGAACCAATTTACCTAAAGTTGAAATGTTCGGATACCTTTGAACATGACGCTGATTTACGAAATATTCATATCGTTTGAATATTTTTGAATATGGTGTCAGTTATGCTAAATTCAGGTACTTCGTATACTGTAGGACAAAGCACTAATGTACGTAAAAACCGGTCGTGAGGGTATTTCATAACATCGCGTAAACAGAGAATTCAGGTCGTCCGGATTTTATACGAATTTTTGATGAATCATTCAGATCTTTCTGATGCTTCTGAACATGATGCCACAAGGCCTACTAACACCAGTGGGCTAGTTTCGCCACCCTACTGAATTCCTGACGTTGCCAACCTGCACTTTTTAATTTCCTTCCAGCGCCATATCGCATTTGCAATTTCCTGACAGCACTATATTGCAGTTTTAAATTTCCCAGAAGCATCATCTTGGACTCGGCTGTCATGGATTTTGACATCGCCGCTCTGCCCTTGCATGCAGGCACTGAATTGATTTTGTCAAAACTCTCCCCATTGGGTCCTGAGCCCGGAACCTCTAAATCCGACCCAGGGCTGAAGAGGTGATGGAAGACCTGTAGCTATACTACTCGCAAGGAAGGGAGTAGGGAAGATTCGTCAGTGGTGTAGAAGTTTCTTGCTATCACCCTTACTACTAGCCTTTAAATAGCGTTAGACTTTAACCAAGGAGATGAGCATCTTGGTTTTAAAAATGGACATAGCATAATGGAGAATTTACATTTTATCGAATTTATAGAAAGAAGCAACAAATATCAGTTACAGTTTTTATGGTCTTTACAGAATATGAAGAAACGTTCGACTCTAACAATGAAGAAGTTCAGGATGCACTAGAGAATGAAGGAATAGACTCTACCTACATCATTTTGTTGAAGAATTTATACAATAAAATTACAGCTTCCATTCGATTACATCCAGGGAGTGAAAACGTTCAGAATTAAGAACGAGGCTAGACAAAGTGAGTCCATCTCACCAAAATTACTTTCATCAGCTTCGGTAAACGGCATATAATTATTCAACTAGGATGAAAAAGGAATACGAATAAATGGATCTTACCTCAACGATGTTCAGTATTGAGATGACGTTGGATCCAATGCATCCAGAACGCCTTCAGGAAACAACAGAGAATAGAACAGAGCATTGATGATATTAGGACTGATAGGAAACTGGGTTAGTGGAAGAAAAACATTTAAAATTAAATGAGGGGCGACAGAGGTATTGATCAACGTGTCTAGGAGTTCGATGCTAGTGATATCACAAGAGAAGATGTAGAGCATGCCATAAAAAGGTCAAAGAGTAGGGAAGCTCCAGGTCCTTACGAAATGCACCTTGAAGTACAAAAGCTGGTCGAGGACAAACGGCCTCTTTCTCTCCTGCTTGATTTGTTCAACAGTTTCTATCGAAGCGGAGTCACACCACATGGCTGGTTCAAATAAACGTTTGTACAACTTCCAAAAAAGCCCAATGCAAAGTGCAACAATGATTGTAAAATGATCTCCTTAAAAAATCGGACCCTCCAGCTCGTCTCTATAAAACTGCATTTGAGAATATGCTGTAAATATTAGGGGAGCGTCGGAAATTTTCAGTTCGAATTCGTGAGTGGTTTCGGGACTAAGCTTGTGTGACCCAATCTTTTGGTACTTATTCAACAATTTAGCTAGGCTTATGGCGATGTTTATGCTTGATTCATCGATTATGAAAAAGCATTGACATGCCATAGTTCTGTTGAAAATCTTGATCTCATAGCAAATCTATAATTCACTTGAGTCACATCAGTGGGACTACAGTATAGTGTCATCAAGAACGAATTATTCACGGGGTATGTCGTAAATACTTGAAATTTTGCCAGAACATTCCATCAATGCGTAAGAGTTCGAGTAAGCATCTATTTTATCACCATAGTTAATAGAAGTCAAGAACAGAAATTACACTTACCATCGAAGCAGTGTAATGGTTGAGGAACTGTAATGATATTGGGGTGAATCGGATTCAAATGTCCGGGAAGACAACGAGTTTCAATCCCCATCGTTTTCTAATTACAACCATGTGAATAATATGATAGTTTCTTGGAATGGATCAGGGACATTTCATTCCCCTTCGTTTTTGAAAGGAGCTGACATAAATACCGAAATATACTACCAAATTATTATCACTGATACTATATAAGGGTGACTAATGCCTGTAGCCAAGGACAAACGTTATAACAAAATATAAAAACTTTCGACATAGCGAATATAAATACCAATTGCATATATTTCTCTCAAAACTTGCACGACATACACTGATAAGCCAAAATGCAGTGCTCATCTGCTTCAAAGCATATGGGTTCACCTTTGCAAAGCAATACGTCAGCGATTATCGTGGCGCGGATTAGAGAAATCCTTGGAATGTTGCGCGAAGCATGTAGCAACAGATGTCTACTCATAGGTCGCGCAATTTCCATACATTACGGACCGGTCGTTCGTGGGCGTGGAGCTGTCGTTGGATAGCGTTCCATATGCATTCCATAGGGCTCAAATCGGGCAAGTTTGTTGGCCAAGACTTCAACGCGAGTTTACTAGCACGCTTTTCAGATCATTGTTGCACGATTCTGGCGTTCTGACAAGTACAGTTACCCTGCTGGAACATGCCATCCCTGTCGGGGAAGACATCAAGCAGGAAGATATGCAATAATGTTCACGCAGTCCGCATCTGTAGTGCTGCCTTCGGTGTTTACCACAATTCCCATGTAAGCCCATGTGAATGTATCACATAGCATAATGCTGCCTGCACAGGCCTGCGGCTATGGAGCGGAGCATGTTTCGAGCAGGCGGGGTGGCGGTGTATCAGGGCGCGACTATCGGCTTGGTGTCAAAAGGAACGTGATTTTTCCGTCCAGGTGACACTTTTTTATTTATCGACGGTCCAGCCTGATCATCTTTTGTCCACTGCAATCGTATCTCACCCTGTCGTTGGATCAACATGGGAACAAGTAGCGAACCTCTGCTGCGGAAACACAAGTTCAACTTTGTGCGCTGAAAGTTGTGTTCCAAAACACTTACGCCGGCACCAGCATCGTATTCCGTCGTCAGATCAGCCACTGATCACTACCTTGCCTGCTTTATAGAGCGGATAAGCCTCCGAACACAATGTTTGGCGTGAACAACCATTAGTTGTCGCCTACTCGTGCTTCCACTCTCCTTCAAGCTCTTCCAATAGACGCTCACAACACTAACTCGTAGACAGCCGACCAGCTTCGTCGTTTCCGTGATGCTCGTTCTCAGGCGCTGGCCCACAATACATAAAATCTGTCATTTGTCTCGCTTGCTTATGTAAATGGATTTCCACATTTGCAGACTGAACCTTAGCTAGAATGATACATCATTCGCATCTTCTCCGCTTATATGCTTTACCTACAACGCCACGTGCCCGCAAACCTACCGTGACCTTCAATCTCGTTGTGCTCAGCGGTCATAATACGCAATGTGCAAAACTTAAGGACGATAGCAACTTTTCATGATGAGTCATTACCATGTAAAAAAGCTCGGGGAAAACTTGGACCATACATAGAAACAACTGTTACAGTATAGTACTGAAAGTAATTCAAAGAAATAAGCAAATGAGACGAACATAAATAGCACTTTTAGCTAAAGACAATAATTACAATGAAATTACTGCGATTCATGATGCTCATTTGGACATTACGTAAACTGGGACATGGTTTTTAATACTGTGTGATCACCACGGACAGCAGTGCATGCTCTGCATCCTGCTCCAATGATGCTGGCCACGAGGTTGCTAAGGAGTTCTTGTGACAAAGTTTCCATTCCTTCAGCAGTGTTACTGACAACTATTGGATGGTCGTTGGTGAACACGCACGTGCTGGAAGAAGTCCCCCAAAAGTATCCCTTATGTACTCGATGGGATTTATGTTGGGGCTCGGACAGGCCGGTACATTCCCCAATATTCTTTCGTTGCAAGTGCTCCTTCACTTCCGCTGTACAATGCAACCGCGCATAAAAATGAGATGAGGGCAAACGGACCGCTGAAAAGGTGCACATGGGATACGAGTACAGAGTGACAAGAAGTTGACCGGTGAGTGCAGCGTGTTGTTAGATTTGATAGAATACCCATGCATCATGTCTCCCCTCACCATAACAGTAGTCCACCATAACTATCATGTTGTCAAGTTTATTGGGTGTATTACACGCGGTCTAAGGCGCTGCAGTCATGGACTGTGCGGCTGGTCCCGGCGGAGGTTCGAGTCCTCCCTCGGGCATGGGTGTGTGTGATTGTCCTTAGGATAATTTAGGTTAAGTAGTGTGTAAGCATAGGGAGTGATGACCTTAGCAGTTAAGTCCCATAAGACTTCACACATATTTGTATTACACGCTCCAACCTCTCGACATATGGCGGCACGTCCAGCATTGTCGGAAATGATCGTTTTGATGGTCCATGTATTTCAGTGTAGGGACGCTTACGTTGCCTGGCCTCCAGATCTTAGAACAGTCTACAACCACTGGCCAACGTTATTGTGACACTACTCACTAAGGTTTATCTCGTTGTGCATTTCTCCCCATTACCTTCTCTACTCTACAGTAGTAGTTCTTCCTATGCACGGTCCAGGTTTCTTCCAGCTGTTACTTGGCTGTGACACATCACGCAGAAGCTACTTTCATCCTTAAGTTTTGCCACTTGCAACTTTGGGTTACCACTGTAGCTCTCTTCGGTATGAGTAACACGAAATCGTTTTTGGTCACCAACCTGGACCACTAGCTCGGACATATCCATTACTCATGCGTCTTGTGGATGTCGAATGATTGCCACTCAAAGAGTTTGAGCATGCATTGTTGCTTCGAATTTCCGATAGTTGGTCATCCTCAGAAAGGATATGTACTACCGTTTGCCTGTCTAGAGTCATTGTCATGTAGGGGCGAGCCTGGGCAGCTAACGGGGCTAGGTGTGTCATCTTTTCGTGGCACTACTCACAGACGCCGGTTCTGAATTTTACCAAGTTTGTCGTTGCGACGACCTGCCGCCAGCGTCACATGCCGTCGTCAGCACATACCACTGTCCCTATTGTTTGGTGCTATCAACAGCGACCGTACCGTCCTCAGTGAAGTCTTCTCTATTCTTAAGGTCACCGTCTTCGACCTGTGTCTTTCAAACTGAAAACACCAGTTTCTTCACCTCCACTTCTGACTTTAACTTATCTGATTATTTATTTAGTTACCTATGGTTCATTCCGCAACCTCATCATCAGTCACCTACACGAATATCTCCATCACCTCGGCATGCATATTACTTTTGCTTCAACTTAATTACCCCTGCCCTTCATTACCCCGATCTCACAAACCCACTACTCGTTTGGACCCTCCTTTCTTTTATTCTACACCTTCGGAATCACCAGTCACACTTGCACTTAGTCTTGCTGCAACTGTAAATCCAATGCTTCCCATAGGTCTATTTCCTCTTTCAGTTCCCGTAGAACAGGATCTACCAACAGCATCAACACTTCCATCCTGACGAGTCGTATCCGCAGCAGTTTCAACTGCAATAGTTACTTTATCAGCAGTTGAAGCGTCGTGAACAGTTGCATGTGGGCTTAATTATAAAATGCAATAGTTTTAGTAGCTGTATGTCCGGTTACGAAGTCTCGTAACCGGTTGGCCCTGAGTAGTATTAGTACGCAATCTGACTGCATAGAATAACAATAAAGAATGAAAGGAAATTTCCGTTAACACAATTGATTAATTAAGTCCCCAACAACTATAAAAGCTACGAAACAACAAAGCACAAGTGTAACTGTTCTGTGCGTGGAAGTGTGATTCAAAGGAAACCAGAATTACAGGCTAATACATGAACACAAGCCAGAAGATTTGTTGACTGAACCTGTGACCAAGAGGCATTGTTATTTAGGAAATTATAAATAAAAACCTTTTATTACCTTCATATATATATACGAAAAAATACACTGTGACCATTTCAACATCCCCAATCGAACAACAGAACAACATCTGCTGTCTCGCCCAACAGAACAACTGCACACGACATGCCCTCAACTAGTGCTGCTATTGACATGCTCTCAACAAGCACTGCCCACGGCAACCTCTAAACTACAACTGCCACAGTGGAGGCGGCAGAATAATATTCTTTGGCGCAATCTCAGTGTAGCCACCTTTCATGTGCCCCTCCTCCACGGGCTAGATTTTGATGGTATTTCTGCCAGCATTGGTGGTGAAAATACCACCAAATTTGTCCAAGAACTACAGACAAATATAAAAGATAATATTAATAAGTAAATATCACATAACTAAATAAATTTTGGGTTTGCACTGACCCTTCTATAACCTAATATATAAAATACATTTACGAATACAAATGCTTGCATACATGTGATTTTACATAATAGTTTACACAAGTATCATTCAATCAATGACACCAGCAATGACTATTGGGTGTAGGTAAAACTCTCATTACATTTCATAAACAGCAAATACACAAAAAATCAGTTTGTACAAATATACACATACAATACTTTCAGTAGTTCAACAAACAAGTAGCACTCCACAGAGTAGTTGACAGTTCCAACTGTAGCGCCCAGCAATGGTCAAATGGTGCAAATAGCAGTCTCATAACATTTCATTAGCATTATTCAAACAGTTGCAACAGTGGCACCCAGAAATGTTGAACAGGTGCAGACACCAACAAGTGACATCATCTCAGTAGAAGCTGTTCCATCAGTGGCACTCAGCAACGCTGAACAGGTGCAGACACCAACAGGTGACTTCATTTCAGTAGAAGCAGTTTCATCAGTGGCATCCAGTAAAATGGCTCTGAGCACTATGGGACTTAACATCTTAGGTCATCAGTCCCCTAGAACTTAGAACTACTTAAACCTAACTAACCTAAGGACATCACACAACACCCAGCCATCACGAGGCAGAGAAAATCCCTGACCCCGCCGGGAATCGAACCCGGGAACCCGGGCGTTGGCACCCAGTAATGTTGAACAAGTGCAGACAGCAAAAAGGGACATTATCTCAGTAGAAGCAGTTCCATCAGTGGCACCCAGCAATGTTGAACAGGTGCTGACACCAACATGTGACATTATCTCAGTAGCAGCAGTTCCATCAGTGGCACCCAGCAACGTTGACAGGTGCAAACACCATCAAGTGACATTATCTCAGTAGAAGCAGTTCCATCAGTGGCAAGCAGAAATGTTGAGAAGGTGCAGACACCAACAAGTGACATTATATCAATATACGCAGTTCCGTCTGTAGCACCCAGCAGTGTTGAACAGGTGCATACACCAACAAGTGACATTATCTCAGTAGCTGCAGTTCCATCAGTGGCACTCAGCACTGTTGAACAGGTGCAGACACCAACAAGTGACATTATCTCAGTAGCAGCTATTCCATCAGTGGCACCCAGCAATGTTAAACAGGTGCAGACACCAACAAGTGACATTATCTCAGTAGAAGCAGTTCTATCAGTAGCACCCAGCAATGTTGAACAAGTGCAAACACCTACAAGTGACATTAACTCAGTAGAAGCAGTTCCATCAGTGGCACCAACCAATGTTGAACAGGTGCAGACACCAACAAGAGACATTATCGCAGTAGAAGCAGTTCCATCAGTGGCACCAAGCAATGTTCAACAGGTGCATACACCAGCAAGTTACATTATCCCAGTAGCAGCTGTTCCATCAGTCGCACCCAGCAATGTTGACAAGTGCAGACACCAACAAGTGACATTATCTCCGTAGCAGCAGTTTCATCAGTGGCACCCAGCAATTTTGACAGTTCCAGACAGCAACAAGTGACATCACGTCAGTAGAAGCAGTTCCATCAGTTTCACCCAGCAATGTTGCACAGGTGCTGACACCAACAAGTGACATTATCTCAGTAGCTGCAGTTCCATCAGTGGCACTCAACACTGTTGAACAGGTGCAGCCACCAACAAGTGACATTATCTCAGTAGCAGCAATTCCATCAGCGGCACCCAGCAATGTTGAACAGGTGCAGACTAAGACCAGTGACATTATCTCAATATACGCAGTTCTGTCAGTAGCACACAGCAGAGTTGAACAGGTGCAGACACCAACAAGTGACATTGTCTCAGTAGCTGCAGTTCCATCAGTGGCACCCAGCACTGTTGAACAGGTGCAGACACCAACAAGTGACATTATCTCAGTACTTGCAGTTCAATCAGCGGCATCCAGCAATGTTGAACAGGTGCAGACACCAACAAGTGACATTATCTCAGTAGAAGCAGTTCCATCAGTGGCACCCACCAATGTTGAACAGGTGCAGACACCAACAAGTGACATTATTTCAGTAGAATCCGTTCCATCAGTGGCACCCATCAATGTTGAGCAGGTGCAGACACCAGCAAGTGACATTATTTCAGTAGAAGCAGTTCAATCAGCGGCATCCAGCAATGTTGAACAGGTGCAGACACCAACAAGTGACATTATCTCAGTAGAAACAGTTCTATCAGTAGCACCCAGCAATGTTGAACAAGTGCAAACACCTACAAGTGACATTAACTCAGTAGAAGCAGTTCCATCAGTGGCACCAACCAATGTTGAACAGGTGCAGACACCTACAAGTGACATTATCTCAGTAGTAGCAGGTCCATCATTGGCACCCAGCATTGTTGAACAGGTGCAGACTAGAACAAGTGACATTATCTCAATATACGCAGTTCTGTCAGTAGCACCCAGCAGAGTTGAACAGGTGCAGACACCATAAAGTGACATTATCTCAGTAGCAGCAGTGACATCAGTTGTACCCAGCAATGTTGAACAGGTGCAGACACCAACGAGTGACATTATATTAGTAGCTGCAGTTCCATCAGAGGCACCAAGCACTCTTGATAAGGTGCAAACACCAACAAGTGACATTATCTCAGTAGAACCAGTTCCATCAGTGGCACCCACCAATGTTGAACAGGTGCAGACACCAACAACTGACATTATTTCAGTAGAATCAGTTCCATCAGTGGCACCCAGCAATGTTGAGCAGGTGCAGACACCAGCAAGTGACATTATTTCAGTAGAAGCAGTTCAATCAGCGGCATCCAGCAATGTTGAACAGGTGCAGACACCAACAAGTGACATTATCTCAGTAGAAGCAGTTCCATCAGTGGCACCCACCAATGTTGAAAAGGTGCAGACACCAACAAGTTACATTATCTCAGCAGAGGCTGTTCCATCAGTCACACCCAGCAAAGTTGAGCAGGTGCAGACATCAACAAGTGACACTATCTCAGTGGAAGCAGTTCCATCACTGGCACCCAGCAGTGTTGAGAAGGTGTAGACACCAACAAGTGACACTATCTCAGTAGAAGCAGTTCCATTAGTGTCACGCAGCAATGTTCAACAGGTGCATACACCAACAGGTGACACTATCTCAGTAGCAGCAGCTCCATCAATGGCACCCAGCAATGTTAACAGGTGGAGAAACCAACAAGTGGCATTATCTCAATAGCAGCAGGTCCATCAGTGGCACCCAGCAATTTTGACAGGTCCAGACAGCAACAAGTGACATCATTTCAGTAGACACATTTCCATCAGTGGCGCCCAGCAATGTTGAACACGTGCAGACACCAACAAGTGACATTATCTCAGTAGAAGCAGTTCCATCAGTGGCACCCAGCAGTGTTGAACAGGTACAGACACCAACAAGTGACATTATTTCAGTAGAGGCAGTTCCATCAATGGCACCCAGCAATGTTGAACAGGTGTAGACAGCAACAGTGACATCATCAGTAATAGCAGTTCCATCAGTGGCACCCAGCAATGTTGAACAGGTGCAGGTAACTGACCATAATATTCACTATCACTAATCAGACAGTTCATCAGAGTTTATCATCACAAATTAAACATATCCAAGTGGCACCCATCATGTTGAACAAGTGCACGTAACAGTCCATAATATTCACTATCACTAATCAGACAGTTCATCAGAGTTTATCAGCAGAAATTTAACATTTCCATGTGGTACTCATCATGTCGATCAAGTGTGGGTTACAGTCCATAATATTCATTATCAGTAGTGAAACAGTTCATCAGAGCTTATCAGCAGAAATCAAACATCTCCAAGTGGCGCACATCATGTTGAACATGTGCAAGCTCGAACAACATCTGCTGTCTCGCCCAACAGAACAACAGCACACAACATGCCCTCAACTAGTACTACTATCGACATCCTCTCAACAAGCACTGACGTCAACCTCTGAACTACAACTGACCCAGTGGAGGCGGCTGAATAATACTCTTTGGCGCAATCTCTGGCGCTGTGACTCAATGTAGCCACCTTTCACAGTTCCACTTGCGTGTATTTGATTTTCACAGACTGACGCTACCATTCATTACCCCTGCAGAATCTCTAATAACGCCAACAAAAGACACTCTAATCCATTACAGAAGTCCAAAAGGTCGAGAACAAACATGACATTACTGAAACAATTGATATCACTCCCACCTATCATTCATTCACCCTCTACTGGTGTAACTGCACATCCAGCATCCCTTGAGATAAAAAGTTTCTCCGTAGCCTAAGCATAGCTCACACACAATCCTCTTCCTCTGATTACTACACCCTCCTGCCGCGACGTAAAACTCCCAAGCGTATTCTTAGGTGCCATACATACCGCTCTCTATCAGTCCAGCGCATCCCAGACTAACTTAGCTCCCCACCACCCAATGAAACTCATTCTGTGATCAAGAGGTTGACCCCGAGATCACAGGGGATGCAGTGGAGTAGCAAATGTGTTGCAACGCTGACACGCAAATAGTAAACATTTTTCAATATCTGAAACAGCTATGGTTCCAGATTCCATGACCTCATTTGCCTGAATCATTAAGGTCCACTGATAACGATATCACCCATGGAGTCCTAATTTTCTATCAGTACTGAACGATTCCACTCTGTATCACCCTCACATGAAATGCCTGATGTAATGGGTGGTTATAACTGAAGTTCAGGTACTCACGGAGATCCAGAGTAGGCTGTAATTTTCATATGGAATCGAGGTTTGGTAGATATATTAATGCGGAAACGATTAACACTGGAAAACCATTAGCTCCAATTTTGGCTACCAGGAGCAAACGCGGCGCAGTACAGCATCTCGTCGACGTTCCCGGTCCTAATATTGAGCAAATTGTGTAGTGGCGATTAGTAATACAACCTACTTTCAGCCTTTCTCACTTCTTTGATCTTTTCTGCCCACGTTCTGTTCCTAATCCATTACATATGGGAACATTTATGTAGCCTCTCTTGCATTCAAAGCCCCAGATTTGCACCTAGTGGCCAAAATCAGAACTAACTTTTTTCCTCCGTAAATCTGTTCCACATCAATGCATTAGAGTGTCTACCAAGTTATGCTACCATACGATAATTACAGCCGACGCTGGAGCTCTGTGAGTAGCTGCACTTTAATTATAGCCACACGGTACAAGAGTATGAAAACGTAGCCATGTGGTCTAACGCACTGCTTTCCGGGCGGGAAGGTGAGCCGGTCCACGGCACGAATTCGCCCGGCGGATTAGTGTCGGGGTCCAGTGTGCTGGCCAGTCTGTGGATGGTTTTTAAGGTGATTTTCCATCTGCCTCGGCGAACGCGAGCTGGTTCCCCTTATTCCGCCTCAGTTACACTATGTCGGCGGTTGTTGCGCAAACACCTTCTCCACTTACACGTACACCATAATTACTCTACCACGAAAAAATTGGGGTTACATTCGTCTGGTGTGAGACGTTCTGAGGGGGTCCACTCGGTGCCGAACAGCACAATAACCCTGGGTTCGGTGTGGGGCGGCGGTGGGGTTAGTGGACTGCTGTAGCTGTACACATCCGCATGGTGTTACAGTTTGGGATTAGACAACGACTTTGTGAAGTTTATGAATCAAGTGTTTTAGTCAAACGCTATTTATCAATCAAGAACGCAACTTTCGTTACCACATAAATAAAAATGCATTCATTTTGACTGTTACTGTGTGCCACAATTACACTATGAAGTTATTAAAGGAGAGAGTAGCTATATGTAATTCATAACCAGTCCGTGATTCAAACAGAAGTGGCGCGTCTGATCTCTTTGTCTGCTGTGTCTTCTGCAAAGTGTGATGGCACTGACTGTATCCTTGTAAGTAGTGGACCTTTCTCCCACTTGTCCATATTGTAAATATAATCATCACATTGTAGATCCCGGCTTTTCGTTTAGTTTTGGTTTATTGGATGGAAATGAGATATTCTGCATGCTGCTGATTCCCTCTCAGCAGATAAAAACCATCTCACCTGCTAATCTTCTGTTCATTCGACCGTGGATACATCAACCTTCATCACCTGCATCAGAGATTTTTCTTGCCTGGATAAATGATCCAGTTAATGAAGTGGACAGGAGAAAACCACAGATTAGTAACAGGTAGTGAAAGTCAAATTGTATCAAATATATTCACGATAAGAAAAACGTAAATGGGAGGTCACAAAGAACAGAATTTAGCCAATTCAGGGCTATATGTCGAGCTACCGACTTCCTGTAGAACGTGACAAATACACTTGAAAAACAATAGGAAAGAAACGAGAAACAGCGATAACTCGTCCAGTGGCTAGAGAGAGTGGTAACTGGAAAAAAATGATATAAATTTTGGGAACTGGAAATGACGAAAGAAAGTAGTTGGTCGTGAGAACTCACGCAATACGAATCCATGGACAGAGGCAATGCCACAAAGCGGTACGCCTTTATCATCGATGGAATAGTAATCCCAGTTACTCGTGGTGCAGATAGCGTATTTGCATATTAATCAGGGTCGAAATTGCCACTAGTGTTCTACCGCGGAACATCTTGACTAAAGCTGATTTGAATCAGCACATGGTTGCTTCTAAAGTAATGGAATCCATCATGTGTACACTAAAATGGCGGCATCTTCCGCACTGGCGCTAATAACGAAGTGAAGTTGACCAAGAACTGCAATGTGAGAGCGCCTTTCCGTAGTTTTATGATCTAGGATGTAACGCAGCGATGGGTTTCCTCCGACAGAAAAAAGTCCCTAGAGCCAACTTGACTGGAAGAGGAAATGCAAACGGTTCCTGGTGCTTTCAGCCGGAGGGGCAGTTCGGCATCCTGACGCTCAGTTTGGGGACCCTGTGCTTGCGTCAGTTCCCTGAAGGCGGGAAAGGCTGCTTGTGTTTGGAAGTAACGGCCCAGAACTTCTACAGGTTTTCACCATCTTGTGAATTTCCTGAACTGATTGCTGGGCATGAAAGTTGCTTTGCCCCCCATCGTTCGTTGGTCCTCAGCTTAAGTGAGCCATCGGTAATTCCAGTCCGCAGCTCTTGGCCTAACAGCTAGCGTTGCTACCTCTGGGTCACGGGGCCCCATGTTCGATTCCCGGCCGGGTTGGGGATTTTCCCTGCCCGGGGACTGTGTGTTTGTGTTGTCCTCATGACTTCTTCATCATCATCATGACCATCATTCGTGACAGTGGCTAGATTGGATTGTGTAAAAATTGGGATTTTGCTTGGGCGCTGATGACAACGCCCAAACAGAGGAAACTTATTTAATGCGTAAATTGATTGATTCATTTCATTGAATGTTTTAATTATTTGATTTAATGACCCGTGACTAATGTCATACAACTCATGATTACTTTAGAAATACGAAACCATAATTGTAAATGTGATTTTATCTGATTCAGCTGTCTTTCATTGTAAGAGAACTGGACTCGACCGTGCTTAGGCTCCTCCGCGTGTCTTTTACGTCTCAGGAATGTCTCCAGGTGACAATATATCATAAAGTTTCAGTCTCCTTTCTCTAATTTTTCCGATTCTTTACGACATGTTCCGCCTAACCACGTCCTATACGAGTAATACAAATATTGTTACCATCAAAGCAAAGTAAACAGTCTCATGGAGACACCACTCTGTGTAAACTAGTCCTCATCTTTTATTCCCACAACTGAATACATTACGAGCTTTGTTTCTACCACTTTTCACAACGTACGTATATCCTTAAAAAAGTCATACAGGCTGCTTATTTCCTATGTCATTTAATTAACACTGACGCATACTTCCAAAACCAACTTCTTATCTTGTTACCAATGTATCCTTTGTCTAATCCTACCTCCATTTTAGCCTGCGTATTTGTATTTATTCAACAAATCATACCTATCCTTATAAGCACAGCACATTATGCCTAATTTTCAAAACTTTAATTAATCTCTCAGAAAAATTCCACTTCTTGAGTAGACGCTGCAAAAATCATTCAATTACATACTTCTGTTTTGTGCCTATCTCCACTAAATCCTCCCGATTTACAAACTCATAGCTGACTTTCGAGCACAAGAAAATCGCATCTATTCGACTCACAAATGCAAGGAACTCAACACAAGCGACAGAGACACATAAACGCCTTGAAGATCGAATTTAAATAAAATAACCTCTTACAGCCTAACTCTTTTAAGGTCAATTTTAAATAATTTAATTATATCCCGTTCAGCACATTAAAGTAAAAAGTATGTCCATAGGCTGTTGCTTGGAGCAGGAGTTCTCCACTCAAAAAAAAAAAAAAAAAAAAAAAAAAAAAAACGGGGGGGGGGGGGGGGGGGAGAAATGGAACGCGCCACGAATGAATTACCGGAATAGGACTAAAACCACTAGATGTGTTCGATACGTGCCGCAAAACAAATGATTACAATTTCAGAAAATTTGGGTGATTGATTTAAGGGAAAGAGCTTCAAAAATAAAGCAAATCAATAATGCGTTCGTCCACCTCTGGCCGCAACGAAAGCAGTTATTTGGCTTGGCATTATTGATAGAGTTGTTGGATGTACTTCCGAGGGATATCGTGCAAGATTATGTCCAGTTGGCGCGTTAGAACGTCAAAATCACGAACTGATTGGAGGGCCCGGCCCATAATGCTCCGAACGCTCACAGCTAGGGAGAGATACGGCGACCTCTCTGGGAAAGGTGGGTTTTGGGAAGCACAAAGGCTTTCGTCATGTGTGGGCCAGTATTATCTTGCTTAACTGTAAGTCCAGGTTGACTTTCCATGAAGGCAATAAAACGTCGTGTAGGATATTGTCGCCGGCCGCGGTGGTCTAGCGGTTCTGGCGCTGCAGTCCGGAACCGCGGGACTGCTACGGTCGCAGGTTCGAATCCTGCCTCGGGCATGGGTGTGTGTGATGTCCTTAGGTTAGTTAGGTTTAAGTAGTTCTAAGTTCTAGGGGACTTATGACCTAAGATGTTGAGTCCCATAGCGCTCAGAGCCATTTTTTAGGATATTGTCAACTTACCGCTGTGGTGCAAGGGTGCCGCAGATGACAGCTGAAGGTGTCTTGCTGTGAAAGTAAATGGCACCTCTGAACGTCACTCCTGGATGTCCCGCCATGTGGCGGGTGGCAGTGAGGTTGGTATCCCACCGCTATCCGCAGGGTCTCTTCGATGGTCATCGAGGCTTATTCGAAGCGGAACTTATCACGGAGGACAGTTCTACTCCAGCAAACGAGATTTCAGGCCAAACACGTGTCTCAGTCCCGTCCCATTGGAAAAAATCCTTCGGCGTGTATGGTCTGTCTCTGTGTGTGTTAGAGAGTAGATGCATCGTGTAGAGCAATATTATATCCCCAGCTGAAATCATCTCCATGCCCGCTACCAACATCAAAAGCTGTTATGGTTCTTGCTCCGCAGTTCCAGATTGTAGTATCTGATTTCATTGTATTTAACTTCCATGTAGAACACTGTCAGTCCCTATCCCAGTTTTAAATATCTCTTGGTTTTTGGATGTTATCTTTTTAAATCAAACACTATGCCTAAACCAATTCATATCTGTCTTATTCTTGATTGTATTTTTAATTCTCAGAACATTTCTTATGGATTTTAAGTGAAAAAAGAAAAAAGAAGTTTTTTTCTCCGCTGCGGAACTTTGTCTATCGGTTTATGGCAGATTAAAAGAATCTGACAGTGAGAATATCGAAATATGACACCTTTGTTACTAGATTCAGTGATAAGTTGAGTCGGATTCACTTTCATAATCGAACAGGTCAGTCTTCATCTCTACGATTTCCAATCAATTTATAGACAGTGCCACGTCCGGAACAATGTGTGCATACAAAAAGAAGCAGCCCATGATGCACGATCCATAGATGTGACTGTGAAGAACTAACAGGCTTGACAGAGTTTCAGCCGGCCGGGGTGGCCGAGCGGTTCTAGGTGCTACAGTCTGGAACCGCGAGACCGCTACGGTCGCAAGTTCGAATCCAGCCTCGGGCATGGATGTGTGTGATGTCCTTAGGGTAGTTAGGTGAAAACTCTTAAACCTATATAAATAAAACGAACGTTGTTGATGTTATACATCGTTATTCTTCATGGTTACATGTTTATTTCTCACCTTAGTGGCGAACACATTTCTCCCACCCACATACCAGTTTCTTGATACTGTCTGTGTAGAATTTCTGCCTTTGTTGACAGAATCACTACATCATCTCAGCTTTCACTGCTTCACCACAATCACAGTGAAGTCCTCGAAAGTGTTCATTAAATTTTGGAAGCAGATAAACATCGGATGGGGCCGAGTTGGGACTGTATGGAGGATGGTCGATGACAATGAACCCAAAGCACTGGATTGTTGAAGATGTAGCAGCGCTCGTTCCTGGTCTAGAACTCTCATGCTGAAGGAGAGGGTGTTCCATATGTGGACGAAGTTCTCGAATTCTAAACTCAATGATAACACGTTGTTTGTAACGCACTGGTATAGTTACAATACAAACCATCATGTTACACGCTACAATTCGGAACCGGCTACCAGCAGAGGGCTGCAAATGTGTAGACATGAAGCTTCAAGAGCTTTCATATAAAAAATTCGAAGGCATCACTTTTCAGTACTGCCCGGTAGTATCCTCAAGAGATATAGAGGAAAGATTAGTTCCGTTCGATGGAGATGTCGACTGGGACGATGAATCAGTGATCCTAGACGTCTCCGAGACGACAGGATATGATTCTCGCCGTATATGTCAATCTTCTGACCTGGTGCAAGAAAGACGTATGTAATCGAGTTGTCTCCCATGTGGGAGTCACAAGTTTTGCATTCTGCTACCAAGCTACTTCATAATTTCCTTCTCCCGATGAGACGAGGACTTGCATTTTAAAATTCAGTTCTTCGGAGATGAAGTCAGCTCGAAGAAGGAATAGCCGCCGCAGCCATGTCAGCATTGTTGTACAACGCTATGGAAAGAAGGTAAATACGAAGCCGCACCCCAAAAAACTATACGATTTAACATTCAAGCAATGTTTTAGAATTGCCACAACGTTCCTAACACGCACGTATCTATACCTGTGTGCGTTTCTGGGAAGACAATTTTTGGTGCGACTTTCCGATAACTGATGCATATATCTTTCTCCCCAACCAGTATGTCTGGCGACCTACAGAAGGACATCGTCATCGGGAGAGAGTTAGCACGTTTGTAATAATTTAAAATAATTACATAATTTTGTAAATTTTCTATTATAATAATTGTGATATTACTCTGATTTGTGAATGGGATACTCTGTTATCGCAGTGAGGAAAGAAAAGTAAATCACACAATGTGCAGAAGACAACAGCAACCAGCCACATTTTATAATGGTTTTTATTTATTTAAACAGCGCCGTTACCGGTTTCGGACCGAAAGGTTCTTCATCGGATGGCTAGTTCACTTTAAATTACATTTTATATCAGCTTTCACTTTTTGTTTTCCTAGAGTATGAAATTTCCTTGGGATGGTGGTGTCGTTGACAAAACCACGCCATTACGTTCCAGTGCTGAGCGCCTGTCATCATGCAGCAGGAAGACTATATGATGCACTTTTTCCAGGTATACTTATACACATAATCTGAAACACCACTCCACTCACACACAAAGAAATTTCTCGGAAGATGAATCTTTCGGTTCGAAACCGGTAACGGCGCTATTTAAATAAATAAATAGCACTCTAAAAGGTGCTCGTTGTTGTTGTCGTCTCTGTAAGAGTCGAACAATATTTTGTACAAAACAACGAGATCAGAACGTTAGTTTTCGAAAAAACAGCATAATCAGTGGGAGAACTGATTCAGAAAGGACCGAGAAAGCCAACGAAAAGGTAGGAAAATTCACGATCTATTGCGTGCATGATCGTGCTTAGTAGCGTTTCTGCGAATAGTGATCCTAGTACCTTTCCTAATCCAATTTCCAAATTGAAGTATTCTCGTAAAATTCACAGACAATTTGACAGAAAATAAATTTAGGAAGAGAAATCTGTGCATACAATTCAGTTACGCTGGCAATGTAGTTTGAGTAAATGATTAGCGAGGCACCACTGAATGGATTTCGTAGTGGTATCCTCACCATTACAAACAGAATATTTCATTCTCAAAAATATTCATTTATTTTCTCATTTTGTAAAAGTACCAAAAAATGAGTACACATTTGCTGGATAGTCAGGCACAAGGTGTCGCCGAAATGGACGTGGCAACAAATTAAATCGAAACTGAAAATGTCGGTCGCAGTGACGACAACAAATTAGATTTTTCAGTTAACATGGACATAGATCATAGTGACATTATCATTTGAAATGACACAATGATGGCAGTAGATGAGACAGGGTTACAATTTTCTCCAGGGAGTATTTTTTCCCGTGGTGAAAACGTAACGCGTGACAGCGCAAACTTATTAAATCATTCGTTGCCTGCCACACTTACGCATAGTGCAAACGTGACTGGACAGGGTGCATTGTTCACACCGGAAATCCCGATCACGATGCAAATGTTACAACAGTTATTTAAACAAAGTTTCATTGATTTTTCAAAACAACAACACGAAAAATTTAATAAGTTTAATGAGTAAAATCAAACACTTAAGCAAATTATTAATGAAAAATTTAATGAGTTTTCAAAACAACAGACAGAGACAGAAAGGGAATTACTTGAAGAGAAAAAGCAAACTCTTCATGCTTTCAAAACCGACATAACTCAACAGTTGAATGACCTTGAAAAAGATATGCGTGCTTATATTTCAAATGAATCATCGGATAAACTTTTAAGTTCGGGGAAACACCTAAAAACACAGTTTCTCAGTGATTTGTCACAAGATATAGATAATTTAAGCTGAAAAGTGTCATCAATAGGCAAGACACCAGAACAGTTCGCGGAAAAGGCGAAGGAAGTATCTCAGGGTCAGACAAAACTGCAACAGGAGTAGCCAAAATTGTGCCAGAATACGAGTATAACCACACCATTAGGTACCATTGACAGGTTGCAAACAGCGTACAAAGGCCTCCCTCAACAGGTGCAAGACCTGTCATTGTAACTAAGTTGCATACACTTAATACTCATTTCATGATAAAGGAGCAAGAAATGATAGATAAAGACATTAAAGAAATAAAAGATAGAGCCGAGGCTTTTATCCTAGACCGGGGCAGTACCCTGGCGCAGAAGGAGTCCAGGAACGTAAGGATTATGCAGATGTAACTGAGGAAGCAATAAAGGCACATATAAGGCAGAACTAAGAGATGAAATAGATCAGAGGTTGAAAGCAGTTGACGAAATATCGCAGACTAACGTCGTTAGTAACATTGAAAAGGAAAGAGAATATTCAACCTCAAGCTATCAGGTGTCAACTGACAGTACAGATAACCCGAATATCCATCTGCACTTAAACCCTAACCTACCAGCTGAAATAGGTCGCAGTTATAACATGCAGCACGTGCTGTCGACTTTTGCCCCTGTCACGCAGAGGTATTCGGAATACGATCCGATACATCATAACAATGACACGCCGACAATGGACAGTGCTGCATGCCTTTCTACTTTACTCGCCGACGAAGGCTTACTACCACACAGGCAGTCCCCGATTTCTTCTTCCGAAGGTAAGCAAATAAACCCAGTCGTGTTCATAAGAGCCTTCCGAAAGGTTTTCCCAAGGAACTGGACAGAATCGCATAAAATACGCTTTGCAGCAGGTTATAAACAGGGCGATGTCTTGCGGTGAGCCACTGACGTGGCGGAAAAATGTAACACCTACGAAGAGTTTGAAAGGGTATTCTTAGACAAGTTCTGGTCCATCGCAGTACAAAAGAGATGTAGCCTCAAAATCTTAACCGGGCGCCATTCAGCTGTAAGCACGGAGCTCTCAGAAGAAACTTCGAGAAGTAGTAGACAAATCATGTTACTGGACAAACCCGATATTGCATGTACATGTACTAAAAATTATAAAAAGCCAACTACTGGCTAATATACGGGTGAAATTTATCACCACTTCTGAACACAATTCTCGATTACAATACTTAACTTTGACAATTACACAGAAGTGTCGCAAGCAAAGGGAGACATGCAAAATAAGCAATGTTCTTCAGTAGAAACAATCCTGTCACTGCTGTACAAGTGCCTAATCTTGAAGCTACTACTCAACTGGGCCGCGACCAATCAGGGCCGCGAGGCCCCTCCCGCCGGAGGTTCGAGTCCTCCCTTGGGCGTTGGTGTGTGTGTTGTTCTTAGCATAAGTTAGTTTAATTAGTGTGTAACTCTAGGGACCGATGACCTAAGCAGTTTGGTCCCTTAGGAATTCACACACATTTGAACATAACAATCTCCGACAAAGCTCAATCGGCTTTACTCCTACGTAATTACTGTTTGACACAAGACAAGTAGACGACTGGGATAAACCTCTACCCAAGGCCCCTGGGAGGGATATATCAAATAGTTCAATGGCTCTGAACGCAGTGGGACTTAACATCTGAGGTCATCTGTGTCCTAGAACTACTTAAACCTAACTAACCTAAGGACATCACACACATCCATGCCCGAGGCAGGATTCGAACCTGCGACAGTAGCAGTCGCGCGGTTCCTGACTGAAGCACCTAGAACCTCTCGGCCACCACGTCCGACAAGAAAATATCTCATGATGAGAAAATTCCTCGGACACTGATCCGCACTGAAGAGAAAGCTGGGTACAGAAAACAATTGTATGATATGAAACTAGGACGCACTGTAGAGTACCATGTGGGACAACAAATACTCCTTAGAACCCATCCAAAGCGGACATAGTATGGTAAGTCGAATCCCACGTGGCAACTATTGTACCCAGGGTCATTTGTTATATCAACTATCCCTCAGCCAGGAGTCTATAAGTTACTCTACTTAAACAATGGTAAGGAGAAAGGGCTCTACCCACACAAAGATTTACGTGAATTTGTGCGCTAAACAGAATTTGACAATGGTCAAGCACGGTTTGGAGGAATGTATATAAGTGTATATAAGAGCCAACCAACTGTCCACTTCAATATACTTACGACGATTGATGTTTAGGATTAAGGAAAGATTTCATTTTTGCCTGTGTCAGGTGTCTTGCCTTATTAGGCTGTACGTTGTAGTAATGTAAGATTTTTATTGTATGTTTACGGGCCAGAGTAACTCAGAAAACATTACCATCGCCGAGCTCGAGAAATTCTTTAATTTGGCACTGTACTGTTTAAACACACTGTTGGCATGCGATTAAGACGCAGCGCCTGTAAGTAGAGAAATGGGGCGAGGATAGAACTGCGCACGCGCAGTACCTAGCTTTAAGGTTGACAACCTCCGCGAATGCCCATAGCATAGCGGAAGCCGGCGGATCGACGCCAGACGTCGATAGCTTAGCAAAGAAACGTCAAACAATTGACATTTAGTGAAACTTAATAATATGAGTTGACTAGTAGGGAAATAAAACAACTCCACTGCAGAACTAAGCTAAGATTAAGAAATTAGGGAGAAGTAAGCTAAGTAATGTATATAAACTAGCTACACAAATTGATACTATGTAAAAGTTATTTATATTTATACAAGTGGCTTTCTACACGCCACACGAAAGAGAATGTCTAATGAGAAGTGAAGGTATATAAATTAGATCTTGAATATACTACGAGAGATAGGATTGTGCTAGGCCTAAGACAATACTTTTCTTTCTAGGTGCAAAAAGGTGAGTCAAAACGACAACCGCGGTTTTAAACTGATAAAGAATGAACTTCCTATTGATGGAAACTGAAATTTGAATATTGGAAGCGTGATGCAATGGTAGCCAACGAGAAACTTGATTTAAAGTTAGTATTTAGGTATCCTACCAGCTAACAATGCAGAAACATGTCCTAGGTAAAATAGAACACAATAGTTAGGTGTTTCGTACCAAACATAAGGGTCGCACCGAAAATAAATAATTATACGTATAAAAATATGTGTGAGTATGATGGCGTAAATGCGTGTATGAAAAAGCTACAGTACACCAGTTGTATAAAAAGGTTGAACTTAAGTCTTGTTCTACCGAATTCAAAGCGGTCAGTCTACGCATCCTACGTCCATGTGACTGAAGAGCGCCATGCAAGAGTTAATACAATACATTTGCACGCGAACACAAGCTGTCTCAACATTGTTTTACACTTGTTCATTAGCAAAATTCTCGTAGAGACATATCCATACACAACAGAATACAGAAGAGTTATATACATAATAAAATGAAGTATAAGTCACCGACATTGAAGTGCAATGTTTATAATCGATGATGACACTTGGGTAAGACAAAACGTACTGTCAGAATGTATCAGTACCTACTAAACACAAGTTAAGTGAACTCACATGAGTAGATGGTCATGAAGTGATGCACTCAATAGTTCTCTCGTGATGAACGAAGGATTGCTGTAGTAGAGTAAAAAATGAATGCTTCTCGCTGTCCATAACATTTCCCGTACGCCAGTAGACATATCCTCGTAAACTTGTCAGTGAAGTAGCTGGGAGTAGTTATGTAGGCTTATCGGAATTTCATGTTATGGATCTTTCCTTCCCCCGCATCCGTAACTACGGATACTCGCGTCAGGTGCAATGTATGAACACAAAACTTGTGCACATCGTGTGATAAAGTGATATGCAAATACATTTTATCAGTACCGGAAAACGAACGTTTATATCCTCGGTGGACTCGGGTAATGACAAGACATACTACCACAGAGAGGATATGGAATGGGGTAAAGGCATTGGAGATTTACCTTAAACTCATTGAAGGGTCTTCGGGATGCTGAATAGCGTGAGCCTGGTTCAACCACTGAAACATGTGGGTTACGACAGGAACAAATGCCTGAGCCATAAATGATGAACCCCCTCGCCAAATCATCAGTGGTCCCACTATTCGTAGGTCCCAGCACACCACGTTGCAGCAATGGGATGAACACTTGTATTGACTTTGGGTAAACAGGTGAAATTGTAGCCCACTCATGTGCAGCTCAACAGAACTGCCACATTAACAAATTCAAGTGCGCTGGCCTCTGTGACCGAGCGGTTCTAGACGCTTCAGTTTGGAACCGCACCACTGCTATGGTCGCAGGTTCGAATCCTGCCTCGGGCATGGATGTGTGTGATGTCCTTAGGTTAGTTAGGTTTAAGTAGTTCTAAGTTCTAGGTGACATTAAAAGCAACGGTGGTAACATTAAGAGTGCAACGGAAATTCCACTGTTAAATGCAGAGGAGAGAGCAGATAGGTGTAAAGAATACATTGAAAGCCTCTATGAGGGTGAAGATTTGTCTGATGTGATAGAAGAAGAAACAGGAGTCGATTTAGAAGAGATAGGGGATCCAGTATTAGAATCGGAATTTAAAAGAGCTTTGGAGGACTTACGGTCAAATAAGGCAGAAGGGATGGATAACATTCCATCAGAATTTCTAAAATCATTGGGGGAAGTGGCAACAAAACGACTATTCACGTTGGTGTGTAGAATATATGAGTCTGGCGATATACCATCCGACTTTCGGAAAAGCATCATCCACACAATTCCGAAGACTGCAAGAGCTGACAAGTGCGAGAATTATCGCACAATCAGCTTAACAGCTCATGCATCGAAGCTTCTTACAAGAATAATATACAGAAGAATGGAAAAGAAAATTGAGAATGCGCTAGGTGACGATCAGTTTGGCTTCAGGAAAAGTAAAGGGGCGAGAGAGGCAATTCTGACGTTACGGCTAATAATCGAAGCAAGGCTAAAGAAAAATCAAGACACTTTCATAGGATTTGTCGACCTGGAAAAAGCGTTCGACAGTATAAAATGGTGCAAGCTGTTCGAAATTCTGAAAAAAGTATGGGTAAGCTATAGGGAGAGACAGGTCAAATACAATATGTACAATAATCAAGAGGGAATAATAAGAGTGGACGATCAAGAACGAAGTGCTCGTATTAAGAAGGGTGTAAGACAAGGCTGTAGCCTTTCGCCCCTACTCTTCAATCTGTACATCGAGGAAGCAATGATGGAAATGAAAGAAAGGTTCAGGAGTGGAATTAAAATACAAGGTGAAAGGATATCAATGATACGATTCGCTGATGACATTGCTATCCTGAGTGAAAATGAAGAAGAATTAAATGATCTGCTGAACGGAATGAACAGTCTAACGAGTACACAGTATGGTTTGAGAGTAAATCGGAGAAAGACGAAGGTAATGAGAAGTAGTAGAAATGAGAACAGCGAGAAACATCAGGATTGATGGTCACGAAGTCAATGAAATTAAGGAATTCTGCTACCTAGGCAGTAAAATAACCAATGACGGACGGAGCAAGGAGGACATCAAAAGCAGACTCGCTATGGCAAAAAAGGCATTTCTGGCCAAGAGAAGTCTACTAATATCAAATACCGGCCTTAATTTGAGGAAGAAATTTCTGAGGATGTACGTCTGGAATACAGCATTGTATGGTAGTGAAACATGGACTGTGGGATAACCGGAACAGAAGAGAATCGAAGCATTTGAGATGTGGTGCTGCAGACGAATGTTGAAAATTAGGTGGACTGATAAGGTAAGAAATGAGGAGGTTCTACGCAGAATCGGAGAGGAAACGAATATGTGGAAAACACTGATAAGGAGAAGGGACAGGATGATAGGACATCTGCTAAGACATGAGGGAATGACTTCCATGGTACTAGAGGGAGCTGTAGAGGGCAAAAGCTGTAGAGGAAGACAGAGATTGGAATACGTCAAGCAAATAATTGAGGACGTAGGTTGCAAGTGCTACTCTGAGATGAAAGGAATTCGTGGCGGGCCGCATCAAACCAGTCAGTAGACTGATGACCAAAAAAAAAAAGTTCTAGGGGACTTATGACATCAGATGTTAAGTCTTATAGTGCTCAGAGCCATTTAAACCATTTTGAACTTAAGTGCGAGCGAAGCATGCGTCTCGTGAGGTGCGCGTACTAGACAATGCCGCAATAGCAGTGGTTAAATTCCAATAACCAAACTAGACTCTGAATTGAAATGCGACTGTTGACGCAGTTTTTAAGAAACTTTTGTAATTAGTAATAGTAATGATTTTTACAGTGTAAATTAAACAAAATTACATATCTGTTTTACGTAACCACACGTTCCGGGAGTAAACGAGGTACACTTGACCACGTATAAAGGTTTCAGCACCCTGACACGCTGAGAGATTTAAAGATGCAAACACTGTAATGCATCACCACTGTGTACTGAAATCCAGTGATATGGATCACGCCAGTATACGGTGGGGATGGCTGGCAGTTGTGTAGGTTCTTTAAATG
This sequence comes from Schistocerca serialis cubense, assembly GCF_023864345.2. Classification (NCBI taxonomy): domain Eukaryota; kingdom Metazoa; phylum Arthropoda; class Insecta; order Orthoptera; family Acrididae; genus Schistocerca; species Schistocerca serialis. Next base: position 152,486,894 of record NC_064640.1, read on the forward strand.
GCCTACACATATAAACAAATTTCACGCCGTCCCCGTAAGGAAATTTGTGGTAAGGTTCTATGGGACCAAACTGCTGAGGTCATCGTTCCCTAGGCTTACACACTAATTAAGCTAACTTAAACTAATGTATGTTAAGGACAGCACACACACCCATGCCCGAGGGTCCTCTCAAACCTCCGACGGGGGGAGCCGCACGAACCGTGGCAAGGCACCTAGATCGCACGGCTAACCCGTGCGCCTTCCCGTAAGGCAAAGTTATCGTAGGGATGTATGATTACATCTACGCTGACAGCAAATTGATGAACTGAAACAGCAATTTTTTATGTAACTTATTTGTCTTTTTTCACTGATCTCGGTGTCTGTTTGTCTTCTATGCCAGTTCGAGAAAGACGTATGTAATGGAATTGTGTCAGTATTGCGTTAAGTAAAAGTTCTAATATGTGGGAGTGACAGGTTTTTCATTCTAATACCAAACTACGTCCTAATTCCCTTCTCCCGATGCTACGAAAAGTTGCATTTTAAAATTCAGCTCTTCGGAGAGGAAGTCAGCGCGAAGAAAGAATAGCCGACGCAGTCATGCCGGCATTGTTGTACATTATTTGGGAAAAAAGGTAAATACCAAGCCGCACACAAAAAAATTATAGGAACTAACATTCAAGTAATGTTCCAGAATTGCCACAACGTTCTTAACACGCACGCATCTATACCTGCGTGCGTTTCTGGGAAGACAACGTTTGGTGCGGCTACCCGACAACTGATGCACATATCTCTCTCCCCAACCAATATAGCGTCCGGATATTTTTGATAAAGTAGTATACGTCACTGCCTCCATTTAGTATCTTGGAACCGAGTGGGCTTCGTCTCGCTGTCTTGGTTTGGGACTTGTCTTCGGATATTCTAGCTTGGGTGACGACGACTTGTGCATCGTACTGCTTTCTGACTCGTGTGTTGTTATCTTCGGCAGTCAGTGAATCATCCAACCGCCTGTGCCGGTCGCGCGCTTGCTGGTAGCCACACCTGCCCGAACTTTCCTATTTACGGTACCTCCAGTGGTTCGTGTGCCAGTACCCACGCCGCTGTCGTTTCCGACCACCTCCGTGTGATGCTGTCCTGCCGGATAATACAGGAAAGATAGCTGAGAAGTGGTAAGACTGGTCGATGGAAACCATTAGACGGTAAGCAGAAAAATTAAACCAAACAGGGCAACATATAAATTAAAATAGTATCAATATCTGAAGTATGTGTAATTATATTAATAGATCAAAAAATAACTGAAATGCGGCCTTCCTCGACGAAGTTCGGTGGTAAAATTTCTGGACTTATTAGCTGATTTCCACCCTGGTATTGACGCAAAATCGCAAACCTGTTTCCTGCTCTTCACGTTTTACTGATAAGAAATAGGACTCCGTTCTCCTTTTTCATCGAAACACAGACTCTTCTTAAATTCTATGCCCAAAAACGTGGTAACACATCCCTATCAACATCATTGAATTCTTATTTTTGTTTAATGTGATAACTACTAGTTTGTTTCTATCAGATTTTGTTGAGTAAACATGTAATTTTTTTCAAGTTATTAACTTCATGATCGTCTTAAGTGAGAGAAAACAAAGACAAATGTATATAGCATTCGACTTTTGTTAACGATACTCTAGTCTCATAGACGTTACATTCTTCGAACACCACTTTCACATGCGTCTGAGCACCACATATATGTGTTTCAAAGTAGGTTCTGAAAAGCACACTTCTTAACGAAGATACGTGGATTTGAAATCATATCGGTCGAATTACAGCTGTGATTTGAAAGGAAACCATAATGCTTTCTCGTACGATTTGGATAACTATTTCTGAATATCATGTCAAAATTTTTGCCCTTTTGGGTGTTCTAATTAATATTTGATCAAGATCCCACACTCGCGACTATATCAAGCAAACACGACGTTCCTTATGTCCTAGGCCCACAACAGAATTACTGCTAGTGCCTACCACTTTTCCAGTCGCATTATAAAACCATACAACAAATGAGCCAGCTTTTATGAATAGAATGGGATACAAGACACAGTTTAGAAACATATGAACTATAGCCCATGCTTAGACTGAGGAAATGAAGAGCCTATGGGAAAGCCATCACAAGAAGTGACAGAAATCTACTGCAGATTAGTGACAGTAAATGTAACTGGTAATCATAGCGTTCAAAGAACTTACTGCAATGCAGACTGCTGACGTCTTCGACAACCGTCTGTGTTTCAGTGGGTGCACACTGTTATTTTCAAGAAGCAAATGCAGCCAGGAAGCTCGGTTAGCAGAATATATCCTGAAAGGTAACACACACACACACACACACACACACACACACAAACACACACACACACACATCTGCATCGACAGACACACACCGTTTGCCACCGTACGGTGCGTGGCAGAGGGCACCCTGTACCAGTAGTATTGATTTCGCCGACCGGGGTGGCCGAACGGTTCTAGGCGCTACAGTCGGGAACCGCGCAACCCCTACGGTTGCAGGCTCGAATCCTGCCTCGGGCATGGATGTGTGTGATGTCATTAGGTTAGTTAGGTTTAAGTAGTTCTGAGTTCTAGGGGACTGATGACCTCGGAAGTTAAGTCCCATAGTGCTCAGGGCCATTTGAACCATTTTAGTATTCATTTCTTTTCCTGTTCCACTCTCAAATATAGCAAGGGAAAAACGATTGTCTATATGCCTCCGTATGCCTCCGAATTTCTCGTTTCTTGTCTTCGTGGTCCTTACGCGAAATGTATGTTGAGGCAGTAGAATCGTTTTTGAGTTAACGTTAAACGTCGGTTCCCTATATTTTCTCAAGAGTGCTCCTCGAAAGGAACGTCGCCTTCCCCAAGGGATTCATATTTGAGTTCCCGAACCATCTCTGTAATCCGAGCATGTTGTTCGAATCTACCAGAAACATATCTAGCAGCCCACCTATGAATTGCTTCGATGTCTTTCTTTAATCCGACATCATGTGGATCACAAACACTAGAGCCGTACTAAAGATTAGGTCGTACGGACTCCTATATGCGGCCACCTTTATAGAAGAACCAAACTTACCCAAAATTCTTCCATTACACCAGAGGCGACCATTCGCCTTCCGTACCACAATCCTTACATGCTCATTTCATTTCATATCGCTTTGCGACGTTACGCCCAGATGTTTAAACGGCTTGACTGTCTCAAGCAGAACGTTACTAATGCTGTATGCAAACATTGCGGGTTTGTTTTCCCTACTTATCTGCATTAGCTTACATTTCTCTACATTTAGAGCCAGCTGGCATTCATCACCTCCACTAGAAATTTTGTCTAAGCCATCTCGTATCCTCCTGCCGTCACTCAACTTCGACACCTTCCCGTACACCATAGAATCATCAGCAAACAAACGCAGATTTCTGTCCACCTTGTCCGCCAGATAATTTACGTGTGTAGAAAATAATAGCGGTCCTATCACACTTCCCTGGGGTACTCCTGACGGTATCCTTGTCTCTGATGAACACTGTCTGTCGACGACAGCATACTCGGCTCTATTACTTTAGAGGTCTTCGAACCACTCACTTATCTGGGAACCTAAACATACCTTCGTTAATAGTATGCGGTCGGGCACCATGTAAAATTCTTTTCGAAAAGCTACAAACATGAAATCTGCCCGTTGCCCTTCACCCGTAGTTCGCGGTATATCATGTGAGAGAAGGGCAAGCTGAGTTTCTCACGAGCGTTGTGTACATAAGCTTTACGGTCTAAAGGAAATTTATTATATTCGAACTGAGAATACGTTCAACAATTCTCTAGCAAAAAGATGTTATAGATATTGGTCTGTAATTTTGATGGTCCCTTCTTTTGCCATTCTTATCTATGGGAGTCACCTGCACTTTTTTCCACTCGCTTGGAACTTTGACCTGGGGGAGAGATTTGTTATAAGTACAAACTAAGTAAGAGACCAGTGCCTTAAAATACAGTTTGAGAAACCAAATGGGACTCCCTCCTGTCCTGGTGATTTATATGTTTTCAACTCTTTCAGCTGTTTCTCTACACAAGGCATGCTTAATACTATATCACCCATAAGGGAGTCTGTTCGATGATCGAACGACGGTGTGTTAATGCCAGTCTCCTGCGAGAACGATTGCTTAATCGCAGAATTTAAAACTTCTACTTTCGTTTTGCTGTGTTCGACTGCCAAACCAGACTGGTCAACGAGTAACTGGATGGAAGCCTTAGAGCCTATTAGTGATTTTACGAAGGACCAGAATTTTTTGCTCGTTCTCTTTTGAACCTAGAGTGCAACAGCCTTTGATTCCTTAGCATTTTCTGAATTTCGTCGTTAAACCATGGAAGGTTTTTCTATCCTTATTCCACTTACTCGGCACATAGTTCTCCAGACCACGATTACCAATCTGGGTAAATTTTGCCCATAATTCCTTTACGTCCATCTTGCTGGAACTAAGTGATGTGAATTCACTGTTAAGTGAGATGTTAACAGCTGCTTACCTGTCTCTTGTTGCAGAAACACTCATCTAGTTTTCATGACTGATTTATTACCTTTCGTAAGGATAGTTGTTATGATGGATGACATCATGATCACTAATCCAAGCCACTATACTGACGCCATCGATAAGGTGCAGCCTGTTTGTAGCTACAAGGTCTAAGATATTTCGAATGACTGTGGGCTGCCGTACTAGCTGCTCAAAACTGTTTTCGGAAAAAGAGTTCAAAAGAGTTTCGCTAGACAGACTGCCTTTACCACCCCCCCCCCCCCCCCCCTCCCCGCCCGTAATAAATCCATAGACTTCCAAATATATGCTATTTATGTCCAAATCGCCTCCAGTAGCACTTCATAATGGGGGTATTTAAGTGCAACTGAGCGTAGACTTTCTTTGAAAGATTTTAGATGTGTCACAGAGGAATCAGGTGGCCGGTAAGAACATCCATCAATTAACTCCATTTCTCCTAGACCGTTAAACCCAACCAGGTAACTTTTCTGTCACGCAAAATGTCGACTTCAGTAGAGACAATATTTATGTCATCTGCAATGAACAGTTCTCTTCTTACGGCGTCTAATCTTTCTTTCCGATATACATTCCATGACTCACTAAATAAATATCTTGGAGCTTACCACTTCGGGTTTCAGCCAGCTTCTCTGTCCCAAGAACAGTGTGAGCACTATATGTTTCCTGGAGGGCAGTAAACTCGACAACTTTGTTATGAATGTCTCGACAGTTTACTGACAAACTTTCGACAGTCAAAGTGTCTTTACTCTGAACGCGGTCTGCCTTCGCTATCTGCGTATCGACTGGCGAGTGTTTATCAGAGTAAACACACTTTAAACACTAATGCCATCACACACGCAACGATGACCGACGCCAGAAGTTATCAATAGCGAATATTAATAAGCAGCAGGTGAGATGTCATTTACTCTGACCCTCTGCTTTTTGTCGAGAGATAGAGAGAGAGAGAGAGCAAGGTGCCGCACAGAATTGAAGCAGAAACCTCGATCTTTATTTACAAGGACATTTCCTAATTCAATTTCAACTGCGTACTTAATAACACTATTTCAGTAGCTGAAAGTGCATGCCAGAAGCTCAGTGTAGCATATTTCATAGGATTACCGGTTCCAAGGCCATGTCCTGCAGTAGCAGATTTGCTCGACTGTCACATCAGCGTTATCATCAATTGCCTGATGCAAGGTTGGACGAAAGCGCAACTGGGCTCAGACCTATCTTTCGCTGTAACTCTTCTGACGAAAGATGACTTCGAGATGGGCTAACTCGGTTGCTAGACTTTTAGGGTATGAGATGATGTGCGCCCCGTGAACCTCGACCCCGAGCCGTGAGGCGACAACTACCAAACAACAGACAGAGGTCGATGTGAGTTGGTTTCCTATAAATGGAATGTCCTAATGTACCATCAGTCTTCCTCCTGACCAACACATCAAGCAACGGAAAGCAGCCATCTTTCCCACCTTCATCGTGAGACGAATATTCGGGTGGACTGAATTAAAATTTTACAAAAATCTGTTTAAATTTTCACTACCAAGAGGGCAATTGTCTACACATTGAAAAAATCACTCAGGCTTCAACCATGCACCGAGTGAGAGGTGATAATACCGAGGTGGCATCAAATTCCACGGACTTTTTGCCTCTCACAGGAAGCATTACCAGTATAGATTGGTTTTATGTTGCGGAAATATGACGTTAAATGTGTTTTTCGACCAACAGCTAAGATCTTGGTTTGCGTGATGCGGGTATCGATAACTTCTGACGTCCATCACTTCTGGCTGTGTGGTGGCTCTAGTGTTTACAGTGAGTGTGTGTGTTTTATTCTTCCTGATATGCTCTCCAAACCGAGCGCTTCTTTGCCGCATCTGTGCGTTGAAAATTACAGGGTGTGCGCACCTGTCGAAATACCGGTGTTTGTTTGAGATACCACCCAGCGGCATTCCCTGTAAGTTACTTTAACATTTAATACGAGAAGAACTCAGGTTTCTCGATGATGACGGCAATAGATTGCAATCCCAATAAACTGGTGATGATGCATTTTCGAATTTCCATAACACTAAATGTTGAAACTACAGCATATGTGGACAAAGGATGTATAGGTTTCTTTAAAAGGGTTGCTATACGGGTTGTAACGAGTAGAGTGCTGATGTTTCTATCGATGGCTGAGGACAGTGCACTAAACAACATCTCAACAGGATTTACTCAATTTGGAGACTAATATTTATAGATATTACAAGTCGTACGTTTTTGGGTTGTGTAGTGCCTCCAAGTACATGTGGCAAGAGCAAACCATTAATGTTTATTTTCCCTTGGGTAGCAGGTCATGTGTTCAAGTGTGGTCGCGTGGACGCAAATCGGTTAGTCTATATTGACAGACACAGTCCTGTTAGTGGTGTAGTTATAACCACACGGAAAATATCGGGTAGTAAATTATGTAACGTGTTTGTGGGAAGTCTGTTCGACGCAGAGAAAGAACAGCTAACACAATTATGCGTGCACATAAGGTATCTCTTTCAAGAATACCGGCACTTACACTCGTTACATCCAATATATTGTGTTGTTTGTATGTGAGAGATCCACTACACAGTAAGAGAAGGTCGCCAAGCAATGGAACCATAGGCAGGCATTCTCCTCATCTTTTGCCAGCTGCAGTAGTGTCGAAACGCACTGGGCTGGCACCCAGAACGAGTTTTCGTGGGCAGAGGAAGCTATTAGACGAAAGAGATAATGTAAGGTACCTGACTTACTAACGACTCATCTACTTATTTTTATACAGGAAAGTTTACAGAGAGGAACGTTCTTGACGAGTGTGTGTTTGTTTCATCGTGAGGAGAGATAGCTCTATTGTTGTTGTTACCATTGTTGCTTCTATGGTCTTCAGTCCGAAGACAAGTTTGCTACAGATTCCCACGTTAGTCTGTCCTGTGCTAGGCTTCTCGTCTCTGCTTAGCTATTACAACTTTCATCCTCTTGACTTACTGTAATCATACTTTGGTCTTCCTCTAGAAACTGTCCAACCGACATTATGCTTCATTAGTAAATTAACTAATACTCCATATCAGCGACCTCAGTAGTCATTAGACATCGTGAGTGAGCAGAATGGGGCGCTCCGCTTAACTCACGGACTTCGAACGTGGTCAGGTGATTGGGTGTCACATGTGTCGTACGTCTGTACGTGAGATTTCCACATTCCTGAACATCCATAGGTCCACTGTTGCCGATGTGGTAGCGAAGTGGGAACGTGAAGGGACACGTACAGCACAAAAGCGTACAGGCCGACCTCGTCTGTTGACTGACAGAGACCGACGACAGTTGAAGAGGGCCGTAATGTGTAATAGGCAGACATCTATCCAGACCAACACAATGGAATTCCGAACTGCATCAGGATCCACGGCAAGTACTATGACAGTTAGGCAGGAGGTGAGAAAACTTGGATTTCATGGTAAGCCACACGTCACGCCGTAAATGCCAAAAGACGCCTCGCATGGTGTAAGGAGCGTAAACAGTGGACGATTGAACAGTGGATAAACGCTGTGTGGAGTGATAAATCACAGTACACAATGTGGCGATCTGATGGCAGGGTGTGGGTATGGCGAATGCCCGGAAAACGTCGTCTGCCAGCGTGTGTAGTGCCAACGGTAAAATTTGGAGTCGGTGGCGTTATGGTGTGGTTGTGTTTTACATAGAGGGGTCTTGCATCCGTTGTTGATTTGCTCGGCACTATCACAGCACAGGCCTACACTGACGGTTTAAGCACCTTCTGGCTTCTCACTCTTGAAGAGCAATTCGGGGATGGCGATTGCATCTTTCAACACGATTGAGCACTTGTTCATAATGCAGGGCCTGTGGCGGAGTGGTTACAAGACAATAACATCTCTGTAACGGACTGGCCTGCATAAAGTCCTGACTTGAATCCTGCAGAACTCCTTTGGGATGTTTTGGAACGCCAACTTCGTGCCAGGCCTCACCGACCGACATCGATACCTCTCCTCAGTGCAGCACTCCCTGAAGAATGGGCTGCCATTTCCCAAGAAACTTCCCAGCACCTGGTTGAACGTATTCCTGCGTGAATGGAAGCTGTCATCAATACTAAGGGTGGGTCAACACCATACTGAATTCCAGCATTACCGATGGATGGTGCCACGAACTTCTGCTAGGTGTTCGGACACTTCTGATCACACCATGACTTAATTAGGTCCTCATATACCAGAACTCGTCTCCTAATCTCAGTGTCTCATTTCCTAATCTAACTACTTCAGTATCACATGAGTTAATAGGACCATAGACCACTAACTTCGTTTCACTTGTTTTGGCGTTCAGCTTATAAACTCTTTTCAGAACTCTAAACTCTCCGTTCAGCTGATCTTCCAAGTGCGTTCCAACATCTTGTAAACGCGTTTTAGGACCTTAGACACTCCCCTCAATTGATCTTCCCAGTTCGCTGCCATCTATAACAGAATTACAACGTTATGAGCAGATCTCTTTTTTTTTTTTATTTATCCTCCATGAACTTTTAGTTCTGTTTCTCAGTTTCCCCTTGGTTTCCTTTAATGCATGGTGAATGCACAGACTGATGAAGATGGGATGCATCTAACAATCCTGTCTCATTCTTTCCTCTATTACTCCCTTCATTTTATGTCCTTGAGCTCCTATAATTACTGTCGTATAACTTACAGAAATGCGTCCCCGACAACAGCCGATATTTCAGCAGGTGAACACCTCGTCATTTTCAAGGCACGAATGAAACGAGAGATCGCCGTTTATAGTAACTCGGTTGTCGGGCTATGGCAACCATAAACTGAACAGCTTGAGTAGGACGTTAACACTCACTGTAGGTAATTCACGGCATCATATAACAAAAAATTATCTGCGTCTCACGTTATCAACAGCAAAATATTATATAAAAGCAAGGGGACTAGCTCCGATAACTCCGTCCGTCTGTAGCTTCACCAGGGAGACAGAAGGTATCGAAGCAGAATGTAAGCAACATATCTTTGGTGTAGTGGTTCTAGTTGTTTTACATGTCTGTTATCTTTCTGCATACGCCATCGTTCTATTCCTGGTGTGCGTAACCCGGCCAACAGAAGACTTAAGATGCAATGCACAGCGACGTCTCCTTTCATTCCTGCTTTGATAACGACGAGGTATTCACCTGTCGAACTTTGGCAGTTGTCGGTGATGTTACCTGGGTTGAAGGTTCGATACATCGGGAATTGCTTAATTTGCTGTCTTGTCAATGTACAGGTTGCAAATAACCTTTCGCTAACCTTGTTTTATCTCTTGTACTATCAGAACATCAAAGAGTATTTTCCGGTCAACATTGTCGTAAACTTACTCTGAATCTACAAGTTTCACACTCGTTGATTTGCCTTTTTCATTTTATGTTCTGATCCGTAGGGCCAGTATACCCTCACATGTTTTGTACGTAACAGCAATGTAATTAGACTGGTAAGACGAAGGAACCGCTCTAATCAATCAGGTTTAGTGACTTGTGCACTAAAAGTTTAGCAGAACACTGACGGATTGGTTCAAATGGCTCTGAGCACAATGGGACAGCTGTGGTCATCAGTCCCCTAGAACTTAGAACTACTTAAACCTAACTAACCTAAGGACATCACACACATCCATGCCCGAGGCAGCATTCGAACCTGCGACCGTAGCAGTCGCGCGGTTCCGGACTGCGCGCCTAGAACCACGAGACCATCGCGGCCGGCCACTGACGGATTGATCTTGCTACTGTGTACTGAGCCGCTGCTACGCCAGATGAAAGAAACTTCAACTAAAGCGTGGAGGTTACTCTGTACTTTGGTTCTGATCGTAATGATTATCATTACCATATTCTTTAGAGTCCTGCTCATAAACAGCTCATGCTTGTCCCATGCACACAGTCACTGCCCGAATGACATCGCATGGTAAAGCTCAGCACTAAAGCACTCGGGTGAACGTCCACATGCAGATGTTCTGTTTCTCTCAAAATAATCAATAGCAACGAAGTGGTTGTGCTGTTAAGCTAGTGACGTCTATCACATTTGATTTTAAAGACGCAGAGCACGTCATGTACACAGGGTATCCCAGGAAATATTCAGTGATACGACAGGAACGCTCATTTGAAGTAAAAAACTTCATATGGATATATGCCCCACTCCAAAAGGTTTCCAAAATTGAACACATTTAATGTACATTTGGTTTTGGGCTAGTGCCGCGCACGAATGCGTTTAACCCACCCAACCTCTTTCAAGTTGTATTCTAGCCCAAGCTAGTTCGTTGTTTTCAGCCTCTTGGCTAGGGATGTCTTTCTGCCATTAAACTAGCCCTTTCGACGGGCAGTTGTCCATGGAGTGTTATGAGTGAAGACGGACTGACAGTGCATCAGAGAGAAGCAACGGATAACTGCGTTTGTACACGAGCTGAATTAAATGCCACAAATCCACATTAAAAAATAATATGTAGATATCGTCTATGTTTACGGCTTCTGCGACGGTAGTGCTCCTACTGGTGTCGAACACTACCGTCGGTGCTTTCCTAAACGTCGAATTCCTGTTCGTGGAGTGTTCACCTGAGTATGCAATATATTGTGCGGAACACGTATTCTTACAAATTCCGATATGTCTTCTGAACGTGTAGTTTATCAACCTGTGCAGGAACAGCAACATATTGTTGAAATGGTGCAGCGTAGCCCTAACACCAGCACACGGCAACTTTCAGCATGTACGTATCAGTGTCCCACGAACACGTGTGTGGGAAACATTACATGACAAAAACTTGTATCTATTTCATACAAAGGTTGCCCGCAATCTTCCCATTAGTGCCAATGACACACAGTTGACAAATGGTTAAATGACAATAGTCATTTGCTTCCATTAATCTTATTCACTTATAGAGCCGCATTGACATGGAACGGAATCAATAACATAAGTAATAACCATCAACAGTCACAGGAAAATCCGCACTCTACAATGGAAACCAATTTTCAAGTTCGTTCTGAGATCAATGTTTGGCGTGGAATCATATGTAGCAAGTTGATAGCTTCAGTCATTTTAGACGAGCGAATGATGGGACATAATTACTTTCATTTTTGGGAAAATTCGTTAGTTAAACACCTTGAGGAGGTTCTTTTGTACACGCGAACTGCAATGTACCTCCAGCATGACTGAGCCCCTCCACATTTCGGCAGTCGTGTGAGGAAACACCTCACCCACACTTACCCTGCAATTAATTGACGACCAAGATCACCAAACCATAAGCTATTACATTTTTGTTTATGGGGAATGGATGGTATCACAGGTGTATGTACAAAAGGTGATTACGCAAGATGATCTACTTGGTTGCATCATAGACGCTGCTGCCTTCATTTTAGGCAATGTGCTGTGGCACACTGACAAGCAACATAACATTTTCTCCCAAAACTGGACAAACACATTGAAGCTGACTGTGTGATGTTCGAATATTTATTATAAAACGTACAACTACACGTAAAGTGCCCTCCGCCACACACCGTTGGGTGGCTTGCGGAGTATCAATGTAGATGTAGATGTAGAATGTGAAGCGTACGACAACGCTTATAAGTGAATGTGTTAAAAATAGGTAATTTTCAATTGATACTTCGTAATATACATATTTTAATGTTTACGAACTGTTGAACATGTGTAAAATTTATTGAATAATACAGAAAATTAATAGCAATGTACATAAAATGGGTTCTGTTTCGTAAACCATTGGGAACAGTGTATATGTACATATCAAGTGTTCTACTTCAAATGGTCATTCCTCCCATATCCCTGTATATTGATCATTTCTCCTGGGACCCCCTGTATAACTACATAAACAATATTAATTTTGTAACGTAATGGAAAAACAAGGTATGGAAGGAGTTTAATTGGTTATATGTATCTTTAGTGTTTAGTTACAGAGATTCTACCGTACATCAGATTTATTACAAACGTCATAGTTTTTTTATAAAATTATAAAACAAACTTCAGAAACAATTGTTAGAAGACACGGAAGATGTCTCAAGTATTTGAAAAATCGTTTTCAAAGTCTCCTAGAAGACTAGTACCCATAGTTCCACAATTCTCTTGCTGATAATGGCCGCTCTAAGGCACTAGGTAGAAGCTGGGTGAAGCTGATAACAGTGTGTGGCAGAAAGAATGTCCAGTTGGTGGTCCACCACTTCTCCTGAAACCACAAACGCAATTGTAATCACGTGGATGAACCAAACTTATTTTAAAATGGCATGACACAACAATATTTAGATACATTAATGATTTCGGAAAAAATTATCAAATCAAAGCACATAAATTTAAAGTTGATAGGTTTGATGCATGTTCAGAAGAGTTCATTGATTTCTTCACTAATTATTTGGAGCTGTGAATTCAATGAGTGATATTTCCGCATGCAGGTTTATAAGTACCTAAGTACTGTAGTATCGCAACTTATTTATCAGTAAGAAATTGATTAAACAAATAAAGAATAATGGAAATACGTATAAAAAATGAATCCAGAGAGAAAGACACAGTGACGCTTGTGCTTACATTGTTTCACCCAAGAATTTAGTTCATTCTCTCAGTACCTGAGCACTCTAAATCTTTTAATCTCTGTTTTATTAAGGTAGTCACTGATATTTGGGTAAGATGAACATAATGATGAGCAGCCGTACGAGCCACATGAGCAATATGAGTATCAAAGACCGGAATCTGTTCGTTCTACTTGACTTCTGTGTTATGGGTCTATGAACTTGAACGATGACGGTAATTCACGCCAATGTAATCTGTGTTGCTAGAAAAGGATAAAGGATGAAGCGGGTTTAGAATCGACGTGTGCTATGGTTGGAAGATTGATGGTGTAGAACGCCCCCATAGCATTGCTGAAGAATGTTACCTCTCTCGATGTGATGATCTCAACAAAAGTGCTCCAGAGCAAAGTTGTAGATGTCGATGTGTAATATCTCTGTGGTGTATTTCGTGCATTATAGCTCCTTAAATTGTTCTAAGTTCGGAAGAGCTCTATAAAAAGTTCCTTAAAAGTCTCTCGTTCTAAATCATAATATCCGATCACCACAGGTGTCAAAATTACTCCATTGTGAGTATTTACTACAACAATATCAGCCGCGCGGGGTAACCGATCGGTCTCGGGCGCCTTGCCGCGTATCGCGCGGCTCCCCCGGTCGGAGGTTCCAGTGCTCCCTCGGGCATGGGTGTGTGTGTGTGTGTGTGTGTTGTCCTTAGCGTAAGTTAGTTTATGTTAGTGTGTAAGCCTAGCGACCGATAACCTCAGTAGTTCGGTCCCACAGGAACTTACCACCACCAACAACAATATCCTTCTGTAAAATTGTGTTAAGTGGGTGAGGGGTGCTCCAAGCGAGAGTAGTCGGATATCAGCGCACGCGTCAAAACGCAGGAGACAAACACGTGAAGCCACAATACGGAAAGGCCTGTGGAAGAGGATACGACCCCAAGCGGCAGCCGAGCTAACACTACTAACTGCCGGCGAACAGGACAGAGGTAAGGACAAGACCAAAACAACCTGTGTAAACAACGAAGTGCAAAGTGGAAACTTCCACCACAACAGTGTCAGCAGTCTTGAACAAAGAGAGAAATAATCCGAATCGTGGCAAGAGAGTATGATCAAGTTCCAAGGGTGGTTGCTTTCCAGTAGTCTCTAGGAGAGTGATGATGTAACTGACAATATCGGACGCAAGTACAGAACTGAGTGACCGCTAGCTCGGCGGCCCTATATATGTCGGCCGCTAGGAACACTACAGGCTGGTGTATTTACGTGGCGAGACAAGGCGTGCTCACGCTACGAGCGCAGCGCTGCGGTGAGACTGTGCCCTCTAACGCTCATCTAGGTCCGTTATATCTGACGGACATTGAACTTCCACGGCGTCAGATACCAAAAGCAGTGAGGTGACATACATGTTTGACAATATGTTCGTTCCTCTCGTAGCTCTCGCCCCACTCATCTTTATATCTCTGTGGAGCCTATAACGTTACTATAATATCGAAAAATTTTTAAAATGTATTGATGGAGGGATTCAAAAATGGTTCAAATGGCTCTGAGCACTATGGGACTTAACTTCTGAGGTCATTAGTCCCCTAGAACTTAGAACTCCTTAAACCTAACTAACCTAAGGACATCACACACATCCATGCCCGAGGCAGGATTCGAACCTGCGACCGTTGCGGTCTCGCGGTTCCGAACTGCAGCGCCCAGAACCGCGCGGCCAATTCGGCCGGCGGAGGGATTCGATTCTGTGCTCTGAACAGTGAATGAAAATAGGAACATTTGTGGTTTCTTTTGCTGGTAATGTTTTATATCCACTGTGTGACGTATTTCCTGGAATATATTTTCCTCCATATACAATGCCTTTAACAAGACGAATCAGCGGTGATGAAAATTAGAAATAGTTTCTGGAAACATAGTGGCAGTCTATGGTGTTCAGCGATGAGCCTCGCATCTGTTTGTAGCGGTCAGCTCAACGAAAACATGTATGTACACTACATGGTGAAAGGTCACAGTCGGCCGGGGCGGCCGAGCGGTTCTAGGCGCTACAGTCTGGAACCGCGCGGCCGCTACGGTCGCAGGTTCGAATCCTGCCTCGGGCGTGGATGTGTGTGATGTCCTTAGGTTAGTTAGGGTTAAGTAGCTCTAAGTTCTAGGGGACTGATGACCACAAAGGTTAAGTCCCATAGTGCTCAGAGCCACTTGAAACATTTGAAAGGTCACGCGTAGCGCCAGGAGCAACGACACACCTATCGTACTTATTGTAGAGAACAAGAGGACTAATCTCGTAACTGTTGAGAGGAGGATTTTTGTTCGCCGGAATTTGGTAACAATGATAAACCATTTTGTGATATGTTATTTGATCAGGATACCAAATGGCTTAGCAGAATCACTCATGACCGCACCCTGGAGTTCACATCAAAATCGCCTTGAGAGGTGTACGGATGCTTGACTAACCTTATATTGTATGTACTGTATGTTAACCGGAGACCTAGAAACGACGGAGAGGCTCCGTCCCCGCCGCAGCCGCAATGGTCCACAACCTCACGACGACTACCGCAGTCCACTTCACCCCTCCGCCGCCCCACACCGAACCCACGGTTATTGTACAGTTCGGCCCCGGTGGACCCCCCAGGTAACGTCTCACATCAGACGAGTGTAACCTCTATGATTGCGTGGTAGAGTAATGGTGGTGTAGGCGTACGTGGAGAACTTGTTTGCGCGTAACTGAGGCGGAATAATGGGAACCAGACCGCATTCACCGAGGCAGATGGAAAACCGCCTAAAATCCATCCACAGACTGGCCGGTTCACCCGACCTCGACAGAAATCCGCCGGGCGGATTCGTGCCGGGGACCAGGCGCTCCTTCCCGCCCGGAAAGCCGTGCTTTAGACCACACGGCCAACCGGGCGGGCTTGACTAACCTTACTGGCCCCCTGATTTGTCACCTATAAAGCATGTCTGTGATGTTATGGGAAGACTTACGTTTCCATACCATCCTCTAGTCAGCGAACTTTCCGAACTGATGCATATGTTTCAAGCATTGCATGACATTCCTGAAGATGAGATCCAGAGGCTACTTTATTCCATATCAAATCGAAGACAACAGACTGTTCATGCCTATGGGAGGCACAATTCAGACTGATTTTCGTAATGGACATCAGTTTCAAAAGGAAGTAAAGTTTAATCAAATGTGATACGAAGTTTCATAAGTGCGTCCAATTTCCGTTAGCGTATGTCAGAAACGAATAATTGTCGAGATATAGGTCGTTTTACTCGTATCAAGAACGTTACATACTAGGTGTTGTAGGCTGTCGTCCTGCAGATGTTCATTGCTTATTTCTCAGTTCTTCGTTCTCTGATTATGATGTTTTGGTCATGCGCACCGCTTACAACTGCCTCCTGTCTCATCCAATCCGTACTCATATTTTTCAGTTGGTGTAATGAAGAACCGCAGTGCACAGCTTGCATTTTCTTACCGGACATAATATATTGCCACAAAAGCCACTAGTGGGCACATTAAAATCCCTGAGTGATCATAGAGGGTGGCAATTACTGAACTATATGAAATAAAATTCCCATAACTTCTGAACGGTTTGTGTTAGGACGTTCCAACTGCACGGTTGGCTGTGAGGCATGATGGAGATTAGTATTCACATGCGCACTCAGCTTGTTGTTGACGGTCTTGTTGTTCGTCAGTAAGCAAAATTGGCGGATTTGAGGGACAATCCGCATTACATGACCGAAAAGTCTCTTCACCCTCAACGGTTGACTGTTTGGTGTGCAGTGTCCAGTCACGGAATATTCGCTACGATATTCCTCGATGGCACGGTGACTACTGAACGGTACGTTAAGATTTTGCAAGATGATTATATATATATATATATATATATATATATATATATATATATATATATATATATATATATATATGAATTACAAAAAACAAATACTAAAAAAAAAAAAAATTGCATCGAGCGACATTCGATCCTGTGACCTTCCGATTACTAACCCGAGCGGTTACCGCTGCGCCACGACGCCGTAGTAAACCTATAATCGTAGAGAGTATTTCACCGCAACTGTTTCTATTAACTGTCGATTTTCTCGACAACGGCTGAGAAGTGCATCTTGGTGCTTTGCCACATTACACCTCTGGCCATGAGCTTTTATTATGCGCAGTATGGATCGAATCTGAATTTCACAATTGGCGGCCTCCCCTTGTTAGTGTACCTAGCTCAGGATGACTGGATACATTCAGTTCCTTATGAACTGAGTGAGCGGCTTTACAGAACGACAAGTACTGTTTCTATACTAGTTACTAGCTTGTTTCTCCATTAAAACGGCAAGAAGTGAATTTATATAATCCGTACCTATTTGCGTCAAGCCTCAAATATATTTTTCTAAGAAATGGATGACAGAGGGATCGCCATTATTTAATTTATTATCAATTTACCATCAAAGAAGACTTTTAATTCGTAATCAAATGTAGTAAAACGCACGCCAAGAAACTCAGAGATCAAGGGGTCGTATCCCGGTAGGACCACAGAAATATTTAGTCTGCCTTCAATCTATACTTAATCTGTCAACGATGTGAGAAGTTGTCAGGAACGATATGTGGTTTCTTTTCAGATTAAGCTGTAGATACCCTTTCCACAGTAGTATAACTGGAGTAGATTAGGGCCGCACTGGCGTCCAGTCGAAAGACTTTCATTCGGCCACTGAACCACATGAATTTATTCTTATTCTTATTATTGGTAAGTTAGTTGTGTGCTGCTGCGATTTAATTACCTATTGGAGCTTTACGAATAATCTGAAGTAGGAGGAATCAACGATGCGCACAGTATTACCAAGAGACTGTATGGGAAACTAGAAAGAACTTAAGTTAAGCTCTCCACTCCTGCTACACTGAAGAACCAAAGAAACTGGTACAACTGCCTAATATCGTGTACGGCCCCCACGGTCACACAGAAGTGCCGCAACACGACGTGGCATCGACTCGACTAATAGTGCCGGAGGGAACTGACACCATGAATCTTGCAGGGCTGTCCATAAATCCGTATGAGTACGAGGGGGTGGACATCTCTTCTGAAAAGCACGTTGCAAGGCAACCCAGATATGCTCGATAATGTTCATGTCTGGGGAGTTTGGTGGCCAGAGGAAGTGTTGAAACTCAGAAGGGTGTTCCTGGAGCCACTCTGCAGCGGTTCTGGACGTGTGGGGTGTCGCATTGTCCTTCCGGAATTGTCCAAGTTCGTCGGAATGCACAATGGGCATGAATCGATGCAGGTGATCAGACAGGTTGCTTAAGTACGTGTCACCTGTCAGAGTCGTATCTAGACGTATCAGGAGGCCCACATCACTCCAACTGCACACACCCCACACTGTTACAGAGCCTATACCAGCTTGAACAGTCCGCTGCTGATATGCAGGGCCCATGAACTCATGATGTTGTTTTCTTACCCGTACCCGACCATCCGCTCGATAAAATTTTTAACGAGACTCGTCCGACCAGGCAACATGTTTCCAGTCATCAACAGTCCAGTGTCGATGTTGACGGGCCCAGGCGAGGAGTAAGCTTTTGTGTTGTGCAGTCATTAAGGGTACGCGAGTGGATCTTCGGTTCCAAAAGCCATTATCGATGATGTTTCGTTGAATGGTTAGCACGCTGACACTCATTAATGGCCCCGCACTGAAATCTGAAAAATCTGCTGAATGCTTGCACTTTTGTCACGTTGAACGATTCTCTTCAGTCGTCGTTGGTATCATTCTTACAGGATCTTTTTCCGGCAGCAGCGATGTCGGAGATTAGGTGTTTACCGTACTCCTGATATTCACAGTACCGGTACAATCGTGAAATAGTCGTACGGGAAAATCCGCACTTCATCGATACCTCGGAGATTCTGTGTCCCATCGCTCGTGCGCCGACTATAAGATCACGTTCAAACTTACTTAAATCTTGATAACCTACCATTGTAGCAGCATTAACCGATCTAACAACTGCGCCAGACATATTTAGTCTTATATAGGCGTTGCTGACCGCAGCGCTGTATTCTGCCTGTTTATATATGTCTGTATTTCAATGTCTGTGTCTACATCAGTCTTTTAGGCACTTCAGTGTGTATTACGTAACAGCGCGATTCCTCCTTCGTAAAGATAGCCCTTATTTTTCATTATCATCAATGTGCTTTGTGTATCAGGATTAACTTCACATAACCACGTCATGCAATGCCTACAGATCTTGTTAGGTGTGGTAAAGCTGCACATGAAGCAGGAACGCTTAAGTGATAGCCACCGATATGATTAAGCTATCGTCAAACACGTTTCCCGGAGATGTGTTGGTCAAAACTATCAAATGATCAAAAAATGACCGTAAATACAGATTGATTAGGTGTGGGCCATTATGTTCTATGGCAGTGATCAGTCAGTTGACTCTACAGGAGGTGCTCAGTGTCGTTATCACCTATTCTGAAACATCTTTCAGACATCCTTCTCAGAGAATCACTAGCCCTTGTGAACTCACGTAAATGACATTGGGTTTGGTCACATAAATGAAGTTCACGCTTCTATGACGTGCGCACAATGTCGTGGGCGTGGAATGCATCAATACCGTTAAATAACTTCAGAGCCAGAAGACTTAGAGATTAAAGTCAAATACACAGGGAGGTCACGCTATTGAACTTCCTAGACCAATCCATCGCTCATAAAGTGTTTGATATGCGTACTGTCGCACGAGACATAGAAAATGTGTTGTTAACCAATCGTGTGTAAACAAAAACACGTATGAAACTCCCTGGCAGATGAAAACTGTGTGCCGAAACGAGACTTGAATGTGGGACCTCTCCAGTTGGAGAGCTTCTGTGAAGTTTGGAAGGTAGGAGACGAGGTGCTGGTGGAATTGAAGCTCTGAGGCCGGGTCGTGAGTCGCTTTTGGGTAGCTTAGATCGTAGAGCACTTGCCTGCGAGAGGCAAAGGTCCCGAGCTCGAGTCTCGGTCCAGCACACAATTTTAATCTGCTAGGAACTTTCACATCGGCGCACAAACCACAGAAAAGTGAAAATTTCATTCTGGCACATCACATATGTTTCTCCAAGTGCGATTGTCTCCTTAGCACGTGTAATTTGCCGCACAGAAATCAGTGACAAACGTCATATGTTAAACTGTGATGTAAATTATATGACCCCGGAGAATGAAACCTTCTGCCCTTATACTGATGCTAAAAAAACCTAATACCACGCTTCTACAGGATGACAATTATTAAACTATACAAAGAAACGTAAATTGGCGATAAATTACGGCGTGCACACACTTTATTCAACATGTAAACGTCACTACTGATATTCGGATTCAGTTTATGACATGTTCGATATTCCTACCATCATAGGCAATGATGTGACGAAGATGAATAGCGAAATTCTGCATGACCCGCTAAAGTGTCGTAACATCGATGCTGTCGATAACCTCATGAATGGCTGTTTTCAGCTCAGCAATTAATGTACACCATTTCTTTAATATACCCCACTAAAATGAGTCTCATGTGTTTGGGTTCGGAGAATGTGGTGGCCAATCGAGGTCCACGTCAGTGGTCTCTGGGTACCCCAGAGCCAGAATGAGATCCCCAAAGTGCTCCTTCAGTACATCAAACGCCCTGCTGCTTCTATGGTGTGGAGCTCCGTCTCGCATGGACCGTATCTCGTCGAAATCAGGGTCACTTTGGTAATGGGGACGTAATCATACACTCCTGGAAATGGAAAAAAGAACACATTGACACCGGTGTGTCAGACCCACCATACTTGCTCCGGACACTGCGAGAGGGCTGTACAAGCAATGATCACACGCACGGCACAGCGGACACACCAGGAACCGCGGTGTTGGCCGTCGAATGGCGCTAGCTGCGCAGCATTTGTGCACCGCCGCCGTCAGTGTCAGCCAGTGTGCCGTGGCATACGGAGCTCCATCGCAGTCTTTAACACTGGTAGCATGCCGCGACAGCGTGGACGTGAACCGTATGTGCAGTTGACGGACTTTGAGCGAGGGCGTATAGTGGGCATGCGGGAGGCCAGGTGGACGTACCGCCGAATTGCTCAACACGTGTGGCGTGAGGTCTCCACAGTACATCGATGTTGTCGCCAGTGGTCGGCGGAAGGTGCACGTGCCCGTCGACCTGGGACCGGACCGCAGCGACGCACGGATGCACGCCAAGACCGTAGGATCCTACGCAGTGCCGTAGGGGACCGCACCGCCACTTCCCAGCAAATTAGGGACACTGTTGCTCCTGGGGTATCGGCGAGGACCATTCGCAACCGTCTCCATGAAGCTGGGCTACGGTCCCGCACACCGTTAGGCCGTCTTCCGCTCACGCCCCAACATCGTGCAGCCCGCCTCCAGTGGTGTCGCGACAGGCGTGAATGGAGGGACGAATGGAGACGTGTCGTCTTCAGCGATGAGAGTCGCTTCTGCCTTGGTGCCAATGATGGTCGTATGCGTGTTTGGCGCCGTGCAGGTGAGCGCCACAATCAGGACTGCATACGACCGAGGCACACAGGGCCAACACCCGGCATCATGGTGTGGGGAGCGATCTCCTACACTGGCCGTACACCACTGGTGATCGTCGAGGGGACACTGAATAGTGCACGGTACATCCAAACCGTCATCGAACCCATCGTTCTACCATTCCTAGACCGGCAAGGGAACTTGCTGTTCCAACAGGACAATGCACGTCCGCATGTATCCCGTGCCACCCAACGTGCTCTAGAAGGTGTAAGTCAACTACCCTGGCCAGCAAGATCTCCGGATCTGTCCCCCATTGAGCATGTTTGGGACTGGATGAAGCGTCGTCTCACGCGGTCTGCACGTCCAGCACGAACGCTGGTCCAACTGAGGCACCAGGTGGAAATGGCATGGCAAGCCGTTCCACAGGACTACATCCAGCATCTCTACGCTCGTCTCCATGGGAGAATAGCAGCCTGCATTGCTGCGAAAGGTGGATATACACTGTACTAGTGCCGACATTGTGCATGCTCTGTTGCCTGTGTCTATGTGCCTGTGGCTCTGTCAGTGTGATCATGTGATGTATCTGACCCCAGGAATGTGTCAGTAAAGTTTCCTCTTCCTGGGACAATGAATTCACGGTGTTCTTATTTCAATTTCCAGGAGTGTAGATCCTTCAGCATCACATCGAACTTCCTAACCATCGATCAACTCGATTTCAATTATTCTGTTGTTTGCTGATTAATTTCCGTACCTAGCATGCTGTCTCCAACGACACGCCTCACGAACCCTCCATCTGTACACTCTTCACATCCTCTCGCAGCGGAATGTTAACTTTATGCCTCTTCCAGATCATGAACTCCGCGCACAAATTTGCCCATCCCACCAACCATAAATCTATCCTGCCCATTCCATCTCATCCGGGAGACCATTTCCTTCACCCCCCATGTGCGCATACCCCTCCACTCTTCTTTTCCTACCGTCTTTGCAGTTCAAATTTTGGCCTTACCAACACCCCAACTATCCCTTCCTTCCTGTCGACCAGCATCCACTTCCTGTGCATCGACACTACCCATCCATATATATATATATATATTTCCCGGCAATCAGTTGCAACAATTATGCATACAATAAGTTGTTGAAAGTCGTTTGTCGTGGAAAAACTGGCGACTTCGAACATCATTATGTTTTCCGCAAACAAAGTTGTATTTCACAAATGTTATTAATAGTCTTCATAATGTTAACCACGTATAGTTAACGGAAGACGTAGAAACGATATTCCGAAACGAATACGTATAGCGTAAGTCAAACGTTCGAATTAGAATAGAGACCCCACGAACACAAATTCGCTGTGGCAGGTATGAAATATAAACTCCGTTACTCGCTCGTTACACTTGAAGGAGAGATGTAGAATGGGCCGAAACGAGCCGCCGCAAAACAGCGTAGTTGCCTGCCAACTTTGAAAGAAGGTAGATGCGGTCCCTAGCGCAACTTATAACATCGTCGAAAATCAGTGCGGACGGGAGAGCTTTGGTACACCCTGTTAAAAAAACGGAGAAATGGAGGCGGTACAATTGGAGAGCGATCCGCCTTCACCAACATGCATAAGCAATTCATTAATAGTGTATATATATATATATATATATATATATATATATATATATATATACAAAAAACTAATAATAAAAAAATTGCATGGCGCGAGATTCGATCCGGCGACCTCCGGATTACAAACCCGAGCGCTTACCGCTGCGCCACGACCCTGTAGTAAACCTTAAATCCTAGAGAGTATTTCACCGCAACGGTTTCTTTTAACTGTCGATTTTCTCGACAACGGCTGAGAAGTGCATCTTGGTGCTTTGCCACATTACATCTCTGGCCATGAGCTTTTATTATGCGCAGTATGAATCGAATCTGAATTTCACAATTGGCGGCCTCCCCTTGTAAGACCAATTCTCTTCTTGTGATAACATTACAATAAATATCTGTCGTGGTATTTGGTGTGTTGGACAATACGGTGGCGACTCTCCAAATTGTAAGCTATATTATTTTCAGTTTCAACATTTTGTTGGCAGTGTGCTATGAACTTTATGAAATTTCATAAAGCGGTTATTAACGAATCTGTCAACAGTTGTAGTACTTGTATTTGGCGGCTAGTTCCAAATCTTACAGGTTCATCTAAAAGCCTGGCCTGCTGAGTGAGGCTGCTCTGGAAGTACCTGATCTTAATAGTGAGCACCAAAATGGCAACACATCTTTTATAAAATGTTTGCAGAACAAATGTCACAATCCACACAAGCCTCTAGCAAGTCAGAATCAAATTTGAATTTGACTTGCAAAGAGGCACGTAGGGATTATGATATTCATCCTTTTTGTAAAACACGAGTTGAGTCTCAGTATTTAGGATCATGCATTTCCAGAGCAGACTCAGAAGACCAGGCTTGAAAATGAACTCCTAAGGTTTGAAACTAGTCGCCAAATATAAGCACTGCAGCTGCTGACAGATTCGTTACTAATTGTGGCGCCTCTTTTGTCATCATATAATTAAAACGTAATTTTTATTCTTTCTAGTAATGTATAATTTACAGTCGGATTTTATATTTATTTATTCGACCATTATTGATGCCGCCGATGTCCGATTAATAATCCAAAATTTTTACCTAATCCACTTTGGCATACGGCTGCCATCACAGTATGTGTAGGTGTTCGCTAACATAACGACGAGGTGACGCTTTTCGATGTACGATTTCGGCTTGAGGCTCAAGTTAAAGTTTTTCACCTGTGGGAACTACCTCGTTTACTACGTCGTAGAACAGTGCAGTGACACTAGAAATTAGAGTGAGATTGTTAATTTTGTCCCACATGAGTTTCCAGTTCCAATGAGAGTACTTATCTTCGATGTGGTTAACTGTCTTCGAATTTGTGATGAGACTGTAAATCTGCATGCTATTAAGCTTTTGTGGACTGTTTTGGTTATGAGTGAGTTCCGTGAAATATCGACGAATGTATTCCAATACCGTGTTGACGTGTTTGTCGGTAGATTCCTGTCGTTGGGACCTAAAATAGTATACATTTTTGTAATCTTTGTTCAGTTGTCTTGTACTATTCTATCTGTGCTCTTAATGAAGATGATGAAAAAAACTTGTTTCTTAATTACAGTGGGTTCAGTAGGACTAAGAAATAGTGTGCTCACTAATGTCAGCACTACTCATGTATACATATCTTATAAACTGACTCGATCCCCAGCATTATGATAAAAGTATCGCTCAAGTGATCTATGAAACATGTAACTAACTGACTGCTGTTGTGGTCTTGTAACTGACTTTACAGATACTCCCTTTCCACGCATACCAATAAGCGAGGCCTAACATTTTATTTTCTGTATTCTTTGTAATAGGAAGTATTGCAGCCATGTTGTATGTTCAGCTAGAAATGTACCTATGGAGAAGGATGAGTTTCTGTATTCATTTAAAATTCCTCACAGTGTGCTCCTCAACCGTTTGCTAGAGAGCGGTAAGTTTCATATCCCATTTCAGGTTAATCATATCTTTCGGATTCTGGGGCGATGTGATCCATAGACGTTTAATCTCTCTAGTATTTTGTAGCCACGTTTAATCGAAGTATTTGGTTTGAGAAGCTAGTAACATTATTTTACATTTATTGGTGCTGATTTTTTTTTTTATTATTCGTCCAACTGTGTTGTCATTTCTCCGGAAATGAAGATGACATTCAAGTCATCTGCTTAAGCTTGGCATACTGTTTTAATATTAAGTGTCTGAAGGCTTTGTAGGGAACTGTAAGGTTTGTAATTGACGGTCCTATTGCAGTGGCGATCAGCGATATTGAGAAGGGTCGGCCATCTGTTTAATAGACAACAGAGTTGTCAGTTGCCCATTAATCTTCGCCCTAGACCCTACATAAGTTACTCATTTCTTTATCTGATTCTTGATTGGCTCACAAAACACGTTTCCCACTGTTTTAACTAAAAACTGGTGATTAATCCTGTAGACGACTGTATTAAAACCCAGAAAAGCTATTGTTAATCTAATCTTGCATATCTATGTTATACGTACAACGTGACTGTACTCTGCTAAAATATCTGCCATTGGTCGGCCTGTAGAAGCACTGACATGGTATGGTCCAGTTAGTTCACGGAGTATTTGATTTGTTGTATTGTTTATAACGCTCAAGTGAATTCTGAAGTCGATGTTGAACAACGTAAGAGGGCAGACATTTTCTAGTTCACCACTCTGGGCAGTCTTTGCTATTAGAGCTATCATTTCCTCCTTAAATTATGAGGGGAAAACGATGTGTACCAAAAGTTTATTTTGGTGAGTTCCTCTCCCATGAAATTCCCAAATTGTTCGTAAAATTCTATGGGTAATCCATCAAATCCTGCAGTTTTCCACTTCGGTGAGTCGATGATGATACGTTTGACATCCTCATTTGTTACCCAAGCGATTAGTTCTTGGCTATCGCTTGAGGCTAGACACGATTTTACACTGTTCGTAAAGTAATCTGCCGATATTTCTGCTACATTCAATGTTGAGTAAAGGTCTTTATAATATCTTACAGTGTGTTGTTTGATCTTTCATCGTTGAGAGTATTCATTTCCACCATCACCGATAAGCTAAGAAATCATTTTATGTTTACCACTTTATGTTTCACTTATTAGAAGGGAGGCAGATGCAATTTCGACGCTGATGTCACTGGTATCTCCAGCCCGTACATCAGTATCTGGTAATGTTTCGCGAACTCGTGCAGTTGTGATTTAATTCTTTTAATTTTAATTAAGTTGCCCGTTAGATGTGCCCGTTAATTGCAGAATTGCCGTAAAATTGTAAACTTTTATTTGCGGCTTTGCCCAGTCCATCCTTATCAGCAGTCGTTCCCGATACCTGTCCCATCTATTTAAATATTTCCTCCAAACCTCCTTAACTTCCTGCCTTAACATAT
The DNA here is from genome assembly GCF_023864345.2 of Schistocerca serialis cubense. NCBI lineage: Eukaryota > Metazoa > Arthropoda > Insecta > Orthoptera > Acrididae > Schistocerca > Schistocerca serialis. Next base: position 152,513,351 of record NC_064640.1, read on the forward strand.
TACTGTCTAACAGCGACACTATCAATTGCCACACGCCACACCCAAGAAAAATTTTCTATCTGGTGTGGCTAATGGTTGTATGGAAAGCGTAATGATCAGTGAAGTTCAGCGGCATATTTCATAATTTTATAGGGTTTTTAACATGTCATTGGAGATGTAGATTAAATCTAACCTTCTGGCAAACAGTATGTTAGATTAGGATAGAAGTGAAATCAGGCGTCCTCGAGGTCCAAGCGATTTGTTGAAGCTTTTAACGCTGGTCAAAAGTTATGGTTCAGGAGCTGATCTACTTTTATTACACAATTTCGACGTTTGTTAGTAAGTGGAACTGCCATTCCGTCTCGATATACTCGCAATTCAATTCTTACTGTCATACCATTTTTATCCGATCGGGCGTATGTGTTAAGGAGTAGTACATCCTTAACCAGGACGGCAATGTTTCTGCCTGGCTCGAGACACGATTGAACTTCATATTTTATCTCTTCCTGTCCATTGCTGCAGTTCCAGATTCTGCACTAGCGTTAAGTATCTTATCAAATCCAAATATATCTTAAATCCTCGGTGTTGTCGGTGCCTGGATAAGAGCTACGTCTACACATGCGGAATATAAATAGTCGGTTAAGCATTTTATTTTACATTCGAATTTTGTTGATGTTAATAGTTGCTATTTTATACGAATGCACGCTCACGTTCATTATTCAGAGTCCTCTGACCAGACGAAGTGGCTTTCTACGTTTTACGCTTGATTGGTAGCCATCGGTTGTCCCTGTCGTTCATCTCCATCCATTGTGACGGACTGTCATTACGTCCATTGCTAGCTGTTTATCAGTTTTATATCCCAATCTAATTTCCTTGACCGAAGTCGTTTCCAATACGTTCACTTTCCGCTTCCTCCTTCCCTTCTTTGTATTCCGTCTCCGCTTCTTTCTTTCTTTCTTTCTTTCTGTTCTTTTCTTTGACGTGCCACATTTCGTTTCCATTTGATTTTGTCTCTTGGTGTCTTAGCAACACCGTGTGTTTTTGTAGTCCTTTGGTTACTACTGATCTCCTCCCCTGCCCTTACGGTATCGCTGACTCTGTGGTGATGGTGAAAGTTGCTTCTACACTACCTTTCACTTTATTTCCCTGTTTACAAGTTCCAGTAACAGGTGTTCTGGCTTAACTCAGCTGTTCCTGTGTTACTGCCTGGCGTATTGCTTCCTGCATCGGGTAGTGTTTTCATTCCCGCTGTGGATGGCAGGAGAGGCTCGCAACGTCCGGTTGACGGGATTGGGGAACATCTGGTTCCGCTTGAGTTTCTGTAGCCAGCTAGGACGCACCCTGTAATGCTGCAACGCTTTTGGACTTCTATTTCCTTGGTGTCTGTGCCGATTTTTCTTTGGTGTCTTCTTCGAACTGGAAAGACTTGCATTTTTCATGCCAGTTTGTTATCTTGCTTTTGAACGGATATTTATTGGACTCTGTGGCTTTTCTGCCGGGAATGTAATTGCATACTAGTCTTCATCGATTTCGTCCTTTTCAGCGTTGTCTGATTTCTCATTGAATACATTTTTTGCAGGTATCTTATACAATAATAGGCTCTTCTCTTCAACTAAAGTACAGGGTTGTTCAGTAGATTCCACGAAATAAATCACGATGTTGCCCGCAGCAGTATTTGAGGTGACCAGATTTTGTGCCTCTAATTTGTTCCGCTGTTGCAGGCAGTTTCTTAGAATCAACACCCCCGGTGACCGTTTTGTCAGTGTTCACGCTCATTCCAAAAGTGACATATGGGAGTTGGCCCTACACACGTTACGTGTGTCTTCAATCGTCTATAAGAATGTGGACGGGATATCGGACTAACAGACATTCGTACAATCTAATTACGTTGTAGCGTTGAATATTGTGTCTATCACACTACTATTATAATCAATGATTTTTACATGTCCATATCCTGAAAGTACGTTTATCATATTCTTGTTGTCTAGCGCTGGGGGAAGATTTACAGCGTGACTATTTTAAGTTCACTATAAGTGTTTTTATGTCAACGGTACTGACAGAGTCATGACAGTAAAGCAATTTAAATTCACCGTAGGTTTTCTGTAATATTCTCTCTAACATAACACGACTATGCAATTTAGCAAAAACACAGTATTTTTCATTACCAGCTTGAATAAACTCAGCTTTATCATCAGAAATACAGGAATCTCCATGCTGGCAGTCATGAGTTTACAACTCTGTAGGTTGTGCATGTCTCGTATCCTTCTCATAGTCGAACGTCAAAGTATTTTTCCTGATCGAATCCATGGATATGATTTACGGGTACGATGAGGAACCTCTGCTTCACGGACGATACACAAAAGAAGACGAACAAGAAGGATTAACTGCTTTCAAGTTCAGTGGCTTCACGAGGAACACGATATTTACAGTAACACTTGTTGACGTAACTAGTCAAGCACATCACAGATCACCGCATTGCACGAGCTCACCAGCTGAATACAAGGTCTACCTTGAGTATTAGACCACCAGGCTGGACAACCATCTCACCGCAGTTAAGGATATCATCAAGTTCGTTAGCAGCTGGATCTCTTCCAGATAATATGGTGAGGTTTAGTTTTGTGCCTCGCTGGGATGTCGGTATCTTTGCTAACATTTCCCCATTTTTTAGTCATGTTACTGGCCAAAGAATCTGTGATATGTACTCAAATCTTTTGTATAAAAATTGGGGATTCTTTTAAAAAATAGCCATCTTCCCTTTTGTACACCATGAAGAACATAATCTGAAGCATTAACCTCTATGGTGCAATTCATTCGTCACTTGCTAGCTTTCTGGTGTCCTTTTTGTTTACTGGGATTTGTTACTACGAAATGGCATGGAAGTCTTCTTAAGAATGCTTTTAACGAATAATTTCCTCCCACGAGTAGTTACGGTAATAAATGTCTATCCACACGGAGCTTGATACTACATTCAACTGGTAGGAATACCACAGAACTGCCGAAGCGCCCAAACATATCTTTATTTGCAGTGTTGATGTTGTCAGATCAAGGTCATTCCAAAGTAAAAATCTCAACATAATTCATTTACTTTCATTCCATAATCTCATAATGCGTTATTTATTTTTTTGACCAACTTATCAAGTGAAGCTCAAGTTTTCCGACACAAAAAATTTGTAATATATTAATTGCTTAACAAAATCCCTCGTAATTAACACGTATCTTTTCCAAACATACTGTTCAGTTCTTAGTATTAATACTGAAAGTAATAATAATATTGCCGGCCGAAGTGGCCGTGCGGTTAAAGGCGCTGCAGTCTGGAACCGCAAGACCGCTACGGTCGCAGGTTCGAATCCTGCCTCGGGCATGGATGTTTGTGATGTCCTTAGGTTAGTTAGGTTTAACTAGTTCTAAGTTCTAGGGGACTGATGACCACAGCAGTTAAGTCCCATAGTGCTCAGAGCCATTTGAACCATTTTTTTTAATAATAATATTCAAAAATATTTCAAGTCACTTATTTTTTTAAATAAATGTGTGCCTTCCTGTGGAACTGTAAGCAATCATAAAAGATTTAACGAGATATAAACTTCAGCCTAACAGGAGACTTCATTGGAGGCCAACTCCTTCTACTCTACTGACCAATCTCTTACTACAACCGAGTGATATGTATATATTATTAATAACATAAAATAATGTAAGTGTTCGTATAATTTGTCTTCTGTCCATCTTCGGTACAGTTATATGAGCTATGAACTGATTTTCTCTTTGACGTTGCGTGCTACATTAAGCTACTGACTAACATATCCAGTTCAGTATATTGTAAATTTACATGTTTTTGAAAAGTTTGCTATTGTCTCTTAAATGAAATTATTTTTATAATTATTTGACTTATTCCACAACCATGGCGATGATTTCACTTATGGACTGTGGAAATGAAATTAATATCTCTCTTTTTTTTTAAAAAAAAAAATGTATTACATATACTTATTTTGTGACATGTACTGTATCCTCGAGGATCTCGTCACTATGCATGTACTCAACAAATGATGTCTCATCTAATATAATGTAATTTAAACAGAAGACTGGTGGCACTCATCTGTCTAAGTATCTGGAAATCTAAAATCCCTGTTTCACCACACCAGTGCCCAACATAGACACTGAATTCCTTGGATCGCCCTTTGTTTTACATGACCCATGAGAAGCGATAGCATAGTGAATGCTAGGAACATAGGGATCATTACCGTCTGTAATGAAAGTATTTACTCATTAGGATTTCTTTGAAGGAAAAGTCTATTCAATATTTTGCTGTCGATAACTGTCGCCTAACTTTCTTTGAACATTGCACACTGAGTATTTACTGCATTTCATGCTACATCTTTTAATAGGAGCAAGATGTATCCTAGCACTGGTTTTCGCCACATCACTTCTTTTACTTTCATCTGCAAGGAAAACACAATTACAGCATTTATATGCACTCATTCACATTTTATCCTTTTAAAAAGTCGAAGTTAATAACATGGACCCTCTTCTTTGACATAAAATTTATGATACAAAATTGTGCTGATTTCATATACATTTTTATGTTTGTATTTTGAAAGCTATTAAGGTTGCAATCTAGTTCCCTTCCAACGGACTAAAGTTCCGGTCGTATGCTGCTCTTGTTTCTTGCTGAGAAGACTATATAATATCACGTAACTAATATTTATTTACCCTATTTAGCGACCACCCGTCTAATCTTGGAAATAAAATTAAGGAAACATGGAAAATATTTAAGCTTGCCAATACAGCCTTTCCAGTTAAGCCGTGTGAACAGCTCCATTCAGTAAAAATGAATGACCTCAATTTCACTCGCATTATGCGTCATTGTTATCTGTACAAGCTGAGAAGGGATATCTGGCTGAGATGTACCTGAGGTCTGTGCTCCGGCTCAGCCTGTGGAACAAAGTGCAGTTCGTTTTGCAGGCTTTCGAGCTTCGCGATGCGTTGAGAAGGCGGCAGTTGCTCAAGTTGCTTCAGGACGTCCAGAGTCACCAGCGGCAGCTGTGACGGCCCAGGTTGCCCATCTGTACAAACATCACACACCCACTCTGCACTGCTTTTCTCTACGTCTCTTCATATAAGATCGCATTTTTATATAATACTATTTCCATCCCAGGTAACAGTCAAGGAAACTGGACAAAAGACAAAAGTTTATTACTTTATACTACAATGCATTAAACATGTTTTTCTAGTAACAAAGTAAGAAAAACCGTCCGAAATTAAATACAGAATGCAGAAAATGGTACACCATACATTACGTTCCACGTCTTTCTGCACCGAGAAAATGTCCAAATCGTCTTTCATTTTTAACAACAGTCCATTGATATATACACTTACGAGCTATAACATTATGACAATCTGTTCAATAGCTTGTTTGTCTGTTTTTGGAACAAAATACATCACTGATTCTGCGTATCAGTGATCCGACAGTTTGTTGGTAGGTTAGTGAAGGTACGCGATATTAGATGTCTACGCACAGGTCATGTAATTCTCGTAAGTAACGGGCCGCTGCATGCATGCATTATTGGGCAACTGAAAATCCATGTTGGCTGTGGCAAGTTGCACACCAAAAACCGTGGTCGGTGTGAGTGCATGGTGTGGGATTCTGGAGGACAGGATTTCAGGCCCCTATTACATCGAAGGAAATCTTAATGGTAGGAAGTACACCACATTCCAGCAAGAAACATTACATCTGTTATTGAAGGAAATACCTTTAGGAACAAGGAATAGAATGTGAAATCAACATAACGGGTGTCCGGCATATCTTTCGCTGATGGCTAGAAATGAGTTGCAGAGATAATTCCCAAATCGTTGGATTTGACGCGGAGGAGATGTGTCATGACCGGCTCGTTCGGCAGACTTGACGCCTCTGGATTTTTTCATGTCGAGATTCGCAAAACACATTGCTTATAAAGAAGTTCCAACTACACCAGAGAGAATTGTCAGAGTATGTTCTTCGGTAAGTGCCGATGTGGTAAGGAGTACCACTCAATTCATGATAAGAAGATTGCAGCACTGCATTGATACTAAGGGTCATCACTTCGATCACCTTCTGTAAATTGATGTTCATGCCACCTTTGTGACCTTCGTTGACCTTCAAAGACCTTACTGTTACACATCATTGGAGTCGTATCGATAGCCGCTATCAGAAAGTAAGTACCGAACTACAGCACCCCATTTAAAGAAACAAAGTTGAGCATATCTCTGACGCGACCCCACCTAGCAACAAAAAACCAACGTCATACTATGGTCCTTTTTTGTCTCATGCAGATTTTGTCCCAGAAACTTTTCAGCTCCTGTCATTCTAGGTGGCAGTAGTTAGTGACTCACCTTGTATTCCGCTGAATATGCCTAATATTAAAAGGCGAAACACGTGTGGAACAAATAAAATGTGTTAAATCAGAAAAAGGCGTTTTTATTTTCAAAACGAGTATTTCTAAGCTTGCTGCAGATGATGGAAATACAAGCAAACTTGTCGGAGACCTTATCGTACCAGGAGCAGTAACACGTTTCACGAAGCCTAATGGGCACTTAGCAGTCGTCTAGCGTATACAGTGGAGGGACTAGAGTCAAATTGTCTGTAAGAAGTGGCGCAGAGTAAACACAGAGCGGCGTCACCTCTCTATTGACGCCCGCTGGCTGGGAGCCAGCTTTCTCTGTGGCCATATCACGTGGTGTGGCACCTCAGGCCGGCGTATGGCGCAGTCGAACTTAGTTCGGAAACAGCGTTCGCCTTTGACGACGCCATAGTATCAAATAGCCACTATCTGTTCCCTCGCAGAAGTGGAAGTTCCAACGGAAAACGACCTGCCGCCCGCGCTCCCCTCGTGGGCCACAGTCCTGCTATCGAAGAAAGCTTCGCTGAATGTCTTCAGCTTGCCTTGCAGGCGACCCAGTTCTGCCATAATTGGAGCTGTTTGTTTAAAAACGCTACTAGCACCACTCTCCTGAATATTTGGTTTGTAATGAAGATACAGTCTAGTTAAATACTGCAATCCTCTCACTATAAGTGCCTGTCTCACTTCTTGAATGGCAATAGCAGTGATTTTTTGTAACAGAAAGAAATAGAGAAGTATGAGATAGCATACTTCTTTAAAATATTTATCTGTCTGTTTCCTTGGAACTATGTGAGGCGAAGGCCCTTGCTGGTGAAACGTGTCACTCCATAGTTTCCGGAAGGGTAATAAGAAAATATAAAAGCCGAAAATGATGATTATAAAAATATTAAAAAGCAAAAAAAAAAAAAAATTGCACTCATATACAAATTACGTAATATGGGGAAGGGTAAGACTGAGAACTACTGCGAGGAACTCTTGTAAAAATATAAAACTGTGCTACATGCAAACCTTTCACCACAGATTTAACCTTTAACAGGAGCGGACTGGATCAGGAGTATCCGACGCTCAGATAATGAATCATACATTCGTTATCCGTACTATCAGCGCCATGTGTTTATCAGTAGCTTCATCATTTTAGTTGACCTTTTGAGACCAGAACGTTGTTCATTGCAGAACAGCGTTACATCACTGTCACTTTCGGGAAAGGTAACTGAAGACTCAGCTGCTTACGTTAAGTAAGTTTTCTGTTTTCGTTTTGTAGTGACTGCTGATTGATAATAACGTAAATACATATTCTTATGACTTACTTAATGTTGTTTAATTTTTAGAATAGCGTAACCGTATATTCTAATGCAATGTCTTATTTTAAAATATTTTAGGTTAGTATGACCAGTTTGAAGAACTTCTTCATTTATAATTTTGTTCTGCGTTGTATGTATCATTAATTTCAGTGTAATGACTGAAGTTAATATTTTGTAAATTGTTGGTAGGCATGTTATGGGGCGATATTTTGCTGGTTTTGCTGTGTCTGCTGGATCTTTAGGTTTCAGATAAGTTATTCCATGTGTGTTTCAGGGATTGCGTATGGTCTGCAATGTAACTGTTAAATAATTTAGTTAGATGTGAATGTGTTGAGATGAACTTCTTTAGCCAGAAATTAGCTATTTTATCTTTTCCAGGGGCTTTCCAATTGTGAGTAGAATTAATTGCTTGGGTGATTTCATGTTGCAAAATCATCACTTCAGGCATTTGTGGTATCGTCTTGTATGTGTCTGTTTCTGCTTGTATCCACCGTAAATGCCTGTTATGCTGTACCAGGTTTTACCATATGTTGCTCCAGAAGTGCTCCATGTCTGTTATGTTTGGTGGATCGTCTATTTTAATGTGTGTGTTATCTATTGTCTGGCAAAATTTCTTTTGGTTCGTGTTGAATGTTTGGTTTTGTTTCCTTCTATTTTCACTTTTTTTGTATCTTCTAAGCCGTTTGGCCAATGTTTGTAATTTATGCTACTTTTCATCTAATTGTTCTATCGCTTCTTGTTGTGAGATTTTACCTAACCTTTTTCGTTTTTTTTTCTGACATTTCATTTCTTATAAATTTGTTAGCTGTCCGATGTCTTCTCTCAGTTTTTCTATTCTGATCTGTAGTCTGTGTTGCCATGCTGGTTTTGTGGGTTTCTTCTGTGTGTTGGTTGGTTCTGATCTCTGCCCAGTGTGTACATTTAGTGTAGTGAGTGCTCCTATATAAACCAGTAGTTGTAATTCTTCCACAGTTGTATTTTCATTTATTTTGTTGTGTATGATTGTGTTGATAGTTCTTATTGTTGTTTCGACTTGTGGGTTATTTGGTGGTCTATGCAAGAACGGTCTAATGTCTGTATTTGTGTCTTTGCATTCTATATATGTCAGCTGAAATTTTTCTTCTATATCTAACATGTGTGTCACTTCGTGTTCTGTTTGTGCTTGTTCTGGTGGCTACCTTAAGATTTCGTTTTCCTCTGATTGTTTAATTGATGCCTGTTGTTCTTTGTTTGTTTTCTCTGGGATGTTTGAGTCCATTACTGTATTTTCTTCTTCTAATTGCATATTATTATTATTATTATTATCATAAAGTCTACTTTTCAAGATGGAAGGAAACATTCGAAAGATTTCTGTATACGCTAATTAGCCAGAAAGTTATGACCACTCACCTAATAGCCAGTATATCCACCTTTGGTATGCATAAAAGTGGCGGTCCCTGGATGGAGTTGGCACCACATCTCCAGGACACCTCACCTATTTCTCGTAAATTCCGGGGAGGGGGATGACGAGCTCTGACGCCATACTCAATCACATCCCAGATGTGCTCGACTGGGTTCAGATCTGGTACGTTGGGAAACCAGCACATCAACTGGAACTCGCAACTGTGTTTCTCGAATCACTCCATCACACCTCTGGCCTTGTGACATGGCGCGTTATCTTGCTGAAAAATACCACTGCCGTCTCAAACATTATCGTCATAAAGTCTACAACCAGACACTCTTGGGCCGTAATGGAGCCTTGTACGAATTCCACTGGACCCATGGATGCCCTCGTGAATGTTCCCCAGAGCATAATGGAACCGCCGTCGGCCTGTCTCCATCGCGCAGTACAGGTGTCAAGGAGTTGTTTCTCTGGAAGACGTCAGATTCGCGCCCTCCCATCGGCGTGGATTCATCAGATCATGCAACGCTCTTTCACTGCGTCAGTGTCCAGTGCCGATGGTCTCGTGCCCATTTCAGTCGTAGTTGCCGATGCCGCGGTGTTAACATTGACACATGCATTGGTCGTAGGCCGTGGAAGCCCATCGTAGGGAGTGTTCGATGCACTGTTCGTTCAGACACACTTGTTTTCTGCCCAGTATTAAAGTCTGATGTTAGTTCCGCTACAGTTCGCCGCCTGTCTTGTTTTATCAGTCTGTCCAGCCTGCAACGTTCAACATCTGTAACGTGTGGTGTCCGCCCAACCACACGACGTCTGGACGTAGTTTCACCTTGATTTCGTCACGTGTTGAAACCACTCACCACAGTACTCTCCGAACACCTGACAAGTCTTGCAGTTTCCGATATGCTGGTGCCGAGCTTCCGTGTCCATCACAATCTGCCATCGTTAAAACTCATACATATAGCGCGCCATCCCCATTCTACACACGGACAACACGCTCACTGATACTAATGCATCGCGCGTGTGTGTGTGTGATTAGCAGTCAATCCTCATCTGGTGACGATGCTAACGTCTGGACGAGTTCAATCGATAGTAGGTCGTTGATCATAATGTTCTGGCTGGTCAGTGTAAATATCATCTACCTTAAATATTCTTGAAATGTATGGTTTTGTGTTTAACCATTTGTATCTAATCTAACAAAATAAACCAATTTTTAAATAATATACTTTCATAATACGAAGAGGAATTCCGCGTTATGCAAGACACCTTTCTTCTGTTCTTTCACCCAGACATGCTTCAGCACTTCTTGTGCTGTCTTCTGTGGGTAATTTTTTTATTTTTAAATGTAGAATTGTTGTTATATATAAACATTTAGCGAAACTTTTGATACATAATATTTTCAATTGTGAATGGATAATTGTTGTAAGGTATTGTACATCATTTTTTCACACCTCACGGTTGAGATATGCATTAACGACTTGATGCTGTGTGTGTTGTTTATAACATTATACAAAGTTCTATTTATAGCTTAATTGTCAAGAAGAGTGGATGTATGTATTATTTTACATTGTTTACATGATGCTATTGGACATTTATTTTGGTAGCTATACTGCTACGCAATCTACAACTTCTCATCTGCAAACAGCAAAACATAATTTTTTATTTTTCTGTTCATTATGCATTTACAAACGGAAATGGGCATATATCACGTTTTTGTGTGCAACTTACACACAACTGGTTCGATCTGGGGCCTGTGCCCCTATCCGAGTCCAGGAAGCAGCGCATTAGGGCTCTCGGCTAACCTCGGGGGTGTCGCACAGCTATGTAACTGAAAAAGGAATCAGGACTTTCAAAGCATTTTGGCTCAGCGCTAGTAATTCCTTCCTAATATGTATCCAAAATCTCAACAATGATACTTCATTAAATTTACACTTCAGTGTGGGATCAATAAGTGGTTCTTTTTTTTTTATATTTAGACAAGATGTTCCAGAAGCATTTTTAATTGAATCTTTAACCCAATTAAATTTATCACTACCGTCACAGAAATTCTTTTCGAAATGGACTTCAGTGTCCTAAAATGATGAAGAAGGTAAGCTTTTATCTCCATTGGAATTATCGGGCTATCTATGCCCTCCAACGGTAACACTTAGGTACCGAACATATCTTGCATGCCACCGTCCAATCGATTTCTTCGCATCTCAGTTCCTTTAAGGACGCCTTTACTTTTTCATTCCCAGAGAGTACAGTTGCCTGATTTCCTTGAACTGAAGCGTTAAGGATATTCACTTTCTCAAGAACGTCAGTGAGGTAAGCAATTTTCAAGAGAACATCCCCGTTGCTGGAACAGTCTGTAAGAGAGTGACTTTTCTTCTTTAAGAAACAAGATACTCCATTCCTCAGTTCAGATATTCTTTTTAACACTTGAAGGCCATCGAGAGTTACTATAAAGAAGTAGCCGAATATGTTCAGGAACCCTCTTCTCTCACAGTACTCAAAAAAGCCTCGGATTTATATATTTTGGCTTAATAATTTTAACTCTTTCTATAACAGTTTGCAGCACTTCATGAAGAGGTGGGCTAAGTTCTTCAGCTGCCAGAGCTTCCGATGTATTATGCAGTGATTCCGTACTTCATAGGAAGCTAAAGTTTTAACTTTCCAGAAATTGAGCAAGCTCTATCTGTGCATACTCTAATACACCTATTCCATGATGTCCCTTTATGATCAAAAAAAAGTATTGATTATTTCAAAGCGGCTTTGAGTTGTTGTTTTTAGTATCGACTTACAGGAAAGCAGTTCCTCTCGAATTTTAAACTCATAACGAAACGAACATGCGCTATCAAATGAGCATCTTTACGAATATCAGTCGCTTCGTCCACTTGAAGTGCAGAACAGTTGTTACGCAATTAACTGCTAGAGTACATCGTCGTAAATGATTGAAATTCCTTTACGCACTCTGTCATTAGGGATAGGAACACATTTCACTTGTTGAACAAATGACTCGCCAAGCATTGTTGATGCTATATTGGTCGTTGCTGGTAAAACCAGGGTTTCTGCAACCACGAGTAGTTTCTTGAATTTTGCTATCCTATGCGAAATCTGATAACTGGCTCAAAGGGCCTTAGAAGTCACATCGTCCTTTTAGTAAAGTTCTTCTGAGTAAATAATAAAACGTTTTGATTCCTCAGAGAACAAAAAATGGCTCTGAGCACTATGGGACTTAACTTCTGAGGTCATCAGTCTCCTAGAACTTAGAACTACTACAACCTAACTAACCTAAGGACATCACACACATTAATGCCCGAGGCAGGATTCGAACCTACGACCGTAGTGGTCGCGCGGTTCCAGACTGTAGCGCCTAGAACCGCTCGGCCACCCCGGCCGGCCCTCAGAAAACATTCTTTAACGTTGATCCCGGATGTTAGGTTTCAAGATATCTGTTTCGCTTGTTAGGTTTCATGACATTAGTGGATAAAATGGTTACACAAATTACACACTACGCCCGTTCTGTATCACTGATTGTAGTTCTCGTGAAGCCTGGCAACCAATAGTTCACGTCACACCTTCTCGTTTTTCTGTTTTGAGTATCTCTCTCCCCTCTGCTGTTTGATGGACCACTGGTGTCTTCATATTTATCACTAACCAGGAACCGCTTCATACTGCAATCAAGTCTTCCTCACGAAGTGTGAAAGTCCATAAGAAGGCTTCGCAATACACGAGTCAACGCCTGCACTGCACTCTATGATTAAGGACACATTCACAGTGCAGCCCAAGAAAGGGCGATTCCGCCGACGGCTGATGTCACCGATTATTTCAAACAATAAAACACCGTCATAATTTATATTTACAACCCAAATCTTCCATCGCAGGACAAGGACTAAGTACATGAATTTCGGGCTGCTTTTGTGTACCTCGTTGTTTACATTCATCCAGAAAAGATATGTTGCCTGACGAAAAAATTATTTATATTCCTTTTTTCTGTATGTGCACGCTAATTTTCTGCAGTTTTTGTGTCAACCGGTGCATAAGCTGAAAGTAGTTACACGTTCCTGTTACCGAGTAGCGTGATGTTATGGAATAAACGTGACTCTTGCATACCACGGGTCTGAATTAAATACCAATCCGGTCATGTGTTTCCAGTATCCTTTAGTGCCTCTATATACGCTCCATACACAATCACATGGAGATGAAAAAGCGGAAGAAGATCAAAGCAAGAAAGTCATAATTTACCGACAACTTGTGTTCCCTCCCGTCTCATAATTTAAAAAAAAAGAATGCACAAGCTAAAGATTTACATCGTCCACAAATCTTACAATCCGTTGAAAACATTTTTATCACCTAAAACGTGGCAGTTGTAAAACGCTGGTTGTCAGATGTCATCTTGATGGGAAATAAAATATATTCCGTTAAAACACAGTGAGGTGCAAAGTTTATCGCTTCATTACCGATGACCGCTGAAATTATCACATTTTTAAAAAGCTTTTACGCTTCCGACTTTTTTTTTTAAAAAAAAAACAATGCCTGCTTTACCGAAAAATATTTATTCGAAAGTTCCGTGATGTAATAAAATTATCGTTCCGTAATGAGTTCTGTCGGCCTTCATTAACAATTACGTTTAACACGCGTGCGGTGATGGTGAACAAACATTTGTTACTCAATGGATCCATAACATAAAAACGAAGAAATTAGAACGCATTTCAAATTTATATGAGCCTGAACTTTAAGCACAGCACTGTACTTACAGACGGTACTGAGTTATCTCTTGTATATGACATGTTGTACACTCAATTTGACAGCTCGTGTATCTATACGAAGTAACGGAAACAGTACGTTGTATGAAGGCCAGTTAGGCTTTAGGAAAAGTAAATGCTCGTGAGAGATTTCAAACGTTACGTTTGACAATGGAAGCAACACTTAAGATAGACCACGATATCTGTTAACCTAGGTACAGATTTTGGCACTATTAATTTGTATTAGATGGCTTTTAAATTTTGAGCAAAATATATTTAAGCTGTAGTGAAGGCCAGATAAAAGATAATATTTAGAGGAACCAAGAGGAAAAATGAATGATACCCCAAGACAGAAGTGATCAGATTGAAAAGCTTAAGGTTGGGATGCTGTCTTTTTCCTCTACGGTTCAACCTGCCTATAGTAGCACGAAGGAAATAAGAGAAGTGGGATTAAAACTCATGGTGAAAGGGTATAAAGTCCCTGACGACATTACTATTCTCTGTCTAAGTAATGAAGAATTAGAAGACCTGCCGAATGGGATGAATAGTCAATTGAATGCAGAGTATCGACCCAGACAAAGACGAAAGTATTCAGAAGCAACCAAAATGACATTAGTGAGAAACTTAACATCAAAATTAGGAACCATTCATTGGACGGTGTGAATGGGCTCTGCTGTTTTTGAAGTAAAATGACGCGTGCCGAAAGAAACAAGCGTGACGTGAGAAACAGACTAATACAACGAAACAAAGCATCGTTCACCAAAAGAAGACTACACCTATCAAAACACAGCTGGAATTTTCTGACAGCGTGATAACACTCGTGGGGAATTGTAAGGTCTATTTCTGTTTCTCCAGGTCATTAATTTAAACCATCTGGAGGTTACGTCTGTAAAATATGCTGTTGACACAGTAAAACTTTAAAGTATGTGTTGTTCTACTGCATTTTATCGCAGGTCCCAGGACTTACTAAATTTCTTCGTAGATTTCAAGCAATGTTCAGTATTTCACTTTTTAAAATCGCTCAGTTTTATAACAGGATAACTCGTGACAATTGGAACTGGAAAATTATTGCCTTCAGTGACAAGTTTGGAAACTGTTAAATGGTTTCTTAGATTATTAAGAATAAGAGCCACATCAGACATCAAATACAATAACTGAACGCCATCTTTCTGATTGATCTCCAATTGGTCAGATGTAAAATGAAGGTTGTGAATGAAAATATATGTTAAAATGTAATATTACAAAGAATTTAAAGCTCTTACATAACTGTAACACGAATAAAGTGGTCATCTTAAGTCAGTAGTAATAAGCGGAATAGGAGAGAAAGGAAGAAAAAAATGCTCCAACTGAGGATAAATATTGTGAACACTGTATTTGAAATCCAGCACGATACCTACTACGCTACAAGGGACAAAGACCTTATAAAAAGTTTTTATTTACATCGAAATGACCCTCACAGAAATAAACAGTCGTCATAAGCTCTGTCTCTTTTGGACCTCAACGAGCGAGATGCAACCATACTTTGCACATCTTTTCATTCTTTTGAACACTCCAACGCAATTTTCAAGAGTTTCTATAGCTGTATTTGTACAATTTGGTACTACAAACCATTTCCCGAAACGTACATTCCAAAACAAAATATCAAAGTGACTGAGTTGTACGATAGTAGGAGCAGTGTGCTAGCCAGTGACGTCACGTGTATCACATGACTTATATGGAACGTTTTAGCGGGATTTCAGATTATTTGTATTTCATTCTCATTTTAAAGAATGCTGAAATTCATTATCAAAAAAGGCATATTATGAAAATAAAATGACATAATTAACCATTTAAGGGGATTTTCATAAAATTGTCAAATACCCTTTTTTGTCTGAAATGGATGAAGGTGCAGTAGTTACGCAGAGATGCATAGGCTTGCACAGAATGGACTAGCGTGGAGACATGCAATAAATCAGTCTTTTTACTGGAGACGACAACAATATTCTCTTGTGTAATGGACTAGCTGATCCAAAATCTACCTCATACCTGATTGCAATATATCTAATGTGTCACTTCCTACTGTTATCGCAGGCAGCACAGGCAGACATGTTCAAAGATTGTGCTTCCACTTATCAGTTCGCTGCATGTATATAAACTGACGGCCACTAAAAATGCAACACCGAGATAGCTGCATGCAACAAGCGCCAAAATAAGACGGTAGTTACTATATGCTTTGATTATACAAATGATTAGCATTCCAGTGCTGTCTCAAATCATGAGTAGTAGTAACGTCATCTACATTCTGTATATGAGTACACATGACACAGCAGATTTATCATTGAGAAATCTGGTCCGCCCCCGGTAGCTGAGTGGTCAGCGCGACAGAAAGTCAATCCTAATGGGCAGAGTTCAATTCCCGGCTGAGTCGGAGATTTTTTCCGCTAAAGGACTGGGTGCTGTGTTGTCCTAATCATCATTTCTTCCCCATCGACGCGCAAGTCGCCGAAGTGGTGTCAAATCGAAAGACTTGCACCCGGCGAACGGTCTACCCGACGGGAGGCCCTAGCCACACGACGTTATTGAGAAATCTCACATGAATGTGAGAAAATCGATATTTGTATCGCGTAAGGAGGAGACACGTCTACCAGCGACTGTTGCAAAACAATAATTGCATGATCCTGGCCCGTCGGGACTGCGGTTTACCGTTACGTCATACGGTCGCCTGAATATTGAATCATTGAGTTCAGGAGGGATATACTCAGGAAGAAGGCAATGGCAAACAATCTCCGCTAGGACCTTGCCTGGTAGGCGGTGCGGGTCTTTCGCATCGTCCCCTAAGCTCCTCTGAGTATGGGACCTCATCATCGTCATCATCATCATCATCATCATCATACTGAGCATCGTGCGGAGCTCTCATCACGCCGATCACACTTAGCAACTTCCCTTCAGGTGACTGTAAAGACAGACAGGCGCGCCGACAGTGATGCCCCCAAAGATAACACTGCACGCACGAGAGGGCACCACATCGTCTCTTCAGGCAAGTTCCGGTTATGTGCACAGCATCACGAAGGTAGTATCCATCCATGAATGCAGGCTCTGAAGAGATCTGGAAATTTCTGTACCAGAGGAAACAACAACGTATTGTCAGTTCCGAGATAATCAGTCCTAAATTTCAACCATAGGAAACAAATCTATTGATTGAGGGTAGTAAATGACGTTCAACAGACTCTTAACAGAGATTTTGTGTTGTTTATTGACTTTTCATACAATTCACACACATTTTAGGCTCGAAAAAAATTATGACCATCACAAGGAAGTGCAATAAAAATTGAGCAACTTAACTCTGTCACTGTAGATTTTACCTGTACAACAGGTTTGTTTGACACGTCTGAACGATATGTTATGTGTTGTTACGAGGCAATGCCTAGTACAATTTAAATTGAATTTTGGCGAATCTCATTCAACTTCTGACAACACATCTTCAATGGAATTTCCAGCTACGTATCTGTGCAGTGTTTGGTAAGTTCTTGTAAATTTGAAATTTGTGGTAAGGTCGTATGGGACCAAACTACTGAGGTTATCGGCCCCTAGCTTACACACTACTTAATCAAACATAAACTGACTTACGCTAAGGACAACACACACACCCATGCCCGAGGGAGGACTCGAACCTCTTACAGGGGAAGCCGCGCGGGCAGTGACAAGTCGCCCCAGACCGCGCGGCTACCCCGTGCGGAATAATTTCTTGTAAAAATCATGATGGGTAGAGACTTGAAGCGCAGAAATGACTCAAGATCTTTATCTTTGGGCTCTTAAGTGGTCGGCCTTTGTGATGCTTGAGATTCAGGGTAATGTTGTGAAGTTCAACTGGCCGATCTAAACTCGTTTAGAGAACCTTATTTTATTGTATTCCAAACCGTGTTTATGAGTGTACTTGAAACGTATTACATTGGACTTCTCTTTGGTACTTTTATCTTCATTCATGCCCCAGTTAGTCAACAATTTTTTACAGTTGTTTAAAACTTACGTTAAACTGTCAGAGCCGTAACTTTTCATTTCCATGGCATCGAACTTTAGTTTCTTGGCTCTATATGTTTTTATTGTCTTTCTTCTGCTTCACCTTTATATATTCATTGGATTCTTCAAAAGATAAAATTTTTTCTTTACGTAAATCTACATCATCCGAGTTCACCATTTGTATCTCCACCGAACACATGCATAGAAGTAAGATAATGACAGAGATCATAAACATGTACCTATCGGTGGTCGTACGTATTCCATGACATAACTCACACTTTTATTCCCTAGATGGTGACACAGAACACCTTCATATAGTTAGTTCACTTTCACATACGACCGTAGACTCGCTTCACTGTACACCACAAGAGAGCATTTTACACCTTTTTTACACTAAGGTTTGTAGTCTTAAGTATGTTATGTTATGTAATGTTAACCGGGGACCTAGAAACGACGGAGGGGCTCCGGCCCCGCCGCAGCCGCAGTGGTGCACAAACCCAAGACGGCTACCGCAGTCCACTTCATCCTTCCGCCATGTCACACCGAACCCAGGGTTATTGTGCGGTTTGGACCCCGGTGGACCCCCCAGAGAACGTCTCACACCAGACGAGTGTAACCCCTAGGTTTGCGTGGTAGAGTAATGGTGGTGTACGCGTACGTGGAGAACTTGTTTGCGCAGCAACCGCCGACATAGTGTACCTGAGGCGGAATAAGAGGTACCAGCCCGCATTTGCCGAGGCAGATGGAAAACCGCCTAAAAATCATCCACAGACAGGCCGGCTCACCGGACCTCGACACAAATCCGCCGGGACGATTCGTGCCGGGGACCAGGCGCTCCTTCCCACCCGGAAAGCCGTGCGTTAGACCGCACGGCCAATCGGGCGGCTAGTCTTAAGTATACAGGGTGAGTCACCTAACGTTACCGCTGGATATATTTCGTAAACCATATCAAATACTGACGAACCGATTCCACAGACCGCACGTGAGGAGAGGGGCTAGTGTAATAGTTTAATACAAACCGTACAAAAATGCACGGAAGTATGTTTTTTAACACAAACCTACGTTTTTTTAAAATGGAACAACGTTAGTTTTGTTAGCACATCTGAACATATAAACAAATACGTAATCAGTGCCGTTTGTTGCATTGTAAAATGTTAATTATATCCGGTTAAAATAGTTCAAATGGCTCTGAGCACTATGGGATTCAACTGCTGAGGTCAGTAGTCCCCTAGAACTTAGAACTAGTTAAACCTAACTAACCTAAGGACATCACAAACATCCATGCCCGAGGCAGGATTCGAACCTGCGACCGTAGCGGTCTTGCGGTTCCAGACTGCAGCGCCTTTAACCGCACGGCCACTTCGGCCGGCAATTACATCCGGAGATATTGTAACCTAAAGTTGACGCTTGACACCTCCGACGTTCAGTTGCGTGGTGTAACAAACACTTCATTGCAGGGGCCCAAACAGCTGCAACATACATCGCGTTTCTACAGAATGATCTGCCAACGTTGCTCGAAAATGTCCCGCTGGAAATGCGTCGGCGTATGTGGTATCAGCATGATGGTGCACCTGCACATTCCGCAATTAACACTAGGCTGACCCTTGACAGGATGTTCGACGGGCGTTTCATAGGACGTGGAGGACGCATAAATTGAACAGCCCGTTCTCCTGATCTTACACCTCTGGACTTCTTTCTGTGGGGTACGTTAAAGGAGAATGTGTACTGTGATGTGCCTACAACCCCATAGGATATGAAACAACGTATTGTGGCAGCCTGCGGCGACATTACACCAGATTTCCTGCGGCGTCTACGACATTCATTACGCCAGAGATTGCAATTGTGTGCAGCAAATGATGGCCACCACATTGAACATCTATTGGCCTGACATGTCGGGACACACTCTATTCCACTCCGTAATTGAAAACGGAAACCACGTGTGTACGTGTACCTCACCCCTCATGGTGGTGGTGGTGGTGGTTAGTGTTTAGCGTCCCGTCGACAACGAGGTCATTAGAGACGGAGCGCAAGCTCGGGTTAGGGAAGGATTGGTAAGGAAATCGGACGTGCCCTTTAAAAGGAACTGTCCCGGCATTTGCCTGAAACGATTTAGAGAAATCACGGGAAACCTAAATCAGGATGGCTGGAGACGGGATTGAACTGTCGTCCTCCCGAATGCGAGTCCAGTGTGCTAACCACTGCGCCACATCGGTCGGTGACCCCTCATGGTAATGTACATGTGCGTCACTGAAAAAGACCAATAAAAGGTGTTAGCATGTGGACGTAATGTGCTGTTCCAGTCTTTTCTGTACCTAAGGTCCATCACCGTTCCATTTAGATCCCTACGTAATTCGGTGCTCTCCGATACATACGATCGAACAGCGGAGAAGTGATACTCAAGCGTCAACTTTAGGTTACAATATCTCCGGATGTAATTAACATTTTACAATGCAACAAACGGCACTGATTACGTATTTGTTTATATGTTCAGATGTGCTAACAAAACTAACGTGGTTTCATTTAAAAAAAACGTAGGTTTGTGTTAAAAAACATACTTCGGTGCATTTTTTTATGGTTTGTATTAACCAATTACACTAGCTCCTCTCCTCACGTTCGGTCTGTGGAATCGATTCGTCAGTATTTGATGTGGTTTACGAAATATATCCAGCGGTAATGTTAGGTGACTCACCCTGTATAACGTATCTTCACTGCTTGACTAGCATGAGAATGGCATGTATTCGTCACTGGCAGCACACTCAAGGTCCACATCACTGTCATTTGACTCATCTGAACTTTCATCTGCAAGATAGTCCACCATCTTGCTACTAGCCCTAATTCAGATTTACATCACAGATAACTGTAGATCTGAGCACGCCAGAAATGACATTATGAAAACCATCCCCCTTGATTTGTTAGCACACTTGAGTATATTTCCTACATAATTTTCCATAGCAAACGCGAAATTCCCAAATTTGTAGTTGGTTCACTCTGTCAGAGGATGCTCCATCTAAAGATGTGAGATTATATTCGTCATCGGTATATGGGCTCAGTACGTGGCTTGATAATATGGTATGAATGCGTGGTGTCTGTTCGTCAGTACAGTTCCGAAATAACAGACACCACGCATCCATATAACTGATTCGTATCTACCAGCAATCGATCCACAGCCTTCTGTGTGAATGCCCATTTACATTCCACCTCCTGCCGTAATCTAAATTTAGCAATCATGGAGGACATGGACAGGGATAAGTGGTGCTGGGTAGGAGAGTGAGTCGGCCAGGGGGAGTGCCGAGACAGTCCGCGCGTTTCTGATAAACACTGTGTCCGAGTGGCGCAGTGGTTAACACAATTGCCCATTAAGACGACGTTTTTATTTCCGGATGTGATTCATTACCCCGCAACAAAAACTAACTCTGTGAATTGGCACGCGGTCATACGGTCCACTGCCTTTTCGGCCCCGACTAGAAATCAGAGCTAAGTTATTGGACGTACCTTAACGATTGACACTGCGCACTTCTTCGCAACCCCAGATACAAACAATTACTTTCCAGTTTTCTACGGAGCGCCTTTCATGAGCCGCCTTGCAGGTGGAACTTCCAAGCCATGAGATGCTGATGTTTTTTTGCCGACATGATGTTCTGTATGCACTACAAACGGAATCTCCATTAAAATTTCGAGAAGACACGTTTCGGCCGCGCGGAGTGGGCGCGCGGTTAGTGGCGCCTCGCCACGGATTATGCGGCCTCTCCCGCCGGAGGTTCGAATCCTCCCTCGGGCATGGGTGTGTGTGTGTATGTCGTTCTTAGCATAAGTTACTTTAAATTAGTTTAAATGGTGTGTAAGTCTAGGGATTCACACAACTTGGAAAACACGTTTGGATGTTCCGCCAATCGGAAGGCGAAAGCGACTCCTGGAATTCTGGTACGTAGACTAATTTAATTAAAAATTTGAAAAAATAAAATGTTAATGAATAAATAGAAGAAAATAAAAACATACAAACAAAAATCGCAAAAAACAAAAATGCAATAAAATAAACTTAAAAAGCAAAATCCAGTCCACAAATAATTTCATCTTATCGCTACTCTCTATTTTCTCTCCCCCCCCCCTCCCGCCACCCCCCACTACATTCTTTCTTTCCTACACCCTTGTAGTAATGGTTTAGTTGTTTTGGGAAAGGCGTAGATTGGAGTCAACGCCTGAAGAGATGCATTTTATTTTTTTATTTTTTTGTGGTAGATTTTTTTGTAGTTACCCTTTCCTGTCCAGAGGCGGAAAAAAGTGGCAGAGCATAAAAAAAATTAAGCAGGAGGTACCGGGTTCAACTCCCTATCAGCACAAATTTTCAAAAAAATTGTTCAAATGGCTCTGAGCACTATGGGACTTGACATCTGAGGTCATCAGTCCCCTAGAACTTAGAACTACTTAAACGTAACTAACCTAAGGACATCACACACAAGCATGCCCGAGGCAGGATTCGAACCTGCGATCATAGCAGTCGTACGGTTCTAGACAGAAGCGCCTAGAACCGCTCGGCCACATCGGTAGGCACAAATCTCCACTCGACGTCGCTGATTCCGCATAAGGTTCCGATGGAGCTGGTTTCACTTGTTCCTTCCTTCCCCATCCCCCACCCCTTTCTCCATCAATTTACATATTGTGATAACAGGGGCTGCCATTCGTTACGCAACACTTCCATTCGCGTACCCGGTAATTTGGACAACAGCCATTAAATTTCTGATTGATAACACCTATGTTTGAGGTAGCTTGACGTTATCGGCCAAGAAGGAAACTCAAGACCACATTTTGCCCGTATCAGTCATACCCACCTCGATACTGAGCGTGTTCGACAACTGTCCTAATCAGTAACTTCCCTATATCTCTAGCCGATTGTAAACATCTGGACATGGCAAACTGCTCTGAAGTCGGGGCAGCCGCTCCTTTTTTTTATGTATTGACTACTCGCTCCACGGATATTATGGTTTTCACTATGAAGGTTGGGTTTTATGTGTTCTCCACTTCGTTTTACATGTTCTAATGTTTGTAAGTACAGATGTGGTACAGCTCTTTTCATAATTATGTTATTATGGCTCTCATATTATTTTGGTGTATAGGTATTTAGTCACTATCATTGTTCATTTCCAGCTGTTTGCATATGCACCTGATAATGTGGCTATAAGGTACGAAACAAGGAGTGCCTTAATAAAATTGGTTCAAAATACAGTGTTCGCGGAGTTCTTGTTATAAAATGTGGTCATGGGTTGCCGAGAGACTGTCACACTAACACATGCAACCCACTGCGGTTGATGAATTCTGGTATAGAGTTGAAGTAGCACGGTATTTCGTATCCGTATCTATTATTCAAGTTCAGTTCGTCTCTGGACTAGTCCCATTGTTGCAGTCAGGGGTGGCAGCACCGTGTATCAAATTTTGCTCCCCATATACATGGAAATCGTCTACAAATTTAAAAGCATGTTCCTCACACTGTATTGTATATGCAAAAGAATAAAATTGTTTTATCCGCTATACCATTATGTATTGCAGTTTTTGGTGGACAACAGTGTATGATTTCCTCAATGAAGGTTAGTGCACTACTGCCGAAATGATATAACCGTGAAAACATATACAGGTTGTTTGTCCTATGGGCTGTAAGGAGCATTTCCTCTGGTGTTTCGGCAGATCTTAGCAGTTTCGTTTTATCTACGTGTTACTAGAGTCAGTCTTAACAATGCCTGCTCATCACGTCTTCATACGACGCCCTTCGTCAACGGAAAACTTCGATTTATTTCGCATTACAAACAAAATGATTTTAATGTGGAATTTTACGTGCCCATTCGATATACCGGTCCCAAATTAGTCTAGTGCGTTACTCGTTCTATCGATATGTAGTAACAGCAATAGTAAAGCATGAAGGATAGTCAGTACTCCAGCAGCAACTGAGCAGCGCTTCTGCATGGCGGTAGCAGAGTGCCGGCCACGTCGGTGTGTCGCTGCTAAAGCACCGGTTATTCTTCGTGTTTCACTGTCCGTTTTAAAACACATCAGTGAAAGGAATATCGCACTAGACTAATCTGGAACCACTGTCGAATGGCCACGTAAATTTCCACCTCATAAATAGTTTTCTTTGAGACGGAAAAAAAACTGATGTTTCCCATGGCTTCAGCGTCGCATGAAGGACGACATGAGCAGTATATGTTTGCGCGCACTCTAGCTACACGTTGCAAAAAAGAATTTGCAAATATCCGCCGAAATATCAGAGAAAACGTGCTTTACAACTCTTTTGAGAGACACCCTGTATATTGAAAGGAGAGGCGTTGTGTAATCACAGTAAATGATTGTCCAAGTTTCGTTGCGAACAGATACCATCACGAACAGATATTGTAAGTCCAATATAACGAAAATCTGTGCATTGCACACACAAACTCTAAGTCTTGGTAGCAATCTTCTTATGATTTGAATGCACTCTCCCGGTGAGCATCACGACATACTACAGGAAAGTCCCCACTGAACCCCTTGACCCAAATTGTAAAGGGCTCAGTCCTAGGGCCCCCTGAAGCGGGTCTGCAGCACTGAGTGTGCCATAAACTGTTCAGTTAGGTCTCAAAGTCTGAGTCCCAAATAATAATTACGGGATACGGCTGGGAGAACTTCACTTATATCTGTTTCAGGAATAGGACCTTGAAACATCAAATGTCTTGTGATGAAGATTTACATTGTTTCGTATTTATACCACCACCATGTTCTGAAAATATGTCCTCATTTCGTGAATAAACTTCGCTCTAGGACTTCGTCATAAGTAACTGTTGATAGTAGTAGTCTCGAAATTGGTTAATTGTCAACTCGAGTACTTACCTGTTGCTAATGGAGATGATATTCGTCGACACATAAAATTCGTTAGACCAGTCTTCAGAACGCTAGGCATAAAATAAAATTAAGAATTCTTGTCACTACGAGGACGAAATTGACATAAAATATTTAGGCTGTTAGAGGGCACTACAGTTACACTTGTTTGTAGTGTGCGAGTCTATAGACAAAACCGTTCACATTCTGGGGTTGTGAGGTATTTAATGTAATCATACAATCATTTGTAAATTCCAGGAAATCGCACGATACATGTTATTCTTATGTAGCTGCTAATGCTTTTATTTCAGGTTGGGAAGTGTAGCAGCTATCATGGCTGTGGGAAGCTACTGGCCAACGCGTCATTTAAGAACGTCTTCCTGTACTCAGATAGACAAATTTGAGAGAATGAAGTACAATTATCATCGTCATTATTTGAATGCAGTATGATCCAGATATTCCCCAACAAAAACCTATTCAGAAATGAAAAACTACATTTCACGATAAAACTTGGTGTCTGAATAAAAAAGAAATTAACAAACAAAAATTAAACAACCTGCATGTATACCTTGCCGTACGGATTTGCATCGAGGAGAGATCGTGTTGTAGCAACTGCAAACGTTTATAGTTTCTCAATAAAAGTTTTCTTAAGCTGTAGAAGAGGAAGGAGGCGAAGAGTGACGTAAAGCAGGAATAAGAAGTGGTGAAGTACTGGAAAAACGTTAAGGAGAAACTTGTTTGTATGATATCGACTGGGATCCTAAGTGTATAATCGAATGAGGTGGTTTAAACGCAAGTGGAATGAATACCCCGCTATAAAACGCTAGATTTATCCAACCTGCATGAGCTCACAAAATTCGTAGGAAAATACAATTGGTGAAATCGTTATTACAGAGTGAATCCATACCAATACGAGTAATCATGTATTTTACAACATTGACAACTGTGATGAAGAAATTCCAACGTACAACTGATCAGCGAGATCGTGAAATACACCTATACCTTTTAATGGACATGCGAACTAAAACTTGTGTTAAAGTTAGTGGCAAGTACCTAATGTTCAAGATACCGTTAAGCCGAAGACCTTCACGTATTCCACAAAGCTAGGTGTGGAGAAATCAAGAAATCTTTCCAAAGATGTCTAGTTGCCAAATCCATACACCACACACACAATTTCCCTAACGCCGTAATGACTAGAGTCTGTTTGATATGTCAGATACTACAGTTAGCTTAGTGTATTGAATATAAAGTTCCTCTAAAAGTTCAGTCTATCATGGATCGCCAAGTCGGCGAAAGATGAAAGACCAAAAAGAACAATACCGGTAAAATGTTACTCCCGGCAAAGCAAAAAATTGAGTTCATGGCATTGTGAAGAAAGTGAGGTCGCTAGGACAGTGAACACTGTACTTTGCAGGAGACCGAGTTTAGCATCTTCCGAAACTTTACTGTTTACACAAAAATTCAACTTTAGTGGAGAGGGACCATAAATAGCGTTGTGTTCCTCAATACCAACGTTCAAGCAGTTGCAACTATAGTACAGAAAAAGATGGCAGTACGTCCTCTGCCTATGTTTTAGACTGTGGGGCTATCCGAAATTATATAACACAGCTCCCCTGCCCGATCGTACTCTGTGACAATTTCTCGCGGGTCAAGATGTGGAGAACCTCTTATTATCAGAAGATCTATGGCTTTTCAGCATGGGATAGAACTTGCAGTCCATTACTACTAATGGATCAGTCTATCCTATCAATATTCCCATATGCTTTCCAGTCCTCATTTATATTGTTCAGTCGAAAATTATACATGATATGGTCTCCTATGAACTTTCTCTGATGTGAATACACCTAGCACATTGAGTAGTGACAAAAAGTCAGCTGCCCACATGGTTGCATATGAAGGTGAGGGGGACGATCTACATAATTTAAATGTCGAGAATGCGTCCAGAAATCAGAGAACACATAACCAGCGCAGTCCACGACGCTGCTGGTCGTCTACTTCAAACTTTTCTGGACACCTGAAACATCCTGTGTTTGGTGAAGTGAAGATTGCCGATTTGTAGACAGGGATAGATTCAAGTACTAATCTTTCTGGTGGGGGAGGCCGAATAGTATCGTTAATTAATGAGAGCAGATTATGGTCACGGAAGGAACTGCTCAGCTTCATCACTCGTCTCACTACACCAGTGCGTGTATAAGAGACTTAAGGGGGAAGTAAGAGATATCATGTTAATGCTGTAATTGATATGAATCTGTAGGAGACCTGTGGAAAGATTGCCGTATCCATGCTGAGAGCTGCAGTCTAGTTTCAATCAATAATGCTGGTTATTCCTAATCCTTCTCCTAATTGTTACTGATTTCATCACGGTTTATAGCACATCAAAATATTACTGCAGCGAAATAAAGGAAATTCACATTTTTATTCTTAATTTCATTCAAGTAATTAAAGTCTATCTTTTATGTTAACAACGGTACTTTATAAATATTCAGATATCTTTCAGCAGCTTCCTACCATCATCAGTGTGTACTTTTGTTCGGACCTGTAAAATGCAAACGTATTTTAAGTAATAATTATTCTAACGAATGTGGACCTAAAATCAACTTTCCGGTTGTGAGCGTTATCTTATCTGCTATAATGGTTAGTTCTTGAGGAACATCTTCTTCTTTATTGTGTACCGGTAGCTTGCTATCTGCAACTAAACGACGTTGTTGTAACTGAAAATATTTCGCTACCTGGTTTTCCGATTACTGAAAGTTGTTTTCGTAGTTCCTGTTATTACAGACACACTGATCTGTTGTAGAAGCACCCACAGACGCACGACACATGTTTCTGAGGAATTGCAATCGCAAGTTACACTTCTGAACTTCACAAAGCACATTCGTTTAGGTTGATTCGACTAATCTGGTACCTACTGATAACACAGACACGGAGTTGATGAAGTTGGTGAACATCAACAGGGACGAGACAGCAGCAATATTAATCTTTTTTATTTTTTATTTTATTTTATTTATTTATTTATTTATTGTAAAGCCCAAAAGTGTAGTTTGTGAGTGCAATCCATCAAAAATATACATCGCATTTCTGTGTGTGTTTCCATAACAGATGAGCATACAAATGAAGGCAGATACTATAAAAATAGCTTCAAGTAAGCTCATAATTAAGTGTAGCATAAGGATGTTACCACGCTGTACATTTCTATACGAACACGTCACTCCCTGTATGTGGCCTACCACAAGGCAGAACTATCACCTCAAATAAAATGAATGATACAGATAATTTCATTTTCTTACAGCGCTTGAAAAAGAATGCTTAAAAAGTTAGAAATACAGAGTTTCTTGTGGTGGAATAGTTTGACGAAAACAGAAAATTTGTTTATTTTTCTATACGCGTTCAGTTTAATGGAAGATGATCTTTGCAGGTATCTAATAATTAAATAGAGATTCCGTTCAGAAAACCTAATGTATGTACCATTCTTATTTCGCATGTTGTTGGAAATTTTACAGTTTTGCATGTTTTTCTCTTGCTAACATAGTACTGCATGAAAATGTAAGACAGTGTCGATGAAATAATTTAACAGAATCATGTTCCTTAAGATTTAAATGAAGTAAATATTTTGGGTGTAGACTATTTTTAAGGAATTTGTCATTGCAACCCTGCCGTAAAAAACATGTTCTAAAAATGTATCGGGTACAATCTGTAGCCATAATTATACGTTGTCTCCTGATTTACTATGAATAAACATTCAGGAAAACTTACTATATATCAAACTGTGCTTACTTATTAGGTGATTTTATGTGATTTACCTTTTGTTCATTCCTGGTGCGGCACAAGAGTTGCAAGTCGCCTAGTTTCGAGCAAATTGGTCATTCAATGCTGGGTGGAACTGCATCGTCTCTCAAATTTCGGAGCTTGAAATTATTATCATTAAGTTAGGACTTAGTAGTGAAAAGCTTGCTCTTTGAATATGTGTTTGAGATAATAATAAGCAGAATAATGTATCTACAGCTTGAATTAATTCCTCAGCAGTAGTTTGTACAATTCAGCTTTCAACAGATTCCAGAAGCGAGACCCAAGCTAATAATCTCGAGATATCTGGAAGCTGTACCACTCTGACATCTGGCCTCAGTGGACGTTGTATTATCACGGCACTTAGCATGTATTTGTTGGTCTTTTTTCACATGTGTTCATAACGTTAGACTCTTAACGCTTCACGTGATGACGGTATAATTGGACTTCCAGTAAGTTAGAGTCACTTCTCAGAACGTCTGACACTCTCACCGTTATTTTGAGCCGCCTCTTAGATATTCACGTGTCAAGTAAAATATTTTTGAACACAGTATTCTACGATAATTAAACATAATTCTTCATAGCGGTTTCACTCTGAAGATGAGAAGAAAACTTTATCAACCGAAATGCTTTCCTCAACAATAACCAAACATTTATGACGGGTTATCTTGAGAGCTTTTAAATAAAAGCACCTTACGTTAATTGTATGAAAAGTTAGGACTTAGTAGTGAAAAGCTTGCTCTTTGAATATGTGTTTGAGATAATAATAAGCAGAATAATTTATCTACAGCTTGAATTAATTCCTCAGCAGTAGTTAGTACAATTCAGCTTTCAAATAAAAAATTCGGAGCAGCTTTACGACGAAGAATTCTGCAAAGCAAACTAATTGGTCAATAGGAATCGTAGACAGGCGCAGGTAATTAATTTTGAGAGCATTTTGCGGGTCACAAAGACAATTCATCAAATTATCCCGGCTAAGTAGGACGTTGTAATTGAGGAACCTAATAAATATTCCTACAGCGACCACAATCAGTTATTTATTTAGTTACTTACATGTTCCATAGACCATCTGATCGATTCTTTCATCGAAGTGATGTAGAACGAGAAAGTATACAGGATCTGTATACATGGTTAATGTTCACAGTAATTAACAGGTTATTTTTAGTCCTACTCATCAATTACTCTAATATTTTTTGATATGACTTCCAGTATTTAAGTCGAAATTCGTCAGTGGAATAGGAGAAGTTGTCCAGGAGAAATGATCTCAAATTTGATTTAAAACTTGCTTCGACATCTGTCAGACACTTTATGTTATTAGACAAATGATCAAAAATTTCTGTTACTGCATATTAGACTTCTTTCTGTGCCACTGCCATCTTTAACAATGGATAGTAAAGGTAATATTTCCCTCTGGTGTTGTGGGTATGGACATGACTGTTCTTCTCATATTGTGATGGATTATTTATGACGAATTTCGTTAGTGATTGTATGTATTGTGGCGGCGCATTTAAAATGCTTAGCTTGTGGAAGAGGTGCCTACATGAAGTCCGTGAGACAACATCACATGTTATTCTTACTGTTCACTTTTGTGCAATCAATACTTTCTTTTTAAGTGATGACTTACCCAGACAATTATTCCGTAAGACTTGGTGAGTTCAAATATGCAAAATATGTCCGCAGGTTTCCAGAATGAAATTTTCAGTCTGCAGCGGAGTGTGCACTGATTCTAAACTTCCTGGCAGATGAAAATTGTATGTCGGACCGAAACGCGAACTCAGGACCCTTGCATTCCGCGGACAAGTGTTTACCAACATTTCTTTTTAATCTCATTTTGTTCGTTTTCGTTCGTTGCACCTGCTCGGGGCGGACGTCGTAATACACCCGTTTAAGTTCGTCGTTGATCGATTACCTCAGTTTTTTCTTATTACAGAGGGCAGCTAACCCTCTAACCGAACACGCTGAGCTATTTTGTCGGCTCCAACTAAGCTGCCCAAGCACGGCTCGTGCCTCCAACTCAAAGCCGCAGTTCTGCCAGGACCACGTCTCCTACCTTCCAAACCTCACAGAAGCTCTTCTCCGAACCTTGCAGAACTAACTCTCCTGGAAGAAGGGACATTGCAGACACATGACTCAGAAAGGCGAAGGTCCCGAGTTCGAGTCTTGGGCTGGCATACACTTTTAATCTGCCAGGAAGTTTCATGTCAGCAGGTTAATACGTTTGTTTCTGAGATTAGCAAGTATACGAAGAACAATTAATTGTTTCAGAAGCTCACTTATATGTCTCTTCCAATTCAGGTGTCATCGGTATGTACACCTAAAAATTTGGAACGTTCTACCCTTCTTCCTGACTCATGCTCATGTGCTACATCAATTGTTGATATGACTATGTCTGTTTTACAGAACTGAATGAAGTCTATTTTTTTCAAAATTGAGTGAGGATCCATGTTCAGAGAACCACTTAATAATTCTTTGGAAATTATCATTAACAATTCTTCCTTTGAATTCTTTCCAGTGGGATTTATTATAGCACTATTATCTGCAAAAAGCACCAAGTACAAAGAATCGCTCCTCCTATTCGATGCTGTTTTAGATACCGAGTTAGTGATGCCCCATCGAATCATTATCCTGCTGAAAAGAATAGTTTCTTCATGGCAGTTTCAAAGCGTGACCCTGTTTCTTTTCTTATTTAATATGGCTATTCACAGAATTAGATAAACGATAAGGATCTATGTCACATGCACTCTTTTGGTGGATGACTTTTCAGTTGTTAATTAACCTCGTAGACTTTCTGAAAGCACAAATAATCTGCAGGAGGCGCTTACATTGCTGGTAGATTGTGCACTTTCAGCTGGTTTTAGGATTTCGGAAGGCTAACTGGTGTGTTGTTATTTTAACGATTCTTATCGTTTTGTAAATCTTCTTAGAGTTAACATGAAGGGACACCATTTCCATTTTAAACACCAGAAGGGAGATTTTCCTCTCGTTTTTATCAGAAAGGGGTCAACGGCCTTGCCACAGTGGCTACACCGGTTCCTGTCAGATCACCGGAGTTCAGCGCTGTCGGGTGTGGCCGGCACTTGGATGGATGACCATCCGGGCCGCCACACGCTGTTGCCGTTTTTCGGGGTGCGCTCAGCCTCGTGATGCCAATTGAGGAGCTACTCGACCGAATAGCAGCAGCTCCAGTCGAAGAAAACCATCATAACGACCGGGAGAGCGGTGTGCTGACCATATGTCCCTCCTATCCGCATCCTCATCTGAGGATGACACGGCGGTCGGATGGTCCCGATGGGCCACTTGTGGCTTGAAGACGGAGTACATTATCAGAAACGTATGTTGCTGCCACACTTTAGTATATGTTAAATGTCTTCCTTCTGACACTTAGTATTTTAAATACGAGGTGGACAGCAGATAGAGTACGCCTTCTCCTGTTTTATGCAGACTACCTATGAACCGCGCTTGGTGAACCATGCACGGTGTACAAAAGTGCTACAGTATCTTGTCAGAAAGTGTTGCATATAATCCATCGTAAGGAAATTAATAAATAGGTGATGACTTTCACTTTAATTGTAAAATGAGAGGATAATTCCAGGTGCTAATTGACAATTAACATTTTTACAGTAGCAGAATCAAAATCACAAGTGTGTCTAGCCAGTAATAATATGGCGTCCGTCACACGTACATTATATCTTGACACTATTTGACGAGAAAACCAGACAGTGGACTAGTTTTTTTTGTTTTCGGAAGGCACAGGTTTCAGATAGCCACTCAACCGAAGAGATTCAGTTTTCCTGCTGTTTCGTTAACCACTTTAAACATTCGGCACACTGGTCCTTTCAACATGCGCACAACATAATTCTTGTCTCATCCACTTCCAGTTGCTCTATTGCTCCATCAAATGGTGCAAATGGCTCTGAGCACTATGGGACTTAACATCTTAGGTCATCAGGCCCCTAGAACTTAGAACTACTTAAACCTAACTAACCTAAGGACATCAAACACATCCATGCCCGAGGCAGGATTCGAACCTGCGACCGTAGCAGTCCCGCGGTTCCGGACTGAAGCACCTAGAACCGCACGGCCACCGCGGCCGACGCTCCATCAAATATTACTTCGAGATGGCGCGACGATAACACTCCTTAAGCAGTGGGGATGAATGTGTGGGAGGCCCTCTTTCAGGGTACTGCAAGACTTAGGACTACAAGTACCAACTTGTTTGCAGACATCGGTGCTAGCCTAATGGAAAGCTATTCTGACAGAATTTTATGCTCCACTCTCAGTTATATCTCCAGAACTCCTTCTTTGTATAATTTGAAAATATAATATTTTTGCCATTTTCAGAGGACAGTGTTGTGTCGCATGAGATAAGCGACCTTGATTATAATGTAGAAACCATTTAGGTAATTTTTGCAGCTAAAACAAAAATACAGGTGGTTAGTCTCTAGCACCTGTGTTAATGAATAATTTAATACTTTTTTTTTAACCTGTAGATATCTACATGAACATAATAATAATAATCATTTGAGCGTGGAATTAACAGACGAAGAAGGATACAATGTAAGTTGAAGTTTATGCTTTAAGATCACAGTAACAAGATAATGAATGAAAGATCGGGCCATAAATGGTGCAGGGAATTTAATAAAATACATAATAATTCAGAGAATTTGCTTCGCCGTTTGATTAACCTGCATGATTTCAAATATTTGCTTCTCCGTAAGTCTCCATAGTTAATTCCCTGTAGTGTGATGGCCGGCCTTTGTGGCCCTGCGGTTCTAGGCGCTTCAGTCTGTGACCGCTACGGTCGCAGGTTCGAATCCTGCCTCGGGCATGGATGTGTGTGATGTCCTTAGGTTAGTTAGGTTTAAGTAGTTCTAAGTTCTAGGGGACTGATGACCACAGATGTTAAGTCTCATAGCGCTCAGAGCCATTTGAAAAACTTTTTTGTAGTGTGATTTTGAAACCTCTTCAGTCCATATTTTAAATCGGTTTTTCTGTTTTCAGTTAAGTGCTTACGATACTTCAAATTTGAATTAAACATAATTTAAAACACTCTAAGGTCCAAACTTCATGCCAATACCTCATCGATATCAAGCGCAGTACGAGTGGAGAATATCTTTGCAGTACAGAGAGCCAGCTGACCAGCTGCAAATGGAAGTACTACAATAAACTGGAACGTATCTAACAAAAATCTGTTGGACGTTAGCCGTGCTGATTTATTTGTTGGCACGTGAACGTGTCTCGTGAGTTTATTACAGATCCATAAAGGGAAATAATTTGGCGGTATGTGTGACGTATCTGGTGCCATTGCGATGGATTCAGACCTGCTTTCTCCAACAACCCCATTTTCTGTGCGTTCCCCTGTATTTGTAAACTTAAACGACGACACAGCAGCCACATAAGAAGATCGTGCGATTTCTGAACGATTTCTCACTTCATATGGTAACTGCGGATGTCAGTTTTGAAGTAACTGTTATGATAATTGATCACTAATTAATAATGTCTGGTTAATAAGTTACCTCAGAGACAGACATGAAACCACTAAATATTCAAGTACACCGGCCCTGTAGCGCTCCAGGATATGTACGCCCTTCACTGGAGCTGGAATTGGAAAGAAGCTGTTTTCGATCACACTAAAAATGAAATAATATACCTTTTTCTGAGGTGAGGCTCGGTATGAAAAATGAAACTGCCTAAGGCGTCTATCTTATTTGTCTCACCAGGGATATGAATCAATTTTTTTAGTCCATTAAACGTGTAAGTGATATAAATTTTAATTTTAATAATCAACAGCCTCAGTTGCACCGTTTGCCTAGAAGTTACCTAGGTTTCAGTCGGGATAACCCAATCTTCTTCAGAATAACAGTAACTACCGTTTGTCCATGATGGACAACGTCAAGCTAAAACTACAAATCCATAAATTATCGTCAGACTGTAAAAACTTTCCTGACACTGCCACGGCCCCACTTCACGACCGCGATGCGGCAGCCACGATTGTTGTACTGGAACTCCAGAACGTTATTTATGTAAAATACAGCAAGACACCATGAGTTAAGAGTTAATAGTGAGAAAAAACCCAAGGAACAATGTAGGGTTCATTTAGTTACGGCAAAGACTTAGCCGAGAGACTTAGCAGTATCCACTTATCCTGTAGCCAATGTCACAAGGTCATTGTTGTGCTACACGAAAGGGCTAACTGTTAAAATTTCGTTAGTGTATATTTCATGGAGGGTCAAGCTACAAGTTACTTCTACGACAGTAATATCATAGAAGTGCAAAAGTTTATATGACCAAAGCTGGTTTCCATAAAACTTTTCTGGGTGTGATGCAGCGTCACATAAAGTAATTATCACTTAGCAGGACGAACGTTTCGGACATAGATTCAGTAGCCTTCCTCGGGACCTACTGGCCGAAACGTCCGTTTTGCTCAGTAACAGTATTTGCAGCATGATGCGTCATAACATCCAAAAAACCTCTCCGTAAAAATCAGAAAAAATTCGGCGTGGTGTAGCTTGCACGCTATTTCCGGATGGAAGAGGGAAGTGCGGAAAATTATGTATCCTCCTGTAGGAACAGAAGACTTGCGGAATGTTGTCATCAACGTAGACGAAGAGAGATTTTCTGCAGCGTTACGCGATGAAACCGTTCTTATTATAAACAGAAAATAAAAATTGGCAAATGTACTTTTTGTTATAAGAATATAAAATAAATTGACAGTTCATCCACTGTCAAGGACACTCTGTGAAGATTTAAAAAAAAAAAAAAAACACTGGTCGCCTCTTATAACATTCTTTCGTTTTAGAATTGCCCTTAAAACATTTGAGAGACGTGTAAGGAGTTGTATTTGACATGCGGTAAGGGACTTTTTAAATGATTACAGTTGCTGTATATAGTTCAGTTACTATATAACTGATCCCTTCCTCTTTGGTAATTGATAACACGTTGTCCACGGCAATGGACAAGTTTTCTTATCAGAACGAGTAGTATAATAAATAGTGATAAAGTAGTTGTTGAATTTCCGTCTAATATTTCCCCATAACATGAAAGGATATCAAATTGCAATAGGACAGCAAGGGCAGAAGTACCGTATACCTCGATATTGATGGAAGTTCATTTCCGGTGACGAGAACAGATACAAAAATACAGTAGAAAAAATGTGGCAGGCGGCCAGATATTTTATGGAAATATTTTACTATACCTTTCAAGATAGCACTTTTCTACACAAGTACACCTGATCTTACTCATGAATTGACTCTGAAATGTATAGTGAATGTCACTCAGATTTACCTTCAGTGGTTCTCAAAGGAGAGCCAGTTGCCGCTGAGACTGCCAAGACAAGAAGTGTGAGTACGTGCTGCATTGCTCCTGACACTAGTATGGACTGTCCTCTCGCTGCTACAACGACTTCATAGCTCATTTTCTTGCAGCATAACGACTTTGTTTTCGCCAGATACCGTAAGAGGGGGCGGCCTTAATAGCTGCTCCTTCGGAGTAGAGCGTCATTCTACAAGCAGAACTGCTCGTCGAATTGTAAATTTCGAAACTCCAATCTTAATGCGTTCCATAACACTTCCTCCTGAACTTTCAGTTCAAAGAACATGTTTCAGTAGTAGTAGAACTCGTTTTACTCCTAAGAACGACTGCAGAAGGAAACCTAGACGAGAGTATACCGAAAGCAGTGTGGCTCGTAAAGTACAGACTTGCCTTATCTGTGTGTTCATTCACCTCAGGCAATCTTTTCCCTGTTGAAATACACGTTTCTAACCCAGTGCAAAATGGGAGCAGGTAAACATGATAACTAAAAAAGATTCTTAATGGCCATTAAGGTACGAGATAACTCGGTAAGTATTTAACGTCTTATTTCACGAGACTTTTCTCACATGATTTTTCAGAGAGAACATTAAATTTTCGAAGATATAAAGCAGCCATCTCAGCATCCGACAACTGAATGCCACTTTTTAAAGCGACAGTCTCTAAATTATCAAACTAATATCCTGAGAAAAATGACTTTTTCGACAAGATTTCTAATTATTTTCATTCTGCTGTGCACAGCTGCTACCTAAAAGGTATGCTTTATACGTCACGAAAAGGTTTACTGTTATAACTCCGAGAGCGCACGTTGCGACATGAGTCGGGCATCATATTAATTTCTCCCAAATATATCTCTTGAAATGGGCACAAAGCGGAAAACCCAGCAAATATAGCTCCTACAGAGTCTTAGCGTCAATCATTCTTCCGTATCCCTCAGCTATCCTAAAATTGCTTATGGAATGTAGACATAGGGGTAGATGTAGGTTCACATGCGGAAAATATCTTTGATTCTGCTCAGACTTCTACTTACTACTTCTGTTCTACAGTTCTCGTCTTCGAGCTAATTCACGGAAGTACTCGTACAGGATGGGTACTCATTTTGTATCGTCTCAAATGATCTGTCTTCTCATACCTTTGCAGATATCAGTCATTTTGCCCGCATCTCGTGGTCGTGCGGTAGCGTTCTCGCTTCCCACGCCCGGGTTCCCGGGTTCGATTCCCGGCGGGGTCAGGGATTTTTTCTGCCTCGAGATGGCTGGGTGTTGTGTGATGTCCTTAGGTTAGTTCTAAGTTCTAGGGGACTGATGACCATAGATGTTAAGTCCCATAGTGCTCAGAGCCATTTGAACCATTTTGAACCATCAGTCATTTTGGCTTTCGTCAATCCTCGCTGTTGTCACTCGACTAAAAGACTTCTATGACGATAATTTACGCCCTAGTACACTTGTCAAGGGAACGAAAATGACTCATCTCAATTTGTTAGCCTTAATTAGTACTATTGCTATCATTGTCACCTTCATACCGTGATTTTGCAGAGATTGTGCTGCCCGTGATATTTCCTTGGCGGTAGGAGTGGTTCGGCTTGCACTCAGCCTCGTAACGCCAACTGAGGTGTTAGCTGAGTGAGAAGTAACGGCTCCGGGATGTGGTAAGCGGATAACGGTCGGGAATGAGATGTGCCGCATGCCACTCCAGGCCGCACCTGAATGACACCACTGGTGGTTCGTCGGCTCGTGACGGTCCACCATGGTCGGAGAAAAGAAATGGAAAAGAGCCGAAATTTAGATCAACATTTTACTACCGTGATTTATTTCTTTTGAAGTGTTCTGGATACGTAACAAATAACATTTTAAGTAACTATCCTGCGCACACAAGGACGAAACCAAACGATATGACATTGACAGAATTATATAAGGCCGTCGACTTAAATTAAAGTAGACCCACTTCAGAGAACTTCCTAAAAAACTAAATACATGGATACCGCGAAATGCAGCACTTATACAGTTTCAAACAGGCAGTGTGCAATATTCAAACGAAACCGGAAAGAAATTATGAATGTTACAGTCAAAAAGGGAATTAATAAGGGAAAAGGTAATTAGGTATCGAAATTAAAACTCCGGATTATCCACTGAGTAGGCACACGCATCAAAATCCAAAAAATGGAGAAAATAGATAGCACAAAACTTCAAAACGACTCTTTTATTTTCAAGCAACTAGATGAAACTGACAGTAAAGTACTAAAGTCTGCACCGAAATTTCCAGGAAAATAACACAAGTTGGCAAGGTACCTCTAAGAAGAACTCGGAGTCACAGATAGTGCAGCGCAGATTGCGATGAAGCCCTGTCAAAAGCGTACTGACACTGAAAAATGATACAGTAATGAAACCCAGAAACATTATTAAAACTTCACCTAAAGAAGAACAAATGGAAGTGAGCAGCCAAAATATTAAGAAATGTCAGAAGAACATTCGACATGAAATAATTGAAATCTACTGATGAATCGTTTCAGAAGAGCAGCGGACTTTTACAAAACATTAAAAAAACGTTAGATAAATGTCGGTCTCCAAGTTTACGCTCCACCAAAGGAGATGGAATACTAGTACTGAATTACACAGATAATTATGAACTGCCAACAGAATGCTTTGAGAAACAGTGCAATAGTGAAGACCTATTGAGTTTCCTACAATCTAAAAAAAAAAAAAAAAAAACAAGAAATAATAAAAGAACTTAAAGCTCAAGGAGCAGACGTCATAGTAGCAGAAACGTGGAAAATATCAGGTCGAAAACTAGAGAAGATCGTACACAGCGTAATTCTATACATTCGAGATAGGGAAGAAATAACGGAAAATTGGAAATGCACCGCACTACAAGAAGGAGGTAAAACAGAGGCCTATAATTAAATATGCATCTCATTCCTTCAGATAACTTACAAAACAGTTTCTGGTGAAATACTAAAGAGGCTGGAAAAAGCAAAGTGATAAACATAAAGGAGTACATCAAGAAAGTACCGGCTACAGAAGATCGTGTGTGGAATAAATATTCAGTCAAAATTCAATAATAAGGCACTGCTGGATGTCATCACCTTACTGCATTAAAAAAAATTTACGATTCCATCGGCAGACCAAATCTGTTGTCTCCACTACAGGAAATTACACCAGTGGCTACTAGATACACCGCTTAGTTTGACTTAACAACGTCACACAACTAAATCAAAAGTTAAATTCCACAACGAAATTTCCGATTCGATTGAAATTAGGACATGAGCTTAACAAGGGAATCGATTCTCCCCTTTACTGTGTAACTGCTCTTGGAAAAAAATGAATAGAGAATGGGGAAGTTCACTACAGAAAGCAGGATTAAATGAATAATAATGGCAGGAATGAAACACAACGGAAACAATACGATCTGTCTCGCTTTTGTCGAAGACATAGCAGTCTTCAGAAAATATATAAAATCAGTTATCACTCAAACATAAATCCAAAAACGAATATCAGAAGAATGAAGAAGAATGTCTACATTACTGTACATCCAAAACATCAATATCATTGGTGCCCCCAAATCAGTGAAAACAGATTTCAGAAAAAGTAATGTACACCAAAAATTTAAATGCCTCGAGAAAACATTACCCCAGAAGATGAAAGCGTTGTCTCAACTCTCCAAGAACAATAACAATGAAAAAATTTAACGCGACCGAGCGATGTGGCGCATTGGTTAGCACACTGGATTCACATTTGGGAGGACAACGTCTCAAATCCCCAACCGGCCATCCAGATGTAGGTTTTATATGGTATCCCCAACTTGGTTCAGGGAAATGGTGGGATAGGTCATAGTTCCTATGAAAACGGCAGAACCGATTTCCTACCATAACCTTTCATAATCCGTTCTTGTGCTCCGTCTCTAGGACCAAGGTGTCGACGGGATCTTAAACTATAATCATCACCTTCCTTTTTCTGTTAATGCGAGAATTAGACACTATGTTACAAATATAAAACCGTAAGCACTCTGTGCAGCAGAGTTCATTGCCACACATAATGCAGGAGATTCTGAACAAATGGAGAAGAAAGAGGAGGGCAACCTTGTAAAAGCCCTGTGACCAACCCTAAACGAAGAAGGCAACTACAAATTAACTAGCAACAAAGAATTCTGTCGAGAAATTCCTAAACTCTGAGACACAACCCAGAGAATGAGGGCCATTTTCTTAGGACGTGTGAAAAGTGGGGGATAAGAGATAAACAAAAATAATCTTCTCATGTTTAAAAAAAAATTGGTAGATCAAAGGTACTCAAAAAGTCTTAAGAGATATGAACATCACTGAAAAAGGTGGTCGAGCCAGAGAAAAAAATCTGAACCAAAATGAAACACCTTACGAGTCCTAAGAAAAAAAGAGGAAACACGAAAGAATCGTAATCCAGGTACAAAAACAACAGAGCGAGAGAAAGAGAAAGTATGGGAACGATAGCAAACAGGAACGTATTCCAAAGAACATTTCCTCCAAGTAGTTGTTTTGTTTTTCCAAAGATAGTCGTAATCGACATACAAAGAAATAATCAAGTGATTGTAGGCCAATAACAACATAATTGCAAAAGGTTGATAATAATGTTCAAAAAGCGTTAGTTGAGACTAAATAAAGAAGCATTATGTGATTTTACTGCTATTACTTCAATAAAAATAAAGTTTTACCACATGGAATGATTTTCATAAGAAGTTTAATCCCGTATGATTAAAAATGTAGGCTCACTATAATGGAATATTGCTAAGCCATTGCAACACTTGTCAGTAACAAGTGGGAATGAATA
This sequence comes from Schistocerca serialis cubense, assembly GCF_023864345.2. Taxonomy (NCBI): domain Eukaryota; kingdom Metazoa; phylum Arthropoda; class Insecta; order Orthoptera; family Acrididae; genus Schistocerca; species Schistocerca serialis. The sequence goes on from NC_064640.1 coordinate 152,553,830, forward strand.
ATTAAACTAACTCCTTTGGGTAGTATTTCCTTGATAGAAAGGATTTGGTGGAAACGACGCGAAAAACGATTGGTTGAACATAAAAGGAAATGTTAGACAAGCCTCCAGCTTCCACTATTGTATTTCACTATGAACGAGACGTATGCAGTTTTCTTACTATGTTGCAAGTCTCAGTCGTGGACAGAACAGTTTTCTGTGTTGCTGTTAGTGCATTATGTCGGAGCTAATGACATGTGAACTCGGTAAAACTTTTGGTGTTTTGTATAGTGGGTGATTCCGTGGCCTAGGGAGCCGAAGTGTTTGGTATTTCAAGAGGCACCGTATCGAAGATTTATATTACACACTGGAAAAGGGCAAAATCATCAACTGCTAAGTTCCAACGCAGGCGAAAGTGTGTGTTGGGTGATCATGTCGGACGGCCATTGAAGGAAAAATAAGAGGATGACAGCTGCAAAATTCAATGCAGAATAAAATGTCGCACCTGCGACTTCTTTTAGTATCAAAACAACGCAAAGGGAGCTTCAGAAGCAGGGAATTGCACGGCGAGCTAAAATTCAAAAACCATTTGTATGAGATACAAATGTCCGTAACAGAAAATGTGTTGCTAGAGCTCTAAAACCTGGACTATGGTGCAGTGGAAGAATTCGATTTGTTCGTATGAGTCTCGTTTCACATTTTTTTCTAGCTTCTGGCCGAGTTTACGTATCAAGAGTGAAACATGGCCGGGGTTCGGTGATGATTTGGCCAGCCATGTCGTGGTACTGCATGGGCCCCATTGTTACGGTCTAAGGTCGCTTTACTGCCAAGGATTATATGACCATTTAGGGTGATCGGATCCATCCCATGGTACACCATTTGTGCCTCAATGGAGATACTGTGTTTATGAAACCTGTTCAAACAGCTCTTATCGCGCAAGACTGGTTTTGTAAGCACTGGGATATATTTTTGCATCTTGCCTGGCCACCATTGTCACCAGAACTCAGTATTAATGAGCCTTTGTGGTCTACTTTGGAGAAAAGGGTGCGTGATCGTTATACACCTTCATCCCCGTTACATGAACTTACCACTGTTTTGCAGGAATAGTGGTATAAGATTCCTTTGGAAACAATACGGGGCCTGTATTTATCCGTTCCGAGACTACTGGAAGCTGTTTGGATGCCGACGTTTTTAATACATCGTTTTGGGTATGGAAATGTTTTCTGTTTGTCGTGGCTCCATATTTTTGTCCACCCCACGTAGATGTTTCATCACAACGAATGAGTTATTTTTCACTGTATAAATATAGCCGCTGTGCTGTGACGACTCTGCTACAGGATACACAAGTTGTCTAAAGACCAAGGTATAAAAATCACAGAGTTGATGCAGAACACTAAGAAAAGAATTTTTAATCACGACATTAACAAGGGAAGCACCACAGCACAAACAGCTAAGACCAAATAAATATTGATTTAAAATACGGAGATGTGTCCGTGACATCATCTAATCAAGGTAACATATATGTAAACTTCTGCATTCTTTTCCCTTTTTTTTCTAAAAAATTCCTAGTTCTTCATCTTTATACTATACATATGCAACCTACCACCTTTACATGATTAGTGGGTCCTAAGATGCTACAGTATCATTGTTGTTGGTAGCTAATTACAGTAATTACAAGTGAGCTAGAGAACAGTTTTATAATGGACAATTTATATTCTTTTAGTACTCTACTTAGTTCTAATGGCTATTTATGACTTAACCTCTACTGTCTGCAGTGTCACAGGTGTGTCAGTGATTTCTGTATTTGTGTACAATCAGTGTTGGAAAATTGGTGAATCTACATTGAGGTGACACAAGTGATGAGATACCCAGAATGTTCTTCAAACCAATCCCGAACAACAGTGAGCCAGTTCCATGGCGCACTGTCATATAGAAGTCCATAAATAGCTGCAAACGATCTCCATATAGCCGAACACAATCATTTGCTGTCAACGATCTGTTCAGTTTGACGAGAGGACCCAATACATACCACGTAAACACAACCCAGACCATTATGGAGTCATCTCAGGCTTGCACCGTGCCTTGTTGACAACTTGGGTCCACGGTTCAAAAAATGGTTCAAATGGCTCTGAGCACTATGGGACTTAACATCTGTGGTCATCAGTCCCCTAGAACTTAGACCTACTTAAACCTAACCAACCTAAGGACATCACACACATCCATGCCCGAGGCAGGATTCGAACCTGCGACCGTAGCGGTCACGCGGTTCCAGACTGAAGCGCCTTTAACCGCACGGCCACGCCGGCCGGCTTTGGGTCCACGGCTTCGTGGGTTGTGCGCCATACTCGAAACCCTACCATCAGGTCTTACCAACTGAAATCAGGACTCATCTTACCAGGCTACGGTTTTCCAGTCGTCTATGGCCCAACCGACGTGCCCACGAACCCACGAAAGAGACTCCACACAATATGGCGCTGCTAGCAAAGGCACCCGCGTCGGTCGTCTGGTGTCCACCCATAAACGTGGAAATGAAAGTATGTAATCGTCACAAGGACCATATCTGAACATGTTACGTTATTTTCGGTACATCCGCACCGCAGTGCCCCAATACCAAAATCCACAGTGACCACATCGTATAAATCGTTTCCACGAGTTTTTTCATTTGTTGTGTTTTAATCATTTCAGTGGAACTCCACATTTTACCACGATGAAAAGGAGGGCCACAACGTACGACAACACAACTTCTACTTTGGGAACAAGGACTAGGACTCTTTCATTACTGTGTATTTACACGGATGGGCCAAACCATTATGACCACTGCCCACCGTGAGACTGATTGCCTTCTCGTAGTGTTGCGATCACGTGTCGTGGTAAGGAACGAATATAAGAGGGACAAAGACGAATGGGTAGTTGTTATAGCAAAGATACGGAAAGCAAATGTGAAAATCCACAGATAGAAGCGACTCTACCAAAGGTCACATTGTTATGGCCCTGAGCCTGGGAACGGGAAACTGTGAAGCGGCGAAGATTGTCGGCTGTTCATGTACCAATGCCGTGAGCATTTGCGGAAAGAGATTGAAGGATGATCAAATAATGCATGGTACTGGACAACCACTTCCCATTACAAAGCGTGGACACGGGAGGATCGCCTGCTGCGCAAAATTATGATGGGCAGCGATCTGTGGCAGATCTGAAGACAGACTACAGTGCTGGTGCAGGTACATGTGTTTCGGAGCACACTTTTCGAAGGTTATTATTGAACATAGAGCTCCACAGTACACGACCCCTACTTGTTCTCGTGGTGACCCAACGACATAGTCAGCTACAACTGCAGCGGGCACAGCGTCTCTGAGGTTTCTCCGTGAATCCGTGGGCACGGACCGCCTGGGCGAGCAAATCGCATTTCATTTTACACCAGGTCGATGGTTTTGTTCTTACGAACCATCATCCACGCGAATGCATGTTTGAAACATGCACCACACAACAAATGTCGGTCGGTGAGGCTAAAATTATCGATGGAGTACGTTGAGCTGGGCTTCCATGGAACCTGTGTTAGTAATCGAAGGCATCATGACAGCTGTGGTCTACGTGAACATTATCGAAGGCCAACTGCAATTCTTCATGCTTGATGTCTTCCCCTACAGAGATGGCAACTTTCATCAGGATAATTGTCCATGTCAAGAGGTCATAATTGTGCTGCAGTGGTTTGAGAAGCTTGATAGTGAACTCACACTGATGTCTTGGGCAGCAAATGCCCCTGATCTGCACCCGTTGCAACAAATATCGGGTGTCAGCTACGCACATGCCTGTAATTTACCTGATCTCCCTCCTCTGAGTGGTGATATAATATGGCGTCGCATACCTCTGGAAACGTACCAAGGAATTGTTGATTGCATGCCAAGCAGAATCGGTGCTCTGTTCTGTTTAAAAAGTGTACCGAAACGTTTTAAAAAGGTGGTCATAATGTTTTGACTCATCAGTGTACCTTCCTTGTGTTGTTCTGTCTCTTCAAGCTACAGTCCTACCCTTGTCACAGCCTTCGATATTTATGTAGTATAACTGCAGCTGCTCATAAACTTCCTTAGACAGAGAGACGTACTTCAGTATTGAGAATGGGGAAAAAAAAGAGTGATACTATGACTAAATGAAAAGACATTACATGTATTTGTTGGTGTTGTTGTGGTCTTCAGTCCTGAGACTGGTTTGATGCAGCTCTCCATGCTACTCTATGCTGTGTAAACTTCTTCATCTCCCAGTACCTACTACAGCTTACATCCTTCTGAATCTGCTTAGTGTATTCATCTCTTGGTCTCCCTCTATGATTTTAACCCTCCACGCTGCCCTCCAGTACTAAATTGGTGATCCCTTGATGCCTCAGAACATGTCCAACCAACCGATCCCTTCTTCTAGTCAAGATGTGCCACAAACTCCTCTTCTCCCCAATTCTATTCAATACCTCGTCATTAGTTATGCGATCTACCCATCTAATCTTCAGCATTTTTCTGTAGCACCACATTACGACAGCTTCAATTCTCTTCATGGCTAAACTATTTATCGTCCATGTTTCACTTCCATACATGGCTACACTCCATACAAATACTTTCAGGAACGAACCACTGACACTTAAATCAATACTCGATGTTAACAAATTTCTCTTCTTCAGAAACGCTTTCCTTGCCATTGCTAGTCTACATTTTATATCCTCTCTACATCGACCATCATCAGTTATTTTGCTCCCCAAATAGCAAAACTCATTTACTACCTTAAGTGTCTCATTTCCTAATCTAACTCCCTCAGCATCACCCGACTTAATTCGACTACATTCCATTATCCTCGTTTTGCTTTTGTTGATGTTCATCTTATACCCTCCTTTCAAAACACTGTCCATTCCCTTCAACTGCTCTTCCACGTCCTTTGCTGTCTCTGACACAATTACAATGTCATCGGCGAACCTCAAAGTTTTTATTTCTTCTCCATAGATTTTAATGCCTAGGCCGAACTTTTCTTTTGTTTCCTTTACTGCTTGCTCAATATACAGATTAAATAGCATCGGGGATAGGCTACAACACTGTCTCACTCCCTTCCCAACCACTGCTTCCCTTTCATGTCCCTCGACTCTTATAACTGCCATCTGGTTTACTGTCTCACTCCCTTCCCAACCACTGCTTCCCTTTCATGTCCCTCGACTCTTATAACTGCCATCTGGTTTCTGTAAAAATTGTAAATAGCCTTTCGCTCCCTGTATTTTACCCCTGCCACCTTCAGAATTTGAATGAGAGTATTCCAGTCAACATTGTCAAAAGCTTTCTGTAAGTCTACAAATGTTAGAAATATAGGTTTGCCTTTCTTTAATATTTGTTCTAAGATAAGTCGTAGGGTCAGTATTGCCTCACGTGTTCCAACATTTCTACGGAATCCAAACTGATCTTCCCAGAGGTCAGCTTCTACCAGTTTTTCCATTCCTCTGTAAAGAATTCGCGTTAGTATTTTACAGCTGTGACTTATTAAACTAATAGTTCGGTATTTTTCGCATCTGTCAAGACCTGCTTTCTTTGAGATTGGAATTATTATATTCTTCTTGAAGACTGAGGGAATTTCACCTGTCTCATACATCTTGCTCACCAGTTGGTAGAGTTTTGTCAGGACTGGCTCTCCCAAGGCCGTCAGTAGATCTAACGGAATGTTGTCTACTCCCGGCGCCTTGTTTCGACTTAGGTCTTCCAGTGATCTGTCAAACTCTTCACGCAGTATCATATCTCCCATTTCATCTTCATCTACATCCTCTTCCATTTCCATAATACTGTCATCAAGAACATCGCCCCTGTATAAACCCTCTATATACTCCTTCCACATTTCTGCTTTCCCTTCTTTGCTTAGAACTGGGTTTCCATCTGAGCTCTTGATATTCATGCAAGTGGTTCTCTTTTCTCCAAAGGTCTCTTTAATTTTCCTGTACGCAGTATCTATCTTTCCCCTCGTGAGATAAGCCACTATATCCTTACATTTGTCCTCTAGCTATCCCTGCTTAGCCATTTTGCGCTTCCTGTCGATCTCATATTTGACACGTTTGTATTCCTTTTTGCCTGCTTCATTTACGGCATTTTTGTATTTTCTCCTTTCATCAATTAAATTCAGTATCTCTTCGGTTACCCAAGGATTTCTACTAGCCCTCGTATTTTTACCTACTTGATCCTCTGCTACCTTCACTACTTCATCCCTCAAAGCTACCCATACTTCTTCTACTGTATTTCTTTCCCCCATTCCTGTCAATTGTTCCCTTATGCTCTCCCTGAATCTCTGTACAACCTCTCGTTCTTTCACTTTATCCAGGTCCCATCTCCTTAAATTCCCACCTTATTGCAGTTTCTTCAGTTTTAATCTACAGTTCATATCAATAGATTGTGTCAGAGTCCACATCTGCCCCTGGAAATGTCTTACAATTTAAAACCTGGTTCCTAAATCTCTGTCTTACCATTATATAACCTATCTGAAGCCTTCTAGTATATCCTGGCTTCTTCCATGTATACAACCTTCTTTCATGATTCTTGAACCAAGTGTTAGCTATGATTAAGATATGCTCTGTGCAAAATTCTACCAGGCGGCTTCCTCTTTCATTCCTTAACCCCATTCCATACTGACCTACTACGTTTACATCTCTTCCTTTTCCTACCGTCGAGTTCCAGTCACCCATGACTATTAAATTTACGTCTCCCTTCACTACCTGAATAATTTCTTTTATCTCATCATACATTTCATCAATTTCTTCATCATCTGCAGAGCTAGTTGGCATATAAACTCGTACTACAGTAGTAGGCGTGGGCTTCGTGTCTATCTTTGCCACAATAATGCGTTCACTATGCAGGTTGTAGTAGCTTACCGCACTCCATTTTTTTATTCATTATTAAACCTACTCCTGCATTACCCCTATCTGATTTTGTATTTATAACCCTGTATTCACCTGACCATAAAGTCTTGTTCCTCCTGCCACCGAACTTCACTAATTCCCACTATATCTAAGTTTAACCTATCCATTCCCGTTTTTAAATTTTCTAACCTACCTGCCCGATAAAGGGATCCGACATTCCACGCTCCGATCCGTAGAACGCCAGTTTTCTTTCTCCTGATAACGACGTCCTCTTGAGTGATCCCCGCCCGGAGATCCGAATGAAGGACTATTTTACCTCCGGAATATTTTACCGAAGAGGATGCCATCATCATTTTATCATACAGTAAAGCTGCATGCCCTCAGGAAAAATTACGGCTGTAGTTTTTCCTTGCTTTCAGCCGTTCGCAGTACCACAACAGCAAGGCCGTTTTGGTTAGCGTTACAAGGCCAGATCAGTCAATCATCCAGACTGTTGCCCCTGCCACTACTGAAAAGGCTGCTGCCCCTCTTCAGGAGCCACACTTTTGTCTGGCCTCTCAACAGATACCCCTCCGTTGTGGTTGCATATACGGTACGGCTACCTGTATCGTTGGGGCACGCAAGCCTCCCCACCAACGGCAAGGTCCATGGTTCATGGGGGGGGGGGGGGGGGGGGGAGGGACATGTATCTGAGGAAACACAAATAAACTGACACTAGCATAAGGTAACTATAATGGATCCCAGTTTCTGCAGTGCAGTTTTACGAGTCCACCATGCCGAGTAATTAGAGGGGGGTATTATGAAAAACTGAAATATACTCTATCACATTTGAAGATGTTTGAGAAAGTTATAAGTTGCGGAAACACATACCAAATGATATACATAGCATTGCTCCACCATTATGGTCCGCATTCACAAGCTACCATCTGACAGGCGTTCACCAATAAACGCTATGATCACTTCCGAATTTTCCAGGCATTACTTTTCGTAACTTCTTTAGCTTTTTTGAAGACACTTCGTCCCTAATACCTTGTTGCTAACTGAATGTTTCACGCGTCGGCATGTATGAATGACAGTTACACCACAAGGAACGTTAAACTAATTATTACAGCGTAACTAATTACCTAAGATACCTCACAGTAGCATGAAACATTCAGCTACGAGTAATCAACTTTTCTGGGTCTCATAATCATGATTCTCGACTAGTTTATCGATGAATGGAAGCGATCGACGAACTACACGTGCCTGCATGGCCGTACAAATCGCGGTCACCCGTCAAGAGATGTACGGAGGTACTTGGGCGGGGCGCGTGGAGCATCATCCTAGGCCCCCTAACAAAATAGTATGAGACTCGTATGTTGAAATGTTGAAAGTTTCGACTAGTAACGGTGTACAGCATGTCTCTAAAAACTAAGTAGAAACACACACACACACACACACACACACACACACACACACACACACACACACACACAATCGGGCGCGTGCACACACGCACGCACACACGCACACAAACTGAGAAACGTATTATCAAATAGTACTAATATTTATGATAAAAATTAGAAAATTAACAGAGAAGAATATACAGTAAAGGAAATGTGGATGACTAGTCACTGGACCAGATGAGAATTTGTCACCAACCGTTCTATACAACGAAAGTACCAGATGACAATCTTACCTTGGAGTCCTTCAATAAGTAAAATTTCATTACTTTTACAACACTCAAATCATCTTTATGATATTTGAACGTTACATTTAAAGTGCATTACTTTTTAAACATTGCGTAATTCATGAAAATTATGGGCCTTTTAAGGTGCTAGAGAACTGTGTCCCAATCATCTCTTAAACAGAGTCCCTCTCGTGGATTATAAAATAATCCATAGCTCACGTGCATTTTCAACTTCTCGCGGCGTAATGAATAGTCCATTACATTTCGGGCATGCAGTTCGCAGGGTCTAGAAAGTCCTCTAGAAAAGTGCGAGGTGCAGTACCTCCGAGATTTTATGGGCTTCCTTAAGTTCACAAGATGGGTAAGGATGAGTGTCTAGAGGATTTGTCTATGAGGCCTATAACCAGCACTACTGGTTCACCACCGTATTTTTCTGCCAACTATTTAGCTTCCTTATAAAAACCATCGGTGGGGAAATATAGTCACCACTTTCGTAACTCCATGGATGTTATTCAGAGACTTAGGAATATCATACTAAATAGTACGGACGTGCTTATTAGTTTTTACATGGTATCATTATGTACCAAGGTACCTTTAGATGAAACTCTATCTCTTATAGGCCAACACTTTGATAAGAACATTACGGCCTTATTTGAACATGTGCTTTTATCATCTAATTTTTCATTTTAATGGTTATTGTTATGGGCAGATTGAGGGCGTTGCTGTGGGAAGCCCCTCTGGTAGCTAATTTATTCATGGCAGACTTTGAGGACAAGGCACTGGACTCAGCAAGTTTTAAACCAACGGTCTTCTGGAGGTACGTTGATGACACATTTGTGGTATGACCACACGAGATTGATTAATTACATCGATTTCTTGAGCATCTGAATTCTATCCATGCTAGTATCAAATTTACTGTGGAAATAGAAAACGACGGCGACCTCCCCTCTTTGTATGTTGTCGTTCGCCATAAAGTTGATGGCACATTAGAACATGGCGTATATCGTAAAACAACACACACAAATCTGTATCTACATGCCAGTAGCTGTCATCACCCTTCACAGACCATAGGTGTCCTTAAGATCTTAGTGCATACGGCGCACTGTATATCCAATAAAGATAACTTTCTAGAGGAGCTCACATACCTCAAGAGTATTTTTAAAGCGAATGGATTTTCTTCGCAACAAATTCGTAGAGCATTCAATGCAAAACCTAGAATGCAGGTATGTGATGGGAAAGAAGATAGTAATTCCTTCAGATCAAGTGCGTTTTTGCCCTATGTGGGTGTTCTTTCCTCTAAGATAGGCCGTATTCTTGGGAAACACTGTGTTAAGGTGATCTTCCTGCCACACACGAAGATTGCTGCTTTACTCGGCTCTGTAAAGGACGATTTACTGCTTCGTACAGCAGGTGTGTGTCAGATTCCTTGCTGAAAGTGTGAGAAGTCATACATGGGTCAAACAACACGCACTGTTCATGAGAGATGTGTGGAACATCGAAGATACATGCGCTTATCACAGCCAGACAAGTCAGTGGTGGCCGAAGATTGTATCGATACAGGGCATTCCATGAATTAAAGTGATGTGAAGATTTTAACATCCACCTCTTCCTTTTGGGAATCTGTCTTCAAGGAAGCGATACAGATTATATTAGCTAATAATTTAATGAACAGGTATAATGGTTTTAATTCGGACAAGGCGTGGAATCTGCCTCTTGGGGTAATTAAACTGCAGAGAAGTCGTCATGGTATCACCACCGCCGAACATACATAGATAAGCAAGTCGAATATCTGTGTGCCTTCACCACAGGCGGCACATGTGTAAGCGTATTTCTTTGCCGCCAACCAACATCTGTGATCGCATGCACAGTACCGCCACAGTGGAGCATATAAAGCTGCACTTGGCATCTTGTCGTCAGTCCCCAGGCAATCATCATAGGCCGCACCACCCACTCCTTCTGTCTCCATAATTTCTACCTAACCATTTATGGCAGTCCTACCAACCTCACTCCTACCCACAAATACCTTTGCCTCATCCTCATCCGTCATGTCACCTGGACTCCCCATCTCCTTACCATCCAACACAAAGCCCACAACACCTCCTGAACGTCCTGTCCGGCCAGACATTGGGACTGCATCCTTCCACCATCCTCCACACCTACAAATCCTTGATCCACCCCAGCCTTTGTAATGCCAGCACTTCTTGGATTTCCACCCCTCCCAGGTTCTGTAACGCCCTCCAAATCCTCGAGCACCATGCTCTCTGCCTCCCCTTCCACATCTCCTTCCATCCCCAATGAACATCCTGTACAACCTCATCCCCTTCCCCTATCTTCTCCTTTTCCTTGAACACATCTGCATCCTGTATATTGCCTGCCGACTCAATCCCCCCCCACCCCCTTGTGTCCCCCTTCCTCTCCCCCCAAGCCCACTGCTGCACCTTTAGCGTTGTATCCCGCCCTCTCTCCATCCCTACACCCTCCACCTTCTTTCCCAACACAACTTCCAGCACCTGCCCCTCCTGGATTCTGAACTTTGCCCTGACATCTACCCCTCCTACCAACTCTAACCCCACCTACCTCCTGCCTCCTCCTCAGGGCACCCTCTCCTCCCCCTCCCTTCTCCTGAGTGGCTTTCTGCCTCTTGCACCCCCTCCCTCTCCCATGCTCCCCTTCAGTGTCTCTGTACTCTTTCCTACCCTGTCTTCCCTGTTCATCTCCCACCCTGCCCATCTCCTGCCTCTTGGGGCGCCCCCTACCTCCCTGCTTCGCCGGCCGCGGTGGTCTAGCGGTTCTAGGCGCTCAGTCAGGAACCGCGCGACTGCTACGGTCGCAGGTTCGAATCCTACCTCGGGCATGGATGTGTGTGATGTCCTCAGGTTAGTTAGGTTTAAGTAGTTCTAAGTTCTAGGGGACTTATGACCACAGATGTTGAGTCCCATAGTGCTCAGAGCCATTTGAACCATTTGAACCCTGCTTCCTCTTCCTCCCGCCTCCCCACCCCCCTCCCTTCTTTTTCCCCCTCTCCAATCTCCAGTCCCATCGGCAGGTCCCTACCAGTGGTTTTTTAATTCTTTGTAAGTGTTTCGTCGTTTCCATTGGTTTTGTTTTATTGTGTCGTTCTGTGTGAATTTTATACTGTGGCTGACTTCTACCTTGTGTATGACTCTAGTGATTTTAAGTACGCAACGAACTGCCGCTGTGTTCTTTTAATTTTATGTCGACTTTTTAATTGTCCTTCAGTCTCCCCTTATTAGTGTATACTTTAACTCCCATCGTCTCTATTTGCTGTATTTTTATATCCCCCTTTTCACCCCCATTTTTTATGTAAGAGTTCCCCTCGCATTTTTGTTAAAGCTATTTGGCTGAAATCCTACCCTGCCCATATGGGGCAGGGGAAGGAAATTAAAATAAAGGAAAAAAATCTTTTCGTCAGTCTTGTGACTAACTCTGAGGATGGCCAGACGATACGCAGCCGAAATATCAGTGGAGGAAATTTTCTTTGCGTGGCTGCATGCCTGAAATTTATGGACAATCCATAGCCCCCCTGCAATCACTAAGAAGTCATTTCGTTGGTGGACAAGCATCCGTATGGTATGAAACTGTCTGGGTAATAGGTGGTATTTTATACTCATGCAGCACCTGAGGAGCAGCTACTTGATGGCAAGTGGTGACTTCCCAGTCTCAGCACACAGGACTAATTCTAAAAGCCTCAGAGAGCATCCTAGTTCAATCTCCCCATGAATTATGTGTTATTATTTCTAAAATACTGAAACTTTTTGGTGAAGTTGCTTCGAGTTCTTAGTGAGCGGCAGGTAATCAGGTAAACTTAAAATGTGTGTGACCTACACAAAATACATCGTTTCAATGAAAATTCTCAAGAGTTTTCTTCGCTCTTAATTGAAAAAGGAATTAAAAATTGAACATTAACGGCTAAAATGAATAGTAGACTGGAAAATAGAATACCCTCAACTCTATCCATTCTTATTGTCTCCAAATTTTCAGTCACTACACACTGTGGGTTCTGTCGGAATAACAGAGGACGGAGAAATCATTCGGAGAAATCATTTACAAATCGTATAAATTGAGCAGGAAGTTGCACTGTAGATAATGACTTCTAATAGCTGTAGGAAACACAGTCACACTGAAAGAACTACATCCAAAGAGATTTTTTAGCCGTATACAGGTATCTGATAAATATCTGGATGCTTTAAATAGCGTTTCGTAATCTACTTACAAAAATATGATTCTGCGTCCCAAAAAGCCTCTAACGTGAAACTGCCAAAGCATAGTAGGCCATCAAGTTGAATCGTGGACTAGCTCAAGTTCGTAAAATTACCTATTACGTGAAACATCCAAATAAATGCTTACAGTCATTTTTTATGTTTTCCGTCGTCACTTAGTTGATCTATGTTATTGGGGACGTGGCTGCATTAGACGAATAGTAGCCAAACTGAAAACGATACTACAGTGTAGGCTGAATTTTAAGATTCAGACAATGTGGGATTCAACAGGTGAAATAGCACTCACAATCCTCGGCTGGAACTCACAAATGCTTTGAGGCCAACAAACTCCATATCTGGGAGAAGACCCAAGAGATTTCAAATAATATATATCTAACTGATGTATCGACGATCTTATATGTATTGAAAATACGTAGCTGATTGCTCTAAGTGAATAATCTTTATCATGAAGTTCTTAATATAATGGGTTTTGTTCTAGCTTAAATAAAAATTCTGATCATATTCAACTGAGGAATCCCATTTATTCTGTTGGTAAATTGACGCTAAGTCAATGTAACAAAACATTAATTTCACAATGGCCACCACAACTGTGCGATTCTTGATATAGAAGAGCACACCAAAAATACGTCTACTCGGTTTTACAGCAGAATACGAACTCCCACATATTGTCTGAGGTTCGAAAAGGCGTACTTACTTCCACCGTGTTTTAAAAATATAATCGATTTCAGAAAACGCCTAAACAGCCATCTCAACACTGGAAATGTTACACAGCAGTTGCTTCTCACGATTTATAGTACACATAAGCTTAAGCTGTACCCTCGTACGAAGTTATGTAGCATGAACAAAGGACAGATTCCGACATAAAAAGCAAATTTTTCATCCACAGCAAACTGAAACGAGTATACAAGATGAAAACTTAACATACACAGAGGTAGAATGCCATAAAAATCCTGATGGTAATACAATAAAAAATGAAAAATTGGCATTGGTACACATTTGGTATACTCTCGACTCAGTTTATATTAATGACTACATATCTAAACTAACAATAAAATGTTTATTTGTAACAACTGTTTAGAAACCCAAGGAATGAGAACTGAGAATCTGTGTAGGTTTAAAAGTATCGTCTAGACAGAACATGACAACAGTATACATAAACCAGATTTGGGTATTAGGGCGATAGGTGTAGTTAGTTGCACCTGTATTCAGACACGTACATATATGAGGTACATAGAGACATAATTTACAGGCTGAGTGTGCCACATCTCGCTGAGCAGCACGTGGTGACACAGTCAGTTAATTGTGATTTGGTCTTCCCATTGCATTGTAATTACCTAGAACATTAGATTAGCAACATAGGGAGCTGAGTCGGGATTCTGGCACTGTTGACAAACTCGAACAGGATTTTATACATTGCTACATCGTTGGTTGCTAACAGGGTTTGGAGATTACTTGGGAACAGATAACCAAGAGCCCGAAGGCTAATCGCCAAAACATTGATGGAAAAAAATTGCAACACCAAAAATAATTAATGTAAGGTAATGAAATTTCGAGAGTACTGTGTAGGTAAAATATTTAAGTGATTAACATTGTTCAAGATCACAGGTTAATGTAAGAGCGAGATAAGGCATTATAAATATGAAATGTTGCTACATGAAAAAGCGGTGTAACCGGCGAAAGGTTGAAAGCACTCATAAAAACGCGCGTGAATTGTGTTGAACAGGTGATGGACGTAGTTTGTGCGATGGGTTTCCACGTCTGATGGGCTTGATTGGTCGGTACTGGGTCCTTTAACGCTGTTTGTAGATGACGCTGGAGTTGTCATCTGATGACGTCCCATATGTGCTCGGATGGAGGCAAATCTTGTCAACGAGCAGCCAAGGTAATATGTCGACATACTGTAGAGCATTTAGTACAGTAATATATGGGCGAGCGTTATTCTGTTGGAAAACTCCTCTGGAATACTGTTCATGAATGGCAGCACAGCACGTCGAATCACCAGACTGACGTACGACCACGAGAGGGCTCCTGCTGTCAAACGGAACCACATCCCGAGACCATAACTCCAGGTGTAGGCCCATTGTGTCTACCATGCAGATGGGTTGGCTGCAGGCCATCTACTGGCCTAACCAACACACGGCCATCACTGGTACCGAGGCAGAACCGGTATTTATCAGAAGGCACAACAGACCTCCACCTCGTCCTCCAATGAGCTCTCGCTTGACACCACTGATGTCGCAAATGGTGGAGGTTTGGGGTCAGTGGAATGCACGCTATAGGGCATCTGGCTCAAAGCTGTCCTTGAGGTAACCTATTTGTAACAGTTCGTTGTGTCATTGCGATGCCATTATTGTGTGTGTTGTGGTCATCCGTGAGAAGAGCAGCACTCCATAAATCGCCAACAGCTCGGCTGTCGTAAAAGTGGCGTGAGATCCATCTTGTATGGAGGCCTTGTCGTTTGCTTCAGGGTACCCAGCAGGCACTACCAACGACGTCCATAGACTTGGACCCATCTGTACATAACACGCACGCATCGTGATGGTAGGACAGGAATTTCATTATCTTTGTGTCAGTTGAAACTTTTGAAACGTTAAACTGGTCCTGACAATAATCAGCAGTCATGTTTCGTATGACCTGTTGTAGTGCGGTAGAAACCATACCTGGATCGCAACATATTCAGGCGCGACGGGTGGAATTTCCTTATTTATACAAAATCATCTGCACTCATAGTAGCATGTTAACTGCCCGATCGTTTCATCAAGGGGCATTTATTCGACGGAATAGAGAAGCAGGCGTAATTTCTTGCAGGGGAAAATACGTTGCAAGTTTAACGATGGTTAATTCCCTTCAAACAGTAATGTGTTGGCTGGAGTTGACATGAACGCCACAGTAACTGTAAGTAAGTAAGTAAGGCGTAGTGGTGCTTAGCGTCGATTATTTGCGAGTGTTGCATGATGCTGATCTGTTCCACAAGTTTCTGTAATCAAAGTGTGTCCTTAACAGGGACCGGTATTAAGTCACTACTGTCCGCTGATCAGAGCTCTGATGAGATTGCAGGCTTTTCAGATCTGGTAATGATACGTCGGCCATCAGGAGCCCATCATTGATAATCATCCCGAGATATGGTGTTGTTGCAGAAACTGGAAAGAGTATTGCTTCATTGCTGCTTCATTGATAAGCGATGCAAAGAACCCTTAGCCTCTTTCAGGATTCTCAGTTTCGATGATTAATTCCAGATTTTCTTCCATTATTGTTTCGTATGGAACAAGTTGATCTTTTGTTCCATTTCTGGCAGATTGTCCATTTTACAGTCTCCTTAGGTTGTGCATTTATTAGGAGATTATTAGAGATAAAGTTACTGAACTGCTCATAGATCTTGACTCTGAAATGATTAGTATGTCGGAGCACCACTTAAATAATTTGACAACTCAGATGTTCCCTTTACCAGGATACGGATTAGCTGGCTGTCTTTCAAGCAGTTCCTTGCAGGGTGGGGGAGTGGATATGTACGTAAAAAACAGTATTCCATTTGAGTCCATACACTTACCACGGCACTGCGCTGAACAGATATTTGAATGTTGTGCAGGGGCGGTTGAATTTAGTGAAACTAAGCTTCAATTGTTGTTGTTTATAGGTCCCCTAACTCTAAATTCGGAGCATTTCTGCTCAAACTAGTCTTAATTAACTTTGTGGGAAGCACCAGAAATTAGTTAGAAATTTTGTGTATGACGGTACAAGAAGAAGGGTGTTGGAAGATCTCCTAAATTCATATGATCTGATGCACACTGTGTTTTTTCCAACTAGGGTAAAGGGGAGCAGTAGCACAGTCATAGCCAATATTTTTAATCATTCTTCATTACTAGATGGGCATTGTGTTAGTAAAAGAGTTAATGGTCTTTCACCATGATGCACAAGTTTTAATATTTCGTGTACCTAGAAACTATGTAGGAAAGTTAATCCAACAGCAATAGACAGGTTTTTAAAACTTGTCAAGGAGCAAGAGTGGCAGGATGTTTATAGTGCCGATAACATACATGATAAATATAATGCTTTCCTCAACACATTTCTCATGCTCTTTGAGAGTTTCTTTCCATTAGAACGTTCTAAACGGGATACTAGCA
Organism: Schistocerca serialis cubense; assembly: GCF_023864345.2. Taxonomy (NCBI): domain Eukaryota; kingdom Metazoa; phylum Arthropoda; class Insecta; order Orthoptera; family Acrididae; genus Schistocerca; species Schistocerca serialis. The sequence goes on from NC_064640.1 coordinate 152,570,702, forward strand.
GTAATAGGCAGCCCAGGTGGCTGACTAGTGGGATAAGGATATAATGCAGAATTGCATCAAAATGTTAGAAATAGTCACACTCAAGCAGGAGTAGCGCATTACAAACAGTATTGTAAGGTGCTTAAAATGTTATTAGGAAGAAAAAGAGTAAATGGTATGCAAATAGAATAGCTAATTCTCAGGATAAAATTAAAACCATATGGTCAGTTGTAAAGGAAGTGTCTGGTCAGCACAAGGTCAATGATACAAAGTCAGTTCGTAGTAAAAATATTTCTGTTACTGAGAAATCAGATATATGTACAGTCTTTAACAATCATTTTTTGAGTATTGCTGGTGAATTAAATAAAAATGTAGTTTCTATAAGGAATCATATAACTTTCTGGGAAGATACCTTACCGAGACTGATGTCTGAAATATTCCTCTGTGATACAGACAAGGAGGAGATTGAGTTACTAATAAAATGACTGAAGACTAAGGACTCTCATGGTTATGATGGAATGCCTAGCAGAATATTTAAGTACTGTGCAGCACATGTTAGTCCTATATTGAGCCTTCAGAAATGGTCAGTTTCCTGAACGATTAAGTACTCAGTAGTAAATCCGCATTATAAAAACGGAGGAAGGGATAATGTAGACAATTTTAGACCTATTTCTATGCCATCAGTGTTTGCTAATGTTATTGAAAAGGCTGGGTATGTAAGGATAATTGATCGTTTTATATCGCACGATTTGCTAGAAAATGTACAGTTCGGCTTTAGAAGTCGCTTAACAACTGAAAATGCTATATTCTCTTTTCTATGTGGGGTACAGGATGGATTAAACAAAAGGTTTCGAAAGCTAGGCATATTTTTTGATTTAACTAAGGCGTTTGTTGTGTTCAAAATATTGATCTAGACGTTGGACCATTACAGGATACGGGGAGTAGCTGACATTTGGTTCACATCGTACTTTAGCAACAGAAAGCAAAAGGTCATTATTCACAATGTTGAGAATAGCTGTGATGAGGGGGCTGAGTGGGGTACGATCAAGTGGGGGTGGGGGGTGGGGGGTGCCGCAGGGATCAGTGTTGGGGCCAGCGCTATAGACCGGCGTAGAGAACTATAGGAAAGCAGAGGCGACTGCCTTCTATGACGATGGTGTTGGAAATTTGGTATGACGCTCCGACAAATGTCTTAAGTTGGAGCGGCGACTATATAAAGAAGTATCTGGAAAGCGTAGCTAACTCTTGCAAATCAAATGTTTCTGATTTTCACTGTAGTTTCCATTTAGCGACCGATCGGAATTTACTTTCTGGACAACCCTCGTACGAGAGGAGCGGGTGGCGCTATTCGCGGTGAATCCACTGGAGCCACCGTTCCTGACGTCTGAGGCATTGTCGTCATGGCATCGGTTTGTTGCTGCAGCTCGTAGGAGGCAGTGCTGAAATTTGCGTTTAGCAGCTGTTTTTTCGGGATGGGTGGGAAATCTGTAGCCTGTCTCATAATGTTGGGGGGAGAACTAACTGCTTTTGCATAAGCCCTGTTCTCGAACACAGTTGCTGCTTATCGGATGGTAATTTTAATGAAATACATAATTTTATTAATTTCTTCGTGTTTGAGATACGTTAGGCATGTTGGAGGTAGGGTACTGTGATCATCGGTACACTGAATAATACTTGGTTGATTAGCCCTCCACCAGGCGTGACTTCCGCATGCGCCTGCATAGTATGGACATCTTGTGTTACTACTTCGCTGTTTGCTGTCGTGTACAAATCGCAAACAATTGTACTGCTGTAAGGCGGATGGCACGTGAACATCCACTGACAGCAAACTCCATGAATATAAACAAATTGTGGGAGCCGCTGTGATATAAATTTCATGACGCAGATTGGACTTCTCTATTACTCTTTCCAAACTCATACTCACAAGTTTATTATATCACCTGATGACAATAAATTAGCAGCAGCACGTCGCTGCAGTTAGCAAATCATCCTCCGTAAGGAAGCTTCCAGCATTATTGATAGTGCCTTCGTTAGTAGTGAAGAGCTTCGGAGTGTAGACCTCCAGATTTGCTTTTTCTAAGTAACTGCACTGGCACTTAATCCCGACAAAGTCACAATTTTCACGTTGTTTTTCGCTGATACCGAAAAATGGATAATGTGCACGAATAAAGACTCACATTCCTTTCTAATAAGTTTGCATATTGCCATAGGGTGGTGTCTGTCCTTATATTCAAAGACATCCTTTGTTGGTAGTCGGGTATAAGTTAGCAGTGTAAGTGACATGTTAATGGGTGATGGTTGCTTCATGGGTGGCATCGACACTTAACAGTTCTCCATTTTGCCCCGCTGGTCGTCGTGTCTTTCCTCCTCTGTGCGGTCCCATTGACGTATCTACGAGGGCTGCAGGTCTGTCTGTACACTCTGTGATGAAAAGTATCCGGACTCCTGGCTGAAAATTACTTACAAGTTCGTGGCGCCCTCCATCGGTATGCTGGAATTCAATATGGTTTTGACCTACCCTTGCCCTAGATGACAGCTTCCACTCTCGCAGGCATACGCTCAGTCAGTTGTTGGAAGATTTCTTGGGTAAATGCTGCCCATTCTTCACGGAGTGCTCCACTGAGGAGAGGTATCGATGCCGGTCGCTGAGGTCTGGCAGGAAGTCGGCGCTCCAAAACATCCCAAAGGTGTTCTATAGGATTCAGGTCAGGACTCTGTGCAGGCCGGTCCATTACAGGGATGTTACTGTCATGTAACCACTCCGCCACAGGCCGTGCATTACTAGCAAGTGCTCGATCATGTTGAAAGATGCAGTCGCCATCCCCGAATCGCTCTTCAACAGTGGGAAGCAAGAAGATCCTTACAACAGCAATGTAGACCTGTGCTGTGATAGCGCCACGCAAAACAACATGGGGTGTAAGCCTCTCCATGAAAATCGCGACCACACCATAATACCACCGCCGCCGAATTTTACTGTTGGCACTACACACACTGCAGATTACTTTCACCAGCCATTCGCCATACCCACATCCTGCCATCCTATCGTCACATGGCGTACCATGATTCGTCACGCCATACAACGTTTTTCTACCGTTCAAAGGTTCAATGTTTACGCTTCTTACACCAAGCGAGGCGTCGTTTGGCATTTACCGGCGTGATGTGTGGTTTATGAGCAGCCACTCTACCACGAAATCCAAGTTTTTTCACCTCTCGCCTAACTGTCATAGCACTTGCAGTGGATCTTGATGCAGTTTGGAATTCCTGTGTGATGTTCTGGATAGACGTCTGCCTATTACACGTTACGACCCTTTTCAACAGCCTGCGGTCTCGGTCAGTCATCAGACGAGGTCGGCCTGTACGATTTAGTGCTGTACCTGTCCCTCCACGTTTCCACTTCACTATCACATCGAAAAAAGTGGATCTAGGGATGTTTAGAATTGTGGAAATCACGCATACAGACGTATGACACAAGTGACACCCAATCACCTGTCCATGATCAAAGTCCGTCAGTTCTGCGGAGCGCCTCACGATGTCTAATGACTACTGAGGTCGCTGATATGGAGTACCTGGCAGCAGGTCGCAGCACAATGCACCTAATATAAATAAAAACGTATGTTTTTGGGGGTGTCCGGATACTTTTGATCACATAGTGTAAGTGTATCGACAGATGGGGCGTGTTAGTGTGTGTATGTGTTGTGGGACTCTATGATTGCGTCCGTAATCACTTCACCAATGGGAGCATGAAGTGCAGCAGTATCCATTTCGGGACTCTACGTCTGGTTCCGCGAAGTTTTTGTTGTGGAGGAGCTGCCGTCGCCACCGTCCTTGGCGGTGATGGCAGCGTAGCAAAGGTTTTACCGATTTAGCAGAGGCTATGTAAGTTTGTGTAATATCGGAACGAGTTGGTACTGTTTACACTGTGCGAGCACTAGACAAGTAACGACTGTTCACACAGGCGGAGCGCGCGGATGATCTCACTTCCGCTTCTTGTGGTTCAAATGGCTCTGAGCACTATGGGACTTAACAGCTGTGGCCATCAGTCCCCTAGAGCTTAGAACTACTTAAACCTAACTAACCTAAGGACATGACACACATCCATGCCCGAGGCAGGATTCGAACCTACGACCGTAGCGGTCACGCGGTTCCGGACTGAGGCGCCTAGAACCGCTCGGCCACATCGGCCGGCCGCTTCTTGTGGCAAACCTACTCACAACTCCCAATAGCAAATAAATGATTTAGTTTCATGCTACTTACGCAGGCAATTAATAAAAACCAATATTTATGATAAAAATAGATCAGATGTACAAGATTTTCATGTACTAATTGTATGTTGAGGTAATGATAATTATTTATCGAAATGCAATATTTTAGATTTTGCATTTAGTAGTACAGGTAATATGTAACCCGCCAGGTAAGCCGAGAACCGTAATGCGCTGCTTTCTGGACTCTGTGAGGCGCTCCGGCCCCAGATCGAGTCCACCCGGCAGATTGACGAGGGCCAGTGTGCTGGCCAGCCTGGATTTGGTTTTTAGCCGGTTTTCCACATCCCATTAGGTGAATACCGAGCTGGTCCCCACGTCACGCCTCAGTTACACACATTTGCAACACGTTCGCACTAATTCATGATTTACACTAGACCCAGACAGCTTGGGTACGCTGATTCCGCCCCGAAGGGTATGGGGTGGTGGCAGGAAGGGCATCTGGGCACTGCTTCAGACTAACCATGCCAAATCCGATTGTAACCACGCCGACCCTGCGAAAACTGCGAGAGAAAAGCTCAAGCAAAAGGAAGATAAAGTACAGCTAATATTGTCGCAGAGAAACCCGAGCAGCGCAGTCGCTGTGGTGTAGTGGTTATGATAATAGTTTGTTGCATGGAAAGTCGTGAGTTCAAAACTCAGCTGAATGGTACTATTTTAATTTCTATATTCAGTTCGAGTACATTCTAGAAGTGTCCACAAATAGCACGAATCGTTGTACTGGAATGTTCTGTAGCTGTATAAGTACCCTATGTGTTCTGGACAGAGGCAGTTCGCTCTGCGCTCTGGTATGAGCAAATGGAGAATAAACCTTCGTTAAGTGAAATTAGAGTTCGTCATTCATCTAATTACGCGTTCCTCTACGTGACATTATTCTGGTGGAGGCGCTGGGTACTGCAACTTGTGATACCGCACATTATCGACGACACAGTGGCTCCCATCAGGCCACGACAGAGCCGCTGTTTACATGGCGAGAAACTCGAGTTAGTCCGCCTGTGTGGCCGTGCGGTTCTAGGCGCTTCAGTCTGTGACTGCTACGGTCGCAGGTTCGAATCCTGCCTCGGGCATGCATGTGTGTGATGACCTTAGGTTAGTTTGGTTTAAGTGGTTCTAAGTTCTAGGGGACTGATGAACACAGATGTTAAGTCCAATAGTGCTCAGAGCCATTTGAGCCAAACCCGAGTTCGAGGCATATTCAACTGATCGCAGTCTATCGGAGACAGAAGGAGAAGAGGACGTCGCGATGACAGCAACTGTTTTCCACCACATGAGACATCCTTCCGGGTTCTCTGGTGACGAAGGCCAAGATACAAACAAGTGGCTGAAGGTATATGAGCGTATAGCCAAATTTAACAAACGGGATGACACCGTGTGTTTGGCTAACGTATTTTTCTGCTTGGAGGGCACTGCCAAGCAATGGTAGGAGGACAACGAGGAGAAGTTCACAAGCGGGGAAGTATTCCGGGCGGAACTGTGCAAGTATTTCGGCGACACACAACGACAGAAGTGCAAGGCTGAAGATAAATTGAAGTGCAGGGGACAGCGTCCAGGCGAAACGACAACATCTTCATTAAACACGTCTTTGAGCTGTGTACAATAGTGGATCCTAGAATGAATGAGGAAGAAAAGGTTACACATCTCAAGAAGGGTGTTGCTGAGGACATGTATCAAGCCCTGCTCCTGAAGGAGGTTTCGACAACAGACGACTTCATAAAATGATGCCAGTATATCGAGACAATGCGTCAAAAAAGAATTACACGCAAGAAGTTTGAACGGCTTCCAAACGTCGTATCTATGTCTGTGATTGAGGAAGCAACTGATTTCACAAGTGTTCTTCGTCAGATAGTGAGAGAGGAAGTTCAGAATGCACTTGGATTGCACGTTGAGAAAAAAAACTGAGACGCTTCAAGAGGTCGCAAGGGAGGAAGTGGAACAAACATAGAACCCAATCTTTCATCTTTCATTTCCCTTTAAAACTGCAAAGAAGTCGAGACCCAGGCGAAGCTATGTTCCTACAATGCCGCATGAGGAACCTGTTTGGACACCAAGGAAGACTTATGTCTGGAGGACCCAGGATAACCCACCAGTATGTTTCCACTGCGGACGACCGGGACATGTGGTGCGCTATTGGATATCTGATGACGCCTTCGCCAGGAGACAGCACACAGATCTTAGCCGATGCCAACTCTGGGATGACGGAGATGAACAAGAAGATGTGGGTGCAGGACGACGTAGGTCACCATCGCCGCAAGCTAGCCGCTGGAGAGGATGCTACCCAACACGCCGATCAAGGTCTCCATCGCCGTTTAGAATCTCCACCCGATCACCTAGCCGCTGCAGCCTGGAAAACTAAAGGTTGCGACCCTCCTTGGAGGTGAGGCCGCCGAAGAGAAAAATCCTCCGAAGTCGTTCACTGCAACAATGATAGGAAACTATGTCGATATCCTCATGTATGGCCGACCAGCCCAGGCTCTTGTGGACTCTGGAGCATCATATTCAGTCATTTCGGAGAAGTACCACCACCAGTTGCAGAAAACCGTTTTCGTCGACAGCAAAACATCTCTGTTGAAGGTGGCTAATGGGAAATATGCAAAACCTACAGGAAGATGTGCCATTCGTGTGGGTATAAGTGGCCATACACAGCCGTTAGAATTCATCGTCTTACAAGAGTGTAGTCATGACGCCATTCTCGGATGGGACTTTTCGAAAGCTTGTCACGCAAATTATATATCGTGGTCGCTCGAAGATTATGATAGACGAGATGAGATATTGTGGACAGGGAGATGCGCATCCGAGTGTGTGGAGGCTATGTGTGCTGGACGAAGTGATCATTCCTGCAGTCAGCGCTAGAAAGGTAACTGTCATGTGTCACGCCATGCATCAACCGATGGAGCTTGTAGTGGAATGTAAGAAAAGCATACCACTGAAGAATAGCTTGGTCATCCCAGCCTCTGGCGTCTCGTTTAACAACAGATTCGGTGAATTGTGGATAGTTAAATGTCGCTGGGAACCGCAGATCCTTCCAAGACGCATGTGCGTAGCAAAAACTGAGCCGTTAATTGCAGAACATAGAAACCTCCCATGCTGAATCTGTGCGCAAAATTAGCGCTACCACTACGAGACAAGATCTTCTAACTCGACTATCAGCAGATCTCACTAAGGAACAACAGAAGTAGTCCAGTCAAATTGCAGATGTACCTTGCAAAAGGTGGGATAGAAGAGTTAATTTTTTCAACTCGTTCATATGGTTGGAAAGAAAATTTCGCTTGGGAAAACTTTCTGCAGTCAAAAAACTTGGAACATTTCGGCCTTTTTCCAGTTTTTTCAAAATATCTCAGTTTCATTTGCTCCTATCGCTTTTACGTCTATTTTATTTTTTAAAGAGCACAAAATTCTCTACAAATTTGATTCTTGCCATTTTTTTCTACCCCCAGTATCTAAGGCGCTACAGCCCCTAAAAAAATACCAATTATTCAAATTTTGAGCATAGTGGCAAGATACCTTATTTTTAACACTATTTTTTCTGTTTCTGTTTGTGTAGTATAAATACATAATACATCATGTTATATGTTGGAATTTACCACCTCACTTTCAGGTATTCAATTTCTCTGGATGCAACATGAGGATTGCTGGGCACCCAACTATTGCGATTCTTACATCACTACCTCAAGTTCACTATGGGGCACCTCTGCCCTGGTATTTGTAAAACTATAAATATAAAAATACATCATTAAGAGACATACACACACACACACACACACACACACACACACACATATATATATATATATATATATATATATATATATATATATATATTAAGTAGCTTTATTACAATTGAAATGCATTGTCAGTTACTAAAAAATGTTGACAGTTCTGGCTGTACAATACTTGTAATATCGCACTTTAGCGCACTTGAGACAGATATGAACATCACTTCAAACGTTTTGATGGGCCAGGTTCCTCAGTGTCACCAGAAATACCTTGAGTTACGGATTCAGGGTCTGTACATAGAGTTGATCCCAGATTGACCTCTTCTTTAAACAGCGAGTCAGCCTCAGCAAGTTCGTTGATATCGTCAGCGGTTTCCTCAACATCCTCCATAACATCTTCTTCACTGTCTTCATATAAAAATTTTGGCACGTTCTCACCGTTGACCCCAATACATTTCTTACAAATTGAAGAACATTTCAAACCCGCTTTTCTGCAGGAGCACGCTCCGCCACAGTTCAGCTTGCCTGAGCATGAAACAATGTGAAGAAGTGCTTCAGGTGCTGGATCTTGGCTCATAACAACGGCTATTGGACCGTGGTCACTGTAATTCCAGCCCCATTTCTCAGGAGGTTTCCAGTTTCCCATCTAACTTTGGATTTGTTGGTAAGTCCGCAACGAATGATGTGCAGCATCTTGTGTAGGTGGCAACCGTGCAAGATTCTGTTTGTTTTTTGTGGCAGACTTGGCGAATAGCTGGTACCGCAATTGGTCTAGTGTGTGGGAATTGCTGACACCTCCACTGTACAATGCGATAGTAACCTGTTCTCCTGCTGTTATTATTTCTACACCGGTAGCATGTGGTTTATTGAACGAGCAAAGGGCTGAGGTTAGGTGTTCATTTTTCGCAACAACGTTGCAGCACTTAATTTTTCCTGGACCATAAATAGCGGATGTTGTATCACATCCGCTAAAGGCGTAAGTGAACAGAATATATTCACTGCCAAACTTGTAAGCTGCAGTGGAAAACCACTTGTCTTCTGCATTTCTTCTTCCTGGCTTTAAGAAAAATAAGTTTTCAATGCCTTGCCCCAAACCGCTGATGAGCACAAGCAGGTCAACATCTTCTCCTACAATGACAACACATCCAAAACCTTTGGTTCTTGAAATGGCAGATGTTACAATCTTAACGTCATCATCTTCTTGTGCCTGGAGCAATTCAGTGCTACACTCCAGAAATTTCTTTTTAAGAAGTGTGATCAAACGCATCTTGTTTCGTTCGTTGTACAAGAACTTGTCCTGTGGGACTTGGTTCATCATCTCTGATTCAACCACAACGTCAACCGAAGAAAATTTTTTGGACCTACGAATCCTCTCAGCACTCTTTGTACTACATTTGTCTCCCTCACATGGATACCCATTAAATACAATAGCAAATTGAGATCCAAAATGACGTTGCAGGTAAGAAACATAGCTTTGGGCTATTGACTTGAAGCAAACATTTCGAGTCCAAGTCACTTTGTGGATAAGGTACCCTCCATCAATGACAAAAAATTTACTCGGTCCACCTGACTTCACATCTTCCACTGGAACGAAGGCCAACGAATAAATACGCTTTTGTCCGCTAAAGAACAATTCCTACATACTTTTTCTTATAACTGATCATTAACGTCAATCAACTGTAGAAACTGTACGGCACCTGCATGCAATCGTATTACATATTGTAACACAAAAAAATTTCACGCAATCCGACGTGAATGTCTTCGTAGTTACTGAATATGATGCTGTTTGTCCTGGCCTTGCAACAGAGTGAGATGGCAAGTTCCAATGAATAACATGATGAGTAATATGTTTATACTACACAAACAGAAATTGAAATAACAGTGTTCAAAAATTAGGTAATTTGCCACTTTGGTCGAAATTTGAAAAAAATGGTATTTTTTGACGTGCTGTAGCGCCTTAGATACTGGCAGTAGAAAAAATGGTAGGAATCAAATTTGTAGAGAATTTTGTGCTCTTTAAAAAAGAAAATAGACGTCAAAGCGATAGCAGCTAATGAAACTGAGATATTTTGAAAAAACTGAAAAAAGTCCGAAATTTTCGAAATTCTTTGACTGCAGAAAGTTTTCCCAAGAGAAATTTTGTTAGAAAAACTTCGTGTTCTAACCTTTCCAACAATATGAACGAGTTAAAAAAATAAAATCTTCTACCCCACCTTTTGCCGGGTACAGGCTGGACTAAAGAAGCTACTTGCCATTCTTCTAGAGTTCTCTGAATGCTTCAATACACAGGTGAAGAGCAAATTAGACAAATCGACGGTGAAGCACCGGATTAGCACTGGAGACCATCAACCAATAAGCCAGGGAGCATACCGTCTGTCAGCAACGGAAAGTCGAATAATTCGCGACGAGGTAGAGAAAATGATGAATAATGACATCATTCAGCCTTCACAGAGCCCATGGTCGTCACCAGTGGTTCTCTTTAGGAAGAAGGATGGCAGTTGGCGCTTTTATGTTACTTACAGGTAGCTTAATAAGATAAGTAGAAAGGACGTTTACCCTCTTCCACGAATTGACAATACACTAAATTGTCTTAAGGGGACAACCATGGACATGTACTCGGGACATTGGCAAATCGAAGTAGATGAGGCTGATCGTGAGAAAACTGCAATCACCACCCCTGAGGGCCTGTATGAGTTTAAGGTAATGCCGTTTGGTTTGCATAATGCACTAGCAACTTTTGAACGAATGATGGATAATCTTCCAAGACACCTGAAGTGGACGATTTGTCTTTGTTATTTAGATGACATTATGGTGTTCTCAGAGACATTTGATGAACACATAAAGGAACTGAGGGCCGTTCTTAAGTCTATCCAACAACTCGGACTGAAACTTAATCCAAGAAAGTGTCTCTCTGCAGCAAAAGAAATGAAAATACTTAAGCGCCTGGTGTCAAACGAAGCTGTGCGGCCAGACCCAGAAAAGGTGAGAGCTATAACGGAATTTCCTATTCCTATAAGTATTAGAGATGTGAGAAGCTTCCTCGTATTGTGTTCTTATTACCGTTGTTTTATCAAGGACTCTTTTATCAAAGCCAGGCCACTCTAAGTGTTGTTAAAGCCGATGCTAAATTTATCTGGGGTGTTCCTCAACAAGATTCTTTCGATGTGCTGCGAAAAGCTGTGACGACTGACCCTGTACTTGGTCTGTATGATGAGAGAGCAGCTACAGAACTACACACAGATGCCAGTGGGTATGGGATCGGTGCTGTTCTGGTGCAGATTTCGGATGGAAAACAGAAGGTTATAGCCTATGCTTCCATGACACTTAGAAAAGCCGAGAGAAACTACTCAACTACAGAAAGAGAATATCTTGCTGTAGTGCAAATTTCGACAGTATCTCTATGGAAGGCCTTTCACAGTTGTTACAGACCGTCATTCACTTTGTTGGCTGACAGGTCTTAAGGATCTAACAGGACGACTCGCCAGGTGGGCACTACGTCTTCAAAAGTATGACATTACCATAGTGTACAAAAGTGGAAGAAAACACCAAGATGACGACTGTCTCTCAAGAAACCCTGTGCAAGACCATCAAGACTTTGATGAACATAGTGACTCTCTCGCTGCACTCCAGGATCTCTCTGCTTAGCAGAAGAAGGACGCCAAGATATCTCAAATTATGCTTGCCTTAAATAGTTCAGAGGATGTGAAACGACAATACAAGGTAATTAATGGATTACTTTGCAAGAAAAACTTTGATCGGTTTGGAAAGAGGTGGCTACCAGTGATTCCTAAACACATGCGCTTAGATGTTCTATAGATATTTCATGACACACCTGAGACCGGACATTTAGGATTTATTAAGACATACGGTAGGATTCGCAAGAGATTTTTCTGGCCAGGTTTATTTAGCTGTGTCCGTCACTATGTGTCGCACTGTCGAGAGGAGAAAGGCAGTTCCTTAGAAATCACCTGGCCGACTCATACAAATTCCACCAGCCGAAACCCCTTTCCAGCGTGTTGGGATTGACCTCCTCAGACGATTTCCAACGTCTGCTAATGGCAATAGATGGATTATTGTTTGCGCTGATTATCTGACGCGCCGCGCGGGATTAGCCGAGCGGTCTAAGGGCGCTGCAGTCAAGGACTGTGCGGCTGGGCCCGGCGGAGGTTGGAGTCCTCCCTCGGGCATGGGTGTGTGTGTTTGTCCTTAGGATAATTTAGGTTATGTAGTGTGTAAGCTTAGGGACTGATGACCTTAGCAGTTAAGTCCCATAAGATTTCACACACATTTGAACATCTGACGCGCTATGCCATTAAAAAAGCCGTGAAAACAGCCGAAGCATTCGAGGTAGCCAAATTCATCGTAGAAGAGATTGTATTAAAACACGGTGCCCCTAAGTCGTTAATTACGGATCGAGGGAAAGTTTTTCAATCGAATCTTGTCACAGAGATAATCCGTCGGTGCAACATTACTCTTCACATGACGGTTGCCTACCATCCGCAAACTAACGTGCTTACTAAACGCCTTAATAAGACCTTGGCCAACATGCTTTCAATGTTCGTCAGTGTTGAGCAGAGCAACTGGGATGAGGTGCTACCTTTCGTGACGTTTGCCTACAACATCGCCAAACAAGACGCAACAGGATTTACGCCATTTTTTCCTGGTGCATGGGCGTGAGGCGACGACGACGATGGACGATGTGTTTCTGTTACATCCTGATGACATGGACGACGACTACATCGGCAGCGTGTGAACCAGAGCTGAGTGAACTCGGCAGTTAGCTCGACTCCACACGCTGCGGACTCAGGAAAACGATCGCCGAAGGAATGACGCGAGCCACCGCCCTGTTGCCTACCAGACTGATGACCTCGACTGGATCTTCACTCCTGTTCGGAAGGTTGGTCTCTCTGAGAAGCTCCTCACGCGCTACTTTGGACCTTATAAGGTTATAAGACAGTTGTCTGATGTTGCTTATGAAGTTGAAGATTTCGACCCCGACATAAGACGACGAGAGATCAGAGATACGGTCCACGTCCTTCGAGTGAAACCCTATAAGGATCCTGTAACCAGGGTAAATTCAAAGCTCCAGCGACAGGCAACAAGCGGAAAGGTAACGAAGAACGTAGTGGCAAGGGAAGTTCTAAGAAGATCACCGCCGGGGTGAACATCAGTCATCGGGAGTCGGAGTATGCTGGTCCGATGACTCGTTCCCGGACTAACAAGACTTAATACCGAGACGTTATTCTCTTAAGGAGGGAGCAATGTCGCAGAAGAAAGTGAGTAGCACAGTTGACGTAGTGTAGTGGTTATGATACTACACTGTAGCATGGAGGGTCGTGAGTTCAAAGCTCGTACCATAACAACAGCTACTAACGCACGTAGGTTTTAAACGCTGTATTTGTGTAGTTTCTGTTCGTAAGTCCTGAACTTGTCTCTCACAAAAGTAAATTTAAAAAGGACAAATAGGATTACTTAACTCCTTTCCGATCGGTACCGCAACATACTCTCATGGACCTTGTCGTGATCACATGACGTTTCACATGGCGCACACAATGTCTCCCACTTGGCAAAGGAACCGTTGTACGCATTATTGGTTGTGGAACAAAAGTCTGAACAACTACTCTCAGCTATCATTCAACGAATCTGGAAAGCCAAATCCTGTCTTGTTGTGAAAGTGACAAATGGTTCAAAGGGCTCTGAGCACTATGGGACTTAACATCTGTGGTCATCAGTCCCCTAGAACTTAGAACTACTTAAACCTAAGGAACCTAATGACATCACACACATCCATGCCCGAGGCAGGATTCGAACCTGCGACCGTAGCAGTCGCGCGGTTCCGGACTGAGCGCCTGAACCGCTAGACCACCGCGGCTGGCTGTGAAAGTGACCTTGGTGAAATATTTCACTATTGTCACGACCGTGTTCTGTGTATTGGTCTCTAGACCTTTCCACAGTACAGAAGCAGGTGGGCACCTCTCACCACTCCCGACGAATTCTGTCTACTCTGTAAAACTATTCACTACAAACAACAAAACTATTCATTACAGCCCCACAATCCGCAATTCTGTGCAATTTTTTTTATAGATGAGCAGATCTTCGGCATACAGAGACGTCAACCACTTACTTTACTTTCAGTTTTCCTAACGATTTTGTCATCTCATTCCGTGTTTCATTTGTGAACTATTTTTGGTATCGTCTCTCATTTTTACCGGTACATACCAACAATTTGAGGGTAAATACGTCATATTGGCGAGTTGGCGACAATTTCTATCGGTTCCCTGAATGAAGGAAAATCACTTGAAAGTAAGGTAAGACAATGTTAGCTTGTACAAAAACATCTATATGGTTTCCGCTTTGGCCGGCCAGGGTGGCCGAGTGGTTCTAGGCGCTACAGTCTGGAATCGCGCGACCGCTACGGTCGCAGGTTCGAATCGTGCCTCGGGCTTGGATGTGTGTGATGTCCTTAGGTTAGTTAGGTTTAAGTAGTTCTAAGTTCTATGGGACTGATGAGCTTAGCAGTTAAGTCCCATAGTGCTCAGAGCCATTTTTGTTCCTGCTTTGTGGTTTCCAGCTTTTATGTCTAGCAGATCGCCTTCACATTGGCGAAAGAGCTCCATTATCACCGATTGATTTAGTATATATCAGTAGGTATCCTTAATTAATAGACACTAACCAACAGTTGCACTCAAACACAGACAACAGCCTAGCCGTACCACGATTGCACTGGCATAAGGTCCTGACGCGATGGCGGACCCTTTCTGGGAAGAAGGTGAATGTCTGGTGTCTTCTAAAAATGCCCTGGCAGCGCAGGAAGCGTGGGAGTGAGTGCGGGCCCTTCAGCGCAGCATTACAGCTTAACGCGACACGTGTTTGTTTAAGTACCCAGGAGGCGAGCTCTTGTAGCGGACGCACCAGCGGAGCCAGTCTGCAGAAGAGCTCGTGAGCTCCGCAGTGGGGGGCAGTCTTAATGATGGACGTGCTCCACTCCACCTGCAGCGCTCTGCAGTACGCTAAACATGCTACGTTTAATGTACGGTGCTATCCGGTTCGGACGTCAGTAACGGAGCCTACATAGCCACGACAGATTCGGAGGCCCAACATTTGAAGGTGGGCTGTAAGAGACTTTGTGTCATTTACCATCCATGGGCTATGTTGATCTCATATGACCGACTAGGTTTAATAGTGCCCAGTTTAGTACCATAAAGCAGGGAGACAGATCTGTAGAGTAATAAAAAGTGGGCTGGGGAAAACGGGAGGTAACAGCGTATTAGATTTCATGCTGACTTCAGTATTCAACAAAAAGAACTCTGATCGTTCCGCGTTGTACTGGGCACGTGGTGAGGATGTACCTTGAGAACTTCTAGGGGAGAAAAGCAGCGCAGCTACTCATATTCTGTGGGCTCCAGCTTGTTAACCATGGGACTCATCGTCGACAATGATGGACTATAACAGCGATTACCCCAACCACAGTGCTACAAATCGCACACAAAATTGCATCTTGAACTACAGCAACCGCTGAGCAACCTCGCTATCCGGAATCACCTTCTCGCTTTGAAGTATGAAAGTTACCGCCCCTCACCGATACCTCAGTTCATCGCATATTACGGAGTGCAGAGATTAACCTTGGCCCAGGGACACGCGAAGGTTGGAAGAAGGTCTCCTGGCTGATGGGTCGTGGTAAATGTTGGTGCCCCATTGGTACGCATTTCGTTAGCCTATAGGGTACCTTTCCAGAAGGATGTCGAGGTTTTCTCGTGTTGGGAATATTTACATGAGACGAAATCAGCCCTCTTGACACGTCTACCTTCTTCTCTCACCATCAAAATGTCCTTATTTTTTGCCGCTGCGGTCGCAGGTTCGAATCCTGCCTCGGACATGGATGTGTGTGATGTCGTTAGGTTAGTTAGGTTTAAGTAGTTCTAAGTTCTATGGGGACTGATGAGCTTAGCAGTTAAGTCCCATAGTGCTCAGAGCCATTTTTTTTGTCCTTCTTTTTGTCATCACCCTTCTAACTGATTTGATACCGCCCGCCACGAATTCTTCTCCTGTGCTAACCTCTTCATATCACAGCAGAACTTGCACCCTATGTCCTCAATTATTTGTTGATTGGATTCAAATCTCTGTCTTACTCATTAGATCCAGAAGATCCTGTAATTCTTTTTCACTTTCACTGATGATAACGATATCATCAGTGAATCTCATCATTGATATAACAACCTAATATATGCATGTGCTTCCACTTGTTTGCCCACAATATCCCGCTGTACAAAGTGTAAGCTAACGCAACACCATCTCGCTCGCAGATCGTATGAAAAGGGATTGAGGAACACTTCACATTCACACCTACGCTTGCGTGACACCACAGGTTACACGCCACATGATCCTATGTCTCCTGTGTACATATGGGGTGCCATCGACCGAGATGTTTGTGGTTTGGAATCAGCTCAGACTAATGTCTAGGAGATATGAATCACAATTGAGTGATCATGGATTAAAGTGGCTTCAAACCGATTTATGTGTCGTCTGAGTTCTGTCTGCATGAAAAAGAATGACCATTACATTATTAATTTGGTGTTCGTATTTCAAACGCTCATTAGTGTAACAATGGAATGGAATATATGTCATCTCTACATTCTCGATTCCATAGATTACATTTTTCGGAAACTTTTCCTGATTATTTGGTTTCGTTATTTACCATGGCTTCCATATCATAAAATATAGCTAAAGATGTCACCAACAAAACAGAGACTATCAATTGTCTTACTTGCTGACATTCAAAATATTTTCACTAACGACTTAATTCTCTGAGCCATGGCAGCAGTGCTCTGTTTCCAATAAAAAAATACCCACTGAAATGTTTCCAGGAAATAGCGCCCGAGATTTTTACGATGTATCGGATAAAGTGAGGGCGTGTTCAGACAGTATTCAGGATTTACAGTTTCTATTCGAGTTATTTTTCTATTGTATTGTCTGGTTTCCTGTTTTTCCGTCTTCAGTGTTATGTTTCATGTTTGGAAATAATAATGTATTCCTTGTACAGCTCGTATACGTAGAGACTGCAGAAAGGAAGTCCTACGTTTCGACCCACGCTCAGACCATTGCGCAGCAAGAGTGGTATAAAGTCAGAATTGAGTACATGTTATCTGCTTCCTGCAGACGCAGTTACGCCGTGGTAAGGGTAACAGGTGCATAACAGTCTGAAATTAAGAGCTGAACTACTGGAAACGGGCTCCAAAGTTGAGGTACACGGGAAAGTACTATTTTTGTTGCTTAAACTTCTAAATTTCACACGGTCTCACCGTCAAATTCTGGCTGTATATGGACCAAATGGAGCATCACGTCCAGCAGTAGTGAAATGAGGCGAAAAATTGACCAAGATCTCTCAGATGTGGATGATGGAGATCATGAAGTCCAGATCCTGCACCATGCGTCTTCCATCTTTTCGGAAAGCTAAACGAACATATGGGGGAAATAGGTTTCCCACCTAAACGAACACAGCAGCTTTCGAATGGCTCCGTCGTCAAGGAGCTGGTTTTTATGGTGGAGGAATTTAACGACTGGTAGAATTTTCTTTACAGAGAACTGACGATCATGGTGAAAAATAGTGTCTTGTACATGCGTCACTTTTACGTGTTCTGCAACTTTCAATAAAATTTACTTGTCCTAACATGTATAACTTACATTTTTGGGTTTTTATCGTGGAGGAATTTAACGACTGGTAGAATTTTCTTTACAGAGAATTGACGATCATGGTGAAAAATAGTGTCTTGTACATGCGTCACTTTTACGTGTTCTGCAACTTTCAATAAAATTTACTTGTCCTAACATGTATAACTTACATTTTTGAAGCCCCCTCAGACGTCGGTTTGATAATAGGTCTTTAAACTTGAAGTAACACATGAGGTACATTCTGTATTAGGCCATACATCCATGCTCACAGCAGTTGCAGTTTAGTCAAGATTAAAAGTTTCAGTATACATGGACTTTCATCTCCTTACTGAAGTAGTTGTCAAGGAGGGCTTCTGCATCACAAAACACTCCAGAGGTACTCAAGAGGGTCAGTAATAAGATAAGGCTGTAATTGACAAGTAGTAGTTATCCAATGCTTGTTCATCCAAGATAACGATCTTGTATGAGGGGCACTGAAAAGATAACGGGGTATCAGGTTACACTTTCAGGTTACGCACTGGGGCTAGTTACATTCGAGGTCATTCCTGCACTTCCAATCCTCCCCTCCCTCTTTGTGGAGTTACTAGCACATATATGTGGTTCATCGACGGTCATCCATGGGAACCTCCATCCTCTCCCGTCTCTCTCCTATGACTATGTGGTACATTCGACGTCATCCACAGGAATCTCCATACCCTCCACTTCCCCTCCTACTTGTTTGCCTTACGCAAATGGACTGCTTCTGTTAAAGGTGATGAAACAACGTAATACTGGTAATGTGATCTTATGTCATATAAAATTGGCAGAAAGCCCTCCCCATTTCTCAGCCAATAGGAGCACAATAAACTGGTAGGAAACCACTTCCCACCTCCGGGACCAGTAAGATCCAAGCTCCCCCTCCCCCTCCTCATCCTTTATAAAAAAACAGACACCGTCTAAGAGGGCGTTGAAGGCCCAACGGCACTGACCGGCCACCAAGTCATCCTCAGCCTTAGGCGCCATCGAATGCAGATACGGAGGGACATGTGGTCAGCGCACCACTCCTCATCCTTTATAACTGGTTCAGTTGTATAGACCTCTTCATCCAAGGTCTGTGCATCTTGGAGAGACGTTGAGGCTTGATACGGACGAATTATTGTTAACAACATTCCTATAGCGAAAAGATTTGCAAAAATAACAGCCATGAAAATAAATTAATTATTTCCAATTAATAATTTTTAATACAGTTAGTTAGTGGTATTGTTTGCTTTTTATTAAGAATTTCTTCTTTTGTTAGTTAATTTCCAAAACTGTTTCTGATGACATATATATGTAGTGGTTTACTTACAATTCTTTTTTGTTTTATTTACAAAGCTGTTTGATTCTTATACGCAAAAATTTGCCAAGTTACGTTTTTGTTATATATATATATATATATATATATATATATATATATATATATATATATATATATATATATAGGGTGTTTCAAAAATGACCGGTATATTTGAAACGGCAATAAAAACTAAACGAGCAGCGATAGAAATACACCGTTTGTTGCAATATGCTTGGGACAACAGTACATTTTCAGGCAGACAAACTTTCGAAATTACAGTAGTTACAATTTTCAACAACAGATGGCGCTGCAAGTGATGTGAAAGATATAGAAGACAACGCAGTCTGTGGGTGCGCCATTCTGTACGTCGTCTTTCTGCTGTAAGCGTGTGCTGTTCACAACGTGCACGTGTGCTGTAGACAACATGGTTTATTCCTTAGAAGAGAGGATTTTTCTGGTGTTGGAATTCCACCGCCTAGAACACAGTGTTGTTGCAACAAGACGAAGTTTTCAACGGAGGTTTAATGTAACCAAAGGACCGAAAAGCGATACAATAAAGGATCTGTTTGAAAAATTTCAACGGACTGGGAACGTGACGGATGAACGTGCTGGAAAGGTAGGGCGATCGCGTACGGCAACCACAGAGGGCAACGCGCAGCTAGTGCAGCAGGTGATCCAACAGCGGCCTCGGGTTTCCGTTCGCCGTGTTGCAGCTGCGGTCCAAATGACGCCAACGTCCACGTATCGTCTCATGCGCCAGAGTTTACATCTCTATCCATACAAAATTCAAACGCGGCAACCCCTCAGCGCCACTACCATTGCTGCACGAGAGACATTCGCTAACGATATAGTGCACAGGATTGATGACGGCGATATGCATGTGGGCAGCATTTGGTTTACTGACGAAGCTTATTTTTACCTGGATGGCTTCGTCAACAAACTGAACTGGCGCATGTGGGGAACCGAAAAGCCCCATGTTGCAGTCCCATCGTCCCTGCATCCTCAAAAAGTACTCGTCTGGGCCGCCATTTCTTCCAAAGGATTCATTGGCCCGTTTTTCATATCCGAAACGATTACTGCATCACGCTATCTGGACATTCTTCGTGAATTTGTGGCGGTACAAACTGCCTTAGACGACACTGCGAACACCTCGTGGTTTATGCAAGATGGTGCCCGGCCACATCCCACGGCCGACGTCTTTAATTTCCTGAATGAATATGTCGATGATCGTGTGATTGCTTTGGGCTATCCGAAACATACAGGAGGCGGCGTGGATTGGCCTCCCTATTCGCCAGACATGAACCCCTGTGGCTTCTTTCTGTGGGGACACTTGAAAGACCAGGTGTACCGTCAGAATCCAGAAACAATTGAACAGCTGAAGCAGTACATCTCATCTGCATGTGAAGCCATTCCGCCAGACACGTTGTCAAGGGTTTCGGGTAATTTCCTTCAGAGACTACGCCATATTATTGCTACGTATGGTGGATTTGTGGAAAATATCGTACTATAGAGTTTCCCAGACCGCAGCGCCATCTGTTGTTGAAAATTGTAACTACTGTAATTTCGAAAGTTTGTCTGCCTGAAAATGTACTGTTGTCCCAAGCATATTGCAACAAACGGTGTTTTTCTATCGCTGCTCGTTTAGTTTTTATTGCCGTTTCAAATATACCGGTCATTTTTGAAACACCCTATATATATATATATATTGGTTTCTTTACAAAGCGATTATTTTTTCTGATGCATCATATACATTACCAATACTACCACGCAGTGGTTAGCACAATGGACTCACATTTTGGAGGACGACGGTTCAAACCCACGTACGGCCATCCAGATTTAGGTTTTCCGTAATGTACCTAACTCGTGTCAGGCAAATGCTGGGATGATTCTGATTTTCTTCCCCATCCTTGATAGAATCCAAGCTTGTGCGTATGTCTAATGACCTCGATGTCGATGGGACATTGAACCCAATCTTTCTTCCTTCCTTCCAATACTATCGCGTACCCTAAAAACGTAATTTTTCTAATTTTACATACAATATTTGCGTTTCCATCAGTTTCTTTCTCATTATTCTGTCTACAGTATTTACACTTTGCTTCTGGTCATTACCTATACAGTATCCACATTATAATCGCTGTTCATTATATATTTGGGTCAAAATGGTTCAAATGGCTCTAAGCACTATGGAACTTCACGTCTGAGATCATCAGTCCCCTAGACCTAGATCTACTTAAAACTAACTAACCTAAGGACATCACACACATCCATGCCCGAGGCAGGATTCGAACCTGCGACCGTAGCAGCAGCGCGGTTCCGGACTGAAGCGCCTAGAACCGCTCGGCCACAGCGGCCGGCTGCATATATATGGGAACAATAGACTAGTACGGGAAGAAATACTACACACACACACGCACACATTTATGACAAATGGTTCATCCAACTATTTGCATACACTCACTCGCGCAAATACACTCCTGGAAATGGAAAAAAGAACACATTGACACCGGTGTGTCAGACCCACCATACTTGCTCCGGACACTGCGAGAGGGCTGTACAAGCAATGATCACACGCACGGCACAGCGGACACACCAGGAACCGCGGTGTTGGCCGTCGAATAGCGCTAGCTGCGCAGCATTTGTGCACCGCCGCCGTCAGTGTCAGCCAGTTTGCCGTGGCATATGGAGCTCCATCGCAGTCTTTAACACTGGTAGCATGCCGCGACAGCGTGGACGTGAACCGTATGTGCAGTTGACGGACTTTGAGCGAGGGCGTATAGTGGGCATGCGGGAGGCCGGGTGGACGTACCGCCGAATTGCTCAACACGTGGGGCGTGAGGTCTCCACAGTACATCGATGTTGTCGCCAGTGGTCGGCGGAAGGTGCACGTGCCCGTCGACCTGGGACCGGACCGCAGCGACGCACGGATGCACGCCAAGACCGTAGGATCCTACGCAGTGCCGTAGGGGACCGCACCGCCACTTCCCAGCAAATTAGGGACACTGTTGCTCCTGGGGTATCGGCGAGGACCATTCGCAACCGTCTCCATGAAGCTGGGCTACGGTCCCGCACACCGTTAGGCCGTCTTCCGCTCACGCCCCAACATCGTGCAGCCCGCCTCCAGTGGTGTCGCGACAGGCGTGAATGGAGGGACGAATGGAGACGTGTCGTCTTCAGCGATGAGAGTCGCTTCTGCCTTGGTGCCAATGATGGTCGTATGCGTGTTTGGCGCCGTGCAGGTGAGCGCCACAATCAGGACTGCATACGACCGAGGCACACAGGGCCAACACCCGGCATCATGGTGTGGGGAGCGATCTCCTACACTGGCCGTACACCACTGGTGATCGTCGAGGGGACACTGAATAGTGCACGGTACATCCAAACCGTCATCGAACCCATCGTTCTACCATTCCTAGGCCGGCAAGGGAACTTGCTGTTCCAACAGAACAATGTACGTCCGCATGTATCCCGTGCCACCCAACGTGCTCTAGAAGGTGTAAGTCAACTACCCTGGCCAGCAAGATCTCCGGATCTGTCCCCCATTGAGCATGTTTGGGACTGGATGAAGCGTCGTCTCACGCGGTCTGCACGTCCAGCACGAACGCTGGTCCAACTGAGGCGCCAGGTGGAAATGGCATGGCAAGCCGTTCCACAGGACTATATCCAGCATCTCTACGATCGTCTCCATGGGAGAATAGCAGCCTGCATTGCTGCGAAAGGTGGATATACACTGTACTAGTGCCGACATTGTGCATGCTCTGTTGCCTGTGTCTATGTGCCTGTGGTTCTGTCAGTGTGACCATGTGATGTATCTGACCCCAGGAATGTGTCAATAAAGTTTCCCCTTCCTGGGACAATGAATTCACGGTGTTCTTATTTCAATTTCCAGGAGTGTACACACACGCACACGTAAACGACCACTATTTACAAATAAATGAATACACAGTCACATACTCAGTCAATGAACACACAGTGTGAATACGATATGGTCCCAGTCCCATCCCCACAGATGAATCTCGTATGTATCTAATGGCCTCATTATCGAAAAACCATCTGGCGCACCATATGGGCTCAGTGCCAGCGCCCTCCAGCAGGCACCTCAGTAGTCTGAGCGTCTGAGACCGTACGCTGGACACCCTTAGGCCGCCTCTGGATGGCACCTACATCTCTGCTGTACGCATAAATTTTCGATCAGAGCCCCACAATATCCACACTGTGCGAACCATTCGCCTCGTCTTTCATCATGCTAAAAAATCTCTTTTTTTGCAGTGTTATTCCATAAGGATTATAGGACACATATCGGGTCGTGTCGAATTCTTCGAGGTCTGCTCTCCTTTACCCAAATGGCTCTGAGCACTATGGGACTTAACATCGGAGGTCATCAGTCCCCTAGAACTTAAAACCACTTAAACCTAACTAACCTAAAGACATCACACAGGTCCATGCCCGAGGCAGGATTCGAACCTGCGACCGTAGTGGTCGCGCGGTTCCAGACTGAAGCGCCTAGAACCGCTCGGCCACACCGGCCGGCAAACCTGTACCCATTCACTGGTTTCCACAATATTGCTGATTTGGTAATTCTTCCATTTTTCGTGTGCAGAACATGCCCCGCAGGTTTCAGTTTCCTTTCAACAACGATTCTGTGCAGGGTGGTTCCGCTTCTGACATCTGCATTAATGTCCGTATCATGACAGATAAGGCTGTCGATATACGAAAATCACTCAACATCTTGTAGTACTTTCTGTCGCAGTATAATTAGGGTCAGTAGATTTCCAAGTTTCATGCACATTGTGTTTGTCTTATCACCGTTACTTTTTAGCCCAAAAGAACGGCCCATTCCACCAACCTTGGCAGTCATTAGTTGTAAATTTAGTGGCATTTCTGCTAGAAGAACGATCTCATCAGCAAAATCCAGGTTCGTAAGCATAGACTGCTCATTCCGACGTATGATCATGTTGGAAGTGTTAGTTTTTCTTGTTATTAAAGCTGTGAGTAATATCAAAAGGAAAAAAAAAAACGTGCAGTAAGTGTTATATGTGGTATGAACTCAAGAACATCCTGTTTAGGGAACTAGGGATACTAACTACTGCTTCCCAATATATTTCTACATTAATGAAATTCGTCATTAAAAATATATCACCTTTCCAAACCAACAGCTCAGTTCATGGAATCAATACTAGAAATAAGAATAACCTTAAAGTCAAATACTCTTGTACAAAAAGGTGAGTATTATTCAGGAACACACATTTTCAATAACTTGCCAGCGCTCATGAATTTCTCCGTAGAACCAACTGATTTGTGTGTGTCTATATAAGTACAATATAACTTCTGCACAATTTCAGTGCAGTAATGTGTTCATTGTAAATAATTGTGTGTGTTTGTGTGTGTGTGTGTGTGTGTGTGTGTGTGTGTGTGTAAGTACAATATAACTTCTACACCATTTCAGCGCAGTAATGTGTTCATTGTAAATAAGTATTAAAGTAGTTCTATTACATGTTTATTGCCTTATAAATAAAAAACTCTTATTTTAAATTCAGTGCATTAGTGTTTGTAAAATGATTTTTTCATGTAGTGATCATTAAAAAAAATTACGATCATTCCACTTGGGACCAGTGGATTGGTACATTAGCTTATTTGTTTGAGTTGTAAATATTTGTCATGTATTATTGTTTTCTGACATGTTCTACATCCTGGAGGACTTCCTCACTGCCGGCCGCGGTGGTATAGCGGTTCAGGCGCTCAGTCCGGAACCGCGCGACTACTACGGTCGCTGGTTCGAATCCTGCCTCGGGCATGGATGTGTGTGATGTCCTTAGGCTAGTTAGGTTTAAGTTGTTCTAAGTTGTAGGGGACTGATGACCACAGATGTTAAGTCCCATAGTGCTCAGAGCCATTTTTTTGGAAATCCTCACTACGGATCGATTGGAATGAAAGTAAATCTAATCTAATGTAATCTAACAAATTGCAGTCTTGTCGGACACATGTTTTCAGGAATCTGACGATTTCAAAATCGTCCTGCCAGGGTCGTAACAGGTCAGTATGATCTATGCAAAAGTGTATTAGAAATGCCCGTGGAACTTCCATGGGATTTTTTGGGAAGAATGGCTGCGTTTTCCTCACGGAACTCCGTTGGGTAAATTGAGAGAACCGGAATTTAAGAAACGGTACTGAGCCGTGTGGCTCGAAAAAAATGGTTCAAATGGCTCTGAGCACTATGGGACTTTACATCTTAGGTCATCAGTCCCCTAGAACTTCTTAAACCTAACTAACCTAAGGACATCACACAACACCCAGCCAACACGAGGCAGAGAAAATCCCTGACCCCGCCGGGAATCGAACCCGGGAACCCGGGCGTGGGAAGCGAGAACGCTACCGCACGACCACGAGATGCGGGCGTGTGGCTCGATCAGCGATATTCCCGCCACCGGTATGGGTCATCCGGCGGTGTGCGCAGAGCGCGCGGTGGCGCAACGTACCGGGCCGATCGGGAGCGAGGGGTAAGCTCTAACTAGTAGGGAGCTTTTTGCTTTGGGACGCCGAGCAGTAACGTCGTTTGGGAAGTCTGGCAGACAGTACAGGCGCCGGGTGAGGCAGCCGGAAGAGCACATCCAAAAGGGGTCGTTTACCCGGGTGACGGCACCGTAGCAAATATCGCCGGCGTGGAAGCAGTCACATTATTGGGAAGCCGTTGGTGTATTTCGCTTCCTGCATGTCTCCTGGCACCGGGATCTGCGGCGACTGGCTTCGTCGAACAAGCAAGAGGGTGAGGGCCTTGCTTGTGCTGTAAATTGAAGCCGGAATCGACTACTGGGTTCAGTGTTTTTGACTTTATTTTCTTGGCCGGCCGTTGCTACTCCTACTGTCCTTGAAAGTGTTAACTTCAACTTGCTTAGTACGCAAGGTTCTAGTGAGAGCTGTATGTGATGTGATGATTAACATTTACTGGGGCCTAGAGTGCTGATACATTCTGTTTGTAGATTGCTACTGTCAGCGTTAACAGCCATCGAAAACAGTTTGGCTGGTCCTTGTCTAAGTGCCGCTTGGTTGTTGTATTTGTATCACACGCCGGAGTTAAGAAGGCCACTTGCTATAGATACACACGATTGCAATAATATTACTGTTACGTATCTGTCTGAAGTGATAGTGTCTGAGAGACACGTGTCTAACTCTAAATGAGTAGTTTCATAAATTCTTACAAGTTGCTGAGAGGCCAGTTGTTATTGTGTGTTCAAATAGTTTGAAACTGATTCTATTAGTGAAAATACAAGAATTCCTTCAATGACAGTATGTGGATATGGTAATGAATTCTGATTTAGTCACAAATTTAAGTTTGGCTATTTGCTGTAAGTCATCTTGTGTTTTGCATCGGGGCGACAGATTATGTGATATAATGAATTAATGTGTTTCTAGGTACTTAAGGCAGCTGTCAGTCTGTTGTAGATACCAACTAGTTCTGGGATTTTTCGTGCCAATTTGAGGCCGTTGTTGCTCCCGTTTGGGGGTCCATGCCGAACCTGTATTTGAAACAGGTGAGTGGACGGGCGTCCGCTTCTGGGCGTAGATTGTTGAATCCCACGAGGTTTCTTGGTAACAAGAAATTTTATATTTTATATCCGCTTCTGGGCGTAGATTGTTGAATCCCACGAGGTTTCTTGGTAACAAGAAATTTTATGTTTTATATCCTACATTGTAGGGTGCCTGCTATTTAAGTAACGTGGTTGTGTGCCATGGTATCTGATTTGTTGTTGCCTGTACTCTGAATTACTTTGGTAATTCCAATCACTGCAGTAACGAAAAACTACATTTCCTCGTTAAATGGTAGTAAATTCTTCTTCAGGTTGATCATAGTTTTTCAGTAAATTTTTAGTTCATTTCACAAAATGTGTAATAGACCATAAGTGCCGTGGTTTATGAATATGTAAATTTTGAAGTAAATTGCTCTCACCTAAATGGTAATTTTAAAAATGTGTTTGGTTTTGTTATTTGTCTTGTGTAAATGTGCAAAATAAGGGTTCAGTGCACCTGTCGATGGCGATGGCCTGATGTCATTTGGTCCAGTCCTACTAGCCCATATCCTATTGGGCTGAGCTTTCGTCGTTGTGTAAAAGATGGATTCCATGCTGTGCTGACACATCAAGTTCGCTGTCAATGTCGTTTATCTAATTAGGAGGCCATGAGAATAAGGTAAGGTGTAGGATGGGTACAGATGCATTTGGACAACTCGGTCATGGACTGTGCGACTGGTCCCGGCGGAGGTTCGAGTCCTCCTTCGGGCATGGGTGTGTGTGTGTTTGTCCTTAGGATAATTTAGGTTAAGTAGTGTGTAAGCTTAGGGACTGATGACCTTAGCAGGTAATTCCCGTAATATTTCACACACATTTGAACAACTCAGTATGTGAATGCAGTGAAACATAAATATGCTAAAATTAATACTACGTACTCTTCGTCAACATTGTGCGGTGGTTTGAAGAGTATGTATGGTGATTAAGTTTAGCTGTTCACCTCAAATACATATTTCAGGAGCTCTTCCAGGAATCGTTAATTTAGTCTTCGTTCAGATGGTTGGCTCTGAGCACTATAGGACTCAACAACTGAGGTCATCAGTCCCTTAGAACTACTTAAACCTGACTAACCTAAGGACATCACACACATCCATGCCCCAGGCAGGATTCGAACCTGCGGCCGTAGCGGTCTCGCGGTTCCAGACTGAAGCGCCTAGAACCGCTCGGCCACTCCGGCCGGCCTTCGTTCAGAGAGATTGAAAGATAGTCCCCACTAAATGAGGATTAGTTTCTTGTTGAAGCTACATTAGTTACAGAGATATCGGGCAGAATTTCGTTTTCCACATAGCGGTATAGTAAATTTTACGCATGGTACCTTAGAGGGCAAACACCTAAGTTCAACCACGTTTGTCCTCGAATTCCAGTACGTAGTTTAGGAGAAATCACAATATTTCTAACGTAGGATTAATCCGTTTTGAACATCGAATCAAAAGCGATCGTATGAGGGAGTTCGTGATATCGTACAGAAATAGGGGAATACGTTAAATCGGATAAGGACGAAATGGAGTACGGTACCAACACAAAGACAGTCTAGTTCTCGTGTATCCAATTTGTAATTACTGTGAAAAAAATGTTTTTCTAAAATTAAAGTACTTCCATTTCGAAAATGCAGAAGGAACGCGAAGAGAATATTTGAGATGTAGGCACAAACGTATCCTGAGAACCGATACTTCACAAAAATGACGGTTAAGAGAAAGTGCTAAAACTTTTTTATTGAAAGGGAGCTGAATTGACACGTAAAAAGTAAAGAGCAAGCCTGAAACCAGAGGAGCGAATATTTTGGTAGCTGTTGCTCATCATCCTTGTGGCAGCTACACAACAAATAGTGGTTCCTATGAAGTATGTAAGTCACGACTTCCAGAATGAGATTTTCACCCTGCAGCGGAGTGTGCGCTGATATGAAACTTCCTGGCAGATTAAAACTGTGTGCCGGATCGAGTACCCGAACTCGGGACCTGTGTCTTTCACGGGCAAGTGCTCTACCAACTGAGCTACCCAAGCACGACTCACGCCCCGTCCTCACAGCTTTACTTCTGCCAGTACCTCGTCTCCTACCTTCCAACAGGTGCCGAGTTCGAGTCACGGTCCGGCACACAGTTCTAATCTGCCAGGAAGTTTCAAGTCCAGAGCTGTTCACAATTCTCCCGCAACCAGCTTCTATTCGTTGCTCTAGTCTTCAGTCCGAAGACTGGTTTAATGCAGCTCTCAATGCTACTCTATCTTGTGGGAGGCTCTTCATCTCCGAATAACTACTGCAGCCTACATATTTCTAAATCTGCTTACTGTATTCATCTCTTGGTTTCCCCCTAGGATTTTTACGACCCACACTTCCCTCTAGTAATAAATGGACGATCCCTTGCTGTCTCAGAATGTGTCTAATCAACCGAAACCTTCTTTTGGTCAAGTTCTGCCAGAAATTCGTTATCTCCCCAAGTCTGTTCAGCACCGCCTCGTTACTTACGTGATCGACCCATCTAATCATCAGCATTCTTCGGTGGTACCACACTTCGAAAGCTACTACTCTGTTTTATCCAAACTGTTTATTATCCATGTTTCACTACAGTACATTGCTACGCTCCATACAAATACTTTAAGTCTTCCTGAAACTTAAATCTGTACTCGACGTAAACAAATTTCTCTTTATCAGAAAATTCTTTCTTGCCACTGCCAGTCTACATTCTATATCCTCTCTAATTCGGCTATCATCAGTTATTTGTTTGCGGAGCGGAGTGGCCGCGTGGTTTGAGGCGCCATGTCACGGACCGAGCAGCCCCTGCTGCCGGAGGTTCGAGTCATCTCTCAGGCATTGGTTTGTCTGTGTTGTTCTTAGCATAAGTTAGTTTGAGTTAAATTAGTGTGTAAGCCTAGGGACCGATGACCTAAGCAATTTTTTCCCTTAGAAATGGTCCAAATGGCTCTGGCCACTATGGGACTTAACATCTATGGTCGTCAGTCCCCTAGAACTTAGAACTACTTAAATCTAAGTAACCTAAGGACGTCACACAACACCAAGTCATCACGAGGCAGAGAAAATCCCTGACCCCGCCTGGAATCGAACCCGGGAACCCGGGCGTGGGAAGCGAGAACGCTACCGCACGGCCACGAGCTGCGGACCCCTTAGAAATTCACACACATATTTTAACATCAGTTATTTTGCTGCCCTAACAGCAAAACTCATCTACTACTTTAAGTGTCTTGTTTCCTAATCTGATTTCCTTAGCATCACCTAATTTAATTGGACTACACTCCGTTATTGTTGTTTAGCTTTTGGTGTTCATCTTATATCCTCGTTTCAAGACAGTATGTGTTCCGTTCAACTGCTCTTGGAAGTCCTTCGTTGACACTGACAGAATTACAACATAGTCGGATAACCTCAGTTTTTATTTCTTCTCCCTGAGCTTTAATTCCTTCTCCATATTTTTCTTTGGTTTCCTTTACTGGTTGTCCAGTGTACATACATCGGGATACGCTGTAACCGTGTCAAATTCTTCTCAACCACTGTTTCCTTTTTATGCCCCTCGACTTTTATGACTGCCGTCTGGGTTCTGTACGAGTCGTAAATCATTGCGGTCCTTGTATTTTACCTCTGCAACCTTCAGAATTTCGAAGAGTGCTCCAGTCAACATTATCAAAAGCTTTCTTTAAGTCCACAAATGCAATAAATGTAGGTTTGACTTTCCTTAACCTATCTTCTAAGATAAGTCGTGCCGTTGGTATTGTCTCACGTGTTCCTTCTTTTCTCCGAAATCCAAACTGCTCTTCCCGAGGTCAGCTTCTGACAGTTTTTCCATTCTTCTGTAAGGAATTCGTGTCAGTATTTTGCAACCGTGCCTTATTAAACTGTATACCATTGTAAACTCACATGCACCAACAAATGAAAAAAACAGAACACAAAAAGAACAAACAGAAATTTTTTGGCAGGAACTGTCAAACACCTTAGACCAGATTTCATCCAAAAACACAATAATATTGTTGGGAGACTTTAATGCTCAAATCGGCAAAGAACGTCATCACCAATCCACAGTAGGCAAATTCCCTGCACATAAAAGAACCAATGCAAATGGAGAAAGATTTATTAGTTTATGCAGAGAACATGACATAGTTCTAAAGTCAACATATTTCAAAAAACTCCCTAGAAAACAAACTATATGGGTATCCCGGAATCCAGTCTGTGGGGAGAAACAACTTGACCATGTTGCTATAAGCAGACTGTCTGCATCAGAGATACTCAATGTAAAAGTTGCTAAGAGTGCAAGTTTAGATTCAGATCACTATCTATCTGTCGTTAAATTCAAAATTAGACCAATATATAAAAGAAAGAGCGAAAATCAACCTAAAAAGTTTGACACTCAGAAATTAACCAAGGAACACAATTTCAGGACCCTTTTGGAAAAGACAACACCTAAAACATGGGAGCAACTTCAAAAAGATATGGTACGGACAGCAGAAGAAACCATTCTCCTTACCAAAAAATGGAAACATGCCTGGTGGAATGATGAGTGTGACAAACAAATCCTAACAAGACAACGAGCTTGGAACATTTGGAATGCCAACAAAAATGATAAAAATAGGAACTCCCTAAAAGAAACCCGGAAGCAAGCTTCAAAAGGCCTTAAAAAGATCCAAGTTCAATACATAAAAGACCAACTAGCATCAATAGACTCCAACTTCAAACAGAACAATGCTAGGGACTTTTACAAAACCTTCGAAAGTAACTTAAAGAAACACTCTCCTCCTAGTCTATTTTTCACGGACCCAAAAACGCAGAAAACTTCATACAATAGCATAGAGAACTGTAGAATACTTGCTGAATATTTTGAAGAACTACATAACTATTATCCACCGAAAGAAAAATTTAATTTCAATATTGTAAACCCAACACAACCAGACTCCAAGCCGCCAACCACAGAAGAAATAAAAGAAATCATAAAAGAGCTTAAAAGTAATAAAGCCCCTGGAGAGGATAATATAGTTGCTGAACTATGGAAGTACTCTAGTGACAACATGATACAGTGTCTATCAGAAATACTGAAAAGAAATCTGGACAACACACAGATTACCACCAGACTGGACATCTGCATTAATACATCCACTACACAAAAAAGGGAAGAAAACAGATCCTAGCAATTATAGGGGAACCTCGCTCTTACCAGTGACCTATAAGATCTTGTCTAAGGCGCTTTTACAAAGAGCAGAAGAGATACTTGACAAACAGCTAGGAGAGTATCAGGCTGGATTTAGGAAGGGAAGGTCATGTGCAGAACAAATACTAAATTTAAAGAACATAATAGAAATGAGGTAAATCAGGAACTTAAAATATGTAATTACTTTTGTGAATTTTAAAAAAGCCTATGATTCAATTGACAGAAATACACTGCTTGATATCTTAAAAGAATTTGGACTCGATGCTAAAACAACTGCAATAATTAAAGGTACTTTGACAAATACAAAATCGAAAGTAAAATTTAGGGGAGGGCTCTCAAAATCGTTTGAAATAAAGTCAGGTGTTCGACAGGGAGATGGTCTGTCACCTCTGCTTTTCAATTGTGTCTTGGAGAAGGTAGTTCGAGAATGGAGGAAGGCCATCAATACTAAAGGGATTCAACTAGGGAGAAATCCAAACAAGATCACTGTCGACTGTTTAGCCTTCGCAGATGACATGGAATTGATTACAGATTCACTAGACAATGCCCAAAAACAAATAAGAGAACTACAAAAACAAGCAGCCAAAGTAGGACTACAAATATCCTATGAAAAAACAAAGTTTATGATAAACATCTGTGATGCTGTAACTACGTAGGCTTTCCCGGCGTAATAAGTCTTGAAAGTCTTTTCGGGTGTGCTGCCGCATCCTAAAATCAACTTGACTCGATATTTCGGCGATCCAACTGTTCGCCATCTTCAGGGAATGCTGCTTCTGCTGATGAGTCCCGCTGAGAACTGACGCAAGATTGCAATTCGACGTCCTATATAGGCCACCGTTCAGTACACGGCGCATGTGCCGCCCATCACGGTTTCTGACTTCCAAAACAGGGAGGTGGCGCCGCCCTTAGTGAAACACTGCTGGCAACGATATATCGCAATCAAGGCCGCACCGAAGAACGTTCTGTTTTAATGCGAGATAATACAGGATTCCACGTTTTGCTAAGAGGAAACCCATTGTCCCTGTTGATTAAATTATCAGCCAACCTAATTTCGATCGCCTCTTTATACACGCTATTCCAAAAACCGGAAATGTTGGCAATTACAACAGTTTCCTCAAATTTCATTTTGTGTCTCTCATTCAGACAGTGTTCTGCTACGGCCGATTTTTCCGGCTGTTGTAGCCTCGTGTGACGGCGATGTTCCACACACCTGTCATGCACTGTGCGAATCGAACGGCCAACGCAAGCTTACCCACATTGACACGGGATTTTGTACACCCCGGGTTTCCTAAGTCCCAAATCATCCTTCACAGAGCCGAGCAGAGCCCTAATCTTAGAGGGTGGACGGAACACACTCTTAATGTTAAAACTCCTTAAAATTCGTCCAATCTTAAACGATAAGCCTCCAGCATAAGGAAGAAAGGCCACAGATCTATGTTCCTCTTCGGATACCTCCGGAGACGGTCCAAATTCCATAGCCCGACGAATCTGATTCTCGGTGAATCCATTTTCCTTAAAAACGGTCATCAAATGCTCAAGTTCTTGGGTTAAGCTGTCTGCTTCGGAAATGGCATATGCTCTCCGTACCAAAGTCCTAAGGACGCCACTACGTTGGTGTGGTGGATGACAACTCTTAGGGTGCAGATACAAATCTGTGTGTGTCGGCTTACGGTGAACGCTGTGTCCCAAAGTTCCATCTGGTTTTTTTTATAAACCATTTCGTCTAAAAATGGAAGCATCCCATCATTTTCAACCTCCATAGTAAATTTGATACGGGGATGAAGACAGTTGAAGTGGTCCAAAAACCTGTTAAGAGCATCACGTCCATTGACATTTGCTTCAGGGCTCTGGCAAAAACAAGAATAGGACAGTAACGGTTGGTAACTGGTGGATGACTTAGGTGGCTCGTACTTTGCCGTACAGATGGTGTGTCTGTGCGACTATTCCAAATTTTTAATTAGACTCTCTTCGCTGTGTTAGGTTGGACAGTCTCGATAACTGAACACAAATCCACATCATAACGCGATATCGCGCACTTAGTCGCAGCTACATACAGTTAAATAGCTATGCCTATGAACTTTGTCTTTCAGTGAGGAGTTTCTTATAATTAATCCTGTGCGGAAACAGAATTAGAATTTCTAAAAAGGCTCCGCAAATATTTGACGTGAACATATTGATTCAGAATATATAAGAGACCTATTTGAGTGCCTACAACTGCATATTAGCCCAAGAAATGTTTCATGTATTTCCAAGTGGTTATACTCATCAATACTAGATTTTTGTCTGAATTATCTAGGTATATGTTTACGTAGCCTTCATGCTAGTACTTTGTAAATAATGTCTCTGAGTTAATTGATAATACAGCTTACTTTCTGAAAAAAAAGATTCGTTCGACACGCTAGTTGGTACAGAACAAATCTTGTCTGTTACAATACTTTTTACTTGATATGCGAAGCGCAAATTCATTTAAACACGCACAAATTTTACACATGTCATACCAGTACTACGTAATTGTTCTTATTTTTATTTGACTGTTGGTGGAATATTTGAATGTATTGATATCGAATGTGCAACACTCACTACCCGTTAATCTCATTTCTCCCTGCAGGGCATCAGCGAGCGATAAATATTTCAGCTCCCCTGCTCCGAGCCTCAAACAGACGTCGTGTCGACAGCCAGCGCGAAAAAAAGTATGTTGCAGTAACACACAAACTTTCGTTTCGAATTGTGTATTTTCATTATTCATTTCGTAACTCCAGAACCAACTATTCCATTAGGCATGCACGAGTGCTGCTCATCATGACGTTCTCGATCTCCACTTTTGTGTCAAAAAAGGAAAAAAATACGTCACTAACAGACATTTTATTGTCATATGTAGGTAGTGACCTTTCATTACCGATGACGGAGTGAAGTAGGTATCAGTGAACGAAAACTCTGCCACTACTGTGGATATTCAAATAAGGCTCAATTAAGGACACTTTTTACCTCGTCTTCTACTCTATTTTCGACTTTGATGCAATAGAAAGACAGCTACGAATACACAACGAAAGGATGGAAAACTTTCAGTACTAGTTTACATTTAAAAGGAAAGAGATTTTTTAAATAAGAAATTTCGAGAAGGGGTTTGGCCACAGGTAGTAACTGGACAATCAGTCATCAATAATAGTCACAATCAATGTGTGATACTCTATTTTCAGTTTATAGCGCAGATTAGGAAAATCCATTAACGAGAGGCAGTCTTTGAATTTATGGTATCAGAAGAAATGTTATTTCACGTCATATTTGTTACGAAAATTGCACGCAGGAAGGGCGTTTTGACGCTATCCCTGTCGCAACGCTTTATGGTTCTTTGAATGGATTGTGTGGGTCACTTCGAATAAGTCAAAATAGCATGATAAATAAAAGCATTTATAGGAATGTGCTAGAGTTTGCAGGAATAACATTAACGAAACAGCTGTTTTCGGAACTCAGGAAATAAATGATTACAGTTGTCGGAGGGATTTATGGTGCAAATTTGTTTTATGTAAGACAGATGTCCCTTTAATAAGAACATTCTATTGCAGATCGTTAGTGATCCGTTATTGGCGCAGCAAGTAAACTGCAGTACCCTAGTCTAAGCGAATATTACCAATCAAATTAAAACTTGTGCAATGCGCGGTATTTCCAGCGGTGAACACAAAGTCGGACTGTAGTAAATCTACGCCGCTGTGTCGTAAACAGCAGATTTTCAATTAATACTGGGAGCGAGTTTATGGTTATGGCTCAAATAATCAATAATAAATAGGCAACATCTGCTTATATTTAGAACTGAGTGGGAATTATGGAAAGGTTTTTAATTGTCATGTCCCTTTCCTTTTTAATTTCAACCGCTTAAGAAGAATATATATTGCTTCGAAACAGAAGTTAAATACCCCTAATGGATCGAAATCTTGGCTGTTATTAAGAGTGTAGACTTTTGTGTTCGTATTTCGTGTGAGCCTACAGTGTCTGTTTTGATGGAGACTATTTTGATTACATAAAACAGATCAAAGTTCCGTATTTCAAATGTGAGATACAAACTTACTTGAAAGCAGGATATTATGTGAAATCACCAATGCAGTCAGTTTCCAACGTATTGAACTTTAAAAATGGAATCACTGCACGCAGTAAATAACGCAGAAAGATTGATGACATGAAGGTAATTGCAAAGTATGTAATGTATTAATAGTAACCTCAGACTTTTCGCAGATGATGCTGTTATGAACAATGAAGTTCTTTGTGAAGGAAGCTTCCTAAATCTTCATTCAGATATAGATAAAATTTCAAAATTTCAGTGTGGTGTTAAGTTTGGTAACTTGCTTTAAATGTTCAGAAATGTAAACTTCTGCACTTTACAAAACGGAAAAATGCAGTACGCTATGACTAGAGGTCTGCGTGGATAAGAAAAGTGCAGTCCGCACCGCATCCGAAAGTTCCTAATCCGCAACCGCATCCGCATCCCCAGCAATTAGTCCGCATCCGCAAGTTCCTTATCCGCATCCGCATATATTTAAGTTTTGAATGAGTAATTAATAGTAATAGACAGTAGTAAGTAGAATTATGGTATGTAATGACATAGTTATTGTTAGGGTGCCATTTATGCTACAACTTAACTACTTTTGACTTCTTAAATCACAGGAAATGCTCTATACCTACTCTAAAGCAGACCATTATCCAACAGGAAAGCATTGGCGCTCCGGAGCACACACAGTAGCGGCTCGGATGTCGTGAAATTGGAAACGCTATTTAAAAAAATAAAATTCAATGTAATAGTATTAAATGAGGAAAATACGTATATAGAAACTATTACGTTTCGTTGCTCTTGTGCCAAGGCAGCTGAAAATGACGATGGTTTTAAACTGTTACTAGCACATTGCATCATTTACCGACAGTTTTTTTGTACTCACTGCTTGGATGTGTCAAATTTTGAAGCCATTCATGTCAGCTGATGATTATATTATAGCTTACGCGTTCAGTCCTCGTCATTTCCAGGTGGAAATATTTACAGTATTAGGCCTACACTGCAAAACGCTGCCGCACCTGTGAAAAAGTTAAACTGCCAGCAATAATTGACGTTGTCTGGAAGAAATAACTCGACTTCCGAAGAGTGACAACAAAATCAGTAATTATAGAAATTAGGAGTCCATT
This sequence comes from Schistocerca serialis cubense, assembly GCF_023864345.2. Lineage (NCBI taxonomy): Eukaryota > Metazoa > Arthropoda > Insecta > Orthoptera > Acrididae > Schistocerca > Schistocerca serialis. The sequence continues at coordinate 152,607,506 of NC_064640.1, forward strand.
TAGCTTTAGCTAAAAATACGATTGAAATCTCGAACTTCACCTTTTGGGTGACTTATCGAATTAGGACCTGGCGATAAATGATATGTCTGTTTCATTCTGAACTAAACAAAGTTTTTCACACTTTAAAACATCCTCAACATTTGTCTAAATTACTAAGACAAAATTTGCAGTAGATTTCGCAGTAAATATTTTCAATGTTAAAAAATAAATTTTTTTCAGAGTTTAATGGAACTGCAAACGATTTCAAGAAGTCTATATAAAATTCACTGTCCCATAACTTCAAATGTTAGGCACTGTTCCCTGTTAAGCAATACCGAGTTGCAGTTAAAATGTTCAATTCTGTTACGAATTTCAGCCCTTATCTTTACTAATTGGCTGGTAAATTAAAAGACACATTATTATTTTGGATGATCTGAATATTTTGTAAGTTTTCAATGTGATCAGAATAATCTTTCACGGGCTATCGCAGTCACAGCTTGTTGGTGGTCGTGAGCCGTAGTTTGAAGTCCCACTTGTAATTAATTACTAGCCCCTCCGTGCCACCGCTTCGGCCGGGCTGTTTCACTGTTCACAAAGAGCGACAATGCTTGGCGGCTGCAGATGTTACTGTAGTGCACGCTAAAATTTAGGTAGGCACTTATGAGATCATCATTTAATAATATTGACGTGTTAGCTGTTGAATGTTCTTGTTGCGAAGAGTAAAAACTTAAAATTGAGCTCTTTAATATGAAAATTACAACAAAACAAATTGCTTGTTAAATATATCCTTCTTTTACCTAATGCTACTTAAACGATCTTGTTGGGAATAGTAAAAATACTAACAATATGTCGAGGAAATTCTTTAATAAAAACTCACAGGCTTCAGATTAAATATTTTCATCTTCTGCTTGCTTCTGATTCAAATTCTGTAAAAGAAAGAATCAGCTGAAAAAAAAATTGTAACTAATTCAGATAAACCCAAAAAATACAGTGAAGTAAGAGAAGCTGTACAAGCACCTTTTTACTTTGGAAGTTTACTATGCAGGAACATGATGTCATCAATCGTCTGTGGCTTCAAAGACGTGCGTCGGTCCTGCATTATTTGCGCTGCAGTAGAGAAGCTTCTCTCAGATGGCGCGCTGGACGCTGGAATGCAGTGCACGAAGAATGCGAGTTTGGAAAGACGCGGATAGACGTTTTCACGTCCATGCCACCTAACTATCAGGTCGACGCCTTCCGAATATTGGACTTTATCATTCGTATATATGAGAATTTCATCTGACGCAAAGTCAAGATCTCTCGTCGATTCATCTTCTGAGGAATCTTCAAATTCATTAAAAAGTACGTCAGACTTCAGTTTTTTTGTAGGAATTCCAGATGTTGTTTCCCCCTTATCTTTTAACTGTGGACAATTTCTCGCAACATAATTGTTCGCTTCCTTTACAACTTCATCTTTTTCGGCACTGCTAAGAAATTTTAGGTTTTTATATTTTTAATTCAAAAACGTTGCAAGTTTATCGTTTACTATTATGTCCCATTTGCTGCTTAAAATAGATTTGGCTCTACTCTTTAAATCTATCAGAAATGGACTGTCGCCATAATTTTTTTTTCAAGGAAGGAGAGAAATTTTAACTTCCACAACACACATAAATAAAGCGTAGGGGTTTTGGAGGCTTCGAGATCACAAGAAGCTATTTTAAATGGTGTCAGAAAGGTTACTATATCTTCCAACATCCTCTTGTTTATAAAATCAATCAAATTATCTTGATTTTTCTGTGACAAAATTGACAGAACTTCAAACCATTGACAATTAATAGACTCAAACATATCCAATTTACTGTTTCATCGTGTGTCTCTATCTCCTTTCAATGACTTCTGGAGGCGATTCTGAAGACCAGATCTTTTAAAGGAAGTTGTAATAGCCCGACAGGAATTTATTAGTCGCTGCACGTCACTCTTCTCATCATTCACATCTCCTCGAGTCGTGAGCTCCAGCACAGCATTAAGAATGTTTGCTGACCACGAGAGCCTCTTGTATTGGCGAAGTGCTGCCACAATATTTGGACCTCTATCCGTAACGAACACGATGTTATTCACAGCACTGAATAAATCGAACGACCGTAGTATCTTAATTAATTTAAGTTTATTGTTTTCTCCTGTTTTTTTTTAATCTCACTCTCAAAATTTCTGGTGCACAACACTCGATCCTCAAGTTTCACTTCTTCATAATTAACATAATGTGCAGTCACTCCCATATAGTTTATTTTACGGTAAGAATCAGTCCATAAATCGACAGTTAGTGCTCCACCTATATCTCTGAATATATTCTTCACTTCTGCGGAGACAGTTTCACGCAGACGATCGGCCGTTTCCTTCAAATTTCTGGATATGGTGGTTGGATGAGGTAGCAGTTCCTTAGCACTCACTGCACCGCACTTGGCCCCCACATCAGTAAGAAACTGTACCGTCTCGAAAAACCCAGATCCACACGCAACTTCGAATGGTAAAATGCCTTTGCTAACAAGATTGATGAGTTTTTCTGTCGCGGCTGTCTTCAAATTTGGCGGAACTCCAGGAACTTTCACGTCTCTCTTGGTATTTAAATAAGTAATTATGCTACTTTGTCCAGCCTCACACGAATGTTTTAGCAAATTTGAAGTTCCACTTTTGTGTCCAGTGTAGGAATATACTTTTTTACATGCAAAACAAGCCACTATATCTTTTATCTTTTCGTTGCCATCAAATACGTATCCGATTTTTTTACAAATTTGCGATTTCAATTTGTTTTCCTTCACTAATGTAAAATCACCTTTTTTCACCTTACACGAAATTGTATCCATCGATATGGTGTTCATTTGAAGAAAGAACTCTCACTGATATTTGCTACGATGCATGTTGTCACTCGGTCACTACAAAGCGCTAACTGAAGGCAGCGGAAAATTGCAACGGGCACCTGTCTGGTAAACAGTGGGCAGGTTTGCCATCCAGAAAGCAGTTCACAGGCCACACAACAGACACGGTCGCGGAAACGGATTAGGGGCAGGTCTCTTGGGTACAGCTACGTCGGTCGTAGCCAGGGGCTGAGGACAACAGACATCCGCTCTACCCGGGCCCTGCAAGATTCCAACAATGTCAACAGACTTGAAGTTTTCAACTATCATTGCAACATATGTACTGGGCAGATGTCTTGCTCATTATCCGCGGATGACCCGCGGATATCCGCGCCGGTCGCGATATTCACCAACTCGTACAAATACCTGGATGTGACACTACTTAGGGATACGAATTGGAATGGTCCATAGGTTCAGTAGTGGGTAAAGCAGGTGGCATACTTCACTTTATTGGTAGAATACTGGGGAAATGAAATCAATCTACAAAGGAAATTGCTAACATATCACTCGTGAGACACATCTTAGAATGAAACTTCCTGGCAGATTAAAACTGTGTGCCGGACCGAGAACTCGAGTTCGAGTCTCGGTCCGGCACACAGTTTTAATCTGCCAGGAAGTTTCATATCAGCGCACACTCCGCTGTAGAGTGAAAATTTTATTCTAGAGACATCTTAGAATACTGCTCAAGTGTGTGGGACCCTTATCAAATAGGACTCGTAGGGGATATTGAATGTATACAGAGAAGGGCAGAACGATTGGTCACTGGTTTGTTTGATCCTGGGAGCTTGTCAAGAGATGCTGAATAAACTGAAATGGCAGACTCTTGAAGACGTAAAATATACCATGAAAGCCTGCTTACAAAGTTTCATGAACCAGAACTAAATGATGACTCTAGGAATGTTCTACAACATACTACATATCGCGAGGATAAGGTTAGGTTAATTACAGTACGCACAGACGCCTCTACACGATCATTCTTCTTGCACTCCATACTTGAATGAATAAGAGGAATCCCTAATAAATGGTATAATGGAACGTACCCTCCGCTATGCAATTCATAGTACTCTGCAGAGTGTCAGTACATATGTAGATGTAATGAAAAGAACACAGCACAGGATTTTCTTGAACAAATTCAGTATGTAGTATATAGTTCTGTCTTTGTATAAAAAACTTTTATTCTTGTTACGAATGAAATGTGTTGCTACGTTTATGCTTATACGAGAAACGGCTTTCATTCTATTCATATTCAGTGCTTCGTTGGAAATTATTGTAGTGGTACGTGGAAACATACAGCGCTCAAAGGTAACAACTTTTATGTCAAACACTCGGCAATGAATAACGTTACTCCTGAAGTAGAAGAGTTCAACTAGAGCAATTTTATCTAAAAATGCACAATTAAATACCAAACGTGTGCTTTGAACTCTTCAGTAGAAAGTTGTGGTGGAAATTAGTTGATAGCGAAATAAATATCTAGCATGAAAATCGTAAAACGCTCTCATTCCGAATGTATAAAAGTTCTCTATTGAACTGTGCAGTGTCACAAATGTGTATCTAATTACATAGCAGCAATCTTCACGCCACTAGGGAACAGATTGTCTTTCTAGCTGTTGCGAAAATTTTCCATGGAACCTCTTATGCGTGGAAGATCTAGTCGGAGTTGGGATCTACACCACTCTGGGCGCCGTTTCCACGTCTAAATGAAGCCAGTAGGCCCTGCAGTGCACAATTTTTTTACAGGACACTCGTACTGACAGTTTCTTTTGAAGATGGCACTGTCTGGAAGGTATATTCAGATCGGAAAGTCGTCACTAGGTTGCAGACCACTGTCAATTTCCCGCTGAGCAGGTGTGTACAAGTATTTGTGTGCGTAGCGAAAGTATCGATTCCAGATGCTTCATAGCCAGAATATTTTGTGTTCCGTTACTATCAGGTTAAATCTTTAGCGTTATGATTTGTTTTGTTAAAGCGTATTTTATCTTATTGTCCAGGTCGAAGAACAGTCACCATCATTTAGGTGCTTCATAAAGCGCTCAAACTTGTGGCTCTTAAATGACTATACAGAGTAGCTTTCAGATAATTGAGAGCACAACTGCTAAAGAACTTTCATCCAGCATGTTAAAACATCAGTAATAATGAAGAAACAAAAAACTTACCAGCTAAATATTCAACAAAAAAATTTGAAACTGCTATCCAGATAGCTGTGGCTGACTGATATACTCTAAATTACGCTTAAGCGTTTACTGTTTCAAAAAATTATGATGCTTATGAGATAAAATATCTCCTCCTTAAAAGCGAACAGTAAATGCAGAGTAATTAAAACAATTTTCAGATGTGTTTAGACTGCTGACCACTAACGTAGAAACGGGAATGAGCTTGCCAATCAGATACACGTTCTAAAATCTACACCCTAACGAGTTACGGAGAACACCGAACCTTACACACAGTATTGAAAACTGCTAATCTCGTCTAATTGTCTCTTAAAGTAGAAAGCAAAAGTACAGATAATTGATACGCATTCAGTGGAGCATAAGTAATAGTTTCTCTCTTGTCAGCAATGCAAGCAGTACAGTGAGCCTAAATATCATGTACAGTTAGTGATGCGACACAAGTACCATATACTGGAAGAAACGATTCGTCCGTCATGAACGCCCTATTCGAAGTTCTTGAGAGCTAACTCAAGACGTATACATTGGGTGTCAAAAGTATTCTACCGCTCTGATGCTGACTTTTTAACCGGAATGTTGTGTAAACTCAAGCTGACACACGTCTTAAGAAATAAAACACATATCGAATTGTGGAACGAGTTTCAAGGAAATCGGCGGTCTCATTTCAAGGGAACCGTCCAGCTATTTACCTTAGCTAAGCAGTGTAGTAAACATGGAAAAACTGAATGTTGATGTCTGGTACGGAATTTGAGCTGTATTTACACTTTCTGCCAGTCACTCTCAGCCGCTCACAATCTCACTGATGCATAGTAAAGCTCCCTAACAATTATGCCACAACGTTTGAAGGTATGGTAACGTGTATTACGCTACCGTAAACAAACACCTTCTTGAAACTTCCTGGAAGATTAAAACTGTGTGCTGGACGGACACTCGAACTCGAGACCGTTGCCTTTCTACCGATTGAACTATGCAAGCACGACCCACTACCCGTCCTCACAACTTAACTTTCCCCAGTACCTCAACTTGTAGTTAGTAAAGAAAAGTAGTGTGGGACGAATAGGTGGCAGACCCCGAAGGACTGGCTCAGCCACCTGTTTGCAAAGGTTTTCTCTATCCTCCGCTCCCGCAGGCAGTTTTCCTTCACGAAGTATGAGAGCTGGGGGCAGAATTGTATCTGATAAGTGTAGGTGACTGTAATGGGTATGTGTGGAGTGTAGTGTCACGTTCGTGTTGCAGATGACGAGGGAACATAGATGAAACCCGGCCCTGGCATGTAGCGTACTCCTCCCGAAAAGCACCAACAAGACCCCCGAGCATTGCGTCCCCATCCGATGGAAAGATCATCAATAGTGTCGCATGCGCTCACTTCATAAGGCACTGCGGAGAGGTTTGGAATTTAATCGAAGACATAGGCGCAAAGACCGGTGATGGGAAACATTATGCCACCAGCTTTCCTCTCATTGCCGGCCAAATACTGGCCGTGAAAATTTCGTCTAGCATCAGTATTCTAACCGGCTTATCTCCGAGTCGAGCACCACCTTAGAGAAGTGCGCCTTTTTTTTAAGGAACCGCTGCAGGAGCTTGGCAATGGGTAGGGCAGGGGTACGATACCCGAGGCCTGGCCAACCCGCCGCCAAACCCTCACATCGTGTTCTAGGATCGAAGGATCAGGGAGAGAATCTAGCGGGTTTGTCTGTGTTTTATTAATTTGATTTTTATTTTCATTTTATTTTATTTTTATTTTATTTGTTATTTTTGGAATTAATTTCCTGCTATTGAAACAAGACCCTACGACGTCAGAGTCGTCTTCTCGTCTTTTGGTAGCGGTTCCCCCCTATTCCATCCGTAGTGGATCAATATGCTCCAGGATTCTTCTTCAGTTTCAGCGTCTCATACCCAGAACGCCCCAGTGAGCAGGAGGGTCCGCAAATAACGAACCTAAATAATTACCGAAGTGGGCCCCGTACATCAGGTGGCGGTTGAAGCCTGCATGTGTCATCAGTAGGGACCAAAATTAGTGCGATTTTGTGAGCGTCACGAAATATATGGCAAAGGGCCATGCCTTTGAGCCAGTTAACATCATTCGTCCTGGTCGGTGGAAAGTATACGCCGTCGGGGTGCAATATATCACCCAGGGAGATGGACTCCGGCAATCACGGCAAGAGTAATGCCGACATGCGCGGCGTGAGTAGCCAGCACTCGCTGTTCGCCGCACGTCAGGAGGTGTGCACCCGAGTCAACGACTGAGCATGTCGGGCACAAGGAGTCGTCAATCAGATGAATGGAATATAGCCTCTGACGAGTAGCACAATGAATGCACCGTCGTAGGTAGAAAACGCGTGTGTACTGCTCGCCACACCGTGTTCCTGCCAATTTTGGAATGTCTGTCAGCGACCGTATTGACAGGCTGCTGCTGCAGCTGATAAAGACGATAATAGTCTTTCGTGTTGCGCATCCGTGTCGTCGAAAGGTTTGGTCTTAAGTAGCTTATGTCAATCAAGAACACTCTGTTGTGGACGAGTGCCGATGAAATCTGTCCTACAGAAACCGGGGGATGCAGAGAGTGTGGTGCCACTTAAGCTATCAGTGTGCCCATCAGACTGGCGTGGGCAGAGGTCCATGTGCGACGCATAGTGTTGAGATAAAGCGATCGTGCACGGTTATAGACATGAATGAAACCGATATCGCCCGCCCGCTGCGGCAGTGCCAGTGTGGCGTATCGGTCTTCAAAAGCAAGACTAGCGCTCACGAAATGTCCATATGCTGGTTGAAATCTGTCGGACATTGTAACCGTCAAGGGAAGAACGTGCGCAAAATAGTTCAGTTTGGAGGTAAGATAGGTGTTGACGTAACGTGTTCATAGGAGTATGTCCATTCGACGCAATTTGTTGTCCTGTATCAGAGCATATGTCTGGTGTAGTAGCCGGTGGAACGTAGCCGCTCCTGTGCGGCGAACATTGCTACAGAAATGCACTTCTGAACATTTGAGTATGGGCACCTTGTCAAAAGGCACCGCCGTTGAATGGGAAAGCCCCCCTCCGACATCCATGTATTTTGTCTTCACATTGATGACGCTCCCATCGACCGCCCCGCACTGGCGTAGCCACTGAAGCGCCACGTGCATGTCATCCTTTGCTCTGGCGAGGATCAAGAAATCTTCGGTGAATGCACCACAATGGAACGTCACGTCCCACACGCAAATGCCTGCTAATCGCCTCCATAGACCATGCACAGCTGGCTCTAGCGCTGCAGCAAATAATCATATACCAGACAAGGGGCACCCTTGTCGCACTGATCGTCTAACAACAATGTGACCAGACTGGTAACCGTTCACCAAGATGTGGGAACGCGCTCCGTGGATCAGACGAAGGACCACCTCTGCAATCTCTGGAGAGAGGCCCGTGATTTCCTAAACATAGCGTCAAAATCGACGGCGACAAGAGCGCCACGTATTTTGCTGGTCCCCGTCAAAACAATTACTTTTGGTATGCTCCTAACGCTGTATGAATGTTATTGACACCACCTAAACATGTCTGATCGGTGTGAATGGCTTTCCCGATAGTGGTGTGGAGACGCGTGCAGAGGATGCGAGCGAAGGGTATGTAGTCGTTGTTGAGGAGTGTGAATGGACGAAAGTCCTGGCACCTACAACCACTATTCGCTTTCGATATTGGGATCAAGATGCCTTCTGTGAATGCTGTGGGGACAGTGAAATAAGGGCGGACCAGCTCTTGAAACATTTGGAGCCACTTGTCGCTCAGAAGATCATGAAAAGTGCGGTAGAATTCCAGGGGTAAGCCGTCCAGCCCTAGCCACTTGTTCGGTGCTCCACGTGCAAGGGCCGATGTCAGTTCGTCGGATGTGATGGGCGACAGCAGTGTCATCGGGTGCCACGTCTCTAGGGGCGGGAAAATCGTGCAGCAGCTCGTCATAATCACGTACGTTTCGCGTATCTTTCATGTACAAGGTCCCATAGCGTCGGGCGAACATGTGCGCTGTGCCCGTTTCCGACACTGAGCGGCCGTCCACCTCCGTGTTTATCGCCTAAATGAGCTTACGTTTTCGGTGGCGCCTCTCACGCACAATGTGATAGACTGATGTCGTTTCGTTGGATGCAGTTTAGTACTCGCATTCGGATGCGGACATCTCCCAGATGTTATGGCCTGATGCGAAGAAGACAAGCTTTGATGCGTTATACGAACATCGGACGTTCGGGAGACTGGTTGTGTCTCCAGCTCACGTAACGCTGTATAGTAAAATTCCGATGTCGTCCTTTGCCAGATCCATCTGTTACGCCCGTAGGCCATCAGGGTCTTTCGGAGTGCAGGTCTGACACATCCCAGCCACCACAGTAACGTGGAAACGTACATGGTCAGGCGCCTAAAACAGCGACACCGCGTGTCAGTAACTGCTTGCCGACACGCTTCCTCGCGAAGGAGGGTGACGTTTACAGTCCATGGGCCTCTGCTGCGTCTGGTGAGTTGTTGGGGCAAGGTGATTTTGCAGATATGCGCCAGAAGATTCGTGAAGGGCGTCGGTCAGAGTTCTGCATCAAGGGTCGCTGTGTGGAGGCCACACGAGAAGTATACCCTTTCCAGACGACTGGCAGAGTGGCTAGTAAAGTGCGTATATCCGCGCTGGTTCCCATTATGTAAGAGCCATGTGATGTGGATCGCGCGGTCACGTACCGGTGCTTGTAGAGCTGGGCACGGGACTTAATTCGGTATCTGGTCCTCGGGCCGCAGAACACTGTTAAAATCGCCGCCCAATATGTAATGGTCCATATTTCCTTGCAAAAGTGGGGTGACCTCCTCCGAATAGAAGACGTGCCTGTCACCGCGGTGTGAAGTACCGGAAAGAGCATAGACGTTAACGAGGTGGACTGCCTCGCGAGTTTGGGAAATATGCTACGTCCGTCGCTTCGATGCCAGTTCCTCCTGCGCCATCACCAGGTGGTAGGCTGTAGGTGGTGTAGCCATATTGGTATAAACGCAGTTCGGGATGGACCTCCTGGAGAAAGGCAATGTCCAAGTCTGCCGCTCTTATTATGTCGTGTAACATGCGGGTCATGACAGTGGAGTGGATACCATTGACGGTTTCCCAAACGGTACGACTGAGACATACCAAGTGGTGGAGGCAACGTACGGGTGCAAGCCGACGGTGAGCTCGTAGACTACACAGCCATCCGGCCGCATGACATGCATTACTGTGTCGTTTGATCACCTGACTGGCAGGACCCTCCGAGCTCAATATGACTCATGGGCTTCGGAGGAGTTCCCGATGTTTGCTTTGCATCATCTGCCTCCATGTCGTCCGCCCAGTCACCAAGAGAGGAATGGGAAGTCAATGGTGGCTGGCTACTTTCACAGGAGCACACATTTTGGGGATTCGACTCGATGCACCTCGTTTTCGGGGCCACCAGGTATAGGAGAGCGTTCTGTATCGTCAGGCGCCTTCTGGTGAACGAGGGCGCTGGAATCCGTTGCAACTGCAAACGCGACAACGGAGTCTCACTTCCCTGTCCCGTTCTTCAGCTAACAGTGTGGTGTCACCGCCAGACACCACACTTGCTAGGTGGTAGCCTTTAAATCGGCCGCGGTCCATTAGTGTACGCCGGACCCGCGTGTCGCCACTGTCAGTAATTGCAGACCGAGCGTCACCACACGGCAGGTCTAGAGAGACGTCCTAGCACTCGCCCCAGTTGTACAGCCGACGTTCATAGCAATGGTTCACTGACAAATACGCTCTCATTTGCCGAGACGATAGTTAGCATAGCCTTCAGCTACATTTGCTACGACCTAGCAAAGCGCCGTATTCAATTGATATTGAGATTCTATTAATGTATCATCAAGAGCGATGTTCTACAAATGTGGATTAAAGTTAAGTATTCCAGAAGCTACGTAGTTTTCTTTATAGCATTCATTACGTATCCTGTTTCAGACCTCACGCCAGCCTGCGTGAGTTTAAGCGCGTGCCTTTCGGCTTCCTCTCATTGTGTATAGGCTGTCTTGTCTAGACACAACAAACAGTCGTCTCTTCTTGCGTCGCTAGGGTGATTTTTGCTTGAGGGTCCGAGACGCGACATCAACTATAGTGCGGAGCTCGACACGGTCTTGGTTAACGGGAACGCCTGTGTCGGATTCCGACAGTGATTGCGACCCAGTGTTCCCGACGCCGCGGTGGTCAGAGACTGCAGGAACCTCAGCACCGTTTGGCTGCATTAGCGTCGTCGTCCTCGTTGTAGGTGCCGATCTCCAACTGACCTTGTAGCGGTTGAGGTGATATCAGGTTTTGATAATCCGTCACATGAAGTTGTGCGGCCTCCACATACGTTAGCGGGCGAGAGGTCATCGTGGATAGTTGGGAAGTTCACTGCGGGGTGCCTGAACGAGGCGGCACTGCAGACACTCATTTCTAACATGGCCCCCTGGCCTCAGCACGAGCAGGTCCTCAGCTCGCCGTCATGTACACACATCATAAAAGTTTTGCATCACCTTGGTTCCAAGAGTTCCGGAACCAGTACAGAAAATTGGAATAGAGACCAACATAAACATCATTTCCGCCCTTTTTATTGCTCATGAAAACCACCCATTGCATGTTGTACCACCTCACAGCGAGACCCTCAGAGGTGGTGGTACAGTTTGCTGTACACACCGGTACCTCTAATACCCAGTAGCACGTCCTCTTGCATTGATGAGTACCTGCATTCATCGTGACATACTATCCACAAGTTCATCAAGGCACTGTTGGTCCAGATTGTCCCACTCCTCAATGGAGATTCAGCATAGATCCATCAGAGTGGCTTGTGTATCACGTCGACCATAAACAGCTCTTTTCAATTCATCCCAGGTATATTCGATAGTGTTCATGTCTTGATAACATGCTGGCCACTATAGTCGAGCGATGTGGTTATACAAAAGGAAATTATTCACAAGATGTGCACGATGGGGGTGCGAATTATCGTCCATGAAGACGAATGCCTCCCTAATATGCTGCCGATATGGTTGCACCATCGGTCGGAGGCTGGTATTCATGTATCGTACAGCCGTTACGGCGCCTTCCATGAACACCAGCGCCATACGTCGGCCCCACATAATGCCACGCGGAAACAGCAGGGAACCACGACGTTGCTGCACTCGCTGGACAGTGTGTCTAAGGCGTTCAGTGTGACCGGGTTGCCTCCAAACACGTCTCCTACGATTGTCTGGTTGAAGGCATGTGGGACACTCATCGGTGAACAGAACGTGATGCCAATCCTGAGCGGTCCATTCGCCATGTGGTTGGGCCCATCTGTACCACACTTCATGGTGTGTGATTGCAAAGATGGACCTCGCCATGGACGTCGGGGGTGAAGTTGTGCATCATGCAGCCTGTTGCCACAGTTTGAGTCGTAACCTGGTGGAATGATTGGAACTGATCGGCTGTTGGTCTCTTTCTGTCTAATAGGTGCTGATCACGAATGGTTGTTTATATATTTGAGCGGGTTTAGTGACATCTCTGAACAGTCAAAGGGACTGTGTCTGTGATACAATATCCAGTCAACGGCTATCTTCAGGAGTTCTGGGGTCCAGGGCGATAAAAAAAATTTTTATGTGTATATAAAAATTGCGGGGCTACCGCCAACGAAAACATGATGAAACGTGCTTCTTAAGATCTATGCGCACTTGGGGTAGCCCGCTAGGGACAGGATAAGTTTCGAATGTATTCCACTTCTCCTCTGTGTGGCTCAAAACTTTGCTATAAGGCCTCAAAGCATCAACAAGGTTGGAGGGAACCGAAAATATGCACGGTACGCACCCCCAGGACAGCATGGTCAACTACTACCACGCTTACATACCGTCAGTGTGGCTGAAGCGGAAGCCGTTTTCAGATCTTTGGAGGAGTCTGTCGCAGACCGCTTCGTCAATCAGTATGAAGTACACTGTGCTAGATACAGTAGACAAATGGATGCCTATCAGTTCTTGCGGTTCAATATGCATGACGTCCCGAAGAAATCGTTCCTTTTCATGAGCCTCCGGTCTCGTGTACGTTTCGTTGAACGTTAGTTTAATTGTGGCTTTTCGATGTGATAACACCATGGTGGGTCAGTACCGGTACTATAAGTCAATACAATGACGCACGACCGCACGTTAGCGGGTAAACAACAAGGCCTGCAGAGCGCTGCTCGGCGCGCCGAGCACGTCCGCACGGAATCACGGCTGAAAGCAAACTGCTTCACGGACCTTAGATACGGAGGCGGGTACATCTCCTGCCTTACAGGCTTCACGGAAGTTCTGCAAAACTTGCGGGACTGGCACTTCTGGAAGAAAGGATACTGTGGAGATATTTCTTGTCCAAAGCCGGTGAAATTATTCCAGGATGAATGTTCCTCTCTGCAGCGGAGTTTATGCTGATCGCTGAGCGCTTTCGCCGAGTTCGAGTCACGGTCCGGCACACAGTTTTAATCCGCCAGGAAGTTTCATACCAGCGCACATTCCGCTGTAGACTGAAAAATTCATTCTGACATATCTTCTTGGCTGCCGTAGCTGCCCGTGTTTTTCGTATACGGCGTGTCATGCCACAGGACGAATAAACGGTTCAGACGTAGAACTGCTTAAACCTAACTATCCTAAGGACATCACACATACCCATAACCGAGGCAGGATTCGAGCCTGCGACCGTAGCAGTCGCGCGGTTCCAGACTGTAGCGCCTAGAACCGCTCGGCCCCCCGGCTGGCTAATCGATTCATCCAGCCCTTTAAGTTTTGACTGTAACTCGGTACTAGAAGATGAATAGAAAACGGAAGATTTGTTCGTAAACAGGGAATACTACTCAGAACTTTTGACTGCGAGCGACATTCTGTTTATGGCTGTATGTAAGAAAGCAATGCTTGAAACTCACCTAAGGAAACCAGTTCTTCTGAAGGAAGTTGCGTAAGAGATAATTTTTATATTAAGTAATGTATTTGGGAAAAAATCTTCCTTGAATTCTTAGCAATGGTAACAGTGGACAACGTGCGTTTCTTCAGATTTGGAGATTTTAGTGATATTGTGTGTGTCGTAGAGGAATGCTATTCTTCACTATGTATGTAGCAGCCGATAGAAGTAGTTCAGTTTTTCTGTGTTATGTACAGGTATACACTACGAGTTAAACAGCATAACAATCGAAGAGTCAAGAGACGGCCGTAGCAAGAGTGAAGGGATCGTCGCTGCCAGTGCTGACGAGAAGTGAGGCATCGATCAGTGCCATCGGAGGCCTCTTTTGCTACCAGCTAAGCGCGACGCTTCGGAGTTTAATAAGGTCTCAGTAAAGGCAGCTGTCACAGACAGGTTTATGGTGACAGCTGGATGTAATAGTACTGAAATTAGATGCATATTGATCGACTGCTCTACGATCTTTCTGAGGTAAGTCGCGTAAACTTCATTAGAATACTACCTGTATGAGGACAATTCTTTATTAATTTTGGGAAAGTGCTCGTGCCTGCTTCTCTTCACAAGTCAGGGTTGTTATCCTCACACCCGACTCTGTTATTTAAGAAGCATTTTTTTCTGGATACCGAATGTAGTTATTTCTATACTGCATAACGAAACATTTCTGATTGTAGGGAGGTGTCGTTGGACTTACCTAATTTAGGAAAAATTTCCCATAGGAAGAAATACTGTAGATCTTACTATCTTCTGAGTAAAAATAAAAATCTGAGTTATAGTTCTCTGTGGAGGTTATACGGTAGAGGTACTGAGCCATTGACAAAGTGGCCCAATGCAATATCTTCTAGAGTGACCGACTGTACTTACTTTTTAGTTTGGCAATTTTTGCTACATAAACATATTTAAGCTTAAATTACCTAACTATACTTTAGCAGCATATGTGGATGGCATCTGCTGTAGGGAATGTAATGTTAAGCGCGTGAACATTCGTTAGACTATAGCGTACTACCCATGAAATCAGTATCACCTACATGTAACCTGTCCCATGGATGTAAAATGTGTGCCCATACCACCGATACCTGATCCAGTACGCGGGACTGGGGATGTAAGCCGCATTTGGAGGAGTGTGAAACTAGGTACATGCGTTCGGATAAAATAAAATGAATGACATATCATTATAAAGGGGGTTTTTCCTACAGCTCGACAATGACCTTCCTTAAATTCTCTTACATCAGTGACGCCCTCACTTTGAAGATATTGTCTTGCATTGAGTACCTACACGACAAGACACAGTTGCTTTGGGAGAGAGTTCGGCGAATTTCCATGATAAAACGATTTCACAAGGTTGTTTTGTGTTCATACTCTGCTCAGCCTGTCAGTTGGTATCTGTCTGAACTAACAGTATTACATTTCTTACACGCTTTGCCGATTTCAGAATGCCTGTTTTCAACGCAGACCTTTCTTTTGCAATTTTCCCAAATGACTCCATCTACATCTACATCTACATTTATACTCCGCAAGCCACCCAACGGTGTGTGGCGGAGGGCACTTTACGTGCCACTGTCATTACCTCCGTTTTGCTGTACCAGTCGCGTATGGTTCGCGGGAAGAGCGACTGCCGGAAAGCCTCCGTGCGCGCTCGAATCTCTCTAATTTTACATTCGTGATCTCCTCGGGAGGTATAAGAAGGGGGAAGCAATATATTCTGTACCTCATGCAGAAACGCACTCTCTCGAAATCTGGATAGCAAACAACACCGCGATGCAGAGCGCCTCTCTTGCAGAGTCTGTCACTTGAGTTCGCTAACAATCTCCGTAACGCTATCACGCTTAACAAATACCTCTGTGACGAAACGCGCCGCTCTTCTTTGGACCTTCTCTATCTCCTCTGTCTACGCGAGCTAGTACGGATCCCACACTGATGAGCAATACTCAAGTATAGGTCGAACGAGTGTTTTTGTAAGCCACCTCCTTTGTTGATGGACTACATTTTCTAAGGACTCTCCCAATGAATCTCTACCTGGTACCCGCCTTACCAGCAATTAATTTTATATGATCATTCCACTTCAAATCGTTCCGCATGCATACTCCCAGATGTTTTACAGAAGTAACTGCTACCAGTGTTTGTTCCGCTACCATATAAACATACAATAAAGGATCCTTCTTTCTATGTATTCGCAATACATTACATTTGCCTATGTTAAGGGTCAGTTGCCACTCCCTGCACCAAGTGCCTATCCGCTGCACATCTTCCTGCATTTCGCTGCAATTTTCTAATGCTGCAACTTCTATTTATACTACATCATCATCAGCGAAAAGCCGCATGGAACTTCCGACACTATCTGATAGGTCATTTATATATATTGCGAAAAGCAACGGTCCCATAACACTCCCCTGTGGCACGCCCGAGGTTACTTTAACGTCTGTAGACGTCTCTCCATTGAGAACAACATGCTGTGTTCAGTTTGCTATAAACGCTTCAATCCAGCCACACAGCTGGTCTGTTACTCCGTAGGCTCTTACTTTGATTATCAGGCGACAGTGCGGAACTGTATCGAACGCCTTCCGGAAGTCAAGGAAAATGGCATCTACCTGGGAGCCTTTATCTAATATTTTCTGGGTCTCATGAACAAATAAAGGGAGTTGGGTCTCACACGATCGCTGTTTCCGGAATCCATGTTGATTCCTACAGAGTAGATTCTGGGTTTCCAGAAACGACATGATACGCGAGCAAAAAACATGTTCTAAAATTCTACAACAGATCGATGTCAGATATAGGTCTATAGTTTTGCGCATCTGCTCGACGATCCTTCTTGAAGACTGGGACTACCTGTGCTGTTTTCCAATCATTTGGAACCTTCCGTTCCTCTAGAGACTTGCGGTACACGGCTGTTAGAAGGGGGGCAAGTTGTTTCACGTACTCTGTGTAGAATTGAATTGGTATCCCGTCGCGTCCAGTGGACTTTCCTCTGTTGAGTGATCTCAGTTGCTTTGCTATTCCATGGACACATATTTCGTTGTCAGCCATTTTTTCGCTTGTGCGAGGATTTAGAGAAGGAAGTGCAGTGCGGTCATCCTCTGTAAAACAGCTTTGGATAAAGGTATTTAGTATTTCAGCTTTAAGCGTGTCATCCTCTGTTTCAATGTCATCATCATCCGAGACTGTCTGGATGTGCTGTTTCGAGCCACTTACTGATTTAACGCAAGACCAGAACTTCTTAGGATTTTTTGTCAAGTCGGTATATAGAATTTTACTTTCGAATTCACTGAACCCTTCACGCATAGCCCTCCTTACGCTAACTTTGACATCGTTTAGCTTCTGTTTGTCTGAGAGGTTTTGGCTGCGTTTAAGCTTGCAGTGTAGCTCTCTTTGCTTTCGCAGTAGTTTCCTAACTTTGTTGTTGAACAACGGTGGGTTTTTCCCGTCCCTCACAGTTTTACTCGGCACGTACCTGTCTAAAACGCATTTTACGATTGCCTTGAACTTTTTCCACAAATACTCAACATTGTCAGTGTCGGAACAGAAATTTTCGTTTTGATCTGTTAGGTAGTCTGAAATCTGCCTTCTATTACTCTAGCTAAACAGATGAACCTTCTCCCTTTTTTTTTATATTCCTATTTACTTCCATATTCAGGGATGCTTATGATCACTGATTCCCTGTTCTGCGCTTACAGAGTCGAAAAGTTTGGGTCTGTTTGTTGTCAGTAGGTCCAAGATGTTATCTCCACGAGTCGGTTCTCTGTTTAATTGCTCGAGGTAATTTTCGGATAGTGCACTCAGTATAATGTCACTCGATGCTCTGTCCCTACCACCCGTCCTAAACATCTGAGTGTCCCAGTCTATATTTGGTAAATTGAAATCTCCACCTAAGACTATAACATCCTGAGGAAATTTATGAGAAATGTATTCCAGATTTTCTTTGTTGTTCTGCCACTAATGCTTCTGAGTCGGGAAATCGGTAAAAGGAGCCAATTCTAAACTAGCTCGGTTGTTGAGTGTAGCCTCCACCCATAATAATTCACAGGAGCTATCCACTTCTACTTCACAACTGGATAACTACTAACAGCGACAAACACGCCACCACCGGTTGCATGCAATGTATCCTTTCTAAACACCATCTGTGCCTTTGTAAAAATTTCGGCAGAATTTATCTCTGGCTTCAGCCAGCTTTCCGTACCTATAACGATTTCAGCTTCTTGTAATATTCAACAGAACATTATTAGAAACTGTGTTTTTTTACACGTCACATTTCTTTTGTGACCTAACACTCATCGATGAAAAGTCCTGTGAACGGCGATTTCATCTCCACAAGTATTTGCAGTTGTCGTTGGAAGCAACCAGTGTCCCCGCAAATCGTCAATCGACCCTAGAACAAGTCAAGTAGAAAATTCCAACATGCAAGATGAGACATTATCACACCCGGAGAAGTACGCAAAGACTTACTTCATTGAAATTCTAGTAAGGGGAACAGTTTCTTCATTTCGGGTCACGTACTCGCCAAGGACAGTATTCCACTTCGCTTCCGATGCTTTTCAAGGTGAAACAAGTACGTCAATTTAGATAGAGAGTATGATGGAACCGAACATCCTGCGACGTACGTATCGGAGTTTGTTATGAAGATAGTTAACTATCTCCAGTGGTAGCCACTAGAATAGAGACGTTGTACATCACGTAAATGTCTAGTGTTATAATCTCGGAACGAGCGTTCCAAGAAAAGTCGAGAAACATAGCAGATCTTCCCACCTATGTCTCCCACGATAATTACGCCAAAAAAAATCAAAGAAATTAAAAGCTCAGATGGAGGTTTCTCTTCCCACATGCCATTTACGAATGAAACAGGGAATGAGGGAACCGACAGTCGTACAAGAAGTACCATCCACGAAATTCCGTAAGAGCGCTTACGAGTGCACACGTTTAGCTTTAAGTCCTCCTACAAAATTTCGGAGGCCGTTCTGGGATATTTTCTATGTATTTTTGTATAAGAGGCACATGCTCGTGGGTGAAACGTACTGAGTAATACTGTAATTGTAATTTATTCGGTTGTTCCCCTTTTCTTAACCCACTCCTCTGTATTTCCGATAAAACATCCTCGCAGCTATGAAGAGGCCTGCATAGTAACATGAAATAATGAAAGGGGCTTACACACAGTATTAAAATACTTTCGCAGACCGCTTGCGTCACGAGCTGTAGTGGCAGATCGCTCCAGAGGCAACATGAAGAATATCACCAGCAATTTTGCTAATCGTGCTAATTCAATATGGAGCTACTTCAGGCTGAAAGTTAGAGAAAGTGAGGTTCATTCAATTACAACTGGTCCCAGAGACAGCGAATTTTGTGAGATTGTTCTGAAAGTCATGTCTGAAGTTACTTCGAATAAATAGTTAAAGAACCGACACTTGAAGCCAATGTCTCAGACTCATAACAGAGGCGCATTTTTGAATGAGTTAATTTCGAGGAGTCCACCAGTAATCATAAATCATTGATATCGTCACAGTCTACGGGAATTACAAGAAATGT
The DNA here is from genome assembly GCF_023864345.2 of Schistocerca serialis cubense. Classification (NCBI taxonomy): domain Eukaryota; kingdom Metazoa; phylum Arthropoda; class Insecta; order Orthoptera; family Acrididae; genus Schistocerca; species Schistocerca serialis. The sequence goes on from NC_064640.1 coordinate 152,626,965, forward strand.
TAAAGAAGGTAGGTAAACATCGTTGGTTAGCAGGAGTGACATATCGTATTTCCAGAGTATTTAAGTAGTCAACATCAAATAATCACCTTTGACGACAAAAATGAATAACCCTAAAACGTTTTGCACAATTTGCGAGGTTGTGAGACCGTGGTTCAGTAGGTGTGTGAGAAAGTTGCTGCGAAAGCAAAGGGAACGAAGACATATTCATCCTCCAGCATAAATAATATTCTCCTAGTCGTTTAACATCTATAGCATTCTGTAACTCATCCAACCTTTAATTACAAAGTAAATATTTCACTCTGTTTTTACCTTTTGTGGAAGTTTTAATCCATATTACATGTATTTTGTTAGTATAAGGACACTCCAGCAACTAGCAAGATTCACTTAAATATACACTCCTGGAAATTGAAATAAGAACACCGTGAATTCATTGTCCCAGGAAGGGGAAACTTTATTGACACATTCCTGGGGTCAGATACATCACATGATCACACTGACAGAACCACAGGCACATAGACACAGGCAACAGAGCATGCACAATGTCGGCACTAGTACAGTGTATATCCACCTTTCGCAGCAATGCAGGCTGCTATTCTCCCATGGAGACGATCGTAGAGATGCTGGATGTAGTCCTGTGGAACGGCTTGCCATGCCATTTCCACCTGGCGCCTCAGTTGGACCAGCGTTCGTGCTGGACGTGCAGACCGCGTGAGACGACTCTTCATCCAGTCCCAAACATGCTCAATGGGGGACAGATCCGGAGATCTTGCTGGCCAGGGTAGTTGACTTACACCTTCTAGAGCACGTTGGGTGGCACGGGATACATGCGGACGTGCATTGTCCTGTTGGAACAGCAAGTTCCCTTGCCGGTCTAGGAATGGTAGAACGATGGGTTCGATGACGGTTTGGATGTACCGTGCACTATTCAGTGTCCCCTCGACGATCACCAGTGGTGTACGGCCAGTGTAGGAGATCGCTCCCCACACCATGATGCCGGGTGTTGGCCCTGCGTGCCTCGGTCGTATGCAGTCCTGATTGTGGCGCTCACCTGCACGGCGCCAAACACGCATACGACCATCATTGGCACCAAGGCAGAAGCGACTCTCATCGTTGAAGACGACACGTCTCCATTCGTCCCTCCATTCACGCCTGTCGCGACACCACTGGAGGCGGGCTGCACGATGTTGGGGCGTGAGCGGAAGACGGCCTAACGGTGTGCGGGACCCTAGCCCAGCTTCATGGAGACGGTTGCGAATGGTCCTCGCCGATATCCCAGGAGCAACAGTGTCCCTAATTTGCTGGGAAGTGGCGGTGCGGTCCCCTACGGCACTGCGTAGGATCCTACGGTCTTGGCGTGCATCCGTGCGTCGCTGCGGTCCGGTCCTAGGTCGACGGGCACGTGCACCTTCCGCCGACCACTGGCGACAACATCGATGTACTGTGGAGACCTCACGCCCCACGTGTTGAGCAATTCGGCGGTACGTCCACCCGGCCTCCCGCATGCCCACTATACGCCCTCGCTCAAAGTCCGTCAACTGCACATACGGTTCACGTCCACGCTGTCGCGGCATGCTACCAGTGTTAAAGACTGCGATGGAGCTCCGTATGCCACGGCAAACTGGCAGACACTGACGGCGGCGGTGCACAAATGCTGCGCAGCCAGCGCCATTCGACGGCCAACACCGCGGTTCCTGGTGTGTCCGCTGTGCCGTGCGTGTGATCATTGCTTGTACAGCCCTCTCGCAGTGTCCGGAGCAAATATGGTGGGTCTGACACACCGGTGTCAATGTGTTCTTTTTTCCATTTCCAGGAGTGTATGTGTACCTGTATTATTTATACTATAGCACAGTGCATCTCAGGTCAAAGCTCATGATGTAGCAAAATGTGCTTTCTATCACATTCATATTCTTTATAGCAACATCCAGTGTTTACCTTCTGTGAATAAGTGTAAAATGAAGTGCAGCTAAATACTGTGTATATTTGTGCGTTTTACCTGATAATGTACATAATGGAAACAGTTTTGCTATGCAGAACGTGATTCAGTACACGTTAAGTACCTAAAACGTAGGAAGCCCTTTTTTTCATAAACGTTTCCTTACGATAACTTTTCAGTCATTGTCGCCAGCACCATCACTACAGCATCTGACTTAACTTAGTCCACGATATAATATTCCTATAACACTTCCATCTGATGATAACACTGCGCTGGCTCCAAAATAAATTTATGGTAAAATAAATTTTATCAAAAAACCACAAAAGCGACTGGTTGCACATATGTTCCCAAATAAATAGACACTTTAAATCACAATTGCAGTTAGTCACCCATAACGGATATACTAAACACAGAAAATAACATCTACGGCTTAAGCGAAGTCAAAGCCTAATACAAAAACTGAATCTGAATGAAGCCATGACGATCGTATTGGAAGAAGCATTTTATAAATCTGAAACTAAAATTTTTCCAAATGAAATGACTAAAAATCCAAAGACGTTTTGGTCATGTGTAAACCCAGTACACGGATCGAAATCATTTATTCAGTCTCTCAGTGACCGATCTGACCGAAACAGAATTCGATATTTCGACATTGTTTCACAGCGGTAGACAGCATAATGCCGAAATGGCAGACACTAAGATAAGCGACGGCTGAAGACAAAATCAACTAACACTGCTCAAAAGTGGCTACGCAACTCAATGGGATAAGAAACCAGTCAGTTTCTATGGAGATTATGCGAAGAAACTTTCTTCTCTTCTAGCAGTAGTTTATTGAAAGTTGCTGGACCTAATAAGAAGGTATAACAAAAGCAAAAGAGATCAGGCCATTACTGTTTTCAAGAAAAATCTAACAACACATGCAAATAATTATAGGCCTGTATTGCTGTAGTCAGTTTGCTGCAGAGTTATTTAACATTTTAATGCTGACGTGTTACGCTATGTTTGGATAACGAAAATCTCTTGCACAAAAATTATCATAGATCTCACAAACTGAGATCTTGCGAAACTCAATTCGCTCGCTTTCTTCGTCCACGAAATTCAAGACACCACAGATTAAAGCTGATAATGAGTTCTTTGACTTCTGAAAGGCATTCGATAAATCCCTGGCTGTCGTTTAGCGAAAACATGGGAACTTACTGAGTATTGGACCAGAATTATGATTGGATTCAGTACTTCCATGCAAACAGAACATGTAAAAGTGATTTTTGGAGTACCACAAGAGTGTTACAGGGCCGTTACCGTTTACAGTTTATAGTGATCATATAGTGGACAACACTGAAGGCTCAGTGAGTCTATTAGCGGACAATTCAGTGATCTGTAGGATGGTGGCAAGAGGAGTGTGGCGAAATGCAGGTCACCTGTAAAAAGATGGTTGAAATGGCTCTGAGCACTATTGGACTTAACAGCTGAGGTCATCAGTCCCCTAGAACTTAGAACTACTTAAACCTAACCAACCTAAGGACATCACACACATACACGCCCGAGGCAGGATTCGAACCTACGACCGTAGCGGTCTCGCGGTTCCAGACTGACGCGCCTAGAACCGCACGGCCACACGGGCCGGCGGTGACCTGTGAAGGATGGACGATCTGCGTAGGGACTGGCAGCTAAACCTGAACACACGATAAAGTACGGCAGAGCCAAATAAACAGGTACACCTGCCTAATATCGCTTAGCGCCCCCGCGAGCACGCAGAAGTGTTGCAACACGACGTGGCATGGACTCGACTACTGTCTAAAGTAGTCCTGGAGAGAACTGACACCACGAATCGTGTCAGTAGAGTTTGGTTCCGAGTGGAAGTGTTAAGTCAGAAGAGTGGCTGCAGCCACTATGTAGCAATTCTGGAAGTGAGGGGTGTCGCACTGTCCTGCTGGAATTGCCAAGTCCGTCGGAATGCACAATGGACTTGAATGGATGCAGTTGATCAGACAGGATTCTTACGAACGTGTCACCCGTCAGTCGTATCTAGCCGTATCACGGGTCCCATATCACTCCAAATGCACACGCCCTACATCATTACAGAGCCTCCACCAGCTTGAGCGGTATTCTGCTGACATGCAGGGTTCATGGATTCATGAGGTTGTCTCCATACCCGTACACGTCCATCCGCTCTATACAATATGAATTGAGGATCGTCCAACCAGGCAACATGTTTCCACTCATCAACAGTCCAATGGCAGTGTTGACGGGCCCAGGCGAGGCGTAAAGCTTAGTGTCGTGCGTTAATAAATGGCACACGAGTGGGCTTTCTGCACCGAAAGCCCATATCGATGATGTTTCGTTGAATGGTTCGTACACAGACACTTGTTGATGACCCAGCACTGAGATATTCAGCAGTTTTCAGAAGGGTTGCTTTTCTGTCACGTCGAATGATTCCCTTCAGTCGTCGTTTGCCCCGTTCTTGCAGGACCTTTTTCCGGCTGCAGCGATGTCGGAGATTTGATGTTTTACCGGATTCCTGATATTCACGGTACGCTCATGAAATGGTCGTACGAGGAAATCCCCACTTCATCGCTACCTCGGAGATGCTGTGTGTCATCGCTCGTGCGCCGACTATAACACCGTGTTCAAACTCACTTAAATGTTGTTAACCTGCCATTGTAACAGCTGTAAGCGATCCAACTACTGGCCAGACAAAAAAATGGCTCTGAGCACTATGGGACTTAACATCTGAGGTCATCAGTCCCCTAGAACTTAGAACTACTTAAACCTAACTAACCTAAGGACATCACACACATCCATGCCCGAGGCAGGATTCGAACCTGCGACCGTAGCAGTAGCGCGGTTGCGGACAGAAGTGCCTAGAACCGCTCGGCCGCACTGGCCGGCATTGGCCATACACTTGTTGTCTTATAGAGCCGTGTCCGACCGCAGTGCTGTATTCTCTCGGTTTACGTATCTCTGTATTTGAATATGCATGTCTATACCCGTTTCTTTGACGCTTCGGTGTATCGCATATTGCACATAAAAAGGCAAACAGATCGACTGTTGCTCGATTACAATATTGATAATAAACAACTGGAATAGTAACCACCAAAAAATACCTAAAAATAACCGTCCTGAGCGAACTAAAGTGGAAATGCGAGGACGTGCTGAAAAGTGATGTGAAAACTCTTAAAGCTTTTTGAATAAAACATACATTATTAACATTTTATGTCTTTGTTCGTCATTTCTATATATTTATTTCCGAAAATAGTCAACCAGGCGACGTACACATATCGCCAGACCAGTCTGTTGATACTGTCACTGAAGAACATCTGATTTTGTTGACGGAATCACAATCTTACGTCGGCTTGCACCGCTTCATCACTATCGAAGTGAAGCCTTCGATGGTGTTCCTTAAGTTTTGGAAACGGATGAAAATCGGATGGGACCAAGTTGGGACTTTATGGAGGATGATCGGTGACAGTGAACCCAAGGCGTCGGTTTGTTGCCGATGGCCGGCCGGGGTGGCCGAGCGATTCTAGGCGCTACAGTCTGGAACCGAGCAACCGCTACGGTCGCAGGTTCGAATCCTGCCTCGGGCATGGATGTGTGTGATGTCCTTAGGTTAGTTAGGTTTAAGTAGTTCTAAGTTCTAGGGGACTGATGACCTCAGAAGTTAAGTCCCATAGTGCTCAGGGCCATTTGAACCATTGGTTGCCGATGTTGCAGAGCGCATGTGTGGTCTGTCATTGTCATGCTGATGGAGAGGGTTCTCCATGTGTGGACGAACTCTTCGAATTCGAAACTCGATTAGGACACGCTGTTTCTCACGCACCGACATAGTTACATTACAAACCGCCATGTACTCTACAATTCAGAGCCCTATGGCGGTAGAGGGCTACAAATTTGTAGACATCAAGATCTAGGATGTAGAAGATTAATTTTAATAAAAAATCTTTAAGAGATGCACACAAAAATTTCTGGGGCATTACTTTCAACCGCCCCCCCCCCTACCTTATAAAATATTTAGTACGGAAAGCGAATGCAAGGCTGAAATTGTTTACGAGAGTCTTAAGGAAACGCCACGCGGGATTAGCCGAGCGGTCTCAGGCGCTGCAGTCACGGACTGTGCGGCTGGTCCCGGCGCAGGTTCGAGTCCTCCCTCGGGTATGGGGGTGTGTGTGTTTGTCCTTAGGATAATTTAGGTTAAGTAGTGTGTAAGCTTAGGGACTGATGACCTTAGCAGTTAAGTCCCATAAGATTTCACACATATTTGAACATTTTCGAACATCTTAAGGAAACGTAATTCATCCACGAAAGAGGCATCTTAGAAAATATTCATTCGACTCATTCTTGAGTACTGTTCATAGGTCTGGGACCATTACTAAGTAGGCGCAGTGGACTCGCATTCGGGAGAACGACGGTTCAAACCCGCTTCCGGCCATCCTGATTTAGGTTTACCGTAACTTCCCTAATCCCTTCAAGTAAATGCCGGGATGGTTCCTTTGAAAGGGCACGGCCGACTCTCTTCCTTATCCTTCCCTACTAAGATGGGGCCAATGACTTCGTTGTTTGGTCCCCTCCCCAAAGTAATCCAACCAACGAAGTAGGGTTAATAGAAAAGATGGGGAAGATCCAAAGAACAGCGGCGCGTTTTGTCACGGAATTGCTTACTGGGCGTAACAGAGCAACGGAAATGCTCAACAGACTGCAGTAACAGACGCTACAACAGAGAAGTTGGGCATCAAGCAAATTTGCTATGGAAATTCAGATAGTGTGTTCCGGGAAGACATAGAAAACATATTAAGTACATTCTCATATGTCTCTCAAAATCGGATACATTGGAACACATAAGTGTAGACATTTACCGACAGTTACCTGTCCTATACACCATTCATGGACGGAAGAGAAAAAAAGAGGGCAGGCAGAGACAGTAGTATCAGAAGTACCCTCCTCCACGCACCTCAAGGTAGTGTGCGACTTAAAAATATAGATGTAGACGTAAACGTTCAACACTAATCAGAGTTGCGTAACAAGCCTCAGACGGCAGACGTACATTTTTATGGCAGTATTTTCTATCTTTTCTGCGAGTATGGTGTGAATAACAACTGCAGACCTGTTCTCTTACAGGTACTTTTCAAAGTACTGGCCGTAATGATTATGGCAGATGATACAGCGACTGTTAACATAGAAGTAACACTGCAGGAGAAACACATTACGAAGCAGAACCGACCAATACTGAATGCAAGCTTGATGGCGAGGCGTAAACCAGGCGTTACTGTTGTCAACGCGAATACCGCGGGCTAATGGAAAACGTTTGTTTCCAAACAAGTCACACAGCGCATTCCGTCGACATTTTCACTGTTGATCAGGTATTTGCAGTGCATCACAGATGCGAAAATAAACGGAGGTAATAAAACAAAACATAAACCATCACTCTATATCGTATCACCGGAGAGCTCAAGCTTGTTTTACCAAAATACTGTGATTATTTCCGCAAACAGCCTCCAGATTCATCTATAGGTTTAGATGACAGAGTTCGCAGTTTAAAAATTTGTGACACGTACGACGGTATGTGTTGACTGCATTGGCTTAAAATCTTAAATTCTGTTCGTAGCTAAGGGATCGTAGACCTTAGTTTAGACACAAATTTCAACGTGACAACTCAACCCGTTCCTGAGAAAAAGCGGTCTTCCCAGATGGACAAAAACGTGATCCCAGAAGGGTTCCGTTTTTACCAACTGAGGTACGGAACGCTTTCAAAAAAGTAAATCGTTACTTTTTATATGTGGCATGTCACAAGCCTTATTAGCATATCTGGACTCAAAGCTCATGCACTAATGGACGGCATAAACAGCAGTGTGCTTAGGAGTATTTGTGTTCATTCTTCAGTGTCATTAGTTGTACTTGGGTTTGCCAAGTAAACGACTAGAGGCACCTTCAAATGGTTCAAATGGCTCTGAGCACTATGAGACTAACTGCTGAGGTCATCAGTCCCCTGGAACTTAGAACTACTTAAACCTAACTAACCTAAGGACGCCACACACATCCGTGCCCGAGGCAGGATTCGAACCTGCGACCGTAGCAGTCGCGCGGTTACAGACTGAAGCACCTAGAACCGCTCGGCCACACTGGCCGGCAAGGCACCTTCCTTACCATAAATAAATTATATATTTATATGTTTATATTTTACTGTGTATTTACCGATATTAATAACAAGCAGCATTTCATGCAGACGTATTGTAGTTTAGCCAATTGCCGCGGTAAACAATGAGGTGGTCAAAAATCCACGATAAGCGGCAATCCTGACGATTGCACATTATTTCTTTACTCTACGGTCACAAGAGACCCACAGTTCAGATTTTCGAATGTGACAGAAAGCGATTAAGAACAGACTGAGACATAATTAGGCAAACGAAGTGGTCAACAACCCGTCTTGCTCAGCGTGCACGCTCCTTCTTGCACTAGTTGCCTTGCGTATCGCCGCTCCAGTCCTGGATGTGAGACATTCGTGTTTTTCTTCATCTAAAGCGATCCCCTTCCACTATCGTTAAGAACGTATTTTCTGACTACAATAACTCCACTCGCGGAGAGAGTTTACGATGATGCCCTGAAACCACCCAGTCTCCCACTTGGCTGCCGAAGGAAATACCTAACAGGGTCCTCTTCTTTGCGGTGCGCGCACGTGGTGATGCTTCGGAACGAATAATACGGTTGCTTGTCCAACGTGAGTCCCATCGTAATTTCGCTTATAACTGAGAGTCGCTTATAGTTGAGAGTCCACGGCAATGGTATTCTTCAGTTATGATATCACAGTTACTGCTGTGTCATATATGGAAGTATGTGTGTAGAGACTGAAGATTCGAGTCTCGGTCCGGCACACAGTTTCAATCTGCCAGGAAGTTTCACACCAGCGCACACTCCGCTGCAGAGTGAAAGTCTCATTCTTGCACCTTGTTGTTTTTCAACCTGTTGAAAGCATAGCTGAGCTCTAATGAGTTCAGAGGTTCTCTTACTGTTGCAGTTTTCATTTGGTCGACAGTAATTTTGTAGCGTGAAATGACTCGCATATATCTGACATCACGTATTTCTTCAATACCATCTTCCCACTTACCTGTCAACCGCTCAGATTCGAAGTGCATATAAACATTTTTGCCTTTTTTGCTATCCATGTAGAAGGTGTCCTCGGTCTGTCATATGAATCCTTCTCCCTGTCCCCTTAGCAGGTCCTATACTACGTAGGTGCTGGGATACCATGGAGAGGGTATTGGTAGCACTCTGCACTTTGATGCGATATATTAAGTAACGGGACGATTCGTTGAGTGCATCAGAGTGCTATGTGAGACCTGACATCATCCATGTGTAAAAAGCTTATTTGGTTGTTGAGAAATACGTTTTTATGGTTGACTTCATTTTACAATAACATAGGCGAGTAGTCAGCTAATGGCGTCATACCCAGTCCTTGAAAAATTAGATGCATATGATGGTGTCTGGAGAGGATCGTAGTGAGCATCCCGCTGTTTATAAATCTATATCACTGCTTTAATTTGGGTCGTATTGGTGAGTCATTCCACCACTCACTCAAATTCCCGCGGCGTGAGCTGTCCTACCACTGGACCACTTAATATTGGTCTCCTTCTACAGGGTTATTCAAAAAGAAGGCACAGTTTTCAGAATCTTATCTTCTAAACTACAAAACGTAACACCATAATTCCAACGGTCCTGGACAGTCAACAGTTTAAATTTGAACGTTCCAATCCCGGCCGTATTGGCGCTATGCTTTCTTCTTCTTCTTCTTGAAGAAAACTGTGACATCAGTAACTTATCTAGACATGCTTCAAAACTGGTTGTTTCCTCAACATGAAGATGATTTAGATGACTTTATCTTCATACAAGATGGTGCCCCGCCTCATTTCTCCAAGCACATCCGAGGATACCTGATTAACACCATTCCAGGGCGTTTGATAGGATAAGGAGGAGGTGAAGATGAACTACTTCTCCGGCGGCCTCCCATGTCTCCAGACCTCTTACCTCTTGACGTTTATCTGTGGGTTACGAAAGAGACCGCGTTTTTATCCCTCCAATGCCTTACAATCTTGAAATTCTGTGACATAGCATTGCTGAAGCTGTGAATTCGATAACGAGAGACTAACTGCCTAGTATGTGGTTAGGAATGAGCCACCGTTTTGATGTTCGTCGTGCAACACATAGTGTCCTCATTGAATGCATAAAAATTTGAACTTCTCTCTTTCCAGGAACGTTGTAATTGTGTTTCTGTCTCTTGTAATTTGGAAGCAATAAACGTCTGATATCTTTTCCATCTTTTTGAATAGCCCTTTTCATTGGGAAAGTCTGACACTTTATCTGTATACGTTACAAATGGTTCAAATGGCTCTGAGCACTATGGGACTAAACATCTGAGGTCATCAGTCCCCTAGAACGTAGAACTACTTAAACCTATTTAACCTAAGGACATCACACACATCCATACCCGAAGCCGGATTCGAACCTGCGACCGTAACAGTCGCACGGTTCCGGACTGAAGCGCCTAGAACCGCTAGGCCACCGCGACCGGCGTATACGTTACATTTGGAACGACTTTAAAAATAAAAGTGAATGGTTTAGTTTAAGAATCCCTCCTTATCTAGGAGCAGATGTGGTGGGCTATTGAGTTGTCGAAATCCGATTAATAAATTTATATACAATTGCTCTTGAAGAGATGAGGAACGTATTTTATGTTTTATCGTGTTTTCAAAGTAGATATCATCGATGACAGAGCGAAATGATAGAAATGAGAAGGATTGTGAGAGTAAATCTTTTCGACAGCAGTGTGAAATGAATTAGGAACGCCACGGGCAACTGAAGTCACAATGACCCGCTGGGGACTTCAGTGCGACTACTATTTGTTTCTTTAGCACAGTACCAGTTAGCTCCATCGAAAACAGTTTTCGTGTATTATTACGCATTATTATATATTCTACATCCAGCGTGTTACTGTTCAGTGGGCGCTTCTCACCGGTAGGTCCTAAGTTTCTTCTGTTTCTTCATTAATTTAGTTACTGCTGACGATAATAATGACAACATACGACACTTGGTTGTCATCGAAAAAACCAAAATCATACTTCCAAAACGCTCTTAAAGGATGAAATTAATTAAATGCACTGAAATTCCCACATACCTACCATCTACAGTAGTAATGTTAGGAAATCGTATGGGGAAACAGTGTTAAAAATTCAGAGTTTCAGTCTGCCCTGGAGAAATGTTTAGTTAGCTTAATGATTAATTTGACAGTCTGTGATGGGTTGAAAATATTGGTCTGAGTCGCCCTCAGGTTAAAATTTTCAATTACCACTACATATTCATTTCACTTTTAAAGGGTTTTAGATCACTTCCACGATTAGATCGATACAGACGGACAAGAGGCTCGGATCTAATGTATGGAGCGGGGTGATGCAGCGGTAAGAAACTGGACTCGTATTCGGGAGGATGGTGGCTCCAGTCCCCGTTCGGCCGTCGAGATCAAAGTCTTCCATGAAGTCCCTTCAGGTAAATGTCAGGAATGTTTTCGGTTTCAGTTACGTCTCTGATAACCTTACCATCGACGGGACGCTAAATCCTACTCTTATGCTCTACCTTCCACCAATTTTAGGTTTTGTCAAATTCAATACTTTCGCTTGACGGCAAAGCAACTACATTATACATACAGTGTGTTAGCGTCATGCCACATAAATATTATACGCAGACGATCTGAACTAAAATATGACGGCTGCTGGGGTTTAACCTGATTCCCACCTGCTGTGCAGATAGTGGTGACGCCCTCCTTAATGTCCATATGTAACTCCTCATAGTGATTCAAGTGTTCTTCGTTTGGACCTCAAAAGAGTGATTATGTCATCGTGTTGCTCCTCTATCATCAGAATCATTGCTCACAACCTCAAACGAGCAATAGTGCCACTAAATTCATAAAAATAAAGAAGCATGTAAGGTCAAAATTTGACGCCTCCAGTACGTTGAGATCCTTTGAGATAAAGCGCAAGCTTAGGTATAAGGAAGGAGAGAGGTCGTGATCTTAGTGAGAAAACCTTTTATACATTTACCTAAAGTTATTCATGGTAACCTAATCAACATACGCGCGCAGGAATTTAAATATCTACATCCACATCTACATAAGAAAAAGGGACCGGTCGGTAGGACATGTTCTGAGGCATCAAGGGATCGCAAATTTAGCATTGGAGGGCAGCGTGGAGGGTAAAAATCTTAGAGGGAGACCAAGACATGAATACACTAAGCAGATTCAGAAGGATGTAGGTTGCAGTAAGTACTGGGAGATGAAGAAGCTTGCACAGGATAGAGTAGCATCAAACCAGTCTCAGGACTGAAGACCACAAGAGAAGAAAGACATCTACATGATTACCCTGCAGTTCACAATTCAGTGCCTGGCAGAACCACCTTTAAACAATTTCTCCACCGTTCCTATGTATGTGGCCGGCAACAAATTATTTTCAAACACTGAGGAGAAAGTTGGTGACAGAAAGATCCTGCCGCAACGGAAAACGCTTTTGTTTTCAATGGTCGCCACCCGAATTCGTGTATCATATTCGTCGCACTCTATTTTTCGATGATACGAAACAATGTCCTCCGTCGATCCTATCTCACGCGGATCCCACAAAGCACAGCAATAACCCCGTCAGAAGAGGGTGTACAAGCGTAGTGTAAGCAGTCTCTTTAGTAGCCCTGTTGCATTTTCTGAGTGATCTGTCAATAAATCGGAGTCTTAGGTTTGCTTTCACACAACAGTATCTGTGTGTTCGTTCCATTTTAAGATATTCGTAATTGTAATTCCTAAGTATTTAGTTAAATTCGTGTGTTTTATCCTCTAACCGTAATTGAGCCCATTTCTTTTCGTATTCATGTGCATGACTTCACACTTTTCGTTATTTAGAGTCAATTGACTCTTTTCGCACCATACAGATATCTTGTTTGAAATGTTTCACAATTTATTTTGATCATCTGATGACTTCATAAGACGGTAAATAAATGCATCATCTGCAAACAGTCTAAGAGGGCTGCAAGGATTGTCCCCTAAATTGGTTATGTTGAGCAAAAACAACAGAGGGCGTATAACACTTCCTTGCCCGTCCTGAAAATTAGTCAACACTATTAAACATTACGCATCCCCACTCTACACTAGTCATAAGAGACAAGGATTACTCTAGTGTACACAGGTATGGTATGGTATGTAGGACATCCGTACCTGAGAGGTATGATAGTTAAAGAGAGACTCAAACCATGACGGGTTTCAGGATTTGAAAATCCTATCTACAGTGTATGAGACACAGTAAGTCGTGGTCGCTTCAAACCTGCGTCGGGCCATCCTGATTTAGGTTTTCCGTGATTTCCCTAAATCACTTCAGGGAGATGCCGGGCTGGTTCCTTGAAAGGGCACGGGCGACTTCGTTCCCGATTGTTCTTTAATCAGATGGGGCAAATGACCTTGCTGCTTGGTTCTTTCCCCCAAATCAACCAGTCAACCAACCCGACGGCGGACAGTTTCCGCCAAGTTACACTGATCTGGAGCCCTAGCACTGACTGGCCTAACCGCGTTTGCGCATTACCATATACAATAATTTCATACACATGAAGATGGGGTTTTTAAAAACTAGAAACCAGTTGTGGTTTGAATAAATAGATAGTGCAAGTGAAGCGGATCCCTCTAAATTATCATACACAGTTGTGGTCAAAGCAAAAAATATATATTCAGTATCGCAGTGGCTTGTTCCACAGCTCCTAGAGAGAACTGTTCCATATAGCACACGATAACAGTTAACAATCGTGTTTCTTCACTCAGTAATCGGCGCTACGAGTGAGTGTGAGAATCGATTTAATTTTAGGCCTACTGGAATACAAGTGAATTACGGCGCTATGACACGTATTTAGTCCATATCTAACCCCGCTTCCCATTCGTTTCGCTGAGAACTTTTTCAGGAATTTCTGTCCAGATACTACGCGTTTTGTCGATTCTGGAGGTCAGTAATCAATTCATCTCAGCTTCACAAGAGAGAGAGGCCATTTTCTTTTCACAGATGGGAATGTTCTAGTTCATTGCTGCGGTACGTCAGTGTAGCGCCTTGCAGGTGATTAGCTACTCCTAAGAGCGTCAGGAATTTTATGCTCATCATTATGAAAAAGCGTAAGAGTTCTTGTGTTTTGTAAGTCCAAACACACAGTAAGATACAGACTGTAATGTCCATTTAGGATAGTTCAGATATGAGTCATATTTCTATGACATGGCTTTAGCGGTTCTTAATCAAATCAGCTCAGCCGCATGGCACTTCGTGTTAATGCAAGACTTGGAGAGAAACAAATCATAAAGGTAACATGCTGTGACTACTTTTATTTACTAGTGTTATATAAATTCTTTCTGGGCTCACTCTACTTCAAGAAAGAAATGTTTTATTCCACAAAAGCATGCCTTAATCGTAATATGTAAAGTTAGCGCTACATTATCTTACAGACAGCGGTTTAAGAAGTTAGATATTTTAACTACGAGTCACAGAACAAAATTTTCTGTCATGAAATATGTCGTAAATAATCCAGTGGAGATCAGATAGAATACTGAAATGCATGCTTACAATGCCGGAAGAAAAAATGAGATGCATTCATCTTTTTTAAAACTGTCTTTTACCCAGAAAGAGGCGAATAATGTCGCTACCCAAATCTTTGATCACTTACCCATTTACTTTGAATGCCTGACAAGTACAAAAGCAGCATTAAAAATTAAACTGAAAAAAATCATTGCGGGACACCCTCCATACACTACCGAACTATTTTAGTTTAGATACTTGCACCTTATTTAATACATGCTCGACAAACAGATTCTTGCAAACTCCTCCTTCAAAAGTCGTCAATCCTCCCACATCCCTGATTGTACACACTATAAATCTTTAAGTATGTTAGAAATAAAAGATATAAACGATAACTTTAATATCCATGAGCAGGATACGAGATAAAAGGTAAAGCTTCATGTCTACTCAGTAAGGACATCAACCTAAAAAAGTTCCACAATAAACAATGGTATACAATTTTACAATAATCTTCCACGTAGGGTAAAAATCATATCATTCACACTCTTTTGCAAAACCTTAACGGCATACTCATTAGATTACAGCTTCCGTTCAGTAGACGAATTTTTGGAACATTTGAGATACAAGAGACTTGAAATAAGACAGTGCCACTACTGCAGTTAGTGCAAGCTCTTTTGGCGATAAAGCTAAAATTTATGTATAAACCAAAATAATATTGCATTTTCACTGTGTTGTGTTACTTAATTGTTTTGTGTTTTTTCTGTCCCCCACAATCTGGAAATATTTTTTGAATTAGTGAATGAATGAATAAATAAAAAAATAAAAATGTGTTACATACCTGTGTTAGTAACATCAATGTTGTTTTCTGTTACGTAAGTTGATGTGTAAATGGTCATCATTCACCTATATATAAAAACCAGATAAGATTCTGTAAAGTGAATATGTACCATTTAACTGAATCCCTAACTAATAAAATTTCTACCTTTCTGTTCTCAACAAATGTGGGATAAATTCATCGTCCTATATTGTAGGGTAGCTTCGCCTCTGCTTCTTAGGTTACAAGCGATTACGGGTTGAAATTTAACACAGATAAAATACTCGAAAGTTTCTTCGTCTACTCCAATCCACATTCTTCTTTATTGAAATTACGTATCAGAGCTTTGTTTTGGGCTAAGTGATAATCAGTTTATACATACTTGTTGGCCTGTTTGGAATATGAAGACGGCAACGCAACAGCCAGAATCACTGTAGACACAGGGTTAGCGCCAGAGAACGAACGTTAGACAGGTCGTTCACGTTCCAAGAGCTATGAAACTTTTACATACAAGAAAGAGTCGACGAAGCCACACACTAGAGAGAAAAGGAGCGCAGATAACTTTTTTCTCACAAACACACAAAGATAAAGCCGAAGGTCTCTCAGGTTTTAATACAGTTGCCACTTGTTCCTATTACTTTGTTTCAAATTTTGCCGCAATATTAATAACTCTGTAACTGGTGTAGTCACTCTTCTTTCCTTTTTTTCGACATAAGTGAACCTCGTAAAATAACTTGATATTGCGCAAGAAAGAATGCTTCTTACTGAGAACAAACTGTTCCGTAACCTTCACTTTTGTTGTGCTAAGACGAAGCACTTCAGCAATTAAATCTCGTTTTCAAATTGTTGATGGTCTAGCGGTTCTAGGCGCTCAGTCCGGAACCGCGAGACTGCTACGGTCGCAGGTTCGAATCCTGCCTCGGGCATGGAAGTGTGTGATGTCCTTATGTTAGTTAGGTTTAAGTAGTTCTAAGTTATAGGGGACTGATGACCACAGATGTTAAGTCCCACAGTGCTCAGAGCCATTTGAACCAGCCATTTCAAATTGTTAAATATTTACACTAGGCAAGCAAAGAGTATTCTGCAACGAGGAAGTTATTGCAATGTTTACTTTGTCTTACCTCCTTCGTAATGCAGTTAGAAAGTACATTTATTTAATATTATGTTAGTGCAACGTAGAAAATGAGGTAGTAATAACTTTACCTAATTAGACTACCGACACTTGGCAAACTGACTCCTTAACACCGCTGCCAAAGGAAAGTATATATTACTAAAATGGGACATGCAAGAAAAGAAGATACCAATGACAACAAAAGGTTATTTTTATAAGTTATCCTTATGAGAAAGATACTGAGTGAGGTGGCAGTGTAATTAAGACGCGGGAATTGTATTTAAGAGGATCTGGGTACATGTCCTCATTCGTGTTTTCCGCGATTTCTCTAAACTACAAGACCCGAACGTCTGTATGTTCCGGCGAAACAATCACAGCCGCTTCCCTTCCCAATCCTTGAACCAGTCGAGCTATTGATTTGTCTCTAATGACCATAAAATGGATGGGACGTCAAATACTAATATTCCACCGTTACCTCATTTTATAAAGATGGGCATAACTGTTACTTCAACGGATAATTTGGCACTAAAGACATTTAGGAAATAATTAATACCCACTATATTCGTAGTCTAGTATGTGATTTGTTTATTGTGAAGGCAAATATGTTTCTGGCAGAAAAGTCTTTGTTACTCTTGTTTAAACCATGAAGTTGTAAAACATGTCCTTGCTTTCGGTGGAAGGATGCTCTGTATCATCTGTATTGGAACGAAAACGGATGGTTTTTGACTGAGAAATGAGGAAATATTGAAACTTTTTATTCTCTTCAGGCTAGACACAGAAAGTTTAATCCTCAAACAGTTTTATTCCAGAATTTTGTTTAAGAGGGGCTGCCGCGGGTACATTGGAAGCAAGGATGGCCACAGCGAGCGGCGTGGCGTCAGTGGTCCTGGTGGTTACATGGGCTGCAGTCTGCGGTGAAGGCATTTTGCAGGCGGCTTTGCTCTTTTTGCAGTCGTGACGTCGCAGGCTGGCTCGGCCGGCCGCTGCAGTATATAAGGCCGAGGCGCAGCGCACGGTATTCGCTCCGTTGTTTATTCCGCTGTTCGGCCTAGGCGCGATTGCTATCTCGATGCAGATGCGACCTGTTCCGCGGTCGGCGTCAGATTTGTATTTTCATAAAAGCATACGTTCGCCGTACCTGCTCCATTTGTTTGATAAATCTGAAAAAGGAGCTGGGGCAGGTAGCAAATGGGTAACAAAACGCAGATCCAGAGGTGGAGCGAGAGCAGTGGGGTGCCGTGCCCCTTCAGAGTGTCAGCATCGACACGTCTCGAGCTTCGTGCCAGGGATTCATTAACAGCACTCAAATCTGACTGCCATCTTATATTCCCAACATTATACGATGTACGGAGGAAATCTTCTGAAATACAAACCGTTAACGGAAGAGAATGAGGGAAGGTTCAACAGTGAAGTGAGACAATGTTATGTACATATCATTTTGTACGCCTGTTATCAGAATTTGCTTAAGGTACCTATTATACACTGGCGGAAATAGGAAGTGTTACTCCATGAAGAACCATCCCAGTTTTTATCAAAGAGATGTGCATAACACGATAGGTAATTACTGTTTACGTTATCATTCCATCTGGAACTGGTGCACATTATCAACATCAGTATTAGGTGTCACTTCCGCAGGAACAAATACACTCCTGTATATCTTGCGGTATGGTAACAATAAGCTTTCGAATGTCAACTTCAAGAATTTTTTGCCATGTCTGACATCCTGTGTCTGTTAGTGAATACTGCTAGTTGCAGGATGGTATAAAACAATACGAAGTCTTTCCACTGCATTTTGTATAAAGTGATCAATCAGAGAACAGGGCGGGTCAGTAAAACATGAGTAAATTTCTCTAGGCACTTATGGTGTGAAATTATCTCGCTGCAGTTTGCCATTTTGCGCATTCGTCTTAACGGGTGTTTAACATTCTTCCCACATCTACGTCTAAATCTACATATATAATTCGCAAGCCACCGTACGGTGCGTGACAGAGTGTACCTTATACCACTGCCGTCCGGTGGCTTCCTTACATATTTCAGACATAGCACAGTATTTGACAATTAATTCCTAACCACGCGGCTGCTATAGTCGAAGGTTCGAATCCTGCCTTGGGCATGGATGTGTGTGATGTCCTTAGGTTAGTTCGATTTAAATAGTTCTAAGTTCTAGGGTTCTGATGACCTCAGATGTTAAGTCCCATAGTGCTCACAGCCATATGAACCTTATACCACTACTAGCCATTACGTTTACTGTTCCACTCACTAACAGAGCGAGGGAAATAAGAGTGTCTATACACTTCTGCATGGGCCCTAATTTCTCGTACATTATCTTCATGGACATTACGAGAAATATTATGTTGGCAGCAGTAGAATCGTTCTGCAATTAGTTTTAAATGCCGGTTCTCCAAATTTCCTAAACATTTTCCCTCGGAAAGAACATCTCCTTCCACACAGAGTGTCCTATTTGAGCTCCCGAAGCATCTCCGTAATATCTACGTGCTGTTCGACACTGCCGGTATCAAATCTAGCACCCCACTTCAGAATCACTCGATCTCTTCCTTTAATCCGACCTGGTGCGGATTCCAAACACCCGAGAAGGACTCAAAATAGGTCACACGACCGTTCTACTTGCGGTCTTCATTGCAGATCAACCACACGTTCCTAAAATTCTCCGAATAAACCGATGTCGATAATTTGTCTTGCCTACCACAATCCTAGCATTCTCGTTCTATTTCATTCAGCTCTGTAACGTGACGCCCAGGTATTTGAACGACGTGACTCTGTCAGACAGGAGACTAATAATGCTGTTTCGCAACATTAGAGGTTTGTTTTCCCAACTCAGGCGCACCAACTAACATTTTTCTACGTTTCATTCCAGATGCCATCCATCTCACCAACTAGAAATTTTGTCGAATTCGTCTTGTATCTTCCTACAGTCACTTAACTTTGATACCGTACAGTACAAAACAGCATCATGAGACAGTAATCACAGATTGCTGCCGACTGCGTCCACAAAATTATATACGTATACAGAAAATAAGTTATCCTATCACACCTCCCTGGGCTACTGCTGGGGATAGGCTTGTCTCTGATGAACACTCGCCGTCGAGGACAACATACTGATTTCTATTACTGAATAAGTCCTCAACCCACTCACACATCTGGGAACCTATTCCATATACTCATACCTTCGTTAACAATATGCTGTCGGGCACCGTGACAGATGTTTTTCCGAAATCTAGACGTCTGGAATATGTCAGTTGCCCTTCATCCATAGTTCGCAGTATATCGTGTGAGAAAAGGGCAAGCTGAGTTTTGCTCAAGCGGTGATTTCTGAAACCGTCTTGATTCGTGGACGTAAGTTATTCGGTCCCTAGAAAATGTACTATATTCGAACTAAGAATATGTTACGGAAATCCGTAGTTCTTCGATGTTGTGGATGTTCGTCTATAATTTTGCGGGCCAATTCGTTCACTCTTTTTGTAGATATGAGTGACCTTTGCATTTTTCCACTCGCTTGGGACTCTACGCTGGACGAGAGATGCGCGATAAATGCGAGCTAAGTAATGGGCCAATGCCGTAGAGCATTCATTGTAAAAGCGAACTAGTGTTCCATCCGTACCTGGCGACTTATTTGTTGTTAACTCTTTCAGTCATTTCTCTAGCCAAGGGTCTTATCACCATGTCGTCCATACGGGACTGTGTGCGACTGTCAAATGGCAGTATGTTTGTATCATTCTCCGGCGTGAACGAATTTTAAGCACGACATTTAAGACTTCGGCTTTTGTCTTGCTACCTTCAATTGACAGACCATACTGGTCAACGAGTAACTGGATGGAAGCCTTAAAATATCTTAGCTATGTCACATACGACCAGTAGACCACAATTTTCTCGGGTTCTCGGTCAGATGCCCCCCCCCCCTCCCTCCACATACATACACACACACACACACACACACACACACACACACACACACCAGGATTCCACCAGAAGTTAGGGAGATATGAGCCTAGAAAATCGCTGCTTCTTGAGACCTTCCCCAAGATATTTATGTCAGGGCACAAGTCCGAAGCTCTTAGTCCAGTGGTTATCGTTGCTGCCTCTGGATAACGGGATTCCTGGCTCGATTCCCGGCCTGGTCGATGATTTACTCTCCCCCAGGAACCGGGTGTTTATTCCGTCCTTACTATTACATCATCATTCGGAGAAATGACGAGACTGGACTATGCAAGGGCTGGGAATTTGTACGGGCGCTTAGTAACCGCGCTGTTGAGAGGCCCACAAACCACAAATCGTCATCATCAAGGCACAAAAAGGAGCGACACCCATCACTGAACACGAATCAATGCCATGGAATGAGCCGTTTGTCACTGCGTCTACACCGTGCAACTGCCTGTTTTCTGTGATGCAGTGTTAGCAACGAACAAAGCAAAGTATTCAAGATCTAAATCCAGCTTAGATTTATCAATTCCCGACGGTTTGTGGTGGCACTCTGCCTGTAGCCTCTACCCGGATTTCAACTGTTGTCATCCAACTATTCGCCAGACCTAGTCGAATAATACTCCGATCCTGTCGTGGGATACGCTTCGCTGTGCGCCATACATCGTTATGTAACTGACTGCTCAGATGCAGGCACTACACTTGCTCCATACACCGCATCTAACAGCTACATTCGGGCGTTATACACCGCATATCTTCAAATGGAATGGGACAGCCCTTCTCATGCCTGTTCATCATTCGGTTTAATTTAACCAAGATAGTGTCTACAGGTTGTCACAACAAAATCTCGTGCCCACGCCCCCGGCCTCTCTCTCTCTCTCTCTCTCTCTCTCTCTCTCTCTTTCTCTATTATTATTCTTGAGGTGCCATCCCATGCTCACTATAACGTCTTAACATAAAGAGTTTCTCTGTTCCGAATGACCAATACGACTCAAAAAATTCATTTTATCTATGCAGAAAAGTCACCGTCATCATTCTGCGACTCGTACGTTCCGACCAGTGCGTATGTAAATATTTGTATGATGTATATCGGAGAACGAAGCTGAAAGCAAGCGTGACGTTCGTTATAATTTGCGGTGGAAACAGCGTCACAGTCATCGTATTCTCTCAGGGATACCAAACCAACAATCTCCCAGAATCATTCTTAGTGTCTTATATCTGTCGAAATCTCAAAATCAATTGATTAAAACTTAAGAAGTGTCGAGCATGAGATTATGTCCGCTGAAGACGTACTAAAACAAAAATGAAATAGAAAACTCTAGGATGCTTAAGAACAGTCTACACACTCAAAAGGAAAGAAGTGAAACAATAGAAAGAAACGTATAGAGGGTGTTCCGAAACTATTTGTTCAAATTAACACAGGAGGCAGAACATCAAAACAAATATATTTCGCTATGGAACATATGGTCTCTGTACTCGGCTTGCGATGTTAGGAAACATTTTGTCAGTGGTGTTGACGAAAGCTATTGTGTCGGTGTCGTTAAGTGGGAATGTGTACTGATCTTCAAAACTGCTCTGTGGACGGATAGGTGCTTGGAAACGTACCGATTCATTCTAAATATTCACCGCCCTGTAACGACAAAGGCCGCGCGGTTTGAGGCGTCTTGCCACGGTTCTCGCGGCTCCCTCCGTCGGAGGTTCGAGTCCTCCCTCGGGCATAGGTGTTTGTGTTGTCCATAGCGTAAGTTAGTTTAAGTTAGAGTAAGTAGTGTGTAAGCCTAGGGACCGATGACCTCAGCAGTTTGGTCCCATAGAACTTACCACAGATTTACAATTTTTTAACAACATAGCTGACTTCCTTGTAAGCACGCCGATTCAGTCGCACTCATTACTTCCTTATAACAACAGCACTGAACACCTAGCGGTTTACGTATGCTTAAATTGTTCAAATGTATCTGGTGTACGGGTCTACGAAGGAAAAGGACGAGCAGCAGTGAGAGAGTATTAATATCAGTTTCTCAACCGACGGGCTCCATAACACCAAACATTCGGATGTCTGATCGCCTGATAAGTGAAAGAGGCACTCTCCGTGCAATTATGCTTCATATAGGTAAAATCGAATAGTGTAAAATCCCAAAACGGAAGACGAGTGTCGGCGACATTTTGAAGACACATCATCTACAAGTACACTACTTACTACAGACATCCTTGGCGTCAGACATAGCCTTGTGTGGAATGCGCTACATGAGCAGCAGCTTCATACTTTCCATTTTTGTCGCGTGGTAGCACTAACACCTGAAGATTTTCCCCAACGAGTGCAGTTCGCACAATGGCTTTTACAACATTCCTATTTATAGCACCCCTTTTTTTTGGTCGAGGTCTTGTACACCACCATTCTTTGTTTACTCGTGAAGGCTGTTTAAGTACTCACAATTCTCATGTTTTCAGCACATGTTATCCAAGAAGTATTGGTCACCGATTCGTTTCTCATGTGTGGGCCATCATTCTCGGTGATAGGTTGACTGGATCGTAAATTCTTGCATTCCGTCTCAACAGACGGAGACATAGCATCTTAGTGGAAAATGCGTCGCCGTAACAGCTGGAGGATGTACCTCTGAATGTTAGACAAAGAAAGTACTTCCAGCATGATAGGGCCCCATCCCATTTCAGCATTGCTGTGGGGAATCACCTGAGAGCCACTTTCGGGAGTCGATGGATTGGCCGAGGTGACCCTGTGTCATGTCCACCCAGTGCGCCTGACCTCACGTGTCTGGATTTCTTCCTTTGGTGGCATATGAAGCAGCTGGTGTAAGAAACCGTCATGGAAACAGTAGTAGTCCTCGTCACTCGAAATGCCATTGCTGCTGGTACCACTGCGCACAAGCTGGAATCTTCGAACGGACACGACAGTCGATGGTCCGACGATGTGCTCTGTGCGTACAGGCCAGCGGTCGAGCAATGGAGCAGTTCCTGTGAATGGCATTGCTGTAATTATCACGATAAACTACATTATGTGCACATCGTCCGCGTTGTTGCTGTTGTTGCTGCTGCTGCTGCTGCTGCTGCCTCCACTATTTCATGTATTGGGTTGGGTTGTTTTGGGGGGAGGAGACAAGACAGCGAGGTCATCGGTCTCATCGGATTAGGAAAGGACGGGTAAGGAAGTCGGCCGTGCCCTTTCGAAGGAACCATCGTAGCATTTGCCTGAAGCCATTTAGGGAAATCACGGAAAACCTAAATCAGAATAGCCAGAGACGGGATTGAACCGTCGTCCTCCCGAATGCGAGTTCAGCGTGCTAGCCACTGCGCCGCCTCGCTCGGTATTTCATGTATTAAAGCTATCCATTAGTCTTCCACTGCAGTCTTTTCCGCTGTTGTAGTCAACCGTTGCCTAATGCTCCCTCTAAAACTCTCAACAACCTCTGGTTCTTTCACTCATCAAGGCCTCATTTCTGAAAATTCCTACCTGTTTGCGAAGTCTTGAGTTTTAACCCACAGTCCATAATCAATAAACAGTTGTTAGTGTAGACATCAGCCCCTGGAAATGTTTTACAATTTAAAATGTGGTTCCGAAATCTCTGTTTACCATTACATAATCAATCTGGAACGTTCCGGAGGCTCCAGGTCCGTTCCACATATACATTCTTCTTTCATGATTCTTAAACTGAGTGTTAGGAGATAGTTAAATTATGCTCTGCGCAAAATTCTACCAGGATCCTTCCTCATTCTGTCCTTTCTCCAAGACCATATTCAAACACTATTTTTCCTTCTCTTCCTTTCCCTACTATGGAATTCCAGTCCCCCATCGCAATTAAATTCTCGTTTCCCTTAACTACTTGAATACTTTTTTTTCTCATTATAGATATCTTCAGTCTCTTCATCATCTGCGGAGCTAGTTGGCGTATAAACTTGTATTTCCGTAATAGGTGTGGTCTTTGCGTCTGTCTTGGCTATTATGATGCGTTCACTATGCTGTTCATACTAGCCTACCAAGCATTCAAATTTTCTTATTCACTGTTAAACCCACTCCTGCATTATGCTTATGTGGCTTTGTATTTATAGAACTGTATTCGCCTGACCAGAAGTCCTGTTCCTTTTGCCACCGAACTTCACTAATTCCCACTATATTTAACTTCAATCTATCCGATTTCCTTTCTAAATTTACAAACGTACCTGCCCAATTAAGGGATCTAACATTCCATTCTCCGACCCGTTGAACGCCAATTTTGTTTCCCCTGATGATATCCTCTTGAGTAGGCACCGCGCAGAGATCTGAATGGGGGACTATTTTAATTTCAACTCCAGAATATTTTACCCAAGAGGATGCCATCATTTAACGTTACAGTAGAGCTGCACGCCCTCGGGAGAAATTACAGCTGTAGTTTCCCCTTGCTTTCAGCCGTTCGCAGTATCAGCACAAGAAGATCGTTTTGGTGGGCGTTACAAGGCTACGTCAGACAGTCATTGAGACTGTCTCCCCTGCAACTACTGAAATGGCTGATGTCCCACTTCAGGAACCACACATTTGTTTGCCATCTTAACATATACCTTTCTGTTATGGTTGCACCTACGGTGCAGATATCTGTATCGCTGAGGCACGCAATCCACCCCACCGACGACAAGGTCCAAGGTTTATGGTGGGTGGGAGAGATGGGAGTATGGGAACCATATATACAATGACTTTATATATTTGTTTTGATGTTCTCTGCCACCTGTATTAATTTGAACGAATAATTTCGGGGCACCCTTTATAATTCGTTCCGGGACCGTTTTCCTGTTGCTACAAGGAGACGCTTAAAAACGGAAAAAAATATTGCAAAAGTAGCCAGAGTGAAGAGGGAAACCTCTTAAATGAACTAGACAATTGGTTAGAATGGATGGATAATATGGAGACAGAGACAACAGGTTTATTGTGAAACACAGAATTTTCCTATAGGATCTCCCAAATCCCGACTTTTGCTTCCATAAATTGCCGCAAGATGATAGATGCCTAATGGCTTCAAGAGTGCTATAATCGACTCCTTTACAAACACACAGATGGCGCAATTGCAATCTACATACAAACATTAAAACAAGAAAGGCGACAGGAAGAAGTTTAGGATAACTTGAACATTACCAGGGACTTACGTAGAACTTCTTTGTTCACCTTGTGACGGTGAAGAAAATCTACCGAAAAATCTAGAACCATCGCTGACAAACGGTCATTTGTGTAGAAACTTGAAAACGACAGTAAAGTTAATCCTTATTAAGTTGTTAACTTCAAGTATCTGAGCACAGCATATCAAACGGAAACGTTGTAATGATAAAGAGACGAGTTTCTGGGGTATTTTGAATTTTTCCTGGGTTCACAAGTACAGAGGCATTTTGTGGCGTAGCCTGCGAGGTTCAGAAGTTGCATCCGGGAAATTACATAGTGTGCACTTCCTATGTTTCTGTTCAGACTAGCCGGCCGCGGTGGTCTAGCGGTTCTAGGCGCTCAGTCCGGAACCGCATGACTGCTACGGTCGCAGGTTCGAATCCTGCCTCGGGCATGGATGTGTGTGATGTCCTTAGGTTAGTTAGGTTTAAGTAGTTCTAAGTTCTAGGGGACTGATGACCGCAGATGTTAAGTCCCATAGTGCTCAGAGCCATTTGAACCAATTTGTTCAGACTACGTAAAATCTCAGACAGGTAATGAAAAGACAGGACGAAATGAACGTTTCTCCCATCAGCGATTATAACAAATTGCGCCCTTTAGATGATGATGATGATGATGATGATGATATTTGGTTTGTGGGGCGCTCAACTGCGCTGTTATCAGCGCCTGTATAAATTCCTAATCTTTTCACTGTCCAGTCTCGCCACTTTCCCGAATGATGATTAAATAACGAGGACAACACAAACACCCAGCCACCGGGCGGAGGAAATCCCCGACCCTGTTGGGAATCGAATCCGGTACCTCGTGATGTAGAGGCAGCAATACTAGCCACTAAACTACGAGCTGCGGACACCATTTAGAGAATAAATAGTGGAATTTTTTGTTTTCTAAATAGTTTTCTATCAAAAGGTTAATGTACTTAATTTGAGTAACGTGTTAAGTACAAAACTTTCGGCAAGACTGTCATTATGTATTTTTCCCAGGACTCCATAAATTGTATCCTGTAGGTTGACGAGAATATTATTGCGCCGTGCAGTTGTAGAAAAAGCTTTCCATGCTGTAAAATATGAGTGACTTAAGCTCTGTGTATATAAAATTGGTGTCTACTGCGGCAGTCACTATAGTTCGGATCTCTACATAAAGATTCAGTTTACACAGTAGGAAATGGGAATAGAAATCTCTCTACGAAAGTCAAGAAAGGAGATGAGAAATACTGTTCCAACACTATCTGATGAGGTAATATATGATTAAAACTAAGGAGACCCATACACTGATAGTGAGGTTATTAACATGTATCTCTGTTACAAAGAGAAAACTTCCGTTTGGACTGGTATACATTGAAAATTGTTCTATCATCCTTTGGTATGTAGCGATAAGTTGTTTGAATTTCTTACAGAATAACCTTCGAAAACTTATTTCCTATTATTAACAAATAAATGTTGCAAGGAATTGCGAAGCATCCTAACTTGCACAAATTATGATATCTGCGCAAATATATGTAAGGTTAACAACAGTGTATAGGTCATTGTAACAAATTAATGTAGTGGGAAGCAAAGTATGCCACTATTACGTTATTTGTGTGGCACCAAATTCAAAGTAGGACATAACTTTTTTCCCTTCCCCTTCCAATGAGTTTTGGAGTTTCGTTTCTTTGGTTTTTATACAGCTTAGATTTTTTCTGTAGCTTTTCCTGAATCCCCTTTAATGACTCAAGAATTCATACATTGCTGTGAGGCTTTATTTTTGCTTCAGCTTACACTCAAACAGCAGGATTTGATCAAATGAATCACCTAAATTCATCTTACTACTCTCAATCATACTCTCTTCGGATGGCACAGAACTTCTTTTCTGAACATGTCTGCATTACATACGATCCAGGTTTCTCGAAGAACTTACATGTTAGCAAAGTAAGAAGGTATGTTAATGCTGAAGGAATTAAAAGTAAGAAAAAATACAGCGCATGTACGACAGTGCCCGAGCGCTCCTGTAACAGAGCTCTGATCACTCGATACAGCAAAGAGAAGGGAGAGTGTATTCCACTGCGATCTGTTGGTCGCTGTCGGAACCAGAGCCCCTTGACTGTCGTCGCGGTCGGTTACGTCTCGTTTACCGAACTGTTAGGCTTTCTTCCCAGTAAAATCTACGAAAGAAACTTGCATAGTACCGTCTACAGACGATAGTTAAATTTTGTGCTGTACACTACACGCAGATTTTCTTTCTTACGTAGGAGATGTTATTCACTACGTTTAATTCCCGCGGTGCTGCGGCCAATTCACAGTGGTTCTACGAAATTGTCGTGAAATGGAACTATGTGATTTTTAACATGATATGTCATTAAATTAGACTGATGACTGGAATATATGCGCAACATTTTAATTACTCATCCCCTTTTCTATCCTGGTACACAGAGCGTTCTGTCTAGTAGGCTTGTAGAAAAGATCAAGACACTGGTCCAAGGGAGGGAAATATGCCTTGGACATGGCCTAATTCCGATAAAACAAAAATCGCCGAAGACACATCTGATTTTCCATTTGAGGCAGATGTATGGCCTGAGCACAGATGACTAAATAAAAACTTACTTAATTACTCTAGAACAAAATAATCATGAACGGCACAGAAATTTCGTTCAAATGTAATCTGGTTGAGTAGGTAATTAGAACGAAACAGCAATGATCAAATTTTTGACGCGGCATCTCTAACACGAATTGGCAGCTTGTAAGGATATTTGCACCTGGTTTCACCATTAATCACTAAACGCATGCAAGCAATAAACCGAGTGGATCCGTTTCGAAGACAGTTGTTAGTATCGAGAAATCTCTAGTAAAGAAGACTATGTTAGTAGACATATTACAAGACAGGAGGAGAGTGAAAAGTGAGGCATTCTTTAGGAGCGAACACATTAAAATAGACGGAGAAATAGAGCAATCATGTAACACTCCATGCCGTGAATGAAAGTGCTAAGTTGACAGAAAGAGGGAGCACTGTAACCATTATCCTGATGGGATGACGACAAAAATTATGCCAATAAATTCAAGGAAGTTTCATATTCGCGTAAGAACATCTTTCCACCACATTGATAAACTCCTTCAAGAAGTAGTGAATGGGATCACAGCAACTATCTCCGTTAACAAGTTTATAAAGCTTTGCGTAGCAACATTGTAGTGACGTGCGAAATAAAGAAACAGCTATCAGAGAAAAGAAGAGAGAAATACAATTCGAGCCTTGATAGTGCATCGGCAAACTCTTTTTATACTCCTCTTCATATTAATAACTAACACTGTATTGATCACCTGAGGAGTGAGGATTATAAGCATTTCCGCAAGATTCGTTGACATAAAATCAAGAGAACAAGAAAAATTGCAACATCCTGTCGTCAGTTAATAAAACTATACTATCGTGACGCAAGCAATATAAAAATATCATAGTTAGCGCACTTTTTATTATTAATGTAAATTTACCCGTGTGACATTATCATTATTATTATATATTTCTGCCTAATGAACATAGTTTTAACCTCATTCTCAAAATCTCCATATCTTCTGTTTCTTTATTCCCCGTACGGTATTGCCATTTTTTTCTCCTTATTCATGCAATAATGGTAATTTTCTGTTTTCACGGATTGAAGCTACATACGAATCCCATTCAGTAACTAATTAATTTAAAAAGATCCGCCTCGTATATTGTCCATTCAGTAACAAAATGCAGAAGACCTTTATCCCATTCAGCAGCTTTCCACTCGCCACTAAGAGACACTATCCACCTTCCTTTCCTGACTTTTATGAGCACATCTTTATTCAGATCTCGTTTACACCTTAATTATGCTGATTTTCGTAGTATTTTCTTTTCATGTTCGTGTTAGTCCAAGATTATAAGCCACAGAACTTAACGCTCCAAAAACTGCAGTTCCGCAAACTCAGGTCGAGGTACTGGTCAGTAATAACCTTCTCATGATCAATGCAACATTTGAAATAGCCATCCCAGTTATTACTACCATCGTCATTATGATACTTTTCAGTATCGACCTTCCCGCTTTCTTTTTACACGAAAATACCGTATTCCGTTATCCATTATTAGATACCTTGATTTTAATTGTTGCCAAATGAGCTAGACAATGCTTATCACAGTACGAAAGGAGAGATAGCTACAGATTAAAACAGACTATTAGTAACACTAGAATATTACATTATTCCAAACTGTGTGAAATATAAAACGTCGGCAGTCGACTAATCAGTTACCGGCGTGAAGTTTAACTTAGTTAAGGGATCGTTACCTGAATTACAGTAAGTAAAGTACAACATACTTGAGCAATACAGAGTTTTCATACGGAAAAAACGGCTTTGTAGTGGTAATAAATTATTCATTGGAATATTTCGTTACGTTGCCTTGGGCTACATTACTTCTCGTTAAGGTATATTACGTATGCCTCTTGCCGTTGTTGTGAAACATGGAAGGCTGTCTTCTTAATTTTATGTACCACGATTTCATTGCTGTTTTAACAAGCGTAAGAATGAGCAAAATACACCGTTTCCGACCAGACTTCAAGGGAGACAACGGATTCTTTTATATTAAAAAGTAATTACAGTAGCATATTGGATATGCATGGAAAACGTAACAATCTGCAATTGAACATATCACTGCATGATACTGAACTGAAGGTCCATTTAGCAAACTGTAAAAATGGCACCTTTAAACTCTAACTTAGGAAGTTAACTGTTTTTGTGAGCTCACATCGGTTCGCTCATGGACCTGCTACCGGTTACTATCATAGGTTCATGGATTTCAGGAACAGTAAGTATTAAAAAGTTCACTTTCAGCGACTATATTGAGACAGTAATATCGCTGGTCTGTCTTCCAATCAGTTTCTACTGGAGACGTGTAACTACTCGTACAGTGATTTAAGATGAAGAAGGTGAGCCACGGGCAAACGTAAGTTGACAGAGATACTGAGGTACACTAGTTCTTCTACTCAGTTCACTCGTACATATTTGTAATTTGGTCATAATCGTTGATGGAGACATATTATAGTTGTATCCATTGAGCCCAGTTATTTAACTCTGTTGTGCAATATAGATCATTCATTGGGTCTTGATACAAATCTGTATGAATTCACGACATCGAAGGCCCTGGATTCCATGTCAGCAGGATGTGGGTATTCATAAGACTATTTAAGATTGCTCTGCTCGCCCACTTGCCAGTTCCCTTCACCGAGATGTTTACTCTAACTAATATTCTTTTTGTATCAGATGATTTTTCATCTCCTCATGTTATGGTTGCCAGTTTATCAGTTGAGAATACAATATACGTGCATATTACTCCTGGTATGTCGAATTGTAGCAACTAGATTACTTCAGGTAGGGTCGAGCAGAAACAGCACGCACACAAATTATAAGCAAGTTATTAAATACTTAAATTTAATAAGAATTAGTATCCACACTGATGACACGTATTTGATGCTGTGGATGAGAGTTATAACAATTAACACTTCATTGCCGCAGAAGGACTGTTTCACATCAGAGTACAACTGTCCGTAACTGTTCTGTTCTCGCACAACCGGATCTGCACCATGACGATACTGTCGTCATAAGCGATGATTACACGTGGTCACTGATCACACAGTCAGGGCGATTACGTAGAGACCAGACAGAGCAGCACTGCGCTCGGACGTATACAATCTTCCAGTTGCGACGGCAAAAGGGAAACACTTGGGGGCGTGTCTACGCCGTCACCGATTCGTTGCTGTCTTTGGCAGCGATTGTCTTTACTTGTGGTGCCGTCATAAGGTTACAGTATTTTTTCGAGACCTCGTACTACGAACGACACCACACTTACCTTATCAGTCATTCACAAATTTTTTGTTAGTTTTGAAATCTTTATTGAGTACTCTTGGTCCGCAGTATTCATTGAATTAATGAACAGCCGCTATAGTTGCTGTCATGTCCTTTATTCCACAACCGGTCTTGGCATTTATATTTAAGCCATTTCCTAATGGATCTAAAAATGGCTTAAATATAAAAGCCGCGAATGAAGAACAAGTTAGCATCCATATCGGCCATTTGTTAATACATTAATATGTTACGTTCCAAGATCCTACTAATCCAACGAAATTAAAACTTCCCCATTTTCATATGGGTCCAGATATATTTTGAAAAATATCTTCACGCGTTATTAGCAAAAGGAGGCAATCAACGTGAGTAATAAACACAACAAATAAAGTTTTGCGTCACCACGGTTCCAGGCGTTCCGTAACCTGTAAAGAACATTGGAATAGAGATCAATATAAACATCATTTCCGCCCTTTTTATTGCTCATAGAAACCATTCATTCCATGTTGTACCACCATACAGCGAGACATTCAGAGATTGTGGTCCAGATTGCTGTACACACCCGTACCTCTACTAACCAGTAGCACGTCCTCTTGCGTTGATGCAGGCCTGTATTCATCTTGGCATACTGTCCACAAGTTCATCAGTGCACTATTAGTCCAGACTGTCCCACTCCTCAACGGTGATTCGGCGTGGATCCCTCAGAGTGGATGGTGGGTCACTCGGTCCACAAACAGCCTTTTTCAGTCTATCCCAGGCATTTTCGATATGGTTCATGTCTGAAGGAAGTCATTCACAATATGTGCACGATGGGGGCGAGAATTGTCGTCCATGAAGACGAATGCCTCGCTAATATGCTGCCAATATGGTTGGAGAATGGCATTCACGTATCGTAAAGCTGTTACGGAACCTACCATGACCAACAGCGGCGTACGACAGCTCCACATAATTTCACTCCCAAACATCAAGGAATCTTCTCCTTGTTGCACTAGCTGGACAGTGAGTCTAAGGCCTTCAGCCTGACCAGGCTGCTTCCAAACACGTCTCGCACGATTGCCTGGATGAAGGCATATGCGACACTCATCGGTGAAGAGAAATTGATGCCAGTCATGAGCGGTCCATTTGTCATGTTGTTCGGCCCATCTCTACCGCGCTGCATGGTGGCGGGGTTGCAAAGACGGCACCTCGCCATGGAAGTCGGGAGAAAAGTTGCTCGTCGTGCAGCCTATTGCGCACAGTTTGAGTAGTAACACGACGCCCTGTGGCTGCACGAAAAGCTTTACCCCTTGGGCAGCCTGAGCGAGGCATGTCATCGACAGTCCCTGTCTCTCTGTATCTCCTCCATGTCCGAACAACATCGCTTTGGCTCACTCCGAGACGCCTGGACTCTTCCCTTGCTGAGATCCCTTCCTGGCACAAAGTAACGATGCGGACGCGACCGGACCGCGGTAATGACCGTCTAGGCATTGTTGAACTATAGACAACACGAGTTGTGTAACTCCTTCCTGGTGGAATGAATGGAACTGGTCGGCTGTCGGATCCCCTGCGTGTCATAGGCGCTGCTCATGCATGGTTGCTTACATCTTTGGGCGGGTTTAGTGACATTTCTAAACAGTCAAAGGGACTGTCTGTGATAAAATACCCACAGTCAACATCTATCTTCAGGAGACTGGTAATCGGGGTGATGCAAAACTTTTTTTGATGTGTGTAGTTTCTACGACTATCCCTGCGATTCGGAAATACCCTGTTCACTATATTCCGTCATTTCACCAGTCGCAGACAGTTGGTGCATCGGAAGAAGTAACGGAAAACGTGTTAAAGATTAACTTTAAGGGTTCTTGCACATCATTTATTTAGCGACAGTGTTGTGCTAGGTGATATAAAAATGCTACAAGACGTACTATAAGCCACCGACATTGAATCACAGTGGCACTGGAAGTGTACTCTCAATTCTAAGCTGCTCGTTCATCCAAATTTTCAGTATTCTGGTACTGACTGCAGAAAGATGAATAAGGGCAGCATCTCAATAGGTTGGTAACTATTGATGAAAGAAATTACAATTCGCAACAGTCGACGTCGCCTCCGCTGTTTAGCTAGTACGTCGCGCAAAAACGCACAATGGGACAGGCTGCTAGAACACCGAAGAATAGTGCTACGGTGGTGCTGTATTCCTCATAGTCGAGTGCTGATAGACAGCTGATCGTTTCCGTTCCAGCGTCTTCGCATAGACTACCACAATCAGCGAATAGGTACTCGGCAATGGTATGGTGAGGGTAGAGACACACGAGCATCTTTTTTCAGAAAGATAGGTAATAATTTAAAGAAGCAGTAGTATGAATAATTTCGAATTCTTGGGTTCAGATAGGCGTGAATTTTGGTGTTGCAGAGGATGTGGTGTATGTAGCTGACAAAAGAAGCGCCACAAAAATGATTACGGCCACAGAGGTAGATTAATGCAATAGTTAAATGCTGCAAAACTCAAGAATAATTTACAACAGCTAAGAGCGTATTTTCAGAATTTCCACTGACGAGTTCATTATTATTAAAACATTGAATCCACAGTATTAATGCATTATTAATTCATTATTAAGTGCAGCGCATTTCAGACTGCCTTGGCATATACAATGAGGGTAAGGCTAATTATTTCCTAGTGCTGACGTTTTCTCTGTAGACTTTACTACACATTCAACGTTTCAGAAAAAGATCCGGTGACGCGGAAGACCAATTACCACGCTCTTTATAGACTGGATACATCAGTGAACAAATGAAAAGGTTTATACGTGATTCAAAATTTTCCATCCCAAAAAGCTCATTCGCCGTTTTTCAGTGTCTTGAATAAAGTGTTGCATCCTGTCAGTACAAACATTTTTACCAAAGAAGAAATGTAAAGATGGAGAAAGTAATCGATATCACCAACGGATGGACGTATGAAAGGACCGTGTGCACTGAGAACTGCACCATTCTCTCGAGCTGGGAACACAAGTTAACAGTCTAAAAATCTGTGGTTGGGGGACGATCTACACCATTCTTCAAAAACAACAAAATAATCACAAAGACAAAATTTGCAAACGCAAATATTATATAAGCGTATTTTACGAATCTAAAATGTGTGACACTGTAAGAACAACCTGTGTTACTCAATCAGCACCAAACTTGATCAGGCATTAGAGTTGCTAGTGCGTAATTTTACATGCATAGCGACAGTTGTATAAACAATCGAACCGAAAAATGAACCCAGCTTTATCGACATCTTCAAACTCGAAATTATCCATAAAAGTAGTCTACTGAGACGGTTACCCATCCCGCTGGTCATACAGTAAGAGTGACATATTCACGTTAGGGATCAGGCTATCGAATATAAAAGATTTGGTGACAAGAAACGCGATCAAAAAAATAAATCGGAAAATCTAATACAAAATGCTCCTTTAGTAAAGGACTTGTCTAAAAAGCATAATTAATTTAATTACCTGGAAAAACTGAAACTAAAATATTCAGAAAAGTGGGGCTAGAGAAACAAATAGAATAATGGTTCACATCCCGGAGGCATGCGAGGGCTTGTCGAGAGGGGAAAAAGAACCGGAGGCATGCGAGGGTGAGTTGAGAGGGGAAACAGAAATCAAATACGTAAGGAACATTATAAAATACGTGGCCTGCAGCAGTAGAAGCCCACGTGACTAGAAAAGCCGCAAGGGAAGCGAACACGGATCATTACCACCCAAAATGTCATAGTAATCTGTACCATGACTGCAGAGAAATTTGAAATTAGTGTCACATGCAATATCACGTAGGTTACTGTTACCAGATCGGAAACACAATTATTTCTTATGTCTCTATAGTTGTCGCAGATATCGACGGTTTGTTTACTTTCTCGACTTAGCGGGTTCTAGTGACAGCTCTGCTCCCGCGCAACCGTTATTTTATTTTGGTAAGTGGAGTTAAGTTATTGAAAACATCATGATGATAACAATGTATGCAGTCTAAATTACCGACACGTTTCATTTGAGGGAACGATATGCTTATTTTATACTTTTCAATGTGCATTATTTTTTACACTAAATATTTATACTTGACTCAGATATCCATCTAAGTCGACGGTGAGCCAGATTTGCCATACATAACACTGACAGAACTTTTCAAGATCCACACATGCCTATCCTTAACAGCCATATAAGAAATAACATAGCCCTCCTTCCAAAGAAATAATTCCAACTTAGTGAAGGAAGTCTGAGGCCCTTTCTTACCTTACTTGACAAAAAGACTGAAGAACCCAGAAGGAGAGGAGGAAACGATATAAAACTGCCCGTATTGAGAGGGTATGGGATGTTACTTCAGTGATGATAAAATCTAGACAAATTCACAAAAAACTTGGCAGCATGAACCCACTTACCATTATGACGTGGCATCCCCTCTTACTTGGATGCAAGCGTTGGTTCGGTTGATTAAGGTGTCATAAAACCATTGCATCCTCTCATGAGCAAGATGGCCTGTAACTCTCGTAACTGCTCCTCGACATCCAGGATATTGGCCAGGGGATAAAGTTAACGTCTAAGCACCCTTGTATGAGGCCTCAAATAGTGGACGATACTCTTGCATGTTGGACATGAACTTTAGTTTGGAGTTCGAAGCCTCTCAGTCTAGAGTTTCGTTTCTTACTGCGTCATCATGGCTGATATCTGTTATAGTATTCATTGATGGGAACTAGACGAGTGCGCCCATGGGCTTTGCTTTCTGTTGCTGATTTATTCCATCAATTAAGACGATTTGACTCATAGCAGACACCAGTTCTTCCGTCGCCAAATTCTAGTTACCGAAGAGACCTGTCGATGTGTCATAAATCAGTTCCATGACATCCTCAGCGTCAGTGATTTACGGAGAGGTCCAAAAAACTTCTAATGTGTTAAATGCGTCTAGTAAAAGTCAGTTTATTTTGAAATCTCAAACCTCATGTTGTGGCAGTGTGAATGAAAATTACACATGTGTCCAATTAAGAAGACGACTGAGGAAGCCACTGAACCATCAGCTGTGATCCGTTCCCCGCCAAAGGTGTCGATACTTCGAGCAAGATAGAAAGAATGTTTTCGCATTTATGTCTCATATTACAATTTTTCAACAGTGTAAGAGACGATAAGGTGATGAGCGAAATGAAAAGTACTGTGTGTATATTGAAAGGGTTGAGACAGTAAAGATGGGACGTGAAGCTGGTACATAAGCGTACACACACACACACACACACACACACACACACACACACACACGCACACACGCACGCGCGCGCACGCGCTTCTTGAAACCGCCGGCCGCGGTGGCCGTGCGGTTCTGGCGCTGCAGTCCGGAACCGCGGGACTGCTACGGTCGCAGGTTCGAATCCTGCCTCGGGCGTGGGTGTGTGTGATGTCCTTAGGTTAGTTCTAAGTTCTAGGGGACTTATGACCTAAGATGTTGAGTCCCATAGTGCTCAGAGCCATTTGAACCATTTTCTTGAAACCTTTAGACATAGAGGTCATGAAGAGAAAAGTAGTGGCTTCGTTGACAACAAAGCTAATGTTACGCGTTTCTCCCCAACCTAAGGTAATACTGATTGACAACTGAAATACGTAGATACATGAACTGCAACCTGAAAATTGCTAGTAAACTACTATATTCAAGATTAGTACATAAGAAACTGTTGTCTGTGTCTCTAAAATAAAACAAAGTGTAAATTTATGAATTACTTTGAGAGCATCTGCAAAACGTCTTAGAACTGATACTACTGAGAAACAGAACGTGTGAAAATATCGGAAATTGTACATGTAAGAAATATGTGATGCGGTCCACTCAAAGGAGTTTTCCAAATATTACTACCAAAAAAAATTGTTTCACATAGAAATTTAATTTAACAAATGGCTGATATTCCACAACGTTTTGAGTAACAACTACTATCTTTTACGCTCTAGGTTCTAGGATTATATAAATCCCCTGAATGCGAATAACGTGTTTACAACTGCATGATACCGTTACACCATTTATTACTTAGAGAACGGAGAATTCCATGAAACAGATGCACAAATTATTGGATTGTTGAGAAAAATAATTCGATACCGTACCACACTTCACAGATACTTGGAGCAGTTGGGAGATTTTCGTCACTTAACCACTACTTACTTGTCTTTACGTGTACTAGGTTTAGAGTACGTTGTTGGCGCTTGAAGATGTCTATTGGTACCACCAACTTTATCTGCGAACATGTGTGGGGAATTAGGTTGGATGGTCTCGCGGTCCGGCAAAATAATCCTTAAGCTTAGGCCTGTTCCACTCTTCAACGTCGTCCTCCCCGTGTGTGTCGATGGTTCCTACAATGACGCACTGTTCCCAAACATTATCAGTAGGATCCATGTGAATAGATAGTGCTGACTATTGAGTTTCCTTGATTTCTGCCTCTTGTAGGAAGATCTTCAAGAAATTGGAGCGATGTGATCGTGCATTATAGTTTATAAAGACGAACCCGTCACTGAAATATTGACTGCAAGGACAATAGGGGTAACTACTATGAAGTCGATCTTCAATGTTTTGCGTATCACGATAGTAGCTGACTGTTAGAATGATGTCGCTGTGGTTTGTGTCACTAACAGCGCTGACAACCCTTCTTTACTCAAAGTGACAATGTTAGCTCTCGATTAGTGTTTTTGTGTTCAATTTGAGTGCAGTTGTCAAGTTTTGCATCATTTCAGTAAGAGCTTAAATTCATTGATCTGTGTAAGTTTCGGTATCCTTTTGACAGTTTCGAAGGGTTCAGGATGGCCTTGCTTCAACGAAGATGTATATTCTACTGGAAGGACGAACGTACACTATTTAAGCGGGAAATCATTTAACTGAAATGAAAGTACTACTGCACACTTAGGAAATTACTGTAACTGCAGCTTTTTGTAATCATCATACGTTTTTGTGCAAGTAAGCTATTGAATTATGTCTGCAAATGAAATCAAATTAAACCAAATGATAAAAGATTTGTTCTAATAACGAAAGTCATAAAATTTTCGACAACAATAATATACTAAGCATTCTGGTCTTTCTGTCATTTCACATCTGTAGACTTAGTCAATCATGAAACGTGACTGTATTGCACTTATTTTAAGAAGAGTGTATAAACTATATGACGTAGGACAACACTTCTGTGAGAGATCTTACTTACTTTCACTCAGTTGTAAATGCCAAAAGGTCAAGTAAATTTGAATTTAAAACTAACCATGCCTCCGCATTAGAGAACAGGCCGCATGTGGGAAAAACCAGTAATGGCAGAAATGTTTTCTTGCAAGCTTAGAAGCAGCGTTGGGACTTCTAGTTACTATGTAGTAGGTCATTGTTTTGTTGGAATATTGCCTCAGAAATGAGGTAAAGGAAGCCTCTACAACGTGTCGATAACATATTTGATGTTTCTGTATCCATGTCATTGTTCATCGTTGTACAGCGATACAGGTAGCAACGACCCTACTAGCCAGTTTGTGTTCTGCTTCTACTGAAATCTCAAATGCCAACTACTTCATTTAGCCCCTTACGAATAGGTTCACCGTGGAAACATTAGTGAAAGTTTCGTATTTTGTATACGTAGAGCCATTAAAGTAGATGCATAAACAGAACCCTCTTATAAAATGTGGCTCGCACGTACTGTCTAGTCAGTACCGCATACAATCTAAAATGTCTCCTATCATTGGCACCTTTTTCAAAATGCTTTGATTAGGATGTTGCTTCTTCTGTGTTATTTTCAACTTAAAGTTTTGGGGCTCCTCTACACTGTACATCTGTTTGAGCCTATTACCTGACTTCAGGAGATCCTTCGCTATAGTTTTGGACACTAATCCGGTAAATACAATACCTTTCTGCTAGGTATTGGAATATGTATACGACTGGATTTTATACTTTCCAGCAAACAGAAATACTCTGCGATGTGGCGCGGCGCTTAGATGTTGGCCCATAATCTAGTTCAAATGGCTCTAAGCGGTATGGGACTTAACATCTGAGGTCATCAGTCCCCTACACTTAAAACTACTTAAACCTAAATAACCTAAGGACATCACACAGATCCATGTCCGAGGCAGGATTCGAACCTGCGACCGTAGCAACAGCGCGGTTCCGGACTGAAGCGACTAGAGCCGCTCGTCCACAGCGGCCGGCCGTAATCTGGAGGTCAGCTGTTCACATCGACGTCCAACCATCCAGAATAAGGTTTTCCGTAATTTCTCTGAAATGTTTAAGACAAACACAAAGTTCTTTCCTAGCCTCAGCTCCTTTTTCTGATGATGTGACTGTTGACGGTAGGTTAAACTCCGATATTGCTTCCTTCCCTGCAAACATAAAACATTACTTCGTTCTTAAAGTGGAGACAACTTCAGAAAGTAATGTCTAGTGCACCGTACATCTACGAAGTGAGATAGGTGCCCTCCTCTTCACGTGGTAGATAATGCCTATAGCTGTTGTTTTGATTGGACGACACGGACGTTTAAGTGGGTGTGACATCCTCAGAGGAAAATTGAGATTCAGGAAACCTTACAAACATTCATCTTGAGAGACTTTTTTTCATCAAATGACTCACTAATCTAGAATTTATTTTCTTAAAAAAACAAAAACACGTTCGAGAAATCTACCGAGGGCAAAAGACCAAAATTCCTACTCATGTTTCGTTGCTGTGACATAACCCACAATGAATTTCTCATTACATGACAGCAAACGATACATAGCATTTGATCAATTAAAGTCATACATTTGGTATTATTGTCTGCAGTTTCACAAGCAAGTTTGGTAAAACATATTTGTTGCTCGTGTTGGTGTCTGCTTTCTTTGTTACTGCTGATAATTTATGACAGTTCGTCAAGTGCAGCTAACAATGCTTTCTGATTCGGAATACTTTGTGACCCACACCAAGTAAAATGATCATAGGTGTACGACGATGGCTTCCTATCCGGAAGCAGCACTGCATAAATCAACTTAAGGAGAGTATCTAGTCGATCCTCCGAAACGACCAGCGCGTTTTGTTTCTTACTTTTGGCTGGCTAAATTACTACTCCGTCTGTAACAGCCAACGTCGATCGAAGGTTAAATTTTAACTACCCACCTTTCATTTCGATGGAAAGTGAAGTTCGAAATTACCGCTCTGCCTATGGGTAGCGAACTGTTAAATATGAAGTTTTATGTAGTCTTTTGTCTTTGCCAGACAGTAAGCTACATGGAAGCTGACACGAAGTAAACGCGGAACTTCCCACCGTTCAAAACTTTCCACTCAGGGATACGAGACCTGCTCGGGTGAATCGATGCGATGTATTTCCACGAGAAGGATGAGCGATTTTTATTGAAAATACTGCGCTATTTACGGTTGTCATAAGCATCGACAATTGATGACAGGCCACGTACACTGATATAGCCGGAGTCAGCGAAATCTTAGGAATAATTTTATCGTGATTCAGCGTTTATTATCGTCTATAATCACAAACGTCTCGCATACTAACACATTCATTGGTATTTATCTTATTTCAGGGGAGGATTTTAGCATTCCACCTTACTGGAAAATCTGCTGCACTTTTTCGTACACATAAGCTGTGTTAAATTTTCAAACAGGGTTTACGTGTTCTTGACTGAAAGTGAAAAAGAAAAGATGGGCGCTGACTCAGCCGATAGGAAGAAAGCGAGCGCACCGTTGCATTAGTGGAGCAGTTACTTAGAATCCTCCCCATCCCATATATTGAGGTCTTAAGGTTTAATTAATATTTTATGTACACTGGTTACAGCTTAATTTCACGGTGGCGTATTAGGGGAGCTAACTGATCTTCCAAAATTTAATTTTCGACAGAATTTTTTCTTAATACCTTCACAAGACGATTTTGACGTTTGAGATAGCTAGAGTAGAAGACAGATATTAATAGAATATGCAGAATAAATTTACCGCTACGAAGAAATCTCAACATTTTCTAGATTAAATTTTCTCATTGCGAGTTATATTTCGTTCGTTTCTCGAAGGATTCATAAAACGTTCCGTCGGCTGCTCCTTCGCTGGAATGTAATGCGGCCGAGATACACGACTTCCAAGAGCACTTCACTGGCGTAAAATTTTCTGACGTAAGGCCTTCGAGGAGAAATATCCGCCCAAGCATGTGACGCAACCCAAGAGCAGGAGTGTGCTTTCAACACGGTAACGGCGGTGTATGCCCTTGTTGTGAACGTTAAAACGGAATCAGCAACATTCCGGAAGCGTAGTTCCCAGAAAAAGTTATTCATTCACCTAAAGGGAAGCGTTATATTAATCTGGCCTACAGCGTACTCTTCATATATGTACAACTCATAGTAAATAGCGATGTTATCATGTGTCAGTTAAGTCAGTCACGGAAGAATCATTAAGACAGATCACATTTTGTCTCTGTTCCATGTGCTCGCGTCACCAGGTTTAATTTCAGAATATGAAAATCGTTTCAGTAACTCACGTTAAAAAGATTATGCCCTCTTCCGCTATATTTTTCACTTTCCTTATTTTGCGAAATTTTTCGCTCGTTACAGCGAAACAGTTTATTTGGTATAAAAGACTGGAACTTCGCTTTGCATCTGAAAATTTTGTATCTGCTGTATTAAAAGCGAATTTTTGAAATCACATCTCATTCACTTGAGCTCAAATTTTTTGACTCGTCTCAGTAGCTGAAGCACTCGGTCATGATCCAACTGGTTTGTATTAAGGGGATAGATGCACTATTTGCCAAAATATCGTCATAAGGGAAAGGAAGTGTTGTAAATCGCAGCTCCTGGTCACAAGAGAGTGTACCAGTGTTTTGGATCAATTTCTCAAAAGCTCCACAGCCTGTGCAGCTTCAAATTCTCAAGGTGTAATGAATTATTTATTTAACTTAAGTTATACATCGTAGCATATCCCGTCTCTTTATTATTTGGGCTGCGTTTCTTCCGGCCATACTCGGGAGAATTCACTCCAAGGATGGCCGGAAGATACGCGGCCGAAATATTAGTAGAAGGGATGGAATTTACACTGCTGCATGCTCAATATTTAATGGACTGCTCAGCTACCTCTTATGGTATCAGAATAATAAAATACTACCTCTTTAGATTTCTCGGGGAAACTTGGTGATGTACATCTCACCGTTATAAACAGCAGAAGCACTGGCCTTTACACGAACTCATGAAGCACACTTACAGTGAACTTGTAAAATACAGCTTCAAGAACAACAAAAACAGTATATAACTCTTCGGTTGTATAAGGGAAGATTTCCAGTCGCCTACACAGAAAGTAGTTCTTCAGGTTTCAACGGATTATTCACGATAGCTTATCAAGTATTAATGTGACAGTATTTGCAATAATGAAGAAAGGAAAACTTTCTTTTAACATTAGTGTAATCGTATGTCTAGCGTTCAACATTATTTCATTTTGTTCACCTCGGTTGTTACTATAAACACGTACCAAGAGTCGTAGTGTTGTGGATTGAAATATTTCCTCCAATGACTGCAATAAATATAGCACAAAAACTTGCCACAATAAAAGAAAGCACCTTTTTCGAAGTTTCGTATCCCACAGTGGACTTTGTCTCTAAGCGAATACGACCACGAAAAGTGGTAATATACCCAAACGTGTCAAGAAATCCTCCAGAACTAGCAACCGCAAGCAGCATAGTTTTTTGGTCTCTCTGCTGTCCTTACCCATCAACAAAACTGAATGATATAGTTACCGGTGCTACTAAAAGTACAGTATTAGGCTTAACTAATTTCATACAAACACGGGAAAAATATACATTACATTGTGCTGAAGGTATATTGGGAGGGTATGTGTCACCAGATGGTACAACACAAATCATTATTTTTAGTATTGTTACTATAATTCCATTAAATATATCGAGGGTTAACATGACTGCTGAATCAACACAGATAAACTAAATTTCGAAGTGAAATTTATAAGTAGTGAACGGAAGGAAGGTTAGGGGTTAATACCCCGGCAACGAAGATTACTGGCACACGTTTGGGCTGGGGAAGAACGGTGGAGGAATTCGATCACGTCCTTCCGGAATTCGTCTTCACCATTCCTGAGAAAACCACATAAAACTTAAATCTGGATGGCTGCATGTAGATGTGAACCGCTGTCCTCCAAAAGGAGAGTCCACTATCTTACAAGTGTGCCACCTCTCTTTGTTCTGTGCGGTGGAGCCTCAGATGCATTCT
This sequence comes from Schistocerca serialis cubense, assembly GCF_023864345.2. Classification (NCBI taxonomy): domain Eukaryota; kingdom Metazoa; phylum Arthropoda; class Insecta; order Orthoptera; family Acrididae; genus Schistocerca; species Schistocerca serialis. Next base: position 152,670,464 of record NC_064640.1, read on the forward strand.
GGAAGTTGAAAGGTGACTACATAAACGACGACGCTCCAGGGGTGATGGCGAAGTCTACTAGTAGTTTCTACGGCTGAGCAGATTGTTGTTGTTATTGTGTGTTTTGGGCTCTCAACGCAGTGATCATCAGCGCGCAAGCAATTATAGCATGAGACTAACGGTGTTAAAACACGTAAGAAGAAGATATGCTAAAAAGCAACATAGCTCACATTATGCTCTTGCACTGTTTGTAGCATTAGAACACACAGTCACACAGAACGGTACAAAACATCGAGGCGATTCAAGACACTATTGAAATATTGGAACCGGATCCGAATAGCCATCTAGAAGAAACTCCAGAAAAGACGATTGGCCGCTCACTAACATTATAACTGTATGAGCCAATCATTCTCTACACATACTAAAATATTGTGAGCTAGAAGCTTAGATGGAAGGGCAGACAAAACGCAAAATCGTAAAACACGTGCCATATTAATATCATCACCTAATACTGAATGCAGGTTTGTTAATAAATCGACTTCTGACCTCTCACCTTTATATAAACTAGTTCAAATGGTTCAAATGGCTGTGAGCACTATGGCACTCAACTGCTGAGGTCGTTAGTCCCCTAGAACCTAGACTAGTTAAACCTAACTAACCTAAGGACATCACACACATCCATGCCCGAGGCAGGATTCGAACCTGCGACCGTAGCGGTCTCGCGGTTCCAGACTGCAGCGCCAGAACCACGCGGCCAATTCGGCCGGCTATAAACTAGTCATTTGAAGTGTGGCGAACTGTGGTCAGCATGCCACATGCATTACAATCAGGTGGTTGTTCACATCTGAGAAGCAAGCAATGCGTCGCAATGTCCTATTCGAAGATGCATTAATCAGACTTCATCGCTTCCACCTGGCTGGAGAGAGGTACGCCACTGAGTTATAGTCCCTTTAATCGATCTGAGCGTGTTGTCTGTCACGCTCGTCACTCGACACTCGTCACTCATCCTCCCAAAGACGCATTACGGGCCAACTCAGCGATGACCGCACGGCACGCTGAGAGATAAGACAGTGCATTACGTTTGGAAGGGTTCATGCCTCCTTGGCTGCGATGTGTGCTAACTCATTCAGCCGAATCCACACGTGTTCTGGGACACTGCAGAATTCCTTTCCTGTCTTTTCAGCTGGAGCAGGACGTCTTGGATGTTCCGGACGGCCTTATATGTTAGGTACAGAGCATTGAGTGAATCAGGGCAGATCAGGAATTTCAAACGCTGACCACGTTCGTTTGCTCCACAGCTTAGGAGTCACATTGAGTTCGGCGTCAAAGACAGCTAACTCACGAGGCAAACGGAGGCTGCAGAGATAGTTGTGAGAAACGACAGGATAGCTAGTAATGTTATCCTGTTTCGACCCATCAATATATACCACGTTAAAACCGTATTGCTCAGTTAAAACGGTAAAAACTTTGTTCTTTACAGGAGTGCACAGTTTGTTGCACTCTGTCAAATCTAAAATTATCTTTGGCCTCACTAAGAACCAGGTCGATGGTTTGCACCAACGTTGCATCTGTAAGTTTATTGGAGACGCTTCTGTATCCATCAAATTCTGCTTTGATCGTATACCGAACGGTTTCGTCTTTCGCTCAGAAGTCCTTCCAGGATTGCACGAATGTTAATAGTCACAGGGAAAGCCAGTGATGTCGGAAACGACCGAAGCTTGAGTGCTTGTTTAGCCGCAAGGTACCGTGGGCAAGCAGATAATGGTGATTCGCCTGCCTCTGCATACAAGCTCGGCATAGTGCTCCTTTTTTAGACACCTGTGGCTAATCTGATATCCTCGTGCCGTATGGAGTCCAGCATCTTCAAGCACATTGTCCGTGCCAAGCCATAAACCATACAACCATAATGTAGAAGAAAGCGCACGAAATCCTCATAAAATAGCAGCAAGCAATATCTATCTGCCCCTCAGCTTCTCCCATTCAGACATATATGATGTACAGCGCTTTAACGGCTCTTACTTTCAACGCCGTTTGGTGTGACAGCCAAGTAAGTTTTCCGTCAACATCAGATCCAGGAATCACGCCGTTTCCTAAAGATGTAAACAATATCCCACAGCCTGAGTTCTGAGGATGTAAAAAAGAGAAGGATGACGATTAAAATCAACATACACAGTTTTCTCAAGGGAGAAACCAAGAACCACTTTTAGCAGACCAATCTTCCAAGCTCTGAAGTGCTCATTGAAACTGACGAGTGGATAATGTGGGACTAGAAGTGGAACAGTAAATGAAGAAGTCATCCACAAACAATGACCAGTTGCCAGGGCTCCTCACTACGGACAGTGTGCTGTTGATCGCAGTTTCGAACAGTCACACCTGAAACGTTACCGTGTTGCATGCCGTTCACATGCCTAAGCGTATCAGAAATAGCTTTCCTGACTAAGGCTCTACAATGACTTCCGGCAAGGAAGGATGGCTGAAAACTGGGTAGACGACCACGAACCCCCATTCGCGCAACTGACGTAATTTATGATATTGTGGTGTCGTATGCCTTTTCAGTGACGAAAAAGAGTGATGTCAAATGCTGCTTTTGTAGGAATGCCTACTTCAGAGCCGCCTCCAGTAGGGTGAGGGAATCAAGAGCGGGACGCTATCTTCTGAACCCTGACTGGAAGCAGCTTGTGAGATTTCTGCACTCCAGACTCAAGAGAAGGTATGAGTGTATCTAGCGGCTTTCCGACACAACTGGTAAGAGCGAAACTACTGTAGCTCCTAGGGCGTATGCTGTCCTCGCCAGGTTTTAGAATGGAAATCATTGTTGAGTCCCTCAAAGATTCGGAATACAGACCGCCACCCCATATCCGATTATAAAATACAAGAGGGATTACTTCAGATTCATGATTAAGGTGTCGCAGCATGCCATACAGTACAAAGACCGGCTCTGGGCTGGTTTCGCGAACTGTGTCCAATTCCCATATGGAGAAGGGAAGGTTATAGGCCTCTTCATTACTATAGTCGAAATGAATTTATCCCCTCTACCGAATTTAATCATAGGTGTGGAAATTCGGAATTTAAATTATGGACTATATTATGTTGTAAACGTACCGTGCCATGGTCTGTGCGATCTCCATGGGCGTGACTTTCAGGTCTACATTGTCCCATATGGCCGCTAATGGACATACAATCTTTTTCCCGAATATCTTTGTCACAGATTCATTAGCGACAGAGTGGATCACATCAGTAATGTGATCCAACCAATCTCTCGGACGTTTTCCCGGCACACAGATGTAACGGACTGGCTATAAAGCCTTGCAGAACATCCAATTGGGTGGTTTTCACTCAGGTTCAGTTCTTTGCAAAAGGTGGAGGAAAATAGGAATGAGGTCGCTGCAGTGGAGATTGTCCATCACTTCCCACAGGACAGAATCTGTGACAGCATGAAAGCAAACTGTGTGATCAATGGCGGAGAATGGCCCCGCTGATGTGCGTTGTGTCACTATGTCCGTATTCAGGAGGCATATTGTTTCAGATCTTAACACACTTTGAACCACTTAACCTATTGGATGGATGGAGTGACAACCCCACAGAGTGCCATGTACACTGAAATCGCCTAAGAGGAGGAGAGGAGGCTGGCTGAGTTGGCATCCCTTCGCTCCCAGCTTCAGGCAGTGTTGGCTTCGGTCACACAGCTTGAGGCTGTTGCCAATGGGCATCACTGTGGTGGTCCAGATGGGGTTTTGTCGGGGATGGCCAGTTTGTCCCACGCATCCCCTGATCGGACTACGATTGTGGCTGCCCGGGATACTGCCCACATTGAGGCTGATGCCTCACCTGTGGTAGAGTGGGAGATTGTCTCGAGGTGTGGCAGGGGGCGAAAGACATTCCGGAGGGCTGAACGGAAGGTCTCTCCAGTTTGTCTGACGAACCGGTTTCAGGCTCTGTCTCCGGCTGATACTGATCTTCGGCCGGAGATGGCTGCTTGCCCTGTTCCAGAGGTTGCCCCTCAGTCTGCCAGATCCAGGCAGTCGCAGAGGGTGGGCTTACTGCTTGTTGGGAGCTCCAACGTCAGGCGCGTAATGGGGCCTCTTAGGGTTACGGCAGCAAGAGAGGGGAAGAAAACCAATGTGCACTCCGTGTGCATACCGGGGGGAGTCATTCCAGATGTGGAAAGGGCCCTTCCGGATGCCATGAAGGGTACAGGGTGCACCCATCTGTAGGTAGTCGCTCATGTCGGCACCAATGATGTGTGTCGCTATGGATCGGAGGAAATCCACTCTGGCTTCCGGCGGCTATCTGATTTGATGAAGACTGCCAGTCTCGCTAACGGGATGAGAGCAGAGCTCACCATCTGCCGCATCGTCGACAGGACTGACTGCGGACCTTTGGTACTGAGCCGAGTGGAGGGTCTGATCAGAGGCTGAGACAGTTCTGCGACCGTGTGGGCTGCAGATTCCTCGACTTCCGCCATAGGGTGGTGGGGTTTCGGGTTCCGCTGGATAGGTCAGGAGTCCACTACACGCAGCAAGCGGCTACACGGGTAGCAGGGGTTGTGTGGCGTGGACTGGGCGGTTTTTTTAGGTTAGATGGCCTCGGGCAAGTACAGAAAGGGCAACAGCCTCAAAGGGTGCGGGGCAAAGTCAGGACATGCGTGGACCAAGCAGCAATCGGTATCGTAATTGTAAACTGTCGAAGCTGCATTGGTAAAGTACCGGAACTTCAAGCGCTGATAGAAAGCACCGAAGCTGAAATCGTTATAGGTACAGAAAGCTGGCTGAAGCCAGAGATAAATTCTGCCGAAATTTTTATAAAGGCACAGACGGTGTTTAGAAATGATAGATTGCATGCAACCGGTGGTGGCGTGTTTGTCGCTGTTAGTAGTAGTTTATCCTGTACTGAACTAGAAGTGGATGGTTCCTGTGAAATATTATGGGTGGAGGCTACACTCAACAACCGAGCTAGGTTAATAATGGGCTCCTTTTACCGACCTCCCGACTCAGCAGCATTAGTTGCAAACAAATGAGAGAAAATTTGGAATACATTTAACATAAATTTTGTCAGCATATTATAGTCTTAGTTGGATATTTCAATTTACCAGATATAGACTGGGACACTCAGATGTTTAGGACCGTTGGTAGGGACAGAGCATCGAGTGACATTATACTGAGTGCACTATCCGAAAATTACCTCGAGCAATTAAACAGAGAACCGACTCGTGGAGATAACATCTTGGACCTACTGATAACAAACAGACCCAAACTTTTTGACTCCGTAAGTGCAGAACAGGGAATCAGTGATCATAAGGCCGTGGCAGCATCCCTGAATATGGAAGTTAATAGGAATATAAAAAAAGGGAGGAAGGTTTATCTGTTTAGCAAGAGTAATGGAAGGCAGATTTCAGACTATCTAACAATTAAAAACTAAAATTTCTGTTCCGACACTGTCACTGTTGAGTGTTTATGGAAAAAGTTTATGGCAATTGTAAAATGCGTTTCAGACAGGTACGTGCCGAGTAAAACTGTGAGGGACCGGAAAAACCCACCGTGGTTCAAAAACAAAGTTAGGAAACTAATGCGAAAGCAAAGAGAGCTTAACTGCAAATTTAAACGCAGCCAAAATCTCTCAAACAGAAGCTAAATGATGTCAAAGTTTGCGTAAGGAGGGCTATGTGTGAAGGTTTCAGTGAATTCGAAAGTAAAATTCTATGTACCGACTTGACAGAAAACCCTAGGAAGTTCTGATCTTACGTTAAATCAGTAAGTGGCTCGAAACAGCATATCAAGACACTCCGGGATGATGATGGCATTGAAACAGAGGATGACACGCGTAAAGCTGAAATACTAAACACCTTTTTCCAAAGTTGTTTCGCAGAGGAAGACCGCACTGCAGTTCCTTCTCTAAATCCTCGCACAAACGAAAAAATGGCTGACATCGAAATAAGTGTCCAAGGAATAGAAAAGCAATAGAAATCACTCAACAGAGGAAAGTCCACTGGACCTGACGGGATACCAATTCGATTCTACACAGAGTACGCGAAAGAACTTGCCCTCCTTCTAACAGCCGTGTACCGGAAGTCTCTAGAGGAACGGAAGGTTCCAAATGATTGGAAAAGAGCACAGGTAGTCCCAGTGTTCAAGAAGGGTCGTCGAGTAGATGCGCAAAACTATAGACCTATATATCTGACGTCGATTTGATGTAGAATTTTAGAACATGTTTTTTGCTCGCGTATCATGTCGTTTTTGGAAACACAGAATCTACTCTGTACGAATCAACATGGATTCCGGAAACATCGATCGTGTGAGACCCAACTCGCTTTATTTGTTCATGAGACCCAGAAAATATTAGATACAGGCTCTCAGGTAGATGCTATTTTCCTTGACTTCCGGAAGGCGTTCGATACAGTTCCGCACTGTCACCTGATAAACAAAAAAAGAGTCTACGGAATATCAGACCAGCTGTGTGTCTGGATTGAAGAGTTTTTAGCAAACAGAACACAGCATGTTGTTGTCAATGGAGAGGCGTCTACAGACGTTAAAGTAACCTCTGGCGTGCCACAGGGGAGTGTTACGGCACCATAGCTTTTCACAATTTATATAAATGACCTAGTAGATAGTATCGGAAGTTCCATGCGGCTTTTCGCGGATGATGCTGTAGTATACAGAAAAGTTGCAGCATTAGAAAATTGTAGCGAAATGCAGGAAGATCTGCAGCGAATAGGCACTTGGTGCACGGAGTGGCAACTGACCCTTAATATAGACAAATGTAATGTATTGAGAATACATAGAAAGAAGGATCCTTTATTTTATGATTATATAATAGCTTAACAAACACTGGTAGCAGTTACTTCTGTAAAATATCTAGGAGTATGCGTGCGGAACGATTTGAAGTGGAATGATCATATAAGATTAATTGTTGGTAAGGCGGGTACCATGTTGAGATTCATTGGGAGAGTCCTTAGAAAATGTAGTCCATCAACAAAGGAGGTGGCTTACAAAACACTCGTTCGACCTATACTTGAGTATTGCTCATCAGTGTGGGATCCGTACCAGATCGGGTTGACGGAGGAGATAGAGAAGATCAAAAGAAGAGCGGCGCGTTTCGTCACAGGGTTATTTGGTAACCGTGATAGCGTTACGGAGATGATTAGCAAACTCAAGTGGCAGACTCTGGAAGAGAGGCGCTCTGCATCGCGGTGTAGCTTGCTCGCCAGGTTTCGAGAGGGTGTGTTTCTGGATGAGGTATCGAATATATTGCTTCCCCTTACTTATACATCCCGAGCAGTTCACGAATGTAAAATTAGAGAGATTCGAGCGCGCACGGAGGCTTTCAGACAGTCGTTCTTCCCGCGAACCATACGTGACTGGAACAGAAAAGGGAGGTAATGATAGTGGCACGTAAAGTGCCCTCCGCCTGACTCCGTTGTGTGGCTTGCGGAGTATAAATGTAGATGTAGATGTAGGTAAGGGAGGCTGGCTGATCAGCAAGAAGAGTGCCTCGCTTTGCATTGATTAACGTGACAGAAGGTAATTCGAACACAGTGTTACCTGAAATGAGACAAAATGCACAGTCGCGGCAACTGCCTGTAGTGTGCTGGTTAGGGTGACAGGTGAGGAGTGAAGTGTGTCAGTGAGGATCATTGTCACTTGGCCCTTAGCCCTTTCGCCACTTACGTCATGTTTTCTGTATTGGTGATAGCCCCTGAGGCCACAGACTCGCTGGTCTAGACTGTGTTAGGAGCTTTAGTTCGTCCACATGATTACCGAAGCCATTTACTCGTAAATTCCACAGTAGTATGTCCGTACCTATTCGTGAGGTTTGTCTTCCCTTTCTCTTTGCACCTTGCTGAAGAAGAAAGGTAATTTGTGGTAGACTAGTGACACTTGGTGTACCCTTTAAAGGTACGAGTTCTACATCTACATCAACACGATTACTCTAAAATTCATAAATAAGTACCTGGCAGAGGGTTCATCGAACCACCTTGAAGCTCTTCCTCTACCATTCCACTATCGAAAGGCGCGCTGGAAGAACAAACACACAAACTATTCCGTTCGAGCACTGATTTCGATTATTTTATTCTGATGATCATTTCCCCTACGTAGGTGGGCGCCAAAATTTTATTTTTACAATTGGAGGAGAAAGTTGGTGATTGCAATTTCATGAGAAGATCCTGCCGCAACTAAAGACACCAGTTTTAATGATTTCCACCCCAATTCGCATATCATATCAGTGGCACACTATCCACTATATCGTGATAATACAAAACGACATACCATTCTCTGGAGTTTTTCGATGTCCTCCGTCTGGACAATCTGATGGGAATCCCACACCGCACAGCACTACTCGAGAAGAGGGCGGAAACGTTTGGTGTAAGCGGGCTCTGTACCATACCTGTTGGACTTTGAGTGTTCTGCTAATAAATCGTAATCTTTCGTTTGCTTTCCCCTCAAAGTAATCTATGTGATAGTTCAACCTTAAGTTATTCTTAATTGTAATCCCTAAGTATTTAGTTGAATTTATAGCCCACAGATTTGTGTAATTTATCATGTAACCGAAATTTAACGGATTGCTTCTACTGCTCATGTCGATGACCTCACACTTTCAGTTACTGAGAGTCAATAGCCACTTTTCACACCACACAGATATCTTGTCTAAATCATTTTGCAATTGGTTTTGATCATCGAATGACTTTACAAGACGGTAAACGACAGCATCATATACTAAAAGTGTGAAGGGGTGTTCAGACTGTCTCCTATGTCGTTTATGTATATCAGGAGTAGTAAAGGACATCTAACACTTCCTTGAGGAACACCAATTATTACTTCTGTTTTACTCAATGATTTTCCGTCAATTACTACGAACTGTCGCCTTTCTGACAGGAAATCACGAATCCAGTCGCACAACTGAGGCGATACGCCAGAGGCACGCAGAGTGATGAGAAGTCGCTTGTGAGGAATGGTGTCAAAGGTCTTCTGGAAATCTAAAACTACAGATTCAGTTTGACATCCCCTGTCAATAGCACTTACTTCTTAGTGAGAATAGAAAGCTGGTTGTGTTTCACGAGAACGTAATTTTCTGAATCCATGCTGACTATTTGTCAATTTTTTTTTCTTCGAGGTAATCCATAATGTTCGAACACAGCACATGTACCAAAATTCTACTGCAAATCTGCTGTAGTGATATGAGCTTGTAGTTCAGCAGATTACTCCTAATTTCTTTCTTGGTTATGGGTGTGATCTGTGCAACATTCTAGTCTTTAGGTACGGACCTTCGATGAACGTGCTGATGTATACACTACGTGGTCAAAAGTATCCGAACATCGCCAAAAACATAAGCTTTTCATATTAGGTGCATTGGGCTGCCACCTACTCCATATCAGCGACCTCAGTAGTCATTTGACATAGTGAGAGAGCAGAATGGGGCGCTCCGCGGAACTCAAGGGCTTCGAACGTGATGTGGTGATTTGGTGCCACTTGTGTCATACCTCTGTACGAGTGATTTCGACACTCCTAAGCATCCCAAGGTCCACTGTTCCGATGTGATAGTGAAGTGGAAACGTGAAGGGACACGTACAGCACAAAAGCGTAAAGGTCGGCCTCGTCGGTTGACTAACAGAGACCGCCGGCAGTTGAAGAGGGTCGTAATGTGCACTAGGCAGACATCTATTCAGAGCAGCACACAGGAATTCCTCACTGCATCAGGATCCATTGCAGGTACTGTGACAGTAAGGAGGGGGGTGAGAAAACTTGGATTTCATGGTCAAGCGGCTGCTCATAAGCCACATATGACTCCAGTAAATGTAATGCCAAACGACGTCTCGGTAGGTGCAAGGAGCGTAAACACCTGACGATTGAACAGTGGAAAAACGTTGAGTAGAGTGGCGTATCAGGGTACACAATGTGGCGATTCGATGGCAAAGTGTGGTTATGGCGAATATCCGGTGAACATCATCTGCAGCGTGTGTAGTGCCAACAGTAAAATTCGGAGGCGTTGGTATTATGGTGTGGTCGTGTTTTTTAGGGAGGAGACTTGCACCCCTTGTTGTTTTGCGTGGCACTATCACAGCAAAGGCCTACATTGATGTTTCAAGTGCCTTCTTGAATCCCACTGTTGAAGAGCAATTCGAGGATGGCGATTGCACCTCTCAACACGATCGAGCGAGAGTGGAAGCTGCCATCAAGGCTAATGGTGGGCAAACATTATACTGAATTCCCGCATTACCGATGGAGGGCGCCACGAACTTGGATGTCACTTTCAGCTAGGTGTCCGGATACTTTTGATCACAATGTGTATGATTGCTAAGTATGGAGCCATTGTATAAGAATACTCTGATAGGAACCTGAGTGGTATACAATGTTGACAGGAGGTCTTGCTTTTATTAAGCTATTTAAGCTGCTTTGCTACACCGAGGGTATCTACTTCAAAGTTCCTCTTGTTGGCAGTGGCTCTAGACTCAAATTCTGGAATATTTACTTCGTCTTCTTTAGCGAAGTAATTTCGGAAAACCGTATTCAGTAAGTCTACTTCAGTGGCACTGTTGTCAGTGATATCACCACTGTTATCGCGCAGTGGAATTACTGATTGCGTCTTGCTGCTGGTGGTGTTTTTACGTACGACCAGACTCTCTTTAGGTGGTCTGCCAGTTTTCGACCCAGAGATTCATTGTGGAAATTGTTAAAAGCATCTCGCATTGAAGTTCGCCCAAAATTTCGAGCACTTGTAAAACTTGGCTAGTCTTTGGGATTTTACGTTGTTTTAAACTTAGCATGCGTTTTACGTTGCTTCTGCTGTAGTGTTCTGACCTGTTTTCTGTATTGTGTGGTATCGTTACCATCTCTTATTAGTTTATTTGGTACGTATCTCTGAACGGTCGTGATTACTTTTTCTTTGAATTCGAACATACACAGTCATATTGGAAAGGACTGGAGACTGACTCTAAGAAGAGCGCTAAGCGAATTTTTATCTGTTGCTTTTTTAAACATATTTTTATTTTTGATGGGGTTGGAATTCCCGGTATTCAATCTCACTATAACAGCTTTGTGGTCACTAATCCCTATATCCGTCATGATGCTCCCTACCTTCTCAGTATTATTTGTTGCTAAGAGTTTAGGTACGTTTTTATAGGAATTTACATATCGAGGGCCTCCTGAAATAATTGTTCAAATTCATTTTCTGAGGAGGAATTCAGTACAATTTCGCACAACTTTTTATGCCTACAGTCGACTTTATACATATATTTTAGCCAACATATTGAGGGTAGACTGTAGTCACCACCAGCTATAATTGTATTAGTGGGGTGCCTATTTAAAGTAAGACTTAAGTTTTCTTTGAACTGCTCAGGAACTGTATCATCTGAGTCGGGGTCGCTTCAAGAATTCATGCATCGTCAGCAGCAGGAGTGGCTGCTTATCTCGTGACTGTTGCTTTACTTCCCATTCCACTGCACCTTGATTTTACGTGGTAACTTTCAGGCAATGGCAGCACTATACCAGTCTTAGAAGTTTGCGAAACTGATTCTCTAGCAGATGCAGGTCTACTGGAGCTTGTCATCTGGCACACGCAGCAACAGGAGCAGACTTTAAACAAAGTCTTCGCTCCCGCGTGAGTTACACGACGCCTAACCCTAATTTCTTGATTTTTTTTCATCTCTGTAGGCGGGGCACTTTCTGGTCCCAAACTGGATGTCAGTGCGAGTATTTAATACATACTGGTGAAGATCTTCTTTCTATACCTGACTCAAGAGATTCTTGGCCACAGTCCCCACAAGCAACATCATTATTAACCGCAACCGCAGTATGACCAAATCTTTGGCACTTGATAAACCGCAGTGGATTTGGAAAATTTTGGCGAACATTTAAGCGTAATAAACCCGCCTTATCTTGAGTGCGTAAGACACGTGAATTGACAGTGAATGCAGGTGTACATTGAAGGTTTCTATTCTCTTCCTTCAGCAAGTTCTGCACTTTCGTAACGCCTTCGTCTACCATTCTTCTGTAAGACAAGGATGTCTTTGTCCATTTGGTCGTCCAATGACACCTCCGCACAGCTGGAATCTAGGGTTTCGTGTAGTTCAGGTACTATGAGATATTCACCCAGTAACGTAGATTTAAGAAGTTTTTGTAATCGTCCCCAAGTGGCAGTTTCCATCAATAACGTACCACTTCGAAGCATCTTCACTGACTTGAGGCCACTCGTAATACCACCTAGAGTTTTTTGAGTGTAGAACGGGGACATCTTGACAAATGTGGATGCGACGTTCTTTCCGAGAACTTCTGACAAAGTTTAGACAGCCGCCAATTTACATTTAGTGTAAGGACCACGAATACAAGATTAGAGAGCTTAGGGCTTGTACAGAAGCATATATGCAGTCGTTTTCTCCTCGATCTCTTAGAGACTGGAACAGGAAGGGAAATGACTCGCAGTGATACAGGATACCATCCGCCACGTACCATACACCCTGTAACTGTACCTAAATTTAGGAACAGCTTTCTCGGGAGATCTAATCTCGTGGATTGTCTTGTTGGGTTGAGTATGAGTGCTCACCAGCAGCCCACCCGATCCACAGCAAGAGGTTTTTGATTTAGTAACAGGCTCAATTGGCGTACCACGTGCAGCTGAGGTAACAGATGTCCACCCAGCAGAGCCCCCTCTTGCCTGAGGTATGGCAGTTTCCCCAGAGGTCTCTCGCTAAAGACTGTTCCACTTCAACAGACATGCATCTCATCGACACCCAGCACACATAAAGAATGAGGACTTTTTTTTTAACAGTTTGTACCGTTCCCGCGACTCCGACGGTAAAGCCAAGTTCCCCAGTCCCATGACACAACGTTCTACCGCCGCACCATCAGTGGTCGCTGAAGCATGCTTCCGGTTACAAGCGCTGGAAGCGCTAACCATCCTTAGCTCAGGAAACCTGGGTTCACTACGCACGTACCCAGCAAAAGAATGCTGAGCTCTATGAGGTGCCCGGAGGCACAAGTGTAGCTTATAGAATGCGACGGACGCGACGCGGATTAACCCCGACTGAGTAGACTGAGTGTGTGACACCGTTTTAGGGTTTATTTGAACTCCATTGTTTAAATTATGTAAGCGCAAGTTGTATTAAACTTTCGTTCCTCAGGATATTTCTCTTTTGAAGATAAAAGAACGGATATACTGACATTGAAAACTGTAGAGGAGACCCACGCAGAAACATAGCGGAAATTGGGCAGCTAGAGCTGATTATTGAGCAGTATTATAAGCAATTGAGTAACTGCGCACTACTCTAACGCCTCCTGCGGGGAGAAAACAGGAACTGACTCTTCTTACACAAGGTAAGGTTTCAGGGGGTGTTAAACTTAGTTACGGATGCCGGCGTTGGTCTACTTTTTTTTTTTTTCTTTTTTTTTTTAGAATATAATGTCTCATTGGCGTAGTAAATATATTTTCGAACCAGTGACTGGCACTGGTTATTGATATCTCCAAAAAAGTCATCAGTAAACTATGGTGTCTTGTATATTCCATCCTGTCGCTGACTAGCTGAAGGTGTCACAAAGTGATAAGTCGCTTTTACGATCACAAATTTTTGGGCACAATAATCTGGATTAAATGTTTTTAACGCTGTCGTTATTATAACATACTTTAGATAGACGTAGGTATGTCACTATGGTGGTGTGAGATGTACTGATATGAAAGTTTGTAACCTGATTTTCGATGAAAAAATGAAAACGTAAATTTCTTCGCTGAATAGACACATAACGTTGTACGAGCACCAAGACAATTCCGTTACCTCCTTTCGCGAGCTGTGTAACGAACGTGTGATTGTCCCTCAACGTCAACTCGACGTGATCGTGGTACTCACATGAATAATGATACAGCATCGCCCCTTTGTTTTGTAGCAGAGTATTCACTCCAGACAACCTCTAAAAAAATAATTAAATAAATAAAAATAAAAAATCTGGTGAGATTATGTGTATTATGGGTAGGTTACAGAAAGGTATATGATATTATAGAACATAGCAGCATACAGAAATGCCATGAACTCTATAAAGTGTAGCCAAAATTTTACAGTTTTGCAACGATAGTAAAGAAATATGGAATACCAGACTGCTCATAAATAATGGTCATCAATGTTTACAGTCACGGATTTTACAGATGAAAAAGTGAAACAGTAACAAAACTATGGAATCAGAATAACTAGCAGTTCCTGCAATTACTTGTCATAAAGATATCGAGATTGGATTCAACAAAGGAAGTCGAAGCCAGAGAAACAAACAGGCAGCACAGCATCATTTCAAAGTTGGATTTAGGAGTTTTGTCACCCTGTAGGTGAATGATCCGGTGACATTCCAAATAAAACGGTGTGAGATGCAAGATGGAAACAAAAGGTGTGGAATCCTGCCCACTCATCTAATATACGGAGCCTAGGAAGCTGTTTTCTCGGATAGCTAGACAACATTCAAGAATATATTACGAAGGGATTTTATTACAGTACATTGAATTGACAATACTTGCCTTTCCATAAACAGGTGTCGCAAGCAATTGGTGACATGCAAATAATCAATGTCCTTCGATATATACAATATGTGATCAAAAGTATCCGGACACCTAGCTGAAAATTGTAACGCCAGAAATGCATATCCTGCTATTTCCATCTATTGTACTATAATTTTTTTTCCTTAATTTGTTACCTGAAGATATGACATTTCTGTGTCTTTACATATTGTAATTATTTTACTATATATATATATATATATATATATATATATATATATATATATATATATATATATATACTCCTGGAAATTGAAATAAGAACACCGTGAATTCATTGTCCCAGGAAGGGGAAACTTTATTGACACATTCCTGGGGTCAGATACATCACATGATCACACTGACAGAACCACAGGCACATAGACACAGGCAACAGAGCATGCACAATGTCGGCACTAGTACAGTGTATATCCACCTTTCGCAGCAATGCAAGCTGCTATTCTCCCATGGAGACGATCGTAGAGCTGCTGGATGTGGTCCTGTGGAACGGCTTGCCGTGCCATTTCCACCTGGCGCCTCAGTTGGACCAGCGTTCGTGCTGGACGTGCAAACTGCGTGAGACGACGCTTCATCCAGTCCCAAACATGCTCAATGGGGGACAGATCCGGAGATCTTGCTGGCAAGGGTAGTTGACTTACACCTTCTAGAGCACGTTGGGTGGCACGCGATACATGCGGACGTGCATTGTCCTGTTGGAACAGCAAGTTCCCTTGCCGGTCTAGGAATGGTAAAACGATGGGTTCGATGACGGTTTGGATGTACCGTGCACTATTCAGTGTCCCCTCGACGATCACCAGTGGTGTACGGCCAGTGTAGGAGATCGCTCCCCACACCATGATGCCGGGTGTTGGCCCTGTGTGCCTCGGTCGTATGCAGTCCTGATTGTGGCGCTCACCTGCACGGCGCCAAACACGCATACGACCATCATTGGCACCAAGGCAGAAGCGACTCTCATCGATGAAGACGACACGTCTCCATTCGTCCCTCCATTCACGCCTGTCGCGACACCACTGGAGTCGGGCTGCACGATGTTGGGGCGTGAGCGGAAGACGGCCAAACGGTGTGCGGGACCATAGCCCAGCTTCATGGAGACGGTTGCGAATGGTCTTCGCCGATACCCCAGGAGCAACAGTGTCCCTAATTTGCTGGGAAGTGGCGGTGCGGTCCCCTACGGCACTGCGTAGGATCCTACGGTCTTGGCGTGCATCCGTGCGTCACTGCGGTCCGGTCCCAGGTCGACGGGCACGTGCACCTTCCGCCGACCACTGGCGACAACATCGATGTACTGTGGAGACCTCACGCCCCACGTGTTGAGCAATTCGGCGGTACGTCCACCCGGCCTCCCGCATGCCCACTATACGCCCTCGCTCAAAGTCCGTCAACTGCACATACGGTTCACGTCCACGCTGTCGCGGCATGCTACCAGTGTTAAAGACTACGATGGAGCTCCGTATGCCACGGCAAACTGGCTGACACTGACGGCGGCGGTGCACAAATGCTGCGCAGCTAGCGCCATTCGACGGCCAACACCGCGGTTCCTGGTGTGTCCGCTGTGCCGTGCGTGTGATCATTGCTTGTACAGCCCTCTCGCAGTGTCCGGAGCAAGTATGGTGGGTCTGACACACCGGTGTAAATGTGTTCTTTTTTCCATTTCCAGGAGTGTATATATATGTGCATTTATGTCGATGTATAACTGGTTTGTTTTGTAAATATTATTTGTATTTTTCGCTGGGTCTGGCCTAGGGAAAACTATGCTATCGAACGATGACTTCGATAGGTCGTGTGGAGAACCAAAATGTTCAGGATCTTTGGTAGTGTTAACTCTGCCGCGTGGAGCGCGGGCAGAGCAGAGTCTGGCTGGGGCAGGGCGGTGGAATAAATGTGTTGTGTGACGCTCCCGCGAGTTGCCGCGCTTTCGGGGTTTGGCAGCATGTAATTGCGCTCGACTTGCTATGATGGTTTCTGGCACGGTGTCGCGGACGGGAAGCATTAGCTGGCGCACACCAAGAGCCCGTTTCGCCTGGTGACCGTGTCGAGAAGAAGGCGCGCCAGCATCCAGCTTCTGCAACAGCGACGGCCGACAATGAGTGACTGTCGCCACCTCCTCGATCGACGACTTCAAACCTTCAATCAATCAACAAGGAAGACTGGAAGCACGTAAAGTTTTAGAACTGTATGGCAGACCTCAGCATTTCAAACTGTTTCTAAATTACAGCAACGTAGCATGAACCTTTGTTGCCCATTGTCCCAATTGCATTACCAAGCAGGGTCCCTTCCTTTTTCGGAATGAACCCGAGCGTCGTTGAAATTCAAACGCCAGCATTAAAGTAATATCATTCCATTTCGCTGCTTTAATTTCAAAGTTCAGTTAAAGTATTCATAGCTGGCTACAATATTTAGATTACACAAGCACAAATTAAGAATGCGAGTTGTTTTACCATATTTTAGATTACCTGTGACTGCAGCTCAGCTTGGTACGTACTAAATTTTACTATTGTTAATCAGTATCATTTTAATAAAGTTCAAAGTTAAATCTCTTATTTCTAAATTGCGTAAATTCAAGTAGCTTTTGTAATGATTGTCGAGGTAGCCCAAGACTAACCTTATTTTATTGAATTTCGTAGTGCTTCAGCAACAAAGTTCACTACTAATTTCAGTCACTAAATTAACTCTCAATTTTCGGTTTTATTAATTCTTTTGCTAAATTAAGTCAGAGTGTAGAGAAATTTATTACTTCTAACAAACATTCAGTTTTCACACAACACGTGCCAACCTTCAGTTGCCACGCTTTTAGGGCTAAATATATGTGCATTAATCTTTCATTTTCAGTTATTATAGTAGTGGTCCATGGGACTGGCGACCGTAATTTTCCCCAAATCTCAAATATCTAATTAACGCCAATTAATTGTTAACGTAACGACCGCACATTTACTTTCTCTATTAACTTTACCCCTTTTCAAAATTAATTTCCACCAATTTCATTTGCATTTTTCCTTTCATTTATATGTAACCGATTCCTCCCTCTTTACCGACAAATTAACGTCAGTGACGATTGCTTTTCCCAAATTTCCATTAGGTGCACGCGGATTAATTTTTCACTGTCATTAAGGTCGATAAGTGAGGGAGAGGTTACAAAATGACAGTTCGTGACGCCCTCCATCAGTAATACTGGAATTCAATACGGTGTTCGCCAACCATTAGGGTTGATGACATCTTCCATTCTCCAAGGCATACTTTCAGTCAGATGCTGGAAGATTTCTTGAGGAATGGTAGCCCATTCTTCATGGAGTGCTGGACTGAGGAGTGGTATCGACGTCGGGCGGGGAGGCCTGGCAAGAAGTCGGCGTTCCAAAACTTCCCAAAGGTGTTCTATAGGATTCAGGTGAGGACTCTGTGCAGGCCAGTACATTCCAGATGTCGTGTAAGCACTCCGCCACAGGCCGTGCATTACGAACAGGTGCTCGATCGTGTTGAAAGATGCAATCACCATCCCTGAATTGCTCTTCAATACTGGGAAGCAAGAAGGTGCTTAAAACATCAACGTAGGCCTGTGCTGCGATAGTGCCACGCTAAACAAGAAGGGGTGTAAGCCCTCTCCTTGAAAAACAGGACCACACCATAACACCAATGCCTCCGAATTTTACTGTTGGCACTACACACGCTGGCAGACGACGTTCACCGAGCATTCACCATACCCACACACTGCCATCGGATCACCACATTGTGTAATGTGATTCGTCACTCCACACAACGTTTTTTACCTGTTCAATCGTCCAGTGTTTACCCTCCTTACACCAAGCGAGGCGTCGTTTGGCAGCTGCTCGACCATGAAATCGAAGTTTTCTCACCTCCCGCCTAACTGTCATTGTACCTTCAGTAGATAATGATGCAGTTAGGAATTCCTGTGTGGTGGTCTGGATAGATGTTTGCGTATTACACATTACGACCCTGTTCAACTATAGGCACTCTGTCAGTCAACAGACGAGGTCGGCCTGTACTCTTTTGTGCCATACGTGTCAAATGGTTCAAATGGCTCTGAGTACTATGGTCATCAGTCCCCTAGAACTTTGAACTACTTGAGCCTAACTAATCCAAGGACATCACACACACCCATGCCCGAGGCAGGATTCGAACCTGCGACCGTAACGGTCGTGCGGTTCCAGACTGTAGCGCCTAGAACCACTCGGTCAACCCGGCCGGCGCTATACCTGTCCCTTCACGTTTCCACCTCACTATCACATCGGAAACAGTGGACCATGTGATATTTAGGAATGTGTAAATCACGCGTACAGACGTATGGCACAAGTAACACCCAATCATTTGACCACGTTCGAAGTCAGTGAGATCCGCGGAGCGCCCCATTGTGTTCTCAAACGATGTCTATTGACTTCTGAAGTCGCTGAGATGGAGTACCTGGCATTGGGTGGCAGTACAATGCTCCTAATATCAAAAACGTATGTTTTTGGGGGTATTCGGATACTTTCGATCACATAGTGTGCAATTTCCGTGCAACCAAAACGTAAGTTACTACCAAAGAATGTGGATGACGGCTCGTCTTCTAGCGTGACTCTTCTAGTACGGCCGAGGCTAGCTGGAGCAGCGCTTATATTATGTTCCTATAGGTGCCGCTCCTGTCGTGGTGTCGTCCTAGTTAGCGTTCTCTTGGCTGACGTCGTCTCGCAGCCTTCTCTGCTGTTAAGTTTCGGGCTGACGCGCTGGCGCTAGATGTTATACTGCTAAAAGAGAAAAATGGTTTTGAAAGCTTTTACGGAATGTACAAGGCACTGATACTAACTCGTTGCTGCAGCATGACATCAACACTGAGAATCAGAATAAACTAAAACATTGCTGCAGACAGTAATCTATGCACATAATATATCCAAGCCGCTTAGAGGACTCAAACACTGACAGAGGTAAGAAGCATCTGAAGCTTAAAAGATCACGGATGAGAGCAGTTTCAGATCTCTAAAAGTAAAGGCAGCACAAATCAAGGTGTTATGGACGAATAACAAATATAAATTAGTATCCAAAACTATCTTCAGCACGACAGACGTCGATTTTGTTGAACAAACTCTGATGTCATAGCCCACAAAATATCGGACTGACCTGTTTTGGAGAAAAATGAATACGTCAAAAGGAATAATACCTTCAAATCCTACATTCATTGTCGCACATACTACAGCCCTAGGATTACCAGATTACTTCAACAGGTGAAAACATGTAATTCTTTTGTATCGGTTGTCAATATATAGTTGCCACTTTTTAAGTTCCAACCCTGGTACATCAGTGATTGATTAACATTCGAGCTATCTGAACACCAACGTACTAAGTTCTGAAATACCGTGGACGCAATAAAAATGGTCAAATATGGGGAAGTGTCCTGCAGAAGAGTATGAGATGGAACGATCAAACAATCCTCCATAGCCGGCCGGAGTGGCCGAGCGGTTCTAGGCGCTACACTCTGGAACCTCGCGACCGATACGGTCGCAGGTTCGAATCCTGCCTCGGGCATGGATGTGTGTGATGTCCTTAGGTTAGTTAGGTTTAAGTAGTTCTAAGTTCTAAGGGACTGATGACCTCAGCAGCTAAGTCCCATAGTGATCAGAGCCAATCCTCCATAAAAAGGCCAAACAAGAAATCGAGATGTAATCGAAGAATTCTAAGTGAAAGTGTGCTGAAGAGCAGGTCGCTTTTATCATACAGTCTTGACAATCATCCACTATTCTGTGATTCATTGTCACTAAGAGTCAGTCAAAAGGATTAGATGAAGAAGCTAAAGAATTTTCATTGGTATTGGATAGTTATGCACTGAACTGCAGTATCGCACAAGACATACGAATTCTCGTAGTTTACAAGAACGTTTGCTTCCAAAATTTCTGGAAAATATCCATATAGGAGTTTGAAAAAGCTATTGCCACAAACATAAAGATGATGGTCTATATTATGACCCTCTTGAACATTCTTTAGACGTCCAAGTTCAAAGTTTTAGCAGCCCGTTCAGTGTCATACGAGAATGCCAGCTGTCGAGCAGCGGTACTGTCCAAACTGGCCAAAACTTTTCCTGAAGACACTGGATAATACCTATACAATGTCAAAAGGCCGGAGAGAAGTATCGTCTCGTGGAGATTGTGCTAATCTACACTGCCTATTACTACATCAGTTGTCAGCTCCGGTGTTCGTAGCTATATTGAAATACTCAGGAATTACTACAAAAACTATTTCTAAATTGTCCTTCTTTTTAAATGTAAAGGTAGAGTATGTTCTGCTAACATTACAAAACAAACTGTGCCTTTCATAAAGCGACGTTCAAAAAGTACCATGTATTTCATGCTTTGTGATGGACGCTGCTGCGAATGCTGCCGGTTCACCAGTGACAACAAAGAATATGTAGTGCAATGGATTCAGTATGTCATCTTTTTAATGTGTGCATGAGCATATCGCTGAAGAAATTTTCATTTCATTACGGTGCCTTGTTACACCTTGATTATACACTCCTGGAAATTGAAATAAGAACACCGTGAATTCATTGTCCCAGGAAGAGGAAACTTTATTGACACATTCCAGGGGTCAGATACATCACATGATCACACTGACAGAACCACAGGCACATAGACACAGGCAACAGAGCATGCACAATGTCGGCACTAGTACAGTGTATATCCACCTTTCGCAGCAATGCAGGCTGCTATTCTCCCATGGAGACGATCGTAGAGATGCTGGATGTAGTCCTGTGGAACGGCTTGCCATGCCATTTCCACCTGGCGCCTCAGTTGGACCAGCGTTCGTGCTGGACGTGCAGACCGCGTGAGACGACGCTTCATCCAGTCCCAAACACGCTCAATGGGGGACAGATCCGGAGATCTTGCTGGCCAGGGTAGTTGACTTACACCTTCTAGAGCACGTTGGGTGGCACGGGATACATGCAGACGTGCATTGTCCTGTTGGAACAGCAAGTTCCCTCGCCGGTCTAGGAATGGTAGAACAATGGGTTCGATGACGGTTTGGATGTACCGTGCACTATTCAGTGTCCCCTCGACGATCACCAGTGGTGTACGGCCAGTGTAGGAGATCGCTCCCCACACCATGATGCCGGGTGTTGGCCCTGTGTGCCTCGGTCGTATGCAGTCCTGATTGTGGCGCTCACCTGCACAGCGCCAAACACGCATACGACCATCATTGGCACCAAGGCAGAAGCTACTCTCATCACTGAAGACGACACGTCTCCATTCGTCCCTCCATTCACGCCTGTCGCGACACCACTGGAGGCGGGCTGCACGATGTTGGGGCGTGAGCGGAAGACGGCCTAACGGTGTGCGGGACCGTAGCCCAGCTTCATGGAGACGGTTGCGAATGGTCCTCGCCGATACCCCAGGAGCAACAGTGTCCCTAATTTGCTGGGAAGTGGCGGTGCGGTCCCCTACGGCACTGCGTAGGATCCTACGGTCTTGGCGTGCATCCGTGCGTCGCTGCGGTCCGGTCCCAGGTCGACGAGCACGTGCACCTTCCGCCGACCACTGGCGACAACATCGATGTACTGTGGAGACCTCACGCCCCACGTGTTGAGCAATTCGGCGGTACGTCCACCCGGCCTCCCGCATGCCCACTATACGCCCTCGCTCAAAGTCCGTCAACTGCACATACGGTTCACGTCCACGCTGTCGCGGCGTGCTACCAGTGTTAAAGACTGCGATGGAGCTCCGTATGCCACGGCAAACTGGCTGACACTGACGGCGGCGGTGCACAAATGCTGCGCAGCTAGCGCCATTCGACGGCCAACACCGCGGTTCCTGGTGTGTCCGCTGTGCCGTGCGTGTGATCATTGCTTGTACAGCCCTCTCGCAGTGTCCGGAGCAAGTATGGTGAGTCTGACACACCGGTGTCAATGTGTTCTTTTTTCCATTTCCAGGAGTGTATATACCCGCCAGTCTAACACTGCTATTAACATTGTTGTTTGACAAGTTAACTAACATTGTTGTTACTATTGTTCCTTTACGAAGAACATTATTCGTTATAGTATTCGAGCGCAGTGTAGGGAGACGTATAGACTGCTGCTTTAACACGTTTCGCTTAAGCTGCTCGGCGGCTAGTGCATTGTATTCATCATACCCGTAAGACTCTTAAGGTTTATAATTTCACTACAGGCATGGTTCTCACTATGTCAACTTTCGACATGATGGCTTCGCACGCAAGACATTGATTCTCTATCTCTAGAAAATGCTTGAGGAATGCATTGTACTACTGCAGCTTTGGTATATATAGTATGTACTAAAACATGCGAAAATTGGTGGAATGTAGGGTGTATGCTTCCCTTTGTGACGGTACAAACCCCCGTTACTAGATGAATATTTCTAGTACGCAAGGATTGCTTTGTGGAGAGCGAGCGCGCTATATGGTGCGCGATTCGTGGAAGCGCGTGGCGCTCCCTCGCGATATTAGCAACGGTCGGTGGGATGGTCTCCGCCGCCGAGCGACCACGTGGCCCGCAGCTTGGGGCATTGTTTGGTTTTTCTCAAATTACGCAAAAACTATGTAACTTACAGTGAAGAGCGATGTGGCAGTGGATTGTGGTCAGCAATATGCACCTTCTGAAAGATCGATCTTTATTTCAAGTCACGAGACGCAAAAGTTATAGTAACATCAAAATCGGTTAGTATCACTAATACTGAAAGATTAATAAAAACAGTAAACAACAACTTACAGGCATGAGCGAGTACTCATTAAAAACGTTTCGTCAAAGCGGATCGAGACCGTAGTCATATTTTAAGATTCATAAATATTTAAGCCCGTAAAGAGCAATAAACAAAGTTTGAGGGAAAATTGTTCATAAAATTCCATAGAAAATTCATGACGTAAAGAACAGCACTATATAATATTTTGGGTGGCATCACACTAGTTAAGTTGTACTATACATTTAACTTGCAATAGTTTTCATTGTTTGCAAATTATTATTAACATTTATCGCCCATAATTAATAAATTATTAAATATATGAAGATTTTGAGCAGCGCAATATAAAGATCATTATAGATTCCGTCTAAAAAACGGTGCTATATGCAGTTCTAAGTCAAAAAACTTTGAAGCACAAATGTAAACAAATAAATTTGCGCTAAGTGGTGAAAGTTCTCAAAAACTAAAACTTGATTTACGGGAGATATAATAATCGTAGAAATTATAGTAAATAAGATGTATCTGCAGCGCGGTTCCGATGGTGTACTTATTTCTGTTGAGGCATGTATGTATCAAAATTTGTAACCTTAACTGGTGAGATTGGTACTTAAATAACCAGGGGGATGGACACCCGAGCCAATGTAAGCGAGGGGCCATCTTGGCCAGGGGTCAGTCGTTGGTCAGTCGTTTTGGAGGGTGGATGGCGAGCGAGCCCCACTTGAGGGTGGCCCATGTGGTCGTTTGAGAATTCTTTTTCGCGCCGATTTATTTCGACAAAGAGTATTGTTTAATAGTATAAGTGTGCAAGCATATAGTTGGTGAACTGGAAGTGCTACGATTGTCTGTGTGAGTGCGATTTACGAGGTATATATCGTCGTAAGTGAACATGTGGCGAACTGTGATTTCGCGCCAAAACTTTTAGAACATAGAGGACAGTGGGACTTGTGGTCCTGTTCGAACTGATTAAGTAATTTTCATTTATAGCAGCCTGCATTACTGCCATTGGGGGCTCGGAGTCAAATTATTGTTAAAGTAAAACTATAATCCGTCTTACCATTGCTAATTTCATTGTGTAAAAGAAATGGACAACGCCAATAAATAGTGATTGAACTGTGTCGTGAAAAACTAATTTTGCTATAATAATCGCTTAATTTTTGTTCCCTATCATAAACTGTACTCATGTCTGAGTGAATAATTAATTCAAAAACTATAACTAATGGGCGGGTGTGGAACAGTGTAATAATGCAATAAGTGTGGAAATCATCCCCTGAGACTTACGTGAGAGCCAAAATTTGCAATAAAATTTTTTAACCAACATTTGTATATGCACATTCCTGTGAACTCTTCAACCGCACTTCATTATTTACTGCCCCGTCGCACTTTGAAATACCACCATTTCCTATCGCCTACAGGAGGTTCTCGTCATTTCTTTCAGTGTTGTGTTTATTTTAAATGAAAAGTACCAGTGTATGATACGTACTCCAGCGTTTCTTTCGAGCGACTGTTTCTTGCAGCATGGGAGCTGACTGCTGCAGAAAAATATTATTAAGTTCTTGAATCATGATAAAAGATTGCTGATTTTGTATTTCCGACACCGTATCCACATGAGCTCTTTCAACGCAATCGTAGTGCTCGTATTGCTGCACAAAACGGAAAGCGTGTGACTAATTTTGATGATCACGGGCATGGCTTTACGATTTTTATTACAACGTTCTGTATGCTTTATACTGTTTAGGCTTCAGATTAGACTTGATGCGTCTGTGAGCAGTTTCCCTGCTGCTCGTCTTTTGACGATAGTTATCGGTGAGAAGCAAGAACTTTATGTATAGGAGCGTGCTTGTAGTAGAGAATAATGAGCTTATCACCGAGATTGTAAATTAAATTTATAATTCCCGCCAATTATTGTGGGCTTTCTGATTATTTTGAGTCATTGAGTCTCTGGACTGCCTGCTGTCAGAGCGGTACTATCTGATCAACAGTATCCGAATACCTATTGGTAGATATTGATACGGAGCGCGTCCACCATTCGAGTTTATGGCGGCTTGAACTCTGCTAGGGACATTTTCAATGAGATGTCTGATTTCTTGTGGAGGAATGATACATCGTTCTTCCTCAAAAGCTGAAACCGGAGGAGGTAGTGATATTTTGCGCTGGGGTCAGGAGAGAAGTTCATGTTTTAACTCGTTCCCGAGGTGTTCCATTGGGTTCAGGTCAGGGCTTTTGGCAGGCCAGTCCATTTCAAGATCGTTATGGTTCACGAACCACTGCATGTGGGATGCTGCTTTATGACAGGGTGCATTCTCATGCTGATACATGCAGCAATAATCTCCGAACTGTTCCTCTACTGTACACATTGCACAAATCTCTAAAATGTGTTCACATCCTTCCGGATTTAATGTTTTATTAAGCACAATGAAGGGACCATATCCTAACCACGCAAAGCACACCCCTACGGCAACACCACCTCCTCCGCTCTGCACTGTTGCCACTACACATGATGGCCGGTAAAGTTCTCCAGGCATTCGATAAACCCTGACCCTTCCTTCAGACTACCACAGGGTATAGCGTGATTCATCGCTCCAAATAACTCTTTTCCACTCAGTACTGTCCTGTGGCGTCTCCCTTACTCCACGTCAACGGATACTTATCATTAAGGGGGGACATTGATGAAAAACACACACTATTTCAAAAATGGCTCTGAGCACTATGGGACTCAACTGCTGTGGTCATAAGTCCCCTAGAACTTAGAACTACTTAAACCTAACTAACCTAAGGACAGCACACAACACCCAGCCATCACGAGGCAGAGAAAATCCCTGACCCCGCCGGGAATCGAACCCGGGAAGCCGGGCGTGGGAAGCGAGAACGCTACCGCACGACCACGAGATGCGGGCTATTTCAAAAATTTTGGAGATATGGCAATGAAATATTGTACCACGCTTTACATGAAAGTAACAAATTTACATATAAAATCCTTTGATATATATCTTCTACTTTTTTTGAATGAAAGTTTTATTTTCAAAAAATAATGTATGTTCCTTTTTCTGAGAAAGTATTGAAGGGATTTTTACAAAAAATTCTCTGCTTCATCTCTTTATATGTTGTAAGTTTCTCTCATGAAGCCACCTGCCTTCTGATCTTGGGTGGGGCAATTCCAGCAAGTAGGTACAAATTACCCGTTGGTGTGGGTCTGAGGCAGCCTGTAACAATTCGCATTGTCTCTTTTACACTTACATCAACCTGTTTAGCATGTGCAGATGCTTCCCATACTGGCGCTGCATAGTCTGCTGCAGAAACACACAGAGCAAGTGCTGATGTTCTCAGTACTGATGGTTGAGCTCCCCATTCATAGTTTGTCAGCCTGCGGATGATGTTATCCCTGGAGCAGTCTTTAGCCTTGGTGTTCTGGCAATGCTGCTTGAAGGAAAGCGTTCTGTCAAGTACAACCCCAAGGTATTTAGGTGTTGGACAGTGCTTTAGCTTCTTACCTTGCCATGTAACGTCGAGCTCAACTCCAGCATCTCTATTGCTCAGATGGAAAGCACATACTTGGGTTTTGCCAGGGTTTGGCTTGAGGTGATTAGCGTCGTAGTATTGAGCCAGTTCTAGAGAGATTTCCAGATGTTGCATCAAAATTGGACCCCTGGACCACCACAGCTGTGTCATCAGCATATACGAACAGTCTTGCATCTTGAGGTATAGGTTGGTCATTAGTGTACACATTATAAAGGATGGGAGAAAGTACACTTCCTTGTGGTAAGCCATTCTTCTGCAGTCGCCATCTACTGTTCTTACCATTTAGGGAGACATAAAATCTTCGATTCTGCAGAAGACTACCAATAACCATCGTCAACCTACAGTCCCCTGTGAGGTGATATATTTTGCGCATTAGCTTTCTGTGGTTTACCGTGTCGTATGCAGCAGTAAGATCTATGAAAGCTGCTCAAGTTATTAATTTTTTTTCAGACACATCTTCTATATGTTGCGTCAGATTAAGTATTTCCCCAGAACAAGATCTTCCCGGTCTGAAACCGGCTTGTTCCTTTATGAGCTTTCCATCTATAGTTTCTGCCATCCGGTTGAGAATCATCCGCTCCAGTATCTTATAGAGATGGCATAGAAGTGACACTGGTCTGTAACTTTTGGTGTCCTTTATCTCCTTGCCAGGTTTTAGTAAAGCCACCACTCTCGCCTGTCGCCATAGTTTTGGAATATTCAGCTCTTTAATACAGGTGTTCATCATTTGTAGTAACCAGTTTCGAACTTTGGGCCCAAACTGTTTTATGTGCTCCGTTCTAAGGTCATAGTTCCAGCGGCCTTCTCCAGTTTCATACTCTGAATGGCGTCTTCCAGTTCGGTTGCTGTGAATGAAGCATTCAGGAGTCCGTAATCTTTTTGTTCTTGGGGTATAACTCTTTCCCTTTCTCTTTTCCCTTTGGTTTTCCCATTCTTCAGAAGTTGGCTAGCAATCTGATTTGCTGTTACCCCCTTGTTCTTCTGCTGGTGGTCAGTTAGATCTCCACTTAAGTTTTTCAGTAATTTCCATGCACGTCTGCTGTTTTGTTTCATGTCAAGATTCTCGACTAGTTTGCACCACCGTGATCTCCTATCCTCAGCAATAGCCTGCATTAGTTCCTCCCCAGCCTCCATCGTATCTTCGCTGAAGGGGTCCTGAGTGAAAGGCTTTTTGTACCTGTCAAGTAAGACCTTGCTGCTACCGGTCAGACCCTGGATGTACTGGGTACGGCAACCCCTTGGGATGTTTTTCCTTGAGATCCT
Source organism: Schistocerca serialis cubense (assembly GCF_023864345.2). Classification (NCBI taxonomy): domain Eukaryota; kingdom Metazoa; phylum Arthropoda; class Insecta; order Orthoptera; family Acrididae; genus Schistocerca; species Schistocerca serialis. The sequence goes on from NC_064640.1 coordinate 152,698,411, forward strand.
TTTCACAAGATCGATAAATCTACCATACTCATCTGGTCGAGGAGGGATTTTCTCGATCTCTTCATCCAATTGCTCTTTAAATTTCTGCCAGTCTGCCTTTTTGAAATTAAACCGTCTTCGGAAAGGCACCTGCTCTGGTTTAACCATGGCATTCACAACACAAATGACGGGTCTGTGTTGTGTACTTGGGACAGGTTCTTCAACAAGCTTCATGCACTGTGATGCCAACTTCCTACTCACAAAGATGTTGTCAGGATTATATCCCCATCTCCATCTTCTGCTGTTGAACGATGCTGGCTGTTTTGGGTCATGAATGAGTTGTAGATCATTAGTGTCAGCCCAGGATTCAAGCTGTACACCATTCTCATCAGTCTCATTATATCCCCATGCTTCACCATGGCAGTTGAAATCGCCCATGACAAAATTATTATGGTCATATGTAAAATTGTTTGGTTCATGGAAAACAAAGTCCACATCTGGTGGTTTGTACACAGACGTCACAGAGAACTTCTGAGCGCGAATGGTAAGTACTTCAATGTTATTTACTTCTGTCATTGCGGCTGATGTTACGTTGAGCCCGGGTCTGATGAAAACCGCACTCCCATACTTGTCGTGAGGTATTTCAATGGCCAAATCCATTCCTGTTATGTTAGGTCTGTGGCTGGTGGCTCCCCGGTGTGTTTCCTGTACCAACAATACGTCGCATTTATGCTTATGGCACATGTCTGCTAATAAAACACTCTTATGACTAGAGAATCCCTCAATATTTATCGAGATCGTCACAAGGGGTGGTCTTGATAAAGGCCGTTGCATCTTGATGTTAATTTAGTTTTGGACTTTAACGTGATCTGGTGTTAGAAGGATTAGCCGGTGAAATTTTTCACCGTTTCCAGGGTACGCCCGATTGTGCCTGTCTTCAGTCTTTAGTCTCACAATCTTCTAGGAGGCTCCTTCTTTGTACCCCTTCTTCCAACTTTTTGCCCTTTATGTCACTGACAAGTTACCTCAACCTTGAGCCTATTCTCTTCTGGATGTGACCTATGCATTCAAGTTTCCCAATTGAAAGTTCTCCATAAGGTTTGCTCTCATTCACAGACTTGAATGCACTGGAGTCACCATGCCCAAGATATTTCAAATATGTGTCACCACGTTCTTTCACAGATCTCTTAAAAATAATTTGCATACCAGCTCCTTCCATGGCACCACTAGAACCAGAAAATGTTTTGCTGCAGTTATGTCCTTTTACATCTTCTCCACATTCTCCACTAAGTGCACAGTTACGGCAGAATTTGCTCATAACTTGAGTATTTAGTACCTTCCCCGGTTCAATACTTATATGCCCTCCTTTCATGAATGTACCATCACATGACATAACAAGATCTCTTCTGACATGACCAGAATCGTACTTATCTGACGGGTCATTGTCTGCAATGGCTTCTACTGTAGCTGCTATCATACTGTCTTCACACACGTCAGAAATTGTTTTCCAGTACACAGTTTGTGTAAATCTGACATGGCGCTGGCATATTCATTATTCCACACAATGTATTTCCCCCTTCTCTCCCAACTCAATGTTCCTCAATCCATAGGTAAACCTCATATTAGATTCACAGTATCCGTTTTTACATTTAGAAGTTTTGAATGAGATATCAGCATGAGAGGTGGCATGAGCCCCCTCTCATATTTCTATCTTACTCTGAGTAATTTGATTTTCCTCTCTAACTGCATGCGGTGAAAAGTTGCTATTCCTTCACACGCGGACTTCCCACGCAGCGTCTCTCGTCACCCGGGTGGTCCGGTGACAGGAGGGTACTGCACTGCTGAGCTTGAAAGGGTTAATGCCGACTGGTGTGAGGGAGTCGAGTGGATGCTTTCCAGACGCCAACATTGTCATAAGAGCGGGAGCGACACGTCCACAAGGGCCTGAAGGAGCGGCTGGGCTAGAGATTCCGTTACTTCGCAGAAACTTAGTGAAAACACTTTCTGGCGGGCTACCAGCGAGGCGTGGGAATGACTTGTGTTCCCAGGCACTTATGGCGGGCAAATTCCCGCGTTTTCTGCAAAATCGTAACTGTGATTGGCTTGCTCAGGGCATAGCTCCATGACGTAGCCAAATCGGCGCAGAATTTGGCGCCAACAATCTCCATTAGTGGAATCGTAGTGCTTCGGCAATAGAGTGGAATTTTCCGCCGGTTTTCGAGTTTCTGATCGGTAGGTTTAACCACGGCCACTGTCGTGGGGGCGGGAATGTTCAGTGTTTGGTTTGTACAGGTGCTCTTAAGAGAGTCAGCTCTCGCCTTTCGGTCGGAGTAGGTTACAAGACTGAGCTCTCGCTGCTCTGGACAGCCTGCCTCCCGTTGGCTATCTAATATACTTTTATTTAATTGTAACTGTTTGACGAAGTTGCTGAAGTTTCGACTTCAACCTAATTTTCCGAGTACAGTTGGCAATTGAGCGTTCTGCGTACAAGCGGCCTATGTTGCGTGTCTTGAGCAGTTTTGGCTAAAGTTGACTGTATCGGAGTTACTGTGTGACTTCGCTTGTTACAATCAATCACAGTACCGTCAGTGATTGTGTGGTGGGCCTTCTTCGTCTCCATCAGAGGCGCATTTGTATTGCTAGAAAGTCTTTAGTCTGGAACAACCAGACCAGGATAATTTGTTTCGGGCTATACTCGCGACATTATCATCACCACGACGGGACGCCGAAGCAACCAGCCATCGCCTCCAGTACGCCAGACCGTGTTCTTGCAGTTAATAAGACAGCTTGGTAATGTATGTCAGCAGCACCAGTAGATTAGGGATTTTGCTAGGCGACAATCAGAGCTCAGCAGAGCGCGCCTCTTCCCGTCTTTTCTAACTTTTTTCTGTCTTGGGTGTTCATTGTCTGAGTTCTCACTACTGTAGCAACATTTAATCTTGGGTTGGCTGTGTGTTTCTCTTAAGATTTGTGTTCCAAGGAATTGGTTCCACATACCACTTCGTCATAAATGTCACAATCTAGTTTAGGGATAACTTCACCTTCACAGCATTTATTTGAGTATCCAATTTGAGCCAATTTGATGTATTGTAAATGTTTCATGTGTTTTGTTTATTATTTTGAGTTTAGTCATAATAAATCATATTGTTATTTTGGACAGAACTTTCATTCTGTTAATCGGCAGAGCAACCCTTTCATTTCTCACTGCGTTAATGAAACTTCCATTTATTTAAATAATTTCTATCAAATTAAATTATTGCTGGTGCCAAACTCTTTTCTACTCCACTTGCAGGGTCGATTACAGTCAGTTCGCATTTCTTCTTAATCCATGTGCAACAGCAAAAGTCGGAGTTAGAATAGGGGGGCTTAGAGCATCATTTACATATGAAGATTCTAGAAGAATTTAGTGTTAAATATACTGCTAACCCCGGCACCTCGCAAGCATCGCAATTTTTGCACACAATATGCAGGTTGGCTGCCAAGCCTACTCCCTTAACATCATCTATAATCTGAATGATATCACTACCACACGTCTTACAAACAAAAGAACATTTCACTGCTGCAGTCAATAATTCAAGGTCAGTTAATCTAAATCCAGTGTACTGAGATTAATTGCTGTAGTATGTACCATTCACCTCGCCAATTTTTCGCGTGGAGCTGTTAGGAGACGAGTTCACATTTTCAGCAGATGTCCTTACTTCGGACGTAGCCTCACTGCTGGTTTGTCGTTGTTTCTCACGTCTTCCATTCACTAACTTATTCAAACGCAGTTTGTCCAGTTTTTTATACACTCTTTGTGATCGTGGCATAACTAAATGAAGAAAGAATCGAACACTTGTATAAATCTCCGTCAGTATCACAAGGGGGAAAAAAAAAGAATTGCTGCGTCATAAACGATGCAGCTAGTTTGTTATTGTTTATAAGATACGGAACAGTCAAAGATGATCTATAAAACCAAAGAGTATGTATCACGGTCATCTAGATGCATCCCACACACGTTTGGTTGAAAGTAATACACAGAATCGTTGTTAACTGAGGTGGTATTGAGGTGCTGCTTCATAACGTGGGCGTGGCTGGGAGGACACGTCATACTTTTAATTAATTTTCAGGCACTTCGGATGCGATTTCAACATTGAAACTGTGGGAACATATTGTCCATGAGTTGTAGTTAAAAACTAAATCGAAAATTTACATTTTTGGCCAATTTCATCAACGTGACCCTTTAAGTACAGAAATATGTAGCTTGCGAGGAGCAGGTCGACCATTCTATTTCATTGTTTTTAACTCTATACGCACAGTCATTTTGTTAGGTGGATTTCTGTAGTTATATAGAACTGACGTGTGGTTCTTTCGGATGGTTTCATGCTGTTCTTCAACCATCAACACCAATGGTCGACCGCCCCTGTGCCTCGGTAGATGAGGTCTGTCTCTTCTTAGTTTACATGTGCTTGTTCCTACGCGTTTCTGCTTCGCAGTTACATCATCATCAGTCAACTTGTGCAGCTGTTGGATTTGTTACCCCGGTGACTAGTCAAAGTTCGATCTCTCCTGAGAGACCGATCCTGCTGTTACAGCATATCTACTGACAACACAATACTTCCCGCCTCCTTTTACACTGACGAGTCCGCTTCTCGTGAAACTGAATGTTTAATACCGCACTGCACAGGACTGTCCGGATACTTTTGTTCAGTTAGTATGTGACGCGATTAGGGATTTTCGAGGCTGAGGACTAGTACACGAATATTACTTCGTGTTCTGAGGGGCCTGAAGCGAAATCTGACCGATTTCCCTAGCGATACCTATGAAATGGTAACGCAAAATAACTTTGCCCATACGCAAAAAAACATTCGCGTTTCAGCGCTGGGGGTGTCTACTTCCATGTTCCGAAGATGCAGGCGCTTAAGTTCGCTGTCGCTTGCTGAGCTGTTTGTTCCTCTGTTACAAGCGTCCGTCTTAGTAGTTTCTGTCTTGATTATTTTCTTAACTACTCTAGTCAGAGGCCATTTACATACCAGTTTATTGGCCGAAGTGGCATAATCTGTTAATACCATCGTTTGCAGACACGCTAACTACTTTTAGAAGTTCCGATTGTAAGCGGACTTCAGCTACTGAACTGTGTCTCCACCACCGTACCGTGATCACACGCAAAGGAACACGCACCGCTACCATTGTCCCATCCCTTGCCACACCCCCTGTGAACGTACAGGCCAAGTCACTTTGTGCGCTCTCTACATGCTATGACAAATAAAAAGAAATCGCAAAACAAAAGAAGACTCTAATGAGTGGCACTTAGTTATGACGTGATTCTACCCTAATACCTATTTTTATGAAATCTAAAAGACAGATGTGTTTTACAGTTCAGACTTGCAATAAAATTGTGGACACAGTATCGGTTGCATGGTTTTTGCAAACATACCCATGATCAATATCCCTACTGGCATCAAACGTATTTTAGTAAACTAAAAAAAAATGGGAGTGGTAATTTACCATAGACATTCCTTTACTAATGAAAAAATCCTAGGAAACAATTTACCAATCAATAAATAGTCTTGAATCGAATGACGTAAATCTAGAATGAGATTTTCACTCTGCAGCGGAGTGTGCGCTGATATGAAACTTCCTGGCAGATTAAAACTGTGTGCCCGACCGAGACTCGAACTCGGGATCTTTGCCTCTCGCGGGCAAGTGCTCTACCAACTGAGCTATCGAAGCACGACTCACACCCGGTACTCACTCCCGGTACCCGAGTTCGAGTCTCGGTCGGGCACACAGTTTTAATCTGACATAAATCTAATTTACGGGTTACGTTTGGCATTCCTTTTCTTCCTCAACGAATTCTAGTTGTAATGGTTTGTTATTTGCCAGTTTCTGCAGCAAATTTATAATTTTCTAGAATGTCCAAGTTACCTAAAGCTAAGAGAACCTCAATAACTACTGAGTGTACAGACCATGAAAATTTTACTTGAAATTTTTCTGAATCAAGGGGATATTAATTACATGTAAGATCAACAAGGCTAAACACATACGGGCATTATCAACAGATTCAAATGAAATGTAGAAACATCGAAATATGGCTTTCAGACTTCATTTTATGATTTAGGTTCATTTAAGACTGAACGTTTGAAAGCACTGAGTGATGTAGCCGATTGAAACCAATGATGATGTCGACACTTATATATTGCTCTAGGAACAAAACGTTGTTAATCAATAAGAAGAAATTTCAGCAGCGGCTGTGTGTCCAGGTATAAAAGTTGACTACTTACCAAAGGAAAACATTTAGAAAAGCATCATGAAAGCTTACCGATCTTATTGCAGACTTCAATCTCTCGGGTAGATACTTAGGGAAACTAAGAGGGCGAGGCAATGAATTGCACTTCGGCAGTACAGCGTTCGTGTTCCTTACTTCTGCGCCATTACCCATGGTTTATGTGTCGCTAAAGTTCCTGCCATTCCACTACGCGTTACGTTATCTAGCATTTATTGTCTGGCAATAAGAAATGGTTTCAGCCCAGTGAAAGTAGTAGAATCGGTGGTCATTATAGCTGCTGCAGTCTCAGACTCATATCTATAAATATACTTCTCCACATTATATAGAATACACAGTGGGAACGGCGCAAAGTATAAGGTTACATTACGTGAGGAGAAATAAAAAAACATTTTCCGGTTTATATGCATATTTGCAAACATTAAGTGCTAAAGAATTGCCTGGAACCAACATAGATAGCAGTATCCAGTAATCGGATAACAATAGATCTACTAAATTGTAAGCATGAATTAACAAACGCCTTCAGTCACCACTTTTCATGTTTTATTAAGTACACGATGCATTTCGGACCCTGTGGGTCCATGGCTTAATATATGTCTTATTTTTTTCCTTGAATGAGATGAAATACATAAAATTAAGTACATCCACTGCTTCTGTTCACGACAGAACCACACGAATGAAATTAAAATGTCAATCGCTGTCACATAAAATATTGTCCAATAAACATAGTCGTAAGAATAAGAAAATTTTCGTATACTCTTGCTCGTTTTTATTGTATTGTCGTTATCACATAGGCACCATAAAAAATTGAAATAAACGCCATGAAAAAGTTTCAGATCTTACTCAAGAGAAATGATCAGTTTATAAAGCCATTACTTTAGCAATGTACAAAATAGCAACTAAAATGCTTATTACGAAACATTCTTTATTGAAATGGATAGGTATGTTATGATGTGAAATGATGAAGACTGAAATTGTTGATGAAAGTAATGCCATCGATGGGTGAATACTCATTCCACGCACATTAAAGTGACCACCGCCTATGTTCAACGTCAACCTGCAACTACCACTCACCGACGGCAGGTGGTAGCACCCGCAGTGGAGGGTATATGAATCATGTCCGGGCGACGCGGGTAACAGTGCAATCGTTGTAATTCGCGGACGCATCGATTTATCTGGTGCGCAAAAGAACATGTTCGTTGGTTTTCGGGCCGTGAGTGGGGGTACTTCCGAAACCGCTAAGTTCTTTAACTGTCCGTGTGTCCCCATGGTTCACGTACAATGTGCATGGAAAAATGGCGCTATCGAAAACGGACGCCGAGGCAATAGTGGTGCATCTCGGGACACTGAAGACACAGCTGAATGACGGCTGCGGTGAGGTTACCGGACGATAGATGTGAAACTGTTGCGTAACTGAACGTCCAGATGGACGAAGGGGCCACTGTCTCTCTCCCCTCCACGACGGTTCAGCGAGCGATGCTGCGGAAGGATCTCTGTAGCAGGCGTCTGGGTCATGCACCGATGTTGACTGCTGTTCATCGGAAACTAAGGTTGGAATTTGCACGCCAGTACCACAAACTAACGTCCACTGAGTGGCTACAGTTGATCCTGTCAGACGAATCACGTTTTACGCTCCATCAGCATGAAAAGTCTGAAAAGCAAAACCCTGCAACAACCGTCGGAAGGATACAGGCCGTAGTATGGAGCGTAATGGTGTAGGGAATGTTCCCGTGACTTTTCCTGGATGATTTCGTCGTTCTGGAAGGCACAATGGATTCACGCAGGTATGCATCTACTCTTGGGGACTATTTCCATCACCTTTTCGTCAGGTAGTGTGCTGGAAATTGCATGAAACAGCTACATGATTGTTTGATTTCTACGTCACTGTGAGAGAATTTGCGGGATGAATGGAAACAGTCATTGAGATTTGACTTATTCTTGTGACAAGCGCAAAGTGGTTTCGTATATACACGACTGTAGATGTGTGCTATGTAGCACCAATAGTTCACTTAAAAACTCAAAATTTAGTCACTAGAGTCGCTTATCCCTATATACAACGAATTCTAACTAAAATAAAATATGAGCGTAGCTGACCAGTTTTGTTCTTATTATATTTCGCAAATACCTGGGATTAATATTCTTTCCTTCTGTAATTTTTTTGTGTTCACTTGTGGTGCTGAATATTTTCCATTCGTTACGAGTGGGAGGATAATGAGTTTGTTATACTCCGCTGGATTTCGCTTTGTAAACTTCGCTGCTAAAGTGATAGTAATGATGAAATCGAAATCATTTCCGCCAATAAAGTGGACAAGACTGCAGCTTTTAGTAGAATACAATGACTTTAAGAAACAAAAACAAACATTAGTTTGTGGTAGATCATGACGTAAGCAAGTAACATTTTTCTGACCAATAGAGGACTTTTTATCAAAATTGCTACAGCGTTGCAGTAATACTTGTTGGGTGCACAATTTGGCAACCAATCAACTGTCGGCGGCCAACCGGTGACGGCATGGATTGAACAAACTTTCACCGTTTTGGGTTTTACTTACTCCATAAAATTAATTGGACTGTTCGTTTCTCAAATCAGTTCAGCTGTGATAAAGTATCCGAGAGTATTCTCAATTTCAATATTATCCAGCTTATTGCTAGTTGCAGAGGACCAAAGTCTTCCCTTAGTCGTTAGAATAGAATTGCCCATCATCGGCAATAGGAGACGAAACAAATGTCATACACCACTTGTCATTGCTTTGATTAACGAGATCATAGAACATATTAGCCACCAGTGCTAGAAAAAAGCAAAACAGCGTAATTTCTCACATGTATTTCTATAACTCTTCAACGTTAATTTTTCTGCAGAGAACGTTGATCGATTATTCTTATTCTACACCTCTGTGATTCTTTATATACACCCTCGTTACAGCAATGGCATCAGTGTCGTTGCATCCCCACCCGCACAGCACGCCTAACATGAATCAGTAGCAATGGGTGTTAGAAACTGATACTCCGTCATGAACAATCTCACCATGAGAGGCTTACTTTCTTACTAATCCAAAAGGGCTACCATACTTTTATCCCTCAGAAAATCCCACTGTCTGTTTAATCGTGTTTCGGAAGGACCCTCTCAGTAAATGCTGTAGTGACTTGCTTAGTACGACTATTATATGCGAGGTGCGTTCAATAAGTAACGCAACACTTTCTTTCTGAAAGCAGGTTGCGTTTATTCTGGATTCCAATACATCATATTATTCCTCAGACTTTTGGCTACAAAATTCTATTTTTAATATAATTATTGTTCAGTGCTACGGCCTTACACCACCTTCTTGGGAGGGCCTGTATGCCCGCATGGTGCCACTCTATTGGTCGATGTTGGAGGCAACGCCTTCCTGCGTAATAACCTCCCCATCAGCCACATACTGCTTCCCGCAGAGTGTATACTTCATTGGGCAGAACAGATGGAAGTCAGAAGTTGAAAGATCCGGGCTGTAGGGTAGACCAGGAAGAACAGTCCAGTTAATCTTTGTGATCTCCTCTCGGGTGCGTAGACTTGTGTGAAGCCATTCTTTGTCATGAAGAAGGAGAAGTTCGTTCCCATTTTTGGGTGCAGATGTCGTTTCCTCAGTTTCCTGAGGGTAGCACGATACGCTTCAGAGTTGATCGTTACAGAATGAGGGAGGACCTCAAACAGAATAAACCCTTCAGAGTCCCAGAAGATCATGGTTATGACTTTATCAGTTAAGGGGCGGCTTTGAACTTTTCCTTCGGAGGAGAGGTGATGTGGCGCCACACCATGGATTGCCGTTTAGTTTCCGATTCGACGTGATAAACCCATGTTTCATAGACTGTGACGATGTTCGACAGAAAAATGTCGAAAATTTTCACCGTCAGCTTCGTAACACGCAAGCAATTCCGCGCAGATGGTTCTTCGTTACTCTGTATTGTCTTCAGTGAGTCGGCGAGTAAACCAGCGGGCATATATCGTTTAGTGCGCCAACAGGTGGACGAGTGTGTCCGCATTACCAACAGAGACGTCCAGTTGAGCAGCAGTTGAGCACCATATATCGGAAACTCAAGAAATTATAGGCGCTGAAGCGAGAGTATTGCACGATGTCCCACAATAGATTTCGCATTTTTTGAACCGAAAATGGCCTATAAAAATGTGTTGCATTACTTACTGAGGACACCTCGTAATATATGCAAATGTATTTTCAAGCATCACCCGTGAACTCCTCCCCGCACCACTACTTTCCCAAGAATTCTTGTGAAATCAGTTGCGTCTGAGACTGGCAGCACCAGCTGAAGAGTGTTCAAATCGTTTCAGTCCTTGGAGTAGGAAACATCAACATAGGTTTTCTTTTAATATAATGCACGCGAAGTGTCGACTACTGTAAACCGGCTACAACAGATCTGATGACTATTCAACAAGTTGTGGCTCGCTTAATTCCATGGTTTACTAAGAAATCGTCTTTTTAAACTGACTCGCAACAAATATTCGTATTAACAGAAATGCGTAAATTACCAACAGCTGTGATATGCTTGAGGATTAACCACTGTCAGCGATATTACTGGCACCTACCACAGTTCTTACTCACAGTGAGTCTTTCCTTCTTACATCGTAAGCATTTTGCTATGACGTGAGGAATGTAAGTTGGAAGTTTTAGAGGAATACCGAATGAAAGAGCTTATTTACACTGAAGTCAACGTAACTTTTCATGGTGATCTGGACATTAAAAACGACAGGCCATGGTTCTTAATACGACGACAAAGCATGCCGGCCGCAAGGCTGGTAAAGAGTTGTTGTGGTATGGCTTCCATTCTTCCACCATCGCAGCTGACAACTGCTGGACGTGCTCCAGTAGGTCTCCCCGACACATTCCACACGTCCTAATCCACCCGCCGTGTACCCTATCGTTCCATCTGCTCTGTTCGATGCGGTCGCGCATTGTCATCCAGAGAAATGTGGTCAGGGCCCAATGAACCCCTGAAAAGATGCGCTTACAGGAGGAGTCACAACACTATTGACCAATGAGGGTACCGTGTTCAAAGCTTTGGATATCAGTATGCCCATGAAACGTAATACCTTCCCACATCATAACATCAGTAACATCAAAACGATCATTTTCGACAATGTACCTGGATTCTTTATGTTCTTTTCTTGGCCATATGGGATCCAGCATTGTCGAAGATTAAATTTTGTATATCCTTTAGGGGTCAGTAGGTGTGGTTCAGCTACATAGAGGAGGTAATACAATTAACGAGACTGCAGTAATATCTCTGTAAGTTCATTATGTCATACCCACATAGTTTGATAGCAGGAAGAATTGTTGTCGTTTACACACAGAATGAGCTTGGCTAACAGGGGAACTTCATACACTGACACACCAGAGAAACTGGTATAGGCATACATATTCAAATACAGAGATATGAAAAGCGGCCGAATGCGGCCTTGCGGTCGGCAACGCCTATATAAGACGACAAATGTCTGGCGCAGTTCATAGATCGGTTACTACTGCTACAATGGCAGGTTATCAAGATTGAAGTGAGTCTGAACGAGGTGTTTATAGTCGGCGCACAAACGATGGGACACACACAGCATCTCCGAGGTAGCGATGAAGAGGGGATTTTCCCTTACGACCCTCTCACGAGCGTACCGTGAATATCAGGAACCCGGTAAAACGTCAGATATCCGACATATCTGCGGCCGGAAAAACATCCTGTAAGAAAGGGACCAAACGACTGAAGAGAATTGTTCAGCGTAACAGAAGTACAATCCTTCCGCAAATTGCTGCAGATTTCAATGCTGGGCCATCAACAAGTGTCAGCGTGCGAACCATTCTATGAAATATCATCGATATGGACTTTCGTAGCCGAAGGCCCACTCGTGTACTCTTGATGATAGCACGACAGAAAGATTTACGCCTCGCCTGGGCCCGCCATCACCGACTTTGGACTGTTGATCACTGGAAACATGTTGCCTGGTCGGCTGTGTCCCGTTTCAGATTATATCGAGCGGACGGACGTGTGCAGATATGGAGACAACCTAATGAATCCATCGACCCTGCATGTCAATAGGGTAGTGTTCAGGCTGGTGAAGGCTCCGTAATGGTGTGGGGCGAGTGCAGCTTGAGTGATACGGAATCCGTGATATGTCAGATATGACTCTGACAGGTGACACGTACGTAAGCATCATGTCTGACCACCTGCATCCAGTCCTGTCTATTGTGCATACCGACGGACTTGGGCAATTCCAGCAGGACAATGCGATACCCCACACGTCCAGAATTGCTAAAGAGTGGCTCCAGGGACACTCTTCTGCGTTTAAACACTTCCGCTGCCCACCAAACTCCCAAGACATAAACATTATTGAGCATATATGGTGTAACACCCCACCCGTCACTTATCTGGTTTTGGCGTGTGTTCGCCCCAGCTAATTGACTAACAGATCAACAGAGAGTTCAAAACTGCCTCAATATCGGATAACGCAAGAAACAGTGATAAGGCCCTGTGACTCCTGATTGAACTGCGGTGGCAGTGTTGACATTAATTGATTCATAATTGATCACTTTTAATTAAAAAGGGGTGCTCATTGCTGTTATATTCAGCTATTGAACACCAGATGCAAATGTTGAACATAACATTAATTAAGAAAGTGACTTGGGATTTCAACTACTTGATTGAAAACAGATGCAGTCGATTAGCACAAATTTATTTTAACTTACGACCTTCAATCATCACATTACAAGACTCTCCTATCACGCTAATAAATTGCGTTTTCATGGAGTAAAGCGCGATAACTCAAAAGTAATTCCTATCGACTGACCCAGGCGTAATTCGAAGAGCGAGAAGAATTCTACAATACACGGCCCATAAAACCCTCGTGGAAACTTTGCCGACGTGATCCAACAAATTAATCAGTGGCCGGAGCGGGCGCAATGTCACCGAATTCAGCGTGGCGGAGCGGCGCCCGTGTGCGGACGTCGGCCGACCTTGTGCTGCTACAAGGCTGCGCTCGTCTATTCACTCCTAGCTATCTTGCTCAGTACATAGCTGAACCAAAACTTCCTATCTCCTAGCTCAATCGTTCCATTTGCTAAGTCCTAAACTGCAGAGATGCTCACTCTTTCTCAGGCAAGATGAGTAAAAAACGCCACGTCCGCACTCTAGGCAAGCTGGGAACGGAAGACCGCTACAGAGACTTCTCCCAGTCCGCTCTTCGCCTTAGTTTCACCTCCAGCAAAATCACTTACGCCAATTGCAGCGCAAGTCGCGCAATTATGCATCGCTTCCTAGTGCTGACCAATGCCTGCTCTGGGAAGTGAACAAATTCCCACAAAATTTCCCTTCCTCTCAACTTCTGCTATTTAGCTCCTCCCAGGCCACCCATCAAGGTTAGCGTCTGCACGAAACAACAATTTTTCCGAAATTCTGACTCCCAGGAGAGTACTTCAAATTCCTCGGTCCTACGTTCCCATCAGAGGCCGGCGTATTTCATTCTGTCGCTCTTCACCTGATTTACTTCAGACTCTACGGACCGTGAATTCAGCGTGAAGTTGCTATAGTCACGAACACGCGTATTTTGGCCTCTGTTGACTGCCCTACCATAGCTTTGCGTGGCTTTCTCGCATGTTTCACTGAAAACAGGATGACGGACATTTATCAACAGGCGTACAAGTTCTCCATCTGCTTCCCGGTACACTAGCATGGGTTCAACCACCCACTCACTGTCACTCATCTCAAGGCAGCTGGAGGCCGCACCCCGTTACCGCTTTATCAGAGCTTGAGCCGCCCTATGCTGCCTATTGTCGCTTCCCTCCTTCGCTGCTCCCCAGCCAGCCACGGTCAACTCGAATACTTCCCTGGGATGAACTAGCCTCCAGTAAATCAACGCGTTTTCACAAAGTTTTCATGTCGTGTGAATTACTTTAAAACCATCACCCGACATTAATTATTCCAATACGTCCATACTATACCCTCTAAAAGATGCATTGAGCCTTGTCAGTCATTTTTGTTCAACCCTACTGTTCACTCAACGTGAGTTAGGTGATCTTTAATGACTTCATGTAAGGGGCATAGTTCTTGCCATCTTACAATGCGAAGCCTTGAAACTTGCTATTCAGAAGAGATGTCCATCCCCTTGTTCCCTTAAGGATTTATGGACAGCCCTGCAGGATTCATGGTGTCAGTTCCCTCCAGCAATACTTGAGTCATTAGTCGGGTCCATGGCATGTCATGTTGCGGTAGTTCCGTGTGCTCGCGGGGGCCCTACACGATATTACAGGTGTACCACGTTCTTTCTTTCTTCAGTATATGTTTCTATTACGATTACATATTTTACACAGCAAGAACACTTTCCTTCAGGTTCCCAGGATTTACAGAGTTCCAATATGATTGACTCCACTTATGTAGTATTTATGGTACTTATAGCGTAGAAAGTATAAACTTCGGAAACATAAGGAGAAGAAATTAAAATAATTAAATAACTGAAGAATATAACACACTAAAAATGGTGATACTACTAGAAAACGACCAGTACACTTCCAACGTTCCTTCTATTCGTGGGAACCAAGTGCTGAACGCGTTTCAACTGGCGTATCATTTTTTTTTTTTTTCGTATCCACCTAATATTTCTTCAGCCGTTCGCTGAATGTCTTCTTCCATTCGTCGGGGCATCCTGCAGTTGGTCCAGGTGGCTACTCAGGAAATTTGTGATTGTTACTTTTGCTTCGAAATTCGGTTCTATCTTGAAAGATATATTTTCTTTGCCAACCGACTTTAGGTATTCATAAATCTCTGTCGGCGATTATTTTCATTTCTACATCGCAAATGCTGAGTTAAGAATCTTCCCGAGAACCTGTTTTTGTTCATTCCGTATTAATACAGTTTTTTGGTTGTATCAATCACTTTTCTGAGTCTTTTTTTACTTCTTTTGACTGATTTTTCACTTAAATTTCATTTCCACAGTTGAGTTCCAGAATTTTCCTCACTATTTTTCAATGTTTTTTATTTGAGAGCCACCTCGTATTATTTCAGTTGCAGATCAAGTTGTACTTTTAAGAACTATGTTGTAAAGCCGTAGCGTTGTCTTTTCTTATAGTCAGGGCTTTTCTGGCCTTCTCCCTCTCCCCTTTTCATACTTGTGCTCATCCCTGTTGCTTATCTTGAGTACACAGACAGTGGGATCCTGAAAACAACCAGTCATTCTCAGATGGGCTAATATTGTTAATCACAGCAAATATATGGTTCATGTGATGCTCTCTTGCGGATGTATCGCTCCAGTGCAGTTAGCATATCAAATCACCGTCCTACCATCTAACCTTAGGTTTTCGTTTGCATTCCTAAGTCGCTTAAGCTAAACGTCAGGATGATTCCTTTCCCATACTTTCCCCATAGTTTTCAATTCCGAGCTTGAGCTCCACCTGTAATGACCTTGATGTTAACTGGATGTTGAACCCTAATCTTCTCGCCTTCTTTTCCACGACACGTCTTGTGATATCATCTGCCGAGGCCGCGTAGCGTCCCTGGAACTACAACCCTATGACATTCCATGACTGACCATAATTGCGGTCAGCCAGAACCACAATTCGTACGAGTTCTTACGTCTGCCCTATAACTTTTTCATCTTATGTGTAATGTATCTTGTTTCGTAGAATTCCTAACAGTTAGAGCGATATGGAAAAACATATCGGACAGAAGAATTGCAGGAAAAATTCTTAGACGATGCGGTATGAATTTCGTAATTTTTCCAGTAACTATTCTGGAGTCTTTAATTCATTCCTCCTCCTATTGCTGTTGTTACTCAGCCGTTCCTCACAGCTATATGCTGAGCACTGCTGCTTAAGGAAGCAACAGGACTTTATCTTCTCGTCCTCTGTTTTATTTTAAATACATCAAAACCATAATCGAGTTTTACTACTGTAAAGCACCTGCCATTTATGTCAGAATCCTTCTTGGTTTTCATACGGTCGTTAGTTCTTTCCTGTTGAGAGGCACCCACATGTCTTGCTCATACTGTGGCATCAAGCAGTCAGGCCTGCAAGATGAGTGGTCTGCCAAGCGAGTGGATTCATTCTTATTTATCGAGTGACATGAGCTCTAGTACTCACAATTAATTTTCAAATTATTCTCCTGCATGAATATTACGCAACGGAAAGGGACAACGCAGTTCTGACTATTAGTAATTTACCCAATTCTGACTGTTCACTACGCACTGGCAATACCACATTTTCCTTCTTACCCAACGGCTTTGATCAACACGTGGCCATCGCACTGAATATGAATGGCGCACACATTATAAATTCTGAATATCATGACAACATACAATTCGAAGGAAAAGGCCACCAATCTATTTCTTTTCACTATCTTTTTTATTCCGATAAATTCTATGATCTAAACATACCATTACATTTTCTACAACAATTGCACATGAGAAACTCCGCCCAGTGGGCATGGCCTTACATTGGTGATTCTCTACCTTATGGTCTCGTAATTATCTAACACTACAGTGCACTTTCTGGATAGGATGGTGGATCTTTTTCTATATCTCACACTTCGACTCTTACACCCGTCATCACGAAAATTTCCTCCAGACCGAGCAGTACAAAAAGGAACATGCATAACCCACTGCCTCTGAAACTATCTTGCTACTCTCCCATGCAAACCACGGATACTTAAATTGCATGAAATAAACCACACTGGCAACACGGATTACAACACAAGGAATAGTCACAACGTTATAATCACATCACTTTCAGCTTTCCCACTTCAATTAGTATTCATCCCGTTTCACACGACACTGCCCCACTTCGTAACTTTTCATTCCTACTATGAACTCTGGAGGATATATGCACGTCTTCCTGTGCAATGCAAGCCAAGTGGCGTTGCTGGATAGACGGCTGACTCACCTTGCCTCACTCTCAGAGTATTATAGTTTGAATCAAGCATCACACGGAAACATAACACGCAAAGTAATGTTAAGAACATATTCGTCACACACGCGAGTCCTCAACTGACACCATGGACGAGTACTTCTCTTTATCCTTTGTCTCATACACCGATTGAGACTCACACAGTACTCACCACGTGGAGGTACTCGTCTCTAATTTCAAGTCCTGCACACGCCATTTCTTAAATATTTCCAACTTACAGTACACACGCCAGTAATTCAGCTTAACTTTAGCACTCGGAAGTATTTCAACTTATTGCTACACGTGGTTTCATTGTGAGCGTTTGTCACTTCCAAAGATTACTACGATCCCCTTAATATTACCTGCCTGACAGTTAATTCTCCCCACAAAAGTTCTTGAAATAAAGAAATTATTATTCTAAACTACTCTTAAGTATTGCACATGCATACCATTCTCTCCACTATTTTGTCTTTATGGAGCACACCTAAGACAGGTCTTACCAACACAAGATCCATCGGCAGAGTGCCGAGAACATGGCCGTTCTTCAGGTCAGCTCGCACCACCGTCGAGGTGAGGGCGCACCATGTTACCGTATTGGTCAGCCACATTTCAGGCGCTCAAAGCTCAGGTAAATTTCATCTATATGGTTCAACCAAAGGTGACCAAAGGACCGTCTCAAAGATGATCATATATTGCACATTCACTATCTGTGGTTAGCAGACGACCACACATTCATTCATTTCGCAGATCTCACCAAACTGGATGTAGGGAACTTCCTGGCAGATTAAAACTGTGTGCCGGACCGAGACTCGAACTTGGGACCTTTGCCTTTCGCGGGCAAGTGCTCTACCAACTGAGCTACCCAAGCATGACTCACGCCCCGTCCTCACAGCTTTACTTCTGCCAGTACCTCGTCTCCTACCTTCCAAACTTTACAGAAGCTCTCCTGCAATTTATTTTGTGGGAGTGCACATGTGATCAATTAAATAAATGAATTGTCATTCTTTCCTACACTGGTATCCGGCTTCGGTGTATTAAGTGAAATTGAGTTATTATTACAAAAAATATGTTGTTCTGACAAGAATAACGAAGAATGTTGTACCTATTTTCAATGTCGGGCGGTACTGTACCCTTTCACTGTGTACAATTTCAACTGAAGTTTACCTTATCATTTGGCGTCATTCGCCGAGAGGCCCCTTGCGGGGCAGGTCCGGTCGCCTTCTAGATCTACATGGATAATTTGCAAATCACATTTAAGTTCCTGGCGGAGGGTTCGTAGGACCACCTTCAGAATTCTCTATTATTCCAATATCGTATAGCGCGCGGAAAGAATGAACACATATAACTTTCCGTACGTGCTCTAATTTCCCTTATTTTATCGTGGTGATCGTTCCTCCCTACGTAGGTCGGTGCCAACAAAATATTTTTACATTCGGAGGACAAAGTTGGTGATTCGAATTTCGTGAGAAGATTCCGTCGCAACGAAAAACGCGTTTCTTTTAATGATTTCCAGCCCAAGTCCTGTATCTTTTCTGTGACACTCTCCCCCATATTTCGCGATAATACAAAACGTGCTGCCTTTCTTCGAACTTTTTCGATGTACTCCGTCAGTCCTATCTGGTAAAGATCCTACACCACTCAGCAGTATTCTAAAAGAGGACGGACAAGCGTAGTGTAGGCAGTCTCCTTAATAGGTCTGTTACATTTTCTAAGTGTCCTGCCAGTAAAACTCAGTCTTTGGTTAGCCTTCTCCACAACATTTCCTGTGTATTCTTTGCTATTTAAGTTGTTCATAATTGTAATACCTAGGTATTTAGCTGAATTTATGGCTTTTAGATTAGACTGATTTATCGTGTAATCGACGTTTAACGAGTTCCTTTTAGCACTCATGTGGATGACCTCACACGTTTCGTTATTTAGGGTCAACTGCCACTTTTCGCACCATTCAGATATTTTTTCTAAATCGTTTTGCGGTTTGTATTGATCTTCTGATGACTTTATTAGTCGATGAATGACAGCGACATCTGCAAACAACCGAAGACGGCTGCTCGTATTGTCTCCCAAATCGTTTATATAGATAAGAAACAGGAAAGGGCCTATAACACTACCTTGGGGAACGCCTGAAATCACTTCTGTTTTACTCGATGACTTTCCGTCAATTTCTAAGAACTGTGACCTCTCTGTCAGGAAATCGCTAATCCAGTCACATAACTGAGACGATATTCCACAAGCACGCAATTTCACTACGAGCCGCTTGTTTGGTACAGTGTCAAAAGCCTTCCGCAAATCCAGGAGTACGGAATCGATCTGAAATCTCTTGTCAATAGCACTCACCACTTCATGTAAATAAAGAGGTAAGTGCGTTTCACAGGAACGATGTTTTCTAAATCCATGTAGACTGTGTGTGAATAGACCGTTTCCTTCGAGGTAATTCCTAATGTTCGAACACAATATATGTTCTAAGGTGCAGGTCTTATTACATTCGACGCCACATTGGGCTACATGCGCGCAGGACGGGGATGAAATAAGGATTTAGCAGTGTACCGTAGCAGTCGCTAGACCAGGGACAGCTTCGGATACTGGCATGCATGCCGATGCGTACACAGATGTGGAGCACTACTGCCAGCGTGCACATTTTCCCCTATACAACTCCGCGCTGTCTGAGTGGGAAGAGAAGAAACAAATGGCGAAACTAAAAGCGCCCAAGTTTCGGTATTATTTTATTATTTTCGGCACGCTGAATACACAATAAAAGTTTATATCTGGTACCTGTAGTTATACACAGAGTTGATGACAATTTCACATTTTTCTGACAGTCAGTTTGCCACATAGTCGTGGCTTACGTAACTTCATAATCTGAAAAAGCCTGAAGGCACTTACGTTAATCTAAACATGCTATTACGCTTGCAAACTCATTATGGAGATGTGAAAACCCTGCCAAAGGAAAAAAAAAGTTAGAACTCCTGGACAGTTTTGACGTAAAAGAATTTTTCTTTTCTACGGGTACAACACTGTAGATCGATCACTTCTATCTGTACATACACTAGGGCGCTCTCAACTAGAATGGAAAACAGTTTATAAATCAGCTCAAAAACAGTGTCTTATAAACGTTTAGCAAAATATACTTGTTATTGTATATATGGTTCTCGGGCGAGACGTCGGATGTCATATTGAAAACTCCACAATATTCTATCAGCGCAACTGGCTGACATCTTCAGGTGCGACGAACACACTGCTAAGGCAGGTTTTTTTCCTTTATTGTTATTTTTCTCCCGGCGGGGTCAGGGATTCTCTCTACCTCGTGATGGCTGGGTGTTGTGTGCTGTCCTTAGGTTAGTTAGGTTTAAGTAGTTCTAAGTTCTAGGGGACTTATGACCACAGCAGTTGAGTCCCATAGTGCTGAGAGCCATTTGAACCATTTTTTTGTTATTTTTCACCTCATACAAAGGTGGGCTGGCAGCGGATAAATCTACTCCGCCCATCAGTCACAAGCATTTCAATAAAAGAGACAAGGAAGACAGAAAAGTAACAGATTGGTGGTTAGAAATCAGTAGACACAAAAATTAAAAACACGAAGCCGTTCACACTCGACGAAAAAAACACGAAAAACTGTCGGCACTGGGCACAAACACACGACTTAGACGGTACAAGTGAACGAAGGAACGTGGCTGCGTAAAATACTAAATCACAAACACGATGGTACACACACGAGAAACTGATGGCGATGATCTCCGGTGTGCGAATGTCCACGTAACGTGTGCGAGTCCGGGTACCTGCCAAGAGGGGAAAAAGGTGGTGGGGGAGGGAGAGCAAAGATGCCAATGGCAGAGGAGATGGTGGGAGGAATGAAGGTATGGGGGTAGGGGAAGCTCGGGAGAGGAGGGGGGAAAAAGGGAGGAGGGAGGGAAGGGGGAGAGAAGGGAGAGAGGGTACCCATAGGAACAAACACAGGAAGTGGGAGGGGAAGATGGAGGGGAGGAGGGCATCATCAGAGAGGGGGAGCTGGAGGAAGCCACCTTGGGAGAGGGTAAGGAGAGTGGAGAGATGGAGAGCAGGTGGGACGTGGAGATACAGGTGCGGCAGAGGGCAGGAGGATTGAGTTTACAGCTGGTGTAGAGGATCTGTATCCGTTCGAGGAAAAGGTGAGGAAATGGAATAAGGTCGTACAGGATCCATGTGGGGGAGGGGAGACAGATGCGATAGGCAAGGCGAAGAGCATGGCGTTCAAGGATATGAAGGGATTTGTAAAAGGTAGGAGGCGAAGAGATCCAGGCAGGGTGGATGTAGCAGAGGATAGGGTGGATGAGGGATTTATTGGTGTGGAGGATGGTGGAGGGATCCAGACCCCATGAACAGCCCGAAAGGAGCTTGAGGAGACGGAGTTGGGAACATGCCTTGGCTTGGATTGTCCAGTGGTGGGGGTTCCAGGAGAGGTGACGGTCTAGGGTGACGCCAAGGTACTTAAGGGTGGGGGCGAGGGCGATAGGACAGCCATAGATGATGACATAAAGGTCGAGGAAGCGGAAGGAAGGGGTAGTTTTGCCTACAATGATCACCTGGGTTTTGGAAGGATTGACCTTAAGCAACCACTACTTGCACTAAGTGGTGAATCGGTGAAGATGGGACTGGAGAAGGTGTTGGGAGTGCTGCAGGGTGGAGGCGAGGGCAAGGAAGGCTGTGTCATTGGCATACCGGAGAAGGTGGATGGGGGCTGAAGGCGGCGGCATGTCTGCTGTATACAAAAGGTACAGCCGAGTAGAGAGGACGGAACCTTGGGGCACACCAGCGGAGGGGAAGAAGGTGTAGGAATCCGTGTTATGGATGGTGACGCAGGAAGGACGTTGGGAGAGAAAGGACCCAATCAGACGGACGTAGTTAATAGGAAGGGCGAAATTTTGGAGCATGAAGAAAAAAATGGTTCAAATGGCTCTGAGCACTATGGGACTCAACTTCTGAGGTCATTAGTCCCCTAGAACTTAGAACTAGTTAAACCTAACTAACCTAAGAACATCACACACATCCATGCCCGAGGCAGGATTCGAACCTGCGACCGTAGTGGTCTCGCGGTTCCAGACTGCAGCGCCTAGAACCGCACGGCCACTTCGGCCGGCGGAGCATGAAGAGGAGACCGGAATGCCACACACGGTCACAGGCGCGTTCGAGGTCGAGGGAGAGGAGGATAGCAGAGCGATGGGAATTAAGCTGTTCGGAGAGGAGATGAGTGAGGTGAAGGAGGTCATCGGTAGAGAAGGATGGCCGAAAGCTACATTTGGTAATGGGAAGGAAGCGGTGCTGGTGGAGAAGCTGGTGGATGCGTCAGGTAAGGATGGATTCCAGGACCTTGCTGAAGACCAAAGTAAGGCTGACGGGATGATAGGAGGAGACAGCGGATGGCGATTGGTCAGGTTTAAGGAAAATCAGGATACAGAAGGTTTCCCACAGGTCGGGGTAGCAGCCAGTGTACAGGACCACATTATGGAGCCTGGCCAGACTGGAGAGGAAGGAGGCAGGAGCTTCACGAAGGTGGCCGTAGGCGACATGATCGTGACCAGGGGCGGTGTTGCGTTTCGTGCAGAGTGTAGTGATGAGATCCCGAGTAGTGATAGGGGCATTGAGTTCGATGTGTGCAATGTTGTCCAAGTGCTGGAAACCAGGGGCGAGGGGAGGGACAGAGGTGTCAGTTCGATCACGGAAATCCGGGAAGAGCGAGTAATCGAACTGGGGATCATCGGGGACGGTAAACACATCGGAAATGTAGGAGGCAAAGTGATTGGCCTTACTAAGGTTATCAGGGAAGGAGTGATCATCATGAAGGAGAGGGTAGTAGGGAGGGGGCTTAGATGTGGTAAGGAGGTGGAAGGCTGACCAGTATGTGGACGAGTTGATAGGAAGTATAGCATTAAGACGGATGCATGTCTGTGGCCAGTCCTGGCATTTCTTAGCCGCGAGCAAGTTTCTGATGTGTCGTTGTAGTTGCCGGTGGCGCCATAGTGTGTCCAGATCTTGCATGTGAAGGAAGGCAAGGTAGAGACGGCGGGATTCACGGAGAAGGACGACAGCCTGTGGGGGTTAAGTAGGACGGTTGGGGTGGATGGCGACGGAAGGGACGTGGGCCTCCACGGCCTCAGACAAGGTCTGCTGGAGAAAGAAGGCGGCACGGGTAATATCATCAGGGTAGTGGTAGGTGAGGGGGTGGCTATTGACCTGGGTAGAGAGGGTATCCCGGTAGGCATTCCAGTCGGCACGGGAATAATCATAGATGTATGTTGGGGGAGGGCCAGTACGAGGGTCGGGACAGGGGAGATGACCATCTGAAACAGTGAGTTGAACAGGGAGATGGTCACTACCAATAGGGTCCAGGACATCCACGACTATGTGGCCAAGAAGGTTAGGGGAAGAGAGGATGGCATTGGGAGTGGAATTGGATTCAGGGCAGGTGTGCTAGGGAATGGGGACGAGGTCGCCTTGGAGGAAGGAGAGGAACTGATGGCTCTGAGCACTATGGGACTTAACATCTATGGTCATCAGTCCCCTAGAACTTAGAACTAATTAAACCTAACTAACCTAAGGACAGCACACAACACCCAGCCATCACGAGGCAGAGAAAATCCCTGACACCGCCGGGAATCGAACCCGGGAACCCGGGTGTGGGAAGCGAGAACGCTACCGCATGACCACGAGATGCGGAGGAACTGATGCCACCACCGTAACTGGGCGGCAGAACGACTATGGATGTTAAGGTCGGCGGCGATCACATAGGAGGAGAAGGTACGGTCAATGTGGGAAAGGAAGTCAAAAGGAATAGGGGCGTAGGGGCAGATATAGATGGTGGCAAAGGTGATGGTAAGGCCAGGGAAGAAGAGACTATGGATAATGTGTTCTGTGGGGTCGGGAAGGAGAGGTTGAAGCCGAACAGGGATCTGGTGGTGATGACCAATGGCTACTCTGCCGCACGCTAATGGGAGGGGATTATCAGAGCTGTGAAGGAGGTAGGGCGAGGCGTGTACAGTGTGTTGGGGCTGAAGAAAGGTTTCATTGAGGAGGAAGGCATCCACGCAGTGGGTTGCGAGGGTGTGCAGGAAGAGGTTCTTGTTGGCGGGAAGGGGATGGATGTTATTGAACAAGATATGATGCTGTCGCGCCATGACAGGGAATTAAACGCAGGTGTCGAGATGGGAGAAGGTGAAATAGGCCTGATTAGGGGAGTAGGTGGCATACATGTTGAGGAGGAAGATGGATTGGGCAGCGAGGGATATCTGCTGGATGGTGTAGGGGATCTGGAAAGGGTGGCCATTTCGAAGGACGATGATGTCCTCAGCGGCGAGGGGGGGGGGGGAAGAAGGGAATTGCCAGGAGGGGTGGGGGCGTCTAGTGGGCGGACAGGGACAGTGAGTTAAGGAGTGGTGGGAGGGGTTCGGGCCCTACATTTCTGGGAGTAGATGGGATATGGGAGATTACGGGTGTTGCAGGAGGGACGGGACTGTAGGTTGGGGCACTGCCAGAGTAAATGCGCCAGTTTACAGTGTGTGCAGACAGGAGCCTCGCTTCACTCAGATGTAGTATGTGCATTACAGCACAGACACCTCTGGCAGCAGAGGGATTGAGGAGGGGGAGGGGTCGATCTTGTAACGTTGGTGGAAAAGGAGGGCACCCTCCTTCAGGAGACGGTCAATGGACGGGGCATGCTCCGAGAACACCCGCATATGGCGGGTGGGGATGGCTGGGTTAAAGATGCGGCGGACTGCCCGTATTTCCAATGAGGGGTGCACCCTGAGCTCCGCCAACACCACCTCCGTGATCGGCGGACTAAGCCGAGAGATCACGGCAGTGAGGGTTGGTGGGTGATGCAGGGGTAGGGGTTGGTGGGAGGGGGATGGGGAAGGAGCAGGGGTGAGGGAGGCATTGGGGCCAAATTGGGTACTGGGGATGCGGGAGAGGATGTCTGTGTGAAGGGTTTGGCTGGTGGAGGAGATGAGAATGGAGTCCCTTCGGGGAGTGAGGAGGGAGATGGGGGCTCTGGGAAAGTGTTGGCGGAGGAGGAGCGAGAGGTTCCGGGCCTCGAGGAGGGAAGGATGAGAATGCGAGAGGAGGTATTTGTAGGAGGAGGGGGAGGAGGAGGAGGAGGAGGAGAAGGAGGAGGTAGTATGGACAGGCGGAGAGACATCAATGGCATCATGGAGGGGGGGGAGGGGAAGGAGGATGGGGCAGGGCCATTTAGGTAGCAGAGGAGGTAGGGATGCCACTAGGGCGTTTCACGGTGACGGAATGAGGGGGGGGGGCGATTGGGCACACCATGTAATGGTAGTGGAGGTGGCGGAGGGAGAGGTATATACTATTGCAGTGGTGGTGGTAGTGGTGATGGTGCTGGGGGTTGACATGATGACAAGGAGGAAAAGAGACAGGAAAGGACGAAGTATACAGAAGAAAACAGGGGACAGACAAAGACAGATGAAGATGGACGAAGGAGGACCGGTGGAACGCCGACTGGGCCCAAAGCCCCACGCCACTGGCGCAGGCGGGAGGCGACCGCAGGCAGGAACGCTGGCTGGCGTGATGGCTGGCTGGCTAGCTGGAACGCTGGCTGGCTGGCTGGCAGGAATGCTGCAGCTGCTGCTGCACAGGCTGGACCGCCACCGCCATGCCGCCGCTGCTGCCGGCTGGATGGATGGCTGCTGGCTGGCTGGATGGCTGCCAGCTGGCTGGACGGATGCCGGCTGGCTGGACAGCTGCCGGCTGGCTGGACGGCTGCCGGCTGGCTGGATGGCTGCCTGCTGGCTGGGCAGCTGCTGGCAGGCTGGACGGTTGCCGGCTGGCTGGACGGCTGCCGGCTGGCTGGACGGCTGCTGGCTGGCTGGACGGCTGCTGGCTGGCTGGACAGCTGACCCTGCAAAAGCCCTAACGCTTCGATCGCAGGCGAATGCCACTATCGGATTGCGGTACTCATTACGAGGTACCGCTGAAGATGCGCTAATGGAGGACCAGAGCCCCATATTTATGCCAGTCTTAGGCAGGAAGTGCGCATGCGTGGAGGCGCCAAATTCGATGGCCAATAGCGACGATATCAACCGATAGCTGGAAGGACAGCAACGCCACTTACAGGATGAAGAACCAAAGACTTCGGCGCACGGGCGGAGGCTGCCGCCGCTGCTCTGCGGTGCCATCGGCCGCCCCAGCGACCTCTGTCGAAGCCGCAATCGCGGAGGCTGCCGCTGCTGCTCTGCTCTGCCATCGGCCGCCCTAGCGACCTCTGTCGGAAGCTGCAAGCAAAAATGCGTGTCCGCGTAGGCACCTTGATTATCCTCCCGTTGTCAACAGAATCTTTAGGTTGCTAGCGAATCGTCATCCGTCTTACGACCAATAGTACTCCTCTCTGCTCGAAGCGACTTCAATATGGCCATTCCTGGATCCCAAGCTGTATTAAGCTGAAAGCCTGCGTCCCTGTTCACAAGATTCGACGGGCTATGTATTTCCACTGCTTCCTTAATAACACTGTCCCAGCACGAACTCATCGATGCGAGAATTCTGGTATGTTGATATTTCATAGAATGGTCTGTACTGAGACAATGCTCGGCCACTGCAGACTTTTCTGGTTGCTCCAGACGAGTGTAGCGTCGATGTTCAGTACATCTCTCTTCTACAGTGCGACAAGTTTGTCCGATGTACAACATGCCGCAGTTACAAGGAATCTCGTAAACTCTGGGTCTACTTAGGCCAAGGCTGACCTTAGATGAGCCCAAGAGAGCTCTGCGTTTTGCCAGCGGACGAAAGACACATTCAACTTTATGCCTCTTCAATAACCTTCCTATTTTTGAAGAGACATCGTCGATGTATGGCAAGATGACCATTCCTCTTTGTTCTTCGCCTTCTTCCACTTCCTCACGTTGGGTAACCTGCTTCGGTTGTAAGGCACGGGGAATCTCCCGTTCGGAGTATCCATTTTGTTGGAAGTGGTACGCAGATGGAGTAGCTCACTGTGGAAGAAGGCGAAGAACAAAGGGGAATGGTCATCTTGCCATACATCGGCGGTGTCTCTTCAAAAATAGGAAGATTATTGAAGAGGCATGAAGTTAAATGTGTCTTTCATCCGGCGGCAAAACTCAGAGCTCTCTTGGGGTCATCTAAGGACAGCCTTGGCCTAAGAAGACCCGGTGTTTACGAGATTCCTTGTAGCTGCGGCATGTCGTACATCGGACAAACCTGTCGCACTGTAGAAGAGAGATGTACTGAACACCGACGCTACACTCGCCTGGAGCAACCAGAAAAGTCTGCAGTGGCCGAGCATAGCCCCAGTACAGACCATTCTAGGAATTATCAACATATAAAAATTCTCGCATCGACGAGTTCGTACTGGGACAGTGTTATTAAGGAATCAGTGGAAATACGTAGCTCGACGAATCTTGTAAACAGAGACATGGGCTTTCAGCTTAGTACAGCTTGTGATCCAGCACTAGCCACATTGAAGTCGCTACGAGCAGAGAGGAGTACTATTGGTCATTAAGACGGATGACGATTCACCAGCAACACAAATATTCTGTTGACAACGGGAGGATAATCAAGGTGCCTACGCGGACGCGCATTTCTGCTTGCGGCTTCCGACAGAGGTCGCTGGGGCGGCCGATGGCAGCGCTAAGCAGCGGCGACAGCCTCTGCGCGTGCGCCGAAGTCTTTAGTTCTTCATCCTGTAGGTGGCGTTGCTGTACTTCCAGCTATCGGTTGATATCGTCGCTATTGGCCATCGAATTTGGCGCCTCCATGAATGCGCACTTCCTACCTAAGGCTGGCATAAATAGGGGGCTCTGGTCCTGCCTTAGGACACCGCCTTCCTAGCCCTTTATCCTACCCTTCAACAGTCACAACGTACCCTCCAAACCCACCTTGGCCAATTCACTGCTTGGTGCAACCAGTGGTTCCTCCGTGTCAATCCCTCCAAGACCCAGGCGATCATCATAGACTACACCATCCACTCCTTCTGCCTCCATGATTTCTACCTCACCATTTACGGCCATCCTATCCACCTCACTCCTACCCTCAAATACCTTGGCCTCACACTCAACCGCCACCTCACCTGGATACCCCATCTCCTTACCATACAAAACAAAGCTCACAACCGCCTCTGCCTCCTGAAGCTCCTGTCGAGCCGGACGTGGGGTCTGCATACTTCCACCATCCTTCACACCTACAAATCCTTGATCCGCCCCATCCTCAGTTATGTGAGCGTAGCTTGGATTTCCGCCCCTCTCCAGTTCTATAAAGCCCTCCAAATCCTCGAACGCCATGCACTCTGCCTCCCCTTCTGCATCCGCCTTCCATTCCCCATGCACATCCTCTACGACCTCATCGCCTTTCCCCACCTTCTGCTTTTCCTTGAACACATCCGCACACTATATATTGTCTGCCGCCTTGATCCCCCTCACCCCCTGGTGTCTTCCTTCCTCTACACCCCCAACCAGCTGCTGCATCTTTACCGTTGTATCCCACCCCCTCTCCATCTCCACACCCTCCATCACCTTTCCTAACACAACTTCCACCATCTACCCCTCCCGGATGATGCGCTTCACCCTGACATCTACCCTTCCTACCAACTCTAACCCCATCTTCCTGCCTCCTCCTCAGGGCTCCCTCTCCTCCCCCTCCCTCCTCCTGAGCGGCTACCCCCTCCTACTCACCCTCTATCTCTTGTGCCTCCTTTCAGTGTCTCTGCACTCCCTTCTGCCCTGTCTTCCCTCTTCATCTACCGCCCCACGTGTCTCCTGCCTCTACGTGCACCCACTGATGCCCCTCCACTCTTCATCCTGTCGCTTCCCCTGCTGCCCTTGCTCTCCCCTCCTTTTCCATCCTCTCTGTCCTTTCCCTCGGCAGGTCCCGCCTGGCAGTTTTATTCTTCGTCGTGTGTACTCCAAGTGCGTTTTAAGTGTGTTGTTCTGGAGTGTTTTTATTACGGTGGCCGACTTTTAACCTGTGCATGCTCATTCAGTGTCTTCTCTGAGTTTTCAAGAATCGCCAACTGTGTTTTTCAACTTCCTGGTGACTTTTTTTTAACTGTCCTGCATGAACATCTCCATGTTAGTCTATTTTTTACCTCTATTTTCATTGGACTTGCATTCGGGAGGACGACGGTTCAATCCCGCATCCGGCCATCCTGATTTAGGTTTTCCGTGATTTCCCTAAATCGCTCCAGGCAAATGCCGGGATGGTTCCTTTCAAAGGGCACGGCCGACTTCCTTCCCCGTCCTTCCCTAATCCGATGAGACCGATGACCTCGCTGTCTGGTCTCCTTCCCCGAAACAACCAACCAACCAACCTCTATTTTCTCCCATTATTCTGTTTTAAGATCCCATTTATCGCCTTATGTATGTAACATTTTATTCTTATTTTAAGTTGTCATGTCACTCGGCTGATGAGCGGCGGATTGTGCCGCTGACAGCCCTCCCATGCCAATATGGGGCAGGGGAATGAAATCACAATAAAGAAAAAAAAACCTGCCTTAGCAGTGTGTTCGTCGCACCTGAAGATGTCGACCAGTTGTGTTGATGAAATACTGTGGATTTTTCTCTATGACATCCGACGTTTCGCCTGAGAACCATATATACATGTCCGTTGGGAAAGCCTCAAGCAACATATACTTGTTATTGTTTCAACACTGCAATGAATTTTTCGAAATGGGGATTTCATTTATTCCCAATGAGCGTACGGACTCTTTTATGTCAGAAGTTTTCCTTTCCTTTTAAATGCATCCACAACAAATAAGAAATAAGTTGTTTGTCACGTTTTAACGTTATATTGTGAGCATACTGCAGTAAAGTCCATTTAAAATATGCGGTCCTCAGTGCATACCAGACATTCTAATTTTCGTTCTCGCTTTTTCTCCCTTCAGGAATTCATCACTTGTGTGTCTTAATCCGAAAAATCGTGTCATGCAGATGTTTGTTTAACCAAAGTTTTCTGCAGTACGTCTCCATACTTTTCATTCCGTTTTCAACTGAGGGTATAACACTGTGTGTGACTTCAGATAATTTAATATTCTCAATTTCATCACGTCCATCGTCGTAATACACTCCTGGAAATGGAAAAAAGAACACATTGACACCGGTGTGTCAGACCCACCATACTTGCTCCGGACACTGCGAGAGGGCTGTACAAGCAATGATCACACGCACGGCACAGCGGACACACCAGGAACCGTGGTGTTGGCCGTCGAATGGCGCTAGCTGCGCAGCATTTGTGCACCGCCGCCGTCAGTGTCAGCCAGTTTGCCGTGGCATACGGAGCTCCATCGCAGTCTTTAACACTGGTAGCATGCTGCGACAGCGTGGACGTGAACCGTATGTGCAGTTGACGGACTTTGAGCGAGGGCGTATAGTGGGCATGCGGGAGGCCGGGTGGACGTACCGCCGAATTGCTCAACACGTGGGGCGTGAGGTCTCCACAGTACATCGATATTGTCGCCAGTGGTCGGCGGAAGGTGCACGTGCCCGTCGACCTGGGACCGGACCGCAGCGACGCACGGATGCACGCCAAGACCGTAGGATCCTACGCAGTGCCGTAGGGGACCGCACCGCCACTTCCCAGCAAATTAGGGACACTGTTGCTCCTGGGGTATCGGCGAGGACCATTCGCAACCGTCTCCAGGAAGCTGGGCTACGGTCCCGCACACCGTTAGGCCGTCTTCCGCTCACGCCCCAACATCGTGCAGCCCGCCTCCAGTGGTGTCGCGACAGGCGTGAATGGAGGGACGAATGGAGACGTGTCGTCTTCAGCGATGAGAGTCGCTTCTGCCTTGGTGCCAATGATGGTCGTATGCGTGTTTGGCGCCGTGCAGGTGAGCGCCACAAACAGGACTGCCTACGTCCGAGGCACACAGGGCCAACACCCGGCATCATGGTGTGGGGAGCGATCTCCTACACTGGCCGTACACCACTGGTGATCGTCGAGGGGACACTGAATAGTGCACGGTACATCCAAACCGTCATCGAACCCATCGTTCTACCATTCCTAGACCGGCAAGGGAACGTGCTGTTCCAACAGGACAATGCACGTCCGCATGTATCCCGTGCCACCCAACGTGCTCTAGAAGGTGTAAGTCAACTACCCTGGCCAGCAAGATCTCCGGATCTGTCCCCCACTGAGCATGTTTGGGACTGGATGAAGCGTCGTCTCACGCGGTCTGCACGTCCAGCACGAACGCTGGTCCAACTGAGGCGCCAGGTGGAAATGGCATGGCAAGCCGTTCCACAGGACTACATCCAGCATCTCTACGATCGTCTCCATGGGAGAATAGCAGCCTGCATTGCTGCGAAAGGTGGATATACACTGTACTAGTGCCGACATTGTGCATGCTCTGTTGCCTGTGTCTATGTGCCTGTGGTTCTGTCAGTGTGATCATGTGATGTATCTGACCCCAGGAATGTGTCAATAAAGTTTCCCCTTCCTGGGACAATGAATTCACGGTGTTCTTATTTCAATTTCCAGGAGTGTATTTTACTCTTTCTTCATCAACTTAATCTTTAATATCTTTCTTTGTGGTAGAGTAATTTCTTCCCATAACAAATTAGCAGTACTTGTCCTTATGCGAAAGCCCAGTGTAATTGATACTTCGAGATTACACCATTCATTTCTGTGATACCAATTATAGGTGTGACGATAGATCACCAAAATGCATTTCTGGTGCACCAGCCACTGGACCTATGAACTTCCTTTAAAAACACGAACAAATAGCAAATAATAAACAACACTGACACCACGATTCTACCAAACTGGATAATATCGTGCAAACCGAAAAATGACGCACCAGATTCCCGAAGATAAAGCGTCATATCGCAATGCTGAAGGAAATGTCACGCTGTGCCAAGTAGTTTTGAGAAAGACCGAGCTGAAACGTACCGAGTAGTTTCGAGGCAGACTGAGAATCGAACTGCACGCGTGAAGTACACGTGAAATTTTGCATGCCGTGGCTGTCACTGTGATAGACTATGGTAGGAATAAGATCAATCCATTTTATCCGCATTTAAAAACAACAAAATTTCACTTAGGCAACTTATGGTGCTAAATTGGTGGTCGAATCTGCTTGAACAATGAGCAACTGTAAACATAAGACGTTTCTCCAGTATGGACCTAATGGCAAAATGTAAATAAGAAGCTGTTCCACAACCTATTAATGCTCTTTCGCGATTTTGAAAGACGATACTGTTTAGAATGTCGTAGACTAGTCTCCAGTGAGAAAGTATGAGCCTAAGTACATGCAGCTACAATTTTCATCTTCATTTTACTCTTATCAGGCATTGCTTCATACCAGATACTATCAGTAATTTAGTGCCAGGCCATATTTCGATTTCTCCAGATGGATATTTATCATTTTCCATGTAGTAAGATATTAGTCTCAGTCATTGCGTGTCGTCATATAATCATTATTTACAGTTCTGATGACCACTTACATACATACTACCAAACTATAAAATTACTTACTAATTGCTCAATCGATATTACAGTCTGAATTGGTTTTGTGAGGGATGTCATGAAATTCTAGCGATACTCCATACTCACCTAGCTACAGAAGTGTAAGCATGATTCAAGAATTTGGTTCAGTACAATTTTATAAAAAAAACGGCAAAGTACAGTACACTGTATTGAATCGAAATGACAATACGTTCTCTTAAGCAGATAAAGATGGAAATATACAAAATACTTATACTTCGTTACAATCAGTCTACATGATCTAAAAACATGTAGTATAAAGCAATGTCAAAAAGCGGCATAAAACAAAACCGATGATCCTCAATTGCCGGAAATGAATTTTCCAAAAGAACAAGTCGACAGCGCTTTGAACGAACTGGCGGAAAACGGATTACTTTTCGGTGGAAGACACCAAAAGGCAGCTTTGCGCTGCAGCTGCTGACGCCGGGCGAAAGCGGGGACCCAATCTAACTTGAGGCAAGTCTAATTAGCAGCTGATCCTCGACACAGAAACCTACTCCAACTTTCTTAAAGTGGTATATTAGCACTCCTGTCAGTGGCAACAGAGGTTCGTTATCCCAGGCGCCGTTCGCTCTTATATCAGAAACTGTTACTGGCGAATTAGATTTTTTCGGAAAAGCATTGTTAATGAAGACATCAAATTTGGCTTTTGGCAACCACAACTCGAACCGAAATGGAGTGAGACTGCAAAAGACTATATGGCGTAGGGGTGTACATAGAGTTCAAATGTCGATGGCTAATGGTTTGAGACGAATTACAAACAGTCATTTATCTTTGCGCTCCTAATATATGACTAACTGAATTGATGATAAGATACTTGGAATTTTGCTGCAGATATCTCACCAAAGCTTGAAATAGAACAATGAAATTAACTTTACATAAACTTTCACGTAATTTCACTTTTGTATTGGAATTATTTAAATTACTTAAATACCATGATATCTGTCCATGAGTGTGTTGTGAGCGCCTTCATCCGAAATAAGTAGAAATGAATGTAGTCAAAAAGTCTAAAATATTAAAAATAGATAGAAGACAAGTTTGAAACAAATAAGAAAAATTAACTTTACATACACTTTGATGAAATTTAACCACGGTGTTGAAAGCTTATGAATTATCGTACCACCATATATGTACGTGTGTGTTGTTAGGGTCCTAACGAAAAGAAATTAAATATAACGTGGTTAAAACGTCTAAAATATGAAAAATTGGTAAAAGACGATGTATACTCATTCTTTCTTAATCTCACTCACATGTATCTGTATATATAAACTGTTATGAATCTTTCAACACACTACATATTTGATCAATCGTCAGAAAGCCTTCTAATAAATCGCAGGTAATACATGGAATAGGCAAAAGTAGCTTCACAGCAATATGTGGCTGCATGATCACTTGCAAAAACACGGATGAGCAAGCCGTCCTGTTAATAATACCTTAAAAATATTTTAAGGAGGAAGTCGTGCATTTCACAAAATCATTGAAGTTGTATCACTTCCATTTCATTGTCTGCTAAAATAGGGGCCAATCTGTAGGTAATTTAGCCACTACAGTCTTGTCTGAGCTTAAAGCACAGTCAACAATATGGTTCAAATGGCTCTGAGCACTATGGGACTTAACATCTGTGGTCATCAGTCCCCTAGAACTTAGAACTACTTAAACCTAACTAATCTAAGGACATCACACACATCCATGCCCGAGGCAGGATTCGAACCTGCGATTGTAGCAGTCGCGCGGTTCCGGACTGAGCGTCTAGAACCGCGAGACCACCGCGGCCGGCTAATAACAATATGGTGGCGCACTGTAATCTGCGCGCTACAAGAGCAAACACTGGAAGTTCTTTTTGCCGGTGCAAGAAGCCATTCGCTATAGTGTTGCGTCGCATGCGAAGAAGAGTGTAATGACACTCACCTCGTGTGCGTGCTGCTGGAAGGAGGTACACCACGACCGCGTTGTTGACTACAATAGCCACAGCTTATCGTCCGTCGCTTCCATCGACTACACTTCCCATTTATACACGCCTCAGTACCTCAACAGTGAGGTGATAGGATGTAGGGCGAGGGCAAACTGAACAGTTAGACGTTCACTACACTTCCACTTGTCTCCTACATTTGCGAATTCCTTTCCATTAGCTCCCATATGCCCAGGCACCTAACAGAAAGACCACCTTCTCCAGATCTGGTAGGCAGAGAAACGCGTCATTGATATTCTTTAGTACTCTGTCTGCTGGGTATATGCCTTGAAGATATTGTAAGGCACTTAGTGAGTCCTAGCAGATGAGGAATTCGGCAGTCTCAACAAGTCTCATCTGTTGCACTGCCGTCAGAAATGAGTGGGATTCCACATCACATACAATTAATTTTTTAGGTATTCAGATATTAAGGACACGCTCAGTGGAAACCAAAGAACAGCCAAGGGATTCCGCCGGCTTAGACCCATCTGTGAATACAGCAATATATATGTGGTGCTGTGTTAAAATTCCTTTGTCATGATACTAAAATGCGTGTGAAAGTCCAGTCTCTCCTGTACTTAACTAAATCTAGACACATCAAAAAAAAGGTTTTCCTCACCTCGGTGGACGCAGTCCTTTTGAGAGTTCAGAGATGACACTAAACCCGCCAAAAGATGTAAACAACCATGCATGAGCTGTACCTATTAGACGGAGGGGGTCCAAATGGTTCAAATGGCTCTAAACACTATGGGACTTGACATCTGAGGTCATCAGTCCCCTAGACGTTGAACTATTTAAACCTAACCAACCTAAGGACATCACACACATCCGTGTCCGAGGCAGGATTCGAACTTGCGACCGTAGCAGCAGCGCGGTTTCGGACTGAAGCGCCAAGAGCAGCTAGGGCACAGCGGCCGTCTGAGGGGGTCCGACAGCCGATCAGTTCCAGTCATTCCACCAGGAAGAAGGTACACTGTTCGTGTTGTTTGCAGAGCAACCATGCCTAGACGGTCGATCCCGCGGTTCGATGGCGTCCGCATTGTCACTTTGTGCCAGGAAGGGCCCTCAACAAGGGAAGTGCGTCTCGGAGTGAACCAAAGCAATGTTGTTCGGACATGGAGGAGATACAGAGAGATAACATTCCTTGCTCAGGCCGCCCACGGGCTTCTTCTGCAGTGGATGACCGCTACCCACGGATTACGGCTCGGAGGGACCCTGTCAGCAACGCCACCATTTTGAATAATGCTTTTCGTGCAGCAACAGGACGTCGTGTTACGACTCAAACTGTGCACAATAAGCTGCATGATGCGCTACTTCACTCCCGACATCCGTGGCGAGGTCCACCTTTGCAAGCACGGCACCATGCAGCGCGGTACAGATGGGTCCAACAACATGCCGAATGGACCGCTCAGGATTGACATCACGTTCGCTTCACCGATGAATGTCGCATATGCATTCAACCAGACACGTGTCTGGAAGCAACCCGGTCGGGCTGAAGGCCTTAGACACACTGTCCAGCGAGTGCAGCAAGGTGAAGGTTCCCTGATGCTTTCGGGTGTAATTATATGGAGCCGACGTACGCCGTAGGTGGTCATGGTAGGCACCGTAACAGCTTTACGATACGTGAATCACATCCTCTGACCGATATTGCAACCATATCGGCAGCATATTGGCGAAGCATTCGTCTTAATGGACGACAATTCGTCCTCCCATCGTGCACATATTGTGAACAACTTCCTTCACATAACGACGTCTCTCGACGAGAGTGGCCCGGATATTCTCCATACATGAACCCTACCGAACATGCCTGGGACAGATCGAAAAGGGCTGTTTATGGACGTCCCACCAGCCGCTCTGAGGGATCTACGCCTGATCGCCGTTGAGGAGTGGGACAATCTGGACCAACAGTGCCTTGATGAAGTATGCCACGACAAATACAGGCATGAATCAGTGACAGAGGATGTACTGCTGGATATTAGAGGTACTGGTGTGTGCAGCATTCTGGACCACCACCTCTGAAGGTCTCACCGTATGGTGGTACGACATGCAATGTGTGGTTTTCATGAGCAGTAAAAAGAATGGAAATTATGTTTATGTTGATAACTGTTCCAATTTTCTGTACAGTTTACGGAACTCTCGGAACCGAGGTGATGCAAGAGTTTTTTGATGTGTGTTCAACTACACTTGGCCTCTTCAGTAACCACGATAGCAGTCGGCTCTAACCCTGTGCTTCGCTTTGCCGTTTACTCATACCATGGGACTCTGGCTCATGCTTAGCATGGATCCCCAGTGCAACCATTGCTGTCATACTTTTGAGAAAATTTGTGGCATTATTGGGCGGACAACGGTGTGGTATGCTGGTGAATTGTGAACAGAGCGGTTCTTACAAACCTGACTTGTCATGAGGAACTGCCGCCGGATGGTATGGAGCTGCTCCCCAGCTTGGAAAGTAATCTAAATTTAGATCAATATTGTGCCTGATTTACAAAAGAAATAGTTTGAGAAATTTCTCATACAAATCATACGCTCTTATCGGGGGAAGTCACGACGCATACAGCCGACATCATGCAACATATCTGAATGAAGAAATGTAATGCAATACATGTTAATTGTTTTACGTTGATCATTATCGCTTTGTAAAAAAAAAACTGACTTACACAATCTCAGGTTTAACAGTTTTTACGCAGTAAAAAACGTAGAACCAGGTACGACTGCGATCAACTTTGGATTTTCTTCTAGTCGAGCAGGGTAACTTTGCCACGCTGAACCGTGTGCAAGTAGTGAAGAGGACAGATGCGGTTAGGTAGGTGGAGGGTGCGGGGTTGAGTCAAATCCTATCCTCACATTAGTAACGTTGAGAATTAAGGATTAGTGCAATCAGATGTAATATCGGTAGCGGCAGCAGCAGATGATGGAAAAATGTAATTTCCATTGTTAAAGTTGCGGAATGCAACATTTTCCAAAATAAAATTTGTGGCAACTTAGGATGTAGCTACCAAGAGCGTAATGGCGTCAACGAGCGCAAGGGCTTGTTGTTGTAATGGTCACCCACAGTGAGACGTGAAGACATCAGTCGTCAGCCACTTCGTCTCAACAGCAGCATCTCAATATCTGCATAATCAGGACAAGTCAGTCGTTACGTTCATTAACTATTTCCAGAATTGTTAACGATGTCAGTCAGTATTTCAAAATATGTGATGCAGTCTTGGAAACTCGAATAAATCGAGTTGATTGCCTGCAAATTGTTATTTACCTTAATAAGGTCCAAGTTTCATGTATTGAAGTGAATTTAAGTTATGAGTTGAGTGTGCAAATGTTTTTCAAATGTTCTGAGTCGTAACAAAAATTTGCCGTCGTAAGTGTCATATGTATACGATGTTGAACGCTCCCTCAGAGCTAAAAAGTCGTTAATAAATTCTGTGGTCTCATTTCTCACTTAAATTTTCTGATATATGTTTCAAAGTATATATGTCTTCTTGACCAAATTTTCTAAAGTAATTTTGAACGTAATAACTTCTTTAGTCACATTATGCTACATAGTTTCTTTTACTTTTCTTATAGAAACGTTTAATGTAGGGTACATAAATATTTCAATCTCAAAGTAGTCAGTTTTTCCAAGAAGATTTCAGGTAAATTAAAGTTTCAAAATTCGCGTTTCCTTCAGAAACGTTGAATGAACTCTGCTCGCTCAGAGCTGGCAACCATTCTTCGTACATTAAGTTTGATTTTTCAGTTGAAGTCTTATGGCTAGGGATTACGTCGGTGAGTAACCACAGCTCTCGCCAATTTTCCCTGAGTCCAAATGGTGTTGTAGCAGCTGTTTGGGACCATGAACCACAGAAGTTGTGCGTGAGGAACGCAATTTATTTTATGGCATGATTAGAGCACTTCTCTAAAACAAATCGAATCATCTAGTCAGTTCTGCGCTTTGGTGGTAAAGCTGAAGACCATGAAGAACATGTTTAGGTTGGCAGGAGAGCCAACACCGTGTTACTAGAGGAAGCCGAAAGGCACGCGTTTTAGCTCACGCAGGCTGGCGTGAGGTCTGGAACAGGACAAGGAAATTAGAATTTAGAAAAAACGGACGTTGCTGGTGGAATACTTAACTTTAATCCATTAATGGTGAACGTCGCTCGTGACGGTACATGATTCACAGTATCAATAGTAACTGGTAATGGCGCCTGGTTAGGTCGTAGCAAATGACGTAGCTGAAGGCTATGCTAACTATCGTCTCGGCAAATGAGAGCGTATTTTGTCAGTGAACCATCGCTAGCAAAGTCGGTTGTACAACTGGGGCGAGCGCTAGGAAGTGTCTCTAGACCTGCCGTGTGGCGGCGCTCGGTCTGCAATCACTGATAGTGGCGACACGCGGGTCCGACGTATACTAACGGACCGCGGCCGATTTAAAGGCTACCACCTAGCAAGTGTGGTGTCTGGCGGTGACACCACAGAACATTATCTCATTATGAAAATGCATTACGAATACCTATAAAAATTTGAATAAATACTTAGTTACGTAAAATCGAGAAAGATTAAAATTTGTCAAGTACAGAAATTCGGAGAAGCCATCTAAGGAAACGCAGGTGATTGCGCGTGGCGTAATGACACACAAAAGGCAGGGTAGTTGGCTATTTTTTGTGACTAAGGCTCATGTGGCTGGTATCCGCTGAAAAACAGTCAGACGCGACGGTATTGCTTGCAGTACGTGGGTGCAAATTTCGTTAACCTTCTCCTAGACAGTGAAAAATTACTTACTTAGTACAACTGGATCAATGAATATGTCAATAAGGGCATAGGAGCATAAGCTACGGTTTATCGTAATTAAACTTAAATTGCAGCTCTGTGAAATGAATTAGTGGGTCGCATTTTCGTGAACTTAAATATCTAATTCTTCAGGTACGTGTTTGCGTAGGATGTAGTGAAAATTGCTACAAGGCGTTTCTTCAGATATAGCACTGCGTGACGGGATTTATTTAATTCCGTGTTTTGTCAAAATAAAATTTTGGTAGACATAATTATGGTTTCGTAAATTTTTGCGTTGTAGACCAGATACCAGAATTGGTTGTTCGATGGGGTCAATTTGGAAAATAGTAGACGAATGATCACTTAGAACAGTTAAGGAGTTAATACTCGACTGTATGAAAATTTCAATTATGCACGAACGGGAGCAGTAGAAATTGACGTCGGGTCGTAATGTACTAGATGAGACTTGGTGCATAAATCACAAGATAGCTGTCGATAAAGTACGAAAGAACGATAGATTAGCAGACAGTTCCTACGCTTCAACCAGCGTCACAAGCAGAGAAGGTGTTAGCAGAAAAATGTCAGCGGCTCTGGTCATTCACTGAACGAATCCACCCCGATTCGAAATGTGTAGGAAGAAACGTTTTTGGTACAAAATAAATATGTACTGAATCTAACAATGGTGGCGGAACAGGTGGATACTGTGGTTGGTTTAGTGACTTTCGTAAACAATAAGCTCACTCAGATGAACACTAATATGAACAACGTAGGTATTAACAAACAGAAGGGAACCAGCATGATTCAGTTGGAAACCACAATTGTAGTAGGAAATTCAAAATGGAAAACTGAAATCAAGTCTCAGATTAAGACTGTGTATGTTAAATTAGCAGGCATCATATCCGATTTGGGTACAAACCTCTCAGGGAATATTGATGGAAATTCAGCTATTTTGACAGCGCTAAGTCAGTGAACCACAGGAATAAGTAAATCGGTAGATAACGTAAGAGCTGAAGTAACTAGCATTCAGACAGAGGTCACTGAAACAGAGGAAGGGTTCGACTCTGATATTCAGAGGATAGAGGGAACAGCGGGACCGCTAATTGATGGGACAGTGTAGGTATTAGTACCTGCAAATTAAGATAGAACTTTTAGAAGAGACTACCGTCGAATTTGAAGAATTCCATAACACTGTGACAAGTGTGCAACAAAGCGTACGTTCTTGGATAGAAAAGCACGAAGCCACGACACTTCGTAACGAGATGGATATTTTACGATTAAAAGTACAAAGTGAGACACACAATAGGTGTATGGAATTGATGGTGCAAAAATCCAACATCTTGAGTAATGAGGGTAAATTTGAACCTCATAAGAATCAGGGAGGTTGGCATGCATACGACTTCTTTCAAAATTGCGAGTGTTTTTTACCGGCAGAAATGCCAGACAAGGAAAATATGCAATCTAGTGGTTTATCTCTTGGAGAAACAGATGATACGCGCTGTGGACAGAAAATGGAAGTAGAGAATTAGAAAATTTCAGATTTTAAGAATAGATTTCAGGAAGAGTTTTGATCAGTCAAGTTGCAGAACAGTTAGTAGCGAAAATGCCAGAACATGGGCGTGGCTACAAGAAAAAGTATTGCGAATCGTGGTTAAAGAGGTTTGAATATTTGAAGCGAAAGTCTGAATCAGAGATCCTATGGGAGCATAGTAAAAAGGCGTCCGATGATTCTAAGAGATACACGGGGAGTAATCATCATAATTTTGAACAGTTTTTCTAAAAAGTAGAGAATTAAGATCGATGGTGCGGAACCCGCGACCAAAGAGGATTCAGGAACCGAGACAAACCTGAACGAGGTGAAAGAAATGGAAGACAGATTAATATGATGACTGGAAAAGGTCGAAGAGGTATTCTGACAAGGAAGAAGAGATTTTATTGGTAATAGGATGCGAGAAGAAGCGAAAATAAAGTGCCGTCCAGATGGAGGGCATAATGTAAGCGGGAAAGAAGAAATGGCTAAAAAACAACAGGCATTTTGTGAGGTATTGGGAAAGACAGAATAGAAGTAGAGGGAAGAGCAGTGTCGACACCGAAATTATAATATTATAAACTTCGGTAACAGACAGTGGAAAGGGAAGAAGAAACAGTCTTTAGTATAGAAGAGGAGATAAAAGTGAATGGCGTGGAAGCACATGCTAGAAGTGCACAAGGCAAGAGGGTTCGAGATCAGCAAGCGGAATTACAGAAGGATGTGCCGATTATGGATCATGTTCTAAAAGCCATCAACACAGAATGCAGTAGAGGCAGGAAGCGAATGATGTGGGAGTAAAGAACTCGATCGAGAAATCGAACAACTGCGATAGGGAGGTATCACTGGAGAAAATAGTTGTAATGAACACGAGCTCTGCAAAAAGACGCATCCATATTCAGAGATTATCCCAGTCATACAAGAAAATATTTATCTCAAGAATCAACCTGTTGAGAAACAGGTGACTTACAACGAAGATGGTTCAAATGGCTCTGAGCACTATGGGACTCAACTGATGAGGTCATTAGTCCCCTAGAACTTAGAACTAGTTAAACCTAACTAACCTAAGGACATCACAAACATCCATGCCCGAGGCAGGATTCGAACCTGCGACCGTAGCTGTCTTACGGTTCCAGACTGCAGCGCCTTTAACCGCACGGCCA
Source organism: Schistocerca serialis cubense (assembly GCF_023864345.2). Taxonomy (NCBI): domain Eukaryota; kingdom Metazoa; phylum Arthropoda; class Insecta; order Orthoptera; family Acrididae; genus Schistocerca; species Schistocerca serialis. The sequence continues at coordinate 152,740,406 of NC_064640.1, forward strand.
CTTCGGCCGGCCTTACAACGAAGAAACTAGTTCTGACACATACATGAAAATCATTTAGAGCCATATTGATTTGAATACGTACCTGGTGACAGCAGTAGTACATATCCACGGAAGCGATTTGTGTATTAGAGAGGGAGGAGACGTATGTATCTGACACTGAAGAAACTTACTAGCCTGATAGTATTCTCATGGACATCTTGTGTGAATTAGAGCATATGCAGGAAGACAACGAAGGCAGAAGCAACAGTGATGGTGAGTTCTTTTTATGAATACGGAAATAGATGAAATCGATTTTAACCTGCATTAAATGTTTAAAAAAAGTTGAGGCAAGAAGAATTAGTAGGTGACCAGGTATCATTATCGTCAGAGCGTCAATGAAAATATAGGAGAGGATGAAGTTTCTGATACCACAGCAGAGAGGTATGACCAGATACATAGAGCAGAGAATGAAGTGTTAAGATGAAGAGGAATGAAAAGCCTCTAGGTAAGAATTCGGTGCAAAGACAGGGCAGACGACATGGAATGACGTATAAATAAAAAGAATCTGCTATGGGAACATAAAGAAGACCAAAAGGAGGATACCATGATCCAAACAACCATTTCCATCAGAGTATATGGACATAATATGTTTGAAAAGGAGGATACCATGATCCAAACAACCATTTCCATCAGAGTATATGGACATAATATGTTTGTTCTTTTCGACCGAGCAGTGCAAATAAGTGCTATTTCGAATGCTTTCTTTGACGTGGTTATGCATAATCCTAGGCTTGAAGTAATACCAGAAATGCGTGTTAATGTAGTAGAGCCTATGGAACGAAGTAGGAAGTCCATGAAGTAGCACGTGTTGTTGAACTTTAGAATACAAAGAGAGATGTTGAGTTACACAATTTTGACTGTACCAGCGCCGGCCGGGGTGGCCGAGCCGTTCTAGGCGCTACAGTCTGGAACCGCGCGGCCGCTACGATCGCAGGTTCGAATCCTACTTCGGGCATGGATGTTTGTGATGTCCTCAGGTTAGTCAGATTTAAGTAGTTCTAAGTTCTAAGGGACTGATGACGTCCCATAGTGCTCGGAGCCATTTGAACCATTTTTTGACTGTACCAGAATTAAGTGCAGAAGATATCGTAGGGACTGATTCGATTATAAGACAGAGTAATAATAGATTGTGATAGACAAGCTATTATATGTCACGTAGAACAGGAGCTCTTAGATATTACTTTCAAAGCAGCTTGTGTTATAGAAGAACACCAGCTGAAACGTTTAGCGTACAAGGAAAAAGTGAATTCATGTTTAGAATCTAGGTGCAAATGGTGTCCATTGCGGAGTGTTCTAGAAGAGGAAGAAAAGGAACCAGATTTACGACAAGTGGTAGATCAGTTTGCCGGATATGCAATGGAAGAATAGTTGTAAGTATTACAGGATAAAAAGGAAGTTTTTTACAGATAGGCCACGGAAGGTGATATGATACGATGAATGCCATTGAAAGATAGATCACATGTTCGTAAAGGGGGTTATAGAAAGGAGCATTACCCATTACAATAATTATTTTGGTAATTTTTGGAAAGAAGGATGGAAGTGTACATGTAGTTATAGATGCACGCACACTAAATAAGAATGTCAAAACAGAGACGGACTATCCATAGAATATGGATGAGCTATTACAGATATCTGCTTACGTAAAGTATACGTCGAACCTACGTCTTACGGAACGATAGTGGCAAGTACCCCTGGATACAGACTGTCGAAAAGATACAGCATTTCGGTTTGCTGAAATGTGGTCGTTTTAAGACTGAATACTTTTGTCTGTTTCATGATTGCATTAGGTGGTATCCTGGGTAATGAAATCAGTTTGCGAATAGTAGTATATGAATACTACCTAACGATCAAAACCAAAACTTGGGAAGAACGTTCGACATTACTTGATAGAGTGTTCAGACTTTTAATAGGAGGAGGTTAAAAAAAAGTGCGAGTTTGTCAGGAAAGAATCAAATCCTTAGGACTTCTATTTACAACACGAGAAATAGAAAAAGAATCGTGGGAAGATGACAGCAATTCAAGGTTCTTCGGTACTAAGAACACATTAGCAATTGAAGTCGTATATTTTCTTATGTCCGTTTTATCGTAAATATGTGGATATTCAGGCTTTAATAGTCCACATCTAACCCGGTACATTTATGCTGACTGATGTAATGCGGCGTGTAATTGACTTGAAGGTTTAGCTAAGAGTAGTAAGTTGTGGCATCCTAAATCAGTTGAACTGTTCTGTAAGGTTATGGACAACTCAGACCATAGGTGAAGTGTATCGGTATTTCAGGAAATAGAGGCAGCAGCTAATGACACCAAGAGACAAATAGCTTTTTCAGGCTGCACTCTAATTGTGAAAAGCTGTACAGAATCAGAAAAAGAGGCTCTAACCATAGTCTGGTACTTTCTTTACTTTAAAAATTTCCTATCAGGAAACAAGACGATCATTCACACTGATCATAGAGTCTCGATTTTCTAAGAAACTATCGGTTGCTGAACAAAAGGTTGGATTGATCGCCCGTGTTCCTGCAGTAATTTGATAGGGGACCAGGTACATCAAGCATACGGAGCATGTAGTACCAGATGCCTTATCAGTACTGCCAGATAGCAGTGAAGCTTTATACAGAGAAAAATGTAATGATGGTACATTTGAAATAAATTATTTCGAGACCGTAGAGGGAAAAGATACAATACGAGGGGTACGTCCAAAATTAGAGGGCATCAAAATGCAAACGATGTGCTCAGGTCTCTCAAGATCAGATTTAATTATGTATATGCTGGAAATATAAGAACTCTGTGCATATTACACAAAGGTGTGTTACATTTGAAGAAAATATGTAATCCAGGTGTACGGAGAGTGTGATTGACTTTGCAGCACATTGAAGTAAGTATAGACTATATTCACTTAGCCGGCAGACGTTGTGGGCCAAGAAAATGTACCGAGAAGATGTTTGAGTGTGCCATTTAATAGCTTGGTAAATATGGCTATTCAAGCGATATAGTTGTGTGATCTTCGGCAGATATTAAGAATGGATAATGCAACCAGTCGAGGTTGAATACAGACCATATAGCCTGAATAACTGCTGGATATCGTGGCTGTAGACATTTTCGGCCCATTACCAAAGACGGTAGGTGGTTTTGTATATATTTTAGTTGTAGTCCATTTGTTCTCCAAGCATATTAAACAACACCCAATAAGGGAGGCAACAACAAAGACAGTGTTTGAAAAGAAAGTTGAAGACTATTTGGTGAAGATATGGAAGCTAAAGACAATACTGTCAGACAGTACTGCCAGACAATGTTGTCCAATTTTGCTCGAAAAGATGGCGAAATGGAATGGTTGAGCCATAGCTGGAAGTGGTCCACATTTCAGCTTAACATTCTCCAAGTAATGCAGTGGAACGGTATATGCATGAAATATGCAGTATCGCAGAAATCATAAGAATTGGGGGCATTTATGTAAATTATTTCGAACAAATTATGAATTCATAGACAAACGAGAGCACTGGTTTCACTCTGGGAGAGATCCTAAAGGGAAATGAACCAAGAGTTTAGTAGAGGACCTACTGCAGTTTCGACCACGAAATGGGTTAAACGTCAATGTGAAAAAAATTTGTGCTCAAAGACAACACGAAGTGTTTGGCAAGCAAAGTATGTCGATATGACAAAATATCTAAGAAAATTTAAAATAGGCGGTCACGTAGTTATGGAAAGCCATGATAATGAAAGTAAAATAATCAATGATATCACCAAATTTAGATTTACTTACAATGACCCATTTAAAACACCAGGCAGTCTGAATATAAACGCTAATTATTTAGAGCACTCAACCACAGGCAAACGACTGCGATCAGATATATGAGTGACTTGAAGAACAGTAAACCTAGAATTAAAAAAAAAAAAAAAAAAAAAATCGAAACCAAAAACGTGTATGGCAATGTGACACGGTTCTCCACAACAAGCCTTATGTATACATAATGTAAAATACATAGTCAAGTGGAAAGATCAAGCTGAGGACTCACTAAATGTAGTGGAAATTATGTGATAGGAGAAGGACAGGTACAAAGGTAAAAGACAGTCTTGGAGTGCAGCACCCGCTTGAAAAAGTTCAAATTTGAGTTGAAGACATTAGAATATAAAGTATTTTACTGTGTATATTTATCAAAATATGTGATTTAGTTACTGAGCGTTTGAAGTTCGTACAAGAACTCTACAGAATGATGAAAAAACATATGTTTACAAAGTACTAGACAAGAATTTATGTACATTTACGCAAATGTATCAAGTGAGATATGAGTAGTTTTGGTTTATAGTTAAGGAAAATTTTTGGGTTATGTTGTTCTATTAAAATACATTAACTTATAATTGTTGAGTTTATGATGCAAGGAGGTTATGACACGTAGAATAATTCTGTTGAACCATCCCATAAAGAGATTTCATCAAGAAGTGGGACATATGTATTGTAACCTACATTTATGTTAAGAATTTTCCACAAGCTATAAAGAAGAGTTGTCCGAGAAATTTCTCGTACCAACGGTAAGCTCGTATCGAGTAAAGCCCGGAAACCTAAAAAGTGACGTCACACAGCATATCCGAATCATGATACGTAATGCAATAAATATTAAGAATTTTAAGTTGATCATTAATTGTCATTTTGTAAAAGGAACTGACTGGCAATTTAATAATTTTTGATCAGAATAATTATGCAGTGCACTTATGAAGGGGACCTACTTCAGAGTTTCCTTTCAGTGGACAAGGTACGCAGAGGGTACGAACTTCAGGTTCTTCCTTGATATTGATAACGGTGAGAATTCGGAATTAAAGCGCCCAGTTCTGTTTTCGTAAATGGTAGCAGCAGATGATGGGAAAAAGTCGTCTCTGCTATTTAAGTTATGGACTGCAAGATCTACCGAACTAAAATGTATTGCAACCACGGGTGCGGATACCAAGAACATAATGGCTCCAACAAGCATAAGGGCTTGTAATACAGGCCCCATATACTGAGATGTGAAGACGTCAATCTTCAGCCACCTCATTCCAACATCTGCACACTCAAGAAGAGGCAGTTTTACGTTTATTAACCGTTTTCAGAATTGTCAGAGAGCGCAGTTAGTATTTCAGCACATGTGATGTAGTCTTAGAAAGTAGAGTAAATCGAGTTGACAGCCTTCAAATTCTAATTTACCACAACAGTTTTTCTGTATCCCCTATTCAAGTAAATTTAAGTGACAAGTTGTGTGTATAAATGCTTTTCAGAAGTTTACGATTACGTCAGAAACATGTCATTGACATCGTAAGAATAAGAGATTGAACGCTTCCTCAGAGCTAATGGATTTTTAATAAATTATAAGACGAGTTTTCTTATTTATATTTGCTGGGAATATTTTTCACTTAAAGTAAATTTTCTTGACCAAATTTTCCAAAGTGATTATTTACATTATAACTTTTCTAATGAAACTGCGCAAGAGAGTTTTTTTATGTTGGTGCTGAGTGTGCTACAATTAAATGAAAGTCAGTTTATCCATCAGGTGTCTGAGTTTGCACCAAGGTTTAACGAAGAATACATAAATACTTCAGTTTCAAAGTAAAATCAATTTCTTAAACAACGATTTCAGACAAAATTGAAGTTTCAAAAATTAATTCACAAACGTTGAATAAAATATGCTTGCTGAGAGCCGTGACCATTCCTCATTGTCTTAAACAGATTTTTCAGGTATAGTATTACAACAAGTGCATGTGATAAGTAACAACAGCTCTCCTCATGTCTGAGTTCGATTGCTGTTGAAGAAGCTGACTGCGGCCACCAAAGCACGGAAGTTGTACATAAGGTAGTCAGTGATACATTTTGTGTGATGACTGGGGCATTGCTCTACCACAGATCGAACCATCCAGCCAGTTCTGAACTTTGGTGGTGAAGTTCGAACCCATAAAGAGCGTTATCTGAATACGAAAATGCATTAGGAATACCGGTCATAAGTTTCATAAATATTTGATAACGTAAAAGGCGAGAAAGATTTAGTTTCGCCAAGTGTAAAAATACGTAGAGGCCAAACTGGGTGAATGCAGATGAATGTGCGTGGGTGATGACACGCTCGTGGGCAGGGCTGGTGGCTATTTCTTGTGACTATATTCCGGAGGTAAAATAGTCCCCCATTCGGATCTCCGGGCGGGGACTGCTCAGGAGGACGTCATTATCAGAAGAATGAAAACTGGCGTTCTACGGATCGGAGCGTGGAATGTCGGATCCCTTAATCGGGCAGGTAGGTCAGAAAATTTAAAAATTCAGAAGGATGTAGGTTGCAGTAACTACTGGGAGATGAAGAAGCTTGCACAGAATAGAGTAGCATGGAGAGCTGCATCAAACCAGTCTCAGGACTGAAGACCACAACAACAACAACATGGGTCGCATGTCTGGCATCCACAGAAAAAAACAGGTAGAGGCGTCGGCAAGGCCTGCAGTGCAAAGATGCGGATTCTGTTAACTTCTTCCAAGGCAGAAAAAATTCTTTATTTACCAGGGGAGGCCACGACGTTGGGATCACAGATTTACTTCAGACTTTGTACACCTATGATAGGCCATTCAACAACACAATGTGCAAGTAGTAAGGTGCACTACTCTGGTAATTCCGAGAAAATCGCAAGAGCCTTTATGCGACTGTCATGTGGCTTACGTATCTGTGCCGCACGTTGGAATGGTCAGCTGATTAGCATGCGGGTTTGTTAAGACGAACGTGTATGATGGGACGGTTCACCTCACGCTCAAAATTAATTGTTAATCTATTTTTTCCATCATTAGTCACATCATTTAATTTATATGACATTTGTGAAGTAATGAAATGAAAAAAAAAGAACACGTGCAGTTGCACGAAGTTTTAATTTATGTTTCACATGGCTGTATGACAAATACCATCCCGCAACGTGTGATGTTGGGGAGCATATGCGGCGAATAATTGTACATTGCTCTTGCGGTATGGCACATTGTTACTTACTACATTACTGATTGTGATAACGTCTTTCGCATCAATATTTATCGATGTTTGACTTGGACTTTCCGAGCCTGTTCCTCGTTCAGATGGTTCAAATGGCTCTGAGCACTATGGGACTTAACTGCTGAGGTCTTCAGTCCCTTAGAACTTAGAACTACTTAAACCTAACTAACCTAAGGACATCACACACATCCATGCCCGAGGCAGGATTCAAACCTGCGACCGCAGCGGTCGCGTGGTTCCAGACTGTAGCGCCTAGAACCGGTCGGCCACGACGGCCGGCCCTGTTCCTCGTCCTTGACAATTATTGCAAACAGTAAATAGTCAAATATCATATGAAAGTCACTACAACTTCATGAAAATTCACGTGGTTTTTCTTCACTGATGTTACTTCTCAGATGTCATATAAATTAAATAATGTGACAAGTGATGAAAACATTACGGATCAGGAAATAAGTGTTCACGGGATTCGAATTATCGCCTAGTCCGCGATGCTCTTGCAAAGCGCGAAAGTTAACTACTTGATCAAATTGACTTCTTACGTCAAGCAGCTCCGCACAGATGCATTAGTTACATATGAAATACGTAAAATCTCTTTCAATTTTGTTGGAATTGGCAGAGTAGTGCACTTAAATACTTGCACTTTATGTTGTTTTAATGGCCTCCCCTTGTTAGTACAGTCTTACCAATGAATATGGCAACAAGCGCAGAGGTGCATCAGGTATTGTTTATCGTAATTAAACTGACATTGCAGTGCTAATGAAACAAACAGTGGCTCGTACTTCCATCAACTTCAATTTCTAACCAATCAGGTACGCGTTCGCATTGAATTTTAGTGAAAGTAGCGACGAACGGTCCGGATACAATCTTCAACTCAAAAATGGGTATGGGGATAGTCCTCATAGAGGATACCGTCAATGATCGTGATGTAAGTTCGTGTTCGTGGTCAATACACTGTGCCCCCATAATCAACCCTGAATCTCATGAAAGCCTTATAAAACTACAGCAGACGCTCACTGTCGACTTTCCAGGACCTACTGCTAAGGCACTTTACGATGTGCATTGCTTTAGGGCCCTTACCTTCAAGTCCTTTAGGTGTGGTAGCCATTCATGTTTGGAATGACATACGAGTTCTCCTACCTCCGCCAGTGCTCCATCACGCCGTCTGCACCCAGGTCTGCGCCTGCGTTCGTGCCTCCCTCCTCGACCTCTCTCGGCCGGATTCACGGTGTCGTATGTCTTCTTCGCCAATGGAGGATGCGGACCTTCATTTTCACTGTCGTAGACTCTGATCAACTCGTGCAAATGCCATTGCTGCTTCAGCTATTTCAGAATAGAATACCACAGCTTGCTGTGCTGGTAACCGGAATCCCTGATGATCAAGTTTTCTCCAAGCTACATGTCAGTTACCTCCTTGATGACACTGCTCCCCCTCCCCCCATAATCTGAGAGTCTGTGTCGGGATTTTCGTTCTACTTTATACAACTGTATTTCAGAAAGTGCTCAGCTACTGCACACTGAATAGGTTGGTTCAGCCTAGTGTGAGGCTGGTGATCCACATACTGAAGTTCCACAGTTCTCTTTTTCTGGCCAATGTGCGACATGCCACAATTACAAGGAACGTTGTAGATGCATGGCTTTCTTAAGCGTGAGTTACGCGTTGCATTGCCAAGTAGGCTGCTTCTCTTAGTGGCAAGACATGGCACACATTAAACTCCAAATTTCTGTACAATTCTGCCGATCTGGTCAGATGTATAAGGTGTGTACACTATCACCGTTGGTTTATCTATTTCCGTTTCTTCATTTTCTTTGAAAATGCGCTGACCCTGTGAATGCTCGATTTGCGCAATGAGGTAGCACTTTTCGTAGTAGATTTCTCGTAGAAGTTGAAGTTCAGAGACAAAGCTTTCTTCATTTGATAGGGAGCAGGCGCCTGTCTGCTGAGCAGGCCACATATCTACTCTCTGTCTTAACTGGACGTCAGTATATGTACACCTTTTTCCATTTCCATGGTACATCTGATGTTAGGGTGGCGGATTGTTACATGAAGATGGATCTCACTGAGCTTGTACAAAACATAGAGCCATATCACAGAAGTGTCATCTTCATACTTAATGAATGAATTTGGTTTGTACTGAATGAGTTTAAAGATGTTTCATCTCAGTGTTCCACAAACAAATCCGCCAACATTGAGAATAGTGGATTGCCCCTGGCTCTCCTGAGTATAGTTCATAATACTATCCCTTGTACAAGAATTAGTTGGATATTAGCTCATGCCTGAACTAGTCTTTCGTCTGACTTTCGAAATTTTCACTTACCAGTTTTGTCGAATCTTTTAGTGATACTCTGGCGAGGAAAGAAATTGCACCAGAACTGATCATTATGAAAGTGTTCAAAATGTGTATGTCTTCCAGGCGCTGTACAAAGTCCGTCGAGCTGATAATGTGTTAGCAGCATTTCCTCTTCCAGGGTGCTTTTTTTCCACTGTGTACAAACTCTAAGGATTGATCCGTGAGAGGATACGGAACAAAAAAGTTTATTGAACTTATGTCCGGAAATGCATGGTTTCCATGCTAGAGACCATTTACTCAATCATACTTTGTTACAGAGACTGCAGTCTAACACGAGCTGCCACAGTTACAGTATGCATGGATGCCTTATAGAGGGTAGTACTGTTCCTCATACATCATGCCCTAGCACCCTCTTCTGTCATAGTAATTGTGTCCGATTCACTTCTCTTGCTGACTCACCTGGTAGTGAACGTGATACAGCGTTGTACACAATGCTTCCGTATGCGAATCGAGAGTTTGCCGACATAGTGTTTACTTACGGTAAGGCGAAGTTGTATCAGGAGACCTATCCCCAATGAATACAACCACAGCATTCAATGTTTCTCAACAGTGCTTCGCTGTTAGTCTGAGACAGAGTCGTTTCAGAAAGCAGAAAACCATGAAGGACGTACCCGAAATTGTGGGAGGCGACCACCATGTCAATACCAGGCAGTTGGCCCGACAGTACAGGGTAAGCCAGACGAGCATGTGAACGCTTTCCACGACAATTATTGCTACCCTTATCACTTACAGCGTGTGCAGTGCTTGCTAGCGACAGACTTCCCACACCGGGAGCAGCTTTGCTACTGGTTTCTTCACCAGGCAACCAAGACTCCAAGGTTTGTGTCTTCCATCGTATTCAAAGATAAGGCTACCTTTACGCGGAGTGGCATCTTCAACATTCATAACTTGGGGTTCCTCTGCTCCTGCCTTTACTTGGCTTCGATGCTTAGCTTCATTTAATTTACGGCATCCATTTACATAGATAGTTGGTACTTTTGCTCATTTACTTCATAGCGTAACTTCTTTTTTATGATTTATCCTCTGTGGCTCAAATTTCATCCACATGGTGGCTGACTACATGGAGTTACTTAGAGAAAAAAATGAAGCATTACGATTAGTTTATCCGCAATCATCATTCTACATCCTTTAAGGTTTGGTTACATGCTGTTGGTCACCTTACCCTTAATACTGCACAGCACACCATACTACTTTTTTGAGCAGCCCTTTGTACCTGTCTAAAGCAAGAAAACTTGATAATAAATACACGAATCCCCACTTATTCCGAGCTCCTAAGCAGATACTATCCTTCCATATTAAAGGATGCATACACATGTCTGTTACTGGACATCAATAAAATTCAAAAATCCTCTCACACTTCCTCTATTGATAAGGTCCAGAGCCTCATCTGGCAACAACATTAACACAACATAATCTCACTTCATTTCCCAAACAATGACAACCTGACTCAACTCTTCCTTCCCTCTAATGACACCTCACACAAAGTATATTCAGAACCCAATAAAATTCTCCTTAGAGACACACCGACAACGTCTTGGTTTAAGCGCCCTTCCACTCAACACAAAAAAACTATACTGGATCTTCACTTCTCTGATGAAATGCATCAAAAAGCAGACATAACTTGGTACCAAGTCAGCCACAAATAAACACATCCCGTATAAGCCAGTAGTATCGACTACCCTCTGGCGGCCCCTGGGGAAGAGTTGGTATCTGTGGGTTGTGTCCTTAGAACAGGGCTTAACAACTGGCCAGTTTTGAGCGCAAGTACTCGCGTCTGCTCAGGCACGTGCTCGCGCCTCGCGAGCAGTTGCAAGGTAGCAGAGTAGGGAGGGAGGGGAGGGAGGGGAAATGCGCGCGCACGTTTGAATGTGATCTCGCGTTCTTAGCAGATTTAACTAGCCATCTGAATGCTTTGAACATTTTACTACAAGGTAAAGATCTGATAATTATTCATTTGACAGATCGAATACGAGCTTTTAAAATGAAATTGACACTTTGGGTGAGTCAGCTGGAAACAGGAAACCTAGCTCATTTTCCTAAATTATCATCCATGCAAGATGTTCACAAAGACTGTGAACGTTATTCACATAGTTTAGTTGATCAGCGCTTTCAAGATCTGACAGTACTAGACAGTGATTTTGATCTGTTCTCTCCATATTCAGCGAATATTTAAAAGATTCGTTCTGAGATGCAGCAAGAAATTATTGACCTGCAGTGTGACAGAGAATACAGAGACATATTTCAGAACAAGAAAAACATTTTGGAATTCTACAGACACGTCCCTCAGGATAGATTTCCTCGTTTGCACAAACTGGTGGCTACAATAATATCAATGTTCGGTTCCACGTATGTTTGTGAACAACTGTTCTCTGCAATGAAATGTAACAAGACACGTCTGGGAAACGCATTGTCTGATAGAAATTTAATCTGCACTCTGCGCCTACATTGCACAAGAACAATTACTCCGAACATAGACGCAATTGTAAAGGGCAAAATGTACAAGATAACCGAGAATCCCACACTTCAGTGACACCTTTTATTGTGTAACAGTTCACAAATTAATGCGAATGTAGAGGCATACAACACTAAGCTAATAAAATTATGTGACACGTGTACATTCTCCTTTATTTGTTTCATTTGTTGCAGTAATAATTCGTGAGTGATATCCCTGCAGGTGGCCGCGGATTTACATTGACTGGCGGCAGCCGTTGTGTGCCCCACGTGACTCTCCCCACTGACCGCTCTGGTCCGGTAGTGGGGGTAGCGTGCTCGCGCTGCTCCGTGCTCGCGCCTGGCTGCTCACAGCTTGCTCCGCAAGCACGTATGTTGTGAAGTACTGCCTTAGAAGGTCTCTGCTTGGCGATATATATAAGCGGTCGCTGGCTCGGAGTGGGAGGCACGAAGTTTGGGAATTGGCGGTAGCGTCGCGACAAGTGGTGGTCACGAGGTCCGAGCAGTCGAAGCCATGAGCTACGCAAGGAGGGCTTGCACACAGCGAAGATAATGGAGTACTTCGCCGGAGTCAGCGTCGGATAGCAACAGTAGGCCGACATTCCGTCGGTCGGTTGGCAACATTTGTGTCGGACGACCGCTCGTGTCCTGGCTGTCCTCTTCTACCTGCCTTTCATCGGCACCACTCACTAACCACCGCGACGCACCGTGGAACCATACAGCTGCTTGCTGATAGGGGAGTTACATTCTGTAATCCTCGTGGTGATTTGTGTCATTGCCTACCTGCCCTCCTGATTATTTTCTACTTTGTACCTGACGCTCAGAGTTTTACTTGGTCAGCTCTTTGGTCGTAAGTATAGTATTATACTAAGGTACTAGTTGTCGTTTGAAAATGTGTTCCGCTTTATATTGCCTTTACTTTCTGGTTTATACTCGATCATAATGTTCTAATGAATCAGCTGCTGGTAGTAAATACAGCGGGGAAGAATTGTACTAAGGCATAGGTTGCCATTAACAAAACAGCGGCCTTCTGGTTAAATATAGATGTTAGCCGGTTCAAATCTTTGATCGTAATTGCATTAGCTATAACCTGAACAAACTGTTGTACTAAGCTGTGCATTGCTGTATTTGAACAACCGGGTCATTATTGCTGTATTTGTAGCTGGATCTTGTGGTTCCGCCGGGTGATTTCTCCTGTAATAAGTGTTCACAAGTAATGTTTTAAAACGAGGCTGCCTGTTTTGAAGTAAGCTGTATCATTGTCATAATTATTTCCTAATTTGTTTAACCTTTAAGCACAGCTGTGTATCTTAAACCCCAAACCTTTCGACATACGGCTTTCACATTAAAAGTTACGTCATCTGTTTGAGTAATTGAAACACTCTTGTCCTCAATGGTGATTATATAGTTTTCATGTGTTGCAGAAGGGCATTTAATAAGAGAAACTGTGTCCAGCGCGGTAGTAAATACCACTCTTTCACCTGATAACGGGCGGGCTGCAAGTCCGGTCGTCTTGTAATTATTGTCATGTTATTTGTTGTTTGATTTCTCTTGCAAAAGCTTATTCATTTCGCAAACTAGTTCATTTGAAATAAAAACAAAATTTATGATTATATATTTTTAAATAAGTACAGGGTGTTTCAAAAATGACCGGTATATTTGAAACGGCAATAAAAACTAAAGGAGCAGCGATAGAAATACACCGTTTGTTGCAATACACTTGGGACAACAGTACATTTTCAGGCGGACAAACTTTCGAAATTACAGTAGTTACAATTTTCAACAACAGATGGCGCTGCAAGTGATGTGAAAGATATAGAGACAACGCTGTCTGTGGGTGCGCCATTCTGTACGTCGTCTTTCTGCTGTAAGCGTGTGCTGTTCACAACGTGCAAGTGTGCTGTAGACAACATGGTTTATTCCTTAGAACAGAGGATTTTTCTGGTGTTGGAATTCCACCGCCTAGAACACAGTGTTGTTGCAACAAGACGAAGTTTTCAACGGAGGTTTAATGTAACCAAAGGACCGAAAAGCGATACAATAAAGGATCTGTTTGAAAAATTTCAACGGACTGGGAACGTGACGGATGAACGTGCTGGAAAGGTAGGGCGACCGCGTACAGCAACCATAGAGGGCAACGCGCAGCTAGTGCAGCAGGTGATCCAACAGCGGCCTCGGGTTTCCGTTCGCCGTGTTGCAGCTGCGGTCCAAATGACGCCAACGTCCACGTATCGTCTCACGCGCCAGAGTTTACACCTCTATCCATACAAAATTCAAACGCGGCAACCCCTCAGTGCCGCTACCATTGCTGCACGAGAGACATTTGCTAACGATATAGTGCACAGGATTGATGACGGCGATATGCATGTGGGCAGCATTTGGTTTACTGACGAAGCTTATTTTTACCGGGACGGCTTCGTCAATAAACAGAACTGGCGCATATGGGGAACCGAAAAGTCCCATGTGGCAGTCCCATCATCCCTGCACCCTCAAAAAGTACTGGTCTGGGCCGCCATTTCTTCCAAAGGAATCATTGGCCCATTTTTCTGATCCGAAACGATTACTGCATCACGCTATCTGACCGTTCTTCGTGAATTTGTGGCGGTACAAACTGCCTTAGACGACACTGCGAACACCTCATGGTTTATGCAAGATGATGCCCGGCCACATCGCACGGCCGACGTCTTTAATTTCCTGAATGAATATTTCGATGATCGTGTGATTGCTTTGGGCAATCCGAAACATACAGGAGGCGGCGTGGATTGGCCTCCCTATTCGCCAGACATGAACCCCTGTGACTTCTTTCTGTGGGGACACTTGAAAGACCAGGTGTACCGCCAGAATCCAGAAACAATTGAACAGCTGAAGCAGTACATCGCATCTGCATGTGAAGCCATTCCGCCAGACACGTTGTCAAAGGTTTCGGGTAATTCCATTCAGAGACTACGCCATATTATTGCTATGCATGGTGGATATGTGGAAAATATCGTACTATAGAATTTCCCAGACCGCAGCGCCATCTGTTGTTGAAAATTGTAACTACTGTAATTTCGAAAGTTTGTCTGCCTGAAAATGTACTGTTGTCCCAAGCATATTGCAACAAACGGTGTATTTCTATCGCTGCTCGTTTAGTTTTTATTGCCGTTTCAAATATACCGGTCATTTTTGAAACACCTGCTTAATACAGTCAAAACATATAACAAAATCTCAATTTTTTTCAGTCATGGAGATCTCTGTGCACATAACCTGGTTACAGAAGATCTTACCAGAAATAGAATAATTATAATCAATGAAGACAGTCACTACTTATATCATGAATCCCGCTATTGTAGTCCAACTTTCTCTGAATGTTTCACTTCATAAACGGTTTGATGTTACTAATATGATGTATGCTCCACAGCTTTCTTGGCTCAATATTTTCCATCTCAGACGTGATCACACGCACGATCCTCTCATTTCGCCCTGGGCCATTGACCTAGAGAGATGAACTTCTGGCACAGCGCATTTTGCTTATTAGATTGCCTTTGGGATTTCACTAACACTTTCTGACCCACTCTGTACTGCCATACTGTAGCCTTCCCATTGGTGTGTTCCTTCCTCTCTCTTGTGCCCAATTTTATATGCTTGATGGACAGAGATGTCACTTCTTCGTTTCTTAAAGACTTATGAGGTGGAAAATCCACCAGCTCGATGATCAGGTCTTTGGTAGGTCGCTTCCTCAACACAGTATTCAGCAGAAATTCCATAGCGCTGTGAGCAAGTTCCTTCATGAGATCTTGGAAATCCCTGGACACATGGTCTTGAGACCAGTACAACCTGCACAAATTACGTGGCTCAGCAAATCCTCGCTGTGGGGTTTGAGGGAGGATGATAAGTTGAGATGTATACAAGCCTCATTTGGTGCCACTTTAGCATTGTCATTCACCAGCAGGACCAAAATTGTGGTCAGTCATCTGAAATCACCTTATCTACGTGCCTGACTTTATTCAAGAGCAGCTCTGACAGGCATTTGACACTTTCTTAGCTGTAGCATTCCATAGTAAAGTCAGTCAGATTTTGATGTTAACTCAGTATCTACCAAAATATAGCAGAATCCACGTCTCGTCCTTGGACGGTGGGCCAGAAGATTGGTTGCAGCCAACTGTCGTAATTTTTATAGTACAATGGGAAAAGAGGCACCGGATTTGACGTGGAGGAGGGCTTTGCCTTATGGCCAGCTTTACTAGCGAATAAAACATTTTGGCTGCTATGATCCATATTATTAAAGTGATATGACGTTCACAGCTTCAGGAAACTTTTCTTTGGTCCAAAGTGAGTACTGCTTTTGTCTGTATACCATACTTCACTAACTCATCAACAGACTGATTTATCCAAACCTGGTGATGAAACAGAACCTCTTTTCCCAGTAAATAATGTTGCATAACTGAAGTCTACTCTTTGTCCCTACATTCATTCCTGAATCCAGGTTGGCAGGGTAATTGCCCTGTTCCTTTGTACTGTCTGCCAAAGAGGAGGACACATTATTTTCAAATACTATTTTCTTGTTGTGGTACATGCTAAAATCGTTTTCTACTGTATCTCAGTCCGTTCCCTCGACTGGACCTATCGGCAAGCGTGACACTGTATCTGCTATGATACTGGTAGTTCCTCTCACACTGATGATCGTAATTCTCAGTTCTTGAAGATACTATATCCACCGAGCAAGTCACCCATGAGTTGATTTCATGGTGAGAACGAATTGCAGCATTATCCCCTCCCTGGGGATACTCTAACATCTGAAGAGACTTCTGAAGGTTTCATTATCCTCTCCACAACTCCTGGCAAGAACCTGTTTGTAACTAGCTGGTAGCTGCAAGTAACAAAACCACATAAGTTTGGAAGAGCTGAATGGTGTATCAAGGAACTGAATCTCCATTAGAATGGCTTCCAAGAATTTCACTGGTATTCAGAAACCACTTCCCCCTAGGTTCCGACTTGATGTTATCTGCTGGTTGACTCTCTCCTGCACTACCCTGGACCTGTAACTGCCTAAGAAGCATCCTAAACTCCCTGTATGAAGTGCTCTACAGCACCATTTGTCGTGTTGTCGTCGGTGTTTCACCCTTGAAATATCTACACAGAAATTCCAGGCAGTACCGTAGTAGCCATGAACGAGACAAAGCTTGATCAAACTGTTCAGTCCAAGTCTTCGGATGGAAAGCATTACCATTGTCCATTAAGACTTGGAATACCCATACCCATCAGAACTACTTGTAGTCGAAGTGTTCATTCTCTTGTGACCTTGTTTGACAGATTGTTTCCAGATCATGTTCTCCGTCATACTCACCTGAGGAAGGAGAACATTCCAATCCATAGCATGTTCCTGGACTAGCATGGACTGGGTCACACACATGGCTATCAGAGAGCTATGCGCAATTATCATCAGCAGTCACGTCTCTTGGCTGCTGATCTTGAGCTATTCTATTGTTTCATACAATAAATTTCGATCTCCACTTGTTTCTAACCTATTTCTTCTTCCTCTTAATTTATCAAGCCTTCTACTCCTCCTTTCTCCTCTAATCACTGTTCTACTCAGATAATCTGTTACTGGGCTGCTCCAAATTAGGCCCAAGCTTCAAGCAAACATACCTCCTGCCTATTCAACATCTGTCTCGTCTCTTTCTGAGTCTTATTTGCTCCTTCACACTGCTTACCAATCTCTACTTTGTTTCTTTACTCTGTCTGTCGGTAGTTCTTTTGTATCTTCATTATGCTTAGTCAACATCTTATTTTTGTTCTAATGCATTTCATACACAAATTTGATTAATATTTAGAACTTCCCCTTTTCCCAAAGAGTTTTGCCGATGATTTTCTATGCTGATTCAATTGAACATTTCCAGTTGCATTAAAATTTGTTCTAGCGCTGCTTTCTGTTGTGGGTTGGCAGGAGAGCCAACACCGTGTTATTAGAGGAAGCCGAAAGGCACGCGTTTCAGCTGACGCAGGCTGGCGTGAGGTCTGGAACAGGACAAGGAAATTAGAATTTAGAAAAACGGACGTAGCTGGTGGAATACTTAACTTTAATCCATTAATGATGAGCGTCGCTCTTGACTGTACATTATTCACAATATCAATAGTAACTGAACATGGTGCTTTGCTAGGTCGTAGCAAATGACATAGCTGAAGGCTATGCTAACTATCGTCTCGGCAAATGAGAGCGTACTTTGTCAGTGAACCATCGCTAGCAAAGTCGGTTGTACAACTGGGGCGAGTGCTAGGAAGTGTCTGTAGACCTGCCGTGTGGCGGCGCTCGGTCTGCAATCACTGATAGTGGCGACACGCGGATCCGACGTATACTAACGGACCGCGGCCGATTTAAAGGCTACCACCTAGCAAGTGAGGTGTCTGGCGGTGATACCACACATTCTGCATCGGAAAATTTTGTGCGTTTCTGTATCGTCTTCATTTTCTGACGCTACGACGATTATTTCTTGCCTACACCGTCATGTCGTTACGCGATTCTCACTCTGTCATATGCGTCAGGAGCACCCCATTGCTCACTCACATCTATGCTTCCTACTGGGAACGACACCTGCTCTACAGCTACTGCCGTTTTCTCTCCACTATGTGCTGCCTCCGTGTTACCTGATTTACATCGCTTTCTAATATTCCGTTTACCCTACACAGTCTCCTTGTGCACATTCGTTTATATTTGAGTGTAAAATCAAAATCCTGTCGCTGCACTGCTACTCAACGCACCACCTAAAAGCACTGTATGATATTGCAGTGAATGTGTTCTTCTGAATTACGATGCAAAGTTGCTTTGGACATCCATGTACGTTCAAAGAAATTTTGCATCGTAATTCAGAATAACACAGGCGCTGCGGTATCGTAGACTGGTGTCCAAAATGGAAGCAACGAACGGAAATTTTGCAAGGTTGCGTCTATTTTGCTACAAAACAGTATAAACAGGTGATAGTGAAGTATAAACAAAGCAAAGGATGCAGAACATATCAACTACAACATGCACAACCATAACAAAAATGTTTTTCGTTTTTTTTTTTCAAGTTAACGGATTTGTACAATATTCTGACAACTGTTTAATGTTGTCAGTATGGGGCGTGGCCACTTTTGGCACCAATACAGGCGTGGTATCGACGGGACATGCTGACATGATGATGTCATCCATCTCATGTTGGGGCAATAACGCTCATTCTTCCTGCATAGCTGCTCACAAGTCTCGGAGAGTGGTTGGTGTATATTGACATGAGGCAACCCGTCCCCCTAGTTTATCCCAGATGTGCTCTATGGGATTTCCAAAAAAAAAAAAAAAAATTAACCGTCTGTGCTGTATGAGGTCGAGCATTATCGTCCGTTATTGCGAAGTCTGGACCCACAACGCCTCGCAACAACCGCGCATGAGATCTCAAGATCTCGTCACTGTCCCTGACAATTATTAAATCTTCCTGATTCATCCGTACAATTTCATGAAGAGGTGTTAAAGCGGTCAACATAATCCCTGCCCACACCATTAGGGATCCTCCTCGATATTTGCCACTTTCCACAATGTTTGTGTCCCGAAATCGTTTCCCACGTGCCCTCCAGATACGAATCCGACGATAATCACTCTCCAGATGGAATCGGGTTTCCTCTGTGAAAAGAACATTGGCCCACCGTGCGACCGTCCAGGTGGAATGTTGACGGCCCCACTTCAGACGTTCCCTTATGTGAAGACGCGTCGGAGGTGCACACACAGCAGGTCTCTGACAATAAAGTCCAGAGGATCTTGCGAGTTCAGATGCCAGTTGCCGTGCAGTACTAAGGCGAAACCCTCGTACCCTTACAGCGAAATAACGGTTCTCCCTTTCTGATGTCACGCGTGGTCGGCCCTGTCCTGGCCTCCAGGATACAGTTTCGGTTTCTATAAACTGTCACCTCATTGGAGAAACAACAGAACGATGCACATTAAGCCGTCGGGCCACATCAGTTTGCGACTTCCTGCTCCCTTTCTTCCTACGTCCCTCCTCAGCCGAGAAACTGTGGGCGTCTTCCCTGTGTTAAAATACACCATCTGTGGCTGTGTACAGAGCGATTGTTGATGTGGGACTACCCTGCAATCACTACTACGCTTGAAAGTAGCCCTGACGTCATTGTTGGCGTGGCTGGCCGTTGATCGGAATGCCGTCTTCCGTGCAGAACATGATTGTAACGACATTTGTTGTCATTTTGTATATCGTGAATCAGACACAGGACGGGGAAATAGCAGTTTGTTGCTTTAATTTAGGATACCAGTGTATTTATCCGCCGACGCCGTACAAGCGACGTCCAAGTAAGATGTCTCACCTGTACAGGAATATACGCAGCGGACGTGATGTAATATGTTTTAAACGCGTGATTGAAGACATACGGAAGTTTGGGTCTCGCCGTAAGTCGTGCACAGGTAGCCAAATGGTAAGGCGACCGCTCGTGATAAGTGGGAAACACGGATTCCCGGTCCGACACAAATTTTCGATGCTGTCATTCCATTCCACAGCTGATGGACGGCCATATTCTCAATGGCGAAAATATTTAATGAATAAACAATGTTGCAAGTGGGCCCGGGTTCGATTCCCGGCTGGGTTGGAGATTTTCTCCGCTCGTGAACTGGGTGTTGTGCTGACCTCATCATCATTTCATCCTCATTACCAGAGCGCAAGTCGCCCAATGTGGCGTCGACTGAAATAAGACTTGCACTTGGCGGACGAACTTCCCCGGACTAAAGAAACCAAACTTTTACAACGCTGGTCAACGACTGTAAAGAAATCAAAGTGTAACAAATCACACAAGAACAATATAATAAAAATGCTGAGAGGAAATATGATAAAACTGAATGCCGCAGACTTGTAAATTAATCTTTCCTGATCTAGGTGTTACCAAAGTCTCCATCCAAGCGAATTCTGATTAGTATCACTAATCTTTTGTGCCAGATGTAAACAATCAAATAAAAATAACTAAACGTGGATCTGCAAATGATCCCCCACTTTAATGCTGGAACTTCTTACTACTCACCAGAATATTACAATAGATTAAATCCTGTACAGGGTTGCCAGTTAATGTGAGACACCAACCAAGCTATAAGCCTTTTGACTGCAAAAGTGATCAGCACTGGCTGATCCACCCAGAGACAGATCGCTCCCCAAGAACTCAGGTATGTAACTGGTTCTGTCACAAAACTATTTGAACAATTTGATGAATATTACCATGGTAAATGAGTCCTGGGTGTTGATTCTTACATAAAGCATTAAAGTTCTAAGAACTGAAAGTGTTTCGTCTAACTACTGCATTCAAAGTCTTAGCCTATTACACCCCTATTTATTGCAATCATAGTTTGCAAGCACGTAAATAATCGAGGAAGCAATAACTATACAACAGTGTGAGCAATAAATTACAAAGCGAGCACTCACATCAGAAGTAAATTGGTTTGGCAATGTCTGAAGGGAACAAGTGGGTATGAAGTGACCATCATGTTAGATCATTCTAGAACATTCATAACAATGGGTGGGTGTTCAGTGATATGCCCGAACGCTCCTGAACGTCATATACAATCCATGGGATTCCTGACTAGTTGTTGAGTGACGGAACCCAATCAAATTTAAATGCAACGGACCGAAAAAGCCCCAAACTACTTTCCTTCCCGGTCAGTCTACAATGGCATCATAGTTGATGAGTTGGAGCATCGAATCCTACGTACGGCGAAGTGCGACCGCCGCCACACCTGAAAATCAGAATGTTCTCTTCTTCACGTCTCCAACGTGCGACCTTCTGCTTCTGTGTCTTCACGGTCAGTGTCCACTTCTACATTCTCTACCTTTCCTCTCTACTCTGACAACACCTACACAAAATAATACATCACCAATCAGAAAGGCTCTTTAAACATTGGGAAATGAGATATTTTTTAAAACCGCGCCCCATGCTCCATGAAGCAAATGTTTTATAAGTTATGTAATGGGATTTCTTCCAGCGCATACAGTTCTGTGAAAGCCGAGCTCCAAACTCTCACTTCTCAGTCATTATTTTACAATATTCAGTGGGCTTCCTTCTGGTCTTGCGAGACAGAGAGGTCTTCACTGAATTCACCATAACAGGGAGAAGAAAATAATGTTAAAAATAAACAGCCACCGAGCCTCCCACGAGAAAGCAGGGATGAAAATCTCCCGACCAGCCTGGCAACCTCTGTTTTTCTACGAAAGGGGTTTGCAGCGAAAAACAATATTCCAACCGTGTGTTCTTTGCGCACGTAGACAGACTCGTGAAAATCATTTATTCCGCACTGGCCAGACGCCCAACATGATAGTTATATTGGCTCCTTTTAGAAGGTCTGCGCGACCCTACAGCACGTGGTTGCGTCCGGTACAATCTAGACAGCACACACCACGCTAACGCAAGTCCAGAAAATACAGGGTACGACAGCTGCTTACGCGGCCAGTGTCCCGGTTATATGAAGCGGCCTATACTCTTCAGAGGCTTCTGGGACTTTCCGGCAGTGACCCTTGTTAACTCGTTCATGGAGGTCCCACCCAAGACTCGTACAACAAAAGAAGTGCAGGACTTCCAACTAGCAGGTCGGGGTGGTGGAGCGGTTCTAGGCGCTACAGTCTTGAACCGGGCGACCGCTACGGTCGCAGGTTCGATTCCTGCCTCGGGTATGGGTGTGTGTGATGTCCTTAGGTTAGTTAAGTTTAAGTAGTTCTAAGTTCTAGGGGACTGATGACCTTAGAAGTTAAGTCCCATAGTGCTCAGAGCCATTTGAACCATTTTTGAACTTCCAACTAACTACAGAGATAGGGGGAAATTACGAAGTGTGTTAGCGGCTGGATTTTCGCAATCGGTGACATCACTCATATTATCTGCAGCATACTAGTAGAAACATTATTCGGATTTTAATAAAATGAATCAAACGCAAGTATTTATAAGACGTACACTTCAACTGAACCCTTGTAAACTTAATTTGTCTTAACATAAAGATATTATGAATAAAGTCATTCCCATTTTTCCATCTGTCATTATGGCAGTAATTAGTGCGTAGGATGGTTCCTATTCAAAATAAACTTCAGCTGCATGTAAAAAAGGAAGACAAGTATCGTAGATTTTCCGGAGGAAGAAAGGGATATGGGAGAGGAATGGTGCAATGGCCGCCATTTCGAGGCCACAAGGGGTCGCTTAGATGAAGAAGATATAGAACCTTATGCACTAAATCAGCAATTTCCGTTGTAAACAGTAACTGCCCTGCTACACTGCCTTGGAGTACTCTCGAAACTGTCATTAAATCTATTTGGTTTTTGTTGTGTTCTGTCTGTATTAAAGCCTCGAATACAACCAAGAATCGGGTCCAATATTCAAAAAGATCGCATTCTCTTCACTGAATGGCACTGCAGGAATGTACACAATATCTTCTGGAAATAAAAGAACACTGCAACAGCCTGAGCACCACCGCATACATAGTCTAAGATTCCACAGAGACTATGCGAAAAAACTTGCTCCACTTCTAACCGTAATTTATCTGAGGTCACTGGGGCAACGAAATTTAAGTAGGGGTAAGAAAAAAACACATGTCATAGTCGTTTCCCAGAATGGTTATCCGACAAATGCTCATAATTATAAGCCAAAATCATTGCCTTCAGTGAGATTTACATTACATGTTTTACACTCACTTGTTATGACTTTTATGGAGAACGAAGATTCCCTCTATCAAAATCGAAATAATATGCGCGAAGAGAGATTTGGCGGAACTCAACTCGCCTTGTTACTCCTTCAGATTCAGAGCGCCGTAGGCAACGATGCTTTGGGAACGTTCTTTTATTTTCAGAAGGTATTCTGTGCATTCCCGCAATATCCCATATTGAAGACAATACGATCTTACCGAGTATTATGCCAGACTTGTGAGATGACGCTCTTCCCCAGCAAAAATATTGTCCTACATATCTCTTCATTTCCTGGGAGATACAGTAAATAACTAGAAAGTTAGTCAGTCAGTTTTTAGGAAGTCTACGACTTCGCCCTCCCGATTCGGTTCTGTAACCATCTGCTCGAAGTAATTTTCATACAGTACGTTCTGAACAGTCTTACGCAAATCCGAGTCTCTGGAAGCAGGCTTAATCGCACGACTCACGAATTCTTAAGCCAACAAGTTGAATTCTCTCCCAGCTATACTAGCATTGTCAATGAACTCGCTCTCTATGTTCTCCACCTTCTTTCTGAAACACTTGGACAGAACTGCTCTCGACGTAGTCTATAAAAGCATCTGGTTACCCTGTGCAACACACACATTTTATGCTTAATCTGACCGAAATTATTTCACATTCGCAATATAAAATAACCGTAGTAGACACTACAGAGCTCTTTACGGCCATCATTTGTCTCTTTCATATCTTTGCGATATGTGTTCTAATCCACATTAAGAATTTCGCTGTTATTCACTTCCGGTTCCAGTCAGATTTCTATTCCAAATACTAAGTACGTATTACTATATTTGATATGCAATACTAATGTTAAGAGGGATGCTCCTGGAGTTTACAAATACCACATCACATCTTCTTTACACTGACAGATAATTTCCAGTCGTTGCACCAGGTTGGTATTTTGACGAGATGTAACTGAGAGTTACTACAGTTACTCGTAGACAGCATCTAAAAATAGTCTAAGGTTTTTATGAATAACTCTTGTGATGAGGCATTCAACACTAATCGTGCTTTCTTCCAAACTCCCGCTGTAATTTCATCATTGTAAAAAATGAATAATAATAATAATAATAATAGAATTTTCAAAGTCAAATTATTTAGAGAATATCTGTCTGCTGATGACGCTCCAGAGGAATGTCATTGATACTGCTTGGAGAGATATCAGAATGGGAATTCCACAGTGTTCTGTCATGTGGCTGACTCCATGTAAATCATTTCCCATTTGATACGTAAGGAGG
This sequence comes from Schistocerca serialis cubense, assembly GCF_023864345.2. Classification (NCBI taxonomy): domain Eukaryota; kingdom Metazoa; phylum Arthropoda; class Insecta; order Orthoptera; family Acrididae; genus Schistocerca; species Schistocerca serialis. The sequence continues at coordinate 152,765,155 of NC_064640.1, forward strand.
GAAAAATTAGTTATTTCCGATGATTATAAAAGTGATATGTCAAGAGAAGTAAAGAAGCTTAAAATGAAAGTGTGACAAATAAAGTTTTCGGGGAAACCAGAATTACTATACTGAATAGAACGTTCTACATTGATGGGGTTGTAGAACTGAGGAACTATCTAGTGAATCTGATAAACAGTTTAGGTTTCATACGTAAGGTAACATATCTGGATATGTTATTTTTAAATAACACTGTTATTTTTAAATAACACTGTCTCACAAGTATTGATCACTTGTTGGTCAGATGCTCAATATGAGCATCTTGTACAAAATTCACCTTTTCCAGTTGACCTACCGTCAAAATCTCATAATGAAAACGTAACAGATTCCAATATTTATAGCCAGAGAGGGGTGAAAACGAAGACGTAGCACATGTACGGGTAACAGAGTAATACTACTAGTGTCAGAGGAATGCCAGAAGTCTGATTAAGCCCACAGCAGCTTCATCCGAAACGCCAGGACTGAGTGGCATACCTGTTGGGCAATGGCCTGTTAACACAATATGATTTTTTAGATATGATTGATGGAGTCCAGAAAACAGCACACTCTTTATTCTGAAACAGCAGAGATAACAGGGTCAACTGTGTATCCATTCTAAATTTCCTCTACTGAAATAACAGACGTGAATAATTAGAGGGTGACAATTATTGAACTATTTGAAAAAACCTGTAAATTAGATAGAAACTACGGCAAGCACACGCTTCATTCAACATATAAACGTCACTAAAGATATTCGGATTTCGTTTATGACATGTTCGATACGACTGCGATCATCGGCGATGATACGGCGGTGACGAATAGCAAAATTCTGCATGACCCGCTGAAGTGTCGGAACATCTATGCCGTTGATGACTTCCTGAATGGCTGTTTTCAGCTCAGCAATGGTTTTAGGGTTATTGCTGTACCTCTTGTCTTTAATATAGCCCCGCAAAAAGGAGTCGTATATGTTTAGATCCAGAGAATACAGCGGCCAATCGAACCCCATGCCAGTGGTCTCTGGTACCCCAGAGCCAGAATGCTGTCCCCATAGTGCTCCTCGAGAACATCAAATGCTCTCCTGCTTCGATGGGGTCAAGCTACGTCTTGAATGAACCACATCTTGTCGAAATCAGGATCACTTTGGATAATGGGGATGAAATCATCTTCCAAAACCTTCGCGTATCACTCACTGCGCTATAAAGGAATATCGCTGCGATTATTTCGTGACTGGACATTGCACACCACACAATCACCCGTTCAGGGTGAAGAGACTTCGCGTCGCGAAATGCGAATTCTCAGTCCCCCAAATGCGCCAATTTATTGACGAATACATCCAAATAAAATAGGGTTTCGTCGCTAAACCAAACCGTATTCACGTCAAAGTCCTGTTCGTCAGTTCTGTGGACAATAGTATTGTCTAAACACAACCGCTGTTCTGTGGCCCTGGGGCTTAATGTCTGATAGGTACGAATTTTCTATGAGAAGAGAGACTGGTCTTCAACAAAAATTTGTCACAATGTCTCCCAGTTGATTCCCAAACGTTGTGCCGCTCGTCTGATCGATTATCGATTTCCTGGGGCAGGTTTGAAGCACTGAGCGTCTCTTCTCGGCGTTTTCAGTCGTTTTCACCCTTTCTGGACCACCGACATTGTCAACACTGTCATCACGAACACTGCCCGCTCTCTCAAACTTGCAAATCAAATTCTTGATTGTTAGTACACTTGGACCGGTTGTCTTCAGCTTGAACTCGGTCGCAAACGTCATTTGAGACGCAGTTGGGCTGTTATTGCTCGCATTGTAGGCCTTCACAAGCACTATACGCTCGGGCATGCTTTACCGTGATATTTTCACGTGGAAATGGCCAACAGCTACAAGGCGCGTGCTCATGCGCTCACTAATTCCCATCATGCACCGCTGACAATCATGCAATCCGAACATCCTAACGCATACCTTTCAGAAATTATAACGATTTTGTTTCTTATAGTTCACTTACCGTCACCCTGTAAAAAGAATAGAATGAAAAAACATTAACACTTATATTTTATTTAGACGACTAGTTTCGATCTGGTGCACAGTTCATCTTCGCATATAAAACTGCGAAAAAAGAAGAAAGATGTTGTGTTGGCTGAAGAGCCAACAACGTGTTACTAGAGGAGGCCGAAATGCATGCGTTTAGAGGAAGGAAGAACTATACTGACGTGAGGTGTGGAACATGACAAGGAATAAGAATTCAGAAAGCGGACGTAATTAGTTTGATACTTAACTTTAATCTATTAACGATGAACGTCGCTCTTGACGGTACATGATTCACAATATTATCTGTTCAGAATTCATTCAAATTACTGAATATGGCGCCTTGCTAGGTCGTAGCAAATGACGTAGCTGAAGGCTATGCTAAACTGTCGTCTGCAATCACTGGTAGTGGCGACACGCGGGTCCAACTTATATTAACGGACCGCGGCCGATTTAAAGGCTACCACCCAGCAAGTGTGATGTTTGGCGGTGACACCACAAAAGACAAATTAATTATTAAATGTATTAATATTGGCACATATCCATTATAACATAATAAGAAAGCTTCATAATATTTCATATGTGTAAATGTCATACATTAAGTCGATATTCTTTTAGTTATAATTCAGTTAAATGAATTTCGCACATCAGGAATGTCTTTTTTCCTTATGTGAGTGCGCTGACATACGCAGATGTTACAACGTGTCTGACGACACAACTCTCCGTATAGCATCACCTGCAAATGTTCCCTAATTTACAGCTACGTATTCACTCTGCTGGAAAAATTTCGTTTAGCACACTGGCTATGACAATATTCATTATGTGATTCCTAAGTTTCTCCCGGCGTATTTGATAATCAAAATATCCACGGGTGTACTGCCGGGCTACATTGTCCAACGGGCACAATATTTCAGCGATCATACATGTCGCCATCATCAGGTGAACTGACGGACTGAGCTCCTGTGAACGTGCCGGTACGGAGATCCGTACGCTATGGCTGCTCAGGGGGAACTGGCTTCGGTCGCGGCGGCGGACGATTTAAATACCCTTCGCCCGCGGCGCACTCCCTCCGCCGTCCGCGTCCCGCGGTGGAACAGATTGCGACGGCGTCTGAGATGACGTCGGTGTGGTGGCTCTGTCCGCCGTGGTCGTCACAACTATACGTTTGCTCGATTTACTCTTGATTAACCCAATCGCTGGTTCCCAAGCCTTGCTAAGATTACAGCCACAGTCACGGTTTATGAAGTCGTCATTGGTGCGAATTTCCGTGGCCTCTCTAACTACGCTGTCCCAGTATCTCGACGTCTGTACCAGAATCCTCGTGCGTTCATACTCCATAGCGTGATTTTCCGACAAACAATGTTCAGCGACCGCCGACTTGCTCGGATACATCAGTCGAGAGTGCCTCTGGTGTTCACGGCATCGATCCTTGACAGTACGCATCGTCTGACCAATATACGACTTGCCACATTGACACGGAGTCTGGTACACGCCGACCTTCCTCAGACCGAGGTGATCTTTGGCGCTCCCCAGCAGTGCACGAGTTTTATTCGGAGGACAAAACACAGTTCCGACCCGGTGTTTCTTCAAAATGCGGGCGATTTTCCCTGAGAGTGCGCCTGTATATGGAATAAATGCAGTGCCTACCTCCTCCCTCGTGATTTCATCCATCTGCACAGGTTATCCTTAATATCGACGTACGTAACTGTGAACATAGTCACCCAGACGACCAACACATTTCTCCCATCGAGACACCAGGTTGCTGATACCGTCACTACAGTATTTTTGACTTTGTTGACGGAGCCACAACCTCACCTCTGCTTGCACCGCCTGAAGTCCTTAAAGATGTTCTTTAAATACTGGAAAGAAATGAAAATCGTATGGGGCTCAACGGGGCCTGGATGGAGAATGATCGATGACAGTGAACCCAAGGCGTAGGACTGTTGCAGATGTCACAGCGTTCGTGTGTGTTGTTAGCTGAAGGAGAGGGTGTTCCGTGTGTAGACTCTTCGAAACTCGATTGCAGCACACAGTTTCTCGCACAGACATAGTTTCCTTATACACGGCAAATTCGGAAGCATGACTTTTCTGCACCCTTTCATACTTACCGTGATCAAGTTATTCTTAAGATGTCTTGTCTTCAATCATCAAGTAAAATAATAGTTCTTTTCGGTAATACAATAGTTTTCTGCAACTACTGTTACAACAATTGTTATTTTACTTTTACTCTCTTAGGCGTACTGAAAATTAAGAAACTTTTCCACCTGTTTCACTTAACTGGGAAAACGTCATCAGTGCTAACACTGGAAATAATTTGAACAGGTAATAGTGTTTGGCAATTAGATTGCCATAGAGTGACAACGGGTTTGTTTATAGTTGTGATGATTTATATACGTTAATTAGAGTGTTTAGGGCTCATTTAATATATTTGATAACAGATGGTTCCTTCCCTCTTTGTCGGTAGAGGGTATTGTCGAAAGGAACTTGATACCACTTTAACGACTTGTTATTTTTGGCTTTTGGCAGTCTGCTACTCCTTTAATTGCATTTGATTATCATATGTCCTTCGCTTCAATTTTGTGAAACTTAAGGTCACGGGTAACTTCACACAAATTCTGTAGTGGCTGTGCTGGCCGTGCTGGCCGAACGGTTCTAGGCGCCACAGTCTGGAACAGCGTGACAGCTACGGTCGCAGGTTCGAATCCTGCCTCGGCCATGGATGTGTGTGTTGTCCTTAGGTTAGTTAGGTTCAAATAGTTCTCAGTTCTAGGGGACAGATGACCTCAGAAGTTAAGTCCCTTAGTGCTAAGAGCCATTTTGTAGTGGCTGTATTTGTTTTGTACTCGACCTGTATTACTATGTGTCTTTTGTTTTTCGAGAATCGAGTGGCTATGTACCACATCGAAAATACGAGTACAGCGTTTATACGTTTAATTTGTAAGCCTTTTGTATAAACGCTGCAATCGCGATGTTGACAATACTCACTAAAGACATAAAACGACGAAATACATCTGGCGAAAAACTTTCTTAAGGTGCTGTATGCTCATGTCACGAAAAATCACATTTTACTTATTACAGGAACAGTTGGAATTATGAAGAGTGCCGAAGCTTCAGTGCTCGGTGGGTAATTTATTTCAGAAATGAATAGAAGAAATGGACTACGCATAGAGAAAGAAAAACAGATTTGATAAACGGCGATAATGTTGGAAATTCTCTCATTAAATTCATTAAATATTGAATTTACAGTATTGTACGTGCAGGTAATATATTATGACTATGTTCAAAATGGTTCAAATGGCTCTGAGCACTATGGGACTTAACATCTGAGGTCATCAGTCCCCTAGACTTAGAACTACTTAAACCTAACTAACCTAAGGACATCACACACAGCCATGCCCGAGGCAGGATTCGAACCTGCGACCGTAGCAGCAGCGCGGTTCCGGACTGAAGCGCCTAGAACCGCACGGGCACACCGGCCGGCGACTATGTTCAAAAAGTTATTTTATTGTAGGTAGTGCATAGCATAACAGAATAGTCCGAGCGTCTTCTGCCTCGAAATGTATACTGGAAAACACGGAGTTGCGAGCAGTTCGAAATAATAATTGAGGAAAGAGGTAATTCATCGACGGTAGAAGGATGAGTGATGCACTAACTGCCAAACGAGAAATAGAAATCTACCGTAAATGCAGTGTTGAGTCAGGAACTGACAATGACTTAGCTGAGATAATAATCCATACTTTATCAAACAAAACCCACATTGCTGAGTTCCTTGTTGCATATATAACAGACGCATTATAAATTAAAACGCCTTCATGTTATATGAATTAGTAGGCTTCATGTGTCTTCTAACGTTTAAGCCTGTTTCTAAAACGCTCACCATTGCACCATTATATGTTTCAGACATTAATTAGAAACAAATCGCTGGTTCACGTAAATTCAGATATTTGCGAAATTGATTCCGTGTTAATATCATGAAAGGTAATCTTTCACAAATGAGGAAAAGTTTAAGTTACGTGATTTTAATCGACCTGAGCTGAACTGCGTTCGGTCACAAAGTGGCAGAATTAAATTAATTTTAGCAACACTTCGCCGTCTCCAAAGTTCGTGTAACTTCCTTTGGCTTCCTTGGTAAACTTCAGGGCTGGATGGAAACGCGAGATTAAATTTTTCATAACTTTATTTCCAGTCTTCTTAAACCAACAACCTTTGGCTATGATTGGCGAACTTCACAACTTCACGGAAAGAAACACCCGCATGAAAAATGAGTTACTTTTTCATTTTTGACATTAGCGCGATCTATATTTCTTCCATCAGCTTTGCCATCAACCACATGATGCACAGGGAGGCAAAAATACGAGTATCCCGAGAAGTATTTTCAGCAATTGTAACAACGTATTTATAAGTCACGTACAGTGCTCTACCGACGATAAAAGTCCTCATTTAAAATGCTTGTTGCGACCTAATTCTCCTGCTCGTTAACAGATGTATCTCTTCTCCTGTGAGACTTACAATCATTTACTGGGTCATTTTCATTTCAGTGACACTATACCAGTTTCGCAACGACTGTCGTAGTGAGCCAATGCGAATTTATTATTCCCTTCCATGTACAACAGTTAATTTGTCTTATGTTTTACACTGTCTTTATTGATTGATACCAGATAGGATAAAATGATAAGTGAAACTTTCATTGTGCAGCTGATACTGTCATAGGGAGGCAGATGGTTGTAAGATTAACCAACTGGCAATCATCTTTCATTGTGGTCTGGTACGGTGCAATTTCTTGGAAATGTGGGTAAATAAGTCTTCAGACTGGTTTAGTGCAGACAGTCACGGCTTACCCTTCGCCGCGAAACTAATGATGTCAAAGCAGCACTTGCATCCAACGTCCTCGATTATTTGGTGTCTGTGTTCCAGTCACCGGCATCTTGTACAGTCTTCGTTCTCTTTGGCTTTCTCGTACCATGGACGTTATTCCCTGATGTCTTAACACATGGTGTATCTTCCTGTCCCTTCCTCTAGTCACTATTTCCCAAATTTCCTTTTTTCACCGAGTTGGGGAGGACGTCCTCATTTCATATATCAGTCAAATAAGTTATCGTCGTCCTTCTGTAACGCCGCATAACAGACGCTTCGATTCACATCTTTTCCATTTTTCTCTCACTTCACGATTCACTTACCTACCATGTTCTACTCCAGATGTATATTCTCAGATGTTCTTTCTGATATTAAGCCCTTTATTTGATGGTAGGTGGCCTCTTTTAGCCTGTTTGCAACCTTTCCCTTGCTAGTCTGCTAGCCTGCTAGTCTTCATCTTACATCCTCTTTGCTTGGTCCGTCAGGCATAATGTTGCTTCCATGCCACAACGTAGCTCGCAGGTTTCATGTTAAGTTCATTGCTAATTTCATTTCTACTACGCATTACTTACTTGTACCTTTGGTATTCTGTGGCCATTTGACCATTCATTTCTTTCAAAAGGTACTGTAACTCTTACTGGTTTCACTGAGGAAGGCGAAGTCATCAGCAAATATTTTCATTCGTATCTTTTCACCCATAATTTTAATACCACACTTGAACCTCTCCCTATTCTACACTGTAGAACCAAAGAAACTGGTACACTTCCCAAATATCGTGTAGGGCCCCCGCGAGCACGCAGAAGTGCCGCAACACGACGTGGAATTGACTCGACTGATGTCTGAAGTAGTGCTGGAGGGAATAGACACCATGAATCCTGCAGTAGTGTCCATAAATCCTGAAGAATGCTAGAGGGTGGAGATCTCTTCTGAACAGCACGTTGCAAGGCATCCCAGACGTACTTTATAATGTTCATGTCTGGGAAGTTTCGTGGGCAGCGAAAGTGTTTAAACACTGAGGAGAGCTCCTGGAGCCACTCTGTAACAATTTCGGACGTGTGAGGTGTCGCATTGTCCTGCTGGAATTGCCGAAGTAAGTAGTAATTAACAATGGACATAAATGGATGGAGATGATCGGGCAGGATACTTACGTACGTTTCGTCTGTCAGTGTCGTGTCTGGACGTATCAGGGGTCCTATATCACTCTAACTGCACACACACCGCACTATTACAGAGCCTCCACCAGCTTGAACAGTTCTGTTGGTATGCAGGGTCAGTGGATTAATGAGGTTGTCTCTAAACCCGTACACGTCCATCTGCTCGATACAATTTGATACGAGACTCGTCTGACGAGGCAACATGTTTCCAGTCATCGACCGTCCAATGTCGGTGCTGGCGGGCCCAAGCGAGGCGTAAAGCTTTGTGCCGTGCTGTCATCAAGGGTACACGAGTGGGCCTTCAGCGCCGAGAGCCCTTGTCGATGATGTTCCGTTGAATGGTTCGCACGCTAACACTTTCTGATGGCCCAGCATTAAAATCTGCAGCAATTTATGGAAGGGTTGCACTTCTGTCACGTTGAACGATTCTCTTCAGTCGCCGTTGGTCCTGTTCTTGTAGGATCTTTTTCGGCCGCAGCGATGTCGGAGATTTGATGTTTTACCGGATTCCTGATATTCGCGGTACACTCGTGAAATTGTCGTAAGGGAAAATTCCCACTTCATCGCCACCTGGGAGATTCTGTGTCCCATGACTCGTGCGCTGAGTATGATACCACTTGCAAACTCACTTAAATCTTGATAACCTACCATTGTAGCAGCAGTAACCGATCTAACAGCTGCGCTATACACTTGTCGTCTTATGCAGGCGTTGCCGACCGCAGCGCCGTGTTCCGCCTGTTTACATATCTTCGTACATGTACACGCATGCCTATACCAGTTTCTTTGGCACTTCAGTGTAATTTATACTGCATAATCTGTGTAGAACTCTGTGTGAGTAATATAACCAGTGTTTAAATTATAGTTAACAGGCTACAATGGAATAAATAAATACTTCTTAATCTTACGGCATGAAAATTTGTTGTCATGGAAAACGCCAACTCCTCTGTGGTTGAAATTAATGTTGACATTGGGAACAAGTTACCTCGTCTATGTTAAACACTAACAACTCTCATATTAGTTGCGACTGATGTCACTCCACAGCATAAAACGGAATATTATCTGGTAGTGAACTTCCTGTGACACAACAGAGAAAATTACTTATCTGGGAGGAAAAAATCATTTACTTCACTGTCGAATCACGATACATAAATACACATTTCAACTTGAATCTAAGAATTCATCAGCTTAACAGTGACATATCTCCAAGGCGTCTTTCATTAACCTCAGTTATAATAAAAGCGCGCATCGAAATGAGTTTGCCTGCGTCTCGCCAAAATCTTTTGTAAGAGTCTCTATCTACCTCACGTACTCCCTTGTTGCCTAAGGCGCCCTTATTTCAACTCCAGATGGGCACCTTTCATGCTAAGGGGGGACAGTATTCGTAAATGCAGCTGAGCGCAGCGAAGACGAACATGGCTCATGATGAAGCGCATTACTGAAGGAGCCCTTTGAGGTAAATCAGCTTTGGATGTGGGATGAAGCCCTGCTGGTGAGACGGCCGGCTGGCGGAGTCACTATTGTCACTGCTGAACACCGCCACCGTAGCAACTTGTCGGTATTACCAACTTCCTGTTGGCTCTAAAGCTGATATTAACACGGGAGCAGACTGAGACACCCTGCTAAGGTGATATATGTCTACGCGAACGATTCATGGTAAATAGTTTCGATATCTTACCAGTGTCGTCGTAATCCACGTAACAGAAAGACAAGTGATAAATTCTGAGCTCAGTTCCCTAAAATCGAAGTAATCCACTGCGCGCAGCTGAGACTGCACAGATCCTTGGTTTTATCGTTGTTGTCCTGTAAGGAGAGGTACAGTGGAAGGAAGACACATCAGTGTCGAGAAATGTAGCAATCTTCTGGTTAGCATACAACAGTATGTTCGTGAACGCGGTCAGAAAATCGCAGAACATCATGATGATAATAATAATAATAATAATAGTAATAAAACATTATTCATTCTGGCAGGACGAAAATGTGAAGTGATGATACAGTACTCAGCAATAAGTAAAATGGGAAGTTATTTAAGCTAATTACTTATCTTCACTCTAACATTTTTAATTATATTCCTGCAGTATTTCATCAGTTATTCAGGTATCGTCACCGAGCGAGGTGGCGCAGTGGTTAGACACTGGACTCGCATTCGGGAGGACGACGGTTCAATCCCGCGTCCGGCCATCCTGATTTAGGTTTTCCGTGATTTCCCTAAATCACTCCAGGCAAATGCCGGGATGGTTCCTCTGAAAGGGCACGGCCGACTTCCTTCCACATCCTTCCCTAAACCGATGAGACCGATGACCACGCAGTCTGGTCTCCTTGCCCAAACCACCAACCAATCAGGTATCGTCGTAGCTTATTTTGAAAATCTTATTCCGGTACGTTCGTGAAGATTTTGCGGATCCATGAAGTAAAACTATAGCCTACACAAGCATCAAGAACATTCAGTTATATATTTAAAGGAAACAATTGAATCAAATGTAAATCAGTCATGGAAACCAGGAAGCAGTAATATTAATCTGTCCTAACTTAAGCGAAATGAAGTCTAGTTGATGAACAAAAGCTGAACAAAGCCAGAATAAGCACGAAGAGAGTAGTGCTCAATACATTTGCAAGTAATGTTTTGCAAACCGAACATTAAATATCGTAAGACATTTGCTCGTTCTTAAAATCAGTAAGCCGATCGAAATCACTTGTTCAGTCTTTCAGCGATCGATACTGATACCCATGTGGAAGAAGACAGAAATAATGTCGAATACTGTAATCGGTCTTCTGAAATTATTTCACCGTCGAACATTGTAATACGTTTCCTCCTTCCAGTCAAAGTACGGAAGTATAAATGGCGAACATTGAGATAAGTGATCGCGAAATTGAATATCAACTAAAAGTGCCCAACAGTGGAAGGACATCTGTATGAGATGAGATACGGGTGAAATTTGCAGGTCCGGATCTAGCAGGGGGCAATTCAGGGTGTCTTCGCCAAGGAGCGCCAAATTCATATTCTGGAAGAAAAAAACCTTGTTTCACAAAGCGCCTGGCATGCAGTCCACGTTAGTGTTTCGATTGTACGTATACTTTTGAAACGCATCCATGTTGCTTTTTGAACATTTTTGAACACATTCTAAGTTGACATCTGAACGAATTATAAGTTGGTTATTGAATGTGTGCATAGTGCACGTGATGTGTCTGCCAGGGGAATTCCTGCCGCATCTGGAAATAAATAACTTTCCCGCAGACAAAAGGGGCTGGGGCTATTTGAGCCGAGCTGAATAAACCCGAGTGGGTCAATGTTACCATTATTGGCGATACGCATAGATTCAGGGTATCAGAGTGGAAACAAACGACTAACAGGAATATAAAGTACGAAAGTTTTCATATTATATTCTCGGTGTACCCAAGAAATTTAAATTTTGCCAGAAAATTTTTGCCAGATCGCTACACTACTAAGGGCCAGTTGTACAGTCTCCGGTTAGCAGCCGCTTAATCCCATCCTCGGAATAGCGCGGAAAACGCGTTGTACGAACACATAATGACGCCTGGACGGAGAATAAACGCGGGATAACTGAACCGGTGATTCTGGCAGGGTTAGCGAAGTTAACAGGAGAATAAGTTTTAATATTGGCAGGAGTAGTTACAGAATTAGTGAGGATAAGATGGTTTGTTAGAACGAGTAAGGAGAAGGAACAGGGACATTATATAAATTATATACATAGAATATGACGAGTCCAAATTTATATAAAAATTTCGTACTAATACTTTTCGATCTCAAGCTTGAGAAACTGGATAATACGAATGAAATGAGAAACTATATCCTAACACAAAACATTTTGCTTGCAGTAGGCCTAACAGGCATTTGATATTGGTACTTCGTGAATTATTCTCTGCCGTGTAATTTATGTAAATGAGGTGCATAAAAATGACCATTAGTGCCAAAACACCTTCGCTTATTTGGCGTGTGTTACAATTGATGTTATATTAGAAAGGCCTATTTCATTTTATCTAGCAGACAGTGACAAAGTAGACGTAATTTTATCGAGAAACCGCACCAGTCATAGGTACTATTCGTGTTAACAGCGTTTTCGGTATTAGACAACGATATTTTGATTTTTCATGTAGCAAAACGTTTGACGAACTTTGATGGGGTAATAGAGTCTTTCGCAGAAAGGAAAGCATGCCGTGTAAAGCAAGATTAAAGGGAAAAAGTGCTAGGACCTAAAGACTGAACATGTGCACTGCTTTGCTTTTATGTTCCCTATAATTAATTTTGTGTCACACAGAAGAGAAGGTTATTAGCTAATAGACAATAGAGAGTGCAAATTTATGAATAGTTATATTCTCTCTGTCACAAGCAATCCCACCCAGTAGTAACTGTCATTTTTCAGGGCTGTAGGATGCCTACCGGTCGACTGAGCGCAGGAGAGGCATCACAGGACATTTTTATTTCCACTGCTCTGAATGCAGGTTTGATGTATTCCATTACAAAATATGCACGTTTGAATTCCACAGAGCGAAATACAGTGACGTGCAATAGAAGAATGCTGTGAGAAGAGGCGTGGCACTGCACTTTGGCAAATTTAAGACCAAATAACATGTCCTACTTTTCCTAAAACATATATGTTTATGTATCAAATTCTTCAGAAACATGTGCGCTTCTAGATCAACCACTTTCAAGTTTTTGCCCCGGTTCGGAAATACCGTAGATCCGGGCTGGACATTCGACAGAGATTATGTGAAAGAAAGTGCTCCCATTATTGCAGCAGTTTGTCTTAGGTCACAGGAGCGACGAAAGGAACTAAGCGATGGTAAAAATGTTGGGTGTTTCCTGGTTTCAAAGTTTGTCAGACAGATGCACGTAATACGAACCTATCTGGATACCGTCAATCTGCTATAAAATTATGGAACGCGTTTCTTTTACACATTGTGGCATTTATGAAGAGAAAAACATCTCCTCAATAATAATGAACGTCTTTTCGGTAAACACAGATGTCGCATAATACACCTCGCTGTGTTCGCCCATGAAATGCAGATCGCCGTAGCCAAATGTAACCTGGTTGATGCCATTGTCGTTTAGCAAAGAAAATACGAGATTTCCTGGAATAAGAGGAGATTTCTAACTGGTCTCAGAATTTCCATGAAAATAGAGTTCAACATGCTCCTAAAGGCACGAATCTAGTGGATAGCGTTGGAGAATCTGTGAGATTGTTCGCAGGAAAGGATACTGTCTATTGTAAGCTTACAACCAGAGACCGAGCGAGGTGACGCAGTGGTTGGCACACTGGAATCGAATTTGGGAGGACGATTGTTCAAACCAGCGCCCGGCCATCTAGATTTAGGTTTCCCGTGATTTCCCTAAATCGCTCCAGGCAAATGCCGATATAGTTCCTTTGAAGAGGCGCGGCCGATTTCCTTCCCCATATTTGACCCAATCCGTGCTTGTGTGCCGTCTCTAATGATCTCGATGTGGACGGGACGTTAAACACAATCTTCCTTTCTTCTTCCTTCACAACCACAGAGAACGATGGTGACATGTAGAAAAACCTGCGATGGATATATAATGGGTGCAGAGACTGGCAGTTGACAATGAACGTAAACAAATGTAGCATTTACAGGTAAACTGGTGAAGAGACCATTTACTGTTTGATTACGCTACAGACGAAGAATAAACGAAAAAAGTAAGAACTTTAATAACACGAAGGAGCAACAGTCCGAAACAACATAAATTAGAACTACGAAAGTAAATAAACTGAAGGAAAAGCAGATGTTCGACTGAGATTCGTTCGATTCATGTTACAGAAAAGTAACCCAGTCAGAATGAAAGTGGCTTACAAAACATTTGTGGGATCGGTTCTATAATATCAGTACACAGCCTGGGACATTTATCAGTTCGAATTGGTAGAAGAGATAGAGAAGATCTAAGTAAGAGCGGCATGATTTGTTACATCAGAACGCAAATGCCCAACAGTTGCAGACCATGCAAGATAGGCGTTGTGTAGCACAGTGAGCTTTGGAAAGCGTGCGTTCGAAGAGGCGGACAACATGTTACTTCGTCTCACATATGTCTCGCGAAAATAGCACAACGAAAAAACCAAAGAAAATAATGCTATTACATCCTCATTCATTCTTACCATAAACCATTCACGAATCTAACAGGGAAGGTGGGAAATTAAAATTATACCAGAAGTAACCTCCACTACACACCATAAAATAGCTTGCGATATACAGTTGTAGACATCGATTTAGATAGTAGGCGTCTACAATGTATTACAAATCCATCATCGAAGGTACGATTTTGTGTTGAAAAGTGCCGGCATTGGTAAACCAAAGACTGAAAATATTTCTATTCCTCTAACTGGCATGTAGGAATGAGAATACAAACCTCTTCAGGCGTCTGACTGTATCGGTTACAATTATGTAAAAGTGAAGGATTCGTTAAATGAACTTGGAATGGTTAGAGCCAAACAAATTGAAAACACAATCTAAGGGATCGTTAGTAACATGCATACGAATCATAGTCTAGCCTTATTCCTGGAAGTGTGCAGATGTGTGAGTCAGACACTCGTTTCGTTAGCTGTACGTAAGTTCGGTTTCTTAAAGTTTGCTTTTCCATTGTCCAAAACGACAAAGAGTGTTGAATAGATATTACTGGCAATACCAAAACATGAAATTGAGTGATTCAGATGTACTTTGTTTAAAGTAAACGACGGTAAGCACGGACTAATTGCTGTATTTGAGCGTGGATACTAAGTATGTAGATCCAGGCGCGCGAACCAAGTTAGTACGTATTACAGAGTGGCTCCCCCCCCCCCCCCTCCACCACCATTAGAGATTCGAGTCCTCCCTCGGGCATGAGTGTGTTGTCCTTAGCGTAAGTTAGTTTAAGTTAGATTAAGTAGTGCGTAAGCTTATAGACAGATGACCCCAGCAGCTGGGTCCAGTAAGACCTCACGACAAATTAAATCACTTAACAGAGTGTCTAGGGTAGGTTGCTGTGCGAGGTTATTCTCTGCTGGAGATGGGTGTGAGAGCAACTGAAGAAGACAGCTCCTCGATACGAGAAGCCCTATATTGCTGTTCATTTACATTCTTTCAGTTTTAGATGCTGCTATTGTCGATCCCTGGCGAGAGTGGCAAATACTGAGTCGGTTCAAAATGGTTCAAATGGCTCTGAGCACTATGGGACTTAACTTCTGAGATCATCAGCCCCTAGAAATTAGAACTACTTAAACCTAACTAACCTAAGGACATCACACACATCCATGCCCGAGGAAGGATTCGAACCTGCGACCGTAGCGGTCGCGTGGTTCCATACTGCGGCGCCTAGAACCACTCGGCCACTCCGGCCGGCCCTGTGGCTGTGGTCCGTGACATTACACTTCCTTCCCCTCAGAAAAATCCGGTCCTCCGGATTCCTGTCTGTGAACTGGCTGCAACATAATCACTGATATATTAACAATTATTTACGCTTTGTGTCCTCCGCTTCTTACTTGATCATTTACACTTCCTTCGCTGTTTCACTAGCGTTTGGCACACACACTGAGTTTTTGGTTCATGATTGGTGCAATCCATTGTCATTAACTTCACTGTTATTTAGCAACATTTGGATCCAGTACAAGGAAGGCCGTGGGTAGCAGGGTAGCTCTATATCACTTCGATCTGATTTGCTCTTATCTCCTCAACCGATATCTTCCTCCAGAAGTTTACACTACGAATTTACTGTTTATCGTTAACGACGTAGGGTGGGCTAAGCCTCTCCTTACCTTATGGGGAACAAAACTGTGCCACGTGAACTAAATGGTACGTGCACTGCCCTATTGGTGATGCTGGCCTGTGAAATCTTTGCTGTTTGTTCACTATCATTTTCACATTATTTTTGAACCTTCGCAATTTAGAAAATTTAATTAAAACTGTAATAAATAAACTTTGCGGTTGGCGCACTATCCTTTTGCACCGTATTTTTGTACCTTCTCAATTCAGAAAATTTATTTACAATAATAATAAATCCATGATAACCTCACTTTATTCGCGCTTGCAAGACATGATGACTGGGAAATCTGTCCCAAGTTACATAACGTATTACCCTTCACACTCAGTAATTCTATTTTAATTGCTCTCACCATACGAGATTTATCTATAAGTATCACTCCAAGGGCTGTCAAACAACACGGGCTCGATTAAACGAACTCTTAAGCTCCACCTGTGCTGTACGGTAATGCTGTAATTTTCCCAGCTGCAGGTGGTATACCAGCGTTACGTGTGGTGCTCAATAATTCTATAAATGTCCTTAATTCTTCCCCGGCTACAGGGGTATACCAGGCCCTAATGTGCTGTATACAGGGTAGTCAGAAACAGTCTGAAAAGCCTGTAAAGGTGTTTCTGGGTGGGTTGTGCCGATAAATAGCTGTTAAGAAAAATATTCGACGGGTTGCACCATTGCCGAGTTCATTAGCACTGAAGTTAGCTAATTAGGCGTTACGCGCCCAAAATGAAGCGGCCCGCCATATACAATTAGTGACAGTTGTTCTCATAGCGTGTATGGCAGCATAACGGACTACTCAGCCTCTGCCTCGGGTTAGATCCTTACTACTGCCCCGTTTCCAATTTTTGTATCACTCTATTGTTCGGTTTTAGGCAACCAAATGAAGAGCACATTGGGCGAGACCGTCTCTGACGGGCTGCTTGGATTTGCGTTGCAATGGCCTGATTGACTAACTACAACTCTAATTAACTCGGAAAAGGCTTAACGTATCGATTTTTTTCTTAGTAAATATTTCGCGTCACAACCTACCCTACAACACCCTTACAAGTTTATCAGACTGTTTCTGACCACCCTGTACAATAAAATTTTTTATTAGTTTGATTCCAAAAAAATTCCTGATATTTGGTAGATTTTCCTGCTACGTCATATCCTTCGCTTATTCGGCTGTTGTTGGTAGATCTACCGCTGCCATGGTCATTGCTTCTCGAGGAATCTGGAGCGATTTAATTAACGACGTCACGGATTGTAAGGTATCTAGTGTTCTTTTCGTACCTAAGGACTTTTGCCGATTTGAGACAATGTCACATGACGTGAAGACAGTAAAATCTGATCAACTATTGTCTTCGGGACTTCTTATTCTTGTTCGGATTCATTGGCCCTGTACCACAGGTTAAACTAATCAAACTAAGTAGTACCTGTAAACAATTTTTTTGGGGGGGTCGCATTTTCCCTGGTTACATCTCCTCATAGTCTTGACTTAGACTCTGTAGCCATGACTTTAAATCTAACGTGGTACTTACCTTTAATTACTGATATATGTGTTACTCTTATCGTTATTAATCACTCTAAAACATTTACACAGAAAAATTCCTACTTAAATAAGAACCTTATGGCCATTCCGGCGTATCCTCAAAAACTTACCGAAGTTTATGGGGTCCTCCAAAGCTTCCTACGCCTAAGCTAACAGTAATCTCCGCACTGGCTTGAGTAATGCCTTTTTCAGTGCCAATCCAGCGCTCTACATCGTGCAACTTTGTGCACAGAGCGGAATTTCGTGGTAAATTGCACTGTGTGAATGTTACAAGAATTAATTGTTCCGCTCTTTGTCCCTTTATGAGCACTGCAAACGGTATGCAGCTACAACATTATGGCACAATAGGGAAAGATCAAACCCACGAATGAAAATTAAAATCTAAGCTACTACTTACGTATGTTATTGCTGTCCAAGACGATTTTTCGGCATTCTGTCTTCCATCCGCTCCTTCTTACAGCATTTTTCGTTCCAGGTATTTTTTCCATCGATCAGTCTTCTTTTCGATACAAAGAAGGTAGGAAGAAAAGGATTTAACGTCCCGTTGAGTACGACACGACAAACGGAGAGTAGGCTAGAACTGTGGAAGAATGAGAATGGACATTGGCCCTGTACTTTTCAAACTTTTCAAAGTTTCTTCCCTGAATGTACTTCAGGTGCTTTAGCAATACCAAGGAAATCCTAAACAATGCTGGCCGCTTTGGGATTTGAATGGTCATACTGCTGCACAGTACACAACATCAGACGTTGTGAGATAACACTGTCAGTCTGTAAATTGATATTCTAGGATGAAAAGTAAAAAATGAAATAATCACTGTATCGTAGAACGCTAGTAGTGGGCTAATAATATACTTTCTAACATGGATGAAGGTACTTATAAAAACAACTGAATGCAAATGCCATTTACCCTCTGATTTTAGGGTGCACTGATTTGGAAGTCTCGTTATCGGTGACGTTCAGACAAGATCCCGCGCTTACTGTGAATCTTTCGACAACGTAATAGCTACTTCAAAAGTCCATAGGATAACCCGTTAAATGTCACGTTCCAAACAATTTTAGCAATTTAGGACATAAAATGCTGCTTTTCGTACGCAAATATAACCACACGATTATACTGGAAAGAGCTAAAAAGGCAAATGGAAACGTCTGTTAAATTTTCAGAGGAAAGATATAGTTTAAAAAAGCCGCAGATTGGCTGATACAGAGTACATACAGAGAACAACAGTAAATGCGTACAAGCCGGCAATATGACCGTTAAACGTAACAGTATACGATTCCATTGCGTGACATCCACAACGAGAAAACTAGAAGTCAGAAGTACATGTAACTCTATCGGAAAGATAAGCCTTGAATCACAGTGTTAGTGCAGGTTGAAAGTATTCTTGTTAAAACAATACCTCACATAGAAAGGCCTTTCACACAGGCCAGAGAACAGGACCATCGAAAACGTGAACAATACAATGAAGACTCACAAAAGAACGGAGGAAATAAAACAATGAGTACGAGAAACAAGTACTAAGGTAGTGTGAAATGGTGTGTCAAAGTATTACGAATGGAGGCCAATAGAAAGAAAGACGATGAGATCTCAGATGCGTAATTAAAAGTCAAAATGTATGTGATCAGTGTCTTACTAGATTCCCCTAAAAGCCAGAAGGGGTGAATTGTCTAGAAAGTGAGTGACGATATGTAAAGAGCTGGGTAACCTATGGAATATATTTGAAGTACATAGTTGTTCTCCTGTCTGGTACAATAGAATAAACAGCATTTTAAGCAAAGAATAAACAAAATTTTTAGAAAAACTAAAGCTGTTAATGTTTAATTCACGTTTTATTCGATAATTGCTGATTTGTAATTTCACGCAGAGGGTTGTCGCTGTAAAAATAAAGGCAACAATAGACACATATCACAGAGCGATAGAAAACGCGATGTCCTCTTTAAACAGGTAAAATAAGAAAAAAAAGTAAAAACAAAAATATATCAAACATCGGCTTCAGTACTTGGTCGAACTTATAAAAAAGATGTTTCCGGTCTTCATAAACAGTTTTCGTAGTAATCCATAATAACAGGAAGCTCTCACCTTTGATCATGATGAAGAACATGCCATTAAATTCAAAATAACAACAATAATTACACAAATATTTTATGGTTATTCATGTAAACCGTACTTGTATCAAAAGTAATTGCTTTGGTTACATTAAAGAGCAGAAGTAACGAGATCAACTAACTACTATTACCTATAAAATGCATTTTATGTTATATAGGGATATGAAATGCACAATGGACTAACAGTGAATGATGTTCCGTACACACAAACAAAACAACAAAGAGCAGTCTTCGGCTTCCAGTTTCTGTCTTACGCATTCATTTTTGCCAGGAATCCTACCACTGACTACTTCATTTATGTAATGGCCAAAATTACTGAACCGTAGTTCTGGTAGAGCCCGATTCTAGATGTAATACTTATAACACAATGGTGTTGCTGGAAATCGGAATAAATATTGCGCTGCAGACGCAGGAGCCCTTTTAATTAACATCTATGAGCTTTTTGGAACAGTCAACAGATTGTGTAGAAGAAACTTTTTCTGAGAAGAAATCCTAATTATATCAGCGAGGGAGCACCCACACTTAATACTTTAACTATTAGCTCACAAAAGAGGATCAAGACTCCGGTTTTAATTACTGTGTGAAGCTGCCAATTTTAATAAAAGTTTTGTTTCGAAAGGTGCGTGTCAACATAAAAGAATGTACTTCCACGAATGATCTAGTACCCATCAACTGGCTATATTTTACGTAACAGGTAATATGTGATGAACAAAGAGATGCAGAATTACATCCCTTGAGTTTATCACACCATTGTGTTTGGCATATTTGGACAAAACTGTCACCCAGAAAACGTACACCAAACAAATTTGGCCAGAAAAGATTTGGCCTTTGTACAGGGGACGCTAAAGCAAACACTGGATAGTTTGCCTTCGTTATTAAATGAGATATTTGGCTAAAATACAATTAACCGTTAAAAGTGAGAAAGATATTTGACTATACTAAGGATAAGAAATGTACGATGGAATATTAATTCACATGTCTATGATCTGCAGAAAGGGCGCCCATACGGTGGGTGTTTGCTGGGGCGAACGGAGAGGGGGGGGGGGGGGGAGGTGGTCGTTTAAACCTGTAGTATGGAGTATTTTTAATATTTTGGAAGACGATGGCGACTTGTAAGTAGCCATAAAAAGTTCCAATTCCCGTTAAAAACCTGCGTTATGCCAACTTTAAATCATTTTTTTAGAAAGAAAAACACGTGACTGCACTAAATTTTCCCTTTCCCTTAGAGCTAGGGGTGTGTGGAAGCCCTCGCCCCAGGGTATGGTGTCATATCTTAAGTGCAAGAGACGAAAGTTTTGTAGGATCACAAAACAGCTACCTTAATCTTTACAAGGCTTCTGAATGATGAAATGAAACTAATTCTAAAAATGGCTCTGAGCACTATGGGACTTAACATCTATGGTCATCAGTCCCCTAGAACTTAGAACTACTTAAACCTAATTAACCTAAGGACATCACACACATCCATGCCTGAGGCAGGATTCGAACCTGCGAACGTAGCGGTCACGCGGTTCCAGACTGAAGCGCCTAGAATCACTCGGTCGCAGCGGCCGGCAAACTAATTCTCAGCACAGTGATAGGACCTAGCCATACTTTCACGTGAGCCAGGAAAATTTCAAGCAATTTATTGCGTTACGGGGAAAATATGTCATTAACTTTAATATGTCAAATGAAAAATGCACTTCTTTTTATCTATATCTACAAAACATTATAATGAGTAAGCAATATATTCTCCATAAAGATTTTGAGCTAAGTGTTATGTAATAATCAGTTCAAGAAGACAAGAAAAAAAGAAAAGAAACAGCAGAAAGAAAACTTCGTTGCTAACACCATGGTGAAGTTAAACAGACCGGGAAAGTTAGCACTAAAAAATTGCTAGGCCTCAGGCACAAGAGTAGGCTATCAGAAATCGTAAATTAGAAAAGAAGTTACAAACCTTAAATGCTTCAGACAACCTTTGACAGAGATTGCTCCAAATAGTGTAATGGAGCTTTTATATTTCAGAAAATCCGAGAGTTAAACAATTTTATTAGCACAGGTTACAATTTTAATGGTAACAAATGGTCTCAACCTTCTACCAATAATACAAATAATTCAGTCCCTCGACAATAGAAATCGGCTCCTTGGTCGCGGAGCCAGTGAAGGATTGCTGTGTCAACACCCTCATACTTCGAAAATCTGCAATTGCTGCAAATCAACTCATCGATTGCCTAGGCATTTTCGCCTGTGGTCGATGTCGATGACCGTCCTTCCCGATCACTATCACCCGGTCTGTCTGACCTTGGTCAAATTTTTGGCGCTATTTTACTACCGCCGGACCCAATGTTGCATTTGCTCCATATGATATCAGAATTTCATCGTGAATATGTTTGCAGTTCACATGTTTCGGATACAAGAATCATACTGTCCTGCGTACTTTAACTTCGCAGTACGTGTCGAGTTGCCGCGCCATTTCACTCGTAAACTGTTGTACACCTACACTGAAGCGCCAAAGAAACTGATATAGGCATTCGTATTCAAATACAGAGATATGTAAACGGGAAGAATACGGCGCTGCGGTTGGCAACGCCGATATAAGACAACACGTGTCTGGCACAGTTCTTTGTTCCGTTATTGCTGCTACAATGGAAGGTTATCAAGATTTAAGTGAGTTTGAACGTGATGCTATAGTTGACGGTCAAGTGATGGAATGCAGCATCTCCGAGGTAGCTATGAAGTGGGAATTTTCCCGTACGACCATTTCACGTGTGTACCGTGAATATCAGGAATCCGGTGAAAAGTCAAATCTCCGACTTCGCTGCGTCAGGAAAAAGATCCTGCAAGACTCAGCAGCATTAGTGGCAGAACAACTGAGAGAAAATTTGGAATACATTTCACATAAATTTTCTCAGCATGTCATAGTCTTAGGTGGAGATTTCAATTTACCAGATATAGACTGGGACACTCAGATGTTTAGGACGGGTGGTAGGGACAGAGCATCGAGTGACACTATACTGAGTGCACTATCCGAAAATTACCTCGAGCAATTAAACAGAGAACCGACTCGTGGAGATAACATCTTGGACCTACTGATAACAAACAGACCTGAACTTTTCGACTCTGTAAGTGCAGAACAGGGAATCAGTGATCATAAGGCCGTTGCAGCATCCTTGAATATGGAAGTTAATAGGAATATAAAAAAAGGGATGAAGGTTTATCTGTTTAGCAAGAGTAATAGAAGTCAGATTTCAGACTACTTGACAGATCAAAACGAAAATTTCTTTTCCGACACTGACAATGTTGAGTGTTTATGGAAAACGTTCAGGGCAATCGTAAAATGCGTTTTAGACAGGTACGTGCCGAGTAAAACTGTGAGGGACGGGAAAAACCCACAGTGGTTCAACAACAAAGTTAGGAAACTACTGCGAAAGCAAAGAGAACTTCACTCTAAGGTTAAACGCAGCAAAACCTCTCAGACAAACAGAAGCTAAACGATGTCAAAGTTAGCGTAAGGAGGGCTATGCGTGAAGCGTTCAGTGAATTCGAAAGTAAAATTCTACGTACCGACTTGACAGAATATCCTAGGAAGTTCTGGTCTTACGTTAAATCAGTATGTGGCTCGAAACAGCATATCAAGACACTCCGGGATGATGATGGCATTGAAACAGAGGATTACACGCTTAAAGCTGAAATACTAAATACCTTTATCCAAAGCTGTTTTACAGAGGATGACCGCACTGCACTTCCTTCTCTAAATCCTCGCACAAACGAAAAAATGGCAGACATCGAAATAAGTATCCATGGAATAGAAAAGCAACTGAAATCACTCAACAGAGGAAAGTCCACTGGACCTGACGGGATACCAATTCGATTCTACACAGAGTACGCGAAAGAACTTGCCCTCCTTCTAACAGCCGTGTACCGCAAGTCTCTAGAGGAACGGAAGGTTCCAAATGATTGGAAAAGAGCACAAGTAGTCCCAGTCTTCAAGGAGGGTCGTCGAGCAGATACGCAAAACTATAGACCTATATCTCTGACGTCGATCTGTTGTAGAATTTTAGAACATGTTTTTTGCTCGAGTATCATGTCGTTTTTGGAAACCCAGAATCTACTCTGTAGGAATCAACATGGATTCCGGAAACAGCGATCGTGTGAGACCCAGCTCTCTTTATTTGTTAATGAGACCCAGAAAATATTAGATACAGGCTCCCAGGTAGATGCTATTTTCCTTGACTTCCGGAAGGCGTTCGATACAGTTCCGCACTGTCGCCTGATAAACAAAGTAAGAGCCTATGGAATAATAGACCAGCTGTGTGGCTGGATTGAAGATTTTTTAGCAAACAGAACACAGCATGTTATTCTCAATGGAGAGACGTCTACAGACGTTAAAGTAACCTCTGGCGTGCCACAGGGGAGTGTTATGGGACCATTGCTTTTCACAATATATATAAATGACGTAGTAGATGGTGTCGGAAGTCCCATGCGGCTTTTCGCGGATGATGCTGTAGTATACAGAGAAGTTGCAGCATTAGAAAATTGCAGGGAAATGCAGGAAGGTCTGTAGCGGATAGGCACTTTGTGCAGGGAGTGGCAACTGACCCTTAACATAGACAAATGTAATGTATTGCGGATACATAGAAAGAAGGATCCTTTATTGTATGATTATATGATAGCGGAACAAACACTGGTAGCAGTTACCTCTGTAAAATATCTGGGAGTATGCGTGCGGAACGATTTGAAGTGGAATGATCATATTAAATTAATTGTTGGTAAGGCGGGTACCAGGTTGAGATTCATTGGGAGAGTCCTTAGAAAATGTAGTCCATCAACAAAGGAGGTGGCTAACAAAACACTCGTTCGACCTATACTTGAGTATTGCTCATCAGTGTGGGATCCGTACCAGATCGGGTTGACGGAGGAGATAGAGAAGATCCAAAGAAGAGCGGCGCGTTTCGTCACAGGGTTATTTGGTAACCGTGATAGTGTTACGGAGATGTTTAGCAAACTCAAGAGGCAGACTCTGCAAGAGAGGCGCTCTGCATCGCAGTGTAGCTTGCTCGCCAGGTTTCGAGAGGGTGCGTTTCTGGATCGGGTATCGAATGTATTGCTTCCCCCTACTTATACCTCCCGAGGATATCACGAATGTAAAATTTGAGAGATTCGAGCGCGCACGGAGGCTTTCAGACAGTCGTTCTTCCCGCGAACCATACGCGACTGGAACAGAGAAGGGAGGTCATGACAGTGGCACGTAAAGTGCCCTCCGCCACACACCGTTGGGTGGCTTGCGGAGTGTAAATGTAGATGTAGATGTAGAAGAACGGGACCTACGATGACTGAAGGGAATCGTTCAACGTGACAGATGTGCAACCCTTCCGCAAATTGCTGCAGATGTCAATCAGCAAGTGTCAGCGTGCAAAGCATTCACCGAAACATCATCGATATGGGCTTTCGGAGCCGAAGGCCCACTCGTGTACCCTTGATGACTGCAAGCCTCGCCTGGATTCGTCGACACCAACATTTGACTGTTGATGAGTGGAAACATGTTGCCCGGTTGGACGATAGTCGTTTCAAATTATATCGAGCGAATGGACGTGAACGGGTATGGAGACAACCCCCATGAATTCGTGGACCCTGCATGTCAGTAGGGAACTTTTCAAACTAGTGAAGGCTCTGTAATGGAGTGGGGCGTGTGTTGTCGGAGTGGTATGAGACCCCTGATACGTCTAGGCAGGACTCTTATTGGTGACATTGAGTCGGCGCGGCTACTTTCGTCCATTACCTACACCTACCAGTGAACTCGTTGCAGCAGATCGCTGGCAGGAAAGCCGACAGAAACTTACAGTACTGCAACTCGCACCAGGCTGCATACAACGTAACTATTAAAGGAATCGGGAAAGGGTCTTAATTTTCAATGAAAGGTAGAAAAGTTGGCTAAATTTCGGTATAATCTGAACCTTGATATGTATACGTTCACTGCCAAGCCAGTGCTAATCTTAACACAGTCATGCACAAAGCCTTTCATTCATGTTAGCAAGTTTATGGTAACGTATTTCCCAAAATCTGAACAGCTACTAAGTACGGATTGTTCTTAAATGAAAATGCTCGCCATACCAATAAGTTTATCGGTGTCTAATGCAATCAAGATTTTAGTCGCCAATCTGCTCGATATGCCAAGTGGAATTACTGTGTTTTCTCACAAGCAAAATTACTTAAAAAATCTGTACTTTCTAGAAAACAGATTCAGAATAAATGTGCCTTGACTTTAAAACACTGTCGAAACAGGCAGCACAATTAAAACCAGCAAATTATAACTTCCCTCGGAGCTCATCCTACACGCAATCGTACCATCGAAAGGCTGGGGTCCGAGTCCTTAGACTAATGAAGCATTCTAAATCTGCAAGAGAAAAGATGTGCAAAGAATCCTAAGCTCTGAGTGGTGGGTTTTCTTTAAGCCCCATAGAAAACATTATTCTCCCGCTTTAGTCCGCGCTTTTCATTGCTATCCAGTTAACAAATAACACCCTTTAAAGTGTACTTTCTCCAGAAATATTTAAGATTTTGATATTTTGTTTATACTTCACGTTATCACCTATTTTCATTTGCACTCGAATTAGCTTCCCTTTTACCATTAACTTACTTAACATATTATAACACAAAATTCCCCATCGTCTGCATTCACTCTGTCTTAAAACTTTCTCACACTAATTCATACGGCGTTCATCAGTAGAAAAACTATCTCCATATTTACTTTAGACCACATTTAGGCATCATTCACATTACTACAAGCATATACAAAACTGTACAAATATAAATCAGCAAAAAAGCATTCATGAAATGAACTGAACAATTCAGAAAAACATTCTCTTGACCTGTCTCTTGAATGTCTCTGTGCAGTACTGGACTCTGGTGGTCAATATTCTTAACTGCAGCATAGTTTTTTCTGTTTAGTCCTGTCCACTACTGTCCTCTAGCAGATGAAAATTAGGCAGGCCGGGGTGGCCGAGCGGTTATAGGCGCTACAGTCTGGAACCACGCGGCCACTACGGTTGCGGGTTCGAATCCTGCCTCGGGCATGGATGTGTGTGATGTCCTTAGGTTAGTTAGGTTTAAGTAGTTCTAAATTCTAGGGGACTGATGACCTCAGAAGTTAAGCCCCATAGTGCTCAGAGCCATGAAAATTAGAACTACATACTCGATTCAACCCGCTTCAGCACATCTGTCACCGTGCAAGCATGTGTCATTCTCCCGATACACAGGCTCTAGATAGGAGCGATATAAGGCACCACGCCTCGACACGTACTTAAGCATCTTGTCTGATCACCTACATCCATTCATGTCCATTCGACGGACTTGAGCAATTCCGGCAAGACAATGCGACACTCCTCACGTCCAGAATTGCTACTACAGAGTGGCTCCGGGAACACTATTCTGAGTTAAAAAACTTCAGCTGCTCACCAAATTCCCCAGACATGAACATTATTGAGCACATTTGGGATCGCTTTCAACTTGCAGTTCGGAAGAGATCTCCACACCCCGGTACTCTTACGTATATATGGACAGTCCTGCAGGGTTGTGGTGCCAGTTCCCTCCAGCACTACTTCAGACATAAGGCGAGTCCATGCCAGGTCTTGTTGCGGCACTTCGACATGCTCGCGGGGCCCTACACGACATTACGCAGGTGAACCAGTTGGTTTGGCTCTTCATTGTATTAACCGCACCGCAGCGAAACTGTGTCTGCTAGAAAATCAGAAGATGTACGCTCTCCTGTCAATGCATCGCTGTTATTAGTCAATTGTTGTAGAGTGGAACGACTTGTGTGACTTTAAAAGCACCCAATATCTAGTGCCGGCCCTGCAAACAGTTCTAATCTGCCAGCAAGATTCAAATCAGCGCACACGCGGCTACGCAATGAGAATTCATTCTTAATGTAATACTCAATTTTTTAGTTTCCCTGGTGTATATACGTGCTTAGTGGAATTACGATCATTGCTGCAGTATTAGCAAGTACTACGATTACTGTCAGTAAGATAGAAAGTCCGCGTGATATAGATGTACAGGAAGTCAGTCTCAAATTCTATGTACGACTATGTTCATAAAAGAGATTTCTATTTGTTTCGAAGTTCGCTAAATCTGATAACCAAGTGTCTATTTGAGAATCTAGAACCAGAACAGACCTTTTCATCAGTCACCAAAGGTGAGATATCCACAGCTGAACTAAAACTGTGTTACCTACTAGATGTTTCGCCATACTTAAATACGGAATGAGTGTAGAAAGAAAGGACAAAGTCCTTCCAGAAAAATCCACTCGAGATGAAATAGGATGAGACTGCGATGGAGCATGAAAATGGATTGCTAAGAACTTGTCACTTATGATTAATCCATACTCTGGTGATACGGACGGCCCATTAGGCCAGAACCGAAAAGATCAAAATGGGTGACAGCATGGAAAGGCAACTAGGGGAGGAAGGAGGCGTGAAGTAAATTTATTTCAAAAGTGTATTTTGTAGCGTTCTATTTTGAAACTTAGGAATTGAAGTGTTTCATTCCTCTTCAGCATAGATTTTATCATGCAGGTTGTATCATAATTAACAGCGAAAAACACGGGGGCATGCTAAAAAATACGTGAATGTTCTTAAGGTTTTTTAAAATAAAACAGACTTTATTAACAGTTTGCACCTATATTGTTACTATCTGCACCTCCCTGCTGCTAGAGGGCTCCAAATTGTAGCGTGTAACGTGATAGGGTCGTCAGCTGCGTGTTGGATACAGCTCTCGCAGAACTGTCTATTAAAAATAAATCGTGCGTTTGACATCTTGCGCCCGTTGCCAACTGTAGTTTCTTAAGGATAATCGCATTTTCTATTTGACCGCAACATTCCACCACGCTATCTTGCTCGGATACCTGCAGCATTGCTTGAGACAATCCGCCCATGCCGTGGAGATAACATCGTGTAGCGCAGCAGTCGGCGAGAATGGAATCATTTAGTCTCCATGGAATCCTATGCCATGTAGTGTGCTGTTTGGCCGTATTTATAGTGACACAGAGGGCGCAGTGGACGGAGAAACTAGCCGGATTGACAACGGTGTCCAGAATATGTTGGCAAATATTTTCAGAGACGTACAAACGGCCAAGATGGCTATATGCGGTGGCGGTCAGGTACGTGTACTTCACCAGGGTAGGAAATTTTAGTTCTCACGCATCCTTCAGCTGCAGGTGACGCACCAGATCAAAGTTTGGTGATTGATCTTTCCTGTGGCTCACACAGTTAAAATCACCACTAATTATCAACTGGGTTGGGTTGCGGGGTAACAAGTAGATGATGTCTTGTTTAAAGAAGTAATGGGGCCCCTTAGGGATATGGCAGCAAGAGAGGGGAAGAAAACCAATGTGCACTCCGTGTGCATACCGGGGGGAGTCATTCCAGATGTGGAAAGGGTCCTTCCGGATGCCATGAAGAGTACAGGGTGCACCCATCTGCAGGTGGTCGCTCATGTCGGCACCAATGATGTGTGTCGCTATGGATCCGAGGAAATCCTCTCTGGCTTCCGGCGGCTATCTGATTTGGTGAACACTGCCAGTCTCGCTAGCGGGATGAAAGCAGAGCTCACCATCTGCAGCATCGTCGACGGGACTGACTGCGGACCTTTGGTACAGAGCCGAGGAGAGTCTGAATCAGAGGCTGAGACGGTTCTGCGACCGTGTGGGCTGCAGATTCCTCGACTTGCGCCATAGGGTGGTGGAGTTTCGGGTTCCGCTGAATAGGTCAGGAGTCCACTACACGCAACAAGCGGCTACACGGGTAACAAGGGTTGTGTGGCGTGGGCTGGGCGGTTTTATAGGTTAGATGGCCTTGGGCAAGTACAGAAAGGGCAGCAGCCTCAACGGGTGCAGGGCAAAGTCAGGACATGCGGGGACCAAGCAGCAATCGGTATTGTAATTGTAAACTGTCGAAGCTGCGTTGGTAAAGTACGGGATCTTCAAGCGCTGATAGAAAGCACCGAAGCCGAAATCGTTATAGGTACAGAAAGCTGGTTGAAGCCAGAGACAAATTCTGCCGAAATTTTTACAAAGGTACGGACGGTGTTTAGAAAGGATAGATTGCATGCAACCGGTGGAGGAGTGTTCGTCGCTGTTAGTAGTAGTTTATCCTGTAGTGAAATAGAAGTGGATAGTTCCTGTGAATTATTATGGGTGGAGGTTACACTCAACAACCGAGCTAGGTTAATAATTGGCTCCTTTTACCGACCTCCCGACTCAGCAGCATTAGTGGCAGAACAACTGAGAGAAAATTTGGAATACATTTCACATACATTTTCTCAGCATGTCATAGTCTTAGGTGGAGATTTCAATTTACCAGATATAGACTGGGACACTCAGATGTTTAGGACGGGTGGTAGGGACAGAGCATCGAGTGACACTATACTGAGTGCACTATCCGAAAATTACCTCGAGCAATTAAACAGAGAACCGACTCGTGGAGATAACATCTTGGACCTACTGATAACAAACAGACCTGAACTTTTCGACTCTGTAAGTGCAGAACAGGGAATCAGTGATCATAAGGCCGTTGCAGCATCCTTGAATATGGAAGTTAATAGGAATATAAAAAAAGGGATGAAGGTTTATCTGTTTAGCAAGAGTAATAGAAGTCAGATTTCAGACTACTTGACAGATCAAAACGAAAATTTCTTTTCCGACACTGACAATGTTGAGTGTTTATGGAGAACGTTCAGGGCAATCGTAAAATGCGTTTTAGACAGGTACGTGCCGAGTAAAACTGTGAGGGACGGGAAAAACCCACAGTGGTTCAACAACAAAGTTAGGAAACTACTGCGAAAGCAAAGAGAACTTCACTCTAAGGTTAAACGCAGCAAAACCTCTCAGACAAACAGAAGCTAAACGATGTCAAAGTTAGCGTAAGGAGGGCTATGCGTGAAGCGTTCAGTGAATTCGAAAGTAAAATTCTACGTACCGACTTGACAGAATATCCTAGGAAGTTCTGGTCTTACGTTAAATCAGTATGTGGCTCGAAACAGCATATCAAGACACTCCGGGATGATGATGGCATTGAAACAGAGGATGACACGCTTAAAGCTGAAATACTAAATACCTTTATCCAAAGCTGTTTTACAGAGGATGACCGCACTGCACTTCCTTCTGTAAATCCTCGCACAAACGAAAAAATGTCTGACATCTAAATAAGTGTCCATGGAATAGAAAAGCAACTGAAATCACTCAACAGAGGAAAGTCCACTGGACCTGACGGGATACCAATTCGATTCTACACAGAGTACGCGAAAGAACTTGCCCTCCTTCTAACAGCCGTGTACCGCAAGTCTCTAGAGGAACGGAAGGTTCCAAATGATTGGAAAAGAGCACAAGTAGTCCCAGTCTTCAAGGAGGGTCGTCGAGCAGATGCGCAAAACTATAGACCTATATCTCTGACGTCGATCTGTTGTAGAATTTTAGAACATGTTTTTTGCTCGAGTATCATGTCGTTTTGGAAATCCAGAATCCACTCTGTAGGAATCAACATGGATTCCGGAAACAGCGATCGTGTGAGACCCAGCTCGCTTTATTTGTTCGTGAGAGCCAGAAAATATTAGATACAGGCTCCCAGGTAGATGCTATTTATCTTGAATTCTGGAAGGCGTTCGATACATTTCCGCACTGTCGCCTGATAAACAAAGTAAGAGCCTACGGAATATCAGACCAGCTGTGTGGCTGGATTGAAGAGTTTTTAGCAAACAGAAGACAGCATGTTGTTATCAATGGAGAGGGAAGTGTTATGGGACCATTGCTTTTCACAATATATATAAATGACGTAGTAGATGGTGTCGGAAGTCCCATGCGGCTTTTCGCGGATGATGCTGTAGTATACAGAGAAGTTGCAGCATTAGAAAATTGTAGCGAAATGCAGAAATATCTGCAGCGGATAGGCACTTGGTGCAGGGAGTGGCAATTGACCCTTAACATAGACAAATGTAATGTATTGCGAATACATAGAAAGAAGGATCCTTTATTGTATGATTATATGATAGTGGAACAAACACTGGTAGTAGTTACTTCTGTAAAATATCAGGGAGTATGCGTGCGGAACGATTTGAAGTGGAATGAACATATAAAATTAATTGTTGGTAAGGCGCGTACCAGGTTGAGATTCATTGGGAGAGTCCTTAGAAAATGTAGTCCATCAACAAAGTAGGTTGCTTACAAAACACTCATCCGACCTATACTTGAGTATTGCTCATCGGTGTGGGATCCGTACCAGATCGGGTTGATGGAGGAGATAGAGAAGATCCAAAGAAGAGCGGCGCGTTTCGTCACTGGGTTATTTGGTAACCGTGATAACGTTACGGAGATGTTTAACAAACTCAAGTGGCAGACTCTGCAAGAGAGGCGCTCTGCATCGCGGTGTAGCTTGCTCGCCAGGTTTCGAGAGGGTGCGTTTCTGGATGACGTACCGAATTTATTGCTTCCCCCTACTTATACCTCCCGAGGAGATCACGATTGTAAAATTAGAGAGATTAGAGTGCGCACGGCGGCTTTCAGACAGTCGTTCTTCCCGCGAACCATACGCGACTGGAACAGGAAATGGAGGTTTTTGCCCTCCGCCACACACCGCTGTGTGGCTTGCGGAGTATAGATGTAGATGTAGATGTAGATGAAGTTAGATCTTTCTGATTTTAGGGTCGTTGCAGATGGAGCATAGATATTGACGAGGGTGACGTCAAAAATTTGGCAAGCTATGCCTCTACCGGAGTCCAACATTTCCATATTGCTCACTGGGATTCCGTCTCGTGATAGAATGGCGAGCCATTCATGTGATGTAAAAATCGACGCAATTGCGAGTTTTTTATTCACATTGTAAAATATAAGTGTATATGGAAGAAAATCAGTTAATTGAACAATAAAATATCGTTCATTTCAAGAAGGTACGTGTTATTATACACCCAGCGATATACTTCTACTGTGATTTACTAATAAACACCAGCTTGAGAACAGTTCCGACGGGAGCCTTCGGTGCTAGTGAAATAGTTCGATGTTTCCTTCGGGCAAGAAGTCACTTCATGGATCATTCAAATCCACAATAGTACCTGGATAATTCTCAGAACTGAAAGCAATCTGATTGCTATGCAACAGAGCCCCGAAGAATACAGGGTGATTCAAAAAGAATACCACAACTTTAAAAATGTATATTTAATGAAAGAAACATAATATAACCTTGTGTTATACATCATTACAAAGAGTATTTAAAAAGGTTTTTTTTTCACTCAAAAACAAGTTCAGAGATGTTCAATATGGCCCCCTCCAGACACACGAGCAATATCAACGCGATACTCCAACTCGTTCCACACTCTCTGTAGCATATCAGGCGTAACAGTTTGGATAGCTGCTGTTATTTCTCGTTTCAAATCATCAATGGTGGCTGGGAGAGGTGGCCGAAACACCATATCCTTAACATACCCCCATAAGAAAAAATCGCAGGGGGTATGATCAGAGCTTCTTGGAGGCCAGTGACGAAGTGCTCTGTCACGGGCTGCCTGGCGGCCGATCCATCGCCTCGGGTAGTTGACGTTCAGGTTTCATAACTAACCTTTTTCGTAGGACTCTCCATACAGTTGATTGTGGAATTTGCAGCTCTCTGCTAGCTCTGCGAGTCGATTTTCCTGGGCTGCGAACAAATGCTTGCTGGATGCGTGCTACATTTTCATCACTCGTTCTCGGCCGTCCAGAACTTTTCCCTTTGCACAAACACCCATTCTCTGTAAACTGTTTATACCAACGTTTAATACACCACCTATCAGGAGGTTTAACACCATACTTCGTTCGAAATGCACGCTGAACAACCGTCGTCGATTCACTTCTGCCGTACTCAATAACACAAAAAGTTTTCTCTTGAGCGGTCGCCATCTTAGCATTAACTGACGTTCACGCCTAGTCAACAGCGCCTCAAGCAAACAAATGTACAACTAAATGAAACTTTATAGCTCCCTTAATTCGCCGACAGATAGTGCTTAGCTCTGCCTTTTGTCGTTGCAGAGTTTTAAATTCCTAAAGTTGTGGTATTCTTTTTGAATCACCCTGTATTTCTCCGTACTTTGGTTATCACTTTCAGCTCAACACGGTACCTGCAGCATCTGGAGCAGATTTCTACAACAGCGGAAGCCCGTAATCGCTATCAGTTTCACACATCGCCCTGTGTACGCTGTATGTATTTACCCTCAACAGTGAACATACAGTTACTCACACACATAGAAAGACAATACTAGGTGGTGTGGGGAAACATTTCAGTATAAAGGCCCTGTAGAGCTAAACAGTAGTTAGCCTAGTAGTAGTAGTGGTAAACTCAAAAGTTTTTCTTTTTTTTCACGCGTACGCCGCGGTGTTTACGATTGTTGAAAATCCTGATACATGAAAACTTAAGATAGACACTTCCTGTAATAGAACTATATCAGCTTCGGACACATAGATAAACTGCCGTAGCATTGCTAATTTTAAAACTGTCCTAACTCTTTTGATGTTCAGGGACTCATGGTCGTCAGAGAAGTGTGGGTGTTGGGAAGCGTAGGAAGCCCATTCCATCTCACCGTCGGACTTCGAACCTACATCCGCAGGTTTTGTACCAGGTTTTGCGCTGACTTTACTTTTTGATTTACTTCCAGCCACGGAGTCATTTGATTTAACTTTATTTTGCCGTCTCACAGACGTTCGAAGTGTCATAGAAGACGGCGGAGTCGGCGAGTCATGGCTGTAAGCAGTATGTGAAAGTCCTTGCTTCGGAACTGGTGACGGCAAATCCGAAGACGCGGCTTCAGTAGGCTCACCGTGTTTGTTTGGAGCCTCACTGGCTGTTAGCATACAGCTTTCCGGTTCCTCGCGTTGTTTGGAAGCAGTTCCGAGGTGGCGGGTGTTTATGTTATGCTCTACACCGCGTGCATCATCCGCTGTGTGTACGATTTGCGGTTGACTGACTGCCGCCTCTTGTGTGTTGACCACCTGTGGCGAGTCAAGAAGCGGCATCGGAACGGATTGCTGTAAACACTTGACTGCTGTCGTATTGACAGTTTCTGCGTCGGGAGTTTCAATGTGAATTGGGCGGGTCGTAACTGAGCCATCCGACATATGCGTGTCCTGTGTGGAGCCCCGTGACTCCGCGTCATGGGTTTGAATTTGTACGACCTGGTCACCGGAGGAGGAGGAGGATATTAGTGTTTAACGTCCCGTCGACAACGAGGTCATTAGAGACGGAGTGCAAGCTCGGGTGAGGGAAGGAAATCGGCCGTGCCCTTTCAAAGGAACCATCCCAGCATTTGCCTGAAGCGATTTAGGGAAATCACGAAAAACCTAAATCCGGATGGCCGGAGACGGGATTGAACCGTCGTCCTCCCGAATGGTTCAAATGGCTCTGAGCACTATGGGACTCAACTGCTGTGGTCATAAGTCCCCTAGAACTTAGAACTACTTAAACCTAACTAACCTAAGGACAGCACACAACACCCAGCCATCACGAGGCAGAGAAAATCCCTGACCCCGCCGGGAATCGAACCCGGGAACCCGGGCGTGGGAAGCGAGAACGCTACCGCACGACCACGAGATGCGGGCGTCCTCCCGAATGCTGGTCACCGGAACCACTACCGTCACTAGTACGGCGTCGTTTGTTACCGACAGATAATGCAACACCGGCAGCTAAGGGGTGACTGGCTACGTGTTTCTGGGGTAAAGGTGGGAAGGTGCCGTTATCGAGATCGTTGTCCTCTGACACAGATGCACTTGGTTGGGAGTCAATCACAGAAGGCGTCTGATTTTGAGTTAGGACATAAACCAATGTTAAACTCTGTCGTTGTCGCAGATTGTTTCGAAGTACGACAACGCGCCGTGGGCAATCATCTCGTAAATGACCACTCGTGTTACAGATAAAACAAGTTCCTACTTGTCCATCGTAAATGACATGAGCCTTATAACCACAGACCATTATATAGGATGGGATATCGACTTTAACGGCCATGTCAACTGAGCGAACCCCTCTACAACATTGGAGTTTGTGACGGCTCGACCATTTTTCGTTTCTAATCTGTCGGATGTCAGCGTATTTGGCGAGGATATCTCTAAGAAAACAATTCTCAGCTTCAGATGGCAAATTGAACACTCGTACTTGTTTATAGTCAATGTCAGCGTTAGTTATTGAAACTGTGCTCACCTACTGATCACGATGTCGGAACTCTGCTTGAAACGCCCCCTTTTGAACAATTATACATGACTGTGCTTAAAATGACACACAATATTTTTAGCGCAACGCAATCTGACTTTCAAAACTCCCTACAAAAGAATTGCCCTGACTAACATTAACCTATACCTTTCACAAATCACTTACCTCACAAAAATCTTCGTTACTCAAGCTACTGCAATGCAGCGAGCGCCACTACTACCAGCTAAATAAAAGATTCAAACTACTGAAGGCACTAACTACTGATAGGCATAGTTAGCAAATGAAAGATTGTAATAGAGAACAAACAATGTATTTACCTTAATAGTGTTGAAAAATCATAATATACATAGCAGTTCATGACATCCAGTCTTACAAATTTCAAAACTCTCCCTTTTCTCTCCCCACATCACCCACTGCTGGCGGCTCACCTCCATCTGCGCAACGCTACGCGCTGTTCACAGCAAACTGCCCAACACTACAATGGCGAATATTACAACAATGCAAACCAGCCACAGACTGCACACGGCACAGCCAGTGATTTTCATAAAGAGCGCTACGTGGCGTTGCCAATAAAAAAACTAGACAGCCTACTTACATGCTTTCCCACCAGTATTCACCAAAATTTTCTCCAGTAGTATCTGGCCTACAAACTTCACAAAGAAACAGTATTCCGCCATGTCATAATGTTCTGTGGGGACCTGGTCGGACGTGATGCCAATAATATCTACTATCCAGTCATGGATTTCTAGAGAATTCGGTTGCACATTATTGGAAGATTTCTCAAATGCGGAACACAGGGTATTCTTACGGGTACACTGGGAGCCATAACTGCAGTATATGAGCGGACGAGACCGTTGTGAGTGAATGAAGAAGCTTGTGTACGACAGTAGTGAAGAAGCACTGAGAATATCACAGGTCACAATCCAAGAATTTCTATAAACACGGCTTGCGACGCTACGACTATGCGGAAGTAGCGACAGGTCCGGTCGCTGTCGCGTCCCAAGTGGAGCTTGTCCACTGAGCTACCGGGGCCGGACACGCTGTAAGTAAGTGATAACGGTAGTAACAATTGTCATGGAGAATGTTCCACACGGTTGTCAGGCTTACCCTGTACTGGCGAGCCAGCTGCCTGGTACTGACATGGCGGTCGCCTTCCACAATGTTAATCACATTTTCCTCCAAGTCTGGTGCCCAAACATTTCGGGTACGTCCTTCATGATTTACTGCTTCCTGAAACGACCCTCTTTCAGACAAAAGGTGAAACACTGTTGCAAACATTGAATGCTGTGGTTTTTGTCGGCGGGGATAGGTCGCCTGATACGATCTTGTTGCCCGATGCTCGTTCCATTCGCCTTTCTGTTGTGTCTAGACAAGACAGCCTAGACACAATGAGAGGAAGCCGAAAGGCACGCGCTACGCTCACGCAGATGGGCGTGAGGTCTGAAACAGGATACGTAATGAATGCTATAAAGAAAAGTACGTAGCTTCTGGAATACTTAACTTTAATCCATCCTTTTGGTACATCTGGAGATTGTGGCGATACAAGTGAGACTCTTTAGATACATGCAATGTTACTAATAGCGCCTTGCTAGGTCGTAGCCATTGACTTAGCTGAAGGCTATTCTAACTATTGGCTCGGCTAATGAGCAATGCTTCGTCCAAGTAGTCGCTAGCAAAGTCGTCCGTACAATTGGGGCGACTGCTAGTCCGTATCTCGAGACCTGCCTTGTGGTGGCGCTCGGTCTGCGATCACACAGTGGCGACACGCGGGTCCGACATGTACTAATGGACCGCGGCCGATTTAAAACTACCACCTAGCAAGTGTGGTGTCTGGCGGTGACACCACACTTTCCGTAAGTAAAAACCATGTCGGCAAGCTCTCGATTCGAATACGGAACCGTTGTGTATAACGCTGCATCATATCCGCAACAAGGTGAGTCATGAAGAGAAGTGAATCGGAAACAACATTACGAATTACTGTGGTAGGAGAGGGCGTTAGTGCATGATGTATGAGCAATGGTACCACCCTCCAGGAGGAAACCTAGCATACTGTAACTGTAGCTGCATGGTAGAGCGCATACTAGACCGCAGTCTCTCTGACAAAGCATGATTGAATAAATAATAGATCGGAAGCCATGCATTTGCGGATACAAGTTCATTAGACCTTTTTTGTTCCGCATCCTCTCATCGACCAAACCCCAGATTTCGCACACGCTGGAAAAAATCACCCCGTATACAATTCCGACTTGGCCCTATCCGATTTTCATCTGCTTCCAGAACTTCAAGAACACCTAAGACAGCTTCGACTTTATACTAATGTAGTTCTGCAAGCAGAGTGGAATTTGTGGCTCCGTCAACAAAGTCAAACGTTCTATAGGGATGGTGTCAACAAACTGCTCTCGTTTGGAAAAATGTGATAGTCGCCACGATGACTATGTTAAGAATTAAATGTTCAGATATGAAGAATAAGCATGTAAAATGTTAAAAACGTTCGTTTTACTTAAAAACTTTAAGAGTTTTCATATAAAATATTCAGAGGCAATGCTTTTCAACACGCCGTACAAAAGTAGAAATTGAAACATACCCACAAAACATGAGTCCGAAAACGAGCCGCTTAAGAGATAAGTCTTTTTTTTTTTTTTTTTTTTTTTTTTTTTTTTTTTTTTTTTTTTTTTTTTTTTTTTACAAATGTCCAGTTTAGTAAAAATGACAGAGTTGTGATCACGTACATAGTTTTAATCTGCCAGGAAGTTTCCCATCAGCGCACACTCCACTGCGGAATGACAATTCAGTCTAGTACTAATGCGTTTCCAATACGAAATTTTCAGTGTTATCCGCATAGACTAGATTGGGCTCAGATATCACCCACGACTCATGGCTAGGGAATGTGATAGATTTTATGGTTTGGCGTTGGCACACTTTGCTGCTTATGTAAGACGATAACGACGGCGTCAATATAGCCCGTCATGGATGGGTCGAGCAGGACTTGTGCGCTGGCCTCAATCCCCTATATTTTGCTGTCTACTGTAAACACAACTTGAAATGTATAGTACTCCCGCTGGTATGTTTCAAGACTTGGAGCAGCAAAGTGCACAGTCTTATGAAGATTTAGGTGATGATCCGAGCTCATTATTGCGTCGAAATGCGAGAACGATACGTGGGAAACCTTTTATAACAGGTAAATAGAGAACACTAAATGGTAACATGTAACGTGCAGAGGGCCTATTACATTTGTAATAACATTACCTGTCGATGAAATTAGAGCCCAATCAACCGGGGACTTAAACGAAAAGTTTATGAAGGCACGAAATGACAGTTCCTGTATTATTAGGATGCAATGTCCCTTTGTAATAACACAGGCACAGTTACTTGGTTTTTATTCGCCAATGCTAGGTCCTCGACTCTCAATAAATGTATCCTTCGTGGAAAGTACAAGATTAGGTTGTGACACATGGACGATGAAATGCGGAAGCTTGTGTCTGGTCGTGATTCGGGCACGGATAGCCGAAGCTGTTAACGCGACCGCTCGTGTAATGCTGGAAATCCGGTTTCGAGTTCTGGTACGGATCAAATTTCAACTATCGGAATTACGATGGTATTTCATATTGGGAATTGTGAACACTTTACCTGTATTTATAAAGATCGGGAAGAAGCAGTGTGAAAAGTTTGTAAGGGAACTGCAGATGAGGCTGTGCCGAGAAATATTTGTCACGGAAAAAGTCGATACGTTTTATTGTTTCCGATTTTATTACCGTTGACGCCAGCCAGTCAGGTCATTGCGGGCGATTTTCAAGCACTTACATGCGTTAAAATGTGGTAGTGCCCAGACGTCTGTGGTTCCATGAGTTACCACTTATTCAGATGCTCATTACCCGTTGAAATGTGCCTTTTTCGGAAGTGATAAATACAAGATTGGTAAGAAAAGATACGTTTTTTCCTTTTGAGGAAACCAAACAATGAACACGTTTGGTGACACCGTCTCTGGTAGGCTGCTTTAATTTTGGCTGCAACGATGTGATTGGCTAGCTTAAGTACCAGTTCAATCGGAAATGGAGCAACGTACCAAGTTTTTTTCTTAATAATTATTTCTCAGCACATCATATCCAGCAACACCGTTACAAGCTTACAAGATTTTCGGTCAGACTGTTTATGACCAAACTGTATTTCCAATACATTTTTCTGACTAGAACAATGTATCACTGTGAATTCAGTAGCTGTTCTTAACCACGCATTCGCACTTACCTCGGAAAAGTCTCTTTCATCGGGCCATGTTTACCGGAGCGATTTTGCTCTTGTATTATCATATGTCTTCAGTTTTGTCTGTTTCCGTTATTGCTTCTGGTGCACCCAGTATAATTTTAACTTCGATTAAATGGTTCAAATGGCTCTGAGCACTATGGGACTCAACTGCTGAGGTCGTTAGTCCCCTAGAACTTAGAACTAGTTAAACCTAACTAACCTAAGAACATCACAAACATCCATGCCCGAGGCAGGATTCGAACCCGCGACCGTAGCGGTCTTGCGATTCCAGACTGCAGCGCCTTTAACCACACGGCCACTTCGGCCGGCTAACTTCGATTAAACACTAGAATTTTTTTTTTTTTAAATTTGTTGAAGTTTACATTTTGCCTAGAAGGAAACTATATATAATTTTAAAGCTTGTTTTTCAATACGTAATGCTCCATATGGTCCACTGAGGTCTACACAGCGTTCTTCGCCATTTCTTACGCTCACCTTCGACAGTCGATGATAAATTCAACACACTGGAGGCATGAATTAAAAAACTCCTCCACTCGCAACTTTTCGTGTTTTATTAAGTACAAGATGCATTTCGGACCATGTGGGTGCATCATCAGGTGTACTTTGTCTTAATACTTTTTTTATTTTTTTCTCTTGAATGAGGTGAAATGCATATTCCTGTCACGAAAAGGTTTGATATTAGGTTAACAATTCCGTAAGTAAAACGTGGAAAATAAGTGCGGAATAGTGGAAAAGATGAACAGTGTAAACGTTTTTAACTTTTTAGCACCAGCAAAAATTCGTTTCTCCATCGTTTTCGTACATGTAACTTCATCCAAGAGGCACATTTTCATACACATGTTCGTAAACACTTCACAGATGTTTTTGCACATGGTGTGGTCAAAGATGAATTTATTCGTAGAGCTAAAGAAATAATTATTAAACAACCGCAATAAGCAGGAAATAACTTTAGAATTTGATCTTTGGTGTGACGTCATAAGCGAGTGGCTGCGTGTGAGATAGCTCTCTAAGTTTTTATATATTTTTAGGTTTCAGATACATCATTTAACGGTTTTTGTGATAATATTTACTATATAAATGTCTTATTAGTGGTTTCTTCATTCACCTCTGCCTTTCTTGTGTTGTGACCTGATATTTGTGAGTGTTTCGTATCGAGCAACTTAACCTCTTGCCTGTGTTTACGATCGTAGAGATGCTGGATGTAGTCCTGTGGAACGGCTTGCCATGCCATTTCCACCTGGCGCCTCAGTTGGACCAGCGTTCGTGCTGGACGTGCAGACCGCGTGAGACGACGCTTCATCCAGTCCCAAACATGCTCAATGGGGGACAGATCCGGAGATCATGCTGGCCAGGGTAGTTGACTTACACCTTCTAGAGCACGTTGGGTGGCACGGGATGCATGCGGACGTGCATTGTCCTGTTGGAACAGCAAGTTCCCTTGCCGGTCTAGGAATGGTAGAACGATGGGTTCGATGACGGTTTGGATGTACCGTGCACTATTCAGTGTCCCCTCGACGATCACCAGTGGTGTACGGCCAGTGTAGGAGATCGCTCCCCACACCATGATGCCGGGTGTTGGCCCTGTGTGCCTCGGTCGTATGCAGTCCTGATTGTGGCGCTCACCTGCACGGCGCCAAACACGCATACGACCATCATTGCCACCAAGGCAGAAGCGACTCTCATCGCTGAAGACGACACGTCTCCATTCGTCCCTCCATTCACGCCTGTCGCGACACCACTGGAGGCGGGCTGCACGATGTTGGGGCGTGAGCGGAAGACGGCCTAACAGTGTGCGGGACCGTAGCCCAGCTTCATGGAGACGGTTGCGAATGGTCCTCGCCGATAGCCCAGGAGCAACAGTATCCCTAATTTGCTGGGAAGTGGCGGTGCGGTCCCCTACGGCACTGCGTAGGATCCTACGGTCTTGGCGTGCATCCGTGCGTCGCTGCGGTCCGGTCCCAGGTCGACGGGCACGTGCACCTTCCGCCGACCACTGGCGACAACATCGATGTACTGTGGAGACCTCACGCCCCACGTGTTGAGCAATTCGGCGGTACGTCCACCCGGCCTCCCGCATGCCCACTATACGCCCTCGCTCAAAGTCCGTCAACTGCACGTACGGTTCACGTCCACGCTGTCGCGGCATGCTACCAGTGTTAAAGACTGCGATGGAGCTCCGTATGCCACGGCAAACTGG
The DNA here is from genome assembly GCF_023864345.2 of Schistocerca serialis cubense. Lineage (NCBI taxonomy): Eukaryota > Metazoa > Arthropoda > Insecta > Orthoptera > Acrididae > Schistocerca > Schistocerca serialis. The sequence continues at coordinate 152,807,228 of NC_064640.1, forward strand.
CTGACACTGACGGCGGCGGTGCACAAATGCCGCGCAGCTAGCGCCATTCGACGGCCAACACCGCGGTTCCTGGTGTGTCAGCTGTGCCGTGCGTGTGATCATTGCTTGTACAGCCCTCTCGCATTGTCCGGAGCAAGTATGGTGGGTCTGACACACCGGTGTCAATGTGTTCTTTTTTCCATTTCCAGGAGTGTAAATAGAAACCTAGTTCCAACATGGAATCAAATAGCGCTCTTAGAAAAAAGTGTTCCGGGACTGTTACCTGAAATGCTCCTCCATGATACTGACAAAAGGGAGATTGTGTTAATAATTAAATCACTAAAGACCAAGAACTCTCATGGATATGATGGGGTATCTAGCAGAATACTGAAGTATTGTTCTATGTATGTTAGCCCAGTACTTAGCCATATCTGTAACTTTTCCTTTAGGAGTGGTCGGTTTCCTGACCGATTAAAGTACTCGGTAGTGAAGCCACTTTACAAAAAGGGAGACAGGGATAATGTTGACAATTTTAGACCTATTTCTATGCCATCGGTGTTCGCTAAGGTTATCGAGAAGGTTGTATATACGAGATTACTGGAACATTTAAATTCACATAATTTGCTGTCAAATGTTCAGTTTGGTTTTAGAAATGGTTTAACAACTGAAAATGCTATATTCTCTTTTCTCTGTGAGGTTTTAGACGGATTAAATAAAAGGTTGCGAACGCTAGGTGTTTTCTTTGATTTAACGAAGGCTTTTGACTGTGTTGACCACAAAATATTACTGCAGAAGTTGGACCATTACGGAGTAAGGGGAGTAGCTTACAATTGGTTCGCCTCTTACTTTAAGAATTTAAGAACAGAAAGCAGAAGGTAATTCTCCGCAATATTGCGAGTGGTAATGATGTTCAGTCCCAATGGGGCACTGTTAAGTGGGGCGTACCCCAAGGGTCGGTGTTGGGGCCACTGCTGTTTCTTATTTTATATAAATGATATGCCTTCTAGTATTACAGGTGATTCAAAAATATTTCTGTTTTCTGATGACACCAGCTCGGTAGTGAAGGATCTTGTGTGTAATATTGAAACAGTATCAAATAATGTAGTTCATGAAATAAGTTCGTGGCTTTTGGAAAATAATTTTATGCTAAATCACAGTAAGACTCAGTTTTTACAGTTTCTAACTCACAATTCAACACAACCGATATTTTGATCAGACAGAATGGGCATATTATAAGCGAGACGGAACAGTTCAAGCTCCTAGGCGTTCGGATAGATAGTAAGCTGTTGTGGAAAGCTCATGTCCAGGATCTTGTTCAGAAGCTAAATGCTGCTTTATTTACCATTAGAACAGTATCTGAAATAAGTAACACTTCAACACGAAAAGTAGTCTACTTCGCTTATTTTCAAACGCTTATGTCGTATGGTATTATTTTTGTGGGTAATTCTTCTGATTCAAGAAGGGTATTTTTGGCTCAAAAACGGGCTGTTCGAGCTACATGTGGTGTAAGTTCGAGAACCTCTTGTCGACCCCTATTCGATAGTCTGGGAATTCTGACATTGCCCTCACAGTATATATTTTCTTTAATGTCGTTTGTTGTTAGCAATATTAGCTTATTCCCAAGAGTTAGCAGCTTTCACTCAGTTAATACTAGGCAGAAATCAAATCTGCATGTGGAATGCACTTCCTTGACTCTTGTGCAGAAAGGAGTGCAGTATTCTGCTGCATCCATTTTCAATTAGCTACCACAAGAACGCAAAAATCTTAGCAGTAGCCCAAACTCTTTTAAATCTAAACTGAAGAGTTTCCTCATGGCTCACTCCTTCTATTCTGTCGAGGAGCTCCTGGAAGAGCTAAGAAATTAAGCAAATTCCAGTGCTAAGTTGTTGGTTTTCTTTATTTAAACTTACGACTTGTCGCCTGAATACGTTCTTTATATTTCTTTTTAACAGTTTCTACTATCGTGTTATTATTTCATGTATTGACTCGTTCCATGACCATGGAGACTTCTCCTTAGTTTGGTCCCACGGAACAATAAATAAATAAATAAATAGGTCTTCAAAATTACTGAAATAACTTTGGCTTGCGAAATTTGTTTGTTCATAGATGCTGGTTTTTTGAATTTGTGGAGGTATGTCACCAGTTGTTCTAACTGATTTATAGTCTTACCATTGGCTTCATTATGTAGTACTACCAAATTGCTTCCTAGACTGTTGATGACATGTTTCGTTTCCAACATATATTGTGCAATTACTAATTTTTCGCAGTGGTTGAGCATGAAAAACAACTTTGAAGTGTATTGTACGAAAATGTGCCTCTTGAATGAAGTGACATGTACGGAAACGATAGAGAAAAGAATGTTTGCTGGTGCTAAAACGTTAAGAACGCTTTTCTTGGATTATGTGGTAAGTTGACACTGGTCATCTTTTCCTCTATTTCGCACATATTTTCCGCGATTGACTTCGAAATCCATAACTTAATATCAAACCTGTGCGTGACAGGAATATGCCTTTCACCTCATTCAAGAGAAAAAATGAATCATATATTAAGATTAATTACACCTGATGATGGACCCACAGGGTCCGAAACGTATTGTGTACTCAATAAAGCACGAAAAGTTGTGACTGAGGGCGTTTTATAATTCATACCTTCAGTGTATTGAATACAGTCACGTTTGAAGCTGCGAAATATGGATAAAATCGAAGTCAACACAGTTTTTTCACACGTAGCCATTTGCATGGAAATAGAAATCAATGTGGTCAGGCGCGATAGATACAACCGACAACTGCCACTAGACAGCATGCGGTCGTAGATGACGTTATCTAGCGCCCAAAAACCATGTTGGCCACCACGTCTGCGTCCACGTTTATGTGCGCGTTCAGTTCCACTTCGCCTGTGACGTCGGATTTACGGAGATAAACATTATCTGCGACGATTTATAACATTTACTTGTCGCAGTTGGTAGAAGGTGTGTTTACACGTATAGAAACTGGCTTATAATACTATTTCTATGCGCAGTACTGGCCCACTGGCCACATAGTGTAATCCTTTAACTGTACATGCCTGCTACTTTTAGGTTAATGCTTGTATGATTGAAGCTAATGTTTCAACTGTTGTTTTGGAATGTTACATTGGATAAACATTGAACGTGACAGAACGGGGAACCATTACGGACTTTCAGTACTTCAGATCAACAACCAGTGCTTATGTTAGCCTCATATAATTTCTCAGCTTGCCAATCGCATTTCTGCTTTAAATATGATGACTCCTTTTTATTAAACTTATTTCAGCATTACTTCTTCTCAGTGCTATTGTTTCCTGACCATTCCTTATCCCTACTAAACCTTTTTTCGTAGTGGTACGTTGCGTACAAAATTATTTACAATAGGTACACTGATTTGAAATTTTCTTAGTCTACACGATATGTCGATTGGTATGCCCATTTGATTCAGTATTTCACTCTGTATGAATAACTAATAACTTTGTTACACCGATTCATACACAGTTATGGATTTCCAAATTTGTAAAGGTATCCAAACTACCACTCCTTGCAACCGCCGCTTTTGATTGTAATGGAACTGTGAAAGACCTGATCTTGTGTCCTCATTTCTTTACGTGTTGTTACACATTCTGAATTCACCATTTCTTAGTCAAACTTTAAGTTTAATAGTGAAGTATAAGAAACTGGAAGAAAAGGACAATAGTGAGAGAAACCGGTAACCGGTACGCCATTTGGAAACCGTGGTAAAGGCTGGAGGGACGAACGTCGCTCCAGTTGAAGTAATATCAAATTCGACACAGTGTGGGTAAACCAGACGATCGACCACTATTAGTTTCGTTAGTCTGCAAATAATGTTTAGTTTCAAGTAATAATGTGAATATTGTGCTTCGCCAACGTATTACAAAAGAGAATAATAACAACTGTGAAATACATTAATGGCCTTACATTTTAGTATATTTATAGAGGTTACTTGCTTGTGTATGGTCAGCTGCCCTGTCACTTTTTGTACTGTTCATATAACCTTGAGATTGCGGATGATGTAGAACCGTAGATTTGAGAAGTTAAGTATATTAATTCGTGAAAATTTGAACTTAAGAACGTAAGAGATAACCTATAGCTTTTACTTTATTTTAGTATGTGCTTGAGGTCCTAACCGCATACAATTTAATTTTTTGCTGCAAGAAGGTAGTAAGACAGTGATATCTGTGACTCAGGAATATATGAAGAATGTGCATGCAGATTAAACTTCCAAATGTAATCAGAAATCACACAAAAATTCAAGAAGCTGATATCACGGTTCACCATGTTTCTTAACGAACTGTTTTGGGATCCAGAAGCACTCCATACGTCTAAGTAGGTTTCACCCAACATCACTGACGACATTTGAAATTAATAGAGCGAAACGAGTGTAGTAAAACGAAACACCGTTTTTACTAACCGCTCAGACGGATTTGAAATGCTCTTAATGGAACTATGTACGTCTTCTGTCAGTCATTCCGAAATACGGTTAACAAAGCAATGAATCTTGTCTTTAAGATGACGGGCTTTCTCCAGACAAAATGGTGATGGAAGTACCAGAAGCGATGATAAAGTGAACATGTGCCGTCGAACATAGAACATACTCTCCGATTTTCATCTAGCTACAGTATCTTACATAACTGATATAGCAGAATTATAGAAGTTTTATGCTATTTCTCCTAGGAATCCCTTGGAGTGTACTGAAATGCAAACGGCAACGTATGTCCTTCCGCATATCTAAAAATCTCTTACGTATAAGGAAACTGTAAATGTCGTTGACATTGTCATAGATTTATTATTTCCTGTTTTAACAAGTAGAGAAATATAAGTACATTTGTCTGAAACAGCACACTAACATTTTCCAAAGGAGTTTCTTCCTCTCAATGAAATACTGACATTTCCGTTGACGCAACTTATATTCAGTTCATGTTACCTTCCATTCAGAAGGCTGTTCCACTTAGCGACTGCTATATTGACTTGTAAATAATAGATTTTGGCTGTCAGTCGTCCTTTTTTAACTTTTTTATTGGCAGATCTAGATTTCAGCTAGAAACTAGCCATTCTCAATGCACTATCATTTTTGATCAATGCATGTAATGCCTGTTGGTAGGGCTTCATCCACAGTTCATTGAATACTACATGCATTGATCAAAAATGATAGTGCATTGAGAATGGCTAGTTTCTACCTGAAATCTAAATCTGCCAATAAAAAAGTTGAAAAAGAACGACTGACAACTGAAATCTATTATTTACAAGTTATATTCAAATGTTAGGCTGTCTGAAATACAGTCTGGCTAAGGGAAATGTTTGAGTAGAACTCTACAGTGGATTCTGCAAGTGCTTGAGTAGCAGAAGGTCAAGGGGACCAGGTTGCAGTTATTCCTTAGAGCCCGTTTAATAAGTTGGCAATCACGGACTCATGAAAAATGGTACTTAGTGGCGGTGGTTGTGGCTGAGAAACTTCCATAAAGCTCTTAAATTCAAGATTATTTAATACTCGCTTTAATCATAAACTTAAGTGCAAAAGCGGAAAATATCCAGAAAACAAGAGTATACAGTATATAATGAACTTTCAAAGATGTTGTAGTTAGGATTATAACTTTATGTGCACAGGAACGGATCGTTTGGTCGCAGTAATCACAATTTATAAATGAAATATCTTCCTCCATTTATGAGTAGCGCTGAAGTGAATCGGCAAAACATCACAGTTTTATACTTGTGTGCCATACACTCTGTAAACTCAGACTTTATTAGTGACGGATAATGCACTGTGTTAAAGCGACATTGCAGAGTTGTAGTGCTTGGCAAAAGTAAATTAATTTTGTGAAACTTCTTTTGGCGGCCCCCAGCAAAGGAAAAGGGCGGGACAATGAACAAGGTTTCAGGCCGCTATTATTGCGAAGCTACCCCGAGGACAGCGAGGGAACAAAGCAGCGGGCCTGATGAATGGCGGTAGATCGATCCACGGTGACACGGAGGAGAGCCCCGTGTTGACTCGCAGATCCGTAATGGACAACCAACACAAATGCACCAGCAAACAAGGATATCTACTAATCCTCTAAGCCTAAGCGGCTTCTGAGACGTAACAATTAGGTTAGCAGCGGATTGTTTACGCCCCTGTCTGTTCCGTTTATTGGATGGCATGAGGTTACACAATAGAGCCACAGATTTCGGCTGCGACTGCAAGCCAAAGACGAAATACGATGGTCAAACTGCATTCCCTCTGTGTCCCTCCAGACATCAGTATCCACACCTTCTCATTCATCGTGAGTTATCAGCATAGAAACTGAATCTCAAAGAACGAAGATATCCTGGGAAACAGCTTTTGCCGTTTAACCCTCCTAATACCGTGGGGTCAGTAGTGAGAGCGGATCGTAATTTTCTCTAAAATAAATCGTGTTCTAAATTTTTCAAAATTATGCGAAAATGTATTTCCCATAGCTCTGCAGAAAATCATGGTAGAACACCCATTTTATCATACATTACTATCGCTACAAATTCTACAATTGTTGCTGTATTTGCTTTGTTACATTCTTTGAAAGTTATTGGAAAGTGTGATTGTTGACAGGACTTCATATGCCGTCAGTTATTTCTTGCCTGCTTGTGGAGACTTGTTCCGTGTCGCATTTAGTTGAGAATGGCTCGTCAGCTTTCATATAAGGAAGTACTCGAAATAATACTCTACCTAGAGAATCAAATAGTGATACAAGTGATACAGATTCTGATGTCTCATGTAGTGATGGAGACATAGACGTCTTACAAAAGAATATCCCTGAATCAGACGGAAGTTCAGAAGAAGATTTGGACAGCGAAAATGTCTAGCCTGTAAAGGGACTGAGACATACGTCTCACTTCTATAGGTTAATTATTGTATTTTAATTTACTTCACACTTTCGATAGCATCTAGTGCCACGAATATAACATTTTCCCCTTTGGCCTGGAACAAAAAACAAAGAAGGAGAGTGGAACAAACATCAGCTGAGAACAACTTATGGAAGAGAGGAAATATGCAATATAATGCGAGTAAAGCCAGACCCAAAAAAATTCGCAGTAGTAAATATGGACATCATAGAATCAGCTTTTCAGTTGTTTCCTAGGAAGAACATAGCTGATGAAATACTAAAGTAGACTGAGGAGGATGGTAGACCCATTTTTAGTGAAGCAATGACAGAAACTGTTATACTCAAATTTCAAGATGCATCCAATTTGAGGATGCGGATGAGAGATGTCGCAATCTTGCACCTGACAAGCTGGTTATAATCAGAGAGATGTTTGAAATATGGGTAGAGACATTTCAAGACACTTATGTTCCTCACAACAATGTAACAATTGACGAACAACTTCTGACATTTCGTGGTAGATATTCTTTTCTGCTACATATTCCTTCAAATCTAGGGAATTCTGAGTTGGAGTTACGGGCTGTATATGATAGAGCAACATTTTACAGTCTAAATCTGCAGCTTTACACTAATCAACAAAACATGAATCATGTGAAGTTGGCCAAGGCAAGAGAATTGTTTAAGATGTGATGAAAGCCTCAGAAAACAACTGCAGAAATGTAATAACGGCTGACAATTTTTTCACAAGGCATACTTTGGCGAGAGCACTTTTGAAAATAGATCTCGCACCTTTAGGAACAATTAGAAGTAAAGAAGAAGTACCAGAAGCTTTCACTCAGATCCGAGGAGATATTCATCCATTTCTGGGCTCCAAGAACATGTAACAATCGTTTCGCACTGTCCACAAAAGGGCAAAGTTGTAACTTCGCTCAGTACAACGCATTCAAGTAAGGAAGTGAAGGACCGTTAAGAATCCAGGCCCATAATGATTCTGGATTATAAGAAAACAAAGTCAGGAGTACATACAATGGACAAACTGGTCACAACGTACACTACGAAGAAGATGAGCAGAAAGTGGCCAATGATACTATTTTATAACATGATTGATATTAATGCACCAAATGCGTTTATAATATGGCTGCGTCTTACACCAGGATGGGCAAAAAGGAGTAACTACTATAAGAGGTGAGCGTTCCTCATAGAACTAGGAAGAAAACTCATTGGCAGAATACTAAATAATATTATTTCTTCAGTACTTTTACCAGCACCACAGGCGAACTATCGAGGAACGTGTCCATTCTGTCAAAGATTTGTGGATAGAGATTGCACTGATAAGCATTCAATATGTAGATGTTCTGTGTGTAAAAACCACTCGGAAATATCTTTCCTGAAGTGCTTTGACAAACAATTGTCACTTTGAAATTTGATCAAAACTATTTTTGGTTTCATCACAGTCGTTTCTACTTTTTACTGAAGTAAATGGTTAAAAAAAAACTTTGCATTTTCATTTATGTACATTCCACTACCATCGAGTCTTAGAATGTGAAATGACTGTAAGGAATATTCAACACTTGTTAAAATTATCCTTAGCAAAAAAAAAATTGATTCTAGTGGGTTCATTAGAGACCCCAGTAGCATCCAGTGTAACAAGGAATATTCGATATTAGGAGTGTTAAGTATTCGTATACGGAGGCTCCGAGGAGAAAGAGTGTAGTCAAAAGGCATTCATCATTAACGTACGGATTCAGCACCTTGAATGATGGTATGGGATACTATTGTGTACACAACATTAATCACTTCCGTTTCGCATAGCCAGTAATGTGGTCATTTGCCCCTACATTTATGACGGGTGTGGACTGGTGGCTGTGCCCTATCTTCAAGGTCTCGTTCACGTTATCTTTCAACGAAATAACTCAAGACTGTATGTTGCTCATGCTTTCGTGACTTACTTCAATCAAAAGAACGTTCTGCTGTTGCCCAAACCAGCACGTTCTCCAGTTTCTTCACACACTGAAAACATCTGGTCATGGATTGCCGAGTAATTGACCGCTACCACTCGCCAGACACCACTGTCGATGATCTGTGACATAGAGTTGAAGCAACGTGGAATGATGTACCAGTTTTCGTCATTTAAGGTTATGCTATGGTGAGGTAGAACCATCGCTCCTGCCAGAGGTAGCAACCTTGGGTACTAATACCGGACTCTGTGTTCCCACAAACACCTACAAATATAATCACGTATTGTTTCTACTGTCCTGCTTTATTGTTTACGCAGAATAAATAAAATACCGGATTAAACATTTACTTAACCCATTAAACATACTCGCAGTTGCGAATATGGACTATCATCTCCTGTATAATGCAGTGACGACAACGAAAATTTGTTCCGGACCACGGCTGGAAACCGGATTTCCCTCTTATCGACTCACGAGCAGACCCAACTATGTGTCTGCAACCTGTACTCGTACATCCGTCACGTACATTCCCATACGGAGGAGACAGTTTACTTGACAGACGCTTGCCGTGTGTCGGCGGATAAATATGTTATTACATTGCCTCTGTTCTTCCGAGTTACAATGTAAAGTTTCTTCGGACAGACATACATGCATGCATGTAGACACATCGTTGACGACATATGGAAGTTTGGGCCTGACCGTGAGTTGTGCTCGGTCGCGATAGTCGCAGGAACTTCTCATCCTAATTCGGAATAACACAAGCAATCTAATATCGTATTTACATAACCTCATGTACTTCAGAATGAAATTATTTTTAACGTTCAAAATATCGAGACAAGATTTTCCCCTTGAATTAGAACAGAAAAGCAAATCAAAGAAACAGGAAATTGAAAGTTTTGTGCCTTTTTATAAGAGCAATCGGCAAAACTGCTACACTATAACGGTCGTATAGCGACTAACATTTTGCGACGTACGTTTAGTCAATAGGTGATGAAAGAAATAAATAACTCCATACATCGGCGAGAAGCTCATTGGGAAGAATACAATCATAGGTAAGCACGTCTGCAAATTGAGTGCCTCCAGGTAAATGTAAAAGAAAATAAAAAAGTAAATACTGTGATTTGTTTCAAATGCTGCTTATCTTTTCACGTGATCCGTTGAAAGAACAAAGAGATGAGTTGTGAAGGTTCTGACATTAGGAGAAGTAAGCTAACTAAGGATCAACTCCAAGTCGCCCTATGACAATTTTATTTAGTCCAGCAGCACTAATTTCTAAACATTTGTTGTGACTTAACCCACGTTTGAAGTTCGCGTTAACCTACATTATACTGCCTTCGTCACTGGATTAGTTCTTCTGTCGCTTCTTCTCTGATTCATCGTTCTTTCAGTTACGATATGTACTGACTCACCAACATTACCTCCACAAATCACATTTTCTCAATAAACGTTCTGAGAAAGCATGTTATGCAGTTTGTGTTATCTGAGAGTAACACTTTTCTGCTTCAAATCCCCAATACATACTTAAAAATGTTAGTACAATTTTAAAGATACTTTCTAGTTCTCCAATGTTTCCGGCAACTTTTTCTTCCCGTGAAGTGACGCATTGGAGTTATAGTACGGTCAGCAATGAAATTATAAGTGAATTACTTTAGAAAACTTCACGTTTTTAAGGACGCGTATCTGTTATCGATAGTTGCTCGGCGTTGTACGTCAATCGGTCTTAAATTTCGCTTGCTGCCCTCGACCTTTAAAGTAATAAACTTATGTGCACAGATGAAAGACTAACTTTATTAATAGAAAGTGAGACACAGCGTCACCCAAATTAAAGGTGGCACAGCAACAGATATTTGCTAAATCTGTGTACGGATATCGCATTTATCTCACAGAAATAAGCGGTGGTGACTGTTAAGGTAAGTAAAATAAATGACACATACTAAGGAAAGATACCAAAACATCACATTCGATTTATAGGAAAGAAAATAACTTTTTAACAATATGACTGCAAACTTTTATTACGAACATGAATGATCATAAAATGAGTAAAATACAAATATGGATTTATTTACCTGTATAATAGCAGAGCCTTTGAATTTTATTCCCCGCCATTTTCCATTTCCATAATCGCTGATACCAACACGAGCGTATCACACATCACATGAACACGTCATTCAGCCAGACAACCTCGTAGGTTCCCACTGTACTCACTTCGACACTGATGAATAATTGATCCGCGGTAAACTGAGCACAGAAAGCTAGTAAATCTGGACATTTAGAAATATCAGGTCTTCAGCTTGTTCTATTTGTTCTATTCCTTGGAAGCAACTGCTACTCTGTTTACCTCAAAGAAAGAAGGGAACACTACCATTCGACAAAAGGATGGAATACTATGTAAATTGATGGTTGAGGTGTGAGAAAGGAAAGGAAAGGGAAGGAATTACTGATGTCAACTGCATCCGGCACTTTATGCGGAATCAACGACGACAATTGAACATGTGTGCTCAATTCGCATAAAGCGTCGATGCGCCTGACATCAATAATATCTTCCCTTTCATTTCCTTCCTCCCGTCTCCACCTTCAGTTTACACAATACATGTCACAGCTTCGGATTCCGATCAGTGTACCATGCGAATGTTTGTTAAATCCTGAGTCTACAATACTGAGGACTTTTAATCGCAACACTTCCCTCAATTGTACCTGAAACAAGTTGCTGGTGTGAGACTTCCTTGTTATAATTTGCCTTATAAAACAATTAATGAACCATTGTTCCCTAATATGATTCGCCGCACCGTAACTAATGTCAAGATATGTTCTAAAAGTAGTTTATTAGCTTTCAGTACTAGCTTTCAGTTTATTAGCTTTCAGTACTAATGATAGAGGTGATGTTGGAGCTAAAAGACTAAATCAGCACTCTGAAGAGGGCTCTAATATTCTTGCAGGTGTTTTGTGTCTCTTTTTACGCGTTTCACTATTTTTTTCGGATTGTGGCAGTTTTTTTTCCTTGAATGGTGCTACTACACCCTCTGACGACTTAGATATTTATAAGATCTTCACATATACTCTGTTTCTTTTCCAACGTCTGGATATGTGCATCGAAGAATACTACAGCACATGAAATTGAGTATAAGTACACTTAAGTACGATGCAGTATGGAAGTGAGCAGGGTAGGTGGATCAGTTAATCACTGTGAGATTTATTCCATCTGACTAACCATTATGAGTAAACCGAATGCTGGAATGTGATATAACATGAGTTGCATACTATTAGTAATTTATCGCTGTCAGTGGTTAGTCACTAGAGAGCCTTGGAGCCATATAGATTGTATTAAATCGGGTGCGCAGCGGGCCAACGTCCACCTAACGTTTGTTATGTTTCGTAAGCACCACAGACCACGATATTTATATTTCTCGAAAATATTTGGCTCTCAAAGATAGTCCTGCTCTCAATACAACTCACTGTAAGCAATATTGAGAAGCAACAAATCAATCAAGTAAATAACTGTAATTGAAAAGGGCGTTACAGCAAATAAGAACATGGACATAACGTGGTAAATGAAATATAACTCAGAGGCGCATGTTACAACTCCAGGGGATTGCTTTTACAGTAATATTTGGCACCTGTACTTAATCCGAGAGCTCACAAATGACAGAGTTTCAGTGTAACGTCTTTCCTTACACGCCTTATGATGACACATCTCTCATTTATGCTGATAAATTATCTTCACAATGAATCTGGATCTATGCTTCAGAACAATGTTATATACGTTATCCCCTTCTAGAATAATCTGTCTTCTCTTTATGTACACAGAATTTAGATACCAATTTCACTCAGAGTTAAAAATTAATTTTGTACTGCGACACGTGACTCCTAATGAAGCAACTACAACAAATACTCGCTCGCCTGAACATTACCACATTATAAAATTAATTTAGATTCGCTTAGCTGCACTCGACTCTACAGCCATCTTGCGTGATTCTTTGAAGCGCCAAATCATGCAAAATATCACATACCCATGACGATGAGACTGAATCTTGATTGTGGTACGTAGTTCTACCGTTCCTCTAAAGTTCATCACAGTTCCAATGAGACTTCGTATCACACAATCAAAATCACTTCCTCGTGTACGTTTTTACTGACAAACTGTGTAATAACCTGTCGCTACTCAGCTGCTGTTCCAGACACTCGGAGCAGTTGATAATAACTGCCAACACTTCATTACAACTGTAAAAAGTGACTTAACAAATGCACTTAAAATAGTTGCTATTGGAAACAAACAAAGGGTAGATTTGATAAAACAAAGTGAACAGAAAGTTGAGGTCAAAATAGTGGCGGTGGAGTCTATATATGCAAATGATCACAGATTGTGAGACAGTAAAATCAGTTCTGAATGTGCCAAATGTATGAATGAAGTAAAAAGTGTTCAAATGGTTCAATGGCTCTGAGCACTATGGGACTTAACTTGTAAGGTCATCAGTCCCCTAGAAGTTAGAACTGCTTAAATCTAACCAACCTTAGGACATCACTCACATCCATGCCCGAGGCAGGATTCGAAGCGGCGACCGTAGCGGTCGCGTGGCTCCAGACTGTAGCGTCTAGAAACGCTCGGCCACCCCGGCCGGCCGTAAAAAGTGTCTCTGACCGAGTGTGGGGGGGGGGGGGGGTCCGAAGAAAATGTTTTTCTGCCAACTAACCACGTAGAAGAGGTTGAAAATAAGTTGGATGAGCGTGGCAGTAGATTGTGCCAAGTTGAAACTAACCTCAGGCATGGAACTAGCAGTAGTGGGTGTAGTTTTGTAGCAGAATCGTCTGAAATGTCATAATTCGCTAACAGACAAGTTTCACGTTTTGAGTTAACAGGAAATGGACATCTAAAGAAATTTTGGAACGACTTTGAAGATGATCTACCTAGTTTGTGGTCAGACAGACAAAAAATAGGGTTTACTACGTCTAAATTCTTGGGAGAGGCTAGAACATCGAGGTTATCGCTACAGAACGGTACGATACTCTAGATAAATTTAAAAAGCGGTTTTTAAAGAATATTGTGGCAAGCAAATACAAACGTAATTACTAAATAGCTTGTGGGCTGGTGAAAAGTTCAATCTCAGAAAAGAACGCGTAAGAAATTTTGCGTTAAAGTAGATGACAAATTTATCATATTTAATCAACAAAGTTGAGCCTGAACAAATTGTTATGGGCCTGGAAGTTAAACTGTCCATGAACCGGCGAAACCAAACTATTGCTGTTCATAAATTCATTAGTTATTTGGAGAGAGGTGAGAAGATGTTGCATGAAAAGGAGCACGCAAATCGTAATGTCAGCCACCACGTAATGCAGAACCGCGGCAGAATGCAAACGTTAACAGAATTGGCGTGCACCGTGGAAATAGCAGGAGCACAGGTGCTGGGAGGTGGCGCTAGCCAGCAAATCACAGACGAAATAATGGGGAGCAGGTGCACAATGATCGATCGTATTCTCAGGTGCTAGAGGATGATCCTGTGGCAAGGTGACAGCAATTGGGGGTAAACGTAAGAAATGGTACAGAATCGCAGAATCCGTTAAACTAAATGCCATCTGTGAAAGGGAAGTAGTAATTTGAACCCGCTGGCAAAACCCTTTGTACATGTTAGCACTAAACAGACAGGGATTATGAGTGAGGACGAGAAGGAGATAGTTACAAAAGACGAAACGAGTTACATAAAAACCTTTACATTTAACGGAAGTTTAGGGGATTTTTTTGGACAGACGTAAACAAAATAAGCACTGTATTGCAGACGAAATGGGTGATGCATTAGCGGAAAATGTGACAGAACCTGAATTCCTTAAAGTCTTTAGCAACCAAGTTGATGTCGAGTCATGTTCAGGAGAAGGAGGACGTACAGAAGCTGCAGAATTACGGTACATTAGTTACGTCAGTGTAGAAGAAATACTAGCGTCTATAAATGGCGACATTCGTGAGGCTATAAGGGAGAGGCAGGAAAATGGTGACGAAAATGGGGTCAGTCAATTAATTGTGGAAAAAAGGAAGAGACAGAGGAATGATAGAATGGGCCGGCCGAAGTGGCCGTGCGGTTAAAGGCGCTGCAGTCTGGAACCGCAAGACCGCTACGGTCGCAGGTTCGAATCCTGCCTCGGGCATGGATGTTTGTGATGTCCTTAGGTTAGTTAGGTTTAACTAGTTCTAAGTTCTAGGGGACTAATGACCTCAGCAGTTAAGTCCCATAGTGCTCAGAGCCATTTGAACCATTTGATAGAATGGTGAAACGGCGGAAAATTTTTGAGCTGTCATTAGCGAACAGAATAATTGGTCTGGGGAAGAAAAGCGATGATGATAATTCTGCAATTCGAGGGTTCTGACACTAGCAATCAATGGAAGGTGTAATCAGCCTGCAGTTGTATAATGAAGAAGGGCAATATTTAACAGACAGTGACAGTGATTAATGTGTTGTGAGTAAAAGTTGGTTAGAATCGCTGCCAAATGGAAATGAACTAGTAATAATGCCAGTAATGTGGGTGCAGATAATTGTAGCTACGGGAAAAGTTAAAAAACCTGTTAAACACGAACTTCTGTTGCTAGGAAGAATAAATGGTGTGCAAATACTCCATACTTTCCTTATAATCCCTGAGCTATTAATAAGAATGCTAATTGGCGTAGATTTCTTTAACCAATACAAAGGGAAATTAAATTTTAATGAAATGTAGTAATTTTTAAAATAAATAAGAAAGATGTGATTGTACCATTTCACGAAAAAATGATTTGACCAAAGAAGAAGTATCCAGTATACCAATTAGGTATTGATGGAAGATTTAGAGGGCTACAGTGAGAATGGGGATGATGTAGAAGTGGATCCTGAGGAAATGAAAGTGGTACAAAAAAATAGGGAGGCCTCAGAGGGCGTTGCAACCTATGCAGGTGCTTGATTTATTGACAATGCTATTTCAGTTTCTTTCCGTATTGTCAATCTTCTTTTTCTGTCATTCTGATCTGAATCTATAATCATTAATTTTCTTCTCTACCAGTGAAGGTAAAGTGTAAGACAGCCTCGGAGGGCATTATGGTGTCTTATGACGTAATACGTTTTATGGTGAGAGAAATGGTGATCAAATTGTAATGGAGTGAAGTGATGACATGAGTATATTGATGTAGGAAAATAATTATAGGACGAAGGGAAGGTAGGAAAAGGGTGCATTACCCTACTGAAAGTTGACAGTAACGATTGACTTTAGTAATATGAGAAGTTATCCCATGGTATGTGGAAGTGTACAAAGCATTAATGTATCAGTTAAAAATAATGGCAGATAGGAAGCAATATCCTGTTGGAATATGTAAAATTAAATTGAAGGCTGAATGAAATCTAGGGAAATGAAAGAAACATGAGGTGACAATTGCAGTTAATAAAGGAAATTTTGATGATGAATACTGAAGTGCAGTGGTCAGGAAAAGGCGTGTTGTAATGGTGAAAAGGAATATACAGGGACCACGCATTTAAAGGAAGTTTAACAAATATGACGAAAAATATACCTGGATAAAGTTGAAGAACATCGATTATGAAAGGAAAGTGAATGAATGTGGAGATGTTATACAATTTTGATTTCTGTTCACTTGTGGTCAAAAATATGAAGAAGAAGTGATGCAAAGTGACAGTGTGTAAAAATGGTAACTATGTATTATAATATGTTTTTAAATTATTGCTTTGTGTGAAATGTGTTTTTCTCAATTAAATCCTCTCAAGTTGAGTTAAAGTAAAGAAAAAGTTCATGTTTTGCTTTCAGTAGCAACTAGTTTTTCAAAAAGACTGATTAAGTTTTCTAAAGGAAATAAATTCTTTAAAAAATTTCTAGTAGATTTGATCTTGCTGATTGAAGTCAAATAAGGAAGCAACACTCTTTTAATTTACTTTCATTTGAAGTCAAGTTGAACATCATATAAAATTTCTAAGTAATTTCTTGTAATAATAAGTGATTGTGTATTAGGATGCATGTAAAGAAAGTAGTCTTAGACGGAAGTATGGTTTCAGGGACAACGATGAATGTAAATCCAGAAAGGACAGATATGTAGAGAATGGAGGAATCTTATGGACTCTACAATGCAAAGGTGCCATAATGACTGGTGACCTATACCACTATAGTGGCCTTAGTGACATATTTATATATTGTTTTAAAATTTTGACTATACCTGTTATGTATTCAGGAGGAAAATGTTTTAATTGTTTTAATGTTTTGACTAGAGCGATGTTACTCAAATTTCCATTTAACCACAAGTAAGGTAACAGTTTCTTCCGAGGAATGTGCCCCTAGTTGGCGTTGAAACATAGTTAAGGAATTTTAATTCTATTTGCAACCGGTTGGCTGGAAATTTGTAGCATTGTAATGTTGAAAATTCGTTTTGAAAATATTCATCAACTTTGTCACGTAATAAATAATTTTTCGTAAAGCAATTAAGAGATTAGCCTATGCTAGTTGTAGACTGCCAAGTCCGGAGTAAGAGATTTGTAATAGTAGTTTATAAGAATGAGAATTTTTTGAAAGATTTAAATTTGAACCCTGGATCGATAATTTTTATAATTCTAAATCTTTTGGAGAAAACTTTATAATCATAGGGGGTGTGAGGAGTGGCCCCTTATATCGCTCCTCTATGTAGTCTGTGTATTGGGAAAATGACTCCTGCTTGTACAGTGACAGATGGTCTGAAGTGGGTTCAGTCGTGTATATTTCATCTGCTAGAGGACAGTAGTGAACAGAGACTTTCAAGAAACAGGTCCAGAGAATGAATTGTGAATTGTTCAGTTTGTTTCTTGAAGGCTTATTTATGTTTGCACAGTTTTGTATAAGCTTTTAGTAGTGTGAATGATGCGTGAATATGGTCTAAAGTAAGTATTTAGAGCACTGCTCTACTGATAAATGCTGTAGGAACTAGCCTGAGAAATTTTTAACACAGTGTGAATGCAGACGTCGGGAAATTTTGTATCATAATATGTTTAGTAAGTTTATGGTAATAGGAAAGCTAATTCGAGTGCAAATTAAAATAGTTGATAACGCAGAATATAAACAAATTATGAGAATGTTAAATATTTATTTCGGGAAAAAGTACAGTTCGAAAGTGTGTTGTTTGTAGGTTGGTTAGTCATGAGAAGCGTGGACTAACGCGGGTGAATGATGGTTATCTATTGGCCTTAAAAAAACCGAGCAGTCAGAACAGAATATCTCTCGCACGCCTTTTCTCTTGGAGATGTAGAATGCTTACAACAGTCTAAGGGGTTGGAGCCAGCCTTTCAATGATACGGTCGAGTGTAGTATGAGCTCCGAAGGAAGTTGTAATTTGCCGATTTTAGTTGTGCCACATGCTTCAAAAGTGTTTTAAAGTGAAGGCATATTTATTCTGGCGTGTTTTTTAGAAAGTACAGATTTGTAACTAATTTTGTGTGTGAGTAAATTTCGCGTGGCATTTTGAGCATATCGGAGACTAAAAACTTGAGTGCGTTAGACACCGATAAACTTAGTAGTACGGCGAGCAGTTTCATGTAAGAACAATCCGTGTTTAGTAGCTATTTAGATTTCAGGAAATACGTTACCATAAACTTGCTAACATGAATGAAAGGATTTAAGCATGACTGTGTTAAGATTAGCACTGGCTTGGCGGTAAATGTGTACATGATCAAGGCTCAGAATATACCGAAGTATTGCCAGTATTTCCACCTTTCATTCAAAATTAAGACAGTTTCCAGATTTCTGGAATAGTTACGTTGAATGCAGTCTGTTGCGAGTTGCAGTACGGTAAGTTTCTGCTCTGCTTTTCTACGGGCGATCTGCTGCAACGAGTTCACAGGTAGGTGCAGGTAATAGACGAAGGAAACCTCTCCGCCTTACAGTATTCAAGGTCGTACATCTTGTATCGCTATCTTGTATTCTAGTGTCATAGCAAGAATGCGTAAAAACTCAAATCTTATCTTCCGACATACTAAGACTGCACCAGGTTTGTATTCTAGTGTCATAGCAAGAATGCGTAAAAACTCAAATCTTATCTTCCGACATACTAAGACTGCACCAGAACTCCTGGTTTGTCATCTTACGTTATACATATTTTATCCAGCTCCATCATGTTGCACACCCATCTTGTATTAAGACATCACAGACCCTGTTCCAGTGTTCCAAGTCTCACATTCCCTGTCACAGTATTTAAAGTCAACCAACATGACAATGCACTATTTTGAATTTCTCGTCAGTTTATATTTATGCTGCCAACAATCGTAAATCCTTACTGCTGCAATTGGGTTATTTTAGAAACTTCCACCAACATTTTGAATTTATTGCCAGAATTGGAATTCCCGAGACTTTAGACATAGGACACTTTGCCTTTCTCAGATGAAGGTGGACATGTGTGTGGATGTGGGTGTGGGTGCGAATGGGGGTGTGGATGTGGGTTGTGTCTGGTTGGGTTGGGTTGGGTTGAGGTTGGAATGGGGGTCAGTGGGCTGGGCTGGGGTGAGGTGGGATTGAGGATGGTATGGGGAAATCCTGTGACTCATCAATGATGTAATCATTGACATGCTCTTTCTGAGAACCAGCCCAGTTATTCTATCAGTAGGAAACCTTTTTTTGTCATCTGTGGCACCCTTACAGACAAGCGGTACATCGAAGAATGAGTATCGTATGCTCTCGTCTTGATCGGAAAACACAAGACGTAAAAGAAAAAGTCAGAATAAATAACGTTTTTAGACTGGCAACATTCATCTCAGTGTTTGGACTTCCGTTATTGGAATACATGCGTAGTTTATGAGCTCAGTTATGCATTCATCTCAGTGTTTGGACTTCTGTTATTGGAATACATGAGTAGTTCATGAGCACGGTTATGATATTTTCTTAGAAACTGCGTGAGCGCTTCACGGAAAGCGGTTTGTAACTAGAGTCTACGTTTAGATCATTGTGGACGGCTCACAGAGACCAAGTTTAGGCTGGTAAAGGATGAGGAAGTAAACAGACCGTAACGTTTTCAAAGAAACCGTCAACACAATTGCCGAAGGATAGAGACTGGTATTAGGGTTCAAAAAACACATTTAAAAAAATGGCTGAAGAATTCTTCGGTTTTTTAAGTTGTGAAGGAAAATATATATGGTGGTGCGCATGTGACATCTGAACAGTATATGCCCAGTTCATCCAGTAGGTCCTAAGTGATCTAGTAGAAATTAAGAATTTTAAAAATGTTCCTAAGTGTTATTTTTCTGACTCTCCATTTTACTTTACCATGTATTTCTCATATTTGCATGTCGAAGATCGGAACTAGATGTATCCCATGTAGGCAAGGTTTAGTTCTTCTATAGTTCTCCTTAGAACTGTTCGTAGCGTAATTGAGTGGCGTTATTGAGTGTGCAGATGTCTTTCTGTAGTTGTGTTCGTGCTATTTGTGAGGTGATATCTTTTTATTTAGAAGTGAGAAAGCGCAAAGCATCTTACAAAATGCTTTCACAGGTACCAACAGAGTAATTTGCTGGAGAATCCTAATAATCATAACAACACGCCAAGTTCTTTTGGGAAAAAAACCGAAAAGCAATTTCACTTTTACGGAATCTACATCCTACAATTGAAATATAATTTCTAATGCACATGTAATGTTTAAGTAAATAAAAAAGATGCCTTTTTTGGGTATGCGCTATGTGTATGTCAGAGAAGTGAAATTACACACTGTTTTCATAGGCTTTGCCTGTAAGGGAAATATCACACCATCTGATGGGAAAGGGATTTCGTGCAAACGTCGCTTGACAGCATAGCAACTGTAACCAGTTGTATGGCAATGCAACTTGGACTAATAACTTGTATGTGGAAGACAGGAAACACGGTGTCTGGGCTGTGTGGTTTCACAAAAGTTCTTCAATGGGCAAGCTAGTGCATGCACTTTGTCTTGAAACAGGTGATAATTGGTGCCTATATCAAGAAGCCTACATGAGAAGTCTTTAGCTAAATTTAAACACAAAAACAACTTTCCACAGGCTGTGATGGAAGAACTTAAAGCTCTTTTTCACGATCCTAATCATCAAAAGCTACTAAAGAGATTCGTGGGTGGATGAACTCAAAGCTCTAATCAGTTGTTCCATTCCAAAGTTTGGGAAATACGTTGAGAAACATGCACTTTGTGAAGTAAGAAGAGTTTTATTAGGAACTAGAGATGATGAGATTACTTATAGTGATTGAATGGATGGCAGATTAAAGGTTATTAAAGATTATTGATTCTAAAAACACTTGTGGAGCAAAATATCGTAAATTATTTGTAGAATGAAGACATGTTTAAACTCTAGTCTTCTAAAATGGGGGTAGAATGTTTCACCAAGGAAACAAGGTATGCAAAAAACTACAAGTTGAAACGAGGAAAGGAGAAGGACCAACTTGGTATTATTCTCTTGGGCAGTTTTAGTTCGCAGAAGTCAGCCTAAGGTACCACACAGTATAACTTTTTCAACGTCTAAGTTGATTTTCTGAGTTTGTAGCCTATTTACAAAATCGTTTCCCTGGTAGCTTTTTGCCTAATGCATGAATCATAATTGTCAGAATGTACACAAATTATGATGGTCTACAACATGCACTAAATTCTCTGTAGATCAAAAGGTGTTTAGTTTTGAAATCTTAAACACGGTATATGAAGTGGTTAAGGAACTCAATTTCATATACAACGGTTTCCACAAGGAGTCACTGTATGATCCCAGTGAACGTTATATCTACATATTACAGCTATAAAACACAATGTGTTGCAGGGTTAAATTTCAGTTGTTAATTAAGACATTATTTTTCAGACCTCTCTTTTTCTCGTTGCTCGTATGCGCACTGCTTAACGGAGCAAATTGCATGGAATTATCCTTCATATTTAATGAAGAACAAAAACTACGTAACTAACTTTACTGAGCACTAGTTTTAATTGCGCTCATACTTGGTTCTAGGTAACCATGGAAAAACCAAATCTGGATGGTCAGATTACTATTTCCTAGTCTTTACCTCGTTCCACTCCGTTTTGTCAGCTAATCGAGAGACTAAAGGTCGAGATTACATACGTTTTTCACGTAACTGTGGCAGAATGGCGGAACAACTAATGTCATGTGCTTGATAACAAAGATTTCAGGCAATGTCTAAGAGATAAGACAATGGCATTCATTTAAGGCCTCATTGATGATCTCATGAATCACTTGTCTGTTAGTCTGCTGTGTGATGGAAAATAAACATAGAATCTTTATTGGAAGAAACAAAGAGCCAAAATTATCAAGGGATTAAGAGAAAAGAGCAAAGTAGAGGAGAATGGTAGCAGGGACAAGGTACAGCGTTTAGAAGAAGAAGAAGATCATGATGATGATAATGATTTTGTGGAATTCGCACACCGTTTCCAAGTCCTCTGAAGGAAAATTACTATTTGCATTTAATTGTCGTCATGTAAACTGTGTGATAATTAGCCGGCATATAATGTGTTCCAGAAGAAGAATTCATATGGAACCACGCGGCCGAGGTCTACTATGGTCTCGATAACCAGAATGCAATTTATAAAGATGTAAAGGGATCTATTCGATAGCTACGGATTGATTCAATGAGTCTTTTTTCCATTGCTGAGTCAGGCGCGCCGAAGCGAGCTCCCCTTCGCAGAAACAGGGTATCTTTTTCTTCTTCTCGTTACGTCGGTGTCGTCCGTCCTCTGACTGTATAAGAAATGGCTAAGGAGCAAGAGCCACGGGCGCAATTCATGGCGTGGAAAATGTGGTTCCCCAGCGTCTGCTGTTTTCCGGATAGAGTTAGCGGGGATACCCGCACGCGCCGCACAACTTCACTGCACGAAGCGAAAACGAAATTACGGAATTGTCGTAAATCTCTCCCATAACTTACTGTTTCCTCTCATTATTTCTTTCAGAGTTACCATTCCATTAATTTCTCGAATATTTGTCCTTGTCTGACAGCGCAATTAATGTTACAAGTTTTGTTTCTAACCGACCCAGAGTATCTAAGTTCTCTCATTCCAAGTCAAGTGTTAATCAGATTGAGACTCCGCTGATTTTTTCCGTTCCTGACGTCTTGTACCACAGAAACCTGAAGATCGTGGGTTCATAATGAGATCTGCTGATTACGTCTTTCCAAATATGTGAAAATGTTTTAATGGTCTTTTAACGATCACAGCTTCAGCTAAACAGTAATATGGAGAAAAATTCGAACTAGTGTTAACACCTACAGTAGAGAGAATATATTGTTATTATTTCAACATCTACTATCTTACTATATATTGGCGCTCTACACAAGTTCTTCTTTCTACATTATTATCTGCGATGCGCATTTTAAAGACCTGATTCCCATTGTGTCTCTTCTTTCATCTGCTTAGTTCCCATAAGAGAAAAATATGTACTAAAGTCTGTCATAAACTATTAAATCGTCATCAGTATCCGATAGCTGCTCCAGTCAAATTAAACCTGGTTTTAGCTAACTTCTTACTATCTTATTTTTACGTATAATCTATGGCCATGCTTTCAGATGTTACAGAGAGCTGTACGACCTAAATAAGGGGTGCCAATACCCAAATACGATGTAAGAACGAAAAACTGTCATTCCACTGTTATTTCTCTATGCCATTATTTTACAGTTATGATCGTATTGTGTATTTCGTCACTCTAAGCCATCATTTTAGTACGAAAGACATTTATGGATCACATTGCGTAACTCAAATAAGCTAACAACGATTAACGCACTGATGAGCCAGAACATTATCAGTTCACCGCGAGATAGAATGCCTCCTGCTGTCCTTACGGGCACGCGACGCTGTAAGGAAAATTCGAGTGGCGATCAATAAGTAATGCCACACATTTGTTTTTGAAAGCAAGTTGTTTTTATTCTGGATTCCAATACGCGACATTTTTCCTCACTATTTTGGCTACAACAGCCGATTTTTCAACATAATGTCCGTTCAGTGCGTTGACATTACGCAGTCTTACTAAGACTGCATCAATTTCCTACCCAACACGCACTGTTTCCCACGGAGTGCATCTTTCATTGTCCAAACAGACTGAAGTCGAGAGATCTGCAGTGTAGGCTGGGTGAGAAAGTACAGTCCAATAAAGTTTCGTGTGCTCCTCTGCGGTGCGCAGACTTGTGTAAGGGCCTTGCGTTGTCATGGAGATCACCTCAAATGAGTGTGTCCATACGTTCCAACATCGTAAGAGTCCCATCTGTGTGTCGCCTGTCGGCACACGGGAGATCAGACAGATCTGGACGTCCATTTTGCGACGATGACGAAAGCGTCTCCCAACGACTCATCGTGCTTTTGTTCACTTCCAGTTCTCTGTAGACAGTCCGCAAGCACTTATGAATATCTACGATGCTCCTCTTTTCCGCCAAAAGAAACTCAACGACACCTCTCTGCTTGGAACGCACCTCCGTTACGGACGACATTTTCGAGGCTACGTATTACCCCACCACCTATCGGAACTTCATTAAACTACAGGGAATGAAGCAGGAATGTTCCACTATGCCTCGCAACAAATTCCACATTTTTTTCATCCGAAATAGGGCGAGAAAAAAATATGTTGCATTACTTATTGAATGTCCCTCGCACAGAAGCGGAGCAAAGACGAGTGGGGAAACATTATTACCAAGGATCATTTCGATAACTCAGCTGCATGAAATGGTTCAGGTCCCACGTCTAAGTGATAGCTTTAGAGCGGCTGCCCGAATCTTCTACGATGATGATGATGATGATGACGATGATGATTGTCATGATGATGATGACGAACGTTACTAGTGTTTTCGGGCCCCAAACGGCGAGGTCATCAGGGCCGTTGCATGAAATAAATAGAGATGGGGACGCTGATAAGCTGTTAAAGATAAGAACAAATTTTTGAACGAAGGTATGTCAACAAACATGATTTTAAAACTCAAAACTGACGTTTTGAGACTCATAAGAGGTCAACCATAAAATGCAGATAAAACACAGTAAAATTGCAAGTGAAGGTCAAGGTTGAAATACCAGTACAGATACATTAAGAAGAGTCCAGATTATTGTGACTTGAGGACGACTTAGAAATAGTGGGTGACCAAGCTACTCTACGCCATGTCAAAGTTTGAGACGCAATGTTTTGGGAAGTAGTCCTGGCATCACACGAAGCCTCAAAACACGAACCACAGTCTCCTCAATGTTAGTCAAAATATTAGTTAAAATACAGGGCTGGTCGTGTGGGAGACCCAAATCTGTCCTCTGGTCGTAATATAGGCTAAAACGTCTCATTTAAATACATTGTATCGACAGCTGTGTTCCACATCAGTGGTACCCTGGTGGCTCCTCGCGGCAGACGAAAAAGCCTTGTGCCAGTGGGCCATGTCACTTTCTAAGTCTTAAGGGGCTAGTTCTTCAGCTCGACATGGTTGGAAGCAGGTAAGCCAACGTCACACTGAAAGTTTCTCTGACCGCAGCTTATTACTTCTCACCTCCAGCCAAGGAGTTTGCGACCAACATAAGATCTTTCGAGACACTTATGTGATAATATTCCCGCAGAGAGACTCAACTGCAAGCAAGATGTGGATCGGAGAAAGCCTCCTCGGCAGCCGCATCAGTGAGTTCGTTTCCCCGGACCACTGTATGCCTTGGAACCCAACAGGAAATAATTTCGTTGCCTCGCCTTTGGAAAGTATGAAAGCGTCTTGGGATTCTGGCAGAATGCTATCCGCTGGGTACGTCTGATCAACAGCGAAAGGACACTTTGGAAACCAAAGCTAATGAGAAATTTCCTGTCATGATGGGGTCTCATCTGCTCCAGTGCCCTAACGATAGGAAACGATTCCTTACAATATACGTCCTTATAATAAACGGTAAACAGTTCTGAGAGCCCTGAGACAGTCCTCATGCTTAAACCCATTAGTGGAAACACTCGTAAAATCCAAGTAGTGATTTAAAATCGCATAAGATTTAGTTTTAAGAATATAATCTGGGTAAAAGCTGGGTAAAAGCCTTCCTCTACTCATCTAATTAAAAAATAAATCTGGGCCTCTTTAATACCAAAGATGATCCCACACTCCACTCCCATCCTTAGATCTTAATGTCCTCTACCTGCAATAATTTAAGGCAATACTTTGCACTGACTCCCAAATAGCCTTGTTGGGCACGCATGGTTACAGATCAGTCGTGCCATTGAAGGCAACGAAGATGGATGCTGTCGATTTATGAACAGACAGAGCCCTGTATGCGTGGGGTAACCACGAGGAGAAAATGTCGATGAGACAGTGGAGGTTCACCAGCCTCTGCATACAAACTAGCAAGACTCGAGCAGTAAGCTCCTGTCTACAGCTTAATCCCTCGTGGTCTACTGCATCGAGCATTTTAAAGTTTGAAGGCCTTACTAATCCATGAATTTGTCATCGGTATTCAAGCCGGAGTCGCACGAAGGATTCATGAAGTTTGAGCAGACATGCTCCGTAGCCTCTCCAAGACTTATGGCTGACGCATTTGAGGTTGTTTAAGGGAATCATGCATCTGACTTTCAGTTTTTTAAGATGTGGCAGCAATGTGAGTGGTTCATTAATTGTGATCACCCCATAATTCACTTTTTTCTCAAATGTGAGAATGGTATCCTCCAGTTTTATCACAGGTACATTAAAAACAGTATCGGAGCGTTTGAAATAAACTCATACACATTTCTTGAAAGATAATTGGAAATATGTGGTGTTTTCCCATTGCTCTGATTGTCTGATGCTCAAATGCAATTGTCGAGTAGCCGTCGCGAGATTAGAGGGCCTATAACACTATACCCCAACAGGATAAATAGTCCTGCCACGAGAAAAGTTACGTATAACACTGTTATACGGGGAAATGTGCATTTAATATACACGTCATAAACTGTCGCCTAACGTTACCCCTTTTACAAAAAAAATGGCTCTGAGCACTATGGGACTCAACTGCTGTGGTCGTAAGTCCCCTAGAACTTAGAACTACTTAAACCTAACTAACCTAAGGACATCACACACATCCATGCCCGAGGCAGGATTCGAACCTGCGACCGTAGCGGTCGCGCGGTTCCATACTGAAGCGCCTTTAACCGCGCGGCCACTCCGACCGGCCCCTTTTACAGGATTTGTCTGTGATGTATGACTAGCGGATATAAAAATCAGATTCTTAGTTCTTTTACTAGGACTTTCTAGCTGTTAGATTGAGTGTTATTCCATTTTTACTGCGTTTCTTTCTATGATCTTACTGTAAAAAATTCATTAAGTATTTTCTCTAATTGATTTATGGTCACCAGCCTATATGGCTTAAGTTTCAGAAAAACAACTTATCAGGATATGGTTCTGAGAAAGACACAGGATACTCTTAGCTATTACAGCCCCCCCCCCCCCCCCGCCACACACACACACACACAGTTTTGATCTAGAAAGGCCACGAATTTTTAATCATCACTATGTACTACAAAAATTTTGGCAGAGTGGGCTTCTATGTCTGCATCTCGTATAACCGACAATTTATGTACTTAAATGTTGTAATAACTAATACACATATTTAAATTTATTAAGATACTTTACTTATGCCTTTCTCTTAACAAATGATCTGTCAAAAGCAAAGGTAGGGTGTAGGGTGTGGTCACGCTATGTTCTCATTCAGTATTTTTATGCAACCCTACTTCAGTGTTACTGAGACACATAAGCAATTTTCTTCTTATACGTCATTGTACTTAACTGAATTTTATTTATAGCTGAAAGATTTTTATCTTTGCGTTAGTCAAAACTTAAACTTCCAAAAACCTCTGTGTTAATGCATCACAAGTTCGTCTTTTGAGCAAAACTTATTTAGTCACTTTCGCTTTAATTATTACCACGAAGAGAACAAGAATATTAAAATCATTAAATTTGTCTAAAAACATCTACTTCAGTACTTAAGCAAAATTTCACTTCAGCAGTTCTACTACATATTTCATACGGTACTTTTATCTGCACTTTGAAAGTTAGTCGACCACAATAATTTTTAGACATTTATTCAAAGACGGAAAACAGTCCTTGTACATAAAGAATGAAGCACTTAAAATGTTTTTATAACTGGTTTACTCGGAATAATCCAACACCAGGAAGGAACCATATATAGGTGAATGATTAGGAATAAAAGAACAGGACGAACCAAATCTTGTGTTTAACACAATAACTACTGAAGAGCTAATTTTGAATTAATGGTTCACGCCTCTATAATTCAAACTATACAGTTGGCTGTATTCGTTAGATTTGGGGGATAGTAACGGTGACTACATAATCTATAACATAGCCCAACAACCAGTACCAAAGCCGTAATAATCCAGCAGTAGTCATCCGAGGCTACTGTGCAACTATTTCCATTGGAGGCGTCTCCTGCTCTGTTTGAGTGTTGCTTCTTTCACTGCTGCCTATAGACTGTGTCCTCTCGTACCCACTTGGTCTACAGGTAACGCGCCCAAACCACAAGTCAACTTTTACGCTTCCCACAGTAACTATCCGTTCAGTACGTAACACATACCCTACATATCGTCCCTAAGAGCGTATCATTTTATACAAATGACAACAGGAACAAATATATAAAATTACATACACGAACCATTTCATTTCATTAATCCATGACAGAATATTATTTAGTATATTATACATTTCACATATTTCTTAACACAGGTTACAAACACGCATTAGCAGGGCACCGTATCGTCACATATATCACACATTCCATGTAGTCTTTGTGTATCACAGCTATATTACGATAAACTTTTAAGGCAAGAAATTGATATAAGATAGATGACTGATTTAATAATAATGTTACAGGCGAAAAGAGGATGCAGTCGTCCACGAACAAGGAATGTTGAGTAGGACTCCTTACTGTGGACCCAATACTACTTATCGCAATGGCGAAGGTAGTGGCACTTAAAAAAACTCCCTTGAGCGATGCCATTCGCCTGCTGAAAACTGTCAGTCGCGACATTCCGGGCAGTGGATCTAAAATACCTTTCTGAGAGAAAGAACTGTAGTCGAGTGGGGGAGGCCCACTGAATCTCCACTAATAGAGCTGCAACAAAATATTATGATTTCAGATAATATTCTAACTGAAACTTTCTGGCAGATTAAAAGTATGTGCCGGACCGAGACTCGAACTCGGGACCTTTTCCTTTCTCGTGCAAGTGCTCTACCAACTGAGCTACCCAAGCACGACTCACGACCCGTCCTCACTGCTTTACTTCTGCCAGTACCTCATCACCTACCTTCCAAACTTAACAGAAGCTCTTCTGCGTACCTTGCAGAACTAGCGCTCCTGGAATATTCTAATTCTTTCCTAGATCGAAGGTGTAGCGTACATCGGGAGATCTATTGACTCCATGCAAGGGTCAGCTTATCGACTGTCGAGTAATACCTTCTGAACCGTCAGTGAGAGCGATTTAGTAGTGAACTGATTACGGGAATGGGCACTAGGTGCCGTTTGACCATATGCCCTAATGTCTTGTCTACGCAGATAGTGACACTGACGCTACGATAACTACTGGAGTTAGCACGATCCTTCTCTGATTGTAAAATATGTATTAAAATAGCTACCATCGACGAGCTGCAAAATACATCTGTCAACCAAATTTCATTAAGACGCTTAAGTAGGACCTCCTTCGATTGTCGGTTCAGATGCTTCAACACGCTGCGTATTATCAGGTCGCAGCCGAGCTATGGACAATGCAAAATCCAACTCTCAGAGACGAAGAACCAGTTGTGTTCCTCCATATTGGTGAAACGGAAATTGAAACCAACCGTTTCCTGTGTCATCCGATAACGAACGATAGTTGGTCCCTGAGTATAATCATCCGTAATATCTATGTAGGGTTCAGACAATGTTCGAGCAGTGTCTCCTAGTGACTTTACGAGGCACCCCAGTTCTCATACAGCTGCTATTGGCGGTCGTTAGTGCCACCTTGAGATTCTTCTGAAGGTTTCACGAACTTTGCTTGCAGGTGTGGACCTATTTATGGAGTTCAGGAACTCCTGCGAAGACCATTTCTTACTCTTTCGAACTATTCTTCTCTTCTTTGCCCTCATCACACGAAAGGTTTACAGACTATTATCCACAGGGCATCAACTGAACCTACGCATAGCTACACTAATGTTCATGATGGTAGGACGACATTCATCAGGCAACGAAGGGGCAGGCTGTCTCTTAGGCATTCCTGATGACTTGGGGATCCATGCATCAGCAGCTTTCTGAATCTCGGATCTAATGTGAACCACCATAAGCTGGACAAACCCACACTGCTCAGAAAAAGAACCGGCTGTAAAGCTCCCAGTTAACATTTCTGTACAACCATCTCGGAGATGGGACCTGAATAAATTGAAAGAACCAGAGCTTGTAC
This sequence comes from Schistocerca serialis cubense, assembly GCF_023864345.2. Taxonomy (NCBI): domain Eukaryota; kingdom Metazoa; phylum Arthropoda; class Insecta; order Orthoptera; family Acrididae; genus Schistocerca; species Schistocerca serialis. The sequence continues at coordinate 152,837,352 of NC_064640.1, forward strand.
AGAGTTTCAGGGAGAGCATAAGGGACAAATTGACAGGAATGGGGGAAAGAAATACGGTAGAAGAGGAATGGGTAGCTCAGAGGGATAAAGTAGTGAAGGCAGCAGAGTATCAAGTAGGTAAAAAGACGAGGGCTAGTAGAAATCCTTGGGTAACAGAAGAAAAATTGAATTTAACTGGTGAAAGGAGAAAATATAAAAATGCAGTAAATGAAGCAGGCAAAAAGGAAGACAAACGTCTCAAAATTGAGATCGACAGGAAGTGCAAAATGGCTAAGCAGGGATGGCTAGAGGACAAATGTAAGGATGTAGAGGCTTACAGGCTGCCTACAGGAAAATTTAAGAGACCTTTGAAGAAAAGAGAACCACTTGTATGAACATCAAGAGCTGAGATGGAAACCCAGTTCTAAGCAAAGAAGGGAAAGCAGAAAGGTGGAAGGAGTATATACAGGGTCTATACAAGGGCGATGTACTAGAGGACAATATTATGGACATGGAAGAGGATGTAGATGAAGATGAAATGGGAGATACGATACTGCGTGAAGAGTTTGACATAGCACTGAAAGACCCGAGTCGAAACAAGGCCCCCGGAGTAGACAACATTCCATTGGAACTACTGACGGCCTTGGGAGAGCCAGTACTGTCAAAACTCTACCACCTGGTGAGCAAGATGTATGAAACAGGCGAAATACCCTCAGACTTCAAGAAGAATATAATAATTCCAATCCCAAAGAAAGCAGGTGTTGACAGATGTGAAAATTACCGAACAATCAGTTTAATAAGTCACAGCTGCAAAATACTAACACGAATTCTTTACAGACGAATGGAAAAACTAGTATAAGCCGACCTCGGGGAAGATCAGTTTGGATTCCGTGGAAATACTGGAACACGTGAGGCAATACTGACCTTACGACTTATCTTAGAAGCAAGAATAAGGAAAGGCAAACCTACGTCTCTAGCATTTGTAGACTTAGAGAAAGCTTTTGACAATGTTGACTGGAACACTCTCTTTCAAATTCTAAAGGTGGCAGGGGCAAAATGCAGGGAGCGAAAGGCTATTTACAATTTGTACAGAAACAAGAAGGCAGTTATTAAAAGTCGAGGGACATGAAAGGGAAGCAGTGGTTGGGAAGGGAGTAAGACAGGGTTGTAGCCTCTCCCCGATGTTATTCAATCTCTATATTGAGCAAGCTGTAAAGGAAACAAAAGAAAAATTCGGAGTAGGTATTAAAATCCATGGAGAAGAAATAAAAACTTTGAGGTTCGCCGATGACATTCTAATTCAGTCAGAGACAGCAAAGGACTTGGAAGAGCAGTTGAACGGAATGGATGGTGTCTTGAAGGGAGGATATAAGATGAACATCAACAAAAGCAAAACGAGGATAATGGAATGTAGTCGAATTAAGTCGGGTGATGTTGAGGGTATTAGATTAGGAAATGAGACACTTAAAGTAGTAAAGGAGTTTTGCTATTTGGGGAGCAAAATAACTGATGATGGTCGAAGTAGAGAGGATATAAAATGTAGACTGGCAATGGCAAGGAAAGCGTTTCTGAAGAAGAGAAATTTGTTAACATAGAGTATAGATTAAGTGTCAGGAAGTCATTTCTGAAAGTATTTGTATGGAGTGTAGCCATGTATGGAAGTGAAACATGGACGGTAAATAGTTTGGACAAGAAGAGAGTAGAAGCTTTCGAAATGTGGTGCTGCAGAAGAATGCTGAAGGTTAGATGGGTAGATCACGTAACTAACGAGGAAGTATTGAATAGGATTGGGGAGAAAAGAAGTTTGTGGCACAACTTGACCAGACGAAGGGATCGGTTGGTAGGACATGTTCTGAGGCATCAAGGGATCACCAATTTAGTATTGGAGGGCAGCGTGGAGGGTAAAAATCGTAGGGGGAGACCAAGAGATGAATACCCAAAGCAGATGCAGAAGGATGTAGGTTGCAGTAGGTACTGGGAGATGAAGAAGCTTGCACAGGATAGAGTAGCATGGAGAGCTGCATCAAACCAGTCTCAGAACTGAAGACCACAACAACAACAACAACATCTCGGAGGCCTCCTTTTGCGATCTGCTCCATCTGGCAGATGTATCCAGATCGATTCGTCGTCACCCACTAATCACTGAGCAGTGTTTGCTACAGCAGCTGAGCACGAGACGACTATGTCTGCAGACGAACCCGTACTGGTCCTGATATGAGTAATTTGACTCATGTTCAATAGTATGATGTTTTCAATTTGTACAAGATGTGGAATTTCCTGCCAGATTAAAACTGTGTGCCGGACCGAGACTCGAACTCGGTACCTTTGCCTTTCGCGGGCAAGTGCCCTAGAGCTCTAGTGGTAGAGCACTTTCCCGCGAAAGACAAAGGTCCCGAATTCGAGTCTTGGTCTGGCACACAGTTTTAATCTGCCAGAAACTTTCATATCAGCGCACACTCCGCTGCAGGGTGAAAAACTCATTCTTAAGCAAGATGCTCAAGTAATCGTTTCATATGGGAAGTGGTGTTGAATCGCCATTGTGCACTGTTGCCATTTAAGTGTTCTGAGATGTCAATAGGATGTGGTAATTCAGCAATAAACTGTTTCAGGATCTCATCGTCAATGGCCTCACGTAGCGGCAGGTATACACAGCACACTGTTCAAAAATGGTTCAAATGGCTCTGAGCACTATGGGACTCAACTGCTGTGGTTATCAGTCCCCTAGAACTTAGAACTACTTAAACCTAACTAACCTAAGGACATCACACACATCCATGCCCGAGGCAGGATTCGAACCTGCGACCGTAGCAGTCTCACGGTTCCGGACTGCGCGCCTAGAACCGCGAGACCACCGCGGCCGGCCAGCACACTGTCAAATGACTGTATGCCTATATACTGACAGACACTGCTCGTAGCGTACCTGTTAAGGGCACAGGTGAGGAGTGGAACGTGACTTTGATAAATAACCCTACCCTATCTTTCGCCCTTTCACCAGTAGGATCTATCTCTTCTTTGAGGCTGTTGGCGAAAGGGTAAGTTGAGAGGCGCTCTTTCTTGAGTGTGTCCTCTCTATACTCAGTGTTATAGTTTTGCTCTTCTCTTGAAACATGGCTGCCTTGGTCGCTGTATCTTCACTCTGGGCCTTGTTTGCGCTGAAAATCTATCTAAGTGACAAGTTTCTTCATTAAGGAAGAAAATGAATTAGCAAAGACTGGGTGTGCTGTCGGCTTATATTCTTTCTTGGCTTCTGCATAAGGGAATTTCTTCGTAATTTGTATTGGTTGGATTTTTCGTTCCTCAGGGAATACTGGGCAGCCCCTCCTCAAGACTGGGTAGCAACCAGAGCAGTTGATGCAGATGCCAAATCGCTAGTAATTCTACTACCTCATAGGGTTAGCTATGTAAGGTAGGACACTAAATCAGAGGAACCCAGCCATGGAGAAATGAATGTGAAATGAAAGTGGTGGGCCGGCCGGTGTGGCCGAGCGGTTGTAGGCGCTTCAGTCTGGAACCGCGCTACCACTACCGTCGCAGGTTCGAATCCTGCCTCGGGCATGGATGTGTGTGATGTCCTTAGGTTAGTTAGGTTTAAGTAGTTCTAAGTTCTAGAGGACTGATGACCTCAGATGTTAAGTCCCATAGTGCTCAGAGCCATTTCTTAATGTCCATATTATGGCATGTGACCATACCCTTACTCGAGCTGATGGGGCTGTATTTCTGAACAGCTATGTCATAGTAAACCAACTTATTTCTGCTTTGACCGGTTAGTTTCAATCCGCAAGAAACTATTTGGCTGGCGTGTAGTAGATATTAAGATACCAATGAAACCTAGTAACTCTTTGTGAATGTAGAAAGGGTTCAAATGGTTCAAATGGCTCTGAGCACTATGCGACTTAACTTCTGAGGTCATTAGTCGCCTAGAACTTAGAACTAATTAAACCTAACTAACCTAAGGACATCACACACATCCATGCCCGACGCAGGATTCGAACCTGCGACCTGTAGAAAGGGGACACTATGGCAAATGTCCGTTTCTTCCTTCTGATCACTAGAAGCACATTATCGTTTACGACTTCGGAAGCCCCATTACTAACGACAATTTAATTGTTAGGAGGACTAGCTTACCTCAGTCTTTTGTCAGAACGAGAGCGAATGCTGACAGACACCAGTTGCGTCGGGAGCGGTGTACGTTAATGATTTGACATTTTGTTTCCATGAGCAGATAGGAGTACAACAATCCATCCAACAGAGGCCCACTTGCCTGTGTAAGCATTATACGGCTGATGCGCAGCAGATTGTGTGGAGGTTGCCTAATAACCGCTGCTGCGCCTCGAAAAGAACCAGCATCTCGGAATCGGTGAGAATGGTCGTCTGCTCGCTTGCTACTGTCAGGAGCATCTATGAAAACTTGTGTAACTACGAGTCATCGACCAGGTGTCTGCCGTCCGCATCTCATCGTGGACGTGTTGGTCCAAGGATTGCATCCTCTGTACAACAGCTTAGACGGTGGTCTTTTTCAGATCTGGAGAGAGAGAGTACGATGATTATGCAGGTATAAGTGCTACAGAGCAGGTCGTTCAGTCTATACTGTTGAACATAGAGCCTCAGAGCAGATGACCCCTACGTGTTCCCATGCTGACCCAACACATTCTCAGTTACGAATGTAGTGGACAGAGGATCATCAGGATAGAACCGTTGATTGATTAAAATTGGTCGCCTGGTCGGATGATTCACGTTTATTCTTAGACAAGATCGATGGTCGCGTCCCGATACGCCATCATCTAGGCGAATTACTGGTCGGAACATTCATTGTGCTACGGACGCAGGCCGGTGGAACAATATAGCTGTCCGTGCCACTAGACCTAAATCGCGTCCCAGGAGAATGACGGTGAACTCATGTTGTCTTGGCTACCAAATGCGCCTGGTCTGAACCCAATGGAAAACATCAGCAATGCTACCGAGCACTGGCTTCGCGCCCACAACCCATCGGCCCATAATTGATGGGAATTATGTAATCTGGTGTCTAGTAGATTTCGCAGTGTACCAAGGATTTCTCGAATCCATGTCACCCTTAGTCGCTGCTATTTACGCGATTAGGCAAGTGGTCATAAAGTTTTAGTACATTAATGCAAAGGTATATAAAATAAAAATTAATTTTGAATCCTAGCTTGTGATGGTATAATATTTTAATTTAGGATGATATAAAGAGTTATTACCTATAATTTCGTTTATGTGAGTTTGGTTCCTTTTTTGTAATAAGGCACGGCTTCGTCACCAGGATGCAAGAACATTCGATGGATGGCACGTTCTTTGGGTTGCCACGCAGAAAATCAACGAGAATGATAAACTTGATTGATGTGAAACTTACACTGCTATCGACATTTTGAGATAAAATGACTTTTATGACGTAATATAATGATATATAATGTCTCTACGGATGAAACAGAGTACGCACAATGTCTAGAGAAACACCTTGTAGTTACCTCGTAGAATATGGCTTTCCTGAAAGCTCGCATCTACCGCTATGAAGACAGACGAGCGCCGCGTAGACACTAAGGCAAACGCCGTTACACTCCTGCACATCAGGAAAGCTGAAATGTCCACCAGCAGCATAACTCTAAGCGAGAAATGGACTATAAAGAGGAAATATTTTATTTATCGAGTCATTAAGAAGATCAAAGGCGTTTCTCTCTCGTTTCAATAAAATATTACATACATTACCATCTTCCTCAATTAGTTCCCTGATGCTTCTCAACCTGGGCATTAAACATTTCTGAGGAAGAAATATTACGTTTTCGCTGTAAACTACCGTTCTTACTTTTGCTGCATTCTCGTAAAATGTCAGAGGTCAAATCCTGTCCTATAAGATTGTAAAGCTTCAAAAATAATTTCGCGTTCGAATATACACTAACTTTCAAAAGATTAAGAACATGAAGTACGAAGAGAGAGTTCACATTACCACAAGTGTGCCGTTTGAACAATAAAAATACTTTAGTTCAGTTGCCATAGACGTTTCATCTAATTCCTGTTTCTTTCATACTTTAAAATGAAATATTTAATTTCTAATTTTAGCGAGGGTTTTTGCGTTTAAGTTGTAACGTGACCTCACTATGGCTGGCGTTCCATATGTGCAGCATTTTCAATCTGTTGCTTCACAGATTCGCTCAATTCACAGTTTTGGATTTTAGTACCCAAAAATGCGTAAATATAAAAAAAAATACTTCCTAAATCAAAGAAAATGATTCATTTCAGGAAAACTCTTATCACCTTTCATTGACAAAAGCTGGAAAACCGAAGATCTTAAAAGGATACTAAATCCCTCACACTGAACTGTACAGAAACAAGTGTAACAAGAAAAATAAATGTCAGTCGCCATACCTCTTCTGCAACTTAGAGCGCATGTCCATTCGGTAATTATATTTCCTTTTGATCGGGAGGAGGTAAAATGAATTCAAGCATGAGAATGCACGTGTGAACTGTCGGAGATAGTTACATAAAAGTACCAAAGTTTTTTCGCAAGTTTTAATGTTCAATAGCTGACTGGGTCACTTGCTTTGCGACCCTATTATTGAAAAAGTACTGTAGAAAGACTTCTCAGTTTGGTATTAGGCAAACATGTGATAAAGAAGGAATATTGGAGACGGGGTGACTCTTTAATTTCGGTGTAAAGATACGGTGGACGTTTAAGCATATCTCTGCATTGTTGTTAAGTCCTCAACCCAGTGACCTTTGCTGTTTACAGTTAGTTTCCAATAAGATCTTGTGAATTAATGAACAAAAGTTGATTAACTAATACTTACATAATACATCTGAAATAAAATAAGGGTGAACCAAGACACACACGAAATATAGGTACCATAATTCTCAAAGATATAATGAGTAGGGCTTCAGCTAACAATAGGATGAAACCAGAGGCCACAATAAAGTCTCTTTTATTATTAAAATGCATCGACTGAGCTTTAGAATACAGAATGGGTAAAACAAGTAACTATTACGTCCGTGAAGTGAAAAACGAATTGTATGAACGTACACAATAGTACCTTGGAAAAGTTGGATTAACTTTGAATGGAAGTGATGTCAGTAAGGAAATAAACTATTTACGTGTAAACTTTCATCGTTTGCTGAACTAACTATATGAATGAAAGATCAGACCCAGAAACGGGGTGCCATTCGGTTCCCTAGTCTAAACCCATATTGAGTTGAGCTAGCTTAGGGTGTGGATCAATTTAGAATACCAATACCTAACTTGAATCAATAGACTTCGCAGCTCCCGAAAACGTCGTTCGCCAATTCTGCACATGCTTGCCACACTTTGTACAATCAGAGGCAGAGAATAACTGTGGTGTTAGCTGAAAATCAGAGCGCCACCCATCATACATGAGCACAACGCTGTGGACCTAGAAGGAAGTTTTCTCTCCCGGAGCCTAAGAAGAAGTCCTACAACTCGCAGATCCTGGGTGAAACTTTCGTTTTCTCATCGTTTTGCCTATGTTGGTCTCAGGACACTTTGTATTACCAAATGGCAGTAGATTCTTATTGAGCCAACACCCTGTCTCGCATACCTAATCTATCTATCATTAACGCAATGACTGCAGGAGCTGAGAAGCAGCAATAAATTACTCCCACTCCTTGCTCCTTCTCGTGTCCCTACCAATGAGACTTTGTGTACGTAGGAACACAAGATTCTCGTTCTCCTACTCCTCTCTTATTTTAATAAACCGATCGCATCTGCTCTCACAAAATTTTAAGCAATAATTACATGCTTGTAGGGACTTTGACACAGAAAGTGAACTCTCCCGAGCATGGGGCGTCGTCTGCTCCCGTAGCAGATCTTAACTTTTTGGAGGACATCCCTTCGACGCTCTTTCTGAACGCAGTTTTATAACATACAGAGTTCGTCCCCTGGCCTTCCAGTGTTAGTGACACCATGGCATGAAACGCTGGCTCAACAAAGTGAGCGCAGGCCAGAGCATTTCTGCTACAGGCCCTGGCTTTCAGAGCTAACACTTCCATGACACACTTAATGTTCTGCCCCTGTGACGCTTTCGCGTTTCCATAGTCAGCAAGCGATCTCAGTTCAACAGTAAATTACACAATTCTCCTTGTTACCTTAAATAAGAAGAACCACTTATTTTTGCAATCATTAAAATTTAAGCATCTTATAGAATAAAATTCGCTATTAATTGTGGTACACAGTGGTTTTGTGAAAAACTATCCCAAAACATCATCTCTTCCTTGTTTTTAAAATTGATGCAAATGAATATGGGCTGGGACTTGGTATGGTGCAAACACATCAAAGTAATTTTCTTAGCTTTGGGTTCTATTTTTCATTTTATGGGCATTAGCTTTAAGTACTTTATGCCACAGATTAGATGATAGAGGATGGCCAAGGTCACATATTAATTTCACATTCCCACTAAACAATAAGCTGCCACACAACTGCACTCATTTGCTTGTGTCGGAATAATATTTTTTTGTTTGCTTCTCTATAACTAAGCATTAACTCACAAAATTCCTTTCACAATTTACTATTCCTTTTACAATCGTTAAAAAGTGGCACACCTTTATTAGTTAACTAGACACACATTCATCATAAAATTAACAATGACTTAATGAACGAGCCCCCCCCCCCCCCCCCCCAAGGACCATGGACCTTTCCGTTGGTGCGGAGGCTTGCGTGTCTCAGTGATACCGATAGCCGTACCGTAGGTGCAACCACAACGGAGGGGTATCTGTTGAGAGGCCAGACAAAAGTGTGGTTCCCGAAGAGGGGCAGCAGCCTTTTCAGTAGTTGCAGGGGCAACACTCTGGATGATTAACTGATCTGGCCTTGTAACACTAACCAAAACGGCCTTGCTGTGCTGGTACTGTGAACGGCTGAAAGCAAGGGGAAACTACAGCCGTAATTTTTCCCGAGGGCATGCAGCTTTACTGTATGGTTAAATGATGATGGCGTCCTCTTGGGTAAAGTATTCCGGAGGTAAAATAGTCCCACATTCGGATCTCTGGGCGGGGACTACTCAAGAGGATGTCATTATCAGGAGAACGAAAACTGGCGTTCTACGGATCGGAGCGTGGAATGTCAGATCCCTTAATCGGGCAGGCAGGTTAGAAAATTTAAAATGGGAAATAGATAGGTTAAAGTTAGATATAGTGGGAATTAGTGAAGTTCGGTGGCAGGAGGTTCAAATGGTTCAAATGGCTCTGAGCACTATGGGACTCAACTGCTGTGGTCATAAGTCCCGTAGAACTTAGAACTACTTAAACCTAACTAACCTAAGGACATCACACACATCCATGCCCGAGGCAGGAATCGAACCTGCGACCGTAACGGTCGTGCGGTTCCAGACTGTAGCGCCTTTAACCGCTCGGCCACTCCGGCCGGCGATGGCAGGAGGAACAAGACTTCTGGTCAGGTGACTATAGGGTTATAAACACAAAATCAAATAGGGGTAATGCAGGAGTAGGTTTAATAATCAATAGGAAAATAGGAATGCGGGTAAGCTACTACAAACAGCATAGTGAACGCATTATTGTGGCCAAGATAGATACGAAGCCCACGCCCACGACAGTAGTACAAGTTTATATGCCGACTAGCTCTGCAGATGACGAAGAAATTGAAGAAATGTATGATGAAATAAAATAAATTATTCAGATAGTGAAGGGAGACGAAAATTTAATAGTCATGGGTGATTGGAATTCGTCAGTAGGAAAAGGGAGAGAAGGAAACATAGTAGGTGTATATGGATTGGGGCTAAGAAATGAAAGAGGAAGCCACCTGGTAGAATTTTGCACGGAGCATAACTCAATCATAGCTAACACTTGGTTCAAGAATCATGAAAGAAGGTTGTATACATGGAAGAAGCCTGGAGATACTGACAGGTTTCAGATAGATTATATAATGGTAAGACAGAGATTTATCAACCAGGTTTTAAATTGTAAGACATTTCTAGGGGCAGATGTGGACTCTAACCACAATCTGTTGGTTATGAACTGTAGATTAAACTGAAGAAACTACAAAAAGGTGGTAATTTAAGGAGATGGGACCTGGATGAACTGACTAAACGAGAGGTTGTATAGAGTTTCATGGAGAGCATAAGGGAACAATTGACAAGAATGGGGGAAAGAAATACAGCAGAAGAAGAATGGGTAGCTTTGAGGGATGAAGTAGTGAAGGCAGCAGAGGATCAAGTAGGTAAAAAGACGAGGTCTAGTAGAAATCCTTGCGTAACAGAAGAAATATTGAATTTAATTGATGAAAGGAGAATATATAAAAATGCAGTAAATGAAGCAGGCAAAAAGGAAGACAAACGTCTCAAAATTGAGATCGACAGGAAGTGCAAAATGGCTAAGCAGGGATGGCTAGAGGACAAATGTAAGGATGTTGAGGCTTATCTCACTAGGGGCAAGATAAATACTGCCTACAGGAAAATTAAAGAGACCTTTGGAGGAAAGAGAACCACTTGTACGAATATCAAGAGCTCAGATGGAAACCCAGTTATAAGCGAAGAAGGGAAAGAAGAAAGGTGGAAGGAGTATATAGAGGGTCTATACAAGGGCGATGTACTAGAGGACAATATTATGGACATGGAAGAGGACGTAGATGAAGATGAAATGGGAGATATGATACTGCGTGAAGAGTTTGACACAGCACTGAAAGACCTGAGTCGAAACAAGGCCCCCGGAGTAGACAACATTCCATTAGAACTACTGACAGCCTTGGGAGAGCCAGTCCTGACAAAACTCTACCATCTGGTGAGCAGGATGTATGAGACAGGCGAAATACCCTCAGGCTTCAAGAAGAATATAATAATTCCAATCCCAAAGAAAGCAGGTGTTGACAGATGTGAATATTACCGAACTATCAGTTTAATAAGTCACGGCTGCAAAATACTAACACGAATTCTTTACAGACGAATGGAAAAACTAGTAGAAGTCGACCTCGGGGAAGATCAGTTTGGATTCCGTAGAAATATCGGAACACGTGAGGCAATACTGACCCAACGACTTATCCTAGAAGCTAGATTAAGGAAAGGCAAACCTGCGTTTTTAGCATTTGTAGACTTAGAGAAAGCTTTTGACAATGTTGACTGGAATGCTCTCTTTCAAATTCTGAAAGCGGCAGTGGTAAATTAAAGGGGCGGAAAGCTATTTACAATTTGTACAGAAACCAGATGGCAGTTTTAAGAGTCGAGGGACATGAAGGGGAAGCAGTGGTTGGGAAGGGAGTGAGACAGGGTTGTAGCCTCTCCCCGATGTTATTCAATCTCTATATTGAGCAAGCAGTGAAGGAATCAAAAGAAAAATTCGGAGTAGGTATTAAAATCCAGGGCGAAGAAATAAAAACGTTGAGGTTCGCCGATGACATTGTAATTCTGTCAGAGACAGCAAAGGACTTGGAAGAGCAGCTGAACGGAATGGACAGTGTCTTGAAAGGAGGTTATAAGATGAACATCAACAAAAGCAAAACGAGGATAATGGAATGTAGTCGAATTAAGTCGGGTGATGCTGAGGGAATTAGATTAGGAAATGAGACACTTAAAGTAGCAAAGGAGTTTTGCTGTTTGGGGAGCAAAATAACTGATGATGGTCGAAGTAGAGAGGATATAAAATGTAGACTGTCAATGGCAAGGAAAGCATTTCTGAAGAAGAGAAATTTGTTAACATCGAGTATAGATTTAAGTGTGAGGAATTAGTTTCTGAAAGTATTTGTATGGAGTGTAGTCATGTATGGAAGTGAAACATGTATGATAAATAGCTTGGACAAGAAGAGAATAGAAGCTTTCGAAATGTGGTACTACAGAAGAATGCTGAAGATTAGATGGGTAGATCACATAATTAATGAGGAAGTACTGAATAGGATTGGGGAGAAGAGATCTAGAACGAAATTTTCACTCTACAGCGGAGTTTGCGCTGATATGAAACTTCCTGGCAGATTAAAACAGTGTGCCGGACCGAGACTTGAACTCGGGACCTTTGTCTAGGCAAAGACTTCATTCTAGATTTGATTCTGGAAACATCCTCTAGGCTGTGGCTAAGCCATGTCTCCGCAATATCCTTTCTTCAAGGAGTGCTAGTTCTACAAGGTTCGCAGGAGAGCTTCTGTGAAGTTTGGAAGGTAGGAGACGAGGTACTGGTGGAATTAGAGCTCTGAGGACGGGGCGTGAGTCGTGCTTGGGTAGCTCAGTCGGTAGAGCGCTTGCCAGCGATAGGCAAAAGTCCCGAGTTCAAATCTCGGTCCGGCACACAGTTTTAATCTGCGGGGAGAAGAGATGTTTGTGCACAACTTGACTAGAAGAAGGGATCGGTTGGTAGGAAATGTTCTGATGCATCAAGGGATCACCAATTTGGTACTGGAGGGCAGCGTGGAAGGTAAAATCGTAGAGGGAGACCAAAAGATGAATACACCAAACAGATACAGAAGGATGTAGGTTGCAGTAGGTACTGGGAGAAGAAGAAGCTGGCACAGGATAGAGTAGCATGGAGAGCTCCATCAAACCAGTCTCAGGACTGAGGACCACAACAACAACAATGAACGATTCGTTCCCACATTCTGATATCAGTCACAATAATATAATTATGGGCAGAACACAGTTTAAACATGTAGTCATTTCTTGATTCAAACACATATCAATACAAAAGTTTACAAAATAAGCTCTCGAAACCCCATCGAATGCGTAAGTTACGCATAAATTGGTGAATGTGAGCAACCCGTGGAAGATCTACACTTAATGTAACACAAAGGATTAAGCTGTTCCACATGGAGTTCAATGGTTTTCAAATAATCCAACACAGAATAAAAGAAAATCATTACAATATTGCAAAGAAAGAATTTCAGCACCGTTGATTGTGTGTTTAAAAGTTTACGACCTCAAGTATGAAGGGCTATTAACATAGGGGTAATTTTTGGATGTTCATGGTAAAAGGGCCTACCGGCCAGTCTTAGAAACTACAGCTAGAGAAAAACACACGTAACACATAAAAACACACACAGACTGTCCCTAAAACTATAATAAAGAAAACACACTAATTCTGAGCAAACTACACGACATATCACACGATTAGTCCCACTTGAGAGTTTGGCATGAGAAATGACATAATTCGATAGCGTTGATATTTTCTGACACACTACTGGCCATTTCGCAAAAGCATGATACGCATTACAAGCTTGGATTCACTATTTTCATTGGTTGTTTGGCCACACATCTATGTTCTTCATCAAGGGCTTTTCATTGTTGTGATCCTAGTTCATATCCTGAACAGTCAGATCATTCTTAATATAATTATGGGCAGAACACAGACAGCATGTCTGTGTATATCACATTGTGATTAAGTAAACAGACCCTGGAGAAATGGCCAGTGTCTCAAATGCAGTAGTGAAATGGAATGTGCTCGTGGCTAGGGTCTCCCGTCGCGTAGACTGGTCGCTTGGTGCAAGTCTTTTTAGTTCGCCCCACTACAGCGACTTGCGTGTCGATGAGCATGAAATGATGATGAAGGCAACACAACACTCTGTCGCCGTGCACAGAAAATTTCCGATCCGGTAGGGAATCGAGCCAGGGCCCCTCACATGGCATTCCACCGCGCTGACCACTCAGCTGTGGAGGCAGACAAATGCGTTACTGAATCATAAGAAATAGTCATTTCTCGGTTTACCAAAATGTTGCTATGGTAAGCTAACAATATGTTTTCTTTTAATTTTTTGTAGTAGTTATCAAAGTTTATGGAATCACACTTGCGTTATGAGTAGATAGTTCCTTCATGTTACGATACACTAGTATCAGAGCTCAAAGTGGGTGTTTCACATGACATTTGTAAATTGCCAGTTGATGTAGACTTGCGTGGGCAGTACATTGACAAAAACTTTGTTATTTATGTACAGAATCCACTCAAGATTAGACTTTGTTCCAGATCGGCTATAAGCTGTGTGGTTCTTCGATGACCTTAACTTATGAAATGTCGGTCTGAAGTAGTCGTAAGCCGTCTGCTTAGCTGGTCATCCAGTGGAGTAGGCCGGTAGTGGGAGGTCAGTCAAATGACCGACTCGCTGAGGCAGATACACCACATCATCCAATATACTCAGCCGCGGCACAAGGAACTGCATCAGTGGTGAAGCCCCTGCTCTTTCAGGGGCGGTAGTTACCGATGGGATGGTATTCAACTATTTTTAGGCGCCTGGTAGTTGAGTAGGGCAGCGATACTGTTCCTGTGTTGCACAGTTAGTTGACAGAGTCCTCGCTAGATGGCATGGCATAGGATATCACGCATTTGGCTTTCCTATTGTTGGTACCGTACTGACCTTTTGACCGTTGTTGGCTTGCAACCACTTCGCTCGGATCGGTTAAATAAATGTAAATGTTGTGTGACTAGAGGTTCCAGTCAGGTAGACCATTCGCCGGGTGCAAGTCTTTCGATTTGACGCCACTTTTGCGACTTGCGCGTCTATGGGGATGAAATGGTTATGATTAGGACAACACAACACCCAGTCCCTTAGCGGAGAAAATCTCCGACCCAGCCGAGAATTGAACTTGGGCCCTTAGGATTGACATTCTGTCGCGCTGACCACTCAGCTACCGGGCGCGGGTATGGTTGCTGTACATTTTGAAGATGAAATTTGGCACACGTACACTGCTTTTATTTACTAATAATTTTTTAATATGTAAATTTTGGTTCGTGCTAATGAACGTCAGTGCAATAGTTACGTGAAAGAAGTTTATTTCATATTTCTGTCACTTTAATGTAGGTTAGCTCTGCTAACCACGCCGCCGGAGTACAATTTTTATCCAGTATGGCTAGGAAGTATCTTTTGGAGGACCTTCCATCAGCGTCACACAGTGAACCAAGTTTCATTCAGGACTTTCAGAATAGCGCTACATACGAACCCGACTGTGATGATATTACATCATTATTTTCGGAAGAATATAGTAATAATTCTGATGATAATTTACCGAAACATAATTTCGTTTGTATGATCATGAAGAACCTTCGATGACTGAAACAGTCAAATGATATTTCTTTAGCCTCTGAATCAATTTCTCTGTCCATGCCTGGATATTCGACATCGCCGTTGGCTATGAGAATGCAGAATCTGTGGCAGGTACTTCTTCATACGTACAACCAAACACACCAAATCATTCTGGTATTTCTGTTGGACCTGCAGTTGTACCTATTGTTCAGACTGGTCCTCCACAGTGAGGCCATAATTTCAGAGTTGAAAGCACTTCCTAATTTTGTGGGAGAAAGTGGCCATACAGCCAATTTTACACCAATGTAAAATCCGTCACCACATAGAATATTTAATGAATTTTTTTAATGATGAATTAGTAAAACATGTAACAGTTCACAACGATCTGTATGCCACACATAAGGGGAAACCTTTCAATCCAACTAATGTGGATGAGATAAGAGATTTCTTAGGTATAAATTTATTTATGAGTGTCAAAACGTTACCAAGTTATCGAGATTACTGGTCTTCATCTCCACATTTAAATCTGTGAATAATTTTGATCGTCTAATAGGGCACTTTGGTTGTGGTAGCAAAAGTAAACAATGCTCCCATAGACTTTTTTCACTTCATTGACTTGTGCGTAGCGAAAGGATTTATCGTACACAAAGAAACTGAGAGAAAGCAATTCACGAAGAACGACTTCCAAAGGAAAAGTTGCAAAGAACTCCTTGCCAAAGCAATTAGTCACACATGTGGAGCGAGTCAAAAACGGAAAGGCGTAACTCTCAGTAAACATAAGCTGCATGTGGACAAATAAATCAGACTGGGAGGTAGTGAAAATCAGCGAAAACAGGCTACAACTAGAAGTGTGCAGTATGCTGTACACTGTTGTTCCTTTTACGTAGAAAAATGTGGATGTGTTCAACGTTTAAGGTGCCTGTTTGTCTAAAAGAAAAAAAAGAAAGGAAAAACGTGCTTTCAGACGGTTAATTTTGAATAAAAACGTACTTGTGAGTTAGTCGTGTAAATAATTTATTACGAAATCTGTTTTGTTTTCTCTCTCTGAATTTGTCAACAAATAAATAGTCAGTATGATAGGAGGTGGTTACCAGAGGTAACCACAACTAAGCAGACTGTATTTGAAAAGGAAACAAAATATTGTAAAATTGTGTTAAATTAATTGTTTTATTAGTTAAGCAGTTGCATGATTTTTACAGATCACATATTTTCCTTTCCAAAATGTTCCTGTCCTGTAAAGAGTTACGTCTAGCACGCGTTGATGTGGTGGCCGTAGCATGCAGTTCCGCCTTTGGCAGACAATAGCGGTGTCGCATAGCAGTACTTTCGCCTGTCGCTCGGGGAGTCAAGAAGACGCCGCCCCTGCGTTGTCTATCTCTGTCAGCTGCTCCGTTTTTTACCTTAGTCTCTGCATCGCCGCGTGATGCAGTTGCCCTTAAACAAAATACAAAATTACATGAATCTTCATTAGAAACACAAATAGTTAAATCTCGCTAAACGTAGCCCTAATGAGCGATATGGTAAATTCCTCATACCATTTTTACTCACAAAATTTCACAACTGAATGGTTTTTTGACCTTTAAACAAAATGTCAGAAGCGCATTACAACATAACGTGTTCTGTCTACTCGATCTTTTTAACCTTTGACAAACTGATTTTATTTTAAAAGATAACCACAAGCAAATGGTACAGCACCATTCATCTCTACATTGACGGGAAAAAATCGTAACACCAAGAAGAAGTTATGCGACGTAAACGAAAATTGGTAGGCGTGTTTCTGCATCTGTAAGATAATGTCTATTAACATGTAGCGCCAGTCACATAACTGTGGTGCTAGTGGGGCCACTATGAGGTGACAAATGAGGTTGGCTTTAAATACACGCTGCAACAGTCGAAAGCATTATTTACCTTTGAGGCTGGACAGGCTGAGCTACGTCAGTCCAGAATGTGTTTAAGGCGACAAAGACGCCATTATCAACACTTTACTAAGTTTAAACGAGGTTGTGCAATAGTGCTACGTGAAGCTGTATGTTCCTTCTGCGATACTGCAGAAAGACCCGACAGAGATGTAGCCACTGGACGCAGTGATGGTCACGAGAATGTTCGGTAGCAAGAATACCGGGTTCCGGACGGCCACGTGGCCCTATCGGGAGGGGAGACCTTCGTGTTCCTCGTATGGCTCAGGCGCATCGTACTGCATCTGCAGCAGCAATCTGAGCAGCAGTTGGCACCACCGTGACACAAAGACCTGTTGCACATCGGTTACTTCAAGGATAGCTCTGAACCAGACAACGTGTAGAGTACATTCCATTGATCCCAAACCACCACCATTTACGACTTCAGAGGTTTCAAGCGAGAGCTAATAGGAAGGCAGGGTGGAGTTCAGTTGTGTTGTCTAATGAAAGCTGGTTCTGCCTCAGAGCCATTTATGGTCATGTGTTGGTTAGAAGGAGGTCAGTTGAAGACCTGCACCGAGCGGTCTTAGGCGCTGCAGTCATGGACTGTATGGCTGGTCCCGGCGGAGGTTCGAGTCCTCCCTCGGCCATGGGTGTGTGTGTTTGTCCTTAGGATAATTTAGGTTAAGTAGTGTGTAAGCTTAGGGACTGATGACCTTAGCAGTTAATTCCCATAAGATTTCACATAATTTTTTTTTCAATATGTCTGCGTGCTTGACACGCTGGACCTAGGTATGGAGTTATGGCGTCGGCTACGATTCCGTTAGACAGTAGGAGCACTCTAGCGGCTATCACACGGGCCCTGACTCCACAGTCATACGTCAGTATGGTGATTCGACTGTTGTGATGTCATTCATGAACAGCAGTCCAGGGGATGTTATGCAAGAGGATAACGCCAGCCAGCGTCCCGCTGTTGTCACCCAACCTGCTCAACGGAATGTCGACATGTTTACGTTGCTCTTCTCTATCACAAGGTCTTTCTCCAACCGAGACATATTGGACACCATCGGACGACAACTACAGCGTCATTCACAACCACCATTAACCGTCGCTGTATTGACCGACCGAGTGCAACAGTCATGAACTCCATCCCCGAAACTGACATCCGGCACGTATACAACACAATGCATGCACGTGCGCATGCTTGCATTCAACATTTTGGTGTTTACTCCATTTATTAATGTACCACTATTCCACATTTTCAGTGGCTTATCTCCCTCTTACATTAAGCTGTGGTCTTGAAATGCTCATCACTTAAATAAGTTATCTAGACAAAAGTATTCCTGAACCTTCGTTACTCTACTTTAATTACTTTTTGGTGTTCTGACATTTTTCCGTTACTGTAGTTGCTGTAATTATTATGACTTATCGTCTTATTTCGATACTGAAAGTTGGTGGATATGTTAAACAATTTACTTGCCATGCTCTTAGAATTTGCATAGGCAAACCCACTAACCCCTGAAACACCCCCCATGCAGATATCTCGCAAACACCTGTTCCTGCACTTTTCTACTGTAAATCTACGCTATGAAAGTACTTGAGGCGACAAGCCTTTCATAGTGCCCGTGTGGCTCCCCACTTTCTCGTCTTTATTTAAAATGGCCCATTTCATTTCAAATTAGTTCCCTCTGTTATTCTCCTCGATGTTTTAGTTAACATCTGTTGTTGAAACATACCACCTTATGTCCCCTGTAAAACGCAGTAGACGTATATACATCGAGTATTTTTACCATTCACAAGCAAGATATCAGGTTACAATTATTAGTTGCATAATTATATAAGGTATAATTATATCAGATAATTATATAAGATATAATTACATAAGATAAGTCTAATCTTGTACCTTGTTTGTATTCAATTCAAGTTTTACTCATTGGAGTTTCTGTCTCTTATTTATTTCATTCAAGTACTCGTACTCTTATTAGTGATATGTTTCTTATTTTCTTGTCATTTTGGATATGATATTACGTATCCGTACGTAGCGTGGTGCACAAAAAAAAAAAAAACTAATAGCACCACGCTGCGTTGCGACCGGCTAATCATGACTTAGTGTATCCCGCAACTATGCTCTTAAAACTATAACATGCGACCTATCCTCATTGGCGAAATGTATCCAACACTTCATCCAGCGTTTCCTTCTTTGCCATTTCCCACACAGTTACCATCATTCCAGCTGTAACGGGAAATCACACTTACTTAAATTTAACTTATAGTTTTATGCTTTTATTCTACTTAGCCATGGGTTCTATTACTTCTCATGCTCTTTAACTGTGCCTCCTTCCACTGATGTAATTTCTGCTGTGTGGTTTCAGACATACTTTACGCCTTAATTCGTTTGACATGGGAGAAGTTTTGCCGGCTCTTCCATTTGCGCCTCCTCAGCGTTTCTGTTTCCAGAAAACGGTCGAGGATAACTCTCCTCACGTGATAAAGTCCACAGAATATTTGAAAAAACTTGTATCTCAAGAACATGCTTTTCTGTGATCTTTTTCTGGGTTTCAACAAAGCCTTATCTCCTACTCTACCTTATTGTGCATTCGCAGTTTACCCATTCGTATTCCTCACCGCATGAATCATCCTCCTACCTATCCTCTTGAATAAAGAAAAATATAGGATGCCATGCCCATCACTTCTACAGTATTACATCCTTGGTAATTTATCTCCTTGTCGTAGGGGTCGCTCGACAAAATATCTTCCCACTCGATGTCATGAGCTCTGCATTCTTCTATGGTATCTGATACCCGCCCTTCTATTTTTCCTGTCAGTGGAAGAAGTGACATTCCAGTTTCACTACACTCCTCTTCTTAATTTAACTTTTCCTCAGCCACATCTATTAACTGCTCTTGCCTGCTTCCTGATGGAACTTTTCCTTCACCAGTGAGCACAATCCCTGATTTATCACCGCTTCCGTCAGACAAACCATCTAAATTATCTTTAAATTTTAATTTAATTTCCGTTCTATTCAGCTGCAGGAATGAAAATCTGTGTTTCAAGTGCGATAGTACTTGGTAGAACTTTAGAAAGTCGAGACACAAAATAACCTTTGCTGCCAGGTTCCATATAACTAAAAAAATTTGCACTAGGCAAATGTTACTGACATTCGAAATCAGTATTTATTTGTTCTTTGACTTTTGCACACTGTCTGCACTGCCCAGCAGACTTTTATCCAGTGACTTTTGAATATCAGCCATTGGTTTTCGCTGCCGGACATCTCGTAAACTTCTTTACTGTTCAGCACAACTTAACACATTGAGTCTAATTTCCTTGACACTTGAGTAGCCAAGGAATAATTTCGTTGGTTTGTGGATTAATAATGAGTACTGTGAGATAATATCTGAGGTTCCAAGTATGTCTGATGGTATCTGACCACTAGAAAAAAAAATCAAACTAGAATTCACTTACGCAATCTATCTAGATCATAAATCAGAAGCGTAAATGGACACTGAATAATCGTGGATTTGCCAAGGTTTAAAAATAAATTAAATTCTATGGCAAGAAAAAACTTAGACTGTTGGTTAAAAAAGTAACAGCAACCAGCCACTGTTATTAATACTATGTATATAAGTAAATAGCGCCGTAAGTAGTTTCGAACCAACAGACTGATTTTCAGACGGCTGTTCACAAGATGCACATCATTCGTAACTTTCTTGGAATCTTGTTATATTGAATTCACGAAATACTTCAGAGTGTATACTGCACTTACATGATTTGGGTACTTTGACATAGTCCTACTTACCTAAGTAAATAGCATTATGACTAGTGGCAGGTTGCTGTCTCTTTCTATGAAAGAATCAACCTACATTTTGCACACAGCCAAGGTCTCAAAACATAAGAAGAAAAACTGCACTTGTGTGGGGCTGAAAACTGCTGACACTGCGTGTGAGTCTACCTGATGATATATTTTTTGTCTTGTTTGTTTGTTTCTCTGTTGTTTGAGAAATGGCATTTGTGCATATTTATGTGGTTATATTGAGCTCCTTTTTCATAAATAAATCTGGATATATATATTATTCTTTAACTTTTGGGTGGCATGACAAAGGATTCAGTACAGGGCTGTATCTGTATTGGACAATGATGAGGAGGAAACTGATAGTACACGCTTTGACAGAAACATGTCGACATCGGTGTATAGGAAGGCCTGGAAGGCAGGAACTTTATTTTGCTGATGCTCATTCGGATTAGGGATCAAGTTCTTACACACGGTGTCAGCTCACCCACCAAGGAAACGTCTTTGTGTGAAAGGTTTCTGAAGGCAGATAAGAAGAACCTCTCCAGCATGAAAGTGGTGGAAAAGAGATAAAACCTAGCGTGCTTTGGAGTCAGAAATAAATAAAGGACGTTTTCATTTCTCATTGCTGGTAACAAGATTTATTCGAAGACTATAGATTACCGGGAAATAACTTTTACTGAGAACTAGTCATTGCTGTCGAAACAGTACACAGTGAACAGCCACACAAGATCCGTAAAAAGCAAAATCTTTCTAATAATCATGGTGGGATCCTATAGACTAGTTTTACTCAGCTGTGCAGAGTTACAGTTTTATAACAGCAACATCTTATTCATGCCACGTACAGGACACAATTTTCCGAATGAGTCCTTCTTAGTTTAATTTACGGCCGCGAATCGCAAGACGAAAATTCGTCTCTGCGATTAATCCCCTTTGCTCTTTTACTGCGCGTTATTATAGCTATTTCCGGAAAATTCCTTCGGGTCCGTTAGCCGTGTAAGTACACTTGAATAACGGGAGGCGGAGGGAAGGACATGCACAAAAGAAATGAGCTGGCGCAGCGGGCCGCACCCTGAGTCAACAGCCACCCCTGTCTTCCACCTCCTTTCACAAAGCTCTGGGGTAAGAGCGATGCCTCCCCGCTTCCCTGCCAACAGATCAAACAAGGAATTTAGCTTGTTCATCCGCGAACGGATAGAATGTTTATTGCAGGCGCCCGTTCCCCAGTCAAAGCATGCCTTCCTTCTATGGACATTTCTGCCTCTCGTTCAAGCATTAGCAGCGTTTCTACGCTGACATCAACAAGTCCTCCATGAATCCCATTTCACTGAGTGTTTCAGGTAGGGTAAGCATAAAATGTACCGTCCAGAAAATTCCTGCCACTATCGCTTCTCCGTCTTTCACTTTGTAGTTTATTTGGAAACCAGCTTTAATTAAAAAGTTTTTGTAAACTTAAACATAACAACATTTAGCGTAAGATTATAAGAACCCGTTTGCAGCTATCCGGTAATGGGATGAAATCATAGAACCGTACAAAAATCCGAGTGAACTGGCTGATTAGTGATGTCAGTGAACGCTTATACGAAAAAAACAGCTTAAAATATGGTAATTCTCTCCTACGTTTCCCATAATCACCTGCAGCACGTCGGGTTAGGCTGAAGAGTTTCCTTCTACGAGGCCATGAGTGATCTCATCCCCAGTCATCTTTGAATATGAGAAGGTTTCCGTCTCCACTTATCTCGAAATTACTGGGACGAAAGATATAAACATTTTTATTTACTTTTCCCTCCTATTAAAATGTTACAAGGAAGGTTGTAGTTTAACTTCAGCTTTATATTTAGAGCCTGTCTGACGTCGGTAAAATGCTTTTATTGTAGTGGACATCCAAGTGCCACAAAAAACATCCCTGTTTTAAAGATGCCTTCTATACCAAATCCCAAAAAGGTAACTATTCGATCTGACTGATATTCGAGAATGATTCAATACAGACACACATACTTGGTATGACGGATTTTCTTGGATATCTGAAATTGTTTAGTATTGTTCACTAATCAACTTCATCACTAACCCAAGAGTTCTATCAAACAAACAACATCTAGATTACGCCAACTAGGCAGGATATGTATTATCATTTTGAATTCTGTTGCAGTTTATAGAACATAGCTGCTGCTCTTTAGTATTACAGCAGCCCCCCAGAACACTATATTAAACCGACAAACCAACTGCCGGAGTGGAAATCTCGAGACAACATTAGTTCCGTGATATAAAAACACGTTATTAAAATAAAAGGCATCCTTGCTGTTTGTATAATTCGTATGACAGCAGACGAAATTCTCATCAAACTAATGAATGAGCCGAAAACAGATGATCATTTCTCTTATTATCTCTGCACACAAGGCACTGGTGCATAGCCTCATGGCTTCTCATTTCCTCTATCATATCTATGTCATTTAATTAAACTGATAAGGGAATAAAATGTAACAAAACAGTTTAGACAGATCCGTTATTATTTAGTCCCACAGAATACAGATTAAAGTTACATCAATCACGTGGTCTTCTCAGAACTATTATACAAAGACTTGCTCGACGAAGAAGACTTGAGAAAATACAGAGTGCAAAAAACCTTTTGGTGAATGAAATAACGACTGCATAAACTCTATCACGAATCAAAAACAGCACACAATTAGAACGGAGACGTCCCATATTAACTGTAACCGCGAGTACCACTGTGCTATTAATTCTACTTTAGTAACCAGGAAAAATTACCTTCCCATTATGGCTCACCAATTCGCCCAAAAAAAAAAAAAACTACGTGGTATTCCTAAGTAGACGTACGTAGAAAAACTGCGTACATTTCTTATTATCACATTATAAATACTGTAAGCTGCTTTCAGATATTGCCCCAATCTTCCTCATTATAGAGCAATGCAGCTCAAAAGCACACCATACCACGCACAAGAACAAGCATACCTCCACTCAACCACAACCGAAACGAACTGGACGAGCAAGAATGCCTTGTTGTCCTTCAAATTGGCAAGCCATGTGAAGCACCTCGACGCTCTCGATTCTCACTGGCCAAGGCTGGTCTTAAGCGAAAGATCTTAAGCAACCTAAATTAACATAGCAGGCACAATTGTTAATATACGGGAAATCTGTCAGCGGGCGCAGTTGTTACAGAAAAGATTGCTCGTGAGTAGTACAGACGTAAAAATATAATATACGAAAGTTGGCAAACTGTAACAGATAACTTTTCAACAGGACCATTATGTCAGCTGGACACAATTAGAGTAGGAATAAGGCTGTGGATCTGGAGAATAGCTCTGTGAAGAGGCTAATTCAGAATGTCTGGCTGAGGATTTCAACGCTCCTCCTTATTATGGTACCTTTTGCATAAAGGCAGAGCCAGCTTCGTCAACTAGGATGTTCCGAACTATGTAAAGTGCGTAATGATCCACCTGGGCTTTGCCCAATGAGCGAAATTGTTGTAGCAATGGCAAAATACACTAACGACATTTGTCAAAAAAATTTGTGGAATTCGTGAACAATAATATCAATTGATTAAAACGAACGTATGTGGATATGACTAACATTTATTTATATCACTGGAGGAAATAATTAATTCTGGCTATTTATTCTAATAGACTTATATTATCGTTTTAAAACTTACAAAAGTATTATAAATCACATAACAGAACCCTGGAACACAGTCCAGTTTCCAAAGTTTGCCACTGCTAGTCCACGTTCTGTACATGGATAGTACTCTGCTTCGGTTTACATGTGTGTAAATACTGAATAATATAAGTAGCTTGTAAAATATGAAGTAAATAGCTTTGACTATACTCCATATCTTCTTACGTTCATCATATTCCAAAATTCATCTCACAGGGATATAACCCACATGCAGTTTAGATATTTATTTAAATCTTGATATTACTTCGATCTTGATATTACTTCGCTGTAATGAAAACACCAGTAAAAAATTTTAGATCCTTTTTTTATGTTTGAGGAATGGTGTCTGTCACCTTTACCTTTCGAGAGGTTATAAGTTCTTACAAAACCAGTCACGTTATTATTAATTATTATTATGAGTGTCCAAATGAAGTGAATCGAACTCAGACCAAAGGCTCGATTGAACATCATAGTGTGTCACTACCCATTGTCTTCTTAGAGGTGCTGTGGCCTGCCTTCCTCAAACAGCTGAACTGACATCCTGAGGACGCCGAACTGTTTTGCTACTTGCCATTTTTCACAGTCTACTAATCATTCTCAAAGGTGAACGAAGCATAAAGTGCAGTAAATATCCTAGGGACGTATGAGGACTACGGGTTGACATTGGCATTTGTAGTCTGACAATCACTGAGCCATAGGGGAAACTTTTATCAAAATAGGATAAAAAACCCACTAACTACAGTCGTATGATACACGATATTAGAAAATTCAGAGAAGTAAATTCATTTAACAACGTGAATAGTCTTCTCTCTTACAGTGAATTGGCGAGTATCCTTTACAAAATATTGTTTTTTTTTTTTTTTTTTTTTGGTTTAAGCGTATAGCTCAGTGGTAAAGATATTTCATCATGTATTAATTAAATGGTGATTATTAAATTTCTTCTGGGCATAGTACCATGTCATTGTATAAAACATTGTAATTATAAACTTAAAACCAACGTTTCGATCGTATCAGAACGGTCTTCCTCAGAGCTAGTTTTGCCCTGAAAGAGGTCGTTGTAATACGACCGGAACGTCGATTTTAAGTTTATAATTAAAGTATTTTATACAGTGATGCGATGCTACACCCGGAAGACTTATAATCATCATGACAGTGGCCACAGAAGCCTACGTAGTATCAATCAAGCTGTTATCGACATTGGTAGTACGCCTGTATCAATGGCGACATCATCCTGATATCACATTCAACCATCTGCTGTATGTCATGAAGAACCTGCAAGTGCCTACAACGCATCACATCAAAAACCAATGCCCCCTTATCAACGCCGTTGCCCATCACGTGATATGCCACAACCCTACAGTTCACATATCCTCCCTCCCCTCCCCCCCTACCCACCCCACCAACAACCTCCAGCGAATATCAATGATCAGTGTAGTACTAATGAACCTGTCAGTCACATCGTAATACGTCAGTGGGCATAAAAATGAAACAGCCAGTCACAATGTAGCCCCAGAGCATCCATCTTGGCTGTGCTCACAAGTATCCGAATGATCTAAATTTTTGCACGGTGCTGGATAAAGTTATACAAAAATCTACGCAAATGGCGTATCTTGCACAATTCCCGTATCTGCAATACCTCAGCAAAACACACATAGTCACACAATGTTTATGATGAGAAACTGCAGATTAATCAGCACTAGTGAACGTCTAAGAGTCGATTTCTCAACCATACAGCGTGCAACAAACATCAGTTCCAAAACAAATTCTTTCAGCATTTAAATTGTTCTATGACGCTTGTCAAGAGTTACAATGTTAATTCAACATCTGAAATATCTGTAAACATACGCCAGCGATACAAAACAAAAGCAACGTTTATGTCAAGTCGCACAATGTTATTTTACTTACACACACACACACACACACACACACACGCAAACACACATGCACACATAGACACATTGACACTGACACACATCTATCAAATTGCTGCCTGACACATGTAGGAGGTCTCTCTAATTAAGTGCCTCAATGCTGTTTTGTTGCCTAAATAGTTACAAAACAGGCTAAACAGCCACTTTATTTCTTCACTTTAGGCCTAAATGAAGTGCTGCAGTAAAAATAACCTGACCAAACCTATAACTCCAAAAAACACTGCCATGCTAAACAGACAAGTACATGCACAAATGCACACTCTGAATTACATTTTTAGGCCTATACTCGGTGCAAGGCACAAGGTAACATCAAGTTAAATATTTCCATTTCTAAAATATTCAGTGATCCTTTCATGTATTGCAGTGATATCTTCACATATGAAACACATAAAGAGTATCTGCATTTCAATCAGAGGATATTTTACTGGCAATTCACACAATGAACTGACATCATCTAAAGTTTCACAAGTTTTTCAACATATAACCAATGACGTTAACTGGCAGTCATTGCTTTTATGAGAAATGATATAGGCACAGTCCAAGTCATGTAAAATAACAACTTTTTAGGAGCTTCCAATATTAACTAATCGGATGCAGGGTCCATAATTCTCTAAAACGTCTATAAACTATATTTTCCATAATTAGCTACTAAATAACACTGAAATCTAATCAGAAAACGTATGGGAAGACACACACACACACACACACACACACACACACACACACACACACACACATGCGCGCGCGCGCTCATCATGTTTCCGTATTACGCAAGTATAATTGCAGATATCTGATAGTGAATGACAATTCTAGTTTTTCACTAAAGTAATTCTTTTTTATTTCTCAAAATATGTACGGTTTAGGGCACAAATAACATGTGGCACTACCATAGTAAATTATTTGATCTAAATATTTTAAAAAGCACACATTCCTTCCAATCTGACACTACCAACGTGTCATATAGGTTAAGCAGCCGTTATTTTCGACCAAAATTTCATGTTAATACCAACTTTGCAAGAACAATGGACCTTCAAATTAAATATTTTCACATGTAAATTGTCTGTTTTTCTTGTTAAAATACACATGGACCACTTATTAGCATTACTGAAACAAATTACTGGTTAGTACTTGAGTGTAGTTTGATATTTGTACCAAGCATTAATGCCATATCAGTTCACCAACATACATAAAACCGTATTCTGTAACACTGAAAAACACGCATGAGTACTACTATTGATCTAACTGCTTCTGCAGTTGTCAATGACAATTACCGAAGTAAATAGTTTTATTTCCAGACCTAAACGCTTTAAAAACTCGTCTTAATACTGATATCGAAGTAACATAACAATGACCCCATTCTAGGGTACTAACTTGCAATACAAAGCGTTTGCCATCTTCCGCTGATAAAGCTACATCATGCTGTCAAAGAATGGAAACTATATGATACTTAGATGAAGTAGCACATTAAACAGTTGATGGTGATGGCCCTGTCCATGATCCCTTTCATGGAGACTACCATTACCTGTCTGCACGGTTGATACTGTTGTGGGCACAGTAATGCGCAATTTACAGGCTGGGGCTATGCTGATCAGTCTACCAGGTGACTACCATGACCCCTGCTACAGAAAAATTTTGGGTGACTGCAATTACTACTGGATACTACTGTGTGGCTCGCCAAAATGTGATATGCTTTCAGATTGTTTCAATGTGCATGCAGATGTCTGCAAGTCTAACTGAGATATCGACTAGACAAGCTGCAACTTGTTCCAACGATCAATAGTGATTAGACAGCAAGTAGTGACTTGTCAAGGCTTGTTCCCATAGGTACTGGTTCTTCAGCTGTTAGGAAGTGGGGGGGGGGGGGCGGTGTCAGCTACTAGGGTATTCAGTTACTGGTGAAAACGGCACTCCGTTTGGTCCTTCTGCAATGTATTATAAATTAGTTGCTTCATTAAAGTAAACATTACTGAGAGAGAGAGAGATAGATAGACTGAAGGTTATACAGATGGGAAATTTACTCTGGTGTACATTCATAGAGATATAATTTCATAATTATGATATTAATGAAGCAAATATGGAAACAATATACGTAATGTATTGATGTAGTGTGCACACATGTCAGATGAAATTTTGTGACGAATCTATACAGTATTTACAGAGATGGGAAGACAGAGAGAGGGAATATTTACTCCAACGTATAAATCGGAGATAATAGTGAGACGGATGTGGAAATACTGAAGTGGGGGGGGGGGGGCGGTGTCAGCTACTAGGGTATTCAGTTACTGGTGAAAACGGCACTCCGTTTGGTCCTTCTGCAATGTATTATAAATTAGTTGCTTCATTAAAGTAAACATTACTGAGAGAGAGAGAGATAGATAGACTGAAGGTTATACAGATGGGAAATTTACTCTGGTGTACATTCATAGAGATATAATTTCATAATTATGATATTAATGAAGCAAATATGGAAACAATATACGTAATGTATTGATGTAGTGTGCACACATGTCAGATGAAATTTTGTGACGAATCTATACAGTATTTACAGAGATGGGAAGACAGAGAGAGGGAATATTTACTCCAACGTATAAATCGGAGATAATAGTGAGACGGATGTGGAAATACTGAACGAAATATTTTTAATATTCTGTCCACAAATGAGAGTTGAAGTTTTAATGCTGATACAGTACTACATTTACAGAATTAGAATTTTATGCGTCGTGTGTGTGTGTGTGTGTGTGTGTGTGTGTGTGTGTGTGTGTGTGGGCGCGCGCGCACGCGTTTGTGTGTGTGTGTGTGTGTGTGTATGTGTGTGTGTGTGTGTGTGTGTGCGTGCCTGTATGGGTGTTGCTGAAGTATTTCAGATTTGAAGATACTATAAAATACACCATTTACGTAATTTTTTGTATAAATGCTTTTGAAAATGGGGCAAAAATGCAGATCGTTAAGGTACTTTTGAGCAAAGCTAAGATGATTGCTTTGGAGCTACATTACGAATGGCTGATTGATAGGAATGCCCGATGAAATAATACACTGTGAATAACTGTTTCGATTTAATACTACGTTGTTACTCGGTGGTGATTGAGGAGGGACGTGGGAAATGAGAGTGGGGGGGTGGGGGGGAGGGGGAGAGTGGGAGTATCACGTGATGATGGCGCTATTGATACGGAAGACGTGGCTTTTGACATGATACGTGAGAGGCACATGTATGTCCTTCATGACTTTCAGCAGACAGTTGAATATCAAATTTCCCTGCTGATGGTGATGTTTCGTTTGTTGGGCGCTCAACTGCACGGTCATCAGAGCCCGTAGAAAGTTCCAATTTTTCCACAGCCTATTTTTTTTTTTTCACAATCCAATCTAGCCACCGTCACGAATGATGAAGATGATAATGAAATGATGAGGACAACACAAACACCCAGTTCCAGGGCAGATAAGATCCCCAATCCGACCGGGAATCGAACCCGGGACCCCATGATCCAGAGGTAGCAAAGTTAGCCGCTAGGGCGTATTGTGGCGCACAATAGTCTAGAGTTTACAGACGAAGTAGCATTATTACGTTCTTCCAGATATTCATGTAGAACAAGTGGCGGGCCTCCCAGATTTCGAGTCTTGGTATACTCTTCAGGACATCGAATGTTCTTATTCTGTAAACATTGGTGACACACCTGAAAAAACGTATATTATATGATTTTAAATGTGGCCTTCGTACGGGACTGCTAGAACACATGAATTATGCTGAAACATACTGTTTGTACGGGGAGGAATAGTTAAGGCTGTCCTGTCTATGTTGTCCAGAAAGTAAGTTCCGATCAGTCGCGAAATGGAAGCCACTGAGAAAATCCGGTAAAGCTTTGCACAGATGTGTTGGGCAGTGTCTCTAGTATGCCCGTCGATCGTGTCGCGTCGCTCTTTTTAGTTTTGAGTGAACAGTGAGCACGTAGCGTAGGAAATAGCGTCTCCCTCCAAGTATGAGGGCCTGGTTAGAGATTTAGCCTGTGTCATGCAGCTCACATAAAACAACTGTCGGACAGTGTCTTCTTCATACCAATTCTCGGCCGCACACTGCAGAGGCGATGAAGACGCTCCTGCAGTGTTTCCGATGAGAAGTGTTTGATCACCCACAATACAGTCCGTAATTGGCTCCCCCTGAGTCTCATCTGTGCTCACAAGAACAGCTGGCTATGAAGACACAATTTTTCCACAGACAACGAGTGGCAGACCGGTGCAGATAACTGGCCGAAAGCACAGACGGCTGCTTTCTATGACGAGGATATTGGAAAGTTGATACAACACTACGACATGTTGGAGTGGCGAGTACTTAGAGAAGTAGGTGGACAGTGTACCTAACTGTTGCAAATAAAACGTTTCTGGTTTTCACTGTTGTTCCCATTTCGCGACCGATCGGAACTTTCTTTCTGGAGAACCCTCGTATTATCCGTTTGTTCTACAAGTCCGTTAAAACAATGGATCCACAAAAGAATTGCAGTGCAAAGCCTGAAGCGTATCCCAATTACTAACTAAGTTGGCCAGCTTGTTATTGACATACAATTACTTTCTTGTGCATCACAATAGCCAAACCCACGAGTGCCTATTTTAAGTTTAAGAAAAATGCAAATCTTTCAGAATATTT
Organism: Schistocerca serialis cubense; assembly: GCF_023864345.2. Lineage (NCBI taxonomy): Eukaryota > Metazoa > Arthropoda > Insecta > Orthoptera > Acrididae > Schistocerca > Schistocerca serialis. Next base: position 152,868,211 of record NC_064640.1, read on the forward strand.
TTTTTTCTGAATCCGCCATAGGTATTGCATCTCTTAATAAAATGTCCTCGTTTTCAGGCCACATGGGCTACTTCATTTAATTAAATGATTATCAGAATGAAAGAAAAAGCATAGTAATATTGAAGTTCAACTTCTCGTAGATATCGAGTTCATAAAGGTCGGGAAGTAGCTCCAATGGTCGAGAAAGGGAAAATAAAGTGGCTGGAGCCTTGTCATAGACAACGGACAGGGTTGAAGAACTTATCCATCACTTTGTTCTTGTAACCGCCCCACATTTCGCCTGTATTGGTTTAGGTCGCCACGGAAATCTACCTAAGCGTTTCTGCTATATATAATATTCGTAGGGCTTACTCAACATTTGTACTATTTGTTTGAGCAAAATAAAGATGCATTGTCTCGTGATTTAGTAATGAACTAGTCGACTGACAAAAATGTCGTCAGAAAGCGTACAACATCACATAACACTATGAGCTCGTGTAACATTTTTTTAATTTTCTGGGCTGTCGACGCGTCGTTGTCACTGTTAATGCAAGGGTAACTGATAATATCTTGCTTCCGCATATATCGTATTGTAGCTCATTAATCAGTCTATAGTAAAATACACAAGGATTGAGACAGAGCGACACAAGAGTCATTATTTACATTTTTCTCTTCCTTCAGCAAGAGGGAAACTAAACAAAATTACATGAACGGTAGTTTTCTCAATATTAAAATTTGTTTCTGTATAAGGAATGAATCATTGTAGCATTCGTGAACATGTATACTGCATAACTTTTAATGTAGGGGAAGTGGAGGAAATGGTAGTCACTTAAGAAGGACTGTCAAATCAAGACAGGTGCCGACAGAAACAGACGTACTCTCCCTATTATGGAACGTAAGGATTATGACATTCACAAAAATAAGAGCATGGTGAAATTTCAATAAGTGACTACTACTTACTTAATTTGCAGTTACGGTTACTCAAAAATTAGTCTTATTGTAGTCTGGTTCTTTCCACTTTGAACAATCTGAATGTGCCCATAGACCACAGATAGCACACTTGTGACATAGTTCTCCTTCGTATCCATAGTCTGCAAAGACTAGACACTTTTCCTCGCCAGTTTCAATGTCGTCGTCCGCATTATCTTCGCACTGGTTTCACTATCCTCTGAAAAGTAGTATCATCAGACGCCGTAGTTATATTCCTCCTGGGCCTATGGTTTTCTTCTGAAGGATTGCTTTCCTCTTCTGCAAAGCCTTCAGTTTGTCTTTGCTTACCTTTCGCGCCTACTTTACCCCAATTTTCTACAAGAACGTTCTTCATGGCGGACTCAGTGCTGCCATTTCTGTCTTTACCTGTTTTTCGTGGCGTCGCTACGACCTGGAGTTGGTGATATTTCTGCAAATGATTTTCTTTTGCTGGAAGATATTGTATCCCTATTTTCATTTAAATTATGGATATTTTTACATCTACATCTACGTGATTACTGTGCTATTCACAATAAAGTGCATGGCAGAGGGTTCAATGAACCACCTTCAAGCTGTCTCTCTAGCGTTCCACTCTCGAACGGCGCCTGGGAAAAACGAGCACTTGAATTTTTCTTGGCGTGCCCTGATTTCTCTTACTTTATCGTAATGATCATTTCTCCCTATGTAGACAGAAGTTTTTTGCAATCGAAGGAGAAAACGTGATGGAAATTTCATGAGAAGATCCCGTCGCAACGAAAAACGCCTTTCTTTCAATGATCGCCACTCGAATTCACGTATCATGTCTGTGGCACTGTCTTTCATATTTCGCGATAAAACAAAACGAGATGTTCTTCTTTTAACTTTTTCGATGTCATACGTCAGTCCCACCTCATGCAGGTCCCACACCGCACAACAATACTACAGAATAGGGCGGACAAGTGTGGTGTAAGCAGTCTCTTTAGTGGATCTGTTGCACCTTCTAAGTATTCTGCCCATGAATCGCAGTCTTTGGTTTGTGGTACCCACAATATTATCTATGTGATCGTTCCAATTTAGTTCATTTGTAATTGTAATCCCTAAGTATTTGGTTGAATTTACAGCCTTCTGATTTGGGTGACTTCCCGCGTTATTGAAATTTAGCGGATTTCTTTTAGTTCTCATGTGAATAACTTCACTTTTCTTTATTCATGGTGAGCTGCCACTTTTCGCACCATAAAGATATCTAAGTCGTTTTGCAATTTTTTTTGTTCATCTGATGACTTTACAAGACGGTAAATGACAGCATTATCTACAAATAATCTAAGACGGCTACTCAGAGTGTCTTCTCTGTCGTTAATACAGATCAGGAACAATAGAGGGTCTATAACACTTCCTTGGGTGACAGCAGATATTACTTCTGTTTTACTCGATGACTTTCAGTCTATTACTACAAACGTTGACCATTCTGACAGGAAATCACGAATCCAGTCTCACAACTCAGGTGATATTCCATAGGCATGCAGTTTGGTTAAAAGACGCATGTGAGGAACGGTGTCGAAAGCCTTCTGGAAATCTAAAATAGGGACTCAAATCCACATCCTCTGTCGACAACACTCATTACTTCATGAGTATAAAAAGCTAGTTGTGTTTCACAAGAGCGATGTTTTCTGAATCCATACTGACTATGTGTCAATAAATCGTTTCTTCGAGGTATTTCATAATGTGCGAACACAATATATGTTCCCAAACCCCACTGCAAATCGACGTTAGTGATATGAGTCTGTAATTCAGCGGATTAGTCCTATTTCCCTTTTTGGATATTGGTGGGACTTGAGCAATTTTCCAGTCTTTAGGTACGGATCTTTCTGTGAGCGAACGGTTGTATATAATTACTAAATATGGTGCTATTTTATCAGCGTACTCTGAGAGGAACCTGTATACAATCTGGACCTGAGGCCTTTCTTTTATTGAGTGATTTAAGCTACTTTGCTACACCGAGGATATCTACTTCTATGTTTCTCATCTTGGCAGTTGTTCTTGATTGGATTTCAGGAATATTTACTTCGTCTTCTTTGGTGATGGAGTTACGGAAAACCGGGTTTAATAGCTCTGCCTTAATGGCAGTGTCATCAGTGACTTCACCGTTGTTATCGCGCAGTGCAGGTATCGACTGCGTCTTGCTACTTGTGTGCTTTATGTATGACCAGAATCTCTTTGGGTTTTCTGCCACATTCCGGGACAGAGTTTCGTTGTACAAATTATTAAAAGCATCCCGCATTGAAGTATGGGGTATATTAAGAACTTCTGCAAAACTTTGCCAGTATTGGGGATTTTGCGTTCTTTTACATTTGGCATACTTTTCCCGTTGCTTCTGCAACAGCACTGTGACCCGTTTTGTGTACCATCACTTATTAATGTATGTGGTATGTATATCTCAATTGCCGTCGATACTATCTCATTGAAATCATTCCACACCTTTTCTGCACTTACATGATCAGATCGGAAGGAGCGAAGACTGTCTCTTAAAAAGGCGTTAAGAGCATTTTTATCAGCTTTTTAGATAGATATACTTTGCGTTTCTTCTTGATGGTTGTAGGTGTTACGGTATTCAGCCTAGCAGCAACTGCCTTGTGGTCGCTAATCCCTGCATTCGTCACAACACTCACTATTTGTCCAGGATTACTTGTTGCTAAAAGGTCAAGTATGCTTTCGCAACCATTTACGCTTGGAGTGGGCTCATGAACTAATTGTTCAAGATAATTTTCTAAGAAAGCAATCAGTACAGTTTGTGATGACGTCTTATGGATGCTGACGGATTTAAACGTATAATTTTTCCAGCATGTTGAGGGTAGATTGTAGTCACCACCGACTATAATTGTATGAGTGGTGTACCTATATGAAATGAGACTCAAGTTTTCTTTGAACTGTTAAGCAACTATTTCTTCTGAGTCGGGCGGAAGGGGAGGGGGGGGGCTCGGTAGAAAGATCCAATTTGTAGTTTAATCCGATTGTCAATATAGCTTCTACCCATACTATTTCCCAGGAACTATCTAGTTCAGCTTCACTAGAAGGTGAACTACTTCTGACAGCAGTAAATACTCCACCACCAACTGTATTTAATCTATTCTTTCTGAACACTGTTAGATGGTTTGAAAAAATTGGGACTGAACTTATTTCCGGCCTTAGCCAGCGTTCTGTACCTATAAATATTTGAGCTTCAGTGATTTCAAGCCCTAATAAGGGCTTGGGGCTCTGGTTCTTTCCCAACACAGCTACGACGATTTACAACTACAGTACCGATCGATCCTACAACTACCTTACAGTGTTTTACCAGCCCTCTTTTAGACGGACGCCCTTTCTAAGGTTTCCTGAAGCCCTCTTACCTAAAAAAACCGCCCCGTCCATTCCACACAGCCAGAGAGTCATAGAATGTCGACACTTATGCCTTGTTGAAAGTTCAAATCCAGCTAAAGCTAGTTGATACTTGCTTCCTTAAAGAAATAGTGGGATTTCTCTTCAGAAAACGTTAACAAATCTCTACGAGGCATATGCCCAACCGGGTTGAAGTTGTTAACTGTTTTGTTCCTTTCTCTAAATGTATTCTAAGATCCAGGGGACAGATGCCATAAAACATGTTTGCTAACTTCTTGATATGTTCAGTACTTTTTTCTCCTTAAGAACAGTTGACATCGATTTGCGACCCACTGTTTGTTTTACTCTCTCCTGGACGATCCGGAAAGGAATTCCTTTTTCTTTTGCCACTGACGTTATATGATTCCCATCATTGCAAGCTAAATTTCAATTACACGATGAATCATATAAACATAAAAACTGTAAATTCAACTAATTACTGCCGGCCGGAGTGGCCGTGCGGTTCTAGGCGCTACAGTCTGGAACCGAGCGACCGCTACGGTCGCAGGTTCGAATCCTGCCTCGGGCATGGACGTGTGTGATGTCCTTAGGTTAGTTAGGTTTAATTAGTTCTAAGTTCTAGGCGATTGATGACCTGAGAAGTTAAGTCGCATAGTGCTCAGAGCCATTTGAACCAACTAATTACGAATAACTTAAATTGGAACAATCACATGCTGTGCGTGAGGCAAACCGAAGACTGCGGCTTATTGGAAGAACATTTAGAAATTACAACAGGTCTACGATAGAGACTAGTTACACCACTCTTCTCTGCTCTGTTATAGAGTATTGCTTTGCGGTGTGGGATCCGCATCATAGGGAACTGACGAAGGACATCGCACAAGTTCAAACAAGGGCAGCGAAATAGGGTAGAGAATGCCACAGACATGAGAGAAAACAAAGGCGTTTTTCTTTGCGACAGGGCCTTCTCTTGAAATTTCAGTCAGGAACTTCTCCTCGGATTGCGAAAGTATTCTAGGGGGTCGGGGTGGGGGTGGGGGTGGGGGCACATACATGGGGAAAAGTGACTAAGGTTACACACTAAGGATATTTAAAATGTAAATACAGAAAACCGCAGCCAGTCATTTTTTAAATAGTTTTTTATTCATTCCGTGAACCGGTTTTCGACCCTTTCATGCTCATCTTCAGATGGCGCATAGGAAGTCACATAGCTATTTCAAGGACAATGATGATAGTTGGCTCTGTGACAAGAAGTTGGAACATGCTTTATTGCACCGCCATGAGTATTGTTTATCTGCCGCCTTCTATCCGTAATTTTTTATTTTGTTCTTACTGAGAGAGTGTGGGCGGCTTTTGTTATTATCCATCTTCCTGCTTCCACTGTGATGAACAGTTGGTACCACATGACTCACTTCTACAGGATATGTATGCATATACAACGTGATAACGAAACTTCGTCAGCATCCAGCATGTGCTATGCAACTGTTGTTACAAAGACCTTCACACAAACATATGACGTCAGCCTCCTCTGCTCAGATTTTTTTTTATTTGGGTGTATTAAAATCGATATATGAGCAAGTACTTTAATCAAAAGTGGCAGTAACATAAAAGCGCAAAATAAAACAATTAAATAAATAACTACAACAACAAACTTCAAATGATCTGGCGTCTTATTCTAGTCTTATCGTAACGTATAATACAGTCACTTTATGAACAAATACTTTAACCAACACTGGCATTATTATTTATTTGAAGTTTATGCTACCAGTTACTTTTTATTTTATGCTAAATCTAACATAACGCAACGCATTTCGAGCATGTCCTGTTCATCTTCAGGCGTTTATACATACATACATACATAGAGAAATGTTATTTAAGAATAAACAGTCTTAAACTAGATTAATGTAGAACACTTTGTCTATTGTTTTTACTGTAGCTGCTAGTGTGACACTTGGGGGGCAGGAGCGGGGCAGTGTATGGCTAGAAATCCAAATCAGTGATGCCTTCTGCTGGTTATCTTCTTTGTGGTTGACTATGTATATCACAGCCAGTATAGGATGCAGATAGATTTGCATCAATTATGTGTTAGGAAAATAGGGTGAAATGCTTTTATATGACAGTTGATCACTTACTATTTCATCATCTTGCTGCTTCACTTGCATCACTGGTGTAATGGTGGAGCTGTTGATTGACATTACACTGTTGCAAATTATATTATGTCACTGATTGTCAACGTAATTCACTGCACAAATTGCTTCGATTTTATACACACAACACAAGATGGCGGACTGTAGCATGTGAGTCAGTATCGATTATCGAGGTTTTGTATCAATATTCATTGTACTGACTGATTTGTAGTCAATTATTTACGTAGGCATATCTTGAATTGATTGAGTTAGAACTGGATTAAGACTGCTGAAGAATTTTCAGTTTTGGAATTCGGTTATTTAATTAAGAATGTTATCTCCATCCTTTGTGTTACGTATGAAAATTTCCATTTCTTCCATAATATGCATTCTTTTACTTTTTCCCATTTTGTGTAAAATTTAGTGGTTATTTTCGATTTTCAAAGGGTGGCCTGTGTCTTAAACGTGAGTTGCAACTGCTGATTTGTTACTTTTATCAAGCCTGTAGCAGTCTAAATGTTCTTTGAATTGGGTTCTGAAATTTCTTTCTGTTTGGCCGATATAATATTTATTACATTGGCTGCAGGTTATTATGTAAATGCCAGATGCATCAAAACTTGTATCTGGTGGTTTTATATTGTGAATGAGCTTCCTACTTAGTTTGTTGTTGGTGCTGAAGCTTATTTTTACTTCTGTGTTTTTGAATAGTCTTGCCAATTTGTCAGATATTATTCCAAGACATGGCATTTTTACATATTTGACTTCTGGGACACTGTCAGTTGTGAGTGTAGCTTGATGTTGTCTGTTCTGTTTGTTTTTTATCTCTTGTGACATGGTATTAATTAGAGAAGATTTATATCCATTGTTTAATGCAGTATATGTAATGGTTTCTGTTTCTGGTTGGAGTTCTGTATGTTGAAGTGGAAATTTCTGTGCTCTGTGCAGCATTTATCTATAAGCATCTTTCTTGTGGGAGGAGGGATGTGTTCAGGAGTTTGGTATAGTGGTGTCAGTGCCAGTAGGTTTTCTGTAAACATTGAAAGCTACCTTTTGGTTCTGTTTTGATATGTTTATGCCAAGAAAAGATATGGCGTTTTCTTCTTCCTGTTCAAGGTGAATTGAATATTTTTATGTAGGCTATTGAATTTGTTAAAAAGATTTATCAATTGATCCTCTGTGCCATCAAACAGGATGAGGGTGTCATCTACATATCTCTTATAGAATTTAACTTTGCTTGTGATGTTATCATTTAGTGTTAGAACTTTATTTTCTACATAGTCGATAAATATTTCAGCTAATAGGCCACTGAGAGGGCTTCCCATTGCTAGTCCTTGGTCCTGATTGTAAACTTTATTGTTAAAAGAGAAGTAATTATGTTATAGCACTAGATTAAGTACATCTACAAGGTCTATGATTTCGTGTTTGCTCATTGTCTTGTTTCTCAATAGGTTCATTGTTATTATCTCAGCTGTTTCATATACAAGTATACTGCTGTAAAGGTTAACAATATCAAGCAACAAAAGGTTGGCTTGACATGGTACTGTCAAATCTTTCAAACTGTTGATAAGTTCATAGCCGTTCTTTATGCAATATGATTTTCCAAATTTGTATTTTTCTACAAGTATATCATTTAGTTCCCTCATAAAGTTGTAGGCTGGGCTATTAATTGAGTTCACAATAGGCCTGATAGGTGTGTTGGTTTTATGGACTTTTGGTTGGGCTGTGAGTTTCGGGGCTGTTGGGTTCATCACAGTAAGGTCTCGTACTTCATTCTTAATGAAAAGGAAGTTATTGTTGTTGAGGAACTATCTTATTTTAGCTTGAAACTTTGGTGTGGGGTCAACTTGGACTTCCAGTGTGTGGTTGTTTGCAAAGAATTCGAGTGTTTTGTGTATATAATCATTCTTAAACATAGTAACTGCAGTGGAAACTTTATCAGATTTTACTGCCAGGGCTTTATGGTTTTGTAGTTACTTATTGATTGACTGGAGTACATTTATTTCAAAGTCGTTTGTTTTTGTTGCTTTTGTGGCTGGGTGTTTCTGTATAATTTTATTAGCCTTGTGGCCTAGTAATGTTTGTTCAGTGTCATTAAGTTTTGCAAAGTCACTGGCTATCTTTAGTGAGCATATGGTGTCTTTTATGTTTTTGTGATTGATGTTTAGATTTATATTATGCTTCGAACCCTTATTTAGTAGTGTCATTTCTGTCTCACTGAATTCAATATTAGTTGAATTTACAACTCTCGGGAAAAATATGTGTGATGACATAATATAATGTGCAACAGTGTAATGTCAATCAACAGCTCCGCCATTACACCAGTGATGCAAGTGAAGCAGCAAGATGATGAAATTATAAGTGATCAACTGTCATATAAAAGCCTTTAACTCTATTTTCCTAACACATAGCTGATGCAAATCTATCTGCATCCTATACAGGCTGTGATTTACATAGTCAACCACAAAGTAGAAAACAAGCAGAAGACATCACTGATTTCGATTTCTAGCCATACACTGCCCCGCTCCTTCCCCCCAAATGTCACACCAGCAGCTACAGTAAAAAGAATGGACAAATTGATCTAGATTAATCTAGGTTTAGAGTGTTTATTCTTAAATGACATTTCTCTATGTATGTATGTATACACGCCTCTAGATGAACAGAACATGTTCGAAATGCGTTGCGTTATCTTTGATTAAGCATCAAATAAAAAGTAACTGGTAGCAGAAACTTGAAATAAATAATTATCCCACACAGCCACGGTTCACAAACATAGCCATTATGGCTGAAAACGAACTGCTGACTTATATCTGTTCTTACATTAATACGATCTGGAATATCAGTAAAGGCGGATTCTGTTTATTTCAGCTAGAGGTCATATGTATTAAAGTTATGGAATCTGTAATGAACGGCAGCTATTTGCATGAGTGTGAAGTTTATATTTAAAACAAGAACAAAACTTCCGATGAACTGCTGATTATTTCTGTTCCTACATTAACATGATCTGGAATATTAGTGAAGGCAGGTTTTTTAAAATTTCAGCTAAAGGCAATATATGTAAAGTATTGATTTATTTTAACAGTAGAAGGCTTCGACATTTAGATATATAGTACAGAATTTCTTCTGTGGTAGGATATTTACGTTGGCACCAGTGCACTTAAGATGTAAAGAGAGGGATACAGGCAGGGTAGAGGAGGAGCGGTGGTGGATGATTGACAGGGTTGGTTGGTTCACTACCTGTTTAGAACTTGTAAGATTTCGATATTCTGAAGGAAAAAATTATTTCTCAGTTCAGTTTTGTCATTGAATAGGTAGTCGGATGCTGTATTTGTGTTGATAAAAAATTTTGATTTATTCAGGGTCATGTATCGCTCCGTTGTTGACAAGATGGAGTATATGGATGTTTTGTTCTATGTTGTTTGCAGAACGATTGTGTTGGGAAAGACGTCAGGCAGAGGTGAATTTGTTCAGGTGGTTAAGACGGAGTGCATCCATGTGTTCCTTAAATCTTGTTGTGAAGCTTCCACCAGATTGTCCAAAGCAGAAACTTGGAAATGAGTTGCAAATTAGTTTGTATACTATTTACTTTTGATACTGTTGCGTAATAGTTGGGGTAGTATGTATGATTTGATTCTGTATTTTATTCATGGAGTGAATAAATAACTATTTCAAAAAAGTGACTGGTTGAACTGTTATGAATTTACATTTTATGAAGAGAAATGATCATTATTATAATACAAGAGAAATCAGAGCTCGCACAGTAGGTCTTACGTGCTAGATTTTGCCGCGTCAGCTCGAGTGTGGACAGGTAGTGAAACAGGTTGAAGATGGTTCGATGAACACTCTGCCAGGCACTTAATTTTTAATAGCAGAGTAATCTGTATATGGAGATATTGATGTAGATGTAGCAGCACCTTGCCGCTGCTCTTGTGTCCTTGTGGCTACTTTGGAATTTCTTTTGAGATCTGTCGCCATCTAAATGAGAGTAAAATCAAAACCATTATTACGTGGGGCGGGGAGGGGGGGAGGATACCCGATGTGGGGGCAATGCCGGTCATGTTGACCGCCATAACGCCCACCTAAATGTCATCACTTACCTTGCAAATTAGTAGAAACATTCCAGTTCAGATTGCACATTAAGTTGTCACACTGATTTCCTATGTGTATCCAAGTTATAAATCACAAGTCCTCTATAAAATTAACAAGAATTCTTACACTTGCCTCCGTTAAATCACACTTATAGAATTACAAGAAAACTGACGAAACCTATAAAATCTGCCTTGCTTCTAAGCAACATCAACAGACAATGGCTGACACTACTGTTTTAGTTCCTACTGTTGTTCTGTAGGCGGCAGCATCAACCAGAGCACTTGAGAGCGACTTTGTTACTAAGATATCACTTGAAAGGCATTGTTTGCATGACTGGGATTTCCTCCATCTTCATCACTCTTCAGTCTGTGGGGATATTGCTGATTCCGAGTGGTACTATATTTATTCTTTTCTTTTCTACATCTACATCTACATCTACATTTATAATCCGCAAGCCACCCAAAGGTGTGTTGCGGAGGGCACTTTACGTGCCACTGTTATTACCTGCCGGCCGAAGTGGCCGTGAGGTGCTAGGCGCTGCAGCCTGGAACCGTGTGACCGCAGGTTCGAATCCTGCCTCGGGCATGGATGTGTGTGATGTCCTTAGGTAAGTTAGGTTTAACTTGTTCTAAGTTCTAGGGGACTAATGACCTCAGAAGTTGAGTAACATAGTGCTCAGAGCCATTTGAACCATTTTCTGTTATTACCTCCCTTTCCTGTTCCAGTCGCGTATGGTTCGCGGAAAGAACGACTGTCGGAAAGCCTCCGTGCGCGCTCCAATCCCTCTAATTTTACGTTCGTGATTTCCTCGGGGGTATAAGTAGGGGGAAGCAATATATTCGATACCTCATCCAGAAACGCATCCTCTCGAAACCTGGAAAGCAAGCTACTTCGCGATGCAGAGCACCTCTCTTGCAGAGTCTGCCACTTGAGTTCGTTAAACATCTCCGTAACGCTATCACGGTTACCAAATAACCCTGTGACGAAACGCGCCGCTCTTCTTTGGATCATCTCTGTCTCCTCCGTCAACCCGATCTGGTATGGATCCCACACTGATGAGCAATACTCAAGTATAGGTCGAACGCGTGTTTTGTGAGCCACCTCCTTTGTTGATGGACTACATTTTCTAATGACTCTCCCAATGAATCTCAACCTGGTACTCGCATTGTAAGTAGGCTGTTTATATTTTCTCTATGTAGGTAGGCTGTTTATGTTTTCTTATTGGCAACGTTACGTAGCGCTCAATATGAAAATCACTGGCTGTGCTGTGTGCAGTCTGTCGCTAGTTTGCATTGTTGTCTGCCATTGTAGTGTTGGGCAGCGGCAGCTGGATGTGAACAGCGCGTAGCGTTGCGCAGTTGGAGGTGAGCCGCCAGCAGTGGTGGATGTGGGGAGAGAGATGGCGGAGTTTTGAAATTTGTCATGAACTGCTATATTTATATATGATGATATGAAGGTAAATACATTGTTTGTTCTCTATTAATATCTTTCATTTGGTAACTATGCCTATCAGTAGTTAGTGCCTTCAGTAGTTTGAATCTTTTATTTAGCTGGCAGTAGTGGCGCTCGCTGTATTGCAGTAGCTTGAGTAGCGAAGATTTTTGCGAGGTAAGTGATTTGTGAAACGTATAGGTTAATTTTAGTCAGGGCCATTCATTTGTAGGGATTTTTGAAAGCCAGATTGCGTTGCGCTAAAAAAATATTGTGTATCAGCTTAAGGACAGTCGTGTATAAATTTTTATAAGGGGACGTTTCAGCATTACCAACAATTAATTTTATATGATCATTCCAAAAATGGTTCAAATGGCTCTGAGCACTCTGGGACCTAACTTCTGTGGTCATCAGTCCCCTAGATCTTAGAACTACTTAAACCTAACTAACCTAAAGACATCACATCCATGCCCGAGGCAGGATTCGAACCTGCGACCGTAGCGGTCGCGCGGTTCCAGACTGTAGCGCCTATAACCGCTCGTCCACTTTGGCCGGCCTGATCATTCCACTTCAAATCGTTCCGCACGCATACTCCCAGATATTTTACAGAAGTAACTGCTACCAGTGTTTGTTCCGCTATCATATAATCATACAATAAAAGATCCTTCTTTCTATGTATTCGCAGTACCTTACATTTGTTTATGTTAAGGGTCAGTTGCCACTCCCTGCACCAAGTGCCTATCAGTTGCAGATCTTCCTGCATTTCGCTACAATTATCTAATGCTGCAACTTCTCTGTATACTAAAGCATCATCAGCGAAAAGCCGCATGGAATTTCCGACACTATCTACTAGGTCATTTATATACATTGCGAAAAGCAATGGTCCCATAACACTCCCCTGTGGCACGCCAGAGGTTACTTTAACGTCTGTAGACGTCTCTCCATTGCGAACAACATGCTGTGTTCCGTTTGCTAAAAACTCTTCAATCCAGCCACACAGCTGTTCTGATATTCCGTAGGCTCTTACTTTGTTTATCAGGCGACAGTGCGGAAATGTATCGAACGCCTTCCGGAAGTCAAGGAAAATAGCATCTACCTTGGAACCTTTATCTTATGTTTTCTGGGTCTCATGAACAAAAAAAGCGAGTTGGGTCTCACACGATCGCTGTTTCCGGAATCCATGTTGATTCCTACAGAGTAGATTCTGGATTTCCAGAAACGACATGATACGCGAGCAAAAAACATGTTAAAAAATTCTACAACAGATCGACGTCAGAGTTATAGGTCTATAATTTTGCGCATCTGCTCGACGACCCTTCTTGAAGACTGGGACTACCTGTGCTCTTTTCCAGTCACTGGGAACCTTCCGTTCCTCTAGAGACTTGCGGTACACGGCTGTTACAATGCGGGTAAGCTCTTTCGCGTACCCTGTGTAGAATCAAATTGATATCCCGTCAGGTCCAGTGGTCTTTCCTCTGTTGAGTGATTCCAGTTGCTTTTCTATTCCTTGGACACTTATTTCGATGTCAGCCATTTTTTCGTTTGTGCGAGGATTTAGAGAAGGAACTGCAGTGCGGTCTTCCTCTGTGAAACAGCTTTGGAAAAAGTGTTTAGTATTTCAGCTTTACGCATGTCATCCTCTGTTTCAATGCCATCATAATCCCGGAGTATCTGGATATGCTGTTTCGAGGCACGTACTGATTTAACGTATGACCAGAACTTCCTAAGATTTTCTGGCAAGTCGGTACATAGAATTTTACTTTCGAATTCACTGAACGCTTCACGCATAGCCCTCCTTACGCTAACTTTGCCATCATTTAACTTCTGTTTGTCTGAGTGGTTTTGGCTGCGTTGAAATTTGCAGTGAAGCTCTCTTTGCTTTCGCATTAGTTTCATAACTTTGTTGTTGAACCACGGTGGGTTTATCCCGTCCCTCACAGTTTTACCCGGCACGTACCTGTCTAAAACGCATTTTACGATTGCCTTGAACTTTTTCCATAAACACTCAACATTGTCAGTGTCGGAACAGAAATTTTCGTTTTGATCTGTTAGGTAGCCTTAAATCTGCCTTCTATTACTCTTGCTAAACAGATAAGCCTTCCTCCCTTTTTTTATATTTTATGTTTAATATTTACTTCCATATTCAGGGATGCTGCAACGGCCTTATGATCGCTGTTCTGTGCTTGCAGAGTCGAAAAGTTCGGGTCTGTTTGTTATCAGTATGTCCAAGATGTTATCTCCACGAGTCGGTTCTCTGTTTAATTGCTCGAGGTAATTTTCGGATAGTGCACTCAGTATAATGTCATTCTATGCTCTGTCCCTACCACCCATCCTAAACATCTGAGTGTCCCAGTCTATATCTGGTAAATGGAAATCTCCACCTAAGACTATAAAATGCTGGGGAAATTTATGTGAAATGTATCTCAAATTTTCTCTCAGTGGTTCTCGCACTAATGCTGCTGAGTCGGGAGGTCGGAAAAAGGAGCCAATTATTAACCTAGCGTGATTGTTGAGTATAACCTCCACCCATAATAATTCACAGGAACCATCCCTTCTGTTTCACTACAGGATAAACTACTACTGACACCGGTTGCAAGAAATCTATCCTTTCTAAACACTGTCTATGCCTTTGTAAGAATTTCGGCGGAGTTTATCTCTGGCTTCAGCCAGCTTTCTGTACCTATAAAGATTTCAGCTTCGGTGCTTTCTATCAGCGTTTGAAGTTCCGGTACTTTATCAACGCAGCTTCGACAGTTTCAATTACAATACCGATTGCTGCTTGTTTTCCGCATGTCCTGACTTTGCCCCACACCCTTTGAGGCTGTTACCCTTTCTGTACTTGCCCGAGGCCATCTAACCTAAAAAACCGCCCAATCCACGCCACACAACCCCTGCTACCCGTGTAGCCGCCTGCTGTGTGTAGTGGACTCCTGACCTACCCAGCGGAACCCGAAACCCCACCACCCTATGGCGCAAGTCGAGGAATCTGCAGCCCACACGGTCGCAGAACCGTCTCAGCCTCTGATTCAGACCCTCCACTTGGCTCTGTAGCAAAGGTCCGCAGTCAGTCCTGTCTAAAATGCTGCAGATGGTGAGCTCTGTTTTCATCCCACTAACGAGACTGGCAGCCTCCACCAAATCAGATAGCCGCCGGAAGCCAGAGAGGATTTCCTCCAATCCATAGCGACACACATCATTGGTGCCGACATGATCGACCACCTGCTGATGGGTGCACCCTGCACATCTGGAATGACTCCCTCAGGTATGCACACGGAGTGCACGTTGGTTTTCTTCCCCTCCCATGCAGCCAAATCGCTAAGGGGCCCCGCTACGCGCCTGACGTTGGAGCTCTCAACTGCCAGAAGCCCACCACCAGGATCTTGCACTCTGAGGGGTAACCTCTGGAACAGGACAAGCAGCCATATCCGGCAGAAGATCAGTATCAGCCGGAGACAGAGCCTGAAACTGGTTCGTCAGACAAACTGGAGAGGCCTTCCGTTCAGCCCTCCGGAATGTCTTTCGCCCCTTGCCACACCTCGAGACGACCTCCTACTCTACCACGGGTGAGGGGTCAGCCTCAATGTGGGCAGTATCCCTGGCAGCCACAGCCGTAGTCCGATCGGGGGATGCGTGGGACGAGCTGGCCGTCCCCGACAAACCCCCATCCGGACCTCCACAGTGATGCCCGTTGGCAACAGCCTCAAGCTGTGTGACCGAAGCCAACACTGCCTGAAGCTGGGAGCGAAGGGATGCCAACTCAGCCAGCATCCGAACACAGCAGTCGCAGTCCCTATCCATGCTAAATACTGTTGTGCAAAGAACATCTGAACTAATCTACAGAGAGCACAAACAATTCGACACAAAATTTAAACGGTTGTTAAAGTACAAGACTCCTAGTAAATGCAGTAATGCTGGTACATGCTCAGTGTACTGTCAGTAACGTACAAAGACTATTTGAAAGAAATAAACAAATGACAGACGACTAGGCGATTATACACGTCACAGATATTAAAATGCAAATCTGCCCCTGCTAAATACGAAACTACACAATGATTTGGCGGATTTAACTAAACAAGTGCCCTAAGAACACTCAAACAGTGTTGTAACACTTACATGAACGCTAGATAAGCCACTTGCTGCTACTTGCGCACTGCTGACACACTGCTCGGCGGCAGAAGGCTAACTGTCTTATCTTTTGACATCACTGCAATACATCAACTTAAGATGTATAACTACGCATCGTTCTATTGTGTTATGCTCTATTCTTATAATCAACATTTTGTTTAGTGGTTGTGCAATACTTCAATATCTGGTAAATGTTTGCGATAATTACACTACATGCAATAAGTATAGTGAACGACTATACCAGAATAAGATAGCGAGTGATAAATCGATAGACGGAGAGTCGAACAGAATTTGTACTGCCCAATACTTTCGTTTCAAATAGAGTATAGACTTAATATTGGCATGTGCACCGTGTGAAGGAAGTATCAGATAGATTCATATAAAGTGAGCCTAGCAAAAATTCTACAGGCTACATTCACAGTTCATACGGGAGTAAGCCGTAATTGTTGCTTGTCTGTACAGATTTTGCTGATGTGATGTGAGTGGCAAAGACTGTTGAGTTTTATACAGGATGGTCCATTGATCGTGACCGGGATAAATATCTCACGAAATAAGCGTCAAACGAAAAAACTACAACGAACGAAACTTGTCTAGCTTGAAGGGGGGAACCAGATGGCGCTATGGTTGGCCCGCTAGATGACGCTGCCATAGGTCAAACGGATATGAACTGCGTTTTTTTCTAATAGAAACCCCCATTTCTTATTTCATATTCGCGTAGTATGTAAAAAATATGAATGTTTTAGTTGGACCAGTTCTTTCGCTTTGTGATAGATGGCGCTGTAATAGTCACAAACATAGGGCTCACAATTTTAGACGAACAGTTGGTAACAGGTAGGTTTTTTAAATTAATATACAGAACGTAGGTACGTTTAAACATTTTATTTCGGTTGTTCCAATGTGATACATGTACCTTTGTGAACTTACCATTTCTAAAAACGCATGCTGTTACAGTGTGATTACACGTAAATACCACATTATGCAATAAATGCTCAAAATGATGTCCGTCAACCTCAGTGCGTTTGGCAATAAGTGTAACGACATTCCTCGCAACAGCAAGTAGTTGGCCTTCCGTAATGTTCGCACATTCATTGGCAATGCTCTGACGCATGTTGTCAGGCGTTGTTGGTGGATCACTATAGCAAATATCCTTCAACTTTCCCCACAGAAAGAAATCCGAGGACGTCAGATCCAGTGAACGTGCGAGCCATGGTATGGTTCTTCGACGACCATTCCACCTGTCATGAAATATGCTATTCGATACCGCTTCAACTGCACGCAAGCTATGTGCCAGACATCCATCATGTTGGAAGTATATCGCCATTCTCTCATGCAGTGAAACATCTAGTAGTATCACGGGTAGAACGTTACGTAGGAAATCAGCAAACATTGCACCATTTAGACTGCCATCGATAAAATGGGGGCCAATTATCCTTCCTCCCATAATGCCGCACCATACATTAACCCGCCAAGATCGCTGATGTTCCACTTGTCGCAGCCATCGTGGATTTTCCGTTGCCCAAAAGTGCATATTATGCCGGTTTACGTTACCGCTGTTGGTGAATTACGCTTCGTCGCTAAATAGAACGCGGGCAAAAAATCTGTCATCGTCCCGTAATTTCTCTTGTGCGCAGTGGCAGAACTGTACACGACGTTCAAAGTCGTCGCCATGCAATCTCTGGTGCATAGAAATGTGGTACGTGTGCTACCGATGTTGATGTAGCATTCTCAACACCGATGTTTTGGAGATTCCCGATTCTAGTGCAATTTGTCTGCTTCTGATGTGCGGATTAGCCGCGACAGCAGCTAAAACACCTACTTGGGCATCATCATTTGTTGCAGATCGTGGTTGACGTTTCACATATGGCTGAACATTTCCTGTTTCCTTAAATAACGCAACTATCCGGCGAATGGTCCGGACACTTGGATGATGTCGTCCAGGATACCGAGCAGCATACATAGCACACGCCCGTTGGGCATTCCGATCACAATAGCCATACATCAACACGATATCGACCTTTTACGCAATTGGTAAACGGTCCATTTTAAGACAGGTAATGTATCACGAAGCAAATACCGTCCGCATTGGCGGTATGTTACGTGATACCACGTACTTATACGTTTGTGACTATTACAGCACCATCTATCACAAAGCGAAAAAAGTGGTCCAACTAAAACATTCATATTTCTTTACGTACTACACGAATATGTAATCAAAAATGGGTGTTCCTATTCAAAAAACGCAGTTGATGACAGTTAACCTATGGCAGCGCCATCTAGCGGGCAAACCATTGCGCCATCTGGTTTCCCACTTCAAGCTACACGAGTTTTTTTCTTTGTAGTTTTTTCGTTCGATACTTATTTCGTGAGATATTTGGCCCGGTCACTATCAATGGACTACCCTGTATATCTCATTAGCAACACAAAACAGCTAAATGAGCGTTAAGACAATTAATGTGTTTGTAACAGCAATCTTTCATATCAGCAGAAACGTGAATGTTAATCTCCGAATTATGAGTTCGTGGGTGTGACATTTGTAGCAAAACCGGAAGAACAGCATTTTCATATTCTGCGAGTTGGTGTGACCCGGTTTCCTTATAAACTGAAAATGTGTCTGTCGTAAGTGTACAATGAAGCAGAAATGTTGTTGTGGTCCGGATAGGGTAGTTGTTGAATGACAATACTAATCGCCTCCGACTAAACGGTATAAAGCGGCATTTGACATAGGAATGCTACTGTCACCTACAGAATTATGCACATGTCAGGATAGTGAAACGGCTGTACTTCAACATTAACGTGCTTGTTACAATTTCGCCACCCCCACGGAGCTGCTAACAACTCTAAACGGTATCATCCATCGCTCACAGATAAGAAACATTGTAGTTTCTGTTACTATACAACTCTTCCTCCATAAGGACTCTGACAATAGTTCAAATTATTTGTAACGTAATTTTAATTTCACTGGCTTCATCAAATGTGAAATTCGCCATAAATTTAATTTCCTACTAACTAACCTCGAGTATACATTTTCTCATTGTTAGCTGTATCATTTCCCTAATACTACAGCTTGTCAGTCTAGTTCGAGTCAATCGTAAGCAATTTTATCTCAAAGAAAATCATTTTCATAAAAGTTTCGTTGGATTTAGAGAGTGATACACAAAGAATCTTCTGCTTTAAAGAGTCGCAAAAATACTACATATTTTATATTATTAACTGCTAATGTGATTTATGACTTTTTCCCTTTGTTTTTCCATTATCTGTGTCGCTTGGGGAGAGTGCTTTGGCATATGTGTGTTCAGTGGTGTTGTTACGGAATTTTATGTGTTTATATATTGTATTTTGTGAAATGCACTCGTAGTCCAGCATTAAGGTTCTGTAATCATCTTGTGTTGTAGTTCTTCTTTTTGTGCTTGCTACGAAAATGGGATGAAAAGTTCCGCCTTATGCAAGACTCCTTTTTTTGTCTTAAAATTAATATTTTAAAACAAAAAAAGGTGTCTGGCATAAGGAGGAACTTCTCATCCCATTAAAGATTCTGGTTTCACCCAGTCTGATAAAAAAGGTTGTTTCTGTTTTGTGTAAGATCTAAATAACGTGGGAGTTTTAAATCTGCCTTGTGTACCTTGTAAGGAACGTATATTTACGTTCTGGAACACGTAGTAGTACAACACTCCCGAATTCGAGGGTGAGCTTGCTGACTTCTTCAAATACCTTTGGGCTATATAACAATTCGCGTACCTTCTTCTCCAAATGTATTCATGGGATCTTAATAATTTATACTTTTTCGGTCTTTTTCCCTAATTGGGAACGTGACTCTTACAGTAACTCTGTTGTACAAACAGATTTTTCCAGCACTCAGTTAATTTAAATGTTACTTCCTTATCGTTTTGAGTTGAATTTTCGGGCACATTCACAGTAAAAGTTTAATGCTTTACTTAACATACACTTTTCTAGTGGAAGAATCCTTTTAAGAGTAGGCAACTTTTTCTCATAGAATCTAAAATAACCCAATTTCGTTACATAAGCTGTCGGGTAACAAGGCTTGAAGTTTAACATCAAGAGAGGCACATTTTTTCCAAGTTTTATACAAAAGATTTTTTCTGGTACAGTGTACTATCAGATCATGAGATGATCAATGTAGCGTCTTAAATGACATATTAAACAAACATGTAATAGGAATTTCATGTAATAACAGAGAATGCAGGTCCTTTGTGCAAATCATCAAGAAACTCGAGATTCCTCGGTCGCCATATTCCTTCCGAATTTCATCAGGGCGAGAATAAATTTGCCTTAATTCCTGTACGTGAGAAGCCTGCTGAATGTGTAAACTCGAGTTCACCGTCTGCACAGCCGCTCGTTCTCCATTCTTCCGCATATCTCTCTCTACCAAATTAAGGACGTACCCACAATTATGTAATGAAGCCCTCAAAACTTCTAAAATATCTTTAAATTGAAGCATACAAGTAGGTAATCATGGCTCGAAAATCACGCAGGAGAATTAGTTATATCAAAACCACACCCGAAGTATTAAAGCCAGTTACTGAGGTTTAAAACGGCGTAAATTATTATTTGAAAAACGTTTAGTATTGTGGCGTAATAATTATCTCAATATTAAATAATTTTCGGATTAGCCTCTTTACTTTCTACTTCACCTTATGTATAGTATGTGTACAGTACTTAAATAAATTACTGGATGATTTTGGAATGAATAAACCCAAAGTATAAGCCCAAACTAAGCAACAATTACGTCAATGTGCATAAGTAATCAATGTAACTCATTTTGGCAAGTGGATCACAAAGTACAGTGCATGAAACAAATTCTTTCTTTTCATCCGTCAGTACTTATTCAGCAGACAATATTTCATCATCCTGATTTCTAGTACTGCTGCTAACAGATTATTATAGATGTTACAAAAGTAGTGCCAGTTACTTATTTGTTATCATTAGTACTGTCAGAATATTTAAATAAACAACGCGGTAAACTATTGTTCAGATGGAACGAACGAGTATGATAAGTACAGGTTAACAATTTAATTCATGTACATGATGAAATAGGAAAGTGGTAGGTTTAGTTTGGGCTGTGATTGATAATTAATCATAACCATTTTATTCGTCACAAATATCATGCATTAAAAAGGAACAGTAAAGGTCTCATGGTTGAATGCTCAAGATTCATATCAAATCCTTTGAAGTTAAATCAAAGTAGCCTCCACTACACTAAGTAAAATAATTTCATCTTAATGGTCATCAATTAAACAATAATAAACAAAATAGACCAACAGTATATTAATGTGACAAGTCACTAAGAACGCAGCTTAGACTCAATAACATCTTAAAATTAAGTAAAATGGTCCCACAGTTTAGTAACTAAAGCAGTGAGTTACTCAAGTAATCTCCCAAAAACCACAGTTCCAGCACATCTGTTAGAATATAACTAAAGGTACAGCCTGAGACGTTAAATATATGATTGCTAAAAATTATAACCGAAACTGGCAATGAAATACAAAATTACTTCGATGAGCCAAGGGTTATTCTGCCGTTTACGACAAATACCGGACGCACATGGCATCCAGACAATACGGTTGTCCACCGGCCCACGAGAATAACCTCGTATAGTGCGTTAGCACCACGTTGTGACCTGTCAACCATCGTCACCACACAGGCGCAACTGATGATCCACCACCTATCTCGGCGTGCAACCGAAAGCTGAGATTCTCAGAGCACACTCTCAACGGTGAGCTGCATGAGCGCCACCGTACGGCGACACTAAGTGTCGCATTAGCGTGGCATTTAAGTAGCCCGGAGATGTGACGTCTCGTGACAGCACAATTTAGTACTCGAACAGCAGATCAGAATGATATACATTGCTGACAGAAACGCTAAGTACCTTGAAGACATCATCGGACGTCAATATAACGTACTATACGTACAAACCATTGCAAGGTACACTGAAGAGCCAAGGAAAGTGGTACACCTGCATTACATCGTGTAGGGCCCGCGCGGGAACGCAGAAGTGCCGCAACGTGATATTGACTCAACTAATGTCTGACATAGTACTGGAGGTAAACGACACCATGAATACTGTAGGGCTGTCCATAAATCCGTAAGAGTACGAGGGGGTGGAGATCTCTTCTGAATAACGCCTTGCATCCTACATATGCTCAATAATGTTCATGTCTGGAAAGTCTATTGGCCAGCAGGAGTGTTTTAACTCAGATGAGTATTCCTGGAGCCACTTTGTAGCAGTTCTGGACGTATAGCGTGTCACATTGTCCTGCTGGAATTGTCCAAGCCCGTCAGTATGCACAATGGACATGAGCGGATGATGCTTACGTACGTGTCATCTGTTAGAGTCGTATCTACACGCATCAAGGCTCCTACATCACTCTTGCAGAACATGTTCCGCACTGTTACAGAGGCTCCACCACCTTGAACGTCCCTTGCTGACATGCAGGCTCCATGGATTTATGAAGTTTTTGTCCACACTTATACACGTCCATCCGCTCGATGCAATGTGAAACGAGACTCGTCCGACCAGGCAACATGTTTCCAGTCATCAAAAGTCCATTGTCGGTGTTGACGGTCCCAGGCGAGGCGTAAGACTTTGTGTCATGCAGTCATCAAGGATACACGAGTGGACATTCGGCTCCGAAAGCCAATATCGATTATGTTTCGTTGAACGGTTCGCACGCTGACACTTGTTGGTGGCCCAGCATTGAAATCTGCTGCAATTTGTGGAAGGGTTGAACTTCCGTCACGTTGAACGATTCTATTCAGTCGTCGTTGGTCCCGTTCCTGCATGATCTTTTTCCGGCCGCAACGATGTGAGAAATTTGATGTTTTACTGGTTTCCTGATATTCGCGGTACACTCGTGAAATTGTCGTATGGGAAAATCCGCACTTCATCGCTACCTCGGAGATTCTCTCTCCCATGGCTCGTGCGCCGACTATAACACCACGTTCAGACTCACTTAAATCTTGATAGCCTGCCATTATAGCAGCAGTAACCGATCTAACAACTGCGCCAAAGACTCGACGTATTAAATAGGCGTTTCCGACCTCAGCGCCGTATTCTGCCAGATTACATATCCCTGTATTTGGATACGTATGCCTATACCAGTTTCTTCGGCGCTTCAGTGTATCTAAATAATGGCAGTTGTAATTCTATGTGACAGTTGGAACGGCTACCAAAGTGCGTTAATGTTGTTCGTGTTTATTGTTTTTACCAGGCCTGGTGACGGCGTGAACATCGTGACTGATAGCAGCGAAGGACACTGAGAGGCCATGTAATCGAGTGAGACAGCGTTATCAGCACTAGACACAGTTTTAAAGTGGCCTCGTTGTGGGTCTCCAGTTGGCCGGCTCGTTGAATCATGTACAGATTTGTGGAGCATTCGAATGTGAGTGTATTCCGATGTTGGACTGCATGACATCATGAGGGCTGGTATACTCGTCGTTATGATTCCAGACAACCACGCCTGACCACCACAAGGGAAGATCGCCATGCTGTGTGCCAATCATACCATAACTCCTTCACACCTGCATCAGCCATCGGAGAACAACTAATGTGCTACCTGCAACATTCTGTGCCAATCCACATCATTGGTTGATGACTATAGCAGCCAGACTAGCGAAAGTTAACACCAAAACCCAAATGGTTGCCGCCGGCCGGTGTGGCCGAGCGGTTCTAGGCGCTTCAGTTTGGAACCGCGCGACCGCTACGGTCGCAGGTTCGAATCCTGCCTCGGGCATGGATGCGTGTGATGTCATTAGGTTAGTTAGGTTTAAGTAGTTCTAAGTTCTAGGGGACTGATGACCTCAGATGTTAAGTCCTATACTGCTCAGAGCCATTTATGATCCAAATGGTTGCCATTGGAATGGTTTAATGACCGAGAAACATGAACTGCTGATGAATGGTATTTCATTATGATTATCGATAAATTGCGGTTCTGCACTAACTAAGGTGACCATCGTGGCAAGTAAGGTGGTGTACTGGTGAGAGGCCCATCCTTCCAATACTTCGGAAAGGCGCTGTGGTGTTACTACTGGCGTCATGGGGAGACATTGTGTACTACTTTAGGTAACGGCTAGAGGAAGTTGAGGGAAATCTGACGGCATAACAGAAGGTCAAGGACATCCTGCGTCCTCACGTGATACCTCTCATGCTCTAGTATCATCGTGCCATTTCTCAACAAATGGTTCAAATGGCTCTGAGC
Organism: Schistocerca serialis cubense; assembly: GCF_023864345.2. Classification (NCBI taxonomy): domain Eukaryota; kingdom Metazoa; phylum Arthropoda; class Insecta; order Orthoptera; family Acrididae; genus Schistocerca; species Schistocerca serialis. The sequence goes on from NC_064640.1 coordinate 152,892,488, forward strand.
ACTATGGGACTTAACTTCTAAGGTCATCAGTCCCATTTAACTTAGAACTACTTAAACCTAACTAACCTAAGGACATCACACATCCATGCCCGAGGCAGGATTCGAACCTGCGACCGTAGCGGTCGCGCGGTTCCAGACTGTAGCGCCTAGAACCGCTAGGCCACTGCGGCCGGTATTTCTCAACAGGACAATATTCGTTAACACATGACACGCGTCTCTATAAAGTGACTGCGCGATGTTGAGGTACTCCCAGGGCCAGAAATATCCCAGTTTTTCCTCGATTGAATACGTGTGGGACCAGTTCTGACGTTAACTTTGTCCCTGTGCTAGAATCCAGGATATCAAGGACCGGTTACACGAGTTGTGAGCGACCTAGCCTCAGTAGAGGATAAGACGGCTTTATGATAACTTTCCCATCCGAATAAGGGCATGCATCCAGACCAGATGTGATGCATCGTCAGACTGATAAGTGCGTTCATACTGCGAAGTTCTTTGTAAATTTGACTCGACTTAGTAATCACCAAAATAACGTCAAATACTTCTCAACTACTGAAATTTCGTTTCGTTTACTTCTTCCCTTGTGGGTGCTTCCATTGTTTTGTCATGAAATGTAACAGCGCTCCAAATTTGCCTTGAAATTTCGTATGGAATATCATGTAAACTATCCGCTTATTCAACACTGAACCTTCACGTTGATCAGTAACTTGGGTATGCCCGCCAATGTGGTAGAGCCGTATTTACGTCCAGTTGTCACACATACGACGTGGGTTCGATTCACGGTTCCACCAAGGAATTTTGTGAGCTGGGAGGACCTAAGCGGGATAAATTCAGCAACATTACGACTGCTCGGGGGTTTTCTAAGACTCCCGTACTGCCTCTCATGTCAACATGTACCACTAACGAAACGGAGGGAAAAGTGCTGAGCTGATGATTCCCTCGATGATACTGTACGATTGCGTCTTTGAGTAAATACATGAAGTAATGACGAGTTCTGACATATATTCTCCATACACATGTGGACTATAGCTGAAGTAAATTATCCGCCCATCAAATTCCAGTCTCAATGCCTAATGAGCCCGACTTTATGTGGTAATAACAACGATAAACGACTTTTCATTCTCTGATCATCTAATACAGCCTTTATCCCTGACAATGGCCTCTATTTTGGCGAATAGGCAGTACACAAGTTTCGTCAGGTGTCCTCTCATTGATGAGTGCTGCAAAATTGAAAAGATGTTTTTCTACATTTCACTCGCTGCTCCAAGCAGTCGTAGACACCTTCAGTCATATTATGAGGGGGTGATTTAGCTAACCAATCGAGGTGAAATAGGTCGCCTGAGTCTTAGTCAGACCAGGAAGTTTGCCGTGCACACTTGTGAACACCTGTCTCTACTGACCCCGCTGTAGACGGGACGTTAAATTGTAACTTTCCTTCCTTCCTTCCGTGTAAACACGGTTGGTGTCGTCTTGGGAAACATTATAGAGATTTAGAAGAAATGGCAAAGCATGGTTCCGACAATGCTGAAATAAACATCCTCGTTCATGTAGACAGTAATATGAATCAGTAGGCCCAAATCATGTTAAGAAAAACATACTCAAACAGAACCACCTCCGGCAAGGTGTAAACCGTCCACAGACTGCAGGTTAAACGCCTTAATGAGCCGTCGGTGAGCTAGACCACCCCCTCTGGATCTTGCATTATTAGAAAAAGAGACATAATCGCGTCTCACCGCACCACACTACATACCTCCATTCAATTACGATCTCGTTTCTGCATTGTTTAGCCCATCGAAGACGTGTTATAAGGAATGGTATCTTCCGAGGTACCCGAATTCTGTTGTCCACTGCATGCACGTCATTTCTACCTGACTCAACGAAGACCAAGGGAATTATACTGGGGAAAAAACTCGTGCAGTCACAAATTTTTGCACATTCTTAGCGGGGAGTATCGTGAACAACATACCAAAATCCCTGAACCGTAGGGATGCGCGTAGGGCTGGGGTGTGTTTGAAGTTTATTTCTTTGTGTTTTTTTCGAATATCTCGAAAACTGTGACATCTAGCGAATAAATTTGCCAGTACAAAATTAAAATACAGTACATTTTCTACAAAAGTGTGATAGCTATACTTTCTCTAGAACTAATAGTTACCGCGTTACAGGAAATGTCAAAATAGCAGATAATTAAAAATACGCATATAAGGTTTTAGTAGTATAACATTAATGTTTCGTTTTACATAAAGCGCGTCAAGAAAATGTTAATTATGTGATCCATGTCTAAGAGCAGTACACCTGTTTATGGATTATTTCAGTTCTGGGGTGTGACGCTCGGTTTGGGGCTGTATGAGTGTTTGGGGAGAGGGCTAGAGGGCAAACACATGACGGAAGACAGCTGCCAGATTGTGATCATTTAAGTCCCTCTTTTGTATGTCCGCTAACCGAAGAGCGAAAGGCGAGTGACTACTTCCTCTACTATACTATGTCGAAAGAAAGGTACAAAGTTATAACAACCCTTCCACAGTTCGCCTTATGAATCACTGGCGAAGCAATACGCAGACACACCCGGTAGGTTTTCATTTCCCACAAAGTGTGTTAGCACAACGTTGCACACAGTTACGAGTTGCTAATAACAGTAAGGCAAGAAATGCATATGATCAGATTCTACGTAAATCTTTTAACACTGTTCTATATTGCTGAACGGAAAATGGTTTGTTACTCATCTTGTACTGCAGTTGCAGCTTTCTTATGGGAAGGTGACTTACTCCACCATCAGTGCTGCTCGCTTTCCAGTTTACAAATGGATCAAAAAGCTCTGAGCACTATGGGACTTAACATCGCCGGCCGGAGTGACGAAGCGGTTCTAGACGCTACAGTCTCGAACCGCGCGACCGCTACCGTCGCAGGTTCGAATCCTGCCTCGGGCATGGATGTGTGTGATGTCCTTAGGTTAGTTAGGTTTAAGTAGTTCTACGTTCTAGGGGACTGATGACCACAGATGTCAAGTCAAATGGCTCTGAGCACTATGGGACTTAACATCTGAGGTCAGCAGTCCCCTAGAACTTAGAACTACTTAAACCTAACTAACCTAAGGACATCACACACATCCATGCCCGAGGCAGGATTCGAACCTGCGACGGTAGCAGTCGAGCGGCTCCGGACTGAAGCGCCTAGAACCGCTCGGCCGCATGGCCGGCTCCAGTTTACAGACAAACTATATTTCTGCAACGTTTCCGGTACAATTCTCTTATTTAAGTAGACAAAATAACATAACAGAGTTTCTGTTTATACAGCGGAGTATTTTAATTTAATTCAGTGAGTGTTTGTTTGGATTTATTAAGTGAGCTTTTTTGTAAAATGCAGTCCTATAAACTAGGGTTGAGAACTGTTTATTTTGTGAGTGTGATGTTGTCAGTAACCTATGTTATACTAAAGCACCATACAAACTGGTATAGGCATACGTATTCAAATACAGATATATGTAAAGAATCAAAATTCGGCGCTGCGGTCGGGAAAGCCTATATAAGACAAAAAGTGTCTGGCGCATTTATGAGATCGGTTACTATTGCTACAATGGCAGGTTATCAAGATTTAAGTGAGTTTGAACGTGGTGCTATAGATGGCCGACGAGCGATAGGACACAGCATCTCCGACGTAGCTACAAAGTGGGGATTTTCCCGTACGACCATTTCACGAGTGCACCGTGAATATCAGAAATCTGGTAAAACATCAAAAGTCCGACATCAGTGTTGACGGAAAAAGATACTGCAAGAACGGGACCAACGACGACTGAAGAGAATCGTTCAACGTGACAGAAGAGCCGAAGGCCCATTTTACCCTTGATGACTGCACGGCAGAAAGCCTTATACCTCGCCTGGGCCCGTCAACACCGACACTGGACTGTTGATGACTGGAAAAATGTTGTCTGGTCGGACGAGTAGCGTTTCCAATTGTATCGTGCGGATGGACGTGTACGGGTATGTAGACTATACTGAGCGTATATGGGATACCTCATAACTAGCTGTTCAGGAGAGATCTCCATCCCCTCGTGCTCTTACGGATTTATGGAAAGTCCTGCAGGATTCATGGTGTCTGTTCCCTCCAGCACTACATCAGACAATTGTCGAGTCCACGCCACGTGATGTTGCGGTACTTCTGCGTGCCCGCGGGGGCCCTAAAAGATATTAGGCAGGCTTACCAGTTTCTTTAGCTCGTCAGTGTGTGAGGTAACGGATGAGTTGTGGAGCTCTGGAAATATTATATGTTCGGAGTTGGTGCGGCTGCACAGGACGCTCGACGGGCGCGGGCCGCTCGGCAGGTGCCGAGCCGTTGGCCAAAGCAAGAGGGGTCCAGCAGCCGCGTGGCAGGGAATTCCATGTCGACACTGTGACGAGGACGGTGCTCTGTGACGATGAAGGAGGTTTCTATGTCGGGAGTGCCAAAGATGGCGGACTTTGTGAAAAATTGGTTCAAATGGCTCTGAGCACTATGGGACTTAACATCTGTAGTCATCAGTCCCCTAGAACTTCGAACTACTGAAACCTAACTAACCTAAGGACATCACACACATCCATGCCCGACGCAGGAATCGAATCTGCGACCGTAGCGGTCGCGCGGTTCCAGACTGAAGCGCCTAGAACCGCTCGGCCACACCGGCATGCGCATTTTGTGAAATCTCAGTGGCAGACATTTCACAGTTCGTGTTGCCAGATGAATCATGATATCTCAAAAAGAAACATTATTTGCACGACGATTCTGATGGTGTAATCAGATTTTCAATGTAATTATTAGTTTAAAGTTTAGTATCTGACGGTAAATTATACAAGTAACACCCAGCAACGAATTTACAAAATGTAAACGCTTCGTCCGATTTCGTCGATCGCAATGTCTTTAGGAAGATATTACTGTAAATCTAAATTGGTATGAATTACAGGCATGTAACTTGAATAGTACATGAGTTATTCGAGGTCAAAGTGGCTGGTCACTATTGATCTCGTCAGGCCATAGGCCATAAGTACTCCACAGTTACACGAAGAAACGGTAGAAACATGCTTATAAATATATTTATTCATCTATGTCCTTGTTTATATCCGATATATACTATTCATGAAGAAATTTGTGAAATATTTACTGTGTTTTACGAAACACAGAGACATGAGGCTACTGGCCTATCTTTTGTTGCTATTCCTCTGATAGATGTTTATTTAATTTGTTTATGTATTTAATAATGTGTGTTAGAGCGTGTTAATGGTCCAGCCTTAGGAATATTTAATTAATTTTTAAGTAATTTAAACGTAGATCCAGTACTTCGAATGTGTTTCATTATGTTTGGGTGGGTGTGTTGGAATGAAGACATGGCACGAGCGCTCTAGCCAATCACAGCGCTCGTTAATGGGGAGACTGGATGGAAGCGAGTTCAAGAGAAGAGTTCTGAAGAGTACTGCACGGGACACGGGAGTACTGGACGTGTCGGCGCGACGGACGCTCGGTCGCGGCAGAGACATGAAGAGTGTGAAGCGGTTTGCGCGTGGTGACGGCAGATAGAAATACTTTGGAGTGCCGATTTCTGCACTTGTGAGATTTCTGTGGCTTCTACAGTGAAGACGTAGTGTGCGTTTAGAAGTGAATATCTCGCGAGCTGTGTTGTTGTTCGTAACTAATTACGTGCTGTAGGAATCTATTGTTTCCCTGTTATTCAACTTACATTTTATTTAATTGCTGGACCATCGACATCAATAACTGTTTTGTAGAAGTATATCACATTCTCTAAAGTACTTCTACTATCGTACTTATCATTTGAAGTCGTTAAGATAGTACCTGGAGATTTTAATTGCAATTTTTCATTTATAAATTTATATGTTATGACCTGGTGCCTCAGGTCGCCTTAACCTACATTATTCTTATGCAAAACTAGAGTGACCAAATCTCGGGTGGCTGGCCCAGATGGCTCTGGCCCGCTTTTTGCCAAGATTAATTTTGTCGTTACGTTCTCTGATGGACTAACTATCCTAAGCTCGGTTGCGATATAGGTAAGTCCTCCGTACCATTTTCTTGCCAATACAATAGAGGCTGCGAAATGCTCAGATTGCTTTTTGCCGAAATTGTGGCAGGTAGACGGAAAGTTGGACCCACTATTTCACATAGTGTCCGGATTATTAATAAACCACTTCCAACTAGGTCCAACCTTTCCACTATTATGAGCTGCCCCCGTCCAAAACAATTGGGTGTCTCTATCATTTTATCCAACTCCGAGTACAACCAATACTCCTCAGCCGGTTGGAACTGCAACTCAGGCCTAGTAATTTCTTTTCTTGAAGTATTTTTCTGGTTTAAGACCCAGCAGTAATTTTACTGTGAATATTGTAGCTGCTAAGGGATACGGCGCCTTCATCGCCAGTTGTAGCAGTTTTCTCCGACTTTGCCTCTGAGAACCGGAGAAGCAGAAACCTCCGACCGCCAATTCATCCTGTACCTAACCCGTTCTCTCCTTACAGCAGCCACGAAGAAAACATATTCATCTATAGTCAAATCTTTTCACAGTTTGTATTAGACAGGTGAAAATTCTATAATATATGTATCAAGGCAAAAAAAAATTCAAGAGAGAGTTTCTTTTTTAATGCAGTATCAGTCTCAGTACCGGTGTCAAAGACAAAAGTCTAAGAGCAAATTAGTTAATTAATTAATAATTGTTGTTTTTGTGTATCAGTTTCACTTTGTAAGGCATAACATCCACCCTTGCCAGCGGCTGGCAAGCTTCTGCGATCTACTTTCTATTCTGCGCGTGTTTGACCAGATATGATTGGTGAGCTACATCTCTATTGATCCCTTATGAATTTAAAAAGAAAATAAAACTGTTTGGTTGCTCATGGTAATATCTCGATGTATTTTTTGTCCTACATCTGTCTTCCCTGAAGACACTGAACTGATATCCTTTTTGTGATTTATCTCATACAACCTAGAAGCCCCTACTTGTTTACCTTGGTTAAATTTCAGAATTTCCTGAAAACGGTGTGACTAAAATAGAGATATTAGTGACCAGGATAGGTTTACTAGGAAGCGACTGTTCCCTTCTTTTCTCCCTTAGCTGCGGTTATTCCACTTGCAGCTGGGCAACTTCATGTATTAACTGCTGAATATCTTCCTGATACGAAACTTGCTTCTCCATATAGCCTACAAAGAACCTAACGAAGTACCAGTACACAAAAAGCTGAACGGAGGAAGTGAAACATCCATACAGGCTCAAACAAACTTTGAATTCGGCACTTACTCGTATTGTTGCTTAGGACATCCATGCTGCAGAAAATTCATGGTTCTGTTTGCTCTGTTCTGACTGTCCAGTTAAATCTTTGTGTTTATCCTCAGCAGTCGTTCTGACCGATAATGGTTACAATGAATTCTATATAGAGACTTGTTTACAACCATTAGTGTGCAGTGCAGTGAATATGACGGCGATTCCCCGCTGGGTGGCCACTGGCAACTGCACACTTCTGTTGTTGTGAACGCTGCTGCTTCGCCATGCTCCCAGTTACAGTGTGGCCAACACCTGCTGCTGAGAGGACACGGCTGTGTCCCGCTCCAGGGCTTGCGATCACAGCTGTCCTTTGCTGACACTCCGGTGAAGGCACAGATGGATGATTCTTCTCGTCACACTCTCGGGACGTCAGCCAAGTGCAAAGCTGCCCTGACGCCCACGCAGGGTGGCAAGTAGCAGGCGAGCAGACTGATGTTCTTGTCCCTGCTGAGGCAGAAGCGTCTGCATCATAGGCACTGTGCAGTGTGACACAGGCTCGACATCAAACTGCTGCTGTTCGACGACGACTAACCAGTTTGGGCGCCCTTAAACACTGGTTCTCTGTGCTGATGTTACGGTAACATCGTCGTTAGTTGGTCCTGCATAAATATCTGGCCTGGGGAAGACGATCTAGTAGTCGTAATCGGGCTGTAATTGCTCCATGAAGGCTCAAGGTATGAGTAGTCTGTTCTTACAGAAGTTGTAGCGAAGATGCTATTATGCAGTCGCCGCGCGGGATTAGCCGAGCGGTCTAGGGGCTCCAGTCATGGACTGTGCGGCTGGTCCCGGCGGAGGTTCGAGTCCTCCCTCGGGCATGCGTGTGTGTGTTTGTCCTTAGGATAATTTAGATTAAGTAGTGTGTGAGCTTAGGGACTGATGGCCTTAGCAGTTAAGTCCCATTAGATTTCACACACATTTGAACATTTTATTATGCCGTCCGGTGGCCCATGTATGGCTTAGTTGAGGCCTGATTCTGCCGTGGCATTGCACTGCTGATTCTAAATTTCATTTGTAAATTTACTCGTTTATAATGAGGCCCCTGTGGTCGTGGTGCCGCCTGTAGATGCTATGGTTGTTTCAGGACCACCAAGTTTATAAAGCAACCCGTCAGCAGAAGCCGTTCCGTGGCAGCCACACTCGTGCTGTGCACCTGACAACAACACGGCCGTATGTATGTATGTCTGTCCACGACTCAGTGTCTCTGCACTATAGCTGTTACGTGACCACTTCATAGGTGCCATTTCCTTGCCATACCAAACCCGCTGCAGGGCTGCCGGACCTGCAGAAAGTCTCACATGAGTCCACTGCAACCACCTTGCCACCCACGCCGATGTCAGTCCATGCTGCAGCGTGTTCCCCACCAACTGTTGCACAGCCACTGCACCAGCGCCACCGATGTCTGCCTGTGCAAAACCATCACAGGGTCACTGTACCTAGATGGTGCCATCTCATTACAATGCAGCCATCATTCCTGTCCACATCAGTGACTGTCCACACTGCAGTTTCTCCGCACTAAAGCAGTCATGCAACTGCTGAGATCATCCCACTGCCTTTTGTTGCTGCAATCATTGCAGGGCCACCGCACCTACGCAGAGCCATCTAACTACAATGCTGTCGTGTATGGCCCAATGCGTGTCCACAGCATAGCATTTCCCTGCCACAGCCATTGCACAGCCACTGCATCAATGGCAATGAGTGTCTGTGCAAAAGTTGTTTCAGGCCTCCGTGCCTACATGGCACAATCTAACCACACTTCAGTTATCACTCCTTTCCACAATGACATCTTTCCACGCTGCAGCATGTCCACACTGCAGACGTCGCACGGCAGCTGCGTCTACGATACTGAATATCCTTGCGTCGCAGCGCCGCCACGCCTGTGTACTGGTCCTGACCGCTCTGCACCAGTTGTTGACACCTGTCCATGCCACTGCCAGGGCGCAGGCTTTACACGTCATCGCCTCCGTGCGTTCCAAATCATTTCCGTGTCACTGCCTTTGTGCTGTATTGTTTCCGTGCTAAGTTGTCTCTGTGCCATAGTCCCATTAAGCCGTGCTACGTCCATGCTGCTTTGTACCTATGCCATAGAATGTTCTCAATATATATGTCATCTCTTTCATATCTTTCACAGTACAAAGTACCACAGCAGCAAGCGAGGGAATTTTGAGTTAACTACAGAAAAAGTTGCGTTTTTTTGTTGGTCAGTCATGGCTAACTAAATAGAGAAATCGTTAAGTAATTGAAGATCACAGATTGCTGAGAGTGATGCAAGTAGCCTTAAAATGCAGAGGGAAGGGATAGTTATAGGAAATATTGGTGAATCTCAAAATCAGCTAGCAGCTGTAATGAATATCCAGAGAGAACATGGCAGTAAATTTGGGAAAATGGAAGTAAATCTCAAAACGAAATTAGAAAACATGTTAACTTTGCCAATATGAAATCTGCTACAGCTGGAGAAGTGGAATCAAAGCACAGGAATAATATTGGGTATGAAAATCAGAGCTTGGGGCAAAATAAGCAAAGTAAGTGACATATTTGACCACTTCGAAGCTAAATTTACAGAAAACGAAAACAAAATTGAAATATGTGCCAAATTAAACTGGTAAGGGGGAAACCATAGGGTTCATGAGGCAGAGAAAGGGTTACTCGCTGCATATCGCTAATGAAGGTCCAGGTGTACGGATTAGGTTCCCAGGCATGTGAGTGGTGTGAATGTTTCTTCAATACAGAAGCCTGCACGTTGTCCTTGATGGCGAGTTTCATCAGAGACAAGGGTATCGTCAGAAATGCCCCAGGCAAGTGTGACAGCACCGCTCTTATTCTCTGTATAGATAGATGATTTGATGGACAGTGTGAGTAGCAAACTGCTGCTGTTTGCTGATGACGCTGAGCTGTATCGAAAGACATCATTGAGTGACTGTAGGAGGATATAAGATGACTTACACTAAATTTCTAGTTGGTGTGATGAATGGTGGATTTTTCTGGATATAAGTTAATGGAGCTGAGTAGGGAAACGAATCCCATACTGTTCGAATACAACATTATTTGTGTTCTGTTTGTCACAGACGTGAAGTTGCGAAGTGATATGAAATGGAACGAGCACATAAGGATGGTGGTGGGGAAGGCGAATTGTCACGTACGGATGGTGGTGAGGAAGACGAATGGTGGACTTGGGGTCAGGGGGAGTATTTTACAAAAGTATAGATCAACTATAAAGGAAACTGCCTACAGAACACTACCCATTTGCGAGTGCTGCTCGAGTGTTTGGCATCCATGAATATCAGATTAAAGGCAGACATCGAAGCAATACAGAGGCGTGCTGCTAGATTTGTTAGCAGTAGGTTCAATCAGCACGCGAATATTACTTAGATGTTACGTGAGTTTAAATGGGGCTCCCTGGAGTGACGATAGCGTTCTGTTCTTGAAACACATTTGAGAAAGTTTAGAGAACCTGCGTTGAAGTAGACTGCAGATCTTTTCTCCTGCTGCCTACTAACATTTCGTGTAAGGGCAACGAAGATAAGATAAGGGAGATTAGTCTTCATTCGGAGGTATATAAACAGACATTGCCGGCCGCGGTGGTCTAGCGGTTCTAGGCGCTTAGTCCGGAACCGCGCGAATGCTACGGTCGCAGGTTCGAATCCTGCCTCGGGCATGGATGTGTGTGATGTCATTAGGTTGGTTCGGTTTAAGTAGTTTTAAGTTCTAGGGGACTGATGACCACAGCTGTTAAGTCCCATAGTGCTCAGAGCCATTATTTGAGCCAAAGAAACTGGTACACCTGCCTAATATCCTACAGCACCCCCCGCGAGCACGAAGAAGTGCCTCAACACGACGTGGCATGGACTCGACTAATGTCGGAAGTAGTGTCCGCCGCCATAGCTGAGTGGGCACAGGCATGGTAACTCAGCGTGTTCGGTCAGAGGGTTAGTTGCCCTCTGTAACAAAAAAAAAAACTGCGTTAATGGATCAACGACGAACTGTAACGGGTGTCTTGCGACGTCCGCCAGCCGGCCGCGGTGGCCGTGCGGTTCCGGCGCTGCAGTCCGGAACCGCGGGACTGCTACCGTCGCAGGTTCGAATCCTGCCTCGGGCATGGGTGTGTGTGATGTCCTTAGGTTAGTTAGGTTTAAGTAATTCTAAGTTCTAGGGTACTTATGACCTAAGATGTTGAGTCCCATAGTGCTCAGAGCCATTTTTGACGTCCGCCACGAGCAGATGCAACGAACGAATGCGATGAAAATGAGATTCCCGGCTCGGTTGGAGATTTTTTCCGCTCTGGGACTGGGTGTTTGTGTAGCCTTTATCATCATCATCATCATTTCATCCTCATCGACGCTCAAGTAGCCGAAGCGACGTCACCTCAAATGAGTTGCACCAGGCGATCGGCTCTACCTGCCGGGAGGCCCTCGCCACGTGACATTTCATTTCATCTGAAGTAGTGCTGGAGGGAATTGACACCAAAAATTCTGCAGGGCTATCCATAAATCCGTAAGAGTACGAGGGGGTGTAGATCTCTTCGGAACAACACGTTGAAAGGCATGCCAGATTTGCTCAATAATGTTCATGTCTGGGGAGTTTGGTGGCCAGCGGATGTGTTTAAACTCAGAAGAGTGTTTCTAGCATTACTCTGTATCAATTCAGGACGTGTGGGGTGTCGCTTTGTCCTTCTGGAATTGTCCAAGTCCGTCGGAATGCACAATGGACATGAATGGATGCAGGTGATCAGACAGAATGCCTGTCGGAGTCGTATCTAGATGTATCAGGGGTCCCATATCCCTCCAACCGTACACTCCCCACACCATTACATAGCCTCCAACAACTTGAACAGTCTCCTGCTGACATACAGGGTCCATGACTTCATGAAGTTGTCTCCATACCTGTACACGGCCATATGTTCGATACAGTTTGGAACGAGACTCGTCCGACCAGGCAACATGTTTCCAGCCGTCAACAGTCCAATGTCGGCGGTGACAGAGCCAGGTAAGGCGTAAAGCTGTGTGTCGTGCTGTATCAAGGAAAACGAGTGGGTCTTCGGCTCCGAAAGCCGATATCGATTATTTTTCGTTGAATGGTTCGCACGCTGACACTTGTTGATGGCCCAGCACTGAAATCAGCAGAAATTTTCGGATTGGCTGCACTTCTGTCATGTTAAACGAGTGTATTCAGTCGTCGTTGGTCCCGTTTTTACTGTATCTTTTTTCTGGCCGCAGCGATTTCGTTGATTTGATGTTTTACCTGATTCCTGATATTCACGGTAAAGTTGTGAAATGGTCGTAAGGGAAAATCCCGCTTCATCGCTACCTCGGAGATGCTGTGTTCCATCGCTTGTGCGCCGACTATAACACCACGTTCTAATTCACATAGATCTTGATAACCTGGCATTTTAGCAGCAGTATCCGATCTAACAACTGCGCCACACTCTTGTTGTGTTATATAGGTGTTGCCGACCGCAGCGTCGTATTCTACCTGTTTACATAACTCGGTATTTGAGTATGGATGCCTATACCAGTTTCTTTGGCACTTCAGTGTAGATTCAGATGTAAATGCAGATGTAGATGTTAAGTGTGACCTGTGCAAAGTGATGTGTGGCAAATTCAGGTACATGAACAAAATTGTAAAAGATATGGAATCCAGGCAAACACATAATTAAAGTCCATGAGTGAGGAAATATTTAAATGTAATCAAGGAATAAATAATATGAAGAATGAATTAGAAGAAGAAATAACCAATCTATAGAAAACCAGAAGTAACATAGCGGGTTCGCAGTGAAATTTAATAGTACGTTATCCAATGTGGCAATGTTTCCATGCCGGCCGGGGTGGCCGAGCGGTTCTAGGCGCTGCAGTCTGGAACCGCGTGACCGCTACGGTCGCAGGTTCGAATCCTGCCTCGCACTTACGAATTAGAATGTAGATTACAGACCAAGGTATGATGAACAGAGAGAGAATGGTAGGAATCAGGACAAGGGAATTTATAATATCAATTTCAATGGAATCAGTGGATATATATGGAGGGGTGAGAGGCGTGGGCATCATAAGCGTCCATGGAGCGTAAACGTGCGTTGGTTGATTGTGAACCATCAGCTCACATGTCCATTTTTCATCGACAGATCATTGGATGCCCTCAAGTATCGCAGCCTCCTACCAGACCATCTTCCACGGATGCTAGAAGACGTTCTTCTGCAGACTAGGAGGAACCAGTGGTACCAACATGATGGCTCTCCAGCCAGTAGTGCGCGAAGTACTACAGCGTGTCTTTACTCAACTGTTTACAGATACTTGGATTGAACACAGTAGACCTGTACCCTGGCCGGTCGGTTCCACGGATTTAACGACTGTAGACTTTTTGCTGTGGGAAAGGTTAAAAGGCACTGCCTAAAAGAACATAGCAGCTACATTCAATGATGTACAACAACGTATTATTGCAGCCTGCTCGAACATTTCCGCCAAAGGGCTAGAACGAGTGCAGGCTTCGCTCCATACCAGACTGGAAGCGTGTATTGTCACTTTCGGTGGTTATTTTGAACACAGTTTGTGAGATTCAGTTGTCTCGGTGCTGGTCAGAATCCACATACCGAGTTTATGCACTTATATTATTCTTTAGCGTGTGCTACCACAGATGGTGTACAAGTGTCGGAGTGAGAATTTTTCAAAATACGATATCCAGTTCACAACTCGCACTAGAATCTGCAACAAACAGCACTGACATTCTCATTTTAATGGGAATAGGTGTTGTTCTATTTAAAACAGTCTACATGTGCACAAAAGGTACACTTTATAAATATTATTACAGTCTGTTGACAGGCTAACAGTATGGGCCCCTGACTACCAATTCATTCTGTGAATACAGCACATCATAAGCGCTTTCCACTTCCAGGATATTTGCGGTGCAAGCTTTAGGCGATTCACCCAGTATTTTATGCATTCATAAAATAGATTGGTAATCAGAAATTGTCGTCTCTAAAAATGGCACTGTTGAAAAGCTTCCGATTCCCTGCCACCAGTTCTCCACCCCCGTACGATACACCAATTCTTTCCTTAAAATGAAAGATAAGCAATAGACTTGGAATCGTGTCTGCCTGTGTGCATTAAGCGTGAGAGATAAACTCGTGGCAGATGGGCCTGTCCTCATCAGGCAGTCAACGAGCTGTCGAAGCGACTCCTTGCGCGAATAAGTGAGTGCACGCTGCCTTACTGTAAGGATAATGGAGGGAGGACTAATAAATTACCAGCAACGACAGGGGGAGCGCTTCGGAACCAATTGCTTAATCACGGTCGTTTGTCTCCAGCTTTGTGTGATGTACAATGAGATTAAAATAAGCCCCGCAGGAAGGGCGCGCCGCCGTCGATGTTGTCCAGTACTGTAAATAATGGAGGTGGTGTTTGCCGCGGGCGCTGTGGAATCGAAAATCTTCCAGCGTGAGCACTTCTTAAGAGATTCTGCCACCGTATGTATAACGTAACGTTTGCTTGTCAAAGAAATCAACTGAAGCTCATGAAGAAACTGTTGGGAAGAGTACGAACCATATAGCATTGTTGGCTGCAGACCTTTTTAGATGTTGTTCAGTCACCTGATCGGAAATGATTTTCTTCCTCCGCGCACGGCATCGTGTGTGATAGTTGTCCCGTAAATGTATTTTTTGACAGTAGGTGATAGTAAGGGATGTGTGTGCGTTATATACCTTAATTAACAGTGAAAACTGTCAGTGTGCGATAAAAGAAGCAAACAATTTTTAGTAAATTATCCTTTGCGAAGTAACTGCGGATGTGTGGTTACGAGCAGCCACAGACTTCTTTATACAATTCTGTCGTGCTTACAACAAATGTGTTTGAAATGTAAATGTTTCAATTAAATCTCCACCTAACTAGGCTAAAATTTAACCTGCCTTCCCAACCTTCATACAGACTGGAACGTTCGTTCGTTCAACGTACCACCTTAGTCTACTTCTCTCCAAAAAGGAAACGCTGCAGGACAGGATAAAGCTAGGTGCAACAAAGCCGAACGTAAAACACCAGCGACGAAAAAAGCAAACGTCTCTGAAAATAGTGGAAGTAATCACCCTAAAAGGAGTATAAGTCATTCCCCTCTACCTCCACTGTCCTTGTAGACCCCAAGAAGGCTCAAAGAGGGAAAGGGGAATATTTTCACCAAGTAATACTGTGCATACTAATGTGGAACTTGAATATCTTTAGAGTTGATCTGGAGGACTAGACAGTAATAGTATGGGCTACACGTAATTGTTTATGTCACCTCTTAAGCTCTCTAGTATCACTGTCCCGAGAGGTTGACAACTCCATACTTACGACAAAGTAGGTGGCGAAAGAGTCAAGGAAGCAGTGGCTGTGTTCTATGATACAAACATCTCTCTTCAGTGTCACCATAACTACTCCGCTACTAATAGTTGTTGTAATGACGTATGTGTCGTTCAGATATCACTGTGATCCGTATACTTCCTGCCAAAGGAAACACTAGGTACTGAAGCACTCATACAGCTGGTCAATCGATGTTACTCCCCTCTAACACTCCAATGTATTACTCCTGCAGAATACTTATCTCCTTAATGCACGTCCTGTCACATAGAACAAATGTTAGTTTTAACAGATTTAATATCGGTATTGTCTGAGATGGACCTCGCAATTAGCTCACAAGACAACACAGATCTTATTCACTAGCAAGTGACTGACGAGCTTCGCTCCAATGACCAATAACAATAATTGTCCATCATATACATCATTTAAAATGAGAAGAACCAGAAACCATAGAATGGAAGCTTAGCGGAGCAAACTGGACTCAGTGTAAATAAAATTCGCTGTTGCAAAACACGGAACCCTTTTTCAAATTAGAAAGCACCTTTCCTCTTGGTGTAATTAACGTCAATTTGCTATAATCGACAGTCGGCGACACTGGGAACCTTCAAGGACAATCCAGCGGTGCAAAATGTTGCAGCAGCCGCGTGGAGTGGCCACGCGGTTAGAGGCGCCATGTCACGGGTTGCGCGGCCCCTCCCACAGGAGGTTCGAGTCCTCCCTCGGACATGGAAGTGTGTGTTGTTCTTAGCACGAGTTAGTTTAAGTTAGCTTAAGTAGTGTGTAAGTATAGGGTCCGATGACCTCAGCAATTTGGTTCCCTAGGAACTCACACGCACACCATGTTAATAATTTAAAAATACTTATGCTGGCTTGAAACACAACCATATTCTATACCTCGTCTTGGGAGGTCGGTCCGTGCGGCATTTTGGTCACAGAGTGTCTGGACATTTTGTTTTGATTCACCTACCGCTTTGACATAAGACCAAAATTTCTTAGGATTTTCTGCCAAGTCAGTACATAGAACTTTACTTTCGAATTCATTGAACGCCTCTCGCATGGCCCTCCTCACATTACATTTCGCTTCGCGTCATTGTTGTTTGTCTGCAAGGCGTTGGCTATGTTTATGTTTGCTGTGAAGTTCCCTTTGCTTCCGCAGCAGTTTTCTAACTCGGTTGTTGTGCCACGGTGGCTCTTTTCCATCTCTTACGATCTTGCTTGGCACATACTCATCTAATGCATAATGTACGATGGTTTTGAACTTTGTCCACTGATCCACAACAGTATCTGCACTTGAGACAAAGCTTTTGTGTTGAGCCGTCAGGTACTCTGAAATCTGCTTTTTGTCACTTTTGCTAAACAGAAAAATCTTCCTACCATTTTTAATATTTCTATTTACGGCTGAAATCATCGATGCAGTAACCGCTTTATGATCGCTGATTCCCTGTGTTGCGGTAACTGTTATCAGCATGTAGTACTACAGTCCAGCATATATTTGCTGTGAACGCAACGTTGCTCTCAAGCAGAAATAGGTAACGTGGTAGAGTTAATAACGCCACTACAAAATGTGGACCAAACGCAAAAAATGTCAGTCATTGTTCAACCGGAAGCGGCTTTCAAACTGCTGCTACCATTATCAGTATAGTATTCATCATCATTACCAAGACACTGTACGTATAAAAATCACTCTTCATATGTCAATTACAAATAAACGTTGCGGTTTCTGCCCAGAAAACGGCTGACATCTTCATCAGCACTGTCTTATCAGCATTAGAATGTTCTCATCATCAAGACCATACCTGGAATTCTGCCATTACCGCATCTGGGCACATTCCCTAAGGCCATTCCCAGGAAACTGTCATCACGTCATTGCCTGTGGAGGCCACCCCACTCACACCCCCTTGCATTCCCACTCCCACATAGCCGCCTGCCACCCCTCTGGGCATCCGACCCTCCCCCCCTCCGCCGCCCCCCACCACCGCAATTGCCACAGCAGCCTTGCGTCCGCATGGCCCAAAACCACCATGCGCTGTGCCCATGCCCCCACTCATCATTCTGTCACTCAGCCAGTTGCATGCGAGTTCAGCTCCCCAACCAATGAGGCATTTTTTATAATAATTTTATAGGCTGTGTGCCATCATTTGCAATCCAGCACGAAATGCCACGAGCAGCATCAGCAGTCAGCTGGGGAGAGGGAGACTCTCATTAAATATTCTGACAATCCATCCCTAATTAGTATTATTATGTGTGTGTGTGTGTCATTATACTTAAGGGTTAGGTATTATTGTTACAGAGATCATTTGCAGACTTTGCAAACCTTACAGCAGTACTCACTGTGCACAGAATATCTTCCTAGCCTTGTGTCGGTAGCACGGCTGCAGCAGAAGCAATGAACTCCTGATCCAATTCTGGACCAGGACGCTTAGGTGTTCCTATCTGAACCACAGCAGCAGTCGCTTAGCACCAGATGTCTACCCAACATTTTGAACCTGGAGTCGTTCGTCTATGCCATTGCATGACCGAAACAGCTGCCGGAAATTGATCTGCAGGGAATTCCTACATGAATGCTGTAATTCGCCAGGAAATACAGTGTGACTGCCAGTGGTTCTAAACGTATGAATGTAGACTTGGCACCTACCAATGACTTTAAGACTCTTACACAGGCTGAAAGCTCAAAATGTGTAAGTCGTTAAGTGCAGTATTTGTGGCATCTGATGGACTATCTACGCAGTATGGAGGATTATACAAAAAGGAGGATGACTACAGAATATGAGCCATCATACACTCCTGCTGATGTTCAAATGTTAGAATGTAAGTTCTGCATAGCTGATGTGTATTGGGAGGCAAAGCTTGATTTAACCTCATGGGATACAAAGGTATACCTAAAATATTTCAGGTTTGTCAATTTAGATGATCTACATTGTGGGTTATCAATTGCTACAGACAGACTGAGACGCAGGGGTGCATACATTATAGCTGCACACTGCGACTTTGTAAAGCATTTGCATGTGAATAGCGCAGTGTAAGGCAATTAGAAGAGTGTGAAAATGCCTGTAATACTTGTATTCAATCAATATCAAAGAATGTATGTGTTGAGCCTGTAGCTATAGTATCAATGGAGGCTGAATGTACTGAAGGAATGTCGATATATGTTATTGCGCCTATAGTCCTGAATACGATGCAGGCTGTATTCAAGGCATATAGAAAACAATGATGTGGATAGTATTGTAAAACTGATGTATTTTGTATCTCGTATACAGGGTGTAACAAAAATGTTCGGCACAAAGTGAAAGACAAATTCTTCACTCCTACACGAGGAAATTGTGTTTTTTGAAAAGGGTTTGGAAAGGCTTTATTTCGATGTTACAACTCATTTTATCCAACTAATTAAAATGATGGGAAACACACATGAACAGGACGCACCAGCATACGACATGCAATTATTTCTCATAGGTGATGTTCAGTATGCCATCCGTGAGCATTGATACATGCATCAACCCGCCGTTATAGTGAACTTCTGATGAGCTGACGTATCCCTAGAATACTGTGCATGCTTTTACAGCCTTCTATAATACAGACACAGAGGCTCTGCCCATCATGTACTTGGGTTCCACACACAAGAGCTTTCAAATGCCGACACAAATAAATGTTCGGTGGGTTTAGGTCTCGAGAGCGTTGATGCCAGGCAGTTGGTGCATCTCTGCTAATCCCTCTTTCACGGGACCACTTGTTTAAAGGCTGAGGACATTAACACTAAAATGAAGAGGTGCTCCATCGCTTTATTGCACAGCTAAAGGCACATCTGCTAGCAGATCAGGTACAACATTCTCTACGAAATTATGATAATTTCGTCCGTTGAGCCGGGATGGAAAAAAGTGAAGCCCTAAGAAACAGTCACCAAAGATGCCGGTCCAAACATTGACAAAAAATCTTTGTTGATGACTCACTTCAACAGGTGTGTGAAAATGGACGTCTGCCCGTACATGCCGATTGTGAAAATTTACAGTCGGATCTCGTTGAAAAGACACCTCATCTGTAAACAGAAATGTTGAACTAAAATTACGGTGAGTACTTCGATGAATAAATAATTTTCGGAAGAGCACCCGTGCAGGAAACTCAGCTACTGACAGTGCCTACAGACGTTGTAAATGGTATGGATACAACCGGTTCTCGTGCAATACTCGTCAACTTTCAGTGCGACAGCTCTGCATCTCGTACTGACATTAGAGTCGTCGTCAAGTGCATGAAGAACTGCCGCTTCCGGTTTATGGTTCAAAAAATGGCTCCGAGCACTATGGGACTTAACATCTGTGGTCCTCAGTCCCCAAGAACTTAGAACTAATTAAACCTAACTAACCTAAGGACATCACACACATCCATGCCCGAGGCAGGATTCGAACCGGCGACCGTAGCAGTCACGCGGTTCCGGACTGCGCGCCTAGAACCGCTAGACTACCGCGGCCGGCCCGGTTTATGGTGTCCTAGTCCTTCTAGGCCACCCCTAGTCGCCAGTATCAAGCTTAAATGCCCCATGTTCCCGAAGTCAACGATCAATGGCTTCAAAAGTTTCCCTTGGAAATCTCTCCCAGTACAAACGTTGAGGTGCGAGCGCCACTGCTGTCATCAAATCCATATATCAATTGGACATCTGCATTTGTGTAGACTGCCAGAGTACGAGCCATGTCTGTGATTAAGTCTGCATAGTACCCCGTGTGCTTGCAATAGTCGTACTGATCGCTGGAACAGTTGAATGTTACCTGTAAACAACCGATAAAGTATGTCGCACGGTAACAGGGACATGTAAAACAAAAGACTGGCGTTGCACAACGTAGCCAGACGTCACAGAGAGTGTACGTTCCCCATTATTCTAACGTTCTGTTCGTACGTGTTTCTCATGATTAATGAGTTGGAAAAATTGAGTTGTAACATGGAAATAAAGCTTTCCCAGACCCACCTTCGTACGACATAATTTCTTGGTCAACGTTTGAGGAATGTGTTCTGCAATTTGTGACGTACATTTTTGTTACACCCTGTAACACTGACGGGAAAATATCCCAACACAAAGATGATGTAGTGCGACGTAAACAAAAATTTCTTGATTCATAAATTTACCAGCAGCCGTGTGTATTGTAGAAATTTATAAAATAAATTTCTTATGTGCTACCAGTTTCGGCATTACATTGATGCCATCTTCAGACCCCATACGTCATAGTCGTAAAATCACTATACACGGAAGGAGCCATATAACTGGATCCGTGAATCAACTCGTTATGCAACAGCTCTTGGTGGCCAGGCGACACAGACTCACGACTATGACGTGTGGGGCCTGAAGATGGCATCAATGTAATGTCGAAACTGGTAGCACATAAGAAGTTTATAAAATAAATTTCTACAATACATACGACTGTTGGTAAATTATTCCATCAAGAAATACATGCCAGCCGTTGTCCCACGCTCCATAATGGATCAATGAAGAGTAAACAAAAGTGGACAGCCTGTTTCTACATCTGAAAGATGATGTCTATTCAAATTTCGTGGCAGATGCATGAGAGTAAGGCTAGTAGCGCAACTGTGAGTATGAAAATCGGGTTCACTTTAAATACACGCTGCAACAAATGGTTCAAATGGCTCTGAGCACTATGGGACTCAACTTCTGAGGTCATTAGTCCCCTAGAACTTAGGACTAGTTAAACCTAACTAGCCTAAGGACATCACACACATCCATGCCCGAGGGAGGATTCGAACCTGCGACCGTAGCGGTCTCGCGGTTCCAGACTGCAGCGCCTAGAACCGAACGGCCACTTCGGCCGGCACACGCTGCAACAGTAATGAGCGTTAAATATCTTTGAGATTGGACGTGGTGACTTTATTATGGTCAAGAATGCTTTTAAGACGACAAAGACTCCATTACCAACACCTCACTGAGTTTAAACCTGCTCCTGTAATTAGGCTACTAGAAACTGGATGTTCCTTTGGCAACGTGGCAGAAAGACTAGGCAGGAATGTAGCCACTGTACCTGATTGCTGGTAACAATGGTCACGAGAATGCAGGTTTGCAAGAAGACCGGGTTCATGACGGTCAAATGACACTACCGAGAGGGAAGACCATCGTGTTCGGCATATGGCTCTGGCGCATCGTACTGCATTTGCTGCTGCCATTTGAGCAGCAGTTCACACCATAGTGGCACAACGGTCTGTTACAAATCGGTTGCTTGAAGGAGAGTTCCGAACCAGATGCCCTGTAGCGTGCATCCCACTGATCCCAAACCACCTCCATTTGCAACTTCATTGGTGTCAAGCGAGAGCACATTGGAGAGCATATTGTGTTTGGTGATGAAAGCTGGTGCTGTATTGGGGCCAGTCATGGTCATGTGTTAGAAGGAGACCCGTTAGGGGCCTGCAACCAGCCTGCCTGCATACTAGACACACGGGACCAATACCTGAAATTATGGTCTGGGGTGCTATTCCGTAGGACTTCAGAATCACTCTCGTGGTTTGTATGTCAGTTTGGTGCTTCGACCTGTTGTGCTGCCATTCATCTGTGTGTGATACATTGCAACCAAATTACAGTCAACAGGAGCGACCGATTTTTGACTTCTGTTTTGATTTTTCTTTGAAGTTTTGGCTATCAGTGAAAAGCAACTGGAGTTACAAAATCGTGGGACAGTTAGCATTATGCATTGTATTCGAATTAATTGAGAAATAGTGTGTAGTGTTACTGGTGCGGATTTAGTATAAGTGCAATCAGGATTTATTTGTTAAAATGTTTGCAGATATACATCGAGGGTGTGGAGTGCTGCTGTTCAAACTTGTAACAAGGCAGGCTATGACAGGATTTAAGACACTAGTTTGCGCCGTCTGAGGGAAAACTGGTCTAACATGGAATTTAATTTGTACCAAAGCTTACTGACCATACACGTAGTTGAAGGTGTCACTAGAAAGATTGAGTGATCATTTTATTAAAATTCAGTACATAAAAAGTTGAAAATTTATTTGACTGAATTATTTATACACACTTCTAAGAACTTGTCAGTCAATTAATATAAAATAATTAACGTCTGCACTAGGTATTGTTACAATAACAACCGAATTCTGAGGCAACTTGACTACGCAGTGGCTGATAATTTCGCGATATTTCACTTACATACTTGAGTTGCGATAATGTATTGAATGTAATGTGTAATTGGTGAATTAGTGACCTCTGTGCCTGGTAAAATCTAGTAAGGAAAATTATTATGACGTAAAAGCAGTTATACTGGAAGGGTGGGCTGAATTCACATCTGAGTACCCACCATATAGAGCTATGCTAATTAGATTGGGATTAAGGCTGTCCAGGCACTTACTGAAGGCTCTTCTTCGATTTGTAAGGTATAGTACCTAAGATTCAGCAAATATTTCTCCTGGCTTCCATACTGCATTTACATTCAGCCCGTGAATATTTAATAGGTAATATTTTTATAAAGAGGAATGTCAAAAATAAAATATTGTTAATGTTAAATCTCTCCCTGTGGTATTATTAGTGTAATATAATATTATGTCTTCTATCTGTGGAACTTCACTTTTGTTGCCCAAAATTTTAATAATTTTATAGTTATAATTATTGTTTGTGTCAGTTGTTTTTAAATTATTTTAGCTTTCCCCTTCTTTTTTTGATTATGGTATTACATTATAGTCCACTTCATCATATTGTGCCACCACCAGGCAGCATTATCGCTGACCTGTGTACATAGTGCCAGGCATTGACTGCAGCCTTCGACCCGTATACTTTGACTGGCTCTGTTATATGCCATTATAGTTTTAACTTACATCATATTGAAATTACTGCAATAATGTTTGTACAGCAAGATTCACAAATTTATAATGTAAATACACTCCTGGAAATTGAAATAAGAACACCGTGAATTCATTGTCCCAGGAAGGGGAAACTTTATTGACACATTCCTGGGGTCAGATACATCACATGATCACACTGACAGAACCACAGGCACATAGACACAGGCAACAGAGCATGCACAACGTTGGCACTAGTACAGTGTATATCCACCTTTCGCAGCAATGCAGGCTGCTATTCTCCCATGGAGACGATCGTAGAGATGCTGGATGTAGTCCTGTGGAACGGCTTGCCATGCCATTTCCACCTGGCGCCTCAGTTGGACCAGCGTTCGTGCTGGACGTGCAGACCGCGTGAGACGACGCTTCATCCAGTCCCAAACATGCTCAATGGGGGACAGATCCGGAAATCTTGCTGGCCAGGGTAGTTGACTTACACCTTCTAGAGCACGTTGGGTGGCACGGGATACATGCGGACGTGCATTGTCCTGTTGGAACAGCAAGTTCCCTTGCCGGTCTAGGAATGGTAGAACGATGGGTTCGATGACGGTTTGGATGTACCGTGCACTATTCAGTGTCCCCTCGATGATCACCAGTGGTGTACGGCCAGTGTAGGAGATCGCTCCCCACACCATGATGCCTGGTGTTGGCCCTGTGTACCTCGGTCGTATGCAGTCCTGATTGTGGCGCTCACCTGCACGGCGCCAAACACACATACGACCATCATTGGCACCAAGGCAGAAGCGACTCTCATCGCTGAAGACGACACGTCTCCATTCGTCCCTCCATTCACGCCTGTCGCGACACCACTGGAGGCGGGCTGCACGATGTTGGGGCGTGAGTGGAAGACGGCCTAACGGTGTGCGGGACCGTAGCCCAGCTTCATGGAGACGGTTGCGAATGGTCCTCGCCGATACCCCAGGAGCAACAGTGTCCCTAATTTGCTGGGAAGTGGCGGTGCGGTCACCTACGGCACTGCGTAGGATCCTACGGTCTTGGCGTGCATCCGTGCGTCGCTGCGGTCCGGTCCCAGGTCGACGGGCACGTGCACCTTCCGCCGACCACTGGCGACAACATCGATGTACTGTGGAGACCTCACGCCCCACGTGTTGAGCAATTCGGCGGTACGTCCACCCAGCCTCCCGCATGCCCACTATATGCCCTCGCTCAAAGTCCGTCAACTGCACATACGGTTCACGTCCACGCTGTCGCGGCATGCTACCAGTGTTAAAGACTGTGATGGAGCTCCGTATGCCACGGCAAACTGGCTGACACTGACGGCGGCGGTGCACAAATGCTGCGCAGCTAGCGCCATTCGACGGCCAACACCGCGGTTCCTGGTGTGTCCGCTGTGCCGTGCGTGTGATCATTGCTTGTACAGCCCTCTCGCAGTGTCCGGAGCAAGTATGGTGGGTCTGACACACCGGTGTCAATGTGTTCTTTTTTCCATTTCCAGGAGTGTACAACTGCAAGGTACATTTTCACAGTAATTTCGTTGCACATAGCTTCAGAACACTGGTTTTGGATAATATCTATGTAATGTTGTACTCTTTTTATAATACCTACCAGATCTGAAGATGACAGTTTAAGTGCCTGGAACTAGTAATTACTATTTTATACATTGCACTTTTGGCCAAATAAAGATTTCACTGAAACCTTCAACGTTCAAATAACTATGAATTTTATATTTACCGACAAGACTCTGTTATCTATATTGGGGCACTGTTTAGTGCTACACCAACTTAAAGGAGGGTTCCTTTAATCTGATTACATAACAGTTTCCAGTTGCTGCAACCGTCAAATATATGTACAGTCATGCTCAAAAGTATCGGAACGACTTGAATTGCATTTCACCTGATTCGCATGCAACCCACATAACGCAGCTGTCTAGCAGGTCCTCTAATCGCTCCTTGGGACAGTCGTTTGGCTATTGAAAATGATTCCAACAATCACTACTAGAAAAAACTGCTCTGTATCGCAATAGCTCAAGATGTAAAGTAATACTACGATACTACAAATATCAGAGAACACCTTATCACAGGCAAAACTGTCCTTAAGGCTTGTAAGCTCACATTTATTACAATAAATGACACATCTGAAATGTTAATACTCTCATCATTACGTCAGATAGGTAATGCACGTAGTAAGTTCACCGTATTCATGATTTCTTCTTCAAAGTAACATACCGTACTTATTATTTAACACAAAATGACATTAAAAATTTAAGTTATTCGCGAGCATCTAGTTGAGAATATGTATGAACTTCAAATAACACAACGAACCGTGTCGTTCTGCATATGGATTCAAACGAAGAGCATGCAGACAGAGCAAAGATTTCGTGACTGACGGAAACTAACAGTTATTCCTGATTAGATATACAGAGAGTGATATACCTCGATTTTAGACAGTATCAATTAGCAAATACCAACTTTAAATTACGTAACACAAACATTTTTAACGAACCCGAATTCCTACCCAGCACCTATTTACTCTGTTAACGAACTATGAGAGATGTTAAATATATCTTCATGACAAGTAACTTCTTTGAAATACCGCAAGGTAAAGCTTTGTGTGGGACAGGGATTCGAACCCAGAACCTAATAAGATAGATATCGAAGCACCATCAACAGTGACGTATCGGAATTTTTCGGCAGTAGCTAGATGTTTTAACTGAAATGACGAGACGAAACATTAATTTTTTCCTTCCCAGGACTCCATCCCGGCACCTATCGCTGTTATATTTAAGAGAAAACGAACATTAAATATGGGTATCTTGCACCAGTAGCGACATGTGAGGATGTTTGAACTACAAATAGTATGACGCAGGGTTCAGTGCTGACTGAGAATAGAGCTCCACACATATCGTTGTTGACTACACACAAAGCGACGTTAGCTACCGAATTTTTCTCCACCAGCAGCTCGGAATAACATCTTGGACTTACAGTGATCTCGCAAATTGTTCTGTGTCTCGCTGGGAGTGAAAAACGTCAAATATCGTTAGTGTTGACAACGAATGAAAATACATTAAAAATCGATATTATTATCCAGCAGCAGATAGGTGTTCTCGTGCTAGAGCTTGATAATATATAATGAAATCATTAGTGCGGGGCCAGGATTCAAACCCATTCACGTGCAAATATGTGGAGATGTTGAGGAATCTGCAGTTTTGAACAAACAACACATTGTAGCCGAGCTGTATTGTCACGTAGGGATCACATTCCGCGTTAAGGGCGGTCTGAGTTGCATTCCCAGTTCAGAACCAATTTTATCGACATACAGAAGCTCAGATAAGAGATGGAATTAGTGTCCTGTGAGCCTACATAGCGTATGTTTCGTCAGTAAAAATAAATAACTAGTATAAGAAAGTTTCTACATGTCGCCACTCCAGACTTTATTGTGGCTCAACCTAACGTCTACTTGGTAGAGAAGGAATATCATTATTAATGTTAATATCAGACGACAAAGCCATTATGTCTTCTTCACTTGGCGTAGCCAGAAGAGAATGGAATGTGTCTCTCCCTATCTAAAATCATTAGGAAATGTTGGAATCGAACCCAGACCACAGATTTATGAACCTACCATCAGCCCAACAGACTACAACATCCTCTCCTCAGTGGTTCATTTTTCTATCATAACGCTGTTGTACCACACTGGCTGAGAATTCTGACACACAGGTTCCCTGTATCAATTTGCAGCTTATTCAGTAAATTCATTTACTTGGTTGACCGAATCACCATGAACTAGCTGCCTCGGCTACCTAGTGCATGCATTCAACTTTATTTTGTAATCACCAAAATAAATTCACGTAACTTCCACCAACACAAAAGTGCCAACAGTGTAGGATGCAGAAATCTAAATAGGAAGTGTTCCTTTCCACTTAAACTACTCTATTGCGCTATCTGTTTGTTGACAACGTCGTGCAGTGCGAAAGAAAAGGTATAACTGTTTGTCTCACATAAGTATTGACCTGGCGATATGCATTATCCCACAGCGCTGTGGAATGCAGAAGTTCTGGAGTTGTTACACATAGGCGTCAGCTAGTGGTGTAGTGGTAAGTTTTGTCCGCAGTAGAGAAGATGAGCGAGTTCGAGTACGTTCACTGCTATATTTTTTAAAACGCAGTTCTGCTGTCAACTAAAATTATTAATCTACTGGAACTTGTAACATAATTTCCTTCACTTCTCAACCCAAAATAGTCGTATGTGGAAAAAGGGCTAACTTCTGCGACATTTTGTTCATTTCAGGTTTAATAGACAGCCAGACAGTACATGCATATCGAAACGTTTGTATTATGTATGGGTAGAGCGCATCGTGCCAAAATACGTCGGAAAAGTATTTTCTACATTAGCTATCGTCTGGTAGTGGCATTTTATTCTTCTTAAAACCTTGTTTGATAGCTTTAACTCAGAACAAGTTTTCTACATGCATGTAATCAATAAACTGCATCTGCATTTTCAGACTGTTATAGATAACATCAGAGAACTGGCATATATCGTTGATGATTAATTTCTCTCCCATGTTTACTATTATTTTAGCACCATTAGAGCCGGCCGAAGTGGCCGTGCGGTTAAAGGCGCTGCAGTCTGGAACCGGAAGACCGCTACGGTCGCAGGTTCGAATCCTGCCTCGGGCATGGATGTTTGTGATGTCCTTAGGTTAGTTAGGTTTAACTAGTTCTAAGTTCTAGGGGACTAATGACCTCAGCAGTTGAGTCCCATAGTGCTCAGAGCCATTTGAACCATTAGCACCATTAAGGGAATCCTTACGAAAATTGTGAACTGTATTATAGAAAATGAAATAAAACTACCCACGATAACCTTATGACGAAAGTCTGTTTTAATAAAACTGAATATCTGTACACAGGCTTGCGTCTATCATCACGAATTGGTAAAATACTACTCACTTAGATTTTGATTGGGACTGTGTTTAATTGGTATGCTGTTTCTTACTCAAGAAGTATGCAAATGTGGCATTTCATAAATAAAGCTATGTATTCCTAGAAACGCAAAATCTGCTTGTCAGCAGCGGAAAGAGGCGTTACCTGTTGTGCAGCATTGTAAGTTTTTCACCATTGCACTATGAGCCGAAAGTATTTTCTTGCGATTTCCTTACCGAAGTTTGATCTGACTGCTTCTATCTCTTTCACAGAAGGGAAAAAAACGCTACACTCAACGAGACTGGAACAGCGAACCATATCAGTACCTCTTTCACAGGTCAGCACGTTACCATAGAGCTGTCGAAGACGTACGTGCCTTACATTCCTCTTACGAGACCAATAGTGCCTAGAACTCGTAAACCGCTATTTGAAGGACGAGATTAGTTGCGATTTCCACGTGCAATGACTTTCCTGGGCTGAAAACCGTAAATTTACAATCTTTTGTTACACCTCTAGCGATAATCACTCAGATTATTCAATGGAAATGAGAGGTAAAATCAAGTGAACATGGAGGCTTATTTCAGTGCACACCAGGAAGTAGCTCGCCGATCACAGAGTTGCCAAACATACCCTGCCTTGTTGCCAAATCTCAGTTACAATACCAGCAGGAAGAAGACGAACCGATGTGATCTTACAGCGGGCTAGGAAGTGACCATAGCTGGTGTCTCCGAGTCGCGGCTGCTATGGCGTGGAATACGTAATGCGTCTGATTCGCATTTCTGTAACTAGGTTTAGGGACTGCAGCGTAGTTACTAATAATACTCAGAACTGACTGCAAACTAAGCATCATAAATCAGTAACTCTCATTGTTGTTTTTATATTTCTTTCGTTAAGTCTACTCAAAACCAAGAAACTCATTCACAGAAGTTTTCGTGCCTCGCCAATTGTCGAGCACAACAAACGAATAAAAAAAATTGAATGTGTGTGAGTGTGTGTGTGTGTGTTTATGTGTTTGTGTTTGTGTGTGTGTGTGTGTGTGTGTGTGTGTGTGTGTGTGTGTATGTGCGTGTTGTGCCAAAAGGCAAGAGATTTACTGCCTTCCGATATACGTCGCTGTCAGTTCTTCCATATGATTTGGTCGACTTGACCTGTTTCAAGTTGTGTATGACAGACAATGTTTTCGAAAATAAACTGTTTTCCTCTGCATTAAACAGAACGATTTTCATTCTAAGATGTCCAAGTACAAAATTTTCGCAATATTAGTTCAAATCTAACATTCGCATCTATAATGTAGGAAAGTATTTCACAGTTTCAGAACTTGCATTTGACTCATTGACCTTACACTTAGTCGCAGACTATAAATTCTAGCTCAGAGTGACACCAGTTTAAGTAACCTAATGTGGCGAAGACTGTTTGCCAGTGCTCTTTCTCACCGGAAAATACGCAGTTCACTCATTGGACACCATATGTACACTGTAACAGTAATTTCTGTGTGTATGCAATCTATACGGATTTGAATTTAGTTGTAATCTGTGTTCCACTTCTGTATACAATATGCCTGACCTAAACGGGCCCTTTATCATTACAGGCCCTGGACAGTGCAACATCAACAATAGTAATGTGCTTCTACTGACAACCTGCTTGTTCGTTTTGCGAAGCAGTTTGGCAGTCAGAAAGCGAAGATCTATGACCGCTTAACACAACTTACCGAGTCGAGCTACCCAGAGGATTTGATGTGTAAAGGTTTTCTTCCGGTTTCGATACAGAATTTTTTCTGGAAATTCGCACGTCCTAAAAAAAATATATCAGAAAAGAAGCTCGCAAACGCTGGCCCCTACCACGGTTAGAACTGACGACTGATTGAGCCGTTCTGACCCGAGGCACAGGCGGTACTACCGGGCTACAGACACACTGCTGCCTGTACGCCGCTCTCATCATGGTATTTGTCGCTCAGCCTTATAACGCCTCGTGAAAGATAATAAAAGTTGTCACTTATGTGAAGAATAGCATTTCTTTAGGCAAAAAACTGAATTTTCTGTCTCAGTGTCTTAGTTTACATGAGGATTATATAGCACCAGTCATTCAAATGGAAAGGGAATATCAGTACCATACGCGGAAGTGATTGCCCGGTCACAGTGTTGCCTAATGTTTGTGACGATGTTGCCAATTCTCAGCTGTGCTAGGAACAGCTCTGTAGAGGTATGCGAGAAGAATCCTGTGCTCGTGTCATAGGAGGATATGGAGAGGAGGCCTGGAGTTTGGTTAATATGTAGCGTTTTCTCCTACCAGTTGTGTCAAACATTCAAATGTATAATCTTCTATCACGATTACAGTTTCCTACAAAATATATCCGAATAAAACACCTTGTTACTTTGTGACAAAAGATTATTTCAGTACAATAAAAAGTCTTTGGAAATCACTTATGCCCACCTGTCATAAAAGTAAGGTAACAAACACTTTACACCTCGAAATCGATTGCACCTATGTGCAGTCTTGTGATGTTTAAATAAATCGTCGTAACGGCACTAAATCGTGGTTTGTGAATTATTTACCGGCCGTACTCTACCGCATTTCACTGGTTGGAAGGCAAAACGCTTACTGACAAATTTCACATAAGTAAATGCGGGACGAAATGTCTCCCACTGGGAGGTCATGTTGTTTTATTTAAATGATTACAAAATCAGGTAAAACGAACAGTCAGGTTGTCAGTATAAGCACATTACTGTTGTCAGTATGATTTTGCACTGCCCAGGGCCTGAAATGATAAAGGGCCCGTTTAGGTCAGGCATATTGTATACAAAAATGGTTCAAATGGCTCTGAGCACTATGGGACTCAACATCTGAGGTCATCAGTCCCCTAGAACTTAGAACTACTTAAACCTAACTAACCTAAGGACGTCACACACATCCATGCCCGAGGCAGGATTCGAACCTGCGACCGTAGCAGTCACGCGGTTCCGGACTGACGTGCCTAGAACCGCACGGCCACCGCGGCTGGCTATTGTATACAGAAGTGGAAGAGAGAGCACCACTAGATTCAAATCAGTATGCATTGCATGCCCACAGAAATTACTGTTACAGTGTTCTTATGGAGCCCAATGAGTGAATTGCGTATTTTCCGGTGAGAAAGAGCACTGGCAAACAGTCTTCGCTACATTAGGTTACTTAATCTGGTGTCACTCTGAGCTAGAACTTATGGTCAGCAACTAAATTCAAATGGCTCTGAGCACTATGGGACTTAACATCTATGGTCATCAGTCCCCTAGAACTTAGAACTACTTAAACCTAACTAACCTAAGGACAGCACACAACACCCAGCCATCACGAGGCAGAGAAAATCCCTGACCCCGCCGGGAATCGAACCCGGGAACCCGGGCGTGGGAAGCGAAAACGCTACCGCACGAGGTCAGCAACTAAGTGTAAGGTCAATGGGTCGGATGCGAGTTTTGCAACTGTGAAATACTTTCCTACATTATAGAAGCGAATATTAAATTTGAACTAATATTGCGAGAATTTTGTACTTGGATAGCTTAGAATGAAAATCTTTCTGTTTATTCCAAAGGAAAACAAATGATTTTCTAAACATTGTCTGTCATACACAACTTGAAACAGGTGATGTCGACCAAATCATATGGAAGAACTGACAGCGACGTGTATCAGAAGGCAGTAAGATCTCTTGCTTTTTGGTTTGGCAGTACTCGGTAGCCATTTCTAGGCCCAACTAAATGAAGAAAGGCAGTGCGTTTTTGTTATCAAGTAATGTCTTCATCAATTACTTTAGTTTAACGTAATCTACGAGTTATTACTGATGTTTGATATTAACATGAAAAGGATTCTGTACAAAGGGAAAGAACCTGTTGTTGGGAAACTACTTCTATAGTGACCAAAAGGCATCAAATGGTCTTCAAGTACAGTGTTCCAGCAGCGGTATGAAGAAAATGATAGTAATAATGACGGTAATAATCGAATTATCCGGTAACTTCACACTTCCCAGTGGATTTTCTCGAACTAAGATATTTGCTGAATTTGTGAAAATTTCAAAATGGCTTCAGATCGAGCCTATGATGCCTAGAAGAGTCTTTACATCCTGCTGACATGAGAATAGCATAATCTCCGCTTCAGAAGCTTGCTTCTACTTAATCATTTAATAGTCTCGCGTTTTTTCCACCATGACTAATTTTGTAAGCTAAGCACATCACCTGTTACAGCACACTCCTGGGGCTGGGAAATGTGGCCACAATGGTCTAGCGGAACGAACTATCACAGGTGCAATGCGTGAGTTCAGGCATCTACTTTTTAGAGGCACAAGCAGATTTACTTTACCACTGGTGACATCAAGAGAAAGACGTTATAATCCAGAATCCGCATTAAACATCACATTCCTGCATTACCAACTGATCAGAGCCGGCTTACGTTGGGAAATGACATAGCGGAAGTCATGGTAAACCGAAATACAGTCACCAGTAAACTTACTTACACTGGAAAATTTTATTTTATTTGATGAACCGATAGCCATTTAAAGGGACAGGGCTCTTACTTTACTTGTACTTGATTGAACTAGAGACGTTGAAAAATTTGGTGCTGGACTGTGATTCGAATTCATATCTCCTCTTTCGAGGATCTGAATCTCTCGGAACAGTCTAGTTGAA
Organism: Schistocerca serialis cubense; assembly: GCF_023864345.2. Classification (NCBI taxonomy): domain Eukaryota; kingdom Metazoa; phylum Arthropoda; class Insecta; order Orthoptera; family Acrididae; genus Schistocerca; species Schistocerca serialis. The sequence goes on from NC_064640.1 coordinate 152,925,434, forward strand.
TGATTTCTTTCCTTTTCTCAAGACTGCAGTCTTCTCTAGGTTTCCTCCAAAGGTAAGTATATGGGTCCGAATCCTGATCCAGTACAAAAATATTCATAATTTCATTTCAAGCCCTATCACGTGCACACCGGCCTGTTAGTGAAAATTAACGGGCATTTTTAATGTTTGTTCATGTGTTGCCAACAATCGCAATAGGTGTCGTTATTTCTGGTCAAACACGCACACATCTTATTATTGGTGAGTAAGCAACTGATACTTAAGCTATATTCGTGGATGCACGGTAGTTGTGCAGTTCGATTGTCGCTTAGGCACAAAAGTTTGTATACTTATTTTAGAGTCAAACGCCTAGCAGCTGATAAGAAAAACCGATACGTAACATTTGATTGTACTTAGTTAACAATCCGATTACGTGTTGGGTTTGTATCTCCGTCACAGAACTTCACATCATGCACTTCATCTTCAATAGCATGCACACTTCGTTACTTCAGAATAGAGGTATATCAGACATCTTTCGTGGTTAGTTAACAGGGACGAAAGGGTCTTGATAGAAGTTCAGGTTTATTACAAAACTGTCGTCTTTTATTTTCAAGTTTAAGTTTGGTTACTGGTATTGGCAAAAGCCTTGGTAATTCATGACTCTTCATGGCTAGTCGTCAATATGATATGATTAGATTAGATGAATTCTTGTTTCATAGATCATGAATACGATATTTCGTAATGATGTGGAACGTGTCATTTTAATGAAAGATTTCTTTACATACCATAATTCAATTTCTTTACAATTTTTTACTCTCTCTCTCTCTCTCTCATTCTTTTTTATTTCTCTCTCTCTCTCTCTCTCTGTCACACACACACACACACACACACACACACACACACACACACACACACACACACAAATTCATTTTTTATGTTTATTTGTTTGTTGTGCTCGACTGTCGGCGAGGCACGAAAACTTCTGTGAATGAGTTTCTTAGTTTTGAATAAACTTACGAAAGAAATGTAAAAACAACTGATTTATGATGCTTAGTTTGCAGTCAGTTCTGAGTATTATTAGTAACTACGCTGCAGTCCCTAAACCTAGTTACAGAAATGCGAATCAGATGCATTACGTATTCCACGCCATAGCAGCCGCGACTTGGAGACACCAGCTATCGTCACTTCAAAGCCCGCTGTAAGATCACATCGGTTCGTCTTCTTCCTGCTGGTATTGTAACTGAGATTTGGCAACAAGGCAGGGTATGTTTAGCAACTTTGTGATCGGCGAGTTACTTCCTGGTGTGCACTGAAATAAGCCTCCAAGTTCACTTGATTTCACCTGTCATTTCCATTGAATAATCCGAGTGATTATCGCTTGAGGTGTAACAAAAGATTGTAAATTTACGGTTTTCAGCCCAGGAAAGTCGTTGCGCGTGGAAATCGCAACTAATATCGTCCTTCAAATAGCGATTTACGAGTTCTAACCACTATTGGTCTCGTAAGAGGAAGCTAAGGCACATACTTCTTCGTCAGCTCTGTGGTAACGTGCTGACCTGTGAAAAAGGTACTGATATGGTTCGCAGTTCCAGTCTCGTTGAGTGTAGCGTTTTTTTTCCCTTCTGTGAAAGAGCTACAAGCAGTCAGATGAAAATGAAATGTCGTGTGGCTAGGGCCTCCCGTCCGGTGGACCGTTCGCCTGGTGCTGGTCTTTCGGGTTGACGCCACTTCGGCGACCTGCGCGTCCATGGAGATGAAATGATGATGATTAGGACAACAAAACACCCAGTCTCTGAGCGGAGAAAGTCTCCGACCCAGCCAGGAATCGAACCCGGGCCCTTAGGATTGACATCATGTTGTTCTGACCACTCAGCTAACATTTTTTTTTTTTTAGAGTGCTAACCGTTACACCATGTTTTTTTTATGTATTTATTTTTTTCGTTGAATTTGTTCAGGGCAGACGTCCGATGACACCCACACAGTTTGTTCGTTCATCTCTTTGGTCAGTTTTTTTTATTATAAAGGGAACCTAACGCTCTGACCGAACACGCTTTCTTTTCCGGGCCTCGATCCTCTCCTTATAGCCCGCCACTTGCACTCACCAAAATTGCCTTCAGCGGCTAGCTTCAGTAGCTGTAAATTATAATGAACTAAATAACTCCTCATTAGACGGAAATGAAAATACTTCTTGATTGGTACCCCTGACTCTCCGTAGGTGTACGCGTGGAATTTCAGCAGACTGGTGGCTTTAGAGTTTGTCTTCTCGGTGAATAGCTATTGCTAATGTATTCCGTCGTCGAACATTCGTTTTTTCGTCCATCTCTCAAGTGTTATTTCGGTTTCAGCTTCTCTGAACTCCGAAGCCCCGGCCACCAAAGTCTCCATGACATCCTACCAGGGAACCTTTTTGGTTTTCTAACTTAAAGGAAGTTAAAGAATAAAAATGTCTCCCCATTAGTATGGCAAATGGTATGAAAAAAAACTAGTAAACAGATTAAAAGAACTGATAAAGTAAAGATTCTTGCAATATACAGGGTGTTTCAAAAATGACCGGTATACTTGAAACGGCAATAAAAACTAAACGAGCAGCGATAGAAATACACCGTTTGTTGCAATATGCTTGGGACAACAGTACATTTTCAGGCATACAAACTTTCGAAATTACAGTAGTTACAGTTTTCAACAACAGATGGCGCTGCGGTCTGGGAAACTCTATAGTACGATATTTTCCACATATCCACCATGCGTAGCAATAATATGGCGTTGTCTCTGAATGAAATTACCCGAAACCTTTGACAACGTGTCTGGCGGAATGGCTTCACATGCAGATGAGATGTACTGCTTCAGCTGTTCAATTGTTTCTGGATTCTGGCGGTACACCTGGTCTTTCAAGTGTCCCCACAGAAAGAAGTCACAGGGGTTCATGTCTGGCGAATAGGGAGGCCAATCCACGCCGCCTCCTGTATGTTTCGGATAGCCCAAAGCAATCACACGATCATCGAAATATTCATTCAGGAAATTAGAGACGTCGACCGTGCGATGTGGCCGGGCACCATCTTGCATAAGCCGCGAGGTGTTCGCAGTGTCGTCTAAGGCAGTTTGTACCGCCACAAATTCACGAAGAATGTCCAGATAGCGTGATGCAGTAATCGTTTCGGATCTGAAAAATGGGCCAATGATTCCTTTGGAAGAAATGGCGGCCCGGACCAGTACCTTTTGAGGATGCAGGGACGATGGGACTGCAACATGGGGCTTTTCGGTTCCCCATAGGCGCCAGTTCTATTTATTGACGAAGCCGTCCAGGTAAAAATAAGCTTCGTCAGTAAACCAAATGCTGCCCACATGCATATCGCCGTCATCAATCCTGTGCACTATATCGTTAGCGAATGTCTCTCGTGCAGCAATGGTAGCGGCGCTGAGGGGTTGCCGCGTTAGAATTTTGTATGGATAGAGGTGTAAACTCTGGCGCATGAGACGATACGTGGACGTTGGCGTCATTTGGACCGCAGCTGCAACACGGCGAACGGAAACCCGAGGCCGCTGTTGGATCACCTGCTGCACTAGCTGCGCGTTGCCCTCTGTGGTTGCTGTACGCGGTCGCCCTACCTTTCCAGCACGTTCATCCGTCACGTTCCCAGTCCGTTGAAATTTTTCAAACAGATCCTTTATTGTATCGCTTTTCGGTCCATTGGTTACATTAAACCTCCGTTGAAAACTTCGTCTTGTTGCAACAACACTGTTCTAAGCGGTGGAATTCCAACACCAGAAAAATCCTCTGTTCTAAGGAATAAACCATGTTGTCTACAGCACACTTGCACGTTGTGAACAGCACACGCTTACAGCAGAAAGACGACGTACAGAATGGCGCACCCACAGACTGCGTTGTCTTCTATATCTTTCACATCACTTGCAGCGCCATCTGTTGTTGAAAATTGTAACTACTGTAATTTCGAAAGTTTGTCCGCCTGAAAATGTACTGTTGTCCCAAGCATATAGCAACAAACGGTGTATTTCTATCGCTGCTCGTTTAGTTTTTATTGCCGTTTCAAATATACCGGTCTTTTTGAAACACCCTGTAATAACTCTATGTCAACGTTCTTAATAAAACACCAGCATAGTTTTCTCTATATTTCGTCGTACGTATCAGTGGCTGGTGTTCCATCGTTAATTGTATCCAATATTCTTCTTTACTCTTCTCTTTCTCGGATAGGATGTAGTATACAGTCTCTCCCTTTAGCCAATTGAGTGCACGTCGTTTTATATTGGGATAGGGAGCTTCGTCAGGGTTGAGTAGGTGTGTCGGTGTTATCGTTCTTGGTGATGTTCGCATTATGCTTGCGAGTTTCTGTGTGCAGAGGGACCATATGTCCTGTACAGCGTCGCAGGTAAATCTATGCTCGTCTGTGTCGACTAAGTGACATCTGATACAATTCGGTGTTTCATCCAGGCGAATCTTGTGTAACCTCGAATTGGTCGGGAATTTCCTATTGACTGCCACGTACCAAGTTGAGCGCACTGTAGATGAAAGATGCGGGTCGTGAATGTTCTCCCAGCCTAGTTTCCAGTTACAACCTTTACATATCTCCTCCACTATATTGCGAGGTTTACTTTCCGTCATTGTGGCGTAAATTGCTTTGACTTTGTGTCGGTCTGCCTCTGGAATTCTTCTTTGTATGTAGCTAAGTTCTAGGATGAAATACCTTAAGTGACAGAGCGAGTTCAGAATGTGTTTTACATCTACGGGTGGGTCCAGATTGGGAGGCACTATTTCATTCAAAATGTGAGCCGTCAGTGTGTTAGGTTATCTGTGCCACTGTTCGTATGTTTGACTAACATACAAGGCTTTTGCTTTGGGGTAGACGTCTGTCAAATTGAGGCCTCCCTTCCAAACTGGGAGGGTGAGGGTTTCATACTTTGCTTTAAATATCTGATCCCTGGTAACAAAGTGGCCAAGCGCTGCTAACATTCGTTGTGCCATAGTCTTTGGTAATGGCAGTACTTGGGCAACGTAATTTACTTTGGAAATTATGTAGGTATTAACTAAAGACACTCTTCGAATGGCATTTAGAGTTCGCAGGCTATGTTGCCGTATGCCAGCGCGCATTTTTGCCAGCAGTTTTCTATAGTTCAAGGCAGCCGTGCGGCGGATATTGCGTGTGTATTCAATCCCGAGGCAGGTGATCGTTTCCAAGCTTCTGATTCTTTCAGCAGCACCGAGTTCTAATCCGCGTCCCATGTGCATTAAGCCTGACTTGTGACGATGCAGCTTCATACGTTGTTACAATGTGGAAAGCTTTCTCTAAGTCCTCGTCTTTCGTTACTGCAAAACTGACATCATCTGTGTATGCCTGGGAAATAATCTTCTGACCATGAATGAGCAGTCCTGGAAGGTCTTGCGTCAGGGAGTACAAGAATGGCTTCAGTGCTATGGCAAACAATGCCATCGACATTGGGCAGCCCTGTCGTACCGAACTTGCGATACTAATCGGCCTGCTTAAGCGTCCATTTACATTGATTTGCGACGTACCATTCATCAGGAGGGTTTTAACAGTATCGGTAATTTTCTGAGGAAAATACATGGCGTCCATGGTTCGTACGAGATAAGAGTGGTTCACCCCGTTAAAGGCCTTTTCAAAGTCGAGGGACACGAGAGCACTTGGGATATCACAGGCTTCGGCAATCGCTATCAGATCTCTATATGCAGTTAAAGTGTGGAAAATATTTCTATTTGTTCCGACACACGTTTGGTAGTTGCCGGTAACGCTGGTAATGACCGAATTTAATCGTTGCATAATGACACGTGCGAAAATTTTATAGTCAGTGTTAAGTAATGTTAAAGGCCGGAGATTCTCAACAGTTTTGCCTCCTGGAGTTTTTGGAACTAGCACCACTATCCCTTTACAAAAATCCTTCAGGCTGTCATTTCGAATGTTCATAATGTCATTACAGACCAGAGTCAACTTACTAGTTAACTGTTGCCTAAACGTGCGATAAAACTCGGCGGGTAATCCGTCAGGACCAGGCGATTTATTTACTGGGCTTCGGAGAATGGCGTCTGTTACTTCATCCTCGATTATGTCTGAGGCGAGTTCTTCCGCTTGTTCCGGACGAAGTCTCCCCCACGCCCTTTCCGTAAGGACTGCCTGCGCTGCCACACCTATTGGTTTTTCAGCTAGTAACGCCGTAAAATGTTTATAATTTTCTTCTTGAATAACAGTTTGTGTATTGAGAAGGCGACCGTCTGCAGTTTTTAGCGCCGTCAGTATTTTCCTGTTTCTTCCTTTTTGCTCTTGTAAAACGTGGTACATGGATGTTGTCTTCTCCCGCACTGCATTTTGCAGACGTGTTCTTACTTTACAGCCTTCATATTGTTGTCGCGTCAGTGTTAGGAGTGTCGCCTTGGTTCTTTTAATCGGCATGTGATTGTCCACTACTGTATTATCGTCTTTATAAAGGTCGCGTAGGCACTGAAAATTGAATTCTATTGTGGTCCTCTGCCAGGCGCATTTCTCACGAGAGTAAGATTTCATCGCTTTTATTAGAGCTGGCTTTGCACATTTTATCCACCACCAGAAAGCCGAATTGTAGAGTGGAAATTTCCTTTCACAATCTGCCCATGGCACCCTGGATCTGATATATGGGTAACATTCAGTTTCCACGGGCCTCTTGCTCTATACGTACCCTGTTTTTCCATATTTATGGTACATATATATGCTACATGGTCAGAGAATATAAGTGGCCATCACTCCACTTGCAAAATATTGTGCCGTAAATTGGAAGTTGCATAAATTCTGTCAATGCGGCTGGCAGAATGGCTGGTGACGTGAGTAAAACCGGGCGTGTCGCCGTGTTTAAGATCCCACGTGTCGAGTAGGTTTAAGTCTCTAACAATGTCCAGAAGTTCTATGGAAGTGTTAAAATTTGGCGTTTGGTCTTTTGGTTTTAGTACACAGTTGAAATCACCTGCGAATATTACTTGGCCTGTGCGGGCTGTAAAAAGTGGCACGATCTCCTCCTTAAAAAACTCCGATCTCTGACGCTTTTTTCCCGTTCCAGAAGGGCCGTAAACATTTATGAATCTGGTGTTGTGGATCGTCCCCGCGATACCTCTGCTGTTTGGCAGTCTGTCGACATTGGCTACGGTGATGCCTTCTTTGGTCAGAAATGCGGTCCCGACTTCACTGCCGTGTCCCGGATTGATTAACGCATTGTAACCTGTGATACGTTCCAGATCAATATCGGCGACCTCTGGCAACAGCGCATTGTCGATATCAGCTGCATATAAGAAGTCCGTAAGATTCTTCAGGTTTTACGTGCTGCTGATCTTGTTGATGTTGAGTGTGGCAACACGGTATGCCTGTAAAGGTGGCATGATGGCAGAGGTATGCGTGGCGTTGAGCCGCTCCCTTAGTGATGACGGAGGGGCATCAGTTAAAAGAAGTCTGGATCGGCATCCACCGCCTTAACAGCAGTTTCAGTCTTCTGTTGCCCTTGCGATTCCGTTTCCCGGACTTCTGACACTGTTTCTCGGTGTTTTCCCTGTACTTCGGTCATATCGTTGTCGTGAGAGCATTCTTCGACGTCGTCCGCCCAGTTTCGCGGATGGTGAGCTTCACGTGGATCTGCACGGCTATCTGGCAGGTGGCCACCTGTACCTTCTGTATCTACTGACATAATCTTCGTCTGTGATGGGGAGGGTCTGTTGTCGGAGTCAGCCTCTGAGTCGTCAGTACGGGACGTTTTGGACGTCTGGGGGGTTGCAGGGGAAACCTGAGACGTCACCTCGATCAGCTTCTGACGCACCTGATTGGCCTTCTCGCGCAGCGGTTGCGCTTTTCTGTCAGCACCCTGTTGCGCGATTCTTCGTTTCTTCTGCTTTTTCGGGGAAGGGCACTTGGTGTTTTGAGCAGTGTTCTCTTGAGTGGCACAGTCTTCGTCCATGGGAAAAACTTCCGCCACTTGCGGCTGTCCGGAGACAACACTACCCTCGCTGCCACCCGGCGTCTCCTTATTTCCCTCCATAACTTCCTGTAAGGAAGCCCCGAGGGTTTCCGGTACATTGCTCGTCTCCATTGGTATGTTTTCCTCTTTGTGGTCAGTGTACGCATCTAGGGTGAAATCGACGCTGAGCTCTGGTGCGGTAACGCTACGTAAGTGATCGGCAACGTACAACTTGGGCCAGGCTGCTCACGCTCGCCAGTCGGGATCTGCGATACGCGCCTTTGCATACACTGTGCACGGACGTGTGCTGTAGATCCACATCCCGAGCATGTCCGTGGTTGCCCGTCATAAATTACTATGGCCCTGTATCCACTTATAATGATGTAAGATGGAATATGCTTCAGCAACTCAATTTTCACTTGCCGCACACCGTTTAATAAAAAAAAAATGGTTCAAATGGCTCTGAGCACTATGGGACTTAACTACTGAGGTCATCAGTCCCCTAGAATTTAGAACTACTGAAACCTAACTAACCTAAGGACATCACACACATCCATGCCCGAGGCAGGATTGGAACCTGCGACCGTAGCGGTCACGCGGTTCCAAACTGACGCGCTTAGAACCGCACGGCCACACCGGCCGGTACCGTTTAATACTGGGAATATATGTTGACCTGACCATTTCTCAGCAACGTTGCTTACTACCGAACCATATTCCAGTAGTCTGGCGTTAATCTGCTCGGCAGTGACCTCGAAAGGCAATTCAAATATTCTAATGGTTCGCAACCCTAGGCCAGCCTGCGTTATTTGTACGTCGCCAACGTTTCCGTCTGAATGTTAGAACTTAAGAGATCCACCACAAGACTCAACAATTTGCTCGCATCATTCAGGCGTCACCAATTTGTAGTAGACGGTACTACTAACGATCGATAAGTGTATGCCAATTAAATCGTCAAGCGTTGATTTCATAACATCTCGAACAAATAATTCTACCTCAAAGGATTTTGGTCAACAAATTTCGGGTCGAATGTCAATTTAGGAGTGTCTTTCCGTTCCGGCTGATTCATGACAGCGTTCGAGTATTCATTACTGAGGTTAGTGTTAACGCTGTAAGCGCGCACTCACCATGCACAGCGACCGCCGCCGGCAGCGACGAAGTAAACACGACCAGCCGCTCCGTACGTCCGCACCGCACGGCTGCCCGCGAAGGAATGGCCACCGGGGGTGGACGGCAGTCAGATCAAACATCGATAAGGAAATCGCAAGAAAATACTTTCGGCTCATAGTGCAATGGTGAAAAACTTACAATGCTGCACAACAGGTAACGCCTCTTTCCGCTGCTGACAAGCAAATTTTGCGTTTCTAGGAATACGTAACTTTATTTATGAAATGCCACATTTGCATACCTCTTGAGTATGACACAGCGTACCAATTAAACACAGACCAAATCAAAATCTAAGTGAGTAGTATTTTACCAATTCGTGATGATAGAGGCAAGCTTGTGTACAGATATTCAGTTTTATTCAAAAAAAAAATGGTTCAAATGGTTCTGAGCACTATGGGACTCAACTGCTGAGGTCATTAGTCCCCTAGAACTTAGAACTAGTTAAACCTAACTAACCTAATGACATCACAAACATCCATGCCCGAGGCAGGATTCGAACCCGCGACCGTAGCGGTCTCGCGGTTCCAGGCTGCAGCGCCTTTAACCGCACGGCCACTTCGGCCGGCTCAGTTTTATTGAAACAGACTTTCGTCATAAGGTTATCGTGGGTAGTTTTATTTCATTTTTTATAATACAGTTCACAATTTTCGTAAGGATTCCTTTAATAGTGTTAAAATAATAGTAAACATGAGAGAGAAATTAATCATCAACGATATATGCCAATTCTCTGATGTTATCTATAACAGTCTGAAAATGCAGATGCAGTTTATTGATTACATGCATGTAGAAGACTTGTTCTGAGTTAAAGCTGTCAAACAAGGTTTGAAGAAGAATAAAATGCCGCTACCAGACGACAGCTAATGTAGAAAATACTTTTCCGACGTATTTTGCCACGATGCTCTCTACCCATACATAAACAAAAGTGCATCTACTGTCTGGCTGTCTATTAAACCTGAATACTTACCATTACGCCACTAGCTGACGCCTATGTATAACAACTCCAGAAGTCACAATCATTCCTCCAGAACTTCGGCATTCCACAGCGCTGTGGAATAATGCGTATCGCCAGGTCAATACTTATGTGAGACAAACAGTTATACCTTTTCTTTCGCACTGCACGACGTTTTCAACAAACAGATAGTGCAATAGAGTAGCTCAAGTGGAAAGGAACACTTCCTATTTAAATTTCTGAATCCTACACTGTTGGCAGTTCTGTGGTGGTGGCAGTTACGTGATTTTATTTTGGTGATTACAAAATGAAGTTGAATGCATGCACTGGGTAGCCGTGGCAGCTAGTTCATGGTGATTCGGTCAACCAAGTAAATGAATTTACTGAATATGCTGCAAATTGATACAGGGAACCTGTGTGTCAGAATTCTCAGCCAGTGTGGCACAACGGCGTTTTGAGAGAAAAATGAGCCACTGAGAAGAAGATTTGGTGGTCTGTTGGGCTGCTGACAGGTTCATAAATCTATGGCCTAGGATCGATTCCTACTTCTCCCAATGACTTTTAGATAGGGAGAGACACATTCCATTCTCTTCTGGCTACACCAAGTGAAGAAGATATAATGGCTTTGTGGTCTGAAATTCACATTAAAAATGATATTCCTTCTCTACCAAGTAGACGTTAGGTTGAGCCACAATAAAGTCTGGAGTGGCGACATGTAGAAACTTTCTTATACTAGTTATTTATTTTTACTGACGAAACATACGCTATGTAGGCTCGCAGGACACTTATTCCATCTTTTATCTGAGCTTCTGTATGTCGATAAAATTGGTTCTGAACTATGATTGCAACTCAAACCGCCCTTAACGCGGAATTTGATCCCTTCGTGACAATACAGCTCGGCTTCAATGTGTTGTTTGTTCAAAACTGCAGATTCCTCAACATCTCCACATATTGCACGTGAATGCGTTCGAATCCTGGCCCCCCACTAATGATTTCATTATGTATTATCAAGGTCTAGCATGAGAACATCTATCTGCTGGTGGATAATAATATCGATTTTTAATGTATTTTCATTCGTTGTCAACACTAACGATATTTGACGTTTTTGACTCCCAGTGAGCCACAGAACTAATTGCGAGATCATTGTAAGTTCAATGATGTTATTCCGAGCTGCTGGTGGAGAAAAATTCTGTAGCTGACGTCTCTTTGTGTGTAGTCAACAACGATATGTGTGTAGCTCTATTCCCAATCAGCACTGAACTCTGCGTCATATTATTTCTAGTTCAAACATCCTCACATGTCGCTAATGGTGCAACAAACTCATATTTAAGGTTCGTTTTCTCTTATATATAACAGCGATAGGTGCCAGGTTGGATTCCTGGGAAGGAAAAATTTAATGTTTCGTCTCGTCATTTCAGTTAAAACATCTAGCTACTGCGGAAAAAATCCGATACGTCATGTTGATTGTGCTTCGATATATATCGTATTAGGTTCTGGGTTCGAATCCCTTTCCAACACAAAGCTTTACCTCACGGCATTTCAAATAATTTACTATTCAAGAAGCATTATTTAACATCTCTCGTAGTTCGTTAACAGGGCAATAGGTGCTGGGTAGGAATTCGCGTCCGTTAAATATGTCTGCGTTATGTAATTTAAAGTTGGTATTTGCTAATTGATACTGTCTAAAATCGAGGTATATCACTCTCTGTATGCCTAATCAGGAATGACTGTTAGTTTCCGCCAGTCACGAAATCTCTGCTCTGTCTGCATGACCTGGGTTTGAATCCATATGCAGAACGAGACGGTTCGTCGTGTCATTTGAAGTTCATACATATTCTCAACTAGATGCTCGTTAATAACTTCAAATTTTAATGTCATATTGTGTTAAATAACAAGTACGGTAGGTTACTTTGAAGAGGAAATCATGAATACGACGAACTTACTACGTGCATTACCTATCTGACGTAATAATGAGAGTGGTAACATTTCAGGTATGTCATTTATTGTAATAAATGTGAGCTTACAAGCCTTAAGGGCAGTCTTACCTGTGATAAGGTGTTCCCTGATATTTGTAGTATCGTAGTATTATTTTACATCTTGAGCTATTGCGATACAGAGGAGTTTTTTCTAGTGGTGATTGTTGGAACCATTTTCAATAGTCAAACGGCTGTCCCAAGGAGCGAATAGAGGACCTGCTAGACGGCTGCGTTATGTGGGTTGCATGCGAGTCAGGCGAAATGCAATTCAGGTCGTTCAGATAGTTTTGAGCACGACTGTACATATATTACCTTACATTTTATGTGATAACTTACATGTGCATGAAAGTTTCTGCAACTGAAAAAAGCCATGTATCTGACTCCAAGGAACGTTCCTTCAAGTTGATATATCGGGTGGTTATAATTAAACTTTCCTTATTTAACACGTTATATCACGGAAAGTAATTACGGTACGAGTTCCAAGCTTGGTAGCCTTAACGTCCAGAGTATGAGGTGCATGATTTCTAAGCGTCAAAGCGCCACCGTCCAGTTCCAACTATGGCCACCAGGTGCCGTGATCAGTCGTCGTGATTCATAGTCTCACACACCTGACCAGTCGCAGTGCACTTGTTGACATGTCAACATGGGCTCGGACAAATGGAGCAGGGCATTATTGGCGAAACTCTATTATCAAAACAACAGTAATGCTGCACTTCGAGCATATCGCCGGCTGAATGGATTGCGGAAGGGTCATTTTTATACACTTGCTATGTGGAGCGTGATGAAGAATTTCGAATCAAGTTGAGAACTGGGCGTCGCTGCGGGAAGTGGCCGACAACCTGTTGCAACACAGCTAGTTGATGAAATCACTGCTACTGTGACACACAACGCTGCGCGCAATTCCGGATCGCCAGGCATTGTGCGTGCGGTGTCACGACAGTTGAAAGCCCCGTCGTCCAAAGTACAGAACGTGTTTCGAACCATCCTCAAATGGTACCCGTACAAGATCCATATCGTAAAGCAGCTTGCACCACAGGACTTCGCTGTCAAATTTCTCGCAAGGATTGAAGTGGACGAGGGCTGGCCCTGGACCATGCTATAGACAGAGGAAGCTAATTTTTATGTGACGGGTGAGGTCAACATACAGAACATCCGAGTATGGAGATGTTCACCGCCAGTCACTCTACATAAAGTTCCTCTGTGTGGTGAACGTGTCACCGTATGGTGTGGCTTCACGGCTACGTTCATCATTGGCGCATTATTTTTTGAACAGTTATGCGTTAGGAGCTCACGGACCGAAGACGTGCAGTGTGACTGGTCAGCGTTACTGTTAGGTGCTTCGTCAGCATGTCCTACCCACACTACAGGAGAGAGACGCATTGAACCCAACAGTTCTCACGCAAGATGGGGCCATACTGCTTATCGCTCGTGAAGTTCACCTGCTTCTCCGAAACACATTTGGAAACGATCTCACTCCCTGTGATTTCTGGTTGCGGGGCTACCTGAAGGACAGGGTTTACCAGGGGAACACTCACATACGTGTTGATCTGAAATGGAGGGTATGAAGACAGGTAGCCAGAATACCTACGCACATGCTTTGTTCTGCTGAGCAGAACGAAATCATGCGCTTTCAGACTTCTCTGTACAATGAAGGGCGCAGTATAGATCCCTTTTGTAGCAGTAATGGTACCAGTATACAGGGTGAGTCACCTAACGTTACCGCTGGATATACACTCCTGGAAATGGAAAGAAGAACACATTGACACCGGTGTGTCAGACCCACCATACTTGCTCCGGACACTGCGAGAGGGCTGTACAAGCAATGATCACACGCACGGCACAGCGGACACACCAGGAACCGCGGTGTTGGCCGTCGAATGGCGCTAGCTGCGCAGCATTTGTGCACCGCCGCCGTCAGTGTCAGCCAGTTTGCCGTGGCATACGGAGCTCCATCGCAGTCTTTAACACTGGTAGCATGCCGCGACAGCGTGGACGTGAACCGTATGTGCAGTTGACGGACTTTGAGCGAGGGCGTATAGTGGGCATGCGGGAGGCCGGGTGGACGTACCGCCGAATTGCTCAACACGTGGGGCGTGAGGTCTCCACAGTACATCGATGTTGTCGCCAGTGGTCGGCGGAAGGTGCACGTGCCCGTCGACCTGGGACCGGACCGCAGTGACGCACGGATGCACGCCAAGACCGTAGGATCCTACGCAGTGCCGTAGGGGACCGCACCGCCACTTCCCAGCAAATTAGGGACACTGTTGCTCCTGGGGTATCGGCGAGGACCATTCGCAACCGTCTCCATGAAGCTGGGCTACGCTCACGCCCCAACATCGTGCAGCCCGCCTCCAGTGGTGTCGCGACAGGCGTGAATGGAGGGACGAATGGAGACGAGTCGTCTTGAGCGATGAGAGTCGCTTCTGCCTTGGTGCCAACGATGGTCGTATGCGTGTTTGGCGCCGTGCAGGTGAGCGCCACAATCAGGACTGCATACGACCGAGGCACACAAGGCCAACACCCGGCATCATGGTGTGGGGTGCGATCTCCTACACTGTCCGTACACCACTGGTGATCGTCGAGGGGACACTGAATAGTGCACGGCACATCCAAACCGTCATTGAACCCATCGTTCTACCATTCCTAGACTGGCAAGGGAACTTGCTGTTCCAACAGGACAATGCACGTCCGCATGTATCCCGTGCCACCCAACGTGCTCTAGAAGGTGTAAGTCAACTACCCTGGCCAGCAAGATCTCCGGATCTGTCCCCCATTGAGCATGTTTGGGACTGGATGAAGCGTCGTCTCACGCGGTCTGCACGTCCAGCACGAACGCTGGTCCAACTGAGGCGCCAGGTGGAAATGGCATGGCAAGCCGTTCCACAGGACTACATCCAGCATCTCTACGATCGTCTCCATGGGAGAATAGCAGCCTGCATTGCTGCGAAAGGTGGATATACACTGTACTAGTGCCGACATTGTGCATGCTCTGTTGCCTGTGTCTATGTGCCTGTGGTTCTGTCAGTGTGATCATGTGATGTATCTGACCCCAGGAATGTGTCAATAAAGTTTCCCCTTCCTGGGACAATGAATTCACGGTGTTCTTATTTCAATTTCCAGGAGTGTATTTCGTAAACCACATCAAATACTGACGAATCGATTCCACAGACCGAACGCGAGGAGAGGGGCTAGTGTAATTGGTTAATACAAACCATAAAAAATGCACGGAAGTATGTTTTTTAACACAAACCTAGGTTTTTTTAAATGGAACCCCGTTAGTTTTGTTAGCACATCTGAACATACAAACAAATACGTAATCAGTGCCGTTTGTTGCATTGCCAGAGATTGCAATTGTGTGCAGCAAATGATGGCCACCACATTGAACATCTATTGGCCTGACATGTCGGGACACAGTCTATTCCACTCCGTAATTGAATACGGAAACCACGTGTGTACGTGTAGCTCACCCCTCATGGTAGTGTACATGTGCGTCCGTGAAAAAGACCAATAAAAAAGTGTTAGCATGTGGACGTAATGTGCTGTTTCAGTCTCTTCTGTACCTAAGGTCCATCACCGTTCCGACCTGGATCCCTACGTAATTCGGTGCTCTCCGATGCACATGATCGAACAGGGGAGGAGTGGTACTCAAGCGTCAACTTTAGGTTACAATATCTCCGGATGTAATTAACATTTTACAGTGCAACAAACGGCACTGATTACGTATTTGTTTATATGTTCAGATGCGCTAACAAAACTAACGGGGTTCCATTGAAAAAAAAGTAGGTTTGTGTTAAAAAACGTACTTCCGTGCATTTTTTTATGGTTTGTATTAACCAATTACACTAGCCCCTTTCTTCACGTTCGGTCTGTGGAATCGATTCGTCAGTATTTGATGTGGTTTACGAAATATACCCAGCGGTAATGTTAGGTGACTCACCCTGTATAATAGTATTCTGTACCGTAGCAGCTCATTAAAAGTGTTTCATTTGAATTGATTCTGCATTATTTCTCTTCCCGTTGTCCTTGGAATTAATGTTACCAAGGTTGGAATTAGTAGGTAATTAGTTTCCGTGTTATCACTTGTTAAATAGAGAAAGTCTAAGTATAACCGCCCGGTAGTGTTAATCTGTGACTTGAAAATGGCCCCTTGACTGAAACTGGTTATCTGTGAATAAATACGTATTACATTAGTTTTTAGTGGTTTCCTGATGTTGTTCTTTAAATAAATTAAAGAGTAACTTTCATTCCTCCAAATGCTTTCTGTGATGGCGCATGTAATACACTGTCGCCACCGTGGGAGTTCCGTCAGTCCGGGACTTTTAAGAGGCTTGTCTCCCAGAGGGAGCGTTCTACATTCTCTGCAGCTCCACTCGAACTTCCGCCGTCTCAATTCACTGTCTTGTGGGCGAGGAAAGTTTACAGAAGGCCGACCACAGCGGGATGCTGACCTTGTTATTTCGTGCGTCTCTGATAAGCAATATCTTTATGCATGGGCTGGCCTTATTGTATACGAACTACACTCTTACTGCGGTCTCCCATTTCTGGTGTAACTATTCTGGAATCATGGGTCATGTAAGTGTGTCACAGAGTAAGTCTGTCGAATGTGTGGCATTTCTTTCATTGTATTACTCTGTGTGTTCCGCTATAATGTTCGTTCAACACTAATGCTTTCATGGGTCTTCGAAAGTAATTTCGTTTTCCTAGAAAAATGGAAGATGTATGCTTGTTGTATAGCATATCAGTTGTAAAACAGTACTTCTTCACAACGTGGTTTTCCGAACAGAGAGAAACAGAGTTATTAAACTGGCTTAAATACCATATGCAAAAGGTATACCGGATTTATTGGAATTAGTGAATGACCTGTACGAAATAGTATAATGCTGGTATCTGCTTCTGTGCACCCAGAATACCCTAGCGTTATTAGCTGTCTTTTCGCAGTCAATCCGTAAAACGGTGAAATACTTGCTACAGTGGGAAAATGTGGTTTTCTATACATCGTAACACTACATGTACTTCACGTAAGGATCCATAATTGTGACACTCTAATCCAACGTAAGTCACTGACGCTTCGGTAAGATCGCGTAAGGAAACGTGAAACTCTGAGTAAGGATTTTATAGCACGAAATATTTTGTTGTTGTTGTTAATTAGAAGAAAAACGGTTCAAATGGCTCTGAGCGCTATAGGACTTAACATCTATGCTCATCAGTCCCCTAGAACTTAGAACGACTTAAACCTAACTAACCTAAGGACATCACACACATCCATGCGCGAGGCAGGAGTCGAACCTGCGACCGTAGCAGTCGCGCGGTTCCGGACTGAGCGCCTAGAACCGCTAGACCACCGCTAACCTAAGTACATCACACAACACCCAGTGATCACGAGAAAATCCCTGACCCCGCCGAGAATCGAACCCGGGAACCCGGGCGCGGGAAGCGAGAACGCTACCGCACGACCACGAGCTGCGGACGTTAATTACAAAAGTAACTTCAAAACACGCTTTCACTATTTACTCTTGAAAAACGACATAAAGTCACATTATTTCGTTGTTTTTATTATTGCTGGTTAATGGGGAAGTTTTGGATCTTATGGTTTTGCTTCGATTTTTAAGAGTAGGGGACGGTGCAGCTTGATATGCTTTCAAGATTGTCATCTCTAGCCAGCCCTGTAATAGAAGTTTAATAAACTTCCGTATTCCATTTTGAAATTACAAAAATTTGTCTGGAAATTAAGTTGCGGAAGTTAAGTTGCGAAACCATGTTTCAGTGCTTCATGGTAATATACCCAGGAAAAATTATTCTATAGAAATTTAAAAGCGTTGCAGTCCAGAAAATCTTATTGATTATGTACTTATCCGTCTACCCGTTACGTTATAGTTCTACTGCATAACAATAACCATCAAGTGAAATCAAAATGAGCAGAAATATTACCAGAAAGCAGTTACAAGTTAAATACATTTTGGAATAGAAGCTATTGGTAACTAACACAAATTTCCGTTTTCAAGACAGGTAAAACCGTTAAGATACTAAAGCAACAAGGTTCATTTCCAGGTATAATATCCCTGATCGTATATGATCTGTTTCAGGGTACAAGATGACTCACCACTGACAGATTATGACTCGACTGTCCGCATGTTATATACATTATTCCAAAAATGTGGTGGATTTTACACATCATAAACATCGGTAACAAGATAATTAAGAGTATATTCCGGATAATTTTAATATATTGTCTGGAACGCGAATTATTTACAAATCCTGGACGAAACACACTCTCATGCTTAACATCAGAACTGTAGAAAATGGCGGAAACTACTTATGTCAGTCCACATCGCAAATTTCGTCAGGTGATTCTAAAATTAATTACTAGGATGAAGTGTCGACCAAAACATAAAGTCTTCCTAGGTACACTATCCTGTAGGTGGAACACTCTCCCCCACATACTCGAAACATCTGCATCCAGCGATATGATTCGCTTTGGAATATTCCCGCCAAAAGGGACATTTGGAACCTTTCATTATACGATATAACGTCGACAAGAGACACTTCTCCTTCAGACAGACGTTGAAACTATCTTTCCAACGAGACGTAGACATCTCCAGCCCATTGTTCCACATGATAGATCTTCACACTGGACCTGAAGCGCAACCATGATTCGTACCAACTGCGCAACGAGTTTTACTGTACTGATCAAACATTCTCTTTAAAATAAGACGGAAGTCTTATGCAATTAAATGATGTAGTTCGTAAACAACTCACTTAATGTGCCAGAAAAATAATAAAGTGTGCTATATTCTTTATTAATTGTAGAAAGGGCAGGCTATAGTGACTGGGTTACAGTCATTAAATACGTTCGTAAATTTCACACGTTGGCTCTCCTTGTAACGTCGCCTTAGAAAAATTTATGAATGAAAAACTGGTTCAAATGGCTCTGATCACTATGGGACTTAACATCTGTGGTCATCAGTCCCCTAGAACTTAGAACTACTTAAACCTAACTAACCTAAGGACATCACACACATCCATGCCCGAGGCAGGAGTCGAACCTGCGTCCGTAGCAGTCGCGCGGTTCCGGACTGAGCGCCTAGAACCGCTAGACCACCGCGGCCGGCGTTTATGAATGACTGTGCTTAAACTGACACACAATATTTTTAGCGCAACACAATCTGACTTTTAATAATCCCTAAAAAGGAATGGCCCTGACTAACAATAACCTATACCTTTCATGAATCACTTACCTCACAAAAATCTTCGTTACTCAAATTACTGCAATACAGCGAGCGCCAATACTGCCAGCTAAATAAAAGATTGTAACTACTGAAGGCACTAACTACTGATGGGCATAGTTGGCAAATTAAAGATTTTGATAAAATACAAACAATGTATTTACATTAACAGTGTTCAAAAGTCATAATATATCAATTCATGACATCCAGTCTTACAAATTTACTGTCTCTGACTGACACACTTCCAGATCATCCGCTCTCAAAACTCCGCCATCTCTCTCCCCACATCCACCACTGCTGGAAGCTCACCTCCAACTGCGCAACGCTACGCGCTGTTAACAGCCAACAACCCAACACTACAATAGCCAGCAACAATGCAAACCAGCGACAAACTGCACACAGCACAGCCAGTGATTTTCATACAGGGCGCTACGTGGCGTTACCAATAAAAAAACCTAAAAAACCTTCTTACATCCTATTTCCTAAACTATTTATATCAATTTCTATTTAATACGTAACAGCAAGGAATAGGTCTGGTAGGACTGGAGATTTATAATCAATCTCACTAGACACGCAGTAAATAATAAAGTGAATATGATGTATGTAAAATAATTATTGATTGTTTTTCTATAAATGCCTTCCGCCTTCATAGTAAAGAAATCAGGAAGCAGCATAATACGTTCTATATATCAAAGAGTACAATTATGTTTATAATGTAGTTAAGAACGCACATTTCTTCGTATCTACATAATAAATATATAGTTGATGTAGCATCTGAGGAAGAATGGTAGCAAGTATTAACATTCTTAAGAAGTGCAGTAAGAATAATGACGTACTGGATAACAAAGATTAAATATGTTTAGTATGTATGTTGATAAGAATCAGAAGTGCAATATAGATTCACCAAGCAGTATCTTAAGCAACTTTGTTAATTCAGTGCGTATTATTACTACACAAATCACAGTGTTGAAGTACTTCGTTAGTTTTCGTTCCGTAAAGTCGTGTAGAAAAAGTTATGCTCACACTCACACTCAAAAGAGAAAGCTGATTCCGATGAAAATATTTGGTTGGTGCATAATTTCGTAGGGTTTTTGTTTCGTTTGTAGGTATTCCGGTTGAAATTGCTTCATTTATCGATTGTCATTTATTATTTGCAGTTCACTGTTGCTGTTTGGGTTTGTATGTTGTCATTTTCTCATCTGGAGATAGTGGAGATTTTGACGTTAGAAAACAGAGTCCAAAAGGACAGATGGAAACATTTCCAGTATATTCTTCTGTTTGAGTTCAGTAGAGGGGTGACACCAGCGGAGGCAGCCAAAGCCATTTGCTCCTTTTATGGGGATAATGTCATTTGACAAAGTACAGAAAGAAAACAGTTTTCCCTTTTCGTGGAGGATCATTTTGATATTGGTGACTCTCCACGTTCAGGAAAGTTCAAATGGTTCAAATGGCTCTAAGCAGTATGGGACTTAATATCTGATGTCATCAGTCCTCTAGACTTAGAACTACTTATACCTAACCAGCCTAAGGATATCACACACATCCATTCCCGAGGCAGGATTCGAACCTGCGACCGTAGAAGCAGTGTGGTTCCGGTTCATGAAGGACATCGGGGTTTAATGAAGATCGTTTAAACGCATTAATCCATGATGATCCATGTCACTGCACTCGACAACTGGCGCATGTCATGGGGAAGGTTAAAAAATCTGGTTTTTGGGTACTGTATGATCTAATCAAAAAGCAAAAAAACCAGGATGGCCGCATGTGCACCTCTGTATCGGTACTAGTAACGAGAAATGGCGTATTTATACCAAAATAAGGAAACTAAAGGAATGGTTGAGCCCAAACAAAGCAGTCACTCCCCACACAAGGATCTACGCGCATCCACAAAAGATAATATTATGCATCTGGCTGAAGAGCGAAGGCATAGCGTACTACGAATTGCTTCCCAGAGGTGTAACCACCACTGTTGACATTTAATGTCAACAACAGAGACGTCTTGTAGACACAGTCCAAGAACAACGACCAGGAATACCCGCCCGCTTTCTGCTAGACGGACAGAATATACTGTACAAGAGATAGGTTGGGAAGTTATTCCGTACCCACCTTATTCTCCTCATCTTCCACCTTCAGATTTTTACCTTTTCTGCTCTTTATCGAACATCTTCCCAGAAACATCCTTCCCGGATGAAACGCTCTGAACATTACTAGACGAGCTCTTCTTCTTATAATCGCATAATTTCTACAATGGCGGAATCTGAAAGTTACCCCACCGTTGGCAGACTATTGTAAATAGTGAAGGGAATACGCTATTAATGGCTTAAGTGTCTGTTAGGTGTACTTGTTGTGTTTATTATTAAACATGTGGAAAAAGAACTTATACACCAACCCAATATGAAGTAAAAACAATGGTAACTGTAATGAGTATGGTAATTTCATTTCAGTGTAAGAGTGCTCATATTCTCTTACGAAATTTCTTTAAATTATAAATTGTAATTCAGAAGAAATTATTACATCCGTTCTTACATTACCTTATAAATTACCTACATACGATTAAGACTTATTTTAGCTTATAAACATATGAAAAATGCCTGTCCAATCTATATTTTGAAGCATGCTGAAAAAGGTTCTGCTGGAGTACTCCTTTAGTAGATAAAGGAAATTTTATGTTGAAGCTTGTAGTTTGTGTAGCACTAAGAGGATAGGGTAAGTCCGGAAGAGTTAGACCACTGGGAGAGTCAGGCCAGTGGCATATATCACATATTCGCTACTAGACTGCAGCCCCCTCTGCTTGTGAGGAAGCTCTTTTGTCGATGAACGTATGGCTGAAGTGTTGGAGTTATTTTCTTATTATTTCTGGAGAAAAATCACATTCTCTGTTTTGGTAAGCCTAGAAGTTTTATCGTGTAGTTGCGTAAGTTTAGTATTTAGGCTTCGTCTGCATAATATCAGTGTAGTTTTCTATTGCGAGCATGACCAATGTGAAGACACGAAACTAACCTAAAATGGGAACACAGTTCGTTGCCTGCCGATAGAAGTGGGGTTGGTCCATCTCCACCGGAGAGTCGGAAGAGATGAACCATTGCTGTCTAAATGAGAGGGATCACGAGTTTTAATGTGGTAGAAATGGACCACAATTAAATATAACTTAGATAACCAAGGAAATTTAATTAAAATTTTGAAAAGGGATTGAATGACACGTACTTTTCCTAGTTCGTATTTTTATGTTTGAGAAAAGTTCCAACTAATTACGAAAGGATTAGGTCTAGTGGTAGAGACAAATGGACGGAAGATGGGTAGCTGAAGGCCATAAATGCTGTGGAGGCCAATATCTTGAGCGCCAGTGCTGCAGCTAAGGCTTTCTGTATACATAAAACCACACTAATAGAAAACTGTTACAAAAAATGAAAAAAAAAACAGTTTTGAGGATAATAGGGGACCTCATCCTTTACTGCGGAATGCCAATAAACGAAAGTTCAATGTTCATACTAAGAAACTGCAAGAGCGGAGTTTTGCACAGTGTAGACAGTTCAGTAAGATGTACGGCATTTGAGTTAGCAGACATGTAAAAATACCACATACTTGCGATAAACAACAAAAAATCCGGTTGAGACTGACTTAATGCCTTTCTCCGGCGTAATCAAAAAATTCCAATAAGAAAGGCAGAGGCTGTGTCAGTCACGTGAGCCAAAGGGATCTAAAAAATCACTGTAAAAGAGTATTTGAAACTTCTTCTAACTGTGATGTACGAAAACGGTTTGTTTGGCAAACCACAGCACATCGACAACCTGAATGAACCCTGACTCCAGCTGAACAACAAAACTGGCACTGTTTTAGCAATCAGATGTGAATGAAATGTTACTTGAATCACATCTGGCGTGAAAGGGGAAACATCTCCGTTCTGAGTTGTGTCAATGTCATAGGCAGGTTTCTTCCGCCCTCTCCCAATAATTAAAGGAAAAAAGCCTGAAGCAGAAATCACGAATAGAATGTCGCCTGGAGTAAGTGTATGAATGTACTTGATGGACACACATGTTTGGAAACATTAGAGTTTACAGAAGAACAAGAGCTTATTTTAGTGAGTCTACCAAAATTTCACTGGCTGCAGCCCCCTGAATCACCCAATTTTGAAATCAGTGGTAAGATCTTTTTACAATGCCTGCTATATTTACATGATGAATAATGTAGCCACGAAAATTATCCAGCTTCATTTTGGAAAATTACTCAACTCAGAGGGGGCTAAATCAGCCAACTTTGAAAATGGTACTAGTGGCTTCGATACGTGTGTCACACGGTGGCCAACCAACCACTTTAAAACTGATGAAAACATCTAGTGATCCCATGCAAATAAGAAGAGCAGAATTATCTATAAAAGTCATATTCCTTCACTGACACAACTTCAGACAGCACTCCTACAGAACCTTAAGTTTTCTATATTACCAAAACTGACTACTCTTAAGCCAACACCTGCACAACTTGAGGAAGAAATATCTTCTGTTCCTTCCGGTAGTAAAACCACGAGTATTAGGAAGAAGATAAAAAACTGTATCAATAGAGCCAAACTCTTCTGCAGGTACTGAAACTGTCAAGGAAAAACGAGATGAGAATTTAAAGTAAAGGGAGAAAGGAGACAAAGAAGTTCACCAAAGCAAAATACTAGTGATGATAAAAGCAGACCGAAGAAAATAAAAAAGAAAAATACTGCAAATAATTTACCTCATTCTTCAGATGGAGAAATCTACAACATTCCAGACATTGCAGATGTTTACGAAGACAGCTTTGATAAATGTCATGAACGTTAATGGCTGCTTGTGTTGAAACACATTACTAAATTAATAAAAAAGACGATGGGATTCAGTGCGTTTCCTGTTCACGATGGTCTCGTAACTGTTGTATAAAATTTACTAGTGAGTGTAATTGCTGTGGTAAGAGACACATAGGTTAAAGTATGAAAAAACCGAGAACTCATTAGAAAAGGAAGTGTCTAGTCAAGCTTTATAATGAACTGGTAAAGCTGTTTTGGACTAAATTATTTAACAGTATTATTCCTTAGTCATAGAACATATTCCCAATAAAAATATGTCATTTTAATTAACTCTTATCTTCATGTATAATCATTTTATGTAGCCAGTCTCTCCGAGTACACTGGTCCATCTCACGTACACGTTTATAGGTGAGATTTATATACATTTACATTTAATCATTTCTCTTGTACTTTAAGGGCAGTATTTCAGTAATATAATAAACTTAATTTTGTATAACACTCTATACGAACATGCTGCCGGAAGATAAAAGAAAGTTAAGAAATACATTAATTTTATGCTGAAGATGAAAAGTGACTCAACTCTCCAGTACATACCCTGAGCACTTGTAATTCATCCAGTCATTGTATCTGAATAAATGTTGATGGAATACAGGCGTAAGTAACAAAACAAGCAGAACCTGAGTCAATAGTGGCCTGTGTGATTTGTAACCGCTAGATCCCACTGTATTACACCTCCTTTGAATGCGTAACTCAAGAGCTTCTTGGTCATGAATGTTTCACACGAACAAGGCTAAACTGATTTGGATTGCATTCTGAATGTTAATGGATGGGTCAGTCTTTGAGACAAATGATTCAACACGCGACAGGTGGGTGACGTATTCAGTGTGACCCTCAGTCTCAGAGACTTTCAAGCAGATAACACTCCGAAGGCAAGTGTGAAGCATGTGGTGGTGGGAAATTCAGTTTTTACAAGTCGGCAATATTAGACATAGTGCTAGTGAGCAATGGCGGAGGAAATGTTGAAAAATATAATTCTTGAGTTAGAAAAACGCGGCAGTCATCAGAAACTAGACCATTTTTACAACATAATTACTGGCACATAGCTCTGGTCTATGCATTTCAAACTTCAAGAGTTACTGGTTCTTCAAGACAAATAATAAATAGAAATGTTGCGACATGAATATCAACCAAATGAAAGTAGCTGCACTGACAAATAATGTAGCAAGATATACAGTTCAGGGGTAACTATTGAATGGCATCCCAACATTGCAAAACCATTCAGGCAGATATTAGACGGTAATAGCTAGTAAACATGAATAATTAACATATATTATCTAAAATAAATACACACGAAACACGAAAATAACAGCATGTTTCTGGTGTTGTGTACCTGGTGCATGTAGTATAGCACTGTAAATATATTCTTCTACTTTTTCATTATATTAATTAGTCAGGCATCTTGTATGTAGTGGTATGTAGAGCAAGATAACATTCTAATATCATTATTACAACGCTAAGTGAAGAATTCTTAAGAATAAAATAAATCTGATGCACCAAATGGTTTTCATGTCTTACTTGTATATATATTACTTGTAAATGTGTGATATTAACTATAGAAAGTCACAAAAACGATTAACAGTCTTCTATAAGAATGTGGTAAGAAAGTCTGTGTAGTTCAAGACACCACTTTATGCTTTGTCAGAACTTGCATCCAATGCAGTATTTCGATTTATTCTGACATTTACAACGTACACATTCGAATGTACTGTATGACTTAGATTAACAATTATGAACACTTGAAATCATACATTTAACCTGATCTCCACATTTAAATTATTGTACTGTACTCCCAAAAAATACAAAGTAAATGGTTTTTGCTTATATTTAATGCTAAGTAACCTACAATTCTCTCACCTACAGAAACATAAAATTGTAAAGCGAGAAATATACCGATTTGTCTCCCCTCTTGCTCAATGTCATTACCACCTTCTTATATGCTTAATGTAGCAATGTTCTGTTATTTATTTGTTTCTATAGTATATTTATGTTCACTTATTTATCCTGTTGTTTTCCCTTCTTGTTTGCTGTACACATTCCGTTTTATTGTTTATTTAGATTGTTTCCTCGCGGAATCAAATTCTACGAATTAAATGTACCCAGCAACATTGTAAAGAGAATGTGAATGCTCGTAAATTGTAGGAAAGAAGTATCACGGTGGTTACGATTTTGCACTTTGTATCATTAAGTGTACATTGGTGAGCTAATGGGCCGCTTTGAATTGGCACAAGAAGTGCTGAATTTGTGGTATGGCAGAGCGCTAGCGGGCTGATGTCTCAGGGCGCGCCGCGGCTAGGTGACCGCTACGAGCGAGTCCAGGTACAAAGACTAGGAGCGTCGCTGGATATTGGGAAAATCCTGAATAAGTTAAGGGTCTTTGAGATTCGACAGTAACACACAGTCAAATATTAGTGCAAAACTAAATACATCTGTGATGGCAGAAAAATGAAGCACATCCAGTGTGCGACCGAACCGCCGAATCTTTCCATCAGTAAATGGGGTATGTTCTCAACTGACTCGGTTGTTTTAACCCCCTCCACTGACGGAATGACCCGATTCCTAATTCCGTATGTATAAAGCCAATACGGACTTGTAGCTGTCACGCCTTTGCGCTTACTGCTACGTATTTCAACCGTAAACAGCTCAGTCCTAATGGTAAGAGGTAGTAGTGAATTCACGTTGTTAATCTTTGAATACAGCACAGCTGCCACAAGCTCAGCTCACCTTTACTCCACTCCTACCCTCGCCATTGCACCACATTAACTAGGTGCTACATGGACCTTGCTAAATTCACTTGCGTATACATTTTTGACCGTTCCTCGCCAGTATTTACCTATTGGATTAGTACACTCCTAACCGGACTATTTCCCAAAGAGCTGTGATGATTGAACGGGTTCGATCCACGGCCTACAGTGCCCTACAGTTCACACGGTAACACTGCCTACCTGACCCACTTAACTTGGTAGTGAGCTTATGTATCCAATCACCACTGCTAGCAGCAGTGGATAATCCTATCAGCACGACGAGAGCAGCAGACTTACCGTCGAATACTCCTGAAAATACTTATAACTACGGTCGCCAGCTCTGAAGGAGCAAAAGAATAAATCAATTTTTTGGCTCGTTTCAAAGTGAAACGGCTTGAGTTGAATTTAAACTTAATTCTGAATATTACTATTTCTGATCATTCTAGGTGATTCTGCAAAGCAAATACTCTCTCAATTTCTGTGAGTTGGCTTGGTAATTACCACCAAGACAATTTATGCAACTTAGGTTAACAAAATTCTATCCTTCAACTTATTTAATGATTTTGGATATTACTCTTTGGACAATTGATATAGAATTAGTTAAGTGACTTTACTTGAAAGGTTACTCAGAAAAATTAAAGTAACTATAAATAGGCGACTCATTCTGGTGTAACCATTGCTCTTTTCAACATTCTTATACGCTAAAGTATTCTACAACCAAAAGAATTGTAAATGAAAGAGGCGATGGTGGCCTCAGTCTGATTTCACTACACTATGTTTGAGGTTACTACACTTTACAATGAACAACATGCGTCGTAATTTTACTCATTACTATATTCTGTCCTCTGCACTTGCATAAAAGAAAACTGGTATTCTCCTTTTACATGTATACAAAGTTCGACTTAACAGTTGCAAGCAGTCTTGCCTTGGGTAGACGCGTCGGTGCTGGTGGTGAGATGCATGTGGCTAACGCAGCTCTTCACGCCTCATGCCCTTAGTGGCGGCTGGAACTACGAGCTGTAGCACTCGTATAAGCTACTGCACGTCCGCCATAAAATCTGGGCGCAAGAACTCTTACAATCAGCCCCAGTGTCATGGAGACGGCTTCGACAACCATTCGTCGCGTTCTACTCCACAAACGGCGACGATATTCGCCTCTTCGCTGTTGCACAATCACTTTTGCGTGAGCACAGTTATGCACGTCCGATCACGTCAACACTCCCCAGGCCATTCCATTGTTCAGTCCCTGTGTCTCCAGCTACCTCTAGCTACGCTCGTATCACCAAGAGTGGGGGCGTTCCCCTACCACCTTTTCACCGAAATCATTTAGTATTTAAGAATATTTATATTTATTACCCTGGAGTTCATACCAGTCATAATAATTTACTACTAGCGCTTTATAACATTAAATCATACAGTAATAACTTATAATTACCAAGAAAAAGAATACATTTGACTCCGAGAGCTTAGTGCATTGTCTGACAGGTAGCGCTAATTCCCAGTTTCGCCAATAGATGGCATCAGGGTGCACTCCCTGGCAGTCTCACACCAGCGCGCCCGTTTCTGACGCGCGGGCTCCAAATTACTGTCAGCCCACCATCATTTCAGTTCCGTTACACATGCCCCACTTTTTATTGAAGTATCTAACAGTGATAATTCAATAAGAAGTCTCTCCTATAATGAATCTGAAATTTTCGTTAAGCTTTTTACCAAGGGTTTTCCCTTTCTTACTGATACACCTCGGTACTTATATTACTTATTTAAAATTAAACACCAATTCTTTCTATCTTTCCTGCTAAACATTACATAAATGATTTACATAAATTCTTTCCAATTTTCTTACTTCTAAACACAGTACACTTTAAACATCTTTTTTACAAAAATTTTAAATACACTTCTTTTATCTCAGGCAAGTAAAACACACGTTATGCGCCTATTACTTTATAGCCCATCCTTTTCACTTTACCTCCTCACTTTTCTACCTCTTCCACAACACTTATTTACACATCTATTAAGGCTTTCTTAGAAGCTCAGTCTTTCCCAGTCTGTTTAGTCTCTACTTAAAATAGAAGTTTCATTAGAATACTGTAACATATTTTAGTGAACATTTACCTTTCACATAGAACAAAAGAAACAAAACTATTTACATATTGGTTTACTTTAATATTTATTTATATATTTATTTTCAATCTGGTAGAATTCGTGGTTCATACCTTTTGAGATCCACTATGTTTCTTACTCCCATGCGTTTGCCTGTTAATGGGTACTCTAAATAATAAGCATTCACATTGGGTATGGACACTATTTTAAATGGTCCATTATATATATATTTAAATTTGCTGATCTCGTTATTAATTTCACTTGCCTTTTCATGTGTTTTTACAAGAACGAGATCACCTATTTTGAATTTAGGATTCCTTACTTTTTCGTCATGACGACGAATTCTCGCATCTGCTTGTTTTCTCATCTTGTCTTTTACTAAGTTCTTTTTACTATCATAATCTAATTCAACTCTATCTGAAAATTCTAGTAGGTCTTCTACTAGACTTTTACTTCTCGTCTTTTTCAGGATTTCTTCTGGAGTAAATCCAGTGCTCTCGTTTGTTAATGAATTTGAAACGTCCCCTTTGAACAATTTATACATGACTGTGCTTAAACTGACACACAATATTTTGTTAGCGCAACGCAATCTGACTTTCAAAATTGCCTACAAAAGAATGGCCCTGACTAACATTAAACTATACCTTTCACAAATCACTTACCTCACAAAAATCTTCGCTGCTCAAGTTACTGCAATACAGCGAGCGCCACAACTGCCAGCTAAATAAAAGATTCAAACTATGGAAGGCACTAATTACTGATAGGGATAGTTAGCAAATGAAAGATATTAATAGAGAACAAACAATGTATTTACCTTGATATCATCATATATAAATATAGCAGTTCATGACAAATTTCAAAACTCCGCCATCTCTCTCCCCACATCCACCACTGCTGGCGGCTCACCTCCAACTGCGCAACGCTACGCACTGTTAACAGCCAACAGCCCAACACTACAATGGCGAGTATTACAACAATGCAAAGCAGCCACAGACTGCCCACAGCACAGCCAGTGATTTTCATACAGAGGTGGCGTTACCAATAAAAAAACCTAAACAGCCTACTTACATAGCCCCCATGCTCCCCACAAAAAATTTTACAAATTTTCTTTGGGCAGTGGCCAATAATGATTTGATAAAATTTTTCATAATTACAATAACAAACATATCAAATGCACACACTTATTGATACAATGTTGGTCAAAAGCTAAAATTTTCTCACAGTCCATAAAGACAGTCCTGATCATTCATCACGGTAAAATAGTAGTGTTTTTCTCAAAGTCTGAGCAGTAGAAAAAAATGCACACGGTAGTAGTGGATTTCCATGCAGTCTTGACTCTTGACATGCTGACAGGTAATGGGCCACAACAGAGCAAACCCACAGCAGAGTCATTCGACGGTTTGAAGAAGATTGGTAGGTAGGTCATCACAGAGCAGACCCACCGTAGTCCTGGTAGAGAGTATGGTATTGGTGGGGCACCAGAGGTGCAGACCCACTGCAGTCCTTGTAGAAAGTGTGGACAGGCCCACTGTAGTCCTGGTAGAGATGACCAGCAGCCATCTGTTGTGATTGTGCAGGTGCACAATCACCAGTGAAGAGTCTTGCAGTTAATATAGCAAGTCCATAACCACCACTTGTGCACTCACAAAGTTTTTTGAAATTGTCCTTAGAACGAGCAATGCTGTTATCCAGTCCCTTGCTGAATTATCAACACACGTGCAAACACTATCAGTCCCTACTTCTCACATATTGTCCATATACTATGACCAACAGAAACGTGTGCAGTGAAATGTAACTAACAAGTTAATACTATCATGAACTGGTGACAATTACAATTTTATAACATAAGAATACGATAACAAAGGTACAAAACACATCATTAAAAACATAATAATACAGTTAACGTTTGTAGTAATAGGGGCTTTACAAAAGAATAGAAATAAACATATACATCAGTGTTACAGGAATTATGACATAAGTAAATACATAAAAGATCAGAATAACTTTTGAAACATCAACTTTACACATGAGCATTAAAACAAAACAGAATTAATAATGTCTAACATCTTTACAAAGTAAATAACATATTATTAATGCCAATTATATTCGAGGATAACAGTATTCCTCATCATAGTGAATGTAGCTTAATATTAAAAGAAGAAAAAATTATATGAAACTACACAGAGACAGGAAGAAAACAAATACACAAGGGTACACAAACACATAGTGGGATAACACCAATAGGAAAGGACAGGGTTCGTTTTCAGTGTAACATGTGGTACTGCAGTCCAACCTAAAACTTCATATATCTTTCCTCTTATTTCATCCTTTGTTTCCACCAAAAAAATTCTGTCTAAGCATGCTTTCTGTATTTATATGTTCACACATTTCTTACCTCAACATTTATTTCCAAGAAAATCCTACCTAAACCTGTTTTCTCAATGCATTTCTTCCAATTCATCGCAACTCATTCTCTTAGAGGCTACCCCCTCTTAAGCTAACTTAAATCTACTGAGCTCAGATGCTAAACTAAGGGACGAGGCAATGCAGCAGCACATAATAAGTAACACAAACAGCAATGACCAAAAAATTGGAAAATTGCAAAGCAAGCTACAGTAAATCTAAATTACCAAGCAATGCAACATTACAACTAATATGAGCCAATGTGCAGCAACAAAAAAATAAATCTGGCTTAGCAGAGTAACACAAATTAAAGTTCAGTAGCACTATGCCTGGCAAACAGCAGCTTATATCTAAACATGACATAGCTCAAGCAAAAAAAATAGTACACTAAAGATAACAATGCAGATAAGGGAAATGTATAATCACATCTTAATGTCTAAGTAATTAAAGTGGTGCACCACAACAACTGATTGTAAAAAGAAATATTACCATGTACTTGAAAATTATGTGTTACTGTTACTAGTTCCTTCTTATTGTTCTTTCCTTTCCAAGTGCTCCTTTTTTAAAGAATGTGGATCATAAAATAATTATTTAATAGATCTGTTGACAGAAAGTGTTCAAATTAGCAAATGCATTTTATTTTAAAAAAGCAATGCTGCAACACAGCTGGAAACCAGATATCAAGTGAAATAAGCAACTACGAAAAGCAAAGCTTAAAAATATCATTCAATAGTCATGTGGCATTTCGTAAGTCAGTAGCTCTCAACTCTCATAGAAAGACACTTGTCATAATCAGGTGTGCAGATGTACGAATATTTCCCATCAATTCATAAGCATTGCAGTAATTAGCACAAAGTACGAGTAATCATATGTTTTCAGGTAATGAGCGTGTAATATTTGCGATGCTTTCTACAAAGGAATGTCAATAGCAAGGTTAATGGAAGTAATGAGGGTGTCGCATTTGCAATATTTTCTCTAAAGGAATGCCAATGGCGAGGATAAAGGCCTGCCTTTTTTCTTTCTTTTTCTACCTGTGCTTCCGGAAAGGCACACCCTAATGGCTTGTTCTCCAGGTGTTTGACACAGCTGCGTGCCCACGACGCATTACGTGCAGGTGGTCACTTAACTTTCTTACGGCAATATTTATGACACCAGTTTCCGCTACAGTGACAGTCTCACATAAAAATATTTCACAGGTCAAGAATTAGCGTTGCAAATCTGTAGAAAGAAAATTCTATAAATATAAGTGTCCAAATAAAACATTCGTCAGCATTGTGATACAGTCACGCATTTACGCACTTTCATAACTCTTAAAGCACGATTCTTGGTTTCCAACATACTTCTTATTCCTCATATACGGTAGCCTCATCTTATTGATCATAAACATATCTCAACAGCATAATACACATCGTCGTCATAAAAATAACATCATAACACCTCAGTCAAATCTCAAAATCGTCGTAGCTTCCTCCAATAATTACAAAAATTCTCTGCTCATGTCAAAAGTGTCATCTGCCTCAAACGTACTTTAAAAATCATGAATCCATACCAAATACATCATTCAAAGCTCTCATAGTATCACAATGGTTCCGAAAAAATATGAGCATTTCACAAAGTACAGACAAAATACAATTTCATAAGTGTGAAGTTATCCAACTGTGTAATTGCGTAAACATCTGTCACTGATGTAATAAAAAAAGTTTATCTCTCAGTTACTTGATCAGATAGCTGTGTAATTTGTGTGTTAGAGAAATATGGTACCGATGTGTAAAGTTGTATAAGCAAATACCATATTAGCTAGGGTTCCTTGTGGTTGCCAAACACATGGTACACAAAGTAGGCGTATACCCCCCTGAGGATTAATGTAATTATACCCTCAGGTGTTACAGATTACAGCAATAGAATGAAATATATCACGGAAAACTTTCTTTGTAATTCAAAAATCTTGAAAAATAAATGGCTTAAGTACAAAATCTCTCAAATGCGTGTCCTGTAGCGCTAAATGTGCGTCTTGCTGTAAGATAATTCTGTGGAAGTGTCGTACTTATCGTCCTCCGAAAGCCAAGTTCTGCAGAAGTCAATGTACTTACCTCATGATAAACAAAAGTGAAATGCTTTATGTATAGATATCTTAGTTATTACGCTTATTACCGTGATGAAGAAAGTACTGTGCTGTAACGTATTGCTGTGCTACGGAAAAGACAATCTCATTGTTGCTGTACCACAAAAGTTACTACTAAAACATGTTTTACTTTCCAGAAGAATTCAGAAAAACTGTGCAGATATAAAACAGAAACACTGCAAAAGCAACTTTGTAAATTGTCACTCATTAGTAGCGTCGTGATAAAATCGTGTAGCTGTCACGTAAACTAACCACTGTGCCATCTGGTATCTCACTGAAAGTACTTTAAATCCAGAATATATTTTCAAGTAAACCAAAATGTTGCATTAAAATCTCATTAGCAGTACCAGTATGTGTCCTAAGTATGTAAGCCTGATAGTCGTTACGTAATCGTGCAACTAACAAGCAAGAATGTACAAATACAACACTGTGTCGTCTGTTCACTATAACAATGCATTCGTAATTTCTGTTTAAAAATGTTCCCTAGGTTCTAGACTGGATATTTAACTTCAAACATTGTTGCATGTTAACAGTTTCTTTAGTCAGACAAAGCATACTAGAAATGTGAAGTGAAAAGTTTTATGGCAAAGACAAAGTTAAAAAAGCAGATTATCTTTCAATAAACGGTTTTACGTGTGAAATGTGGTGTAAACCTTTACTCTTCCTAGTACGCAGAGTTTCAACTTCAACGCAATTATCATGTGGTATACGTCGGATTCTGTAAGGTCCATTGTAAACTAGAAAGAATTTGTGACTCAAGTGTTTCTTCTTATGTGACAATGAATGAGCTTTAATGAGAACTTTCTGACCAATATACAATTTCTTTGCATTTGCTTTGCCGTGTAGTTTTCTCCTTTTGTCTGCTGCAGATTTTATATTTTTAAGAGCCAAATCAATTATGTCTTTGTGTCGAAGTTTACGTGTATTCGGGAAAGGTACAAGCTCTCTGATTCTGTTCGGTGGTTCTTCATTCTTCAGTACAAGAGTAGGTGGTAAAGCAGTGGAATCATGAGGCATTTCATTCAGCACATTTTGAAATAATTGTAGATATCTGTCCCAATGCTGATGCTTCCTGTGACAATAAAGTCTGCAAAGCTTATTGATTTCTTTCATAATCCATTCAGACGGGTTACAATGTGGTGAGTACAATGAAATAAAAACAGGTTTGATTTTATGATTCCGAAGCATGCGTGACCAAACAGCGGATCTGAATTGAGATCCGTTATCTGAAATGACTTTGCTAACGTGTCCAACTTCACGTAAGAAATTTTTAACAAAGGCGTTGGATACAGATCGTCCAGTGGCTTTACGTAACGGAGTGAAAGAAACAAATTTTGAAGTAAGTTCAACAGCGACTAGAACGTACGAAAATCCATTAGATGTTCTGACAAGCGGTCCCAAGAGATCAACAGCAGCAAATTCTTTTAATTTAGAAGGAATAATAGGAAACAACGGAGCACGATGTGAGACAGTAGATGGTTTCGCCTTTTGACAAAGTTTACAAATAGACAAGACTCTTCGAATTCTTTTTTCCATATTGTTAAAATAACAAGTCGTTCGAAGAATATGATAACATTTTCGTGGACCAAAATGTGCGTAGCTGAAATGAATGTACCAAATGAGCTTAATAACAAAATCGTCAGGAATGCAAAGTACCCATAGCTTGTCATCAACAGTGCAGCGTTTGAACAGTATGTTGTTTCTAACCAGATAATAATGCCGAATCTGTGTGTGTGTCTTTTCATGCCATTTGCTCTTGATGTCTTTCCAAATCGGATCTTTATCTTGTTCATGAGCAATGTCCTTTAAAGATGTGGCGATGAAGTTTTCAAAGGCGACTTTCTGAATGTAAAGAATACTGAAATTTTTCTCGAGGTTGCCTACTGTGTTACTTTTCTCAAGCCCAGCCGGTGCGCGAGACAGTGCGTCCGCAACAATGTTCTCCTTGCCGGGAATGTAGACTATTGTGAAGCGGAATTCTTGCAGAAACAATGCCCAACGTTTTAACCTGTCATGATTTAATTTTGAAGACATAAGAAATTGTAATGCACGATGATCACTGTATACTTTTACGTGCTTACCAGAAAGAAAGAAACGGAATTTGTTAAATGCCCAAACGATTGCTAAAGCTTCTAATTCAGTAACGGAATAATTTTTTTCAGATTTTGTTAGCACTCGGCTAGCAAAAGCAATGGTTTTCTGAACGGTAGTGTCATTTTCTATGGCTTCTTGAAATAAATGGGCACCAAGACCGACTTTAGAAGAATCCGTGCTAAGGCAGAAATCTTGTGACAGATCTGGATGAGCTAAGATTGGCGCGTGAAGTAACGCTTCTTTCAAAGAATTGAATTCCAATTGTGCTTGTTCGTCCCAGTTCCAAATAGTATTTTTTCCAGTGAGAGAACAAAGTTTTGGTGTAACAAGAATTTGCATATTCAGAAAGCGACGGTAAAAATTTACGAGACCTAGAAAACTGCGGACTTGTCTTTTTGTGGATGGAACTGGAATGGCTCTGATTGCTTGTAACTTTTCAGGATCCGGCTGAATGCCTTCAGAAGAAATAATGTGTCCCAAAAACTTCACCTTTGTCCTACCGAATTCAGACTTTTCCAAGTTAACTGTAATTCCAGATTCTGCAAAAATACGTAACAAACTGTTGAGGATGCGATTATGTAGTTCCCATGAAGCTTCTGCTATTAGAATATCGTCCACATATAAGGTGATGTGACGTTTTAAGAACTCAGGTAATATGGAATTTAGCCCGCGAATGAATGCTGCTGAAGAAATGTTCAAACCAAAGGGAAGTTTCCGAAACTGATAACAAACGCCGAAACAAAGGAAAGCTGTGTATTTTCTACATTCTGGATGAAGTTCGATCTGATAAAAGCTGGATCTGAGATCAATGGAAGACAACACTTTTACACCATTAAAATTTTGAAGAAGTTCTTCCAACGTTTGCGGCCTGTCTGTTTCAGGAATAATGATAGTATTGATTTGTCTCGAATCTAAGACAAGTCTGATCGATCCATTTTTCTTCTCAACAACATGTAATGGATTGTTGTATGAGCTTACTGCAGGCTCAATAATGCCCTCATCAAGCATAGATTGTACTTCTGTTCTAACACGGTCCCTATAATGCGCCGGAATTACGTATGGTC
Source organism: Schistocerca serialis cubense (assembly GCF_023864345.2). Lineage (NCBI taxonomy): Eukaryota > Metazoa > Arthropoda > Insecta > Orthoptera > Acrididae > Schistocerca > Schistocerca serialis. The sequence continues at coordinate 152,962,012 of NC_064640.1, forward strand.
TAACACAAAATTTAGTATGCTCACGAACACGAAATTGGTATTGAAATCCCTTGATTGTTCCTGTTTTGTGAGTAAAAACTGTGGAATGTGCTTGTAAAATCTCAGAGGTCCTGCCTATCAGTGTCATTACAATTCTCAATTGTTTGAATTTTATTCTGAATTAACTTATTAGTTTTAAATATGCTGTCGACATCATCCCTGTCAGTACTTGCAGAGTGATTGTTAGTGTCAAGTTCCGTTGAAAATTCCGAACTGTTGTCTAACAGGAGGTAAAGCCGATTAATTTCTTCGTCATGGCTTGAGAGCCAATCTTCAAATTTCAAAGCTACTGACTTACCTTCTTTTTCTAAACTTATTTCAGCATCGTGAAAGCTTAAGATTGCTTTGTATTCATTCAAAAAGTCTACTCCCAGTATAATTTCCGTCGACAATAATGGAACAATAAGGAAGCTCATAGAGAAGCTGTGGCTTTGACAAAAGAATTCTAAGTTGGTTTGTTGGCGTACATCTACACTTTTTCCAAAGATTGCACCTTGCAATTTAATCTTACGTAACGGAAGTGTGGGGCAATCGTTCGATTTGTTGCATTTGCTAAAGGCTGTTTCACTGATTACTGAAATGGGACTGCCAGAGTCAAGTACTGCCGTAAATTTTACGTCATTTACTGTAATGTGAATCACAGGATATGCAATGTTGTTATGTTTTATGTCGTGTTCCTGGAGTAAGATGTCCCTAATGTCTTCCATTTTTACGTAATTACTAGCTACGGCAGCTGCGTCGTCAGTTTCATAAGTATGTTTTGTGGCTGCCAGCGGTGTGAGTCATTGCCTATTGTCTCTTTGTTGGCGCGCGTCGTTATTGGGGTTTGGAGACCAAACTCCTACAAATTCACCGTGAGGAGGGGGCCCTGCTCTGTTTGAATCCCGCCAGTTCTGATGCAATTCAGGTCTGTCGTTACGATCATATCGTCTGTCGTCATGTCGGTAGATTCCATAGTTTCTTTCTTGTCGGTCACATGGTGGAGAATTTCTCCCTGAATCGTAACTGCGCGCTGGTCCGTTGCGTCTAAAGTTATTCTGTCTCCCTTGATAGTATTTATTTTGGTTCCCATATTGTCTGTTTCTCTTATTGTCTCTGTGATAGTCATTACCACGGAGAGGTGATCTTTCCCTGTAGTTATTACTACTCTGCCAACGGTTGTCATACGGGTGGTGTCTGTTTTGGTCACGATTTGTGTTGTGAGAATAGATTTGTCGTGTCAAGTTATTACTTCTTTCATCGCGGAATTGCGACGGATGTGACCTGTAATTGTTGTGTTCCTGGTTTCGCGTTCCGCGATTGTCAGTGTCAATTTCTAATTCTTGTAAGAGTCCCTGAAATGCTTCAATGTCGTCTTTGCAACGTCCTGCCAAAATAATGTGTCGTAAATGTTCAGGCAATTTGATTAAGCAAATGCGGATAAGTTCTGAGGGGCTGTATGGGTTTGACAGGTACTGATTCTTGTGCAACATGTCTTCAAAATATTTCATAAGACTGGAAAATTCAGATTGTTCGAAACGTTTCATCATTATGATGCTTTGTTTTACTCGGTCTTGTGTGGCCTGAGACCAATATGCTGAGAGGAAGGCATGGTAAAACTCTCCTTCACTGTGGCAATCGTGAATTACCGATCGCATTCTTACAGCTGGTTCATTCTCCAAGTAGCCACACATAAATTCTAATCTGTGTTCTAACGACCAGTTGGGAGGAAAACAATGCGAGAATTGATGGAGCCATGCTTGTGGATGAATGTCGTTGCCAGAATTCTTAAATGTTTTGAATTTACGTGTAGTAATGAACAGCTTATAGTCAAAATTATCATGTCGGCGAGTCGCATATCGGTCATTGTTAGGTCGTGTCGGCCGTTCCATCTCAAAATTCGGTGCACATTGCCAATTTCTTTCATAACTTCCGAAATGCCCTGTGTTATTATTTTGTGGCTGTTCCGTATTTCTGTGTCCCTCTTCCCGTATTGGGGCGCGAGTATCCTCTGAAATACGTAATTCTTGTATTACCTGTGTCAGCTGATCTTGTACTTCCCGGATTTCTCTTTTGTACTGTGTATTGATTTGATTTTGATTCTGTTTGAATTTTCTAATTTGTTCATACTCTTCTGTGTCAGTGAAGGCTACAGGTCTTGTGTCATTCAGATCATCATCTACCTTTGTAGATAAGTTAGTAACCTGATCCGAAAGTTCGGCTACTTTCTCCGATAGTGAACACATTTCCTCAGTGTGTTTTTCTGAACCAAGTTTCAGAGTGTCCATTTGTGTTGAAATCGAATCTACTGTGTCCTTTAAGTTTTCCTGAGTTTTTGCAAGTTGCTTAACCGAATCGGTAGATGCAACTGAGTCAATTTTAGCCCACAAGGTCTCATGATTTTCATGAACAATGGTTTGCAGTTCTTTTATGGCTGCTTCGTGATTCTGTAATGCATTTTCATGCCGCGAAAAAATAGGTTGAAAATGCTCACAAATTTGTGTTTTTACGTCATTACACACTTTTTGACATTTCGATTCAATGTTATGTAACTCAGTAGTTAAATCTTCACGTGTTTGTTCAAGTGTGGTGTCTAACTTTTGAAGATGTTGTTCCATTGTATCTAACTTCTGAAGCTTTTGCTGTGTTTGTCCCATTTGTTGTATTAATTGTAATAACAATGCATTGGTGTCTGAAACATGTTCCTCAGTGCTTTTCGGCAGTGAATTTACACCGGAAACATTCACATTTTGACAAGCAGAAAATGTGTCTTGACTTATTTGAGAAAACGGTGAGGATCCAAAACCTGAATCTACAGTATTTGCGAGATCGTGTCCTGTCATTTCGGCTTCCTGAGGCGAGCTATTGCCGACCGATCGATCGATAATGCTTCCCTCTTCACTAATTGTTTCACTGTCCACGCCATTGTTTGACGCCCGCTCCATTTCCCTGTGCACAGTTACCAAATTACTACTTTGAACATTAGTAAATTCATTACTCTGCGGCGCTGATAAGCTACGCTCGTCGTCACTATTATTTCTCAGTTTAGTTTGGAGCCTAGTGTTACGTTTTTCACACGCCATAATTGTCACAATATTTCACACGATAACACAGAAAAGCACAATTTGAAGTGCAAAAATAGGAGAACACATTAACATAGCACTGAAAATAATATCTAATTAATTGCAAGCGTAGCTACGAAATACTTGGTGCAAATCTATATGCATGCCACAACTGTTTTACTGTCCAACAATGAAAGGCTACAACTACAAAGGAGATTCTCTCTACAATTACGCGCTAGCAATAAACAAAAGCTACACTAAATACACAAACTACAAGAGAAAATCAGAAGATTCCAGTGAGGTATCCTAGGCTAAGGGTCGACATATGAAACGTCCCCTTTGAACAATTTATACATGACTGTGCTTAAACTGACACACAATATTTTGTTAGCGCAACGCAATCTGACTTTCAAAATTGCCTACAAAAGAATGGCCCTGACTAACATTAAACTATACCTTTCACAAATCACTTACCTCACAAAAATCTTCGCTGCTCAAGTTACTGCAATACAGCGAGCGCCACTACTGCCAGCTAAATAAAAGATTCAAACTATGGAAGGCACTAATTACTGATAGGGATAGTTAGCAAATGAAAGATATTAATAGAGAACAAACAATGTATTTACCTTGATATCATCATATATAAATATAGCAGTTCATGACAAATTTCAAAACTCCGCCATCTCTCTCCCCACATCCACCACTGCTGGCGGCTCACCTCCAACTGCGCAACGCTACGCACTGTTAACAGCCAACAGCCCAACACTACAATGGCGAGTATTACAACAATGCAAAGCAGCCACAGACTGCCCACAGCACAGCCAGTGATTTTCATACAGAGGTGGCGTTACCAATAAAAAAACCTAAACAGCCTACTTACAAATTCATGATTTCTTCGAATTCACTCACGTACATGCCCCACTTCTTGTGGTTGCTATGGCAGTACGTCCTAAATAACCGACCTATGTGACGCATATATCTTTCTGCCGGATTGCTTGATGGGCGATAAGCTGAGATATGTACCACTTCTAACTGTTTCTCAGTTATCCCATCCTTCCACATTTTTGAGCAAAACTGAACACCCTTATCTGATAGTATTCTCTTTGGCTTCCCTACTTTCACAAAATAATCACACACCATTTTATCATACACAGCTCTGGCAGTAGCTTTTCTCAAGGGATATAGCTTTATATACTTTGAGAAAAGTTCAACTGCTACAAATATGTACACAAAACCCCCCATGGTTTTCGGTAATGGTCCAAAGATATCTACTGCTACTATTTCTAATACTTCATCAGGTTTTATTGATTGCATGGGCCCTTGATTAGTTGCATTTGTTACTTTCGCCTTTTGGCATAGATCACAAGATCTTATCCTCTGTGCTACCCTTCGTGCCATGTTGTTAAAGGTAATGCATTCATCTAACTTATCAGTACACTTCTGTGCACCACAATGGCCATATGCCAAGTGAACATAATCTATCAGCACTTCAGTGTGTTGTTCCGGCCAACATACTCTCCACTTCCCTGGATTATTTAATCTTTGAAGATACAGTACACCTTTATGTATTTTATATGAAGCCCTTATGTTAGTTGCGTCCGGATTGTCAAACTTGACCTTTACCGACTTGAGTGCATCATCATCACTTTGATATCTTCGCATATGCCGACATATTTCCCTAATATTTTCTCTTCCTTCCGCTTTTTTGAAGTAATTCACCTCAAAATCATCTTCCCTATTCTTTACACTTTCTAGTGTCTCACATCCTTCCGGTAATCTCGACAAAGCATCCGGTACTGCATGTTCTTTCCCTTTAACATACTTGATCTCTATATCAAATTATTGTAAAAACAGCGCCCATCTGGTCAACCTGTTATGTAACAATCTGCAGTCCTTCAAAAACATTAAAGCTTTGTGGTCTGTATGGACCACAGTCTTATGTCCCCATAAGAAAAGTTGAAATTTCCTAAAACCCCATACTACAGCTAAAGCCTCCTTCTCTGAAACCGTATAGTTTCTTTCGTACTTAGACATGGTTCTACTCGCAAATGCTATTTGTCTATGAGTTTTTTCCCCATCTATCATTACCTCCTGAAATATGGATACTCCCAATCCATAATCTGAACTATCTGTTGCCATGTGGAATGGTTCACACAGGTCAGGGTGCCATAACTTTATGTTTTTAGCCAAATTGTCTTTTAGCCGGTTGAATGCTGTTTCACATTCCTCAGTCCATATATACACACTGTTCTTCTTAAGTAGGTTGTTCGGATGTGGGCTATTGAACACCTGATCACCCACATACTTACGATAAAAGGAACAAAGTCCTATAAACGACTTTAGTTGTTTTTTATTCTTGGGAGCCGGACAATTTCTTATTGCTTTGACTTTATCGGGATCCTTTTCAATTCCCTCTGGTGTTACTATGTGACCTAAAAACTTTATTTCTTTCTTCACAAACTAGCATTTTTTCAGGTTCAGGGTCATTCGTCCTTTAATTAAAGCTTTGAACACCCTGTCGCATAACTCCATGTGCTCTTCCCATGTCCTTGTAGCAATTAACAGATCATCTACATAAACCGTGATTAGCGAACTAAGTTCACTCCCTAAAATTTTGTCTAAAGCCCGAATGAACACTGAAACGGAAGTATTTAGGCCAAATGGTACCACTGTGAAATGGTAGCATTTGCCATTGAATAAAAATGCTGTGTACTTCCTAGACTCCTCACTTAATGGGATTTGCCAGTATCCTGCAGTTAGGTCTAAACTAGTCATGTACTTTACACCATTAAACTTCTGCAATAAATTATCTATGTTCTCTGGACGATCCAACTGCCTCTTCAGTACTTTAATCAGAGTACGAGCATCTATCACTATTCGTACACTTCCATCCTTCTTACCTACTATCACCAGTGGGTTATTATATGGGCTAGAACTCCGTTCAATGACCCCACATGAAACCATTTTATCTATTTCTTTTTGAACTGCTTCTTTCTTAGACAAGGGTACATTATATGGTGGTTTAAATAAAGGTTCCTGCTCCTCTACCTCCATGCAGTACTCATAATTTATCACTCATCCCGGTTTGTCCGAAAATACCTCCTGATTTTCTTTCAGAATTTGCCATAGATCCTCCCTTTGGGCATCAGATAGTCCTTCCGTTTTATCCACTACATTTCGAAGGAGTGTCTCCTTATTTCCATCTTCAACTATCTGCCTCACCAGAATCCAATCGAATTTTTGACCTATTCCTGAATCATGATCATCTCTAAATTCTACCCATCTCAGCTGGTTCTCTTCCATTACTCTAGATGATTCAAATGGTATTTCTAATACCGCACTATCAACTTTACAAACTAATATCCCTTTGTCACAATCTATAATTACTTTCTGTTTTATTAACCAGTCAATCCCTAAAACGATCTCGGCACTGAGCTCAGGAACTACTAAAAATGCATTCGAAAATAGCTTGTTTTTTATCTTAAATTCCATCATCACTTGATGTTTAACAGGTTTACTACATTTCCCTGTCGCCCCTATCACTTTAACACCTGTTACTGGCATCATGACTACTCCTCGTTGCTCTTTGATCATCTCAAAAAATGCGTGCGAAATAGCACTTATTTGAGCACCCGTATCCAACAATACATATAAATCGTACCCACATTCATTAATGGGCAGGATTGTTTGCATCCTATTGTCCTCTTTCATACTTTCTTTATCTTCCCATAATAAATCCTTTTCCACCGCCAAGTCTTGCCATATTATTTTTCCGGTTTTTATACTGACCATTCCATCTGGAGGTTTCTTTCTCCTTTTCATCCTAAATTCTTTCACCACTTTTTCCAATAGTCCTTCGTCTAGGCTCTTTAATGCCATCTCGTTCTCATCGAATCTGTCATGCCTGAACTCTCGGTTGTGGGATCGGAAACTTCCTCTACTTCTTTTCCTCCCTGGATGCTTTCTGATGATTCTGACGATAATTCCTCCTCCTTAGAAATATGACCTTCTTCGGATTCAAATAATTCTCGCCAATTATAATCCATTTCTCTACTTTCCCTTTGTTGGATAGTGCATTCGCCACTCTTACTTTCATTATTTTCCCCTACTAATGGAATTCCAGTCTCACTCAACTCATTTGCTTCAGTACTACAGGGATCACAACACTCTTTCTCTTGGTTAGATACACTTTCTCTAATTTCTTTAAAAGAATCTTCATCACAGTCATGTACTCTTGCTGTCACTAGGTACACATCATAATCGGTATGGCTCTCTGACACCGTCATATTCGGGTCCAAACTAATCACTTGAGTGGAAGATCTTTCTAATTGTGCTGGCTGGCTTTTGAGCTGATGTACATATTCTGCATACGAGGTAATTTCTGAATCGGCATGCGTCTCTGCACTATGCCCCTTTTTCTTATCCACCCTTCCCTCTTTAATTACTTCTCGATGCGATTCGTCGACTATTCGTACGAACCTTTTACCATAAGTCACATCACTCCTACCTTGCCCCTGCCTCTCTGCACAGTTGCCCTCCCTACCGACAAACAGCGCCTTCTCTGACTCTTCCTTCATCAATTCGTCACTCTGACCGCGAATTGTACTTATTTCATTCACGTGAGCCTTCACATCCGACCGATATTCTTTTCCTACTTCATTTCCCTTAATAATTCCTCCCTGCTCTCTCTCCTCTGTTTGTATCCCTGCATTATACTTCGCAAAGTTTCGTTTATGTAACTGCTCTTCAGGCGAACGACGCACTATCCTACTATAGTACTGACCACTCCGATCTTCCCTATATTTGGGCTATTTCTTTCTTTCCGCGCGCATTAGGCCCTTGACCTGCGCGGTATTTAGTTTTCCTGATTTTGATAATGCATCCCGTTTCCCTGATAGTGTCCTCTCCCTCGCTGAGAGTTACCTCCTCGACCTCTTCCTCTCATCATGTTAATTTGCGGTTCATTCCTACCACCTTTTACTATTCCATTCTTATTTCTGAAACCTCGAAACTCTCTAGTTTCACGCCACCTAACTTCATTCTCGATTTTTTCTAAAAATTCATCGAATGTTCGATGAGTGCCTCCTACATAACGCTTTGAATCGTCAGGTAGCTTTTTCCACAACTCCCACACTATCTCCGATTCTGATCTACGATCTTTAAGATACTCCAAACGCTTGAACCATCCTTCACAGTATTCTTTCATGAGCCCACGCCCATGTTCTGGCATTCTGGCGACAACGAATTCTCTCCACAACCTATCTCTCTGTTGTGTGCTCCAGAATTCCTCAAGGAACTTTTCTTTGAAGTCTGTAAACTTCAAATTGTCGATATCCAAATTCAATTCCCAACGTTTAGCATGACCTGCTAAAGCGTCTATTACTAAATTAATTTTTTCTTTATCCGACATGTCTGTTGGTAAGACACGTTCACAATTTTTTATAAAATCCATTGGATGCCATCCACCTTGTTTCTTTTGAGGATCGTATTTCCCTACTCAGTATTTCAGATTTTTGCATTACCAATGGGATACCACTACAGTTAAGAAACGTCTGATTCTGAACTTGCTGACTTAACAATTTTATCTCATTACGCAGTGTATTTTCTTGCTCCTGCACACATGCATCAAAACTCAACATGGTATTGCGCAGTGTTTCAATATCAGCTGCCGTTTCTCTAACAATCTCTTTTTTTACAACTGGTACTATCACCTGTAATCTACTTTCAATTATCAGTTCTAATTTTTCACTAACCAAAGGTTCCACTGATTTCTCTATTCTCTGAATTTCGGTATCAAATCTTTTCTCTATTTCTGTGACTTTTCTCTGAACATTTGTTATTTCAGCCCTAATGCTATTTACTGATTTGTTTACCTCTGTGACACGCTGGCTTTGCGTATTCAAAATATCTAAATTGGCTTTTATTTTACCAGACAGGTTTTCATCCAATTGGGATATATGACTAGCCATTTCTGCTTTCAAACTAGCATTCCCTTCTCGAATTTGCGCCATCATCCTATTTAACAAACTTGTTAATTCCATATCCTCTCCCTTGTGACTTGCATCCACAGATACATTGGGTTCACTTTTCACTACTTTTGGTTTCACTTCCCGTTCCTCCTGTCTTGTGGGTGTGGATTCATCTATAAGATTTTCCAACCCTACAACAGTATCTATGGTCCCTAATTCTGGGTCTGACCTTGTAATGTTTTCGTCTTGCTTGTTACTATTCGACTCCATCTTATGCTGCTGTATTTCGTGCCTAATAGAAATGTTTATTAAACCAAGTATTACTTGTTTAACTCCTACTATTGGACTTTCTTTGGCTGCTTTGCAGGTTGTCGTCTTGAACTTACCAATTATGGTATATTTGTCTACAACAGAATTTTAAATTTAAAATTTTCTTGAAACTACAAGTTTATATAAAATACTTTTATTGCAGCCATTATTCTACAAACTTGGTAAGTCCTGTCACGGTCGCCACATGCGACCGAACCGCCGAATCTTTCCATCAGTAAATGGGGTATGTTCTCAACTGACTCGGTTGTTTTAACCCCCTGCACTGACGGAATGACCCGCTTCCTAATTCCGTATGTATAAAGCCAATACGGACTTGTAGCGGTCACGCCTTTGCGCTTACTGCTACGAATTTTAACCGTAAATAGCTCAGTCCTAATGGTAAGAGGTAGTAGTGAATTCACGTTGTTAATCTTTGAATACAGCACAGCTGCCACAAGCTCAGCTCACCTTTACTCCACTCCTACCCTCGCCATTGCACCACATTAACTAGGTGCTACATGGACCTTGCTAAATTCACTTGCGTATACATTTTTGACCGTTACTCGCCAGTATTTACCTATTGGATTAGTGCACTCCTAACCGGACTATTTCCCAAAGAGCTGTGATGATTGAACGGGTTCGATCCACGGCCTACAGTGCCCTACAGTTCACACGGTAACACTGCCTACCTGACCCACTTAACTTGGTGGTGAGCTTATGTATCCAATCACCACTGCTAGCAGCAGTGGATAATTCTATCAGCACGACGAGAGCAGCAGACTTACCGTCGAATCCTCCTGAAAATACTTATAACTACAGTCGCCAGCTCTGAAGGAGCAAAAGAATAAATCAGTTTTTTGGCTCGTTTCAAAGTGAAACGGCTTGAGTTGAATTTAAACTTAATTCTGAATATTACTATTTCTGATCATTCTAGGTGATTCTACAAAGCAAATACTCTCTCAATTTCTGTGAGTTGGCTTGGTAATTACCACCAAGACAATTTATGCAACTTAGGTTAACAAAATTCTATCCTTCAACTTATTTAATGATTTTGGATATTACTCTTTGGACAATTGATATAGAATTAGTTAAGTGAGTTTACTTGAAAGGTTACTCAGAAAAATTAAAGTAACTATAAATAGGCGACTCATTCTGGTGTGACCATTGCTCTTTTCAACATTCTTATACGCTAAAGTATTCTACAACCAAAAGAATTGTAAATGAAAGAGGCGATGGTGGCCTCAGTCTGATTTCACTACACTATGCTTGAGGTTACTACACTTTACAATGAACAACATGCGTCGTAATTTTACTCATTACTATATTCTGTCCTCTGCACTTGCATAAAAGAAAACTGGTATTCTCCTTTTACATGTATACAAAGTTCGACTTAACAGTTGCAAGCAGTCTTGCCTTGGGTAGACGTGTCGGTGCTGGTGGTGAGATGCATGTGGCTAACGCAGCTCTTCACGCCTCATGCCCTCAATGGCGGCTGGAACTACGAGCTGTAGCACTCGTATAAGCTACTGCACGTCCGCCATAAAATCTGGGCGCAGGAACTCTTACAATCAGGCCCAGTGGCATAGAGACGGCTTCGACAACCATTCGTCGCGTTCTACTCCACAAACGGCGACGATATTCGCCTCTTCGCTGTTGCACAATCACTTTTGCGTGAGCACAGTTACGCACGTCCGATCACGTCAACACTCCCCAGGCCATTCCATTGTTCAGTCCCTGTGTCTCCAGCTACCTCTAGCTACGCTCGTATCACTAAGAGTGGGGGCGTTCCCCTACCACCTTTTCACCGAAATCATTTAGTATTTAAGAATATTTATATTTATTACCCTGGAGTTCATACCAGTCATAATAATTTACTACTAGCGCTTTATAACATTAAAACATACAGTAATAACAAAAAGAATACATTTGACTCCGAGAGCTTAGTGCATTGTCTGACAGGTAGCGCTAATTCCCAGTTTCGCCAATAGATGGCATCAGGGTGCACTCCCTGGCAGTCTCACACCAGCGCGCCCGTTTCCGACACGCGGACTCCAAATTACTGTCAGCCCACCATCATTTCAGTTCCGTTACAAGTGACACAACAATATATCAACATCTTTAAAATGGCAGAAGCCAGTATTTCACAGTAAATTAACATTTTCACAATGAACATCTGAATTAACAACTTCATTCGCGATTCCTACAAACGCTATCTCAGAAAACAACATTTCAAGATAGCTTCAAATGTTCAAATGTGTGTGAAACTTTATGGGACTTAACTGCTAAGGTCATCAGTCCCTAAGCTTGCACACTACTTAACCTAAATTATTGTAAGAACAAACAGACACACCCATGCCCGAGGGAGAACTTAAACCTCCGCCGGGACGAGCCGCACAGTACATGACTGCCGCGCCCTAGACCGCTCGGCTATTCCCGTGTGGCTCAAGATAGCTATTATCCCTCAAAGCCACTCATCTGGATCTACAATCACGCTCTTAAATAAAGGATAATTGCAAAATGTAGTGCCACACAACGTGACACTACACAAAATTGGCGCTAATAGCAAAGGCACATAGGGAACACACACGACACAGACCTGTAATTCCGTGGTATTGGTGATAATTTGAGAAAACCGTCCCGAACACATGTGCTACAAAACGTCACTGTTTCCTGGGCATGTACCCCTACGTCAACATGGGATGTGATCACCATGCACACATACACAGGCCCCACAACGGGTTGGCATACACTGGATCAGGGGGTCAGGCAGCTGCTGGTGTACAGCCTCCCATTCATGCACCAGTGCTTGTCGGAGCTCCTGAAGTGTCGTAGGGGTTTGAAGACGTGCAGCGATACGTCGACCGAGAGCATCCTAAACGTGCTCGATGGAGTTTAGGTCTGGAGAAGAGGCAGGCCATTATATCTTCTGTTTCAGGGTACTCCTCCAAGATGGCAGCCCGGTGGGGCCGTGCGTTATCATACATCAGGAGGAAGGTGAGACCGACTGCACCCATGAAAAGGTGGACATACTGGTGCAAAATGGCGTCCCGATACACCTGACCTGTTACAGTTCCTCTGTCGAAGACATGTAGGGGTTTACGTGCACCAATCAAAATCCCACCCCACACCATCAAACCACGACATCCAAGGACATTAAGGAGTTGGTATCTGGTTCCTGGCTCACACCAGATGAAAAGCGAGCGAGAATCACTGTTCAGACTCTACCTGGACACGTCCGTGAACATAACCTGGGACCACTGTTCTTATTACCACGTATTGTGTTCTTGATACCAGGCTTTACGGGCTCTCCTGTGACCGGGGGTCAGTGGAATGCCCCTTGCATGTCTATTCAGTCGTCTGTAGACTGTGTATCTGGAGACAACTGTTCCAGTGGTTGCGGTAAGGTCCCGAGCAAGGCTACCTGCAGTACTCTGTGGCCGTTTGTGGGCACTGATGGTGAGATATCGGTCTTCTTGTGGTGTTGTACACTGTGGAGGTCCCGTGCTGTAGCGTCTGGACACGTTTCCTGTGTGCTGCAATCGTTGCCATAGTCTCGGAATCACACTTTGTGGCACACGGAGGGCCCGTGCTACGTCCTGCTGTGTTTTACCAACCTCCAGTCGCCCTAGTATTCTACCCCTCATAACGTTATCAATATGTGTTCTTTGAGCGATTTTCAACACACAATCACCACTACCACTTCTGAAAAAGTCTGCACACTTACTCGCTGCACCGTACTCTGATATACACCAACACACCTCTGCGTATGAGGACTGCTGCCGGCGCCACCGTGCGACGACCGCAGATCAAATGCACCGCATGGTCATACCCCGAGGTGATTTAAACCCGCAAACCGCCCACCAGATAGTTGAATCACCATGCATCAGCAGTATCCTTAATTTAAAAACATGAGTGTATTTTGTATATTAACTTATGACGCCGTTTATAACTTTTTTGTTACACAGATGTTTGTCAGAACATCGTATCTGTCCCAATTACATAGTAAGTGGTCATAGCATCAATACCTCATATTGTCATACTTGTGCAGATATTTAACGAACAGTTTACTATTTTGCCAGTAACTTTATTTAAATGTTGATTGCAAGTGCTATTAAAAATTTGAGATAATTTATAAGTGGCTAGTCGTATGTGTTAATGGACACCACGATTGGAAAGAGAAACCAAAGACGCATCTGTCAATAAGGCGTAAATAATTATTAAAAAATAATATTTCACGACACTTTGCTGTGATTTAATGTGAGTGCACTTGCGGAAGAATGCTGGCATATTTACTTTTTGACCAATTTTTAGTTACAGTCATTGGAAACAATCTGAGTGTGACAGAATGTTTATAACGTCTCTTTATTTAAATATTCTTGTAATATATTAGTCTAGTCCAAGAAGCGGTTGAGATGAGTCAAATCACGTTTTTAGTGCCCAAGAAGACTTTTTTTGTGTGGAGATGGCCTTCAGCCAATGCAAAAGCGGACAGTGGAGGAACACCATGGGCGCCAAACGGAGACGGCAACTCTTGGAGTAAAGAACTTGAGGGAGCGATTTTGTATACTTTTATGTGAGTTCTGGAAGGAGCCAGATCTGACCTTCCTGTGGTAACGAGTGGTATTCGATTTTGGAAGTGATTAATTAAGGGCAGTGAATGGCCGCTAGCATATTTTAACTTCCGAAGGATCTTATACTTCGCGAGGTAAGAACACAATTGGTTTACTCGTGTGACCAGCTGCCTAGAAGAGTAGCTACTCAGCAGCAATAATCTACCTATAGCGTCGCAACTTGGAAGGCACGGTTCAGTAAGAATTACTGACAGGCGCGATTTCATTTTCACAAAAAGTCGCTACCACAAATATTAAAGAGTCTTCAACCTTTTATCTCGCTTCAACGAATTTAGTTAATTAAGTACAATTTATGTAAAGATAACCAAGCTTACGTCAATGATCACAATTATAAATGTGTTTGCAGACATTGGTATCTTTATGGATCAATGTTTTCCTCAACTACATCGTGTGAGGAAGTTTGCGCTTTTAGTTTGGATCATGTGTGTAGGGGTTATTAGGAAGTCCGACAGTAAACCTTCAGTTTAAATTGTTATTCAGTTTTTTAGTGCCAAATACATACTGTATCCTATGCATATCCGAAACTGCAGGAAACCTCTTAATTAGCTGGAAGATTCTCGTGAATTTTCGAGGTAACGCTTAGTGAATACTGCAGTGACGGCATTAACAGTCCGATGGTTGATTCTTTCTAAGCTTTATCCATGTCTAATGATTTCGCTGTAGATTGAAAAACACATATACACACTATTAATGCTCCGACACTAACTGTAAGAACGACTAACACAAACTTTAGAATTCTAATATTGTTCTCGGATGCTGATTCAGTATCTTGTTGTTGGAAACGGATATTATATGAGTTTTCTTGGTAGAAAATACTACATCATAGAGGTGTAGGACGCTTTAACACGCGCCTCTAGCTTTATGCAAGAGATTAATATCGTGGCATACCAAATGACAACCACATCTGAGATTAGGAAACAGTCTTAACGTTACATGCCTATGGCGTGCTCCAGGTATAAATTCGAAATTATTGTCGTATTAAAGTGGCAATCAATAACGTGAACCACTACTCTAACGAAAGTCTGCACTGACGCATCACTAACCGCTCTACTATACCAAAATGACTTCGCCAGAAATCGTTTTGTGCATATGTTACTATGATTCCAGTACTTCTCCAAAAGGAAAACATCCCGTCCATTAATTATTATTTGGTTTCAGATTTCGCAGTTGCCGGAGGTGACAGCTCTAGTTACGAGTACGAGGAAACTCAGTTTTAGAACATGATCCCACTGGTGATACGCGTTGAAGTCTATAGCATTACTCCTGCTGTTTTACACATACAGTGTTGGATGTGTGAGGTACTGTGGTCTCAAAATATATTTCACATATAATAATAACGAATATAGATCTTTGAATGTACAATAACAGTTTTAACATACTGATTAGAGAAAAGATTGTGGCTTGAAGAGACGTGCAGATTTCAATAAGCACTCTAAGTTTTTTTTTTTTTGAAGTTGAGGCAATATGTATGATTGTGGCAGGAGGTTCTATAATGACTGTATAATACCAACCAGGAATACGCTTCAAGTATATTACACAGACATATATAGGTAATAAAAATGATACAGTGGAATATTTTAATTTTCAGTGTCAGTGGAGTACCTGCCATAATTTTGAAATTCCCTTATCTGATTGAATAATTTCCGTTATTTGAGCGTATAAGCACCAGTACTATATGAGTCAGCAAAACTTGTAACCTCCTGTCTTCAAGCACGTTTTATATCAAGAACAGCCACAGGTAACATTTGAGGTGGCGATGCTGCGACATTAGGCTTGCACAGGGAAATATTACGTCAGAGGCAATCTAGTTAGAACAATTCACATTTGTATACAAAAAGAAATTTTTGGAGAAATTTGTTTAATTTAACAAATGTCACAGTGTTGTGGTCTAATGTGCTTTTCACATAACTTTTTACATTTGGGCTCCATGAAGAATGTTCGAAATTAAGTTACCTGTAATGTTTATCATGCCAATGGTTTCGTTACTTGTTCCATACACGGATCGAAAGTCATTAAGTGGGAGTGCTGCTCGAAGGACATCAAATTCGAGACGTGTGGTTTATTTTTTAAGTAACTGCCGCTTTAAATTATGGCTAGGGCCGCCCCACGGCCATCAGTCTGCAGATGCACGCTGTGTACTTGCATGTATTGCCTAGCTGCAGACACCACAACGTAAACATTGCAGGGTGTCAAATTACATACCTTTCAGCCGTCTGCTTTCCAACTCCATTTTATTTCGCAACCAGTTTCACTGTTTCACTACTCCGTATTCATACCCTGACCGACGTGTAGGAAGATTCTACCTCGGTTGTTATCGAAATAGGGGCCAGCAAAACTGGAACTAATAAATTTCTGCAACAACGATCACTTCAACCGTCATCTGCCTACTGTATATGCTTATCTAACGGCCGGCAGATGACAGTTGAAGAGATCGCTATTGCACAGATCTACTAATAACAATATTGCTGGTACCAGTTTGATTACGACCGAGGTAGAATCTTCCAACAAGTCAGTCAAGAGCCTGAAGATGGCGTAGCAACTGCTTGCCAAATAAAATAAAGCTAGAAACTAGACGGCTGAAAGGTATATCATTTGACATCATGTATCAAACTGCCGAGTTCCACAACCATCTCTAAAAAGATGAACATACGGAGACGGAAGTATTACTCCATATTTACGTTTCTTCGTATATTTTTTAATTGCATTAATAAACTAAATGAACCTATTTTGAATTACGTGATGTGATTCCTTTTGTACCGGCCGCAGTGGGCGAGCGGTTCTAGGCGCTTCAGTCTCGACGCGCACGACCGCTACGGTCGCAGGTTCGAATCTTCCTTAGGCATGGATGTGTGTGATGTCCTTAGGTTAGATAGGTTTAAGTAGTTCTAAGTTCTAGGGGACTGATGACCTCGGATGTTAAGTCCCATAGTGCTCAGAGCCATTTGACTCATTTTGATTCCGTTTGTATGTGAAAAAGACATAAAAGTGGATGATATTCATCTACATGTTACTCAAGTTTACGTAAAAATAGCATGGGTGACGTAATGGTAAGAAAATGGATTAGGGCGCGTAAAGATAGCGCTACTAAAGTGCCTTGAGTCGTGGAAGCGTGCGACAGTCTGTCATCACTCAACCTTGGTACAGAAACTGGATGCAGAAGATCCAGAAAACGTAAGCTTAACAATTGCTCTCTTATCAAAATGGTTTCCTAAGGCTACAGAAAGTATTTTTATTATATTCTTACCCAGTGCTTAAACTAAGAGAAGTAATACTTCTGCTGGGTAGCAGAAACACTGAGTGAGGTAGACAGAACCTCTCAAGTATGCAATTAAGGTCGTTAAATTTTGAGATTATATATGAGTGGTTCATTTTGCACCAGTAGCCAAACAACAAAATGACCCTGAGCACTATGGGACTTAACATCTGAGGTCATCAGTCCCCTAGAACTTAGACCTACCTAAACCTAACTAACCTAAGCACATCACACACATCCATGCCCGAGGCAGGATTAGAACCTGCGACCATAGCGGTCACGCGCTTCCAGACTCAAGCGTCTAGAACCGCTCGGCCACACCGGCCGGCAGCCAAACAACAATCTATGAAATGGAGGCATTTAAAATAGCCAAAGAACGTGTAACAGAAACAAACAGTTTCAGCCCAAAGTGTCGTACGCACTTATTTTTTTCGAATGGATAAGGGATGTGGCTTTTATATGTTTTGCCTCATGGTAACACAATTCTGAGACATACTGCGAGCACATCGAGCAGTTCCAAATACACGTCATGGCATGTTCAGTCAAGTTTGTCTCATTACTTTCTGTAATATATCTCGGACCAACTTGATTAACCTCTGCATAGCCCATATCTAACTCCCAGTTGTTGTCATTTCCTCTTGCAATTGGGAAAAAAAAAGAAAAAAAGTAAGGTGGCAGGTTTTTTATGAGAATGCAATTGTGAAGTGGATTTCAGTTACGATAAATCCAGTACTACAGTCTAAGACAAAAAAAAAGAAACAACGCATCACGAAGGAATTATCCGAATGGAAAGGAAATAAGTAGATGTGATATAGATGTACAGACAAACAATAATTCGGTAGATGTGATGCACAGGTACAGACAAACAAATTATTACAATTTCAGGAAAAGTGAATGTTTTATTCAAGAGAAAGAGCCTTACAAATTCAGCATATCAATAATACCCTACTGGCCATTAAAACTGCTACACTACGAAGATGACGTGCTACAGAAAAATTTAACTGACAGGAAGAAGATGCTGTGATATGCAATTATTAGCTTTGCAGAGCATTCACACAAGGTTTGCGCCAGTGGCGACACCTACAACGTGCTGACATGAGGAAAGCTTCCAACGGATTTCTCATACACAAACAGCAATTCATCTTCGTTGTCTGGTGAAACGTTGTTGTGATGCCTCGTGTAAGGAGGAAAAAATGCGTATCATCACGTTCCCGACTTTGATAAAGGTCGGATTGTAGCCTATCGCGATTGCGGTTTATCGTATAGCAACATTGCTGCTCGCGTTGGTCGAGATCCAATGACAGTTAGCAAAATCGGTGGGTTTAGGAGGGTAATACGGAATGCCGTTCTGGATCCCAACGGTCTCGTGTCACTAGCAATCAAGATGACAGGCATCTTATCAGCATGACTGTATCAGATCGTTCAGCCACGTCTCGATCCCTGAGTCAACAGATGGGGACGTTTGCAAGACAACAACCATCTGCACGGACAGTTCGACGACGTTCGCAGCAGCATGGACTATCAGCCTGGAGACCATGGCTGCCGCTACCTTTGACGCTGCATCACAGACAGGAGCGAATGCGATGGTGTACTCAACGACAAACCTGGGTGCTCGAATGGCAAAACGTAATTTTTTCGGATGAATTCAGGTTCTGTTTACAGCATCATGATAGGCCCATCCGTGTTTGGCGACATCGCGGTGAACGCACATTGGAAGCATGTTTTCGTCATCGCCATACTGGCGTGCCACCTGGCGTGATGGTATGGGGTGCCATTGGTTACAGGTCTCGGTCACCTCCTGTTCGCATTGACGGCACTTTGAGCAGTAGACGTTACATTTCAGATGTGTTACGACCCGTGGCTCTACCCTTCATTCGATCCCAGCGAAACCCTACATTTCAGCAGGATAATGCACGACCGCATGTTGCAGGTCCTGTACGGGCCTTTCCGGATACAGAAAATGTTCTACTGCTGCCCTGGCCAGCACTTTCTCCAGATCTCTCACCAATTGAAAACGTCTGGTCAATGGTGGCCGAGCAACTGGTTCGTCACAATATGCCAGTTACTACTCTTGATGAACTGTGGTATCGTGTTGAAGCTGCATGGGCAGCTGTACCTGTACACGCCATCCAAGCTCTGTTTGACTCAATGCTCAGGTGTATCAAGGCCGTTATTACGGACAGAGGTGGTTGTTCTGGGCATTGATTTCTCAGGATCCGTGCCCCCAAATTGCGTGAAAATGTAATTACATGTCAGTTCTAGTATATTTGTCCAAAGAATACCCATTTATTATCTGCATTTCTTCTTGGTGTAGCAATTTTAATGGACAGTAGTGTAGTTGATCCATCTCTGGCCCTTATTCGGTTTGTCAGCCGGAGTGGCGGTGCGGTTCTACGCGCTATAGTCTGGAGCAGAACGACCGCTACGGTCGCAAGTTCGAATCCTGCCTCGGGCATGGATGTGTGTGATGTCCTTAGGTTAGTTAGGTTTAATTAGTTCTAAGTTCAAGGCGACCGATGACCTCAGAAGTTAAATCGCATAGTGCTCAGAGCCACTTGAACCAATTTAGCCTTATTCGGTTTGCCATTGCTTAACAGAGTTGTTGGATGGCCTCCTGAAGGATATCGAACAAATTCTGTCCAGTAGGCGAATTAAATTGTAAAAGTGCCGAAATTGTTGGCTCCAAACATTGTCAGTTCAAGAGAGAGCCAGCAGACTTGCATGCCATAGTAGGGTTTCGCAAGCACCAACCCAAGCAGCGAAAACTTTCGCCGTTTGCGGACGGCATTGTCTTGCTACAATCTAAGCCCTGGATCCCTTGCTTTCAAAGGCAACAAAATGGGGCGTAAAATATCGATAGCTTGCCACTGTGCTGTAAGGGTGCTGCAGATGAGAACGAGAGGAATCCTGCTATGAAATGAAATTGCACACCAGACCATCTTTCGTGGTTGTCGTGCCGTATGGCGGACAACCGTCACGTTGGTATGCCACTGCTGCTTGGGGTGTCTCCAGACATGTCTTCGCGATTCATCGGGACTCAATCCGAAGCGCGACCAATCAACGAAAACAATTCTACTCCAATCGTTATAATTACAGGCTTAAGACGTGCCTGGTATTTCTTTTGTCTTAGACTGAATAAGTGGAATTTAATTTGAAAATCAGCCGATGGCCTAGGCCCTCACGCAATATTAAATTTGTTTTTAAAAATGCACTTGTTTTTGATTATTGAAAAAATAAATGTCTCGTAATAATTGGAAATTTGCGTAGTGGTAAGTAGAAGCGTATTCATTTGAACATGAAATTCCGAAACATTGTCAAAGGCTTCATTACAACTGAAATTAAGAGACGAATCTCGGAGAAAATTATTGAGTCATCCGTCTTTCATACCGAATTTTCTACCTTTGAGTGTGTAGTAACTATTTATTGCGATACGGAATGTGTCAAAGTGGTTCGCGAGAGCTGCGCGGTCGCGAAGGCAGACAGTGCGTATAGCGGCGGGCAGTTTGCGCGTGGCGCACGCAACATCGATCCTCAACGGCCGCCACTGTGTTCTGGCGCTCGCCGACTTCCGGCGACATAGACAGAACCCGCGCCCCAGCGCCGCCTCCACGCATGAGCGATGGTGGCGACAGACATGGGGATGCCGCTGTTGCTGTCGCCAAGGCACTGAGGCGACACAAACCGGCGGGAAACGAATTCTGCTTTTGATATTTATGTACGTGGGCTGTTGTAATATCTATTTCACAATGTCGAAAAGTGAAACGAAGTACTTGCTATGAGTACGTCACAGAGTAAAATGCGAATACTTGCACTGCACCTCCACAAACAATAAAAATGAAGAATAAGAATCATAAGCTATATTGCTGTTGAATAAAAACAGCAAGGAACCAGGATAAAGGCAGTGAATGATGCCTTGAGGATAACATTAAATATTTTGTAAATATATTTCTACTATTATCATTCTGATGAGGCTGTCCTCGATGGTGAGTGTTCATCGGAGGTGAGGGCATTATCTGGAGTGCCCTAGGGAAGTGTGGTAGGTCCGCTGTTGTTTTCTATCTACATAAATGATTTTTGGATAGGGTGGATACAATGTGCGGCTGTTTGCTGATGATGCTGGGGTGTACGGCAAGGTGTCGCCGTTGAGTGACAGTGGGAGGATACAAGATGACTTGGACAGGATTTGTGATTGGTGTAAAGAATGGCAGCTAACTCTGAATATAGATAAATGTAAATTAATGCAGATGAATAGGAAAAAGAATCCCGTAATGTATGAATACTCCATTAGTAGTGTAGCGCTTGACACAGTCACGTCGATTAAAAATTTGGGCGTAACATTGCAGAGCAATAAGAAGTGGGACAAGCAATTAATGGCAGTTGTGGGGAAGGCGGATAGTCGTTTTCGATTCATTGGTAGAATTTTGGGAAGATGTGGTTCATCTGTAAAGGAGACAGCTTATAAAACACTAATACGACCTATCCTTGAGTACTGCTCGAGCGTTTGGGATCCCTATGAGGTCGGATTGAGGGAGGACATAGAAACAAATCAGAGGCGGGCTGCTAGATTTGTTACTGGTAGGTTTGATCATCACGCGAGTGTTACGGAAATGCTTCAGGAACTCGGGTGGGAGTATCTAGAGGAAAGGAGGCGTTCTTTTCATGAATCGCTACTGAGGAAATTTAGAGAACTAGCATTTGAGGCGGCCTGCTGTACAATTTTACTGCCGCCAACTTACACTTCGCGGAAAGACCACAGAGATAAGATAAGAGAGATTAGGGCTCGTACAGAGCCATATACGTAGTCATTTTTCCCTCGTTCTGTTTGGAAGTGGAACAGGGAGAGAAGATGCTATTTGTGGTACGAGGTACCCTCCGTCACGCACCGTATGGTGTATTGCGGAGTTATGTATGTAGATGTAGATGTAGGATGATGATAATAACGACGACGTATGATTATAGGCGCACCACACTTACGTCGGAAATGTTGCGGTGTAACGGAAGTTATCGGCAGTGGCATCAGGATTATAATCGCCCCAATGTGTGCAGGTTATAAGATGAGGTAATGCTCCAACAGCCATTAAGTTATTGATTACGAATTTCTTTCTTATTTGAATACATTGTTTAAGCATAAATGTTTGCTTGTGTTTGTTCCTTATCGTGTGGAAGAGTGCCGCAATGCACCGACGGCAACACCTTCGTCGCTGCCGCCAGAGACACACCACTAGGAAATCTATATGCACATATACAGATGGCGACAGTATCGCGTAAGGTAGGTATAACATGGCGGTGTACTGGTGGAGCTGTTCCACCCCTGATGTTATCCTCGCTTCCCCCAACCTCCTTGGTCGCATCACCATTGATGTCCTCGATCCCGTCGGTAGTGACCATCTCCCTGTCCTCCTCACCATCTCCTCCACCCATCCCGCCACTGCAGCCACCCATCCAGCTGCCCCTCCAAAGTCTGTCCATGACTACCACCGTGCCAATTGGGATGCCTACCGGGAATCCATTGCCTTACGGGTCGAAAGCCACCCCGTCACCTTTCACCAACCTGATGACATCACTCATGCCTCTTCCTTCCTTCAGAAGACCATCACTGACGCTGTGGAGGCTCATGTCCCTACCAAACTCATCCACCCTCACCACCCTACGCTTCCTCCACAGGCCGTCCTTCTTCTGCATGAATCCCGCAGGCTCTACCGCGCCTTCCTCCGCACTCGTGACCAGGATACTCTCACCCGCCATCGGCAATTACAGCAACATATCCGGAACCTCCTTACAGCAAAGAAACGCCGGGACTGGCGCCAGACATGCACACACCTCAATTCCACCCTCCATGTCAACTCCTCCAAGTACTGGTCAGCCGTCCACCACCTTACTGGTAGCCATCCCACCCCACATTACCCCATCCTCCATGACGATGACCCTTTCCTGACAACCCCAGTAGGGCTAACCATTTTGCTTCCCACCTATCTGAGGTCTTCTCCATTCCTGACGATCCCCATTTTGATTACTCCCATTTCCCCACCGTCCTTGACCGCACTGACACCTCTGTCCCCCCGCTCGCACCTAGCATCCAGTAGTTGGATTGGTTACCCCCTTCAGACATCAACACTGCCATCACCGCACAAGACATCACACTCGTCCTCCGCTCCAAACGCAACACTGCCCCTGGTCATGATGGCGTCACCTACCGCCACCTCAAGGAATCCCCTCCATCCTTCCTGTCTGTCCTTACTACCCTGTACAATGTCCTCTCCACTGGATTTTACCCCAACCTGTGGAAGACTTCCCATTTCTTGCTGTTCCCTAAACCTAACAAACCTCCCTCTGATACCTCTTCCTATCGTCAAATCTGCCTCACCTCCGTATTCAGTAAGGTTTTCGAGGCCATCCTCTCTTGCCGTATTCACCACCACCTTAACCAGCACCGCCTCCTTCCTATTACCCCATGTGGCTTCCAGCCTTCCTTCTCCCCCGACGACCAGCTCCTTAACCTTACCAATCTTCTTTCCCTCCAACTTAACTCCCATCGCTCCGCTATCTTTGTTTCCCTTGATCTCCAGAACGCCTATGACCGTGTCTGGCATCCTGGGCTCGTCTTCAAACTCCATACCTATGCTCTCCCCATCAACTTTGTCCATCTTATCGCTTCCTTCCTCTCCCATCGTCCCTCCTATGTGACCATACACAATTCCAACTCCCGTACTCTCTATCCCTCTGCCGGCATGCCCAAAGGTTCTGTCCTTTCTCCTCTCCTCTGTCTCCTGTACACTGCTGACATGCCCAAACCTCCCCCTCCTGTTCATATTCTCCAGTTCGCTGATGACACTGCCTTCCTAGCCCTTTATCCTACCCTTCAACGGTCCCAATGTAACCTCCAAACCCACCTTGACCACCGCTTGGTGCAATCAGTGGTTCCTCCATGTTAATCCCTCCAAGACCCAGGCGATCATCATAGGCTGCACCACCCACTCCTTCCGCCTCCGTGATTTCTACCTCACCATTTATGGCCGTCCCATCCACCTCACTCCTACCCTCAAGTACCTTCGCCTCACACTCGACCGCCACCTCACCTGGACTCCCCATCTCCTTACCATCCAAAATAAAGCTCACAACTGCCTCCGCCTCCTGAAACTATTGTCCGGCCGGACGTGGGGTCTGCATCCTTCCACCATCCTCCACCTACAAATCCTTGATCATGCTTATCCTCTGTTATGCCAGCGTAGCTTGGATTACCACCTGTCCCCGGTTCTATAATGCCCTCCAAGTCCTCAAACGCCATGCGCTCCGCCTCGCCTTCCGCATCCGCCTTCCATCCCCCACGCGCATCCTATACAACCACATCCCCTTCCCCCACCTTCTCCTTTTCCTTGAACACATCTGCACACTATATATTGTCCACCACCTTGATCCCCCTCACCCCCCCCCCCCCCCGCTGTCTCCCTTTCTCTCCACCCCCCACCAGTTGCCGTGCCTTTACCGTTGTGTCCCACCCTCTCTCCATCTCCAAACCCTTCATCTCCTTTCCCAAAGCAACTTCCACCGTCTACCCCTCCCGGATGGTGAGCTTCGCCCTGACATCTACCCTTCCTACCAACTCAAACCCCATCCTCCTGCCTCCTCCTCAGGGCACCCTCTCCTCCCCCTCCCTCCTCCTGAGTGGCTTCCTCCTCCTACTCCCCCTCCATCTCTAGTGCCTCCTTTCAGTGTCTCTGCACTCCCTCCTGCCCTGTCTTCCCTCTTCATCTCCCACCCCACATGTCTTCCAGCTCTTCGTGTACCCTCTGTTGCCCCTCCTCTCTTCATCCCGCCTCTTCCCCTGCTGCCCCTTTTCCATCCATTCTGCCCTTTCCCCCAGCAGGTCCCGCCTGGCAGTTTTATTCTTCGTCGTATGTGCTCTGAGTGGGTTTTAAGTGTGTTGTTCTGGAGTGTTTTTACTACTGTGGCCGACTTGTAACGTGTGCATGTCCATTCAGTGCCTTCTCTGAGTTTTGAAGAATCGCCAACTGTGTTTTTTAACTTTCTGGTGACTTTTCTTTTAACTATCCTCCATGAATGTCTCTGTGTTATATTTTTTACCTCCATTTTCTCCCGTTATTCTGTTTTAAGTTCCCCTTTATCGCCTTATGCATGTAACATTTTTTCTTATTTAAGTTGTCATGCCACTCGGCTGAAGAGCGGCGGATTGTGCCGCTGCCAGCCCTCCCCTGCTCATATGGGGCAGGGGAATGAAATCACAATAAAGAAAAAAAAGGGGAGCTGTGATTTCTTCTCAGGTGATTCTTGTGAAAAGGTTTGTGACGTGATTATAGCAGCATGACGGGAATTAATGGACTTCGAATGCGGAGTGGTAGCCAGATGCATGGGACATTCCCTTTCGGAAAGCGCTAGGTAATTCAGTATACCCACAGCGTCAATAGTGTGCTGAGCATATTGTGTCTCACTGTTTAGAAGCACAAAACCTGTGCGTGTTTTCATCTCGTTACTAAATGTAAATAAGTAGGAGACCGAGTTGATAGGAATTGAAGGAGTCCAGGTTGCAATAATGTGCGGTACGGCACACTGTTAGAGAGAAGGATTATTATCCAAGAAACACATAGTACAATGAAAATTACTTATCTTCAGTAGATTTTAGGAGTGCAGCTATGGCTATAACTAACCCAACTTATTCTCAGGGACTAAGCCTGATGGGCCCTCCTCAGAGAATCAATGCAAACAGAACTGACTAAGGGCCGATTATGAAAGTGCGTCTGCCTAGGTTGAAATCTAGCTAAGAAGTGAACGAGGCACACTCCAGTTCCGTCGAGCTGAACAGCCCACTAGAGTGTGCTGTGCTCGGCAGACGACGGGCTGCCAACCTTGTGTTGGTGCGTGTTGTACTAGTATCTGTGGCAATGATACCACAGAGAATACAAAATTTCTGGTATTACCTCTCGCCACGTAAAATGCACTGGCCGACGGCCCTCACTTAAAGACCGAGAGCAACGGCGTCTGTGCAGAGGTATCAGTGGTAGCAGACACGCAACAGTGCGTGAAATAAGAGCAAACAGTAATGTCGGACGACGAAGAACGTACCCCTTAAGACAGTGCGGCGAAATCTGGCGTTAACGGCCTATGGCAACAAACGAATACGAGAGAGTCTTCACTATCAGCACCACATTGCCTACAGTGCCTCTCCTGGGCTCTTGACTATATCGGTTGGACCCTAAACGACTGGAAAATTGTGGCCTGTTCAAATGATTCCCTATTTCAATTGCAAAGATCTGACAGTAGGGTTAGAATGTGGCGTAGACCCCTCGAAGCCACGGACCCATGTCAAATGAGGCACCGTACCAGTTGGTGGTAGCTCCATGGTGGTAGGCTGTGTTTACATAGAACTGAACCGATCATTGGCTGAAAATGGTTATGGTCGGCTACTTTGAGATTATGTGCAGCCATTAAAGGAGTTCATGTTCCCAAACAACGATAGAACTTTTATGGATGACATTACGTCATATCACTGGGCTACAATTGCTCGCGATAGGTTTGAGGAAGGTTATAGAGAATTCCAGCGAATGATTTTGCCTCCAAGGTCGCACAGCATGAATCCCATAGGACAGCTATGAAACGTAATCGAGAGGTCAGTCCCTGCACAAAATACTGCACCGGCAACAGTTTTGCAGTTATGGACGGCTATAGAGGTAACATGGCACGATATTTGAGCAGGGGACTTACAGCGACTTGTTGAGTCCATGCCACGTCGGCTTGCACTACACCGAGCTAAAGGAGGTCCGACTAGATATTAAGAGGTATCCCGTTGTAACACCTATTTTTGGCCGTAGCGTTGAATGTAAAACATGTGGTGAAGTCCGCAGATATGGAAATAGGCTGGCAGAGTGGAAATGGTGTTATTGGCGCGCAAGTGGAAACTTGTACTTTGTGACGGGTAAGGAGTCTGGGCTGAGCAGTGCTGTGGTAAACATCTCGTTAGCAGTAGCAGATAATTGTGGCTCATATTCCTGGAGTTTTGAGGCCATAAGAGCTTAAGGGCAGTATTTATGGGCCTCAGATGCTGAATTTGGTGATACCATTATCATGGCATGGTTTTTGGCCCTACAAAAATAATTCTGACGCCAAGAAGATATGTAACAGGGCGAGGCCAACAGTATTGCTGTGACTGCATCGTCGCCAGATTATAGCCATTGAAAATTACGTCACCAGTGCCACCAGCCTTCCATTAAATTGTTTATATTTGGCACTCTGTAAATGGAGCAGGTATTTGTCAGATTTGGTTGATTTTATAATAATAATTGTGGTGTTGGTAAAAACTCTATCTTACATCCGTGATTATCCCAAATCACAAACCTGGACAGGAATTTTATCCTAGTGTGTTTAATTCCGAGTGTCCTAATTTATTATTAGAAAGTAGTTGCACTTGAATTTAATGTTGTGTTGCCATTTGCACAGCCAGTTATATCTTTTGAACAAGTCGAAAGACTGCTTATGAAAGCACATTAGTTATTTAAACAGTTATAGTTTGTTGTGCTTTACTTAATTAATAACGTATAAGAGTACTTATCATTTCTCAAACATACTAGTGTAGTTTTGTTAATGAGCATTGTCCTTCAGATCACGAAAGTTTAAGGTCCCACATGTACTAGGCTAGTTAGTTAATGAAGCAATGAAAAGGTTCCTTCAGAGCCAGTATAGCTAGGTTTTCATACTGTTTAGTTGTGTCAAACAAAGTTTAAGAAAGAATTATTTACTGTGTTATCTATTCTAACGCAAGCTGGTTAATGCACAGACATAGATACCCTGTACTAAGCAATGAAGTTATAGATTATGATCATTAGCAGACCCCCTGATTTAAATTCAGAATCATTTCAATCTTTTCCCTGTTCAGTATTGACACTAGTTTCACGTGTATCGGTAATTGGTTTTATAAACTGCTGCACCTAGTTCATTTAAGGTGCGTGTTGTTGAGATGCATTTCTTGGCGTTTACTATCTCATTGGCCATTTGTCTGTTAGTAGCACATTTATCGGCAAGGCTAGGTTACTGTGTTGTAGTATGATCAGATATAAGGAATGAGTTTAGTGTGTGTGTCAAGGAAAGTTAGGTTAGCCTTATCACTGCCTTCTGCTTTATCATTTTGCTTGACACAAGAATGCCTAATTAGGCTGGCGACAGGTTTTAATATGTAACGTTACAACTTGGTTTTGTACTGGGAGAACGTCTGTTCCAGACCCACCGTTTACTATTTGTTATACTCTGCTGGGGTGTTTGGGAAAAGAATCCAAGTTTGATTGTTCTGTTTCCATTAGTTTCAAATAGTTCAAATGGCTCTAAGCACTATGGGACTTAACATCTGAGGTCATCAGTCCCCTAGAACTTAGAACTATTTAAATCTAACTAATCTAAGGACATTACACACATCCATGCCCGAGGCAGGATTCGAACGTGCGACCGTAGCAGTCACGCGGTTCCGGACTGAAGCGCCTAGAGCCGCTCGACCACAGCGGCCGTCTTTCTATTAGGTTATCTCACGGTCACAACTACTTAATAATTCCTCACAGAGATCTAATGTTAACATCGATTGCCGTTTAAGGCGGTCAGTGGCACCGTTACACCATGAATTTTGTTACTCAGTATAAGCCGACCACTAGGACACGGTAGCCGATGGCCATTGTGCAGAAGATTCTGCCAAAAACTGTTACCACTCTCTGCCCTCAGCTGAATTACTTACGAAAAATACTGTAATTCAATAGTAAATGAATATCGTTGTGTTAATTGACTAACATGTAATGAGATTATGTACCAGTAGGCTGGGTGCAATCTTACTGTCAATATCTGTTAGGGGCTTCTGTGTAACTGCAGCGCTTAAATAAAGACCACAAGAAGCGAAAACTATTTATCCCAATTCTCATTCCAGCAACATACTGAGATTATTCATTTTGCTACAGGTGACCGGAAACTTCCTGTTTTAACTGATGCTAAGTACAGAAAGAAAAAATAGTTCGAGATGAGGTATTTACGAAAATCTGGCAACAGATCATTTACGATTCTGGGGCTACCAATTCCAGAGATATATTATGTGATCAAATGTATCCAGACACCACGCTAAGGATGACTTACAAATTCGTGGCGCCCTCTATCGATAATGCTGGCATTCAATATGGTGATGGTCCACACTTAGCACTGATCACAGCTTCTACTCTTGCAGGCATACGTTCAATCAGGTGCTGGAAGGTTTCTTGATGAATCGCAGCCCATTCTTCACGGAGTGCTGCACTGAGGAGAGGTATCGATGTCTGATTGTGAAGCATGGCGCGAAATCGACGTTCCAAAACATCCCAAAGGTGTTCTATAGGATTCAGGTCCGGACTCTGTGGAGGCCAGCCCATTACAGGGATGTTAATGTCGTGTAACCACTCCGCCACAGGCCGTGCACTATGAACATTTGCTCGATCGTGCTGAAAGATGCAATCGTCAGCCCCGAATTTCTCTTCAACAGTGGGAAGAGAGAAGGTGCTTAAAACATCCATGCAGGCCTGTGCTGTGATAGGGGGTGCAAGCCCCTCCATGAAAAACACCACCACACCATAACACCACCGCCTCTGAATTTTCCTGATGGCACTACACATGCTGGCAGATTATGTTCACCGGGAATTCGCCATACCCACACCCCGCCTACTTTTCTTTAAAGACTGCTGATGTGCAGGCTCCGTTTCGCAATAAATTTTGAAGAATCCTCTTCAAACATTTTCTTAGAATACTGGCTCTAATTCACAAGAAAATTGGAGGGAATCCTCTCCAGACATTTTTTACTGAGTCAACATTGCCCTTGTCGAGATAATACAGTCAAATGTTGATGTTTAAAAAAACCGGTTTTTGAATGCGTAATTTTTAGAAAGAAATTTAACACAGAACACCTACTACGCTTCTAAAGAGAGATACACTGGAAGTTTATACAGTCTGGAAACAACTTCAAATGGTTCAAATGGCTCTGAGCACTATGGGACTTAACTTCTGAAGTCATCATTCCCCTAGAAGTTAGAACTACTTAAAACTAACTAACCTAATGACATCACACGCATTCATGCCCGAGGCAGGTTCTAACCTGAAACCGTGGCGGTCGCGCAGTTCCAGATGTAGCGCCTAGAACCGCTCGGCCACCTCGGCCGGCGGGAAATAAGTCTTAGCAAAAACTTGTGGGAAGAAGACTCAACTTTTTTGTTTCTAGTGTAATCTTGCTGAGGTCTATCTTTTTCATTACGCTTAGTGTGACGCCATTCCACTGACAAGTTTAGACTCTGGGGTCATGTGAAAAACCCAAGGCTCATCCCCTTTGACAATTTCTCTAAAATTTGATCGCCTTCCTAATGATAAATTAGACGTCATTCCTTCCATATTCCATTTCTCAGTAAGAAATCTGATAACCAAACGTGGGTATAATTTGCAAAACTGCAGCTTTACAGAGGCCACTTTGTGCAAAGTTCTATGCACATTCGGAAATTCCATTGTTAAAGTTCATCTTGTGAATTGACAGTCTTCAAGAATCTTTTTGCCCAAGGCTTCGATAAAGTCTTCTGAAATCACTGATGGTCGGCCTGATCGCGGTCAATCATGGTTGTTTCCCGTCCGTCTTTGAAACCTTGCACCAAATAATGCAATTATCTGTCACACATCGCATTGGGGGAATACAGTTCATTTATCTGTCTATGAAATTCCGCTGCTGTATCATTCCTTGCTGTCTGAAGCCGAATCAATATTCACAATCACCTGGCTGATCATTTGTTTAAACTGCTATTAAATGACTGTAAGCCACACACTGCAACCGTACCACTGCGAAAGGCGTCGTTTGACGAGCACGACACGCTGGAAGTCGTTGCGACTGCGAGTTTCGTTGTTCGCGCGACGTTGCAGTAGCTATACCGATTCAGATCTTACATTTCCAAGAACTCTCCTGTATTACGGAGGTAAATATTTATAACCCTCAAATACCCATCTGGTGTTAGAATACTGCTTAAGGCCCAGCAACACCTAATGCCTAACGCTGTGAGCAGTGCTATATAATGAGACGTTTGCTTGTTATGATTGAGGACAGCAGTTGTCAACATGTCTCTCTCAATTAGACTGGACAGAAGAGTAGTCTTAAGAGTCAGGTGTTGAAATATTCGAAGGAAATCTAGCCTTGCTGCAAAAGTGGTGAACAGAAGCCCATGGCTCTTGCTTTGAAATTGGATTACAAACACTCTCGACCGCAAAAACCTTTTTTCGAGATCTTCATGTTGTATAGCTGCAATCTGCACAGACGTTGACGCCACATTGACGCGACGGTCTGTTACAAATCGGTTACTTCTAGGACAGCTTCGAGCTAGACGCTGTGTAATGTGCATTCCACTGATCCAAACGGCCGCCACTTGCCAATTCAGTTGTGTCAAATGAGAACTCATTGGAGGGCAGGGTGGAAGTCTGTCGTGTTTTCCGATGAAACCTGGTTCCGCCTCGGTGCCAGTGATGACCTTCATTTGGTTGTAAGTAGGCCAGTTGAGGGCCTGCAACCAACTTGCACGTTAGACACAATGGACCTACATCTGGAGCTTTGGTCTAGGTTACGATTTCTAACAGCAGTCCAGGGGCAGTTTTCCAGCAGGGTAACGTTCTCACACATACTGCTTTTGTAACCTAACATGCTCTACAGAGTGTCAATATGTTGTCTTGGCCTTTTTGATCAGTAGATCTTTCTCCAGTCCATCATATATGGGACGTCATAGGATAACAATTCCAACGTCATCCACAAACAGCATTAACAGTCGCTGTATTGACTGACCAAGTGCAATAGGCATTGAACGCCATCTCACAAACTGATATCCAGCTCCCGCACAACAGAACGCATGCAACTTTGCATGCTTGCATTCAGCGTTCTGAAGGTTACACCGGTTATTGTAGTGCCAGAATTTCACATTTTCAATGGCTTATCTCGCGTTTAGAGAATCATATGATCTTGCAATGTTAACAACAAAAGTATGCTAGCGAGACAAATGTATTCCCGGGATTTCATTACTCTACATTAATTTTTGTTGGTGTTGCGATTTTTATTTCAGTCAGTGTATTACCCATTTTTCGAAATTAGACCCCATAAAACGAGTTACACAGCACTAGATCTTAAAAATTCTCGAGGCTACCAGTGGTGATAAGCAAACTTATCTCGCCTAAAGAAAATTCCAACATAGGTAATAAGTATATGCACGTTCTTGAGGCTGCATTAGATAGAACTGTTGGATCATTATTGAGAGATGATGATGACGTGCATATCGGCATGGGAAAGAAGGCAATTCTAACTGTTTCTAAAAAATTTTACCGTGTTTTATCAGAGGACTGGAAGGCAATGCAGCCCAATAAGCAAGCAGTTTAACCCGCTTCTCAGAGATTAGGGCAGCCATGCCAAAAGGAGACAGATGAAGACGCTATGAAAGCAGAAGGTGGAGAAGAAGAAGAAGATGAAGAAGAAGAAGATGAGGAGGAGGAGGAATTATGAAGATGAAGATTACACTGGAAAAGAAGAAGAATAAGATGAAGGCATTCACAATAGCAAGGAATTCTCCAAAAAAATTGCCAGATCATTTCGATGCGTATAAATTGATGGAGCTATTAGTTTTCTTGCTGGCTTCGAATGCAATGAAATAATATCTACTGAGGAAGACTTTCGTGAAGCATTTATTATTGCCAAGAGTTTATGGTGTCTGATGAAAGTACAGCTATTCAAGAATAGATTCGGAAGTACTCTACATCATTATTGATTTCTCGATGGGACAGAAGCAACAAAAAATATTGGAGTCTGTACTGCTGAGTGTGGAGCGAGTCAAGCAAACGTGTGCGCTCTATTTGACACTCTGCCAGATAACAGATGCGCATAATCTTTTCACTTGCCAAGACGCCGCCGACCTCCTGTCACTGCTGAGGCACCAGCTCCTGAATCTTTATGGGTGGGGGGGGGGAGGGGGGAGGGCGGTGACTCCAGGGCCCTGCAGCTGAGAAACACCAGGCATTTATAATTGATGCTGAACCGCTGGAGAGCAATCATCGCAGACTCTGTCTTCGCAAAAGGTATAAGTACAGCAGTCGCTGCTGCTCGTAAGAATCTATCCATTTTGCTTATCAATTACTTGCAGTAAAATATGAAATCAGGGATTCCATGTTAAAAAACCTGAAGGGTCTGCGGAGTGATGTACTCACAGTGAGACTATCGGCATTGTAGAAGAAGCAGTGCCTTGCGATATTGAGAGCAAAACGCTTTACCACAAAATTTGGAGCAACGGTATTCATTCATCTGATGGATTGCAAGAGATACCTACCGTCAAGATTCTCGACCATCGGTCTCACTAAACTCGAAATCCTCAACGGAGATAAATTGTACGTAGCATATTGTGGAAGATAGAGTAACGCAGACAAAGACCATTTTGAAATTATTGAAATGTATTTGTTTGTACGTATATATTCTTAGTCTCTATTCACAATGTATATGACAGTGCTGGAATAACAGATGTTAATATTGTACCTCCGAAGGAAGCCTGTTGTTGTGAAGCCCTGCTTTATTCGCAAGAGTGTTTAACTCTCATATACTCGGTGGTTATAATTACAAATGTAGCTACAGACAGAGGTCCAGTGTGGGCTTTAATTCTGGTATAATAGCGAAACTTGATAGATATTCTAATACGTTTATGTGGAATCGAATTCTACTAGAGAAAAGCTAGCTTCAATTTTGGCCACCAGATGCAAATCTAGTGCTGTACAGCATCTCGTCAGCGTCTCTGGTGCAGATATTGAACAAACTGTATAAGAGGTGGTTAATAATAAAATCAACACGGTGCGTTTTTCACTTGTTTGACCATTTCAGTCAGTGTCGCGATCCTAATAAAGAACTTACGGAAACATTTCTGTACCTCTTTCTTGCACTCACAGCGCCAGAGTTGCACCTGGTATCCAAAAGTGGAACAAATTTTTTTTTCCAACATAAATTGGTTCCACAATCAGAGCATTAGAATATCTACCATTTGTCACTCCCATACGATAAGTAGAGCCCACACGGGACCTCTATGAGTCACTGCCCTTGAATAATAACCACCTGGTACAAAGTTGTTGGAGATACAAAAGCTTTTGCAGAAGTAAATGAGCGAATAGTATTATTGCTGCACTGTAGGTGCTTTATTGATTCCGAACACTTTGTTGTATTTCAAGTGTACGATAGTACGAGTATATTTCCTACACAGAACTGTTGCCATTCATGTTTCAGAAGCTGGTCGATTGTTACATTACAGATATAGTATTCATAATGTACACAGATTACCCGTAATACCGTTTGATTTCGTTAAGGTAGATTTAACCGTGAAATCTATGTTGTGTAACGGTGTTATTTCCGATAGCTACT
The DNA here is from genome assembly GCF_023864345.2 of Schistocerca serialis cubense. Lineage (NCBI taxonomy): Eukaryota > Metazoa > Arthropoda > Insecta > Orthoptera > Acrididae > Schistocerca > Schistocerca serialis. Next base: position 152,996,667 of record NC_064640.1, read on the forward strand.
CAAAATGTGAGAAGCTACTGTTTGCAGTAGGCGACGCCGCAAAAAGCGTTGAGGATGATGTTGAATGTGTATTACATTTATATAGTTCCACTGAGTGTGATACTATAAAATTTAATAGTTCTCTGTGGAAATTTTTATATATTAAAATAATATTACTCTTTATTTTCCCTTTTCTTGCTAAGTAATATATTAAAATAAGAAGGTAATTCTGACACAATTGTGTGTGAGACAAGAAATGATTACTGGACAACACAGGTGTGAACAATATTTTTGATGTAAGAGCTAATGATATATGTGTATACATAAATGATGCATAACATTTTGACTTTGGGATCGCTGATTCAGTATTATGCCAAAGGTATGTACGTACATAACTTTGATAAAGTCATCAGTTTCACACTATGTCAGAGGTATGTGTGTATGTAAATAATGTAACATGCCACCATATTATGAAAGAATTATTGCAGATCTTTAGCTTTCAAGTGAAGGTTGCGTAATCTCTATTACATACCTTGCGCCATTTTTACACATCGTTTCAATGACATGCTCTGATTGTTTGGAAAAAGAGGAGGGGGAGCATTCAATTCGTCAGTTTCCTTCTTCTCTTGCATTTGTTGTTGATAAGGAAGGGGAAGGGGCATAAGTTGACGTCTGCATTTGAAGTAACGTAATGTGACACCATTTCTCTATTACACTCCGTTTGGTTGCTGTGTGAATGGGGTGTAAGGCACACAGTTGGTCTTGGGATGTTTATTACTGTACTATTATTGGAGTAAGGAGGAGGGAAAGGGATGGAGAGACGGTTTTATAAGCTTCCCAGGTTATTTCCAATTTCTCATGGTATTTCCTAACACTACACTTCGAAGAGGATAAAGGAAAGGGGGTATAATAGCACAAAACTGTATTCTGGTTCCATATAAGGAGGAAAGCTTTTTGTATTAACAGAATTTGGCTATTTCTTCCAACTTCGATTTTCAGTACCGCACTATCACTGGTGGGAGGTAAGGAATACTGCACTGGAGATAGGGGATATTGTGGAAGGTTTTTAAATGTCGCACCAACGCAATTGCACTATTTCCGCCATATTACATTTTTTTAATACTGCATTACGGTTACCTGGAGATAAGAGGGCAACAGCTTTCCACTGATAACAGAGATTTCATGGACAACGGCAACGACGTCAGTGATAACTCTACTGATAAGGATGATTAGGTCACTAGGTCAGTCACCTATGTCACACGACGTAAAAACTGAAAACAAGGAACCGAGAGACGACAAACGTTGCAATGATGCTCAAGTACTAAAATATAGTTTCGCCTATATCCGCTTGAGATTTTCCAACATCTGTAAAAAGTTTCATTTTGTGATTGACAGCTACACCATTCGAGAGGTGCAGATATATTTTCAAGGAATTAAGGTTGGTAACACAAGAAAATGGCACTCCCATTACCATGACTGTGTTTTGTGCGATATACTTGGGATCTGATCGTACATTTGAAGGATTTGTTATCCGAAGTTCTCGAACTTCTGTCGCATACGATGCACTTAGCATCAGTTGCGTTTTCTTTAATATGTTGTCATACATTACTTTCAGGGTCAATGCTTCACTACACTGGCTTAATAGCTAACATATAATTAGCGAAATATGTCACTTCCATGAAACGCGGACAAAACATTCAGTCACGCTACACCACGTGAATTTGACTGAAATGCCAGAATCTATAGATGTAAACACATAACTGCATTCAGAGAGATAGGTTTAGTCAAAGACTTAGTACGTTTGAGGGACAGAGGATTTATCAAATGGCTCTGAGCACTATGGGACTCAACTGCTGAGGTCATTATTCCCCTAGAACTTAGAACTAGTTAAACCTAACTAACCTAAGGACATCACAAACATCCATGCCCGAGGCAGGATTCGAACCTGCGACCGTAGCGGTCTTGCGGTTCCTGACTGCAGCGCCTTTAACCGCACGGCCACTTCGGCCGGCGAGGATTTATCAACAGGACAGTTTCGGTTACGTTGGGAGACAAGGCAACCTACTAGTTTCTATACAGTGAGATGCACATTTATATATACCGGGTGATCAAAAGTCAGTATAAATTTGAAAACTGAATGAATCACAGAATAATGTAGATAGAGAGGTGCAAATTGACACACATGCTTGGAATAACATGGGGTTTTATTAGAACCAAAAAATACTAAAGTTCAAAAAATGTCCGACAGATGGCGCTTCATCTGATCAGAATAGCAATAACTAGCATAACAAAGTAAGACAAAGCAAAGATGATGTTCTTTACAGGAAATGCTCAATATGTCCACCACCATTCCTCAGCCATAGCTGTAGTCGAGGAATAATGTTGTGAACAGCACTGTAAAGCATGTCCGGAGTTATGGTGAGGCATTGGCGTCGGATGTTGTCTTTCAGCATCCCTAGAGATGTCGGTCATTCACGATACACTTGCGACTTCAGGAAACCCAAAAGCCAATAATCGCACGGAGTGAGGTCTGGGGATCTGGGATGCCAAGCATGACGAAAGTGGCGGCTGAACACACGATCATCACCAAACGACGCGCGCCAGAGATCTTTCACGCGTCTAGCAGTATGAGGTGGAGCGCCATCCTGCATAAACATCGTACGTCCCAGCAGGTGTTTATCAGCCAGGCTGGGGATGATGCGATTCTGTAACACATCGGCGTACCTCTCACCCGTCACGGTAGCAGTTACAAAACCAGAATCACACATTTCATCGAAGAAAAAAGGCCCGATAACGGTAGATGTAGTAAATCCGACCCATACCGTGACTTTCTCGTCGTGCAATGGAGTTTCCACGACAGTTCTAGGATTTTCGGTAACTCAGATTCTGCAGTTGAGTGCGTTGGCAGACTCTCGGAGCGTGAAATGAGCTTCGTCGGTTCACAACACGTTACTCAACCAATCGTCATCTTCCACCATATTTTGAAACGCCCACACCGCAATTGCCCTCCGCTTCACTAAATAACTAGGTAAGAGTTCATGGTGCCGATGGATTTTGCACTTCTAGCATCGGAGGGTACGCCTAAATAACAACCAAACAGTAGTGTATGGAATGCCGGTGCGACGTGAGACTGCACGAGCGCTGACTTCCCCGTACATAGACGAACCCGCTATAGTCTCCATTTCTTCCTGAACTGTCTCAGCAGCATTACGCCTTGTGCTCGGTCGGCCACTACGGAGTCTATCGTCTAAACAACCCGTGGCTTCGAATTTTGAAATCATTCTCGCCACAGCTGCATTTGTCAACGGACCTTTACCCATTCGAATCCCCTTCCTATGGCGATAGGATCGTAACGCTGAAATAGCCCATTCCCCATTCTGATAATACAGCTTCACTAAAAGCGCCTTTTCAGGTAACGTAAACATGCGGCGACTGCTGGCGCATCTGATTCTCTCTCATTACAGCTCCCCTTACACACGATTGTCATGCGCAGTCACTGACGTTTTGCTCTCCAGCCCCATCTGTCGGTCATTTTGTGAACTTTGTTTTTTTTTTTTTGGCTCTAATTAAACCCCGTGTCATTCCAAGCATGTGTGTCCGTTTGTAATTCTCTATCAACATTATTCCGTGATTTATTCAGTTTTCAAATTTATACTGACTTTTTGATCGCCAGGTGTATACAGGGTGTTACAAAAAGGTACGGCCAACCTTTCAGGAAATTCCTCACACACAAATAAAGAAATGATTTTATGTGGACATGTGTCCGGAAACGCTTAATTTCCTTGTTAGAGCTCATTTTAGTTTCGTCCACCTACGCTCAATGGAGCACGTTATTATGATTTCATACGGGATACACTACCTGTGCTGCTAGAACATGTGCCTTTACAAGTACGACACAACATGTGGTTCATGCACGATGGAGCTCCTGGACATTTCAGTCGAAGTGTTCGTACGCTTCCCAACAACAGATTCGGTGACCGATGGATTGGTAGAGGCGGACCAATTCCATGGCCTCCACGCTGTCCTGGCCTCTTTCATTAATGGGGCATTTGAAAGCTCTTGTCTACGCAACCCCGGTACCAAATGTAGAGACTCTTCGTGCTCGTATTGTGGACGGCTGTGATACAATACGCCATTCTCCAGGGCTGCATCAGCGCATCAGCGATTCCATGCGACGGAGGGTGGATGCATGTATCCTCGCTAACGGAGGACATTTTGAACATTTCCTGTAACAAAGTGTTTGAAGTCACGCTGGTACGTTCTGTTGCTGTGTGTTTCCATTCCATGATTAAAGTGATTTGAAGAGAGGTAATAAAATGAGCTCTAACATGGAAAGTAAGCGTTTCCGGATACATGTCTACGCAACATATTATCTTTCTTCGTGTGTGAGGAATGTTTCCTGAAAGTTTGGCCGTAACTTTTTGTAACGCCCTGTATAGGGTGGTCCATTGATAGTGACTGGGCCAAGTATCTCATGAAACAAGCATCAAACGAAAAAACTACAAAGAACGAAACTCGTCTAGCTTGAAGGAGGAAACCAGATGGGGCTATGGTTGGCCCGTTAGATGGCGCTGTCATAGGTCAGACGGACACCAACTACGTTTTTTTAAATAGGAACCCACATTTTTATTACATATTCGTGTAGTACGTAAAGAAATATGAATGTTTTACTAGGACCACATTTTTCGCTTTGTGATAGATGGCGCTGTATTAGTCACAAACGTATAAGTACGTGGTATCACCAAACATGACGCCAGTGCGTACGGTATTTGCTTCGTGATACACTATCAGTGTCAAAAATGGACCGTTTACCATTTGCGGAAAAGATCGATGTCGTGTTGATTTATGGCTATTGTGATCAACATGCCCAACGGGCGTGTGCTATGAATGCTGCTCGGTATCTTGAACAACATCATCCAAGTGTCCGGACAGTTTGCTGGATAGTTGCGTTATTTAAGGAAACAGGAAGTGTTCAGCCACTTGTGAAACGTCAACCTCGACCTGCAACAAATGATGATGCCCAAGTAGGTGTTTTAGCTGCTGTCGCGGCTTATCCGCACATCAGTAGCAGACAAACTGCGCGAGAATCGGGAATCTCAAAACGTCGGTGTTGAGAATGCTACATCAACATCCACTGCACTCGTACCGTATTTCTATGCACCAGGAATCGCATGGCGACGACTTTGAACGTCGTGTACAGTTCTGCCACTGGGCACAAGAGAAATTACGGGGCGATGACAGATTTTTTGCATGAGCTCTATTTAGCGACGAAGCGTCTTTCACCAACAGCGGTAACGTAAACCGGCATAATATGCACTATTGGGCAACGGAAAATCCACGATGGCCGCAACAAGTGGAACATCAGCGAGCTTGGCGGGTAATGTATGGTGCAGCAGAATGGGAGGAAGGATAATCGGCCTCATTTTATCCATGGCAATGAAAATGATGCAATGTATGCTGATTTCCTACGTAATGTTCTACCGATTTTACTACAAGATGTTTTACTGCATGACAGAATGGCGATGTACTTGCAACATGATGGATGTCCGGCACATAGCTCGCATGCGGTTGAAGCGGTATTGAATAGCATATTTCATGACAGGTGGATTGGCCGCACGTTCACCGGATCTGACGGCCTCGGATATCTTTCTGTGGAGAAAGTTGAAGGATATTTGCTATCGTGATCCACCGACAACGCCTGACAACACGCGTCAGCGCACTGTCAATGAATGTGCGAACATTACGGAAGGCGAACTACTCGCTGTTGAGAGGAATGTCCTTACACGTATTGCCAAATGCATTGAGGTTGACGGACATCGTTTTGAGCATTTATTGCATTAATGTGGTATTTATAGGTAATCACGCTGTAATAGCATGCGTTCTCAGAAATGATAAGTTGACAAAAGTACATGTATCACACTGGAACAACCGAAATAAAATGTTCAAACGTACCTACGTTCTGTATTTTAATTTAAAAAACCTACCTGTTCATCTAAAATTGTGAGCCATAAGTTTGTGACTATTACAGCGCCATCAATCACAAAGCGAAAAAAGTGGTCCACCCAAAACATTCATGTTTCTTTACGTACTACACGAAAATGTAATAAAAATGGGGACTCCTATTTTAAAAAAACGTAGTTGATGACCGTTTGACCTATGGCAGCGCCATCTAGCGGGCGAACCATAGCGCCATCTGGTTTCCACCTTCAAGTTAGACAAGTTGCGTCCTTTGTAGTTTTTTCAAGAAAGTGGTTAAAATGGCTTTGAGCACTCTGGGACTTAACTTCTATGGTCATCAGTCCCCTAGAACTTAGAACTACTTAAACCTAACCAACCCAAGGACATCACACACATCCATGCCCGAGGCGGGATTCGAACCTGCGACCGTAGCGGTCGCGCGGTTCCAGACTGAAGCGCCTAGAACCTCTCGGCCACTCCGGATGTGGTAGTTTCTTCGTTTGAGGCTTATTTCGTGAGATATTTGGCCCGGTCACGATAAATGGACCACCCTGGATATATGTGTGTGTTTGTGAAATATTGAGACTGCCACTATGCCACGATTTAAAAGTAAACCTTAAAACTATAGTGCATCAGCTTATCTGTATCAAGATAATACGTGAGATATAAAAATATCTTTGGTAGGACGAGCAAAAAACAGAGATTTACCAGAAAAATTAAAAAATTGAGTGCAAAAATTAAGGACGAAAGTAAATATCGCATGACATAGCTCAGTGAAACTTGGGCCATACATAGAAAGAACTTCATCAGTGTAAGACAGAAGATAACTTAAAGAAATACGCAGTGACAGGAACAGATGACATTAAAGTCAATAATTACGCTGAAGGCGTTGTAGTTTATGATGGCCATCTGGACGTTACAAAAGGTGGGACGTGGTTCGTACTAGGGTGTGTGATCACCACGGAAAGTTCTGTGACGTTCTCCCATGCTAGCCACAATGTTGGTAATGAGTTCTTGTGGTAAAGCGCTCCATTCCTCGACTAGCGTGCTTAAAAGCTGCTGGATGGTCGCTGGTGCATGTGGACGTTCTGCAATACGTCCCCCCAATGCATCCCACACTAACTCTATGGGATTCAAGTTGAGGGATGGGGTCGCTCATTGTCATCCTTAAAAATGATTTGGAGGCCTGAGTGCGTTACGTTTTTCCACCTTTTCTCTTATGACCATATATAATGCACCCAGGAACACTGTCAAACAGGATGCGTAGTAGTATGGTGAGGCCTAATGTTGCATGGGCATACTGATCTTCAAATCGTTGAACATGGCACAGCCGGCCGCGGTGGCCTAGCGGTTCTAGGCGCTCAGTCCGGAACCGCGGGACTGCTACGGTCGCAGTTTCGAATCCTGCCTCGGGCATGGATGTGTGTGATGTCCTTAGGTTAGTTAGGTTTAAGTAGTTCTAAGTTCTAGGGGACTGATGACCACAGATGTTAAGTCCCATAGTGCTCAGAGCCATTTGAACCATTTGAACACGGCATACTCACCGTACAGGGTTATTGTGACATTGTAGTCCCTCTCGATGTGCGTCTTTGTAGGGCTGTTGTCGGACTTGCCGGCCGCGGTGGTCTAGCGGTTCTAGGCGCTCAGTCCGGAACCGCGCGACTGCTACGGTTGCGGGTTCGAATCCTGCCTCGGGCATGAATGTGTGTGATGTCCTTCGGTTAGTTAGGTTTAAGCAGTTCTAAGTTCTAGGGGACTGCTGGCCACAGATGTTAAGTCCCATAGTGCTCAGAGCCATTTGAACCATTTTTGTTGTGGACCCTGACTTAATTTTTACGGATCACAGTGCATCGAACAGAACAGGTGGAAGAGTTGTTCGAACGACGGGATATTCGGGGAACCGACTGCCCGTTCCCCAACTTAGATCGCTTCGAACAAGTGCGGGATGCACATCCACGTGCACCATAGACCATTCAGTAGTTGATAACCGCGCTAGTGGACGAATGAACCTCATTACCAGTAGGACTCCTAACTAACCTTGTGGTCCTTACGAGAGCAAGTTGCAGAGCATGCGTCACCGCCCGTGTTGATCATCACGCCACCTATTTGTAATTTACAGAGGAGCATCACGAATCACGGTGACTTCCGTGTAAGTAATGATCTTCGATAAAAGTGTCATTCCTACACCGTAGCAGTTGTTTCTGTGTATTGGTCCAAGTCTGACCGATCTATGTTACTCGGTAATGACACGTTATGTGAAAGTTACTTTCATCCTCACGTTTTGTAACCAATATAGAGCGTAGAAGTTTGAAAGCAATATCTGTCGAAGAAGTGACCGGTGTTGTCGACCATCGACAGTATATCTTTGAATGAATGTTACTATAAGAATTATTCGTTTAAATTTACGCAGAAATGTGTACAACACACTCACACACGCCTTCACATACAAAAGATAAAGGCTGTATTATTTGTGGGGTGATACAGTGAGTTCCACAAGAAAGTGTACGCCATAATTTTAAATGCAACGACTGCAGCAATATATCTGGTAGTGGTCTCGAATCTGTAATCAAGGCGCCTTTGCACAGTGTGTGAATAAACAGTGTGAGAGTTGAATGTTTTGTTTTGTCAGTTGCAGTTCAAAATGAGTGCGAATTATCTGAAGCGTCACGAGGCAGTGTTCCTTGTAAATCATCCAAAGGGGCCAAAGCTTTCATATAGAGCTGCTGCTAAAATTCCTAGAGAATCGAAGACATTCGTTGCGAAGTGGTTCAAACGATATTTACAGTTTGGAAACTTGGATTATTTACCGGAGAGAGGGCTAACGTGCCAAGTTATAATCGATAATGGCGGCGATTGGATTAACTATTAGGTAACTGTGCAATTAGTAATAACGAGTATTTTCATGGAAAACATATATTTATATTAATGTCTTTTATTTCATATAGAGGAAGATGTACACTTTCTTGTGGAACTTACTGTATATCATGTGATAAAGTAAAGTAAGAAAAGTATTCAACAAGGAAAATTAAAGAAAGCTACACCAACAACGTGTGACTGTATGACCACTAACGTGAAGAAGGATTAGCTAGGTACTCTGCAACTCATTGACAGTTTCATCGGGATATTCTGAGTCAATACAATAAGTTTAATTCTAAAATAAAATATGTTTCGTCGTCAGATAAAACAGAGTGTAGAAGGCATCTCCTCAGAATACGAAACTGCACACTAATACAATAGAATGAAATGAAAGAGGTGCCGTAAAACAGGGAAACTCTGTGACTGCGTTATTACTTTGTAATAACCAGCTTCTTATTCTTAAATGCTACATCTCGGGTCAACATTCACCGTACAGCTCTGCTGCAGTGCGATCTTTCATGGTGATGACATTAGTGATAGAAGCTACAGGTGCGTAAATTGCACTTGAGCAGGTCGCAAAGTATTTTATTTTTATGTGACAAAAATTATTTGTTGACTTCTTCGAAACTTACTACTACTGCTAATAACTTTGAATAGCTAACTTACTGAAAGTAAGTTTATATAACTAAGTTATATGTTCATAGCCTTCTGTATAAGAGCAAAATCTTACAAAAAATTTTCTTCAGCCATTGTCTTTAACTTCATGTCACACTTACGTCCTCCGCTAGGGTAGGGGCGGAGACATAGTAACGATTAATTTTGGACATTGCGAATATCTCATTACACATAAAATCTTCATTGCTATCAGAATTGAAGGATAAGGGTTAAAAAATTCCTTTTGTGTGGAAATTAGTGTCGCATTATATATTTGTATAAGGTTATGTTATACAAATTGCTCATGGTGTCACATATTTAGGCAGTTTTACGGAACTTAATGATTTTTCATTAGTAGCGGACCACAGTCATTTACAATTTTAGAGTGAAATTCCTGTCATTTCACTTTGTACAGTACTCTAACATTTTTATTGTTTATTTGTTTCATGCTACTGTGGTTTTATCGTAATAGCCCTCGTCAAGTGCAAAGGCGAGATGGCGTATAGTGTCTGACGTGTCTAAAAGGCATGTCATCATTGAAATACATTAAAAAAAAACATGACTCAATTATCCACTTCGGACAGAGAACGGAAACTGGTAGATATGATGTGCGAGTGCCGACCAACGAAGGACTACAACTGAGAAAACGTAGGATGATTTACGCAAGAGAAAGAGCTTGACAAATTGAGCAAGTCGGTAACGAAAAACATGTGTGTGAAATCTTATGGGACTTAACCGCTAAGGTCAACAGTTCCTAAGCTTACACACTACTTAACCTAAATTATCCTAAGGACAAACACACACACCCATGCCCGAGGGAGGGCTCGAACCTCCGCCGGGACCAGCCGTACAGTCCATGGCTGCAGCGCCTCAGACCGCTCGGCTAACCCCGCGCGGCCAAGTCGGTAACGTGTTGTTGGTCCACCCCTGGCTCTTCTGTAACTAGTTTTTCGGTTCAGCATTGATGGATAGAGTTTTGGGATGTTCTCCTGATGGATATCGTGCCACATTCTGCTCAACTGGCGCTCTAAAGCGTCCAAATCCCGAGCTTGTTGGAGGGACCTGCCCACAATGCTTCAAGAGTTTTCAAACCTAATCGTGCGTAGACGGGCATTGACTTGGTGAAATCTAAGTGTAAGGCGAAGATTGTTTTTCAGTGAATGGCAAAAAAAAAAAAAAAAAAACGGGGTGAAGAATAACGTTGACGTACCGCTGAGCTGTAAGAGTACCGTGCATGACAGCCAAAGGAGTGATACTGTGAACAGAAATGTGACCCCAAACCATCATTCCTGGTTGTCACTCCGTGTGGCATGTAGAAATCAGGTTGGTATCTCATCACTGTGCATGGTGTCCCCAGAGACGACCGAGCGAGTTGCAGCAGTGGTTAGCACATTCGGGAGAACGACGGTTCAATCCCGCGTCCGGCCATCCTGATTTAGGTCTTCCGTGATTTTCCTACATCGCCTCAGGCAGATGCTGGAATGGTTCCTCTGAAATGGCACGGCCGACTTCCTTCCCCATCCTTTCCCAATACGATGAGACCGATGACATCGCAGTTTGGTCTCTTCACCTAAATCAATCCAATCCCAGACACGTCTTTCACTCGTAATCTCATTGGCTGGAGTAGAACTGTCTTCAGTGATGAATCTCGCTTCGAACTGGGCCCCGATGACGAGCGAAGACGTGTCTGGAGATCCCCCAGACAGCGGTTGGATATCAACCTGAGCGTCGCATTCCATATTGCACGTTAACTAGGACTGACGATCAGTGGTAACATTTCTTGCCGGCCGGGGTGGCCGATCGGTTCTAGGCGCTACAGTTTGGTACCGCGAGACCGCTACGGCCGCAGGTTCGAATCCTGCCTCGGGCATGGATGTGTGTGATATCCTTAGGTTAGTTAGGTTTAAGTAGTTCTAAGTTCTAGGGGACTGATGACCTCAGAAGTTAATTCCCGTAGTGCTCAGAGCCATTTGAACCATTTTTTTTGACGTTTCTTTCGATACCAGGACCCGTTTTGTTGTCATCCGCGGCACTGTTATAGCAGAGGGGTACGTCGACGATAATCTATGCCCTGTTTCGTTTCCCTTTACTGTAAGCCATCCTGCGGTTACATTCCAACAAGATAATGCCCGCCCGCAGACGATGGAATTTTGTACTGCTTGTCTTCGAGCGTGTCAGACCCTACCTTGGTCAGCTACGTTAACGGATATCTCCCCAATTGGGAACGTTTGGGGAATTATGGGCAGGGCCCTTCAGTCAACTCTATATTTTGTTGATCTAACAGGCCAATTGGACAGACTGTAGCACGATATCCCCCAGGAGGATATCCAATAACTTTATCAATCGATGCCATGCCGAACAATTGCTTACATAAGGACCAGCGGTTGACCAACACGATACTGACTTGCTTCGTTTGTGAAGCTGTTTCTCTTGAATCAATCATCCAATTTTTCTCAAAATGTAATCATTTTTGGGACATTTTGGAACATCACATCTACCGAACTAGGTACCATGGGGATAACTCCTTGGTACTGCATCGTTATTTGTCTTAGAGTCTATTATAACATATATCTGGTCTTATAAACGAGTCTTCGCATTACAGGATATAGGTACAGATCAAATATATATAAGAAAGCTGACACTGACCGCATCAGACACACTTCAGCTTACTGTATTATGTATATGATGGCCTTTACAGTACTTTAACATGCCTGAGCCAGACCTAAGAATCTAACAAATGTTAACGTTAGTCCATGTAGCATAACAGTCACAGCACTCTGTCGGCCGTATTAAACGCCATACAGTAAGTTAAAGTCTGTCTTCTGTGCAGTATGTCAACCATATTAACTATTTTTGCTCTGCTCTAATGTTGTGTAATGCGGCGAGCAGGTTGTAAGACCAAATATATGTTGTAATATTTCGATGATGACGTGTCATTCAGGTATGTCGAACATTTTGTGACATTTCACTTTCACACTTGATAATGATTCTAGATCTGAAACCACAACAACGTGGAGCGAATGAATATTAAAATATACAATTATATGAAGGTAATTTCTCTGAAAAAAAAAGAGAGAGAGGTGTTTACCTCAGACAGTACAAGAGTGTCCGTTGTTTCGCGGAGCAAGAAGCCAAGAGTAATGGGCCGTCGTCCAATACAGAGATGTGCGAGTGAGGCTTCATTTCGTCTCTGTGAATTGCAGATACGCCCCGACTTGATAATTTCACGGTCCACAACCTGTTACCTATCAACGCCAGCGACGCTTCTTCCATTTCGAGCATGATCTTCTAGCTAAAATGTGAGGTTAAAGCTTATGGGACTATAGAACATAGTTACACTGTGTCACCACCACACTCGAATTTTTAAAATATAGCCCTATGCATGAATTCCGAAAGATCTCGTTATTCGTAGATAATTATGGGTAAGTCATTAGGTAGGCGGGCTATGAACGGTCAAAACGCAGGTGCGTGGGGTTCAGAAGATATTTTGTAGGACTGTCACATCATGAAGTGCTACCTCCTGTTGTGAAAGGGTGGCTCGCTAGCCTCAAAGCAGCGGCTGGACATGTAGACAGGTCAGAAACGGCACTGTGGTCACACAATTACCAGTATTGGACTGCGTTCTGTGTCTTTATGTATGGCGAACGACTGGATTCGCTGCGTGCATTTATAATCGAACGGGGACTATACAAGGGTTCCAAGAAACTCGAGCACAGGAATTCGGTCGGACCCATGTTCTATGTGAAGAGCATTCTAAAATATCATCTGCAGTTTGGGACCACGTTTTTAGTTGCTCTCAGTGGGGCAGTCACTTATCTTTCTGCCTGAAAACCAATATTTAAAATTCCAAGCCCTAGAAGGTTAAAGAAATGCATATGACGCTTAAAACTAACTTGCTTTAATTTTTACATTCAAAACTTGAGATCTGTTTTTAACGTCGAATAGTCGACCATCAGAAACGTCGTACGTATCTGGTGCTTTTTTCTGTAAGGATGGAAACTGAAGACATTATTTGTAGATAATTAACGAACAAGAAGCACTCAAGCGGCTCTTATCGTGGGCGTAAAAATGTGTATCATTGTTGCCATCAACGTCACACTTAAAATACTGCAATGTAGAACACAGTTTTGTAGAGTGTAGCAATCAGACATAAAATTGCAGAAAGTGTAGCTATAGCGTGAGGAGAGTAATGGAAAATAAAAAATTAAACAGTAGACGTCTCTCAAAACGCAATGTTTGGTCTCTTTGATTATATTGCACTTCCAAATGATATCGTGGTCTCTCCACAGACGAAGAAAACCACTAATAATGTGAAGGCAGAGCAACAGAGGCAGTCTTATAGCAGTCTTTAGCAGGGTCAGGCTATCAGAGGTACCATTGTATCTCCTAAACCCATTCTGTCAGCAAAGAAACACCTATCTGATGCAAAAGTCCAGCAAATGGGCCGTTTGTAACAAGGCAACACTACAAACACGCATATAAATGACATGCACTGTTCTTACTAACTACACTCTGCGTAAAAAAAGATTACGTGATTATCTACAGTACATTGTACATGTTTTCGTTAATACTAATTATGTTTCTGTTTATTGATTCCATAAGGCAAAATAAATACTGTGAAGGCTGCATAATGAAGCCTCTGTAGAAGCTGATGCTCCCCAGAAGGGAAAAAATATCGTTTTATTATGAAAGTGTTCTTCCGTTGCAAGATAGAGTAAGTAATAACGCTTTTGACAGTTAGAGGATTGACGCACGAGGATAGAGCATAGGCAGTCCCCGTTTAGCCACTGCTGAGGTCAGTCAGCTTCAAACGGTTGCACTGCTACGAAGGGGTGGATACCGGACTGCGAATATTAAATTTTGCCGGATGGAATAATGTTGGGGCAAGCAAGTCAAACTGACGCTCGTGCCACGATCTGGTGATGAAAAGGCAGATTTAATATGGATGGAATGCTGTGAGATGGAAATCACCCAATAATCGTGTTGGACTGGCGCTTGGCTTGCTTTGAATGGTCAAAGGATACAACAACCTGGTGACGGGAAGCTGTACATAGGCACAATCAGTAATCATTCCCTCTAGTTTTGGGAAGGGAGATAAGCTTTCTTTTCTTTTTGCTTCTTGTGTTTGCAAACGAAAATACATGTATGTGCCTGTTACATTCTTATAAGTGGGTATGTAAGGATTTAGATATGACTTTTCATACATTCTTTCCTTCTCTTTCCCATACAGACAATTTTCTATTTAATAATAGTTTCATACGTGTGCCGTAATTTCGATATATATTCGACTGTGCTGCTGTCGGAGTAACGCTTTTACGTATGAAATTTTAATACGGCAACTAATGTAAACATTAGCTTAGTTCTTTCAAGTGCAGTTAAGATGAAAGTTTGTGAGTTCCAAAACGTATTGAATTCTTCAGTAATAACAAAGCTCATACCTGCTGCTACCACACGAAAAGTCTGTGTAGAGATTCTCAACTGATTTAGTCGTTCTATCAGTACGATGAAGATATGCTAAGTTTCGTAATGAGGAAAGATATTTGGCGCTGATGTAACTATAGGAAGCTAATGCCTGTTTCATTATCCACTTCTTTGCTGAATTCAATTAGGTGCACGAAATAAAAAAGCAGTCTGCCTGTTGTTTGAATCATAAAATAAGTAACTATCCTAGTGTCACTGGTTACACAGTTTTAATACAATAGGTTTGCAGACGGAATTTCTGAAGAAGGCGCGATACACAGGTCCCTGTTACATTTATGACTGTTGGTTTGGAAGGTCTGAGGACTGAAAGGATCCCCTTCAAGCATTAGATAAGTAAATCATGAAAATATCAACGCAAATGTGCTTCAGAAAAGGCCATGGACTTTTGTATTCGGTTCTTCAGAACGACGATAAACCTGAAAGTCACCAAGATAATTTCTCAGACCACAGTTACTTAGTGAAAAATTGTTACTTCAAATAATATTATTTTCAGTTCGTGTTTTGGCAGTAACTACTATGAAGTTTCATATGCTGTGTCCGATAACATTGAGGCTTAATTTAGTTGCTATCCAGTGAAGCTTTACAAACCTCATGATATAACATTTGGTGCTCTGAACGAGGCAAGAAGAACAGCAAGATTACACAATATCTACATCTACTTGGATACTCTGCAGATCACATTTAAGTGCCTCTGATGTGAAGCAATTTGGCTTATTATTCATAGTATACACCGGTTAGCTCTGTACTACGAAAATTCGACACTAAGAAGAGAATTTTCATAGCCTGTTACACAACAAGAGGCATGGTTACTTTTGCAGCCTTCTTCAGTATCAACAGGAATTTGCCACGGCCATCACCTGTATCTCAAATTATTGGTTCAATACTGCATAAAAGCGTGGAACAGTTATTAGGTTTCTTATTCAACTAATAATGCTATTCTGTATAAACTTTGTGTCGCAAACCCATACTTAATCCCTAGTCATTTACCGAGGCAGGGTTCTTCTCCAGGTGCTGGAAAGTTTCCGAGTATCTTACTTTTTTGAACTGAAAAGTAATTATTTTCAGCAACAGAAATTAGGAACTTTTATGGAGTAGTAAATTTCATAATTATTCAGTTATCCTAGTTTTCGAACTACTCCACTCGTACTTTTTCATAAAAGAATACTTAAAGTTTTACGAAACCACAACTGCAAAGACAAGACATAAAGTGTTTTGCTTAAATGTTGTTCTTATCGAAATCCCAGTACAGTAGGAAATTTATATGAATAATACTGGGATTATTCAGAATTGTTACCGGCTATTAAAGTTGGAGGGCCACTGTTCAGAATAATTACCGAGCAGATTTGCAATAGTACTTATATTTTAAAGTGTGTGTAATTGAAAGGTGTTTCTCTTAGAGTGTATTAACTAAAATGTTCAGTTTTGATCAGAATCAGTTTATAGTAATGTTTCAGGGTCCGCATTTCAGCTGTCAAACCAGTTTTGCAGAATGTATTACAGTAATAGTACAAAACAAGCGCAGCTTTCATTCTTATAACTTTTACATTCTATAGTAATGAACGCACTAGCACTTTTCAAACTGTAAAAGACCTAGGAACCACATGTTTATTTGAGTTATATAGTATAAAGATGTGAATGCTCCTTGAGTAAGCAAACAATAATCAGAATAGAGCATATAATTATCACAAAACCATTTCAATGACAGTATTTCAAAGTAATGCTGCTGATAAAGTGACCTCATGTCTAAGTTAGTAGTGTTCCACTTGTAATGAAGATTCGATTTCTGATTTAATAAACAGGTAGTAAGTGTTAATGAGAGCCATTTCCCCCCTTCGGAGGTTCGAGTCCTCCCTTGGGCATTGGTGTGTGTGCTGTTCTTAGTATAAGTTAGTTTAAGTAGTGTATCAGTCTAGGGACCGATGACCTCGGCAGCTTGGTCCCTTAGAAATTCACACAAATTTGAACATTTGAGAGCCATTTGTTGCCAAAACATATTACTACTCATTCTGTTATTCATAGCAAATCACTCGTGTAGTACGTGCTGAGTTGTGCTTCTATCTTGTGTCCCTTATGCAAAAACAGTATTTCAATATCAGGTAAAGCAAATACTAATGGTTTACTTTCCTTATGAAGAGTGCTAGTAGTTGATACAACTTTGCCTTATTAGGCTGGCTACCAGTTACCTTTTGCGTTATCACAGTTCACTTTAGTACTAACAGAACCTTGGCTAAGTTCCAATTTTGTTCTGCTATTAGGTCCTTCAGTATATATAGGAGGGTTGGAACTTAAATAGTGGGAACTATTTATTTACAACCGATACAAAAGAGTTACATGTCTGCACCTGTTACTGTCCTTCAAAGTAGTCACCAGCGTTGTGTAAAACCCGTTGCCAACGATGTGAAAAGCGTAGTATACCGTTATGTGAGCCTGTTCTGTTGACGGTGCGAATGGAGCGGTGTAAAGTTATGGTGATTCTCGTGTACGACTGAGATGGTTTTATCCTAACGCATTACGTTCCTCCACGGCAAACCGTCAGTGCACAGTATTACTGTTCGTTTTGGGAACTTCACCTACGACCAGCTTTGCGAAAGAAGCAACGACACTTTCACCCATCATTTTGCACGACAATCCGCGAGCGCATACAGCGCAAGCTGTGGCTGCTCTGTTCAGTCGATGGGACTGGGAAGTACTGTACCATCGACCATACTCCCCGAACTTACGACCCTGTGACTTTGATTTGATTCCGAAGAAGGAGGAGCCACTTCGTGGCATTCGCTTCAGAACTGTTCCAGAGATTCGACAGGCAGTAGACCGCTCCATTCGCACCATCAACAGAACACGCTCTGCTAACGGTATACTGCACCGCCCACATCGCTGACAACGAGTTCTACACAGCGCTGTTGACTACTTTGAAGGACAGTAACAGGTGCAAACATGTAACTCTTTTGTATCGGTTGCGAATAAATAGTTGCCACTACTTAAGTTCCAACCCTCGTATTTACAGAAACGAGAATTAGTCGAATAGGTTATCCATTACACACTGTCGTGGTAAAATAAAAATCCTTTCACAGGAGTGACATTTTTCTAAATGTTAGTTACATAGTAAGAACCGGTAGTATTATACGCTCCATTGCGCAACAGCAAAAGATGACATACGTTCGTACTACAGTATAAAGTTAATACCATGGCAAGGGTTTACTTTACGACTTCAGTGACTTTAGAAAGTAGATAATTAAAGCACAACTAGCCTCGCTTATAACTTATATGAATGCGTGTTATTACTATTCAGTATGCTATTTCAATATCAATGGTTTTGATCCACCTAGCATGAGGGTCACAATAATGATGGCTGAATTTGATATCAGTTTTAGCTTAACTAAGACGAGTTTTTCATAATTCTAGGCATTGTTTGCTTTGGTGCAAATATCAAACTATTCGTGTAGGTCAATGCATTTTAAGCTGTATGTAGCACTATCAGTTGTGATTATGTGTGTTTGAAAATGCTATAGAAAAACTTGTTATGGATTTTGGTGACTTTAATGGATGGTTCAAAGAAGGTCATCGACTAACGTGTAGTTTATTTCAGAAGCGCCAAAAGAAGGGCATGTGGATTTTAATAAGGAATATAGACAATTCAGATGTGGAAAAATTTGACGGTCCATTGTGCTCGTAAAGTGTTGCACAATAATAGATCTTTGGGTCGGTGTACCTTAATCTGTAGGTTCTATCAGTAGTGTCAGTATGCTAGTCGTATGTATTATTGTAAAGTTATAGATCAGTTAGGTTTTAACGGTAGTGACATGTGTGTTCTGTGCTTAAAATCTTAGACACTTTGAGCATTATTTTAATTTTGGTCAAAGATCGAATTTTCGTTTTCAGTCAGAAATCTATAATTTTATTTGTATTATACAATAAGAAACCCATAAGCGTGATGAAGTCCAAAAATCGATTTTTTTCAGTCATCAGTCTTTTAACTGGTTTGAGGTAGGCTGCCAAGAAGTCATCTCATGCGCTAACCTCTTCATCTCAGAATATTCTCTGATGCCATAATACGTGTCCTACCATCCTGTCCTTTCTTCTTGTCATTGCTTTCCATACGTTCCTTCCTTCGCTTGTCCTATGGAGAGCTTCTGTACACCTAATTTTCAACATTATTCTGTAGCACCACATCTCAAACGCTTCGATTATCTTCTGTTACGGTTTTCCTACTGCCCATGATCCACCATCATACAACGCTGCGAACCAAACTTACATTCGTCAACATAAGACATACCAGTAGACTTCTCTTGGCCAGGAATGCTCTCCTCGCCTGTGCTAGGTTGCCTTTATGTCCATCTTGCTTCAGCCGTCATGGGTAATTTTGCCTGCAAGGTAGCAGTATTCCTTAACTTCGTCTACTTCATGATCCCCTGTTTTGTTGTTAAGTTTCTCGTTATTCTCCTTCATGCTACATTTCATAAGTTTTAGCCTTCCCAGTTTACTCTTAATCCATATTCTGTACTTAATAAAATGTTCAATCCATCCAGCAGATCGTGTAACTCGTCTTCACTTTCAGTGAGGATGGAAATATCATCAGAAAATCTTCTCATTGATTTCCTTTCGTTCTGAATTTTAATCCCACTCTTGAACCTTTCTTTTGTTTCTGTAATCGATTCTTCGACGTATAGACTGAACAGAAGGGGCGAAAGTGTGCATATCAATCTTACACACTTGTTTAATCCGAGCACTTCGTTCTTTGTCTAGCACTCTTATTGTTCGGTCTTGGTTCTTATGCCTGTTGTACATTACCTGTTTGTTTCCGAAGTTCGAACATTGTGCACCACTTTGCGATGTCGAACTCTTGTTCCAGGTCGATGAATGCTATGAACGTCTCTTGATTTTCCTTCGGTCTTGCTTCCATTACCAAGCGAAACGTAAGAAGCGCCTCTCAGGTGCTTTCACGTTTTACAACGTCAAACTGATCGTCATCTAGCTGATCCTCAATTTCCTTTTCCATTGTTCTGTATATTATTCTCTTCAGAAGCATGGATATATGAGCTGGATATGTGAGCTGTTAAGCTGATCGTAGGATAAGTTTCACACTTATCTTCCCTTACTATCTTCAGAAATGTGTGAATGATTTTTTTTCCGAAAGTCAGATGGTGCGCCGCCAGTCTTATACACTGAAGAGCCACGAAAACTGGTACACCTGCCCAACATCGTGTAGGACCCCCGCTAGCACGCAGAAGTGCCACAATATGGCGTGGTATAGTCTCTACTAATGTCTGAAGTAGCGCTGGACCGCATAAAACCATGAATCTTGCAGAGATGTCCATAAATCCGTAATAGTACGAGGGGACAGAAATCTCTTCTGAACAGTACGTTGCAAGGCATCCGTATTGTGCACAGTAATGTTAATGTCTGGGGAGTTTGGTGACCAGCGAAAGTGTTTAAACTTAGAAGAATGTTCCTGGTGTCACTCTGTAGCAATTCTGGAAGTGTGGGGCGTCGCATTTTCCTGCTGGAATTGCCCAGTGCACAATGAACATGAATGGATGCAGGTGACCAGACAGGATAGTTCTGTACATGTCACCTGTCAGAGTCGTAACTCGACGTATCAGGGATCCTATATCACTCCAATTGCATACGCTCACACTATTACAGAGCCTCCACCAGCTTGAGTAGTTTCCTGCTGGCATGCACGGTCGATGGATTCATGAGGTTGTCTCCATACCCTTACACGTCTATCCGCTCGATCCATTTAAAATGAGACTCGTCTGACTAGGCAACATGTTTCCACTCATCAGAAATCCAATGTCAGTGTTTGCGGCCCCAGGCTAGGCGTAATTCTTTGTGCAGTGCAGTTATCAAGGGTACACGAGTGGGTACTCCGAAAGCCCATATCGATGATGTTTCGTTCAATGGTTCGCCCACTGACAGTTGTTGTTGGCCCAGCATTGAAATCTGTAGCAGTTAGCGGAAGGGTTTCAGTTCTGTCACGTTGAACGATTTTGTTTAGTTGTCGTTGGTTCCGTTCGCGCAGGATCTTTTTCCGACAGCAGCGATGTCGCAGATTTGATATTTTACCGGAGTTCTGATAATCAAGGTACACTCGTGAAATGGTTGAACGGGAAAATCCCCACTTCATCGCTACCTCGGAGATACTGTGTCCGATTGCTCGTGCGCCGACTATAACACCACGTTCAAACTCACTTAAATCTTGATAACCTGCCATCGTAGCAGCAGTAACCGATCTAACAACTACGCGAGACACTTGTTGTCTTATATAGGAGTTCCCTACGGCAGCACCGTGTTCTACTTGTTTACATATCTCTGTGTCTGAATGCTCATACCTACACCAGTTTCTTTGTTGGTTCAGTGTAGATTCTGAACACAGACTCGAATAGTCGTTTTTTGCCACTTCCCGAATGATTTCAGAAATTCCGATAGAGTGTTATCTATCCCTTCTGCCTTCTTTGACGTCAGGTCTTCTGGAGCTCTTTTAAATTCTGACTCTAATAGTGGACGACCTATCTCATCCGTATCGAAACTAGTTTCGTCTTCTAATACGTCGTCAGACAGGTCCTCGCCTTCGTATTGGCCTTCAGTGTATTCTCTTCTCCCATCTGATCTCTTGATCTCTTTTCTGCAAAAAAATAAATAAATTAATTAATTAATTAATAAAAATACAAAATAAAAATTTTTTTAAAAAATCTTCAAATGTCTGAAATCTAATGGGACTTAACTGCTAAGGTCATCAGTCCCTAAGCTTACTCACTACTTAACCTAAATTATCGGCCGGCCGGAGTGGCCGAGCGGTTCTAGGCGCTACAGTCTGGATCCGCCCGACCGGTACGGTCGCAGGTTCGAATCCTGCCTAGGGCATGGATGTGTGTGATGTCCTTAGGTTAGTTAGGTTTGAGTAGTTCTAAGTTCTAGGGGACTGATGACCTCAGAAGTTAAGTCCCATAGTGTTCAGAGCCATTTGAACCTAAATTATCCTAAGGACAAACACACACACCCATGCCCGCGGGAGGACTCGAACCTCCGCCGGACCAGCCGCACAGTACACGACTGCAGCGCCTCAGACCGCTCGGCTAATCCGGCGCGGCAATCTCTTTCCTGCTCTAACAGTGGAGTTCCCGTTGCAATTTTTAATGTTACCATCCTTGATTTCAGTTTCACCGAATATAGTTTTGACTTGTCTATAAGTTGAATCTGTCCTTCAATGATCATTTCTGCTTCTGTTTCTTCACATTAGGTTACCATGCATTTACTATTTATTTAAATCCTAACGGGTTTATACAGGGTTAGTCGCTGACTATTGCCACGAAGAGTAACTGAAAAAGTCTGATAGTAGCTGAAAAGTTTGTGGGACAAACGTTGCATGGGACAACTGGAGCCATAATATGACGTTGGTTTTTTGTTTCCAGGTAGGGTCGAGTCAGAGATATGAAGGTCAACTTGATTCTCTTTAAATGGGATGTTATAGTTTGGTACTTATTGGCTGATAGCGGCTATAGAGAAGAATCCAATGATGTGCAACAGTAAGGTGTTTGAAGGTCAACGAAGGTCACAAAGGTGACATGAACGTCCATTTACAGAAGGTGTTCGAAGTGATAACCACTGGTATCAATGCAGTGCTGCAATCTTCTTATCATGGATTGAGTGGTATTCCTTATCACATCGGCACTTGTCGAAACACAGGCTCTGACAATTCTCTTTCACATATCGTGTAAACAGTAAATATTCTGCAAATACAGCGTACCCATCTAACGTGCCATTGACAAGTAAACGCCATTCGATGGTTTCACAATACAACACTAACAGGAACGGTAGAACTAATACAGGGTGAGTCACCTAACATTACCGCTGGATATATTTCGTAAACCACATCAAATACTGACGAATCGATTCCACAGACCGAACGTGAGAGGCCGGCCGAAGTGGCCGTGCGGTTAAAGGCGCTGCAGTCTGGAACCGCAAGACCGCTACGGTCGCAGGTTCGAATCCTGCTTCGGGCATGGATGTTTGTGATGTCCTTAGGTTAGTTAGGTTTAACTAGTTCTAAGTTCTAGGGGACTAATGACCTCAGCAGTTGAGTCCCATAGTGCTCAGAACCATTTGAACCATTTGAACCGAACGTGAGGAGAGGGGCTAGTGTAACTGGTTAATACAAACCATAAAAAAATGCACGGAAGTACGTTTTTTAACACAAACCTACGTTTTTTTAAATGGAACCCCGTTAGTTTTGTTAGCACATCTGAACATATAAACAAATACGTAATCAGTGCCGTTTGTTGCATTGTAAAATGTTAGTTACATCCGGAGATATTGTAACCTAAATTTGATGCTTGAGCACCACTCCTCCGCTGTTCGATCGTGTGAATCGGAGAGCACCGAATTTCGTAGGGATCCAAAGGGAACGGTGATGGACCTTAGGTACAGAAGTGACTGGAACAGCACATTACGTCCACATGCTAACACCTTCTTATTGGTCTTTTTCATTGACGCACATGTACATTACCATGAGGGGTGAGGTACACGTACACACGTGGTTTCCGTTTTCAATTACGGAGTGGAATAGAGTGTGTCCCGACATGTCAGGCCAATAGATGTTCAATGTGGTGGCCATCATTTGCTGCACACAATTGACATCTCTGGCGTAATGAATGTCGTACATGCCGCAGTACATCTGGTGTAATGTCGCCGCAGGCTGCCACAATACATTGTTTCATATCCTCTGGAGTTGTAGGCACATCACGACACACATTCTCCTTTAACGTACCCCACAGAAAGAAGTCCAGAAGTGTAAGACCAGGAGAACGGGCTGGCCAATTTATGCGTCCTCCACGTCCTATGAAACGCCCGTCGAACATCCTGTCAAGGGTCAACCTAGTGTTAATTGCGGAATGTGCACGTGCACCATCATGCTGATACCACATACGTCGACGCGTTTCCAGTGGGACATTTTCGAGTAACGTTGGCAGATCATTCTGTAGAAACGCGATGTATGTTGCAGCTGTTTGGGCACCTGTAATGAAGTGAGTACCAATGAGGTGGTCGCCAATGATTCCGCACCATACATTTACAGTTCACGGTCGCTGTCGCTCTACCTGTCTGAGCCAGCGAGGATTGTCCACGGACCAGTAATGCATGTTCCGTAGATTCACTGCCCCATGGTTTGTGAGACCCGCTTCATCGGTAAACAGGTAGAACTGCAACGCATTCTCTGTTAATGCCCATTGACAGAATTGCACTCGATTATTAAAGTCATCACCATGTAATTGCTGATGTAGCGACACATGAAACGGGTGAAAGCGGTGACGATGCAGTATGCGCATGACGCTACTTTGACTCAGTCCACCGGCTCTCGCAATTTCCCGTGTACTCATGTGTGGGTTCATGGCAACAGCAGCTAACACACCAACTGCACCCGCTTCTCCAGTGACGGGCCTGTTACGGACCCGTTTGCGTGCTACGACCATACCTGTTGCATACAGTTGGCGGTAGATGTTCTGCAATGTGCGGCACGTTGGATGCTCTCTGTCCGGGTACCGTTCTGCACACACCCTGCAGGCTTCAGCTGCATTTCGTCGACACTCGCCATAGATGAGTATCATCTCCGCCTTTTCAGAGTTCGAATACACCATGGTCACAGTTCCTACAACACTACACTATCACAGACGTCTGGTAACACGGTGTGCTACAGTTGGTCTGCGTGCGGAGACGAATGCAGAATAACAATAGCAGCAAGCCCTAAATGCGGACACTGCGACAGCTACACCAAACCACAACAGTGCACTACAGCCACACTCGTAAACACGGTCGTCATCGTAAACATGTCCCTGCAGATGCTGCTTGCCGACCGTGGCCCGTGTTTGTTACAACACGCAACTGAACGTCGGAGGTTTCAAGCGTGAAATTTTGGTTACAATATCTCCGGATGTAATTAACATTTTACAATGCAACAAACGGCACTGATTACGTATTTGTTTATATGTTCAGATGTACTAACAAAACTAACGTGGTTCCATTTAAAAAACCGTAGGTTTGTGTTAAAAAACATACTTCCGTGCATTTTTGTATGGTTTGTAGTAAACAATTACACTAGCCCCTCTCCTCACGTTCGGTCTGTGGAATGGGTTCGTCAGTATTTGATGTGGTTTACGAAATATATCCAGCGGTAACGTTAGGAGACTCATCCTGTATAGTAGAATCAAGCGAATGTGAATGATGTACTCATTGGAAGAACAAGTCGATATGCATCTCATTTACGGAGAATGCTAACGAAATTCAGTGAGAGCTAGAGACCTATATGCTGAAAGATATTCTCAACGTACTCACTCTACACGTCGTACATTTAAATATGTGTATGATAATCTGAGAACAAGTGAATCTTTAACACATCGGAAACATGTCCGGCAAAGAAAAGTTACTAAAGATGAAACGGAGATTGGTACTCTTGCTGATGAAGATCGAGTTCCTTGTGTTAGTTCGCGTCAGATCGCAAGAGAATCTGGCATGAACCAGAGTAGTATTGTTCGTGTTCTGCATCGCCATAAATATAATCCTTACCATATCAGTCTCCACCAAGAGTTAAGTGGTACGGAATGTATGCGTCGCATTTGATTTTGCCGATGGGCTCAACTTCAGATTCAGAGGGTTGACACATTGATTAATTTGATTTTATTTACTGAGGAGGCTACATTCACAAACCATGGAAATGATAATTTGCATAACTTGAATTATTGGGCAACTGAAAATCCATGTTGGCTGCGGCAAGTTTCACTCCAAAAACTGTGGTCGGTGAATGTATGGTATGGGACTGTGGAGGACAGAATTGTAGGCCCCTAATTTATCGTAGGAAATGTTAGTGGTAGGAAGTACACCACATTCCTGCAAGAAACATTGGGTCTGTTCAAATGGTTCAAATGGCTCTGAGCACTATGGGACTCAACTGCTGAGGTCATTAGTCCCCTAAAACTTAGAACTAGTTAAACCTAACTAACCTAAGGACATCACAAACATCCATGCCCGGGGCAGGATTCGAACCTGCGACCGTAGCGGTCTCGCGGTTCCAAACTGCAGCGCCTTTAACCGCACGGCCACTTCGGCTGGCATTAGGTCTGTTATTGGAAGAAATACCTTTAAGAACAACGAAGATAATGTGGTATCAACACGATGGGTGTCCGGCATATTTTTCGCTGATGGCTAGAAATGAGTTGCAGAGACATTTCCCAAATCGTTGAATTGGACGCGGCGGAGAAGAATCGCGGCCGGTTGTTTCGGCAGACTTGACGCCTCTGGGTTTTTTCTTCTGGGGATTCATTAAAGACATTGTTTATAAAATGGTTTGAATGGCACTGAGCACTATGTGACTTAACTTCTGAGGACATCAGTCGCCTAGAACTTAGAACTAATTAAACCTAACCAACCTAAGGACATCACACACATCCATGCCCAAGGCAGGATTCGAACCTGCGAACGTAGCGGTCGCTCGGCTCCAGACTGTAGCGCCTAGAACCGCACGGCCACTCTGGCCGGCGACATTGTTTATAAAGCCGTTCCATCTACACTTGAAGATATGAGAGAGAGAATTATCAGAGCATATGTTTTAATAAGTGCCGATTTTACAACAAATAACACTCAATTCATGCAAAAAGATTGCGGTACTGCATTGATACTAATGATTATCACTTCGAACACCTTCTGTCAATGGACGTTTATGCCACCTTTATGACCTTCGTTGACCTTCAAAGACCTTACTGTTACACAACACTGGATTCGTTTCGAGTACCAAACTATAGCATCCCATTAAAAAAAAACAAAGTTGACATTCATATTACTGATGCATCCCCACCTAGCACCAAAAGCCCAGCGTCCTATTGTGATCTCCTTTGTCCCATGCAACTTTTGTCCGACAAACGTTACAGCTATTACCATACTTTCGGAGTTATTCTTGGTGGCAATAGTTAGTGAATCACCCTGTGTAGGCGCAGTCCTGTCTTTTGCTCATGTTTTTACTTATTTCTTTTGTCGACGAGCTAAAGTCTTACATCTGCTACCCAAGGTTTCTTCATACTTACTATCCTTGTATCTCTGTTTGTCCATCCAGCATCTTTGACCGGCTTCTTTAGAAGCGTTCACTCCTCTTCAACTGAGCAACCTACTCTGGTGTTCCTATAGCAGTATCCACAGCCTTAGCGAACTTCAGTCATATTAAATGAAAAGTATTGCCTTTATTACAAATTACTAAGGATTACTAGCGGTTATGTACAATAACGTTTTCGACAAACGTTGCTATACTTACCAGTTGTAACTATAGTGTCAACATCGTGACACTTGAAAAGCAACACAGATGTGGAATATACTTAATGCGAGGATCTTTTGTGTCCTAAACCAAGCACGGTACACAGAACGAAGTATGAACGCCACCACCTGTTGCTGTTGACAAGCAACAGGAGTTTAAAGCAGGTGTTGACATTATTTCGCGTTTTTGCAGAGCACACTGAACTCGCATTCAGCAGGACGACGATTGAAACAGGCGTCCGGCCCTCCAGATTTAGATTTCCCGTGGTATCCGTAAATCGCTCCAGGCAAATTCCGATGTAGTTCCTTTGAAAGGGCACGGCCGATTGCCTTCCCCATACTTGCCACAATCCTAGCTTGTGCTCCGTCTCTAATGACCTCTATGTCGACAGAACGTTAAACTCACTCCTCCTCCTTTCCTTCCGCTTTTGATGTTTTCCGGAAAAGTATTTAAAGTAAAACTGATCTTCAACTTCTACGTAGCACTAAATCGATTTTACGTCACACAAGTAGACGTCCATTTTTCACTATTTGTGAAGAACATGTTGCATGCGCGTTAAGGAATGATAATCGCAATGAGATACTTAATTTAAGGTTTGGAATAATGATATGGATACCAGTTTGATATAAACATTGCACTTTTTTTGTTACTGACTTGTTTTTGCTGATGTTTTAGACATAGGAAGAACATTGTCATACTTGACAAGCATCATTGATGTGTAAAGAAATTAATATCTGGTGGTCACTATAATGTCTGTCTGTCTTTGATATCACAAGTGTTTTAACATGGTAATAAAACTCGTCGTAAAGTTCACTTTAAGCTGTAGTGCCCAAGCGTATTTTGCAATAATGTATTCATGTTATATTATGCCAACAGAATGTGAGATTTGTTATAACATGCAAAACAGTCAGTCAGCGAGTTCAGTCTTGCCAGAGCCTATTCAACATCTGTTTCGTACTACGCCTATGGGATGTGAGATTTCTCGAATACTCAGTCAGGGAGTTCAGTCTTACCTATGCCTGCCTGTCCGCCTTGTGAAATACGCGAACTTACAGGTTAGAGGTTGCGAAGTTGTCCGGAGCAGGGCCGGTTTATGGCCCAAGCAACATACGGCGCCACTTGGGGTGCCAAGCTGAGAGGGTGGCCGAGGTGCAAGATCCGTGCACAGTGCGCATCGCAATTTGTAACGAAAACGGACGTTATTGAAACTGTACAAGGAAGAGAGGGCAAATGATAAGTTCTTGTGTGGAATTGGTCCTGCTTCGGAGTATACATGAAACATGTGAGTTAATGAACATTACGTTCTCATTTAAAAATATGGCCGAAAGAGTCAGCCTACAGGAATTGTGAAACAAACCCAGTCGTCCAGGACTGCGTGCTGCAAAGGGCCCAGATTCACCACGAGACGTGGAAATTTACAGACGTCTATTGTCTATTGAGGTCTGAGCGCTGTAGTGGGCGAGTGAGACAGACCAGAGCCTACATCCTAGGGAAACCCAGTAGAAGCCGTTTGTGGCCGAGGAGACGTAGCAGTGTTAAATATCGCAGACCTAAGATCATATCTATAATGGTTTAGAATTTACTGTTTAAGTGAAATTAACAGGTTTTGTAACAAAGACCTGAATGCTAAATTCTCAACGCTTTGATCGATTTTAACGATCGACATTTAATATAGAAGAGCATCATTAAAATGACAAATGTTGTAAATACCAATACTGCATCTTTATTTGCTTGAAAGATATAGTAAATTTAAATTATCAGTATTTACAGTTAAACATCAGATCCACACAAAACACACTGAACGATGACAGCATGACACTTTATTGTATCATTAGGTAATAGAATATTTGTTGTAAAGTTTAGTGCATAATAGTTACTTTTGTTCTTTATTTATTTATCAGTAAGCACATTGCTGCAAGCAAGGCTACTGGCCGTGGCATTCAAAGCAAAGAAGGATATTGTATTCGTTTTATGTAAAATAATTTAACGTTTATTGTATAAGGGATATTATTGTTACTTTATTTAGAATGGGAAAGTGGTCAAACTATGGTTATTTAAATATGATAAAACGTAAAATAATGTAGAATAAGCTGTAGCCAATCGGATGGACGGCTTCAGGAAAGGGAACTGCCCTAGTCAGTTGAACGAGGATATTTGGCGCGCGGAAAACGCGGCCGGGGAAGGGCAGAGGACACTGCTGGTGGAGACACGGAAGCCGACGGTCGGTCTTTAGGTAGCTAGGAAGTGAAACGAATTAGAAAATTTCGCATTATGTGTTATTGCGGGACTTAGTCTCTCAGCGGTGAGCAACCGCGAGCCTGGCGTGAACTCTAACTTTTCGCATAGTTAACGAGGTGGAGTATCGAACTTGTACTTCGCGATGAGATTGTGAATGATCGAACTGTGTCAAATGGATATGCGCTCGAGTGTAACAGTAACTCTAAATATGGCCACTTTCGCTATTAGTTTGCTTTCTGAATAAACATTATTCTAACCAAATCGCAACTGTGTGGCCTACATCGTTTATGAGTCGTTAATTTAGTTCCCAATATTATTACAACTGTTATTGTATGTTATGTTAACTTTGTATTTCGCAAACTTGCCATCAGCCATACAGTTTAACCAATGGGTCACAAGTGTCTAATTTAGGGCGTGTAATGCAATTCCGTCCTTTGACGAGTTTGAGCCAAGACATTTCGACGAAGAGGAACCGAATGTGAGCCCAAACATCTTTGGGATGTTAGCTCGCAAACAGCCAATGCACCATAACTGAATGCGTAACTAAGCAGAAAGGTATGAAAAAGCCAAGGGTATATACCTCCCACCGAACAATTCATAGTGATGCACTTCAAATCTATGTTAGGCTTAAGAATTTATATTCATAATCATCTTTCACTGCTGAAGGTAAGATGAAATGGTTTGTGATATGTTATCTACTGTTTTCAGCATTATTAGTTGAAGCCGTTTCGTGTGAGAGCTTCTGAGACATGAGAACCTCTACGATGACACCTATAGCTTTATGTGTTTCTTCACCTTCCACTGTTACAGTCAGCGTTGAAAATAGTATTACTATTATTCACTTATTTTTTTGATGATTTTTACAAAATGAGAGAATTTTATAGCCTTTTCTACCTTCAACATGGGAAATTTGCCACATGATATTTTGATTTTTGGGTTGTTTCTACTTAATGCAAGCTATTATGCATTCACGGATTCAGATGACACGTTTTTAGAGCCATATATGCAGAGTAGTCACGATGAACTAGATGTTCTGGTTCATGTCTATTTTCAACTCCCTTGATTTATAACTTTTGCCATTGCAGGAGGTTTTAGTATATCGATAATAGAGAACTACGCAAAGAGGCGACCACAGTCATGAGACAGCGATGTGCGCATATACAGATGGCAGTGTACACAGGATATAAAAGGGCACTGCATTGTCGAAGTTGTCATTTGCCCTTAAGTGATTCATCAGAAAATGTTTCCGACGTAATTACGGCCGCACGACGGGAATTAACAGACTTTGAATGCGGACTGATAGTTGGAGCCAGATGCAAGGGACACTCCACTATGGAAATCTTTAGGGGATATAATGTTCCACGATCCGCAGTCCCAAGAGTCTGCCGAGAATACAAAATTTCAGGCACTACCTCTCACTACGGACAGCGCAGTGGCCGATCGCCTTCACTTAACGACTGAGAGCAGCGGCGTTTGCGTAGAGTTATCAGAGCTAACAGTCAATCAACACTGAATGATATAACCACAGATATCAACGTGTGACGTACGACGAACATATCCATTAAGACAGTGCGTCGAAATATGGCGTCAATGGGCAATGGCAACACAAGAGCGACTCTAGTGCCTTTGTTAACAACACGGCATGGCCTGCAGCGCCTCTCTTGGGACTGTGAACATATCGGTTGGACCATAGACGACTGGAAAGCCGTGGCATGGTCAGATGAGTCCAGATTTCAGTTTGTGAGAGCTGATGGTAGGGTTCGTGTGTGGCGCCGACCCCACGCAGCCATTGATCCAGGTTTCCAACAAGCTACTGTGCAAGCCGTTCGTGGCCCCATAATTTTGTGGGGTGTGTTGTAAGTAGACTGTTTAGGTTTTTATATTGGTAACGCCACGTAGTGCTCTGTATGGAAATCACTGGATGTGCTGTGTGCAGTCTGTGGCTGGTTTGCATTGTTGTTGGAATATCTGCCATTGTAGTGTTGGGCAGCTGCATGTTAACAGCGCGTAGCGTTGCGCAGTTGGAGGTGAGCCGCCAGCAGTGGTGGATGTGGGGAGAGAGATGGCGAAGTTTTGAAATTTGTAAGACTGGATGTCATGAACTGCTATATATATATTATGACTATTAAGGTAAATACATTGTTTGTTCTCTATTAAAATCTTTCATTTGCTAACTATGCCTATCAGTAGTTAGTGCCTTCCGTAGTTTGAATCTTTTATTTAGCTGGCAGTAGTGGCGCTCGCTGTATTGCAGTAGTTCGAGTAACGAAGATTTTTGTGAGGTAAGTGATTTGTGAAAGGTATAGGTTAATGTTAGTCAGGGCCATATTTTTTGTAGGGATTTTTGAAAGTCAGATTGCGTTGCGCTAAAAATATTGTGTGTCAGTTTAAACACAGTCATGTATAATTGTTCAAAGGGGATGTTTCAGTGTTTACTTAGAATAGAGGCTATTTGGAGGCAATATTTAGCCATTCGTGGATTTCATGTTCTCAAAAACCTATGGAATTTTTATGGATGACAATGCACTATGTCACCGGGCCACAAGTGTTCGCAGTTGGTTTGAAGAATATTCAGGACAGTTTGGGCGAATTGTATGGCCACCCAGATCACCCGACATGAATCGCATCGAACATTTATGGGGCATAATCGTGAGGTCAGTTCGTGTGATTTCGTAGAGTCTATTGGCGATCCACGAGCCAGAGAGAACATCGCATTATCGAGACGAGCTTAGTATCAGCGAGATGCAACAGGTTCAATGAAGCTTGAGCGTTAACGTCAATTTAGCCACGATAGCCGTACAGTACATTCATTTTCTTACAGCCAAGATCCTCGTTCACTGTGACACACAGCGTTCTATCGTCGTAGCGCACAATGGTCACGGAAGCATAACAACGTGAAACAGGTGACACTCATTAGTTGTCAGCTGAATTACACTTGGTTCGTCAAATGTATGTCATATCCCCTAAAACTGAGCTCCCTCAGGTGCCTCACATTTAGTACCACCCTGGTGACACGTGTAGCCTACACAATGTTGTCCAAATGTCGATCATTAATCCGTCACCTCATCTACTTTCATCTCACTGTGATTCAGACGTTCATGCACATTTGGAAAGCTGGATGGCTGAGTCGAAACCAACAATCAGATGGTGATGTTTCTTCCTTTGGTCGCAGAGATGATAAAAGATTGGGAAAATCACAATGCCCCTAGTACACCCACATAGATTTTGTCCATAAATCCTGAAATTGAGAATTTATGTGCTTTTATTTCAGTGAATACAAAGTCACATAGCATGAGCAACGATATTTAAAACAAGGAAACGCTGCTGGGCCTTGTCAGTACGATGTTACACCCATTTAGGACATAATGCATGCCCTGATTCGGTTGGAAAGGGTATAATGCAGCATCTGAGTTCTCTCCTGATACAAGCTGTCTTATCACTGTCGCTAAATGACTCTCGATATCCTGATTGCTCACACCGAAATGATACTAACATCCCGTCTGGTCCCATACGTATTCTATTGGAGACAGACAGTGTGATCTTGCAGGCCAAGAGAAAGTAGGTGAAAATCTTAGGCAACTTGTAGGCACTGTACCGTTTAAGGACGAACATTCTTTAGTGGAATGGTTGTATGAGGATGTTATCTCACGAGAGATGGACGGATGAATTTAAAATTGTTTCCCTAGATTTTCGCACTGGGGAATGAAGGGTACACTTGTTAGTATGGTTATAACGATAGCTACAACAACAGAAAATGCTAAACAAAAGTGCCATGAGATCGAGTCATATCTCGGAGGAAGTTAGTAAGAAGGTTGGGTGATCGCGGAACTAAAATGATGAACCAACCCCTAAAAACACATTGAAACCTCCGTCCAATCAAACTGAGCATGAGTCCTGATGCCACACAAAAGGTCGGTTCTGTAATGGGCGGTAGGTCTCTCGGTAGATCAAAGGCTTCCCTCCTGTCACAATACATCACACAGGATGTTAAATCTCATGAGCCGCAACACGTGATGACACAAGATGTGTGTGACATACAGATGTTCCTCAGAGTTTCATGAAATACTATAGTAAGTTACATACAGCCTTACCTGATGGCACCCCACAAAATTACACTAGGACAACAACATTATCTTTCACAGAAACATTTGCAGGATGTGTCTTCTGATACTCTGACCTCTACCCACAGTGCTGCCGTATTCACATACGACGGTCTTTCACGGTAGGGTATAACCAATATTTACCGTTGAAAATCATTGCACGATTCCTACGTATGGTACCACTCCGATCGTGACTGATGTGCCACACTTGAAACTGAGACGATACAGCCCTCAAAAACGCATCCATAATCTATGAGAGCGGATGCTTCTGCGCGGGCTGAATGATGGAAGTGGACGTAGAGTGCGGGTTTGGGAGTAAGAGAGGAACGGTAACGGGCCAGCCAAGTGGGGGCCGCGCTGAGTTGCCCACATCGGCATCAGCTTTGGAGGTCCACCAGGTGCCGGAGCTATTTGACCCCCTGCTATTGGGTCGTTCTGGAAGCGCGAGAAGTCCTGGTGACTAGCAGAAATTCAGAGTTCTTGTTCGCTGGCTGTTGAAGGCCAAGAATGGAGGAAAAAGCCTCCATGACTGGTCAGCGGGACCAGATAAAATGCTGAATATAAGATATCTCAATAAAAAACTGATAAGATACTGGAAAGCCAGCACCAAAAATAAAAGGAGAAAAATGTGTAATTTCTAACTTATTTTATGTTATATTTTCTGTGAATAGTATTAACTTTAAAAATTAATAACGGAGCGACACCTTTACCGATTTTTATAATTGAAGTGTCTATGAATAGGTATAGTAGAGATCTATAAGAGAATCAAAACACAATCGTTATACATATTACCAGCTTTGAAATAAAAGCCAGGATGTGTTTTCCGCGGGAAAATAGTGAATTTCAGCAGTAAGATTAATTAATATGTTGGGGGTAGCGACAGCATTTGCAAAATAAACATAGTTAGGGAAGTAGGAGTAAGTTTACTTCTAACTGTTAATATCTATTAACGGAAATAAAACAACAAATAACGTTTTCCATGGTATAACTAGAATGTACGAGGAAACTAGGGAATGTAATGAAACACTGAAGGTAGTAATGAAAAGATGGGAAAATCAGCATGCGAATCCATGTATAAGACGTGTGTATAGCGATATATTTATAGTTTTTATATGTTTTGGAAGATATAAAGTATACGTTTTGATCATGTTACAGTGCGAGGATATAAACACCGGGCAGCCATTTTCGCACTGACAGACTGATTTTGGTGACGTTAGGAGGCGAACAGTCTGATTTGGGCAGTATTCGGAGGAAGTCATGGTGGTGAATTTTGCACGCGCAGCAAGAGGGTCGCTTTAAGGAAGTTTTCAAATTTTCTTCAGTGTCTGAACGTGGATTTATAAGATTTACACCTACGTCGCTAGCAAAAACTTAGAAACATTTCCGAACAGTGTACTTCGAAGATTTTTCATCAGGGGAAGATTTTGAACTTTGAAATGTCACCGCCGACCTCAGCGAGTGGTTTTCGGGATATCTAAATTTTGCCAGCTCGCGACGAAGGAACTTTAGCTTGAATTCCAAACGAGTGAGAATTAAAATTGTTGCGAGACTTTGGAGTGCGTGAGATATTACGTGGGTTTCTTTAAGTTCTCGCTTTGTCATGATAACGCTCAGTATTGGCAATTCATAAACTTGTCACTTTAATCAGCGAGTGTAGTGAACTCTATTTATATAGATTTCTGCATGCATTTGACTGGAAGATTTCTTTATTTTTACTTGAGGATATCAGGACGAATGGTACGAGTGATTGGTTGGCTGCTAATCTTAAATGTAATCAAGTTATAAAGAAAAATCCAACCATTTACTGGGGCAATTGGCAGAGCGGTACTGACTGGAACATCGACACACTCATAATCGGCAGACCAGTGATGGGGGCGCTGAGTTAATTCAGTTACTTTTTTGGACATAAACTTTCAAGAGACAATTTCAGTTCATCTCCTAATTTTTTTTAAAGTCAGTGTGCACCTGAATTGAATAGTCAAGTCGCAAAACATAGACTACAAACAAGAACGGAAGCCATACTGGACAACTGTAAACAGAAGTATATACATAAATGTACTTACCAAAGCACTATACTTTTGAATCGAAGAACATGTTAGTAACAATAATTAAAATTTTTTCTTCCGAGTTGAAGACAGGCTGGGACTCGCAAATGCCTCAGAATATCCACGGGCTAATGCACATACCTCTAGTTGTTTCGGGAACTCAACTGGAAATGCCTGGAGGGAAGGTGCACTCTTTTCCAGAAACACTAGTGAGAAAGTTTAGAGAACTGGCATTTGAAGCTGACTGCAGAACGATTTTACTGCCGCCAATGTACATTTTGCCTAAGGACCACGAAGATAAGATGAGCGAAATTTTGGCACTTACGGAGGCATATACACAGTCGCTTTTCCCTCGTTCTACATCTACATCTACATTTATACTCCGCAAGCCACCCAAAGGTGTGTGGCGGAGGGCATTTTACGTGCCACTGTCATTACCTCCCTTTCCTGTTCCAGTCGCGTATGGTTCGCGGGAAGAACGACTGTCTGAAAGCCTCCGTGCGCGCTCTAATCTCTCTAATTTTGCATTCGTGATCTCCTCGGGAGGTATAAGTAGGGGGAAGCAATATATTCGATACCTCATCCAGAAACGCACCCTCTCGAAACCTGGCGAGCAATCTACACCGCAATGCAGAGCGCCTCTCTTGCAGAGTCTGCCACTTGAGTTTATTAAACATCTCCGTAACGCTATCACGGTTACCAAATAACCCTGTGACGAAACGCGCCGCTCTTCTTTGGATCTTCTCTATCTCCTCCGTCAAACCGATCTGGTACGGATCCCACACTGATGAGCAATACTCAAGTATAGGTCGAACTAGAGTTTTGTAAGCCACCTCCTTTGTTGATGGACTACATTTTCTAAGCACTCTCCCAATGAATCTCAACCTGGTACCCGCCTTACCAACAATTAATTTTATATGATCATTCCACTTCAAATCCTTCCGCACGCATACTCCCAGATATTTTACAGAAGTAACTGCTACCAGTGTTTGTTCCGCTATCATATAATCATACAATAAAGGATCCTTCTTTCTATGTATTCGCAATACATTACATTTGTCTATGTTAAGGGTCAGTTGCCACTCCCTGTACCAAGTGCCTATCCGCTGCAGATCTTCCTGCATTTCGCTACAATTTTCTAATGCTGCAACTTCTCTGTATACTACAGCATCATCCGCGAAAAGCCGCATGGAACTTCCGACACTATCTACTAGGTCATTTATATATATTGTGAAAAGCAATGGTCCCATAACACTCCCCTGTGGCACGCCAGAGGTTACTTTAACGTCTGTAGACGTCTCTCCATTGATAACAACATGCTGTGTTTTGTTTGCTAAAAACTCTTCAATCCAGCCACATAGCTGGTCTGATAATCCGTAGGCTCTTACTTTGTTTATCAGATGACAGTGCGGAACTGTATCGAACGCCTTCCGGAAGTCAAGAAAAATAGCATCTACCTGGGAGCCTGTATCTAATATTTTCTGGGTCTCATGAACAAATAAAGCGAGTTGGGTCTCACACGATCGCTGTTTCCGGAATCCATGTTGATTCCTACATAGTAGATTCTGGGTTTCCAGAAACGACATGATACTCGAGCAAAAAACATGTTCTAAAATTCTACAAGAGATCGACGTCAGAGATATAGGTGTATAGTTTTGCGCAACTGCTCGACGACCCTTCTTGAAGACTGGGACTACCTGTGCTCTTTTCCAATCATTTGGAACCCTCCGTTCCTCTAGAGACTTGCGATACACGGCTGTTAGAAGGGGGGCAAGTTCTTTCGCGTACTCTGTGTAGAATCGAATTGGTATCCCGTCAGGCCCAGTGGACTTTCCTCTATTGAGTGATTCCAGTTGCTTTTCAATTCCTTGGACACTTATTTCGATGTCAGCCATTTTTTCGTTTGTGCGAGGATTTAGAGAAGGAATTGCAGTGCGGTCTTCCTCTGTGAAACAGCTTTGGAAAAAGGTGTTTAGTATTTCAGCTTTACGCGTGTCATCCTCTGTTTCAATGCCATCATCATCCCGTAGTGTCTGGATATGCTGTTTCGAGCCACTTACTGATTTAACGTAAGACCAGAACATCCTAGGATTTTCTGTCAAGTCGGTACATAGAATTTTACTTTCGAATTCACTGAACGCTTCACGCATAGCCCTCCTTACGCTAACTTTGACATCGTTTAGCTTCTGTTTGTCTGAGAGGTTTTGGCTGCGTTTAAACTTGGAGTGAAGCTCTCTTTGCTTTCGCAGTAGTTACCTAACTTTGTTGTTGTACCACGGTGGGTTTTTCCCGTCCCTCACAGTTTTATTCGGCACGTACCTGTCTAAAACGCATTTTACGATTGCCTTGAACTTTTTCCATAAACACTCAACATTGTCAGTGTCGGAACAGAAATTTTCGTTTTGATCTGTTAGGTAGTCTGAAATCTGCCTTCTATTACTCTTGCTAAACAGATAAACCTTCCTCCCTTTTTTTATATTCCTATTAACTTCCATATTCAGGGATGCTATTTGCGAGTGGAACAGGAAAGAAAATGACTGGTACTGGTAAAACGTACCCTCCGCCACGCACAATACCGTGCCTTGCGGAGTATATATGTAGGTGTAAATGTAGATGCAGACCCAATTGGTTTGGTGTTAACGATAACCGGAAATGGGGACGGCGATTTAGTACCATGGCTTCTGTCAGTCCAACGATGGGTAATCGGAAGTAGTGTCAGGGTGTGTTTGTTACTTGTTGAATTATAGGTTCCATAGATAATTAGAACGGTTCTTTTATCATAATTATGTGGGACGAGTCAGTTTAAAGGATATATATATACATGATAAGTGGTAACGTTGAAGTGAATATAATGTTTTACCCAAAATCATGCACCTGTTCTTAAAATTAGTTAGAAATTCGCCTGTGAATTATAAGCAGTTGTCCATGAGAAACGATTTTAATTTAGATTTAAAACTTGTTGTTTTACTTGTCAGCCATTTTATGTTACTAGGCAAATGATCATGATATTTGGTTGCTGCACACTCAAATTCTTTCTGAGCAACTCATTGCTGCGTTATAAAGTTCATTTTTTCCTCTAGTGTTTCACATATGGACGTCACTTTTCCCCTCAAACTCTGATGGATGATTTATCACAAATTTCATTATCGCATGTACACATTCTGACGGTGTAGTTACATTCCTAACTTCTTGAAGAGGTACCTGCATGATGACCACTGGTGAACACCACATTTTTTCTCCATGCCACTTTCTGCATTTAATTCATTCTTTCTGAGTCGTGAGTTACATTAGAAAATTATTCCATAAGACATTATTGATTGGAATATTCAAAATAAGACAGGAGATTCATCCGTTTGTTTCCAAGATTAGCAATTTTGAACATTCCACCCTCTTTACTGACTCCTGTTCATATGTTACATCAATTTTTAGTATTATTCTTAAGTGCTTAATTAAACACAGTGTGTTTCTTCAAAATTTAAGAAGAGTTCATTTCCGGAGAAACAGTTAATAATTCTTTAAAAAAACGTTATTAACTATCTCCTCTGTTGCTTTCTCTCTAATGGCGTTTATTATAACACTAGTATCGTCTTCAGAAAGCATCAGTTATGCTTGTTGAATGTTAAGTAGAAGGTAGTCGCATATATAAGTAGTATTTGGAGAGTCAAAATTGGACCTGTAGGACGTCCTTTGAGATTTCTCTAGAGTCACTGAAGTTTCCTACCCTTCCAACACTTTTAAACTGTTCAACATAATTTATTGCATTCTGATAATTAAGTGTGATTCAAACTAGTTGCGTGTAAAGTCATAAATTCCGTGTAACTTGAGTTTTTCTACGAATCTAACATGATCTACACACACACACACACACACACACACACACACACACACACACACAAACATACCCGCGTGCCTTGGAAAGATCGCTAATACACCAGCTGGCGATATTTTATTATCTAAGACTTGTAATATTAGGTGAGTGAATGTATAAACCAAATCCTCGTACAAACAAGCAACCTCGAATTCTAGCTGTGATTTGCTGATTTAATTGATTATACTTAAATTAACACTCGAGATGGCGCTGTTGTTAGCACACTGGACTTGTATTTGGGGTGATTGTTCTAATCTCAGTCGGACGATCTTGATTTAGGCTTTCTGTGACTCATCTAAATCGCTCCAAGTCAATGCTAGAATGATTCCTTTTAAATAGCATGGCAGATGTTTTTCTCCATGCTCGATAAAATCCGAGCTTGTGCTCCCCATCTAGTGACCCCATTATGCTGGGGAGTTAAAAACTTCTTCCTTTCCTTCCTTCCTATTACTGAAATGTGAGACAGCTTACTATTAAGTACATTAATTTTTCGACTATTTTGAAGAAAATATGTCAGTGAGGAAATTGGACGATAACTGTTTAAGTTTTTCTTATCATCTTCCTTATAAAGGAAATTAACAATAACATATTTAATCTGTCTCCATAAATTCCTTCCGGCAGTGGTCCATTACATACATCACTGAGGGCATTACTTATTAAGTTAGAGAAATTTCTCTAAGTTCTGTTTGAAATTCCATTGGTTTGTAGCATTTTTGTATTTCTGTGAATTTCACTGAAGGATGTTCATGCTACTTTGATTGCTTAAAGCTTTCTGGTGTAACATTTTAATAGAGCCTATTCCTACTTCAAGTGAACTATTTTATCCTACTTTTTCTGCTACATTTATAAACTGTGAAACTTCTTAATTATCAGGCAGAACATTGTCATTTAGTTCAACTGCAATGGTATCTTGTATGCTGACTGGCTGTCCTGTCTCTCACTGTCTCTCACAGGGACATTTTAATGACTTTCCTTATAGTCATACAAAACTTTTGAATGATGCACCTTAGATCTTATCTCATTCAGGCTTGTATATACATTTCCCTGTTTCACTTTGATGAGATTACAATTCCCTTAATTACATATGGCTTACACGTTTTTTATGGAGTCTCTGGAAAGATTTTTAGGAATGCAACTTTAAAATTTTGACATAAATGTGATGTGGAGCAAACTCAATTTGATGTCAGCATATCTCTCTCTCTCTCTCTCTCTCTCTCTCTCTCTCTCTGAATCTGCCTCAGGGCTGTGATGTGCTATATTATTTCTTCCCATTACCTGTGCATCATCATCTGGCAGTCGATTAACAGCTGGGACCACATTAATTATTACAGCCGGAACATTGTCTATAAAGAAGACATCAGTCAGTGTCCTCCTGTTTTGTTGCACAAGAGTTGGAGAATTACCTATCTCTTAAGGAATCTACATTGAAATTTCCACAAACTGCTGTTTCTTCCTGTCTGACTGGTACCTCCATAATACATCGACCTTTCTCATAAATATCTGAAAGTTTAATAGAGGGGATCTGTATATTGTTAAAGTTACCAGAAAATTTTGTACGGTAACAACTCATAAGCCCGCGCTTCTGGGACTGATTTATAGAGAAAGTGATTGTTTTAATATTTTTGACTTTGTGTTCAGCTTTTAGATGTGTTGGAGCTCCTCTTTTTTCCATGTCAACTGTAAACGAAAATTACACTAGTCTCTTTAAACCCTCAAATTTGACTTCTCAGTCCCTCTGGTTACATGGTCTTCAGAGACGCACTAAACATCTATCATTACAGAATTTTCCCTATCTTCTAGATATACAAAGAGCACATATGACTTGTTTTTCAGTACACTAATATTTTGATGAAACCAATTAATTTAAATTTTCTGGAAACAGTTACAGATGGTCCTCTTTTGCTCTAATTTTTTTAAAGACTTTCCTTCTTTCGCTTTACGCCATAGTCCCGCAGCGATCGCAGGGTCGGCGTGGTTACAACGGATTTGGCAATGTTAGTGCTAGG
The DNA here is from genome assembly GCF_023864345.2 of Schistocerca serialis cubense. Classification (NCBI taxonomy): domain Eukaryota; kingdom Metazoa; phylum Arthropoda; class Insecta; order Orthoptera; family Acrididae; genus Schistocerca; species Schistocerca serialis. The sequence goes on from NC_064640.1 coordinate 153,038,144, forward strand.
GATGGCCGGATGCTCTTCCTGTTGCCACCCCAACTGTCTGCGTCTAGTGTAAATCATGAAATTGTGCGGACGTGTTTCAAATGTCTGCGACGAGTGTAACTGAGGCGCAACGTGGAGACCAGCCCGATACACCTAGCGGGATGTGGAAAACCGCATAAAAACCACATCCAGGCCGGCCGGCACCCCGGCCCTTGTCGTTAATTCGCCAGGCGGATTCGATCCGGGGCCGGTGCGCCTACCCGAGTCCAGGAAGCAGCGCGTTAGTGTCCTCGGCTACCCTGGTGGGTTAATTTTTTTTAAGACTCTCTATCTATAACTTGGCTCTAATGTATACTACTGGCCATTAAAATTACTACACCACGAAGGTGACTTGCTGCAGACGCGAAATTTAACCGATAGGAAGAAGATGCTGTAATATGCAAATGATTAGCATATCAGAGCATTCACACAAGGTTGGCGCCGGTGGCGACACCTACAACATGCCGACATGAGGAAAGTTTCCAACCGATTTCTCATACACAAGCAGCAGTTGACCGGCGCTTCCTGGTGAAACGTTGTTGTGATGCCTCGTGTAAGGAAGAGAAATGCGCACCATCACGTTTCCGACTGTTAGCAGAATATGGAATCGGTGGGTTCGCGAGGGTAATACGGAACGCCGTGCTGGATCACAACGGCCACGTATCACTAGCAGTCGAGATGACAGGCATCTTATCCGCATGGCTGTAACGGATCGTGCAGCCACGTCTCGATCCCTGAGTCAACAGATGGGGACGTTTGCAAGACAACAACCATCTGCACGAACAGTTCGACGACGTTTGCAGCAGCATGGACTATCAGCTCGGAGACCATGACTGCGGTTACCCTTGACGCTGCATCACAGACAGGAGCGCCTGCGATGGTGTACTCAACGACGAAGCTGGGTGCACGAATGGCAAAACGTAATTTTTTCGGATGAATCCAGGTTCTGTTTACAGCATCATGATGGTCTCATCCGTGTTTGGCGACACGCGGTGAACGCACATTGGAAGCGTGTATTCGTCATCGTCATACTGGCGTGTCACCTGGCGTCATGGTATGGGGTGCCATTGGTTACACGTCTCAGTCACCTCTTGTTCGCATTGACGGCACTTTGAACAGTGAACGTTACATTTCAGATGTGTTACGACCCGTGGCTTTACCCTTCATTCGATCCCTGCGAAACCCTACATTTCAGCAGGATGATGCACGACTGCATATTATAGGTCCTGTACGGGCCTTTCTGGATACAGAAAATGTTCGACTGCTGCCCTGGCCAGCATATTCTCCAGATCTCTCACCAATTGAAAACGTCTGGTCAACGGAGGCCGAGCAACTGGCTCGTCACAATACGTCAGTCACTACTCTTGAAGAACTGTGGTATCGTGTTGAATGGGCAGTTGTACCTGTACACGCCATCCAAGCCATACGTGCAGAATGGTGTTAGATCCATTCTTTTGCCGTTCTCGAGACAGGATGCTGACGTGTTGTTTCAACAGCATAATGCTCGCCCTCATGGTTCCCGGACTTATCACCAATCGAGCACGTGCAGGAAATGATGGGACGAGAAGTCATTCGTGTGACTCGTCAACCAACAACTCTTAAAGAACTACATGAAACTTCCTGGCAGATTAAAACTGTTTGCCCGACCGAGACTCGAACTCGGGACCTTTGCCTTTCGCGGGCAAGTGCTGTACCATCTGAGCTACCGAAGCACGGCTCATGCCCGGTACTCACAGCTTTACTTCTGTCAGTATATCAGCGCACACTCCGCTGCAGAGTGCAAACCTCGTTCTGGAAGCTACATGAAAGGTCGAGCAGGTGTGGCATAACGTGTCCCAGGATAGTTTTCACCCTCTATACGATTCACTGGATGCCGGGATCAGTCCCTGCATTGCCCCCCGTGGAGGTTACACCGCGTACTAATATGGCTGTTTCAGCATGGGTCGATACTTGGCTGCTCAGGACCACTTGTACTATTGATCTGTAAATGTCATTATTTCATGTACTCCATATGCACTATTGCAACAATAAATCTTGAGTGAGTTGGAAACCTCTAAAGGGTTGTACCAATTCTTTTCTGGCAGTACATAGTCGCCTTTTTCATTATACACTCCTGGAAATGGAGAAAAGAACACATTGACACTGCGAGAGGGCTGTACAAGCAATGATCACACGCACGGCACAGTGGACACAGCAGGAACCGCGGTGTTGGCCGTCGAATGGCGCTAGCTGCGCAGCATTTGTGCACCGCCGCCGTCAGTGTCAGCCAGTTTGCCGTGGCATACGGAGCTCCATCGCAGTCTTTAACACTGGTAGCATGCCGCGACAGCGTGGACGTGAACCGTATGTGCAGTTGACGGAGTTTGAGCGAGGGCATATAGTGGGCATGCGGGAGGCCGGGTGGACGTACCGCCGAATTGCTCAACACGTGGGGCGTGAGGTCTCCACAGTACATCGATGTTGTCGCCAGTGGTCGGCGGAAGGTGCACGTGCCCGTCGACCTGGGACCGGACCGCAGCGACGCACGGATGCACGCCAAGACCGTAGGATCCTACGCAGTGCCGTAGGGGACCGCACCGCCACTTCCCAGCAAATTAGGGACACTGTTGCTCCTGGGGTATCGGCGAGGACCATTCGCAACCGTCTCCATGAAGCTGGGCTACGGTCCCGCACACCGTTAGGCCGTCTTCCGCTCACGCCCCAACATCGTGCAGCCCGCCTCCAGTGGTGTCGCGACAGGCGTGAATGGAGGGACGAATGGAGACGTGTCATCTTCAGCGATGAGAGTCGCTTCTGCCTTGGTGCCAATGATGGTCGTATGCGTGTTTGGCGCCGTGCAGGTGAGCGCCACAATCAGGACTGCATACGACCGAGGCACACAGGGCCAACACCCGGCATCATGGTGTGGGGAGCGATCTCCTACACTGGCCGTACACCACTGGTGATCGTCGAGGGGACACTGAATAGTGCACGGTACATCCAAACCGTCATCGAACCCATCGTTCTACCATTCCTAGACCGGCAAGGGAACTGGCTGTTCCAACAGGACAATGCACGTCCGCATGTATCCCGTGCCACCCAACGTGCTCTAGAAGGTGTAAGTGAACTACCCTGGCCAGCAAGATCTCCGGATCTGTCCCCCATTGAGCATGTTTGGGACTGGATGAAGCGTCGTCTCACGCGGTCTGCACGTCCAGCACGAACGCTGGTCCAACTGAGGCGCCAGGTGGAAATGGCATGGCAAGCCGTTCCACAGGACTACATCCAGCATCTCTACGATCGTCTCCATGGGAGAATAGCAGCCTGCATTGCTGCGAAAGGTGGATAGACACTGTACTAGTGTCGACATTGTACATGCTCTGTTGCCTGTGTCTATGTGCCTGTGGTTCTGTCAGTGTGATCATGTGATGTATCTGACCCCAGGAATGTGTCAATAAAGTTTCCCCTTCCTGGGACAATGAATTCACGGTGTTCTTATTTCAATTTCCAGGAGTGTAGATGAACGTTGAGGAATTCAGTTGAATTCAGATGCGCGTGAAACTACCCAGCCTGTGAGTACGCTGTCTATCTGCACCTGTCTCGTGGGTGAATAAACCTACTGCTCAGAAGGCAGTTACGAGTTTCAATCTTTTCACTTCAGCTGTTCAGTGAAATCAATGTGACGAAGTATGTGTGCCATGTAGGTTTTCAGTACATGAAGTGACGTATGGTGTTTTTCATTGATTATTTACTAAATGTGGTGCAAGTTACTAAGGTAGAATAGGGCGGGCAGGGGGATTTATGATTCCTAAAAGATACGTGTTAAATGACTATACTCATACGAAGCGTAGCATCTGCAATAAAGATCTGAAAACTCCAGGCAACAGATACTTCAGAACTATTGTTACATCACAAGTAGCTCGCACAGAATATAATCATCAAACTATGAGCCCCTCCTTCCTGCGCAGAGACTTTTGATTCAGCGGGACTTCATGTCATCACTATTATTGGTGAAACACAGAGTGAACCTGTAAACATATGGGACAGTCTGAAGTATTTTTACCCAATACTATGTTTTTTCAACAAAATGCCCATTTTATTTCAATTTTCGTACATACGTTTTGCTTTCAACATTTTATAAGTGTAAAAAAAAAATGGAAATGAGCGTTTAGTGCCATTGGCCGGGAGGTACCTTACGGGGCAGGTCCGGCCGCCTTGGTGCTGGTCTTATTACATTCGACGCCACACTGCGACCTGCGCGCCGGATGGGGATGGAATGATAGTGAAGATGACACAACACCCAATCCCTGAGCGGAGAAAATACCAGACCCAGTCGGGTCGTTGTTGATCTTTTCACTCATTTTTTTTTTATTACAGAGGCCAGCCAGCTTTCTGGCCGAACACGCTGAGCTACCGGCACCCACTCAGCTATCGGAGCTTTCTGACCGAACACGCTGAGCTACCGGCACCCAGTCAGCTATCGGGGCGGACTTGTAAGTGTAAATGGTCGTCGACTGCAAGTTGTGTCACGCAACAGCATCGACGGCAGCAATAACGGATTCAGAATCTCTTCTCATTCAATTCGTTACGCTTTTCCCCGTTTACCGATGTCGGACATGAAGTCATTACTGGATTATTACGAACGTTATGAAGGTTACAACAATGTCTCTACACCCGGTATATAAAGGTCCCCGTAAACGATAAAAAATTTTGTCAAACATAACTATGGTTGCCAAACATTTGACGGTGTACGGTGCTGTTTGACGTGTTTGTCAAGCATAGATCGTGTTTGAAGTGTTTGCCAGAAATTCTGATTGACGGAAAGTTTGACAAGATGGCGGAAGTTGCTTCTGTTGATGTTTCGTCGCATTTATTTAGTGAAAAATTGTTCTACTACGATTTACCTCACTGTGTAGTGAGTTTCCACAACTGTTGAAATTACGATCAAGCATAAAAAAAATAGCACTGCCTATTCCAAAATGGTAGAGGTATCACATCTATCTTAGACATACATTAAGCAGCGAGAGTTTATGAACAAAATTAATATTTTGATATACAGGAACATGCAAGCGGAAGTGGAATGACATAAAAGAAATCATAGTTCTCGGGTTCTTCCACGGACGATGTGGCTGTATGTTCCCTCGTTGTAGTATTTTAATGAACTGTCATTAGAGGGCCAAGTAGAAGAGAATAAATTTTCACATGCTTGTGTCTTCTTTGTTAGAGGGAGGGTGAAGCACCGCTAAACAAGTTATGACACATTTGACTGTATATCCACAGAAAGTTGATGTAATCGGCAGGTTCAGAGTGTAACAATTTCAGTAACAGGTTCTCAGTTGTATATTTCTCTTTCATTTAAAACCATTGCCTGGAACAGCGTATTTTTCTTATTCTTTAAACACAGCGGTAGAGTCGATGTTAGAAATGCTTATCTGCATTTGTGGCCATTCCCGCTATAGTGCCAAAATACAACATACACGAAAAACGTGTGCTTCAAAAGTAAGGTTAAATTCACAAGCTTTCATTTTTACGTGTACGGGCTTGTTTGACACATCAATGGCTTGATAAGAGCGACGGACAAGTTCGCTCTTCTAGATGGGCCTTAACAAATTTTTTAAAGTTTCATTATCTATTCGAAGAAAGCTGATGTAATCATCGGGTTCTAAAACTAATAATTCCTTTAGCAGATATTCATCGGTAAATCCCTAATTTTAAGCCATTCCTTAGACCAGCGTCTTGTTTTCTTCATTGTCTTTAAACACAGTGCCGATGCCAGGACTACTTTGTCTGCATTTGTGGTCATTCTCCCTACTGTCAAAATACTGACGAACACGAACAGCTTCTGCTTCAAAGTGAGGTTAGACTGACAAACATTGTTTGAAAGTGTACGAGCTTGCGTGGCAAATCTGTAGCAAGGGAAGAGCGATTTTGTCAAACACGTTTGATCGTTTACGATGGTCTTACGTTAATAGTGTCGAAGACTAAATGCTTTCTAGTACCATCTAAGGAAGTATAATCTGTTATCAAACATGAGAAAAAATTTCGGTTGCAAGATCTATGTATGCAATTGCTGACATCTACTTTTACTTAAGACATCAGATTGTTGTAGATGTAGTTTCATTCAGCTGCATTCGATGGATACAGGAGAAACCGTTTTACTTAAGTACCTAAATTTTTGTGTCACGAACGTGGCGGAAGACATTTAGCTACTTCATTCACACCGTAGGAGTTTTTAATTAAATCACGCGCTATCTAGACGCCGGTGGTGGCGTCGGCTTTTGCCGCGACAGAAGAAGCTTAAATTTGGTGACAGAGAAACCAGCGGAATGGCTGGCGGAGAAAGTTTGCGCCGAGCTAAGAGTGCAATCTGTGTGGCCCACGGGCCGGCTAATCAAGTGTCCAGGGAGCTCGTCGCACGCTCCTCGCTGCACGCACTGGCGCACCTCCGTCTTCCCCAGCAAACTTGGCGCAGGCGTTTTAATGAAAGGGCTGTGTCTGCATCTGCGACTATGCGCTGTACACACTCTACGCCGTCGTGAGCTGGTACCCTCCCATGTGTGGAATAAGGCGCAAGGGTCAGCTCCTGACGCAGCGGGGCAGTACAACGTGCTACAGTGCGCACGTCCGGCAGTTTCAACACAGTGCGTTCGCGTGTAGTCCGCAGTTCTACTATCTTAGTTTAAATTGAGGCCGACGCACAAGAAGTAAAGCCCAGTCTGCAAATTAGCAAGTTAAACTTCAGCTAAAATCCCAAAGAAAGAGTATGATCGTTCCCATGTTAAGCTGTGACACCCGTTACTATCGTTGTAAGAAACTACGTATACACCATAAGAAGTAATCAGCAACGTTCATCACTCAACGTAAAAAAATGTCACCTTGTAGAAACTTTATACTCTTTTGTCACCAACAATGGTGGCGTGGTGTTTAATACACTGAGCAATTATTCGAGAAGAGCGGACAAAAAATAATCTTATTTGTATCAATTACTCGTAGTTTTCCTGTGCGTGAACCTTTACAACGAGGCCACGGCTGAATTATTTCCTAATTCTGCTACAATGTAATCGATGTCGCTGGACCAATACTCATCCTTATGATTATTTTCTTAGTTTCAATACTAAGATCTGAACGGTTCTTACATAGGTTCATATCAAAATCTAAACAGTTAGTAGTGAGAGACCAAGGCAATCTTCTCTAAAATTTCAAGCCGCGGATATATTGAAGGAATTAGATTTTCACTCTGCAGCGGAGTGTGCGCTGATATGAAACTTCCTGGCAGATTAAAACTGTGTGCCCGACCGAGACTCGAACTCGGGACCTTTGCCTTTCGCGGGCAAGTGCTCTACCATCTGAGCTACCGAAGCACGACTCACGCGCGCTACTCACAGCTTTACTTCTGCCGGTATCTAGTCTCCTACCTTCCAAACTTTACAGAAGCTCTCCTGGTTCGCAGCTGTGAGTATCGGGCGTGAGTCGTGCTTCGGTAGCTCAGATGGTAGATCACTTGCCCGCGAAAGGCAAAAGTCCCGAGTTCGAGTCTCGGTCGGTCACACAGTTTTAATCTGCCAGGAAGTTTCATATCAGCGCACACTCCGCTGCAGAGTGAAAATGTCATTCTGGAAACATCCCCCAGGCCGTGGCTAAGCCATGTCTCCGCTATATCCTTTCTTTCAGGAGTGCTAGTTCTGCAAGATTCGCAGGAGAGCTTCTGTAAAGTTTGGAAGGTAGGAGACGAGATACTGGCAGAAGTAAATCTGTGAGTACCGGGCGTGAGTCGTGCTTAGGTAGCTCAGATGGTAGAGCACTTGCCCGCGAGAGGCAAAGGTCCCGAGTTCGAGTCTCGGTCAGGCACACAGTTTTAATCTGCCAGGAAGTTTCATTTGAAGGAACTTTATTTGCTACGTAATACGGGGTCATTCTAATTTTGCTTTAACTACTTGAGCCACTGTAGACCGAAAACTAATTACCGAATGGGGAACCAACTTTATAGGAGTGATTTAGCAACTGAGGGCTGCAGGATTTGCGTTCTTAGGAGTGTTAGTGTCATGATTTGCCATTAGCCACCGGTGCTGGTGCGGAGACGTAGGGTTGATTCACATGTGTCAGTGCGTATTACAGCTGCAAACAGTCAACACGGGCCTGGCCAAGGTGAGCAGAGCTTTTCTCGTAAAGTCATTTTATCAAAACAACAACAAGAGTTCACTCTATCTTCAGGAGTGTCGACGCATTAAGGGAATATGGAGAGGTCGTCTTTCCATACCGGAGCTGAAGCACGTGATTCGCAAGCTCGAATAAAGTGGAAATTTGGGAACTGCTCCTGGGAGAGGCCGATGCTCGATAGGGCCACAAATTGTTGAAGTTATTTAAGCCATGTCTCAGAATGCTGAACGCAATATACGATCGTCAAGCAGTGCACGAATTGTTTCAAGACAGCTGAGTATTCAATGATCACCGTTGTTTCGTGCACGATCCACAATGTTGAGGATGTACGTGGTCGTCACACTGAGAAATGTATGTAACCTGTAACGAAAAGATGGTACTGAGTTACCAAATGTTATTTTCTCGTGTGGTAATTAAAATGTGTTTCTTTCAATGGTTCGTTTTTCCTCTTCCACATGTTCATATATATATTTCCACAAAGTTTCATTGTCCTACGAGCTCTCGTTTTTCATGGATGCCCTATCAAGTAGCGAAAGTTTCATTATAACCACACTGTAGTTAACTCTTAGGGACATTAAACTAGTTAATATTTATCTAGTTAAGAAGAGTTGAAGTTCACGTTGTGTCTCGTGTAAAACATAACGCAAATTTAACTAATGTAATTTCCACTTGATATTCTGCTGTGGTAACAGAACCATAGAGTTGCTTTTTGATCATACACCAGAAAAGTAAATCAATGGCAACCATTAAAACGTAATGATTCACACCAGAATACCGAAAGAGGTCAAAAGACATCTTCGAGCTTTCATTTTCACCATAACGAACTCAGCTTTTACCATCTTTCCACCAATCTTCGTGACATCTCCGTAGTTTTGCTCTTGACAGTTGTGGCAATATCCTGAATTTTCACGATTTCATGAACACTGCATGAAGTATACCTAAAGCAGCGGGATGGATTAGTGGACTCCGGGCAGAACTTCTTTTTTATAATATTACTATTCTCATGATTTGGTCAACAACAGCTGCCTCGATTGATGATACACGCATTGTGGGAAAGTTTTCCACCCTGGACACTGCAACGTAACTTCTCAGTCGTATTTCGTGTGATGCTGTTGCTATCCGTCTCATATGTTACGTGTCTGTAACAAGCGTTTTCAATCATCGCGTCTTCGTGATCTTAAAAATGAAGGGATTTTGCGTATTATGGAGAACTCAGCCATTGAATCAGGAAGTGACTTACTGGATTCAAATGGTGGTTTCCGCCTGAGAAAACTGATGATTAAGAAAGCGAAACTTAGGTCACGTTATTGGCAATCTACATCTACATGGATACTCTGAAAATCACATTTAAGTGCCTGGTAGAGGGTTCACCGAACCACCTTCACAATAATTCTCTGTTATTCTACTCTCGAACAGCACGCGGAAGAAACGAACACCTATATCTCTCCGTGCGAGCTCTGATGTCTACCCATCTCTATTATTTCCACAACAGAATAGTCGATTGGCGAAGCAGTGAAGACAGCAACAAAACGGAAGGTCGCTAACATGTTATCGCTTGGAAGAAGGGCTTCTTTCAATGTCATGATTCAGAGAGGAGGGCCCACTGCATATGTCTGCCACCGAGTAAATGACTTCATCATCAGTGCTTTCCGAAATCATTTTCAGGAATCGATGCCTGCATATTATTTAAAAAATGCAGAATCAAATGCTCAGAATGAAATGAAAAGTACTATTATGGTTGTACTTGTGAAGGAATTATCAGGGATAAAATAACCTGCGACACATTTCAAGAACATTTAATCCTCCACTTCTGTGAAAACTCATTCTAACCTTAACGTATCCCTACCGGAAAGTTCGCTCGTATCTCTGAATATGGTAAGCGTTGCTGTAAAACTGCTTCCACTGTTACCGCTCAAGTGAAAACATTACAGTTGGTCTGCAATTACTTCGTAACAAAGCAAGGTGATGGTCTACCTAATTTATTCCAAATAAAAATTACAATTACGGACAAAAATTTGGGATAGTTGCAGACTATGAATCCAAGCACATGTGTAATGCTTGACCGTACCATGGTAAGAGCCAGGCTACCAGCCATTGGGCGAGTATGTCGTTCCTTACACAGTGTGGAGATTTCTAAACCAAGGATGGAATTTGAGAGAAAAAAAGTCTTCACAGACCTTCAGCTCGGCAGGAAACTTCAACAGAGGGAAATGTCGATTATAGGAACAATTAACAACATTCGTCGATAATTTCCCAGCTGCACGATGAGGAACAAATCTGACTTGCATTCCATCATCAACATGAGAAGTACCAGTAAGCTTCCCGAGCAAATGCGACAGTGTACTAAGGGAAGAAAAATAAGACTGTCATTATTCTCAGCACACTAAATCTCGAAGTAATAGTTAGCTACGAAAAAAGAAATAATCAGATATTTATATAGTGCCACAAAGTACGATGCAGAAGTCATTAATCAAATGATTCGTGTATATTCAACTAAGGTTGCTTGCAGAGGATGGCAGATATCTATAGCGCTCAAATCATACAGCAGAGGCAGCTGAGCAGCAGCAGCATATAGTTACTTAGTTAAATGTTCCATAAGTCATTTGAATGATTCTCTTATCGAAATGATGTGGAAGGAGTCAGTTTACAGGCTATGTATACACGATTCGTGTTAACATTAATGAAAACAATATCATTTTGTCCTATTCATGAAACTACACTTAAAAATAAAGTATTTTTTCTGGCTACCAGTTTGTAAGAGGAAGTTCGTCAGTGGAACAGAAGGTGTTGTCCAGGAGCAGTGTTTTACATTAAATTTAAAACTTGCTTCGATACCTGTCAGACATTTTATGTTTTTGGGCAAATGATCAAAATCTTTTATTTCTGTGTATTAAACCCCTTCCTGAGCAACTAACAGCTTTAACAATCGATAATAAAGGTTATTTTTTCTCCTGTGTTGTAGGTATGTACATCACTGTTTACCTCCAATTGTGATGGAGTTATTTATGTCGAATTTCGGTAGCAAAAGTATGTATTGTAGCGGCGCAGTTAAAATGCCTGTCTCCTTGAAGAGATATCTACATGACATCGTGCTTGAAGAGATACCCACATAACGTCGTGGGTGAACACCACATATTATTCCAACTGCTCGCTTTTGTACATTTAATACCTTCTTTCAAGTGATGAGTTGCCCCAGAAAATTATTTCGAACGTCATTATTGCGTGGAGATATGCAAAACATGTTAGGAGGTTCATACGTCTGTTGTCAAGATAATCAGTAGTATGTACACAGACAATTTCACAGTTGTGCATATCTAGAAATACCGTAAATGTTTTATCACAGGAGAGGGTGCGGCATATTAGAAAAATGGATAATGACTGATCATCATGCAGTTAGCACATGTTGGCTGTGGTTAATACATGATGATCAGTCGTTACCTGCTGTTCTAATGACCGCACCCTTTTCTGTGGTAAAGCACTTATTGGCTTTCCATATATACACATTTGTGAGGATTTTATGTCTAACATGTAGTTTTTTATGTCAGAAATTGTTATAAGATGTGAGTAATGTTAATCTTTTTAATCCCAAGAAGACAGTAGATTGCTGAAATTGGTAGTAGTAAGAAAAAAGAATTAATAGACCTCTGCATCATGCATTTTATTAAGTTCATTATTGCTGTTGTAAGTCACCCGAAAAAAATTATAAACTTTTGTTTTGAAGAACGAGTTTATAGTGATGGTAAACCAGAGCCCGTTGACAGAATTCTTCTGACTGGCATAGTCGAGCAACGTGATGTTGTAACTACGACATTTTATTCTGGGTGTAGAGAAGGTGAGTTAAAAACTTAAATCGGTTAAAATTAATTCCTAGGTTGTTCTTTAATGTAACATATGGCAGCTTTGGATCACCATATTTTCCAGTATAACGTATGACACTTCTCTTATGGCTTGTGGTGTCGACTTGATATTGAAGTCAAATCTATTTCCATTGTACTGGCAACAATGTAACATGGTGCAGAAACACGAAAATCAATCGCTACTCGATCGGGATTTATGGGTACTTATTTATATATTAGTGAATTCATTTTGCCTGATTTGAGGCATCAGACCCTCTCTCATATCAAACTAGATATCTTTACTGAGTCATTATTGGTGTGTCGAAACTACACTCAAACCCAAATCCGAAAACAGCTACCCATGAAACACAACACTTAGAACTGAAAGCACCTATATTACTAACACAATCGCACAACCAGAACAGGACTGGCATCCTGGACGGACATTGTAGGTGTTTATACAAACTTCGAGTATTCTTGAATGCTGTATTTATACATAAATCCAATATTACACAATATACATACATTAAAATGCATAATATACGTCAAGAACATTCCAGATACAATAAGTAATTGTAGCCGGGTTTGAACTGACGACCCCAGCATGTCAGACAGAGATGCCAACCACAACACAAGACCACAGGCTCCACAGCTTGGCACTGCTGCTTCTTCTGAGGAAATGGGACCAACTGTTTCAGAAGTTTTTCTTGGAGCTGAATGCAACACCCTGGCTCTTGGACTTGTCAATCGTCCTCTGTTAGGCAGCACTGGCAGGTCTTTGGGTTCTGGTCATGTTATTATATCTGTTAGATGACCCTTGGTTTGACACCCATGGAGAGTGAAATGATGTGTGAGGACGACAGTACATTTGTTTCATTAATTTCTCTATTCCAGCCCTCAGCCGTAGTGCATCAGGTAAAGTTTCGTACAGGTGCCCAGTTGCCTCTCATGAGACGGTGCAAAGAATGGGCCTCAGCGTTGCGACACTCGAATGCTGCCGTCAACCACGTTTCTGGCTATGAATGTGATGACAGTATGGAAGCACAGGTGACGATTCCACAAGCCCTGAGCTCCGTCCAGCGAGTGGGCAGCTCTCTGCTCTAGCGGTGGCTGCTTTCGTGACTCAGGGGAGAGTGCCGTGTCCCATGGTCGAACAGTGGACACTGCACCTCAAAAAAAAAAAAAAAAATGGTTCAAATGGCTCTGAGCACTATGGGACGTAACATCTGTGGTCATCAGTCCCCTAGAACTTAGAACTACTTAAACCTAACTAACCTAAGGACATCACACACATCCACGCCCTGGGCAGGATTCGAACCTGCGACCGTAGCAGTCGCACGGTTCCTGACTGAGCGCCTACAACCGCTAGACAACCTCGGCCGGTCATTGCACTTCATTCCATTATGTTGCACCGTGGGTGTCGTAGGTTCATGGTGAGGGCTGTGATTCTGAGACTAGAATATTTTAGTGCACGAATAGCAGAGTACTTGCACCCTCCAGTTTATGTTCGTTTAGGGCTTAAGACACGTACTCTAAACACTCACACGGTGACAGCTGTGGAACAGCTTCCGTCCTTCATTTAGCATACTGCAGTATCGGCCATTGCTATACCACACAAAAATGGCTCTGTTTCGCAGGTCCTGTCGGCTGTGTTTTGCCTCACAATACTACTAACATTCTATCCTGCCTGCAGCTGTCCCTGTTGCAACTGACTTCTACTCTGGGCTACTTACGGGCCAAATGTGGTCCATATGCTACACTGTCATCCTTTTTATCAATACCTGGCCCCTCAGATCGACCAAACTAAATTATCCTTTACACTAGAGTCCCTGATGACCAACTCTTCTGGCCCTGTTCCGCCTCTTAAGATTTATTCTAATAACTGATTTCTTTAACCCTATCAGTTAATCTTGTACATTTCTACAGACCCTTTCCATGCTCCTTAACTCGACCACCATTTAACGTATTTCATTACTAGGCTTCTTGAACAATAACTTCTAACTCTCTATTCCAAAATTACGAGCTAAAATAAATCAGTTATCCTTAATACTTCTCCTTATACATCCATCTTCCTTTGCTACTTATATGCTCAGGGTTTCAATACATTGGAATCTGAACAACTGCCGAGTCCGAACTCAGTCTTGCGCTTCGTCTTCTACGTACGCAAAAAAGGACTACACTCAGCAGAACAAGTATCGCTGTGGTGGTTGTTATGACAATAGTCAGTGTGCTCTTTCTGGTATGGATTCTATCGATTTAAATTTACATACTACGCTAAGGTTTCCAGAGAGACTCGTACTTCTTGCTGGGCAGGTAGCACTTCCATGGTTTCTTCTGGCCAATACAAACGAGGCTGCGAAATATTCAGGTGAGTTATGACTGAAATCGCGGCAGACAGATTGAAAGTAGGCGTCCGCAGCTCGTGGTCGTGTGGTAGCGTTCTCGCTTCCGACGCCCGGGTTCCCGGGTTCGATTCCCTGCGGGATCTGGGATTTTCTCTGCCTCGTGATGGCTGGGTGTTGTTTGATGTCCTTAGGTTAGTTAGGTTTAAGTAGTTCTAATTTCTAGGGGACTGATGACCATGGATGTTAAGTCCCATAGTGCTCAGAGCCACTTTTGAAAGTAGGCCCCAGTATCTCGCACTCTGTTCCATTCAATAACAAACCAATCCCTTTTAATTCTATCCTCGTTGCTGATGTATGTATGCCTTCCCCTGCTCTAGACAATTAGCCACTACTACGATCTTGTCAAAAGTTTGGTACGACCAGTGCTCCTCCACCTGCTGAAACTTCAGTTCTGGCTCGATCACTTCTTTCTTGTATTCTCTCACCTCCCTCTGTCCCATTAACAATTTCACAACACAGCAATCCTGCCCCTCTCTTATTATCATGTCTGAACAGACTGTTAATTACCCTTAGTAGTGTTTCTGTAACTTCACTTCCTCCATTCCTACGTATCTTCCGTTGTCTTTTGCAATTGATGATAGTCACTGCAGTGTCACAAATTTCTTCAATATGCCCCACTTGGCAGGATACACACCAATTACGTAGAACACGTAACGCGCTTGTTCCTCTGCTGCTGGTATAGAAGCGGAAATGTAAACTTTCACTCCATCAATTCTCACCGATACTGTGACTTCCTTGAAATAAAAAGTTAATTTTTAGCGCTCGGATTCTAAAATCAACTCCAACTTCAGTGATAGTTCCTTCTGTACTTTTCTTAGGTCCTCTAAATACTGCTCTGGCGACAATATGTTTAACCATAGCTGATCTCTTACAGTCTGCAGCGTAGCCTCCTGTCGTTCTGTTACTTTCCCTCTTGCTTCTTAAACATTATCTTCTGCGAACTCGAACCATTTTGTCCTTAATACTTCTCCATCTAAGACTTCTACTTCGGTTTGTAGTTCCCAGATATTCTGATTAATCGCCTCTTCTGCAGCTCTGGCATACCGCAATACTTATGTAGTCAGTTGTCATTATAGTTGTGTGTAATTCAATACGTCCTTCTCTAAACGTGAAACCTACGTAATATACTAATCACTCATGGCCTTGTTCCCTTCAGCCACCGCTTAACGTCTTCCACGGTGTCGTTCACCCTTCAAATATCTGCCTCTTCAACAGTGCCAAACATTGTTTTCATAAGTCGACCTCCATCATCGATCTGTCGCGTGTGCGAAACAACCTCAAGTACCTGAGTCACTTCATTCCTACATTTCTCGCACGCTCCGTGTATTCTCCCACATACCCCGGCACTTCCTTTGGGTATCCCGTGCCTATCCATTACCTGACGGAATCTATCCAATTCTTCTTCCAATCTTCTCACCTCGTTACATATCTCCTCTGCGTTGAATACCACCTGTATCATCCAGCAATGACTGGTGATCACTGCGTCTTTCTGCTTCGTGAACAGCAATCCTCCTTTCGGGTGGTGATTCCGTAAAGATCCACACCGACGGAGATCAGTAGTCCTGCTATCAAACACATCATCTCGTCTTCCCTGCACCTCTCCTACGGGCGTGAATGCCCATTCGTTTCCTTTCCCTTAAATTCACTGCTGTTAATACTAATTACACTAAATCCATACACAATCTAAAATCATATTAAATTACTGTCTCCTAGGCCTAAATCTTTAGGGGTTCCTCTTTACCGTATCACTCACAATCTCTTATTTATCTTCCTATACTTTACTCCTCACTCTCCCTTTCCGGCCCGCATGTCCTATTCCTGAAAGACCTTTCGGCCTCCCTTGAATAGGTCTCAATCGCCCTACATGCACAATGGTCTTTAAGGCGGCAACTGAATCATGACGATTTCTGGAGACGTAGTATCGACAACTGAGTATGTTGGCGTATACGAAGCTGATAGCATCATCCACTGCCAGCCTTATACTGTGGCATTCTTTCCATACGGCTCACTCCTTCTTCCCGTTTTTCCATAACTCGTCTGTTTTCCCTCCGTATTCTATTCCAGATTTCCCTAACCACTCTGGCAGAATCATTGACAAACTCTCCAGTCTTTCCTTTCTTCGTTTTCAATAAGTCGAACAGTGATGGCATTTTACAATCATATACTGCTGCATATGGCAATAATCCCGTATTCATACACCGTTTTCAGTTATAGGCGGGGACGATGTACTTCAAGTAGACATCCCACTTGACGTGATGTGAGTCAACGTAGTATCCAAGCATTTTCCCGGTTCTCATATGCACTCTTTCAGTTCTCCCTTTGGCTTGTGGATGGAGAGGACTCGTCCTTAACTTCTTCACATTCATTAACTTACACAGTTCCTTGAACAGATCTGACGTGTAGTTCCTTCCCTTGTCTGTTACTGTTGTCACAAATACTCCAAACTTCAGTGTCTAATTATTCACACGTGCTTGTACCACTGTTGCTGCCTGACGGTTTGGCATCACGGCCATTTCTACATATCTCGAAAAATGGTCTATGATTATGGGTACAGATTTATACCCTGCAGGTGTTGCAACGCGTTAACCTACTGGAAGGATTCTTTAAACCCCAACAACTATTTTAATACCGCATGGTCTGTAATTATTCTAAAGTTTTACCGTACAGATAACATTTGAAACATGTGATTCCCTAGATAAAGCTTAACAAAACTTTCCCCATCGTGGAATAATTTATTTCTGCAGAATTTAGTTGTTCGATGCTTAAGCCGTGGGATGTTCTACGCCTTCTACTTCTTGTGACAATACACAGCCAAGTGCATGGTTTGATACATCACATGATAAAGCAAATTCTCTATTAAAATCTGGAAATACCAATATCGGGCTCGATGTTAAAGCTTATTTTAGCTGCTCAAAAGTACGCTGGCACTCTTCTGGCCATACGGATTTAGTACCCTTTTTTAACAGTTGTGCAACTGTCTGGCAATATTCAGAAAGGCTTTTACGAACTGGCGGTAATAATCCGCGACTCCAAAGAACGACTGCATTTCTCTTACTGATGCTGGTATAGGAAATTCACGTAGTTCTCTAATTAATCTGTACTCACGATATGACCCAGGTATGCTACTTCGTCCATCACGAAATTACACTTTTATGCACCCAATGTTAACTTCACTGCTTTTAACCTTAAGAATACTTCCCTTAACCGCTGGAAATGCTGTTTCATATCGTTCTCATAAACGATTATGTCATGGAGATACATTAAGCATTACCGTGGTTTTAAACCTGTGAGTACTCTGTGCAACAATCTCTGAAACGCTGCAGGTGCATTTTTTGATCCGAGTGGCATTCGTCTGAATTTGTAGCGCCCCCAGGGTGCCGAAAACACTGCTTCGTCGATCCTGGGGGGAAACTTCTCCGTGATGATAACCACTCTTCAGATCCATTGTTGAAAAATATTTGCATTGCGCTAAATGGTCCAAGGTTTGTGTGATGTTAGGCAGTAGAGCAGGTGTCCGTTATGTATTTCGCATTTAGATGTCTGTAATCACAACAAAACCTATATTTTCTTGTTCCATCCTTTGATTATTTTGAGACTACGGGTATTTCTGCCCCCATACACTATTACTTTCTTCAGTTATTCCACCTTTCAGCTGTTGAACGATAAATTCCTCCGAAATTGCCTGTAAGTACCTAAATATTCTGTATGGTTTGCGGTAGAGTGGTGCTTCATTTCCCGTTGGTATGCGGTGCTGTGTAATATGCGTAGCTGGTAATAGCCCTTTTGAAAAGAATAAATCCATAAATTACATTCGGTACTGCTTTACTCTATGTGCTTCAATTTTCCTCGTAATGCAGTTTCAATGGCGTCCGGCGACTGTCTATGGCTCACACATCTAGTATTCCCTTCTTCTTGTTCCAGGATATCGTTATTAGCGATTAACTAACCCTTTGTTAATCCTACGCCCGCCAGCCTAAAATTATCTATAACAACAGGTATCTTCTTTTCGCCCTTTATTTCATGATCACTTGCAATACCTCTTTTAACTAAGCAACACATCTGATCTAATATTTCATTCTCCTCTAACGGTTCCACCACACACAAAAGTGCTACGTGTAACCTAGACTCAACACTGTCCCAAAGTGATTTTCCAGTACCGTTAGGTATACAATCGTGCGAATCAATTCTTCTTATGATCGTTCGTGGTTTAGTCGGACAGACACCCTCGCGACATCGCTACACTCGCTATGGCTTCACCTAACCGAAACATTTTTCCGTAAAGTTCCGACCTATGTTTCCAAAGAGCAATTATGACACCATTCTGATATAATAAATGTAATCCTATAATCATGTCGTGGTCCTCACTCATGTGTGACACGATATCTAAACATTGATTAAAATTGACTGTACCCAGGCAAAATTCTATGTCCACTGATCCTAATGATGTTACATCTTTATCCCACACTTCGCACAAACTGTACCATGGTGTGTTCCATTGTTTACATTTCACGGGGTCACTACTGACGACCGACACATGTGTCCCTGTGCCCAACAATATCCTGAAACCCTTTTTCCCTACTATTCCTCTTATTGTAAAATCAACCTCTGCATACGATTTCGCTCTGCTGCGCGCAAATCCATTGTAACCCCGTCCGTACACTGCTTGAAATTTCTGCATGCAAGCCTCTTAAAAAAGCATCGACCACTCTCTGCTCAGTCTCTTGCAAAGTAGTTTCATTGATTGCAGCGTCATGTCCTAATTCATAGGTACATTTAATTATTTTCCTTATACTGTGGGCAAATTGTTCCACAGGTTCCATATTCTCTTAGTTACTACCCCTAATTGGTCCCTATAGGGTCTGGCACCTTTTTGTTTCGTATATCTCTGAATTAACGTTTCTTTAAATTCTTCGAATCTTGTGGCTCCCTTAAGAGCTTGTGTATACCCTACATAAGCTTTAGCTTCCCCTGTTAGTCTCAGTTTTGCAGCACTCAGTAATTCCTTATGAGACCAGCCTTCAATCTCAGCCAGATTTTCAAGGTCTCCCACAAAAACCTTGGTTGCCTCACCAGAAAAAGCAGCAATGAAACTTGCGACTGACAAATCTACACCCTGTTGTGACGATTGCTATTCTGCCAGTTGACACAGTACTCTATTATCTGCTGTTAATTGTGCTATCTTTTGTAAGAGTATGCTTACTGCTTCCAGCTCTGGCACATCTTGCGTCTCTGGTTCTGTCGAAGTTTTGTCCTTGACAACACTCATTTTGTGAACTGACAATCTCAAGACCAGAAAAAAAAATACGTTAACTTTAATCTTATAGCCGATCATGAGCCATCTCGACTCTCAGCATTGCCTAGCCAAATGCCCCCTATGATTACATTTATAACATGTTATGTTACTGGAACCGATTCTATACAAGGTGCTGAGTGACTCTAGAGGCTACACTGCGCACATCCAATAGGCACTAATCAATCGTGACTTCCACTACCTCTAAGTCTAGGCAGATCCACTGGTTCTCTACTCGCAATAAAATCTACTTTACAAAATGCATGACTGTCAAGCTTTTTCTCCATGACCAAAATACATCCAAAAGCTTTGGAATCACTGTATCATAGGCAGAAGGTTCAGACGTTACTCTAAGCAAGCGATGTCAATGATCTGATACCATTGTTAGATGACCCTTTGAGTGTCACCTGTGGAGAGCGAAATGAGATCTGAGGGCGATAGTAGATCTGTTCAGTTAACTTATTTATTGTAGCTCATCAGCAACAGTTGTTGTAGGCGTCCAGTAGCCTCTCATGCGAAACAACAAATGTCTGGCATTACTGACAACGCAAAGAGCAGGGCCGAGTGTGGCGTCACTCGAATGCCACTGTCAGCGACGTTCCAGCTGGGCCATGATGACAGTGGGACAACGCAGCTGATATTCCGTGGGGGCAGTTGTTACCTCCCTCCAAAGAGCGGTCGGCTCTCTGTTCCTGCTTTCGTGACTCAGTACAGGCTGCCCTGTCCCATGGTCGAACAACGGTCCCCGTATTGCATTCCAGGTTATCGCTCATGGTGTCACAGGCTCATGATGTAGGCTGTGGTATTGAGACGAGAATATTTTAGTACACGAATGGCTGAGTACTTGTACGCTCCAGACTGTGTTCGTTTAGGGCTTAAGGCACGTACTCTAAACTTTCCCATGGTTGCAAGTGGGGAAAAGCTTCACTTCTACAGCTAGAGTACTGCAACTGCAGCATCGGTTGGTTGGTATACCGCTCCCAGCTGGCTCTGTCTCACAACGCCTGTCGGCCGTGTTTTGCTTTGCAACACATGTCACTCTTGCCAGCCTGCGGCTGTCTCTGTCACAGCTCACGTCCACTCTGGCGTACTTTTTGACCAAATAAAGTTGTTACGCTACGCATCCTCTTCATTGTTATGAGCATTGAAGGTAGCCACTGCCTTCGCTATTATGGAGTAAGTGTTCCATTTCTTGGAACCTGTTATCGTCGATCTGCTCCTCTGGACTGTTGTAAAGCTTCATACGGAGGACATCGCCTACGTCTCTGTACTTTGATCTACTTGATGAAGGCGCTTAATCCTCGACTATACATATAACTTCTGAAAAGTCAAAAAGATATGACACCGACTGAAATGGTACTTCAGTAGCTTTTCTGATAGTCCCACTTTCCCCACAGACCTAAAAATTCATACCAAGTCTCCCGGGCTTATCTCACTGATCGGTGCTCGGCGTTACAGCACTCTCGGTCTTTCTCCTAGGCGGTCAGGTCCTTCTGCAACCCAGTTGCCTCGCTTCTTCAGTGCTGGTGATGAGGTGTTTTACTTAGTCATCTGCAGTATAGTCTGGTTGAAACGGGAACAGTGTACCCATTGTGGTTTTGCCCTCGTGATAATGGAACACAAGCGACAGTGTCAATCCTTTAGTGCCTCGCTTCGCTTTGTTATACGTAAATGACAAGATGGGCATTACTGTATCCCTGCTTTTATGTTAATAATCTACGTACATAGAGATTATATCTCTCATCGTTTTATTAAAGCTTTTTTTTTTGAGACCATTTGTCTCTGAATGGTGGGCAGCTGTCATCCTGTGGGCCATGTTACAATGTGAAATTATCTCTAACTGTTGTCTCGACTGGTAGACTTTCACACTATCAGAGGTCATCACACAGGGAGATACATGCTTCAGCATGATATCTTCCACAAAGAACTTTCCAATGACGAGAGTTCCAGCAGATGACACAGCTTTGGTGACAGCTTAGAGGTTGAGGCTGTTATTCTCCATCGATTTGCTTTTCTTCACTTTGGGAACCTCCCAAAAAGTTAAATTCCAAATTGGCTGAAGGGGACTGCTGCGGCTGGTATTGATACCTACTGCAGCAGAGGTGGTTTTGGCACATGCTCTCTTCTTTGGCATTCCTTACAGGGGCCCACATTGTTCCTAAAAGGTTAGTAGAGACTGGGCAAGTGACATCTGCAACTGATTCAGTCTAGATTATTCACGAGTCCCAACTGCCCAGATGATGGACTATCGTGGAAATACTTCAGAATCACTGGCCGCAGATGAGCTGGGTCGATGAGCAATAATTTCCGCCCCATCTTATCACAGTTCCTATAACAAACTGTTCCGTTAACAAATTGGAATATTTCTTTGCTCAGTTGCTCATCCTTCGAAGCTTCAATGGTTTTCCCCAACGTTGGGTCTTCCCTCTGTTCTGCAACAATTTCTTTTAACGCAACGATGGCTGAGATACCGTCGGTGCCGATGAGTTCTGTGGAAGGACTTGAAAGACAGTCGGCATTCCCGTGTTTGCGTCCACTTTTGTTTAGCGCTCTGACGCCCTATTCTTGTAGCCTCAGTGACCATCTTGTGATTCGATATGAAGATCCTTCAAACTGGTCAGCCAACTTAGAGAATATGAAGACGGCATCTGTTCTTTCGGACATGTACTTCATTCCTGTACTGTAGGACGGAGACGAAGTGGCAGCGGCTCCATTATGCTCCGGGAATCATTCATGTGGGCATCCACTGGTCACTGGTCCAGAAGAGTTCGTGGAAGGGGTATCGTACACTGGTTACACTATAGCGAGTTCCAGTTGATGTGCTGACCTCCAGCTCTCCAGATCTGAGCCCAATCGAACACATCTGGGGTGTGATTGAATGTACCGTCAGACCTCATCGCTCTTGTTTCCGGAATTCACAGAAACTAAGTTGCTTGTGTGTGTAAAAGTGGTGTCACATCCCTCCAGTGACCTACCAAGGCCTCATTGCTACCGTGTCACTATGCGTTGCCGCTATTATCCGTGGCAAAGGTGGAAATACTCGCTATTATATAGGTGGCCATAAAGTCCTGGATGATCAATGTACATACACTAGCTGCGTACCCATAGTTGAATGAGTATATTTTTATTACTGTCTTCTACTAGTTTGTTTCCTCCTTCCACATACTCTGTCCATCTCCTCTTCCCCCCCTCACCATCTATCTCCTCTTTCTCTCTCTTTCTCCAGCTGCTGCTCTAACCTCTGTCACTCTGCTCTTTCCCCCTCTGCCCATCTCCTCTAAATCGATCTCCGTCCCCCCACTCGCTGTTTCAGTCTCCTCCTTTCTTCCCTCTGTACATCTTCTCCTCCGTCCATTCTCTGTCTATCTCCTCCTATGCCTCTCTCTGCTCATTTTCTCCTCTCCCCTCTTTCCTTCCGTCTTCTTCTCTTCTTTCCTCTCTCCACTTTTTGCTCTTCCTCTGGCCATCTCCTCCTCCACTCCCCTATTGGTCCATGTCTTCTTCTTTCTTCTCTCTGTCCATCTTGTCATCTTCTTTTTCTGTCTATCCATTTCCCCCTCCCCTCTCACCGTCCACCTCCTCCTTCCCCTCTCTGTCTGCCCATTTCCTCTTATTCCATCACCTTTCCACATTATCACACCTACCCCATCAGGAGGTTCCTGGTTCTTATCTCCAGAGTATTTCTTATTTAACAGTGGCATTGCCCACATACGCACATGGCACATATACATCTTACCCATATTTTACATTTTTCATACATATTTATGCACATGGTTCACCTTTATCCCTAGCGAATATCGCCATACAGAGTCGTTTTCACGCAGCTTATTACTTATGTCGTCATATCTGCTGAACTATGTGCCGTACCGTGGTATAATTTTGCAGGTACAATTAGCAGCATATGTGGACAATGTCTGCAAACTGTGTTGCGAATGTAATTAGTAGTAAAGAAGTAATAAATTAAAACGTCATGCCTCATGCGGCAGTTTCACTGCACGAATAGCGAAAATTTTGTAAGCGATAACTGTCGACCAGCTTCGTCATTTCCAAGATCTCCGGCCTTTAACATATTGCCAGTATTCAAACTCACTCATGTCAGTGGCTATCCTGTTTCCCGACTCATGCTGTACTTGGAATTATTCCTCATTGTATCCAGTCTGCTTGCGGACAGGATGGGCATAATAAGACTGGTCTGAAAAATATTTGTAAGACTGCTTGGTAACTGATCCTTGTTAATGAAAAGGAGAACTACCCATCACAGAAAATGTTGGAAACCGTAATTTCGGTTTGTCTAACATGTCTGCGCAGGAGCAACTCCCTCACGCTCTGTCCCGAGGACTTTGATGTGCCATTACCTTTGAGTCAGTGAGAGGAATAGACGTAATGACACATGAATACAACACAAAATGTCGCTCACAATAGAACAGTGCGTGTTCATTGTAGAGTGTTATGCAGCGAGATGGGTGAAACAGCTTACGCAAGTATGAAACTTCCTGGCAGATTAAAACTGTGTGCCCGACCGAGAGTCGAACTCGGGACCATTGCCTTTCGCGGGCAAATGCTCTACCAACTGAGCTACCGAAGCACGACTCACGCCCGCTACTCACAGCTTTACTTCTGCCAGAACCTCGTCTCCGACCTTCCAAACTTTACAGAAGCTCTCCTGCGAACCTTGCAGAACTAGCACTCCTGGAAGAAAGGATATTGCGGAGACATGGCTTAGCCACAGCCTGGGAGATGTTTCCAGAATGAGATTTTCACTCTGCAGCGGAGTGTGCGCTGATGTGAAACTTCCTTACGCAAGAGTTGAAGACTGGAAATGTTTTGACTAAACTTCCAGCAATGACTGGAATGCAAAATATAGTGGCAAACAGACGCGAAGCGCTACATGTAAAGAATAAAAACTGTACCTATACTCCGGCCGGTGTGGCCGAGCGGTTCTAGGCGGTTCAGTCCGGAACCGCGCGACCGCTACGGTCGCTGGTTCGAATCCTGCCTCGGGCATGGATGTGTGTGATGTCCTTCGGTTAGTTTGGTTTAAGTAGATCTAAGTTCTAGGGGACTGATGACCTCTGATGTTTAGTCCCATAGTGCTCAGAGCCATTCGAAAAATGACGAGCACTGACCCTCGGGCCCGAGCCCACTGCCACAGACACTCCAACAGAAGTGTTTGATTAGGTTGGCGGTACAGCGACGTGATAACCGGTAGCCGGCGCTAGGCAGGCTGCTCCAGCAGAACTGACCAGTGTGTTGAACATGGAACCGCAGACTGGAGAGTGACAGAATGCGCCGTTAGACCCTTCGGTGCGGAGCTGGCTGGATCTCACTTTGTGTCTCGGACGATGAGGCTGTGGCAGATTCCTGGATACCGAGGACCTGGATGGTTAGGCAGCAGACTACAGTTTTCGGCCCAGTGACGCTGATGCCGGCTGCTTCAGAAGTGCAACGTTGATTGGCACTGGCTGAGCTTCGAACTTCGGCCACGGTGCACCGATGATGACAAGGTGGCTCCGGTTGTTTAAATACAGATGTCTGGAACTGACCATGTGAAAGGCGCACCGTTGCGTCGTTCCTACATCAATTGGAAGTTTCCCAAATGAGGCCCAGTATCCTAGCCGAAAGGGAGTAGGTTGCGCAGTCGTAGGAGGCTGAAGGCGACAGTGCTAGTGTGAGCTGGTCTTTGACTGTGACCATCGGTTACGACTGCAGCCTAGTTATGGGTATGGACCCCTTCTCCGCCCCGTGTCGCTACAGTAGGAAAGCCTGAAACAAAGTCCGACGAGATCTCTAAGTCGTTTACCTGGGCAAGTGGAAATCAAGAGATCGTCACGTCTAAATTTTGTCAAAAAGGACCTGCATCCGTATCCCTACAAATGTACTGTAGCGCAAGAGTTAAAGTGTCCAGACGAACTTTCTTGTGTTCAGTTATTCCACTGCTTTCTCAGTAAGGTAGAATCAACTCTTTTCGCTCCTCAAGTTTTCATCTCTTCAGATGAGTCTTGGGTCTTCCTTTCAGCGTATTTAAACTCACAGATCATATGCCATTACGCATCACTTTTACCTGAGTGGCAAAATCAAGGGTCAAGTGTACTAAGATAATCCTCATACACTGGGTGACCAACGGCAGGACATGGAAAAACTCTAATACTGCCATTCCTCAGACAGAGCCGCTGCATATGCCTCGTAGTTCGATAAATCGATCACAGTGCTGCATCGACATCGATGAGGGCAATTTGCAGCACCCTCTATGATATTCGTTAACAAGGGTCAAACTTTTGAAGTTGGAAAGGAATTTAAATACCCTGATATTTTGAGGAAGATTGATGTGAAATCGGATTTCTAATACAGAACATGACTTAGAGAATTTGGGAGTGTTATGTAATGATACTGAAAGGATTTTATTTTACTGTGAACGGGTACTTCAGCTGTGCTAATGGTCCACCTTCTATCACAGCAGTTATCAAAACATATATTTCTTTGCGGCCTACGCCGGTCAACCATCCCTCTCCTACCACTTATCCATTACATTTGTCTGCCGAGTTCTCTACTAAATCAGTCAGCTACTTAGTTACATGTTCCACAGATAATTTGAACGCTTATTTTATGGAAATGATGTGAAACTAGTTAGTTTACAAGCTGTGTATGCATGATTACTCTTAACAGTAATGAACACAATGTCATTTTATTGCTACTCGTACAACTACTCCTAGAAACAATCTCTTGTGTTTTTTTCTTTTTACTGTCTACCAGTTTTTGACTATATATTCGTCAGTGGAACAAAAGGAGTTGTTCAAGAGTAATGTTTTAAATTAGATTTAAAACTTGTTTCGCTACCTGTCAGACATTTTATGTTATTGGGCAAATGATCAAACAATTTTATTGCTGTGTATTGGACTATTCTATGAACCACTGACAGCCTTAACAGTGGCTAATATGACTCATTTTTAAATCTAGCGTTGTACGTATGTGCATCACTGTGCTTCGCAAATTGTGATGGATTATTTATGACGAATTTCACTAGCGAAAATATGATGCCTATCTCCCTGAAAAGGTACAGTCATGCTCAAAATTATCCGAACGGCCTGAATTGCATTTCGCCTCATTCCAATGCAACCCACTTAATGCAGTTGTCTAGCAGGTCCTCTAAACGCTCCTTGGTACAGTCGTTTGACTATTGAAAATGGTTCCAACAAGTCACCACTAGAAAACATTGCTCTGTATCGCAATAACTCCAGATGTGAAGTAATACCACGATACTACAAATATCAGGGAAAACCTTATCACAGATAAGACTGTCCTTAAGGCTTGTAAGCTCACATTTATTGCAATAAATGACATACCTGGAATGTTACCACTCTCATTATTATGTCAGATAGGTAATGCACGTAATATGTTCATCGTATTCATGATTTCCTCTTCAAAGTAACATACCGTACTTGTTATTTAACACAAAATGACATTACAAATTTAAGTTATTCACGAGCAGCTAGTTGAGAATATGTATGAACTTCAAATGACATGACGAACCGTCTCGTTCTGCATATGGATTCACACTCAGGTCGTGCAGACTAAGCAAAGATTTCGTGACTGACGGAAACTAACAGTCATTCCTGACTAGGCATACAGAGAGTGATATACCTCGATTTTAGACAGTATCAGTTATCAAATATCAACTTCAAATTACATAACATAAACATATTTAACGGACGCGAATTCCTACCAAGCATCTATTGTCCCTGTTAACCAACTACGAGAGATGTTAAATATTGCTTCTTCACAAGTAACTTACTTGAAATGCCGAGAGCTAATGGTTTGTGTTGCACAGGGATTCTAATCCAGAACCTAATCGGATAGATATCGAAGCACAATCAACTGTGACATATCGGATTTTCTCGGCAGTAGCTAGATGTTTTAACTGAAATCACGAGAAGAAACATAAATTTTTTCCTTACTAGAACTCCAACCCGGCACCTATCGCTGTTATATTCTAGAGGAAACGAAAGTTAAATATGGATTTGTTACACCAGCAGTGATATGTGAGCATGTTTGAACCAGAAATAATATGACGAAGAGTTCAGTGCTGACTGGGCATCGAACCCCACACATATCGTTGTTGACTAGATACAAAGAGATGTCAGCTACCGAATTCTTCTCCACCAGCAGCTCGGAATAACATCCTTGAACTAACAGTGATCTCGCAAACAGTTATATGTTTCACTGGGAGTCAAAAACGTTAGATATCCTTAGTGTTGGCAACGAATGAAAATGCATTACAAATGTAAATTATTATCCACCAGCAGATAGATATTCTCATGCTAGAGCTTAATAATTCATAACGAAAACCTCAGTGCCGGGCCAGGATTCGAACCCATTCACACACAGTATGTGGCGATGTTGAAGAATCTGTAGTTTTGATCACAAAACACATTGTAGTCGAGCTGTATTGTCACGAAGGTATCAGAATCCGGGTTAATGCCGGTCTCTGTTGCGTACCCAGTTCAGAACCAATTTTATCGGCATCCAGAAGGTCAAATAAAAGATGGAATTAATGACCTGTGACCCTACATTGCGTTTGTTTCGTCGCTAGAAATAATAAGTAGCATAAGAAAGGATACTGATGATTGAGTTTCTGCATGTCACCACTCCTGACTTTATTGTGGTTCAACCTAACGTCTACTTGGTCGAGAAGGAATATCATGTTTAATGTGAATATCAGACAACAATTACATTATACCTTCTTCACTTGGCGCTCCCTATCAAAATGCATCGGCAGAAGTTGGATCGAAGCTATCACCAATCCAACAGACCACCTAATCCGCTTCTCTGGTACTCATTTTTATATCGTAACACCGATGCGGCACACTCGATGAGAATTCTGACACACTGGCTCCCTGTAGTGGTTAGCAGCATGTTCAGTACAGTCATTCACTTGATTGACCGAATCGCCATGAACTAGCTGCCTCGGCTATCCAGTGCATACATTCGACTCTGTTTTGTAATCACCGAAATAAAATAACGGAACTGCCATCTATACCGATCTGCCAACAGTGTAGGAAGTGTTCCGTTCCATTTGAGCTACTGTATTGCGCTATCTGTTGAAACCGTCGTGCAGTGCAACTGAAAAGCTGTAACAGTCTGTCTCTCAGAAGGCTAGATCCGGCCATATGCATTGTCTCACAGCACTGTGGAATGCGGAAATTTTGGAGGACCTTTTGTCGGCTTCTGAAGCTGCTAGCTAGTTGGGTAACGGGAAGTGTCGCGAGTTCTATTACATCCGCTGCTACATTTTTTTTAAAACGCAATTCTGCTCTCTGCTGAAGTTATCAATTTAATGGAACTTTGAACGTAATTCCCTTCACTTCTCAACCCAAAATAGTCGCTTGTGGAAAAATGGCTAACTTCTGCGACATTTTGTTCTTTTCGGGTTTAATAGACGCCCAGGAAGCAGATGCGTCTCGAAGCTTTTGTATTATGGATGGGGAGAGCGCATCGAGCCAAAATAGTCAGAAAAGTATTTTCTACATTAGTTGTCGTCTAGTAGTGTCATTTTATTCTTTTTCAAATCTGGTTTGACAGCTTTAACTCAGAATAAGTTTTCTACATTCATGTAATCAATAAACTGCATGGGAATTGCCATACTGTTATAGATAACATCAGAGAATTCGCATATATATCGTTGATGATTAATTCTCTCTCAAGCTTAGTATTGTTTTAACAACACTAAATGAAACCTTGCGAAAATCGTGCACTGTATTATAAAAAATGAAATAAAACTACCAACGATAACCTGAAGACGAAAGTCTGTTTTAATAAAACTGAGTATCTGTACACAAGCGTGCCTCTATCGGCACGAATTAGTAAAATACTACTCACTTAGATTTCGATTGGGTCTGTGTTTAATTGGTATGCTGTGTCATACTCAAATGTGGCATTTCATAAATAAAGTTATGTATTCCTAGAAACCCAAAATTTCCTTGTCAGCATTTGAAAGAGTCGTTACCTGTCGTGCAGCATTGTAAGTTTTTCACCATTGCACATTATAACCTGAAAGTATTTCTTGTGATTTGCTTATCGATGTTTGATCTGACTGCCTGTAGCTCTTTCACAGATGAGGTAAAAACGATACAGTCAGCGGGACTCGCACCAAAACAGGCCGTTTTCTACAGGTTAGCACGTCACCACAGAGCTAGCGAGGAGGTATTTGCTTCAACTCCCTCTTACAAGGTGAGTAGTGGTTAGAACTCTTAAACCCCTATTTTAAGGACGAGATTAGTTGCGATTTTTACGTGCGACCACTTTCCTGGGCTGAAAATCCTAAATTTACGATCTTCTGTTATACCTCATGCGATAATAACTCAGATTATTCAATGGAAATGAGTGGAAAAATCAAGTGAGCTTTGAGGCTCAATTCCGTGCACACCAGGAAGTAACTCGTCGGTGACAGAGTTGCCAAACGTAATGTGCCTTCTTGCCAAAACTCAGTTTCATTACCAGCCGGAAGAAGACGAAGCGATGTGATCCTACAGCGGGCTGGGAAGTGACCATAGCTGACGTATCAAAGACGCGGCTCTTGCGGCCTGGAAAACGTAGTGCGTCTGATTCACATTTCTGTAACTAGGTTTAGGAACTGGAGCGTAGGTACTAATAATACTCGGAACTGACTGCTAACTAAGCATCATAAATCAGTAACTCTCGTAGTTGTTTTTATATTTCTTTCGTAACTGTACTCAAACGTAAGAAACTCATTCACGGATGTTTTCGTGCCTCGCCAATAGTCGAGCACAACAAACAAACATAAAAAGAGAATGTATGTGTGTGTGTGTGTGTGTGTGTGTGTGTGTGTGTGTGAGAGAGAGAGAGAGAGAGAGAGAGAGAGAGAGAGAGAGAGAGAGACAGACAGAGGGAGAGAAGAGAGAGAGATAGAGAAATAAAAAAGAATGAGAGAGAGGATAAAAACTGTTGTAAAGAAACTGAATACTGGCATGTAAAGAATTCTTTCATTAAAATGACACGTTCCACATCGTTACGAAATGTCGTATTCATGATCTATGGAACAAGTATTAATCTAATCTAATTTAATCACATCATATTGCTGACTAGCCATGAAGAGTCATGAATTACCGAAAGTTTCGCCAACATCAGTAACTAAATCTAAACTTGAAAATACAAGACGACAGTTTTTGTAATAAAGCGGGACTCCTATCAAGACCCTTTCACCCCTGTTAACTAATCACGAAAGATGTCTGATATACCTCAATTCAGAAGCAACAACAAAGATGAAGTGCATGATGTGAAGTTCTGTGACGGAGATACGAACCCAACACGTAATCGGATTGTTAACTAAGTAAACTCAAATGTTACGTATCGGTTTTTCTTAGCAAATGCTAGGTGTTTGAATCTAAAATAAGGAGACAAATTTTTGTGCCTGAGCGCAATCGAACCGCACTCCTATCGTTCTTCTTTATCGTCCACGAATACAGCGTAAGTATGAACTGCTTACTCACAATCAGTAAGATGTGTGCGTGTTTGACCAGAAGTTGTTGGCAACACATGAACAGACATTAAAAATGCACGTTAATTTTCACTAGCAGGCCGGTGTGCACGTCATAGGGTTTGAAATGAAATTATGAATAATTTTGTACTGGATCAGGATTCGGAGCCACATAGTTACCTTTGGAGGAGACCTAGAGAATATTGCAGGCTTGGGAAAAGGAACGAAATGATTGAACTATACTGTTCAGAGAGATTCAGATCCTCGAAAGAGGAGATACGAATTCGAATCACAGTCCAGCACCAAATTCTTCAACGTCTCTAGTTCAATCAGATACAAGTAAAATAAGAGCCCTGTTCCTTTAAATGGCTATCGGTTCATCAAATAAAGTAAAATTTTCTAATGTAAATAATTTTACTGGCGACAGTATTTCTACTTACCATGACCTCCACCTATGTCATTTCCCAACGTAAACAGGCTCTGCCCAGTTGGTAATGAAGGTAGGTTATGTGTAATGCGTATTCTGGATTATAACATCTTTCTCTTGAGGTTACCAGAGGTAAAGTAAATCTGTTTGTGCCTCTTAAAAGTAAATGCCTGAACCCATGCATGCACTTATGACTGTTCGTTCCACCACACCACTGTGGCCACATTTCCCGGTCACAGGAGTGTGCTGTAACAGATGATGTGCTTAGCTTACAAAATTAGTCACGGTGGAAAAAATGCGAGTCTATTAAATGGTTAAGTAGAAGCAAGCTTCTGACGTGAGGATTATGCAATTCTCATGTCAGCAGGATGTAAAGACTCTTCTAGGCATCATAGCCTCGATGTGAAGCAATTTTGAAATTTTCACTAATTCAGCAAATTTATTACTTCGAGAAAATCCACTGTGAAGTGTGAAGTTACTGGATAATTTGATTATTACTTTATTACTATCATTTTCTTCATACCACTGCTTTAACCCATGTGCTTGAAGATCATTTAAGGCCTTTTGGTCATTATAGAAGTAGTTGCCCAAGAACAGGTTCTTTCCCTGTCTAGGGAATTCTTTTCATGTTAATATCAAACATCAGCAATTACTTGTAGATCACACCAAAACTAAAGTAATTGATGAAGACGTTACTTCATAACAAAAGCGAGCTGCCTTTCTTCGTTTACTTTGACCCTAGAAATGGCTGTCAAATACTGCCTAACCAAAAGCCAAGGGATCTTACCGCCTTCCGATATACGTCGCTGTCAGTTCTTCCATATGATTTGGTCGACGTGGACTGTTTGAAGTTGTGTATGACAGAGAATGTTTTAGAAAATCAATTGTTTTCCTTTGCAATAAACAGAAAGATTTTCATTCTAAACTATCCAAGTTCATAATGTTCGCAATATTAGTTCAAATTTAATGTTCGCTTCTATAATGTGGGAAAGTATTTCACAGTTGCAAAAGCCGCATCCGACTCATTGTCGCTGACCATAAATTCTAGCTCAGAGTGGCACCAGTTTAAGTAACCTAATGTAGCGAAGACTGTTTGCCAGTGCTCTTTCTCATCGGTAAATATGCAGTTCACTCATTGGGCTCCAATAGTACACTGTAACAGAAATATATGTGTGTATGCAATGCATACAGATTGTAGAATTTAGTGGTGCTCTCTCTTCCACTTCTGTATGCAATATGCCTGACCTAAACGGGCCCTTTATCATTACAGGCCCTGGGCGGTGCAACATCGTATTGACAACAGTAATGTGCTTATACTGACAACCTCGCTATTCGTTTTACCTGATTTTGCAATCATTTAAATAAAACAACATGACCTTCAGAGGGAGACATTTCGTCTCCCTTTTGCTTCTGTGAAATTTGTCAGTAAGCTTTCAGTTTTCGAACCAGCGAAATGTGGCAGAGTACGGCCGGTAAACGATTCACAAACCACGATTTAGGGCCGTTAAGACGATTTCTTTAAACAATGGCGTAGCTGAAGGAATTTAGTTTCTTCTTAAATCGTCTTATGCAGAAACGTTCACAGATATCTCAAATAGGAAAAGCTCTTTATCCAGGTACGAAGGTTGTAAAACAAACTTCGCACAGTTTGTGTCAGGTTGATCTTTTCGACTGATAGCACTGCGTAAGTATTTTATCTGAGAGGTATCACAAGTAGTGCTCCTGTAGCTGTGGGAATGATTAGTTGAAAACGAGTTTAACACCAATGGGTACAGTACTGCTAAATATTCAAAATGATTATCAACATAAGTCTGCGTTCTGCCACAAATTGAGGCGTATTTGTAATATTTAAGCTAGACTGTGTATCCTTGTCTTCCTTGAGTGGACATTGGAAGGCGTTCACACACACGTAAACGAGGGTAATCCCGAAGGTAATGTCCCTTATGGGACACGTAAGTGCCAACGCAGGCACAAACGAGAGCTCCTAATATTAATGGCAAGCAGAAACCACAGTGTTGGCTGCCTGGTGGCTAGGTGATAAAGAGCAAAACTACGTATACGAAGGTCTCAGGTTCGATCCCTCAACAATCTCACGATTTTTATGTGCCATTTTACACTCATTTCCCCTCGGACAGTGTTTTTTGATGTGAAAAATACTGAGTTACACTGTGGTCCGAAAGCCACGTTAAACTGTAGGTTCCCCTATTAACTGGCTAGGTAAGTTAACTGAAAGGTCGGAGGAAAGCAACGCCATACCACCTCCAACAAGACCGTGCCTATTAAAGCAATGTGGTGTTCAAACCACTCTTCCGACTGATGACTGCTTTACTTTCTATGGGTTACAAAATTAATGATCTTCGGGTTATTAACATTTTTGTGTTTTCATGCTGTAGCTTTGGTACCAATAAACGTAAGTAACCGGCCGAGTACTGTCACCGTTCACGATGTCAAAGCGGTAGACGACGATGCTGTCGACCCCAGTTACAATTTTGGTCATGGCTATGTTTCAGTCGAATACCTCTATGTGCCTTCCTGCGTATTTCAAGATATACTTTTATACATTTGGTATGCATCCAAATTGATATCTGATAGAGCTGTATTCAGCAACATGAATGAGATATGTTTTCCGGACAACACGTCAGTGCAGCGGGATTTCGTTTGTGTGTGGCGCATGGTGCAAGAAATATTTGTGCTTTGCTTGCTTCTCTGACAGGTTTCACCCCACTGAATGCGAGCAAGCTCACGAATAGACTGTCAATAACTGGAATTACGCAATAATACACTTAAAAGTTGTATTTTTCCATTACGTATCCCCATGAAAATAAGTTAAAACAGGTTATATTAACAGAATCTTCCGTCGGTTCTTGGTAGAACAACAATATAATAATAAATGAAAAGCACCAGTTAGCTTTTGTTCTACAATATTATTTTTGTTGCTAACCGGTTTTCGGCTTACAAGGCCATCTTCAGACACAGGCCAAATGTCTGAAGATGGCCTTGTAAGCCGAAAACCGGTTAGCAACAAAGATAATATTGTAGAACAAAAGCAAACTGGTGCTTTTCATTTATTATTATAAACAGGTTACATGCCTACTTGCTTAATATCCGCGCTTCTCGCTGCTTTTCTCAAAAAAGAAAAAGAAAAGTGAAAACAGAGAGAGAGAGACAGAGAGAGAAAACAGGAATGTATTTCAAATACCAGCTCAGTGACGCCATGTTCGTCTCGTGATGTAAAGCAAGTATAGTTGATAGGTAATATCTCGTTGTACTAGCGATATGTATGGCTGCAGAGTTCTTTCTTGTCTCTCTGCAAACAACCAGAACAGAATTCAGTAACAAAGTGGTAAGAACACCTACGCAGTGCGCCAATTAAACACTCAGCTTTTCTTGGTTATTTTGTTAATCGTCTGCAATGCAATAAACATCCTTGATTATTGATTTGTTATTACTACCATTGTTATTGTTATTCGTCACCTCACCACAGCTTTCCTATCACTCATTGCCGCAGATGCACGTAACGAGTGGATCAGGATGAATGGATGTGGGATGTTTCGTCACGGAGAATATACACATTTATCTCGGCATCTTGTGTTCAGGGCAATGTGAAAATCTCAATAAGAGAAGACGACAATGGGATGCCGGTGATGCAGGCAATTCACCCAACTATTTCTGTCAACTTAACACCATGACGACAGACAAATTGGCGTCTCACTCTATTTTGATTATAGTTCGTTAGCCTTCTTGCGACCTCGTTTTGATACCTTGTGGGAGCAGGCATAATTTTTTTTTTCTTTTTGAACACCGAACAATAACACACAAAGATAGTAGATGGAAGGATATAATGAAACAATCAGACTCATGGGTGTGGATCCAGTTCATCATTAGAAGACTAAACAAGAGGGAAACATCACGAAAGCAATGAAAACGCTATTTAGTATACATTATTTGTACAGATCTGAAGATGAAAAAGTGCAGATCTGCACAGTGCCCACATCTGCACTTTAGTTTCTGTTTTAATGGGCATAATTTTTAGTTTCTTCTCTTCTGAATTTTCAATTGAATTGATTTTTACGTGGTACAGAATAATTAGTTAACTGTGTTTCTTACAGCTTCCATTCGCACCAACATTTTTCTACATTCTCGTGCATTTCATGAAATTCTATTTGTATGATCACAAGACTGCACATAGGTGCAATCGATTTCGAGTTGCAAAGTATTTGTTATCTTACTTTTCGTGACAGGTGGGCAAAGTTGATTTCCAAAGACTTTTTATTCTACTGAAATAATCTTTTGTCACAAAGTAACAAGGTAAGTGTTTTATTCGTATGTATTTTGTAGGAAACTGAAATCGTGATAAGAGATTACACACCTGAATGTTTGGCACAAGTGGTAGGAGAAAACGTTGCATACTAACCAAATCCCGCGCCTCCTCTCCGTATCCTCGTATGACACGAGCACGAGATTCTGCTCATATAACGCTGCAGAGCTGTTCCTAGCACAGCTGAGAATTGGCAACATCGTCAGAAACATTTGGCAACACTGTGACAGTGCAATCACTTCCGCGTATGGTACTGAATTGACTCACTAAATTTATTTCATATTCCCTTTCCATTTGAATGACTCGTGCTGCATAATCCTCATGTAGACTAAGACACTGAGACAGAAAATTTAATTTTTTGGCTAAATAAATACTATTCTTCACATAAGTGACAACTTTTATTACCTTTCACAATACGTTATGAGGCTGAGCGTCCAATACCATGATGAGATTGGCGTGGCGGCAGCAGTGTGTCCGTAGCCCCGTGGTAACGCCTGTGTCTATTGTTGCAACGGTTGAAGGAGTCGTCAGTTCTAACCGTGGTAAGGGCCAGCCTGTGCGAACATTTTTCCGTGGTTTATTTTATGGAGCAGCGAATTTCCAGAAAAAATTCTGTAATGAAATCAGAAGAAAACCTTCACACATAAAATCCTCTTGGCAGCTTGACTCAGTAAGTTGTGTTAGTGGTCATAGATTCCGACTTTCTGACTGCGAAGCTGCTTCACAATACAAGCGTCTCTGAAGAAATTCGAATCGACCGTCAACGATACGAAATTCAATATTGTTCTTCACTTGAGACTCATATGTCAGGGTATGAAGGAAATGTATCGATAAGCAAACCGCAAGAAAATACTTTCAGCTCATAAAGTGCAATTGTGAAAAACTTACAATGCTGCACAACAGGTAACGCCCCTTACTTTATTCATGAAATGCCACATTTGCATACCTGTAGAGTATGACACAGCATACCTATTAAACACAGACTCAATCGAAATCTAAGTGAGTAGTATTTTACTAATTCGTGCCGATAGAGACACGCTTGTGTACAGATACTCAGTTTCCTTAAAACAGACTTCCGTCGTAAGGTTATCGTTGGTAGTTTCATTTCATTTCTTATAATACAGTGCACAGTTTTCGCAAGGGTTCATTTAGTGTTGTTACAACAATACTAAACATGAGAGAGAAATTAATCATTAACGATATATGCGAATTCTCTGATGTTATCTATAACAGTATGACAATGCACATGCAGTTTATTGATTACATGGATGTAGAAAACTTATTCTGAGTTAAACCTGTTAAACAATGTTTGAAGAAGAATAAAATGCCACTACCAGACGGCAGCTAATATAGAAAATACTTTTCTGACTATTTTGGCACGATGCGCTCTCCCCAACCATAATACAAAAGCTTCGAGATGCATATGCTGCCTGGCCGTCTATTAAACCTGAAAAGAACAAAATGTCACAGAAGTTAGCCCTTTTTCTACATGCGACTATTTTGGGTTGAGAAGTGAAGGGAATTATGTTCAAAGTTCCATTAAATTGATAACTTCAGCAGACAGGAGATTACGTTTTAAAAAATGTAGCACCGAATGTAATAGAAATCGAGACGTTTTATCTACAGTGCGCGACGCTTTCCGTTACGCTACTAGCTAGCAGCTTCAGAAGTCGACAACAGGTCCTCCAGAACTTCCACATTCCACAGTGCTGTGAGATGATGCATAAGGCCGGGTCTAGTCTTCTGAGAGACAGACTGTTACAGCTTTTAGTTTGTACTGCACGACCGTTTCAACAAACAGATAGTGCAATAGAGTAGCTCAAATGGAAAGGAACACTTCCAATATAAATTTCTGCATCCTACACTGTTGGCAGTTCTGTATAGGTGGCAGTTACGTTATTTTATTTCGGTGATTACAAAATATAGTCGAATGTATGCACTGGATAGCCTAGGCAGCTAGTTCATGGCGATTCGATCAACCAGGTAAATGAATGTACTGAACATGCTGCAAACCACTACATGGAGCCAGTGTGTCAGAATTCTCATCGAGTGTGCCGCATCGGTGCTATGACAGAAAAACGAGCAACAGAGAAGAGGATTTGGTGGTCTGTTGGACTGGTGATCGGTTCGTAAACTGGCGGTCTAGTTTCGATTCCAACTTCTGCCAATGCGTTTAGATAGGGAGATGCAGATTCTGCTCCCTTCTGGCTACGCCAAGTGAAGAAGGTGTAACATAATTGTTGTCTGAAATTCACATTAAACTTGATACTCCTTCTCGACCAAGTAGACGTTAGATTGAACCACAATAAAGTCAGGAGTGGCGACATGCAGAAACTTAATCATCAGTATCCTTTCTTATGTTACTTATTATTTCTAGTGACGAAACAAATGCTATGTAGGGTCACAGAACACTTATTCCATCTTTTATTTGACCTTCTGTATGCCAATATAATTGGTTCCGAACTGGGAATGCATCTGAGACCGGCATTAACCCGGAATTTGATCCCTTTATGAGAATGCAGCTCGACTAGAATTTGTTGTTTGTTCAAAACCGCAGATTCCTCAACATCTCCCCATATTGCGCGTGAATGGGTTCGAATCCTGGCCCGGTACTAAGGTTTTCATTATGAATTACCACGCTCTAGCATGAGAATATCTATCTGCTGGTGGATAATAATTTTGATTTTTAATGCATTTTCATTCGTTGTCAACACTAACGATATCTGACGTTTTTGACTGCCAGTGGGACATATAACTGTTTGCGAGATATTTGTAGGTTTAGGGATGTTATTCAGAGCTGCTGGTGGAGAAAAATTCTATACCTGATGTCTCTTTGTATCTAGTCAACAACGATATGTGTGGGGTTCGATGCCCAGTCAGCACTGAACTCTTCGTCATATTATTTCTGGTTCAAACATGCTCACATATCGCTGCTGGTGTAACAAACACATATTTAACTTTACTTTTCTCTAGAATATAACGGCTTAGTCTGCACGACCTGAGTTTGAATCCATATGCAGAACGAGACGGTTCGTCATGTCATTTGAAGTTCATACATATTCTCAACTAGCTGCTCGTGAATAACTTAAATTTGTAATGTCATTTTGTGTTAAATAACAAGTACGGTATATTACTTTGAAGAGGAAATCATGAATACGGCGAACTTATTACGTGCATTACCTATCTGACGTAATAATGAGGGTTGTAACATTTCAGGTCTGTCATTTATTGCAATAAATGTGAGCTTACAAGCCTTAAGGACAGTCTTATCTGTGATGAGGTGTTGCCTGATATTTGTAGTATCGTGGTATTACTTTACATCTGTAGTTATTGTGATACAGAACAGTGTTTTCTAATGGTGACTTGTTGGAACCATTTTCAATAGTCAAACGACTGTAGCAAGGAGCGATTAGAGGACCTGCTAGACAGCTGCGTTATGTGGGTTGCATGCGGATCAGACGAAATTCAATTCAGGTCGTTCGGATACTTTTTAGCACGACTGTACCTACGTGATGTCCGTAGGTGAACACCGCATGTTATTCTTACAGCTCGCTTTTGTGCAATCAATATTTTCTTTTTAAATGCTGAATTACCCTAGAAAATAATTCCGTACGACATTACTGGGTGTAAATAAACTAAATATTTTAGGAGGTTTCTTTCCATGTTCTGCAATAATACGAAGAGCAAAAAAAGAAAAAAAGACTGAATATATACACACAAAAATTAGGAGCATTTTAATTTTTAAATTCAGCTCTGTCTTGCCCTCTTTCACTGTCCCTTCCAGTTCTGATAATAATCAGTATGGCTTGAAATGTTCTAAACAAATCAATATCATTCTTAATGACTTTTGTTACTATTATTATTGGCCGGCCGCGGTGGTCTAGCGGTTCTAGGCGCTCAGTCCGGAACCGCGCGACTGCTACGGTCGCAGGTTCGAATCCTGCCTCGGGCATGGATGTGTGTGATGTCCTTAGGTTAGTTAGGTTTAAGTAGTTCTGAGTTCTAGGGGAATGATGACCACAGATGTTAAGTCCCATGGTGCTCAGAGCCATTTGGACCATTTTTACTATTATTATTATTGTTATTATTATTATTATTATTATCCTGAAAGTTATTTAACATGCTTGGTATTCCTTAAGACTCTAATCTGGCCAGGCGAAATAAGCAGTAATTATAGCATGCGTAAAGTATATGGAATTTAAGACGTGTTGTTGTTAAATAGCATCACCATTACGTACTTGTTGAATGTCAGTAACG
Organism: Schistocerca serialis cubense; assembly: GCF_023864345.2. NCBI lineage: Eukaryota > Metazoa > Arthropoda > Insecta > Orthoptera > Acrididae > Schistocerca > Schistocerca serialis. The sequence goes on from NC_064640.1 coordinate 153,078,322, forward strand.
ACATCTATCATAATGCAACAGGAGTACAAAAGACAACAATCTAGAGAAAAAGGAGGAAAAATAGGGCAGAGTTAGCAGATGAGGCGGAAGAGAAAAACACCGAAACAGGTGGGATGGAGGAAATCAAGGACAGTTTTGACATTCTGACAGTGATTCTGGTTCATTGCTGTAAAGAACTGAAACTTCTAGGATGTGCCGAGAAGTAAACTACGCCAATGATAATAGATAAAGTTTTGATCTGGTTTTGGAGACGTAGGTTACAAGGTACTTTGTTGTACAGTTGTATGGCTGAACTGGAGGAATGTTTAATGTTAAATGTTTCTAATGCCTTTGAGCACTATGGGACTTAACATCTGTGGTCATCAGTCCCCTAGAACTTAGAACTACTTAAACCTAACTAACCAAAGGGCATCACACACATCCATGCCCGAGGTAGGATTCGAACCTGTGACCGTAGCGGTCACGCGGTTCCAGACTGAAGCGCCTAGAACCGCACGGCGTTTAATGTTATGCAAAGGTTCGTACATTATGCTGGACTTAATCAGTCTGGTACTGCAGTTATGGAAAGATGAGAGTCACTGGTTGTATGAGGAGATGTACGGAGGGTACCGGTGGCTAACAAACAGCCGAAGAGAGCAGAGCGTGTGACACTCACGTCGACTATTAAGTCGGATCCAGCCTAACTGAGCATAGGGAGGACTGGTCGAAATTTTATGCAAGCATTCGTAGAGAGCTCGTTCGTATGGGTGTTTCCTTGTTTGCATCATGATGAATTAAATCGCGGGAGTAAAGATCAAGATGCACTAAATATTGGACTAGTTTATGTGTCATCTCAGCTGGAGTTATTCAAATGGTTCAAATGGCTCTGAACGCATGGGGACTTAACATCAGAGGTCATCAGTCCCCTAGAACGTAGAACTACTTAAACCTAACCAACCTAAGGACATAACAAACATCAGTGCCCGAGGCAGGATTCGAACCTGCGACCGTAGCCGTAGCGCGGTTCCAGACTAAAGCGCCTAGAACCGCTCTGCCACAGTGGCCCAGCTGGAATTATTTTTCATACTTTTATACTCCATGTAGGCCAGAGGAAGATTTCCTAAAAACTAAAATAATTTGTTTTCTCTAGTTTAGATTTCAATCTATGTGTATGACGAGACCTTTTACTGGATACCATTAAGAACCACTGGAGGAACTATTCTCCACAACGTTCGGTGATCAACTTTTGGTGTGATGGAAGAGGATCTTCGAATTCCTGGGGTTTAATTTAAGAGCCATATTTGGTGGCCATCGTGATACTGAACACGGGTTCTCATTCATTCCTCATATGGTAGAAGCGATAGTCTAGGACTGGTGCTTACTTGCAATTAATGCTGACGAGCATTAATTGGTGACTATGTGAAAGAGGCAATGTAAAATGTGCAGTTTAAAGGCTAAATTGTTTTTGCACAAATGTTTGTATTTTACATTTGAAGCAAGTACAACTGTTCGGCCACTTCTTTCACACGGAGGCGGCATTACAGTAATCTCAGACTGGTGCAATAGAATTCTAAGCTTTGTCAATTGTAACAAGTTAATTGTGATCTTACGTATCTGAGGACGAGGTTAATAAATTTTAGTGCCGTTTTTCACGAGAATTAAGTCTTTTACAGATACTGCAGACACCTCATGGTTATTTCACCCTTTTTATGTTCGGCTGGATGTAGACTAGAAAGCTAACAAGGCGGCTAAACATTTCCCGTGGCATCGAGGCGAATTAATGAGCTGATAATCTAGTGTCGGAACCACCGATGTGCGATCAATTTAATGAGTGCTTATAGGTGAAGGTAATTTTGCCATTGGGCGGGTAATGAAGGTTATATACGAGGCAGAGCGCCGGCCTCGGCTGACCGCTGCTGGCGACACGCTCCGCTTCTCTAACGCGTATCGACGCCAGGCGACGCGCCGGCGGCAGCGGCAACCGCCGCGGCGTGGGCGGGGCGCCTTCACATTTCTCCTCTGGCGCAGTCACACAGAGACACCTCCGGTGAAATAAGCTGACACACGCCGCCATTACGTGGCTCGGCGCGCTGAATGGCCCGCAGAGCAGACCCGGCACGGATAGTGCAGCAATACTCGCTGCTAGCGAACTTCCCTCAGGGGGACCTCATGTAGCTTCCGATCCGAGCATCATTTTGCCCTCTCTGTTTAACAGGATATTTCAATTAGCATCACCCGTTCTCCACTACATTTGGAAGCACGTTGAACATCCGTTACTCGGCGGCAAACTTGGACATATCTGGTTTCTTTCTAAAACTTTTTCACTTATTCTGACATCGGTAGTCATAAATTTATAATTATATATATACGGCTCGGAGATTGGTGTATCACATTCAGTGCAGAAGTGGAGATACCTAAAATTAGTAATGCATCAGCTATTAACTGTTTTCAACACGACGAAGGTCGCCGCATGCTGGGTTCTGATTGTTCACACCCGTTGAAATAGCTTGCCGAGCCGACGCAGTAACAGAAATTTAATACACTTGTCAGTCCAATCCAGGTGACTTTTTACCCATCTAATCGCCATTGGCGAATGATAGGTGTATCACTATAAACCTAAGACATAACAACAAAGAAAGTAGCGGAAACGTCAATTCTCTCTCTCATCCCCTCCAGCCGTTTAGCCGATTCCGACTATCTGAGACCCCATGAGCTAAAGCACGCCTATTTCTACTCTTCTGTACTATATCCCGAAGACTTTCCGGGTTGGAATCCGTTACCGCTGTGATGCCATTAACCATTTCATTCTTTGCCGTCCGTTTCTTGTTCTTCCGATTATCCCCAGCATAAGATTCGTTACCGCCGGAGGTGATTCTGATGCTTTTTGGTACACCCATGATATGGTGCTAACAGCTTATGCTCGTAAGTGGCTCACCGTCGCTGGAGCATACACGTGAAATCTCCTGACCTCAATACGGGAGGCTGTTAAGAAGAGTTGTCATGGAACACAGACCAAGATGGGGTTTTAGCTCTACGACAATGCCCCAGCTCATTCTCTATATGATATTGTAACCCACAACATGTCTTTGGGCTGTCAAAATTTGTCTCGCCTTCCGTATACCCATGACATGGTACCCATTTAGTGAAAAAACCATTGCATGGCAGAAATTTTCAGAAAAATTTCGAGGTTAAATGTTTGCTGACAAACTAAAATGCACACTGCTACAACCAAGGTGTGCGCCAAGCCATCTATCCTTGGTGAAAAGGACCTCCTAGTACGACGACAAATCGTTTTCATTTTCTGAGAGAATTCAGTAATGACAGTGAGTTTTCAGTGTCACATGTTTCAGGACATACTGATACACTGACGAGCCAAAACACTGATACCACATGCTTGATAGAGTGTTTGTCGGTCTTTGGAACGAAATACATCACTGATTCTGTATATTAAGGACCCGACAGCTTTCTGGTAGGTTTGTGGAAGTATGCTGCATTAAATATCTACGCACAGGTCATGTAATTAACGTAAATATCTGGTCGCTGATATGCGTACGTGGTAATGGCCCTCGACAGCGACCTAGATGGGTGTCATAAGATTTAAATCAGGCGAGTCTGGTCGCCGAGACATCAACGTGAGTTCATTATAATGCTCCTCGAACCACTGTAGCACGGCTCTGGTTCCGAGGCAGGACAATTACACTGCTAAAAGATGCCGTCGCCGTCGTGGAAGACATCAAGCATGAAGGGATGCAGGTTGTTCGCAGCTGTCAGTGTGTGCTCGATTACTACCATAGGTCCCTTGCAAGCACAGGAGAATGTCTCCCATAACATTGCACTGCTTCCATCAGCCCGCGTCCGTGGCTTGCTGCCGTTTCAGGCCGCTGTTTACCTCGATGACAGCATTTGTGGAAATGACCATCGACCTAGTGTAGCAAAAATGTGATTCACCCGAAGAGCCGACAGGTTTACATTGATTGACGATCGTATCCCTGTGGTCTCATGTGATCTGCAATTGTAATTGACGATGTCGTTGGGTCAACATGTGAAAGGTTGCCCATTGTGGCGTCGAATGTAATAAGACCTGCACCAAGGCGGCCGGACCTGCCCCGTACGGGGCCCTCAGGCCAATGACGTCAAACGCTCATTTCCAACATGTGAACACGTAGGGCTGGTCTGTTTGGGAGCTTCGTGTTCAGCAATGTATGAGGAATGGTGTGCTCCGAAACACACGTGCACCAGCATTGTCCTCTTTCGGCGAAGATGCCATAGAACACCATTTGTCCTACGTTAAACAGCAGACAAACCTTCATGTGCTGTGAAGCGTCTGTGGACGTCCAACCGTTTGGCATCTAAAGGTAGTTTCACTGTCCTACAACTTTCCGTAGATGCTCGCGACTTTACCACGTGCAAATTCGACCAGCTTCGCCGTTTTCGAGACACACGTTCACAGGCTCTGCGTAACAATAACCTGTCATTTGTCAAAGTCACTTATCTCAATGAATTTTCCCATTTGGTGCCCGTATCTTCACCAAAATGACCAGCCACCTGTGTTTGCTCCACTTACATGCTTTTGTCACCATGTCATGTGCCCCCAACGGCACCAGGCGGTATCCAGCGTCAGTGTATGTTCATATACTGGAACAGGTTCATGAAGCCAGTGAACGTAGAACCCTCCAGTGTATTGCAGCTCAGATTGAAAAGAATGGAGCTCGAAATATCGAAGTAAGTGATTTTACAATTTAGCATCGCTTTGCAGCAAGGGCATTAAAAACAACCAATGATTTGTGATTTGTGATTTATGAGGCTTCCTTTCAGCAAGATAGCCACAAATCCCTCTAAAAATATTCTTTGATGATTGGAGACAACTCACTCACTTGATGAACATTTAAATCGTATAAACCCAGTTACATTCAGGAACGCCTACAGATTCATTCAAGTACAATAATTCTTGTATCCAAGTCAAGTGGCTTGGGATGTACTGTGCAGTTCTTTCATTTCCTTCATTCATTGTAAATACGCATCAATAATGTATTTGTCCCCACAGAACGGGAGAACACCAGGAGATTTCACATCCATTGCTGGGATCAGTAAAGCATACCACCACAAGCAAAGTTTTTGAGAGGGGTGGAGATGGAAAATAACGTGGACATTCAAATCAAATGGCTCTGAGCACTATGGGACTCAACTGCTGTGGCCATCAGTCCCCCAGAACTTAGAACTACTTAAACCTAACTAACCTAAGGACATCACATACACCCATGCCCGAAGCAGGATTCGAACCTGCGACCATAGCAGCAGCGCGGCTCCGGACTGGAGCGCCTAGAACCGCACAGCCACCGCGGCCGGCAATGTGGACATCGAAAGGCAAACGTGACATATTCATATTTTCAGGGGAATTAAATAATACATAAAATTATTTGACTTCAGCTGTAGTCATTCTTCGTCGGTTGCCAATATGTCGGCTGTAAACCGTCCAGCAATTTCCTGAGCGAGTGGTACAGACTGACGGTAAAGCTCTCCCGTCCACCTTACGTAACGGTCGGGCGGGTCAAGTACGTATCAAGTCAACGATCACCGTTCTTGCTACAGACGACGCAATGGGGCCCGACGGACCGCCGTTTCATCCATTAGCCAACGGCTTCACGTAGATCCGATATGGAGGGGTGGGGGTAAGCCCATCGTACTCCCGACAGTTGTCCGGTTAGCAGACCTGGCGCCGCTCTTACTCTGTCAAGTGGCTTTCCGATTCGCATCACGAGTCTGAGTGCAACCCGTTCCCGTCCCCCCGGCAAGGAAAAATCCATAGCAGCACCGGGAATCGAAACCGCGTCCTCCGCATTGCAGTGAGCCACGTTGACTACACACTGATGGAAACGACCCAAGTACTTAACTGTTCACAGCAAATCATGGTGGACAAATTCCACACAGGCGGCAGATATACGTGCTACTCTGAGCCCTTGGTGAAGATGGTGTTTCACAAATTCTGTTCGACAAGGGAACAGTACGATTATCTATAAGAGCTAACAACTGCCAGTGGCCGATGCCCATTTTGTTAAGAAGTAAATCGTTCGTCAAACGTATTTAAATTACTTTCTTGAACACTGAATGCGATAAGAATAAAGCAGATGTTAAAATGGGGATGTTCTTATATTCCATAACGTGGCTTGCCTCCATAAATTGTGTAATGTTGTTGCTTTAATTTGGTATGAAAGCGGTGCTGATCGACAATAAAAGCGGGTTAATAGCTGCGAGCTGTCTGGGGAAGTTAACCTTGCATTACTGCGCAACTGTTTCACCAGGTATCCAGTCTAGCTTACCAAATTCCCAGCCAGAGTAACATTAATTATAATCTTTTAATAGTCATACGACAACCGGTGATATATATATATATATATATATATATATATATATATATATATATATATATATATATATATATATATATATATATAAAGAGAATTTAAATAAAAAGAAATAAATCAGTTTGTATTTGGAAATTTATTTTAACATTGATCATTGAAATTTCAGCATAATAAATTTGATTCATAACTAAACTGGTGCCTTATTTAGGATTGTGGAAAATGTGAGTCTGTAATCTTACGGAACTCCCAGATTGGGAGACTGCATACAACACTGCATTCATAAAATAACACACGAGGAACGTTGAAACATATGCAAGAGGAAATTAACCACAACCAACCGATTCAATTTTCACCCAAAGAAGTTACGTTCGTAGCACAATCCTGTCCGTCATGTAATTACCACACACTGGTATACTAAATTCATACTAACTCTCTGTGAAATCTTCCCAAAAAGAATAGCTGAGGGCTACTTTGATGATTACACCACATGCTTCACGTGGTCAACTTGGTTTACACAAAGCGTGTAACTCCACAATAATTTTGATAATTAAAATAAATTAGATCGAAAAGCAATTTACAAAAGAAAAACCTCGAACTGGTTACTAACGTCTTACTATTAACCTGATGGGTCAAACAATTGTATAAGCACGTGGTAGTGGTCTCACAAAGTACACCCCACGTGGGTTGAACATAAAGAAAAGTTGCTGTATTGAAAAATATTGTCAAGACAAGATGTTATAATCTCACGCACACTCGCATTTAAGATTGATGATCTTAGTTAGAGTTATTGATCAACACGTGGTTCCACTTTACTCACAAAGTAGTGACAAAGCAACTACTGGAAGATGATCTGAACTTCACACTCGAAATACACTGCGTTGCAATTTAAGATAACACTAGATATTTTAGAGCTAAACCTGAAATAAAGGTGATTAAATTTTCAGTTAAGCTGAACTTAAGAAATCCATTGTCCTACGGACTTAGCAGTCACGCGCTTAGCTGGAGATCTTACCACTTCAGACGCTCGCCACGGACAGACTGACTTGGTCCCTTCCTGAGGGAGGCTCACAAATACAAACCGGAAGTGGCCAGAGGGGCAGCTTCCTATACCAACATGACAAGGGACGGGCAGGACCATACTAAGGATAGAAACCTCTTTGCTTTTAGAAAGCATAGCTACCTGTTTCGACGTTGGTCCTACTGTTCTCTAGCAGACAGGCTTGTCTGCTACCCTCAAGCATGCAACTAGAAATACGTTTGCTCATTCATCCTCTCACACAGAAGGGAAGGGGGATGACAGTATCTTATCATATACAGTATATAAAAGAAAGCGGATGTAGGTTCCGTATGAGACTGTGTGACATGAATTACATATAAACTGTGTTTTAAAGTGTAGTAGTGTGACAGATCGTTCTTGTTTATGTGCAAAAGTAACACGTTCCACTACTCAGTCTTCTCCCAGATAGTCAGAAAAGCAACAGTAAATTTAGAAGAGGAATTTATGCCGTAAATGACAACAGATTTAAGACATTAACATGAAAGGAATCCAACAGAGACCTTTCAATTGTTCAGTCACAGCAGTTTTCTCAAACTGTAGCTGGTGCTCACGGCGTTGGTATTCTGCACTCCGTTCTTGAACTGTACATAAGATAGTCCAGTTTATGAAAAAACATACTGGAAGACAATAGTATACATACCTGATTTTACTGGATAGTAGTTAACCCTCACAGAGATAACGAGAGTGTCTGTCTATCTTGACTTTATGTTTAAAGACTATACGACTTGTTTCCAGAAGGAAAATTACCCACGTACCCAACGATCGATAGCAATGCCACGGACGTGAAATTTTCCTCTTTCACTTCTATTTGATCTACAGCACTTTACTCAGAAGATGATTTACAAAGAAATACCATATGCACTGACGAGCCATATCATTATCAGCAATGCCCACCAGGAGACTGAATGCCGTCTGGTGACACGTGGCGCAATAAAGATTGTGTGGAAGCATAACAGAAACTAGTGGGGAACAGTTGTAAGACGATGATGGCTGCAAGTGGTGAAACCCACTGACAGAAGTGCAGGTTGTTAAGTTCCTGCGCCTGGGAACGAGTATCTTGTAAACGACGAATCTGGTCAGCTGCTCAGGAGCTACTGCGTTCATCTTCTATGCAAGGGGTTTGAAGGACGGTGAGACCACTACTAGGGGACAAAATTTTCGGTGTCTATGCCTCATCACACAACGTGGAGTTCGAAGGCTTGTCCGATCTGTAAAACAGGGTGCGAGGAGATCAATGGCAGATCTGACGTCAGAGTGAACGTGTTTCAGAGCACACCTTTCAGCTTACTTTGTAGAGCGTTGGGTTTCGCAGCGGAAGATACCTACGTGTTCCATTATTGACGCAACAACATCGCCAATTACGGTATCAATGGACAAGGTATCATTAATATTGTACAGTGGATCAATGGAAACATGTCTCCTGGATGGATGAATCATGTTTCTTCCTACACCAGGTCGATGATCGTTCCCGGATACGCCGCCTTCCAGGCAAACGGTCGCTTGGAGCACTCGCCGTACCATGGACAAAGGCCGGACGGACAACACAGTTCTCCGTCTCACTAGGCCATAATAGTGCTATGAGGAGAATGATAGTGAACTTACATTAATACCTCGACCATCAAATTCGCCTGATCTGAAGCCTGCCGGCCGGTGTGGCCGTGCGGTTCTAGGCGCTTTAGTCTGGAACTGCGTGATCGCTACGGTCGCAGGTTCGAATCCTGCCTCGGGCATGGACGTGAGTGATGTCCTTAGGTTAGTTAGGTTTAAGTAGTTCTAAGTTCTAGGGGACTGATGACCCTAGATGTTAAGTCCCATAGTGCTTCTGAGCCAACCATTTGATCTGAAGCCGATGGAGCACATCTGGGACGACATCGGTGCCACAAAGTTCCGGAAATCTGCCGAGGACTTCTCGAAACCATGCCATGCACAACGCTACTGTACTGAAGTCCAAAAACAGACCACGTAGAAGTTCGAGTGGTACCGTGGTGTAGTGGTTATGATACTAAACGGCTGCCGGCGTTGTTTACTTCCACGTCGTAGCTTTAAGACTTGTGTCCGTCTACCGTGAATAACATGTCGAGCGCTTACCGCCTTGCGACCCTTAAAGTTTCCTTCCGAGCTGAACATGCGCGACCACGTGCACATGAAGTTGAAACGTTCCTACGTGAAGAAGTTCGTTTAGATCATAACCACGTTCTCGGAATCCATTTTTCGATCACGAGTAGTGTCGTTTATATTAAAATGACAAACACCGAGGTGTGTGAAGATGTTATTCGCCGACATGCCAATGGACTTAAGTTCAAATACTCTGATGGTCACGTTGGAGCTGTAACACTTGAACTCGCAGAGTACGGTCAACGCACGATTAGGGTGTTTGAACTACCTTTTGAAGTGCTGAAGGACGCAGTTGTCTCTGCGTTACAACCCTACGGTAACGTCATCGGTTACGTAGAGGAAAAATGGCAAACCATCACGACCTACCATGTCCTTTATGGTGTGCGTCAGGTCATAATTGAACTGAAAAAACATATACCATCATACCTGACAATTTGCGGGGTGCGAGCCATTGTCATGTACGACGACCAACCCCGAACATGTGCAGGTTGTGGACAAGAAGGCCACGTCAGATCCGCCTGCATGCGACGCCGCCTGATCCAGACGCCGGTCGGTGAGGAAGCGTCCCCAGCGGTGTTCACTCTGGTCCCTGTCACATATGCCAAGGTTGCCCTGGAAGGTAGTACCTCTACACAGGGTCTTCCTGCTCCGTTGACGTCGTCTGATCAGGTAGATGCAGCCGCTACTGAGATTCCTTCTGAGGTGCCACAGAAGCCAGATCTTGAGCTGCCGAATCTTCGCAGCACGGTGACTGAAAATGCTACTGAGATGGACGTTGATCTGGAGTGGTACCTACTTCTGCTTTCCTTCAGACTGGTCCGGAGTCAGACGAAAGCCACCCGCAATCGAACTCTGAACGACATGTTCGAAAACAAGGATTGCCACGAATGAGAAAGAAACGTAGCCGTACACCCCCTGATGAATCCATTCTACGGATGGATACCAGGGATGCAGACCCGAAGATGGATGACAAACCGCTCTTTGATGACCAAAAGTCTGATGCGAACGACCCGCCACAGGCGACCACTGGCAACGAACACCCCTCCTTACTGGCGCCGTTGCCTCCATAGGTCGACGTTGAAGAGAGCCTATCCGCTGAGCCGAGAACTACGTCTCCTCTCCACGTGGATGATGTGCACAGCCGATGCCCTACCGTAGTATCAGTCTCCTGGGCAGACGACGTGGAGATCGAAGGGACTGGGGTGGACGGTGCTGATGATGGGGCGCCCCCATCGGTTGCGCTCGTGCCCGTTGGGCTCCAGCTACCGTCGTGAATGCAATACCTTCTTCGCGAATGAAGTTACACCCCTTTTTATCGGACCACACGATGACTGGGTCATGGGTGGAGACGTCAACTGCACCCAGCGACCTCAGGATCAATTGCCGCGTCACTCACCATGCGCAGCTCTGGAAACAGTCCTCACGCGACTACAATTTGTCGACACGTGGAGACATGTTCACGGTTATCTTATGAGCTTTACTTACTACACTGCGCACTCCTCTAGCCGACTGGATCGCATCTACATCTCGCGATCCCTAATTCAACACACTAGACAGACTGAAATGTGGCCTGTTGCTTTCTCAGATCATGAGGCTTACTTCTGTGATGTTGTTTTCACAAGACAGGCAGTATGGCACGGACATGGCTTATGGAAACTGAACACGGCACTTCTTAATTCACCTGACTGTCGACTTCTAATAGACGACACTTGCATCTCATGTAATAGACGCCGTCCCACGTATCCGTCTGCCATATCTTGGTGGATCCAGTATGGAAAAGATGTTGTCGCATGGAGGAAGAGCACTATGGACTTTTAGTACAGGATCCTACGAGAATGCTCCACGATGCCAGCCTCCCCAGAGTGCCATACAAGGATGAACCATGGTAAGGCCCAAATCTCCAATCTCATGCGTAAGCATTTGGAAGGAGCATTAGTACGATCTCGTACTGCTGATCGTATGCCTCATGAACATCCGTCGATGTACCATATCATCCAAGAACGCCAAAATCGACGCCGCAAATTGATTCACGTCCTAACAGACCAAGAAGGGCGTCGCTACGTAACCCAATCTGCAATAGGCAATGTGCTTCACGCCCACTACCAGCAGCTCTACGCCGCAATTCCACATTCCCCAGAGTTGATCGAGGAAGTCTCACAGCTCAACTTCGGTGGTTTCCCAGGAGATGCGGCTATTGACTTGATGTCAGAGCTGACTGATGATGAAGTCCGCCATGCGATCCGGGCAGGAACCATCAATCGCTCCCCAGGGCCCGACGGTCTTCCCCGCAAATTTTATCGCACCTTCCGTGATTTGTTAGAGTCCACCTTCACCTCCATCTGTCGGGAACTGATGTCTCCGGAAGTACCTGTGCCGGATGCTTTCATGGAAGGAATTACTATTCCTGTACATAAACTGCATGGTGGCAACAATATCAGTGATTATGGGCCCAACATCCTCCTTAACAGTGATATGAAAATCTTCATTCGCCTTTTGGCGGCATGACTTAAAAACGTTGCCCGATATGTTGTGTCACCAGGCAAAGCATCTTTGGGAGGGGATAATAATATTCGCACGGCTTTATGCCGCTACAGAGATATGATCGCCGTTACCCAGGCACAACGCCTCTCTGGGTCACTTGCGTCTTTGGACTTTAGTCAAGCTTTTGATGGGTTCACTATTCGCTCCTTACGGCCGTTCTCCACCATATGGGTTTCCCAGTCGCCGTTATCACGGTAGTGACGCGTCTTCTGCGGGGTGCTTCATCCAGGATTATGTACAATGGCAGACTCACTCCTCCGATAACAATAGGTCGATCCGTACGCAAGGTTGCCCTCTATCAGCGATTTTGTACGCCTTTTCATTGGAATCCTAGCTATGTGGACTAAGACAACGTTTGGTATGGTTCTCCATAGGTCGCTACCGATTCTGTTGCACGGCCTATGTTGACGATGGAGTCATCTGTTTTCGTAATGCCGACGATGCTCGAGCTATTTTGACGAGGGTAGTGACTTATGGTGAGGCGTCGGGCAGCTCTTTAAACGTACGTAAGTCACAAGTTACGTTCATTGGCACGGGACTTCCCGTGGAGTGCGTTACACCTCTCACCACCGTTGATACCATTCGCTGTTTGGGAATAGATTTTTCATCTGATCTCCGGCGTTCAGCCACCAGCAACTGCCGACGCCTCCTTTAATGATCAGAGCAGGTCTTATGGACCATCACCTTCGATCCCTAGATATTCTCCAACGAGCTCGACATGTCAATATATACACTCCTGGAAATGGAAAAAAGAACACATTGACACCGGTGTGTCAGACCCACCATACTTGCTCCGGACACTGCGAGAGGGCTGTACAAGCAATGATCACACGCACGGCACAGCGGACACACCAGGAACCGCGGTGTTGGCCGTCGAATGGCGCTAGCTGCGCAGCATTTGTGCACCGCCGCCGTCAGTGTCAGCCAGTTTGCCGTGGCATACGGAGCTCCATCGCAGACTTTAACACTGGTAGCATGCCGCGACAGCGTGGACGTGAACCGTATGTGCAGTTGACGGACTTTGAGCGAGGGCGTATAGTGGGCATGCGGGAGGCCGGGTGGACGTACCGCCGAATTGCTCAACACGTGGGGCGTGAGGTCTCCACAGTACATCGATGTTGTCGCCAGTGGTCGGCGGAAGGTGCACGTGCCCGTCGACCTGGGACCAGACCGCAGCGACGCACGGATGCACGCCAAGACCGTAGGATCCTACGCAGTGCCGTAGGGGACCGCACCGCCACTTCCCAGCAAATTAGGGACACTGTTGCTCCTGGGGTATCGGCGAGGACCATTCGCAACCGTCTCCATGAAGCTGGGCTACGGTCCCGCACACCGTTAGGCCGTCTTCCGCTCACGCCCCAACATCGTGCAACCCGCCTCCAGTGGTGTCGCGACAGGCGTGAATGGAGGGACGAATGGAGACGTGTCGTCTTCAGCGATGAGAGTCGCTTCTGCCTTGGTGCCAATGATGGTCGTATGCGTGTTTGGCGCCGTGCAGGTGAGCGCCACAATCAGGACTGCATACGACCGAGGCACACAGGGCCAACACCCGGCATCATGGTGTGGGGAGCGATCTCCTACACTGGCCGTACACCACTGGTGATCGTCGAGGGGACACTGAATAGTGCACGGTACATCCAAACCGTCATCGAACCCATCGTTCTACCATTCCTAGACCGGCAAGGGAACTTGCTGTTCCAACAGGACAATGCACGTCCGCATGTATCCCGTGCCACCCAACGCGCTCTAGAAGTTGTAAGTCAACTACCCTGGCCAGCAAGATCTCCGGATCTGTCCCCCATTGAGCATGTTTGGGACTGGATGAAGCGTCGTCTCACGCGGTCTGCACGTCCAGCACGAACGCTGGTCCAACTGAGGCGCCAGGTGGAAATGGCATGGCAAGCCGTTCCACAGGACTACATCCAGCATCTCTACGATCGTCTCCATGGTAGAATAGCAGCCTGCATTGCCGCGAAAGGTGGATATACACTGTACTAGTGCCGACATTGTGCATGCTCTGTTGCCTGTGTCTATGTGCCTGTGGTTCTGTCAGTGTGATCATGTGATGTATCTGACCCCAGGAATGTGTCAATAAAGTTTCCTCTTCGTGGGACAATGAATTCACGGTGTTCTTATTTCCATTTCCAGGAGTGTATATGGCATCCCGAGTGCCCCATGTAGCACAAGTTCTACCTTTCCCGTTTACTGTGGCATATCGCATGTTGGCAGCGATTGCATCTTTCGTCAGCTCTGGGCTGTTGTTCAAAGTTAACTATGCAACCCTTACTCTTCCCCGTGAACTAAGTGGGATAGGTCTGTTTCACGTGCCGGATAGAGCTCGCGCCCTATTTGTCAGCTCCCAGATAACGGTATGGACACGTTGCCCAACGAGCCTCACTGGTTTCCTCCTGTCGCCATATACGCCGATCTCACCGTCAGCCCCACTGATGATCTCGGATGTTCCGGACCAGTTCCATTATATAAGATACTTCTTTCTTGAACTCAGTTACCTACGCCTCACCTTACCAAGACAGCTTTTACTCAAGACAAAGGCAGTATACAATGTCCTCCAATTAGGTCGCCACCTAACCCGATTGAACAAAAGTTCCCCCAGGTTGACTGGCGTCATGTATGACGCGTGGTGTTCGCCTGTTACCTTGACACGAATGTTAAATCTGTCTGGTACCTAACTGTCGATGGTAAGCAAATCAACCAATCTCACCTTCATCGTATTTACCTCGTCCAATCACCTCTATGTTCCACGTGTGGAGTGCCAGACAATGACGAACATCGGTTTGTTTGCGGAACGGCGGCAGATGTTTGGCAATTTATTCGTCGTAGTGTGGCTTTTCTAACGCGGGACATTGCGGATCGGATTACTCCCCTTTCATTATTATTTGCGGCACGTGACTATTTTCCTCGGACAAAGACCAATGCTGGGAATTGGACTCGCGGACATGCCATTCACTACCTATTTGGACAAACTGTCGACTCTGTACTCGATTTTTGGACATACCTCAATGACCGTCATTATGTCGTTGTCCGTCACCAAAAATACAGACAATTTTTCTCGAACTTCCTAGGGAGTGCTTTCCACGACCCGCCTCGCAGCTGGAATGTGTTAAGCAAAGAGAGAAGAAGGTTTCCTGTTTGAACCAATGAACATTTCTGAACAATTGAACGGAACACATCATTTTCGAGAAGACGTGACTCAACATATTCGCAGCGGGGCGCAGAAGGCCTCTGATCAATTACACAACACAAATAAACAAAAATAAATAAATAAATAAATAATTAAAGTAAAAAAACAAAAAAAATTAGAAAATGGAAGATTTTGTTTTGTTTGTAAGGATAACCCTAACCTTGAATTCCCATATTTCGCCTGGTATATAGGCAGCTCAATGGGATAGATTTAGTCAGGAGCCAACGCCTGAAGTGGACCAGATTTTTTTGTTATAGGATAAAAAGTGGCGGTGGCACTCAAAAAAATGGACAGTCATGGGTTCAAACCTCAGGTGAACCGTAACATTTTAATTTCTATAGTCGGTTCGACTATATTCTAGAAGTATCCACAAATGTCAAGAAACATTGGACTGGAATGTTCTATAGCTGTATATATACTGTAGGTGTTCTGGTCGGAGGCAGTTCGCTCCGCTCTCTTGTATGTGCAGTTGCTGAATAAACCTTCGTTAAATGAAGTTAGTGTTCGTCATTCATCTAAGTACACCTTCTTCTACGTGACAATATAAATCCAAACATGTTTCAGCTGTGTTGAGACATCGTCAGTGGGTACTGTTTGTTCTGGCGCTGAAAGATGTTTGCATTTATATAAGAAACAGTTGTTTGCATAACAGGCGGATCTGAAATAAAATAATTTTGGTCTATTGCAAGAGCTGCAAAACTAAATGACGAATAGTAATCAGGGATGCGGACTAGTTGTAGCTGCATCCACGCTCAGTTGCGCAGAAATATTTTGGTGTTGATCACAGCTCGTAAAAGCGCACCTGCATATGTTTCACAATTGTATTTCAGGTGTCTAGGTGTTGTAGAAGGCACTTTTTAGTAAAGTTTTTGTCAGAAACCCAAGTCCAGAAATGTATCATTTGATTGTGAAATAAATTTGAAGATTGTTATCACTTTCATATGCCCCTCTTCACGACACGCACACAAACTGAGAAAACCACGCTCTCGTCAATCCATGCTGTAATCATTTTCGTCCGACTACAACAACGGCTGCGATGAACTGGTACGAGTACAAAAAGGCTGGTTGAGTGTTGCGCCGCACAGACTCGCCTCACACTCAACTTCGAAAGGCACTTCCTTTGACACGATGACGAGCACTTGAAGCATTACCCACGCCATTGGCTTTTGTGATGTACACAGGTCAGCGCTCATTGTGTTCGCTGTGTGCGTTACGTGAAGCAGGAGATTAGAAATAGATCCGATCCTCAAATTTATTTTATTTTTATCCTAAAAGCCCATTTCCGGCAACGGGTTTCCTATAAGAACTTTGTGAAATCCCCTCTACGACCCCTACAAGCCTGTAACGAAAATTTTGCAACTCTCTGCATATTCTGTACCGGTACCAAAATAACATGGGTCAGCATCAGAGCCGTTTGAGTACATAAGCGACTTCTTGTCACCGTTGATGCGTGAGCAGTCACGAAGATGAAACAACTTCACAACACTCATATTGGTGCCGCGAGTCTCAGACGCTACATTTGGCATACCACTTCTGAAAAAAAAAATTAAAGCAAACTTGACAGCGGCCCTGCATTATCTTATTGCATGATGTAACTTCACCAGTTTTAAATAAATTAGTTGCACCGTAGCTCTTTGCGAATAATGGACTGCTACTCCCCAAAAATACGTTAGCTGATCTTGTCACAGGAATCACTGAGAGATTCAAAGCTATCATAACATCATAACAAACAGTTCAACAGCGCTATAATGGTAAAAGTTATTACACGTGGTTGCACTACTGAAATTTAATTTTTTCGAGCTTCGGATGTACGAGGGTGGCTACTGGAGTTCTCGGTAAATAAACCACAATTCATAAAAGAATAATTAGATTCCCCTACACGTTAACAACATTAAACACATTTTTACAGCATTTGTAAATGGCAGTGATTTCTAGATTTAACCGTTCTATGGTGTTACTGTTGTGCTTTCTGATGTCATGCACGATGCCAAAGAAAATCTTTACGTACAAGGGAAACAACAAACAAAATGTCAGAAAGGAAGTGGGAAAGATAGCAATTATGTGTCGGCACAGTAAGGGTTCAGACTAGGAACACTGTTTTAACAGCCTTCCAAAATAGTACCTTGTCATGGGGACCGTTAACCCCAACAATGAGCACCTAAAATTTAATTTACTATTCATTTCATAAATTTAAATAGCACTTTCTTCCTGCTGCACGATTCAGACTGATACGATACTTGAAAGTCATTAATAAACTGCATAACATCACGGCTATTTGGTAATTCAAGGTTAACAGCAATTTATTTGCTTTTTTCCGAAGATTATGTTCGTCAGTAAACCGCGATGGGAATAATCAGAATACCGCATGTTATTCATAAAAATAGACAGAAGATTAATAGGTATACGCAAGAAATTAAATTTTTCACTCAATAACCTTAGTACACTGCACTTCGGAGACATCCTCAAGACGAAGAAATATTTTGGCATGTGTAGCGTTTCTAGGCGCTACAGTCTGGAACCGAGCGACTGCTACGGTCGCAGGTTCGAATCCTGCCTCGGGCATAGCTGTGTGTGATGTCCTTAGGTTAGTTAGGTTTAAGTAGTTCTAAGTTCTAGGGGACTGATGACCTCAGAAGTTAAGTCCCATAGTGCTTAGAGCCATGTGAACCATTTCCATGACACAGGTGCTCGTCATTTTCAGCTCCTACCAAAGCATTGCTATTGTGGCTCTCAAATTTATGGACTAGCCCACTAGAACTGTTTGTGTAGAGGATAACAACATCCAAAGCTCCCTTCCGGAGAAGCGGGTCCATTTGCATGTGCGACGCGGGAAAAGTATGGACGCAGCGGACGTGTGTTTTGGTGCCCGGCTCACCTGTCCTGGTTTCGACTTTCCATCTTTGTTAGCTCATTGCATTCGTCTGTCTGTGGCCAACGACGCCTTTCTGCTGCCGATGCTAGTTACCATGCTTTGCTGGCTTGAAATCTCGTGCCTCTGTTAATTATGTCGCTAGTTATAAGTATTTCGGCTGCTTGTTTAATGATGGAGTCCCTGTATGAGCAGGTGGACAAGACGAGCTTGGTCTCTCCCTAGTTCATGTGGTGTCCCATGTCAAGACAGTGATCAGCAACAGCGGTTTTTTCTGGCTGACCTAATCTAGTGTGACGGCTATATTCATTGTGCGGTTTCGGCTATTATCCGATCTCTATCACTTTCAAATACGGGCCCCGTAATTTGCCCTTTCGCGAGTCCTACAGCTGCCACCGTGGCACAATGGTGCTGCCACGAACGATTACGCCGCTGCCAATGAGATGCAAGCATCCCCTTTCCCGATCTCCAGCGACGGGTGTACTTAAGTTCGAACTTTCATGCACTGATCCCTTGCTTTGCGTTTCCCAGTTGAATAACATTTGCGGAATTTCACAGTGGCCAGGGCTCGACATCTTTGAACTGATATTGTATTGAAGAGTGATAGAATTATGAATCTTTTGTGTCTGTATATATTTCAACATACAATTCACTGTCAGCAACTGACGCTGCAAATACAGCAACTAAGTTGAGTGTATTTTTACCATTTAGTATTAGATAAACAATAAATTAATATCTGAATTTTCTGTTCATGAAAATCATCTGTTCCTCGCCCCTGTATCCCTTAAAGAAAGGAAAACATAACACATTGCACCCGTCTTTAACAGGCCAACACGTCTGGACGCCTGAAAAGTGAGAGATTTTACACGCTGGTACGGTATTTTATGTATTCCTGGTCTCCTTAGTACTTGGTCATCTTTAAGAGAACCCAGCATCGTTAGCAATCGCAATTTACTTGATGTTTCTTAAATAGCCTGCCGCCGTTAACGAACAGGATACCAACGTAAGACATAAGTACCAATCCTCTTACAGTTCTCCATTTATTCTGATTGCTCTAGAGGTTTAGTGCAGGCTGGTCGCAATGCATTTGGGATCTGCTTATCAGAAAAAAAAGGAAAGAAGTTTGCTGTTTAACGTCCCGTTGACATCAAGGTCATCAGAGACGGAGTGAAAACTCGAAATGCGTCAAGGATGGGGAGGGATATCGGCCATGCCCTTTCAAGGAAACCATCGAATCTGTACCATCGTCCTACACGTAGCAACCTATATGGATATATCGAAACCAGAAACATATTCCATCATCTATCTGCAGCTGACCTACTTTCAGGTGTGAAAACATATCAGTCACTCGCCACTTTCAAGCGTCAATATTTTTCCAGGTCATCACACAGGAGCGACAAAGACAATTCCTTGAGATACTGGTGTAGCTACAAAATCTACAGGAACGAAACACGCTATAAATTTTCGCGAAAACGTGTGGCCGGTATGTTACAATTGATAGAGTTGTAGTAGCCGTAGTTGTGCTAATATATTCAAGCCAAAGATTCAAACAGTAGATATCCCAACTAGCTGCAACATATCGACCACACAAGTTCTTCTTACAAGGTTAGCTACAAAGCATCGCGAAAATAGCATACATGCCAGCAATAAAGAATCATTTTAGTTAGCTATCAGTTGTCATAGGGTAAACATCACCACCATTAAATGTTCTCCTCCAAAACAACCTGAATCATGTACATACTGCCAATGAGCTTGCCCATGTGTGTGTGTGTGTGTGTGTGTGTGTGTGTGTGTGTGTGTGAGAGAGAGAGAAAGAGAGAGAGAGAGAGAGAGAGTGAGAGAGAGAGAGAGAGAGAGATAATGTGTGTGTGTGTGTGTGTGTGTGTGTGTGTGTGTGTGTATTGTATAACAACAGATTTTCTTTTGTTTGCCGGTTACGTGCTGAGGTATCCATTGATGAAGGTGCCACAATAGGAGCACATACCTATATGCAATACGTCACTCAATTTATATTGACGCCAAACATGTCGACGTCGGAATGATGCTTGTTCGGGAATTCTACCTAGCTGTGTTGTTTTAAAACCCATGATATTCTACATCTACATCTACATTGATACTCCGCAAGCCACCCAACGGTGTGTGGCGGAGGGCACTTTACGTGCCACTGTCATTACCTCCCTTTCCTGTTCCAGTCGCGTATGGTTCGCGGGAAGAACGACTGTCTGAAAGCCTCCGTGCGCGCTCTAATCTCTCTAATTTTACATTCGTGATCTCCTCGGGAGGTATAAGTAGGGGGAAGCAATATATTCGATACCTCATCCAGAAACGCACCCTCTCGAAACCTGGCGAGCAATCTACACCGCGATACAGAGCGCCTCTCTTGCAGAGTCTGCCACTTGAGTTTATTAAACATCTCCGTAACGCTTTCACGGTTACCAAATATTGTGGCAGTAAAGCGACACTATTGCTGACAGAGTGGTATGAATTGAGTGATAATTCGTTGGCTATTGCTAGCGTGTTTGCTCTAAACATTCGGACATCCTCAGTGGTATGACGCCACCACAAGGTCTGTGCAGGCTGTCTCTCATAAACAATTAGGCTTTTCGATGAAACAGAATCTGCTCATATGCAGGAAAAACGCTTTAAGAATTTAATAAATGGTTGTCAGGCTATACGGTACGCACTGAACTGGAACATGTATGTGAACAGATTGTACGAAAGTTTATGGACCAATTTAGTAGAAAGATCATGACAGGCACCGAGTCCCACTAAGGAAAATGTAGTTCAATATTTTGAAGCACATTGCACGTATCAATACACAGAAATACGTACAAGTTTAGCATGTTGGCTACTGGCTCATATTTGTACATTTACATATATCCAGTTATAAGTAAGAGTTTCTAAAACTAGCTGAAGTACGTGCATGAATTCTGTATATGTATTTTTACTATATAAGCTTATGTATTCTAAAGTAGTCCCGGGTTCGATTCCCGGCTGGGTAGGAGATTTTCTCCGCTCAGGGACTGGGTGTTGTGTTGTCCTAATCATCATCATTTCATCCTCATCGACGCGCAAGTCGCCGAAGTGGCTTCAAATCTACAGACTTGCACCAGGCGAACGGTCTACCCGACAGGAGGCCCTCGTCACACATCACCATCATCATCTAAAGTAGTCGTATAATCTTCAAAACATGTGAATGGATAAAACGCCCTATGGTCCTAAATTTTATTGCAACTGACTTGTCTGATAATGCTGCACAAAAACAGAATAAGAAGAATAGCAGTGGAACGACAAAGGTCTTCATGTCCCTGCTAATGCTCACAGACGGCATTCGTTTCGAAAATGATGGAACTTTCATGAGATTTTCAAAGGATATGCCGTGTACATATAGCGAAGTAATTAGGTAATTCCAATCTCGTATATCAAGTTATGGAAAAATTTACACGTACACCCATTAACAGTCAGTCTGAGAGAGGAAGAGAGAACATTCGTCTGTACGTTAATGCAAAAATTCAGTCTCTCGGAAAACTGGAAATTAGTGGTAAGGTCTTATATGACCAAACTGCTGAGGTTATCGGTCCGTAGGCTTACACACTACTTAATCTAACTTAAACTAACTTACGCTAAGGACGACACACACAACCGTGCCCGAGAGAGGACTCGAACCTCCGATGGGAGGAGCCACGGGGACCGTGAAAAGACGCCTCAGTCTCTCGACGGTAGTATAAAACGTCATACTGTGGCAACTGAAACACTCAGAAATAATACCAGAGAAGTAAATACTCATTTCCTTGCCATTTTGAAAGAGTGCAGAAAGAGAGCATGTAACTGAAAAGAAAGCAAGTGAGAGTGTACGTAAGTTGTATACTACCTCAAAGTCTGCTTAGCGTATAACAGCATTTAAACAAAACCTAAAGTCCATGAAGCACACAAAGCTTGTCGAGGGACGCTTTGGTTGCTGAGGCTGGGGCATTTCGAAACACGCTAAACACTCAGAGAAGTATTCCCTCATTTTTCGGGCGTGCATCCGGTGTATTTTTAATTCACGTTACAATGTTTTGGCTGGCAACCTTCCAGCCATTTTCAGGGTCAGTCTCTTGCAAGTTTTTAATTTGTCTTACGTACAATTCACGCCACAGTAAATGAAAAATTGGCAATTTACTCACACTGAGAATGGCTGAAATGTTGTCAGCCGAAATATCTGGACACGAATTAAAAATATTCCAGGTGCATGCCCAAAAAAGGATGGAATATTCGATCCACCAGGAAAACGTCAACACATTTAGGGAGGTGTTTTGGTCAATTATTGAATTCCCCGATCACTCTTGGAGACGAAATAAGAAGAAGAAGAAAGAGGAGAAGAAGAAGTTGGATGCCACTGACGATTTCATTAAACATAACAGTGATAGTAGCATATACAGAATATATGAAGTAAGAATAGAAAAATGGCATAATTTGGATACGCAACCTGTAAGTTTAACGAAGAGTTCTGTACAGGTTGGTGAGAAAGAATTTGAAAGAACGTCTGGTTTACTGACCCTGGTACATTAAAAAACCTCAAAACTCGAGAATTATTCACTGAAAGTTGTCGAAATTAATGGTCAAATACTGTGCTATGTCTGAAATATATAACGAAGCCAATGGAGTAGAAAAAAGAGTTATCTGTTCGGAGGACTAAAACTACTTTAGATGACAAAATTGGCGCTAGTACTATCGATAATCATACTTTGAAAAATTAAGAATTTATCTCGACAGTATAAATGTTACAACGCGCCCCGTGAAATTATTGAATGATTACAGCTGCTCACAGCACTGATCACAGTCGGAAAGACAGTTCATAAGATGAAATCATTGTGGAGTTTCCAGGAAGACTTGTTATCAACGAATGGAGACAGTAGTTCAAGAACTCTACAAACCAGCATGCAGGACAGTGCCGTCTAGAAGTGTTCTAACACTTAATGGCTAGAGAATCGCTTACACATGAATTAATGTTCACGGTACAACGAATATTTCTTCAAGTATATTTAAGTGGTCATTAATATGCACTCAAATTTTTCTGGTGTGTTACCTCTGAAAACAAAGAAAGGGAAATAAATTGCACAATTGATCCGTCAACTGCTGCAAACAGGAGCCAATCGCATTCCAGATAACATTCTAACAGATCATGGCAGGGAGTTTTATACCAGATATTTCTAGAAGGTAATGGAGTGATGTGGAATACACTACCACTCAGTTTTATTCCGGATGAATATCAGTATAACGGACATTTGAAGATAACAATAAAAGTACGAATTTCGATGCATTTTCATCTTCATCGATATTTCTAATGGACGGCTGTTCACCCACAAATGACCGATCAGTATAAGCAGACTATACACCGAACAACAAAAGTTATTTGAACATTGTAGAAGCCGGGAAAAACTAAGGTCTCACAAACCAATGCATGTTCGTAATAGTAAGCTTCCAAATACGGCATACTGTCGTATTGAAATGATAGATATGCACAGACAAAAACATATTTCACAATACAGGACTGAATATAAGAAACAGTTTCCACCACAGTCGTCATTCAAGATGTTTACAGTTTCTCAGGTTCAGCAGAAGAATCCTAGAACTTAAATCTTGCAGAACAGAAGTGATTGTGAAACAGCTGGTAGTTTTTAAACTGAAGAGATGCCGTGAACTGGATTCTTTCTCATATAACGTGTCACGAAACGATGGGAGAATAAGGCTGCCCTTCATCTACAACTACATCTACATTTACATCCATACTCCGCAAGTCACCTGACGGTGTGTGGCGGAGGATACCTTGAGTACCTCTATCGGTTCTCCCTTCTATTCCAGTCTCGTATTGTTCGTGGAAAGGAGGATTGTCGGAATGCCTCTGTGTGGGCTCTAATCTCTCTGATTTTATCCTCACGGTCTCTTCGCGAGATATACGTAGGAGGGAGCAATATACTGCTTGACTCTTCGGTGAAGGTATGTTCTCGAAACTTCAACAAAAGCCCGTACCGAGCTACTGAGCGTCTCTCCTGCAGAGTCTTCCACTGGAATTTATCTATCATCTCCGTAACGCTTTCGCGATTACTAAATGCTCTTGTAAGGATGTGCGCTGCTCTCCGTTCGACCTTCTCTATCTCTTCTATCAACCCTATCTGGTACGGATCCCACACTGCTGAGCAGTATTAAAGTAGTGAGAGAACAAGCGTACTGCAACCTACTCCTTTCGTTTTCGGATTGCATTTTCTTATGATTCTTCCAATGAATCTCTGTCTGGCGTCTGCTTTACCGACGATTAATTTTGTACGGTTATTCCATTTTAAATCACTCCTAATGAGTACTGCCAGATAATTTATGGAATTAACTTCTTCCAGTTACTGACCTGCTATATTGTAGCTAAATGATAAATGATATTTCTTTCTATGTATTCGCAGCACATTACACTTGTCTACATTGAGGTTCAATTGCAATTCCCTGTACCATGTGTCAATTCGTTGCAGATCCTCCGGCATTTCAGTACAGTTTTCCAATGTTACAACCTCTCGATATACTACAGCATCATCCGCAAAAATCCTCAGTGAACTTCCGATGTTATCCACAAGGTCATTTATGTATATTGTGAATAGCAACGGTCCTACGACACTCCCCTGCGGCATACCTGAAATCACTCTTACTTCGGAAGACTTCTCTCCATTGAGAATGACATGCTGCGTTCTGTTATCTAGGAACTCTTAAATCCAATCACACAATTGGTCTGATAGTCCATATGCTCTTACTTTGTTCATTAAACGACTGTGGGGAACTGTATCGAACGCCTTGCGGAAGTCAAAAATGGGTCAAATGGCTCTGAGCACTATGGGACTTAACAGCTGTGGTCATCAGTCCCCTAGAACTTAGAACTACTTAAACCTAACTAACCGAACGACATCACATACATCCATGCCCGAGGCAGGATTCGAAACTGCGACCGTGGCAGTCGCGCGGTTCCGGACTGCGCGCCTAGAACCGCGAGACCACTTGCGGAAGTCAAGAAACACGGCATCTACCTGGGAACCCGTGTCTATGGCCCTCTGAGCCTCATGGACGAATAGAGCGAGCTGGGTTTCACACGATCGTCTTTTTCGAAACCCATGCTGATTCCTACACAGTAGATTTCTAGTCTCCAGAAAAGTCATTATACTCGAACCTAATACCTGTTCCAAAATTCTGCAACTGATAGACGTTACAGATATAGGTCTATAGTTCTGCACATCTGTTCGACGTCCCTTCTTGAAAACGGGGATGACCTGTGCCCTTTTCCAATCCTTTGGAACGCTACGCTCTTCTAGAGACCTATGGTACACCGCTGGAAGAAGGGGGGCAAGTTCCTTCGCGTACTCTGTGTAAAATCGACCTGGTATCCCATCAGATCCAGCGGCCTTTCCTCTTTTGAGCGATTTTAATTGTTTCTCTACCCATCTGTCGTCTATTTAGATATCTACCATTTTGTCATCTGTGCGACACTCTAGAGAAGGAACTACAGTGCAGTCTTCCTCTGTGAAACAGCTTTGGAAAAAGACATTTAGTATTTCGGCCTTTAGTCTGTCATCCTCTGTTTCAGTACCATTTTGGTCACAGAGTGTTTGGACATATTGTTTTGATCCACCTACCGCTTTGACATAAGACCAAAATTTCTTAGGATTTTCTGCCAAGTCGGTACATAGAACTTTACTTTCGAATTCGTTGAACGCCTCTCGCATAGCCCTCCTCACACTACGTTTCGCTTCGCGTAATTTTTGTTTGTCTGCAAGGCTTTGGCTATGTTTATGTTTGATGTGAAGTTCCCTTTGCTTCCGCAGCAGTTTTCCAACTCGGTTGTTGTACCACGGTGGCTCTTTTCCATCTCTTACGATCTTGCTTGGCACATACTCATCTAACATATTGTACGATGGTTTTGAACTTTATCCACTGATCCTCAAAACTATCTGTACTTGAGACAAAACTTTTGTGTTGAGCCATCAGGTACTCTGAAATCTGCTTCTTGTCACTTTTGCTAAACAGAAAAATCTTCCTACCTTTTTTTAATACTTCTATTTATGGCTGAAATCATCGATGCAGTAACCGCTTTATGATCGCTGATTCCCTGTTCTGCGTGAACTGTTTCAAATAGTTCGCGTCTGTTTGTCACCAGAAGGTCTAATATGTTATCGCCACGAGTCGGTTCTCTGTTTAACTGCTCAAGGTAGTTTTCAGATAAAGCACTGGATTCTTTGTCTCTGCCACCCGTTATGAACGTTTGAGTCTCCCAGTCTGTATCCGGCAAATTAAAATCTCTACCCAGAACTATAACATGGTGGGGAAATCATCGCACAACAAACGGGTAAATGCCAATCATATGCTATGTAACAAGGTGTGGAAACCTCAAACGGTACAATAGCATAACATGCATGATAGTAACCGCATCTGAAATGGTAGTCATACTCTCGAAAAATTACGTACAGTACTACGCATCATCACGTACAACTGCTGCGGACTAGGAATGAATTTTAAGAGGTGAGTCACGTGTGTTAACAGTGGAATGAATCTACTAGGCAAGACTTCAAACAGCATACGCTACATATAAAAAATTTCGAAGGATGTCACATCACTCATAAAATTTTAGCCGACATGTCAAAGCAATATCTGCAAGGTGATCATGGCATCGGTCAGCATATTGCCACAGTTATCATTGATAAAGAAATGCCTGAGAAACTTAAATTGGATTTGGGTTGAATTTACAATTGAGTTATGACTGAAACTGTTCATGACGTTGCTAACAGATAGTCAACATTGTTGATTGGTACAATGACACCAAAGGAACCTGCTTTTCGACACTCCGTGGTCAGTTTTACGGACAGGTTTTTGACAATGAGATGTTGCTGGTGCTTGTGGAGGGTTTCAACTTCACGCCTACTGCTGGAAACATGGATTTAACTGATTATGTCAGTACTGTTGGGGAAGCTGTTAGACCTCTGCCCAGAGATTCAGCATAAGAAATAATTCGTGATTCAAGTTGTACGCTTACGAGAGCTCCTTCTCACGAGAGTAACATTTTCTCCAAGAAAAGGACCATACTACGCTAGCTACGAGAAGATCCTAAGACGGCAGTCGTTCCAGCAGGTAAGCAAAATACTACTGTGATGTTGCCACATGAGATCTGTGGCCCGACGATTTTTTGCTTGTTGAGTGAACCAACGTCCCTGAAGACTGATAAAGACCCCACAGAGAGAGGAGATAAATAAACGTCAGCGTTGTTGAATTCATCTCGTCTTCTGCAAGAAGTTGCAAAAATATTAGGACCTCGCAGCGTTGTTCCATTAAGGTTATGTTGTCTTCCAAGAATTGGCAAAGTAAATCTATCATTACATCCTTTTATGAGCAGTATCGGCTCTCCGATATATGATTTAACAACACACCTTGTTTCATCACTGGAACATATGCCGAGGCCCCGACTCAGATGATTCTGTTGCCAAACAGTTTAAAGAAAACTTGAGTGTCGTTTCAAACAGGTTACGATCTTACACACGTGTAGTTCCTCACAAGTGCCATCATATTAAATTGCGTGCCATGGAGTATCGTCATAGTTGTTTGACTGGATTAGTGATTTCCTGTCAGGAAGGTCACAATTACTAACAATTGTTGGAAAGTCATCGAGTAAAACAGCAGTAATATCTGGCGTTCCCTAAGGAACTGTTATAGACCCTCTGTTGTTCCTGATATACGTAAACGATTTAGGACACAATATGGACAACATTGTTGGAGATGATACTGTCTTTTATTGTTATGTAACGAACTAAAAAATGATGTAGGCAAGATATCTGTATGGTGCAAAAAGTAGC
Organism: Schistocerca serialis cubense; assembly: GCF_023864345.2. NCBI lineage: Eukaryota > Metazoa > Arthropoda > Insecta > Orthoptera > Acrididae > Schistocerca > Schistocerca serialis. The sequence goes on from NC_064640.1 coordinate 153,106,304, forward strand.
AATTGCTTCTAAATCATTAAATATGTGAAGTCATCAACGTGAGCACTGAAAAGAATCCGCTAAATATCAGTTACACGACAAATCACACAAATCTAAAGGCTATAAACTCAACAAAATACTTAGGGATTACAGTTACGACTAATTTAAATCGGAACGATCACGTAGATAATTTTGTGTGGAAAGCAAACCAAAGACTGCGGTTTATTGGGAGGACACTTAGGAAATGTAACAGGTGTATTAAAAAGACTGCTTACACTACTCTTGCCCTCCAACTTCTGGAGTACTGCTGTGTGGTGTGGGATCAGAATCAGACAGGCTTGACGGAGGAGTTTTTCGCTGCGGCAGGAACTTCTCATGAAATCTCCAACTTTCTCCTTGGAATGTGAAAATATTTTGTTAGCGCCCAACTACACTGGAAAAAATGATCGTCGTAATAAAATAAGAGAAATCAGAGCTCTCACGGAAAGATTTGTGTTCGTTTTTCCAGCTCGCTGTTCCAGACTGGAACGGTAGGAATGTAGCTTAAAGGTGGTTCGATGAGCTGCAAAGTAAGATTGGAGATGTATCTGTCGATGTAGATGGTGTGAAAACGCTCACATCACATTCAGAACTCTGGTGAATCTATCGACAGACTGAAGTCGCTATGACTCCATGAATCAGATTTATTAGTAAGTTTCGGTGTCCTCTCACTCTTCACAAAGTTCCCTCTCATGGGTTCATTGTCAACTCATTAGCAGTAAGTTCAAAGCCGAAATAATAGTGCTATATTATTATACTCTTTCCTCGAGCTATTTTTTATGCAACAGTGAATATTTCTACATCTACATCTATATACATACTCCGCCTGCCACCAAGCGGTGTGTGGCGGAGGGCACAGTTCGCTCCAAAGTCATATTTCCCCTCCTCTGTTCCACTCGCGGATCGCGTGAGGGAAAAACGACTGTCTGAACGCCTCAGTACGAGCTCTAATTTCCCTTACCTTTGAATAGTGATCACTGCGTGATTTTAAAGTTGGTGGTAATAATATATGCTCTACATCCTCGATGAATATCGGAATTTAATGAGCAGCCCCTTCCGTTTAGCGCGCCGTCTATCTGCAAGTGTGTCCCACACTAAACTTTCTATGAGATTTCTAACGCTCTCGCGATGGCTAAATGTACCAGTCACGAATCTTGCCGCTCTTATTTGGACCTTCTCAATCTCTTGAATCAGACCCAACGGGTAAGGGTCCCATACAGACGAACAATACTCTAAGACAGGACGAAATAACGTAATGTAAGCTATTTCCTTTGTTGAAGGACTGCATCGCTTCAGGATTCTACCAATAAATCGCAATCTAGAGCTTGCCTTACCCGTTATTTGTGTAATCTGATCATCCCATTTGAGATAATTTCGAATAGTCACACCCAGATACTTGACAGATGTTACCGCTTCCAAAGACAGGGCATTTATTTTGTCCTCTTACATTAATGGGGATTTTCGCCTTGTTATACGCAGTAGGTTATACTTACTAATATTGAGAAATAACTGCCAGTCATTACACCACTCATTAATTTTCTGCAAATCCTCATTGATTTATTCACAACTTTCGTGTGATACTACAGCATTAGCGGCAAACAGTCTATTGCCGCTGTCCATACCATCAACAAGATCGTTTATGTAAATTGTAAAAAGTTGCGGACCTATTTCGCCGGCCGGAGTGGCCGTGCGGTTCTAGGCGCTACAGTCTGGAGCCGAGCGACCGCTACGGTCGCAGATTCGCATCCTGCCTCGAGCATGGACGTGTGTGATTTCCTTAGGTTAGTTAGGTTTAATTGGTTCTAAGTTCAAGGAGACTGATGACCTCAGAAGTTAAGTCGTGTAGTGCTGAAAGCCATTTTGGAACTATTTCCGTGCCCTGGGGCACACCTGAAAACACACTTGTTTCTGTTGAAGTTACCCCGTTCAGGACGACATACTGCTCCCTGTCTGTCAGAAAACTTTCTATCCAACCGCGTATGTCATCGGATAGACAGTAAGCGCGCACTTTTAGGAGCAACCGACACAGCGGAACTGAGTCGAACGCCTTTCGGATGTCGAGAAATATGGAATCAACCTGGGAGCCGTGCACAAACTATTTTGAGCAAATTGACAAGCAACAGTGAATATTTTGAGTAAATTGACAGTGTTGACATTGGTAGTCCTCTCTCCCCTCTGGTAGTAAATTTTTTTATGGAAGACTTTGAGGAGAGGGCACTCATGACAGAACCAATAATCTTCTGGTTATATGTTGATGATATTTTTGTAGTATGGGCTCGTGGTAGGGAAGAACTGTCACAACTCTAGAAACATTTGTCCCCGATAATATCCAGTTTTCGACGGAAGTGAGGAAGAGCGGACGTCCGCACGTATTGAACGATGGAAAGTTCATGGGTAATTGGAGCAATCCGTTTATCATAAGCCCACACATACGGACATGTACTTGCAGGAGTGTAATTGTCACCACTGTTCACAAACTGTGGGCGTCTTTCGAAAGTTGTATGTTGTATGTGATAGAGACAGCACTGAAGAGAAGTTGGAACATATACAATCTGAGATGAAAGACAATGGATATTCTCCACATCAGGCCAGCATTGCTAAAAGGAGAAAAAAAGGGACACTTCTCAAGATCAAGAAGAGAAGGATCTGTTCAAATTCAGTGACTTCCTCCCATATTTCGGCAATATTTAGTTGAAATTAGCTGACTCCTAAACAGATATTATATTTAAGTAATCTGCTGACCACCTGCAAAGGCTTGTTCTCTTCTCGGTTCGGTAAAGGACGACCAGAGCTTGAAAAAAGGCTGGAATCTACAGAAGATCTTGAAAGTGTGGCAAAGGCTACGGTGGTCTGACCACTCGCACATTACATGAAAGGTGCACCGAACATGACTGCCATGCACACCTTTCACAACTCAATAAGGCAGCCATTGCTGAGCACTGTATCTTCATAGGAGATTCTGTTGATTATTCTGCCACCGAAATCTTGACGCTGACCTTCTGGAATCCTTCTGGGATTCAATTATTAGGGAAACTGTGAGAACATGTTTGGCTGAAGATCTTTTTAATTCTGAAGGCTGCTTTCAATTGCATAGGGCCTGGGTCCCAGTGATTCCTTTAATATCTTCAGATTAAAATATTTTGTACCTAGTGGCAGCTCTAGCGACAGTAATTTTATTAATGTGACACCTGAATTTTAACTCCACGAACCTGCATACCGAAAGAGGGCGTGCTTATAGTACCAGTCTTATGCATGCACCTGCGAGCTATAGATGGAGCAGAATTAGTGTGCTAAATGTCGATAGGTGGCTGCCTATGTACATATATCTCCGTGCCAATTTTTATATAAAGTTAGTGACGAGGACTGGCAATCTCGAGTCCAAAACACTCACTTGAATATCACTGAATTGTTGTCTGCAGAAGTATCATGACAACATGTCGATGTTATTCGGCAGTAATACTGAAACTTCATGGAATACCCTTCACACCGGGAAATCTACAAGAATGGCATTGTCATAGACATTAAAAATTCACAAGCACAAATTTTCAATGCTTTCGCTATACGATTAGGATTCTGTATGGGACTACGAGAAATTGCTTGAGGCTTTTTAATCCTATTTAGAAACATATTAAAATACATTTATAACTAAGTAATTATTATATGCTTTCCTATACAGTGTGTCTGAAATTTCGGAATTAATTTTAAGCATTTTAAAAATTTTAACCACCGCATAGCCAGTTTATGCATATGTCACATATATTGTACATACCGCCTCCTCGATCACTCTCTGTCCATCTCTGTCTCCCCCCTCTCTCTACTCACCTGTGCCTGAGCACCAAAAATAAGTTCCGTTACAACGCTCAGAACACAGTGGTCTAGCAGAGCAGCCGAGATACCAAGCATTACCAAACATTTTACCCATCACACCCACCACTACAGAACAGTTTGAAGAAAGCAAGTTAATACTGCATTGTCCACCACTTCTGAGCAATTATTAAATTTTCAAGTTTTTTGCTAATTGGGAAGTTATCTCAAAATCAGTTGCAAAATTTGTACCGAACAGAAAGATACACAGAAACTTTCCTTTGTTACCTAATAAAAATGTGTTAAAAACGCAAAAACGCACAACAGCCACATGATAAAGTGAAAAGACGTGATACGTTAACTATACAGAAGCTCTCCTGCGCAGGAGACCTTCTGTAAAGTTTGGAAGGTAGGAGACGAGATACTGGCAGAAGTAAAGCTGTGAGGACGGGGCGTGAGTCGTGCTTGGGAAGCTCAGTTGGTAGAGCACTTGCCCACGTGCCCGCGAAAGGCAAAGGTCCCGAGTTCGAGTTTGGGTCCGGCACACAGTTTTAATCTGCCAGGAAGTTTCAATGTACAACACAATTTCTAATATCACAGAATGAAACTGTAAAGTACATACAGGAAGTGGTAAGGTTGCGCAAAGACCCCATGGCACATAAAACAATGATAACTGAAATGTGTATTTAAAACAGGGAGCACCATGTTTAGAGTTAATGGAGAACAAGAATACCTTTAAAAATATGAATTAACAGATTTGGTTACACACTTTACATGGGAAAAATCAACTGCATTGCTAACAGGTTTCACAAAGCATCAGATTCTTCACAAGGATCAGAAAAAATTCTACAAGTCAGCTGAGTCAGTGGATGCACTACCAATTTACAATTCGCGTCAAATGCAGTATTGTAACGAATTAATATCTCAACGGAAAACTGATTTCGCACAGTCTACGGATTCTTCCCTGTAGTGGGCCTAGAACAAAATTTATATAGATGAAAACCCACGCCGTATACCCCCAGTGACAGTCTCGATGAAAGATCATCTTGAGTTGAATATTGTGCAGCAAGACAACCGTATTGTTGATGTTTGGGGTGAAGAAATGGTATTACTTCTGCATTTGAAGCCGGGTGGGCATATAAAACCATCACACACAGCCAGCAGAAAACAGCTTTACAATGGAAACTCAGCATGATATAGTCAAATAACTGTAAATTCCTTGAATCATTGGACTAGATACTACACAAGAACAATTTTGTAGCCCGACATAACTGTCCTAGTTATGTATGACGAATAAAAATGACTCGCTCAGCAGGAAACGTTTTGTTTCAGCAAAATTTCGTAACTATGAGAAGATCCGGGTTGCGGTCCAACAACAAGGTACTTTAATCACTCCAAGCAACAGTTTCCTACACTTTGAGGGGAATATTGTGAAAAAGGGCAAGGCGAGCTCTACAAAAAGATTTTGATTGACATATATCACAGTTGCTTTCCTGTTCCAGTAACTAAATGCAAACCCAGTTGGGTGGAAATTGACTGCATTCTGAATGTATCACGTCAACCCTAAAAAACGTACGTTTTAGCATACAAATCCAGCTTGAATGGCGTAGAAAATGCAGGAGAGTTTTTCGAGAAAGCATTATCAACAGATGAATACGAACGATTTAGTGCCTGCATACTACTCAAGATGCTGATGGGCAAATTCATTGACGTGAAAATGACTCTCGTCGAGTAATACAGGAACTCATGTTATTACAGAGTGGGACAGGCGATAAAGCAAATATATCCATGGAGAGATGCCAGTTGTGAAGGGAATAAGATTGTGTTTGGCAAACTAATTTGGGAAACCCCCTATTCCTCTATAGCCCATAAGTAAGATTAAAAAGTTTTAAAAATACTTGGTGCTTGCATTCAATTGCATTTAAATGATGGATCATGGACTCTGTTTGCGTATCTTCTACATCCGAATGCATCCCGAGAATCATGGTCTGTTAAAAATTTCCTTCATTAGAAATGTCTCAGTTTATCATACTTGGATTTCAAACCAACAAGAAAGCGGACCTGAAACGTGATACAAGTGAATTTAACAACTGCAATTTAGGAAATGCAAAAGTTTACTTCAACTCAGATTTCTACCTGTATGATACTTTTGCAGTAAGATTGGTCTAACAATTTATACAGCCTCTAGTTCGAAAGGTGTGCAGGGAGTCGCCCAGTGTGCTATAGGGTGAAGACAATGAGAGGCATTTGCTCAGTCCAACGGAATTTAAGAAGTTAGCTCCCATTTTCATTCTAGGGTGCTCAAAACAGAATGAAAGTGTGAAGACTGACTCGATAGATGAGCATGTTGAAATGTAAGCCTGTGCTAACTTTCCATGAAATATAGCCGCATTTACATTAATACTCCATGACTGTATCCACTTACCAGAATTATGAAGGAACTTGTATAAATTAATAGATGCAGTATCACATGTAATTGTAACACCTCAAACTGCAAACATTATAACTGACACGCAAGGCTTCCTCAGTGATTATGGTAATTTTGTATATAAAGACATCACCTTCACAACATTCTTCACAATCACTGCTTCGAGAAAACTGTTCAGAGACATGAAATTCTTCAAGGTGGAACACTGCTGTTAAAATTCTGGAATAGTCTCGACGTCCACCACTGCACCTCTATAGGATGACGAAGAAGAATGGTTCCGTGTGTGCATTAGATAATGTATAACAATTATTAAGCTGGATGACATGTAAATGGTTTATTTTAAAATAATCTCACATCTTGCTGTTTCATACACGCACATCCACAGCACTCGCATTAGTGCTCACTCTTCAGAGCTGCAGCGGCAACGTACATCCAACATAAGATCTGCATCACCGACCTCCAGACCACCAGAATATAAAGCAGGCCGGCAGCCACTATTTTACTTGACTATCTTCGTAGCATCTGTATTGTCACCATCAGCAGTATCATCATCATTATTTAGCATTCAGCCACCAGCAGTGGCATTGGCAACAGTGGTAGCAAATGGCTGAGTCTCAAGGACGAGGATGATAGCACGCTATACCCTCTGTTGGACGACGAAACACTTGCACTTTTCATGAAACACACTCGTATTTCAGTGTAGGACATTAGCATTAGGTATTAACTACCTTTTTTGCAAATGTGTGTGTGTGTGTGTGTGTGTGTTTGTGTGTGTAGGTGTGTGTGTTTCTCTCCTTTATTTATCGATTGCCGTTTTCTTTCTTTTAGCATTGTTGAATGGTGGTGTACCTTGCCAATTCTCGCCACCGTCATTACCAGACTGATGGCCCTCTTATCTAGTTCTCTTGCTTTTGTGCCTGTGTATGCACGTATACTTAAAGGGTGCTGTTGGGTTTTTTCTAGTGAGCTGGCTGTGCGGTTCTAGGTGCTTCAGTCTGGAGCCGAGCGACCGCTGCGGTCGCAGGTTCGAATCCTACCTCGGGCATGGATGTGTGTGATGTCCTTAGGTTAGTCAGGTTTAATTAGTTCTACGTTCTAGGCGACTGATGACCTCAGAAGTTAAGTCGCATAGTGCTGAGAGCCATTTGAACCATTTTTCTAGTGAGCCGAACACAACACCAGCAATAAGTTACAGGTAGCATTCCGAACGCAACGACAAAACAGTCGACAGAAAAAGGCGACAAAGACAAGTGTCACTCAGCGACAACAACACTTCTGGTTTATATTATCTTGTATGTGAGCGCTGCAGATTATGTCTGTACCTGTCGCGCACGCTACGGTCGGCACTGTAGCTCTCAAACCAGTAGTGTCGCCTGTCACCGAGCGTAAATATGGATTTTACTCGCGAAGCCCCAGCTATATGACGTCAAATTAGATGCCTACAAAAATACCCTTGCGGAGGACAGTATATGGAAAGATGTACGGAAGGAGCTCTATGGAAACAGTTTTTTTCTTTATCTACCCACTTTATTTGCTATTTACTCGCATTTATATAAGTATGTAGAAGCATGATGTATAATCAAATTATTTTCTTAAATACACACTCCTGGAAATGGAAAAAAGAACACATTGACACCGGTGTGTCAGACTCACCATACTTGCTCCTGACACTGCGAGAGGGCTGTACAAGCAATGATCACACGCACGGCACAGCGGACACACCAGGAACCGCGGTGTTGGCTGTCGAATGGCGCTAGCTGCGCAGCATTTGTGCACCGCCGCCGTCAGTGTCAGCCAGTTTGCCGTGGCATACGGAGCTCCATCGCAGTCTTTAACACTGGTAGCATGACGCGACAGCGTGGACGTGAACCGTATGTGCAGTTGACGGACTTTGAGCGAGGGCGTATAGTGGGCATGCGGGAGGCCGGGTGGACGTACCGCCGAATTGCTCAACACGTGGGGCGTGAGGTCTCCACAGTACATCGATGTTGTCGCCAGTGGTCGGCGGAAGGTGCACGTGCCCGTCGACCTGGGACCGGACCGCAGCGACGCACGGATGCACGCCAAGACCGTAGGATCCTACGCAGTGCCGTAGGGGACCGCACCGCCACTTCCCAGCAAATTAGGGACACTGTTGCTCCTGGGGTATCGGCGAGGACCATTCGCAACCGTCTCCATGAAGCTTGGCTACGGTCCCGCACACCGTTAGGCCGTCTTCCGCTCACGCCCCAACATCGTGCAGCCCGCCTCCAGTGGTGTCGCGACAGGCGTGAATGGAGGGACGAATGGAGACGTGTCGTCTTCAGCGATGAGAGTCGCTTCTGCCTTGGTGCCAATGATGGTCGTATGCGTGTTTGGCGCCATGCAGGTGAGCGCCACAATCAGGACTGCATACGACCGAGGCACACAGGGCCAACACCCGGCATCATGGTGTGGGGAGCGATCTCCTACACTGGCCGTACACCACTGGTGATCGTCGAGGGGACACTGAATAGTGCACGGTACATCCAAACCGTCATCGAACCCATCGTTCTACCATTCCTAGACCGGCAAGGGAACTTGCTGTTCCAACAGGACAATGCACGTCCGCATGTATCCCGTGCCACCCAACGCGCTCTAGAACGTGTAAGTCAACTACCCTGGCCAGCAAGATCTCCGGATCTGTCCCCCATTGAGCATGTTTGGGACTGGATGAAGCGTCGTCTCACGCGGTCTGCACGTCCAGCACGAACGCTGGTCCAACTGAGGCGCCAGGTGGAAATGGCATGGCAAGCCGTTCCACAGGACTACATCCAGCATCTCTACGATCGTCTCCATGGGAGAATAGCAGCCTGCATTGCTGCGAAAGGTGGATATACACTGTACTAGTGCCGACATTGTGCATGCTCTGTTGCCTGTGTCTATGTGCCTGTGGTTCTGTCAGTGTGATCATGTGATGTATCTGACCCCAGGAATGTGTCAATAAAGTTTCCCCTTCCTGGGACAATGAATTCACGGTGTTCTTATTTCAATTTCCAGGAGTGTATAAAGATCTTTATTTATGTTTACTTATAAAAAATGGCTCTGAGCACTATGGGACTTAACTGCTGCGGTCATCAGTCCCCTAGAACTTAGAACTACTTAAACCTAACTAACCTAAGGTCATCACACACATCCATGCCCGAGGCAGGATTCGAACCTGCGTCCGTACCGGTCGGGCGGTTCCAGACTGCAGCGCCAAGAGCCGATCGGCCAGTTTACTCATAGGTAGTACTCAAATTAACTACATGAATTCAACAAAGATTAGTTACGAGTGTTTATTGCATTATCTTACCATGATACTACGCCTTGCGTCCACGAAAAATATGGTTAAGCTTGTCTCCCACCTCAAATCCGACACGGTTTGAAAAACCTCTATTATGGGCCTATTCGATCATACTTGTTGACTGAGTCGGTGTTTCACATCGATAGAAGGGAACTGGTTGATCTTCAAGATAAGCATCTCGCAGAATATTATGTAGGCAACCAGCTGCTTTAATCAGATCGTGAGCTGATTCAGCTAAAATCGCAATCGGTGTTTAAGACACTCTAAACACTTGAGATAATAACCCAAACGCGTTTCCCGCAACACAAATGGTAGCTAAAAATTTCTTTTTCCTCGTCCAATCGTGCAACTTTTCGAGAGTATGGCTTCAACAGGTAATTAATAAGTGCAAATGCTTCATCACCCATTATGAAATGAGGCACTAAAATATTATTGTATGGAAGGGACTTAGGTGCGGGGAAATTAAAGTTTTTCCTCCCAATCATTCTCTCTATCTCAGACGTTTGAAAAATACGCCTATCACCTTCTTTGCCACAAGAGCCAACATCTACAACAACGAATCTGTAAAGAAAAATCTAAAAGTAATTTTTGTAATTGAGAAAAAGGGATCAGCTCTTTTTTGGTGCCTTTATGCTCGCATGTTCACATCTTGACCATCAATTCTACCCAAACAGTTGGGTATATTCCATTTCTGCCACATATCTTGTTCAATGTGCTTAAAACTAATTTCATTTGGCGAGGACAAGGCTATTGGTATTAGTTTTTCCCATTAAGTTCAAAACATTTCTAACGATCCGGGAGATATAGACGTCTGATATGTGATTAGCGTATGCCAAAGATCTAAATATTTCTCCTGTGGCCATGAATTTGAAAAAAGGAAAAGAAAGAACTCCTTTTCATTACATTTATAGGCAATAAGCGTTTTGTAAATGTAAATGACGTAAATAAGAAATTGTGATTAATATTTGAATGTGAACATGTATAGTGTATGCCGTAATTGTCGTTACAGGTGAGGATTTTGAAAGAAGGTGGAAATGCATCACAGACTCCTACAATAGGTTCAAACGCAATAATAAGCCAGGAACAGGATCTGCTGCAGCTAAGAACTCTAAATGGACAGTAGATAAATAGTTAAGTCTTCCTGAAACCGTATCTCGGCATAGAACTGGCGGCACTAACGTGGTGAAAGACAGGTAGACGGAAATTATACTACTGAGCAATCGCGGGGTGAGAGGTGAATGAGGAAGAAACGCCGAATGAAAGTCCTAAATATAACAAGTACTGAGGTTACCAAACGACGACGCCGTAGACGATACTACTGTAGATTTCTTAAAAAAAAGAGATGACAGTCAGCAGACATCGTTGAAAGATATACGTACCATAAAAGCATGATAACAAAATGCTTTCTTTGTGCAATAACATCAGAGATGATTTGGGCTCGCTGCCACAAATTTACAAACTTGAAGCAAAGCATGAAATTTTTAACAGTCTGATTAACTATCGAATAATGGCAGCTGACAATCCTCTCCTATTCAGCAGATCAGTAGTGATGTGTCATGTAACTGTAGTTCATGCCACTCAAATGCACAAACTGTGAGCGCTCCTTCTGTCATTTCGAAGCCTTCTATTTCCACCAATTCCGTTACCATATTTGCATACTCGCCTCAAGAGCCTTCTGTTTTGACGCTACAATCTGTTCAAGAACAGCATAATTTCAGTGTACAAGAAATTGAAAATGTGCTATACAATAGAACACGTTACTGTCAAGACTATGATTACATTTCTTGTAGTACTTGGCTGTAATTCTTCACAAATTAATTTGAAAATAACAATAAATTGTTTTTATTTACTGTGCCATAAGGTATATATTTTTCTAAATCACTTTAAAATGTTTTTGTAACATATAGAAAACGAAATCATCATCTTCCTCCCCTTCCAAAAGTAAACTCGCAATTTCAATAATCGGCATTTTTCCGCAGGCAGGCGTCGTCTTCGAATTCGAACGATACACTGTAGGGACTGTCGCTGGTTACGGCAGTAACATGTCGCTGTAACGGGTGACGCTTCACTCTGTCCCCTGCGTCTGTCGACGTGGACCGTAGCTGTTGCTGCGTGCGGAATGCTACCTTAAATGGGCCATATATGAGCTAGGCTACAGCATCAGTGGGCTCCGCTGGTGATGATGGACACATGCATAACTATTGCATACTTGTGTGTGTGTTTGCATGTGTATGTGTGTGTGTGTGTGTGTGTGTGTGTGTGTGTGTGTGCGCGTGCGTGTGTGTGTGTGTGTGTGTGTGTGTGTGTACTTATAGATCGTTATTGTTTTCTCTAGTGAGCCAGTTCACTGCTATGACAGTATTGTAGGAATTGTGGACTGACGTCAACAAGTGTATTGAGATGTTGGACGATGATTTGGTCCAGGAATTGCAAACAGATATCGCAGATAGTGACATCATCCATAATGAGCAAATGCGCTTACTCAATACTCAAGAAGAACTGGGGAGATGCACACTGCAAGCAAATTTGAGTGAGAAAGTGGAGGATGAGTTTTTAGATAAGTATCAGTCTACCTGTCTCTCTACTTTTACGTGTACAAATTTTTCACGTGATACTTACAGACAGTCATGATTTCTCAGAAATTCTGAACGAATTAGACCTGCCCTCGCCACTGATGGGACTGCGAGTTGTTTTTCCGATGTCGTCACCTGCATCAACAGCATCCGCAACACGGGGAGCTTTGCCAGTGTGCAGATCGTCACATGGACAAACGCCGACAGTGCATGCACCCATGTCAGCAATTGCGATACAACAAGAGACCTTCCAAGTGTCCGGACCTTCAATAGCGACATCGTGTACAACTGCACTGTCAATGTCTGCCTCACCGTCAGCGGTATCCAGACCACGAGAAACAGCATCCGAACCATCGATTTCTAGATGGGATCTTAGTAATAATTGCGATCATCTACCGGCCAGCATGTGCCCCTCTGCCCATTCTGCCACCGACAATTGATATCAGGAATGTCACACAGCACTGCTTGACTGATGATTCTTTGCATCGCTGCAAAAAAAACCGTAGCGCAATTTTTATGACACTTGCTCTGCATCAGTACAAGAAGTATGAACCTGTCATGCCAGATGAAGTCACAGAACTAAGTTCTTGTTTAACTCTTTGAGTACCAGTGGTTTCTGCCCATAACCACCACTTTATTAATTTTTTAAGGACCATCGCAGTTAGAATGACACCGCCGATGCTGTGACAGTGTAGAGACATCTAGTGGTATATTGAAGTACTTCTGCGAATGTAGTGCATTTTAGGAGCTACTTAGAGCATCCAAAGCAATAGTCTGAGCAGAGATTGTGCTACAGGAGTGTAGGAGATTTTAACATCCGTTTCTTTTATAGTGGCCGAGTTAAGAAGATCACTGACAGTGTAAGGAAGTATATATTCTAAGGAAAAAAAAACGCACCACAAAGGAATTATCAGAAAGCAGCGGAAATCGATGCATGTGACGTACGTGTACAGACAAACAAATGATTTCAGTTTCAGAAAATAATAGATGATTCATTGAAGTGAAAGAGCTGGTTCATCTTTGGCCATTATGCAAGCAGTCATTAGACTTGGGATTGGTAGATACAGTTTTCGGACGTCTTTCTGAGAGATATCGTGGCAAATTCTGTAAATTGGTATGTTACATTATCAAAATCCCAAACAACAGTAAGGCTGGTATCCCACCACTGACCAGCTTGTCTCCAGACGCGTCTTTGGTGGTCACCTGTTCTCTGTTCGAAGCGGGAGTCAGCGCTGAAGTGTATTCTACTCCAGTAAATGAGATTCCGGGCCAAATGTGCCCGACACATTGCAAACGCGCTTGCTGGTGTACAAAGGCCAATGGCAGTCATCGCAACTTCACTGTCGCCCACTATACGGCCTGATTACCAGGAGTGAGTGTCATGGGTGCCATTTCATTTCATAGAAAACCCCTTGGGGTGCCATCCGCAGCAACCTTACAGCGCAGTGGTACGTCAACGATAGTCTACGCACATTTTTGTTGCCTTCGTGGCAAGCCATCTTGCGGCTCACAATACAGCAATATAACGTCCACCTGCACACTATGATAGTTTCTAATTCTTTTCTTCGTACTTCGTAAACACCACCCTTAACAGCAAGCCTGCCGAATCTCTCTCCAACTGAGAACGTTTTGAGCATTATGGACTAAACCCTCCAATTAGCTCGGGATTCTCACGGTCTAACTCGCCCATTGGCCAGTGTTTACACGATATGCCACAAAGTATATCTCACAACTGTATCAATGAATTCCAATCCGAATAACTGCTTGCATAAGGGACGGAGGTGAACCAACGTGTTATTGGCATGCTAAATTTGTGAAGCTCTTTTTATTGAATAAAACATTCAGTTTTTCTGAAACTGTAATGATTAGTTTGTATGTTGCAGTTACTTAATTCCGATCCATTTGGATAGTTCCTTGCACGATTCTCTTTTTCTTGTCTTTGAGTTTATCCAAAAATATGTACTACTGCTCTCTTTAGTGGCTTCGAAATGAAAGGAGTGGGGCACTATGTAGTCCTAATACAAAATTTATTGAATTTTAAGCCTATTTTTGCTTCTTATTGAGTACTATAATTTCTTTTAAGCATTATGAGTTCATGTAAGCTTTGAAATTTTGGATTGTGTCTTGGAAAACTACGAATTGTTTATGAACATAGAGCGTATTATTTCTCACATGCCACCCTGTACTTTAAAATAGGTGGTAATTCACCGACATCAAATTTCAATGTGGGTGGACTCACTATTTCAGTATAATTGTATGCTGTATTTAGAAGTTTGTTATCATAAATATCAATTGGTTTCTTTTTAATTGTATGATGTACAGTTTGGTTATACTGTCCGGTTATTTGTGGGAGAACCGTCATTTTTTATCTTTCTGTTCAAACATTTCACAATACTTGTCTTCAGGTGGGAGAATATTCACTCATGGTATATTCCATACTGCTGCATCACTGCCTTGAAATACCTATTATAAATCTCACCGCCACGTTCGGTTTGAGATTTGTCTGTGCGACGATTTGTCCCCATCTGCACCAATTGCTCGATCACTTGTTCTGCTGCCCTCCCCGTTTTCCTTTCTACCAGTGATGCCTGAGCCAATTCAAATAAGCATGAATAACATCTAAAATATATTTGCAAACGTAATTCCCACTTAAATATTGTTTCCAAACTACAAGATCTGGTTGCCAGATGTCGTCTGAGCCTTGTATTATAAGGTATAGTACATGGAAAAGGTTTTTACGGTGGTTAATAGAGTCCTTCAACTAGCGTATCAATAATTATGCGAGAATAAATATTTCTGTATGCTAAGAAACGATTGGTATGAATTCACTGATATGAGACGTATTTCGTACTGTGACCAATGTTGTGATCGTCACTATATATATAAAATACCGTTGCTGATACTATGTCTAGCATCTAAGGTCAGTTTATTAATTTTTTTGTGTGTTCAACTCTGCATGGGACATGACTTTCTTACACACATCAGTCAAATGTAATGTTTCACCATACATACCTAGCTTTTTCGGTAAATAATGCCCAAAGCTCTCAGAAATGTAATATTTAGTAATCTTAACGTTCTTTGAAATTCTCTACCAACAACCAGTAGAGTGCCACCTGTTAAACATATTTGTTGCGTGCCCACCATTTACCGTTTTCCCACCTGACTTCATATATTTCACCTATCTTAGCATTCTGTGTCGATCAATGAATCGGCTAAGGTACATTCCACTTTTTTTGCCTTCAGGATAGTTCAAGACATCCAATAACAGGTTTAATTTTTTTTCAAAGACATTCATCTCATTCCAAATGCCCTAAGATGCAGTTTGTTGATTTTGTTTGAGGGATCAAACAGCGAGGTCATCGGCCCCATCGCATTGGGGAAGGGTGGGGAAGGAAGTCGGCCGTGCCCTTTTAAAGGAACCATCACGACTTTTGCCTGAAGCGATTTAGGGAAATCATTGGAAAACTAAATCGAGATAGCTGAAGGCGGATTTGAACCGTCGTCCTCCCGAATGTGAGTCCAGTGTGCTAACCACTGCGCCACCTCACCCAGTGTACCTTCTGTTCAATGGTCTTGAGTGCTTCGATGATTTTATGTTCCGTCAACATGCTGTTGCATACTAAACTGACTTATTGATTGTACGAAACTTGTATTGTCTCGTGGAATTTGTCGTACTTCTAAACTTTTGTCAAAACCTTTGACGTTTGTATTTAATATGTTTTTTAATATGATTAATATTCACAGTATTTTGCGATTTTTAACTTCACGAAGCTCTACAGTTACCTTATTTATATATACCACAATAACTCTACAATGGCTATCTTCTTAAGAATTTATAGCACTAATTCCTTCCACTACCACTGTAAGCAAGTTATTATGGGTTTCGAGAACTTAACTGAACGTTTGAATATATATATATGTTATGACATTTAAGATTTCCATTAACTGTACTGATTCTCTCAATCATTGTTGAGTTCTCGCAGAATTTGATTTTAAGAGGTTTGTTATTAAATTTCTATAGAATGAAGTTTAATACTTTAATTTATTGTTTAAGTTTAGAAATCCATGTGTGGACGATTGTTATGTCTACACAGAAGCTTCTCTCGGGCTGAGTACCTGACATGGGATTGAATTTGTCCATGGTATGCGATACACTTACACAGTTATATGTAGGTATAGTATCTTTAAAAAAAATTCTAGGAAGTTTAGTTTACATCGCAGATCAATACAGTTTCTTCTTCTGTCAAAAACCAAAAATCCATACTGTGTGGGATTCCGACTTGCCAGACAAGTCAGTTATTATGAAGCCTTATGACAAGGGTGTTTCCTCCAGTTGGCTATGGCGATGTTTATATGCTAACATTAGCAGACAAGTGATTTTATAGAGCAAAAATACAAATTCGATTCTCTTACTGTTTGTTTAATTTATAAAGTCTTACATATTGCTGTGTGTATGTACATGCTTAACCCTTTGACCCCCAACAATATGAAACCAAAAATAGTCTCAAAATTTTTCACGGAAGTAAACTTTATTATCATTGTAAGCAACGAATACAGAAAGAAAGTCACAAAAAGTAAACCGCCAGGTGTTTTAAGGTGTGGGTTTCCCTTCAGTGAATAAGTTTAAAATTTTGGACAAAACTAACCTTTACTATTACAGTAAGCAATGAATACAAGAAGATATTGGAGAAAATAAACAATCAGTTGTTTTAAGGAGGTGGTTGTAGTTTGGAGTCACCAGGATATATAGTTTTCTCCTAGCTGTAATAGCATGTGGCGTATTTGAAAGCAGATTCACAGATTTCCTAGAATCAATCCCACACTTCTAAACTTCCGTGAACTCATACTCCTTAAATCAACAGAAAGTCTTAAATAAAAAGTAAAAATGGTTATACATATACAGACAAACAAACGATTACAAATTCAGAAAAACTGTATGTCTTATTTAAGAGAAAGAGCTTCACAAACTCACCATGTCACTAACGCTTAGGTCCACCTCTGGCCCTTGTGCACGCAGTTATTCTGCTTAAAATTGATTAATGGAGTTGTTGGATGTGCTCCTGATGGAAAACGTGCCAAATTCTGTCCAACTGCAGCGTTATATCGCTAAAACACCAATATGATTACAGGGCTCCACCCACATTGCCCCAAACGTTCTCCTTTGGGGTGAGATCCGGCGACCTTGCTGGCCAAGGTACGATATCGCAAGCACGAACCCACGCATGGCAAGCCATAGGGGGCAAAAAAGGGCCTGTGCTGTAAGGGTGCAGTGGATGGCAACCAAAGGGGTCCTGCTATGAAATGAAATGAGACCCAAGATCATCACTCCTGGTTGTCAGTCTGAATGGTGGGAGAGAGTCAGGTTGCGTCGAATACCATTGACCTCTGTACACCAAGTCTGTTCCAGTGGTGTTGGGCACATTCGGTCTGGAATCTCATTGTCTGGAGTACATCTGCCTTCAGCAATGAGTCCTGCTTCGAACTGAGCCCCGATGACCACCGATGACGTGTCTGGATATGTCCAGGAGAGTGGTGGGGTACCACCCTGACCGCCGCCCACCATACAGCCTCACAACCAAGAATTATGATCTGTGTTGCTATTACATTTTCTAGCAGGATCCCTTTTGTTGTTATCCGTGGTATCACTACAGCGCAGTATTACGTTGACGATGTCCTCCTCCCTGTTTTGTTGCCCTTGATGGTTAGTAATCCTGGGCTTACATTTCATCAAGATAATGCTTTCTTGCACACGGCAAGAGGGTCTACTACTTGTAGTCGTACTTGCCAAAACCTCCTTCAGCCAGCAAGGTTGCTGGATCTCTCCTCATCTTCAATTTTTGGGGCATCATGAGTAGGGCCCTCCAATTGGTGTAATGCAAAAGTTGGACAGAATTTGACACGGTATCTCTCAAGGGACCTCCAACAATTTTATCAATCGGTGCCAAGCCAAATTACTGCTTGCATAAAGGCCAGAGGTGGATCAACGTGTTACTGACGTGTTCAGTTTGTGAAGCTCTTCCTCTTGTATGAATCATCCATTTGTTTCTCCAATTATGGTCATTTGTTTGTTTGTACATGTACGTAACACCCACTGATTTCCGCCCAGTTCAGGTAATTCCCTTCTGGTGCTGTGTTTTATTTTTGCCTTAGATTTTATATCTAGTTCCGCTGTCAGTGATGTCTTTAATATGGTGACTATAACAAAACCGTATGTCACAGTCTCCTACAATCTTTTAGCACCACTTTGGACGGTATAACTGACTGCTACAACGCACTGCGGTTATGGAAGTACCCCACTTTACCACTAGATGTTTCTGAATTCTCACAGTATTGGTAGCTTAATTGTAAAGGCACGGGTGCTTCACAAGAAAACTGACGTGGTGGTTACAGGCAGATATCATTGGTTCATGATGGGTTACATATGGATGTTAAAGTTCCTGCATCTGGCATGACTGGTTCATGCATATCTGCATGTACTGACACAGATCAAACATATAAAATGAGCGACTGTTTCTTCCAAAGGATGTTAAGTTTGGCACTATAATTCTAGCACATTCGTCAATATTTTTCGTAGAATCTGTAGACATATGGCTGACAGCCTAGTCGTTTGCCCAGAGCATGCTTGATCGTATAACTGACACATACTGAATTTTTGAACATATGGTCTTGCAAATGTGTGCAATCTCTCTAGTTAAAAAGTTTAATCATTTCATGGAAGTCCCCTTCTGATACCGTATGATCGCCTTTACATTCTCGTTTTCTATTACCACACGGCAGTCACTGAGGGAATTCGAGCACTTCTGTGAACATGGAAGCAATTGACATTGAATCATTACATAGATGAACCCACTGATCCAAGGATAAGATGAGTTTCGCATGACTATATCGAGGATTTACGAAACCCAGCACCGAGCAGAAAAACCAACGTCATTCCCGAAAATAATTCACTTGCTGTATGGAAATTCAAAACATCAAAATTTACAGTTATATAATCTTTGCTTTTGGGTATAAAAGAAAAATACTCTGATCTCTAATGCCAGTTCATCACTGTTGCTCACACCGTCATCACCGATGATGTTCCAAATGAATAAGTAAATGTTACCTAATGCTAAATCTAATAAGAGTAAAGTAGTATACAGAAGTATTTATTCGAAAAGTAAGTGACGATAATGAGTGTATACTGTAACTTCTGAATACTGGGGGTTTTGTCTTTACTTTTAACTCACCCATTAAATCACGGCCAAAGGAGAAGGATGACTGCAAGACGATGGTATTTTCAAGAAATCTGCTAAGCCCTATCGTCCTAGATATCGTGGAAGAAAGTATTTCTGAATGCCTTTCAGTGCTGAAATTGGAAGTCCGATGAGAAGGATGAGTGTATTAATGATTATTTCTTGTTCGAGTGGCTTAAATCTAAAAATATGTTTAAGCTGCTTTTTCAGATTTATAAGATCATTACAGAAAAGTGTCGTACTTTGAATACGATTGCCTATTATTTGTTTCCTAAATAAGTGATGCCATTGTTATGTGGTATTTCACACTGCTGTCACATGCTACCTCGTTTCAAAGTGATGCACTTATTTTTGAGTATGGGTATTGTTATAAGCACTATGATTTGAATGCATGACGTCAGATTGATAGACATCCTCCTAGTAAAGTACGCGGTGAGGGATGTGAAAAGAAACAAAAAATTATTTCCCAATGTCCATGTACGTTTTTCTTCAGAGATTCTTACCACAAGCTCATAGTCATTGTAGTTTGCCAATACAGAGGAAGATAGTAATGAGAATATTACTGTATGTATTTCTTCAGTAATCCTACTCATAGAGTTACAAGGACTGCATATCTCTATAAACTCTTAAATCACAATAAATGTCGTCGTGAGGTGGGAAAATACAGCAGTTTCTACATCTACATCTACATCCACACTCCACATGCCACCTGACGGTGTGTGGCGGAGGGTACCCTGGGTACCTCTATCGGTTTTCCCTTCTATTCCAGTCTCGTATTGTTCGTGGAAAGAAGCATTGTCGGTATGCTTCTGTGTGGGCCCTAATCTCTCTGATTTTATCCTCATGGTTTCTGCGCGAGATATACGTAGGAGGGAGCAATATACTGCTTGACTCTTCGGTGAAGGTATGTTCTCGGAACTTTAACAAAAGCCCGTACCGAGCTACTGAGCGTCTCTCCTCCAGAGTCTTCCACTGGAGTTTACCTATCATCTCCGTAACGCTTTCGCGATTACTAAATGATCCTGTAACGAAGCGCACTGCTCTCCGTTGGATCTTCTCTATCTCTTCTATCAATCCTATCTGGTACGGATCCTACACTGCTGAGCAGTAATCAACCAGTGGGCGAACAAGCGTACTGTAACCTACTTCCTTTGTTTTCGGATTGCATTTTCTTAGGAGTCTTCCAATGAATTTTGTGAGAAATATTATGTTTTATTACATATATTTCCAAACATTGTCAATCGTAGCCGTAAAAACTATATTCATTCCTGTTTTACTACATCAAACCCACTGCTATATATCCCAAACAAACGCGCCGTACATACCTTAAATTTAACAATGTATTACACCCAAAGCTATAGAAACTGTGATATGTCTTGGTATTACATCCATAAATTCCGCTTATACAGGATTTAAAACTTTTGGGTGTGATAGCAGCAGATTTTGTTACTGCATTAATGTATGGATTTATACATTGGTCTCACTCATTCACAGCAACACTCACGCAGAATGCTTACAAAGTTATTCAGTAGTGGCTTGACATATGGCCACCAGCAACTCATCCTGTCATTTGCAGTCCATAATGTGCAATACAGTCCACATAAGTTCATAACATTACAGTAATGTAAATAAATGCAAGAGTCTCCAGATGTTACCTTGGGTGTTGCATCCCCATACATTTTGATGATGGACAACTTAATGCCAAAGAAGGGAATTCTGGAGGAAGAAGAAATCCATTATACTCCATCATTTTCTGAGCATTGATGTATTCCACCTTACCAAATAGCTTATCCCAGTCAATCAGAGAAGACTGCACTCTAGCACCATCTTCAACATTCTCAATTTATATCACCAAATGGTAGCTACTATCTACTTTTATATGTACCCACATTTACACATTTCGATCCATTGGAAGGCAAAATATGTGTTGAAAGGGTCCTGTAGCCATCTTTCATTAGTCCGGTAGCCCATTTTCACTAGCATTTCTCTTTCTATTCCTTGTTTCTCATTTCTCATAACTCTCATAGTGGTGTGATTGAATGCATGTCGTTGTGTGTCACGTTGCTAGACGATGGCGTAGTCTGCTGCAGAAAGTCTGCGATAGTCATACAGATTCAGCAGCAGTCGTACAGAATAGCAACCCTCGTAGTGGTCAAGTAGGCAAAGAGGTTTGCGCTACTTGTGAGACATCTACCTGCGTTAGGTTGATGGTGGAATCGCATCTTTGGGTTTTCCGGGCCACGCGGAGCGTGGAAGTGGCTGGAGAAGAAAAAGAGAGACAGTCTGCCGCCTGTACGGGAAGCGTCCACACCTGTGCTCCAGTCGAAGAAGGGTGAGTTAGACTGAACGCGTGGCGCGCTGTTACTTGCCGAGGGAGAGCTGTTAGCGTTTGGTCTCGCTTTTCAACTCTGAAAGATTGCTTTGCCTTGTCGCAGCAAGGAATGCAAAACTTCGGCAGATTTTTCATTTAGTAAATTTCTATAGCAGACTTGGATCCACCGGAGGGGGGCCACACAAAGGTGTCGATAAGAAGTGGGCACTCGCTTCTGTACGAATGTCTGTTTGCCTTCAGCTGTGCCTGTATAAGCTTTCATTTTTCTAAATATTATTAGCTTTGCCTTCTCGTAAATTTTCCTTGCCTTATGTATCTTTCGTCCGTGGGAAGCCGACCACGTGTTTCAACATTAAAGTTTGTTGGACTACCGCCATCACTAACTGTCCGGTCTCATGTTTGTTTTAAAGAATGTTAACTGTTCATGATTGTGTGATGTGATGTGATGTGATATTGTTGCAACTTGGCCACGATACCTAAAAATTGCGTCTCCACAAACCACGTGGGCACGCGGGTGAACTACGAAACGTGTACCGTTTCACGAGTTATTGCGATCAGTTATCAGGCAACAGCAGTTGTATGAATGATTCACACCAATGATTTTAGGTGTAGATTAAAACGGTGTATGTATCGATGCTTTTCTTTAATATTTTAGGAGTTAATGTTATCAGGAATTATGTACATCCCTCCCATCCATATCTTAGGAATAAATGATGTTATACACAATTTTCTCTTGTATTCCGAGGTTACGTTTTTGCACCTAAGCCACTCACCTCGTAGCTTTCCTGTCAGCACATTCAACGCGTTTCCTTACACACAGGTCCAGTGATTAGTTTCCCCTTTTATTTTAAAACAAATGCTTTAGATTAAGTCTTATTTTCAGGTGTGTTGCTGGGAGCTGATCTTCTGCACAGTGTTCATGCATGTGCTATTTTATTTTAAATGGTTGATTATCGCGGACAGTGCACGGGAAATACTATTAATTACATCGCATCCCCTATGAGCGATATCATGACGTACGTATTTTTATGAGTTTTTGGTCTGTGATCAAATTAATTTATTTTCCGACTCGGCCAAACCTTTGAATAGTTGTAAGGTTAGAGTCGGTGGCGATCCTTATCTTCTCACGTTAATTTCACAATCAATAAGCATTTCCATTCCCACTCTTAACGTAATAACCCGTAGAAACAGGTTAGTTACAATGTAACCACAAACAGTAGTAAACTAGAATCATGTAGCTGTGGGTCAGTGAGTGTTGGTGGTGGCTGTGATGCAGACATTGAAAACTTGAACAGTTGTGTGTCCTGCTCCAAAATATCAGGTGTTGATTTGTGCTCGATGAGTGGTGGCGGTGCAGATAACGGAAACTTGAATAACTGCATGTACTGATCTGAGATATAAGGCAGCATTGATTTGCGCTGCATTTCTATGGAAAAAGACTGGTAATCATGCAGGTTGCATTCTTTTCCCCACCACTTTTGCCCCACTATTCGGCCTTTAACCGTGGGGGATGTGAGGAGGAGGTGTAACCTTTCACCTTGAACTTGGGGAGATCTGGCAACAATGCAGATTGTGCTGGCATTACTCAGACCTTTACTAAGATAGCGTGAAGACGATGTCTGGCATCTTTAAAACAAGGTATCCGTAATGCAGCTGTCTCTAATTAAGTGTACATGAAGAAATCAGCTTCTAAGAGATGCAAGTGGAGAGAGACTAACCAATCGAAAGCTTGATGATCAAAGACAAGACGAAAAGCACCATGTTGCATTCCTGAGTTAGAGTCGGCAAAATCTGCTGTAGAAAACATTTAATTCCACGAGCACACATTGAAATTACCACGTCCCTAGACTTCTACACAAAATATCTTAACCACTTTTAGGATGGACTGATGTTCCACACACATACTTATAGATCTTACCTCTAATAGTGCATATGAGACTGTTAAAGCCAAATATGGCCACATTCCTTGTATAACTGTAAATCTGACGTTGGAATATATTGTACGTATTATTACTAACACGGTAAAGGACCTATCCCTACCAGCCTTACAAGAGTGAGCAAGACAAATACGGCTACAGTCTTTATCTAGCAGTCAATATGGCTTTGGAAAGCTCACAATAATGAATTTATTGTACATACCACTAATAAAGCCATACATCTATGAGACCAGTCTCATTATGACTGACAGGTACACTTTGCATATTCACCCTTGGCAATTATACAGAGACTTTTCGTTGAATAAAAACTAAATTAAATCTTGTAGCTATTATCAGTGCCGTACACTGAACAGGCTTATAACGTCACCAGCTTTTATGTGGTGCCTTTGTAGGTTTTTCGGTTATTTGCTTCACATTATGATTATTCAATTAAAATTGACGCTCATATTTATTAACATTTTTATGCAGCGACAGCAACTGATATTGTTTATATCAGAATATACAGCCTACAGTTGCAGGTTAACTTTATCGTTTACCTAGGTTTCAACGTTAGTACTAACGTCTTCTTCAGAAACTGCAATAAGTTAATATTATAATGCGCTAGTAAATTATATTAGATATGGTCATCCTACAGGATGCAACGTGTAGTACGTACATAAAATATTATTTAAATGTTTTCCTAAAACAGGCCATGTCCTAAGTCAACTTAATAAAACTTGATGCATAACCATAAGGTTTTGTCACTTCTATTAAACAAGCTGTAGCAAATTCACTTTAAGCCCGTTGTATGGGCCTCGTAGTGTGACTAGAGACTGCGGACCGTGAGGGCTTCGCGGTCTGCCTCACAGAGGGCGGCGCGCATGCGCGAGACGTATAGAATCAAACTCTTATTACGCACGCGTCAGATAACCTTTTTGCTATGAATTAATTTTATATTATACTATTGTAAGTTAATTATAGTATCCAGCATGACTACGTTTTACATTCTACTAAAGAGCCTTATAAACTGACCAACAAATCTCGTATGAACATCTGTAGTAAAGGATCTATTATTACAGAAATTGTGACGTCACATGCATTATGAATTATTGTAAACCTATTATAGGCTGGAAGCCTTCGAAGTATGCCCTATACTTTAGATACAGTTGATCGTTCAGTAAATAGCCTCTATCTGTAATTAGGTGTGCATAAATTTGTAGTTCCTCAAGCATGCCGAGTCTATCTCTCTTCACTTCATGATGTAGTAGCTCTATGTCACGTAAAGGTGTATGAGCCATTTGCACCAGATGTTCCGCAAAGGCTGACCCCCGTGTTCCTACGCCCTTTATTGGAAGATGTTCTTTACACCTTACTGCTATAGCTCTGCCTGTTTGACCAATGTAATAACATGGGCAATCATCACACATAATCTTATATACGCCTGATTTCGCTGACTTGTCACCGTCTTTCTCAAGGGAATGAACCAAATTTTGCTTTAAACTATTACTCGTCAAGCAGGAAATTTTAAAACCTGAATTTTTCAACAGGCGCCCTATCTTGTAGGAGAAATTACCTATATAAGGAACCGACAACCATTTCTTGGTCTGATCTTGGGTTTGAGTATTTGCGTTTACTAAAGTCGTTGTCCTTTTACGCGTATTCTTATGATATAACTGCCTCACTATCTTTAGATCATAGCCATTATTCTGTGCAATACTCTCGAGAATTTGTAATTCTTTTTCGAGGTTGACATCTGACAACGGAATAGAAATCGCCCGATGGATACTAGAATAGAAAAACGCCATTTTATGCGCTTGGGGGTGGGTTGAATCGGCCGGGATGATTTTGTCTGAATAAGTTGCCTTCCGGAATATGTTGAACTCTATTTTAGCATCATTAATAGTCAACGTTAAATCAAGATAATTTAGTGATCTATCAGCTGATTCCAATTCTTGTGTGAATTTTATTTTTTCATGTAGACTGTTAAACGTTGTGAAAATTTGCTCTATTCCTTCTAGAGAACTATTAACCAGTAGAAGAATGTCATCCACGTATCTCGCATAAAAGATGATTTTGTTTACTGATTCCGGGTAATTTTGTAAAAAAAATCATTCCAGAGAAAATATAAAAATTTCAGGCATGATACATGCAGATGGACTCCCCATAGCTAGACCACATGGCTGTGAATATAATTTTTTATTGAATGAAAAATAATTGTATTTAAGAGTCGTTCTAAGAAGTAACATTAGCTCATCAATTTCAATGGTGGATAATTTTTTGTGGTACCTTAAGTTTTGTTCTATAATGTTCAAGGTTTGACCCACTGGTACGTTTGTGTACAACCTAATGATGTCAAATGATACCAATTTGGTGTTTTCGGAACATTTTACGGTTTTAAGTCTGTTGGCTAGGTCCACTGAATTTTTAATCGAAAACTTATTTTGAAACATGAAATATTCTTTAGTTTTATAATGCAAATGTCTCGCTAATTTATGATAAGCACTATTGGTGCTATCCACAATAGGGCGGATCGGATGGGAAATTTTGTGGAGCTTAAATTGACTCCTTACCGTTCATGTTTATCAATGCCTTTTTCTAAATTCTCCGATCAACTTCTTAGTATTGCTAAGACTCGCTCTAATATCCCTCTGTATGACGGGCGTGGGGTCTACCTCTAGTGGTACGATGCCATTCTCTTCAAAGAACATTTCCGTTTTATGAATTTATTCTTTTTTTGTAGAAACGATAAGCGTGTTCCCCTTATCGGCCTCAGTTATTAGGGCTTCATTATTTCTTAGTTTTTCGTTAAAGTTTTTAACATTGCACACATCTTTCGTGAACGTATTACTACCTAGACACTCTTTTTGTATTATTTTACAAGCATCGTAAGCAAGCCTCGTTTGGATACTTTTATCTACTTTACCGCTTTCAAGGCCAACCTTGATCCACTACCAACTTCCGAAGATTTTGAGGGGTCAAACTAGGTTCTATATTATATTTGAAGCCTTTACTTAACAATTTATTTTCGTCCTCTGTGAAAATGATATCTGTTTTATTTACAACGTGTTGATGAAACACATACTGGGTAGCCTCCCTTTTGCGCGCATTTTGGGATAACTCGACTAATTAATTTCTTTAACTTTTTGTCATGTCGTTGAGCAATTTCCATTTTACGATTATCTAACCATAAGTTGACATGTAACCATGACTCATCTATCTGAAAATTGTAGTTATCTCTAAATTTTATGTAAGTACTACACGTTACATCCTGTGGGATGACCATATCTAATATAATTTACTAGCGCATTACAATGTTAAGTTGTTGCAAGTTCTGAAGAAGACATTATTACTAACGTTGAAACCTAGGTAAACGATAAAGTTAACCTGCAACTGTAGGCCGTATATTCTGATATAAAATTGACGCTGTTCTCATTTAACTATATTAATCTAAGTAGAAATACACATCTAAAGACTGCGAGAACGATTTCTTATAAAATACTACAACTATACTTATTGTTTTTCAATTTGTTATTGTTAGTTAAATTATTTTTTTAATAATCAGAAATTACATTCCTGCTTCTTAAAGTGAGGGGGAGGTTGCACGTGGCGACCTGGTGACAGGACAATCTTCGGATTTGAGGTTATTCTGGACACGAATTTTGCATTGTGCAAATCTCGTAACAAAGTACTGGTTACGAAATGGTCGATACGTCAGCGAGAATATTAGTGTGAGGAATCCTAATTAGATTTGAGATTTGGCATTTATATTGAAAATTATTAAAATGAGTGAAGGCAACAATTACCAAAATTTGGTAGACTTGGATACGGAGCAATCGGTCGAACAGTGGGAAACGCGCACCGGGATACCCATTGTTCAGGGGCATAACTATGGGAATAATGCATACCACAATCTTGGCAGCAATAACAATAGTGGTTCGGGCCGTAATGACAATCGGTACAATGCAAATAAGAACAGGAATGACGGAAACCAGAATCATACTAACGTGATACGGGCTTCACTGAATAGTAATAACGCCAGACGGTGTGACCAGCCACCTCAGCAGTATCTGGGGAGCGTATCTGCTGGGACGAGACAGGGAAACCATTAGCCGCGCCGGTGAGGGGCCGACCGGGCGTGGAGAAATTTTGGCGGCCCAATAACAGGAGAAAACCCAGGTGTCGTCGTTATGAAAATTCCGTGTGGAATAATCAACGGCGGGAGAGTGTGCCAGTGTTAGGAGAAAGGAGTGCGCCCACGAGTAGTAGATCAGCTGTAGACACGGCAGTAGGAAATACGTTCACTGTCAGTGAGAATAATTTAAGTAGTGTTCCGGAAAACGATTATAAAGTGGCAGCTGTAACACCCACAGCGGAAATGAAGATTGAGTTTAAGAATGATTCGCAGTTGTTGAGAGAAGATCAGATGTCGGATAACACGTCCGTCATCGAGAGAGGGGATGCAGAGAGGGATGAGGTCTGGTTAAGGCAGTTCGGTCGCTTATATGACGAACTAAGAGCTTATAGGGGCCTGTACGGGAGAAGTGTTTATGGGGAGCGCGGGCGGGATTTGCCGCGTCTCGCCCCGCTGGAAGATAGTGTTTGTGAAGAGAAAGAAAGTTCTGGCCCTAACCCGCAGACTTTACCAGAAATAGTTGATGTTAAAGGGGAGAACGAGCAAGATTCGTCGTGTTTCGTCCCGCAGGAGTTGGATGTTGAAGTAGTAACGGAAAGTTCTGGCCCTAGCCGGCAGACTTTACCGAAAGTTATGGTGGTAGAAGTAGCCGACCCATCCGACGCAAACCTCCAGTTTAAACATTGCGAGAGTATTAAGGAGAAAGATTACGAAAATTTTAGTGATAGCCGGACACGATTGGTAGAAAAGCACATAGATTACAGCGTGTATGAGGTTAGAGCTGACATTGTAAGAACAGATGATAGCAGTGTGGGTTGCGCAGATCTAGAGGAAGTAATTGCAGATACTACTGGGCACATTCCTCAAGGTAGATTCGCAGATGAGATCAGTCTGGCCAAAGAGGAACCAACGAAGGTGAAAATTAGTGAAGTGATAGCAAAGCAACAGTTACTAGTTGACGAGTTACAGGAAAAGGTTTCGGTATTGGAGGCGAAGCTACAGACTAAGCCTCAGGACAAACGTGTTGAAATTAAAATTGTATGTGAAAAGAGGCTGAAAAAGCCGCCAGATAAGCCGGTTTTAGGATCAAAGCCGGATGGTTTTTCCTGGAATGACCTGGATATAGACGAGGATTTATTGTGGGAAAATAAAGAAACAGTCGAAGACAAGTGTAGGCAGATAGTAGTGTCTGTTATTATGCACGACCTACAAATAAACGTGTTGATCGACACCGGTGCAGAATTGAGTGCTGTATATGGGAAAATATTTGAGTTACTGAAAGACAGACCTGGCATCGTAGTTATGCCAGTAACAGAAGTGAAAATTATCGGTGCTACTGGGAAGGCCAGTGAACCGGTCACAAAACAGATTTTTGTCCACTTCGAGATATGTGGGGCACGATTTGAACAAGAGTTTGTCGTCGTGCCAGACTTAACTACGGAAGTAATTATCGGGCTAGATTGGCTATTAAAGTACCGTGCAGTGATTAATTGCGAAAGCAAAACTTTGACATGTACGTCCCAAGATAAAACAATAGTAGTTACTTTTGACGAGGCAGGAGACGGTGTGCATAGGCAATACCAGCCTATACACATTGTTAACTGGCCGGATGCTATTGACGTAGGTATGAATTTGAACTACTGTAACGTGAGGAGTCTCGGCATTGACAGTAGTGTAGAAAGTGAGTTGGGAAGTATTGTAGACGGTGTGTCAAACGTAACACAAGGACAAAGACGAGGCCTGTATGAAGTAATAACGAGGAACAAGAGTGTGTTTTCAGACAAACCGGGACTTGTGGAAGAGATAATCAAATTCCCTTCATGGATTGACATTAATATTGGTGTGAAAAAAGATCGTTTGCGAGAAATAATGAAGCTAAAAGCCGATGCTCGCATACGTCGTCATGACGCTAAAGCGCGTTGTGCTAAGTTTGCAATCGGAGACTTAGTACTTGTAAAAGCTCATGAGAAATCGAGCGAGATAGACAATGAAATCTCCAAATTTAAGTTTGTTTATAATGGACCACATAAAGTCATTGGTATACCTCATACAAATGCTTATTGCTTAGAGTATCCAAGCTCTGGAAAACTATTAGGTATACGGAATATTGTAGACTTGAAATTGTACCGACCTAGGATCGATTAATACCACACAATGGGTAATTTGTACAGTGTGTAAATATAGAATGTAAGATTTAAGGTTTGCTAGATTGCCATGCTTTTGCCTGACCAAGAAGACATTAAAGAAGTTGTAATTAATAAGTAATTAATTTTGACTAAATGATTTGAGAGGAATTGATTAATAATCAATTGAAAAATCCAAGCTGCTATTTTAAGTTTTCAGCTGAGTCACAGTAGATTAAGGAATGTAAATATGATTTTGTAACTAGCTGTAAGATTTCATGAATGTGTGTTTTACTAGTCACTGCCGATGTAATTAGACGCAGTTTTAAGTTTCAGGCTAGTACATGCGTGTGATGATGGACAGTGTTGAGTTATCCACTGTGATAGTATTAATGGACTCCTTGCGATTACTCGGGAGTGAGTTTTTCCGAAAGAAATCAGTGAAACGGACGTTCTGGAAATGCCGTTACACAGGAGAGTGAGATCAAGCGTGCCGCACAGGCGGGTGCAACAGTACTGGCGAGGCGGAGTCGCTATCGGCTCTAGTGCCGCTGTCGGCATTCTTTGTACTTGCGGGTACGGAAGGCGGAGTTGGTTTTCTTCCGGGACACCTGATGTGAAAGAATTCTGCTGTTAATATTTATGTTTTTGTCGATCTACTGTTTATTATTTTCTTGTTTAGCGCCAAGTAGACTCTCATGACAAGAATATTAATTATGAAAAGGATATATAAATTGTGTATTCTATGTAATTAAATATTAATTTCCGTATTTTGATATACCTGTTTTTTTATGACCATGTACTCTGGTTAATTTTGTAAATAGTATTCCATTTCTTGATACTGTTAGGAATTTTGATTTTTTGAATAGCTAAACCATTTTCTATGTTTTCAATGAATTTTAATATGTTGTCAAACTGTTTTCTTTTGTGTAAGATGACAGAGTGGAATAAGATTAGGAGTGTCTCCACTCAATTATTATGGTCTAAAAATTGGTTTATGGTTAATTAGCCTAATGCTAAATTTTCTTGCTGTTTTGAGCATATGCATTTCCGCTTTTTTTTTCCTTTTTGGGACATTTTCTGAGTCTGTTTAGGTTACACGAACATCCTCAGACAATGTGGGGCACGTGTAACGCCGGAAATGCATATCCCCCATATTTCCATCTATTGCACTGCAAATTTTTTTCCTTATTTTGTTACCTGAAGATATAACATTTCTGTGTCTTTATATATTTTCATTGTTTTACTGTTTGCATATATATATATATATATATATATATATATATATATATATGGATCTATGTTGGTTTGTTTTGTGAATATTATTTGTATTTATACGCTGGGTCTGGCCTAGGGAAAACTATGCTATCGAACGAATACATCCATAGGTCGTGTGGAGAACCAAAGTGTTTAGGAACTTTGGTAGTGTTAACTCTGTCGCGTGGAGCGCGGGCAGAGAGAGAGTCTGGCTGGGGTTATGCAGTGGAGCAGGTGTGTTGTGTGACGCTCCCGCGAGTTGCCGCGCTTTCGGGGTTGGGCAGCATGTAATTGCGCTCGACTTGCTATGATAGTTTCTGACACGGTGTCGCGGGCGGGAAGCATTAGCTGGCGTACATCAAGAGCCCGTTTCGCCTGGTGACCGTGTCGAGAAGAAGGCGCGCCAACATCCAGCTTCTGCAACAGCGAAGGCCGACAATGAGTGACTGTCGCCACCTCCTCGATCGACGGCTTCAAACCTTCGATCAACCAACAAGGAAGACTGGAAGCACGTAAAGTTTTAGAACTGTATGGCAGACCTCAGCTTTTCAAACTGTTCCATTTTCATAACTAAATTACAGCAACGTAGTATAAACCTTTGTTGCTCATTGTCCCAATTGAATTACCAAGCAGGGTCCCTTCCTTTTCCGGAATGAACCCGAGTGTCGTTGAAATTCAAACGCCAGCATCGTTCGATTTCACTGCTTTACTTTCAAAGTTCAGTTAAGGTATTCATAGCTGGCTACAATATTTAGATTACACAAGCACAAATTAAGAGTGCGAGTTTTGTTACCGTATTTTAGCTTACCTGTGACTGCAGCTCAGCTTGGTACGTACTAAATTTTACTATTGTTAATTGTTCAAAATCATTTAATTCAAGTTCAAAGTTAAATCTCTTATTTCTAAATTGCGTACATTCAAGTAGCTTTTGAAATGATTGTTGAGGTAGCCCAAGACTAACCGTATTTTACTGAATTTCGATGTGCATCAGAAAGAAAGCTCACTATTAACTTCAGTCACTAAATTAACTTTCGATTTTCCGGTTTTATTAATTCTTTTGCTAAATTAAGTTAGAGTGTAGCGAAATTTATTACTTCTGACAAACTTTCAGTTTTCACACTGCACGTGTCAACCTTCAGCTGCCACGCTTCTAGTGCTAATTATATGTGTAATAACCTTTCTTTTTCAGTTACTATAGTAATTGCCCGTAGGACTGGCGACCGTAATTTCCCCCAAATCTCAAATATCTGATTACCGCTAGTTGATTGTTAACGTAACGGCCGCTCATTTGCTTTCTTTATTAACTTTACCCCTTTTCAAAATTAATTTCCACCAGTTTCATTTGGATTTTTCCTTTCATTTAGATGTAACCCTTTCCTCGCTCTTTACCGACAGATTAACTTCGGTGACGATTGCTTTTCCCAAGTTTCCGTTAGGTACACGCGGTTTAATTTTTCACTGTAATTAAGGTCGATAAGTGAGGGGGAGGTTACACGTGGCGATATTTCAATAAGAAATTTCATACTGTGTTTTGATAGCACTGTTATAACGCTGCCGGTGGAAATTTTGTTTTTTATGATCACTCAAGGCATTTGGATGGTATTACTTTTCAATTGTCTCTATTTAATGTAGTATTCCACATACAGAGTGTGTCTGTAAAAGTGTTTCCTTACCTTTTTCTTTCATGCATTATTAGTGCCTATTAGATAATTTTATTTGTACTGCAGAGGACGTGATATAGTTCGCGCTTCTTTCCATTTGCGCCGTGTCGGCCTTCCACGCCATATACTACCCTAAAACAACCGGAGAATTCCCCACTCAGTAACCTTTCAGATTTCCATTGCCCTCATGAGAGCCGTGATTTATTTTGTTTTTGGTATATCTCACCAATAGCCCAGAATCAGGTGTCGTGTACACTACATCTGACATGTGCATAACGTGATATCCTCCAGAACTACACTCGCCTCTCTCTGCACCCTCACTGCTACGCACCACGCCGTCTGACAAACGTGCCCACTTCACCGTAGCCACACCGCTCATATTATAACTATGTGCTTCCGTGCTCTCCCCTCACATGTCAAATAATCAACATGTACATCTATGTCCACATACATATTTTGCAAGCTACCGTGCGGTGCATTACAAAGGGCACCATGTAACCCTACTAGGCATTTACTTTCCTGTTCCACTCGCAAATGGAGAAAGAGAAAAACGAGTATCTATATCTCTAGTTCCTCTTATCTTGTTTTCGTTGTCCTTAAACGACTTTTATGTTGGCGGCAGTAGAGTAGTTTCGGAATTAACCGCAAATGCCTCTCCTCTTAGCTTGTTCCATATTATTTCGCGAGAAAACCCCCATCTTTCTTTCCCGGATTTCCATTCGAGTTCACGGAACTATTCCGTGACACTCGTGTGTTGTATGAACCTACTGGTAAGAAGTCTAGCATCACTTTCCATGGATATGATAAGCGAGTTGGTATGACAATAATTCAAAGACGTTTTTCGTTACAGTGAGATCGTTTCACGCAATTTCGGTCACCAATTTTCGCCTCTGAGTGTGAAAATATTTTACTACCGTCAATCTGCATATGGAGAAATGATCACAGTAATGAAATTAGAAAAATCAGAACTTGCACCAAAAGATTTAAATGTTCCATTTTCCTGCACGCTGCAGATAATGGAAAGGTAGAGAAATAGCGATAAAGTGGTTCGAGGAACCCCAGGCACTAAAGTGTAAATCGCAGAGTAGCGATGTAGGTGTAGATGTAGCATGCATCTGAATAACTTCTATATTTTCCTTTAATGCGACCTCGTGGAGTCCCGATCACTCGAGTAGTACTCAACAATGGGTCACACTGGTTTACTGCATGCGGTCTCCTTTGTAGATGAGCTACACTTCCGTTGAATTCACCCAATAAACTGAAAAAGACCACACTCCTTCCGCACTACATGTAACATTTCATATCGCTTTGCAACGTTACGAGTGACTACATATATAAACGACGTGACTGTAACAAGCAACAAATCACAAAATGCTGTATTCGAACGTTACAGGATTGTTTTTTTTTCTCATCTGTACTGTCTTACAGTTTTCTGCATTCAGAGCAAGTTGCCACAATTCACACACAACAGAAACCATTAAATTGTCCGAAAACCTCATGAAATCTGTATCAGTCACATTGTCACCAAATTGCCGAACTTCAGTGTCTGCTATACGATTTTGCAATTTCATTAAACTACTAAAGCAGTTACCCCAATTTTTTGTATCACCTCTGCTGGAATCCGAAGTCTCGGAGGCACTCGTCGGAGTAGGCGATATTACACAATGGTAGTTAGATATACAGATGTATATCACGGGTAATCCATCCATCTGGTTTAATTTACCGAAGTCAAAAGTAGCAGTGCAGTGCAATTAATGATTTCTATTTCCCATTTATTGATCCGAAATACGTTTCCCAGATACTGGAAAAATATTTCATTCGCTGATTTTAAATGAGTGTCGATCACATCTTCTCTGTCAAGTTGTCTGAGTGTCAAAGTTTTCGACATCCCTTATCACGAGGTCCTATTTCTGAAACAAGGTACGTAGTTGGTGGTCAGATTGCTGAAGACTTAACGATTTGTCGGATATCAGAAAGACATCAGGAGAGAGGATCTAAAGAAACATTAGTTAGTGAATTTGGCGATTTGATCTAAAATGTGGGACCTCAAAGAAGCCTACGGCAATTCCAGTGTTCAACATAATATTGTTATTGCAATTCCTGAGCCCTTCGCTCATCACAGCTGCGAGGTACATTACGAAATGTGTAGGAACAATAACACATCTCTCCATGACGCCACTTGTAATGGAAAACTGCTCTCTGAGGCCGTTGTCATGCTGTTTGCGGGCAAACTTGATATCATGATACTGACGCACTTGATTAACGAGCTTCTCGGGCCTTCCGGACTTCGGAAAATTCCATAGCGCAACCCTCGACACCAGTTGGAGAGCTTTCTGTAAGTGGGCGATGCACACAGTGTTATTCAAGAGTCTTTTCTTGCAGTTGGTAACTAAAAAACCAGAGTCGCAAATTTTAGTACACTTCCGTTTTCCGGGTTATGTTAAGGTTAGATATCACTTCTAGCCTCGGTGTGGTATATGAACGACAATGAGAGTTAACATACTGTACTGGGCAAGACCGTTGCGTTGTACTTAATACAAGTAGCAGTTTCTTAAAGCCACCATACAGCAACATGAAAGTGGTACTCCCCGTGTGTCATCCGTGCGAAAAGGCTACAAAATCTGGAGAAAAGTTCACTGGTTCTTGTGGTACTTGATCGCATAATGTCAGAGTACATAATACCACCATACGCAGATCGAATATACTTGCTATCACTGAAATTTGCACTAACTCAAATTTCAGCTGGTGTATGGACTTTCTGGCACTTCGTCCATGATAATGAAAACCGTAATTATTCAAACAAGATATCAAAAATCCGAAGCATATATGTGAAAGATATGTTGGCTCAAATGGTTCTGAGCACTATGGGACTTAACAGCTGAGGTCATCAGTCCCCTAGAACTTAGAACTACTTAAACCTAACTAACCTAAGGACATCACACACATCCATGCCCGAGGCAGGATTCGAACCTGCGACCGTAGCGGTCGCGCGCTACCAGACTGAAACGCCTAGAACCGCTCGGCCACACTGGACTCGCATTCGGGAGGACGACGGTTCAATCCCGCGTCCGGCCATCCTTATATATGTTTTCCGTGATTTCCCTAAATCGCTCCAGGCAAATGCCGGGATGGTTCCCTTGAAAGGGCACGGCCGACAACCTTCCCCGTCCTTCCCTAATCCGATGAGACCGATAACCTCGCTGTTTGGTCTCTTCCCCCAAAAAACAACAACAACCGCTCGGCCACTATGGCCGGCTGTATTGGCACAGGCACGTACTTCAGCTACTTCAGTATATGCGTGTGGGGATCTGGGATCAAAATGAGTGTTGTATCTTCTTTATTGGTGCAACAATATATAAGAGTTTTCGTAAGTACATGTACAACAACAACTACACGAACCGCAGTTGGTTCCATTTACGGTGATAACATTTGGTAGGAAGCTTCCTTAGCACTGTAATTTGGATTACAGTTCCGTAATAATCAGCAATAAGAGTATTTCAGAACTATTGATTATAGAAAAAATAAGTCCGAAGGAAATTCTTTCAGTATTTGAACGACATGATTTAGAAATTTATGACAAATCTTAAAAAAGCGATAAATTACATAATTTTAAAAACGGGAAGTTAGTGTACTTCCTGTTTTTTGAATTATGTAAACGTCGTACTGACACCATGGCCTTGGGAGACTAATGGCTGCCAGAATTGTTGAGAATTTTAATCCCGCTTCTACGGAGTACCAGGCATTGGAACTAGCTACTCTTGATTAGGACCTTCGTGTCTTAAACACTACATTCTCATTCAGGATGTATATAGACATGGTCCGCAGCTCGTGGTCGTGCGGTATCGTTCTCGCTTCCCACGACCGGGTTCCCGGGTCCGATTCCCGGCGGGGTCAGGGATTTTCTCTGCCTCGTGATGACTGGGTGTTGTGAGATGTCCTTAGGTTAGTTAGGTTTAAGTAGTTCTAAGTTCTAGGGGACTGATGACCATAGATGTTCAGTCCCATAGTGCTCAGAGCCATTTGAACCATTTTTTATATAGACATGTTATTTAATGCGTTTCTAAGAGCCAACTCTGGTAATATTATCACTGCCGTATTACCAGTTAGGCACATTAGGCATCGGCACGTGACCTCCTTCGTCATTAAGACCACTTCACACAGACAAATGTGTGCTGACAAATTCTTACAAAAGAAAATGTTGAGCTTCAGACTGTTTTAGAACTTTTTAATCGCCGCTCGATTATTATGAAACATAAAATAGATGCCTATGACGTGAAGGAAAAAGAAAGATTCGATACACAGAGTGCCGATGAATCCTGGTATGTCGACACGAGGTGAAAATATCTCGACGGCAGCAACAGAGAAGAAACAGTACTTTGTGGAAGATAAAATTTGAAAGCCACAGCTCGCCTATTGTTTCTTTGTTATCAGCTTCACTCTACAAACGACAACGTTTTTAGATGCTTATTTACACAATGTAAAAATTTTAACGTTCAAAGTTTCACTGAGCATTGCGTGTGTGTGAGTGTGTTAAATGTGTGCGTGTATGTAGAGACGTGGGTGTAGAGACGTTGTTGTGCTAAGCTTTGAACCTTTAACGTGTTTACACAACGGCGGTCAATATCAAATGGTTCAAATGGCTCTAAGCACTATGGGACTTAACATCTGAGGTCATCAGTCCCCTAGAACTTAAAATAATTAAACCTAACTAACCTAAGGACATCACACACACCCATCCCCGAGGCAGGATTCGAACCTGCGACCGTATCAGCAGCGCGGTTCCGATCTGAAGCGCCTAGAACCGCTCGGCCACAGCGGCCCGCTGGCAGTCAATAGGCCTATGTGAAGATGCTTTAATCTGGAGAGGGAAACTGGCAATAAAGCAAACGATACTCTTCATATGGTGGATAGCTGTACGATAATTTCTCAAGTGCGCTGTGCCTGTGCTGTAGGCGATGCCTACGTTTTCTGTCAAAGATCTTAGGTTAATCGTAACGAATCAGTGTTTAACAGATATTATAGGACATTTTCGACGCATAAAGTCCACTAATGATAAAGGCAGGCATATTAAAACTGTGGGACGGACCGGGCATCGAATCAGGGACCTTGGCCAGGTCACTGATTTGAGTCCCTATCCGGCTCACAGTTTAAATCTAGCTGGAAGTGTCAATTCAGCTCACACTCCGCTGCAGAGTGAAAATCCCTTCTGAAAAGTCCGCTAATTACTGCAAAACTAATTGAGTAAGTTTGTCGCTGAAATCGGAGGATATACCCAAAGATTTACACAGACTTATTCTGAGAGCACTGAAGTGTGTTTTGTGATGAAAGTGACTCAGTTTAAATACTGCATTTTGCTGCTAGTCACAAAGTCTCGAAACTTTTTCAGCATCGCGATCTTATAAACGTATTTCTGAATATATGGTGAGACCAACGTCCCAAATACCGTAACAGAGCCCAGTATTAATTTCTCACTGTTATCAATAGAATTTTGAAATTAAAACTTCTGGAAAACCATCAATGCTCATTTGATGTAATCGTTGCTGAAAACGATGTCTTACAGGGAACAGACTCTACTGATGATTCTGGGTTACTCAATATATGTTTTTGCTTTTTCTTTTAAAGTGCCATGCAATACACTCTGAATATTTGAGTGATTCAATAACAGTTTTTAGTTTTAATGTAAAATATCATGTAATACGGTTTGTATGAGCAGCAATAATGATTGGTGTTTTTGTACCATAAAATTTGTTTATTTATTTCATTTGTTAGAAAAATTAATATCTCATTGGGAAATAATTTTAGAAAGGAGCTCACAATAGCTATCGCCCAGGAGCATCCACAGCGTTTAATCCGGATGTGCTATGGTTTCTTTTTCGGATGGAAGAAAGAAAGCTGACAATAATGTTACGCTCGGACGATTTGATCAATTCAAGATGCGGAAGAACACTTCAAGAACGTGTACGCCGCAGAACAAAATATTCGCACCTACGAGATCAACAGCTACAAGGGTATACGTGGGACTAGAAGGAAATGTTTTCCCGCGCACAAAAAAAGAGAGAAAGCGCACACGCACGCATACGCAATTTTGTTGAGGGGAAAGGTAAACAACACGAGGAATTGCCTCGGCCGCGTCCAGTCTGCGGGATTTGGGCGGTCAATATTGCCCGGCTTGGGAGACTACAGAACGCAAGGGGAATCTCAGGTTCCAGCAGGGTGGAATTCCGAACGGTTTCCAATGCGGCACAGGTCTTGCGCAGCTTATCGACTGCGGTCCCTTTCGGTGTGTGGGGAACCGCAGGGACGCTTCGTTTCCGCTGGCCGCGCCGGCCTCCGTATGAAAACTGGAGGTGTCCCTTTGTGACTTACGGGCAATGAGGCGACAGCGAGGCCCGTCTGGGCTAATGGGAGCCTGCAGGCGTGCCGCAACGCCACTGACTAATGGGCCACATTATCCACAAGCTCCCAGTGTCTCATCTACAGCGCACCTCGCCCAGAGCCAAGCAACTTGGGACGGCAAAGCATTCTTTGTCACTGTGCAACTTCACTTAACTGGCTCATGACCCGAATAAAATGCACGACGACGTGAATATTTTTTCTCGTTCCTACGAGCAGAATGCATCACACATCACTATATCGAAAATATACATAACAGAGAACAGGTATCGAAGGTCTGTTAAGATTAACCGGGAATGTATCTACAAATAAATGATAAATACAGGACATATCCCGCCGATCATCTGAAGCAACAAGTAATGACCAATAATTTGAAATATTACTGTTAATAAATACGTAAGTGCTTCCTGAAACTTGAGTCACATTTTTCATATGGTGTGATACACAAAAGCGTCAAATCGGTCTTCTGGTCAAGTAAAATATAGGACGATCAAACACTAAGTTAGTCAATAAGTTTCTTTATTTTCTGACGGTGTTTCGTTTTTTCTGGGTCCATATCTTTCTTTTAATGTAATGGACGGTGGACAAATAATAACTATTTTCTGTGGCTTGATGTCACTCCTGCCACCATATCGTCAATGGCCCCACGATGGGAGGGAATGTCGTAAAAATCAGTTAGACACATGGTCTCGAAATTCAGATTATTTTGTGTTAGCGTTCCAAGTGAGAAATGGGAATTATTTCGGCATTTGTCAAGAATACAACAGGAAGCCACCTCAAGGCAAGCAAGGCTGGTGGATCACAGGGTAAAGGATCAACCATATGCGCACGTGTAAAGTCCGGGTCCGAGCACCAGTTTTTCTTCCAAGCTGGGACGCTACGTGATATCTAGACGAGTAGGTGCTAGTCAGTAAACCCACTGATTGATACGTATACCCATGTAGATACTCCTGGTTGAGGACGAATGACAGGAGCTAGAAGTTTAGGATTCTTTACATTTTATAAGGCCAAATAACAATGATACACGTTATTTCTCGTGTGATAATAGTTGATGTACTTCACAGCTTCTTCTGAACGAGAAGTTTCAGCAATGAACTTAATTTCGTTTAAACCACCAAATGATTCGTAGTAATGTTTATTGGAATTAACAAGGGACACCTTTGAACTCGAACGCTCGGGACCACACCAAACCATTCTTAGACTAACACTCCATCATACAACAGTGTCATTTCCAAGCAAAATTCCGCAAATATCTGCTAGTACCATAAGACGGTAGCATATTGTAGCTCCAATAGCGAGTGATCGAGATGCGTGAAAGGTTTAGGTGCGGTACGAGTGTGTATCTTGGAGTGTTCGCATGTGGGTTATTACTTAAATTGTGTAGAGTGACATTATGAAGAGAATTAAGGCTGCGAATGTGGTCCAGATATTAGGGACAAAGTGGCGACGTGATGAATATGGACATAAATCGTGATCACGGACGCAGGACTCGCGGATATGTTATATAACATATTATTTCAGAAATATAATAAGGGTGACACAAAAATACTTGGCGTTACGCTAGAGAGATAGCCGATTTTGAAGGACGGGAAGAACCGTAACGTGAAGGTGGCTGTTCAACCAGCACGTGACGCTCATCTTCAGAACAACAGG
This sequence comes from Schistocerca serialis cubense, assembly GCF_023864345.2. Classification (NCBI taxonomy): domain Eukaryota; kingdom Metazoa; phylum Arthropoda; class Insecta; order Orthoptera; family Acrididae; genus Schistocerca; species Schistocerca serialis. Next base: position 153,147,130 of record NC_064640.1, read on the forward strand.
AACAGTCCAGTCAAAGTATATTAAAAGTAAATCAGATTGCAGATTAATTCTAGATTATGTGTCTAGCGAAAGTCTAGCAGCAACTCGTTTCAACGGACACAGATTGTCCCATTTATAAACTATAAAAGAGCATGGGATATCCCAATTTGACAGAGAAAGGTCGTATGGGTCTACATTTCACTATTGGCGTAACCAAATGGGGGCACTGAAACGCTTTGGCTTGGTCAATTTCCAAGCTTCGATTTCTTTTATCGACAATCTTAAGGCTATATACGGCATATCATTCTTGCATATTACTGTATTTGTCACACGTAAGGACACAGAAGACGATAAAAGTATACGTCACGAGGCACAACAATTTATGGAGGAAGTGCACGTGTTAATGACAGAGCAGGCTTTGGAGAAACGAAATGTTTGGAATAGTGACCAGAGTCAAATCCAGTATGAAAATGTCTTGATCATCAACACTGTCTCACAGAGGTGGGAAAACTACAGCTAGTGCGATGCAGTCTGTACACAGCTCTGTAGACAGCAACACAATTTATATGGCTTTATCAATGACAGACATACTAGCAAACAAAAGGCGAAAGGCACTTTCGGCACATGTTTTTTAAAGAAACTTGAAACAACTTGCCTACGAAACATTCATGTGGAGGCAAGCAAATGTGGAAGAATAACTAAAGAACACATGAAATGTCTTCTAACTTTAGTACTTGTCTGACATGTAACAAATGAAAAGAGCCTATTGCTGTATGATTCCTGGCCAGGTCATAGAGATGATACCCTACTAGATTCAAGTTTCCCAAACAGAGATATTATGCTGAAGATATTCTTCGGCAATATAAGTTCTGTAAAAGGATTGCTGTTTTTGTAAGACTACAATGCACCAAACCACAGGTGAAGACACATGATCGTTATTTCACCATCAAACTTCGCTCTGTGATTTAAAATCAATTTTCCGCACCAAAGAATAAGTCTATGTTGCAATCTTCTTGGCGATAGGTCTTCATCTGAAAGTCTAATTAGTGTGGTTTTTGATGTTGGACTGCTTGAAGGCGACAGTGATTTTGGATTTAAAATCGTGGCTTTAGTGAGGTGTGCACGTTGTTCTCTTCCGCTTTGTTCTAACCATTTGAACGAAATCCCGCGTCTGCATTATGAGGACTAACATAAGCACCGTGAGGTGTGCAGGATAAGAGCCTCTTGCATTATTGTAATTACTTCACGAAGAGGGTTTTTGGCACTTGACTGATAAAGTAATGATACACTGGCGTCATTGAATTACGTGTAATTTCCCTCGAGTGGTGTTGATATCATGTTACTTTCTTTCTCCCTATTAGAACGACACTTTTGGTGGAATGCAACATTTTGCATGGAAACGACACAGACCACTGACGTTTTTATGATCGAGTGTTATAATAAGTACGGTTTCGTGAGGTTCCGAGCGTTTGAGGTCCAATGTGTCCTATGTAAGGTTGTACAGCTAGTATCATATTTAGGGATATGTACGTAATGAGGAATCAGGAGACAGTGCCCCAGAGCAGGGATAATTTCCACCGCGTGATAATTAATTATGCTACACATCATTCGTAATTTTGGAAATTTTCTTTTATAATACACTCCTGGAAATTGAAATAAGAACACCGTGAATTCATTGTCCCAGGAAGGGGAAACTTTATTGACACATTCCTGGGGTCAGATACATCACATGATCACACTGACAGAACCACAGGCACATAGACACAGGCAACAGAGCATGCACAATGTCGGCACTAGTACAGTGTATATCCACCTTTCGCAGCAATGCAGGCTGCTATTCTCCCATGGAGACGATCGTAGAGATGCTGGATGTAGTCCTGTGGAACGGCTTGCCATGCCATTTCCACCTGGCGCCTCAGTTGGACCAGCGTTCGTGCTGGACGTGCAGACCGCGTGAGACGACGCTTCATCCAGTCCCAAACATGCTCAATGGGGGACAGATCCGGAGATCTTGCTGGCCAGGGTAGTTGACTTACACCTTCTAGAGCACGTTGGGTAGCACGGGATACATGCGGACGTGCATTGTCCCGTTGGAACAGCAAGTTCCCTTGCCGGTCTAGGAATGGTAGAACGATGGGTTCGATGACGGTTTGGATGTACCGTGCACTATTCAGTGTCCCCTCGACGATCACCAGTGGTGTACGGCCAGTGTAGGAGATCGCTCCCCACACCATGATGCCGGGTGTTGGCCCTGTGTGCCTCGGTCGTATGCAGTCCTGATTGTGGCGCTCACCTGCACGGCGCCAAACACGCATACGACCATCATTGGCACCAGAAGCGACTCTCATCGCTGAAGACGACACGTCTCCATTCGTCCCTCCATTCACGCCTGTCGCGTCACCACTGGAGGCGGGCTGCACGATGTTGGGGCGTGAGCGGAAGACGGCCTAACGGTGTGCGGGACCGTAGCCCAGCTTCATGGAGACGGTTGCGAATGGTCCTCGCCGATACCCCAGGAGCAACAGTGTCCCTAATTTGCTGGGAAGTGACGGTGCGGTCCCCTACGGCACTGCGTAGGATCCTACGGTCTTGGCGTGCATCCGTGCGTCGCTGTGGTCCGGTCCCAGGTCAACGGGCACGTGCACCTTCCGCCGACCACTGGCGACAACATCGATGTACTGTGGAGACCTCACGCCCCACGTGTTGAGCAATTCGGCGGTACGTCCACCCGGCCTCCCCCATGCCCACTATACGCCCTCGCTCAAAGTCCGTCAACTGCACATACGGTTCACGTCCACGCTGTCGCGGCATGCTACCAGTGTTAAAGACTGCGATGGAGCTCCGTATGCCACGGCAAACTGGCTGACACTGACGGCGGCGGTGCACAAATGCTGCGCAGCTAGCGCCATTCGACGGCCAACACCGCGGTTCCTGGTGTGTCCGCTGTGCCGTGCGTGTGATCATTGCTTGTACAGCCCTCTCGCAGTGTCCGGAGCAAGTATGGTGGGTCTGACACACCGGTGTCAATGTGTTCTTTTTTCCATTTCCAGGAGTGTACAATCAGCTGTTCTTATCAGACTGAAAGAGTGTCACTTTGCTTAAGACAGGAGAGCTAAATATGGGAGAATCGTGTTTCAAATCTATTCTAACATTTCCCTTCGTTTACCTAAGTAATTTAGTGTAAATACTATATAATTTCATATTTTAAGGTCACAGTCGATTTCCTACCTCATCCGAGACCAATTGGACCTCGACTTCCGTTATTTGGTCGTCGATGCGACGTGAAGTCCTGCTCTTCTTTACCACCTTAATAAATCCAAATCAGTCGCACAATCAAGTCAATAACTTCCCTGCTTTTGTTTTATGCGAGTTAAGGAAACCATAAGGAGCCTAAATCTAGATTGCGGGACGAGGAATTGAACTGCAGTCGTCTCCAATGGGAATGCAGTCTTTATGACTACGTTATCTAGCTCTGATGCGATGAGATGAAAAGTCATGGATAAGCGACTCTTTCTAACGAGAAATATCAGCACTCTAATCCTACGCTTCACTTTGTCAATCTCTTCACGTAATAGACAACATGGGTCCTGTTCACGTCGTCTGCGGACAGCATGATTTGAGATAATTCTGTCCATCGTTTAAAAATGGAGTTCTCAGTTTATCACGGACTACATGTTGTTGATCACTGACTTGAATGTGCGCCACGGGGAGACTGCGAAACTGAGGGTCTAACGTTCCATACACGAGATTATTTAGAGACTGAGCAATAGCCCGCTTTATCGAAGGCATTAAGCCTGTCCCCGTTTCAAAGGAAACTTCTCAGGTGTTGCCTTGTGGCATGTATAAAAGAATTTATTCCTTAAAGCAAAGTGATACACTGCGTGTTAACTAATCGTCTTCAAAAGTAGTGAGTGGAAACATAATTCTACCAGAGATGGTTATTTAGTAACGAATCTTGAGATTGCATGTATGCTGAGGCATATGTTGTTGACATAAGTTACCTATGCGTTTGGTGAGTATTACTGAAGTACAACCTACATATCTGTGTCATTCGGATGTTTCTGACAACAGGACCACTTGAATCTGTGTGTAATTGATGCTCTGGTTCCTTCACTTAAATGATAAAAATTCTGCCGTGAATAAACATATGTTGTACACATATGAGACGTAACTTACATTTTCTGGTTTCTTAATGGTCAGAGTAGTCACACCAGAGTCTATGATAACATACTTGCTTGCTGTTATATCTCATTATTAAAGGCGTTCTATGTCAATTTTTGCAGGATTTTTTGGCAATCACCTTCTTCGGCTTACACTTGCACCAGGAGTCTAACTGAAGCAGATTAATATATGTACTTAATAGCACACTTAAAGTATTGTTCGACAAAGTACCACTTTTTGTACACAACAGGCTCTGTTTGCAACATGACGCAGATCCAGCATATTTCAGCGTTCATACTCGAAAATAGCCAAGTTGCGAATGCGGGTAACATTAGAGAGGTCAATCAGGACCTGTTGCGTGTGCTAGCGTGCTCGCTTGATTTAACGGCCTTTGATTCCCCTCTCTGCCAACATGCCTAGAGTGTGGTGGACATTACTGTTACTGACACCAGGGATGAGCTGATTTCCCGAATCCGTGATGCATTTGATGACTTGAAGGACAATTCTATTATGTTTGACAGAATGGAACAGTCATAGATGTGAAGGTAAATAGCTTGTAATAGTGGCTTGTGGCACAGCTTCTAAACACCTGCTATAAACGTTTTCGTATATGCCTTTACTAAAACGTACTTTCTAACAGTTAATGTTATTCACTCTCACAATCTTAAATACGCTCATAAAAACTAGCTTTAAAAAGAGTTTGTTACTTTACGAAAAGTAATACATTTGACTTTTTCCATACACTGGAATACTCTTTTCCTGCGAGCTATAAATAACTAACACGCAATGTTGGAGAGTACAACAATTATTGCGGTGAATACATCAATCGTGTATAAAATGTTGCAATTATGTGTTGGTTTCAGTGTAAATCGAAACCTAGGTCCCCAAAACCATATTAATTGTGACATATGGTCTCTGTGGATCTTGCTCCACTGTCATTCAATTCTCCATCTCACTACTAACGAAATTCACATCGATACTTGACTCTTGACCGTCAGACGCTTACTGAAACCGACGTATGAGCGCGCTAGCGTTACCTTCATTCACGGCTGTAGTGTACGTGGATTCTGAGGAACCAGGAACAGTGTTATTGCTGTCATTCTTTTTCGAATTTCATTCTTTATTTATTCCTGTCGGAGTTTTCGTTTCCTTGCTGCATGTTGCCCTTATTTATCACCTAATTTTCAGCCTCGCATCTTAATTGCGGATTCGAGATACACTCCCGGAACCAAGTATAAGTTGCAACATATATACCCGTCTACTAGTTGTATTTATTTTACTTAAGTCGGATAATTAGTCTCCCAGATATGATTCAAGATTGCGGCGTCCGGTCTCCACGGAAGTTGGAGCGGTACTGGCACGAACTTCCATCCTTCCAGTTTATCACGAAATCGTTACGTCGACGCTTTCTTCCTGGTGTGTTTTGGTTTCTAGAAGATGGTTAGTTTAACTTTACGATACAGATGAAGCCACAGTTAACTTCACTAAGGGATTACAACAGTTTGAGAGTAACGATTATACACACAACAAAAAATGTTTTGCATCACCTCGGTTTCAAGAATTCCGGAACCTGTAAATGGGCGTTCATGCCACCTTTTTCACCATCGTTGACCTTCAAAGACCTTACTGTTGTACATCACTGGATTCGTCTAGATTGCAGCTATCAGAAAGTGAGTACCGAACTATAGCATCCCATTTAAAAAAAAAAAAAACAAATTTGACCGTCCTATCTCTGATGCGATCCCAACTGGAAAAAAAAACCCAACGTCATGTTATGGCCCCCGTTGTCCCATGCAACGTTTGCGCCACAGACTTTTCAGCTACTATCATACTTTTGGAGTTGTTTTTCGTGTGAATAGTTAGTGACTCACCCTATATAAATGAACAATCGCTCTTAAACGCGTCTTTATTAGGTCGGTTTCTTGTCTGCTTTTTTCGGTACAAATTTTGCAATCTTCTTAAACTAGCTTCCCGAAAAACTAGAGTCTTGAAACTTTTGACATTGATTAGAACTGGATGACACTGTAATATTAACTCGCTGTCGAGTCTGGTGTGTGGCTGTGGATACTTTGTTTTTCGGTTTGTGTGTCTGTCAGTCTGTCTGTCAGTCAGTCTGTTCGATAAAAATTTTGCAGCTGATTTTAAACTAACTAACCAATATTCTCAAGATTTGAAACTTTCGACTTAACCCAGAACTGGATGACAGTGAAATATTAACTCTCCTCCTCTTGTGTGTGGCGCAGGCTAGGTACTTAGTGTACCACGGCCATCTCCCTGTTTTCCTGTTCCAGTTTCGAATGTTTCGCAGTTGAGAACGATTCGTAGTAAACCTCTCTGCGAGCTCGATTCTCTCTCATTTTTACATTCGTGCTCTTTTCGCAAGATATGTCTATGAGGAAGTAATATATTGGTTGACCCAGTTCAAGGAAACCTGAAATAAACCTGTACTTTACCACATGTCTCTGTTGTAACCTCTCAAAATGTTTTAAAACAACTGAAAAATTTCACGCACACAAGACTAAAAATCAGAAAATAACTATTTAAATACAGAGAATTTTTAATATAAAACGGTTTTGAAACAGACTAATGAATATCCTGGAATACAGTGGGGTTTCGCGTTAGTCTTCCTATCCTCCCGGTGGAATTCGCCCCATCGTGGTGTAGGGTCATTCTCAATCTGATCCCGACCAAAGAACACCTCCATCGCGTTGGTCTTCGACCGACTTGTCGTTGCGACACAAGTCATCAACCTTATACATTATCATACAGGTTTGTCTCTTGCGGACGAGAACACTTGCACTGGATTCGCGGACAACTGGCTTTTCTTATCCGAATAGGTGAAGCTGCTTTCTCGGTTGAACTATTTCTGTGCCCAGACTTTCCCGTTTTCCCTCGGTCCTAGACTAATTCGATCTTATGGCTCCTCGTACACTACGCCTAGTATGTAATCGGGTGTGATAACGATTCCGACCCCCATGTTTCTCGAGAGCATATGGTGAATGCTCATTGCAAGTGACAGAGGATTCCACGCTATCGTCCTTTATTTGCAAATACGTTGCACTTTGTCTTTAATCGTCAAGGAATGGGTAGTTTTTTCTTCTTTTTCTTTTCTCTGGAGTCTTCTCTCATTGTATTTTTCCTAGAGAAAAATATTGTTTCCTTTTGTGTCCAAGATTTGTGGACTTTTTGTCTCACTAGTTTTCTTTTCATAAAACAAATAAAAAAGTAAAGGGAAAATTAAGAAGACATAAAAACAAGCAATATAAAAATAAGAAACTTGAAATTAAAAGAAAAACACCCTTTTACCATGTCCATAGAGGGACACGTACAGTTAGAGGGGGGGGGGGGGGGCATTGTGGCTACACCTCGGGTTTTTACCCCTGCCCACCTTGTCTGCACCCGGCCTGAAGTTGACTGTGTCCGTTCATTCCTGTGGGGAAAAAAAAGTGGCCAGTGCAGCTGACGGCTGTGCGGGCAACTCGGGTTCGATTCTTAATACTGTGAGGTATTTTTTCCTTGCTGAGGGTACTGGTATGGGGTGCACTTAGTTTCGTAAGGCCGACTTAGGAAATCATCTATCGATTAGTATAGGTTCCAAGGCAGGAAGCCCGGCAACGGCCGGGAGAGCGTTATGTTGACCGCATGCCCATAAATACGTCATCCGATAACTCCATTGGCCTACGGTCGCAGGTTCGAATCCTGCCTCGGGCATGGATGTGTGTGATGTCCTTAGGTTAGTTAGGTTTAAGTAATTCTAAGTTCTAGGGGACTGATGACCACAGATGTTAAGTCCCATAGTGCTCAGAGCCATTTTTGAACTCCATTGGCAGAGGATAACACGACTGCCTTCGGCCCCAGTTGGTCTGGCAGCGCCAGAACGCTGAACTTCATTTCAACTGCATATTCTTTCACTCTGATACTGCACTGTTAATTCGTTGTAGTGACATTAACGACATTAATAATCACTATTTCATAAAAATCTATCGTTAAATGGTTCTCCAGAGATGTCTACCAGCGCATTCAACATTTTGACACCTGATAAATGGCGGAATGTAAAAAGATGTGTTTGATTTCCGTCACGGTTAGGTGATTTTGCGACACGAGACAAAGTGGGTAGATGGAGGAATGTCAGCTTTCCTACACACGCACTTTATTACCTTTTTCTCAAGTGCATTGATGTAACGGAATATTCCTCGACTATTGGCGAAATACCCAGTTCCTAATGTATTTCTCCTTCTTTATCCTGTAATATAGATATTTGTTAACATTCATGAAATTCTTTCTATCTAATTATCAGTGGAGGAAAACAGTGTATAACTTCTGAAATTGCGAACGTCACCATTATTAACACGAACTTGTGCCCCGCATATATTTAGCTTTTTCTGTTACGGCTACTTATGATGAACACGCCAAATACGTAATCCAGATTTGGTCCCTTCTACAGTGTGTTTCCGTAAGAGCGTGCAAAAATTTAACAAGACATAGAGAATACGCTACTGAAGAAGTTTAGGTACGGAACCTGGGGTCGGAGAAGCCAGCTTAAGGAGATATGGAAGTGAACTTGTCTATCGCTTTGTCTAGCACCACTGTTCTCCGTCTTATTACACACTAACATGCGTACAAGATTACACTTACTGTGCTGTTTATTTACACTACATTCCTTATTTCCTGTAGGGAAACAAGGTCAAAGAGCTTGATTACTTGGAAGTCATGATGCAGGTTTTGTTTACTCTACTTGCCCATAAGATTGCTCTGTTGTATCGTATTAACAGAGTGACAGTTACTGAACTATATGGAGTACGATCGCCATATCTCTGCCTCGTGATGGCTGGGTGTTGTGTGCTGTCCTTAGGTTAGTTAGGTTTAAGTAGTTCTAAGTTCTAGTGGACTGATGACCATAGATGTTAAGTCCCATAGTGCTCAGAGCCATTTGAACCATTTGAACCGATCGCCATAGCTTCTGAACCGTTTGAGTTTGGTCTTTCAAATTCCACGGTTGGCCACGGGACATGATGGGAATTAGTATCCGAAGTGTGTTTTGGTTTAGCGACAAAGCCCTCTCTCATTTGGATGAGTTCGTCAATAAGCAAAACTGGCGCATTAGGGGGACTGAGAATCCGCAGTTCGCGATCGAGAAGTCTCTTTTATCCTCAACTGGTGACTGCGTGGTGTCCAGTTTCCAGTCATGTAATAATCGGTGCGATATTCCTTGATGTCACGGTGACTACCGAAAGATAATTGAAGGTTTTCGAAGATGATTTCATCCCCATTATCAAGACCGCGGTCGCTCTGTTCCAGACTGTAGCGCCTAGAACCGCACGGCCACTCCGGCCGGCCCTTTGTCAACATTCGAGTATTCGACGCAGTTATTATACCTTGGGCAAAGCGTTTCGAAGCCCACACCACTCTGGGGATGATTATCGACAAAGGCCCACTAAAATTGAATGCAAAAAATTGGAAGCAGGTCACCATTAAAATGCAAGGTGCCATCTATGAAAACAATTGGCGGTCCGTTAACATTCTCCAACGCATACGACTCCTCAGCAGTTATATATTCAGTAAAGCGCACTATATGGCTCAACTATTTCCAGTCCCCAAGATGCAGGCCAAACACGTGATGAAACTCTCTAACAGATTTATCTGGCAAGGGCATCTGTTCAAAGTGAAATACACCACGCTGGCGTCTTCCAGACAGGCCGGCGGACTCAACATGCCTGACATTAACCGAGAGTGTTCAAATGGCTCTGAGCACTATGGGACTCAACTGCTGAGGTCATTAGTCCCCTAGAACTTAGAACTAGTTAAACCTAACTAACCTAAGGACATCACAAACATCCATGCCCGAGGCAGGATTCGAACCTGCGACCGTAGCGGTCTTGCGGTTCCAGACTGCAGCGCCTTTAACCGCACGGCCACTTCGGCCGGCTAACCGAGAGTGTACTGCGTTATACTTGTGTATTAAACGAATCACCCATTTGTTGGACAAGGAACCTCTCAGCGTAACCAGTTGGCTCTTCCCAACCTTACAACCCACCGATATGGACCCACCCATTGATACAGGTAAAATACATTAGAAACTACGACATGTGAAGCAGTTTTTTCTTGAAGTAAGCTATATTGATGGACATTATTTCACGCAGGATTTACCGACGACGCACCTGTTATTAAAAAGATGGACATCTCCAATAGTCCGGAATCCCATTGAACTTACATACCTGAATGTTCATTGGAAGGCAGTTTGGGACAACATAAGTTTAACTGTCCACACTGCTGAAGTGGCGTCCACATGGTATAAAGTGGTAAACGATGTTATACCCACTAATGAAAGGTTGCATAGAATCGGTTTAAGTGACAGTGATAAATGGGTCCGCTGTGGTCTGGTCGACACCTTACGCCATCGCTTCACTTGTGGCGGTCATCACATTAACTGGAAATGGGTGCAGCAGAGGCTGGGCCTGATTACCCGCAGCAGCCCAGCTAGCCACCGCACCGACATCCTGCTATGGCCGGACACGAAACATTTTCCCGCTACCAAGAACAACACCATAATGTGGATGTTAGGACAGTTTTTGACATACATCATCATCCACAATAGAGAAGATAATCTCATTAGTTTCGAGACTTACATGAGAACGGCACGTTGGAAGATGAACGTTAACAAAATTTCAGGAAGATGTTTGCTAACCTGTTAGACATAATTTTTGAAAAACAAGGCGTAGGGTAATTCTCGATGCCGGTAAGGGCACAAATCACATGCAAGACTATTTTGTTGTTGTTGTTGTTGTGGTCTTCAGTCCTGAGACTGGTTTGATGCAGCTCTCCATGCTACTCTATCCTGTGCAAGCTTCTTCATCTCCCAGTACCTAAGCGAACAAAATACACAACAAATAAGGGGTTACACCTGTTCCTAGAACTGCTACCGACTTCTCAATGGTGTTATTAACTTCATTATGACGTTTTCATAAATTTATGTTTCCTGTGCATCTCTTGTTATCAGTTTGTATGCTCCAATGACTCTGAGTTTGGACGGTTATGAATCAAATGACAGGACTGCCATTCTAGTTAAGACAGTCAATTATATATATGTGTGTGCGTTTTGGTTCTATGTCTCTGTCTCGACTGAAGAGGCTATTGTCAGTTTACTATTTTTGTTCTATTTTGTAAGCTTACAAATGGCACTATATTGAAATGTGTTCTTCAGTCTGTTGTAGGATACAATTCGTGTTGAAACAGTTCCAGCACTTCATTATTTTGTTTTTGTGCTTATGTACATATATGGTTGTTTTAATAAAGGAAAAAAAATTATCAAAAGTGACCCTGATTCCGACAATATGTGGTTCGCAAGACGGAGCTCGACCCCATCGAAGCAGCAGAGTGTTTGATGTCCTGGGGAAGCACTTTAGCGACCACATTCTGGCTCTGGGGTGCCCAGAGGCCACTGTCATGGGCCTCGATTGGCCGCCATATTCTCCAGATCTGAAGGCATACGACTCCTTTTTGTGGGGCTGTGTTAAAGACCAGGTCTACAGCAATAACCCCAAAACCGTTGCTGAGCTGAAAACAGCGATTCAGGAGGTCATCGACGGCATCGATGTTTCGACACTTCAGCAGGTCATGTAGAAATTTCGTTATTCGCTTGCTCCACATCATCACCAATGATGGGAGGCATATCGAACATGTCTTAACCTATATCCGAATAGCTATAGTGAAGTTTAAATGTTGAATAAAGTGTGTGCACGCCGTAGTTTGTAACTAGTTTACGTTTTCTTTCATATAGTTCAATAACTGTCGCCCTGTACATTGTTCCATGGCAGAACGCGCTATGAATCAACGACAGACCCATTCATTACGAAATGCTACTCAGAGACGTGTAGTGCAATACGATAGAGCAGTAGCGGCACAGTATTTCATGGTCGCTGGATTGGAAGGGGAGGTCCTATTCCATGGCCTGTGAAGTCACCTGATCTGAATCCCCTTTTTCTATTCTTATGGGGATATCCAAAGTGACTTGTGTATGAGACCCCTGTGAATTCGGGGATGGAATTAGCTGACAGAATTGTAGCTACCTGTTATGTGATTCGAAACACACCATTGACAATTGTCAGGGTGCGTAGGAATCCTGTTCGCCGATGTCATGCTTGCAGTGAAGTTGATAGCCGTCAGTTTCAGCAAATTTTGTCAAATACAGTAGTAATGTTACGTTAATTGTGTCACTGATGATATTTGCCCTTAGCTGTAACCAATGTAAATAAAAAAGTACGTGATAATTTGATTTTATTCCTATTATCCCCTTAAGCTGGCTTCTCCAATCCCATGTTCCTTGGCCCAAATTAATCAGTGAAGCATCCTCAGTGTCCTGTGAAATTTTTGCACGCTCTTACGGAAACACCCTGTGTGTTCCTAATTCCTGTGTGCTTGTATTTGTGGAATATTTTTGGTAGTCAGTTATCCCCCAGCCGACGACATGCTCTTTCAATTCCCTCTGCATTCTTCAATTTCTTTCAATTAGAGACGCTAATCCTAACTGGGCTCTTATTTTTTATGTCGCTTTCGATCTGATCCTGTTATAGCATGATTGTATCCGAAAAGCCTCAGTTACGTGTTCATGAATCTTACTGGGACCAATTATATTGTTATCATAGTTTCGCTTTCGTATGTTATATCTGGAAGTGACAATTTTTTCAGAACTTCAGAAATTTCTGTTTCCTTACTTCACTTTGTAAGGTTGGTTAAGTTCACTAAGACAAATTTCTGTATCACATGCTGAAAATCAGTTCCGTCTACACATGATATATTGCAAACTCAATACTTAAAATATTTACTTGCTCTACCGTTTTCCCATTTATGGCAGTTAGGACCTCATTTTGTTCACCCGATAAAACCTCAGCACCCTTTTTTGTTATTAGGCTGCGTGACCGTAAAAATAAGAAAGAAAAAGCATTGAGAAGGGGAGGAGAAGATGAAATGGAACATAACGGGATTAGAGAGTATCTGATGTCATTTCAGTGATTAAAAAGTCGAATCTAATTTGTATGGAACCCGGCACTATCAGCATACTAACTAGTGTGACGTTGCGCCTCCTCTCGCCCGGATGCACGCACTAATTCGGTAGCGATGAGTGTCATAAAGCGCTTCTATCCCCTCCTGAGGCAAGTTGGCATCGTGGATACTGGCAATGGGAGGAAGATGATATCTGAGCTAGTGCCACACACGTTACGTCGGGGGCAGGTCTGGGGACCTTGCAGGCCACGATCAGGTAAACATTTCACAGAAACACGTGCCATGTAAGTATGAGGAGTGCCCTGTTGAAAACTGGCATGATGCTACCGTCGCATGAGACGCATCACATGGTGACACAGCATCCACACCACGTACCATTGTGTCCCCAGAGTAGCGCAGTCTATGCCGGCCGTTTCCTGAAGGCATATCTGGCGTGTCCCCACACCATGAGGCCTGGAGTGACTCTATACTGCCTCTCACAACGTACTTGCCGACGATAGACATCACGGATAGTGCAGAATCACAAGTCGTCGCTGAAGACAATGCGTCGCTATTCATCAGCAGTCCGTGCTACTCGGTCTCGGCACCACTCCAAACGCGGCCTTACATCTGAAATTATCTGTGACTCATTGCCATACGAGCTCTACATCTACATCTACATGGATACCCTGTAAATCACATTTAAGTGCCTGGCAGAGGGCTCATCGAGCCATCCTTCACATTTCTCTATTTTTCCAATCTCATATAGCACGCGGAAAGAATGATCACCTATATCTTTCCGTACGAGCTCTGATTTCCCTTGTTTTATCTTGGTGATCGTTCCTCCCTATGTAAGTCGGTGTCAACAAAATATTGGTGATTGGAATTTCGTGAGAAGATTCCGTCGCAATGAAAAACGCCTTTCTTTTAATAATGCTCAGCCCAAATCCTATATCATTTCTGTGACACTCTCTCCCTATTTCGCGATAATACAAAACGTGCTGCCTTTCTTTGAACTTTTTCGATGTAAACCGTCAGTCCTACCTGGTAAGGATCCCACATCGCGCAGCAGTATTCTAAAAGAAGACGGACAAGCGTAGTGTAGGCAGTCTCCTTAGAAGGTCTGTTACATTTTCTAAGTGTCGTACCCATAAAACGCAGTCTTTGGTTAGCCTTCCCCACAACATTTTCCATGTGTTTGTTCCACTTTAAGTTGTTCGTAATTGTAATTCCTAGGTATTTAGTTGAATTTACGGCTTTTAGATTGGACTGATTTATCATGTAACCGAAGTTTAGCGGGATCCTTTTAGGGCCCGCATCTCGTGGTCGTGCGGTAGCGTTCTCGTTTCCCACGCCCAGGTTCCCGGGTTCGATTCCCGGCGGGGTCAGGGATTTCCTTGCCTCGTGATGGCTGGGTGTTGTGTGCTGTCCTTAGGTTAGTTAGGTTTAAGTAGTTCTAAGTTCTAGGGGACTGATGACCATAGATGTTAAGTCCCATAGTGCTCAGAGCCATTTGCACCATTTTGATCCTTTTAGGACTCATGTAGATGACTTCACACTTTTCGTTATTTAGGGTCAACTGCCACTTTCAGCACCATTCAGATATCTTTTCTAAATAGTTTTGCAGCTTATTTTGATCTTATGATGACTTTATTAGTCGATAAACGTTAGCGTCATCTGCAAACAACCGAAGACGGCTGCTCATATTGTCTCCCAAATCGTTTATATAGATAAGGAACAGCAAAATGCCTATAACACTAACTTGGGGAACGCAAGAAATCACTTTTGTTTTAGTCAATGACCTTCCGTCAATTACTACGAACTGTGACCTCCCTGACAGGAAATCCCATAAAAAAAAAAAAAGGTTCTGAGCACTATGTGACTTAACATCTGAGGTCATCAGTCCCCTAGAACTCAGAACTACTTAAACCTAACTAACCTAAGGACATCACATACATCCATGCCCGAAGCAGGATTTGAACCTGCGACCGTATCAGTCGCGCGGTTCCGGACTGAAGATCCTAGAACAGGTCGGCCACCGCCAGGAAATCACAAATTCAGTCACGTAACTGAGACGATATTCCATAAGCACGCAATTTCACTACGAGCCGCTTGTGTAGTATCGTATCAAAAGCCTTCCGGAAATCCAGAAATATGGAATCGATTTGAATTCCCTTCATGTGAATAAAGAGCTAGTTGTGTTTCACAGGAACGATGTTTTCTAAACCCATGATGACTGTGTGTCAATAGACCGTTTTCTTCGAGGTAATCCATAATGGTCGAACACAATGTATGTTCCAAAATCCTGATGCATAACGACGTTAACGATATGGGCCTGTAATTTAGTGGATTACTCCTACTACCCTTCTTGAATATTGGCATGACCCGTGCAACTTTCCAGTCTTTGGATAAGGATCTTGCGTCGAGCGAAAGGTTGTATATGATTGTTAAGTATGGAGCTAATGGATCAGCATACTCCGAAAGGAACCCAATTGGTATACAGTCTGGACCAGAAGACTTGCTTTTATTAAGTGATTTAAGTTGCTTCACTACTCCGAGGATATTTACTTCTACGTTATTCATGTTGGCAGCTGTTCTCAATTCAAATTCTGGAATATTTACTTCGTCTTCCTTTGTGAAGTCATTTCGGAAGGCTGTGTTTAGTAACTCTGCTTTCGCAGCACTGTCTTCAATGGTATCTCCGCTGCACATCTGCCAGCTTGGAGGAAGGCCGATCAGAACGTCATCGGCAAGGAGAAGACGTGAACGGATGAAATGACGCTATTAAGATAGATGTTGTATTGTTGCTTCCTGCCGCCTGAGTTGTGTGCACGATATATTATTCATAATTTTAGGGGGTCAGAATTACTGTAAACATTCTAATACGTAATTAATTGCTTGAACTAGACTGCCCCGTTGCCTGAGCAATTAGGGAAACAAAAGTGGCATAGTACAGGTAGATAATGACACAATGCTGGCCATTAAAACAGCAGCACCGTGAAGACAAGAAGCTACGAACTTCAGATTTGTATGCCTGTGTTACAATTCATTGACATTTCATTGCAACCGCATAAATTAAGTAGCCGTGTCTTTATCTACATTTTATATATATGGAAAGATTACGGAGCGGATTTCTCTCTCAGAAATCGCATTTGAATGTCGTTAGATTGTTAAATGATCGTGTTACGCCTCGTATAAAAGGAGTAATGTCTATGAGAACATGTCGGAATTCGATAGTGGCAGGATCGTTGTGAGTCGAGAGTGGAGCTCATCGTTTTGCGTTATTGCCGCTCAAGATGGTCACGATCTCAGGACTGTTACACGAATATGATATCGATGGGTACAGGAGGGCCATACTCAAGCCACACAAGATCTCAGCGGCGCTTTCGTGACGGGCGCCCACGAGGACAGGAAGTTTTCCACTCAGGCCTGCAGAATCTTAGAGCCATTTATCCGATAATTTGGACAGCAGCTGCTATACTTACGACTTGTTAAGTCTAGAAGATATGCCCTGTTTTCGAATTCTTCGTGGAATTAAATTTCAGGAAGATAAAGAAAGACAGCGTGTTGCCCGCGCTGCCAGAATCTATCTCGACACAGAGCGTGTTCGAGTGTGGCCCTGGCCATCACATTCTCCTGATCTCTTACCCACTGAAAACATCTGGTCATAGGCTTATTGTAGAGGAAGATGCCACCATACGCCAACCACTACGATGCCTTAGGTCGATTCCATGCCCAACCGGTTTTAAACTGTTGTTGCGACCATCAGTGGCAGCTATGTGTAACAAATCTAGAAATACGGAATTAACTTGAGATCCCCTGTCGATAGCGGCCATTACTTCTTTATGGCCGCTATCGACAGGGGATCTCAAGTTGATTCCGTATTTCTAGATTTCCGGAAAGCTTTTGACACCGTTCCTCACTAGCGACATCTAATCAAGCTGCAGGCCTATGGGGTATTGTCTCAGTTGTGCGACTGGATTCGTGATTTCCTGTCAGGGAGGTCGCAGTTCGTAGTAATAGACGGCAAATCATCGAGTAAAGCTGAAGTGATGTGTTCCCCAGGGAAGCGTCCTGGGACCTCTGCTGTTCCTGATCTATATAAATGACCTGGGTGACAATCTGAGCAGTTCTCTTAAGTTGTTGGCAGATGATGCTGTAATTTACCGCCTAGTAAGGTCATCCGAAGACCAGTATCAGTTGCAAAGCGATTTAGAAAAGATTGCTGTATGGTGTGGCAGGTGGCAGTTGACGCTAAATAACGAAAAGTGTGAGGTGATCCACATGAGTTCCAAAAGAAATACGTTGGAATTCGATTACTCGACAAAAGGTACTATTCTCAAGGCTGTCAATTCAAATAATTACCTGGGTGTTAAAATTACGAACAACTTCAGTTGGAAAAACCACAGAGATAATATTGTGGGGAAGGCGAGCCAAAGGTTCCGTTTCATTAGCAAGACACTTAGAAGATGCAACAAGTCCACTAAAGAGACAGCTTACACTACACTCGTTCGTCCTCTGTTAGAATATTGCTGCGCAGTGTGGGATCCTTACCAGGTGGGATTGACGGAGGACATCGAAAGGGTGCAAAAAACGGCAGCTCCTTTTGTATTATCACGTAATAGGGGAGAGAGTTTGGCAGATATGATACGCGAGTTGGGATGGAAGTAATTAAAGCAAAGACGTTTTTCGTCGCGGCGAGATCTATTTACGAAATTTCAGTCACCAACTTTCTCTTCCGAATCCAAAAATATTTTTTTGAGCCCAACCTACGTAGGTAGGAATGATCATCAAAATAAAATAAGAGAAATCAGAGCTCGAACAGAAAGGTTTAGGTGTTTGTTTTTCCCGCGCGCTGTTCGGGAGTGGAATGGTAGAGAGACAGTATGATTGTGGTTCGATGAACCCTCTGCCAAGCACTTAAATGTGAATTGCAGAGTAATCATGTAGATGTAGATTTTGTGCTACTTGTACCCCTAAATCACCAACTAATAGAAGAGTGTTTGTGTCTAGTAATACTAAATAGGCACAGCAAGTAAAATTTTCTTATTCTCGGTTCCAGTAGTGAACATCACCCTATGTACTGCTTTACGCGTCGTCGCTTATATTATTCACTTGTAGCACAGCTGTACATACGATATTAGCGTATAAACTAATGCTACTCCCTTTTACTTTTATGTCACACATTACTTTGAATACATTTTTTGTGTTTAAGATTTCACAGATTGCACACTGCCGAGTACAATAACATGAATGTATCTTCCCTGTTCATATCGTTACTGCAGTAGAGCTGTACAAGAAAGAAACTTTTTTAGGAGAGACTTTTCTTTCGTGATGTTGTTGTACGACATTACGTACTGTACGACTCAAGATCTACTCTGTCTGCATGCTTCAACAATAACGCGTGCTCCCTACGGATTGCGCAGACTGTTCTTCGTCCCACAGCAGGGCGTGAGCCGGCGGTCTGAGTGAAGGGGTTGCGGGGGGACGGTGCGGGTAGAGCGCCGCGGGGCGCCGGCTGGAGGGCCTCTCGGGAAGCCCGGCCGGAGGCCCGCGGCGTCGCCGCCTTCCTCGACAGCCCGCTCCCCTTACATTCGCAAACCAGCCTGCGGCCATCCGGGATCGCCAAGGGCCTCTCAGCGACAGGCTCCCAGTTCGCGCGGCGCCACCCTGGGTGCGTATGAGGGTCTGCTGGTCGGCACTCGGTGTTGTTAGCTTGTTTGCGCGTCGTATCTGCCTGACAGTTCAGCAGTTGGTTGTCGTTATACAGACCACAGAGAAGGACTCAACAAAACATGTGGAACTGTTTTTTACCCTTTTTACTAATGTTATTCAAAATGCAGCACTCAGGTTATATGAAGCGTGAACCTGAACTCCTCCCACTAAATTTCTGAGGCTGTTCTGAAATACTTTCTTATTTTGGTGTAAGGCACCCGAGAGCTCTGGTGACTCGTTGCAGAGTGACTGCGTTCGATTTGATTTCTTACCTGCATTTATTCACGTATGTTTGTTGCACTGAAAATATCTGCACAACTGTGCAATCTCGATAGTATGCCCTGAGCGTTTCGACTGGCAACATACCTTTTTCATTAACCCTTAATTAAATTTTCGAGTATTGGTGTGTAAATTAGTTTCCTCCTTTCGCAATGGATGCTGAGTCAGAACCTGTTAGGAGTGTGTGGTGGCACGAAACCACCCGGTGGACTTGCGCCGAGGTCCGGGGAGCAGGCCTGTCTGTGTACGGTTTTTAGGCGGTTTTCTATCTGCCTCGGCGAATGCGGGCTGGTTCTCCTTATTCCAATTCAGCTACACTATGACGGCGATTGCTGCGCAAACAAGTTCTCCACGTACGCGTACACCACCATTACTCTACCATGCAAACATAGGGGTCACACTTGTCTGGTGTGAAACGTTCCCTGGGGGGGTCCACGGCACAATAACCCTGAAAGAGTGGTTCGGTTTGGGGTGGCGGAGGGGTAAAGAGGACTGCGGTAGTCGTCGTGGGGTTGTGGACCACTGCGGCTGCGCCGGGGATGGAGCCTCTCCGTCGTTTCTAGGCCCGTGGTTAACATATAAAACATTAAAATACAGAGCCTGTTTCTTAATTTTGATTGCTGTTTATAGTTCTATAATTATTTAAGTGGGACGTATATCTTCCTCTGGACTCGAAGAGGAATAAATAGTTCACTAAAATTATTCCTCCTCGAGTCCAGGGGGGCACATACGCAGCACTTAAAATAAATTGTTACTCGGGATTCGGATCTGCAGAAACAAGAAGGAGAGTACCATTATTATGCCAAACAAATTTAAATATTCGCAGCTTTATATTTCTGTGATATTTCTCAAAACCTGGGTGAAAACACACTGGTACTTTACAGGAGCTCTATCTGGAATATGTCGTTATCTGTTGCTTCCGTGTTCTCCATTATCGCTGTCGTCTCCTTATGCTAGTAGGCGGAAAATATCTTCGAACTGCACATAAGCGTGCATCATCACCCGTACAGAAGGGTGTGCGTCTGTAGTAAAACAGAAAAAAATACTAAGCCATTTACAGTATTGCCAGCTGCTCACCACACGAAACATATACGATTCGTCACAAGAGAAAGACGGAGGTGGGTCAACATGAACTTCATCCTGCGTCCATAGCAGAGTACACAGCTGTAAACGGAGCTGTAGTCTGGTTCGATCAGCGGTAGGTCACTCAAATGGTTGCTTCAAAATGGTTCAAATGGCTCTGAGCACTATGGGACTTAACTTATGAGGTCATCAGTCCCCTAGAACTTAGAACTACTTAAACCTAACTAACCAAAGGACATCACACACATCCATGCCCGAGGCAGGATTCGAACCTGCGACCGTAGCGGTCGCACGGTTGCAGACTTTAGCGCCTAGACCCGGTTGGCCACTCCGGCCGTCTAATGGTTGCTTCGTCATACCTTATTTCTTTTGAATGTTGCTACAGTAAACAGTTTTATAAAATGGAATCGCAATAATGGAGGAAAAAGTGACCACCTGTCATTTCATCTTGATCTTATAAGGCAGCTTCCAAGTGAGAGGAACTTAAGAAAAGGGAGAGGCAAGCATTCACCACAAAAAACGAACCAGGAGTTTGTGGGATTTTCCGTTTCATATCAAGTCGAGGGAAATATAATAAGATTACAGAATCGGAAAACTTAATGTGAAAATTTAGAAACAATAATGAAGAAAAGGCACAAATAGACAATTACTCTACACACACACACACACACACACACACACACACACATACACACACACACACCAAAAGACAAAAGCATGAGACACTTTTAAAAGTGCTTTACCACTGAATACATACACACTAATTTGTTTAATTTCAGCAAATATTTTTAAAAAAGGTAATAAATACCTTTACTGAGCTTATCTACTGTAATAAGGAAAAAAACATAAAACCTCCTAAATACAAGTCATACATTGCTCAGTGAAACAAATACGCGATATCTCGCAAATTAAGTGTCAAACAATCAGCACGTTGATCGAAACATTTGATACACTCATCGCTGGTACGCAGCATCACACAGATGTGGAACTTTTATATTCCTGTGGACTCAGGGAAATATACACTGAAAAGCTAATGAAACTGGTTGTTGTTGTTGTTTTGGTCTTCAGTCCACAGACTAGTTTGATGCAGCTGTCCACCTACTATATCCTGTGCAAACTTCTTCATCTCCCAGTACCTACTGAAACCTACATCCTTCTGAATCTGCTTTGTGTATTCATCTGTAGGTCTACCTCTACGATTTTTATCCTCCACGCTGCCTCTAATACTAAACTGGTGATCCATTCATGCCTCAGAACATGTCCTGCCAACCGATCCCTTCTTCTAGTCAAGTTGTGCCACAAAATTCTCTTCTCCCCAGTTCTATTCAGTACCTCCTCATTAGTTATGTGATCTACCCATCTAATCTTCAGCATTCTTCTGTAGCACCACATTTCGAAAGCTTCTATTCTCTTCTCGTCCAAACTATTTATCGTCCACGTTTCACTTCCGTACATGGCCACACACCATACAAATACTTTCAGAAACGACTTCCTGACGCTTAAATCTATACTTGATGTTAACAAATTACTCTTCTTCAGAAACGCTTTCCTTGCCATTGCCAGTCTACATTTAACATCCTCTCTACTTCGACCATCATCAGTTATTTCATTCCCCAAATAGCAAAACTCATTTACTACTTTAAGTGTTTACTACTTAGTTTTGATTTTCTTGATGTTCATCTTATATCCACCTTTCAAGACACTCTCCATTCCGTTCAACTGCTCTTCTAGGTCCTTTGCTGTCTCTGATAGAAATACAATATCATCAGTAAACCTCAAAGTTTTTATTTATTCTCCATGGATTTTAATTCCTACTCCGAATTTTTCTTTTGTTTCCCTCACTGTTTGCTCAATATACAGATTGAGTAACATCACGAATAGGCTACTACTCTGTCTCATTCTCTTCCCAACCATTGCTTCCCTTTCATGCCCCACAACTCTTATAACTGCCATCTGGTTTCGGTACAAATTGTAAATTGCCTTTCGCTCCCTGTATTTTACCGCTGCCCCCTTCAGAATTCCAAAGAAAGTATTCCAGTCAACATTGTCAAAAACTTTCTCTAAGTCGACAAATGCTAGAAACGTTGGTTTGCCTTTCCTTAATCTATCTTCTAAGATAAGTCGTAGGGTTCATTATTGGGGTTGGGTTGTTTGGGGGAGGAGATGGGACAGCGAGGTCATCGGTCTCAACGGATTAGCGAAGGACGCGGTAGGAAGTCGGCCGTACCCTTTCAAAGGAACCATCCCAGCATTTGTCTGGAGCGATTTAGGGAAATCACGGAAAACCTAAATGAGGATGGCCGGACGCGGGAGGTCATTATTGCCTCACGTGTTCCAACATTTCTACGGAATCCAAACTGATCATCCCCAAGGTCGGCTTCTATCAGTTTTTCCATTCGCCTGTAAAGAATTAGTGTTAGTATTTTGCAGCCGTGACTTATTAAACTGATAGTTCGGTAATTTTCACATGTGTCAACACCTGCTTTCTTTGGAATTGGTATTATTATAGTCTTCTTGAAGTCGGAGGGTGTTTGACCTGTCTCATACTTCTTGCTCACCTGATGGTAGAGTTTTGTCAGGGCTGGCTCTCCCAACGCTGTCAGTAGTTCTAATGGAATGTTGTCTACTCCGGGGACCTTGTTTCGACTTAGGTCGTTCAGTGCTTTGAAACTGGTACACCTGCCCAGCCGAGGCGTGAAACTTTGTGTCGTGCAGTCATCAAGGGTACACGAGTGGGCCTTTGGCTCCGAAAACCCATATCGATGAAGTCCCGTTGAATGGTTCGCACGCAAACACTTGTTAATGGCCCAGCATTGAAATCCGCAGCAATTTGCGTAAGGGTAGCACTTTTTCCATGTTGAACGATTCGCTTCAGTCATCGTTGGACCCGTTCTTGCAGGATTTTTTTCCTGCTGGAACAGCGTCGGAGATTTTATGTTTTTACCGGATTCCTGATATTCACGGCACACTTGTGAAATGGTCGTACGGGAAAATCCCCACTTCATCGCTACCCCGTATATGCTGTGTCCCATCGGTCGTGTGCCAACATTACAGCCACGTTCAAACTCACTCAAACCTTGATAACCTACCATTGTAGCAGCAGTAACCGATCTAACAACAATTGTGCCAGACACTTGTCGTCTTATATAGGCATTGCGAATGGTAGCGCCGTATTCTCCCCGTTTACATATCTCTATATTTGCATACGCATGAGGAACCATTTACTTTGGCGCTTCATTGTATTTGTATGCGTACCACGTACGACCCGCTGGTCACGAAGGGGCTAACCAGCAGTGGGGGAGACCAGGGCAAAACGATCCCATAAAAGAGTCCGTCCATTTATTGTGGGTAATATTCAAAAATACATTGGTTATATGTTTTGCACATGTTTTACTTGTTATTTAACTTACTTATAAAATTTGAAACTTAAATGAAGTTTATAATAAATGCACAGATAGTTTTAATGTAAAGGGTCATACTGCCCCTGGTCCTTGGGGTAAAATGATCCCCTGGCTTATAATTTTCAGTTTACTGCCATTCTTCGTAATTTTCGTTTTTGTAGTAAATTAAATGCTTATGTTATTCAACTTTTACTGTGCACTGCATTTAGATAACATATTATTTTACATTAATGCAATTAGATAGGCGGAAATGAAACTTTGATTCACTGTCACGAAGTTTTAAAGTAATATATTCAAGGCTATCATTTAAAATACAAGCTGAACAAAAGGAATAAGAAACTGTTTACGTATTCAAATTCCTTTTACTTGCCAAAATATTTCTGTTTCCACAAAAATCACAAATGAAGTCATTATCATCATCGTCAACTCCAGCACATTCCCATGACCCGAGTTTTTACAGTCCTGACACATAATCCAACCTTCACCACTTAATGAACATAGAAAAGTTTATTTGCAGTAAATACACTCTGGATTACCATCGTCATCGACATCCTCAGTATTGTCACTCTCGACTCTCTAGGATGCGTGACCGTCCCGTCTTCTTAGACGTTTCTTTTCTTCTCTGAAAAGAGCCATTAGATGTTTTTACACGAACTTGTTTAAGTTTAGGTCTTGGTCGGCATATCTTTTTCTGTAAATCATCCTTTTCTTCTTTTTTCCTCCACTAAGGCCTTTTCATATGGACTGCTAGTCAGTATTGTTGCGCCACCCCTCTGCCTCTTCATAACATACCCTGGTCCTATCATTTTGGGAACTGGAATGATTTGGGTTGGCGATGTTGTACTAAATGATGTTTTCCAAATAAAGGTGCGCCCACTCCATTTGGTCTTGTTTGGGAAATATCTAAAGTTGGGAGGTCAGATTCAACCAAACTTGTGATTGCTGAGTGATTTTCTTGTGTTGTAGGCTCTGCAGACCCTGATTCTTGATTGACAGAAGACTGTGCATGTGGTGTACATTCTTCAGTTAAGACTTTAGGACAGCTTTCAGCTTTCATTGCTTCCCAGTTTCACTGATCTTCTGGTTGGTCGGTAGTTTCTGGAGCTATAAAGTCTGCATCTTAAAGATTTCTGGGTAATAAGGATATATCCCACATTTCTTAAATCCATTTATAGCATTGGTGGGTATGCATTCATTGAGGTAAGCTTCCACAAAAGTCTGACTTACCTGGAAAAGTATCGCTACCCTCCCTGGGTGGTTGTTAAGCCATTTTTCCAGAGCCTTGTCATAATATGTGCTTAAAGGAAACATTAATGACACATCTAGTGGCTGGAGCTTGTGTGTGCAGTGGGGAGGTAAACATATGATGGTAACAAAGTTTTTTCTCGCAGCTTCAATCACATTCAAAATTTTCGTGTGGATGAGGTGTCCATCCATTATTAGCAGTGCTGGATCATCCTTTGATGGTTTTGCATGTTGCACAAAATGCGCTAACCAATCCTCGAACACCATAAGTCTCAGCTGTCTACTAGAGTTGCAGGCAAAAATACACTCCTGGAAATTGAAATAAGAACACCGTGAATTCATTGTCCCAGGAAGGGGGAAACTTTATTGACACATCCCTGGGGTCAGATACATCACATGATCACACTGACAGAACCACAGGCACATAGACACAGGCAACAGAGCATGCACAATGTCGGAACTAGTACAGTGTATATCCACCTTTCGCAGCAATGCAGGCTGCTATTCTCCCATGGAGACGATCGTAGAGATGCTGGATGTAGTCCTGTGGAACGGCTTGCCATGCCATTTCCACCTGGCGCCTCAGTTGGACCAGCGTTCGTGCTGGACGTGCAGACCGCGTGAGACGACGCTTCATCCAGTCCCAAACATGCTCAATGGGGGACAGATCCGGAGATCTTGCTGGCCAGGGTAGTTGACTTACACCTTCTAGAGCACGTTGGGTGGCACGGGGTACATGCGGACGTGCATTGTCCTGTTGGAACAGCAAGTTCCCTTGCCGGTCTAGGAATGGTAGAACGATGGGTTCGATGACGGTTTGGATGTACCGTGCACTATTCAGTGTCCCCTCGACGATCACCAGTGGTGTACGGCCAGTGTAGGACATCGCTCCCCACACCATGATGCCGGGTGTTGGCCCTGTGTGCCTCGGTCGTATGCAGTCCTGATTGTGGCGCTCACCTGCACGGCGCCAAACACGCATACGACCATCATTGGCACCAAGGCAGAAGCGACTCTCATCGCTGAAGACGACACGTCTCCATTCGTCCCTCCATTCACGCCTGTCGCGACACCACTGGAGGCGGGCTGCACGATGTTGCGGCGTGAGCGGAAGACGGCCTAACGGTGCGCGGGACCGTAGCCCAGCTTGATGGAGACGGTTGCGAATGGTCGTCGCCGATACCCCAGGAGCAACAGTGTCCCTAATTTGCTGGGAAGGGGCGGTGCGGTCCCCTACGGCACTGCGTAGGATCCTACGGTCTTGGCGTGCATCCGTGCGTCGCTGCGGTCCGGTCCCAGGTCGACGGGCACGTGCACCTTCCGCCGACCACTGGCGACAACATCGATGTACTGTGCAGACCTCACGCCCCACGTGTTGAGCAATTCGGCGGTACGTCCACCCGGCCTCCCGCATGCCCACTATACGCCCTCGCTCAAAGTCCGTCAACTGCACATACGGTTCACATCCACGCTGTCGCGGCATGCTACCAGTGTTAAAGACTGCGATGGAGCTCCGTATGCCACGGCAAACTGGCTGACACTGACGGCGGTGGTGCACAAATGCTGCGCAGCTAGCGCCATTCGACGGCTAACACCGCGGTTCCTGGTGTGTCCGCTGTGCCGTGCGTGTGATCATTGCTTGTACAGCCCTCTCGCAGTGTCCGGAGCAAGTATGGTGGGTCTGACACACCGGTGTCAATGTGTTCTTTTTTCCATTTCCAGGAGTGTAGTTGCAGGCGGAGCTCCGTCAGTTAGCTGTGCTTTCTTCTTCTTTCGGTGAAATATGAGCATCTGTGGTATGAATGTTACTCCAGCATACATGCGTAAAACAGCTGTAGTCGACTCACCACGCTCGCCAGACACAATTTTCCCTACTTTTAGTCGTTCCTTCATCGCCAAAGCTCGTGCATTCCTAGATGAAACTGTTCCAGTAGAAGTTTCATCGACGTTAAAAATTCTGTGAAGAGGATATGGCCTATCAAAATTTACCTCCCCAAGAATTTTTAAAAATTTCCTCATTGTAGGACGATAGAATTTACGAGCTCTTGCAGCTGATGTTTATTCTGGAACTCTGAGGAAGAGTTCTGGATATCGTGGTCGAAAACCAGCTAACCAGTCTTCTCCAGCCATACCCAGTTCTGTGTTAAAAGGACGTGATATACCATTTTCACTGCTAATTGGAATGCTAAGTGGCCCACATCTTTTGTTGTCAGACCATTAAATCTTGTTTCCATATCCATGATATAGTTAACCAGTTCCTCCTCTTGGCATTGAGTGAAAACGGGTTTATAATTTCCTAAGAATTTCTTAACTTCTACAGAAGATGTATTTTATCCTGTTACTCTTCTTTATACTGCCATTCTAGGGACAATAAAATTCCTACATGCTGTTTTTTACAGGCATTCCATTTTGAACTGTCTCGATGGCATTGTTCATAGGCGGACGTTGTGGCCGAGCGGTTCTAGGCGCTTCAGTCCGGAACCGCGCGACCGCTACGTCGCAGGTTCGAATCCTGCCTCGGGCATGGATGTGTGTGATGTCCTTAGGTTAGTTAGGTTTAAGTATTTCTAAGTTCTAGGGGACTGATGACCTCAGATATTGAGTCCCATAGTGATCAGAGCCATTTGAACCATTGTTCATATTGTCAGCGCACCAGCTTTGACGATCAGCTTTCCGAACGACAGTCCGCACCATTGTTGAATCTGAAAATTGAAACACTTAAATAAATAATGACATCAAACTGAACAATTCAGTATGTCGTTAAGTAAAAGCATGCTTAAAAATATGTAAGTTGGCTCTGAGCACTATGGGACTTAACTTCTGAGGTCATCAGTCCCCTAAAACTTAGAACTACTTAAACCTCACTAACCTAAGGACATCACATACATTCATGCCCCAGGCAGGATTCGAACCTGCGACCTTGGTGGTGGGCCGGTTCAGACTGTAGCGCCTACAACCGCTCGGCCACCTCAAAAATATATAAACAGGCTTATTTAAATGTAATAGTTTATTAATAGGGTAATATGGTCCCTACGGGGTATAATGATCCCCCCCTACATGATTATTTTGCCACAAAACCTCGTTCTGCACCAACAACAGCGTTGTAGGAGAACGCCATCTTGTATGCTAACAACAATGCGAGTATCACTTCCTTATAAACTGCCTTAAAAGCCGAAATATTTGTGACTCGCTTTAGAGGTACACAGTGTGACATAAAAACTTACAGATTTAGAATACACCTTAGATAAACAGGGCATAAAACGAAGTTTTCTTCTGTATATCTTGTTGCAGAACACACGGCTGAAGTATATCACTGGAGTAACCTTAGATTCACGTGAGCTCTTAATTCACGAATTGTTCGCTGGATGGCAGCACTAACTGTGAAGACAGAGAGCGTGACCATTATGCCTCAAGGGATCGTTTTGCCTTGGTCTACTCTACTTACAGTTGGCAACAGTAAAACCCACATTACTCTACATCCGTCATCTTGTTTGCAGTATTGCTCGGTTTCGCATTGGGTTTGTGTATCTGACAGTATGACCTGGACGTTAGCGGTGATGCGTAGACGAGTAGGCAGATTCCCACCTCATGTATGGGTTGAAATGATTCTATGGCCTTACTGGCTGAGCGACGCCGTCAGGGGTCGTTGGCCCTCCTAGTGCAAGTCCTTTTCTTTACAGCCATTTTGGCAGCTTGTGCGTAGATGTTGATGATGATGATGATGAGGAGGAGGACGACAACACAGAACCTAGTCTCCGAACGGACAGATTTACGATCATGAGCAGAGCCCGAGCCCCCCGCGTGGCAGTCAGCCACGCTGACCACTCAGCTAGGGAGGAGACGTAGATGGGTTTATTAAGTGCAACGGAAGAACGACGCAAGGACGTTGTACTGAGATGTTACCACGGCAAAGGCAACGAAATCTTAGTGAATTTACATCTATACATTAACAAATGTGTACGAGGTAGAGGACCTTACGGTGTTGCAGTGGAAAATACACTGAATTGACAGAAGTCAGGATAGCGGTGTGCACATTTACGGATGGCCGTAGTATCGCGTACCCAAGGTATGAAAGGGCAGTGCACTGGCCGAGCCGTCATAGGCACTCAGGTGACTCACGTAAAAAGCTCTCCGACGTGATTGTGGCTACACAACTGGAATTAACAGACTTCGAACGCGGAATGGTAGTTGGAGCTAAGCGCATGGGACACTCCATTTCGGAACTCGTTAGGAAATTAAGTATTCCAAGAGCCAATGTATCAAGACAGTGTCGAGGATACCAAACTTCAGGCATTACCTCTCACCATAGACAAAGCTGTGACCGACGGTCTTCACTTAACGGCCGATAGCAGCGGAGATTGCGTAGTTGTCAATGCTAACAGAAAAGCAAGATGGCATGAAATAATCGCAGATATCAATGTAAGACATATGACCAACGTATCCATTAGGACAGTGGGGCAGAATGTGCCGTTAATGTGCTGTGGTAGCAGACGACCGACGCGAGTGCCTTTTCTAACAGCACGACATCATCTGCAGCGCCTCCAGGATTCGTAAAAATATAGGTTGGGCCCTAGAAGACAGAGAAACCGTGGTCTGGTCAGGAAAGCCACGATTTCAGTTGGTAAGAGCTGGTGGTAGGGTTCGAGTGTGGCGCAGACCCCTTGAAGCCATGGACCCAACTTGTCAAAAAGGCAGTGTGCAAGCTGGTGGCAGCTCCATAATGGTGTGGGCTCTCTCCTCCAACGGAACTGATCATTGACTGGAAACGGTTATGTTCGACTGCTTGGAGATCATCTGCAGTCATTTACGGACTTCATGTTCCAAAACAACAATGGAATTTTTATGACTGACCATGCGCCATGTTACTGTGCCACAATAGTTTGCGATTGGTTGTGGACAATTTGAGAACATGATTTGGCCATGCAAATCGGCCAACATGAATTCCATCAAGCATCTGTCTGACATAATCGAGAGGTCAGTTCGTGGATAAAATCCTACACGGGCAACTCTCTCGGTATAATGGACGGCTAAACGGAAACATAGCTCACTCAGTATTTCTGCACGGATTTGAAACTACTTAGTTGAGCCCATGCCGCGCCAAGCTGCTGCTCCAAGCCTGAAAACCGAAAGTCGGACACGATAATACGAGGTATCCCATGACTTTTGTCACCTCAGCGTACTGCCCCTCTGAGGTATGCCTGAACATTCGATGTCGGAAAGAACGCGTTACATGCGATTAGTGTCAATCGTACCGTCAGCGGTGGAAGTGTGGTACGAGCTCTTAAAATAAGCTGTTAAGATTTTATGTGACTTTTCCACGAAAAACTGTTCCACTCCTATCAACCGCAGAAGGTGTAGCCATTACAGTCAGCCGACCTCTCATGTTTAACGGAATTTAGAAACTTGTTCCTACAGCATCGTGTAGAAAACTGCAATTTTCCTGTTATTGTTTTGCTTGCAGTCGAGGTCATGTGTAATGTAAAGAGCATGTTCACGTATAGGAATAGTCATGTATAGGATAGCGGAAACGCATCCGCACTGTTTGCGAGTTTGCTCGTGTGAAGGGGTATTGTTACAGGACATGTGATTCGATGTAACGTTCGTCACGATGCACTGAACGGAGTCGTGAACGAAGTATTACTTCAGTTTGTCTAACCACAGTTTCCAGAAGAGAGACTTCTGAGAATTCATGGTTACTACACGACGGACCATCGGCAGACTTTTTAATCGTGTTGGACAAATTCCTTTGGTCCCATATGTCATGTTCTGTGGTTAGCTCGGTCACCGGAAATGAAACCAAAATAATTCTTCTGGGAGCATGTGAAGAGTGTAGTTTCTGGGACTCGTTTCCGTTCTCACGTGGAGCCGATTGTTGTGATGAACGAAGCAGTGGAAGTAGTGCTCCACAGGTTTCGGGTTCTTCAACGTGTAAAACAGTCGATGGTGCGTCGCTGTACACTCTGGTGTGTGAACTTTCGAACTATACCAGCAACGACACGGTCCTACGTCTGTTACACAGCAATATACACCGACACAACAGAATGAACAGACTATCGTGAAAGAGAACTTGTTTCGTCTGAGGGTTGTTTCATTCATTACTCAATGTTTCGTGTCTCACTTTTTGATGGTTGCTTACTACAGGGCTTCTCGCTGTTATGAACATACACTGACGGAAAAAAATAGCAACAACAAGAACGAGATGTACGACATAAATTAAAGTTGGTAGGGGTGTTTCTATATGTGAAAGATGATGTCTCTTCAAATGTCGCCCCAGCCGCATAGTAGTGGCGCTAGTAGCACCACTAAGGTTTGCTTTAAATTCGTGCTGTAGCGTCTGTGACTGCTAGTTAACTTCGAGACTGGACGAGGTGAGTTGATGTTAGTCAAGTCCGCCTTTAAGGCGACAAAGACGGCATTATCATCACCTCACCCGGTTTAACACTATCGTGTAATAGGGCTACGAGAAACTGAATGTTCCTTCTGCGATACTACAAAAACACTTGGCAGGAATATAGCCACCATGCGTGACTACTGGTAGCGGTGTCTACGGGAATGTACGGTCGCAAGAAGACCGGGCTCCAGACGCACACGTGGCACTACCGAGAGGGAATACCATGTTCGGTGTATAAGCCTGGCGCGTCGTATTGTATCTGCAGCAGCAGTTTGAGCAGCAGTTGATACCACACTGATACAACTAACTGTTACAGATCGGTTAATTCAAGGACACCTCCGAGACAGACGCCCTCCAGCGCTCAATCAAATGGTTCAAATGGCTCTGAACACTATGGGACTTAACATCTGTGGTCACCAGTCCCCTATAACTTAGAACTACTTAAACCTAACTAACCTAAGGACATCACACACATCCATGCCCGAGGCAGGATTCGAACCTGCGACCGTAGCGGTCGCGCGGTTCCATACTTCAGCGCCTAGAACCGCTCGGCCACTACGGCCGGCAGCGCTCAATCCACTGGCCCCAAACCACCGCCATTTACAGCTTCAGTGGTGTCAAGCGAGAGCTCATTGGATCGCAGGCTGGAGTTTTGTTGTGTTTTCTGATGAAAACTGGTTGTGCCTCGGTGCCAGTGCCGACCGTGTGTTAGGAGGAGCACAATTGAGGGCCTGAAGCCAACCTATCAGCGTGCTAGACACACTGGACCTACACCTGGAGTTATGGTATGGGTTGCGATTTCGTATGACAGCAGGAGCACTCTCGTGATTATTCCATGCACTCAGACTCCAAATATGTACATCAGCCTGGTGATTCGACCTGCTAAGCTGCCATTCATGCTCAGCATTCCAGGGTGTTTTCCAAGAGTATAACGCTCGCCAACATAGCGATTTTGTAACCCAACACACTCTTAAGAATGTTCACATCTTGTGTTGGCCTGCTCGATCATCTGATCAGTCTCCAATCGAGACCACATGGGACATTACCAGGCGACCACTCCATTGTCGTCCACAAACAGCATCAACCATCCCTGTACTGACCGACTAAGTGCAACAGGCGTGAAACTCCATCCCACAAACTGACGTCCGCCATCTCCGCAACACAATCCACGCACGTCTGGATGCTTGCATTCAACATTCTGGTGGTTACACCGGTTATTAATGTGCCAGCATACCACATTTGCAATGGCTTATTTCGCACTTACCTGTGATCTAGCAAAGTTAATCACTTAAATATGTTAGCTAGACAAATGTATTTCCGAAATTTCATTACTCCATATAAACTACTTTTTGATGTTAAGATTCTTTATCCGTCAGTTCATATCCACAGAAGCAAATTAGTTGGGGTACGCAAACGAAAACATCGTACGTACATTATTACGCGGTAAAGAGCCACTGGACACCACGAGTCCTTATTACAAAATGCCCTGAAAATATCTCTTAATTACTTTCGATGTTTTCTCAGTTTGTTCTGGATAACACTGTAAAATTGTTATGAGGCGTACCTATCTATGAACGTTCCTTCTATCGTCACCTTCCGGACGTGCATCAGCGACAGCATTATTTCTTCTTCCAATATTCGGTCTGATAGCCGTCCACTACAGCCAAGTATTGTATAAAGTGTTTTAATTCCGTCACCGACTCAATCTGAAGCTAACTGTATGTTTGTCAGCCAAAATACCGGAAGAATAAATAATGTTGTCCTCGATGCCCTTCTGAGAGATGCTGGCACACTCTATACGCCAAAAACCTTCACGAACCAACTACACCTATGTTTGCAAAATGTAATAGTTATATTTATACACACTTATCAACGTAGTCACACAAATTAGTCATCAGTACGGGATATTACTGACTACCGCACCTTAAAAGTTTTTGGCCTTCTCTCAACTACTTCACAAAGCCATACGAATGTTAGTATTGAACGCAACAGATTTTATATGTAAAATCTTTTAATAGTGTATTGTACTGACACTCATTGATTACTAGTTTCGGCTAAAGTATCAGCCTTCTTCATATTTGAAATGTCACAGGAAATTGCCCACAAAAAGGAAAACAGTGTAAAGTACACTGCCAAAATTACCTCTTTATTTGGCTTACGAAGAGACTGTGGAGAAAAAGTATTAAGTTACTCCAATTAGATATATAAAGCCGTGAGGAAAATTTTACAGACACTGTTTCAGAATATAGTATGTTACCTGTAAGTATCATTGTCCATAAAATGTGCATATGTACTACAATAAAAGTACAACAATGTTTTACCTGTCGCTGCATATGTTTTGCTCTATTGTACGTGAAATATCATACTAAAATTCTGTTTTGCTACAAAGCACAGAACAGTTCAATATTTTCTGCCATTTACAGTCGGCTGTCCCTGACGTAAATTATATGCCTTTGCTTTTCACCAATACTCTGGGCATTGGCCTAAACTGTCATATCACATATCATTCACTGGTACAGGAGCTGCTCCGTACTTCTTTTGGTCTTGTTGTCCATCGAATATTTTAAGCTAGACTTTCTCTTCCAAGGAAACATAAACCTACACTCCTGGAAATTGAAATAAGAACACCGTGAATTCATTGTCCCCGGAAGGGGAAACTTTATTGACACATTCCTGGGGTCAGATACATCACATGATCACACTGACAGAACCACAGGCACATAGACACAGGCAACAGAGCATGCACAATGTCGGCACTAGTACAGTGTATACCCACCTTTCGCAGCAATGCAGGCTGCTATTCTCCCATGGAGACGACCGTAGAGATGCTGGATGTAGTCCTGTGGAACGACTTGCCATGCCATTTCCACCTGGCGCCTCAGTTGGACCAGCGTTCGTGCTGGACGTGCAGACCGCGTGAGACGACGCTTCATCCAGTCCCAAACATGCTCAATGGGGGACAGATCCGGAGATCTTGCTGGCCAGGGTAGTTGACTTACACCTTCTAGAGCACGTTGGGTGGCACGGGATACATGCGGACGCGCATTGTCCTGTTGGAACAGCAAGTTCCCTTGCCGGTCTAGGAATGGTAGAACGATGGGTTCGATGACGGTTTGGATGTACCGTGCACTATTCAGTGTCCCCTCGACGATCACCAGTGGTGTACGGCCAGTGTAGGAGATCGCTCCCCACACCATGATGCCGGGTGTTGGCCCTGTGGGCCTCGGTCGTATGCAGTCCTGATTGTGGCGCTCACCTGCACGGCGCCAAACACGCATACGACCATTATTGGCACCAAGGCAGAAGCGACTCTCATCGCTGAAGACGACACGTCTCCATTCGTCCCTCCATTCACACCTGTCGCGACACCACTGGAGGCGGGCTGCACGATGTTGGGGCGTGAGCGGAAGACGGCCTAACGGTGTGCGGAACCATAGCCCAGCTTCATGGAGACGGTTGCGAATGGTCCTCGCCGATACCCCAGGAGCAACAGTGTCCCTAATTTGCTGGGAAGTGGCGGTGCGGTCCCCTACGGCACTGCGTAGGATCCTACGGTCTTGGCGTGCATCCGTGCGTCGCTGCGGTCCGGTCCCAGGTCGACGGGCACGTGCACCTTCCGCCGACCACTGGCGACAACATCGATGTACTGTGGAGACCTCACGCCCCACGTGTTGAGCAATTCGGCGGTACGTCCACCCGGCCTCCCGCATGCCCACTATACGCCCTCGCTCAAAGTCCGTCAACTGCACATACGGTTCACGTCCACGCTGTCGCGGCATGCTACCAGTGTTAAAGACTGCGATGGAGCTCCGTATGCCACGGCAAACTGACTGACACTGACGGCGGCGGTGCACAAATGCTGCGCAGCTAGCGCCATTCGACGGCCAACACCGCGGTTCCTGGTGTGTCCGCTGTGCCGTGCGTGTGATCATTGCTTGTACAGCCCTCTCGCAGTGTCCGGAGCAAGTATGGTGGGTCCGACACACCGGTGTCAATGTGTTCTTTTTTCCATTTCCAGGAGTGTATTAGCAATGTCCCGGGTAAGAATTCGCTACACATCTGTGCAACAACTCACTCCCATAACTTCCTCTTTCCCTTTATATGCACTTTCCGTTGCACAGAAAAAACCGAACCATAAAATCGAATGAAAGTGCTTCACCATGGAATGATGGTCACATAACGTTGCAAAATGTCTGCTAAAGATGCACACTACTCACAAACTTTTCACCAGTCACAACAGAATACCGCTTTATACAAGAGCCTGGATGTTGCTTGCAAGCACCACTATCCATTAAAGGACAAAACTTCAAACCTATTGCAGAAAACAGTGTGTCATTTCGGTGTTGATTGAGAGAAGAATGGCAAATGGTGGATTAACAAGAGGTTTATGACGGTAAATACATACCAGTTAATTTAATGAGTCCAGTGTCTGATCACAAGATTGACGGAAGATACGTTGTCATCAATTTAACACATGCTTGTGAACGAAATTGACCACAGAAGAATTTTTGCATCTCACAAATCGCTGAAACATTACGTAAGCAATGCACAAAAACTATAACCAAGTAATAAGAAAAGTGTCAAAATGTGTCATTACACCAGTGTAAGGTGGAGGCGACAAACATTTCATATTCAGACACGTAAGAACGCCACACTCCTGTTTGTAAGTGTTTTATGTGTATGCTTACACCTCTTCAGCGTCTTTCGTTCCCTTCTCCTTAGCGTTAGAACTTAAAACACAGTAGCCGGCCGGAGTGGCCGTGCAGTTCTAGGCGCTACAATCAGGAGCTGAGCGACCGCTACGGTCGCAGGTCCGAGTCCTGCCTCGGGCATGGATGTGTGTGATGTCCTTAGGTTAGTTAGGTTTAATTAGTTCTACGTTCTAGGCGACTGATGACCTCAGAGGTTAAGTCGCATAGTGCTCAGAGCCATTTGAACCATTTTAAAAACAGTATTAAACATAGTGTATGTGAGGGGCGGTGGGGGACGAGGTATTCTGGACTGGAACAAGTAAATTCTGTAGAAATTGGTTATAGTAGCACACATTTAGTCTTGTTAACGAAGAAACTGGCAATGGCCTTACCGCAGTGGCTACACCGGTTACCGTTGAGATCACCGAAGTTTAGCGCTGTCGGGCATGGTCGGCACTTGGATGGGTGACCATCGAGGCCGCCTTGTTCTGTTACCATTTTTCGGGGTGCACTCAGCCTCGTGATGCTAATTGAGGAGCTACTCGACCGAATAGTAGCGGCTTCGGTCAAGAATACCATCATAACGATCGGGAGAGCGGTGTGCTGACCACACGCCCCTCCTATCTGCATCCTCAACTGTGGATGACCCGGAGGTCGGATGGTCCTGATGGGCCACTTGTGGCCTGAAGACGGAGTGCAAATAACGAAGAAACTACGATGTTTGAAGATGCTGTAACCAAAATTCACCTGTTACGTATCGTAACCCTGCGTCTATGTTACGTATATGAGCTAGTGCGTCACAAGCTGATGCTGCGTATTTTGGACGACTGAAAATTAGTGACACCATATAGGTAGCATCCGCATGTTAATGAGAAGACTTTGTTTATTATATCAAATCATCAAAAATTCCAAAAAATAACCCTCATTAAACTCGTGGTGATTACTGTGTATAAGACCAGGTACTTTTTATTGCGACTGTAGATTTCCAACTCCACCAAAATGTCCAATTTCCATCCTTTAGGCGCATTATATAACATTTCCATGTTGTGTCTCACAATATCTTGAATGCTGTGCTAAATTATCCATATGCAACCATAAGGCCGTTCTGTTCTGGGAATGCACATGTTTTCGAAATATAGTTTCAAACGAAAGGTCCATCTGACCAACATAAAACTACTCACAGTTGGCGCAGTTCAGCTTCTACACACCCGAACCGATGAATGTTTCCCGGTTTTTTCCTGTGTGTGTACTTTTATGACGTTCTTACTTGTTTGGACACGAAAAGTTTGTCTTCTTAAACTTACACTGGTGCCATGACGCATTGTATCACGTTTGTACATTTTTAGGTACTGCTTACGTAATGTTCCATTGATTTGTGATTTGAAAAACTTTTCCACCAGTGACCTATGTGCACAAGCATGCGCTGTGTTGACGACAATGTGTTTTCATTCAATCTTGTGATTAGACACTGCCCTCACTTTATTAACTGTTATGCATTTGCCATCATTTACCTCTTTTTAAATCTGTTAGTGGGCTTTACAATACTTTTCCCATTATGTGAAACATTCTGTAACATACCAGATCTGAAGATCGTTGAGTGCTAAGCAGAACCTAGTAATAAACGATCCTCAACGTATTGCTACCTGGACATTAAAGGATGTCATATAAAAAAGTCTTAAACGATTAACAACTTCAAATATCGCTTTTCTCCACACTGATCTTGTAAGGAAGTAATTGAATCTTAGCAGTTGGTAAAATTATGTCAACTGAGCTATATCTGAATCTTTAAAACTGGCAATAGCGAAAACTTTGCAGCAGTAAATCACATTTTTTGTAGTATTCAGTTACAATTTTCAGCATTAATGATCGCATTGTTTGTGATTACTCAACCTATACCTAAATGATTCCCATGACTTCTGTACTTTCGTAATGTACTTCTTTCATAGTAAATGCCAATAGAGTTCGATATTTCCTTACTCATTTAGGTGGGAAATCTGTGACTGTAGAAACTTTTCATCTCATATTTTCCCCATGAGCGATGCTAGTTGCTTCTTGAAATCCACGCAGTCTGTTGCAGCGTTTTGTATCCGTAAATATAATGGCTAGTTAGAGTAACATTCGGAGTTCATCAGTAACAGAGCATAACGGTAAACTGTTTCTTGCACGAAACACCCCGAACAATTACATGGAAATATCGCATAAATTGATAAAGAAAATTGTGGGTCATTAGAACAGCTCTCCCCACTTGCAATTGGCAGCCTATGCAAACTTCTAAGAAAAGGTCATAGTCTGTGGTACTACGGTTGCAGATGCACACTACCTGAAGAAAGGTTTTGCGAGCTAACATCCCAAAAATGTTCGGGTTCACATGCGGTTCCTCTTCGTCGAAATCTCTTGGCTCAAACTCGTCTAGGAGTTGAGCCGCACGTGTCACATTACACGCCCTAAATTAGACACTTGTGACGTTTTGGTTAAATTGTCTGACTGATGGAAAGTTTGCGAAATTGTATGAAACATACAAGTTTGATATAACTTATAACGACAGTAATAATAATATCGGGAGCTAAATTAACGACGCACAAATGATGTAGGCCACACAGTTGCGATTTGGTTAGAATAATGTTTATTCAGAAAGCAAACTAATAGCCAAAGTGGTCGTATTTAGAATTACTATTACACTCGAGCGCATATCCATTTGACACGATCATTGACAATCTCATGGCGAATTACAAGTCCAATACTCCACCTCGTTATTTTCGCGAAAAGTTAAGAGTTCACACCAGGCGCACGGCTGCTCACCGCTCAGAGACTAAGTCCCACGATACCACACAACGAGAAATTTTCTAAGTCGTTTCACTTCCTAGATACCTAAAGACTGACCGTCCACTTTCGTGTCTCCAGCAGCACTGTACTCCTTGGTGTCTAGACCAGAACTGTCCTTCTGCCGGTCTCCGGCCACATCGTCCGCGTGCCAAACATCGTCGCTCAACTGGCTAGAGCGGTTCCCTGTCCTGAAGCCGTCCATCTGATCGGCTACAGCTTATTCTACATTATTTTACATTTTAACATATTTAAATAATGAAAGCTCGACCCCTTTGACGTTCTAAATAAAGTAACAACAATATCCATTAGATAATAAACGTTAAATTCTTTTATATAGAACCAATACAATTTCTTTGTTAACTATTAATGTCACAGCCAGTAGCCTTGCACCAGTGTGATTACTGATTAATAAATGAAAAACAAAAGTAACTACTAGGCACTAAATCTTACAACAAATTTTCTATTACCTAATGATTCAATAAAATTCATGGATTGTGTTCGTTCAATTTGTTTTGTGTGGAGGAGATGAAGATCTGATGCTTAACGGAAAATACTGATAATTTAAATGTACTATATCTTTTAAACAAATAAAGTTACAGAGTTGATATTTACAACATTTGTCATTTTAATGATGTCGACCGTTAAGGTCGACTAAAGCGTTCAGATTTTAGCATTCAGGTCTTTGTCACAAATCCTGTTAATTTCACTTTAACAGTAAATCCTAAACTATTGCAGATATGATCAATAATCAAATTTTATTGGGATCGCCATGAAAATTTATGAAGGATGGTAGATTCAAACTACTGTGGCTTCATTCCCTGAATTACTACAGAATTAAATAGTTTTCCTAAATGTTCCCCTTTATGGCCGATCTTAGGTCCGCCATATTGAACGTTGCTATGTCTCCCTGGCCACAAACAGCTCCTGCGGGGTTTCGCTATGACGTAGGTTCTCGTCTGTCTCACTCGCACACTATAGTGCGTAGAGCTCATTCAGCACATTAAACGCCTGTGAATTTCGCCACCTCGTGATGAAGCTGCGCTCTTTGTGACACACGGTCCTGGACGACAGGGTTCGTTTCTCAATTCCTGAAGCCTGACTCTTAAATGAGAGCGAAATGCTTGTTAACTCACAGGGTGAATCATCCAGAAGGGGAGGAGAAATCGAAATGAAACTTTACTGGTTCACATAGCATATGATGTTATTTTAGTGATTGCAAATTCGAGTCAAATTTACGAATTACTTGGCACTGTGAGTCAACTTATCAGTATGGTGTTGCACCCACTCTTACATGTTTATATGCACTGAATCGGTTGGGAAGTGTGTCATCAAGCCTTTCTAACCTCTCGTGAGACAACCTCAACAACAGGTCCTTGATATCCTGGATACTGACACTGGGACGGGATTGACGTTCGAGTTCGATCCTCGCATGCTCTGTTAAAGACGGATTTCGGTATCTTGATGTCCACTGGAGCACTTCAACATCACGCAGAAAGTTTATAGCGACAAGTACCGTCTGTGAAGCAGCATTGTCCTGTTGATGATTGGACCACGATATAGCGGAGCGCAAGGCAACGTATGAGGTCGCAGGATGTCCGTTATATTTGCAGAGATCCCTCAATCACAACCAGCTAAGACCTGAAGCTACCCCATGACGCCAGCAGCATCATCGTTGTGTGCCCTTTTGAAGTCCAGAAATACCTTAATAAGAACGGTGAACTGCTTGTTTTATTAATTATTTGATTTCTACTGATAAACAAATCAAATGAGAAACGTGAAAAAATGGCGCTAAGTCTGTTACCAGCCTAACATTTTCACCAGGTAGTTGCCTACTGCACCGCCGAATTTTCCACCGAACTACGAATGCATTATGCTGCAGCTATGAACATTTTGGTACATCTGACCCCTCTTGACTCCACATCACGAAATGACGTTTACTAGAACTGCAGTGCTACGAATGCGCAGTGTTCATTACTGTTCTTAGAAGGTGTGTACTTATAATAAGTATAAGAATTATGTTTATCCTTCCACTACACTCACAATCACAAATTTTATTAGCAGCTCTGTACACGCCGTTATGTGACTGTCTCGTGTGTAACATGGCAAGTAAATCATATTTCAGCCACAGCCACTTTTGTGCTGTCGACCACTAGATCATAGGGTCTGAAAACTCCAATTGTAGTGTTAAAATGTCTAGTAAGGAATATGCTATCAAAAGTCTATAATATTCTTCTGTACCTGCGAACATTGTAACAGTTTAACCTCTAATATTGTGTAATTTAGTTATTAATTACGCTTAATATTTTCCATTGGATAAGATGTAACTTCAAAGTTGACAAACAATTCAGATGCACAACAGGCCATGGAGGTGGATTGTATCTTTGATTATAATGTTTCGTTATCTAAGAACTAGTGTCCCATCCACATACTACTCAGATGTTTAATTAAGATGGCCCAATAAGTCGAAAACTAGACTGAAGTGAACAGAAATCAGTAGAACAAAAACAGTGTACTTGTTATCCAACCTTTAATAAAATCAGTAATGAAATGAGACCATCAACGACCCTATCCACACCTAACCGAAAATGTGGGACAGTTGAAGGAAGCAGCAAAGATTCAGGTCCACTGTCAAAGGAAACACTGCTACCACGACTCTCACAGCGACGTTACACTTTAGAAGTCCAGTAACTTAGCCTTATTTTTTGCGTGTGCACTTTTAGCGAATTAAGAAATATCTCACTTTCTCGAGATCAAACACTGCTATTATTATCTGAATATCTTAGTATTTTCAGACATCCGTAACACATTATTAATTTCCTAGCACTAGCAGAAACGACTTCGGATACATTTTCTGGCACCGCCCGTATTTCGGAAATTCGAAGTTCAGTGTACTCGCGTGGACCTGGCATCACATAAAATTTTTATCTTACCTTTAAAATCGCTTGTATGTTACCTTTTTGATGTTTTGTTACAAATTTTCAGGCACAACAAATAATAACATCTAAGAGTTGTCTATCTAAAGCTAGGCATCAGGCATACTCGAAGAAAGTAATCGATATCGGAGTTTAACGTCCCATCGACTTCGAGGTCATTAGAGACGGAGTCCAAGTTCGAGATGTTACACGGATGGGGAAGGAAATCGGCTGTGCCATTTCGAAGGAACCATCCCGGCATTTGCCTGGAGCGATTTAGGGAAGTCATGGAAACCCTAAATGTGCATGGCCGAAAGCGGATTTGAACAGTCGTCCTCCCTTTTGCGAGTCCACTGCGTTAACCATTACGCTACCTCGATCGGTAGGCATACTACGGGTCTCAAAGTTGTATTAATATGCTGTACTGCCGTTGCGTTTGAGGTACCTTGCACGATTTAGATTCCAAATCTTCTCTAACCTGTTTTGCTTTTATAAATCTGGCACACTGACAGCAAGTAAACAGACTTGTTACTAGGCTCGACGTAGCTTGCCGAAAGAATTACGCTTCTGCATACAGCTAAGGTGGCAGGATATAGCAGCCAGACACAGTGAACAAATGTCACGTATCATCACCCATTTTATGCTACTTTCACATACACGGTATTTGAGCGTTTACTGCCTTGTATTCTTTATACAAATAGATTTGAAACAATACGTAAAGGCTACTGGTGTCATGCAGTGACATTAAGAATAAAGAAAATGAAGCTACCAGTCCAGAGGTGAAAATAAATGCAATTGAAAAATAATTATACCAGTTCTGAAGGTCTAACGTTTAATCAAAATAAACTGAACCCTATTTTAAATAAACGCTATTCAACAACAAAGAACAGATCCCCTATGGATGCCGAAATTGATGTGTCAGCCGCTAGGAGTAGAATTATTTATGCTAGGCAAGGAGAGAGATCATTTCACGCTATAGCGCTAAAATTAACATAAATAAAGGAAACGGACCACCCCAATAAGCTGACCGAAGAAATTTACAGGTATTTCAGATCACTAGTTTCGGCGCAATACTTACGCCATCTTCAAGACTTGTTTACCACAGAACAGTTTATATGGCTACAATAACTAAGTCTGATAAGCGAATTAATGTAATAATAAAGTACCACAAA
This sequence comes from Schistocerca serialis cubense, assembly GCF_023864345.2. Taxonomy (NCBI): domain Eukaryota; kingdom Metazoa; phylum Arthropoda; class Insecta; order Orthoptera; family Acrididae; genus Schistocerca; species Schistocerca serialis. The sequence continues at coordinate 153,189,961 of NC_064640.1, forward strand.
ATCACATAAACTATAAATGGACTAACAACAAGTAAACCGAGAGTGTGTACGTCAATTACATTTTTAGCCGTAACTAGTGTAGTTATTTTCGTATGTGAGAAAAGATGAAAGATTCAAAAGACAGCAGTTGGCTCACTTTAAAATTTTACCAGTAAAATATAACACAGTCTACAGCAGTATTAGATTTAACAAATGGGCAAAATATCAGACATGACTAAACTGAAAACATAACATTAATGTACAAAAACGTATGTAGAAGGTCATAAGAGTGATGTAGAGAATTGAGAGTGTGCTGGCGTATATGCGACTAATCATTCATGCAATACGTGCCGAGCATGGTAAGAGTGAAAGTGGCACCGGATTCACTTCTATACTCTGGTCCCCAATACCGATGTACCGTTGTTATGGACAACTTGGTATATTGGTACTACACTGACCATGTACTGTTCCTGGTACGTTGACCGTCACATTGTTTAACTGATTTTGCCTACGTTATTTTTATTAAATGAGGATGAGGTACATAAAGATGCAGTGGCGGTTCGTGAGTATACATTTTGGGTTTCACAAATTTTTAGCTTCAGATACATACGAGAGTGTGAAATAAACATCATATGCTGTATAACAGTTATTCTTATCATTATATTTATACCACTAGAGCCACTACCAATAATAATAATAATAATAATTATAAAAATGCCACAACTCGTCTGAAAAAGAAAGAGTCATTTTTGCGGAATCTTGTTGCTTTTTACATAATTAAGTACAGTTTAGGAAAAGAACGAAATAACGTTTAAGCTTTAGCTACTCTCCGTTTCGCATTTTTCTGTAAGTGGGAGTTTTCGTGCTCTTTTATTTTTTCGGACAAACGTACAAGTTCCCTAACACGTATATTACTTAACGTATTAACTTCGAGGCGGAAAATCAGACATTATTTCGTTGCACCATACAACAACTTACTCTTATCAAACACTTCTTTGTTAAATGTTCGCTTATAGTCACGCTAATTTGATTTCGTCATTTTCTCAGTCAACGGATCTGGTCTGGTATGCCCTTGTTCCTGTGCGGCTAACTTTTCCTGGTAATGTTCTTTACACTTAGAGCTTAAAACAGATTCAACAGAGTTAATATCGTCACTGCACACGAAAGCCGTTTCGTGTACATTAAACAATCAACTCTAAACACAAACTGCTAATTGTTGAAATGATAAAATTCTAATAATACTGTCTACCAACATGGTCAACTGACATGAATACAATGAGGCGCTGAGAACCATGAGGGCCAAAAGCACACCATCGTCGATCCCACATCTAAGTGAATATCAAAGAAACCAGTCAGACAGCTTTTCGTGAAAGTTCTTCATATATACTGGGTGGCCCAAAAAGGATGGTCGGATTTGAACTGCGTAGTACCATTGAAAGGTGAGGAGGGGGGACCACTGCCGGCCGTCTGCAAGTCGGCCATTACACCCAGTTTGCCACGAGATGGCGCAGTGGACGGTCGAGCATCGTGTTTTTGCTGTGGAACAGTTTTTCAGAAATGATGAATCGTTTATTACTGTGCAACGATTGTTTCGACAACGTTTTGGTGTAGCGCGTGATGGACCCATTCCAGATCGCAGATCCATATCACGTTGGGTGACTGCATTCCGGACAACAGGGTCTGTCAAAAGTGGTAAATCTACAGGGCGTACACGTACGGCAGTTACTCCACAGAACATTGATGATGTTAGAGCGTCAGTGCTGCAAAGCCCGCGTCGTTCCACTAGGCGTCGTGCTCAAACTTTAGGCCTCAGCCGTAGTTCGTTGCAGCGTATTTTAAGCCGTGAGTTACAGTTTCACCCATACAAAATTATGATCACGCAAAAGCTGTATGATCGTGATTTTGAGCAGCGAAGACGATTTTGTGAATCAATGCTTGACATTTTGTACTCTAATAATGATGTTGTGCTTCTTATGTCAGATGAAGCCCATTTCCATTTAGACGGCTATGTCAATAAACAAAACTGCAGGTATTGGGCAGCAGATAATCCCAGAGAATTGCACGAAAAGCCTCTTCATAGTGCTAAGGTAACAGTCTGGTGTGGAATTTCAAGATTGGGGATTGTTGGTCCTTATTTTTTTGAGGAGAACAACGCTACAGTCACAGTGAACTCGAAACGTTACGTTAACATGCTACGTAGCTTTTTGGTGCCGAAACTGCGAGAGTTACATGTACATCGAGATCGAATTTGGTTTCAACAGGACGGGGCCACGGCCCACACAGCCAATGACTCCATGTGTGTTTTAAGGCGGATGTTCCCCCACCACATCATCTCGCGTTTTGGAGATGTCGACTGGCCCGCGAGATCACCTGACCTCTCAGCCTGTGATTTTTTTCTTTGGGGATACCTAAAGTCAAAAGTCTACGTAAAGAAGCCCCGAAACTTAATTGATCTGAAGGCGACAATCAGTGCGGAAATTATGGCAATTCAAGAAGAAACAGTAGTGAAAGTGATGGAAAATTTCGAGGAAAGACTTGTGGAATGCATCACCGAGGATGGACACCATCTTCCGGAAGTCATTTTCCGTACATGATTTTTTGTGGTTAGTTCTTGTAATTGGGTGCCTGGGAGCATTTAGTTACGTAATTGAATAAAATTAATTTGTAAAACTGATGGAGTTATAGTTATTTAAAATGTGACCATTCTTTTTGGGCCACCCTGTACAATGTGGGCCTACAGCACAGATAAACCTGACCCACCATAAGACCAACATATATCAGAAGCATGAATAAATGCTACCGTCTCATAATCGATGATGATGTGTTTTATTTGTAATGTTTCCATAAGATGAGGTTCAACAGCTGAAAAATATTTTGTAAAATGCATTTTAACTGTCAGCTATTTATTTGTCTCATTAGTCATCTGTTGATTTTGGTTGTTAACCACCATCCAGGATGTAGGGTGCAACAGATTAGTTAATAGCATCCCATATTCCTTTGAAGCTGAACAATATCTAAATTATTCCGTGATTGTACAAACAATTTGTCTTAGAACACTGTCAGTAATATCTCATTCCAAACAGACAGACATCACAAGAGGAACTCTACTTTATGGTTCTCAGCGCCACAAATGGAGTACCGTATAGTAAAATCCAAAGCTTAACACACTCTATCTCATTCAGAATCCACCAAAATAGGTTTTTCTGTCAGTAAAACTGTATCATATAGTGGTGTCTGATCTAATGTTACTATATGGTGAGTGAACTGGCATATCTGAGGACTGTGCTATCGTCTAGCTCGATTTGTGCCAGGCGCACAAAAGTCTACTGCAGCGTGCTACCAGCTGGGGGCACTGACGTGAACTTGTAGTTGAGTGGCAGGGGTATCTGTGAACGCCATGAACCGTGCATATTGTTTATCCAATCCGTATGTATTTAGTCCGTAAGGCAATTACGTCACGCCAGTTGTGCATACGCAAAAGCTCTTTAAAACGTTTGCAACTGACGATGTGCTCACGACCCTGATGCCAAGCTTCACGAAGTCTAAAAGTGTAGCAATGTAGCATAGCGCGGAAGATTTAGTGTCATGTGCTTTAGATTACCGCATTTACATTACCTTTAACAGCGTTCAAAGAAAAATAACCAATAAAACCGAGAGGTGTCAAAAGTTAGGAAGTTCATGTGTTCTTGTGCTCTTACACAGCAGCCGCCACTGTGAAGATTTTTAGTTTTCTCACCTTTCCGAATTTGTGTTTATGACTTAGTGACAAAATAGTGCATATGACACTCGTTATTCCAGCATTCAGAATAATCCATGCGTTTTAGTTTTACCAGAGGTTTTTCATCAAGTTGTTACTTTTGTTTCAGCATCGTATTTACGTATGCTGATTTGCATTTGTACATGGCTTGCACTTACCCTGTACCGTTTTGGTTCCTTGCTGCTGCCTTTGGTATTTTACATCACTTTTATGACCTACATGCACTTATTATGCATTAATGTATATGTTTTCAGTTGGATAATGTCTGATATTTTGCCCCTTCGCTAAATCTAAAATTGCTGTAGACTGAATTTTACTGGTACAATTTTAAAGTAAGCCAAATTCTATGTTTTGAATGTTTCACCTTTCTTCTCACACGACAGTTGCTGGTAGTCCGGAATAATTTTCTTTGATAGTACGGCTGTGGTGGTTCATCTCCTTTATTTATTTCACTAGCCGCTGTTCCACGTCCGCAAAAACGATGGGCTTCCACAAAATTAACATGGGATCAGTGAAAGAAAAGAGCAGTACGCCTCTTAGTGCTCGTGCCGTTGTTATCGAAAATCTACGTGGCTTAAGAGGAACATTGTGAACTGAAGGGTTAATCAGAATTAATTTCATGTAGAGCAGCTGCAGGCAGGTGCGCGTGCAGCAGTGCGTGTCTTATACCTGCTGCTTAGTGGAGGTAACGGCGACGGCAGTGAAGCCCGGCAGATAATGTGCTGGCCCTTTGTATCGCGTGGCTGGTGCCTGCCTCAGCGCCCGAGGGCTCAGGTCCCATCAGCAGCGCTAATCTCACTGACACTGCCCCACACTGGATTCCCGCCGGGTCTGCGGTGACTCGCCACAGTGAGGCTGGTCCTATCAACGTGCCTCGTCCTCTTCGTTCGCTGGCACCGGTGGACTTAAGCCCACAGCGCGCCTTGTCACTGTCCCTAGCCATGCAAAGTCACTGGTGCTCACCGCATCGGGCAACTTCCATCAGTTACAGGAGCAATAGGCTTCCGAATAAGAGAATAAAACAATCAGTACGAAACAAAAAGGGCCTGTCTTTAATTTCCATAGCAGTTTCTTTCTTTTTGCATTACCAATCCAGTGCTCATATTCGTAGCGAGAATCCACCGTTTTTCACCATTCATCGAAAGAAAGTTGTCTCACTTCCGATAGCTGTAGTTATTGCAAAATGTTCAGTTCTTTGTCTACTCCTTCACGTTTCGTCTTGGTTGTATTTCACGGTAGGCAACTTCTGTTGTGGCTGAAACAGTGGCTCGCAATTCCTGTTACTGGGCACTGTAAAGCTTTAAACATATCCACTGGTGTCACATCTTCGTAATGAAAACTCAGTGAAAGCTTAATCCTGCTTCTAACGCCTAATCTTGGCTACCTACACATGAGAGACGTCAGAATAAAATTCACCATAAATCTAAAGGAGCTGGCGATGATTTCTTTGGCGGTTTCTCCTTTTATGTGCACAGAACAAAACATCTAAAACTCTCCATTCACTAGGTGGAATTAATCAACGTCTTCATTGTTAACTCATTTTGTAAGCACAACAGTACAATACTCCACAGATGTCTGGTTAATTATGGCACCTCACGTAGACTGCAGAAGAAATAGCAGTAGTACCACAATAAAAAGTTAATCAGATATTATTAAAGGAATGTTAATTCACTTCCTATTGTAGTACGTTCTTAATAATTCAGTCATACACGTTTCTCTGCTTCTATTTTTGAAACACTCGCAGTGGCGGTTTTTAGTTACCATTCTTGACATTTGCGAAGAATGTACTGTACATGTGTACTTAATTATCCTGTTCAGCCTAGGATATCCTTATGGCTGGTTGCTTTTAAATTTCCCTATATCAACCTTAACGTTTCATTGGGCAAAGGATTAAACTTTCAAAATTTAGCTCCACTTCTGATAAATAAAATATAGTTACTCCCAAGAGAAGTTGTACGAGCAAAACACATACAATATAAAAAGCACAGCCATAAAAAATATAGCTAAGAAACGAACAATAACTACTTCCTTACATCAGTAATATCTATATTTAGAAGTAAAATGCTATGTGGGTTCCCGTGTGCGGTAGCCTAATGTGTGAACAGATCCATATTATTTAAAATCATGCCCCAGTTCATGTCAAACAAATATTCGTCTAGTGAACACAATCCCTGGTATGGTGTCACACTGTCACACACTCCTCTACCTTTCCTTAAGCAGTTGTGTTTCATCCACCATGGTGGATTGTTCATTCAAAGTCTTTGCGTGACGTTTAAGTAATGTAGGCCGTAAATGTCACGAAACCACAAAAGAAGACGGAGATAACGGCATCAGATTGCTTCTAAAAGGAATGCCTTTTCAAGAAATCGGAGATATACTTGGCAGACTAGACCTACCAGTACAATTAAGGTTGTTATGTGCAAATTTAATCAGAACAACACTTACGAAAACGAATCACAAAGTGGACGTTCTGAAGTAGTGCATGAACTGCTGTGCGCATTACAGGTTTTTCGTAAGCTCTAAACCGAGAATGGTCTGTTAAGAACACGTTGAACACTAGGTTATACGAATGTATGTGAGCTATGTTTACTCCATAGTGAGTGGCCAATTCAGTCGTTTCCAAGCTTACAAAAGAGTGTAACGAATGATCTAACGAAAGAAACAGAGCGACACCGAAAGCTACATCAGTTTAAAATGACTTCTTCTGTCAAAGAACCGTATTAAAAGTTCAGTTTTCACCATTACACACAAGTAGAACCGTCGTAGTGAGTGAATATAAAAGTTATTCTAACATTAAGTTATTCATACATAATTACTGTCTTAAATAAACATGTTATACAATTACTCAAGTAAAACCTGAGTTCAATATTTATATTTATTTCAGCGGCAAGGCAATTTACTCATGATGGTCGTGATGGTGTTGGATGTACTCCTCTGTCTCCAAGCTAACAGAAAACCAGTTGTGAAGCGTTTTACAGTTTGATGTGCAACACGAGACAAACAAACAATTTTTGTATCTCCATATCAACTAATGGTACATATGCAATTAATACGGAAATACAGTACATATTCCGTCACGTATATAAGCTGACAACAGTCGTTCCTACATTGTCAGAACTAATTAATTCACTGTGACATACAAGTAACGAATCTCGCAGCAGAAAATGAATGGACCCATTTCCTGATGGCTAATTGCAAGCTAGAAAGTATATAATGTGATAATGCAAGGCGGTATCGGTAAGGTATGGAATCTAATCACTCCACGTATTAAATTATGGCACATATAACACGCAGAAGGAATGAAATATCGAATGAGTACTGAAAGGGGATGGTTTTGCTCAGCATATTACCTTGTTCCCTCGACAGTAAAGAATGTCTCAAGAGTAAATAGTGGAGACAGGCATGTGAGAAGCAACTTTTCACCATATTCCATACGTATTGCAATCATACGTCGTAAGGTTGTAGAACCTTACATATTGTTCTTTACATTCCATGAAAGATGGCTTTTGGTTCAAATGGCTCTGACCACTATGGGACTTAACTTCTGAGGTCATCAGTCCCCTAGAACTTAGAACTACTTAAACCTGACTAACCTAAGGACATCACACACATCCATGCCCGCGGCAGGATTCGAACCTGCGACTGTAGTGGTCGCGCGGTTCCAGACTGTAGCGCCTAGAACCGCTCGGCCACCCACAGATGGCTCTCTTGGTGCTGCATACGTATCCGAGATGGAGAGGAACGTTCTGATTGTAACTTATTACGAGTCGTGTAAATTTGTTCTCCTGTGTTCACTATTATTGGTTATTTTCTGTGGAAATGACGAACCTGCTTAAGTGCTTCTAGGACAGGTGAAGAAACTTTCCCTACGGCCGTTAATCTGGATTGTAGATTGCAGCAATGATTTATACACCTGCCTGCCTCGCATATCAATTGGCAACACACCACGCTATGCGGTCTTGAGTTTCTGAGATGAAAGGAAGGAAGGTTAGAGTTTAACCTCTCGTCGACAACGAAATCATTAGTGGCGGGGACAAGATCGGATTATGAAATCATGAGAAAGAACTTCAGCTGTTCCCTTTTGAAAGGAACAACTCCGGTATTGCACTAGAGTGATTTTAGGAAATCACGGAAAATCCAAATCTTTAAGGCTGTAAGGGGATTTGAAGCGTCATCCTCCGAAATGTGAGTCCAGTTTGATAACCACTATACAGCCTTGCTCGGTAGCGGTTTTAAAATGTGTAGTAATATTTAAGTCAGTGCATTATAAGCAGAATGTGCGTTCTTTTTTATATAATTAAATAATTTAAAGTCAGTGTGATTTCGATAAGTACGACTCGTACCAGACTGATGAAGTTCGGGGATGGACTCTTCATTATCAACGAATTTTTTTTTTAGATGCTTAATAGGCAGTTTCATCTTGGGCAACACTGAAGTATGAGAAATTTCATGTTGCTACGAGATTTGGATTCCAACATAAACCGCAAGCGCTCCTACAAATGTCGGTTCCCAGGTCACAGCAGTCTACGGCCTACAGTCTCTGCGACAACGTGTACAACAAAGCGCTTTAATAAAGATAAAGAATTGTGAAGTGAGAAATAATTTACTAACACGTGCATCGTAGCAATGTTATACGATGGAGAAGCTGTGACGCCGCCCAACGAGAACTGGGCGCAAAATGTCGGGTACTTTTGCACTGACGGTGGGGAAATCCGCCAATACGGCTGTTAAGGGGAGACAGGCGGCAGTAAAATTGGTCGTCTGAACGAGAGTCGTCAAATATCGGGCACGGTCCGGCCGAGGGGAAATATCTGCTGACCGCGCCGGGGTCGGACATGCTGCTGATACAGGCACTGCACCCTTCGAGGCGTCCCCTACCCTATCTCCGCGTTCTCCCTTTTCTTAACAAACTGTAAGCACCGCACTACATTTTATCAGGGAAGCGAACCCCACGTAGACTCTTTATTAGCAGCAGCAGGACGTTCCGACTTAACTAACGACGGCTCAGAACCGTAAAAATGCTAGTTTAGCCATCGCTGTTGTTAAGTTATAAATTAACTACAGGAATTCACGACGGATTATCATAATGCGCTGTACTACGTAGCTTTTAACTGAGATAATATCTTAGGAATCCTACAAGTGTTCTACACTGAAATAATTACAACATTTTAAAAAATTAACGTGGTTGTAAAGCGAATATCTATACATTAACGAGTCATAGAAACTAGACTGATTAGTCGGATCCTGCCAAAGAAAAATTCCGACCAGTACTTCGTGACCTATATTTAATACACTCCTTACACCTAAACCTCCAGATGTTAGACACTCAGATCGGTACCAAACATTGAGTGTCGATAGAATACGAACCGAAACACTGATTCAGCTCGTACTGTGTGCTGTCGTCCAGTAGAAGATGCGTAGATGGTAATTAAAAGTAACACCAAAAGTACGGAGTATTGGTAAATCATATCTGTCAGGTTGGAATGTGAAGCTGTCTAGTAGGTGCGTTGATAGAGCACAGATCGTCCTACCAAAGGTCACTAGTTTGAAAGCCACTGATGGCGACTTTCTTTTAGCAGATTACGCATGAAATTGTTGTATTGGAGAACACTTTTCCGCCACGGAAAAGGACGCTTCAGAGTTTGTAGCAGTGCTCTTATGGCAGTCTGCTTTCGCTTCGTTAGCTGAAAGTGGCGGACGTATAGAGTACGTTTGTATAGATAGCTGTGATGTCATATATTCAAATGTACGCTCTAGGTTTCCTACTTTCAACTAACGAAGCGAAAGCAGACTGCCAAAAGAACACTGCTACAAACTACAAAACATCCTTTTACATGGTAGAAAAATGTCCTCTCATATAATAATTCGGAGGAAGGCCACAGCAAACTACCTTCATTAAGACATTGCCTAGTATATTGGTTCGGGTCTTCGACATCGTTCCCCTACGCTCTGTCAAGAAGCATGGGACTTCATTTCCATTTCCATATAACAATTTCACGCGTAATCTGTTAAAAATAATATCACCATCAGTGAGTTTCGACCTCGGGACTTTTAGTACGGTATTGCGACACTCTACCAACTCACCTACCACTGATATTCACATTATGTCCTCACAGACTTGATTTGCCTGTACTCCATAGTTCTGATGTTACTGTTAATTACCGTTGACGCATCTTCTACTGGACGACAGCACACAGCACAACGAAAATCGGTGCTTTGGTTGATATTCTATCGACACACAACTTTTGGCAGCGGTCTGAGTGTTTGACATGTGGAGGTTTGGGTGTTAGGCGCAGGTGACACTACTCTGCGATATCTGCTAAAGGTTTTGGTTTGTAATCCTAAATGTAACTATGTTTGAACCAAGGCACGGGAAATTAGAGTGTTTGGTAGCAGTAGTATAAGAATCGTAAATAAGACGGTGGCTGTGATGAACCGTTTCTGATCTCTTATCTCGAGAAACGTCGACTGATTTTTTACGATAGCCCTTTGGTTGTAGGAATAACAGCGGAAACGTTTTTCTCTTATTCTTTTGGTATTTATTTTGACATGATTTTAAATATATTAGTCGTAAATTCGTTAATGTTTTGCCAGCAATATCAGCTTCCGTATACTTCATCAGATAGACATTCATTTCTAATTTCCTGTAGGAAAAAGCAGTCCAGATTGGAGAGACAGCAGACGCATTACTGACGCGTTTCGCCTTTTTGAGTTATGCTCAAAATCTGTTTAGGACCTGTGAGTAACGCATTAGTCATAAGTAGCGAAAAATTTTGTTGTGCACCTTCGGTGAAGCTGTGCTATGATAGGGCCACACATCTGATATCAGGTTTGATGCACCATGGCCGTAAAATGAGAGAATTTATCCAATTTTCAATTGGACCTTCGCAACACGCACTCCGATAAAATAGTTCCGACTAATATTTATCGAGCTTTGCTGATCATGGTCAGTCTGGTTATAAATCGATAGAGGACCGTAGTAGTTGTAAGTGTTCGAACCGGCCGGCCGCGGTGGGCGTGCGGTTCTAGGCGCATCAGTCCGGAACCGCGAGACTGCTACGGTCGCAGGTTCGAATCCTGCCTCGGGCATGGATGTGTGTGATGTCCTTAGGTTAGTTAGGTTTAAGTAGTTTTAAGTTCTAGGGGACTGATGACCTCTGGTGTTAAGACCCGTAGTGCTCAGAGCCATTCGAACCATTTGTTCGAGTCGGTACTGTTTTGTCTCCACTCGCTGCTAATGTTTCAAATGTAAACCTTCTTCAGCGTTTCAGAGGCCGCTAAAGAACCTAGGGAAACCTTGTTGCAATGTCGGGCTTGTTCCTATCAAACTATGTGAAGAAGTACTTCTGATCATATCGGGGAAGTAATCGAGAGCTCGTCGAGGGAAGTTTTTTGAAAGTAGAGTGCAGTGAGGTGCATAACGAACAAAGACGACGAAAGCATTTTCCGGGAACTGATTTGTATCAATAAGTAACATTATTAAAAACTAACATATACAAATGTGTGGGTGGCTCATTTCTTTACAGACATTACACAAACCGAAAATATACCACATGAATTTAAACGCACAAAGGTAATCATTACAGCAAAACCTGGCAAACCAGCTCAAAGCCCTAATAGCTACTGAGCAATAGCTCTTCTATCTGTGGCCTGCAAGCCACTGGAAAAGCTTATCTATAACAGAATCAGTGCAGGATTATTGCAATCCCGGTCACACAACCAGGTTTCATGCCGTAACGATGTTGCACAGATCAAGTTCTGTCACTCACAACCTACTTCGAGGCAGGGTTTCAAAGAAAACTTAAAACCATAGCTGCATTCATTGGCTTATCATCGGCCTATGTAACAATGTGGGCAGAAGGAGTGATATACAAACTTCTTTACACAATTCCTTCCTAACCACTCTCTAGCCTAATCGATAAATGCTAAACGACCGACTGTTGAAGGTAGTCACGAGATCCAACATCAGATTCCAACGACAAAAAAATGGTTTGCCGCCGAATGAAAAGTTACCCAATATTAGGAAAATTCTACACTTACTCACAATAAACCACCTGGAAATAACCTTTGATAAAACTCTACCTTTCTGTGAGTACTTCACAAAAACAGCAGAATAGCGGGAAACAAGAAACTGCACCACACAGAAGCTATGTGGTAGCATCAGCATCAGCTCTTGTGCTCTGGGTCTTGTCTTCTCAACCGCTTTTTCTTATGCCCCATTTTGGCTTTACGGCTTATATGCACAAAATATAGCTGTGCAACTAAATAACTGCGTGAGAAAGATGGCTGGAGTTATAAAATCAACAGCTACGGAATGTCTGCCAGTATTTAACCTAATTTCAGCCCTTCAACTATGGTGCATAAATGCTCTCATGGGTTAGTACTAAAATATCACAGATGATAAAATCTAGCAATCCATCAAGATATCGATGACGCAAACCGTAACCAAATCCACTCTTCATGACCATCAACAATGTCAGGAAAGGTCGCTGTGAAAGACGAGCTCAACCCTACTAATGAATGAACTCAAGAATGAATTGAACAACAAGATAATAATCTGGCGTATAATGATGATTATCTCACATTATCAGCTGTAGGCGATCTCCGAATTTATACATGGCTGTTCTTCTTATTGCAGAAGTTTTTTCGCCCAGACCGCACAAAAATTCACAACGATTACTAGTTTTGGCGAAATTATATCGCCGTCGTCAGATCATTTGTATAGAAAAATTTTTATACGGCGAATCCATTTCGGCGACTGTCTAATTAATGTGAACAGTCTATGAAGTGGACTGGTCCTGTAAAAAGCTATTTCCATGCAAGTGATCTGAAGAAGGCGACTTAATATCGTCGCAATCATTACTCGTTGTGTACTGCTTTGCGATCTGGGTGAATAAATCTTTGTAATAAGAACAACAACCGTGTTTTAGTATGCTGCGTATCGCCCAAAAACCACCCTGATTTCACTTGCCACGTAAAACATGGTCAGTGTCAAACAAAAGTAGAGCCCAGCGTGGCAGATTCAAATTTTTTACATAAATGTGGACTGAAATCTTCGCCATTTTGTGACTGTGGAGAACCACAGACCATCAGACACTTCGCAGAAAAATGACTGAGAAAACCGTACGATAGTAGACTGTAAGACTTCCTGCTGCGACTCCAACGACGATAGATTGCTTAGGACGGTTTATAAGAATTCATGTTGCAAATATTGTGCTCTAGACGGAATGTATTTCTTTTCCAATGTGTCGAAAAGCCATACGATAAATAAATGAATAGTTGTTTGTTTTCCGCATACACCTTTGAATAGTGTTTATAATGGGTTTCTTTTTTCACCTGCTGTATTTCGTTAGTACATCGTAGTTCCTCTGCGTAAACCAGAGCTTGTATCGGTTTTCTACTTGAAAAGCTAGAATTTAGCTCTCATTGTAGACCTAACAAATGGTAATCTCTCTCCTTTAGTATTGTGTTCCTAACTAAATGAACTTTGTCCGAACAGTCCTCGGAAGGTCAAACCGTACCAAATGATTGTCGTGTCATCCTCAGCTCATAGGCTGTCACTGGAGGAAAATTTGGTCAGCACTCCGCTCCTCCGGCCGTTGTCAGTTTAAGAAACGGGAGCCGCTACTTCTCAGTCAAGGAGCTCCTCAATTTGCCACACAGGGGCTGAGTGCGCCCCACTTGCCAAAAGCACTCGACAGACCCAGACATTCATCCATCTAAGAGTTCGAAGTTAACTGAAACTTGTAGCATAACGCGGCAGTTCTGCAGACTTGAGATGGTGATTGGAGAAAGCTGAGAGATTTGTCTTCATTCATACAGCACACCAAAAAGAGCTTTCGTGCTCCTAAGTGCTTCTTTGCTAACCCCCATTACCTTCGCTCCCCAGGCGCTCTGGTGCGGCCACATGTGACGACACTTTAACAGCAGCAGTGAGTTGAAAGATTTGTGAACATACCGTGTAGTTACTCTATTCAGCTATCAGAATGTCTCGTTTCTATACAATCATTATTCTAAATATTATTCTTTCAGGTATATAATGTTAGAGAATTTCTTTTTTTCCTTTTAATGCTTAAAGGACCAAACTGCTAAGGTCATCGGTCCCTAGACTTACACTACTTAAACTAACTTACGCTACGAACAACTCGCACACCCATGCCCGAGGGAGGACTCGAACCTCCGGCGAGAGGGGTCGCGCAATCCGTGACATTGCGCCTCAAACTGTGCGGCCACTCCGCGCGGTTGCTGTTAGGGAGTGTCATTTTAAATATCCGGGAGTATATATAACGAAATCTCTGTAAGAACACTTTGTTCTGATACGAATTGCCGCCACGATAGCTACTGGAACAGTGTGGTCATGCTTTTGTAAATTGATCTCCAGAGTAAATGCATTGTAACTTTCAGTCGTCCCTGTAATGTTAGTTCCCTTTGTCACTCTAAGATTTCATTCGAGTTGTGTCATGTTAAAGACCTGATCCGTTGTTCAGTGGCTTTCCATGACGTATTCAATGGGCTGTAAGCCATATGCGTGTCCAGCAAATTTCGGCTAATCAGCTCGTCATGCACGACACTCAGATCAGATACTTCCTATAAAACCAAGGGTGGCAAACATGTTATTATTTACAGTCACAGTACTATGTCTGGCAAAAGCACCGCTTTCCCTGATGCTTTTGCCAATATGGAAAAAATCTAGTAGCATTCATTGTCTCCATGATGACCCCACATACAACGAAAAACATTAATAAATTTGTATATTCCTGTAAATTAGAATAGTTTAGAAAAAGGCAATCAGGACCGATAATTCGCTATAAAACTATGCGCTTTATGCCTTCAGTTGCAATTAAAGTTAACACAGACTGTATTCTGATGCGTTGTTGATTATCTGGCCAGTGACCTTGTTCTCCGCCTTGGTTTGTGTCTCGTGATCGGAAGTTACTTCATGCTGATTGCTTATGGGCGAGAAAGTGTCACTGAGATATTGTACGTCCCATGTGTGCACTTGTTGGCGCTGCCGGCAGTTGGCTCTCAGTGGATAAGTTGGGAAGATATGCAGAGGCTATATGATACATGCATTTACTTTTTTAATGAAGTGCATTTCTCTCCCATTTTCTAATATCTAAGATGTGTTGGGACAAATTGTTTACAGTGTGCTTCCTAGCAATGCATAGAGAAATTATGCTTCATGAGTGTTGCCATGGTGCATTCGTTAATCTTGCAAACACCCTTTTTAATACAGTGTGGAACTGGTTATCGTTAAAATTGACTGACTGCCTGCGACAATCTGTAGCACTAATGTTAATACGCAGCTGTAAAATACTCATGATTACCTATCATGTTCGTTCTAATCTATAATTATTATTTATCAGGTCCATAACATGTTGCAGATTATTGTGGTGTGCTATGTACTAAATATCGGATTTGTTTGAAAGCCTGAGACACCTAGCAGGTTGGATTAATAGATGTGGTGCATAATTAACGCGAGAACTATGTTGCAGCTCTTCCATAGATGCCTATTTTACTGCGTAGATGGGAAAACAGTCCGGTGGTTACATATACATATTTCCTGACCGAATCGTGAATCTGATAGATACTTGCTACTACCACACATATGTCACAGATTCTTGTGTTATTTTATGTTGGCTTCAACTCCACGTCGCTGTTTCCGTTTGAGTTCCTCACGTTATTATGACGTCTCTCTGTCTCTGTCTCTCTCTCTCTCTCTCTCTCTCTCTCTCACTCTCTAACTCGTTAGGAAGAATACATATTCCGCAAGCCACCATATGGTGCTTTGTGCCATTCACAACAATGGAGCACTGAACGAAAACGACTATCTGTATGCTTCTATGCGAGTCAAAATTTCTCTTATTTTGTGCGAAATGTATGTTGACTACGATTGTAAGTTCAGATTTCTGTTTTCCCGAAAGGTTGATCAAACGTACTGGTAATAAATCTAGAATTACGTTATTGGTTTTTGAAGATCGTCTATAAAGTTAGTGCTCTACGTGCCGCAATCAGAGATTTACAGGCAGGGACACGGAGGGGTAGGGAAACTGCCTGTTACTTCAAACGAAAGCGGGCAAGGTTTTTTCATTGGTCAAGTATGTTAGGACGTTTTGCAACCATTTCTGGGACCCAATAAATGTGTTACGTTCAAAGGATAAATCCTGTAGGTTGCATATAGGGGAGTGTCGTTACTACCAACAGCTCAACTTTAAACATCTAACCGAGACACAGACAAGCTGAGTATCTCAGAGAGATGGGAGCATCTCAAATAGCGCTCCGTCACGGCAACTGGAATGTTTTACCGAGAACGTCAGAAGCACTAGTGGTTATGTGGCGACTAGTTCTATGTGCATATTTTCGCATGTTAAGGGAGAGTCAGTAAAATTGTTGTTACTAACAGAGTGATGAGATCTTCGTCACCGTACGCTCACATAGTGTACATACAGGAGTGTTATTTCTTAAACAAGGCATGGTGGAAATCGCAGTATTTTATTAAACTATTGAGCTACCGTATTTAATACACCTATCTGTTGTAAGTGCACATACTCGGATTTTTAACGTCAGATACCTCATATGCTGCTTAGGCTGTACTTGAACAGTGTCGTCTGAGTCGTCTGGGCTTATCGACAGATGGCAAAGGCGCTGGGTTCTTGGAGAGTCAATGACTTCGGATATACAAATAGTTCCATCCTGGTCCACTGTGGCTATTACTCGGTCTCATTTCGGTGACGGTTGTGTTGTGTTGATTGTCTTCTTACTCTTTTTTATCCCGCCTGGGAGCACAAGCTGACTGATGTAGCCACGCAGTTTCTCTAATAGTAAAAGCAGAATGGCTGGCAGAGCCTGTTTCTTATTGATACAAAGACAAAGGGGCTATGTGAGGGGAGTGCTTGGTGCTTATGTGCAAAGCTACCCACATATTTTAGCAGGTTTATCAGGACCCGTCTGCTGATATTCACGTATGTGGAGTAGCCCTCCCTGAGTACTTGCTTTTGTACCAATGCCTTTTCAATAACCAACCAGGTCAGTGGCATCGGAGACGATTACACATAAATTGTTAATGTACAGAAAATGTCCCTGCAACTCCTGGGCGGTTGGCCAGCGTAGCGTTGGCTGTCCTGTGTTGGTCGCAGCCAGACTTGTAGTTCTATGCACTTTTGCACTCGAAGTGCTGCATATTCTACAGGGAGCTCCCTTACTTTGTTCGACCGGTAGCAGCTCTTGCGGCTGGCACATATCGCATTTGCACGCATCCTGGAAACAGGTAAACCTCAGAATATTGCTCGACTAAATTTCGGGCGTGCAGCTGCATAAATTCCACTTCTTCTTCTGATATATCGGCTGTGTATCGCTCAGCCATCTTCACAGTGAGCCGAATGACTGACGCTCCAGCATTCGCTCCGTCCTTTTAAACTAGCAGACAACGCCACTGCGCATGCGGCCACAGATACACAAGGCGCCTGAGACGTTGACAGTGACAAAAAGTTTCAATATATACACGAATTAGATTTGTGGCTGTGCAGTCGATCCACGCTGGGATATCGATGTATCACTGGCAGAGGTACTATGGCGAAGTGCTTGTAAATATGTTACAGTAAGTGTCAGATTCCATGATTTATCCAGGCTGAAGCTGCTGTCTCTATTAATTAGATTCATCGTTAACTGAATTTCTGTTGCTTCTATCACTACTGAGGCCAAGAAACACGAAGTCGAGGGTAAAACTTGGAAATTTTCGTACACTATAGAGTCCCTTGTGACAATACAGTGCTCCGCCGCCATCGATATATTAGGTTGTATGAGCCAGGTGTACCTGCTGTGTTTTGTGCAACTTTTATGGACTGTACGTGTCGTCTGCCGCATGAAATACCACACTCACAGGAGATTTTCTGAACCTCAGGCTTCTGAACCGCCAAATAAACTTTAATGGAACCCAGGAGTGATGCTGTCTGTGGCGGAGAGCGAAAAATCACTTTTACTTCATATTTGCTGAGGATCTGTCCTGTTTTTTACAATAGGCTTCCCACATGAGGAAGGAAAGCCATGGATTTGAAAACTTTTCATACCCTCTTCTGCATTTCTTCTGCCTACCATCGGTTTAATTCGTTCTGCCTTAGGTATCTAGAGTGGAGGATAACCATTGGCTTCAGGAACTGTATTCAAATGTAGATGCTTGGCCTCCAGATCGCTCTCGACAGAAAGGATGTGCTGTGTATATGAGAGTTCTGAGAACACTCTTGGTCTGGGAAGGATAATGGTAGCTATTTGCACGTAAATATAAGTCCGTATGCATTGGTTTCCAATACGTTGTATGCCCTAAAGTGTCATCATCTTTGCCTCATACCAAAACAACCAGAATTCATGCATGTGTTATACCTCTTTGCCATCGATTAAAGCCTTTGGCGCCTTGTGTATCTGTGGCCGCATGCGGAGCGACGTGGTCCGCGAGTTAGAAAGTACGGAGAGCGTGCTGCAGCGCCACCAACAGTCGCCGGCCACAGCGGGGTGACTTTCACCTGTTTCTCCACGACGAGGCGATTGACATCTGCTTCGTCTGCTGAACTCACCTCGAGATACGAGTCTACATGTGTGTGGTCATCTTTAGCTGCTACCGTAGACACAGGCTGACTGCAGGTGGCAGGCAGGTCCGCCGTTTGTGTTAGGACGTCACTACGCCACAACCAGGTCCACTTGTCACGGCTGGACTTCCTAGAGGCGACAGGCGGGGTGGTCAACATATCGGCCGGTAAGATCACCTTCATTGCTGCTTACTGGCTGCCCAGAAAGCTACTGCAGGAGGCTGACTTCGATGCACTGCTGGCTATAGAGGAGACGGGGGTCTTTTCATTGTCGGCCACTTCATTGCGAAGAGCACGCAGTGAATTTCTCGCCTCGCTAACATGAGCGGGTGTCGGCACCTCCACACGGTGCAGAGGCATGGCTCCATCATTTTGCGGCCATTTAACCTCACTATCTACCCCACCAGGGGCCAGCTGGATGTGCTCCAAAATGGGCATCAAGCTGTACACATCAGTCTCCATTGCCACTGCCATGCCCTCCGACCACCTCCCGGTGATCTTTGATGTGGACGTGGTTAGCGCAGCAGTGCCTCCTGGGCGCCCATCCTACTGGTAGTTGGACGTCGAATGTTATTGGGTGGAAATTCTCGGCCTGGTTACTGACACACCAGCCCCAGACGTGGAGGGAGTTGACGTTGCTCTCGCCTCCATCACCAGAGGCTACTTCAAGCCCAACTGCCACGGCACTGCTCCTGCTGATTGTCTCCTTATCTCCTGGTGGAAATCCGGGGGAAAAACGGACTGTTCCGAGAGTGGCAGCTCACTTACCAGCCAGCTTCCAAGAACCGACTCAACAGGATGCGCAGGGAGACCAAGTTTGCAGTCGAGGAACATCACAACAGGGCAAGGGCTCACCGAGTCTCTTCTCTTGATCCTGAGGACAAGAGCGCTTGGAACATCGTCCGAAGCCTACTGAGACTCTAGTAGCGCATTCCGCCGCTGCAGGACGACAAGAATGTCGTCTGTGACCCAGACGAGAAGGCCAGTGTAGTTGCTGACGCTACTGCGACCAATTTTACCCCGGTAGCCGATGTTGTCCATGACGACCACATTTGGCTTGTCAGCGAACTGCTGCCTACCATCCTGGCCATCCGCAATGAGGGAAATGTCATCCCTCTAGTCTCCAAAGAGGAAGTTGCAGTGCAGCTTCAAAAAAATGGCTCTGAGCACTATGGGACTTAACATCTATGGTCATCAGTCCCCTAGAACTTAGAACTACTTAAACCTAACCAACCTAAGGACAGCACAGAACACCCAGTCATCACGAGGCAGAGAAAATCCCTGACCCCGCCGGGAATCGAACCCGGGACCCCGTGCTCCGGAAGCGAGAACGCCACCGCGAGACCACGAGCTGCGGACAGTACACCTTCAAGCCCTGGACACCAGACAGGCAGGGGGCGGTGATGGGATCACCAGCCTTCTCCTTAAGAACCTGCTACCGGGGGCCATTGATATGTGTCCCACATCTGTAACCAGATTCTTCGTTTGGGATCCTACACTTCCACATGGAAAAATGCGAAAGTGGTCAACATCCCGAAGGCCAGCAAGAGCTCTCAGGTGGCACTGAATTACCTTTCCATTAGTCTCCTCCTGTCCCTCTCGAAGGTCTTTGAAAGGCTCTACCTGTGGTTCCTAGAGGCACATGTCCAGGAGTAATGCTTCTTGCCTTACGAGCCGTTTGGCTGCAGAAGTGGCCTTGCCACCTCTCGCTAACTGCTACGCCTGGTAGAACCTGCTAGGAGGGCAATGGAGCCGTAGAAGTGCTTTGGGGTGGTGATCCTGGAAATGTCTAGGACCTTTGTATGGCATAATTGCCTCATGTACAAGCTCTTTGTGCATGGAATTCTTGCTTGACATAAAGTCCTTCCGCAGTCCTACCTTTCTGGCAGGATGCTCCATGTACTGCTGGCAAAGCTATTTCTTCAGGACGCAGAGCTACACTGCCACAATATCGCCGACAGAAACATCTGTGGAGACGCCTCATGCAAATAAATTATCTGAAGAATATGATCAAGATATCTGAAGAAACAGGTGAATTAGTCGGTGCAATAGGGACAAGGAGGCAGCCCACTCCCATTAGAGTTATTGAAGAAGTTGCTCTACCTATAGTCAGCCGTGCAGCACATCCCTCAAATTCTGCAACCAGTGCTCGAGATGTATCATGGGAACTGTATTGCCCTTACTCAACATTTAAAAAGACTTTTCGGTGCATTTTACTCTTGCGTCCCTACAAGATTCAGAATAAGCACCAAATGAAACCACAAGATAGGCTAAAACGACTTGACTTTGCCTTTCGTCTTTTGATACGTATGGAAATGGATGATACATGGCTGGGGAATATTCTTTGGATGGTTGAGCCACATTTTACTCTTCACAGGGCAGTGAATGCAAAGAACTTTGTCAAATGGGTTTCTGTTCCTCCACTTGTTGAGCAGTAACATCAGCTGCTCTCAGCCCCTGTGACTGGATAGTGTGGTTTCTCAAGCTCCTTCATTCTCGGTCCGTTTTTCTTCTAGGAGATGACACTTCGCTAGCCTCTTTGATGTACAGTGACAGCTGCACGTTATTAAGAACTTGTGCAACAACTAATTCCTGATTTGCAAGAACGCAACTGTCTCCTCACCAATATTTTCAGTCAGTATGAGGTGACACCACAGGGCCGGCCGAAGTGGCCGTGCGGTTAAAGGCACTGCAGTCTGGAACCGCAAGACCGCTACGGTCGCAGGTTCGAATCCTGCCTCGGGCATGGATGCTTGTGATGTCCTTAGGTTAGTTAGGTTTAACTAGTAGCATGTTGCTGAGTCAGGAAACCATACTGAACATATATTGTAACTTGTAAACATATACTAATAATCGTGCCAGAACGACCGTTGTCATGTGTTTGATCGTTACCCCACTTCTTCTGCATCCTCACCACAATCTGACTGTTTACAGCGCCGTATCTTCCCCTGGTGGCAGGAAGTGGAACTACACTAACACTAAAAAGTCGCAACACCAAAAAGGAGTTGTGCGACATAAACGAGAGTTGGTAGGTGTCTTTTTACATCTGAAAGATAACGTCTATTCACATTTTGTGCCAGTTGCATTCTGAGAATGCAAATAATGTTGGCTTCAAATACACGCTGTAGCTGACGTGAGCGTTAGATACGTTTGAGACTGGACATTGTGAGTTAATGTTAGTCTAGAGTATAGACTGTCTTTAAGTCGACGAAGACGCCATTACTGACACCTCAGTGAGGAGGAGCAAAATAGTGTTTGACGTCGTGCCGATAACGAGGTCATTAAAGACGGAGCACAAGGAAGAATGAAGAAGGAAAGAGCGGTTCTAGGCGCTTCAGGCCGGAACCGCGCTTCTGCTACGGTCGCAGGTTCGATTCCTGCCTCGGTCATGGATGTGTGTGATGTCCTTAGGTTAGTTAGGTTTAAGTAGTTCTAAGTCTAGGGGACTGATGGCCTGATATGTTAAGTCCCATAGTGCTTAGAGCCATTTTGGGAAGGAAATTAGCTGGGCCCTTTCAAAGGTACCATCATGGCCTTGAGTGATGTAGGGAAATCACGGTAAATAAAAAAACACGTGTTTGAACCGTCGTTTTCCCAAGTGCGAGTCCAGTGTGCTAACCACTGCGCCACCTCGGTCGGTACCTCACTGAGTTTGAAGAAGGTCGCTATAAGATCTAGGAGAAGCTGGATGTTCGTTCTCCTATACTGCAGGAAGACTTTGCAGCAATGTAGCGACTGCTGGCAACGATGGTCAGAGGAACGTATGGTTCCAAGAAGACTGAGCCCCGGGCGGCCACATGGCGTCGTTCTCTGTAGCGTCGTACTACATCAGCAAATCTGCAGCAGCAGTTTGAGCAGAATTTCGCACCACAGTGACACAACGAACTGTTATGAATCGGTTACTTCACTAACAGCTTCGAGGCAGACGCCCTGTAGCGTGCATTGGATTGAAACTGAACCACCACCGTTCTCGAGTTCAGTGGTGTCAAGCGCAAACTCAGTAGAGAGCAGGCTGAAGGTCTGCTGTGTCTTCTGATGAAAGTTGGTTCTGCCGCCGTGTCACTGACGGCCTTGTGTTGACTAGCAGGTGGTCAGTTCAGGGCCTGCACCTAACCTGTCTGAGAGTTAGACATCCTGACCTACAGCTCATGTTATGGCCAGGGATGCGATTTCTGCACTCTCATGGTTATCTCACGCACCGTGACTGCAAGTCTGTAGGTCAGTCTAATTGTTCGATCTGTCGTGCTGCCGTTCATGAACACTACACTAGGGAGAGTTTTCCAACAGGATAAAGCTCTCCCACGTATCGATGTTGTAGCCCAATAAGCTTACAGAGTGTCGACATATTGTCTTGGCCTGTTCGATCACCAGGTCTGTCTCCAATGGATCACATATGGGACTTTATCAGACAACAACTCCATCGTCGTCCACAAACATCATTAACCGTCCCTGTATTGACCGAGGAAGTGCAACAGTCATGGAACTCCATCCAACAAACTGACATCTAGCAACTGCGTTTGCGTGGTTGAATTCAACAATCTTGTGGCAGCACCGATTAATAATGTACAAGCATTAGACGTCTGTAATGGCTTATCTCGTATTTACATTAATCTGTGATCCTGAAATGTTAATCACTTAAATATGCTACCTACACAAATGTATTCCGGATATTTCATTACTCTACATTAATTTTCTTTTGGTGTGGCGATTTTTAGCAGTCAATGTATTTTTTTCCACGCCGGTGGAGCTTTTCCTTGGCTGACGCCACCGCACGTTGCTCCAGCTGCTGCACCCACAACAGCGCACGTCGCCCCCCACGCTCCGCACGTATCGCTTTGCTCCTAATGATTCTATACTTTTCATACTTTTTGTTCGTACCAAGCGCTGGGTGAGAGGAAGGATTCTTCGAAATTTGAGCGCTTGCATGTATTTAATTCTAAGTCCTGCTGGGTTGCTACGCCGCCATCATAATCACATTCGTGCTTGTCGATTACGAGATTCTTCCACAGATTTTCTGTCCCCGGCTTCGCATCCTACCGGGATACTGCGGCCAGCGAGCCCGGCCCCGGGTGCCTCTTCGGCACCCGTCGCCTTCGCCGTCGCAGCAGCTGAACTTCCCGGCGCTCGTCCCGACGGCTGCCTTGGACCCGGCGCTGCAACAGTCGTCGTCGCCGTCATTGCCGCCGCCGTCGTCATCGGCGCCCTCTTCGTTTTTCGTTGGACCGGCTCAGGAAGAGTGTGGATGCCCTTTCTGGGGTTTTCCGACCGACGTTCCCTTCGGAGCGCAGGACATGTCGAGGCTCGGCCATCGGCTCGGCGCGCTCTCAGTTGTGACTCCCGGCTCCCCACGCCACCCTGTTGCCTGCCTTCCTCCCGTTTCTGGAAGTTGAAGCAGGGGTGGGGGGGAGGAATGTGCAATCCTAAAGCATCGACTGCACCCCGACCGGCGCAGTGCCCCGAAAAGGCATCAAGAAGCCGCTGACCCGCGCACCTATGAAAAGAGCGGGCAACGCCACACGCCCAAAAAGACAGAGTTTAGCCCCCCCTGTCAACACCGATTTAACCAGCTGCCCATGGCTGGTAGGCCCCATTTCTGTCGCAGACATCGAGAGCATCAGTACTGTGTAATACAATGACGATATTTAGCATGCCCTCTGCGAGTAGTTTCGTGTCTGAAGTAATTGTAAGTAGGAGGCATATGAAGCCACTTTATAAAAGGAAGTTATGTTTCTTATCTTTTTAGAAATAAAGTGTTCTATTAATATACAACTCTTATGTACAGATCAATTTGGATTTCAGCCACCAGCCATCGCATCTTCTCTCCTTCCTTTTTCGTCTCGATGCTGACTCCCACAGCAGCCGACATGACAACTTCATCTCTACAGGAATATGTGGTCCATGCAGACACTATTGTCGATTCATATGATGTGGTTGTGGATATTTTGCAATGCTGGTAACGTTGTGCAGATCTCCAAATTTGTAGAACAAATTATATAAATGGTTCATCATCTGGCTCTCACAAGTTACTGAGGGACTATCACTACCATCACAACAGAAATCCTTTAGTGATGAAACTCTGAAAGATACGGAAGGAACATGTAATAGCAATGTATAAAGAATAAGTTACACTATTTGTTTCCGTATCTGAGTGCTCAGTACTGTTGATTACCAAGTGATGGACCAGGGCTTGTTTCCAACTACTGCCAGGCATTTTTCCTTGATGGGATAGCAGTGTGCTAACCACAGACCATGGGATGGGAATGTTCATGGTAGTTGACAAAAATATTGTCCCTATTGAGCTCGAGGTTGATTGTAACAGTTAGCCAATCTGGTCACACATAACAGGTCTAGGTGGAACCAAGTCTATTTTTAGATGTTTTTACTGGCGACCTGTTTTCGATATGACAGTTCTAGGCTCAGTCAAAGACGTGTTCTAATAATTTACAACTCTTGTGTACAGAGTAAATACTGTGTAAATACCCAGGTCATCCAGTAATCATTGGAAGTGACCAAACATGTATAGACTGGAATATATGTAGATTCATTGCAGGTGTACAGACAAACAATCATGTGAAGTACTTTTGAACACATTTCCGAAACCAGTCTTGAGCAAATAGTTCGCTAGGCCACACACAATGGAAATATCTTTGACCTTGTAGTAGGTTTTCAGAAAGTAATCTTGTTGATTCATTTCGAAATGTTGGTGATGCTTAGCAAAAAAATATTCAGAAAAAAAGTTGGATATATTAGGATGAATGATGTTAGTCAGTTAATTGATAGGTTAACAGTAATTCATGCACAAGAATTACCTGGGCAAAACAGTTATTATTATGAAAAAGTTGGAACAATACAAACGTTCACAGATAAATTTTTGAACTGCATTGTCAACAATCCAAAAAGTATAATGTATTTCATAAGATTTTTGAATAATTTAACATATAAGTTATGGAAATTTGTAAAACTTGTTCATGACTTATCTGATAGATTAACAGTTATTCATGTAGTGTAAATGGCTAGCAAAAAAAAAAAAAAAAAAAAAAAAAACAGTTCAATGAAAAAGTGGGAATAACAAAAATGGTGACAAATAAATTGAGGGACATTATTATCAATAAACCAAAAGATGTACCACATTTTATTAGAATTTGGAATGATTCACCACGTGCATTTTGAAAGTGAAAAATATTGAAAAGGCTCTGTTAATGATGTAATTAATTACTTACCATTTGAAATGCATTTACTTGTTTAGAATTGCTGTGATCCTGGGATCAAAGTAAATAAAATATTATCATGTGGAGATTGAGGAACAAATAAATTAGTCAAAACATGCAAACAACGTGATAGTACCCATCATAATCACAAAGATTGAGAATGTAGACATCGAGCTTATAAAGAACTTCATTTAGCTGCAAAAGAAAGAATGTGTGATACAGATTCTTTGACTGACGAAAAATTAGCTGCAGATAGAGGAATAATATATGTAAAACGATAATTATGACTTGGATTATATACTGACAAAAATGAATGGGAATTTCATAAAAATCTTTATTAATTTTTAATTTATATAAATGGATACCGTTAGTATTGATTATACTAAACTTCCAAATGGCAAAATGAAACAAAAATCAATTAAAGTTGCATTGAATAATGAAGAATTAAAAAGTTCTGGTCAGTTTTTAACTGGTGCACAAAAAAGAAAAAGAGATATGACATTGATGGAAATTTAATTATTACATTAAGTATTCCTGTCATGAAGAAAAATTTTCATTATATAATGAACAAAAAAGAAGCAAGACATGAAGTTGGAATTTTCCCATTCTTTTTAGTGGCTTCACCATACACAGCAACTATTGTTTCACATGCTGGTGAATCTGCAGCAATTGCAAATGCGGTTATATCTAAGAAGAAGCTGATAAACAATTTGAAGAACACAAAAGACGTAATTAGCAATGGAATGGATAGGAATTGGAAGTAGAAAAATTTAAGATTCAATTAAAAAATTTAATAATCCTTTATCTCATTTTGATATAGAAGAATTAGTTACATAACAAAAAATTAAATGTTTTTATCATTGATGAATACCGTAAATGAACAAATAATTTGGGAACATGGAATGGTGAATTTGGATTCATCTGATCATTTTTCTACTCTCTTCAATTTTTATTATAAGAATAAAAATGTAAACTTTATTTTTCGTTTGTTTGGAGGAAATATAATAAAACAACTAGTAAATTACTTACATAAAAATTATTTATATTATAACAGCGAAATGATATAAAATTTTCATGAAGTAATATGTGGTCATTTATGTTAATTTATTTTAAAACTATTATGTGTAAATTATAAATTAAATAATATTTAAAATTTAATAAATGGGCAATTTTAGAAATAAGTTACATGCTAAACATATTAATGATAAAAAAAATGAAAGATCTCCTGTCATTAGAACAAAAAGTATCAATGAATTAATTTCTGAATTGGAATATTTTCAGTCAAAGATTAAAACTATTCAATCAACAAAAGATTCAAAAGTTTATGAAGAATTGACATCATAAATAAAAAACCATCATTATAGGCATTAGAAATAAAATTTAATTAGATTCAATGATCAGTTGACTCAAAAATAGATAATGCAATTAAACAAGTTAAGAAAGAATTATATGTCATTCTAAAAGTAACTGGAGGTTATGTTAGTTTTAAATGTAGAAGAACTGTGTGTATGAATGATCCAACTGGTGTAAAAGATTCAGTGAACAAACAATATTGAGTTAATGAATTGAAGAATTATGTAACTGAAGCTGAATATACAATTATTATCTGCAGTTGAATAATTACAGCAGTAAAACGTATTTTAATCAGATTAATAGAGCAAATATAACTAACCACTTTTAAAAAAAAATTAAATAGAAAAGGGTTTTACAGACTATTTCTCCAAAACAGATTTAATTCCATATTTAAAGGGGATAAGTATTCTCAAATATAAAGTATAATATGAACAAATAACTAAATTTCCTTTTCTGATGAGTAAAAAATGCACAGGTCTGTGAAAGTTATTTTACTCTTAAAAAATTAATGATTTTGGTCTTTGGATGAGTGTTTTTGATAAACTTTAGCAAATAACTCCTGACATCCAAATAATAAAAATTAACCAATTAAAAAATTTAAAGATAAAAATGCAATTTCTCGTGGAATAGATAATTTATAGCAATGTGATTTAGTCAAAATGGATTCTGGGAAATTGAAAGGAACCTCAAAAGTAAATAACAGCTATAAATAGTTCTTAACTGTTAATGATGTTTATTCGAAATTTGCTTGGGCTATTCCAGTTAAAGATAAAACAGGCAAAATTTAGTTAATTCATTTTGAACAACATTTGAGTTTAAAAAATCAAAAAATTTTCAAGCTCATAATGGTAAGGAAGATTTTAATAAGAAATTACTAGACTTAAGGAAATGTTTAAAATTAACTATTATTCACTCTTTAGTCGGTAAAAATCACCTGTTGTTGATGGATTTAATGGAACATGAAAGGAACAAACTGGAAAAACTATAGCTAACAAGAACATTATAATTGAGTATAACTACTTTCAAAATTAAATTATAAATGTAGTGACACAAATTTTCAACAATTAAAATGAAATCACAGTAAGTAACCAAATAAAATGAAAAAATTGGAAATTATATACATCAAATTGTCAGGAACTAATGCTAAATATAAAATATGTGGTAAAGCAAGAATAAGTAAATTAAAAGGAAGTTTCAAAAAAGGATATGTAGCAAATTGGTATATAGAAATTTTTGAAACTGAAGATATTGCTCCTTCTGATCCAATCACATATAAGTTGAAAGATTTAAATGGTGAAGAAATAGAAGGAAATTTTTATGGACAAGAAGTATTGAAAACTAATTTTCCAGATGTTCATCACCGAAAAAGTTGTAAACAAGAGAGGTAATAAAGTGTACCCCACATAGTCAGGTTTTGATCACTCACACAATAAATGGTTAAATAAAAGAAATGTACCTATTTAACATGTAGTTAAAATTTTACACATAAATATAGTTGGATATGGAAAGTGTAAACATATTTTATTATGAGTGTAATACTCATTATCCCTATTGTTTTATTAAATAATATAGTGTATGTTTTGATATTCATATGAAGGTTATCAAAAATAAGGTAATCTCCAAATTATTTGAAAATTTTAAATTTGAATTTATGGTATCAGATGGTTTTAGTGAATTTTACTTCTTAGTGGCACTATAAATGGTTATGAATGTTATTTAAAATTCAATCAAGGAAAGAGTGGTTGGAAACTTAGTTTTATTTTCTAATAAAAATTGATACGATCAATTACATTGTCATGCAATTTTTCATATGAATCATTATCTAAAATACTGAAATAATTTCGAAGACAACCAATATTTAACATTCTTCAAAGTCTCTGTTGTAAATATATTGCATTTGGTTCATAATTAATTCTTCAAAATTCCTCAGAATTTCGATGTCAATTTCTAATTTTATTTATTTATATTCCTACACTCTTAAATTAAGCTCAAATAACTTGTTAATCATAATTAAAATCGTGGTCACATAGTTGAAAAAAACAAAAACATAACATTAATTTTCATCATTTGCTGAAGGAGCAACAGTTATTTGTACATTTCTTTCGTGTAATTCTTATATAGTTCTATAAATTATTTCATCGAATTTTTATACAATTATACTTAACGTAATCTGTGTCTTTTCAATGATTCATTTGCCCATCATAGAGCTGTTTCATATTAATCATTAATTTATACTTACCATATTTTCGAATTGATAGTAAAATTTCCTCATAAACCCAATCTTGAAAATATTCTGCAAATGGCATTTGCCAATTCATAGTTAAAGAGTATATACCAGACTAATTAATAAATTTTGTGTAGGGATAAATTTTTCTACATAGCTATATTTCATTGGTATAGAAATTTTCAATTGTTTTACAAATTTTTCTTTGACATCTTGTATTACAGGATCTCAATAACATTTATACCCTAAGATATCACCAACTTGATTAGCAGAAAGCCATGTATTACATTTTCATTTATAATTTTTAAAATTAGTTGGTTGATAGATTCTATTTCTTAATTTTTTGATCTTAAGTGCAACTACATTTATACATATAATATGATTTGCCCACTGTACAAGCAAGGAAAAGGAAATTCATAAAGAATCAAAAACAGCTTAATAAGCTGTTGTACTGATTATATAAAAAAGTAACAAGTAAAATAGAGAGGACACAAATATGAACATGTTAATGAACATATTAATACCTGGAACAAAAAATCTTTTATATGTTCTTAAGAGTGGTGATAGTCAAACAGAAAAAGAGAAACAAACTATCAAGGTATTATCAAAAAGTTAAATACTTTTGTGGAAAATTTGTTTGCAGAGTACATCTGTAAACACCAAAAAATATTCATGAGAAAAAATTAGAAACTGATTATTTATCTTTTATTTGTTTCTGTTTTTATTAATCTGCTAAGTAACTATTGAAATCATGTAAGAAAACATCGTTATCTTTCATTATTTTATTTTGAGTTTAATTTATAATGGTCATATGGTACTGTATTAATTTCATCTTGTAACATCATATGTTTGTCATTATCACATCTTAAAACAATTTTATTACATTCAGTTGTATACTGTTTGGGTGTAAATGACATAATTAAGTTCATCGTCCTATATCGTTTTATTTTGCTACCTAAACAGTTTTATAATCCTAAATCTAATGTCACTTTTCATAACAGATTCCTTATATCCTTTAAATTTTTTCCCTTTATCAGCAACTTTATTAGCTTACATTTTCGATCTTAAAGTAATGAGCTCTACTGAAATTTTTCCACAATTTTCATATTCATTTATGTTTATACATCTTTATTTACTCATGGTTTTCCATAAATACTCTCTTTTGAATAATAACCTGTGTAAAATTCGATTATCAAAATTTTCTATCTTTATAAAACTCTTCAGTTCTTGTTTCATAAGTAACAGAATCCATATAACATAAATCAATATTTTCACCATATTTTATCTTCATAACATTATAATGAAAACCATTCTTTTTATTTTTGATATATAGAATACTTCTTCCAATATAAGTTCGTTTATTGAATTTTAGTATTGTTAGTTTTTCATGTGAACTGTAACTAGATACTCCAAAATGTAGACTGTCCATGTTTTGTTTTTGAAATATATTTTTTATACTTTCTGAAACAGTTATTATTTTAATATTTTGTTTAATGCTAATATTTTCCATCGTCTTTCAAATACTGAAATATTCATAAATTTACAGGAATCTTTTTCAAAATTTGAGTACTAAAATCAGTATATTTTTCCCACCAATCTGATTATTCAACTGATAAAATTCTATGAATTTTCGTTAATTTTAATAGAAAGTTTCAAATATTGCTTTCAATTTCAATTATGTAAGACATATTTTTCTTTACTGTTTAATGTTGTTAGTAATTTATTCCCTTCTTCTGACTCTAATGGTAAATCCTAGTCTAAATCATGCTATTTTTTGAAAATTCGAAATCGATGTCAAAAATATAACCATATTTATTATTGACTGGTGTTTAGTTAATTTTTTTAGAATTAAAACATTTTGGATTTACCCAAGTCAAATTTCTACATGGTAAAATTGTGTTATAGTCCAAGCATGTAAATTACTTCTTTTAAATATGCAATACAATTAGATCGTTTTGGAGCTTTAAAATTTTTCATATATTTATTATGTGATTTAGCACACCTTTTAATACTTTGAGAACTACTGCCCCATATACCTTTTTCAAGAATTATAATCATAACATAATCGTTTAATAAATGTAATTCACATTTTGTCATTTTAACATATAATCCCAGGCTATGCCAGCTATGTAAAATAACAAAAAGATGAAGTTTATAAGATTTAATACACCTGTCTGTAAAATTTTGAAGAATATCTGTTAAAACAAAACAATAGATCTATTATATAATCTCGTATATTCACAAAAAATTTTTAACATACATTTTTTTCGAAACCAGTTTTGCACATTGGTAATATTCATCACATATGTTTCCTTTATTAAGGCTTGTATAAGACCACTCTTTTTATGGTAATTTTGTTTCTTGCTATTTTTTCATAATTTAGATATTTTTAATGATAAATTTCTTTTTAATTTTTAAATTTAGTTGTCCACCTTTAAACCAATTTGCTGTTTCTCTAAATTGTTCTTTTGAAAGGTTAGAAAATAATTTATCAACACCATAGCCACAAATTTAAATGTATCCAAAAATCTTAATGTTACCATCTTCAACATCTTTACAAAAAGCAATATATTTCTGTTCATTTTCTGGAATAGTGCCAATACCTAAGTTATCTATTGCTGATTATTTGACAAAACTATGAACATCATAATTTGTTAAATTATGAATAGAAACTAAAAAAAGGGTTTTTATAATTAAGATTATGATCTTCATGTGCAGCACCTCGATATTTTCCTAATAAATGGCAATTATTTACTTTTTCCTTCTTAAGTAAATATCTGTTCACAAATAAAGGAAGATTCTATTTGAAAATTATTTAAACTTCACTTGTCTTTATCATTGGAACATTTCGATCTTTACCAGTATGCAAAACAGAATTTTTATCATCACCATTAGAATATTTAGCCTAATAACTGAATGAAATCTGTAAATGGTTTTTTATATTTATTAATACAATCTTTTTCAGGATTAGGTTGACAAGTTTTAACGCCTTTTAAAATAAATTCATAATCTGCATAAATTACGAAAGGTATTTGTAATGAATTATTATTATTTTCATATGAATTTTGTTCATGTTTATTAGCATATTCATTTTTACTTCTTTATGATTTTTGTTGTAGTTTTTGTGATTGTCTAATTTTTCATGAGAATAAAAATATGTTAAATATTTACCACAAGCAATGGTTTTATATCCATTTTTAGTTACTTGCTAACTAAGTAATATAGATAGATTTTTTATCCTACAATTATGTGAATAATTTATATCTCGAATTATAAGATTAACATGTTCTTCTTGTTTATTTTCCGAAAGATAAACAGGATTTAGAATAAATTTTCAATCATAAGCATCAATATTAATTGAAATAAAAATATGATTTCAAAAGTATCTGGACACTTGAATGTAAATGAGTTTGTAGTGTCCTCCATCGGTATTGCTGGAATTCAATATGGTGATGGCCCATCTTAGCCTTGATGACAGCTTCCACTCAACTGGCAAATGTTCAATGAAGTGCTGGAAGGTATCTTGGGGAATAGCATACCTTTCTTGATGGAGTAGTGTTGGTCTGTGAGGCCAGGCCCAAAGTTGGCGTTCTAAACCATCCCAAAGGTGTTCTATGCGCTTCAGGTCAGGACTCTGTGCAGGCCAGTCCGTTACAGGGATGTATTGCCGTGTAATCGCTCCGACACAGGCCATGCATTATGAACAGGTGCTCGATCATGTTGAAAAATGCAGTCGCTATCTTCAAATTGCTCTTCAACTGGAAGATGGTTCTTAAAATATCAATGTAGGCCTGTGCAGTGTTAGTGCCATGCACAACAACAAGGAGTTGAAGTCCCACTCCATGAAAAACATGACCACACTATAACACCACCACCTCAGAATTTTACTGTTGGCACTACACATGCTGGCAGATAACATTCACCGGGCATTCTCCATTCACCATACTGACACCCTGCCATCGTATCGCCATATTGTGTACTGTGATTCGTCACCCCTCACAACGATTTTCCCTGTCCAATTGTCCAATGTTTACCCTCCTTACCCCAAGCAAAGAGTCGTTTGACTTTTACCAGTGTGACGTGTGTCTTACGGGCAGCTGCTCGACCAGGAAATCCAAGTGACACCCAATCACCTGACCACGTTCGAAATCCGTGAGTTCCATGAAGCGCTCAAATCTGCTGTCTCGCGATGTCTAATGACTAATGAGGTCGCTCATATGAACCTAATAGGCGAAATGAATGTTTTTTGGTGTGCCCAGATACTTTTCATTACATAATGTATTTCCGCAAGGAGAGCCACATTTTGCTGTCTCACAGTGTCTAATGACTACAGAGGTTGCGGAAAATGAGTACCTGAAATCGATTTCGTTATTATTAATATTGCCCTAAGAATTTTTGTTGATCTCGATTAATTGTATTTTATTTTGTTTGGAATACGTTTTTAAATTGTTTGTTGTACAGATCTCTTGATGTTCCTTTAAAAATATTTTTTATTCAATTTGTTTTCATTATTATTAGGTTTGTCAACATGATTTAGAATAAGGGCATTTAAATTTTCTTTATTAAGTTTAGAATAAATTTTTATTTTTCCCATTTTAGAAATTGTTCCAAATTCTTCTATGCATTGACATATTCATTCTCTCTTCTTCTTTTCCTTTGTATTAAAGTAATCAACAAATTCCTCTACGTCTTGGTCAGTTACATTTGAATATCGTTTATCTTTACAATACTTTTATAAGTCAGCATAACTTAATCCATGTTTTTCTTTAGAATAATTTTCTAAGTTTTGAGATAACTCAGCTTAGGAGTATATTTTTGTTTTGACTTATTTATATAGAAAGAAATACCGCTTTTAAAATATAAAACATTTATCTTTAAATTATATATAGATAGACAAGGTTTGACACACATTATTTATAAAGAGGAAACGTTAATAGAATTTATTTTTTTGAATAAATGATATTTGATTCATGGCTATAGATTAACACAATACTGGGGAGCTTATTTATAAAGAAAGTGTTTTATTAGATTTTAATATTTTATGTAATGAAAATTTAGTTTGAGGATATAGTTAAACACAATCAAAGAGAACCTATTTATAAAGAAAATAATTTATTACATTTATATTAATAAATAACTGAAACTTTCCTTAGCAAATATAGATACATTTTTAATAGGGAAACAGTGAAATTCAGATCTCGGTTGTAAATCCAAGAATTTTTATAATAATGTGCTCTTTGCATCACAATCAGCATACATATACTACTGATTTCTCTTGTGATGTTGGGTCTTATGGCCAGAGCAACAGATTCTATTTTTACTATGGCTAGGATTGTTTTCTCATGAAAGCCTCATGTTTTGGGCAGGAAAGTGCCAGCTCAGGGGCACAAATGTGCTATTGCTTAGGACATTTTGGAAAAATGGTCGTTAATATGCACGGAATAGCTGACAGAATGGCGCCACATGTAGCACCCCAGTTATTGTATTCTGTTGGCGTCTGTCCCCAGAAAGCTGCCTGCGCAAAGTCCACGTGGATGCTGTGATGGACTGCTCAACTGTTGGATTAGCTCACGTTTGCTGTCAGTGTCGGGAATTGGTGGGAAGGAATGGAATTCGCACCTATGCAGACGGAATACAGCAGTGGGAGTCTATACTAATTCATTGTAAGGTCATAATTGCTGGAAGCTTTATTTTTCAGCGACGACTGGCCGAATTATGGCATGGCGGAGCGATCGATTTCTGGGTGTGGGCAGAAGACAATTTTGAGGTAGTTGGTTCCTGGCCGTCGCCGTAGTCGGTGACACACTTTTTCCTCCTTGCTGCAGAGCAATTTCGTTTGCAGTTTCACTTGTCCGGCCACCCAGAAAAATACTTAGATTTTTTGAAGGCACACTTCGATCGGTCTCCTAGGCAGAGCCCATCTCCATTAACGAGAGCCAACCATGAGTAGCAGCTGTGATCAGAACGCCACCTTTCTTTGTACTGTAAGTAATATAAGCAACTCCTTGTGTAGGATTTCAGTAGCTTTCTCAGTGGCCCAAAATTTCAGTTGAGGTTTCTCACTGATGACATCCATAGAACCATTTAGCCTCCTTAGGTGATATTGTCGTGCTGCATCTAATTACCCACTTCTTCATCGATGTTATACATTTTATCTGATCTCTTTACTCCCCAATATCGTTGTAGACAAGCACACTACATTCTATGCAGCATCGTTTGTACTAGGTTCTTAGCAACACTGCTGTCACATAAGGACTATTTATGTGCTTGACTTACGTTAATATACGTGATTGTTCCTTGTGCAAATTAATGATCAGTTTTCTGTTTCATCTCAAGAAAATAAATGTAACTGTAAATATTTAGGAAGGTGTTTAAATGTTGCAGTCACACTCACCAGAATCCTTTCCCATCATAATTTTCGGAGTGGAACTTTGGTCAGTTAATTTAATGAATAAATTATACGAGAGGCTAGCCACTCCCCACAGAATTTATATCAGAGCCATTATAAGGTTACAATATATTCATTGGGCAGATTCAAGATCAATTTATTTGGGTGTGATTCGCATACATTCGTCATTCTACCCCCTACAATGCGTGTCAGTTAAGGATCCCATGATAGCAAAGAAGCCTCTTTCTCTCTCTTCCCAATTTTGTTATAAACTGTGAAAAGTAGTTCACATTTGCTTTCACTTGAACAAGACGTATGCAGAATTGCAATCTTCAGCATTTCTCTTCTCTTCATTTGCATTTCTTGAATCTGTAGTCATCCAACTGTCACAGGGAAAGTTAGTTTCAGTACGTTGAAGACAGCCTGGCAAAACTGCTTTTATGGAAAGATCTCTATAGTGCATTCGATGTTATCAGTAATTTAATTCAAGAGTTTGAAGCTTGAAAAGCTCTTAAGATTTCAGAAATTGTGATTTGCATTCATTTCCCTCACTTAAGTTAACAATTAACAGCTTCACTGGGCATTTGTGAGAAATATCAGAAACTATTACACTTGTAATAAAACTGCGATCAATGTGATCCTGTTACATGCAGCAATCGTTGAATATAGACAATGGGGAAGAAGGGCAACCATCGATCGCGATATCCGTTGTTTTATTACAGCAGATATAGATTTCATCTATTACATAGCCACCATATAACAAGAAGTGACATTAGTACAATGTGTACTGTAGTAAACTATATTGATATAGAGCTTACAGAGGCTAACATGGACTCTACTAGTCACATGTTGGTCTCTGTTACCTGTTGTTATATGATAACTACATAGTAACTGAAATCTAGATCTGTTATAAAACGACGAATCGATTGTTGTTCTTTTCTCCATTGTCTAAAACAGCTGTATTCATCGTTGTCACACAAGTCAGCAACATCAATAAATTTCTCTTGATTAATACATGTCTTCCCATTTTATTGCTAAGCTTTTTCTCTAAGCCAGCGAGTCTGTACTTTTGTAGTTTCCATGCATTTCATATATCGCCAGCTCAACAGAAACGTTTGAGTATCAGCAAGAAAAGACTTACCAGAACAGGCAAAACGCTCAGTCAGTGAGTTCAGAAATGCCGATGCCTGCTTACCTGGAGGAATCAGCATGAGTGGCGTATTATGCCAAGGAGAGTCGAAGAACTTGGCAATCATCTTGAACCTCCCAAAATGGTTTATAGAAAACATTAAATATTATTGTGGCAAGTATAATTTATATATTGGCTAAAACCAATAGTATTATATTTCATTGTTCTCATCTTAAAGCTGCAGCCAGGCTCGACCTTTGTACAGTCTTCAACATGTACTTCAATGTACGTATATTAAAAAAATCTCAAGAGCATCTTACAGAATTGAGTTCCAACTTTTGAGTCCTTAGTGAAAGAAACTGCATTGCAGATAAGTAAACTCTTGCACATCTCGCTTGTTGGTGACTAGTGTCATAGTTCAGATGTGTGTGTGTGTGTGTGTGTGTGTGTATATACATATATATATATTAGAGTGGTGCACTACACTTTGTTGTACTGACCAATCTTCATGTCAATAAATTCTGATATGGTGACATAGCGAAATGACTACTAAGTATGTCAGAGTCTAAGTGCTGTCTAAAATGCATTAATTACTGTGATGTGCAGCAGATTTGCGATAAATCACCTTCTGAAATATTTTTCTTAGATGAAAGATTTCTATGTGTTTTATTTTCTGGTACAATCATTTTTAACCTTCGTTCATAGGAAGAATAAATGTATGATTCGTAACCATTCTCTCCATAATAGTTACTAGTAGTACAGTATCATATTGTAACAACTTTAAAGTACGCTTTATGGTTTGGGAACTTTTATAAGCTGGAGGAAATGACTCATATCAGATACAAATCTTATTTTCAGATGAAAATGTATCTATGTACAACGAACTGACTTAGAATTTTATTTAGGTAGCACTTGTTTAGCAAATATAGGGCCACACAGTCGTATACACAAGACCTATAGTATTAACACTTCGTGCTGACGATTGTCTACACATAAAGACCCTGAATTAGTGGCACTCATGTATGGAAAGTAAGTTTTTCTCCATGGACGTATTTCGGTTTTTATAGTTGTTATTACTAGTAAGAAAAGTGTTGAAATAAATCCCTGTAATTTAACAATTTAGCTCTGAGCACCAAATGGATACAGAGAGCGTTATAAAAAGGTGAAATAACTATCCTAGTTCAACATTGGTGGAATGTACAATACAATACTTGTTTATGACTTAAATACCATAGCCCTTCTGACAGTACATCATTGCATAACCTAACGAACTCTTCATCTGATGACAAACTTAATCAGCCTCATAGGCTCAAGATCCAGAAATTAGCACCCACTGTATAAACACACTGTCAGGTTCTATTGTTACAATATTATTTAAATATCAGTAGCAGATATCCACTGCATATGCACATTGTCCGTTTCTGGTGTAGAAATACTATGTAAGATCAAATTGCTCACACATACTATCAGGTTTAGACACATGCTGTTTCATTTGCCATTCATAATTTGCCACTTATCATTTAACCATTTAACCAATTATGGTTTACTGTTCTCCGTTTACTGTTTACAAATACTGCAAGCAGTGATATAAAAGGCAACGGTTGGTTGCACTCAGTTCAAATGTTGATTCAGCATTACAGTCTATATGCTTCTAAGTTCCAATGCACAAAATATTAGATTACTCATTAAAGTTGGGAATTGAAATCCTGGTGAACTCTCTGCAGGCAACTGCATTGTTGCAAAAAATCAAGCTGAATCTAATTCTGTACTGGAAAATGTATTTGAACCCGTTTCTGAACCTATGCAGAGATTGTGTCAGCTATTCCGAAAGCAGATGACAAACCAGAATGAAGAAGATGAATCAAAAGGAAATAGTGTACTTAGAAAGCAGAAGGTGGAAATATTGGAGGAGGAGGTGGAGGAGGAGGAGGAGGAGGTGGAGAAGGAGGAGGAGGAGGAGGAGCAGGAAAAGAAGAAGAATACGATGTAGAAGATGTTGGTGATGATGATAATGAAATTGTTGTAGGAGATGAAAAAGAGGTACAAAACTAAGTTATCGCGTAGACAGGCAGTAAACGGCTATCATTTTTATTGAAACAACATTCACAACACATTATATGGCATCAGATTTGAACTAATATGAGAAGCATATTTGTTTGGTAAATCATCAGTAGATGTCTACAGTGATGATTTAACAGTACATAATGTAAGAAACCTGGGAACAATAGGATTATATAACCCACTGTATAAAATTAATCCTCCCAAAACACAAAATGAGATTGCGTTATTGCAAAATTCCGAAGGTTACCATTGCTCATAACGGAAGGTATATCTCTGACAGAAAATTAAATTACAACAGAAGCTACTGATATATGGGTATGATCAAGCATACAACAGATAAAACTGGCGGACCATTATGGGGAGCTGATGACATACGCATCTCAGCACGGGATAGAACATAGTTTCAGTTCCTTATCCAGCTGTGCATAACGTTTTGTCAGATGAGAAGATGCAAATCAAGTAGCATGCACCTGAGCTTTCCTTCAGACCGTCTCCCAGACACTCACTTGAGAAGGCCAACTGTATTGATAGAAGAAGAATACACACAAAGTCCAAGAAGACGAAGATGTTAAAGCATAAGGAAAAAATGTGTTTATGAAAGCACATGGTTTAGATATCAGAGAAGAAAGAACAGATGAGTGTGATTACAATGAGGAAGATGGTGAAGAAGAGGATCGTTACAGGGATAGTGATGATGATGATGATGATGATGACGATGAAGATAAGGATTATTGTGATGAGGAATATGACATTCATGACTGTAAGTCACTGTCCAACAAATAGACAGATGATATTAAATATGTCCATTGGAACGACTTGAATGAATTTGTGGAGCGATTAGTTTACTTGCCACATCTACAAACAATATGTCATAATTCACATGAGAATGAAATATAATATATAGAAGAGCAAACTTGAGAGGTATCGATTATTACTTGACGTTTACAATAACAGTCACAAACAATAAAGTGAAGGATCTGCTTTCTGAATGGGAGGTTGCGTAGGAGAACATTCTGTCAGTTGAAAGACATCCAGTATTTTCTGGAACATAGTTCTAGGAAAACAGTGCTCCCAGGTATTTCAACTAAATTTGCTAAAAACAATCTTGATCACATAAATATTTTATTTAAACTAGTGACACATCTACAGACCCTGTATTCTACAAAGAGAGTAGGAAATCAGCTTAGAGGCAGCAAATCATCACAATAATAGAACGAAATAGTTACAAAATTTAATTACTATGAATCTTATATCCATGATGGTGAAAGGAGCTTGGCTGGCTAAGCAGGCTGCTCTAGAGAGAGGCAATTGACTGATGACTGTGGCTCAGCTGCTCATACTTAAATGGTGATAGCCCTGCCTCCTGCCACCAGTATGGCGTTATTACTGGCTAACAGCCATGAATCGTCAGTACAAGTAATAACAGCTACATCTAAAATACGACGATTTGTCAATTAAAGTAAGGAACGAGAGCAGTTATTAATTTTAACCTAAAACTTAATATATATCTCACAGATAAAATATTGATAAAAACTTCGTTAGCCGGCCGAGGTGGCCGAGCGGTTCTAGGCGCATCAGTCTGGAACCGCGCGACCGCTACGGTCGCAGGTTCGAATCCTGCCTCAGGCATGGACGTGTGTAATGTCCTTAGGTTAGTTAGGTTTAAGTAGTTCTAAGTTCTAGGGGACTGATGACCTCAAGAGTTAAGTCCCATAGTGCTCAGAGCCATTTGAACCATTTGAAACTTCTTTAACTACGATACTGGTGGTGTGAGCGTAGGCTGTCCTTTCCAGGTGACAGGCAACTGGCGGGACACCAGCTTGGTAACTATGGATTCGATATGTCACTCGTACATCAATTCCTCTGAAGGCCAAAGATGCTGTGAAGCTGGCTGGCACAAAGACGCCATCCAGTAACTATGGAGGCGATGTAAGAATCAACCGTACATCTACCATTCCTGAAACTGAAAGATAACAATCAAATATGCAGCAGAAATTCACTTATGCACAGCAAACTGTATACGGCCTTGGTCATGAAATGTGCATAATTAAATCGTTAAAACGAAATAAAGTTCAAATACAGGTCACATTGCCAGTGACGGAGATGCGTGTACAAACAACAAATACTAACGTTGGCTGCCCTGTATAGGTGACAGACAAATGGTGAGATGCCAGGTTGGTAGCTATGGAAACGACAATATATATCAACTTCTCTATCGACCAAAGATGTTTTGATGGCTGCCTAGTGCGAAGAACTCCATGCAATAATCATGGAGACTACTGGAAAATCGAACATACATCTCTCATACGTGAAATTAAAAGATAACACCGTAATATGTAGCCAGAGTGAATTTATACGCATGAAATTATGAGCTGGCTCTATCAAAAAATGTGCGTAATTACATCGTTAAAATAAAACAAAATTAAAATACAGGGTACATGGACAGTAAATGAGATGCGTTTAAAATCAACATAATAACGTCAGTTATTACATAAACGACCAGTATCATTGTTAACGAAGTTTTCATCAATATTTTAATTGTTATACATGTAGTTTTAGGTTAACATGAGTAACTGTTCTTGTTTTTTCATTAATGGCCGTTATAAATGACCTAACTTGTATGAAATGCTTACAGTTCTAGTAATAACCCACCAGAGCACATCTGGGGGATTATTACTACAATGATATGTATTTTATAAAACGCTTGCGGCTGAATAACAGCATACACAAGAAATAACCAATAGTCTAACTGTTTTCCAGTTTACTTACTATGTTTATTACTTGCTTCTCTTACAAATCTTGGAATAGTATGTGTTCATGTATTACGGTCATAATACCTGTTTGATTACTTTTAACTTCACGAAAAGTGTTGCATTGCAGTTCAAAGTCACTTCATTCTTAAAAATATCTGGAAACTTTCGGTAGAGATTAAATAGCAAGTAGGTTAGTTATCATGTAAATTACCTTTGTACAACTATTATATACACTTAAGATGGTACAGTTCACTCCTATGTGTGTTACAGGTGACCCACACCTGGGTTCAAATGTAAGACACCAAAAGTTTATGTTTAGGTTTCAGTACATCATAAAATAACATAGAAGTGGTAAAAATAAAAATATGTTCATAATTGAAAGAAAACGAGGGCTTCATTGAATAAATTTCGTAAATTTTCTATCACAAGTGTATTTTTAATTACCAAAAATTAAATCTTGTTACAACTGACCAGGGGCTTTCCTAAATGTCTCTCTTCCTGCCGAGCAAGGACATTATTTTATCCGCTATGTACATTTACTGCAGTGGCAGCCAAGATGTCGAAGACAGTTGATATTGACCATCTGTGCAGGCAGTTAGTGATGACACATGACAGTATTTTATATGATTTCAGGTTAGACTGGCCCCATAGCTGCGTGCCCACAAGGTCCCCGCAGCATTCATTTACAATCAGACTGCACCCCAAACGTAATGGAACTGAGATAAATGATTAAAATCGAACAGATAACTGCGATGCGCAGCATCATGATGATACAAGACTCGAGAAAGTGTTAGAAGAGTGCGAGTCACCATCTGAAACTTAAAATTCAGCAACCACATTGCCAACTGGAACGTCTGTGATGGACTAACAACGAGTGACCATAGACTCACCATTACACA
Source organism: Schistocerca serialis cubense (assembly GCF_023864345.2). NCBI lineage: Eukaryota > Metazoa > Arthropoda > Insecta > Orthoptera > Acrididae > Schistocerca > Schistocerca serialis. Next base: position 153,232,291 of record NC_064640.1, read on the forward strand.
ATTACAAACGCATTTAATGACTCATACGCTACCATCCCGCGCGAGCTGCTATATAACCTACACAAGGCGAATTTGACACCCTTAAAGACAGAATTAAAGATACAACCACTGCAAGGAACTGGAATTGATGTTGATACCTAAGGGGACGAATTGGTGCAAGCGTCGCAGATGGTGCTACAAAAGGAGATCCAAATATATTTTGGGAAGTAAAAAGGGTTTGAAGTTCCTGGGAGTTCCATCCTGTAGCCCTTAAGACGCAAACCAAGGCCGGTGACGATGTAATACCAAAGATCCTTAATCGGAACGCAACTACAAAGATGGCTGAGTTCCTATCAAACGATCAAACAACAATATAAAGAATTACTGCAACGAAACAAGAGCAGAAAAATGGGATGTGTACATTAAGGAGCAAATGGTAACAAATGTTAAGGGTTTTCCATAAAAAACTTGCAACAAAGAAGGTTCGATCACGCAATGTATTATCAACCCCCAGATGATCCGACGCCACGATGACGACGGACTGGGAGACATAAGCGCAGTACCTTCTAAGAACTTTCTTGCTGGACGATACAACGATGGAAGACACAAAGTACCATCAGCATCTACGCTATGAGTTAGTAGAACAGCATGTGTTTAACAGTGTTGTGATTCCATTTGTACAGAAAGATGTGGGACTGCTAATTATGAAGTTATAGAAGAAGGAAATAACAGGATAGTCCTGTAGTCCTAGTCTTTTCCTGGTTGTAAGTTAGAGAGCTACTTTCGAAGTCACACACCACTTTGATGGAAATCACCTTGGTTTGATGAAGATTCTTGTTGTCAATCAAACATTAAAAAGAACAAGACATCTGGTAAGATCAAGCTTATTTATATTCAGTGCAGAGGTATAATTTGCATGTAAGGATAGCTGGTTAGCATCATTCTGCACTTAGGTACTCCATCGCATGTTTATGTACAGTGGAACAGGTGCAAGTAGGTGGGGAACTGATAATTGTACAGAAGCTACTAACTGCATCATTGATATCCTTATTCAATTCAGTGCAGTCACAAATTCATTGCTGTTAACTGTTAACGGAGTGTAAGAGTACTATTTGCGCGAATTATTGTGGATTAGGTATCCCAAAGAGATTGTCTTGGTTTATAAGGATAAGTGTAGTTTGGACTACTGGTAAGAGGCTATAAAAAGGTTTAGATGCCTTTAAAGGTCAATATATTCCTTGTTACAATCACGACTTGTGAACTCATTTCTCAGAAACGCATTAACGTTTATACCTACCTTATTTAAATGTGCCCAGCCAGTTTTGTTTATTCTGTAATTCCCAAATGTGCTGCCATTAGGAGCTGTGGTTCACAGTACCTTTCAAGCAGTAGCTTCTGAGCCGTAGACAGAAGTGGCTGTTGTTCAGTAAGTGATTTATGAGTTTTATTCAATTAGTGGGGCGTGGGGTCCGTGTGACCCCACAATACTGTTAGTGAAACTTTTTTATTAAAAATAATTGATATTGTCTCACACAAAAATGGCATATTCACAGTGACAGTCGAGGTATTTTAATGATCCCAGTTTTCTCGAATGGCTGGAAGGTGCTATCAGCGTTGTGGAGGTGACCAGGACTTTGATCCAGATTTGGGAAGTGATCATGATTTGAATTTGGAGTTAGATTATGGGACTGATGACAATCAGGAATATGAAGTGGATTCAGGAATTTCTTTGGAAAATTTGGAACAAGCATGGGATGTGCAGGAAAATGTTTCATCTAAGCTCATGACAGCTCAGAATTATTTTGGAAAAAATAGGTTCAAGTGGTGTTCCACTCCATCTGCCATAAATATACGAACCTGTTCCTACAGTACAATTGTCCATTTACCAGGAGTTATAGGCCCTGCTAAACACGTTGGAGAAAGTTGGTCTGAGCTAGCTGCCCGGTCTTGTAATTTTGTAAATGGTTTTTTAGATGAAATATTATTATGCTCAAATAAAAAAATGAAAGCCATAAGAAATAAATTTACAGATAACAGTTATTTGGTAGTAGATATTAATATTGTGGAGTTGAAAGCATTCATTGGCCTTCTCTTTTACACGGCTATTTTCAAATAAGATGACGAAGATTTCAACTCAATACTTGCAAGTGATGGGACTGGCTGAGAAATTTATAGATGCAGTATGTCAGAGAAAAGATTTGCAATAATTTTAGCTGCCCTCCGTTTCGACGATTCAATTACTGGACAAAAGTGTACAAAAACAGACCCCACCGCAGCAATTTCTCATATATTTAATCTATTTCTAAAAAAATTGTAAGGAAAATTAATCTATTAGTGACGAAACATGCATCGATGAAATGCTTATTGGCTTTCGAGGCTGGTGTAAATTTAGAATGCATATTCCAAATAAGCCATGAAAATATGGTATAAAAATTCTTCCAATCAATGGTGCAAAAACTTATTATTTTTGGGATGTATACATTTATGCTGATAAAGGAAGTGATAGTAATACTTTGTCAGAAGAAGAGAAGAAATCGCCAAAACCAATGCAGGCTGTCCTTAGGTTGACAAAATCGATCGAAGGAACCAACCACAATATCACGGCTGACAACTGGTTCCCATCCATTGAAGTTGTGAGGGAGTTGAGGAAAAGGGGCCTTACTTATATTGGGACATTGAAGAAAAGCAAAATAAGAAATCCCAAAGAATTTTCTTCGCTCAAAAAGAAGGAAATCAGGAAAATCAGTTTTAGACTTTGGGGAAAATTTTACTTTAGTATCCTATGTCCCCAAACCAAGAGAGGCAGTGGTTTTAGTTTCCTCGATGCATCGCAGTACTGTAGTTAATGACGAAACTGGAAATCCTGAAATAACACATTATTATAATGCCACGAAAGGAGGAATCGATGCTCTTGACGAAAAATGCACGGTATACTCTACAAACAGAAGAAGCAGAAGGTAGCCCTTACTGCTTTTTACTCAATGTTGAATTTTTTTTCTGTAAATTCAAATGTGATTTATTCATCATTGCCGGAAAATAGACAATTACGAAGGCCTGACTTAATTATAAATTTCTCGTGACAACTGGTTGAACGGCAACTTCAGAGGATGGTCCTCAATTTGCACATTCCTCTTGATCTGAGGCTAGGTTAGTAAATTACCAAATCCCAATGCCCTCAGCTGTACCTGGTAAAAGAATAAGGTGTGGGAAGTGCCCAAGGAGCAGGCGTAAGAAAACAAAGGTTTACTGTGCTCATTGCAGTACATCAGTAAGCGTGAATGGTGCCAAGAGTGTCTGTGAAGACTAGCTGAAATATTGTTTGCGATTTGTATAATATTTTTGTCCAGTTTTTTAATGTTCCTCATATAGTAAGTAGCAGAAATCAGTCACTATTTTTTATGATTTGTCATGTGCTCGTGTCTTAATTTTAATATTTAATATTCTGTAATTTTCATTTTTTCAGTTTTGCCGGACGATACTACGATGGAAGACACAGAGTACCATCAGCATCTTCGTTATGAGTTAGTTAAACAGCATATGATTAACAGTGTTGTGATTCCATTTGTACAGATGATGACTGGTAATAATGAAGTTAAAGAAGGAGGAAATACCAGGGCCTGATAGAATGCCGGGAGAAATGTTGCATCAACTAGTGGACCGAATTGTGTCATATATAACATTGTTACTAAACGAATGTTTTTTGCAGTGTCGTGTGCCCAGATTATGAATAATCTTGGCTACCATTACACTAAAAAATGGGGATGACAAAGACCCGATACAACTGAAATCTTACAGGCCAATTTGTTTGGTAAATACTCCAACCAAAGCAGAGGACCAACTTCTGTGCCACCACTTGAGGTACCATAAGCAGGTAGTAGGCATGAGCACCCTGAACTACTCTTTCAAGAAGGGGATATCCACTGGGGATGCGATTAATCACGCAATGAATATTGTTAACACTTAAGACGACAAGTATAATATAAGCGCAATACTTGATGTAGGTGGATCGTCTTGTAATTTGTGGTGGTCTGTCCCTGTCCCGGGTGGCTAACATTCTAAGGGAATTACTGCAAAGACTGAGAGGTGCAGTTAGAATGCCCTAGAAAGAAAACTGTGAAATACGTCACCAAAGAATGCCTCTGTTTGAGGACCAGATTTCTTGAATGTGGCATAGAGCCATTACCGAACCAGCGTCAGAGTATAGCAAACAATACATGGTGCATCGCCCACGTCGAAGATCTACTAATTGTAGTACCTACTAACAAAAGGGCTGAATTAGAGAAAAACAATACCGTAGTTCTTGAAAGACTAAGCAACTAGTGCGTAGAAAACAAACTAACGATAGCGAGGCAAAAAAACGGTTTATATGTTACTAAAAGGAACAGTATCAAGAAAGAGAAATCCCACAAGGAGAGTAAATGACCAACCTGTGAAAAGAAGAAGTATATAAGTACCCTGAAATTACCGTAGACGAAATGCAAAACTGTCAAGCACACATAGAAATCGCCTGCCAGAGATTCATTAAATTTCTAAATAAAATTGCTACAACTGCCCAAAGAAGTTTTCAGCAGCCATTACGTGCAGTAAGAACGGACCGAAAATCAGTCTTCCTCACTATTGTTGGCTGCGGGTCGTGTGTTTGGGCTCACAGAGCCAAAAAGGTAAGGACAGCACAGGCTCTACGGCGAGCAGAGAGAAGTGCACTCCTACACCTGACTGGCACATATAGAACAACACCGACTGAGGATCTGCTGGTTGTATTAGACTTGCTGCCTCTAAACCTAAACAGTAAGAAAGAGAGATGCACAATACGGGCGCAAAAAGCAGGAATATGATAAGGTAAAAAAGATGATGGGCACAAAATCCACTTCAAAAAAGGGAATAATGCAACCAGTGATAGAGAAAGGGAAGAAATCTATGACAGGGCAGAAACAGGGAGAAGAACCTCCCGGTTTCTTCCTGAAATAAAAGAAAGAACAAGAGTAACACACTTCCTTCCGACCAAGGGATTTATACACTACCTGTCGGGACATGGTCCGTGTACCAGCCACATACTAAAAATACTACAGTGCACTATAGACACTTACAAACGTGGAGAATCGGCGCCCAGGATCACATCGTCTGAGAATGTGCCATCAGAGAAGATGTTACAGACCAGAGCACGAACGCTTTTCGAAATGTAACAATTTTTGATACAATAAGGAATGGAGAACTGTAGTGGAAGATGAACGGGCTGACAGCTAAAATATCAGCTTACGAACTGCAGGCCTACATGGCTGACAGTGAGAGATCACCAACAAAAGGCCATACATCATGGTAAGAACACGCGTCGCAGTAGAACATCCGGCTACAATAACCTTCTGGAATGTTGTAAATGAAGATTTTAAGGATAAATCTTGAGTTAAATATTTCTTAATAGTTGCCAACTTTAAAATAATTCTGAGCCTGTTTGCGAACCAAGAGAAAGATCTGCTCCAACCATGGTGTAGAGCTATAAAACAAGCCACGTGCGTCTCTAAAAGCTTGTGGGAGTACAAGCTGTAGGGGGAGATTAGAGCGGCAGTTTCCCGCCGTAGAGCACGTAGCTGGCGGTTGCTATGGGACATGGGACAATGGTGAGCGGCTAGCGTTACGCGGCCTTAGAAAAACCCGACGCTAGGCAGGGGCGCGTATGGCCGTGATTTGGCGCTTGGAGAAGTTTATATGCCACAGACAAATTGATAAAATCAGAACTAAGAATGGCACGGAGGTGTGAGTTGGCACACGGATAGAAAAATATGTAAAGCTGAATTATTTAGACGTGCCACAAAAATATATAATAGTTGAAAAGTTACTGTTGTCTTAAAAACTGTAAAAGTTCAAAAGCTAATATCTCGGCAATGCTTTGGCCGATTGATATGAACAAAGTGTCTAAGGATGCGGTTAGTAGAGCTGCATCGAGCAATCATAACCGGTTTAGACGAATTTGTACCATTTTAAATGAAAGGTCGGAAATAGGGATTCGTCTGAGAGAAACTGTGTTTGGGGCAATAAATAAATTTAAAGAGACGAAACTAGCGTCAGCATTCTAAAGCTTAGAGAGGTAGATGAGTAATTAAGCATCTATTTTTATTTCTTTATTTATGTTTAGTATTAAAAATCCGAGAAAATCAAAATCACGCCACAGGAACATTATTTGTAAAAAAAAAAAAAAAAAAAAAAACGGTGGCAGATACGGTAAATTGGACTTTACGTTGTTATTGCTCGGAAAAATTCCATATTTTTCAATATATCATATGCATTTTTATGTCTGGTTTTAGAATATTCGTAATTTTTGTCAAACATTGATTTGCGTTAGGCAGCTGTTCCGAGGGTTGGATAGGGCGGGCATCTTTGGTCTATGGGGACTGTTGAGTTTCAGCGAGGCTAAGAGCCGGACGTGCCGCGCATCTGGGTGCATTAGTGGGTTGCTAGCCACTTTCGGGGACAAGCATGTATGTAGCGACGTTCGAAAGCGATCAAGTGGAGGACAATATAGTGGTTTAGGACAGCAGACAATAGTGTATTTTGTGAATTGTGAACAGACTGTCGAGTGCCGTGATCGCGACATATGAATTTTATAGTGGAGCGTTGTGGCATCAGTTGTTAAAGGCCGCCCTTACGTAAAAGCCCCTCAGAGTGCATTTTGAGTGTTTAGTGAATATATTGAAGAAAAATAAACTACTTGTTCAAATTGTAAATCAAAGTGAGTGACTCAACATTTTAAATTTCACCGCAATACGTGCCTGCATTGTTTTGTTTTGTTTTATTTCAGCTTCAAAAATTGAGTTTACGACAGGTGTGAGCTGGCACCCTATGGCGAAAACGTTACCAAACATTGAGACCGGCCACATTTCTGGGCCACTGAATTAACCTGAGTGTTCCATAGCAAGTGGGGGCTCGAGCCAAACTATTCAAACCTCAGTGTGTAGTGCCCAGTACCGTCGTAAGGTAGTCCTTCGTAGAAATTCCATTGGGCTTCACTGCTCGCCGTTGACTATTAAAAAGGATTTCCACAAGGACCGCCAACTTACAATTCTCAGCAAGGTAAGCACTTACTAGTGATGCAAACCGTGTATCTGTGAGAGTACAAGCGCCATTTTCAAGGTCACGATGTAACCAGATACGCCTCCCACACCTCTAAAGCAAACGGGTGTGGTAAAGTCAGGGTCATAGTGTAATCTGTTATCCAGCGCACGCCTTAAGGGCGGTTGCGTGCGGTATATTCAAAGTCACGATATTAACTGAGATTCTAAGACTCTATCATGTTTAAAGATAACCCCCTCCACGAACGCCTCTAGGGCATTTGAATGACAACGAAATGGCACAAAAAGACGTTCACCCAATCACTGTGTAAACAGGAGCACCAAACTCAAGTTGAACCTCGCCCATTACTGTAGGCCACTTGTATGGTCTTCGATTCTCCCCTTCGCTTTCTTTTCCTCCCTCTTCTCTCACTAATCCAGGTGTGTAAGTCTCATAGTTCGAGCTATGTACACCGTAGTGAATAGCCAGCAACAGAGATCAGCTCAGCCGAACTGGAAATATAATTTGATTTCGTGCAATCACCGTTTTTTTGGTCTATTATAATATATAATAATGTATGAAAATTCCCTCAAACCATGTTAAAATTTTAATGGGTGATTTTAATGCTCAATTGGGTAAAGAGAAAAAAATGTAATAAAACGGTGGGTGGATTTCTTGCGTATAAATGGACAAACCAAAATGGCCAAACAATTGTTGAAACATGCGAAAATTTTAACCTTAAAATCATGTCAACACATTATAAAAAGATCCCTTCTATACAAAAATCTTGGTGGGCACCAATACATTTATTGTGGAATTTCAAATCGATCGCGTAGCAATTTCATACCCTACCTACAAAGAAATTTCACATGTCCTAGTTAGGAAAGGGGCTAATATTGATTCTGACCATTATTTAATACGAACAAAAGTAAAATTTCAGCCTAAAAAACTCTTCAAAACAAAAAATGTTATCCCCACATTTGACACTGGTAAAGTAACTCCAAGTCTAACAAGTGAACTTGACAAAAAACAATCCAACAGTTGCAAAGCCTAAAAGGAAAGTTCATCAGAACTGCACAAAATTTAATTCGGCTTCGAAAGAAACAAATACACCCTTGGTGGAACGCGGATTGTCAAACAGCAGTTACGTCCAGGCATGAGGCATTCAAAAATTGTAATAGTAACAAAACTGAAAAAAGTACAACTGTGAGAAAAGAAACATCTAAATTAATCCGACAGATTAAAAGAAACTATGGAAATGAGCAACTTTTGGAAATCGGAAAAGATTAAAAAAAAAACAATACAAGAAACTTTCATAAAACATTCAAAACAAAAGTAACAGGTTACCAACCTGAAAGTCATTGCTTCAAAAATGAAAATTGCAGTGTGGCTCTTAACAAACAAAAAGGAAAATTTTAAGGTACTTGCTGATTATTTTGAAAAACTATTGAACTGTCCAGAACCAGCGAATAAATTCCAACCACAGAAAACTAATAACACCAACACTAACTCTAAAGCACTTGCCGAAATCGAAATAAGTAAACAAATTAAGAGACGTGAAAACAATAAAGCATCCGAATAAGACGGTATAATCGCAGAAGTACTAAAATCAGTTGGCCCTACCACTATAAAGGAGATCACTCAACTAATAAGACATACATGCCAAACTGGGAAAATACCTGAGGACTGGAAAACTGCCCTAATTCATCCATTGCATAAAAAAGGGGATATAGCCGGCCGCGGTGGTCTAGCGGTTCTAGGCGCTCAGTCCGGAACCGCGTGACTGCTACGGTCGCAGGTTCGAATCCTGCCTCGGGCATGGATGTGTGTGATGTCCTTAGGTTAGTTAGGTTTAATTAGTTCTAAGTTCTAGGGGACTGATGACCACAGCTGTTCAGTCCCATAGTGCTCAGAGCTATTTGAATTTGAAAAAGGGGACAGAACTGATGTAAATAATTACTGAGGAATCTCTCTTCTCCCAGTCACATACAAAATTCTCTGGCAGTGTTTACTTGATTGAGCCCAAGAACAGCTAGAACCTAAAATCGGAGAATACCAAGCGGGCTTTAGACCAAACAGATCCTGTCCGGAACAAATTCTTGCCTTAAAGCTAATCCTCAGACATCAAAGGATTTCTAGTAACAATATTACATGTAGATTTGTGGTTTTTAAACAGGCTTACGACTCAGTTGATCGTGAATCTTCTGTTTTCCAAACTTTAAAGGAGCAAGGGCTAGGTTATAAAAGTCTAACACTGATTAAAGAAAAATTTAACCGACACTAGACCTAAAGTGAAATTCATGGGAGAGATTTCTGAATCATTTGAAATAAAGACTGGAGTTAGACAGGGACATGGACTGTCTCCCTTCACTGTTTAATTGTATTTCGGAAAAGGTAATTACAGAATGGCGAGTGCGAAAGTAGATTCAAAATACAGACCAATCAATCAAGTTAGGTACAAGTGATTTAGAGTAGATCGCCTCACCTTAGCAGATGATCTTGCAATTTTAACTAGGACTATCACCACAGCTCAAGAACACATTGAAATTCCTAAAGAATTGTCGGAAAAGGTAAGACTACAAATATCTTTCGAAAACACGGAATACATGACATGCAACAAACAAGCATCAAAGTTTTTGAACACGAAATATGGAAAAATAAAAAGGGTATCTCTGTTTAAATACTTGGGGAAAGTCATACAAGAAAACGGTCTGGAAAAAGCTGCAAATTAAGTTAGACGTCAAAAGATAGCAACTGCATTCAGATTAACACAAAATCTTTGTAGTAAAAAATCACTTTCTAAATTCAGTAAACTTAGACATGACAGCACTGTAATGAAACCTGAATGTCTTTATGGAGCAGAAACTTTAATTTCAAATAGGAAGAGGGATACTGAAGAAATTCAAAAGAAAGAAAGTAAGATTATTAAGAAAATATTAGGCCCCAAAATTACTGATAGAGAAAGTTATAGGCTGAGAAGTAATAAGGAAATAGAAGACTACACAGACATACACGGTGACATGAGAAAATGAAGACTTAAATTTTATAGGCACGTTACAAGAATGGCACCAACTAGGCTTACAAGATAAATACTAGAATTCTACGAAAACAGAAGTATGGCAAAAACTGAGCCAAAGAAACGGATTGCTGCGATTGAGGTGGATCTTAAAGCAGCCGGTATAACTCAGGAAGACCTTACAGATAGGAAACCTTCAGACAAAAGATATTTGATTGGAAAGTTGGTCAGAGGGAAATTAGAAAACGGACTGGAACACTGTGGTCATATGAAATAAAGAGACTTCATTCTGGAAGGATGAAACAAATTTGGGTACAAAGAAAGTCCAACCATCATATGTGACATTGATGGTTCCTACTGGACCCATACGTGAATAATAATAATAGTATGATAGCAAATTAATTCCTGGATTATTCGCAATATTTACATGTAATATTTTCTTTGCTAACAAAGTCTTTTTGTAGTACACATTTACTTGGTAATAATATTCTGTAGTTTAATAATGAATGGAACGGTATACATATGTAGACGGACACGTTTTTTATATTACCAACTAGTAATTTCTTGCACAGAAATATCTTAAATATGAGTACGAAGATGTTGTACATTATTAATAGAATGTGAAAAATACCATCATCCAAAAATAATTACACTTTACACTAATTTAAGAATTAAGGACTGTTTCTCTCTTAGGGTAGTTTTTAGTTCCATGAATAGATCCATTGCATTCGACTTTGTAAAAGAGAACTATAAAATTTGAGGAGATCTTTACTGTTTCATTACGTATGTATGTATGATAACTTGGTTTAATGATAAAATTACGTGGGCTTTATAGTGATAGCGCAATCACACTGATGTACTCTGTTGACTCCTGATCTAGTTTAATCATGCAATACATTTTGTAATGAAATCAGATCAGTCTTCTGTTTATATCATTATGTCCCATTACTTAATCAGGTGTTAGGGGTTCTGCCCGAAAGGAAATCAAACAAAACGATTTTTTTAAGCATTTTACGCTGAATCTGTAACTTCATTAGGACCTTTCGTTGGTCACATCATTTAAAAACTCGCAGTTTCATGTTAGATGGCAGTTTTCAAGGGTAAACGTATAATAACTACATGCACGTCGTAAATAACAGGGTAACAAATTAATTTGGGACGGCGTGCTAGTTTATGTAGATTTACTCTAGAAAGCAACTGTATGAGCTGAAACTAGCTGTGTTTTATGGTGTGACCAACAAGAATCCTACTAAATTACACGTTAGGTGGAAGAATGTCACCTGCAGTTAACAAATGAATGGCCGTAGTGCGTTATACATAGATGTATTAATTAATTAATTGCATATTCTGATTTGTTTCAATACTTATTGCTGTTTATGTTAAGAACTGACATACAGAATCTAACATCCTGTTAATTTAAATTAAATGTTATTCTGTAAATTCACTTCGTAGATGCCTCGTGTCAAATACTGAATTGAGAGCTAATTCCGAAACTACTATGATAACACAACTTACTAACAAAAACTTATCTATTATCCTACTATATCTACTTATTAATTAATGTCTCTATAGTTTCTTTACTTACTTCTTTTGCTGACATTCTGGTTACACAGAAGTACATGTGCTAATAATAGTAATAATAATAACAATATTTGTTACTGGCGCCTGTAAATTGCTTGCCGGCCGGTGTGCCCGAGCGGTTCTAGGCGCTTCAGTCTGGAACCGCGCTACCGCTACGGTCGCAGGTTCGAATCCTGCCTCGGCCATGGATGTGTGTGATGTCCATAGGTTAGTTAGGTTTAAGTAGTTCTAAGTTCGAGGGGGCTGATGACCTCAGATGTTGAGTCTCATAGTGCTCAGAGCCATTTTTGTTGTTGTAAATTGCTTCTTTAATCCAGAATGAGATTCTCACTCTGCAACGGAGTGTGCGCTGATGTGAAACGCTGCAGAGTGAAAATCACATTCTGGAAACATCCCCCAGGCTGTGGCTAAGCCATGTCTCCGCAATATCCTTTCTTTCAGGAGTGCTAGTTCTGCAAGGTTCGCAGGAGAGCTTCTGTAAAGTCTGGAATGTAGGAGACGAGGTAATGGCAGAAGTAAAGCTGTGAGTAGCGGGCGTGAGTCGCGCTTCGGTAGTTCAGATGGTAGAGCACTTGCCCGCGAAAGGCAAAGGTCCCGAGTTCGAGTCTCGGTCGGGCACACAGTTTTAATCTGCCAGGAAGTTTCTTGCTTCTTTAATGCTCAAGGAAAATGTCTATAACTCTGGAAGCCATCTTACGGTGTGTGGTGGGTGGTAGGTATAGGGTCACTATCATTTCTTCCCTTACATAAAATGTATTGGGAATTACGAATATGGACAACATCAGCTGTACAATGTAATGATCACACTGAAACATTGGGTCTGGTCGGAACTCGGGCCTGGATTTCCCGTTTATTGCAAGCGATCGCCTTATCATTTGGTTATCTGAAAACGACTCAAACTTCCATACATGGGCAATCTCTGTGTTAACAACCTGTAGTCGTATGTCAGTTATTCATATTGCAGTGAAGGGGTGAAGATTTTACTTGAATGTTTCTTGCCCGGTGTCGGTGGATAAATACGATATTGCAGTGCCTGTGAAATACGAAGCAATGTTCCTTCGGACTTGCATATACGTAACGGATGTACGAGTACAAGTTGTAGAAACATGGTTGACAACATATGGAAGTTTCGATCTGGCCGTGAGTCGCGCTCGGATAGCCAAACGGCAAGGCGACTGCTCATGATAAGCAGGAAATCTGGGTTTTAGCACCGGTCAGGATCTAATTTCCATTGTCGCCATTCCATTATACAGCTGGTGGTTGCCCATATTCGCACCTGCGAATACATTTCATGTTTTTCATGGCGGCTGTTGCCGCCGCATTGCCTATTCTATAGGACATGTATGCATATCAGAAGGAACATTGGATCGTAATTCGAAATAACACAGGCACTGCATTATCGTATTTCTTCCCTTGCCTGAGTCATTGAAGAATCGTGTGTGAGACCAACTAATGTCCGTAAGTCTCTACGTGAATGCCCTTTTCTCCTTCTTCCTCGTTGATACCACTTTGAAAGACGTAAATAGGAGGAAGTGACACGTTCTCCGACTCCCCTTGGAATACAGCCTCTCAAAATTTTAACAGTATACCTCTACATGGTACAAAATGCATCTCTGGTGCCGTCTATGGATATATAAACATCAACAAGAGTTTTGCATCACCCCAGTTCCCAGAACTCATGAAGACAGACGTTGACTGTGGATATTTTATCACAGACACAGTTCCTTTGGCTAATCAAAGATGCCACTAAACCCGCCCAAAGATGTAAACAACCATGCAATGAGCAGCGCCTATTAGACGGAAGAGGTCCGACAGCCGATCAACTCCAGTCATTCCATCAGGAAGGAGGTACACGGCTCGTGGTGTCTATAGTTCAACCATGCCTAGACGCTCCACCCCGCTGTTCGATGGTGTCCGCATTGCTACTTTGTGCCAGGAAGGGATCTCAACAAGGGAAGTGTCCAGGCGTCTCGGAGTGGACCAAGTCACATTGTTCGGACATGGAGGAGATAAAGAGAGACAGGAATTGTCGATGACGTGCCTCGCTCAGGCCGCCCAAGGGCTGCGACTGCAGTGGGTGACCGCTACCTACGGATTATAGCTCGGAGGAACCCTGACAGCAATGCCACCATGTTGAATAATGCTTTTCGTCCAGCTATAGGACGTCGTGTTACGACTCAAACTGTGCACATTAGGCTGCATGATGCGCCAACTCACTCCTGACGTCCATGGCGAGGTCTATCTTTGCAACCATGACACCATGCAGCGCGATACAGATGCGACCAACAATATGCCAAACGGACCAGTCAGAATTGGCGTCACGTTCTCTTCACCCATGAGAGTCGCATACGCCTTCAACCTGACAATCATCAGAGACCTGTTTGGAGGCAACCTGGTCAGACTGAACGCCTTAGACACGCTGTCTAACGAGTGCAGCAAGGTGGAGGTTCCCTGCTGTTTTGGGGGTGGCACTATGTGGGGCCGATGTACGCCACTGGTGGTCATGGAAGCCGTTGTAACGGCTGTACGATACTTGAATACCATCCTCCGACCGATAGTGTAACCATATCGGCAGCATATTTGCGAGACATTCATCTTCATGGACGACAATTCGCGCCCCCATTGTGCACATCTTGTGAACGACTTTCATCAGGAATACGACATAGCGCGACTAGAATGGCCATCACGTTCTCCACACATGAACCCTATCGTACATGCCTGTAATAGATTGGAAAGGGCTGTTTATGGACTACGTGACCCACCAACCACTTTGAGGGATCTACGCCGAATCGCCGTTGAAGAGTGGGACAATCTGGACTAACAGTGCCTTGCAGAACTTGTAGATAGTATGCCACAACAAAGACAGGAATGCATCAGTGCAAGAGGACGTGCTACTGGGTATTAGAGGTACAGGTTTGTACAGCAATCTGAAGGTCTCGCTGTAAGGTGGTACGACATGCAGTGAGCAGTAAAAAGGACGGCAATGATGTTTATGTTGATCTCTATTCCAGTTTTCTGTACAGGTTCTGGAGCTCTCATAACCGAGGTGATGGAAAACTTTTTTTTATGTGTGTAGTTTGTTGAACATTTCTGTAACGATCTCGGGCTTAGTAAACGAAACCCTGACGAAGTGCGTTGCTCTTCGTCGGATCTTTCCCACCTCTCCTACTATTCCAATCTAGGAAGAGTTCCAGACTGACGACAAAACTCAAAAACCTGTAGAAAGATTGTCTGCAATTCACTTTTGACTTCGTTCTAGGAGATAGCATAAAGGTATTTCAAATGGTTCAAATGGCTCTGAGCACTATGGGAATTAACTTATGAGATCATCACTCCCCTTGAACCTAGAACTACTTAAACCTAACTAACCTAAGGACATCGCACACATCCATGCCCGAGGCATGATTCGAACCGGCGACCGTAGCGGTCCCGCGGTTCCAGACTGAAGCGCCTAGAACCGCTCGGCCACTCCGGCCGGCCCTAAAGTTAGTGCCAAGGCTTTCCCTACAACCAGTTATATATGATCATTCCTCTTTCAATTACTTCGGCGGTTATCTCTAGCCCGTAGCTCGTGGTCGTGTGGTAGCGTTCTTGCTTCCTATACCCGGGTTCCGTGGTTCGATTCCCGAAGGATTCAGGGATTTTTTTCTGCCTCGTGATGACTGGGTGTTGTGTGGTGTCCTTAGGTTAATTAGGTTTAAGTAGTTCTAAGTTCTAGGGGACTGATGACCATAGATGTTAAGTCCCATAGTGCTCAGAGCCATTTTTTTTGTTTATTCTAGGTATATTACGATTGTTACTGTTACCAGCGATTCATCATCAATCAGTGTAACGCAACACTAATGGATTTTATTTACCATCTATGTCTGATCCCAGTCTCTGAACCAAGCAAAGAGTCTTTTCTGATTTCCTGCATTTCGAAACAGTAATGATATGCACAACAGCATGATGGGCGAAGAGCTTCAGAAACCTTCTCAGGTTACCTTCTGGAACATTTCCGTATATTATAAACAGTGATGATCCTATAAAACTCCTTTTGGATATTACCGTAGTTACTTTTATATCTACCGATTGCTTCCTTTTAAGAACAACGTATTCAGATCTATCTGTTAGTAAGTCCGGAATCCAGTCATACATCTGTACGATACTCAGTAAGATTATTTTATGTTCATTTCTCGGCTCTACCGTACTGTATCGAATGCCTTCTGGAAGGGAAGAAAACGGTAGCGACCTGAGCACTCTGGATATCAGAGTACAGCTTCGATTCAAATAGCAGCAGCAGTTTCATTTCAATTTCGACTATCACGACCGGTGTCGGCCACCAGGTTCATTTTCAAGTGGTTACGTATCTAGCGTTATCGGAATATGCAGAGTACACCTAATAAATATTCAGAAGCGATAAGTTGTACTTATGTTTACAGCAGCGCTGCCCTTCAAGTATAGCGTAAAAATTGAGACAGCCTGACTTGTAGCATCATCACCGAAATTTTTCAGGAATCCGGAAGATACTGGCGAAGCTTAAGGCACAAACATCCGTTAGTAAATCAGCAGCTCGTGTTACTGTGATTATCATTGCTGTCTCTTAATTACGGAGCTACGGCTTCGGTTCCCGGTCGAGTCGGGGAATTTCGCCTCCCCAGATTGTGTGTGTTGTTCTTATCATCATCATCATATCATCATTGACGCCCAAGGTACCGAAGTGGGGTCAAATAAAATAAATCTCATGCACCAGGGAGCTGAACTCACCAAAACCGGACTCTAGGCGAAATATGTCATACGTCGTTCATTTCTTTCGTGAGAATCATCTTGTGGCAGTTAAACGGGTTGGTGGGCTGAGCGCAGTGTTAAGTGTGCACGTTCGACGCCTCTTGTTGTATCTTAGTTAATATGTATTTGTCGACCTGCCAGTTTAGATGGTCTTCAACTTGGGAACCAGTGTTACTCTCCTTTGCCGGTCGGCGGCTTCATTCACCTGACGGAGAAGCAGCAGGAAGCACGAGTAGGATAGTATTTATTTCGGTGAAGGCCACGTATGAAGTTAGAAATTATTCAGCGCCAGTCTGTTGGTGGAACTTTAATCTGTTTACAGGGCATTTGGAAGTTTCCGTTACGAATTTCTAGTACTTGTAGAGGGGCGTGATTAAATAATGTTGTGGATAGGAACCCATGTCCATAAAGGTAGCATTCTGCTCTACAACTCCCGAATTTGGAGAAGATGTACTGCGATGAAGAGAACCATTCAACGAGTACTCGAACGTGTGTAATGGGTGTTAGCGACTGTATCGTCTAGAACGTTCTGTGCGACCAACAGCTACATCCGTACGACGTACAGCCGCGCGGGATTAGCCGAGCAGTCTTGGTGCGCTGCAGTCATGGACTGTGCGGCTGGTCCCGGCGGAGGTTCGAGTCCTCCCTCGGGCATGGATGTGTGTGTTTGTCCTTGGAATAATTTAGGTTAAGTAGTGTGTAAGCTTAGGGACTGATGACCTTAGCAGTTAAGTCCCATAAGATTTCACACACATTTGAACATTTTCGTACGACGTACAAAAGGTACATGTTATGGGTGTAGCCTATTTTCCACAACGTGTTGGCAACTGAGAGTGGTTCCGGCACCTTTGCATCGATAGACCCCTATGTCCACGTCAAGTGCCGTTCACAGATGAATGTAAGTTCACCAGGGACTGTGTTCTGAATTCGCGAAACAGCCAGGTCTGGGCAGGCGTCATCAAGGCTAATGGTGGGTCAACATCGTACTGAATTCTTGTATTACCGATGGAGGACGGCACGAACTTGCAAGTCATTTTCAGCGAGGTATTCGGATACTTTTAATCACATAGTGTGCGAAACTTTGTCAGTATTTTTAAAAAGCTATCTTGCCTGTTAGTAGGCCAAAGAAATGTTATCTATCGCCACAAAAGTCATAACTGTGCATGACTCAATTTTTGAAAAACCACTAAGAGTATCCACAATGAGAAAAATAAGATCCATTCTGCAGACATTGCTATGACGATGTAGACGGGAAAATTGGTAGGTCATACACTAGACGACGCCATATTATGTTTCATACCAGGCAGTACAATAAAAAAACACCAAAGGAAAACGTAGCGAATTTTAATTTGCGACATCTTAAAAATGACTATCACGGATTTGAAAATAAAATATTTTTATCGGATGAGCCAAAACCTAAACGACTCTGATTCTTTTAGATTTATTACTTGCGAGTCATGATGAATAGTAAGTGAGAAAATCGAAGAGGAGGACGAGGGAGGGTGAGAGCAGCTGTCGCGTCGCGGCGCGGCACTGGAGGCGTCATAAAGGCTGCCGCCGCCACGGCCACCCTTAAGGGCACCGCAGGGCCGCCAACTTCAAACTCACGCTCATTATGGCCGCTCCCGGCACTCTCAAACTCGCTGCTCCGCTTTCGCGCAATGACTTCACCCCGGTAAGGACGCTCCGCCTCTTTATGACGTTTCCAAGAAATTACTGAACTAATCCCTGTGCACCGAGAAAGAATATCGACCGTTGCGTCCTTTAGGTAAAGGAATTAACGAGTAAAGCAATATTCACCTGACAGACAAGACCTGTAAAAGAGGAGGTATTCTTCAAAATGCTGACAATACACAAAAAGTAAATACGAATAAAAGTCGAGAACAAGTAATACATGTCAAATGTTCTCTGAAGTTTTCTGGAAAGTAAATGCGCGTTAAGGTGTTTATGTAATATAAGTAAAAATTATCAGAATGTTCACGTGCTAGACGGCCTGCCTATGAACTAAACCAAATGAAGGAAACATTCAAATTTTCAGACTGTTACCCACCCATTTATGAAATAAATAACTACAGTATTTTCGTTATTCCAGTCACGTTGAAACTTGTAATCATTAACTGTTTCTAAGTAATTGTTACATCCTTATAACCCGTATTGAATGAGAGTGTAAGGTACTGTTCAGGACACGCACTCCAACATCACTCATATTGACCTAAAAATAATATCTCTTTCTTTTTCATAACAGTTAAAGTATTCCCTAATTGTAATTTTCACAGCAAACCTGTGGCCATACGATATTCAGTATCTACTTAGCCTCCATCCCTTTTCGCAGTTCACTGTTTCAGAACACCACAAGATACTAAACTGTAGTTTTTTTTCGATATCAGAAACATCACTGGATCTCCACAAACATAAGACATTATCCTATGCACATACTAACCCGAGAATACCAACCTTCTCGAAACAGTTGTAAGAAGAAAAGATATCTATTTCCTTGTGCAAATACAAGTTTTATTTGACTCTGAAAATCATCACCTCCAAAGACACTTGAAAGTTATATTTCGAAAGGGGGTGCTACCAAAATTGCTTCTAATTGCCTCACAACAGTCAACTGGAGTTAAAAACATACAGATCTTTTGTTACCTAAATACTATATTTAAGAACAATAAGAGATCAGTGTGATACAATATTATAGAAAATGAGAATGCTACATTTTGATGGCTTTCATTTAGGTTTTAAAAGTACAGTTCTCTCGAAAATTAAACAAGTCATCATGACTTTTAGAATGAACAAATCCCCTGAATTTTTCCCCGCTTTTACAATATCATCATTTGTCGGTGGAAGATTTCCTAGGTTATCAACGGAGTATCAGCGTAATATTCATGATAAATTTCACTATGATCTGAGTCGCCATATTCAGACGACACTGTCACTTAGATGATAACCCGATAATATCTCGTTAATTTCCCAGCCACACTAAATTCTGTAGTGGTGCTACAGTTCTAATAGTGTATCAGGCAAGGACGGAAGCAGATAAAATATTCTCCTTGGTGAGGTACATACAAATGTAAACAACTGAAAATATTATGAGACATTTCAAGACGCTGTGAATTGACCTTTGGGAAATTAGAGTAACATCTGTCAGTATTAATACTGGAAGAGCAGAATACCTAACTTAACCGAAGCTCTTTCGTGTTAGATTCTCGCGATAACTTCCATACGAATAAACTTGGCGTAATTTATCAGCAAGCTGTAGACATGCTGTAGCGCAGCAACAACACCTACTATTAGTTTTATATAAAGGGTCCTTCCCTCCATAACTTGTTTATACTATTTTATTTAACGAAATTTAATGTCCTTAGTACTGTTTCTAAGGACCGGAAGGTGACTGTTGGTCAACTCTTTAATTTTCTCATGGTGTATTTTACCTATTTGTCAGCCGTGTTATTTACTTTGCTGTCATATTTGATATCTTGCACTAACGAGTTTCAGTATATACATATCGATACAAGCCTACGTGAAACCTGTTAACTACGTCACTTTGTCGAACGCAGTCTTTGGCGAATCTGTCTCGTTCTCGATCAGTAGGAAGTGTTGACTGGTTGCACGCCACGTGGTTACTTTCTTTAAAGTCAGTTAAAATTCAAGTGTAGTCCTAGTCTTTTCCTGGTTGTAAGTTTGAGAGTTGCTTTCGAAGTCACACACCATTTTGATGGAAATCACCTTTCTTTGAGGAAGATTCTTGTTGTTGATGAGACATTAACAAGAACAAGGCATCTGGTATGATCAAGCCTATTTATATTCAGTGCTGAGGTATAATTTGCTTGTAAGGATAGCTGGCTACTATCGTTCTGCACTTAGGTATTCCATCCCACGTTTATGTACAGTGGAACCGGTGCAAGTAGGTGGGGAATTTATAATTGATCAGAAGCTATTAACTGCATCAGTGATATCCTAATTCTGTTCCGTGCTATCACAAATTCATTGCTGTTAACTGTTAATGGAGTTTAAGAGTAATATTTGCGCTGATGGTCGTGGATTAGGCATCACAGCGACATTGTCTTGGTTCCTAAGGATAAGTGTAGTTTAGACTACCGCTAAGACGCTGTAACGAGGTTTAGATGCCTTTAAAAGACAATATATTCCTTGTTACAACACCCTTGTGAACTCATTTCTCAGAAACGCATTACCGTTTATACTTTCTTTATTTAAATGTGCCACGCTAGTAAGTCGCCATCTTGCCTTGCTACGGCAAAAAACCCGTAACCAGTATGGTGGGTTCTGGGAGCCCCAGTCAGTTTTATTTATTCTGTAACTCCCATAGAGGCTGCTACCTTTCAGGCAGTAGCTTCTGAGCTGTTGACAGCAGTGATTTAGGAGTTTTATTCAATTATTAGTGGAGCGTGCGGTCCGTGTGACTCAACCATACCAATAGTCAAACTATTTTATTAAAAATAATTGATATTGTTTCACTCAAAAATGGCATATTCACAGTGATGGTCGATGAATTTTAGTAATCCCAGTTTTCTGGAATGACTGGAAGGTGCTATGAGCGATTGTGGAAGTGATCAGAACTTTGATCCAGATTTGGAAAGTGACCATGATTTGAATGTGGAGTTAGATGGTTGGTTGGTTGTTTTGGGGAAGGAGACCAGACAGCGTGGTTATCGGTCTCATCGGATTAGGGAAGGAAGTCGGCCGTGCCCTTTCAGAGGAATGATTTAGGGAAATCACGGAAAACCTAAATCAGGATGCCCGGACGCGGGATTGAACCGTCGTCCTCCCGAATGCGAGTCCAGTGTCTAACCACTGCGCCACCTCTCTCGGTTGGAGTTAGATTATGGGACCGATGACAATCAGGAATATGAAGCCGATTCAGGTATTTCGTTGGAAAATGTGGAACAAGGATGCAGTGTGCAGGAAAATGTTGCATCTCATTTCATGACAGCTCAAAATTATTTTGGAAAAAATTGGTTCAATTGGTGTTCCACGAACTCGTTCCCACAATGTAGTTGTCCATTTACCAGGAGGTATAGGCCCCGCTAAACAAGCTGGAAAAAGTTGCTCTGAGCTGGCTGCTTGGTCTTGTATTTTTGTAAATGGCATTTTAGATTAAATACTATCATGCTCAAATAAAAAGATGGAGGCCATAAGAAATAAATTTACAGATACTCGGAATCAGATATTGATATTGTGGAGTGGAAAGCATTCCTTGGCCTTCTCTTTTTCACGGCTATTTACAAATGGCGAAGATTTGAACTCAATATTTGCAGCTTATGGGACTGGCAGAGAAATTTTTAGACGCTCTATGTCAGAGGGAAGATTTGAAATAATTTTAGCTGCCCTCCGTTTTGACAACTCAATTACTAGAAAGGAGCGTACAAAAACAGACCCAACCGCAGCAATTTCTCATATATTTAATCTATTTCTAAAAAATTGTGAAGAAAATTAGTCTATTAGTGACGAAGCATGCATCGATGAAATGCTTATTGGCTTTCGAGGCAGGTGTAAATTTAGAATGCATAGTCCAAATAAGCCAAGAAAATACGGTATGAAAATTCTTCCAATGAATGGAGCAAGAACTCAATATTTTTTCGATGGATACATTTATGCTGGCAAAGGAAGTGATAGTAATACTTTGTCAGAAGAAGAGAAAAAACTGCCAAAACTAACGCAGGCTACCCGTAGGTTGACAAAATCAATCGAAGGAACAGACCGCAATATCACGGCTGACAATTGGTTCCCATCCATTTAAGTTGTAAGGGAGTTGAGGAAAAGGGGACTTTCTTATATTGGGACATTGAAGAAAAGTAAAAAAGAAATTTCTTCCCTCAAAAACAAGGAAATCAGGAAAATCGGTTTTAGACTTTGGGTAAAATTTTACTTTAGTATCCTATGTCCCCAAACAAAGAGAGGCGGCCGGCCGGAGCGGCCGAGCGGTTAAAGGCGCTACAGTCTGGAACCGCACGACCGCTACGGTCGCAGGTTCGAATCCTGCCTCGGGCATGGATGTGTGTGATGTCCTTCGGTTAGTTAGGTTTAAGTAGTTCTAAGTTCTAGGGGACTTATGACCACAGCAGTTGAGTCCCATAGTGCTCAGAGCCATTTGAACCATTTGAACCAAGAGAGGCAGTGGTTTTAGTTTCCTCGGTGCATCGCAGTGCTGTTGTTAATGACGAAAGTGGAAAGCTTGAAATAATACATTATTATAATTTCACGAAAGGATAAATCGATGCTCTTGACGAAAATGCGCAGTATTTCCTACAAACAGAAGAAGCAGAAGGTAGCCCCTTGCTGTTTTTTACGCAATGTTGAATATTTCTTCTGTAAATTCGTATGTGATTTATTCATCATTGCCGGAAAACAGACAATTATCAAGGTCAGACTATATTATATATTTGGTGTTGAACGGCAACTTCAGAGGAGGGTCATCAATTTGCACATTCCGCTTGATCTTAGACAGTCGATTGCTAGGTTGGTAAATTACCATATCCCAAAACCCTCAGCTGTGCCTGGTAAAAGAATAAGCTGTGGGAACTACCCAAGGAGGAGGGATAAAAAAACAAAGGTTTACTGTGCTCATTGCAGTACACCAACAAGCGCGGATTGTGCCAAGAGTGTCTGTCAAAACTACCTGAAACATTGTTTGTGAATTGTATAATATTTTTGTCCACATTTTTAATGTTCTTCATATAGTAAATAATAGAAACCTGTCACTATTTTTCATGATTTTTCATGTAATCATGTCTCAATTTTAATGTTTAATACTCTGTAATTTTCACTTTTACAGTTTTGAATTTTATTAAATATACTTTTTGTAAATTCAAAATTTACATTCATTGTGTTCAGTCCGATTTACATATCTCTAGATATGATGTGTGACTGTAAAAGAATGGTTTTAAATTTGACTGACCATTAGCAAGGTACATTTTGAATTAACAAATATTGGGTTTCTGGCGACCCCACCTAACCGGTTATGGAAAACTTATGGACCATACCAGTTACGGGTAAAACATGCTGTTCACTGTCATATTAATGAACTGCAACTCAAATGCAGAGTATGCGCTGAGAATTACCAGCAGCTATGTGATTCCATAATGTTCTAGAAGCTTCGTTACGTATGAAGACATTTTGTATCCACACAGACGGTAGGGGGCAATATAGTTTTTGTAACTTACTTATTTTTGGCCCTTTGCAGTTTCCACAACAGAACAATGTTGAGAGCGAAGTACAAAGAGAAATTCGTAATGTAAATTATGAAGACAAAATTACGACCCAGGTTTCGAACCGGACTGGTTCCATGGGAGAATGATATACACGGAAACTTATCGAAAGCTGGACAACGGCATAGTTAACAACGGTAAGTTCATAATGCATTTAAAAACACAAACAGACTTCCCAGTTTTCGAACAGGGGAGGAAAATTTCCACGCATCTTACACGTCAAACTTGTGTACCGGTGTGTGTAGTTCGCGAGCCGGTAATAGTTACATACATCGAACCGGTAAAGTTAAGCAGTTAATCTTGTAGTGAGGGGGTCGCAACCAGTTTCTTATACAAGGTCGCCTTTGGGGCAAGAGTACTTCCTGTAGGCCAGAATAATGTGATTCACATCCGCCACCGCCGATGTCACCAGATTACAGCGTCCAGAAGCGATGGTTTTCGACTGGTGTAGGTGGTTGGGGTAACAGGGAGAACTCTGTAGAGAACCCCCTTTAGTAGGCTGCTTGTAGTATCGTAGGTAATGTTACATTATCATTTCGTAAATTAGATGATGGGTTGTGTACGCCGCCTCGCAGAGAAACATTAAACCTGAAGATATAAATGACAGTACGTGAGTACACTGCAAGTGGGTACTGGAATGGCAAGCTGTCGCAGCTTGTGGACATGTTGAGCAAAGCTACACATAGTTAAACAAAATAAAGATGCACAACAAGGAAATTATCTGAATGGGACGGAAATCGGTAGATGCGTTGTATATATGAAGACAAACAAATGACTACAACTGCAGAAAAATCGGATGATTTATTGAAGAGAAAGAGGTTAACAAATTGTGAAAGTCAGTGACGCTTCGGTCCACGTCTGGCCCATATGCTAGCAGTTCTTCAGCTTGGCATTGATTGATAGAGTTGTCGGATGTCCTTCTGAGGGATATAGTGCCAAATTCTGTCCAATTGGGGCCTTAGATCGTCAAAATCACGAACTGGTTGGAGAGCCGTGCCTCAGATGGGGAGAGATCCGGCGACCTTGATGGCCTAGGCAAGGTTTGGCAATCACGAAGACTAGCACTAGAAACTTCCTCCGCGTGCGGGCGGGCATTGTCTTGCTGTAATGTAAGTCCAGCAGAGATTGCCACGAAGGGCAACAAAACGGAGCGTAGAATGTCGTTGCCGTACCGCAGTGGTGTAAGGGTGCTGCGGATGAGAACCAAAGGAGTACTGCTATGAAATGAAATGACACCCCAAACATCAGTTCTTCTTGTCGGGTAGCATGGCATGAGACAGAGAGATAGGTATCCCACCGCTGTGCGGAGCGTCTCCAGACCCGTCTTCACTGGCCGTCGAAGCTCAGTTCAAAGACAGCTATAGTCCAGTCAGTGGGATTCCAGTCCGAAGATGTGTATGGAGACGACATGGACGGCAGTGTTATACCAACCTGACTTTGGCCCGCTGTACAGAGGGACAACCAGGAGTGATGGTCTGGGGTGCCATATCCTTTCATAACAGAAACTCTATGATTTCATCAACGGTACACTTAAACCACAGCGATATGTGCAGGATATTCTGCTCCCCTTTGCTGCCATTCGTGGAAAGTCATTCTCAGCTTACATTTCAGCAAGATAATGCCCGTCACACGGCGAGAGTTTCTCCTGCTTCTCTTCATGTTTGCCATATTCTACCTCGACCAGCAAGGTCCCCGGATCTGTCCCCAGCTGAGAATGATTGGAGCATTATGGAAGGGTCCTCAAACCAGATTGTGATTTTGACGATCTAACGCCCCATTTGCACAGAATTTGGCACGATATCCCTCAGGAGAACATCCAACAACTATATCAATTAATGTCAAACCGAGTAACTGCTTGTATAGAGGATGGAGGTGGACCAACACGTTATCGAATTGCTCCATTTCTAAAGATCTTTCTCTTGAACAAATCATCCAAATTTTCTGAAATATTAATCATTTGTTTGTCTGTACATTTACATAATTTCTTCATGATGTGTCGTTTCTTTATCTTAGAGTGTACGTACGTGACTACATTCGAACACTGTGCCAACTGCTCAGCGATATGACGGCAGAGTGCAATGCCGATGCAGGCGCAAATGTTTAGGAGCACAAAGTTTCAAACAAATTGTGAATTTGGAGCTCCGCAGCAGAGAAACCGAACGTGTTTCTTTGTTAGCTCAACAGCATCGTCATTTAAGATTGCAGTTGATACGAGATCAACGAGGTAGTATCGTGGATCAATGGAAAGCTGGCTTCTGGTAGGATGTGTCACGTTTCTTGTTAGACAATATCGATGGGCACGTCCGCATACGCCACCATCCAGGCGAACGGCTGATCAAAACACTCAACGCGCCACCGATGCAGACTGGAAGTAGCAGTATTATACTATGGAGAACATTCATCTGGGATTTCATGGAACCTATGGCAGTAATTGAAGGCATCATGACAACTGCTGAATGCGTGAGCATTATTGTCTAGCTGCATCCGTTCATTCTTGAGGTCTCTCTGATGACGATGTCTTCTTCCAGCAGGATAACTGTGCGAGAAACAAGGGCAGTAGCGTGCTACTTTGGTCTGAGGAGCGTGATAGTAAACCAAGGCTCATGTATTGGCCACCAAATTCCCTGCATCTGAACCTGATAAGAAATCAGTATCTACATATTCACTCCGCAGGCCCCCACATGAAGTATAGCGGTGAGTATCGTTTACCACCACTAGTCATTCACAACCCTGTTCCATTCGCAAATCGGGCGAGCGAAATCTATTTGCTTTTGTACGAGCTCTAACTTCTCCTACTTTTTCATCGCGATCCTTACGCGAAATGTACGTTGACAGCTGTCAAATCTATGTGCAGTCAGCCGGAAATGCCTCTTCTATATATTTTCTCTGTGTTGAAACTTCCTAGTAGAGTAAAACTGTGTGGTGGACTGAGACACGAATTCTGGACCTTTGCCTTTCGCAGGCAAGAACTCTACCTATCTTTTATTCTTCATTTTGCTCATCATTGTTATCAGCATCTGGTCTGGGCGAGCGTCACGGGGCACTCCTTAAAGTTCATCGGCAAGTACTTCACTCAGTTGTTTTATTATAGAGGGTAGCCTCCGACCGAACACGCTGACCTATCGTACCGTCAGCCCAAGCAAGGCTCACAACTCATCCTCACAGCCTTCCATCCGCCATTACCTCATTTCCTACCTTCCAAACTTCTCAGAGCACTTGTCTGCGAAAGACAAAGACCCCGACATTAAGTCACGGTCCGACACACAGTTTTATTTCGTCAGGAAGTTTTATATTAGTGCACACTCCGCATCAGAGTGAAAAATTCATTCATAATCACTATCGTTACGAGGAAAGAACGTTGTCTTCCATCCAGGGATTCCCATTTGATTTCATGAACCATTTCCTTAACACTCGTTTGTTGATCGAAGTACGCCTCTGAATTTCTTCATTGTTTTCCCTTAATACGTCGTGGTGAGGATCACAAACACTGGCCAGTACTCGAGAATGGGTCACACTGGTATTCTGCAGGCGTTCTCGTTTATAGAAGAGCTACCCGTTCCTAAAAGTCTCCCCGTAAATCGATGTCGACCATTCACCTTACCTACTACAAACCCTACATGCTCGTTCCATTTCATATCGTTTTGCAACGTTACGCCTAGATGTGTAATCGACGTGCCTGTGTCAAGCAGCATATTACTTATATTGTACTCGAACATTATGGGACTGTTTTTCCTACTCATCTGTATTAACTTACATTTTTCTATGCGTAGACCACACTGTTATTTATGACATCAAACAAATATTTATTCAAATTCATCATGTATCCTTCTATAGCAGTGCTTCACAACATACGTGCTCATGGAGCAAGCTGTGAGCAGCAAGGCGCGAGCACGGAGCAACGCGAGCACGCTACCCCCACTACCGGACCAGAGTGGAGAGTGTGGAGAGTCACGTGGGGCACACAACAGCTGCCGCCAGTCAATGCAAATCCGCGGCCACCTGCAGGGCTATCACTCACGAATTATTACTGCGACAAATGAAACAAATAAAGGAGAATGTACATGTGCCACATAATTTTATTAGCTTAGTGTATGCCTCTACATTCGTATTAGTTTGTCAACTGTTACACAATAAAATGTGTCACTGAAGTGTGGGATTCTCTGTTATCTTGTACTTTTTGCCCTTTACAATTGCGTCTATGTTCGGAGTAGTTGTTCTTGTGCATCGTAGGCGCAGCGTGCAGTTTAAATTTCGATCAGACAATGCGTTTCTCAGGCGCGTCTTGTTACATTTCATTCCAGAGAACAGTTATTCACAAACATACATGGAACCGAACATTGATATTATTCCAGCCGCCAGTTTGTGCAAATGAGGAAATCTATCCTGAGGGAAGTGTCTGTAAAATGCCAAAATGTTTTTCTTGTTCTGAAATTTGTTCAAATGGCTCTGGGCACTATGATACTTAACATCTATGGTCATCAGTCCCCTAGAACTTACAAGTACTTAAACCTAACTAACCTAAAGACAGCACACAACACCCAGTCATCACGAGGCAGAGAAAATCCCTGACCCCGCCGGGAATCGAACCCGGGAACCCGGGCGTGGGAACACATTTTTTAGAGTGGTACTCTCTGCACATAAGTTTTCCTGGTGGATCACACAGTGAACGCCCCTTATTTCATTCGGCACGGTCAGTTTTTGCATTTTCTCCTTCAACAGCGCAACGAAACCTAATTTCTTCCCTGCTATCGCTGGTGCACCGTCTGTAGACACTGAAACTAAAGAATTCCACGACAATACCATATTTTCAACACTTTCTTCCACACTACTTAAAATATCACCTCCGGTTGTAGTGTTCTTCATGGCTAATACATCGAGGAGCTCCTTTCTCACCTGAAGAACTCTATTAACAACTCTAATAAATATGGAAAGCTGCGCTGTTCCAGTGATATCAGCACTTTCGTCCAGAGCTAGAGAATACGCCATAAAATCTTTATAGATATTTGCAAGCTGGCTCTGGACGTCGTCTACCATGTCCTGTATGCGACGCATAATGGTCATGTCAGATAATGGCACAATCCGAAACTCTTCAACTTGAGATGGACACAAATGTTCCGCTGCAACTACCAAACATCTTTTATTAAATCACCATCAGTGAACGGGCGCAGGGATTTTGCTAAAAACAAAGCAATTTTGTAGCTCACTCTGAGAGCTACCTCAGTTGAATTTTCTTCGTCATCCAGATCTTCTTCGGATAGCTTCCTGTGCACGATGTGGTCCATCTCATTTTCCACTTCCGTAGTCTTTCGCGTGGTACGACATATAATGTCGCTGCAAATTAAATTTCCTGAAAGAATTCAGCGTTTTGTGACATACTAAACATTTTGCAACACCATCTTTTTCTGTAAACAGATACAATTCCTCCCAGTGGGGGTTGAACTGCGAAAGCACGGTTGGGGTTACACAACGGCGACTTGACATGATTCTTAACCAGCGAGGTGACTGTTAGAACTGATCGTAGTACTTTTAACGTTACACAGTCGGCGTGAATTCAATAGGCACGCTGCGGTCCTATTCATACGTGCGCGCGCATTTCCCCTCCCTCCCCTCCCTCCCTTCTCCCCACCCACCCTTCTTCACGACCTTGCACTTGCTCGCGAACATGTGCCTGAGCAGACGCGAGTACTCGCGCTCAAAACCGGACAGTTGTTCTATAGTCACTCCGTAACACTGTCTCGTGCACTACACAGTCAATAGCGAACAGATGTAGAATGCTGCTGCCGGCCGCGGTGGCCGAGCGGTTCTAGGCGCTTCAGTCTGGACCCACGAGACCGCTACTACCGTAGGTTCGAATCCTGCCTCGGGCATGGATGTGTGATGTCCTTAGGTTAGTTAGGTTTGAGTAGTTCTAAGTTCTAGGGAACTGATGACCTCAGCTGTTAAGTCCCATAGTGCTCAGAGCCATTTGAACCATTTAGAATGCTGCTCACCCTACCTGTCAGATCGTTTATGTGTATAGAAAACAAGAGTGGTCGTATCACAAGTCTTGGGGACACCCCTGGCGGTACCTTGCTTGTTACAAGCACTTGCCAACCATGACAACGTTTGGGGTTCTATTGCATAAAGAAGTCTTCAAGACACTCACAAATCTGAGAACCTGTTTCGTAAGTTCGGACCTTCGGCAGCAGCAAGTAGTGGGCCGCTCTGTCAAAAGCTTTCCTAAACTACAGTAATATATAATATCCCTACTGCTCTTTATCCATTGTTCACTCGATATCTTATTACAAAAGGGCAAACTGAATTTTCGTTTAGGACACTACCGCGCATCGGCTATACGTTCACAGACTAGCGGGCAAAAATTTACAGGAAATGAGTGACCTGTGCTTAGTCTTCTGGTGCCACCTACCTGAGAAAACCTACCGAGGACATCTGGAATCCAACCCAGCCATAATCGTTGCTGAACTATGTTGCAATGGTGGAACACCAAGCAAAAATTTTGTATGTGTATCGGGTCTTGGACGTTTATCACCCATCACTGTCAAGAAGAACGGAAGAGATAAAGAGTCTGCTCAAAATGCCATACAAACAACTTTTCTCACCGAATGCCACGAAATATCACCACACGATATTCTTATTGTGTTGTGATACTAGGGCCACTTAATGTCCTGAGTTCCCGCAAGTCCGTGTCTTTGTCTGTGGATAGTGCTTTCCCACTGTGACATTAATCGTCCCAATTACAGTAGCCTTTCCACTATGCAGTGTGACACATAACTACCAGTGTCTGCGTTGTTTTGTGATAAGGGCACAGAATATCTTGAGACTATTTTTATTTGCTTTGCGTCCACGGGAATTAATACCTAACAAGTGCACGCAATATCGTCTAGGGTACTTACTTTACACCCTAACAGTTGCTGAAACGTTTTCATTTCGTTTTAAAATATTTATCGTTTTTCCTTGTCCATGTAGTGAAACGGGGGCAATCTGTTTCTTTGCCGATGTCATCCTCTTCTGTCTCCCTCTCCATCTCCTCCTCTTTCCTTTCTCTATACATCTTCTCCTCTCCCCGCTCTCTATCCATTTCCTCCTCTTCCATTTCTGTCCATTTCGCCCTCCCCCATTCCTTGCCCAGCTCTATCGTATGTGTGCCCATCTCTTCCTACCCCAATTTGTCTGTCCACCTCCGCCTACCCTCTTCTTTCTCCAACCTACCACAGGCTGGCACTACAACCTGGATCTTCCGCTAGATGCTATCGGTCACCTTCACCACTTCGGTCATCCGAGCACGCTCCCCAGACCAGCCCAATCTTCCATATGTCACCACTGTGGTCTACATCCTACACTCGCACAGACTCTGTGAGTCCTGTACAGGAAGAGACGTATTATAAAAGTCTAAGACAAATTATTAGAATGAGATACTAAACTGCAGTGCCTGTGTTGTCCTAGTATAATTAACAATGGCCTTCAGAACAGGCATGCATGTCTGAAGGATCAGATCTGCAGCCTAATTTCAGCCGTATTCGCAGTGAGAATATGTTTCTCTTATTTCTTACAACTGTAGATGGCAGCAGTGCCTCTTTCTCCTGACATGCATGCACGTCTGAAGGACATTGAAAAGTGCATTAGAACAACACAATACAGCAATTAAATTAGTGGATCAAGTTAGGTTGAATTCGATTCGGGGCTTTAGAAGGAGTTTTTTAGCGTGGGTTTGCCAAATTACTTACGTGGCACATGTG
Organism: Schistocerca serialis cubense; assembly: GCF_023864345.2. NCBI lineage: Eukaryota > Metazoa > Arthropoda > Insecta > Orthoptera > Acrididae > Schistocerca > Schistocerca serialis. Next base: position 153,263,637 of record NC_064640.1, read on the forward strand.
CTTCACACGTATCTCACACATATCTGCACACGTAGTTCATCTGTATCTCTAGCGAATTTTCCATTCAGTTTCATTTCCCTTTAGCTAAATGTTTAGGACGTCTTATCTCCTAAACTATGTCTCGCGCAATGAGGTACATTCAGTGGTATGTGTGAAATCTGTCTGGAAAACGTGTGGCGAATACAGTTGGTAGTAAAGGAATAATAAATTAAAACTTAATGCCTGATTAGGCAGTTTTACTGCATGAACAGCGAAAAAGTATTAAGCAATAAATTTCCTTTCATCATTTTGTGGGGCTGTCAGAAAGAAGAAGTTTCACAGTTGTATAAAATTATGTATGACGTTTGTAACGAATCACTCATTCTCATATGCTGGATGAATAAAATCTGGGAATTCGCGAGTCATGGGCTACACTCCTTTTTCAACCACACTCCGACTGCTTTAATAATTAAATGGCGTTTACTCCCACAGCGGTTCTTTCCAGACATGAAGTAATATGTGTGTCAAGTTTGGCTGAAATCATTCCAGTGGGTTACGAGGATATGTGGAACATACATACATTTTTATAACATGTATCGATAAAGTATAACAAAGCCAAGGTGAACGAAAGTTCACTTGGACGCATTTGGTGTATGTGTGATTCCCATATTGGTGAAGTGACCACCTGCATGGCAACACAGGCACGCACTAACGAGATTAGATTAGGAGATGGACAGTGAGTGGGGAAGAGGTAATGGACAGAGAAAGGGAAGAGGACGAGATGGACTGAGAGAGGACGGAGGGGGAGATAAACAGGCTGATGGAGAGGGAGAGATGAACAGAGAGGGGGAGGAAGAGGTGGACAGAGATAAGGAGAAGTAGGAGATGGACAGAGGGAAAGGTGCAGATGGACAGTGTGAGAAGTAGATGGACTGAAAAAGGATGAAGAAAGGTATTGTCACAGACAGAAGGAGGAAAAGATGGACAGAAACAGGGAGGAGGAGGAATAAGTGAACAAAGAAAGGAAGGAAGAGGAGGCAGACAGAGAGAGGGGGAGGAGGAGAGGGATAGAGAGAAGGGGAGCAGGAGATGGAAATAGAGAGGGGGATTAGGAGGTGGAATGAGATAGGGGAGGAGATGGTGGATGGTGAGATGGGCACAGAGAAAGGGGAGCAGGAGATGGAGAGGTGGGGAGGAGCAAAAGGATATAGAGGGGGTGGAGGAAGTGATGAATACAGCGAGGGAGAGGTGGAGATGGACAGAGAAAGAGGAAGGAGGAGACAGACTTATAGAAGATTGGGATAAATACGTACACGGGCAACGCTGACTACTCAGCTAGTTATAATTAAAAGCCGAACTGTCTTCTCTCGTCAGTTAGGTCACGTAGACGTAATTCGATGTAATAAAGACCTCTTACATGACAACTGAAATATGTAACGAATGTCTGATAATGTACTCAAATTATTAAACTCCACAACCAAACAATGTATCTCCACGAGACACTATTGCTAAACTAATTTCATACCTCTTGATTATTGTTACTACTTCAGGATTAAGAATTGCAAAAAAACTATAAATAAAGAAACCATTATGGAATGTTCGTCTTGACATCAGACAGAATGCTGTTACGCTCGGACCGATGTTATGTATTTGGTGGTTCCTCTTTACACCTGTTCCACTCGTTATAAGTGATTCTCCCTTACACGCTGGATCTGTTTCATTTCTAATTTATCCTGCAGCACCATCAACATGGTGCACGTTAGTCTGTGTTTCACATTATGGAATTATTTCTGGCGCTGTTCACTTTACGCCATACTCCATTCCCAATTCCAGTTTATGTTACCATTAATTGCCTCTAAAGCACCCACATCGGTATTTTCATGTTACTGGTTATCACACTTTATTTCATATATCTTATATCCTTTTGAAAACTCTGTTGAAGCAAAATTTTGTATTTACTTTACTGACTTATTTCTTCACTTTCTCGTGCACTACACAGTCAATAGCGAACAGATGTAGGATGCTGCTGCCGGCCGCGGTGGCCGAGCGGTTCTAGGCGCTTCAGTCTGGACCCGCGAGACCGCTACTACCGTAGGTTCGAATCCCGCCTCGGGCATGGATGTGTGTGATGTCCTTAGGTTAGTTAGGTTTGAGTAGTTCTAAGTTCTAGGGGACTGATGACCTCAGCTGTTAAGTCCCATAGTGCTCAGAGCCATTTGAACCATGTAGAATGCTGCTCACCCTACCTGTCAGATCGTTTATGTGTATAGAAAACAAGAGTGGTCGAATCACAAGTCTTGGGGACACCCCTGGCGGTACCTTGCTTGTTACGAGCACTTGCCAACCATGACAACGTTTGGGGTTCTATTGCTTAAAGAAGCCTTCAAGACACTCACAAATCTGAGAACCTGTTTCGTAAGTTCGGACCTGGGCAGAAATGATGTACTATTGGCGCCAAAGTGAAGTGCGAACTGAACTCACAAAGAAAGTACCAAAAATAATTAAATTTCGTGACAGAAATTTCTCGATCTACCATCCGATACGCAATCTGCACTCATTGAGCTAAAAGTGAAGCTTATAACTCGGGAAATAGCTACATGAACTGATGTATCCTGTTGCATGCTCACTACCACAAAGCAAAATTTCACAAACACATTTCAGAGAAAACTAATGCAAATAAATTAAAACCGTAATCTGTACCGATGAAGGTATGTTGAATGCGTGCTATGAGCGTACCCTGTCGTGAATTTTTAGCCACATTAGGCCATTTTTATCTCACCAAATTTGCGAGCTGCTGTGCTCCCGCATCCGGTCCGTCTCATGGCTAGCCCCACAGTGCTCTCCACGCGCCAAAATCCGACTATCGTTCCTATTCAAACGCGGTGGTGGGGAGACTCACCTCACCCTCGCACCAACTTTGTAACCTACCCTCGTGCTTGTTTTCATCTTTGCTTGCTGCTCTGGCCTACCCGCCGTTAGTCTCGTAATGTTGGCAGTGACTGCTATTCCCTTTATCTCGTCCCTTTGGTCCATGCTCCCGCTACATTTGACTTCCATTCATACCCATGCACACTCATACAGGATGGAACAAGAAGTATACATATAAACGGCGTGTGACCTCTTTGTGAAATGATGAAAAGAAATAAACAAATGCGTCAAATATTCCTTTCACCCAGCGAAGTATTGAAGCCGCTAGTCACCAAAGAAAAACTTATATCTCGATATAGAAAACATACTTACTTCCTACTGTAATCTGAGGAAAAACGAAAGTAACGCCTCACAAGTATGTAACAGGAATCGGAAGCTTCACTCTGCTTCATAAATTATCATTTTGCTTAAACTGCACCTACAGATTGGTTCTAACTATTCGGTCAAAGGTTCGAGCGGAGCGTAGATAAGACTCCCTACAAATAACACAATTGATAGTTCTCCGAATTTTCGTAGCCAAACGAACAGTGAGAAACGGAAAATGATGTATCAAACAGGCCAGAGTAACGTCTAGGTCTGCAGGAAATGTCAAATCACAGAATAAATTGAAACTTCTCAGTTTTCTCTTGGTATATATACTCTTTCTAATAACAGGATTCCGTCCGATATTTAAATACGAGTATCATTTCAAAAGCCCTGCAAACCGTTCATCTGCGACCTTTACGAGTTGAAATTCATGTCAATTGTGAGCGAGACTTTAGCGTGACAGTTACATATGTGTTCGATGGTTCGCGTGGCGTGGTCGTGAATAATTCAGTTTCAAAATGGGAGCTGAGACAGAGTCACGTCGGATTTCACGTAGTGACCAGCGTTTCTATATCAGCATCGAATCCCTACGTGGAGGAACCAGACGGAAATTTACAACGCTTTGAAAGGGGTGTGTGGGAATAGTGTAGCGGATATTAGTTGTTATCACTGTGGTTTGCTCGTTTCCGTGAAGATCGGGTAAGCAATTAGCACAACCGACAAAGTGGAAGGCCATCAACTGCAACAGACTACTACTCACCGGGTTGTTTTTAATGAAGTTTTGAGAGAAGAACGACTAAAAACATGTGAGGAAATTACATATGGCGCCAAAATGTTTTTCACTTCAGTTTACAGAATTCTAACTATAAAGTTGTAAATGAGAAAAAATCCTGGCATTTGCATCCCGCTTGATCTGAGTGAAGAGCAGAAAGCAGGTCTCAAATATATCGCAAAAGAAATGCTTCAACGTCATCGAACAGAAGGAGAACGATATCTGAATGAGGTTATTGCTCTTATGAAACCTGGAAACGACATTTTGATCCACAAGTAAAATCTCAGTTGTCACAGTGAAAAAGTCCCGACTCTCCACACCCGAAAAAATTCTACCACCAAAAATCAAAGGTGAAACTGATTACGATCTTTGCGTATGACACTACAAACGTAGTGCCGCAGGGAACGTCTGTAACAGGCGCGTACTACAATCTGTTCCTACAAAATGTCTTGCACCCGAAAATCTGTCAAAGAAGGTCTGACACGCTTGCAGCTGGATTCCTCATTTTGCACGATAATGCAAGGCCGCATATTGCCCTACCAGTGAGAGAAAAGCTTGACAAATATGGATGAGATTATAAAACTAACCTGCAGTGAAACAAGGTAACGTTACCCTCTGAAAGGATTTGGGAATTTTGACCGCGTGTAAATATAATGGATAAAGGTATCGGACTATAATATTGAAGATATTGCAATTAACAGAAAAATAAACAGGCCTTAACTTTGGGGTTCATGGAAGTAGTAAAATTCATATACAAAAGGAACAATAAACGGTCGCCAGCCCAATTCGGCACATGCATTTAGAAATATATATTTAAGAAAGTTGAATATTAGTTACTGAAGTTAATTTCACTAATATTTCCCTTTGCATAGCACACAGGATACAAGCGGATACATGGCACTCTGAGCTGCGGGTGGCAGCAGTTACCAATAATGCACAAACTAGTAATCATAGAAAGCAAAAATTGTACCATACTTATATTAATAACAGTTACACTCAAGATCATTACTTGAACCAGTACTGAAATGTTAATGCAGGAAGTGCAGGACTAAAGTTGGACCTGAGGGGCCTCTGTCTTAACTGGCATGTGAAAACCACAAATAAAGATAAATAATACCACCATTGCACTGTTGATATCTCTCTGCTCATATTTGTCTTCCTCAGCAGCAATAATATTCCAATTATTTTTCTAATATGAGTAGAATATAGGGGGGACCCATAAACTGGTATAGTATCACACGTCAAGCTCTGTATTTCAGTACCAAAATTTAATTTAAATGATGTCACTTCTTAACTTCACTTGAGATAGTTTATATATTACTTTCAAAGGCAAATTACTCAACACTGAGCTCAATTAACTTAAAAAAATCGTTCATGGTAGTAATCAAGTCTAAATTGTGTTTCAAACGAGTTTAACCTCTTTCCCTTTTCCATCACCTGTGACGCAGGTACTTTAGACAGTAAAATATACACAGTCTGGCACAGTACTTTTGCAAAACGATACTTTGCAATAAGCTGAGAGTACTTTAGCAAAATTCTAACCAACTTCACTTTTCTTGATCCTTGCTCATTTGACAAACACAAATAAATCACTATTTTATTTGAAACAGGATACTCGGTTTTATAAACACTTAGGAGGGGACCCTGCATAGGTTCATGATCAGGATAGAAGATACGCTCCCAAACACAGATTTATAGCATTTGGATTATTATTAAAATCACTCACACAAATAAACTGGTCCATGCTCTGATACATATCTGTATGCATGAAGTTGGTGTAGCAGTGGCGAAATTTTGGTGGCAATCGACATGGCGGATAACTGTACTCATGGCTCTTGCTGTCTGAATTCTCAATAAAATTTCATCTTGGCGACGGTTACTCAACTTATTAGAGCCATTCCCTATTGCCGAGAGCACCAGGTAACAGCCAAATCCATATCCGAGGCAAAATTCCATGCAAAGCTGCCTCCAATTAGCTCCCTTGGCTCCGTCAATGTGTACCGTGCAACGACAAACCACTGACTGCGTATCATTCCCACCAAGGAATCGCCCAGCTCGACCTCCAAAACCTTCTTTTACATTGCGCCATGATACTTCCGTTGTGGAGGGACTTCATTACATCTTTTACATTTAAAACTACAAGTGCCCGAAGCATGAACCAGCTTCCAATACACATTGTCTATCTTATAAACTTACGTTTATTATAGAATTTCATTATTTTAAACAATCATTTATCTTCCATATATACATTACAAACTTCAAATTTCCTGTCACAAATCAATGACCTAAACTAACAAAGAATAAACACTTCAAATTACAGATACAAAGTTACATAATATAAACCTACTTCTAACCGATATAAGTGTTACAAGATGTTTCCCTACCCACCATGCAGTCCATATATGAGCCCACGACATTTTGATTTGTTTCCCAAACTACAGCACCGTGGAAAACGTTTTGATACAACTGACGATGTTTCGAATTAGGTGACCGAGTAATTAGACTGCTCAACAGTGAAGGTACCCTATCGGCAGAGAGGAGAAGAATCTCCGTTTACTCAGCATCCAGCACTTAACATAACCTTCTCGAAAACCACTGATCTTAACGTTGCATCAAATCGGTAGAAAACATAAAAGAATGTTCTTTATAATACCAGTTTTTACATAAATAAACTGCAAAGTTTCGAGTGTCGTCTGCACATTCGTTCACAAAGGCACTGAGGAACTTCTTAGATATAAATAGTAAGTGTAGAGGTTGGTCTTTCAAATACAATGTTCTATCATTTCTTTCTTCATCATTTTCTCCACAGCAAAAATAATTTCACCTGATTCCAGAAGAGGCGGAATGTGAATCGGAAGCATTGAGAATGTCACCAATTCCTTTCCAGAGCCATTTTAACATGTTTAAGCAATGAAATAAAACAACGCACGGTAGTTTCCAGTTTGATCGAACCCCCTAACGCTTTTCTTGCCTTATTCTTGATACAAACAATTGCGATGATAGTGCAGCATCTGTAATACGGACACTGTGGCTTTATGAAAGAAACTTTACTCATTATCTGTGTGGAAACTGTGGTTTCACCACATGTAGAAAAAAATCCTTGGGCTGCCTGCTACATAATCTGACTTAAATTTCCTTTATAGGGACAATAACGTAAGGTTAAATGTTTCTAGGAGACGGAGGATCACGAGCAGCTAATTTACGTTGCTTATACAGTACAAGCAAGGTACTACGTAACTGACTCGTTGTGAGCATGTGCCGGTAACTTACACTCTGTGATAGTAGAATACAGTTACATAGAAAACTTTTATCACACACTAGGGAAGGATCCACCTGTAAACTTCGTACTCTGTTGGGATTGTGTATTGTGTGTGTGTGTGTGTGTGTGTGTGTGTGTGTGTGTGTGTGTATTGAACCAGGGACCCAGAAACGATGGAGAGGCTTCGTCCCGCCGTAGCCCTCAGTGCTTCACAAGCCACAACAGGCCACAGCAGTCCACCCATCTCGCCGCCGCCCCACACCGAACCCACGCTCTGTTGGGATACTGTAGCTACACGACTTGATGCAGTGGCATGTTGAAATACTTCATAACCTCTAGAAGGAACTGCGAACATTGTTACCCTTTGTGATAGGTTACTGTGTTACAATAAAACAATGAGGCGGAACATTAGGTATTATATAATTAAATATGTATGAAAGTAGAGGAAAAAATTTTATCCTCAAGAGTACAAAAGTTTCAAGCATAAAACTGAGCATAAATTGATAAATAATTTTATAAATGTCATTTTAGTTTCGTATTAAGACAGACTACCCCTGAGCTCATCGGTAAAACTAACTATTACGGGATCGGGGATGCGTACCCCGAGTAATTGCCAAGGTGGCTATCTCGTAACTCAGGATGGTGTGTGCAGAAGAATTGGTTGCGTAACACAAGCAACCCGGCGGTCGTGGAATCAGTTGCTTTCAACTGGAACATACATTCTTTGTTTACTAAAACGCTAATACGGTGGTTGAAGGCGGCGACTCGATGGCATGCATTAACACCCAGGTAGCAATGGTTGGCTCAGCATAGCGTAAAGCGAATGCCTGACTGCGGTAGGGCGTGGTAGATGGACAGAAGTGCTGGTTCAGCCAAGTGGCAGCATCGGCACGTGGCCTTGCAGATCCACGAATGACGTCAGGCATTCAGCTGATGACAACTGCGTGTGTGCTGGACATCTGGCTGCTCTAGCAGACGGTCAGGTGCATGGCACTCTGGTGTGCAGGCTCAGAATGTAAGACGCTGTGAGGCGCACATGTACGAGATAAAGTAATCCTGGAGATGGCCCTCTCATGCTGGCTCTGGTGGAGCCTCAGAATCATCAGGCCTGGGGCCCTATTCTGTGTGGTTCATACCGATCGGTGCAGTAGACTTGCCTCAGTAGTGACGTCATTTTCGGTTCTTCATCTGAAGTTTCTATTCAGTAAGATTCTGAGATATGCTACCGAACGGTCTTCCTCACGAATTTTCAACAACTGTACCGAGAGGTTTTGGATTTCTGTATGGCATTCTTTTTCGATTCGGTGTGATTTATTTACACCTAGAATTTTTTTTAACATATTGACCGGTTTTAGCCTCGAATTTAATGATTGTGTTTGGATGTGTCCAGGTGTAAACTGAGTTCATAATAGACTATTTCTCTTTGTGAGGAATATGCTCGTGTTGTTGTTACTGTGAACGACTGTAACATTAAAAAACAGTTTCTCACAAAGAAACCTCTTATTTTTACGTAATTGTGAGTTTAAAAAATCATTAAATTTCAAAAGGTTGGCTCTGTTTACGTATATCATATGAATGTTAGCTGAAATTACTAGTGACTTCGCGTACTTTTTTCAGCAAATGGTTTACTTATTAATTATCGAAACGCGTTTAAAACCGTTAAGTAACAATGCAAATGAATTTTGTGAAGCCTAATAGAGGAAACCTGCCAAATTGACGTGTATTGTCGGCTTACGCCCGCATCATTTGGCAATGAAGTCAACCTGCCTCTCTGTCGACTGGAATTACATAAAATAATGCAGTGGAGACAATTGAGTTGTAGTGGCACAGTGAGTAAAGTAGGATCGCATACCGCCGAGTATCAAAATACTTTCTCTCCTCTTCGTGTTTGTAACACATTCTGGGACTTCGTTAATCGTCAAAGTTAAGCATTTTTCTGACAAATTCGTTGTTATTTACACGTAAGAGTGCGCTCTCTCAGTAATGAGTATCTTCAATTTCATGACTTCCATATCTTTAAGAAATGAAACATAAAATTGCAGTGCGTGAAACAACTGACAGTGACATTTATACTTTTTCTTGTCGCAAATAATTCACCATTTTTTCTGAATTCGTACCGATTTCCGAGTGGGTGGTCAGACAGGAATCTAAGAGCACAAATTAAATTACTGCGAACGAAACTAGCAGCAATCGTCTTTATACTTTAGCTTGTAACAAGTATTTATCTGCGATCGAATCCTTAACAACAGTAGACAGAGTAGAAAGATCCCAGGCACAATGTTTTTAGACAATACCACCATATATGATATATTTTGAATCGTCAGATACATGTTATAAACTACAACGAACTTCTATAGCTGCACTCGCCACACGCTCTCAAAAAGACTTCTTTCTTTAATTTTGTTTCTGTTTCTATGAACCAAATCGCTGATGTATCATATAGGGAAGTAGGCTACTTGTTTATTGCCATACGCGTTTCACTTTTTTTTATTTGTGAAACATCTTTACGAACAAAAGAAGCGAAAGCCGTAGGGCAATAAAGAAACTGCCTTGAAATTACTTGCATAGACGGAACGTACCTCCATGAATTTTGAAGCAACCAAGGAACGACGGAAAACAGAAAAAAATGGCTATTTTTTTGGGTGTTCCTGTACATGTATTTGTACAGTGTGGTATTACACTCCATTCATAACTCATATTCCGAAACGTAAAATGCAAAACAAGACGTCGATGTGAATGAGAATAAAATGACACAATGTGACATTTATGACAGTTTCCATAAAACAGTCAATATTGTATTGTTTTCATGCATTCATGGAAGCACGTGGTCAGCGAAATTTGAACAATATTACATACTCTAACCACACTTTTCGGTACTGTGAAAAATAGCGTGCCTGTGTTGGCTGCTAGCCGCTTCGGGTTCATGCCACTTTGACGCTGCAGCGCGCATGCCCAGATCTGAGGCAGATTGCTTTTGATTGGTTGGTGCGAGGACAACTGACAACAGCGTTTCCGTTCGCTAGGACCGTTCGGCATCGCTTCCGGAATGCTTAAAGAATAATTATGGGGCCTCCTCCGAAAACAAGACCGTTCGGTGCTCTAGAGTACTGTACCAATCGGCAAAATGGCGGAAAGATACAGAATAGGGCCTCTGGCAGCGTTTTGTAGGCCAGAAGCTAGCGGATGAAGAGGAAAGACATAGACGAAGGTAGCTGATCCACATGAGACCGTCTGCAGGCATGGAGTAACTCTTGGCGTCGGTAGTAGTCAAAGCTAGATATTGCTAGCTCTGAGCGGCGATTATTTATAGTGCCTCTGCCAGCTTTTGTCCAGCTTAGTTATGAGCAGGCGCTACATTCGATAATGTAGGGGACAATGCAGCGCAGCGCTAGGGCCCAGAATGAGGTAATTTAGCTCGCCACTGCGACAGACTGGGGTCTCCCACCATGCCGCTTCAGCTATATTCTGGCCCTGGCAGCAAGATGTCACAGGCAGCTAGCTTGCCCGTCTCGCCACGGGTTGTGAAGTCGGCACAGATGTGAGTTTCCACAATGTAACTTTACATTTTTCAAAATGGTTCAAATGGCTCTGAGCACTATGCGACTTAACTTCTGAGGTCGTCAGTCGCCTAGATCTTAGAAGTAATTAAACCTAACTAACCTAAGGACGTCACACATATGCATGCCAGAGGCAGGATTCGAACCTGCTACCGTAGCGGTCGCTCGGCTCCACACTGTAGCGCCTAGAACCGCACGGGCACTCCGACCGGCTTACATTTTTCAAATCAGCTTGCAGTGTCTTCCTTTGAAGTAGGATTTATAATAGGATCGTATTAGTATTCTTGTGTAGTAATGAAACATGTGTTAACTATCATTGTTTTTATACCACTACAAATCGATTAAAATCACAGTTCTCTTTTAGTAGCAGTTTCAACCACAAAAAGTAAGCTCTAGAAAACAAATATCACTCAAAAATGCAATTTGTATCCAAATATGATTTCAGATGTTTGTGAATTTCGTCGCTTCATATTAAGTGTAGTAAAGTCACAGTCAACCCACAGACATTACTGAGCGTCGGCGCTAATAGTGAATCCCGATTTGCTGTTCTGAGGAAGGTAATAATGGGAACTGTGTGCCCTTTTTTGTCATCGGACGTGTTAGCTGCATTGCACTGCAATGATATTATTATGTTGTAAAAGATGACTGTGAAGTGAAAGCAAGATAAAGAATAAAACCTGATGCCACCGAATAGCCTGATTGCCTAATTCTACTGCTTAACTTGAAGAGGTGAAGGAGGGAAGGAATGAAGGATGGATGATTTCGGTTTAGCTTCCCGTCGACGATTAGGTCTCTGGAAACGGAGCACAAGCTCTGTTTGAATAAGGGTGGGGACTGAGATAGGTCGTGGCCATTCAAAGAAGCCATCCGGTAATTTGAACTATTAGCTTGGTGCATATGTTCGTAGCGTTTTGGTTTTGTATATTGGTATTCGGGTTGTTACAGATATCGATCGTAATTTTTTTTATTTATAGTTCACTGTTCCTATTTGAGTTTACATATTTTCATTTTGTGTGCAGAGCTGTGGACGCAAGAAAACGGAATGCCAAGTGGAGATACGGAACATTTCCGACATATTCTTCTGTTTGAGTTCACTATAGGGGCGACAGCAGCGGAGGCAGTACGAAACAGCTGCGCCAAGTATGGGGATAATACCAGTGGACAGAGCACGGCAAGAAAATGGTTTCCTCGGTTGATAGAGGATCGTTTCGACAATAGTGTGTCTCCCCGTTCTGAAAGACCTTTGGAGTTTGATGAAGATCGCTTAAACGCATTAATGATCCACGTCAGTGTATTCGAGAACTGGCTAATATGGCGAGCTGTGACCATTGCACCATCGTGTGACATTTGCATGCATTGAAGAAGGTCGAAGAAATCGAATGTACGGGTACCATTTGCCACGAGCTAAAATCACAAAAATCAGCAGGTGGCCATATATGCATCTCTCCTTGCTCGTCGTCAATTGGTCTCTGAACAACGCTGACCATTCCTATCCTGTATCGTTACTGGTGACGAGAAATATTGTCTTTATGCTATCATGAGAGAAAGAAAGGAATAGTTCAGCCCGAACAAAGCAACAACCCCCACACAGAAATCTGTGCGCATCCACGACAGAAAATGTTACGCATCTCTTGGAACATCGACAGTGTGATGTATTACGAATTGCTTCCCTGAGGTGTAACTATCACTGTTGACATCTGTTGTCAACAACTTAGACCTCTTGCAGACGCAATCCAAGAACAGCGACCAGGAATACCACCTGAAGTGATGCAATGCCACGATAATGCCCGCCTGCATTCTGCTAGACTGACAAAAACCTCTATACAGGAGTTAGGTTGGGAAGTCATTCTGCACGCACCTTATTGAAGTGATTTTGCATCCTCATACTTTCACTTTGTCCTCTCTCTGTCGAACAACCTCAAGGAACTTCCATTCCTGATGAAAATGCATTCAGAACGTGACTATGAGTTCTTTGCCTCAAAACAAATTGGAATCGAAGAGCTACTGCAGTCTTGGCAGAGAGTTGTAAATAGTGAAGGAGATCATACGTATTATTGATGACTACAGTCTCTGTTATGTGTGTATGTTGTTAATATTAAGCTTCGGGAAAAATCTACGAAATTATGCAGCAACTCAATATTTAGAATGTCGTGGGGAAATCACCGTTCGGATGGCCACACGCAGATCTGATCAGCTGTCTTGCCGAGTATGAGTCCAGCGTGTTACCACTGCAAAGAACTGTTGCAAGCTTCTCACTTTCTACCGTGCGACTGCTACGGTCGCAGGTTCAAATCCTATCTCGGGCATGGCTGTGTGTGATGCCCTTAGGTTAGTTAGGTTTAAGTAGTTCTAAGTTCTAGGGGACTGATGACCTCCGATGTTAAGGCCCATAGTGCTCAAGGTCATTTGAACTATTTTTTTCTTACTTTCTATTGCTATCAAAACTTTAATGAAAATGGCCAGGGCAATGTTAATCAGAGTACTGGGGGGAGTTGGGTTCTAAATAACAATAGATTTATTCATTCTTATCATCACAAGACTAAAAAATGGCTATAGAAAATGCACATAACCTTTTTTTTTTTGACAAACGGTTTGATTGATATGCAGTCTATGGCGAACAAAGTAGGTAGCTGGGGATCAACACACGATACTAACCAGAACTAATCGCTTTACCAGACTCCATACATGTGAAACCGTGGTATGCTCAAAAAACTATGCTACTATACTATTCCATAAAGAAAAATATGGTTCCAAAGAACAGGGTGCTGAGAAGCATTTATTGGAGCCCTACGCCTTAGCAGCGAATGCTTTATCGTTCTGCATGTCAGGGCAGCACACCACGATGCACTCGGCGACTGGAGTCATGGACGGCCACATCTGTCATTAGTGGCGCGCCCCCGAAAAATGCTAGTATGCGGCATCGCTACTACTAATTCGGAACGCAGGTACTTCCCTATGAGCCTCTGAAACTCCAGTGGATTACAGTGTGCAGGTGGACCCGTTTGCTGGTCTGCCAAACGAATTTGACTCTGTGCCACGACTATGCGTTACGGTATATGGCAAATGTTTAGATGACCGACTCAAAACAAATAAGTACACCCACGCATCACTCGTCGTGTGCGTGATGCTAGAAGGAGCACCTCTGACGGTTCAGATGGTGACTGGCACAGGTTCTAAGTGGCACACTTGAGAAGGACACAAGTCTCGCCATTTAGGTAAAGACCTGCAGTTCTTTACTAATGAAGTGCCAGTACAAGAGTGACTTCTTCTCTTCCTCTCAACTTTCCTGACCATGCTTTACATGCTTAGACTACACCCATTCTAGCCTAAGCCTATCAAGAGCTGGAGTGCGGCAGTCGAAGCTGGGAGACTACCCCTTGCTTTGCATACACAGATTCGACCAACAAGAGACTTTAAAAATTAATTGATAGAAAAGGAAAAAAGATTCAGCTTTGCGGCCTCTTTCCCACAGTTTTACGCCATGTCTTTGCTAAAAGAATGACCTGGATGGAACTACACTCCTCCATCAAAAGGTCGTTATCTCACTTGTTTCGTCCATTTCCAACTCTCCAAAGAACGGCCATAACTTGCTAAAAGCTTCGTGCCTTCACAAATACGGTTTGTAGCTGTCTGGACGTGTGGGCGCCACTGACCTGTCCCACGGAAATTCGCAGAAACACACAGTCATCACATCAGCTTCCTACCTAACGAGGGCCCATCCTCTCTGCTTTATTGCCAGTCATCAATGCTCTGCCTAAAGCAGCAGCGACTCCTCGGCGAAAGTCAGCCTTCCTGGACGCTGCCGCCGACCGACCGACGCCATCCAACATGTCTGCACAACGAGACTGAGGAACTGCGCAGTCCACAAAGTTTTCACCCAGGTTCCACAGAATGAACGCTGCCCTCAGCCCTCAGCCGCAGTACGCTTTTACTCCAGGCATTTATATTGGCACCCTCTTCCTTTGAACGCAGGTAAATCTTACCACTGTTCCTTCACAAGAGCACACAAGCAAGAGCGTTAACTACTGCCAACCATTTCACCATATGAATGAAGTCTGATCGTATCCAGGTATAGTAAGCAAGTAATAAAGATCAACTTCCCAAAGAACATTACGCAGCATAACACCATATCAGAAGTGAGAGTTCCCTGCAATCTCTCACTGTAAATGAATCTTATCGATGATAGTCATGATTATGTGTTATCTAAATTACTCAAAATATTTCACAGAACACAATAATAGGATATAAATTTGTTTCAATGGTAAATTATCCAGTCTGCAATTCCGAATTTTCTTTATTTGCAAAGAACGGATGTTAATACTTACAGGGGAACATTCCTAGATGTAAATGAACGTTCTTGATGAAAGTTGGTGAGTATGTAGGGGGCTCAAAATAGTGCAATAAGTATTCTTTCAAAGTTTTGCCCAATTTCGCTTGTAAGGGGTACAATGCTCTCCGAAAACTAATTTTGCGTATTAGATTTAGAGGGAAAAACTTACGAAACATACTGTATACAAATGTGTTTCATACAAAAGATGAAATGTAATTAACGTTCCAGAAAACTGTGTACTCATCTTTTGTGGTTACGTGAAATTTCGTAAAATACCCCACCACTGTTCACTAATTTTGAAAAATGAAACTTTTTATTAAACGTAAAATAAAAAATCTTTCTTGCCCCATACGTCCATGTGTAATAATAGTGGTTTCTCAAATCCCATTTTTGGCACATAAGCTGTACACAATGCACCGTCAAAGTATTTTTAACGTACTGATTAAGGCATCTAAATCTCCCAATTATTTATTTTACTTAATCTTGTTTGATGTTTCTTAGTCGTTAATTTACGTTTCACGTTCACGGGTTTTCTTTTGCTTTTTCGTTTTACCTTTTCATATATGTGTATTGTGTTAACTGAAAGTAATAAGGAATCCATTGTTACGGGATGACATAATTAAAATAAAGTTTATTTTTAAACATATTCTTAAAGTTGTAATTTTTTACATGAGGTATATAACGTAAAAGCAATTTCTTCATACAATACACACGATGGATAACACAGTATAAAACGAAGTTCAGCCGGTTTCTCAAACTGAAGTGGGCAACCCTATCGATATGTTATATGAGAATGCAGGCTTTCTCGGCGAATCTCGATCATAAAATCTTCTCGGGTTAACAAACGACGATGTATTGACTTAGTTATCAACCCGAAAAGATTTTATCCACTCTGAATATCTTGATTAGTACCATTTATATTTCATTATACTGGGAAACCTCTGAGAAGAGAACTGATTATGTACCAGAGACTCTAGCTTGTTTACATTGCTTCTTAAGTCGAGTTTGACATCGTAATCTTTCAGCACAGCTATATCTTAAAATCGTCTCAGAAAGATCTCCCAATATCAAATTCTTTATTATATGGGCTATCCCGTCTAGACTTTTGAGATCTACAGATGAACAAATTCTTTGTTCTCAGGTAATACTCTCCAAACGATTGTTTCACACTGACCACCAAAAGATTTTTCTCCCTCACTGGGAAATGAGACTTCTTTCAAATATCTTTTGACCTAGTCAGTCTTTAGTTTACACGATGTCGATGCTGTCACAAGAACATTTGCGGCTTCAAAAAGAGATTCTCGAATTTTTAGTCCCGACTCTCCATTAGTTTCTTTTAAAACTCTGATAATGGAGCTGGTGAATTTAAAGAAACCTTTTCGGGCGCCGTATGGGAGGATTAGAAACTTATTTATCTGGTGTTGCCAAAAGACTCAACGCATGTGTACAGCCGTGGGATATATCCGGCTTTCGATGTTGGAAAAACTGTACGAGAAGATTTTCGGACCTAGTTCCGCTGAATGATTATGAAGACAGTCTCCACTTGAGAAACGATATAATTAAGCTCCAGTCTCTAGTAAATGACCAATTCTTTTCGCCAAAGTTTTCCAATGTACTGAAATATGCCTGGTACAAATCAGGATATTTAGAGGTTCACCCGCTTCAATTAGATATCCTGAAATTTGTTTTATATTGTGCTGTTTGTTGTGAGTATTATGTGTGGCAATTTCGTTCATTTTACGTGTACGATGTGAAAAACAGTTATATTTCAAACATTTGTTTACAGATTATTGTAATGATTTTGTATCATAAAAAAGTTACTTATGGCATTCAGTTACCAAAATGCACTTATGTACAACGGTAAACAAAAAGAAACAATAAAGACATGAAGGTAAAGCGTAAAATAACGTTTTAAAACATCAAACAAAAATAAGTAAAATAAATAATTATAACGCTTAGATATTTTAATTAGGTTTTGTTAAAAATACCCCAACAGCCCATTGTGTAAAGCTTATTTGCCAAAAATAGTACCTTAGAAATGAGCTTTATTACACATGGATGCATTCGGCGTGAAATTTTCCTTAATTTGTGGCGTAGCAAAAGTTTTCGTTTTTCAGAATCAATTAATGGTGTTAGGGTATTTTGCAAACTCTCATCTTAGTACAGAAGTTCACTACGCACGTTTCAAGAACGTCAATTACGTTTCAACAGCTACACGGACCACATTTCTTGTATATAATAGATTCTAAGATATTCCCTCTGAACCCAATATGCCAAATTAGTTTTCGGGTTGTGTTTTACCCCTGAAAAGTGAAACTGAGTAAAAAGGAAGAAGCACCTATTGCATTATTTTAACCCCTCTACATACCCGTCATGTATCATCAAGATCGTTTATCTGACAAGGGATGAGCAGCATTGGCAATGCTGAATTACTTTGCTGATCGCCTGATCGATTTTCGCAAACTGTGGAAATAATTCATCAAAATAGTATGAGTGCTGCTTTATCCTTTCAGGGTATAACCACAACATTTCATCGATGCTTCGCTTTACAAAGAGTGTTGTCTCTATTTATAACAGCCTTCGGGAGATGTTTATGATTTTTTTTTTCACAAAGGGAGACCAAAGAAATGTTTTCATACATTCCAATACAACGTAAGTTGTACATTATTACAGTCACATCGATACAACTGCACCGGTAAATGTGTTGTTTTGTTGTCTGAGTATGCCGATTATCGCCTGAGACTTTTCAGTGTTGCACACTTATTATCAGACATCTTGACCGCCATAGAAGCAATTAAATATAAGACTCCTTATGTAATTGCTAATAATAAGTGGTGGGCAGTACTCTGTAGGCCACAGCTGTTTAACTTCGCTGGGGGACGGTGTGCAATCATAGACTGAATTCCGTATAATTTAAACATTTTATGACCGGAGTGTGACGGCTATTCAGAGGTCCGGCGTGTGTACTCAGTTTTTGTTTTCGATTGCACAATCGCCTGCTCGTATTCACCACATGCTCTTTATGACTCTGTTGTGATGAGTGCTGCAGATTACGGTCGATGGTGGCGCTGTGGAGCGAAATACAAATGTAGTAGCATCAACTGTGCTTCCATTTTGTGTACTGCGGTTAGAACTGTGTTCCCAGATTACAAGTCTTCAGTATGGGCACACTAACGATTGCGAAGTATAACTATATACTTTTCGTGATGATTAAGAGTAAACTTGAACTAATTTTTAACGAATCAGAAGAGCAGATTTCTTTTATTAGAATTGCAGCGTAAATAACACAGTAAAGCTCATCTCGAAAGTTGTGTAATTCACAAATGGAAAATGATAGTCAAAACGATCTTCGGATCTGACGTTAAAACATTATACTTTAATGTGACATTGAGCGAGGGCATTGGAGGCACTCATTCAAAACGCAGTGCTGTCAAAGAGCAGAGACAACATAAAAGCGTACAAAAACGCACGTTTGATTTGCTGAGAGATTGGTACATTTGACAGAGTAGTTTGATAGCTTATTAAACATTGTAAACATCGCAGTGCGAGGTAGACGAGCGTCAAAATCTTCATCTATGTCTGTATTCTGCAAATAGTTTTACATTGTGTTGCGGGCGGTATTTTTGTTATTATCGTCCTCCTCTCCTTCACCAACACACTCCCTCTCCCCTCGTTGTCACGAAACCTTCCAGTTCCAACTATATGAGCTATAAATTCTCTGATTTTCTCGTGGGGCGGACGTGGGAGGAATTACATGTCGCCTGAATCTTCTTCGAACGTAAGCTTTCGGAGTTTTACCATTAAACTCCTGTGTTGTGCACAACGCCTCTTTCAACGTTTGCCACTTGAATTTGTTGAGTATTGTGTAAGGCTCTCGTGTCTACTAAACGACCCCATGACGAAAAGCGTCATACCTCGTCGGATCTCCTCTGTCTCTACTATTCGTCCAGAATTATGAGGGCCCCACACTGATGAACAACGTTCAATAATCGGCCGAACAAGTGCTTTGTAAGTGATTTGTTTCGCGGATTAATTAAAGTTCCTTAATATTCTCTCATTGAATCGCTGCATGACATCTGCTTTTAATGAAGTTTGCATTGCTCAGGATTATTACTACGTAATTTATATGTTGTAGGAAAGTCCTTGTAGAATGTAAATATCTTAATAATAAAGGAGACCACTAACTGAAAAGCAGAAGCGTTGAGTAGTTGACAGGAACACACAAAAGAAGGAAAAATTGCTAGCTTTCGGAGTTATCTTTTAACGAGCAACGAGCGAGGTGACGCTGTGGTTAGTACACTTCCTCGTCCGGCCATACTGATTTAGGTTTTCCGTGATTTTGCTAAATCGCTTAAGCCAAATGCAGGGATGGTTCCCTTGAAAGGGCACGGCCGACTTCCTTCCCTAATCCGTTGTGACTCATGACCTTTCTGTTTGCCAACCCCCCTCCCCCCCCCCATCCCCTCCCAAATCAATCAAATCAACCAACCAACCTTTGACGAGCTAGTGTACATAACGACACATACACTCTCACACATACGCATACACACGCCTTTGTCTCCATATGGTGCCGGCACCATGGGGAGGAGCATAGGTACATGTATGCGTGTGCGCGGGCACGCGTGTGCGTGTGTGTGTGTGTGTGTGTGTGTGTGTGTGTGTTTTTATGTACGCTAGCTCGTCAAAGGACAACTCCGAAAGCTAGCAAGTTCTCCTTCTTTTGTGTGTGCCTATCGACGACTCAACGCTTCTGCTTTTCGGTGAGTTCTCTCCTTTAATCCTAAAATGTTTGCTAGGTAACGATAGTTAATGCTTCCAGTCCTTTGTCATCAACAGCGTGATGATCGATCCCCTTCTGCATTTCGTACAGTCGTCTGGTATTGCTGCCTTACTATAGACATTTTTTCTCTGCGTAATAACATAGAAGCGCTAGTGCTGTAGTACACAATGGACAACTCTAGAGAATCCAAAATCCTTAGTCAAACCTTACATATCAGTTTACTGTGGTTAGTGGTACCACAGGCTGCGCACAGATCAATGAAAGCCACACCAGTCACCTGCTTTCCTTCATATCCATCTCAACTGTGCGGGGTTAATTTCAAAGTTTGCCCAGTGCATGAGCGTCCTGGTATAAGGGCGGCTTGTCCAGGACTTAGGACCTCATCCACAGGTTTGGATATTCTATTTAACACCATTCTCTCGAGGGCCTTAAACAGGTAATACTGCAGAGATACTGGACAAAAGTTCTTAACATCTATTGGACTTTTGTCTGGTTTTAATATAGCTACCACTCTGGCCTTTCTTCTGACCATGGAGATGTGCATGGTGTTGACGCAGTTGTTCATTTGGTCCGTTAGCCACTGAAGAGGTTTTAGCCCAAAGTGTTTAATTTGTTCTTTTCTGAAATCGTCTTTTTCTATTCCGAAAACACAAAAATAATAATTCTGGTTCATATTTCTTTTGTTTCAATCTAATTTCAGTAGTGAATTTTCCAACTCGTGTCCAGAAAAATAGTAGGACACTAACTGATAATATTTTTATAGACAGTGCTCAAGCTAAAATAATTAGTGTACCCAGTGGCTGACGGACTACACGGTCATGATGCACAGGTAATGGAAAATAACAGTATGTCACCTTACAACAGAAGCGCGTTCACACAAAGCAGTGAGAGTTATTAGTTAGAATAGGAAGCACCTTTGTAAGAGTAAGTTAAAAAGGGTGGTGTAGCATGAGGTATTTGTACAAAAAGATACTAGTGTCAAATTCACTCTATTCCATGTCAATATTTGAAAGTTCCTTTCCTTAAATGTTATCCAGAAGACACATTCAGAAGACAAGTAATCTGCTGTTAATTAAGAAAACTAAAATTTCATGTAGGAGGAAGAGGGAAATGTATGTAAAGGCCAAAGTCAGTCAACGTCCGACATAACTTGCGTACTACAATAAAATACTGTACTATTTGAGCCGGCCGAAGTGGCCGCGCGGTTGAGGCGCTGCAGTCTGGAACCGCGAGACCGCTACGGTCGCAGGTTCGAATCCTGCCTCGGGAAAGGATGTGTGTGATGTCCTTAGGTTAGTTAGGTTTAACTAGTTCTAAGTTCTAGGGGACTAATGACCTCAGTAGTTGAGTCCCATAGTGCTCAGAGCCATTTTTTTGTACTATTTGAGTGAAGTCGTTAAAATGTCCAGAAGGATGCATGTCCTGACAGAAATAAATAATGCAGGTAACAAGATTAAAACAATAGGGGACATTGTCAAACCGGAGACTGAACAGGCAGCCAGTGTACAATATTCCATAACAGTTAAACCAAAAACAACGTTGTTAAAGATAATTCACAAGTTGCAAGTACTTTTACCAATCTCTTTTTATACACAGCAGGAAATATAGGAGTAATTGTTTCTGTTGAAGAAGCAAGAGAATATATTAACAGCGTCATTCTACAAAACCTTAAATAACTGCAAGTAGCACCAGCATCCCTTACTGAAATTAATACAGTTATAAAAATTGTAAAAAGAAAAGCTCTTCTGGGGTGTATGGCATTTGGAACATAATTCTCAAAATAAGGTCCCACTTAATAAGTAATGTCCTTAGTGATATATGCAATACATCACTGGCACAGGGAGTCGTTCCAGACATGTTAAAATATGCAGTTATTAAATCACTTCATAAGAAATGTGACAAGACACACAGTCTCTGTTTTCCTTATTGACATCTTTCTCCAAAATATCAGAAAAAGTAAGAGCAGGAGCACACTTAAGGGGAAACAATTTCCTTACCGCATCACAGTTTGCATCCCATTAAGGTTGCTCAACTGAGAATGCTGCTTATACATCCTTTCATCAAATACTACTAGCCTTAAATAATATTACATTGCCTGTTGATATTGTCACACCAAGGTCATTAATTGTATAGATCATGATACTCTCTTAGAAAAACTCAGGTCTTATGGAACTGAAGGCTTTCCACACAGCTGGTTTGAATCATACAGAATGCAAAAGTTATGGTGAATAATTCAGAAAATGTCGGAAACGTAAGAAAATTTTAGTCACTGGGGTAAAACCACAAAGGGAATCCTACAGGGTTCAATTTTGGATTCAATCGTACTCCTTATGAGTGTCAATGATCTTCAGCTTAACCTTCAACAAGCAAAATTGATACTTTTTACAGATGATGCTAGTGTTATTGCAAATCCCATTATAGAGAAAGCAACAGAAGAGTTAGTAACTTATATTTTCCAAAGAATAATTAATTGGTTCTCTGGCAATAGACTCTCCACAAATTTTGAAAAATAACACAGTACATTTATTTCTGTACAACAAGTAGTCATACCCATAATTGACGTTGCACGTGAGCAGCAATCAGTAAGTAGGGCAGAACGATCCACATTTTTGGTTGAACAGGGTGACACAGAAAAACGGGAACATTTCCAAAATCCAGTGAAAATATGTTATGTACGAGAGGAATAGCATTCATGGTAATTGAAACCTTACAACTTCGCCATTTAGGAAATATTGATGACGTTTATAATATTTTTAAAATTATGTCATTTAGATGGCATCCTCCTATACGAATATGGTGAAATTTGCTGTTGAGATTCCTCATTGACCGCTGCAACATCTTACCTGGAATACTGTGAACTGCATACCGAATTCTCTGTTTTAACTCATCCAGGGATCTTGGTCGAGTCGCGTAGACTTTGCTCTTGAGGTAGCCCCACAAGAAAAAAATCACAAACGGATAAATCTGGTGATAAAGGAGTCCAGGGATTGTTACCGAATCGTGAGATCACACGGTTCCCAAACTATTCTTGCACATATGCCACTGATTGCCGTGCAGCGTGTGATGTCTCTCCGTCCAGTTGAAACCAGGCTTCTTGAACGTTTGGAAAGTTGTTCAATGCAGGTGTAACGAAAGTTCGCAACATCTCCACGTAACGATCGACATTGACAGTTATTGTGTTTCCCTGTTCATTTGTGAAAAAATACGGTCCGATAAACCCATGTGATGAAACGCCATACCTTACTAGCGTGCAAATGGCGCTCATGAACGTCATTAGGATTTGTGTTTGCGCGGCAACAGTAGTTCTGTTTATTCACATAACCTGTGAGATGAAAATGTACCTCATCTGACATCCACAACTTGTTTAGAAATTCATCATCATTATTTATTTTTGTTATCATTTGTTGACAGAAGCCTAATCGTAACCGGTAATCGTTGACCTTCAATTGTTGCACCATCTGTAGTTTGTACGGATGAAATTTTAAATCAAAGTAAAGAATTCTAGGAACACTTCCCCGGGACATTCCAATCACTGCTGCTTGCTTACCATTTGAACGCCGTGGGCTCCGAAAGACAGACTAGTGTACAACATATATATTCGCCGGAGAACGCACACTTCTTGTTCGTCCTGTTAGTTCCTTCTAGAGGGCAGATCCAGTCTATTCAAAGTTATTGGTTTCGACGGGACGGCAACATGACTTCCCAAATTATATAAATGTCGAAACTCCCTCTGCGACGCTAGCACACTATCATTGCTTTTATAAAATATTTTTATGGCTAACTTACGCTGTTGTCCGTTTCACTGATCCATGATTACTGAAACGACGGACTGTTTACTCGCCAACTGTCATGTAGCCGCAGTGCTGCCACTTGCCCATGGCTGCCACTACTTATTTCAAATATTCCCGTTATACTGTGTCACCTGTACATAATGATGAAAACTTGAACTGGAAGAAGCATGTTACTGAGCTTCTCAATAAGTTAGGTCCAGCTACTTTGCTCTTCATATAATCCTAATCTTGGAAGCAAACAATCAACCTTCTCACATATTTTGCGTATTTCCACTCAATAATGTCACACAGAATAATTTTATGGGGTAACTCATCACTTAGAAAGGCATTTAAAGTGTACTTACATAATATACATTTTCACTTATGAAATTCGTCATAAGTACTCCCATAATTTGACAAATACTATGAGGTACATACCATTCAAAAACTTGTAGGCAGTAAGAAATATTTATTTTTAAGTGTAGTTGCACCAGTAAAAATAAAATGATGAAATATTCATTTACGTTGACTCTAAACATGTATACATATCCTGTAAACTGACTCGTTCCATATGAATTCGATAAAAGAGTAGTTCAAATGATTTATAAAACATGTACCTAACTAACTGACTAACTATCTCACAATGAGACGAACAACGCCTCTCTTGAAGCGACTGCCGCTGAAGCAGTATCAGCATTTCCGAGACACTTTTGCTCTTTTATAATTAACCTGTAATGAAAGTCACGGGTCTTACTTGGATCTTCTCTACTTTCTCCATCAATTTGATCTGGAGTGCCTATACAGATTTGCAGTATCAGCTTTCAGCTACAGAGTCGCTTTGAATTTTACATGTTTACAATATTCTTCGAATCTTGATTTATCAGCTGTATTTTGTTTCATAGATGGCTCTTGGAACCAGAGCAAATTTGGAAACATTCTGTGTAACTTAAATTATCATGTGGCACTTATTTGTTGATTTTTTCATTGATTATCAGTGTTTTGTTGGCAAAGACTTGACTGTGTAATACTAAATGATACGTATGTTCATAGTATTATTTTAACACACGATGCTACGAAGGTTCTTGGTTTTATCTGGTTTCAGAATGTTGAATGAAGTACAGAAAACCAACAAATACATATTTCTGTATTCGGAGGGAAGTACTGATATACCTGATGTGAAAACTAAATATGTACCCTGAGTACCTTCGGTTTTGTGTCACCATTTGCAGTGTCCTATTAAATACGACCAGATTTTGGAAACCATTTTACCTGATGGTTAAGTTCCTT
Organism: Schistocerca serialis cubense; assembly: GCF_023864345.2. Classification (NCBI taxonomy): domain Eukaryota; kingdom Metazoa; phylum Arthropoda; class Insecta; order Orthoptera; family Acrididae; genus Schistocerca; species Schistocerca serialis. The sequence goes on from NC_064640.1 coordinate 153,288,605, forward strand.
CCCATTTCCACACGAAATATATTTTCCAATAGTAGTTCTGTTGTTGAAGAATCCTCGCTTAGTCCTCTCTGATAGTGTATGAATTTATGATTCTATTAGACTAGTCCGAAACGGAAGTCTCACTTTGAGATAAAGTCTCAGCTTACGGTGGATAGCAGCACGGCCCGTCGGCCTCAGAAGGCAATGTATATTTGGGACAGAACGGTGAAACTAGGTCGCGGAGGAGATAAAACGACATTTGTACCTTGATTGCACTACATACCTCACAAGAATGGCGGGTGGTGCTTGCGCACAATATACAGCTTCCCATCTTAAATTCCCGCCATTATGATCCTATGACTTCGGCACGCTGTAAAACCGGCGTAGTTTCATCACATCAGCTATTAAAGCAAATATGTGGTGTGGTGTACATCGAGCGGGAGCCTTCGAGGTCTTCAAAATTAAGATTCGTTTGGAATCGGCGTAAAACGTGGTGTATGGGCGACCGAGCGTGCTGTGCGGCAGAAGGCAGATGCTGGTAACTGTGTCGTTATCTGTGCGGAATGGACCATAAAATGTGGCCATCCACCAAACCAATCTCCGGCGGCGCGGCTGCACCTTAAATTGAATGGGTAACGTAGCGATGCAGGCTGCACAGAAGTAACATCAAATTTACTACTCTGTTTCGTAACGTCTGTTCCGAACACATATGCCGTTCGTGTTCCCCACTAGCTATAGCCGACTGTACGGTAACTCGAAGCATTTTGTGTCGGCTATTTCCTGCATGTGAGAAGGTGCATTGTGTTTCTGCTTGAGCAAATGATCCTGATGAGATCACGGTAAGGTACTTCTTTACGCACATACTCTCGATTTCCTGGAACACAGTCGGCTGCTACCAATCAGTCATTTTCATTAATACGGTTACGTTTATAATAAATTATCTTACTTATTTATGTAATATGATGTATCTTGATATAAATTTGCAGTTTTTCGCGTCCAACTATGCTGAGTAGTTTGGCACAACAGTTAATATGTTGTTCCATAAAGCCGGCCGCGGTGGTCTAGCGGTTCTAGGCGCTCAATCCGGAACCACGCGACTGCTACAGTCGCAGGTTCGAATCCTGCCTCGGGCGTAGATGTGTGTGATGTCCTTAGGTTAGTTAGGTTTAAGTAGTTCTAAGTTTAGGGGACTGGTAACCACAGATGTGAAGTCCCATAGTGCTCAGAGCCATTTGAACCATTTTTTTGTTCCATAAAAAGACGGGAGAACTGCCGGATATCAGTAACGTCCTGCCACGATATTTCGGCGCAGAGTCTTCTGGCCATCTTCAGGGGAGTGCCACTGTAGTAGTACTGCTTATTTCATTTGCGCCACTTTGGACGACATGCGCGCCGGTGATGTTGATGAAATGATGATGAGGACAACACAACACCCAGTCCACGAGCGCAGAAAATCTCCAACCCGACCGCGAATCTAACCCGGGCCCGCTTGTATTGGAGGCAAGCACGTTTCCACCGAGCTAAGCAGGCGGACCGTTTACAAGATATTGAAGAGGAACATACAGTGACATAACATCATAAAAGTTTTCACCTTCAGTTCACCAAAACGCCAAAGTTGTGTCTCAATCGACTCATTGTCAGCTAAAATAGAGGGCAGATCTTCAGGTACCCTCTTTTTCAAATTTACGAGAGTGTGATGAAAAGTAAGGTCTCTAGCTTTTTGAGGAAAACAAACGTTATTACCGTTTTACATCTTTGTTCTTCATGTCTACATATTTCGAACCTTCTGCCGCCAGAGGGCTCCGTATTGTTCATTGAACATGGCAGTGTGTAACGTAACTATATCGGTGCTTCAGAAAGAGTGTGTTGTAATCGAGTTTCGAATTGGACCAGTTGGTCCACACACGGAGCAACGTCTTCTGTACCATGGCAATGCCAGATAACACACGAGTTATGCGACATCTACTACAATCCGACGCCTTAGCTTCATTGTCATCGGTCATTCTCCGTACAGTTCCGACTTGGCCCCATTCGATTTTTCATCTGCTTCCTAAACTTGTAGAGCACCTTCGAGGACTTCACTTCGATGGTGATGAAGCGGTGTAAGGAGAAGCGAGGCTGTGGCTCCGCCAACAAAGTCAAACGTTCTACAGTGACGGTATCAACAAGCTGGTCTCTCATTGGGAGAAACGTGTTCGTCACCAGGGTGACTATATTGAAAAATAAGTACGTCGACATGAAGAATACTATGTTAATAACATTTTTTGTATTTAAAAAGCTTTAAGAGTTGCCACATAAGAAATTCGGAGGGACTACTTTTTATTACTCCCTCGTAAAACACAATCGATCAAAGCATAGCAGGCTCTGTAATGGCTGGCTCTGAGAACTATGGGACTTAACATCTATGGTCATCAGTCCCCTAGAACTTAGAACTACTTAAACCTAACTAACCTAAGGACAGCACACAACACCCAGGCATCACGAGGCAGAGAAAATCCCTGACCCCGCCGGGAATCGAACCCGGGAACCCGGGCGTGGGAAGCGAGAACGCTACCGCACGACCACGAGATGCGGGCAGGCTCTGTAATCTTTACGCCACATGCACCACACAGAAAAAAGTCCTTCCACCAGCCAAGAAGTCATTCGTCATTGAACAGAGCCCTATCATTTGCGTAGATGAAAGGACATTATCGACCCTCAGTGGTACCACGCTATTTTCCTTTACTGCTACCCGTTCTCGTCCTAGCTGGTGGATGATCTTCCTCCTCAGCAGTGAGGCTACAGCGTTTAGAAACAGATCGGAACGTTATGGCTTAACCTTCCCTTCGTACAGCGTTTAGGAGACGGCACTCTGAGCCACATAGATTCGAGGGGCGTTCAAAAAATAACGCAACACCTTTTTTTCTGAAAACGACTGATTTTGTTCAGAATTTCAATACATCAAAGTTTTCATCAATGGTTTGGCTACAAAACCCTATTTTTCTACATAATCTCCATTCAGTGCGACTGCCTTACCCCACTTCACTGGGAAGGACTTTACGCCCGCATGATACTACGCTACCGCTGGAGCTAACGTTTTCCTCCATCAATAACCTCCCTATCATCCACGGACTGCTTTCCGTGGAGTGCATCCTTCACTGAGACAAGCAGATGGAAGTCGGAAGGTGCGAGATCTTGGCTGTAGCGTTTATTTATAACGAAGAACAATCCAATGAAGTTTTGTGAACTCCTCTCGAGTGCGTCAGCAATACCAACAGAGACGTGCGGTTGAGCAACGGGGTGTCTGATTGTGACCTGTCTATCACCCCAAATGAGGGTGTCCGGACGTTGCGACGTTGCATGTATCACAGCTGTGTGCGGCCGGTGAACACGTGGGAGATCGGACAGGTGTGCGTGAAATAGTTGCTATGATGATAGACACCTCGCCCAACGATTCACCGTGCTTTTGTTCACTGCTGGGTATCCGCAGACGTTGTGCAACCGCCTGTGAATCTCTGCGACGCTCTGGTTTTCATCCAAAAGAAACTCCATGGCAGCTCTCTGCTTGAAACACACCTCCTTTACAGACGCTATTTTGAAGGCTACGAATAGCTCAGCCAACTATTTCAACTTCATGAAAATATAGTGGCTGAAGCGAAAACATCCCACGGTGTTCTACAACAAATTCCGCATATTGTTAGAGGAACTGGGTTGCATTATTTATTGAACCCCTGTCGTCTTTAATGCATGCTAGGTACTGCACTCACATTTAGATGGAGGAGACGTCAGATCCATAACGGCCGTCTCGAATTGCTTTCGGTTACCGAATCACGCAAATTCATTGTTGAATCCTCCGGAAGGGTCACGTCGTTTCTTTGACTACCGTCATTCAGATCACCACGAGCAACCTCATTTTGCTTTCGCTTAGAAACTAACTTGCAGTTCCGCCGAATGCGGGCTTAGATGTGTTTGAACACACACCACAGGAACATGAGTTTGTTAATTGGACCGATTGTTCTCTTATCCGAATTATGAAGGAAAGGTACCTCAATTGGTCACCACCGTTAAATCGACAGTCTTATATCAGAAAATGTCAGTAATAATAATAAATAAGCAAGATGATATCCGTTCAGCAACATGCTGCAGATAGATTAATCATTTCACTAGCCAGAATGCCGCTGTGGAGGGGTAGGTAGAGGTACTGGTGAACGCCGCCAGTCCACTATAGCCGTATGTTTTGCATGATTCAGTAAGCACTGAGTGGCGCAGCACTGCAACGTTATGTATCACATGAAACGGAAGCTCGAATTTAGGAATAACGACCATAAAGGTACCACAAACTCTAGAAGCAATATGTTCTGATAGATTGGGAGGCTTCTGAAGGTAAATAGTATTATCGAACAATGTCTCAGTTAACTTTGGCAGCGTCTCATTAGGATCCTTTTGGGTGTACAGAAACATTATATCATAAAATTCTTATCGCCAACGCATATGATTTTCCAATACTTTCAGAAAATCTGACAGATTCATTTATCGAATTAAATCTTGTCCAAAAGTTTCTTCGCGTATGCTACATGCAGCTGAAGCCACTAACTTATGGTTAGATACCATAGGGCTAACAACGTGTGTGGATGAAAGATTCCACGTTTCAGTCGCTATACCAAACAGCCCTATCAAAACTGGAACATGGAACGTCAGGACGATGAGATAGGGAGGAGAGATTCACAATGTAATAAAGGAGATGAAAAAAAAAATGGTTCAAATGGCTCTGAGCACTATGGGACTCAACTGATGCGGTCATTAGTCCCCTAGAACTTAGAACTAGTTAAACCTAACTAACCTAAGGACTTCACAAACATCCATGCCCGAGGCAGGATTCGAACCTGCGACCGTAGCGGTCTTGCGGTTCCAGACTGCAGCGCCTTTAACCGCACGGCCACTTCGGCCGGCTAATAAAGGAGATGACAAGAATGAATATATTGAGAATAAGCGAAATGCGATGGCCGGGAAATGGAATCATCAACATAGATGATCACCGAGTTTACTACTCAGGTACAGACCATGGCATGCATCAACTTGGAGCTGGAATCATACTGAACAAAAGTATCGCAAAGTGTGTTGACAATGTTATCCCAGTCTCAGAACGTGTTATGTTAGTTCAAATCAAAGCTAGACCATTTAACTTGAACATTATTCAAGTCATCGCACCTACAGCAGACAAACCACATCAGGAGGTCGGAAATTTTTACAATAGCATTAACCATATTCTGAAAAAGCTAAAAAGAGAAGATTTGAGTATAGTCATAGGTGACTTTAACGCAAAACTTGGATCAGAAAAAACATCAAGCTCCGTTGGTCCCTTTGATCTAGGGGATAGGAACACCCGAGCAAATGATTTAGAAGTATTTGCAGAAACAAATCAACTAGTGGTGATGAATACATGGTTTCAACTTCCATCACGCAAGTTATACACATGGAAATAGCCCTTGGATAAACAAGGACAAGTTGTGAAGAATCAGACGGATTTCATGCTGGTGAACAAGAGATACAGAAATAGTTGTACATATGTCAGAACGTATCCGGGAGCAAACATATACTCAGACCGTATCACACTCGCTGGAAATTTCAAAATCAAAATGAGACATGTTGTCTCCAAAATATCACGAAAATACGACCTGAGAAAGTTGAAAGATTCTATCTTACAGCAGCCCTAAACAACAAAAGGAGAGACAATGGGGAAGACACCAATGAAAAACTCACACACTTACAACAAACGATACAAGGAGTCAAAGAAGAGTATTTGAGACCGGACCTTAGAAACAGGAGAACTTAGATGACACGTGAGATTCTGGACCTCGTGGAAGAACGGAGGAAGAAAAAAGGTGGTGGAATACAGCGCCATACAGAATACAATCAGAAAGAAAATCAGAGAAGCCAAAGAGAAGGAAAAAACTGAATTATGTGCAGAAATTGAGTTTTATCAGAGTAGGTACGATGATTTTAACGTGGATCGGAAGGTCAGAGAGGTCCAAATGGCTCTGAGCACTATGGGACTTAACATCTTAGGTCATCAGTCCCCTAGAACTTAGAACTACTTAAACCTAACTAACCTAAGGACATCACACACATCCATGCCCGAGGCAGGATTCGAACCTGCGACCGTAGCAGTCCCGCGGTTCCGGACTGCAGCGCCTAGAACCGCAAGGCCACGACGGCCGGCGAAGGTCAGAGAGGCAACAGGAAAATATCGCAAATCTAACAGTGGGAAGCTAGTAGGTGGCAGTGGCAAATTCATAGTCAATAAGGAAGAAAAAATGAGAGGGTGGGAGAAATATCTAGAACACTTTTCAAAGATAACCAGAAGAGGCAAGAACCAGAGATATTAGACACAGAGGGACCATATATCCTAGTAAGTGAAGTAGAATCGCCATACATCAAATGAAGGAAGTGAAAGCAGCTAAGCCAGATGGCATGGAAGCAGAATTCCTCAAAATACTCAATAACGAAAAAGTAAAAAGTATCACAGAAATATTCAAGCACATTTACTCATGGGGTAAAATCCCTCCAAAACGGCTTACATCAGAGTTCATTGCTCTACCTAATAAACCGAATACCAAAGTAGGTGGGGACTATCGTACCATCGGTTTAATGAGCCAACTGCTAATACTTTCTTAAAGTGATCCACAAGCGGATATACAATATTTGTGAAGACCAAATAGCGCCCAATCAGTTCTGGTTTCTACATGCGGTTTTCTCAAGAGAAGCAGTATTTAGTGTACAAGTATTGTTCCAAAGATGTAGGGACATCAGTTGTGATGTATTTTCTTGCTTCATTGATTATCAGAAGGCATTTGATCGTGTGAAGCATGAACAAATGATAGAAGTACTAAAGGAATCAGGAACTGATGGGAAAGATCTAAGAATAATAGCCAATATACTGGAACCAATCTGCAGTCATGAGAATAGATCTAGACCAATCAGAACAAGTGAGAATACTCTTTAACCTGTATTCGGAACACATATCCAAAGAATCCTTAATTGACGTGGAAGAAGGAATCTCAGTGAATGGGGTCACATTCAACAATTTTCGTTATGCAGATGACAGCGTGGTGTTTGCCGATACAATGGAAGGGCTGCAGAAGCTGACAAACAAAATTTCTGAGACAAGCAAGAAATACGACTTGGACATCAACATAAACAAAACAAAACCTATGATCATCAGCAGGAAGAACATTCGAGGTGGGAATCTCTACACCAGTGGCACAAGCATAGAGCGGGTTTCACAGTACCCGTGTCTGGGCACCATCATTAACGAAGCGTGGGACAACTCGCAGGAGATAAAGTGTCGCATCGGAAAGGCGAGGAGTGTTTTCGACTCGGTGAGCTAAGCCTTCAAGAGTCACGATCTTACCATGAACACAAAAAGCGGCTCCTCAGGTGCTATGTGCTCTCAGTTCTCTTGTATGGTGTGGAGACATGGACCCCTACAAAGGCTACCACTGCCAGAGGCTCTGAGCACTATGGGACTTAACATCTTAGGTCATCAGTCCCCTAGAACTTAGAACTACTTAAACCTAACTAACCTAAGGACATCACTCACATCCATGCCCGAGGCAGGATGCGAACCTGCGACCGTAGCAGTCCCGCGGCTCCGGACTGCAGCGCCTAGAGCCGCACGGCCACCGCGGCCGCCACTGCCAGACTCCGAATCTTTGAACTCTGGCTATACAGAATAATGTTGAGAATATCATGGACTCAAAAAGTGACAAACGTCGAGGTTCTACTTCGAGTTAACAAAAGCCCAGACCTGGTCAAAATCATCAAGTGTCACAAACTACAATACCTTGGCCACTTCACTGAAGCATCAAAAACGATATGAGCTGCTTCAACGTATCCTGCAAGGAAAAATTGAGGGAAAGATACCTCCGGGACGAAGAAGAATTTCCTTGCTCGCCAACTTTAGATTTTAGTTTAATATTATCTCTGAAGAACTATTTCGCATTGCAACTGATAAAGACAGAGTAAGAATGATGATCGCAAACGTCCGAAGCGGACAGGCACGCTGAGAGGGAGAAAAAGATGAATACAAATATTCTTTATGTCGCACTGATTGACTTTAATGATACTGTAATTGTTGTGGAAACGATGTTCACGTTGGAGCTGTAGTGGTTTTGCTGTTAGTTGGAACAGACGCGACGAAATTCACGAGTGCCAGCCGCGTATCACAGCCAAAGAGTATGTGGTAGCGCCCGCGTACAGCTATCTCACGTCACACTGAACTGGAATTTCTCCCTCCTTGCCGTTTACGATGACGTCTGAGAAGTGGAGTCTAGAACGCTCATGGAAACGTTCCATAATTTTTATTACACAATGAAAATTCACTTTCGTGTCTCCTAAAAAGTGATGGGACACAAGATTTGAAAGCGCACGAGGAGAAGGGAATTTCAAAACCAAAATTTTAATTTTGATGTTTTGTTAATATGTAATGCGCATATGAGTCTGTTTGACACCCGCATTTAATTGGTGCCTGTTAGAATAGTTACCCGTGAAATACTTTTCGTTTAATGGAAGCACTAATTAGTAATCTATTTAAAGATTTATTGTGCTGAAAAATTTAGTACACTATTACTGTCTGCCGCCCGTGTGACTTAGAATAATTCATGAGCTGTGCATTTCAAAAATCTGAAATTTTTCGGAGACACTCCAACTACCGTCAAGATATCAAAAATTTCCTGAGGAACCTGTGATGAATACTCAATGTTGTCATGTGGGCTTTCCATCGATTTGAACTTTACTTTTTGCAGCATAGAGTCAGAGTGATACGAAACTTATTTTCGTGATCAGATTCCTGCTCCAACTTTTATGAGAACTTTGCAAGTGTCTCACGTGTAATTTAATTGTAGGAGATGAAGTTGGGCTTGCGTTAATCGTACCAATACCAATATATTTTCCGTAACGCACATTATCAAGGGAGGAAAGGGGGAGAATGTACATTGCGCTCATCATGAAAAATATCGGAAAAGAAACAAAATTCGTTAGTTGTTGTTGTCTTGTATTGAAAACACACGTTTTAAAGAGATGGTGATGTAAAATTAGGCTATAGAACCTGAAAATTTCTCTTAGCGCACTCTTGACGCACTTTTACTAAAGTATACTACCCACGGATGGGGGTGGGGGGGGGGGGAGTTGTGGAGGGGGGAGGGGGAGAGGGGGCGTTCTCTAAATCCATCTTAAAAAGAAAAATGCACAATTTGTGGTTCATTGTTATTGAATTTTACCCACAAGAAACTTTTAAAGATATATTGGTAACTATAGTTGAATTATGAACGACGGCAGGCCGCGAAGGTCCGCGCTGTACAGAGGCACAAACGGTAATCAGCGTTACCGGTTGCAAACAACATGTGAGGTGCGAGCATAGAACCGTAGACGCCAAACAGTTCGTATGCTTGTGTATAAGGGGTAGCGGGCAGCGGAGAAAGTTAATCGGTAAATATTTGTTCAGTTTGTTGCGATTTGTCACAACGTTAAGCTCCCACCACCACATGACTACCACTGTGGGATAACCGGATAGAGAAGAATAAGATATGCAATGTCGTCTGGCTGGGTAAATTGCGATGCTTTGTACCGAGCATATACATGCAGTGAAGTACGGATGTTTGAGTCCTATGAGAAATTTAAAGTTTAGAGATAATTATTTTCGTAAAACACCGATACATAGCTACCATGAACAGTACTTAACTACTTCCAACATGGACAAAGGCTATTACAAATTACGTCATATAACATTCTAAACTGAATAACTTTAACACCACAAAAATATTGTACGTAATATTTGAAAATTTTCCGTCTTTTGCGACAGTGAGGAACGTGCTGTTTATAACAGACGCATTTCGCTTCTTTTAAAGCACCTTGATTAAAACAAAGTTAATATAGCATACGAAGTCAGTTATGGACTCATAAAAATATAAGACTAAAATATATTGAGTGTGAGTGAATTGCAATGTACCGAAAACGAACTTATTGAAGTGTGTCTGTCACACACAAAACACCAATTATTTACTAAAATATAGATCAGTCGATACAAACGTTGAATATGATCTTACAACCGCAGCAATGCACAAAACAACGGCAGGTAACCAACTGGCAGAGTAGAAGACAAAATACTGTCCACTGAAAATGCTGCAGAATAAAGCAAAACGCCCCTGATATAAATAAGACTTTCATTACAGTAGCGAAAGACAGCATATATGTCAACATTACTGGTAAAAATGCACCTGTGGGAGAGAAGATATAGAAAAAGAAAAAGACAACATGAAAATTGTATGTGAGGCTCACCTTTGGTCGTTTGCAGTCACTGCGACCTTCATTATCTACATTGCTGCAGTCCATACCAGTGTTTGACTCATCTGGTCTTAAGAGTGATGACGATGGAATCAAGCAGATTATCAATTAAAATTTTCCCTGGGCGCCGAACACATTCAGGAGTTGAAGGACTTATGCTGAAGGTGTTATGCTTCCAAGTGCTTCGTAAAAAGTCTCTCTGTTTCAGCAGTTTTATATGTCGTGTTTCGTTCTGCGACATACCCTTTCACTTGTGCCCATATGAGCTCCATCGAATTGTACTGGCAATAATAAGGTGGCAAACGCAAAACTGTACGTCCTTATTCCTGTGCAATACAATCGATTTCATAAACTTATACACGGGTCTTACGATACCCTACAAGATTTCACAATTCAGCCCGAGTGCAGTGAGCGGTATCTTTTTACTTGCAGTCCATAGCACGATATCGGCTTATTTTGTACTTGTTGTGGGAGCCTTGTCAACGACAACCAAGCGATAACTCGCATTGTCCATAATAATCGCTAAGTTTGCAGGCAAGTAAGGGAGAAACTGTTTCCTAAGCCATAATGAAAACAGCTCTGAGTTCATTTCTAACGGTAACCACCTGAACTGTTCTTTTTTGTCGGGAACACTAATTGGCTGACTGTGATGAGTCCGGAAGCAGAACCAGCATAAATCGAAATTAGTCGTCCCCCTTTACCAACTCGTATTTGAAAACCACCCGAACCATTACTCAGTTTCTAACACGCTTTCCTCCTACAATTCTGGTGTACCCATGTTTCACAGAAGTAAAAATGTTCTAGATTTTCTTATTTAATTAAAACACTTGTTTAAAGACTGTGGTCTTGAAGCAGCGGTATCACAACGTTCCACAAATATGTATTTGAGCCCAACGTCTTTCAGTATTCTTCGTACTGAAGTAACACTGTACATATTTAGAACAACTCGCCATAGAGCATCTTCGTCAAAATCGTCTAAATATTTGACAGGCTTCTGACGACTGTGATGTTTCCCTGACGATTTGAAATCTGGGATTCCACTGGTCTGGACAGACAAATTACCTTCACTGGCAATCCGCCGAATAGTGTCCAGCTGACACCACTCGCTTTTGCTATGCGTTCCTGAGATATGGCAACATTTGTGATAGGCCCACCGTTTTCTGCTTCGTATTTGAATAAAGCGTGTATCCTGCAAATTATGTCTCTCACTTGCTTATGGAGAACTTGTCTCTTACCGCCATCATCTGTCATGACAAATTGCAACAAACAGAATGAAAATTCACCGAATAACTGCGACCGTTTAACACTCGCACTACCAAGACGTTCACAGTGCGCTGAAAAAACTACTGAACGTTCATTGGCTGTCGGTGGATGAAGTCGCATTAGATGCGCAGAACGAGCCTAAACTCGACCGCCGTTGGTCGCGGCTCCAACTATGACGTCCTGTACCTGAAAATATTGAATATGACGTGCACTGGGGAATGTGACGTCTTCTACTGAGACTTAAATTTTTTGCTTAAGTTTTCCTTCAAAATTTAAAACTTTTATGGTGTCTGGTTGAAGATGTCACTATACACATTTTTTTTTCAAAGCGTTAAAATATAAAGTAACTAACTAGATACAATATTTTCCAAATGTTGGCAGAAAGAAACCCCTCCTGATATTGCGAGTGTTAATTCCGTGAAGTCAGCTTTAACTGTTTACATCTGTCAAGTTTCACAACATTTCATCTCCTCCAACCCTGAAATAGGCAGACGTCAGTTGCATCCGGCGCCTTAGAGGTTACAAGACTGAACGATGTGAACTGGCTTCAGTTTTTCGTCAGGGATAATATCGTATCGAAGATAGTCATAAGTGACACATTTTCCTTCCAACTACGTAAGATGAGAGATACAATTACGTACGTGAATGATTCGGTGAAGTTTGTGAGCCCGATTTCCGGCAACAGTATCTCTAATACATAATTTTAATTACCTGTAAATTAAGGCACAGGAAAACTCATAGATTACAAAGATTCCTCAATTTCGAATCGTAGGAATCTTATAGACCCCTCCCCCTCAAAACTTTTTAAGGCCGTCGTAGAGTTCAGACTGAGTTATTGGTGAAATGTGTATTACTAGCAAGAACATTTAGTTGAATCGACGAGATTTACCATGAAGTTATGAAGTTTACGATAGGTGAATTCTGAAACAGCCTTATAAAATCCTGTTTGTGCTGACGTTGGTGAATCACCATTTTCCATCCAGTGAAAGCTCTCCTGGTACGTCCAGCATATAGATTCGTGGTTTATCCGCTGTCATCATGACTACAACAACCCATGGTGGTGGCTGTCATACGCTACCAACGAACAAAATGTTATTTCGGTTCCTCACGAAAGCAGACGACGTGATAGTTGGTGTGGAATAAATATAAGAGTTCTACTAAGGTTTGTAGGCGGTATCCAGCCTGATTGTTTAACTGGGTCGATAATAACTATTGATCTGATAGAGCACAAGCGATATTGTACTCCGGATTACATTTTTAAATATGTTACGGTTCATTATTTTAAATCAACATCACAGCTAAAATGCCAGGCTACAGTGATGAATCTGAGAAAGGAAACACAAGTCGATACATTACTACTTAACCAATGGAGCCAAAATGAATTTACTGAATGAGGTACATGCGATGTAGAGGGTACTGGAATGAATGAGATGCATGCGACCTCTGAAATTTCTCACCTGTCCAGACTCCTAGTGCTCATCATAAGCTATCCATTGAATGTAAACACGATGGAAACAACGACAGTCCGTACAGGCGACTCTCCTCCAATGTCTAGGTACAGTGCTGATATTTCCTGGGGCATGCAGCAAAAGGAAACACTCTTTTGGCAGTTGTGGCAGCACGATGTCTTCAGTGACACAGTGTAGATTCCCGCAACTTGCATTGATTTCGTTATTTATTTAACGAAGACATCAGCAGAGGCAAAGTGCATACCAGATGTGGGGAAGAATAGGGAAAGACGTAGGTCGTCTAATTTTCAAAGTAACTATCCCGACATTTTCCTTAAGTGACATTCATCGAACTGCGGTTCTCACCAGCTGCATCAGGAAAACCTTTAACCGTATCTTCGTCTGCGGCTAATGGAATCTTGTCACCACGAAGCTACGGAACCACGTCCAGTGTTGGTTCAGGAGACACCGCTTAACGATAGACAACCTGACGCTACTGGAGGTGGCAACAAAGGAATCCTTCCTTAGCAGGCACCAGTTAATAGGCGTACTTTTTATATTAAAATCCTTATTATAAAAGTTGATGGTATTCCATATTGCGGCAACACTCAATAGAAGGTTTCGTCGTTGCCTCTCAGTTATTTACAATAAATTACGTCTGAACGACATTTCAGATTTAAAGTCTCTACACCACCATCATTACCAACCATACGACATGTGGAAGCCGTGTACAGTACATGAAACTAAATAGTTTCCACAAAACTCTGATCTGAACGTGTTTTGTCACTGAACTAAACTGAATAACTGATTATCAATGTCAAAATCCGGCAACAGTGTGTAAAAATAAGAGAGTTTGTAGCTATATACATATTTAGGTACTAGTGCAGAAAATTTGTCTTTATCTTTTAGGAAAATCTCCTTAGTTAAGGCTGACAGCACCCTAGCCACTTCCCCCCCCCCCCCCCCATCCAAACACCCATCCATGTCGGGTGAGAGAGATGAAGTAACAATAACGAAAGAAAAAAATAACATGTGACACAGCCTGGCCCCCACCTCCTCCGCAATCCAGACGCCCACCCATGTAGGGTGAGAGAGATGAAATAACAATAACAAAGAAAACAAATAAAAACGACAGGTGATAAAGAAACAGTCTAGCTATCTTCCGCTATACTCTAAGGTTAGTGGTGCAGTCCATTTGGCTAAACTGTCTTCGTTCCTACTTTTAATATTGTCGTCGTTGTAACATATCATTTCAGAAACGTTAAAATACCTCCTGCTGACAAGTTTCAAAAGCAGTTAAGCTTTCACCAGAGCACAAAAACCGAAAATATCACGTACACAGAGCCCGAGTAGTTAAGTGTTTCCCCGATCATTAAATTCCACCCTTACTTAACTCTGCGCGGCAAACTACCCAAGATGAATACGTGAGATAAAGCTACACATTGCTAACTCTCATATTATGCCAGAACACGTGCATATACTGCGACCCTTGTTAGATTAAGAGCCCTTATACAACATGCATCATACAGCTCACAGCAAGTGCAGGCATTTAGCATATGCTACCAGAAGCCGTATCGTCAGAGCCTTCTATGGCAACTGCAGTCTGCCAGCAGAACTTTAGAAACGGTAATGAGCTTCGCATGGTTGCAAATCCATTACACTTACGTCCTTTGTTAATCATTAAGGAGACACTGGTTTTGTTAAATGACTAATAGGATTGATGGAAGGTTTACTTCTCGTACGTGTACGTCTCATCATTTTATAAGGGGTCCTAAGACTAACGTGTCAAAAATTCATTTCCTCTTCTCAGACTGAAATTTATTTACATTAAATGAGGTTGCGTCCCACGACTCAGGCGACTGTCTGTTATCCAAGATCACTGTTATCTTATTTCGTCCAGTAATATGCCTGGGGTTTTATATCTCTTCACAGCTTCTGAAATGAAGTCAGTGTGGGTTTGTAGACAGAAAAAAAACTGTCAGTAAATCGAATTCTTTGATTTATAATTCGTCGACGGCTTACAACAGATCTATTACTGTATGACAAGCTATACTGTCTAGGTGAAATCATTGATCTTGTGTCTAGATCAAAATTGCGACCATTAAGTCTCGCAATACCAAAGGGAGACGGGAGATGTATTTTATGCCCAGCTTTTGAAAATATTGTTATGTAGTTAGTTATTTCATATCTTAAAATTTTGAAATAAATATTTATAGTTTTTAATGACTTCTTGTATCAGATTCCGCATATGTTTTATAATGTTCAGATGAACTTAACCCAAAATTTTAAGTCTCCGCAGTAGATGTTGCTTACCCCAATTCATACTAGATTCAATACTCCGCGGTTAAGGTATGTACTTAAGGTATCAGCATCTCTTTAATAAATATTTTTAGAGTAAAAAACAACAACAATGGACGAACTGTGTTTTCATAAAGATGGTAATACACGTCATTGTAAGTCCGCTGATATTGCTAAAATTGTGCTAAGATGTATTGTCAGATTCTGGACGCTACTTACAAGTCAGTACCTTTTTAAAAAGTACGTTGTAATATAATTCGACAACAATCAATTAATTTTTTAATTTTTTTTAACGTTGGCACAAAGTAACCCCTCCCCCCCCCCCCCCCCCAAATCCCACTGTAATGTGTTAATGTGTGTTACGGAACATGCCTTGGTACTACTAGGGTTAACCGACAGAAGTGGTATAATGATGTTTTTGTGAACGGTTAAACTGTATATAGCACAAACACACCGGCATTCAATTTACAGATAACGTTAGCAAACTTCCGAAGCTCTTTCTGAAAATTGATCCTGGTGATTATTCGCAACCATTGCTGATAGAATTACAGATTATATCAGGAACGTGATTCAGCATTTGTTCACCGCTAACAACCGTAGGAGAGAAAGATGTGTCACTGATGTGAAAATGTTTGAAGCGAGAAATATGTTTAGAATATGAATAACCGCCGTTTGTGGAATTTTATCTCTATAATGGCACAACTTCCATTACATCAGACTTTCAGTGCGGCATTTCCCATTATACATGTTGAGATATTGAAGAGCGTGTAATGAACGGTTAACGGGTATGGGTATCAAATAGGACTTTATTGAGATGGGAAAAGGACTCATACGGAAGACAACCTATCTTGGCACTTACAGTGTTTTTGGAAACGCTCCTCTAAAGATTTGGTAGAGCCCGACCTCCAGCTTGAGATTAGGTTGCCTTGTGTTCTCCCCGTAGTGAACATTTGGAATCGGAAAAGTACAACAGATAGTCTCTCGTGAAGGAGATGTTGTTGTCCTTGTGATCTTCAGCTCTAAGACTAATGCAGGTATGATGCGTCTCTCCACGTTTCAACGTCCTGTACAAGCATCTTAATATCTGCATACCGCTGCAACCTACGTCCGTTTGATCCTGGTTACTTCACTCAAGGTTTGGTCTGCATCAGGAATTTGCAAAGTTGAAAACAGGAAACCTTTACCCTCAGCCTGCCCGCGTCCGGGAGACCATCTGTTCTTTTGGAGCATCACTACAACGAAGGCACCGACCGGGGAGGCCGAGCGGTTCTAGGCGCTTCAGTCCGGAACCGCGCTGCTGCTACTGTCGCGCGTTCGAATCGTGCCTCGGGCATGGATGTGCGTGATGTCCTTAGGTTAATTAGTTTTTAGCAGTTCTAAGTTCTAGGGGACTGATGACCTCAGACGTTAAGTCCCATAGTGCTCAGAGCCATTTGAACCATTTGAACAACGAAGACCTAAGTCCCAAGCAGCCCCTCCTAGCAGCTTCAAAGCGCCATCAAGTGTTGCAGAGATTTCTTTTTAACTGATTGTTCTTAACGTGGCCTGAGTCACGTTCATGGATAGCTAAGGTTATAAAAGAACCATATCGTATTACAAAAGGCGTGTATCCTTCTGTAGGACGTCATACAGCGAGGTGAAGCGTTTTTTTAATTTTTTTAAGAGCACAAAATGTAAATTGGATGAACGATTAGCGCGTAGTATCAAATTTTCCTGAATCAATGCCTCAAAAATATGCCCATTTCATTACAGTATCATTGGCTGTACTAGTTGTCTACATTGTATCACTGGCTGTACTAGTCCTCTAAATTGTCTTAATAGTGTCTCGCGAAAAGAACGTTGTCTACCCTACAGGGATTCCCATTTGAATTCACGAGGCATCCCCGTATTGTCGTGTGTGTATTGAAACTGACTGTAACAAATCTAGCGCCACGTCTGTAAATTCCTTCGACGCCTTGCCTTAATCCGATCTAGACGGGATCCAAAACAATCGAGCAGGGACTGCTTTTGATGTTATCCGCAGCTCGTGGTCGTGCGGTAGCGTTCTCGATTCCCGCGCCCGGGTTCCCGGGTTCGATTCCCGGCAGGGTCAGGGATTTTCTCAGCCGTGTGATGTGTGATGTCCTTAGGTTAGTTAGGTTCAAGTAGTTCTACGTTCTAGGGGACTGATGACCGTAGATGGATAGTGCTCAGAGCCATTTGAACTCTAATGTTATACACGGAGCCATCTTTATAGAAAAGCTACACTTTTTTAAAACTCTCCCAATAAACCGAAATCGACCGTTTGTATTCGCTAGAACCGTCCTTACGTACTCATTTTATATCGCTTTGTTACGTTACGCTTAGATATTTAATCTACATGTCTGTGATGAAGTCGGCATAATATGTCTTCCTATAGGACAAAGTCCTCTGACTCATGGTTCCGTCTCACACGAGAGTAGCCTGTTTGTAACAGTTATAGCGCACTGGCATCAGTTAGTGACATTTTAACTGTCTTTCGTTTATATTATGACGAGAGGACACAAGCCGATATATTACCTAGAATCCCGTCAGTTTTAAGTGACGATCAGATGAATGAGGCACGTGTTTTAACATTTTGTGGTTGTTCTGACCTCCTGCTTAAGGTGTTGGGCAAAAAATTAGTACGGGTGACCCCTCCAGTTAATATGTTACTGATGACGTTACTGATATTTTCCGCACTTGCTTTTCCGTGGCTGTTTTGATCTGGTAATAATATTATAATAGTATACAACCAGTCGATTTTCACTTTTGTACCGTTAAGAGTGACTAGGTGCGCTAAATGTGAGAAAGAGTAAGAGACAGGGAATGTGATCTTATGTAAATTTTAAGCTCGTCTGCATGTTATACGTTTTGACTCTATTCATCTAATGCAGCGTACGTAAGGGCGCTAATAACCACGATGTTGAGCGCCCTAAACACGCCAACAAGATAATCAGTACCTCTCAACTGGACGAGCAAAAATATCAACTTATGTTTCGTGTGTTTGGAAATACGTGGAAGATTTCTACATGTATTTCGATGCATATTCGCATTCCTACATAGCAGACACATATTACCATTTAGATATCAGTCGCTTCACCCACAATTTTAACCGTATTTGTGTAACGTGGCAAGTGGCATCCATGGGACACCGTGTGTCATATGATGCTTTTGGAACTCGATATATATCCAACTGCAGTTCTATCGACAGGCTTGCAAACTAATCCGGTATGGTGTCATATTAGTCGAGACATGTAAACACTATTCCACTACGCTATGCAGATGATATTTAAATGTCATTTGGCTTACCTGCTACACGTAATTAAAGTTTTAATAAACACATGACCGTCCAAAAAATCCTCTCACAGATCCATGTCATTTATCTAAACTCATCACATGGGCATTTAGGCTTCACAAGGGTGAAGTTCGTTAATATCGCCAAGATGTGTGGCCTCTGAATCGTGCGAAACACTGATTGTGCTGCATAATCATTCCGCTATTGGACACAGAAATCCGAGCAGGAGTACGTTTGTACGCATTCTCAGTTTCAGTGAGTTTGTGAGGTGACGGGAGGAAGCGAGGCAGCGCGAGGCGTTGAGTAAGTCTGCGCAGCGCAGACGAGTCCCCTGGCACGGCCCACCCCCGCCTCGGCAAATCACGGCCGCCCAGGGACCGGCGCTCTCCCCCTTCCAACATCGTCCGCTGCTGCCTGCTGCCCCATCCTGTAGAGCCGTTTGTCACCCTCACGTCTACTCGCGAGTGCTGAAGTGCACCAATGTAGGAAACTCAGCAGTACGACAAGTGACACAGTGACACTGTCAAATAAAACAGCGTATTACATGTCAAGTGCTTGTGAAGCAGATAAACCCCTGACTGTATAAACGGCCGGGATTGTTTATTGTCTCTACTCTGAACTTCATGCGGGGATGAAGGTACACTACTGGGCATTAAAATTGCTACACCAAGGAGAAATACAGATGATAAACGGGTATTCATTGGACAAATGTATTATACTAGAACTGACATGCGATTACATTTTCAAGCAATGTGGGTGCATAGATCCTCAGAAGTCAGTACCCTGATCAACCACCTCTAGCCGTAAGAACGGCCTTGATACGCCTGGGCATTGAGTCAAACAGAGCTTGGATGGCATGTACAGGTACAACTGCCCATGCAGCTTCAACACGATACCACAGTTCATCAAGAGTAGTGACTGGAGTATTGTGACGAGCCAGTTCCTCAGCCACCACTGACCAGACGTTTTCGCCGGCCGGTGTGGCCGTGCGGTTCTAGGCACTTCAGCCTGGAACCGCGTGACCGCTACGGTCGCTGGTTCGAATCCTGCCTCGGGCATGGATTTGTGTGATATCCTTAGGTTAGTTAGGTTTAAGTAGTTCAACGTTCTAGGGGACTGATGACCTCAGACGTTAAGTCCCATAGTGCTCAGAGCCATTTGAACCATTTTTCAATTGGTGAGAGCTCTGGAGAATGTGCTGTCCAGGGCAGCAGTCAAACATCTTCTATATCCAGAAAGGCCCACACAGTACCTCCAACATGCATTATCCTGCTGAAATGTAGGGTTTCGCAGGGATCGAATGAAGGGTAGAGCTACAGGTCGTAACACATCTGAAATGTAACGTCCACTGTTCAAAGCCCCGTCAATGCTAACAAGAGGTGACCGAGACGTGTAACCAATGGCACCCCATACCATCACGCCGGGTGACACGCCAGTATGGCGGTGACCAATACACGCTTCCGATTTGCGTTCACCGCGATGTCGCTAAACACGGATGCGACCGCCATGATGCTGTAAACGGAACCTGGATTCATCCGAAAAAATAACGTTTTGCCATTCGTGCACCCAGGTTCGATGTTGAGTGCACCATCGCAGGCGCTCCTGTCTGTGATGCAGCGAGAAGGGTAACCGCAGCCATGGTCTCCGAGCTGATAGTCCATGCTGCCATGCTGCTGGAATCGTCGTCGAACTGTTCGTGCATATGGTTGTTGTCTTGCAAACGTCCCCATCTCTTGACTCAGTGATCGAGACGTGGCTGCACTATCCGATACAGCCATGCGGATAAGATGCTTGTCATCTCGATTGCTAGTGATACGAGGCCGTTTGGATCCAGCACGGCGTTCCGTATTACCTTCCTGAACCTACCGATTCCATATTCTGCTAACAGTCATTGGATCTCCACCAATGCGAGCAGCAATGTCGCGATACGATAAGCTGCAATCGCGATAGGCTACAATACGACCTTTATCAAAGTCGGAAACGTGATGGTACGCATTTCTCCTCCTTACACGAGGCATCACAACAATGTTTCACCAGGCAACGCCGGTCAACTGCTGTTTGGGTATGAGAAATCGGTTGGAAACTTTCCTCATGTCAGCACGTTGAAGGTGTCGCAACCGGCGCCAACCCTGTGTAAATGCTCTGAAAAGCTAATCATTTGCATATCACAGCATCGTCTTCCTGTCGCTTAAATTTCGCTTTCTGTAGCACGTCATCTTCGTGGTGTAGCAATTTTAATGGCCAGTAGTGTAATTTTATCAATGCTAATCTACCTACAAGTTTTTTGCAGCTTTCAATGCCTACAATATCTACGCGCAAGATTTCATATTCTCCCGCTAGCTACCTGTAAACTGTTAATCCTACAGAGAAAAGGAACACGACATTTTTGTAGGAAATTTAATGTAGTTAAATTTTTTTGAATACAATTTCACTGTAGGCCACGGTTTTTGAGTTATTTAAAAAACGCTTTTGAAGGCCGCTCTTGTACGTTTTTCTTGCATAATTCAAAAAAGATCGCCTATACCGGAAACGTATCCTCGTACAAAATTTAACGACATTAAATTTCCTAAAAAAAATGTCCTTTTCATTTTTTATGTAGGCTTAGAGTTTGCACGTAGAGAGGGCGAGATTATGTCATTTATGCTTGTGGTATTTGAAGGCGTTGCCGAATGTCTAAAACTCTTGAGTATGGGCAGCTGAATCACCCTGTATACTAACTTAATACAGAGTGCCACATGTATAAGTGCAGATGTTTTCATATGTGGTACCCTAATGTGTACACAAATCAGTGTGTGGGTTGTTTTTCTCTGCACTGGAAAGTCTTCTCACAAACACATTATATAGTTTACTATTTGATTTTTTCTGCACGGTCATAACTGCACAGCTAAGTGGACTATGCCTGTCAGTATAGGCTAACCGTATTGCGTCCACACTTCAGCGCCTGACCTGCTGCTCAACGGAACACATGCATCAACGGCTTGTTCTTGCCACATAAGCTTGGAAGTACTATCGAACGTAAAAACATGTTGCTTGTAGTACCTATATTATTAGTCTGAAAATGATGTAAATACTGATGTAATGTTGTGCAAAACCTTGTTCCCAGCCATCAATGAAGTTATCGGCATATATATTTGTAACACCCTGTCTAATAAATAGTAACTGAAAATGAAAACCATATAAATTCTAGTATTTCATCGTTTTCTTTTATACTTCAAGAGAACCAATGCATTTCCGAGGGTGACGGATATCATAAAAAATATTGAAAGCATAAAAATTCAAAGCTCCGTGAGTAACGTGTGAAAGCACATTGCCACAGTCACATTTTTTAATGTATCATTAGGAAAAGCAACCTCTTTAATGTTGCCTAATGCCTAGTACTATGGTGATAATTTAGCGTTTGACGAAGCATATCAAACCTTTTTCTCAAAACTGGAGCCTGCGATTGATTGCGGATCCACGCATCTGCTTTATTAGTTGCATCGCTTCTACTGTTGCTATGGGCGAATGTAATTCTTCACTGTAAAAGTATACGTCGTAGGTATAACTCAAAAGTGTACACTGTGGTCTCTTTACTTTTAATGAGCACACTGATATCCCGATTTCATTGTCAATCAGGCCATCATACACAGTGGGATACCTTTTCTCATTCTACGATGTACAGCTCCATTTTTAAGTAAGGTCACAGAAATTTGTACAAAAACGGATAGTTTTGCGACTTCACGCCGTTTTTCGACTTCACACCTGAACACAAACTTGGTGCCGCTTTGTCGCCTTGCACGTTATGCTACACTATGTGATCAAAAGTACCCAGACACCTGGCTGAAAATGACTTACTATTTCGTGGCGCCCTCAATCGGTAATGGTGGAATTCAATACGGTATTTGCCCACCCTTAGCCTAGACGACAGCTTCCACTCTCGCAGACATACGTTCAATCAGGTTGTGGAATGTTTCTTGGGGAACGGCAACCCAGTCTTCATTGAGTACGGCACTGAGGAGAGATATCGATGTCGGTCGGTAAGGCCTGGCATGAAGTCGGCGTTCCAAAACATCCCAAAGGTGTTCTATAGAAATCAGATCAGGATACTGTGCAGGTCAGTCCATTACAGAGATGTTATTGTCGTGTAACCACTCCGCCACAGGCTGTACATTATGAACAGGTGTTCGACCGTGTTGAAATATGCAATCGCCATCCCCAAATTTCTCTTCAACAGTGGGAAGCAAGAACGTGCTTAAAACACCAATGTAGGCCTGTGCTGCTATAACGCAAAGCAAGCCAACAAGCGGTGCAAGCCCTCTCCATGAAAAACACGACCATACCATAACACCACCGCCTCCGAATTTTACTGTTGGCAGTACTCACGCTGGCAAGTGACGCTCACCGGGCATTCGCCATACCCACACCCTGCCATCGGATCGCCACATTGTGTACTGTGATTCGTCACTTCACAGAACGTTTTTCCACTGTTCAATTGTCCAGTGTGCTCCTTACACCAAGCGAGGCGTCGTTTGGCAATTACCGGCTTGATGAGTGGCTTATGAACCATGAAATCCAAGCTTTCTCACCTCCCGCCTAACTGTCGTAGTAGTTGCAGTGGATCCTGATGCAGTTCGGAATTCCTGTGTGATGGTCTGGGTAGATGTCTGCCTATTGCACATTACGACCCTCTTCAACTGTCGGCGGTCTCTGTCAGTCAATGGACGAGGTCGACCTTTATGCTTTTGTGCTGTACGTGTCCGTTCACATTTCCACTTCACTATCACATCGGAATCAGTGGACCTAGAGATATTTAGGAGTGTGGAAATCTCGTGTACCGACGTATGACACAAGTGACACCCAATCACCTGACCACGTTTGAAGTCCGTGATTTCCGCGGAGCACCCCATTCTGCTCTCTCACGATGACTAATGACTGCTGAGGTCGCTACTATGTAGTACCAGGCAGTACGTGGCAGCAAAATGCATCAATTATGAGAAACGTATGTTTTTTGGGGGTGTTTGCCTACTTTTGATCACATATTGTATGCTGTATTAGAGACAGTTCAAAATAATGATTAGGCGAGAGTTATCGCTAATTCTCTAACAGATTGTGTTTGCACAGAATATTTGATGTGAACTACACAAACACTCTGCAGTTTGTATTCTGTCAGTTTTACTTATGAAAATAATTTCCCTCCATTCTCACATCTCCTTACAACTCCCATAGTCATTGGTGCTCTCATCCTCTAATGATCACAACTGTCCTCCTCTAGATTAACTGTTTTCAAAATTTTACGTCATGTGCTATAATATCTAAGATATGAAAACTTCCTGGCAGATTAAAACTGTGTGCCCGACCGAGACTCGAACTCGGGACCTTTGCCTTCCGCGGGCAAGTGCTCCACCAACTGAGCTACCGAAGCACGACTCACGCCCGGTATTCACAGCTTTACTTCTGCCAGTACCTCGTCTCCTACCTTCCAAACTTTACAGAAGCTCTCCTGCGAACCTTGCAGAACTAGCACTCCTGAAAGAAAGGATATTGCGGAGACATGGCTTAGCCACAGCCTGGGGGATGTTTCCAGAATGAGATATTCACTCTGCAGCGGAGTGTGCGCTGATATGAAACTTCCTGGCAGATTAAAACTGTGTGCCCGACCGAGACTCGAACTCGGGACCTTTGCCTGCTCGAAGTAATTTTCAGATAAGACTGCAAGGTTATTTCTTATCTTTCATAGAGGGAGGGAAGTACAAAGCTATTACATCTATGAAGAACACTTTTGTTAAAAAGTGGATTCAATTTATAACACATACATAATTCCGAAGGGCTTCCTTCGACAGTGTAATAGTAACGCAAGCTGACATAGGTCATTTACTTTGATATCTAACTGATGGCACTGAGATGAGGAAGTAAGTACTTACACTCAAGCGCCAAAGAAACTGGTATACGCATGCGTATTCAAATATAGAGATGTATAAAAATGGTTCAAATGGCTCTGAGCACTATGAGACTCAACATCTTGGGCCATTCTGGTACCGCGCGCAGCGGAATTTGAATCCGCGCCAGACGTCATGGACGTCGAAGACCCATAGAGGTCTCTGTACCATCGCGCCGTAAGCTGTGGCTGCGCGCGCCTCCTGGCTCGCTTTTAGAGTGAGGGCGCCACAGTGGAACACGTGGTCCCAGCGGCCAATAGCGGCGCCCCCGATACCATACTTAAGCGCCTGCCTCCCGCTCAGCCAGCAGTCTGACATCGCGTGGCGTCTCAGGACATATCGTCTCAGACAGCGTATTGACTTCGTGTTTCTGTTCCAGTGGATGTGGTTGTCTTCTTTGATTCGTTACTCTGTTGTCTGTTCTTGTTGTGTCGTAAGATCCTCCGAAGGTCGTGTCCGCCCTCTCCCGTTGTGTTGTTGTTCGCGGGTCCCGCCGCGTTTCCGACTGTTCCGGTCGTCGTTACAACAGTCATCAGTCCCCTTGAACTTAGAACTACTTAAACCTAACCAACCTAAGGACATCACACACATCCATGTCCGAGGCGGGATTCGAACCTGCGACCGTAGCGGTCGCGCGGTTCCAAACTGAAGCGCCTAGCCGGCCGGTGTGGCCGTGCGGTTCTAGGCGCTTCAGTCTGGAACCGCGATGAACGCTACGGTCGCAGGTTCGAATCCTGCCTCGGGCATGGATGTGTGTGATGTCCTTAGGTTAGTGAGGTTTAAGTAGTTCTAAGTTCTAGGGAACTGATGACCACAGATGTTAAGTCCCATAGTGCTCAGAGCCACTTGAACCATTTTTTTTGAAGCGCCTAGAATCGCTCGGCCACACTGGCCGGCAGAGATGTATAAACAGGCGGAATACGGCGCTGAGCATCAACGCCTATATAGGACAAGTGTCTGGCGCAGTTGTTAGATCGGTTACTGCTGCTACAGTGGCAGTTTATCAAGATTTAAGTGAGTTTGAACGTGGTGTTACAGTAGGTGCACGAGCGATGGGACACTGCATCTCCGAGGTAGCGACGAAATGGGGATTTTTCCGTACGACCATTTCGCGAGCGTACAGTGACCATCAGGAATCCGGTAAAAGATCAAATCTCCGACATCACTGCGACCAGAAAAAGATCC
The DNA here is from genome assembly GCF_023864345.2 of Schistocerca serialis cubense. Taxonomy (NCBI): domain Eukaryota; kingdom Metazoa; phylum Arthropoda; class Insecta; order Orthoptera; family Acrididae; genus Schistocerca; species Schistocerca serialis. The sequence goes on from NC_064640.1 coordinate 153,314,308, forward strand.
TGCAAGAACGGGCCCAACAACGACTGAAGAGAATCGTTCAACGTGACAGAAGTGCAATCCTTCCACAAATTGCTGCAGACTTCAATGCTGGGCCATCAACAAGTGTCAGCGTGTGAATCATTCAACGTAACATCATCGATATGGGCTTTCGGAGCCGAAGACCCACTCGTGTACCCTTGATGACTGCACAACACAAATCTTTACGCCTCACCTGGGCCCGTGAACACCGACATTGGATTATTGATAACTGGAAACATGTTGTCTGGTCGGACAAGTTTCGTTTCAAATTGTATCGAGTGGACAGTTGTGTACGGGTATGGAGACAACCTAATGCATCCATGGTGCCTGCATGACAGCAGGGAACTGTTCAAGTTGATGGAGGCTCTGTAATGGTGAGGGCGTGTGGAACTGGGGTAATATGGGGGCCCCTGATGCGTCTAGAAACCACTCTGACAGGGGACACGTACATAACCATTCTGCTTGGTCACCTGAATCCATTCATGTTCATTGCGCATTCCGACGGACTTGGACAATTCTAGTAGGACAATGTGACACTCACTCGTCCAAAATTAGTACATAGTGGCTCCGGGAACTCTCTTCTGAATTTAAACACTTCCACTGACCACTAAATTCCCCAGACATGAACATTATTGAGCATATTTTGAACGCCTTGCAACGTGCTGTTCAGAAGAGATCTCCACCCCTTCGTACTATTATGGATTTATGGACAGCCCTACAGGATTCTTGATGTCAGTTCCATCCAGCACTACTTCAGACATTAGTCGAGTGCATGCTACGTCGTGCTGCGGCACTGCTGCGTGCTCGAGGGGACCGTACACGATGTTAGGCAGGTGTACCAGTTTCTTTGGCTCTTTACTATAATATAACTTTCGTGTAACTCATAGCCACTGTGTGACTAAATACACTTTTCAGAGACATTCATTGTTAACAATATCTGAGTAGCTTTCGTGTGAACATTTGTAGGCTTCGTGAGTACATGGCGAGGGGAAAATTTCAGAAGCAACAATGACTAACTTGTACGACTGAATCTATTACTACGAGTATAGCCCACATGGAATACATGACGTAGTATTAGCTTAAATTTATATAGTAACTCATTAATATAAATTAGGCTTAAAAGAAGTTCCAAGAAAGGGCTAGGGCAGATGATCTCAAAGGTAATGATATGAATGATTCGGATCCTTACAAACGTTCCTGCATTAGTATTAAAATAGTTATATGCAACACAGTAACAGAAAGGAAAAAGATTTCCTACAGTGCTACTGAATCACACCGGAGAAAGAAGTCCTGCTACAGAGAGGCATAAGTCGATGTCAAAGCTTTACCATCAGTTTTAGTAAACTCTGTAATTTCCGTGATATTTGAAAATCGTTGGGGTTCATTCTGTACGGAAGTAATATTCCCACTTATTAATAAGCTCTATGCTTGCGGTATCATCGCTTTTGGCACACGTGGTAGTTGAGCTGTGCAAATATCCCTAATATAGAAATAAAAAAGCAAAATTCAAATCCCGCGATCGAAACATGCAACTCACTTCAAGAGTGCGATCTAATCGCTGAAGGATATAAGTCAGATTCAATAGATGCTAGTTTTAACTTTGTTCTGCACGAAGCTCATTACTCGAAATCATGAGCCTGCTTATACAGACGGGTCAATTTATATCGGCGTCGTTATGATCGCGAATTCAGAAAAACATCACATTTAAGCAGATTCGGATTGTTTCTCAAGTGAACGAATACCAGTGCTAATGGTATATGTCATGCACAAAGAGAAAATGATTCAAACATCACCAATAACAACTGATAGAAATGAACTGCATGACTCGAAATGGAAAACACTCCCGAATGTCTAATGAAGTAAATGAAGCAATTTGCTAACCAAACTGAGTGTCTATCCTCATTAAACGAATCACAAAGATGTACCAAAACACGTTCCGAAGAACCTCATGCGTACCATACCACTGTCCAATCCAAGAGTGAGGATCCAGAGATGCCAACCAGTGGCCACTGATGGGCCGACCAGCTGCTTATATATATTTTAAAGATGGTGGGGTGGATAGCCTATTGCTCCTGGAAATGGAAGCGGAATAATCGCTCTGATATTCATATAGTAAAACTTTATCAACCGTTTAGAAACACCAGCCAATGGCAGTTGTCGCGAAGACCAATCTTTTTACTAAAGAGAGTGAGGGGTGGTTGTCGTTGGCGATTTTTCTAACAGAAACCAATGGAAACATGTTGACTGGAAAATAAGCACTTTGCTAGACCTGTCTGTAGAAGCCTAGATGCCCTGGCATTCCACTAGCAGACATTACAAGAGAGTCTCTGTTCCCCTCGCCGACAGGTTCGGACACATAAACTCACACATTCATACTTGCAGAGATAACACTGGCAAATAGAGGGGATGTGAAAGGATGCATTCTCCTCCGAAAGAAGTACATCAACACAGAAAAACCATCTGCGCAGGATACGCACTAGCATGCCACACACATCTCTGCAACTAAAGTGAAAGTGGTCTTAAAGAGCCATCTTTCAAGACATTAAGAATAATGTCACACGGATCCCAGTTTCTGGCACCAGTTTCGATCACACGGCTCTCCTTTTCTATAGCTGGCCAATTACAGCCTCTCCCAATTACACAATTACAACAGTATTGTGGGAAACTTATTAACGTTGCTATGCATGTTTTCTCAGAAGCGCACGGCCACTAAAGCTCCTGACGCATGCGGTCTATATCGAATTCTCTACTGCGATGAAATCGATCCCATCATTGACAGAACCTGTTCTTACGACAAATATTCCTGTCAGAATTAAAGATTTCGCTGGTATTCATTTCCAGTATCAACAAACTTTGTGTTCCTGACACGGTCTGGGAATTATAACCTTTAATAAGCGATAGTAAATCTAGGACCTTACCATGAATGCTCCCACTGTTTACGGATATCACATTAAACCTTTATTTATCTGTGTAAACGATCGGTGTATGAGAGTACTGTTTCTGATCTGTCTCAGACTTCTGCGAGCTGTTCATCACTGACCTCAAGGAGGGATTTCTCAGACCTTAAAAAATGAAACTGTGTGGAAGTCACATGTACTCTGCTACTCTAGTAGCGTGTTTACGAACCTGAAACATTGAAGGGCCCTATAGCTCACATACCATAGTCGAGGTCGAGGAATTCGTACTAGATATTGTCACCAAATCATCTGAGTCTTTGGTTTAGACCTTCCACTTTGCCCCAAAGCAGAAGACTGTGATTAAATCTGGGTACGATGTTACACACAGTGAAATTAACTTACACCCAAGTGTGATACTAGCTGCCTTCACCAACTCAGCTAACTACAGAAAGGACACCAACTTGGCCTCAGAATTCAAGCGGCAGGCGTCGTTTTCGCCAGCATGAGCCACAATTTGCAACCGGTTGCACCTAGTGAGTAAAACAGTTGCCCGCAGAGTATTCTATACATATCGGACGAGACCTCCCAGCAAGCACCTATGCTTGCCATTTACCCTTGAGTGAAGACAAACTCTTCAGTTGAAGCACATCAGAAGACACAGTAACGTCGGGGTTCCCAGGGAATTGCAGGTTCACCAGAGATGTCACAAGTTTCGCCACTGGTGCTCTAAGATGGCCACAAGTTAGGGCAGCAGCTAGAAGCCTGTCGATCGTGGCCAACACAGCTTCCAGCTGTTCCCAGAAGGTAACCAACTCTCCTGGCGTTCATACGCAACAAGCATAGTCCCTGCCCATTTTAGCTGTATAGAAAACGGAATAAAATCTCAGAAAAAAATACAAAGTAGTGAAGACATACTGAGACAGAAGACATCTAAGCAGGAGATAAAATTACCTGACTGTGGCGCTATTGAAATTGTCCAGGGATGTGCACAAAGTGACGAGAATAACAGGAAACAACGCCAAGATGTGCTCAATAAGTTCTAATACCACACAAAGGTTGCGATACCCTAAAGCTCATGAGGCCCAAAGAAATTACAGTACTGTAAACAGATAATAAACAGTTATTTTTCGTTGTAAAGTCATCTCACAGAATAGAAAATGTACGGAAGAAAATTTAAGCAAATAGAAAATATAATTAAACACTACTCAGAAAAGCTCACACACAGAATATTCACCTCTTCAAAGAATTTCGTCAGAAACGGCTAAGCTTTTAGCTCTGTACAGGCAAAAACAACTACTGCTTCTGGTGTTTGCCCCCTGTGGACGGCTGGAGTGCTGAAACATCTTTCTCTTGGTTGATAAATAGAGTAGAATCTCCGTTCATTATCTTTCTCACGACTGTGATCTTGTGTACCGATGTTTCTCGTTTCATGTAATTTTCTGAATTCAGTATGAGGCAGAAGCTTGCAACCTTCTCCGCGATTTTTCTAAAAGAATTCTCTAAGCTCTCGTTCTACGCTGTGGAACAAATTTGTTTCTGTACCGGAGATGTATGATCCTTTAGACCCGCCAGGGTAATCGAGAGTGCTAATGCGCTGCCTCCTGGACTCAGGAGGGCGCGCCGGCGCCAGATCGAATCCACCCGGCAGATTAACGACGAGGGTTGGTATGCCGGCCAGCCTGGATGAGGTTTTTAGGTGGTTTTCAACATCCCACTAGGTGAATACTGGGCTGGTCCCCACATTCCACCTCAGTTAAAAAACTCACAGACATTTGAACACGTTCGCCCTGTTTCATGAATTACACTAGACGCAGACATCCTGGGGTACACTACTTACGTCCTGGGCGGTTCGGGGTGGGCAGGAAGGGCAACTGGCCACCCTGTGCGACTAACACCGCCAAATCCGTAAAAACACGGCCGACCCCGCGTTGGTGCGGGACAAGGCCCAAAGAAAGAAAGAAAGAAATGTATGATCATTTAGCCTGTTCTCTTGACAACGTTAATAACAAGATTAATTACAAATATGGACCAGATGGAAGAATTTTGAAGTACTCTACGATCTTTGGTCATCAGGGTTGCTGTAGGACGTAACCCTGCTTTCTATAAGGAACATACAGTATATTGTGGAAAAGGAAACCAATGGATTCAGAAAATAAGCGATTCTTATATAGAGCGAGGAAAAACATTTTTGTGCATTAACTTCACATTAAATTTGGCAGTATGTTACAATTTCTCCAAGCCCAACGAAAAGATGGTGATACTTTCCAATATGTTGTAAATAATTTTCCGCTGCTGTCGTAAGCTAAACTGAAAGTAGTTTACGTCAGCTTTGACGTTCAGAAACTAATGAAGGACGAAACATTTAATGGAAAATAAAAGAAACTGGAAGATGAACTACGACGTACTCTACATAAGTTGTCTAAAAGTTTCACAGCAACTAGAATGATCTTGATTACGAGAATATACGAAGAAAGGTGCTACGCAACTTCGAAGTACTGGGTGCATAAATGAAACTGAAGCTACACTTCCTGGATTCTCTCGACAGTTAACTTACAGGAAATTAGAAAGTAGGAACTGGAGCTTCGTGGGGAAAAAGGTGACTTTAAAATTCATGCTTCTCTATTATTATTGAAGAATATGGTACTTCATTATAATATTAGGAATGCCCTTGTTTGCCATGCTTTTTAATATATTTGTTTTGAGTGCATGTGTTTTGTGTGACTTTCCTGGATCTTCAGCATTACTTTTTGAAAATGGAACCTTACGTGGTAGAGAAAGAGTATTAGTATTTATGAACTTAGCATAATAGAAAACTTTAGGATCACTTAGGATGATTAAAAAATGAAAAACAAAAAATTTTAGGCACGTTTTACCGTACAAGTTCGTATTGGTTCGAACCACATCTCAGATAAAGGGGCTTTCAAACCTCGACCGACTTGTATTAATAATGTCTCAGGTGACTGCTGATTGTAACCGATAGTAGGATGGTGAAAGGAAGCTCGGGAACCCCTATGTGATACGTGAGAGGAGCAAGTGAGGTGATGGTACAACACCTCACATTTCTCATCCTTTCTTTCCTTATTCATCCCTAAAGCAAAAACACAACACTAACCACACAACCACCTATTACAGCCTTCTGCATAATACAAATACGAGCATGACACTTCATAAACTCTCCGATGAAGGCAATGGCAAAAGACCTTCGCAGGTACCTTGTCAAAGATTAACTCCTGTTTTGCTACGTTATTAAACCTTTTTCTTAAAAAAATGGATGGATGTTTATTTATGCCAGTGGCGAGGTGTTTATGCCGTTCCTGCCTCACTCTAGGGTTTGCTACACATACTCGTAATGAAAATTATTGCAACCATCCGCTTTCTCGAGGGCAATAACAGCTACTGGCTACATAGTCACACATGTGTCTTTATAGATATTTGTTAAAGCTAATCGTGTCACTATTACATTACTTGATATAGGATTTACGAATAAAGTTTACAGCCTCAGCAATCGTTAGCATGGAAATGAGAGACCGAGCCTTTAAAATCGTTTCTGTGCGCATTTTAACGATATTTTACAAGAGGACTAGAACGTACACTTCGAGTTTCGGATGCACGAGCACTGTGAGCGTCAACAAAAGCCTCGCGGGCGGGCTGTGGCAGACAGCGAGCAGAGCACTGTACGGAGGGCCTGTAAGAGAAGCTAAAGCTGATGCCACGCACGGAGTTTCTACAGTAAACAACAAGAAAACCAAGAGAACAGCAGAGTCGATGTGACAGGTCTGACATGGCGCGTAACGATTAGCTTCGTACAGAGCGTGCGGACTGTTAGTGCACCGTGCTGCCGGTTTTATGCCCGTTCTACGACAGAGAGAGCCGCTAATGCACCCGCTTTTTGCTTCCCTTGTGGAATGGGTATGAACCTCACATCACCGTAGCTTGCAGACGCTATTAGTGCCGACTGCATCGCACGGTAGCGATATAAGGTCTCTACTCCCTTTATTAAAATGCACAGTACTATAAACTTTCGTGGGCCTGTAACAAAATTTAAAGCAGATACCGATGTAACTGAGAACCATTTCAAACAGTACCATGGACTGTTATTGACTGGGGGGGCCACTTTTAGTTATATGTGAACCATCATAGTTTATTATTCTTCCGCCATGAAAACAGGACACCGAATATTTTTAATTGAGTTTCTGGGAACATAATTATTTTGTCAAATAGAAATTATCATTGACCGACACACATATTTTGAAATAGCGAAGAAATTTAGTTATCAAAGTCTCTAGCTAGTTGCAGACAGGACTCAGTACTGCATCGTAATCACGTGAATACAATGATTCCTCACTATCATGAAGTTGATAATATTACGAGACTATCATCAGGTTTCCAGCTGGATTCTCAAGTCACGTTAAGACTATATTTTGGCGGTCCAGCTAACCATCTTCAAGCAGGCGTTGGTCTCAACGAGTTAGTTAGTAACATGTATCATCGCAAATTTTTCACGATGGGTCATAATGATGTGGAACGAGTGATTATACATTAATATCGGAAATTAACTTGTACATACGATCAGCGGGCCGCGGTGGTCTAGCGGTTCTAGGCGCTCAGTCAGGAGCCGCGCGACTGCTACGGTCGCAGGTTTGAATCCTGCCTCGGGCATGGATGTGTGTGATGTCCTTAGGTTAGTTAGGTTTAATTAGTTCTAAGTTCTAGGGGACTGATGACCATAGATGTTAAGTCCCATAGTGCTCATAGCCATTTGAACCATTTTGTACATACGATTACATTCCGGACGCCTCTAATTTTTCTTTTCTTTTTTTTTTTACAAAAAGAAAAAGAAAAAGATTTTCAGATGGGAGCTAGTAATTTCCATCCACCACCTTTTACACGTTACAATAACACACTACTGGCCATTAAAATTGCTACACCACGAACATGACGTGCTACAGACCCGAAATTTAACAGACAGGAAGACGATGTTGTGAAATGCAAATGATTAGCTTTTCAGAGCATTCATACAAGGTTGGCGCCGGTGGCGACACCTTCAACGTGCTGACATAAGGAGGTTCCAACCGATTTCTCATACACAAACATAGTTGACCGGCGTTGCCTGGTGAAACGTTGTTGTGATGCCTCGTATAAGGAGGAGATATGCGTACCATCACGTTTCCGACTTGGATAAAGGTCGGATTCTAACCTATCGCGATTGCGGTTTATCGTATCGCGACATTGCTGCTCGCGTTGGCCGAGATCCAATGACTGTTAGCAGAATATGGAATCGGTGGGTTCAGGAGGGTAAAACGGAAAGCCGTGCTAGATCCCAACGGCCTCGTATGACTAACAGCCGAGATGACTGGCATCTTATCCGCATGGCTGTAACGTATCGTGCAGCCACGTCTCGATCACTGAGTCAACAGATGGAGACGTTTGCAAGACAACAACCATCTGCGCGAACAGTTCGACGACGTTTGCAGCAGCATGGACTATCAGCTCGAACACCATGGCTGCGGTTACCATTGACGTTGCGTCACAGACAGGAGCGCCTGCGATGGTGTACTCAACGACGAAGCTGAGTGTACGAATGGCAAAACGTCATTTTTTCGGATGAATCCATGTTCTGTTTACAGCATCATGATGGGCGCATCCGTGTTTGGCGACTTCGCGGTAAACGCACATTGGAAGCGTGTATTCGTCATCGCCATACTGGCGTATAACCCGGCGTGATGGTATGGGATGCCATTGGTTACACATCTCGGTCAATTATTGCTCGCACTGACGGTACTTAGAACAGTGGATGTTACATTTCAGATGTGTTACGACCCGTGGCTCTACCCTTCATTCGATCCCTGCGAAAACCTACAATTCAGCATGATAATGCACGACCGCATGTTGCAGGTCCTGTACGGGCCTTTCTGGATACAGAAAATGTTCAACTGCTGTCCTGGCCAGTACATTCTCCAGATCTCTCACCAATTGAAAACGTCTGGTAAATGGTGGGCGAGCAACTGGCTCGTCACAATACGCCAGTCACTACTCTTGATGAACTGAGGTATCATGTTGAAGCTGCATGGGCAGCTGTATCTGTACACGCCATCCAAGCTCTGTTTGACTCAATGCCCAGGCGTATCAAGGCCGTTATTACGGCTAGAGGTGGTTGTTCTGGGTACTGATCTCTCAGGATCCATGCACCCAAATTGCGTGAAAATGTAATCACCTGTCGGTTCTAGTATATATATTTGTCCAATGAATACCCGTTTACTATCTGCATTTCTTCTTGGTGTAGTAATTTTAATGGCCGTTAGTGGAGAAATTCTTCTACAGAGTAGAAGGAGTTGTACATCTACATCTACATCTACATGACTACTCTGCAATTCACATTTAAGTGCTTGGCAAAGGGTTCATCGAACCACAATCATCCTATCTCTCTACCAATCCACTACCGAACAGCGCGAGGGAAAAACCTATACCTAAGCCTTTCTGTTCGAGCTCTGATTTCTCTTATTTTATTTTGATGATCATTCCTACCTATGTAGGTTGGGCTCAACAAAATATTTTCGCATTCGGAAGAGAAAGTTGGTGACTGAAATTTCGTAAATAGATCTCGCCGCGACATAAAATGTCTTTGCTTTAATGACTTCCATCCCAACTCGCGTATCATATCTGCAACACTCTCTCCCCTATTACGTGATAACACAAAACGCGCTGCCCTTTTTTGCACCCTTTCGATGTCCTCCGTCAATCCCACCTGGTAAGGATCGCACACCGCGCAGCAATATTCTAACAAAGGACGAACGAGTGTAGTGTAAGCTGTCTCTTTAGTGGACTTGTTGCATCTTCTAAGTGTCCTGCCAATGAAACGCTACCTTTGGCTTGCCTTCCCCAAAATATTGTCTATGTGGTCTTTCCAACTGAAGTAGTTGGTAATTTTAACACCCAGGTACTTAGTTGAATTGACAGCCTTGAGAATTGTAACTTTTTCTATTTGCTATCAAATTTTACTTTTCTGCCTGTGTGACATTTTATATCACTGGATAAGCTATGAAAAATTTCAGTTACAGCACTGTGCACCCCTTTTTGGTCTAAAGACAACATTTGTTTCTGGTATTATAATTACTTACATCATTGTTCCTTATTAACTGCAGTGAATAATTTACAACAAAGATTCTGAGAGAAAGAATGTACTATGTAACAGTAGTCAGAATTCGCCAGTCCCTAAATAGATGCCTATAAAATGGTCGTGGGTGAGCACCACGTATTCTTCTTACATCTCAGTTTTGTGCAATTAAGACTTTCTTTCTTAAAGATGAGTTACCACAGAACATTATTCCATATGACATTATTGAAAGAAAATATGTAAAGTTACTGATTTGTATCTAAGCGCAAATGTGGCTGAACTAAGTGGTTTTAAGAGTTCACATTTTTTTTTAAAGTCTCATCAATGTGGATCCATAAGAATATTGAATTTTCCACCTTATTTATTATTTCCTCGCCATATGTTACACTTATCACTGGTGTGGTATTTCTAGATGTGCACAACCGAATATCTTAGGTATTTTTAAAATTGTGGGTCAAAGCATTCGCAGTGAGGAACATTAGTGGACCTAATATTCAACCTTGGGGAAACCCATATGTGATTTCTCCCCAGCCAGAATTATGATCATGGATTATATTGCTTGAAGTACTAGGTACAGCTTTCTACACTCTTTTAGTTAGATATGACATTATCTATTTGTTGGCTAAACCATCACTTCCATAAAATGTTTATTTATCTGGGAGAATACTGTGATTCACACAGTCAAATGTCTTAGAGAGGTCGCAGAAAATACCAACCGGTGCTATTTCATTATTTAGTGGTTGAACAGTCTGGTGAGTGAACGTGTAAATGGCATTCTCAGTAGAGCAACCCTTTTGAAAACCGAACTGTGATTTGCTAATGATACTATTGCGGCTAAGGTGAGACACTTTTCCTCAAAAATTTTAGAGCATGATGTCAGTGGTGAAACAGATCGTTAATTATTGACATCTCTCTTATCACGTTTCTTAAAGAGGGTCTGAACAGCGGCATATTTCAGTCGACTGAATGCCACTCTGGAGCTGGCGCCCGTTATAGGCCAGCAGACAGTACGTGGCACATGCACCAAGAACTGTGAGTGGGGCATACGGAGCTGCGGCACCGGTGGTCAATGCAAGGCACAGACATGCCATACTACACTGGGAATACCGTATACACTATCACTGGTGTCACTGAAACCGACACTTTAGAATCGCAGTATGGCGACGAGAGCAAAGGTCGTATAAACAGCTGTTTATTTACTGATAAAACAGTCGTAAGAAATGGGGATTAACTGATATAATTACGTGACAGTTAGAGTTTTGACATAATGGTCAACAGATGCAAAGTGTTTGGCTGTAATTTTTCATATAGCAGACGGAAGGTACAAGAAAAGGAACACGTCTCAATGCAAGCATATCTGACGTGTTTAAATTTTGTTTTATTTGAAATACCTCCAGTGTTTAAATAGTTTGTGTATATTCTAAGGGGTTCAATAAATATAGTATTAACAGTCGTAAATCAGTGATGTTTGTTTAACCAGATCGAATCAACTTCGGCTTTTCTTCGAATAGTATGCTCCTTATGAAAGTGCTCCTGCAAGTAGAATGCGCTATTTGTCGCTGATAACAAGGGTCTTCATTTAAACGTGTTTATATTTGACTTGACGTCCTTCTCATGACACGTTTCTACTATGTATGTGCTGAACTGAACTAGTACGGAAATATTTTATCAACTGCAAAACTTGTTCAAACCACTTCGTAAAGCCTACAACGTCATTTAGTTTCCGAAAGTCGTAGAAGTTTCATACACAAAGTTTCGGAAACCGCTACCTTACTTCACCAAGTCAGATTTCTGTAAAAGATGCGTGTTTGCCTGTCTAGTAATGTATCTCTGTGATGCAAAGTAACATGAGTTATCCGAGCCTAACAAATCATCAAATACTTCTGCTGGCTGAGACAAAGAACGTTGTCCACTAGCGCAGATCAGCGCTGGTTTCGTCCATTTACTCGGCTTTACACGTTTCATTGAGGCAGCGTCATGAAGCTACTGAAGAATTCTAACCTACCAGACAAAGTGACATAGAGCGTACGAACGCAGTCTCCTTAGACTGGTTGTATGATTTGCCGAAAATCCCCTACGAAATCGTTCGATTGTAAATTGTCGATAATACCATGGATTCTCTAATCCACATGGTAGGTTAGATCTAATAAGGGAGTTATTTAAGGAAGTATTGTATCGTATCGAACTGAGGACCTAGAAACGACGGAGAGGCCTTATCCCCGCTATAGCCTCAGTAGTACACAAACCCACGACAGGCTACAGCAGTCCACTCACACCACCGCCGCCCCACAACGAACCCAGGGTTAATGTGCGATTCGGCTCCAGTGCCCCCCCCCCCCCCTTCTCGCGAACGTCTCACACCAGACGAGTGTAACCCCAATGTCTGCGTCGTATTGTAAATTATGACGTACGCGTTCGTGGAGAAAGTGTTTGCGCAACAATCGCCGACATAGTGAAACTGAGGTGGAATAATGGGAACCAGCCCGCATTCGCAGAGGCAGATGGAAAACCGCCTTAAAAGCCATCCACAGACTGGCCGGCACAGTGGACCTCGACACTAATCCGTCGGGCGGATTCGTGCCGGGGACCGGCACGCCTTCCCGCCTGGAAAAGGAGTGCGTTAGACCGCACGTCTAACCGGGCGGACTAAGGGAGTATACCAAGACGATGCTCGATTTTGGAACCGATTTTCATGATTTCTTTTATAAAATAGCAAACTAATTACAAAACATAGTTCAGACCGTTATTTTACACCCTTAAAATTGTATTTTTTTTAAAGTAAAAGATTTGCGCCCATAGGACACTAGCGACATCGACGAAAGGCCTTCGTGGAGAGCGATGGCGTTTGATGCGAGTTCTGAAGGCCACTATTTTCAGCGTAGAACAAAATTTCATAAACTGCTTTGACACTGATGATACTGCCTAACGTAGTACGTAGGGATATTTAGTATATTGTTTTTAACAAAATGGTGGCACTCTCAAATAAAAGTCAATTGTTTCAACAAAAAAGTCGTTAAAAAGGTGTACTACAAAACTGGAATTAAAATGCATCACAAAAATCCTACGTACTACAACAGAAAAAAACGTCAACTCAAAAGTTACCAAACGGTATAATGTAATCGGATATATAATTTAAGGGCTGTAGCTCCCGCCAATATGAAGAATACAGGTTTACAAAAGCAGGCGTTTAAAGTTTCAGCTAGTGTCCTTTAATACTGAAACTGGACAATCCCTTAATCGGTAGTTCCAGCACCATAAAGTTGGCCTTTTCCTTCGCCGATGTCGAAACACTTTCATTTTGGCGAAATTATATCGATTAACTGTCATCCATTAACCAGTAAAGGACTGACATTACTTTTCGAACAATTCGTATCCGCATAAATACGTTTGCTTCTCATTTTCCAGCAGTCACATTTTACTTCGTATAAAAGACTTACGAAAAGACAACTTAAGTAGACGGCGGACAAACTCATGCTTTCGGACTGTTTACCATAAACGAGTCACGTTACGAAGAGAAATCTTGTCGAGAATAGTATTTTAGTTTATGCTGATGCCCTTTGTGATACTAGCCGAAACTAACAGGACCCCTCTTCCAGTGGTAGGTATTATGGTATTACATCGGTTGCTGTATGTCCATCCTTCTGATTCAATGTTTGTGGGACTTCTGTCGTTCACTTACGTAGGGAAATGAAATACCTGCCGCCATCCTTCCGATGTTATTTGTTATATAATAACCAATTTCGCTGACCCGATACAAACATCTTCAGGCCTTAACTGAAGCTGAGGGGATGAACTCCAGTCGTATATACGATCCCATCAGTGGCCAACATCTATGAACTGGCTTCCGTAAACTACTATAACAGCGATGTTGTGTCTGCAGCCATCATCAGCGTCAGTTAAGGCATGAAGATGGTGTACTGAGTCAGCCATACTGGTTGCTATATAATAAATAACGTCGAAAGGACGGCTGCAAATATTCCATTTCATTAGGGACATGGGTCGCATTCGAGAGCTCGGATGCACCAACCGCCATGAGGTAAATCGCATTTTTAACATATTTTAATATTTATGCCACAACTTTATATGAATGAATCTTAAATAAGCCCGCCCGGCTAGCCGTGCGATCTAACGTATTGCTTCCCGAGCGGGAAGACGTGGCGCCCGGTGGATTAGTGTCCAGGCCTGGTGTGCCAACCAGCCTGTGGATGGTTTTTAAGGCAGTTTCCCATATGCCTCGGCGGATGCAGGCTGGTTCCCGAACTCCGCGTCAGCTACACTATGTCGGCGAATGCTGCCCAAACACTGTCCCCGGGTACGCGTACATCATAATTACTCTACCATACAAACATTGGGGTTACACTCGTCTGGAATGAGACGTTCCCGGGCGGTCCACTGGGTCCGAGCCGCAAAATAACCTTGGGTTCGGTGTTGGGCAGCGGTGGGGTGAGTGGACTGCTGTAGCCTGTTGTGGGGTTGTGTACCACTGAGGGCTGCGGCGGGGACGAAGCCTCTCCGCTGTTTCTAGGTCCCACGTTCAATACCTACATGCATACAATGTTGAAAATAGACGCTCTAAGGAACATTTTAAGCCAGTAAAAAAAAAAAATTAGAAAAACATTTTCTACCCTGATCTACCCCCTTAAGGAAACAGTTGGTCGCTGCGAACATCCTATTAAACGCTCTCAAGTGTTCCAATAAAATTTTGAGAAAAACATACTTCATCGCATAAATATTTAATTTAAAATGGTAATCGGTTTCGATCTATTGTACTTAGATCATCCTCAGACCTAGTACTCCATGGTGGCGACAGGAGCTGGACTGGCTTAGCAGGCTGCTCTAGAGACATATTATCTCCCCCCCTCAGATGTATAGGGATGGTAAATTACTATTTCCAGATATTGCATTTGCGCAAAAATCAGATAGATGCCTCGACTAATTTGCCTTACCAGAAGCCAAAACATACCGACCTGTACTTTAGCACTAAGATTTTCATCGTCCACAGAAAAAGAGTGCCCTTTTTAACTACTACCGATAAGGATCATGTGGGTTCCCAGATCAGATATCTGACCAGGTGCAACGAAAGGACGGCTGCAGTGAGCGAAATATGAAGTCAGATCTCCCTCAGAAACTAGAACATGGAGATGCGCAGTCACCAAAAGATAATCAGCCTATACCACTCCTTCTATTCTTGGTAGTTACATCAAATGCCATAGTCAGAGTCCTGAGCATACCTGATTTTCAGTCTATTTTCTGGCGATACAAGAAAGTTCGAGAGATGCTGCGTCCAGTAAAAGACAGCCTTGGTATCCGTATTCTTTGAATTTACAAAATTCCATGTGAAATCAGTATCAGTCAACACAAACGATTTCACAGTGCTGTACGGAACACCGATGCCACATTAGGTATCACAATTCCAACAATCTTCTGTTGTCGACCACAGCCTCATGAACAAAGTCTCTTTGATGAAACGGAAATCTTATTCCCCACATCTGCCTATTGGGATTCCCCTATCAGAGAAGTCATTGAGACCAGAACGAGCAACGGCAGCTTCAACCGGGACACCGGTTTTTCCTTAGTGGTGCAATGAAACAGGCGCTTCATAACGAAACGCCTTGGGGAAAGTAAGTTACGTTTTCCACCATCTGACGAAATCAGTATAGCTGTTACAGTTACTCTGTCACAAACATCGACATAATCTCTGGTAGCATACGCAAATTCCGTGACTTTCTAACGTCTGAATGTCATAATTCAGCAAACTACCTCAAGTAACATACAACCTACAGATAACTCCAGACGTGAGGACAGAGGTAGTCGTCGAAAGCTTGAGATACCATAGAAAACTGAAGCGGCAACATATCTGTGAAGTATTTATCCAAGAACGTCAATGCGAGAAACTACGCTGTTATAGGATTATTAATAAGGTTAATAATGGTAACAGAAAATAAAATTAATGTGTGCCAATTCAGTTTCGATTTAATTCCGAAGGTTGGCTGTCCCAGCGCTATTAATATACCATTTAATTCTCACAGAACTCGGGCGGCTATCCCAAAATTAAATCCTGTTCTTTGGTTCTCAAAAATGAGTTCAAAGTCTAAAATATATTTTTACAAATCTATGGTGGAGCCAATAACAAACTATGGGAGTGATTGCTGGGAACTCACAGAAAGAAGAGAAAGAGATGTAGAGGCTTAGAAATGGACTACTTGACAAGAGCTTGTAGAAATTCCCGACTTGACCACGTAATAAATTAGGAAATAAGAGAAAGAACACAGACTCATTGTAGTATTACGGATATAATAGAAGAAAGACGACTGCGATGGTTTGGGCTTGTCAAAAGAATGGAGAGTACTTTCATGGCAACCTCCTTGAATGAGAAGAAAACGAAGACCACGAAAAGTGTGACTAAGTGGCATCCAAGAAGCGATGGAGACAAGAAGGATAGAAGAGGATGAAGAAGAACTAGGAGATTGAGGCGTGAGGCGACAGAGGCGCGGCATGCGGCGATAGCTGTAGGATCCTTACAAAAGAAGTATATAGAACTCGTCATGGAGTCTATAATTATCGTTAGCTACATTCACTTATCGAGTTCTACGGAATCTTCAGTTCTTAGCTATCACCACCACCATGTGTAGATAGCTGACGAAAATTTCTATGCAACCTGTCGATACATATTTCTTGGGTTCAGCCAGCTATTCTACGCACTACTTGCTACTTGAGCTTGAGTTATAGAAGAGTTGTAGATTCCAATGGAAAATTTCATATACACTGCGAAATATAAGTTTCCACTATAATTTCTTGTCTTTTTTGTTCTTTTTCTCGTATAAATTCAACGAGGCCCTGTGATACCAACGACGTGACGCGATTGGTTCAAATGGCTCTGAGCACTATGGGACTTAACTTCTGAGGTCATCAGTCCCCTAGAACTTAGAACTACTTAAACCTAACTAACCTACGGACATCACACACATCCATGCCCGAGGCAGGATCCGAACCTGCGACCTTAGTGGTCGAGCGGTGCCAGACTGTTGTGCCTAGAACCGCTCGGCCACTCAGGCCGGCGTGGCGCGATTAGTTAGGAAGAATCTTGAATAGGGTCTCACATAAAACAAGTTTTAAAATTTTGTTTAGCAAAAGTATATACAAGAAATTTGAACACGGTAAGCAGTATTGAAGGTGTATAGAAATAACAATGGTAGTTTGATGCAGCAGGTTTCGTTAGCCGACTGTCTTACCTCATACTAGATTCATAGGCTACAACACATGATGGGGTGAAATCGTATGTGACGCGTTAATCTTTGAGTTACTGTTAGATATATTCGCGTGACAGTAAGTGCTGGAGACATGTGAATCCGTTAACGAGGTCCTGAGGTCGCAATTATGATTTTTCTCTGCGAATTGAACACATAGTAAGGTTTTTATCTTCGCTTATCCACTTCCCGATAAAGAAAGTATCATATCGAAACATATAATGTTAAATTACAGAACAACTGTACATATGATTAGAGCTAAATTTATCACTATGTCACGTCTCTCAGACAGGACCATTGTTACAAGAAGAACAAAAACAATAGTATGGTGGTGTTTTAATACGAAATTAGGAAATCATTTTCATGTAATAGAACTATGGATGCAACTGTGTCGCTCTATATGTTCAATTTAATTCAGTTCTGGGATGAAGAAATCAAATAATATCAAGATTATAAATAAGTGTCTCCCTCGAGTTTAGACCTCACGTTCATGCTGTTTATTTTAAAAAAGGACAAGAATGCTGATGATCCATAACCTTTCTGATTTTCCATTTTCTATACGGACTTATTTCAGCGCGGTGAAATGTAGCGCTATGTAATCGCAGCTGTGCGCGTGCTGCGCTCACCCCTGAGCTAAATGTCAGTCCTTTTGTTGTCCTGCTGTGAGTGACGTGATTGCGATGGCCAATTTACAGGCGGAACACGGAACCGTCCTAATTTTTCGGCGCTAGCAGAATGAAATACACGGATGCTATCAAATACTGATAATGGCTCGACCATTCTGTTTTAATTACGAGCGGCACGTCATCGGTAATTCATATGCAGGCTACTTCGTCGCTGTCCTTAAACAAGAGATAATGTGGCAGTCACGTTTCTTATGAATTTGTATGATACTAGGGCCTCAATTAAAACATGAATACGTGTTTGCATTTAGGATGCAAGTATATGAAATTTTAATACAAATATCTCCTTTATTACTATATGAAAAGAACTTGGTTGATACAGGCTGACGCGGTATGAAAAGACTAAACTGACCCCAGTAGTGTTCTTATCATCGAGTTTTCTACCAGTTTTCCATCTTTTATGCTGATTAAATAGAGACACTGTCACATTTTACACAATATTATTTTTATTTTTTCCCATCCATCATATGTTACTTTCAGGGTTAAATATATGCTACTCAATGAACATTGTCGTCTTTGTGTGTTAGCAGTAGCCTAATTTGAAAATAATTATAGTGTTGAATACTTTTATTTATTGCTTTATTTATACTGGAAAGATAATGGTCATCAAGCCCTCTCTTACGTTTATCCAGGAATTATACGTATTTTATAATATTTTCACAACGAAACACCTGTTACAAAAAGAATTAAATCTAGTATGGGGTACAATACTTAGAATTAGCTGTAAGGTAAATAGAGGAAAACAGTAGTAGCCACTCAATGGATCGTCATAGTTTATGTAAGTTTATTAAAAGTAGAACAGCAAATACAGATTAAAGTCAGGTAGACTTAAACAGCGGGAGCTGGCAGCAGTTGGCATAAGAGAAAGGATAACAGAGGGAGAGACGTGGGAACATGATAGGACAGAGGCAATGAAAAGAGGGGAAATTGGTGGCATCACTGGTTGAGAACCGAAAAGGGAAATAACCATACCTGGAAGAAGATGAAAGAATTTGTTCTACAGTTCGACAGAGAGAAATTAGTAACATCTATTAATATTTTATGTGAAAATTGCTAGGTTGACAAAAGGAAGTGTTTCGGATTTTCCTTAAATGCAACAGGATCTTGATTTGTGCACAGAATACAGGTTACATTGTTCCAGAGGAACCAGATTCAACAGAGAAGTAGTCTGCGAGTTTTTTCAATTATAAGCTGCCACAAAGAGGGTATCAGGGAGATGAAATATCAGGTTGCTTATTTCACGAGATATGATGTGAGATCTCTTATGTGAGATATTTTTGTGCATATGCACTGAGGAGCCCCTGAAGTAGACATAGCGTATGGCAGTTATGAAAATTGTCAGCCTGCAACCATTGTAACTAGCATATGAAGCACTGACATTATCAAGTAGATACATGTTGCAAATGTAACACACAGAAGCATTAGTTGAAGTTCAGCGGAACGATTGATTGCACAGGTGTACATTTCACATCCTTTGAAAATATTTAGTATGAGAAAGTAGCACATGTGCAAGTTTGAATGTGTCAGCAAGTCTTGACTCGTCAGACATATTGCTGACTAAGCACACGTACACATTTTAGCGTAATCCCCCTAACGTCATCTGCTTATGATATCGACAGAAGGGGAGGGCTGGCAGCGGAGACCACATGAACGTGGTGTCAGAGGAACTGTGGTAAGATGCGTGCATATGCATTGTCAGTAAGGTCTCAGACAAGTGTAGACGTAGTGACAAGTTTGAACTTGTACAATTTTTACTTTCTCACGCTATAAATATGCCAGCTGACCATATACCAGATTGCTGCAAGAGAGGCCAGCTGTGTGCTAGTGCACTGTCAAGAAAAATTAGCGAAGTGATGGTCTTTAATGTTAAAAGAGGAAATATGTGGTGTATTTAATAATCATCCGTGAGCTAAATTCTCCAGCATGAGCTGTCTGGTATACTGCAGCGGGTCCCTGTAGACGACTGTCACCTAAGGGCAAGACCTTGATAGAATTTTTACTAAAATGTAATTACAGAAGATCAAACCGTAATATCCGTATGCAAAATGAATACCAAGAAAACAGCGATGTGACTGTGAACAGTGATAAGAGCGGTGGAATTCTTAGAAAGATAGATAACAGATTTATATATCAAATAACAAGCCCAGCTGTGAACAATGATAGTCGTAAAATATTCCTAATTTTTACTTCTTGCTCGACTAATAAACATGCTATTACCAAAGTGGAAGCTACTATTTATAACAACAGATCGGATACAGTGTTCATTTCTGTGGGAGACTGTCTATGTGTATTAAATGCCAATAAATCGTATTTACAAGATAGTCTCCTGCACTCTGTTCCAGTGACTTTTACGTGGTGTAAACTATTTTGTAGCTTAAAGAGCAGTTTCTTTGTTGTGATAAACAGTGATCTAGAATTTGTCTTCTGCAGATATACAAATACACGAAAGTTCACTGG
Source organism: Schistocerca serialis cubense (assembly GCF_023864345.2). Lineage (NCBI taxonomy): Eukaryota > Metazoa > Arthropoda > Insecta > Orthoptera > Acrididae > Schistocerca > Schistocerca serialis. The sequence goes on from NC_064640.1 coordinate 153,334,724, forward strand.
TGTACATGTAAACTATACAGGCAATCAGGACTGAGAATAGATTATAAACTGTGTACCGTAAGCTTATATTTTTCATTGTTTATCCTTAAACGGTGTGTAAATTGTTAATACAAACGTCAGAAAGAAAAACGAGGATGTTATATTAGAAATGGACAAATATATAATTTTTCATCCAGTACATTGTTCTCCACAATACTGTCAAATTTACGTATTTCCAATATATGACTGGTTCCCATGGTTAATATTATTCTGGAGGCATGAAGAAAAAGAGGCAATGTATTAAACTGACTTAATCCATTCCCCTTAACATAAATAATTCCTTTAAAGTCTGTTAAAGTGTTTTGTGTATAAAAATAAAGGTAAACTGGAATATTTGGCGAAAACAGTTGCCATGAAAGGTGAATATTTTCTACTACTGGCGAAAGGCCAATGAATTGTACATTAAAAAATTGGGATATGACTTAGAGGGATACAGGATATAAGTGTTTGCCGTAAATATCAATGGGAAGTGGCGATATGGTGGAATATTTGCAGAATATGGTGGGCACAATGACATTTACCGTATTAGAGCATTTATACATTAAGTTTGTTTGTAATCCTGTTTCTCCTTGTGGATCTGCTTAAAAGGACGGTTACATTGAATCTGAATATGGTGGTATTGAAAATGTGCATGTAGCGACAGAAAAGCCATTTACAGAATTTAAAACTGATAGAAAAACTACATTTAACAGGCATTCAGTTGCAAAAGTGGTAAACTTAAAGTTGTACATATATATTTGGCTAGAATATCGGCAAGAGTTGCCATCTTACACACAAGAGAATATGAAGGGTCTTAACAATATTACTGTGCAGGACATAAAAGGCCAAGCTAAAATTCTTAAATACTCTCAACTACAGCGCAGTGTCTGGTTTGTGCGGATTCCAGTATCGTGGAGGCAGACTCCAGACACCGCATATACTGTGTCGTGATGATCAGATCCTGGACATCAGTCACGTACAGATTGTATGCAGCAGCTATGTCTAGCGATGTACAGATTCCAGCACTGGGTTTGCGGGTTCAAATTGTCGTATTTCTTGTGCTGTAAACGTTTGACCCAGGTAGATGTATCACTTCTAATCAAATGAAGACTAGTTTTTGATAAATAATGTAGACAGTTTAGAGGTGGGAATAACATTGTCAGGAAGCAGTAGCCGATAGAGACAGGCGCAGCAACAGGGAAGTAACCGCTTTTGTGACATTTACGAGAACCTAACCAGGAGCGAATTTTATTGTATCAACTGTGTCCTTTAATAGTTTAGTTTCTTGAGTTTCTGTGTGTAAATTTTATATCTAATAGCCACAGCTGTCGCATTTTCGTTTGCGTCGGAATGTAAACTGATTTTGTGGCATATTACAAGTCCCTAATTAGGGGCAAATTATTTAGATTCACCTGAGTGCTTCGGTAGTTAGGTTTTTGAATATCTGCGTATCACTAGACACAGTTCGTGCGTTTCCGTCAGAGTCTACAGTAGAGATGTGCAGCACGTGCCGATAGTCCGTTTATATGCATAGTTTAGTTTCCACTGTCCTTGATATGGACAGGGACAGAGATTGTTGTTTGCGGATGAGAGCCGAGTTGGTGACACTTCGCTCTCAGCTTCAGGCTGTGATGGCTTCGGTTACACAGCTTGAGGCTGCAAAGGATGGACACCACTGTTGTGGGCCGGCCGTGAGGAACCAACGGACGTCCAGCACGTTCGAGTCCTCTTATCGCTCCTCACCAGTGGCAAACCCAGTTACTGCTCGCACTAAGGCTGACCCCTCACCTGTGGTCAAGTGGGAGGTCACCCCCGGGCGAAGTAGGCTGCAAAAGACTTCCCAGGTGGCCGCACGTAGGCCTCACCGGTTTGTCTGACAAACAGGTTCCAAGTGCTGTCTGTGACCGACACTGTCGCTGAGAAAGATGCTGTCGCCTGTCCTGTTTCAGACGAAACCACTCAGCTTGCAAGATCCGGGCAATCCCAGAGGGTGGTATTACTGGTTGTTGGGAGCTCCAACGTTAGGCGCGTTATGGGGCCCCTTAGGGACTTGGCTGAAAAGAAAGGTACGAAAACCAATGTGCACTCCGTGTGCATAACGGGTGGAGTCATTCTAGATGTGGAAAGGGTCCTCCTGGATGCCATGAAGAGCACAGGGTGCAGCCAACTGCAGGTGATTGCTCGTGTCGGTACCAATGATGTGTGTCACTTTGGATCAGAAGAGGTGCCCCCTGGTTTCGAGCGGCTAACAGAAACAGTAAAGGCTGCCAGTCTTGCATGCAAGATGAAAGCAGAGCTGACCATTTGCAGCATAGTCGACAGGACCGATTTCGGACCTCTGGTATAGAGCCGAGTAGAGGGTCTGAATCGGAGGTTCAGACGGTTCTGCGACCGTATAGGCTGCAGATGCCTCGACTTGCGCCAAACGGTGGTTGGGTTTCGGGTTCTGCTGAATAGCTCAGGTGTCCACTATACGCAGGAGGTGGCTACACGGGTAGCAGGACCTGTGTGGCGTGGACTGGGCCATTTTTTAGGTTATAGGGTCGCGGGAAAACACAAGAAGCGCTTCAGTCACAAAGGGTACAGGCTGAACAAAGGAAGAACGTAGATACAGGAACCATTGGCATAACTGTTATAAATTGTCGTAGCCGTGTTGGGAAAGTACCAGAGCTCCAAGCGCTAATAGAGAGCACTGATGCTAAAGCCGGCTAAAACCGGACATAAGCTCAGCCGAAATTTTTGTGAAGAACCTAACCGTGTTCTGAAAGGATAGGCTAAACATGATTGACAGTGGTGTGTTTGTTGCTGTCACAAGTAATTTAACTTGTGGCGAAATTGAAGTAGATACTTCCTGTGAGTTAGTATGGGCAGAGGTCATTGATGTCAGCCGGACTAAAATAATAATTGGATTCTTTTACCGACCTCCCAATTCAGATGATACAGTTGCTATTAGGTTCAAAGAAAACTTGAGTTTGATTTCAAACACGTACCCGACTCATACGATAATAGTTGTTGACTACTTTAATTTACCCTCGATATGTTGGCGAAAATATATGTTTAATTCCGGAGGTACGCATAAAATGTCATCCGAAATTGTGCTAGACGTATTCTCTGAAAATTATTTCGAACAGTTAGTTCATGAGCCCTGGCGAATAGTAAACGGTTGTGAAAACACGCTTAACCTTTTAGCAACAGGTAATCCTGAGTTAATAACGAGCATCAAAACCGATTCAGGGATTAGTAAACACAGGGCTGTCGTAGCGAGATTGAATATTGTAGTCCGCAAATCCTCGAAAAATAAGCGAAAAATATACCTATTTAAAAAAGCAGATAAAAATTCACGCCTTCCTGTGAGACAATCTCCACTCATTCCAAATTAATAATGTAAGTGTAGACCAGATGTTGCTTAAATTCAAAGAAATATTATCGGCTGCAATTGAGAGATTTATACCAAATAAATTAACAAACGACGGAGCCGATCCTCCTTGGTATACAAAACGGGTTAAAACACTGTTGCAGAAACAACGAAACAAACATGCCAAATTTGAACACACGCAAAATCCCCAAGATTGGCGATCTTTTACAGAAGCTCGAATTTTAGCGCGGACTTCAAGGCGAGATACCTATAACAGTTTCCACACCGAAACTTTGTCTAGAAACCTGACAAAAAATCCAAAAAAGATATTCTGGTCGTATGTGAAGTATGTTAGAGGAAAGGAACCATCAATGCCTTCTCTGCGCGATGGCAATGCAGATACTATCAAAGACAGTGCTGCCAAAGCAGAGTTACTAAACACAGTCTTCCTAAATGCCTTCACAAAAGAAGACGAAGTAAATATTCCAGAGTTCGAATCGAGAGCAGCATCCAACATGAGTAATGTAGACGTAAATATCCTCGGAGTAGTGAAGCAACTTAAATCATTTAATAAAAGCGAGTCTTCTGGTCCAGACTGTATATCAATTAGGTTTCTTTCGGAGTATGCTGATGTATTAGCTCCATAATTAACAGTCATATACACCCGTTCGCTCTACGAAAGATCTGTACCCAAAGACTGGAAAGTTGCACAGGTCACAACAATATTCAAGAAAGGTAGTAGGGGTAATCCACTAAATTACAGGCCCATATCGTTAACGTCGATATGCAGCAGGATTTTAGAACATATATTGTGTTCGAACATTATGAGTTACCTCGAAGAGAACAGTCTATTGACACACAGTCAACATGGGTTTGAAAAAACATCGTTCCTGTGAAACACAACTAGCTCTTTACTCACACGAAGTCTTGAGTGCGAAAATTGGCAGTTGACCCTAAATAACGAAAAGTGTGCGGTCATCTATATGAGTGCGAAAAGGAACTCGTAAACCTCGGTTACACTATAAATCAGTCTAATCTAAGAGCCGTAAGTTCAACTAAATACCTAGATAATACAATTACGAACAACTTAAATTAGAAGGAACACCGAAAATGTTGTGGTGAAGGCTAACCAAAGATTGCGTTTTATTGGCAGGGCACTTAGAAAACGTAACAGACCTACGAAGTAGACTGCCTACACTTCGCTTGTCTGTCCTCTTTTAGAATACTGCTACGCGGTGTGGGATCCTTACCAGATAGGACTGACGGAGTACATCGAAAAAATTCAAAGAAAGGCAGCACGTTTTGTATTATCGCGAAATATGGGAGAGAGTGTCACAGAAATGATACATGATTTGGGCTGGACGTCATTAAAAGGAAAGACTTTTTCGTTGCGACGGAATCTTCTCACGAAATATCAATCACCAACTTTCTCCTCCGTATGCGACAATATGTCGTTGACACCGACCTACATAGGGAGGAACGATCACCACGAAAAAATAAGGGAAATCCGAGCTCGTACGGAAAGCTATAGGTGTTCGTTCTTTCCGCGCGCTGTACGACATTGGAATAATAGAGAATTGTGAAGGTGGTTCGATGAACCCTCTGCCAGGCACGTAAATGTGATTTGCAGAGTATCCATGTAGATGTAGATTGTGACATTTAATTTGATGGTCCATTGCGCCTTGCCCCAAGTGTGTGTAGAGGTCGAATAACAATCATCGTGTTTTGGTACAGAACAAATCCTTAATTGTTTTAGGTAAATAATACAGACCAGATTTGGTTTCTTTAAACTGCCTTTTTACCTTCGTAAAAACTCAAAACTATATACATACGAATATGCCTTCAGAAACATATCCTGGATAAACGTTCTTTCGTTGCAAAAAATGTGTGACTAGAATAACACAATCTAACAGCATTTCAAAAAAAGATAGGAATATATTTAACTTTAATGACTGTTTACTTTGTGCAGCAATAAGAAAAGTGGATATAAATGAATATTTATTTTGATCACTTTTACGGCTAAGAAGTCTTTGAGTTCCGAAATGTGCAAATAAACCATCATATAAGCGACCTGTGTGCGGTGAGCGTACCAAACACTTTATACATAGAAACATCAAACCTAAAGATATATAGTAGTCACGTTAAGCATAATGTGTGTCCAACTCACTCACAATCTCTATTCTATACCTTATCTTCTGACCTGTAAGTCATGCAATGGATCGGTAAGGTTTTGGGCTCATGGGAGTTTTTAAAATGTGTATACTGACTGCAGTAGTGTCTTACTTTGACTATCACTCTCGCTAAAGGCACAGAAGGTGTAATAGTTCATGCTGCAGTTAAATGCTGTTGACAACGTGCGCACAATAATATGTAAGTAACAGAATACTTTAATATGAATTTATCAGTGGTTTAGGTATATGAATAAATCTCAGATGCTTTGATTCGGTTATTAATTGTTTCGTTTAAAACATGATTAGTGAAACAACATCGTATTCAGCCGCTTCTCATTGAAACATGTGGTATACTGGACCACCAAAACAGAAAGAATTGGACAACAAAAATGTCTGTATGCAGTAGAAATAGGTGGGAACATTTAACTAAAGCAGAGTATGATGAATTCAACAAGCGTATTATTCAGATGGACTAATAACATCCAGATCCCGTATCATAAGCTTCTAAGCTACCCACCTCACTGATCAATGTTTAATATATCTTTTAAGCACGCAGATTATTCATAAAAATAAGCCACGACTGTGCACTTGCCAGGGTGGTTATATCTCGGCCGGAACAGTCAGTCGCCGGCCGTTGTGGCCGAGCGATTCTAGGCGCTTCAGAGTGGAACCGCATGACCACTACTCTCGCAGGTTCGAATCCTGCCTCGGCCATGGATGTGTGTGATGTCCTTAGGTTAGTTGGGGGGGACTGATGACCTCAGATGTTAAGTCCCATAGTGCTCAGAGACATCTGAACATTTGAACAGTCAGCCATCCACAGAAGCTATATTATACGGCAGTTGTAGGGCTCCTTGTCGCTTATTATTTCCGCTCACTGCTCCGTCTGTGTCACTAGAACGACATGCAGTACTACTGTAATGCCCTTTTCCTGTCGCTGATCATGTTGTGAAGTAAATTAAACAGCTGGTACAATTAGTATTAATTGCGATACAGTAAAAGCAGTCATTTAATGCAGTTATCGTCATTAAACATTTAACAGTAAAACCTTGACCAACAACATCATGAAAAATATGCCACATCAAGTAACATGCAACTTTACTTAAAGACCTTTCAGCGTAAATGTGAATGTGATCTTTAATATTTCGAGCATCATGATCTTACCTGGTGAGTTTTTACACAATAATTTTTTATTTTCTTATTGTTCAGCGACACTGGTTAGAATATGCACCTTGTCGATGATACTGCGCCACACTTTTGATGCCACCAACTCGCAGGAGATATAGTGTATGAACAGGTTGTGACAGTACTGCAGCACGTAAGTTGAAAGCAACATCGGGCAATGTAGTTCACTCCCGTAATACTACAACAAGCTGTACTGACAAGACAATGACGTAATCTGTGTGGCTTGAAATAATCGTCTGTACTAACACAACGACGTCACGTAAGATTTGATATTTTGCTTCCCACGCTATAAATGACACTACAGCTTCCCACGACATCATTATATACAAAAGGATGGACACAATAACACTTTTCGTGGTATAATGGGATCAGTGGTAGCTATGTGGATATTAATTAAAATAACGCATCTAGATTCACTAGATTCGAAAGATAAACTACCGTCAAAGCCAGTATCAGTCACCAAGAAAATACTAAATACGAGAGCCTGCAGGGATTAGGAATGATATATTTACTTTACCAATAACAGCAATCTATAGCGAAGCTTACTCTGTGTACTCCGACAACACACTAAACACTTTCTCGACAACACAGGAACCAGAAACGTCAGCTGATAAATACGTTATATAAGTCCGTTGCCTCTTGTTGCGCTCCTCTTTTTAAACTTCAGCGAATAATCGAATATACAAGTAATCAGTGCAAACGTTATAAATTTTTACGTTCAAAAGGCAAAGATACAATTTAACATTGTTGTCAATCAACGATAATATCTATAAGTAGCACCTTGACTCAATTGAAGTTTTATCGCAATAAGTTGTTTCGTCAATCTTAAACTTTCAAAATTAAACAGAATAAGTTTTTATTTATAATGAATCAGCTTTCAATAAAAAGTAAATCTGCTTTCCCTCTCTAAATATACACTCCTGGAAATTGAAATAAGAACACCGTGAATTCATTGTCCCAGGAAGGGGAAACTTTATTGACACATTCCTGGGGTCAGATACATCACACGATCACACTGACAGAACCACAGGCACATAGACACAGGCAACAGAGCATGCACAATGTCGGCACTAGTACAGTGTATATCCACCTTTCGCAGCAATGCAGGCTGCTATTCTCCCATGGAGACGATCGTAGAGATGCTGGATGTAGTCCTGTGGAACGGCTTGCCATGCCATTTCCACCTGGCGCCTCAGTTGGACCAGCGTTCGTGCTGGACGTGCAGACCGCGTGAGACGACGCTTCATCCAGTCCCAAACATACTCAATGGGGGACAGATCCGGAGATCTTGCTGGCCAGGGTAGTTGACTTACACCTTCTAGTGCACGTTGGGTGGCACTGGATAGATGCGGACGTGCATTGTCCTGTTGGAACAGCAAGTTCCCTTGCCGGTCTAGGAATGGTAGAACGATGGGTTCGATGACGGTTTGGATGTACCGTGCACTATTCAGTGTCCCCGCGACGATCACCAGTGGTGTACGGCCAGTGTAGGAGATCGCTCCCCACACCATGATGTCGGGTGTTGGCCCCGTGTGCCTCGGTCGTATGCAGTCCTGATTGTGGCGCTCACCTGCACGGCGCCAAACACGCATACGACCATCATTGGCACCAAGGCAGAAGCGACTCTCATCGCTGAAGACGACACGTCTCCATTCGTCCCTCCATTCACGCCTGTCGCGACACCACTGGAGGTGGGCTGCACGATGTTGGGGCGCGAGCAACAGTGTCCCTAATTTGCTGGGAAGTGGCGGTGCGGTCCCCTACGGCACTGCGGAGGATCCTACGGTCTTGGCGTGCATCCGTGCGTCGCTGCGGTCCGGTCCCAGGTCGACGGGCACGTGCACCTTCCGCCGACCACTGGCGACAACATCGAATTACTGTGGAGACCTCACACCCCACGTGTTGAGCAATTTGGCGGTACGTCCACCCGGCCTCCCGCATGCCCACTATACGCCCTCGCTCAAAGTCCGTCAACTGCACATACGGTTCACGTCCACGCTGTCGCGGCATGCTACCAGTGTTAAAGACTGCGATGGAGCTCCGTATGCCACGGCAAACTGGCTGACACTGACGACGGCGGTGCACAAATGCTGCGCAGCTAGCGCCATTCGACGGCCAACACCGCGGTTCCTGGTGTGTCCGCTGTGCCGTGCGTGTGATCATTGCTTGTACAGCCCTCTCGCAGTGTCCGAGGCAAGTATGGTGGGTCTGACACACCGCTGTCAATGTGTTCTTTTTTCCATTTCCAGGAGTGTAGATTAATTATCTTTCTTCTCGTTGTAAGCTAGTCATCGAAAAATGCTAATCCTTCCATTAAGGATTTTAATTTCTTTGAACTTTGCTTTTACCAGTCTGGCCATTGTATTTACTTTGATACGAGAAGAAACGTTCGAAATATTAGACTTCTTTGAAGAAAACTTCTGAATTTTTATCTTGTCATATTTTAGGGATAAAGGACAAGTCGTGTACTGACTTTTTTAGTTTGAAAGGGTTAATTTTTTATTCCCTGCGCTTAATTCGTTTACAGGTACAAGTCAGCGTTTTACTTTACGAGTGCTGTTTCTCTCTCTGAAACACCACAATGCGGAACTGCAATAAAAAACCGCCACTTTTCAACTATTTGAAATTTAAATAATCAAAGCAGGCTCAGCCACTTCAAACGTTGAGTTCTGCGACCCACTTATATTTCAAACTCGAAACACAGCACTCGATGATATCTTTTAGAGAGACTGGGTGTGCTCTCTAATTAATGCTTCTTGATTTGTCTTTTATGGACGAGGGGAAAAGCTATTAAATTCTCAGTAAACTTCCGGTTGTTTCTCAATAAGTAACAATTGCTTAGAACGACCTTTGTCTTTAATATGCACTACACCTTCATTGCATCCAACGAGATTTCCAGAATTTACTATACCACACAATAAATCCTAATCAGGTATCACTAAGACACTACTTCTCAGTGCTTGCGTAGACCTATACAACATCAATAATGCAAAGCAACGCTACGTCCCTTAGTGCGTGGTTTAATCTTCAACCACAAAATAACTAAAGACTTCGCTTGAACACGTATCCTCATACACACCATCCAACGGAAAATCTCCCAAAAATATCGAAACACGGTTCGCCTACAAACGTGTGGTTATTAAACTGTATAGCGCATCATTAATCACAAATAGGAGAAACTAATCTCGCGCTCCAATAAATCGGAGCTTTTCCTATATCTAGCGAGTCTACACTCAACCAGAATCAACGAAATAATCTCTTTCTATGCAATCTGATAATTTTCTCGAAATATCTTTCCTAACAATTTAGAACTGCTTTCAACACACTTAAGTTCTATTCCCGTTGCAGACTAATTCACGTATCGTACGTGGGAGCCGATCTCATCACACTCGAGATAATCTCTCTAGACGCTCACTACTCGAACATACTCGGATACTAAACTGAAATTCTAAAAGAACAAGCCAAGAGCCATTGTCTGTGACCAAACATATCACGCTAACTCCTTCTTTAACAATAAGTGTTTCTTCTTAGCATTGGGTGGCAAACGTTCGTAGTGGCCAGCTACATCGTAGCAGTTATCTTTGCCGCACGCCACGACTGAGCAGTCGGCTGGGCGTAGCGAACTCGCCGACTCACCAGGACACGGCTTTTCTCGACTATCAGGTGCCACTTATCTACAACATTTAACACAAAAATATAAAAAACTTCACAACCCTGTTAAAAACTCTTTATTCACATAAAACACTGAAGTCGACAATACGTTAAGGCGATATTAACAACTGGTGTGATTATTCGAGCTGATGACATTTTGAGCAAAACAGTGTGAGTCTGATAGCCAGAATCACTTTTACTGTCATAGAAATTTAAGTTTTCTAAATACATTTAACACCACATAGGACGAAGGGTGTATACTGCTACATATATTCCAACAAAGTGATGTACGTTGATGACGTTCTATAGACGAATGTTAAGTTTGAACATTATACATATAAAAATGCTGCAAACAATATTATACCAAGCTGTGCAGAATTTCACTGTACATTTGTAACTCGTGGCCTGAGAATGACCAACAGAAAGCTATTTCAAAACAGTTTAATATATCACTCGTCCAGAGCAGAGCCGCAATATCCAGAATCGTCGGCAGCATAACTAAGACAAAACTAAAAATCGTGGGGTTGTACAAACAGCCAGCACACACAGGAACACGTGACTGCACGCGCTTCCCTTTGATTACCACTATATCTCACCAAAAAGTCTCACTTCAGATATCGCTACTCAGCTAATAGACGACCGTAATACCTTCAGTATTAGTCGCTTGGTACACATATCTGCAGAAACCAGCGATCCAGAAAACGTGGGAGAAATAATAGCTCTGAATGCCATCACAGTTGCAAGCAACTTTCAGTGTGTTTTCTACTGTTATAAAATCATTAAACTGACAGTCGTTTGATATCTGAAGGTTCTGTTTTACTTTAGTGCAAAGATCGACCTTTCTGTGTGTGGAACTTTGGCCAAGGACACCAGTTCACAAGTGACTGTTAGTATTACACGAAATACAATGCGGAATGTCTTTGAAAGATGCAGGCCCATCAGCCACGATGTTAAAAACGTGATTTTGAAACTAACGTGTCTTCGCATAGTGGTACATCCGTAGTTCGAAAATTATCTGTTTAAATGTTACACCGGATTAAAGATCTCTTCAAAATGCGTCCTTTTTCGTATAGTTTGTTATCAGAAAGAGTGACATCGGTTGCTAAACATGCTATAGGTCTTGGTATTAATTAGTAGTTGATTATGGGATGGAAATTATATACAGTCTGTAAGCTTGTCAGAGAGCTTTGGCTCAAAAGTTCGATCATGAATGTCGCAGCCTTCTAGAAAGTTGGTTTTGTACTACCAGTGGAGTAGAACCTGACGTAAGCTTAAGTTCAAAATGCCAGTATTTTACTTATTTTTATAAATACTACAGACCGTACCGTTTATTCATGCTAATAGCATTGTAGCACTTAATTTCTGATCCGCAATCATGTATTAGGCGTCATAGTACCTTAACCTGTAAGTTAGACCAGTTCGTAATACTATTATATGAGCTATATGAATTTGGTGCTGTTATACAACTATAATACAGACGATTTAAATGTGGGAATCACACTGTGATATATAGTTTAGGGGTCCATTGTACGTTGCATTAAGTGGGCCACAAATATCAGACCCCAGTTGTCACCAGGTACGTTGCCGATAGTAAGATGGCCGACAGAAGGGTAAATAATGACTGGATGATTCATTTTAACGGCTGGTGAAATACTGGGTCGGGAATTTGAGGTTAAAATATGAGTGTGTGTGTGTGTGTGGGGGGGGGGGGGGGGGTGAGTGTTTTTTGCTGTTTCTTTTTTAATGACCAGTCGAATACTCGTAGAGACTGGAAGAGCAAAATATGTATGTGTTGGCTTATACTTTAATCAACCTATTTCCAAGAAGACGGGTCTTAAGAAACATTTAAAATGCAATTTTACGAAAAAAATAAAAGGTTATGATTAGGAGATATAAACATGCTGCGTTGCCTTAGAAGCTGTCAGATTGGCGTATTTCTAAGAAAGAGGCATGGCTTTGTAGAGGGTTGCAGAATGATGACGTCACCAAAAAAATGGTTCAAAAGGCTCTGAGCACTATGGGACTCAACATCTGAAGTCATCAGTCCTCTACAACTTAGAGCTACTTAAACCTAACTAACCTAGGGACATCACACACATTCATGCCCGTGGCAGGATTCGAACCTGCGACCAAAGCGGTCGCGCGGGTCCAGAGCCTAGAACCACTCGGCCAGACTGGCCGGCGACGTCAACACGCCACCTGCCGCTGCTCTCCTTCTCGCAGCCCTGCCCCTGCATGTATGTCCACTCAGATGTTAGTTGCGTGTGATGTGGCCAAGAATGTATGATGCTCTATTGAAATGCATTATAGTTATAAACCTTTGTGTAAGTACTTATTTAAGAATAGCTCCAAAACAGAACGGAATAGCCTGCCAATCACTTTCTCGTTGTTGTTCAGATCGTCAGTCCTAAGACTGGTCTGATGCAGCTCTGCACATTATCCTGTCCTGTGCAAGCCTCTTCATCTCCAAATAACTACTGCATCCTACATCCTTCAAAATCCTCTTACAGTATTCAACTCTTGATGTCCCTTTACGATTTTTACCACCCACACATCCTTTCAATACTAAACAGGTGATGCCCACAAATCTCACAATGCGTCCTATCAAACAATACCTTCCTTTAGCTTCGTTGTGCTACAAATTTCTTGTTACCACAATTCTTTTCAGTACCTCCCCATTAGTTACTTGGTATACCCATGTAATGTTCAGCACTTTGCTGTGGAACCACATTTAAAAATCTTCTAACCTCTTCTTGTCTAAGCTTTGTATTGCCTACGTTTAATTTCAATAAATGAGTCCAAATAAATACCTTCAGAAAAGACTTCCTAACACTTACGTTTACAGTATGAGATTTTTACTCTGCAGCGGAGTGTGCGGTGATATGAAACTTCCTGGCAGATTAAAACTGTGTGCTGGACCGAGACTTGAACTCGGGACCTTGGTAGAGCGTTTACCCACGAAAGACAAAGGTCCGAGTTCGAGTCTCGGTCCGGCACACAGTTCTAATCCGCCAGGAAGTGTCTTACGTTTCCATTCGATGTTAAAAAATTTCTCTTTTTCAGAAACGCTTTTCTTGCTATTGGCAGTCTACATTTTATAACCTCTCTACTTCGGCCATAATCATTTATTTTGCTGCCCAAATAGCAAATCTCATCTACTACTTTAAGTGTCTCGTTTTCTAATCTAATTCCCTCAGAATCACATGATTTAATTCGGCTGCATTCCTCTATCTTTGTTTTGCTTTGTTGATGTTCATGTTATATCCTCCTTTCATGAGACGGTCTATTCGGTTCAACAACTCTTCTGAGTCCTTTGTTGTCCCTGACAGAATTATGATGTCATCGGAAGACCTCCAAGATTTCGTTTCTCTCCCTGAACATTAATTCCTATTGCAAATTCTTCTTTGGTTTCCTTTACTGCTTGCTCATTGTACAAACTGAATAAATTCAGAGACAAACTACAACCCTGTCTCACTGCCTTCTCAACCACTGCTTAGCTTTCATACTCTTATAACTGCCGTCTGTTTTCTGTACAAGTTGTAAATAGCCTTTCGCGCCCCGTGTTTTACACCTGCAACCTTCATAATTTCAAAGAGAATGTTCCAGTCGACACTGTCAAAAGCTTTCTCTAACCCTACAAACGATATAAACGTATGTTTGGCTTTCCTTAACACATGTTTTAATATAAGTCGTGTGGATAATAATATTGGTTTGCGTGTTCCTACATTTCTCAGGAATCCAAAGTGATCTTCCCAGAGGTCAGCGTGCACCAGGTTTTTTTCATTCTTTTGTAAGGAATTCTTATTAGTAATTGCAGCCATGACTTATTAAGCTGATACTTCGATAATATTCGCACCTGTCATCACCTGCTTTCATTGTAATTGGAATTATTGCATTCTTCTTGAAGTCTGAGGCTATTTCATCTGCCTCATACATCTTGCACATGAGATGGAAGAGTTTTGTCATCGCTGGCTCTCCCAAGGCTATCAGTAGTTCTGACGGAATGTCGGTGAGGCCTTGTTTCGACTTAGGTCTTTCAGTGCTCTGTCAAATTCGTCCCACAGCATCATATCTTCCATCCACCCTAATCTACATCTTCTTCCACTTCTATAATATTTCTTTCAAATTAACATTCCTTGTATAGATCCTCTACATACTGCTTCCATCTTACAGCTTCCCCTTCTTTCCTTAGGACTGGTTTTCCGTCTGAACTCTTGATATTCAGACAGCTGATTCTCTTTCCTCCAAAGGCCTCTATAATGTTCATGTAGGCGGTATCTACCTTTTCCCCAATGCAAAATGCTTCTGAATCCTTAGATTTGTCCTCTAGCCATTCCTACATACCCATTTCGCACCCCTGTCAATCTCACTTTTTCGTTTGTGTTCCTTCTCACCTGCTTCATTTGTTGAATTTTTTGTTTTATCCTTTCATCAGGTGGGTTCAGTATCTCTTGTGTTATTCGAAGGTTTCTACTCGGCCTTGTCTTTTTACCTATTTGATCCTCCGCTACCTTCACTGTTTATCTCTCAAAGCTACCCATTCGTCTTCTACTGTATTTCTTTCATCTGTTACAATCAGCCGTTGCTAATGCTCATACCAAAACTCTCAACAAAGTCTGTTTCTTTCAAATTGTCCAGGTCCCATCTCCTTAACTTTCTACCTTTTTACAATTTCTTCAGTTTTAATCTACAGTTCATAATCAATTTATTGTGATCAGTGTCCACATCTGCCCCTGGAAACGTCTTGCAGTTTAAAATCTGGTTCCTAAATCCCTGTCTTACCATTACATAATCAGTCTGAAAACTCCCAGTATCTTCAGGCTCTTTCACGTATCCAGTCTTCTTTCAAGTTTATTAAACCAAGTGTTAGTGATCATTAAATTATGCTTTGTGTAAAATTCTACCAGGCTGCTTCCTGTTTCATTCCTTCCTCCCAGTCCATTTTCACCTACCAGTTTTCCTTCTCTGTATTTTCCTATTATCGATTTCCAGTCCCCCATCAGCACAAAAGTTTCGTCTCCCTCAACTATCTTTATAAGTTATTGTATCTCATCATGCATTTCTTCAGGTTCTTCATCATCTGCGGATATAGTTGTCACATAAACGTATACCACTCTGTCAGGTGTGGGTTCGTGTCTATCTCAGTCTCGATGATGTGTTCGCCACGTCCCCCCCCCCCCCCCCCATTCCTATTTTCTTATTAATTACTAAACCCACTGCTGCATTAATCCTATTTGACTTTGTGTTTGTAACTCTGTAGTCACCTGACCGGAAGCCATGTTCCTTCTCCCACAGAACTTAACTAATTTCCACTATATCTAACTTCAGTCCAACCATTTCGCTTTCTAAATTTTCTAACCTACCTGCTTGGTTAAGGGATGTAACATTTCACTCTCCGATCCGTAGATTGCCAGTTTTGTTCCTCCAGATTACGACACCCTCCTGAGTACACCCCACCCAGAGATCCGACTGAGGGACCATTTTACCTGCGGAATATCATACCCAACTGGACGTCATCATCATTAAACCATATAGTTGGGCTACGAGCCCTTGGAAATATTATGTCTGTAGTTTTGCCTTGCTTTCAGCCGTTCGCCGAACCAGGGCGGCAAGGTTGTTTTGACTGATGTTACAACGTCGTATCAATCATACAGACTGTTGCCCCTGCAATTAGCGAAACGGTTGCTGATTCTCTTCAGGAACCACACGTTTGTTTGGGCTCTCAACAGATACCCTTCCGTTGTGGTTGCACGCCGGCCGTAGTGGCCGTGCGGTTCTAGGCGCTTCAGTTTGGAGCCGCGCGACCACTACGGTCGCTGGTTCGAATCCTGCCTCGGGCATGGATGTGTGTGATGTCCTTAGGTTAGTAAGGTTTCAGTAGTTCTGAGTTTTAGGGGACTAATGACCTCAGATGTTAAGTCCCATAGTGCTCAGAGCCATTTGAACCATTTTGTGATGGCACCTGCGGTACGGCTGTCTGTCCCTCAGTGGCACGAAAGCCACCCCACCGACGGAAAGATCCGTCATGGTTCATGGGGGAGTCCCATTCTCAAAGAAGAAGATTCTCGGTTCATATTATGCAGTCTGAGAAGATCAGTATATCGTTAAATTAACTATTTATGTTGACAAAATAAAACAGTCTTTTTATCGTCAGATTCAACGTTGATGAGAGTCTGATAATTCTTACGAGTGGGAATAGGACCCTGTAACTGGTTACGTGAGTATTGTCATTAACTGTCTTGCAACACACTATGTTTACATTCCAAAAATGTATTAGATCAAAGCAAAGGATACACTGATTCAAGCATTTTTATAAATCTAATGAAACAGTAAATTGCCTGCGGTTGACGATGCGTTCAGCTGCAATGGCGATGGCCTTGAGTGGTATTGCGTAAGAGTTGTCTGCGTACAAATTGCTCTAATCCATGTCCAAAAACCATTGAACATCTCACAAACGTTCCGCGCTACCCTAAGTCTGTTATGCGTAGATCAAAGGCATATTTCCAGAAAACTGCAAATAATTTCGCCTCGCTTTCACTCTAGGGTGTTGGCTGCCAAAAGACTGACGACTGAGTGATTGCCGTTTCTCTCTTGATGCCCTCACTACGCGCCTTACGATGCCCACTTTGGCGCGCTAAGCACCTCCTGTACACAGAAAGATTTTCTTGAGCTTTTACTTCCGTAAAAGTAGATTTCTGCCAATCGATCCCTGTGCAGAAACCAGCGATAGAACCAACATTTTTTGATTCATAAAACACACACAGAAAATAAAAATAGTGCAAAATGCATGCTTTAGTGCATAGACAATAATAACACTGCAATAGTTATAATAATGGCACGAAGTATTGGTGTTTCAGGGTAAGCATCCAGAATTACACCCAAGAATTTCACTGTTTATTGATATTTTGAACGAGTAATAGACAGTTATGGGCAAAATTCTCAGTTGGTTAATTTTTGCGGGGATACTAAAATTACTTGCGGCTTTTCCGCATTTAGACCTGACCTTAGGTTTTGCGCCTATTGATCACTG
Source organism: Schistocerca serialis cubense (assembly GCF_023864345.2). Lineage (NCBI taxonomy): Eukaryota > Metazoa > Arthropoda > Insecta > Orthoptera > Acrididae > Schistocerca > Schistocerca serialis. Next base: position 153,352,134 of record NC_064640.1, read on the forward strand.
AAGACAGGTCATCATACACGTGGAAAAGCGTGGCCAACCTTTGGTGAGCATGGGCTTGTAAGGCTATTGCAGGGTAGGCTGTGCTGAGAAACATTTGTTAAGAAAAAGGAGTCAAAAAATAGCACCGTTTCCGAGTTAATTGGCACTGAAGTTAGCCAATCAGGCCGTTGTACCCGCACATTCAAGCGGCCCGCCAGATACAACTAGCGTCAGTTTTTTTGTAGTATTTATTTATTTATTTATACGTAAAGTCACGGAGGACCAGCTTGAGGAGCAAATCTCCAAGATCATGTGACATACCAGTACGTGAAATTACAACATAAAATTAATAACAGAAAAAAATAAAATGTTTATGAACTCGAAATAAGCCAGTCCGTAAGTTTAAGAAAACGCAGTCAACAATACAAGAATCAGCTTAATTTTTCAAGAAACTCCTCGACAGAATAGAAGGAGTGACACATGAAGAAACTCTTCAGTTTCGATTTGAAAGTGGTTAGATTATTGCTAATAAATCTGAATTGTAATGGTAGCTTATTGAAATTGGAAGCAGCAGTTTACTGCACACGTTTCTGCACAAGAGTTAAGGAAGTCCCACCCAAAGGCAGGTTTGATTTGTGCCGCGTATTAACTGAGTGATGGTTGCTTATTCTTGGGAATAATCTAACACTGTTAACAAGAAATGACAGTATGGAATATATATATTGAGAGACCAATGTCAAATTACCCAGACTCGTGAACAAGGGGTCGACAAGCGGTTCGTGAACTTGCACCACTTAATGATCGAGCCGTCCGTTTCTGAGCCAAAAATATCCTTTTAGAATGTGATATCGTACGACATAAGCCAATGAAAATAAGCAAAGTACACTAATTTTCGTGTCGAACGATCACTCACTTCAGATACCGTTCGAATAGTAAAAATGGTAGCATTAAGTCTTTGAACAAGATCCTGAACGTGGTCTTTCCACGAAAGTTTACTATCTATCTGAACACCGAGAGATTTGAACTGTTCAGTTTCACTAATCATATACCCATTTTATGAAAATAAAATGTCATATCTTGTTGAATTGTGTGTTAGAAACTGTAAAAACTGAGTCTTACTGTGATTTAGCATTAGTTTATTTTCTACAAGCCACGAACTTAGGTCGTGAACTGCACTATTTGAAACCGGGCCAATGTTGGACACAACATCCTTTACTACCAAGCTAGCTAGTCTCATCAGCAGTGTAGATGATAGCGCACGAGACAGCTCAGCATTTGGTTCGGATTCGATCTTTACTAGCGTCCCACGTCCAATTTTTGTATCTCTTTTTTCTTCGTTTTCAGGAAACAAAACGAAGAACACGTTTGGCTGCGTGGTCTCTGGCGTCCCCCTAGATTTTGGGCGAGAAATGGTTTGATTGGCTAACTTCTGTGCTAATCACATCTGATATGGCGCAAAGTTTCGAATTTTTATCTTAACAATTATTTTCCAGCACAATCTACCTTGTAACACCCTCACAAGTTTCCCAGACTGTTTGTGACCACTCTGTATGCAACAGAAAACTAAGTCAGGTATATACGACGATGATTTGGAATCTGATTCCTTTGGAATACGGGCCCAGTGTCTTGACCGCACAGCCTCCCATCCGAAGTACAGTTTCAACGAAAATGAAAAGCCGAGTAAGCAACATCAATACATTTAAGACCCTAATTATTTGAACGTAAACAAATCATACATATAAAATCAGGGCTTCAATCCTATGGTAATTCCATTTTTTATTTGATTGATTATGCTGCCTAATTTTCCTGACTACATAATTGCCATCACTTCCGAAGTTCTTTCTTTTCGCCTCTCTCGCTTTATTATCTGACTCACTGTTACTCGTTGTACTTCCGATAATACTCTGTCTAACCTTCGTCAAATATATCTGCCACACTCGTAGCTTTTAGTCTTAACCTCTCTGTGTTTCTTGTATTTTATTTGCTGAGTCTACATTAAATCCTATACTCCTTTAACCAGTAAGGCTTTTGTTCCTCTAATTTCCTGGCAAGTCAATATTTTATTTGTATATCTTTCTGGATCAATAAATAATTTATTGTCTTATAGTAAGACGTACTCATGTTCGTCACTACAGTTCGGATCATTACTTTTCTTTTTTTTTTTTTTTTTTTTTTTTTCATGTGAATACTGGTTTGGTCTCAGGTGAAATACAAAGCGAAGGTGCGCAGGATTTAGCACGCATTTTTTGCCCAATGATGGTTCGAACCCCTATGTGGCCATTCAGATTTAGGTTTCCAGTGATTTTCCTGCATCGTTTAAGGCAAATGCCGGAATGGTTCAGAAATGTTCAGATGTGTGTGAATTCCTAAGGGACCTAACTGCGGAGGTCATCGGTCCCTAGACTTACACTCTACTTAAACTAACTTGTTTTAAGAACAACAGACACACCTATGCCCGAGAGAGGGCTCGAACCTCGGACGGGATGGGCCACGCAATCCGTGACATGGCGCCTCAAGCCACACGGCCACTCTGCGCGGCTCCGGAATGGTTCCTTTGAAACCGTAGGACCGATTTTCTTCCCCGTCTTTCTCCAATCGGACCTTATACTCCGTCTCTAATGACGTCTTTGTCGACGGGACATTAAACACCAGTCATTCTTTTTTTTTTTAATGAAATGTAATCTAATGTGGGTTTTTCTTTACTTCGTTGCCAGGACTCTCTACACAAGTCTATTTTGTTTTTTCTCTGTTTCTAAGAGTACCTTTCTGGCAGCTGCCGCTGTTGGTAATAAAAATGAACGTTTGACTACGTTACCTTACTATCTGAATTGGACGTGATAAGACGCAGATTGGGACTTTTTAGTGCTCTTAAACAGTCTGAATGTGATCTATATCTTTCCCCTCCATTTCGCCGACTTAAGCTTTGTAACTGATGTTACAGGTGAGAATCTCACGTAGGTACCTAAATGTGTGCTTTCCTTTGATGTCACTTTAGATTCTCTTCATAGTACTGATTGTATTTATCACACCTATGTTCACTATTTGAATATTAGTACAAATTGTATTTCTGAAAATCTGAAATTCTTATCAATAGTAACGTTGCATGTGATAGTACAAGTTATGCCTGTTACTGAACAGCAGCAGACAGGTTTATTGGAACTGTAGCCTTGTCTACACAATAAAAGGCAGCATAAAAGTGTAGCAACTCTCGAAGAAATATAAAGACATACTTGACAACGTAATAATGATTCTTATTTGCAAGTTTTTCGAGAGTATTATAAGACGACGTAAACAGTAATGCTTCCATCTGTATAGGACTACTTGCCCCAGGGAAGCCCGTAAGAGGTAACTCCTGCTAAGATGCCACCATTCTTAACGCTCCTGAGAGGCCGTCATTATTAATTATACTCGAGCGATATGGATTGCAGGTACAGCTGACACCTGCAGGACGTGGGAATTAGTCATTTGGCGCGTCGCACTTAATCCATCATTCTGTCATAGTCATTCAGGCGCTCCAATTTAGCATTCACTCTATACCGGCTGCCGGTGGGCTTTGAATAATGGACCGAATGTCAGTGGGAGGCCGTCTATATTCACAAGTGGGTGGGTAGGCTCTTGCTTGCGTATCATTTAATCAATTTTTCAACCTTGAAAGGTAGGCACACTTCAGTCTCCCAACAGATAAAGCTACAATTTTCACGGTTCAGGTGATAAAATAAGAAGAAGTTAAAAATCTTTCTTTTATACTTGGTAAAAGAATTGATAAGATATGATTCCTTGTGACTTTTAAGTGAGCCACTTAAATCATCTCGATACAACAAGACTATCATAGCATTCTGCTCACTGTATCTGATAGTGATGTTCGCTATCAACTCGTAGGAGATTGATTCATCTATTATATGTGTCCTAGATGGATATGTATTCTTTTCCCTCATCCTTGTACGCTGCTCATGGTAGTCCTACAGTTGTATACATTTGGTCTCCGAAGTATTATAAAAAGAGATTTCTTATTATAACGTATCTCATTTGCTGTTAAAGTGTTTCACAATTGTAATATTGTGATTACTGCATGACAACAAAATTCCACTTGTATCAGTGCCGTCTCACTTCTATTTTTGTCTCATACTGTATTACATTTCTCTATATGATGTCACAAACATGGCCTCTGTTGTACATTGGTAGGCAATGTAAAGGTGACTGGAAAAAGTTGCTTGCTCGTTAAGATAAGAACCTAACTTACATCCTCTGCCCCACTGTTATTTTTCTTGTGCCGTACAAGAAACGTAAAGATAGAATATTGTGTGATATTAGCGGACTGAAAGATATACAAATCGACAGGCAGGATTCTTAGGACGTTTTGTTGTTTTCGTGTTGACTGACGTTTGCTAATTTTCCTGCTTTTCACGATTAGATATGACTTTACCAGGTAAGCAATCAGGCGAAATATTTGGTTTCGGAATAAACAACTATTTAGCTTTCGAGGTTCTAAAACATTGCTCAAGCTCTCACAATACCGAGAAAAACGGTCGTTCGTAAGCACCGTAGGAATCAATCGCCGATATCAGTTCTATTCGGCTTTCTCCCTTAACGCAGCGCTCTGCGTGGGTCGATTTCTATACTTTATGTTTTAAAAACCAGTAACGAGACATAAAACTTAAAACTGCTTGGTTTTTGACCTACGATAAGGCAACTCCACAACACCTTTAATTTAATGAAGGATTACGTTCCGTGTAGACAACTGATGAAGATGCGCTCCAAAAGCTAATGGTAGATTGGGAAGGACAATATGCGTTATATGTAAGCAATATGAAAAGAGGGCAGCTACAGAATGATACTGGTTACATTTACGCTGACGTTTATTTCACCAATATTCCATGACATGCTATGAACTAAATCCAGATGAGTTGCTTAGAATTTTTGCGACATTTGCACTCCAGTTATATCTGGCAAGGTGCAGCAACTGGTAGTATGTTTGACACGTCTGTCCATGAACCAGAACGACTGTAATGATCTAGACCAAGATGCATGAGCTGCTCTGAATATCATGTACACACATCAAAAAAAGTTTTGCATCACTCCGGTTCTCAGGACTCCTGAAGATATACATTGACTGTGAATATTATATCACAGAGATGTCACTAAACCCGCCCAATGATGTAAACAATCATGCATGAGCAGCGCCTATTAAACGGGGGGGGGGGGGGGGGTCCAACAGCCGATCAGACCCAGTCGTTCCACGAGGAAGGAGGTACACGGCTCGTGTTGTCTGTAGTTCAGCCATGCCTAGATGGTCAATACCGTGCTTAGATCGCGTACGCATTGTGACATTGTGCCAGGAAGGGGTCTCAACAAGGAAAGTGTCCAGGCGCCTCCGACTGAACCAAAGCGATGTTGTTCGGACAGGGAGGAGATACAGAGAGACGAGAACGGTCATTGACATGCCTCGTTCAGGCCGCCCAAAGGCTACTATTGCAGTGGACAAGGGCTACTACTGCAGTAGATGACCGCTACCTACTGATTATGGCTCGGAGGAACCCTCACAGCAGTGCCACCATGTTGAATAACGCTTTTCGTGCAGCACAGGACTTTGTGTTACAACTCAAACTGTGCGCAGTAGGCTGCATGATGAGCAACATCACTACCGACGTTCTTGGCGAGGTCCTTCTTTCAACCACGACACCACGACACCATGCAGCGCGGTACAGATGGGCCCAACAACATGCCAAATTGACCGCTCAGGATTGGCTTCACGTTCTCTTCACCGATGAGTTTCACTTATGCCTCCAACCAGACAATTGTTGGCGACGTGTTTGGAGGCAACCCGGTCTGGCTGAACGCCTTAGACACACTGTATAGCGAGTGCAACAAGGTGGAGGTTCCCTGCTGTTTTGGGGTGGCGTTATTTGGGGCCAACGTACGCCGCTGGTGGTCATGGTAGGTGCCGTAACGGCTGTACGACACGTGAATGCCATCCTCTGAACGATAGTGCCACCATATTGGCAGCATATTGGCGAGGTATTCGTCTTCATGGACGACAATTCGCACCCCCATCGTGAACATCTTGTGAAAGACTTCCTTCACGATAACGACATCACTCGACTATAGTGGTCAGCGTATCCTCCAGACATCAACCCTATCGAACATGCCTGGGATAGATTGAAAAGGGCTGTTTATGGACGACGTGACCCACCAACTACTCTTAGGTATCTACGCCGAATGGGACAATCTAAACCAACACTACCTTGATCAACTTATGGATAGTATGCCACGACCAATACAGGCATGCACCTATACAAGAGGACGTGCTACTGGGTACTAGAGGTACCGAGGTGTACAGCAAAGCTGAGTCACCAGCTCTGAAGGTCTCGCTGTATGGCGGCACAACATACAATGTGTGGTTTTCATGAGTAATAAAAAGGGTGGAAATGATGTTTATGTTGATCTCTATTCCAATTTTCTGTACGGGTTCCGGAACTTTCAGAACCCGGGTGATGCAGAATTGATCGGAGGACGACAGAGGACACAGAAATGAATCTGACAAGCTGTAGCAATATTCGTAACATCAAACGTATCAGAGAGTAAAAACCAATGAATATAAAACACTCCTGACCGTAGATTAAAAAACCGTAATATGGAAATGAACACATGTTGCTATGAATGATACTGCAAACATTCATTCACTAAAATGTCTTTTGCCCCTGTGAGGAATCAGAAAAATGCAAAAATTGACAGTGTACCATTTACTGGCCCCTAAAGTGCATGGGTAAATCTTGTGTCTATATTACTGATTCTACGTTATTAAAATGCTGAAAGAGATGCAATATTACCTGTGCTGCGCCTAACGCCGCTCTCAAGTAGTTCTTCTTGACGCCCATATCTCGCACTACTTCAATGCAGCAACAGAAGAATTCCCAACGCTATGTTAAAGAAACTTTACTCATCAAAAACCCCAACCATGTGAAGTTTCATAGGTCTACGCAGTTGGATATCCAGTGACGAGTGTATTCTCCACCAAGCAGAAGGGCGTTGAAACAAACTTGAAAACCTGGTGGTCTGATATGAGATAAATATCCTCTGCATGAGCCTGAAATGGTAGACAAAATCTCACCAAGAGTGATAAAAAGAAGAAAACCAAATATAAAGTACATAGTGTCAACTAGAGCGCTGTTACAAAACACCAAATAACTCGTGTCAGACTTTGTCTCAAATATGACCCTCTCGTTCATGGAAGGTGAAACCCCTCACAAAAAGGCGAAAGGAAAAGATGAAAACAACAAAGCACAACTCCATCTAGAGTGAGCTACAAACAAGGACAACATGAATATAAATCACAGATATGCCAGGCTAAGAATATGATTAAATAAATAGCTAGAAGGTAGGCCATCCCATAAATACGATAAAATACCTAAAATAAGCTAGAAATGAGAATATCATGAGTCTATTTTACAGTCATCTCATGCTGTTAATAAGATTAAATAAATAGAAGAAGGGTCATACCAGAAAGGAGAATATAACTACAGAATATTGCTCACAGAAATAAGAAGAGCCAAACACATTTATTTTTCAAAGAAATGTGCTAAGATGAAGATCTAGAAAACACTGCAACTCCGAGAAAGTATGAAATTTGTTTGGAGGGAAATGATAAGAAACCGTAATCATTGAAACGTATAACCAACTCCACAAGGCCTCACAGATATATGAAAATTGCTCTGTGGAAATATGTACTCGGTCAGGAAATCAGACACATTATAAATGAGAAAGAAATGAACTGAAACAGTATACCCGTTCTGGAATTAGTGTATTAAACAGTTCCTTCTTGGAATGATAAGTCAGACATACGAAACAGAAAATGACAAGGGAAATTTAATTAATATTAAAACTCTAATATACAAGGGAAACAAATGTAAACAAGTTGACTATATGAGCATCATTAACCAATCGGAAAGACTATTGTCCTACTACAGAGGATGGAATGAGATGTTATAAAAAAGAAGAAATGTCTTGAATGTAGGATCACTGTGCGTACTCTATTTATTTAACAAGGCTTATCCTTCCTAAAATTAAAGTTCTCACATTGTCTACAAAAAGTAATGTCGTATAACATGATTGGCGGTGATACTGATTAAGATGGTTATTACTTCTTGTAGGCAACCTGCTACGGCTGTTAAGTATTTGAAGAAAAACAATTTATATCTATCAGCTCTTCACATTCAACTTTATTCTTTACTGATTTCGGTTTTTATAACCACCATCATCTGAACCACAAGAGCAAAGACACATATGTACTGTACACAGGCACAAACAACGTACAATCTCAGAGTTATACTTCTGTGCATCAGAATCATAATGAGTAGTTACAAAGCAGTACATCAGATGGATCAAGAACGGATAGTCGTCGTAAATGAGTCATCAGTATACCAGTACAAAGACGTTCGACAGTAGTGTGTAACATACACGTAATTTGGCTAATGTTGTAAATTACACAAGTACTTTACAACCCATTGCATAACAGTTTGCGTACAGAATGCTGATACTTACCATCCAAGCATCATCAAAGACACACGTAACACCACGCCCATCAAGGAGTATAATATCAAAGAATAAAATAGGTTACATGAAGATCTTTACTATAGTCAATGGAAGAGGTCAGAGAGTACAGTTAGTATCAGACTGTTTCAATAATTGGAACATGTTGTAGATACTACAAACAATAGAACTACATTGAGTGTTGCATGAGGAGAACTAGCCGAGATGACGCTACATCATAAGAACATGGCAGTCCAGGAAGTCGTATGTTGTAAAGGTGAAGTCTTGTAAGATATATATTATTTTTCATAAAAATAACTTTATATAAGAAATACATATGTAATTTTTCGTGAAGAAAAGGTGAAAAACAGCCACATTAGTTGCAATAGTAAAATGGTTTATTAAAACCCCTTGACCTAGGTTTCGACGTCTTTAAAAACGTCTTCTTCGGAACGATCAATGTTTCACACCTAAAATGATTAACATTATACACATGTTAAAATATAGATATGAAGTCAAACTAATAAAGAATCACAGACTCACAGCGAATTTTTAGACTTACAGGTTACATAACATTGTGGAGGTACATTAAAAATGTAGCCATCAGGCACAAACGGCGATACAGTTTGTATCACCGAAAATGCAGCACGCACGGCACCTGCTACCGATACATATTTTTTCTTAATTGTCTGTAAATACTTGTAATTTAAATGCTTTCTTTTAATAAGTAAGGACATTGCTTCACTGTATGTGTACATTTAGGTAGAAGTCTGTTGACGTTTCATTGTATTTATCTGTGTTTTACTGTGAAACGTATAAGCTCTGGGAAAAAGCCAAAGGAATTGTTATTTGCATCGACTAGCAACGATAATAGCAGTGCTTGTGCGTTGTAAAATCTTTGGGTAGAGAGTTGTTGCGCGGAGCGCGCGGAGAGAGCGGGTGACGGGTTCCAGCGCTTGTAGTGTGTCACCCTCTCGCAGTAGAGAGTACCATTTTCGGCAGCGTCATGTACGCGCGCCTGCCGGATGTCTAGAACAGGGGTACGGACAGAGGACGGGCGGAAGAGGCTGTATTAATCATGATTGCCCGTTCCTATGATTAGCTGTGGCTCCACAATATGCTACCGTCTTCAACAAAAGCAGCAGTTCCAGCAACACAGTTTCGTCGTCGGCTCCGAGTTTCGTCGTATGCACAGCACTGAAGTAAGACTGTTCATTGGTAGAAAGTATTAACGGCTAACCCAGCAGCAAAGCTGAATGTGATTTGATTGATAAGATTTATTTAAATAATAATCATTTAACCCAGGAAGATTGTGTCCTTATTGCCCCCAGGCATTGTTACCAAGCCGGGTCCTTGTTCCTTTTTTTCCTAATATGCTAACTGAGTGTCATAAGAAACAAACTGAATAGTTACAGTCACTTTATTAATGAATTATTTCTCTTTTAAGAATTTTAGCTTCAGTCTACTTTCAGTTAACTGATGTACAACAGAGGCTTCAGTATATGACTAAAGTAAAGCAATTTCATTTTCTAAGTTTGGGAATCAATCATTGGAAAAATCAAAATCCAAAGAAATGCACAAATTAAGAGTGCAGGAGTTTTACTTATTTTACATATAGCTTGGAGCATATGGCTGTTTGGTTTGGTACGTATTCGAGCATTTAATTCTGCTCAAGTCAGTAAAAAAGGCTCAGTTGTTCAGACAACAATATGAAATCCAATTTGCAAAATAAGTAAAGGCAAAGTAAAAAGTGACTTAATGCTGAGGTCACTGAAAGTCATTGTTCACCTAACGAAGTTCACTACTAACATACAGTTGAACTGGATATTTTCAAATCATTACTCTATTGCCTTTTTCAAAATTTAATGCCAAACATAACGTAAGAGTGACTTCTCAGTTTTCTTTAACATTACATACTCACTTAAAATTAGTGTCAAAAAAAGAACGTGGCAGCCTTTAGTTGCCACGTCATTGTTTAATAATACATGTTTTTCTTTCCCATCAACTTGTCCAGGATTTTGGCTGGTGACAGTTAATTACTTCCTTTTGGTTCATTAGTGTAACTTTTCGATTCATGATCGGTGGTACCTTTTTCTGTCCATTGTTGTTCGTGAGTGAATGCATAAAATAACTTTCATTTTCCAAATTCAAATTATGGTCCTGTTCAGTTTAATTACTTTTATTTTTAGTACACTTTCCATCAGAAGGGTCGGTTGTACACTTTCCTCCTACTTATCGGTATCACTTCTTCGGGAAAGATAGTCTTATACAATTAGAAAAAATCCATTAGGCATACACTCGATCGACGGTCATATTTTATATCGCAAGCAGGATAGGCCGATTAATAAGAGGGAGGTGACAAGTTCACCTCCATAATAGTGAAATCACAACATATTATTAGAAGATGCTTCATATCTGCATCTAGTGAACTTTTCATACTATCATTTTTATGTCATTGTTTTAACACTGTAAATATTTTCTAGACGAGTCAATGTAATTCTTTTCCTTATTTTTGCACATTTATACATTACATACTCGTATATGTACTGCCTCTTGAGTCCTATATTGTCCGCAGCTCAATGGACATCGTGTTAGAAGCCATGGCTAAATGCATAGGTTACAGTCCATTTCGTTGCCTTTTAAATATGGTACTCGTTCGAAGATTCTCATATTTGGATTTCGGCTTCCAGTTATGGGTACAACTTTTATTGAAAACGGTGCTTAATCCGACGTGGTACTAAAGGGGAGACAGTTCTGCATCTGTGGCTACATTTACGCTCTGTAAACCATTGTGAGGCGGATCGCAGTTGATATTTCCTATTGTACCTCGTATTAAGGATTCTTCCCATCTCTATTGCTTATACAGCGCAGGGAAAATGATTGCCTAAATACTTATGTGTGCACTATATTTAGTCCAATCTTGCCTTCGCTGTCCCCACGGGAGTCATACAGAGAGGGTTGTGGTACATTCCGAGCTTAATACTGTTTCTTGTAGCTTTATAAATTGGTTGTGCCCCTTAAAGTTTTCCAGCGGCATAATAACGGTCTCCCGTGGGTTAAACAAATCAGTGGTAATGCGTGCTGTCCTTCTTCGTACTCTTTCAGTACCGTATGTTAGTCGTATTTGATACGAGTCCCAGAAACATGAACAATTTTCTAGGATGGGTGCAGGAGAGTTTAGCAAGCATCTCTTTTGTAAGCTCGTAGCATTTTATCAATATCCTACGAATGATTCGGATTCTGTCATATGCTTTGCTTACGAACAGTTTACACCCCTATCTAGTATATGTATGAGTTGATTGTTTCCAATTATGACTCACTGAAACTGTAGCCGTAGGGAGATACGTTTTTATGTTTTGAGGAGTGCACAGTTTTGCATTTCCGAACATTTAAAGGAAGTTGCCATGCTTCGCAACACTATAAAATTGTTCCCAGATCTGGCAAAATTTTGTCCAGCATTTTTCAGACAGTATTCCATTACATCATCTACAAAAAATCGGGCGCTACTCTTACTATGCAACATGAACAGCAAGGGCTCCAGTACCCATTCCTGGGGGACATCTGAAGGTATTTCTTTACCGGTTGATGACTTTTCATTCAGAATAAAATACTACGTCCTCCATACCAAGAAATCTTCAGTCCAGTCATAAATTTCTTATGAGAGCCCATAAGAACATATTTTCATTATTACGTAATGGTGTGGTACTGAGTCAGATCCTTTCTGATGTCAATAAACATTACATCCGCCGAACTGCTTCGATCCATGGCTTTACGGAAGTCCTATGGGAGAAGTGCGAATTGTGTTACCCATGACTGTTGGTTTCGGAATCCATGGTGGCTGACATGGATAAGGTCATCCTTTTCGAGGTATCTCATTATGTTTGAGCCCAGAATATGTTCCAAGATTTCGTTGTAGATCGATATAAATGATACTAGATGGTAGTTTTGTGAAACCTTAGGCTACATTTCTTACAGGTTACGGTGTCTTTTACTTTCTTCCAACGACTGAGGAACGTTGGTAGAAGGATCTACTTTATATAGGTTAGAAGAGACTAATGTTGGCGCGAATAGTTTGTAGAATCTGACAGAGATTCCATAGGACCCTGATTTTTTGTTCACTTCTATAGATTTCAACTGTCTCTCAACGGCGCTGATACTGTTATCCGTGTCACTTGCCTTCGCAGTAGTGCAAGAATTAAACTGCAGCAGTACACCCGGATTTCCCTTTGTGAGGGATGACTTGATAACGGAGTCCAGAGCTTTTTTTTTCTGCCTTTAGCTTTAGTTTCAGTTGCTGTGTCGCCCAAGAGGATGAATATAGAATTTGGTGACGCTTACGATCTTTATTTACTACCAGAATTCCTTTGACTTTTGTGAGAGGTCTTTTGAGAGGAGTCTCCTGTTGCGTTCACCGAAGGACTCACATAGTTCCTTTTTGACAGCCAAATGCATTCCCTTTAGAATCTCTTTCTGACAGGCAAGCATGTTTCGTAATGCGTCTCTCATCTATCTTTGTTTTACACCTACTGTGTAGTACGTGCTATCTATTTACAAGTAGCTTTGAAGAGACTGTATACTAGAGGGCGTTCCTCCCATCACAAATTGTTCCTCTAATTACATACCTACACAGTGAATGATTAATTGTTTTCATAAACGTTAGCCAGAGATTTTCTACATGCTCCTGCACAGAGGCAATTGTTTCGTGCTGCGCCTCGAGATATGACAATTGTATTGTTCAGAACGGCATATCAGCAGTACAAGGTATTCAGAAACCGAGTGTTTGGTTGTGTATCATGTAGTTGGCAAGTCGCCGTGAAGCGGCTAGTTCAGATATGGTACGCAGTCCGGCGAGCCGCTGGGCGAATGGAACTTGGAATTCCCGTGTCCGTTAGGTAAACTGTATCACCGTAAACGTGTAAGTGCTAAGTACTATGGCCCAGGTGTGACTGCGTTTCGAACTAAAAACTTTAAATATTCACTAAATACAGAAAAATCACTTCCAAACAGGAAAATTTGATGAAAGAACTGAAATCGCAATAAAGAGTAGAATTCAGTACTTTTTTACCATACTTATACAGTGAATGTTAACAAAGCTACTAATATATATGTGTGAAATTGTTTATAACAACAGTAACAAATTTCGCAAATGCGCTACGATTGGGTGTGATGCACCGTTGGGTAGGTCTTGGAGTCAACTAAAATATGACTATATTTATGTTTTTATTGACACTGATTATTATATGTGATTTGTTTAATGTTTATTAAAATAGTACGAAATCAAAAAGTTCTCTACAAAAATGGCTCTGGGCACTATGTGACTTAACATCTGTGGTCGTCAGTCCCCTAGAACTTAGAACTTCTTAAACCTAACTAACCTAAGGACATCACACACATCCATGCCCGAGGCAGGATTCGAACCTGCGACCGTAGCGGTCACGCGGTTCCGGACTGTAGCGCCTAGAACCGCACGGCCAAACCGGCCTCCTAAGTTCTCTACAGATACACGTTAGATTAACATCAGCATGAATGATTTGTCATATGATTCAAATTTATTTACGTTTGCTGTCTAAGAATTTTAAGAAGTCAGTATTTGTAAGATTGCTGTTTGAGTAGCGTTGCATGACATTGGCAAGCTGTAAAATCAAATGTAATTGTCCTGCGTAGTTTAACTTGTAATTAAGTGATGACTGCTGCATATAGTCTAAAATGTTATAATATAAGTTTGAAATAAGTAAATATCGTAAACTACGTACTCATTAGAGTCCTTTTCGCATCATTTATTTACTTATCCATTCATTTACTAACGTGTTTATAAAACTTTCATCGATTGTAAGCTAAGTACGCCATATGAACAGTCGACGGTTCTGTAGAGGCTTAACGCAACGATCAAATCAGTAATTTGCAACTAGTCATTTACAAATTTAATGTAGTACACCCGCTGGCCGCTGTGGTCGTGCCGTTCTAGGCGCTTCAGTCCGGAACCACGCGGCTGCTATGGTCGGAGGTTGGAATCCTCCCTCGGGCATGGTTGTGTCTGATGTCCTTGGTTAGTTAGGTTTAAGTAGTTCTAAGTCTATGGAACTGATGACCTCAGATGTTAAGTCCCATAGTGCTCAGAGCCATTTTGTAGGGCACTCAAACTGATCTCATGTGAAGATTAAATTCACAATATTTATCAGTTACCAAAGAAACCAAGTGACGTTGAAAACTATTGCCTCTTCATCTAGTTTACTCTACATGCAAAACTTTCTATTAGTTTTCTCCTTTTGTGAGTATTATTGTTACAACCGCCTCATGGTCCCTAATGTTGAGTTTCAACGAGGACATTCTTGAAGACATTACCTTTGTTTTTTCTCACATCCATCATGACTGCGTTTCCGAAATGTTTGTTGTAGGTGATTTGTCTTCGCCATTGTCAGCAGAGTCTTTTATAGAGTTATTCCACTCCAATTGGAAAAACCGTAATGACTCGAAGTTTGGTCAGAGTGGACCCACTTACACAGACACTGAGGGTAATTGACACTGGCGTCTAAGATCTGGGGCAACTACGGAAAGAATGGTCAGTAATGAATAAAACCACAAAAAAGTATCTCACTCGTCATAAATACAGTCAGAAACTGCGACAGGTATACAGTTGCGTTGCTCTCGCGACATCTGAAGGTGGAATACGTTGGGTGGTGACAACGGATCGGGACGCCATGACACCGGTGACTCCCTTTAACACCTACTGCTTCTGTCTCGTTCTTGGTGTGTATAAAAGAGAGGGTGGCAGCTCATGTCGCCCCGTCGGGCTTTATTTGAGTTTACGTTCCATTTCACACTATATTTTCCTACACTTCTAATCAATCATTTCCACTTGAAAACTATACAAGTGCTTCATTAGACACCTCGACGTTCGTAATGAGACAACCAGATCTAGAATATTTACCCTATTAAATCTGAGAGTACTAGATTTAAATTTTTATTCAAGAAAATCAACAATTTAAAAACATTCAACAAAAATGTAAAATGAGTTGACAATTAAATTTACACAATTCAGACAAAATAATAACTACTAAAACAATTTACATATTTTATCTTTTACCAGTTAGACTCATCTATAGCATTTCGAACAGTTAGTTTCAGCTCATGCAGCCAATAACTTATTACATGTTCAACAGCCACGTCGAAAAGGCTTGCATACAGTGGCGTGAAATTGAATGTGCTACCTGGTGACGTAATCTGTGGTCTGCCAGCCCAACTTACTTCTCTTCCCTTTGTACTGACGCGGCTCTGAGCTTGGCGCAACAGGGGCAGTGAAAGACGAGACATGCGGTTCTATTGACCTTCCGGAATGCGGCTTAAGCAGCCACTGGGAAAGGCAACAGCCAGCTTTAACACTTTAAACACTTTTTCTCTAACAGTTTTAACCAAGGGCTCTGACAACCACGCTACTGAGCGCTCCAACCACAACAAATTTAAAAAAAGGCAATTAATCTACCTCTCGAATAGGTTTACAACTGAGATGGGCTTTCGGTTAGTCAGAAATGCTTATAAACTTGTGTTCTGATCCTTTTCACAATTGAGGTCACGCCGATACTCGGGAAATTTTCATTTAAGCGATGCAGTCTGGACTGAAGAATTAATGAACACAAACTCATACGCTCTAGTTTCTACTTCTTGTATTTAAGGCAAATACTAAACACTCCTGCAAACCGACAGACTGGCAGATTATAGCACAGGTAGGAAATAATAAAGCAAAACGCTACATTTCAAGAGGGCGCTGGTCTTAATAGATGTCTGGTCATCCTTATGCATTGAATACAGTAGAGTTTTGATAGCAATTCTCATAAATCACAAGGACCTGATACTAGTTCCCGCCAAATTTACGTGCTATGTCTTTCTCTGACACATTTCACGGCCTCTTCATCCTTGCTAGATAGTTTTCTCCCCAGTGCCAACACAGACACAGGTGTTCTCAAGTTCCGTTATTCATCTATCAGGCGATACTTAATGAGCTCTGTGCACGTTTCAAATTGTCAGAAGTTTGTTGGTGACCGAATAATGGTTTCTGGTGATCTAGTCCTGGAAATCAATCCCATACGACCCCGTAACGATTTTCCTAAACAAGATGCCTCTGTCGTTAAGGCAATGCACACGAATCCGGCTTCACCGAGGTACCTAAGCGTGGACAAACATATGGAAGCACTAAAAACACAACACGTTACCACGCCTAACACAGCGTAGGAAAACCGTTGGCATTCAAAATGTCTTTCAGTCGTCTCAGAATGGATAAATACAAGTATCGCTGAATGGGTTTCAAGGAAATCTCATACCATTATTTCCGCACAACACTGGCATGTCCAGGCAACGATGATGGAAATGGATGGAGTTCATGCACCCTTCCCTCCAAAGTAGATCATAAAGGCTCGCTGACATTGAGATTTGGTGGCAGTGGTGACAAGGGGAGATGTGATAATCCATCGTCGTGCTCACAAAACCAGTCCTGGACGATACGAACAGTGTCAACAGAGGCCCTGTTGTCTTGGATCAAAGCATCACCATTGTGGAACAAACATTGAACCATTGGATGGAATTGATCGACCGAAATGATCAAGTAATCCTTGGCAGTAGTGCGATATGGCCGAGTACACAAGGGGCCCACGGAATACCACGATATAGCTCCCCGAACAGTCACAGAACCACCCTGTCCCAAGTTTCACTCTTGGGACGTACACTCTGTCAGAAGTTGGAAACAGTCTGCAACAAGACTCATCCGACCAAATGACTTTCTTCGATTGCTCCATAGGACAGGTTTTATCGCTTCGGCACCGCGTTAATCTGTTACGGGGATTTGCATCACTGATGAACGATTTTCGAATTCCACCTCGCCCTGCAAGTCCGTTGGGCGTGGAGTTGATTTGGGGGGAAGAGACCAAACAGCGAGGTCATTGGTCTCATCAGATTAGGGAAGGATGGGGAAGGAAGTCGGCCTTGCCCTGTCAAAGGAACCCTCCCGACATTTGCCTGAAGCTATTTAGGGAAATCACGGAAAATCTAAATCAGGGCGGCTCGATGCGGGACTGAACCGACGTACTCCCGAGTGCGAGTCCAGTGAGCTAACCACTGCGCCACGTCGCTCGGTCCTGCAAGTCCGTCCTTCTAGAGCTCCCTTCGTGTTGTGTTGGTGCTGACAAAGCGACTCGACTTTAGCAGCTATTCTCTTATTTTTCTTAACGATTCTCTTCAATGACCGCCTGTCAGGATCACTCAACACACACTTTCGTCAACATTTTGACACAACAGTTGATGTTTTTCTTTTTTTTTTCCTGTATGGGATGCAAATATTCTATGTGGTGCCTCTTGAAACACCAAACACTTTTGCTATCTAGGTCACGGAAGTACCCACCATACGAACACCAACAATCTGCCCACTTTGGAATTCACTTGGATGCGACGTAAAGTACTCACAATTACGCAGAACACTGTTCACGTCTGACGCTTGCAACATATTGAGGACACTGCACAGATGAAGTCGGTGGTCCTATACAACAATAAAATCTGCAAGCTTAGCTAGCGTCTGCATTTATGTTCAAGCATGCATTTATCGCTGTGTTTCCACGTTTCTCTCCAACCGCTGCCCGGCCGTATAGATCCATTATTTCTAGTAATCTTCGTCAGTTGATGAAAGTTATTGTCGTAATGGTTCCATCGAAAGAAACACTACAGATTTCATTTCCGATCGTAGTATTTTTCGAGGATGTGCTATGTCTCTAATGACAAATTCTAAACACTGGGTTTTTCTCTTCCTTACTATGATTACATCAACTTTCATTCAATGACTTCGTCGCCGACGGGATGTTAAAGCTTAAATTTTCTTATTATTGCTCAATAGTAAACAGCCCGTCTTACAACACATCGCTGCTGTTTTGTGATGTTTGTCTGCCATCTTAATTCTCAGCATTTTCTTAGACAGTGCTGAGTGTGGTCTGACTGAAGGTGGTACGCTGTTTCCTTCCTCCGACCTTCGCTAAACTACCTTTGCAGCCAGTTATAAGCTCAGGTACAGTTCAGTAACGTCGTCTCCAAATAGCTTTTCCATTCGTCGGTTTTCACATTAAAAAAACAGTGCCAGAGGTGAAAGAAGTGATGAGAATTGCTTTAAAACTCTATCACAGAATTTCAAGAATAAATAAATTAGAAAAAAATTTGTCATAGTACCTTAGATGCCCTACCCCCATGAACCATGGACCTTGCCGTTGGTGGGGAGGCTTGCGTGCCTCAGCGATGCAGATGGCCGTACCGTAGGTGCAACCACAACGGAGGGGGTATCTGTTGAGAGGCCAGACAAACGTGTGGTTCCTGAAGAGGGGCAGCAGCCTTTTCAGTAGTTGCAGGGGCAACAGTCTGGATGATTCACTGATCTGGCCTTGCAACACTAACCAAAACAGCCTTGCTGTGCTGGTACTGCGAACGGCTGAAAGCAAGGGGAAACTACAGCCGTAATTTTTCCCGAGGGCATGCAGCTTTACTGTATGGTTAAATTATGATGGCGTCCTCTTGGGTAAAATATTCCGGAGGTAAAATAGTCCCCCATTCGGATCTCCGGGCGGGGACTACTCAGGAGGAAGTCGTTATCAGGAGAAAGGAAACTGGCGTTCTACGGATCAGAGCGTGGAAAGTCAGATCCCTTAATCGGGCAGGTAGGTTAGAAAATTCAGAAAGGGAAATGGATAGGTTGAAGTTAGATATAGTGGGATTTAGTGAAGTTCGGTGGCAGGAGGAACAAGACTTTTGGTCAGGTGAATACAGGGTTATAAATACAAAATCAAATAGGGATAATGCAGGAGTAGGTTTAATAATGAATAAAAAAAATTGGAGTGCAGGTAAGCTACTACCAACAGCATAGTGAACGCATTATTGTGGCCAAGATAGACACGAAGCCCATGTCTACTACAGTAGTACAAGTTTATATGCTAACTAGCTCTGCAGATGACGAAGAAATTGATGAAATGTATGATGAGATAAAAGAAATTATTCAGGTAGTCAAGGGAGACGAAAATTTAATAGTCATTTGTGACTGGAATTCGAGAGTAGAAAAAGGGAGGGAAGGATACATAGTGGGTGAATATGGATTGGGGGAGAGAAATGAAAGAGGAAGCCGTCTGGTAGAATTTTGCACAGAGCATAACTTAATTATAGCTATCACTTGGTTCATGAATCATAAAAGAAGGTTGTATACGTGGAAGAATCCTGGAGATACTAGAAGGTATCAGATAGATTATATAATGGTAAGACAGCGATTTAGGAACCAGGTTTTAAATTGTAAGACATTTCCAGGGGCAGATGTGGACTCTGACACAATCTATTGGTTATAAACTGTTGATTAAAACTGAAGAAACTGCAAAAAGGTGGGAATTTAAGGAGATGGGACCTGGATAAACTGACTAAACCAGAGGTAGCACAGAGTTTCCGGGAGAGCATAAGGGAACAATTGACACGAATGGGGGAAAGAAATACAGTAGAAGAAGAATGGGTAGCTTTGAGGGATGAAATAGTGAAGGCAGCAGAGGATCAAGTAGGTAAAAAGACGAGGGCTGGTAGAAATCCTTGGGTAACAAGAAATATTGAATTTAATTGATGAAAGGAGAAAATATAAAAACGCAGTAAATGAAACAGGCAAATGGGAATACAAACGTCTCAAAAATGAGATCGACAGGAAGTGCAAAATGGCTAAGCAGGGATGGCTAGAGGACAAATTTAAGGATGTAGAGGCTGCCTACAGGAAAATTAAAGAGACCTTTGGAGAAAAGAGAACCACTTATATGAATATCAACAGCTCAGATGGAAACCCAGTTCTAAGCAAAGAAGGGAAAACAGAAAGGTGGAAGGAGTATATAGAGGGTCTATACAAGGGAGATGTACTTGGGGTCAATATTATGGAAATGGGAGAGGATGTAGAAGAAGATGAAATGGGAGATATGATACTGCGTGAAGAGTTTGACAGAGCAGTGAAAGACCTGAGTCGAAACAAGGCCCCGGGAGTAGACAACATTCCATTGGAACTACTGACGGCCTTGGGAGAGCCAATCCTGACAAAACTCTACCATCTGGTGAGCAAGATGTATGGGAGACGCGAAATACCCTCAGACTTCAAGAAGAATATAATAATTCCAATCCCAAAGAAAGCAGGTGTTGACAGATGTGAAAATTACCGAACTATCAGTTTAATAAGCCACGGCTGCAAAATACTAACGCGTATTCTTTACAGACGAATGGAAAAACTGGTAGAAGCCGACCTCGGCGAAGATCAGTTCGGATTCCGCAGAAATGTTGGAACACGTGAGGCAATACTGACCCTACGACTCATCTTAGAAAATAGATTAAGGAAAGGCAAACCTACATATCTGACATTTGTAGACTTAGGGAAAGCTTTTGCCAGTGTTGACTGGCACACTCTCTTTCAAATTGTGAAGGTGGCAGGGGTAAAATACATGGAAGAAAGGCTATTTACAATTTGCGCAGAAACCGATGGCAGCTCTAAGAGTCGAGGGGCATGAAAGGGAAGCAGCGGTTGGGAAGGGAGTGAGACAGGGTAGTAGCCTGTCCCCGATGTTATTCAATCTGTATATCGTGCAAGCAGTGAAGGAAACAAAAGAAAAATTCGGAGTAGGTATTATAGTCGATGGAGAAGAAATAAAAGCATTGAGGATCGCCGATGACATTGTAATTCTGTCAGAGACAGCAAGGGACTAGGAAGAGCAGTTGAACGGAATGGACAGTGTCTTGAAAGGAGGATATAAGATGAACATCAACAAAAGCAAAACGAGGATAATGGAAAGTAGTGAATTAAGTCGGGTGATGCTGAGGGAATTAGATTAGGAACTGAGACACTTAATGTAGTAAAGGAGTTTTGCTATTTGGGGAGCAAAACAACTGATGATGGACGAAGTAGAGAGGATATAAAATGTAGACTGGCAATGGCAATGAAAGCGTTTCTGAAGAAGAGAAATTTGTTAACATAGACTATAGATTTAAGTGTCAGGAAGTCGTTTCTGAAAGTATTTGTATGGAGTGTACCCATGTATGGAAGTGAAACATGGACGATAAATAGTTTGGACAAGAAGAGAATAGAAGCTTTCGAAATGTGGTGCTACAGAAGAATACTGATGATTAGATGGGTAGATCGCATAACTAATGAGGAGGTATTGAATAGAATTGGGGAGAAGAGGAGTTTGTGGCACAACTTGACAAGAAGAAGGGACCGGTTGGTAGGACATGTTCTGAGGCATCAAGGGATCACAAATTTAGCATTGGAGGGCAGCGTGGAGGGTAAAAATCGTAGAGAGAGACCAAGAGATGAATACACTTAGCAGATTCAGAAGGATGTAGGTCGCAGTAAGTACTGGGAGATGAAGAAGCTTGCACAGGATAGAGTAGCATGGAGAGCTGCTTCAAACCAGTCTCACGACTGAAGACAACAACAACAACAACTTTAGATGCAGTGCCATAACGGACTTGGTGGTTGATTGGTTTAAACACTTGACAGCAACTCGGGTGTGCCGAATTGAAATTCCCGTTCGGGTAAGCCTTGGTTCAGTTTTTAATGGTTTCGTTCAATTACTAGATAAGAATTCCTGGATAGCCCTGCAAATAATGATGTGTGCGACTTTCTGCTCGAGCCGAGCCAAATTCTCATTTGACTCCTTCTTTAATGCTGTCGCCAACATCGAGAAGTTAAACTCAGCTGCCTTCATTCATAATCCTCAATATAACTAATGATATTCCATTTGCAGCAAAGATTAGTATTTTCCTATGCGATACTTTTACGTTTATTCGTAACAAGTATGAGCCAGAAATATCAAGTTTGCCTTCGTAGATTCCTTTCTCTGAAAGGGCCATAGACTCATATGTAACACTATGTAAAAATAAGGAAATTATTGAAACTTCCTGGCAGAATTATTATTCGCAAACGAGGAAAGTACTTGCAATTGTTAACAACACGGTTCAAAATAATGTGTTTAAAAATTTTTAGCCATCAAAGCTGCATAATTATCTGAAAGATAAAGTGTTATGCATGTAGGAACTGGGAGTAGACGTCTGTTTCTGGATGAGTATTTCTAAATATAGGGCAGACATTTCTGTTTAGACAGATTGAAGTAACCTATATTCATTTCTGCGATGGGTAAGACACCCTAGTACCATGTAGGTGGTAGGCCTAGTCGATCGAAAAACTCTTGGCAGAATAATTTTCCATTGCTAGAATTTGATTAGAAAATCGGGTACTGATGAGGATCTGCAGTTTGTGGTCATCACACTGGGCGCCAGTGTAATGAGCTGTATCTAAAAACTTTTCACAGTGCCCTGTGAAAAGATGTCATTTGTCAAGAACTTTGGTGGCCAGTTTGTAAGCTCGGGATATTAATTAACCTTATCGATTCAGTCGTTGCCATTTAAAGTGAGTAGGCTATGTGCTTTCAGTGGGTTTCCACAGTGCCCCTTTCACATCCATAATCGTTCATATCACCATAAACACATCACGTGGGTGCATAACCACTCCTAATGTTCCTCCGCACACTGTTGTTTAATTTGAAACAACATTCACATTTTGGGAAAGAGACGCCAGTGTACCTCTTGTATGGTTTTTCGCTGGGAAAAATTTGGGTTGTCTCGCTTTGTCAGGACATAAAAATGGTACAGCAGGTTACGAATAATATACAGCTATAAAAGTACGAGGGATTGAGAGAAAATGAGAATTTTCCTCCGGCTCGAGAAAAATGTAAGAAACTATTCGTATACAGAAAAAAATGTACTTTTTACTAGGGCAGTCACACATCAAGACTGTCGTTTTTGTGTTTAACTCTTCATGTTGGGCGACAGTTACAATATTTGTTGAAATTGTGAGATATTATTATTTTCAGTTTTCATGGTGAAGTACCTTTTTAGCAGTTGTCATACATATTCAGGCATCTCAGTGAACTATTGATGCATATGCAGGAGCCCAATAGCAATCTCGTGTAAGTGAAGGAATCTGAACTAGTAGATATTTCTATATGTACATGAGTATCGGGCCCCTCTCGGTAAATTATAACTATTACTGCAGAAATTCAGTCTGGCAAGAAGCAGTCAGCGGAGGAAGCTACACGAGATAAGTACAAATACAGTACTTTGGTTGCTGAATTTATCGAAAAGTCTAGAGAGCAATTTCATGAGAAAGGGAATAAAATGACTTTAAATTATAATACACTGAGGATCCAAAAAACATACCAGCCTAATATCGTGTAGGGCTCTCGCGAGCACGCAGAAGTGCCGCAATACGACGTGGCATGGACTCGACTAACGTCTGAAGTAGTGTTGGAGAGAACTGACACCATGAATCCTGCAGGGTCGTCCATAAATCCACAAGAGTGGGGGTGGAGATCTCTTCTGAAAAGCACGTTGCAAGCTATCCCAGATATGCTCAATAACGTTCATGTTTGGGAAATTTGGTGGCCAGCGGAAGTGCTTAAACTCAGAAGTGTTACCTGGAGCCACTCTGCAGCAATTCTGGACATGTGGGGTGTCGCACTGTCCTGCTGGAATTGCCCTAGTCCGTCGAAATGCACAATGGACATGAATGGATGCAGGTGATCAGACAGGATACTTACGTACGTGTCACCTGTCAGAGTCGTATTTAGACGTATCAGGGATCCCACATCATTCCAACTGCACACACCCCGCACCACTGCAGAGCCTCCATCAGCTTGAACAGCCCCCTGCTGATATGCAGGGGCCATGGATTTATGAAGTTATCTCCATACCCGTACACGTCCATCCGCTCGATGCAATTTGAAACGAGACTCGTCCGACTAGACAACATGCGCCCAGTCATAAACAGTTCAATGTTGGTGTTGACTGACCCAGGAGAGGCGTAAAGCTTTGTGTCGTGCAGTCATCAAGGGTACACGAGTGGGGCTTCGACTACGAAAGCCCATATCGATGATGCTTCGTTGAATGGTTCACACGCTGACACTTGTTGATGGCCCAGCATTGAAATCTGCAGAAGTTTCCGGAAGGGTTGGACTTCTCTCCCGTTGAACGATTTTCTTCTGTCGTAGTTGGTCCCTTTCTTGCAGGATCTTTTTCCGGCCTCAACGATGTCGAAGATCTGATGTTTAACCGGAACCCTGATATTCACTATACGCTCGTAAAATGGTCGTACGAGAAAATCCGCACTCCAACGCTACCTCGGAGATGTTATGTCCCATCGTTCGTGCGCCGACTATAACACCACGTTCGAAATCACTTAAATCGTGATAACCTGCCATTGGAGCAACAGTAACCGATCTAACAACTGTGCCCGACACTTATTGTGTTATATAGGCGTTGCCGACGGCATCGCCGTATTGTGCCTGTTTACATATTTCTGTATTTGAATACGCATGCCTATATCAGTTTAACAAGTTTGTTTGTGTGGCCATCCTCCGCAACAAGCATATAAATACTTGTTTTGTAGATCCCACTCATGATGCCTTATAACAGGAGAAGGTGAAACGCGTATAGGATAAATAAAGTAACTAGCAGCAAGAAAAAGCAGTTTTATTTACAAAATAAGTATCTATACCAGTTTCTTTGGCGCTTCAGTGTATTTGTAAAAATTTTTAAACGTGCTGAGGAAGGCAGAACAAGGCAGGTTGTACCTAACCTTTCAGTCACCCTTTTAACTAAACTGGAACACATTTGCATTTTATGTGCTCCAAATTTCCATTTTTCCTGCTGCAGCAAGGTGTTGCACTACTATAAAAGGAAACGTATTCGTCAGTAAAAATTTGATAACTCAGAACTAATTTTACGCCTTAAACCGGGCTATAGGTGCAAAAACTTTTGCAAGCGCTTCATTACTACAAAAGGGGGTGCCCAGAACGCTTATGACGATAACGGAGACACTTTACTGCATATTTCTCCGTGCTACGTCACATAAACTACGTATCCGCCTCACACCAGATCTTATGTATACAAGTAGGGTAACTGTGAATTTCTCTACCTCAGAAACGGAAAGAAAATATCAAGAAAACTTCCAAGGATGTTCGAGATCTGGATCTTACGAATATATCGTATGAATTACACCCTTTGCTGAGAGTAGTTATCTTGGAATCCACCAAACACCAAGCTTGTGGGACTGTTCTCGGTAAGGAACAAAGATTTATAAAAACAGGTAGATGTCACTTAAAAGTAAATACCTAGAGATTGTACCATCAAAATTTGAGCAGTTTGCTGACGTTATTTATTGTTTAGATTTCGCGTCATACCGCTTTTACGTGTAGACGTATGGTACATTTGGACCTCTTTATCTCGTAAGCGGGTAGAAATATCAAGAAAATTTTCAAAGCTGCTCGAGATTGGGGTCTTAGGAATATACTAAAAAAATATCAGTAATTTGCTGTGCGTAACCGTCTAGGTATTCGCAGCTCGTTTTTGTTACGAAAAATGGTAAAAAGTATTTTCCTCGGGTTTCTAAGAAACCACCCGCGAACTACTCGTGTCTCCGTAAACGCCAACAGTAGATCACATGAAATTCGTAATATTCATACGTTGACCCTGTATTGTAGGATAGTGACACTGAGGTTATCCTTGTGATGAGTATAAAAGCGGTTCCTAGCCAAAAGGCTTTTTCATACTCGTGACCCTATTTTTCCATCACCAACAGAACCTGAGGTAGAAGTCTCGGAAATTGCCTGTTTCTATGTGCGGCGTTTCGGAACATATTTGCTAAGCATCCCGTTGCGTGCCTATTGATAGTCGTAATTCGACGGAAGTGGCGGTCAGTGCTGCAAACGTTCAGCTGACCGTGTAGCTACAATATTGTTCTGTTCAAAAACAAATGTATATTTGCGATAGTCACCAATTTCTGACTAATTGATTTGAGACACTGTCAGAGTCTTTGAAGCGAACGCCACTGGTCGTTCAAAACGTTGATGTCGATGTGAAAGGACAGGGCCTTTGCCATAATCTGAAGCATCTGCAGCGTTTGTGAGGGTTTTGCTAGTATGACATGTCGTAAGACATTTGGCATCAAGCAAACATTGTTTCAATTTGTTAAATACGCCTTAGCATTCACTGTTCGGATTACAGTTGGTGCATTTACGTCACAACTTGTGCGGAAATTCGTTAATAGAAGCTGCATGAGCGAGACTCCTCCGACAATAACTTATTTTTCCAAGAATGGGACACAACAGCTTGACGTCCTTGGGAACCGGAAGATTTTTAATGGCGTCAGTGTGTTGCGGCATCGGCTTGAAGCCATGTGTAGACAGTATGAGTTACCAGTATTGTACTTTGCATTTTGTTGTCTTTTGAATTTGTCACTTGCAGAAGTTTGAAAACAGATACCAAACCCTGTAAGATAGGCTGTGGAGTTGTACCTCAGATAACTGCATTTTCCAGGTAGTTCATAGTGTTCGGAGCCTACAGAATTAATCGTTCTAAAACAAACTTAATACAGTAAGCAAGTTCATAAGGACGTAGGTTGCAGCAGTTACTCGGAGATGAAGAGGCTTTCACAGGAGAGAGTGGCAAGAAAAGCTGCATCAAACCAGTCTTTGGGCTGAAGACCACAACAAACTGTGGCTATTCCGAAGGGTAATCTTTTGTGAAGGCAGAGGTTAAATGGAACGTTCATCGCCATAAATCTCCGCGTGTCTTCGTCCTAAGGAGTCTGTGAATATGCTTCTTCAACACCGAGCCTGGCAAAGTGCACGCCACCAGCTAATTTTGACATCAATTCTTCCAGCTTGGAAGCGGAATATGAATCAATAATAGACTGAGAGTTAACTGTCAGTTTGAAATGTCCTCAGATGCTATACGATTTGTCCGGTTTCTGTACGGCTACGATTGGTCTCTTCCATTGATTACTGGGTATTGCTTCGACAAATTCATTCTGTGCAATACGGTCGAGTTCTTGCTTTACTTTATCTTTCAACGCAAAAGGAATGTCGCTTGCTTGCCAGAATTACGGCCTGCGTCATTCGCCTTAAGCGTAATAAGTGCCTTGTAAATTTTAATACTGCCTGTAGCTTCGAAAAAAATAGAAACCTCGTATTTATACACCACCTGATTGAACTTTACATTCGGAATTCCGGCCTGAATTTGATTCACTTTCTCGTAAAGCCCGAAGCATTGAAAGGTACAGTCCTACAAAATTAGGTGCAGTATTTTAATTTGCAGCTACATATGTAGCCGGTTTCGAACGTGTTTATGTGTGACGTCTGTTGAAAATTGCCCTTTTACTGGAATAGCCTTAGTGTTGTACTTGAACAACGAACTCAGAAAGTCTGTAAGCTTTGGTATTCCAAATTTTTGGTATGTCTGTAGATTAACGACTGAAACTGAAGACCCTGTATCAGTTTCAGAACTGATATGCACTTTGTTAACTCGAAGAGTTAGAGTTTATGACTTTTTATAGCCAGAAAATATGCTATGAACGTGACATTCTGTCCGTGAAAGATTCTTAATTTGCACTTGCTCGTTACGAACATTGGTTGACTTTTTACTATTAATCATTGCAGTAAACTTGAGTGCCTGTTTGTTTGGTGAATTGTGCTTCGTTTTTCGCACCTCAGACCTATGTCCAATAATTGCACTGTAATTGCAGCGTGCGTTGTGACACAAACAGTCGTATCTCCTTTGGTTTACGCCACAGCGTCAACGATACAGTAATTTAGAAATTGTAAGCTTGTTTTTGAAAAATTCGACAGAGCACAAGAAGACCTATGCTGTGTCGTCCGAAAAAGACACAGCAAAGGGCAAAAGCTCCACAGGCGAAAAGATGCGAGCTGGTGCCAGCGCCACAGAGCTTCGCCACTTGCGCGAGTTCCACCAGCGCCACGGGCGGTGTCGGGGTTGAAGATACCGACTTCGCCTAGGCCAATGCCAGCCGAGTACAACCCGCCAATTACCGAACGACATCGGACAGAAGCCTACTCGAAACACAGAAGAGCAGATCTCGCCCACTTGGTTATAGGTCATCGTCCAGAGCTGATGTAGACAGAGAAAGTCATTCAATGAACTAGAAGTGAGCAGACAGTGGTTGTAAATTGCATTTGCTGTGTGCTGTGAAGTTTATCTACGATTATTTGCATTTAGCCATTGAGGACCTTTTTTGTGTTATATCACATGCAATGTTGTAGACTTGATCATTCAATAAGTCAATAAGATAAGTAAAGCTTTTTAACTCATTTGTGTGATTTTTTTCTAATTTGTTGCAGTGTTTTATACACTTCTTTCTC
The DNA here is from genome assembly GCF_023864345.2 of Schistocerca serialis cubense. Lineage (NCBI taxonomy): Eukaryota > Metazoa > Arthropoda > Insecta > Orthoptera > Acrididae > Schistocerca > Schistocerca serialis. The sequence goes on from NC_064640.1 coordinate 153,380,882, forward strand.
CTATCCTGTTACCTGAGCCTACGGCATGGCTGTGTAGTAGAGGGAGAGAGATATTGTCTTAGCGGTGTACTGCACCAGAAGCCGTGTCACTAATTCACGAACTCGTCCTACCTTAACAACAGTGGCAACTCGGCCTCCACGGCAGTAGCGATGAGGCCTTTACAAGACTGACGACGAGGGTTTACAAAAAGCTAAGTCAAAACAAGGCCCCGGGAGTAGACAACAAAAAAATGGTTCAAATGGCTCTGAGCACTATGGGACTTAACATCTGTGGTCATCAGTCCCCTAGAACTTAGAACTACTTAAACCTAACTAACCTAAGGACAACACACATATCCATGCCCAAGGCAGGATTCGAACCTGCGACCGTAGCGGTCACGCGGTTCCAGACTGTAGCACCTAGAACCGCACGGCCACAGCGGCCGGCAGTAGACCACATTCCGTTAGAGCTGCTGATACCCTTGGGAGAGCCAGCCACGACAAAACTCTTCCATCTGGTGAGCAAGATGTTTGACACAGGCGAAATACTCTCAGACTTCAAGAAGAATATAATAATTCCAATTACAAAGAAAGTAGGTGTTGACAGGTGTGAAAATTACCGAATTTTCAGTTTAATAAGTCACGGTTGCAGAATACTAATTCCTTACAGACGAATGGAACTGGTAGAAGCTGACCTCGGGGTAGTTCAGTTTGGATTCCGTAGAAATGTAGGAACATGTGAGGCGATACTGACCTTACGACGTATATCAGGCGATAGGTTACGGAAAGGCAAACCTACGTTTATAGCATTTGTAGACTTAGAGAAAGTTTTTGACAATGTTAGCTGGAACATTCTATTTCAAATTCTAAAGGTGACATGGATAAAATACAGGGAGCAAAGGTTATTTACAATTTGTACAAAAACCAGATGGCAGTTATAAGACTTTAGGGGCACGAAAGGGAAGCAGTGGTTGACACGGTAGTGAGACAAGACTGTAGCCTACTCCCGATGATATTCAATCTACTTATTGAGCAAGCAGTAAAGAAAGCAAAAGAAAAATTTGGAGTAGGAATTAAAATCCAGGGAGAAGAAATAAAAATCTTGAGATTTGCGGATGATATTGTAATTCTGTCAGAGACAGCAAAGGACTTGGAAGAATAGTTGAACGGAATGGACAGTGTCTTGAAAGGAGGATGCTGAGGGAAATAGATTAGGAAATGAGACAGTTAAAGTAGTAGATGAGTTTTGCTGTTTGGGCAGCAGAATAACTGAAGATGAGCCGCCCATTGTAGCCCAGCGGTTCTAGGCGCTTCAGTCCTTGAGCGCGCAGCTGCTACGGTCGCAGTTTCGAATCCTGTCTCGGGCTTGGATGTGTGTGATGTCCTTAGGTTAGTTAGGTTTAAGCAGTTCTAAGTTCCAGGGGACTGAGGACCTCAGATGTTAAGTCCCATAGAGCTTAGAGCCATTTGAACCATTTTAACTGATGATGGTCGAAGTGGAGAGGATACAAAATGTAGGTTGGTGACGACAAGGAAAGCGTTTCTGAAGAAGGGAAATTTCTTAACTTCGAGTATAGATTTCAGCGTCAGGAAGTCTTTTGTGAAAGCATTTCTATGGAATGTAGCCATGTATGGACGTGAAACATGGACGATAACTAGTTTAGACAAGAAGAGAATAGAAGCTTTTGAAATGAGGTGTTACAGAATAATGCTGAAAATTAGATAGGTAGATCACGTAACTTATGAAGAGGTACTGAGTAGAACTGGAGGGAAGAGGAATTTGTAGCACAACTTGACTAGAAGAAGGGATCGGTTGGTAGCATACGTTCTGAGGCATCAAGCTATCACCAAATTAGTATTGGAGGGAGACGCTGAGCGTAAAAATTTTTGTGGTGTCACCGCCAGACACCACACTTGCTAGGTGGTAGCCTTTAAATCAGCCGCGGTCCGTTAGTATACGCCGGACCCGCGTGTCGCCACTATCAGTGATTGCAGACCGAGCGCCGCCACACGGCAGGTCTACAGAGACTTCCTAGCACTCGCCCCAGTTGTACAACCGACTTTGCTAGCGATGGTTCACTGGCAAAATACGCTCTCATTTGACGAGATGATAGTTAGCATATCCTTCAGCTACGTCATTTGCTACGACTATTGACACTGAGTCATGTACAGTGAAGAGCGACGCTCATCATTAATGGATTAAAGTTAAGTATTCGACCAGCTACGTCCATTTTTCTAAATTCTAATTTCCTTGTCCTGTTCCAGACCTCACGCCAGCCTGCGTGAGCTAAAACGCGTGCCTTTTGGCTTCCTCTAATAATGCGGTGATGGCTCTCCTGCCAACCCACAACATTGGCGACGAGGCAACACCGCGTTCGTAACTATACTGCCCTGATTTACTTGTGTAATGGCTTCGCCACCATCTCCAGAAGTACTGTCCGAATTTTATCGCTTACAGAATCAGCAGACGCAGGCCTTACTGGATGCCCTTGGACAGCTCGTCCAGGGTCAACGTGCAATGCAAAACGATGCGGCAGCCGTCGCTCCACCGCTAACACAGCCACAACACGCAGTTGCACCAACTTTTCGTCATTTTGATGCTGCACTGGAAAGCTGGACGGAGTGGTCACGCCAATTTGGATTCCATCTCGCCGCCTACAGAATTCAAGGTAACGAGCGGCAGCGTTTTTTATTATCTTCCGTCGGGCTGGCCACGTACCGTGTGATAGTCAAATTATTTCCCCGACGCGACGTAGCAACTCTGTCCTACGACGAAATTTTGTCTGTATTAGATGCATATTTCAAAGAATCAGTCATTGTAGTTGCCAAACGGTATACCTTCTTTCGTACAAAAGTGTGGCAGGTCAGACTAATCGGGAGTGGGTTGTTGCCTTGCAAGGCCTTACTAAGGATTGTGCTTTTGAGTGTCAATGTGGACTCCCTTATTCAGATACTATGGTGCGTGATGCAATTGCGCAGAACGTTTCTGATGTTCGTATAAGGGAACAGATTTTGAAACTAGTCAATCCCTCCCTTCAACAAGTGATGGACATATTGGATCGGCAGGACATACTTGACTTTGCTCAGGAATCATTTGAAACTTCGCCACCCGTGTGTCACGTTAACCGGCCCGCCGGGCGAGCTGCAAGGAACAGTAAACAGTCCACCCGCCCGGCCGCGCCACTGCCACCAGGCACTCAGCCACGTGTACCGCGCCGGCAAGCAAATGCAGTGCTAAAATTCATGCCAGCGGTGTGCTACTAGACATTCGCTTGAGAATTGCCCATCACGCCAAGCTATTTGCTTTTACTGTAATAAAAAAGGACATGTTCAAAGTGTTTGACAGAAAAAGCTCAGATCGGAAACTCAGAACCATTCCAGGCCCTCTGCTTCGCGCTGGAATCGGAATCGAACCAAGGATACTGAGGCTCGCGAAACTTCGCCCATGGAAATTCATGTAGTTCATGCCACTCAGCCCAGTGCCACTCTCTCTAACAGTGACTGTGTTCGTCCCACAAATAGTGTGCGTCGACGTCGCCGGCACTCCCGTCAAGTCGCAAGTGATTTTGTACCAGTGTCAGTTCACGTTGCACGAGACAGTCGCTCTTGTCGTCAGCAGGCAATAAACTTTTTGTGGACTTGGATATTAACGGCAAAGTGATACCATTCCAGCTCGATACCGGGGCTGCAGTTTCACTGATCAGTCAAGGCACTTACAAACTGCTGGGCACACCTCCGTTGCGTGCCGCAACTGTTAAGTTAACTACCTATTCAGGTCATGAGCTCCCTGTGTTAGGACAGTGCAGCCTTCTTGCAACATACAAGGGACAAACAAAACTTGTGTCATTTTACGTCCTTCGTTCTTCTTCTGCAGTGAACTTGTTTGGTTTCGATTTATTTCAGTTGTTTAACTTGTCTATAGTAAATCAGGTCCTATCAGTGAACCAGACTGTGCCTTCAGACAATGTTTCTCGTCTCTGTGAAGAATTTGCAGACAATTTTGCACCGGGCCTCGGTTGCGCTAAGAACTATAAAGAACATTTGAAACTGAAAGTAAACGCGCAACCGAAATTTTTCAGAGCGCACAATGTTACACACGCATTGCGTGATGAGGTCGCAAAAACATTACACGATTTGGAATCACAAGGTGTAATTGAACGTGTGCAGGCTTCTCTCTGGGCATCACCCTTAGTAATTTTGCCAAAACCTTCCGGAAAATTGAGACTTTGTGTGGACTTAAAGGCAACAGTGAATCCACAACTAGCGACTGCAACTTTTCCTTTACCCCACCCGGAAGATCTTTTTGACAAACTGTGCCCGGGTAAATATTTTTCGAAGTTGGACCTAGCAGATGCGTACTTGCAAATACCGGTGGACGAAGAATCCCAGCGCGTTTTGGTGGTTAACACGCATCTTGGTTTGTATCGATTCAAACGACTGCCATTCGGGTGTGCATCCGCCCCTGCATTGTTTCAGCAATATCTACGAACTGTTTGTGCGTCGGTCCCTACTGCAGCAAACTATCTGGAAGATATTGTGATTTCCGGACAGACGGAAGAAGAACATTTAGCCAATCTCAGAACATTATTTCAGGTCTTGCGACAAAATGGTCTTCGCTTGCGGAAGGACAAATGTGTGTTTTTTACTCGTGACTTACCCTATCTGGGACATGTATTCAATGCCCGAGGCATACATCCCAGTCCGGAGCACCTCCGTGCCATACAAGACATGCCTTCGCCGCAGAATTTGAAGCAGCTACAGAGTGTGACGGGAAAAATTCATTATTACCGTCGATATGTTCCCAACGCCTCTTCCATTTCAGCTCCGCTTCATCGCTTACGCCGTAAAGGTGTTCCGTTCGTCTGGACGACGGAATGCGGACGCGCCTTTTGCCAGTTGAAATCGGCGTTGCTTTCCAATACTTGCCTTACGCCATTCGATCCCCAGAAGCCCCTTTTGTTGATGGTGGATGCATCGGATTTCGAGATCGGTGCTGTGCTTGCGCTCAAAGATGGATCGCACGATCGCCCTATTGCCTTTGCGTCCAAATTGCTCTCGTCTGCGCAACGAAATTATTCACAGATCGAGATAGAAGCATTGGCTCTCGTATTTGGTGTTACAAAGTTTCATGATTTCTTGTATGGTCGTCACTTTACCATCATCACAGACCACAAACCTTTGACATCGCTTTTTCATCCGACCAAGCCTGTACCTCCACATACAGCGCAGAAATTCATTCGCTGGTCTATTTTCCTCTCGCAGTACCGCTACGGTATCTTGTATCAGTCCACTGCTAAGCATGGAAACGCCGATGAGTTGTCCCATTTGCCTGTTGCTGAGGACAGAGCATTCGATTCCTGCAAACTTGCTTGCATGTTCATTGGTTCGGAATCGATGCCGAGATACGAATATGTGCTCTTCTTGCATGGTGTGTGCCGAACAACAATCAGCACCACCGCGGAAATTCTTTGCATGGCCAAAAGCCTCTTCCCCTTGGCAACGCTTACACATCGATTTTGCTGGTCCATTTTGGAATGTTCGATGGTTGGTTGTGGTAGATTCATTCAGTATATTTCCTTTTGTTGTCCGGATGTCTTCCACGACGTCATTGCCACCATCCAAGCGTTATCCGCTATCTTTTGCATTGAAGGTCTTCCACAGACTATTGTTTCCGACAGTGGCCCACAATTCATGTCTGCAGAATTTCAGTCATTCTGCAAGGCCAATGGTATTCAACATCTGACGTCCACGCCGTTTTCGCCACAGTCAAACGGTGCTGCTGAACGATTGGTCAGGACTTTCAAGTCACAGATGTTGAAGTTGAAAGAGTCGCATTCTCGGGAGGAAGCGTTATTGCTCTTTTTGTCCTCGTATCGCTCTCAGCCCCGAGATGGTCGCTCGCCGGCTGAGTTGCTCCACGGTCGCCCTCATCGAACCTTGATGTCTTCGCTACATCCGCCGCATCAGGTTCGCGTGCAGCGGCAGACACCTGCTTTTGCCCTAGGCGACGTTGTATCCTACTACCGCAACTATCGAGGTTCACGGCGTTGGCTCGAAGGGCGCATTCTTCGCTGCCTCAGCCGCGCTATGTATCTGGTTTTGGGGGCTTCTGGTGAGGTGCGTCGGCATCTCAGTCAGCTGCGCCTCTGTCGTCGCATGGGATCTGCTGCTCCCCGTCTGCTTTCAGCGACGGTGCCGTCCGGTCAGCGCCTTGGGGACCCATCTACTGGCTCGCCTCAGCCCCAGGTGTTACCGACGCTACCTTCCAATTTGCCCCATGGCGACGCACCGCCGCCGCCGCCGCCGCCGCCTGTTCTCCCGCTGGCGACGCCCGCAGTGGACGCTTCGCTGCAACCGCCGGGCGCCTCCCTGGGTCACGCGCCGCCGATCGCTTCCCGTGACCAGTTGTCCTCCGACATGGAACTCTTGCCCGCTCCGGACCATACGTCGACTTCGCCCGTCGGGTGCCCCGGCCCGATGGAGGGCGACCCTTCGGCCCCTCCTGTCTCTCTACGGGCGCATACACCGCATGTTGGCGTTTACCCTGGAGCAGGTTTTCAGGCGTTTCCTAGCTCCCCGTGGTCCGAATGGCAGGGTGCGGGTGGCACAGCCTCGCCTGTTGCTAGGCCCCCACCTCGTCGCATACGTCAACATGGGGTCCTCCCCACGGCGGGCGGAAGCCTTATGCCACAACCGTGCGCCGATTTGCGGGGGAGGAATGTGGTGTCACCGCCAGACACCACACTTGCTAGGTGGTAGCCTTTAAATCGGCCGCGGTCCGTTAGTATACGTCGGACCCGCGTGTCGCCACTATCAGTGATTGCAGACCGAGCGCCGCCACACGGCAGGTCTACAGAGACTTCCTAGCACTCGCCCCAGTTGTACAACCTACTTTGCTAGCGATGGTTCACTGGCAAAATACGCTCTCATTTGCCGAGACGATAGTTAGCATAGTCTTCAGCTCTGTCATTTGCTACGACGTAGCAAGGCGCCATTACCAGTTACTATTGATACTGAGTCATGTACAGTCAAGAGCGATGCTCATCATTAATGGATTAAAGTTAGGTATTCGACCAGCTACGTCCGTTTTTCTAAAGTCCAATTTCCTTGTCCTGTTCCAGACCTCACGCCAGCCTGCATGAGCTAAAACGCGTGCCTTTCGGCTTCCTCTAATAATACGGTGTTGGCTCTCCTGACAACCCACAACAAGTATCACCGCTAGTGATGCTTAGAGATACGCTGTTACTTATCGTAGTTCTCCGTGAATAGCGACTGCTCTGTTGGAAGATAGTCTTCCGAGTACTGTCCGAGCCAACAGCAGGCACTGACGTTAACTGTTTGACTGCTGCAGCGGAACTGCCCTATTGCTAGTGTGGAACTGACTGACTGTCCGCAGTGCGTCGGTTTTTTGAGACAGTCGGCCGAAGATTATCTATGTCCGCTCACACAAGGTGGAAATAAAGTAGGTGGCAGATGACAGTGTTCCCTGTTGGCTGTCCACAAAATAGGAGGACGTACTCGAAAGACCAGAGGAACTGGAAAATAACATAATTCTTTGGTACAGAACACAAATGATACATATTTTGAATTATATGCTGGAAGATGTATTCTGAGCTAAAAAAAAACGTCAGTGTCTCTCAAAGATAAATTAAGTATTGAAAGTAGTGGCAACACAGTAAATCAGGCTAAGATAGTTATCTATAAATGTATATATTTCTGTTTACAAATTTTTAAAATGCGTATTGTTGTACATAAAATTTTGCACTGAAAAACCTTAATTTATGAGAAAACTACAAGACGCACCAAAAAACTAGACAAAATCGGAAAGCTAAGAAAACTTCTGCGTCGTGTGATGTATTGTATATATTTTAACATAATATAAGTAATTCTTCAGGTGCACAGTTAATATTGTATGAGAGTTTTCTCAACGACAGTGAGAGGGCTTAAATATATTGCGGCCATTTTGGCATGGGAGAGTCGATCTCGAGAGCGGGAGCAGAGCTGTTGTACCAATATATGAGTGGCAAGTTAGTCGCGGCCTGAAGTGTCAGGAATTTTGCTGAGTACAAGATAAGGACTTGGGAAATTGTAGTGCTTCTACGGTGAGATTTTAAAAATAATTTATGGGCAATTTTGTGTTAGCGAGTTAGTGACGAAGGGAATTTCAATATTTCTAGCTAGTCTGACTGAAATCAAATTAGAATAAGCACTACTGGCCATTAAAATTGCTACTCCAAGAAGAAATGCAGATGATAAACGAGTATTCATTGGACAAATATATTATGCTAGAACTGACATGTGATTACATTTTCATGCAAATTGGGTGCTTAGATCCTGAGAAATCAGCACCCACAACAACCACCTCTGGCCGTAGTAACGGCCGTGATACGCCTGGGCATTGAGGCAAACGGAGCTTGGATGGCGTGTACAGATACAGCTGCCAATGCAGCTTCAACACGATACCACAGTTCATCAAGAGTAGTGACTGGCGTATTGTGACGAGCCAGTTGCTCGGCCACCATTGACCAGACGTTTTCATTTGGTGAGAGATCTGGAGAATGTGCTAGCCAGGGCAGCAGTCGAACATTTTCTGTATCCAGAAAGGCCCGTACAGGACCTGCAACTTGCGGTCGTGCATTATCCTGCTTAAATGTAGGGTTCGGCAGTGATCGAATGAAGGGTGGAGCCACGGGTCGTAACACATCTGAAATGTAACGTCAACTGTTCAAAGTGCCGTCAATGCGAACAAGAGATGACCGAGACGTGTAACCAATGGCACCCCATACCATCACGCTGGGTGATACGCCAGTATGGCGATGACGAATACACGCTTCCAATGTGAGTTCACCGGATGCGACCATCATGATGCTGTAAACAGAACATGGATTCATCCGAAAAAATGACGTTTTGCCATTCGTGCACCCAGGTTCGTCGTTGAGTACACCATCGCAGGCGCTCCTGTCTGTGATGCAACGTCGAGGCTAACCGCAGCCATGGTCTCCGGGCTAATAGTCCATGCTGCTGCGAACGTCGTCGAACTGTTCGTGCAGATGGTTGTTGTCTTGCAAATGTCCCCATTTGTTGACTCAGGGATCAAGACGTGGCTTCACAATCTGTTACAGCCATGCGGATAAGATGCCTGTCATCTCGACTGCTAGTGATGCTAGGCTGATGGGATCCAGCACGGCGTTCCGTATTACCTTCCTGAACTCATCGATTCCATATTCTGCTAACAGTTATTGGATCTCGACCAACGTGAGCAGCAATGTCGCGATACGATAAACCGCAATCGCGATAGGCTACAATCCGACCTTTATCAAAGTCGGAAACGTGATGGTACGCATTTCTCCTCCTTACACGAGGCATCAGAACAAATTTTCACCAGGCAACGCCATTCAACTGCTATTTGTGTATGAGAAACCGGTTGTAAACTTTCCTCATGTCAGCACGTTGTAGGTGTGGCCACCGGCGCCAACATTGTGTGAATGCTCTGAAAAGCTAATGATTTGCATATCACTGCAACTTCTTCCTGTCGGTTAAATTTCACGTCTGTAGCACGTCATCTTCGTGGTGTAGCAATTTTAATGACCAGTAGTGTATCAGTGTGTTTGCACGAGCAGGGCATAAATAACTTCACGTAGTTGAGCTGTTGTGGAACTTTCAGTATGAACGCAAGCGGTTGTGTTTACAATAAGCTTGGTAGGTCCTGAAACTACATGTTAGTTATCGTGGGGCGCGGCTCTGGTCAATAAATGCAAGAAAAATGTACCACAAAACGGAATAAATCAACTGCTCTTATTTTAAACCAAAACCCAAGTGACTTGAGACACTTCTTTTTGTATAAACTATTAAAGAGTCGTACGAAAATTAATAGTGTGTTGCGACAAATGTGTTGGTTGACCCCTATAGGGTGATTGAAGCCAAATAACTTAAAGCAATGACGCGTAAGATAAACCTCAACACACCAGCAGCCTTTATTTTTTTAGCTTTTTTGGCGCAATGGTAAAGAACAGCGATGCAAATTATTTATGTTCTGAATATAAAACAACCCTTCCTTTAGCTACATATACACGGTGGTCCGAAACAGTCCGAAAAGGTTTTAGGGGTGTTGCAGGGTAGGTTATGCTCAGAAATAAATTTTACGGAAAAAATTCGATACTATGCGCAGTTTCCGCGTTAATTAGCAATGAAGTTAACCAATCAGGTCGTTACACAGGCAAATTAAAGCTTTACGCCAGAGACACTGTCGCCAAACGTATACTTCGCTTCGTTTCCTAAAAATGAACAGGAGAGCGATACAAAAATTGTACATGGGACGACAGTATGGATCGAAATCGAGCCAAAGACTGAGCAGTTTCGTGCACTATCATCTACGCTATGAGAACAACAGACACTAACCATATCTGGCAGCCGGCTTAAATTTGCGCGCAATGGGTTGTTGGTTAACTTCATTGCTAATTAACTCGGAAAAGGTGCGACGTATCAAATTTTGTTCTTAGTAATTATTTCTCAGCACAATCTACCCTGCACTACCCTCACATCCGATTCAGGAAATTTCTGACCACCCTGTGCACTACTACCATCCAATTCTTGTCTCTCATACTTCAACAGATATGTACACGAGAGACTCTGGCAGTATAAACCTAGCTGTCATACTGCTACTTCAGCAACGATCTTTAAACTTCATACAGTTGTGTAATTCGACACCATTTTACGTAAGTACATTTTCTTTCATTAAACACCTATATACTTTCTCTCGTTAATACTCAAGAAAGGGGTACGAATTAGTGGTGAAAATTAGTTCATAAATTAAAATGAATTTTCCTGTTAATGACGAAGTGTAAACTTTTATGATAAATTGACGTGAGAATTTTCTGGATCCTCAGAATGTCTTAATGTGGGAAGACATAACGAAATGAAAGAAAAAGACAAATAGGTTACTTCCTTGGTTTCTGGTTTTCTGATAAAGCAAGAACGAACCCGAATCCGATGTGGACACTTCGTCATTTGCTTTGGTACTCTTTCCGGATGATGAGTAAATCACAGTTTGTATCTATCAATTTCCCGTCTTCCAACTTGTAGATGCAACAGCAGTAAAATTTTTCTCTGTATGCCTTTGTGAACGCTTATTCTATCTTCCAGTGCGTTTATTACGAACGAAACGGTAGACTGACTCAGAAATACAGTTCTGAGTAACATTGCCATGCTGCTGTGTAAATGCAAAAGTGAACTATGTTGTGCCACTCCATTTAGTTCTTAAATGTCCACCTAAGCTGTGATAGGGGGACTACTGCATTACGAATATTATGAAGAATAGATGATATCGTTATAACCCAGTTCAAGTTCTTTCAACGACTTTCACCCAGTGAAATGACTGGAAAAATTAACCAAAGTCTATTTTATTGCCTACTGAATAAAATATAAAGTACCCTGATAAACCTAATACAGTCGGTGTTACATCAAGCTGTCGCAGGGCTTCATGTTAGTAAGGAACAATAATTTGGCGGATTAAGTTGAAGAACTTGTAAGGTGAAGAACGGTTTACAGTTTGACGGTTGTAATTGGTCTAATAATCAAAGAATATTCTCCTAAAACGTATACCGTCGGAAAGCACTGCAAGGATGTGAAACTGGGTGCCAAGTCTACCGTGCTTAACAGTAATACGTACACGGTTGGTAAAGCAGTGTGACGGACATGGTTCTTACAGGAAACACGGGGACCGATTCAGAAGTTTTCCAGAAGCCACTACTAATATGAAAGTGGTGACTGCTACGCAATCTGTGCTGTTAGTTGCCAGCACCACCTGCGGAAGCGTCGATGAACGAACTATTTGGTAGCGACAGAGTTCTTCAACAAGTCGAAGATTCCCGATGTCCAGGTAGATGCTAACTACTACAAATTATGTAAAGTGAACATTAATAAAACCAACAAACTGTAGGGACAGGTAACTGACTGGAAGTGGAGGAAAAAAGGTATTATGAACAAGTGTCGTGTCGCGAAATGCATTGTTGCCAAGGTGGATGGCGCTGACGAATGAAGGTTCCTCTGACCATGTGTAATGTATTCCTTGTGTGTTGCAGGCTGTGTGATTGGCCCAGAGTATTGCAAGCAGCAGACTGTTCCGGTATACATGTCGCAAACGAACCGAGGTGGCGTTCGTGTAGGGCCAAGCAGAAGGAAAGTGCCGAGAGGCAGCACGATTATACGAAACTAGTCCCCTCACAGACACCAACTACATCACACATCATTTCAAGCCCTTTTTGGGCGTTTGTGTGATCATGGTTCCTTTCAGTCAGATGCGCGTGTATAGAGGCGTGGGACTGTGCGTACACAAAATCTGGAGGACAGGGCTCTGCAGGATATTGGTACGAACCCTGGTACAAGCTCTATTCAGGTGGCCCACCAACATGATGTAAGCCAAATTACGATCATGTGTATCCTGGATGACAGCCGCTACTACCCCTATCATCAGAAACGAGTGCAAGGTGGCCAGAGGAACGTTCATTCACCAGTGCCATCTACTGTGTGCAACGATGCATGTACGGACACATGTTCACTGGAATCCGTCCCTGCAATTTGTCGGTTTTACTGATCCTCACCCTGTAAACAGAGTGCATCATAAAAGTGTCACATATTCCCACAAAAAGTAGTATTGTTCAAAACTATACTGATGGTTTGTCTGGAAGCCAATACGTATTGAAATACGGGCCAGTCTGTCATCTCATTCCCATCTGTTTCTCACGTAGAAGCCGACACTGTGGGTTGGTGCATGTTGTTACTACTTATCTCCAAACACACAGGTAGGCCCTCCTTCTCAGTGAATCACGCACTCTTTCAAATTTTAGATCGGCGCACAAGTTCTTAGCGTTTTTATTTTGCACGTTGCTACTCCGGTTGCTGTTGGTTCATTTAACGGCTGTCATTTTTTATTTGTAATTCACCGCTGCTATTTGAGTTTACATATTGTAATTTTGTGATTCGGAGATACTGAGTGGACCTGTGGATGCTATAAAATGGAGTGCCAAGTAAAGAAATCGCAACATTTCCTACATATTCTTCTGTTTGAGCTCAGTAAAGGGCTGACACCAGCGGAGGCAGCCAGAAACATTTTCTCTGTTCAAAAATCAAATGGTTCTGAGCACTATGGGACTCAACTGCTGTGGTCATAAGTCCCCTAGAACTTAGAACTACTTAAACCTAACTAACCTAAGGACATCACACACATCCATGCCCGAGGCAGGATTCGAACCTGCGACCGTAGCGGTCGGGCGGTTCCAGACTGTAGCGCCTTTAACCGCTCGGCCACTCCGGCCGGCCATTTTCACTGTGTATGGGGATAATCCAGTTGGAATGACCACGGCAAGAAAATGGTTTTCTCGGTTGATGGGGGTTTGTTTTGACATTAGTGGCTCTCCACGTTCGGGAAGACCTTAGGTGTTTGATGAAGATCGTTTAAGCGCATTATTCCACAACGATTCACGACATGTGCATGTGAACTGCCAATGTTATGCACTGTGATCATTCTATCATCGTGCGACATTTGCATGCAATGAGGTAAGTTCAAAACTCGGGTGTGTGGGTACCACACGATCTAAGTCAAAATCAGAAAAATCTGTGGGAGGCCATATGTGCATCTTTGCTTACTTGTCGTCGATTGGCTCGTGAACACCACGACCACTCCTCTCTTGTTCCGTTACTGGTGGCGAGAAATGGGGTCTTTATGTTAACAAAAGGAAAAAAAGGGAATGGTTGAGCCCAAACAAAGCAGTAGCTCCCCATACAAACACAAGCGCACATCCACAAAATATAATCTTATGCTCCGGACATTTGCTGTCAACAACTGAGACGTCTTGTAGACACAATCCTAGAACAACGACCAGGAACACTGACAAGGGAAATACCCCATCGCAGGCCTCTCAATGGACAGCCCGTCAAAAACTGAAAAAATATCAAGCATGAAAACAGGAAGAAGATGTAGTGAAGTATGAAAAAAGCAAAACAGGAACAGTCAACGGTCCACGGAAAAGAAGTGCAATATAGAGCAACTCCAAATAGCTCTGCCGTCGTGGTGAAGTGGCCATGGTCATGGACTGCCATGCGGATTAATCGTCTTTAAATCTCCCTTGCGCCATTTTGTTTTTTTCTGTTCTCTGTATTAAAATTTATGTCTGCGCCGTGGTGTATCGCCCGTTTGCAACATCGGGGTGTAAGGAATGGACCTATTATGACAGTTGATTCTGTACAGGTACTCTGTCAACAGAAGAAAGGAACTGGCTTTCGAATGGGAACCGCAAATGTATGATGACAAGGCGACAAGTCTACCGAACCCTGAACCGGAAAACGTCTGGTGTGTCATACACGGCATTAGTAACAGTACGTGTGTCATACGATAAGAATCCCTTACCGAGGCACCTAATTTGTACGGCTGGTAAATGAGTGAGACACGCCTCCTTGCCCGATTTAGGCGTTCGTATAAATGTTATCGCTCCCAAGGAAATACCGAAAACATAATGATTTGTCTCACGAACTGCAACAAATGACGCAACAGTTTCACAGTCACACAGGTTCACTGTGCTCTCTCACAAAATATGTCTCTAACATTATTTAAGTTGGGTTCCATTTTGAAAGTTTTGACTCTTGAATTCCTTTTTTGTAACGTAGTTCCCATCCATTTGTCGTTTTCATTTCTGCGCGCCACCTGTGTGGTATCTCGCATGCTCTCGCTATTCATCACATTTACTTGCGACTGTAACATATTCTTATACATGACTCATATTCTACAATCACTGTATAGAATGATAACTATCAAGACAAAAGAAAGAGAACAAATATGTTAATGATCCGATGGACAGTTCATAATGTAGTGAAAAAAAGCAAGTAAAAATAAACGTCTGGAGGGAATTTAGTACACGCCTCGCCCGCTTGATAGTCCAACAACGTGACCCCTTAACCAGGTCACCACAGCTATTCGCTTTCGCTAATTATTGCATATCTAAGCTTGAACCCTTCACTTTTTCTATTTTGTTATTTTTTCACAGTCCAGTACCTTTTATTCCTCTTTTCAAGCTTGATCTGTGTTCACTTTTTGACGAGCTATCCAATGGGCAGTCTTACCACTAAATCTGTGGGGTGTACGGTGCAGACTTTCCCCTTGTGAGAGAAGTGATTCTTCTCAAGGATAGCGCCCGCCCGCATTTTGTTACACTGACAAAAACACTGTACAGCCATTGGGTTAGGAAGTCGTTCCGCCCACTATATTCACCTGACCTTTCGCCCTTATATTTTCATTTTTTCCGCTCTCTATGGAACAACCTTTAATAACTTAATTTCTGGATGTTTAAGATGATGACGTTTAGTTTGTGGGGCGCACAAATGCGCCGTCATCAGCGCCTAATTTCTAGATGAAAATAAACTTCGAACATGGCCCTACGAGTTCTTCTTCTCATAACCACGTGATTTACACAGTAGCGGAATCAAAAGGTTACACAAATATTGGATACTATTGCAAAAAATACTGAATGAGAATATATTATTGATGACTAACGTCCCTGTTATGTGAATCTGTTGAGTTCTTTAAACTTATGGAAAAACGCTGTGAACTGGTTCAAATGATTCAAATGGCTCTGAGCACTATGGGACTTAACTTCTAAGGTCATCAGTCCCCTAGAACTTAGAACTTCTTAAACCTAACTAACCTAAGGACATCACACACATCCATGCCCGAGGCAGGATTCGAACCTGCGACCGTAGCGGTCACGCGGTTCCAGACTGTAGCGCCTTTAACCGCTTGGCCACCCTGGCCGGCGCTACGAACTGGTGCACTAACCTAATACGCTACTGGCCATTAAAATTGCTACACCAAGAAGAAATGCAGATGACAGATGATGAACGGGTATTCATTGGACAAATACATTATACTAGAACTGACATGTGATTACATTTTCACGCAATTTGGGTGCTTAGATCCTGAGAAATCAGCACCCACAACAACCACCTCTGGCCGTAGTAACGGCCTTGATACGCCTGGGCATTGAGTCAAACAGAGATGGATGGCGTGTACATGTACAGCTGCCCATGCAGCTTCAACACGATACCACAGTTCATCAAGAGTAGTGACTGGCGTATTGTGACGAGCCAGTAGCTCGGTCACCATTGACCAGACGTTTTCAATTGGTGAGAGATCTGGAGAATGTGCTGGCCAGGGCAGCAGTCGAACATTTTCTGTATCCAGAAAGGCCCGTACAGGACCTGCAACTTGCGGTCCTGCATTATCCTGCTTAAATGTAGGGTTCCGCAGGGATCGAATGAAGGGTAGAGCCACGGGTCATAACACATCTGAAATGTAACGTCCACTGTTCAAAGTGCCATCAATGCGAACAAGAACGGGACATGTAACCAATGGCATCCCATACCATCACTCCGGGTGTTACGCCAGTATGGCGATGACGAATACACGCTTCCAGTGTGCGTTCTCCGCGATGTCGCCAAACACGGATGCGACCATCGTGATGCTGTAAACCGAACCTGGATTCATCGGAAAAATTGACGTTTTGCCATTCGTGCACCCAGGTTCGTCGTTGAGTACACCATCGCAGGCGATCCTGGCTGTGATGCAGCGTCAAGGGTAACCGCAGCCATGGTCTCCGAGCTGATAGTCCATGCTGCTGCAAACGTCGTCGAACTGTTCGTGCAGATGGTTGTTGTCTTGCAAACGTCCCCATTTGTTGACTCGGGGATCGAGACGTATAGCCGGCTGCGGTGGCCGTGCGGTTCAGGGCGCTGCAGTCCGGAACCGCTTGACTGCTACGGTCGCAGGTTCGAATCCTGCCTCGGGCATGGATGTGTGTGATGTTCTTAGGTTAGCTAGGTTTAAGTAGTTCTAAGTTCGAGGGGACTGTTGACCTAAGATGTTAAGTCCCACAGTGCTCAGAGCCATTTGAACCATTTGAATCGAGACGTCGCTGCACGATCCGTTACAGCCATGCGGATAAGATGCCTGTCATCCCGACAGCTAGTGATACGAGGCCGTTGTGATCCAGCACGGCGTTCCGTATTTCCCTCCTGAACCTACGGATTCCATATTCTGCTAACAGTCATTGGGTCTCGACCAACGCGAGCAACAATGTCGCGATACGATAAACCGCAATCGCGATAGGCTACAATCCGACCTTTATCAAAGTCGGAAACGTGATGATACGCATTTCTCCTACTTACACGAGGCATCAGAACAACGTTTCACCAGGCGACGCCGGTCAACTGCTGTTTGTGTATGAGAAATCGGTTGGAAACTTTCCTCATGCCAGAACGTTTAGGTGTCGCCACCGGCGCTAACCTTGTGTGAGTGCTCTGAAAAGCTAATCATTTGCATATCACAGCATCTTCTTCCTGTCGGTTAAATTTCGCGTCTGTAGCACGTTATCTTCGTGGTGTAACAATTTTAATGGCCAGTAGTGTATATCCGGCTCCATTTGAATTGCGTCACATCCATTGGACTCATTGTCCTGTAACGTCTGCACAGTATCATTTGATTGAACTTACACTAATCCCTTTGAGTGTTTCCACAGTCAGAAATCCAACGGAATCAGATCCGATGAAGATGGGGGCCATGCTACATATTGCTGTTGCACGACACATAGAAGATGGGGCTGTTTCCCGTCGTGCAAAAACCGTAGTTGTAGAGGAATGTTAACCAATAGCGCTGGTGGCTCACTGCGCGAAAATCGATGATATACCAACCTGTTAATGTAGCTGGTAGTTGTATGGCCCAAAGAGTCTGTTTGCGGCAATTCATGGCCGTATATTGATCCTGAAGTTTTGCTGATGCCTCACCTGATAATTTCTCAAGGATTTGTGTCTGCCCACACGTGAGTATCGTGGTAAATTACTATTTCGTCTTTCGTGAATCCTGTCTCATCTGTAAATAAAATGCAGGCTGTAAACCGCGGATCTTCAACGGCTGACATCTGAAGAAGTACTGGGTTCTGGAAATGTTATGCTAGGAACAATACAGTTACCTATTAAAAAATTTGACTATGACCAAAATTCTATTTCACACGGTGTTAGTCCATCCCAATAATTGACAGAAGTGCTTGAATGCATTGATGCCAATGTTTAAAATTCCTTCCACAACAAACTTCAGTGAAATTAAGTAATTTACTGCTATCTGAATCGTCCGTTGGCTGCATTATTTGATCATGCTTATTATCACATGCGAAAACGTATGCGTACACCCTGGTGAGCGGAAACATAGTTACAGCTGCCCGCCGCTAGATTTAACACCAATTGATGGCGTTGTGGGCACCTGACGCAGCAAGGAAAGTATGTAAACAGGGAAGAGACGGACGGGAAATCATATTAACGTCGATACAGGCCGCAGATATAAAAATAAAGACATCAGTGACTTTGACAAAGAGCGGACTGTTACGGCCCTGCACCTGGGAACACGAAAATCAGGCAAGGCGAAGTTGGGTAGCTGTTCACGTGCTACTGTTGTTAGCATCTATGGGAAGTGGTTGAAGGACGGTGAAACCAAGAGTATGCGAGAACGTCTTAGTGTTCCACTCCTCAGAACGTCGAGGTTGGAGGTCTGGCCGCTCTGTAAAGTAGGATATGCGGCGATATGTGGCAGATTAGACGGCAGAGAACAATGCTGGTGGAGGAACAAATTTTTAGAGCACATTGTTTTAGATGGTGCACCACACCAGACGACTCCTACGTCCTACTATGACTATGTTGACACAACGAATCATCAGTTAAAATACCAGTGATCACGGTATAGTTGAGATTGGACTGTAAATGAGCGGATACGCGTTTTCAAGTCTCTTGATGCCCCACATCGATGGTCATGTCGAGAAATTACGTCATCTACACGAAAGACTACTCGAAACATGCCTCACACCAAGGAGGTATGATGGTGAGATCACTATAATGCTCTGAAGTCAACTAGGCTTCCACTGCACTTTAAGTAGAAATCGAAGGCACTTTGACAGCTGTGGACTGCGTGAACACTACTGTGGGCCACAGCATTAGCCGGCCGGAGTGGTCGAGCGGTTGTAGGCGCTACATTCTAGAACCGCGCGACCACTACGGTCGCTGGTTCGAATCCTGCAACGGGCATGGATGTGTGTGATGTCCTTAGGTTAGTTAGGTTTAAGTAGTTCTAAGTTCTAGGGGACTGATGACCTCAGAAGATAAGTCTCATAATGCTCAGAGCCATTTGAACCATTTGAACCACAGAATCTCTTCATGCGTTGTGTCTTCCATGACGGCGATGCCATCTTCCCGAAGATTGACTTTCTCTAGGTAAAACATTATTTGGCGCAAGGAAAATTAATTATTTTTCTTTATTAATTCTGTAGTACTACACGTCTAATGCATGGCACGGATCTTTTAGAACCTTTAGCGAACAAGACATCTTCCGAATAGGTTACCGTTGATCTTAATGGCACGTTATGTCTGCAGGATTACTGACAACAATTAACTGTTCAGCATGCCTATAATCATTTTTGAAAAGTCAGAAGTACTGTGAAAGCTACAATTGAGTATTTTTGTGGCAGTTAAGTATGTTTCTTTATGTCAAAATTGTTTCAGATGAGCATACGTTTAGTTTCATGAACAGAATAATTATGCAAGACAGTTTTATCCTTTACTTGCTCCATGTATTCTATTTAATTTGTTATAAGCAAAATAACTTCATCTGAAGTCATCACAGATGATCAGAATTTAGAATTAGCAATTCCACAACGGCTTGAAGAAGAGGCTCTTTTGGATCAAAAAAGTGACAGTGATTCAGACACTAATTGTACCCACGAAAAGTTACGTACGTATTCTCGAATTCAAACCACAAAAGTGCTGATTTATTTATTTGTCGTGGTTGAAATAAGTGAGGTAAAACTCACCACCATGCATCAAAATTCGGCTAAAGAGTGTCATGAAAATTCTAACTGTACCAGTAGCAGATAATTTAAGTGCCATTTTCAGAACTCATGCGACTACTTTATCTCGCAGTGAGTGCTAGAGGTAATCGTGCATCAACCGAACGAAGAAGGTAGATGCACTGCAGTATGAAGAAGAAAATTGGCAAAGCTTTCTGTCAGAGTAAATAAATGCATTTTTGGACGATGAGCAGACAAAATAAATCAGCGTTGCTTCTACTGCCGCACTGACGCTAAGAGAGACATTTACAGGAACCTCAACAAATATTAGAACGGATAATTATTTCACAACCGTTCTATTATTTAAAGAACTATTGCAGGAAAATATTACAGGAACTAGAAATTTGGAGGAAAAAAGGAGGAAATTTCCGCCATTTATGAAGGCTGTCACATCCTGGAAATTTTTAACATCATATGGTCTTAAAGAGAATCTGATAACTGCAGGTTACATGCCCAAAGAGGTCGGAAGTGCGGCACAGTTCTCTGCGACACATTGCCAGAGTAGATCAAGAACGTGAAGAGAAGCTCAACGATTTAATGCGGTTTTCGGGTGAGAGGTCGGATGTTTCTATTTAATTTTCACAGTACTTCATCGACATAACTGACCGACATTTTCAGTTGCGGCGAACACAATGACTGGGGCTGTGAACGAAGTCTCCTATTTATGCCAATGTGCCAATGTCAGAAGAAATTTCCCAAGTGCGAACGCTGCAAATTTGGTGGTCAATAGCGCAGATATCCTGAGAGACAGCTGCGTCACCGATCTGACCATGAACCAACAGCTGCGGCGCACGCCCAGAGGCAGTCAATCATAGTGTGCGCTGTCGTCGCCCGCTCCAGCGCCCTCTGTCGGAAGCCGCTTGCCGTTGAAGTATCCGCACTGGCGTGTGTACACCTTCGCCGTTGTCACCTGAATATGTGAGGACTATTCGGAAAGTACAGTGAAAATCAAAACTGTTTTATTTGCAACAGTTAGCTACAACTTCCAGCTCATCTCCATAGTCGCCTATCCGACTTAGACGTTGTACCAACTTTCCAATACCCTCGTTGTAGAAGGCAGCCCCCAGTGCTCTGCGCCAATTCTCTACGCTGGCCTGCAGCTCGTTGTCTGTACCAAAATGTTATCTTCACAGCCAGTGGTTCATGTGAGCAGAGATGAAACTCAGAGGGAGACAATTACGGGCTGTATTGTGGGTAATCACACAATTCCCATTTAAAACGCTACAGGAGCGTCTTCATTGCCCCTGCAGAATGCGGCTGAGAATCGTCTTAAAGAAGAAAACGCACGACAGTTATGTAATGTGGGCTGCATAGCTTCAGGCGAAATTCCTCACCAGGCTCTCGTACTTGGAGAGCGACACTACTGCTCTAGGTATCTCTATGGGCTCTCTGTGTGCTCAGAACTAAAATGAACGATGCAACGCGATCGACGGGCATACTAGAGGCTCTGCCCAACACACCTGTGCCAAATTTCATTGGATTTCATTGAATTTCCGGACCGATCGTTCCCTACTTCCCGAATAATCGTCGTAAACGTCGCCAGCGCAGCGTCATCCATTGTACGACCAACAGTTCATGTTTATGATCTCTGCGATTTTAACATGAAAGTCGCTGGATCCCATGCTGTGCTAAGTTGGTCTCCTGTGTCCTGGCTCAGCAGCTCAATCGAGCCGCCAATTTCCACAGCTTCTTCAATAATGCTGCCCCAATATGAAGACGTCGACGAGAGAATTTTGGTGTATTTCAGAGTGTGTCCGGTCAAGTTCAGGATGATCCTCTGACACCTGGACACTCACTTAGCATCGGGACCAGACGACATTAAAAACTCTCATCTTAACCAGCTACCACGCAAGTCATTGTCCCTCATCACGAGGATTTTTAAAAGCTGTCTCTGCTTGGACTACATTCCATACACCTCGAGGTCAGGAAGGGTGGTGCCATTCCCCAAAATTGGCCAATATTTACGTCAACTATGAAGTCACTAGCCTATCAGCCTTTTACCTACCATGGCCAAGGTCCTTGAACGGGTGTTCATATAGCGACCGAAACTTCTTCTCACCGCTCATGACGTCGAGCAACAGGACCAACTTACCTTCCAGTCACCACTCCCTGTCGAGCTCTCATAAAACATCGTCTACAGCCTCAAACATGCCAGCTGCACAACGGTGGTGTTCCTGGATCTGGAGAAGGTATACGACAAGATCTGGAAGAAAATACTTCTCCTTCAATTGCTCATCGTTCACATTTTCCCAGGATATCTAGTCAAAGTTATCTCCAATTTTCTAATGGATTGTCGATTTTGTGTTGAGACTGAAGGGCAATAATCTACCGTCAAGGCTTTGCAGCATGGAATTCCACAAGGCTCAGTGCTGCAACCCGACTGTTTATAATAGATTTCAACAATATACCGGTGCTTCCCCAGGTAGTACTTGCAAATTTCGCCGACAATACAGTCCTGCCCACCAGTAGTCGGCAAGTCAGCAGATCGCAGCAGCATCTCAATACCTTGGTCAAGTGGGCAGTTGACAACCTCAACGACCTCAACTCTGAAAGAACGAGGGGAGGGAAATAATGTTTATGCATCGTACACCAGTCCATCATGATAGGCTAGTGCTGAGTGGGACGGAAATCACTTGAAAAAATAACATAAATTACCTTCATGTGCATTTCGACAGCAAGCTCCTCTTCAAACTGAACCTGACTGAGAAGGCAACAAAAATCCTTGGATTGAACGACCAACTCTTTCCACAATTGGCCAGCACACACATGAACGTCTGCACAAAGCTCCGTCTCTATGATGCCAGAAGTTGTTCCAGCCATGCTATACGAGTGCTCCACCTATGGGATGATGTATGCATCCATGATCAAACTACGGTCAGCAAAATCTATGTCTTCAGTTCTATTTGGGGCAATCAGGTGGGCCACTGCCCGTGACCTGCACCAGCAACTCGACATGGCAGCTGTTGAGGAACTTATCATTTCCCACACGTGCAATCTTTTGGACAAAATGGAAGCACTGACACTGCATTTTGGTACCTTGATCCATCGTCGAGGTTCCATAATAAAACATTAAATTAAGTCAAATGACTTCAACCAACTCCTCCCATTGCCTCACCTCCCTCCACAGAAGGGCTCAAGGACAACTCCGAGCCCACTATCCTTCGTACACTTGAATAAATAGTAGATGGCAAATTTAGCAGGCACCCAGGAAGTCCAACCACCAAGGTGGTAGCATTTCAGCACACAGCCACCTCCAAAAAAGAAAACAAAATAACAGCCTGAGCAGTGTGTTGGCCGCACCTGAAGATGTCTGTCGGTTGCTCCGATGAAATGTGGAAATTTCACATCGACTTCCGACTTCTCTCCCGAGAACCATATGTCCAACTAATCCATAGAGAAAGCCTTAACCAACACAAGCTAGAGATAGTTTTATCAAAAATAAAGCCAAATCAGGAGAAGATTTTCTCGATCAGAAGGGAATTACATACAAATACTAGAGACAGTCGAGGAGACACCCTTTCGACTTATGGACAAATCTAGCTTTTCATCACGGAACTGGAAGACGAGGTGTACGTTCTCGTCTGAGCAAGAGAGGAATTAACACACGCATCCAGAATAATGTTGTAAGAGTCATGGCATGTTCTGAAGTTACTAACCAACAGTCGATGATAGTGTGAATGTGAAGATCACCAAACAAAATATCTCTCATACGCCTACATGAATTAGACATGCAGCAAATCCAGAAGAAAATATTCGCAAAAAGATAGTGTAATGTTTAGCTAAAAGAATGTTCTTAAAGAGTAGAGCTTCTAAGCTCAATAAAACTGATTTTTTTTTTGTTTATATCAGAAAAATTGCAACGTAATTTGTGACACTGAATTTAATGTTCTAAAATAAATGTCATAGTAACATAACAACTTTTTCTTATTCGTTCTGTGTCAATAAACTCATCCAATTAGACAATACTGTTTATGTTTGTTTCGAAGTAGAGACCTCATAGATCCCTCTCATACATTTTTGCGAGATCAAGCTACAAGTGCTTCCAAGGGTTAAAGCGTATTTCGTAATATCAGACACAAATGATACGCTTAATTTCAGCTTAATATTACTTTTTTAAACATTTTTATGAAACAAAATAGTTGTTTTATATTTATTATTGCAAGAAGAACTTATCACACATCCCAAGCCTGCAAGATATTGCAGTTAACAAAATGTATCAAGAGAGATTTCTGTCATGCAAAACTGGCGCCGAAGTAAAAAATTATCGGAAACAAATCTTCCCGCAGGCCACACGTTTACGGCTCTCCAGTTGCCACAAAGGCCTTCGTTACGGGTCCGCTAGCGGCCTGGTGTGTCGTGGCAGCTCAAACATTCAGCTTCTCTCCGTCGTGAAAGAGAACCGTTTCTGTCGCTGCTTTCACTGGACGCTTTTGTTATTTCATCCACCCACGTCATTCTTTTCGACTTTGTGAGATTAAAACCGTTTTTACTGAAACAGGGTATGTGCAGTAAGAGATATCCTTCTCAAACAAAGGTAAAGGAGATGAGAAGTATAAAGCTACAATAACATCATTGGCTAGTGGTGGAAGGTGTCTCAGAGACTTCGTGAAAGTAACTGAAAATATTATCTGCACATGTTAGCAATCTCATTGAAAATCAGTATGGTATTCATGCACCACACGGAAATATAAGCATAATAGTACCCACTCACCACATATCGTGGAGAATTTTCCGTAGGAGTAAAACAGAATAATTGCATTTAATTAAGAACGTCGAAATTCGGCATTTAATAATACCTTAGAATCTCAGATATGTTGAACTTGTAAAAATCATTGTTATTTTGAAGGGATTATTTTGTATGCAAGAAATGTGCCGGAAGCAGCACAACTGGTGAGGGGCCCACACACATTTCGTTCAGTATCTTTTCCGTTATGGTATAGCTGGAGTGTGTCTTAAAACTGTGATTTTCATTTGGCCCAACAAGCTGCATACATTAAACAAATCGTGAAACAACATGAAGACTGGCAAAGAGCTGAGTGGCTGTATAATCCCAAGAGCGTCAAAAGTAAACTATAATTTCGAGAAGATTTTCATAGTAAGCAAGGTCGGTTAGTGTTATGAAATGAATTGGAGCTCCTTCGAAAAAGAATTTCGTAAATGCAGTACTATCCTGTTTGTAGGTGATGATAAATATTTCATTCGCGAAATGGTGTCTAATGTTCCTTTTTTGATATTCTACATTCACGAAGACGTAATTTTTCGTTTCATTCTACAATAATTAAATTTTTATGGAGACGTGTTTGGCTCTTCTTCTTCAAGGGTACTTTTGCCACACATATTATAAAACAATTCATTTGAAAGTGGATTCTTCTCAATTGTTACGCCGCATTATTTTTGCTCTATGTGATCGTTATATGGGTACAACAGCTAGGATACTCTTCAGGGTCTTGTGGTGTCCACAGTTAACTGAAACCTGTCAAAAGCCGGTGTCTCGTTTCTTTATAAGGAATTTGTCCCTCTCTGTGCTGCGGTAGTGGGGTTATTGAGTAAAATTCCTGTGGTAACCATTGGTGGGAAATCGTCATTGGATAGTAAGAGAAGTTTCCCGCGATAACACTGAAGTAGCGGGGTTACTGGTTAAACTTCGTGTGTCTACCATTGGTGGGCTAACGTCGCTGAAGGCATATTTCCAGCACATATGCTGCAATTTCCGTGCTAAAGGAATATTGTCCCAGTCATGCGAACGGATTCCTGATTTCCTGTCAGTGTGGTCACAGTTCGTAGTAACTGCCGAGAGCCATTCAGTAAAACAGAAGCAATTTCCTGCCCTCGCCAAGGCAGTGTTACAGCCCTTCTACTGTTCCTTATCTATATAAACAATTTAGGAGACAATCTGAGCAGCCATCTTAGATTGTCTGTAGACGCTTATCGTCTAGTAAAGTTATCAGGGATAAAAAAAATTGCAAAACGATTTAGGAAAGATATCTGTATGGTGTGAAAACTGACAATTGATCCTATATAATGAAAAGTGTGAGCTCATCCACATGAATGCTAAAAGCAATCCGTTAAACTTCGGATACACGAAAAATCAGTCAAATCTAAAGGTCGTAAATTCAACTAAACACCTGGGAATTACAATTATGAACAACTTAAGTTGGAAAGAACACATATAAAATTTTGTGGGGAAGGCGAACTAAAGACTGCGTTTTGTTGGTAGAACACTTAGAAGATGCAGTAGATCTACTAAAGAGGCTGTCTATACCACGCTTGTCCGTCCTCTTTTGGAATACTGCTGCGCGGCTTGGTATGATTGACAGAGTACATCGAGGAAGTTCAAAGAAGTTATGTATTATCGATACATATGGGAGAGAGTATGACAGACATAATACAGGATCTGCGGTGGACATAATTAAAACAAAGGTTTTTCTCGTTGCTACGGGATCTTCTGACGAAATGTCAATCACAAACTTTCTCCACCGAACGCAAAAGTGTTTCGTTGACTCCGACGTACATACTAAAATAACGCAAATAAGAGGTGACACAGAAAGATATGGATGTTCGTTGTTTCCTCGCGCGATTCGGGAGTGGAGTAATAGAGAATTATTGCGAAGGTGGTTCGATGGACCCTCTGCCTGGCACTGATTGGCAGAGTAGCCACGTAGATGCAAATGTAATTGTAGATCAGTGAAAATTCCTCCTGTACCTATTGGTGGGCAAACGTCATGGGACAGAAGCGGAATGGACAGACGAAGAGAGGGAGAACGTTTAGCCAAAGTACAATGGTCCACCGAGGTGGCTTCCTGGACAACGTTTGTATTAGACGGGCATCGCATATTCACTACTTTCGGAAATTTGTGATAAGTTCCTATGGGACCAAAATCCTGAGGTCATCGGTCGCTAGATATACACACTACTTAATCTATCTTAAACTAACTAAGTAAGGACAACACACACAGCCGGCCGGAGTGGCCGTGCGGTTCTAGGCGCTACAGTCTGGAGCCAGGCGACCGCTACGGTCGCAGGTTAGAATCCTGCCTCGGGCATGGATGTGTGTGATGTCCTTAGGTTAGTTAGGTTTAATTAGTTCTATGTTCTAGGCGACTGATGACCTCAGAAGTTAAGTCGCATAGTGCTCAGAGCCATTTGAACCATTTGAACAACACACACATCCATGCCCGAGGGAAGAGTCCATCCTCCGATGGGGGAGTAATTCACTTCGATGATGGCGGCTAGCCACGAAGCCGGAAGCCTATTGCCATCTTCTATATTGAAGTTACATTCCTTGTTAGAAATTTCAACCACTCCTCGGACTTTTCTTCTATAAATGTTGGTTTTCTCTGCCAGCTCATGTACGTTGCTAAAATCAGCGTCAAGGCCACAGTTCTCGAGAGGTTCCACTACCACAGATTTCACACGTACATGTGACGTTCATGTTTCTTATTTCGTTCTTTAACAGTCCTCCCAGTTTCGCCTCTATAAATTTGCCACCACCACACATCATTTTACGGACGTTTGCAGTGTCGAGGTAAACAAGTGCATCCATTTTTCGTCAGAATATGTCTGTAATTGGGCATTGGCTGAAGAAAGAGATCTGTATAACATATTTCTCTAGAATTCTGCTATTGTTGCTAGTGACCCCAGAAACAAAACCAGACCTAACAGAGGATGAAGGTGGTTCTTGTTCATTCATATTAGCATAATTAATGTTTCGTTAAAAGACCCTGTCTATGCTCAAGCTAAAGCAGTCCTGGCCTTCACTGACTACTTAAAAAAAATCCAATTCCGATTCCAAGTTGTGGCTGTCGCAGATGTGCGAGGCACGAGAACGAAGAGTATTAAGCATTGCTGGCATCTGGGTTGCGTGGTGGTGCGAATTCGCATGTAACTACGTGTTTTTGTTGTTAGGCTTTCTATACACTCTGTATTCAAGAGTATTGTCAGACCTTCAATATAGCAAAAAAACTGGAGACCGACCTGACACTCGACCTCTAAAGTATAATTGATTTTGGGGTGAATCTCATTTAAAAAATCGTGGAACCCATGAACATTTTATTTCCTGTATAAGCATGTGACAAATGTGTCATCGACACAGCGGAGAAACCGGGAACGCTTTAAAGGAGCATTACTTAGTGCCTGTTGCTCAAAACGCTGAAAAGGAAGTTGGAGAGTTAATTCCATTGACTGACAGTCTCGACGGACGCCCTTCCTTGTTTATCTTGGGTGGGTCAAATAATCTGGGTGAGACAAGTATTCCGGGTATGAAATTCTTGGTAATTGAGCTACCTATACTGGAGTTTGATGACAGATTTTTCACTTTACGAACGGTTCTGTAAACCGGATCGGTATTTAACTTTTGGTACACAAGCTCAACTAATAATTGTTCCACCTTGTTGTGGTACTCTACGGCTTCCATAAAAACTGCAACGTTTTCCTTACCTACTTTCGTCAGCACGATACTTTAGTTTCCCTTGAGGCAATTAAGAGCTTTCCATTACTGTGCTGATGTATTGCATTCGGGCCGTTCCATTTTCCATGTAATTTGCCCGGCCGGAGTGACCGAGCGGTTCTAGGCGCTACAGTCTGGAACCGCGCGACCGCTACGGTCGCAGGTTGGAATCCTGCCTCGGGCATGGATGTGTGTGATGTCCTTAGGTTAGTTAGATTTAAGTAGCTCTTAGTTCTAGGGGCTGATGACCTCAGCAGTTAAGTCCCATAGGGCTCAGAGCCAGTTGAACATTTTTTACTTCTCTGGCATGAAGCTTCAAATGGTTCAAATGGCTCTGAGCACTATGGGACTCAACTGCTGAGGTCATTAGTCCCCTAGAACTTAGAACTAGTTAAACCTAACTAACCTAAGGACATCACAAACATCCATGCCCGAGGCAGGATTCGAACCTGCGACCGTAGCGGTCTTGCGGTTCCAGACTGCAGCGCCTTTAACCGCACGGCCACTTCGGCCGGCCATGAAGCTTCGGCAGAGGATACAAGAATGCTTCAGCGGAACTGGAAATTTCTTCAGAGTGACTTTGTTCAAGTGTAGCTGAGAAATTTAGACCTTTGCCCAGAACTGAGACGGCTGCTTCGTCGAGTTCCTTTGACGAAATGTTCACTGCTACTCCTTTCGGATCCAGATTGACTTCTTTTTTCTAAAATTCACGCATTAGTTTCTCGACCTTCTCTTTTTATTTCACTGCATTGAAATCTGATAACATTGCTGAATGAATGAACGCAATTCTGTCCACTTTATACAAGTCTTAAGCTGAGAGAGTTCTCACCAGTGAAATATGCAAAGGAATTATAAGCACCTAACACAGTTAAGTCCGTGCATTTTTGTTGGCTTCTTCCACGAAAAAGTGCTTGGTTCGGCATTTGGAAGAACCTTCTGGCTTTCATTATCTGCACATGGTGACTAATTCTGAAGATATTGGGGTTTACGTTATTATCACGTCACCGGAAAAGAAAAGCCAGGTCACTGGGTAGTTTGGCTCGTCTTCTGTGCAGGTTCTCGAATATTCTGAGGATAGTGTAAATATCTTGCCCACACAAGCCTTTTCTGTAAGTCTACAGATATTCGTGGCCGTTGTCACTGAAGGTAAAATCTCCCGAGTTGTTAGGCTATGTCAGATTTCTTCAATATGATCAGCGTTTCAACCCCTTAGCTGCGATCTTCATCAGGATCTTTTGCTGTGCTCGATTAAAGCATTCTTCTATAAGTGATTCTGCTGGAAAAGTGAGGTTATTGGGTAAAATTCCTCTGTCTACCATTGGTGGACTGTCGTCGTTGGATAGGAAGTGAAGTTTCATGTGCTTAGGCGAAAGAAGTCGGGTCACTGGTTAAAATTCCTGTGTCTCCCAGTCGTAGGCTAACATCATTGGATAGACAGGAATTTTTGCAGCGCTTATGCTGAAGAAGTGTTATTGCTCACAGTTTCTTCCTGTCGCTATTGGTGGGCCACCGCAGTAAGACAGAAGCAACATAGACTGAGCCAGAGAGGCAGAATGTTTATAGGAAATATTGTTATCCACAGAGTTGGCTTTCCGGTCGTTGTTTGCGATGGACGCACATTGCGGATTCTTTCCTTGAGGGCGAGGAACAGCGAAGCAGGAAGCCTATAGCCGCCGTCCCTAGTGGAGTTACATTCGTTCTTAGAATGTAAATCACCTCTCGAACATTTCTTTTATAAATTTTGGTCTCCTTTTCCAGCACATGTATGTTATTTCAATCAATGTCACGATGAACATATTCCCCAACTCTTGCTCTCCCAGTTTCGCTTTTATGCTATGACCATGGCCATCAGTAGTAGCAGTACTTCAGCACAAGAGGGGGTGGGGCGAAGCTCTTTCTATCCAGTGACATTGGCCCAATACTAGTAGCCACAGTAAGTTTATCCTATAACACCACTTGTTCTACATTAGGAAACTACGCTTACTATATACAATAATGATCACCCAGCAATGATAGTCAGAGGAATTTTACCTAATAACTCCACTTCTCGAGCAAAATCGTGGGAAACTCCCTATTGTAAGAGAATGCGCAAGTGGGCTTTGACAGTGTTTAATTAACCGTGATCACCACAAAATTCTGAAGACGATTCCTTGTAAAGAGGTCGAAATGACGATCATATAAATGAAACACGATATATCCTGCCAACCCAGAAGACTATATCTTCAGTGACCATGGCCACAAAATATTGCATACTTATACAATTGATATACAACTTGGCCCAGTTTATACCACAGAAGTGCTGCCACAGCACGGTAACAGCTAAAAACTGTAAAACAGAGTTTGTGGTGAAACACATTCTCTGAGCAATTCAATAACTAAGTACGAAATGATGCAACATCACTCGCATTATACGAAGAGCATAAACCCGTTGGAACAGCTGCTAAGGAAATGATAAAATCAACTGGTTACCAACACGGAAGAGCCAAAGAAACTGGTACAGCTGCCTAATATCGTGTAGGGCCCTCGCGAGAACGCAGAAGTGCCGGAACACGACGTGGCATGGACACGACTAATGTCTCAGGTGGTGCTGGAGGGAACAGACACCATGAATCCTGCAGGGCTCTCCATAAATCAGTAAGAGTACGAGGGGTGGAGGTCTCTTCTTAACAGCACGTCGCAAGACATCCCGGATATGCTCAATTATGTGTGTGTCTGGGGAGTTTGGTGGCGAGCGGAAGTGCTTAATCTCAGAAGGGTGTTGCTGGGGCCACTCTGTGGCAATTCTGGACGTTTGGAGAGTGGCACCGAACTGCTGGAATTGCCCAAGTCCGTCGTAATGCAGGATGGACACCAATGGATGAAGGTGATCAGATAGGATGCTTACGCACGTGTCACCTGGCAGAGTCGTATCTAGACGTATGAGGGGTCCCACATCACTCCAACTGCACACACCCAACACCATTACAGAGCGTCCACCAGTTTGAACCGTCGCCTGCTAACATGCCAGGTCCATGGATTCATGAGTTTGTCTTCATACCCGTACACGTCCATCCGCTCGATACAATTTGAAACGAGACTCGTCCGAGTAGGCAACATGTTTCCAGTTATCAACAGTCCAATGTCGGTGTTGATGGGCGTAAGCTTTTTGTCGTGCAGTCATTAACGACTCCGAAAGCCCATATCGATGATGGTTCGATGAATGGTTCGCACGCCGACACTTGTCGATGGCCCAGCACTGAAATCTGCAGCAATTTGCGGGCGGAAGGATTGCACTTCTTTCACGTTGAACGATTCTCTTCAGCTGGTGTTAGTTCCGTTCTTACGGGATGTTTTTCCGGCCGCAGCGATGTCGGAGATTTGATGTTTTACCGGATGCCTGACATTCACGGTTCACTCCTGAAATGGTCGCACGGGAAAGTCGACACTTCAATGCTGCCTCGGAGATGCTGTGCCCCATCGCTCGTGAACTGACTTTAACAGCACGTTCAAACTCACTTAAATCTTGACAGCCAGCCATTGTAGCGGGGTAATTGATCCAACAACTGCGCCAAGCACTTGTTGTCCTATATAGGTGTGCTACCCTTCTCTGTATACGTCCAATATCTCCTGTTAGCCCTGTTAGGTGCGGGTCCCACACACTTAATCAATATTCTTGAATGGGTCTCACGACCGATTTGTAAGCAATCTTCTTTGTAAACGGATCTCACTTCCTCAGTACTCTACCAATAAGTCAAAGTGTACCACCTGAATCGCCAACGACTGAGCCTATGTGATCACTCCATTTCCAATCCCTACAATACCCAGGTACTAGTGTCAGTTGGCCGAGTCCAACAATGACTCATTGATTTTATAGTTGTAGGATATTATGTTTTTTACTTTTGTGAAGCGCAAAATTTTACATTCCTCAACATTTAAATCAGGTTGCCAATATTTGCTACACTTTTAAATCTTGTCATGATCTGACTGAATATTTATCTAGATAGTACTTCAGTACTGATAACTGCATTATCTGCAAAAAGCCTGATATTAGTATTAATATCGCCTGCAAGGCCATTAATACACAACAGGAACAGCAAGGGTCCCAACACACTTCTTTCTCGTACACCCGACGTAGCTTCTACATTTGACGTTGACTCTCCATCCAAGACAACAAGCTGCATACCCCCTACCAAAGAGAGAGTCAAGGGTTTTTCGAAAGTCAAGAAATATTACATCTGCCTGATTGTCTTGATCCAAAGCTTTTGTATGTGATGTGAGAAAAGTGCGAGTTGCATTTCACATGATCGATGTTTTCGAAATGCATGCTGGTTGGAATTGAGGTGGACATTCTGTTCTAAATACCTCGTTATGTTTGATCTCAGAATATGTTCTTAGATTCTACAACAAATCGATGTCAAGGAAGTTGGATGTTAGTTTTGTGGATCACTTCTGCTACCCTTCTTGCACACGAACGTGACCTGTTCTTCTTTTGAAGAATTGAGCTCGGATTTTTGCTCTCGGAATGCTCGATTGCATGTACGAGTAAATGTCACGAAAAAGTCGGGGCGACCATATGGAATCTTGTGAATATCACGCATATGCCGTGGGCTCCCATTGAAAGTTGCTGGAAGTTTGACTATTTTGCCAGTGTCGGAAACATTTCCCTCGTCTGTAATTGCATATCGTAAATTAATATGGTCTTCTCAACGCACCGACGTTTGATTTAATCTAATGAATAACTTTTGGCATACATGTCTTCTACGTATCGATGTAATAGTTGATGACATTGCAGCATATGATTCGTTCCATTCTGAGGTATCATTATGTGATATGAATAATAATTCATCGCTGATACTTTTTTATTGAGTTGTTCGCTAATAAGAACAAAGAAATCGAAAGAGATTACATTTATGAATATTTGAAAGCTACAAAGAAAAAAATATTATACTTTGATAAAGTGAAATAAAGATATCTTTATTTACCTATAACTGGATTAGTTTGCATAAAATTGGAGTGATATACGTACTGCCTGTCCCAGAACATTATGGGATACTGCAGCACATCGTATTATTGATGTTTTTCAGACACACTTTGAATTTTTTTATTCTGCCGCGGAAGAAGTATGTCATGTATATCACTTTCTCTGCCAGCTATGACAATCGCAACTTTATTCATGGTAGGTGCTTTTTCCGGCATGCTGTCCAAGTGATGTTTTGTCGGCTTGTATTTGATTTGAATAACTATCGGCCGTTAATATATCAACTGAATTTTTGAATAATTTTTTCAACACATTGTGTTGGTGGAAAAATGTTTGCAAACAGGATATAATTTGGCGGTTGATGTCTGGAATAGCATCACAGCGTTGATCAACGTGTGGAGCATTGTCACCCATGAAGCAGATTTGTAGAAATTTGTGTCCAGCGTCGGAAACGGATAGAAGTCAACTCACACGGTTTATATTTGTCCTTGAACGTTGAAAGTATTCACTTGCTGGTCTTGGAAAACTTTGTAGATTCCGAAAGATGTCATTTGGAACGTTGAATCATGTTTGCCAATGTTCTGTAAAAAGTGTTTGGAATCAGGGGTGTCGACCGAAAGCAATGAAAACAATGAATCAGGCGTTGGATGCAATGTCATCAATTTAACTTTGTCATTTTCGTAGCACATTCTTGGTGCTTCGTTGTTGGACTGAAGTGAATCGCAATGCCCACACCCCTTACCCATTCTGCCGATATTTACACTCGAATTCAAACTGTAATTGTAGTTAACATCAAACTGAAATGCAGCAAGATTCAAAACAACATATACTGTCCGTCGAGATCGAGTGGCTCGTGAACGTTCTCTTTCAGTTCTCTCTGCATGCTGGTCTTCTGCTTCTGATGGGGCGATCAGGTGACTTCTGAACCTTCTCTTTCGTTCCTCGCTCCATGTTGGATTTCTGACTGTGATGCGGGCGACTGTGTAGCACGTAACCGCTCTCTTTACATTATTGCAGCACGTCGATCTTCTGATAGTGATGCGCGTGAATAAGCGATTCGTAAACGATCTGCTTTATTTCTTGCTGCATGTTGATCTTGTGATTGTGATGCACGCGATGAGGTAGCAAGTACACGTTCTCTTTACATTCTTGCCGCATTTTAATTTTGATGTACGTGAAAGTGTAATTACTGAACGATGTGATTCATTAGTCGCTTGTTGTTCCTCGTTTGTTTGAGAAGCTCGAATTCGCTTATTTCTACGTGCTGCGCTGATAGAATTACGAAAGGACGAATGTTTGGGAGGCATGTGTTTTGACGAAGATATTAGCACGATATACGCTTGTGTAACCAAAATAACTTTCGTCGATTCGTTGAAAAAAGTAGAAAAATTACTGTTTGGACTGAAACATTTTCGATTAGATATAAATGACATTAATCGGCATCGAAATGAGTAAGATACCATAAAACACTGATCTTTTTGTTTCTGTCGCATTGAGATATCTCACTACTCCAAAGCTCTTTCAAATACATTTAACGGCACGACACGAGCGCCACCTATTGTAAATTAATTGCACTATCCTATAACCTTTGCCCAAGTACAGGCAATAAGCAGACAAAGCGTTATTGCTATCACAGAAACGATATGGCAGGGCATAAAATATGAACAAACAAACATTGGTTTTTATATATTAGATGACAATTTTTTTTGTTCAGACTAGTTGGTCTGTCACCTCACTAAAATAAATCGTCGCATGTAATGTAATGTTGGCAGATTATTTAGTTCCTTTCCCTTAGTAGTGGATTTATACTCGATAAAATATTGAACAAACAATAATTTTGGGATGTTTGTATAAAGATATAGCCTGAACGGCTGATGCTGAATCACCCAGTATCACTTCTTTCTGAAATTCACTTGCCAGAAACGAGCGAGGAAGTTCAGCGGTTGTGACAATGGATTCATATTCGGAAGGACGACGGTTAGAATCTGTATCTGACGATCCAGATTAAGGTTTTCGCAATATCTCTCAATCGCTCCAGGAAAATGCAAGGATGCTTCGTTTCCCCATCAGTGCATCATTACGCTCCGTCTCTAACGGCCTCGGACGTTACATCCGTATCTTCCTTTTTCCTTTGCCCAAATTTGACGTTCGTGCATGGAAATATTTATTACTTGAATCCCAGCATCGACGTTGCAGTAATATCTCCCAACGTTATGAGAAAGGAAAAGGTTTTGAAATATATTTTTCAAGTTTCAGTTCTTCTTCTTTTCACTAGAGAATCCTCTGCGTAAACATGGAGTTAATTCTTTCTGAGGCCTGGTCGTTATTTTGTGTAAAGATATCGTCATTAACGTAACCGAACTTTTATTGTGTTTAGAAGTGTTACGTTATTCATAATGTTAATGTAAACACATCGTAATCTGATAAACAACTATGAATTCATTAGTTGACTCATAATGAGTATGAAGGGGCAATCGGTATTTACTGTCTTAGGAGAAGAAAAACTTCTTAGCCAAGAAGGGCAATAAAACACTGTATTGTGGATGAACGGTTTAGGTAAACTATGTTACCATTATCACATCTCCAAAAACATCACAAAAGGTGCTATAACGTGTTACACAAATAATGCCAAAATAACCTAGAGAGGATTCAATAACAACATACCTTAGTACTAATTATTATACATTTCTTGTGCCAGTTGCACACAAAATCTTTCCATTAAATCGCCAGATGAACAAAATATGGCATAAATGATGTGTTGGCACGTCAAAAGTAAAAATTAAAATTACTATGTGCACAAATCACCACATCATTGCATCCATATGATTACACGTCATGCCTACTAGGGCACCACAAAACTGACTGTGAACAACAAATGCATAAGATGAATTGAAAACAAATACGACAGGTGTCACTGCCGTCAATAGTTTCTAACGTTAAAAGTCAGATACGTAATTTTAAGCCAACCGTGATTCCAAATATAAAAAGTTCAAAAATGCTTTTTGATGATTTCTTCCTGACAAAGCATAGTTAAGACATCGTTTTCATAAACGCATTATCATCACAAAACTGCAAGTAATTTTATGACAGAAGGGGGGAGCTAAGTAAGCACCAAAATAAATACGAAAAAATTTTTTTTATTAAATATTATAAAAAGAAGTTAGATTGAGTGCTAAAAACTTTTAGGAAATTATTAAAATGCAACTGTGTTCAACCGAAAGTCTGGAGCCAACGCACCTAATCTCAAAGTTATACTATTATATAGTGCAACACACCATGCTTAGAGCACGGAAAAATTGGGCGATGTGATTGCCTATATCAGGTCCATGATTACTAGGTGGCATGTCAATAGAAAGCCGTCGAAAGTAATTTTAGCTTGCTTCTTAGATCGAGCATATCGACGTTTGAAGCCAAATAATACTGAATAGAAAATAAAATTTGATCCTAAATCACAACCCATTCATTATATGAATATAAATTACGAACTAATATATAATGATGCCTAGGAATATTGTCATGTAGCCAACTAGATACCTAGCTATGAAAATTTACCATTACTCATGGGACTTATATGCCGCTACGTAGCTCCAGGTCTACGTTCAAATCATAGTACCAAATAATGAAGAGCAATAGCAGGATACGAGGGGCATCCGGCAGCCTAAACAACCACGTCGGTTGCCTTCTATCTACACCAAAATGTACATTGGATATGAGGAGATATTCAGTAATATGTTTTGGCCAAGACGTTTTTCTTTCCCTAAGAAACTATGAATTCATCTTGGTTCCCAACTGTTACATGTTCTTCGTTGTCCAGTAGAGGTAGCAGACGTGTATTATACAACTTTTTATATCATTTGAAATTATTGTACGTCATCGTATCATCTAATCAACGAATATTACTGATACACTCCTGGAGGTGTTTTGCTAACATTTCCTCCCCAGCTGTATGT
This sequence comes from Schistocerca serialis cubense, assembly GCF_023864345.2. Taxonomy (NCBI): domain Eukaryota; kingdom Metazoa; phylum Arthropoda; class Insecta; order Orthoptera; family Acrididae; genus Schistocerca; species Schistocerca serialis. Next base: position 153,418,148 of record NC_064640.1, read on the forward strand.
GGTAAAAAGAAAATAATTGTATCCATCAGTGTGAGAGTCCAGTGCCCTATGTCTTCTAAAACGAAGGTGCCGATTCGTAAACATATTGTATAGAACGCACTTCACGCTTACGTTTAGAACCACAGAGTCACATTTATGTTAGGGTCGATATTTGAGTCATGTGAACAGTATGATGAAGGTCTCATCATTGGCGTTTTTTATACCACTGGTTTTTCACGCGTGCTCTATACGTGATTTCTTTGTACTGCTTCTTGAAAACAGTCCAGACATCCTCATTACTGGTTTCATTAATCAACAAATGCAGCTACACTGAGAGAATGCGAAGAAATCGAGTCATAAATATTTTGTTGCTGAATACATTCTACCCTGGGTACAGGCCTCTGACGCTAAATCTAGCTGTGCCCCTTTGCCATGCCATCTCGTTCACGGTCTGTAGTTGCCGGTACCCTAGAGTTTGCAGATATAGGTCAACAAGGACACATAGCAGGGCAATGAATTATTTATACTGCTGCGGCTAGACCCCCGAAGCTCTGCGCAGACCCTGACGTTTCCTCTGCAAGCAAGGCCACGAGCCAAGTAACTATAACACTACTTCATAGATTAGCTCTGTGTCTCTGCGAAATAACACAAACGTTACTGCTTGCTGAATGACGCAGTTTTTATCGATTAATCACAATTTTATGATAATAAAAGTTACAGATTCAACGAGAAAAGTCTATTTAGTGTTTTATTCTCTCCAAGGTATGTGCCTGAGAACTTGGACAGTCAATAATTTACTGGAATGGTATGCAAAAGAAGTGTTAACCAAATATTTGTTCAGCGGTCTCAGTTAAGTCGTTGTTCTATCTGCTGATTTATTTATTTAAGTTTGGTTTTACTGTTTATTTCAAACATCCGCAGTACTACTGATACAACATCTGGAATCTTGATAAAACAGGAAGTCGATGGTTAATAAATTAGGTGATAATTCTCTTTACATCACTACGCGATTCCTTGTTTAAAATTTTATGGTAGATATTAGTGATGTCGTTATTGACGGAATTTTGTAAAATTTGCCTCAGACATCAAAATCAATGCGGGATTAGTGTACCTGTAGTGCCATGAAAGTTTTTTTCTGCCTCTTACATTCGTAAGTAAATTATATGAATTTAGAGCTGAAACTTTTGTGCACTTAATTCACCTCGCACTTCTAAATAAATAACTAGCATCCACAAGCGAAAATGCAAAGCTTAATTGCACTAGAGGACCATGAATTAAGAAGCCTGTATAATGGTTCGGCTACGTTCGGAATGTAATGAATGATGACAGTTAGGAAAATCACTTATTATTCGCTATTAGGTTAATATTTACTTGTCAAAATATCCATATTTGCCGTTTAGCGTTCATAGCCTTCCGCTACTACCGTAGGACAATCGACCGCCCTAGCGGCCATTTATCCATCGTTCTCCCCTCGCCACGGTGATTGTACCATTATATGCCCTCGGAGGGTGGCCTAATGACCATTTTCCCTTAGGTACAAATGTCTCCATAGGGGGCAGGACTATCCAGTGACATGTAGCAACCGGACATAACGGCCGCAAGAGAAATTTTAATTTCTTTCCAAAATAATACAAGTAGAACAAGTCCCGCTACATCGTGGAAAAGAACGCAAGCAAATACACATACCAGTGCATCTTTCAACCAGGTGCCCTGTCCTCAGAGACTGGAACTGATGCCTGTAAATCGCAATCACATAAGCAATTAATACAATGAAACATACAAAGTGACAAAATCCACTGAGTCTGCTAAAAGGTACACACAGGTCAATGAAAAGAAAACATACAAAATAAGAAACATTAATACACTGTCCACCTTAGTATCACTTCACTTGGTAAAGAACGTAGGTTACAGATAAGACTCTTGAAAACCCTTTGTGATGTGCGAATAGTGGCCGCTCACACCATTCTGTCACACCCAGGTAGTTCTCCTTCAGTGATGGCCAGCTTCCAGCATGAGGGTGGCACATTGTCTTCCCCTACTAGGACCGATGCACCAGGTTGCACGTTCTGACTGGGAACCGTTCACTTGGTTCAATGACACAGGTAATGAGATGATCAGCGCTGCCAAGAGATATGGAATCCTCGCTGCAGTAGTTCACATCTTATGAGCAAGCTCATGTTGGCTGTACCCAGAACTGGCTGAGGGGTACTTGTGATTGCGGTACCAACCAGAAAATGATCTGAGATGAGGACTTTGGAACAGAAGGATCGCAAGATAGTGACGTGAGAGAGCAAGAGTTCAAGCAAGCCTCAATTTGGCAAGTCAATGTTGTCAGCTCTTCTAATGTTGGACATTGGATCCCCATCGTTCACCGCAGTTGGTATTTGAAGGACTTCATTCCTGTTTCCCATATTCCGCCAAATTGTGGTGACACCGGAGGAATAAAGTGCCGATGCCTTCTTCGTGCATAAAGTTTTTAACCTATCTCTGCTGATAATAACTGCTCATAGCAGCTTGTAACTCGCAGAGTACCCGATTATCTTCAACAGAGTTTGTCCCATTATCGGTGTACACTTCGTGGTCCCTACTCCGTCATGATACAAATCTGCTAAGGTCCCACAGGAATATTACAGAAGTCATGTTGCCAACTCCCTCCAAATGTACTACTCGTGTCGCCAAGCACGTAAATAGGTGAATTTAGCACTTTTCCCTTAATTTGGATCGCCGTGAGCTACATTTCGCATAGAAATGTCCCGTGTAATCATTCCGACAAATGAAGAAAAGCTGGTTGGTTGGTTGGTTGTTTTGGGGAAGGAGACCAGACAGCGAGGTCATCGGGCGCATCGGATTAGGGAAGAACGGGGAAGGAAGTCGGCCGTGCCCTTTGAAAGGAACCATCCCGGCATTTGCCTGGAGCGATTTTAGGGAAATCACGGAAAACCTAAATCAGGATGGCCGGACGCGGGATTGAACCGTCGTCCTCCCGAATGCGACTCCAGTGTCTAACCACTGCGTCACTTCTCTCGGTGAAGAAAGGCCTCGTAGCCTCTACACGTGGGCGTGGCCAGTCTCCCGTGAGCTGGCAAGTCAAGCACTGATGCAGAACACGCCGGATAGCATGTCATCCGTTAGGTATACAGTATTGAATCCTCAGAGATGCAAGCAAACGTCGATACCCATCGTGGGAAAGACGACGATGATCACCTTCCACTGTTAGTCTTGTGAGATGATACTGATGTCGCAGTATGAGTTGATGCTTTTCCTCTTCTGATAGATCAGCATTTCGTAGCCTCCAATCCGTAGTAACCTCACTGAGTTTGCTGTTATTGTTTACTAGTCTGTTGGTTGTCAAATAATGTCATGTCGTTGAGTTTGCTGTTATTGTCTACTAGCCTGTTGGTCGCCAACTGGTGGGTATCTGTTGCGTATGGGGCTTCTTGTGCTGTTCTGACAAACCTTAGCAAAGCGTCCTGCATTTCATTGTGAGACGATCCAGCAATTACTGTTGTTTCTTTCGCAGTCTTGCAGCTATTAGCGAAACTGAAACAGTATGCAATTACCCACTGCAACCATTACAGCTTCAGAGTCGACAGATGAGATCGTCTTGAACTGCTCTGCCGATATGACAGAGGACTAACCCTTTTTCCTCTGGTAACGTATGAGATGCAGGCCATGAAGTGACACCTTCTTTCAGTAAAGCTGGTCGTTCCCACAACAGGCTGTTTTCTTGCAGATCCACATGTGACACCCCTCCCGAGGTCAGATCAGCCGGGTTTTCCACTATATATACATGGTTCCATACCGCAGCTGCTGATTCCCTGGATCTCAGATGCATGATTCACCACAATTGTCTTCCACTGCGTGGTTGGAAATGCGAGCCATGCCTCTAGGATGGTTGAGTCAGTCCACAAGTAAGTTGCTTCGATATTTATACGCAGCGAGTGAACAACGTGCTGTCATAGTGGCGAAAGCAACAGAGCCCCACAGAGCTCCAAGCGATGTGACGGCAGCTTTTTCATTCGAGATGGTAGTGTTTTTGAGCGTAGTAGTTTGACCGACGTCATTCCATGCTATTTAGCTGATCGGCCTTATATACAACAACTGTAGGCCTTCTCTGAAAAGTCGCAGAATCCGTGCAGTTGAATGCTGACCAGCGTCCCTTCTGTAACGACTCTATGATCAGACGAATATTGTTTATCACGCGAATCTCGCTGTATAGTGTCTGTCGCAATTCAAATCTTGAGACAAGGGCTCATTCCGTGTTAACTGATATTGCCACAATCGTTGCAAGAAGATCTTTAATGTGATCAGAATGGCACCAATTAATCACAGAGGATGAAAATGGATATCGTGATGGAAAGAACAATGTGTTGATGACATTGACATTGTTCAAAGTTTATAACAGATCAGCAGCTGAATGCCATGGCAGAACTTAAGTTTTAATGTCCTCGTCATTAAGAAGCCGTTTCGAGTAGTTCCACACTGTTGCTGCACTGTTTCCGTAATGAGAAACCACCTTTCTTCAACAGCTTCGTAAGGTCTTGGTCTACCGTATAGCAGCCTGAGATACAATCGTCCAGAAATAAATCATTAGCAAGAATGTTTGCTGCCTTGATACGTTCATCCCCTTCGTGAACTAACTGTAACAGACGTCGTATCGCAAGAAGAGGTGCAGAAGCCATTCCGTACGTTACTGTATTTAACTGATATTTCTGCAGTTGTGCAGATCCATCACTCCTACAACTTGCTCGTAAGTGCGGTTTTCATCCGTTAACAGAAATTGTCGATACGTCTTCTCTATGTCAGCTGTGAAGGCAATGCGATGCATGCGGAATCGGAATATTATGGAGCACAAATTCTGTTGAATGCTTGTTCTTACCATTAACAAACTAATCAGCGACAAATTATTGCTCGGTTTGGCTGAACAGTGAAAAACTACACTTGTTTTGTGGTGTAATGAGATACTACAAGAGAAGAGTTTGCGACAGATGGTACCAGAAGTATCGTGGATGTCCGTCACCAGCAGGAACATGGCTGCGCGCAAACCTATCACGCTTGCCTTCGAGAATCACGCCCCCTGGAGCGGCAGCGCCACAGGGAACAAAGGCGAGCGCTTAAGTAACCGTGTACGAGCAGAAGTTGTCTATTGCAAGTTCTCAGTTCGAGTCTTGCTATGGAGTTTCTGCAGAAAGTTCGTCGTGTCTCCAAGTCTTCAATTCTCCAAGTCATCAAGTGAGATAGAAACACTTGCCGATAGATAGACAGTAGCACTTCACTAGAAACAGTACGGTGAATAGACAGGGACTGTCTGCCTATAGATTTACGTGAGTACTGCGTTTGAAAGCCAGCGTCGATTCTTACAAAGCACGACACGACCAGCCACCGTGAGGAACTAGTGTACTCTACCGTTTGAAATCGCACTGATTTTACCCAACGTACTTCCGTCTTTTGAAACCATACATGGTCAGCCCTCATGGAGATAGCCCTTGACTTCTGAATACACGGACAAAATCCTGGTCCTAGCAATACGTCGATCTTTCCAGGCGACCAAAACTCTGAATCATCGAGTTGTATATTTGGCAATTTCCACGTACTGGGATCAATTATTTGTTCAGGCAAGATGTCCGTTACCTTCGGCAGCCATTTTTGAAGTCTAAGGCATCATACACATGCTTCCGATAAGAAGCATGAGTGTGACTGACAATCTGAAAGGGCACAGCAAATCTGCCATTTCCATTGCTCTCTTGCCAGTTTATTCTCGCTGTCGCAAGATGCACGTGTCCGCCTGAGCTGATCTTTTGTGAACAATAACTCGACGTACTTGACAGATGTTTGCCACTGTGTTCGTGTTGCATATCACTTGTACACTCGTCCCCTGTAGCATCTTGCGTGCGTTGTGATTCTGCGTGTAGTAACGTGTGCTGTCGTTGACCACCAGTACGACTCCTAATGGGGTCACAGTTACAAGCCCTGTGATCATTCTTCAGACATTTGTAGAACAAGTTGTCGTGCATCAGAATGCCTCTACCTTGGCTACATGTGGCTTGTTTGAATTTCCTGCACTTGTGCAATACGTGAGGCTGATTGCACATGACACATGCAGCACCTGTAGCCACTTAAGTCTGTTTTGAATACTTAAACTGTCATTCTGTTGCTTACTGCCAGACGTGACGTGGTTGTCCTGTAACCTTGATGATTTCTAAAGAGTTACACATGTTTTCGAGAACAGCATTACTGCTTTGGATGTTGGGAAGCTGTTAGAACCCAACTGGCTTCACACTCTGATGTGACAGACCGTTTCACTCTTTCTATAAGGAGCTCTGATATAATTACAGTATGTGATCAAAAGTACATCCCCAAAAACATACGTTTTAGTTGTGCTGCGATCTACTACCCTGTAGTCCATATCGGCGCTATCAGTAGTCATTAGACAACGTCAGAGAGTAGAATGGGGCGCTCCGCGGAACTCACGGACTTCGAATGTAGTCAGGTGATTGGGTGTCACTTGCGTTATACGTCTGTATGCGAGATTTCCACACTCCTAAACGTCCCTAGGTCCACTGTTTCCGATGTGATAGTGAAGTGGAAACGTGAAGGGACACATACAACATAAAAGCGTACAGGCGGACCTCGTCCTTAAAGTTAACAGTGGTCACTGGAAGACGAGTAATTACATTGCGTGCTGTACTTCTCACTGAAATCAGCAAATGATTGTACTTAACAATAAACTCTAGTTGCTCATTACTTACGAGACTCACAGACGCGTCGCAAAAATGTCAGAATTGCATTACGTAAACGTTACATTATGGCAGTTTTACGTTGAGCTGCTTGATGCAATGTTTCAGCGCACTCATAGGAAACACAGCATCTAACGAAACCTTGTCAGCTGCGTGGGCGTGACACATCTGAATCACTCTTGTCTTTTTCTAAGCCTGGAAGACCATATTTTTGAAGGTTTCTCTGTCCTTGGCATGACTCTCTACATCTTCAAACAGTTGGAGCTGTGACTCTGCGCCGTCATATGTGTCCGCGATATTTGGCAACCGTCCTATCCTGACAGTAGTATTCCAAATGTCCGATTCTCAAGTTACGTCTAGACAGTTTGTGAACTTTAAGAACAGCATGAGGCTTGCTTTCGCCACCAAGTTTGTGGTTACTAGTATCTTTCTTAAGACTTCGCACATCATGAAAAGCCAGCGGTGGCAGGCAACAGCGGAAGCTGTTGTTACAATGCGTGGGAATTAAGGGAAGCAGGACAGCCAGATCAGCTATTTAGCTTTCAGATGCGTCGTGTCGATACCTATGGATTCGCCTCCGTGATGATCCGTTGAATCTCGTCGCTGCCGTTCCGTCGATGGGTGGCTGCCGTTGCACACTACTCCGACGAATCCATCATAGTATGGATCAAAATGATAGTGTCAGCAGACGAAAATGTAAAGCGTAAATATTGTTGATGATCATGGATTTAGGACCGAGCGAGGTGGCGTAATGGCTACCACACTGGACTCGCATTCGGGAGGGCGACAGCTGAAACCCTCATCCGGCCACCCTGAATTAGGTTTTCCGTGATTTTACTAAATCACTTCAGGCAAATGCTGGGATGGTGCCTTTGAAAGAGCACGACCGACTTCCTTCCCCATCCTTACTACTCCGACGAGGCCGATGACCTCGCTGTTTGGTCCCTTCCCCCCAAATCATCCAGTCAACCATGAATTTAGGAAGACTATATAATAGTTCGTATGATCCGTTCGGATTGTAATGAGTAACGAGAGTTGCGATAACGACTTATTATTCACAATTAGGTTGATATTACAAGGCCAAATATACATATTTTCCGTTTAGCGTACATGGGATACGGTCACGAGTGTAGGACTGTGGACTAGCAGAGAGTCCGTTGAACCACAGAATTGTTTGAATGTAAACTTGTTTACCCAGTGGCACAGCCACAAACATTAGTCGTCGTTAAAGGCCATCAATATAACTGCACATTTTCAGTTTGTAGCAATTAATCTGAACTTATTTATTTGAAATAGGTATCGAACAAGGAAAACAATTACGGGCGCCAAATGTCTTAGGTGATTTAAACACTTTTCATATAAGTCATTAGCAGTCGATCGCGGATCAGACGGCTCTTTGAGTTTTTGATTAATTAAGGCGCCTTACTAAAATTTTTCGAACCCTTTGTTTTTAATAGTGTTGTCGAGACTATTGTGAAAGCTATTTTACATTCACTTCCTGTTCACTGAGTGATGAAACCCACTTGAAATTAATATCTTTGTTAGTGTTTTTCTTACACCTAGTAGCCGTAGTGACTTTGCTCAGAAACTCACTGACCGATAAATACTCTTTGAAGTATTCCCTATTATCTTTCGTTAGTTTATATTTTAAGCTTGTCATTATTTTCTGCTATAACATTTGTGTCATAATAAAAATGTCGCGTGCTTAGGGCGTCCCGTCGGGTAGAGCGTTCGCCAGGTACAAGTCTTTAGACTTGACGCCACTTCGGCGACTTGCGCGTCGATAGGGATGAAATGATGATGATTAGGACAACACAACACCCAGTCCCTGAGTGGACAAAATCTCCGACCCAGCCGGGAATCGAACCAAGGCCCTTCGGATTGACATTCTGTCGCGCTTACCACTTTTTTTTATTATTCTCTTCATTTTGTTCGGTATTCTTCGTTCAGTTTGGTCGAGGCGGACGTCACATGACATCCTGTCAAGTTGATCGTTGATTCCTTTACTCAGTTTTTTTATTACAGAGGGCCATCGGCTCTCCGACCAAGCACGCTCAGCTACCGTTCCAGCGACCACTCAGCTACCGGGGGCGGACTGTGTCATAATGATTAATTTGGATATATTTGTAGGTGAGACAACCAGACAGAGATATGTAAGATCTGTAATTTGGTTTTTCACTCATGTGATTGTAGTCAGAATAATAAAGCACATCACGAGGCATTACCCTGGACCTTTAGGCTTACGGCGACTTAAGAGAATATTGCTGTAAGGGAGGGAGAACTGTATGCCTCAGTCAGCTTAATGATTTAATCTGACCAGATTTACTTCAGCTGTAAACTGATTACGACTAACATATGATACGCGAGAAAATACAAAAGTCTGTGTAGTTCTGGTAAGGAACCAGTGCCACGTAGTATCGGCAACTAGATGCATGTAAACTCAGCTTTTGTGGAAATTAAGATTCCGTAAGACTACATCAGGGTCATGTATGGAAGAGGAGTGGCAAACAACACGTAGCTTTGGATGTTATTTTATGCAAGTTAGATCTCATGAACTCCACGGCAGTTAATGATTGTTGGTGAATAACGCTAGCAGGGACAAACACTTTTAAATGCTTTATTTCAATGCCATATCCGGTTCTGGTTTGTCATGCCCATCTCTAGATAAATAATATCTCCCATTACATTTATGTCTTGGTCAGCAGTTCGTCATCTGCTCCTGCACTGCACAAAATGTTTGAATATGTAGAGCCACTTTATCTGTCATTTCGTTAGTAAAAACATGATAAAGTTCCCACATATAATTCGATATGAGGTGAGACAGTGTTCCAGGTGCAAGCACCATATATGCTGTAAATAAATCACTTTGACGCAATTCGTAATCTCAGTCTGAACTTCACACATGCGCTTTACACCCGATGTTTATGTTCACTATGCAAAGAGCGTCTGTTTAGCAAAAATATAAGGAAAACATTAATTTCCTACTGAGGGAGAAGACCAATGCTAAGCAGGTAAGATGTGCGGGACGTGCAACATGTAAATAATAGGAAAATACATGTACTTCAGAAGTGAAGTTAGTATTGCTGGACTACAGGACAAGTAATTTTCAGCAAAGATTTTTTTCTTTCAACAACTGTCAGCGAAAGCGTTAACAAAATATTATATTCGCCAACATAACTTTGTATTTGGTGGAAGTTTCGCATTTTCATGATCTGTCATACGTTATAATACGTGATGACCATGTGGACAAAGATTTTATCGTCACTACATGGAAGACTCGCATTTGTGCTTGTGTTGCAACAGTTAAATACATTTCTCAATAGAAGAGGAGGGAGCACACTAGCAAAACTGCTGGCAGGCGTGTTGGTAGAGTCATCATATAACCTTTCAAAATTATTATGATAACTGGATGAAATGTGCAGAGCCTTTTAGAATAGAGAAACTATACATATTGACAGTCTTGAAGGAAATTGCAGTGCAAGAGGCCTAAAAGCATCCTGTAGTTTCCAGATAAACATCTTTATGGGATATACTTGTGGGATTCGCCTTCTCCCCACCAACGTGTTGACTTGGTGAAATACCGTGTAGGACGAGCAACACCCCACAGATTCCGTCTGGTGTGAAAATCCTGTTATCGAAGACGAATACATAGCAAACATGGAAGGTTGCGTCAGAAATCTCCGTCTAACGGCTAAATGAACAAAATAGCAAATTTGCAAATGGAACTAGCAAAAAACTATTTCCTGAGGAAGCTGTAGATGTTGTACTCACAGAGAGTCCTACAATGCCCCTGCTACATTGGAGGACCACCGCTGCATACTAAACTGTCTGCTGAGAGCCATTCTCCTTGACACAATGGCTAGGACTACGGGCAAGACCCATATTTCGCTGCATGAGCATGAAATACAAAAACATGAGAGTGGAGATCCTCAAGCACCATATCTAAAGCGGTTAAGGAACATAAAAGAACTCTGACACTCGTTGGAAACCTTAAAATTCTCTTAGCACCTACTATTGAGAATTGCATCTTTTCATGGAAGAGAGAGACAACAATGTTTAATTTGACAAGGACCTGAATATGGTCCACACTGACAATCTAAGTCATTTCGAGTACCAGTCATGTTCCATTTTAGAGTAATTCGCCCTTATTTCTGTATATGTATTGGTGCCCAATCTACATCACTTACCTTCTGAGTACAAGTAACGAGCTTATCGCACGTTGGCTGCTGACATTCATACCTTCTAAGTTAGTTGCCTGTTAAAAGAACCCTTCATGAGCTGTCACTCCGTAGTGAGTCAGAATCATGACCTGTCAGAGAATTCGTCAGACTGAACGAGGATCGTGCAGTGAGAGAGACCTTCAGCGAAACCTAACACGACAGGTGAAACCCATCCGTCGCGGCTGATGTGTGTCTTGGGCAATTGCCTGCTGAGCAGACGTTGTCCGACCAGCCATCGACCGACATCTGCCACCGCGTCACCGGAGGGTACTAACATTGCATTGGCTTCTTCTTGATAGAATGTTCAATATTTTCGTCTTGGAGTTTAAACAAATTTCAATGTGTAATGACTAATTTCGTATACCTTAATTAATTAACAACAAATTACCACAGATCCGAATTCCTTCCCTGACATCTCATGATATTAACTATTCAGTGAAGAACTAGGGCCTAGCAGATCAAACAAGATTATGGTCCTAATCCTAGGTTCCTTCTATTTCATACTCCGCTGTTAGTACAATGGTTAGAATGTCCTTAGTGATAACTGCTAGGCCTGAGAGTGAGCACTCCAGCATCTGCGGAGAATGGAAAACATCCCCATGTCAAGTGACCCTGATGCTGTCCAACTTTTCCTGGCCGTCGGTGAGACATGTGACGAAAAAGTGGGCTACACACACGATATTACTGTGATGGACAGCAGTCAGACCTTGGATCCCCGATGCACGGTACAGATCATTGTTTTGATCGTGTAGTTACTGCCTTTTCAGCTGCCACCCTGTTAAGTGTGTGCTCGTCTCGGTGAAAACCGCCATCGGCTAATTTAATCGACTTGAGCAGCAGCTTGTTGATAAAATCAGTTTTTTCATGCTATCGCTGACTCCATCAAGGAGGAGAAAGAATGCAGTAAATTACAAGCCAATAAAGTGCCCGACAACAGCTGAAGAGCAGCTACACCATCCGAAATGACTTACATCTTATGGGGTGGAGGAGTCCCAGTCTGACACTTGTGTCTTTGCTCACCACATGTCGTAGCGCACAGGATATTGTATGGCCGAAGCAATATCTCATTTGAGCACTGTGAACATGAAAAACATTGGCCTGAACTGACATGACGCATTGCACTGTGCATTCTGGTGGAAGGTAGGTATTTTCGCAGTGTTAGGAGACTTAATATGTAATACAATTCAGCTCCTGATACGTATGTTGTCGTCAGTCACTGGTTAGCGATATAGGAATAAACTATTCAATCATATGCGTCTGTGTGGGTGTACACAACACCCAATAGATGGCTTGGACCTTCGACAAGACAGTGCCTTTGTCCCTTGCTTCCGAATTGTGTCATAATGACTTGAACAACACACCATGGCTATTACTATGATACAGGCAGGCAAAGTGACCTCAGTCCTACGCAGGGTGCCATCGATCCACTAGAGAGAAAAATGCGCTTCTTGAATTCATGTCTTACACACCTCACTACGTAATGCAGTTTGAGCGGTAATGATTAATTACATCTCTCCGATGCTTTCAGTTTCACGTGGACTGTAAATCATAGAGTTTCATCGTCGTCAACTGGGAAGAATGGGTTGCTACATACTACTGTGCAGCTACTACTAAATCAATTACTTGTGGATATTACACATGGGAGTACGGAAACACTAAGATTAGTTTGCTTTTATCGGATTATGTAGGAAATATGAAGAAAATAAATCAACTATTGCAGATTTCCGGAGTTTTAAAGTGATAGCTGTGGTACACCTTTTGAGCACCTTATAACGAAAGGTACACAGGGGTTAAATATGTATGATTACAGGTGGCAGGATGAACAAGGCTTCTGGTCAGGTGAATACAGGGTTATAAATACAAAATCAAATAAGGTGATGCAGGAGTGGGTTTAATAATGAAAAAAAAATAGGATTGCGGGTAAGCTGCTGCAAACAGCATGTTCATGAACCGTGGACCTTGCCGTTAATGGAGAGGCTTGCGTGCCTCATTCACACAGATGGCCGTACCGTAGGTGCAACCACGGATGGATCTCTGTTGAGAAGCCAGACAAACATGTGGATCCTGAAGATGGGCAGCAGCCTTTTCAGCAGTTGCAGGGGCCACAGTCTGGATGATTGACTGATCTGGCCTTGTAACACTAACCAAAACGGCCTTGCTGTGCTGGTACTGCGAACGGCTGAAAGCAAGGCGAAACTACAGCCGTAATTTATCCCGAGGAAACGCAGCTTTACTGTATGGTTAAATTATGATGGCGTCCTCTTGGGTAAAATATTCCGGAGGTAAAATAGTCCCCCATTCGGATCTCCGGGCGGGGACTACTCAGGAGGAAGTCGTTATCAGGAGAAAGGAAACTGGCGTTCTACGGATCGGAGCGTGGAAAGTCAGATCCCTTAATCGGGCAGGTAGGTTAGAAAACTCAAAAAGGGAAATGGATAGGTTGAAGTTAGATATAGTGGGAATTAGTGAAATTCGGTGGCAGGAGGAACAAGACTTTTGGTCAGGTGAATACAGGGTTACAAATACAAAATCAAATAGAGGTAATGCAGGAGTAGGTTTAATAATGAATAAAAAAACAGGATTGCGGGTAAGTTACTACAAACAGCATAGTGAACGCATTATTGTGGCCAAGATAGACACGAAGCCCAAGCCTACTACAGCAGTACAAGTTTATAAGCCAACTAGCTCTGCAGATGATGAAGAAATTGATGAAATGTATGACAAGATAAAAGAAATTATTCAGGTAGTGAAGGGAGACGAAAATTTAATAGTCATGGGTGACTGGAATTAGAGAGTAGGAGAAGAGAGAGAAGTAAACATAATAGGTGAATATGGATTGGGGGTAAGAAATGAAAGAGGAAGCCGTCTGGTAGAATTTTGCACAGAGCATAACTTAATCGTAGCTAACACTTGGTTCAAGAATCATAAAAGAAGGTTGTACAGATGGAAGAATCCTGGAGATACTAAAAGGTATCACATATATTATATAGTGGTAAGACAGAGATTTAGGAACCAGGTTTTAAATTGTAAGACATTTCCAGGGGCAGATGTAGACTCTGACCACAATCTATTGGTTATGAACTGTAGATTAAATCTGAAGAAACGGCAAAAAGGCGGGAATTTAAAGAGATGGGACCTGAACAAACTTACTATACCAAAGGTTGTACAGAGTTTCAGGGAGAGTATAAGGGAACAATTGTAGTAGAAGAAGAATGGGTAGTTCTGAGGGATGAAATAGTGAAGGCAGCAGAGGATCAAGTAGGTAAAAATACGAGGGCTAGTAGAAATCCTTGGGTAACAGGAGCAATATTGAATTTAATTGATGAAAGGAGAAAATATAAAAATGCAGTAAATGAAGCAGGCAAAAAGGAATACAAACGTCTCAAAAATGATATCGATAGGAAGTGCAAAATGGCTAAGCAGGGATGGCTAGAGGACAAATGTAAGGATGTAGAGGCCTATCTCACTAGGGGTAAGATAGATACTGCCTACAAGAAAATTAAAGAGACCTTTGGAGAGAAGAGAACCACTTGTATGAATATCAAGAGCTCAGATGGCAACCCAGCTCTAAGCAAAGAAGGGAAGGCAGAAAGGTGGAAGGAGTATATAGAGGGTTTATACAAGGGTGATGTACTTGAGGACAATATTGTGGAAATGGAAGAGGATGTAGATGAAGACGAAATGGGAGATAAGATACTGCGTGAAGAGTTTGACAGAGCACTGAAAGACCTGAGTCGAAACAAGGCCCCGGGAGTAGACAACATTCCATTAGAACTACTGATGGCCTTGGGAGAGCGAGTCCTGACAAAACTCTACCATCTGGTGAGCAAGATGTATGAGACAGGCGAGATACACTCAGACTTCAAGAAGAATATAATAATTCCAATCCCAAAGAAAGCGGGTGTTGACAGATGTGAAAATTACCGAACAATCAGTTTAATAAGTCACAGCTGCAAAATACTAACACGAATTCCTAACAGAAGAACGGAAAAACTGGTAGAAGCCGACCTCTGGGAAGATCAGTTTGGATTCCGTAGAAATGTTGGAACACTTGAGTCAATACTGACCTTACGACTAATCTTAGAAGAAAGATTAAGGAAAGGCAAACCTACGTTTCTAGCATTTGTAGACTTACAGAAAGCATTTGACTTTGTTGACTGGAATACTCTCCTTCAAATTCTAAAGGTGGCAGGGGTAAAATATAGGGAGCGAAAGGCTATTTACAATTTGTACAGAAACCAGATGGTGGTTATAAGAGTCGAGGGGCATGAAACGGAAGCAGTGGTTGGGAGGGGAGTGAGACAGGGTTGTATTCTCGATGTTATTCAGTATGTATATTGAGAAAGCAGTGAAGGAAACAAAAGAAAAATTCGGAGTAGGTATCAAAATCCATGGAGAAGAAATAAAAACTTTGAGCTTCGCCGATGACATTGTAATTCTGTCAGAGACAGCGAAGGACTTGTAAGAGCAGTTGAATGGAATTGACAGTGTCTTGAAGGGAGGATATAAGGTGAACATCAACAAAAGCAAAACGAGGATAATGGAATGTAGTCGAATTAAGTCGGGTGATGCTGAGGGAATTAGATTAGGAAATGAGACACTTAAAGTAGTAAAGGAGTTTCGCTATTTGGGGAGCAAAATAACTGATGATGGTCGACGTAGTGAGGATACAAAGTGTAGACTGGTAATGGCAAGGAAAGCGTCTCTGAAGAAGAGAAATTTGTTAACGTCGAGTATAGATTGAAGTGTCAGGAAGTCGTTTCTGAAAGTATTTGTATGGAGTGTACCCATGTATGGAAGTGAAACGTGAACGATAAATAGTGTGGACAAGAAGAGAATAGAAGTTTTCGAAATGTGGTGCTACAGAAGAATGCTGAAGATTAGATGAGTAGATCACATAACTAATGAGGAGGTATTGAATATAATTGGAGAGAAGAGGAGTTTGTGGCACAACTTGACAACAAGAAGGGACCCCTTGGTAGGACATGTTCTGAGGCATCAAGGGATCACAAATTTAGCATTGGAGGGCAGCGTGGAGGGTAAAAATCGTAGATGGAGGCCAAGAGATGAATACACTTAGCAGATTCAGAAGGATGTAGGTTGCAGTTAGTACTGTGAGATGAAGAAGCTTGCGCAAGATAGAATAGCATGGAGAGTTGAATCAAACCAGTCTCAGGACTCAAAACCACAACAGCAACAACAACAGGTTTGTATCCGAAGTACTGATGCAGGCAGTTTTGGTGTGAATCAGAAACCGAAAGCGTATACTGTGATGAATTAATAGAGAATATTTCCATGTAAATTATGTCTGTCTACAAATCTTCACAGGATAACTATCATTAGTTTATAATAATTACAGACTCGTTGTAGATGTTCTTATCGAACGAATAGTAGCTTTTAATTGTTTGGGGAGATTTCATTGTCGATACCTGTAAGTGAAAAATATCTATAACTGTTAGCAACTGCCAGAATCTTGTTTCAGTAGTTAGCTCTGTAGTTTGTGAAAGGCAAAATAGAAAGATCTTGACTGATTACCTTATGACAGGTAACAGACAAAGCTATAAAATTAGTTAACACCATATCGCTAATTAAAGGTCAGAACATAATATCAAAATAGTTAAAAACTAACAATATAACGCCATTTAGCACTTACACATATTTATACTAGTCAGCTGGATTTCATTAAGAAATTTAAAAACAACAAAAGTTTACCATAACCAAGAAAGGTGTAACGGGTGAGGTACCTAAGAAACAGGAGGCTGATGCCAAATTCAGTACATTAATTACGAACATTGTGGTAATATTTTAAGGTAAGACACCTTACAGTGTTTTCTGGATAACCCACTAAACCATCAAACGTCCATGGATAAGTAAAGGGAACTTTTTTTTTGTAAAAATGTGGAAAAGTAAGTTATACAGTGAGAATGACCTAGGGGCAGTATGACACCGGTTCCCGTTAGATGACCGATGTTAAGCGCTGTCGGTCTTGGCTAGCACCTTAATGGGCGACCGTCAGGTCTACTGAGGCTGTTGGCAACTGGAATGCACTTAGTCCTTGCGAGCAAGTTAAGGAACTACTTGACTGGGAAGTAGCGACTCCTGTCTCGGAAACTGACAATGGCCGGGAGAGCGGTGTACTGACCACACGGCCCTCCGCATCTGCATCCATTGACGCCTATAGACTGACAATGACACGGTGGTCGGTCAGTAGCGGTGGGTTTTCTGAGACCTGTTCAGACGGAGAGAGAGAGAATTTATATAGTAGCTATAACGAGATGCAGTCAGCATACACAAAACTGTAAAGAATTCAGAGAAATTATACAGAGGCAAACAGCCAGTGGACAATAATCGTAATTTAATATAATGACTACATAGTAACTGATAATTCACAAGTTGCAAGTAGCTTCAATAAACATAAATAGGGCAAAATAGTTACATTGAAGAATGAAGGTAATATATTCAGAATGATACACCATAAAAAGTTTAAAAGCTGAATGTGGCAGAACTAAATGTACACAGTCCATTACTAAACATTTTTATAAGAAGAGTAAATGTGAAGATGTAAAATTATGTTTCTGTGTATATACTGGGATGTTTCTTATAATACTACAGAGTGTAATCTTTTGAACAGAAACATAACTTACAAATAGATGTACTAACTTTCTTACTGCGTAATAGTTAGTGTTCCTGAAGTGTTGATCAAATGAGATCAGTTTACACAGTCACCAAAACGTTTCAACCTTAAATACCCAACAACTGCCAGTCTGTGATTTAAGGATATTTTCAATGTGTTTAAATGTATAGACTGTGATACTCTCTTCAAAGAGCTTAAACTTTGTCGCAGTGATAATTTTATAAACACAAAGGCTGTGTTCATATATAATAAAAGGAGAAGAAAAGTGATACTGAACTATTCAATTGATGCTAGAAGGGAAGAAAATATTATTAATGGTGAAAATCGCGAATAGATTACTACAGGGGTCAATTGTAAGTTCATTCTTATTCCATACATTACTAATTTTGCATTTAACACACATTAATTAGGGTTACCACCTCTAATAAATGACACAGCCCTTATATGTGGTACAATAGGGCGATATCAAAAGAAGAAATAGACAGTAATGTTGAATTATTATGAAGTGAATCCCTGAAAATTAACGTTAACTAAACATAAGTCGAAAATGTCATATTCTGGTCTATGCAAACCAATTAAATAACACCAGCAACAGATTTAAGAAATGGATAGTTGTCAATGAGTATGGCATATCGTTCTGTATTTCAGATCTTTGTGTATGAGCTTGTTGGAATAAATGACAGTCTGTCTTTCAACTGGTATGTGTTCTGGCTACAAGTTGCCAGTCCTTAAAACAGCACTGTGTATTTGAGCAAGTGCTCTTCACATGGTGCACCAGTGAGCTTCAGAACAATAAAACTGTTACACAATACTGAACAAAGTAAACCCTAAGAATGAGTACTTATTTGCAACTAGTCGCTTTTGAAATTTGATGCGATTGACTTTACCATTAACTACTTTTCAAACTACAGCAGGCACATCGTCAGATGGGGGTGTTACATACTCATTATTATCAGTACCTTGTGCCGCAACATTTTAGCGTCGTGTTGCTGGAGAGAGTAACGCAAATTGAGGTATAAGATGCTGAAGTGTTTACGAAACGAAAAGGTCCACTAGACGATTTACATCGTTGGGAAATAGGAAAAAACGCGACATGTCAAACCACACTACAAACATTGAGTCAGATACTGTAGAGTTCTTGTCTTGTTTGGGGCAGCTTGATGTACCCACTGTGAGTAATGGATTTTGCAGAGCAACCGATATCTAAAGTGCACTACATGTACATACCATCGCAATGTTCGGTTGGTATTGGCTTGAAATGGATCTGCATTCGTCTTCTGTCACTGTTGATTACGACATTTTCACGACCACTGTACTTACGCCATGTTAAACAGCTGTGAGTGGTACGTCGTTCGCTGTAGACACGTTGGATAGTTCATGCTGATGCACCAAGAACCAAGGTATTGGGCAACTTCACTCACCAAGTGGTCGTGGGTACATTCAAATGCGAGAGCTTCTTTCTCTCATTCTGTAACGTATCCACTCACTGCGCTGTATCCATACAACCTACTGGCACATGCATACCGTTTTACAGCCGCGACGTACATCGGCGGTGGTCCCTACCAGGAAGTTTCACAACAGCCCACATTCCGCTGCGGGGTGAAAATCTCATCCCCCAGGCTCTGGCTAAGCCATATCTCCACAATATACTTTCTTCCAGGAGTGCTAATTCTGCATTTTCGCAGGAGAGCTTCTGTGAAGTTTGGAAGGTAGGAGACGAGATACTTGCGGAAGTAAAGCTGTGAGGACGGGTCGTGACTCGTGCTTGGGTAGCTAAGTCGGCAGAGCACTTCCTCATGAAAGGCAGAGGTCAAGAGTTCGAGTCTCAGTCCGGCACACAGTTTTAATCTTCCAGGAAGTTTCACATCAGCACACATTCCGCTGCAGAGCGAAAATCTCGTTCAGGTCCGTTATTGGGCCTTTGTCAGCAATCTTCTTTCCGCTGCTCTACTCACCTACATTTCATACAGTCTCAGGAGAGCTCATTCACTGCAAACATGCTTTCTTCAGCATGGCTTTCACACAAGAGATTGTTATCGGCGTCCCTGCAGCGTATGTGGTTGCCTCAGCGTAACTCCAGGCGGCTTGCTTGGCTCTGCATCAGCGAATGAGTATGTAAGCTTGGTGCCTCACCGGGAGAGCAATGACTGGCCAAATACACAGAAGCCCAGCACCGGACCTAGGATCCTGGGAGTCTCCTAGAGTTCTGGACGAAGACACATTAGACGTCGTCTTCGCTTGGTGGTACCAGTTTAAGACCTAGAACCATCACCTCTAGGAGGAACCTATAGAGCAGTGGCTAGCTGATGACGCTGCTTGGAGAGGGTGAAGCTGCTTAGCACACATTGGATTGAGGTCTGGCGTGGAGATTGTCATGATGTCAGATTTAATCAGAAGTCCAAGATCTAGTCGAAATACAAGTGTTGCTGAAGGCTTGGCGGCGAGCATTTAGAGCAGCTCTGATCAGCTTAGCTGTGAACGGAAACCCACCTCCTGTCTCATAGATGGCTATGGGATGTGTTGTATCACCATGTGTGGATATATAGCTCACTGCTACGACCACAGACTGCCTTACTGCAGAATGATACGCCAGCACTTTTCTGATGTTCAGGAAAAGGAATGCGTTGACGAATCTCCTGCACGCCCTTCTACTGATTGCGAAGTCCCGTTGCCGGAGCACAGGGCTACTTTCTGTGGTGTCACCGCCAGACACCACACTTGCTAGGTGGTAGCTTTAAATCGGCCGCGGTCCGTTAGTACATGTCGGACCCGCGTGTCGCCACTGTCAGGGATCGCAGACCGAGCGCCACCACAAGGCAGGTCTCGAGATACGGACTAGCACTCGCCCCAGTTGTACGGACGACGTAGCTAGCGACTACACTGACGAAGCCTCACTCCTTTGCCGAGCAGATAGTTAGAATAGCCTTCAGCTAAGTCCATGGCTACGACCTAGCAAGGCGCCATTAGCCTTACATAGCTTGTATCTAAAGAGTTTCACTTGTATCGTCAAGAGCGATGTATACAACAAGGATGGATTAAAGTTAAGTATTCCAGAAGCTACGTACTTTTCTTTATAGCATTCATTACGTATCCTGTTACAGACCTATCTCTTGCCTGCGTGAACTAAACGCGTGCCTTTCGGCTACTTCCGTGGCGTGGTTGTCTTGCTACGCCACAACACTTTCCATTCTCTAGAAAGCATAACCCATTACATACCGAACTTGATGCGCTAGGCTTAGACTAAAATAAACGTTAGGACTAACAGCAGACTTCGAAAACTGCAATGAAAAAATAAATAAGGAGTTTATATGGAATTTATAATGATTGCACATCATACAGCTATGGAGAACCTGCAGTAGTGTCCAGACTAAATATAAGCCAGTAAATAACTGCCACCCACTTTGCCAGTTACGAACATATTAGACACAACAGTGAATTTCTGAGTAAATGGGAATCTTCATTCAGATTCGTGAAGAGCCACAAGATATCCTTAATAGCCACACTTCAAAGGCTGATGGGATGTTCCTAAGCGACTGTTAAATATGGTTTGCGTGTGATTCAGTATAATTCTGTAATTACATATGAGTAAGGCAAAAGTAAGTCTGATATTAAATAATTACAATATTCTCATATTTCAGTATCTTATATAGTGCATGTCTGTTACTAATTTCCGTATGTGTATATTTAAGCAAATAAATGCAAAAAGTTGTGACTAGTTGTAGTCTAATTTACCCAATTCATATTTTAAGTCATGATATTTTGGTGAGGGTGCAAATCATCGTTTACGAGAAAAACTGACAAAGTAAATAAAGTATCAATGAGGCTAGGGTGGGGCTTAGTTTAAGCGTTTCTCGTAATTCATCAGTGTTCTAAATAACATGCTGTTGTAACCGAATGTTACAGTTGTAGTTTTCACTTCCAAGGGTTTAGAGCCAAAAGTAAGTTGGTTGAAATAGAGTTATCATTTTAGGTTAATCATAGTTGGACTTAATTTGTGGCATGTAGGGCTGCTGTAAAATCCATAAAGCATTACAGTTAAGAACACAATAATATGAAAGAAACATTGAAAACATTTGCGTTAAGCTGCAATCTTCATTCGGCATAGTTCCTATGGCTTCTCAGTTATGATTCCTAATATTCTACAATGTGTTAACAAGAAAAGAATCATGACTACGTGAAACAGTTTTGTCAATTGGAAGGCGCTCTCTTCTTACTTCCCGTGGTAGAGTGAAAACAAAATTTAGGCCGCCAATCCCACGAAGATCGTCGATCATTATGTCATATGATCTTTGGCAATTTGCTCGTTAACGAAAATTGGTTCCCGCCCATTGTTAACTACTAGAGAATACGTTTTCTACATGTGTGGAAACTACGAATCCGGTTTCCCAAGATTTGCTTCTGTACGTTGCATACTGTTGATGTTGGTGACGCATGCTAACACGTGCAGCATAAGATCATCTTTTTACTTAATTTTCTAATGTTGATATCTGTTGCGCTTCAGCACCTTACCCGCTTGAAAATGACTGAGAAATCGAAGTTCCCATTGTATGTATAGCAATAAGTAGCGCAGTTCACGGTGAAAATTTTGTTATTAAATAATTGGACGAGACTGCAAACGGAAGGCAACCGCAGTTGTGCAAAGTAAAGCATTTTATCGACAACTGCTTTAAATTTATAAATCAGCTTTTGAAGTTAACAATAACAGTATATGAAGCACAGCAGACGAAAATGTTTGCTTTTGTCGTTATAGTCAATTACATTTGGCTAACAATACGAAGTGTCAAAGCAAGTATCTTAACTCTGGTAAACTTTTGCCATATTTCTGTTTAACAAACTGCTAATGGCCAACTTACAGACATACAAAACAACAAATTAGGCATGCAAATGTTGTACACTTACTCGCTAAGCAAAACTACAACAGAAGTCGTGCTAATGGTCTTGAAAATAAGGAACTTACTAATTTCCATAAGTCAAAGCGAACAGACTTAACTGTACACTGACGTATGGTGAATTTTTCATTACATACTATCATGACTCGTAGGCGACAATAGAAGCAGTATGATCGGTCTGTACTAACAATGGTGCGAAACGTTAGCCTTTTTCAACGTTTATTGGCTTATTGTAGCCCGATTGCTCAAAAAGTGAATGAAGGTATATCGTAGATATAAACGTAAAAGACGTCAAGTGAAGAGAACTGGTGGAATCATAAAACCATAACTGAACTGATAAGAATGTCAGTATTATACGGTAACAAACACATGAACTGTATGGCAGTGATTGACCAAGAACCTTCATCGCTGAGTGTCCACAGAGCTTTAGCACCAGTGCTGGCGTCTAGTGTTTGTAGGTCTATATTTCAAGTGTTGGTACAACACTGGAATATTATTACAGGTGTTGTGTTATGTGGCCCTACAGATCTCCAGCCTCTAACGCATTGTGGACAGTGTACACATCCTTACGCGGGATAACCCTGATTTCAAGCCAAAAAGATTTAGTTTGATCATTACTTCTTAGTTGCAGTTTATTCAGAGGATACGAATTACACGAAAAATGTAAATTTGTCATGCTATAAAGATGAAACCAGACTAAAGTTATCATAACGACCTGCACT
Source organism: Schistocerca serialis cubense (assembly GCF_023864345.2). Classification (NCBI taxonomy): domain Eukaryota; kingdom Metazoa; phylum Arthropoda; class Insecta; order Orthoptera; family Acrididae; genus Schistocerca; species Schistocerca serialis. The sequence goes on from NC_064640.1 coordinate 153,441,329, forward strand.
GCGGTATTGGATAACTTAGACGCTATAATGGGCAGATAACCGCAACAGCGATAACGCCACACAATTTTATTATTTGTGGATTATCTGCCTCTATTGCTATGCATATTTTATTATGTGTCAGTACATGTTTCTACTACATTTTGAGTATATTTGTGTTGGCGGAAAGAATCTATATTAAATTTTTACGTAAATTAATAACAGTTAATATCAGAATGTAGCATATACTAAAACTTTTGACATTCGCAAGTATCCGAACAAGAATAGAATATTTAGTTCTCAAATTTATGGTGGTTTTGCTGTGTAAAACAATATATAACCGAGATAAAATTATGATGGATAACACGTCCATCAATTCATACGCACTGACGTAATTTTAAGGAACTGGCAAGAATTCTGGTATATAATTACACATTTTTGCCTAAAAGAAAACTGTTAATTTGAATATTACATGATTATTCATTTTTTCTTGTTTCCTTCTTCTTTTTGTCCTCCCAAAACCTCTTCATTCTTTGGCTGTTTTCCTGTTTCCTTTGCTCTGTATATATTTTGCATGTTTTCTTCCTTTCCTTTACTTCAGATATCGTATTCATGTTTCTGTTTTTGAATTAGCCTCTCTCATTTATCATTTCAGTACTGATACTGTTTGCTTTTGGGCGTCTTCTATTTCTTGAAACCAATTGGTTTTTTAGATTGAACTGTTTACTACATCAAAAGTCCTCTTCGTGAGTCTGTTGTTGTTCATTCTAAGTACGAATCCATAGAGTGTTAGTCGACATTTTCTGATCACGTCTGTGAGCCTTTCTGTGAATTCATATAATTCTTCGGTTGGTCTCTTCATCTATACACCATCTCTGTTTACTACTCCAAAAATTATTTTGAGGATTTTTCGTTCGGTTTTCTCAATCTCTGCGATGCCTTATGTTCTGTTGTGGTTGTTTCTGATGCGTAGAATGCTTCTGGTAGTACAACTGTACTGTAGTGCCTGAGCCTATTCTATCGGAAATATCGCTTTCATTGTAGTGCGTCCATGTCAGTTTGTAGGTTTTCTAAAGTTTTTCTGTTCTTTGTATGTTGGATACCTTGTTTCATCCTCCTCGTTTTGTATATTCCCCAAGATATTTGAATTTTTCACTTCTGTTAACGTTTCCGTATTTTGTGTACATGGCTTGGTTGTTGTTGTTCATTCTTTCCATGTATCGCATCTTCTCGTCCATATCTGTAGACTTGTTTTCGCTGGGAGTTCATGTAAGTATTCCAGCGCTACTTGTCTATTGTTACTGAGTATTGCCAGGTCATCTGCATAAGTCAGGGGTTTTATAATCGTCTTTTTTGCACATGTTCTTCATAACTGAATTAACTTTACTTTTTCTCCCTATTGTTTGATAATCTGGTCCAAGACAACATTGAATAAAAGCAGTGAGAAACTATTTTCTTGTCTGACCCCTGTATGTATCTCGAATGGGTCTGAGATTCCTCCAATAAATGTTATCATAGGTGTGGTTTCCCTAAACACCAGTTGCATAAGTGTCTCAGTTTTTCTGTCTGTTCCATATTCTTGAAACACGTCAATGAGACACTGCCTGTCTATGAAGTCGTAGGCCTTCTTAAAGTCTACGAATGTGACCATAGTGTTGCTCGTGTGTATGATTTTCAGGAAGTTCGCAGGTTCCAAATTCTTTCAGTACAGGATCTTCCCTTTCTGAAGCCTGCTTGGTGTTCATCTACCTTTGTATAAGATTCTGGTTCTAGTCCGTTGAGTAAAACCTTGGGGAAAATTTTGTAGGGGACCGGTAGTAACGAGATACCTTTGTGGTTGTGATAGTTTGTCTTGTCGCTCTTTCTGTGAAGTGGGTGAATCAATGCACATTTCCATTCCTGTGGTATTTTCTCTGTATTCCATATTTCTATAAGAATTTTATGGATTTTCTTTGTGATGGTTTGGTCTTTGAGTTCTCAGATCTCGGAGATAATGTCCCCTTCTTCTGGGGCCCTGTTTTTTTTACATGTTTTATAATCTCTTCTACCTCTGTTGCAAATGCCATCTTTCGATCAGGGTATGACACTGTTTTAGTGAATTGTAATTTTTCTTTAGGCTTCTCGCTATTGAGGAGTTTATCAAAATAATTTTTAACTATTTTGAAGTTTTCTTTAGAATTTGTTTCTAGAGATCCGTATGTTGTTTTGAAGCAAATGTTTGGAATCTGATAACCCTTTATATTTTCCCTGAAAATTCCGTAGAAATTTCTCGTGTTATTTCTCTTGAAGTCTTCCTCTATTTTATTTAGTCTATTTTTTCCTACGTGGTTTTCACTCTTCCTGTAACTTTCGAGGTTTGTTTCTGGACTTTGTGGAAATCTTGTAAGTTTTCGTTTCCTGGGTGTTTGACCGCAACGCATTGCATTCCGAATTGTCTCCGAGAAGTCTGTGCAGTTTTCTGTTGAACTTTGATTAATTTCTTCAATAATATGGTTTCTGCTTATCGTGAAGTATTTTGGGTCCGGTCCTATACTTTTATTCTCTGTTGTCTTTATGTTGCTTGGGACTGGTCTAATTTTTACTTGTAGCAAGTGATGGTCCTTCTCGAAGAACCCTTTTCGTGTTCTCACATTCAGTGCTTCGCTTTTTTTTTCAATAGTTTCTGGGCATGGCATTTTCCAAGTTGTGGATTTTGCTTCTGACTTTTGAAATTGCTTTGAAGTAATTTGTAAGCTAAAAATTTTGACAGTAAAGTATGAGATCATCCCAATTCTTGTTGGTGCCTTTGTGTGCTGTGTATAGACTTGTTAGTCGCTTGTACTTCTCTTTGCCTAGTTGTGCACTAAAGTCTCCTAATACAATTTTAACATGTCTTTTTCATATTTTATTTGTTATTTTTCCCCGTCTTCCTAAAAGTCTTCGACTTCTTGTGGTTTCTTTCCGTTGTGATCTTTTTTCGGTGAATGTGCATTGATGATTGAGTATCTATTGTTTCCTGATTTAAGGTTCCTGTAGAGAATTTTTCTGACACTGAATTTAAATCTACGATGTTGTCTGTGACTGATTTGTGTACCGCAAATCCTGTACCAAACAATGTCGGTGTTCCGCTACTGACATCAGGATTCCCTTTGTACATCCCGTAATTATCTGTGTTGAAGTGATTTTAGTTTGTGAATGCGTATGTTGTAAAGCGAGGATCTGGATGTTAAATTTTTCCACAACATCGTAAGCTGTTTGAATTTGCCTGTTTTAACTAAGGGATTGCGCTGATGGTGCCAATGCAGTGTTTGCGAAGATGTTTCGAGAATCTCCGATTCTTCTCCTTCTCATGATGTTCCTGGTCCCCCAGAATCCGTTGACAAGGGACGTTCAATATATTTACTGCGGCCTGGGGTGGTGGATATTTTTCCTGTTGTTCCATCACGATTTCTTTCGAGTGTTTGGAGATCAAAAATGTTAAAGACTTGATCCATACATATTTTTAGCAGCCGCACCAACTTTGTGAACAGACCCTGAGTACTAGCCGCTGGATGCCAGAATAGACACTAATGGGTTTAGGCCTAAGTTAGTATTTGGCCCAGCCTGGGAGGCTTCTCCCTATCCGCACACACACACACACACACACACACACACACACACACACACACACACACACACATACACACACACTCATGCAAACGGAACTCACAAACACATGACTGCAGTCCCTGGCAGTGAGGCCTCAGCAGCCAGAGACAGCAGTAATCTGTGTGTAAGTTGTATTTCCGGGAGTGTGTGTCTTTACATTATATTTCCGACGAAGGCCCTCTTGACCGAAAGCTGATTCTCTGACAGTCTTTTTGTTAGGCCTATATGCGACTCAGCATCTCCCCTATACGGTGAGTAGCAACTATGCTTTTCATAATATTATTAATAATATGACGTTTTTTCGACGTTTCAACGCTATTAATTACCTTTTAAAATTTTGTTATGATATCGGTGATATTAGTTGAGATTTAAAATTGAAGTTACATGTAATAAAACAATTTCTTCTCATTCTTCAAAATTTTAGTAACTTTCGAAGTTAACGGTGAGTCCTATCAAAGTACAAGGATTCTCAGAGTGATCCGTGGCAGGAAAATTTAGGGAACCCTGTTCTAGACTATGGCAAAGTACATTCTCCATAGCTAATTTTATAATGTGAACAAAATCATCAATAAGACAATTGAAGCCAGTAAAATTCACTTCTATTCTTACTAAAAGTACCGTACTACCTCGTAATGAAAAAGCCGTATCTTCCAATGCTTATAATACAGTTTACAGCACAATTAGATCACTAGTTAATGATTTCAGTAATATAGGCTGCAGACTTCCCAAGAAATTAAGTAAGCCAAATGTAAGACAGGATGTCGTCCAAATAATATAACTAAGTTAAATACGTTTTTCATTTAGCCCAGTTGAATGAATGATTGAGATAAACTTTAATCGTTTTACTTCACAAATGTGTGCACTTCCTTAGTTGAAAGAAAATGTTTCACAGAACTTGGAGAAATACTATAACTGATTGAAGTATAATTATTCCACTCATTTATAGTTATGATACGTGATAGCTTATCCATGGGATATCACTTATAGGCACAATGTTAATGAAAATAGCTACTTTATAACTGCACATCGATCAGACGGCGTAACATAGACCCAGTTATAAACGGAACTTCTGCTAGTGTCAGAGGAAGATATCATGACATCAGTTGGTTAGCTAATAACCTGAAGTCCATGTGAAGTAAGATTTACTTAACCACGTGACTTTCAATACAGCCTAAAATAATTGAAATTTCCTATATCTCTCCGTCACCTATGTCAACAATAATCACTGCTTTACTGCGCATCGCAAGCTGTCTTCATACAATACTGTCACTAGCAGTACCTCTGCCACTGTACTGGACATCAGATGTTTTCCTTTACTTCATAATTACTAATATCCAAGAAAGATAATCTTGATCAGGAAATAAATATAACCATAGAGTAACTTCAAATAGCATCAACTTCTAGTCGATAGATGACTACATTTAATACAACATAAGCACCAAATAATTACCTGCTTACCATCAATCTATCCAGCTATATCATAGGTAAACGACTTTCTTAATTTTCGCGACAGTGCTCAAAATAAGAACACTTTTCCGTAATAACACAACTTTACCATTCAATTTCAGACTTAGAACTAGCTGAGTCAAATCTCAACCCTGTATGTCCATAAAATAGGTTTGTCCCACTGTTATGTTATTTACACTTGTGAAAGTAGCAAAACACGGTCAAAAAGGTCAAAAGCTTACACGTCAGTCGAAAACCTTACCAAGAAACGTATTTTATGAAAAGGAACGCTACTTAACATCATTCCTTGTGTATGTAGCATAATAAGCCAGCATAACAGACCACCAATGTACAGAACTCAGGAAGTTGTTCCGAACGTGGAGACTTCGTCAGAAGTAGAAGTAGCATCTGGCATACAAGTTAGTGCTATTGGGTCTCTATTTTTATTGATTTATGTTGTTATGTCATAGACTCGAATACTGCCCATGGATTCGGTGTATAGCAACGGAGCTTGATGCAGCGCAACCTTCGGAGTGCTAAATGGTGAGGTAGCAGTAACACAGTTCTGCCACCTCCGGCCCACTTCCGTATTGTCGTGGTCCACTTTAGCTGATGGGGCAACAATGTAAGTGATCTGCTGTATAACTTCTGTACTTCTCTCAGGTGGCTCGCAGACGCTAATGATAAATCTCTGCAGTATCCTAGCTGTGTGACAGTTGAACGTGGTCCGCTACCACAGGACGTGATACATAAACTACTCACTTCAGATACTAACATTGACCTAACGGTGAGCAACAGGTCGGCATGGGGAGAATCTACAATAAGATTATACACTAGAAGGTGCATGTGGTTCAAATGGCTCTCAGCACTATGGGACTTAACTGCTGCTGTCATCAGTCCCCTAGAACTTAGAACTACTTAAACCTAACTAACCTAAGGACCTCACACACATCCACGCCCGAAGCAGGATTCGAACCTGCAACCGTAGCGGCCGCGCGGCTCCAGACTGAAGCGCCTAGAACCGCTCGACCACTCCCGGCCGGCAAGGTGCATGTGATTGACAACAATGAGATCATTTTTGATCTAGGAACTCAACATGCTGACCGGAATGAATTATCATCTACGGTAATCTCAAAGACATGACAGCGTTTATAGAGAAGTCTTTCGATATATGACTCTACGAGGACATTAAGGGCAACAGAATGCTGGCTCAGCAAACAGCGGCGGCAGGCGAGATGGCCGTCAGCCGCAGAATAAGGTCTGTGGAAATATAGGGCATTGGTAATGATACTGCAGGCAGATATATAAAAATGGAATAACGAACCTCTAAACTAAAATTGTGGCCCCAGAGCCACCGATCGGGGCTCGAAATAAATTTCTGCACAATTGAAATGCGTGCAGAGGAGAATACTTTTTTTAATGTACTTGGTGGCTGGAAGAGTACACAAGTTGTTGATGGACACAGGTGTGCATGTGCATCTATCAGGTTTGGACTCATGGACGAAAAGCAGTGTAATCCAGAGTGGTATAACGTATGTGAAATGATTGATAATGATGAGCATTCACTGCGAACGTCGGTAGCTTTCCTGGGAATTTAGGGAAATTTAGTCTCGTATAGATGATGTTTACTGCTTGATCTTAGATTACCTATAAAACTAACATGTGAAATTGACCTTGGTCAACATATAATAGAACTTCGTTTCATCTGGGAAAAACTGTCCCCAGTCCCACACTGCTGCAAGGTTCGTTTCAAGCGACGTGCAAGGTCATTAAGCATCAGCTCAAATGGTTCAAATGGCTCTCAGCACTATGGGACTTAACATCTGAGGTCATCAGTCCCCTAGAACTTAGAACTACGTAAACCTAACTAAATTAAGGACATTACAAACATCCATGCCCGAGGCAGGATTCGAACCTGCGATCGTAGCGGTCGCGCGGTTCCAGACTGAAGCGCCTAGAACCGCTCGGCCACATCGGCCGGCTAAGCATCAGCCTGCGAGATAAAATAGCAAGGTGCAGGACTGATTTATCGGTGAATGTTATCTGTGTGGTTGAAACGCTAAGAAAAAATGATGGATTAGTTAAAGTAAAGTGTTTTGTTCAGAGGAGAGTTGTACAAGTATGGAAGATAGCCGATAAGCAGGTAGCGTCCGTCTGAATAGATTACGTTGCTGCCAAGGACAGGGTTTGATGGTTGCAAATTTTGATATTTTAGATGAAGATGATCAGGGTAGCATAGATTTGGACTAATAATAAGCCACCATTTTAACTGCAGTATGGGAGAAAGTGAAAAATGTAGAAGGAACGGCAAAACTAACACTGGAGGAGTAGCTACTACAGTAGAGGACATGTTTGAACATTATTGATCTCTGCCAGAGGCGCTGGTGATGTAGTAGAGAATCCCAACAGGAAATGAGTCATTCATGTACTGTAAGCTATACCGCTTAGCTTATCACCTACAACTGGTGATGGAAGAGTTCAATAATAGTTACAGGATGGCAATACTGAATAAAGTCCCTGCCGCGCGGGATTAGCCGAGCGGTCTGGGGCGCTGCAGTCATGGACTGTTCGGCTGGTCCCGGCGCAGGTTCGAGTCCTCCCTCGGGCATGGGTGTGTGTGTTCGTCCTTAGCATAATTTAGATTAAGTAGTGGTAAGCTTCGGGACTGATGGCCTTAGCAGTTAAGTCCCATAAGATTAAAAAAAAATTCCCAGTCCTTGATTGCACCAATTGGACTATACAGAAAAAATGGTATGGATGGAACAAAAGCTTATTATTTCTGCTGTGAATAGAGATATTTTAATAGTCATACAATTACAGATGCATTATCACACCCAAATTTAACAGGAACCGTAAGCAATTTGGGGTAGTGCAAGCATTTTTCCACCATGGATCTGCCGCAGGGCTACCATCGGCTACAAGCAGTACCACGGACTAGCCAAAAATGGCACTTACAGTTCCATCAGGCCACTAGCAGTATCACCATGAGCTGTTTGGGCTGAAAAATGTGGTAGCCCAAGGTCAGTATTTGTTGGAAGGAGATTTGTGGGAGTTGAAACCAAGGCAGTGTATGATTTATTTGGACCCAGTGGATAAGGAGGAGCATATGCTATACTTAAGGAAAGCATTTAAGAGGTTACACACAGCACACCTGGCACTAAGTGTTGAGAAGTGTCACTCACATTACAAGAAGTGCAATATTTAGTACATGGGATCAATCATGATGGAGTACAGACGGTTCCTAACTTAGTGAAGGCCATACAGGATTTTCCAAGACCTTACATGAAGAAAGGGTGCCAGTCATTCTTAGGGTTAACAAATCATTAAAGGAAATTCGAACAAACATTTCCAGAAATAATATCACCTTTCACAAACTTATTGAAAAAGGAGATAATTTCCACTGGACACCAGAATGCGAACCTTCATTTGGGAAATTGTAAGAACTGTTGACTACTAGTCCCGTGTTGGTTTTCCCAAATTAGTATATTTCCTTTATACACTCCTGGAAATGGAAAAAAGAACACATTGACACCGGTGTGTCAGACCCACCATACTTGCTCCGGACACTGCGAGAGGGCTGTACAAGCAATGATCACACGCACGGCACAGCGGACACTCCAGGAACCGCGGTGTTGGCCGTCGAATGGCGCTAGCTGCGCAGCATTTGTGCACCGCCGCCGTCAGTGTCAGCCAGTTTGCCGTGGCATACGGAGCTCCATCGCAGTCTTTAACACTGGTAGCATGCCGCGACAGCGTGGACGTGAACCGTATGTGCAGTTGACGGACTTTGAGCGAGGGCGTATAGTGGGCATGCGGGAGAGCGGGTGGACGTACCGCCGAATTGCTCAACACGTGGGGCATGAGGTCTCCACAGTACATCGATGTTGTCGCCAGTGGTCAGCGGAAGGTGCACGTGCCCGTCGACCTGGGACCGGGCCGCAGCGACGCACGGATGCATGCCAAGACCCTAGAATCCTACGCAGTGCCGTAGGGGACCGCACCGCCACTTCCCAGCAAATTAGGGACACTGTTGCTCCTGGGGTATCGGCGAGGACCATTCGCAACCGTCTCCATGAAGCTGGGCTACGGTCCCGCACACCGTTAGGCCGTCTTCCGCTCACGCCCCAACATCGTGCAGCCCGCCTCGCGACAGGCGTGAATGGAGGGACGAATGGAGACGTGTCGTCTTCAGCGATGAGAGTCGTTTCTGCCTTGGTGCCAATGATGGTCGTATGCGTGTTTGGCGCCGTGCAGGTGAGCGCCACAATCAGGACTGCATACGACCGAGGCACACAGGGCCAACACCCGGCATCATGGTGTGGGGAGCGATCTCCTACACTGGCCGTACACCACTGGTGGTCGTCGAGGGGACACTGAATAGTGCACGGTACATCCAAACCGTCATCGAACCCATCGTTCTACCATTCCTAGACCGGCAAGGGAACTTGCTGTTCCAACAGGACAATGCACGTCCGCATGTATCCCGTGCCACCCAACGTGCTCTAGAAGGTGTAAGTCAACTACCCTGGCCAGCAAGATCTCCGGATCTGTCCCCCATTGAGCATGTTTGGGACTGGATGAAGCGTCGTCTCACGCAGTCTGCACGTCCAGCACGAACGCTCGTCCAACTGAGGCGCCAGGTGGAAACTGCATGGCAAGCCGTTCCACAGGACTACATCCAGCATCTCTACGATCGTCTCCATGGGAGAATAGCAGCCTGCATTGCTGCGAAAGGTGGATATACACTGTACTAGTGCCGACATTGTGCATGCTCTGTTGCCTGTGTCTATGTGCCTGTGGTTCTGTCAGTGTGATCATGTGATGTATCTGACCCCAGGAATGTGTCAATAAAGTTTCCCCTTCCTGGGACAATGAATTCACGGTGTTCTTATTTCAATTTCCAGGAGTGTATAATAGTAATTATGCGTTTGGCTGTGTATTTAGTCAAGAAGTAGACAGGGTACACCATGCATTAGCCAGCACCTTCCATCAGGCAAATAAAGCGCAGAGAAATTATTCAACCATGGAGAAGGAAATGCTGAGCCCAGTATGCTGAGGGACGTACTTCTGATGCTATTTGCATGCTAATTAGAGCTGAAACATCCATCTAGTAGACTAATTCATTAGGTACTGGAGCCAAGGGAAGTCGATTTGTAAGTAATTCGTAGGTGTGGGAATAATCATGGGACAGTAAATGGCCTCTATAGGAAGTATTCTGTATTTTAGAGAGTGAATCACACTATTGTAGAGTGGCAGGCAGCAAAAGCTCCTAGCTGTAAACTATTTACCAAGCAGACGTGTTATGTTCTGCATGAAAGTGTGTTATGCAAGAAGACAAAACTCGGACCATGTTTTGTGGCTCCAGTCACGATGCATGAGAGACTGTTGGAATATGTGGTTTGAAGAACCATGGAATGATGGGTAGCCGAACAATACTGGTAGCACTAATGTAAACGGGATGTGGAGCAAGTTGTGAAGAATAGTGTCCCATGTGCACAGGGGGTTGAAATTAGCCATCAGCATAATCCACTGCAAAGGCTACCAGCGGTTAGTAAGCCATTAAAACTTATAGGTATACATATCATAGAAACTTTTGGGCAAACACTGACAGAGATTTATTATGTACTAGCCATTATAGATCATAAGTGCATTACATCCACTTGTGACGTCAAAGTCTGGACCAACAGCAGCTGAAGAGCAGGGGTGCGCAGCTGGTGTAATGTTGGCTTAATGGGCATGACACAGATCCCTCTTTTGCAGCTTGGTGATGGAATAGTTATGGCGGTGAATCCAGTTACCACAGGCTGGATGTCACGTACTGCCCAGTTCTCCAAATGCTTATTGGTTGGGTCAGGCAGGGTTGGATGGTGCTGCTGCTCACTGACTTTGCAAGACTCATGCCGTTCGTGTGCCACCCTGAATTATCTGCAGTGATGGCAATGACCGGCTGTTGTAACCAGCAGTGTGTCAGGTGGTATTACTTCCTGTTAAGTGAGCTGGTTTCGACATGTGGTAAGCGAATTGAAAGAGGTTAAGTTCCATTCAGCAGGTGGGTCCCTGTCAGGGACTGGCTGATTCCATCTTGGTCTGATGACTGTCCTTTCACCTCCATCCTGGGCTCAAACTCCACTATAGCTTCTTCCCTTTACAGTTCCTCCCTACTACGGCTAAAATCTTCCCTCAAGTTTTGCTGAAACGCGGACAATGGTTTATTTACAGTTATTTGCACTTCATTTTTCCACCTCTATTCTTAGTGTCACTTTGTCCTGGGCACTGCTTCCACTCTCTGTCCGACTTCACTAGCATTTGGCTCTAAGCAAAGATTTTTGTCGTTGTCCTTTTGCTCATTGTTTTCATAGCTTAGTAATTCGGTAAAGATTATGTACAACATTAGGAGATCCATAGTAATGTTTCTCTGGTCGCATTCGCAAGATATCAAGACTGAGACATCTTTCCAGACTTTCATAGCATATTACTCTTAATAAATCCTATATTAACTCCTCTCGCCAAGAGAGTTCATACAGTGGTTCCACTTCAAGGACCCTCTGATACTACTGACGCATCTACAGGCACCATTACAGGCCCACATGTGCTGTACAATAAATCTACAATCCATCTTGCTACAGGCGCTTACCGACCCATACATTGCTGCACAACAGTCCATAATTTGCCGCAGTTCTTTCCCAATTACAGGCGCTGTATCAGCCCCCCTGTCAATAAAAAAGAATGCCTTTAATTACTTTTCATCCTCCTATCTTCCAACATCTAACAGACTGTCCCTCTATGTCACTTCTTTCGCTTGGTTGGCTGTTGTTGGTGACTCTATCACTTTCATGAACACTACTTCTCGAAGGGCCTGTAGCAGTTTAATTGATGACGTTATGTGTAACGACTATCTCGCACTCGTGTGGCATCTCAGTTTCAGATGTTTTGAGACAATGCCACATGATATGATGAAAGTACAACCTAACCAAGCAATACCGTTGCGACCCATTTTCTTATTCTGATTTACCGGCGTTGTACCATGGCTTAATCCTGTATTAATGAAGTTAGACGTACCTGTCATCTGTTTTCCCTGGGAGCCTCACTTTCTCAGGTTACATCTCGCAATGTTCTTGACCTTGGTATTGCCCGTAAGTCCTACAAGATGCGTATCGTTAATTACGTATACACAAATTACTATCGTCTTTATTCATACTAAAACATTTACTCAATACCTTTCTGGCTTATCGTTAAGAGATTACCAAAGGTTTCGAGTTAGCAATGGTTTCTTAAACCTGCGCCGAGCACACTCTTGAATGAAGTTGGCGTAATGCTCTTTTTTATGCAAACCCAAGAAACTACAAGGTGTGGCTACAGGCACGGGGAGGAATGCCCAGGTAAATTCCACTGGTGAAATGTTACAGGAGTTAACAGTTCCGTCCTTCTTCTTTTAGCAGACACTATAGTGGTATCTAATACGGGAATTTTGGGAAAATAGGGGGGAGTTCAAACCATAGGATGTAGGGAAACCCACGAGTGAAAATTAAGTTCATGCTGATACTTACATATCTTGCAGTCCCTATTGAATCACCATCTTAAGTCTCTGCCATCAGCATAATGTGTAGTTTCTTCATCGTCGTTAACCCACCAGTCTCCACACTGCCCCACTTCTGCCACCAAACTGTTGAGAGCAAACGCAAGATGTTACCCCTGGGGCACTCAAATGTAGCGGGCAGGAGTAGCTACGGAGAAACTTGAGTGGAACATGAATAGTTCTTGCTTTTCGTGACGGGCATCAGTTTTCATTGGCATTTTAGGTTTCGTAGATCGTTTGTAAGAAAGATGTAATGTATGAGGAAGCTGGAGACGAATCAACGGTACCATAAAACAGTTCTATATTAATTCATTCAGCTTATCTCCATCATGCAACTGGTTGGAAACGGATGTGGACAGGCATGGGAAAGAACACACACAAGTCTTATTAATCAACCCAACTCGAACAGTCATTCAAGCGTCTTTCCGTCCACAAATAATATTTTAGCGTTGTAGTGGCAGTCTGGCAGTGCAGCGACACTTCATGGAAAGTCACGGTACCCCGGCTGCACAGCGATGGTGTTGCCCAGAGTCGAAGTCAGGACTGACAGCTGAAGCACAGTGGCTTGCAACTATCAGACTGCTGGCTGTCAGGGCTCTACATAAAGACTGAAGTCCCTCGCTTGTAACCCGGTGAAAGCAATGTATTGCGAGGACTCTGGTTGCTATAAACTGGGTGTAACATACTGCTCAGCTGACAGAATGCTGACGAGCTGCCTTGGCCTATCTTAAATGATGCTGCTGCTTGCCGATTTTGTGGGAGTCATGGCGTTTGTGTGGCACACCGAAATATCTGGAATGAAAGGAGTGTCAGTCTGTTGTAACCAGCAGCGAATTAGGTCATATTACTTCCTCGTGACGGCCCTGGTTTAGTCACGCAGAGATCTGTAGTTTGAAACATGTTGAGGTCCACTCAGCATATGGGTTGATGAGCACGGCTGGTTGATTCCAGCATCACCCGATTACCGTGTCTGAGCCTCCATTTATGGCTTCAATTGCAATTATAAGTTTTTCCTTTTATACCGTGGACTTGGTACTGTAACTCTGAAACGACAGAGACGAGGGCCGATGTTTGCAGGAGGTTGGTTGTTAAAAGCTGTGTTCCAAACAGTGGATGCTAAGAGAATAAGAGACATGAATAATACAGTAGATTAGTTACAGAGGGAAGCTGGAAATTCTAGGATCCTGGTGGAGCGGCACACTACCAACTACCAAATGTGGAAAAGGGTGTGTTAAATAATATCAGATACCTGTAGGGGTTATTAGCGCAGCTGACTAGCTACGTAACTACATAAGGATGACAATCAGTTCAATGCACCAAGATACATGGCTGTCTAGACCTATGGGACATGTGGTTGGCTGTGGCAACTCTCTGGTGGACTCTTGACGACAGTGTGGTGGATTCCCGTGTTGATGATGTGGAGCTACAGAAAGTCATACTCAATGTGATGAACACACATTTGACCCATCTCTTACTACAACTGAGACAATTTCTGCCCATCTTACGTCAGACACCGGAAGAGCTTCCACCTACGCTGGAATTCGTTGTATTCCAGTAATAGAAAATCTTATGGCTCTACTATCATCTTGAGTCAATGGATGCCAACACCGACCGCACCTGAATCCACTTGCTAGTTCATTTTGCAACATCGGTTACCAAAGACTGGTAGCCTATGAGTATTGTTTGGTTCACCCATATCCTATAAAATGGGGAACTTTGGGAAAATTTGCGTAAGTCAGGATGAAGGACATTTAAGTGGTTATGAGCAGGGAGGAAGAGTCCTGCTGTGATGAGAGCAGACGACTGTGCAATGCCAAAAGAAGCAGGTGATGAGGCACCCATCCAGGATGAACCACAGTGTTCCATAGATATATATACATACGTGATGAGCTGTTTTTAGGAGGGACATGAGCGGAAGGGTGCCAACGAGATCTCTTCACACCGTAAACTTATTTTCGGAGGTCAGTATCTTGCAACGTATCCGCTCTAAATACAGACCTAAGAAACGTACTTAAGTATATTTCTTCTTGACATTTATGTTAGCTCAAATTTTTAAACTTGTTTAGTTACACCATTTAAAATGATATTTAAGATAAGTAATGATTATAATATAAGTATTTCCTGATATATTGGATGTAAATTTATTGAAGTAAAATAATGTGAAAATTTGTAAGGGTAATCCATGTTGCAAACTATTGTATAAAATCCCACCCAGACTAGATTTTAAACTTATATTCGTTTAGATAGGATGCATCAATGACGTGGATGCGAGCCTGGAGGAACCGTTTCCGTTAGAGAGACAGTGTATTAGACAGTCGGTAGACAGCTAGCGAGTCGTAAGTCGTAAGTTTAGCACAGTGGTAAGCAAACCGTGCTAATATGAACAATGCTCTGCATTAATTATTACTACTAATAAGTGAGTCGGTATCTAGTAGCACGTCGTAGGGATTTTGAGAGATAACGAACAGTGCTCTATGTTTAATATTGTTGGTAGGAAATTGCATGTAGTGATAGAATGCACAATGTGTTCTGAACGATGTTGTGGTTTTTGGAAAAAACGAAGCGAGAATAATATTAGAGCAAAGGTGGACGAGGTGGACGCACATTGCTCTAAAATATACGAGAAGTGTTCACTAAGTAATGCAATAACCTTTTTTCTGACAGCAGGTTGGTTATTCAGAATTTCAACGCACTATATTATTCCCCACTCTTTTGATTACAAAACTCCGTTTTTCAGGATAAACTCCGTTCAACGCGACGGACTTATGCCACCTTACTGGGAGGACATGTATTTCCGCATGGTACGACTCTAGTAGTCGACGTCAGAAGCAACGCCTTGCTGCATCAGTAAGCTCCCCTTCATCCACCTACTGCTTCCCGCAGTCTGTATCTTTCATTGGGCCAAACTTAATGAAATCGGAAGGTGAGACACGTGGCTGTAGGGTAGACGAGAGAGAATAGTCCAATGAAGTTTTGTGAGCTCTTCTCGGGTGCACAGCCTTATCTGACGTCTTGCGCTCTCATGTAGACAGAGAAGTTCATTTGCGTTTTTGTGCCGACAAAAACGCTTAAATCGTTGCTCCAATTTCCTGAGGGAAGCACAATACACATGTGAGCTCATCGTTGAACCATGAAGGAGGACCTCAAATAGAATAAACCCCGCAGAGTCTCAGAAGACCGTCACTTTGGCTTTACCGGCTTAGACTTTTTCTTTGGAAGAGAGGTGGTGTGGCGCCACTATGCGAATTTTCGTTTTCTTCCTGGTTCGAAGTGATGAACCCATGTTTCTACCCATGAGACGATGTTAGACCAAAGATAGTCAAGATCAGGCTCATAAAGTGCAAGCAATACCTCATAGATTTTCCTCGCTCTTTATGGTTTTTTTTGTCAAGTGGCAAGGAACGCAGAGGGTACACACATTTAAATACTCCAAGCGGTGGACGAGTGTGTTAGCATTACCAACAGTGACGTCCAGTTGCACGATGTGGAGTTTGATTTTGATCTGTCGATCACCTCGGGTGAGAATGTCCGCACGTTCCAACATTTCAGTAGTCACAGGTGTATGCAGATGGCCGCCACGCCGAAAGATGGGACGGGTTTTGGGCGACCTTGTTACGATGATGACAGACGCCTCGCCCAACGACTTACAGTACGTCTGTTCACTGCCAGGTCTTAGTAGACATTCTGGAAGCACCTGTGAATATCTGCAATGCTGTGGCTTTCCGCTAAAAAAAAAAAAAAAAAACTCAATGACAGCTCCCTAGTAGGAAAGCATCTCCGTTACAGACGCCAGTTTGAAGACTACGTGTAGTGCCACCATCTTTCGCAACTTCATGAAACTAAAGGGACTGAAGCGGGAAAATTCCACAGTGTCCCATAAAAAATTTTGCGCTTTTTCCAACCGAAAATGGCCGATTTAAATATGTGTTTCATTACGTATTGAACGCCCCTCATAATAACCAACCACACGTTCAAGATATGTCACGCACTAATAGTGGGCAACGAACTGCATATGACGTCACATCTATAGAGGAGGAAGAGTGTGAAATCAGTACGTGATTTGTACAAAATGAAACCAGATTCTGGGGCAGCTATTGAAAGTACAGGAACTCCATAGCTTTGACCATCCAAAGCAAGATCTAAGAGGTGTATTTAGTTAGTTTTATCATAAGGTGTAGATTAATCTCTGCACCTATTGTATTCATTATACAGAAAAGCAAAAATGTGTAGATTGTTCTCTTCACTTATTGTATTCATTCTACAGAAAAGCAAAAAGTTTGTGGTCTTCATCGTCAAAGACTAAACTGTAATTTTCTTCGTAGCATTTCTCGGTGTGTACGTGAAGTACTGTGGGCAATTGGTCTACTTATACAACTGACTATTAATGCTGCTTCACAGAAGGAAAGTCGTTATTCCCTATTAAAGAAGCTGTTACTTAATGTTCATTTGGAACATATTTAAACGTTCAAAAGATTCATGTTGTACAGTGTTGTGTTAAGCGTGCCTTTAAATCACTTAAGTAAGAAAGCATCCATTCATATGAAGTTGCAACATATTCAGATACCGAGTGCATTAAATTAATCACTATGAAAACTATTTAAAAGATACTATACTCAAATGCATATTGACTACATACTATAGGTGTAACTTTTCGTACGTTCTTTGAAGTGAATATAAGTTTATTTCACTAAGAACTGAAGTATTTTAGTGCAAATAAGATAGAAGACGTAGTAAAGTGAAGATTACTGTACACATAGTTTGGTCTTTATTGGTAGTTTGAAGTCTTTGAATACATATACACAATAGCGTCCGCGCTCCCAGCATTATTATTGTAAAGACAAAACGCCAAAACCAAATAAAAACGTTACAAATACGTGTAAGAAAACGACAATATAATTAGCATGCTAAGATACATAGGAGAGGAAGAAAGTTTTGTGGAATACGTGTTCACAATACGTGCTGCAGTAGAGTAGTATGTGTTGTGGGGTGGCGAGTAAGTAAGCTAAAAGGCCTTCAAATTTTGTTATGTCGTTATTGTGAAAAAACACTAAAATTATCTGTGCGTGCCTGCTTTACACCTACCTTCACCATTTACAAGAGCATGGAAACTAGTTTTGCGGTCAGCCAGAAAGCGATAATTTCCAGTATCCAACTCGGCATTACTCTTCGTAGACGCTGAAAGAAAGTGTTCCCTACTTGCTATTTACTCAGCAGGGCCAGGAACTATGACTACAAATAGAACTTTCGAGTTTTAACTGATTGATATATTCACTAAGAAGTTCACGTGCACAAAATATTCTGTTGTAACTAATATCTCTATCAGAAACAACACTATTAACAGTTAAGAGGCGACTTCTACAGGACGTTCCAAGTAAAATCGTCTATCGGCGTGACTTGTAATCACCAAAGTTAATTGCAGCCTTAAAAGTGGAAAATAGCCTTGCCACTTGCCACGTGGTTTTCTCATCATTACTTGCGGCACAGAACCAGTTACTTCCATGAGATGTAAGCGATCCAGGACGGTGTACAGTCCTTGCGAGTTTACTTCCCACTTTTACTTAAAACGCTTTTGGTAGGTGGCTAGTTCTGACGTCATCCAAGGCACAGCTCACGCAGGAGCTTGACACGGATAGATTGATATCTCGATGCGATGTGCCTGTTTTCACTGCCTCTCTAGCATTATATGGGCACAGCGGACTATCTAATGGAACATCAGATATCATCCACCCTAGGATAATTTACAATCTTCTTCATTTTTATATGAATGCAGATAAGCTGGCTTTATTTAGTGAGGAAGTTTCAGTTCGACTACAGTTAAACTTTGCTGCCTAGACTCTTTAGAACGGAACCGACAATAGAACATGATATCTCAACTGCATCTTTAACATTCCTTGTAATGACTGTTATTTACAAAAAGTCTTGAAACTTGGTACAGTTGTATAATTTAAAGAATGTAATCAAGTGTTGTAACTAGAACTGTCTATTAACAAATACAAATGATACTTACTCTATTACGAATAAGGACGTTTTCATTCCAAATTTTGTTTTTGTGAATAACTTGAAAACTAGTAGAAGGATTTATTGGTCTCACCTAGGTAATGTTTTTGTATCAAGCTGAGGCTACATACGAATTTTCATCTTTCTGAGTCTAATTTGTATTTATCGCCTTCAGTTTTCCTAAAACCGCCGATTTTGACCAAAATACGGCTCTGATCAAGTTGAGAGTTGTAACTTCAAATTGTGACACACATTTGCACATTCTGATAAGTTTTTAGCTTTATAGCCTCATTATTTTATTTAAATAATATATTTAGCGGAACATATTCATTTGATCATTGTGAGACTTCACAGTGTTAACATTAATACACTGCATTATAGACAGACAAACTTTGGAAAGGCTACCTTAAATTTAAATTCACTCTTAGTTTATGGTGCAGTTTATGGTATGCTCAGGCGCGTTGTGATGACGTGGCACTAGTAATTGAAAGCTGGGGTAAAATGTTCAAATGTGTGTGACATCTTATGGGGCTTAACTGCTAAGCTCATCAGTCCCTAAGCTAACACACTACTTATACTAAATTATCCTAAGGACAAACACACACACCCATGCCCGAAGGAGGACTCGAACCTCCACCGGGACGAGACGCACAGTCCATGACTGCAGCGCCCCAGACCGCTCGGCTAATCTCGCACATCAGCTGGGGTAAGCCCCGGCACATTCGTTCGTCTCTGTACCTCTTAGAATGATATAGCACTTGTTTCGCCTCATTACTCCCTATTTATTTTTGTGTAAAAAATTATTTTTGGGCAAAATGAAATATGAAAAAATAAGTGGTGTTACTGTCGCCTTTAAACGAAACAGATTTTAGCTAAATTTTTTTAATATTACACCCACAAAATTAACCTTAGGTTCTATATATAAATATCGAAAAACGTATTATAGAGGATTTTTACATATCATCTAAATAAAATAACATAGAAACATGAAACAAAATTTTCGATTCTTACAAAGCTAATTTTATGATTTAGAATTTTCAGTCTTTACCTCAAAGAGAAACACACAAAAACTTTTCACTCTTACGTAGATTTTCAGTATTCACTCATCTAATCACTACCGTAGGCACCACGGTGTGTGTCCTTACGAACCACTTTCACTACAACCTTTAAGATAGAGGGTGGGAAGTCACAATGTATGGCGACTTTCTCGATGCTATATTACAAAAAGGGAAAGGGTCAGAGGCAATGTGGTTGGTGTCCTTCTCGTTTTCTTCTCCAATAAAGCTTGTAGGCTGCCATGCATGGAGCCTCCATGTCCGTGACGAACAGATACCACAGTCTAACCTTCTGTTCTCAACTTACATCTAAGGGAGGACAAAACACATTTTTTGTTTGTTTTGCTCTATAATTTTAATAAGCAATTGTGAACTTATCAGAATTTTTTTAAATTTAGTATTTGGAAAACTATTATTAACTTTTCCTAATGATTGTTAGAAATACGCCGCTTCACAAAATGGTGACTTTACACTAGCTCACTTTTACTAGTTACATCGTTATTAAGCTTGAATCATGAACTTGGCAATTTTTTTATAAACCGTAGCTATTATGCTATGAAAGTCGACATAGGTTTTTAAATAGTCCCATTTTGTGTTAGTTTACAACTTATTTGATTATCTTACAAGGCAATGATCCAATAAGACATGTCGAAACCTACCTTAAAATTTCTTGCACGGGAAGAAGATATGGAACGAAATGCACTGTCAAAATCTTATCTGCTAAGGGGACTGAAAGTATTACAAAAATAGATGAAATTTGCCAAATTCGTAGGGTGTCATACGGTAGTATAAATGTACACCCGCACTGACGCTGTAGCAACTGCGCATGCGCAACTAGGCACACACATAACCGAGGTCGGCGGTACCTTTGTAAACTAGAAACACGACACAACCCGATACTAGTTTGTAAAGGTTACCGTTAGTTTAAAGGTTTTTTGACACTACAGTACACAGTTACTATTCTCTCGAACTAGCCAATCAAGTAACATCTAATACAAATTATCAGTTGCTTTTTGCCGTATTGGTAAGTATTGACAATGCAGATAAAGCTGAATTAATATTTATTGTGCTTTCGCAGTGCATACCTGCTAACAGTGCTACTGGTTTCACAGTAATGTGGAATCCAATTAACGGTCTCAGTTTAGTGATGATGAAATATGAAGAGAGTGGTTTCCAGCCGAAATCATGTACTTGTCCTGAGAACGTACAGATGTGTTAGTTGATTTCCTTCACATTCATTCGAATGATAACGTACTGCAACAGCTTTCAGCGACAGAGAAAAGTTAGTGAAATATTGGTTAACCGAATGAGGAAAAAAGCGCTTGAAGTTACATGGTATACAAAGGCGTATTCGTTTCATAAAATCGAAGCGTGAATTGTAAAAATGGAAGAATGAATTACATGAAGTAAGAAATATGCGCAAAATTGAAACCGGAAACCATCTGAATGAAAAACCGTTCGAAAGATTTAGAACCGCTCGTGAGAGGCTATGCACCGTTATGGGAGTAGATCTACGACACCGGACCCTCCGAATTGCTTGTGGCATTAACACTGCTACCCTACTGGCCATTATAATTGCTACACCACGAAGATGACGTGCTACAGACGTGAAATTTAATCGACAGGAAGAAGATGCTGTAATAAAAAAATGATTAGCTTTTCAGAGCATTCACACAATGTTGGCGCCGGTGGCGACACCTACAACGTGCTGACATGAGGAAAGTTTTCAAGCGATTCCTCATGCACAAACAGCAGTTGACCGGCGTTGCCTGGTGAAACGTTGTTGTGATGCCTCGTGTAAGGAGGAGAGATGCGTACCATCACGTTTCCGACTTTGATAAGGGTCGGATTGTAGCCTATCGCGGTTGCGGTTTATCGCATCGCGACATTGCTGCTCGCGTAGGTCGACTGTTAGCAGAATATGGAATCCTTGGGTTCAGGAGGGGAATACGGAACTCCGTGCTGGATCCCAACGGCCACGTATCACTAGCAGTCGAGATGACAGGCATCTTATACGCATGGCTGCAACGGATCGTGCAGCCACGTCTCGATCCCTGAGTCAACAGATGGGGACGTTTGCAAGACAACCATCTGCACGAACAGTTCGACGACGTTTGCAACAGCATGGACTATCAGCTCCGAGACCATGGCTGCGGTTACCCTTGACGCTGCATCACAGCCAGGACCGCCTGCGATGGTGCACTCAACGACGAACCTGGGTGCACGAATGGCAAAATATCATTTTTTCGGATGAATCCAGGTTCTGTTTACAGCATCATGATGGTCGCATTCATGTTTGGCGTCATCGTGGTGAACGCACATTGGAAGCGTGTATTCGTCATCGCCATACTGGCGTATCACTCGGCGTGATGGTATGTGATGCCATTGGTTACACGTCTCAGTCACCTCTTGTTCGTATTGACGGCACTTTGAACAGTGGACGTTACATTTCAGATGTGTTACGACCCGTGGCTCTACCCTTCATTCGATCCCTGCGAAACCCTACATTTCATCAGGATAATGCACGACCGCATGTCGCAGGTCCTGTTCGGGCCTTCCTGGATACAGAAAATGTTCCACTGCTACCCTGGCCAGCACATTCTCCAGATCTCTCACCAATTGAAAACGTCTGGTCAGTGGTGGCCGAGCAACTGGCTCGTCATAATACGCCGGTCACTACTCTTGATGAACTGTGGTATCGTGTTGAAACTGCATGGGCAGCTGTACCTGTACACGCCATCCAAGCTCTGTTTGATTCAATGCCCAGGCGTATCAAGGCCGTTATTACGGCCAGAGGTTGTTGTTCTGGGTACTGATTTCTCAGGATCTATGCACCCAAATTGCGTGAAAATGTAATCACGTATCAGTTGTAGTATAATATATTTGTTCTATGAATACCGGTTTATCATCTGCATCTCTTCTTGGTGGAGCAATTTTAATGGCCAGTAGTGTAATTTCCAGACTTCGTTGACCTGACTACGCAGGTTCAAGAAATCGCACAGAATAAGAAGTCGCAAAATTACCAAGTTTACGTTTCGTAAACGTGTAGAGCAGCTGCCAGTAATAGACAATCCTATAGAGAAATTCATAGCTGACGTAGACGACACTTGCAGTTATCCTCGCAACTGCTGTTTATAACGTTGGTCAGTCAGGTTTCATGAAAGACCTGCATGCACACCGCACTTTATCATTTCGAGATGAAAAAAAACCATAGTCGGTGTCCCAATCAATGAATGCAATGACGCATTGAAATTAGGACCAAAAATTTAAAAAAGGACTGTTTAGTTCCAAAAACCTTATAGTCGACATATCAAAATCTGGAAAACCGGGAAAGAATAATTTTCAACAATTCGTTCGAAATGTATTCCTACCAGCTGCAGAAACTTATTCATTGCTTTTGTTCGATTCATGGTTTGGACCTAACGACACCTCTGTTCTTGTAGAGGACGACAAAAAATCTTTAGATGTAATGTGGATTCCACCTGGAACTGCTAGTGCGATTCAACCTCTCGATAAAGAAGTTTTTCTGCAGTGGAATGCATTTTTCAGGAAATTATCTGGCCACAAAATTTTTAGCACCACTCTAGCATTTCAGGTACATCAGGGGAACAGTATTCTTAAGCTCCAGTCAACTGTGCATTATCAGTTAGATTCGACATGCTTTACGAATTTGATCAAGTACGGCTGGTATGCAGCGCAATATGCAGATCAAAGGCCGGGACCATTTCTAACTCCATCCCAGCTCTGTCTAAGTGAACTAGTGGTTACTGCCAAGTGCCTGACTGCATCAAATTTTCCTTTCTCCGGTGTGCCTGGTGCAAGAAAAATGTTTGTTTCTGTCATTCAATATATACTTCGCATTTTTGTGGCAACTACAGGGAATAAACAAAGAACTGTTTCACTGATAGTCAAATGTACAATATTCAAACATTATGAAAAGGAGTGGCCCACAGGAAATGTTATAAAATGTAGTAATGCAAGACACATATCATTTCAACAAATTATAGGTCCTCATTGATGGAAGTCGTCTGTGGCATCAAACACTGCCATGATTTTATTATCTCTGCTAGCCACTTTTATCAGAATTGTATGTGCAAGAATTGAACTGTTGATATGAAGTTATTCAAAATATGTCTCTATAGTTTAAGGCAGGTCTTCACCAGAGCAAACAAGTTAACAAGCACGACCAAAAGAGACTCCCCTCTTGTGTACCTGGTACGCCTTTTGCAGGTCTTTCAACTGGATGACACTGCAGCTACTTACATGTCCCTAACCTTCCGCAATTACCTATACGGAAAATGGAGATCTGCAGTTTAACGTGGAATCCGAACCAGATGTCTTTAGTGGCCACTCCAACGTCTGTGAGAAGTGAATGTTTGATTCAAAATCATAATGAAAAAGTTGTGCTCTGAACGGGATTTGATCCCGCGTTCTCTGGAACACGAAACGTCACTTGACCATTTTTGTTCTAGACAAACAGAAGACGTTACACGCGTAGTGGAAACGCTAGCTGTGTCACCTCTTGAGATGATGCTCGACGTCGGTAATTAGTATTCTGTTTATAATTTTCCCCTCAATGCTAATGAGAAACCAGGGAAGAATGGCAACGGACATACAACGAAAGTTTTGGACCAGTCCTAAGGAGAGATGGAGATCTAATTGGATGTAAAGTGTACGATCTCCACGGGTGTCACGCTATCATACAAATTGAGACACTTAAATTTTTCCTTCCCTGCGCCATTTTGCATACTCCGTAGATAACAGTGCTGTCGCCATGCAAAATAATCCTCACTGAATAGCAAAGTTCAGCATTGTGGCCCTAACACGATAGAGTTGTACACTGTATGGCGAATATTAGCTGCAAGAACGAAAATCTAATAACACAGCGTTCATACGCAGTGTTCGCCCCCTCATGTTCTCTTCCGTTCCCTCTAGTAGAAAAGATGCTACACATATACAAGGGAATGGTAGTGAATTTTCAGCAAATGCTCATACGCCCGTGTTCGCTTCCACTCACTCTATTGTAAACCAGGCTTTCGGTGCTTAAAGTTGGAGTCTAGGAACTCCAGATAATTCCGCTACGTGGCGCTGCGTGAGTGATTCGCCGGGCAGGGCTGTACAAACCGCAGTTATAAGCTGCTCTTCGCGCGGCAAAAATGTGTAACTTGAGCATATTTTACAAAATAGCATCTAAAATTTTGGCAGTGCATTTCTTTCGTTGTTTTCTCCCTGTGTAAAAAATTTTTAGAGTAGGTTTTGACACGTATTATTGGACCATTTCCTTGTTAGATGTTGCTTTGCTTAGAAAATCGAATAATCTTCGCAAGTTATATCTTCATATGGCTCAATTATCGTATGGATTAGTATGCTAAAGCAGTCACTTATTCGACAGGAGTTACTCTGCTTTGTTACACACATAATTAAAGAACTGTTTCTATTATAACATATCAATAATCTACAATGCGCATTTCTTGAGACATCAGTTTTCCTGTATTGTTTTGTGTAGATGTCAATATTTATCCGTTAAATAACCATTTGTCTTAAGCAAGATTACGCATTACTTTTTACGAAACGAGAGGGTATTACACTCCAATCTTCGACCATTTTACCGTATATGTCAGCGTGCTGACTTCATTTCTCCTATTTTTCCTTATTTTCATTTATCCATAGCTTTTACTTTCATACATATTTCGAAGCCTCTTTCTCCCTTTTATTTTTGTCACCTTACTGACCTCGTTATTTACATCGATTTTTGGTGTGATCTTCCACACCACTCTCACATACCTCCTTTTATTAATATCAAAACGCTTTGGCTTGCATCTAGTGACACCATATTATTACGCTCTCTTACCTACAGATTACCATACTCCCAACATCAAACTTATTAATTTACACAGAGTTTATTCTTTCAGATTTTAGAAATTTTGAGTTTCAATTACTTCTCTTAACGCAGAGTTTTTGTATTTTGTTGCTACTAATCCGTTTCGTGAATCTTATTTATCATGCGTTTACTTTAGCCATTAATTTTCTATCATTGGGGCTCATAAGTTGCTCATTGTTATTTTAAAATATAGAGTTAATTAATGCAAGCTATCTCTCATACATTCTTATAAGTCATTATTCGGGTATAGTCATTTGTGGGAATCACTCTTACTTACAAGGAAGACATTACAAACTTACAGCATATGTACAGCATGAAGCTAAATAGTCCTTACTTACCCCCTACAGTATGTACTTACTGGCAGCTTTGAAAGGCTTCAGATCTACAGTGTTTCGTAGACCTATTTTTCTCTTAACTTTTCGGGTATTCCAAACGGTTAGCCTTTGCGTGAGGCTTACCTATTATTCTGAATGTTCCTTTACGAACGTGCATAAACTTATTCCTTTCCGCTGATATTTTCTTAGATTTTTCTTTAGTTTTGACTAACACTAGTTCCACAGTGTAAAAACTAAAGAGGGAAGATTTCGTGTGATGCGATCTTTTTCTGTCCAAAGCTCTTTTATGGGAAATTTGATCTATTAATTATCCGTTAGTCTATGTTTCTTCGAGGATATGGTTCTATTCCACATTAGCATCTTGCACGTTATCTCCGAATTTAATATCTTCCTGCAAGTATCCCTTATTTCTTATTACTCAAATAGGCAGTTCCCATGCTTCATTATTACTGCCCACATAATTTATAATGAAAGGTTCAGTAATCATTCCAGATTCTGGAAAAGTTAGTACTAAGTGGCTCTGATCAAAGGCACACTTTTCTTGATGTTTCGTTAAAAGATCTGTACCACTAAAACTAAAACCGAGCATAATTAAACAAGAATGATCTATTATTATGTTACCTATACCAATTGGTATTAAATCTTCATGCTGTATTGATCTAAAACTTTTCCAGTATCACCTATCATTCCCAAACCACTTACTTTCATGATCGTTAACTCATTCTTATCAGGAATAGAATCAAAGAATGCTTGGGCCAAAGCATTTTCTTCACTGCCACAACCAAGAAGAGACAGCAGTGTTATGCCTGAGATGTTAGCTTTAGGGTGAGCTATTCTAGTTTGAACAGGTTCCTCATAAAAGTCTCCTAATATATCATTTTCAATCTGTCGCCAGCTGAAGTAATTTTGGTTAGTTGCAAGTACATTTACACTTAGATTCACGGGGTCAGCCAGTTCTACATTCGGAGCTGTCTTTTCTAAACTGTCCACTTCATGAGCTCCTATACTTTCGTTTGTTGAACATCAGCTAGACTACTCTATACTTCTGAGCAACTGCGTCCCTGTGCAACATTGCTATCTATTATACTGTCGACGGCTTTTACAGTTTGTCGCTAGTCGATACAGCTAATCGGTTCCCCCACCTCGTTGTTGTTGTACCCCCTTCATCTAACAACTCCTCCTCTTCAGAACCTTGCAAAACTGACACTACTTCCTCTACCGAAACTTCATCCTTCAGATTGCCACTCTTCTCAAATATATGAGCCTTTACTTCATCTTCGTCTTCGTCTGATCAGACGAGTTAATTTGTTCCTCCTTGTTATCTGCAGCGATTTCTTTTTTACTTCTTAACACATTTTTTTCTAATAGATCCAAAATACTGTCAGCTGTATAGTGAGAGTGATACTAAAATGTAGACTTTCACGGCCGGAAATATCATGTCCACTATAATTATCCGGGCTGTTATGCCGTGGTCGGTTGATGAATTCTGTGTCGATTCTCAACGTTACGTCTCCGACTGCGGGAGACATATTCAAGGGGGTCCGTAGCTCAATGGAAGGTCCAACACACCCACTGTCAGTAGCGAGCCAGTGGGTGTGTTGGACCTTCCATTGAGCTACGGACCCCCTTGAATATGTCTCCCGCAGTCAGAGACGAAACGTTGAGAATCGACACAGAATTCATCAACCGACAGCGGCATAACAGCCTGGATAATTATAATGGACATAATGAGAGTGGTTTAGCACATTACTGGTACTGTTTGTTCCAATTTCGTCATTCCTGTTATCGGTTTTGCGTGTGCTGACTGACCGTGGTCTGTGTTTTCGTTACAGGCTGTGACCCTGTTCCCGCCTGGTGAGCGCCAGCTTCCTCATAGACGGGACTCAGTTTCCTACATATGACCTATTGTGATCATTTGATTCAGAATCAGATCGGGTAGCATTCGGTTGTCCGTCTTGTCTCAGTAGCACTTATTTACACTTCTGCCTCCGTCATAATACTTACTGCGAAAGCATGGCTGCTGTTTACCTCCTCTTTCTCTACCACGGCAATTGCCACGATAATTACACCGTGTATTTTGAACTTCCATACTTACAACATTCACGCTTCCACTGTCATTATTTCGGACGTTTATATGACTGTTGGAGGACCTTTTAGTGTTCTGCACCAGCTCCCCAACAGCAGCTACTCATTCCACTCGCTCCACATAATCATTGGACCTGTCCACCTTACATCTAGGTGCGGAATGATCCTTTTCTGCCAATACCAAGGCAACTTACCTTCTGGTCCCATGACTGCCGTTTTCAGTTTCATCTTTTCTGTCAGAAGTGACAGCCGTGAAAGGCACTTCCTAGAGAACTGTGTAACTGATTCACGACCTAGAGCAAACATTTTACCATTCCGAAATTCCTTAAAAACTTCGTTTGGTTTGTTGTGAGACCAGTAATCATTAAGAAATGCAGTTTTAAATTCACCAAAGAGTATTGCGTGTAATCATTACGTCAGCTGCCCATCGCAAAGAACCTCCTGACAAATGACTGTTTATGAAAGAAATTTTCTCACGATCTGACCATACATTTTGTAAAACATCCTCAAAATCATTCAAGAACTGTAATGGGTGAATTTGTTCGTCTTGATCAACACGTGAAATTGACGACATCCGAGGAAAGCTGTATCAACTGAAGCAACATGCTGTACTGTAATATTGCAAGAGCTAGCAGCGGTTACTTTATTTTCTATGTTAGTAATACTAGCATTTATTTCTTCTACTTGGAGTTCCACTGCTTCCACTGTGTCAGAAACTTTTTTGTCAACATCCTCATATCGCTTCAGACAAAAAAACTTTACTTTCTCAATATCCATCTGACTAGTATTTACTTTATTAGTTACGTCCTCAAATCGATTAGAGCAAAGTTTGGAGTCATTGCCTCTTCTTTCTGACAACCTCCCTCCCATAAGATCATTTGCATCTTCAAAATCTTTACGAACTTCACCAATTTCAGTTTTGAAAGTACTATGCAAATTAGTTTGCTGTTGCCCTACTTTGACTTGCAGATCGTGGTAGTTAAAATAAATTTAATAATTTAAGCTATTCAGTTTTGAGGTTATTTCATCCTTTAGTTTCTTACTACTATCCTTTAGTTCTTTACTGATATCCCTCTGTCCTGTACTTCTAGATTCAATCTTACTGTTTAATTGTTTACTATTGGATTCCATCTTATTGTTCAGTTCTTTACTACTATACTTTAGTTCTTTATGATACGATTCAAGTTTAAGAAACAGTAATTGCATCGAATTTGGTGCCTCTACCTTGCCACTTGGCATTTCCACCGGTTTTAAAACAGATTCTAGCATTCTCTGAACTGGCGGAATATCAGAAATATTGAATTCAATCAGAATTATATGATAACTCTCTTAATTCTACTTTTTCGTTTTTGACTTCTACTTCAATTACATCATCCTCAGAAAATGTTTCTGACTTCTAGGTAACACTGAATTTTACCTCCTATTTTACTTTTGACAGATCTTCTTGAGATTTTGTTTATTACTTTCATGGAACCATCTTTGTTAGTTTCAATTTCGAATTCTGAGGATTTATCGTCAGAGAATGGTTCCATCTTAACTTTCACAGTATCCTTATCAATAGATTCTATTTTTAATAGCCTGTTACAAGCAGTTAACTAATACTTGAAATATGATTAACTGCTTGACCTCGACGAGCGATGTGATGTCACAGCATGCGTGATGCGACGCATTGCGGCGTGATGCTGGCAGCAGAAGCCGCTATGGTCGTGAGGACTGCGGTGAGTAGCGCCTACTGCAGTAGCTCCAAGGGAAAAGGAGGGGTGGAGAGGGGGGAGGAGGGCTGGGAACCAATGAGCGCAAGCAGTATCTTGCAGATAACTTGTAGGTCCACGCAGTTCCATGGTGACGCTCTGTCTTCTAATCTCAGTGCCGGTGGTAGCTGTGATGTAGTGTGAACTTACCTCCTTCCGCTGTGGCTAACAATTACAATTTAGTTTTCACACTCGCACGCAAATCATTGCACTTGTATCATTTCGGTATCCTGTTAGTGCCTACCAGTGTTCCCTGTTTAGTACTAATCACTTCCACAGTTCAGATTCCCAGCCGATGCACCATGTGTGGTGGGTAATTGATCTAACTGGCCTTTACTTTTTGTTATATAGTTAACGTGAAGAAACCCTTAAATTGCCTGTCCGTGTCTGCTTTACACCTACCTTCACCATTTACAAGAGCCTGAAAAGTATTTTTACCGTCCCTCAGAAAGCAATAGAGACCATACTGACCGTAATTCCTAGTCTGTAACTCCACATTACTCTTTGTATGCACGGAAAGAAAATGTTTCTACTTGCTATTTACTCAGTGGGATTAGAAACTACGATTACAAATAGAAGTTTCGAGTTTTAAGTTATTGATCTACTCATTAAAGTGTTCACATGCACAAAATATTTTATTGTAACTAATATCTTTGTCGGAAACAACACTATTAACAGTTAAGAGGCGACCTCTATGGGAAGTTCCAACTAAAATGGTCTATCGCCCTGACTTGTAATCACAAAAGTTATTTGCTGCCCTAACTGGAAAATAACCTTTCCACTTGCCACGTGGTTTTGTCAACATAACGGGCGGCACACAAACAGTTGTATTGTATTGTGTGTTAACTGGGGGCCTAGAAATGACGGAGAGGCTCCGTCCCCGCCGCAGCCGCAGTGGTCCACAACTCCACGACGACTACCGCAGCCCACTTCACCCCTCCGCCGCCCCACACCCCACACCGAACCACTCTTTCAGGGCTATTGTGCTGTTCGGCCCCCTTCCCTCCCCCCCCCCCCCCTCACCGACCGTGGTAGAGTAATGGTGGTCCACGCGTACGTGGAGAACTTGTTTGCACAGCAATTGCCGACAAAGTGGGGCTGAGACGGAATAAGGGGAACCAGCCCGCATTCGCCGAGGCAGAAAGAAAACAGCCTAAAAGCCATCCACAGACTGGCCGGCTCACCGGACCTCGACACAAGTCCGCCGAGAGGATTCGTGCCGGGGATCAGGCGTTTTTTCCCAATCCGGAAAGCCGTGCGTTAGTCCGCACAACTAACCAGGAGGGCACACAAACACTTACTTCCATCACTTACTTCCATGGAACTTACTTCCAGGACAGTGCACAGTCCTTGTGAGTTCACTGCCTACTTTTACTGAAAAACTTTTGGTAGGTGACTAGCTCTGACGTCATCCAAGGCACAGATCACGCAGACAAATTGATACCTTATCTGGGTGCGAAGTATCTCTTTTCACTGACTCTGGTCTTTTTTATATATGGACGCAGTGGACCGCCAAACGGAACATCTGCTATCAACCGACCTAGGCACAGGTAGCAGCATCTAAATGGTCCCCTTTCTCGGACATGTAGTAACTAATATCTCTGTCATTTAACAATTTACAGTCTTCTTCATTTCTATATGAATGAAATTAAGTTGGATTTAGTTACTCAAAGTGTTTTAGTTCGATTCCTGTTAAAATTTGCCGGCTAGAATTTTTAGAATGGAACGGAAAGAGTAACACGTTTTCTGAGCTGCTTCTTTAAGATTCCCTGTAATGCTCTAAATAGAATTTAGTATTAACAAATACAAATGATATTTAATCTATTATGAATAAAGATATTTCCGTTCCAAATTCAGTTTTTAGTAAATAACTTGAAAAATAGTAGAGGCAGCTTCCAGGTATCACCTAGTTAATGTTTTTATATCAAACTGAGGCTGCATACGAATTTTCGTCTTTCTGAGCATTTTCATCTTACTGGAGCATAGACTGACAAAGTTTGAAAAAGTTATTTTAATTTTTAATTTCATTCTTAGATTATGGTTCAATCCTTTGTATGCTATGCACAGGCGCGTTATGATGATGTGGTGCTAGTAGTAGTGAACTGGTAAGCCTGGCACACTCGATCGCCTCTGTACCTCTTAAAATGATACAACGCTTCTTCCGCCACAGTGTGGGTCACGTGGATATCCAGTATTTAGGCCTACTAGGATTTACTGTGGCTGCAGTGAAAACAGGTGGAAGTGATGGGTTGGTGGCATCTTGTTTTTCCCAGTAACCCCGTTAATTTTCAGGTATATCACTTTGCACAATTATCTCCTTTTGTGGAATTGTATGGCTTGTATATTGTGGCAAGAGAAAAATGCGAATCATTTCTTTATCGGTTTGATAAAAGTAATTCTCCTACCTGAAAAGCAAGGGATTTTAACTGCACTGAACGACTGTAGGTCTAACGAAAGAGCTGGTTTCGTGGCACTTCAATTCGCCAGGCAACTATTTATCATGCTCCGGAACGACTGAGAACAAATACCACCTCCACTGGATCAAAATTTAAGGCAATGTCTTCATCAAATATCAAACGCTGTAACGGCTGCAAGAGTAGGTTCCTATTAGCTAAATGACTGTCCTTTTTGGAACGCCGAGTGACGAGAGAAAGAACAGGAAAATTTAATAATGTGGGGTAACTTTAGGAAGGCAAGTACTGAAAGCACGAGGTGATGGATCTGCTCTCATTTCCTAATAAGGGCGCACAGTGTAATGATAGCAGTGACGACCCCACCGTACCTGGACGTCTCGTTAACGGTTCGACTATCTGCCGCAAGATAGGGACGTGCCAGTCTCATGTTCCATCGGAAACTGCCACCGAATGTCCCTGGGGGCAATTAAGGTGCAGCTAATATGGGCGGCGACTTGTGCGACGCGCTTAAGCGGTAATGAGACGCGGCCGGGGGCGGCCCGCTTTTGAAGTGGCCCTGCGCTAATCAACACGGACAAGGTGCCGCTAATCAAAGTGGACGTCGCCGGCGGCGAGGGCGTAGGCGGAGGAGGGGGAGGAGCTGCCCCCCCCCCCCCCCCCGCCCCCCAGGGATGCCGGCGCCGACAGCCCTGTCACCCGAGCAAATTGTCTGCCGGCCATCTGTAGCAAAGTGTCCAACTTCTCCCACCAAATTGTACGGCATGTCGTCAGCAGCCTTGAGGGAAAGCCCCTTTAAGTGAGGCTTCTCCTTAAGTTGCTCGTCAAGAGGAGCTGAGGAATGGCTAACAGAAGGCGAATTGTCGGCACTCCCTAGCACAGGATCTCTAGCTTTTCAAGCTGTCGTTCTCGCTTGGCTTCAGTTTATGTGTGCAGATGAAGTGACTGGTGGGTCTTTTCATATGGGTGGAAGTAAAAAAATGGTTCAAATGGCTCTGAGCACTATGGGACTTAACTTCTAAGGTCATCAGTCCCCTAGAACTTAGAACTACTTAAACCTAACACACATCCATGCCCGAGGCAGGATTCGAACCTGCAACCGTAGCGGTCGCGCGGTTCCAGACTGTAGCGCCTAGAACCGCTCGGCCGCCCTGGCCGGCCTGGGTGGAAGTAAGAAACTTGCATAGGAAGTGAACTGACATTTTAATGGATACAAATTTGTGAATACGAATTTGTCTTTCGGAAGTAAATGTTTGGTTTCAGTCAGTTCCATGTCTCACATTTTCGAAAGTTCTGCAGCCTCCTTCATCTTCTAAGTTTGCGGTCTTTCAGTGTGTGGTCATAGAATATAGCCTTCTATGTAGGAGATAAGATTTCGCTCCGAAATCCGGATTCAGTACCAAACTGATACCGATAAAGTACTCGTGCCATGACACTGATAACGAAAACTGTGTTCCAGGTAGATTATTCAACCGTTGGTAGAGGTGTCGCAGCAAAAACTCCAGAACACATAGTTCCCATTAATGTTGTTCAATTTTTACAGCCTCTCTGTGTAGTGGATGGTTTAATTGCCTTATGTACAGCATCTACCGACTTTAAAAATATTTTGAATACTCTTCTAAAATTATTGAACATCCTGATTTTACTCGATCTTCCCATCACCCCAGGAGGGAGCACATCGCGGTACTAAAAATTTCACGATTTAGGTCACTAATTATTACATTTCATTGTCATATTTCTGTTAAAATTTGTGTTATTATTATTATTATTATTTTATTATTACTACTATAGACGTGTCTTCCACAAAATCATATCCCTAGTATTTTTTCCAGATCGTTACTATATTTTTTAACTGAGAGATAAGACCCATTAATGAAGGCGTACGTTACTGCAGATTTTTGCTTAAAGAAACGAGTGAATGCTACTTTCTGGCAGATTAAAACCGTGTGCCCGACCGAGACTCGAACTCGGGACTTTTGCCTCTCGCGGGCAAGTGCTCTACCAACTTTTTTTTTCCATTTTGTTCGCTGTTAATCGTTGTGTTTGGTCTTTGCGGACGTCACAATTACATCCGTTCAAGTACGTTTGTTGATCCTAACACTCGGTTTCTTTATCACAGAGGCCAACCAGCTCTCTGACCGAACACGCTGAGCTACCGCGCGGGCACTACCTGATCTACCAAAGCACGACTCACGACTCGTCCTCACAGCTTCAGTTCTGCCAGTACCTCGTCTCCTACCTTCCAAACTTCACAGAAGCTCTTCTGCGAACCTTGCAGAACTAGCACTCCCGGAAGAAAGGCTATTGCGGAGACATGGCTTAGCCACAGCTTGGAAGATGTTTCCAGAATGAGATTTTCACTCTGCAGCGGAGTGAGCGCTGATATGAAACTTCCTGGCAGATTAAAACTGTGTGCCGGACCGAGACTCGAACTCGGGATCTTTGCCTTTGCAATATCCTTTCTTCTGGGAGTGCTAGTTCTATAAGGTTCGCAGAAGAGCTTGTGTGAAGTGTGGAATGTAAGAGAGTAGGTATTGGCAGAACTGAAGCTATGAGGACGGCTCCTGAGTCGTGCTTGGGTGACTCAGTTGGTAGAGCACTTGGCCGCGAAAGGCAAAGGTCCCGAGTTCGAGTCTCGGTCCAACACACAGTTTTAATCTGCCAGGAAGTTTCATATCAGCGCACACTCCGCTGCAGAGTGAAAATCTCATTCTGGAAGTGAATGCTCTTTTTTTTTTTTTTTTTTTTTGGTCATCAGTCTACTGACTGGTTTGATGCGGCCCGCCACGAATTCCTTTCCTGTGCTAACCTCTTCATCTCAGAAGAGCACTTGCAACCTACATCATCAATTATTTGCTTGACGTATTCCAATCTCTGTCTTCCTCTTCAGTTTTTGCCCTCTACAGCTCCCTCTAGTACCATGGAAGTCATTCCCTCATGTCTTAGCAGATGTCCTATCATCCTGTCCCTTCTCCTTTTCAGTGTTTTCCACATATTCCTTTCCTCTCCGATTCTGCGTAGAACCTCCTCATTCCTTACCTTATCAGTCCACCTAATTTTCAACATTCGTCTATAGCACCACATTTCAAATGCTTCGATTCTCTTCTGTTCCGGTTTTCCCACAGTCCATGTTTCACTACCATACAATGCTGTACTCCAGACGTACATCCTCAGAAATGTCTTCCTCAAATTAAGGCCGGTATTTGATATTAGTAGACTTCTCTTGGCCAGAAATGCCTTTTTTGCCATAGCGAGTCTGCTTTTGATGTCCTCCTTGCTCCGTCCGTCGTTGGTTATTTTACTGCCTAGGTAGCAGAATTCCTTAACTTTATTGACTTCGTGACCATCAATCCTGATGTTAAGTTTCTCGCTGTTCTCATTTCTACTACTTCTCATTACTTTCGTCTTTCTCCGATTTACTCTCAAACCATAATGTGTACTCATTAGACTGTTCATTCCGTTCAGCAGATCATTTAATTCTTCTTCACTTTCAGTCAGGATAGCAATGTCATCAGCGAATCGTATCATTGATATCCTTTTACCTTGTATTTTAATTCCACTCCTGAACCTTTCTTTTATTTCCATCATTGCTTCCTCGATGTACAGATTGAAGAGTAGGGGCGAAAGGTTACAGGCTTGTCTTACACCCTTCTTAATACGAGCACTTCGTTCTTGATCGTCCACTCTTATTATTCCCTCTTGGTTGTTGTACATATTGTATATGACCCGTCTCTCCCTATAGCTTACGCCTACTTTTTTCAGAATCTCGAACAGCTTGCACCATTTTATATTGTCGAACGCTTTTTCCAGGTCGACAAATCCTATGAAAGTGTCTTGATTTTTCTTTAGCCTTGCTTCCATTATTAGCCGTAACGTCAGAATTGCCTCTCTCGTCCCTTTACTTTTCCTAAAGCCAAACTGATCGTCAACTAGAGCATTCTCAATTTTCTTTTCCATTCTTCTGTATATTATTCTTGTAAGCAGCTTCGATGCATGAGCTGTTTAGCTGATTGTGCGAAAATTCTCGCACTTGTCAGCTCTTTCCGTCTTCGGAATTGTGTGGATGATGCTTTTCCAAAAGTCAGATAGTATATCGCCAGACTCATATATTCTACACACCAACGTGAATAGTTGTTTTGTTGCCACTTCCTCCAATGATTTTAGAAATTCTGATGGAATGTTATCTATCCCTTCTGCCTTATTTGACCGTAAGTCCTCCAAAGCTCTTTTAAATTCCGATTCTAATACTGGATCCCCTATCTCTTCTAAATCGACTCCTGTTTCTTCTTCTATCACATCAGACAAATCTTCACCCTCATAGAGGCTTTCAGTGTATTCTTTCCACCTATCTGCTCTCTCCTCTGCATTTAACAGTGGAATTCCCGTTGCACTCTTAATGTTACCACCATTGCTTTTAATGTCACCAAAGGTTGTTTTGACATTCCTGTATGCTGAGTCTGTCCTTCCGACAATCATATCTTTTTCGATGTCTTCACATTTTTCCTGCAGCCATTTCGTCTTAGCTTCCCCGCACTTCTTATTTATTTCATTCCTCAGCGACTTGTATTTCTGTATTCCTGATTTTCCCGGAACATGTTTGTACTTCCTCCTTTCATCAATCAACTGAAGTATTTCTTATGTTACCCATGGTTTCTTCGCAGCTACCTTCTTTGTACCTATGTTTTCCTTCCCAACTTCTGTGATGGCCCTTTTTAGAGACGTCCATTCCTCTTCAATTGTACCGCCTACTGCACTATTCCTTATTGCTGTATCTATAGCGTTAAAGAACTTCAAACGTATCTCGTCATTCCTTAGTACTTCCGTATCCCAGTTCTTTGCGTATTGATTCTTCCTGACTAATGTCTTGAACTTCAGCCTACTCTTCATCACTACTATATTGTGATCTGAGTCCATATCTGCTCCTGGGTACGCCTTACAATCCAGTATCTGATTTCGGAATCTCTGTCTGACTATGATGTAATCTAATTAAAATCTTCCCGTATCTCCCGGCTTTTCCCAAGTATACCTCCTCCTTTTGTGATTCTTGTACAGGGTATTCGCTATTACTAGCTGAAACTTGTTACAGAACTCAATTAGTCTTTCTCCTCTTTCATTCCTTGTCCCAAGCCCTTATTCTCCCGTAACCTTTTCTTCTACTCCTTCCCCTACGCCGGCCGCGGTGGTCTAGCGGTTCTAGGCGCTCAGTCCGGAACCGCGGCACTGCTACGGTCGCAGGTTCGTATCCTGCCTCGGGCATGGATGTGTGTGATGTCCTTAGGTTAGTTAGGTTTAAGCAGTTCTAAGTTCTAGGGGGCTGATGACCTCAGATGTTAAGTCCCATAGTGCTCAGAGTCATTTTGAACCTTCCCGTACAACTGCATTCCAATCGCCCATGTTTATTAGATTTTCGTCCCCCTTTACATACTGCATTACCCTTTCAATATCCTCATACACTTTCTCTATCTGTTCATCTTCAGCTAGCGACGTCGGCATGTATACCTGAACTACCGTTGTCGGTGTTGGTCTGCTGTCGATTCTGATTAGAACAACCCGGTCACTGAACTGTTCACAGTAACACACCCTCTGCCCTACCTTCCTATTCATAACGAATCCTACACCTGTTATACCATTTTCTGCTGCTGTTGATGTTACCCGATACTCATCTGACCATAAATCCTTGTCTTTCTTCCACTTCACTTCACTGACCCCTACTATATCTAGATTGAGCCTTTGCATTTCCCTTTCCAGATTTTCTAGTTTCCCTACCACGTTCAAGCTTCTGACATTCCACGCCCCGACTTGTAGAACGTTATCCTTTCGTAGATTATTCAATCTTTTTCTTATGGTAACCTCCCCCTTGGCAGTCCCCTCCCGGAGATCCGAATGGGGGACTATTCCGGGATCTTTTGCCAATGGAGAGATCATCATGACACTTCTTCAATTACAGGCCACATGTCCTGTGGATACACGTTACGTGTCTTTAATGCAGTGGTTTCCATTGCCTTCTGCATCCTCATGTCGTTGATCATTACTGATTCTTCCGCCTTTAGGAGCAATTTCCCACCCCTAGGACAAGAGAGTGCCCTGAACCTCTATCCGCCCCTCCGCCCTCTTTGACAAGGCCGTTGGCAAAATTAGGCTGACTTCTTATGCCGGAAGTCTTCTGCCGCCAGTGCTGATTATTTATCAAAATTTAGGCAGTGGCGGGGATCGAACCCGGGACCGAAGACGTTTTGATTATAAATCAAAGACGCTACCCCTTTTATTTTTTTTTTTTTTTTCTTGGCCTCCCATTGTGAGATAACTTTACCGCTGGGCACTTTTTTTTACTGCAGCGCCTTTTTTTATTTTATTTTTTTTTGTCTTTTTTTTTTTTAAAGAAGGTGGGGGAGGGCGCGGAAGGCAGAGCGATCAGGGGTCGTAACCCGAGGCCTGGTCGCAGTGTCCCCCTCGTCCGTCAAGGAATCAGGGATGGGAAGGGGAAATCTTTTGTGGGAATTATTATTTATTTATTTATTTTTATTTAGTGTTTTTAATACATTCTTAATGTGGTTTTACTTTATACCACAACAAAAATAAATGTATCTAGCACCGCATCGTGCTCTGAGAAAAAGAAAACAATATCTCGGCACGTTCCTACACCGAGGTAATGTATATGGGGAAAACGAAAAAAAAGTGCTTCATACAGGATGCAGAAGGGTGTGTCGCTACTCTCCTTACGCTTCATCATCCACGTACGTCTTCACGTATATCATGTTGTTCCACCGAGGATCGAACTTAGTCTTGTCAGCTCACTCAATGGGTATCTTCTCCTGCCTGTTGATGATCCAGCTGCGTGGAGGGTCGCGTAGGGCACTCCCTAAGTAATTAGAAAAATACTGTCTGTATTTTGGGTTCCGTACGATCTTGCAATGACGTTCTTGTAGGTACTTCCAAAAGTCTAATACATCTTTAGGTCCATCGTGAAATAAGTAGTGTACTGCATGCGCACGGATCCACATGACAGCGTTGGTCTTGGCGCGCGGGAAATACTGTTGATCCGGAAATAGTAGAAACCGAGGTGTAATGTGTTCCGGAGTCACTCGTAGAAAATACGACAAAATTTGTCGCACCAAGCGCCATACGTCTTCTGCCGCGCCACATGTGAGACGGTGTTCGTCCGTGTCTGGTATCCCGCAGTCTACGCAGAGAGGCGATTCCGCCATGTTTATCTTGTGGAGGCGTGATCGGGTGATCTGTTTACCATTGACTGTGATGTACCATGTGGATCGGACGGCTGTGTCCAGTGGAATCACGTGAATCGTCTTTCACACCACCTTCCAATTAACCTGAGGGCTTTTCGTCTCCACGATGTTTGGTGGGCGCCTCTGCTGTAGGACATGATATATATTCCGCGCCGACGCCTGTTTCGTCGGTGGTACTGCGATACGGAAGTAGCTGTGTTCAATGTAAAAGTTCCCGAAGTAGTAGAAGGGTGGGGGTATGTCTTGCGTCGTCAGTGGGGGCATAATGGACGGCGGAGCTAAGGACTCCAACAGCAAACCTGTCAAACTTTCCGGGTGGTGGCGTCACAGCTTGATGTGTGAGCTGACATACAGGGCTACAGCTCTGTCGTGGACATGGACTAGGCCAAGACCTCCCCTTTCTGGGGGAAGGGTCAGTGACTCATAACTGACTTTGAAGAGCATGCCTGTACTGACGTAGGCTCCGAATGCCGCTAATAGACGTCGAGCCATCAGTAACGGTATTGGGAGAACACGCGCTATGTGTGGAAGGCGCGATGCGAGGTAAACATTAACGAAGTGTGTCCTTTGGAGAATGTCGAGGGTCCGCAGACGAAGGTTGAAGATCTGGACCCGAATTTGTTGTAATAAGCGGCGGTAGTTAAGAGCCGCGGTGCGCCGTATGTCGTCGTGAAACTCTATTCCGAGACATTTGATAGTGCCACGAAGCTGTAGGGGTTCGACACACGCTGGGGTCAACCCGTCTCCTACGGCCATGGTGACCGATTTGGCGACGTTGAGACAGCTGCCGGAAGCCACACCGTACGTGGTAATCCATTCTAGTGCTCTGTTGACATCGTCGCGATTGCGGAACACGAGAACCAGGTCGTCTGCATACGCTGTACAGCGAAATGTGACGTCACGTAGGGTAAGACCGGTGAGGCGTTGACGGAGACCACAGAGGAGCGGTTCCAGTGCCAGAGCATATAGTAACGTCGACACGGGACAGCCTCGACGGACGGAGCGGAAAATCGGGAGGGACTGCGAGAGACGCCCGTTAACGAGCACTTTGGAAGTCGCTCCTCGGAGCAGGCGCATCACGACGGCTGTGAATTGCTGTGGGTACTGCATGTGCTGGAGAACGGACGTTAGGTACGCGTGATCCACTCGACCAAACGCTTGGCTAAAATCTAGTGATGCCAGCGCTCCCGGGACGCGGCGTGCCCTGGCTAGGGCTATTAAGTCACGGTATCTACACAATGCTGTGTGGATGTTGTTGATACCCCCTAGGGAAGTCTGATCTGGCGAGATGACGTAAGGTAGGGTCGGTCGTAGACGGTCTGCTAATAGTCTGGTGAATATCTTCATGTCGCAGTTGAAGAGTGTTAGCGGGCGGTAATCTTGTATTCGAGCCCCACCTTTAGGCTTGTGAACCGGTATAATTATTCCTTCTACGAAGGTCGCAGGGAGCGGCACCGCGGGGGACATAAGCTCCCGACAGATGTCTGTTAACTTGGGAGCCGGTAAATACTGGAAAGTTCTATAAAACTCCACAGGGTGCCCGTCGGGGCCAGGAGACTTATTCGCCGCTCCTTTACCGATGGCGTCGATAACTTCGTCTTCCGTAATGTCGTTCAATAATTAAGTTTGTAAATCCTGTGGGACAATGCCGTAAACCAGTTGTGAGACTGCTGTCACCGTCGTCGGGTCGGAACATTGAGCAGAATAAAGTCGTGCGTAATGGTCGAAGAAGGCTGCAGCAATATCGCGTTGTGTGGTGTGATGAAGGCCGTCCTCAGTGGTGATGGCATGTATCAGCGCCCGTCTTCGCAGTGTACGTTCTCGGATGACGTGGTACATGGTGGGTCGTTCCGTTGCGAGTCTGTCTTGTGTCCGCGCTCGGACGATCGTCCCTTCGAGGTGTCGGCGCATATGGGCTACGATCTGTGCTTTCGCACGCTGAACTGTCAGCTGTCGTTCCGGTGTGGGTGGCATGGAGGCGCATTCGCGAAGGACGGTGAAATAAAAATCAAGGGTCTGCCGTCTCCAAGCAGCAGTCTCACGACCATACGTAATAAAGGTTCGCCGTAGGGCCGGCTTGGCGCAGGTTAACCACCAACTAATCGACGTAGGATACGTTGGGAGGCGGCGGACGCACAAACTCCACGTGTCTTCGATGGAGCGTCGACAATCCGGAGAAGCGAGATGAGCAAGGTTTAATTTCCAGGGATGTCGGCTGCGCCACACCCGTTGGCGACGAAGGGTGACGGCACATATATAGGCCTCGTGATCAGAAAAGGCTACTGGCCACACCTCCGCGTCACTCACCGTTGCCGCGAGAGAACGGGAGACGTAAATCCTACCGATGCGGCTAGACGAGTGACTCGTGAAATGGGTGTATCCCGGTCTATTTCCTTGGACATGTTCCCATGTATCTACTAGCTGGAGATCGCCGATGAGTGTCCCAAGTTCGGGGCACGGTGAATGGCGTGGCAGCTGATCTTTAGGTGCTTGGGTGCAATTGAAATCGCCCCCTAATATCAAGTCATCGTGCCTGCCCCGAAAAAGCGGTGCTATTCCTTCTGCGAAGAAGAGCGATCGGTCACGACGGCGATTCGTTCCGGAAGGGGTGTACACACTGATAAACCGGACGCCTTGCACCGTTACGGCCATTCCTCTAGCGTCGGGGAGATATCGGACTTCGTCCGCCTCGAGGCCCTCTCTGAGGAGAATGGCGACTCCACTGTTAGTTGGCGAGGCGTGGGACACATGAACCGTTGTTGTTGTTGTTGTGGTCTTCAGTCCTGAGACTGGTTTGATGCAGCTCTCCATGCTACTCTATCCTGTGCAAGCTTCTTCATCTCCCAGTAACTACTGCAACCTGCATCCTTCTGAATCTGCTTAGTGTATTCATCTCTTGGTCTCCCTCTACGATTTTTACCCTCCAAGCTGCCCTCCAATGCTAAATTTGTGATCCCTTGATGCCTCAAAACATGTCTACCAACACATGAGCCGTATAACCATACACACCCGGGAAATCGTCGACGAAGACTTCTTGGAGAAAGACAATGTCAACGTCTGCTGCATTGAGCATGTCTTGGAGCAGCGACAACTTCGTACGTGTCCGAATGGTGTTAATGTTGATGGTCGTTAAGCGATAGGTTTGTAGATCGTCTCCTGCGGTGGGGGCTGCCGTCAGTGTCGCCGTAAAAGGTGGGGCCTGGGATCTGCTGGCCGCGTCCGCGCCGTCATCTGTTGCTACTCGGGAGGGGCCGAGGTGTGGGAGGAGAGACCCCTCTCCTCATCCACCACAGCGGCCGTAGAATCGTCTTCAATATCATCCGCCCAAGGTCCGCAAGTTAACGGTGGCTGCAGTAGAACACTTGTGGGCTGAGTGACTAAGGGTGAATCCGCAGTTGTTTCCGGTTGTGTATCAACGGCGGGCGATGTGCTGGCCATCCGTTTGTCCGAGGGAGCGGAATCGGATTTGTCAAAATCAGACAAACTGACAGGTGAGGGCGATCTCGTGTCATCCATTCTCCTCGTCGTTTCGTCGGCCGTCCGGTCGTTAACTGGAGAAGACGTCCGCTGGAGGCAATCGTCTGAGGGTGTGCGACGTCGCTTTGTATGTTTTCTCGGTGACCTTTGTTTGCGGACGTGGGTTTCTGAGTCCAAAATAGTTTGTGGTTCCCGTATAGCATCCCCCTCAGGGAGAAAGGCAGAGGTTGGTACAACCCTAGCGTCGAGTTCCACTCTCTCGTCCGAATCTTCTTGTGGAGTCGATGGGCGGCGTTCTTCAACCCCGGCAGACACCGTAATGGTGTTTGTCAATCCAGGACCGGCGACAGGTGCGCATTCTAACGCTTCCTGTCTTCCAGGGGTGTTGTCGTCTGTCATGAAGATCGATCGTGTCACCTCTGCGTAATTGAGGGGGAGGACCGTGAGCGTAGGAGGTGGTGTCGTGTCATGCAATGGAAGTTGTGTAACCCGACGTTGAATACACGCCGAGCGCACATGACCCTCCTGGCCGCAACCAGAACAAGTACGAGGTTGGCCGTCGTACATTATTATTGCTCGACAGCCACCTATGACTAAGTAGGACGGCACATGTTTCTTTAATTCAATTTTCACTCGTCGGACGCCGTTGAGGACTTGGTACGTCTCGAAGGTGTTCCATTTTTCGGCCACATGGCTAATTACCGTCCCATAAGGGCGGAAAGCTGAGGTAACGACGTCCGGTGGTACTTCGAAAGGGAGTTCGAAGACTCTTAGTGTGCGTAATCCTAGTCCAGTATGGTCAACAGTAACCTCTCCGATGTGACCATCGGAGTGTTTGAACTTGAGAGTGTTCGCGCATCTGTTCACAACTGCGTGACATAACTCGTCATCGACCATCTTGACGTAAACGACGCTGCTTGTGATGGATAGGTGGATACCGATGATGTGCTGTGTT
The DNA here is from genome assembly GCF_023864345.2 of Schistocerca serialis cubense. Taxonomy (NCBI): domain Eukaryota; kingdom Metazoa; phylum Arthropoda; class Insecta; order Orthoptera; family Acrididae; genus Schistocerca; species Schistocerca serialis. The sequence continues at coordinate 153,485,145 of NC_064640.1, forward strand.
GGTATTTGAACTTCGTCACGGATAAATCGTTCGACTTCAAAGGCTCGTGGTCGTGCGTAGTCGGGCTGGAAGCTGATCTTGATGGTAGCTTTTCTGTACGAATGAGCCATGGCGACTCAGTGTTAACGGACGCGAGTATTAGCTGCGGCGAGGAAGTAAATAAACTACCCGCGCTCGCGACTCTGCGGACGGGACCGCGACTCTGCGGACGGGACGTAAACAAGACGTCCTCGCCGCTCACCGGCCGAAAGCAGACTGACCCCTAGAACACGGGTACTCTCAAGTGTATGTTATCAAACGGCTATTACCTCCGTTGTGTAATTGCCAGACACCGTATTTTGGTACAATTCACAGCGTTCGCAAAGTTCATCCTTTGACCACAGAGGCGGCCAAACCACCATTGGTGTCTGTGGAACATCTTTGTGATGAACATTCTTTAAGCAACTAGATATATTGACAAGGTACCCAGCAGATCATCAAATTTGTAACGACACGTAATTTCACCCAACAAATGTCAAATGGTTCAAATGGCTCCGAGCACTATGGGACTTAACTTCTCAGGTCATCAGTCCCCTAGAACTTAGAACTACTTAAGCCTAACTAACCTAAGGACATCACACACATCCATGCCCGAGGCAGGATTCCAACTTGCGACCGTAGCGGTCGCGCTGTTCCAGACTGTAGCGCCTAGAACCGCTCGGCCACTCTGGCCGGCAACAACTGTCAGATCTGCAAATCGTTCAAATGGCTCTGAGCACTACGGGACTTAATATCTGAGGTCATCAGTCCCCTAGACTTAGAACTACTTAAACCTAACTAACCTAAGGACATCATGCCCGAGGGAGGATTCGAACCAGCGACCGTAGCGGTCGCGCGGTTCCAGACTGAAGCGCCTAGTACAGCTCGGCCACACAGGTCGGCAGATCTGCATGGAGTGTACTACATGCTTAAATGTATAAAATAGTAGCATTTCAGCGCAACTGCTCATTGTTGGTAGGAATGATGTCATTTACACTTTGTGTCAAGGGAAAGATATCGCAGCGGGTTCCTCATGCTAGAAGTTGACGCTGAATGTTGTTTGTTTTTGATCTGACAACATATCGTTGAACATGGGGCTAAAAATGGTTCAAATGGCTCTGAGCACTATGCGACTTAACTTCTGAGGTCATCAGTCGCCTAGAACTTACAACTAATTAAACTTAACTAACCTATGGACATCACACACATCCATTCCCGAGGCAGGATTCGAACCTGCGACCGGAGCGGTTTCTCGGCTCCAGATTGTAGCGCCTAGAACCGCACGGCCACTCCGTCCGGCTGAACATGGGGCTCCGCAGCCGATTATCCCACAGCGTTCCCATGTTGACCCAACGCATTGTCATTTATGACTGCGGGTATCACGAGATAGGGCAGATAAAAAGTTTTAGTGTCTCGCTTAAACAACGAATTGACATCACTCAGTTCCAATAAGGTAAATGTAGAGGAATTACGGACAAAGTTGAAGCAGATTGTAAATAAGAGGTTGTGGCACCCTCAATTGAAAAGAGGATGCTCATATGACGACAAGCGAAGGTTAGTAGAGATTCTTGCGTCTATGAAAAGATCTATGCGTGAAGCATACGACTGCCACCGTCACATCTTCGCAAGCAATCTGGCAGAGAACCAAAGAAAATTGTGGTCCTACGTAAATTCGCTAGGCAGGTCTAAGGCTTCCAATCAGTCACCAGTCGAGCAGTAGGTGTGGCAGATAAAGATAGCGAAACATAAACCGAAGTTTTAAATTTCACATTCTAGAAATCGTTCACACAGGAGAATCGTGCAAACACACCGTCATTTGATCAGCGGACAGACTCCCGCACGGACGACATAGTAATAACCAACCCTAGATTAGTGAAAAAACTGAAAGATTTGAAAGCAAATAAATCACCAGGTCCGGATGGAATTTCAATACAGTTTTACAGAGTACTCTACGGCATTGGCCCTTTATGTAGTCTTCTTTTATCGTGAATCTCTCAGCACATAGTACCAAGTTACTGGAAGAAACCGCAAGTGACTCCAGGATACAAAAAGCGTAAAAGAACGGACCCGAAGAATTACAGACCACTATCCCTAATTTCAGGTTACTGCATGGTCCTTGAACATATTCTCAGTTCGAATACCATAAAATTTCTAGAGACTGAGAAGCTAATGCTCACGAATCAACATCGTTTTAGAAAGCATCGCTCGTGCGAAACTCAGCTTGACCTTTTCTCACATGATATACAGCGAACTATGGATGAAGGGCAACAGGCATAATCCGTGTTTCTATATTTCCGGAAAGCATTTGATACGGCGCCCCATTAGAGGCTGTGAGGTAACGAGAGAAAAATGGTTCAAATGGCTCTGAGCACTACGGGACTTAACGTCTGTGGTCATCAGTCCCCTAGAACTTAGAACTACTTAAACCTAACTAACGTAAGGACATCACACACATCCATGCCCGAGGCAGGATTCGAACCTGCGACCGTAGCGGTCACGCGGTTCCAGACTGAAGTGCCTAGAACCGCACGGCCACACCGGCCGGCTCGGTAACGAGAGAGTTGTGGTGCCCTGGAAATATTTTAAGTTCAGAGTTGGCGGCCACTGCTCAGGCCACGCGGCAGGACCGAGCTCTTCAGCATCCGTGTGGTGCCTCACAATGGCCGGAGCACGTGGTCCATCGAGCACGTGGCTGGGAATTCCCTGGTGACGCTGTGTGCGGGGAGGGCCAAAGATGGCGGACTTTGTGAAACCTCAATGGCAGACATTTCACAGTTCGTATAGAAATTAATAGTAGCCAGGTGAGTCATGATACCTCCAAGAGAAACATGTACATTACCACTGACGAAATAAATCTCGGGTGAACAGCCTGGTATGAGTGTGCATAGGACACAATATTTCGGCAATCGACCTCATTGCCATCATCAGGTGCGCTGATGTACTGACCAGCGGTGGGTCGGCGCCATGTATATATAGGACAATTCCCCTCCCGCTCCTCCCTGAGGCGTTTCCTATGAGTCGGTGCGGTCCGCGCCCCACGGGCGGTCTTGGTACAGCTTCCGTTCTCACGCCGTCTGGGCGCTGCGTCCTAGGTCTTCTCGTTCAGGAGGGTCTGCCGGCACCGCTCAAGTTATTGTGTCCTATAGACACTCATACCAGGCTGTTTGCCCGAGATTTACTTCGTCATAAAACATGCCTGGAGAAATTGAAGAATCACATTACATTACCATTATTTGCACAACGATTCTGAAGGTGTAATTCATATTTTCAATATATTTATTAGTTTAAAGTTTAGTATCTGACAATAAATTATGTAAGTAACACCCAGAAACGAATTTCCGCTATCTAAACAGTAGGTCCGATTTCGTCGATCTACGTGTCTTTAGAATGCTATTAGTGTAAACCTAAATTGGTATGAATTACAGACATGTTTCTTAAATAGTACATGGGTAATTGGAGGTCATAGTGGCTGATTACTATCGATCGCTCCAGACCATAAGTACTCCACAGTTACACGAAAAAACGGTAATTGGAGGTCAAAGTGGCTGATTGCTATCGATCGCTTCAGACCATAAGTACTCCACAATTACACGAAAAAACGGTAGCAGCATGCTTATAAATATATTATTCATCTATGTCTTTGTTTTTATCCGATATATACTATTCCTGAAGAAATTGGTTAAAATTTACTGTGTTTTAGAAAGCACAGAGACATTAGGGTACTGGCCTACCTTTTATTGCTATTCCTTTGATATATGCTTATTTAATTTGTTCATGTATTTAATAATGTGTGTTAGTGTGTATTTATGGTCCAGGCGTAGGAATATTTATTTAATTTTAAGTATTTAAATGTAAAGCCAGTATTTTGTATGTGCTTAAATATGTTTGTGAGTGTACGTTGGCTTGGAGACATGGAGGGAGCGCTCTAGCCAATCAAAGCGCTTGTTAATGGTCAGACTGTATGGAAGTGGGGAAGGAGGATCGTTTCAAGAGAGGACACGAGGGGTATTTCGCGGAGTCGGCAGTTCTGGAGAGTACGGCACAGGTCACGGGAGTGAGTACTGGACGCGGACAGTACAGCGCGACGGATGCACAGTCGGCGGAAATACTTGGACAGTGGAGCAGTTTGCGCGTGGTCGCGGAGGATAGAAATATTTCGGAGTGCCGACCTGTGCTCTTTTGTGATTTCCGTGGCTTCTGCAGTGAAGACATAGTGTGCGTTTAGAAGTAAATATCTCGCGAGCTTTGTTTGTTGTTCATAGCTAATTACGTGTAGTAGGAATCCATTGTATCCTTGTTATACAACTTATATGTTATTTAATTGCTGGACCATTGACACCAATAAGTGTTCTGCAGAAATAGAGTACATTCCGAAAAGTACTTCTACTATCGTACTTATCATTTAAAGTCATTAAGATAGTACTTGCAGATTTTATTTAATTGCAGTCTTTCATTTATAAACGTCTATGTTACGTTCAAAATTCGCAATTGCCGAGTGATAGGAACTTTCGACCATTCGATTCATGCGTCTATTCGTATTGTATACAGTAGACTCATCAGTATTTGGCTTTTAATGCGGCAAGTACGTATCCCAGCCCCTAGACAAAGAAACAAGCCAAAATTTTAATATTTCACCTCTGAGTCAGACGGTGCGTAATTTTTTGAAGGCCCGCAAGGCTGTTGATGGAGACACGAGCATATGGAATAAGTTCACGGACATGTGAGTGGCTGGAAGACTTCTTAAGTAATAGAAAGCAATACGTTGTCCTCGACGTCGAGTGTTCATCAGAGATAAGGGTGTCGTCTGTAATGCCGCAGGGAAGTGTGGTTGGACCGCTGTTATCCTATATATACGTAAATGATTTGGCGGACAATCTATAGATGTTTACTGATGATGCTGTGGTGTACGGTATGTTGTCGAAGTTGAGTGACTGTAGGAAGATAGAAGAAGACTTAAAGGAAAAATCTATTATGAATGACAGGTATCTCTACGCGTGGAAATTTGTAAGTTGATGCGTATGAGTAGGAAACGCTAACCCGTAATGTTCGGTTACAGTATTCCTCCTGTCCTGCTTGACACAGTCAAGTCGTTTAAATATCTGGGCGTAAAGTTGCAAAGGGATATGAAATGGAACGAGCACGTGAGAACTGCGGTAGGGAAGACCAATGGTCGACTTCGGCTCATTGCTAAAGTTTTAGGAGAGTGTGATTTACGTGTAAAGCAGATTGCATATAGGGCACTGGTGCGACCTGTTCTTGAGTACTATCGAGTGTTTGGAATCCATGAGCTGTAGGACGACGTCGAAGCAATTCAGAGGCGGGCTGCTAGATCTGTTACCAGTAGGTTTTAACAAGACATAGGTCTTACGGAGAAGCTTCAGGAACTCAAATGGGAATCCCTGGCGAGAAGGTCGGCGTTCTTTTCGAGAAACACTACCGAGAAAATTTAGAGAATCGGCATTCGAAGCTGACTGCCAAACGATTCTACTGTCGCCAACATACATTGTGCCTAAGAACCACAAAGATAACGAGAAATTCGGTCCCCTACGGAGGCGTATAAACAGTCGTCTTCCCCTCGCTCTATTTGCGTGTGGAACAGGAAAGGAAATGACTACCAGTGGTACAGGGTACCCTCCGCCACGCACCGTACGGTGGCTTGCTGAGTATCTGTGTAGATGTAGATGTAAATCACTGGGTTGCGATCGTGGATCAGTGGAAACGTATCACTTGGTCTGATTAATTACGGACCGGTCCCTTCTTACACCAGGTGTGTACATGCACATCGTCCAGGTGAACGGCGGGTGGAAACAATATTGCGCGGCGGACAGAGGCTGTTGGTGGTTAGCATTTTTCTATGGGAAATATTCACCTGAGTCTCTACGGAATCATTGGTGGTAATCGAAGGCACAAAATTCGCAGTGGATTCCGCGAACGTTATTTCGGAACATATGAAAACGGCCAAGCTTGATTGCTTTCCCTATGACGATGGCATCTTTCAGACGGATAACTGTCCGTGTCACAAGTCTAGAATATGTTTCAGTATTTTGAGCAGCTTGATGGTGAACGCACTTTGATATCTTGTTCACCAAATACGTCACGTCTAAGCACGATGGAACACATGTGTAACGCTGTCAGACACCTGTTCTGGGCCCAGAAGCCATTGGCCGTAATTTATGTGAATTGTGAATCTTATTCGTAGATACCTGGAATTACATGAGTCCAGAAACCACCAAGGACCTGTCGATACCGGGTCATGCCGAGTCACTGTTGTATTGCCTTCCAAAGGAGGACTAACACGCTATGAAGCAGGTCGTCATTATGTTTTGGCTTATCAGTGTAGCTGAAGTAGTATGGAATCACGTACACGTATCTGTGATCGCATTCCAGTTGTACTCAGTACCCAGACCGGTTACAGCTTTTGTTGCTGCCAGAGCATTTCGCACACTGTACAGCACAAAATCACCTACAAATTTAATCAAGCATTCTTCGTCCTATACTGTACACCACCTATAACTAAATTGTCGTATTTTTCATCCTTCCGGATGTTGCAGTTTTAATGGCTTCAATGCGCATTTGCACCCTCACGGAATATAATGGCAATAATATCGGTTAACTCGAGATGGATTGCAGTGTTCAGCAAATGAACTCTCAACTCTGAAAAAAGTAGACTCGTACACATGATATTTTCAGATTTACATTTGAAAGTCTTCATGACGTTCCCACTTTTTAATTCTCGTGTAAGTGAGAAAACAAGAATAATTTTATTATATTTATTTAAATTGAAAATATCTCTATTCTAAAACATCTTCATTACCTCCTTGTCATCGTGTTAATAGCGATGATTAACGATTACGACTTGTGACAGAAGGATCAATAACACTTTGCAGTATTGGATACGAGACGATTCCAATTAAAGTTGATAAAAAAAATTGGAAAGTCATTAAAATGCAATTACAAACGCATATACACGCAAACGTACCCAGACACATGCAGCCATGCCATAATAACTAAATACTTTCTACGTTTAAACTTCAATTAAACGAATCTGTGACTCATCAGCGAATCAGCGCTGCTACGTAATAACTGATAACAAATCAACTTGATATTTCGCAGGGCATAAAAGTTTGCCTCTTCTAGTTAGCTATGACTCTGGGCAGGTGAGTTGAGATGCTTTTACACACTCAGTTCACTGTAGTCAAAATTATGACAGTCTTTATGGAAAGTGGTAGGACACATCCACTATACAGGGTGGTCCATTGATCGTGACCGGGGCAAATATCTCACGAAATAAGCGTCAAACGAAAAAACTACAAAGAACGAAACTCGTCTAGCTTGAAGGGGGAAACCAGATGGCGCTATGGTTGGACCGCTAGATGGCGCTGCCGTAGGTCAAACGGATATCTACAGCGGTTTTTAAAATAGGAACCCCCATTTTTATTTCATGTTCGTATAGTACGTAAAGAAATATGAATGTTTTAGTTGGACCACTTTTTTCGCTTTGTGACAGATGGCGCTGTATTAGTCACAAACATATGGCTCACAATTTTAGACGAACAGTTGGTAACAGGTAGGTTTTTTAAATTAATACAGATCGTAGGTACGTTTGCACATTTTATTTCGGTTGTTACAATGTGATACATGTACATTTGAGAACTTATCATTTCTGAGAACGCATGCAGTTACAGTGTGATTACCTGTAAATACCACATTAATGCAATAAATGCTAAAAATTATGTCCGTCGACCTCAATAAATTTAGCAATACGTGTAATGACATTCCTCTCAACAGCGAGTAGTTCGCCTTCCTTAATGTTCGCACATGCATTGACAATGAGCTGACGCATGTTGTCAGGCGTTGTCGGTGGATCACGATAGCAAATATCCTTCAACTTTCCCCACAGAAAGAAATCCGGGAACACCAGATCCAATGAAAGTGCGGGTCATGGTATGGTGCTTCGACGACCAATCCGCCTGTCATGAAATGTGCTATTCAATACCACTTCAACCGCACGGGATCTATGTGCCGGACATCCATCATGTTGGAAGTAGATCGTCATTCTGTCATGCAGTGAAACATCCTGTAGTAACATCGGTAGAACATTACGTAGGAAATCAGTATACTTTGCACTATTTAGATTGTCATCGATAAAATGGGGGCCAATTACCCTTCCTCCCATAATGCCACACCATACATTAACCCGCCAAGGTCGCTGATGTTCCACTTGTAGCAGCCATCGTGGATTTTCCGTTGCCCAATAGTGCATATTATGCCGGTTTACGTTACCGCTGTTGGCAAATGACGATTCGCCACTAAATAGAACGCATGTAAAAAATCTGCCATCGTCCCGTAATATCTCTTGTGTCCAGTGGCAGAACTGTACACGACGTCCCAAGTTGTTGCCATGCAATTCCCCGTGCATAGAAATATGGTACGGGTGGAATCGATGTTGATGTAGCATTCTCAACACTGACGTTTTTGAGATTCCCGATTCTCGCGCAATTTGTCTGCTACTGATGTGCGGATTAGCCGCGACAGCAGCTATAACACCTACTTGGGCGTCATCATTTGTAGCAGGTTGTGGCTGACGTTTCAAATGTGGCTGAACACTTCCTGTTTCCTTAAATAACGTTATTATCCCGTGAACGGCCTGGACACTTGGATGATGTCGTCCAGGATACTGAGCAGCATACATAGTCCACGCCCGTTGGACATTTTGATCACAATAGCCATACATCAACACGATATCGACCTTTTCCGCAATTGGTAAACGGTCCATTTTAACACGGGTAATGTATCAAGAAACAAATACCGTCCGCACTGGCGGAATGTTACGTGATACCTCGTACTTCCACGTCTGTGACTATTCGAGCGCCATCTATCATAAAGCGAAAAAAGTGGTCCAACTAAAACATTCATATTTCTATACATACTACAGGAATATGTAATAAAAATATGGTGGTTCCTATTTAAAAAACGCAGTTGATACCCGTTTGACGAATGGCAGCGCCATCTAGTGGGCCAACCTTAGCGCCATTTGGTTTCCCCCTTCAAGCTAGACGAGTTTCGTTCTTTGTAGTTTTTTCGTTTGGTGCTTATTTCGTGAGATATTTGGCCCGGTCACTATCAACGTACCATCCCGTATACCGCTCAGCTGTCACGCTACGTAAACTGGCCTCTTTCATTGCATCGCTTTAAACTTGTTTCTGCCTTGTAAATGGCAGTAACGATATTCGTTATAGATTCATTCATCTGACCCAACCTGCTGCATTACAGATAGACACACGCCTGATGTCTCTGACATACAAATTTTTCACTCTACCGAGAGCTAATAACCTGTACAGGAATGGTACGTTGTACTACAATGGTTCAAATACAAAAAAGGAAGTTTTTTCTAGTACTGCATTTCATTTTAATCTTTGTAAATAATCTAAATAAATGCTGAGCAATCTACTGTGAAGTGAATGGCGAAGGGTACTTGGTATTCCAATAAAAGGGTTTCTTCTCAATCCAGTCACATATGGAGTGCAGGATGAATGACTGCATAAATTCCTCTAAACGCACTGTAATTGATCTAATCTTGTCTTCATGTTCCTTGCGAAAGTGATTCGCAGGACGCTGAAGTGTATTGTTGGATTCTTCACTTGTGACAGGTTTTCGAATTTTAGTAAGTAGGATTTCGAGGGCTAATGTTTCCCTCTTTCCGAAAGTGTCTGCCAATTTAGTTTTACAGCTTTTCCAGTGAGTGAGACATACGTACGATCTTCTGTGCTGCCTTTATTTGAATTCATTCAATATCCCATGTAGTCCTGTTGATATGGGTGCTACCCACATTCAGAAACAATATTCCATGATGACACGAACTAGTGATTTGTAAGCAGTAGCTTTTGGAGGCCTACTGCACTTTTCCAGTACGCAGTCAGTAAACTAAAGTCTGCCACCTTCTTCAACTACATCTGAGCGAATGTGATGTGTTACAGCATGAGCTACAGCCAATGCTACTTTTGTATATGGAACGTCTGCAGCGACCGTCGACAGAAGCGCCATTCGACATGTGCCAGTTTCTGCACTGTTACACTGCCATGAGCCAGTGGCCTGTGAAGCTGACCACCCTCCAGGGAAATTCTCCACTTTGACACGCTGCCACCTGACAACAGACAGACGCCAGTCGCCGACCCTGTTCCAGGCATCTGCAGGATGACACATTAATGTGAACCTTCAGAGAAATCTTCACGCAGCAGCTGCATTTCAACACCGGCTCAGCCGAGTACGTCATGATCGGCATGGCAAGCCCATACGTGGAGCCAGCCATGTGTCAGGCGTCACGATGAATTCTACTTACGCGGACCTAGAGTCTTCGTCATAACTATGTCACCATCGTCACTCCGTCCGTCTACCCAGCCCTGGCAGCAAACACTCCACAAACTAACCCCTCCTGATCTTCTGTCATCGGTACAGACTTCAGATCTGGGAAACACCATCTTAATACCACTGGGACACCATAACCTATTCCAAAGTATAAGACGTCAATGTGTTGTCCCTATTACACTGTGACTGGGCCACGTCCTGTGTTTGGGCCATTGCCATCGAGTAAGAACGCCATGTTGGGTTTCAACTACGTAAGCAACTCACATCCATTTGCCTCTGGGTGTTGCTACTCGCCGGCCGAAGTGGCCGTGCGGTTAAAGGCGCTGCAGTCTGGAACCGCAAGACCGCTACGGTCGCAGGTTCGAATCCTGCCTCGGGCATGGATGTTTGTGATGTGCTTAGGTTAGTTAGGTTTAACTAGTTCTAAGTTCTAGGGGACTAATGACCTTAGCAGTTGAGTCCCATAGTGCTCAGAGCCATTTGAACCATTTTTGTTGCTACTCCTGGTGCCAGATATTGGGTGGGTTAATTAAAGAAGTGTTTGTATTCATTCTCATGTCTGCAACCACTTCCGACCGGTTACATGATGGAATTAAATTGAAAGAGCTGCCGAAAAACTGTTTTATGATCACCGTGAATTTGTCTACAGCCCTCCCACACGTCACACTTGTCCCTGTACCCAACTACAAACCCTACAACGTCCAAGGATATGTCGAGCGCATCCTGACCAGTATGAACTGTTTACATTTCGCTTACGTTTCTCCACAGCTGCATCTGACCGCCACATTTTGGTGCCCAACGAAAAATATCTGGCTCATGCCTCCAACATTTTGGTGACAGAAACGGCATTATCTGGAGACGGCATTGTTCAGTGAAGATGAAGAAGGTACACATCATGCTGATGTCAGAAGACTGCAAACAGTGATTCAGCAGGGGCAGTAACGTATGTAAGTTACAGCCTCAACATAAATATTTACCCGTATGATTCCACATCCTTTGGTTTGACCTTTCCCTCATTCTTCAGTAATGCGAAGCATGGATACTATTGTAGTATCCGATGAGGGACTGAGGATAGCTACTGGCTCCCATTACCGGCAGCAGGAAGGCTATAGTTCTTCCTGGTGACGTGCCTGCTTTTGTCATGTGGAAGGCTGTGATGTGGGAGAAGTGTTGGTCCACTCAGTATGAGGGCCCCTAGCCAGCGCTTGGCTGACTCCAGTGTGACCTGGTTACAGTCCAAGTGCTCCATCGCTGGCCCATGTCTTGTTACAACTTGTTCTCCTTAAATGCGTCCCCTCTACGCAAAAAAATCTACCTTCAGTTATTGCTGGAAGCATAACCACTGGTTTCTCTGTAACTACTATCAGTTCACATTACCACATCAACTCACTGTGTCACTTTGTCCTTTGCACTATTTTCCTTTTATGTTCGACTTCAGTATCAGTTGGCTCAACACAGTGATGTCTGTTCAAATGGTTCAAATGGCTCTGAGCCCTATGGGACTTAACATCTGAGTTCATCAGTCCCGTAGAACTTAGAACTACTTAAGGGGGGGGGGGGGGTAGGACGTCAAACCGGCTGACTTGGAGCAGGAGAGGCACCACATAACATTTTAATTTCCACTGTTTATACTTTTAAATAAATTCATAAAACTTTGTCAACATGACCAAGAGGGATTCAGAATTCACACTTTTAGCAATGCAAATTCAAAAATATAACAAAATAATTTTTTTTACGTGTGAAATTTCATCATTTTTTCACTTACTATTGGCTGCATTTGTTGCTATAGGTACACTTTTCTTTATAAGTCAGATGAGATAATTCGATGAATTTTGCACAGCACACAAACCATACTTATAGGTGTATGAAACTCTAAAATTTTCCAAATCTATTAAAAACTGTGGTAAAAATTGAGATAATGAACCATAAAATTTGAGTTTTTTATAAACATGAAGTTTAAAACGTAACAGTTCATTCATTTTTTCATTAATTAAATAAGTTCTAGAGTTTCATACACCTGTAAGTATGGTTTGTATGCTGTGCAAAATTCATCGAAGAATCTCTCGTACTTATGAACAAAAGTGTACGTATAGTAACAAATGCAGCCAATAGTAAGTGAAAAAATGATGAAATTTCGCACGTAAGAAAATTTATTTTGTTATATTGTTGAAATTACATTGCTAAGAGTGTGAATTCTGAATCCCTCCTGGTCATGTTGACAAAGTTTTATGAATTTATTTGTAAAAGTATAGACAGTGGAAATTAAAATGTCGTGTGGTGCGTCTCCTGCTCCAAGTCGGCCCGTTTGACGTCCTACACCCCTTAAACCTAACTAACCTAAGGACATCACACACAACCATGCACGAGGCAGGATTCGAACCTGCGACAGTAGCAATCACGCGGTTCCGAACTGAAGCGCCTACAACCGCTCGGCCACGGCGGCCGGCAGTGATGTCTGTACATTGTTCACTTTTTCCATAGTCAAATTGCTTCTTGTCTGTGAGCAGATTTCGATTCCACTACGTTCGAGGAAACTAGCGCCAGGTTGGGTTGCTAATACTCCTTCCGTATAATTTTCTGCAAGTTTACACTAATAATCCACTACTTATCGTTGTAAAGGTTAAACGTAACAGGATTTAATGCCAGCAATGGTGTGCCTCGACAGTAATCATGTCACACTGAATTCAGCCAAGCACTGATCAGCTACCCTTGTTCTTTGTTAACAAACTTCTCCTGTGCATCGCAGCCTTCCACGTAACGAAACCAGGCCGGTCACCAAGAATAACTACAGCCCCTTTGAGAGATAATTTGGCGTGACATAGAAACGCTGTGACTATCGCAAAATCAGCAGGGAGGAGCGGGATTTAAGCCAGTTCGAATAAGCCTACCAGCATTCAGTCTGCTTGGTAGTAATCTGACGACTAGCCTGCGTTGCTCGGCAAAGAGCCGATGACGCACACGCATCTGTCACCGCCGACTCACAAACCACTGCCCGACGCCAGAGCATACGGTAGCCAGGGAAGCCCAGTACTTTGTCACCGTCCCAGGATTACGACGCGAGCGTTCCGCCATCCCTGCCCTAGCTAGGGTATCAACGCAAGACCTCTACACTGAGCGCACTGGAGCGTAATGCAGCCTGACGTCCTCACAGCAACCGCCACACTACCTGTGGCCAGGGAATCCGTGGAATCCGGCAACGTAGCAGGAACAGCTGCACCAGAGGCACACACACAGAACTCGCGGGCCGTCACGCTGAGTAACGCCGTGACATTCACGTCACTCATTATCGTTACTTGCTAATCAAATGCAATGATTTTAAAAAAGATGCAACAAAGAATTTATTGTAACCATGATCGGACCTTATTCGGCTGCACACCTCGTTATTCTTCTGCAGAGAATCACAGCCACGTTAAGACATCCCAGACGCCCTGTTAGAATTGGTTCAAAAGGACTTCCGGAGTTGGACAAACAGAAAACGGCAGTTAGAACCATGGATCTTTTGCAGAAGGGACATGCTACGCAGCAGTACGCGTAAGTGACGTTTTTAAAGTTTTATTGATTCTGTGTGCTTGGTTCTCTAGTCCTTCTTCTTCTTTTTCACTCTACTTGGTGTATGTTACACTTACGTTGGTAAAATTCATGCAGTATCGAACAGAAAATTTTGGCTCAGGATGCTGTTCAGCATAAATCAAACAGCTCAGTTTCAGGCTATATTAGTGCAACAATGGAGGAAACTAGGGAATAGTCGCTTCCTGGTACACCTATCCTGGGCACTAACACCGCTGTATTACGCTCTTTTCATGAAAATCAGGAAAGGATGTGTTTCCATTATTGAAAATTTAGACACAATCGCTAGGTTGGGAAACTGGCAGTTGTTGAGTGTGGCCAAGCTAAAACTAGTTCAAATTGGTTCAAATGGATTAGAGCACTATGGGACTTGACATCTATGGTCATCAGTCCCCTAGAACTTAGAACTACTTAAACCTAACTAACTTAAGGACAGCACACGACACCCAGTCATCATGAGACAGAGAAAATCCCCGACCCCGCCGAGAATCGAACCCGGGAACCCGGGCGTGTGAAGCGAGAACGCTACCACATGACCACGAGCAGGGATTGTTACGACGTATGTTATGTGGCAGTTGAGGGGAGCATAGTAGTTTGATGAGTTCTGACAATGGTGAATGGTCAGATACAAAAAATAAGTCGAGCTAATACCATGAAAAACTTAACGGTGTGTTTCGAAATCACAGGGAATGAAGAGAGTTTTGTACACTTTCTTCGCAAAATTAATGTCAGTACCAATTGGCTCACGTAGGATGATAACGCTAACAAAGCCATTTTACATTTTGTGGGTTTTAAGCCATAAATGTCACATAGAATTCTTATGGAGTTCCCAATGACTCCGAATGAACAGCCGAAACTGGGGAGGAACTACATGATGAGATAAATGTGCTTACCAAGCCACGGGAAGCTTGCTTCAGATGGGGTCGTACAGAGCAGTAAACCGTTATTGCAGAGAGCAACAGTATCGGATATTAAACGTTTCGGACATTCTGAACGGAATGTAGTAACAGAAATTCGTAGGGGCACGGAAGATGATCACAGGGCAGATTTCGTACCAAATAGACTGCGGTGTAGTTTCCACCGTACAGCGCTCCGAGTAAGGGTTCCCCAAGTCTGAAATCAATGGAAGACTTTTGTCTGACTGGTTGTTGTTGTTTTTATTGTTGTGTGGTCTTCAGTCTGAAGTCTGGTTTGATGCAGCCCTCCACGCTACTCTGTCCTGTGCAAGCCTCTTCATCTCTGAATAATTACTGCAACCTATATCCATCTGAATGTGCTCTCTGTATTCATGTCTTGGTATTCGTTACGATGTTTAAAACTCGCCCCCCCCCCCGCACACTTTCCCACTGCACTATACTGGTGAGCCCTTGATGTCCTGACAATCAATCTCTTTTTTCTAGTCATGTTGTACCACCAATTTCTCTTCTCTCCTTGTCTATTCAGCACCTCCTCATTAATTATGTGATCTACCCATCTAATTTTCAGCACTCTTCTGTAGCACAACGTTTCAGAAGCTTCCATTCTCTTTTTGTCTAAACTGTTTGTCGTCCATGATTCACTTCCGTATGTGGCTAAACTCCATACCAATACTTTCAGAAAAAGACGTCCTGACACTTAAACTATATTCGATGTTAACAAATTTCTCTTCCTCAGAAGCGCCTTTCTTGTCATTGCCAGGATATTTAATAAGGCAGTTGAGTAGATTCTCAGTAGATACTGGATCTCAGGTATCTGTTACCAGTAAGGGCATACTTCAAAAAGCAGAATAACATGCGCCACACACAGCAATAAGCGGCTTAGGAGGAGGTCATCTAAATTCTTTCTGAAATAAGTTTCCGAGTGAAGGAAGGTAACTTCAAGATGAATGTAGATATTCTTCCCATGGCTACCATGGCTACAAAATCATTCTCGGTTTAGATATCCTGGCAGCACATCACCCCATAGGTGACTTGGAATAAAATAACGTACACTGATGTGACCAATATAATGGGTTAGCAGTATGCACATACACACATGGCGGTACTATCACATACACAAGGTATAAAAGGGCAGTGGGTTGGCAGAGCTGTCATTAGATTCATGCGAAAACGTTTCCGACGTGATTATGACTGCACAACGGGAATTAACAGACCTAGAAAGCAGAGTGGTAGTTGGAGCTAGTCGAATCTACATCTACATCGACATCATACTCTGCAATCCTCCAAATCGCGTGTGGTGGAGGGTACTTTCGGTACTACTGTCTCATCTCTCCAACCCTGTTCCACTCGCGAATAGTGCGTGGGAAGAATGATTGTCGGTAAGCCTCTGTGCTGGCTCTAATTTCTCGAATTTTCTCCTCGTGGTCAACACGCGACATGTATGTGGGGGAAAGTAATATGTTGTCCGACTCCTCCTGAAAAGTGCTGTCCCGAAATTTCAATATTAAATCGCTCCGCATAGGACACCTATTTCGGAAATCGTTAGAGAATTCAATATTCTGAGATCCAAAGTGTCAAGAGAGTACTGAGAATACCAAATTTCAGACATTACGTCTCACCATAAACAACGCAGTGCCCAACGGCCTTCGCTTAACGACCGAGAGCAGCGGGGTTTGTGTAGAGTTGTCAGTGCTAACAGCCAAGCAACCCCAACAGAAATCAATGTGCGACGTACGACGAACCTATCCATTAGGACAGTGTGGCGAAATTTGGCGTTAATGGGCTGTGGGAGCTGACCCCTTCTGGAGATCTAGGAATAAGAAATCGATCTGAGATCCCTTGTCGACAGCACTCATTACTTCATGGGAGTAAAGAGCTAGCTGCGTCGCACAAGAACGATATTTTCTAAATCCATGTTGGTTAAGTATCAATAAGTCATTTTCTTGAAGGTGATTCGTAATGTTAGAGTACAGTATATGCTCCAGGCTCCTACTGCAAATTGAGGTCAGTGATATGGGTCTGTAATTCAATTGGTTACTCCTATTTCCTTTCTTGAATATTGGTGTGACCTGCGCTACTGTCCAGTTTTTAGGAACAGACCTTTCGTCAAGTGAGCGGTTGTATATGACTGCTAAGAAAGACGCTATTGTGTATGCATATTCTGAAAGTAACCTGATTGGTATACCATCTGGACAGGAAGACTTGCCTTTCTTAAGTGATTTGAGTTGTTTGGCTACACCATGATAAGATACGCTGATCACATATTAATTTGTGTGGCTCAGGGTCTTAAGTCGTGGTTAACAAAGCTGTAAGATAGCACCGCATGGTTCACAACCATCGAAGCAGCCGCAGTGAGACGCGACTTACTCCCTGAAGTGCCTCCTCCCTGGATATTGCTCTGATGTTAGCGTAAAGAATAGTGTAATTCATTCCTTCTTTATCATCTACATCTGCATATATACAGCGCAATCCATCTTACGTCGCCGGCCGTTGTGGCCGAGCGGTTCTAGGCGCTTCAGTCTTGAACGCGCGACCGCTACGGTCGTAGGTTCGAATCCTGCCTCGGGCATGGATGTGTGTGATGTCCTTAGGTTAGTTAGGTTTAAGTAGTTCTAAGTTCTAGGGGACTGATGACCTCAGATGTTAAGTCCCATAGTGCTCAGAGCCATTTTTTTGAACCATCTTACGTCGCATGGCGAAGGGTATCTCGTACCACTACCTTTCCTGTTCCACTCGCAAATAGAACGAGGAAGAAACAACTGTCAGTATGACTGCGTATGAGCCCTGATTTTTCATATCTGATCTTCGTGGTCCTTATGTGCAATGTATGCTGGAGATAACAGAATTTTTCTGCAGTCAGCTTCAAATGCCGGTTCCCTAAATTTTCTCAATAGCGTTCTTCGAAAAGAACGTCACTTTCCTTCCAGGGACCCCCATTTCAGTTCCCGAAGCATCTCCGTAGCACCAACGTGTTGTTCCAAACTACCAATAACAAATCTAGGAGCCGGTCTCTGAATTACTTCCACGTCTTCCTTTAACTCGACCTGGTAGGAGTCTCAAACACTCGAGCAGTGCTGCAGAGCAGGTTGCACTTGCGTCCTATAGGCGATCTCCCTTAGAAATAAATCACACTTTCCTAGAATTCTCTCAATTAAACAAAGTCGACCATTCGCCTCTCCTGCCACAATCATCACATGCTCGTTCCATTTCATATCGCTTTGCACCGTTGCGCACAATATTTAAACGACGTGACTTCGTCAAGCAGAACAATACTAATTCTGTATCGGCTGTGTCCTGCTGCTAGTGCGTGTGAGTGTGAGGGCACCGAGCACAGTGTCGCCGCGCGTGTGTACTTAAATCGACCGCCAACTCTAACAGCGCGGGCCGTCCTTAGAGGTCTCCCGTAGGAAGCGTGCACAGGCACGATCTCCACCGCGCCGTCAATTGCCGACCCGCGCCTGTATACGCAGGGAGCAGGGCTGACACACCGTCACAGTGTTCTCTTGCGTTAGTTTGCACCGCTCACATCAGTTGTTCTGTGTATCACTTATGTTGCACATTCTGTATGATTCACGTGTCTTGTTACGTGTGAAGCTGCGAGAGGCTTACTTTCGTTCCTGTTCAGAGGTTTATGAATAAATCCGTACTTGTGTTACACTGATCGGTTTAGTGTATTACATGGTTACTACAGTATCCGAACATTACGGGCTTGTTTCTCCTATTCATCCGCATTACCTTGCATTTTTATACACTTGGAGCGAGCTGTCATTTGTCACACCAACTAGAAATTCTGACTTAGTCATTTTGCAATCTCCTACAGTCATTCAGCTTCGACACCTTGTCGTACACCACAGCATCATCAGCAAGCAATTGCAGATTTCTGCTCACACTGTCCGCCAATCATCAAATATTTATGTAGAGAATAATAGCGGCTCTATTACACTTTCATGGGATACTGTTGACGGTACTCTTGTCTCTGTTCAAATGTGGGTAGATTACCAAGGGTCCAAACTGCTGAGATCATCGGTCTCTAGACTTACACGCTACTTAAACTAACTTATGCTGAGAACAACACACACACCCATGCCCGAGGGAGGACTCGACCTCCGGCGGAAGGGGCCGTGCAATCAGTGACATGACGCCTCTAACCGCGCGGCCACTCCGCGCGGCACTCTTGTCTCTGATGAGCACTCGCCGTCGAGGGTAACGTACTGGGTTCTATAATTTAAGGAAAACTTCGAGCCACTCACATATCTGTGAACCTATTCCATATGATCTTAGGTTCTATAAAAGGCTGTAATGGGACACCGAGACAATCGCTCTCCGGAAATCTAGAAATATGGAATCTGCCTTTTGCCGTTCACCGGCCGCGGTGGTCTAGCGGTTCTAGGCGCTCAGTCCGGAACCGCGGGACTGCTACGGTCGCAGGTTCGAATCCTGCCTCGGGCATGGATGTGTGTGATGTCCTTAGGTTAGTTAGGTTTAAGTAGTTCTAAGTTCTAGGGGACTGATGACCACAGCTGTTAAGTCCCATAGTGCTGAGAGCCATCTGAACCTTTTTTTTTTTTTTTTTTTTTTGCCGTTCATCCATAGTTCACAATATATCACGTGAGAAAAGGGCAAGTTGAGTTTCGCACGAGTGATGGTTTCTAAAACCATGCTGATTCGCGGACATGAGCTACGCGGTTCAAAATGGTTCAAATGGCTCTGAGCACTATGGGACTTAACATCTGAGGTCATCAGTCCCCTAGGCATAGAACTACTTAAACCTAACTAACCTACGGACATCACACACATCCATGCCCAAGGGAGGATTCGACCCTGCGACCGTAGCAGCAGCACGGTTGCAGACTGAAGCGCCTAGAACCGCTCGTCACGAGCGGCCGGCACATAAGCTACTCGGTGTCAAGAAAATCTGTTATACTACAGCTGAGAATATGTTCAAGGATTATGCATCGAAACGATGTTACGGATATTAGTCAGTAATTTTGCGGGTCAGTTCTTTTGCCCTTCTTATGTACAGAAGTCATCTGCCCTTTTTTTCCAGTCGCTTGGGACTTTGCGCTGGGCGAGAGATGCGCGATAAATACGAGCTAAGTGAGGGGCCAATGCTGTAGCATACTCTTGTAAAACCGAATTGGCATTCTATCCGGATTTGGTGATTTATTTGCATTCAAATCTTACTGTTGTTTCTCTACGCCAGAGGTGCTTATTACTATGTCGTCCATATGGGAGTATGTTCGACTGTCAAACGATGATACGTTTGCACGATTCTCCTGCGTGAACGATTTCTTGAGCGTGATATTAAAAACTGACTTTTGTTTTGTTATCGTCAGCTGCCACAGACCGGTCAACAAACGACTGGATGGAAGCCTTAGACCCACTTAGTGATTTTACATAGAACCATAATGTTCTGAGGTTCTCTGCCACATCTTTTTCTAAACTATGACGCTGATAGTAGTTGTATGCTTCTGTCATAGATCTTTTCACAGACGAACGAATCTCTACCAACTTTTACTTTTAGTCATTTTACCGTTCTCTTTTGAACCGAGAGTTTGTCCAATAAATACATAAGAAATGAATAAAAGAACACAGACATTTTATGTGTAATACGATGGCCGTTCCATAAGAAATGCGATATATTTATTTCTACACATAGGATGGCTATATTCAGGATTCCAGTACACCGTGTTGTTCTTCACTCTTTTTAGGTACAAAGACCTATTTTTTTTTACTTAATGTCCTTTCAATGCGAGCGCCTTACGCCATCTTACCGGAAGGGCCTTGTATGCCCGCATGGTACCACTCCACTGGTCGACGTAGGAGCCAACGTCCTGCTGCAGCCAGAATCTCCCCATCATCCACGCACTGCTTCCCACGCAGTGCATCCTTCATTGGGAGGGCTGTAGGGTGTAGGGTACATGAAGAAAAACTGTCCAGTGAATTTTTTTGAGCGTGAGACCTTGCGTTTTTATGGAGAAGGAGAATTTCATTTACATTTTTTGTGGTCACGAACACGCTGAAGTCGTTTCTTCAGTTCCCTGAGGGTAGCACAATACACTTTAGAGTTGATAGTCGCACCAAGATGGAGAACACCAATCAGAATAACCCCTCAGACTCACAGAAGGCCGTCGCCATGACTTCACTGACTGAGGGTGCGGCTTTGACCTTTTTCTTCGGAGGAAAGGTGGAGTGGCGCAACTCCATGGATTGCCGTTTTGTTTCCAGTGCGTAGAGATGAAGCTATGTTTCATCGCCAGGATTCGAACCTGTGGCCGTAGTGGTCGTGGGGTTCCAGACTGAATCGAATAGAACCGCTCGACCACAACGGCTGGCGCGAGGAACCAGGCGGGCACACGCTCATCTAGTGGAACGAGTGTCAACAGCACTATCATCAGAGACGTCCAGTTGTGCAGCAACGTGTTTGACTGTAATCCGTCAGTCACCTAGAATGAGAGTGTCCGCACGCTCCAAGATTGAAAGAGTTGCAGCTGTGTGTTGGCGGTCGGCACGTGGGAGATCGGATAGGTTTGCGCGACGTTGCAGTGATGCTGACAGACGTCTCACCCAACGAGTCACCATGCTTTTGTGCACTGCGAGGTCTCCGCAGGATATCTGGAAGCCCTTATGAATATTTGCGATGCTCTGGTTTTCCTCCAAAAGAAACTCAATGACAGCCCTCTGCTTCGAACGCACCTCCGTCACGGACGCTATTTTGATGGCTACGCATAGCGCCGCAACCTATTGGAACTTCATGAAAAATGGTGTCTGAAGCAGGTATATTTCACGATGTCCCTTAAAAAATTCCGCGTTTATTCAACCGAAACTGACCGAGAAAAGTAATATATTGCATCACTTGAACACCCCTCGTGTTTAACCACACCTCATTTGACAAACGTCGGTGAGTACCTAATGAGAAAGATACAATGGTGGGGACTGAAGAGGCGTGAAGGTCTTTTTGTAGTTTCTACACCATTCTTGATAATGTCCATAAATTAACACTCTGGCCGTCCGCACGTCTCGTACAAATTTACTCGCTTGGCGCCAGCAGCGCTAATTCGGATTACTTGGCTTGTCGCTGGCGGTTCTTGACTTTATCGGGAGATTATAAATTGTTATGTTTTACTAATCTCATCATTATTTCTCCTAAGTTCTCAACCCTGCTCCCCTACTTTCATGAGATTTTGAAGATACACATACGTAAATAAATACAAAATTTGTATTTCTCCTTCGTATGATATGCAGCAAAACTGTCTCCCAGATGTAACGCAACTCCACAAAACTTACACATTAAGTTTATTGTTCTTTTTCTTGTTTTTGTAACATACATGGCAGTTTCTTCGTTTTAGTTTTTTGGTTTCGGAAATACGTAGGCCTATTGCAGAATGAGATTTTCACTCTGCAGCGGAGTGTACGCTGATATGAAACTCACACAACTCACGCCCCCTCCTCACAGCTTCACTTCTGCCAAGGAGGTAGGAGACGAGGTACTGGCAGAAATGAAGCTGTGAGGACATGTCGTGAGTCGTGCTTGGGTAGCTTAGATGGTAGAGCACTTGCCCACGAAAGGCAAAGTCCCGAGTTCGATTCTCGGTCCGGCACACAGTTTTAATCTGTCAGGAAGTTACGTAGGCCTATTAGTTGGTGTTGCTTTAAGCGACGGGAAAGTCTGTCAACCGGATCAGGATGAGACGTACGCGATGTAGTGGTAACCTCCAAGTTTTGCTCCGTGCATTCATCGTAAAAAATCGTATCGTCCCTTTCGTCTGCCATTATGAAAAGGCACAGGTACGTATAAAAACAAAAAAGCTTGTTGACGTGAGCAACTTATTGTTACCTCAACTAAAGACCAACAGAATGCAAAAGATACTAAACTGCTGTCGCCGGCCACTGCTCGATGCTGTGCTCACGACACGACTGTGGTGGCGCCGGCCACTGTGCGATACTATGCACACGACACCACTGTGGTGTTGGCGGCCGCTGATCGCTGTTTCGCGCACGACGGACGGCAGAGAATTAAAATAAAGTATGGAATAGTTAGTTAATGTTTCTGCAGTAACTGCAGATTAGTTTACGCTAAGTTAAAAAAATCATTTAGACATTATTGGGAATGCACTATTTAATTTTGCGATGAACTTACCCCTTTAAAAGTCAATTAATCTATTCAGATTGAAACTGAAACTAAATCATTTTGCATTAAACAGTTTAATTAGGAAAAATAAGTAACAAATATTATTAAAAATGAAGGAATTTCTCATATAGATGTGTGATTTAAGTAGTTTCAAAATCAGTGTAAAGATAAAATATATTGTTACAGAGAATGATGTGGAGAGGCTTGGTAAAATTAAATATAACACAGTTTTTAAGCGAATTTGTAAGCAGAGGTAAAAATACTTTGGATGCTAAATGTGGCCTTACACTACGTGGAGTGAGTGACTATGTTATAGTTGTTGAACGTGCAACAGAAGTTTGCCATGCCTTCCAGCAACATAAGTTTTCCACCGTTTAGACTTTTCCTTGAATGGTTACACCGTGGCGTCAGTGTTGGTGAATATTTACGAAATGTACACACAGTAATTTCGCGTGGACAGGGGACGCTGGAGTATGTAACTTCAGATTTAAAAACTCTGCGGACAAAACCTTGCGAAAGCACATACAAGATACCGTTCCGACAGCGGTCTGTCAGAGGCACGTGTACAGCGTGTCTCTGCGGAACGGCCGGCCGAGTCGCCGGGCTGCGAAAAAGCCGCTCCTGGCCGTTCAAACACTTGCGTGCGTTTCACAAATTCAGCTGGCGGCGCGGTGTGCGGCCGGATGATAGCACGGGTGCTTATCCAGCTTCGGTTTACGGGTGACCACGCGCAGCTGCGCGCCGCTGCCAGTTTTACGGTCCATTTCGCATCTGGGCGGGAGCTGCGCAGGGCTTCACCCTATGTTTACTTTAGGACGGCTGCCGCATCCCGGAGGACTTCCGCCTGCAAACAATCCCGTCAAATGCGTTAGACGCTCAATAATGTCTGCACGCAAACAAAGAACTGTCGCTGTGAATACCGTGCAACACGAGCTGCGCCGCAAAGCGAAAATCCTAAGGGAAACCAGGAAACGGTGTCGGTCGATATGTTTATACTGTACGGCATCCTGTTCAAAGGGACGTACGTAGTACGAGTGGCGTGTATTTACATTTTTGGGCGATATTTATTTCTGACAACAAAGTATATAACATCAGTCTCAAATATTATAATTTCCATAATACCTCGCTCATTTAAATTGCTTGTTAGTACCCAATTACTTAACGAAGAGCTTCGTTTGCAATCACTTCCAGAGCGATATTTAATTCTGGAAACGGAGTTTACAACAACAGTCCCACACATAATAGTTTCCTGAAATCTCGTCAAATTAAAAAGCCAAACTATTAAAATAATGTGGTTGTAATAGAATGCTAGACTAGAATAAATCATTATGATGTACATTCCTCATCGATGCGAATCATGAATTTAGTCACTGTTATTAAGACTGGGGAGATAGGCTTCATACTTCCGTAGAATTCACTAAGCTACATGTACTACCCAGGTGGTGTGATTGGGAAGTACCACCATCTCAATGATTATGGTCAGACCCGACTGGGCCCTGTTTTACAAACCCTATGGCTGGTTAGAGCCACAAGTTCTCTATTACCGTTAACGCTGGGTGTGCGTCAGTGACCATCGCTGGACATGAATGCAGAAAGATTTGTGACGCAATTAGTTAGAAGATTGCACATACATTTCTAAATAAAGAAACAAACCTCATTCTAGAACTGAATTACGTGATAGGCTGGCTGTTTACACGAAACAATCGTTAGCTCCAAAATCTCAGGACACCTGTTGCACCTCACTTGCATTACGTTTGCTTAGGAAGGATGGGATTCGCTTTCTTGCCGCTCGTGGCCATCACAGCAAAACAGAATTACTCTCAGTTTGATATCGGATGTTATCTGGAAAATAACGGTTTCCACTATCAGCAACGTTACCCAATATCATCATAAGCGTTTTAAAAGAATCAGTCCTTTGTAACAATAGTTAGACAAGGACAGCAAAAATTCATATGTTGGCACAGATTTCTGAATGAACAATATATCTACTAGATGAAACAGAAAAAACACAAAGGAAATTTAAAACCTTAATCCAGAAAGCACCTGTTGTTGTTGTTGTGGTCTTCAGTCCTGAGACTGGTTTGATGCAGTTCTCCATGCTACTCTATCCTGTGCAAGCTTCTTCATCTCCCAGTACTTACTGCAACCTACATCCTTCAGAATCTGCTTAGTGTATTCATCTCTTGGTCTCCCTCTACGATTTTTACCCTCCACGCTGCCCTCCAATGCTAAATTTGTGATCCCTTGATGCCTCAAAACATGCCCTACCAACCGGTCGCATCTTCCTGTCAAGTTATGCCACAAACTCCTCCCCTATTCTATTCAATACCTCCTCATTAGTTACATGATCTACCCATCTAATCTTCAGCGTTCTTCTGTACCACCACATTTCGAAATCTTCTATCCTATTCTTTTCCAAACTATTTATTGTCCGTGTTTCACTTCTATACATGGCTACACTCCGTACAAACAGTTTCAGAAACGACTTCCTGACACTTAAATCTATACTCGATGTTAACAAATTTCTCGTCTCCAGAAACGCTTTCCTTGCCATTGCCAGTCTACATTTTATATCCTCTCTACTTCGACCATCATCAGTTATTTTGCTCCCCAAATAGCAAAACTCCTTTACTACAGAATCATAAAATACACATTCTAAAAGGAAACTGAGAGACAAACTTTCTCAACTTAAAATTAATAGACAGAAAACTTGTCCACACATATTACAGGTATATAAAATCTGCAACCCCAGACACAGAACTGCACTAAACATCCAATCATCCCTACAACCACAAACGAGCTGCATTGGAAAACATGTTGAATAAAATAAGTAAGATCTCAATCAAAAACACATACTGCGAGAAGGATATCCAAGCAATATAAAGAAATTTGGTAGCAGACATCTTAGAGCGAGAAGTACACAGTCGTATTCAAGGAAAATACATAAAAAGAGAAATAGATCATGAACAAATAGAACACTCACACACAAACACACTCACACACACACACACACACACACACACACACACACACACATACTGAATACACTGCTCAGAAAAAAAGGAAATGATATACAGTGACAGACCTACATGAATTAGGAAACACTCTACGGTAAGTAGGTCCCTATATAGGAAATAAAGCAACAAACACTCAGCCAGAAAATTTAATTAACTCAACACTCAAGGGAGGCTGCTATACAGAGTATAAAGGAATCACCGTTAGAAATTTTAGAAAGAGATGTTGTGAGTACAGCACTAATCAGTTCTTGTTTGCAGAACAAGTGTAGATCATGGCATGAAAATTCTCAAAATAAATCATCATAACAAATATTTCATTCCACTGTATGAGAACCATCACATTTAAAAGGTCATAGCAGAGAGCAAACAACTAATAAATAATGAAATACACATTTATGGTAACTCACGACACACGGAAGGTATTAAATAATTACCAAACAAACACACACAAATGAAATCTTTAACAACAGTCACCACATAAATATGTTCCACATTTGCATTACTAAACATAACATCGTGATGGAAAGGTGTGTGCAGTTTGCTATGCTGACAGCGTTTCCTAATGGTATAGGCAGAGGGTTATATTCAACACAAGAACAGCAAACACACATGTGAAAGTCACCAACACGTTACGTAAGTAGTGAAACAAGCGTATAGACTGAAACCGTGTTGTAACACCTACTGTTTTTAGCTTATAAGTAAAACGGTACAATATTTAATTTAAAACTTCTGCATTGAATTAATGAACAGTGTACTTACTTTCTCCGTCCAGCGCGTTTTCATTTGACTGCTACTTATACAACGCAGAAGGGACTTGGGTAGTTCTCCTGTACTTGTACAACAGATCTCATAAGTCGATGGTAATCCAAGTTCATGTAAAGAAACTCAACACACACGAAAGATAAATAACAAGGAACCGGCATATACAAACTATTCCAACTATACCAGATAGTCTAGGGTTAATTCCCAAAATTACAATACCTCATAAACAGTAGCAAGAATCTCTAATAGCTGGAACAGACATTAGGATGAAACCGGATATAAACACCATTTAAATGTTACAATCTGAATAAAATACAGGCCACAAGGAAAAATTGGATACCAACGGTGGCTGCAGATTTAAAAGACTTAAAAACTCAGAAACGTCTAATGAGATACAATAACAATACCAAGATAGTCTGGGCAAAGACGAGTACTCAGATAGAGCCTTAGGATGAAATCGAATTTTTGTTTCTTCCTACTCACATCGAGTAACGAATTGGGTTGCTTGCATATTTTCGGACACGATGTCCACGCCTACTACAGTAGTACAAGTTCATATGCCAACTAGCTCTGCAGATGATGAAGAAATTGATGAAATGTGTGACGTGATAAAAGAAATTATTCAGGTAGTGAAGGGAGACGAGAATTTAATAGTCATGGGTGACTGGAACTCGATAGTAGGAAAGGGGAGAGAAGAAAACATAGTAGGTGAATATGGAATGGGAGTAAGAAATGAAAGAGGAAGCCGTCTGGTAGAATTTTGCACAGAGCATAACTTAATCATAGCTAACACTTGGTTCAAGAATCATAGAAGAAGGTCTTATACATAGATGAATCCTGAAGATACTAGAGGGTATCAGATATATTACATAATGGTAAGACAGAGATTTAGGAACCAGGTTTTAAATTTTAAGACATTTCCAGGGGCAGATGTGGACTCTGACCGCAATCTATTGGTTATGAACTGTAGACTAAAACTGAAGAAACTGCAAAAAGGTGGGAATTAAAGGAGATGGGACCTAAATGAACTGACTAAACCAGAAGCTGTACAGAGTTTCAGGGAGAGCATAAGTGAACAATTGACACGAATGGGGGGAAGAAATACAGTAGAAGAAGAATGGTTAGCTCTGAGCGTCAAGTAGGTAAAAAGACGAGGGCTAGTAGCAATCTTTGGGTAACAGAAGAAATACTGAATTTAATTGATGAAAGGAGAAAATATTAAAATGCAGTAAATGAAGCGGACAAAAAGGAATGCAAACGTCTCAAAAATGAGTTCGAAAGGAAGTGCAAAATGGCTAAGCAGGGATGGCTAGAGGACAAATTTAAGGATGTAGAGGCTTATCTCACTAGGGGTAAGATGGATACAGCCTACAGGAATATTAAAGAGACCTTTGGAGAAAAGAGAATCACTTGCATGAATATCAAGAGCTCAGATGGAAACCCAGTTCTAAGCAAAGAAGGGAAAGCAGAAAGGTGGAAGGGGTATATAGAGGGTCTATACAAGGGCGATGTACTTGAGGATAATATTATGGAAATAGAAGAGGATGTAGATGAAGATGAAATGGGAGGTACGTTACTGCATGAAGAGTTTGACCGAGCACTGAAAGACCTGAGTCGAAACAAGAACCCGGGAGTAGACAACATTCCATTTGAACTACTGACGGCCTTTGGAGAGCCCGTCCTGACAGAACTCTACCATCTGGTGAGCAAGATGTATGAGACAGGTGAAATACCCTCAGACTTCAAGAAGAATATTATAATTCCAATCCCAAAGAAAGCAGGTGTTGACAGATGTGAAAATTACCGAACTATCAGTTTAATAAGTCGCAGCTGCAAAATACTAACGCGAATTCTTTACAGACGAATGGAAAAACTGGTAGAAGCCGACCTCAGGGAAGATCAGTTTGGATTCTGTAGAAATATTGGAACACGTGAGGCAATACTGACCTTACGACTTATCTTAGAAGAAAGATCAAGGAAAGACAAAACTACGTTTCTAGCATTTGTAGACTTAGAGAAAGCTTTTGACAATGTTGACTGGAATACTTTCTTTCAAATTGTAAAGGTGTCAGGGGTAAAATACAGGGAGCAGAAGGCTATTTGCAATTTGTACAGAAACCAGATGGCAGTTATAAGAGTCGAGGGGCATTAAAGGGAAGCAGTGGTTGGGGAGGGAGTGAAACAGGGTTGTAGCCTCTTCCCGATACTATTCAATATGTATATTGAGCAAGCAGTAAAGGAAGCAAAAGAAAAATTCGGAGTAGGTATTAAAATCCATGGAGAAGAAATAAAAACTTTGAGCTTCGCCGATGACATTGTAATTGTCAGAGACAGCAAAGGACTTGGAATAGCTGTTGAACGGAATGGTCAGTGTTTTGAAAGGAAGATATAAGATGAACATCAACAAAAGCAAAACGAGGATAATGGAATGTAGTTGAATTAAGTCGGGAGATGCTGAGTAAATTAGATTAGGAAATGATACACTTAAAGTGGTAAAGGAGTTTTGCGATTTGAGGAGCAAAATAACTGATGATGGTCGGAGTAGAGAGGATATAAAATGTAGACTGGCAATGGCAAGGAAAGCGTTTCTGAAGAAGAGGAATTTGTTGACATCGAGTATAGATTTAAGCGTCAGGAAGTCGTTTCTGAAAGTATTTGTATGGAGTGTAGCCATGTATGGAAGTGAAACATGGAAGATAAATAGTGTGGACAAGAAGAGAATAGAAGCTTTCGAAACGTGGTGCTATAGAAGAATGCTGAAGATTAGATGGGTAGATCACATAACTAATGAGGAGGTATTGAATTTAATTGGGGAGGAGTTTGTGGCACAACTTGACTAGAAGTCAAGGGATCGGTTGGTAGGACATGTTCTGAGGCATCAAGGGATCACCAGTTTAGTATTGGAGGGCAGCGTGGAGGGTAAAAATCGTAGATGGAGACCAAGAGATGAATACATTAAGCATATTCAGAAGGATGTAGGTTGCAGTAAGTACTGAGAGATGAAGAAGCTGGCACAGGATAGAGTAGCATGGAGGACTGCATCAAACCAGTCTCAGGACTGAAGACCACAACAACAACAACATATTTTCGACCATTTCATTGTGATAATGAAATATTCCAGTCCGGAGCCTGCAAATTTGGATACCCATGCATTAAGACCAGAAGACAGGGACAGAGCACGAGTGCATATGATGATGTATTGAACCTGTCTTGCGAAATTTATGTTGAGCTGTTGATAACATGAACCTGTATTGGTTCTGTGAGCAACAAAGATGCTCACATTTTTCAGTTCAGTAAACGTAGTTATAACAATTACTGATCACTAACATCAAGAAAATTGTTAAGAATTTAGAAGATATCTCTCCTTGAGGATTACGGCATGAAAGTAATTAGAAAATAACCTGAACAGTCAACTGAAAAAGAATGTGGTGCTATTTTAGATGTATTACAAGCCACGTCCTTGATATACACTCCTGGAAATTGAAATAAGAACACCGTGAATTCATTGTCCCAGGAAGGGGCAACTTTATTGACACATTCCTGGGGTCAGATACATCACATGATCACACTGACAGAACCACAGGCACATAGACACAGGCAACAGAGCATGCACAATGTCGGCACTAGTACAGTGTATATCCACCTTTCGCAGCAATGCAGGCTGCTATTCTCCCATGGAGACGATCGTAGAGATGCTGGATGTAGTCCCGTGGAACGGCTTGCCATGCCATTTCCACCTGGCGCCTCAGTTGGACCAGCGTTCGTGCTGGACGTGCAGACCGCGTGAGACGACGCTTCATCCAGTCCCAAACATGCTCAATGGGGGACAGATCCGGAGATCTTGCTGGCCAGAGTAGTTGACTTACACCTTCTAGAGCACGTTGGGTGGCACGGGATACATGCGGACGTGCATTGTCCTGTTGGAACAGCAAGTTCCCTTGCCGGTCTAGGAATGGTAGAACGATGGGTTCGATGACGGTTTGGATGTACCGTGCACTATTCAGTGTCCCCTCGACGATCACCAGTGGTGTACGGCCAGTGTAGGAGATCGCTCCCCACACCATGATGCCGGGTGTTGGCCCTGTGTGCCTCGGTCGTATGCAGTCCTGATTGTGGCGCTCACCTGCACGGCGCCAAACACGCATACGGCCATCATTGGCACCAAGGCAGAAGCGACTCTCATCGCTGAAGACGACACGTCTCCATTCGTCCCTCCATTCACGCCTGTCGCGACACCACTGGAGGCGGGCTGCATGATGTTGGGGCGTGAGCGGAAGACGGCCTAACGGTGTGCGGGACCGTAGCCCAGCTTCATGGAGACGGTTGCGAATGGCCCTCGCCGATACCCCAGGAGCAACAGTGTCCCTAATTTGCTGGGAAGTGGCGGTGCGGTCCCCTACGGCACTGCGTACGATCCTACGGTCTTGGCGTGCATCCGTGCGTCGCTGCGGTCCGGTCCCAGGTCGACGGGCACGTGCACCTTCCGCCGACCACTGGCGACAACATTGATGTACTGTGGAGACCTCACGCCCCACGTGTTGAGCAATTCGGCGGTACGTCCACTCGGCCTCCCGCATCCCCACTATACGCCCTCGCTCAAAGTCCGTCAACTGCACATACGGTTCACGTCCACGCTGTCGCGGCATGCTACCAGTGTTAAAGACTGCGATGGAGCTCCGTATGCCACGGAAAACTGGCTGACACTGACGGCGGCGGTGCACAAATGCTGCGCAGCTAGCGCCATTCGACGGCCAACACCGCGGTTCCTGGTGTGTCCGCTGTGCCGTGCGTGTGCTCATTGCTTGTACAGCCCTCTCGCAGTGTCCGGAGCAAGTATGGTGGGTCTGACACACCGGTGTCAATGTGTTCTTTTTTCCATTTCCAGGAGTGTATTTGTGTCGGTTAGCAAAGCTGCGTAAGGAGAGTTCAGTGAGTCTGAAAGAGGGATCCGATATACTTGACTGCCAAAAATTAAAACATATTTCTCTTTGTATATAACACTAGTCAGTATGACTAAGCCTTATTTCCACATACTGAATATAAAAGGAAGCTTCCAAAAGGAAGATTAAAGAGTGAAGGCCAAAATACATAGAATCTGTATTCCGAAATTCCCTCACCAAAGATCACGATGCCACTCCTGCTTCTGTCTGTCGAACAAATGGGGAACAGAACAAATAAATAACATGTAAATATCAATTTCGGATATAACACGTGTTTAAATCATAGTAAAATTTATAAAATCATTTCTCCTAGCTCCATAAAGGTACCTAAACCCACACGTATCGAAATGGGATATTATGACTGCGAATTTTTAATAGGTATCAATATAATGTAAGGTTTAAAACGAAAAATTTGTGGCACATGCAACAGATACCAGTAACGAGGCTTAATTATTCATGTATACATTATGTACTTCATATGCCCAACGTTTTCCGTTTTAGATCTTACAAGTCTTTTCATAGCTATTAAAACTGACAGTTACAAATTTTGAGAACGATCTCTATAAGGTTATAAATCAGTATGGGGCTAGGAAAAAATCATTTTACACTATTTAAATGTGTTGTTAAAACGTCTTATAGTTTAAATAATTATTTTCCTCTTTTTAGTCTTGAGTAAGTGAAATATTTCAATCAATTTCAAACGTTGTGATGAGATTCCAACAAAGACATGAGTTAAATTTCAGGTTTATTTGAGTTTCTCTTTACCTGACTGAACCTATATATTGCTCCTTCGTACATACATCTCAGGAGGAGACCTTGATGGAAAAAATAGAGTATTTTGGGCTTACATGGAGGCTTACCAGCAATCATTATTTCTGCAAATCATTTACGAATGGAACCGAAATAGCAGTACCCTCTTCCCCACACCAGACAAGAAAGCTGGTTAATATTGCATTTTCATCCAGTTCTGAGCTAAGTTTAATGTATAAAGTTTCTAGCTCATCGGGAATTGACAGTGGTAAAGCAAGAATTCTCAGTCACACGCCAGGAGGATAGTTTAAAATCAATCCCTAAATTTGTATCGACAAAAAAGCGACCTAATTAATATGTAGTATGAAACGTATATACAAATGCGAAAATGAGATTCAACTCAAGTCGCTCAGTAGAGAAGAGACAAGGTTATCTATTTCATCTGTATGAACTGGCCCTGGTTTGCAAAACGTTTAGCACACTAAGATGTAGCAAAACGGCATAGGTCATTCATGTTTATAAGAAAAGTCGCTGGATAGCTGAGCATAGCTATAGACCTATTACACTGACGTAAATAGATTGTACAGTTATGGAATACGTTGGAAACTTAAATATGATGATTTATATGGAGTCTGAATAACTCCTGTTTAGGAATCAATATGATTTACGCAAGTTTAGATAGTACGAAGGCCAGTGGCCTTAGTTTGTTCATGAGGTCCATAGCCTGCAGATATCGTACTCATATTGAGTCGGTATATCTTGACTTTCAGAAAGCCTTCTGCATAATTCAGAAAGCCTTCTGCTGTTGATAGCAAACTAAGCATGAGAAAAAGAAATAACCGAACATATACGCTACTGGAATGAAGAGTTTACAGCAAACGGAAATCAGTACGTTATAATTAATGGTGATTCATGTTCAAATGGCTCTGAGCCCTATGGGAGGTCATCAGTCTCCTAAAACTTAGAACTACTGAAACTTAACTAAACCAAGGACATCACACACATCCATGCCCGAGGCAGGATTCGAACCTGCGATCGTAGCGGTCGCGCGGTTCCAGACTGAAGCGCCTAGAACCACTCGGCCACACCTGCAGGCAGTTCATGTTCAGAAGCGTTAGGTAATGTGATGGAACCGCTACCTTTTATAACACACAAGGATCACGTGACAGACACCGTGTGTAGCTTTAAGAGGTTTTTCAGAGACGACCCGAGTGTATAAAGAGAAGGGCCTTCGTTCTGATATATCGTGAAATTGAGTGACTCTATAACACTTCTGTCCGCTACTGCTATACCATAACCTCAAAGTTGGAGGTAGGTCGTGAAATAAAACTATCTTGTGAAAGCAATTGTGGTATAAAGCAACAGAGCAGTGTTACCCTCTGTGAGGAATTTTGTTATGTTGACCGTGTTGTACCTAATGGAGGTGGCTTATCGGAAATGAGAGTCAGAATTACGTAAATATTTGGCAGTACAAACAATATTTTACCTAACGACACTGTTCAATGAAAAAGGAAAACTGTCGCCAGCCTAATTAGGCAAGAGAATGATTGACATTCTTGTTCTAGAACTTAAGTATGAGTAACCTTAACGGAGAAACACAACCTATACTTTGCTACACGCGAGTGCAATGAACCCTGACACATGCATATAACGGTAGGATTAGAGCTGACAGAGCATAACAAACTATTTGCATAAATATAACAGATAACAATACACACTATTACTCTCAGGGCTTATTCAAACTGAATGGTGTTTATAACATTACTATTAATATTCACTGTAGAATCATAAATTGGGCACAGGTTCAGTATTACTTTCCAAACATTTTCCTAGCTGTCATAAAATTGTAAATGTAGTTCACTGCAAAATTATAAACTGGTCACAGGTTAAGTCTCTCTCAGCTATATACTTTTCTCTTTAGAACGAAAGTTAAATGGAATTCGCTAACAGGTTACTTCTCACTGTCTTTTGAATAAAGAAGTTATCGTTTTCATAAATAGTGGTCTTTCTATTAGTTGTTATTTATCTTGAGCATAAAAGATAAACTGTGTATCCTATTACACTATTAATATGCACTTTCAATACACAAAAGAAACCAGTGCTTATCAAGCATGAGTATATAACTTTCCACAATTTCAGTTTTCCACTTTTAATATAGTGAGACACAAAATTAACATATCTGTAAAATACTGACTCACCTTTAGCGACTTACAAGATGCAGCAATGTGATCATTTACTGAGCAAGACTTTATAAGCCTCAGTCTTACGAACTTTTACTTTTGAAGTTGGCAGCAACATATTACTAAGCAGTTTTAATAGAAAAATTATTCTCTGCAAGCATCATTAACTTTAACTCACTCTCTTGCCACATGAACTTTAACTTTTTTTTTTTTTTTTAAACTGTGTTCAAGAGGCATTAATTAGCAAACCACTAGGCTTTAATGTTCATTCAGTAAGGACACCTGGTAATCACTTTAGTTCAAACGGAGAGGAACCTGAGAGGTGTTATGATAAAGAAAAAAAATCAAGGTAGGTACATAAATTCAGTTATAAATTATCTTATATTTGAGCACACTAACACATCCAATAAGCTGATCCTTCACTGTACATTATTATAGTGTTCCGTTACAGTGATTGCGCAATGTGGTGGCGATTGCATGTTGGTAGGTCGAATGGCAGGACTCTGTCATTTCTTGGTGGCGATGATAGATACCAATTTCAGAATAATTCCAGCTCTTTGTCCATCCATCCGAGGCATTGAAAAACGTCAGTAAAAGCCTCTCTTGGAACCAGCACAATATAAGACTTTTACATGGGCAGTTCGCAGTTTGGTAGCTCGCCCCCGACTGACTCTTGTTCTGCCTTTTCTACCTAACCCAACCACAATTTGCGCGCGCTACACAGCTCCGTTCCCGAGGGGAACCACAACACCTTTTACATACAAAATAACTAAGAATCCTAAGTGAAGGTCAGCAGTTTACATAATAGCAAACAAACATTTTAAATAAAACAGAACATTTGCATGTATTGGTAGTTCTAAACAAAATTATTTAAACACATTCCAAATATATACACTAAGTTTTGTCTCCCTCCAATTGGGACAAAGAATTTAAATGACGGATATACTACATTGCAAAGAATCAAACCATGACATCAAAGTTTTTACAAGGAAAGGAGTATACAATTTTGTGTTATCGATTCAATTAAACAACGTTTACAGATACTCAATGTTATAACATTAAACCAAAACAAAAGGCAAAATAAATCCGTGCAGCGTTAGAGCTATGGCGTTACAAGTCTTGCAGATTTTCTGCGCGTAGTAAAATGAATGGTGCCAGGCTATAAAAATAAACTCAATGTAGCATGGGTGTTCCGAAGGAAAGACAGGTAGCTTTACACGGCACTTCAGCAATTATTGATAACGGTCACGTGTTTAAGAGTATCTGTATGCAGCGAATTGAACTGTAACGGCCACATAGGACCTGTCTAACCCAAGCACGTAAAACGTCACTTATAACACGGATTTGGGTTTAGGTTGGATAGAGGAAAGATTAGAAGAAGATCTTCGTTTATCAAGGTGTTCGTTCACACATTACCACAGGAATCCTCTACAAATATCTGTGGGTGACGCAACAAATAAGGTGCTGTCGATCTCGCCATTCCCACTCATAAACGGCAGAGGGCCCATGTTTCAAAATGGGTGAAGAAACATGTCACTTCCTGAGCCACTCACCTCACGTAACGACCACAATGGTAAAATGGTAACATTAGAGATATTCTGGCCCGTACAAGGGCGTGTCGACACTCTTTCTAACAACGTACCATGCTCATATGGAATACCAAAGCAGGAAAGAAATTCTGGAGACCTTTTTTCCTAGTTCATACAACGTCCTGCATCTTGCAGAGTACAGATGTAGACGTTCTGTAAGTCTATCTTCTCTGCTCGCAAGTGATGATGATGTTTGGTTTGTAGGGCTCTCCATTGCGCGGTTATCAGCGGCCGTTCCAATCTCGCCACCTTCACGAATAATCATGAGGACAATACAAACACCCTGACGCCGAGCGGAGAAAGTACCCAACTCGGCCGGGAATAGAACCCAGGGCCTCGTGATCCACAGGTAGCAACGTTAGCCACTAGACTACGAGCTATGAACCCGCTCACAAGTAACGGGAGTCAATCAGGGGAATGTCTGGAAGAAAGAGTAGAACTATGTCAGCAGCTACACAACTTGTGTCGAAGACCCGTATTTAATTCCTAGTCATTTACAGCGTAGATCCTTTTCAAAGTGCTGCTACGTTTCCGAGTATCCTATTTTATTGAACTGAAAATTAATTATTTTCTATAACAATTTAAAAACTTTCGTGCTGTAGTAAATTTCATAATTATTCAGTTGCCTAGTTCCTTACATTCTCCACGTTTTTTTCTAAAAGTACAGTTAAAATTTCACCATAGTACAACTGCAAGGAGATGATCTAAATTGTTTCACTTAAATGCCTTTCTTACGGAAATTCCAGTACAGTATTAAAGCTACAGTTATAAAACTGGGGTTATTCGGAATGGTTTTCTAGCTAATGAACTTTAAGAGCCAGCACAATATATAATTACCCTATAGTTTTGTGAATAACATTGATGAGTCAGTTTATAGAACCGTTTCGGTCACCTCACGCCATTTGATGAGACATTTTTGCTGTACATATTACAATTACAGTGCAGAGATGTGCAGTGATTCTCATAACTTGTGTGTGCTATAGTAAATAACTGGCTACCACTGTTCAAACCGTAACAGACCTAGGAACCACATATTTCGTTTCAGCTATATAGTATAAAGATGGTAATGCTGTTTGAGAGAGCAAAAAATATTCAGAATAAAGAATAAAATCATCAGAAAACCATTTCCTTGACAGTATTTCCCAATCATTAAGCCAATATCGAAACCTCATGCCCAAGTTAATTGTGCTCAACCATTAATAATCGTTTACTTGGAATGATTATTAGCTTTCTGATTGAATAAGACAGATAGTAAGCGTAATTGACAGCCAGTTGTTGCTAAAGCGTTTTAATATGTCTTCTGTGTTATTCATGGCTAAACACTCGTATACTGCTTCTTAAAGTGTACTACTGTCTCATGTCCTATACGCAGAAACAGCGTTTCAATATTAGGTAAAGTAAATATCAACGGTTAACTTTCTTTATGATCGGCGACAGTAATTGGTACATCTTTGCCTTATCAGGCTGGCGAGCGTTTCGTTTTTCAGTTTACTCTATTTATTACAAATAGAACCTTTCCATAGATACTTTTAGAGAAATGAAAAAATAGTCCAATAACTTAACCATTAGTACACAGTCACGGTGAAATCTCATTTCTTTCACAGGAGTAAGATTATCGGTGTATTGCTAATTTGGTAGCAAGAACCAGTAGTGTTACACTTGCCGACAGTGACAGGACTAATACTATGGTTAGAAGAGAGGGTTATACTTGGCGCCGCATGACAGGAGAGCCTTTAAGATTTTGTTCAGTTAAATACAGATTACAGCAGAAGTACTAAGCGTGAAAGAAACATATTACGAATAACGGATATCTAGTCTCATGAATGGAAGTATATCCAATAAGACAAATAATAGCAAATAATATGGGAGCTTAGAACACGAACTGTAATTCACACGTAGTGTTAAAATAGATACAAAAGCAGTAGCAGATCGAAGCGAGCGAAACGAGAGAGTACAGGGCGTACCGAGAAACATCATGGAATACGGTAGCAGTTACCGAAATGAATACACAGGTGGCGATACAGAACGGCAGTTGGCTTACTTGGAATACCACGCTTACGTAAATGATCAGATTTAGATACCGAGCCTGTCACGAAGAAAACAGGAATTGAAGGACGGAATAAATGAGAAGAAAATAACTAGGTGGAAGTTAGTGGTTACG
This sequence comes from Schistocerca serialis cubense, assembly GCF_023864345.2. Classification (NCBI taxonomy): domain Eukaryota; kingdom Metazoa; phylum Arthropoda; class Insecta; order Orthoptera; family Acrididae; genus Schistocerca; species Schistocerca serialis. The sequence goes on from NC_064640.1 coordinate 153,523,542, forward strand.
TGAATGAATCGGTTGACATGTTCCGGTAGACACACACATAGAGAAATGACCAATCGAGCCACATGAGGTAGAATCAGTAAATGATGATACGGTTGAGCAGGACAGTGATAGACCTTTTAACATCAATGATCGGCAAAAATTTTTATCTACACAAATTAAAGCACAAGATAATCGCATATTGACTTAAAATAGTAGACATGAGAATAAATTAGAAACACGGGTATTAGTATCGATTAGCAACTGAAGACACAAGCAGGTAACATTAGCAGCTAGATTAAGACACAAGTTAGACCCTTGAGGATCGAATGAAATCACATGGTCTTAAAATCATTCAAGACACTGGCAAAGTAGAAAAAAAGCAGGCGTTTTGAGTAACAAAATTGAGGACATTAAAACCAAATGCGACAACATAAATAATAATGTTGCTACTATTTAGGGCAGATCAATCACATAAATGAAAGGTTCGTTACAGAAACCATAAAGATCCAACGAACAGTATAACATACAGTACTAATGAAAGTGGACGAAAAGTTTTCGTTCAGAAAACTGGAATTGCTGACGGTTGTAGGAATGAAATATCACGTTTGAGAATGGCAGTACCTGATTCTGAAAAGGTAAACAAATGACAATTTGAGAACAGAAGTCTGATGAAAACATTTCGCATATTCCCGGCAATGACTATGACCTTCAACAAAAAGTTAGAGATAAGCCTAACTCTGTAGACTTGCTGGAACCCACTGGATTCCTTGAAAAATTACAAAATGATTCCATCATGGATATCGAACATATCACGAAAAGATTAACGTAACTATCAGTGCATTAGCTGATGATGTTAAACGATGGGGACTACATCTGAAAAAAGACCAGATGACTTTCATTAAATTTAAGCAAAATTTTACCAAAAACCTTGGTCCGAGCAGTTCACAATGGCCAGACTGTATGACAATCAGAAACTCCATGAAAAATTTTAGTGAATCATGGTACCGAAAAGTGACACACTTAAGGAATAGAAGACTGGAATTCGAAATTATATCGAAGCTATGGGAGACACTTCCAGAAGATTAGAAGAAGTACGTAGGAAGCAATCATAAAAGCTATTATGCGTTTCTAGAAAGAGAAGATGAAGATTGTCGGCGAGGAAATCGTGATTACCTTCGCAATACTAACAACGACAGTGGTAAACACAATGACAGTGAACAGAATTGCGACTATAGATACCTCGTTAATGTGGTTCTACGAAGTGAGGTCAGAGGCCGGTGTACTTCAGTCACTCGCGGAAGAGGAATTGCACCACGACAATATCACGATAACAACAACGCGGAAAACTGAGGACCGCGTATGTTGCTGGCCAAACTAACGCGGACACTGTTTTGCGGCCCGGATGTAAGAAACAGAACCGGCGTAGACATAACGAGAGAGCGACTGCGTAGCATCGCAGGCCGCTGCAAGTGAAGTGCTAGGTGTGTTCAGGAATGAGTACGGCAGGCAGGAAATGAACGAGTATTACCTTGCCTACGGAGTGCCCACCATCAACGAATAAATCCGATCAACCAGCTGACTTTATGGAAGCTATAATTACGACAGCAGAACAAAATGAAAACGTCATAGAAAAATGTAATTAACCTGCTTCGGTAGATAACGATACCGTAACTGTAGAAAGCGAGGACTTATTCATAAGCGAGGAAGAAACCAGTGACAATAATTTAAATAACGACATAATATGCAAAAGTGAGTTGTCAAGGATTGCTAATTGGTGCACCGGATCGATGATACGTGCCAGTGTCTAAAGCAGAGCAGTGCGAGTGGGAGAATGTCAAGAGAAATCAAGCAACCAGAAGATTGGGTGGTAGGTAAAGGAGGAAGGGACTTCCAGAATAAGACGTGGCTGGATAGTAGGGAATAAATGGAAGTGTGTAGCAGTGCACAAAGTTCGCGAGCAGCAGTTGCTTAATAATTTACTTCGAAAACGGAATCCTAAAATTAAAGACATGTTCACCGATGACCTCAGGAGTTTGGTCCCATAAGACCTTACCTTACCAAAGAATGTTCGAGTATAGAACCACAAAAGCAGAGAACTCAGCGTGTGCATTAATGAGGGCAGAGTAAAGTGTAGAAAGCGAATGAAAGAAAACCACCTACTAGAAACATAATGGAAGGCTGGAAAACATAGTAAAAACGTATGGAAAGACGATATCAGGGCTTATCTGAAAGCAATCGCCAAATATTTGAATAAATTCAATAGCCGAGTGTTTCGTGATGTACATGAAAAATGTACAAAATGTAAATAATAGCCGGCCGCGGTGGTCTAGCGGTTCTAGGCGTTCAGTCCGGAGCCGCGGGACTGCTACGGTCGCAGGTTCGAATCCTGCCTCGGGCATGGATGTGTGTGATGTCCTTAAGTTAGTTAGGTTTAAGTAGTTCTAAGTTCTAGGGGACTGATGACCACAGATGTTAAGTCCCATAGTGCTCAGAGCCATTTCAACCATTTTTTTGTAAATAATAACTTACTTATTAAAAAAGTAAACTATTGATATGCTTATTAGCTGGTTTTAAACACGCCCAAATGTCAATTTACGTTTGCCATTTCGTCACTGCGAAGCGTGGATAAACTGTGACGGGAGTCGGTTAATTATAAAAAATCCGTAGGCAGAACATGATCACTTCTTGGTTAAAACGACATTTGATGTACGGAGCACCGTGACTGATTATTTGATAATATATTTAATTTTCTCTCTGAAGCAGTCACAAACTTTTGCTTATGATCTTCAGAAATAACGAAAAACATAAAAATTAAATTACAAACATTTAATTTAAAAATCGTATCTCTTTTGCTTGACAAAAGTACTGTTTAAATAAATATAAGATAAAATATGTTTCATACTTGTTATGGTAGGCTACATTTAATGTAATGTACATAATATACGTTGTCAAACAATAAAGTGGCATCCAAGATCGCAGGAATTCCTTTTATTCCATGATTACTGGTTTCGGCGGAAGTAAAGCCGCCATCATCGGATCTTAGGACAGATACAGGTTACATCAAGGCAAACGCAAAGCCTGCTATGAGGCTCGGCGTTTGCCTTGATGTTGTAACCTGTATGTGTCCTAAGATCCGCAAGCACATTGTGCTCCCTACTAAATATACACTCCTGGAGATTGAAATAAGAACACCGTGAATTCATTGTCCCAGGAAGGGGAAACTTTATTGACACATTCCTGGGGTCAGAGACATCACATGATCACACTGACAGAACCACAGGCACATAGACACAGGCAACACAGCATGCACAATGTCGGCACTAGTACAGTGTATATCCACCTTTCGCAGCAATGCAGGCTGCTATTCTCCCATGGAGACGATCGTAGAGATGCTGGATGTAGTCCTGTGGAACGGCTTGCCATGCCATTTCCACCTGGCGCCTCAGTTGGACCAGCGTTCGTGCTGGACGTGCAGACCGCGTGAGACGACGCTTCATCCAGTCCCAACCATGCTCAATGGGGGACAGATCCGGAGATCTCGCTGGTCCGGGTAGTTGACTTACACCTTCTAGAGCACGTTGGGTGGCACGGGATACATGCGGACGTGCATTGTCCTGTTGGAACAGCAAGTTCCCTTGCCGGTCTAGGAATGGTAGAACGATGGGTTCGATGACGGTTTGGATGTACCGTGCACTATTCAGTGTCCCTTCGACGATCACCAGTGGTGTACGGCCAGTGTAGGAGATCGCTCCCCACACCATGATGCCGGGTGTTGGCCCTGTGTGCCTCGGTCGTATGCAGTCCTGATTGTGGCGCTCACCTGCACGGCGCCAAACACGCATACGACCATCATTGGCACCAAGGCAGAAGCGACTCTCATCGCTGAAGACGACACGTCTCCATTCGTCCCTCCATTCACGCCTGTCGCGACACCACTGGAGGCGGGCTGCACGATGTTGGGGCGTGAGCGAAAGACGGCCTAACGGTGTGCGGGACCGTAGCCCAGCTTCATGGAGACGGTTGCGAATGGTCCTCGCCGATACTCCAGGAGCAACAGTGTCCCTAATTTGCTGGGAAGTGGCGGTGCGGTCCCCTACGGCACTGCGTAGGATCCTACGGTCTTGGCGTGCATCCGTGCGTCGCTGCGGTCCGGTCCCAGGTCGACGGGCACGTGCACCTTCCGCCGACCACTGGCGACAACATCGATGTACTGTGGAGACCTCAAGCCCCACGTGTTGAGCAATTCGGCGGTACGTCCACCCGGCCTCCCGCATGCCCACTATACGCCCTCGCTCAAAGTCCGTCAACTGCACATACTGTTCACGTCCACGCTGTCGCGGCATGCTACCAGTGTTAAAGACTGCGATGGAGCTCCGTATGCCACGGAAAACTGGCTGACACTGACGGCGGCGGTGCACAAATGCTGCGCAGCTAGCGCCATTCGACGGCCAACATCGCGGTTCCTGGTGTGTCCGCTGTGCCGTGCGTGTGATCATTGCTTGTACAGCCCTCTCGCAGTGTCCGGAGCAAGTATGGTGGGTCTGACACACCGGTGTCAATGTGTTCTTTTTTCCATTTCCAGGAGTGTACGTTGCCATACTAATTAAAAGGTCAGGGTAATCAGAGTAATCCAAGATACGATTTATAGAAAATACTGTAGCAACAAAACGGCTTTAGGTTTACATGTGCACAAGGAGAAATTTAACATAGGTAGCATTAAACAGCAAATTGAAATGATGCACAAAACAGAAAAAGGTTGACATTTCTACGTTGGAAATCTACATCGCAAAAGCAAAGGAGCAAAACTGATTTGCTGCAAATGTGTACTTTAAGATTTATTACGATCGGCTCTGCTGGGCCACGTACTCCGATTTTTATCTGTTGTTGTCGTTTAGTGTCCGCAGTGAGGTGATGGCCGCACTGTCCCAGCCACTTTGACGACGTCATGCAAATGATAAGCAGCGTTAACATCCTGCTGCCGGAAGAAGAGGGCTACCAATGTTCTAACGCCCTACGATACGACCTCCTTCAAATGCGTATTCCATTTGATCCAGCCGTTTTAAAGTTTAAATTCTTCTGTTTCTTCTTTAAAATGAAAAATCATGTCATGATGCACTGCCATCATAAAACACTTTTTATTTTCTAATAAGTAAGATGTTTTATGGTTCATACACTGTCCCTTTAATGTATAAGCACTGAAGCGCCAAAGATACTGGATTAGGCAGGCGTATTCAAATACAGAGATACGTTATGCGACACCTATACAGGGTGTTACAAAAAGGTACGGCCAAACTTTCAGGAAACATTCCTCACACACAAAGAAAGAAAGCATGTTATGTGCACATGTGTCCGAAAACGGTTACTTTCCATGTTAGAGCTCATTTTATTACTTCTCTTCAAATAACATTATCATGGAATGGAAACACACAGCAACAGAACGTACCAGCGCGTCTTCAAACACTTTGTTACAGGAAATGTTCAAAATGTCCTCCGTTAGCGAGGATACATGCATCCATCGCATGGAATCCCTGATGCGCTGATGCAGCCCTGGAGAGTGGCGTAATGTATCACAGCCGTCCACAATACGAGCACGAAGAGTCTCTACATTTGGTACCGGGGTTGCGTAGACAAGAGCTTTCAAATGCCCCCATAAATGAAAGTCAAGAGGGTTGAGGTCCGGAGAGCGTGGAGGCCATGGAATTGGTCCGCCTCTACCAATCCATCGGTCACCGAATCTGTTGTTGAGAAGCGTACGAACACTTCGACTGAAATGTGCAGGAGCTCCATCGTGCATGAACCACATGTTGTGTCCTATTTGTAAAGGTACGTGTTCTAGCAGAACAGGTAGAGTATCCCGTATGAAATCATGATAACGTGCTCCATTGAGCGTAGGCGGAAGAACATGGGGCCCAATCAAGACATCACCAACAATGCCTGCCCAAATGTTAACAGAAAATCTGTGTTGATGACGTGATTGCACAATTTCGTGCGGATTCTCGTCAGCCCACACATGTTGATTGTGAAAATTTACAATTTGATCACGTTGGAATGAAGCCTCATCCGTAAAGAGAACATTTGCACTGAAATGAGGATTGACACATTGTTGGATGAACCATTCCCAGAAGTGTACCCGTGGAGGCCAATCAGCTGCTGATAGTGCCTGCACACGCTGTACATGGTACGGAAACAACTGGTTCTCCCGTAGCACTCTCCATACAGTGACGTGGTCAACGTTACCTTATACAGTAGCAACTTCTCTGACGCTGACATTAGGGTTATCGTCCACTGCACGAAGAATTGCCTCGTCCATTGCAGGTGTCCTTGTCGTTCTAGGTCTTCCCCAGTCGCGAGTCATAGGCTGGAATGTTTCGTGCTCCCTAAGACGCCGATCAATTGTTTCGAACGTCTTCCTGTCGGGACACCTTCGTTCTGGAAATCTGTCTCGATACAAACGCACCGCGCCACGGCTATTGCCCCGTGCTAATCCATACATCAAATGGGCATCTGCCAACTCCGCATTTGTAAAGCTTGTACTGACTGCAAAACCATGTTCGTGATGAACACTAACCTGTTGATGCTACGTACTGATGTGCTGTACTGTAGAGCAATGAGTCGCATGTCAACACAAGCACCGAAGTCAACATTACCATCCTTCAATTGAGCCAACTGGCGGTGAATCGAGGATGTACAATACATACTGACGAAACTAAAATGAGCTCTAACATGGAAATTAAGCGTTTCCGGACACATGTCCACATAACATCTTTTCTTTATTTGTGTGTGAGGAATGTTTCCTGAAAGTTTGTCCGTACCTTTTTGTAACCCCCTGTATAAGACAGCAAGTGTCTGGCGCAGTTGTTAGACCTGTTTTTACTCTTACAATGGCAGGTTATCAAAATATAAGTGAGTTTCAACGTGGTGTAAAAGTCGGCGCGCGAGTGATGGGACACAGCGTCTCCGAGGTGGCGATGAATGTAGTGCGAATATCAGGAATCCGGTAAAACATCAAATCGCCAACGTTGCTTCGGCTGGAAAAATATCCCGCATGAGCTAGACCAACGACAACTGAAGAGAATCATTCAACATGACAGAAGTGTAATCCTTCCGCGAACTGTAGTAGGTTTCAGTGCTGGACCATCAACGAGTGTCAGCGTGCAAACAATTCAACGAAACATCATCGATATGGGCTTTCGGAGACGAAGGCCTACTCGGATACCCTTGATGACTGCACGACACAGATCTTTAAACCTCCCCACGACCCGTCTATACTGACAATGAACTGTTAGTGACTGGAAACATGTGCCCTGGTCGGACGAGTCTCGTTTGAAATTGTATCGATCGGATGGATGTGTACGGGTATGGAGAAATCCTCATGAAACCATGGACCCTGCATGTCAGCAGGTGACAGTTCAAGCTGGTGTAGCCTCTGTAATGGTGTGGGGCGTGTGCAGATGTAGTGATATGGTATCCGTGATACGTCTAGATACGACTCTGTCAGGTGACACGGACGTAAGCATACTGTCTGATCACCTGCATCCATTCAAGTCCATTGTGCATTCCGACGGATTTAAGCAATTTCAAGCAGGACAGTGCGACACCCCACACGTCCAGAATTGCTACAGAATAGCTTCAATAGCACCCTTCTGCGTTTAAACACTTTCACTGAGAACCAGATATGAACATTATTTAGCATACCTGGGATGGCTTACAGTGTGCTGTCCAGAAGATATCTCCACCCACTCGTACTCTTACGGATTTATGGACAGCCCTGCAGGATTCTTGGTGTCAGTGCTCTCTAGCACTGCTTCAGTCATTAGCTGAGTACATGCCAAGTCGTGTCGTGGCACTTCTGCGTCCTCGCTGGGGCCCTACACGATATTACGCAGGTATATCAGTTTCTTTGGCTCCTGAGTGTACTACCTAATATACAATTTGATAATGCTCATATGTATTTCATTGGCAATACTGACGATCCACATCTGCATCAGCAGCTGCATGACTACTCTGCTGTTCACACTTAAGTGCCTGACAGAGGGTTCATCAAACCACTTTCTGACGATATCTGTCCTTCCACTCTAGTAGAGTACGCGGGGAAGGCGAACATCTGAATCATTCCGAGAGACCTCTCATTTCTCTTATTTTTATTACGATGTTCGTGTCTCCATAAGTAGGCAGACGTAAACAAAACATTTTCGCCTGCGGATAAGAAAGCGGTGACTGAAATTTTGTGGAAAGAACTCAACGCAACGAAAATCGCCTTTGTCTTATTGGTTCTGGTACCAACCGCAATATCATGTCCGTAACACTATCTCCTCCATTTCGCGATAATACAAAACGAGCTGCCTTCCTTCTACTTTTTCAATGTCCTCCTCCTTCAGTCGTATCTGGTAAGGATACGGTACCGCACAGTAATATTCCAGCAGCAGACGGACGACAGCAGTGTAGGCAGCCTCTTTAATCGATTTGTTTGGTCTTCTAAGCGACTGCCAATTTTTAAACGTGGCCTCTGATTTGCCTTAGCATAAATTTACTTATGTGATCGTTCCAACTACATGAGTACGTAACTGCAATTCTTAGGTATTTATTTGAATTGAGAGCTGTGTGGTTTATCGCGTAACAGAAATTGAACAGATTCCTTTTAGTACGCATGTAGATTGTGTTGTCTAGGAAGCCTGCACACTCGGTTCGCTAGACGAACAGTCAAACAAGTCATATTAATGAGTTTTATTACAATAAGAAAAGATACAATGCTTAATTTCGGCAGTTACACAGATGTGTCACATGCAAATGGCGACATACAAAATAATCAGTCTTCTTCAGTATAGACAATCCCAAGTCCGTGCTACATAGAGAGCACATGCCAAGTGACTAGCGCTAACGCTGCTATCGAAGTCGGTAACCTTGAAGCTGCTCTTGAACTGGGACGCCATCAGTCGGTCGCGGGGCGTACGCCTCTTCACATAGGGGCCGCTGCTGTCGCGTTGTCGTCCTGGAGGGAGGTCCGGTCAGCGGGCGACTGGCTGACTTCTCACAGTCTTCTCTTCTTTGTCGTTGCGTACTGGCGTTCCGGTGGGTGACTTTACGTCGTAAAGTGGATGACTCCACGCTTTTCGTAGTTAATGGTCTCGAACTATAAAGATATGTTGTCTAAATTATTTTGCAATTGGATTTATTCTACTGATAACATTACTAGGTGGTAAATGATGCAGAAAATCTAGGAGGGATGCTCAGATTGTCTCGTAAATCATTTATATGGATTAGGAACAGTGGAGAGCCTATAACACTTACTTGGGGAACGACCGGCATCGCTACTGTTTTACACGATGTCTATCCGTCAGCCACTACGAAGTGTGACATTTCTGAAAAGAAATCTCGACATAATATGCTGAATTATAACTGCAATTAAAATATAATTCCTGTTTGAAGTCATATAAACCCTAAGACAGAGAAAAACGACACACCACGATGGAATTATCCGAATAGGACGGAAATCAGTAAATGTGATGTACATGTACATGCAAACACAAGATTATAATTTCAGAATTTGTATAATTTATTTAAGAGAAAGAGCACCACAAATTGAGAAAGTCAGTAACGTGCTGGTTCACTCTTGGCCTTCAGGCAAGCATTTATTCGATTTGGTATTGATGGATAGAGTTGTTTGATGTCCTTCTGAGGGATACTGTGCCATATTCTGTCCAATTGGCACATTAGATCGTTGAAACGCTGAAATGGTTGGAGGCCTCTGCCCATAATCTTCCGAACGTTCTCAACAGCGGAGAGATACGGCGACCATGCTGGCCAAGGTAGGGTTTGGCAGCCAGTAGAATCTCTCACTTGTGCGGGCGGGCATTATATTGCTGAAATGTAAGCCGAGGATGATTTGCCATGGAGGGCAACAAAACGGGGGCGTGGAGTATCGTCGATCTATCGTTGAGCTGTGAGGTTGATCGGATGTCAACCAAACGGGACCTGCTATGTGAAGAAATGGCACCCCAGATGTTCACTCATGGCTGTCGGGCCCTATAGCGGGCAACAGACAGGTTGATATTCCACCGCTTCCCGGTGCGTCTCCACGCACGTCATCGCTGGATCTCAGGTCTCAGTTCGTAGTGGAACTGATCACTGAAGACAATTTTATTCCGATCAATGCCATTCTAGGGCAGCGGCAGATGGCTATCAGAAACTCAAACGTTTAATAAAGTTAGCAATGGATCTAATCAACGCAATTAATGGAAAGGGTGGCCCTAGCATCGAATTCCAGGTACTGGTATTCCCATAATTTACCTTTAACTAACTTAATGAAAGGACTGTGCTACTTATAAAATCAAAGCTTCGCTCAGGTGTACCTAAATATTTATTTCACATTATTAGTATACACAAATTTATAAAGGAGATTACAAGATTTTTTAAAGGAGCACACAAGAAAAATATTAGAAATGAGACATGATGCTAAGTAATAGCAAGAAGTGGCACTGTTGGTGAAGATAATAATTTCACGGGGATACGGGTTTGATGCAAGTCAACTTCATGATGTGTTAATTACGTACAACATAGTCGCGAAATGAAACTAGCAATAACAAGGTAATGCCGGAGTGGCCGAGTGGTTCTAGGCGCTACAGTCTGGAACCGCCCGACCGCTACGGTCGCAGGTTCGAATCCTGCCTCGGGCATAGATGTGTGCGAAGTCCTTAGATTAGTATGGTTTAAGTAGTTCTAAGTTCTAGTGGACTGATGACCTCAGAAGTTAAGTTTCATAGTGCTCAGGGCCAATTCCAAGGCAATGTCCGAATGAGAAAATGAGATTACCTGCAACTGCTCCTGTCCACCAACTCATGGAAAACCACCGTAAATTTAATGAAGCGTTAGGAAACATTTAACACGATTCCGCCCTAACCAGCTGATGCAGCTAGGTAATGTCACCATAATGTGCTTGAGGACGAGTAGGTTGAGGGTTGTAGACAAAAGTCGCCGAAGCTTGTCCGCGAAATTAGCCTCGTCATCAGCAGTAGGCTCACTACAGTCTGCATCTCTCCGTCATAGGCTGGCCTCAATCCGCTCCGCAAGTGAACCCAGTCTGGTTACTTCTAAGTCTGCCGTCCAAGTGCCGTTTTCTACCAGAAAGCGGTCTAGTGTACTGTTTGTTATGAGTATGAACGTAGATCATACGTCTCCTGGGCTGCTCTGCTACCAGTCTCCTTCGAAAAACATTGCCAACCAATGAGCAAAGAGTTTACTTGGTGCTAGCCATTAGTGTAATGCTTAAGTTGTTAATCTCTCCCACTAGGGGCTGCGTAACAATCACCCTCTAATCTTCTCTTTTCCCGCTTGCACTGTTATGAGAATTACAAGCAAGCAGGGCTATGCAGGGCCTTGTTTCCTTAAGTTTCCATCTACATCTACATCTACATCCATACTCCGCAAGCCACCTGACGGTGTGTGGCGGAGGGTACCTTGAGTACCTCTATCGGTTCTCCCTTCTATTCCAGTCTCGTATTGTTCGTGGAAAGAAGGATTGTCGGTATGCTTCTGTGTGGGCTCTAATCTCTCCGAATTTATCCTCATGGTCTCTTCGCGTAGGAGGGAGCAATATACTGCTTGACTCTTCGGTGAAGGTATGTTCTCGAAACTTCAACAAAAGCCCGTACCGAGCTACTGAGCGTTTCTCCTGCAGAGTCTTCCACTGCAGTTTATCTATCATCTCCGTAACGCTTTCGCGATTACTAAATGATCCTGTAACAAAGCGCGCTGCTCTCCGTTGGATCTTCTCTATCTCTTCTATCAACCCTATCTGGTACGGATAAAAAATTTGAAAGACGTCAGTGGCCTCCACTTTTTAGCTGTCTGTTTCAGAGCAGTCGTTGTTTTCCTGACCATGGGATAGAAAAGTTTTCCTCTCCTCATCTGCCTTCTGCAAACTTACTGACCTATGAACAGTGTCCCCTGCAGAAAGCGCGCTGAAGAAAAACACATCTTGTGAAACCTCTATTAATGCTGGACGCGAGTCGCCACAGACTCTCTTATTCGAGAATACGCTGGGACCACGAGCTAATCTCCACTTCACAAATTTCTCAGTAGAGGATTGGTGGGTCCTCCAAGGCAGCGCCAGAAGGACCGTGCAGTTCCAGGGTACCTGCTTTGGGTATGCAGGAGTGCCTCTGCCCTCAGTTGGCATACCGTTTTAAAGTTGCCCCATTGGTGCCCTGGGAGCAACAAGCCAGCAAGTGATGGTAACTGCCCCTCGTTTTCTGTTAACGCTGGCTGCTCATTGCCGCGGCCTATAAGCAAAAATACTATAGTCACGAACTGATTCCCACTTGCCAGCCAGAAAAGGGATTAATAAACATGACTTGACCTATACCATCACTGTCGGAATTCTCGGCATTTGAATCAAAAATAATGCGTTTAATTTGTTTCAGATGTGATTTGCATATCAGAAAAATCAAAAGTGTCAGGTTTCGAATCGCTTAATGCTTTTCATGGTTGTATCTATAATAATGGCAACATCATAATTCTCATTATAATTATCAGCAACTGCATTCACCTGATTTACAGCATCGTAGATAGCTTTACTCTCCAAGAAACCATTTAGTGTTCGATTGAGACCAGTTATGTCTCTGTGTGCCATTAACCGATCGCGTAAGAGATGTTCCTGTTGCTCGGAGTTTTGAGCAGGTAAGTAGTATGTACTGTTGGGCAGTTGTGGGGTCTCTGTCTTTTCATTTTTTGATAATGATCATCTCAACTGCCTTCCAGATAGTTCGTACTCTGAAGTGAATCAAACATTAATTGAACAGAAGGGTCGGCAAGGATACTGGTCGTTCTTTAATTCCGTGAAATAGTTCAGCCTGTAGCTCAATTACAGACAGAGGAATATTGTTTTTCCTTACGAATGTAGTGTCAAACTTGACAGTTAATTCTGGAGATTGTTTGCTGTAGCTGTCTGCATCCCTCAGTGGCTACGAGTCCAATTGTCTGACAAAAATTCCGAAGTTTTGCAAGAAGTGGCAATTGACCCTGAATAAAGAAAAGTGTGAAGTTATTCACATGAGTACTAAAAGTAACCCGCTAAATTTCGATTACACGATAAGTCACACAAATCTGAAGGTTATAAATTCAACTAAATACTTAGGGATTTCAACTACAAATAACCTAAATTGGAACGATCACATTGATAATGTTGTGGATAGAGCAAACCAAAGACTGCGATTGATTGGTAGAACACATAGAAGATGCGACAGGTCTACTAAGGAGACTGCTTACACCACGCTTGTCTGCCCTATCCTGGAGTATTGCTGTGCGGTGTGGGATCCGCATCAGGTGAGACTGACTGCTGCCATTGAAAATGATCAGAGAAAGACAGCTCGTTTTTACAATCGCGAAATAAGGGAGATAGTGCCACAGACATAATATGTGACTTGGATTGGCAGTCATTAAAACAAACGCGTTCTTCGTTGCGACGGGATCTTCTCAAGAAATTTCAGTCGCCAGTTTTCTCCTCCGATTTCGAAAACATTCTGTTGGCATTCACCCATATAGGGAGAAATGATCATCACGATAAAATAACAGAAATCAGTGCTCGCACAGAAAAATTTAAGTTCTCGTTTTTCCCGATCGCCGTTCGAGAGTGGAACGGTAGAGAGACAGCATGAAGGTGGTTCATTGAACCCTCTCCCAGGCACTTTATTGTGAATAGCAGAGTAATCCAGTAAATGTAGATGTAGAAGTCTTGGAGTTCAATACTCGATCGATCCAAGGATCTTCTCTGTCTCTTATCTACATCTGCATCTACATCCATACTCCGCAAGCCACCTGACGGTGTGTGGCGGAGGGTACGTTGAGTACCTCGATGGTTCTCCCTTCTATTCCAGTCTCGTACTGTTCGTGGAAAGGATTGTCGGTATGCCTCTGTGCGGGCTCTAATCTCTTTGATTTTATCCTCATGGTTTCTTTGCGAGATACACGTAGGAGGGAGCAATATGCTGCTTGTCTCCTCGGTGAAGGTATTTTCTCGAAACTTCAACAAAAGCCCGTACTGAGCTACTGTGCGTCTCTCCTGCAGAGTCTTCCACTGGAGTTTATCTATCATCTCCGTAACGCTTTCTCAATTACTAAATAATCCTGTAACGAAGCGCGCTGCTCTCCGTTGGATCTTCTCTATACCTTCTATCAACCCTATCTGGTACGGATCCCACACTGCGGAGCAGTATTCAAGCAGTGGGCGAACAAGCGTACTGTAACCTACTTTCTTGGTTTTCGGATTGCATTTCCTTAGGATTCTTCCAATGAATCTCAGTCTGCCATCTACTTTACCGACGATCAACTTTATATGATCATTCCATTTAAAATCACTCCTAATGCGTACTCCCAGATAATTTATGGAATTAACTGCTTCCAGTTGCTGACCTGCTGTATTGTAGCTAAATGATAAGGGATCTTCCTTTCTATGTATTCGCAGCACATTACACTTGTCTACATTGAGATTCAATTGCCATTCCCTGCACCATGCGTCAATTCGCTGCAGATCCTCCTGCATTTCAGTACAATTTTCCATTGTTACAACATCTCGATATACCACAGCATCATCCGCAAAAAGTCTCAGTGAACTTCCGATGTCATCCACAAGGTCATTTATGTATATTGTGAATAGCAACGGTCCTACGACACTCCCCTGCGGCACACCTGGAATCACTCTTACTTCGGAAGACTTATCTCCACTGAGAATGACATGCTGCGTTCTGTTATCTAGGAACTCTTCAATCCAATCACACAATTGGTCTGATAGTTTACATGCTCTTACTTTGTTCATTGAACGACTGTGGGGAACTGTATCGAACGCCTTGCGGAAGTCAAGATACACGGCATCTACCTCGCAACCCGTGTCTATGGCCCACTGAGTCTCGTAGACGGATAGTGCGAGCTGGGTTTCACACGATCGTCTTTTCCGAAACCCATGCTGATTACTACTGAGTAGATTTCTAGTCTCCAGAAAAGTCATTATACTCGAACATAACACGTGTTCCACAATTCTACATCTGATAGACGCTAGAGATATAGGTCTATAGTTCTGCACATCTGTTCGACGTCCCTTCTTGAAAACGGGGATAATCTATGCCCTTTTCCAATCCTTTGGAACGCTACGCTCTTCTAGAGACCTACGGTACACCGCTGCAAGAAGAGGGGCAAGTTCCTTCGCGTACTCTGTGTAAAATCGAACTGGTATCCCATCAGGTGCAGCGGCCTTTCCTCTTTTGAGCGATTTTAATTTTTTCTCTATCTCTCTGTCGTCTATTTCGATATCTACCATTTTGTCATCTGTGCGACAATCTAGAGAAGGAACTACTGTGCAGTCTTCCTCTGTGAAACAGCTTTGGAAAAAGACATTTAGTATTTCGGCCTTTAGTCTGTCATCCTCTGTTTCAGTACCATTTTAGTCACAGAGTGTCTGGACATTTCGTTTTGATCCACCTACCGCTTTGACGTAAGACCAAAATTCCTTAGGATTTTCTGCCAAGTCAGTACATAGAACTTTACTTTCGAATTCATCGAACGCCTCTCGCATAACCCTCCTCACACTACATTTCGCTCGCGTAATTTTTTTTTTGTCTGCAAGGCTTTGGCTATGTTTATGTTGGCTGTGAAGTTCCCTTCTTTCACCACTGGCAACGATCTATTAATTTGAAAATGTCAATGCTCTACCGTGATTTTGGAGTCCATGTTATGTCAGTTCCAGAGTTGACAGTATGTAAAGGCGTACTATGCCTTGTTGGAAGAAACATAGTGAATCAAAGCGACGCTCAAACCTACCTTTGGATTTTGGACAATTGTTTCCTCCTACATATTTGATCAATTTTCCTATACTGATTGCTTCACGTGTGGAGACAATATCTTTACACTCCCATTTTGCTAGTAAGTTGTTCATCGCTTTGCAGTCTTTCACATTTTTCAGTCGTTTGTACAATGTCAGACACCAAACATTATATTTTCAAGTATTAACTTCCGATTAATTTATTATTTTATTTCGGTCAAGATTTCCTCACAATTCTCCTTTTATCTCCCCTTTAATTCCCAGAACAGCGTCAGAGAGCACGTAATAAACTCACCACGTTATTGTTCATTTGTTTAAGTTAAGAGGTATTAATGGCAATAAAGTTATTTATTCCTCCTACTAAATAATAACCACGACTTACCTCGTTCCGAAGCTCTACTTTTCTTAGTACTAGGTGGTAAGGCAGAGAGGATTCCACAGGAAACCCAGAAAAGATTCTCGCCTGACAACAAGGCCTCAAGCATATTCCCAAGAACTCCACAGGAATACCAAAAGGACCAGTTGATGAGATGGCACTTCCATAATAATATCACTGTAGACAACTGTGACAGAGAAAAAACATTTTATGGCATATAAAAATACAAAACATCAGTTTACAGATTTTTCATAGAGATTTGGTAAAGTTAACCATACTCAGCACTGATCTTAAAAGGAAAAAATTTGAACAAGTAATTCGATCGATCGGACAAAAAATCGAAACTGATCAAACCAAATCATGGAAAATTATTCAGAATGGTTGGAGGAAGAGAAGACAAATACATGCCTCTATAGTGTATCACTTTGTTATTACATGCGATGTGAGGCAGTTCATCGTCTGCTGCGACGTCACTCAAAAGTTTTGTCATTAGTGTATATGATGACCATCAGTTACGTGTTGATGCAAACTGCCAGATCCAGCAAGTCGCAAGCAATGCTTACCACCTGTAAATACTGACAGCTTGTGACGTCAACGAGTTTCTCCGCTCGTCTTCTCGGCTATAAGATGATTGGTATAGAAAACATCTACATCTACGTCTGCATCTGCATGTATATCTCTACTCTGAAAAAAATATCGTGAGGTGCATGGGAGAGGGTATGTCCCATTGTACCAGTTATTAGGGGTCTTCCTGATTCATTTACGTGCGAAGAGCGGGAAGAATGATTGTTCGAATGCTTCTGTGCGTATAGTAATTATTCTAATCTTATCCTTACGATCCCTATGTCAGCGATACTGAGTGAGTTTTAGTATATTCCTAGAGTAATCATTTAAAGCCGGTTCTTGAAACTTTGTTAACAGATACTCTCGGGATTGCTTACGTCTATCTTCAAGAGTCTTCGAGTTCATTTCCTTCAGTATTTCTGTGGCAATCTCCCACGGATCAAACAAACCTGTGATCATTCGCGGTGCCCTTCTCTGTGTACGTTCACTATTCCTTGTTAGTTCTATCTGGCACGGGTCCCACACACTTCAGCAATATTCTAGGACCGGTCGCACTATTTATTTTTGTGCAGTCTCCTTTGTAGACTGATTGCACTGCCCCAGTATTATCTCAATAAACCGAATTCTACCACCTGCTTTATCCACGACTGAATCTATGGGATCATTTCATTTCATGTCCCTAGAAAGTGTTACACCCAGGTATTTGTACGAGTTGGCGGACCCCAGCAGTGACTCGTTGATATTATAATCATAGAATACTACGTTTCTTTGGTTTTTTGAAATACAAAATTTTACATTTCTGAACATTTAAATCAGGTTGCCAATGTGTGCAACTCTATGAAATATTGTCAAGATTTGTTTGAATATTTATCCAGCATCTTTCAGATAGTACTTCATTACAGATTACTGCACCATCCGCAAAAATCCTGATTCTCCTATTAATATTGTCTGCAAGGCCATTAACATAGAATAGGAATAGCAAGGGTCCCAACACACTTACTTGGACCACACTTGAAGTTAACTCTACATCTGACTATGACTCTCAATCCAAGATAATATACTGTATCCTCCCTACTAAAAAGTCCTCAACCCAGTAACAAATTGCACTTGATGTCTCATATCATCGCACTTTTCACAATAAGGGTAGGTGCGGTACTGAGTGAAATGCTTTTCGGAAATCAAGATATACTGCATCTATCTGATTGCCTTGATCCAAAGCTTTCAGTATGTCATATGAGAAAAGCGCGAGTTGGGTTTCACATAATCGATATTTTGAAATCTATGCTGGCTGGCATTGAGGAGGTTGATCCGTTCCAGATATCTCTTTACGTTTGAGCTCAGAATATGTTCTAAGATTTTACAACAAACAGATATCATGGATATTGGACAGTAGTTTTGTGGATCACTTCTACTATCCTTCTTGTAGACAGGTGTGACCTGTGTGTTTTTCCAAGAATTGGGAACTGTTTTTTGTTCGAGGGATCTACGACAGATGATAGTTAGAAAAGGGACTAACTCAGACTCAAATTCAGTATAGAATCCGATATGGATTCCATCAGGATCTGGAACTCCGACCAATTCAAACGATTTCAGTTGTTTTTCAACACGGCTGAGAGTAATAATTACTTAATTAATCTTTTCAGTGATGCGAGGATTAAACTTGGGCATTTCTCCTAGGTTTTCCTTTGTAAAAGGAACATTTGAGAACAGAGTTAAGAATTTCAGCTTTTGCTTTGCTACCTTCAATTTCACTTCCTGTCCTATTCGCTAGGGACTGGACACTAACTTCGGCCACTAACAGCCTTTACATACGACCCGGACTTCTTTGGGTTTCGTGAAAGCACACTTGACAGTATTCTGCTACGGTATTTATTGAAGGCATCACGCATTGTTCTCTTGATAGGCAAGCGCGTTTCATTCAACTTCTCCCTATCTATAACCATCCCCTTGTTTTACACCTATTGTGCAGTAATCTCTGTTTCCTTAGAGGTTTCTTTACAGTGGCTGTATACCATGGATGTTCCTCCCCATTATAGACTGTTCTACCGGATACTTATCTATCTACTGCATGATCAACTATTTTTTTTTTAAACCTTGGCCAGAGTTCCTCTACATGCTTCTGCCCTGTGCTGAAAGTTTCAAATTCCTTATTGAGATATGACACTACAGATATTTTATCTAATTTACTGAACTTATATATATATATATATATATATATATATATGTATTTATATTTATATTTCTGCTTGTTTTAGTTGTTTATTGTACTTTGGTTATCATTGTTACCACAACCGCGTCATGGTCACTGAGACAAATTACGGTGTGGACATCCTCAAAGAGGTCAGCTGTATTTGTTGCCATCCAACATATTTCCATCATGAGTGGGGTTCCAAATTATCTCTTCTAGTTAGTTTTAAGGGCACGCATTTTGTACAGTTTCACGCCCACCACTAACAAAATTACTTTTCCCAATAAATTGTTGGATGATTGAAGTCTCCACCGATGATTACAGTGCTATTAGGGAACTTACATACAAGTGAATTGAGGTTTTCTCTAAAGTTTTCGATTTCATCAGGATACGGGCCTGTTGGGCGATAGAAGGATCCAGTTATCATTTTATGTCCATCCCTGATACTGGGTCTTTCCCAAATAATCTCACATTGAATTTCAATTTCTATCTCGGTTGACTTGAGTTTCTTGTCTACTGCGACGAATACACCATCTACTTTCCCATTTACCTTTCCTTTCGATATCCACGTAAATTTTCCCAAAAAATCTCACTGCTCTCACTTTTAGGTTTCAACCAGTTTTCTGTACATAGTACTATGTGATCTTCATGGCTTTTAATGGGTGCTTCAAACTCTGTCACTATGCTTGGAATGCCTGGGCAGTTTACCATTAGAATTTTAATACTCTCAACTATGGGATGCACTTCCTTGATCTTACACTGATTCTTTTGGGTTTCCTTCGGCGGTCATTATCTCGATTTGATGGACAGACGCCTAATCTAAAACATCCTTGTGCGCACGCCACACAAAGTCAGCTACCTGAGTAGCAGCCTCTGATATGTAGTGCACACCTAACCTATTTAGGGAGACCCTACAGTTCTCAACCCTATGGCGTAAGTCCAGGAAGTCGCAGCCTAGCTCGTTAGAAAACCTTCGATGTCTTTGGTTCAGTCTTACCACTCGACTCAGAATCAAAGGGCCACGATGAGTTCTGGGGACAATGCTGCAAATTCTGAGCTTCGGTGAAATGCCACGTGCAAGGTTGGTCCTCTCATCCATCTCTACCAGTCGCTGGAATAACCCAAGAATGACCTCAGTGACCAGACGACCTGCATCATTTGTTCCCAAGTGCACCACAGTCTGCAGATGGTTACACCATGATCCCTCTATGGGTGCCGGGATAGCCTCTTCAACATGCTGAATGAGAGCGCCAGGCATACACACTGAGTGCACCTGGTGTCCTTTCCTGTCCCTTGCTGCCATTTTCCTCAGGAGTACCATCATTCGACGTACGTTCGAACTGCCGACGATTGTATACCGATAAACCTATCCTTTTGCATTTGCCTCCTGACACCGGACAAAACAGGTTTCCCCAAAAGAGGTAAAGTGGGTCACACTGGCTCGCAGTAGAAGCCCTTCAGCCAAAAGTTTCATTGACCGCATAATAACAATTAACACTCAGAAAAGCAACACTGAAATTTCTTATATACACTGGTCATAATGTTGTCTTCATATTTATAACAATGCACAGTGGCCCAAAAACCACAAATTCTCTTGAAATAAAGATTACTATAATGTATTTTAATCTCATTGATGCCACTGGAGCATTTATCACTTTTATTTTTAATGATGGAAAATCTCTCACTTAAGAGGATTATTTACATTTAATATCTCCAATTAATGTTAATTACCCTCACAACTGAAAGTTTCCTCATGTGCGCCCAACATAGGTAATTCTGCACAAAACAGCTTCCTAACGCTGGTCAAGAAGTAGCTGCACACTACAAAACGTATTTCATATTCATCATACTTACGCGTGGGATGTTGGTCCACCTTAAACGTAAAATTCTGTGAACATGATATGAGTGATTTCAAAACGAGGTGCACGTAGGTGACAACCCGTACTCACGATTATATAGTCATTTCTATTGTTCGTGTATTACTTATGTTATAAAACCCATGTCTTTCACTGTACACTGATCAGCCGATATACGTGTCCGCGTTAATATGTGCCAATCCTCGCCGTTGTCACCCGAATATACACGGTGAAGAAAATTCGCGCACTCAGACTTCGCCTCGCGATTCCTCACATACTAGCAATACAAAAATGTCTGTGACAAAATTTCGGCCTCCGCATATTTCGGTCAGTAAAGACTGGCAATCTGACAACACTGTAATCACGTTTGCGGTAACTACTTCTGTCAGGAAACTGCAGCGATGCTGTGCAGTTGGTGCAGTTGATAGCGTTTTGGTTTAGCTTACAGGAGGTCGAGGTTTCGATTCTGAGCGAACGCTCATTTGTTTTTATTTGCTAAAAGTAGGCTGCTTGGTACGATATCTGACGTCTTAATCTTTATACAGCGATAACAGTGGGTCTTCTTCAAAACATTTGCAGCTATGTACTACGAACAAAGAAATGGAAAAAGAATCCTTTTCTTAGGTAAGATTTTAAAGAAACGTTTTCCACATCGTGGACACGAATTGCTTCACACGACTGCATCTACTAGATGCCAAACTTGTTTTGTATGTACCCTCCCCCAAAGGTCCCATCGATTAATACGAACAATTATTCTTGCCACGTTGAGATACATTACACTTCGTTTGGGTCTTACGTCATCAGTGGGGCTAGCAAAGTGCTTTGCAAATAATTTCGATGGGCTCATTCGGAAAGGGTACGCAGAGAACAGGTTTGCAATCTAGTAGAAGCAGTGGCACGAAACAATTAGCCTCCATGACGTGCAAAAGGTTTTTCTAAAAGCTGATCAATGAAAACGATTCCACTTCTATTTCTGTGCTCGTAGTACGTAACTGCAAATATTATGTAGAAGACCCACTTTAATCGCTTTATGACGATTAAAACGCCAATACCGTACCACGTGGACGACTTTTAGCAAATAAAAGCAGAAAAACACCTACCTAGAATCGAACCATCGACCTCCAGCACCCTAACCCAAAACGCTACCTACTGCATCAACTGCGAAGACTGCTGCGTGAGTTAGTTAGCGAACATGTGACAACAGTGTTGCCAGTTTGCCAGTCTTTAACTTCCATTTACCGCCAGAAATATGCACAGGACGAAATTAAGTGACAGATATTTTTGTATTATCACTATGTGAGGAATCGCGTTGCGAAGTTGGAATGCACGAATTTTTCTTCAACCTGTATACTGTATTGTTTCTCTTTCAGTATTCTGTTTCTCATTGATTCCTTAAGTAATGTTAAACTTCTGTTCTGCTTGAGGATATCGTATGTCATACATCAGAGTGCGAAGTCTTATGGCAGAATTAAAAGAGGTTTGCTTCCATTACACGAATCGAATAACGTATTGGATATCTATGGCTGCAATATAAATTGTCCATGTCTTAAGAATGTTGTCTTCTGTGCCTATATTATATTTGGTCTGATGAACTATTCTTTTACTATGATTTTAACTGCGTATAATTATTGTATTGTGTTACTGTCCCGCCTAGAGGTGATCTACTCAAGTGAATCACGGAGCATGGATGTCAGCGAGGAAAGAAAATTTATTTTCTCCTCTTGACACGTAATGATGGTGAAATGCAGTGGGTTGCATGAAAAGAAACAAAAAGAAGTATTTGTATAGCAAGCACCACCAGACAACTAGTCTGCCGGCCGGTGTGGCCGCGCGGTTCTGGGCGCTTCGGTTTGGAACCGCGTGACCGCTACGGTCGCAGGTTCGAATCCTGCCTCGGGCATGGATGTGTGTGATGTCCTTAGGTTAGTTAGGTTTAAGTAGTTCTAAGTTCTAGGGGACTGATGACCACCGATGTTACGTCCCATAGTGCTCAGAGCCATTTGAACCAGACAACTAGTCTGATCACGACCCACAGATCGAAACATCGAAATTCCGTGGTAGGGAGCAGTACAGTAATCGACAGTATGCAGTGATTCAGACCTCATCCCTTTCATCTGTATGCAAACTTCGCCACACACCGACATCTGCATACGAGATTCGCCACACGGCACCAGACTGAGCGCTCATGCATGTACAAATTAACACACAGCATTTCAACGAATTCCGACAGCCTCGCGACCAGTGGGAGTGCTATCCGCAGCTTTCCACCCGAGACCTGGCAAATCACTCGCTGGTAGTACCTTAGACAGAACGCAGTGTCACAAACGCTGTCGCTTGTAATTCCAACAGCTCAGTTAGCAGCCCAGTCCAATACAGTAGCGGAATAAGCAAAGACAGTGTGCCACTACGAAATTTTACGCCGAAGAATTAACCTGTTGGGGCAACAATCCCCATACATTTGGCCACCATCTTCCTAGATGGAATAGCCTTAACGCTGAACACACGGCTTGCATCTGTTAAGTACTTAGCAACTATGCAAAATTTTTCGTTAATGTTCGCAGCGCCGAGCAGAGAGAAGAGCAAAGACGGTCTGAAATCATTTATGATCTCTGGGGAAAGTACAAGTTCTACATCTACATTTACATGGAGACTCTGCAAATCACATTTGAGTGCCTGGCAGAGGGTTCATCGAACCCCCTTCGCAATTCTCTATTATTCCAATCTCGTATAACACGAGGAAAGAATGAACACCTGTATCCTTCCGTACGAGCTCTTATTTCCCTTATTTTATCGTGGTGATCGTTCCTCCCTATGTAGGTCGGTGTCAACAAAATATTTTCTCATACCGAGGAGAAAGTTGGTGATTTGAATTTTGTGAGAAGATTCCGTCACAACGAAAAACGCCTTTCTTTTAATGTTTTCCGGCCAAAATCCTTTTTCGTTTCTGTGACACTCTCTTCCATATTTCGCGATAATACAAAACGTGCTGCCTTTCTCTGAACTTTTTCGATGTACTCCGTCAGTTCTATCTGGTAAGGATCTCACACCGCGTAGCAGTACTCTTGAAGAGGTCGGACAAGTGTAGTGTAGGCACTCTCCTTAGTAGGTCTCTTTCCCTTTCTAAAACGAAGTCTTTGGTTAGCCTTCCCCACAACATTTTCTACGTGTTCCTTCCAATTTAAGTTGTTCGTAATTGTAATACCTAAGTATTTAGTTGAAATTACGGCTTTTAGATTAGACTGATTTATCGTGTAACCGAAGTTTAACGAGTTCCTTTCTGCACTCATGTGGATGACCTCACACTTTTCGTTATTGGGGTCAACTGCCACTTTTCGCACCATTCCGATATTTCCTCTAAATCATTTTGCAGTTTGTTTTGATCTTCTGATGACTTTATTAGTCGATAAACGACAGCGTCATCTGCGAACAACCGAAGACGGCTGCTCAGATTGTCTCCCAAATCGTTTATATAGATAAGGAATAGCAAAGGGCCTATAATACTACTATTGGGAACGCCAGAAATCACTTCTGTTTTACTCGATGACTTTCCGTCAGTTACTGCGAACTGTGACATCTCTGACAGGAAATCACAAATCCAGTCACATAACTGAGACGATATTCCATAAGCACGCAGTTTCACTACGAGTCGCTTGTGTGGTACAGTGTCAAAAGCCTTCCGGAAATCCAGAAACACGGAATCGATCTAAAATCCCTTGTCAATAGCACTCAGCACTTCATGTGAATAAAGAGCTAGTAGCGTTTCACAGCAACGATGTTTTCTAAACCTATGTTGACCGTGCCTCAATAGACAGTTTTCTTCGAGGTAATTCATAATGTTCGACCACAATATATATGTTCTATAATCCTGCTACATATCGACGTTAATTACATGGGTCTGTAATTTAGTGGATTACTCCTACTACCTTTCTTGAATATTGGTGTGACCTGCGCAACTTTCCAGTCTTTGGGTACGGATCCTTCGTCGAGCGAACGGTTGTATATGATTCTTAAGTTAAGCTAATGTATCAGCATAGTCCGAAAGGAACCTAATTGGTATACAGTCTGGACCAGAACTCTTGCTTTTATTATGTGATTTAAGTTACTTCACTGCTCCGAGGATATTTACTTCTTCGTCACTCATGTTGGCAGCTGTTCTCGATTCGAAGTCTGGAATATTTACTTCGTCTTCTTTTGTGAAGGCATTTCAGAAGGCTGTGTTTACTAACTCTGCTTCTCCCCAGTTATGGGCGCTCTCAATACCAATATCTGTTACTGTTAACAGATGAAGAGAAGGTCACATGAATACCGATGAAACGAGATATTTGTTAAAATTAATTCCCTCTCCCAGTTGTGATTCCTGGTTAATTGACGAATTCATTGTATATATAGTAACTGAATGTGAGAAGAAACTGTAGTAAGTTTAAAATATAACTGTGAAGTATATACTCTGACAGAAAAAAATCTCAGCACCATGAAGAAGTTGTGCAACATAAACGATAGTTAGTAGGCATCTTTCAGCATCTGCAAGATTTCGCGCCAGTAGCATAAGAGTGGCACTAGTAGCGCAACTGTGAAGATTCAAATCGTATTTATATTAAATACAAACTATAACGGCTGTGAGCTTCAGTTACCTTTGAGATAGAACGTGGTGAGTTGATGTTTGTGAAGAATCCCTTTAAGGAAACTCAGACCCCAGTATCAGCACGTCACCGAGTTTGATCGATGTTATGTAATACGGCTACAAGAAGCTGTATCTTCGACTGATGACCTCAGCAGTTGAGTCCCATAGTGCTCAGAGCCTCAGAGCTGTATCTTCCTTCGGCGATACTGCATAGAGAGTTGGTAGGAATGTAGCCAATGTAATGATTATTGGCAAGCAATGTACCAATGTACCGGGGTCCAGTCGGCCACGTGGCACCAACGACAGGGAAGACTATCGCGTTCAGCGTATGGCACACATTCCACTGACGTCGACCTAGCGAGGTGGCGCAGTGGCTAGCACACTGGACTCGCATTCGGGAGGACGACGGTTCAATCCCGCGTCCGGCCCTCCTGATTTAGGTTTTCCGTGATGTCCCTAAATCGCTCCAGGCAAATGCCGGGATGGTTCCTTTGAAAGGGTACGGCCGGCTTCCTTCCCCATCCTTCCCTAATCCGATGAGACCGATGACCTCCCTGTCTGATCTTCTCCCCCAAACAATCCAAAATCCACTGACCTCACACCACAGGCATTTGCGACTTCAGTAGTGTCAATCGGGACAGGGTGGATGTCTGTTGCATTCTCTGATGAAAGCTTGTCCTGCCTCGTGGCACTAATGGCCGTGTGTCGGTTAGGAGACCAGTAGAGGACCTGCAACCACCCTGTCTGCATACTAGAGTCCATTGCCGGAAGCCTTAGCATTTTAAGAAGAAAACAGTTGTCGGAATATTGCGAGCTTTCGCACACAAAACAGCGTGACATGGAATGAACAAGCCCATGGCAGGCTGAAAGTGAGTGAAACTATGATGTTCTGAACCGTTAGGCCTTTCTACATCTTTCTTGAGTGAAATATATTCAGGTTAAACATTTCTTGGTCAATCCTTAGTGTGCTCACGAGAATGCAGAACTCACAATGTACACGATACCGTAATTCAACGCCATCCCTCACTCCATGTGTTCATATTTTAAAGTAAAATCATTCAGATAGCACTACACAAAAGTTTTGGAATTGCACGTATAAGCACTCTATACATTTCACACGCATCATGGGTGGAAGTACTTGACAGAGAATGCTTAATGTACAGAAGCAAATAATCGCTCCCCGAATGCGTTATTAGCGACTGGAATTGTCAAAGGAAGAACTAGCATTTATATACGATGTACTCCACTACATGCTGTGTGAAGGCTTGCAGAGTGCGCGTAGTCACTTTTTGAGATCTTTAGTTTGTCACAAGCAGCCTGAAAGTATTTAGCTTGGAATAATTCGACAATTTCTCATGTTTAGAAGTACGTTAAAATCCAGTCATATCTCCTATAAACAGAAAGCGATCTAAAGTTCAGGGCAACGTCGTAACTTTTAAGCGATGCCTTAAATAAATTGTAAGTGTTTTGCATTGTACATAGAACATCTAACATCTCCAGCAGATCTATAGTGGTACTATCCATCGAGGTTTAGTTCAGAGCCAATTACCTTAATGTCATTATAAGGGAGATTAAGACAGGTACTTTATGTACAGACCTCGCGAGAGTAGATCTGTGATATTGTCTTAAGGAGTAGGACAGTGGAGGTACTGAGATGTCCTTTTTGTTGTTTCGGTCACTCAGTATCTCTAAGATCACAGTTCGTAAGCTAACCAAAGTAGCATGAAAGTCTTGCCGTCGCAAATGGTGCAAAGAGATCTAGATGTGGAATAGTATCAACTTCGATCGATAAAAGTCTCGTCCAGCTACATACTTGATGAACAATGAAAACTGTCACTGATTTGTGATCGCTGATAGATGGTAGCGTTGTAAATCCATTCGGAAGCGTCGCAGTCGATGTGTAGCGAATTGAATGTCGCATGTTTCCTTGTAAATTATGAATCATTTTTGATGAATGTGGGTGTCATTACTTCAACAACACACTAGCATTGGAAGCCTTTTGCTTGTCAAATTTGTGATGTATACCTGGTGTGACGTGGAACATTCTTTTTAGAGGTTTCATACAGATACTCAAAGTAGAGCATTTCCTGCAACTCGTGTATACATTACCACAACACCTTACACCAAGTGGTATACAGCTAACGCATTGGGTAGTAGGAGTTTCATGACTGCATGTGTCAGACACTAAACTGCAGATGTCCCACATCCCAAATACACAAACCACACACATAGACATCAAACGTTTCCATTGAATTTCTAAACCATTTTCGATTAATGTAGGTGGGATCCCTCCTACAGCACAAATGTATTGGAAATAATTTTCTGGCCAAAGTAGCAGATGGACATGCTACAGTGGTCTGATTTACAGGACGTTCCACATAGAAGCTTAGCGCTGCTGACAGTTCGAGCATGCAGACGAACCAGTCCTACAGCGGTTTCCCCAAGAAGTATCTGCCATCGTATGTTTAAACATAACTCCCGTAAATAACAGGTTTTGAACACACGTCCATTAGTGTTCCAGATGCATTCGCATCAGACTAAAGTGATGGCTGAAACATCAATGTGTTTCGTCCTAAAGCTACTATTGCATGATTCAGTCTTGTACCACAGTAAATTATGTGGATTCTTGTGTGAGAAAAAGCGCTACAGTAGTTCTTAAAGATGAGATGGCGATTCATACTACAGTTTCCAGTATGGGTTCCCACCTAGGTAGTACAGTAGTAGTAGTAGATTAATAAACGTAGAGTCTCAACTAGGTGCAACACATTGACGACAAAGCTTTTGATGCGGTAACATAGGTATTACTTATGTAGAACTAAATTTCGAATTGAATTCAAATTCTATTCAGTGCTAATTCAATTTAAATTCAGCCAAATTCAGTTAAAATTCAGTTCACTATCAACTAGCTGTACCAGCAATCACCCCTCCCCTGTTAATTGGTGGTAGTATTGTTCTTTAACCAGCATTAGTTTGTCTGTAAGAATGGCTTGGTGTGATGGAAAATTGATATCGATATGGATGAAACACTGAACTCCGATCGTTCTTCGTATAAACAGAAAGTGATCCAAAGCACAGGATAGGATTACACTTTAAGTTATTTTTAGGGGTTTCCTTACACGTCGTTGCACGTAGGACACATGTCATTAACGGCGGATTTGTAAATCGTGACAGTTTTGGCACGCGAAGAAGTGAACGATACGTGAAACATGTTCATAATCGGTTGGCGAGGTAGTCTGAGGTTCATTTGCCGACTTACAGGCTTTCTAAATCACATCCCGCCGGATGCCTGTATGATTCCTTCAACAAGAGCACTTATGCAGGAGTCCGCAGCTCGTGGTCTTGCGGTAGCGTTCTCGCTTCCTGCGCACGGGGTCCCGGGTTCGATTTCCGGCGGGGTCAGGGATTTTCTCAGCCGCGTGATGACTGGGTGTTGTGTGTTCTTCATCATCATTGACTCGCAAGTCACCGAACTGGCGTCAACTGAAAAAAAAAAAAAAAAAAAAAAAAAAGGACTTGCAATACGGCAGCCGAACTTCATCGCATGGGGCCTCCCGGCCAACAATGCCATACGCTCATTTCACTTGTGCAGGAAGTCTTCATTTGTAGAACGACCATTCATGCAGTCTTGGAAAAATCGTACAAGCCTGTTAGTTGTAGTACACTGAAATACACTGAATCACCAAAGAAACTGGTATAGGTTTCCATATTCAAATACAGAGATACGTAAACAGCAGAATACGGCGGTGCGGTCAGAAACGACTATACAAGACAACACGTGTCTGGCGTAGTTTGTCGATCGGTTACTGCTGCTACAATGGAGGGTTATTAAGATTTCAGTGAGTTTGAGCTTGGTGCTATAGTCGGCGGACGAGCGATGGGACACATCATCTCCGAGTTAGCGACGAAGTGGAATTTTCCCGTACTGCCATTTCACGAGTGTACCGCGAACATTAGGAATCCAGTAAAACATCAGACCTCCGACATCGCTGCGGCCGAAAAGAGATCCCGCATGAACGAGACCAAAACGACTCAAGGGTATCGTTCATCGTGACAGAGGTGCAACCCTTCCGCAAACTGATGTAGATATCAATGCTGAGCCATCAACAAGTGTCAGCGTGCGAACCATGCAACGAAGCATCATCTATATGATCTTTCGAAGCTGAAGGCCAACTCGTGTACCCTTGATGACTGTACGACACAAAGCTTTACTCCTCACCTAGGCCCGTCAACAATGAGATTGGACTGTTGGTGACAGAAACATGTTGCCTGGTCGGACGTGTCTCGTTTCAAATTGTATCTAGCGCATGGATGTGTACGGGTATGGAGACAACCTCATGAATCCATGGACCCTGCATATCAGCGGGAGACTGTTCAAGCTGTTGGAGTCTCTGTAATGGTGTGGAGCATGTGCAGTTGGAGTGATATGGGACCCGTGTGATTCTATATACGATTCTGACAGGTGACACCAAAG
Source organism: Schistocerca serialis cubense (assembly GCF_023864345.2). NCBI lineage: Eukaryota > Metazoa > Arthropoda > Insecta > Orthoptera > Acrididae > Schistocerca > Schistocerca serialis. Next base: position 153,553,405 of record NC_064640.1, read on the forward strand.
TAAGCATTCTGACTGATCAACTGCATCCATTCATGTCCATTGAACATTCCGCTGGACTTCGGCAGTCCCAGCAGGACAGTGCGAAACCCTACACGTCCACCATGGCTCCAGGAACACTCTTCTGTGATTAAACACTTCCGCCTGCCACCAAACTCCCCCATCATGAACATTATTTAGTATATATGGGATGCCTTGCAACGTGCTGTTCGGAAGAGATCTCCATCCCCTCGTAGTCTACCGGATTTATGGTCAGCCGTGAAGGATTCATGGTGTCAGTTAATTCCAGCACTTCTTCTGACATTAGTCAACTCCACGCCACGTCATGTTGCTCCACTTCTGTGTCATCGCGGGGGTCCTACACAATATTAGTTATGTGTACCAGTTTCTTTGGCAATTCAGTGTATGTTCGACTGCAGTGAAATATTTCAGAAAACTGGCTGACAGAGTTATTCAAGGTCGTGATGTGTTAGATATCATGAAGGCCACTGTGATATCGTTCGTTACTGGTTATTCAATTATGCTATAGATGCACCATGATGATGAATGTGTAGTGTAGCTCACGCGGATTTCCATGTCAATATGTGATATGAAAGCTGAGTAATATTAGATTCCTTTCACATTGTGTTGGTGATGCTTCATCAAAACCGGTTTTGATAATAAAGAAAGATTAATACAGCCTTGTCTCATGTATTTCTCAAATATGTAACGGTTGCCAGAAGTCACTTGAAAAAGAAATGTACTAGTTATTACATCATAAATTACAAAATCAAATATGTTTTACCTACCATTCTTATTTACTTCTGCGACTGACTAAAATGGTAACGAGAACTGTCCCATTACAATTTATCCGAGAAGTTATACAGATATTAGTGACAGCAGTGTTGAGAAACAACTGAAATTACTAAAATTTAAAGACATCTCAGGGCCATAAAGAATCCCTATCAGATTCTTTACAAAATTTGCGACTGTGTTTCCTCCTCCTTTTAATATAACATCCCTCAATCAAAAAACTGTTCCCAGTAATTAGAACAAAGCACATGTCACATTCGTCTATAAGGTGGGCATAGTCCTCAGACATCACTGACAACCACCGATGAGGTATCTCGAGCAGGAAAGTGTCCAACATGCCAACCAGTATGGAATGCGGGAACAATGATTAAGTGAAACTCAATTTCTCATAACACATTCTGGAAGACTTCGATTAAGTCAAACAAGTAGATGGAATGTTTCGTAATTATCGACGAGCAAAATTTATTACTGCAGTATGTTTTCTTGGATGGAAACTGATCGACTTAGGTATGCGTAATTTCAGACGTGCGCCAGAGATGTGTATTGGGACCCTTGCTGTTCATGTTGTACTTCAGTGGCCTGAATTTCTGCAGATGTAGGGGTTATGTGTTATGAAGTACTGACCGAATAAGTCTGCATTCATATTCAGACAGATCTCGATAGGATTTAAAAGTGGTGTACTGATTGTCAAACTGCTGTAGTTGTTCACTGCTGATTATGCATTTCACAAAATGCAATAATGAGTCATATCAATACAATAATTACAATGAGACAACTCCTAGACTGACAAAACATCAGTATCTGTCTGTTTATGGGGATATTTAGTGGAATTATCATATTGTCTGGACTGTAGGTAAAGCCAGCCGTGGATTTTCGTTCATTGGAAGGATGCTGGATCAACGTGATTTGTGCTCAAGGGAGTTTGCCTGCAAAGCACACGTGCGACCCTTGCTCGGATACTGCTGAAATTTGCTGGACCTACACCGAACACAGTGAAATTGGAAAACTAATGTCACATAACGTCAATAATATTCATTCTGAGGTGTATAATTATTATAATCTAATAACAACATCGAGGTGCCTGTGATACATTGAAAAGAAATTCTGATGTGGACACAAGTAGACAGTAACTCACTTAAATTTCGAGTGAAATATTTACCACAAATATTAACAAAACTAGAATATTTACTTCCTTATAATTACTAATGTCTAAAGCTATAAAAGCAGTTTTTAAGAGCAACACATCTTTGAGATAATATGCACTTACGGGCAAAATAACCGGCTACTCCCGATCGCGCACCAGCGTCAAGTCTCGAAGTGGTGCTATGCATCAGAGATAACTTGAAAATTCTGTCACTTCACTGTAAAGATCCTACAGCCATAATGTTTAAGATTTAAGCGTAACAGTTATAAGCTAGCTGTAAGATCCACGTATTTTTAATGGGTGTTAGGGTAAAACTTCTTGTAGTAACATACTAAATGTGTTTGCCGAAATATCTCTTCAGTAGCTGTTTAGACATTCTAATCGGATGAGAATGGTATTAGAATCGCAGGAAACTGTTATTCCGCAGTGTTTCGTCTCAGTGATTGTATAAAAACGAATCGGTAAGCCGATGGTTATTATGGCTTCAGTAGTTACTGATGATGAACAGAAAGAAGAGAAAAGTTCGAAGATATTTCTGCATAATAAACTGAACAACAAAATAACAACAAAATATATGAGCAGCCAATATTGAAGATTCTGATCTGGGAACGAGAATTTTGGTCGACAGTGTCACTTCTTCAGAAAGATTTTGGAACAAGACCTAGATACGTTTTGCCACGCGAGATAAAAGGAATCAAAATTGGTCTGCATCTGCAGATGTTGACGGAACGAAATTTAGTTGCTATTAAGAGTAAAGACTAGGAACATTCCAGTGTTATCAAAGAGAGATCAATTTAATGTTGTATGGACACTTGTGTGATCGTAGCCTTAAGACGATCTGGCAACAGCCTAAGTTAGTTAACAGCATAATAGAAAAAGAAAAGATTACTATTTAGTGAGTGAAAACCGAGCCCAACTTTCGCAGAAGGACCAAACAGCTAATCTGTCCAAAGGCAAGGGTTACAGGGGTTGTGATCGTATCACAAGAGAGAGAGACATTTTACTTTTCTTGTGATAGAAAACGTTGTCTGCTTTGACGACTATCGTTAAACAGATTTCATGGGTCACATGTCAGCTAAGGCAGTTTCAGTGCGTGGACACTACAGTGGAGTTTGTCCGAATGGAGTTTTCATCATGTGATTCATTCCAAGTATTACTTGAATTCAAACATCAGTTCTCTGCCTTGTATTTTTTTGTTATAAATAGTGATCCATGCGCTCCACACGTAATCTGATTTTCAACATATTTGACACATACATTTTTGGTTTAGCTATATATGGAATGCCTCCAATTCTGGAACGAGATGTTTGTGTTCATTAAGCTATGAAGTTACTAATACAAACGTAAATCTGACGTACTGTCAACAGAATTTCGGTATTTTTATGGTTACGTGTTCATCATGTCCTCGTCATATCATATGGAACGCACCACGTGAATAACAAAATGGTTCATTTGAACAATCGCTACCGATTTACAACCCTACCCAACTCAAGTGTGACTATAGCAACCCGTTTGTCAACCGACCTCGAACTGTTACCTTCAATTAACGGATTAGGAGATACCGTAGAACTGAGGTTGTGAAAGCTACATCAAAATAATACTTCATCAGAGTAGCACCGGAAGACCTGCCCATTGAAATTCATTGCTCCAAGACGCTCTTAATGTGTCTACTAATAGAACATTCTGCTTTCTATGGTACCCTCCTACTTCGTCTGACCGTAAAATGTTTTATCAACGAGAACTAGATATCACACAGTCACGATATAAATATCTTTCAAGAAAGTACCTTGCCGTTGCCAAGTATGAAGATGCGAAAGTCAGTACGAATTCTGGAAGGATCCCCTGAGAAAAAGGAATAGAAAAATGGGAATAGGTTAAATCTCTACGAAATACTTTCTGTTAACTAAAATAATTGCGAATAGATACCTTTCTCATACCGAATATGAGACAGAGTATTATGTGATGGGACATCCCCCAGAATGAAGTATGAGTTCATGTGTACACCATTTTAGAAACCTCTTTTTTTAGTTTAGGTTTACAAAGAGGTTTTCTCCTTTGGAATCCCAAAATGAAAACTGAAAAATATCCAGAATATCGATTTTTCACGTTTGCTATATTAGAGTTATATCAAACGTCTATTACTATTATAAGAAGTACGCAATTCAAAGACGAATTTTTACTCTCTGCAATTGACTCGAAACGTGCATACAAAACGTATGAACTATCGAGGACGCACTCATAAGTTAGGACACGCAACGCGCTACACATAACGTAAAATTTCAGAAATAACGTAGCAGTCACATACATGTATCTCTCTCTGAAAGAATTACAAAACGGATTAAACCTAAACATAAGTTTCACTGTTTAAATTAAATGGCAAGTAACCGGTTTTATCTGAGATTCACTTCACAAAAATGTCACAAAAAGCTCAAAGTGGTATTATCACTAATTCTACAGACTGTTACGAAAAATGTTGGTAGATGACACTGAACTGTGTTTTAAACACACAAACTGAGGACTGCTTGATCGTAGAGATGAGTAAAAATGGAACTTGACTGCCATATGAGAATAAATCTGAATTTTAATAAAATGCAATTCATGGCCACACACGTCTAGTGCACGGAAGCCGTATGGAACGTTAGTTGCAGCTGAAACTCAAATTAACAGACAATAAATATTTTTAATTGCCAGCATCTAAGCTACGAAGACCCACAAAATGAATATTGTAATGAGAGGATTTCTGTTTCTAGTTCTTGCAGCCAAAAAAGTTCAGGGTGTTTTTCATCATTAAACTGGCTTTATTAATTTAACGTTTCGGATGCTCTTGGGGAGTTATTGGTGGAAACATACAGTCAGCGACATTTCATTAGATACATTCATACCTTTCAAGATATTACGAACTGAGATAAAATGGAAGGTATACCATGCTACAACTCATCTGCAGTTGTCATGTCCATGCGTTCACTGAGGCTACATTAGAGTGAATGTGAATGTTTCGCATTCTCTTTGTGAACTCCTATATATAACAGGACGAGTATGAACTGTAGTGGGTAGAGGAGAGGAACTTTTTTGGAGTTAGGAGTTCGTCTTTCTGTGAACACTGATTCAGCCCTAGTAACGATAAACTTCGTGGTCAAAAGTATCCGGATACCTGCCTGAAAATGACTTACAAGTTCGTGGCACCCTCCATTGGTAATGCTGGAATACAATATGTTGTTGGCCCACCCTTAGCCTTGATGACAGCTTGCTCTCTCGCAGGTATACGTTCAGTCAGGTGCTGGAAGATTTCTTGGCGAAAGGTAGCCCATTCTTCATGGAGTGCTGCACTGAGGAGAGGTATCGATGTCGGTCGGTGATGCCTGGCACGAAGTCGGTGTTCCGAAACATCCTAAAGGTGTTCTTTAGGATTCAGGCCAGGACTCTCTGCAGGCCAGTCCATTACAGGGATGTTATTGTCGTATAACCACACCGCCACAGGCCATGCAATATGAACAGGTCCTCGATCGTGTTGAAAGATGCAATCGCCATCCCTGAATTACTCTTCAACATTGGGAAGCAAGAAGGTGCTTAAACCATCAATGTAGGCCTGTGCTGTGATAGTGCCACGCAAAACAACAAGCGGTGCAAACCCCCTCCATGAAAAACACAACCACACCATAACAGTACCAAGATTTCTCACCTCCCGCCAAACTGTAATAGTACTTGGAGTGGATCCTGATGCAGTTTGGAATTCCTGTGTGATGGTCTGGATAGATGACTGCCTATTACGCATTACGACCCTCTTCAACTTCGGCGGTCTCTGTCAGTCAACAGACGAGTTCGGCCTGTACGCTTTGGTGCTGTACATGTGTCTTCATGTTTCCACGTCACTATCACATCGGAAACAGCGGACCTAGGGATGTTTAGGAGTGTGTAAATTTCAAGTACAGACGTATGACACAATTGACACCCAATCACCAGACCATGTTCCAAGTCCGTCAGTTACGCGGAGCACCCCGTTCTGCTCTCTCACGATGTCTAATGACTACTGAGGTCGCTGATATAAAGTACCTGGCATTAAGTGGCAGCACAGTGCACCTAATATGAAGAACATATGTCTTAGGGGGTGTCCGGATACTTTTGATCACATTGTGTAGATGAAAAAGTGAACAAGACAATTCGGAAGACAGCAGACAATGGTCTAACACGCACGATGATATGGTTGTTAGGATTTCGTGCTTAAGTAATTCATCGCTACTCGAGTATGGCAACATCTAGTAACAGTTTCCCGTGTAACTCTGTATTTTATTTAAGACACTGAACATTTTATTTGTTTCTACGTGGAACATAGACTGAATCACTACCTTGCGCCATTGTCTTAACCATAGCTTGTGTAATCTCCACTCTCAAAAGGTCATGAGTCTCAATGATAGTTTATTTTTGTTTATTTGCTCTCGGTTATCTTCTGCGGAACCACATTTTGGGGAAACGCTCCCCTTTTACACAGATCGTTGATAGCTCAAGAGAAACCTCTGGTATAAGATTGCCATTATTCTGAAGTACACCGTCGTGTGATGTGCGGTTAATGACTCAGACTCATTCAGAAGTAATTACAGAATTCAGTCAATGCACATTAAACGAAATAGGATTAGCTCTTCGATAATACACCCTTAAGCACTACACAGAAAAGTGTACACTATTTTGGAGGTTTCGCTTACAACGAGAATTTGTCAAATCTTAAACATAAGTAATACACGAAAAATGCAGTCAGACCCAGTGGTAGTCAATGTGAAAACATAAAAATGATAGTGCCTGACAGGACAACTGTTAAAGCTGGTAATTAATTACTTTACAGCTTCACATAGTTCTCAGTTTGCTTTTTTTTTTCGTTGTGTACCTGTAGGCTCCAGTTTCTATTCTTAACAGATATTTGAAAGTTGTGCAGCATTAGTTGAATTTAGTGAAACTAAACTTCTAATTGCTGTTGTTTATAGGTCCGCTAACTCCGACTTCAGAGCATTTTTGCTTAAGCTAGAGAGGGTTCTTGATTTACTTTGAAGGAAGTACCAGAAAGTAGTTCTATGTGGTGACTTCAATATTAATTTTGTACATGATTGTGCAAGAAAAAGGATGTTGGTAGATCTCCTAAATTCATATGATTTGATGCAAACTGTGTTTTTTCCAACTAGGGTGCAGGGGAACAGTAGCACAGTCATAGACAATATTTTAATTCATTCTTCATTACTAGATGGGCATTCTGTTAGTAAAAGGGTGAATGGCCTTTCAGACCATGATGCACAAATTTTAGCACAAAAAGGTTTTTGTACTCTAACCAATGTCGTATTTAATTACAAACTACGTAGGAAAGTTAATCCAACAGCAACAGAGAGTTTTTCCAAACTTGTCAAGGAACAAGAGTTGCAAGATGTTTATAGTGCCGATAATATAGATGGTAAATACAATGCTTTCCTTAACACATTTCTCATGCTCTTTGAGAGTTGCTTTCCATTAGAACATTCTAAACTGGGAACTAGCAGTAATGGACAGCCCGGTTGGCTGACTAGTGGGATAAGGGTATCATGTAGAACAAAGAGGGAATTATATCAAAATGTTAGAAGTAGTCACAATCAAGCTACAGTAGCCCATTACAAACAGTATTGTTAGGTGCTTAAAAATGTTGTTAGGAAGGCAAAAAGTATGTGGTATGCAAATAGAATAGCTAGTTCACAGGATAAAATTAAAGCCATATGGTCAGTTGTGAAGGACGTGTCTGGTCAGCAGCACAAGGTTGACGATATAAAGTCAGTTTGCAGTAATAATATTTCTGTTACTGATAAATCAGATATATGTACAGTATTTAACAACCATTTTCTGAGCATTGCTGGTGAATTAAATAAAAATTTAGTATCTACAGGAAATCATATAAATTTGGTAGCAAATGCCTTTCCGAGATTGACGTCTGAAATACTCCTCTGTGATACAGAAAAAAGGGAGATTGAGACAATAATCAAATCACTGAAGGCTACGGACTCTCATGGTTATGATGGAGTGTCTAGTAGAAAATTAAAGTACTGTATTACACGTGTTAGCCCTGTATATAGCCATATTTGTAATTTTTCCTTTAGGAATGGTCAATTTCCTGAGCGATTAAAGTACTCAGTAGTAAAGCCGCTTTATAAAAAGGGAGAAAGGGATAATGTAGATGATTTTAGACCTATTTCTATGCCATCAGTGTTTGCAAAAGTTATCGGAAAGGCTGTGTATGTAAGGTTACTTGATCATTTTATATCACACGATTTGCTATCAAATGTACAGTTCGGCTTTAGAAGTCGTTTGACCACTGAAAATGCTATATTCTCTTTTCTCTGTGAGGTACTGGATGGGCTAAACAAAAAGTTTGGAACGCTTGGCGTATTTTTTTGATTTAACAAAGGCATTTGACTGTGTTGATCACACAATATTGCTCTAGAAGTTGGACCATCACGGAATAAGGGGAGTAGCTCACAATTGGTTCACCTCTTACTTTAGCAACAGGCAGCAAAAGGTCATTATTCACAATGTTGATAACGGCTGTGATGTGGGATCTGAGTGGAGTACTGTCAAGTGGGCGGTGCCCCAGGGATCAGTGTTGGGGCCGCTCCTTTTCCTTATTTATATAAATGATTTGCACTCTAGTATTATGGGTAACTCTAAAATATTTCTGTTTGCTGATGACACTAGCTTGGTAGTAAAGGATGTTGTGTGCAACATTGACTCGGTTTCAAGTAGAGCAGTACATGACCTCAGTTCATGGCTTGTAGAAAATAAACTAACGTTAAATCACAGTAAGACTCAGTTTTTACAGTACCTAACACACAATTCAACAAAACCTGACGTTTTCATCTCACAGAACGGGCATATGATTAGTGAAACTGAACAGTTCAAATTCCTAGGTGCTCAGATAGATAGTAAGCTGTCGTGGAAAGCCCACGTTCAAGATCTTGTTCAAAGACTTAATACTGCCATTTTCACTATTCGAACGGTATCGAAAGTGAGTGATATTTCGACACGTACATTAGTCTACTTTGCTTATTTTCATTCACTTATGTCGTATGGTATTATGTTTTGGGGTAACTCTTCCCATTCTAGAAAGATATTTTTGGCTCAGAAACGGGCGGTTCAGGCAATAAGTGGTGTAATATCACGAACCTCTTGTCGACCTCTTTTCACGAGTCTGGGTACTTTGACATTGACCTCTCAATATGTATATTCCTTATTGTCGTTTCTTGTTACCAATATTAGTTTATTTCCAAGAATAAGCAGCTTTCACTCCGTTAATACTCGGCAGAAATCAAACATCCATTTGGATCGGACTTCCTTAACTCTTGTGCAAAAAGGTGTGCAGTATACTGCTGCATCCATTTTCAATAAGCTGCCACTCGAATTCCAAAATCTTAGCAGTAATCCACGCGCTTTCAAATCGAAACTGAAGAGTTTCCTCGTGGGTCACTCCTTCTATTCTGTCGAGGAGTTCTTTGAGAAATTAAGATGATTCTCATTGTATTGCTGATAGCGTTTGCTTAAACTTATGGGCTGATTTTCTTTGAGGTTCATGAACTTTTATTTTTATCTGTTATTATTTTTTATGTTGTAGGTTCATGTACTGACACGTTCCATGACCTTGGAGACTTGCTCCCCAATTTGGTCCTACGGAACTTGACATTTTAATTAATTAATTAATTAAGTCAATTTTGGTACTCATAACGGGAATGGGCGGTTTGATCCAAAAATTTCAATGAGGAATTATTTTTTGTGTTTTCTTTGTCTCATTTCGACTAAAATATCGATTCTGATATTACCATAAATATTGTTGACTAATGAAACTTCCTGACATTATTTTAAATCATTAATTAAGTGATTTCGCGTGTAACTGTGGAGTCTCTGTCATCAACCACACGTAGTTCACATACAGTGCTGGGGAAACCAGGTGAAATCTAATTCATGCTGATAATTTTGTAACAGGTTTGTGTTGAAAGAAAAGTGGAGGTAAGATTTCACATCGAGTGGTTTCTACCATAGGATTTCTGCTGGACATGTGGGTACCAAAGCTGAGGGAGACACTTCCTCCATTGGCTGTTTATGGTTGCGTTAAGAGCAATTATATTATCTCTCGAGTATTATGAAATTGAAAACACTTTTTAAGATCTAAATCAGAAAAATAACCTGAAAATTTGCAAGATTTCTATCCATCACACCATAAAACTGTTACTATTAACACCGGCTAAATTTACATTAATAATTTCTACTTCAGATTCCAGATGTAAAGCCATAAGAGGTACATCTACATCTGCATGGATACTCTGCAATTCACATTTAACTGCCTAGCAGAGGGTTCATCGAACCACCTTCACAATTCTCTATTATTACCATCTCGCATAGCGCGCGGAAAGAACGATCACCTATATGTTTCCGTACGAGCTCTGATTTCCGTTGATCGTTGCTCGCTATGTAGGTCGGTGTCAACAAAATATTTTCGCATTCGTAGGTGAATGCTGGTGATTAGGATTTCGTGAGAAGATTCTGCCGCAACGAGAAACGCCTTTGTTTCAATTATGTCCACCCCAAATCCTGTATCATTTCGGTGATACTCTCTCTCCTATTTCGCGATAACATAAAACGTGCTGCCCTTCTTTGAACTTTTTAAATGTACTCCGTCAGTCCTACGTGGTAAGGATCCCACACCGAGCAGCAGTATTCTAAAACTGGACGAACAAGCTCAGTGTAGGCAGCCTCCTCAGCAGACCTGTTACATTTCCTTAGTGTCCTGTCGATAAAACGCTGTCTTTGCTTAGCCTTCCCCACAACATTTTCTATGTGCTCCTTCCAATTTAAATTGTTAGTAATTGTAATTATCCGGTATTTAGTTGAAATTACGGCCTTTAGATTTGACTAATTTATCAAGTAACTGAAGTTTAAAGGATTCCTTTTAGCACTTATGTGGATGACTTCACTATATTCGTTATTTAGGGTCAACTGCCAATTTTCGCACCATTCAGATATCTTTTCTAAATCGTTTTTCAATTTGTTTTGATCTTCTGAGGACTTTACTAATCGATAAATGACAGCGTCATCAGCAAACAACCTAAGACGGCTGCTCAGATTGTCTCCAAATAGTTTATATAGAGAAGGAACAGCAAAGGGCCTATAACACTACCCCGGGGAACGCCAGAAATCACTTCTGTTTTACTCGATGACTTTCCGAGAATTACTACTAACTACGACAGGAAATCAAGTATCCAGTCACATAACTGAGAGGATATTCAATAAACACGCCATTTCACTACAAGCCGCTTGTGTGCTACAGTGTCAAAAGCCTTCCCGAAATCCAGAAATACGGAATCAATCTGAAATCCCTTGTCAACAGCACAGAACATTTCATGCGAGTAAAGAGCTATTTGTGTTTCACAAGAACGATGTTTTCTAAATCCGTATTGACTGTGTGTCAATAGACCGTTTCCTTCGAGGTAATTCGTAATATGTTCCAGAATCCTGCTGCATATCGACGTTAACGATATGGGCTGGTAATTTAGTGGATTACTGCTACTACCTTTCTTGAATATTGGTGGACTTGTGCAACTTTCCAGTCTTTGCGTAAGGATCTTTCGTAGAGCGAACGGTTGTATATGATTATTAAGTACGGAGCTGTTACCTCAGCATACTCTGAAAGGAACCAAATTGGTATACAGTCTAGACCAGAAGACTTGCTTTTATTAAGTGATTTAAGTTGTTTCACTACTCCGAGGATATTTACTTCTACGTTACTCATGTTGGCAGCTGTTCTTGATTCGAATTCTGGAATATTTATTTTGTCTTCTTTTGTAAAGGCATTTTGGAATGCTGTGTTTAGTAGCTTTGCTTTGGCAGCACTATCTACGATAGTACCTGCATTACTACGGCGCAGAGAAGGCATTGATTGAGTCTTACCGCTACCATACTTCACGTCCCACCAGAATCTCTTTGGATTTTCTGCCAGGTTTCGAGACAAAGTTTCGTTGTGGAAACTATTATAAGCATCTCTCGTTGAAGGCCGCGCTAAATTTCTAACTTCTGTAAAAGAACGCCAACCTTAGGGATTTTGTGTATGTTTAAATTTGGCATGTTTGTTAAGTTGTTTCTGCAACAGTGTTCTAACCCGTTTTGTGTACCAAGGAGGATCAGTTCCGTCATTTGTTAATTTATTTGGAATAAATCTCTCAATTGCTGCTGATAGTATTTCTTCGAATTCAAGCCACATCTGGTCTACACTTATATTGTATTACTGTAATTCTCAGTCGTTTCAACTTGAACTGTAGAAACGGTATCTGAGAATAACTCATTAGTTTGGGTAGTGCTCTGCCACCTAACATTTAAAGTTATAAAAGTGTTCAACATTAGTGTCATACAATTCATATTCTTGAAGGTATTAATTCCACGTGTTTTGTTACTAGACGTTATGAAGTAATAACTTTACACTCTTTTGTGTTTCGACTAAGTTGCTAAGTCGATTACAAGGAAAGAAATTAGATACGGTTGTCTAACAAGACGTGAGAAAAACACGAAAATAAGTATGTGGGGGCACTCGAAGCACTCACAGATTCTATACTACACCTAGTAATGCTTCTCATGTTTTATTCACAAATTAAGATGTTACTACCAAGTAACTAAAAATGTACGAAGCGTTTTATAGCTTGAAAAGCGTCATCTGTTAGCCATATCTAATGAGGGCATTTTAATGAGGATCGTAACAATTCAAGTTTTGCGAACATGTACTCGCGATATATCTTTGTAATATTTATGTATGAGAAGGGTTCTTGAAGGCACGAGCACAATTTCTCGAATACTCTCGAGACGCCTGACGTCAGCAACAGGCTGAATGGAAGAAGGAGGCGGAAAAAGAGGAGGAAAGGGCGGCGTACTTCCTGACCGAATCGTAAACCAGAGACGAGAGCAGCACAAAAATTCTGAGTCGACAGAAACCCGAGAGAAGTGAGGACACGCCCTATTCATTTCTCAAGAAACTGACACCTAGCCGCCGAAAAGCTCTTTCGTGAATCTCTGTAAACTTTCAGATATCCTTCGTCTCAGACGTCTTCCGGAAATTACAGTGAGAGCAGACCCAAATAGTTTTACTTCTTACGATGAAGGAGGAAATGCCATATGAATGAACTTCTTTCTCGCAGCCTGAAGCTATTTGAAGCACAACAGTTACTAAAACCTTTTGCGTAGCGCGAGATGTTTTTCTAAACGTGCTAATAGAATAAGCAAGCTAAACAACACGTTTTTTTCAGTCTTACGGCAGGAAGAAACGAATTTTCATTTTTATATCCAATTCACTTGAATTTTTACAACCGGCTGTAGTTTTGTGCCTGTATGCGGCTTAAGGTACGTAATAATTTTGTAGCTCATGTGCAGAGGGGAAACATTCGTCATTGCAGTACAGCAAGAGGAAATTTGAGTATATTGTCAATCAACTACAGGGACGTTGGTGGCACTCTCCCATAAATATCGGTGCTAAACTATGAACAGAATTCTGCGAATCCAGAAGTTATTGCTTACTTATTTACTCGTTCTATCTAGTCCTAATTCTCGGTAACAGCAAAGGATCATTAAAGAAAAGTTTATATTGATGTACGTCTTTGTTACGAAATTTTGCTGCGTATTTCACCACTTGATATAAATTTGCAATAACTTCCACCTTTATTTTTTTCGCCTACACCTCAACTCCAACATTTCGATGTCTACCTAAACACTATTCTTCGTGCAGTTTGCCAATGGCAACCTTTTCCATTCTCTGTTGGCTGTTCCTTTCGTGTCAGAAGAAAAGAAACGTATTTTCGTAACGTTCAGTTAACTGATTTTACTATTATCTTTGTCACTTCGTTACTATTAGTTTCATTACAACTTTTACGACTACAGGGCGCTTACAGCAACAACAACCGCAACTATTACTACTACTACTACTACTACTCAGTGCCTTAGTTCGATGGGAAACGGTGAGAACGACGTTAGCAGAAATATTTATCCCTAACCATGTCTATATAAATTTTATTGCAATAAAAAATGATGAGATCAGGACTGTGGACAGGAGGGCAATTAGCAGGCGAAACAGCCTGCAAGAAGCTGAAGCGGAGGTTCCCGAATATAGTACCCTATGGAAACTACTACGTTAAAAATGGGTTCCCATAAACATTTTTCTCTAATTAAAGCATTGCTACTATTTCCGCAACTACTGATCTCTTACCTAGCGTTTATCCCATCTTTTATCCACTGTTTTGACGATTCGTAAAATTTTGCTTTTAATTTATCTTGCGATCTGATGTACTTCCTGTCACCACATTCGTCAGTTAACCTAAGAGGGGAAATAGCCGGTGCAAGCTGCCTATGAATGGTGTAAGCTTTGCTCAGTTTACTGTTTCGCATCGTGCTTTCTGAGGTGGAGATCGGGGACAAGCGTAGCATTTCCATAAACGAGCGTTTCGGACTGCCTGAAAACCAAACTCATGCTAGCCGATGTACCAGACAAAAGGGCGGTAATCCGCCACGTGGATTTAATTCAATTCTGGTTACCTGTCTGTCTAACAAGCTACGGTGTTGCGCGCACCGCAATATGAACAGACGGGCAGGTCCGTAACAACAGTAACAACAACAACGAGTACTACTACTACTACTAACATTAATACTGTCAGTATAGACTTTTAGTACGCACTGTTACTACTTCCACATCACGTCCATGATAAAAGTTCCGGTTTCAAAACGCTGTAAAAAGACAACCATAGCTCAGAAAACCGTCAGATTTGAACAGCGTATTATTGATACAGGGGGAAACTGATTAGAACAAAAAAAAATACCAAAAATTTTAACAACAGACGGCGCTGTAAGCGTCTTAACGTAAATAGTGTCGGCTACAAATGACAGATGAATCGCGATACCACGGCTACGGTTTGAGTCGCACATTACGCCGTGCATACTGTCCAATACGCATCACTGCTTTGGCTCACAGTTGTGGTGCGGATAATTAGGTAAGCCCCTCCACCACCGCAAGGTCTTGACACATCTAATAGGAGAATTCGGTTTTTAACTCTCCTGAGGCCAAAAACCGCATAAAAATAAAAATGGCATCGTCTTTTGTTTGTAGTGATAATGGCGCAAGGCTCGTTGAGTAGGCTGTTCACCTTTTCTTGCCACAAGTTGAAATCGAGAAACAGCATGCCCCACGACAGATTGGAATTTCTCGTCGGGCACATTCAGATCCGTTTTGCAATGCGTGCCTTCAATTCAACTACGTTCGTAATTGGAGCACTAAACACAACATCTTTCAAGTAAACCTACAGCCAGATATCTCGCTTATTAAAATCAGATGATCTGGACTGCCAGGCTGTAGGGAAATGATAGTTGATAATTCTAGCATTTCCAAAATGCCTCTACAGCAGCCGCTCTACTGGATGTGCAATGTGCGGAGGAGCATCATCTTGCATAAAAATGATTTTACCCAGGCGTATACGCTGTTGAAAAGTAGGAATGACGTTGGTGCGCAAAACATTCTCATAGCGTTTACCAGTGACGGTACAAGTGACAGGATCCGCAGGACGCATCTCCTCGAAAAAATACAGCATTAAGATGTACCCATACCAGACATTCACCTTTTCAGAATGAAGTGGTACCAGCTGGGGCGTGAGCGGATTTTCCGTTGCCAATATTCTGCAATTACAAATATTGGCATCTCCTTGGAGATGGAATTGAGCTTCTTCTGTCCACAGAAAGTCCCATGGCCATATGGTCATTCACTGTCCACTTCCACGCTAGCAGGACATCCAAGAGCGAACATTTACCTTGTCGATAAGTCAGCAGGGAACGACTCCTGGGCGTTGGTGATTTTGTATGGATATCAACGCAAGATGTTTCGTAGGATTCAATGCACCGTGCTCACTGGAATGTCCAACGCTCGAGCAATTCCCCGTGAACTGCATGTTTGCACACCGTCTCTCAACCCCTCCTACAATGCTATGTGCACATCTTGCAGAGACGTCGGATCAACTGCTTTCCTCCAAAATTGCACTTCAGAAGATCCTGTTTTTTCGAATTTTGTGAGCATTTTCTCCAAACCCTTAGCAGACATCGGACCAATCCCTTTTTCCATACCATTGAATGTCCTGAACTTCTGTAGGGCTACTGGTCCACAGTCACCTTTCTTGTGAAAGAGCTTTACCTCCATCGCGTGATCCGTCATAGAGAGAGGCATGTGAGGCACCTATGACGCAAGCTGAGAAACAGCAGTGTGCAGCGCGTCTGTTGGTGTGCCTGTATATTCTGAAGATCAAAACGCTATCAGTAGAGCAAATTTTCGTTAATTTTTTACTCATGACGTTTCCAGCTGCTTCAATAACAGGCAGTTGAAATTTCACGTCATTCTGAGTTGTGTTTGTTGTGGTCTTCAGTCCTGAGACTGGTTTGATGCAGCTCTCCATGCTACTCTATCCCGTTCAAGCTTCTTCATCTCCCAGTACCTACTGCAACCTACATCCTTCTGAATCTGTTTAGAGTGTTCATCTCTTGGTGTCCCTCTACGATTTCTACCCTCCACGCTGCCCTACAGTACTAAATTGGTGACCCCTTGATGCCTCAGAACATGTCCAACCAACCAATCCCTTCTTCTAGTGAAGTTGTGCCACAAACTCCTCTTCTCCCCAATTCTATTCAATACCTCCTCATTAGCTATGTAATCTACCCATCTAATCTTCAGCATTCTTCTGTAGCAACACATTTCGAAAGCTTCTCTTCTCTTCTAGTCCAAACTGTTTATCGTCCATGTTTCACTTCCATACATGGCTACACTCCACACAAATACTTTCAGAAACGACTTCCTGACACTTAAATTTATACTCGATGTTAACAAATTTCTCTTCGTCAGAAATGCTTTCCTTGCCATTGCCGGTGTACATTTTATATCCTCTCTAATTCGACCATCATCAGTTATTTTGCTCCCCAAATAGCAAAACTCCTTTACTACTTTAAGTGTTTCATTTCCTAATCTAATTCCCTCAGCATTACCCGACTTAATTCTACTACATTCCATTATCCTCGTTTTTCTTTCGTTGATGTTCATCTTATATCCTCCTTTCAAGACACTCATTCTGAGTAATGGTTCTTTTTCTACAGAGTTTTCAAAGTGCTACTTTAATTATGTGCACCCTGAGCTACCGCGACAACAACTACTGAAATTTACGCTAGTAGTAATAATGTTTTGTTTCTACAACGATTCGTAACGTTGGGGTTGATGACCCTCCTGGAATAGTTAAGTAGTACATTACCATGTATCTCTACACTTACGTTCTCTTCACGGTAGCCCGCAAAAGAAAGACAAGTTAATGGAACGTATATACTTCCTCTGTATGTTGTGTACGAGAAGAACCATGCTGACGAATCGTGTCGCATCTTCTTTCCTACAAAACGCATGACAATAATACATAACGTGTCACTTATTTTTCTTGAGTACTCCAGCGCCCAACTCCTTTCATTATTGTGAAGTTGGGTCAAACGACCGTGGATAATTTGGCCATGTTCATCACTCACTGAGCTCGTCTGCTGGTGTTTGTCATCTATACTGTGGAGTATGTTGATTGAAGATACGACTTGCCTTTTCTGAGATGGCGTCGGCTAGACGATTTAGAATACTGACATCCTCTTTTACTCCAATTGTATTTCAAGCATTTTTGCCTCTTAAAACGGACCAGGTGGTATTTGCTGTATCTTCCACTGAAGAAGAACCCGATATGACCTTATATTATGTGTCCTGTCATTTACAGTCAGATACTTAGTCTATTTGTGATAAATTTTTTGCCCGTTTTCTGATAACTTCGTGCATTTTTCCGTGTTGGTTTTCTTTAGCCAGTAATCACAGCCATTTTTATGATTACATAAAATGTATTCGCAGCTGCGAATATAGACTGTCTTCAGCTAGATATTGGAGTGACGACGTTGAAAATCTGTGCCAGACCAGGTACCCGAACCCAAAATTCCCGCTTGTCGTGAGCAGTCAGTTTGGCCATCCAAGAACGCTTCACGTTCACATTCAACTTCCATGTGTCGTCTTCCATGTGCCTGTAGCCTGCACTCGTACATTCATTATGTGTATATCCGCAAGGGAACACATTGTAATTGAAATTCGAGAACAAATACGATATTGCAGTGCAAAAGTGTCCAAAGAAAAGGCACGGCGGCGAATACAGCTGTTATGAAATACACGAAATGTATTAGCCGTTGCGAATATGGACCAACTTAAGCTGTATGAGGAAATTATGAAAACAGCTACATGTCTCTATCTTGTCCTTCATGTTCAGACGTTAGTTCAGGCACCAAACCGGAGCAGTCCCATCAAACAGATATGAGCTGTTAACCGGTATCTTACTTGAAAGAATACCGAGTGTCATCCTCTTCGCTGTAGAAGGTTTATTTTCACGTTAAAGAAGCCAGTACAGCACTCCTTGTTTGTGCAATATCCTACTGGTCATCCAATCCAGCATCTTCAACACTTTCATCTTCAGTTTCTCTTTCTTCTGATTCACAGCATTCAACGAAGTAGCAGTAATTTTTATGATTTGTGCCCTCCTTTTCAGTTTAATAACTATCTTCATTCATTATGTGCTTGGTCTACTTTCTATATCCTATTTTACAGTCTATGAGCGTGTTTATACCTTTGAAACATTCGATTGTGGAACTACTGCTACAGTCTTTACCTGAACAACACGTCTAACCTGCGCTTTATCCCAGAATGATAGGTGTTCCTTAAAAAAAAGAATTTTAGCAATCGTCATCTTAACCTGACATTAAATTCCTCGTCCGGAAGTCGGGGAAGCTCCTGGTACCTCGCCTTAGTAAACAAGCCGCTGGACTCAGACATATGACAATTACTCTACTCTCCAGGATCATTGTTACTTCTGTAGAAGCATGTTGTTAGGTACTTACCAGTTAAGAGACTGCGTTGACAGCCACAGGAGCAGATGTTGCGACGTGCCGTCGGCTGTAGCACAGGGTTACAGAGCTGGAACTCCGCGATAGAACTCATGTCCTCTTCGTGCGACTGAAAAGTGTCATTCCATTCTATAGTTGCCGGTTGCCCGTATTCGCAAGTGCGAATACATTTTCTGTATTTCATAACGGCTACAGTCACCGCAGTTCATGTTGCCTTAGACATGAAAGCCCGTAATAAAAAAATAAAAAAAATAAAAAAAAGGTTCAGATGGCTCTGAGCACTATGGGACTTAACATCTGAGGTCATCAGTCCCCTAGACTTACAACTACTTAAACCTAACTAACCTAAGGACAACACACAGATCCATGCCCGAGGCAGGATTCGAACCTGCGACCATAGCAACCGCGCGATTCCGGACTGAAGCGCCTAGAACCGCTCGACCACCGCGGCCGGCTAAGTGTTCGCATCGATTAGAGTGACCAACATTTACTGAAAATATGCGCTGAGTTCAGTTTCAGGAGTGACGTTTCTCTGCCAAAAACGCTAAACTGAAACATATTCTGATTGTGTAAATTATCTACATAGATTTCTGTATCATTTTACGAGTGTTAGTGGTTTTGATGTACAACGGCAATGACTGTTGTACAACCCATGTTAAAAAAATAAAATAAATGGAAACCTCAAAAGAATTGGTTAAGGCGAGCGTTCGCCACAAGAGGGAAATTAAAAAAAAGAAAGAAAAAAGAAAACTACTTAAGGCGACAGCTTGTGACAGGTAGAAAATCCCGGTTCGAGTGCCGATCAAGCACCAGTTTCCAATGTCGTCATTAAGTTACAAAATTTTATGTTGCCCGTATTCGCAATTGTGAATTCCTAGTTTAATTTCCTCAGCATTTTCAGAATTAATTCGATTACTCACCAATGCTGTGTTTTACGTTTGTTGGTATTCGTCTTACAACCTCCTTTCAAGACACTAGTTCCTCTCACCTGCTCCTGGGTGTCATTTGCCATCTCTGAGAGAACTAAAATGACATCGGCAAACATCATGATTTTTCTTTCTTTTCCCTACATTTTTATCCCCGTTTCTAGTTTCCACTTGGTGTCCTTTACTATTTGCTCAGTTTACACACAGCATAAGCACAAGGACAGGCTAGAAGCCAGCCTCTTATCATGCTCACCTACTGCCTACCTTGCCCGTCCTTCGCCTCTTCTTACAGCAGGCTGCTTTCTGCACAAGTTATAGGCGACTTATCACCCCGTGTATTTTATCCCTGCTACCTTCAAAATTTCTAATACTTTATTCTAGGCCACATTTTCTAAAGTTCTCTCTGAACCTTCAAATGCTATAAACGTAGATTTGTCTTTCGTCGTCTATTTTCTATTCCAAGTCGAAAAGTCAACATTGTCTCACACGTTTTTATATTTTCCTGCAACTCAAATTGATCTTCTGCATGATTGGCTTCTAGGAAGAATTCATCACCGAAAACTGTCTCAGGCTGAATCCTATAGGGAGCGGTGATTTTGCCATGCCTGTTTAATTTTTATATTAACGACATTCTCACCGTTCAGCACGTCACCGCCAGTGTGCACGCCGATTACACGGCCTTCCTAATCTCTGGAACATCGAACAACTTGCCAACAGGATGCAGCGACAACTTGTCGTGACCGAACAATGGGCAAAGAGCAATAAAATCATCCTAAGCCCTGCGAAAACTGCAGCAATACTGTTTACGAAGAAGCGGCCGGAATGGAGGACGTGACTTGCCATCTGCGGACAGCCAGTACCCTAGACTACAACGAAATACCTGCGAGTGATACTGGACAAAGGGATGACTTTTACCCCACCCAGACAAGAAAGAAAATTGAATACTATGAAGATGATCCGGGTACTCACGCCGTTTTTCACAAGGAGGAATTTAAAACCATCAACGAAATTAAACCTTTATAGAGTAACGGTACAACCATCTCTGCTGTCTTGGGGAACCACATGTGACTCTAACATACGGAGTTTGCATCCACTAGAAAACAGGTGCTTGAAGTGGAGCCTAGGTGCCTCAAGGTGGGCCAGGACGAGAGAAATACACTAGCTGACTGGAGAAAAATACGTCGCTGAGAAGATACGAGGGTGAGTCAAATGAAAACCTTAAATTTGTAATAACAAATCGAAATTAAGCGCCGTTATCCTGTAAGGTGGTAAGCGTGCTACAAACGGCGTGCAGAATGGCCCGAAGGTGGCAGCATAGTGCAGATGCACACATACCGTCGCAGTATCAACATAAAGATGGCCGCCCCACTTGCGACTTGCACGAGGGAAGATCAGCGTTCTGTTATTCGGTTTTAGCGTAGTGAAGGTGTGAAACCTATTAAAATTCATCGACGAATGAAGCTTCAGTACGGTGATGCATGTTTGTCACACCAGCAAGTCTACGAATGGAGTAAGAAGTTCGCAAACAGTGTGACTTCAGTGGAAGCTGCTCCTCGTCCAGGTCAGGCACAACGAGTTGTGACGCCACAGAACAATACAGCAGTTGAAGCCATAGTGAAGGAAAACCGTCGAGTGACACTGAATGACACTGCAGCACACCACACTGTGCATGATATGCTCCAGTTTCACAAAGTGTCTGCAAGATGGGTGCCACGGCAGCCGACTCCTGGAATGAGAGAACGATGTGTTGATGCTTGCGAAGAACTTCTTCAGCGCTTTGAACGAGAGGATGATGACTTCCTTGCAAGAATCGTTCCTGGGACAAAACCTTGGTTCACTTCCACCAAGCGCGGAAACGAAGAGAGCGAGGAACCCAGAACTTGCCCCAAGTGATTTCCATATGTTTGGACCACTCAAAGACGCAATGGGAGGAATGAAGTTCCGTTCTGATGAACAGGAACGCCAAGCGGTGTACCAGTGGTTGTGCGGATTACCAAAAGAATTTTTTCTAAAGGAATTTGTGCACTTTGTAAGCGCTGGAGGACTTGCATTGAGCGTGGGGGAGATTATGTTGAAAAGTCATACAGCTTTGTACCACTTTTGCACAATAAATAATATTTAAAAAAATATTTAATGTTTCCATTTGACTCACCCTCGTAAAAGAGCATACAACTCGCCTCTTTCACAAATTAGATGAGTACCGGGGAAATGTCCGCCAACATTAGAATGTAGGTCAGGCCCTACCATGACACTGGCAAAAATACAAGGCGCCTCGAGCCATTATTGTACCCACACAGGTCCATCAAAGATGACCTAACGTTCAGTTATTCGGTATCTTACATGTAAATAGTTACTGTCAATCACTCGTACTACTACATAACCCACACCATCAAAGGACTAAAGGACCTTTAGCTAGCCCAAGTACCTTAGCAAGCGAATAAACAATAAAGTGAAACTATTTCCGTCAGTTTGCCATTCGAAAAGAAAAAAATCTTCAAAGGGGATTACTCTTTGTAGTCTCTCTATTCCTATGTAAATAATTGGTGATAGTATTTTTCAAATATGGCTTAATAAAGGGATGGTACGGTACTAATTACATTCTCTGCACTAGCTCTCTATGAAACAGGTATTATTAAACTCTGGTTTAAGTTTGAGGTATTTCGCCTCTCTCATATATCTTGCATATTAAATGGTATTGTTTGTCTTGGATGGTTCTCGGAAGGACCTTAGTTTTTCTAGAGGAATTTTCTCTATTACAGGTGCGTTGTTTCGAGTAAACTCTTTCAGTGCTCTGTCAAACTCTTCCTCAGTATTGCAATACCCCTGCTCCCTCTTTTCTTTTGACAATACAATCTAGAAATTACTTTTCTTTACGTAGCCCTTCATTTCAGTTTTTCCCATCTTTATTTCCACTGGGTTACGGTCTGACTTCTGATATTCATGTCACTGGTTTTCATTTCTTCAGTGCATTGTTCAGTTTTCCTATATCCGCCACCTATGTTTGTCATACTGTAAGGTGTCAGGCAAATCCAACACCTTCCATGAAAACCCTGACATGATAAGCAAATCCAGTAGTATGTCACATAGCTCCGAATAAATCGTGACATTAAATTAACCAAAGTAATACGAGTAACGATTGAGCAAATGGAATACCACAGATTAACACAAGAATGCCTAAATGCATGCCACACCTTCCCACCGTGAGACAGACGCAGTTCCGAGGGGAGAAACGAAAACAGAAGCCGAGAGCAGAACCGTGTTAAGCTGGAAGGCCCTACGATAAGGGACGGACACCCACGTAGCCAGCTAACCGCTAGGACCACCCCTCAGCCCATGTTAAGAGCTAGAGCCCTCTAGAAGAACAGTATAGATCTTACGATAACACAAAAAGGGCCACCCCAACCGCAAGTTTTAGCGTGAGACTTTTTCACGTCTCTGTTACGTCAGGACCATCCCCCAGCCCATGTTAAAAGATAGAGCCCTCCAGACGAACAGTATAGATCTTACGATAACACTAAAAGGACCACACCAGCTGCAAGTTTTAGCGTGAGACTCTTTTGCGTCTCTGTTACGTTGCAAACTATAAAAACATTGCCCCACCACGAAAAGTATAACGTTTCTCATTGGATAGACATAATTTTTGTAGGCGGAGCTTAAGGTTAAGATTAAGAACCTGATTGGTCAGATGAAAACACAGCCAGATAGTTTTTTTAAACCAACTTCGGTAAATTGTAGTAAGGAGATGTTAGGGGAAAGCTGCTTCCGAGACGGCGAGGTGAGCGGAGCTGTGCTGTTCGCCGCCCCTGACGTACACAAACAGGGTAATGAACGCACGCGATGCTGCATAACAGCGCATAAAGCTTCACTCAGAACTGCAGAAGTCTCATGTGTAACACCCCCTTTTTTGCGTAATACTAGTGTCGATCGTCAATTAAAGCGCATGATGTTCACATTTGCCACTTGAAGTAAAAATCTGAAACGCGATGATTTTTCTGTTATATAGTTACTGAGAAGCCACATCAGCCACTGTAGTTTGCGACAAGTTAGATAAGAAATTAAAGGTAATTGAGGGTCACTGTAGACCATTCTGATAGTTTTCTCTTTTGTGAAACTTAATTTAAACCTAGATTATAGATGTGATATGGCATAGGTCATCCTTCGATACATTGTAGAACTTGGAAGCCCATTCAGGGAATATTCCTTCACATTTTTTGTTGAACGCAGTTGGTTTTTACCTTCCTGTATTACAACATTTCCTTTTACCAATAGTGCAATTTATAAACAATGTTTTGTGAGTAGAATAAAATTTCCAATGGTAAACTTAACTGCTTTTTCGACGTTATTTTACCAGCTAACTAAAAATAGGAAAGCCTTGAACCCCCTTCCATTAAATTTAGTTAGTATTAAGATTCTTTTTCAGGGAGTGCAGTGGAGCTGACGCTGAAATCATTAAGTATTTGCTTATATCGTCGCTAGTCTCACTGAACTCTTCTGAACTCTACATGTCATGTGTGGTCTGACGTCTCCTTACCAGCAACAGGTCCCAGGTTCAAACTAATCAATTCACTAAGAAACACACTCAGAGCGTCGTTGCGCGAAAGTGGTAGGGAGACACGATATAGAACAACAGACGCCACGCAGTATGTTAGAGAATGGCGACCCCGCCAGGATGGGATAATACCATGATTGAAAGTCGACCACATGCCTAACTAGGTCAGAAAACTATGTTGTTAAAAATTTTCGTAATAAATTTTTTTTTGAAATGAATAAATAGTTGAAAACAGTAGCTGCAGCGATAGATAGTGAGACATTCTAGCAGAGACAATAGCATAATTAAGTTATGAATTTTAAAAATTGTTAGAATTAAGTTTTCTCCTCAATGCAAGCGCACAGGTGGCGGATACATCGTTGACAAGTTGGTTCTGACCCAACAAGTAAGTGAAATGATTGTCAGTCTTGGGTATAGCAAGTGTCAAGTCGTGTGAACAAAAAGTTTATGAAACCCGTGAGATCGTATGAGCGCAGGTTGACTCGAAGTAGGGCGCGTGAATTGCTTTTAAAACAGAAAAGCCGGCCGAGGTGGGCGTGCAGTTCTGGGCGCTGCAGTCTGGAGCCGAGCGACCACTCCGGTCGCAGGTTCAATTCCTGCCTCGGGCATGGATGTGTGTGATGTCCTTAGGTTAGTTAGGTTTAAGTAGTTCTAAGTTCTAGGCGACTGATGACCTCAGAAGTTAAGTCGCATAGTGCTCAGAGCCATTTGAACCAAAACAGAAAATAAGAGATTCGGAAAGATTAGCAATGGCAGATCGAGACCTTGACCGAATTGAGGTAGAGACCCAGCATGAAAATGGACAGAGAATAGAGGACAGTACAACAGACGATGCAGTATCGCGAGAAATAGGACATATAACGCACCATAACGATGATAATGTACGTCAAGGCATAGAGAACATAAGTCAGCATACGACAGAGGAGCAGGAAAGTAGAGAGACAGTCGATGAGGATTCTAACTTGCGTCTTGAAAACGTAGAACCCATAGTACAAGTAATCAGAGCTCCCTCACCACAGAGTACAAGGAATGCCAGCAGAAACGTGTCATATCACAGTTCAATGCAATCGGTTGCGAACCAACACTTGCGCGAAAACACAGAGCGTAGGACGTCGGAAGAAAACGCAATAGGACCCACCAATCTGGCAGAATTATTACAACAAATTACGGAAACCATGACAAGGCAGAATAAGAACATAGCGAACCAAATTCAAATTCAGAATGCAGAAACCACGAGATAAATGCGTGCGATTAAAGAACAAAACAAATAAATTCAGTTACACCTAAGTCATATTGAAGGCGAGGCAAAAGAATCTCGAGAAGTGATAGGAAACTTAGTAACAGGTCACAATCAATTGAGAACAGACATTGACAAGGTACAAGCGGACGTACAAACATTGCGTAATGACATTCAGGACGAGATCAAAACATTACGTAACAACACCCAGGGAGACGTCAAGATACTAGAGAAACAGATAAACGAAATAACTAGACAAGCAGCAGGTACAGCGCGTGAAGTTGTTGAAAACAGTGTGTTACACAAACGTATCACAAAAGCAGCGCTGGAAAGATATGATAACCGCATAGTCAAAATAGAAGCGCAAACGAAGCGACAATTTCAGAAATTGCGAACAGAATTGTTGCAAACAATTGAAGAGCGTAGCGAACAGTATCGAACAAGCACTGACTCTGCAATCACATCCGTATCTGTAACAGCACCGGAAAAACAAGCAATTAACGAAGATATTACGCATTTGCGATTCCAATCACAGGCGGAAAGTAACATACGTGAAATCAGACAGCCTGCCCAGCAAAAAACACTTTTCGAAATTCTTGATGAACAAACGGCATCACAAACACATGCGGAACCACAAATGTATGTTTCAAGACAGTTTGGATCGTGCAATGAAGCAGCAAGGTTAGCCAGACAAGATACCGAACCAATATCTGACAATGGAAAGCCAGGTCGCGAAGAGTACAGTGCAATGCATTCAGCAACACGTTCACAACCGATGGAAGAAAATTATTGCGTACCACTCCAACGATACTACGCCAGGGTAGGCGAAAGTTACAGTGGACAATATCCAATGGATCAACCACAACCGGAAAAGAACGACGGGAGAAATGATCAGTAACAAAAGTGGCGAAGAATCGCGAATTTCATATGGAACTATGACGAAGTACGACAACGATCATTTCCTCACAGTCAGAAAATTTCAACACTTTCGAGAAGGAAACTCATTACATCAATGAACTTCTATTGAGCAATTCCGAGTAGGATTACCAGAACACTGGACGCTAGCACACAAATTAGACTTTATATGTGCACACACGTCAGGAACAGTCGCAGAAACCATGCAGAATGTTGCAGCGACATGCCGATCGTACGAAGGTTTCAGAAAGAAGTTTCTCTCACGATACTGGTCCAGCGAAGCACAGAACAGAGTGAAGTACGAATTATTACAGAACCCATATTTTGAAAATTCAGGAGAGAAGAGTCCCGTGAAATTTTTCGAATTAATGGCAAAGAAAAATCAATGCTTAGATGTAGCATACAGCGACGGAGAGTTGATTAAATTATGCGCGATGAAGCTATCATTGAAATACCAGCAATCATTAGTAGGTCTCTGAGGCAATGACGTCGAAGCATTTAAAGGTATTCTAAGGGAACTAGAGCTCATATTTTCGGAAGATGACGCAAGAAAAAGACGAAGCGCACGTGAAAACGAAAGCAAAAAGCAGTGGAATCCACAAGACACAGTACGAAGAAAGAATAATTACGAACCTTGTGATAACTTCGCACCAAGAAACGACAATAGATTTCAACAAAGAACCGGTTATGGATTTAGAAGAGAATATGGCAATAACTATAATTCACCCAAGAACGACAACAACTATTACAGAGGGAATAACGACAACCGGAACGGGTACTGGAGAACCAATAGACCGACAAATTATCAACAAAGAAACCACTATCAACAAGCTGAACAAGAAAAGAGAATACAGATAGAAGAGGTGGAGGTAAGACCACCGAACCCCGATAAGCGTTCGAATTGACAGCTAAGCGCCCATGCCAAAGAGAATGACGCACCGACCCAGGACAACTGCAGCACCTTGAACAGAGAAGTAAAAATCTTATCACGAGAAGAGAAGAAGGAAGAAACAAATCCGCAGGGACCAGATGAAAACGAAGACAAGAAAATAACATTATCGTGTTGCGACGAAATTAATTGGGAGAATACTGACGAGGAAGATGAATTACCAGAGGCATGCACAACAAATGTAGGAGGAAAGGACGAAGTAAGGAGTATTGCGGAGCAATTTGATATGGAAACCAGGGAAAGCGAATTCAATGAGGATAATGCGCTGTCGACAGAAGTTGAAAATAAGTTACGAGTGGGCATACAACCCAACATACACTCCTGGAAATGGAAAAAAGAACACATTGACACCGGTGTGTCAGACCCACCATACTTGCTCCGGACACTGCGAGAGGGCTGTACAAGCAATGATCACACGCACGGCACAGCGGACACACCAGGAACCGCGGTGTTGGCCGTCGAATGGCGCTAGCTGCGCAGCATTTGTGCACCGCCTCCGTCAGTGTCAGCCAGTTTGCCGTGGCATACGGAGCTCCATCGCAGTCTTTAACACTGGTAGCATACCGCGACAGCGTGGACGTGAACCGTATGTGCAGTTGACGGACTTTGAGCGAGGGCGTATAGTGGGCATGCGGGAGGCCGGGTGGACGTACCGCCGAATTGCTCAACACGTGGGGCGTGAGGTCTCCACAGTACATCGATGTTGTCGCCAGTGGTCGGCGGAAGGTGCACGTGCCCGTCGACCTGGGACCGGACCGCAGCGACGCACGGATGCACGCCAAGGCCGTAGGATCCTACGCAGTGCCGTAGGGGACCGCACCGCCACTTCCCAGCAAATTAGGGACACTGTTGCTCCTGGGGTATCGGCGAGGACCATTCGCAACCGTCTCCATGAAGCTGGGCTACGGTCCCGCACACCGTTAGGCCGTCTTCCGCTCACGCCCCAACATCGTGCAGCCCGCCTCCAGTGGTGTCGCGACAGGCGTGAATGGAGGGACGAATGGAGACGTGTCGTCTTCAGCGATGAGAGTCGCTTCTGCCTTGGTGCCAACGATGGTCGTATGCGTGTTTGGCGCCGTGCAGGTGAGCGCCACAATCAGGACTGCATACGACCGAGGCACACAGGGCCAACACCCGGCATCATGGTGTGGGGAGCGATCTCCTACACTGGCCGTACACCACTGGTGATCGTCGAGGGGGCACTGAATAGTGCACGGTACATCCAAACCGTCATCGAACCCATCGTTCTATCATTCCTAGACCGGCAAGGGAACTTGCTGTTCCGACAGGACAATGCACGTCCGCATGTATCCCGTGCCACCCAACGTGCTCTAGAAGGTGTAAGTCTACTACCCTGGCCAGCAAGATCTCCGGATCTGTCCCCCATTGAGCATGTTTGGGACTGGATGAAGCGTCGTCTCACGCGGTCTGCACGTCCAGCACGAACGCTGGTCCAACTGAGGCGCCAGGTGGAAATGGCATGGCAAGCCGTTCCACAGGACTACATCCAGCATCTCTACGATCGTCTTCATGGGAGAATAGCAGCCTGCATTGCTGCGAAAGGTGGATATACACTGTACTAGTGCCGACATTGTGCATGCTCTGTTGCCTGTGTCTATGTGCCTGTGGTTCTGTCAGTGTGATCATGTGATGTATCTGACCCCAGGAATTTGTCAATAAAGTTTCCTCTTCCTGGGACAATGAATTCACTGTGTTCTTATTTCAATTTCCAGGAGTGTATATAATGAAGGAAGTTATGAAGCGATAATTAGAGCATTTAGATGCCGTTATGTGGAAGTAGCGACGAAGATGGAGAAGATAGACGAGGATGAGGAAAAAGTAGAGGATGTTGAAGAAAGCGTAGATGAAGGAAGAAATAGAAAAGAGGAAATAAAAGAGAGAGAAGTCGCAGTCGAAGCTTGTCCTACAGAAAGTTCGAGTTCACAAGGGAAATTCCTAAAAAGACTCATGTATCATTTAGTGGAGGATTCGTTGATGCAAGAAGAAGACGAACAGAACTAATCCTTTCAAATTCAACCAACTGTTAAGGCCATGGTAAAGCATATGCCAGTCAATATTGTCATTGATGGCGGAAGCGAACTGACTGTGATCTCAGAAAATTCATTCATGCAGTGTAATGCCAATGAGGAATTGCCAGTTCTGAAAACACGTAAGATCAAAGTGAGAGGTCCTATTAGAAACAATGCTGCGGAAGTTACGAGACAAACAAGGTTAACTATTTCGTGTCAAGGTCAAAAGTTCGAAGCCAACTTCGTGATTATACCTAAACTAACTGTAGATTTGATTATAGGTGCAGATTTTTTAAATGAGATACGAGCGATAATAGATATGGGGAAAGGTAGCGTAACTTTCGGGAATGTCACACTTCTCTTTGAGCAAAATCTAAAATTAGAAGAAATACCAGTTATAAACAAACAATTAAGAATGACGCGAGATAAAGAGGATGAAGAATTAGAATGGTATGCACAAAAGGGGGAATCGCCTCAACTCATATTAGAAGTCCATAAAGAAATCGACGAAAAACTGCAAGACGTTCAAGGTTTTTCGGAACACAGTAAAAGAGAATTAGAGGGTATTTTACGAGATAAAGCAGAGGTATTTTTACCTAAGACTGGCTCTATTAAACACTTTCAGTACAAGTTTGAAGTAAAACAGCACAAACCACTTAGAGTGTCACCCTACACAATCCCATTAAGCTACAGGAATAAAGTATTCCAGGTGATATCTAAAATGTTAGATGACGATATTATTGAACCAGCTACCTCCACATATAACAGCCCGCTCCATATTGTACAAAAACGAGATGGGAGCATCAGGTTAGTGCTTGATTCCAGACAGATCAACACAATCATAATCACTGAGACAGATCGCCCAGAAAAATTAGAGGAATTGATACAAATCTTCCACGGTGCTAAGATATTTTCATCAATTGATTTACGGAGTAGTTTCTGGCAAATAGAATTGGCCCCAGAATGTAGAAAATTTACATCATTTATCGTATTCAGTAGATGTTACCTGTTTAAACGATTGCCATTTGGTTTAAACATATCGTCAGCAGCGTTTATTATGGGATTTAATACTATACTCAGTCCTGAAATTTTACAAAAAATTACTTGTTATGTTGATGATGTGATTATAGCAGAACCCTCTTGGGAACATCACAACGACACATTAAATCAGTTTTTACAGATCATGAAAGAGCATGGGGTCACAGTAAATATAACAAAATCCAAATTTGGAAGGCGAGAGGTCAAATTTCTAGGACACATAATTTCCGAGAAAGGGGTAATGCCCGACCCAGAAAAACTAATGGCAATCAAAGAATTCTGTACCTCATATAATAAGAAAACTCTCAGAGGATTTCTAGGTCTCACCGGATTCTGTAAAAAATTTATTTGGATCGACTCTATCGCAACACCACGCCTATGTGCATTGACTGGAAAAAACACGCCATGGGTATGGGATCAACAAGCCAATGAAGAATTTTTAAAAGTGAAAAACGCACTAACAACAGCACCGATTTTAGCACATCCTGATCTAACACAAAATTTTTGTATGGCCACAGATAGCGCGAAAACAGGTTTAGGAGTTGTTTTATTCCAAGAATACGAACAGGCAGGGCTAAGATCATATAGAACAATTGCATTTGCCAGTCGGGTACTCACAAAAAATGAGAAAAACTATTCAGTCACGGAGCTGGAAGCACTGGCCATTGTATGGGGCTTCCAACGTTTTCGATGCTTCCTATTCGGAAGAAAAACAAAAGTATACACTGACCACAAAGCATTAGAATTTCTGTTATCCGCCAAACTAACTCATAGGAGGTTAGCCAGATGGATCTTAATGCTACAAGAATTTGACTTCACTATTACACACATACCAGGACCAGCGAATGTATTAGCAGATGCTTTATCACGATGTCCACAGGGTGCATCCAATAACATAGGTTTGGAAGCAGCAGAAGACCTGTTTACAATGTACTATATGAAACAAGTACCTTTCGAAAACTACATTACGACATCATTGAAAAACCTAGGCAAAGAACAGGACAAGGATCCCGAAATACTAGGAATCAAACACAAGTGGAGAAGTAAGGATTTTCCAGACATTCGACAGCACTATCTCGTAAAGAACAATGTTTTATTTTTTAGACGAAATGTTGCAACGAATGAATGGTTAATTTATATCACAGATGAACTAATTAATAAGTACATATGGTACACACATTTAAGTAAAGGCCACTTTGGACCAAAGAAATGCTTTTTAAAAATAAAACAAACAAGCCATTTTCCTAATATGGAAAGACGAATTAGAACAGTATTAGTCAAATGCAAAAAATGTATGAGGGTTAAACACGACACTTTCCAAACCAAACCACCTTTGTTTCCAGTAATCTCTAAAAGATTAAAACAAATAGCTGCAACAGATTTGATGGGGCCTCTCCCATGCACAAAAAATGGATATATTTTCATATTTGTCGTTTTGGAACTTACTTCTAAATATGTTACCTGGACACCATTAAAACGGGCAACAGGTCTTACTATAAGTAAAGCATTTAGACAAGTGGGTCGAGTGGAACGAATAATTTCGGATACTGACCCACAATACAAATCAGTGCAATGGCAGAACACGTTAAAACAACACAAAATAAAACCCATCTACATATCTAAGTCTAAACCTAGCGTAAATCCAGCTGGACGATCTATGAAGGACGTAGGCACTTTATGCCGATTATATGCAGGGAAACGACACAACAGTTGGGATATATACCTTAAAGAATTTCAAGAAGTTATAAATGAAACACCAAATAGCACTACATTACTACCTCTAGTTACTGTACTTAAAAATATTGAACCCCCAAACATAACCAGAGAAAATGTTAGATTTCCTATTGTACCACGTAGACAGCACAAACAAGTCATAGCAGCAGCACTCTCCAACATCAGAAAGGCAGCCATTAAAAGAAAAGAAAGAGGAGATAGAACAGCAATTAAAAGAACATTCTCAGAAGGCCAGAAAGTATTTGTAAAAACACACCATCTCTCCAGCAAACAGAAAAACAAAATACATTATTTTTACGCTGCATACAAAGGACCTGTCATAATTAGCCAAATTGCTTATGATAATGCTGTGGAACTAATGAACCCAAAAACAGGCAAAACCTTAGGACTTCACCATGTGAGCCATATAAAAAGTTTGAAGATTAATTTTATTACTGGCAAATAATCAGCACAATATTTCAAGATTATGTTGCAGATAAAATCGTCAGGAGAAAGAATGAAGAGAGAGGAAGGTGGGAAAAGAAAGTAGTTTCAATAAAACAAAAACAAAAATAACACCAATAGTACCAGAGATTAAGGTGAAAGGATAAAGTGTAGATAGTCTAACAGCATGAAATACTAAAATGCTATACACCACAACACTACACAAAAATAAAAAACGAATTTGAGGATTCTTGTAGACGTTAAGACTCAAAATATCTTAGAATTGTAACATGGAAAGGGCGCCGAAATTTGTAAAGCTTTTAAGCAGGCATAAAACAATGTAGGTACTAGACATATGTTAGATGATTATAAGTAAAACTTTTCGTAAGAACCATTGTAAAATCTCCAGCAAGGACGAGATGCAACGACCTACAAGTTGCAACGCAAGAAGTATCAAGAAAGGAAAGGACGTAATTAGCAAGACATGATTCCTACATGGCAGAAGCATCGAGAGAAGGGAAAGGACAGCGAGACCAACAGAAGGCCCTTGTAGCCGAAGTGGGCAGCAAATAAATCTGCTGCCAAGCTGAACTACAGGGTGACGGAACGCTGCTGGGACAGAACACGGAACCACACAGTGGCAGAACCCTGCAGGGACACAACAGGACACCGAACGCCAGAAGGGTCTCCGAACGCCCCAACTCAGTGGAGCGAGCAAAAAACGGCCCGATGAGAAGACCGCTTGGTCAAACCACTACCGGCAAAAAAAAAAAAAAAAAAAAAAAAAAAAACTGTAAAAGTCACACTACTGCTATTAGACAGCACGCTGATACACGAACCTGAAGAAAACTTCCACAAAGTAAAAATGACACACCCAAACAATTTATCTAACTGTTACTAAGAGGAGAACTTCAAAGTGACTAGTTATCATTAAATATTTCCATATCCTGTTCAGAGAAGGACCAAGAAGCAAATAAGAAGCAGAGAAAAAGCAGGAAGAACAGAAGTTGAAGATTTGCAAGATTGAGACCAAGAAAGAAGATGGGTGAAGAATAGACGACATACCTTCCCAAATCCCTATCCTATTGTAAACTAGTTGTCTGCGAACTATTACAACGTGAAACGACTGCTTTCAGCGACACATAACGATGACTTTCACGCATACAAAGCCACTAACCCATGAGATTCTGCACTCACAGCTCCATTCCATTATGGCACCTCCACAACAGCAACACACACTTGCAAAGCCAACAAGGAATGACGAAAGAAGCTGTACATCAAATACTTGCCCACATCCATCTCGCTCAAGTCCATCACCTTTGTGCAAAAAACATTCGCCATCGTCATGCATAAACATTCATAGGATTGTGTGAATGTGTGAAATCAAATAATGTGATGTAGGAATTGTGCAAAAGAAACGTGTGAAAACCTAAATAAGTTAAGCACACCAGACAGCTAATAAACTACAAAATAACAGTCATTGACTATGGACTTTAGCAAAAAATAGACTATCGATAAAAATAAGTCATTAGTTCTGAAATGGACAGTATATAAAGAACAAAAATAAGGCATAATAAACACTAAAACTATATGCCACTTATTTTCTCCTCATAAAAATAAAAGAATAACTATATTTTACTTATTTTCTCCTTATAAAAACAAAGAATAAAAATTATCTTGTTGGCTGTTTTCCCTTTTTTTTAACATTTGTACCATTTGTTAGGATAATATCTCAATGCTTGTGTATGTATATTTCTTTGTCAAAGTAATTCTTGGAAATAATTCTTATTTGTTAGTGTAACAATGTTGAAATGAGTGTCTAGAAAGAAAACCATTTTACTTGTACATGATACTTAGAAAATATGTTAGGAATAGATTTTACTTAATTACTACATTTATAAAAACAATATTTCTAAGAAAATCGATGTGAAAGACTCCTCACTTTCGATAAAAAAACTTTGTAAAAAACAAACTTCACAATTAAATAATGAAAGAAAATAATTAAAGATAATAATTATAATAGAATAAAAATATTAATCCCTTGTCAATATAAACATATTTTTGATAATAATGTGGAAGATTATAAAAATATAAATTAGTAATACAAACTAGCATAGAACAGAATAACATGGCTGAACAGTAGGCAACAAAATTTAGATAATGGAATAATTTCTGACTGGCTTAGTCAACGATTCAATCATTGCCTAACTTCAGTACAAAAATTAAGGTCGAAGGGTGGTGATATGTAAGGTGTCAGGCAAATCCAACACCTTCCATGAAAACCCTGACATGATAAGAAAATCCAGTAGTATGTCACAGCTCCAAATAAATCGTGACATTAAATTAACCACAGCAATGCGAGTAACGAGTGAGCAAATGGAATACCACAGACTGACACAAGAATGCCTAAATGCATGTCATACCTTCCCACCGTGAGACAGACGCAGTTCCGAGGGGAGAAACGAGAACAGAAGCCGAGAGCAGAACCGTGTCAAGCTGGAAGGTTCTACGATAAGGGACAGACCCCCACATCACCATCTAACCGCTAGGACCACCCCTCAGCCCATGTTAAACGCTACAGCCCTCGAGAAGAGCAGTATAGATCTTACGATAACACAAAAAGGGCCACCCCAACCGCAAGTTTTAGCGTGAGACTTTTTCGCGTCTCTGTTACGTCAGGACCACCCCCCAGCCCATGTTAAAAGATATAGCCCTCCAGAAGAACAGTATAGATCTTACGATAACACTAAAAGGACCACACCAGCTGCAAGTTTTAGCGTGAGACTTTTTCGCGTCTCTGTTACGTTGCAAACTTTAAAAACGTTGCCCCACCACGAAAAGCATAACGTTTCTCATTGGATAGACAGAATTTTTGTAGGCGGAGCTTAAGGTTAAGATTGAGACCCTGATTGGTCAGATGAAAACACAGCCAGATAGTTTTTTTAAACCAACTTCGGTAAATTCTAGTAAGGAGAAGTTAGGGGGGAGTTGCTTCCGAGACGGCGAGGTGAGCGGAGCTGTGCTGTTCGCCGCCCCTGACGTACACAAACAGGGTAATGAACGCACGCGATGCCGCATAACAGCGCATAAAACTTCACTCAGAACTGCAGAAGTCTCATGTGTTACACCCCCTTTTTGCGCAATACTAGTGTCGATCGTCAATTAAAGCTCATGGTGTTCACATTTGCCACTTGAAGTACAAATCTGAAACGCGATGATTTTTCCGTTATATAGCTACTGAGAAGGCACATCAGCCACTGTAATTTACGACAAGTTAGATAAGTAATTAAAGGTAATTGAGGGCCACTGTAGACCATTTTGATAGTTTTCTCTTTTGTGAAACTTAATTTAAACCTAGATTATAGATGTGATATGGCATAGGTCATCCTTCGATACATTGTAGAACTTGGAAGCTCATTCAGGGAATGTTCCTTCACATTTTTTGTTGAACGCAGTTGGTTTTTACCATCCTGTATTAAAACATTTCCTTTCATCAATAGTGCAATTTATAAACAATGTTTTGTGTGTAGAATAAAATTGCCAATGGTAAACTTAACTGCTTTGTCGACGTTATTTTACCAGCTAACTAAAAATAGGAAAGCCTTGAACCCCTTCCACTAAATTTAGTTAGTATTGAGAATTTTTTCAGGGAGTGCAGTGGAGCTGACGCTGAAATCATTAAGTATTTGCTTATATCATCGCTAGTCTCACTGAACTCTTCTGAACTCTACATATCATGTGTGGTCTGACGTCTCCTTACCAGCAACAGGTCCCAGGTTCAAACTAGTCAATTCACTAAAAAACACGCTCAGAGCGTCGTTGGGCGAAAGTGGTAGGGAGACACGATATAGAACAACAGACACCACGCAGAATGTTAGAATACTCATTTAAGCTTCTAAAGCTTTGAATTTCTCCTTATACATTACTGTTTTAACATTTTGTACTTCTTACTAATCTCATATTGTAAACACCCTCACTCACTTTTGCCTTCTTTATCTGCTGCAGTTAATATTTTCTCTTTCCTTCAGGTAAATTCAGTATCTCCTTAATTATCAAAGAATTTGTAATGGACGTTGTCATTTTGCCGGTTTGATTGATGCCTTCACTATTTTACCCTCAAAGCCACCAGTTTGTGTCTTATATTATCCCGTTCCCTGTTTCATTCAATAATTGCATAATGCTTCACTTTTGACTCTGTAATCTTACCCTCCCACACATCACTATTAAAATTCTCATTCGTTTCACAAATTCTGAAAGTTTCGAGAGACGTAGGATATAAAGAAGGAATCACTATTTACTTGTTATTGTCGATGGCTCAAGCTTTTGTTTATGGGTACATTGTTGCAGCGGAAATTTCGATTTTGTAAGTTCTTGATGACTAAATAACTGATGAAGATTTGCCTGTATTATCCTTGAATTTTATTCTTTGTCACATCTTTCAACATCACGCCGTTTTTAGATTTTCCACATTCATAAAAACCATTAATTACGTTCTTAGTGACAAACTTAGAAAACGACTACCTCCATGAGAGGCATGCCCACCACTCTTTACATTCTGCGATACGCACATCATTCTAAAGAGTTTACAAATTTACTTTACCAAAGAAGAATCTTCATCAAATTATATCGTTATTTTATAAATCAATCTAGAAATAAATTTAATAATTTGCGATAGATTGTTAAATTAATAATACTAATTTCAAGTTAGCGAAAAATTTTGTAATTTACATAATTTAAAAAAAAAGTGATTTTAACTGTTAATACATATCAATTATAACATATTAATTTCTTTTTTACACATTTTAGCCTGAAATATAACACATCGTATGCAGTATCATACGAAATAATTTAGTAAAACAGTTGAGATAATTTTAACCTATGCAAGAATCGATAGTATACATGGTATCGGTTATCTCTATAAAAAATAGGTAATGTTGGAGGAGAGTGACTCATTATAACTCTACAACATATCGTAACCGGGACCCACATTCACTAACCCTTTTGCTTCAGAAGATAAAATATCCGTTCCTAAATAAACAGAAAGACGAAGAAAGGATCTGTACTTTCTCCTGCAACCACATTTGCAAGGATTCCGTTATTTGCATTTCAGTAACCGACAGATGTATATTACAACATACTGAAATAACAATGAAACTGCAAGTTACATCGCAAAATAATGTTGTAAAAGTCCAGCAGACAAAGCACCTATATTCCCATAACAGCCAACATTGCCACAGAAAAGAAAATGTGAAGCGAAAATGCAGAAACCTAACACGAAGGGTCACAAAATCTGACACTATATCATGCTCAAGCTCTTCGTTGAAGAAAATGTTAAACGAATATGCAGAAATATAAAAGGGATGGTTGCAAAATCTGAGACTGTGCCATGCTCAAACTCTTCGTTGTATCAGAAGACGACACAATTACAGAAGCAACTGACTATAAGATCTGGCGGAATGAAAGAACCACACGCTTCACTGGAAGTTCCTCTGCTATGTGACTGCAATTTTGTCAGGCTTGAGTAAAGGTAGACGAAGTCAGTGTTTCCCATAACGCAGTGCTATCACAATTATCTGTATAGTATTGGGAAAAAGAAACTGAGACGTCTGTGTGGATGAGTGCCACAATCATTCAGAAGCTCGAGCTCTGCTCCTTATCCTGACTGCTCATGGTTTCTGAAAATATGGGGCACTAAACAGGTCTACCCCAGAGGCAAGTGGTGATAGAAGCCGGCAGTGCAGTGCATTTAACTCCACACAATGGCGGAATGTGAGGGGGAGTTACGCGTTGAGTTCAGAGCGAGCTGCCTTTTCTACAGTGTAATCAAGCGGCATATATAGGGAACATTCAGTTCCTCTGGTTGTAGCAGGCATTAACACAGCGACTGCTTACAAGCTGGCGGCAGGCAGATGAAAGACGTCATTAACGAGAGCGACTTCATTCCTCTTGCACACTGACGTCATCATTTTTATACTCTGTGTAACTCTACAGTGTTGTCAATGTCTTTAAAATATAACTGTTACAGAATCAGGTGTCGGATGTTTCCTAAGCTAAGAATACCACTACGTCTCTTCAAATTATCTGATGAAATGTATCCAAACATCTATTAGTGTGCATTAACGTTGAGTGTGTCCACCCCCCACCTTTATGACACTTGGAATTGTGCTGAGGAGACTTTCAATGAGGTGTGTGATTGCCTGTAGAGGAACAGCAGCTTATTCTTCCTCAAGAACCGAAACCAGGGAATTTAGTGATGTTCGACGGTAGGGTTTGGAGGGAATACGACGTTGTAACCCATCCAAAAGGTGTTCCATTAGGTTCTGGTATGGATTCTGAGCAGGTCATTCCATTCCGATGACAGAGTGCATCGTCACACTAAAAACAACCATGGTCTCCGAACTATTGCTGTACTGTATGGCGTACACAGTCCTGTCAAATGAATTCAAATACGTCCGCATCCAGCATTTTCCTCACCGTGTTAAGGGGACCACACCCTAACTACGAGCCCCCCCCCCCCTCTTTAAAGCACCTCAATCGTCGCTTAACTCCAACGACAGAAATATGTGCCTTGTGAAGAACTCTTAATAGTTGTACCCATTTCTTTTTAATTTACTAAGCACAGTCATTGTGCTAGCTGGACAGCTGTCGAGCACTTTGGAATTCACAAGTGAATTTTTCCACTGATTTCATGCTTTTTTTTCTTTTTCTTTTCAATCATGTTCTTCAGTACTCGACTGCTCGATAGTTCCTATGCATTAGTACATGAGATCTGCCTGGTCTTGGTTCAGTTGCGTTTATTTCTTCGCGTTTCCACTTCACAATCACATCGCCAACATTTCACCTCGACAGCTTTGGAAGGATTGAAATGTCAAGTGACATCCAATGATGAGCCCACGGACGAAGCAGCTGAGCTCTCTTCACCAACCCAATGTGCTGTCACTGCTGCTCTACTAACAACACAGTACTCCCTGCCTCCTTTTATACCATGGTGAGTCCGTATCTCGTGACATTAGTGGTCAGTTCCGCATTACATATGGGTGTCCGCATACTACTGATCAGATAGCCTATACATTCAAACAGTCCACGTTGCATTGGTAAAAATGACACTTACGAAGTCAAAAAGACATAGTTATAATGGAAAATGGAAGAAACTTTACATGTTAGGTTCTTTTCGCCCTCTGGTTTCCAGCGTAAGCTGCAGGTTTTGTTCGCTGGCTACATTCCTGCTTCGGGTCTCACACAGGGTGGACAGAATAAAACTGAAGGAATTCAAAATTTTTTCTGCACTTTAGCTGATATTTATTTATTCACGATCAGTTTCGGCTTATGAAGCTAATGTCTAGTGAATATATGTACAGAAATGCATACTATGTTATTGATACGAAATAAGTGCAAATTGATATGAAGGTAAATAAGCCCAAAAATACGAGCGGTTGTCTTTGAATTGGCCAAATGTCTAAATTAATAGCGTCTTTACTATCTGTGTCTCAGTTAGTATTGGTATACAAACTAGTCTGGGACTTTGATAGTTTTTCCATTTACTTTCTACCCATAAGGCGGGAAATAGGCACAGTTTTATTATTGACCAAAGAAAAGAAGTGTGAATGTCTAATAATCTAAGTGTATTGGTAAAGAGAGGATCTAATAAAATAGAAAAAGTAAGATAGAATTATTAAAAGGTTCTGTGAAATTGGGAGTGCGAAAATTCAAATTTCCCTTAGCTTGTAGGTAAAATACATAATTTGATTTCTCAGTGTGAAAATTACTTGTTGAATAAACATTTGGCTGAGGTACCCCCTATGACGAAGACGTAGAATAAAAGTGGCCCGTATAATATTTAGAAGGCGGGGGAACAACAAGTCAAAGAAAATGCTACAAACCGTGATTTCAACGTACCAATCTGCTTTCGTCACATATCAGCGTTGCGCATCTCGCGCATGCTCTGCCCCGAGCACTTCACTGTGTCGTTACGTATAAGTGAGCACGAGGAGCCGACGACTTAATTGATCTGTTGAATCAAACAAAAAAAAAAAAAAAAAAAAAAAAAAAAAAAAAAAAAAAAAAAAAAAAAGAAAATGCTCCCTAAAAATTTGTGGATTTTTATTGAAGTGTGTCATGTGAAATACAGTTCGTGGAAATCGTGTGCGTAACTCTTTGCGCAATTTGCGCAATAGTTCAAGACGGCATGTGTTATGGCATAACCTTCAGTAAAGTTTGCAAAACAGAACTTATTGGCTAAGTGTCTGCAGCAAATGAAAATAATAAGTATCTTAAACTAGTTGGAACACCAGAAAACATTGGTCTAGTGAAGGACATCTTTGAACAACGTCCGATGCAATCTCAGTGTCGCCTAACTGTGGAAGTGCGATTTAAGAAATCGTCCACTCGAAACATTATTAAAGAGGACCTGCATCTGTATCCCTACATGTTTACTGTTATGCAAGACTTATT
This sequence comes from Schistocerca serialis cubense, assembly GCF_023864345.2. Classification (NCBI taxonomy): domain Eukaryota; kingdom Metazoa; phylum Arthropoda; class Insecta; order Orthoptera; family Acrididae; genus Schistocerca; species Schistocerca serialis. The sequence continues at coordinate 153,594,555 of NC_064640.1, forward strand.
TTCAACTTATATAGAGGGAACTGGGTGGGCTGTGACGATCTATATCGTCCAGCCATAGAATTGAGTTTTCAGTACTAGGTTCGTCTTATGTGGTGACCAAATTCCTCTAGGAAGCAGAAATAGACCTAACTAAATGGTCTACCTTATCTACTTATATGAACCCAACTCAACATGCTTGGGGCCGTTTCGGACTTGCGGTGCTACGTAATAGGAACCCTCCACACACAGAGCATGACATCAGGACAGTAACCATCGAAAAGTGGGACGGACTTTAAAAGCAGCGTCTCAACCACTTGGTGGCCAGCCTAAGAAGCAGCATTCACGCTTATTTCAACGAACAGGATGCACAAACCTGGTACTGAATGTTATCCAGCTGCAGAGTTTGTTTACACGAAGTGCCAATATGTGGAATGTCTAACAGATCGCCTTTATTTTGGCAATGGTTTGTCTATATTTCACAGTGAAGGAAGCTTTCTTTTTATAGTTGCAAGAGGTTTGTTATCTTTCATTCCCTGCCCTCCTTCAGGCCAAACCCACAGTCTTTCGCTTTTATGGAGGTGAAGCAATTTCTTTTAATAGTTCACATTCCACAAGAACACAGAAAGCACTTCACGTACTACTTTCATTACTCTTCTTTCAAGTACATCTTACAAATAGTTTACAGAATGAACTACTGCCGTAATATGTTCAGATATGCTGGAAGATTGCGTATATTACCGCCATGAGCATTACGCAACACGAAACAGGAAGTAGCATGTTACTTGACCCTCCTGAAAATGTATCACCTATAAATTTTTACTCTGCAGTACGTAATTCCACTCTAGTTCTGATTGCCATTGTAGTTGAATGAGCGTCTCCAGGTACCTTTACTAGATGGAAACATCAAATTACTTATTGTTATGCTTTGGATCTCGTGTATCTATTCTTCGAAATAGACCACTGAAAAAACCTAGAATGATATTACATGTTCAAAAACAAGTCTAACGATAGTTGTGTAAGCTACCTACTTTGAACACAATTAACGTTTCCGTAGATCTGTTCCTAGGTGTTTTTTTTTTTATAGAGTCAACTTCTCTTCTACATCTACATTGATACTCCGCAAGCCACCCAACGGTGTGTGGCGGAGGGCACTTTACGTGCCACTGTCATTACCTCCCTTTCCTGTTCCAGTCGCGTATGGTTCGCGGGAAGAACGACTGTCTGAAAGCCTCCGTACGCGCTCGAATCTCTCTAATTTTACATTCGTGATCTCCTCGGGAAGTATAAGTAGGGGGAAGCAATATATTCGATACCTCATCCAGAAACGCACCCTCTCGAAACCTGGCGAGCAAGCTACACCGCGATGCAGAGCGCCTCTCTTGCAGAGTCTGCCACTTGAGTTTATTAAACATCTCCGTAACGCTATCACGGTTACCAAATAACCCAGTGACGAAACGCGCCGCTCTTCTTTGGATCTTCTCTATCTCCTCCGTCAACCCGACCTGGTACGGATCCCACACTGATGAGCAATACTCAAGTATAGGTCGAACGAGTGTTTTGTAAGCCACCTCCTCTGTTGATGGACTACATTTTCTAAGCACTCTCCCAATGAATCTCAACCTGGTACCCGCCTTACCAACAATTAGTTTTATATGATCATTCCACTTCAAATCGTTCCGTACGCATACTCCCAGATATTTTACAGAAGTAACTGCTACCAGTGTTTGTTCCGCTATCATATAATCATACAATAAAGGATCCTTCTTTCTATGTATTCGCAATACATTACATTTGTCTATGTTAAGGGTCAGTTGCCACTCCCTGCACCAAGTGCCTATCCGCTGCAGATCTTCCTGTATTTCGCTACAATTTTCTAATGCAGCAACTTCTCTGTATACTACAGCATCATCCGCGAAAAGCCGCATGGAACTTCCGACACTATCTACTAGGTCATTTATATGTATTGTGAAAAGCAATGGTCCCATAACACTTCCCTGTGGCACGCCAGAGGTTACTTTAACGTCTGTAGACGTCTCTCCATTGATAACAACATGCTGTGTTCTGTTTGCTAAAAACTCTTCAATCCAGCCACACAGCTGGTCTGATATTCCGTAGGCTCTTACTTTGTTTATCAGGCGACAGTGCGGAACTGTATCGAACGCCTTCCGGAAGTCAAGAAAAATAGCATCTACCTGGGAGCCTGTATCTAATATTTTCTGGGTCTCATGAACAAATAAGGCGAGTTGGGTCTCACACGATCGCTGTTTCCGGAATCCATGTTGATTCCTACATAGTAGATTCTGGGTTTCCAGAAATGACATGATACGCGAGCAAAAAACATGTTCTAAAATTCTACAAGAGATCGACGTAAGAGATATAGGTCTATAGTTTTGCGCATCTGCTCGACGACCCTTCTTGAAGACTGGGACTATCTGTGCTCTTTTCCAATCATTTGGAACCCTCCGTTCCTCTAGAGACTTGCGGTACACGGCTGTTAGAAGGGGGGCAAGTTCTTTCGCGTACTCTGTGTAGAATCGAATTGGTATCCCGTCAGGTCCAGTGGACTTTCCTCTATTAAGTGATTCCAGTTGCTTTTCTATTCCTTGGACACTTATTTCGATGTCAGCCATTTTTTCGTTTGTGCGAGGATTTAGAGAAGGAACTGCAGTGCGGTCTTCCTCTGTGAAACAGCTTTGGAAAAAGGTGTTTAGTATTTCAGCTTTACGCGTGTCATCCTCTGTTTCAATGCCATCATCATCCCGTAGTGTCTGGATATGCTGTTTCGAGCCACTTACTGATTTAACGTAAGACCAGAACTTCCTAGGATTTTCTGTCAAGTCGGTACATAGAATTTTACTTTCGAATTCAATGAACGCTTCACGCATAGCCCTCCTTACGCTAACTTTGACATCGTTTAGCTTCTGTTTGTCTGAGAGGTTTTGGCTGCGTTTAAACTTGGAGTGGAGCTCTCTTTGCTTTCGCAGTAGTTTCCTAACTTTGTTGTTGTACCACGGTGGGTTTTTCCCGTCCCTCACAGTTTTACTCGGCACGTACCTGTCTAAAACGCATTTTACGATTGCCTTGAACTTTTTCCATAAACACTCAACATTGTCAGTGTCGGAACAGAAATTTTCGTTTTGATCTGTTAGGTAGTCTGAAATCTGCCTTCTATTACTCTTGCTAAACAGATAAACCTTCCTCCCTTTTTTTATATTCCTATTAACTTCCATATTCAGAGATGCTGCAACGGCCTTATGATCACTGATTCCCTGTTCTGTACATACAGATTCGAAAAGTTCGGGTCTGTTTGTTATCAGTGGATATGAAACATTAAACTGCTATGGGGACATACTCCCGGACAGCTAATATTTGCGATCACGTATCGTGTGAACAAAGATTATTTTGGTTCCCTCATTTATGAGCAATAATTTGCGCTTATTTATAATGAGAGTCTACTGTTAGCTCCTGAGCAGTTTATTAGTGTCGTTTGTCACACACAGGATTTAATATGGAGCTGTTAATCCAATATGTAGGTCACAGGTTAATTTTATCGTGTAACAATGACAGGAAACCAGATGTTGGTAGAAAAACTGTGAAAAATAAGGTCAAATTAATATGGAGAAAAACCCTGAGACCCCTCTTGTTGTACGTTATGGCTTTAAAGCAATGGTCTGCCCCAACGCCTTCCAATCCTATTTGGGCATATAACCCTCATTTGCAGTTTCCCACCGGATAGGCCACGTTTTACGGGTCCCAAAAATACAGTTTTTCAATATTTTCCATAACTTCGTAGAATTTGTTGATTTTGAAATGCGTTCCCGAAATACACGATGGAGGCAGTAGAAGAGTGGCACAGTTTACTGCGAATACACATTCCGGAAATTCTTCCAACCCACGTTGGCGAATACACTGGATGAAACCTTATACCAGTTGGGTTTCTTTGCCTAATGGCAGCGCGAGAGGCTATATTTCCATCTGTCTCATAGAAAAGGTAAACTATATCCTGAATAATAGCAATGGTTGTAAACTGACTTAAAATGTGTTACAGTTTACGAAAATGTACATAGAAAATAGTATACATCTAATTTAAGTATCGAATGTAAAAAAAATTTTCTGTTGCTTGTCAGGGTCAGTCGAACGATAACGAGACGGACCATACAGGGTGATGCAAAGTTCTTATTACCTAGGGGACCTAGCAAATGAAGTTTTTATGAAGAACCCATGACTAGAAATGTACCGTTAGGATGTGAGATCCGTTCGAAGACCGGAACACTTTTAAATCTACCGCTTAAGGGTACACACTCAGTACAGACAATGAACCCTGACGTGTCAGATCTAGTAGATGGCATGGGCAATGTTTCGAGTACTTGTCCTCGGGCTCTCTTCGGCGTGCCGAAGGACTTCCTCTTCGAAGTCGAGAGCGCATCGCGTCCCTGGAGTACCACAATCAACCTTCATAGTTTCGAAAATACCAATTTCTCGCAGCCGTTGTTGTAGTCGTACCAAGATGTTACGTGATGTCATAATTACAATACGGACTGATAACAGCGCCCTCTTCTCACCTTGTGTGTTTATCGTGAAGTGGGAGGTTTGAAAGTGATCCGATCTTCGTACTTATTATATGTCCAAATGGTACATTTCCGTATATGAATTCCTTATCAAAACTTCATCTACTGAATCCCTTCAAGAACCGTTAGAGGTCTGTAATAGGTGTTCAGAATCATCTTGGATATCATGCATGGTGCGGACGTGTGTAACGCAGGTATGTGTGACGTGTGAAAGCGCCTTCTATTTGGAAACAGGAAGGAACTGCTCGAACGTTCTCCACTAACGTTCTCTGCTGTGCAGTTTTTTTACGCTTGCTCGATGTGAAGTCAGCGAGTCGTGTGTGTGTCCGACTTAGTTATGGAGACTAGGAAAGAGAAGAAACGAGGTGTAGTGCCGTTTTTGACCGGGGAAGAGGCGTCAGGAAATGAAATTCATGCCCAAATACGTATACCGAACATAGGTTTTCACGTACGCAAGGATTAGCGTGGAATTAACTGTTCCCGAAAGGTCGAATGGCACTGAAAGACAGCGCCCTTCTGTTATTGCGGCGGCGGATGTAGCCGTCTGAAATAACCCTCACCGGTTGGTGAAAGACATTCGACTGAAGTTGGGCATCAGTTACGGTACCGCTCACACCATCATGATACGAGGGTTGCCCAGAAAGTAATGCATCGCATTTTTTTCATCAGTCGAAAGCAATGCTACGACTGCTAAACGTCACGTATATATTATTTGAGGTCTCCGGAGTGAGCGCGCCAAGTTTCCGTTACTTCGACAGGTAGCGCAGCTGCACGTTACAAGCAAAGTGTCATCATTGAATTTCTCACTGCAGAGGAAGGAACTGTTGGTAATATTTACAAACGCTTGTGCAAAGTCTATGGAGCATCTGCTGTCGACAGAAGTACAGTTAGTTTCTGGGAACGGAGTGTGAGGTGGTCAGCAAGCGGTTCGTTGGAGCTCCACGATTCGCAGCGGTCGGGGAGACCATCCACGGCTGTCACACCTTACATGTTGCAGTGAACTGATGTCCTTGGCGAGGACGGACGCATTAAGACACGGCAGTTGGCGCTGCATCTGTCAATCAGCAAAGGAAGTGTGGATGCAATTATCAGCACTCTTGGATATTCAAAAGTGTGTGCAAGATGGGTCCCGACGTGTCTAACGATGGATCACAAATCGCACAGAAAAACATTTGTCTTGGTTTGTTGCAACGTTTTGAGGCTGAGGGGGAGGCCTTCTCGTCCCGGATTGTGCCTGGTAATCAAGCCTGGGTTCACCATTTTGAGCCCGAAACCAAACGACAGTCGATGGAATGGCGCCATTCCCACTACCCACTAAAGGAAAAATTCAAGGCAATTGCTTTCGCCGTGTTCTGGAATTCTGGAACTGTGAAAGTGTGATTCTCATTGATGTGATGCCAAGAGACGGTACCATTAATTGAGAAGCCTATGTCAACACGTTAACAAAACTCAAGGCGCGCTTCCGGCGACTTCGGTATGAAAGCAACCCACACAAGCCTGAGGACTACTGAATACATCGCAGAACATGGTTGGACAGTGTTACCCCATCCATCCTACTGCCCTTACTTATGCCCCTTGGACCACCAGTTGTTTGGGCAATTAGGGGATGCCATTCGTGTAAGACATTTTGAGGACGATGAAGCACTGGCTCCGCCACCAGGACAAGGATTGGTACTGACAGAGCATACACACCCTTGTTTCGCGCTGGAGGTAGGCAATAGAACGGGACGGAGATTACGTGGAAAAATAGGGTGTGTAGAAAAAACATCATGTTTTGTGTGTGTAGTTCTCATTATGTTCAATTAAGAATTGTTGAAGAAAAAAACGCGCTGCGTTAGTTTCTGGGCAACCCTCGTACACCGTCTGAAGTTCCGGAAAGTTAGTTCCGAGTGGCATCCCTACGGTCTGACGCAGGATTAGAACGTAAGCCAGCATTGTAAACAAATAGATTCACTCGTATCAAGAAATCCAAACCCGTGCTCATCAGCGCCGGAAAAGTCATGATGATCTTTTCCTTTGACTACAACTGCTCGCTGCTCATTGACTTTAAGGAACATGGCGCCACAATTAATGGGCAGCGGTGTGTGGAAACTTTGCAAAAATTGAGGCATTCCATCAATTCCCACCCTCAGGAATGTTGACAGGCAGCATCATACTGTTGCAGGATAATGGTTCAAATGGCTGTAAGCACTAACTAACCTAAGGACAACACACACAACCATGCCCGAGGCAGGATTCGAACCTGCGACCGTAGCAGTCGCGCGGTTCCGGACTGGAGCGCCTAGAACCGTTCGGCCACCGCGGCCGGCTGCAGGATAATGCCAGTCCACATATTGGCAAGTTTGTTTCAGATACGATGCAGAAGTTTCGCTGGGAAGCCATTACACATCTTACATACAGCCCCAATCTCTGTCTATGCGATTTCTATAGTTTTTGAGTCCGGAAGGAGACATTTGGGGCCGTTAATTTGCTTCGGACGAAGAAATACGCGGCTGGGTACTAGCATGGTTCCGTATGCTGCCCCAATCATTTTTCTGTATAGGGAATGATTGACTTGTCTCACAGTGGGATAAATGTATTTACAGTTAAGGTGACTGAAATAATGAACAGTTTACTCACCTCTATCCATGTATCTCGTTTTCTTTTAACAGCCCGTTATAGATATCGCTCCTACATACACCATATAACCAATGAATCACTCCACACGGCAAACGTAAATGGAATGAATATAACCCTTATTACAAAGGACAATAAATCACAGCGCCTGTCGTACAGTCTGCATTGATTGGCACTCAATAGATGTGTTTACATTCAGACGCATGTTTACTGCTCCTGCTGTTTCAGAAATTAGTATGGATCTCTGCGTGCCTGATCGCTGGACACTCTTAATGTCTCATTGCAACCCTGATGAGATGAACACGATTTCGATTTCGCGTGCTGGCTCCGAGTCAAACAATGGGCCCGTGAAAGTACCGGAGGAAACGTGATAGAGCGCGCAGTAAACGGCCCGTCGGCTGTGTACCACGTAATAGCGACCACTGCGTTTACGATACGGTCCTTCGCAAGCGAACAATACAAGCTCTTCAGCCACCAACATTACTGCATTCTGCATTCTGATCCCCAGTGCTACAGCTGCAGTTTGACTGCGGATCGTTGATAGCTCTGGAAAAATCCAATGGACCACTGTGCGTGCGTTTTGTTACACAGAAATTCTGAATACTACGAAAAGAGGCTGCATTTAAAATGTAGACACTAACAAAAACGAATGTCGCTACTACACTTCAATCAAAGGGCGATTGCTCAAACTACCATGAATTCCACCTATCGCATGAGACGTATGTCAGTTATAATTTATAAAGTAACTCTATGTCTATAAGGAAAGAGGCATACCCAGTTCTGAACGATATTTGTTTGTCCACATAAGCGAGCAATTAGGGGAAAATTTACATCCGATACACGTCCTCAAATCGTAAGAGATGTGGAAGAAATCCTTTTATCAAGTAACGCAGCTGATAGTTCCTTTCGACTGACAGAGTAATTTCGTGACACATTCTTACAAAACTTTTGGGAATGGCTGCTAATCTGGCTACCTTATTTAGGCGGTTTATCTCATAAACTTTCACTTGGCATATAGAGACGAGAAATGTAGCATAGGATACATCTTAGAAAATACCTAGAGCAGAAGAAAAGACTGCAGGTTACCAATCAGATTTCTAAAAGCGTATAACTGTACTCAGAAAAAGATACCTCCTTGTAGCTTTTTGGCAACATCTTATCAAACGCTGTTAATTAGCATCTGTATTTAATACCAAAGGAAGCATGTAGTTAGTTTACTTTCGCTGGCTTCACTAAAGCGGGTCCTACTTGTGTGTTAATAAACTCATCAACTTTGCCGGGTTTTCTTAAAAATATTACTCTGGCTCTTTACTATTTATATTAATAAAAAGCAAATATATTAAGATAACATCAGTTACGTAATGTTAAAACCGTTTTTATTGGTTCATGTATTAATCACATTCTTACAGGCTTGTCGATAGCAATCTTCGCCTTGCTTCGTAATGTTGATTGCATCTTGTTAGTTGATGTGAAGGTTTCCATTAGTCCTCTGACATGTCCCCTCTTTCCTTTCGCTCTCCCTTTAATTTCTTAGTACCCATCCTTTTAAGGTCTTCATTGAATGCAATAGCTCAAAACCCTACACTATTTCTTATAATGACTCCTGTGTATTTCAGTTCCTGTAACTCCAGCTCAGATTCTTCTAGACAGGTAATCATAAATTTTTGTTTCACTAAAGATTTTAGGTTGCCATCTGGTCGGTCCATTGGTGACCTTTCCATAAATATATCCGTAGAGTTCAAGCATGTCTGGCGAACGATTCCGATAATCATGTACAAATAACGTTGTTTAGATCTGCTATTTTATCGGTACTAACGTAATTTACCCTTTTATTTCACCAAAAATTGTTTATTTCTGGTCCACGCTTTCTGGAGCTTTATTGGAAAATTCATTGGAAACAGATTATGATGCATATAGAGTTTACAGCAAAGTGAATATCTTGTAATTTTCAGTTTTGCCGTGCGTGTGAAAATCTCTTAATTATAGTAATTCCACGTTAATCTACACGATTTTAAAAACTCGACGACTCCATAACATGCCAGCATTGTCCATTCCTAATCATTAATTTGTTGTTCTTCGGTATGTATTTAAAGGATTGCACCAAAGAAATTTTCACTTCACATGCTCAGAGCTTGGCCAGCAGAGCTATACTATTAATATTACTGAGCGAGTGTGGCGCTTTTTCTTTTTTACGTATCAAACGCAAGTTGTCAATTCCGACCATGAAGTCTTTTATGTGGCTGCTTGTTCTATCATCCACATGGGGCTGTCCATTCACACGGAGCTGCCTCTTTCAACAACAAGCAGTTTAAGAAATTAATTCCTATAAACAAAAAAACTTATACGTTAATTATTGTCTAAATATTTGGCCAAAGGAAAATGTGGAGGAGAAACTTTCATCTCAACATTATATGTTGTTACTGCTCGTGGCTATTCCATACTCATAAAAAGTCAATCTCTAATGGGCTCCTGTCCAAAGTCTAAAATACGTTCCCCAAAATTGGGATCTCATTATTACTAAAATTCTTGAGAGACAGATTTCACTGTGCAGCACTACCTTACGTTTCCTTCATAATACACTGAAGCGCCAAAGAAACTGGTGTAGGCATGCGTATTCAAATACAGAGATATGTAAACTGACAGAATACGGCGCTGCGGTTTGCAACGCCTGTATAACCCAACAAGCGCCTGGCGCAGTTGTTCGATCGGTTATTGCTGCTTCAGCGACAGGTTATCAAGATTTAAATAAGTTTGAACGTGGTGTTATAGTCGGCGCATGAGCGATGGGACACAATATCTGAGAAGTAGCGATGAAGTGGGGATTTTCCCGTACGACCATTTCACGAGTGTACCGTGAATATCAGGAATCCGGTAAAACGTCAAATCACCGCCGGCCGCGGTGGCCGAGTGGTTCTAGGTGCTTCAGTCCGGAATCGAGCGACTGCTACGGTCGCAGGTTCGAATCCTGCCTCGGGCATGGATGTGTGTGATGTCCTTAGGTTATTTAGGTTTAAGTAGTTGTAAGTTCTAGGGGACTGATGACCTCAGATGTTAAGTCCCATAGTGCTCAGAGCCATCAAAACACCGATACCGCTGCGGCCGGAAAAAGATCCTGCAAGAAAGGGGCCAGCTAAGACTGAACAAAATATTTCAACGAGACAGAAGTGCAACCCATCCGCAAATTGCAGCAGATTTCGATGCTTGGCCATCAACAAGTGTCAGCGTGCGAACAATTCAACGAAACATCATCGATATGGGCATTCGGAGTCGAAGGCCACCTCGTGTACTCTGATGACTACACGACACAAGGCTTTACGCCTCGCCTGGGCCCGTCAACACCTACATTGGACTGTTGATGACTGGAAACATGTTTCCTGGTCGGTCGAATCCCGTTTTAAATTGTATCGAGCGGATGGGCGTGTGCGGGTATGGAGACAACCTCACGAATCTATTCTTCGTACATCAGTATTTAAATTGGATGATGGTGGGATATCAGCTGGTATAATTTTAATTAAGAAAGGAACTCCTCTAGCTGTGCTTAAGATTCCATATTTATTTGGCTACTAGTTTCGACGTTGCGTCAACACCATCTTCAGTCCCTATATAACACACGATACATAAAACAAACAATGTGAGACATTAGTAGTCTATGAACTATTGTACAATTAAATATATTATAAACATACTACATAAAGGATGACTTCATTAAAAGAAGTTACATTTCGTTCATTTTCATTAAGATGCAATTTACTTTGACATTAGCAGTTTATATGGTACAAACAAGTACAAATGAGGTTATATATACACGGTTATTTCCATTACAGGTCATTATTGGACATTTGAATAAAGTGTGGTTATATGTAAGTGTAGGTGACAAACCGTTACTCTTAGAAAATACAATATAGGCATGAAACAGTACTAAAATTGTGTCAAAAAGGGAATAATGATACCCTAAACCCTTCTTTGCGTGCACAAATTAACTATCAGTAAGGAAAATATGCATTGCCAGTCAGACATACGAAAGGTATGATTCCATTGTTTATAAATAGTGAAAGGTGGAAAAGGTGGAATGGAGTTACGTTTGCATACCACTGTATCGTCATCACTACAAAGTAACGAAGTGCAATAGGTTACTTAAACAACATCTTTCATAACGGTATGAAACACAAGTTAATGTATTAAAGGTAGTCAGTGGTGTAAAATAAATACATATGAGTCAATTCATATATCTATTCATTCCAACGAGAGAAATGTAAGATAACATGCCACTCAAATTTACCATTCCAATGTCGGTGCTTCATTTATGGCCGTAACCTAGCTCTAAAGTAATCTAATTTTAATTGGCCTGCATTAGTAAAAGAACGATGAAGTACATAAAAGATCTCCAAACAGATCTATACAGGGTGTTGTCAGTCAAACCTGTTCCTCACATATCCAAAATACTTGTAATTCCTCTAATAACTAATTACTAAAGAATAGTACACAGTAAGATATAAAAAGTATAACTCTTGTATTGTTATACGTAATCTAGTTAAGGGTTGACATAAGTCAACAACAGTCATTGAAAAATCTAATGACCCACTTTCTTGGAAGGGTTAAGCATAACATTTATATCATCACCACACCAAAAGTACTCACTCATTTCTCCTATTCCTATAAACCTGTTCTTGTATAAAATTACTAGTTTAAATATATTGACTCTCCACTCATGTAAGAGAGCAATCACGAAAATGGGGGTAAAACTATTCTGAATAAAAGACCCACCAAATGATTAGAATAATACAGGATTGTAGCACTGACTCGTATAAACAAAAGATCATAATGTGTCAAATACAGATTCTGTCTAAGGGAGGCTTGTTCTTTGATCGAAGTGACGCCACTGTGACCTCCGTAGTACTTATAAAGGAATACAGAAACATGATCTACCTGTGTTGTAATCAATACTAAACGAAGAAATCTTCACAGCAGAGGAATCAATCTAAATATATGAGATTCGACACAATCTAGAGCCAAACTCCCATGTATGAAACGGATAACCATAAAAGTCATCCTTAATGATTGGTATAATGATTACGAGACGTCCGGTAACAGGAGGACATATCTCGCGACAATGCATCATGCGTTCGAAGAAATAATATAAGTTCTATTCCAAACTACATTTATAAAGATCTATGATATTATTTACACATATTAACAAAGAAACAAAATCAAAGCGAGGGGTAACTTCTGTTCATTCTACAGACATTAATGTTCTATACTTTATTTCAAAGGTTACCAGAAGTAGTGGTTCAAATTGCAAAGACGCCTACTTATCTATGAATTTGGAGTCCAATTACACAAACGATATTACTGTGCAATAATCATGGAACAGAACACATCGGCACCATTATTTCATCAGCAAACTACACGTACAATCTCGTGCATTGTTTAACCATAGGTGAAGTATAGTCTGATTATCTCAGGTGAGAATGTCATTACTGTCACTGCCAATAACGTTATTTACGTTACAATTCCTTATTAGTAGTGGCTATAAGATCGTCAGATGTTTGCTTCATGTTATTGGCAGTGACAGTAACGACATTCTCACCTGGCAAAATAAGGCTGTATCTTACCTATGGTTAAACGATGTAATAGATTGCAGTTGTAGTTTGCTGATAAGTAATGATGCCAGCGTGTTCTGGTCCTTGATTATTGCACAGTTATAACGATTGTGTAATTGGACTCCAAAGTCTTTGATCAGTAAGAATCTTTGCAATTTGAACCACTACATCAGGTAACCTATGACATACAGTTTCTGTACTCGTTTATATATACTACGGAGGTCACCGTGTTGTCGCTTCGATGAAAGAACAAGCCTCCCTTACACAGAACCTAGATTTTAAACATTATCATCTTTTGTTTATACGAGTCACTGCTACAATCCGGTTTTATCCTAATCATTTGGTGGGTCTTTTATTCAGAATAGTTTTACCCCCATTTTCGTGATTGCTCTCGTAAATGAGCGGAGATTCAATATATTTAAACTAGTAATTTTATACAAGGACCGGTTTATAGGGATAGGAGAAATGAGTGAGTACGTTTGGTGTAATGATGATATAATTGTTAGATTGTAGCCGTCCAAGTAAGTGGGTCATTAGATTTTTCAATGACTGCTGATGACTTATGTCAACCGTTAACTAGATTACGTATAACAATACGAGAGTTGTACTTTTTGTATTTTACTGTGTACTCTTCTTTAGTAATTACATATTAGAGGAACTACAAGTATTTTACATATGTGACGAACAGGTTTAACTAACTACACCCTGTTTACATCTATTTGCAGCACTTTTGTGTGCTTGATCGTTCTTTTACTAATGCAGGCCAATTAGAATTAGATTATTTTAGGTCTGGATTACGGCCATTTATGAGGCACCGACATTGAAATGGTACATTTTAGTGGCATGTTAGCTTACATTTCTCTCTTTGGAGTGAATAGATTTATGAATTGACTCATGTGTATTTATTTTACACCACTGACTACATTTTAATACATAAACTGGGTTTCATACCATTCTTCCAGTTCCTCCCCACTTGTCTTTCCTGTCGATATGAATGACGTTGATCAGGTAACCTATTTCACTTCGTTACTATGTAGTGATGACCATACAGTGGCATGCAAACGTAACTCCAATCCACCTTCCCCACCTTGACTATTTACAAACAATGGTATCATACCTTTCATATGTCTGATTAGCAATGCATATTTTCCTTCCTAATAGTTAAATTGTGCACACAAGGAAGGGTTTAGGAAATCATTATTCACTTTAGCACAATTTTAGTACTGATTCATGCTTATATCATATACTCTAAGAGAAAATGTTTCTCACCAGACTTACATATACCCCCACGTAAATCAAATGTCTGGTATTGACCTATAATAGAAATAGCCGTGTATATATAATCTCATTTGTACTTGTTTGTACCAAATAAACTGCTAATGTCAAGGTAAATTGGATCTTAATGAAAATGAACGAAATGTAACTACTTTTAATGAAGTCATCCTTTATATAATATGTTTATAATATATTTAATTTGTACAGTTGCTCATAGACTACTGATGTCTCACATAGTTTGTTTTATGTATGGTGTGTTATATAGGGTCTGAGAATGGTGTTGACGCAACGTCGAAACTAGTAGCCAAATGAATTTGAAATCTTAAGAACAGCTGGAGGAGTTTCATTTTTAATAAAAATCATGAACCTATGGACGCTGCATGTCAGCAAGGGACTGTTCTAGCTGGTGAAGGCTCTGTAATGGTGTGGGACGTGTGCAGTTGGAGTGATATGGGATCGCTGATACGTCTAGATACGATTCTGACAGCTGACACGTACGTAATCATCGTTTATGATCACCTGCATCTATTCATGTCTCTTGTGTATTCCGACAGACTTGGGCAATTCCTGTAGCACAGTACGACATCCTACACGTCCAGAATTGCTGCAGAGTGACTCCAAAGACACTCTTCTTAATTTAAACACTTTCGCTCATCACCAGACTCCCCAGACATGAACATTATTGAGCATATCTGGGATGCCTTGCAACGCACTGTTCAGATGAGATCTCCACCCCCTCGTACTCTTACGGATTTATGGACAGCCCTGCAGGATTCATGGTGTCAATTCCCCGCAGCACTACTTGAGACGTTAGTTGAGTCCATGCCACACAGTGCTGGTTCTTCACTATATTTAGACGTGACGATTATCATTTATTAGTAGCTCTCCTGTTAAAATTCGCCTATTTATGAATGAAGTTTTTGCATGTCTTTGATTAGTCACTTACCACACAACACCGAAAGTGTCGCAGTGATATGTCCGTTGGTTTGCAGTACCTGAATTGACTTAGGAACTGGTTGTAACTTCAACTTACGTTGGGGAGTCTCAGTAGACAAAATACAAGATACCTTGGGTAAAATCAATTTTGATCATTCTACATTTAGTCCATCATTAATAACTGTATGGTTTGATGCCTCGTACATGACTAAAATTTATATTCGTGTGTGTCTAAATCCGAGCCAATAGTTACCACAATAAAAGTAGCCGCCATTAGAATTCCCTATGTAGTGGAGTAAGTGAAGGAAATGTATCGAATATTTTGAGAGATAGTAATAATCAGCTTCGGGATTGGTCCTCCTGATTATGCAAATGTACAATAACTTATCTCATGAAATAAAATCGTTGATTCCAACAGTGGATCTGCACATCTTTTTAAGAGCCAACGTCAGAAGTGGTACCTGCCACAGTGGTCTTGTGGCCTTCGTGCCTGGATGCACTGAAGATAGTGTGGATATAGCAACTGTGAACGTAGTATTACTCTCACAAGAGCATGATTTATTCCTTCTCCTGGTGGCAGTCGACGTACACTCGCTCTAAGATTTTCGCCGACGACATATACGATACACTCCTCCATCTCAGGCATGTGAACTGAGTTGATCGTTTGATCGTTACATTGAGTACCCTTTGGTTTGTGACTGATCATATGTCTCTCACAGTTTGTAATGTCGGCCAAACAGCTTATCTGACGCTACTTCGCAATGTAAATAATGTTCAACGTAGATAGCACTGACGCGCAAGCTTGTATTTGATAATCCGTAGAAGGAATTTGAAACCGACATTTCATTTACGGAACAGCGGACTTTTACTGCTAACAACTGGTGTAGTGAGTATGTACTGAGTCATTTGTTTGCGCAAATAGCACAACAGCAGTTAACACAAATGTGAAGTCATGTGTGCCAATAAATAGAAAATTGCGATACATACCCAGAGCTACGAATAACTAGCTCTACAAAACACACAGTATTACGATTAGAACGACGGTACTAGGTCACTAGAACCTCACAACTGACTGCAGGCTACCTTATACTGATAATAATGTGTACCCAGAGTGCCATGGCACAGAACCAAAGTAAAACACCCTGTTTACCATGTTGACTGAGAGACTCTGCCCATAATCAGACCAAACGTCTTTCAGCCCCTTTCAGAAGTGTTCAGATCAGGAAAAATACACGAATCAGATTAATTTTTATTGGAAATTTGTGGTAATTTCTATGGCACCAAACTGCTGAAGTCATAAGACTCGAACCTCCGACGGGGGGAGCTGGGCGAACCGTCGCTAGGTGCCTGAGACCCCACGGCTACCCCGCCCGGCGATTCATTTTTAATGAGCTTATTCATATTGTTTGGATGACTTCTGCTTCTACTACTACTACTACCACTACTACTACTAACAATACCTCTCAAAAATATACGACACTTCCAGGTATCATCTGGTATAAGGGCACCTAAAAGATAGAAATACTATCGGCGATGATAGTATGCAGAGGAATGTCAGCAACTATTCAGCAGTCCATTCTCGTACGAGTATATTTTAGTGTCTGCTGGTGAAACGCATGAAGTATGAATGCAATAATATTGTGACTGAGGCCACAGATTGTCTAGTTTTAGAAAACTGCATTTCATATGTATGCAAAAAGTACGTACCTGTGTGAAGCCGAGTCATAATTTACTCCACATATAAGCATGCGACTAATTAAATTTTCTCAAAATTTTTTTGTGAGTGGTTCCTCTGAATGGTCTCTTGGATATCCCTTCCATCATGCGATCGCTGGCTGGCGCCGGTGTGGTGCTCTTGTGTATTACTAACAAGAGGAGGCTACGGCGTTCGGGTCACAGATTTTCTTCAGACTTTTTACACTTTTAGTAGGCCATTGAAACAATACAATGTGCAAGTAGTAAAGTGCAAAGGTGCACTACTCTGGCAATTCCGAGAAGAACGTAAGACAAGTTCTAGGCGTCTATTATGTACGGGTGTATCTGTGCGTAGGTGTTTGCTGTCAAAAAAGTGAGTGACGGGATCAACGATCAACTTGAAGGGGTGTCGCGTGGTGTCCGCCCTGACCAAACTCAACGAACAATTCAGAACAAAATAAAGATAAGTAAAAAAATATTAAAAATTAGTAAGCGTTCGAGGTACGTAAGGCGATTGTATATGAGACGGCTACAACTACATCTACATCTACATTTATACTCCGCAAGCCACCCAACGGTGTGTGGCGGAGGGCACTTTACGTGCCACTGTCATTAACTCCCTTTCCTGTTCCAGTCGCGTATGGTTCGCGGGAAGAACGACTGTCTGAAAGCCTCCGTGCGCGCTCTAATCTCTCTAATTTTACATTCGTGATCTCCTCGGGAGGTATAAGTAGGGAGAAGCAATATATTCGATACCTCATCCAGAAACGCACCCTCTCGAAACCTGGCGAGTAAGCTACACCGCGATGCAGAGCGCCTCTCTTGCAGAGTCTGCCACTTGAGTTTGTTAAACATCTCCGTAACGCTATCACGGTTACCAAATAACCCTGTGACTAAACGCGCCGCTCTTCTTTGGATCTTCTCTATCTCCTCCGTCAAACCGATCTGGTACGGATCCCACACTGATGAGCAATACTCAAGTATAGGTCGAACGAGTGTTTTGTAAGCCACCTCCTTTGTTGATGGACTACATTTTCTAAGCACTCTCCCAATGAATCTCAACATGGTACCCGCCTTACCAACAATTAATTTTATATGATCATTCCACTTCAAATCGTTCCGCACGCATACTCCCAGATATTTTACAGAAGTAACTGCTACCAATGTTTGTTCCGCTATCATATAATCATACAATAAAGGATCCTTCTTTCTATGTATTCGCAATACATTACGTTTGTCTATGTTAAGGGTCAGTTGCCACTCCCTGCACCAAGTGCCTATCCGCTGCAGATCTTCCTGCATTTCGCTACAATTTTCTAATGCTGCAACTTCTCTGTACACTACAGCATCATCCGCGAAAAGCCGCATGGAACTTCCGACACTATCTACTAGGTCATTTATATGTATTGTGAAAAGCAATGGTCCCATAACACTCCCCTGTGGCACGCCAGAGGTTACTTTAACGTCTGTAGACGTCTCTCCATTGAGAACAACATGCTGTGTTCTGTTTGCTAAAAACTCTTCAATCCAGCCACACAGCTGGTCTGATATTCCGTAGGCTCTTACTTTGTTTATCAGGCGACAGTGCGGAACTGTATCGAACGCCTTCCGGAAGTCAAGAAAAATAGCATCTACCTGGGAGCCAGTATCTAATATTTTCTGGGTCTCATGAACAAATAAAGCGAGTTGGGTCTCACACGATCGCTGTTTCCGGAATCCATGTTGATTCCTACATAGTAGATTCTGGGTTTCCAAAACGACATGATACTCGAGCAAAAATCATGTTCTAAAATTCTACAACAGATCGACGTCAGAGATATAGGTCTATAGTTTTGCGCATCTGCTCGACGACCCTTCTTGAATACTGAGACTACCTGTGCTCTTTTCCAATCATTTGGAACCCTCCATTCCTCTAGAGACTTGAGGTACACGGCTGTTAAAAGGGGGGCAAGGGCAAGTTCTTTCGCGTACTCTGTGTAGAATCGAATTGGTATCCCGTCAGGTCCAGTGGACTTTCCTCTATTGAGTGATTCCAGTTGCTTTTCTATTCCTTGGACACTTATTTCGATGTCAGCCATTTTTTCGTTTGTGCGAGGATTTAGAGAAGGAACTGCAGTGCGGTCTTCCTCTGTGAAACAGCTTTGGAAAAAGGTGTTTAGTATTTCAGCTTTACGCGTGTCATCCTCTGTTTCAATGCCATCATCATCCCGGAGTGTCTGGATATGCTGTTTCGAGCCACTTACTGATTTAACGTAAGACCAGAACTTCCTAGGATTTTCTGTCAAGTCGGTACATAGAATTTTACTTTCGAATTCACTGAACGCTTCACGTATAGCCCTCCTTACGCTAACTTTGACATCGTTTAGCTTCTGTTTGTCTGAGAGGTTTTGGCTACGTTAAAACTTGGAGTGAAGCTCTCTTTGCTTTCGCAGTAGTTTCCTAACTTTGTTGTTGTACCACGGTGGGTTTTTCCCGTCCCTCACAGTTTTACTCGGCACGTACCTGTCTAAAACGCATTTTACGATTGCCCTGAACTTTTTCCATAAACACTCAACATTGTCCGTGTCGGAACAGAAATTTTCGTTTTGATCTGTTAGGTAGTCTGAAATCTGCCTTCTATTACTCTTGCTAAACAGATAAACCTTCCTCCCTTTTTTTATATTCGTATTAACTTCCATATTCAGGGATGCTGTTCGACTCCCGCTCAATCTTACTTCTTACTCTATATTTTTTCGTTACTGGTCATATTATTTAATTTATATGATATCTGAAACGTAACATAATTAAAAAAACACGTGGATTTGCATGAAGTTTTAGTGAATTTCGTGTTATTTGATCATTTACGATTTTTAATTAAATTTAATTATTAGAACAAACATATTTATAACTATCGGCAAGTAAATGAAGAAACACAGAGTTTTCCTGAAAATGTATCCCTTATACATGTAGTCTGGCAAGGTACCCGGAACTAGTTTGCACTTAGACGCTACGAGCTGCAGACACAGACGCAGGACCTCATTTGGAAATTAACCCGCGTAGCGGTGAGACGTTGCTAGTGTGGCAAGAACGAATACTGTAGGTGCGAATTTTTTCAATATCGCAGAAGCTACACCTTACTGCAAAAATGAAAGTTTGAGGGGAGTTAAACCATTGCATCACAAACGTTCGTTTTACGAAGGTCGTAGACTAGGTGTTGCGCTACCTTCATCATCATTTCATACTCATCGACTCGCAATTCAACCAAAGTGGCGTCAACTGGAAAAACTTGCAACTCCGAGGCCGAACTTCTACAGGCGGAGGCTCCCCATTTCATTTCACCTACAAAATCTGTTTATTGCGTCTTCGTTCTTTACGTCTCACGTGCTGACTGTAGTGCAGTTAGTATCAAATGTCATTTGTGTTATCTCTAAATACACAGTACGACCCATACAGACAATTCCGTTATGAAGCATTAACATTACCAGAACTTAGCCTTGAAACGCATTGCAAATATCTCAGGCAGTGGAACTCGCTGAAAGGACCGACACGCAAACAGATCGATCTCCAGGAATAGCGGAAGTGTGTGTATCAAGAAGTTCCTCAATTTCCGATATTTCAAAGGCTGTTAAATGACAACCTGACTTCGGGCACCAACAAACAGCTACCAGATAAACTTCTCTGCCTCGTGATGACTGGGTGTTGTGTGATGTCCTTAGGTTAGTTAGGTTTAAGTAGTTCTGAGTTCTAGGGGACTGATGACCATAGATGTTAAGTCCCATAGTGCTCAGAGCCATTTGAACCATTTGAACCAACCGGATAAACAGCACGGACGCCTCAGCAGCAAACAGCAAGTTTTCCGCTTAGGGAAACACGTCGTAGGCAGCCAGCAGCTCATGCACTTCACGACAGGAACTCTCTTCTACTTTGGATTCAGTGTTTTGTTCCAGAAGAATGACGTAAGAGCCGATTTCACAACGCCATCTGCCAGCATTGTGGAAAGGAAGCCAGTTAGCAGTTGTGTACAACAGCGAGTAAGCATAATATTTGTCAGAAAAAATGAGATGGAAATTCATAAACCGAAACTCAATTTTTTCTTGTTTCAAAGAAACCAAGTAAAACCAAGAAACAATATAACCGTAAATCAACTCGCAATTTCTATCCTCTTCGACACCGGTGCTACAACGACTTTAATGAATTTAGAAACTTATCATCAAGTCGGCTTTCAGCTATTATCCTAAGCAGACCATCGTTTGGTGGCATCCATAAAAAGAAATATTCCTATCAAGCATACTCTTACTGCTGAAGCCAAACACAGCCAAGCGATCTACAAATTCCGAATCTGTCATTTGGTTGCCGATAAATATGATTCTGTCACATAGTAAATTACTTTCAAAACAATGACTGTGATCTTCAGCTCGACAGAAGTGTCTTTCTTTCCAAAACAGTATTCATTCATTCATTCATATCATTTTTGCCCTTATGGACAGTGTTTGAACTGAAATATCTCATGATGACACAATTTTCACTCCTTTTCTTTCTTCCTTTCCTCTTCCCAAAGTCTCTTCATCCTTTGACTATGCTCTTGTTTCCTTTCTTCCGTCCATAATGCTCCCGTCTTCCTCTTCTCATTTACCATAAATTTTGCATTCCTTCTTTTCCTGAATTCCTTTTGTAAGTAGGCTGTTTATGTTTTCTTATTGGCAACGTTACGTAGCGCTCTGTATGAAAATCGCTGGCTGTGCTATGTGCAGTCTGTGGCTAGTTTGCATTGTTGTCTGCCATTGTAGTGTTGGGCAGCTGGATGTGAATAGCGTGCAGCGTTTCGCAGTTGGAGGTGAGCCGCCAGCAGTGGTGGATGTGGGGAGAGAGATGGCGGAGTTTTGAATTTTGTAAGACTGGATGACATGAACTGCTATATACATTATGACTTTTGAACTCTGTTGAGATCTATTAAATAATTACTTTATGATCCACATTCTTCGATAAAGGAGCTCTTGGAATGGAAAGAACAATAAGAAGGGACTAATAACAGTAACTGCATACATAATTTTCTTTTCAAGTAATTGGTAATTTTTTGTAGAATTCGTTTTTCTGGTGCACCACTTTAATTACATAGGCATTAAGATGTGATTATACATTTCCCTTATCTGCATTGTTGTCTTTAGTGTACTATTTTTTCTGCTTGTGGGTTTGTCATGTTTAGATATAAGTTATTACATTTACTACTGCTTGCGTTGCCAGTTTCCATTTTTTTGTAATTGCTGTTTGTATTAATTGTTTTGTGGTGCTGCATTGCCTCGTCCCTTAGTTTATTCATCTGAGCTCAGTAGATTTAAGTTAGCTTAAGAGGGGGTAGACCATATAAGAGAATGAGTTGCGATGAATTGGAAGAAATGCATTGAGAAGTTATACGAAAAAAGTACAGAAAGCAGGGATAGGCTGGACTTTTTGTAAATAATGACGAACGAATGGAGATCTCCGAGAAGTAAAGAAAGTTTTGTTTGCAAAATACTGCAGTAAAACAAACGCTGTCCTTTCCTTGTGTTATTACACTATGTGAATTTGTGTTTTTCCTGTCTGTATGTGTTTAGCTAATAAGATTTATGTTGTAGAATTTTTCTGATAATATGTTATTTACCTTGTAAAGATGCTTAGACATTATTTATTCTGTTTTGTTTTAGTGCTCGTGTGTAAAGTTGATGTTTCAAAAGTTATTCTGATCTTTTATGTATTTACTTACGTCATAATTCCTATAACACTGATGTATATGTTAGTTCGATTCTTTTGTAAAGCCCATATTACTACAAATGTTATCTGTATTGTTATGTTCTTTAATGATATATTTTGTACCTTTGTCATTGTATTCTCATGTTGTAACATTGTAATTAACACCATTTCAGCAAATTAAGTAACTTGTAAGCATTCATTTCACTGCACACATTTCTGTTGGTCATAGTATATGGACAATATCTGAGAAGTAGGGACTGTTAGTGTTTGCACGTGTGTTAATAATTCAGCAAGGGACAGGTTCTAAGGACAATTCCAAAAACTTTGTGAGTGCACAAGTGGTGGTTATGGACTTGCTATATTATCCACAAGACTCTTTGATGGTGATTGTGGCACCTGCACAGTCGCAACAGTTGGCTGCTGGCCATCTCTACAAGGACTACAGTGGTGGTTCAAATGGTTCTGAGCACTATGGGACTTAACATCTGAGGTCATCAATCCCCTAGAACTTAGAACTATTTAAACCTAACTAACCTAAGGACATCACACACATCCATGCCAGAGGCAGGATTCGAACCTGCGACCGTAGTGGTCGCGCGGTTCCAAGCTGCAGCGCCTAGAACCGCTTGGCCACACCGGCCGGCGACTACAGTGGGTCTGCATCTTTGATGACTCACCAATACCATTATTTCTACAAGGACTGCACTGGGTCTGCACCTTTGATGACTCACCAATACCATACTCTCTACCAAGACTATAGTGGGTCTGCTCTGTGATGACCTACCTACCAATATTCTTCAAAACGTCGAATGACTCTGCTGTGGGTTTGCTCTGTTGTGGTCCATTACCTGTCAGCATGTCCAGAGTCAGCACTGTCTTTCCGTTGGAAGGATAATACTACTTCTTCAAGACTGCTTGGAATTCCACTAATTCCGAGTGCATTCTCTTTTACTGCTCAGACTTTGAAAAAAAAAAAAAAACACCGCAATTTTACTGTGATGAATGATCAGGACTGTCTTTATGGACTGAGAGAAAATTTTAGCTTTTGACCGACATTGTATCAATAAGTGTGTCAATTTGATATCTTTGTTATTGTAATTATGAAATATTTTATCAAATCATTATTGGCCACTGCCCAAAACAATTTGTAAAATTTTTTGTGGGGAGCATGGGGGCTATGTAAGTAGGCTGTTTATGTTTTCTTATTGGCAACGTTACGTAGCGCTCTGTATGAAAATCACTGGCTGTGCTGTGTGCAGTCTGTGACTAGTTTGCATTGTTGTCTGCCATTGTAGTGTTGGGCAGCTGGATGTGAACAGCGCGTAGCGTTGCGCAGTTGGAGGTGAGCCGCCAGCAGTGGTGGATGTGGGGGGAGAAATGGCGGAGTTTTAAAATTTGTAAGACTGGATGTCATGAACTGCTATATATATTATAACTATTAAGGTAAATACATTGTTTGTTCTCTATTAAAATCTTTCATTTGCTAACTATGCCTATCAGTAGTTAGTGCCTTCAGTAGTTTGAATATTTTATTTACCTGGCAGTAGTGGCGCTCACTGTATTGCAGTAGTTCGAGTAACGAAGATTTTTGGTGAGGTAAGTGATTTGTGAAAGGTATAGGTTAATGTTAGTCAGGGCCATTCTTTTGTAGGGATTTTTGAAAGTCAGATGGCGTTGCGCTAAAAATATTGTGTGTCAGTTTAGTGTTGATCAGAATAAGCAAAGAGAGAAATGTGTGAGGGCGTTCAGTTCTGCTCAGCTGTTTCAAAAACAAATCATGTAAGAGATTTATCAGCACAGTAATTCAATAATTATTCTAAGGGGTCGTTTCACTTTCTGTCTTTTATCATTTGTTTGTTGATCCCCAGCTACATTATATCTTCCTCTATTTCATGATACCAATTATTTGTTTTAAGGCTTGAGTGTTTTACTACATCAAAGATTCCCTTTGTAAGTCTGGTGTTGTCCATTCTCTGTATGTGTCCGTAGAAATTTGGTCTGCGTTTTCTGGTCATGTCTTTGAGTCTGTCGGTGTGCTAGTATAACTCAATGGTAAGTCTTTTCATCCATATGCCATCTTTGTGTATTGGTCCGACTATTTTCCTCAGAATGTTGCGTTCTATTTTTTCTGTCTCTATAATGCCTGATGCTCCAATTCTACATCTACATCTACATCCATACTCCGCAAGCCACCTGACGGTGTGTGTCGGAGGGTACCCTGAGTACCTCTATCGGTTCTCACTTCTATTCCAGTCTCGTATTGTTCGTGGAAAGAAGGATTGTCTGTATGCTTCTGTGTGGGCTGTAATCTCTCTGATTTTATCCTCATGGTCTTTTCGCGAGATATACGTTGGAGGGAGCAATATCCTGCTTCACTCTTCGGTGAAGGTATGTTCTCGAAACTTTAACAAAAGCCCATACTGAGCTACTGAGCGTCTCTCCTGCAGAGTCTTCCACCTGAGTTTATCTATCATCTCCGTAACGCTTTCGCGATTACTAAATGATCCTATAACGAAGCGCGCTGCTCTCCGTTGGATCTTCTCTATCTCTTCTATCAACCCTATCTGGTACGGATCCCACACTGCTGAGCAGTATTCAAGGAGTGGGCGAATAAGCGTACTGTAACCTACTTCCTTTGTTTTCGGATTGCATTTCCTTAGGATTGGTTGACTCTGAGCACTATGGGACTTAACATCTATGGTCATCAGTCCCCTTGAACTTAGAACTACTTAAACCTAACTAACCTAAGGACATCACCCAGTCATCACGAGGCAGAGAAAAACCCCTGACCCCGCCGGGAATCGAACCCGGGAACCCGGGCGCGGGAAGCGAGAACGCTACCGCGCGACCACGAGCTGCGGACTCCTTAGGATTCTTCCATTGAATCTCAGTCTGGCATCTGCTTTACCAACGATCAACTTTATATGATCATTCCATTTTAAATCACTTCTAATGCGTACTCCCAGATAATTTATGGAATTAACTGCTTCCAGTTGCTGACCTGCTATTTTGTAGCTAAATGATAAGGAATCTATCTATCTATGCATTCGCAGCACATTACACTTGCCTACATTGAGATTCAATTGCCGTTCCCTGCACCATGCGTCAATTCGCTGCAGATCCTCCTGCATTTCCGTACAATTTTCCATTGTTACAACCTCTCGATACACCACAGCATCATCTACAAAAAGCCTCAGTGAACTTCCGATGTCATCCACCAGGTCATTTATGTATATTGTGAACAGCAACGGTCCCATGACACTCCCCTGTGGCACACCTGAAATCACTCTTACTTCGGAAGACTTCTCTCCATTGAGAATGACCCCCATCAACATCGGATTTCTCCTAGGTCTTAGGATCGACTGACTCGTGTGCAACGGCAGTTCACACGAAACCGTTCTCCGCGTCAGCCCTCCAGGGCCTCGCTGGAGTATTTGCTACTACCACCAAGATCTGCACCGACGGCGGCTCCAGGCAGGTTCACGCCCAGACCCTTCTGCGCCCACCGCCGCGACCCTCCTACTCGTCAGGGCTTCGCGGCCGGCCGCAAGGACCGGCCATGACTGCCAGTCTGACGGCCGAGTATAGGCACGACGCTTCAGCGCCATCCATTTTCTGGGCTAGTTGCTTCGGCAGGTGAGTTGTTACACACTCCTTAGCGGATTCCGACTTCCATGGCCACTGTCCTGCTGTCTTAAGCAACCAACGCCTTTCATGGTTTCCCATGAGCGTCGATTCGGGCGTCTTAACTCGGCGTTTGGTTCATCCCACAGTAGTTTCTGACGAATATAGTGCTTCCGTTAATACAACTGTTTTGTAGTATCAAATTTTGGCCCTTCTTGATATGCTTTTCTTATTATAATGTGAACATGTGAGTTTGTATGCTTTCTGGAGTCTTTCTTTTCGTTCTATGCTGGATGCCTTGTTTGATCCTCCTATTTGTATGTGTTCCCCTAAATATTTAAATTTTTAGACTCTTTTTATAGATCCATACATCGTTTGCATGATTTGTACATTGTTGGTTTATCGTTCCATGTATTGAGTCTTCTCAAACGATATCTGTAGACCTGTTTTGGCAGCTATTTCATGTACGTGTTCCAGTGCTTCCTTTGCCTCCTGTGTGTTGTTACTAAGTATGGTTATGTCATCTGCAAATGCCAGACATTTTATGATTGTTCTCGCTTCACGTGTTCTTCCTAGCTGTAATCCTTTAACTTGTTCTTCCCATTTTTGACAATTTTGTCTAAGACTACGTTAAACAGGATTGGTGAAAGCCCATCTCGTTGTCGGACACCTGTGTGTATCTGGAAGGGTTCCGAAATTTCTCCCATGAACTTAATCTTCGAGGTGGTGTCTATAAGCGTCTGTTGTATAATTGCCTTGGTTTTTCTGTCGATGCCATGTTCTTCCAATATGTCAAAGAGCGTTTGTCGGTCTATGGAGTCGTATGCTTTTTTAAAGTCAACGAAGGTAACTACACTGTTTCTTGCCTGCCTGACTTTCAGAAGTGTTCTCAAGTTCCAGATCAGTTCTATGCCTGATCTCCCTCTTCTGAAGCCTGCCTGGTATTCCCCTATTTGCGGATCTGCTTGTTGTACTAGTCTGTTTAATAACTCCTTTCAGAGAATTTTAATGTGACTATTACTAGAGAAATACCTCTGTAATTATTTGGAGCTCAGTATTCAGCACGGTTTACGTTCGTGTCCAATATCTAACCCGCAATCGGGAGTTAGTAAATCATCGTTATAATTCTCCAAAAACATGGGATAAATTTCTGTGCTTTCCTAATACTGCCATTTTAGGCATCGAGCCAGATGTAACTGTATTAAATGTACCAGGGGTTTGTTGCAGTAATTATTCTTATAAACCAGAAGTTTATTTGAATTTTGCAATTCCTTTCCTTGGTCAGATTAATGCTCCCATCTCATGCTTTTGTAAATAATAATTAACTATTTTTAGTGTTAGTATGGATTATTAACTTATTGCTGCCTACGTGTTATGTCTGTGAAGAGTCACAGCTGTACGCTGGGGTCAATTTTATAAAAGTAATTCAAATCGCGCTGCTGAACAACGAAGTTGCGCCTGGCGAGTTTCTATCTTATTCTTTTCAGATGGTGTGGCATTATCGGTCCATCTTTGAGTAACTTTATCTATGATTTAATATTTTACTCTGAAAGACAAGGATAGGAACTGGCTGCCAGTAGACTGAGAGGTTGCTTATTAATTGAGGCACACCACTACATCTCTGAAATACTGATAGATCGTGCCGTAGCGCCTTGCATGTACTGGCGTCTCTCGAACGATGCTTGAATTTAATCAGATGCTCATCATCGACACAGATATATGCTTTCAAAAGAAGCCGTACAAAACCAGCAGCGATAGCCAAATTCTGGTTACCATTGCGGTAAAACTGTCAATTACAGAAGCATATTGTCGTCTACGAAGTTTGCGTGTTATCAGAGCCATGGCATCAAGCAATACCACATAAACCGTAGCAGTTAAAAAATCGAATGCGTTATTAACAAATAATGGATATTCAGACTCATAAATTAATTCCCAATGAGCCACGGATTCGTATCTACTCCCTAGACCATAAGAATTACTATCAAAATCAGAAAGCGAACAGTTTTTCTCGAAAAATACATTTAGTATATGCTTACTAGCAGTTCCACTGGATAAGGTGTCACAAAATATCTTGGTAATCAATTCACCGTTCTGAATGCACAAACATTTATGACCTCAGTTGTGTCGGTAAGTACATAAGGATTTTTTTTTCAGATGAATCTTGTACAACATACAGCATAAATCCCATGTCGGGAGAATTACCTTTACCTCAAAGTGATTGATCACAGAAAACGGAGATTCTCAAGACGTTCATTGCAATACTCTTTCTGATCAAAGTATACAGCCAACGTCTCGAGAAAATTAATATGATGCGTGCATTTTGAACCTCTACAACGGCTTGATCTTTGATGGCGTCACTTGTAATGAGGTGTCTGAATATCTATAGAGGAGTGGCAGCCCATTCCTTCTCAACTGCTGAAACCGGAGATGATAGTGATGTTACACGCCGGGGTCTGCAGCGAAAGAGATAAAAGTACAGTCTTTGTTGGGGGGTTTCTATTTTCCTTCTTACGCGAAGGAACTCAGAAACTGCCTCGATGCTTGCACCTATATCATTCCAAACTAGTTACTCTGTTCGTAAAAAGAATCAGCTGGTGGACCTATTGCAAGGACGTTCTTTTCCGGAAGGTTCCTCTCTATTGTCTATTGACACGATGAATCTCTACATAAATAAATGTGTCTTTACAGAAAACTACTTCAATTATTCAAGAGAATATTTTTAAGTAAGGCGTCGAATGAAATCACTGAAATTCTTACGTTACTTAGAGTTCTTACTTCGGATAGTTGTTTTTCTTTTAGTAATTTTCTGTACAAATAAGACGACGCATTAGCAAACGGAAGGTGCCTCGCGGGTGTTTAGGCCGATGTTTTCGTCAGTTACATCGAACAAGATTATTTCAGGAATAATTCAGTCCTGTGCAAGAAAATCTTGGTTAACAAAAGACACGTTGACGACATTTGCATTCTTTTCGGTGGCCACTCTTCTGAAATACAGAAGCTTCCCAATGAATTTGATGAACTGAAACCGAAAATGCCATTTGCACATGAAGTCATGGATGACTCGATTAAACTAAATTACTTAGATTTTCAGTTACAGTTGGTTAATATTCAAGTTATTTTCGGTGTCTACAGAAAGCCAACCACTAGCTATTTGATTTTACGTGCATCATTTTGCCATCCAGGGCGTTACAAAGTGAGTTTCTTCAGCTAAATGACTGATCGTATCAAACTTAGTAACTTGGAAATTATAGCAAGTAGAAGCGGCTACAGTATTTCCTCACTCCAGAAGTTGTATAAAGAGAAGAAATTGAAACTGAATGCTTCGTCTACAGTCGAACAGCGGTAAAGTGGAAACCCGTCCCTTTACTAGGCAACTTGTCTTACGATATAGCCAAGATTCTTCGGCGTACAAACGCTTGTATATCTTTCACTGGTGATACCAATATACGACATCATCTTCTTCGCAATGAAGAAGCAGAGAAAGTTATTTATGATTCACTGTAGTTCACAAAAATATTGTCTCTATTGAGGTCGAAGTTGAGTGTGACAGTTAAGTTTTCTGGTCACACATAACAGGTGTAGGTGAAACCAAATTAACTGTTGGCTGTTTTTTACCGGTCACCCAATTAGGCTGTGACAGTTCTACAGTCTTCCAACGAAAGTCTCAGTCAGTAGTGCGTAAATTCCCAGCTCATGCAGAACTTGTTGGAGGCGACTTTGATCTACCGAATAGAGACTGGGACGTCTATGGACTCAGACAGTCCAGTGAAATGCCTTCGCAAACATTTTCTGAAAACAGTCTTGAGCAGCTGCTTCGGCAGCCCACATGCCATGGAAGTACCTTAAACCATTTAGCTACAAATAGGCCGGACATTATCGAAAACGCTAGTGTGGAAACGGGGATTAGCGATCAAGATGTATACCAACTGTAGTTACGAAAGTGAGTAAACCAGTCAAGGAGGCTAGGAAAGTGTTTCTGCTAGATAGAGTAGATAAGCAGTTGTTAGCATCGCACTAGCCAGTGAACTGCCATAACCTTGTTCCAGTATGATGGACGTAGAGGAATTATGGGCACAGTCTGAGCAGATTCTTAAAGTGTGGTCTGGAGGGCTATGTGCCTAATAAGTGGATAAAGGAACGGAATGACCCACCCCGGTTTAAACGAAATTCAGAAGATGTTGAGGAAGCAGCGACTGCTGCACTCTCAATTCAAACCAGAAAGCACAAATGAAGACAGGCGAAAGTTAATAGAGATTCGTGAGCTTGTGAAAAGATCTCAGCACGTCACACCTCAGCACCGTCACACCTCAGCAAAAGATCTGGCAGACAACCCCATAAAATTCTGACCTTATGTAAAATCGCTAAGCGGGTCTAAGGTTTCCATTCAGTCCCTTGTTGATCAGTCTGGTGTGGCAGCTGAAGGTAGCAAAAAGAAAACCGAAGTCTTCAATTTCACTTTAAAGAAATCGTTTACACAGGAGAATCGTACAAACATACTGTCATTTGACCGTCGGACAAACTCCTATATGAACGACATATCACGACACAGTAATAAGGATCCCAGGCGCAGAGAAACAACTGAAAGATCTGAAAGCAAATAAATCACCAGCTCCGCATGGAATCGCCATTTGTTTTTGCAAAGAGTGCGCGGCGCCATTAGCCCCTTACCTACGCTACATTTATAGCGAATCTCTCGCCCAGCACAAAGTCCAAAATGACTGGAAAAATGTGCAGATTACTCCAGTATATAAGGAGGTTAGATGAACATACCCGCCAAATTACAGACCAATATCGCTAACTTCGTTTTGCTGCAGAATCCTTCAAAATTTTCTCAGTTCCAGTATAGTAAAGTTTCTAGCTAAAGCTAAAGCTCATGACCACGAATCGGCATGGGTTTAGAAAGCATCGCTCGTGCGAAACTCAGCTTTTCCTTTTCTCATAAGATATACTGCGAACTTTGGATGAAGGTCAACAGGCCGATGAAATATTTCTAGATTTACAGAATGCGTTTGACACGGTGCCCCGTTGAGGGCTATTAACGAAGGTACGACTGCATGAAATAAGTTCATAGGTATGTGAGTGTCTCCAAGACTACTTAAGTAATAAAACCCAGTATGTTGTCCTCAACGGCGAGTGTTCATCAGAGATAAGGATATCTTCTAGATTGCCCCAGGTTAGTGTGGTAGGACTGTAAGTAGGCTGTTTAGGTTTTTATGTTGGTAACGCCACGTAGCGCTCTACATGAAAATAAACTAGCTGTGCTGTGTGCAGTCTGTGGCTGGTTTGCATTGTTGTTAGCTATTGTAGTGTTGGGCAGCTGGACGTTAACAGCGCGTAGCGTTGCGCAGTTGGAGGTGAGCCGCCAGCAGTGGTCGATGTGGGGAGTAAGATGGCGGAGTTTTGAGAGCGGATGATCTGGACAGAGACAGTAAATTTGTAAGACTGGATGTCATGAAATGATATATATATTATGACTTATGAACACTATTAAGGCAAATACATTGTTTGTTCTTTATCAAAATCTTTCATTTGCTAACTATGCCTATCAGTAGTTAGTGCCTTCAGTAGTTAGAATCTTTTATTTAGCTGGCAGTAGTGGCGCTCGCTGTATTGCAGTAGTTCGAGTAACGAAGATTTTTGTGAGGTAAGTGATTTGTGAAAGGTATAGGTTAATTTTAGTCAGAGCCATTATTTTGTAGGGATTATTGAAAGTCAGATTACGTTGCGCTAAAAATTTTGTGTGTCAGTTTAGTGTTGATCAGAATAGGTAAAGAGCGAAATGTCTGAGTACGTTCAGTTCTGCACAGCTGTTTGAAAATCAAATAATGTAAGAGGTTTATCAGCACAGTAATTCATTAATTTTTTATGGGGACGTTACAGGACCGCTGTGGTTCCCTGTATGTATAAATGATTTGGCGGACAGGTTGGGCAGCAAACTGATTTTGTTTGCTGATGATGCCGTTGTGTACGGTAAGGTGTCGACGTTGAGTGACTGTAGGAAGATACTAGACGACTTAGACAAAATTTCTAGTTGGTCTGATGAATGGCAGCTAGCTCTAAATGTAAAAAAGTATAAGTTAGAGCGGCTGAGTAGGAAGAACAAACGTGTAACGTTAGGATATAGTATTACTAGTATCCTGGTTGACAGAGTGAAGTCGTAGATATATCTGAGCATAAAGTTGCAAAGCGATATGAAATGGAACGAGCATATAAGAACTGTGGTTGGGGAAGGCTAATGGTTGACTTCGGATCACTGCGGGAACTTCTGGAGAGAGTGGTTCTCCTGTAAAGGAGACTACGTAAGATGCTGTCCGACCTATTCTTGAGTAATGCTCGAGTGTTTGGGATCCGCACCAGGTCGGATTAAAGGGAGACATCGAAGCAATTCAGAAGCGAACTGCTAGATTTGTTATCGGTAAGTACAAACTACACGTAAGTTTTGCGGAGATGTTTCGGGAACTCAAATGAGAATCCCTGCAGGAAGGGAACGTTCATCTCGAGAAAGACTACTGAGAAAATTTAGAGAAACGGCATTTGAAGCTGACTGCCGAAAGATTCTACTGCCACCAACATACTTTACGCGTAAGGGCCACGAGGATAATATACGAGAAATTAGGGCTCATACATTATGCGATCAACAGTATCCGGCTACCTGACTGAAAATGTCTTACAAGTTCGTGGCGCCCTCCATCGGTAATTCTGGAATTCAGTATGGTGTTGGCCCACCCTTAGCCTTGAAGACAGCTTCCACCCTCGCAGGCATACGTTCAGTTTGGTGCTGGAAGGTTTCTTTGGGAATGGCAGCCCATTCTTCACGGAGTGCTGCACTGAGGAGAGGTATCGATGTCGGTCGGTGAGTCCTGGCACGAAGTCGGTGTTCTAAAACATCCCAAAGCTGTTCTTTAGGATTCAGGCCAGGAGTCTGTGCAGGCCAGTCCACTACAGGGATGTTACTGTCGTGTAACCACTTCGATACAGGACTTGCATTATGAACAGGTGATCGATAGTGTTGAAATATGCAATCGCCATCCCCGAATTGCTCTTCAACAGTGGGAAGCAAGAAGGTGCTTAAAACATCAATGTAGGCCACGCAAACCGACAAGGGGTGCAAGACCCCTGCATGAAAAACACCACCACACCATAACACCACCGCCTCCGAATTATACTGTTGGTACTACACACGCTGGCATATGACGTTCAACGTGCATTCGCCATACCCACAACCGGCCATCGGATGGCCACATTGTGTACCGTGATTAGTCACTCCACTCCACACTCTCACCTCCTGCCTAACTGTTATAGTACTTGCACTGTATCATGATGCAGTGTGGAATTCCTGTGTAGTGGTCTCAATAGATGTGTGCCTATTACAGCTATACGGCCCTCTTCAACTGTCGGCGGCCTCTGTCATCCAACAGAGTAGGTCAGCCTGTACTCTTTTGTGCTGTACGTGTCGCTTCACGTTTCCACTTTACTATGACGTTGGAAACAGTCGACCTAGGGATCCTTAGGAGCGTGGAAAACTAGCGTACAGACGTTTGACACAAGTGACGCCCAATCACCTGACCACGTTCGAAGCCCGTGAGTTCCACAGAGCGCCCCATTTTGCTCTCTCACAATGTCTAATGACTACTGAGGTCGCTGATATGGAGTACCTGGCAGTAGGTGGCAGCACAATGCACCTAATATAAGAAACGTATGTTTTAGAGGTTGTCCGGATACTTTTGATCACATAGTGTAGGTGTCTGGAGGCATATGGACAGTCGTTTCTCCCTCGCTCTATCTGCGAGTGGAACACGGATGGCAATGACCACCAGTGGTAGGATACCCTCCGCCAACGCCGTACCGTAACTTGCGGAGTATCTGTGTACATGTACACGAAAAGTATTGGGTTTGCCGATTCAAATGGCTCCAAGCACTATGGGACTTAACATCTGAGGTCATCAGTCCCCTAGACTTAGAACTACTTAAACCTAACTAACCTAAGGGCATCACACACATCCATGCCCAAGGCAGGATTCGAACCTGCGACCGTAGCAGCAGCGCGGTTGTGGACTGAAGCACCTAGAACCGCTCGGCCACAGCGGCCGGTGGATTTGC
This sequence comes from Schistocerca serialis cubense, assembly GCF_023864345.2. Classification (NCBI taxonomy): domain Eukaryota; kingdom Metazoa; phylum Arthropoda; class Insecta; order Orthoptera; family Acrididae; genus Schistocerca; species Schistocerca serialis. Next base: position 153,628,654 of record NC_064640.1, read on the forward strand.
CGATTGGTATCTACCCAATGCAGCGCTGAATATGTTGGACAAGTGTGAAAATCTTTAACAGCAGGTTGCGGGAACACCTCACGAATAGAGGACCGATAAAACAATACTCGTCATTTGCAGAACATCTAACGATTCTGATCATTGTCCGCCTACTATCGATAACACGCAAATTGGCATATTTCCGATATGGGATGGAAACTCCATTTACTTGATGGATTTCAGATTGCTAAATGTACGTTTTTCGGTATTGATAGCCTCTTCAGTGATCATCAGATCAGCAAAAATTCATTTTTTAAAAATATAATGATGTCCCTTTTTAAAGAAGTTTAGTCTGTTTAGTGTGAAGTTCGCTGGATCTCTTTTGTTACTTGTTTGACACCCTTATCTTGAAGACATAATTTAATCCTTTTTGTTTTCTGTTTATGATGACTTTCTCGTAAAGTACGTATAATTACATTATCGGTTATATACTAGTTAACTCTTATTTTTAAGGCTGTCATTTTAGAAACTAAGTACATTTTGATTTATATGTCTATTTCATCTTCTGTGTATGAATATGGTCCTGCGCAATGGGGAACGCATAGACTAGCCATCGCCATCTGTCTGATTCTACTGCACTACTTGCGCTTCAGGTCCTGTTACCATACTCTCCCACTTTCTGTGTTTGTCAACTGGACTGCTCATACATATTATGCTCCCGCTCCATGAAGCTCTGCTGTGCATCAGTTCATAACTTGTGGGCTGTCCTTTACGCACGGCAACGAGTAAGGTAATTAAAGGATTTTATGGAATTTATTTTTATTTTCACTGTCTACTTAGCCGTCACTTTGAAATCTAATTAGTTCCAGTTTATCAAACCCTAAAATGTTTTCGCTGCAATTTTTCGACGTTCCGGTTCTTTTCAGGAAAGTACTTCACAGGTTTTGGAGATTTCCAATGTTTTGGTACACTAATTGCGTTTTGCCGATGTACGGTATTCACTTCGTGTAATCATATTTATTGACGACGTTCGCCGTGACCATGTTCTGTAAGATTGTATAAAAAATCTTTTCCCATAGAGTACGTTCTTGCACAACATGGCATCAGGACGTTTCCTTATACCAATTTTTGTAATTTTTTGGACTGTAGATCATTTGAAGATGACTGTCACGGCCAAAAGCGTCATTGAAATTTGACAAAAAAACTGTGTTTTTGTATCAAGGATACGGAAGGGTCGAAATGTCACCGACTGAGTTATAAGTCAGGTGACTCACAATGAGTAGCCCATGTAGCCCATGTAGCTCTCCTGTCAACCTATTCTGTTGTTACCTCCTCTCTGCTGACAACAAAACACTCCCTACCTAATTTTACATGGACGGGACTGCCTCTTGCGGATCCAGTGGTGAAATCAGCACTAGCAGGGATGTCCAGATACATAAGCTCCGATAGTACACTGATTACTAAACGTCGATCGCGATCTGGTAGTGTATCCGGAGGTAGGATGTGAAAACAGACCGCTTAAGACCGATACCGTTATTTTAGTTCCGAATAACAGGTATTTGTTTCATTTTAGTTATATCAGGAGTCTTATTTGTCAATAACTGGGTAAGAAATCGGTATATCAATTTGCAACTGCAAAAATTTGTGGGCTTTAAATAGAAAAATAACCACTCCTCCCCTCATGAACCACGAACCCTGCTGTTGGTGAGGTGGTTTGCGTGCCTCAGCGATAGAGCTAGCGGTACCATAGGTGGAATCAGAGCAGAGGTGCAACCACAACGGAGGTGTATCTGTTCAGACGCCAGGCAAGCGTGTGGTACCTGAAGAGGGGCAGTAGCCTCTTCAGTAGTTGCAGGGGCAACAGTCAGGATGATTGACTGATCTTGCCTTGTAGCATCAACCAAAACAGCCTTGCTGTGCTTGTGGTGCGACCAGCTGAAAGTAAAGGGGAAACTACAGCCATAATTTTTCTCGAGCTCTTGCAGTTCGGCTGTATGGTTAATTGAAGACTGTATCCTCTTGGGTAAAATATTTCGGAGGTAAAATAGTCCCCCGTTCGGATCTATGGACAGGGAATACTCAAGAGGATGTCATCATCATCAGAAACGAAACTGGCGTTCTACCGATGGGAGCGTGGAATGTTAGATCACTTAATCGGGCGGGTAGGTTATAAATTTCACAAGAGAAATGGATAGGTTGAAATTACATACAGTCGGAATTAGTGAACTCTGGTGGCAGAATGAACAAGAATTTCGGTCAGAGGAGTAAAAGGTTTTAAATACAAAATCAAACAGGGGTAATGCAGGAGTAGGCGTAATGATAAATAAGAGAATAGGAATGCGGGTAAGCTACTACGAACAGTATACTGAACGCATAAGGAGCTATTCAGATGGTTAAGGAATACGGAAATTTGTGATGGGGGACTGGAATTCGACAATAGGGAAACGAAGAGAAGGAAAAATAAATAAAAATGAAATGAGGGAAATGAATGAAAGGGGAAACCGCCTGGTAGAATTTGTCACAGAGCGTAATTTAATCCTCGCTAATACTTGGTTTAAGAACCATGAAAATAATTTCTATACGTGGAAGAGATCTGGAGACACCGAAAGGTTCCTGTCTGAGTAAAGAATGGTAACACAGAGATTTCTGAAGCAGATTTTAAATTGTAAGACATTTCCAGGCGCAGGTGTGTGCAGACTATGGCCACAATGTATTGGTTATGAACTCTAGACTAAAAAATCTAGGTAGCAAAAAAAAAAAAAAAAAAAGGTAGTAAATCAAGAATTTGGGAACTAGATAAGTTCAAGAAGATAATGCTACAGTGAAGTTGGACCTCAATGATTTTCAAGATGATGTATTTTCAGAACAGCTTTTCTCAAGCTCTAAAAATATTTGGACCCTTGTCCATAAATCAAAATCCTCAATTTCGGACATGCTCCCCCTACACCAAAAAAACTTTTTGATCACAACAGTGCCACCCTTCTCATTACATTTAATAAGTGTGGTTAGAAACATTTGTTTTATGTACAATTCAGTTTTATTTTATTTCTTATATACAGTTCAGTTGAGGTTTACTTCATATTTATTAGAAACTTTTTATGGGCAATAGACAAGTGTAAGATATTTTTAAGCACATCTCATTTCTGCCCTAGGTTCTTTTGGGAACTCACTGAGATTTAAAAATGGTACGGTAGCACAGGAGCTTCATACATTAAGCGACAAGTGAAACAGGATATTCATATGTATCTACATAAACGTACGTACTCAACAAGACACCGTATGCTGCCTGACGGACAGAACAGTTACTCCCTTTCCTGTCCCATTACAAAGAGAGCGATGGAGAAACGACTCTGTAAATGCCTCTGTAGATGCCCTAATTTCTCCTATTTTCGTGGACCTTACACTAAATGTACTTTAGCGTCTGCAGAATTACTCAGCAGTCACTTTCAAATAAAGCACACTGTCTTCAGGCCACAAGTGGCTCATCGGGACCATCCGACCGCCGTGTCATCCTTATTTGAGGATGCGGATAGGAGGGGCGTGTGGTCGTTATGATGGTTTTCTTTGACCGGAGCCTCTACTGTTCGGTCGAGTAGCTCCTCAACTGGCATCACGAGGCTCAGTGCACCCCGAAAAATGGCAACAGCGCATGGCAGCTGATGGTCACCTATCCAAGTGCCAGCCACGCCCGACAGCGCTTAACTTCGGTGATCTCACGGGAACCGGTGTACCCACAGTGGCAAGGCCGTTGCCACTTTCAAATACCGAATACCTAAATTTTCTCTATATCGCCCCACAAAAATAATATCGTCTTCCCTCCAGCAATTCACATTTGAGTTCACGAAACACCTTTGTAACACTCGCATGTTGATCGGACTACCGGTAACAGTTCCGTCAGGCCGCCTATGAATTTCTTCGATGTGTTCCTTTAATCTGACCTGGTGGGAAACCCAGTCACTAAATCAGCACTCAAGAGTAGGTCGCGCTAGTGTTCTATACGCGGTCTGTTTTACAAATGAACCATACTTTCCTAGTATTCTCCCAATAAACCGAAGTACAGTATTCGCCCCCCTACTACAATCCTTACGTTCTAGTTCCATTTGATGTCGGTTTGTAATGTTACTCCTAGATATTTCATCGATGTGACTGTATCAAGTAGCAGACTACTAAAACTATTATCAAACATTACGGGACTGTTATTCGTACTCGCGTGCATTAACTTGCATTTTGCTACATTTTAAGCAAGCTGCCATACATCACTCCAACTATATGTTTCATGTAACTCATCTTGAATCTTCCTACAGTCACTCACTGACGACACCCTCCCACACACCACAAAAACCATTGCGATTATTACACTTCTCCTGCGCGGAAAGGATCTCGAAGTTAACGATATATGTGTATGTTACACGTATCTTCATCAATCTCTGTATATAAAAGGCAGTTTCACGACTGCTCCTCTAAGGATAGTAACTTGAAATTTGGAGAGGGTGATGATCTTAAGAATGGATTTTTTGAATTTGGTTTCTCTGTCTGAACTAAAGATATACATGCTTTAGCATTTTTGCAAATTTGGATCCTATGAAGGAGAAATAGAGGGTGAAATTTTTTAAAAAATAAATCATTATTAAAGGACTACTAAAGTATTTTTAAACCTACATATATAAAATGGGTATTTGACTTCTCAGTTCCAAATTAAAAAAATGTGTTGGTGCTTTTGGAAATTAAACCTCTAAGGTGATGATACAAGAGATGAAATGTTTTATTAAATATATCATTACTAACGCATTTTGAAAGCGAAATCTTTGAAACTTTGCATTTGGCTCCTCGGTTAGAAATAAAAGAATACGCGTGTCGCTGTGTTTGGGAATTCAACTCCTCATGGGATGAAATAGGGGGTGACAATTTTTAAGATAGTATTTCGTTATATTAAAAAAATTTAAACCTAAATCTATGAAAAATGATGTTTCACTTCACTGTTAAATATAAAGAAATATATGTTAAAGGAAGAAAGTTCTTATAAATAAAATCACTAAAAGAACGTAAAAGGCATGATTAGCGCAAACCTATGGACTCCAGCTACCAGGATCGCTTTTTGATCGAAGTACATTCGGCAAAAACCGTGCTTCTGTGGCCTTAATTAGCATGAACCGTTTGGAAGGAGTTGCAACTTGTGAACATCATAAAACTTTTGTTAATGAAAAAATCTGTGTAGACCATAAATACTACGCGAGTGAAGCAGCGGGCACTAAGCTAGTATACTTATAAATGTTTAGTTCCAGCATTATTATGAAGAATATATCACGTACTAGTATTCAGTGTAAGTAATGGGCTGCATGCAGATAATCACGTGCAAACATTACACAATAAGAGTATCAAATTTCCGTGAAGTCAGACCAATCGAGACTCGACAAAGCTGCTGACGAAGTATCCCACTGCTTTCATTGCCTGCAGCTGCCTTAGTTAACTTTCAGCAATCACTTGTAGACGTTCCTGACTGCCTTTGAGTATGACGACATTTTTCTCAAAATTTTAATCGTTCAAGTTCATTTGAACACAGCGCTGATTTACGCCAAATTTAGCTCGTTCACATATTTCTGAACATACGATATTTTCTGACATGGTCCTGTTCCAGACGAGCGATCTATGAAAATATTAAACGGTAAAGGATTTTATAAGTTCTCCAGACAAAAGTTTGACAACGCAATGCCCAAGCACAGATGAATCGTTAAACGGAGGGATCAAGCCAGGCGTTCACCAGCGTGAGCACAGCCTCTACGTGAGCATAAGTAAGTAGCGTTCAGAGAGAGGGCACTTTAGTTGAAGTTTCCGTAATTTGATCGTAAGTCATTCGGATGCTTTTGAATATGACGCCAGAACGCCTTACAGCACAAGTGGGTTGGTTGCACTACCTTAGATTTTTCTTTCAATCTCCCACTAGCACAACTGGTTTAGTTCCGTAATTTTGCGCTTTTGAATTTACCACCACCGCTGTCTTGAATTGTTAAATTTCCGACCACTGCTACCTCGGATTCAGACATCTGGGATTCTGACGTCATCAGTAAATTTTCAAAACTATCCTCACCAGATCTTGCAGCCGTGATCTGTAGCTCCGAACCCGTGGCTGAGGAGTGTGCTGGATATTACATTGCCTCACTACTGTTCTGGACACCTGTTAGTTAACATTAATATGAGGTGCCTCCACCCTTCACCTTCATAATGGCTTGACTCTGCTGGGGATACTTTCAGTGAGGTATCTGAACGTATCTGTAGGAATGTTAGCCCACTCTCACTCAACAGCCGAAACCAAAGAAGGTAATGACGTTGTACGCTGCGGTTTGGAGAGAACTCGACTTTTTAACTTATCTCAAAAGTGTTCCATTCGGTTTAGGAATTTTAGGTAAGCGAGCTCATTTCAGGAATGTAACTGTCCGCTGCGCGGAGTGGCCGCGCGGTTGAGGGCGTCATGCACTGACTGCGCGGCCCCTCCCGTCGGAGGTTCGAGTCCTACCTCGGGCATCGGTGTGATCGTTGTTCTTAGCATAAGTTAGTTTAAGTAGCGTATAATTCTAGGAACCGATGACCTCAGCAGTTTGGTCCCTTAGAAATTCACGCACACACAATGTAACTCTCCGCAAACCAAAGCCTTAGAGATACTGCTTTATGATGGGGTGCTGTGTCTTGTTGATAGTCATTGTCTCCAAACTGTTCAGCAGTATGTAGTGCTGTAAAATGTATTCATATTCTTCCGCATGAAGCGTTTTCCTAAACGCAAAAATGTTATCACGGCCAAACTGTGAAACACATCCCCCTACCACAACACCGCCTCCTATGAACTTTACTGTAGGCACTTCACACATTAGAAGTTATCGTTCTCACGGCTGAGTGATTCATCACTCCAAATGGCTAGTCTTCCAGTATCCACTGTACGGTGGCATCGCGCTCTACAGCAAACTAAGTGTCGTTTATCATCGAATACAGAAAAGTGAGACGTATGAGGAGCTACCGGACCACTGCACTTCATTGTTTGTAACCTCCTTTGCACAGTCATTGTGCTACCTGGATTTCAAATAGAACTTTACCACTCAGGAGTGAGTCTTTCCTCTGATTTCATGTGATTTTTTACAACCACGCTCCGCAGTACTCGACGTTCACTATCCGTCTAAACACGAAGTCTGCTTGGTTTTGGTGCAGCTGTGGCTGCTCCTTCGCATTTCAACTTCACTGTCACGTTACCAACAGCCGACTTGGACAGCTTTAAAAGGTTTGAAATGTTCCTGATGGATTTGTCACTCAGGTAACGTCGTCCAACGACTAGTCCACCTTCGAAGTCACTGAGGTCGCCTGAAATTGACCGATTCTGCTGTTGCTGTTTCAGTAGTGGCAACCCAGGGCTCCTATCCCCATTTTATATTGGCAGGTCTTCCTTTACAGACAGCTAGTGCTCAGCTGAGCATAATAGCGGTGTCCGGATACTTTCGATCAGATAGTTTACCTTCACGTGTAAGGTACTCTATGTAACTGAAGATGTCTTACTAGAAATCGATGGGAAAATACTAGGTAGTTGAATGCAGCTACTCAGAGTGGTCCAGTGTGATCTCAAACGTATGGCAGCGAAATTTGGTAATTTTTCTAATGAGTGAGGTAGAACCTATTTACGCCGGAAAGAATTACTTCAAATTTGGGCTACCATGTACATATCTGGCGCTGTGAAACCAAGAAAGTGTTCAGAAATGTTTCCTTACGTAATGGATTATGAATGGGACGTGGGCAGAAAAGGTGAAACAAGTGCGAAAGGCATAATGTTAGTTTTATTATTAACAGCCTTTTACACAATTTATTCCGTATGAGCACCGGAGACGTCGACGAGGTGATGTGCAGCGCCAGATTCGCACCTGGTGGCCAAAACTGCAATTAATTATTTTTCATTGTAAATCGGTTTTGCATTAGCATATTTACCAAGTTTCGGTTCCATACGGTAGTTACAGCCCACAGTGGACCTCCGTGAGTGGACACACATTAATTACATTCCCCAGTAGTTAAATGGCAAACGGCCTTGCCACAGTAGTTAGACAGGTTTCTGTCAGATTGTCGAAGTTAAGCCCTTTCTGGCTTGGCTGCCATTTGGATGGGTGACTGTATGGATCTGTCGAGCGCTGTTGGCAGTCGGGGTTCACTCAGCTCAGTCAGGCGAACTGAGAAGCAACTTGATTGAGAAGTAGCGGTTCCGATTACCAAAACCGACAACGGCTGGGAGAAAGGTGTGCTGACCACATCCCCCTCTATATCCGAATCCAGTGACGCCTCTGGGCCGACGATGACACGGCGGTCGGTGGGTTCCGTAGGGCCTTCCGAGGCCTGTTGGGGCGGAGTCCAGAAGTTACAGGAATGCCAGTAAGAAGCTTTTACTGAGGAAGCTGTATATCTCTTTCGACAAGAATATACGGTGCTTATATGTCCGAAGGAACATTGCATCGTATTTCTGAACAACACAGGCACTGAAATAGTCTGTCATAAATATACGATCCACTGCAGAGTTTATTGTACAGACGATTTCATTGCATCATAATATATCCTCTCTGACTGTCAACTTCTGCAGACAGTTTGCAGATTCTAATTAAAATAATGTGACATAACTGAAGAGCTGCCTTTTGTGAAGCGTTCAGAAAATATACGATTTCCGAAGGTAATATAAAGTTATTTTAAATATCTGGTAGAGGAATATTTTGAATGCTGAGAATATGAAACTGGCGGACACAGTGTACTGTAATCAGATAAAACCACTGAATATATAACAAAACAGAACAGTGCGAATGGAAGCAGTAGGCATGCGCAATATCACAATCACGAAGCTAGCTTTCGTGTAAACAAATTCATAGCAGCCACAGTCAGCCGCGGTGGCCGAGCGGTTCTAGGTGCTTAGTCCTGAACCGCGGGACTGCTACGGTAGCAGGTTCGAATCCTCCGTCGGGCATGGATGTGTGTGATGTCCTTAGGTTAGTTAGGTTTAAGTGGTTCTAAGTTCTAGGGGACTGATGACCACAGATGTTAAGTCCCATAGTGCTCAGAGCCATTTGAACCCTATCAGCTACAACGTGTCCGAAGACCCTAGCGTCTGAGTTACACATATAGCAGAGGTTCCTAAACTGATATTTTTCAGATTAAGAGTTAGTTTTCGGAAAGAAGTATTTACTTTTTTATTGGCACAAAGAACTTACACCTTATAGAAACCGCTCAAGCTCATAGAACGATACAAACAGTGAGGAATTAGGCACTAAAGTACAGCGCTATGGTTTCTGAGTCCCACATCATTTGATGCTATTTTATGTGCAAGTTGTTTATGATAGGCATATAGTTGCGTTTCCATCAATACTCTCCATTTTGTATTTTTGAAAGTGTGCATTTCAATGCAAGTCGACGGGTGGTTATTAACGAATCTTCTCCCATAACATGCAATATAGTTCATTCATATTCTGTTATGAAAACTGTGCTTTCTATGGATTGATTGTCCCAGTTCCTCGTAAGTTCTTATTCATCCCGTACATTCTTCGGTACGCTACATACTCTACATCGTGCATTAAATGTATGTCAGAAAATTCCTGTAACGAGTACTCCTCCATCTTCGATAACCAGTTGAGGACTGCATTCCACTGTACACGGATCATCGTCGTCAGCAAATTGCTTTAGAAAATAATACCACCCACATGGGTCCAGCACACAGTTTTTTATCATACATGCAGTTCACAGGCACTTCTGACATATACGTCACACATTCAGGAGTGATTAATGTCTGAAGTACTAATACATATCTGCGACAATTGTTCTTATGTGGGTCTTTTTCTCAGAACTCTAATTTTGGCTTCCTACTGTCTGTAATATGCTAACCGTTAAAGTTTGCGACACTTCGTATTCACATAATACTGTTTAACTATAATATCACCCAAGATACAGCTTAGTGGCATACTCCACAAATTGTTCTTGGAAGCTTTTTAGTTTTGGAGTATAATGTATTGATCCCCGTATCATGATTTTTGTGAATGGGACCGTTAACATCCATCCAAGCGATCGATGTTTCTCAGTATGCCAACGTAGAGTAACTTCCTTCAACTCGTATCTGCCAGTTGAATAAGATGCAGTAACAGCAGACAGGAAAACGTGAGAATACGTAAACACAACACGGAAATGTGTGGTGATACCTAGGAGGTGTAGTCATAGAGATTTAATTATATCCTCGAAAAAATAGTCGTTTAAATATTTTTTTCACCTTCAGAGCTGATTCACAGTTACGGCCGACCTCCTGCGGAAATCACAAAGTAGCGAGCATGGAGGACACGGACAGGGACTGTGGAGAGGTGGCGCTAGGTGGGAATGTGGTTCGGCCGACAGTATTGGCGGTACTAATGCATCATCGATCGCAGACGAACGAATTCTAGTCAACTTTGTCGGAGAATCGGAGTCCGCACGCTTAAACTGGGCACCAACGCACTGCCCTCCCGCGCGCTGGGCCACGATTTGCAGCCATGTACTTTCCGTTTCCCGAATGCGGAGACCGTGGCCCGTTTCTCCGGCAAGGAGCACTGTATGTCGCCGTTCGCTATGATTCGTCTACGATGACGTTACAACCCCGTCCCATGGCGCCTGAGCTCTTCTACCGAGTCAGCGTATATACGGCCGAGCCACTGCAGCAACACGTCAATCAAGATGGAGCCCTGACAGTGTACACTTGCGAGTGCGTGAGTCTTGTTCGTTACGGTCACGAGTGTTGCTCAGCATTGTGTAGTCGTAGTGTCTTATTTTTCGTTGGCCTTCTAAGGCAAAGTTCTTATATCGCACGCGTCCCGTTTTACCGGGTATATATAGGCGACAGACGTTCTTGCCTATGGCTTGCAAACGCCCTGGCTACGTGAGTCGGGCCGGGGCTAAGTATGAATAGCACCAAGTACAGGAATCCGCGGCAAGGAGATTCTTCCGCCGCCCCTTCGCACGGCAATGTGACACCGGCCGTACGACGGCCGTCCCGGTAAGCTGCCGGGTGATACTGACACCACCCAACAGGCTAAGGACCGTGCGTATCGTGCCTCACTCCACAAGTCACCGATAACCACTGAGAGTGATACCAATCCACGTGAACCCTGTACACAGCGTCGCCTGAGAGACCGACATTCCTCTCCGTCCTCTGACGATTCCCAGGCCCGCCTTGTGATCCACCTCTTACCTAGTGACAGTCAAACCATGTTGCCCCCAGGCATTAACACAACCGATCTCCATGCGGACGCCCCGTCGGGTGCTTCTTCGTCTACACCATCTCGTCTACACCATCAACGGGCCTTCTGGGGATTCCGACTCAATAGCTGAGGTGGGGGCATGGCAGTGTTTCTGCATAAGTTACTCGTTCACAATCACGAGGTTCTCCTACCACTCGAACTTATAGAGGCTACGACAGTCACTGTTTCCACACGCCTTGGTACTATAACTATTGCTGCGACGTATTTGAGCCCTAACCTACCACGTCTTGAAGCTGATCTCCATACCTTGACGTCACTTGACAAACTCATTGTTGGGGCAGATCTCAACGCCACGCATCCTATTTGGCATTCTCGGATTGATAATCCCAAGGGCAGACTCCTCCTTGACCTAGAAGATCCTCTGTCACTGTTGGTGTATGGCCCCCACACTCCTACCTGTATACCAGTCTGTGCTTACTGCTAGGCGGACGTTCTGGATGTGCCCATTTTCTAGAACATTTCGGGGCAGTTGTCGCTGGAAACACTCCACGAACCGGTCTCTGACCACGATCCCATGCTCTTGCACCTTACCGACGTCACTTTGTATTTAGACGTCTGTTCTACCTTGACCATCACGGATTGGGACAAATCTTCCTCGATCCATAATAACACCCCTCAGCAACATCTCGACCTATCAACGCCTCAAAATCTGGTTAGTGCTGTTGATTATATCACCACAAAAGTCCAGAAGGTGACGAAGGCCTCTACTTCCATCGTCCCAAGGGCTTTAACCCCACTTTATGACTTGCCTCAGCTCTTGGTCAAACTCAAAATCCAAAAGAACCGCTACCGTAGGCGGTGCAAGCAGTTTTGTGATCCCCAGGATAAGCGTCGCATGAAGCGTCTCCACCGTGGATTCTGCCACTGGCTCGCCGATTGGAAAACGGAACAAGATGTATGCCTTCCTCCTCCAACATAAATCCGAATGGGCTTTTGTACGAGCCCTGCAGTGCTCCATAGTGAAGACCAACTATCCCATCTGCACTGTCGATAGCTTAACTTACGTTGCCCTCCACGTAGTAGAAATTTTGGCTGATGCGTTTAAGGCCCAAAACTAGTTACTCATCCAGAGCCTCACGTCTGATGAACGACAAGATGAACACGATATTCTAGCGGCCGTTGCCGCTCCGCTTTCAGACAAACACCACACTTATCTGCCCCTCAACTTACGTCCAAGGCGGAATCCAGCGGATCCTCCAGCGGAAACGTGGATAGTCGGCTCCAGTTTAGGATGGTATTTTAAACAAACACCTCCGATGGCTCCCACGAAAGCCACTGGTCTTATTAACCAGCATCCTGAACCGCTGCCTCATACCTGGCGTTTTTCATCCACAGTGGAAGTAGGGCAAAATGACTGCCATACCCATGCCCTCAAAGGATACCATGGTCCCTATTAACAACAGGCCGATTAGCCTTCTAAATACAATGGCCAAGGTTCTAGAATCTTTGATCCTCCACCGCGTTTCCCAGCCTCTGGCGGCGGCTGGGACCATCCGTCCAGAACAGTTTGAATTCGCTTTCCACCTGTCGGCCAAAGTCTAAGTCCTTCGGATCACCGACATGTCAGCAAGGACCTTAATTCCACCATGTCGCCGCCAGCGGTTTTCCTGGACCTGCAAAACTCATATGACAAGATCTGGCACGGCAATCTTGTGTACAAAATGCTGACACAGACGACCACCCGACATCTATATGAAGATCATGGATAATTTCCTCCACGATCGGACTTCCTTGGTTACTCAGCAAGGTCGACACTCCAGCTTACGCCACATGTCGATGGACACCCCTCAGGGCTCTGTGTTGTCTCCCATCCTTTACAACATTTATTTTAACGATATGCCAGTCCTCTTGCACTGCCAATTGGCGCAATTCGGTGATGATACGGCGCTCTATACCACCAGCCGCAACACAGGCCAGCTCATTGCTCGCCTCCAGAGACAGGTGGATCCGACATTGACCTGGTGCTGTTCCTGCAAGATTGCCCTCAATACCGCCAAAACTATGGCAGTCTACTTCACTGAACGGCGCCACATCCTCCGCCACAACATCACTATAGCAGGCGTCCAGGCCCCATGGTCCCCTGATACCTAATACCTAGGTCTCTGGATGGATAAAAAAACTGCAGAATATGTAACCCAAAAAGTACTCAAGCATTGTACCCATTGTTCACCAGCAGGTAACTGAACCTCGACACCAACCTCCAGCTGTACAGGATGGTTGTTCACCCTTCCATCACCTACGGGTCCACGGTGTGGGCTACGATTAGTGCCATCCGGATGCAGACTCTCCAGCTCCTGCAGAATAAGGTGCTTCAGTGTAGCCTGCATGCCCCTCCCCTCATGAGGGTACTTACCATCCATGGGAAACTGACATGGCCACTCTCAAGACGTCCATGCGAGAGAAAGCAAGGCGCCTCTATGCCAAAGTAGAAGCCCTACGCGACACGGTCCTTGGTTTACAAAACACTGGCACCACGACACCCTGGCACTGGCACCGACACCCAGTTCCTCTCACCATCCTTGAGGACTCCGATTCCGACCACAGTTAACGTTAGCCTTCCTACGGGCATTCATGCGGCTATAGTATTGACTTGAGAACTCTATGGGTGTCGACCATCGTATACGACCGATGTTGATACCTAATGTAGTTCATCACTATGTTACCTCTTATCTGAAACCAGAACATCCACTGTATGTGACTTCATGTCCCACTGCCACACCTTCAAAGCGCACTCCGGTGATGTCTTTGCAATAGAATTACTGTCAAATGGAACAGTTTTACCATCCACCAACACAGTAAGACCGTGAGCAACCGGTGAAGCTGTACTTCAGCCTCCCACAAGACAAAAGCGGCAACACGTCAGTAAGCACCTGAAAATGACGAGCATCTGTTTCGTTGAAATACTGTGCAGCTTCCACAACATTATCCGACGCGACTTCCGTGAACCAATGAAACATTAATTACGTCGGGAAAGTCTAAAACATACAAAATGTATCTGTAACGAAACCTGCTGTCTTGTTTGGATATTCTTTACTTCCTCTATCGATTTTATTTGGTATAAATCTCCTACTGACGAGCAATATTCAAGTACCGTTCGAGCGAGGGTTTTTTAAGCTACCTTCTTTGTTGATGGACTACATTTCGTGAGGATACTTCCAATGAATCTGTCTGGCATCTCTCTTTTTATGAGGCCATTCGACTTTGAACTGCTCCGTACGCATATTCCTAGATATTTTATAGAAGCAACTGCTTCCTATGAGTTTTAATTCTTGTCAATTAAATACGTTGTGAAAACCAACGGACCAATAACATTCCTTTGGGGTACGTCCACAATGACTTTTCCGTCTAAAGACTTCTGTCAATTGAGAATGACGTACTGTGCTCTGTTTTTTAGAAACACTTGAATCCAATCACACCGCTGGGCTGATATTTTGTTCATTAGGCGGCAGTGCGGAACTGAACCGAATGCCTTACGGAAGTCAAGGAACACATCTGTCTCGACGCCGGAGGTCTCGTGAACGAAAGAGCAAGCTGGATATCACAATATCATCGCTTTTGGAACTTATGTTGATCCCTAGAGAGGAAATTTTCAGTTTCCAGACATGTTTTAACTCAAGATTATACAATATATTCCAAAGTTTTATAATTGACCGACGTCGCAGATACACTCCTCAAGTTTTGTGCGTCTGTTCGACGACCCTTCTTTAAAACTGGAATGGCTGGCCGGGGTGGTCGAGCGGTTCTAGGCGCTACAGTCTGGAACCGCACGACCGCTACTGTCGCAGGTTCGAATTCTGGCTCGGGCATGGATGTGTGTGATGTTCTTAGGTTAGTTAGATTTAAGTAGATCTAAGTTATAGGGAACTGATAACCTCAGAAGTTAAATCCCATACTGCTCAGAGCCACTTGAAACATATTTTAAAAACAGGAATGACCTGTACCTCTTCCAGTCATCAGGAACCTTCGCTCCTCCAACGACCTACGGTGGACTACAGCTGGAATAAGGACAAGTTCCTTCGCATACTCTGAGTAAAATTGTGTTACTAACCTATCAGGTCCAGTGGCCATCCCTCGGTTGAGCGATTTCAGTTGATTAACTATCCGTGGCCACTTATCTCGATAACGGCCATTTAGTCGTTCGTACGATGATTTAAAAGAGACAGTACAGTGCGATCTTCCTCTGTGAAGTAATTTTTTATAAAGACATTTAGCATTTCGACATTTTCTGTGTCGTCCTTTGTTACTGTGCCATTCTGGTCATAGTGTCTGTGGACAGATGGTTTCGATCCATTAACTGATTTAACATAAGATCAAAACTGCTTACGATCTGTCAAGTCGGTTGATAGAATTTTAATTTCGAATTTGTTGAACGTTACACGCATGGCTCTCCTAGCGCCAGTTTTGACTCCGCTTAATTTTTATTTCTCTTTGAGGTTTTGGCAATATTTTAATTTCCTGTGAAGCCCTATTTGCTTTTCTAGTCCTTTCCAACATAGCTATCTAACCACGTCGGTTCTTTTCCATCCCTCACACCTCTTACAGCACAGCGATATGTCGACGATATTCTACGCCCCGTTTTGTAGCCCTGAGCTTGCATATCAGCAAGATAATGCCCGTTTGCACACGACGAGAATTTCTACTGCTTAGTCGCAGAGTGTAATTCGAAATTTTAGAGGGTAAATTTCGTCACACATAACTGTATCATCTGCGAAAAGTATGCGATCACCACTAAAACTATTGGTTACGTTATTAATGTACCGTTAAATTATATTCTCCTCTGGTATATACTATCTCAGTTCCTGTAGATGAAGCTACAAGCAAGATAAATTTCGTTCCATATCTCATAGGTGTCTATTAACTATGATACTGAACCAAATGTTTCCGAAGTTCTATGAACCCCATCTGTAGCCGCGGCATTTAGTAAGTCGTATAGGAAGCCCGCGTTTTCAGAGACCATGTTCAATGTTATTTTATGTATACAAAAGCTTTCATTCGTTGCTACAGTATGCGGATACAGGGTGCTTGAAAGTTCGTTACAAACTTGTAGGACTTGTAGAGATAAGTGGGTAGATGCGCTACTACCGTTTGAATACGTTGGTAACACGACCACTTTTACAAGTAAATGATTAGGAATGATCCAATATATCACTTGTTTTACAATTCCACTGACTAAGAACCAAAGTAATGGCTCGTGTACTCATCGACTGGTTCTCTCCAATTAGATGCAGTACTACCTCTTCCAATTCTGATGTGTGGTATCTCCTTGCAGCACCGCAGTCCCGCTTGCTCACGGTGAACGTACCTTTTCTCGAAGCTGTTGCGTAATTATGGCGAAAAGGATATGTGATGAAGTCGGACGTTGCGGACAACGATCTTGATAAAGGCGACAAACAGCTCTTCCATTACCGTGAGCTTCGCCATTCAGAAGGGCCGTGTTTGTATATTCTGCAAATGTGTACTCAACCCTGTGGCTCTAACACTCACAGACACGTGAATGAGGCTCGAACCAGGTAGGACTGATGTCAAATGACATCAGAAAATCCGACGTAACCACCCCCACCATGACACCCCTGTACATACCTACAAAGCAAATGGCTGTAGCACGGAAACGATACGTTATTCCTATTCAGATATTATGTACTCAATCCCCTCTACAATTCCTAGGGAATTTCCGAACACCCTGTACATACATCGTAGGCGTTTGGGACTTGAAAAGGTGTCTGGAACGATATAGTTTTATGTGAGCGTTATTTTGTTCTATTTACATAAACTTTTACAGAAGCGGTACGTAAAACCATGAAAGTTCTTTCGTCTCTTAAAAACTGCGACATTGTAGCCATAAAGTGACTTTTGGTAGTGAGAGTTTCATACGGAGAATACCTATGGATGTTTGGGAAAATAACCGAAGAGTGATGGTGACGCTAAGCTGATGTAACCGTTATAGTTTAGTGCTGTACCAAACAAAAGTAGGAATGTAAAATGCAAACAGAGGTGTAGGTTTTTCCATAGCATGCACTCGTATTTTGGTATTTTACTGCTTGATGGCTGCAAGGGAGGAAGGACGCTTCCCTTACGCCACCGCTGCCAGAGACTTAAAGCATGGAGCTAATAATTCACAACAGATGCCGCCGAATACTAATTAAAGCTGCCCCTCGCAGGCCGCTATCGACCGCCGCTGCTCTTGCCGACAAAGTTTAAACTTTCTTATGGCCAGTGTTGGTACTGCACGTATTTTTGTTTCTTTTATTCCATCGGTATGACACCGACCATGATTTCTATTATTTATTCAAAATAGACAAATCTAAGTGCTAGTTACAAAACAAAAATTATATTTTTAGCTGCTTTCGTTCTACGGTCGAGATCAACCTTGATTAGAAGTAAATGAGTTCGCACTTCCAAGCATGGAACAGGTCAGATATTTGTATGCGTCATACGTTATTCCGTGTCTTGTATGTAACAAGCAGAATGAACACAGACAGGCTTGAGGTTCTCTTGTCTGCAGATGATGATGATGTTTGTTTTGTGAGGCGCTCAACTGCGCGGTTATCACCTCCCGTACAAAGACCCAAACTTCACGCAGTCCAATCTAGCCACGTTCAGGAATGATTATGAAATAATGAAGACATCACAAACATCCAGCTCCCGGTCAGAGAAAATCCTAAACCCGGGACCCCGTGATCCAGAACCAGCAACGCTAGCCACTAGACCACGAGCTGCGAACATCATGTCGACAGAATTGCCATCCACGTACAAGTAAACGCATATAATATCAGTGTTTACAGTTTGGTTAAAAAGTAGTTCAAATGGCTCTGAGCACTATGGGACTTAACAAAATGGTTCAAATCGCTCTGAGCACTATGCGACTTAACTTATGAGGTCATCAGTCACCTAGAACTAAGAACTAATGAAACCTAACTAACCTAAGGACATCACACACATCCATGCCCGAGGCAGGATTCGAACCTGCGAACGCAGCGGTCGCTCTGTTCCAGACTGCAGCGCCTAGAACCGCACCGCCACTCCGGCCGGCTTGATGGTTTGTGAACAAAACAAAAAAAAAAAAAAAAAAAAAAAAAAAGGTTGGTCGTACGGATTAAACTGTTACATTATTGTGGCTTTCAGGAAGTAAAGTTAAACAGACAGACAGTTATATACTCCGAGAATGAGTGAAGGGAGAGCAGATAGAAGAATCCTGCACCGCCCCTCATGGTACGGTCCTAGTGGAGGTGGTTTGCCGTTGCCCTCCTCAGACCTATTATGAAGAGTTAAGTGTTCATCTGTGTCGTGTGGGTGCCTTGTACAGTGTGGTGTTGAATGTGTGCTGTTACAGATGAATGCGAGGGAGAGGATGAAAACCGGTACCGGCACATAGCCCACTCCTTTCGAAGAGCACTACGCGGTCTGCCGAGCTTTACGTTTATTTCCGACGGACGGGATCACTGTCAACGGCGTCACATGCACTCATTTCATGGGACACTTCGGAGAGATTTGGAATTTAACTCACGACATTGGCACAAAGAGTGGTGATCAGAAGCTTTACGCCACCATCTCCCCTCCTCCAACTGGCTAAATCCTGGCAATGAAAATTTCATCCACCACCATGGTTCGACTGCTACGGTCGCAGGTTCGAATCCTGCCTCTGGCATGGATGTGTGTGATGTCCTTAGGTTAGGTTAGGTTAGTGTTGTTTAACGTCCCGTCGACAACGAGGTCATTAGAGACGGAGCGCTAGCTCAGGTTAGAGAAGGATGGGGAAGGAAATCGGCCGTGCCCTTTGAAAGGAACCATCCCGGCATTTGCCTGAAGCGATTTAGGGAAATCACGGAAAACCTAAATCAGGATGGCTGGAGACGGGATTGAACCATCGTCCTCCCGAATGCGAGTCCAGTGTCTAACCACTGCGCCACCTCGCTCGGTGCCCTTATGTTAGTTAGGTTTAAGTAGTTATAAGTCTAGTATACTGATAACCTCAGATGTTAAGTCCCATAGTGCTTAGAGCCATTTGAACCATTTTGAACCAGGATTCGAACGGGCTTATCTCCTAGTCGAGCGCCATCACATCAGCGTACGTTAGCCACCACGGCTATGGAGGGGCTTCAAAAGGTAAAACCGGCATGAAAACTACACAAAGCCTCCGAATCTTATAGTCAATAGTCGTACGGTGCATCAGTAAGACTGGTGCTCGCGAGAAAAGATACGGATCGAATATAGGCACCATCGTCTGGGCTGCTAGTAAGGCCATAATGAAAAGAGTTCTCAGCTTATTTTTCAGCTCCTCTGTAGACATCGTTGGCACATATGTCCTTTTTTTACAGGGATCCGTAATGAGCAAACAGCAGAAGAACGACCATTACACAATTATATTTTGGTATGGATTTAAGTGAAGCCGTCCTCAAACGGGATGTGAACGCAAACGTGGATGTGAACACAGACGTAGTTTCCTATGTGAAAGCTCAGAAACGACCACGAGAGGAGTGCTTGCCAACGAGAGTTTCGACCAGAGCGTCCCACCTACAGTATTTCTCGTATACACAGAAACTTTGCCTCACACACGGGAAACGGCATGGTTAAATTCATTATTTATTCTAAGATCTTTTCAGCGAAAATTCCAAAGAACATTGTGAGGGCGTCGACAGACTCGTAAGTGTTTGATACGTTGAAAAGGAAGTCTTAAGACTGGAATGAGATTTTCGCTCTGCAGCGCTGCGTGCCCTGATGTCAAACTTCCTGACAGATTAAAACTGTGTGTCGGACCGACACTCTAACTCGGGAACTTTGCCTTACGCGGTCCATTGCTCTACCATATCAGCCACCCAAGCACGACACACAACACGCCCTCATAGCTTCAATTCTGCCAGTACCTCGTCTCCTACCTTCCAAACTTCACAAAAGCTCTTCTGTGAACCTAGCAGAACCAGCACTCTTGGAAGAAAGGATATTGCGGAGACATGTTTTAGCCACAGCCTGGGGGATGTTTCCAGAATGAGATTTTCACTCTGCAGCGGAGTGTGCGCTGATATGAAACTTTCTGGCAGATTAAAACTGTGTCCCGGACCGGCACATGGTTTTAATCTTCCAGGAAGTTTCAGTCTTAAGGCTCTTGCAATTTCCCCCAGTCAAAACATCACTGTGACATTTTTGAATATGCAAAACATGTTTCGAACATTTATGAGGAGCTGTGCCCGATCAAGACCTTGACACAAATCCAGAATGTGAGAATGCAGAACGCCACAAAATGTACTGTGTGTAACTGCAGTTGCCATTAAAACTGTATTTCTAAATTCTATGCTTGTATGTCCCCAAGATCACCTAAAACAAGTTCCATTTCTACACGATAAGTGCAGATGCACTTATTGTATAAATATGGAGTAAGCACTCCGTCTTCAGGCCACAAGTGGCCCATCGGGACCATCCGACCGCCGTGTCATCCTCAAGTTGATGATTCGGATAGGAGGGGCGTGTGGTCAGCACACCGCTCTCCCGGTCGTTATGATGGTTTTCTTTGACCGGAGCCGCTACTATTCGGTCGAGTAGCTCCTCAATTGGCATCACGAGGCTGAGTGCACCCCGAAAAATGGCAACAGCGCATGGCGGCTGGATGGGCACCCATCCAAGTGCTGGCCGCGCCCGACAGCGCTTAACTTCGGTGATCTCACGGCAACCGGTGTATCCACTGTGGGAAGGCCGTTGCCATAATTATGGAGTAAACAATCAGATAAACAGAACACGATACCTCTCCAGATCACGTGGCGTTGTGGTGCATATCTGTGGAAATATGCTGTTCCTCCTTTCGTGTATTTCACTTTGCATGCGAAACACAACAATAATTCACCATTGCTGTTAATAATAAATAATTATGTACCAATAGGAATAATACATGCAATACTCAAATTTCAGTTATATGCAAAACGTAAATAAAAGAGGTTAAACCAAATTCAGGTGATAATTCTTGTTCTATTCTGTGAGATGTAACGTGAAAACCGGGAATCTTTCTTCTTTCATGAAGCGTTAGAAATACCTGTAGGGTCACTAAAATAAATTGGGACGCTGCAACATTGTTTCATCCTCGTGAAACAAGACACATCTACACAAGTAAGAAAGCTATGAAGTAGCAAGTTGCTAAAAAAGTATGCCAGAGCTACTGAGGGATACAACACTCCTAATTATTGCACAGGTATGGACAGCAAAGGCATAGACTGCATATAGGCGTAAGCGAACCGTTACAATAATTTGAAGATGATAACGTGCTGAGGTAGTTCCAATTATTTACATTTATTCTCTTGCTACTTCCTATTCTGTCCGTTCTTTCATCATAAGATATCATCCAGTGAATGCCTTTGATGTGTGTTCCATATGTGTTAATCTCTGTGAAACCCGAATGTGTGAATGGATGTGGGGGTACATTGTTACCTGCTTGCTTCAAACACTCGGTCCCACAGATTTCTCCAGTATAGAATGTTTTACCTAAAAGAAAAATAAGCTAGCTATACAGATTATAATAGGAAAATTTGAATGTGAGGTGGGATATCGATACCAGGGAGCATGGAATCAAATATGGTTGTATGTGATTAACATAAATTCAACAGAAAACTACAATATATTTTTACAAATAGCTGTAATACTTTGAGACATCCGATATACGAGCTAAAGAGAGAAATGATACTTTCTCTGAGCTGCTGCTCTGATCATCAGGGAACCTAATTCCTCTGTAAGTACAGCATGCAGTGAAGAAGCCGCTAGCTGAAGCGAAAAGGAATCCAGTTAAGAAAGTTAAAGGAGCTTAATGCATAATTCCCAACTCTTCATTAATGCTGAAAGGACCTCTTTCAACTCTAGCAGTAGCACGACCTGACGATGAATGTTTCACCAACATATTGTCTTAGTTTGAAGAGAGTCCATTCTTCAACATAGGCCACGAAGTATAACACCGATAATGTTCTGGGCAGAAGTTATTCCAATCATTATCACACCGGTATGCCGTAATGTAGTTTTGATCATCAGAAAAATTTGGCTTACAGAAAAACATAAAAGGGCACAGTATTTCTATGGTATTTTTCCTAAAAGCTTTTTTTTCACTTACATTGTACCAGGGTGGATTTAGAAAAGGTGATATTGCTGGAATGTAGATTAGAGAAATCAGTGAAGCAAGCTTTTCAGCGTTCAATAAAGGATAAATTAATTCAGTAACACGCTCAGCAAAAAGTGGAATACTTTTAACAAAACGTCAGCACAAGCTACAATTATCAAGGTGAATTTGCAATCAATCTTTAGCACTATACTAGGCACTGCCGTATTGAAGGTGCAATGCCATTTCATTCGGACGATCCTTGTACCGACCTGACCACCCTGTCAGAGGGAACCTATAATTGTAAATGGCACCGTGTTAAATTTCAAGTATATATACCAGTACCAAAGATGAAGACATCTTTGTCATAGATATACTCCTTTGGTCCGTCCGGGATATGGACCATAGACGTCTGACGCGTCTTCTTTTTGTTTGTTCATCTCTTTGTTACCTTTTAATTTATTATTTATGTATTTTCATAGTTACTTTTATTTTTTTTCCATTAACCCCCGCCCATACCATCCATATCTGGCTCATAATTCTTTTCTTTATCGTACCTTGCGTCTATTTACATCATCTCGATTTAAGGTACTGAAAGATTTTCTAAAAGAAAATATAAAATATCTAAATACGCGCATATCTATCTTTTTACCTCGTTGCTAAGAAACAAAAGTAAAACTGGGAAAAATTAACAAAACTAAGTATACAAAACACATGTTATAGCATACAAAAATCAGTCTTCACTTCTAGCAGCACTCCATTTTTTCTTTGAATTTAGGATGAGTACTTCTTTTGATTATTTCACACTTATCCACCGACTCACTCAGTTATTAACATAGTATAATAAAGTTGCCTTTTTCTTATTTCTTCTATACGTCTCGAATGACCTCAGCGTCAACGGGACCTTGAACACTATTTGTCCTCCTTTTTTTCTTCTGAAACATGACACTCATGTCTTGACTCATTAAGCAACCTGCTGTATGGTACTTCGGGGTGCTGGATGCAATGCTTACGAAGACAGTTAATTATGTTATGCTTCATTGTCGCTCGAATAATCGTTAAAGCTTTTAGTACGGTGCAGTCTGTGGAAGTTACAGGACGTAATTCTGCACACATAAGACAAGGTTTCGGGAGAATGTCGATGGGAAGCCCGTGTCGCACTACAGTATGACAGAAAGGTTTAGGTAGCGGGTCACCTTATCAATCAATCCTGTTTGCTCCACTACAGAACGTTATGACAGAAGACCAAGAAGTTACGCGGTGAAGGCAGCTGAGGTCGACAGTTGCGGCAAACGTGCAGCCATTCCCACATATTCGATGATCGTAAAAAAAAAAAAAAAACAGAGTGGAAACGCAGCCATATGCCGTGTATTACCACTCAAAGCACTAAAACCGGGGTGACGTGGACTGACATTTGGGAACAGTCCTCAGTCGCAGCAACGATACTACCTCAGCACAAGGGAATCGTCTCCTGTAACCAGGAAGCTGACAGACAATGCGACCATGATACCCTCTGCTGCTTCCAAGGAACCGGTAGCGTATGCCTACGACTGAGGAGTGATGGATTGAATGGTAGAATGTGGCAGACAAGAGCTGATGTTATTGCAATAGTTGGAGCCGTTGTTAGATTTTGTAGTAGGTATACTGAAACCTCCCCTTAGAAAAATTATGAATGACAGTGCTGATAAACCTCTTACGTTATTTGATTTTCAAAAAGCTGAGGCAGAACTGAACGTACTCGGACATTTCAGTCTTTACTTATTCCGATCAACACTAAACTGACACACAATATTTTTAGCGCAGTGCAATCTGACTTTCAATAATCCCTACAAAATAATGGCCCTGACTAACAGTAACCTATACCTTTCATGAATTACTTACCTCGCAAAAATCTTCATTACTCGAACTACTGCAATACAGCGAGCGCCAATACTGCCAGCTAAATGAAGGATTCTAACTACTGAAGGCACTAACTACTGATGGGCATAGTTAGCAAATGAATGATTTTGATAGAGAACAAACAATGTATTTACCTAAATAATATTCAAAAGTCATCATATTTGTAATACTGTATATCATGAACTGATATATATATATATATATATATATATATATATATATATATATCAGTTCATGATATACATTATTACAAATTTAATCTTTCTGATGGACACACGTCCAGATCGTCCGCTCTCAAAATTCTGCCATCTCTCTCCCCACATTCACGAATGCTGGCGGCTCACCTCCAACTGCGCAAAGCTACGAGCTGTTCACATCCAACTGCCCAACACTACAATAGCGAATACTCCAACAATGCCAACCAGTCACAGACTGCACACAGCACAGCCAGTGATATTCATTCAGAGCGCTACGTGACGTTACCAACATAAAAACCTAAACAGCCTTCTTACAATACTACTTATTAATAATAGGATTAGATATGATGATAAGTATATTGTGTTGGATGTAAATATTTATATTGTACAATTAGTTGCTGAGGTATGGTAAAAAAAATATCGTCGACAGTAATAGATGTGTAAGAATGAAAGCAGCCTGTGTTCAAGTGATAGGTAACAGGCAGTAATCTAATTAATAAACTATTTAAGTGTAAACGGAAATATCAGCGAAGCAAAACCTTAAACCTCCCAGGCCAATATGAAATTATTCGCTGTTTCTTAACATTGCACCAATTTTTGTGACCTATATCAAAGTGAGCGTCCACAGTCCACAGACGGCGTCATTCGTTGTCCACTCACATAGAAAGCAGAGGGTGTCGAGGGTGAAGCTATATTTGATATGCTAGTGCTTTTAGCCTGACCGGTGTAACAGGGGAGAGGAGAAAAATACGTTGCGGCAGTTGGTCATTTGTCCCAACGCGCTCGCGGCGAGCAACAGGCGGCCATATGAAGCTGCCTCAGCCGGTGCTATGCCACAGCAACCACCTTCATCTCGCACCGCAGCCACTGCTACTGCAAAGACTCACTGAATGACAATGCTTGCTTCTCGTCGGAATTACTGCATACATTGGTCGTGGTTGTATACGCCTGCAATGAACAGCTGCTTTGCTGTTGTACATTGAGGTGACAAGGATAGGGATATGCACATACAATGGTGGCGGTAGTTTCGCAAAGTAAAAAGGGGCAGTGCATTGGAGGAGCTATTATTGGTACTCAGGTGATTCGTCTGGAAGGTTTCCGAAGTGATTATGGCCACACGACGGGAATTCACAGACTCTGAACGCGAAATGGTAGTTGGAGCTAAACGCATGGACATTCCAATTCGGAAATTGATGAGGAATTTAGTATTCCGAGATCCACGTTGCCAAGAGTGAGCAGAGAATACTACATTTCAGGCATTACCCCTCTCCGTGGCAACGTAGAAGCTGACAGGCTTCACTTAACGACCGAGAGCAGTGACGTTTGCGTGAAATAACAGCAGAAATAAACGTGGGACGTACGACGAACGTATCCTTTAGGACAGTGCGGCGAAATTTGACGTTTATGGGTAATGGCAGCAGACGGCCGACGCGACTATCTTTGCGCCACACAGACTGCATCGCCTTTCCTGGGCTCGTAACCATATCGGCTGGATATTGAACGACTGGGAAACCTTGGCCTGGTCGGACGAATCCCGATTTCAGTACGTAACAGCAGATGGTAGGTTTCGAGTGTGACGCAGACCCCAAGAAGCGATGGACCCAAGTTGTCAACAAGGCACTGTGCAAGCTGGAGGCGGCCCCATAACGGTATGGGCTGTGTTTACATGGAATGAACTGAGTCCTCTGGTCCAACTGAACCCAACATTCACTGGAAATAGTTATGTTCGCCTGCTTGGAGGCCATTTGTGGCCATGTGTGGACTCCATGACAATGCGTCATGCCCACGAGGCTACAAATTTTGATGACTGGTTTGAAGAACATTATGAACAATTGGAGCTAATTATTTGGTCACTCACATCGCCCAACACAATCCGATCGAACATTTAATCGAGAGGTCAGTTCGTGCACAAATTCCTGCACCGGCAACACTCTCGCAATTATGGACGGCTATAGAGGCAGTATGGCTCAATATTTCTGCCAGTGGACTTCCAGCGACATATTGAGTCCATGTCAGGTCAAGATGCTGCACTACGCTAGGCAAAAGGAGGCCGTACACGATATTAGGAGATATCCCATGACTTTTTTTTGCTCAGTTGATGGCACTGTCAACATAATATAACATTTTTCTAGCTATAATACGGGTATTGAACATAAATCTTTGCTGCTGAGCAGATAGTTGAATTTAAATTTGTCAACCTTAAATTCTATATCTATGGAAAGGTTGTGACGCTTTGGGGTCTTCTGTCCCTAATCTCATTACCTCCGGTTCTACTAATACCAGAATCCGTGAGGAAATTCTAGCGCAAGTCATGTGTGAAGGTGTTACTTTGAAGGCATCGGGTTCGATAAGCTAAGAGGAACAATATTTTTCTCAAATGCATTATACAGGTTTGCTTCTGTGATGCTGCTAAACGTTAATTGTCTACACCGTCTAATAGTAACAACAGAGAATTCCAATTTCTTCGCATTTAAGAACTGTATAATGGTAGTATAACAGAAATAAAGCATCAAATAGCAACTCAAGGGCTGCATACCCATGAAAGAATAGATACAACGAAAACAGACGGGAAAGACTGTATGAAAAAGTAACATCAAAATTACACTAACGAAGTATAAATATCTCCACATATTTCGATCAAATGTGATACCTGCAAGCTATGCCATTAAACCTCGAGCAAAACTAACGTTCCACGTCCGAACAAGACATATAGACAGGGGCAGAAACTGAGCGAGGGTGAGCATAGGAGTTTCTAACAGCGACAGTAGAACAGTGGGCAGATTACCTAGCAGACGGTTCTCGCTGTCTCTTGATGTCGGCGGGGAGATGTTCTGCGGTGCGTTTTTCAGTTCTTGCAATTGAAGAAATGCTTTATAGCAGTAAGATCTAAACTGAAGAGGCGATTTGCATTCTAGTGAATTGCCTTAGTGAATGTGTAAGTCCTCAGAATAAAAACCCGAGACAGCTGGAAGGCTATTATGAGTGTCATTAGCCCGCCCGGTGGCCGTGCGGTCTTAGGCACGGCTTTCCGGGCGGGAAGGAGCGCCGGTTCCTGGCACGAATCCTCCCGGCGTATTAGTGTCGAGGTCCGGTGAGCCGGCCAGTCTGTGGATGGTTTTTAGGCGGTTTTCCATCTGCCTCGGCGAATGCGGGCTGGTTCCCCTTATTCCGCCTCATCTACATTATGTCGGCGATTGCTGCGCAAACAAGTCCTCCACGTATGCGTACACCACCATTACTCTACCACGCAAACATAGGGGTTACACTCGTCTGGTGTGAGACGTTCCCTGGGTGGTCCACTGGGGGCCGAACCGCACAATAACCGTGGGTTCGGTGTGGAGCGGCGGAGGGGTCAAGTGGACTGCGATAGTCGTCGCGGGGGTGCGGACCACTGCGGCTGCGGCGGGGACGGAACCTCTCCGTCGTTTCTAGGTCCCCGGTTAACATAACATAACACGAGTGTCCTTCAGCTAGACCACATGTTGTGTGTTGACAGTAGTGTAGCATAGTACGTTCTGGGACAGTGGGCCGAAAGTTCTCGTTATGTGAAAAAGCCAGCCACTTGGCCTGGTATAATTGTAAACAAACTGACTGCTTATGCCCTCATCCTGTACTTACATAGGACTTAATAGCTGTAATTCCCAACCCACTGACAGACCATAGATGCCTCACCCTTTTTATAATGACAATAATTTATGTCTCAAAATCTCCATCAGATGTTCATCCTAGTTATCTTTATCATAATTAATATAATTTATGATCTGCCTTATCTTAATGGTTCTAATATATAAACCACTATTATAACACAGCTGTCTTTGCACACTGCTTGACAACTGCTAAGTTACAAAGACATTAAGGGACAGAAATAAGCGCAGGCAATGATGAACGACATGAAGAACGGTACATACGTAAAAGAGGTGGAGAGGAATATTTATAACTAGAAATGCTACAGACGTCATCCAATGAGAAGGCAGGATAATAGAGTTAAATGACATTCTTGTTTGACACAGGTCAGATTCCCAACATAAAGATTGATGTTGGACTGTCAGTAAGGAATACACACTCCTCGGCACTCCTGCATAATTAGCACCTGTCACTCATGCTGGCTACCTAACTTGGGATACTGTCCCACCCTCCCTCAAGACGGTTTGCTGTTCTAGCATGGTTCGGGAGCGAGGTGTTCGTTGAGAAATACGCGTGTCAAGAGCATCCTAGGCATGCCAGGGTTTAAATCCGAGGAATAAACAGGTCATTCCATACGTTAATATATTCACTTTCTAGTGTTGCCGACACTTCAGTGACCCTGTGTGGGCGGACATTGTCATCCGTAAGGCGAAAGCCTGGACCTACCGCACTCCTAAACAGTTGGACACGAACAGGAATAAGCTCCCTGCAATACCGCTGTGCTGTAACGATACTTCTCATAAAGACAAGGAGCGGTCTGACCTGTGTGCATAATGGCTGCCCACACCATAACGTCTAGGCCATACCAATGACGTTCCTGAACATACTGTCGTTAGTAACGTGTTCCCGTCTCTCCACATTAACTGGTAGCCAGAACTACTTCCCACAGCGAAGAGGGATTCGTTGGACATACCCCCAGGGGACTTGCCAATCTTTGGCGGGTTCGTGCTTGGCTACCGCAGGACCCCAGCCTTTGCAGCATATTTCCTCAACCGTGCTGCACGCCTATCCTCTTACTGTTCTTTTTCCCCTAACCTGGGAAACATGTCTGGGATGTTTCTGGGAACGTGTTCTGCATTTTCGGTAACTGACATCAGAACAGTCTCTCCAATGTTTTTCGTTCCAGTTTTCTTTCTTCATTCCCCTGCACCTCTCCATCCTCGGCTTCGGCGTTTGAGGTTCCTCTTTCCTTTCTTCCTACCTGTTCGCTCCTGAAGGTCATCTCACGTGTCTGACCCGTAATAGGTGACTGTGCAACGCGTAATTCCCAGCCCCAGGTTGACAGGTAGGGTTCGTACGTACCCTCTGGTACAGGCTAGGCTCAGGGAGGGCTGATTACCTGAACAGCTACCTTCCCAAATTGCCTATTGGTCCCACTGTCAGGTGTTCGGGAGGTATGACCTGAGGTGTGAACACTCAACGAAGATGGGTGCACCTCCTTCAGAGGGGGGTCCCCAGTTGGAAGGAACGCCCCATCGGAGACACTGGCAATCATGGGGGATTTTCTCGCAATGAGCCAATCATCGTCTTCACAGTCAACTTCTACCAAATGTAAACGGAATGAGGCTAACGATTCAAAGATCCTTCTAGCTCTAGCACGGTTGCTCCTGATTTCATGTACTGAAGACAGTCAGTTATTTGCTATGGTAAATCATTTTGTTATTCAGAAATGTGTTGATGCGGTTGATGGCCCTGTGAAGTCCCGCTCTTATTTACGAAATGGCTCTTTTTTTTTCTTTTTTTTTTTTTGGAGACTACTGCTGATTCCCAAGTACCTCAACTACTAGCAGCTTTGCACCTCCACAGCTATCTTGTTCGTGTTGAGGCCCATGGAACGCTGAATATCTCCAATGGTGTTATTTATGGTAGGCTGTTCGATGATCTGACTGAGGCAGAGATCCAAACTTACCTCTCTGACCAGGGTATCATTGCAGTCCATAAAGTGATGAACAAAGTAGATGCATCCTTACTGCTCACACGCATTTTTTCTCACTTTCTATAGAGTGGTGCTTCCGTCAAAGACCAAAGCAGGGTATGAAATTATCACAGTCTGACCATACATTCGTAACCCGATGCACTGCTTACGAGGGCAACTGTCCACCTACTTCTCCACGCTATATCAACTGCAATGGCGACCATGCCACCTTCTCCGAGATTGTAAAATGTATCTCGAAGAGTGGGCTGTCCAGGAGATCTGAACGAAGGAAAAAGTGGATTTCCCGGTCGTTCTCAAGTTGCTGGCTAGTCGGAAACCCTGCGTTCTAGCATCCAGCACTTACAGTACTGTTTTTGCTACAGTTCGCTCCACAAAGGGTATGGCCACGTAGACATGTGACCTCAACTTCAGCACTGCGATTTGTGAAATCGCACGGTGTCATGGTATCATCCCCGTCTACCGCTACAGCTGTGAAACAAGCCACCAAACTTTCGCATCACGAGGTGAAATCACTTGCTACACAACCGGAAGGCTGGAAAGGACAGAAGGAATACTCCTGCGACGACTTCCTACGTCCCTACAGCCGACTGACATCTGAGTCTTCCTCTGCCATCTGGAGAGGCTCCAATAAGCCCAAAAAAGGCTAACGGTCTTCTCCTTTGCTGACTTAGAGATCCTCTCTCACGATGACACTATGTGATACCCTCGCCCGGCCCTCCTCCGTGTCACCTGTGCACACCACGAACCATTTTTCTGTCCTGGACTCTGCAGATCGAGAGAGGGAGAATGCCGACGCCTCTGTAGACCTCATAGAGCAGGATCCTCAAGCCTCTGCGCCCTGCAGCAGTGAGCCTTTGAAGGCTGGTACTCGACAGCCACGGAGGTGACACCCCTTCACTTTTTTCCTCCTTCCCTTTCCTCCTTATGACTCTCATCTAGTGGACCGTTCGTGGCCTTCGATCCAACAAAGAAGACTTGTGGCTGCTCTTAGAATTGCAGCGTCCACTTGGTCTCTGCCTGCAGGAGAAAAAATGGCATCCTCACGACCGCTCTGTGCTCTCGGATTTCTTCTGAATCCGGTATGACATTTCCCCTGTGGACGGAAGCCATCTCATGGGGAAGTCAACCCGTCTCCCAGACTACCCAGATTCAAGCTGTTACAGTCTTCATTTTCCTTCCTCACCTGACCTTTCCCTTTGTACCATTTACACCCTTCCGACCTTCGATGTCACCAGGGCAGCGTTCCTCCAGCTTACTGGGCAACTCCCTCACCCCTTTCTGCTGCTTAGTGACTTTCATGGGCACCATCCCTTTTGGAGCTCGCCCAGAACCTGTCAGAGAGGTGGCCTCCTGGCTGACCTTCTCAATTTACATTAACCTCATCTGCGTTAACACGAGAGCACGCATGTTCCTTTCAGACTACGATCACATCTATTCCAAATTGGACCTCTCCTTCTGCACTGCCTAGCTCGCCCATCATCTCGAGTGATCCGTTCTCTCTGACACGTACTGCTGACTCCAGCCCCACCTACGTGCACGCCAAAATATCAGCTTTCTAAGGCAGACTGAAGGTTTTACTCCTCCCTGGCGACCTTCGACGTATAGGCATTAATGAGATTCTAATGAGTTCTAAATAAATATCAGGTAAGAGCATAAGCAGCCAGTTCGTTTACATGAGAGTCTAAAATTGAAACAGGCCAAGTGGCTGATTTGTTTACATAAGCATAACAATGGATCCACTGTTCCCGAATGTACTTTTCCACAACACTGTCTACAGCTGGAAGCGAAATGCCCATTGTGGGTGCATTTTCATGTTAGGCCGCGTTAATTGTGTCAGTTTCTGTCCCTTCACTCTCAATGGACTATTAAATATGATGCTGGAATATTATGATAGATAACAGTTGTTCGAAACTGCTCGTTAACTACGTTTTAACCGGAAACAGAAAACTGTGTTGAGCTATTTAAAGCATGAGAGACAGTGGTACAGTTAATAATCTTCTGTAATTTTAATAAAAATTTGGCCAACTTAGCTTATTTCTCGACGGTAGTTGTGGATTCTTCTCATTCTTCTTTGTGGCACACTAGTCACAGCAGACGCTTCTTTTGTGCAATATCTACAAAGAGGTCTCCAGATATTTAACTAACACACATTAAATGAATGCTAAGTCACTGCACAATTGTAAAATCTTTTATTGTCGTCATGCACTTTCAGCTTAATACAGTCAGTCTAACTCGCTACAACCGCCACCAACAGACACATGAGTGCAGGTGCTTCGTGCCAAAAACGTTACACACATAAAGATGTCAAAATATTGAAATACATCAAGATAACAATCGCCACACAGAGATATTATAATCACAATCGATATTATATTCAGAGGGTATAAATCTACTTACTTGCTGTTCCTTTTATAATTTTTTTCAGAATTACAAATATATCGATAGTGACAGTCTGAAATGTAATTATGATTTCCACTTAAATTGAGATTACGATAGCTGGCCGCTGTGCCCGAGCGGTTCCAGGCCCTTCTGTCTGGAACCGCGCTACAACTACGGTCGCAGGTTCGAATCCTGCCTCGGGCATGGATGTGTGTTATGTCCTTAGGTTAATTAGGTTTAAGTGATTCCAAATTCTATGGGACTGATGATGGTTCAAATGACTCTGAGCACTACGCGACTTAACTTCTGAGGTCATCAGTCGCCTAGAACTTAGAACTAATTAAACCTAACTAACCTAAGGACATCACACACATCCATGCCCAAGGCAGCATTCGAACCTGCGACCGTAGCGGTCGCTCGGTTCCAGACTGTAGCGCCTAGAACCGCACGGCCACTCCGGCCGGCGGGACTGATGACCTCAGATGTTAAGTCCCATAGTACTCACAGCCATTTGAACCAGTTTTTGAGATAACGAAAAATAGTTAAATTTCCTGGAAATCAAATTTCATTTCCCTTATATGTTTCCTTTATAGTTATGAGAATTATAAAAAGTATTATCTTACGAGATTTGCAACACACAGATAGTTATGACTTGATTCCGTTGGATCGTGTTCTGAACTACTTCGTTTTATACATATTCGAAGTATTGGGCATCCAGTGCATGATAAAATAAAGAACGCTGATCAGCTTCGTTACAAGGTCCACCAAGAAAACCCGTAAAGGATGCTAAGGACACCAGTGAGTTCAGAAGGAAGAACACATGTTTCTGTAATAACTATCACCTTCTTTGCTTAACCACCAAAACAGAGGTATCCACGAGCAGTAGAGGTACATTTATATCATAAACAGTTATTTAAGTATGAACCTGTTTGCTATATAGAAATTGTGGTGTCGCCGCCAGACACCACACTTGCTAGGTGGTAGCCTTTAAATCGGCCGCGGTCCATTAGTATACGTCGGACACGCGTGTCGCCGCTGTCAGTGATAGCAGACCGAGCGCCACCACACGGCAGGTCTAAAGAGACTTACTAGCACTCGCCCCAGTTGTACAGCCGACTTAGCCAGAGATGGATCACTGACAACTACGCTCTCATTTGCCGAGACGATAGTTAGCATAGCCTTCAGCTACGTCATTTGCTACGACCTAGCAAGGCGCCATAGCATTTGATATTATTTTATATTGTGGTTATAACATGTACCGTCAAGAGAGATGTTCTACAATTGTGGATTAAAGTTAAGTATTACATCAACTACGTACTTTATTTGCTACTATTAATTCCTTTAACTGTTCCAGACCTCACGCCAATCTGCGTGAGCTTAACGCGTGCCTTTCGGCTTCCTCTCATTGTGACTTGGCTGCCTTGCCAAGTCACAACAGAAATTATAATTCCGCTTGCTTAAATTTCTTTCCTGCGTCATACTGAAAGCATCTAATACAGCTATTTCTCTGACGACTTGCCTGTCGTTCATCACTATGTAGTGACCATCAGTAGTCTTCCCTCACACTGGTATTCTAGCAGCAGTGCTCTCGTCTTTCCATCACTTTGATGTGCTGATAGATGCACTCATCTTGTTGCTCACTAACATACACAAATGTTAGTGGAAAAAACACACGTGAATTTTGAGAAAGTGAATCCTTATGGAAGGAAGATTAGGTTTCAAGATACAGAGGACTAGCTCTGATTAAGGAAGGATAGGGAAGGATATCACCATCCCTTTCGTAGGAATCAAGACGGAATTTGCTTTAAGTAATTTAGGAATAAAGCAGAAAACCTAAATGTGGACGGCTGGTCGGGAATTTGAACAGTCCTGATACCAAACGTGAACAAAGTGGACTATTCATCGCTTCACCTCTCTCGTTTTGAAGGTCGGGGTTTATTCAACTGCTCAACTTATTGAACTTGCCCAGCATGTTGTCTATAACAAAAATAAAACGTAGGTAATTTTTTGTTACCTGAAAACGTATTAAAAAAACTTGGAATGATAGCGTAAGTCGCAGTCATTTTTTATCAAAGTTAAAAGAAACATCACTATTCACGTATAAGTCCATAAACACGTCCTACTTCAAAGCTTCTGTCGATACCTGAATCATTCACCACATCTGAGTAAGTTTTTCACAGAATGTTTCATTAAGCCCAAAATAATGTATAGAGGTAGTAATATATTTGAATGCCCGAGGTTGTTACGTAAAAAGAAGAGGATCGAAAGTGCTTGTCATAGTTCTTTCGATACATAATAACCAGTGCAATCACTAACACGGAAGTTTTAACTTCATACTTTATTATTTGAAACAGCATATGAAACATTTACAATTAAAACCAATGATGTTGATGTACTCGGAACGGTGAACATCCCCCTCCCCTGTAACTGAAACCGATAATGGTGCAATCTGAATATCAATAGTTAACTGCAAATAAACGGAAGGTGGTACAGATATTCTGTTATCACATTAACATTTATCACAAAAAAAACCACATGAATATGCCACTTACGTGTAAAACGTTTTACCACTGTTGACCTTTCTAGCTCATCGATTAAAGTTCACAGTGCACTTCCTCTCCGGTTCTCTATTTAAGTAGAAGTGTCAAACATTGGCTGTATATACCGGCAGACGCTGCTGCAAAACAGTCAGCTTAACAAAACTTTTTAAGCTTTATTCAGATCTGCTGTTATATGCTAGGCGTACTACTATCAAAAGTGGTATGACGTAGTAAATCGCACCCCTTACACATCGCAGGTTCTCTCGAAGTTAGGGAGGTGAGCCCTTTCTTGGTTTACTGTTACGTTGAACAAATTCGCGAGCGCACCAGACAGCGAGGAGAGAGAGTCGTTCGCGTTTCACGCGGAACGGTCCCATGCGATCAAGTCACACCACAGTCTTGCAACCTTTGCAGATGTAAAGAAATAGCAAGTGGTTCAAATGGCTCTGAGCACTATGGGACTTAACTTCTGAGGTCATCAGTCCCCTGTAACACAGAACTACTTAAACTTAACTAACCTAACGACATCACACACATCCATGCCCGAAGCAGGATACAAACCTGCGACCGTAGCGGTCGCGCGGTTCCAGACAATGAAATAACAATTTAGAGGTTATTTGTGAGATGAAAGGACAACAGTGAGTGATTATTCGTAGCATTCGAGTATGCGCATAATTACGCACCACATCACTTGAAAACGTTGTATCATCGTCCTTAGTCAGTAGCTTCCGTTGGCGGGAAGAATTATTACCTGAACAGTTATGAAGTCCAACGTGGACTGTCATAATGTGAAAGACTAATTTCAAAACGCAATGTGGCAGTGGAAAACTTCATTGTTGTTTTCAGACTTTATTGGAAGTGTGTTACTTACGAAATCAATAAACTACGTAAAATGCTATGTAGTCCTGTCCTTCGAAAGCAATATCTGTCCACATAAATAATAGTGACATAAATGTTCGTAAAGAGATAAGTTTTCGTTTCAGGCAGCTCAGTGAGACACCGCAATGAAGCGTGTTCTCTGATAAACATCCCTTACCCTGGTCCGATCACCACAAACTAAATTGTTGAAATGATGTATTGACACAAAAATATAGGGGAAGGAAGGCTGCTAGCAGGGGAAACCACTTGATTCTGTAGCATGAACTTTGAGGACACATTTGAAGAAACTAATAGAAAATCTACATTAGAACTTGTTCAGTGTAATGAAGTAAAAAAAGGACATATGGAAGGTTGTAGGTGGTTGCGTGATAGGCGTAAAAGATTAAGTGCTGGATTAATGCTCGACTCTTGCGTGGCCTTCGATAAGCCATATTGCTTCCTGGTTAGTGTCAAATGCCGAGCAACTCTGTCTTCGTCCGCTGGGAACAGGCTTGGTGAGCCAGCGGTTTCTGTACTGGGGACTGGTGAGTGTCGCCAGTCCTCCGCAGTCGTAAGCCCTCTGCAAGCTTCAGTGAAACCGTTCGACGCAGGAGTGGAACTTTATTAATCAGGTCTAAACGTACCTCCTGAGTGAAGGAAACGCCATGTAAGTAACAGGAGGCGTTAAGTAGGCTACAGTAGAGTGACCATTCAGGATTAATCATTCGTAACAAAATGTATAAAATACCACAATTTTAAGTACTGTATCGCAGTGAAGACCATTTGCACCCATTGTAGAGACGATAATCACGAATGGAAGGTTGTCGGAACAGGAGTCTTTCTCAAGTATGCACAAGCTGCAAAAGCTGGTGGGATATGATTTGCCCGGGTTACGCCCGGGCTATAGATGCTGTACATCCCACAGCTTAACTCTGAAAGCCAATTTCATGAGAGAAAACACAAATTCCTTGCTAAACTAGCACGCGATTGCATGACGCTCACAAAACGATTAATTCGGTACAGTAGTAATTTCACATGCCATGTGACAGTTGAGATCGTATAGATACATATAACTCACACAACTACTGATCGCTTGAAAGTGGCATTGTCCACTCACAAAACTCCTGCAATCAGTAAGTCAGCACTGGAAGACATATGGGAAAATCAGATTACGGCCATCACTGTATTGCAGATTAATCAACAAGGGCCACCGCTAAACAAGAAACCTTTCTCACCTGCTCCACAACAAAACACAGAAAATATCCACAAATGTTATGAGGCAATAAATTCCAATGTTCACAAATATAATGTCGACGTTGGCGCCGAGAAACAGGCGTGCGAAGTCGATCATGAATGAAACACATGAGTGATTCGAGAGGACTCCTTAGCTCAGGAGGGTCGAAGTAATCGTAGCTTCACTTGGAGGTTGTCAACATCCGACAGCAAATGGACTGTCCAAGGGATATCACTTTGGCCATTCAGAAGACCGTGGACAGGATGCTGCTGAAGATGATAAATCGCCATATCAGTAAAGACGAGTTAATGGACCTAGGTGGGCAGTTTTTCTTCAGAAAAGGTGAACACATCGATTACGAAATAATTTACAAGAGATTTGTTACTGCACATTGTTGAACTGTTTCAGTCTGCAGAAACCAGATTAGAGTATTACACACACACGCACCACACCACGTACGTAGAAAGTAGAATACACGTAGCACAGTTCAGTGCCATGCATAGTTCTTTGTCAAATAATGGATCTAGCGGGCAAGATGAGATGGAATGTAATCTGCTTAAAGAAGCCACACACCAAGGGTAGCAACATCCACTTGATCTCAGACAGTGCCTAAGTCGTAAATACGGTAGAGTATCCCGTCACAAGGACAATCATTTTTAACAAAACGCTGTGGGCTCTACGTATAACACAATTCTGTAGTGAACCTGCCCTTGAAGTATGATGAATCCCTCACTTCGGCACATGACAACTTGGTATACGTTGGTATACCTGTGACGTGAAGAAAATTAAGTAGATCCGAGAATCCTCAGTGGCCGAGCGGTTCTAGGCGCGTCAGTTTGGAACCGCGTGGCCGCTACGGCCGCAGGTTCGAATCCTGCCTCGGGCATGGATGTGTGTGATGTCCTTAGGTTAGTTAGGTTTAAGTAGTTCTAAGTTCTATGGGGCTGATGACCTAAGATGTTAAGTCCCATAGTGCTCAGAGCCATTTGAACCATTTTTTTGAGAATCCCCACACGTCAAATTGTTCATCATAACCACGAACACTAATGCCAAAACAGTCTGATGGAGCAGTAGAGTGCCAGGCGCTCGTCATTTTTAAGTATAAGAAAATAATGGTTCAAATGGCTCTGAGCACTATGGAACTTAACAGCTGTGCTCATCAGTCCCCTAGAACTTAGAACTACTTAAACCTAACTAACCTAAGGACATCACACACAACCATGCCCGCGGCAGGATTCGAAGCTGCGACAGTAGCAGTCGCGCGGTTCCGGACTGCGTGCCTAGAACCGCGAGACCACCGCGGCCGGCAATTATAAGACATAATTACAGTTTCAAGAGGAAAATTTATCCAGCAACCAATTTGTCTACGTATGAGTGGTCGAGTCATTATCAAATTTTGACATAAGCATGATGAACAATCGTGCCAGAAGTCCTATATAAAATTAACAAGTGATTCAAGGTCTCGGCTGGTCCCGGCGGAGGTTCGAGTCCTCCCTCGGGCATGGGTGTGTGTGTGTTTGTCCTTAGGATAATTTAGGTTAAGTAGTGTGTAGGCTCTGGGACTGATAACCTTAGCAGTTAAGTCCTATAAGATTTCACACACATTTGAACATTTGATTCAAGGTCTAATGACAAGTGACTACAAGGTGACTCACGCCATTCAAATTAAGGAGATGACAGCTAATATCCAGTTTCAAAATAGCTGCCAAAGGGCATTTAGGAAGCAGAAACTGAGATACGTTAATCCACTAATACGTGGCTCCGAAAGTACACTGAAGAGCTAAAGAAACTGGTACACCGGCCTAATACGGAGTAGAGCAACCCGGGAGCACGCAGCAATGCCGCAACACGATGTGGCATGGCCTCGACTAATGTTTAAAGTAGTGCTGGAGGCAACTGACACCATTAATCTTGCAGGGTTGTCCATAAATCCGTAAAAGTACTAGGGGCTGGAGATCTGTTCTGAACAGCACGTTGCAAAGCATCCAAGATATGCTCAATAATGTTCATGTATGGGGACTCTTGTGGCCAGCGGAAGTGTTTAAACTGATAAGTGTGTTCCTGTTGTAATTCTGGACGTGTGGGGTGTCGCATTGTCCTGTTCGAATTGCCCAAGTCCGTCGGAATGTACAATGGACATGAAAGGATGCAGGCAATCAGACAGGATGCTTGCGGACGTGTCAGCTGTCAGAGTCGTATCTAGACGTCTCACCGGTCCCATATCACTCCAACTGCACACGTCTCACACCATTACAGAGCCTCATCCAGTTTGAACAGTCCCCTGCTGACATACAGGGTGTATGGATTCGTGAGGTTGTCTCCATACCCGTACACGTCCGTCCGCTCGCTACAATTTGAAACGAGACTCGTCAGACCAGGCAACATGTTTCTAGTCGTCAACAGACCAATGTCGGTGTTGACGGGCCCAGGCGAGGTGTAAAGCTTCTTGTCGTGCTGTCATAAAGGGTACAGGAGTGGAACTTCGGATCCAAAAGCCAAATCGATGACGTTTCGTTGAATGGTTCACACGCTGACACTTGTTGATGGCCCAGAATTGAGATCTGCAGCAATTTGCGGAAGGGTTTAACTTCTGTCACGTTCAACAATTCTCTTCAGTTGTCGTTGGTCCCGTTCTTGCAGGATGTTTTCCAAGCAACGTCAGAGATTTGATGTTTCTACAGATTCTTGATATTCGTGGTACATTCGTGAAATGGTCGTACGGAAAAATCCCTACTTCATCGCTACCTCGGAGATGCTGTCCCATCGCTTGTGCGCCGACTACTAGAAACGAAATATTTAGGTGTATCTGAGAGCACTGATGCCCTGCTACTATCCAAAGGTAAATTTTTCTGCAGTTAGAGACGAACGTGGAATTTCTGCTGGACACAGCTCAGGAACGATCCAAAGTAAATCAACTTTCCTCTAAATGTAATCTATAAAACGTTCACCTATGCTGTAGTGAAAAGCCTCTAAAGAAAATTATGTCTCCATACGCAG
The DNA here is from genome assembly GCF_023864345.2 of Schistocerca serialis cubense. NCBI lineage: Eukaryota > Metazoa > Arthropoda > Insecta > Orthoptera > Acrididae > Schistocerca > Schistocerca serialis. Next base: position 153,668,707 of record NC_064640.1, read on the forward strand.
ACGTATCACAACTAATTTTATTGAGGTGCATCATAATGTGAAAGCAAATTTCGTATCCACATACCGGGAATCTAGCAAAAGAGTCCCTCATTTCAAAATTAAATGTCTCGAAAACTAAGATCGAGAGACGAGTGAAACAAATGGTATGATTGTTGCGAAAGCTACAAGAATTCTATACAGAAATTATACAGAAGTTTCGAAAAGGTTCGATGACGCTGTAATCGATATGTAGTGCCAATAAATAGTGTAAAGCAGCTCAGAACGATCAATTCCACAGTTGAAACGTGAAAGGAGGTTAGCGTACCGAAGAAAGAGGTAGAAAACATTTATTCCATTGACAACATATTTTTTTGATACTGAAATACCTTAGGTTATAACGATGTCCTACGGTAGCTAGGTACAGTTTTCAAACTTGATCTAGGGTTCCGAAGGACCACACGTAAACCTCGTAGCCAAATTATGACCGAAAAGCAGCGTAGTCGATGATATAGCGGGGAATATTGGTCCCAGGAGAATTATAGTTACTCCTGAAAATGTCGCAACGATTTCTGGAGTTATTCCGCAAAATCCGAGGAAATATATACGAAGAATCGCAGCAGAGACTGTGTTGAAACGTCAGCAAGTGTGAAACACCGAGTCAGAGCCTGTACATATTTCCATTGAAATCCAGAGCCACCAGGCCATACCATACGAGCTGTAAGACAGAGGGCAGATTTAGAGAAACAGATTGTCACAATGATTGATAATGGAGTATTTAATGTTGGTTCATCTGGTTCACACATTAAGCACAATTCCACCTCAACGGACTCGTGAATAAACAGAACCGGCGATTCTGGTGTCCGAAAATCACCATTTATGCGAAGCGAAGCTGCTGTATTCTCACAAAGTTACTGTTTGGGATGCGGTATGCATTAAAGGCATTATTGGTCCGCTTGTCATTCATGAAACTGTCAATAGTGAATGTTAATTTTCAATATTTCAACAGTTTGTCGTCAAACGGCTGCCGTTGGAGGTTGGACCGGGCATCGAGTGGTTCGTGCAAGTTGTGGCCGGACAAAATCGCACCGAACAGTGTTTCGTTTTCATGATGAAAGCATCGTGAACAGAGTTGCGTTGGATTATTGCAAATATATTGGCGCAGGGATGGATCGGCCTCCATACTGGCCCATCTGATCAGTTGTGACACCTTTTGTGGGGCACATTGAGAGGCACTGCCCACCGGAACTTCCCATCCAAATAGACGAGCCTGAAGCGGCGATCTGTGTGGCATCTGAATCCATTTCCGTTGACACATTAGAGGATGTGGCGGCCACTGCCAACCGGAACTTCCCATCCAAATAGACGAGCCTGAAGCGGCGATCTGTGTGGCATCTGAATCCATTTCCGTTGACACATTAGAGGATGTGGCGGCCAGTTTCACTATTAATCTACGCCACTTCCGTACTGCGAGTGTCGGACATTTCGAAAAGATTGCGATGTAACTAGGAAGACTGATTGCAGAGGACGAATTTAATTATGCATACTGGTGCTGTACAAGCTGCACAACATAGAATGCCATCTGTTAGCTGATTTTCGAACTGTTTAGAAACTTTTATATTAAATTCTTCCAGATTTCACAATAAATACATCTGTTATTGCACTGATCTATTGATCTTAGTTTTCGAGATATTTAACTTTGAAATGAGGTACTTCTTCACTGAACACCCTGTAAATGCAGCATGTTCACTGGGTTTGCCTTCACTATCTCCTAAAAAATTTCCGGAGGTGCCCGTGTAACGAGGAACTCACCACAAGATGTCACGAGAGGCGGATCCGCCGATACAAAACAAGACGAGGAGTATAGTGTGGTCAACAGAGAAGCAGCAACAGCAAAATAGATTGGTCAGGAAAGCTAGGTGACTTCAAACGAGGACATGTCATTGGATGTTCCGTGAGTAACTATTCACCAGGGCATTTCAACCCTTTTATTTCTGCCCAAATCGACTGTTGGTGATGTGATTATGAAGTGGAAATGTAAAGAAACCTCAGCTTCACCTAGACAGGGAAGTTTGTACTAACATACTGGGAATGTCGGGACTGATGACCCTGTAGTTAGGTCCCTTCAATCCCCAAACCAACCAACCAAGTGGGACTGTCGAGCACTGCGCACGGCGGTAGTAAAAAATTGCTTGTAATCAAGCGACGCCTGAGGTGGTGTAAAAAGTGACGCCATTGGATAGTGGATGACTGGAAACTAGAGACTTGGAGTAATGAGTCACGTCATATCCTGTGGGAATCCATAGGGAGTGCCAGCATGAAGGAATCACTCGTGACTTCCAAAGGGCTACCAACAGTACAGCTAACACAGTGACTGTGCGTATGGAGTTACACAGAATGGGGTACACTAATGGTACACTAATCGAGTAGCTCTTCATCAGCCAGACTTTTCTGTAACCAAAACTAAGCGACGCCTGAGGTGGTGTAAAAAGTGACGCCATTGGATAGTGGGTGACTGGAAACTAGTGACTTGGAGTAATGAGTCACGTCATATCCTGTGGGAATCCATAGGGAGTGCCATCACGTGTAGTGCGAACAGTTAAATACGGAGGAGGTGATAATATAATATTTGCGTTTTTTCTCGTGGTTTCTTGTGGTCTCCCTATTGCGTTTCAGAAAACGCTAAATACGGGAGGACATGAACATGTTCCACAGAATTATGTATTGCGTGCAGGAGAGGAACATTTCACAGGCGATGACTGTTTGTGCCAGCATGGCAATGTATCCTTTCATTTAACAGCATTTGTGAGACAATGGCTTGTAAACAGTAACATTTCTGAAATGGAGTAACCTGCTCATAGTCTCGAAACTAACCCAAAGAAACACCTCCGGAATGAGTCAGAACGTCGACTTTACTCCAAATCCCAGCATCCAACATTTATCCCTTGTGAGCTTTTGGCACTTGAGGAAGAAGCGGTTGCCATTTCCCGACAGAAATTCAGACATATCTTTGAAAGCGTACCCAGTAGATTTCAAGCCATCATATAGGCGAATTGCGGACACACCTCATGTTAAAGTCCCCAAATAGCTATTGGCGTACACTTGATCTAATACACAACTAATATTCCGTCTACTTTTTGTCAAGAGGCGATACTAGCGATCATAGTGGGTTTTGCTGGTAGCTTTTGGCGCATATATTTAGGCTGGCAACAGCAAAGCTATATCTTGTGCGTGTGCAGCAGCGTGCTGTTACGCTGCTTTGCTCGGGTGCATTTGGCACAATATTAACTGACGTACTGCTAACGTGCTTTGTTTATCCTACCTCTTAATCTACGTGTTAGAGAAAGAGCGGCCATCTACTGAATGTACAAAAGCAGTCTACAAAATTAAAATAAGTACTTGTGGCTCGTAAAGATAATCGCGTTTCCATCGGAGGGGCTAAGAGAGATGAGCCCTTTCTGCCACTGGAAGAGAGAGACGCTAAATGATTCGTGTCAAACCAACTGCTGATCTTTTGGACTATCCAAAGACATGGGCCGTACCTGGATTATTTATGTTGCGTACAGAGAAAAGAGGAATTTCATGGCGACTGGACGATTGTGGAGCCATTGCTACCTTTAGACACGTCACGTTGGCGTGTCTACAAAGGGTTACGAAATGAGGAGAAATTTGATTCTTGAATGAAACCCCAATCTTCCTACTGATACCACAAAGAAAGCATGCTCAACAACTGATGCATGCCAAGGGTAGATGGGTATGATGTGCTATGGGGGAGATGAACCGATCGATACCACGTTAGGAATGAAGGGATATGTTCTAGTAATTGTCAACTTGTTTTAATTTTCGAAGCTGTGTTGTCTTTGGATTCGAAGTAGAATTTAAAAAGAGACTGGATTGTCTCCACCTATCCTACCACACATGTGGTCAAGCGGGAAATATTCTAGTACACTGTCGACTTGCTTCCATATCTATGGGGCTCCTGGAGGTAGTGCGGAGAGGGGACTGCACGTAGTGTACTGCAGTCGCTGATATTACATTAGATCACTCGAACTCTGTCTTACTACTGGTCACCCCTTCCGCAGATTATCTGTAATAAAGGCTTTCTTATTTTCTTCTTTCAATTCTATTCAGACCGTCAGAGTCAAGAGACTGAAATTTCTTCCACGATTTTGATCTCTTATCGCCGATAACTTCTTTCCTTTCCTAAAGAAAGCTGTAACCAGCGTCTTGCCAAAACGTATCGACGCAGGTGGACTTCACTGTGGCGAGAAAGACACAGTCGTTGAGTCAAATGCTTATGTAATAAGTACGTCTTCGTGGACATGGCTGCAAGTGAAGGTATGTAAAAACTCTCAATATTTCAGCTGATTAGGTATGTTGTTGAGCATTTCTTAAATCCAAAAATTACTTTACAGTTACTTGTCACTTACACGTAATTAAGTTGATAGTATGTAGTGGTAAGTACAGTGTATCCAGTATGCAGTATCATCTGCGGCGTCCACTGCGTTGCAAAATGCTACTCACCTCGTCGCGAATTTCTTCTTACAGGCATACCTCCTTGAAGTTTCCGACATTCAGTTCTCAGCCGGAAAAATGTATAGAAAAAAACAGCTGCATACATCATAACCTCAAACTGCACTAAAATTGTTTAATCGGTAGAAGGAATAGTTAAATAAAAGTATTTATGTGCGTAATAATTCACTCTAGTACGATAAGCTTGCACACACCAGTTACTACCAAGCCTTACTCTAAGCTGTACAAAGTGTGAAAAGTTCATATACACACATCAATCATAACCGTAGCCAGTTTATGGTAATTATTAACTATTCTCCACAGAAAGTTTACAAACGCATTGTTTCTTTTAGAATTTTCAAGTTCGCAAGTAAGCAACATGCCACACGGAATTTAGTTACTTAAATGTAACCAAATGATTCGAATTTCGCACTGTTCCTTAAATCAAACTCTCTTCCACACTTTATGGCACTTCTCAAACATTTTTGTACCGAAATATCACAATATCGATAATTTTCAACGCAGTACATATCAGTAGGTCTTTTCACTATTAGATTCAAACCCCGACTGTACTCATCTCTCTACACAAAAGAAATTTCTAGCTCCCAAAATATGGGCGAATATGCTAATTTATGATTGACAAGGAAACATCACAGCCAATCGGAAAGCAGCATCAAATGCGTTCAATCCCGCGCATGTATGCAGAAGCAATCAAAAATCGTCACAGAATCAGAACCGTATATTACCATAAATAAATTTTGAAAACCCACAAATATAAAATTAATTCCCTTTTAACAACACTGCTTTACCGAAATTATAATCTCGTTTCCTCAGTGCCATAAACTGACTAAATAGTTTATAACAACTACGCGCCTGTTCACAGATCTTCCATCTCAATAGGGACGATGTAAAGGCGCTATGCTTCACATCCGGAGAACGATGTCCCAAGGCAAGTCTGGTACCTCGCAACGGAACAACAAGTAAGTACAGTTAGGGCCAGACGTAATGACGGATGGTAGACATCGGCGTAGACACGCCCCACACAACACCGTTGGAGAAGGCTTATTTAAGCCAGAACGGATTGCCTCTCAGCCCTGTCTGCATCATCGCCGAAGACGAAAACTTTGTCTCTGTACAGCCAGCAGTACCAGAGTAGTATCAGACAGAAGTGCAGCAAAGTTTGTAGTCAGTCGTACTTTGAGAGAAAGGACTGGACTGCACCAAGTACTATGTTAGTGTTCTGGTGTTTTATGTACCTGTATCTTTTGATTGTTTCAGATTTAATTATTTCGTCTTGTTCAAGTTATAATATAGTGAGCTAATATTATGAGTGTTATAATATCAGATTGTCCCCTCAAGAAGTAATCTAAGAATTCACCACTGTGCCAACCTTGTTTTTGCCTCCGGCGCTAAATAACTACTTTAAAACAGAGTGAAATGAATTACGAACAAAGCTATAGCAGAGAACTACTGGACGTCATAAAGTAACAGGATTAAATTTTCTGATCAGTTCAAACCATCCTACACGTAATCTTCATCCATAGGTTTACTCTGCTCTTCACAAATCGTTTGGCAGAGGGTCAGATGTAATTTTCCCCCTGTAACGACCTCGCCTCCGAGTAATCTTTAACTGCTTGGAACTAATCTACTCATGAAACTCAAAACCCCCATCGAAATTTACGAGTTTCGTCATGACGAATCTGGTGTCCCATAACCATCAGCCAGGTTTAACGTAGTCTTCTTACCGGGAACTACGTATAACGGCTATTTATTTAATGCTCTCTGTAGTTTGCGCTGGAAGAAAGAACTAGTCTAGCTATTTGTGCTGTTTGCATTGTGCTGTTGATGGAGTTAATTAATTGCTTTCATTTATTCAACTAAAGGTCGGCTAATGCAGTTGCTACAATGAATACACTTTATCCATGAAACAAACAACTGTAATGTATGTCTGTTTTATCAGTGTGTGTAACCTGCTACTCCCTGAAACAGTGGCAGTGTATTTAAATCGTGAGCTAGGTTAATATTAAAGGCAGTCAATATCCGAAGGCACAATAACACATTGAACTATGGCTGTTGATAAACTGCATTACTTCCTACCCGTTTATTCTTCTTTAGCATCCCCACAGTTTGTGGCTGTGCAGTTCGCCCAGGCAACATAATACTATGTATTATGATATAATATACATTTGGCGTTATATGAGTGTATGTCGTTAGTGTCATTACGTTACCTATGTACAAATAACCGGTTCAGTTCAAAGTTTTGTAATTTCGAAATGTTACAGAAGCTCGGAACTGATAAAGTTTACTCTCTCAGAATCTGTGTGCCATTCTTACGCATTAAATTTGTAACAGCAGAACCACCTCACTCTTTTGCAAAGTTGAAGATATTGTTTCTGTTCAGTTATGTGGACTCAAAACTTTAATACTAAATTTATATGCAACGCTTAACATGTGTGAACTGTAAAATTGTGTTACTACATGAACTGCGTGATAAAAACTAAATCCTTTCAATTACTAGCAAAGATAAAAATTGTGTGAGCTTCCAAGTATCACCTGCATTAACTTTAAAATAAGAGTGAAAGTTTGATTTACTTCTAAGGGTAAATATGTGTTCTCGTTAGTATTACCATTTGAAATGATCGTGCCCGCATCTCGTGGTCGTGCGGTAGCGTTCTCGCTTCCCACGCCCGGGTTCCCGGGTTCGATTCCCGGCGGGGTCAGGGATTTTCTCTGCCTCGTGATGGCTGGGTGTTGTGTGCTGTCCTTAGGTTAGTTAGGTTTAAATAGTTCTAAGTTCTAGGGGACTGATGACCATTGATGTTAAGTCCCATAGTGCTCAGAGCCATTTGAACCATTTGAAATGATCGTTGAGAGAGAAATTCAACGTTTCTACTACTTATAAAGCTTATCATGTGTGACCTTCGTTGTGTTTGTTTGCCGGAACTTTGAAAGAAAGAAAAACTATCGCATTTACTGTCATCGTTGAAGGTGTGCGACTTTAACAACACATTTTTAAATATGCTTTGGCGAAGTGAAATTTACTGTATTTGCTGTCAGAATAAGTTGCAAATGCATTGAAACAGACTGCATGTACTTCATTAAGTTTAAGCAAAATTAGTAACGCAAAGAGTAATAGAACATTTCAGTATTTAAATCTCTCTTAAGAGAGCATTGGGAGGTAGCCTCTTCAATGATGTGCACTGGTATGCGTAAGTGTGAAGCAGCTCTGGTAATCAAATAACATGTTACTAATACACACTAAATTACTTACAGGGATTTGAAAAAAGGGCACACTTCAACCATTAAAGTACGCTCAATTTGTAACTCATTATAACCTATTACAGAGTTAAGTTTGTTCAACGATTACATCTTGCATTTTGGTCGAAGATGATGAATTTTGAGCTCTTTTTGAAGATGTCCATTTATATTGCTGTATATTATACTGCTCATGTACTGTTAGCATGTTCCTCTTCCCTGCATACGACGATACGGGCAATTGTTATTCCACCAGCTGCGCGTGATATAAAGCAGCCATCCAAAGCAGGCAATTATAATTTAGAGCAAGAACCATAAAAAAAAATGTTCAAATGTGTGTGAAATCTTATGGGACATAACTGCTAAGGTCATCAGTCCCTAAGCTTACACACTACTTAACCTAAATTATCCTAAGGACAAACACACACACCCGTGCCCGAGGGAGGAATCGAACCTCCTCCGGGACTAGCCGCACAGTCCAGGACTGCAGCGCCTTAGATCGCTAAAAGAAGCATCCACTTTTTTTTCTACTCGAGTATTCTTCTCACACCACAGCACAGGATAGCCAAACTCCCACATGAGCACACGACACTGTTTATTCGCCAACTGTACTACAGAGACTAAGCGCGAACTGAGACGCGTATAGCACGTGTGAAGTGACAACATTTTTCAGCGCGATGTGCACGTTCCAGACGTGCCTCCAGGTCCCGCCCATATTGAAACGCATTCGCCCGCGACGGTTGGCGATGCGCTGAGCTGACAGAATCGCAGCGAACATCCTTTAACCTTTCTCAAACGGTTTTACATAAACTATTCGTTATAAAAATTTAATTTTACGTTACTTGTAGCTTTAAGTATTTGCTGCATGACGACGTGCCCATCATCACGTTAGTAATCATACTTAATGTATACAGAGTGGTCCATTGATCGTGACCGGGCCAAATATCTCACGAAATAAGCGTCAAACGAAAAAACTACAAAGAACAAAACTCGTCTAGCATGAAGGGGAAACCAGATGACGCTATGGTTGGCCCGCTAGATGGCGCTACCATAGGTCAAACGGATTTCAACCGCGTTATTTTTAAATACGAACCCCTATTTTTTATTACATATTCGTGTAGTACGTAAAGAAATATGAATGTTTTAGTTGGACCACTTTTTTCACTTTGTGACAGATGGCGCTTAATAGTCACAAACACATGGCTCACAATTTTAGACGAACAGGTAGGTTTTTTAAATTACAATACAGAACGTAGGTACATTTGAACATTTTATTTCGGTTGTTCCAATGTGATACATGTACCTCTGTGAACTTATCATTTCTGAGAACGCATGCTGTTACAGCGTGATTATCTGTAAATACCACATTAATGGAATAAATGCTCAAACTAATGTCCATCAACCTCAATGCATTTGGCAGTGCGTGTAACGACATTCTTCTCAACAGCGAGTAGTTCGCCTTCCGTAATGTTCGCACATGCATTGACAATGCGCTGACGCACATCGTCAGGGGTTGTCGGTGGATCACGATAGCAAATATCCTTCAACTTTCCCCACAGAAAGAAATCCGGGGACGTCAGATCCGGTGAACGTGCGGGCCATGGTATGATGTTTCGACGACCAACCCACCTGTCATGAAATATGGTATTCAATACCGATTCAACAGCACTCCAGCTATGTGCCGGAGATCCATCATGTTGGAAGTACATCCATATGATGTCATGCAGTGAAGCAACTTTTAGTAACATCGGTAGAACATTACGTAGGAAATCAGCATACATAGCACCATTTAGATTGCCATCGATAAAATGGGGGCCAATTATCCTTCCTCCCGTAATGCCCGACCATACATTAACCCGCCAAGGTCGCTGATGTTCCACTTGTCGCAGCCATCGTGGTTTTTCTGTTGCCCAACGGTGCACATTATGCCGGTTTACGTTACCGCTGTTGGTGAATGACGCTTCGTCGCTAAATAGAACGCGTGAAAATAAATCTGTCATCGTCCCATAATTTCTCTTGTGCCCAGTGGCAGAACTGTACACGATGTTCAAAGTTGTCGCCATGCAATTCCTGGTGCATAGAAATATGGCATGGGTGCAGTCGATGTTGATGTAGCATTCTCTACACCGACGTTTTTGAGATTCCCGATTCTCGCTCAATTTGTCCGCTACTGATGTGAGGATTAGCCGCGACAGCAGCTAAAACACCTACTTGGGCATCATCATTTGTTGCAGGTCGTGGTTGACGTTTCACATGTGGCTCAACACTTCCTGTTTTCTTAAATAACGTAACTATCCGGCGAACGGTCCGGATACTTGGATGATGTTGTCCAGGATACCGAGAAGCATACATAGCACACGATGGTTCAAATGGCTCTGAGCACTATGGGACTCAACTTCTAAGGTCATTAGTCCCCTAGAACTTAGAACTAGTTAAACCTAACTAACCTAAGGACATCACACACATCCATGCCCGAGGCAGGATTCGAACCTGCGACCGTAGCGGTCTCGCGGTTCCAGACTGCAGCGCCTAGAACCGCACGGCCACTTCGGCCGGCAATAGCACACGCCCGGTGGACATTTTGATCACAATAGCCATACATCAACACGATATCGACCTTTTCCGCAATTGGTAAACGGTCCATTTTAACACGGGTTATGTATCACGAAGTATATACCGTCCGCACTGGCGAAATGTTACATGATACCACGTTCTTATACGTTTGTGACTATTACAACGCCATCTATCACAATGCGAAAAAAGTGGTCGAACTAAAACATTCATATTTTTTTTACGTACTACAAGAATATGTAATAAAAAATGGGGGTTCCTATTTAAAAAAACGCAGTTGACATCCGTTGGACCTATGGCAGCGCCATCTTGTGGGCCAACCATTCGCCATCTGGTATCCCCCTTCAAGCTAGACAAGTTTCGTTGTTTGCAGTTTTTTCGTTTGACGCTTATTTCGTGAGATATTTGGCCCGGTCACTAGCAATGGACTATCCTGTATATGCATTTAAGTAACATACTGCACAATATTCGAAAAATTTGTAAGTATAAATAAGAGTCTCTATCATTTCGCATTTGGTGCATATTCCATCATACAGAGTGACAAATATTGAGGAATGTGAAATAAAATATTCATAACTTCTGAACCGTTTGCGTTAGGACGTTCAAACTGCATGGTTGGCCGCGGAGTATGATGGGAATTAGTATGCCCATTGTTGTTTGGTTTAGCAAACAAGCCTACTGTCATTTGGGTGGGTCCGTTAATAAGCAGAATTGCACATTTGGGGGACTGAGAATCCTCATTTCGCGATCGAGAAGTCACTTCACTCTCAACAGGTAACTGTGTGGTGTGCTGTTTCCAGCCACCGAATAATCGGTGCGATATTCGTTGATGGCACGGTGACTGACGAACGGTACGTGAATGTTTTGGAAGATGATTTCATCCCTTTATCCAAAGTGATCCAGATTTCGACAAAATGTGGAGAGTGTTTGATGTCCTCTAGTAGAACTTCGGGGGCCGTATTCTGGCTCTGGGGTACCCAAAGGCCTCTGGCATGAGTCTCGATTGGTCACCATATTCTTCGGATCTGAAACAAGCGACTCCTTTTTGTGGGGCTATATTAAAGACATGATATACAGAAATAACCCAGAAACCAATGCAGAGCTGAAAACAGCCATTCAAGAGGTCATCGACACCATAGATGTTCAGACGCTTCAGCGGGTTATGCAGAATTTCGGCAGTCATATCGAACATGTTATAAATCGGAATATCTGTAGTGACGTTTACATGTTGAATAAAGTGTGTGCGTGCCCTAGTTTGTAACTGATTTACGTGTTTTTCATAAAGTTCCATAATTGTCACACTGTATGATGCTGTGTATGAAATTTAGCTAACATAATGAATTTTTCTGTAGACTTGGGCGGAGGTCTCTGCCTTCGATCTCGAGAAAACGGATCCTATATAGCGCCTGCATTCAATCGCACCCGCGCTAGAATGAAATACAGCATTCATAAAATCCCTCATATCTCCTAAACCGCTCGAGATATCGAATGGAGATTTTGGTGAATGATAGAATACACGGACAGTATTTTGCGAAATCCTTTATGACACCGGACTTTTTTTATCTATTGTGATATAGCAGATGTTAAAGTTTTTATTTTATTTTTTTGAATCCGGTACTGTCGTTTCTTAACAGTCATCGAGAGCTACAGGAAAGAGAATTAACTAGTATGAAAATAAACGTGAAATGTCTGCTTATGTTATTGCGAACCGGCACAACGAGGTTCTCTGTAAGCTATTGACCTCTTTGGTCGCCAACTGCTTGTTTAATGAGACGTTCTGTTTCACAATTATGTTGCAATATTTGCTGCAAGGTGAGTTTATGCAAATTATACTGTGTTTTCGCAAAAGAAGCAAAATTATACATGTCAGCAGGAGAATTGTAACTGTTACTCATAAACGACGATGTTTCTTCGAATGAGAAATGGTTAATAATTCACTCAAAAATAAATCGCTAAATTTGTTGCATTTTGGCCGAATCACTGAATGACTGGAAAGGGAAGTTACCAAACGATCTTCTTCCTGTTCGTCTGAGCACTATGAAAATAATAACGATCGTACCCTTCAGGCGGAGTGACGTGTGCATGCCAGATGCTTGTTACTAACGTACGGCGTGCCAAACTGGCAATATGTATTCGCGAATAAAACAGCCATTATTGAGAATAGTAAGCATTGATCCACCGCACAAAGCGATGGTCAGTGTGCTGTCAGCAACTGGGAATAACAAGCGCGATAGGCATGCGGAAGATAGCCAGATGTGCCTGCCTAATGGGGGGAAGAGCTCACGTCGTTCAAAAAACAGTGTCATGAATGTAGGCCTGAATTTTTCAGCAATACATTTCAGCGAATTAACTATATGAGATCCCACACTCTCTCAGGATACTCATACTTTCAGAATAATACCGACCACATTTTCATTCGATGCGATATTGCAGTGCCTCTGTTATTCCGAATTAGGATGCAATATTCCTCCAGACATACCCGCCAGTGTAGCCGAGAGCGCTAATGCGGTGATTCCGGGACTCGGGTAGGCGCGCCAGCCCCGAATCGAATCCGCCCGGCGGATTAACGACGAGGGCCGGTATGACAGCCAACCTGGATGTGGATTTAGGCGGTTTTCCACATCCCGCTAAGTGAATACCGGGCTGGTCCCCCAGTTCCACCTCAGTTACACGACTCACAGACATTTGAAAAAACGTTCGCACTATTTCATGACTTACACTAGACGCAGACGGCTGGGGTACGCTAATTCCGTCCCGAGGGGTCCAGGGTGGCGTCAGGAAGGCCATCCGTCCACCCTCTGCAGTTAACACTGCCAAATCCGTCATAACAAAGCTGATCCCGCGTTGGAGCGGGACAAACGCCTCGAGAAAGAAAGAAAGAAAAAAATTCCTTCGGACATGCATGCGTGTTCCAATGACTATTGCACCGTTATTCGGAATGACACAAACACTGCAATATTGTATTTATCAGCCAACATTAGGCAAGCGTCTTTCAATTAAAATCTCTCCCCTATACGGGAATGTACATAATGGATGTACGAGTACAGGCTGTAGACACATGGTTGACGACATACAGAATTTTGGGTCTGGCCGTGAGTCATGCAGGGGGAGCCAAATGGTTGCCGGCACGATAGCTCAGCGTGTTCGTTCCGAGTGTTAGCTGTCTTCTGTAATAAAAAAACTTAGTTAATGACCATAGATGAACTTGAAAAACCGTCTGGGACATCCACCCAGAATGAACAGCACGAACAATAACGAACAATATGAGATCAACAAAACAAAAAAAAGATAAAATTGGTAAGGTGACCGCTCCCGATAATCGTGAAATCCGGGTTCGCGTCCCGGTCCGCCACAAATTTTGACTGTCCTCATTCCGCTATACAGGTGATGGCTGTCCATATTTGCAACTGCAAATACATTTACTGTACTTCCTTCATTTGTGTAGAATGTTGTGTAATTAGTTTACTGATGCTGTTACCTCGTATGCATCCACTGAAATACTTTTTCTCGGCATTACGCTGCAATTAAAATATTGTCGTTCATGGAGGATTCTCGACTGTTTCATAGCTAGCTCTGAGCACTATGGGACTTAACATCTGTGGTCATCAGTCCCCTAGAACTTAGAACTACTTAAACCTAACTAACCTAAGGACATCACACACATCCATGCCCGAGGCAGGATTCGAACCTGCGACCGTAGCGGTCACGCGGTTCCAGACTGAAGCGCCTTTAACCGCACGGCCACACCGGCCGGCTGACTGTTTCATGCTTACAGAGAAAGTGTGATGTATACTTGCATGTAGTACGTTTGTTGTGACATCCATGTCTAAGAAATAACAGTGAAACTGTTATACTTCAGATCATGGACGCCTTTAGCAGGAGCACAAAGGAAATACATGTGTGAAAACTCTCACTTTCCGAATTTTTGTAACAGCTTGTACAGATACGACAGCATAATAGGCAGCACGTAGACAACATTGTTTCACTGTTTCATATTTAAAATTTTCTGCCTTGCTTCTTAATCTAAAGATTTACAAATATGGCTGCCTATTTCACTACCCTATCGATGAATCATCTGTCCTTCCCGCAATCTGAAGACATTGTGGAGGCAGAAGATACAATCCCAGTCTCTAATGGCTCACCAGTCACTGAACTGTGCATTGTTCTTGGCAAATGAAAAACAATAAAAAACGAAAAATCAAAACTATATATTTATACAGGGTGCTCCATTGATCGTGACCGGGTCAAATATCTCACGAAATAAGGGTCAAACGAAAAAACTACAAAGAACGAAACAATGTCTAACTTGAAGGGGGAAACCAGATGGCGCTGTGGTTGGTCAAACGGATTTCAGCTGCGTTATTTTAAATAGGAACCCCTATTTTTTTTACATATTCATGTAGTACTTAAAGAAATATGAATTTTGTAGTTGGACCACTTTTTTCGCTTTGTGATAGATGGCGCTGTTATAGTCACAAAGATATGGCTTTCAATTGTAGACGAACATTTGGTAACAGGCATGTTTTTTAAATTAAAATTCAGAACGTAGGTACGTTTAAACATTTTATTTCGGTTGTTCCAATGTGATACATGTACCTTTGCGAACTTATCATTTCTGAAAGCGCATGCTGTTGCAGCGTGATTACCTGCAAATACCACATTAATGAAATAAATGCTCAAATTGACGTCCGTCAACCTCAATGCATTTGGCAATACGTGTAACGACGTTCCTCTCAACAGCGAGTAGTTCACCTTCCGTAATGTTCGCACATGAACTGACAATGCGCTGACGCATGTTGTCAGGCGTTGTCGGTGGATCACGGTAGCAAATATCCTTCAACTTTCCCCACAAAAAAAATCCGGGGACGTCAGATCCGGTGAACGTGCGGGCCATGGAGTGGTGCTTCGACGACCAATCTACCTCTCATGAAATATGGCATTCAATACCGCTTCAATTGCACGTGAGCTATGTGCCGGACATCCATCATGTTGGAAGTACGTCGCCATTCTGTCATGCAGTGAATCATCTTGTAGTAACATCGGTAGAACATTACGTAGGAAATCAGCATACATTGCACCATTTAGACTGCCATCGATAAAATGGGGACCAATTATCCTTCCTCCCATAAAGCCGCACCATACATTAACCCGTCAAGGTCACTGATGTTGCACTTGTCGCAGCCATCGTGGATTTTCCGTTGCCCAATAGTGCATATTATGCCGGTTTACGTTACCGCTGTTGGTGAATGACGCTTCGTCGCTAAATAGAATGCGTGAAAAAACATCTGTCATCGTCCCGTAATTTCTGTTGTGCCCAGTGGCAGAACTGTACACGACGCTCAATGTCGTCGCCATGCAATTCCTGGTGAGTAGAAATATGGTACGTGTGCAATCGATGTTGTTGTAGCATTCGCAAAACCGACGTTATTGAGATTCTCGATTCTCGCTCAATTTGTCTGCTACTGATGTGCGGATTAGCGGCGACAGCAGCTATAACATCTACTTGGGCATCATCATTTGTTGCAGGTCGTGGTTGACGTTTCACATGTGGCTCAACACTTCCTGTTTTCTTAAATAACGTAACTATCCGGCGAACGGTCCGGACACTTGGATGATGTCCAGGATACCGAGAAGCATACATAGCACACGCCCGGTGGACATATTGATCACAATAGCCAAACATCAACACGATATCGACCTTTTCCGCAATTGGTAAACGGTTCATTTTAACACGGGCAATGTATCACGAAGCATATACCGTTCACAATGGCGAAATGTTACATGATGCCACCTACTTATGCGTTTGTGACTATTACAACGCCATCTATCACAATGCGAAAAAAAGTGGTCCAACTAAAACATTCATATTTTTTTACGTACTACACGAATATGTAATAAAAAATGCGGGTTCCTATTTAAAAAAAACACAGTTGATATCCGTTTGACCTATGGCTGCGCCATCTAGCGGGCCAAACATAGCGCCATCTGGTTTCCCCTTCAAGCTAGACGAGTTTCGTTCTTTGTAGTTTTTCGTTTTATGCTTATTTCGTGAGATATTTGGCCCTGTCACTATCAATGGACCACCCTGTATATAACGGCAAAATATATTGTAATAACGAAAACAGGCCGAAGGCTTACAACGGCTGTTCGGAATGTAAAGTACGATGGGGTGCGAAATGGAAAACCAATTGAAAATCCTAGCAATTCTTGCATAGATGCTTTGGACAGTGTCTCTAGTATGCTCGTTAATCGAATCACGTCGCTCTTTTCAATTCTGAGCGCACAGTGAGCACGTAAAGATGCTTGGAACAGTAGTGTCTGCCACCAAGTCTGAGGGTATGGTGTGAGATTTCGCCTCATGTCATTCAGCCCACGTAACATACATGTCATACGTTTCCTACTGCATGACAGTTCTCGGTCATACTCTGAAGGGGCAATGAAGATGCTCCGGCAGAGCGCGGAGCGAACTGCCTCCGGCCAGAACAAATAAAGTATATATACAGCTACAAAACTTTCCAATAAAGTGATTCTTGATATTTCTAGAATGTACTCGAACCGAATGTAGAAATTAGAATTGTACAGTTCGGGTGATTCTTGAACCCACGAGCCTCCATTCGACAGTTTAGCATCGTAACCACTACACCACGCCGGTCGCGGTGACCGAGCGGTTCTAGGCGCTTCAGTCCGGAACCGCGCGACTGCTACGGTCGCAGGTTCGAATCCTGCCTCGGGCATGGATGTGTGTGATGTCCTTAGGTTAGTTAGGTTTAAGTAGTTCTAAGTTCTAGGAGACTGATGACCTAAGATGTTAAGTCCCATGGTTCTCAGAGCCATTTGAACCACTACACCACGGTGCTACTCAGCTTCTGCTACCACTTTGCTCCCTCCTTTAGAGAACAGCGTCACGGTATTACGTCATCCTAGTCCAGGAACGAGTCACCGGTCCTGCATACTCCGACACCCAATGACTGACTCTCGCCACAGCGGTGATCTTTTCAGAACTTCTTTTGCCGCTACGCTCTTCGTCACCTTTCCGCTTGTTGCCTGTTGCTCGAGCGTCGAATTTTCGCTGGGTTGCAGGATCCTTGTAGGGCTTCATTCGAAGGAGGTGGACCGTATCTCTGAACTTTCGTCGTCTTGCGTCGGGGTCGAAATCTTCAAGTTCATAAGTAACATCAGACAACTGTCTTCCAACCTTATAAGGCCCTAAGTAGCACCTGAGGAGCTTCTTAGAGAGACCAACTCTCGGAACATTATTGAAGATCCAGACGAGGTCGCCAGTCTGGTGGACAAAAGGGCAGTGGCTCGCGTCATACCGACGGCGATCGTTTTCTTGAGCCTGCAGCGTGGGGAGTCGAGCTAATTGCCGAGCTTCCTCAGCTCTGGTTAACTTCTGGCCGATGTAGCCGTCGTCCACGTCATCAGGATGTAACGGAAACGCAGTGTCCATCGTCGTAGTCGCCTCACGCCCATGCATCAGGGAAACTGGCGTAAATCCTGTGGTGTCTTGTTTGGCGGTGTTGTAGGCAAGCGTCACGAAAGGTAGCACGTCATCTCAGTTGCTCTGCTCAACAGTGACGAACATTGATAGCATGTCGGCCAAGGTCTTATTAAGGCGTTCAGTAAGCCCGCTAGTTTGCGGATAGTAGGCAGTCGTCAAGTGATGAGTAATGTTGCACCGACGGTTATCTCTGTCACAAAATTCGATTGAAAAACTTTCCCTCGATGCGTAATTAACGACCTTGAGGCACCGTGTTTTAATACAATGTCTTCCACGATGGATTTGGCTACCTCGGACGCTTCGGCTGTTTTCATTGCTTTTGTAATGGCATAGCGTGTCAGATAATCAGGGCAAACAATAATCCATCTATTGCCACTAGCAGACGTTGAAAATCGTCCGAGGAGGTCAATTCCAGCACACTGGAAAGACTTTTCGGCTGTTGGAATTGGCATGCGTAAGCCAGGTGCTTTTTGAGGAACTACCTTTTTCCTCTGGCACTCTCGACAGTGCGACACATAATGACCGAGCGAGGTGGCGCAGTGGTTAGACACTGGACTCGCATTCGGGAGGACGACGGTTCAGTCCCGCGTCCGGCCATCCTGATTTAGGTTTTCCGCGATTTCCCTAAATCACTCCAGGCAAATGCGGGGATGGTTCCTCTGAAAGGGCACGGCCGACTTCCTACCCCATCCTTCCCTAATCCGATGAGACCGATGACCACGCTGTCTGGTCTCCTTCCCCGAAAACAACAACAACAACCTAAATGAACCTGGCCAGAAAAATCTCTTGCGGGTTCTATCGCAGCTCTTATTAAATCCTAAATGTCCGGCCTCAGGTTTGTCATGGAATTTCTGTAGAACATCTAAGCGCATGTGTTTAGGAATCATTGGTAGCCACTTCTTTACAAATGGATCAAAGTTTTTCTTGCAAAGTGATCCGTTAACTACCTTAATTGTCCTCTGACCGAATTAAGGCAAGCATAATTTGAGATATCTTGGCGTCCTTCTTCTGCTCAGCAGAGAGATCCTGGAGTGCACGGAGACAGTCACTATCTTCAAAAAGTATTGATGGTCTTGCACAGGGGTTCTTGAGAGACAGTCGGCATCTTGGTGTTTTCTTCCACTTTTGCGCGCTATGGTTATGTCATACGCTTGAGCAGGCCGGTGTGGCCGAGAGGTTCTAGGTCCTTCAGTCTGGAACCGCGCGACCACCGCGGTAGCAGGTTCGAATCCTGTCTCGGGCATGGATGTTTGTGATGTCCTTAGGTTAGTTGGGTTTAAGTATTTCTTAATTCTACTGGACTGATGACCTCAGATGTTACGTCCCATAGTGCTAAGAGCCATTTGAACCATTTTTTGATACATGTCCTCAGCAAGACCCTTCATGAGATGTGCAACCTTATCTTCTTCCTTCATTCTAGGATTCACTTATTTTACACAGCTCCAAGACGTCTTGAATGTAGTTTGCTGTAGTTTCTTCTGGACACTGTGCCCTGCACTTTATCTTCAGCTTTGCGCTTCTGTCGTTGTGTGTCGCCGTAATACTTGTGCAGTTCCACCTGGAATACTTCCCAGCTTGTGAACTTCTGCTCGTTGTTCTCATACCATTGCTTGGCAGTGCCCTCCAAGTAGAAAAATACATTAGCCAAAGACACGGTGTCATCCCATTTGTTAAATTTGGCTATACGCTCATATACCTTCGGCTACTAGTTTGGATATGGGCCATCGTCACCAGAGAACCCGGAAGGATGTCTCTTGTGGTGACACACAGTTTCTGTCATCGTAACGTACTCTTCTTCTTCTGTCACCGATAGATTGCGATCTGTTGAATATGGTTCGAACTCGGGTTTCTCGCCACGTAAATGGCGGCTCTGTCGTGGCCTGATGGGAGCCACTGTGTCGTCGATAAAGCGCGCTATCGGAACTTCTGATACCCAGCATCTCCACCAGAATAAAGTCACGTAGAGGAAGGTGTAATTAGATGAATGACGAACACTAACTTCACTTAACGAAGTTTTATTGGGCACTTGCTCATGCAAGAGCGCGGAGCAAACTGCTTCCGGCTAGAAGACATGCAGTATATATGCAGCTACAGAACATTCCAGTACAATGATTCTTGATATTCGTGGATACTTCTAGAATGTACTCGAACCGAATATAGAAATTAAAACTGTACAATACATTTGAGTTCTGAACTCACGACCATCCATGCAATAGTTTAGCATCATAACAACTACATCAGGGTGCTACTCAGCTTTTTCTGCGACAATATATAACGTTACAGCAACTACATATCTTGAAAAATTCCTTAAATAGGTTTAGAGAAAATGTAACAAAAATATGCATGACAAAACAAATACAAATCTGTGTTATATGAGTGTACATAATTAGTGTTTTTACGTTACATACCGTTCCACTCTCGAACAGCAAGCGGGAAAATGAAAGCTCCGATTTCTCTTCTTATTTAACGACGTCATTTGCTCCCCCTATGTAGGCAGGCGTCAATAAAATGTTGTAGAATACGGAGGATAAAGTTCGCAATTGAAATCTCGTGAAAAGCTCTTTCTGAAGATATAACGTCTTTGTTTTGAAGACTGACACCCCAACTCTCTTACCATATCCTGGGCATTACCTGTCCTGTTACGAGATAATATAAAACGAGCCGCCTGTCTTTGAACTTTTTCTGTGTGCTCCGTCAGTCCTATCACTTAAGCACCTCATGTTGTGTAGCAATACAAAACAAAAGGACGGACAAGCAGTGTAAGCTGTCTCATTAATAGATTAGTTGCTCTTCCAGTAAAACGCATTCATTAGTTCATCTTGCCCACAACATTGTTCTATGTGGATAATTGCAATTTTAGTAATTTGCAATTGTAATCCGTAGATATTTAGTTTAAATGCAGCATGTGAGTTTGTTTGATTTGTCACGTAAGCGAAATTTAACGGAATACTTTTGGTACATCTGTGGCGGACCTTTCGATGGTTGATTACTAGCAACAATGCCAGTCCGAACTTGAGTTCATAACTTCGTTGGGCTAGGTAGCTAAGAGACATTAAATGGGAATGTATCGCTACTTTTTTATTCCATATGCAAAAACTTCAGTTATCTTGTGAAAAATGTACGACCTCTCAACAGTGTATTTGTACAGTATTTTGAGGGTACCATTGAACCATACTTTTGTCGTATTTTAAAAACAGGAAGTATTGCCCTTCAAGCTTTGAGAAAGCGGCCTCTACACACACACACACACACACACACACACACACACACACACACACACATACACATACACACATCCGTCACCTTCACCACCCCGAAACGCAAGCTGAGAAGCAAGTCCTAACCTGGCGAATTTTCTCTCTGAATCAGGTATTCAATTTCTCCTTTTACTAACCTGCTAAAAAAGCAACTGTCGTGTGTGGTGAATACTTGGTGGCACGTTTTGAAACGATCGCTACGCACTTGATCAGATACGTAGACCGACGCAGCGCAACGGTAATGTTCAAACACATCGCTACCACTGATGGGTTCTCAGCGAGGTGAGAATGCTTTCCGATTTATCGGCACATAACCCAAAGACCTTCCAGCGTCTGCACGGAAAGAAAACCGAGACTGACACTTCGTTGGAACTTCTGAACTTTATTCCTTCTCCTCTTATGTGATATATCTTCACACTGACAGAATGTCAGACATGATACTAAAATAAAAAAAAGGAGTTGTCACAAGAGGAGATTGGACGTTAAAGTTATTTTCTGCGGCAGATATCATAGCTCGATTAAATGCAAGAGAGAATCGTGTTACCATAAGAGTTCAGTGTCAAGATCACAGCAACAGATATTGTACAGATAGGAATAATAAAAATTTACGTTTATAGAATCGCACAGAAATCATGGGTAATTTAGTCCGATTCAGTAAATTCTCCTTTATATCCAATATACCATAAAATTCGTTCCTGCTTCTGACTCACTTTTTTAATATCTGTTTTCATCTGTAGCTCAGGTTTCGAAGTATCACGTTTCATTATGAGCTAGAATGAGTGTAGTTTACTGCATTAAAGTAGGATCCAATTCTAGCAGAACATGTGTTCTAACAGTGCTCTAAGGTTTTCGCTGTTTTGAGAGGGATAAACACAGGGTATAGTGTTCTTCTTTGGCACAATAGAGCGGAAAGTGTCACGATATCAGGTATGTGAAAACTGTGTGTATTTAGAAATATTAAATATGTAAGCCGACTATATGTGTGCTATTCGTGTCTTTTTTGCAATACGTTTCATTGACTGTATCGAAACGTGTGTGTCGTGATATATTGTGTACTTTCAGAATTTACTGTCGGCTGCAAATGCCATGCAAAATCTAATCTGTACTATATCGTCATCTTTAAACTGAAATTGTATTTCCAACCAATTTGAAGTAGTACACTCTTCCAGGCATTTGTTGCCCTTGATTTCAGAGTAAATCTGCATGATTAAAACTATATTTTGTTCATTTTGAAGAGCTTCCAAGTTTCTGATTTAACGTATTCCGTATTACATCGAGAGTTGTGGGCTGCAGTTGTGTATACCACAGAATTTGGCACCAACATCTTTTTTTAAATCGTTTTCCCTTGATTGCAGTGTTGACATTTATATAATTGGTGCCACATCTTCATTTTTTTTAAAAAAAGTTACTAAGAAGTCGACAGACGTGCGGTAATATTGTGTTCTGCATGTTTTTCAATTATCACATCAAGTTCCAGTTACATTAGTCTCCACATTCAGGAGCAGCGTTTACTGTCGGCTTTTGTTATAAGCTTCCATTACTTTCGAGTTGGTTGTGCTGGTCTGTTATCACAACCACGGATAATTAAACGTACGAGACACAAAAATCCGAGTATTTTCAAGGATTCAATAAATGTTGTCCCAGGTTTTGCTATAACGGAAACCAATTTCTTGGTCGATGCTTCTTCATTTCATAAAGAGAGCTTGTGATGCTTGTAGCGTAACAGATCCCGTAATTAAAAAAAAGTCAGTAAGGATAATTTAAAGGTATTTGCTTAGTCTTTATAAAACACTTCATCAGTCACAATGCAGCAGCATTGTGAACGCTGTTCTCGGACGCGGGTTCAGGGAGTATCGAGGGGATGCAAGGACGCAGTGAGAGAGGGGTCGCAAAAACTGCCCAAAAGAAAGCGAGAGAGGTACAAAAATGGTTCAAATGGCTCTGAGCACTATGGGACTCAACTGCTGTGGTCATCAGTCCCCTAGAACTTAGAACTACTTAAACCTAACTAACCTAAGGACATCATACACACCCATGCCCGAGGCAGGATTCGAACCTGCGACCGCAGCAGCAGCGCGGCTCCGGACTGGAACGCCTAGAACCGCACGGCCACCGCGGCCGGCGAGGTACACGAGGTCCTCTAACCATCGTGTTACTATCTTTTGCAGAGGACAAGAAGGCTTTCCTTCGGTCCACGACCGTAAACACACACTACTGTCACAGTTACAAT
The DNA here is from genome assembly GCF_023864345.2 of Schistocerca serialis cubense. Taxonomy (NCBI): domain Eukaryota; kingdom Metazoa; phylum Arthropoda; class Insecta; order Orthoptera; family Acrididae; genus Schistocerca; species Schistocerca serialis. The sequence goes on from NC_064640.1 coordinate 153,692,009, forward strand.
TCTACAACGTGATTCCACTTGGAAGCATCGTAAGGAAACGACATCGGCAAAAGCCCAATATACGGCGGTCCGACATACTGTGGAATAGTGCACAACTCAGTGTCCAAAATTACAGTGTGCAAAGAATGCATCCGTAGAACTATTTACCCTTACAACTTACAAGCCCTTATTACATTAACCGAAAGGGATAATGCTAACTAAACTCAACCTTGGTTTTATGTTGGTTCTGTCGCCTGATAAAAGCCTGAATACACTTCTCACCGTTACTACTGTGAAACAGTGGACGAAGAGACTACCGGTATGTGAGAATGCTTGACAGTAATCGAAACAAGCACCAAAATAATACGCGTCCTGCATTATTCATTCACAGTGTAAAATTCTGTATACTCGTTTCCATGTTGCACAATCGAAAAGCATATTGTGTTAGAGATAATTTGAAAATTATTGATCGTGCGTGGAATAGTGATGCAAAAGCTGGTTTAACACGGTGTGCGTGTGTGTGTGTGTGTGTGTGTGTTATTGTGTGTGTGTGTGTATGTGTGTGTCTATGTGTGATGAAACTAAAAGAACAATCAGGACGTAGACGAAAGAAGAAAACAACCGAAGAGGGTTACGAAAGTTAGTAAGTCAGTCAAGAAGGCTAGGAGAGTGTTTGTGCTAGGTAGAGTAGATAAGCGGTTATTAACATCCCACTCACAGTGAATTGGCATCACTTAGTTCCTGTAAGATGGATTTGGAGGAATTATGGGCAAAGTTTGTACAGATTGTAAATCATGGTCTGGAGAGTTATGTGCCTAGTGAATGGATAAAGGATGGAAAAGACCCACTATGGCTTAATAACGAAATTCGACGGGTACTGAGCAAGCTAAGGCTGTTGCACTCTCGGTTAAAAAGGGAACGCATAAATGGCGACAAGAGAAGGTTATTAGAGATTCATGCGTCTGTGAAAAGATCAATGCGCGAAGCATACAGTGACTACCACTGTCACACCTCAGCAAAAGATCTGGCAGAGAACCCGAGAAAATTCTAGTCCCATGTAAAATCGCTAAGCGGATCTAAGGCTTCCATTCAGTCCGCTGTGGCAGTTGAAGATAGAAAAACGTAAGCCGAAGTTTTAAATTTCACGTTCAAGAAATCGTTCACATAGGAGAATCGTACAAACATACCGTTATTTGACCATCGGACAGACTTCCGTATGGACGACAAAGTAATAAACACCCCAAGTAGTCCAGTCAAATTGCAGATATACCTTGCAAAAGGTGGAGTAGAAGATTTAATTTTTTTAACTCGCTCATATTGTTGGAAAGGTTACAAAACCAAGTTTTGCCAACAAAATTTCTCTTGGGAAAACTTTCTGAAGTCAAAAAATTTTAAGATTTCGGACTTTTTTCAGTTTTTTCAAAATATCTCAGTTTCATTTGCTCCTATCGCTTTAACGTCTATTTTCTTTTTTAAAGACCACAAAATTCTCTACAAATTTGATTGTTGCCATTTTTTTCTACTCCCAGTATCTAAGGCGCTACAGCGCGTCAAAAAATACCAATTTCTCAAATTTTGAGCATAGTGGCCAGATACCTTATTTTTGAACACTATTTTTTCAGTTTCTGTTTGTGTAGTACAAATACATTATACATCACGCTATATGTTGGAATTTACCACCTCAGTTTCAGGTATTCAATTTCTCTGTATGCAACATGAGGATTGCAGGGCAACCAACTATTGTGATTCTTACATCACTACCTGAAGTTCACTATGGGCCACCTCAGCCCTGGTATTTGTAAAACGATAAATATAAAAATGCATCATTAAGACACACACACACACACACACACACACACACACACACACACACACAAAATAAATTGTCTCAGGAAACTGAACCATTATTAGTGCAATAGGCAACCTAATTAGGTAGGTAATTATTCTTGTGTATAAAGGCCACACAATTGACATTAAAAATAAGTAGCTTTATTACAATTAAAATGCATTGTCAGTTACTAAAAAATGTTGACAGTTCTGGGTTTGTAATACTCGTAATATCGCACTTTAGCGCACTTGACACAGGTATGAGCATCACTTCCAACGTTTTGATGGGCCAGGTTCCTCAGTGTCACCTGAAATACTTTGAGTTACGGATTCAGGGTCTGTACATAGAGTTGATCCCAGATTGACTCTTCTTCAAACAGCGAGTCAGCCTCAGCTAGTTCGTTGATTTCGTCAGCGGTTTCCTCAACATCCTCCATAACATCTTCTTCACTGTCTTCATACAAAAATTTTGGCACGTTTTCACAGTGGACCCCAATACATTTCTTGCAAATTGAAGAACATTTCAAACCCGCTTTTCTGCAGGAGCACGCTTCGCCACAGTTCAGCTTGCATGATCATGAAACAATGTGAAGAAGTGCTTCAGGTGCTGGATCTTGGCTCATTATAACGAATATTGGACCGTGGTCACTGTGATTCCAGCCACATTTCTCAGGAGGTTTCCAGTTTTCCATCCAACTTTGGACTTGTTGGTAAGTCCGCAACGAATGATGTTGTGCAGCATCTTGTGTAGGTGGCAACCGTGCAAGATTCAGTTTGCTTTTTGTGGCAGACTTGGCGAATAGCTGGTACCGCAAATGGTCTAGTGTGTGGGAGCTGCTGACACCTCCACTATACAATGCGATAGTAACCTGTTCTCCTGATGTTATTATTTCTTCACTGGTAGCATGTCGTTTATTGAACGTGCAAAGTGCTGAGGTTGGGTGTTCATTTTTCGCAACAATATTACAGCACTTCATTTTACCTTGACCAAAAAAAGCGGATGTTGCATCACATCCGCTAAAGGCGTGAGTGAACAGAAAATATTCACTGTCAAACTTGTAAGATGCAGTGGAAAACCACTTGTCTTCGGCATTTCCTCTTCCTGGCTTTAAGAAAAATAAGTTTTCAATGCCTTGCCCCAAACCGGTCATGAGCAAAAGCAGATCAACATCATCTCCTACAATGACAACACTTCCAAAATCTTTGGTTCTTGAAATGGCAGATGTTACAATCATAAAGTCAGCATCCTCTTGTGCCTGGCTTTGAAGCTGTTTCAGCAATCACCACATCGTCACCATATTTCTGGAAAACGCGAGCCTTGACAGTTCGAATATCAGGACGAGATGATGTGGGTATTTGCTCTAACAGATCGTCCATAGAAAACTGACAATCTTCCGTATTAGTTTCCAGGAAGGCAAATATAGCCTCCATGCCTTCATCTACTTGAGTTGCAGGTCGGTAACCTCGATTCTGTCCAGTAGCTGAAACACGGTGAAAGAACTTTCTGTAGCAAAATCTGTAGTATCGCCCATCTGCAGCAACCAAACCATTTACATTTTGAATCCGCTCTATCACTTGTTGACCAAATTCATCACCACGTCGTTTAGCCTGTTCTAATACTGTCGACTGCACTTTCAATTTCATTACTTTGTAAACAAAATTTCGTTTGGCGTATGGCAATCTTAACTGCTTGGTTAAAAAGTCATCAGAATTCCCTTTTGCAAATAAGAAGCATTTCTCTTTGAAATTGAACTGACCTTTTTCCTGCGACCGACGTAGCACGCCTGTTGCTTCCTGAGGATGCAGAAGGCTAGCTGCTATCATTCTCTCATTAATGTACTTCTTGTAGCATGCTTCACGCAACATCACTTCACTGAGCGTTTTCAGAAACGGGTGTGGGCAGACTCCCTGCGTTTAGCACTACAATCGATACGTGTGCTCAGTCCTTTCTTTTTCACAAATGGTTCAAATGGCTCTGAGCACTATGGGACTTAACAACTATGGTCATCAGTCCCCTAGAACTTAGAACTACTTAAACCTAACTAACCTAAGGACATCACACACATCCATGCCCGAGGCATGATTCGAACCTGCGACCGTAGCGGTAGCGCGGTTCCAGACTGAAGCGCCTAGAACCGCACGGCCACAATGGCCGGCTTGTTTTTCACATTGCGTCCACCACTCACCACAGTTTTTTCGCAAATGAAACACAAATTCATGTCAGACATACTCATTTTCAGCACCACAACATATACTGAATGGAAGCGACTCCAAACTGCAGGACCCTTATTGTTGTGTGCTAATAGCTGTCAGCGCGCTGTGAACAATCACCAGACATAATCGCCTTCCGCCCGCCAAAGAATAAATACGCTTTTGTCCGCTAAAGAACAATTCCTACATACTTTTTCTTATAACTGATCTTTAACGTCCATCAACTGTAGAAAATTTATGGCACCTACATGCAATCGTATTACATATTGTAACATAAATAAACTTCACGCAATCCGACGTGAATGTGTTCATAGTTACTGAATATGATGCTGTTTGTCCTGGCCCTGCAGCAGAGTGAGATGGTAAATTCCAATGCATAGCATGATGAGTAATCTGTTTATACTACACAAATAGAAACTGAAATAACAGTGTTCAAAAATTAGGTAATTTGCCACTTTGCTCGAAATTTGAAAAATTGATATTTTTTGACGCGCTGTAGCGCCTTAGATACTGGGAGTAGAGAAAAATGGTAGGAATCAATTTTGTACAGAATTTTGTGCTCTTTAAAAAAGAAAATAGACGTTAAAGCGATAGGAGCAAATGAAACTGAGATACTTCGAAAAAACTTAAAAATGTCCGAAATTTTCGAAGTTTTTAACTGCAGAAAGTTTTACCAAGAGAAATTTTGTTGGCAAAACTTGGTTTTGTAACCTTTCCAACAATATGAACGAGTTAAAAAAATAAAATCTTCTACCCCACCTTTTGCAAGGAACAGGCTTTTTTTCTGACAGTTTTACTGGACTAAAGCGTGGGCAAACAAATGAAATATTTGAAAGCAAATAAATCACCCTGTCCGGATGGAATACCAGTTGCATTTTACAAAGAGTACTCTATGCCATTAGCCCCTTACCGAGCTTGCATTTATCCTGAATCTCTCGCCCAGCACAAAGCCCCAAGCGACTGGAAAAAGCGCAGGTGACTTTTTAATATAAGAAGGATAAAAGGACGGACTCGCCATTTTACGGACAAATGTCCCTACTTTCGGTTTACTGAATCCGTGAACATATTCTCAGTTCGAATATAATAAACTTTCTTCAGACTGTGAAGGTTAAGTCCACCAATCAGTATGGTTTTCGAAATCATCGCTCGTGCAAAACTCAGTTTGCCTTTCTCCCACATGATATACTGCGAACTGTAGATGAAGAGCAATAGGAAGATTCCCTATTTCTATGGAATAAGTTCACAGATAATTGAATGTCTCGAATACTTCTTAAATAACTCCTCGACAGCATAAAGTGAAAATGGTATCGTCTGGAGTGCCCCAGGGAAGTGCGATAGGACCGCTGTTGTTTTCTATACACATAAATGATTTGCCAAACAGGGTGGGCAGAAGTCTGTGGTTGTTTGCTGATGACGCTGCAGCACATGACAAGGCGTCGAAGTTGAGTGACTGTAGGAAGATACAAGAAGACTTAGACAAAATTACTAGTTGATGTGATGAATGCCAGGTGGCCCTAAATATGTAAGTTAATGCGGATGAGTTGGAGGGTTCAAACCTGTAATGTTCGGATGCAGTATTACTAGTGTCTTGCTTGACACCGTCAAGCCGTTTAAATACCTGGACATAACGTTGCAAAGCGATATGAGGTGGAACAAACATGTGAGAACAGTGGTAGGAAGGCGAATGGTCGACTTCGGTTTATTGGGAGAATTTTAGGAAAGAGTGGTTCACCTCTAAAGGTGACCGCATGTAAACGCTGGTGCGACCTATTCTTGAGTTCTGGTCGAATGTTTGAGATCTGTACCAGGCCTGATTGAAGGAAGCCATCGATGCCATTCAGAGACGGACTGCTAGATTTGTTACTTGTGGGTTCGAACAACACGTATGTGTTACGGAGATGCCTCGGGAAGTAAAATGGGAATCCCTGGTGGGAAGGCAACGTTCGTTTCGAGCAACACTCTTGCGAAAATTTAGAGAACCGGCATTTGAAACTGACTGCCAAACGATTCTAATGCCGTCAACATACGTTGCGCGTAAGGACCACGAAGATAAGAAATTAGGGCCCATACGGTGGCATGCGGTAAGTCGTTTCTTCCTCGCTCTGTTTGCGAGTGGAACAGGAAAGCAAGTGAAACCTTCCTGGCAGATTAAAACTGTGTGCCGGACCGAGACTCGAACTCGCGAACGTTGCCTTTCGTGGGCAGGTGTTTTGTATCAGCGCACACTGCGCTGCAGAGCGAAAATCTCATTTTGGAAACATCCCCCAGGCTGTGGCTAAGCCATGTCTCCGCAATATCCTTTCTTCCAGGAGTGCTAGTTCTGCAAGGTTCGCAGAAGAGCTTCTGTGAAGTTTGGAAGGTAGGAGACGAGTTACTGGCAGAATTGAAGCTGTGAGGGAGGGTCGTGAGTCATGCTTGGGTAGCTCTGTTTGTGGAGCACTTGCCCATGAAAGGCAAGGTCCCGAGTTAGAGTCTCGGTCCGGTATAAAGTTTTAATCTGCCCGGAAAATTTCATATCAGCGCACACTCCGCAGCAGAGTGAAAATCTCATTCTGGAAACATTCCCCAGGCTGTGGCTAAGCCATGTCTCCGCAATATCCTTTCTTCCAGGAGTGCTTGTTCTGCAAGGTTCGCAGAAGAGCTTCTGTAAAGTTTTGAAGGTAGGAGACGAGGTACTGCCAGAACTGTAGCTGTGAGGACGGGTCGTGAGTCATGATTGGGTAGCTCTGTTGGTAGAGCACTTGCCCATGAAAGGCAAAGGTTCCGAGATCGAGTCTCGGTCCGGCATACAATTATAATCTGCCCGGAAAGTTTCATATCACCGCACACTCCGCTGCAGACTGAAAATCTAATTCAGGAAAGGAAGTGACATGTAGTGGTACAGGGTACCCTCTGCCCTTCTGACACGCACCGTACGGTGGCTTGCGAAGTGTTACGTAGATGTAAATGTACATCTGCGAATCAACAGAAAATCTCTCTAAATCGATCTTTGTCCATGACGGTTGCGGGACCTCGTCTGTTCAGTATAAATCATCAAATCAAAAACACCTTCAACCGTCTGCAATTCCAATTTTATTTTATCTTTCCTACCAGTTTCAATGTTACGCTACGCCATCTTGACTACCCTCTTTGTACAGTCGAAAGAGGGGCCAGTATACAATCACTGGTATTCGTACACGTCTTTTTAAGTACGTGATCCCATCGTTCATCAACTGCGTACTGTTCAACAGTTAAGCGTAGGGATCGAGTTATTAAAAATACGTCTACGGATACCAGTTACTGTATGCTGGCCTCTATTTCGATTGTACAAGAGCGGCCTAAAGATGGCTTAGTGTAGCGACGAAACTGGTCGCATAAATAAAATGAAATTGGAAATATACACTCCTGGAAATTGAAATAAGAACACCGTGAATTCATTGTCCCAGGAAGGGGAAACTTTATTGACACATTCCTGGGGTCAGATACATCACATGATCACACTGACAGAACCACAGGCACATAGACACAGGCAACAGAGCATGCACAATGTCGGCACTAGTACAGTGTATATCCACCTTTCGCAGCAATGCAGGCTGCTATTCTCCCATGGAGACGATCGTAGAGATGCTGGATGTAGTCCTGTGGAACGGCTTGCCATGCCATTTCCACCTGGCGCCTCAGTTGGACCAGCGTTCGTGCTGGACGTGCAGACCGCGTGAGACGACGCTTCATCCAGTCCCAAACATGCTCAATGGGGGACAGATCCGGAGATCTTGCTGGCCAGGGTAGTTGACGTACACCTTCTAGAGCACGTTGGGTGGCACGGGATACATGCGGACGTGCATTGTCCTGTTGGAACAGCAAGTTCCCTTGCCGGTCTAGGAATGGTAGAACGATGGGTTCGATGACGGTTTGGATGTACCGTGCACTATTCAGTGTCCCCTCGAAGATCACCAGTGGTGTACGGCCAGTGTAGGAGATCGCTCCCGACACCATGATGCCGGGTGTTGGCCCTGTGTGCCTCGGTCGTATGCAGTCCTGATTGTGGCGCTCACCTGCACGGCGCCAAACACGCATACGACCATCATTGGCACCAAGGCAGAAGCGACTCTCATCGCTGAAGACGACACGTCTCCATTCGTCCCTCCATTCACGTCTGTCGCGACACCACTGGAGGCGGGCTGCACGATGTTGGGGCGTGAGCGGAAGACGGCCTAACAATGTGCGCGACCGTAGCCCAGCTTCATGGAGACGGTTGCGAATGGTCCTCGCCGATACCCCAGGAGCAACAGTGTCCCTAATTTGCTGGGAAGTGGCGGTGCGGTCCCCTACGGCACTGCGTAGGATTCTACGGTCTTGGCGTGCATCCGTGCGTCGCTGCGGTCCGGTCCCAGGTCGACGGGCACGTGCACCTTCCGCCGACCACTGGCGACAACATCGATGTACTGTGGAGACCTCACGCCCCACGTGTTGAGCAGTTCGGCGGTACGTCCACCCGGCCTCCCGCATGCCCACTATACGCCCTCACTCAAAGTCCGTCAACTGCACATACGGTTCACGTCCACGCTGTCGCGGCATGCTACCAGTGTTAAAGACTGCGATGGAGCTCCGTATGCCACGGCAAACTGGCTGACACTGACGGCGGCGGTGCACAAATGCTGCGCAGCTAGCGCCATTCGACGGCCAACACCGCGGTTCCTGGTGTGTCCGCTGTGCCGTGCGTGTGATCATTGCTTGTACAGCCCTCTCGCAGTGTCCGGAGCAAGTATGGTGGGTCTGACACACTGGTGTCAATGTGTTCTTTTTTCCATTTCCAGGAGTGTAGATGACTGAAGGTGTTTTGCATTCGACACTCTAACAGATAAAGGTCGACGCTAGAAAAGAAATGTCTACTGACTTAATAAACTGTGTGTTACTTACAGGGCAAGTTATTATAGCCGAAGATGCCAATTTCACTTTGATATAAATAGCAGCACAGACTTTTTGGCACCCGACAAACGGTTTTACATGATGTAACGTTTCCATGGCACTAGGCAAACGAGCATTAAAGGAAAAGCAAGGATTTCCGATGACGAATCTGATTCTCAGTTTCCTGAAATACTACGTTATATAATGGTAGATAAGTATGTAAGTAATAATCAATTGTATGCTGATGATGACAGGTTGCTTTAGTTAAACCTGACGTTGTCAGTAAAGGAGAAAGCAATCAACTGCAAATATATCAACGATAAAAAATAAAAATTTAAATAAATTTTACAGTTGTCTATATCGCGCGTTCCAAAAACATGAAAATATGGTGACTAGTTTCACTTGACTAAGTAGTGTTGTAGGAGGAGTGGAGCGGTAGTGTGCAAACATGTATATCACGGGGAACTACCCGATCGCTGGACATGCCTGCGAGCACGTAGCATAAAATCCTACGAAACATCCTGCATTACTATCCACACAAAATCACTCTTGTTGGGAACTTGGTTTCTGCTAACCTGCCAGTAAGACAAACGCTCGCTCTGAAACTGATTCCTCGCATGGAAGTGGACAATGAATGGCCACGGAACATTCTGTGGACATATTAAACCCACTCCCATCTCCAAAACAGGTTAATACTCAGAATTGCATAATATGGGCAGCGGAAAGTCCGCACTTAAGTCAGCTAGTACCACTTTATTCTGCAAAGATGACTGTATGGTGCGAGTCGACGGCGTCGTGTATCGTAGGATCCTATTTTTTCCAGGAGGTGAGTCTTGCAGGTTGTATTACCTATACCGTCACTGGCAAACGCTGTGAGAGTCTTTTGTGACCAACATGCTGCGAACCGTTTAAAAGCGTGAATGCCTGGTTAGGATCACTTTTATGCAAGATGGTGAACGTTCATAAATTGCACAGCCAGTGAAGCAACTGGTGCAAAGGCATTTATGAAATACTAGAATTATCAGCCGTCATTTCACTACCGCCCAGCGGTACAGATCACCTGATCATAATCCGTGTGACTTTTGGCTGTGGGGTTTGTAATACTTCGCTATTGCACGATACTCATTAAAGCCTGTACTATGGTAAGTTGACGGGCTTCACCTTAAGAGTCAGGATTTTGGTATATATGTTGACCGCGTGTACCTGAATGGAGGCAAAATCAGACTTACACCCACTCAGTAACAACAATGATACGTCAAGCAAGTCCGAAGTGCAACTACACGTTAGGACGGACAAGAAACAACACAGCAGATGCTACCAATTGTTAATAATACGGTCGCCAGCCTAATTAGGCATTAACTGAGTTTCTTCCCTGTACAAGTGGATGTACGTTCAAGTATAACAACACGTAGTAACACTGCATTATATGGTAAATTTTAGAAGCGGAAAATCTACTGAACTGATAATTTCACTTTCTGTACCAATATGGATAAATCATAAATACATAACATTACACTATAATGTTTACTACAAAACTCCGTACTGTCCATTGATCTGATTAAAATCGGGCATAGGTTACTCTAGAAATAGCACTTTCGAAACACATACACAATGTCAATTTTGATAAATAACACTGATAAATTTTGGTTTATATTTTGGCTTTGACTTTGCTTGTCAAATCAGTTCAGTATACTTCAGAATTCAAATTAATAAAAAAGGGGGGGGGGGGACCCTGAAACTGTTATGATCACTGTACTGAAATTTTTGATAATCGAAAATCGTTAAGCACTCAAGATTTCCAATATATGAGTTTTTTGTCTTATTTCTTGCTTATTTAACTACCATTATTTTTGTCTCAAATTGACTAAACTTCATTACTAAACCAATTTCAAAATTATCTTCCAACTTTGTCAGACCTATATTATTTGCCTATATATTCATTAACAACAAAGCCCTTTAAACATCATTCTAACACAGATAGGTCTGCAGGTAATTATTATTAACATAAACTTTAAATCTTAATATCGGTACACTCGGATTGCACAACATGTGGAAAGGACCCTGTCTAGGTTAGTGATGAGGATAATTAAATGATAGGACAATTCTGGTAAAAGTTAAGTTGTTATTGAACAGTAAGGAACAAAAGTAACACTGGTCCACACGAATACAGTACTAAAAGATTCAACCTGTTCGTATTGATGCGGCGGTTGGCGGGCGGCGAGATGGCGAGGCGCAGAGCACACATACAATCACAGCTATGGCTCTTGATGTATCGGCACTTTACTTCTTCATAGCGTCGCAATATTTTTCCATTTAGTGCCTATGTAATTTTGCCATGCTGTATAGTCGTCGGAAACGGCACATCTGAGGTTCAATGAAACTACGTTTTCCAGGAGAGCCTCCTCGATCCAGGACGTGTTACTTAGACCGATGCCCAACTCCGACTACTACTGCTGAGCCCGTTATGCCGTGCCGTGCCCGTGTGCATTTTCCCGCGCTCGCCTGCCATCCACCTTTTACCGCTCCCCTACAGACAGGGTATTCACCAGAGGTTTTGCAGTCTACATATCCCAATACATTGCCTACGTATGGACCAGACGCGCAATTACAGCTTTAACATCTTACAACAGTTTTAACATTTCTTACATTTCCATTTTGTTATAATATTGCTTCAAATTTGACATAAACATTAATATTCACATCGAAAATTGTTTACAGTTTCTTTAACATAATGACACGAAAAGAGAAAAAAAATGAAATCAGAACATTACTTACACTAATTTATCGAAAATCAGAAGAAAAAATTATTATATGTACAATAGTATAACGTTGTTGTTGTTACACATGCCCCTGTGTCCAGTAAATTTCACTAAGTGCAGATTTGATGGGAACACTAATTTTTATATTTATACAGTGGTTCTGACTCTTTGTGTGAATTTCCCATCCAAAAAAAATTTATACCACAAGTTTCCTTTCACTCACATTATATAGGTCAATAATTTTTTAATCATCATTTTACCACATCACCTGTACCACACTCACAATTCTCCATTGACTATTTAGCTGCCCTCATAGGTGTTTGGCAGTCCTCTATATTATGACTCATATACTGTTCACTTTGATTTTTGACAGTCCCATCTTTTATTTGGCTTGCAGCATTTACCCTTTCTTTTCAGCCCTTTTCTCCATACATCTTTATATTTACAGTACATTTGGTAATCTGAAACTTACATAACTACATTATCACACTGATATTGGTGCACATATATTTACAAAGATTAGTTACATTTGGAATAAATTAGTTTCAGCATAAGATACATCACATTTACGGCAAATTGCTCTCTGAGTGTACTTAGATCACTCACTCCTAGGAACATACAGTTTCAGGTCCACAACATTTCTTGCACCTAAAGGTCTTTTGGATTTTGGGTAGATCAGGTAGTAAGCGTTATCGTGTGGAATGTTCTGTATTATATACGGTCCATTATAAATATATTTACATTTGGAAATTTCATGGTTCAGTTCACTAGACTTTTCGTGGGTTTTTAAAAGAACATAATCCCCAATTTTAAATTTTAAAACTTTCAAATTTTTATCATATGTTTTAGATCTAGATTCAACTTTTTGCTTTGCCCTTTTTCTGACTAATTCTTTCTTTTGACTCAACCCCAAGCTTGTACAAGGTGGAAACTCTAGTTTTTCCTCAATTAAACTTTTACTCCTGCTGCCTAACAAAATTTCTTCCGGTGGGAACCCAGTAGTTTCATAATGTAAGGTGTTCATGACATTCTCAAAATCCAATATAAATCTGCCCCAGACTCTAAATCATGCCCCTTCCTGGTTTTTCCACAACGCACCTTGATCGACTGTGACATCGTCCCAAGATACGTTCCTGACCTGTGAACCATTTATATCTGGCGGCTTTTTCGGTTTCTGGAGTTCAAAGTCTTTACTTACTTGAACTCGTTGCAAAATAAACACTGAGTCATCCGGTGGCTCTTTCTTTCTTTGTTCAGTCTGAACATCTGGATTTTGTTTTGAAACTTCGTCATCAATAGGTACAATATCGCAATTAGCTGTATTCTCGTTATTTTCACTAGTACCGAAATACTCGTCATCTGAACTATCGTCCGAATCCGACCATTCTGGATCGCTTTTAGGTTCTAACATAAAAGCTTTTCTGAGACAGGCACTAAGTTCTTCCTCTGCATTTTCATCACGCTTTGATTTTAACTCAGTATCTGCTTTTGGCAAAACGGCCTCGTTATCGGCTTTACTCACATCCCCTGTTGCTTCATATTTAGTGTAATCCTCGTGGACTTCAATTACCTTCATGTAATTACCTGCCTCTTCCTCACGGTGCCTTTCGGTAGCAGCTTGTACTGTTGGCGGATCATTAACGGAAGCTACTTCCTCGTCTATGCTCAGGATTTCATCCTCCAATTCCTTCCTATCTTTAACCGTCGTCCTATAGGCAGCACGCATACTTTGCGCGGCGCTATTTACTCTCTCTTCTTTAAATTCGGGCCACGTCACCTTATCGACGTCCCTACTATCTCCTTTTCCACTAACTTCCTTGCCTCATACTCCTTCTTAAAATCCTCCCACTCACATTGCTTGAGGCCCTTGTACAGATCGTCGATCTGCACACCCCAATTTCTTACTTTCGCTAATTCATTCTCGCCATTTACTTCATTGCTAACACTGCTAACCACACCTCTCTGTATATCCACAGTTTCATCTTTTATTTCCTTCGCCACGGAATTATCACTCGTAATGTATTCACCAGTTCTTACGGCTATGTTCGTATCTAATGCTGCCGCATTGCTAGCGGCTTCTCTCTGAACAGCTGTTCCGCTAGGCTGGGCCGTTGCCCTCTGATGCTCCACTCGCCTGTTAACAAGTATTGCTCTGCGCGGCGAAGATGACTCATCCGCGCTTGCACCTGACGCTTGTTTCGCAACAACACGTTGTGTCGTTCCACGCCTGTCTCTAACCTGTCTCATAATTTTACTGTTAGCCCCGTAACATTTCTTAAATCGGGCCCTGTATCTACTGTCCGCTTCCGTTTGGCCCGCAACGTTCGCGGAAATCAGTTTCCCACATCGTTATTATTTTGCGCGGTGTACCCTCTATAGCGATCTGAATAACTTCCTCTTCCTCTCTGTATCACGTTGACGCGAAACCCATCGCCGTCATTTCTCTCGTCATTATTGCGATTATTCCTGTTACTAAATTTTTGAAAATTGGCACGACTTTCGCGCCAGTGGTCTTCGTCTTCGACCCTTTCGAGAAATGCTTGGAAGCTGCGATGATTGCTTCCCACGTATCTCTTTGAATCTTCTGGAAGCTTTTTATATAGCTCCCAGATGATTTCTGAATCGGATCTTCTTTCTCTTAAATGCGTCAACTTCCGGTACCAATATTCGCAGAAATCTTTCAAAGAATTCTTACCCCTGTTATCATGAAGTTTGGCCATGATAAACTCGCGCCACAAATGATCCTGTTTTTGTTCAGACCAATTTTCTTCCGTAAATTTTTGCTTAAATTCTTCGAACGTCATTCGGTCGGTATTCAAAGTAATTCCCCAGCGCTTAGCGTCACCTGCTAAGGCGCAAATTACTACGTTTATGCCGGCCGAAGTGGCCGTGCGGTTAAAGGCGCTGCAGTCTGGAACCGCAAGACCGCTACGGTCGCAGGTTCGAATCCTGCCTCGGGCATGGATGTTTGTGGTGTCCTTAGGTTAGTTACGTTTGACTAGTTCTAAGTTCTAGGGGACTAATGACCTCAGCAGTTGAGTCCCATAGTGCTCAGAGCCATTTGAACCATTTTTACTACGTTTATCTTTTCCTGACCAGACAAGTGTTCAGGAAACATTCTCTCGCAATTTTTGATGAATTCTAGTGGATGCCATCCGTTATGTTTCTTGACGGGATCGAAGCGTTCCTCACCTTCCAATAGCTTCGTAAGTGGTGTGCCATTATACATTCCTGGAAATTGAAATAAGAACACCGTGAATTCATTGTCCCAGGAAGGGGAAACTTTATTGACACATTCCTGGGGTCAGATACATCACATGATCACACTGACAGAACCACAGGCACATAGACACAGGCAACAGAGCATGCACAATGTCGGCACTAGTACAGTGTATATCCACCTTTCGCAGCAATGCAGGCTGCTATTCTCCCATGGAGACGATCGTAGAGATGCTGGATGTAGTCCTGTGGAACGGCTTGCCATGCCATTTCCACCTGGCGCCTCAGTTGGACCAGCGTTCGTGCTGGACGTGCAGACCGCGTGAGACGACGCTTCATCCAGTCCCAAACATGCTCAATGGGGGACAGATCCGGAGATCTTGCTGGCCAGGGTAGTTGACTTAGACCTTCTAGAGCACGTTGGGTGGCACGGGGTACATGCGGACGTGCATTGTCCTATTGGAACAGCAAGTTCCCTTGCCGGTCTAGGAATGGTAGAACGATGGGTTCGATGACGGTTTGGATGTACCGTGCACTATTCAGTGTCCCGTCGACGATCACCAGTGGTGTACGGCCAGTGTAGGAGATCGCTCCCCACACCATGATGCCGGGTGTTGGCCCTGTGTGCCTCGGTCGTATGCAGTCCTGATTGTGGCGCTCACCTGCACGGCGCCAAACACGCATACGACCATCATTGGCACCAAGGCAGAAGCGACTCTCATCGCTGAAGACGACACATCTCCATTCGTCCCTCCATTCACGCCTGTCGCGACACCACTGGAGGCGGGCTGCACGATGTTGGGGCGTGAGCGGAAGACGGCCTAACGGTGTGCGGGACCGTAGCCCAGCTTCATGGAGACGGTTGCGAATGGTCCTCGCCGATACCCCAGGAGCAACAGTGTCCCTAATTTGCTGGGAAGTGGCGGTGCGGTCACCTACGGCACTGCGTAGGATCCTACGGTCTTGGCATGCATCCGTGCGTCGCTGCGGTCCGGTCCCAGGTCGACGGGCATGTGCACCTTCCGCTGACCACTGGCGACAACATCGATGTACTGTGGAGACCTCACGCCCCCCGTGTTGAGCAATTCGGCTGTACGTCCACCCGGCCTCCCGCATGCCCACTATACGCCCTCGCTCAAAGTCCATCAACTGCACATACGGTTCACGTCGACGCGGTCGCGGCATGCTACCAGTGTTAAAGACTGCGATGGAGCTCCGTATGCCACGGCAAACTGGCTGACACTGACGGCGGCGGTGCACAAATGCTGCGCAGCTAGCGCCATTCGACGGCCAACACCGCGGTTCCTGGTGTGTCCGCTGTGCCGTGTGTGTGATCATTGCTTGTACAGCCCTCTCGCAGTGTCCGGAGCAAGTATGGTGGGTCTGACACACCGTTGTCAATGTGTTCTTTTTTCCATTTCCAGGAGTGTAGACAACATCAGGCCCTATCTTTAATTTTACTCTCAAGATCGAAAATTTTGCCTTGAATTTTCGATGTATTTTGTTCACACTTTTGTACACATCCGGTCACTTTTTCGCCTAAATCTCTTTCAGTGTCTGATACTGCCTTTTTCAACTGTGATATTCCATGTTGACATTCGTTTACGATCTCAGTTTTAAGACGAAAACTTTTTCGTCTACTTTTGTTTCGACTGGAGGTTCTACTTTCTCTGGGATGTTGAGAATTTCAACATCAAACCTACTGTTAATGTTGTCAATTTCCCCCTGCATAGTATCCATATTTTTATTAATTGTGTTAATTTCAAACTTCATAGTATTTACCACAGAACTTAAATTACCCACTTTTTGTTCTACCTGTTCTATTTGTTTACTAATTTTAATTCCTTGTTCTTCGACCTGTGCTTTAATCTGACCAACTTGTGTTTTAAGCTGCTCGTCAACGTGTGTTTTAAGCTGATCATTCTGAGTTTTGAGCTGATTACTTTGAGTTTTAAGCTGCTCGGCAACGTGTGTTTTAAGCTGATTATTCTGTCCTGCGATTTGTTTGGTTAATTGTTCAAATAAATCGTTCATGCTTAAAATTTTCACACTGTTTTGTAATACGGAATCTGTGTGTTCCGATCCTACTTCAAAAGTTTCTTTCGGTTCTTTCTTTATCTGTGGTGAATCAAACATGTCAGTGGATTCATTCACATACCCACTATCATCTGCAAAGTCATCCTCTACTTCTTGTTTTATCCCTTGCTGTGTTCGAGGCACTCTCGACATTTCAATCTGTTCGTTAACATGTTCATGATATTGTATGTACGCCAATTGTCTTTCGCTAACGCCATCTGTTATCTGGCCGCGTAAACTCCTACTACTGCCAGCCGTGTTTTCCATTACGCTCGGCACATCTACTGTTCTACGTTCTTGTCCATACTGAACGCAAATTACATCACACTATCGTACTTGACGTTCACTGCTATTTACTTTACTAATTATTATTGCGATTCGTGCCACTGAACATCCACTGTTCGGTATTCACGTTAATTTGTGATCGACAACAACTGGATGTCCTGTCACCGGGAGCCACTTGTAATACTTCGCTATTGCATGATGCTCATTAAAGCCTGTACCGATTCGAGGGTTGGACTCCCTCACTTCCTCAACGAGGACTCGCACTGCCTGGGCTACTCTCAGAGTGTATCTTCGACGTGGAAGAGCCCCAACCGTGCTTGTCGCGTTGTTAAACGTCTGCACGCCGTCACTGCTGCCCGCCGCCGCCGCCGCCGCCGCCGCCGCCGCCACCGCCGTCGTCGTCTGTTCGCCGCCGCCCTGTGCTTGCCGCCGCCGCCGCCGCCGCCGCCGCCGCTGCTTGGTCACCGTCTGTCGGTGCTCGCCGCTTCCTCTTCTGCCGCCGCCACCTGGTCGCCGCTTCTTCAGCCGCCGCCGCCGCTGTCGCCGTCTCTTGGTGCTCGCCGCTTCTTCTGCCGCCGTCTCTCGGTGCTCGCCGCTGCCGCCGTCTCTCGGTGTTCGCTGCCGCCTGCAATCATGGACGCCCCAACTACCACCATCATCTACACCTCTCCTTCACCTGCCCCCACTGTAACGTCATGGAGTGCTTCCTTTGGGATTCACCCGTCTCATGCACCTCCCCTACTCACAGAGTCCTCCCCATCTACCTCCTCTCCATCGCTGTATCCCCACCTGTACGTCACTCCAGCTCCTACCCCTGGTACTGCCCCTGCTGCTTCTCCTGCTCCTGCCTCTGTCCCTGCTCCCAACCCCCCTCCCGCTCCTGTCGCCCGCCGAGACGACTTTCCCCCTCTCCCCCCTGCGACTACCACTGCTTCCCCTGCCAGAGTCTCCGCCCGCCGCACCACAGTCGCCGCTACAGAGCGCCCTACCCTCTCATCCGGTGCTACTGCCTCACAGGAGGGCCCTGCCTCCCACCACCTCCCCATCCATCCAGTCCCTCATCCCTCCTCCCAGGCAACACCCGCAAAAAAATCTTCCAAACGGCCCAGTGGCGACCTCTCCTCTACTCCTACCTCCAAAAAGCCACTGCCCGCCCCACCTCCCACTGACCCCGCTGTGGATACCACCCCACCTCGGTCCTCTCCAGCCCCCTCCCTGTATACCTTTGTCCTAGCCAACCCTGATCCGAAATTCCTGTATGCCCGCACCCTCACCCTTGAAATCCAGAAGTACATCCCCAGTGCACCCATCACCCAACTTATTCCTCGCAGAGACTCTGTTCTCAGCAAGTCTCCCTCTCTGTCCTTCCATACTGATCTCCTCCGGCGCCTTCCCCGCATCACCTTTGGGCCCCACGCATCCCTCACCCCATTCCTTACATCCTCCTCTCCTCGTCAACCACAACCGCCTCGTCGTCCGCTGACCCTCCCTGCCGTCATCACAAACCTCAGCCCTGTGGTCACGGAGGCTGAGGTGGAAGTCCGCTCTGCCCGCAGTATTTACAACTCCTCTGGCTCTACTTTCCTCATGCGTATCTTTACAGAGTCCGCCTCCTCCATAGACCACCTCTGCAGGGAGCCCTGATTTTCAACCGCCGCCACCCTGTTGACCTGTCCCGTTCCCCTCCTCAATCCTACCGCTGCCAGCATTGTCTTCTGTACAATGACCACCTCACGCAAAACTGCAAGAGCCCACCCACCTTCCCCCATTGTTAAGCCTCCCACTTCCTCAAACAGTGTCCCAACCTCGCCTCCCCCCCATCCTGCAACACCTGCAATGAACCTCACCCCACCTATTCCTCCAAATGCAACGCCAAGCCCCCTTCCACCAACCCCAAACTCACTGTCCCCGTTCGCCCCATTGACCCACCCATCCACCGTAACAATTCCCTCCGCCCTCCCCCTACAGCAGAAGACATCATCTGGTTCCTCACCATCGTCCTGCAGAACATCCACCCCTTCCAGCGCCCCCACACACTCCAGCAGATTTCCCTCGCTGCCCGCTCTGTTTTCCACTTAAACACCTACGCCACATACTCCCACAACCAGGCCCACTTTACCTTCACCCGCCTAGACACCCTCGTTTAAGCCCCTGTCTCCCCTTTCCCGCACCTTTCCCGCACCCAACCCCATGGCTTGTCAACAGTATCGTCTCCTCTACCTCAACATTCGCTAGCTCTCTGCAAACAAATACCTCTTCATGCATACCCTCTCCCAGCACCAGGTTGACTCCTTTATCCTTAATGAAACCTTCCTCCAACCCTACCACCGGCAATTACAGAGACATATCCGGAACCTCCTTACATCAAAGAAACGCCGGGACTGGCGTCAGACATGCACATGCCTCAACTCCACCCTCCCTGTCAACTCCTCCAAGTACTGGTCAGCCTTCCACCGCCTTACTGGTAGCCATCCCACCCCGCATTACCCCATCCTCCATGGCGATCGACCCTTTCCTGACAACCTCAGTAAGGCTAACCATTTTGCTTCCCACCTATCCGAGGTCTTCTCCACTCCTGACGATCCCCATTTTGATTACTCCCTCTTCCCCACCACCCTTGATCGCACTAACACCTATGTCCCCCCGCTCGCCCCTAGCTTCCAGTACTTGGATCGGCTACCCCCCTCCGACATCAACACTCCCATCACCATGCAAGACATCACACTCGTCCTCCACTCCAAACGCAACACCGCCCCTGGTCATGATGGCATCACCTACTGTCACCTCAAGGAATCCCCTCCATCCTTCATGTCTGTCCTTGCTACCCTGTACAATGTCCTCCTCTCCACTGGATGTTACCCTGGCCTGTGGAAGACTTCCCATGTCCTGCTGTTCCCTAAGCCTAACAAACCCCCCCTCTGCTACCTCTTCCTATCGTCCCATCTGCCTCACATACGTGTTCAGTAAGGTCTTAGAGGCCATCCTCTCTCGCCGTATCCACCGCCACCTTAACCAGCACCGCCTCCTTCCTCTTACCCAATGTGGCTTCCGGCCTTCCTTCTCTGCTGACGACCAGCTCCTTAACCTTACCCATTTTCTTTCCCTCCAACTTAACTCCCGTCGCTCTGCTATCTCTGTTTCCCTTGATCTCCAGAACGCCTATGACCGTGTCTGGCATCCCGGGCTCCTTTTCAAACTCCAGATCTATGCTCTCCCCATCAACTTCGTCCGTTTCGTTGCTTCCTTCCTCTCCCATCGTCCCTCCTATGTGACTATCCACAATTCCAACTCCCGTACTTTCTACCCCTCTGCCGGCGTGCCCCAAGGTTCTGTCCTTTTGCCTCTCCTCTATCTCCTGTACACTGCTGATATGCCCAAACCTCACCCTCCTGTTCATCTTCACCAGTTTGCTGATGACACCGCCTTCCTAGCCCTTTATCCTACCCTTCAACAGTCCCAACGTACCCTCCAAACCCACCTTGACCAATTCACCTCTTGGTGCAACCAGTGGTTCCTCCGTGTTAATCCCTCCAAGACCCAGGCGATCATCATAGGCCGCACCACCCGCTCCTTCCGCCTCCATGATTTCTACCTCACCATTTATGGCCGTCCTATCCACCTCACTCCTACCCTCAAATACCTTGGCCTCACCCTCGACCGCCACCTCACCTGGACTCCCCATCTCCTTACCATCCGAAACAAAGCTCACAACTGCCTCCGCCTCCTGAAACTCCTGTCCGGCCGGACGTGGGGTCTGCATCCTTCCACCATCCTCCACACCTACAAATCCATGATCCGCCCCATCCTTTGTTATGCCAGCATCGCTTGGATTTCCGCCCCTCCCCGTTTCTATAACGCCCTCCAAATCCTCGAACGCTATGCACTCCGCCTCGCCTTCCGCATCCACCTTCTGTCCCCCACGCGCATCCTCTATGACCTCATCCCCTTCCCCTACCTTCTCCTTTTCCTTGAACACATCCGCACACTATATATTGTCCGCCGCCTTGATCCCCCTCACCCCCTGGTGTTTCCCTTCCTCTCCACTCCCAACCAGTTGCCGCGCCTTTACCGTTGTGTCCCTCCCTCTCTCCATCTCCACACCCTCCATCTCCTTTCCCAACACAACTTCCACCGTCTACCACTCCCGGATGATGAGCTTCGCCCTGACATCTACCCTTCCTACCAACTCTAACCCCCTTTTCCTGCCTCCTCCTCAGGGCTCCCTCTCCTCCCCCTCCCTCCTTCTGAGCGGATTTCCCCTCCTACTCCCCATCCATCTCTTGTGCCTTCTTTCAGTGTCTCTGCGCTCCCTCCTGCCCTGTCTTCCCTTTTCCTCTCCCACCCCATGTGTCTCCTGCCTCTTTGTGAACCCACGGTTGCCCCTCCTCTCTTCATCCCGCCGCTTCCCCAGCTGCCCCATGCTCTCCCCTCCTTTTCCATCCTCTCTGACCTTTCCCTCGGCAGCTCCCACCTGGTAGTTTTATTCTTCGTTGTGTGTGCTCCAAGTGGGTTTTAAGTGTGTTGTTTCGGAGTGTTTTTAATACTGTGGCCTACTTTTAACCTGTGCATGCGCATCCAATGTCTTCTCTGTGTTTTAAGAATCGCCAACTGTGTTTTTTAACTTTCTGGTGACTTTTTAACTGTCCCCAATGAACGTCTACATGTCAGTGTATTTTTAACTCCATTTTCTCCCCTTACTCTGTTTTATGTTCCCCTTTTTTACCTCCTTATGTACGTATTATTTTATTCTTGTTTTAGTTGTCATGTCACTCGGCTGAAGAGCGGCGGATTGTGCTGCTGACAGCCCTCCCCTGCCCATATGGGGCAAGGGAATGAAATCACAGTAAAGAAAAAAAAAAGCCTGTACTATGGTAAGTTGACGGGCTCCACCTTAAGAGTCAGGATTTGGGTATATATGCTGACCGTGTGTACCTGAATAGAGGCAAAATCAGACTTACACCCACTCAGTAACAACAATGATACGTCAAGCAAGTCCGAAGTGCAACTACACGTTAGGACGGACAAGAAACAACACAGCAGATGCTACCAATTGTTAATAATACGATCGCCAGCCTAATTAGGCATTAACTGAGTTTCTTCCCTGTACAAGTGGATGTACGTTCAAGCATAACAACACGCAGTAACACTGCATTATATGGTAAATTTTAGAAGCGGAAAATCTACTGATCTGATAATTTCACTTTCTGTACCAATATGGATAAATCATAAATACATAACATTACACTATAATGTTTACTACAAAACTCCGTACTGTCCATTGATCTGATTAAAATTGGGCATAGGTTACTCTAGAAATAGCACTTTCGAAACACATACACAATGTCAATTTTGATAAATGTAAAACACTGATAAATTTTGGTTTATATTTTGGCTTTGACTTTGCTGGTCAAATCAGTTCAGTATACTTCAGAATTCAAATTAATAAAAAAGGGGGGGGGGGGACCCTGAAACTGTTATGATCACTGTACTGAAATTTTTGATAATCGAAAATCGTTAAGCACTCAAGATTTCCAATATATGAGTTTTTTGTCTTATTTCTTGCTTATTTAACTACCATTATTTTTGTCTCAAATTGACTAAACTTCATTACTAAACCAATTTCAAAATTATCATCCAACTTTGTCAGACCTATATTATTTGCCTATATATTCATTAACAACAAAGTTCTTTAAACATCATTCTAACACAGATAGGTCTGCAGGTAATTATTATTAACATAAACTTTAAATCTTCATTTCGGGACACTCGGATTGCACAACATGTGGAAAGGACCCTGTCTAGGTTAGTGATGAGAGTAATTAAATGATAGGACAATTCTGGTAAAAGTTAAGTTGTTATTGAACAGTAAGGAACAAAAGTAACACTGGTCCACACGAATACAGTACTAAAAGATTCAACCTGTTCGTATTGATGCGGCGGTTGGCGGGCGGCGAGATGGCGAGGCGGAGAGCACACATACAATCACAGCTATGGCTCTTGATGTATCGGCACTTTACTTCTTCATAGCGTCGCAATATCTTTCCATTTAGTGCCTATGTAATTTTGCCATGCTGTATAGTCGTCGGAAACGGCACATCCGAGGTTCAATGAAACTACGTTTTCCAGGAGAGCCTCCTCGATCCAGGACGTGTTACTTAGACCGATGCCCAACTCCGACTACTACTGCTGAGCCCGTTATGCCGTGCCGTGCCCGTGTGCATTTTCCCGCGCTCGCCTGCCATCCACCTTTTACCGCTCCCCTACAGACAGGGTATTCACCAGAGGTTTTGCAGTCTACATATCCCAATACATTGCCTACGTATGGACCAGACGCACAATTACAGCTTTAACATCTTACAACAGTTTTAACATTTCTTACATTTCCATTTTGTTATAATATTGCTTCCAATTTGACATAAACATTAATATTCACATCGAAAATTGTTTACAGTTTCTTTAACATAAGGACATGAAGAGAGAAAAGAAATGAAATCAGAACATTGCTTACACTAATTTATCGAAAATCAGAAGAAAAAATTATTATATGTACAATAGTATAACGTTGTTGTTGTTACAGGTTATCAGACAGATGTGTTCAGAGCTCCAGTTTCGAACATAGCTGAACTGGAGGCACGCACTGCGCAGCGCATCCTGAACGTGACCTCTGAGACACTCCGATGTGTTGTGAAGTATGCTGTTTTTCGTTCCCAACTTGTGGCAGAAAAATGTGGACAGTGTAATTAACACGTCTTGCGCCAGTCTCACGAAGGTTAGAAACCGGTTTTTGGTTCCAGAATTAGAAAATGTCTTTTTTTGCAGTTTTCAGCTCCAGGACAAATAAAAGCCATTGACTTTTTTGAAGTTTCTGGCCATAGGACAATTAAATACCAATTTTTCCCATTCGATGTGGAACGACCTTGCCGTGGTGCAGGAGCTTAGCTAACTAACAGTTCCAAAACTCTTGACTACCGAACTTGTACAGTTATATACACTGAACAGTATGGATGGTGTAACGTGCAACTCAAATCGTAGCCGTCGTGTTGTGATTCATCTGTCGTTTGTAGCTGGCCCAAATTGCGTTAAGCGCTTACAACGCCATCTATTGGTAAAATTTCAGTTACTTCTTCTTTCTGCCAGCGATGTTTCTTTCTGCGTCAATGGTTCAAATGGCTCTGAGCACTATGGCACTTAACTTCTGAGGTCATTAGTCCCCTAGAACTTAGAACTACTTAAACCTAACTAACCTAAGGACGGCACGCACATCCATGCCCGAGGCAGGATTCGAACGTGCGACCGTAGCGTTCGCGCGGTTCCAGACTGTAGCGCCTATAACAGCTCGGCCACTCCGGCCGGCTCTGCGTCAATAATATGTTTTCCGGATTTGGCGTTGTCGTCAGCAGTGGTTGTTTCCGTACAGCGACAATATATATATATATATATATATATATATATATATATATATATATATATATATATATATATATATATGTGTGTGTGTGTGTGTGTGTGTGTTCAAGATATTCTACTAAACTTTTAGTTCAATTTCAGTCATACTTTGTACACATATAACTTACTCTTTCGAAAGTTTCACTGTGGGAAGAACCACCAACATATCAAAGGGGTGGGGGTGAAAAAGTAGTGTAGCTCATAATGTGCTGGTGCACACATTTCATTTATCCAGTATTTGAGAATGAGCACACTTAGTACCTTGCGAAAAAGTTTACATATAATTTTGAATCTTTGCGAAATTCTTTCTCCCTGAGAATCCCTAGGAAATGATGAAAGGAAAAAAAGTTACTTACTCCATTTTTGCTGTTCATGCAGTAAAACTGCCGCGTCAGGCATGACTTCCTTATTTAAAACTTCTTTACTATTACCTGTATGTGCGACGCATTTTGCATGCAGTGTTCACATATACCACTCAAAGTATCTGGAAAATTATATTCTTGTACGAAATATAGTTCACGAGACATGGCGTTATAGTCACTTAGATGCGTGGGGAACTGTCACAAAATGCACCATTTTTAAAGTTATTACTTCTTTATTGCTAACTCTATTCGTAATATATATCTCGGACAATATCCACCTATGCCGTCGATGATTGTACCAACAAAGTTATATTATTGTACGTCGCATAGTTTAGGAAATACGATGTCATAAGCGCTGAGATGAGTGAAAACCTGTCAAATCATGCATGACGTTTGAAATTGTTACTAGCTCTGTTCGTCACACATTTCGCAGACTGTATCCATGTATCTCGCTGGATGTTCCTACAGAATTATGTCACTGTACGGCTCATAGTTCAGGGGATTTGACGTTGTAAGCATTGAGCAGCGTGAAAACGAAACTGCAGGATGAAATTCGCTAGTGATATAAGCGAACTATGTGTACAAATATGTGCGAAATTTGTTAAATACGCATGGAAAGCAGGTGACATGTGCGTATGCGGGCAGAGCCGCACGTAGAAAGATCTTCCTAAACCCCTGGATCCATTTCAACCAAAGTTTGTACACATATTATTCACTATCTGGAAACAAATTCTGTGTGGATAAGAACCAGAAACCTCCTACGAGAGCAGGGGTGATAGCATGGAGACAGAAGAGGGTAGGAGGAGATGGTCAGAGAGAGAGGTGGAAGGAAGAGGTGGACAGAGAGAAGAGGAGGACAGGATGGACAAAGAGAGAGAGAGAAGAGGAGATGAAATGAGAGGGCGTGAGGAAGAGGTAGTGGGGAGGAGGAAATTGACTTAGACGTTAGAGGACGAGATGGAAATAGAGAGATGGTGCAGACTGACTAGGGTGAGAAGCATGTGATGAGGGGGAAGGAGTAAATGGACAGAGCGAGGGGGAACGAAGAGATGGACGAATACAGAGAGATGGTGCACACTGACTAGGGTGAGAAGCATGTGGTGAGGGTGGGGGGTGTGGGGGGGGGGGGGGGAAGAAGTAAATGGAGAGAGCGAGGGGGAACGAAGAGCTGGATGAATACAAGACTGGAATAACTTCATATCTGGGCAACGCCTACTGCTCAGTTAGTCGTCTATATGACGTGGAGTACGTCTACATGAGTAACACTTTCAATGAAAAAATTAATAAACCCTCAAGATAAAACGAAGTAGTTCAAGACCATGCTTTATGAGATTGCAAGTAATTATAAAATGTACAGGGTGTTTCAAAAATGACCGGTATATTTGAAACGGCAATAAAAACTAAACGAGCAGCGATAGAAATACACCGTTTGTTGCAATATTCTTGGGACAACAGTACATTTTCAGGCAGACAAACTTTCGAAATTACAGTAGTTACAATTTTCAACAACAGATGGCGCTGCAAGTGATGTGAAAGATATAGAAGACAACGCAGTCTGTGGGTGCGCCATTCTGTACGTCGTCTTTCTGCTGTAATCGTGTGCTGTTCACAACGTGCAAGTGTGCCCTAGACAACATGGTTTATTCCTTAGAACAGAGGATTTTTCTGGTGTTGGAATTCCACCGCCTAGAACACAGTGTTGTTGCAACAAGACGAAGTTTTCAACGGAGGTTTAATGTAACCAAAGGACCGAAAAGCGATACAATAAAGTATTTGTTTGAAAAATTTCTGCAGACTGGGAACGTGACGGATGAACATGCTGGAAAGGTAGGGCGACCGCGTACGTTAACCACAGAGGGCAACGCGCAGCTAGTGCAGCAAGTGATCCAACAGCGGCCTCGGGTTTCCGTTCGCCATGTTGCAGCTGCGGTCCAAATGACGCCAACGTCCACGTATCGTCTCATGCGCCAGAGTTTACACCTCTATCCATACAAAATTCAAACGCGGCAACCCCTCAGCGCCGCTACCATTGCTGCACGAGAGACATTTGCTAACGATATAGTGCACAGGATTGATGACGGCGATATGCATGTGGGCAGCATTTGGTTTACTGACGAAGCTTATTTTTACCTGGACGGCTTCGTCAATAAACAGAACTGGCGTATATGGGGAACCGAAAAGCCCCATGTTGCAGTCCCATCGTCCCTGCATCCTCAAAAAGTACTGGTCTGGGCCGCCATTTCTTCCAAAGGAATCATTGGTCCATTTTTCAGATCCGAAACGATTACTGCATCACGCTATCTGGACATTCTTCGTGAATTTGTGGCGGTACAAACTGCCTTAGACGACACTGCGAACACCTCGTGGTTCATGCAAGATGTTGCCCGGCCACATCGCACGGCCGACGTCTTTAATTTCCTGAATGAATATTTCGATGATCGTGTGATTGCTTTGGGCTATCCGAAACATACAGGAGGCGGCGTGGCTTGGCCTCCCTATTCGCCAGACATGAACCCCTGTGACTTCTTTCTGTGGGGACACTTGAAAGACCAGGTGTACCGCCAGAATCCAGAAACAATTGAACAGCTGAAGCAGTACATCTCATCTGCATGTGAAGCCATTCCGCCAGACACGTTGTCAAAGGTTTCGGGTAATTTCATTCAGAGACTACACCATATTATTGCTACGCATGGTGGATATGTGGGAAATATCGTACTATAGAGTTTCCCAGACCGCAGCGCCATCTGTTGTTGAAAATTGTAACTACTGTAATTTCGAAAGTTTGTCTGCCTGAAAATGTACTGTTGTCCCAAGCATATTGCAGCAAACGGTGTATTTCTATCGCTGCTCGTTTAGTTTTTATTGCCGTTTCAAATATACCGGTCATTTTTGAAACACCCTGTATATACAACGTGATTACATACAGCACCTTGTCAAAGCTGAGAATTATATACAAACATTACTTAGTTTTGACAAGACCCCAGATGTAGCGATTTGTATATACATTTCATAAATAACTGAAATATCATTCAGCATAGTTTTCAACTAGTTCGTTTTACCTGCTAGTTTATTCAGTTTTTTATTGAAACTTAGCCCATACTGATATGCTTCCAGCTGCATAGACGCTGCAAGGTTTTCAGTACGCTGTATGCTGATATATATTTTTCCATGAGTGATCTGAAGATGTTTGCTTAGTCAGATGAAACTAGACAACACATTTGAATAATTTCGAATTTACGTGGTCTAGACATTATAAAAACATTTTTTTTTATTTTAACATTTCACTTCACTGTCGAATGCTTCCAACCTGAACTCTCGACGTGCGGGCTTTAGGATTTGAGACATGTTTCGTAATCCAGTTGGACATAATTACCCTCCTTGTCGTAACAAATAAATCATGTAACCATAAGCTGCAACCTCTTACTGTAGGCAAGAGTGAATTCCTTTTGACGTTTCTAGCGTCTAAACATGTAACCACCACAGTTCACATACATGCACTCAGACAATGTAGGATGACACGTGACATTTTCATAAAGTGATTTAAAAATGAGTTTGTTCTGTCAGGGAGAAAATGCCTGCTATCACTTAAGCTGAGAGAAAAAGCGGTACTCGTGTTTGACCACTGTCCAACTTATCTACCCAGTGGTGTGTTGCAATCAGAAGATGGATAGATAATATTTTGTTTTTGATTAAAAAGATAACGCTATTATTTCAGCCACTGGAGCAGATCATCATACGAGCAATTACTTCTCATTATCGCTGTGAACTGCTTACTTCAATAGTAAATTCAGATGAGGAAATGTAAATGTTCTTTAAATATGTAAATCTGAATACTATTGCATATTCAGTAGGCCTGGCGTGGGAAAGCATCAGTCGCCCCACAATTAGGACTTGTTGGAACAAGTATTCCATTAAAGAAAATGCAACAGATGAAGAATGTGTGGACACAGGTTTCAACAGGAGTGACAAACAGTCTGCTCGTGACGTTCTGCAGTGCAATGTTGATTTGCAGACTTGAACAGCTGGGAAGCCGTCGACACCTAGGAACCGATTTCAGGGATGACAGATGACAAAGACATCGTTGATGCTGTACGAAATGAGACTGCTAAAGCAGACGAAGGTGAGGATGATGAGGAAAAATGAAGAAATGGAAGAAAGCACGGAAGATGTTCCTAATGCACATGAAATACTGAATAATACAAGAAAGGGATTACATGTATGGAGAGGCAAAGTGAATCAAAACGTTTTCAGTTTTGGCACCTGATGAATATAAAAAAAAAACTGACCAGCGAAAATCATCTGACTTCTTTAAACTAGTACAAAAATTAACCCACAATAGCTTGCGAAGGGTGTTCTTAATAGCCCTGTACGTTATAGTTCATAAACCTTAATTCAGTACAGTATATTATTTATAAGCACTGTTATGTTATTGCTTGGTCACCGTTTGAGAAACTTTACCAAACTGCTGCATTTGGTAAATTTTTAATTTTTTCTTTACAAAGTTGTTTGAAATACTCTACAAGCTCACTCATGTTCAACAATGAAGTACTTGCTGCACCTTCGCTACGGTATCGTAGAATCTGATACGTCTGTGAGTGGCTGCCTACTGAGCACTGGAGATATACAGGACGGTGGGGGAATCATTTAAAAACGTTGGTGAGGATATGTAATTTACCATTGTTTGACACTCCAGCAAGCAGCTTCGATGCTCCGGAGTTTCGGTTGTGCTAATAAAAAACAGATAAATATGAAGCCGAAACTTCCTGGCATATTAAAACTTTGTGCCGGACCGAGACTCGGTTCGAGTCTCTGTCCGGCACACAGTTTTTATCTGCCAGGAAGTTTCATATCTTCTCACACTCCGCTGCAGAGTGAAAATCTCATTCTGGAAAGATGAAGCTGTCTGTAGGAGATTTATAATATGGTAGAGGTTGTTAGTCGTTGTACTTGTTGACATGTAAATTAAATCCTTCTATAAATAAACGAATGCTCCGGAATTGGTCATCGGCTGCTGTTTGTTATTATCGTAACGCGACAAACTTTGACACAGGGTTATCACTGTACTAAACGTTAACCCAGCTTATCGCTGTGCCTGTCAGTCGTGGCTGACTGGACGTGTCGTTCGTAAGCTCGCATACGATGGATCATCAATATAGGTACTTTAAAACATATTATGTAATAATGCATAATAGCAATGACTGTGCTAAACAATTAATCCACGTGGTTCTTGTATCCTATTTTCCAAGCTGTAACTCGGCACTATTTGTTGATTTACACTTGATTATTGCCTGCTGCAGTCTGCCTGATTGGAAAATCATACATCGGACATACATAAGCACCCAATTTTGAAGTGCGAACTTTCTCCCAAGGTGTATGCGACGATAACTTAAGTTCTGATCGTTAGCCTACGACGCATGTCCTAACTACCCTCCCACACTGTTCTGCAACTCATTCCCTTGCGAAACTTCCAATGACATTGAAGTGGTTGCAATATGGAAACATGCTTTTTTGTCGAAAATTGAAATTTTGAGACCGTGGCTTTGTACAAAATGCAGGTTAATTCTTGCAGAAACGATAACAGCAACCAGCTACTTTTAAAATGCTATTTATTTACATAAATACCGCCGTTACTGGTTTCGAACCGACCTGTTCATCATCGACGTCTAGCTCACATTAAGATAGATTTCTGTTGTAGTCTACATCAATTTACACTTTTTATTCCACCATATGTTGAAAATTCCTGGAGGTGGTGGTGCCCTACAATTAAAACATGGTGGAAGAAGCTGTCTAATTAACTATCATTGTGCCTCATGACGATTTCAAACGATGTGAACATATTATCAAAGTCAAAGTATTTTAGTTACTTACGTCAAGATTCCGCGCCATTACTTTGCAGTGCTGGCGGCTTGTATTCATGTGCTTTACATTACCTGTATTAGTTTCCTATGCAGTGCCACGCTGTTTAAAGTTTCTTCATTGACGAACCGATGATAGAATACTCAGATATAAAAAAAAACTTTTTAATTGCTTCCTTTTTCTTGGTATTGGAAAATTCCTTTTGTTAGGTGAGTTTTAAGACTTATGATTCTATAATGTATGCTAGGAAAGATATCTCCGTCTTCCAAATTCCGATTTTTGAAAATTCTAGTGTTCTGATAAAAACTGATACCTATACGTTCAATGCAAAATGTAGAACTCTGAGCACTTTGTACTCTTAACATCTCCCTTCGTGTAAAAATACTGAATATGGCCTCGATTCCAGGTTCAAGTAGGACTTGATGATATCCAGATGTTAAATCGAGACTTGTAAATATTCTTGCTCCCTTGAATTTTTGAATTAGCTTGTCTATTCTTATTAGTCGATACATTTCCGGTTCAAATACTTCGTTGCCTCGCCGTGTGTCCATCACAGGCCTCATATTTCCGTTTTTCTTCGCCATAATGACTAAACCTAGTGCACTGACTCCGTGGCCTCTCTATTACTCCTGTATTCAGTATTCTTTGCAATTCTTTTGTTACTGTTTCTTTCCTAGCATGTAGAGTTGGATAAGACGGCTTAAAATATGGTCTGTGAAGCTTTGTTTTTATATAATATGGTGGGGTTCTTATTCCCGTCTTTTTTCTAAAACTTCCCAGAACTTTTCAGTTAATAGGCATAGCTGTCCTGTTGCTACACTTCCTCTATTAGATATCTTCAGCATGGAATCTCATTGACTGCAGTAGAATTTTATTAGGTGATGAACTCCGCCTCGAACTCAACCCTAATAACCAGCGAAGACTTGTCTCGAGACTCCCCAGACAGTGGTGGGATACCATTCTGACTGTCACCCCCATACGACACGACAACCAGGAGTGATAGCCTGGAATTCCATTTTCCTTCTTTATTTCTTTTTATTTTCACAACAGGACCCCTTTGGTTATCAAATCCCGGCTCCCTTGCAGCAGAGCGGTACGTCGACGATATTCTACGCCCTCCATGGGAAGCCATCTTGGGCTTACATTTCAGTAAGATAATGCCAGCCTGCACACGGCGAGAATTTCTATTGCTTGTCTTCTTGCTTGCCAAATCCTACCTTGGCCAGCAAAGTCGCGAGATCTCTCGCCATTTGAGAACGTTTGGAGCATTACGGATAGGAACCTCCAACCAGATGGGGATTTTGACAATCTAAAGCGCCAGTTGGACAGAAGTGGGCGAGACATCCCTCACGAGGGCATCCAACAACTCTATCATCAAGCCAAATAACAAGTTGAATAAGAACCACAGGTGGACCAACGCGTTATTGACTTGCTCAATTTGGGAAACCCTTTCCCTTGGATAAATCATCCTGTTTTCTGAAGTTGTAATCATTTCTTTGCCTGTACATGTAAATCACATTTACCGATTACCATTCCATTCGGATAATTCCATTGTGGTGTCTTGGAGTGTGTATGCAAAGCAGTTTTGATGTTAAAAGGTTGAGAAATGTGAAGAGGATGACCTGAGATACGGCTGAATAGGAGGCACAATTGATGTGTGCTTATAAACTGCTTGAGCCAGAGTGCACCAGAGTACCTGACAGAATATAAATTTCAGTGTAAAAATGGTCTCACATATCACACCAATTCATCTGACTTTAAGTCCCTCTTAGGAGACATCTTAGACGAAAGCTCCGAATCTTATTTTGAAACATGTACAACTTATTTTGGTGTCCCATACAGCAGAGGTCCTGATATAGCAGCGGTAGTTAAGGACATACCTGTTTCAAGTGAAAGAGCTGATGACGCTGACACGGCTTCCCATTTCACTCCTTCGTAGGCATTTTCGAAGTATGGCTTGCGAGATGTTTGGGTAAACATCGATACAGCTTTAAAGATATATATGAGAATATTAGTGACTGCAGCATGTTTTGAAGTGAAATCAAGCTGTCAAATTTAGTTATATTGTTTACGGAATACGACGCGGCTGCTAAACGTGATTTCAGTAAGTTTACTTCGCTCAGAGTAACGAAATGCAGAGTTGAATTATAAAAGATACACAGTTCTTGCAAATGGAAATGTTCTCAACGTTTAGCTATAGCCTCTTTTCCTTTATATATAATAAATATTTTACGCTCTATTAATAAATTCTGAGGAGCAAATAAACACTTTTCGTTATCAGAAATCACAAAAACAACAATGTTCAGTAGCCGTCATAGCCAAATAAATATACTTTTGGTTTCCTTTAATTATTTTTGAAGATTTACGTAATTTGTAATTTGTTAGCCTCTACAAAGAAGAGTACTATTTTTGTGTATTTTACTGTAACGATTAGTGGTTAGCAAATTACTCAAAGTTCTTGTTTTTGCGCAAATCGTGTGCATACCCTTGTGTAAGGTAGCTTCCTGGTAAAATTTTTCCGCCGGCGGAAGCACTACGTGCTGGTACACATTATATATTTCTCTCCAGTTCATTCTAGTTGCATAATGATTACATGAAGTGTTCCTTTATTATCTCCGTTATACTCTGAAGACCCAAAGAAACTGATACATCTGCCTAATGTCGTGTAGGGCTCCCGCGAACACGCAGAAGGGGCCCAACACGACATGACATGGATTCGACTAATGTCTGAAATAGTGCTGGAGGGAACTGACTCCATGAATCTTCCCAGGCTGTCCTTAATTTCGTAATGAATTAATCTTTATGAAGTTAAGTGTCAAAGATCGGTCAAGAATGGTAATCGCTGGAGCTCTAGTGATAGAGTGCTTCAGACGGAACTTGCAGAATATGGTTAATAACTTTCCTGCTTGTGCCGTTGAAATAGGGGGTGACTTTAGCTTGACAGGTATAGACTGGGAGTGTCATGTTATCAAAACCGGTGCCAGAGACGGGGATTCGTATGGAATTGTTCTGGATGACATCCTTGCAATAAACAGTCCTGAACTTATCGAATCAGTTAACGCAGAGAAAGGTTTCAGTGATCATAAGGATGTGATAGGATCTATGACAACGTGTCTTACAAAGAATATTAAGAAGGGTTGAAAGATATTTTTGCTTAGCCGGAGTGACAGGATACAAATTTCAGAGTATCTCAGCACTTAGGAACAAATATTCGATTATGAGGACGAAGATGCAAAGAACAAACGGAAAACATTCGAAGGCATCGTGCAATATGCTTTAGACAATTATGTTTCGAGTAAGGTCTTAAAGGACGGGAAAGACCCACCATGGTTTAGTAGCCACCTTATAAAACTGCTTAGTAAAGAAAGAGAACTTCATCTCAGATTCAAGAGAAGTGAAAACCTAGCTGATAAACAAAAGCTCAGTAGAGCGAAAATTATCGTAAGAGCAATGAGAGATGAATTCAATGAGTGTGAAAGTAAAACTTTGTCAACCTGTCTGAGTAAAAACACTAAGAGGTTTCGGTCCTATGCAAAATAAGTAAGTGGGTCAAAATTATCTGTTCATTAATTCAGTGATCATACTGGCACCGGATGATAGCAGAGAGACGGCTGAAATACTAAATTCGATCTTCCGACATTGTTTTACCGCGAAATATCGCACACCTTTCAAACGCCGCACAAGCGTCGAAATAGCAGATACTGAGATAACCGATCGTGGAACAGAAAAGAAAGAAAAAGTGCAGTTGCTTAGTAGTGAAAAAGCGTCAAGGCCAAATGAGATACCTATAAGATTCTACAAAGATTGCGTGAAACAACTTGCTCGTCATCTAGCAGTAATTTATCTTAAACAACGAAGGATACCTAGCGACTGGATGAATACGCAGATGATTTCCGTTTTTATAAGGGGCCGTAGAAAAGATACGCATAATTCTGGACCTGTACCGTGGACGACAATCTGTTGTGGAATTGTGGCACATGTTTTATGCGCAAGAATTATGACCTTTCCGGTGAAAGAAAATATACCCTATAAAAAAATCAACATTGATTCTGTAAACAGAGATCCTGCGAAACTGAGCTCGCTCTGTTCCTCCACGAGATCCACAGCGTCGTAGACAATGGCGCTCAGGTTGATGCCGTGTTTCTTGGCTTCAGGAAAGCATTGCCGGCCGGTGTGGCAGTGCGGTTCTAAGCGCGTCAGTTTGGAACCGCGTGACCGCTACGGTCGCAGGTTCGAATCCTGCCTCGGGCATGGATGTGTGTGATGTCCTTAGGTTAGTTAGGTTTAAGTAGTTCTAAGTTCTAGGGGACTGATGACCTCAGTAGTTAAGTCCCATAGTGCTCAGAGCCATTTTGAAACAAGGAAAGCATTTGACACCGTCCCGCACTGCCGTTTAGTGAAATAAATACGAGCTTATCGGTTACCGTAGCAGATTTGCGACGGGATTCAAGATTTCCTTGCAGACAGAACTCTACTCGTCGCTTTTAACGGAACATAATGGACAGATATATTTTCGGGAGTACCACAGGAAAGTGTGATAGGACCGTTACTATTTACAATTAAGTAAATGATCTAGTAGAAAGTGTCGGATGCTCTTTAAGGGTGTTCGCAGATAATGTGATTTTCTGTGGCACAGTAGCAACGGCAGAAGTTATTAACATTTGCAGAATGCCCTCCAGACAACTGACGAATGGTGGATCTTCTGGCAGTTTACAGTAAAGGTAAATAAATGTAACATATTGCGCTTACATAGTAAACGAAATCCACTACTGTGTGCAACTACGCTATTGATCAGAAACCATTAGAAACAGTATAAACCGCAAAATATCTAGGAGTAACGATTGAGAGCGATCTTAAGTGGAATAAGCACATAAAACAAATGGTGGGAAAAGCAGATGCCAGACTCAGAGCCGTAGGAAGAATCTTAAGGTAATGTAACTCATCCACTAAGAAAGTGGCTTACAAGGCGCTTGTTCGACCGATTTTTGAGTCTCGTTCAACGATCTGAGATCTCTACCAGGTAGGACTGATAGAAGAGATAGAGAAGATCAGGCCTGATAGAACAGATAGAGGATATCCAACGAACAGCGGAGCGTTTCGCCACAGGATTGTGTAGCCGGCGGGAGGGCCTTACATAGATATTAAACAAACTCCATTGGCAGACGTTGCAAGAGAGGCGTTGCGCACCACGGAGAGATGTACCATTGAAATTTCCAGAGAGCACATTCCGGGAAGGGTCGAACAACATGTTACTTCCACACACATACTTCTCGCGCTATGACCACGAGGAGAAAATTAGAGAAATTAAAGCCAATACAGAGGCTTACCGACAATCATTCTTGCAAGCACTATTCACAAGTCGAACAGGATTGGAGGGCTCACACAGCATTAGGTAGCTTGCGGAGTATAGTGTAGCTGTAGATGTGGTACCTTTACTATCTTGCGTGAAATATTTTACGTAGGTATGGCACATTTACATAATATTTTTCTATTACCCTTCATTGTTATGAAACTTATTAACAAAACAATAAAAGCTGCTAATGTGAGTGGGAGAAAACGCAGAAATTTATTTTTCTTGGGGAGGGAGCGGATGATTGGGAGGGTGGGGCGATTTGGTATTTCTTGCACGGACGCTCAATCGTTTCGGTACGGCTCTGCACTAGATGATGTAGTTGCTGCTCGTTAGCAACCGGAAATCACCCTGACGGCCGTCGAGTTATCATAAGTGCATTAAATTGGTGAGTTGGACAAACTGCTGAGAATGCTGCACAATAGGTAGCCACGGCACCTATAGATATATCCTTTCCAATGGGAACTGTCTCGTCTCTTGAATATACAGGACTTGTCACTACTTGTCTACTTGACCGAGAACTGCGTAAAAATGGCAGGTCTAGGGGACCTTATAGCCAAGGTAGGGATCAAAGAAACTCAGGGTCTTACAGCCATTCCTTACACTAGGTATTGTTTTCCGTGAATGAAACTGAGGTAGTGCGACACTCGTCATCGGTTGGAAATGATCCGTCTGATGTCAGAAGAATAAAGCGCAGAAGAGCGAGATTCTGTTGATAGAGGACTGTTAGAGTGTAAGGCGAATGATAGTTTCCCATTGTAAAATGACAGCAAGCGATAAGACGTATCGTCTTCTTGACACCCTGGGTACGTCTGATGTACTCAGTTAACATGTCAACCAATTTGGGAACAGGGTAAAATCATCTTTATGTTGTTCCGCACATTGGAACGTTCGATGGATGCCGCCTGGGCTCCAAGATCATGCTTAGATCATACCAGCAACTGCATGACTAGCTTTAAATGACTGGTGTTTCTCACGGCATTGCAACAAATCTCTTAGGGTATAGAACTGGTCGCGACTGTTCGGTTCCGAGTCGAGTGGGTGCCTAGGAGCGGAGACTACGTAGATTATGTGAACAGATACATGATGACTTCCTAGTCTTTCCCGTAGGGAAGCGAACTAAGGTCTGCTAAAAGCTCACGTGTGCTGCAGCCCAGACAGCTAACAGTGTGTGGGGTACATACAGGGATTTCTTTACACTAGGCGACTCTCCGCTGTCCAGGTATTGGAAGCTGTAAGAGACGACATAGCGCTAGTGTAAGGTCGAAAAAATGGTTCAAATGGCTCTGAGCACTATGGGACTCAACTGCGGAGGTCATTAGTCCCCTAGAACTTAGAACTAGTTAAACCTAACTAACCTAAGGACATCACACGCATCCATGCCCGAGGCAGGATTCGAACCCGCGACCGTAGCGGTCTCGCGGCTCCAGACTGCAGCGCCAGAACCGCGCAGACACTTCGGGCACCTGTAAGGTCGAGAGAAATGTCCCCACAGAATGAGATCTGCTACAGAAGCATTCACAAAAATATGCTGCTGTGATGTTTTCAACAGTATATTTTAGCCTGCTTGAAGACGTAACACTATCTGAGCTTCACTACTTCCTAGACGTAAGTAGTAAAGTACTCAGATAGTACTATTTCTAGAAATCAGGCTAAAATCTGCTGTTGAAAACATGATATTATTTGGTTCGATTTAAATGTATGTAGAAAGGGTAGGGAAACAGGTGTCGTAACCTTTGCTGCTGCCAGTCACAATTTTACTTCGTTTATATATTTTACAATGTGGCTAGGGAAACAACGCAGTTATCAAATGTGTTTTTCAAATATTGCGACATCGTTAAGAATGATATTTGTAGTTTGTGAGCTGCTGGATTAATGTGATACCTGTAGGTTTTTTTGTAAGCCTCTTATGCAGAAACTTACACATAAAGATGTCTTTCTCTTTAGAAAGCCTTTGCAGAAAACTTTTCCGAGTATCGTTTGTCTCTGTTCTTTTTCCTTTACCTGAGGTGTTTTTTAACATGTACTAAAGTGCTACAAAAATATACATTCACGATATCTATTACTGACTGTGGTAAGAAAAATATGCTTACAAGAATTCGTGATATAGCAGGTGGCCAACCTCTGTTATCACTCTATGCTAACACCGAGCTTTTTGTTGGCGTCGTTCTATGGTATGCCCGCATATGGATAGATTTGAACGCGTGTATATGATAATCGAGAAGAAGGCTGAATAATGAACGAATAAATTTTTACTTCTCAAGGGATTTGAAAACGTTTTAAAACAGAATTGATTAATCAACATTAAATACATAACATGGCATGTCCTAGTCATTGAATAAATGTGCTGCTTTTCTAGTCTGATGAAAATACAGACTGCCCGGAATGTGATTACTGTGACTGTTAAGTAAAAGAAAATAGCCTTTTTGGTCGTGGTGTCTTTGCGGCATTTGTATTTTCTTCTTTTGCTGTCATACATAAGGCAAGTAAACGAGAATTTATTATTAATTCTTCCAACTCGTAAATTTCCTCTCCCACATTACTGGATTTTAGAGAAAGCAGTAGTACCAGAAAGTGACGTCTGTAACATGCCAGAGACTTCATTTTTATGACAGCCAATGTTTCCTTGTCTTCCCTTGAGGACTGAGTACTCCAGCTATCTTGGTCCTGAATTTCGGCAAATTGATGGAGGCGCTGAGTGGCGTAGAATTTAAAGGTGCCGGATCATTACGTGTGGAGACAAGTGAACAATTTATTCGTGGCTCGGGATGGTGAATGCAGTCTTGGAAGAGCTCCAGCTCAGAGCGGAGGATGTTTACTGCCAAATAAATTAAGATGACCCGTCGACCTCTATACGTTGTTAGTTTTACGCTGAGGCAACAGGATAATTGAAACCCCTGAAGTTTAAAATCGAAGTCTAATAATTTTTATTATGTTTCTACACTTTACTAACGAAAGCTTTCCTCCCCATCAAACTCAGCTGTAAAGATATTCGTGTGTGTATAAATACGCCGACATGACACTGAATTATCAAAGCAATCTTTTTTAGCGGATACAGTAGTCGGTAGTATCTGTGATAGGTTCAAAGGCATATTGCACACTCTCTGATAATCATTCATTTTTCTTTAACTTTTAATACCTGCGTGACTGTTCGTTTCATTTGTGTAAATAAATCCTTAAGACATAAAGTTTTTTTCACACCATACACATAAAATGAAAGAAATTTCCTCACGTCATACACACGGCGGACAACACAACATAAAACAAAATTCAGCAAGATTCGCCAATTGTGGCACGTAATCCTCTAAATATACCGCTTTGTGCTAGACATGTTTCAGTACACTGGAAAATCTTGGCTAAGAGAACTGATAGATACTAGTATCTGCAGCTTGCTTATATTGTTCCTCAAGTAGAGAATGACATCATAATCGGCCAGTAGAACTAGAACTAAAAATATTCTCACAAAAATCCTTCCAATATCTAAAGCCATACACGTCCAATACCTGTACATGTCCCGTCGATCCATTTGAGTTCATCAGATCAAAAATTTCCTTGTCTTCGCAGACATGTACTACCGTTGGATGTAAACGGCTTTCGATATTGAAAGGATTTTTGTGTACATATTTGTAGATCCAGTTCTGCCGAATGAGTTTCATGTCAATCTCTACATGAGAAACAACATACTCAAGCTGTAGGCACTAGTGCATGACAGTTCTCTTCGCCATAGTTATCCAGTGTACTAAACTGCGCATGGTACAAATCAGGATATTTGGAGGACAGCCCGCCACAATTTGCGAATCCCGCTGAATTTTGTTTTATATTGTGTTGTCCGTCGTGTGTATGACGCGAGGAAATATCTTTCGGTTTATGTGTGAGGTGTACTAAGGTTATTTTTAGTATTCCTTTACAGATAATCATTTTGAAATGATTTTGTATCATAATAAAGAGCCACTTGTTATTTTCAATTCACAAACACACATGTTAAATAACAGACTAAGAAATTTAAAAAAATGGATTTATGACGTAAAATAACAATTTAAAATACGTAAAATAAATAACTAGAATAATAATGAACGTTTAGATATTTTAAAGAGACATGTAGAAAATACTCCCAA
The DNA here is from genome assembly GCF_023864345.2 of Schistocerca serialis cubense. Lineage (NCBI taxonomy): Eukaryota > Metazoa > Arthropoda > Insecta > Orthoptera > Acrididae > Schistocerca > Schistocerca serialis. The sequence continues at coordinate 153,732,381 of NC_064640.1, forward strand.
AGCACATTGTGTACAGCTTATTTTCCAAAAATATAGATGTTTGTGCCGTGAGCGCTTTTTTATGTTGTAGTAAATTTTTGTTTTAAAAAATTAGTTAATGGTGTTGCGGTATTTAGCAAAATTTCAAATTATTACAAAAGTCGAATACACGGTTTCCAAGAACGTTTATTATATTTCACATTTTACATGGCAGACTTTTTTTATATATCATCGTTCCGAAGATATTCCCCGTAAACCTAACACGCCAAATTACTTCCGGAATGTGCTTTACCCTTAAAAGTGAATGTAGGAGAAAACTAAGAAATACGTATTGTATTATCTTAAACAATCTACATACCAGCCACGTTTCATCTAAATCGTTTATTCGCACCTCTGAATATTCTCTTGCGAGATCTACCATTATACCCACAGGACTCTGGATCCATGTTCCTACTACAACAGACAACATACATAGGTGTCCAAAATGAAGGCAACAAACCGCTGTTTCCCCGCCCTGTGTCTAAATCACGATATAATCATACAAACTGTCAATCAGATGTCCGTGCGATCGTGTTCTGCACGGAAGATTTCATTCCGGTTGACGTACAACCATGCCAACGGTGACGTCAGGGTAGGTATGAAAGAAGGTAGTGTTTGCTGAGTAGCCCCACATCCACAATCGCTGTGTACACAGTCACAGACGGTGCTGTATGACACAGAGAAAATGAATATCAGGTTATCTGCGATGGAGGACCATAGAAGAAAAGGAAGCAGGACACTCGCAAACTCATGTGACCCGATGGCCTAATATGAATCGTTCTGTTGTTTCTTGGATGTGGCGACAGTTTATAGAGACAGAAACTGTGCCTGAAGACCAAGCCGGGGTTGACCACGTGCGGCTTCAGAAGAGAAAACCGTTATTTGGCTACATTACCGCCTTTGTACAGCACGGCAACCAGCATGTGAGCTCGCAGCATTCACTGGACGTGTTGTATAGAGGCAAACGGTGTAGAGAAGGCTTCGACAGAGTGGCATTTACTGTCAGAGGCATGCTGTATGTCTTCCTCTCTTCACAGAAGAGAACGTCTAGAACGGAGTCATCAACATGCCACCTAAACGGTCGAAGAGTGAGCCATTATTGTTTTCACAGACGAGGCCCCATTTAGTCTGAAGAGTGATTCTCGATGGATTCGCAACTGGAGGGCATGTGCAAAACGATTTCTGGAGCCAAGCTTTGTGGAAAGAGACTGATATCGTAGAGGATCCCTAATGATGTGGGCAGGGATTATATTTACCACTCGAGCCCATATTCGTGAAATTGTACGGATGAATTGCTGTGGCCGAGCGTTTCTAGGCGGTTCAGTCCGGAACCGTGCTGCTTCTAAGGTCGCAGGTTCGAATCCTGCCTCGGGCATGGATGTGTGTGATGTCCTTAGGTTAGTTAGGTTTAATTAGTTTTAAGTCTAGAGGACTGATGACCTCAGATGTTAAGTCCCATAGTACTAGGAGCCATTTGAACCATATTTTGAACGGGTGAATTGGCAAGACTTAACTGCTGTCAGGTATCGTGACGAGATCTCGGGACGTCATTTGCTGTTGTTGCGAGGTGCTGTGGGCCTAGACTTCGTACTGATGGACAATAATGCTCGATCTCGTAGAGCACAGGTGGTTGATGTTTTCTTGGAAACGGAAGATATTGCACGCACGGTGTGGCGTCCTCGCTCTTCCGGTTTCAGTCCCATAGAGGGTGTCTGGGATACGCTATGGAGACGGCCTGCATCACGTCAGCATCCATCAACCACTCTCCAAGACTGCGAGGAGACCTGCAGGAAGAAAGGGACTTGTTGCCTCAACATGAAACTAATGACATCATTCACAGCATGCCCCGTCGTTATCAGGCTTGTATTGCTGCCAGAGATGGTCACACACCATACTCAGCACATTAACCAGTTGTCGGAATGTGTGTGTAAATACATTAAGTTGTAAAAAACGAATAACATTTTTGTGTACCGTTATGTACGTCGCAGTTGTTTACGTTTTGAATTCTTTACATTGTTTCTGCTTTACTATCAGCCGTTTATACTATTTTGTGGCAAAATAAAAGCAACTTTGCAAAATTCCGTTTGTTGCTTTAATTTTGGACACCAGTGTACTTCACAAGATTCACTTCTACTCCCTAGGTTTCAAACAGAATCTACAATCATTATAATAGATATTTAAGAGTAATTCATTGGAAACGTTGGTTGTTGCATTGGGACTCCACTAAATTGTATTAAGAAGTTCATTGTACACTACTGGCCATTAAAATTGCTACACCACGAAGATGACGTGCTACGGACGCGTAATTCAACCGACAGGAACAAGATGCTGTGATATGCAAATGTTTAGCTTTTCAGAGCATTCACGCAAGTTTAGCGCCGGTGGCGACACCTAAAACGTGCTGACATGAGGAAAGTTTCCCACCGATTTCTCATACATAAACAGCAGTTGACCGGCGTTGCCTGGTGAAACGTTGTTGTGATGCTTCGTGTAAGGAGGAGAAATGCGTACCATCACGTTTCCGACTTTGATGTCGGATTGTAGCCTATCGCGATTGCGGTTTATCGTATCGCGATATTGCTGCTCGCGTTGGTCGAGATCCAATGACTGTTAGCAGAATATGGAATCGTTGGGTTCAGGAGGGTAATTCGAAACGCCGTGCTGGATCCCAACGGCCTCGTATCTCTATCAGTCGAGATGACAGGCATCTTATCCGCATGGCTGTAACGGATCGTTCAGGCAGGTCTCGATCCCTGTGTCAACAGATGGGGACTTTTGCAAGACAACAACCATCTGCACGAACAGTTCGACGACGTTTGCAGCAGCGTGGACTATCAGCTCGGAGACAATGGCTGCGGTTACCCTTGACGCTGCATCACAGACAGGAGCGCCTGCGATAGTGTACTCAATGACGAACCTGGGTGCACGAATGGCAAAACGTCATTTTTTCGAATGAATCCAGGTTCTATTTACAGCATCATGATGGTCGCATCCATGTTTGGTGACATCGCGGTGAACGCACGCTGGAAGCGTGTATTCGTCATCGCCATACTGGCGTATCACCCGGCGGGATGGTATTGGGTGCCATTGGTTACACGTCTCGGTCACCTCTTGTTCGCATTGACGACACTTTGAACAGTGGACGTTACATTTCAGATGTGTTACGACCCATGGCTCTACCCTTCATTCCATCCCTGCGAAACCTTTCATTTCAGCAGGATAATGCACGACCGCATGTTCCAGCTCCTGTACGGGCCTTTCTGGATACAGCAAATGTTCGACTACTGCCCTGGCCAGCACATTCTCCAGATCACTCACCAATTGAAAACGTCTGGTCAATGGCGGCCGAGCAACTGGCTCGTCACAATACGCCAGTCACTACTCTTGATGAACTGTGGTATCGTGTTGAACTGCGTGGACAGCTGCACCTGTACACGTCATCCAAGTTCTGTTTGACTCAGTGCCCAGGCCTATCAAGGCCGTTATAACGGCCAGAGGTGGTTGTTCTGGGTACTGATTTCTCAGGATCTATGCACCCAAATTGCACTTCAGCACTGTTGTTGATTCATACTCCATACGCTTGGCACTTCAGTGTTCACATTCAGGAAGATTGCACATTCTTTCCATTATAGCTACAGAGAATTGTCATAAGGTGCGCAGTAATTTCAGTAAGATGTTTTGAACCCTTAAGCTATACGAGTTGTAAGCCGCTACCGAGCAACAATATACAAATACTGAAGCCTTTTTAGAGAATTTACACGCGCGTTTAACACGAATGCAAGCTTAACGCATACGTCTCAGTTGACTTGTGCACTAAAAAACACAGCTTTTATTTCTGTTATTTGTGTTTCATGTAATTTACTTAGTCCGTTCACAATGTTGCGCTTATTCAATGAATGTAGCACAAAGCAAGGGGAGTGATTTCTATGGAAGTAGTAGCACCTGTCGAAATCCTACGTCTTACTCATTGCTTGATAACAGATTTAATTGGTAATAGATACGTGGGGTAGGTCGTTGTTTAAGTGAGATAGGATGATTGACTTGGAAGTAGTCTGAATGAGTAATACAGCTGTCGAATTAAAGAGATCTACGTAATTTCTGAGGTTGTAATGAAGCGATTTCATGTATGACTTTGTAAGTTGCCATGGTGGACATGCATGAAGCCTTTGGGGATCCGTGGGCATACGATGCTGAAGAGCTGAGGAAAACTAGGGCCTTAACACACTTCAACGTTGACTCTGTGATGGAGGGAGTTGAGTCTGCAGTTAACAGAATTTCATTTAAGTTTGTCGATGATTTTCGGGCGCTCATAACTGAAAGACGATGAAATCCTGCTTCATCCCTGATAGATGAAGACTATGAAAACACGAAATGATCTTCGATCAGGACACTGGAACATAGGCACGGCAGATGTTTATGAGAGTAGTTTGTACACGTTGGCAGGTACACTGAAATAGGGTGATTTCAATAGCCTTGTTGAAAAGAGTTTTGAAATTGTCTTTTCAGTATGTAGGGCAGTGTGGATAAATAGTTCATCCGGTTTTGAACGAGATGGCTTTTAGTGTTCTAAAAGACGTAGAAGGTATAGACGAAGAGTTAAAAAGAAGAGGAAGGGAAAAACGTATGGAATGCTCTGTTAAGCCCGTGTTGCGTTAGTCAAGGAATGCGGTAGCAATAAAAGCAACAGTTGACTTCATATTTTATTTTGTATATTCTGTAGTACTCAACTATTGGATATTTGGGGCATCTGGTACATTGTCTGTATTGTGCTTGATTGTTATAGTCAACTGTATTTCTTTGAAAGTAATGAAATTAGAATCATGGAATATTGCAACAGGAATTACTTTCTACAAGTTGAAGTTAAAATTAGTTGTTGCTAAGAAAATACTGTGGGGTTGAAATTTAGTGGAATAATTTTAAGCCATTAGTAGGAATAATAAGTACCTTGTACATTTATTCTTGTTGTGTAGCAGTAATCAAATTTGACTCTGGGATCGTTTCCTGTGTGTCTTTGTATTTAACAGTGAAAGCGAATATGTCTCCACTGGGAGTTCAAGGCAAGTGTTGAGTGCGGTGATACTGTTTTTTATTATGTACATGTGCCTTTTGTGTAAACAAGATCTTTGACAAAGAAATTATTTGCCTTACTTAGTTATAGATATGGTAGACCCTCACGTTAGCCTGCGAGTAGTCTGGGTTCGTGTCTAGGTCGAAGCTGATTGTTGCTTTAGTTACAGAAGGAAAACGTCAGAGATCCGGACAAGAAATAATAGGTGGTCTTTTTCTACGAGATTAATGAAACACTGGTAATATACCTCAGTAGTTGAGAGATGAGCAAAGTGCCATGAGGTAGTATCTTTCAGTCTCTGCTTGACTGAGTGAGGCAGTAAGGAAGAGCAGTTCATATCAAGAATAGTGTGTTATGCGGGTAAAGTCGATTACAAGAGATGGGGAAGGAAGTTAGTTTTGATAGGGTGTTTCAGGCAGACGTAGACTGTGCTAAATCCGACTAAGGAAATATAGGGATCTTATTTAAGTCAGAAGGCCAACGAAAGTGAGCTGTGGTAGAAATTATATTGCATGAAAACAGAATAGAATTCATGTGAATAAACTTTGATGTGACACGCTTTTCGAAATTTCTGATACTGAGTCATTCGAAATAGCAATGTTTTTATTAAACACTGCATCAAGCATTCGTGCAGCAGCATAGACTGTGAAGTGCCTAATTCACGCGCGACGCAGCAAGTATGAGAAGAAAACAGTGTATATGGCTATTTTGATTCTGAAAGGTATTTAGCATTTGGCATAATGTTCCGTAGAAACGCATATCACTGCCGTGTTGGACGTGGCTATAGCACATTGAATCAACTAAATTTTAAGATATTAGTAGAATGTTTCTGAACTTAACCTTCATATCGTTGCTGAATGTTTCGTAATTTAGAGGACTCTGAATAGTTGAGTAATAATTCATACGTTAATCGGTAAGTGCTCTAGAATGTTGGAGCTGTGATAATGGAAGTAAACACCAGTGAAGTCGGCGAGAACCATTGCTGGACGAGTAAGTGTACTTATTTTCTTTGTAATATTAAACTTCCGATTTCTACTACAGAAACTAAAAGTTAATGCGGCAGTGGAAGGGGATAATATGCAAAGGGTTTCGGTGGCCCAACTTCAGACATATAACTTTCTAATAACTTATAAATCCTACAAATATGTTCTTTAGTGGAGATGAGGACAGGAAAGCTGAAGGCAGCTGTGAACATGGGATTTGTCCTGAGAGCGTGAACCGACCCTTGGTCCGCGCACGTCACTTCAGAGGATGTTGCCGGCATCGCTCTAATGGATTAGTGACCGGAGCTGAGGCTTTCTCCGTCTGGGAGAAGCCAATTTGGTAATGGAATCTTCTCTTCGCTACTTTAATTTCATGTCTGAGGGATCCTGCATTCCACAATGAGACCACACCTTCTGAATATTCATCGCATCGCAAATTATGCGTCCGAGCGCTGGCAGAAAATTCGCAAGAAGCAAATGTTGAGGGCATAAAAAATTCTCGCAGCATTCTACGGAGAACAGAAGAGAGTAAGGAAAGCGAGATACATGTGGCACTCAGTTGTTTAAATTATAGCAAAGAGCAAAAGCATTTCCACAACGTCATTCTGTACGCTACGTCAGCACATGACGTGTCCGGTTCATTTCGATGACTTTCTCTCCTCTTTCGATGTCTTACGGATATTAACAAACTCTTTTAAGTCCGGAGTATAACATAGGGCGTACGAACTGCACAATACCAACGCGGAAATAATTTTCGAGCTATTTTCCACTTAACCATGTTGAATAGTTTTTCCAAGAGGGAAAGATTATATTGCGTTCAACTGTATTAGTATGTTAGGTGTGTCACTTTACGCTGAAGGAACTTACTGTCTAGTTTTTTATACCATAATTCTATTCGTACAATACACACGTTCTTAGGGCAGATACCTCATTGTAACAACAGGCGTATCACAAGCAGTTTTGCCTATCTATTAACTCTTTAATTCCAGAAATGTTCTTTTCTATGCCATTTACCTTAAACGTATCATAAGTTGTTCTTGGTTTGTTCCTCAGTACATCCTAAACAGCTACTATACATCTGAGGAGTTAAAAAGTGCAACGCCGCATTCATCCTAAGTGCAAGGAAGACAAGAAGTTACTTATATAACAAAAAAAAAATCCTCATTGTTAATCGTAGTTGTGAATCTACGAAGAAATATAGGACTTTAATAAACAACTGCGTCTAACATCTAAAACAAAGGGAAGAAATGTTAAATTCGTACATCCTGTTCACGTCTAGGTCATTAGAGGTTGAGAACAACCTCGGAATCGTCAAGGAAGAAAATCGGACGAGGCTTCGTCGAAGAACATATTCTGACATGCCCCTAAAATATGTTAAGCAAATTATGGTGGAAACCTCTAAATCAAGATCTATGACTCTCTCTCTCTCTCTCTCTCTCTCTCTGTCTCTCTCTCTCTCTCTCTCACCCCTCCCGCCAAGCCAAAGCTCGGCCAGAAACACGTCTGGAGTCACGGTTATAGCTTATAAACTGGAATCTCCGCCAGCTACATTATAACACGTTACTCTGTGAGTTTCCTTATTTATCGGGCCTTCCCTCAATACAGAGGTTCCTCTCCAATATAGCAATACACCCGGAACTTGTTATAATGAGTATTATACACTTAGTCACTACTATCTCTTCAAGATGTTCCTCTACATTCTTTGATTTTCTGTATCCTCTTCTTCTTCATCGTATCTTCTCATCGTCATCCGTACATGTTGGACACAGGTCGTCGTTAGTGCACCTATATTTCTTCCTTCAACTTCCTACCCCAGTATCAGTTTTCGTATTCTTGTTTCCATCATTCTTCTTAAATGACCGTACCACTATAAATTTTTACTATTAGTCACATCGCATAATCCTTCCACCACTTCCGTTATCTTCATTGCTTCGGTCTTCTTTACGTAGTCTTCCCTTGAAATCCTTGCCTATATTCTCAAGAAATCTATCTCTGATACTTTCAGGTGCTATATGCCTATGATTGGTTTCTAAGGCTCTGCTCCATACAGGACTATACTCTCTATTATCTAACTGAATACGACTTTTTTTAGAATTCTGTTCATCACATTCCTGTTCCATAAGAGTGAAATGGGTATCCCGCTAACAGTTCTTCCGTTATTAATACTATTGTTAAATTCTAAATACTTCATGTTTTAAACTTCTCTTATAAAATGGACGCCAGATAGCAAGAATTGTTGACCGTTTTGATTTTTTTCCCTTCAATGTACTGCTGATCCAGATAATTAGTAACATTCTCTGTTTTCTATAACTAATCTGCAAAACCCTGTTCTGATATTCCATTGCTTGCTGATTATATGTATAATCTGCATCTTATCTATCTCGTACTAAGCTGACTTGGTCGCCATCAAATAGTAAATGGTGCAGGCATGTTTCGTTGGCAACTTCTAGCCCCATTCTTTCACATTTATGAGACAATTTACAAAGGTTAATATCTATTTATATTTTGAATATCTCGGGTGACATGGGGTAGCCTTGTAACATCGCTTCTTGTAAATTTTTGTCAAACTACATTATTAGACTTTTTACGGCATAAGTTATATTTATTCATTTATTTTATTATTTTAATTAAGGGGTCATGTATATCTGGAACACGTAATAGTTTGCAAGACAGTTTCCTTAATAGCTTTTCTACATCTACGAAAACTAATCCAGTGCTTGTGATTTTTATTTGTATTTTTTCAGAATTTTTTGTAACATGAAAATGTGGCCTGCTTATGATCTACTCAGTGATACAAATGGCAACTATACCAGGAAACCGGCTATGGGCCACGGGTGATGTCTACCACGTGCGGTGTCCATCTCACTGTGGCACACAGGACACTAGCATTTACAAAGACGCCCTCACAGAGCAATACTACACACTACGGCTCCAGTACTGTGGATCAGTCCTGGAAAGTTTGCAGTGAAAAGTGATGAGATTTGAGTTGGGCGTTTCACACATGTGGCTTGAAATAATACCCTCCATTACAACATAAGTGCGTTTAAATTTCATCCATGCTGAGTGGCGACGGAGATGTGTTTGAAACCTTTCAACTTACAGCATCTCATGAGTGTTTCATAGGAGTTATGTATGAAATGCAAGATGGTGAATGTAGGCCATTGACGACCTCATGTCTTAGGCACTGGAGCGTCAGAGGAGCCGTGTGTGGATGGGAATTATGTTATGGAACCCAGCTCAATAGGAAACATGTTAAAAGTAAACTGACCGTCCCAGAGTGTCATCACTATAATCAGTACTCAGCGCAATCCCTCTATGGTTCAAATGCTGTGAAATATGATGCCGTTCCAGTCGTGAACCTTAGCGCAACCACATTACCAGCTTTACACCAAACTGGCAAGATTCTAATTTATCCCATAGACGCGCTACCTCATAAGACGGGAGGAAACTCTTCCACGTAAAACCACTGCAGATCCTCTGACAGTATTGTTTCCAGGTCCACTCGCAATTGGTAAGCCACAACATTCAATGAGTTATGTGGTGACTTCTCTGAGGGGAAAGAATTTCGCTGGCCATGTAACATTCACAGCACTCTCTAACAGACGTCAGTATACAAGTCTACCTGGATACGTGCTACTCTGAGTTTGTTGCAAGATTTAAGACGAATTTAGTACAATGAATGGTAGAACAACGACACTAAAATGTGTGATGTAGTCACTTTCTGCCAGCCTGTAGAAGAACAACGAAACAGGAAACGCACTCATGTAACGTAAAAGTTGTGTACCGTAAATGCACCTATTCGGTACCCATGACAAAATACTCAGCAAAACAGAAGTCAGTTCATACAGTTACTACTGAAACTAACAGAGCCAACTCAGCATTTAATGAAACTTTAAAAACTGTTACTGAGCATTCTACCTGCACACTACATAGTAACTGTAAGAATCTGTTTAGCATGATGAAAATGATGTTGATGATGACGATAATGAAGAAGAAGTAAAACAAGAACAAGAAGAAGAAGAGGAAGAATCACTAAGATTGTCTCAACCCGTATAACAATGCCGAGTCCGTAAGAGAAACGTGTAAAGGCAGAAGAAAAAACTTACAACGAAATTCTGTGAAATGCGCTTGTCAAAATTTACGAACCTCACAAAAAAGGTAGTGGAAGGTTATGATGCTCTGACCTGTTTTTAAGTCTAGCCACCATATGTATTGCTGACACACAATTTCAAAATAGACAATTTCTGTCGGAATTTATGTTACTGATAAAAAAGAATAGGTGAATTAAAAATTAGTGGTGAAATCTTTAAAATCACGATCGTGGACCACTAGGAACGCAAACATAACATAACAGCATAAAACACAAAATAACTCCAGAAGTGTTGAACTAGGGTAGTGTAGCAGAACTCTACTAGTCAGACACACGAAAGTGTTCAAGGTAAAAATGTTGCTCAAACTTTAATAATCTGGTACAACGAATTGTGATGAAGTATGTGCTGTCGCCAGCAGTTCACCAAGTGACAGTAACAGCTGTCACAATTTGCAGCACCGGATAGCAGCAGAGATGACTCAGCTCATTTCCCTTCAGCAGATCAGCGTAACGGACAATTTGTTGTACTGCAAGATTAGTTAAATATTTACCTACTACGAGCTTTGCGTGGTAACTATTCTGAAGCACCAAACAGTTTATTGAATGTAACGATCCACAACACCGTTTCGTGTGAAACGCCATTTCTTAGATTTTTAAAGAAAGGTATTAAATATTTAGAGAGTCCGCCTTTACAGAAGATATTGTAGTGACGATAAACATGTGTAAAATAGGTTTAGGTAGTCTACTGTGATAAAAGGAAGCTGACTGTCTCTCTTAGTGGCACAGCACCCTACTATAGCTAAGCGGCAGAAGAAAAAAATCTCAAGGCAGTTACAGCAACCGAATACATTTCTTTCACGTTACCTCACGATTACTTCAGCAAGCAGCCTTATCTGAGGCAAGTAGTGTTTCGTTGGATGTGGCAGTCCACAGAATACGAATGGTTAATGGAAACCGCCGGGGGTAGCAGAGCGGTCTCCGTCGCCTTGTCACGGTTCGCGTGGCAGCCCCCGTCGGAGGTTCCAGTCCTCCCTCGGGCATGGGTGTGCGTTGTCCTTAGAGTAAGTTAGTTTAAGTTAGATTAAACAGTTTGGTCCCATAAGACATTATCACAAATTTCCAAATTTCCTTGCTAAACGAAATACAGTGTTTTTATTATATTCATTTCTGTCACAGTTAAGTAGCTGAGAATGGACACAGCATTGATCTTTGTAGCGTGCGGATGTGAGGTAAGGGTTTTTTTTCGTTTTGTTTATATAAGGCAAGCTACTTAGATGCTGTAGTTTGAAATTTTTATTTCTCGCGGTCTTACAACCTTCGATGCAGATGTTTTCATAACACAAGGAGACCAATACCGAGGATTATATATTTATTAGTCTTAGCTCTAAGTTTAATGTTGAGAAAGAGGTAATGACGACCGACTGCTTTCGGTATTTCTCGGATACGAGAGACACAGCAGCAGGACCATCTTTGTGCTGTGAACTGAATCTACTTATCATATGTTTGTCACGCTGGCACGTGGCATCATAATGTCTATGACATCGCACCCATGATGGTCTCATCCAACTGTCAATTTAAAGAGAGAAGTAACAGCACTTTTCGTATTTAAAAGTGTCATCTATGCGACCTGTGGTACAAGAGTCATGATAAGGCAAGATTTCTGTCACTCTCTTCAGTTATTGCACGTAGAGGAAACGTGTGTCGCTCCACATCTCAATGGCGATGCGTAAATAAATTGTATTGTAACAAGTTACTATTACGAACTTCTACACCTAACTAGTTATTCTGTGACTTTAACAACTATCTGCTGTAAGATGACGAAGAATTTTATGTAATTTGTTGCCGAAATAATGCTGACATTGAGATACAAGTTAAGCTATGTATTAGTGAGGCGAAAAATATAACTAATGTACTGTGTACGTTTTGTTTTCTTTTCCACTCAAATGTTATTGCGATCAATGCAGTTTACGCGTCGCAACTGCAAACTACAGAAAGACTCGAGCTAGGCTTGAATGTAAGTTTTACAGCAAATAGCCTATTTATGAAGTTTATTTTTTGGAGTTATGATATTATACAAGAAAACTGAATCTCTGATTAGTAAAGAAAGCGTCTTAATCACATTCCGCACGCGTGACTAAGAGAAGTTTATTCAGATCATGTCAGAGCATTGTGGCTACTGATTATCAGATTGAAAGGGATAAATACGGCAATTTTTCATTGCTGGGATGGAAATAGTACTAATTGAGTGTCTCTGGCAGCTTGCGGAGCGATAGTACGCCATTTTAATGTCAATTAATGCTTTTTTGTGCTGCTATTGCTTCCGTGTGAGTATCGTTCGAAGTGCAACTAAGTCGTTCCAGAATAATTAAAATAACTACAGTATATTAAGTCTGAGTGGAGAAAGCGTTACATGCCACGAATACTGTGATTTGTCGTAAAGAGTTTGTATAATACACGGAACACTACCATAAATTACAAATTATCGCATTATATCATTTTTGCGTGTTGTAGTTGATATTTTATGTCTTCGTAACCGTCAGATTTGTCGGCAAGCTAACTGCTTTGGAATTGTGTAGTTCAGACGAGTGACTACGTTCAGACTCACACAAGTGAAACTCCACACAGAGGCACGAACAACGACATTCAGGTGGCTTCAGGGGCTCCGATGGACGGTAAGATATTCGGTACCACAACATATATCATGTTTTGGCCGTGAAAGGAGCCATTGCTGAACAGGTAATGCAATTTGCGACAACTCCAACCTTACGACAATGACGTTATCTGGACATTCAACTGTCCATGGGAAACAGTACAGACGCAGCTCAGTGGTACTGGTGCTACACATGCGCAAGAGCGGGGCAATTTGCAAATACCTTTATAGTAGATACCGGAATGAACGCGTTCATGAAATTACGGATGAATAAGATTCTAGGCGAACGTCTAGAGGAAAAATAAGGTAGTCTGAATTTATCAGAGGATAGGTCTACTGTCAACTACTTCAAACAATGCAGGTCCCTCCAGTGTGTACGTAGAGGATATAAAAAGACAAAAGGGTTAACTACGCTCTCCGACAAGAAAAGCAGGGTACTGGAAGATATTTCGTTTCAGATTCTATTTTCAACTATGCACGTCGCGAAACAGTTCGGGTGAGACGTGAACCATCACTCTCTTTGATAAAGTATCGACTGGGAACCTACCTGTATTGCGGATGGAGCAATGCACATTGTGTCAGCGGCGTCTTCAGAACTACAGAGGGCTTGCAAGTGAGAGATATCAGTACATGTTCAGAAGATACACAGTCGTAAGGGCTGTCTTGTTCGAGACGTGGGCTGAAGCTGTCTGTAAGGGCAGCCAACATTTTTGCCCAATGGCCTCTGAGCACTCGATCACGACAGAGGAGCGCTCTTTGAGGGTGAGATTGGAAAGAGATACAGCTACACAATGCATCATGTTCCAGTACGCCACTCACAACTATACAAGTCGACTTTGTAATCTAAGCTTCTCTGATCCAGCACGGTCCATTTGTAACAGAGTTGTACAATTATTGTGGCGATACTTTTGAACCGTAGTAGGGTGCGTTTATTTGTCAACTTGTTGCTCGGTGCTCGCCGACATGGCCCGGCGATGGTGAATCAAACCCACTGGGTTTACCGGCTAATTTGACCTGTACCATCGCTGCTCGCCCCCGCTGCTTCCTACGATCCTCGCCAGCCAATTATGTCAAGCTGGTTTGTGTTTCACGCTGCGACCATTGCCGTATATCCTGAAACTTTGGCCGGCCGAGGTGTCCAAGTGGTTCTAAGCGCTTCAGTCGGGAACCGCGCGACCGCTACGGTCGCAGGTTCGAATCCTGCCTCGGGCATGGATGTGTGTGATGTCCTTAGGTTAGTTAGGTTTAAGTAGTTCTAAGTCCTAGGGGACTGATGACCTCAGATGTTGAGTTCCATAGTGCGCAGAGCCATTTGAACCATATCCTGAAACTTGAGCTGTGATTGGATGCTTCCAGGTCACTCTTGCTGCGCCGTGTTTGACTACTGCTCTTTGCGAGCGGTTTCTCGGGGCCTACACACACAGTTTTCTTTGTTACGAGCTGTGGAGACGTTTTAATAATGACAACTATGACTGACGATTTTATACAGACGCTGATTTCAGCCGTTTTTATTGTCGGGACAAAAAACATAGTTCCACCTCGCCTTGGCTTCACTACATTAAATTCCTAAAATAAATACTATTCCTAAGAACTATGCACAACTCTTTGAAAGTGGAGATGCTGACTGCCTAAACCATGCAATTATTTATACCCCTGTGGCACTACAGTTTCCCAGAACTAAATTGCGTAACACAACTAAAGGATTAATTTTTCGAAACTCCGTAATTGCCTCCCATCTCTACGCGTATGTTTAAAATTTGGCTCAAGAGTGCCTAAGACCTTCCTCTGTAATGGATCAAAAGGGTGGCGATCTGCGACGTCACCCTTGGCATAAATAGCAAACTGTCGAAACATGCGGAAGAAAGGCCACAGCTCGGGAGTTAATTGAGGTTAAGGTGCGTTAATGATGTCACACTGTAACCAGATTTCACCACTATTCTGTCCAACTCCAAAGTGGGCGTGTCACCCGATGAGAAGAGAGTCACAGCCCCTTTCACCCATATTTCAGTCCTTCTTTTGACGTCACTGCGATGGATGGCAGAACAGCGACACCCAGCGTCGAAATCACACCGTTTTCTTACAGGTCTTCGAGAAGAACGCTTCAGACACTTCGCATCTCAGAACTGGTGCTGAAAGGCCTCTCAGGGTGTGGCACACCTTTGGAGTGTAGCATGACTGCAGGTTTTGCTCTCGCATACAGGCTGAAACCACCACAGACTGTTCAAAACCATTCCACGAAATCTGAACAAGATCTGAAGCAGCAAAGGGTACTTACGCATTTTCAATCCTCCTGTTTTCCGCCTTCCTGTGGGGTGATCACGTGGGATTGCTAAATTAACATGTGCATGAATAAAATGGAGAAGTGCCCCTATTAAGGCCTCCCAGTACAGCACCACCCTCGGTGCCACACACTCTCCTTTGCTGAGCACGTTAGAAATGTACCTGTAAAAAATTCGACACCTAATCAGCATGGAGGCTGCTCTAGCGGCTGAATGCTTGGCAACCCTTTCGACAATGCTTGCGTGGAGTTAGTCTACTTTCAGGCGCTAGAGCAGGCGCCAGGCTGATTTCGTCTCAAAGTTCCTGACAAGTACATTTGTTACATGCTCGACGAAGTTGCATGACTGGCAGTGAGGGTGTTGCGAGTTGGGTGGGGGGGGGGGGGAGGAGGGAGGGATTTAGAGGGATACTTTATTGATGGACATGTTAATGGTGCACTCCTTAGAGATCACAGGAAGGTGGGAAACAGGAGTGCAGCCGCCTTCAGTACAAGAAGAGCAGAAAAGCAGCCAGATACGGCCAACCAGCGCTTGACGACTTTAAATAGCGGCCTCAGTGTGAGGTCAACCATTAACATGAACAGGCGAGTAGTGACGATGTGCATAACATATTAATGGTGCTAATGTTTGAACTTAAATTTACTGCACTCACATTTATTGCACACAGTGACTTAAATGTGTATATGCAATAAACACGATTCGCGACTAATGGGTTTTATCATTTCTACTTTAAATAAGTACAGACGCCAGCTGAACTGCTTGTATGGATTCAAATATGGTGACCAATAGTTCTTACTTCTCGTCCTGTTCATAGATAAATGTCTCAAATTCATCATTGTGATAACACACTAGTGCCTCTTAATCTAGATTTCCAAGCATATAAATGTTTCTACTTTTTCAGTTGTTCTTTGTGCTTTTGTAGTCATTCTTGCTACAACTGCATTATAGTCATTGATACAAGTTTCAACGTAGACTCCCTCATAGCAACGTGGTCCGTTTGTAGCCTACATATGTAATAACTATTTTTTCTACATGGTTGTCAGGGACGTCATTCTGTTTTCTTTTATGGAATGTCTTGGCACGGCCACACTTATAGAACTACGGACATACCAATCTATTCCTGGATGACTAAAATCACCTACAGTGACGACAGTACGTTTCGGGAACATATGAACTAGTAAGCTCCACAATTCTCTGTGTTATTGGCCATATCTGGGGATCAGTCGGGTGGTCTATAGAAAGATGTAACCATAAATTAATGACCGTCGTTGGTGCAGGATGTGGAGCGTGTTTGTAATTTAAAGGTGCACAGCGGTGAGCTGATTTATGCTCTTGCAAAAATAGTTAGTTACCAACATGGATGAAACGTGTGAATCTGGGCGGAGCGTAATATGAAAACCAAACAACAGTCGTAAATCACACTAGTACTCAGTCAGTAAAAGCTGATAACGTGCTCTTCTTTCTAAATCCTTAGTAACCGTGAATTTACTAGAGGATAAAATGCTATCATAGGGACCGAGCGAGGTGATACAGCGGTTAGCACACTGTACTTACATTCGGGAGAACGGCAGTTCAAACCCTTTCTCCCCTTCTCATCCACATTTATGTTCTCCATGATTTCCCTAAATCGCTCCAGACAAATGCCGCGATGGGTCCCTTGAAACGGTACGGTCGGTTTCCTTCCGCATACGTGACACGATCCTAGCTTGTGCTCCGTCTCTAACGACCACGATGTTGATTGGACGTTAAACCTAATTTACATTCCTTCCTTCTTAGCTTACTTGCTAACAAAAGAACTCATGATATTTTGGCTCACTGGTGAACTACAAAAACAGAACGTATTAGAGTCAGCCCCCCTTTGGAAGAACTAAAGAAATTCCTTCGAGACAATGTAAATATTAGCATACTACGTATAACAATAACCAACCGCCGGTCGGATTACATCCACAGTAACCTGAAGCGCATAAAAGGTACTTCCGAATAACGCTTAGGCAATAATTTTTCATAAGCAAAAGTTCATCCATAATACGACAAGGGCCCCAGGCATGTGAGATCATCTAGCGAATCCTCCCCATCGGTGGTAGTGAAATTAATTCCTCACCGCACAACAAATGAGAACTTCTGCAACCAGTTGCGGGAGCAAATCTTCGATTTCCATAATGCGTGGCCTATCTTCCCACTGAACAGAAAGGAGGCTAAGATTAAGTTTCGTATAATTGTCTACAACAAAGTATCAGTCAATGAGGTGTTAGCAAGCCACGTGGGGACTAATCTCAAGCGTAGGAAGGGCGAACTGATCCTCTCCACCCCGCCACATGCTGCCCAGTGCAGCAAAACCCTCTCGTACGCTAGCGTGATTGAGAAGTGAATGGACCAGCAGAAATCCTCCACGTGCAGCAGAAATCTTTTGCTGCAACAATATGAACAAACTGAAATGTTCAAATTACGATAAAGATCACGCTTCACTTTGTCTACAAAGCCCATTAAGGCCATCACTCACAACTAGAACAGAAAAATAGGTTATCATCAAGATCATCAAAGAATCAACGTTGTGGTTCAAATCGTCAGTAAACTCACAGAAGAAACATTCCTTGAGGAGGATCTAATATGAGTACTCATTGCTGCCTTGGCCAACATTCCCTAGACACCACACAGAAACTGGTAAGATTGCGTGGCATGTATACAACCAAATTTTACAGAAAGACATAAGACTTACTCAGTGTGTTAGCCAACTTCACATCATAGTTCCGGACACGCTGCACTGGTGGTAACGAAAACAAAGCACACACACACGCGCACGCGCCCGCGCAACAGAAAACAGCTGCACACATACTCACTGCACCAACAAATCATACACAGATCGTGGGCAGCAGAAATATGGTTTTATGACGGTAAAGAGAGTGAATTCCTAAAATAAAACTAGCACGTAGAAAACATAACTGAAAGCAAAGCAGGCGTCATTGTATATATTGGGCAGTTACAATTAAATGGACGGTGTTCCAGTGCTGCAGTGTTCATCGCAGGACACTGAGACGTCGTAGGTATGTTCATTAATCGGTGAAATATGCTGAATAAAATAGTAGTTCCACTTTCTGTCAACAGCTGAAAATGTGGCGCTGTAAGCAGTCAGAATGTGGTGTGGGTGCACGAATATGGGAGGAACGATCAAACACATCATAACGGTTGTTGGTGGCATGTTTATAAGGATATGGTCACAAGTTCAACATGTGTTCAATATGGTCTCCCGATTCAGCAACATACTACATCCATAACACGACATTATTGACAGCTGTTTGCAGAATATCATAGCGATATGACATCGTATACTGTCCTTCACATCAGGAACAGTCGAGATACATCAATGACAGACACGATATTTCGGATATTCCCACGACTAAAATTCTTATGGATTTAGGTCGGGGGACTGGTGGGCCACACATCTTGAAACAACCTAGAGATGATGTAGTCGTTACTAAATGTTCTCGAAGCAAATCATTCACCTAGCAAGCTACATGAGGTGTTGCACAATCTTGCATGAAAATATTGGTGTAGACACAGCTCCACTCTTCTAAAGTTGGAATCATGTGTTACTCAAGGAGGTCCTTAAAAAGTGGAGCTGTCACTGTACACCTAACAGGCCCACGAGGAGTCATCTCCTCGAAGATAACATGGCCGAGAATGAAGGAGCTTGTGAAACCACTTCACACGGTCACATAATCTAAGTGCAGTGGATCTTCTTGCACAGCATGTGGTCGGGTACAACCCCATATGCTAAAGTTCTATGCATTCTCGGCTCAGTGAAATGTGCGTCATCCGTCCAAAGATTATTCCGGGGATATATGTCATCCATTTCAGTGCGTGCCAAAAAATGGAGAGCAAAATCACGGTGTTCTAGCTTATCTTGGTGCTAAATTTTAGGCACCTTCTGAATTTTGAAGGGACCCCAGTGTAAAAAGCACCACAAATTCTTTTGAACTAGTGACAAGGGGAAAGACACTTCGCGTAACACAGCTCGAGCACTGGCTGCAGAATTTGAGGCACGTGCTGCATGGTCGGCTATAGCTACAGCAACTTCATCAACATCTCCCTTGGGAATAGGCAGCCTCCCTCTTCCTGTTGCATTTCCTAATTCATCTGTTTGTTCGAATCTTCTGATCATATTCCTTACCCCATTTGTTGGCATGGGGCTTCTTCGCAGCCGTTTCTCTTGGCGATATTCCTGTAATGAATGGCTGCTACAGCTGCTGTTTTGATAAAAGAACTTTACCAACGGTGCACGGTCTTTCTTCCCGATAGCCAATCGAACATCGTCAGCCTCATTAACACCAACAATCACTTCGCAAGAGAAACCAACACACGTCACCAAGTGACAGACAGAATTATGACATCAAAACAAAAGACATTTCACATTCTGACTGCTTACAGCGCCATATTACCACTTGGTGGCAGAAAGTGAGACTATTACATTTTTCAACATGCTACGCAAGCACGCCAAGTAATGAACGTCCCTACGATGTCTCAGTGTCCTGCCATGTATACAGTCTGCAAGGCAGCACTCGGAAGAGAGTGAGTTTAATTAAAACCACCCAGAAGACCTGTAGTCGACACATGACTGTTGCACACAACCTCCTCCCCATTTCCTTTCTCAAGTACGTTTAGCAGCCTCTTTATGGATGAGCTCCAAATGCCAAAATAATTCAGGACTCTTGACGCCATCATAATTAAACTAGAATGACTGTTCCTCCCCTCCCCCCCCCCCCAATTTCCTTCCTCCAGTACCTTATGACACTAGGAAATTCTGTCATACTAAGGGACCCAATCGCAAGAAGCCGCCAACGAAGAGACAGATCACACAATTGAAACGGAATTCGACCCTTTGTGTTATTCACACTGCAGCAGTCAAACGGACAGTCACTACATCAAAGGACTCGATCACATCCTACACAATCCCAACCTCACCAACAACGTGACTCATTGAAAAATCGGAAGTAGCAACCACCTGCCGACTTTATTTTCAGCAAAAACCATATGACTTTTCCCCATAAGAACCATCGTACGAAAATACTTGAACACAGACTGAGACAAATACCAGGAAGTACTGAGTGAGGACCCGGATATTACTGTGTCGGTCACAGACCATGAACATTTGGAAACAGTAACTAACGACTATAAACTGTCATAAGTCGAGCTTTTCATGAAGCAGTTCCGCAAATCACAATATAAAACATACACTACAAAAATTGTTGTTGTTGTTGGTGTTGTTCTTGTATTTGCTGTGGTCTTCAGCCCGAGCAGTCATTTGATGCAGGTCTCCATGCTACTTTATCCTGTGCAAGCCTCTTCATCTCCGAATAACAACTGCAACCTACATTCTCCTGGATCTGTTTACCGTGCTCTACGTCTACATCGACATAAACACTCCGCATGCCACCGTACGGTACGTGGCGGAGGGTACCCTTACCACCACTTATCATTTCCTTTCCTTTTCCACTCTCAAATAAAGCGAGGGAAAAACGACTATCTATATCCCTTGGTATGAGCCCTAACTTCTCGTATCTCATTTTTGTGGTCCTTACGTGCAATGTATGTTGGCAACAGTAGAATCGTTCGGCATTCAGCTTCAAATGCCGGTTCTCTAAATTTTGTCAACAATTTTTTGTCGAAAAGAACGTCGCCTTCCCTCCAAGGATTCCCATTTGAGTTCCCGAATGGTCCCAGTAACACTTAAGTGTTGTTCGCAACTATCGGTAACAAATCAAGCATCCCGCCTGAACTGCTTCGAAGCCTTCCTTCAATCCGACCTGGTACGCATCTCAAAAATCGAGCAGTACTTAAGAATAGGTCGCACCAGCGTCTTATATATGGTCTCCTTTACAGGTGAACCACTTTTTCCTAAAATTCTCCCCATAAACTGAAGTCGACCATTCGCTTCCCTACCACAGTTCTGACTTGCTCGTTCCATCTCTTATCGCTTTGGAACGTTACGTCCATATATTTAAACGACATGACTGTCAAGCAGGACACTAGTAACATTGTATCAGAACATTGCGGTTTTATTCTTCCTACACATCCCCACACTTTCTTCCAGTGCTAAATTGGTGATCCCTTGATTTCACATATTTTGTCCTATCAACCAATCCCTTCTTTTGGTTAAGTTCTGCCCCAAATTTCTTGTCTCCCCAATTCCATTCATTACATCTTTACTAGTTATGTGATCTACCTATCTAATTTTCAACATTCTTCAGTAGCACAACGTTTCAAAAGGTTCTGTTCTCTTGATGACTAAACTGTTTATCGTCCATGTTTCACTTCCATGCATGGCTACACTCCAGACGAATAGTTACACACATAAATCTGTATTCGATGTTAATAAATTTCTCTTCTTAAGAAATGGTTTTCTTTCCGTTGCCTGTCTACATTTTATATTCTCTCTACTCCGGTCATCATCAGTTACTTTTCTGCCCAAACACCAAAACTCATCTACTACTTTACGTGTCTCGTTTCTTGATCTAATTACCCCAGCATCAACAGATTTCAGTCTACCAAATTCCATCATTTTCGTTTTACTTTAGTTGATTTTCATCTTATAACCTCCTTTCACGGCAATGTCCACTCCATTCAACTGCTCTTCCAGGATCCTTTGCTGTCTTTGACAGAATTACTATTTCATCGGCAAACGTCAAAGATTTTATTTCTTTTCCCACACCTTTAACTTCTACTCCAAATTTTTCTTTGGCTTACGTTACAGCATCTTCAGTGTACAGGTTGATTAATATCGCAGACAACCTACAACCCTGTCTTCTGAACCACTGCTTCCCTTTTATACACCTAGAGTCTTATAACTGTCGTCTGGTTTCGGTACAAGTGGTAAATAGCCTTTCGCTCCCTGTTTGTTACACCCGCTGTCTTCAGAATTTCAAAGAGAATATTTCGGTCAACATTGTCAAAAACATTCTCCAAGTCTAGGAATACCATAAACGTAGGTCTCCTCGTCGTTAACCTATCTTCTAAGGTAAGTCGTAGGGTCAGTACTCCCTCACGTGTTCCTATATGTCTCCGGAATCCAAAACGATCTTCCCGGAGGTCGGCTTCTATCAGTTTATGCATTTTTCTGTAAAGAATTCGTGTTAGTATTTTTGGACGATGACTTCTTTCTTTATAATTGGAATTATTAAATTTTTCTTGAAGTTTGAGAGTCTTTCGCCTGTCTCATACATCTCGCACAGCAGATGGAATTGTTTTGACATGGCTGGCTCTCCCAAGGCTATCAGCAGTTAAACGTTTCAGGGCCATGTCAAATTCTTCTCATTGTATCATATCTCCTCATTTCATCTACATCCACTTCCCTTCCTATAATATTGCCTTCAAAAACTTCTACCTTGTGTAGACCCTCTATACACTCCTTCCACCTTTCTGCTTTCCCTTGTTTGCTTAGGATTGGCCTCCCATCTGAGCTCCTGATATTCATACAGCTGCTTTTCTGTTCTCCAAAGGCCTCTTTCACTTTCCGCAAACATTATCTACCTTCCGAAAAATGCTTCAGATGACTCTCAGCATTATGGGACTTAACTTCTGAGGTCATCAGTCCCCTAGAACTTAGAACCACTTAAACCTAACTAACCTAAGGATATCACACACATCCCCACCCGAGGCAGGAGTCGAACCTGCGACCGCAGCGATCGCGGGGTTCCAGACTGTAGCACCTAGAACCGCTCGGCCACGCCGGCCGGCTATCTATCTTCTGCCTAGTGACATAGGCTTCTCAGTCCTTATTTTTGTCCTCTAGACATTCCTGCTGACCCACTTTGCACTTCCTGTCAATTTGATTTCGCCTGCTTCATTTGCTGCATTTTATATTTGAATGACGAGGTAGGTCTTATCTTTGTTGTGCGTCTGTTTGTAGTTAACAAATTGCCCTCTACGCTCCGCGTCGAAAAGACCGAAGTGTACGCGGAACTCTTTTTTTCGTTCCAAAAGATTCCTTGTACCCATAAAAAATGTGATTTTTCTTTCAGAGTCGACTGTAAGCCTCTAAAATTGGGAAAATCTTTGTATTTATCTCCATATCACGTGTGTGTGTGTGTGTGTGTGTGTGTGTGTGTGTGTGTGTGTGTGTGCGCGCGCGCGTGCGTGTAAGTATGTGGTGCGCGAGCCCAATGTTCCATTACTTAGAGTTGTGAAGAAGTTGCCCACAGACAACCGAAATGGCAAAAACACCTTGTACCAGTGGAAAAAGCAGAGTCTGCATTGACGATCCGTTTTCTTCTGAAATGGTGCACAGGATTTTGTTTGAAGATGATTCGTACACTGATGAGGTAAAAAAATCAAAAATGTCAAATGTGTGTGAAATCTTATGGGACTTAACTGCTAAGGTCATCAGGCCCGAAGCCTACACACTACTTAACCTAAATTATCCTAAGGACAAACACACACACCCATGCCCGGAGGAGGAGTCTAACCTCCGCCGGTATCAGCCGCTCAGTCCGTGACTGTAGCGCCTCGGACCGCTCGGCTAATCCGGCTCGGCATAGCTTTTTGTGATGAGTGTATATTGATAGGTAATTGTCGCTATGAATCTTTTTTCTAAACAGTAGAGCGGCACTGATGAGGTAAATTACGCGTCAGCATCAGATGGAGAATTGGTACCAGTGGGGAAGCGGAAGAAGACAGCGTACTTGCAGACTCCAATGACGACATAGGAGATAATGTTGATTGTCAGCCACCATCAGAAGATGAATGTGATGCTGACACTGCTACAACAAGACTATACTGAAGAAGAAATCACAAGAGCGAGTGAATGAAATGTTTCGTTAGGCATCCCTGAAACTTACATCGTTTCAGGTGGTTTTGAATGGCAGCCGGAATCTCGCACTAACAGAGTAAGAAGAGTAAGCGGTAATATTCTGGCTCTACTGTAGGTGTCAAAAGTCCTGCTTGTGCTCTTGGAGACAAACCAACAGCGAAATAAATTTGGTAGCTGTTAACTAATAGAATATTGATGAAATAGTCTTATGGACTCATAAGAAACTGACTTCAGCTCGTGAAATTATAAATATAAGGACTGTGATAAACTGACGTGCAAAAAAGGACACGAAAAATTTACTGGGGGAGTACCGAGATACTAATTTTTATTAAATAAATAACTACATTTCACTTCCTTTGGTTTGCTTCGATTTACAAAGTATCTAAGGAACATATAAAGTCCCTCTACTCTATTTGGATATCAGGAAGACCAATTTTCCGTGCTGTCATGCAGGCCAAACCGTTTGAAGCTTTATGCGGGGCCATCAGTGTTGATAATGCAGAAACAAGGGTGATGATGTGACGATAGGGACAAATGATCCAACTGCTCTTATTCCGTTCGTTTTCTAAAAGTTCTTAAGAAATTGCTGAGCCCCTATCGGTCTAAGCAGTTACGTCTGCATTGATGAAATGCTAGTGCCGTTTCGAGAGAGATGTAATTTCGAGCAGCATATGCCAAAAAAGCCTGCAAAGAATGGTCTCAAAGTCCAGTGTTTCACTGATGCAAGAAATTAATATTTTTGCTACGCATATCTGTATACAGCCCAAGGATCTGAATACAGATCTGGGCTGAATACAGAAGGAAAACAACTGTCAATCCCAACACAATCAGTCGTTCGACTAGCGAACGTCCTAAAGAGCACAGGGTTGTGCATGGAGCTCACATAACGAGGGCTAACTACCCTCGGAACCCCAAAAACAGACAAAAAGGAAATACATCCAGATTTCCAAACTTCCACCCAGGAGACCACCGAGTGATACAAAATTATTTGCTTCGCGACAAGATACGACACAGTAGTCATCTGCCCCCCCCCCCCCCCCCGCCCCGTCATCCCCTCCGAAAAAATTACAATTTTCTACTGATGTCGACCGTGGTTCATGAGAAAAATATGGCTGGCGCAACTGTAAAAACGGAAATTATTTTGTGCTACAACACAATAAAACGGTGAAAGGGGAGGGGGGGGGGGGTAGAGGCACTCGACAGAGAGTTTCCCGTTTTTTCTTCGAAGAGAGAAACATTATTGAAATGTCCTATGGCCTCATGTTTTCGTACTTGCGATGTCGCCGCAGCAAACATCCATTTATTGTTTCTCTGCTTCCGACACATCCCTCTGCTAACAGAACTAATGACTCTGCATTTTCTAAAGAGATATGAAGAAAATATTAGATACGACTTGCAAACCCTCATGGTTGGTACAATTACAAATACACCTGGAGATGTGTTGGAAGAAGAAAATGAGGACGATGAGGGTGGGGCATAAAATTCGCCTCCACCAAAGAAGATGAGAAACACTTGCAAGTTTTGCGACTGGAAACTGAAGCGTACAACTCGACAGAGCCACGATACAAGTCGAGCCTTTAGTTGCAGTGAACATTCAAATCCGACAAGATTATGTCCGCGATAATCAAATAAATGAAGAGGGAGAATGTCGAAACTTCACATGACGTCTTAGTGGACTTCATTTTGATTGTGACTGGGAATTGGATTTCGTTTTCTATTGATAAGATAGGTGTTCGGTTCTTGCCTATATGTCCGATTAAGGGGATCTAACATTCACACTCTGATTAGTAGAATGCCAGCTTTATTCCTTCTTATGACGACATCCTCCTGAGTAGTCCCCGCCCCGAGATCCGAATGGGGGATTGTTTTACCTCCAGCACATTTTACCCAAGAGGATGTCATTATCATTTACCCATACAGCAGAGCTGCATCCCTCGGAACTAAATACGGCAGTAGTCTCCACATGCTTTCAGTCGTTCGCAATTCCAGAACAGCAAGGCCGTCTTGGCTGAAGTTACAAGCCCAGATCAGTCCAGACTGTTACCCCTGCCACTGCTGAACAGACTGCTGCCCTTCCTCGGGAACCACACGTTTGTCTGGCCTCTCAACATATACCCCTTCGTTGTCGCTCCACCTACGGTAGGGCTGTCTGTCTCTACGAGGTACTCATGCCACCCCACCGACGGCAGGATCCATGGTTCAAGGGAGGGGGCAGTACCACAGGCAGCCCTCAAACTAATGACACAGAATAAGCGAACATATACGGAGATCAGACAGACAAATAGCTCCAACCTCAATCGGCAGAAGAATGTGACAATGCACAAATTAAAAGGATCGACTCTGATCACTGCCAACACCAATGGACCGAAACCTACAACAAACTAGATTACAGTGAAGGAGGAAAATCCTGGTAGACTCACAAGACAAAAACTACTGACAGAGGCGACACACGTCGTAGACAATAGTACAAGGTCAGTGCGAAGCCTTTCTCAAATCGTTCAGCATCAGCATCAGCTTTTTCCAGATTCACTGGCGCCAGTATCTGGCACTCTAGCAATGATGTTATTTCCGGAATTCCTACCCTCCTCCCCCTACCTCATCCCACTTTCCCCTGTGGCCAATTGTGTTCCACGTTTTTGTGAAAATATGGAGAGTCCGCAAGATACCAGTGGTGTGCAGGTTCGACCCTGCGCCATTCGAGTAATTTTAATGTTTATAGTTCGACAGCACTGATCGTACATACACTATATGATCAAAAGTATCCGGATACCCCTCAAAAACATACGCTTTTCATATTAGGTGCATTTTGCTGCCACCTGCTGCCAGGTACTCCATATAAGCGACCTCAGTAGTCATTAGACATCGTGAGAGAGTTGAATGGGGCACTCCGTGGAACTCACGGACCTCGAACGTGGTCAGGTGATTGGGTGTCACTTGTGTCATACGTTTGTACGTGAGATTTCCACCCTCCTAAACTTCCCCAGGTCCACTGTTTCCGATGTGATAGTGAAGTGGAAACGTGAAGGGACAATTACAGCACAAAAGAGTACAGGCCGACCTCGTCTGTTGACCGACAGTGACCGCCGACAGTTGAAAAAGGTCGTAATGCGTAATGGGAACACATCTATCCAGACCGTCACACAGGAATTCCAGACTCCATCAGGATCCACTGCAAGTACTATATAGGCGGGAGGTGAGAAAACTTGGATTTCATGATCTAGCGGCTGCTCATAAGCCAAACATCACGCCGGTAAATGCCAAACGACGCTTCGCTTGGTGTAAGGAGCGTTAACATTGGACGATTGAACAGTGGGAAAACGTTGTGGGGAGGGACGAATGGCGTACACAATGCAACGATCCGATGGCAGGGTGTGGGTATGGTGAATAGCCAGTGAACGTCATCAGCCAGCGCATCTAGCACCAACAGTAAAATTAGGAGGTCGTAGTGTTATGGTGTGGTCGCGTTTTTCATGGAGGGGGCTTGCACTCCTTGTTCATTTGGGTGGCACTATCGCAGTACATTTTTAAGCACCTTCTTGCTTCCCACTGTTGAAGAGCAATTCAGGGATGGCGATAGCATCTTTCAACACGATCGAGCACCTGTTCATAGCGCACGGCCTGTGGCGAAGTGGTTAGACGACTATAACATCCCTGTAATGGACTGGCCTGCACAGAGTCCTGACCTGAATCCCACATAAGACCTTTGGGATGTTTTGGAACGCCGACTTCGTGCCAGGCCTCACTGACCGACAACGATACCGCTCTTCAGTGCAGCACCCGGCGAAGAATGAGCTGCCATTCCCCAACAAACCTTCCAGCACCTAATTGAACGTATGCCTGCGACAGTGGAAGCTGTCATAAAGGCTAAGGGTGAGCAAACACCATACTGAATTGCAGCATTACTGACGGAGGGTACCACGAGCTTGTAAGTCATTTTCAACCAAGTGTCCGGATACTTTTGGTCACATAGCGTACGTCAAGGCCATGTGTGCTGATTTGAGAAGATACTTGCGTTGAACAAAGAAGACATTATGAGATCTATTTGTTGTAAACGTATAAAGAGTAATGAGCTCGCAGCTTTCAGGATCAAGAATGGAAAGGCATGATAACGAAGGAGTGTATGATTGCAGACACGAGGAATATGGTTCAACAATAATTTAATGCAACAGAATGGTAACAAGATGTGATACCTCACTTGGTCCACCAACATAATATGTTGTGTTTGCTGGAATTTCATACGCTTTTTAAAATGTATATCCAGTGTCCCATCCCTTCTCCACAGCTGTGCATAACGCTAGTGGCACAAGAACCGCCATTAAGTCCCAGACCTTCACAGCAAGCACGAGCTACATAGACTACCAATCTAATTGTATAACTTTCCATAAAAAGGGTTGAAGCACTCGAGCACACACTCACTGCTAAAATATCAACCAACACTACATTTAGAGTCAAAGATAATACCTTTATTCATAATACAGAAAACTATAGGACTATATAAACAGCTATAGATTAACTGTTGAACCAGTTATCTTTGAGTCAGGCAAAGTAATTCCTCCGTGATGACGAAATTTTCATTAATTCTACAGATTAAGGTGAGTAAGTATGCAGCGTCTTCGTTATCTGTGACCTCATCTATTGCGGAAGAAAACCAAACAAAATCTTTGCACGCAGTTTTCAGCTGGTCTGTGAGTTCGTCATTAATTCAGTCAATGCGCTGCATTATAGTCCTCCTTGACAAAGCAGTGGGTTGAGATTTGCTTCTAACATCAAGACACAACATGCTTGCGAGCCCTTCCCTGAAATGCTTAATGAAGCCACCATCCGAAAAAGGCTTGTTGCG
Source organism: Schistocerca serialis cubense (assembly GCF_023864345.2). Taxonomy (NCBI): domain Eukaryota; kingdom Metazoa; phylum Arthropoda; class Insecta; order Orthoptera; family Acrididae; genus Schistocerca; species Schistocerca serialis. Next base: position 153,761,112 of record NC_064640.1, read on the forward strand.
TTCAGCAGATTTATAGACTACCCTGAAGTCTGCTTCTACAGGGTGAGTCACTAATTATTGCCACCTAGAATAACTAATAAAGTATGAAAGTAGCTGAAAAGATTGCGGGACAAATTTTGCATGGGACAACGGGGGCCATAATATGACGTTGTCTTTTTGTTGCTAGGTGGCGTCGCATCAGAGATATGAAGAACACTTTTGTTTTTTTAAACGGGATGTTTCAGTTTGGTACTTATTTTCTGATATCGGCTTTCGAGACGAATCCAATGATGTGTAACAATAAGGTCTTTGAAGGTCAACGAAGGTCAAAAATGTGGCATGAACGTACTCTTACAGTACGTGTTCGAAGTGATGACCATTGGTATCAATGCAGTGCTGAAATCTTCTTATCATGGATTGAATGGTATTCCTTATAACTTCGGCAACTAACGAGGCACATGTTCTAACAATTATCTCTCGTATATCGTGCAAATAGCAAATATTCGCCGAATACGGCGTATCCATCTAACGTGCCACTGACACGTGAACACCATTCGAGGTTTCGCAATACAACACTAATAGGAACGGTAAGACCTGCGTCGTCGAATCAAGCGAATGTCAATGATGTATTCCTTCAAAGAACAAGTCGATACGCTTCTCAATTTCGGAGAATGCCAACGAAATTTAGTGAGAGCTGAAGACTTACAAGCTGAAAGATATCTTCAACGTACTCACCCTACATTTAAATTTGTGTATGATAAATTGAGAAAAACTGGATCTTTAACGCATCGGAATCATACCCGACAAAAGAAATTTATTAACGAGGAAACGGAAATTAGTACTCTTGCCACTGTGGTTCAAGATCCTTGTGTTAGTTCGCGTCAAACCGGAAGGGTATCTGGCTTGAGCCAGTGTGCTCTTTTCGTGTTCTGCATCGGGATAAATACACTCCTGGAAATGGAAAAAAGAACACATTGACACCGGTGTGTCAGACCCACCATACTTGATCCGGACACGGACACTGCGAGAGGGCTGTACAAGCAATGATCACACGCACGGCACAGCGGACACACCAGGAACCGCGGTGTTGGCCGTCGAATGGCGCTAGCTCCGCAGCATTTGTGCACCGCCGCCGTCAGTGTCAGCCAGTTTGCCGTGGCATACGGAGCTCCATCGCAGTCTTTAACACTGGTAGCATGCCGCGACAGCGTGGACGTGAACCGTATGTGCAGTTGACGGACTTTGAGCGAGGGCGTATAGTGGGCATGCGGGAGGCCGGGTGGACGTACCGCCGAATTGCAAGATCTCCGGATCTGTCCCCCATTGAGCATGTTTGGGACTGGATGAAGCGTCGTCTCACGCGGTCTGCACGTCCAGCACGAACGCTGGTCCAACTGAGGCGCCAGGTGGAAATGGCATGGCAAGCCGTTCCACAGGACTACATCCAGCATCTCTACGATCGTGTCCATGGGAGAATAGCAGCCTGCATTGCTGCGAAAGGTGGATATACACTGTACTAGTGCCGACATTGTGCATGCTCTGTTGCCTGTGTCTATGTGCCTGTGGTTCTGTCAGTGTGATCATGTGATGTATCTGACCCCAGGAATGTGTCAATAAAGTTTCCCCTTCCTGGGATAATGAATTCACGGTGTTCTTATTTCAATTTCCAGGAGTGTATCATCCTTACCATATCAGTCTCCACCACGAAATAACTGGTACGGATTGTATGTGTCGCATTAAATTCTGCCGATTCAGATTCAGAGGAATGACACAGTTATTCAAAATGATTCAAATGGCTCTGAGCACTATGGGACTTAACTTCTGAGGTCATCAGTCCCCTAGAACTTAGAGCTACTTAAACCTAACTGACCTAAGGACATCACACACATCCATTCCCGAGGCAGGATTCTAACCTGCGACCGTAGCCGTCGCGCGGTTCCAGACTGTAGCACCTAGAACCGCTCGTCCACTCCGGCCGGCTGACCCATTTATTAATTTGATTTTATTTACTGACGAGGCTACATTCACGAACCATGGAAATCCATGTTGGCTGCGGCTAGTTGCACACCAAAAACCGTGGTCGGTGAACGTATGGTGTGGGATTCTGAAGGACTGTATTATGGGCCCCTATTTCATAGAAGGAAATCTTAACGGTAGAAAGCACACCACATTGCTGGAAGAAACTTTAGGTCTGTTATTGGAAGAAATACCTTTAGTAACAAGGAAGTGAATGTAGTATCAACACGATGGGTGTCCGACACATTTTTAGCTGATGGGTAGAAATGTGTTGCTGAGACAATTCCCAAATCGTTGGAATGGACGCGGAGGAGAAGTGTCGTGGCCGGCTCCTCGCCTCTGAATTTTTTCTTGTTGGGATTCGTAAAAGACATTGTTTATAATGACGTTGCAACTACACCTGAAGATATGTCACGCTGCTGAAGGTGTACTCCATTAGGGCGACCCTTATTTTTTAGAATTTCGCTTTTCATCACGCACAGCCACTGGTTTTCCTCTTGTTTTAAGATGTGTTTTAAGACCTATTTTCTTGAAGTTGAGGACGAGCACCCATGCCGCAGTGGTTTAAAATTTGTGTTACGTTACTATGTGTTGTTTATTACTGCCCATTCACGTGCTTGACGGTTATCGGCTGTCACTCGGCCACTGAAAACTTACATTAACTTCACTTTCCATCGTATCATGTGGCATGGTTGTTGATTCTTCTAGCCTCCTTGGCACTAACGTAGGAAGTGTTTGAATCCCATGAAGAAGAAATCACATTTTATAAATCTAGATATATTCTTAAGTTCTTTAACATCTCCAAACTCTTGACTTAAATGAACTCATCACTCCACTGTAGAGCGAAAACTTTATTCTGGAAACATCCCCCAGGCTGTGTCTCAGCAGTATCCTTTCTTTCAGGAGTGCTATCCATGCAAGTTTTGGAGGAGAGCTTGTGTGAATTTTGAGAGGATGGAGATAAGGTACCGGCGGAAGTAAACCTGTGAGGACGGGTCGTGCGTTATGCTTGCGTGCCTCGGTCGCTGCAGCACTGCTATGCGAAAGCCGAAGTTCTAGCGTTCGAGTCTCGGTCCAGCACACAGTTTTAATCCACCAGAAAGTTTCATATCAGAGTACACTCAGCTGCAGAGTGAAACTTTCATTCTGGCGTATCATATTAGTCAAGCACATGCATAAATAGTAACAAACAACACGTAGTGGCTAACTCAATTTCTCGACCAGTGCGACATCGGTTCCTCGTCTTCAGTTTTAACGAAATAGATCTCGAAATTCTTAAAACAATATCAAAAACAAACTATGGGATGTACGTGGATAAACACAAAATTCGAAAAAATAAGGACCATCCTAATACTCGATAGGCTCCCAGTTATATTATACATCCCTTGCCAAGAACGGTGTCAAAAGCCTTCTGAAAATCTAGAAATATGTAACCAATTTGAGATCCGCCGTCAATAGCTCTCATTACTTTGTGTGAATAAACAACTAGTTGTATTTCAAAAGAACGATATTTTCTGAGCCCGTGCTGACTACATGCCAATAAACCGCTATCGATGAGGCAACTCAAAACGTTTTAACAAAGTACCTGTTTTAAGCTCCCGCTGCAAATTGTCGTCACTGATGTGGGTCTGTAATTCAAGGGATTACATCTATTTCCTTTCTTGAGTATTGGTGTGACCTGTGCAACGTTCTAGTCCTTTGGATAGATTCTTCATCGAGCGAGCGGGTGTAAATGACTGCTAAGTATGGTGCCATTCTAACGGCAAAGTCTGAAAGGATCTAATTGGTATGCTATCTGGGCCTGAATACTTGCGTTTATTAAGTGATTTTAACTGCTTCGCTACACTGAGAATCCCTACATCTAAGTTACTCAAGTTGGTAGTTCTCACCCAAATTCTGAGATATTTACTTCTTCGACACGTTTGGTGGACGCATTTCGGAAAACTTTGTTTGATAACTCCACTTTAGTGGTACTGTCATCACTAATATTCTCACTGGTATCGCATAGTGAGGGTATTGATTGTGTCTTGCCTCTGGTGTACTTTACATATCACCAAAATTTCTTTGGACTTTCTGTCTGATATAGACACATAGTTTCGTTGTGGAAGCAGTTAAAATCATCCCGCATTGAAGTCTGCGCTAAATTTGCAACTTCAATAAATAGTCGCAAATATTCGAGCTATTGTGGAATTTTAAATTTGATACTCTTTCCATCTTGCTTCTGCAACAGTGTTCCGACGTGCTTCGTGTACCATAATGGGTCAGTACCATCTTTTATTAACTTATTCGGTATTAATCTCTCAGCTGCCTCAGATGCTATTTATGCCACATCTGATCTACACTTACGTCGTCATCTGGGAAGGTGTGGAGACTGTCTCTGAGCAAGGCGTCAGCCGAATTCTTATTTGTGTTTCTAAGTAGATATATTTTACATTTACTTTTTGTGGCTTTGGATGTTTCATTCCTTCAGTCACCTCTTCTGACAAACAACATAGTCCTATGGTTGAAGATGGGTCAATGAACGTTCGCATTCTTAGTAGACATAAAGCATGAATGTGACAAACTGTGGCATAGCGGACAGCTACACACTTTCACACAGATCGACATCTCCAGCACACGAGAGTCGAGAACATAGCACTTCATCATCTTCAATAGTTAATAATCAGTACAACAAGAGCACAGAATATTTGTGTCAGACAGTTCACTTTTGACAACTAATAGCTTGAATTCAGTTAACTTTAACTGAACAGTCCTCAGCTTGTACTACACACAATCAACAAAATATAGAGAATTACCTCATTCGCTACCTGTTCTTCAGCGAGACACAGAAACAAAACAATAGCTTTCCATCTGATAAATAAAAGTAAATGCAACGACAGGCCTAGTAACTGATACTGATGATGACACAAACGCAGAAAGGAGGGGAATAGCTATTATAAAACTTGTGCGCTGGATTTGCAAATCTATACCCCACAAAATTCCCCGATGTAAATCTCATAAAAATGTTGGACAGTCACTATTAATCCCCTAAGAGAAACAGACCGATTAAAATTGCTGCCTGTAATTGAATCTTTTTTTATGACCGCCCTTACAGCTTCCTCTGCCGACTAGGTATCATCGACCATTCAGGTGAGAATGGAGACTGCGCCTCAAACCACACACATGACTTACATTAGAGGATTACAGATTCGGATAGCTATGTATTTGCAGCAAGAAATTGTCGGATTCAGATAGCAGATACACAATTTCTTAAGAGTTTTTGTACCATTCAGATAGTAGATACACAGCTTTTAAGAGTTTTTGTAGGAGCTATTTTTGGTATAAAGCCCCGCCATTACAACTTTTACTGCACGCGCACAAGGCTTGCTCAATTTGCAAATCTTTGTAAACTGAAAAGAATTTATTAAACAATGCTAGGAGAATATATACGGGCTCGAACGAAAGCCATTGAGGGGTGATTTCATTAGACCTCAGCACATTAACACACAGCATCCGGCGCCGATGACTACATCAATCTCTTGTACACAATTCTGCGCACTTTCAAGTGTTACCATATAAACAAAGCACGAACCTGCTGCAGATTAAAACAGTTTAAGAGAAAGGGGTTGAGATAGTATCGTTTCCCCTGATTTTATGTATTTTGTGTCATTGCAAATTCGATATACTATTTACGCAAGTATCACAATCAGAAACTGACTACACTATGCTAAACTAGCACCAGTGTAAGCAGCAGGATAATCGGTAGGAATAAATCTGCCATATTTATTTTCATATTATTATTGAAACATTTTTTGTTTTATTATTTGTCAGAAATTTTTAAATTTATAACTATGAACGTTAGATTGTAGAATCCGACAAAGCAATCACCGTGCTCCTATTAGCACATGGGATTGTAAGTGAGTACGTCAGTCTACATATGAGAAATGAGTGAAGCTAGGAGTTGAGATAATTCAAATGGTTCAAATGGCTCTGAGCACTATGGGACTCAACTGCTGTGGTCATAAGTCCCCTAGAACTTAGAACTACTTAAACCTAACTAACCGAAGGACAGCACACAACACCCAGCCATCACGAGGCAGAGAAAATCCCTGACCCCGCCGGGAATCGAACCCGGGAACCCGGGCGTGGGAAGCGAGAACGCTACCGCACGGCCACGAGATGCGGGCAGTTGAGATAATTAGTGGACTGGGGAGATTGTGAATGGTGAAGGTTCTGTGGTATGCATGGTGATTTGGACGTTTGTTTTCGAGTGTAAAATATTCTACAGAAGCAGTCATTTTTGAATTTACATTGAAAATGGTAAATGTTTATTAGTGACATATGTATGAACAAGTTACAATTATAACTGAGGGATCTGGCGGATTTAAAATTAACTGTGGTGTTTTCGAATCCTGAGAATTTGGTCGATTCATGTTACTTCAACAAAACTATATTTCGAGGTATGTGCCCATGAGAAAGCCGGCCAGCGTGGCCGAGCGGGTCTAGGCGCTTCAGTCCGGAACCGCGCGACTTCTACGGTCGCAGGTTCGAATTCTGCCTCGGGCATGGATGCGTGTTATTTCCTTAGGTTAGTTAGGTTTAAGTAGTTCCAATCCCAAAGAAAGCAGTGTTGACAGATGTGAAAATTAACGAACTATCAGTTTAATAAGTCACAGCTGCAAAATACTAACGCGAATTCTTTACAGACGAATGGAAAAACTGATAGAAGCCGACCTCGGGGAAGATCAGTTTGGATTCCGTAGAAATGTTGGAACACGTGAGGCAATACTGACACTACGACTCATCTTAGAAGAAAGATTAAGGAAAGGCAAACCTACGTTTCTAGCATTTGTAGACTTAGAGAAAGCTTTTGACGATGTTGATTGCAATACTCTCTTTCAAATTCTGAAGGTGGCAGGGTAAAATACAGGGAGCGAAAGGCTATTGACAATTTGTACACAAACCAGATGGCAGTTAAAAGAGTCGAGGGGCATGAAAGGGAAGCAGTGGTTGGGAAGAGAGTGTGACAGCGTTGTAGCCTACCCCGATGTTATTCAATCTGTATATTGAGCAAGCAGTAAAGGAAACAAAAGAAAAAATCGGAGTAGGAATTAAAATCGATGGAGAAGAAATAAAAACTATGAGGTTTTTCGATGACATTGTAATTCTGTCAGAGACAGCAAAACATATGCAAGAGCAGCTGAACGGAATGGGCAGTATCTTGAAAGGAGGATAGAAGATGAACATCAACAGAAGCAAAACAGTCATAATGGAATTAAGTCGAATTAAATCAGATGATGCAAAGGGAATCGGATTAGGAAACGAGACGCTTAAATTAGTAAATGAGTTTTGCTTTTTGGGGAGAAAAATAACTGATGATCGTCGAAGTAGAGAGGATATGAAATGTAGACTGGCAATGGCAAGCAAAGCGTTTCTGAAGAAGACAGATTCTAATGTCAGGAAATCGTTTCTGCAAGTATTTGTATGGAGTGTAGCCATGTATGGAAGTGATACGTGGACGATAAATAGTTTAGATAAGAAGAGAATAGAAGCTTTCGAAATGTGGCGCTACAGAAGAATGCTGAAGATTAGATGGGTAGATCACATAACTAATGAGGAGGTATTGAATAGAATTGGGGAGAAGAGGAGCTTGCGGCACAACTTGACTAGAAGAAGGGATCGGTTGGTAGGACGTGTTCTGAGACATCGAGGGATCACCAATTTAGTATTGGAGGGCAGCGTGGAGGGTAAAAATCGAAGAGGGAGACCAAGAGATGAATACATTAAGCAGATTCAGAAGGATGTACGCTGCAGTAGGTACTGGGAGATGAAGAAGCTTGCTCAGGATAGAGTTGCATGGAGAGCTGCCTCAAGCCAGTCTCAGGACTGAAGACCACAAGTTCTAGGGGACTGTTGACCTCAGACGTTAAGTCCCATAGTGCTCAGAGCCATTTGAACCATTATGAACCCATGAGAAAAATCCCTTATCCGCATCCGGAAGTCCTTTATCCGCATCTGCTGGTCCTTCATCCGCATCTGCGTGTCCCTTATGAGCATGTCCTAGTTCCTTATGCACATCTTCGTGTCTGCTATCCGCAGCTGCATCCGTAATTCTTCGGTCCGCATCCCAATATTAAAATATTGTGCATCACTTTAACCCGCACAGTACGTTTTCGTTAATGGCCTGAATTTTCGTCTGATGCAGTCAGATCTCGTTGTCCAGATTCCGTAGAAGAAGACCGTAGCGGTCGGTTTTATACACTTTTTCATATAAGTCACTCTCCCATGTTTTGACACCATCTTTATAGGGAGTTTGAACGTCCTATTATGACAATGTTAAATTTAGTAACTTGATTTCCAAATAGCTCTAAGCACAACGAGACTTAATATCTGAGGTAATCAGTCCCATACACTTACAACTACTTAAACCTAACTAACCTAAGGACCTCACACACATCCATGCCCCCGAGGCATGATGCGAACCTGCGACCGTAGCAGCCTCGTGGTTCAGGATTGAAGCCCCTAGAACCGCTCAACCACAGCGGCCGGCGACTTGACTTCCCTGTATTTTTGCCACCACTGTAACCATTTATATAAAACTTTTAGAGGACATTAAACTGTATATTCTGAGTGTACTGAACTACAATAATTACATTTCAGCGACTGCATTCGGAAATACAGTTTTTTACTACACGGTTCAAATTTTGTGTACTTTTCTTGTACGTTATTCCAAATAATTTTAATTATACATAACATTACGTTCTTCTTTTAGTTCTATTGGCTCAGGATATGTATGTTACTACTCCCTGAAAATTTGAATACTTTCCTCGAACTGGTTTCTGAGATTTACGGGAAAATACAACAGAAAATGTCAATTTTCAGGAACGGCTTCTAAAGTTTCAAAAGACTGTAACTCACTTAATATATGCTTAATTTTTCATTTTTAGTCACTCAGAAGCACCATACTGTATATCATCCTCTTGATCTTTTTCCAAGTTTTTTTCCTCTTTTCTTCTTTGCGGACTCCTTACTGGCCAACTGTGCTGCATACTCTGCTTTATCAATGCGAACCTTGTCCATCTGTTCAAGCTCTCTGATGCAGTTTGCTCCAGAATTAATTCCCATATGATATAGCACTTTCACCCTGCCAATGTTGCCATCATTTAAAGCAATAACGGTATCACTGACCGCCCACGTTAGTGTCTTCATTCCACAAAAATGTTTCTTGATAAGTGACTCCATATAAGATTGCTGAACGACTCATTGGGATAGTGAGTCTGACCATGCAGATACTTCTTCAGTAATTCAGGACTAGCCAAGTGTGTGTAAATAGTTTTTACGATACCCATAACTGCTGCTGGGATGGAATGTTTATGGCTGTATGAACTGTTTGACTACTGGGCATTGGGGTAATTGCACCATGTATCAGGTCCAGGAGGGCAAAAGTGGTGTACTGGTTTTTCATCAGTTGACAGTCTGTGGAAGAAAGTAGCCCACATTGCCTGCTACATTTTCATTTAATCCTCAGTATTATTTCTTATGGCCATCCCATAATACTGCTGTATTCATCATTCATTTTGTCTGTCAGCCTGCCTCTTATGGTCTTACCATCAGAAAGTTTCTTGACTCTCAAACTTTGTTTCCACTTTCTCAACCTGGTGCCCATCCTCTTCTGGACATGACATTTATAAAACAGCAATCCACTGTCTTCTATGTAAAAAATTACAGATGTTATTAGATCTTGGAGTAATGCACGTAAAAATTTTAACGTTTTCAACCGGTGTAGATCATATCTAAAAAACTAAAATAGAATACTTCCTATGTGAGTTTATAAGTAGGAAAATTGCTAATTTTATAATGAGACAAAAATCCGAAAATGTGAAAAACATTTTTGCTGTTCTAACTCTCCTTCAGTTGGGTCGTTATGTCGTAATTACGGAAACTTACTGTGTGAAATTTTCTACAGAATGTTTCCTCAACAATGGGAAATCAACAGAAATTACAAGTTGTCATCACATCTTGTATACCGTAAAAAATTAACCATGTTAGCCTTGTAAACTCATTTTCATTAAAGACACAACACCTTGAATGACTGGAGATATGACCGTCACATTTACAGGTCGTGTACATTAGTATGATCTGCAGAAATGATTAGCATTTCACTCACCTCGGTTCAGCATATGTCCTGTTGCCTAGTTGCCATAGGGTCTGTCATGGGCCCTGATAACTTGTTCCATGCCAGATGGCATCGACGCGTATAAGGCGCGACTGGCGTCCTGTGGTATAGCTATCCATGCAGCATTCACTTGGTTCCTAAATTCATCTGTGGTAGTTGGCACTGGGTCACATCGCCGCGTCCGTTGTTTCGCCATATCTCTCACATTTTCGATTGGCGGTAAGTCTGGTGATATGACGGGTCAGAGAAAAAGGCTGAAATCCTGTGACACCAAGAAAGCACGTGTTCGTGCAGCAGCATGTGACTGTGCATTGTCTTGCTGAAAAATAGCGTCTGGGGTGTTGTGCTACGGGTTGCAAAATATCATTCACGTAGATCACACTGGTCACAGTGCCGTGGACACTTACCGCCAATGATTTGAGGTCGTACCATGCACTCAGAACCATAAGGCTTTGAGTTGGCACTGTATATCTTGTGCGATTGTAGACACTGTGATACCGTTTCCCCTGTCTGCTGGGAAATAAATACGGCATTCATTTTCAAACAAAAAGAACCTCGATTCGTCCAAAAACGCTATCTGATGCCATTCTTGTCCCCAGTGACATCGTTCCATACACCATTGCTGTCTTGCGCGTTTCTACAAATAAGCCAAAGGTAGGCGGAGAAGTGGACGACGCGCACGTAACCCACGCCTTAATAAACGGCGATAGACTGTCACCACTGATAATAGACGATGTGCTACACTGTTCCACTGTTGCTCCAGAACCAAGAAGGACGCAGATCTGCCCTGCAATCCCATTCGGATGAGACTTTGATCATCTCGGGTGGTGGTCTGAGTGGTGCGACATGACCCATCTCGTCGTGTTCTACGACCTACCGTGAACCATTCTTCACACTCCCGTTCCATTGTCGAAACACTTCGTCCCAGACGAGCACCAGTTTCCCGGATGGATGTCTCACATTCTCTTGTGCCAACAATGCGCCTTCTTTCAAACTCACTCACATGTCGGTACGGTTCGCACGTATGTCTGCGAGGCATCCTGCACACCTGCTCAAGTCACACTGATCCATTACCTTGCGACAACGAGAGCCGCAGGCACATCTTACCGGTAGGTGAAATGTATCAAAGCGATATCGACGTTGTCCTTGAACCCTCGAGCCGATATGGTTCAAATGCTAATCATTTCTGCAGAAAATACTGATGTACATGTCCTGTGAATATGGACGTCCTATATCTAATCGTTCAAGATGTCCTGTTTTTTCTGAACATGAGTGTATTTCCTTTATCTAACAATCGTTAATTCACCATAATGTTGAATACTGCTAACGTCCCACATTTGTTGTTGTTGTTGCGGTCATCACTCCACAACTGGCTTGATGCAAATTTCCATGCTACTCTATCCTGTGCAACATTCTTCATTTCCAAGTAACAACTGCACACTACATCCTTCTGAATCTGCTTGGTGTATTCATCTCTTAGCCTCCTTCTACGATTTTTACCCTCCACGCTGTCCTCCAGTACTAAATTTGTGATCCCTTGATGACTCAGAACATCTCTTACCAACTAATCCCTTCTTCTAGACAAGTTGTGCCACAAATTCCTCTTCTCCCCAGTTCTGTTCAGCACCCCCTCATTAGTTACATGATCTACCCATCCAATCTTCAACATTCTTCTGTAGCACCACATTTCGAAAGCTTCTATTCTCTTCGCGTCTAAACTATTTATCGCTCACGTTTCACATCCATACGTGGCTACATTCCATACAAATGCTTTCAGAAACGACTTCCTGACACTTAAATCTATACTCGATGTTAACAAATTTCACTTCCTCAGAAACGCTTTCCTTGCCATTGCCAGTCTACATTTTATATCCTCTCTACTTCGACCATAATCATTTATTTTGTTCCTCAAATATCAAAACCTGTCTCCCACATTAAGTGTCTCATTTCCTAATCTATTTCCCTCACCATCACTTGATTTAGTTAGAATACATTCCATTATCCTCGTTTTGCTTTTGTTGATGTTCATCTTTTTCAAGATACGATCCTTTCCGTTCATCTGCTCTTCCAGGTCGTTTGCTGTCTCTGACAGAATTACAGTGTCACCGGCGAACCTCAAAGTTTTTATTTCTTCTCCATGAATTTTAATACTTACTCCAAATTTTTCTTTTGTTTCATTTCCGGCTTGCTCAATGTATAAATTGAATAAAATCGGGGACAGACTACAACCCTGTCTTACTCCCTTCCCAACCAGTGCTTCCCTTTCATGTCCCTCGACTCTTATGACAGCCATCTCGTTTCTGTACAAATTGTAAATAGCCTTGCGCTACCTGTATTTGACCCCTGCCACCTTCAGAATTTGAAAGAGAGTATTCCAATCAACGTTGTCGTAAGCTTTGTCTCAGTCTACAAATGCTAGTAACGTAGGTTTGCCTTTCCTTAATCTATCTTCTAAGGTAAGTCGTAGGGTCAGTATTGCCACACGTGTTCCAACATTTCTACGGAACCCAAACTGGTCGTCCTCAAGGTCGGCTTCTACCGGTTTTTCCATTCGTCTGTAATGTATTAGTGTCAGTATTTTGCGACCGTGACTTATTAAACTGATTGTTGGGTCATTTTCACACCTCTCAACACCTGCTTGCTTTGATATTGGAATTATTATATCCTTCTTGAAGGCTGAGGGTGTTTCGCCTGTCTCATACATCTTGCTTACCAAACGGCAGAGTTTTGTCAGGACTGGCTCTCCCAAAGCTATCAGTAGTTCTAATGGAATGTTCTCTACTCCCGAGGCCTTGTTTCGAGTTAGATCTTTCAGTGCTCTGTCAAATTCTTCACTCAGTAGTATATCTCTCATTTCATCTTCACCTACGTCCTCTTCCGTTTCCATAATGATATCCTCAAGAACATCGCCCTTGTATAGACCCTCTATGTACTCCTTCCACCTTTCTGCTTTCCCTTCTTTGCTTAGAACGTGTATTCCATCTGAGCTCTTGATATTCATACAAGTGGTTCTCTTTCCTCCAAAGGTCTCTTTAATTTTCCTGTAGGCAGTATTCATCTTACTCCTAGTGATATATGCCTCTACATTTTTCCTCTAGCCATCCCTGCTTAGCCATTTTGCACTTCCTGTCGATCTCATTTTTGAGACGTTTGTATTCATTTTTACCTGCTTCATTCACTGCGTTTTTATATTTTCTCCTTTCATCAATTAAATTTAGTATCTCTTTTGTTATTCAAGGATTTCTACTAGCCCTTGTCTTTCTACCTATTTTATTCTCCGCTGCCTTCACTATTTCATCTCTCAAAGCTACTGTTACGGCAGATGGCCACTTGTTACGCCTTCTGGCACCACTTGGAATGGCTTCTGCAGTACTTTTTAGCAGGAGACACGGTGGCTGCGCCAAAGACTGAGATGGCCTGAGTTTTACAATTATTTATTGAACTTTCTTTACAATTTCTCCCTCGTCCTCGCTGCCCAGCCCTGCAGATCCCTCCGCCTGGCTGCTGCTGTGTCGATTCTCCGCCAATGCGCGCAACGCACGCCGCTGATCGCACTCGGAGCCTCAGGCCATCAGTGCTCCGCTGAAGCCAGGATGCCCTGTGGTTGAGATGAACTCGTCGCCGATCACCCATGGAGCCGTGAGGTCAGCTGCCGACGCCTGCTGCACCGGCGGCTGGGAAGCCGTCAGTCGCAATGTCAGTGGGGTCCCGTCATGGACGAACCACGCGCCATGGCCTGGTTGACATGAAGTCCGGGCGTCAGTTCCCGGCGGCGCCTGTGACCAAGACTGCGCTGGGACCGGTCCTGCTGGAATCTCTCGCTGTAGTTTGTCAGCCATGGTGCCGACTGAACGTGGGCCGACCTCCAGAGCTGAAGTTGACATCTGGCGGCGAACAGATGACTCCAGCGAGCTGTAACAGATTTCCGGAATCTTCACCTACGGAGATTGAACATTCGGACACGGGCCACGTCCGTCCTCAGATCCGTGCTGCTTCCTAATGGCTTCTGTCCGTTGCTGCCTGCGCTCCACTATTTATATCCGGCAGGAGGACGTTTTCTACCCTCGGTGGCAGCTTCTTGTTATTTCTCCCGCAGGATATTGCAGTAAACTTAGCGTGCTAGCCTCACTTCCTTTACTCAGCACTCTCCAGGCTTCGCTCGGTGCTCGGTCTGCATGCATCCTTGCGTCAGCCGGTTGGTAGACTGAAACTGTCAGCAAGGCTATCTGTGCCGCACCTACTTCGCAATGCCGTGATCGCCGGCTGCCTCTGTTTTGCCATTCTCCACTGCGTGAAGCAACGCTTACTACATGTGGCCGCAACGCTACCCTTTCTTCTTCTACTGTATTTATTTCCCGTGTTAATGTCAATCGTTCACTAATGCTCTCTCTGAAACTCTCTACAACCTCTGGTTCTTTCAGTTTATCCAGGTACCATCTCCTTAAAATCCCACCTTTTGTCAAATTCTTCAATTTTAATCTACAGTTCATAACCAACAGATTGTGGTCAGAACCAACATCTGCCCCAGGAAATGTGTTACAATTGAAAACCTGGTTCCTAAATCTCTGCCTTACCATTATATAATCTATCTGATACCTTCCAGTGTCTCCAGGCCTCTTCCACATATACAACATTCTTTCATGATTCTGAAACCAAGTGTTAGCTATGATTAAGCTATGCTCTGTGCAAACTTCTACCAAGCGGCTTCCTCTTTCATCCCTTATCACCATTCCATATTCACCTACTACGTCTCCTTCTCTTCCTTTTCCTACTATCGAATTCCAGTCCCCCATGACTACTAAATTTTCGTCTCCCTTCACTATCTGAATAATTTCTTTTATCTCATCATACATTTCTTCAATTTCTTCGTCCTCTGCGGAGCTAGTTGGCTTATAAACTTGTACTACTGTGGTAGGTGTGGGCTTCGTGTCTATCTTGGCTACAATAATGCGTTCACTATGCTGTTAGTAGGATCTTAGCGGGGCTCCTATTTCTTATTCATTATTAAACGTACTCCTGCATTACCACCATTTGATTTTGTATTTATAACCCATACTCACCTGACCAGAAGCCTTGTTCCTCCTGCCACCGAACTTCACTAATTTCCACTGTATCTAACTGTATGTGTTTCATATTTTACAACCTATCTTTTTAAATTTTCTAACCTACCTGCCCGATTATAGGACCGATCCGTAGAATGCCAGTTCTGTTCCTCCTGACAATGACGTCCTCCGAGTCCCACATTTATCAATCTAATAAGTGCTGAATACTGTACTTCTTAAAATTTTAAGAGGAACGGAGACAGTATCATTGTTTTACACTGAAATTTAGTTATTAGCTATGTGAGACACAAACAGATATCAGACTGTGAAGTCATAAATCTCTATCTACGTCTGTATCTAAATCTGTACTCCGAAAGCTACCTTAAGGTGTCTGGTGGAGAATATGGTTGGTACTTCTGTCACTTTCCCCTTTCCTGTTCCAGTTGCAAATGGTTTAGGAGAATAAGCCTTCATGAGGACCCGAATCTCTAAAAACTTACCTCCATCGCCTTTTCACGAGTTATACCTAGAAGGAAGCAATATATTTCTTGACTCTTATAGCAACTTAGGCACACGGAACTTTAGTAGTAAACCACACCATGATGCACAACACCTCTTTTACAGCCTCATCCACTGGAGTTGGTGTTCATCTCCGTTACGCTTTCGTACTTACTAAATAACTCTGTAGCGAAAGTCGCTGCTCTTTCTTAGCTCTTCTCTATTTCCTGTATCAATCCTTTGTGGTACGGATCTCATACTGACGAATAATATTCAAATATTTTCCAAATGTGGCTTTTGTCAGCTACCTTCTTTGTTGGTGGACTACATGTTTTTAGGATTCTTCCAATGAATCTCAGTCTGGCATCTGCCTTTACTGCGATTATTTTTGTGTGGTCGTTTCACTGTAAATCGCTCTTTATGTATACAACTACATATTTTATGAAAGTAGCTGCCTCCAGTGATTATTCTGGACTCGTGAAACCTAGAATAATGAGTCTTTCTGTCTATGCATACGCAGTACGTCACGTTTGTTTATGTTGAGGGTGAATTGACACTCTCTGCAGCAAGTTTCTATCATTTGTAGCTCTTTCTGAATTTCGCTACAATTATCTACCGTTGCAACTTCTCTGTATATAGCAGCATCAACCGCGAAAAGCCTAATGGAGCTTCCGATGTTGTCTTCTTTGTCATTTACATATGTTGTAAAAGTAATGGTTCTTTAATAGTCCCTCGGCGTACGCCGGAAGATACTTTTACGTCTCATGACTTGTCTCCATTGAGGTTGACTCGGTGTGTTCTGTTTGCTAGAAACTCTTCGGTCTAATCACCCAGCTGCTCTGATATTCCGTACGCTTGTATTATCATCAAGAGGTGGCAGTTTACAACTGTATCGAATGCCTTAACGGAAGTGAAGGATCACAATATGAACCTGGGAGCAGGTATCGAGTGCTTCCTGGATTTCGTGGACGAACAGAGACAGCTGGATTTCACACGATTGTCGTTTACGGAATCCATGTTGATTACTGTAGAGGAGATTTTCGTTCTCCAGAAAAGTCACAATATTCCAAAATTGTCCAACAGACTGACGTCAGAAATATAGTCCCATAGATTATTTCCTCTGATTGACGACTCTCCTTCTAAGCGGCAATTGCCTGCGCCTTTTTTCTAATCGTCAGGAACACTTCTTTTCTGCAGAGACCTATGGTAGACTAGAGGAGAAAGTTCTTTCACGTTCTCCATGTAGACTCTTATTGATATCCCATTACGTCTAGTGGCCTTTCCCCTCTCGAGTGATTTCAGTTATGATGCTGCATGATTTATATCGATATTACCATATTGTCGTTCACGCGACGGCTTAAAGGAAACATATCAGTACGATCAAGTCAATGGAATGTCTCAAATGTTCAAATGTGTGTGAATTCCTAAGGGACCAAAATGCTGAGGTCATCGGTCCCTTGACTTACACACTGTTTAAACAAACTTAAACTAACTTATGCTAAGAACAACACACGCATCCATGCCCGAGGGAGGCTTTTTTAACACCGATCGAGGTAGCACAATGCTTAGCACAGTGGACTTGATTTGGTAGGACAACGGTTCAAATGCGCGTCTGCCGATCCAGATTTACTTATTTGTGATTTCCCTAAATGTACCTGGACAAATGTCGGAATGGTTCCTTTAGAAAGGGCACGGACGGTTTTCTTTCCCATCCTGAAGAAATCAATCCGCGCTTGTACCCCGTCTCTAATGACCTCGTTGTCGACGGGTTATAAAATCTTAATCTTACTTTTCTTTTCCTTCCATTTTTAGGTATGGCACATGTCAGCAAGGCATCTACTTCTTTCACGATACTATACATGCAAGCCACTGTAGCAGCATGGATAATAATAAGGATTTAAGCGATGAGAACCACTATAATGAGTTGCTTGTTTTGCAAAAATATATCGTAATACTCACACTGTCATGACACATTCGAGGATATCCGCATCAGCGCACGCTTTAATCTGATAAGTCAATCACATTTCGGATATCTGCAGATACAGTACATCGAACAATATGTGCTTCTTCGCAAGCTATCTGAGACTAAAATAAAAGTTTTGTAATATGTGTAAACCTTTACCAGTGGAAGTAAATGACAGTCTCTCATTTGCAAAATGGTTAAAATGGCTCTGAGCACTATGGGACTTAACATCTATGGTCATCAGTCCCCTAGAACTTGGAACTACTTAAACCTAACTAACCTAAGGACAGCACACAACACTCTCATTTGCAGCAAAGACCTTTGTTTCAGTGACTGCATATATTGTATTGCAGTACCTGAAGTTAGGATCAAAATTTTACGTGCGTATAACGTCTGCTCTACGACTGAGAGCGGTTCACACAATTTCTAGATGTCCATTGCGCAATAGTGTTTAAAAGGAGCCGTGGCATCGCTGACGATTTACTAGTAAATTTTCAGTGTTGTCGCTTCTATAACGTTGAATTCGGTGGTACTTAGTAATTTATTTATTTATTTGTTTGTTTAATGCTGTGTGAATCGTTTGATACAGAGATAGCAGCGGGAAATACTGCGTTCGAGACCACAAAGTGGAATTCGCAATCGGTAGAGGTACTGCAAACATAAACAGACTGTAAGAACAGTAGCGTGTGTGGAGTTATACATGAAGACTGTGGTCAAAGTGCTTCTAGTTACCCGTAACGGATCGTTTGATGGCAGCGCATACGTAGGCAGTGAAGGCGGGTCGACAAAGGGCTCGCTATTCTGGCCGACGGCGACGCTTCGCTTTGCATCGGCAGCAGCTGGACGGCGTCCAGCGGACTCTGTGTATAATACTGTATGAACAAGCAGCAGTTCCAGTTGTGTTTGCGTTTTTTTGATCGGTAACCGTTGTCGGTCATTTAGTACCAGCTTCTTTCATAAATCACAGAACTGCGCTGCACGCACCGCAGGTCACCTGTTTACATCACAGACGTTCAATCGCGAGTCGTCTGTTTCTCACAGTACAAGGTATCCTTGCCACAAGCGATCTACAGCAGGTCTCTCCAGTGTGAGCAAAGGGCTTTTAACTGCTTTAGTCAATTACAGTACAACGGGGCAAAACTTAATTCTGTTTCTGCCGAGTCTTCGCGAGACCAACATACATCTTTAATCGCTGGCTGAAGTAGAGCAGTAAGCTGTAGCAAGTAGTTCAAATGGTTCAAATGGCTCTGAGCACTATGGGAGTTAACTTCTAAGGTCATCAGTACCGTAGAACTTAGAACTATTTAAACCTAACTGATCTAACGACAACACACATATCCATGTCCGATGCAGGATTCGAACCTGCGACCGTAGCGGTCGCGCGGTTCCAGACTGTAGCGCCTAGAACCACTCGGCCACCTCGGCCGGCCTCTAGCAAGTAGTCTTGCAGACAGTGTATCTTGTGTGAATTTAAGGTCGTTTGAGTTGTAAGCAGTGAAAATTTGGTAATATCGCAGCCTATCTTACATTTGCGTTCATTTAATTAGGAATTAGGTGTTAACATTTCTGTTAGTAGAATGAAATTCTCACTCTAAAGCGGAGTGTGCGCTGATATGAAACTTCCTGGCGGATTAAAACTGTGTGCCGGACAAAGACTCGAACTCGGGACTTTTGCCTTTCGCGGGCATGTGCTCCACCAACTGAGCTACCCAAGCACGACTCACGCCCCGTCCCCACAGCTTCGCAGAAGAAAAAAAATGGCTCTGAGCACTATGGGACTCAACTGCTGTGGTCATAAGTCCCCTAGAACTTAGAACTACTTAAACCTAACTAACCTAAGGACATCACACACATCCATGCCCAAGGCAGGATTCGAACCTGCGACAGTAGCGGTCGTGCGGTTCCAGACTGTAGCGCCTTTAACCGCTCGGCCACTTCGGCCGGCTTCGCAGAAGAGCTTCTGTGAAGTTTGGAAGGTAGGAGGCGAGGTACTAGCGGATTTAAAGCTGTGAGGACGGGGCGTGAGTCGTGCTTGGGTAGCTCAGTTGGTAGAGCACTTGCCCGCGAAAGGCAAAGGTCCCGACTTTGATTCTCGGTCCGGCACACAGTTTTAATCCGCCAGGAAGTTTCAGTTCTGTTAGTTTTTATGTGCAAATCTCACATGCAGATTATTTTTTCAATGTTCGCATTCCGTTGACTCAGGACACGTGTCAATTTTAATCCGTCTCCAGATTAGATATAAGTCATTTCAAATGAGTTAAGAGTAAGGATTTATACTCATTCCTAAATTTCGGGGGTTTACAGCGTTTCTTTGAGAACCTGACATGTTGTTTCAGGAGCGCCGATAATCATCGGGCGATACTTCCACTGATAAAATAAGATAAGGACTCCCGGTGATAAAATAAGAGTATCATGTTATATCTGAGGCAGTCGTGCGACGTACATTCAAAGTGACACACCTCCCCCGGGGATTCCCCGACTCCACGCCTCCCCTTCCGCCGCCCCATTCCTCTCTGGGCCAACGAGATTCAGGCTCTCTCTTCCCGCCATCCCGCTTATATTATTATGGCAAATGCGTGGCCTTCGTCATTCGAGTTCTGTTGTCCATAGTGAGAGGATCTGGTTTGTTGGGATTCGGGTTTGTTACAAAAAGAGTAATAATAACGAATTAAATCTAATATTATTCTAATTACGTGAGGTCACCATTCGAGGTATGCACGCCGTAGTGAGAAGACTGGCAGCATCAGAGTTATCCTACCTAAAAAATGAAAGTGAGTATTACCATAACTCCTCAACATTACTGTATGTGTAAACTAATAATTTATGCCTAAGGTTCAAATGGTTCAAATGCCTCTGAGTACTATGGGACTTAACTTCTAAGGTCATCAGTCCCCTAGAACTTAGAACTACCTAAACCTAACTAACCTAAGGACGTCACACACATCCATGCCCGAGGCAGGATTCGAACCTGCGACCGTAGCGGTCGCGCGGTTCCAGACTGTAGCGCCTAGAACCGCTCGGTTACCTCGGCCAGCTATGCCTAAGGGACCAAACTACTTAGACCATCGATCCCTAGACTTACACACTACTTAAACTAACTTATGCTAAGAATAGCACACACACACCCCTGCCTGAGGGAGGACACGAACCTCCGGCGGGAGGGGCCGAACAGTCCGTGACATGATGCCTCAAACCGCGCGGCCACTCCGCGCGGCTGACGTAATATTCTTTGACATTAGAAGTGTGTTTAAACTGTTGACATTGTAATAAATTTTGCAGAAATGTTAAAAATGGTTTGTTCAACGACTCCTGTAGGTGAATTGTGTGTTACCCTATTTCAAAACGACAGCCATTACAACGTAAATAAATTGTCCAAAATAGCCATCTTCAACTTTTGTAACTTTATTAATACAATTTATTAAGAGCAAAGCAGCTGGAATTTTCTGCATATTCTGATAAGTAGCTGCTAATATCAACGTCATTTAAGAGGTAAGACACTTGCACATTACAGTGTGTGGCTGTACTGATATAAGTTAATGACGTCATGTCATGTACTACAAAACGATGATTAATGTT
Organism: Schistocerca serialis cubense; assembly: GCF_023864345.2. Taxonomy (NCBI): domain Eukaryota; kingdom Metazoa; phylum Arthropoda; class Insecta; order Orthoptera; family Acrididae; genus Schistocerca; species Schistocerca serialis. The sequence continues at coordinate 153,782,341 of NC_064640.1, forward strand.
ATAGTAATTTATTACGTAAGATACTTAGATATTAGTGTGTGTCACTGAATTACAATAACTTTATGAAGTCGTGGAATATTGTGCAAAAAGGTGGAAAAGTTTCAAAAAAATTTCTAGTAAATTAGAAAAATCCAACACATTCATTTCAAAACATGATATTGTTAGAGATTTGATTCTTACGAGTTATTACATGTTTTTTATTTCAGATTCTGCAAAATGGAGGAAGCTGTTAGTCCATCCACTACTGATCGTACATTCTGCAACAACACTGACGAATGATCACATCCTTGCATTACCATCCACCGGTACGGTTGACGGTTGACGAAAGAGACTGCCATAATATGAAACACACTGCCACACCCCTGCCACCCATGAAAAACATCCCCCTTCACCCCACCCCCCCTCCCCGATGTCAATGTTTGGACCACGTCACTCTTGTTTTGTTAACCATAACGAGAGGAAGGAAGCATCAGCAACAGCAGGGTTTAGGCAGTGTTCTCAGAGAGAGTAAAAGGCTAAGAAGGAATGTATTAACAATTAAGCTACCACAACACAACATTTAAACAAAAAACAACTCATGTTACATAGTAAATCAACGCCACCCCTACATTATCAGTGTGCGTGATGACACAGTGTGCGTTAAAATCAGGTACTTTCTTCTATCGGCAGAATTGCTATGATTTAACTACGTCATGGCGTTTTCTGTAAACACTAAGAAGCATGACCCCCAACCAGAATTCCAAAACACGTAAAAAGAAACCAGACATTACAATAATTAATAAATTCCGAAATGCATGAAACGCACTTGCTATGTACCAAGGCAATATTCTACCTGCGTCATCGGTGAGTATGTGTGACGTTACTGTAAGAGTGCCCACAGGAGACTGATAACAACGAAAGTTCGCATGTACGACATTCCAAAATTCACACTGTAAAAACATTTACCCCCACGATTGGAATAAAAAATTCCGTTGCTAAGCACCAACTCTCATAAGCAGTGTGTGACGTCACTGGATGAGTAGTAAACAACTATGGAAAAATTCGCTATAAGTACTGTGTAAGCAATTACCACCACCAAAATTTAAAAAAAATGACGTTATGGAACGCTAAGACAATAACATCAATGTAAGATTGGTATGGGCAGACTTGTAAATAAGGAGTGAAAATCCGAAGTATGTACGAGTCCACACCACCCAGATGTCACACTGCAGTGACCACGGTGCACCATTTCCACACGCTAAGCCATTGAGACTCCGTTGTGACTGGCACCTCTGCTGAGCCTACCACAGCACGATAAATGCGAGACAGTAGGCAGCTGTAGAGAGCTGCAGCGTTCACGTGGAGTCTCTCGATTAGCCAACACGACTCAAAACACAGAGCTCATAAGTCATTGATGCCCTTACATATGATGCTCAAGCATTCTATACCTGACAGAAGGGCTATCATCGATCCGTGTCTCTCCAGCTATTGGCCGAATCTCCTCACCATGTCCCTGCCCACACTCTGCAGGTTGAACGATATAGATGCATTCCTAAACCCCTACGCAGTATGCCGGCCCCGGTGGCCGTACGGTTCTAGGCGCTCCAGTCCTGAGCCGCGCTGTTGCTACGGTCGCAGGTTCGAATCCTGCCTCGGGTATGGGTGTATGTGATGTCCTTAGGTTAGTTAGGTTTAAGTAGTTCTAAGTTCTAGGGGACTGATGACCACAGCAGTTGAGTCCCATGTGCTCAGAGCCATTTGAACCCTACGTAGTATGTAGGAGCCACCGAATGAAGCAGCCATAATAGTGCAAGAAGGCTGCATACTGTCAGAGCAGCCAGAACACACAGCATGCAGGTAATCTAAACATGTCTTGTTACAAGTCTCATAAATATCGACATTGTTACCAGTAATGAGGCGTTATTAAAATTATTACACCAGAAAAGCATCACTGTATTATTCCTTAGTTGATTTCCTATGTTTTCTGCTAGATAAGAGCATCTGGGATATTAATTTTACATCTTATTTCCTGCAGAACACTAGCGTAAAAGCCTCGTACATCTTTCTGGGTATACAATGGCAGCTTTTCCACTCCATACTAGTTGTGTCCTGGTGACAGCCTCACCACCTTGATGGGATCATTAAATGTGCTGTTTGTTTGTATTTTCAGTGGTAAGGTACAATTGCTGTATCACATACCATCCTGCAAGATGTTTCCACATGTTGATTTCTGCTGTCCATTGTCCAACCGTGTTACTTACGAAGAAAAACGAAAGGCCAGAATAAATAAAAAGATTTTAAGGTTATGAGAAAAAATGAATTTAAAGCGGTAATTCATTAGTTAATATACAGAGAGGCTCAAAATAGTGTACTTCGATATCCATTTAATCGGTATATATATTCAGATATATTAAAAATTGAAAGAATACTAAATCTCCACTGCATAGCAAAGTACTTAGATACATACATGTAAGCCTCCCTGCTCGATCTCTATTCTCCTTATACAGTACCCCCATCTACATATACATGATGGTCCATTGGTCGTGACCGGGCCAAATATCTCACGAAATAAGCGTCAAACGAAAAAACTACCAAGAACGAAGCTTGTCTAGCTTGAAGGGGGAAACCAGATGGCGCTATGGTTGGCCCGCTAGATGGCGCTGCCATAGGTCAAACGGATCTCAACTGCGTTATTTTTTTTTTTAATAGGAACCCTCATTTTTATTACATATTCGTTGGACCACTTTTTTCGCTTTGTGATAGATGGCGGTGTAATACTCACAAACATATGGCTCACAATTTTAGACGAACAGTTGGCAACAGGTAGGTTTTTCAAATTAAAATACAGAATTTTATTTTGGTTATTCCAATGTGACACATCTATCTTTGTGAACTTACCATTTCTGAGAACGCATGCTGTTACAGCGTGATTACCTGTAAATACCACATTAATGCAATAAATGCTCAAAATTATGTCCGTCAACCTCAATGCGCTGACGCATGTTGCCAGGAGTTGTCGGTGGATCACGGTAGCAAATATCCGTCAAATTTCCCTACAGAACGAAATCCGGGGACGTCAGATCCGGTGAACGTGCGGGCCATGGTGTGGTGCTTCGACGACCAATCCACCTGTCATGAAATATGCTATTCAATACCGCTTCAACCACACGCGAGCTATGTGCCGGACATCCATCATGTTGGACGTACATTTCCATTCTGTCATGCAGTGAAACATCTTGTAGTAACATCGGTAGATCATTACGTAGGAAATCAGCACACATTGCACCATTTAGATTGCCATCAATAAAATGTGGGCTAATTACCATTCCTCCCATAATTCCGCACCATACATTAACCCAAGGTCGCCGATGGTCCACTTGTCGCAGCCATCGTGGATTTTCCGTTGCCCAATAGTGCATATTATGCCGGTTTACGTTACCGCTGTTGGTGAATGACGTATCGTCGCTAAATACACTCCTGGAAATTGAAATAAGAACACCGTGAATTCATTGTCCCAGGAAGGGGAAACTTTATTGACACATTCCTGGGGTCAGATACATCACATGATCTCACTGACAGAACCACAGGCACATAGGCACAGGCAACAGAGCATGCACAATGTCGGCACTAGTACAGTGTATATCCACCTTTCGCAGCAATTCAGGCTGCTATTCTCCCATGGAGACGATCGTAGAGATGCTGGATGTAGTCCTGTGGAACGGCTTGCCATGCCATTTCCACCTGGCGCCTCAGTTGGACCAGCGTTCGTGCTGGACGTGCAGACCGCGTGAGACGACGCTTCATCCAGTCCCAAACATGCTCAATGGGGGACAGATCCGGAGATCTTGCTGGCCAGGGTAGTTGACTTACACCTTCTAGAGCACGTTGGGTGGCACGGGATACATGCGGACGTGCATTGTCCTGTTGGAACAGCAAGTTCCCTTGCCGGTCTAGGAATGGTAGAACGATGGGTTCGATGACGGTTTGGATGTACCGTGCACTATTCAGTGTCCCCTCGACGATCACCAGTGGTGTACGGCCAGTGTAGGAGATCGCTCCCCACACCATGATGCCGGGTGTTGGCCCTGTGTGCCTCGGTCGTATGCAGTCCTGATTGTTGCGCTCACCTGCACGGCGCCAAACACGCATACGACCATCATTGGCACCAAGGCAGAAGCGACTCTCATCGCTGAAGACGACACGTCTCCATTCGTCCCTCCATTCACGCCTGTCGCGACACCACTGGAGGCGGGCTGCACGATGTTGGGGCGTGAGCGGAAGACGGCCTAACGGTGTGCGGGACCGTAGCCCAGCTTCATGGAGACGGTTGCGAATGGTCCTCGCCGATACCCCAGGAGCAACAGTGTCCCTAATTTGCTGGGAAATGGCGGTGCGGTCCCCTACGGCACTGCGTAGGATCCTACGGTCTTGGCGTGCATCCGTGCGTCGCTGCGGTCCGGTCCCAGGTCGACGGGCACGTGCACCTTCCGCCGACCACTGGCGACAACATCGATGTACTGTGGAGACCTCACGCCCCACGTGTTGAGCAATTCGGCGGTACGTCCACCCGGCCTCCCGCATGCCCACTATACGCCCTCGCTCAAAGTCCGTCAACTGCACATACGGTTCACGCCCACGCTGTCGCGGCATGCTACCAGTGTTAAAGACTGCGATGGAGCTCCGTATGCCACGGCAAACTGGCTGACACTGACGGCGGCGGTGCACAAATGCTGCGCAGCTAGCGCCATTCGACGGCCAACACCGCGGTTCCTGGTGTGTCCGCTGTGCCGTGCGTGTGATCATTGCTTGTACAGCCCTCTCGCAGTGTTCGGAGCAAGTATGGTGGGTCTGACACACCGGTGTCAATGTGTTCTTTTTTCCATTTCCAGGAGTGTAGAACGCGTGCAAAAAATCTGTCGTCGTCCCGTAATTTCTCATGTGCCCAGTGGCAGAACTAAACACGACCTTCAAAGTCGTCGCCATGCAATTCCTGGTGCATAGAAATATGGTACGGGTGCAATCAATGTTGCTGTAGCATTCTCAACACCGACGTTTTTGAGATACCCGATTCTCGCGCAATTTGTCTGCTACTGATGTGCGGATTAGCAGCGACAGCAGCTAAAACACCTACTTGGGCATCATCATTTGCTGCAGGTCGTAGATGACGTTTCACATGTGGCTGAACAGTTCCTGTTTCCTTAAATAACGTAACTATCCGGCGAACGGTACGGACACTTGGATGATATCGTCCAGGATACCAAGCAGCATACATAGCAAACGCCCGGTGGGCATTTTGATCACAACAACCATACATCAACACGATATCTACCTTTTCCACAATTGGTAAACGGTCCATTTTAACACGGGTAATGTATCACGAAGCAAACACCGTCGGCACTGGCGGAATTTTACGTGATACCACGTAAGTATAGGTTTGTGACTATTACAGCGCCATCTATCACAAAGCGAAAAAAGTGCTCCAATTAAAACATTCATATTTCTTTGCGTACGACACGAATATATAATAAAAAATGGGGGTTCCTGTTTAAGAAAACGCAGTTCATATTCGTTTGACCTATGGCAGCGCCATCTAGCGGGCCAACCACAGCGCCATCTGGTTTCGCCCTTCAAGCTAGACGAGTTTCGTTCTTTGTAGTTTTTTCGTTTGAAGTTTATTTCGTGGGATATTTGGCCCGGTCACTCACAATGTACCAACCTATATATATATATATATATATATATATATATATATATATATATATATATATATATATATATATATATATATATATATATATATCATCATCATCAGCCAATTCAATCATTAGATGATGTGGCCTCTTCGAGTCGTGGATTCAGGTAGGCTTTCAGAAGTCTTCTACAAGTGGGACGGTCTTGGGCAGTTCTCTGCCAGGTGTTACCAGCGATCTTCTTGATGTCTTCTTGATGTCTTGATGTCTGGTGGTCTTCCTCTAGGCCTCCGGTGCTCTCTCGGACTCCACTCCAGTACTAGCTTCGTCCATCTGTTGTCTTTTCTTCTTGCAACGTGGCCATCCCACTGCCATTTCAAGGAACCTACTCTCTCTAAGATGTCATTAACCTTCGTCACAGACCGGATGTCATCTGCCCTTTTCCTGTCCTTTCTTGTATAGCCCAGCATTGATCTCTCCATGGCTCTCTGTGCTGTCCTAAGTTTCCCTTTTGTGAATGAGTTCAGTGTCCATGTCTCGCAGCCATACGTCATCACAGGAAGAATGCATTGATCAAATACTGCTTTCTTCAGATTTACTGGCATTTTTGACCTGAATACTATTGAATTCTGCCCAAATGCTTGCCAGCCAAGCTTGATGCGTCGATAGATTTCTGGTCTTATGTCTCCCTTCATATTTATAATCTGGCCAAGGTAGATGTTGTGTCTAGACAAGACAGCCTAGACACAATGAAAGGAAGCCGAAAGGCACGCGCTAAGTTAAAGCTTGATGGCGTGAGGTCTGAAACAGGATACGTAATGAATGCTATAAAGAAAAGTACGTAGCTTCTGGAATACTTAACTTGAATCCATCCTTTTGGTACATCTGGAGATTGTGGCGATACAAGTGACACTCTTTAGATACATACAATGTTACTAATGGGGCCTTGCTAGGTCGTAGCCATGGACTTGGCTGAAGGCTATTCTAACTATCTGCTCGGCAAAGGAGCGAGGCTTCGTCAGTGTAGTCGCTAGCTACGTCGTCCGTACAACTGGGGCGAGTGCTCGTCCGTATCTCGAGACCTGCCTTGTGGTGGCGCTCGGTGTGCGATCACACAGTGGCGACACGCGGGTCCGACATGTACTAATGGACCACGGCCGATTTAAAGCTACCACCTAGCAAGTGTGGTGTCTGGCAGTGACACCACAGTAGACATATTCACTGACCTCTTCTAGTAGACTGTCCTTGACTTTCACATCTCCAGCTGGGACCAATTTGTTGGATATTACTTTTGTTTTGGAAAGGTTCATGTTCAAGCCAACCAGCTGACATTCCGATGCAAGATCTGTAACTAAGTGTGTGTGTGTGTGTGTGTGTGTGTGTGTGTGTATGTGTGTGTGTGTATGTGTGTATAGATAATACACACATAAAACAAGCTACACACTTCAAAAAAAGTTTTGCATGACGTTGGTTCTGAGAGTTCCAGAACCTATACAGAAAATTGGAACAGAGATCAACGTAAACATCATTTCCGCCCTTTTTATTGCTCATGAAAACCACTCATGTCATTTTGTACCACCATACAGCGAGTCCTTCAGAAGTGGTGGTCCAAATTGCTGTACACACCGCCACCTCTAATACTCAGTAGCACGTCGACTTGCATTAATGTATGCCTGTATTCATCGTTTCATACTATCCAAAAGGTCATGAAGGCCATGCTCGTCCAGAATGCCGCACTCCTCAACGGCGATCGGCGTAGATCCCTCAGGGTGGTTGGTCGGTCAAGTCGTCCATAAATAGCCCTTTTCATTCTATCTCAGACATGTTTGATAGGGTTCATGTCTGGAGAAGATGCTGGCCACTTTAGTCTAGCGATGTCGCTATCCTAAAGGAAATCATTCACAAAATGTGTACGACGAATGTCTCACCAATATGCTCCCGATATGGTTGCACTATAGGTCGGAGGGAGGCATTCACGTATCGTACATCCGTCACGGCGCCTTTCATAACCAGCAACGGCGCAAGTCGGGCCCACATAATGCCAGCAGAAAACAGCAGAGAACCACCTCCATGCTGCAATCGGTGGACAGTGTGTCTAAGGCGTTCAACCTGACCGGGTTGCCTCCAAACACGTCTCTAACGATTGTCTGGTTGAAGGCATACGCGACACTCTTCGGTGAAGAGAACGTGATGCCATGCCTGAGCGGTCCATTCGACATGTTGCTGAGCACATCTGTACCGCGCTGCATGATGTCGTGGTTGCAAAGATGGACCTCGTCATGGACGTCGGGAGTGAAGTTGCGCATCATGCAGCCTACTGCGCACAGTTTTAGTCGCAACACGACGTTCCGTGGCTGCACGAAAAGCATTATTCTACATGGTGGCGTTGATGTCAGGGTTCCTCCGAGCAATAATTCGTAGGTAACGGTCATCCACTGCGTAGTAGCCCTTGAGCGGCATAAGCGAGGCATGCCATCAACAGTTCCTGTCTCTCTGTACCTCATTCCTGTCCGAAAAACTCTCGTGGTCGTGAGGTAGCGTTCTCGCTTCCCACGCTCGGGTTCCCGGGTTCGATTCCCGGCGGGGTCAGGGATTTTCTCTGCCTCGTGATGGCTGGGTGTTGTGTGATGTCCTTAGGTTAGTTAGGTTTAAGTAGTTCTAAGTTCTAGGGGACTGATGACCATGGATGTTAAGTCCCATAGTGCTCAGAGCCATTTGAACCATTTTTTTGTCCGAAAAACATCGCTTTGGTTCACTCCGAGACCCCTGGACACTTTCCTTATTGAGAGACCTTCCTGGCACAAAGTAACAATGCAGACGCTATCGAACCACGGTATCGACCGTCTAGGTATGGTTCAACTACGGGCGACTCGAGCCGTGTACCTCCTTCATGGTTGAAAGACTGGAAATGGTCGGCTGTCGGACATCTTCCGTCCAATAAATCCTGTTCGTGCATGGTTGTTTACTTCTTTCGGCATGTTTAGTGACATATCTGAACATTCAAAACGACTGTGTCTGTGATACAATATCCAGCCAACGTCTATTTTAAGGAGTTCTGGGAACCGGGATGATGCAAAACTTTATTGACTCGACTAATGTTTCAACTAGTGCGGGAGGGAACTGACACGATGAATCCTGCAGGTTTGTCCATAAATCCGGAATTGTACGAGACGGTGGAGATCTCTTCTGAATAGCACGTTGAATCCAAGATATGCTCATGACGTTAATGTCAGGAGATTTGTGTGGCAAGCGGAAGTGTTTAAACTCAGAAGAGTATTCCTGCAGCCACTATGTAGCAATTCTGGACGTGTTCGGAGTCTCATTGTACTGCTGGAATTGCCCAGGTCCGTCGTAAGACACAATGAACATGAATGGATGCAGGTGATCAGTGAGGATGCTCACGTACGTGTCACCGGTATCTAGACGTATCAGGGGTCGCATATTACTCCAACTGCACGTGGCCCACACCATTACAGACCCTCCACCAGCTTGAACTGTCCCCCGCTGACATGTAGGGTCCATGGATTCATGAGTTTGTCTCCATAAAACTTACATGTCCATGCGCTCAATAAAATTTGAAACGAGACTCGTCCGACCAGGCAACATGTTTCCAGTAATCAACAGTCCAATGTCTGTGTTGACAGGTCCAGGCGAAGTGTAAAGCTTTGTGTCATGCCGTCATCAAGGGTACACGAGTGTGCCCTCGGCTCCGAAATCCCGTATCGATGATGTTCAAAAGGTTCAAATGGCTCTGAGCACTACGGGACTTAATTTCTGAGGTCATGAGTCCCCTAGAACTTAGAACTAATTAAACCTAACTAACCTGAGGACATCACACACATGCATGCCCGAGGCAGGATTCAAACCTGCGACCCTATCGGTTGCGTGGTTCCAGACTGTAGTGCCTAGAACCGCTCGGCCAGTCCGGCCGGCTCGATGATGTTTCGTGAAATGTTTTGCACGCTAACACTTTTTGATGGCTCAGCACTGAAACCTGCAGGAATTTGCGAAATGGGTGCCCTTCTGTCACCTTGAACAATTCTCTTCATTCGTCGTTGGTTCCGTTGTTGCAGGATCTTATTTCGGCCGCTGCGGTGTCGGGGATTTAAAGTTTCACCAGATTCATGATATTCACGGTACACTCATTAAATGGTCGTACGGGAAAATCCCCACGTCATAGCTTCCTCGGAGATGCTGTGTCGTATCGCTCGTGCGCCGATTATAACACCACGTTGAGACTCACTGAAATCTTGATAACCTGCCGATGTAGCAGCAGTAACCGATCTAAGAACTGCGCCCGACACTTGTTGTCTTACATAGGCGTTGCCGATCGCAGCGGCATATTCTGCCTGTTTACGTATCTCTGTATTTGATTACGCATACCTGTACCAGTTTTTTTTTTTTTTTTTTGGCGCTTCAATGTGTGTATATTTCCATTGTTTATAAACTGAGCAACTGTAACTGTTTAGTGTAATAAATTACAGTACTCCACATTACTATCAAGGCACATAGTACTGGACAGTGATATTGTGAGTTCACCCTAATTGAGATGCAGACTGTATTTAAAGGAAGAAAAATAGTGCAACTACAAGTGACAGAGCTGGTGCATAACTGCAAGTTGGTGAGCATTTGTCTGTTTCTTAGGTAGCCACACAGCTCAATTTAGTTGAAAATCGGAACTGAGTCTTGCATTACAATGTCTGCTAGCTCTGCTTCAAAATAGTATAACCATTAGTATTGTTGTGTACATAGTTCCGCATAGTCAGCACGTACACAACTTTCCCAATAGAGCGCGCCCCGCTAAGCACAACAGCGCAGGCGCAGCGCTCGTCCATCTCTGCACTACGAGATGGCGCTGCCATAGAGACGGACCAAATTCTGCTTCCGCCGATCCGCGTATTAATATGTAACGCCGCCAATGAGATTGCTGCTGTCATAGAACCTTTTCTCCTCGCGGATCACACTCGCGCAGTGATACATAAACGCGCGAGGTATTACAACGAGTGTACAGACGTCTGATTAGTCAGTCTGCATGTGTCTGCACCAGTCTGTACCAGCCTGCATGTGTCTGCACCAGTCTGTACGAGTTCTACATTTATCTGTACCAGTCTACTGCCAAGTTTCAGCCTGCGCCTAATAAGATTACCATATTCCTGTACATAGCCATGAAGATAACAGACTTTCAAGTTCTGGGACTGTGTTATTAAGGAATCTATTGAGATTCGAGTAAGGGAATGGCTGATAAATCGTGATAGTGGGTACATGCTTAGCAATCCATGAGGCTATTACAAAGATCAAGAACAGGAATGAGATACTAGACAACGAGCTGAGTTCGGGGTAGGCGGGGGAACAGCGGAGGTGCGCGAAAATAGAATGTAACACTGAGTTCGCAGGAGCAGTTTGACTAGGTATTCTGGGTGCAGACTGCCGATTGAGAGGCCGATCAGAGGGAGAGGGGGAGGAGATGAAAGCGGGCGCTGCCCCCCATTTGTCAGTTCATCAGCGTACTTGATGATGACAACGTGATTGTTTGCCGAAACATTTGTTCATTGGACACCGACATTTGGCAATTCCCCAGTGAACTATTTTGACACTCCTTGTGTACTAATAGCCAATTTTGTCGAAGGTTTTCCCTATAGTTAATTCTTAGTAGGTGTACAATGTGTGCCTAATGCTTCTAAGAGGAGTAGGCTGTGAACAAATCACATATGATCACATATGTAGTGCTCCACGTTTGGTATACTACACATCTTTTCTGCCCTGCGGATGTCTGGGTTTATTTAAGTTGACATCACGAATTACAATAGATGTAAATATGTGTTCTAATTTAAAACTCATAACCTGGGTGATCTTCACATCACTTATAACACATATACTACTGTTTGTAAGGCTCAAGTTGTAAATAAAAGTATTCGTTTGTGACTTACGTTTATACCACGCTAACCTCATGCAGTCTGAATCATTCTAGGTTAGTATGGAGGTTCATTGCAGGAAAAGCTTTGATAGCCATATGCATTAATATCTTGTGTTCAGAGATGTATAGCTGTTCTTTTCTTTCTAAAATTAACTGTCATGGAGACAATGAGTTTCGATAGATTTATGCATATTCTTAACGTTATTTCCATCATTGCCCTGTCTCATTGGGTTGGTGGAAACACTCTATTTCAGATTTTCACACTTTATTTACTAGTTTGCTATGATACTTAGCAACTTCATTTATTTGGTGCTGCTGAAGTCATTTGTTTTACGATATTCATTTAGTAGCGTCGTATGCATCGATTTTTCGTTGTTATGTAACAGTTTACCATGGACACTGTTATAGTGGTATGACACACACAATGATGGGGCATGAAGAATGTTGAGTTGGTACTTACTAAGTGCTTACTGCTTTTTAAATAAGGCATTTCTAAATGTATAAGTCATTCAAGAGTCTCGTACCCACGTAGGTATTTTAGAAAACTGGATGGAGTCATGCCTTCCAGTACTTACAGATAACGCCATGACATCATTAAATCATGGTCATTCTGACTATAGGACAATGCGCCCGCTCTTAACACATTCAGTGGCATCATACATGCACTAATTATGTAGGGGTGTCGTACATTTGGTGTGTAGGAAGAGTTTATTTGTTTAAGTATTATGTTATGGTAGGTCAATTAAACTTTCATTTCTTTTCATTCTTTTCATTCTGTCTGGAGATGCTGCCTGATTCCTGCTGCTGCTGATACTTCATGATGATCCTCTCAGTATGGTGACAATAAGGATACAGTGACCGCATTTGCTGCAGTAATAAGAGCAGTTTGGGGAGGGGAGTTTCATTCGGATTGGTCCAGAGAGGAAGAGGAAGAGGGGAGGATTCTCATGCAAAGTAGGTGTTTTAGATAGCGGCAGTCTCCCTTCTCAGACATCCTTGATTTAGAACGTACAGACGTCAGTGGATGGAATAATGTTTTCCGCAAATTTTCAGAATTTGAAATGCAAAAAATCTAGTAACTTGAAGAACCACATTTAGGAACATTGTCATGCTTTCTTGTGAATATGTTGGAGTCGTCCATTTTACTGGACACATTTTTCAAAATTTTCCGCCATTTTGCAGTATATTCCATGTCGTTGTAAAATTATAATAATTCAGTCACTCTCTTCAATGTCAAAGTTTCAAAATTACGTGATTATTATTCGCCATTTTCGAGAACATGGCATGACGTCATCAATTTATACTAATTCAGCCACACACTGTAACGTCAAAGTGTCTTACCTCTTATATTAATTAATATTAACAGCCATTTTGCACAGCAATACGAGAATACCCAATACTTTGCTGCTATTAAATTGCATTAATAAAGAGCAAAACTTGAAACTGTCCATTTTGAAACATTATTTTTTCTAATATTCGCGAGCCTTTTTAAGTCGGGTAACTCATTGTCCCACACAATTCGTGTAGAGAAGTAGATGAAGTTCGTACACTTTTGCAGGATAAATCACGATAATAGTAAATTAAGGGCCACTGTTTTGTCGCAGCGTCTTACATCACAAATTACGTTAGTACGAGAGGCTTTCAATAACTACTGTAACACATTTTTCCTCGGCCAATTTCTGTTGAAAAAATTCGGAAGTTGTTGTTGGGAACCGTGGTATGGCTTCAGCCCCTATAGTTTTATGAAGTTCCGACAGGTGGCAGTGCTATACGAAACACTCTAAATGGTATTTGTAACGGAGGTGTGTTCCAAGAAGAGAGCTGTTATCGAGTTTCTTTTGACAGAAAACAGAGCATCACAGATATTCAAAGGCGCTTGCAGAATGTCTACTGAGACCTGATAGTGAACAAAAGCACGGTGAGTCTTTGGGCGAGACGTCTGTCGTAATCGCAAGAACAATGTGCAAACCTCTGCGATTTCCCGCGTGCCTGCCGGCCTCTTACATCTGTGCTTCCTACAATATTGGAAGCTGAAAAACGACTTCAGCGTGTTTGTCGCCACAAAAATGCAAACGAATTTCTCCTTGCCCATGACAGCGCAAGGCGTCACATAAGTCTGCACACCCGAGGGGATCTCACAAAACTTCATTGAACTGTTCTTCCTCAGCCACCCTACAGCTCGGGTCTCGCACTTACCGACTTGCAACTGTTTGACCTAATTAAGGATGCATTCCTCGGGAAGCTATACGTGGATTACGGGGATGTTATTGATGCAGCCATACTTTGGCTCCGACGTCGACCAATAGAGTGTTACCATGCGGGCATAAGGCTACCACACTGAACGGAGCTTATGTTGATAAATAAGGTTTTGTAGCCAAAATAGTGGGGAATAATATGGTGTATCAGAATCCTGACTAAAACCAACGTGCTTTCTGGAAAAAGGATGTCATGCATTACTATTTCAATTCACCTCATATTAACAGCAATTTTGCAGTTATGGGATGATCCCATTAATTTGTAAACACACTTTAAAGTCAAAGTGCGCTACCTCGTACATTACGATATAATTCACCTCCGTTTTTTAAACATAGAATCGCTGATGCTAGCACTCCTCTCACTAAAGCTTGTAGAAATCAACTGACGAAAATCACGTTCTGTAATTGGAATAATAATAAATTTAATTTGTCATTAATGCTATTTATAACAAATACGCACACCGTGATCAGAAACAGACCTGATCCTTTCGGTATGGCGCACAGAAATCGAATGATGAGGCCCACGCAGTTGATATAGTACTAAAAATGGGAAAGAGGAAACAGGGAACTTGAATCTTATTGGTCCGGAGAGAAAGGCGGGAGGAGTGGTAAGAGGTGGGCGGCCCCATGGTGAGGCTTTGATCTTGAATATACCTCACATAATTACGTCTTGTGTTACATTATACTCCTTACCTGGACATCGAAGTCCGTATCTTACTTCATCAGTGGAATGTGATGCGTCTCCCATTCTTTACCTGTGCTCATACTGTCACTGCTTAGCTGCCTGTCTTAGCTGTTCTTCCTCGATAATTATCCATCGCCACTCTGGCAAAAACTGGGTATATTGTCTATTGTAAAATTATAGGATTTGTATCTTCCATTTAGGTGTCGTGGATTTATTACATTATGCCTCTTCGGTGTACTGCCAATTTCAGCCACATGTATTCGTATCCACATCGCAATTTTCACGCATTATCGTGGGAGGATGTGTTCCTTATTTATGTTTGAATCTCTGTGCGGGGTTATAATGCACACATGTTCCCTGTTAAGGTTTTATGTGACAAACAATGTTCAGCACGCAAGTTACGCCTTCGCTGATCCTGCTACTCAAAGATCTGTGAGTGTTGAGACTAGGAGACTGCAGAGCACTGTATTCATCACAAAGGCTAAATGTTAATCGTTATTAGACAAGGCAGGTTGCATTTGCCCATTCACGATCGGAAGTGTGCCACTTACACGCTTGTAGGCTGTGTCACTGGTATTTAATAATTTCCATCACGTGTTCAGTGTTCAATTGTGTTACTTGTGAGTTACTTGCCCATCTCGTTTTGCGTGATTTTTTTTCACCTATATTTAATAAGAATGTCAGGTCGCGTTACTTACAGGTAAAATTCATTAACTGGTAGTCCATAAAACTTGTCCACCGCTCGGAATGAATAGTTGCAGTTTCACAAGATAGGGGAGTGGTTTACATAGTCAGTGTGTGTTTGGGTCAGAGGGTGAAAGTAGCCATTCAGACAGTTCTAACACTCTAAGGAGAATATGGCTACAGCTAATAACTGAATGATAGGAAATAAGTTGTCAGTCTTTTTGAGTGCACTGAGGGATTTAAAGATGAAGTAAAGCCAGATTTCGATAGTACAAAGTTTGATTTTTGTAATAAAATTGAGCGTATGAAATCATACTTTGATAAGAAGATTGGAGAAGTCGGTGTGAAATTCAGTCGGCTGGAGGAGCAATTTAAGGAAACTGAGGAGGAAATTGGTGATAGAAACTTTTAAAATTACGATCGGTCTGCCCGCTGTACATGAACCAAAGAACCGGAGGTTTAGTCGAGCGACATGTAGCTAGCAGATAACGATGCAGTGGCTTAGGTAGGCTGGTAAGCAGGAGCTATCAAGCTGTCAAAGTTGTGTAGCGATCCCAGCGAGAGATGAGGTAGGTATCCAGCGAGCCTGTCAGCCGTAGCCGCCTAGAAATCCTGAAGCAGCAAGGCGGTGTGTCACCGCATGGCTATGGACACTAAGCAGATTCCAACTGTGCTAAAATTAAAATTTCAGTTATTCACCACAAACTTAAAATCCACTTCCAGGCAAGCTACAAATAAACTGTAGAAAGCGTAGAAATTGCAATACAGAGAAAAGTTCAATAAAATTAGTATTATATTTATACGACATATGTTATGAAAGTCATTAACGTTTCTCGGTAAAAGTGCATATAACAACAGCAACAAAAGCTCTAGGCGCGCTATAAATGCGTATGTCACACAGATCGAAATAGCCTGATAATAGTCACAAAATTAGAATATTTATGTAGTTGTTTAGCAGGTATATAAATTGCCATAAATAAAACATTTAATAGGGATAAACACTGTGACAAAACAATGAGTTCACCACAGATGTACAAAATATTAGCGTCAGTATGACAGATTTTCCAACTATCTCAATTTCTTCATGTGCGTTTAAAAGGAAATTTTGATTACGTAACGTTATATGATAGTCAATTGATTAGAGTGGCTCTGGTGGGCCACCCTGAACAAAGAAGTATGCTTGACTAGGATTCTACACATCCAACTTTTAGCATACAACATATAACTAAACACATAATTTTAACTATGCATAAAATTTTAAAAATGTAGTATCAGGAGAGAAATGAACTGCATATTTTAGTATTTTTGGCTCTACAGCCATTGTATTCAGCTATAAGAAACGCTTCTTAGAGCAGTTGAGAAGGCAGCGACGGGAAGATGACGTAATGTTGTGTAAGATACCGATGACAGATTGTTTCTTTGGTGTGGGATTCGTGAGAAAGACCGCCTAAATTGTGGTGCTCCTCCGCGATTGGCTGCTGCGTCGGAAGTAGAGCGTTGAAATGATAAACTTCTGTTATTAATATTAGAAAGCTAAACAGTGAATTTACTTGCCTTTTCTATAAAAAGTCTCTCAGAAGCAGGCTATCACGTCATTATTTCGAAAGTATTAATTATCAGCAGAATAATAAACCATTGCTAAACGAAAAGGCACACGAAGCACCTCGGATCTCACCTAGTTTGAATAGCGATCGAAGTGGTTTGGCTGTAAGAACAGAGCTGCATTGGCAGTCACGGAGAACAGACATGTTATATGCCGCAGTCCATATCGCCTAAGAACTTTTAGACATGTAATTGAGAACGGGTCTGATAGTAATTATGAAAACATTAAGTTCATTATTTTGTTTGTTCTCTGTGAAATTGTGATGAATTGAAATTATTTACAATTCGTAAAGTGGACTATAATTGTCCAGCTTATCGTGTTTTGCTAATAAGAAGCGAGTGACATCCCGTTTAAACACACCACTTCAAACGTGAATTATTTATGCAATACCAGTCCCTCACTAATCATTTATTACTGCCTGAAGATAACGGACTCACCGCCTACGTGCTATTTTCTATGCAGGAGATAACAACCGTCGAAGAGTGCAGGAAGGTGAACATTATTGAGAACTTACGCATTACACTCAAGGCGGTGAAAGCAACTAGGCACTTCGCATGTACTGCAGTCTTAGTGCAAATGAGATCAGTGACATGTCATCTGTAGTAACATATATGAGGTATGAAGGAGATAAATTTTCGACGGAAGGTGTTTATCGTACACAATAAAATACTCTTCGCAGTGAAATCTCTCCCTCTCTTTTCGGCTTGCGATACATGGCATCTCTGGCGGGAAAAAACTTTGAAGTCGAAGTGCTTTGGAATTATGAGGCGAGATTTCATTAGCGAGAACTGTGAAGTTTAACCGAAGCGAACTGTGAAAGGATTGTGATCAGAGTGAACCGTAAATGACCAAAGAACTGCATAATAACTATGATAAGTGTGCTTGTAACATTGTTTAAACTTTAGTTGAACCATAATATAGATACCGAAAAATCAAATTTTTTGCTACCGTGAAATTAGTATCCTTATAAAGCAGCAGTGGGAAGTGCGGAAGCGCAACGAGAATAAAGTTAACGCTGGGTGCGCGGTCCAGGAGATTACGTTAAAAATCATGACTTCAAGATTCTTCGCGCTACGAGACGGCCAGCGTGCAGGGCAGCGTGAGACAACCACAGACAATGGGTGCGGCGGCAGCAAGCAGCGTCTGGCGCAGTTAGCATTTAGCCTAGTTTACACAACGGCACTAGGTTGCATGCAACTGCGCTGCCGGCCACTGCGCATGCGCGCCGTGTGTTTGCCCAACTCGTTGGTGAAACTAAGCACTTTCGGCGTGTTCAAATTTGGCGACACTAGTTGCATGAGTTTTGATGTTATGTTTGTTCGTAGAGTGTAGATAAATTGAAATATGAAGTGGGGAGCGGAGAATAATGTTCGCTTTTTAGATATCCATGCTTCTGTGCTTAGCATAAGTGTTTGTGGGATTCCAGTGATGCTGATTACAAAAATAAGCAACATATTGCTACCGCTGAGACCGTCATGAGCGATCATACCATAGATGGGTTGACAATAAATGAGCTGAAAGGCAAAATTTATTGAGTTAGGAGCACATATACAACTCAATTAAGAAAAATACAAACAAGTGTAGTTCTAGCTGTGGCAATGCTCTACAAAACTAAAATCTCATCGTTCGAGTTGGTCAACTCTTTGTTAAGGAATATTGTTGGCAGGAGGGAAGGCTATACAAATTCAAGAAGCTGCATTCTTCATTAGATATTCATGTATTTAAAACGTCGCTACTGTACTCCCCATTCACACATGTTACAATTTTGAAATATTGCCACTGCACAGATCTATCTTCAAGACGGTAGTTCGCAAACCATTCTCTTCTTAATGCGGCCTGCTTCGAATAATTACTGCTGTTAATGTTAATAATTATTACTGTTAATAATAACTGGTGTTAATGAAAAAGCGTCATCACCAACTAATACCGCATCTTATAGCATGCCGAGTGTTCTGGATTGTAATGCATGCAATGTGATATGTAATTTCAGTTCTGGCGACAGTGTTTCATGTATTACAATATCTTTATTCCTTTCCGCATAATTAACTCAATTTGGAAGAAACGGTAACAGTTCTGGTGACGTTCTAAGACAATTCAAAGAACTTCTTGGATCTACCGTTATAAATTATTTCAGCAAGGATGCTGAGCAGCCGGCCGGGGTGGCCGAGCGGTTCTAGGCGCTACAGTCTGGAATCTTGCGACAGCTACGGTCGCACGTTTGAATCCTGCCTCGGGCATGGATGTGTGTGATGTCCTTAGGTTAGTTAGGTTTAAGTAGTTCTAAGTTCTAGGGGACTGATGACCTCAGAAGTTAAGTCCCATAGTGCTCAGAGCCATTTGAACCATTTTGATGCTGAGCAACAGAGTTGACGTCTTTCCTTCATCCAGTCACGAATCGAAACACGTTTCTTAATGTTTTATTACTCAGCGATTCCACGCAACAAGCCTTAACTCCATCACAACTCGTGCTACTTGCAGCTGCCATTTCAGACACGACTCAGGAACCCACAAAACGACGAAACTGAAGTGTATACCGGTTTCGCCGTGTCTACAGTCAAATATGAAACCATTTTCGTGGAACTCATTCCGCCCAATGAATGGCGCAACCCAATGTCATCGTGTAAACTAGACTTTCCTGGTCGCGTTTGAAGTGTCAGCTTCAGCACACAACGACAGCGGGATTGCAGCCAGATGCGCAGCCAACAGATACGAGAATCAGCGGCAATACGTAGAGGAATAAACGTAGTGTAAATGTTGCCCTTGGATATACAAACAACAAAAAAGTTTTGCATCACCTCAGTTCCGAGAGTTCCGGAACCTAAACAGAAAATTGGAATAGAGATAAAAATAAACATCATTTCTGCCCTTTTTACTGCTCATGAAAACCACTCATTGCATGTTGTACCACCATACAGCGAGACCTTCAGAGTTGGTGGTCCAGATTGCTGTACACACTTGTACGTCTAATATCCATTAGCACGTCCACTTGCATTGATGCATGCCTGTACTAGACGTGGCGTACTATCCACAAGTTCATCAAGAAACTGCTGGTCCTGATTGCCACACTCCTCTACGGCTATTCGGCGTAGATCCCTCGAAGTGGTTCGTGGGTCACGTTGTCCATAAATAGCCCTTTTCAGTCTATCTCACGCATGTTCGATAGGGTTCATGTCTCGAGAACATGCTGGCCACTCTAGTCGAGCGATGTCGTTATCCTGAAGTAAGTCATTCACAACATGTGCCCGATGGGGGCGCGAATTGTCGTACATGAAGACGAATGCCTCGCCAGTATGCTGCCGATATGGTTGCACTATCGGTCGGAGGGTGGGATTCAAATATCTTACAGCCGTTAAGCCGCCTTCCTTGACCACCAGCGGCGTATGTCGGCCCCACATAATGCCACCCCAAAACAGCAGGGAACCTCCACCTTGCTGCACTCGCTGGACAGTGTGTCGGAGTCGTTCAGCCTGACCGGGTTGCCTCCAAACACGTCTCCGACGGTTGTCAGGTTGAAGGCATATGCGACACTCGTCGGTGAAGAGAACGTGATGCCAATCCTGAGCGGTCCATTCGGCATGTTGTTGGGCACATCTGTAAAGCGCTGCATGGTGTCATGGTCGCAAAGATGGATCTCGCCATGGATCTCGGGAGTGAAGTTGCGTATCATACAGCGTATTGTGCATAGTGTGAGTGGCCACACGACGTCCTGTGGCTGCGTGAAAAGCATTATTCAACGTGGTGGCCTTGCTGTAAGGGTCCTTCGAGCCATAATCCGTAGGTAGCGGTCATCCACTGCCGTAGTAGCTCTTGGGCGGCCTGAGCGATGCATGTCATCGGCAGTTCCTGTCTCTCTGTATCTCCTCCATGTCCGAACAACATCGCTTTGGTTCACTCCGAGACGGCTGGTCACTTCCCTTAGTGAGAGCCCTTCCCGACACAAAGTAACAATGTGAACGCGATCGAACCTCGGTATTGAACGTCTAGGCATGGCTGAAGTACAGACAACACGAGCCGTGTACCTCCTTCGTGGTGGAATGGCTGGTACTGATCGGCTGTCGGATCCCGTCGGTCTAATAGTTGTTTCTCATGCATGATTGTTTACACCTTCGGGCGGGTTTAGTAACATCTCTGAAGAGACGAAGGGAGTGTGTCTGTGATACAATATTTATTGTCAATTTCTATCTTCAAGAGTTCTGGGAACCGGGATGATGCAAAACTTTCTTTGATGTGTGTAGTAGTCTAAGATCTGTATTTGGAACATTAATGTTCGTAAAATGTCTGGGGAAAAGGAAATGAGAAGTAGAGAAGGAGTTCAGTCTTACAGTAGTAGTGACGATCAGGTGGGTCACATACTAATAAATGTTAGTGAAGTCAGATATGAGCTTAATGATATGTCAAATGTAGTCACAAATAAAACAAGAGAAAACGTAGATTCGTACTTTGGTGATGACTCCGGGAACAGTAAATTCAATATGCTATGGTATAATCGAGATGTCTGAAGCAGCCATGAATGCTTTTACTGGGAATGTAGATTTAACTAGTAATGAAGGCATTGAAAAGTATAGATGTAGTGGCAGACAATGATAATGTAAACCCAGGGTTTGTAGTACCTAGTCAAAATGAAATTATTGATTGGAATGACGATACTATAGAAAATAACTCTGACATCGACGTTACAAATTATCCAGTAGATGAGTTACGTACATCAATTAAGTCATGGTACAGCCTCAGCTGACACTTTGCCAACTCAGGATGATGATCATATGAGGTCTATGTTGAAATTAATTTCGCCATAACAGAAAATCGCAAACAAAGGAAATAAGGAGAAATTAAGAAAAACACACAAGAAACTAGATTCTGATCATAAAAAGTAATGAAAATAGATAAGGGGCTAAAAGAAGTTAATGTCTAAATAACTTATTTTAACGATAAGTCCAACGCTTTGGAACAAAAGGTTACAAATCTTGCAACTAGAACTGAGGGATGTTGGAAGAAAATAGATTATGAAACATATGGGGAAAAATGTTAGAAATCTGTAAGTTAGAAATAAATGGAAAGGTTGACCATGAAATCGAAAAGTTAAATAAAGATTTCCAGGATCAAAATGGGGTAATAGAAACATCAGTTAGTGAAATTAGTAATGGAAGACATGAGTAAAGCAAAAGATAAGATATAGTTGAATAATTTATTAAGTATCAAAAATGACCATGAAATAACTAGTCATAGTGCGCCCCCGGTAGCTGACTGGTCAGCGCGACGGACTGTCAATCCTAAGGGCCCAGGTTCGATTCCCGGTTGGGTCGGAGATTTTCTCCGCTCAGTGACTGGGTGTTGTGTTGTTCTAATCATCATCATTTCATCCCCATCGATGCGCAAGTCGCCGAGGTGGCGTCAAATCGAAATACTTGCACCAGGCAAGTGGTCTACCCGACGGGAGGCCTTCGTCACACGACATTATTAATATTACAGTCGTAATATTTCAGATGGAGAATCTTCGTGTAAAGGCAACACAGTTTTCGGTTCAGGGCAAACTGAGAGAAATGAAGCAGGAAGTACTTCCTGAGACGTAAGACAAAACAGAAAACGAAGTTAAATAAAAATTAGAAATTTGGCGCAATCAAGAAAGTAAGGAAATTGTTGTTCACGTAAGTGACGTAAAAAATTATGTTAAAGTGTATAAATTCCATCGTTTCTCTAGTAAGGGAACAATACACCCAGCAGCCTTCTTTAGGCTGTTTCATGGCGTCATTCCTGAAAACATGACAGAACAACAAGAAATCAAATTCCTATCCAGTTGGTTAGAAAGAGAAGCAATATCACGGGGAACAGGTGTTAGTAACACATGTAAAACATATAAGGAGTTTCTGAATCATTTTTCAATAAATACTGATCTGCTAGCACACAAGACAGTGTTAGAAATGAAATTTTAGAGGACAGAAACTTTTCGACTAGTGGTTGTAGCAGCTATAAATAATTTTTCCAACATTAGTGGGAAAATAACCAATACTTAACCGACCCATTAAGAAAGTCTGACCTAATAGAAATTATTATACTTAAATTCCCAGGGGCTGTTAAGAAAAGTTAATTGCTGTAAATAAAAGTAACGCACGTCACCTAATGGACGTGCTGGAGCAATCAGACGCGTTGTCCAGTAAGTCTCGGAGGCCTGGAAAAAGAACAGCTGCCTGACGGACTGCTGTAAAATCAGAGAGCAAAGCCGAAACAATGGTACGAATCTAAATGACGAACGACGTGACTGGGAGGAAAACAAACAACCGCGTCTCAGTCCAGAAGAGAGAGAGGCCCATTTCAAAGAGGTATGAATAGAGGAGGTTATTATTGAGGGAACAGGGAATATTATAATAATCTAAATAGGGACTATGCTCCTGAAAGAGATAGGAGTCATACAGAGCCGGAAAATTAGCGTGCGGTTCGGATCTGGTTCGGCTGCGAACGACCGAATGAAATGAGCCGTTAGTAATATTCCAAGGGTATGACGAACGGGATAAGGTAAAAAATGCACTCGTGCAAGAAGACAGGCAGGAATTAAAGGAAGCGTAACAACCAAATTGAAATTATAATAGAAAACATGAAAACAGTTGCGATCCTAGATTCAGGTACCGAAATTATTGCTGCCTCTAGTAATTTTATACGAAGAAGTAAAGAAGTTATGAGTACAAGGAGTTAAAGTGTATACAGCATGTGGTTCCAGAAATAAAGCGATAAATAAGCAGGTTTTAACAGAATTTAAAATGCAAAACAGAATATTTTCAGTGAATACTGTGGTGGTTCCTGGACTTTGCGTCAATTTAATTTTGGGGACACATTGGTTAATTGCTAGTAGGGCAGTGCTAGATTTTTCAGAGGGTGTAATGATGATAAGAGAACGGAAGCAACAAGTATATAAATTTAGTGGAAATGAGGCCACATAGAACAAGGGTGATAATGCAAGAGTACAGATTGTAAGGGAACAAATGTACTGGAACTATGAACCAGAAGAAGCATATTTTTGTACGTGGGGGTGGACCCAGATGAATAGTTCAGTATAGAGGTTGGAATCAAGGAAAAAGTCGATAGTATTGAACCGTTAAGTGAAGAAGAGGCCCTCAGGTTAGAAGAAACACACCTACAGCATCAAAAACCATTTTCAAAGAAACCAGGATGCATGAAGTATTATGAATATGGTTTCCAGGTAAAACCACATGATCCATTTAGGTTTAAACCGTATTCTATTCCGTTGCCGAAACAAGAAGCAGTAAGTAAAAAAAATGAAGAAAATGAAGGACAGGAGAATTATCGAGCGATCCCAGAGTAATTATTGCAGTTTCCTTATAATTGTGTCATAGAAAGATGGCTTAATACGCATAACATTGGACGCTAGATCCTTAAACAAAGTCTTTTTACCACAGATGGATAGGCCTGAGACACTAGAGGGGCTTGTACAGAAGTTCAATGGCGTCAAGATATTAAGGAGTTTAAACTTGATCGCCATGTCCCATCAGCAGAAAGCCGTAGAAAATTTAGCCCATTCGTTATTGGGGTGAAGCTAACAATTGAGAGTGTTGCCATTTGCCTTAAGGATCTCGACAGTTGCTTTTATGTGTATGTTAGATAAGGTGCTGGGAGACTAGCTACTGATGATATTTTGATTGCTGCTAAAACGTGGGAGGAACACAACGACATATTCAGTCAAGTCTCATCTCAATTTGAGAAGAAGAATATTAGCGTGAATTTGGAGAAATACAAGTTCGGAAAAGGGGAAATTAAACTCCTAGGGCATCTCATATCAGCTGAGGGTATCAAGAAAGACCCAGAAGAGTTAATTACCGTAAGACACTTTCATAAAACCAAAAAGCGTGTGAAAAGCCTTCTTCGGTTTAACCGGGTTCTATCGCAAATTTGTGAACTATCGCGCACTTGATGCGAAAGCCCTACTTCAATTAACGAAGAAGAATGCCACACTTATCTCGACCCAGGAGTGCGAACGAGAATTTAAAAAAATAAAAAATGAATTGTGTAATAGTATAGCACTGACACATCCTGAATTAAATGTACATTTTTACGTCTTTACTAACAGCTCTGAATACGGGTTGGGCGCTGATCTTTGTCGTTTCATAGATAACGGAGATACAATAGAAAGAAAACCCATTGCGTTTGCCAGTCGAGTACTAAACAAATGGGAGAGAAAATATTCGGTAACGGAATAGGAAGCGCAGTCAGTGGTGTGGGCGTTTAAAAATTTCGGACATTGTGTTATGGGAAGGAAAGTAATAGTGCTTACAAACCACAAGGCACTATCATTCCTGATGGATTATAGACTAAGTCGTAACAGATTAACGAGATTGACTTGACCGCTTCAGGAGTATGATTTCATAATAGAATACTTGACAGGGGAAAGGCATACAGTGGCAGATGCATTTTCCCTATCGCCTGTAGATATGGATAGAGACGATTTCAATGCTTCAAGGCAGAAAGAGGTCTCCACGTTATGTCTAACAAAAGTAAATGACGAAAAAGGAGCATATAAAAATTATGAGAAGTGAACAGAATAGGGATGACACTATTAAAATGATAAAACCTGACAGTAGCAGAAAAGTGAATGACAAAGTAAACAGGTACTATGTCATGGTCGGCCTCTGTTACCGAGCGGTTCTAGGCGCTTCAATCCGGAACCGCGCTGCTACTACTGTCGCAGGTTCGAATCCTGCCTCGGGCATGGATGTGTGTGATGTCCTTAGGTTAGTTAGGCGTAAGTAGTTCTAGGTCTAGGGGACTGATGACCTCAGATGCAAAGTCCCATAGTGTTTAGAGCCATTTATCACTGTGTCATGCATAAACGTGTATTGTATCGTAGAGCAGAACCAGAAAAAACTGCAGTGGAAGATATGTTGGTCACATCATGAAACTGAGAGGCTTGTGAGATTCATACATTTCATATATGCTCATTCTGCTATCAAGAACTATGCTAATAAAAGTTAAGGAAAGTTGCAATTTTAATAATGTAATTGGAAAATATGCTGTTAGAACTTGACATGAAACATATACATATCAAAATACCATCCTCAAACAAATCCGGGTGGATTAGTTACGAGAGAACTAGAAAGGCTGATGCATACTGCTCCAGAATACATCGCAAGGGGGTAAATTTCGTGGAAGAATCTGAGAGAAATACGAATGAATTGCTGCATTCTGTCACGGAGATACCACCACAAGAACTGTTAACAGGGTGAAAGGTACCTAGTGGAACCGAACAGATATTAAGTTTCCCACAGAAAGAAGATATTTGAATTAATGAAAAGGGGGAATTAGCTTCACCTAGGATCAAAGAAAAACCAGCATAACGAAAGAATAAATACATCGAACAGATTAAGAAAAGAAAATAACAATTTCATATATTGGTACTCATCAGATCAAGACATAGATATTCCAAAGTAAATTCAGAGATCAAAAAATTCTATGAGATACACCGTATAAAATCATTAGGCTATCACACCCCAAAGCGGTGGAGGTAGCCAACATTAAAACAACATCGTGGACATCAAAATTTGTTATGACTACTAAACCACAGTGGGTAATAACGTTCTTTGTGTTGCTAGGTAACTGACGATTACCAGGCGCCCGAGTTAACAAAGAGCACACTTTGTTTTCTTTTCCTGTTGTTAGTTCTTCCCCTTCTTTCATTCAGAACTGCATCTGTCTTCTTTAACATTCCTCACTATTAGGGTAAAAATGAGAAAATTTTCTTACACTGAATGCGACAAGAAACAAACCAGCTATGACTAAAATAAAGTAATCCAGCAGAATAAACTTCTGTACAACATGAGGGAGGAAAAACATAAGGCGCTGTGGTAACTGGTAAAGTGGACAAAGTTGTTTCCGTGAAATATTTTATGATGTGCAGGGGAGTAGAGATATAGTCGACATAAGACACAACACTGACATGGAAATCCCATAAATGACAAACGTAGTAATAGAAAGCTTTATTTCATCTGCATTATATATAATAGCATATTTAATATGAAGTATAGAGAGTAAAGACACATAATGTATTCAATTATAAAAGGAATGAGGAATAAAGGCCTAGCTAAAATGAAGATAGGTTGATTTGGAAGAAAAGACCAAACAGCGAGGACATAGATCTCATCGGATTGGGGGCGGATGGGGAAGGAAGTCGGCCGTGCCCTGTCAAAGGAACCATTCCGGCATTTGTCTGAAACGATTTAGGGAAATCACGGGAAACCTAAATCAGGATGGCCGGACGCGGGGTTGTACCGTCGTCCTCCGGAATGCGAGTCCAATGTATGCTAAAAAGAAGATAATCAGCCCCTATGTATTATACTCTCACATAATGGTCGTATATGAAAGTAAGTAGAAAATACACAGTCATTATATGAATACAGTTCCACTATTACGGTTTGTAACAACAATAACAATGTTGGTAGTTGGAGCTCCAATGTTAGGTGCGTTGTGGGGCCACTTACGGACATAGCTGCCAAGGAAGGGAAGAAAGCCAATGTGCACTCCGTGTGATATACCAGGTGGAGTCATTCCAGACAGGGAACGAGTACTTCTGGATGCCATAAAGAGCACAGGGTGCAGCCAACTGCAGGTGGTGGCTCACGTCGGTACCAATGATGGGTGTCGCTATGAACAAATTTCTCTGTCTTCAAGCGGCTATGGGAAGTCGTAATGGCTGCCAGTCTTGCTTGCGAGATGAAAGCAGAGCTGACCATCTGCAGCGTAGCCAACAGGACCAACTGCGGTCCTCTGATGCAGAGCCAAGTCAAGGGTCTGAAACAGAGGCTCAGACGGTCCTGCGACCGTGTAGGCTGCAGATTCTTCTACTTGCGCCGTAGGGTGGTTGGCTCAAATTGTTCAAATGGCTATGAGCACTATGG
Organism: Schistocerca serialis cubense; assembly: GCF_023864345.2. NCBI lineage: Eukaryota > Metazoa > Arthropoda > Insecta > Orthoptera > Acrididae > Schistocerca > Schistocerca serialis. The sequence goes on from NC_064640.1 coordinate 153,810,049, forward strand.
GACTTAACATCTGAGGTCATCAGTCCCCTAGAACTTAAAACTATTTAAACCTAACTAACCTAAGGACATCACACACATCCATGCCCGAGGCAGGATTCGAACCTGCGACCGTAGCAGGCTCGCGGTTCCGGACTGAAGCGCCTAGAACCGCTCGGACACAGCGGCCGGCTACATGTTTAAATCCGGAGGTACGCATAAAACATAATCCGACAGTGTGCTAAACGCGTTCTCTGAAAATTATTCCGAACAGTTAGTTCATGAGTCCGCTCTAATAATATACGGTTGTGGAAACACACTTGACTCTTAGGAACAAATAATCCAGAGCTAATGAAGAGCTTCAAAATAGATACAGGGATTAGTGAACACAGGGTTCTCGCGGCGAAATTGAATACTGTTACTCCAAAATACTCCAGAAATAAACGAAAAATATACCTATTCAAAAAATTAGATAAAACTTGACGCTTTCCTGAGAGAAAATCTCAGCTCCTTCATATTGAACAAGAAATGGAATCGACAGCAGTTGAGAGATTTATACCAAATAAATTGACAAACAACGGATCTGATCCCCCTTGTTACACAAAACGTGTCAGGACACTGTTGCAGAAACAACGAAAAACGTATTCCAAATTAAAACGAACGCAAACACTCTAAGACTAGCAAACATTCACGGAAGCTCGAAATTTTGCGCGGACTTTAGTGTGAGATGCTTATAGTAGGTTCCACACCGAAACTTTGTCTCAAAACATGGCAGAAAATTCAAAGAGATTCTAGTCTATATAATGCATGCGAGCGGCAAGACACAGTGCGTTCTCTACGTGATAGTAACGGAAGTACTACTGACGGCATTGCTGCTAAAGCGAGTTACTAAACACAGCTTTCCGAAATTCCTTCTCCATAGAAGAGGAAGTAAATATTCCAGAATTCGAATCAAGAACAGCTGCCAACACGAGTAACGTAGAAGTTGATATCTTGGGAATAGTGAAGCAACTTAAATAATTTCAGAAAACAGGTCTTCCGATCCAGGCTATATTCCAATTAGGTTCCTTTCAGAATACGCTGATTGAATAGCTTCATGCTTGACAATCATATACAACCGTTTGCTCGACGAAAGATCCGTACCTAAAGACAGGAAAGTTGCACAGTTCACACCAATATTCAAGAAAGGCAGTAGGAGTAATCCACTAAATTACATGCCCGTATCATGAACGTCGATATGGAGCAGGATTCTGGTACATATATTGTGATCGAACGTTATGAATTATCTCGAAGGGAACGGTCTGTTGATATACAGTCAACAAGGATTTAGAAAACATCGCTCTTGTGGAACAGAACTAGCTCTTTACTCACACGAAGTGTTGACTGCTACTGACAAAGAATTTCAAATTGATTCCGCGTTTCTAGATTTACAGAAGACTTTTGACGCCGTACCTCACAAGCGGCTTATAATCAAATTGTTTGCTTATGGAACATCGTCTAAGTTATGTAACTGGATTCGTGATTTCCTGCACAGGGGTCACAATTCGTAGTAATTAACGGGAAGTCATCGAGTAAAACAGAAGTGATCCTTGGCGTTCTCCAAGGTAGAGTTATGGGGTCCCTGCTGTTCCTTTTCTATATAAACAATTTAGGAGACAATATGAGCAACCGTCTTAGGCGTCTTACAGATGATACTGTCGCTTATCGTCTAGTAAAGTCATCAGAAGATCAAAACAAATTGCAAAACGATGTAGAAAAGATATCTGTATGGTGCGAAAATTGACAATTGACCTTAAATAACGAAAAGTCTGAGGTCAGCCACATGAGTGCTAAAATGAATCCGTTCAACTTCGGTTACACGATAAATCAGGCAAATTACAAGCCGTAAATTCAGCTAAATACCTTGGAATTACAATTACGATCAACGTAAATTGGGAAGAATACACATAAAATGTTGTGGAGAAGGCGAACCAAAAATTGCGATTTATTGACAGAACACTTAGAAGATTCAACCCATGTACGGAAGAGATTGCGCTTGTCTGTCCTCTTTTGGAGTTATGATGCGCAGTGTGTTATTCTTACCACACAGGATTAACGGAGTGCATCAAGAAGGTTCACAGGAGATCAGCACGTTTTGTATTATCAAGAAATAGGGGAGAGAATGTCACTGACATGATACAGGATTTCTGGTGGACACCATTAAAACAAAGGCGTTGTTCGTTGAGGTGGGATCTTCTCAGGAAATTTCAACCACCAACTTTCTCCTCAGGATGCGAAAATATTTTGTTGACGTCGACCTACATAGGGAGAACCGACGATCATAATAAAATAAGGGAAGTCGTAGCTCGGAAGAAAAGATGTAAGTGTTCGTTCTTTCCGCGCGCAGTTCGAGCATGGAATTGTTCTGGTGTAAACACAAGCACCGGAACGAAGATGAAGAACGCAAGAGAAGAGAAACGACGTCGGCCTTTGGTGCGTGATAAGGACCGCGCCACGACAGGAGCTGCCCCTAAAAGAGGAGAATATAAAATGAGGACAGTATACGGACAGGCCTAGCAGAGAACGCTACAAAAACACACACAAACTCTGTGTCAGACTTGCATGAACATTGTATATAGCAAAGGACACTTATTTGTATGTCGCCCATCGTTTGTCACTACTTGTTGTAAATACAAGTTACTTATTGTCATTCTTCTTATTTGTAATAGAAACTATTAATGTGATTTGCTTTAATCGTTGATAGCATTCCGTTAACGCAGCATCCTTTAGGCACCCTATAAGCGACGAGTGGGCAGTATCCTACAGGAATAGTAGAGAATTATTGTGAAGGCTGTTCGATGAATACACTGCCAAGAATTTAAGTGAGTATCCATGAAGATGTAGAATGACAGTCCAATATAGAATGAATGATACCTCATACTGTGGAATGAAACAACGATTTGGTAAATGAGTGAAAGCCTCCGTAGGTAAGATTTGAAGAGGATAGCAGGTGACGCCGTGTACCGGCGTGATTCATTGCCGACGCGGGTCAGTAGTAATAGATGGTGCAAGCAAGCACCGAGCTCTTAAAGGGTGCAAAGGGCAATGCCCTAGCGGTATGTAGGCTGTGGATACACCTATGATAAAAACAAAAACAATGATAAACCACTCTCGTGGTAGGATGAAAACAGTGGCATCGTTTATAAACAGCCAAAATCAAAACAAAACATTACGTATTATGTAACTGTATCATAATAATGTATGAAAATATGTTTCTTTAATTTGTTTAAACTTATTACAAAACTAATTTAAGGCTTTTGTATTGTTACGTGGAATTTCACTGGAGCTGCACACTGAGGTTGGAGATGGGGGAAAGGACTGACAGTTGTTGAATTCAACACCAGTTGGGAATGCCTGGAGTTTCACAACGCAAGACCACATCAGCAACAATATTGGCTGCTGTTGAGGGCTGCTTGCGTATGTTCTGGTTTAAGGTGTGAGTCTAACGTTCTTCCGTCTCCACGTATTTGTCAAATGTACAGGTGCTGTGTTTGTCTTATTTGTAACCATATGACGTGGATGTCTTTATGAGGCATTCAAATGTAAGTAAGTGCAGAATGACATGGTGCCGACATAACAGAGAGAAAAAGTGTAAAGAATGGAATAATGAAAGCATCTGATGATGCAAATGTTTCATCAAATTGAAAGGACGGAAATGCGCATATAGTAAATGTGTAGCAGTGTGACTTCTTCCAACAAATATTTTTTTGAATCTAAACAACGGCAATGCGACAAAAATGTACAAAAATTTAACTTCTTATGCGAAATATTTTGTTGAATTCAATGGACGGCCGTACGCCGATAGTAGCTTAACAGCAGTACAAAGTTCTGTAATTGAAACTTGGCTAGGATATAGTGCAGTGCTTTAGAATATTCTAACAGAGATGATAGACTGTAAGTGAACAAAAGACTACCAACATAAGGGTGTAGAAGAATGCTACATCGAAAATCTTTACTACTAAAGAATAATGTAGTTAGTATCGAATGCGAAACTAAACAGTAATGATTTTGGGATATAAGGTTATTAACGATATTTACTGAGGGGAGCAATAAGTTTTTTTTCTAATTACAAAATAATTATGTGTACGATTACACAGATTAATTAATACTTTGAGAATTAAAAAATGTAAAGGACATTCAAGTTTTGAAAATCAATAGCAAATCTCAAGTACAGTGGAACAGCAGGGCTCTTGAGAGATGAATTGAAAAGCTTATAAACATTTGCTTGTTTCCGAAATTGATTGTTATCTGCCACAACATCCCAATTTTTTGAACTCTCAGAAGAGAGAGGATGTGGAATATTTCTGGCGTTATACCCATCGCATTCTGGCAGCAGTGCGGAGATGACGTAATATGGTGTGAGGTATCGATGACAGATGGTTTGTTCGGTACGGATTTCGTGAGTAAGACCGCCTACATTTTGGGCCTCCTCCGCGACAGGCTGCTGCGATCGTAAGTAGCGGGCCAAAATGATAAACTCCTGTTATAAATATTGCAAAAACCAAACAGGGAATTTACTTGAGTTTCCTATAAAAACATCTCTCAATAGTAGGCTATCATTCCATTATTTAAAAAGTGTTAATTACCAGCAGAGTAATAAGCAATTGCTAAACGAGAAAAAGATGAAGCACTTCGGAGATCTTCGCACCGCGCCTAATTTGGATGGCAGGCGAAGTGGTTCGGCTATAAGATCAGAGCTGTATAGGCAGACAAGTTGTCTGCCGAGGTCAGTACCTATATGCGATTATATTTATATCATGAGAATCCTGCGAAGACGTCTACAAAACTTTGTAAAAAAACGTTAGTATAATTCTTATAAAATTCAACAACTGAAATTACGAAGAGAGGATAACATATAAGGAAACGCTGTAGGCCCACTGTAGGTGGGAGTCTGCACTGATATCTGCTTTAAATGTCTCTCTTGTTCGCTATAGTAAACTAACAAACTGATGGATTAATTTCTTGGTAAGCGGCAGATCAGAACAAAAGCAGTATTGCCTATTTCATGTACGCATTTACAGTCAAGAAATGGTCTTCTGTTATCGAGGATTATTTTGCAGGGTAGGGACTTTTGTTCGTCACTCTGCACGCATGTCTATCTTCTAAGATAAGTCGTAGAGTCAGTACCGCCTCGCGTGTTCCTACATTTCTGCGGAATCCAAACTAATTATCCCCGAGGTCGGCTTCTATCAGTTTTTCCATTTGTCCGCAGATAATTCGTGTTAGTATTTTGCAACCGTGATTTATTAAGCTGGTAGTTCGATGATTTTATCACCTGTCAGCAACTGCTTTCTTTTGTATTGGAACTATTACATTCTTCTTGAAGTCAGAGGGTATTTCGCCTGTTTCATACATCTCGCAGACCAGATGGAAGAGTTTTGTCGTGGCAGACTCTCAAAAGGCTGCCGTCTATTTCCGGAACCTTGTTTAGACCTAGGTCTTCCAGTGGTCTGTCTAATTGCTTTCGCAGTATCATATCTCCCGTCCCATCTTTCTCTACGTCCCCGTGCACTTCTATAATACTGCCTTCAAGTTCATCTCCCTTGTACAGACCCTCTATTACCTCTTCCACCCTTCAGCTTTTCATTCTACCCTTATGACCGATTTCCCTTCTAAGCTCTTGATATTCATACGGCTGCTACTCTTTTCTCCAAAGACCTTCTTTAATTTTCCTGTAGCTGGTATCTGTCTTTCGCCTAGTTAAATGTAGTTCTAAATCCTTACATTTTTATTTAGTCATTGATGCTTAGCCATTTTGCACTTACTGTCAGTATCTATTTTACACATTTATATTACCTCTTGGTTGGTTCATCTGTTGCATTTTTATATTTTCTCCTTTCGTGGAATAAATTCAGTGCGTCATGTGTTATCGAAGGATTTCCACTATGCCGTGTCTTTTAACTTATTTGATCCTCGGCTGCATTCACTATTTCATCTCCCAAAGCTACCCATTCGACTACTGTATTCCACTCCCCTGTTCTATTCAACTGTTGGCTAAAGGGTCCCTGTGAAACTCTCTAAATTCTCTGGTTCTGCCAACTTATCCAGGTCACATTCCTCAGTTTCTTAAGCTTCTGCAAGTCCTTCAGCATTCATCCACAGTTCATAGCCAATAAATTGTGGTCAGAGTCCCCATCTTTCCCCGGGAATGTCTTACAATCTAAAATCTGGTTCCAAAATCTCTGTCTTACCATCAAGTAATCAATCTGAAACTTTCCGGTGTCTCCAGAACCGTTCCACGTATACAACCCTCTTTCATGAATCTTAAACCAGTGCTAGGGCAAAATTCTAGGCTGCTTTCTCGTTCATTCCTTTCCCCCAGTACATATTCAGCTACTATTTTTCTTTTCTTCCTTTCCGTACTATAAAATTCTAATCTCTCATCACAAGTAAATTTTCGTCTCCTTATCTTTCTAAATAATGTTTTTTATCTGATCATACATTTCTCCAACCTCTTCATCACCTGTGGAGCTACTTATCATACAAACGTGTACTGTTGTAGCAAGTGTGGGCTTCGTGTCTATCCCTGCTACGATAGTGCGTTCCCTATGTCCTTCATAGTAGCTTACCAGGATCCCTATTTTCTTGTTAATTACAAAACCCACTCCTGCAATACGTTTACTTTAGTTTCTATTTATAATCCTGTATTCCACTGCCCAGAAGTCCTGTTCCTCCAGCCACCGAATTTCATTAATTCTCTCTGTACCTAACTTCAACCTATTCATTTCCATTTTTAAATTTTCTAACCTGTCTACCTGAATAATGGATCTAACATTTCACCCTCCGACCCTTAGAACACCAGTTTTGCTTCACCCGAAGACGACTTTCTGCTAAGTAGTCGTTTCACCATATACACTCCTGGAAATGGAAAAAAGAACACATTGACACCGGTGTGTCAGACCCACCATACTTGCTCCGGACACTGCGAGAGGGCTGTACAAGCAATGATCACACGCACGGCACAGCGGACACACCAGGAACTGCGGTGTTGGCCGTCGAATGGCGCTAGCTGCGCAGCATTTGTGCGCCGCCGCCGTCAGTGTTAGCCAGTTTGCCGTGGCATACGGAGCTCCATCGCAGTCTTTAACACTGGTCGCATGCCGCGACAGTGTGGACGTGAACCGTATGTGCAGTTGACGGACTTTGAGCGAGGCCGTATAGTGGGCATGCGGGAGGCCGGGTGGACGTACCGCCGAATTGCTCAACACGTGGGGCGTGAGGTCTCCACAGTACATCGATGTTGTCGCCAGTGGTCGGCGGAAGGTGCACGTGCCCGTCGACCTGAGACCGGGCCGCAGCGACGCACGGATGCACGCCAAGACCGTAGGATCCTACGCAGTGCCGTAGGGGACCGCACCGCCACTTCCCAGCAAATTAGGGACACTGTTGCTCCTGGGGTATCGGCGAGGACCATTCGCAACCGTCTCCATGAAGCTGGGCTCCGGTCCCGCACACCGTTAGGCCGTCTTCCGCTCACGCCCCAACATCGTGCAGCCCGCCTCCAGTGGTGTCGTGACAGGCGTGAATGGAGGGACGACTGGAGACGTGTCGTCATCAGCGATGAGAGTCGCTTCTGCCTTGGTGCCAATGATGGTCGTATGCGTGTTTGGCGCCGTGCAGGCGAGCGCCACAATCAGGACTGCATACGACCGAGGCACACAGGGCCAACACCCGGCATCATGGTGTGGGGAGCGATCTCCTACACTGGCCGTACACCACTGGTGATCGTCGAGGGGACACTGAATAGTGCACGGTACATCCAAACCGTCATCGAACCCATCGTTCTACCATTCCTAGACCGGCAAGGGAACTTGCTGTTCCAACAGGACAATGCACGTCCGCATGTATCCCGTGCCACCCAACGTGCTCTAGAAGGTGTAAGTCAACTACCCTGGCCAGCCAGATCTCCGGATCTGTCCCCCATTGAGCATGTTTGGGACTGGATGAAGCGTCGTCTCACGCGGTCTGCACGTCCAGCACGAACGCTGGTCCAACTGAGGCGCCAGGTGGAAATGGCATGGCAAGCCGTTCCACAGGACTACATCCAGCATCTCTACGATCGTCTCCATGGGAGAATAGCAGCCTGCATTGCTGCGAAAGGTGGATATACACTGTACTAGTGCCGACATTGTGCATGCTCTATTGCCTGTGTCTATGTGCCTGTGGTTCTGTCAGTGTGATCATTTGATGTATCTGACCCCAGGAATGTGTCAATAAAGTTTCCTCTTCCTGGGACAATGAATTCACGGTGTTCTTATTTCAATTTCCAGGAGTGTAGTAGAGCTGCATGCCGTCCGGAAAAGTTACGGCTATATATTCCCCTTGCTTTCAGCCGTCCGCAGCTCCAGCTCAGCAAGGCCGTTTTGGTTGCTGTTAGAAGGCCAAATCACTCAATTATCCACACTGTTGCCCCTTAACTACTGAAAATGGTGTTGCCCCTTTTCAGGAATAACATGTTTGTTTGGCGTCTCAACAAATATCCCTCTGATGTTGTTGCACCTTTGTTACGGCTATCTGTATCACTGAGGCACGCAAGCTACCCCACCAACAGCAAGAACAAATGGCTCTGACCACTATGGGACTTCTGAGGTCATCAGTCCCCTAGAACTTAGAACTACTTAAACCAAACTAACCTAAGGACATAACACACATCCATGCCCGAGGCAGGATTCGAACCTGCGACCATAGCGGTCGCTCGGTTCCAGACTGTAACGCCTAGAACCGCTCGGCCACAGCGGTCGGCCAAACAGCAAGATCCATGCTTGATGGGAGGTGAGATTTCTAGATAGGAGACTTATTTCACTTCTGTATGCGTCCATTTTCTCCTTTCCTTTCTCTGTCTGTCCATCTTCTCCTTCTCCCTTCACTCTCCACGTTATCACCCCCACCCCAATAATAGGTTGCTTGGTTTTATGCCAAAACTATGTTACAGGTAGTAAATAATACGTGTACAAAGTTGGGTTCAAGGAGCTTAGGAGCTTCTTTTTACCCATGACTTTTCACGGGTACAGGCATACCACATACATTTCACATATATGTAACATATTCCACATGTCTTTATTTTCATATTTCGGCTGTATCTCTAGCGAATTTCGCCTTGCAGTTTCGTTTTGAGGCAACTTAATGTTGTATGGCGCCTTAGCTGCTGAACTATGGATCGTATAATTTTATAAATTTGCAGGTCCATCCAGTGGTATATTTGGAGAGTTTCTGCAAAATTTGTTGCAAGCAGAGTGAAAAGTAAAGAAGTAAGAAATTAAATGTAGCAGTTTTTCACGCACCGCAGTGTTTATGACGTATCTCCTGAACTGTGTGCCATACAATGGCATATTTTGTAAGTACAATCAGATGTACAAATTCAAATGCCATGCTTGCTGAGGCGGTGTCACTGTATGAACGACGAAAATGTAGTAAGGAAAACACATATTTCCTCTCATCATTCTGTGTGCGAGATTGTGTGGGAGAGGCGCTGTTTAAGCGAGCAAAAGTTTCGTAAAAATTTGGAACTATATGTAACGTGCTTGCAACTGAGTACTCTCATTCTGGACTACTGGATGAATATAGTCTGGCTGTATAAGCGTCATCAGCTACGCTTTTTTTTTCATCTCCTCCCGGACCCCTGTGAGTGGTAGGTCTTTCTTACCCAATAAGTGAGTTTTTTTCTGACAGTAGCTGATATGTATAACAAATTTGGCTAAAACCGATTCAGTGGTTTAGGACGATATGTGGAACATACATACACAAACTGAGTGAGTCATCTAAAACTTACACAGCAAATATTGCCAATATGGTAAGTGTTATTGATGTGCGGTTTTCACAGAATGGATCGGTAATCAGGAGCTCGTATTTTTAGCCAACAAACAGATTCTAATAACACTTAGAAAGTGTACTTTTTCTGCAGACATAATTTTTTTTCAAGTGGAAGAATGCCTAATGACATTAACCAACTGAAAGCAGAGTAAATTACACTGTCAGTGGTGTTTGTTGCAGGATTCCAGAGGGAGTCGTTTAGGAGATACTGTATTTCGGAAAATTGGAAACTTGTGGTAAGGACTATGAGACCAAACTGCTGAGGTTATCGATCCCTAGGCTTACACACTAATTAAAGTAACTTACGCTAAGGACAACACACACACCCATGCCCGAGGGAGGACTCGAACCTCTGACGGGGAAAGCCACGCAAACCTTGACAAGACGCCCCAGACCGCACGGCTACCCCCCGCAGGTACTGTATACTGAAAAGTTTTCATGCCGACACTTGTTTGTACCATCAGGCATCTGTAGTTGCTAGGTACGGTGTTGTTATGTTTGCGTACAGTGTGCTTGTGTGTTCCTTGACTGCATTGCGACTTGCCAGTCAGTTATTGTTTGACAGTCCAAGCGGTAGGTCATGATAGGTGATGGGATTTACCCTGCAGAAAAGGCCGACACGCTCATTGCGTATAGTGAGTGTAGGAAGAACAGAGTTCATTCTTGTGCTATGTATGCGGCAAGATGCCCAATAGACGCCAGCTATCTCGGCAATTATTTATCAACCTCTTCAACCAGTCACGCGAAAGTGGTAGTGTAAAATCTAGGCAACGTAACAGAATTACACAAATAACGACAGAGGAGAGGGAAATAAATGCTCCTGCTGATGTTGCAGCTGATCGGCCCAACCGCACGACGAAGTGGCATGAGTCAGATATGCGTCCTTCGCGTTCTCCACCGACATAGATTCCATACCTATCACATTCCTTTCCATCAGCAGCTGCATAAAAACGATTATGAGAATCGTGTTAAATTCTGTATTTGGACATTAAGACAAGATACTCTAGATTTATCTTATTTAGTGATAAACTTATATTTACCAATCATGGCTAAGTAAACCGCCGAAACATGTACTATTAGTCTGTTTACATGTCAGGCGGCCGCGTCCATAGAGTGAAAAGAGTGTTGTGGGATAGTGAACCATCAGCTCTCAGGTCTGTTTCTCGTAGACGGAACAATGAACGCTCATAAGTATCACAGTCTCCTAAGAGACTACCTTCAACGGATGCTGGTAGACGTTTCTCTGCTGACTAAGAGGAATCGACAGTACCAACATGATGGCTGTACAGCTCACAGTGCACGAAGTACTGCAGCGTGTCTTCACGAATTGTTTCCAAATCGTTGCACTGGACGCAGAGGACCTGTTCCTTGGCCAGCCCAATCCACCGATTTGACGTCTGTAGACTCTTTTCTGTGGGGAAAGCTGAAACACGCTGTCTACAAGGACATACCAACTATATCAGATGATATGCAACGACGTAATACTAGAGCCACTCGGAAATCTCCGCTGAAATGCTAGCACGTGGTGTATGCACTTTTGTTGTTCTTTAATGTGTGCTACCACATGTATTGTACAAGCGTTGGTGTGGGAACTTTTCAAAATACAATACCTCGTAAATGACTCGCACTAGTGTCTTGCAACGAACTCCACTGACATTCTAATTTATCTTACTTTCAGATTTTTACTGTCAACAGGCATTGCTCCATTTACAAAAGTGTATGTTTGCACAAAAAGTACACGTTCTAAGTATTATTACGAGCCTCTGACTACCAATCCATTCTGTGAAAACCGCACATCAATAGCACTTTCCATTTCCGCAATATTTGCGGTGCAAGTTTCAGGTGATTCACGCTGTATACATTCATCAATTCTTAGAGTACACATGTATTTACAAACTAGTATAAATCTTACTCCATTCTTTTGCGTTATGTACGTAAGAATTTCGCTACTATTCCACTGATATCTCCGTCTTTGTTCCTTTTAATTTGGTACAGATCTGTATGAAATTCAGAAATCAGTATCACTTGTCGTTATATTCTTGTACGATGCACTTCCTTTTCTAGGAAGTATTGTTTTGCTCATTTCTTAACAGCTGTAATTAAAATTTCAGACTGCTTCTAAAAGCTCTAAGAAGCTTTTTGATGGTACTATCTGAATGAAACACAAATATCTCAACTTCTTAAATTAAGTCTGTTAAGCAAAATATTTCTCCATATTAAGATGTTTAATTTAAATTATTGGACATGTGAAATTCCATTGACATGAGTGTCATCCCTGCGCCAAACTGAAAACTTTTATTATATTTCCGTAGCAGAACATTGCTAACATTCCCAGCTTCACCTCTTTGCGTTTTGTGAATTCTATTCGTAGGCCCGTAAAACTTTTTTTTCTTTAAAAAAGTATTTCAGTCGAGTACCGAATTAGCGCGTATTTCATTTATTATTTCCATTGGTTTCGTATCCATTTGATACACATAGAGTTGTGTACATACGGTCTGTTGCTACAGCGTGCGTGAACTTCCTGCCTTGCAGATCTTGCTTACAGCAGTGAGCAATCTGTTGCAGGGCGGAGCATTCTGAAAAAGGCTGCGAGTCACAAAAGCCGCGGAGTGACTGAGAATGCGTGCTGCGGCGGGCTGAGTGGGATTACGGCCGGCCTGTGGGAACGCCGACATATGACTTCGTTTGCATTCCTGCATTTCGACGGCCTTTCAATGGCCTGTTGGATTTCAGTTTTTTGAGGGGAACGGAAAGCCGCATTATGTCCGATTCAGCAAAATCACATCACGGCTACAGAAAGCCACTCGCGGCCTTTGAGCTCTTACATACGAGTCTGGTGAGGGCGCATTCTTTTTCCAGTATCCCTGACACTGGCAAATAAACTATACTTTCCGTTTTCTTTTCAGATATAGGTTTTCTTGTCTCTGTATGTACGTCATAGGCTACATGTGTTTCGTCATGTTTACACCAATGCTTTAACTTAGCGAGAATAACGAGAACACATTCCCCGTTGTCTCTTGTACCATCTGTTGCCACTGCTGGTACGAATATGCTTGACATTTTTACAGCCTCAGAGAGGGACTGTATCGATGGTTCGAAAACTTGAAGATTAGTCTGAGTCCGTATCAAACCTGCACAAAATGGCATTAATAAGTGAGCCAATGAGCGCTCGAAATACTACATAGAACACACTGACCTTTCTCCGAAGTTCTCCTTTTTTCCTTGTTTTCTGTTTGATCATATCTCATTATGTGCGCTAAGGAATATCTTTCTGTGACACGGTAATATTCGATACTGCGTAACATCACATAAACTACTCTGTGCCGATGTTGTGTAAACTCTTCTCAGATTTAACGGACGGCTTTCATCTGTATTAATAATGGTATAATTAATTTATAGCCACGTGCACGTCTGTAAATGAAAAACTCTTAGCCAAGAAAGTCGAAAATTGCTGTCAATTCTCTGAATGGCCGCGTACTCTTAGTTATTCAGATTTATTATTAATAGATGGCTTTCCAGATGCATCTGTATCTAATTAAGACCAATTAGAGATTCCACATTAACCACACAATCAAAAGAGACCAATATTACCGTCAGAGAATTTGTCTTTTTTCACCTCTTCGTAATAGTTAAAATCACTTGGGATAAAATGAAGTTAAATGAGTTTTAATTGTCTTGCTTCTAGTATTATAAAGTTTACGAACATAAGAAACATGAGCTTCTCACCACTACAACCGCAGAGTTTGTGCAACATATTTATAAAAGAAGTCCCCGTAGAAAGGGTAAAGAGATTATATCTACATCAGAGACAGATTTTAAATTAAATTACTAAAATTTACGCCAGGGAGACTGCAAATTTATTGGAGTTTTGTCCTGCTGTTGAGAAAAAAAAGGGAAAGACCACAGATACATAGCAGAAACCAGTAGAACGCTGCTACGAACCAAGCCTTGATGCGTTTTAAGCTGTTTGTGTGCTATGTTCTTCAGGCAGTCGTGCGGAACTAGCCAGTCATTCACCTAAAGGTGTATGGGAAAACTGCCTGAAAACCACAGCCACGACTACCACTGTAACTGTATGAAATTATTGCTGCATCCAGATCTGGCTTTCCATCTTGACATGAAAGCTATGTTTAATAGTGAATAATAGGTGGAAGAAAAAACTTCGGCATATTGTACAGGACAACGAACGTTATCGACAGTGCTGTTCTCAATTAACTATCCCGGCATTTTCCTCAATCTATTTAGCGAACAATGCGAAATCCAAATCTGGAAGGACGAACGGATTTTTGAAAGCCACTCCCTCTACCGTCAGTAGCGAGTGCAATATGGGATAACTGAGGCAAGATCAATCAGATAGCGGGCACCGGACTGAACAGACGTTGGATGGATGAGTTTATTCTGTGAATACAATGGGAAACTAGACAGAGGTGGTACAATACACAAGGAAGTAGTTATAGTTTCAGAAATGGGTTTCCCAAGAAGACCTCATGTTACGCCCACCGAGCTCAAGAGTGATGTGCATTTAAATGTTTCATTAGAGGTCGTAGAAATTCGTCTTGGTACTGGGGAGAGTGTTGTACATAGAGGCCAGCGTCGTCGAGCACTTTCATGTAACTAGAAACGGAAGGTCTGTTTACCATGGTACACGCGATATTTGCAAGTAAACTGAGTTTCTTTAACTTCTTAACGATTTTCACTGTTTCGAAAATGGGAATATGTTTAAATCACCAACAGCTTGCATTTCAAAGCATTTTTAACTTGTAACTGGCTTTTGATAACATCTCTTCTTCATTTGGTTTGACTTTCTGAGTATTTGTACGTAGGGAGTAACAATGTAACACAGAGACTATTAAATACAGAATTAACAAACTTTTCTGGATTGCCATACTTTTAAATCTTAATAGAATGTATTTTTTCCTAGCTACATGAAGCTATTGTACATTGGAAGAATTTTTCTCCTTTGGGTAAACCTTACTATAAGGGTGTAATTTTTGCATTTTCAGAAAAAGGGTGCAGCATTAACTTCAGTTAATGTTATCATTTACAAATGGAATAAGTAAGTATATTTAACTTCTGCTACACTGCTGGATAGTGGCGAAAATGTCAAAAGTTTTCGGAAGTACAATACTCTCCCCTTCAAGTAATGTCAAGAAGCTTCATAAGAAAAAGTGCCTGCAGCACAACTGGTACAGACTAAGCAAAAATCCGCAGAAAGACGCTCAGTTTCTTCGCAGATGATGCAGCTACCGACGAAGAACTTATATACGATAAATATTTTAATAATATCCAGTTAGTTCTCGACAAATTATCAGACTGGTATCAAGACTGACAACTTCCTCTCGCTCTAAAGAAATGCGAAGCTGAGTCTTCATTAAACATAAAACAGTAGTAACTTTCGACTGACGGATTAACGAGTCATACCTGGAGTCAGTCAACTGATTCAAGTATTTGAAAGTAACCAGCCCTAGAGGTATTAGTGGAACCAATATATAGAAACACATGTAGCTAAGGCCAACGGCACGCTTCGATGATGCATTGGTACGATACCGGGAATTTACAGTTTGTCAACAAGAGAAATAGCATACAAAACACTGCTCAAGCGTAAGGGTTCTACGTCAGTTTGGACTAACAGAGTACATAAGGAGTATACAAAAACACATGGATACGAATTAAGACTGGTTTGTTTGACTGCCGAAACATCGTAATTTGTGTGATGAAAAATTGTACCTGGTAGACAATCGAAGACAAAAGTTATGTATATGGACAGAAACCTCTAAAATATTTAAATAAATGTGTTTAAGAGCAAAAGCCAACGAATGCTCTTCAGACGTCTCCGCATTTATCCCCAAGAAAAATTGTTCAAATGTGTGTGAAATCTTATTGGACTTAACTGCTAAGGTCATCAGTCCCTAAGCTTACACACTACTTAACCTAAATTATCCTAAGGACAATCACACACACACACCCTGCCCGAGGGAGGACTCGAACCTCCGCCGGGACCAGCCGTACAGTCCATCATTTGCTATAGTAATTTATATGATATGTGCTGATACTGATATCTTAATCTTACGTCCATGACTGCAGCGCCTTAGACCGCTCGCCTAATCCCGAGCGACTATCCTGATCCTGAAGAGATCAAGTATATAAAATCAGGCAAGAATCGTGGAGAATTGCTCTAGGTGTAGATGACCTTGTGAGAGCTATAAATGTGTCCTTCAAGCGCAGTGAAATTTAATTTTTTGATTCAGAGTTATTCTAAGCTATTGTTAGGCTTAGACTCTTTTCTTTTCACTAATTCTATAGTTATTACATAGAATTGTACAAGTATTCCAAGAACAATATACACTGAACTTCCGAATCTAGGAGGGATGTCTGGTAAGTGGCATCTAGACTCTAATCATTTATTTCTCTTGTCTCATTGAATTTATAGTGAGGTTCGAGACTAATTTGTATTACATAATTAATAGTTGCTTGGATTTATAGAGAAAACACAAATCAAAAGCCTACAGCCGAGACAGAGTAGCGGATTGATAGCTTCAACGATTTTCAGGAAGCATAACCCCATTAGTGACTACTTACACACTGTGTACTGAGGAATGATAGGTTACAAGAGACTTTATAAAAATGCGGGTCTTTAATATTCACTAATGAATTCATCAGTTTAGTTTTTAAGTCGGCTTTGCTCATATTAGTAAATAAAAAAATTATAAGCATTCCATTAAGCAATAATTACTGTATATAGGGTGAATTTTACTAACGATTAAAAACCCAAAGCGATGTAGATGACGCTGAGAAATTAAATTAACATAAGATACTTGCTGTTACAAATTTCAGAAACTACCACAAATACCACTAAATAGATATGTTGAACATATGACGTCACCAGATGACGTACCTCTCCGCACGTGCGATGATCGTGCTCTGGCGTGAAGGAATAATTTGAGCGATTCAATGCTTGCATTCGAGCAGACGGTGAAAATGTCGAATACCTCTTATAAATTTTATCTATTGTGAACGTAGAAATTACAAAATTATTGTCCTCGCTGTAACGAAGTCAAAGTTGTTCTTATTTCGTGTTCCTTTCCTTTTGTCCCTTCTTTTTTAGTTTACAGATTATTTACTAAAGAAACCGTAGGTCATTTACTGTTAACGATGCAGTTTGGAAGCTAGCAAAACGCTAGGTTTTTGTTTTGTTGTACTATACAATAAACCAGCGGAGACCTCGAGACCGGTAAATAAAATAATGAATGTTACCGCAATGTAAACACATAATTGCATCACGCAGTGAAACGTATACTGCCTGCCAGATGCAAGACTCGAATCCTTAGCTCCGCGTACTAAAGTAACACTGGTTCCCCGGGAGCCACACCGACGTGAATACTTGTGTTGCGAGGATCAGGTGCAACAGACCGATAGGCACGTCATCTTGTGATGTCATATATCCATTATTTGCCATCCATAACTGGGATATTATTCGAGATTTGCGACCCCATGGTTCTTGTACTAAGTTACTCGTCTCAGCGTCATCTATGTTTTTATATTTACTAAGAATCATCCTATACAGTTTTGTAAGTTGTTCAAACCATGTTCATCTAGAATCTTTAACATTTGCCTCTCCGAAAACTACTATTGTCTGGCACTCTGCGTTGATTTAGGGCTAAAAGCAAATAAAAAGTCTTCGCAAACTGGACTGGATTAATATATTTAAGTAAATACTGCTACCCTAATATCTTGAATCTCTGTTAATGTAATTATGACGTGATTTTCTAGAGACAGTTCGGTGTACGAGAGATGCGAAATTTTCATAATGAAACGTTCCAGCGGAATTGTAGAATTCTAGTGCGAACAAAGACACGGAACAGCGTTTACTGGTCTCGCCTCAAGCTGTTGTTGATGTTGTGTGTACTCCAGCTCACCGAACCACACCCACCGCCGAGATAGGGTGGCTGGTGTGCCTCAGGTACGTAGTTAGCCGCACCGCAGCTGCAACCATATATGGAGAGACCAGACAAAATTGGCTCTGAGCGCTATGGGACTTATTAGCTGAGGTCATCAGTCCCCTAGATCTTAGAACTACTTAAACCTAACTAACCTAAGGACGACACATACATCCATGCCCAAGGCAGGATTCGAACCTGCGATCGTAGCGGTTGCGCGGGTCCAGACTGAAGAGCCTAGAACCGCTCGGCCACTCCGGCCGGCAGAGGCCAGACAAATATATCGTTCCTGAAGAGCGGCAGTAGGCTTTTCGCTGGCTGCGTTGGACAGACTGGATGATCCACCGATCAGGCCTTGTAACGTCAGCCAACATCACCTTACTGTGCTGGTTCTGCGAATACCCGAAAGAAAGGGGAAACCACAGTCGTAACTATTCCTGAGACCACGCAGCTATACTTAACGGTTAAATAATGACAGCATCCTATAACGGAAAATATTCTGGAAGTGAAGTAGTTCCCCCCCCCCCACCCCCCCACCCCCCACCCCCCTCCTCCCCCACCACCGCCATTCGGAGCTCCGAGCGCGGATTACTCAGGAAAATATCGTCACCAGCAAAACTAAAACTGGAATTCTATGGGTCAGAAAGTGGGAATTAGTGAAGTTGGGTGACAGGTGCGTAGGGACTTCTGGTTAGTTGAGTACAATGTCATGAAAACAAAATCAAATACGTGTAATGCAATCGTAGGTTTAAAAATGAATGAGAAAATAGGAATGCGGTTAAGCTACTATTGAGAGCGTAGTGAACGTATTATTGCAGTCAATGTGGACGCGAAGCGAACACCCATCATCGTATCAGAAAGTCATAAGCCAACTAGCATAGCAGATGATAAGGAGAGTGAAAGACTGTATGATAAGATAAAGGAATTTTTCAAATAGTTAAGGAAGACTAACATTTAATTTTGATGGTAGAGTGAGACCCAGTAGTACGAAAAGGAAGAGATGAGCATATAAAAGGAGAATATGGACTGGGGGAAAGGAATGAAATGGAAAGCCAGCTGGCAGTTTTTCGCACAGAGCATAATTCAGTTATCGCTAACACTTGGTGCAAGAACCATGAAAGATTGTTGTATACATTGAAGAGGTTTGGGGAGATTGGACAATTTCATATTGATTATATTATGGTAATACCGAAGTTTAGAATCAGATTTTCAACTGCAAGACATTTCAGGGATGGTATTGACTCTGAGCACAATTAATTGGTTATGAACTGTAGACTAAAACTGAAGAAACTGAAAAAATTTAAAGTTTGATGTGATAGGGCCCGTATAACTTGAAAGACCAGACGTTATTGAGAGTTTCAAAGGGAGCATTAGACAACGATTGACTGAAAAAGGGAAAATATTACAGTAAAAGACAAATGAGTAGGTTTGGGAGCTGAAATAGTGAAGACAGCAGATGATCAAATAGGTGACAAGAGAAGCCTAGTAGAATCTCTTCGAAATCACACGAGATATTAACCTCAGTTGATGAAATGGGGAAAATATAAAAGTGCAGCAAATGAAGCTGGCAAAAGCGAAAGTGACGTCTAAAAAATGAGATTGACAGAAAGTGCAAAACGCCTTTGCGGGGAAAGCTAGAAGACAAATGCAAGGCAGTAGAAGCACGTATAACTAGCGTAAAGATTGATATCGTCTATAATGAAATTAAAGAGGCCTTTTGAGAAACTGGAAGCAGCTGTATGAATATTGAGACCTAAGACAGAAAACCGGTACTATCTCGTCAAGTACTTTGAACCTAAGGAATCAGAAAACAGCGACTGCAGTTTCAAAACGCGACAAGATTACGGGTACTTCCTGTATTTAAAAGCTAACAGCTTGCAGCGAGGTATACCCGTATTCGTTCTTGGAAGTACATGTGTTACTTAGTAGAAAACAAAATATGTATACATCTTCACATATGGTTCCATAATTTTCAAAACACAGTCCTTTTCCCACGTACTTCTGCGAATTTTTAACCGAATACCGTGTTCTCATTCCAGCGGTTAGTATCATAACAAGAAAGTGTCTACGAAAGAAGTAAGATACGAGAGACCTTGGCGTTTCCTCAGAGTTTCACACTAACGTGGCTGCGCAGTCGTTAGTTTGCACGGAACTTTCAATTGTTTTGATAAAATGTGAGCTCTGCAGTATTTGTAGCCACACAAAGTTCCACGAGCCTCCATAAATCAGCAATGACCCGACGCAGAATACCGAAACTTGCCCGAAGCGTGTTGAGCTCCGCAGTAGTCGTCCCTCCATTTCAAAATACTGTTTGCTTAGCGGAAGCCACAGCCCTGCGCTCACTTTTAACCTGCCCTTAATAATTAATGATGTCCTTTGAACTACTGGTTTTCACACACATGTTTAAAAATGTATTACTTTGCTGGGTAAACACCATTCTGGCGGCTTTACTTTGAACCGCTGGGGAGTGCAGCACGGCAATATACCAACATTGCCCATTGATCCTGTCGGGGACTGCTGTTATTCTACACAGCGATGCGACACCACGGGAAATTACTTGAGCAGGATAGAATGCTATAGTTCCTTTATAAAGGACATATAATTACTCTCCGGTTTCTCCATATTTTATATGAAACTACCCCTGGAATAAAAGTCTAGCGCGTTTATAAAGTTTGTATTTTATATTTCGTATCAGAATTATGCTGATGAACCATAGTTTTGTAGCAATACATCGCTTTTTTGGTAAAGGTCTGCCTTTCACGAACAACCACTGATTTGCATACGTTCATACACATTATTCAGGAGATGAAAGTCAGCGACATTTCACGTATTTAACTACTTTTATTTTGGGACTTGAATGGGTACGAACGTGTATCACAGAGAAATTTATTTTTAAAATTCCGATAGTGGACGTTCCAAGAAGAGTCGGGTGGGTTATTATTCGCTGCCATATAGATTTTTTTAAATTACTACAACCGAAATATTAGATAAACTAGGGCTCGTGTAGGTGTATACCCACAGACGTTCACCACACGCATCGCTTGAGAACGGAACAGGAAGACGGAGAAACGACAGTAGTGCTGTAAGATCTTGATTTAGACAAATATAGTCTACTTAACAAAATATACTCCGTGTAAAACACTGAGCACTGCGTAACTTAACACTGTTTCCAATCATATACTACAGAAGCAATACGTGCGGTTTCGTTCACTATACCAGGGCATGCTGAAAAGTAATCCCCCTGAATTTTTTGTGTGAAAATTCGTAACCACTCACAGACGACAGATGGCAGCACTAGCAATAGCTGATATAAAAAGTGTGTTGCAATGCGGAAACGGAGCGATTTATCTGACGTCCAAAAGGGAATGATCATTGGCTTCGGCCCAAGGGTGTAAGCATTTCCGAAACGTTCGGGTGCCACCATGGCTAAATAATACCTTGCGTGGCAAAATGGCGTATACAAATCCGGCGACGAGGGAACCGTGGAGCATCATAGGCCATAGATGACGGCGGTGAAAGACGTCGGCGGAGATGTGTGCGTGCGAACAGACATGCAACTTTTGAGCAACTGACCGCCGAGAATAACCAAGCGGCTACCAACAGTGGAGCCTCAAGGATCGTTTAACGAATGTTGCAGCATATGGGCCTCCGTAGAAGCCGCTTGGTTCATGCACCCATGCTGACTACTGTTCGTCGGCGAAGAAGGCTGGAGTTTGAAAGGTCATATCACAATTGGACGTCTAATGAGCGATGGCAGGTGCATTTTCAGATAAATCACATTTTGTACTTCATGGAACAGATGCAATGTCTATAAGCGAACACCCTGCCACAGTCGACGGAACATTGAGGTCTGGGGAATGTTTTCGTGGCATTCCCTGGGTGTTCTCGTTATTATGGAAGGCACAATAGATCAAAACAAGTATACACCTATCCTTGGGGACTATGTCCACCCCGACATTCAGTTTGCTTTTCCTTGAGGCCATGGCATCTACCAGCAGTACAATGCAACAAGTCGTACAGCTCACAATGTATGTGTGCGTGGATCAAAGAGCGCCAGGATGAGTTTACCGTAATAACCTGTCCGCAAAATTTTCCGGATTTGAGCCCTTTCAAGAATCTGTGGGAACACCTCGGTCGTTCTGTTCGCGCCAGCATCCTCAACCGAGGAACCTAGCACAACTGGCCATGACACTGGAACGGTGTGGCTCCAGACCCTTGTCGGTACTTTCCAGAACCTCAATGACTCTCTTCCTGCACATCTCGTAGTGGTTCGCGCTGCAGAAGCTGTTTATCCAGGCTTTTGACTGCTGGTCCCATTAATGTGACAGGAAGGCATATATCCTACTGCAGATTAAAAGTGCATAGAACTAGTTATGTTTGTTGAAGCTGTTGGAGATATTAAAAGTTACTACAGTGTTATCAGATAGATTCAACTATTGCGACATCGCAGGTTTCACATCCAAAAGATTAGTATTAGTCCCCCTATTGTTCCTAAGAGTTATGCTTGACGGTTTATATTATATTTTCCTCTGGAAATATATTGCATATGAAAAAATAGCCAGTATCAGCGTGAATCGGATACAAAGGGAAATAGTGAGCCTATAAAAAGTTGGAGTTAGATCTTAGGCTGGATGAATGTAAGGGCGTACCAAATGATTTATCGTTACTCCTAGTCGAGGTACTGTGATGTTTGACCAAATCACTGGGTCCAAGACTTCCTTGCTTTTCGATCTCATGAAAAACTGCTTACGAAAAAACTTTCTATAGACTCAGATGATGACACTGGAAGTGACACTGCAAGTCGTCGATCAAGATTTAGTTAAACTGATGTAATTTTCTAAATTAACTGGTGGTACCTACAATCAGTCAGGTAGATAAGCTAATACAGGTGTGACCATATTACCAAGCGAGGTAATACAGTTGTTAGCGTGCTATATTCGCAGTGGAGAGAATGTGGGATGAGTACACGTGGGAGCAAGGGGCATAATGTCCTACCGATGATAAGGACACACAGCTGTGAGAATCGGTACTCAAATCGCTGCTCGGCCCCTGTGGTTTACATTTTGTATGTTTACCTACACTGACTGAGAACAATGTTGGGATGATTCTTATCAAATGGATACGGCAGTATTCCTCCGACCTTCTTCCTCTATGTGATCGTAGACTTCCTTTCTATTGTCCACATGATCGAATGTCCCTAATCTCTGGTGCTGTAGTTAACAGGTGAATTTTGAGATATCTATGCTGGTCTCCTAGTGCATTTTCATACAAGGCGTATGAAAAATAGGCTTATTTATATTCGCTATACACAAAAGGCATTAGAATTAGACTGTCACTGCTTCGACTGCAGCACCCCATGACTGCCGTATAGTCGTAACTGACCGCAGAGTTTCGTCTACAGCAGAGATGGGCAAATGCAATAACGTCGCACGGCCGGCCACAGACGCTGGGACGGCCATCTCGTGGCTCCCTTTCTCCCCCTCACGCTCTGTCAGCCTGGAGTTCCCCTCTACCCTCCTAAACCAACTTGCAAAGCTCATTTCGAACTAACACGCATAGAGCGTCGCGGCCTGTTGCTCACGTGCGTTTAGCATTGTACTAGTAAACCCCCCAATTCCTTAGGGAATCGAATTTCCATGTGCAAAACAGCTTCAGATGTCTGATTACTTTACAAATGAGTTAATGTTTAAATATTTGAGGCCAAGCATGTAAGCGAGGCAAAGTTTATAAATAGTACGAAATTATCCCTTAAAATTTCTTACGTTGCGTGCTATCATTGTGAAACACTGGATGAATATATGTGTCATACAGTTAAATAATTTTGCATGTGCATTCAGTGGTATATACAGGGTTACTCGCGGAAGACCTAACACCCCGTTTATTCCGGGAGCGATTGCACGTATCGGCATGCGATTTTCGGTGAATCATAGCGGACTATGGGACACATACGTTGGTACATGCAAAATAATCACAACGTCTATATTGTCCGAGATAATGAGGTAAGTACATGCTTTTCAAATGGGACGCTATACTTTTTTTACCATCATTCGAACGCTCTGGAAAATACGTGTACAGTGATGTAACGCATGTTGCTATTGTGATTCAAACTTTGCTTAAAAGAGGGCTGATGAGGATTTACCTACGTAGCGTAGGCCGTCCATGCTGCATAGAGCGGTTCTAGGCGCTACAGACCGGAACCGCGCGACCGCTACGGTCACAGGTTCGAATCCTGCCTCGGGCATGGATGTGTGTGATGTCCTTAGGTTAGTTAGGTTTTAGTAGTTCTACGTTCTAGGGGACAATCTCAATAGCAACATGCGTTACATCACAATACGCGTCTTTTCCAGACCGTTCTAATGATGGTAAAAAAAGTATGGCGTCCCTTTTAAAAAACATGTACTTGCCTCATTATCTCGGTCAATATGCACGTTGTGATTATTGTGCATGTACCAAAGTATGTGCCCCATAGTCGGCTACGATTCGCCAAACACCGCTTGTCGATATGTGCAATCTCCCCCGGAATAGTAGGGGTGTTACGTCTTACGCGACTCACCCTGTATATGCGTCAGAGAGAGATAAAGTCTGCAAAGGGCAGTAGTAGTAAAGAAGTAATATGCCTGATGTTCCTGATGCTGAAGATTCACTGCACGCAATTTTTAGCAAAACCTTGTTATTACGCATCTAAATGTCTCTAACATCATAACTTCTGAAGTAAGTGTCTTACAAAAATGTAATTTTGCGGGTACATTCAGTAGTATGTGTGGATACTGCCCGCGTACTCTGTTGTGAATTGAGCTGATGGTCAAGAAATAATAAATTGAAACACTATTATTACTGACATTTGTTGGCATAACACTGTCTAACGATAAAGCTTCACCCCATGAACAGCGAAAATGTAATAAGCGATAATCTTTATTCTTTCATCATTTTATGGCGGGTGTAAGCAAGAAAAAGCTTCGTAAATGTTTGAAATTATTTGTGAAGTTTGTAGGAAGTGGCGAAGAGCCGCCATCCTCAAATACTAGATGAATGAGTTCCAGTTAACTGCGCACTGTCAGTTATACTATCTCAAGAAAAACACACAATTTGTAAGTATAATATTTGTTTAATTGTCGTAATATTACACGTCTTAATGAGTATATTATGACAGGATTTAAAATTATTAAATTCAGTCAATAAGTACGCGAAATTTTTAAAATCAAGTTTTTGTTACCCTTGAAAGGCGTTACATAGGCAACCTGTTGAAGCAAATCAGTCGCTGTATCGTGTGTGAGATACAGAGGCAAGCGAGTGTGCCGGGACTTACCTTGGGACTTAACCCAGTTCACTGCTAGGAGCGCCACGTCACCTTAACGCGTCTACGTGTAACGCACAATTATTGCACCATAATTTAGTATGAAATATAAAGCTATATTTTACATTCAAACTTTGTCAACATACGTTTTATTGTAATAAAGTTTTAAATGTCAAGTCTTAAAGTAATTTAATCAATAGTTTTCGTAAACATGCAGTTTTAAGAAAAAAATAAGTGGTGCTAAATAGGAAACCCAGAAAGCCTAAATCTGGTCAGAATGTGCCTTTGGAGGTCATAAATGAGTGGTGCAAGTTTCAAAGAAAAAGAATAAAAATAGCAACCGGAATCAACGCTTTTAAGAAAAATTGGAGGCTCTAAATATTAAACTCACAATTTTAAAAATTTGTTTAATGCTTCAGTTTAACCTAAGAACTAATAACTAAGAGACCAAGTTAAACTAACTCTTATAGTTTTTGAGTAGTTTAAGGAAAACCAAATTTGTAACTAAATTATACCCATTTGTAGTAGATTAAGTTCAAAAATTGTTCAAATGGCTCTGAGCGCTATGGGACTTAACTGCTGCGGTCATCAGTCCCCTAGAACTTAGAACTACTTAAACCTAACTAACCTAAGGACAGCGCACAACACCCAGCCATCACGAGGCAGAGAAAATCCCTGACCCCGCCGGGAATCGAACCCGGGAACCCGGGCGTGGGAAGCGAGAACGCTACCGCACGACCACGAGATGCGGGCTGTAGATTAAGTACCTGTAATTTTACCAATAGAACATTTTGCCTACAGAATATGAAAAAACCTACTAAATAATAAGGCTATAACAAATTTTAGAATTGTAGTATTAATAACAGCCAATACAAGATCTATTAAAGTTATAGTTCAGAGGTAACGATGTACCGTTAGTTCCACTATAAAAATTCTAGAAGTCAACTGAATCTTATTCTGTGATTTCAAGCATCTTACCAGAACACATGTAAGAATTAAGAAGATTCTACATTAATTCATAACTTGGTTAGTTATTAAAGAATATATGTTCGAGAAAGCAGTCGTTCAGAGGCTGCCGTGTGCATAAGGCAGATAATAACAGATGTCCCCTCGGCCGTCCGCTACGGCACATAAGTATAAACAGCCTCAGAGGCAGCAAGAAGGTTCACTTCGCACTCACCCACTGTATGATCCGGGTCTGTTTAAACGTCGGATTGCGCTCTGCATCGGATGACGTCAGAGACGAACTACGATAAAACGCGTATTTTCTGTAGTAACGTAGTGAACTCGCGAGGACTGTACGCCGTCCCGGATAGCTTAAATTTTGCTAAGGTAACTGTTTGTGTGCCGTCCGTGATAATTACAAATCCGCGTGGCAAGTGGTGAATATCGTCTCCACTTTTGTGGCGAAGTATTTATTTCAAACATCTGTTTCATTACTCAGGTCGAAAGACAATTTGGGAGGAACGTACCGTAGAAGTCGTCTCGGAACTGCTAATTGTGCTGTTTAGAATAGAGAGATTTACTGTCGATTGAACATAGTGATTTTCAAAATGTTGTGCCTGAGATACTTTACTCAATATAAGTTTGAACTAGAACTTTATACCTTCATTTATAACCATAGTCCTGATCCCGCTAAGTAGAAAGAGCATAGAAACATTTCATTCAGTGGGTCAGACCTAAATGTAACCATGCAAACTGGAAACTAAGGTCAGTATGTTCTCCATCGCTTTCTGGCTGACCACAAAAATAAGTTGCTAGGCTCGCTTGAGAAAGACGGCGAACAAAGACACCAACAATAAACAACCATCATTAATAATTAAACCCGCTGCCCCACACTGTCGCAGTCACGTTGTTCCGCGTACCAGAATAGTTGTGATAAGATAGAAAAAGTGATAAGGAAATACCCAAGAAAGAGTTCAGATCGCCAAAACGAAAATGTTATGAATTCTTTCGTCTCAGCCCACAGTGGGAAGATGTTTACTTCGTTACTGAAACACAACGTCCATCGGTGGTTGTTTTGTAATATACAATTATCAGCACTGCAGAAGTATAATGTGAAGCGAAATTTCCAAATGCCTGATGACAAATCAGAAAAAAATCGTGAAACAAACATCGGCGGCTGCAAACACTTAAAGTAATTTCTAAATTAGCCATCACTTCGAATAATGAAGAATGTATTCCCCAACTTCTCGACCTAAGACAGAATAGAATGAATTAAGTAAATAATGATATAGATAAGACGTATGTTAATTCTTGAATTTATTACTATTTTTGATACTGGATTATATGGGTTTGCAATAGACCTTACCTCTTTCTGTAACGTGTTTACAGGAGGAAATTCAAGTGATGTGCAATGATGTTCCAGTGAAAGCAAACTGTTACATAGGTCTTGAACTAACAGAATGAACATGTCCTATCAGCGTTGGAGAAGTTTTTAAATAATGCTTTCCGAATGCAGCAATAATTTTACGTGCAATGGAAATTCCTCTTGTCAAAACAGTTTTTCTCAAGGAGAATGGTATACAGACATCTTAAGGAAATGGCGAACAGCCTAAAAGTGAGTTTGAGACACATTGAGGAAGGTTCAGAATGGCTCTGAGCACTATGGGACTTAACTTCTGAGGTCATCAGTCCTCTAGAACTTAGAACTTCTTAAACCTAACTAACCTAAGGACATCACACACATTCATGCCCGAGGCAGGATTCGAACATGCGACGTAGCGGTCGCGCGGTTCCAGACTGTAGCACCTAGAACCGCTCGGCCACCCCGGCCGGCCATTGAGGAAGATAACTTGGCTTTTATTCGGCTTTGGACGAAAGCACTGATGTGACTGATGTTGGTGAACTTAACTTATTTGTGATTTTGTTGATACCTAGTTCACCTTGCAACACGCCCGGTACGAAGGGGAGTAGATATGCAGTACTAATAAAAGCTAGCCCTTAGGACTCGAGACTGTACAACACTCCCTAGACACAGGAATTGGGCTGGATATTTAATGACCGCGTGCCTAAACCCTCGTACCTGGTCCTTCCCGCGGCGGTTGATCTGCTGCTTTCTGCATTGTCTGCTATGATGTGTCCCGTAATAACTATTGTGTAGCAATACCAAGTTGATCTGGTAGAATTCACTGCATTCTATTAAAACATTCTCACAAGTTAGGGCCGCACTGTTCAGAATTAACATTATTCCACAATGGACGTGATCGGTATTTGTACTCCAAGTACGTTATAGCTGTGACTTATGAAGATGCTGTCTAAATGATGGCATCAATGCAAAAATGCGGTGGATAGAACACAAAATAACACTGTTCAGTCAATGTTTTATCAGTTGACGATTGGCACAGTTCTTCCAACAGTACTAAACAATTCAGTAGCTTATAACACGAGCGTGCGCGTGACCAAATCGCGGCGCGGATGCTCCATAAAATTTCGGGTACGATATACGAACGAGAAAGTACCTGTGCTCGTGATATTCAGCCAGTCAAAACGGTATATGTTTCTTTCTCTTAGAACTTGCAATTAGGATCATACCAGTCCACATTACTTTTCCGTAACCAACGCGACGAGATTCATTATTGTTCTCCCGATACGACACACGGAACCGATAGACGTCACCTTTTGGATAAACGTTGATACCGCGTCGTGAAGACTCATATTAAACACAAAACTTGTGTGGGAAACATTTTCAATTACTTCACCGTAACTTTTAAGATAGACGCTGTAGTCACGGCGTCAGCGCTCGGCAGAGAGGCGACTATCGATAGTCAACAGTACAATTTTATGTTACAACCGTGATAGAGGAACAACTTAATTTGGCCTCAGTGCAAGACAGAACTACGGCTCACAACATACATTCTTACTTAGAAGACATTACTGATGAACATAACCAGTAGTATGTTCATAGACATTCCAGAGCAGCACTTACCCTAAAACCTGCTGACGTCTCTTGCAACAATTTTCCCGAAAGCCATGACATCATCAACTACGTTGAGCAAATGACATCGTGAAGGTTGAGTATGATGGTAAATTTAAAAATTAAAAATGTGCGAATGGAGAGAAAATTTTAAAATTAGAGACTACATAAGGCGGAAAATTAAAAGAACTAAGAAGGCAATGGTGATCTTTGGCATACTTGGAGATTGCGAAAGTACTGATTCACTGACTAAGCAAAATGGCAACACCTACCTTTGCCTCCCCTCCACTCCCTCCTCCTCTCCTCCAATCCGATCCTAGCACTTCACAGCTCGTTAAAATTATACAACAAATTAAAATGTAGCCCCAGAGCGGCAATTAAGCCATGCACAAATGTACCTGAATACTTGAATTTTTATAACGAGGAATGGTACAGATTTCACCACATGGGAACAACAGACATTAATAACATTCATGTTTAAAGCATGACAGACTCCCAGTACAAAGGTCGATATCGAACTCTCAGTAACGAACATCCACATTGCACCTGTTACTCATCCTACCTACCAAACTGTTGAGAAGTCCTTGGGGTATACTGTCCCACTGCACTCTCGAGGAAGTTTTCAGTTCTTGCACGGTTCGGGAAGGAAGTGTTTGTTGAGAAACACGTCTGCCAAGAGCATCCCAGGTATGCTCTATACGTTTATGTCGGGGGTACGCAGGTAATTCCATTCCTTCAATATCTTCACTTTTCAGTGCGTCCGACACATCATCGATCCTGTGTGGACGGGAATTGTCGTCCAAGAACAAGAAGTGGGTACCTGCCGCACACGAAAACAGACGTACGTGATTCAGAATAATCTTTCTGAAATACCGCTATACTGTAAGGTACCTCACGCAAATATACACAGCGGTGTTTGGCCGTTGTGCATAATTCCTGCCCACACCATAACGCCTAGGCCTTGCCGATGACGTTCATAAACATTCTGTGGTGTGTACCGTATTCTAGCCTCTCTCCACACTACCTGGTGGCCAGAATCAGTTTCCAGAGTAAAGGGGCATTCGTTGGAGAAATTCACTCTGTTGCTGATCCCAACCAAAATGCTTCCTACATCAACGAACCTTCTGCTTTTCCTTTTACTAACATTGGTCGGGTTTTCTGTAGTAATTGTCGGTTGTTCCGTAGCAATTGGTAAATGTTTCTTAGCAAGGATCTGCTTTTGTGGAAAAGGTGCTTCCGGACGCCATGAAGAGTACAGGGTGCAGCCAACTGCAGGTGTCATGTGGGTACCAATAACGTGTGTCGCTTTGGATCGGAGCAGAATCTATCTGGTATCGGGCGGCTAGCGGAAATGGTAAAGACTGCCAGTCTTGCTTCCGAGATTAAGGCGGAGCTCACCATCTGCAGCATCGTCGATAGAATCGACTGTGGTCCTTTGGTGCAAAGCCGAGTATAGGGTCTGGGTCAGAGGCTGAGGCGGTTCTGTGACCGTGATGGTCAAGGAGTAAGGTAGTTGTAGATTCCTTGACTTGCGCCATCGGGTGGTGGGTTTCCGGGTTCCGCTTAATAGGTCAGGAGTCCACTACACACAGGAGGCGGCTACACGGGCAGCAGGGCTGTGTGGAAGGGACTGGGCGGTTGTTTAGGTTTAGTGGGTCTCAAGGAACCACAGAAGGGGCGTCCGTCAGAAAGTGGGCAGGTAAAACACAGTAAGGTAGTGGTAGAAACGATTGGTACTGTAGTTGTAAATTGTCGTAGCTGTGTTGGGAAAGAACCAGAGCTCCAAGCCCTAATGGAAAGCACTGAAGCTCAAATAGTTGTAGGTACAGAGAGCTGGCTAAAGCCGGAAATAAGTCCAGCCGAAATTTTCTCAAACGATCTAACAGTGTTCAGAAAGGATAGATTAAATACAGTTGGTAGTGGAGTATTTATTGCTGTCAGAGGTAGTTTGCCTTGTAGCGAAATTGAAGTACATAGTTCATGTGAGACAGTATGGGTAGAGGTCATACCTGACAATCGGACTAAACTATTAATTGGATCGTTTTACCGACCCCTCGACTCAGAAGACATAGTTGCTGAACAGTGCAAAGAAAACTTGAGTCTCATTTCAAATAAGTACCCCGTTCATACAATTATAGTCGGTGGTGACTTCAATGTACCCTCGATATGCTGGAAAAATTATACGTTTAAAGCCGGCGGCAGGCATAAAACATCATCCGAAATTGTACTGAATGGTTTCTCAGAAAATTATTTTGAATAATTAGTTCATGATCCCAGTTGAAGCGTAAATGGTTGCGAAAGCATACTTGGCTTTTATCAACAAATAATCCTGTACAAATAGTGAGTGTTGTGACGAATACAGGGATTAGCGACCACAAGGCAGTTGCTGCTAGGCTGAATACCGTAACACCTACAACCATCAAAAAGAAACGCAAAGTATATCTATTTAAAAAAGTTGATAAAAATGCTCTTAACACCTTTTCAAGAGACAGTCTTCACTCCTTCCGATCTGATGATGTAAGTGTAGAAAATTTGTGGAATGTTTTCAAAGAGATAGTATCAACAGCAGTTGAGAGATATGTACCACATAAATTAATAAGTGGTGGTACTGATCCCCCATGGTACACAAAACGGGTCATATCGTTGTTGCTGAAGCAACGAAACAAGCATGCCAAATTTAAAAGAACGCAAAATCCCCAAGACTGGCAAAGTTTTACAGAAGTTCGAAATATGGCGCGTACTTCAATGCGAGATGCTTTTAATGATTTCCACAACGAAATTCTGTCTCGAAATCTGGCAGAAAACCCAAAGAGATTCTGGTCATACATAAAGCACACCAGTGGCAAGACACAATCAATACCTTCACTGTGCGATAACAACGGTGAAGTCACTGATGACAGTGCCACTAAAGCAGAGTTATTGAATACGGTTTTCCGAAACTCCTTCACCAAAGAAGACGAAGTAAATATTCCCGAATTCCAATCAAGAACAACTACCAAGATGAGAAACGTAGAAGTAGATATCCTCTGTGTAACAAAGCAGCTTAAATCACTTAATAAAGGCAAGGCCTCCGGTCCAGATTGCATACCAGTCTGGTTCCTCTCAGAGTATGCTGATAAAATAGCTCCATATTTAGCAGTTAGGCCTATACACAACCACTCGCTCGCAGAAAGATACGTACGTAAAGACTGGAAAATTGCTCAAGTCACGTCAATACCCAAAAAGGGAAGTAGGAGTAATCCACTGAATTACATGCCTATATCACCAACGTCGATTTGCAGTAGGGTTTTAGAACATATACTGTATTCGAAAATTATGAAGTACCTCGAAGAAAACGATTTATTGACATACAGTCAGCACGGATTCAGAAAATATCGTTCTTGTGAAACACAATTAGCTCTTTATACTCATGAAGTAATAAGTGCTATCGATAGGGCATGTCAAATTGATTCCATATTTTCAGATTTCCAGAAGGCTTTCGACACGGTTCCTCACAAGCGTCTTCTAATCAAACTGCGTGCCTACGGAGTATCGACTCAGTTGTGCGACTGGATTCGTGATTACCTGTCAGAAAGTTCACAGTTCATAGTAATAGACGGAAAGTCATCGAGTAAAACAGAAGTAATGTTCGGCGTGTCCCAAGCAAGTGATATAGGCCCTCTATAGTTCCTGATCTATATTAACAACATAGGAGACAATCTGAGTAGCCGTCTTAGTTTGTTTGCAGATGATGCTGTCATTTACCGTGTTGTAAAGTCATCAGATGATCAAAACGACTTGAAAAATGAATTAGTTAAGATATCTGTATGGTGCGAAAAGTGGCAATTTACCCTGAATAAAAAAAAGAGCGAAGTTATTCACCTGAGTACTAAAAGAAATCAGCTAAATTTCGATTACGCGGTAAGTCACACAAATCTGAGGGCTGCAGATTCAACTAAATACTTAGGGATTACAATTACAAATAACCTAAATTGGAACGATCACGTAGATAATATTGTGGTTAAAGCAAACCAAAGACTGCGATTCATTGGCAGAACACTTAGAAAGTGCAACAGGTCTACCAAAGAGACTGCTTGAACTACGCTTGTCCGCCCTATTCTGGAGTACTACAAAGAAGGGCAGCTCGTTTTGTACTATCGCGAAATAGGGGAGATAGTGTCACATACATGATACGTGTATTGGAATGGCAATCATTAAAACAAAGGCATTTTTCGTTGCGACGGGATCTTCTCAAGAAATTTCAATCACCAGTTTTCTCCTCCGATTGCGAAAACATTCTGTTGGCACCCACCTACATAGGGAGAAATGATCATCACGATAAAATAAGATAAATCAGGGCTCGCACGGAAAAATTTAAGAGCTCGTTTTTCGCGCGTGCCGTTCGAGAGTGCAACGGTAGAGAGACAGCATGAAGGTGGTTTATTGAACCCTCTGCCAGGCACTTTATTGTGAGTAGCAGAGTAATCAAGTAGATGTAGAAGTAGATGTTCCATATCAATTGTCAAGCAGTGTAAGACACACATGTTGCACTGAAAATCACACATGGGCAATACTGCTGATCCAACTTACCGCTTAAAGTGCACTTGTCGACGAGAACGACCAGTATAAAAATGTTACTCCCGTGTCTAAATTCGTCAGGTACATCTTTCTAACACCATTATCAGAGTCAGCCAAATATTAAAGTCATCCTATACTGGGGTATGATCTTCATCTTGCAATTCAAAACGCTGGTCATCTTCTACTGTCGCACAGTGAAAACTGCATAAATCTTTGGTGGAATAGCATACTGAACAGTTGTAATACATTACGAAATCTGATACGCATTTCTGAATGAAAGTCGACTTAAACTGTATAATTTATTTGTAACAAATGAGCAGTATTTGCGGACAGGGCCTCGAACTCATACTCCCCGCTTTATGCGAGCGGTCGTCTTATACGCCTCAGCTATCTGAGCACGCCTTCAGGACCGACCCAAACTTCCATATGTGATTCCCGCCAGAGAGGGACATTCGATAAGAATCATCGTTTTAACCCGTTGAGGCATGTAATACTTATGATGCAACTTTAGAATGTCTGTGTTGACAAATCTTGTGCAACAATGTTCCTTCAGACATGCATGCATGTCTGAAGGAACAGACACTGCTTAACGCTCCACAGCTGCTCAATTACGAAATAAGTATTACATGTGTATACGGGCTAAAACGACAACCATATCAGCCATTACCTCTTACCGGTTACCTGTTTACTGTTTAACATTTACCATTTGACATTACATGTTACTCATTACCAATCACCCACAGTCTGTTTCCCTGTCACGCTGAAGAAGGGCCCCTATTAGCTGACACCCTCCCGGTAGCTGACACCCCACGGCAAGTGCTGGTAAACTTTATAAAGTTCCCAGAACAACTCTGACTTATAAAATTCCTGAAAAATATCGCTTTCAAAGACAACGTTTCCATTGCGTAATAGCATTATTTAGCATAGTCCTTGGAAGATGACAAAACGTTTTGTACAGCAAGATTAAGCACTAACATGGTGTCGCTACAATGTTTGGCTGACTTCGCAAGAACAGAAACCCTCGTTTCTTTCCCACAAGAATGAGTATTACTACTGTCTAGTAAGCTATTCCATAGAAGTGTCATCCATCGTTTTGATCATATGCATACTGTGTGCTTAACGTAGGAACTTTAACATCTGAATTTTGAAAAAAAGTTAGCGAAAATTTAAGTTGGCTGGTGGGCGTCAACCTGCTTTGTCACAAGTAGTCTGAAATGATTGTAGCCATACTACTATATAACCTCCGTGTGAAAAAATTTCGTTGGTTGGTCATCACCTTCAGTGATTGGTCATATGTCTGGTGTCGTGGCTATGATGAGGAAAAAGTTTGAAGTAACTGGTTTCAGGAGGAAATACGATAGATCACATTAGATCATAGAGTACCAGCGTTCATGGCTCATACTTGTGTCATTGATGATTTTTATTTTATGGGCATTAGAAGATGATCCAGGTAATTTTCCCGTGCCAAACGTTTCGCCACTATCCGAACGTTGTGTGAATACGTACAAACAGCTTGGCTTGCTGGGCTTCAAAACTGCTATCTATGTCTTCGTAGCTTCTAATGATGTCACCAGCATTATGAGTCAAAACTTTGTTCAGAAAAACATGCCTTGGACCATGTCCATAAAACAGATATCACCGACGAATACACTGCTTATGTTCCACTTCTCACAGCTGCAGTCACTGTGGAAGTTTTTTTCCATGCATTCGCTGCTCCAGCAGTGCGCTCTCAGGCGACCGGCCTTCTTGTGTTGCTCGCGAGGTCGCAGGTGGGCATCACTCGAGTCCATACCTGCTCTATAGTATCTACACTACCACTTATTAATTTCAATACAACCAATAAATAACATCTAGTTCTCTGTAGATAAAGTCTAATACCGTGGGCTCGGTTTAGGAAGCAAAGGAATAGTAAGACACCTGTATATACGTCATGATTTTTGTTTGTGGTCATCGAGATACAATAGTATCCAACAATGTTGTGTACATTAACTTTATGTATCTATCTGATATTTTTGTTTACCTATTTGATGACGGACGCCGCATTTGGTGCACCTGTGTTGTTCCCTGTAGTGATGTGATGTCCTCAGCGAACGGCAAGCATTGCTACGATACAAACATGTGATTCCTGCGTGTCAGTTCCTTTGTGATATTGAAGTGTGCACATTGTTAGTATGGCTCCAAGAGTGGAGATATCCATAGAAAAACGTGCTGCAATTGTAGCACTTAGCCAAGCAGGTTTATCTATTCGCCAAATTGCGAAACAGTGCAGTGTGTCTGTACATCCTTCACCGCCAGAAGACTACAGGTAGCGATAAGGAAATACCATTACTAGGACGACCTCGTAAAACAACTGAGAGTGATGATAAATATATCCAAATTATCGTGCTGCAATTGTAGCACTTAGCCAAGCAGGTTTATCTATTCGCCAAATTGCGAAACAGTGCAGTGTGTCTGTACATCCTTCACCGCCAGAAGACTACAGGTAGCGATAAGGAAATACCATTACCAGGACGACCTCGTAAAACAACTGAGAGTGATGATAAATATATCCAAATTATCAGTAAGGGAAATAGATTCAAAACAGCGCCCAAAATTCGTGCAGAATTGGTAGAAATGAACACGACGACAATATATGTAGCAACAGTAAAAAGGAAACTGACTGAAGCAGGCTTTAAAGGATGCGTCACAGCAAGAAAACCCTTTCTGTGGGGCATAAATAAACAGAAGAGACTTGAATGGGCTAGAAAACATTGTAATTGGACATCGTAAGAGTGGACTAATGTGTTACTCACCGATGAATCGAAGTTCGAGACCTTCGGAACCAGTAGCAGAATATTTTTTTTCCGATTTGTACGTGAAAGGGTAGCCCAGCAGTGTGTTCTGCCTACAGTTAAACACGGTGGAGGTTCTATTATGGTTTGGGGATGTTTTGCCGGAGACAGTGTTGCCGACATTTGAAAACAGAATGCTGTATGGATCATAAGCAGTACCACCGCATACATCAGTATCATGCAACACGAAGTGGATTGCGCTTAAAGCGGACAGATTTATCTGGGAAGTTAATATATCCAGCAAGGAACATCTCTGGAATATTGTTAAGGATGTGTGGAATCATATAGATTCATAATACCTACAAAAACTGATTGATCGCATCCCTCGAGTTTGTGAGGCAGTTATTAAATCGAAAGGAGGATACTTTGATGAAAGTAAAATATAATGATTGTGATTGTATTATATATATATATATGGAAGTTAATATAATTATTTTTTGTGAGAAGTAACGTTTCACTTGTGTTGTAAATCTGAAATACCAGGGTGTACTGAAATTAATGATCGGTAGTGTACGTGAGGTCAGAACACTCGTAAATGGGCTGATGGGGAAGGCTGTAGTGTCGGAGCCAGACGACAAGGCTACACGCCACAGAAAATTCTCGTGTGCCTCTAGTAGTGAAACCTGCGTATATGTTAAGACGCTGTCGTGCTCCTGGCAGCTTGCATTGTTCGACGCTATAGCAAAAAACCGTAACATATGAGCGGTTTAGTTATCTCTGACACAACATACGATCTTGTGCTGCATTTGTTTCACGTAACCCAGCAAACCCTAAATTACCATCAACAGTTTCAAATTAAATGTGTAAGCAAGGTGAAAATCTTCTTCCAAGAACGTCGAGAATCACTGTCAAAGTTTAATTGGACAGTGTTCGGTAACTTGAGGTGAAATATATGCCAGCCTCTTTTAAAGAACTACCGATTCCATTGCCTCTCTGGCTTGCACATTCCTTTGGCGTACAGAGGTGTCGGAGTGGTAGGACACTTATAAGTTGCCCCGGCTTTTACATCAGCTTGCAGGTATATGTTTCAGTCTTACTGTCCTATAATTTTAAAGATATCGGATACCTAGATTAGGCAGTTTCTTGGAGGCAAGCTTATTTCTAAGGTACATCCGTCGGTAATTAGAATCTCAGCTATGTAGCCTACGACACGCTATCCACACGATTCACACAAACACAAAATAGTCCGATACAATAGTCTTGAAAGTGATTTAGGTTAAAAATTAGATAATACGCTTGTACAGAACATTCGATTTTATTTATTACTTGATTACAAACCACATTAAAACGGTTTCTAACTGTACTCGCATGAGTTAGCCATTGGCATTCTGTTTTTTATGGTCGCCTTTTCAGCATTAAACGTTTCGTAATCGACAAATTAACGTCTCTAAAACAACACTCGCGATCGCGCACTCATACATATTCGAGACCTCCTGACGTGATTCCCCCGGGAACGGTTCGAGTGCTGCAGACTCACTGCCACCAGCCAACCGATCTCAGGCGCCAACTCGCCCCTTCCAGAACCATAAGGCATCCCCGTCAGCAATACCGCTGCACCGTTGCAAAGAGGCGCACTGTTCTGTAGCAAAAAGCGTAAGGGGCAAATTCGATGCGTCGTACCCGTGTCGACGTCCATACCCTTCAACACTGGATTCCCATTCCGGTTCACATCTTTGTACGTCAATCCATATTTCCTACCCCATTCCTTCCCCTTCGGAGTTTATGTTCTTCGTCTAATCACCTCGCCGAAGACAAGACGAAAATCCTTAAATTTTCTTTTATCCTTCTACACGTAGTCCATCGAACTCGTCTGGAATTTGACTGATCGTTAATTTATTCGCCTTATTCGTCCATTAATGACATTTTGTTGATTCGAATGTAAACTACACGCTTCAGAAAAATATACAGGCTATCTATGGTTCTATGCCAAGATGCAGTACGTGAGGCCTTCACTATAAACTGATTTCAGTATGTGTCATGAATCATATATGCTGTCTAAAGCTCGTCTCAATCCCATGTATAGCTCACCCATATTTCTAAGTGTTCGGAGACATTCGATTAGTAAATACAAAAGGCAACATACATCCGATATAGTAAATACAGAGAAGAAAACATTAATCAGTGCCATTGGATGATGAAACGTGTATTCTTAAGCTAGGTACTTTGGTGACTACGTAACGCATGTATAATAGGAGGATAGTTTGGTTAATAGTATTGAAGGAATATCCATAGATAAAACTTCATGTTCGAAGAATAAAGCAGGCAAGTTACTACATCACATACCCGGGGCGGGCAATGATCCACTGGTACGCTGACAGATACTACTAGAATCATCCTCTTACATATACATCTACATACATAATCCGCAAGCTACCGAGCGGTTGATGTCAGAGGGTACCGCATACACTTCTAGTCATTTCCTTTCCCCTTACATTGACAAACAGAGCGAGAGAAAACCGACAGTCTATATGTCTCGCTACGAGCCCTGATTTCTCTCATCTTCGTAGACCTTATGTGAAACATACTTTGGTGGCA
The DNA here is from genome assembly GCF_023864345.2 of Schistocerca serialis cubense. Lineage (NCBI taxonomy): Eukaryota > Metazoa > Arthropoda > Insecta > Orthoptera > Acrididae > Schistocerca > Schistocerca serialis. The sequence continues at coordinate 153,848,944 of NC_064640.1, forward strand.
GTAGAATAGATCTGCAATCTGCCTCGAACGCCGGTTCTCTAAATTCCCACAATCGTGTCTCGCAAAGAGAGCGTCGACTTCCCTCCATGGATTCCCATTTGAGTTAACGAAGAATTTCAGGAATACCTGAGTGCTGATCGAACCTTCCGGTAACAAATGCAGCAGCCTAATTCTGAATTGCTTCGATATCTTTCTTCTATCCAACCTCGTGGAAATGCCAAACACCCTGTTAGTACTCAAAGTGGGTCTCACTAGCGTCCTACACGCTGTCTCCTTTATACATGAGCTACACTTTCCCAAAATTCTCTCAATAAATCAAAGCTGAGCTATCTCCTTTCCGTCTATCTACCTGACGTATACACTCAATTTCGTAGCGCTTTGCAACGTTACGCCCATCTAGAAAAGTTTTTACTGAGTTTAACGAAGGCGATGTTGGCCTGATATATTCGACGATGCCCTTTGGCTACACTGACTAAATGATTCTTCTAAGAAATACCAAATTAAGATAACCTGATGATGCCTAAATAAGGCGAAAAGCGTAGTTGAAAAATAAAAAAATAAAATTGCAACCAAGACTGTTTTTAACCAATAAAATTACGCTTAGATATTTAATCGATGCCAGGTCATTTATGTATATGGAGAATAGTAGCGGTCCTATCATACTTTCCTGGGTCATTCCTGACGATACCCTTGTCTCTGATGAACACTCGCCGTCTTACAAACAAAGCACAATTTTAAGTTTATTCAGCTTGGTCGCCCAGTTCCAGTTTATAGTACTGAAATGTTTATTTCGCGTCGTCATTGCCTGTTGACTTCACCACTGGGCTGTAGGCAGATACAGTAGTATACTTTGTCTTCGAAATAGAAACAATATATCATTATTACATGACAATCTGAAATGGTAGCACACCACCCAGGTGACCAGGAGCCCCATACATTTTGTGAATGGACTGCGCGTAGCCTAGGGAAGGGAGCATAAACCCAAGGTAGATGAAGGTGAAAGTGACAAGAAGAAAGTCTGGAACAGTACTCCAGGTTGTCGGAAAGATATTATTCTCTCTGGTCACTCCCATTAGAAAACGTTACTTCTTGATCCAAAAGAGATGGGAAATGTGAAAACCGAACTTTAAGTTTTTGTATATGGACCATAGATATCTTATGATGTGTCCTTATGTTGTATTAAGATCGCTTTCATCGCGAGATCTTACTGCCGTAAGCTCTGCCATCGTCATTCTAAGTGTCTGAAAATCGTTCTTCTGAAGACGACATACACTGTCAAGCCAAAGGGTTAAGATAACCTGCTTGATAACAAGTCGGTCCACTTGCGACACGCAGTACAGCAGCGATTCTGCGTGACATGAATTCGACAAGTTCTTCATAGGTTTGCGGTGGTATGTGGCGCAATATGTCTACACACAGGTCGCCCAATGCCTGTAAATGACGGGAAAATAGTCTGTGGGGGCAGAGCTGATGGCCCATAGCCTCCCAGATGTTTCCATCGTGTTCAGGTGAGGCCTATTCGGTCATCAATGTAAGTTTGTTACTGTGCTCCTGAATCCTCTGTAACATGATTTGGTCTTGTGATCCGACCAGTTATTATGCTGGAATACCATCAAGCGTGAATGGATGCAGGTAGTCCACCGTAACGTAGTTCTAAGGTATCGTGGCTCCTTCGGTTACTATCACAGGCTTCATGGAAGCCTAGGTGAATGTGCCCCATCGAATAATACTGCTCCTACCTGTCTGAGTGTATAGCACAGTGCACGATACGAGCAGACGTTCACCAGGATGTTGCCGAACACAGCTATCGACCTTGTGTGATTCGTGCGATTAATCCGACCAGGATACAAGTTTCCGCTGATGCAACCACAAGGAAACTGTGTCTACTGTAAAAAAACGGTTCAAATGGCTCTGAGCACTGTGGGACTTAACATCTATGGTCATCAGTCCCCTAGAACTTAGAACTACTTAAACCTAACTAACCTAAGGACATCACACAACACCCAGTCATCACGAGGCAGGGAAAAACCTCTGACCCCGCCGGGAATCGAACCCAGGATCCCGTGTGCGTGAAGCGAGAACGCTACCGCACGACCACGAGCTGCGGACTGTCTACTGCAATCTTAATCATCGATGCCTCCTGCGGGGCAACACATTCAGCGATGTGTGCTAAAAGCAGTTGTACCTGCTGCAGCACTGTACTCTGTCGTCACATATGCCCCAGATCGCTGCCTATTCCGCTCTTCAGACGGAAAAAGACTCTAATCTTCTTTCCTATGCTGGGGCATGGACGACCAACAACAAATCGCCTACTGGTGGTTTCACAGCCGTTCAGCCACTTTCCATCGATGCTCACAACAGTAGCAAGCGGACGGACGACTAACTCAATGTTTCCGCAGTGTTGTTTCCCAGATATCGGACCATAATAAATTGCCGTTTGTAGAAGTCGCTTATATCAGAGGATTACCCTACCTGTGGCCCGTACATTCGCTACAATGGCTCTCCACTCATCTCTCTTCGACTTACATACATTCCTTACAGCGTCAGTTACCCGCAGTGCCACCTGCCGTATTAATTCCGTCGGTGGTAATGGTTACGTCTTGCCTCGTCAGTGTAATTTATGCTGCTTAAGAATAGAAAACTTCGTGGCAGCTGTCTAACTGTAATGTATGAAACAGTTGTCACATTTCACATCCCATGAAGACTCACACATCAATGAACAACAGAGTAAACTCCAAGCCTAGAGCTGCATCACAGTTCATCCAGTGCTACACAGAGAGATCAGCTCCGTTGATTCTATTAGCAGATATCATCTATACCAGACTGAACGCACGCCCCCGGCTTGGATTTGCCTTTAACCTTTGCCGAGCTCGTGCGCTGCTACGAACAACGGGAACCTCAGCAGGTCAAAGCGGTGTAGTGCTAAGCTGGTAATTATTGTGACAGGAAAGTGAATAGTCAAACAGAACTTCGCTAATGCTATGTTTTAACTTTAAGGGCAGTTTCAGTTTATGTAAGTGTAACGAAGTTTTTTCTATGAATGATTATACGCTTGTCTTGGCGCCCAAGACAGCTGGATAGTAGTTAGTGCAAACACGGTGGCAGATCCCCTCAAAGACACCATGCCTAAGATGATGGACGTTCTAGTATTTCTGCCTCAAATATTACGATTTCGCTGTGAACAATCAAAGACTTTATAAATGAAATTACCATTTTTTTAGAAAAAGATATCGTTTGAACGAGAATATATTTCAAAAGAAAAAGAAACGTGTACTCCAATAGGATATGCATAGCTTTAGCACAGGAAGCGGTTTGTATATCTCCTCTTTTCATTCTTAATTACTCTTCATTGTAAAAGATTCGTTATCTGTTGATAACTTCAAAAACTGAAGCTTGTGCTCCGTCTCTAATGAACTCGATGTAGACGGGACGTTAGACCCCATCTTCCTTCCTCGTCCTTAGCGTAGGTTAGTTTAAGTTAGATTAAGTAGTGGGTAAGCCTAGAGACCGTTAACCTCAGCAGTTTGGTCCCATAGTCCTTGCATAAAATTTCAAATTTTCCAGAAAAGAAACGAATCATTTAATCGAGGTAAAATTCAAAATTGTGGTACAACCTAGGTTCTGAACACCTTTTCTTCAGCAGTTTCATGAAATCTAAGCTAATTTCTTGTATCTCACTAACAACATAAAAGATAGTAATTGTGAGTTAACGAGTGTTTCGCTCTCATTTAAGTATATGGCCGAAAAAGTCAGCCGTCAGGATTTGTGAAACGAACCCTGTCGTCGAGGACCGTGTACCACAAAGGGCGCAGATTCACATCGAGATGGGGAAATTCATAGGCATCTGTTGTCTACTGGGGCCTAAGCTCTGTAGTGTGCGAGTGAGACAGACGAGAACCTACATCATAGGGAAACCCAGGGAAGTATAGCAGTGTGAAATACGGAGGACCTAAGATCGTCCATAAAGGGAAACATTTATGAAAACTGAAAACTGTTCAGTTCTGTAGTAATTCAGGGAATTAAGCCACAGTTATTTTAATCTACCATCCTTCATAAATTATCATGGTGACCCCAATAAAACTTGAATATTGGTCACATTTGTAATAGTTTAGGATTTACTGTTAAAGTGAAATTAACAAGTTTTGTGACAAAGATCAGAATGCTAATATCTGAACGCTTTAGTCGATCTTAACGATCGACATTTCATATAGAAGCGCATCATTAAAATGACAAATGTTGTAAATATCACCTGTGTAACTTCATTTGTTTAAAAGATATAGTAAATTTAAATTAACAGTATTTTCAATTAAGCATCAGATCATCATTTCCTCTACACAAACACACTGAACGATGACAGCATGACACCTTATTGAATCATTAGGTAATAGAATATTTGTTGTAAAGTTAAGTGCATAACACTTACTTTTGTTCTTTATTGATTTATCATAAAACACATTGGTTAAAGGCTACTGGCCGTGACATTCAAAGTTAAGACGGAAATTGTATTGGTTTTGTGTAAAAGAATTTAACGTCTATTACGTAATGGATATTATTGTTACTTTATTTAGAACGTAAAATCGGTCAACTTTTGATTATTTAAATATGTTAAAACGTAAAATAATGCAGGATAAGCTGTAGCCAATCAGATGGAAGGCTTCAGGAAAGGGAACTGCCCTAGTCAGTTGAGCGAGGATATTCGGCGTGCGGGAAACGAGGCCGGGGACGGGCAGAGGTGAAAGCGGGCAGTTCTGGTCTAGACACCAAAGAGAACAGTAAGGGTGGAGACGTGAAAGCGGAAGGTCGGTTCTTAGGTAACTAGGAAGTGGAACGACTTAGAAAATTTCGCTTTGTGTGGTATCGCGGGACTTAAGTCTCTGATCGGTGAGCAGCCGCGCGCCTGGAGTGAACTCTAATTTTTCGATTAAATATCGAGGTGGAGTATTGCGTTGCGCTATGAGATTGTGAATGATCGAACTGTGTCAAGTGGATTTGCGCTCGATTGTAACAGTATCTCTTAATACGACCACTTTCGTTATTAGTCTGTTTTCTGAATAAATATTACTGTAACCAAATCGCAGCTTTGTGGGCTAAATCATTTATAGGTCATTAATTTAGTTTCCGATATTATTATTAATGTTATTATATATTACGTTAACTTTGTCTTTCGCAAACTTGCCATCAGCCAGAAAATTTAACATAAGGGCCACAAGTGTCTGATTTTATGCGTGTAATGCGACACGTGCGGTTCAACCCCTAGACGAGTTTGAGCCAAGACATTTCGACGAAGAGGAACCGCATGTGAGCCCGAACCTCTTTGGGATGTTAGCTCACATAATTAATTAATATTACTGACATTTGGAGAAAGTGTTAGGTGTCGATATAATTTAAGGGAAGATATTTAAATTAAGACACAAATATTTGGGTAAAAACTAGTCTTCCATCACTCTTATCGAAGCGTTAGTGTGGTACTCGATTCAATTCCATGTCTGCGAGCAAACACTGACGTGTAATATATTAACCTACAGGGTGTTTCAAAAATGACCGGTATATTTGAAACAGCAATAAAAACTAAACGAGCAGCGATAGAAATACACCGTTTGTTGCAATATGCTTGGGACAACAGTACATTTTCAGGCAGACAATTACAATTTTCAACAACAGATGGCGCTGCGGTCTGGGAAACTCTATAGTACGCTATTTTCCACATATCCACCATGTGTAGCAATAATATGGCGTAGTCTCTGAATGAAATTACCCGAAACCTTTGACAACGTGTCTGGCGGAATGGCTTCACATGCAGATGAGATGTACTGCTTCAGCTGTTCAATTGTTTCTGGATTCTGGCGGTACACCTGGTCTTTCAAGTGTCCCCACAGAAAGAAGTCATAGGGGTTCATGTCTGGCGAATATGGAGGCCAATCCACGCCGCCCCCTGTATGTTTCGGATAGCCCAAAGCAATCACACGATCATCGAAATATTCATTCAGGAAATTAAAGACGTCGGCTGTGCGATGTGGCCGGGCACCATCTTGCATGAACCACGAGGTGTTCGCAGTGTCGTCTAAGGCAGTTTGTACCGCCACAAATTCACGAAGAATGTCCAGATAGCGTGATGCAGTAATCGTTTCGGATCTGAAAAATGGGCCAATGATTCCTTTGGAAGATATGGCGGCCCAGACCAGTACTTTTTGAGGATGCAGGGACGATGGGACTGCAACATGGGGCTTTTCGGTTCCCCATATGCGCCAGTTCTGTTTATTGACGAAGCCATCCAGGTAAAAATAAGCTTCGTCAGTAAACCAAATGCTGCCCACATGCATATCGCCGTCATCAATCCTGTGCACTATATCGTTAGCGAATGTCTCTCGTGCAGCAATGGTAGCGGCGCTGAGGGGTTGCCGCGTTTGAATTTTGTGTGGATAGAGGTGTAAACTCAGGCGCATGAGACGATACGTGGACGTTGGCGTCATTTGGACCGCAGCTGCAACATGGCGAACGGAAACCCGAGGCCGCTGTTGGATCACCTGCTGCACTAGCTGCGCGTTGCCCTCTGTGGTTGCCGTACGCGGTCGCCCTACCTTTCCAGCACGTTCATCCGTCACGTTCCCAGTCCGCTGAAATTTTTCAAACAGATCCTTTATTGTATCGCTTTTCGGTCCTTTGGTTACATTAAACCTCCGTTGAAAACTTCGTCTTGTTGCAACAACACTGTGTTCTAGGCGGTGGAATTCCAACACCAGAAAAATCCTCTGTTCTAAGGAATAAACCATGTTGTCTACAGCACACTTGCACGTTGTGAACAGCACACGCTTACAGCAGAAAGACGACATACAGAATGGCGCACCCACAGACTGCGTTGTCTTCTATATCTTTCACATCACTTGCAGCGCCATCTGTTGTTGAAAATTGTAACTACTGTAATTTCGAAAGTTTGTCCGCCTGAAAATGTACTGTTGTCCCAAGCATATTGCAACAAACGGTGTATTTCTATCGCTGCTCGTTTAGTTTTTATTGCCGTTTCAAATATACCGGTCATTTTTGAAACACCCTGTACCTTCCTGTGTATTAGGGCTACTTCTACTCGTGCTACGCTACAGAGAAGATGTACAGAATATTTCAAGAACGAAATTCTGTGGAGCTGTCAATACCACGACTATACGTTACTCCGCGAAAGAGACACTAGCTTATACGCCGAGCCAAAACATTACACAGGTACGAGACTCCACGACTTACCGTTAGGCAAGCCGGCCCGGGTGGCCGAGCGGTTCTAGGCGCTTCAGTCTGGAACGGCGCGACCGCTACGGTCGCAGGTTCGAATCCTGCCTCGGGCATGGATGTGTGTGATGTCCTAAGGTTAGTTAGGTGTAAGTAGTTGCCGGCCGGAGTGGCCGAGCGGTTCTAGGCGCTTCAGTTCGGAACCGCGCTGCTGCTACGGTCGCAGGTTCGAATCCAGCCTCGGGCATGGATGTGTGTGGTGTCCTTAGGTTGCTTAGATTTAATCAGTTCTAAGTTCTAGGGGACTAATGACCTCAGATGTTAAGTCCCATAGTGCTCAGAGCCATTTGAACCATTCTGTAAGTAGTTCTAAGTTCTAGGGGACTGATGACCTCAGACGTTAAGTCTCATAGTGCTCAGAGCCATGAGCACCATCTGAACCATTTGAACCGTTAGGCAAACATGAGGTATCCCACTCGTTCAAGTGTACAGAAGCCAAAAGGGGTATGTCTAGTTGTATATCGAATCAAGAAGTCTTTCAAGCGGAGTTAATATAGATCTGTACTTAAATGTTTCTATAGGATATAAACTGAAAGAGGTTGGCAAAATGGCTCTGAGCAGTGTAGCGCCTAGAACCGCATGGCCACTCCGATCGTCTCAGAGAGGTGACGCGCCGATAAGCACACTGGTGTCACATTAGGGAGTGGTGAGGTTCCAATCTACGTCCAGTTATCTAGATCCCAATTTTTCCTTTTCTTCACTAAATGAATTAATTCGGATGGCGGTAAGGATTCTTTCAATAGTCCAAAGTTGATTTTCTACCAAATCCTAGTCTGAGGTTGTCCATCTTCTATAACGGCCAAGACCTCGACCGGGTAGCAACCATTAAGTTATCTCTTTCCCTCCTTTAGAAAGAAGAAACTGTACAGTTAAAGTATTCGACATAAACGCATAAGATATTAACAAAAGCATTGGAATATGCTGGCATAGATGCTCTGTAGTAATCAGGCGATTAGAGAAAGTGTTTTGAATCAGTGAAATGCATGTTGGTAACTTATATTCGTTGAACTTCCGTTGTTGAACGTTAGAAGCTCTCAAATGTCGCTTATTTAAGTCATTCAAGGAGCATTAAGATTGAGAAATATTTCACAAATAAAGGACTTAGTTGCGCTGAATACGAAGGAAGGTACTCCCAGCGCATCATAGATTCACTTGTCTTGCTATGTAAAGGAAGAGATAAGAGATCTTTTGCAAGCATGCTAGTATAAAAGATTGGTGTGTGGGACGGGGTGCTGTGCTAGTGGGAGGGGGGGGGGGGGAGGGGTCGGTGGAGCGGAGGGTTATGACTATTGTCTCATCAGTAGAGAAGTAACAGTAGAATGGGACGGTCAAAGGCGCTTAGTGACTTCCAACGTCGACTAGTGACAGAGTGTCACTTGACTTACTAATCCATCAGGAGCATTTCAGCCCTTCTAAAGCTGCCCAAGTCATCTCTTGGTGGCACGATTGTGAAGTGGAAACGCGAAGGAACAATCACAGTCAAAAAATTACCAGACGGACCTCATGCATTGACGGACAGGAACCGTCGAGCATGTTGTTGATTGAATAACACCGCTTGAAGCCAGCGGAAGGAATAAATGGTGAGTTCAGACGTACTACCAGGAGTCCAACGAGCGCAATGACTGTGCGTAAGGAGTTAAAAGGAATGGGGTACAATGATCGAGCAGCTCCTCATAAGCCACTTTTTTCTGTAATCAATTACAAGCGGCGCTTGCGGTGGTTTGATGAGCTGGATGACTGGAAAAGAGTGATATTTTGTTGCAGTGAGATGCAAGGGTTTGGGTTTGGCGAATACCTGGAGAACGTTCCTACCATCATGTGCAGTACCAATAGTAAAGTGAAGGTGGTGTTATGGTATGGAGGTGTTTCCGTGATTAAGGTGTGGTTCCCTTATTGCGCTTAAAAAAACGCTGAATACGGAAGGATATGAACAGTACAGTGTACTGCATTCAGTACGGGAACAGTCAGGACAAGATGACTGTTGTGTTAGCATGACAGAGAGCCCAGCCATAAAGCAGCATATGTTAGACAATAGTTTTTGGACAATAATATTTTTGATGGACTGACGTGAACCCAATGGAATATCTTTGGGATGAGTTACATCGTCTACTTCACTTTAGACTCCAAGATTGGACACCACTATCTTCTCTTATTGGAGCTCATCAGGAAGAATGGGCTGCCATTCCTCGGCAGACATTCAGACGCCTCATTGAAAGTGTACCCAGGAGAGTGAAAGCCGTCATAACCGCGAAGGTAGTACACACACCGCACTGATGTTCGCCAGTAGTTGTCTCGACGGTTTGGATGAGATAGCGCATGTTGTTGAAAACTACACTGAAGATCCAAAGAAACTGGTACACCTGCCTAATATCGTGTAAGGCCTCCGTGATCATGCAGAAATGCCACAACACGACGTGGACTGGACTCGACTAATGTCCGAAGTAGTTCGGGAGGGAACTGCCCCCATGAATCCTGAAGGGCTGTCCATAAATCCGTAAGAGTACGAGCGGGTGGAATCTCTTCTGAACAACACGTAGCAAAGCATTCCAGATATGCTCAATAATGTTCATGTCTGGGGAGTTTGGTGGCCAGCGAAAGTCTTTAAACTCGGCGAAGTGTTCCTGGAGCCACTCTGTAGCAGTTCTGGAAGTGTGGGGTATCGCATTGTCCTGCTGGAATTGTCCAAGTCTCTCGGAATGCGCAATGGACACGAATGGATGCAGATGATAGACAGGATGCTTACGTACGTGTCACGTGTCAGAGTCGTGTCTAGACGTACCAGGGGTGCCATATCACATTAACGGCACACTCCCCACACCATTACCGAGCCTCCACTAGCTTGAAGAGTCCCCTGCTGACATGCAGTGTCCATGGATTCATGAGGTTGTCTCCATACCCGTACACGTTCATCTGTTCGATGCAATTTGAAATGAGACCCATCCGACCAGCCAACACGTTTCCAGTCGTCGACAGTCCAATGTCGGTAAGCCGATGTGTAAAGCTTTGTGTCGTGCAGTCATCAAGGGTACACGGGTACACGGTATACTCGTGAAATGGTCGTACGGGAAAATCCCCACTTCAACGCTACCTCGGATATACTGTGTCCCATCGTTGGAGCGCCGACTATAACAGCACGTTCACACTCTCTTGCATCTTGATAGCCTGCAATTTTAGCAGCAGTAACCGATGTAACTACTGGGCCAGACACTTGTTGTCTTATATATAAGTGCCGTATTCTGCCTGTTTACAAATATCTGTATTTGAATAGGGAAGCATATACCAGTTTCCTTGGCACTTCAGTGTATTTGGATGTCTTCAACAATCAAGGGATTACATCTGCGTTTGTCAAATATTCGAGTAAATTAAACTTGGTAATATATAAAAGTGTCACTACTTGTTATTCTAGCAAAATGGATATAGGAAGCAGTATAAGGAAATAACGTTTTGTAGACGATGTAATCGTTAGAGATAGAAATCTAGATCGAATTGGGCAACGGGGGAAGGATATCGACCGTATGTATTTCAAAGTAGCCATCATCGCATCTTCCTTCAGGAATTTAATATGAATTCATCGATCGAAGCAGTGGTTGCGGCAAAGCACAGCATCCAAAGGGAGCGTGATCAAACCTCCGTGCTGGCACCGATACTGAGGTTTTGCACGCTTTTCCTAACGCGATTAGAGCAAATTAACTTCTCAGTAGGAACATTAATCGTTCGTCTTCTTTACGTCTTTTAAATCAGTGTGATCGGATGGGGAATAGAACCATACTTTTCGTGAATGTTACACTTTAAACGGTGCGCTGTCCCTCTCCGTCATTCATGCAGCAGTGACGCGTTTTGAAACATAGTTAAATCTCAAACGTAGTTAAACCTCTAAATATTTCATTACGGAGAAGAAAATAGCCTCCGTATGCTCTCGGCATTTTCGTTGAAATGTCATATATGTACGAGAAATTCTAGTGTATGCATGGGGATGAAAAGAGGGAGAGAGAGAGAAAATCTTTTTTATGGACTCCATTCGTACATGGGTAATAAATGAAAGCGCACTCCTGCGTCATCATTCAGTAGCACGCAGACCACAGTAGTAGAAAGGCAATCATTTGGCGTGGTGGAGGTGTGTGAGAAGCGCTTACCCCGGTGGAATTTCCACTTCCACATAGGGCGCGCCACCTGCTTTCTCGCTTTTCGGGGAGAATGGAGGCGGCCCTCACGGTGGGCAGCGCGGGCTGTGGCGACAGCTGTTTGCAATATTTCACGTCAACAGGTCGCCCGCATACCGCATTCATAGCGACACGGATTTCGGTCTCAGGGAAGAATCGTGCTCTGTAACGCGATGTCGCCAGAGGCTGGCAGTGCGGTTTGAGGCCTTTCTTGTTAAAGCAGATACCACGACCCAACGCACAAAAGGCTATTTTCCCCTAGCGGCCTACGTTGCTGGCTGTCCCTTTTTTTCCTAAGCAGTGTTCATTATGGCTGAAATCACATAATGAGACTAATATGGGGTTTATGACACGTTAGGCCACATTCGGTCATCGGAATGGTGGTTTTAGAGCGTCAAATAGCCTCAACTATGGGAAAACTGTACTCTACGAAGCATTGCTTCTTGACAATGCTGTACTGGTTTTATACTCTCTGGGAATTTAATGGAGATTAAAACTTTTTGCTTTGCAGTGAGATATAAACGGATAATTGCCTTCTGAGGGTGACGCTTTTAGACTTTTAAGATTCAACCATTTCTTACGATCCGTCTCAGAGCTTCTGTTGGTGAATACTTATTTTGTGCCATATACGTTCCCCCGGGGGTTGACACGAGAGCCTCTGCGGTGACTGGAAAGTGGAAGAATACTAACTGATAGAAAGTAAAAGTGAGCAGAGCCGAAATGAATGCGTCTAGCATTGACGATGAAAGGTAAGGGTTGGGTTCGAATCCTGGCCAGGCACAAAGTTTTAAACTGTTGGTTTAGTTACTTAGTCATTAATCTGCGGATAATATGCACATGACGCGACGTGTCAGATCGCTTGCAAATAACATATATTTTCTCTGAAAAAACCCAGCTGCATGATGGCAATTTACAACTTTTACAGAAAATGATCTTTACTTAACTTTTTTCTAACGAAATTTAATTAATGGAAACCAATCACATAATCATATTATATTCAGAAATCAATCTATGAAGTAAAAGAAGTAGTCCAGTAGAAATTATTTAATTTCTTTTAAAACGATATTCATTGTCTGCCAACACCATTAATAGTCACGTAGGGTGGTCAAACATATTTACGATTTTATATTTCAATGCTTTCAGTGCAATATTAAGATTATATCGTGGAAATTGTGACAAATTTGGTTCCTGAAGTTAGAATAGTAATTCTACTTCCATTTTTAAGCTGCCAACAGTTCTTCAATGAAAAAATCGTAAAAAAAGTTAATACACACATCAGAAAACTTTTGCATCACCCTGGTTTCCAAAACTCTCGAAGATAGCCATTGACTGTGGATATTGTATCACAGACACTGTTCCTTTGACCGTTCAGATATGTCACTAAACCTGCCCAAAGGTGAAAACAACAATGCATAAGCAGCGCCTATTAGACGGAGGGTGTTCGATAGCCGATCATTTCCAGTCATTTCACCAGGTAGGAGGTACACGGCTCGTGTTGTCTGTAGTTCAACCATGCCTAGACGATCAATACCGCAGTTCGGCCCGTCCGCATTGTTACTTTGTGCCAGGAAGGGCTCTCAGCAACGGAAGTGTCCAGGCGTCTCGGAGTGAACCAAAGCGATGTTGTTCGGACATGCAGGAAATACAGAGAGACAGGAACTGTCGATAACATGCCTCGCTCAGGCCGCCCAAGAACTACTACGCAGTAGATGACTACTACTTACGGATTATGGCTCTGAGGAACCCTGACACCAACGCCACCATGTTGAATAATGCTTTTCGTGCAGCCACAGGACGTCGTGTTACGACTCAGACTGTGCGAATAGGCTGCATGATGCCCAACTTCACTCCCGACATCCGTGACGAGGTTTATCTTTGTAACCACGACACCATGCAGCGCGGTACACAGGGGCACAATAACATGCCGAATGGACCACTCAGAATGTGCATCATATTCTCTTAAGCGATGGGTGTTGCATACGCTTTCAACCAGATAATCCTCGGAGACGTGTTTAGAGACAACCCTGTCAGGCTAAACGCCTTAGACACAGTGCCCAGCGAGTGTAGCAACGTGGCGGTTCCCTGATGTCTTAGGGTGGCATTATGTGGGGTCGACGTACGCCGCTGGTGGTCATGGAAGGCGCCGTAATGGTTGTACGATACGTGAATCTCATCCTCCAACCGATAGTGCAACCATATCGGCTGCATATTGGCGAGGCATTCGTCTTCGTGGACGACAATTCGCGTCCCCATTGTCTACATCTTGTTAATGAATTCCTTCAGGATAATGATATCACTCTACTAGAGTGGCCAGCATGTTCTCCAAACATGAACCCTATCGACATGCCTGGGATAGATTGAAACGATCTGTTTATGGACGACGTGACCGACCAAACACTCTGAGGGATCGCCGGCCGGAGTGGCCCAGCGGTTCTAGGCGCTATAGTCTGGAACCGCGAGACCGCTACGGTCGCAGGTTCGAATCCTGCCTCGGGCATGGATGTGTGTGATGTCCTTAGGTTAGATAAGTTTAACTAGTTCTAAGTTCTAGGGGACTGATGAACTCAGAAGTTGAGTCCCATAGTGCTCAGAGCCATTTGAACCATTTTGAACTCTGAGGGATCTTCGCCAAATCGCCGTTGAGTAGTGGGATACTCTGGACCAACAGTGCCTTGATGAACTTGTGGATAATATGCCACGACGAATACAGGCATGCATCAATCCAAGAGGACGTGCTACTGGGTATTAGAGGTACCGGTGTGTACAGCAATCTGTATCACCACCTCTGAAAGTCTTACTGTATGGTGGTACAACAAGCAATCTGTGGTTTTCATGAGCAATAAAAAGGGCGGACGTGATGCTTATGTTAATCTCTATTCCAATTTTCTGTACAGTTTTCGGAACTCTTGGAACCGAGGTGATACAAAGCTTTTTTTGGTGGGTGTATATTGAGAGATAGTTTTCGCTACGAATAATTTTTTTCTAAACAGCAGTAAACATGAAATTCGATAATGGACACCAAACAACGTTGCAACATGTTTCTTGGTGGTAGATACTTTGTGTCCAAGTGTGTCATTATCCCCAGAAAATTATTCGATGTAGCGTTAATGTATCAAGATGTGCAAAGTAAGGAAATTTTATGATGTTTTTGTCACCAAAATCAGCAATTAAACATAGAGAAAAAGTTGCTGAAAACTAGCGTTTGACAGTGTACGTAATATGTAATATTCAATGCAAATCCTGATCACTATCCGTATCCAGGATTTTTGAACGTTTCGTTTTAAACATTTCCTTTCCCCATGCTCTTTTTTAATTTTATTTTTATTAGTAAAGATCTGTAGCTAACTGAATTAAACGATTCTTTTTTACTGCTAAGTCATTTTACCGACAAATAACTAAAAAAATTCTGAGTGTTTCTTTACTGCTCCTTCTCTTGTTGCAACTCCATTGGGCATGATTATGATGCTTACGACCACCAAAAAGAGCAGTGTATCTGCTCTGTTGGTATAAGATGGGGGGTTATATACCGGGTAATCAAAAAGTCAGTATAAATTTGAAATCTTAATAAACCGCGGAATAACGTAGATAGATAGGTAAAAATTGACACACTTGCTTGGAATGACGTGGGGTTTTATTAGAACCAAAAAAAAAAGTGTTGCTAGACGCGTGAAAGATTTCTTGCGCGCGTCGTTTGGTGATGATTGTGTGCTCAGCCGCCACTTTCGTCATGCTTGGCATCCCAGGTCCCCAGACCTCAGTCCGTGCGATTATTGGCTTTGGGGTTACCTGAAGTCGCAAGTGTATCGTGATCGACCGACGTTTCTAGGGATGCTGAAAGACAACATCCGACGCCAATGCCTCAACATAACTCCGGACATGCTTTACAGTGCTGTTCACAACATTATTCCCCGACTACAGCTATTGTTGAGGAATGATGGTGGACATATTGAGCATTTCCTGTAAAGAACATCGTCTTTGCTTTGTCTTACTTTGTTATGCTAATTATTGTTATTCTGATCAGATGAAGCACTATCTGTCGGACATTTTTTGAACGTTTGTATTTATTTGGTTCTAATAAAACCCCATGTCATTCCAAGCATGTGTGTCAATTTGTACCTCTCTATCTACATTATTCCGTAATTTATTCAGTTTTCAAACTTATACTGACTTTTTGATTACCCGGTATATTTAGCAAGAACAGGAGCGATCCTATCATTCAGCTCATTGAACACCTGTAGTTGTTTGTCCCCACTCGGAGCAATTGCATTACCTACTACAAATATGACAAACAGTCACGTATGAGATTTGCAACCATATGGATATTTATAAAAATTATAAGCAATACTAACAGGCCGCTCATAACTGGTATCACCATCACATGGTCGTAATACAAAGTTCATTAAAAAATTTCAGAAGCAAACAACGTCACACACTACACTGACGTTGATCTTGATCACTTTTCACTATTATCTCATCACTGTGGATTTTTATGTTTGACATTGCGTCTGCAATATTTTCGTCAACTTTATATTTTGATCATCTGGTGATGGGCTACGCCCGAAACGCGCAATGTAATAAAGAAGTTCAACTAACACCTTGTGACTGTTATTAGCGACGTACCATCACAGGTTACAAGTTTTGTAAATTCCTGAACTTATCTAACATGAGACTTTGATCCCAATAATTTAAATACGTGCTCAACAATTGACAAATTACACTTTAGCAAACATACAATTACGTTTCTCCAACAGAATGTTGTGATTTACACTGTCGAATGTATTAGACAATCCGCGAAGACTGTCGATAGACGGAACTGTGAAATTTCGATATTTTAATACACAGTCTCCAAATTTCTAGGTGGTATGTTAGTATAATTACAGTGTACACTACGTGGCAGAGTAGAGAATTCATTTCCGACAATGTTAGTTTATGCAAAATTAAAACTTTTTCAGAATAAGAACTAAAGTTTCTGCAGAATCTTGTTGATCTTATTTAACCATGACACTGATATCGCAAAGTTATCTCGTTGATATAACAGATTCTCTCCTCTAAAATTCTGCCGCCAAGAGGAGAAAAGGTTGTGCTGCACCCTGCCTAATCGCCACCCTTAGCACTTTATTTATTTGATCGAATGGCTAAGACACCCCGTCGGGTAGACTGTTCGCTGGGTGCAGGTCTTTCAATTTGACGCTACTTCGGCGACCTGCAGTCGATGAAGATGAAAGGATGAGGACAGCACAACACCCAGTCCCTGGACGGAGAAAATTCCCCGACCCAGCGGAGAATCGAACCCGGGCCTAGAGGATCGACAATCCGTCACGCTGACCATTCAGCTACCGGGGGCGGACATCCCTTAGCGCTGATATTTTACGTTAAATTCCAGACATCTCTGCGCAGTCTGAAGCAATGAGAGTATTTGAGATAGATGATGGTGACCCATGTGTGAAATGGGTACATAAGTCCGGAGGTAGCTTTGGTGGTATTCAGGAGTAGTTCGTGCCTGTTTCATCTTGTCCTTTATGTTCCACAATCATCAAAAACCTCACAATCACTAGACCTTGCTTTGCACGCTATTATTACTATCAACATCATCATACGATAAGACATCGGGCATCTTTGGCACTCATGTCACTGAAGTAGCAACAAGTACGAGGGCTGACGTCAGCAAATCAATTACAATGTGTAGTAAAGGCACAAGATTACTGACAGAACGGTTAAACTAAGAAGAACAGAAAACCAGTGATGGAATTATATGGTGTGGGAGGGGTGGAGAGAATGTGAAGCATCAGATGTTGCCACGTGATAATGTAGTGCTAAAATGAACAAACTGGTTGAGTTAGTGTTACCTAAATGCACACTCCTGGCCATTAAAATTGCTACACCACGAAGATGACGTGCTACAGACGCAAAATTTAAACGACAGGAATAAAATGCTGTGATACGCAAATGATTAGCTTTGCAGAGCATTCACACGTGGTTGGAGCCGGTGGCGACACGTACAACGTGCTGACATGAGGAAAGTTTCCAACTGATTTCTCATACACCAACAGCAGTTGACCTGCGTTGCATGGTGAAACGTTGTTGTGATGCCTCGTGTGAGGAGGAGATTGCGATTGCGGTTTATCGTATCGCGACATTGCTGCTCGCGTTGGTCGAGATCCAATGACTGTTAGCAGAATATGGAATCGGTGGGTTCAGGAGGGCAATACGAAACGCCGTGCTGGATCCCAACAGCCTCGTATCACTAGCAGTCGAGATGACAGGCATCTTACACGCATGGCTGTAACGGGTTGTGCAGTCACGTCTCGATCCCTGAGTCAACAGATTGGGACGTTTGCAAGACAACAACCATCTGCACGAACAGTTCGACGACGTTAGCAGCAGTATGGACCGTCAGCTCGGAGACCATGGCTGCGGTTACCCTTGACGCTGCACGAAAGGCAAAACGTCATTTTTTCGGATGAATAGAGCATCATGAGGGTCGCATCCGTGTTTGGCGACATCGCGGTGAACGCACATTGGAAGCGTGTATTCGTCATCGCCATACTGGCGTCTCACCCGGCGTGATGGTATGGGGTGCCATTGGTTACTTGTCTCGGTCACCTCTCGTTCGCATTGGTGGCACTTTGAACAGTGGACGTTACATTTCAGATGTGTCACGACCCGTGGCTCTACCCTTCATTCGATCCCTGCGAAACCCTACATTTTCGCAGGATGATGCACGACCGCATGTTGCAGGTCCTGTACGGGCCTTTCTGTATACAGAAAATATTCGACTACTGCCCTGGCCAGCACATTCTCTAAATCTCTCACCGATTGAAAACGTCTGGTCAATAATGCCCGAGCAACTGGCTCGTCACAATACGCCAGTCACTATTCCTGACGAACTGTGGTATCATGTTGAAGCTGCATGGGCAGCTGTACCTGTACACGCCATCCAACCTCTGTTTGACTCAATGCCCAGGCGTATCAAGGCCGCTATTACGGCCAGAGGTGGTTGTTCTGGGTACTGATTTCTCAGGATCTATGAACCAAAATTGCGTGAAAATGTAATCACATGTCAGCTCTAGTATAATATATTTTTCCACTGAATACCCGTTTATCATCTGCATTTCTTCTTGGTGTAGCAATTTTAATGGCCAGTAGTGTAAAAGGCGTCAAACATGCAGAAGTACTGCCTGACAGTAACATGCGAAGAAACTAAGACAGATTTATAGAATATTTAGAAACCATTAAATGAACGGAAGGCTTCATTGATGTAGAGTATATGACAATAGTATTCAAAAACCGAACATTGGGAGATTATAAGTGACTATTTAGCGATTTATGATTTAAATTATGCAGAAACTCCATACTACTACATGCTCACAGCTAAATGAGACAGATTAGCCCAGGAAAAAGAAACATTACACGAGAAAAATTCACTTTTTATGAATATCATTCTGAAAGTGTGAACAAATGTGTAAGAACCAAAGACGTGTAATTGTATTCAAAGAAGAAAAACTAGCTTACACTGCTATTCGTTATATTCACCTATCTAATTCCCAGTCATATAAAAGCAGCGCTCTGAAACAAAAATTTCATCAGTAAAGTAGATGGGGTGTAGCAGCTAAGCCTTTAGGGAAGCAGAAGATAGTTGAACAATAAGCGAAACCTCCAAACTTACCAGCCACCTGCCGGCCGTTGTGGCCGAGCGGTTCTAGGCGCTTGAGTCCGGAACAGCGCTGGTGCTACGGTCGCAGGTTCGATCCTGCCTCGGGCATGGATGTGTGTGATGTCGTTAGATTTAAGTAGTTCTATGTCTAGGGGACTGATTACCTCAGATGTTAAGTCCCATAGTGCTTAGAGCCTCTTTCCAGTGACTTACATATTTCTTTCAAACGCATTAAAAAAAAAAAAAAAAAAAAAAAAAAACTTCATGTCATCTTGCACGATCATGTGAGGAACAAATTTCAAATCTGAAATTTATGATAACGGTTACACCGAGATGAAAAAGGTCATGGGATAACAATATGCAAATATAAAGTTGGCGGTAGTATAGCGTACACAAGGCATAAAAATGTAGAGCGTTTCCAAACTGTCATCTGTACTCCGGTGATTCATGTGAAAAGATTTCCGACGTGAATATGGCCGCACGACGTGAGTTAAAAGACTTTTAACGGGGGTAGGTGGAGATACACGCATAGGACCATCCCTTTCGGAAACCGTTAGGGAGTTCAGTATTCCGAGATCCACAGCGTCAGTAGCCAACCGCAATCACTTAACGACCAAGAGCAGTTGCGTTTGCGTACAGTTGTCAGTGTCAAAACACAAGATACACTGCGTGAAATAACCGCAGAAATAAATGTGGGACGTACGACGAACTTATCCCTTAGGACAGCGCGGAAAAATTTGCGACCCATGCAAGCGCCTTTGCTAACCGATCAAGATAGCCTGCGGTGCCTCTCCTGGACTCTTGATCATATCGATTGGACCGTAGACGACTGCAAAACCGTGGCATGGCCAGTTGAGTCCGGATTTCGGTTCGTAAGACCTAATGATAGGCTTCGAGGGTGGCACATACCCTGCGAAGTCATGGATCCACGTTGTCAACAACGCACTGTGAAAGTTTGTGGTTGCTCCATACTTGTGTGGGCTGTGTTTACGTGGAATAACTGGGTCCTCTGGTTCAACTGAATCGACCATTGACTGGAAATGGTAATTTTCGGCTGCTTGGGGACCATTTGCAGCCATTCTTTGACTTCACGTCCCCAGGCAACGATGGACTTTTTGTGGATGACAATGCGCCATATCATCGAGCCACAAGTGTTCGCGACTGGTTTGAAGACCATTCTGGAGAATTCGAGCGAATGATCTGGTCACCCATATCGCCTGACATGAGTCCCATCAAATATTTATGAGACACAGTAGAGAGGTCATTTAGTACACAAAATCCGTCACCGGCCCCACTTCCGCAATTATAGATGGATTTAGAGGCAGTATCCTAATTATTTCAGCAATGTTCCAAGGACTTATGGAGATCATGCCACGTCAAGTTGCTGCACCACGCCGGCGAAAGGAGGTCTGACACGATTTTAGAAGATATCCCACGACTTTTGTCACATAAGTGTAGAAGAACGAGAATCAAAAACTGTTATATAACATTTGTAGACTTCAAAAAAGATACTACTCGATTAACAGGGAAACATTATTCATCATCTTGAAAGAGTTTTAGCTGACAAAAAATCAACGGGAATCGTAAAAGCCGCTCTAATAAATACGAAATGCAAAAACACATTTTAGGAAATATCGCCATGACTTTTGAGATCAGACTTTTGTAAAACAGTGAGATCAACTGTCCCCTCTGCTCTTCAACTGCGTTTTGGGAAAGGTAATCGCGGAAGGAAGGAAAAGAACAGAAGAAGGAATTTAAATAGTCTTAATCAGTAGAAAAGAAGATATCTGAGTACTGACTATTCGGATTTTGCAGGTGCTCTTGTCGCCTCAGTTGAATATACAGAAAATGCAAAATGTAGAGAAATCTCCTAAAAGCAACAGCTTCAAAAGTAGCTCTATGCACATCTTCATGGAAAGCAGAGTGCATGACCAATGCAAAGGAGGCACCGAAATGCATGGAAACTGATGCAAGAACAAAAAATGTTACAAGATTTTAATATCTAGGTGACATAACACAACCGAATAGTTTAGACGAAGGAGCTAACTTAAGAAGGACAAGAAAAATGTAAGCGTCTGTTCAATGAAAAACAAGAAAAGAAGAAATCTCTGAGGGGCGTTCAGTAAGTAATTCAACACATATTTTTCTGAAAGCAGGTTGGTTTTACTCATGATTCCAATACGTTGTATTTTTCTCCAACCTTTTGGCTACAAAACCCTATTTTTCAACGTAATCCCCAATCAATGCGACGGCTTTACGCCATCTTACAGAGACGACTTGTATGCCGGCATGGTACCACTCTGCTGCTCGACGTTGGAGCCAACGCCTTGATCCATCAGTAACCTCCCCATCATCCACGCATTGCTTCCCGCGGATTGCATCCTTCATTGGACCAAACAGATAAAGTCTGAAGGTGCGAGATACGGACTATAGCGTGGATAAAGAATAATACTCCAATAAAGTGCCAGACGTATTTGAGGCCTTTCGTTGTCAGGGAAAATGACAAGTTTCTTTGCGTTTATGTGACGACGAACACCTCGAAGTCGTTTCTTCAACATCCTGAGGGTAGCCCAATACACTTCATGTTCCATCATTACACCATGACGGAGGACACCAAACGGAATAACCCCTTCGTAGTCTTAGAAGACCGTCGCCATGCCTTTATCGGCTTTGAACTTCTTCTCTGGTGTGGCGTCATTGCGTGGACTGCCTTCTTGTTTCTGGTTCGAAGTGATGAACCCGTGTTTCATCGCCTGTAACCATCTCCGACAGATAATTGTCACTACGAGCCTCGTAAAGCGCAAGTAATTTCGGAAAGATGGTCCTTCGTTGCTCTTTATGCTCTTCTGTTAGGTTACAAGAAAACTAGTGCTTCAACTGGTGGATGACTGTGTCATCACCATCAACAGAGAGGTCTAGTTGTGCAGTGAGGTATTTGATTATAACCCATCGATCATCTCGAATGAGAGTCTCTGCTCGTTCCAGCACTGCAGGCGTCAGTGCTATGTGCGGTCTGACGGCCCACGGGAGATCGGGCGGGTTTGCACACCTTTTTGCGACAATGACAGACGTTTCATCCAGCGACCCACCGTGCTTTTCTTCACTACCACGTCTCCGCAGACATTCTAAAAACAACTATGATTATCTGCGATGCTCTGGTTTTTCGCCAAAAGAAACTCAGTAACAGCTCTCTCGTTGGAACGCAACTCCGTTAGAGACGCCATTTTGAAGGCTATGGATGACGCCGCCACTTATCGGAACTATAGGGGGTGCAGCAGGAATATGTCATTATGTACCACAACAAATTCAACACTTTTTTCGACCGAAAATGCCGGAGAAAAAGAGAGGGTTGCATTACTTATTGAACCCCCTCATACTGCCACAAATACAAAGCCCGGCACTTCAACACTGCCACTAAACGAGAATGCCTGAAAACTTGAGAATGCCTTCCCTTAAATACGGCCAAATTATTTAGGTGAAAGAGAAAAGTAGGAAATGAAAATAATCAAGAAAACCTTGGGGACAACACGTGGCAATAGGAAATGTTCGTTAAGTAATAATAAAGAGGTGTATGAAATTAGAAAGAAATTTTTAAGGCTTTCGTGGCCACTTGCTGACAAACTGCCTATTGGCTTCTGTCTCGGGTTCTTCGGCCGACGTACATCTAATGATTTTACTGACGTTTCGCCAGCACGAGTGGCTGGCATTGACAAAGCTTCACCCTCCATTGCCGGCGGTGAACTGCAGCCGAGCTAGCGGCCGCAGACTATTATGTAACTGGCGCACCAACGTCCGAGGGCTTCTCCGCGGTCATTTCCGGTGCGGTTCTCCTCTTGCTACCTGTGACGGTCGTTCGCTGCAGTACGGGAAGCCAGGATCCGTTTACTTTAAGGCTTTCCTCTTTCTTGTTGAAAGTGTTCGCGTGTTTTTGTATCTCTACAGTTTCTCTGAACAAGCACGTGTGATAGTGCTTCTCTACAACCAGACCTTCCGTGTCGGTGAATTTTATTACGTAGTCGGACTCACTCAGTGCGTGCTCTGCCACGGCCGATTTCTCCTCCTGCCCCAACCTGCAATGTCGCTTATGCTCTTTGATCCTGGTGTTAATTGATCGTCCAGTCATCCCGACATAAACTTTTCCGCATGTGCATGGTATACGGTATATTCCCGACATTGCATTTGGGTCCCTTTTCTCCTTCGCCGATCTAAGACACTCTTTGATCTTCCTTGTCGGTTTGAAAATCGTCTTTACGCCATGTTTGTACAATATACGTATGTATCGGAAGTTCACTGGGCTTTTTGCGGATGATGCTGTAGTACATCGAGAGGTTGTAACAATGGAAAATTGGACTGAAATGTAGGACGATCTGCAACGAATTGACGCATGGTGCAGGGAATGGCAATTGAATCTCAATGTAGACAAGAGTAATGTGCTGCGAATACATAAAAAGAAAGATCCTTTATCATTTAGCTACAATATAGCAGGTCAGCAACTGGAAACAGTTATTTCCATAAATTATCTGGCAGTGATTTAAAATGAAATGATCGCATAAAGTTGATCGTCGGTAAATCAGATACCAGACTGAGATTCATTGGAAGAATCCTAAGGAAATGCAATCCGAAAACAAAGGAAGTAGGTTACAGTACACTTGTTCGCCCACTGCTTGAATATTGCTCACCAGTGTGGGATCCGTACCAGATAGGATTGATAGAAGAGATAGAGAAGATCCAAGGGAGAGCAGCGCACTTCGTTACAGGATCATTTAATAATCGCGAAAGCGTTACGGAGATGATAGATAAACTCCAGTGGAAGACTCTACAGGAGAGACGCTCAGTAGCTCGGTACGGGCTTTTGTTGAAGTTTCGAGAACATACCTTCACCGAGGAGTCAAGCAGTATATTGCTCGCTCTAGGTATACCTCACGAAGAGACCATGAGGATAAAATCAGAGAGATTAGAGCCCACGCAGAGGCATACCGACATTCTTTCTTTCCACGAACAATACGAGACTGAAATAGAAGGGAGAACTGATAGAGGTACTCAGAGTACCCTCCGCCACACACCGTCGGGTGGCTTGCGGAGTATGGATGTAGATGTAGATGTAGATTCTGTCCGTCACTCTGGGAATGTATGGCAGAAAGGCCGTACCCGACATTTCTTTTTCTAATTCCTTACTTCGCCGAGTGTTTGGCTCTGTTACACTTCTAATATGATTTGTGGAATACCCATTGCTCCTCAGAACACTTTCCAGGTGTTGCATTTCTCGTCTGAAGTGCTGCGGCTCACATATTCGTCCTGCTCTCGTTACGAGCGTATTAATCATGCCTTTTTTCTGGCTCGGGTGATGGTTGATAGTTTGTGCAGGTATCGGTCCGTGTGTGTCGGTTTTCGATACACGCTGTGTCCCAGGTTTTCGCCGTCCCTTGTAACCAGCACATCCAGAAATGGCAGTTTCTTGTTCTTTTTTACTTCCATGGTAAATGTTATGTTGGTATGGAGGCTGTTCAAGTTTCTTAGGAAGTAACCGAGCTGTTCTTCACCATGGCTCCACACCACCAAAGTATCATCGACGGACCTGTACCACACCTTAGGTTTGCAAGTCGCCAAGTCCAGTGCCTGTGCTTCGAATTGTTCCATGAAGAAGTTGGCCACCACTGGACTAAGAGGACTACCCATGGCGACACCTTCCAGCTGTTCGTAGAAATCGCCATTCCACGTGAAATAGCTCGTGGTGAGACATGCATGGAAGAGCTTTGTGATGTCTTGCGGGAAAATGGAACCGATGTGCTCCAGAGCGTCACCGGGTGGCACTTTCGTAAACAACTAAACAACATCAGAGCTGACCAGGATGCCGTTTGGTGCAAGTCTCAGTTTCAGAGACCAGGATCAAAGAGCACAAGCGACATTGCAGGTTGGGGCAGGTGGAGAAATCAGCCGTGGGAGAGCACGCACTGAGTGAGTCCGACCACGTAATAAAATTCACCGACACGGAAGTTCTGGTTGTAGAGAAGCACTATCACACGCCCTTGTTCAGAGAAGCTGTAGAAATACACAAACACGCGAACAGTTTCAACAAGAAAGAGGAAAGCCTTAAGGTAAACGGATCCTGGCTTCCCGTACTGCAGCGAACGACCGTAGCAGGTAGCAAGAGGAGAACCGCACCGGAAATGACCGCGGAGAAGCTCTTGGACGTTGGCGCGCCAGGTACATATAGTCTGCGGCCGCGAGCTCGGCTCCATAGTCCAGTGAAACTGTCAGAAAAAAAGCCTGCACCTTGCAAAAGGTGGCGAAGAAAATTTTATTTTTTTAACTCGTTCATATTGCTGGAAAGTTAGAAAACCAAGTTTTGCCAACAAAATTTCTCTTGGGAAAACTTTCTGCAGTCAAAAAGCTTCGAAAATTTCGGACTTTTTTCAGTTTTTGCAAAATATTTCAGTTTCATTTGCTCCTATCGCTTTGATGCCAATTTTCTTTTTTAAAGAGCACAAAATTCCCTACAAATTTGATTCTTACAATTTTTTTCTACTCCCAGTATCTAAGGCGTTACAGCTCGTCAAAAAATACCAATTTCTCAAATTTCGAGCAAAGAATAGTTGGTGACAATTTCCACGATGTAAAGTTCCGTAGAAAAGATAAAGTTGTGACTCTCCTTTCTGCGTTCAATTCTGTAAAAGCTGGGAGCACTAAAATTACTCCTGTTGATCCTATAACTCTTTTCCAAAGGATTTGTTTAATGAAACAAAGTGAAGAAGAGTTAAAAGCCTTTCTGAAATATGAACTTGCTCCTTACCCAATGTCCCTATTCTCAGAAAAAGGCATGCGAAAAGGAACAAAATCTTCATTCTACAATGCCTTCGTTCCAGTGGAAGATGTGAAGGCAGGTGGACCGAGTAAATTTTTTGTCATTGATGGAGGGTACCTTATCCACAAAGTGACTTGGACTCGAAACGTTTGCTTCAAGTCAATAGCCCAAAGCTATGTTTCCTACCTGCAACGTCATTTTGGATCTCAATTTGCTATTGTACTTGATGAGTATCCATGTGAGGGAGACAAATGTAGCACAAAGAGTGCTGAGAGGATTCATAGGTCCAAACAACATTCTTCGGTTGACGTTGTGGTAGAATCAAAGATGGTGAACCAAGTCCCTCAGGACAAGTTCTTGTACAACGAACGAAACAACATGCATCTGATCACACTTCTTAAAATGGAATTTCTAGAGTGTAGCATTGAAGTGCACCAGGCACAAGAAGATGCTGACTTTATAATTGTAACATCTGCCATTTCAAGAAACAAAGATTTTGGAATTGTTGTCATTGTAGGAGAAGATTTTGACCTGCTTGTGCTCATGACCTGTTTGGGGAAAGGCATTGAAAACTTATTTTTCTTAAAGCCAGGAAGAGGAAATGCAGAAGACAGGTGGTTTTCCACTGCATCTTACAAGTTTGACGGTGAATATATTCTGTTCACTCACGCCTTTAGCAGATGTGATACAACATCTGCTTTTTTTAGTCAAAGAAAAATTAAGTGCTGCAATATTCTTGCGAAAAATGAACACCTAACCTCAGCGCTTTCCACGTTCAATAAACCACATGCTACCCGTGAAGAAATAATAACTGCAGGAGAACAGGTTACTATCGCATTGTATAAAAGAAGTGTCAGCAGTTCCCACACACTAGACCATTTGCGGTGCCAGCTATTCGCCAAGTCTGCCACAAAAATCAAACTGAATCTTGCACGGTTGCCACCTACACAAGATGCTGCACAACATCATTCGTTGCGGGCTTACCAACAAGTCGAAAGTTGGATGGGAAACTGGGAACCTCCTGAGATATGGGCCTGGAATTACAGTGACCACGGTCCTGTACCCGTTATAATGAGCCAAGATCCAGCACCTGAAGAACTTCTTCACATTGTTTCATGCTCATGCAAGCTGAACTGTGGCGGAGCGTGCTCCTGCAGAAACGTGGGTTTGAAATGTTCTTGAATTAGAAAGAAATGTATTGGGGTCCACTGTGAAAACGTGCCAAAATTTTTATATGAAGACAGTGAAGAAGATGTTATGGAGGATGTTGAGGAAACCGCTGACGAAACCAACAAACTTGCTGAGGCTGACTCGCTGTTTAAAGAAGAGGTCAATCTGGGATCAACTCTATGTACAGAACCTGAATCCGTAACTTGTAACAACAACAACGTTATACTATTGTACAGATAACAATTTTTTGCTTCTGTTTTTCGATAAATTAGTATAATCGATGTTCTGATTTCATTTCTTTTTTGTTTCATGCCATTATGTTAAAGGAACTGTAAACAATTTTCGATGTGAATATTAATGTTTATGTCAAATTACAAGCAATATTATAACAAAATGGAAATGTAAGAAATGTTGAAACTGTTGTAAGATGTCAAAGTTGTTATTGTGCGTCTGGTCCATACGTAGGCAATGTATTAGGATATGTGGAGTGCAAAACCTTTGGTGAATACCCTGTCTATAGGGGAGCAGTAAAAGGTGGATGGCAGGCGAGCGCGGGAAAATGCACACGGGCGCTGCACGGCATAACGGGCTCAGCAGTAGTAGTCGGAGTTGGGCATCGGTCTTAGAAACACGCTCTGGATCGAGGAGGCTCTCCTGGAAGACGCAGTTTCATTGAGCCTCGAATGTGCCGTTTCCAACGACTATACAGCATGGCAAAATTCCATAGGCACTAAATGGAAAAATATTGCGACGCTATGAAGAAGTAAAGTGCCGATACATCAAGAGCCATAGCTGTGATTGTATGTGTGCTCTGCGCCTCGCCATCTCGCCGTCCGCCAACCGCCGCATCGATACGAACAGGTTGAAACTTTTAGTACTGTATTCGTGTGGACCAGTGTTACTTTTGTTCTTTACTGTTCAATAACAACTTAACTTTTACCAGAACTGTCCTATCATTTAATTATCCTCATCACTAACCTAGACAGGTTCCTTTCCACATGTTGCGCAATCCGAGTGTCCCGAAATGAAGATTTAAAGTTTATGTTAATAATAATTACCTGCAGACCTATCTATGTTAGAATGATGTTTAAAGAACTTTGTTGTTAATGAATATATAGGTAAATAATATAGGTCTGACAAAGTTGGAAGATAATGTAGAAATTGGTTTACTAATGAAGGCTAATTAATTTGAGACAAAAATAATGGTAGTTAAATGAGCAAGAAATAAGACAAAAAGAGTAGTAACTCATATATTGGAAATCTTCAGTGCTTAACGATTTCGATAATCAAAATTTCAGTACAGTGATCATAACAGTTTCAGGGTCCCCCCCCCCCCCCTTTTCTTTTCTATTCATTTAAATTCTGAAGTGTACTGAACTGATTTGACCAGCAAAGTTAAAGTCAATGTAAAACAAAAATTTATTAGTGTTTTACCTTTTTCAAACTTGACATTGTATGTGTGTTTCGAAAGTGCTATTTCTAGGGTAACCTATGCCCGATTTTAATCAGATCAATACACTGTACGAAGTTTGTAGTAAACATTATAGTGTATTGTTGTGTATTTATGGCTTGTTCATATTAGTACAGAAAGTGAAATTATTAGTTCAGTAGATTTTCTGGTTCTAAAATTTACCATATTATGCAGTGTTATTACGTGTTGTTTTGCGTATTCGTACTTCAACTTGTACAGGGAAGAAACTCAATTAATGCCTAATTAGGCTGGCGACCGTTTTATTAACAAATTGGTAGCATCTGCTGTGTTGTTTCTTGTCCGTCCTAACGTGTAGTTGCCCTTCAGACTTGCTTGACGTATCATTGTTGTTACTGAGTGGGTGAAAGTCTGATTTTGCCTCCATTCTGGTACACGCGCTCAACATATATACCAAAATCCTTTCTTATAAGGTGAAGCCAGTCAAATTACCATAGTACAGGCTTTAAAGAGTATCGTGCGCCCGAGCGTAGGGGTACAAACTCAAGGTATTTCTGGTGACACTGAGGAACCTGGCCCATCAAAACGTTGGAAGAGATGCTCATATCTGACTCAAGAGCGCTTAAGTGCCATATTACATGTATTACACACCCAGAACTGTCAACATTTTTTAGAAACTGACATTGCATTTTAATTGTAATAAAGCTACTTATTTTTAATGTCAACTGTGTGGCTTTTATACACAAGAATAATTACCTACCTAATTAGGTTGCCTATTGCAGCTAATAATAGTTCAGTTTCCTGAGACAATTTATTTTGTGTGTGCGTGTGTGTATGTGTGTGTGTGTGTGTGTGTGTGTGTGTTTATGTCTCTTAATGATGCATTTTTATATTTATAGTTTTACAAATACCAGGGCTGAAGTGGCCCATAGTGAACTTCAGGTAGTGATGTAAGAATCACAATAGTTGGGTGCCCAGCAATCATGTTGCATACAGAGATATTGAATACCTGAAAGTGAGGTGGTAAATTCCAACTTATAACATGATGTATAATGTATTTATACTACACAAACAGAAACTGAAAAAATAGTGTTCAAAAATAAGGTATCTTGCCAATATGCTCAAAATTTGAAAAAATTGGTAGTTTTTGAGGCGCTGTAGCGCTTTAGATATTGGGGGTAGAAAAAATGGCAAGAATCAAATTTGTAAAGAATTTTGTGCTCTTTAAAAAAGAAAATAGACGTTAAAGCAATAGGAGCAAACTGAGATATTTTGAAAAAACTGAAAAAAGTCCGAAATTTTCGATGTTTTTTGACTGCAGAAAGTTTTCCCAAGCAAAATTTTGTTGGAAAAACTCGGTTTTCTAATCTTTCCAACCATATGAACGAGTTGAAAAAATAAACTCTTCTACCCCACCTTTTGCAAGATATATTTACTATTTGACTGGACTACCAGTTCACCAACGACAATGGAGGGTGAAGCTTTAACAATGCCAGCCACTCGTGCTGGCGAAACGTCAGTAAAATCATTAGATGAACGTCGGCCGGAGAACCCAAGACAGAAGCCAATAGGCAGTTTGTCAACTTAGAACGAATATGAGATACAATGAGGAAGAGATGGGTTGTATTCTATGGACACCAAAAATGCTGGATATAAAAAATAATAAAAATTTAACTTTTTGATAGAAGTCAAAAAACAGCACTGACGTGGATAGAATAAGTTAAAGCAGACTTGAAAGAAATCGAGGTAACAATGGAAGAAACATCAAAACACCGAAGTTTAAAAGATTTCAAGGACTTCGACAGAAAACAGAGATAAATACAGGCCCAGTACGAATAGAACAAGTAAGAGAAAAACATAGGGAAAGAATGAAGAACTGCTGGAAGGAAAGACAGGTGAAAACGAAGAAGACACAAGTTAATTCATGTGATCTTGAGTAGGCCAACTCAACTAAAATAGAGCTCAGAGTAGAAGGTAAGATATTTCTTATAAATGCTTTTTCGATGAATTTCTCTCAAAGAGAATAGGTGACGCAGTTAACAAAATGAACTGAACAGTTCAGTATATAAATGACATAATACATGAATCTAAATAGAATTCAAATACTGTAGGACAGGAAAATGCGCTAGAAGAGGAAGAGTAACAGGTTATTCCAGGAGGCGTTATGAATAACCCTTGTTGAACATTTTAGTCTTCCAGCTGTCGTAAGAAATTTGCCAGCCACCTGAATCATATTTTTGCTAAGTTCAGCAGAATACACGGAACAGGATGTGATACCAAACTCGCCATTGGATCACAAAGTATTTTCGCTACACCAGAATTAGGTTAATTACAAATTAACAAGGTCTTCAAGCTAACAATGACATTAATTGATTTTGACGATAATTTGATTACTGATTTTCTGGTATTGCGAGGGCAGTATTGATCCCCCCATATAGACGTATTGCCCATAATTTTTGCTGGTCGTAATTACAACAAATTCAGAACCTAGTAACTTTCACCAAGATGGATTTTTCCGTTTTAAGAAAACTTTTTGTGTTGTATGAAGAGTCCTTTTCGTATGAATACACAAGAGAGGTGCCACAGAAGCGGTTCAGGCGTTACACAAAATCATTGCCTAACAACCTGCCCAGAAATGTGCTAATGAGCACAGTTAGGCTGGATACGAAAAGCAGAGCTCCCCGTGCAGTCTGTGGTTTCCTCTGAAATACGAGGTGTTATATAACCCTTGCAACAAGGCCTCTGCCATTCCGTCAAGACACACCTCGTGGCTGGCACAACAGCCTCCAGACCACACCGTCCTACCACTTAGAATCCATGTTTAGACAGTGTAACTGAGTGCTACAGGTATCACAAAGGTCGAAAGCAGATTTATGGTTAGTCTGAGAAGCAGTCACTGATTTTGCTTCTCGTTTATGAGATCATATGGAATTACAATGGCAACTCGTAGCTGAGGAATTTACCGGAAGGTTCCATAGATTTATGTCCTCTTTTTCGGGAATTTGTTTAAAATTAATCAGCGTGTTGAATGATAGAGGACAGGGCACCGTTTT
Organism: Schistocerca serialis cubense; assembly: GCF_023864345.2. Taxonomy (NCBI): domain Eukaryota; kingdom Metazoa; phylum Arthropoda; class Insecta; order Orthoptera; family Acrididae; genus Schistocerca; species Schistocerca serialis. The sequence continues at coordinate 153,880,487 of NC_064640.1, forward strand.
CCTGATGCGTGTGTGCGCAATTTAATGTAGGGAGTGTTTATGTGCAGGTAAGCTTACTTGGACCATTGGAAATTAGTCGTACGTTTACATTACGAAGTAACCTGTCGAGGTTGAACGACAGTAGATGGTAGTAATGGGTACAAAACGAGGACAGTGCTATGACAACTGTACAACATATACTTCTATGTGGGCTCCCTAACCGTAGGTATTATTATGAATAATATTACTGTTAAGTTTTAATGTGTTACGAAGGTTAAAATAATATTTAATGAAAGAAATGTTTGCTCATTATAAACTACTGACACTGATTGATGGCAAAAGATCCTATGAATTAGAAATTACATTAAAAACATAGATCAAATATCTAGTATTACGGAAAGATTTACTTAATAGTAGTTCAGATCTTATTATTCTATTATTGTTATTTAAATATATGCACAGACTGTTCTGTCTCAAATAATCATTTATTTCTATGAGACTTTCTTCAGTTATGATTTTATTCGACCACCGAAGCTTCCATGCTGCCGCTGAGGTAATCCATCACATTCTGCTACCATGTTCCATCATCAGCATCTTTCGTTGGCCCTCTTTTCATTGCCACGTTTCTTCATTTCAGTCCTCTCATAATTTACGTATGTAGTTTTACCTGAATGGCGGAGCTTTGTCTACAATTCCAGTAATATTTATCTGGTATAGAGGTCGTTTGACTCCTACGTCGATGCCTTTTTACACTATTAGATCTGTGAGCTTCTTTGTTAATGCGTTCGAGGGTCTGTATGAAAATATGCGTACTAAATTGAATCCGTGGTCCACTTTTCTTTAAACAAAGCTTTGGTTCCACTTTTTTCCTTAATCCGTCCACTGAAATTGTGACAAGCTGGAATCAGGCCGTAGTAGTGGACGAGGTAGATGCTTTAAGCACGGTCAGGGCAGTGGCTGCTCACTTCCAACCCACACCTGGGGACGAGGTTTCACCTTTTCCCAACGGGATATAACTCAAAGTACGCTAAAAAGTGAGTAAGAAAACAGTAGTAATAGCGCTATTAATAATAACACAATAATGGACCCACAGTATTATATTTTGAAAATAATACCACAAATTAGAATGTACGCGAGTTAGTACGCTCCAATGAAACCACAGTATATTCGGCAACAGCATTCGCGAGGCCCCTCGCTTTATCGTTATGCTGAACTTCGCTGCTTTACCGTCTGTCAGCTCGGCATCAAATTCAGGGAGACAAAGTAATACCAAATTATGGTCTGTAGAGGTGAAGTAGGAAAAATTATTCCAACTTTGTCATACTGCTTTATATAATGTGGAATAACATATTTGTTATTGCTGTGGTTGTGGTCTTCAGTTCGAAGACTGGTTTGATGGAGCTCTACATGCTTCTCTATCCTGTGCGAGCCTCTTAATCTCCGAATAGCTACTGCAATCTACATCCTTCTGAATCACCTAGCTGTATTCATCTCTTGGTCTCTCTCTACGGTTTTTATCCCTCACACTTCCGCCGTATACTAAATTGGTGATCTCTTGATGTCTCAGAACGTGTCCTATCAACCGATCCCTTCGTTTGGTCAAGTTTTGCCACAAACGTCTTGTCTCCCAAATTGTATTTAGTGCCTCCTCATTAGCTACGTGATCGACCCACCTAATCTTCAATATTCTTCCGTAGCACATTACGAAAGCTTCTACTCCCTTTTTGTCCAAACAGTTTATCGTCCATGTTTAACTTCCGTACATGGCTACACTCCAGATAAAATACTATCAGAAAAGACTTCCTAACACTTAAATCTATATTTGATATGAACGAATTTCTCTTTTTCAGAAATGCTTTCCTTGCAATCGTCAATCTACATTTTATATATTTCCTACATCGGCCATTATCAGTAATTTTTATGCCCAAACAACAAACCTCATCTACCGTTTTAAGTGTCTCGTTTCCTAATTTGATTCCCTTCACCTGATTTAATTCATTTACATTCCAGCTTTTATTGATGTTCATCTTATATCTTCCTTTGAAGACACTGTCCATTCTGTTTAACAGCTCTTCATTGTTTTTTGCTGCCTCTTACAAAATAACAAAGTCATCGACAAACCTTAATGATTTTATTTCTTTTCCCTGAAATTCAGTTCCTACTCAGAAATTTTCTTTGGTTTCCTGCTTGTTCAGTGTACAGATTAAATAACATGGGGGATAGGCTACAACGTTGTCTCACTCCCTTCTCATCCAATGCTCCCCTTTCATTCCCCTCGAGTCTTATAGCTGCCATCTGGTTTTTTGTACTAGTTGTAAATAGCCTGTCGGTCCCTGTATTTAATCCCTGCCACCTTGAGAAACGGAAAGAGAGTATTCCAGTCAACATTAACAAAAGCTTTCTCCAAGTATAAAAATGCCATAAATGTAGGTTTCTCTTTCCTTAACATATCTTCTAAGATAAGCCGTAGAGTCAGTATTGCCTCGCGTGTTCCTACATTTTTCGGGAATCCAAGCCGGTCTTCCCCGAGTTCGGCTTCTATCACTTTTTCCCTTCTTCTGTAAGAAATTCGTGTAAGTATTTTACAACCATGACTTACTAAACTGATAACTCAGTTATTTTCACACCTGTCAGCTACTGCTTTCTTTGGAATAGGAATTACTACATTCTTCTTGAAGTCTGATAGTATTTCGCCTGACTCATATGTTTTGGCGGAATATCGTCTGCCCCCGGGATTTTGTTTCCACTTAGTTCTTTCAGAGACCTGTCAATTTCTTCTGGCAGTATCACACCACTCCCTCTCATCTTATACTATTCCTCTTCCCTTTCCTTACTACTGTCTACAAGTTTAAACACCCTCTATATACTCCTTCCACCTTTTAGCTTTCCCTTCTTTGGTTAGTACTGGTTTCCCATCTGAGCCCTTGATGTTCCCTTGATGTTCATACAGCTACTTCTCTTTTCCACAAACGCTTCATTAATCTTCCTGTAGGCTGTGTCTATCTTTCCCCTAGTGGAATATGCTTCTAAATCCTTACATTTGTCTTCTAGCCATTCCTGCTTGGCCATTACTCCCGATTAAATTATCACTTACGTCTGCATGTTGTGTTCAACAAACTAACGGAGAAACATCATTCCCGCCCTTTTTACTGCTCATGAAAACCACACATTGCATGTTGTACCACCATACAGCGAGACCTTCAGAGGTGGTGGCCCAGACTGCTGTACACACCCGTACCTCTAATACCCAGTAGCACGTCCTCTTGCATTGATGCATACCTCCTCAACGGCGATTCGGCATAACCCCTCAGAGTGGTTGGTGGGTCACGTCGTTCATAAACAGCCCTTTTTATTCTATCCCAGGCGTGGTCGATAGGGTTCACGTCTGCAGAAAGTGCTGGCCACTCTAGTCGAGCGATGTCGTTATCCTAAAGTAATTCATTTACAAGATGTGCACGATGGGGGCGCGAACTGTTGTCCAGTAAGACGAATTCCTCGCCAATATGCTGCCTATATGGTTGCACTATCGGTCGGAGGATGGCATTCACGTATCGTACAGCCGTTACGGCGCCTTCCATGACCATCGGTGTCGTACGTTGGCCCTATATAATACCACCCCGAAACATCGGGGAACCTCCACCTTGCGGCACTCGCTGGACAGTGTGTCAGAGCTTATCGCCCCCCTCCCTGGAATTTAATGGCATGAGGTGACTTTTGTACTCAGATGTGGTGCCAATGCCCTCCGGCAACGCATCAAAACCTCGTTGCTTCCATGGCACGTCGCGTCGCCGCTATTATCTTTGTGGACATACCAGCTATTAGGTGGGTGGTCATACTATTCTGGCTCATCATCGTACGTTTCTGTTAACTATGATTTGGGACTAAAGCTTAGTTACGAATTATACCTAAGTGCACCGACTGCAACTCGAACATCATAAATAAAGAGCAGGGAAAATTATTTGGATGACTCTTCTCTTCAGTAGCTGTTGCTAGTATTTTTGTTTTTCTGCGATAAGCAAACTGCGAACTAAAAACTCATTCACTAGAAGCGGCTCGCTTTTGTAGCATGGCCAGATGCTATTAGCATAATGAATAAATAACATTCACTTTAATACAGGGTGATTCAAAAAGAATACCACAACTTTAAAAATGTGTATTTAATGAAAGAAACATAATATAACCTTCTGTTATACATCATTACAAAGAGTATTTAAAAAGGTTTTTTTTCACTCAAAAACAAATTCAGAGATGTTCAATATGGCCCCCTCCAGACACACGAGCAATATCAACCCGATACTCCAACTCGTTCCACACTCTCTGTAGCATATCAGGCGTAACAGTTTGGATAGCTGCTGTTATTTCTCGTTTCAAATCATCAATGGTGGCTGGGAGAGGTGGCCGAAACACCATATCCTTAACATACCCCCATAAGAAAAAATCGCAGGGGGTAAGATCAGGGCTTCTTGGAGGCCAGTGATGAAGTGCTCTGTCACGGGCTGCCTGGCGGCCGATCCATCGCCTCGGGTAGTTGACGTTCAGGTAGTTACGGACAGATAAGTGCCAATGTGGTGGCGCTCCATCCTGCTGAAATATGAATTGTTGTGCTTCTTGTTCGAGCTGAGGGAACAGCCAATTCTCTAACATCTCCAGATACTGTAGTCCAGTTACAGTAGCACCTTCGAAGAAAAAGGGACCAAAAACTTTATTGGCTGAAATGGCGAACAAATGTACAACTAAATGAAACTTTATAGCTCCCTTAATTCGCCGACAGATGGTGCTTAGCTCTTCCTTTTGTCGTTGCAGAGTTTTAAATTCCTAAAGCTGTGGTATTCTTTTTGAATCACCCCGTATTATATACTTCAAAACAGTTTTCTTTGTGTATGCTAGCCTTGGCAACATCTCTAATGCATAATAACGCAAATGAAAAGACAACATAACACTGTTTGTGGATGTTGGTGCTTTGTAATTAAATTTAGTAAGATGCAGATAGCACATAGTTTCATATTACAAAATTAAACCGTACAAGAAAATCTTTTACAATGTTCGAAAAACAGAACTGAAAAGCAGTGAAGATATTTAAATAAGTGCACCATTGATGTGGAGGTTTGATTGCAGCTTCTGGTAATATGAAAGGGGGAGCTCTAGTGACGAGAATGTGAAACAAGGAACAAAAAGGGCTCACAATAATGAGTGCAATATATCAGTCTGAAGCGAAACTGTCATCTAGTCTATAAAACCCAAAGAAACGAAAATTATCGTGTAGTGGTACCGATTACAATATAACCACTGGCAATGCTTCACCAATAAAAGTGAAAAGCGCATGAAGATTGAGCAATTTAATTTGACACAACTAAATACAGAAAGGAACCAAAGGAACAAGTTGAGATTACCATACGTGAGCGTGGAATGGCATTTCTTTTCAGTATCTCGCAATTGGCAAATATTGCTCGTAATATATTTCCCTTTAGTTTCACACTAACGAATCCTATAGGCTTTCACAACTTTCATATGAGGATGATCGAGGTGTAATTGTTAGAACAGACCGTTATTTTAAATATTACGTGCGATTTTCACTGTACCTGGCTCAGTGGACAGCGCTAGTTGTAATTTAATTTTATCTTGTACTCCATCGGAAAGGCATAATAACACGTTCAAAATGGATCCTGCTCGCATCAGCTTGTCTCCTAATAGAACTGCTTATCGGCTATTGCTTAGCTAAAAAGATCAGGGTCCAATAGAGAGGGTAAAGCCAGAAAGATAAATAGGCAATGAGATTAGACATCTCACTCTTTACTTTACCGTGTAATAACTTGAGAAAATTATGCGCTGGTAAAGCAACAAATTTACATGAACTGAGGCTGGTGAAATAAATTAAATGTTTCGAGATGATACTTTAATCATTCATTACGTAACTATTTCAGTTTTGAAATCGCCACTACACAGCTGACAGTTGCCAAATATGTGTAATTTAAGATTTCTTAGAGTTGTCGAATACGTGTAATTGAAGATCCCTTCGAGTCATGTTAAGCACTTTGGTAACTCGAGGCATTTTCCACCTCCCGATACTGTCATCATCCCAGTCTCAGTGTCATGCAATCCCTAACTACCACCCTACCATTTCATCGAAAACCCCAGCAACGGTTTACTTTCAGGAAGTGACTTAAAAAGAGAGAATAAAAAAGTCCACAAATCACAGAAATTGAAACATGTCAGTTTCAATGGTATAATCTTACTTTAACATGCCTAATACCATCACAGCACTCCTGAAGGACGCAGAACGTTGTAATTACTTTCAATACCTTACGTGTTTCCGAAGATAGACATTTCGGATCCATTTCCTACGTTTCTTGTTTGTATATACTGAACGATCGCCATGTTACATCGGCGATTTCCTTGAACTACGTCGTAGAAGGCGAGCCCGTGATAGGACACTATCTGGCAATGTTGGATTTTCGCTTGGTGAAATAACTGTGAAAATAAAGCGACAATTATTTTGTCTTCGGTGCCAACATTCAACATTTTCCGAAAAAATTACGAAGTTCTGACGCTACTTCATCGGTTGGCGAGTCGGTAGCGTAATGTCTACGAGATTCTAAGTACTCTGTGTTCAACTCCAACCGGCCTTTTCTTTCACCGTCGTCGGATTAGACAGTACCATCACCTGTCTTGTAACCTTACTTAACTCCTAATAGGAACTGAAAGTGAAAGATATATTATTTTCAGTATATCACTTTTTATTTCGATTCTTACTTTTATACTTGTCGAGAACCAGTGTATTTCCCATGGTGATAAGCTCCAAGCGTACTAAATCGAAGCACCATCAGTAACGAAGCAAGACCCGTATGCAAAAGTCAAATTATGTGATGCGAAGATGATTAGGAAAAGGAGCTTCGTTAACGTTGCTAAATACCTCGCATTGTACGTCTAGTCATGCTGACGGTATCATGACAGGTTATTACCGAGCTGAAGACCTGGCCAGGGTGCAAGCACTGCCGGTGTGCGGCCGGCAGCCAGGGAGGTGACGTCCGAGGGGACTTCTATGACTAGGTTACACACTTATATGGAAGGCAAAGTAACTACACTCATCTTCAGAAAAAAAAACAGAACACTTTGATCGACTTGAGTAGGATGTTCATATTCACAGGACATGTACCTTAGTATGTATTGCAAAAGTGATTAGCATTTCAGTAACCTCGGTTCAGCATATATCTTGTTGCTTAGCACAGGGTCCGCCAGTCTGTAACCGTGCGACCGCCATGGGGTCCGATAACTTGTTTCACGCGTGATGGCATCGACGCGTATAATGCGCAAAAGGCGCCTTTTTGTGTAGCCATTCGTGCTGCATACACCTGCGATCGTGCATTGTCTTGCCGAAAAATGGTGTCTGGGATGTTGTGCAGGAAGGGTACGGCTACGGGTCGCAGGAAGTCATTCACGTAGGTCACACTTGTCACAGTGTCCTGGATACGCACCAACTGTGGGTTGTGGTTGTACCCAAAAGCAATCCACACCATAAGGACTTCAGTTGGCGCTGTATGTCTTGTGCGAATGCAGTCACTGAGATGCCACTCCCCCTGTCTGCGGCGAACCTAAATTCTGCCATAATTTTCAAACAAAGGAAGGCTGGATTCGCTCGAAAACACTATCTAATGCTATTCCTGATATCAATGACGTCGTTTCATACACCATTGCAGTCTAGCAATTTTTCGCACATTCACCAAAGGTAATCGGAGAAGTGGACGACGCACACGAAGGACCGTCACCCCTGATAGTATAAGATCTTCTATGGGGGTGAGGGTGGTATGAATTATGCGACCTGACGTATCTCGTGATCTTCTAGCCTTCCGTGAACCAGTCTCCACACTCTCGTTGCGCTGCCCAAAACACTTAGTCCCACACGAGCAGTAATGTCCCGGATTGATGCCACACATTTTCTCATGCCAATAATTCAGTAATTTGACGGTACGGTTCGCACATACGTCTGCGAGGCATCTTTCATGTCTGCTCAAGTCACAGTGATCCATTACCTTTGATTTATAGGGACAAAGAGAGCTGCGGATGGACTTGGTCGGAGGTGTTGCGTCGCGATATCGATGTTGACCTTGAGCCCGCGGGTGGACATGGTTCAAATGCTAATCATTTCTGCAGCGCATATTAATGTACATGTCCTGTGAATATGAACGTCCTATCTCTAGTAATTAGAAGTGTTCTGTTTTTGTCTGAACTTGAGTGGATTACTGAATGCAACATTACCCTTCAAAGCGACACAGATACCTGATACTGTTTTTCAACATAGTTCTCAGTGCTCTGAAAATAACTGTTGAAATGTTCTACCAATTGTTCAGTTCTTCGACGAAAGCAATCAGCTTTGTCAAGGAGCCATTCGAAAATCATCTCTGTGGGTGTCCTCATCGCTGAAAAACCTTTTTACCCCAAACGTACTTCCTCAGCTGGCTAGACATTGCCATCCGTCATCGATGTCGATTGCCTTCTTCCCTGATCAATGTGACCTATGTCTGTGAAGCCTCGCTCAAATATCCAAATTTCACTAATGCTGGACGCAACATCGCAACTGGTCGATATACTGGCAGAATATCACGGTGAATCTGAGTGAAATTTAGACATTTTGCCCACAAGAAACGTACTTTCCAACGAACGTCAACTCTGGAGTACGTCCCCAGTTACCTCTCCACTTCACTCCCTCACTGTGACGCCCCTGCTGTCCGTACTCCAACAGAACCGTGAAGCCCGGAGCATATACGCTGATAAGCCAACACTCTCGTTACGCTATGTTCTTAATGTGGGACGTTATGTGTAACTCACTTTCTGGAATCCCTATGTAGTAACAATGTACACTCTACTCTTCTTACGTCTGAAGCACTGTAACACGCTACACGTTTGGTCACGCCGCTGATCGAGTGGCCCATCCAAGGAGAGAAAGAGGAGTTACAATATATTTCGTCTTTGCCGCTCGAGTCGCTTCCTTGACAGTGTCCGTGTAACTAACTTCCACCGTTGTACCGCTATCTTCCGCAGCTGTATCTGTCGATTCGCCATCTGTAGTTTCAGTCATTAAAGACAGTGCCAACTTATTCTTCGCAACTAAACCGGCTGTTTAGCTTCTTTGTCCGTCATAGTATGTCAGCCTCGAGTCATCACTTACTTTTTCGACCTGACTTACTGGTTATCTACAGTCTTCTGACGTAAGTGAAAGCTTATGTGACAGTAGCACTTTCTGACTCCCCTAGTAGTTTAGTAGTTAGCGTTTTATGGCTGCTGATGCCGAGGTCCCGGCTGCGATGTCCTGTGACTGCTTCAGAATTTTCTCTGGTGAAAATGTCTTCGAACAGATTCATTCATCTTCACGAGGTCAAATGACAAGCTGTTTGAATACATCTACATCTACATATACGATATGTTCTTGAAGTTGCCTTGCGGTGTGTTGTGTATGGTACCTCTGGTACCGCTATTATTTGTCCCATCTCTGCGGTGAGAGAAGAAACACTGTTTGTAAACTTCCTTATGAGCTCTAAGTTCTCTAATTGTCTCGTAGTGGTCAGTTAGCGAGACATATGTGGCAGGCAGTAATATGTTGCTTCACGCTCCTTGGAATATACGCTCATCGATTTTCAACACAAACCCTCTCCTTGAAAGAAAACGCCTCTCTTTTGGTGACTGCAATTGCGATTTTTTGAACATTGCTGATCTCCGCAACTCTGTCCTGCCGACGAAACGACCCTGTAACGAAACGTTCCACTGTTCGTTGGATCTTCTGTATCTCTTTTGTTAATCAACCGATCACCGTCCTATTCGGATAATTCCGTCGTGTTTTTGTGTTTTTATACTGGTTATTATATTATGGATTTCTTTTTTTAATAGTTCTATAGTTAGTCCAATTTTGACACTGCTGTTTTTATTGCTGTCTTCCTTTGCCTAAACACTTTCTGCTTCTATAATTAGATTTTCTATGTAATCTTGATCTACTACAAAATTTACATTGTATTTTAATCATTTCTCCAACATCTGTCTCTCTTTACTGTTTAATCTGCAACACTCAGAAAACTTAGGACAAAACTTCAAAATGAAAATGTTATCCTTTCAAAAGCAGACAAGGGGAACACAGCGGTACTGATGGACAAAGAACAATTCATTCGAAAAACACATGAATTCGTCTCACAAAATAACATTACAAAATTTAAATCAGACCCATCAAACAGATTGGGGACAAAAGTAAAAAGCACTCTGAAAAATATGGACATTGCAATGGATAAAACGGAGAAAAATAAATTGACACAGATTAATCCCACTGTACCTGTTCTCCGAAGCCAACCAAAGACCCAAAAATCAAATCATCTTGTGAGGCGAATACTGGGTTTCACAAAATCCGCCACTTCCAAGCTCGCAGGATACATGTTAAAATTACTGTCTAAAAATTTCGAAGTACAAGAAGGCACAACCATTAAAAACACTAACCAGCTGATACAACAAATAAGAAATATTAAAATCCCAGACACAGTGACACTACTCTCATTTGATATAGAAACATGCATTCCAACATGCCAGTACCAGAAACAACAGAAGTCATTGATAGATAAGAAACTGAAAACTATCAGTCATCTCCCAGATGAACAATTAAGAAAATACATACATAAATGAAGCTAATAACAGAACAAAAGTACTTCCTGTCCTATAATGAATTTTATATACAAGGAGATACATAATCTACGGGGTCTCAAGTTTCAAGAACTTTAGCAAATATTTTTCTAAACCACATCGAATAAATTATTTTCACAATAATAGATGCAAGAGAATGCAACATACACACATCAAAGAAAGTTTTACATCACCTCGGCTCCGAGAGTTCCGGGACCTGCTCAGAAAATTGGAATAGAGATCAACATAAACATCATTTCCTCCCTTTTTATTGCTCATGGAAACCACACATTGGATGTTGTACCACCATACAGTGAGACCTTCAGTGTTGGTGATCCAGACTGCTGTACACACCCTTACCTCTAATACCCAGTAGCAGGTCCTCTTGCATTGATGCATGCCTGTATTCGTCGTAGCATACCATCCACAAGTTCATCGAGACATTGTTGGTCCAGATTGTCCCACTCCTCAACGGAGATTCGGCTTAGATCCCTCAGAGTGTTTGGTGGGTCACGTCGTCCATAAACAGCCCTTTTCACTCTATCCCACGCATGTTTAATAGGGCTCATGTCTGGAGAACATGCGGGCCACTCTAACCAAGCGATGACGTTATCCTGAAGGAAGTCTTTCACAAGATGTGTACGATGGGGACGCGAATTGTCGTCCGTGAAGACGAATGCCTCACCAATATGCTGCCGTTATGGTTGCACTGTCGGTCGGAGGATGGCATTCACGTATGGTACAGCCGTTACGACGCTTTCCATGACCACTAGCGACGTACGTCGGCTCCACATAATGCCACCACAAAACAGCAGGGAAAAACCACCTTGCTGCAGACGCTGGACAGTGCGTCTAAGGCTTTCAGCCTGACCAGGTTGCCTCAATACTCGTCTCCGACGATTATCTGGTTGAAAGCACATGCGACAAAAAAAAATGGTTCCAATGGGTCTAAGCACTAGAGCACTTAACTGCTGAGGTCATCAGTCCCCTAGAACTTAGAACTACTTAAACCTAACTAACCTGAGGACATCATACACATCCATGTGCGAGGCAGGATTCGAACCTGCGACCGTAGCGGTCGCGTGGTTCCAGACTGTAGCGCCTAGAACCACTCATCAGTTATAAGAACGTGATGCCAATCCTGAGTCCATTCGGCATGTTGTTGGGCCCATCTGTACCGCACTGAATGGTGTCGTGGTTGCAAAGATTGACCTCGCCATGGACGTTGGGAGTGAAGTTGAGCATCATTCAGCCTATTGCGCACAGTTTGAGTCGTATAACGACGACCTGTGGCTGCAGGAAAAGCATTATTCAACATGGTGGCGTTGATGTTAGGGTTCCTCCGAGCCATAATCCGTAGATAGTGGTCATCCACTGCGCAGTAGCCCCTGATCGGCCTGAGCGAGGCATGTCACATGTCATCGTCAGTCCCTGTCTCTCTGTATCTCTTCCATGTCCGAACCACATCGCTTTGGTTCACTTCGAGACGCGTGGGCACCTCCGTTGTTGAGAGTCCTTCCTGGCACGAAGTAACAATTCGGACACGATCGAACCGCGGTATTGACCTAGACGGCACGGTAGAACTACAGACAATACGAGCTGCGTTGCTCCTTCCTGGTGGAACGACTGGATCTGAAAGGCTGTCGGACCCCCTCAATCCTATAGTCGCTGCTAATGCGTGGTTGTTTACTTCTTTGGGCGGATTTAGTGTCATCTCTGAAAAGTCTTAGGGACTGTGTCTGTGATACAATATCCACAGCCAACGCCTATCTTCTAGAGTTCTGGGAACCTCGGTGATGCAAAACTTCTTTTGATGTGTATAATATTGGTTCAGGTAAATGTATGACACCCTTTGCTTAATAGATGAACCACAATTAACAGTTAAAAAACTACGTATTGATATCAACAAGGTATACAAAAATATAAAATTCACAATTGAAAGAGAACAGAATAAGCAAATTAACTATCTGGAAATAACAATCCTAGAACCACCCACACTCAGAAAAGCAAGCAACACTTCGACACAAGCTTAATTGATTCAACACAGTGCCACTCACTAACGAAAACTACTGAAAAGAACTGGACATAATAACGGAGATAGCACAAAACAATGGTTACAATAGTAACATAGTCACAAAGCTAAACAACAAAATTAAAAGTAAAATAAAAGCACCAAACCACAGACAACAACACAACAGAACCAAACACAAAGACGCAGTCTCATAACAACTACACAGGATAATCAGAAAAAGATGAAAGAAACCATAAGATGGTAGACAATGACATACAAACACAAACTCACCCATAAAATCAACAACATTTCCAAAAGACAGGGAATAAACATAGCATACACAACAGTTAAAACTACATAAAAATATACCCCAAAACTGACAAAACCAGAGACATATACCAGAAAGGAGGTATTTATCAACTATAGTGTAACAGTTGTTAAAGCAGATATATAGGACAAATAGATAGAAAATTTGACGTCACATACAAAGAACACATGAGACACTGGAAATATGGGACAAACCACCCGCCATTTGTAGAACACCTAAGAGAACATAACCACAAACCAACCACTAGAGAAGAAGACTAGAAAATAATTAGAATCAACAATAAAAAAGCACCTCTTAACCCAACAAGAAATTCACCTCATAAAGAAAACGAAAGCAAAAATGAAAATCCTGTTGCATGATCAAGTACGTATGCCAAACTATTCATTGTTTATAATATAATGTTATATATAACAGTACCACCCAATACAATTACAGTACCACCCAACGTCTTTACGCTCAATTATCCACGAGCCCCTCCACAGAACATTGAAACGAAAAGTCAAATCAGCTGTCACCAAAGCTTTCAACCACTTGCTAACAGTTTGTAGATCATATTCAACACTCCACAACTCAAACCTCAAACCGCCAATACACACTAAAAAGCTCTCTCTCTCTCTCTCTCTCTCTCTTTTGCCCCCTCTCCCCCCCCCCCCACCATCTCCCCCCCCCCCCCCCCACACACACACACACACACACAGGCGCGAGCGCGCATGTGAGCTCGCGATATAAGCTTCATGAATAGAAGTTGGTTTTGACCATGTATTACGTTATGTTGGCAACATGTAGGGAAACAAACCCAAGAAGAGGAAATACGTAAGGAAATTACAATATTTACGTTACAGCTTCAGTGGAAATAGCTACATCGTCAGGCAAAAGAATAACATTGAGCCACAAATAAGAGGGAGAAACATGAACAGTGTGAAAAAGTTCGGAATGCAAAATTGTGCTTATGTGTCGGTAATAAAATGGTAGTGCAACGTCTAGACCAGACGAGCGGAAACGCAGAACACAGCAAACCGCAAGTAATTACTTATTTACATAAAAAATCGCGAAATGAACTGTTTGAAAATCTAAAAATAACAAAACTGTATCGTTATATATCCCACTGATGTTGCTTTAGCGCAAGAAAAAGGCGAAACGTGTCTGGGATAAATAAATTAAGTTGCAGCGAGAAGAGGCGGTTTTATTTACAAAACAAGTATTTCTGTGCTTGCTGCGGAGGATGGCCACGTATACAAGAATGTCAATTTTATTTATGTATACACACGCTGCGCATTAACGGCATGCTATGCTGGTGAGCACTATCCTAGTATCGGTCGAACTGCCGTTTTGTAAGCTACCACCTTCGTGGTGAACTACTCTTTTGACGATTATTCCAGTGTATGTCAGTCTGCCATCTTCCGTTCTTGTTATTAGTTTTATATGGCCATTCCACTGTAAATTGCTCCATAAACATACTCCGTGGTATTTAGTGGCTGTGACCGTTTCCAGTGATTGTTCGACAGTTGTGTAGCCACAGAACGTTTCCGTCTAGATATGCGACATATATTACTTATGTTATGCAGATACATTAGCCCCATAAGTACGAATTGGATACAACCACTCTATCGGAGAAAGATTCGTACCAACACATTGGAAACTTACACAGGTTCCCCCAATACTAAGCAATGGAATAGAAGGAATTCGGCGAATTACAGACCCATATCACTGACGTCGATTTGCAGTAGGATTATGGCACATATACTGCATTCTAACATACTGAATTATCTCGAAGGTAAATAGTCAACACAGAATCAGGAAATATCGTTCTTGAGAAACACAAATAGCTCTTTATTTGAATACACTAATGAGTACTATCGCTAGGGGACCTGAAATTGATTCCATATTTCTAGATTTCCAGACATCTTTTGACACCGTACCTCACAAGAGACTTCTTATCAGATCGTGTGCCTATGGTGTACCGCTACGGTTGTGGACCATATTCGTGGTTCCCTGTCGTAAAAGCTATAGTACTAAGTAATGGATGAAAAATCATAGAGTAAAACGGAACTGTTGTAGGCCTCTCTTTTTCCTCATCTACGTAAACGATTTAGGAGATAATCTGAGCAGTACTCTCAGGTTTGTCAGCAGTTGCTGCTGTCGTTTACCGTCTACTTAAGTCGTCAGATGACTAAAATGATTGCAAAATGACTCACATAATATATCTGTATGGGACGGAAAGTGGCAATTTTCTCTGAATAAGGAAAAGTGTGAGATGGTCTACATGAGAACGAAAATAAATCCGATAGATCTTAGTTACACGACAAATCACATAAACTGAAAACCTGTCAATTTAACTAAATACGTAGGAATTACAGCTACTCACTGCTTAAGGTGGAACGATCAGATAGATATTGTTGTTCGGGGAGGGGGAGCCGGAGGGATCGAACCCAAAACTGTGTCTCACTGGAAGAGTACTTAGAAGATGCAACATGTCTACTACACAGACTGCATGTTACGCTATCCTGTCGTCTGTTAGAGGATTGCTGTTCAGTAAGGGATGATACTGAAAACGTCCAAAGAATGGCATCTCGTTGTTTAGTATCGAGAAATAGGGGAGAGGATTTCACAGATATGATAAACTAGTTGGGGTGGCAATCTTTAAATTAATTTTTCGTTGGGACAAAATTTTTTCCGAAATTTCAATCTCCAACTTTTTGCCCCCAATGTGAAAATATTTTACTGTTGGCAGTCGGAATTTGGAGAAATTATCGTCGTAACAAGATAAGATGAATCAGAGCTCTTACAGAAAGGCTCAATGGTTCATTTTCCCCAGACGCTGTTGGTCGAATGCCACAGAAGCTGTGAAGGAACCCCCTGCCTGGCACTTAAGTGTTAATTGGAGAGTAATAACGTAGATGTAGATGTAGATATGGATGTATATGAAGAAGATGACGGTCAGTTTCCAGTCGCTGCACCAAGCATCGAGCCTCTGCAGGTCCTCTAGCATTTCACCAACAATTTCCAGCGTTGCAACTTCTCTGCTTACAACAGCATCATTCACAAACAGCCTCACGGCCCTTCCGACGCTGTCCACTTAGTCGTTCATCCATATACTGAATACTAACCCACTAGGTCGTTGTAGAATCAGTGAATACTAATGGCCTTGTAACAATCCCTTGAGACATGTCCATAGTAGCATTTTGTCAGATTATTTATGACGTTCTTCCGATCATTAAAGTAGAAACCGCAGTACGATCTTCATCAGCGATATATTTCCGGAAACAGATATTTAGTAATTCGGCTTTTTCTCCGTCATCCTCAGTTAGGTTGTTATTATGGACGCCGAGAGTCTGGACGGATGGCCTCCATCCGATTACAGATTTAATTTAAAAGACATACACGGTTTTAGGATTTTCTGCCAGATCGGTATATAGAATTTTAATTCCGAATGCGATGAACGTTTTATGCCGGGATCTCTTTGCATTAATTATGGCTTTGTTCAGATTTTATTGGTTTATGAGGTTTTGGCTACGTTTGGATCTGTGGTGATGCACGCTCTGGTTTCGGAGTAGCTTTCTGATACGGCTGTTGAACCACGGTGGATCCTTCCCATCTTTAAAAACTTAGCTCGTTGTATTCCTGATGTAATAAATTTTCCCCTCCATATTTCCCGAGAAAACTTAAAAGTTTCCTTTAAGGACAATACACTGAGATCAGTATTAACAGTAGCAATTTTGAATTCAACATATGTTATATTTTCTATTTTTTACAAAATCATCCTTGATTGCTTAGAAAAATGTTGTAGGAGAGTAAATCATACAATCTGGACCTGGCATATAGACACTAAGTGGGCCACAGGAGAGACGTGTGTGAATTCCTAAGGCACCAAACTGATAATATCATAGTTCCCTAGACTTACACACTACTTAAATTAACTTAAACTAAGAACAACACACACATTCATGCCCGAGGGAGGACTTGAACCTCCGGCGGGAGGGGCCGCTCAATTCGTGACATGAGACTTCCAACCAAGCGCGCACTCCGCGCGGCGCGAGCCCACTGTGCTTTGGCCATCGAACCGAAGTGGTATCGTAGAAATGACATGGATTTGGTAAAACCAAGAGGTCAACAGCAGAGCATATAACACTATTCCCTAATATCTGAACCCTTAGTCTTGTCACGGGAAAAGCTACGTACAACACTAACGTGCCGTGAAACACACTAATGTTACCCTCTGATAGGATCTCAAAGCTCGACTGTGCGTGTATCTCATGTAAAAAGGTATCGGACTGTAATTTCAAATTTTGTGAAGTTGACAGTAAAACTAAACAGGCCTTAACGTTGGGAGTTAACAGAAGTGGTAAAATTATAAGTGAATGAAAATAACTGAACGGTCGCCAGCCTAATTAGGCACATTAATTTGGAAATATATATTTGAGAAAATTTGATATTAGTTATTGAAGTTACTGTTGTTGAGACTTCTCTTTAAATAGGAAATATTACACAAACTGGCACAGTACACTCTGTGCTTTGTGTAGCAGCAGTTACCAATAACATACACACCAGTAAATTACGGGGAGCAAAACTTCACCGAACTCATACTAATGACGGCCACAATCATTAGAATTACTTAATCAAAATACTGAAACATCACTGCAAGAAGCACAGAACTTATTTTGGACTTGAGGGGCTTCTATCTTGACTGACATGAATAACCCAAATAAGGATGAATAACATCTCAAATACACTGTTTAAGATCCTCTGCATATAGCAGTTTTCCTTAGTAATAGTACTAGTTCCTTTTTTTCTTAAAAGGAGGACAATGTGATGGGGACCCATAAACTGGTATAGTTTCCCTAGCCAAGGTTCTTTGATTATTTCAAAAGTAAAGACTACCTCTAAAAGTTAATCCTTCACTTAAAGTACTTTGCAAGGTAATAAAATGCAACACTGGGCTTAATTAACTTCAAAAGGAACCATTCATGATGGGTACCAAAACTACAATGTCTTCAAAATATGCACAACTTCACTTCTACAGCTAATACCGCAAATCGGTTGATTTAAGATTTATATGTATTTGTACTTTAATCACCTGTGAAGAAGGTATTCTTGGCGGTAATATTTACACAATCTTGCACTCTGATCCCACAAAATTATATATTGTAGGATACTTTAGCAAAAGCCTATCCAACTTTACTTTTATAGTTTTGGCTTTTAAATAATTAAGGTTTTCACTTTCCTATTGACTGATCCTTAATATTTTGTACTTAAACTTCCTACAATAACAATTTCACTTGGAGTAGTCCATAAACAAACCATCGAAGTTTTACTCTTACTTTAACTTTCGCTATTCCTTTTACTTTAGACAAAAAAATTAGTTTTAAACACATGAATGCCGAAATTGTACATGTAAATCAGGATGCTGGGTTTTAGTAGCACTTAGTGAGGACGCTGCGTAGATTGGTGATCAGGACTGAAGTTATGGTTTCGAACACGAATTGATGTTTTATGTGATTATTGTTGAAACAACACACAAATTAACTGGTCGATGCGAATATATGTTACGTAGCTGAATGTATGAAGTCTGTGAAGCAGCGAAGAAGATTAGTGGCAGCCGAAATGGTGGCTAACTGTACTCACAGCTCATGATGTACGAATGCTCTACAAAATCACTTCTTGGAGACTGATTTTCGACATATTAGAGCAATTCCATTATTTCGTGAATACCAAATAATAGCCAGATCCACATCCCAGGCCAATCCCTTCCAATGCAGCTTTCAGTTGCCTCTCTTAGCACCGTCAAGGTGTACCGTGCCAGACACTGCGTGCCGTTGACACAAAGGAGCCGCTAAGTTCGACTACCAAACGCAGCTTTTATATCGCGCCATGCCACTTTCGTTGCGGAGAGACTTCCCTACAGCGTTTACATGATACATATACAAGTGCCCTAAGCATGAAGCAGCTTTCAACAAACATATACTCATTTCATAAACATATTCATATTATAATAATTTAAAATTTGAACGTGTCCTTTGCCTTTTTTCATATATACATTGTTGTTGGTGTGGTTCAAATGGCTCTGAGCACTATGGGACTCAACTGCTGTGGTCATTGGTCCCCTAGAACTTAGAACTACTTAAACCTAACTAACCTAAGGACATCACACACATCCATGCCCGAGGCAGGATTCGAACCTGCGACCGTAGCAGTCGCACGGTTCCGGACTGCGCGCCTAGAACGGCGAGACCACCGCGGCCGGCGTTGGTGTGGTCCTCAATCCTGAGACTGGTTTGATGCAGCTCTCCATGCTACTTTATCTTGTGCAAGCTTCTTCATCTCCCAGTACCTACTGCAGCCTACATCCTTCTGAATCTGCTAAGTGTATTCATCTCTTGGTCTCCCTCTACGATTTTTACCCTCCTCGCTGACCTCCAATACTAAATTGGTGATCCCTCGATGTCTCAAAACATGTCCTACCAACCGATCCATTCTTCTAGTCAAGTTGTGCCACAAGCTCCTCTTCTTCACAACTCTATTCAATACCTCCTCATTAGTTATGTAATCTACCCATCTCATCTTCGGCATTCTTCTGTAGCACCACATTTCGAGATCTTCTATTCTCTTCTTGTCTAAACTATTTGTCGTCCATGTTTCACTTCCATATATGGCTACACTTCATACAAATACTTTCAGAAACGACTTCCTGACACTTATATCTATACTCGATGTTAACAAATTTCTCTTCTTTAGAAACGCTTTCCTTGCCATTGCCAGTCTACATTTTATATCCTCTCTACTTCGACCATCATCAGTTATTTTGATCCCCAAATAGCAAAACTCCTTTACTACTTAAAGTGTCTTATTTCCTAATCTAATTCCCTCAGCAGCACCCGACTTAATTCGACTACATTCCATTATCCTCGTTTTGATTTTGTTGATGTTCATCTTATACCCTCCTTTCAAGACACCGTCCATTCCTTTCAGCTGCTCTTCCAAGTCCTTTGCTGTATCTGATAGAATTAAAATGTCATCGGCGAACCTCAAAGCTATTATTTCTTCTCCATGGATTTTAATACCTACTCCGAACTTTTCTTTTGTTTCCTTCATTGCTTGCTCAATATAAAGATTAAATAACATCGGAGATAGGCTACAACCCTGTCTCACTCCCTTCCCAACCCCTCGACTCTTATAACTGCCATAGGCTTTCTGTACAAATTGTACATAGCCTTTCTTCCCTGTATTTTACCCCTGCCACCTTCAGAATTTGAAAGAGAGTATTCCAATCAACATTGTTAAAAGTTTTCTCTAAGTCTACAAATGCTAGAAACGTAGGTTTGCCTTTCCTTAATCTTTCTTCTAAGATAAATCGTAGGGTCAGTATTGCCTCACGTGTTCCAACATTTCTGCGGAATCCAAACTGATCTTCCCCGAGGTCGGCTTCTATCAGTTTTTGCATTCGCGTTAGTATTTTGCAACTGTGACTTATTAAACTGATAGTTCGATAATTTTCACATCTGTCAACACCTGCTTTCTTTGGTATTGGAATTATTATATTCTTTCTGAAGTCTGAGGGTATTTCGCCTATCTCATACATCTTGCTCACCAGAAGGTAGAGTTTTGTCAGGACTGGCTCTCCCAAGACTGTCAGTAGTTCTAATGGAATGTTGTCTACTCCGGGGCCCTTGTTTCGACTCAGGTCTTTACATTACATAACTCTAATTTTTCTGCCATGCATCAAGGAGTTCAAACAACACAGTATGCACACTTCATAAATTCCAGATACATAGTTACTTAAAATAAACCTACTCCTAATCGATATTAGTGTTACAAGCACCCGATGGACGAGGAAGTGCTATGTTACTCTATACGAAATGAATAAATAATTCAGATCCATTAAGAGTTTTTTTATTGTGACATCAAAAAATTTTCTGAGCATAGTTGAAACTTACAGCTGCCTAAAATATATAAAATTCACCTAACTCTGAACTAAGGAGTGCAGAGGTAAATTTAGTCTGACGATCAGTAAGGGAAACTGAAACAATAACTTTAATTAAGAAAGTGGTACTCAATGTCGGCAGGATATTCAGTTAATAGATGTTTGGAGTTTAACTTGAAGTATTATCTTTTATATTTCATTTAGCCTACATTTGCACGTTTATCTCCTTCGCATAACTATCGGGTACGGTACCTAGTACCACCATCATGCCGTCCTGTGATCAAATACATCATGGAATACTGTGAAAATATTCTGTAGAAGACATTTATAAAGTATTTTTCTGTATAATAGCTGAAGTATGGTAGTAAGTGTGAGCTCAAAATGTAAAAAGCGCCTTATCACTGGTACGCGGTCATCTGTCTCGCTCACCAAAATGCATTTCTCACTAGACTAATGCGTTATGGGCAATTCTAGGCACAAATTGCCGTCAAAGGTGTCAGAGACGCTCCCTATGTACAGGGTTTTACAAAAGATGGACCGGAGCTACTCCAGGATTACCAATGAAGCACTGTTACGTCCATCGCTGAACACCAACTGCTAACTATATTACAGCTTTCTCGATAATTTATCGTACAACAGCTATCAAACGTTGTTTTGTACGTTAGAGTTCTTAACCATATTGTGAACAACACAGACGTCTTGGGCGAGTTAGTGGCAAATATGAAATGAGCGTATGGCATCGTTGGCTGGGAAGCCCCTATTCGGGGAAGTTCGGCCGCCAAGTGCAAGTCTTATTTCATTCGACGCCACATTGGGCTACTTGATGAGGACAACACTACACCTAGTGCCCGAGCGGAGAAAATCTCCAACCCGGCCAGGAATCGAACTCGGGCGAACACGTTACCACCCAGCTAAGCAGGAGAACGGAGTTAGTGGTTATCAGCTTTAATTGATAACACGATATGTAGGCTCTTCAAAATTACGCTGCATCTTATAGCCAAATTTGGCCTTTATTGACTTTGAAGAGTTTGCATTTTCGTGGAAAAACTATCATTCTCAGCGCTAAACAAGGAGATTTTATACGTTAACGAGGAGAGCCTAATTTCACTATATGGACCAGTATAATGTAATGTAAAATATCAATATTAATCAGAGCACAACTATAGTGCCTACTACATAACATGTATGACAAATTATTGTACAGTTTAAACGGATGTTGTTAACTTCAGGATGTGGATCCATGCGATTGATTCGTTTATCGTTTCCCTTTGCTACCGCTTCAGAACCGAAAATCGGTTCACATATGTTGATAATAAGTATATATTACGATCACCGGATATTTGTTTTGTAGCGTTGATCATTTCCACAAAACTTTATCACATCACGGTACATTTCTGATATAAATATTATTTTGTATATGATAAAAGCCACTAATCTCATTCCACAGGCTTTGAAAAAGTCAGTATCACATTAAGTTACCATATTTCCAATTTGCATTTAACCTAAATAAGTATTTATCCGTGCATTGTTAATGCTGATCCTGTTCTTTCACAAATTTCATAATAAATTTATTGTTGCTTCGTAATTAGCTGTTGTGCAACTGGCACTGTCACTTATTATTTTTTGGTGGGTACTGCCTGCGGTAAGTAATGCTCGCAGACAAATATGGGTTGATGGTTAGTACGGGTTGTGAGGTTAGATTCGTAGTGGGAGTACTTGATGCTATATTCGTAAATACTGATAGCTTCGTTCCGTTTTTAAATTAAGTGCACACTGCTCACGTCAGAAGGAAATGAAGATTTTACAACGTTCAACGTAGTTTCACTTAGGAATACACTCATACGATGATATGTATTGCTATCTCATGGATACGAATCCGCTAAAATTTTCGGATTGAATGTCACATTTCTTTTCTCTGAATGAATGTTTACCAAGGCGCAAATCATTTCTGGGAATTTTATTTACAGTCGTATGAGAAATCCCTGTTTTCCGCCCACGACTTACCTTATTCACTGGAAGCCGTATTCCACTCGTAATATTTTGAGCTGTTAGAGGAATTATGTAATCTGGGATGTCGGAGCTGTAAGAGATGAGAAAAATGGCCTGGAAGAGAGAAGTAAAAACTCTGCTATAATGCAGCACGTCGAGATTTAAAAATTATAAGTCTTCATCACTGTTACCTGGATACGAAATTCATTCATATCCAAAACATGTCAGCTAAAACACCATTTAAAGTTATAAAAGACCTACAGTCTGAAAGTCAACCATAAAGATTATTATTTAAGTATCAGGAACCGTCTTCTAACAGATTCGTGCTTATCTTTATTGAAAGCGGATGTCTGTTTATTTTCTTTGAAGACAGAATTGTAAGAAAAAAGTTATCGTGGGTTAGAATTATGCGTGCTATTATTTTTTCCATCATCGTTAAAATACTCCGCAGCTGTTACCCTCCACAGAATACAGTATAATTTATGTGTACAAGGTTATTCCAACGCTTCACGTTATTTTCTTTTATACTGTATCTCAACATACTCAAGAAAGTATTTCGTCGTTACTATGTCTATCTAATTCGGTGGAAGGTCTGTAAAAAACACAATATGAGAAGAGGTTGTAAGATGAACAACAACAACGGTGAAACAAGGGTATTGGAACGCAGTTAGGTGATATAAAAGAACTACGTTAGGAAATGAGACACTGATGGCCGAGTGCACCAAAGTCGGAAAAAGCAAGATAATCAAGGTCCTGAGGTCACGGTCAAAAATAATCCGGGTTCAAAATGTCTCTGCGTGGACATGCACCAAAGTTGATCAACGGTCAGCAAACCGTCGTCAGCCAACCGTGCATTTGACTGCCGTTAACTCCGCGTATTACAATGGAAGGTGCCCTGGAAATGCAAAGATGTTAATTCAAATATGAATTTTCACGTAGCCACCTATATACATACCTCGTCTAGACGTTGTTGTCAAATGCTCTCACTTTCGTCAACAAACAGAAGTGTTTTTATACCTCGCTACTAGTCCGTTCCCTTATGTTTGGCGAAATGAATAATGAAAGAAGAATGACAAATTTTTCGAAGTAAAACACGGACATGCTTTTCGAATTGGTCACTGCGAATGCATTAGTTCTTGAAAATAAAGGAAAGGAATGTACAGTGTCTCGTTTTGGTCATTATTTTTTAGTTTTTTTTTTCAGTCCGAACACCTGCGTCATTTAAATATAAAATTCATCACATACATGCTAATTAACATACATAAGTGTATTTCTTATGAAAAATGTACGCTTTCCTTTTGTTAACGATACACTGTACACAGAAATCAAGTCCTCATTGCAGAAAAATTCCTAATGAGCTATCTTTAGTAGAAGACTTTCAATGAAGATTTTATAATTGGAAGAACTAAAAATTACGTTTTATAGTTTTATTTATTTTGTGCTTCACGTAAACGCTGTAAGAAAATGCTCCCCCCACCACCCCACCCCTACACACACACCGCTTCACACAGCAAGCAGGGCAGACTGCTTGTCGAGGCAGATCTACGATATTTTAGCATATTAAAGATGGGTACAAAAATTTGGAGTGATTTCCTTAAGGGTTTTTGAGAGTTGCATAGACCTGGTTTGGGAGAGGTGTATTTCAGTTTTAAACTTCACATACTACAAACATAAAAAAATACAGAGTTCCGATTGTCACGTGGTCCCCATGTTAGAGAAAAACAGGCAATGCTGTCACCTTTTGAGGCACAGTTTAGCTCTGCTCCTAATAAGTTTCGTTCTTAATTTAACAAACTTTATGGGTGCATCTTAAGTATTGGGTACAGTATACGATGCCTTAAGTTTGACTCAGTTTATCGAAACGCACTGCAGTCTTAATACGTTACCGCTCGTAAAATCCTGGTCATCCCCCCCCCCCTCCCAAAAAAAAAGAGCAGTGCTTCTGCCACGGTCCGATTTGATCACTGTCAACTCTTGGTTTCCCCATCATCGAGGTCCATGCACCAGAATTTTCTGTTGAGCTGGTTTTAAACTCTAACTTTACAACTGGTAGCATTTAATCGGGATTGCTGCGCTCGGTTGTGATAGTAGTAGATGTGTTATGATATTTGGGGTAGGGTAGTGGAGGAAAAGAAAATAAATGACAATAATTAAATTAAAGAGGATAAAAATGCAGACTTTCAAGAACACGTAACATAAATTTAAATGTTATAAAATTCCTGAAAGCATTTTCTGGAATTTAACATTGTATGGAAGCGAGTACCCTATCCCAGAGTTTCTAAATATGTGGACCACATAAACTGTTTTAGACGTATCAGGCTTATTTAAATATACTTTGTTTGTCGAAGCTACCTTGTCTCCACTGGATGTTCGCAAACGTATTGTTAGTGTTATCTGATCTCTAAATTACTTGCATATATTGTTTTCTCGTGATATTTCTCATTCTATGGATTATCCTTCTATCAAATAGTAGTATACACCATATTTTCCCGCTGTTGTTTATTTCCTCTTGTTGTGTGTTTTGTATCATATTGTTTTACGTACTACGTGTGATATTTCGGTGTAGTTGTATGTGTATAGCATACTTTGTGATTTTACTTTGTCTTTCATTTGCAGCAACATTTCGTGTGATTATGTTCATTTCTTTTGTGTGGCTATCTCTTTTCATTACGATTCTGTTAAAACCATATATAATGTATCTGAAACTTACCTTTTTCTCTGTATTTCAGTGACTGGAACCGGTGTGAATGATTTTGCTGGTTTCTCTGAGTTCTCTGCACACTCAGAACTGGTTTGTGGATTTTGTTTTCTGATGTGCGGCCTACGAAGTCTAGTTTCTCATTTGTTTCAGTGATCTGTCTGCGAGACAGGTTGTGTCACCGACATATTAATACAACAATGTTACTTTTTGTCACTCAGGTTGGATTTTTATACCAAATTTTTGTTACCTGTGTGGACCTGGAAGATATTAAGCAGGAGGCCAGTTAATGGTAATCAGATGGACAGTCCCTGTTACTAGAAGGTGGTTCCTAATAATCTTATTTTATGCAAACACGGGCAAACACAGAATGGTGACAAGTATATTTATTTTACTCTCCTTTTTTTCCTAACGAAGTGGTGTTAATGAAAAAAGACATTAGGATAAACAAATT
Source organism: Schistocerca serialis cubense (assembly GCF_023864345.2). Lineage (NCBI taxonomy): Eukaryota > Metazoa > Arthropoda > Insecta > Orthoptera > Acrididae > Schistocerca > Schistocerca serialis. Next base: position 153,906,517 of record NC_064640.1, read on the forward strand.
AGTTGGTTAATGACTGCCTGAGCAAATGCGCTACAGCCCTCAGTAGGGAAAATAAAGGATGGTAGGTGGGTGTGGACTGAAGAGTTATCTCCAGGAAGGGGGGAGAGTGGCACGCTGTTTGCTCACCACGAAATTTTACTCCATTTCATACCGAAGCCGATGCCTCCCTCAGAATACGTTCTTAATTGAGTGAGATGCTTTCGTTTCACGGAGAAACGCTAATTAACCTGAAAACTTCGGACGCAATAGGTAGATACAACAACTAATATTTCAAGATCACAAACAACAACGAAGCCGCCTTGAGACACGAAGTTGATGCTACTTCTTTAACATACATCACTACATTTGTTGTTGTTCATCATCACGACAGTCTTTTGTCCTGATGATTAAATATGTAAGAAGGTTTACTTAAGTCATTTTTACGTGACATTCACTGGGAAACCTTTTATAAATTTAAAAGCTTTCCTGTTGGCAATGCCGATGTTTCTCTTTGGGCTTTATGTAAGTTAAATACGCATCTTCCGTCTCATTACCGCCCCTTCCCCCCAACGTCCCACCATCTCTCTTTGCCCAGCGTCAATTGGATTTGTAAGGAATGTTTTGTTCTTGTGTAACATACAACTTTAGTACCATGTATAGTTTACAGAACTAATTTTGTTGAATGGTTACTTAAATTGAGATGTTCAGTGGAGTGTTATTGACATCCTTGCAATGAATGTCATATACAAATTTAATTAAAATGGGGAGAATTTGAAAACACACGAGACAATAGATCAGATATACCACCCTCTGTCCATCTCTCATTAGTACTCACATTCAACATTTACATCTTACGTTGTCGACGGGACGTCAGATCCGAATCTTCCGTCTTTCCTTCTTCTCATCACACATAAACATCCGCATTTACAAATGGAAAAGTAGGCTCCGTGCTAAAATAAGCCAAAGGATGCATTTGATTACAAAGATAAATTTAAGATACTCCGAAAGCATTGGCTGGACTATCAGATAAAAATTACTTTCGATTTTCCTGCACGCTGATGAATTCCTGAATAAAAAATTAGTATCTGACATTTCAAACACCCTTGAATGTAATACTCACAGTCGCCTTTTCGTCTGATAAAAGATGACAGATTCCATGGTGACTATTTTATTTGTATTACATCAAAACGCAGGGCACACTAGCATGTCCTACAGGCCAAATAATGAATTCACTCCTATGGGAAGAGTGCCCCAAATGATTTCGAGCCGCCGGTTTCTTGATCTATAGGTTATAATGATTTACTCCAAACCACTTTGCCTCACAACGATGCTTTATCTTGTGCCTCAAGAGAAGATCATTCCATCGAGGGCGAGACTATACTGGACCACAGTAAGTACTGTGTGTGGTATTCTCCTTGACTTCTGGATGCGTCACTTCACCGACTGGAATCTTCACAAGCCCTAACTGCTAGAAGCATATCATATCATTCCTCTGCTGTTAGCAAAGGAACGAGCTCGGTGTTTTGGATCTGATTTGTATACACTGTAGAAGCCCCCGGTGGCTTGCAATGGAAAGAAGTTGGACCTATTCATTTGATCACTGCTCAGATTAATACAACCAGCTCTTTATTCGCACAAAATGACGAGTGTTGTCGACAGGGATCTCAACTTGATTCCATAATTTTAAATTTCGAGAAGGCTTTTGACACCGTTACTGACAAGAGACTCCTAATCAAATTGTATGTCTATGGAGTATCGCTTCACTTATGTGACTTGTAAGGTGCCCCTTCTGTTCAAGCCACATTTTGTTTCCATATTCTCGAGTTTTACAATTTTGTATCTCGTTTGCTGATCTTATGTAGCATCCAGTGAGCAAAGCGGTACTGACGAAAGCAGACTGTCACGGTAAGATTTCAGTTGCCAGATTGGCTAAAGGAGCCGGTGGACCACATGGCGTTACCAATAGATGATAGTGTGAGGTGCTGTCACCAGAGATGAGAACGTTCATTACGTCGACAGCGAGGTACGTACGGAAAGCACAGTCACTCAGGCACGAAGCAAGTAGTCTTACTTAATAATTATTTGCTAATAGAGGCCTAAAGCCATGAGTACTTTCTTACAACAATATTAAAATACCACAAATCGATAATCTTAATAAATAAATCGATGGAGTTTAAGGTAAATAAAATGTACAGTCGGCTACGAAATATCGTGAGTGTATGTACGAGGTATAGGCTATGCGCCATAATAATCAGCCACCGTCACGACGTCTTTGGAACTAATTTTATCGTAAAACCATGCTCTCAGAAAATTGTTAGTTTTCAGGTAATCATTATTATTTGTGTCGATATTATCAGTTTATCGAGTTCAGTAAATAAATGCATCATTATAGCGTCCCTTTTGAACGTTATTCCGAATAATACAGCTTCCTGCTTCAACAATTACAACCAGCGGAAGCAGAATCGCACTTTACAGAGAACACGACGGCACTGATACTGCTGCTGTGAGGGACATAAACTTCGAGAGTTTCTCGACAAAATACGAGCAGTGACGGGAAAGTTTTAAGATTGGATCCGCTACTGCTTACTGGTTTGGCGGGCAGGTATATGGAGGGTGGAGAGTGAGTCATTGCCTTGTCCTTGAACGCTCTCTGACAGGAAACTGCGTTTCCTTTATTCAGTTCGTTGTGATAGGTGGTTGAGTGCGTGTCTGTTAGGGCTTATTGCCGGATTCTGTCTGCGTGAAAATGGATGTAGAAACGGAGCAACGAGTTTGTGTGAAATTTTATTTTAAACCTGTAAATCAGCTTCTGAGACTTACGAACTATTAAAAACAGCTTTAGAGATAATTTTATGAGCCAGTCAAATGTTTTTGTCTGGTTCAACAGATTTAAAAATGGCCACGAATCATTTGAAGGTGAACCACGATCCGGCCGTCCTTCCATCTCATAAACGAGTGAGAATGTAGTGAAAGCTCTCGACTTAGTTAGCTCTGATCACAGACGTACAATTAGGGAGGTGGCTGATGAACTTATTGTAAGTTTCTATGCAGTTCAGTCAATTTTAACTAAAGATCTGAACGTACATCGAATGTCCACAAATTGCATTCCAAAAGTGTTATGAAGTGACCAGAGACAATACCGACTTGAGGTGTCCCAAGAACTGATTAATCGGACTAAAAATGACCCAGAGTTGTTAAACAGAGTAATTACAGGTGACAAATCGTGGCTATATGAATATGATTCGGAAAACAAAGTGCAGTCTTTGCACAGGAAGACTCCAGGTTCACCGCAATTGAAGGAAGCACGGCAAAGTCGGTCGAAAGTCAAAATAAGGTTGGTGATTTTTTTCGATTCTCCTGGTATTGTGAATCACGAATTTACCCCTGTAGGACAGGCAATTAACAAGGAATACTACAAATGTGTCCTTGAGCGTTTGTGGGAAAAGGTGCAGAGGAAGAGGCCTGCATGGTGGAAAGACAGAAAGGGGGGCTACACCATGACAATGCTCCGGCTCATCGTGCCTTCTCCATCGTTGAATTTTTTACCAAATTCAAAACTCCTGTGCTTCCCCAACCGCCATATTACCCTCATTTGGTCCCAGTGGACTTCTGCCTGTTTCCTAAACTGGAATTTTCACTGAAAGCTCGATTGTAGACATCCAAGAAATGCGGACGGCATCATTAACACACTTCAGGAAAAAAAATTCCAAGAAAGTTTCCAATAGTGGAAACACAGTTGGAGTCGGTGTGTTCAGTCAGAAGGGGACAGTTTTGATGGAGATGCATCACAGCAGCATGTAAGTACCACCACTGTACAATTACAACCCCATTCTTAAAAACCTTCCAATCATAACTTGTAGGTAAAAAGAATCCTACCCGACGACCCCGCAAAAATACACAAAGACGGATAGGCTTATTCTCCACAAATCTCGGATGGAAAAGCATCGCGAGTCGTACTACAGGCCCCTCATACCACCCTTTACGGACTCACTGGCTAAACTGAGACATTTATTTACTTTTATTTACACTGCAAGTTCCGTGGGACCAAACTGAGGAGCAAATCTCCAAGGTCATGGAACGTGTCAGTACACGAAATTACAACGTAAAAAATAATAACAGATGAACCTGAAAAAAGTCAGTCCGTCAGTTTATGTAAACGCTATCAACAATACAGTAAGAATATGATTAATTTTTCAAGGAACTCCTCTACAGAATAGAAGGAGTGACCCATGAGGAAACTCTTCTGTTTAGATTTGAAAGCGCGTAGATTACTGCTAAGATTTTTTAATTCGAGTGGCAGCTTATTGAAAACGGATGCATCAGTATACTGCACACCTTTTTGCACAAGAGTTAAGGAAGTCCGATCCAAATGCAGGTTTGATTTCAGTCGAGTATTAACCGAGTGAAAGCTGCTTATTCTTGGTAATAAATTAATATTGGTAAAAAGAAACGACAATAACGAATATACATATTGAGAGGCGAAATTCAAAATACCAAGACTCGTTAACAGAGGTCAATAAGAGGTTCGTGAACTCACACCACGTATTCTCCGAACAGCCTGTCTCTGAGAAAAAAATGTCATTTTAGAATGGGAAGAGTTACCCGAAAATATAATACCATACAACATAAGCTAATGAAAGTAAGTTAAGTAGACACATTTTCGTGTCGAACGATCAGTCACTTCTGATACCGTTCGAATAGTAAAAATGGCGGATTAAGTCTTTGAACAAGATCCTGAACGTGGGCTTTCCACGACAGATTACTATCTATCTGAACACCTAGAAATTTGATCTGTTCAGTTTCACTAATCATATGCCCGTTCTGTGAAATTAAAACATTAGGTTTTGTTGAATTGTGTGTTAGAAACTGAAAAAAACTGAGTGTTACTGTGATTTAGCGTTAGTTTATTTTCTACAAGCCATGAACTTAGGTCATGTACAGCACGATTTGAAACCGAGCCAATGTTGCACACAACATCCTTTACTACCAAGCTAGTGTCATCAGCATACAGAAATATTTTAGAGTTACCTGTAATACTAGAGGACATATCATTTATGTAACTAAGGAACTGGAGTGGCCCCAACACTGATCCCTGGGGCACCTCCCACTTGACAGTACCCCACTCAGACCAACATCATAGCCGTTATCAACAGTGTGAACAATGACCTTTTGGTGCCTGTTCCTAAAGAAAGAGGTGAACCAATTGTGAGCTTCTATCTGTATTCCGTATTGGTCCAACTTCTGGAGCAGTATTTTGTGTTTGACACAATAAAATGCCAGAGTTAAATAAAAAAATATGCTAAGTGTTCGGAACCTTTTGTTTACGCCATCCAGTACCTCACAGAGATAAGAGAAAATAGCATTTTCAGGTGTTAAGCGACTTCTAAAGCCGAACTTTACATTTCAAAGCAAATCTTGTGATATAAAATGATCAATTATCCTTACATACACAGCCTTTCCAATAACCTTAGCAAACACTGATGGCATATAAATAGATCAAAATTATGTACATTATCCCTTTCTCACTTTTTATAAAGCGGCTTTACTACTGAGTACTTTAATCGCTCAGGAAACTGACCTTCCCTAAAGGAAAAATTAAAAATATGGCTAAATACAGGGCTAACATGTGCAGCACAGTACTTTAATGTTCTGCTAGACACTCCATCATAACCATGAGAATCCTTAGTCTTCAGTGATTTAATTATTAACTCAATCTCCCTCATGTCATTATCAGAGAGGAATGTTTCAGACATCAATCTCGGAAAGGCATTTGCCAATAAAACTATATGAGTTCCTGTATAAACTAAATTTTTATTTAATTCATCAGCAATGCTCAGAAAATTATTGTTAAATACTGTACATATATCTGATTTATGAGTAATAGAAATATTTTAACTGTGGACTGACTTTATATCGCCGACCTTATGCTGCTGACCAGACACTTCCTTAACAACTGACCATATGGTTTTAATTTTATCCTGTGAATTAGCTATTCTATTTGCATACCACATACTCTTTGCCTTCCTAGTAACATTTTTAAGCAACTTACAATACTGTGAAGCTACTGTAGCTTGATTGTGACTACTTCTAGCGTTTTGATATAATTCCTGCTTTGTTCTACGTGATCTCCTTAACCCTCTAGTCAGCCACCCGTACTGCCCATTACTACTAGTACCTAGTTTAGAATGTCCTAATGGAAAGCAGCTCTCAAAGAGCGTGAGAAATGTGTTAAGGGAAGCTTTTTATTAATCATCTATGTTACAAACATCCTGCCACTCTTGTTAGTTGACAAGGTTTAAAAAACCCTCTATTGCTGTTGTTCTAACTTTCTACATAGTTTGTAATTAAATATGGCACTGCTTTGAGTACAAAAGCCTTGTAGTGTTAAAAGTTTTGCATCATGATCTGAAAGGGCATTCACGCTTTCACTAACAGAATGCCCATCTAGTAATGAAGAATTAATAAAAATATTGTCTATGGCTGTGCTACTGTTCCCCTGCACCCTGGTTGGAAAAAAAACACAGTTTGCATCAGATCACATGAATTTAGGAGATCTGCCAACATCCTTTTTCTTGTACCATCATATAAAAAATTTATACTAAAGTCACCACATGTAACTAGTATCTGGTACTTCCTACAAAGTGAATCAAGAGCCCTCTCTAGCTTGAGGAGAAATGCTCTGAAGTTGGAGTTAGGCGACCTATAAACAAAAACAATTAGAAGATTAGTTTCATTAAATTCAACTACCGCTGCACAACATTCAAATATCTGTTCAATGCAGTGTCTTGCTCCTCTATCAATTTATTTCTACTACAGCTTCTGCATTCCCAGGAGAGGGTCTCACTAAAGTGACCACTGGCTTCCCCACTGCATTCTCCCCAGTGAAAATACTTTGAACAAATCCTACACTGTAACCCACTACTCAAAAACCTACGTCAGATCCAACACTTCTCACTCGCGGTTAAATTTTACAGTTACTGAAAAAAACTATACACCTATGTTACCAAAGTTCAGTGACACCAGCAGAAATATTTAAGAACTAACAATAATGCTCTCGAAATTCTCTGCAAATAACTACTCGTATTAATACTACGACACCACAGCTAATAGCAATACCAACACAACTTCACAAAATTATTAGCTAAAACCCAAGAATTCAAACGGCCACTGGAACACTAAGCGAAGTTAAAACACTGAATGAAAATTTTAATGAAATATTTCACTAGAAACAATAAGAAACGTCAGTTGAGAAATAAAGCACGAAATTTACTAAACTACTTCAACGCACAGAAAACTCTAAAAAACACAGCGAGCGAACTATATCAAAAGTTTATTAAGTCTTTATTTCGCCACAAACGGCACGCAACACCGCTGAAGACTATTAAATTTGATAACTGTGTTACAGAGCACAAATAAGTTTGTCAGTACTTAGCTTAATAACCGCTACTGCTGCAGGGGTAGCTGGAGGGTTAGTACAAGTTAGGAGTTCTTACAGATTGGATCCACAGTTTTCTCGCAGAAACGTCACGCGTAGAAGCGGACCGGAAGTCGTAGAGTAAAACAGGATATGCAGCGTTCCACAAGGAAGTGTTATAGGCCCTTTCTGTTCCTAATCTACATAAACAATTTAGCAGATAATTTGAGTTGCCCTTTTAGAATTTTTGCATATGATACTGTCATTAAACGTTAAATAATGTCTTTAGAAGATCAAAACCAATTCAAAAATGGCTTAGACACGATATCTAAGTGATCCCAAGAGTGTCAATTGTCTCTCAGTAAGGAAAAGTGTGAGGTCTTCCGCATTAGTACAGAAAGAAATCCACTAAATTTCGATTACACTAGAAATCACAGGAAGTTAAAGGCTGTCAGTTAGACTAAATACGTAAGAATTACAATTATGGACACGTACGTTCGAATGGTAACACATTTAACGTTGTGAGGAAGGCAAACCAAAGACTACTAATTACTAGCAGAACACTTAGAAGATGCAAAAGGTCAAAGGAGGAGATTGCATACACACGCTTGTTCGTCCTCTGCCAGAGTATTGCTGTGCTGTAGGGTATACTTACCTAATAGGGTCGGAGGAGAACATCGAAAAGTTCAAAGAAGAGCAGCTCCGTTTTGTATTATCGCGAAAGAGGGACGAGTGTCACAGACGTAACAAGTGAGATGGTATGCCATCCATTAAAAAAAAAGATGTTTTCCGTTGCGGTGAGATCTTTTCACGAAATTTAAATCACCAGTTTTCTCCTATGCATATAACAATATTTTGTTATCGTGTATCTACATGAGGAGAAACAATCATCACAATTAAATACGAGAAATCAGAGTTCATACAGAAAGATTTAGGTGTTCCTTTTTCCCACGCGCTGTTAGAGAGTGGAACAGTAGAGAAATAGTCTGAAAGTAGTTCCAAGAAACCGCCAGGCACTTAAGTGGGACTTGCAAAGTAGTCGTGTAGACCTAGATGTAGATTACATAAATAAATTATGATGAAGTCTGCGTTTTCAGAAGAGAGATGTAGCCAATGTCTATAAGTGTTTTCAACACAATTTCGGCGAAACATCACCCAAGTACGAAAAGCAGTTACATTACGGATTACAAATAGTAGCTTTAGGAGGCACTAAAGCAGGCAGCCGACGTGTGGTAGAAGAAGACTCGCAGTGTCCACTGTCCAGTATCTGCACAATTAAGGTATAGTTGCGGCCATAGAATTAACATGTACTGATGTTGAGGCCAAATGGATGGTGCCACAGTCAGATAGCTTTGCTCTACCTATTCCATTGGACTATATGAATCGCCTTGAGGTGAGACACAGTCGTTCACAATGCTCTTAAATTGAACTTATGGCCAGAGGATGTCTAATTTTTTGCACAAGAGTTGAGGTTAGAAAGTGCGCTACTGCCCCCGTACACAGGGTTAGTAGCTTGTATGACGGTATCAGCAATTAAGTCCACTAATCTGTTGAGCGAGAGTTGATCGGCCAAGCTGTTATAATAGTTACTTATTTGGACAGCATCGGAAAGTTTCGTTGTGGACTTGGCCTTCTCGATATGTTGGCACGCTATGTGGTGCCCACTGTAGACGCTGAACTGGCTGCTCCGCTATTGTGTTTTGGGTGGGTATGTCAGAAAGGCAGCTGGCTTTGTCCAACGACGGTTCTTTCGTGTAGGTCAGCAGCAGAGAATAAAGACGGAAGATAACCTGGCCTGTAGGTGCCAAGACAACTGCTGGAAGGCAGTGGCTGACGTCCGGGCCGGAGGTCTTGTGTCCGAAAGAGTGGGAGTAAGCTGACGTAGGCTGTACTGGCAGAATATTCGTAGGAAGCAGTTCGTTGGGCCGATGGAGGAGTTGTAGCAGCGTCTGAGACTGTTCCAAAGAGTGACATGGCTGCTCTACTCCGCCTCACAGGTTTGGTCCAATAGATGATGAATGGAAGTATGAGAGCTGTATCATTTAATACCTTGCTTTATTGCATGCTCCATCTGGCTCTCAATTGTGTGAACCAGTTCCTCAACTCCGTTGTTCGATTCTGAAAGAGAAGAATGAAATTTTCTGTATATTGCCCGTAAGAGTGGGTTTAGAACGCCTTTCATCTTCTTAATCCGAGTGTACATCATATCAGTAACATTTCAATTCTTCTACAAAGCATCAACTGTTAGTAGTTCAATTCCCTATTATACCTGCTGATAAAGTGAGCTCACCTCAAAATTGCTGCAAAAATTTGTCAAGGAATTCAATGTGAAGACCAGACTGAGCACAACTCAAAATTGCTGCAAAATTTTGTCAAAATTTGATGAAACTTTTATCGGCAAAGTTATGAGTCGAATTTCTGGATGGAGAAGACGATTGACAGAAATTCTTCGATGTACGAGGAGTTCTGTAACCTTGCTGATCATATTATTCGTGTGGAAGCTAATAATGTTAAAGTTATTGGTTGCTCTCTACCACCAAGATCTCTGTGATCTAAACGAACGCTGATTGAGACTTTAACAGATAACATCATGTGGTATACACCACTTCTAACAAACACCGAACAACGCGCTCCAGTACGCGGCCGCCAAATACATCGCTGGCCGTCTTCACACGCACGCTCCCTTACGTGGCCGAGAAATACATAGCTGGCCGCACTTCTCCGGGCGGCTCGCGGCTACCATCGCTGGCCGCCTTCGCGCGCGCGCGTTTGTCAGCACACAGCAATTGGCTACGCCAGGAAACATTGCGATTGGTTTTCCCTGGGAAACAGCGACCTCAGCCGACGGCTCCATTAACTAGCACGCCTTATATAAACCCGACCGCCGCCGCAAACGACAGTTCTCATTGGGAAGTGCAGTACGCCGTGTTCCAGCTGCTTGTGGATGACTCGCCGCACCACTCGAGGTTACCTGGCTGCTCGGCGGCAATCTTGCGACTTCACTTGGAGAGACTGAACTTCACTGGACTTGGGCATAATTACGGGACGTGCACCCCACCATGCACATTCGGACATTGGTGTAACCAAACTTTAATTCTGCATTACTTCTGAGTGTGAGCCTGGGTAGACGCTTGGCTAACATAATTGTTAAAAAGTGATTTGTGATTTAATAAACCAGACTGAAGAGGTTATTGTGTTATTCCTGGTTATAACACATCACAAATTTGTCCGGTGAAAAAGTAGCTAAGCGAAGGGAAGAGATTTTTGTAGTTATCTTTATACATTCTTTAATGTTGAAAGTTACGAACCCTTATCTTTCACTTACTCGTGACAGGGTGCAGAACATATGTCATATTTATGTAATTTGTGTTCTAAATAACCCACACGACCTCAAAAACAAATCACAAATAATTTAATTTACCATCTACAGTGTCTGCCCAAACTCCGTTGACTAAATTTCGTAGGATGTTCAGAGATATTTTGGTGTAGGAGATATATGAGTTCCAACTGCTCGTAACAAAGTATTTAAATTTAATTTGATTATTGTTGAACTCATTTACTTTTGTATCTGTAATGCGCTAATAAGGCCTACACAAGACTGCAGGTTTCCACGATATGCAAATGGTTATGCAGGGTTTGATTCACCCTAGAAACTGATTATAACCAGACATAGCTGGTTATATTTGTTTATATTCGGTTCATGTTACACATAAGGCAGTTCGGAGAGTTATATCGAAGATCACATAGGGGAACCCTTTTAGTTATTATAGAGTTTGAAAGGCGCCTCGCTGTGGGTCTCCATTTGGCCAGCTGTTCAAATTGTGTCGTATCCAGATTTTTGTGGCTTTCAGATGTGACAGTCATCCGATGTTTGACAGCGGGTTCCGGCCGACCACGCTTCACCACCGCACGGAAGGATCACCGTACTGTCCACCAAGCACATCTTAACCACTTCACAACGGAGTCTGCCACCCGAGAATAGAGGAAGGACTCCCTTCAACAGGAATCACCATCCCATGTGTAGGCTGTCGTTAACAGCACAACACAAACGGACATTTGTAGTGTTGACGTAACAGGAAAAGCATAAATGTCGTCGTATTATGTTCGATGAATCGTTGTTCTGCACTATTGAGGCTAATTCTCGACAGCGACTATGACGGTGACCCAGGGAGAGGTCCCATTCCTCGAGTGTTTTGGAGAGGCACAGTGGTGTTACTCGTAGCGTAATAGTGTGGCAAGCCATCGGGTATGGCTTCAGGTCATGGACGGTAGTGATTGTTATGTGTTACCTCTCTTGCGACAGGATTGTGGTGCTTGTTCACACATTTCTTGTATCTCTATGAACTGTCAGCGTGATTCTGAGACATTCCCGTGGCCAGCAAGATCCCCAGATAAGACCACAATACAATACCCCGTTCCAGTGCCAGTATCCATTAAATACAGGACCAGTTACAACAGTTGTGGGCCGTCTCGCCTCACGAGAGGGAACAACGGCTTTGTATCACCCGTCCCAACCAAATCAGTGCATATATCCAGGCCAGAGGGGTTGCAACGTCATCCTGATAAATGGGCTCATACTATTTCGTTCTCTGTAGATCTGACTCGATTTTGTAATCACTGCTATAATATCACATACGAAATCGAATGGGACGATTTTCCTTTTATTTTCTCTTTCATCTGGGTACTTCACCTTCTGTCAAGCAGCTTATACATACGAATAAAAGCGCTGCAGTCATGGACAGTGCGGTTGATTCCGGCGGAGATTCAAGTCCTCCCCAGGGCATGGGTGTGTGTGTTTGTCCCTAGGATAATTTAGGTTAAGTAGTGTGTAAGCTTAGGGACTGACGACCTTAGCAGTTATGTCCCATAAGATTTCACACACATTTTCAATACGGAATAAACTTTATAAAAATGTTACCGAAGAAAATGATAAATGGAGGAAAATTATACTACAGATGCTATTGTGTAACACGAATTTGATAAGACTTTGAAACAGATAAGTGGGCATAAGTTACCTTGAACAGAGGACGTTCCTTATTATTTATTAATACCTTTGGGAGTATCAACCATCTCAAAACTATTCCACGTATTATGCAGGATAAGTGATATAGATCAAATACCGTCAGATTTCAAGATGAATGTAACAATCCCAGTATATAATAAGGTTGCTGGTGCAGTGTAATGATCCCAGTATCTAATAAGGTTGCAGGGGCAGATGCGAGCATTACTGAATCATTAGTTTAATAACATGGAGCTGTATAGTGTTAGTACAAACTATCTACTGAAAAGATATAAAGACTGATAGAACCCAACCCAGGGAAAATGATATGCAATATGGCTCAAATGGCTCTGAGCACTATGGGACTTAACATCTATGGTCATCAGTCCCCTAGAACTTAGAACTACTTAAACCTAACTAACCTAAGGACATCACACAACACCCAGCCATCACGAGGCAGAGAAAATCCCCGACCCCGCCGGGAATCGAACCCGGGAACCCGGGGGTGGGAAGCGAGAACGCTACCGCACGACCACGAGATGCGGGCCGATATGCAATACAAGGGACGAAATACAAGTAGCGAAAGGTCATATACAACTTGTACTGACGCCAGCCGGCGGACCTAACAGTCGAAGCACATAAGAGGGATGCACTAATTGAGAAGGGAAACAGACAGGCTCGCTGCTCATTAGCTACGCTGTTAAATCGACATATTGAGCAAGCAGGAAAGGAAACTAGGGAGAAATTTGGGAAAGGAGAAGAAATGGAAACTTTAACGGCTTACAATGATTTTATAATTCTATATGCTACACGAAATGGCACGGAGGATGTATTGAACAGAATGGAAAGTGAATTCAAGAGACGTTATAATTTTAATACAAGTAAAGCAAGGATAGTATAGTGCAATGAATTAATGCAGGTGAAACTCAGAGAATTTCATTGCGAAATTGAGCATTCATATCAGTAGACTTGTTTCGATATTGGGCAGAAAAGTTGCTGATTATGGCATACATAAAGATAAAAAAATATTAACCGTCAACAACCAGAAAAGCGTAACGGGTGAAGAAAAAATTATTGACAGCGAACATAAGTTTAAGTTTTAGGATGTATTTTCTAAAACATTTTGTTTGGGCTGTACCTTTCTATATAACAGACAAGTGATTATAAAATGTAAGATCAAAAATAGAATGGAAGCTTTGGAAATATGGTGCTGGAGAAGAATTCTGACGCTAGGTCAAATCTATAGATATTATAAAAATGAAAGTTCATTTGCATATATGCATGTATCTCATGTCCTCCTAAACCACGAGACCGATTTCAACCAAACTTGGTATACATATCGCTTATACATATCAGTTACAGTCTGGAAAGAATCACTGTGGGTTAAGAACCACCTACCTATCTGAGGGACTGCGGTGGGGGTGAAACGCTGCATTGCCCACGATGTCCAAATACATTTCACTTCGATTTCAACCAAATTTGGTACACATATTAGTTACGGTCTTCAAAGAGATGCTAGGGGTGTAGGAATCACCAGCCTCCTATTGGAATGAGGGTGATAACGTAGAGAGAAATGGGGGAGAAGGAGATGGACAGGCAGAGAGGGTGAAGGAGGAGATGGGCACAGGTAGGGGGAAGAAGAAGGATGGACAGAGAGGAAGGGGGGAACAGACGGAGGGGGGGAGAGGAGGAGATGAACAGAGATAAGGAAGAGGTTGAGCTGGAGAAAGACACGATGAGGAAGAGATAGGAAGAGAGAGAGGAAATGAGGCGATAAGCTGAGAGAGGGGGAGGGAAAATGGCCAGAGAAAGGAAGAGGAGGAGATGGACAAGGAGAGGGGGGAGGAGATGGACAGAGAGAACATGGAGGGGAAGACGAGCAACGAGAGGGAGGAGGAAGAAACAGAATTTAAAAAATCCTCCGTAGGTGGAATTACAGTCATTAATTTTCCACAAATATAGTTTACTGGGAAAAAAACAGGATGCTTATCTGCTCCAGCGAACAACACTAATTAAAACCCAAAAACGAGTGATAGGCTGAAGGCCTTTGTTCAGCAACTCAGAGTATCGCCCTTGGTCGAGTTTTCAACAAACTAATATTTACAGAGTTCTAATGTTTCATACGGAAAGAAGGTTCCACAAACCTTTACTTTTAGTATGTGCACAGAGATACGGAGTCTTGGAAGAACAGAACACAGTCAGTGTTCTACCAAACTTCGTGAACTCGGTCATATCATCGAACCACAGAGACTAAGCTGTCAGCGAATCTGCAGAGACCAGCCGGTGTCCATCAAGGACGCAGCTGGTTGGTAGCAGGCAGAGGAGTCTTAGTGGAGCGGATGTCCATCTGTAGATCTGGCTTGACGTGAACACACTCCGCACTGCATTACGCACGCTTAAATACTAATGCATGGCAAGTTATCACAGTAACTATTCTAGGTCACATAGGTCCCCATCCTGGTTCACGACCCCTGGTGGCGCTGCCAGGGCCACCTAGTGGAACTACTGCAAATAAAAATTTCTGGAGCAAAGCGGTTGCGTGCCAGTTAGCCAACCCGCGAAGTCATTGTATGAATTGCTGGCACTACACGTGGAATACCGCAACATGTCAGAATCATAAGGATGGATGGAATGGAAAGAGAGGAGAGGAACATATAGACAGAAAGAGGGGGAAGGAGCAAATTGTCAGAGAGGGGAGTAAGAAGAGGTGGACAGTGAGAGGGCTTGTAGGCCATGGACCAACAGAACTTGGAATAAATACGCGCCTGGGCAATGTCAGGCACTCAGAAACTTATACAGTAGTGCTGCAGACACATCCAGATGTCTCAAGGAATTGATGATTTTGTAAAGGGGGAGATTAAGTGGAAGGAGGGATAACATTTTTCAGCGAGACCAAGGCTTGGGTTCAGTGCGCAAGTTCAAATGCATACAAGGTGCAACAATTACAACGATATAAAAGGTCTTTGGCAAGAAAGCTAAGTAAGAACTGCATTGAACCAGTTTTCAGGCTGATAACAGCAACGACATCATCAACAGCATCAACAACAACAACATTAACAGCATTTAGAAATAGCTTAAACTCGATATAATGGAAATACCACAAGCATTGCTAGAAGTAGGTGGTAAGATTCACCGGCCCACTGCTGACTGGGAAAACTACGTATGTGTTATCGGAGGCGAGAACAAACAGTCTTCCGAAGTAGTACTGAAAACTATGAGTGGCAGTTTTCTCGAACAACTAGGCTAACAACCACATGGGAGTGAAACATTGTAGACCTCCTAGTTACAAACGGTGGAAGGTATCTACTATGAGAGGCTGATTCAGTAACGGTGTATAATTAAATTTGGAATAAGAATGTTAGCATTCATATCCATTTTCACCCCACACCCCTCATAAACAATAGATCTACCTGCCTTTGCGATGCAGGTAGCTATACCATAGGTGCAACCACAATCGAGGGGTATCTTTTGAGAGTCCAGACAAAACTGTGGTTCCTGAAGAGGGGTAGCGTCCTTTTCAGTAGTTGCAGGTACAACGGCCTTGCTGTGCTGGATTTGCGAAATGCTGACATCAAAAGAAAATTACAGCCATAACTTTCTCCAAGGGTATTCAGCTCTACAGTCTGGTTAAATGATGATGGCATCCTCTTGAGTAAAATATTCCATATGTAAAACCGTCTCCCATTTGGATCTCTGGGCTTAGACCATTCAGAAAAATGCCGTCATCAGGAGAAATATACTGGCGTTCTACGGATCACAACATCGAATGTTAGGTCCCTTAACCAGGTAGTAGGTTACAAAATTTAAAAACGGAAATGAATATGTTGAATTTAGAAATAGTGGGAATTAATGAATTTCTGTGGCAGAAACTATGTGACCTCTGGTCAGGTGAATACGTTGTTATAAATACAAAATCGAATAGGGGAATGCAGGAACAGGTTTAATAATGAATAAAAATACAGGAATACGGGTAAGCTACTGCTAACAGCACAGTGGATGCATTATCATAGCCAAGATACAGCAAATCCCACACCAACTACTGTACAACAAGTTTACGAGCAAACTAGCTCCGCAGGTGATGAATAGATTGAAGAAATGTACGATGAGATAAAAAAAAAATATTCAGATGTTAAGGGAGACGAAAATTTAACTGCTATGGGTGATTGGAATTCTGTAGTTGGAAAAGGAGAAAGGAAAAGTTGTTGGGTGAATATGGAATGGGCTAAAGGAATTTAAGAGGAAGCCTCGTGGCAGAATTTCGCACAGAGCATAATATAATCATCGTTGACACTTGTTTTAAGAAACATGAAAGAAGATTATATACGTGGAAGAGACCTCGACAGACTGAAAGGTTTCAGATTGAGTATATAACGGTAAGACAGAGATTTCTGAATCACATTTTAAAATTATAAGGAATTCCAGTGGCAGATGCAGACTCTGACAGTAATTTATTGCTTATGAACTTTAGAATAAAAGTGCATTAATTACAAAAAGAAAAGAAATTAAAGACATGGAACCTGGATATGTTGAAAGAACTAGAGGTTCTCGAGAGTTTCCGATGCAGCATTAGGAAAGGACTGCCTAGAACAGGGGAAAGGAATACAATAGTAGCCGAATGGGAGCTTTGAGAGAGTAAGTAGTGATGTCAGCATAAGATAAATTATGTGAAAAGAGAGCGCCTAGTAGAAATCGTTGGAAAGCACAAGAGATATTGAATTTAAATAACGAAAGGAGAAAATATAAAAATTCAGCAAATGAAGCAGCTCAAAGGAAATACAAACGTCTAAAAAGTGAGATTCATAGGGAGCACAAAATATTTTAGCATGAGTGGCTAGGGGACAAATGTAAGGATGTAGAAGTATATATCATTAGAGGAAGGACAGAAACAGTCCACATTAAAATTAAGGTTACCTTTGGAGAAAAGATGAGCTGCGGTATGAATATCAAAAGTTCAGATGGAAAATCAGTCCTAAACAAAGAGGTGAAAGCTGAAATGTTGAAGGAATATATAGAAAGTCTAAACAAGGGGCTTGATGGCAATATTGTAGTACTGGAAGAGGACATGAAGGATGATGAGGAGGGAGATATGATAGTGTGAGAAGAATTTGATAGAGCACTGAAAGACCTACACTGAAACAAGGCCCCGGGAGTAGACGACATTCCGTCAAAGCTAATGATAGCCTTTCAAGAACCGGCCGCGACTAAAGTCTTACATATGGTGTTCAAGATGTGTAAGACAGGCGAAATATCTCGTGACGTCAAGAAGAATATAATAATTCCAATTACAAAGAACGTAGGCGCTGACCGGTGTGAATCTTACTGCGCTATCAGTTTAATGCGTCATGACTGTAAAACACTAACACGAATTCTTGTAGAGAAGAGTGGAAAACCTCGTTGAAGCCATCTGTGGGGAAGATAAGCTTAGATTGCAGAGAAATGTAGGAACACGCGAGCTAATGCTGACTCTATGACAGATTAAGGAAAGGAAAATCAACTTTTATGGCACTGGTAGAATATGAGAAAGCTTTTGACAGTATTGACTGCAATACCCTATTTGAAAGTCTGAAAGTAGCAGGGGTATCATACAGGTAGCGAAAGGATATTTATCCCATCAAACAGGAAAGGAAACCAGTGATAGAGAAGGGAATGAGACGAGTTTGTATTCTATCCTCAGTTGTATTCAATCTGTAGAATGAGCAAGCAGTAAAGGAAACCAAAGAAAGAATAGGAATTAAAGTTCATGGAGAAACATAAAAACTTCGAGCTTTGCTTATGACATTGCAATGTTATCAGAGACAGCAAAGGATTCTGAAGAGCTTTTAAACGGATTGGACAGTGTCTTGAAAGGCTAATGGAAGGTAGTAGAATTAGCTCAGGTGGTGCTGAGGGAATTAGACTAGGCAAAGAGACACTTAAACAGTACATGAATTTTGTTATTTTGGCAGCAAAATAACTGATGTCGGTCAAAGTACTGGGCACTCAAAATGTATCCTGGCAATGGCAAGAAAGGCGTTTCCGAAGAAGATAAATGTTTTGCCAAGAATATCGATTTAAGTGTTAGGAAGTCTTTTCTTAAAGTATTGGTATGGAGTGTAGCCGTGTATGGAAGTGAAACTTGTACGATAAACAGTTTAGACAAGAAGTGATTTAAAAGGAAATGATCATATTAAGTTGATCATCGGTAAGGCAGATGCCAGACTGAGATTCATTGGAAGAATCCTAAGGAAATGCAATCCGAAAACAAAGGAAGTAGGTTACAGTACACTTGTTCGCCCACTGCTTGAATACTGCTCAGCAGTGTGGGATCCGTACCAGATAGGGTTGATAGAAGAGATAGAGAAGATCCAACGGCGAGCAGCGCGCTTCGTTACCGGATCATTTAGTAATCGTGAAAGCGTTACGGAGATGATAGATAAACTCCAGTGGAAGACTCTGCAGGAGAGACGCTCAGTAGCTCGGTACTGGGTTTTGTTAAAGTTTCGAGAACATACTTTCACCGAAGAGTCAAGCAGTATATTGCTCCCTCCTACGTATATCTCGCGAAGAGACCATGAGGATAAAATCAGAGAGATTAGAGCCCACACAAAAGCATACCGACAATCCTTCTTTCCACGTACAATACGAGACTGGAATAGAAGGGAGAACCAATAGAGGTACTCAGGGTACCCTCCGCCACACACCGTCAGGTGGCTTACAGAGTATGGATGTAGATGTAGATGTAGAATGGAATAGAAGCTTTTGAAAATTGGTGTGACAGAAGAATGCTGAAGATTAGACGGGTAAATCACATAACTAATGAGAAGGTAATGAATAGAATTGGGGAAACCAGAAATTTGTGACGCAATCTGACTCGAAGAAGAGATCGGTAGGCTGTACGCATTCAGAGACATCAAGGGATCACCAATTTCTTGTTGGAGGGAAATGTAGAGGGAGGGGAAAGGTAAAAATCGTAGACGGAGACCAAAGGATGAATATAGTAAATATATTAAGAATTACGTAATTTGCAGTAGTTATTCTGAGATGAAGAGGCTTGCACATGATGTAGTAGCATGGAGAGCTGCATCAAACCAGTCTTCAAACTGAATACCTCAACAACAACAACATTGTCAGTTTTCATATCATGTTGTTTGCCGAAGTGACATTGAAAGCAGAGAGACAATCAGAGTGATTTCATTTCTCGCTCATGAAGTAGCTGCTGTGTTGGTCAAAGAGCCGGTCGATGTGGCCGAGTGCTACCAGGCTCCTTAGTCCGGAACGGCCATGCTGCTACTGTCGCAGGTTCGAATCCTGCCTCGGGCATTTATGTGTGATGTCCTTAGTTTGGTTAGGTTTAAGTAGTTCTAAGTGTAGGGGACTGATGACCTCAGATGTTAAGTCCCATAGCGCTTAGAGCCGTGTGTGTGTGTTGGTCAGAGAAGTGACATCCGCTGTGGTCAGTAAGACAAATGACTGAACATAATGTGTGACCTCAAGAGACGTGGTTCAGGTTTTGGACTTACTGATTCCGAATAAAGTAGCAATGCAGCAGACATCAACAGTTCCTTTACTTTCCTTTCTTCCCCTTCCTCATTCAATTTATAATATGTATCACAGCTGCGGAATCACCACAGGTTCTGTTCTTTCAGACATGTCGGAAAGAACAGACACTATGCATTTGCTTAAGAAACAAAGGAGCTTATGGCTCACACACTTCCATAGAAAATGCCGCCTTAAACCAGTAACGTTGCCGCCGTAAATAAGTGATATTCGCTGTGCCATGCTGAGTTTATGCGCATAAGAGAGAATGCTCTAATTACTTCTTTTGTAACTATAGATTTCCTAATCTATTTGAGTCAAATTTTGTGAACTGGTCTATGAAATAAATAACAAAAATATTTTCGTGAATGGTGCTTCTGCTATTTCCTCATTGCCATCAGCTGACAAGTTAGTTATCACATTCGTATGGTGCTAACACATTGACTGGAGCGTCCTGCCAGGTTACCTTGTGTGAATTCAAATGAAAGTACTGTGGTCACGTTACAGCTATGCTGAAACATGTGGTACGCTTGTAATATTTTGGAGACCAACTTGTCTTGGTAAATTTGAGATTTTCCCCATCGTGTGCTGTCCAGAGACTTCTAAGTCTATAGTCTTGCCAGGTTGTGTACTTCTTCTTCTTCTTCTTCTTCTTCTTATTATTATTATTATTTCTTTACTTTCTCAGACGTTAAGTCTGGTTAAAAATGGAAAGTGACGCGGACCTTGATTAAGCGTCACTTCCTTTTAACTGTATGATATGTGTTATTTTGCATTTAGGAACTTTCGGGTAATTGAACATGTATCAATAATTACAGATTTCTGTAGTTGTATATATAAGTTTGGATGTATCTGTATTGCATTGATATACTGGTGGATATTGTGTGGTATGACTCCTGTAGTTGATAGTATACTTGGTATTATGTCAACTTTATCCTGATGCCACATGTCCTTGACTTCCTCAGCCAGTTGGATGTATTTTTCAATTTTTTCTCATGTTTTCTTTTGTATATTTGTTGTATTGGGTATGGATATTTCGATTAGTTGTGTTAATTTCTTCTTTTTATTGGTGAGTATGATGTTAGGTTTGTTATGTGGTGTTGTTTTATCTGTTATAATGGTTCTGTTCCAGTATAATTTGAATTCATCATTCTCCAGTACACTTTGTGGTGCATACTTGTATGTGGGAACGTGTTGTTTTATAAGGTTATGTTGTAAGGCAAGCTGTTGATGTATGATTTTTGCTACATTGTCATGTTTTCTGGGGTATTCTGTATTTGCTAGTATTGTACATCCGCTTGTGATGCGATCTACTGTTTCTATTTGTTGTTTGCAAAGTCTGCATTTATCTGTTGTGGTATTGGCATCTTTAATAATATGCTTGCTGTAATATCTGGTGTTTATTGTTTGATCCTGTATTGCAATCATGAAGCCTTCAGTCTCACTGTATATATTGCCTTTTCTTAGCCATGTGTTGGATGCGTCTTGATCGATGTGTAGCTGTGTTAGATGATACGGGTGCTTGCCATGTAGTGTTTTCTTTTTCCAATTTACTTTCTTCATGTCTGTTGATGTTATGTGATCTAAAGGGTTGTAGAAGTGGTTATGAAATTGCAGTGGTGTAGCCGATGTATTTATATGAGTGATTGCTTTGTGTATTTTGCTAGTTTCTGCTCGTTCTAGAAAGAATTTTCTTAAATTGTGTACCTGTCCATAATGTAGGCTTTTTATGTCGATAAATCCCCTTCCTCCTTCCTTTCTGCTTAATGTGAATCTTTCTGTTGCTGAATGTATGTGATGTATTCTATATTTGTGGCATTGTGATCGTGTAAGTGTACTTAGCGCTTCTAGGTCTGTGTTAGTCCATTTCACTACTCCAAATGAGTAGGTCAATATTGGTATAGCATAAGAATTTATAGCTTTTGTCTTGTTTCTTGTGTCAATTCTGTTTTCAGTATTTTTTTAGTCTTTGTCTATATTTTTCTTTTAGTTCTTCTTTAATATTTGTATTATCTATTCCCATTTTTTGTCTGTATCCTAGAAATTTATAAGCATCTGTTTTTCCATCGCTTCTATGCAGTCGCTGTGGTTATCCAGTATGTAATCTTCTTGTTTAGTGTGTTTTCCCTTGACTATGCTATTTTTCTTACATTTGCCTGTTCCAAAAGCCATATTTATATCATTGCTGAATACTTCTGTTATCTTTAGTAATTGGTTGAGTTGTAGATTTGTTGCTGCCAGTAGTTTTAGATCATTTATGTATAGCCAATGTGTGATTTTGTGTGGTTATGTTCCAGTAATATTGTATCCATAATATGTATTATTTAGCATGTTGGATAGTGGGTTCAGAGCAACGCAGAACCAGAACGGACTTGATGAGTCTCCTTGGTATATTCCACGCTTAATCTGTATTGGCTGTGATGTGATATTATTTGAATTTGTTTGGATATTAAGTGTGGTTTTCCAATTTTTCATTACTATGTTTAGGAACTGTATCAATTTGGGATCCACTTTATATATTTCCAATATTTGTAGTAACCATGAGTGGGGTACACTATCAAAAGCTTTTTGGTAATCGATGTATGTGTAGTGTAGCGACCTTTCTTTAGTTTTAGCTTGATATGTCACCTCTGCATCTATTACCAGTTGCTCTTTACATCCTCGTGCTCCTTTGCAACAGCCTTTTTGTTCTTCATTTATAATTTTGTTCTGTGTTGTATGTGTCATTAATTTCTGTGTAATGACTGAAGTTAATATTTTGTATATTGTTGGTAGGCATGTTATGGGGCGATATTTTGCTGGGTTTGCTGTGTCTGCTTGATCTTTAGGTTTCAGATAAGTTATTCCATGTGTAAGTGTATCAGGGAATGTGTATGGGTCTGCAATGTAACTGTTAAATAATTTAGTTAGATGTGAATGTTTTGAGGTGAACTTCTTTAGCCAGAAATTTGCTATTTTATCTTTTCCAGGGGCTTTCCAATTGTGAGTAGAATTAATTGCTTGGGTGACTTCATGTTGCAAAATTATCACTTCAGGCATTTGTGGTATCATCTTGTATGTGTCTGTATCTGCTTGTATCCACCGTGCATGCCTGTTATGTTGTACCGGGTTTGACCATATGTTGCTCCAGAAGTGTTCCATGTCTGTTATGTTTGTTGGATTGTCTATTTTAATGTGTATGTTATCTATTGTCTGGCAAAATTTCTTTTGGTTTGTGTTGAATGTTTGGTTTTGTTTCCTTCTATTTTCACTTTTTTGTATCTTCTAAGTCATTTGGGCAATGCTTGTAGTTTCTGCTTCTTTTCATCTAATTGCTCTATCGCTTCTTGTTGTGAGATTTTACCTAACCTTTTTCGTTTTTTTTCTGACATTTCATTTCTTATAAATTGTGTTAGCTGTCTGATGCCATTTCTCAGTTTTTCTATTCTGATCTGTAGCCTGTGTTGCCATGCTGGTTTTGTGGGTTTCTTCTGTGTGTTGGTTGGTTCTGATCTCTGCCTAGTGTGTATATTTAGTGTAGTGAGTGCTCTTATATAAACCAGTAGTTGTAACTCTTCCATAGTTGTGTTTTCATTTATATTGTTGTGTATGATTGTGTTGATAGTTTTTATTGTTGTTTCGACTTGTGGGTTATTTGGCGGTCTTTGCAAGAATGGTCTAATGTCTGTATTTGTGTCTTTGTATTCTATATATGTCAGCTGAAATTTTTCTTCTATATCTAACATGTGTGTCACTTCGTGTTCTATTTGTGCTTGTTCTGGTGGCTGTCTTAAGATTTCGTTTTCCTGTGATTGTTTAATTGATGCGTGTTGTTCTTTGTTTGTTTGCTCTGGGATGTTTGAATCCATTACTGTATTTTCTTCTTCTTCTGATTGCACATTATTTTGTTCCAATATTTGTTGTACTTGTTGTTTGATGTTTTCTAATTCTGACTGGGGTATCCTGTTATTTTTGATTAATACACGGATCTGATCAGCTAGTCGTTGTTCTGTTAAAAATTTTAATTATGGGTATCTGGTAATAAGTGTTGTGTATACTTTTGATCTGTATCCAGTTGTGTTGGTTTCTAGGTTTGTTGCTTGGTAATAACAGAACATGAGGTGTCGATTAACTTCATCTGACCATCTCATCCTCTGTCTTTGTTTTCCTTCTAGGGTGGATGCAAGAAGCATATCCAGAAAAACACCTCTATTTGGATTTAAATCATTTTTCAGTTGGCTAGCAGTGTCGTTACCATTGTGGGCGGGCATAGGGTTCAAGCGTCGTCCCCATCCATGACAGCGCTTGTCCGAGGCTTCTTTAGTTCTGTCCTGAACCAACTAATCGCACTAAAAGGGGGGTTAGCCCTGTTAGTGGTTTGTTCTTTTCGTCGCCTTTTACGACTGGCAGAACATACCGGAGGCCTATTATTATTATTATTATTATTATTATTATTATTATTATTATTATTATTATTGCTGTTATTATTATTACCTCTGCTTTGGTTATTGTGGAATCTGTGTTCATTTCGTCTGCTCCACACATCCAGTTCACCGACGCTTCTCAAAGATGCTGACCTACAGAGTTCCCCAAACCAATATAACCTTGTACCCTACGTGGTAGTTTACAGTGTAACACATGTAAAAGGAGTTTTCCAGTAAACAGTCATTTCACATGTTCTACCTATCTTCATAACTTCTTTCAGTAGGTCCTCATGAAGATGCATTTTAGAATTCTTGGTATATTTCACTTTGTGTACTACTTACCAAAATTCTCCTCACTTTTACTTAAAAATTCTTCCAAAGTGTTACAGTCATCAGTCGCCCTAACTGCCCAGTTCCTTGCATCGCCACGAAGCTTTGTTTCAGCTGTTAACACTCATATCTCAGGTAATTATTTAGGCATTAGTTTCCTGCATGCTTTCGTAAAAGTTACAGGGTGGATTTTTCCTTTTGTGTCAAATTTTTCTAATTCAGTCCCCGTCTGTTTATTACGCGCTCCTGCAAATGGAAACGTTATTGTGAACCTCCTTCTGTTTTCTAAACCTTTCACTCTTTCAGCAATATTGGCAGTAGCTACCCTCAGATCCTCTATCTTCGACATTCGATACAGTTTACTTAAACTGCCCATTTACTGCCTCCACAAATTCCTGAATCCTAGCTTCACCATCTGATTAGTAGTCACTTCCACTTTATCTAATATTTCTCCACACGCATCTACCATTTCACTGGCATCTTTTGAGCCTTCTTTTATTCCTGTTTCTACATTTCTTTTAATTATTTCACCCACAGATTCCCTAGTCATATCCTCAATGTCTTTCCTCAATGAATCCTTAATGGCTGTATATGCTAGCCCAACCTGTTCACCTATGGGTTTGATAAATGATTTATTTAGTGAATCTTGCAATTCTGTTCTTTTAGGCTTTACCTCTGTTCTTAATGTTTACAATGACTGACTGACTTCTTTCTTTATAGCCTGCATTGACTTACTCAATGATTCATCCAATTTCTTTCTTTCAGATACTGATTATGTGCTTATTGCCTGTATACACTGCTCCAACCCCAGTAATATACTCTCAAGTGTATTGTTATTACCACTTCAGTACATTCCTGTCTCCCTATTTACTTTACCATCAGGTATTTTGTACCTAAATTTACTTTCCAACCTTCTATGATCTAAATCTTCCGTTTCCTGCTTTATTGTCATGTATGGATACATAACTGTATCTTCCCAAATTCCTTGGTCAAATTCAATCACTTACAGATTCACTGTCACATGACTTGTAGCCTCAGCCTCAAATTAACTATCTTCTACACTACTAATGTCTGCATTTCCACCAACTGCGTCCATGTTGTCTACATAACCAGAAAGTCATTGGTCCTCTACATAAGGCTCCTAGTCAGTCATCTTGAAAACTGATTTTAATTTTACCCACAAAATTGAACAAATTTTGGCAAGACCTTTCTACACGTTCGCCATTTGCGATTTTACATTTGAAAATGCATGGAAAACGGTCGCCACGTCCGATGTCCCCGTTCGGTTCAATTTATTTTGTCCTAATTAGGATGTAGTAATTGCCATATTAAGCGTGTGTGGCAATCGGAGTCGTAAATTACGGGAGACAGTCGCATGCTGTAGATACTCATCTATGTGGTGGCAAAGCAGTCTCTTTTGCCTGAGAGAGTCTGCAATCTATCACAGGAATTAGTCTGAATGATAGTAAATGGATGTTAACAGCAAATGATCGTGGAGGGAACTTAATAAATTTAATATTAACAGCCTTTGTGCTGACGATCGTACAGGGTGTTAGTTCAATATGGAGCACTTAAATTCGCAGTAATACCAAATGTTAATGTGACTGTATCAAAATCAACATAATAAAACTTTATGATTGGCGACGCCGTGGAGTGTTCTGTGCACCACGACCAGATAATGGATATAATTGGAAGGAGTAACAGCCTTGATTGTATTTTTTTTTGTTTTATTTTCCGCAAAAGCGATTTTCGGTCACTTAGTGACCATCCTCAGTGCTGTAAGATACAATTAATTGTATCTTAAAGCACTGAGGATGGTCACTATGTGACCGAAAATCGATTTTGCGGAAAATAAAACAAAAAAAAAATACGACCAAGGCTGTTTCTCCTTCCAAAATTTTATGAGTAACCTGATAAACCTTGAAGATACTTATCTACTGAGGTGGTAAAATATTTAAAGTTAATATTGTAAAAATATATCAGAGAAGGTGTGGAAAACTTAGTCAGTTAGTAACATGTAATCAGAAATTACTTAATGGGACTCAGCTATTACCTGCACCTGGTTCTCACTAACACAAGCCCACATTTCGTTATAAGCCAATAGTTTCGATTTGCAAAGTACGCAAGCCACTGCAGTTTTATGAAGGATAGAAGAAGAAGTTTCACTTTAGTGATGTCTTATTTTCATCAGTAACAGCGACTCACTGCATCCATTAGGATATTTGGTTCGTTTATAATTTATATATGAAACCTCAAAAAAAATGTACCTCTAAATGTAATTGCAAGTGTAGAACTAAAAATTTCACTAGTATTAATATTAACACTTGTTTTTAGATGGGCCCGGGCTTGGGACCGGCTTGCGGCGGTAAAAAAACCAGGGTCCGTCCGGCTCCAGATGGTAGCACCCTGTCATAGGGCCCCTGCCTAGGGTTACTAGGTGAAACCCAGCCAACGGTCTCAATGGCGGAAGAGGAACAATTTCCCAACGGCAGAGAGAGCGGAAGAGCTAACTCCAGGGCTTACTACCTTGGTTTTAATTTCGGATTCGGGGCAACCCGGTCCCCCAATTTATTATCCAACAATTACTGCAAAGCATGATGGGAACGTCGTCAAAGATAGACACTACTCCAAGAGGTAGATCGAATGGCAAATCCTCCGTTGTTCGTAGAAACAATGCAAAGGGGTCAAAGGATTTTGGAGGACCCCAACCAACATGTATGCAGCCCTCAACACTGAAATTTAAGAAATCAACTATGTTTGCAACCCTAAATGTAAACTCTCTAATTAAAGTAGGAAAATTGAAATTATTGATTGAAAAGCTGAACCAGAAAGAAATTTTAATATGTGCATTACAAGAAACAAGGTTTTTAGATGAAACAGCTTTAGATTTTGAAAACTATCGTTTATTTAAAGGAAAACCAGGTAAAATCTTAATGAAACAAATGCCATACCTGGGAACAGCATTTCTGGTACATCACTCAATTTTAGATTCAGTTACTAACTTCTACTCGAGTTCTGAGAGACTATCCATTCTTGAGATTAAATGTAAAAACAAAGGATACTCTATAATCAACTGCCATGCACCCATAAACCAGGACAACAAAAATAACCCGGAGAAGGTTGAAGAATTTTGGGAGATACTTGAAATGGAACTGGATAGATGCTCAAAGAGAACATAAAAATGTTAGTAGGCGATTTTAACGCACAAATAGGAAGGGAGAAAAAATACCAGGGAACAGTAGGCCTCTTCCCAGGTCACAAAAGAACTTCAAAAAATGGAGAAAGGCTTATAGAGGTATGTAGGCATTTCAACTTGAAAATAATGACAACACATTTCAAAAAGCTGAGCCGAAAAACTAAAACATGGAGATCACCAAATCCACTTCTCGGAGAATTCCAAATTGACCATGTGGCTATCTCACTTCATTGTCAAGAAGAAATTCAAAACACTAAAGTGCTGAAAAGCCTTGATGTTGATTCAGACCACTATTTGACTACGATTAAATTCAGACCACTCCCATTTCGAAAAGAGAAGAAAACCTTTTACAAAATTCCAAAATATAACACAGAAACGTTAAAAAATGAAGAAATTAAACAACGGTTTCAAAGAGCATTGCACAAAGATAGCGATGGCATATCCACAATAAATAAGGAAGCGGGATGGGAGGAGATCAAAAACGAAATAGTTGAAATAGCAAAAGAAAATTGTCTCGTGAAAAGAGTAAGAAGACATCCATGGTGGGACAATGAATGTGATGAGAACCTGGAGAAGAGACAGAAATTGTGGCAGAAATGGAGCTCCACAAAAGATCCTCAAGATCTTGACAATTTTAAAATCCAGAGAAGAGAAACAGCTAAGCTTTTCCGTAATAAAAAAAGAAGACACTTTCAGGATAACCTAGAACAGATTGAGGAAGACTTTAAAAGAAATAATTCTAGAGATTTCTACAAAACTTTTAGAAAACAGCTAACCAAATACCAATCCCCAAATTTATGTTTTAAAGATGAAGAGAACAAGCTAGGTTTGACAAACAAGACTAATTGTGAAATATTAGCAAAATATTTCGAGAATCTATTAAATTGTGAACCACCCAAAGATAAAATGAGTTTTGAAAACCACCGAAATACTAATACCGAGTCAAAACCTCCAGACGCTGAAGAAATAAAACACATAATACACAGTCTAAAAAACAATAAAGCCCCAGGTGAAGACTCCATAGTACCAGAAATCCTAAAAATAATGGATACCAACCTCCCACAAGTTTTGGAACATATGTTTAAGAAGATCTGGGACGAAGAAAGAATTCCTGAAGACTGGCAGTGTGCCCTGATACACCCACTACACAAAAAGGGGGATAAGATGAATGTTAATAATTATAGAGGGATCTCGCTACTACCAGTAGGATACAAAATTTTGTCAAGGAAATTACTTCAAATCGTGGAGCCAGTTCTGGATAAAAAAATAGGTGAATATCAAGCAGGTTTTAGACAAGGTAGATCCTGTGTTGAACAAATATTTAACCTGAAAACACTAATTCGTTACAGAATCTCAAGAGGCCAGAGATTTGCAATAGTATTTGTAGATTTCAAAAAAGCATACGACTCGGTAGATAGAGAAACATTACTGAAAGTATTGGAAGAATTTGGGGTCGATACGAAAACAATTCAAATTATCAAACAGACGCTAACAAACAGTAAGGCCAAAGTTAAATTTATGGGTGAAATTTCAAGGAAGTTCGAAATTAAAACAGGTGTTAGACAAGGTGATGGTTTATCCCCAATCCTCTTCAACTGCGTACTGGAAAAGATATTGAGAATATGGAAAGAAGAACTCAAAGGCACCAAGAATGACATCAGAATTGGAACAAAAAAAGAAAAAATAGAAGTGGACTGTTTAGCTTTTGCAGACGATCTGGCAATAATTACAGAAAACGAAGAAATAGCTCAGAACTACCTGGAGAAACTACAAGAAGTTTCGGCCAGAGCTGGACTGCAGATTTCATTTGAAAAAACCGTGTATATGTCTAATCATAGAAATAACAAGAAAAATCTTATTACTAAATACGACAATATTAAGAGAGTAGAAAAATTTAAGTATTTAGGTGAAATAATTCAAGTGAATGGTTTAGACAAGAGTGCAAACCAGGCGAGAGCAAGGAAAATGGAATTTGCTTTTCAAAAAACCAAAGACATATATAACAAAAAAAACATTTCGATTCAAGCTAAATTAAGACATTATAAAACTGTCATTAGACCAGAATGCCTGTATGCATCGGAGTGCCTAACTCTTAACAAAAAGGGGGAAATAGAAAACATGGAAAAGAAAGAAAGGAAAATTTTGAGAAAAATATTAGGACCGAGAAAGATTGGAGAAGAGTACAAGCTAAAGAGTAATAAGGAAATATACAAAACTATTGAGAAAGTGAGTGAGGCAATGCGTAAACGCAGACTAACGTTTTATGGTCACCTGTCGAGGATGGATGGAAACAGACTAACAAGAAAAGTGTTTGAACATAGTAACAGGAACGAAAAAACCAACAATAAATGGATACAGATGGTGAAAAAGGATTTGGCCTATTTTAATGTCACCCGTGAGTCAATCAGGGACAGGGAAAAGTTTAGACAAATAGTGAACGAAATTAAGTGTTTTCCAGAAGAAACGAAACTAAAGAATAATAACAGGAAATGGTCGGAAGAGCGGAGGAGGAACCACTCGAAAATGATGAGGAAATATTGGGAAGAGAGAAAAAAAGATCAAAAAGCCGGGCAAGTGAATTGTTGAACGTGGTCCAAAGATGGCCGAAATCGAAAGAAGAAGAAGAATATTAACACTATTCAGGTGTGTACACATATCTTGTAATCTGACTTGTTCCACATCATATCGATAAAATAATCGTGAAAATGATCAACGGAACATGACATAACATAACTAGACTCACTGTAAGTCGGTGAACGATTCTGTATTCAAATAAATACCAGTTTTCATCACTGAAATTATAAGGACGTTAATTTTAAATACATAAATAAATACACGAGATAAGCATTTGCTCTATAAATAGCCAGTATACTTTTACTCAGCTTGTACTTCCATTTATGTCATGGCTATTACGGATTCTGATAAAATGGCTTCCCCACATGAAGTCCAGTCTACGTCGCAGCACAGACAGAATAAGACTGTTACAAGTTATAGGACAGACCAAATAAAAATGTTGCATTTTACGTGTCCAATCCTCTTCATCTAATGCTACAGAAATGTAAAGTGACAGCTTACTATTTGTGGTTCTGAATGAACAGTATCTTCAGTTGTACCTTCAGCCAGCAATATATCACTTGCAACTTGTAGAGACTCCTGATCCACAATACAATTGGCTTTTTACTCCACAATGAGTCAGAGCAAACCTCTTCTTCCATAACCGCACTTTTTATTAAATAGTAGCATCGTTCAGCAGTCATCCGAGGCTAATTTTACCAGTGCTTCATTTTCACCACACGAACAGCATACACAGTATACTGTACTCACACTGCTACTGACTACTTACCTTAGACAGTCTTTGTTCGAGAGCTATCTCTTCTCAAAAACTGCGGGGTACTGCCACTTACATTAATGTACGGGAATTCCCTTAACAATTATTACTTATTTTTAAAGCCATGACTGTTTATAGTACACTGTCCATAATTTTACATTCGATTTAACACCCTTACCCTCTTTAGAAAATAAGCAGAACATGATATATTTGATTATTTCTTACTATAGTTTGGTAAGTATGCAACTTAGGGTGTTTGCCATTTGCACATTACAGAGACCCGTTTTTACAAACAAATTGTGTCATTGCAACCACTAGAAGGCATAAGCATCTACATTAGGCATGTCTCATAGAGCACCTCTTTCAATGCCAGCGGACCACACCTCCAGCGAATCGTTACTTTTAAAAATTGTGATGCACGAAGTCGAACAATTTAACTGATCAATATTTTGTAATTCTGTTAGTAAAAATTGAGTTTAATGTTGTAATGACACCTGTATTGTTACAAGTTGACTATGAATAAGACTTCAGGAGGACGCTAAATTGTCCGCTAACTTCACATGGCTGATAGGATGTTTTAAATGTGATTACACACATAATAATTGAACCGATAGTGTAGGTTGCGTCTCAGTGCAGCCAAAATCGATATCGACTGTGGACTTTAAGTTAAAAAGTAGTAAATTAATTCTGTTGCGAGTCATCATTCTACATTCTGCGTATTTTAGCGGCACTTACTGATGAACCTTTTAATAAATAAAGTTATTTTCTGTTGCGCTTAAATAATCAGTTTTGGTCACATGCAAAATAAGTTATCAGTCAGGTGGGCTTCAATGTTCAGCGTTGATGAGTTAACCGTAAATCAGCAGTATCAGTCAAATATGTTTGAACACTCAGCCCCACGTTCTTTACTTCACCAATAAGCAAATAATTTTCAACAGACGTGATATTCTCACAAGGGATTAGCGACCCTGATGCTGCTACTGGAACAATGGTTACAAAAGACAAAAATGCTTTTAAAAAGGCTGGATGGTAAATTTGTTTCGTCGAAATGACAGAAAATCCATAGTAACATATATAATGGACGTGCTTAGAACATTTATTTTATATCGAGCAAACGCGGAACAATTGTCGTTTAAGTTGAAAAAAGTAATAAACCAAGGACTAAATAATAATGTTCTAAAAACAATTGAAAAAGACAGGAAAGGCCCACTCTCGTTTAATATTAGGGCTACTATTCGTAGAACGATGTGAAATCAGTCTAACGCACTCTAGACACAAAAGGGAATGCAGTGATGCTATATTTAATTACTAGCTGTGTACCCAGCGCGGATATGTATTGCAGTCCAGTTAGTCAATTTCCTCGTTCCTCCTCTCTCCATTTCCTGATTTCGCCCCCGCTCCCCTCCCTCTTCTAATCTCCTCCATTCACTCTCTCTGTCAGTCTTCCCATTCTCCGTTAACATCATTGTCTTTTGTTTCCCTGTGCATTTCCTCCTTCATCCCCCTCCCTCTAGACACCACCTCCTATCCCTATGTGGGTTCATCTCCTCCTTACCCCTCATTTCCCATCTCCTCCTCCCGACCTTCTTTCTCCAAGTTATCACCCCCACCCCAACAAAAGGTTGATGGTTCTCACCCCAGCAGTATTATTTTCCACATATTAAATAACATGTTTACCAATTATGGTTGAAATCGATCCATTGGTTAAAAATGAGCCTTTTACCCACCGCTTTGCCAAAGTACGCACCTGTAACATATATTTAACGTATTTCGCACATATTTGTACACGAATTTAGTTTGTGTCTGCAGCTAATTTTAGTCTGTAGTTTCGTTTTCACGCAAGTCACTTTTTGTGATGCTATACCTCCTAATCATATAGCATAAAAGGCCGTAATTTTCCTGGTACGTTCAGTTGTACGAGTATATTTAGATACTGTGTGCGAATCTTGTTGCGAGTAGTGTTAGTAGTATAAACATAATATATTGAAACGTTATGCACGATGCGGCATTTTTTAGGCTTCTTAGTGTTTTTCTCGTCGTATCTCTTGAACTATATGTCATATAAATATATGTTTGTGTAGGTACATTCAGTGGTATAGGTGGATGCTGTCTTCGAAGGTTTTTTTTATTCTCAAGGGAGAAACATACAAATTTACAGTATCCATACACATCAATAAATATATGTATATATAGACAGATAGATAGATAGATAGATACAAATTGTATTTATATTACATGTGCCCAGTACTTTGCAGCCGCCAAGGAGTGGCTTGCAAATCGTTCTTCGCGCAGGATGTAGGCCACAACGAGCACTGAAGCATGTGCCTTGTGGTTTATCCTTATCCACATTCACAGGACGTGTCTTTTGTTGTGAAGCCCCATACTAAAGTACTGACAAAGTTATTTGTGCACTGTTATACAGCTATTAAATTTACAATTTTTAGCGGTGGTTCGTGCTATTTGTGGCGAAATAAAGGTTTAATAAACTTTTGGAAACGTTCTCTCGCTGTGTTGTTTAGAGTTTTCTTTCAGTTGAAGACATTCAGTAAATTTCGTTCTTTAATTTGCAGCTGACGTTTCTTATTGTTTCTAGTGAAATATTTCAGTAGAATTTTGAATCATTGTTTCAACTTCGGTGAGTGTTCCAGTGACCGCGTGAGTTTTCCGTTTTAGCTAATAATTTTGTGAAGTTTTGTTGGAATTGGTAATAGTAGAGAGAGAATTTCGAGGCCGTTATTGTTAGTTCTATAAATAGTTCTACTGGTGTAACTTAACTTAGGCAACATATACGTGTAGTTTTTTCTTCAGTAAATGTAAAATTTTACCATGAGTGCGAAGTGTGGGCCCTGTCGTAGATTTGTCAGTAGTGGATTACGGTGCGGGATTTGTTCAAAATATTTTCATTGGGGGAGAATGCAGTGGTGAATCCAGTGAGCATTCCAGCGAGATCCTCTCCTGGGCATGCAGAATCCGTAGTAGATATAAGTTGATAGAGGAGCAGGAGCGCAAGATCTGTTCCCTTCGGGACCAGTTACAACAAGCAAAGGAGGAACTAGATAGGTTGAGGAGGGTCAAGGGTGTTGGGAAATGAGGATTGGCAGTTGGCAAGGAAGCAGTTTGGAGGAGGAGGCATTCATACAGTTATACTGTGCGCATATGCAATTGATTTGACCAACTGTCGGAGCTGAGTGGTCAGAAGCCTCTTTTAGCTAAAGGTGTAGGGAACATACAGCAGTCCTCAGCATTTAGGAGGCCTAGGTCAGTTGCAAAGTCTGACAGAAAGAAGAAGGTTCCGCTGCTAGATAGTTCGCACGGCAACATTGTTAAGCCTAATTTAGGATGGGCTCAGATGACTCACAGCACAGGCGAGTTATTAAGGAATGTTACGAAGGAGGACTGAACAGATATTTGAGTGATGTGCACGAGCAGTTGAATTTAGTGAAACTAAATTTCTGATGGTTGTTGTTTATAAGTCCCCTTACTCTGATGTCAGAGGATTTCTACTTGAGCTAGAGACTCTTCTTGATCCACTTTAAAGGAAGTACCCGAAATTAGTTATATGTGGTGACTTCAATTTTAATTTTGTATATGATGGTACAAGAAAAAGGATGTTGCTAGATCTCGTAAATTCATATGATCTGATGCACACTATGATTTTTCCAGTTAG
Source organism: Schistocerca serialis cubense (assembly GCF_023864345.2). Taxonomy (NCBI): domain Eukaryota; kingdom Metazoa; phylum Arthropoda; class Insecta; order Orthoptera; family Acrididae; genus Schistocerca; species Schistocerca serialis. Next base: position 153,941,348 of record NC_064640.1, read on the forward strand.
GGTGCAGGGGAACAGTAGCACAATCATAGATAAGACGAGCATTCTGTTAGTAAATATTTTAACACTAAAAGGCTTATGTACTCAAACAAATGTCACATATAATTGCAAACTATGCAGGAAAGTTAATCCAACAGCAATAGAGAGTTTTTTAAACCTCGTCAAGGAACCAGAGTGGTAGGATGTTTATAGTGCCGATAACATAGATGACAAATATAGCGCTATCCTTAGAACATTTATCATGCTCTTTGAGAGCTGCTTTCCATTAGAAATTTTTGAACGGAGTACTAGCAGTAAAAGGCAGCCCGGGTGGCTGACTAGTGGGACAAGGATAACATGTAGAACAAAGCGGGAATTATATAAAAATGTCAGAAGTAGTCACAATCAAGCTGCAGTAGCCATTTCAAACAGTACTGTAAGGTGATTAAAATGTTATTAGGATTGCAAAGAGTGTGTGGTACGCAAATAGAATAGCTAATTCACAGGATAAAATTAAAACTAAATGGTCAGTTGTGAAGGAACTGTCTGGTCAGCAGCACAAGGTCTACGATATGAAGTCAGTTAATGGTAAAAATACTTCTGTTGCAGATAAATCAGATATATGCACTGTACTTAACAATCATTTTCTGTGCATTGCCGGTGAATTAAAAAAAAATTTAATTTCTACGGGTAATCACATAACTCTGTTGGCAAATACCTTTCTGAGATTAACGTCTGGAATACTCCTGTATGATACAGACAAGGGGAGGATTGTGTCAATAATTAAATCACTGAAGACTAAGGACTCTCATGGATATGATGGAGTGCCCAGCACAATATTTAAGTACTGTGGAGCACATGTTAGCCCTGCATTTAGCCATATTTGTATTTTTTCCTTTAGGAGTGTTCAGTTTCCTGAACGATTTGAGTACTCAGAAATAAAGCCGCTTTATAAAATGGGAGATAGGGATAATGTAGACAAGTTTATACCTATTTCTGTAGCCTCAGTGTTTGCTAAAGTTATTGGAAAGGCTGTGTATGTAAGGATAATTGAGCATTTTATATCACAACATTTGCTATCAAATGTATAGTTTAGCTTTAGAAGTCGTATAACACCTGAAAATGCTATATTCTATTTTCTCTGTGAGGTACTGGATGGGTTAAACAAAAGGTTTCGAATGCTAGACTTATTTTTTGATTTAACTAAGGCATTTGATTGTGATGATCTCAAAAAGTTGCTCCAGAAGTTGTGTCATTACGGAATATTGGGAGTAGCTCACAATTGTTTCACCTCTTACTTTCGCAACAGACAGCAAAATGTCATTATTCACAGTGTTGAGAATGGCTGTAATGTGGGGTCTGAGTGGGATACGGTCAAATGGGGGGGGGGGGGGGGGGGGGGTGCCCCACGCTAAATCACAGCAAAACTCAGTTTTTGTCTAACACATAGTTCAACAAAAACTGACGTTTCAATTTCACACAATGGGCATATCATTTGTGAACCTGAACAGTTCAAATTTCTACGTGTTCTGATAGACAGTAAACTGTCGGGGAAAGTCCATTTTCAGGATCTTGTTCAAAGACTTAATGCTGCCATTTTTACTTTTCGAACGGTATCTGAAGTGAGTTATTGTTCGACACGTACATTAGTCTACTTTGCTTATTTTCATTTGCTTATGTCGTATGGTATTATATTTTGGGGTAATTCTTCCCATTCTTAAAGGATATCTTTGGCTCAGAAACTGGCGGTTCGGGCAATAAGTGGTCTTAGTTCACTTACCTCTTGTCGATCCCTGTTTACGAGTCTCGGTATTTTGCCTTTGGCCTCACTATATATTTATTACTTACTGTCATTTATTGTTAAAAATATTTGCTGATTCCCAAGAATAAGCAGCTTTCACTCAGAAAACATAGCACCATTTGGATCGGACGTCCTTAAATGTTGTGCAGAATGGTGTGCAATGTACTGTTGCATCCATTTTCAATAATCTACCACAAGAATTTAAAAATCTTAGCGGTAATCCATGCCCTTTGAAATCGAAACTGAAGAGTTTCCTCATGGGTCATTCCTTCTATTCTGTAGAGCAGTTCCTTGAAAAATTAAGCTGATTCTTATTGTATTGCTCATTGCGTTTACTTAAAATTATGGCTTGACTTTTTTGGGGTTCATCTTTTATCTGTTGCTACTTTTATGTTGTAATTTCTTGTACTGGCACGTTCAATGACCTCGTTTCACTTTCTGTAGTATGTCATAACATCCTTGGTTTTGATGTTATAATCTTGAATCCCTGTTGCTCAAGAATAAGATACGTGGAAGTGCAATATTAATAATATTGAAAATCACAGGTTTTATTAATATTTTTATTGTTATTTTTGGTATTATAAGTGTAATTCTTATAGTTTTTGCTTTTCAGTTATTTACTGTTATATGGTGGACAGCTTCGTAATAGTTTGATTTAAACTGTTAATATATACGGAATGCATCTGTGCTTACAGGTGAATAATTGCTTGTTCTAAAGTTTGTTTATCAGAGTACTTAATTGATCTTGCTAAAGACGTAATTTGATTTGGTTAAATGAGCAGAAATTTTCACGTCCACAAAATAAGGAGAGAGATCGCTCGACGCTTAAGGTGTAACGAAATGTACACCCAGTTGTCGTCCCATAAAACCACAGGCGAGGAACTCCCAGAGCGCCTAATCAAATTACGGTTTATGTCCCGAGAGGAGTCACCTGTTGCCTTGCTTCACATCACAGGAAGCGCTGTCTCCAGCGACCTCTGGACGTTTCTTATTCTTTTTACCTGTAATCAGCTTTCCCGACAGCGAGACCTTTTTCCGAAGACTTATGAATTACAGTTTCTGTGTGGCCTTTGTATTCACTTATATCGGATGAGAAAATAAGTATTATCGAACCTTTAAGTGCCTTGAGTATCCTAAAGATGTTTTATAATTTAATTTCTCACAAAATGTTACTGCCATTAGAGACACGCACAATTTATAATTCGAAACAAAATGATTGGATGAAAGTATTTTCGCCCTTTCACTTCTAATAGCCACTTCCTTCCCGGGAACTCCAGTTCAGATTAGTAATACAAAATGATTAACGTTTAGCCAGACACAATATATTTCACCTATTAATATTAGGCATTTTCATTGGCCTGTAAATAAAGAATATTATTTAACTGCAAATACATTGTGATAAATGTTTTATGGTGCAAATTGTTATTGACAAAATAATTCTGCAATGTAGCGCCTCGGTTATGTATATATACATTTGTATTTATATTTTATGCCTCCTAAGAGTTAACAACTGATCAGGTTTGAAATACGTATCTCTTATTGGTAATTGGACACCTTCGTATCCTTGTGCAACAGAACTGTTACAGCTGTAACGACTTTATTGTCCTCGAAATGTTACAACCTCAGTAAAATTCCATTTTCTGTCAAAGAAAGTTCGTTCCAGCTTAGATTTAAGTCCGTTTTGAGAGACCACTGAAAACATCTCCGTGAATCCTTGCACGTGGAAGCATTTGTTTTATTTTATTTACACCTCAAGTTCCGTAGGAAAAAATTGAGGAGCAAATCTCCAATGTCATGGAACGTGTCAGTACCTGAAATTACAACATAAAAGTAATAATAAATAAAAACAAATGTTTATGAACCCGAAAAAAGTCGGTCCATAAGCTTAAGTAAACGCAATCAACAATACGAAAAGAATATCAGCTTAATTTTTCAAGGAACTCCTCGACAGAATAGAAGGAGTAACCAACAAGGAACTTCTTTAGTTTGGATTTGCAAGCGCTTGGATTACTGCTAAAATTTTTGAATTCGAGTAGTTGCTTATTGCAAATGGATGCAGCAGTATATTGAACACCTTTTTGCACAAGAGTTAAGGAAGTCCAATCCAAATGCTGGTTAGAATTCTCCCGTGTATTAAGCGAGTGAAATCTGCTTATTCTTCGGAATAAGCTAATATTGTTAACAAGAAATGACAGTAAGGAATATATATATTGAGAGGCCAATGTCGAAAAACCCAGACTCGTGAACAGAAGTTTACAAGAGATTCGTGAAATTACACTAATTATTGACCGAACCGCCCGTTTGAGCCACATTTTAGTATCTATCTGAACACCTAGAAATTTTAACTGTTCTGTTTCACTAATCGTATGCCCGTTCTGTGAAATTAAAACGACAGATTTTGTTGAATTGTGTTTTAGAAACTGTTAAAACTGAGGTTACTGTCATTTAGCGCTAGTTTATTTTCTACAAGCCATGAACTTAGGTCATGTACTGCACTATTTGAAAACGAGGCGACATCCTTTACTACTAACGAACTCCCCTATGCTGTCAGTCACTTGACCCAGCCCTGCACGTTAACGCGCCAAACATCCGCAGTAAGGTGAGGCCGATCATGAAACTAAAACAGTTCCACGAAATGCATATTAGTGCCATCAGATTGAGTAGCTATCTTAACCAGGTCGCCACCTACATCATATTCCCCGTCCCTATCAAGACTGTTCCCTGCTCCACCCAGTGCCACTACCTGTTACTCCTTCGTAAAATTCTTATATAACTTCCCCATGCTGTCAGTCACCTGAGCCAACCCTGCACTAGGCTTCACAATGCTGGTGACCTGGTACTCACTCCCCGACACTTCCTGCAACTGGTGGCCCGCACCTCTATCGTGAGAACTACCTAGCAGCAGAACCATCTTCTTTCTGTTAGACTTTGCAACTAACCTATGCTTCCTAACTGCTGAGGACTGCTGCATGATCCCTACATCTACAGATGTACGAGGCTCTTCTCCACTCAACTCTGACAGTTGGTCAAATCTATTGCATGTACACAAAGTAAAACTGCCTGAATACCTCCTCTACCTAGCGGCCTTCTTTCCAACAGACATTTCCCATTCCCCACCTCCCTTCAACCTCCTCAACCTATCTAGTTCCTCCTTTGCGCGTTGTAATTGAACCTTGGAGGGCACAGATCTTACGCTTCTACTCCTCTATCAACTTATTTCTACTACAGATTCTGCATTCCCAGGAGAGGATCTCACTAAAATGACCACTGGCTTCCCCACTGCATTTCCCCAAATGAAAATACTTTGAACAAATCCCACACCGTAACCCACTACTCACAAACCTACGACAGAGCCCACACACCTCACCCATGCTAAAATTTTACAGTTACTGAGAAAACTATACGTCTGTGTTAGCGAAGTTTAGTTACATCAGTAGACCTATTTAAGAACTAACAATAACGGTCTCGAAATACTCTGCCTACTAAGAATGCAACTACTTGTATTAATACTACTACACCACAGCTAATACCAATACCAACAAAACCTCACAAAATTATTAGCTAAAACCAAAAAATTCAAACAGCTACACAAGACTGGTTAAATTATCTGCTAACGAAATGATAAATAAGTATATAGAGCATCGTCAAATGAATTAAGTCACTAAAATATTTTGCTTTTTTTAAGTCACAATTTTCTGCAGTGTTTTCAGAAAGAAAGCAAACGTCGAACGTAATTTCAAAAAAAAAAATTTAGGGCCGTTGGTGATGAAGATCGTTTGAGAGAGGCAGTTTAACCAGATGGAACAAACCATACAGGGTGTGGTTAATGATTTTGTTTAAAGTAACATAACGCTTGTAACTTGAAACTAAACTGATGGGCCCGGAATATCAAACTGTTTCCGCTTGAACGACAAATGGCGTTTTAGTGACCTGGTACACATCCTGTTTATTGAAGACAATATACAAGATTGGTTTACACAACCTACAGGTCCTGTGTAATGAAACAAATTCTCGCGGTGAACAAAAAGTGATAATCCAGCCTACATGGCAGACGGTAGTAAGTCGTTATTCGTAGCACTAATCGTCGTCTGAGAAGAATCATAGTGTAGCTGATGCCCTTTAGGAGCGCTGTCCGCGGCTTTTGGGTCTAGCAGTGCCGGTACGGATGCTGATGGCTTTGCCACATGAGCTGCGTGAAGGACATAGAGGCGCGGATGCCAAACTGATCCTTGTTGTGCGAGAGTTACCACGGCGTTGCAGGGAAGAAAAATTGTAATAACAGCTGACATTAATGCTAAATCCCCCCTGTGGTACAGTGGCACAAGAGATGCTAACGGTGAAAAAGTCGGGGAACTTACAATGGCATCACAACTTGTGGTGGCAAACAGGCCTGGCAATCCTCCTACCTACGCTGCAGGAGGAGGACAGGGCACAAATATTGATATCACCCTTGTAACTCCAAATACAGCTAACATTATTCAAAACTGGAGAGTCACAGAGAATGCCACCACAAGCGACCACAATTTGATATCTTTTACTTTGGGAGAAAGAGAGTGCCGCTGGGCCACTGGGTGGGAGGTGCAACTAAATTACAGAAGAGCTGACTGGGAACGCCTAGCGAGGGAGTGTGACATTCCTCCATCACCGGAAGGTGACATGCATCTGGACATGGACGTAGACCAGAGAGCAGAGGAACTGGTGAATGCAGTGACAAGAGCGGTGAAGGCAGCCGTACCTATAAGGAGGAAGGCCATGGCGGCCTCACTGTCACCATGGTCGGCTGAACCAGGAGAACTGCGTCAATCTGTCAGAAGGCTGAGGAGGCACTACCAGCGCAGTGTCGTCTGGCAGGAAAGACAAAGGTGGCAATGCTATATAGAGAGGAAAAGCGGAAGTTCCAAAAGGAACTGCGCGAAGTTAGGATGAGGAGCTGGGAAAACTTTGTGCTCAACCAGCTAGTCACGGATCCATGGGGGCTTCCGTATAAGTTGGTGAGGGAAAAAACCCGCTCTCCTCTGGAGCTATCAACAGTCAGGTGCGGAGACGGGATGACGGAGTCCTGGCAGGAGACTGCGGGGGTCCTCCTCCGGTCCCTGTTGCCTGACGACAATGCGGATGGTGAGACAGAGGGGCAGAAGCAACTCAGAGATGAAGACCAAGAAGTATACGTTAATGAGACGGCTGTCTACCCCTTCTCAGAGGAGGAGGTGGCAACCCACATAAGGTCATTGAAAAAAGGAAAAGCACCTGGGCCAGACGGCACTGTGGCGGAGGTGGTGCAGTTTCTGGCGCCTCAGCTGACTGCGCCACTAACACATCTATACAACGAATGCCTCAGACAGAGAAAATTCCCAAAGAGATGGAAAATGGCAAATGTAGTAATTATAAAGAAAGGACCAGACAAGGACCCAGCAGAAGTGAAATCTTACAGGCCGATTTGTCTGCTGGATGTATTTGGCGAAATACTGGAGAAATTGTTGGCTGACAGATTGACAGCATACCGAGTGTTGTGCGGGGTGAGCGACAGGCAGTTCGGATTCAGGCCGGGGCGGTCGGCATCTGATGCAATCGCCCCGGCGGCCGACGTCTGTGGCTCGACCCCGCACAAATACGTAGTTGGCATCATGGTTGATATCAGTGGCGCCTTCGACAACCTGTGGTGGCCTTCGCTCTTCTCCTGCTTGCTGGAGAAAGAGTGTCCAGGGCCGCTATACGGTTGCCTGAAGAGCTATTGCAAGGATCGGGAGGTCTGGTTATCATCATCTAGCGAAAGAGTTGGAAAGATAATTACCAAAGGATGTCCCCAAGGTTCCGTCTTAGGACCCCTCTTCTGGGACATCCATATGGAGCCTTTATTAGATAGATTACAACAAAGTGATGAGGTGCTACGCGGATGACCTCCTCCTGTTGGTAGGTGGCCGTAGCCGCGAAGAAATTGAACCGAAAATAGAGACAGCATTAGACAAACTCCAACAGTGGTGCCACACGACTAAAATGACGATATCGCCCAGTAAATCCACCTACCTCTTACTAAAAGGACATCTTATTAGAAATCCGACTGTCAGAATAGATGGTTCACCAGTTCTCCGACGACGTGAGACACGCTACTTGGGAGTTATCATTGATGAGAGGTGGAGTTTCGGAAGACACATTGTTACTGTCACCCAGAGAACCCTTCAGATATTAAATAACCTCATTTCAATAGGCCATAAAAGATTCCATCTTCCTCCACACCTAATTAGACTCTATCACAACAGTATCCTAACCTCAGTTGCGGGCTATGGCTCGGGAGTCTGGGCGCACAGGCTCACGAGGGTTGTGCCCGCCATGGCAGTGAGAAGGGTCCAGAGAAGCATGGTATTAAGAGCTGTGGGAGCCTATAGAACATCTCCAGGGGGGGCCTATCAGTCATAATGGGGCTCTGCCCTCTGGACATAAAGATAAGAGAACAGGCGGCTTGGTATTGGGTCAAGAAGGGAAATTGTGAGAAGATTGCGGATATTATGGGTATTATGGTGGGGGATAAAAGAGAGATAAGGAAAAGAGGGGAGGAACTCTGGCAGGAGACTTGGGAGGTAGAAGAGGCTGGACGGAGAACCTTCCAGTTTCTACCTGATGTGAGGGAACGACTTGAAGTACTTTGAGCCTACAAGAGGTCTGATCCACTTTCTCACTGGCCATGGACCCTACCCGACTTATTTATGTCGATTTGGGAAGAGGGCAACACCAGCGTGCAACTGTGGCGATCCGGAGGGTCCTCCCGAGCATGTAGTTTACGAATGTCCCCTCTTCAATGATATCGCAAACACACTACGAGACAGACTACTCAACCGAGACACATACCAACTACTCAGACGAGAGGAAACCTTCCAGACTTTAAACACCTTGGCAAACGAGGTATCTCGAAAAGTTCTATTTGACTATTTAGGCGAGATACACTAAATAATGACAATAACCACCGATTGCGTCCAAAAGCCCTATTCCCATGCCGCCTTTGCGTGGACTGGCCGACTTCATCTAAGTTGGAATCCGCCACGTGCATGACTAGGGGGAGTAGGGAACGACCACCGATTGTGACACACACCAAATATGACGTAGGTTAAGTTAGTTTGTAGGACTTAGTTATAGGAATTTAAGATAGGGACTGCAGCGAATTGAACATCGAGGCCTGCCCAGTGCCAGGGGCATGCTCTTCGGGGTTACCGCGAAGAGCAAGGCATATGAAAGTAGGTTTATATCCTCACTGGCACACATGTGACGCTGCAGAATACATACATATATTAAATTAGTTGTAGGAATTAGGTATACACAGTATAGGTAGATAATAGATGCCCGTTGTTATACTAATAAGTGTAGCTCACATACTAAAACTAAACTAGCTGCAAAATTTATATAAATGTATAACTGTTAGGACACAGTAATGAATTAAGGAAGTGGGTTGATTTGTATAATTATAATGGTTTAATAATAAAGAATTTAAAAAAAAACTGATCCTTGTGGAAGCCTGCACGGGGATGGAAGATATAGGAACGAATGTGGTTGACAGTTACAAAAAAAGAGACTTTGTTAGACAGGGAACTATAAGACATAAACAAATGATTGGAATTATGTAGCTTTCTGCTTTCAATGTGTTTCCAGAATGCCATTCAAAGAGCAAGGTTTTTTCGTGAATGAGGGAGAAAAACGTAGTGAAACTGCGTTTGTTAACATGTAAGGATAGGAGATGGGTGATCATATCGTCTGCCATGTACTTGGGACTTACGTCAAGCAAAAGTAGGCTATATTTTTGTGTGCACTTCGGTAACGTGCTAAAAAAAGCCTTGTTCTCTTTGCATGTGACGCTGAAATACACGTCTGTGAAGCTTATATCAGTTTGCGCTGCCATGAAAGGATCTGGGAACCAGATGAATTTATAGGTAATCTACAAAATCTCATACACACCCCAGGGCCGGAGGCGTACGTTCACTGACTTAACAAGCAGCTTAAACTACCATGAGGATCATTTTCGTTTGCAAATTAAACTTGCTGGCCGATGGCGCATCATTGGATCGCCTCTGGAATACTGCCCTCATTATTGCCGCCGCCTCCGCCGCCATCACTTGTCATCTGTGTGGCTGCCGCTGCGTCGCCCCCTGTCACCTCTGTCGCCGCGGCCGTCACCGCCTGTCAACCACGACACCGCCGCCGCTGTCATTCTATATCTGTATCGCTACCAACACCGACGTCGCCTCCGCCACCGCCGCTGCCTCGAAGTCGTATATATTGCCGGTTACTCTTAATCTTGTGTGTTTGCTGCAACAATCGCTGTTTTCAACCTCTGAAATTATAATTTTGTCCTCGCGGCCAGCTCTCACAACGCTTTTTTCGTCCATCTGTCATAAAAACCTAAAATTATTCTAGCCGATCACCATATCAAAAGCTGTCTACACAAACGTCTACTCAATAAGGACAAACGTAAACGTCTTAAATTCTTATTCACTATCCCCAGCTACTCCTCCGCATTACCCACCGCTAGGACACTTATCAAGCTTACCCTAATATCTTTCTCAAACTCTGATTGAATTTTGTCATGCCGAGAAATTAGAAGGAGCGATCTGTTTTACTTGACAGTTACTTTCTAAAGCCAACATCGTATAAATGTTTTTTTTTTAAATTTACAGACAACCGGTTTCGACAGTCTTTGATGTTATCATCAGGTTCTCAAAATGTTATGTCACAGAATGTGCTCATTTTGAGTTGGATCCAACGCCAATTTGTCATGTAGATAAAAGTTAGCACATACTACACAGGTTTGTCATAAATAAAACATTTAAAATCAGGAAACACATCGTGTACGTGGCCATGTCCAAATGCATAGCGCACGCAGATGATTGTTAAAACACAAAAAAACACAGTATGAAAGTTCCTTTCTCTGACTCGGTCTTTCGTTCGTTTATGAGCAATCAAATGCTGACCTCCTTTTTACTCAAAAACTGAATGTACTGTCCTCCGATATAAAAAGGCTAAACTGCAAATACTATTGCTAATAGCGTTCTCAGTGCACAAATTTATATAAAGACCAAACTGAATGGCATTCACTGTGCAGGAAATTAAATCAAAACTGTTACTCAGAAACTACTGGCAAAGTCAAACTGTGCTCTACCCAAAAAAACTGAAACACTGAAATTACATAGCAACACTATGAAACATATTGTTCACTGGCCCATTTCGAATCTGAACTACAAAGAAAATTCTTAGAATTTGGGCAATGGAAACGTGAGAAAGGAAAGAACCTACAAAATATGAATCTTACCTGAAAAATTACACATGATCAGCAGCAACAGCACAGCATGAATAAATCGTGCCAGCTAAAATATGCTAAAGTAAAACTAAACTACTGGGAGAAAGACTGGGATGACTTTCTCCTACTAAAAAGAAACTTCTTACTTGGAATGAAAATACTAATCCATTCGTTATAATGAGAATGCTGTACTTTAAGCTCTTATTTCACAAGAACGTAAACTCACAGGAAACCAAAAACTTTGCTTTCTTTACAAAAGTCTTGCAATTCGAAATGAACTAAACTGAAATGACCTAAACTGAGGTGGGGAGGTGGACTGTTCGGTTAAAAGATTCGTGAACATTATCATTATATGCCAACAAAAATTCCTAACTTAAAAACATATTCGTAACGCAAATTCATTCCCTCTGTTCCATAAATGACGCGTGTATTATTCCTTCCATCAGATTAGCAATTCCTAACAATTTTCTTCAGCAAAATCGTTGTCCAGCATGAACACGCTTGAAGTTCTGCCAGCTTACACAATACCCAACTGTCAACTGCTCCCCACTCTACAACTGAGTCAAAGATAAATACGTTCAGCTATGCTACTGTCATTGCCGTAAGCTGAATATTCTGCAGATATCACACGCGATTGCTTCGCTCTCGTAACGTGAAAGTTCTGCACATTCTTAAATTATCCGCCAATAAATGTCCAGTCTACCCATACATGTCCACCTTTTATAATCCCTCACCCCATTTGATAACATTTTCATACGTTTTTATGTTGTCTTACTATGTGAAAACTAGGAAGACTCCATAAGATAAATAAATAAACAAAATTTTACAAAACACATAAATCGAAAACATGTACATAAAGTAATTGGACTTGTGGATATTCGTTAAAAGTCTGTGCCCTATGTATTGTCAAGTTCTGATAAGGGTCTCAAATGAAATACTTAATCGTCAAACGAAAATATCATTACAGAATGGAAGTCACTGCAGTCAGTACAAATTCCTGTCGCATTCTTACATCTTAACAGTTCCTGATTAGCCTCAATCAATGTGCATTACTGCATTTGTATATGAAGCTAACGTTTCAGTCCGTTCAAGTCCACTCATGAAATACCATCACCAGTATTGCACCAGAATGACGAATGAGGACTGGAGTTCATCCAAAACAACAGCGAAAACTCATCCTGAAGTTGACCGTCAAATAGTGCTGGAGTCTGGGCAAGCGAGTAACAGAAACTCCTTCTACAGTGGAACATTAAGCAGTAGCTGAAGTCTGACCAAGCGACCAACATAGAAAACTGTGTTCTGCCAACCATGACCAATGTTGTTAGCAGTGGTGAAGTTTCGACATCATGAGTGTTGTTAGATATCCTTCACGGACCAAGAAATCTTCCACAAGAATTTAATATCTTGTCCAACATAAATTCCTATACTGGTTGAGAATTGTCTCTTGCAATCATGACTTGAGATTTTGGCTGATAAATAAACCCTCTCTTGTCTGGTAATGTCACATATTGGAGAAAACTCTAAGTGATACACAAAAAATCACAATGCAGATAACGACACAGTCCTTCATTCACCAACCAAATGGAAAGCTATATCTAATCTGGGAAAAGTTTGCGGTATTTGTTTTATCCCTGGCACACCACTGTATATAGTATATAAACGGTTTACAATCACATAATTATATCCACAGAAAAATTACATAGACATATGTAAGAAATTACGTAAAACATGACATATACACTTATACAATACATAGATGATAATGATGATGAAGTCCCATACTCCTTGACAGTGCGTAGGGGATCGATGCGGGAGACCCGCACCACCGTACTAGGCAAGGTCCTGGTGGAAGTGTATTGCCATTGCCTTCCTCCGGCCGTAATGGGGATGAATGATGATGATGAAGACGACACAACAACACCCAATCATTCCGAGACAGGTGAAAATCCCTAACCCCGCCGGGAATCGAACCTGGGACCCCAGGTTCGGAAAGCGAGAACGCTACCGCGAGACCACGAGATAATACACATATAATTATGAAAATTTAAACATTCGGAATAAACTGTTCGTAACGAAGCGAATAATATGAAATATTGGACAAGGAGAGATATCAAACTACGTACAAATAAGAAATGTACAAAATAAGAAACATAGTAATGAAGTGAGAACAAATTCATTTGTGTTCAGAAGAAATCGAAAACATATTAGAAACCGGCATCTTTCCATTTAAACTATGAAAAGCAAAAAAAAGTATAACGTATCGCTAGAAACACATATCCTTTGGCACGAAAATTATCATTACTTTAAAATATCAGATATCTGTCTTAGGTTCATGACCATGTCTTTAGGAATAGAATCATGTGTCAACAAGTCGTGCTCACCCATAATTGTCAAACATCCCCACGTATGCATCAGATACGTACTTTATCACCTATACCTCAAAAATTCCTCATATTATTTTCCTCCTATAGCTTTTAAAATCTACTTCGACGTCTCTTATTCACCAGTTATATTTTCCTAAAATATCGTCTTTCAATAATATAACTTCCGTAGAACTCAAATTATACCTCAAGTATTGCTCAAACTTCATATCTATACTTCAGGCTATCCACATTCTCAAAACCAAAAACTCAGAACCATTTTTCTCAACCGTGCACTTCTCAAATCATTGCTCTATAAATAACCATATTCTTTTATCAAACCTTATATCTCAAATCATCACTTGAAATCATTTCTTAAACTCTCATTGTTAATTCATTGCCAACTCATGAGTTTCTACTGTAGGTCTATTACTTAAAGTTTGGGAATCTCGCTAAAATTAGAGTAGCACATCACACTCATTCACAGAACACAGAAAAAAGCATCTAACTGCAAGCAAAAAAATGCCAAGAAAACTATACAACATAACATCTTTAAAAAATTTCATCACTAATGCAACTGCACATAAAAAAACATCGAAAACACAAAATCATAGAAAAGTAAGTTCTCATAGTACATGCAACAGTGTATCACATCATAGCAAAAACTGGGTTAACCACTGCAAAATGTATTGTATACCAAGATAAATCAGTTTGCCTGTCAAGTGAAGAAAGATGACACTGAAATGTAAAACAAGAATAAATATATGATTATCTGCACTAGCCTACTTAGATTGGTGTAACATGGTACTTCTTACACTACGTATGTATTACATGGTAATTCAAAGGTTTTTGGCGAAAAAGGCAGTTAGTAACTTTTAGAATTTGCTCTATTTCTGTGGTAGATTTCCTCTCTCATTTGTCATAGTTTTTGAGTAAGCCTCTGCCAATGACCTACCAGAACGTAAACATTATCTGGAAAAATTTCTTCTCATGAACTTTCAAGAGGTCTGTACCAGGGAAGGTTAAAGGTTAATACAAAGCGGTAAGACTAGCTTTAAGTTTGCAAAAGTATCTAAATTAAATTCGCAAGAAATACTGCTGACATGTACACTAAACATCATTCACTAGAAATGTGGTAACTGCATTCCATCTAACATTTTACTGACTCACACATCAACGCTTTCAGGTGTTCAAGTAAAAGTTTGCAAAAAAAAAAATGGCTCTGAGCACTATGGGACTCAACTGCTGAGGTTATTAGTCCCCTAGAACTTAGAACTAGTGAAACCTAACTAACCTAAGGACATCACAAACATCCATGCCCGAGGCAGGATTCGAACCTGCGACCGTAGCGGTTTTGCGGTTCCAGACTGCAGCGCCTTTAACCGCACGGCCACTTCGGCCGGCTAAAAGTGTGCATACAGACTGTGCAAATCATTTCATATCGTTCAAGCATAGCATGACATCTACACTTGCTCACTTCTTGGCTAGCAACTTGCTAAATGTAAAATTCTTACAACAACATGTGTCAACAGAAAACAGGGTTACTAACCATTCATAATTACCTCAAATATCATTATAACCTTAATACGGATATTTTGATGTCGTAATTTTCTGGTGTGAGGAAACTGTACGAATTCTGTGATTTTATCTGGTAGTTGCTGATTCTTTAACACTAAGATTGGAAGCATAGAAGTTGAGTCATGAGGAATCTCGTTTATGACATTTTGAAATGAACTGAAATATCAGTCCCAGTTTCTGTGTCGACGGTGGCAATAGAGTCTGCAAAACTTCTTAAAATCTTTCAGTATAATTTCTGAATGTGGAGAGTATAAGGAAATAAATATTGGCTAGTTAATGTACACACCCAAATACTGTATCGAAACTGAGGAATATTATCTGATATGACCTTGTCAGCATGTCCTACATGATATAGATAGTCCTTAATGAAAGCTTTCGACACTGTTCCAGCTCTAGCCTTACACAAAGGGATGAATGGTCAAAATTAAGACGTCAACTCCACTGCGACGAAAACATAAGAAACAGTATTTCTGGATCTAACTAGTAGTCCTAGTAAATCTACAGCTACTAATTATTTTAGCTTGGATGGTGTGATTGGAAAAAGTGCGTACAATCTGAGATGGTGGAAGGTTTGGCGTTTTGACAGAGTTTACACTTCGCAAACACTTTTCGTATTATTTTCTCCATATTGTTAAAACAGCCCGTGGTCCGTAATTTGTGGACACACTTCTGTGGTCCGAAATGCGCATAGCTTAAGTGCGTGTGCCATATCAGCTTACTGACAAATTTCTCTGGAATACATGCCACCCAAAGTAAACATTTACAGTGGTACGTTGAAAGAGGAAATCTTTTCTGACTAAATAAAATTGTCTGATAGCAGTATTTCTCCTGTCTGTCATTTTTCTTTAACATCAATTGAAATGGGATCTTTATTTTGTTCTTCTGCTATGTTGAGCAATGAATTTCAGATAAAGTTTTCGAAAGCTACTTTTTGCAGATAAAGAAAGGTAAAATTTGTGTCCTGTAAAGTGCCTGAGTTAAATCAGTAGGGGTACGGGGTAAAGCATCTGCAGTGGTGCTGTCTTTTCCTGGAATGTAACACATGTTGTTGTTGTTGTGGTCTTTAGTCCTGAGACTGGTTTGATGCAGCTCTCCATGCTACTCTAACCTGTGCAAGCTTCTTCATCTCCCAGTACTTACTGCAACCTATATCCTTCGGAATCTGCATAGTGTATTCATCTATTCGTCTCCCTCTATGATTTTTACCTTGCACACTGCCCTCCAATGCTAAATTTGTGATCCCTTGATGCCTCAGAACATGTCCTGCCAACCGGTCCCTTCTTCTTGTCAAGTTGTGCCACAAATTCCTCTTCTCCCCAATTCTATTCAGTACCTCCTCATTAGTTATCTGATCTACTCATCTAATCTTCAGTAGCACCACATTTCGAAAGCTTATATACTTTTCTTGTCCAAACTATTTATCGTCCATGCTTCACTTCCATACATGGCTACACTCCATACAAATACTTTCAGAAACGACTTCCTGACAATTAAATCTATACTCGATGTTAACAAATTTCTCTTCTTTACAAACGCTTTCCTTGCCATTGCCAGTCTACATTTTATATCCTCCCTACTTCGACCATCATCAGCTACTTTGCTCCCCAAATAGCAAAACTCCTTTACTACTTTAAGTGTCTCATTTCCTAATCTAATTCCCTCAGCATCACCCGACTTAATTTGACTACATCTTTCAAGACACTGTTCATTCCGTTCAACTCCGCCTTCAAGACCTTTGCTGTCTCTGACAGAATTACAATGTCATCGGCGAACCTCAAAGTTTTTATTTCGTCTCCTTGGATTTTAATACCTACTCCGAAATTTTCTTTTGCTTCCTTTTGTGCTTGCTCATTGTACAGATTGAATAACAGCAGGGAGAGGCTACAACCCTGTCTCACTCGCTTCCCAACCGCTGCTTCCCATTCATGCCCCTCGACTCTTATAACTGCATCTGGTTTCTCTACAAATTGTAAATAGCCATTCGCTCCCTGTATTTTACCCCTGACACCTTTAGAATTTGAAAGAGGGTATTCCAATCAACATTGTTAAAAGTTTTCTCTAACTCTACAAATGCTAGAAATGTAGGTTTGCCTTTCCTTAATCTATTTTCTAAGATAAGTCTTAAGGTCTGTATTGCCTCACGTGTTCCAACGTTTCTACGGAATCCAAATTTATGTTCCTCGAGGTCGGCTTCTACCAGTTTATACATTCGTCTGTAAGTAATTCGCGTTAGTATTTTGCAGCTGTGACTTATTAAAGTGATAGTTCGGTAATTTTCACATCTGTCAACACCTGTTTTCTTTGGGATCTGAATTATTATATTCTTCTTGACGTCTGAGGGTATTTTGCCTGTCTGATACGTCTTGCGCACCAGATGGTGGAGTTTGGTCGGGACTGCCTCACCCAAGGCCGTCAGTAGTTTCAATGGAATGTTGTCTACTCCCGGGGCCTTGTTTCGACTCAGGTCTTTCAGTGCTCTGTCAAACTCTTCACGCGGTGTTGTATCTCCCATTTCATCTTCATCTACATCCTCTTCCATTTCCATAATATTGTCCTCAACTACATCGCGCTTGTATAGACCCTCTCTATACTCCTCTCACCTTTCTGCTTTCCCTTCTTTGCTTAGAACTGGGTTTCCATCTGAGCTCTTGATATTCATACAAGTGGCTCTCTTTTCTCCAAAGGTCTCTTTAATTTTCCTGTAGGCAGTATCTATCTTACCTCTAGTGAGATAAGCCTCTACATCCTTGCATTTGTCCTCTAGCCATCCCTGCTTAGCCATTTTGCACTTCCTGTCGATCTAATTTTTGAGACGTTTGTATTCCTCTTTGCCTTCTTCATTTACTACGTTTTTATATTTTCTCCTTTCATCCATTAAATTCAATATTTCTTCTGTTACCCAAGGATTTCTACTAGCCCTCATCTTTTTACCTAGTTGATCTTCTGCTGCCTTCACTATTTCATCCCTCAAAGCTACCCATTCTTCTTCTACTGTATTTCTTTCCCCCATTCCTGTCAATTGTCCCCTTATGCTTTCCCTGACACTCTGTACAGTCTCTGGTTGTTTCAGTTTATCCAGGTCCTATCTCGTTAAATTCCCACCTTGTTGCAGTTTCTTCAGTTTTAATCTACAGTTCATAACCAATAGATGGTGGTCAGAGTCCACATCTGCCCCTGGAAATACCGTACAGTTTAAACCCTGGTCCCTAAATCTATGTCTTACCATCATATAATCTATCTGATACCTTGTAGTATCTCCAGGATTCTTCCATGTATACAACCTTCTTTTATGATTTTTGAACCAAGTGTTAGCTATAATTAAGTTATGCTCTGTGCAAAATTCTACCAGACGGCTTCCTCTTTCTTTTCTCACCCCCAATCCATATTCACCTACTATGTTTCCTTCTCTCCCTTTTCCTACTCTCTAATTCCAGTCACCCACGACTATTAAATTTTCGTCTCCCTTCACCACCTGAATAATTTCTTTTATCTCATCATACATTTCTTCAACTTCTACATCATCAGCAGAGCTAGTTGGCATATAAATTTGTACTATTGTAGTAGGCGTGGGCTTCGTGTCTATCTTGGCCACAATAATGCGTTCACTATGCTGTTTATAGTAGCTTACCCGCATTCCTATTTTTTTATTCATTATTAAACCTACTCCTGCATTACCCCTATTTGAGTTTGTATTTATAATCCTGTATTCACCTGACCAACAGTCTTGTTCCTCCTGCCACCGAACTTTACTAATTCCGACTAAATCTAACTTTAACCTATCCATTTCCCATTTTATATTTTCTAACCTACCTGCCCGATTTAATGATCTGACATTCCACGCTCCGATCCGTAGAACGCCAGTTTTCTTTCTCCTGATAACGACGTCCTCTTGAGTAGCCCCCGCCCGGAGATCCGAATGGGGGACTATTTTACCTCCGGAATATTTTACCCAAGAGAACGCCATCATCATTTAACCATACAGTAAAGCTGCATGCCCTCGGGAAAAATTACGGCTGTAGTTTCCCCTTGCTTTCATCAGTTCGCAATACCAGCATAGCAAGGCCGTTTTGGTTAGTGTTACGAGGCCAGATCAGTCAAACATCCAGACTGTTGCCCCTGCAGCTACTGAAAAGGCTGCTGCCAGTCTTCATGAACCACACGTTTGTCTGGCCTCTCAACAGATACCCCTCCGTTGTGGTTGCACCTACGGTACCGTTATCTGTATCGCTGAGGCACGCAAGCCTCCCCACCAACGGCAACACATAGGGAAATTATATTCCTGCTAGATCGATGCGCAACGACATTATCTTTCATTGTTTAACTTGTAGGTCATTAAAATTGTAAGGCCTTGTGGTCTGAATGAACTTTCTGTCGTTGCCAAGTAGATAGTGCACAAATTTCGTAAACGCTCAGATAATGTCTAAGGCCCCGAATTCTGTGATTGAGTAATTTCTTTACGATTTACTTAACACTCTACTGGCTAACACAATAGTATTTTGGGCAATGATTCCATTCTTATTGTGCTCTTGGAGAAGATGAGTTCCGAGTCCTATTTTAGAAGAATCTGTAGTTAAACAGAAATCTTTTGAGAGATGAGGATGAGCTAAAATAGGTGCAGTGAGCAGTGCCTCTTTTAGCGCATCGTACTCAAATTGTGCTTGATCATTTCAGTGCCAAATGATGTTCTTCTCTGGCAAAGCACATAATGTTGGT
This sequence comes from Schistocerca serialis cubense, assembly GCF_023864345.2. Taxonomy (NCBI): domain Eukaryota; kingdom Metazoa; phylum Arthropoda; class Insecta; order Orthoptera; family Acrididae; genus Schistocerca; species Schistocerca serialis. The sequence goes on from NC_064640.1 coordinate 153,961,056, forward strand.
GTACTTACAATTTTCAATTTCAGAAATCTATGGCAAAAATTTACTACTCCTAAAAAGCTTATGACTAGTCGTCTAGTAGTAGGTGTTGGGACTGCTCTGATTAGTTGTAGTTTTTCAAGTTCAGGTGCAATACTTGCTGGTGAAATGTTACGGCCTAATAATTTTACATTCGTCTTACCAAAATGGGATTTCTCCAAGTTTACTATCAAACCTGACTCTTCAAAATTTCCAACAAATTTCCTAAGAGTTTGTTATGTGTTGACCAAGTTCTTTCTGACAACAAAATATCATCGCTGTAGGTGGTGATGTGTCTCCTTAGATGGACTGGAAGGACAGTGTTTAGTCCACGAATAAATGCTGCTGATGAAGTACTTAAACCAAAAGGCATTATACAGAATGGGTAACACCGTCCCAAAACATAAAAAGGCTGTGTACCCCTGCAGTCAGTCTGTAACTCTGTTTGGAAAAACCTGGAGCGTAAATCTTCAGGTAACAATACTTGTATGCCATATAAATTTCATAACAATTCATGAAGTGTCTGGGGTTTGTCTGTGTTAGGAAGAATCACAGTATTGATATGACGCGAGTCCAAGATCTACCTAACTGAACCATCTCTTTTTTCAACGATGTGCAGTCGACTGTTGTAGGAGCTGACAGTTGGCTCAATAACCCCGTTTTCTAGCATGTACAGTTTCTCAGCCTTCACTTTTTCTCGGTAATGAACTGGTATTACATAAGGTACTACACAGAATTTGTTGTGCTCTCTAAACTGAGAATGGCACTAAAATCCCTTAATGGTGCCATATCTATGTGTAAACATTACCGCATATTCTTTTAAAATTTCGCTAAGTTCTTTCCTGTCATGTTCATCACAATTTTTTGTTTTCTCGATCTTTTGCTGGTTAAGTGTACTTAAATGGATTACCTGATCGTACCTATCGTTGCTTGTAGAATGATAAGCTGTATTACTGTAACTAAAATCGGGTGAGGATTGAAAAGAATCATTATAAACGAAACACAGGCTGTGGAACTCTTACTCTTGTGAACTTAACCAATCTCCAAAGTATATAACGACATGTTGATCTAAAATTGTTAGCTTAAATTCTGCATTATTAAAGTTCATCCCTGTTTAGTATTGATTGAAGAAACTGACACCTTAAGTTATCCGAGTAGAGAGCAATGGCACAAGGAGAAAGTTTATAGCAAAATTGTATCCATGACAAGTAAATTCCAGAAAGGACTCAAGTTTAATTCCCGGAATGGCACCTTGTATTTTAATTTTTCTAAGTGGTAATGTCAGCCGAAATATTGCTTTTGTACATTTATTACACGCTGGCTCTTTGACAACTGATACTGCGCTACCTGTGTCAAAAACTGCCGTAAAATTTTTAATAGCAACGCAAATGTTGATTACGGGGTGTACAATTTGTTTTGGTCCAACTTCGTTTTCCTGGAGTACAATGTTCCTAATATCTTCGAAGTGCATAAAGTTAATAGCTACGGCAGCAGAGTCGTCTGTTTGCTGTCTTTTCCCTTGAGCTGCCGGGACCTAATGTCATTGTTTGTTCTCTTTATCCTTTTGCTCACTGGCATTAGATGTCGCTGATCTAACTTCGACTGTCTCTACCTGTCGTTGTGGTGGCGATCGACCAGAGTTCTCCACACACAGACTTGTTTTGCTAGCTGTTATTCTGATGTTTGTTGTTCCTGAATTTCCATGGTCATGCCAGGTGTTGTTTTGACCTGACTGATTACATGAATATCCGTTATTATTGATGTGGGTATTATTATATTTGGGGCTGTTTATTGAATGATGTTTATTTTGTGAATAAGGGTTCGAATAGTGGTTTCTGAAATTGCCCCTGTCTTCGTAGTTTTTCGGTGCTACACTTGCGTGTCGTAAGAATTGTGTGTATGGTCGCGTCTGTAGTTGTTTTTACCGTCAAATTTATTATATGATCTATCGTTGTTTTTACTGTACGTCGTGTGTATGAGCAATAGTAATTATCAAACTTGTGGTCAGGGGGTTTTCCTATTAGAGCGCTATCACTGTCTAATTACAACTCTTACAAAATGTCAAAAACTCTTCTAAATCATCCTTGCACCCGCTTGCCAAGATTATTTGACATAAGTTGGTAGGTAATTTCGTGAGGCAAGTTCTAATTTACTTAGGATGCTGAGCGTATGGTACAGGTATTGGTTCCGCCGTATCATGTCTTCGATATACTGTACTGGAGTTCAGGATTCCGATTGTTCTAAGTTGTTCAATATGATTATACTGTGTTTGATTCTATCCTGGTTTCAAGAAGACCAGTATGAAACTAAAAATGCCTGGTAAAAGTTCTCTTCTGATTGACAGTCTCTTATAACAGATCGCATTCTGACTCCTGGTCCATTTCCTAGGTATCCGCACATCAATTCCAGCTTGTGTTCAAGAAGCCAATTTGGTGGTAACGCATAGATAAACTGGAAAAGCCGCACCCTAGGATGAATTTCGTCAGTGAAATTTTGGAAGACTTTGAACTTTTGTACAGTGAGGAAGTGTTTATAATCAAATGTGTCTTTCCGCCTTGGCGCAGAGTTTTCGCCGTTGCACCAAGAGCTCTGCTAGCTGTAATTTCTTGACATATGAAACGGTTGACGCTGATAATCTTCCAAACGCCATAAGTTACCATTGTCGTCTAGGTTTTCACAGTGTAGACTTGTGTTATTAAGTATAAACTCTTGTCTACGCTTGTTCAATTCTACTTCAGTGCGGGATGGGAAAGTTGTGACTGTATTTTGCCAATGTCATTCTTTTGTTTATTATTGATTTTTATCTGATTTTCCTTGAAATGTTTCAACCATTGGTATTCAGCTGTGTCTGCGAAGCGCACAGGCACTGTTTCAGCGGAAACTGGATCACTGTTGGTAGACAAATTGTAATTATTGTGCTTAGTTCATCAATTTGTTCGGAGTTGTTGCTTATTTGTTTTGTCAGTACTTCTGATAGTAAGTGCAAAGTTTCGAATTTTTTGGTAATTTCTTTGACATTATCTTATTATAATACGGGCTGCTCTTTTATCTCGGTAACTGTTTCGTTGGCAACGGCCTCTCTAATTTTCGCCATTATTTCTGCGCGGTCGGTTTTTTTTGTGTGTTTCTAATTTTTTCTAGTCGGTTTCTAAAATTTGTAATCGGTTGGTAATACCGTCAAACACTGGCTGAAAATTTTCCTTTATTTCTTCTCTGAGTTCGCGTAATAAGTTTTGTATCTTTTCTTGTTTCTGTTTAAACTGTTCATTACTTTGTTCTTGTGACTGTTTACCGTCTTAACTCAGCTGTTGAAACCGTCCGTCATTTTGTTCTAGAATCTGTTTGATCTGATCGCTTGTTCGTTCCTGTCGCAGTTGCGACTGTTTAAGCAGTTCAAGTAACGTTTGAAGCATCAATGTTACGTTCTGATATGAATTCATATTGTTCGACACAGTGAGAGAATCTGATCTACAGGAAAAGAACGAAGCAAAAGCAAAACTAGAATCTCTGTTATTCAACGGCATATCAGTATCTTCGTTGTTCACTGTTTGCGGTCAGGTTTGAATGTCATAAATTGAAGACTTATTGTCTAGCGAGTCTTGTTCGGTTTGACAACTATCGCTCGTTTCGGAATTTTGTTCCATTTCAGGTGTAGGCACTTTTCCCAGCACTTGCATAATTAGATAATGATCCATTGATGCCACACAGTGACTGTTCATTACCATATGAGTCAAATAACATGACTCTGCTGCGCCAGGTCCTGTTGCTGCCCTCACTGCGCTGAACGCGCCTGGTTTTCATTGTTATAACAGCTCACACTCCGCTGCAGAATGAACATTTCATGCTGTAAACATCCCCTAGCCTGTGGCTAAGCCATGTCTCCTCAATAATCTTTCTTCGAAGAGTTCTAGTTCTTCAACGTTTGCAGCAGAGCTTCTGTGAAATTTGGAAGACAGGAGACGAGGTATTGCCAAAAGTAAGGCTGTGAGGACGGGGCGTGAATCGTGCTTCGGTAGCTCAGATGGTAGGGCACTTGCCCATGAAAGGCAAAGATCCCGAGTTCGAGTCTCGGTCCGGTACACAGTTTTAATCTGCCATGAACATTCAGTAAAATGCAGAGGTCAAATTTTAACACATAATGATTCTTTGATAGACATACTGAATACATGTCACACATAATGAATATTTATTACACACCAAGTACATGAAAACACAGAAAATTTCACACGTGACAGCTACACAAGAAAAAAGCTGTATGGGAAGAAAAATGAAACTATTAGTACATAAAACATGCGCTGTGCTGTGTGTTTCAGCATAAAAAAGAAAAAGAAAAAAAAATTATCTGACTACTTTTCAAAAGTGCCAGTGAACAGTTCTGGCAGGGTCGCCAAGTGAAAGTTACTTGCTCTGACTCGATCTTTTTTCCGTTCGTGAGAATTAGAATGTCTCTCTGCTTTTTACTCAAAAACTGAATGTACTGTCCACCGCTATAAAAAGGTTGAACTGGAATTGTCAAGTGTGTTTCGGTGCACACATTTATGTAAAGACAAAACTAACTGGTGTTAACTATGAAGGGAATTAAATAAAAACTATTACTGAAACACCACTATCAAATGCCAGTTGTGCACCGCAAAAAAAAAAAAAAAATTTACGTAACAACACTATGAAACCTGCACTAATACACTATTTACTGGCTCATTATAAATCTTGATTACAAAGAAAGTGCTTAGAATTTGTGCAGTGGAAATGTGAGGTGAGACAGGAAAGAAATAACAAAATATGAAGAGAACATTACCTAAAAAATTACGGCATAATCAGCTGCAAAAGCACAGCATGAAGAAATCGCTCCACGTGAAATATGCTAAAGTAAAACTAAACTGCTGGGAGACAGATTGAGATGATTTTCTCATACTAAAAAGAAACTTCTTACTTGGAATGAAAATATTAATCCATTCATTATAATGACAATGCTGTATTTTAAAATCTTATTTCACAAGAATATAAAACTTACTGGAGACCCAAAGTTTTAACTTTCACTACAAAAGTCTTGCAAGGCAATGTTTTTATGATTATGGAAGTTGAATTGAACTAAACTGAAGTGACGGATGTAAAATGAGTTGGGGAGGTGGACTGTTCTGTTGCAGGAACCACGAAAATTATTACCTTAAAAACATATCCATACTGCAAATTCATTCTTTGTGTTCCATAAATGTTGCGCCTGTAAGTCCTTCGATCTGCCAGCTTACACCATGTCCAGCACTCGACTACCCTCCGCCTTACAACAGAGCCAGAGATACACAGGTTCACAGATACTAACGTCAGTGCCGTAAGTCGACTATTCCACACATGTCACACGCTACAGCTTTGCTCTCGTAACAAGAAATTTCAGCTCATTCTGAAACAATCCGCCAATAAATGTCATTCCACCTATATATGTGCACCTTTCAAGTATACAATAAAATACATGGTCACTGCTGATTAGACATGATGTAGTCATTGAAAATCCACCACACAGACTTGTCATCACTGAAGATGTAATTTTGTTTCAACCAAATTTTTCGAAAACCACACACACACACACACACGCACCGTTATCAGCCCCTCATTTATGTGTATTCTCCATTTTCGTTTTGAATGATTACATTATGTCCAGCTAACGTTAGCAGAAGTGCTGTTGTGTATTTTATTGTATACTGTGTTTTGTATGACGTAACAATCATCTGCTTGCGCTACATATCTGGACAAGCTCGCGCAGTACGATGAAAGCAGGCGACAACCACAGAAACTCTGACATGTGCTTCCCACGGCCAGATAGTAGCACGCATCTTGGTTAGGTGCGCTGCGCTATGTGCGAGTGGCACCTGTAGTGCAGAAGACAACTGGAGCACTTGCAGATGAAGCCAGCCTTCTGGAAGCCCCACGTGGGGCGCCAGTCACGACCCAATCACGCTGCTCCTGCACTGAGCCTGGGAGCGGCCCGCCCCTAGAGAGGCACCAACTCCCAAAACGAGGGCTTAAGTCCAGAAGATCGGGCGGTGGTGTCTGCATGCTGACGTACGGTGTGGAGGTGCCTGGCGTGGCCTCCTTGTCGCAGTGGACCAGCGAGTATCTCCGTTAAAAGTCACAGCTGTTTATAAGAGACACCGACCCTTTTGCTGTGCCAATGTGCCACTTTCGATCTCTCCCCTGACATTTTCTCACAAGGGAACCTCCCAATCGCACCCCCCTCAGATTTAGTTATAAGTTGGCATAGTGGTAGGCCTTGAAAAACTGAACACAGATCAATCGAGAAAACAGGAAGAAGTTGTGTGGAACTAGGGAAAAAATAAGCAAAATATACAAACTGAGTAGTCCGTGGCAAGATAGGCAACAACACGAATACTGTGTGCTCAGGAGCGCCTTGGTCCCGTGGTTAGCGTGAGTAGCTGCGGAACGAGAGGTCCTTGGTTCAAGTCTTCCCTCGACTGAAAAGTTTAATGTTTTATTTTCAGACAATTGTTATCTGACAAACTCTTATCTTTTCATCACTTTTTTGGGAGTGATTATCACATCCACAAGAAAAGCTAAATCGTGCAAAGTAGAAGAATCTTTTACCCATTCTCGAAGTGTACAAGTTAGGTGGGTCGACAACATTTTCCTGTCTTGTGACGCATATGCCGTCACCAGTGTCGTATAGAATATATCAGAGGTGTTTACCTGTGTAGGAATCGATTTTGAGCTATGACCTTGCGATCAAATGTTTTCGGTTCCCATTGGAGAGGCACGTCCTTTCGTCTACTAATCGCACGTTTTTGCGGTGCGGTCGCAAAACACAGACACTAAACGGACAGATCTAAACTTTGCGACAATAAAAAAAAATTAAATTTTCACTCGAGGGAAGACTGAAACCAAGGACCTCCAACTCCGCAGGTGCTCACGCTAACCACGGGACCACGGCGCTCCTGAGCTGACACTCTTCATAATGTTGTATATCTTGCACATGGACTACTGAGTTTGTATAGTTTGCTTATTTGTTTCATAGTTCCACACAACTTCTTCCTGTTTTCTCGATTGATCTGTGTTCAGTTTTTCATGGACTATCCACTGTGCCAACTTATAAGTAAATATGAGGGGGGTGCGATGGGGAGGTCCCCTTGTCAGTCCGTCTTACCGCTGCTTGGGCAGGTTTTGTGCTGCTGGGCATCGTCTGTCGCGCGATGCATAAACAGTCATGTTGCTGAAACTGGCATACCGACCTCCTGCGGTCACAGAGTCACCGTCGGCCTACGACATCTGCAATGCTACGCTGTTATGCTTCTTTAGAATCGTCAAAAATAGTGGTGGCGTTACAGTAAACCCTCCTTTGGAAGACGCCGTCCCGGGCCTCTACCCCGGAGAGATTTGCAACAAAGCTCAACATGCATCGTCAACAGCGTGCAACAATGAAAACCAAATTCCACTTAGTAAGTGCTAGGCAGATTGGACCACATGGTACAAAGACTTCGATTTTACTGTGAAATGCTTTGCCCATTAGACTTTTACCAATAACTACAATTTTACGTCTGTATAAAACTAATTAACCGCCCATTAGTTCTTCGGTAGAACACAACGTATCACTAACAGCATACCGCTAATTCTGGCAACTCTCCGTATATCGCTTAACACCTCATCACATTTATGAAGGTCAAAGTGGCCTATTCACAAGCCTTAGAAACTCTTAAACGAGAGAAAATCCATTTCTTACTACTACCCATATTACAGTGTCACGCATAGAACAACCAGCGGAAAAATGCTCCTGCTGGAACACAAAAAAAAAGAGAATATGTTCCTCTTTAAAGACTGTTTTACTTCTCACTTACCACTTACAAGTAAGAATGATACAGCAAACCCTTCGTCTCTTCATAACCTATCCTTAGCAAGTCTCCTTTTCTGACTCTTTTAAACTCTTATGTCCAGCAACTTTTGTCCATCCAGTGGTTTTTTAAGCAATTATTGCAGAAAATTATTCGGAACTTTGTCCATACACAATAGTTCCCCTTGTACTTTCCTGGAAACTATATTCAGACACCTATCCTCGTACGTGAACCACATATGGCGGTACCTCTCACAGCACATCGAGATGTAGTTCCACTCATCTCTTATACCATAGTGTTAGTCACAGACTGAATTCTTCCTGAAATGCTCAGCTTTCTGGTACCCCCACTCACCCAAAGCAGCTTTCTGGTAGATTGTGGCACAATATCATACGAACTGGGCCATAGCGGTTTTTGTATTCACCTTACCTGATTTGTATCTTAAGACAGACGAACCTTGCAACGGCAGACCACTAGCGACAATTTCACTATCTACATTTTTGTCCCTCTAAGTTTCATCGTGTGTCCTCGCAAATGGGTTTGATGTCCAGCCACAAAGTTTTCTCTCCGATTTGCCTTGTACGTTTCATCTAAATACACCCATCTCGCACATCAGACTCCCGCTGTGTTGCAAACACCTTGCAACGCACGTCAGTAGCTTGCTCTGCAAGGCTGTGACCTAGTGCTCTAGTTACTGTTGACATTCAGAGCCTCAGGCAGACACTCCTTAAAAGAGTCTGCTTTGTCGGCCCGTTCACTAACTTTATGAATACGTCTCCCCATTCTTTCTCATCGTTCACTCCACCTTTCGGGAAATATATGCATATGCACTGCTCCTTCTATAACATCTGAAATACAACTATCAATCACCAGCTTCCTGTGCATTTTCCATAGTACCTGCTATAAAATCACTGTTTGTAGTTCATCTCTCCATGACACAAATATCTGTAGTACACGTACTTTTCCGTATATCTGGCCCGAGTTCCACGGCCACTAAAGAACACCCATTATGCCGGCCGGTGTGACCGAGCCATTCTAGGCGCTACAGTCTGGAACCGCGCGACCGCTACGGTCGCAGGCTCCAATCCTGCCTCGGGCATGGATGTGTGTGATGTCCTTAGGTTAGTTAGGTTTACGTAGTTCTAAGTTCTAGGGGACTGATGACCTCACATGTTAAGTCCCATAGTGCTCAGAGCCATTTGAACCATTTTTTTTTTTTTCAATCCACCAGTCATCGAGTGTCCTCCGCATATCTTGGAGAATCCCTAATTCCTAGCACAAAGTGCTTCCAATCTTTTAGAGAATTTTGCATTCTCCACTTCTATCTACTTCGGCAGCTATAATTTTCACTTCTCTTACACGGTAGCTCCTTGTGGTATTGAAAACCCCACTCCAGATGGTACTGACCACGACATACTTAATATTTCCTCAATCACACAAACATACCTGACAAGGACACTTGAGCGTGCCACTATCCCAATACGGTTCCCAAAATAACTTATCATAAAGAACATTTGTAACAACGCAACGAAATTCTTTGTCTTTTCGTTCTAATGTAGATGGCAGACTACGATATCCCATTACCACTATGACACTATCAGGTATTTTAAACGCAGTATGTTCCCAGCTTTCTACCAAGTAAGCAGTATGCAAGGGAATTCAAAACGTCGGTTTGCAGAGAAACTTCGGAAAGATTAAACACACAAAGACATGTGCATACTGACAAGCACACACACTCTCTCTCTCTCACACACACACACACACAGTAAACACTAGCACCGTGACAAATCAAAGTGGACCAACGTCAGAATTCATGGATAGTGAAATTAATAATCAACGGGTGAAGCAGCATTAACTCTGTCACACAGTTTTTTTTTTTAACAAGTGAGAGAGCAGCATTCCACGCAGAATTTGAACGAAAGCCACCATATCTATTTATAGTGTTAATTGCTAACTTCATTTTCAACTGCTTGCTTAATAACACATTCAAGTAGCTGGTAGTGCATATCAGAACAGTATTCCATACAATGACAGGTACCAAGACTATGTTCTACAGTAGCAGGTTTGCTCGGCTGTTGTGTGTATGATGTTATGCTCGGTACATCCGTCCTCCACAGTCCTGATAGTCTGACCAATGTATGACACGCAACAACTGCGAGGAATACGGTAGAAACGTGCTTTACGCAAATCAAGATCATCCTTGAGGTACCTAAAAGGACCCTCATCTCAGATGAGGACTGCGCAAGACCAGCATTAGCGCAATACAGGCTTACAACAGCCGAGTAAATCCGCCATTTCCGAACGTTGTTCTCGCACCGGTTATCCTATGGAATATAATAACACAGAGATTCTGGGCTGCCTTTGCGGCTACTGGGACAGTTTTATTAAGGAAGTAGTTGAAATTAAATTCGAAAGTAACCTTATAAATTGAGATGGTGCTTCTTGTTTAAATTCTGCATAGAATCCTACTCTCTCCCTTGTCAAAAAACAGCAGGACAGAGTTAGTTCTACCTCACTCGTTGGGTATTAATTTCACTAACGATAACTTCTGACGTTATTCACCTTTTAATTGTGTGATGGCAATAGTGTTTTATCTTTCCAGAGTTTCTCTGCAAACCGAGGTTGTAAATTCCCTTGCACAGAGCTTACTTGCTGCAGTTACACATTGAAAATGGCAGGGTGTCCTCCTATCGTAATATAGATGGTTGTCGACGTCACCTGGCTGCATTTCCCTAAGTTATTTCAACATATGTACCACAAAGTTACCACACACGTGTCAGCAACAAAAGATTTCACTGTGTTCGACTTCACCCAGCTCTTCTAATCCCACCGTCGGTTCTACCAGCAGAGGATTCCCGTACACGGTTGGTGACTGCAGTTGTATTAAATAAGTAACATAACAGGTAAGTTACTGATGTCCTATATTTAAAAATGTCAGAAAATAAGCTAACGAAGAAGTAAATATATCGTAATACGAACAAACAAAATATAATAAATATTTCTAAACTTGTCTTTTACTTTGTCACGACGCACAACAAACAACATAATTTAATACAGTTGTACCCATGTATGCGTCAGTAAGGCAACATGTTTATGCTAAAAACAGGCTTCAGAACTTATTTTTACTGCCTCTTTGGTCAAGCGTGTTAACCAGTGTCAAGTACCACGTATCATGTTAGAGGAATTTGTGAAATATGTCTGGTTATAGTTGTGATGGCGTCTTATGACAACAGTATAGCCAGCCTAATAAATGCTTACATATATGTACACTGAAGCTGCGAAGAAAGTGGTATAGGCATCCATATTCAAATACAGACATATGTAAATACGCAGAATATGGCGCTGCGGTTGGCAACGCCTATTTAAGACAATAAGTGTGTGGTGCAGTTGTAAGATCGGTTACTGCTGCTACAATGGCAAATTTTCAAGATTTAAGTGAGTCTGAAAGTGGTGTTACAGCCGGAGCTCGAGCGATGGGGCATAGCATCTCCAAGGTAGCGATGAAATGAGGATTTTCCCGTACTTCCATTTCACGAGTGTCCCTTGAATATCAGGAATCCGGTAAAACATCAAATCCCCAACATTGCTGCTGCCCTAAAAAGATCCAGCAAGAACAGGACCAATGACGATTGAAGACAGTCGTTCAACGTGACAGAACTGCAAAGAAATGGTTCAAATGGCTCTGAGCGCTGTGGGACTTAACATCTGAGGTCATCAGTTCTCTAGAACTTAGAACCACTTAAACCTAACTAAGCTTGGGACATCACACACAGCCATACCCGAGGCAGGATTCGAACCTGCGACAGTAGCGATAGCGCCGTTCCAGACTGAAGCGCCGAGAACCGCTTGGCCACAGCGGCCGGCACAGAACTGCAACCCTTCCGCAAATCGTTGCAGATTTCATTACTGGGCCATCAACAAGTGTCAGCATGAGAACAATTCAAAAAAACTTCATCGATATGGGCTTTCGGAGCCAAAGACCCACTCGTGTACCCATGACGACTACACAACAAAAAGCTTTACGCCTCGCCTTGGTCCGTCAACATTTACACTGGACTGTTGATGACTGGAAACATGTTGCCTGTTCGGACGAGTCTCGCTTCAAATTGTATCGAGCAGATGGACGTGTACAGGTATGGAGACTACCTCATGAATCGATGGAACCTGCATGTCAGCAGATGACTGTTCAAAGTGGGGGTGTCTCTGTAATGGTGTGTGGCGTGTGCATTTGGAGTTATATGGGACCGCTGACATGTCTTGATACGACTCTGACAGATGACACTTATGTAAGCATCCTGTCTGATCACGTGCATCCATTCATGTCAATTGTGCCTGCCGATGGACTTGGGCAATTGCAGCAGGACTAGGCGACACCGCACACGTCAAGAATTGCTACAGAGTGGCTCCAGGAACACTCTTTTGAGTTTAAACATTTCCGCCGGCCACCAAACAATGTCCTAGTCCCGGCCAGAAGAACAAAGGTGACCACAGTATTTACGAAACGACTATTTAGTATCAATATGACCTTATTGTAAAGTTGTTTTTGTAATGCCATTTAGCCTGAAGATGAGGTTTAACCCTCGAAACATGTCGCTATATAAATAAGTATTACAACAGTTGACAAAGTTTGTGACTGGTAGCGGTAATTTGAAAAAACAAAAACAAAAACCTTTACTTAATCATTAGTACCTGAAAGTTTGTAGATTCTTTTGGGATGACAAAAATTTAAATACAACATTAGTGCAGACTATATTTTTCTACCACAGTCTGTGTTTATAAGCAGTCTTCCAGTTTTTCATCTTAGATAACGCTATGGGAATAGCGTTAACCTGCGACTGTCACAAGTAGAGTGTTAAAAATCCTTGGGACAATAACGTGAAAGTGTCATCAAGAAACAAATTTCCCAAATGTTCTTCGTTTCAGTTGCAGACAGTAAACGATACACCTTACGGTGTGAAAGAAACGTAAGGACCAATAGAGTATGTACGGACGATAAGGTCATCCATAGACACCGATCGTCTAAATACGACAATAGTACAAAAGAGGGATTTATCTCATACTGCGACAGAAGGACAGCGGGACAGAGACCAGAGCTAAGCTTCTTGAATACTGAATAAAACCAGGGGTTTAAACGGCTGGAGAAGCGATCAGCCCGAAATGCCGGGAGAAAAGGGTAAACACAAGTCTGGCCGCGGTTTCCGTAACTAAAATCCGCAGTAGTGGAAGCGATCACAGCGCCTGGCAGAGGGTAGAGCGTAACGACGCTAAAACGGAGTAATCGAGTTTGTAAGTGCTAATGCAGTCGCGTCCGCCCCCATCTAGCGCGCCGCTCATTTCATTAGGCGGCGGCCAGCCAACACAGCACGCCTCCTGTCGTCCGTCCTTAGTGCGGCTGCGTAAGTCAAAGCTCGCCGCTGGCCGTCTTTGTGTCTGCCCACATTCTATAGTTCTCATGATAAACATCACCAGTGAAAGGGTATTTCACTCGTACTGTATAAAATAAGTGTTCTGCTTTGCATCTTGTAGAAGTTCAAAACTGTATTTGGATATACTTTCGTTTTATTACCACCGCATATCTGTAGTACGAATAACTTGCTAAATCGCATTAACTTCCTGTAATATGGGAACAATGCCAGTATACATCCTTTGAATGAAGTCATTTTTAGTTGTAACTGTTTTATTCCTCTATTGCAGTTTTGGCATTTGTGCTATTTTCAAGCATCTACAGTGACGTAGTACAGGTTAAAACCAGAAATAATATTACGAGAATAACATAATTTACAACAAATGTGAGGTTTACTAAAATTCATGTACTTACAATGTTTTATAACTTATTACTGCATATAAGTACATTAAAAATTATTTTCTCGTAGAAGTATGTCACTCTTGTTGGTAATAGAGTCATGGTTGGTATTAAAGTTGCTTTCTACCAGAACTATGGTTTAGTATTTTTGGTACAGTACATGAAAGACGTACCTATAGTATTGGTAGCACTGGCAGAAAAATTACCATAAATGAGTATATGAGAGGAAAACTTGGAGCGGCAGACTTGTCTTTGTTTGTTTTTTGCACATAAATGGAACCACTCGTTGTTCAGCGGTAGTCCATTGTGTATTTTTTGTCCTTACAAAACATAAATTTCATTTTATAAGTAAGAAAAGTTAGTTGACTGCGTAAATTCTGCACTTTTATGTAACTCAAGCAGTTACTTTCGACGCAAGTTAAGTTTACATGCACAAATATCAAAACAGTATATATAATTATTGTCGTTATTTTGAAGTCAGTGAAACGCTATTCAACATAATCAAACGCAAGAGTTTCCTGTTATTATTGATAAGCGTGAAAGTTGTTTATGAAGCCGGCCGGGGTGGCCGAGCGGTTCTAGGCGCTACAGTCTGGAATCGCGCCACCGCAACGGTCGCAGGTTCGAATCCTGCCTAGGGCATTGATGTGTGTGATGTCCTTAGGTTGGTTAGGTTTAAGTAGTTCAAAGTTCTAAGGGACTGATGACCTCCAAAGTTAAGTCCCATAGTGGAGGAGGAGATTACTGTTTAACGTCCCGTCGACAACGAGGTCATTAGAGACGGAGCACAAGCTCGGATTAGGGAAGGTTGGGGAAGGAAATCGGCCGTGCCCTTTCAAAGGAACCATCTCGGCATTTGCCTGAAGCGATTTAGGGAAATCACGGAAAACCTAAATCAGGATGGCCGGACGCGGGATTGAACCGTCGTCCTCCCGAATGCGAGTCCAGTGAGTCCCATAGTGCTCAGAGCCACTGTTTATGAATAAGAGACACATGTGTTATATAAGCTCGATGAAATACTGACGTGTTATTTGTAATGTTTCGGTTTTGCTGCTTTTTTTTAATTTCACCCTTTCTAAGTATGAATATCAAGAGTTCAGATGGAAAACACGTTCTTGCAAAGAAGGGAAAGCAGAAAGGTGGAAGGAGTATATAGAGGGTCTATACAAGGGCGATGTACTTGGCGGAAATGTTATGGAAATGGAAGAGGACGTAAGTGAAGATGAAATGGGAAATATGATACTGCGTGAAGAGTTTGACAGAGCACTGAAAGACCTAAGTCGAAACAAGGCCCTGGGAGTAAACAACATTCCATTAGAACTACTAACAGCCTTGGGAGAGCCAGTCTGACAAAACTCTACCATCTGGTGAGCAAGATGTATGAGACAGGCGAAATTCCCTCAGACTTCTTGAAGAATATAATAATTCCAATCCCAAAGAAAGCAGTTGTTGACAGATGTGAAAATTACCAAACTATCAGTTTAATAAGTCACGGCTGCAAAATACTAACACGAGTTCTTTACAGACGAATGGAAAAACTGGTAGAAGCCGACCTCGGGGAAGATCAGTTTGGATTCCGTAGAAATGTTGGAACTCGTGAAGCAATACTGACCCTACGACTTATCTTAGAAGATAGGTTAAGGAAAGGCAAACCTGTGCTTTTAGCATCTCTTGACTTAGAGAAAGCTTTTGACAAGGTTGACTGGAATACTCTCTTTCAAATTCTGAAGGTAGCAGGGGCCAAATACAGGGGGCGAAAGGCTATTTACAATTTGTACAGAAACCAGAAGGCAGTTATAATAATCTAGCGGCACGAAAGGGAATCAGCGGTTGGGAAGGGACTGGGGCAGGGCTGTAGCTTATCCCCTTTGTTATTCAGAATCTACATTGAGCACGCAGTAAAGGAAACAAAAGAAAAATTTGGAGTAGGAATTAAAATCCATGCAGATGAAATGAAAACTTTGAGGTTTGCAATGACATTGTCATTCTGTCAGAGACAGCAAAGAACATGTAACGGCAGTTGAACGAAATGTACAGTGTCTTGAAAGACGGATATAAGATGAACATCAACAAAAGCAAAACGAGAATAATGGAATGTAGTCTAATTAAATCAGGTGATGCTAAGGGAATTAGATTAGGATATGAGACACTTAAAGCAGTAGATGAGTTGTGCTATTTGGGGAGCCAGGTAACTAATGATTGTCGAAGTAGAGAAGATATAAAATGTAGACTAGCAATGGCAAGAAAAGCGTTTCTGAAGAACAGAAATTTATTAATATCGAGTATAGATTTAAGTGGTAGCAAGTCTTTTCTAAAAGTATTTGTATGGATGTGAAACATGGATGATAAATAGTTTAGACTCGAAGAGAGTAGAAGCATTCGAAATGTGGTGCTGTAGAAGAATGCTGAAGATTAGGTGGGCTGAATAGAATCGGAGAAAAGAGGAATTTGTTGCACAACTTGACTAAAGGAATAGATCGATTAGTAGGACACGTCCTGCGGCATCAAGGGATCACCAATTTATTGATGGAGGAGAGCGTGGAGGGTAAAAATTGTAGAGGGAGATCAAGAGATGAACACAATAAGCAAATTCAGAAGAATGTTGGTTGCAGTGGTTACTCAGAGATGAAGGTTGCACAGGATACAGTAGCGTGGAGAACTGCATCAGACCAGTCTCTAGACTGAAGATCACAACAACAAGTAAATTGCATTTTCTGTTGCTACATGGTATATCTGTATTGCTTTGTTTTACTTTTGCTACAACATCCCTTGCCTGATTTAAGCACTGATAATCTCAATTTTGCTAAAAGTATTGTTTATTTTTAAGTAACAGGCTGGAGGATAACTACGTAGAGCGAGAATTTTCCGTAGGTTACGCGGCCCTTTATATATCCTCACTTAGTTTCTAGAGGTTCATGGCTTCTCGTTCTTAGGGAGAACTAGTAAGACACTGATCATGTACGCACACGAAGCGTTCGAAGTGAGATATCGCACGATAGGTTATCAATACATCTAACATACTTAATTCGGTTACGATTTTAACTGACCAAGTCTGCTTGGGAAACTACCGTAGGCTACATTTTCTTCTGATAGTCTACGGTAGCCTACAGTACTTTTACAACTCTCGTTGTTGTCAGTGGGAGGAACAGATATGTGTTATTTACATGCACCTTGCAGTCAGTCAACTGCTGACTAGCTATTCTTCGATGTACAAACGGCTTAGGATTTCTGTCTGCCCCACGCTGACTGACTACATCATCCTGGAAGTAAATAACACAGATCTACTTATACCGTTGGCTCCAATACCATGAACAGTGATATACCTATACAAGAACGTTATTTTTAACTCATTTCTATGCCGTAACAAAACATCAACTCTCTTAAGCATTGGAATGAAACAGACTGCAGATTGGTTGTACGCACTGTTACTCTCATTCTGTACTAAGTTTTTATTGGTACGTCATATTATATTTTAGACAAGTCTTAATAATGTGCATAAAATTCGAAATGGCAATAGAGCAGTAAAACAGTTACAGCTAAAACCGGTCATGATGTCATTGTAACCGTTAGTAGAGAAATTCGAGTACCCCTAAATGCGCTTCTTAAGGGGTTCTTAAGATATTCTTATCCATTACGGGTATTTTAGAACACATGACTGTTAATTGAAAGTAAATACGTAAAACTGCAACCAGTCACTTTTTAACCACTGTTCTGAAGAATGCAATTTTATGTTGCTGTGGATGTCAAGGGGAGTTATGTATGGTAATATTGGTGGTTGTTGGCTTTCAGAGAATTTGAGATTTATGCTTTTGATTTTTACTTGAGACTGTTGAATCAAGATAGTAAATGCCATCTCATGTTTCACGTTCTACAGTGAATCGAATTTTCTGGTGTAATTTAATAAGTTCTCCTATTTCTTTTGTTCTTTCTTTGAACAGAATGGGAGTGTCATCAACAAAGAATTTCTAATAAAGCAGCTTGTATTTTTGGTGGGTTTGCGACCTAAAAAGTTGTTTTCAAGATTTGTAATACATATGTGTGTGAGCAAGCCTGCAAGATTTCTACCAATTTCCAACTCATCTTCCTGACTGTAAAACTTGTTGTTGAACAGGAAGTAGTTGTGACTGGTTAAACTTTTATGTATTTGCATGGTTTCTTATCGTCTATCACAGCTTAGCGCCTGCACCTGATGTTCAACAAACATTTGAAACTTCCATTTGGTACCTTCCATTATCTTTGTATGTCGCTTGTAAATTTGCTAATGGGGAGATGACAGCCTGTTCGTTCGATCAATGAATCAATGTATTAATGTAAGAGGAGATTATGGAGCCGTCTTTCTAATGGATTAAGTCTAGAGAACAGTTATGGCTGAGAATCCAAACTTCTCCTCCCTGTTTTGGCATTGCTATTTGTTTCATGTGGCTCAACGCCTTCCTTTATCTACATGGTCAACATTATTGAAATGTGGGGTAGACAGCCATATCCACTAAGATAGCTCTTTTATGGCACGGTTTTAAATTATTGATAATAATTGTTAGCCCACCAACTATTTTTGTAACATTTCATGCGCCCGCATCTCGTGGTCGTGCGGTAGCGTTCTCGCTTCCCACGCCCGGGTTCCCGGGTTCGATTCCCGGCGGGGTCAGGGATTTTCTCTGCCTCGTGATGGCTGGGTGTTGTGTGCTGTCCTTAGGTTAGTTAGGTTTAAGTAGTTCTAAGTTCTAGGGGACTTATGACCACAGCAGTTGAGTCCCATAGTGCTCAGAGCCATTTGAACCATTTGAACATTTCATGCAGAAATAAGCTGCGTGAAATTTTGGCTCAAAACGATAGGAGGATAAGGGGAAGTGGTACTCCTCGGATATCAAAATTAGAACATCAGCAAAAAAGAAACATCAACTTCAAAAAATATTACTTCCACATGATAAATTATTTCTTTACCGTATAACGACACGTTATTAATTTCAGTAACTGAATACGTTGTTAACGCTTATCTTGCATGTTCCATTACCTCTAGCTGTAAAGCCGTATGTGATTTGGACATTTTAGAATAAGGAGAGCATTTTCCTCTCAACAAGAGCGTTTGCCTCTATTCAATCTAAATCAGATTGCTCAGAGAACAGTAAACCACCAGATTCAAGAAATATTACATTCTTTTTAGCAGATACATTAACTTTCTGATGTAGGCACATTCATTATTTCAGTTTCCTTAACTGCCTCACAGTGCAACGGGCCAGTTATTCCAAGTCAGACAGAGAGAGGGCAGAACGAGTCGAGACATTTCTGTATGTGGCCATAACCGGATCGGTCCAGTAGTCTTTCACTTTTAAGGGACAATAGTAGTCTTACGTAGCTCCGTCATCAGTGTGTTTGCGGGAGAATACTTATTTGCTCATGTATTACTCCCATGAAATAACTGGAAGACACTGTCATTTGTGTTAATCGCTTTCTTTATCAATTTGCGCGTATGTAAATAAATTTTTCGTGAAAGTGTTACACTATATGTGTGGAAAGTGATGAAATATTTGGGGTGAGCATAATTTTCAACAAGCGGGCTGTGAAACTGTATTTACCTTGAGGGCATCACCAACGTGATATTCTCACAATGAGTTTAGTGAAAGATGAATCGCAGAAGCAATATCAAAACAATTGTAAAACAGCCTATCTGGAATAGATGTTGATAAATCTGAAAGTGTAATTCAACAGGCAATGGTTAAGGAACACTTAAATCAAACTGATTGGTTTAGATTCGTCGATTCTGTTCTAGAGACTTTGAGGGAAGATTACAGAGAAATTTTGGATGGAACTGGTTTCTTCCGCTTTGTATTGCGCCAATATGCTTATGCCCGTGAAATTTTTAAAAATCACTATAAAGGGAAATTATGGTATCTGAAACTCGTATTTTTTTCCTCTGTGTGTATTCATAAACGTTGTTCCGTACTTTTTCTGCAGCCAAAGCACCGTATCTGCATTTCCTCAAATACTCATAATTATTAAGTTGCCGACCTGAGAGCCTCTCATGTGCCTTTCCACAACCTGATATATTTTTCGTGGTACTTTTCGCTTCAGTTGTCTTCCGTGGCCGGCCGGGGTGGCCGAGAGGTTCTAGGTGCTGCAGTCTGGAACCGCGCGTCCGTTATGGTCGTAGGTTCGAATCCTGCCTCGGACATGGATGTGTGTGATGTCTTTAGGTTAGTTAGGTTCAAGTAGTTCGAAGTTCTAGCGGACTGATGACCTCAGAAGTTAAGTCCCATAGTGCTCAGTGCCATTTGCACCATTTTTTGTCTTCCTTGCATTTCTTCACCATAACTTCTTTTTGAATAAAAAAGGGAGGTAATCACTACATATGATTTTGAGGTAGAACTATCAGTCATAAATATTATAGTGATTCAAAGAGGAATCATTCAAAGCACAGAAATAATGAAAAATAGATTTTAACAAGTTATTTATAATAAAAGATAATAATTTTTATCACATTTGACTTCAGTTCGAATCCTTATGGTAAACCCTATACAGTGGCATAACCATGAATTCTTCTTCAACGCTTCTCATCTATTTAATAAACTGAATTTATGGATTTTCCAGCTGATGGAGCCATCAAGCTCATTCAGGAGTGCAATAAACTATTTATACACACGGAGTATGATGTGCTTCAGGTCGTATCTGAGTATGGCCTTACGGTTTCTGGATTGGTATATTAAAGTCTGATATTCTTATAGTATTTACCTCATGATTATCTTACATAATGGTGCTATAAAAAGTGTTACATAATTTTATACAGAAGTTTATATAATTAAACCGAGTCAACAAAATTATTAGTTAATCATCTACTTCTTTACAATATTTTTAAGATAATATGATACTTTTTTTAAAAAAACTAAGGGGCATTGCTTTCCTTTTTCTGATGAACCCAAATTTACACAACTCCGTGCAACAGAGAATGCGCTACTATCAACAAGCACAGAGCTCTGTAAAGCATAACAGAGTTTATGATTACAGAGGGCCGGTGGAGCTTACCAGTTCGTAACTCAGGAACACCTACCCAGACTAGATTGATTGAGATACCTAACATATTCTTCATTTGGCAAAATCCAGCGGTTGCGTATAGACACATTACTGTCACGGACAGCGCAGGTGTCCCCCTTTCCTATCCCCATCACCAGAGAAAACTAATTATTATTAGGCGATGTTCTAAACGGAGTAAAGCGAGTGGTGTTACTGTCAGCTTGAAGGAGAGGTTAACTAATTGCAATGATCATCTTCTGTTATGAGTAGGCTCGTGTTTAGATTTTTTTCTCTTATTCAAAACACACTTGTGGAATTATTACAATGTAATATGCAGTTTTACTGAATTACTGAGCTACACTACGAAATAATTCTTAATTTTTGTGAACTAGGCACATACAACATAAAGAAGCTGCTATAAGAAACTGTGTAAGCTTAGCATTCAATTTTTAAGAATGTTTAGTTTATATAAATTCGACACACTGTGAAGAAAATTGCATTTAAAACCAGAAAAAGTTCGACAATTATAATCTCAGTCATATTAAGCAAACTCTGTTAATATTTAAAGCAAAATTACTTTATTACCCATAGCGCTTTACGTAGGCACTGATACTTCATTGTTCTCTATGTTCAGATATAGAACTATCACATACATATTTAAGGGAAACAACAAAACGTAACTACATATGGAAAGCTATCCTCACAGCTCTTGTTGCCGTGCGCTATAGCTAAGTAATGTGAATTTGCATACCAACTAATATGTATAAGTAACATGTAAATTAATACATTACGCATGAACATTTCATATAATCACACAAATGACATAAATCAGTCCGTGAAAATGATCTATACACTATTTCGGTGATGAAAATAACTGTAATGGAAAGCAAAGAGTATATCATTCGTACCGTACGTATGAAAGTGTGGAAGCGCAGTCTAAATTGGTGAACTGGCTTAATAATGGACAGTAGCTGGAGGTTAAAGTGAGAGAGAGCAGTCCGGCGCTCCCATGTGTAGCCTGCCACTGTGCGTGCTTCGTCATTACTTTTCGTCGCCATCGCGGCTGCTGGACGCAGAGATGTCGTTTGTCACTTTAACAAGGACAAACGAACGAACAGGTTCTGGGCCTGCTTATTATTCTGTGATTACGTCACAGCCTCGGAACGTTGGCTGCGTAGGCAGGAAGGGTTGGTGGTCAGCAGAAGCGGTCAACACCTTCCTTTATCGTAGCTGCCTCCTCCGTAGTTGCTTCTTTCTCGCTCACTGCGCAACCTTAACCTATTCCTTCCTTCTCCGTTTTACTGTTTACTGAATGTAAAATTGTTGATCTCGGCCCTGGAGGTAATTTAGCTAACAAATGTACAGGTGATAAAATACACTCTATACATATCATAAAATACGAATAATTTTTCTGCCATAACGTATGTGTGCACCATATTTATAACCGCAGTTCAAACGGACTTTTGAACGAAGCTCCTGTTAAGGACATGATGGAATTGACGTTGTTTTAAAGTTTCATGATAAGTCATTTCCCGAACCTCTCGTTTGTCAAAATACATCACAACAAATGTAAACGCCATAAAATGATGCACCACTTTTTCGGCACCTAAACGTTTCTTAAGGTCACAAGCGTGTAGCAGCCCTTATTAGAAATACACATTACCTTTGCACCTTTGTTTGTTCAGTCATAGGAAAGGTAATCGAATTTATCCTAGGAAGGTGGGTTATAATGCTGATAGTTTGTAAACAAACGTTTATATGTATGAGAACGTGTGGCTCAAATTTTTCACAGTCTTATGATAGGAGAGCGTAAGACACTGATTATATTAAATATCCTTCGTTAATACCGAAGTATAAGGAGTAGCTTCTTATTTGGTGGAAGACGTATCCCAGTTATCATCTGAATATTCTGATTATGAATTTTCATCATTTCAAAACAACACTTAAGATCAAAGCCGGAACGGTTCCTTCGGAAACGCCACGTCCCATTTTCTCACCCACTCTTCATCGAATTGAAATTTTTTTTCGACATTAGTGCTTCGGTAGGAATGGGGAATTGAGTTTACGCACGAAGATACTCTCCATAATGAATTATCATAGGTAGCAACATAATACATACGTGAGTAACTAACTGAAAGCTGATGAAATCGAAGAAAACCTACCACAGTAGTTCCACGTTTGCACGAATGCCCAGCGAAAACTTTCTCAAATCCGTGTTTCAACCAACGAATATGAAGATTAGACTCTGAATCGGCATCTCCTGACTACTTTCTCTCTCTCTCTCTCTCTCTCTCTCTCACACACACACACACACACACACACACACACACACAATCGGAACTTTTCTGTCTATATTCCTTAGTACCATGTATGATCACGCCCCTGCCTATAAGTACATCACAGATACAGCCCTCTATTCTTTTGCTCTGTTCTCACAATGAAGAAGCTTTTATCCCGCGGACACGAAAAAAAATGGTTCAAATGGCTCTGAGCACTATGGGACTTAACGTCTTTGGTCATCAGTCCCCTAGAACTTAGAACTACTTAAACCTAACTAACCTCAGGACATCACACACATCCATGCCCGAGGCAGGATTCGAACCTGCGACCGTAGCGGGCGGACACGAACTTATCCTTTAAAAGTTGTCCTCTGCTCTGTATAGGTATTGCATTAACCTCCAGGAACACGTATAATTTACTTTTGTACTGAAACTGGAGAATCTGGTCACGAAAACTGACAACGGACAGGAGAGTGGTGTGCTGACCACATGCCCCTCATATTCGCATCCAGTGACGCCTATAAGCTGAGGATGGCACGGCAAACGGTATGTGTCGTTGGGCCTTCAAAACCCGTTCGGACGGAGTTAGTTTGAGACTGGAGAACGTATGGTCACATTATATGTCTTCTGAAGATTACCATAACATAAAACGGGGAATGTTAGTGGATTCTACCGTCAAGTGAAAGGCTTCAAACACGACCAACTGGTTCAGCTCATATTTGGCAGGTCATTTGTGCTGTACAACGTAAAATGAAAGATATAAGAACATTTTGGCTAGATAGCCCCCTCCCCCCCCCCCCCAACCTTCGTCTTTGAGAAAACCACCCGTAATATTCATGACGTACAGTCGACTCAAAATCGACAGGACCGTAGATAACTGAAAACTGACCCTTTTTCATGATCGTATATTGCGTTCGCAATAGCATTTTTCCTAGAAATAGAGGACAAATACTTCTACGACTGCAGCTTACGTACCCATAGGGTACACACATTTCGACGATAGCAATGCTGGTGTAGCAGCCAAGGCATTTGACTGAGGAGCGGAGAACCATTATTCCGTTCCTAAATGCATTCTGCAAGTTTATTCGTTGTATATTGTATTCCGTATCAGAATTGGTAGAAGTAGGAGGGTTAATAAGGTAAGCAGATCAATATGAGATAATAGAAATGTTGAGAAATAAACTTATCAAACAATATGGATTAGTTTTAAAAAAAGGTTTAATACTAGCGGCATATAAGCACTCTTTCACTCACTGTGCTACATGTCCTCACTTTCTTTCGAACAACCGCATGGATGGTACCTGTGATACCAAGAACATTTAATGAGTGCATTCTTCTCTCAACTAGGCCGATCATACCGAAGATTCGGGGGAAAACAGACTTGGTTCATATTAAAACACAATTTGTTTTTTGGGAATTAATTTTGAAATGTGTGCCAAACATGCGATAAAATCACTTCAGAAATCGGTGCTCAAAACCGATAATGAATTGCGGTATGATTCGTTCTTGCACTTGCGCTGCTATTCAACACCGACACCGGCAAAAATACAAATTAAAAAGAAATTTAACACAGATTTTCTGCTCTTTATTCAGATACTCTAGTCTCTATGCCAACAACGCTTTTGTTGAACAACGTACTTATGGGTAAGCGGCAATAGTAAACGATCTATTTCTTGACTTCTAGAAAAATATGCGTTTACAATCCTATATATGATGGCGAAAATGCTGAAATTTCAATTTTGTATCGACCACGTCCGTTTTAAGTTGATTGCGCTTAATGGGGTTGTGGGTGGTCTTCTAAAAAAAAATGAATATTGATCCAATATAGGCTAGAGTTTTTCATTTTAGGTTGTACACAAGCGATCTGCTATATCTGAGCTATATTGGTTAGCCGTGAATGATGGCTCCATCTTAGTAGCGTACATCTAACGACGTAAGAAAAGTGACAGCCATCCAGTGCTGAAGCATAACTTGCAACTACTTGCATAAGAGTTTCAAGTAGTTTGCTAGTAAACATATCAAGTGTACCAGAATGCACACAATATTACTTATTCAAATAATTACTTTTTGATAACCGATCTGTAAAACTCCCTGTCATGTAACTGAATAACAAATAGGAACAGTCTTATTCATATGTTTATGTGTATGTATTCTGTGTGGATGTGCCTTTGTTCATTACATTATCATATGCTCTAGGACAAAATGACAGAAATAGGAGTGCAAAGATGCAAGGAGAAAACACTACATTATACTACACTATAATGTGACACATTATGCCACCGTGTTGGTACATGACAATACACTAATTGCTGGAACCACAGAACTGCACGTGATATATGGCTTACGAAACTCGTTATGGATATAAACCCACATGACAATGAAAATGCTGATATCAACCGTTGATGTCACTTGATTGTTTCACATTTCAAGTCTTAGGGAATACCACATTATTAATTAGATACACGAGGAAATGCGAAAAATAATTACAATGGTAAGGAAGCTACGGGAATTTAGGACGAAAAATAACATCTACAATTTCGGTTACCTACACGTCAAGGGCAATGACGTTATTAATGATTTTTGAACTTGTCCTCATCAGGTTATCATCCTTACGAACGATGTCTTCGTCATCACAACACAAGTCGCACCATCTTCTGTATCACTCCCTCCTTCCTGTCTCCTCTCCAGCCAATACTAATGTATTGTTAAAAAGAGAGGTAAGTTCTTACATCAAAACTTTAAAAAATTACAAAACTTTTTAAAATATTTATTGTTTTATGTATATGTAGTCCAGGTATTAAAAGCTTTTGTAAAAAAGATTTCAAATTTTCATAAATTCATAAAGACTGCTTTGTCCAATAATGACAGTGTGCGGCATTACTAAGATGGTATGGTTTTATGAATAGCTGATGCAGGTTTGGGGAAGACTGATAAAGTTTCTGGACAAGTTGATAGGGTTTCATGGTAAGTTGATACAGTTTTGTGTACTGTTTTCATTGTAAGTTGATAAAGTTTTGGGGCAAATTGATAAGGTTCAGGGAGGACGAGGGGGCAAGTTGACGCAGTTTTGGGGGAAAAAAGTTTACACACACACATACACACACGCACACACTCATTGCACACCATTCCACGCAAATGCTGTACTACTTCATCACTATGTTTCAGTTCACACGTGTTCCCACAACATCAACAAATTATGTACAAAATTTCCAAATGTACCTCATCATCATTAACATCATCATTATATTTAGTAAATTTCATCTCTCTGATTCGTACACATTAGCAAATTCCTTGTGTCTGTCTACCTCTCATTAATGCTTACTTTAATGAAGTAATGACTTTATAATATATTACGGATGGAGTGAATGAAATACAGCTAACATCCCCAGTAGCTGACATCACTTCTCTGAATCATATACCACAGTACATTTCTTCTCTCTCTCTGTCTGTAACACATACTCCAAGGGGGCAACAACATTATAAAATAATGCAGAGGGAATTAAAGGAATATCCCTCATCAATCTCTCTCTCTCTCTCTCTCTCTCTCTCTCTCTCTCTCTCTCTCTCCCTGTCCCTATCATGCTTACGTTAATGAGGCTACAACACATATTATATTATAGAAGGAATGAGAGGAATACAGTTTCCTCAGTAACTGACATCCCTCATAGACTGTATGTTACTACTTTTCTGTATGCTATTTCATCGAATTGTCGTGTAGTTCCTACCATGTTACAACAGAACGTGACAACATTTTTAACTGAAAGATGAAACTAATACCGTAGGATGGGTTCACCATCATGTTTGACTCAATTTGATACTGGACGAGATTTTGACGAATTTAGACATGGGAATAACAATGCCTACTTGTGCCTATTCCTGCCTACTTGTGCTCAGACAAGAGCAATATCAGCTGTAAGTTGGATCAGTGAAAATGCCAATGTGTTTTTTGCACTGTTATAGGACCATTTTTATGTATATTCATGAATTTAATGTGAAGTAAGGAGATCGAACTATGCTCTTTGAGTAACATATAATTCATTTTAGTTGTGCCAATAAGCGAGAGACGTGTATTTGAAATATAATACAGAAAGTTTTTGTTTGGAAATATCTTATCTGAAGGTTCATTTTTCTTGAAAATTGTGGTACAGTGATCAAGCTAGGCTCATCAACAAGTGGTGCTCAACCTATAAATTGTATCAGTTGTACCAATACGCGTACTGCATTAATTTTATTTTGCTGCAATGTTCGAATTTTCTTGAGTAATCAGATATCTGTAATTATAACTGCCTATTACAATAAGCAACCTGCTTATGCTTCCCACATGAAGTTGTTAATTATTATCACAAATTATTTTCAGCACTGTCTTGCTGCAACTGTCTTGCTGCTACATTGTTTTGGACCTGTTTCGTTTCTGCCTTGTTCCAGCATTCTCTATGGTCATATGATGATGAATATGAACACCGCAGAATTTCTCTTCGTGTATTACGAAAACAGCCAGATTATGTGACAGATGACAATAAATATCTTGTCAAAACATGTTCTTCCTCCTTCCTAAACAGTTTTTAATCAGTTTGTTTGTCTTTTGGCTATGATGCATGTGAAAATGAGTTTTACATCGTGTATTTGGATTTCATTTTGGTACTATTTCGTATGTTGTTATAGGAAATACGATCTGTAAATGTTTTAGGAGACCCTGACAAAATAGTCCCTACTGATAAATATTGCACAATTCCTCAGATGTTCGTTTCCTGCCAAACCTCAACTATCCCTTTTTGAAATGCAATTGCAAAATAATATTACGCTATTAATACCATCCGTTACGTTTTCTAGTGTAGAAAACGATGCATTATCTTAGTCTCTCCTAAAATGATGCTTGTTACTGAAATGCTAGGTGGCGATAATGCGTTCTATGAACCACCAGAATCGTATCCTCAGATTGAAATGCCTACACCCTTTACATATTTTAGAGAAGGTGGTACCCCTGTAACACTTGACAAGCATCAGAGAGAAAGTTAGATGTGGAAATACTTAATTTCGGGGTGCACTGTCTTTTCCACCAAAAGGAGTCATAAAATTTACAAACTTAAGGTATTATTCGTTACCCACATGTGTTTCATAACGATTTAGGCATGAAAATAGTATTACAGCACTTAAGTGTTCACAATCGTGTGTAAGCACCAGTTTGACAGATTTGTGTATATGTGGAAAATGACATCGTGACACTTGACGCAAAAATTGCAGTGTTTTATTTCTGGTGTATTTTTGGAAACTTTCTAGACGTACAATTAGTACTGTGACATTTGACAAGTATCACAGAATGATTTCTATGTAGAAAATAATTACATTGAGGGTCTGTTGTGCTTTACGCCATATGTGGTACAATAATCAAACTATGACCTCTGACATCCGTTAATAAAGACACGAGGAAGGAGCCTAAAGAAGTAAATGATTTTCTTTCGCATTTTGAACTTTTGCGAAATAGCACCGGAAATAAAATTTTTCTTGCCAAATATATACCTCCAATTTGTTAGTTACACTACATCAGCGAGCTTTGGTTGTTAGCTATTTATGGAGAGTACGTTTTACACTGATTGTCATATTCCATAGTGAGTGTTGTATAGTTTGCGATGAAATGTACAGATTTCAGATGATATATACTGACGAGACAGTTGTGTATTATTTCATTATTAGAACATACGAGACAGCTGAAAAGAGTAAGCAAGTTGTTTACTATTTCCGAATTAACTGCCGTAACTGTTAATATATTCATTTCACTGTGAGACAGGACAGTCAATGCATCCATTGAGAAACGTTTGTGGTTGCCTACGAAATCACGATTGTACGCAGGCGTGCAGCTCTTCGTCTGAAGCCAATCGATGGACTGTATGGAGGGTGCGTGCGGGTGTCCCAGTGATACTGCTGCAACGTTATCGAAACGACCATGTCAATATACAGGGTGGTCCATTGATAGTGACTGGGCCAAATATCTCACGAAGTAAGTATTAAACGAAAAAACTACAGAGAACGAAACTTGTCTAGCTTGAAGGGGGAAACCAGATGACGCTGTGGTTGCCCGCTAGATGGCGCTGCCATAGGCCAAACAGATATAAACTGCGTTTTTTTAAATAGGACCCCCATTTTATTACATATTCGTGTAGGGCGTAAAGAAATATGAATGTTTTAGTTGGACCACTTTTTTCGATTTGTGACAGATGGCGCTGTAATAGTCACAAACGTGTAAGTACGTGGTATCACGTAACATTCCGCCAGTGCGGACGGTATTTGCTTCGTGATACATTATCCGTGTGAAAATGGACCGTTTATCAAATTGCGGAAAAGGTCGATATCGTGTTCATGTATGGCTATTGTGATCAAAATGCCCAAGGGTGGTGTGCTATGTATGCTGCTCGGTATCCTGAACGACATCAACCAAGTGTCCGGACGGTTCGCCGGATAGATAGGCTATTTAAGGAGACAGGAAGTGTTCAGCCACATGTGAAACGTCAACCACGACCTGCCAAAAATGATGATGCCCAAGTATGTGTTTTAGCTGCTGTCGCGGCAAATCCGAAAGTCAGTAGCAGACCAATTGCGCGAGAATCGGGAATCTCTGAAACGTCGGTGTTGAGAATGCTACATCAAATCGACTGCACCCGTACCATATTTCTGTGCACCAGGAATGGCATGGCGATGTCTTTGAACGTCGTGTGCAGTTCAGCCACTGGGCACAAGAGAAATTACGGGACGATGACAGATTTTCTGCACTCGTTCTACACTCCTGGAAATGGAAAAAAGAACAGATTGACACCGGTGTGTCAGACCCACCATACTTGCTCCGGACACTGCGAGAGGGCTGTACAAGCAATGATCACACGCACGGCACAGCGGACACACCAGGAACCGCGGTGTTGGCCGTCGAATGGCGCTAGCTGCGCAGCATTTGTGCACCGCCGCCGTCAGTGTCAGCCAGTTTGCCGTGGCATACGGAGCTCCATCGCAGTCTTTAACACTGGTAGCATGCCGCGACAGCGTGGACGTGAACCGTATGTGCAGTTGACGGACTTTGAGCGAGGGCGTATAGTGGGCATGCGGGAGGCCGGGTGGACGTACCGCCGAATTGCTCAACACGTGGGGCGTGAGGTCTCCACAGTACATCGATGTTGTCGGCGGAAGGTACACGTGCCCGTCGACCTGGGACCGGACCGCAGCGACGCACGGATGCACGCCTAGACTGTAGGATCCTACGCAGTGCCGTAGGGGACCGCACCGCCGCTTCCCAACAAATTAGGGACACTGTTGCTCCTGGGGTATCGGCGAAGATCATTCGCAACCGTCTCCATGAAGCTGGGCTACGGCCCCGCACACTGTTAGGCCGTCTTCCGCTCACGCCCCAACATCATGCAGCCCGCCTCCATTGGTGTCGCGACAGGCGTGAATGGAGGGACGAATGCAGACGTGTCGTCTTCAGCGATGAGAGTCGCTTCTGCCTTGGTGCCAATGATGGTCGTATGCGTGTTTGGCGCCGTGCAGGTGAGCGCCACAATCAGGACTGCATACAACCGAGGCACACAGGGCCAACACCCGGCATCATGGTGTGGGGAGCGATCTCCTACACTGGCCGTACGCCACCGGTGATCGTCGAGGGGACTCTGAATAGTGCACGGTACATCCAAACCGTCATCGAACCCATCGTTCTACCATTCCTAGACCGGCAAGGGAACTTGCTGTTCCAACAGGACAATGCACGTCCGCATGTATCCCGTGCCACCCAACGTGCTCTAGAAGGTGTAAGTCAACTACCCTGGCCAGCAAAATCTCCGGATCTGTCCCCCATTGAGCATGTTTGGGACTGAATGAAGCGTCGTCTCACGCGGTCTGCACGTCCAGCACGAACGCTGGTCCAACTGAGGCGCCAGGTGGAAATGGCATGGCAAGCCGTTCCACAGGACTACATCCAGCATCTCTACGATCGTCTCCATGGGAGAATAGCAGCCTGCATTGCTGCGAAAGGTGGATATACACTGTACTAGTGCCGACATTGTGCATGCTCTGTTGCCTGTGTCTATGTGCCTGTGGTTCTGTCAGTGTGATCATGTGATGTATCTGACCCCAGGAATGTGTCAATAAAGTTTCCCCTTCCTGGGACAATGAATTCCCGGTGTTCTTATTTCAATTTCCAGGAGGGTATTTAGCGACGAAGCGTAATTCGTCAACAGCGGTGACGTAAACCGGCATAAGGCAACGGAAAATCCACAGTGGCTGCGATAAGAGGAACATCAGCAACCTTGGTGGGTTAATGTATGGTGCCGCATTATGGATGGAAGGATAATTGGCCCCCATTTTATCGATGGCAATCTAAATTGTGCAATGTATGCTGATTTCCTATGTAATGTTCTACCGATGTTACTCTGCACCACTGATGACTTTCCAACGATGTTGTTACAAGTACAGGTAGATCGTGCTACGTGCTCGAGGAAAGTGTCAGCTAAGTAACAAACTAAAGCAAGTTGTCAAGACGTTCAACGATGTTTCTCCATCGCCTCTTCCTGTATTCTAGGATGTAGTACCTTCACTTATAACAACATTCCAATAACTATTCGAATGTAAACTTCGATGGATGATAATAAGTGTACACATGTACGAGAGTCTATATGCCCTAGAAACATCAGTGTTATACGTGAATTTTCTGACGTAATGGTCGGTTTTTGATAATAAGCTAAGGTATGAACACTCAGGAAAAAATGTTTTAAGCTTTCAGTGCATTCATTGAGAAACGTTTGTGGTTGCCTACGGAACCACGATTGCACTCAAACAATCGAATAGACGGCCTCAAAATCACTCGTGAGGTTACGAAAAAATATGTAATACACGCAATGCACATTTAATACTTTTTTACAGTATGCTCATTTCGTACCAGAAACAGGTACCTATCGGAGAACCGTTCAAATCGATATGTATAAGTTGAAATTTACAATATATTATGTGGTAATAGCTATCGAAGATGGGACTTCGCTCTCCACAGAAAATTCTGACAAGTATTTTAAGTATGATGGAGCAGGATCTAGATACCTGGAACGAGAATGAAGAAAATTTTTCATCTGCTAGAAGCAAAAACGCTTCGCCATCGTTGGAGGCCGGCAAAGGTGCAAAGTGATTCTGAAAGCTGACACTGCGCACTCCGCTGTCAGACGATGGTAAATTAGAAAATTTTAGTGGGGAAGGCGAACGGTCAGCTTCGGTTTATTGGGAGTGTTATAGGAAACTGTGGTCCATCTGTAAAGAAGACCTAATGTAGACCATTAGTGCAACCGTTGTGAACATCAATGGGAAGTAATTGCAGAACGGTGAAACCATGAACAGGGGACAAGTCTCATCAGAGAACGTGGAATTCGGAGGCTTCACCATTCTGTAAAGCAGAGTAGCTGATGATTTGTAGCAGGTCTGATGACAGAGTACATTACTGGCGCAGGCAAAAATGTTTCAGAGCACACGGTTCAGTGTGCATCGTTGAACATGCAACCCCCAGCAGACAATACCTACTTCTGTCCATTTGACCCAAAGTCATTGGCAAGCACAATTGCAATGGTCGCAGTGTCATCGGGATTGGACCAACAAAAAACCTTTGCAAGTGGGTTGAATTACCTTTCGTGTTACAACAGTTTGGTGATCGTGTTGAGACACGCTCTCATACAGTAGATGCGATGAGCGGAACACGCACTAGCCACAATTCAGTGGAGGTAGTGGTATTACCGTGGGCTTCCATTGAACCATGTCAGATCCACACTACGTGAATATTATTGCTGAACACCTATATCCCTATGTCTTCGAGTAGGATAAATGTGGACAGAACCGAGCTATCACGTTTTTGGAACACGACAGTGAACCCACGCTGATATCCCGGGCATCGCATAAGCTGATCCAATATCACACATCTAGAAAGCAGTCAGGTGCTAGCTTCCTGGCCGCAATTTTCCCACTCGTGATTTATGGGGATTGCATTACCTGTGTGAGGACGTTTAGGGTCGCGTAAATCCATGAGCCATGGCCCTTACCGTTGGGGGGGGGGGGGTGGCTTACATACCTCAGCGATACGGGTAGCCGAGGTGCAGGTCCAACCACAGCAGAGGGTTACCTGTTGAGACGCAAACAAACGTGTGGTTTCTGAAGAGAGGCAGTAGCATTTTCAGTAGTTGCAGGGCAACAGTCTGGATGCTTGACTGCTCTGGGCTTGTAACATCAACTGAAATGGCCTTGCTTTACGTGTACTGCGAACGGCTGAAAGCAAGGGAAACTACAGCTGTAATGTAGGTCATGTAGCTGTACTGCATGACTAAATGTTGATGCCATCCTCTTGGGTAAATATTTCGGAGGTAAAATATAATCTCATTCGGAAATTCAGTCATCGACTACTCAGGACAATGTCGTCATGAACAGAATAAAACCTGCATTCTATGAATCATAGTGGGGAATGTTAGATCCCTTAATTGCAGAGGTAGCTGGGCAAATTCAATAAGGGAATGGACAGGTTGAAGTTAGAAACAGTTGGAATTAGTGAGTTTCGGTGTCAGGAGGAGCAGAAGTTATGGTCTGGTGAACAGGGGATTTAAAGACAAAGTCAATAGGGGTAATGTAGTAGTAGATGTAATAACGAATAACAAAATAGAAATGAAGGTAAGCTACTGTGAACAGTACATTGAATGCATGATCGTAGCCTAGGCAGACACCAAGCCCTAATCCATCACAGTAGAACAAATTTATACGCCAATTAGACATGCTAATGAAGAAGGGATTGCAGAAATTTATATTCAGATAAAGAAATCGTTCATATAGTTAAGAGAGACGAACATTTAATCGTGGTGGGGATAAAATTTCATAGCAGGAAAAAGAAGAGAAGGAAAAATTGTTGGTCAATATAGTCACCTGATACAGTAATTTAATCACCTCTTCCTGTTGGTTTAAGAATCGTGAAGGAAAGTTGTATATGTGGAAGAGACCTGGACACCGGAACGTTTCAGCCTGATTACACAGAGATTTCGAAATTAGATTTTAAATTGTTAGACATTTCCAGGGGCAATGTGGACTCTGACCAAAATTTATTGGTTATGAACTGTATATTACAACTAAGCTAATTGCAAAAGCGTAGCAAATTAAGGAGGGGGCACCTGGGTAATTTAGAAGAAAAAGAGGTTGTTGAGAGTTTCAGAGGGACTATTAGACATTATTAGAAGTACATTGTTGAGAGTTCTGGCTCAAAGTGCTTTCTCGAGTAGAAATTCCAGCTTGCAAACCAAGAACCTAAATTTGCAGTTTCCCCCAGCAAAATATCTGATTTGAAAATTTCATTTTGTTAGTTAAATATTTTATTCCTTATAAATAAAACAAATCAAAACAAATTTGTCTATAGTGAAGAAGGAAAACTATCATTTTCTCCTTTAAAAATTTTCAATTCTATTAAATTTTATTCATTACATATGAGAATTAAAAATCGCAAAAGTACATTTTAACCAAAAACGTTTTAGCAAAAATATGAATCAAATTAGATTTATATAAATACAATAAAAACTAAATGATCAACACCCTGAACTATTTAAGAACAATGAAAATTTTAGTAAAAGAAAGTATGGATTGAATTATTCAAATGTAACTACAGAAGATATGATGGAACTTCTTGATTGTATTAAGAGGAAATAAATGAATAAGGAAGTAAAGAAGATAGAACTAAAATATAATACTAAGGAGTCATCGATCAGCTGCTAAAACAGAAAATTTGAATAATTATTCCAAACTTAATACAGAAAAATTGATCTCTCTTAAATCAAATCCTGTTAAGAATATTAATAACAATGATAAAGACCATTAATGGAAAAAAAAAAATTTTAAAGAGCTTTATCTAATCTGTAAAATGGAAAAAATTAAAAATTATTATAAACTTAGAAGAAGTCAGGTAATTGATATTATCTAAAAATGTGAAGGTAAAATTAACAATGATAATGATGTAAGTAAAAAAAATCATCTTCACAAAATGTATAAAACGAAAAATTTAAAAAACTATTCTAATCATAATAATGGACAATCAATCGATGTAATGAATAGACGTGAGAAAAATATTAATAATGATAAGAGGAAAAATACTAATACTGACAATGAGAATTATTTCCTAAAAACTTCTGGTAGACAAATATCAAGAAATTGAACAAAAAAGTTATTAGAAAACTATACCAGGTTTCAGTTTTCTAAATGATGACATTTCTTTTCAAATTACCTAAGTGACTTTATAAAAAAGTTTCTGGTTTTGTATCAAGAGTAATTACTTACAGAGTTACTAATAATGATAATATTTTTGAACAACAATAATTTCTAATCAAATTAAAGACGAAATAATAACCAAATTGAAGAATATATTAATTCACAGATTGGTCAATTAAAGATAATTGGAAATTTTCTGCAATTTTAAAAGACTAGATGAAGTACAAGAATTTAATTTTAAAGCAACTATTCACCATTTATTCAGAATAACCGATTAAGAAGCAAGAATCAGTGACTAGACAATTAACTGAAATGGAATGAGTCCACAGAAAAAAAATTGGTTGGTCTTTATTCTATATATATATATATATATATATATATATATATATATATATAGCTTAGAATTTAATGATAACAAATACAATCCAATTTTAGGTTCTTCTGATTTACCATTACTGATTAAATATGAAAACCTGTAGTTAACTTAAAAAATGCAAAAGGAAATTTTTTCTGTAGGCTATCAATTCTGCATTATAATCCTTAAATACAAATTAAGAAAGAGTTAGTAAATACAAAAATATTTGGTTAGAATAAGATGAAATTTAAAAAAAAAAGAAAATTAGTTTTCCTGTTCAGTTATCAGATATTCCAAACCGAAAGGGAGTGCAGAAGGAAAATGTTTTCTGTAGGCTATCAAATCTGCATTATATATTTTAGATACAAATTAAGAAAGAGTTAGTAAATACAGAAATATTGGGTTAGAATCAGATGAAATTTTTAGAAGGAGAAAATTAGTTTTCCTGTTCAGTTATCAGATGTTCCAAAACCAAAAAAAAAAATCTAATATTTCATTTAATGATTATGCATATAAAAGCTTTGATGACAAAGAAAAATTATTGCAAATCCTCTTTAATATACACAAAATAAACAAGCAAAACATGTTAACACTCTTTTAATTCGAACTGAAATTAATTCACACTACTGTTATTTAAAAAATTCTTTCTACATTAATCAGTACACAAAGAAGCAAACATAATAGAAAAATTTACCTTTATGTTAGATGCTTAAGATAATGTGATTTACAAGACAAAAACTACATTCATGAAAACTATTGTATAGGGCGAAAGAAGTAAAAATAGATAGGCCTCCTAAAGGTCACAAATGAAATGTAAAAATGACAATAATTCATTTGAAGCTCTTTTCGTAAGTTATGTAGATTTTTAATGTTTATTGTAAGATACACAAACTTGGAAACAAAATCCTCACAAAACTTACATTAACAAATATCAAAACATTTACCAATTTGATTCAGTTAAATATTCTAAAGGTGATTTAAAAAATTCAGGTATTTATACGGGTAAAGATGTAGCAATAAAATTCGTTGAAATAAGAAAAATCAAGAGTGACTGCTAGAACATAATAACTAAGTACTCCTATGAAATTGAGTGAAGAAAATGTAATCAATAACAAAAATAACGAAATTGTTAAATTTTGTTCAAAACAATTTACTTTTGGTGAAAAGAAAGTATGGGATCATTGTCATTTAACAGGAATATTTCGTGGAGATGCTCATGAAGATTGCAATCCTAATTTCGAAAATTTTGGAGATAAATGTATTAAATGTTTTAAAATAATTCAATTAGGTATATTACAGTTCTATGTTTCTCTTGGGTTTCAGTGTTAAAAATAACTTAATCTGAATTAGATTTATTGCATGATTATGATATAACCTTAATTCTTGAAAAAGAAATTAATGGTGAAATCTCCTAAAATATTAAAAGATATCCTAAATCAAGTAACAAATATAGTTACAAAATTTTAAACCAATGAAACAATCAAATTATATTACATATTTAAATGCAAATAATTTATATGGTTGGGCAATGTTCTACTTTTAACATTTAAATATTTCATTTGAAAAATATTTCTACAACTTATTAAACAGTTCATCGTTTGGGGAACCAGGAAGATATTAGACTGATATTAAAATCATAACAGATAAAAGAAAATATACATAATATATTTCTAAACCAAATAATGAACATACTACTGCATTTTCTGAAGTTTTAGTAGCACTTCACATGAAGAAGGTTAAAATCGCAATCAATAAGTTAATTTATTTAGGAATGAGTGTTCTACATACAAGGAAAACAATAATCTTTCATTTTCATTACAATGTTATAAAACAAAAACATGGCGATTATATAGATTTCTGTCATATTGATACTGGTTCTTTCATTTATGATATAAGTACTGCAGATCTTTATAAAGATTATTGTATTCCATACGAGTTTCTAACTAAAAGATAATATTTATGAACTTCCCCAACTAAACAGAAAGTTTTACGGAAAATTAGCTATGAGTACAATGGAAAAACACTTTAGTATAAAATCGAAACTGCATGCATATTAAGTTGGGAAACGACAAGAAGAAATCTAAAGTCGTTAAGAAATCAGTTGTGAAAAATGGAATTGCTTCTGATGTTTATAAATGAATCTTTAATTGACAAAATAACACAATACACAAAAAAGAACTTGCTTACATCATATAAATATGAACTGTGTACAGCTAAATGTAATAAAATTGTTGTAAGTTCTGATGCTGACAAATAAATTATATTACAAAATCGAATTAATACATTCCCATACCATCATTATAAATTAAACCCAAATAACATAAAAGATGATAAATACGTTTTTCTTAAAAGCATTACAAAGTTGCACACAAGATTAAAAAATGTTTAAAAAATTAATTTTTTAGGATTTCTTGGTGATATATCAATTTCCAGTGACTATTAAAATAAAATTTACAAACAAATTTTCCAGGAAGACATTCAACATTTAGATATTAAAAGCTGTTTTCTCTGTTTTTTTATATATTTTAATTGTAACATATTATCTTTTGAATGTATATACATATTTAGTA
This sequence comes from Schistocerca serialis cubense, assembly GCF_023864345.2. NCBI lineage: Eukaryota > Metazoa > Arthropoda > Insecta > Orthoptera > Acrididae > Schistocerca > Schistocerca serialis. The sequence continues at coordinate 153,999,161 of NC_064640.1, forward strand.
GATTTTACAACTTCCTTTCAACGTTTTTCACAAATAAATGGTTAAATATGCCATTTATGAAGAAATTCTCTTTGTCCATTTCTTTTACAGTCTTCACAACCTAATTCTAAATGCCAATTATGTCTACTTCCTTCAATTTCTACATCAATTCCTTTTCCTGAAATGCACACTGCAGATATTATTTTATTTTCACTTTCCACTTATAAGGAAAAAAATTATTGTAAATATAAAATAAAACACATATTAACGTTTTCATTCATAATTGATGTCACATTGTGTAACAAAATAATAATTAGCTTATTTACAATAACAAACAAGTTTTAATAATCATTGATGACAAAACAATCCATGGATTTTGTGATAATTTAGGATATAAACAGTCTTGAGATGTTGTAAAGCATGACAAATAAAATGCTATAAAGCACATGAAAATTTCAATGTAGGTACTTCACCGCTGCTTTAAAGTGTTCCTCCACATACAAGATTTATTAATGTACCTGGTTAATATTCGTTACTTAACACTTCATATATGACACTTGCAGAAAATATTCAAGACTGGGTTTATGAAGACACTTTACCATTAGAAAACATGGGGATCATGAAATGAAGGAGGAAATAGCTTACTTGGAAAATTTAATAAAAGATAGAAACGAAGAAAATACTATATTGTTGCTACACATCGATACACAATTAATTGATCAAAATTTAAAACCAAATTTTATTTGTAGGTTATGGGCAAAATCAAATAAATATTAAGACAAATAGGTGTCTAAATTGTGAAGATTATTTAAGAATGAAGTATGAACCATACTGAATAAATTTATATCAACAAATTCTAATTTCAGTTTTATATTTAGTTTTAGTATGTAACAAATCTGTTATGCAAATAGTTTTCAACTATATTTTTTCTATCTTTCGGTTGCAATATTATTGTTGAATGTTGTGTGTTATTATATTCATCAACTAATTTAAAAACTAAGTCAGTACATCTATAATTTCCTTGAAGAGTAAATTCCTTTCACATCTTTTCTTTCAATGTTCTGTTAATTTGTAGAACTGCACTTGCTCTTAATTCACAAAGAATTGAATAATGACGAATATTACATTTTTTATTAATTCTTGAGGATTTTTATTATAAACCTTTTTCCCATTATCTGTTTGTAAAGCTCTTTTCTCAACTCGACTATGTTTTGGAAAGGATCAACTATATTATCAGTTGTTTTATCATTAACCAGAACTGCCAAAGCACATTCTGAAAATACATCTATTGCATTTAATGAATAACTATTTCCTTTATTTGGTTTTGGGATTCCTTTCAACTTTCCAGATTCAATTTTGGCTAAATTAGATTGTTATAAATATTTTCAAACACAAATTCCATTATTTCTTTTAAAATTCTTTCTGATTTGTTTCTGTAATTCATTAATAATCTGTTCATGAATATTTTTTAACAAATATTCATATTTTAGTTTTAAAATCTGAAGAAACACTTTCAATTCTCTGTTTTCCACTTTTAGTTGTTAATTTATGAGGTTGATGAGTTTCAGTAAACTTTTTGCACTTCAGACAATAAATTTCACTTTCAAACTTCATTTATATAGAATAAGATATTATTAAAATATTTTACCAAATACAATTAACAACAACTGTAACAGCTTTATCGCAATCTGACTGAGTACATCGAAAAAGTTAAAAGAAGGTCTGCACGTTTTACATTATCGCGAAATGTAGGAGAGATTGTCACAGAAATTATACAGAATTGGGGATTGACATCATTAAAAGAAAGGCAATTATTGTTGAGACAGAATATTCTCACGAAATTCCAATCACCACCTTTCTCCTCCAAATACGGATATATTTTGTTGACACCGACTTCAATAGGGAGGAAGGACCAACAAGATATTATAATGGAAATAAGAGCTCATACAGAAAGATATAGGTGCTCATTCTTTCCACTCGCTATATGAGATTGGAATAATAGAGAATTGTGAAGGTGGTTTGATGAACCCTCCGCCAGGCACTTAAATGTGATTTGCAGAGTATCCATGTAGATGTAGCTGTAGATCATATGATTATTTAGTTCTTGTTTATTAATATATTTATTCAGGTATGTCAAAGTACTTGTAAAGACAGGTTTTGTAACAACATTTGGCAACTCATTCTGAAAATAATGGTTGTTGAATACATCTCTTGCTTCAACTGGATGAGTTACAACACAATTATTCTACTCTTAAAACCAATGTAACTTCAAGTTAATTTCAAAGTTGCATTTAATTCTTTTCTGAACATGCCTAATAAATCATTTATTTTTGTATATACTGAACATTAAAAATATTTTATGTTTGATTGCAAATTTTGAGGTTCTAATGATTGAACATCTTCCAGTTTTTCTTATTTATTATTGAGTTTATTTAATAATGTCTATTTATTAAATTTGAATTATCATAGCACTTATCACACATGCATAATAGTTAAAAAGAAATAAACATAAATTACCAAAAATTACTTCACTGAAGGTTTGAATTCTCTTGATACTGTAGTAAAGATCTTAATTATAGTATATGCATTAAACATATTATTGATTTTACTTTAATGACTAGAGGCAAAATAAAAAATGCTCAACTTCAAAAAATGTCATTTATTCCCAAATAGTTAACAGATAGTTCATGTATATTTCCTAGATATGAATCAAAAACCAATTTTATACTTTTATTTTTATAACGACAAATCCAGTGAGTTCCAACAACCTCAGAAGTATGTAAACTTACTAAAACACATTCTAAATTTTTTGGTGCATTAAATAATTCATCAATCACTAAAACCCCACGAAAATGATTATATTTTAATTGTTTAAGCAATTATCTTATGTCAAAATTAGATAAAGGATTACAAAATTTTTCAATATCTTCTTTGAAATCTCCTTCCTTTACGACTTCCTAATTATGTCGTTTTTGTTCTTCTAATTCTGTATCATCTTCTTCCCTTATTTATAATTGCATTTGTAATTGCTGCAGATCCACCTGCAAGTCAATCATTTGTTGGTAAATAAGATAATGCAGCTATTAATAATGGTAAAAATTCAACTTCATCTTATGTTTTTCTTTTCTTCATTAAATATTCATCAATCTTTTTCACAACAGGAATAGTTAGTGTAGCAAGTAAATTTCTACCAGTTTTTTTAACATCAGTTAAAAATGGATCAGTAATTTTTAATTGTTCATTGTTGAGTTTAAGATTACTTGATTAAGTTCAGTTTTGCCACTAGGTAACAAAGTATAATCAATTGAAAATTTATTCACTTATATAGATTAACAATTACTGAAGAAGTTTAATAAATGCCATCCATTTCTAGCAATTTCTAGTCCCATTTCTAACTTTTTTATTCAACACACAATGGCTCTAACTGAAGTTGCAGAAATTTTCTTCTGCTAATGGATAATCATTTGCATAACTCTTTCTTTTGCAAATAAATGTAATTTTTTATCAGCTTCATGTAATTTTTCTAAATTTTACTATCTGTGTAACAGATATCATGTTCTTTACATACTTTCTATAGTGGATCAATTCCTTTATCTCCTCTAGCTAATCTTTCTTCTCTATTGGTTCCCAGGCCACAACATCAGTAGCCTGGAAGTTACATCTGAAATTGTAATTTATTAACCAAAAATATCAATGTTCCTAAATGTGTATGGTAAATTATTCAAAAATCTAACTTAACAAGGTATCCATCCAAATATATTTTCTTGGTTTTTCGGAATTTTTTTACCACACCCCCATCAGCGTTGTCAAATAAATCGCCAAACTTTCTTTCTGAATAACTAGGAAGATATTTTTCCACTATTGTTTTAATCAACTTATTATATTATTTGCTCTACCTTGTTTTCTTTCATTAAATACAGAAATTTAACTGAATAAAATTCTTGCATTATTTTGTAAATCAAAAGATTATAATTCTGTTCCTTGATCAACCATAGGATCTTGTTTCCTAGTTAAGAGTTTAATTAATCCATCTTCTACTTCATTTTATTTTTCACCAATTTTTATTTTATCGCCACTGAATTATACAGCTAACTTACCAACAACTTTAAATTGTCCATCAGATCTAAATCCAGAAACATTTCCCTCATTTTGATTAACAAATTCTAACATCTCTTTACTTATTTTTTTTAAATCCTAGTCTCTTGATTGTTTTCTCTTTCATAGTTATCAAACAAAGTATTTATTTCTGTTTCACCTCATGTATAATCCCTTTAATCACTTTCATAATGTTTACTTGATGGAATATCGTTAAATTCTCGTAAATAATGCTGATTATAAGAACCTTTTGTTTTTGAACTTCTTTTTTTTCTTCAATTGCTTCCAAAACCTCTCTTAATATATCAATTACTTGCTTAACTTATCTATTACATCGATAACTAGTTGATCCTCCTTCAGTTTTTCATATTCTGTTATTGGTTGCTTTTTCTATTTTTTAGACTCTTCTTTTTTTACTCATTTACGTTTTACTTCTTTACTTTTTACTTTTTTGTTTTCTAAGAATTTCTGGATCATATTTGGCTGACGTTTGTTAAGAAAATAATTTATAACCATTTTTATTTTACATTTAACGTTTTACATTTAGCATTTTTATTCAAGACATCAGGATTACAGTTTATGTTAAATATCTGCGTTTACTACATATATGTGTGTACTACATTTATATTTAACTTTTACATTCATTGTTTATGATCAATGTTTACATAATTCTTAATCTTTTACCTATATTTATCTTCATTAATTTTTCTTGTTATATCCATCTTAATAAAATGAAATTTATCGTTATTCCAAAATTTACTACATACTTATTTAAGTTCATCAAACTCTACTTCAACATCAACAAATTCATCATAAATATGCTTTTAATTTTGTATAATCTTGTTTAAAAATGTTTCAAAAATAAAAATTATCTTCAACTTTTTGTTTTGGTATATTTTAATCCGTTTGGCATAAATAAAAACAATCTTGACCTTTATATCTTCCTCTGGTAAAATATACTCTAACTATATCTTGTGTTTCAAGAATCAAATCATCAAAAACTACAACTGAATTATTTTCACATTCATCTAATGGTATAATTTCATCATTATTTTCAATGTAAATAAAAATTTTTTCATTAATTTTATCTTAAATTTTTCACAAATTTTTATAAGTTCTTGGTTTTTGATCGATCTAAACTTGTAGATTAAACATTCAAATGACTAATTTTGTTCCAGTGTAACCATCAGTCTGGTAAAATATAATTGTCAATCCATAATCTAGTATTTTCACATCCTCTTGGACTTATAATTGCACATCACACTGAATTAGGTAAGAGTTCTCGAAGCTTGTTTATTCATTTCTTTTCTGTTACCCTTATTTTTGGGTCCCAATCTGTCATTTATTTACACAATTTCTACTAATATAAATGAGTACATTATTTCAATTGAGTGATAATTCTTCTGTTCTGAAAAAAAGGTTATGAGTTCCAATAAGAGTTACTAATGAAAGAGTTTTTTTAAACTTTTATATCCGAAGCACTACACTGGTAAATAATAAGCTGTTATTGTCATGGAGAAACAATATAGATTCCTGTTGGCCATTATAGTTTGAAAAATTTATTCATTGGAAAGAACAAATATTGCTATTTAAGCAGATTAAATTTTACATAGAATTGATATCGAAATTGATAAAAAATTATTTATCGATGTAGAAGATTATGTTGATCAAGTATATGATTTAATAATCAAATTGTTGAATCAAATAAAAAAGGTGTTACTGAAGATGTTTCTAAAATTATTCCATTTGAAGTAATTAATGTAAATTTTATTCTAGCAGATGAAATGTTCATTAAACATAATGATCATTTTCATAGAGAAACTGCTTCATTACTGTTTCATTAAGCCTAATTGTGAATGTGGTTTTCCAATAGTTGTCGAATCAAATCGACCACAGTAAATTTCCAATTTTCGACACTATTGTGAATTTAGAAGTAACTGTAACTGATGGAATCTTTATTTTAACTGACATCAATGGTTATTTTTTCCATAATAAATTATGAAACAAATCAAAAGTTATCAATTTCACTTACTTCCTGTTAACAAGAAAACAAAAATCAATTTAAATCGTCCTAGCAAAGAAACAGAAATTAATATTAATACTGGTGATGACTGAATTCATGCAAATTTTTCACAACTTCTAATGGCTTTTGATGTTATGCACACAGATAGAATTACTTTTTCTGCATATGATGCTATAACAAATATTAAACCAATTGATAATTATGTTTCAAAATTGTTTAACGTTGTAAAAATTAAAAAACGAAATCACATTTTATCTAGAATCGTATATCCTTTCATTTCTTCTTCAGCTCTTATTACTTTAACTTCTTCCCTTTTCAATGAATAAAAATGGAAGGACATATTCTTAACATAGTAAAATTAAATCTAAAGTTCTTTATCCATTAGAATTATTTGGTGGATTTTTAAAGATTATGAAGAAATTATGCTTGAAAGTGATGTAACTACTATTTTTACTTGGAGTTCAAGAAAAGATCAGGAAAATTCAGTTTTTGTTTTCACAACAGTAAATGATAATTCTGCACTTCCTAAACAAGGTAAAATTGTTGTAACAAGTACAGAAAATCCTGTTTCTATTTTTTACATATTCGCTTGAGTTAGAACAAGAAAGACTTAAAATATACAAAAGTTCCAATTTTTTCTCTTTAAACATCAAACAATTCTAAAAGAAATTCTGAACAAGATATAGCTAATTATTATAATTCTACCGAATTTGATATGACTTACTTTCTTTTCGTTGATGTCCAAACTAACCAAAAAGATTGTCGATTACTTGTTTCACCTATATTCAATCATGTTGAATTACAAATTATACCCATTAAAAATGGAAAGAATGAAGTTTTTCTACAAGAATTATCGAGTGTTGGGCAACCCAACAACATCTTAAGAGCCCATGATTCTTTTAGGGATCTTACAAGAAGGACTAATTTAAATACTGATGTAATTTCAATTTTTCCACAAGAATTATGGAGTCTTGAACCACCCAAAAGTCTTAAAAGTGCATGATTCTTTTAGGGATTTTAGATTAATAACTCCATTAAATAATGCTGTAAATATAATTTTATTCAAAATTATCTTATATATATAATTAATATGGTTAGAAGAATGAATGTTTAAACTACTCAAAAAAGAACAATGAAATTATGTGCATTATTTAATGAAGATATCCCTAATGATACATAATCATATGTTATCATGTATGGTAAAAGAATTTATTTTATGATTCACAACATAGAATTCTTACTGAAAATATTTCATAAAGTGAATGAATGAAAAGTTAAAAAAAAATTAAGAAAACTCTTTCCTTTTTCTTTTCATTTCTTTTTGAAATATTTTCAGAAGACATTAATTTTTCATTCGTTAAATTTTTCCTATATTAATGAAATGAACTGGAATGGTAGCGTTGACTATCTATTAACTGAACTTAACATTATAGTAATGGTTGTTCAGAAGTGAGCACTAAATTATCAGAACTGAAAAAAGGAAATCTTACATCATTTCAAAACCTGAAATTTGACCAACTAAAGTTGGAGATAAAATTTTAGTGCTTATTCTACCAGATATTTATAATAAGTTCTTTAAAAATGCTGTTCATAAATTCGATAAAATTATAGGGTTACAAATTATTTATCATGGTAAAAAACAAATTAAGGTAGCCCATTCATGTTAGTGAATTTGATTAAATTTGAAAATCCTTGTATTTACGTTTTAATTACATTAACATTTCCTTTACTACAATTTGCTAAGTTTTTAAACAACTCAGTTTTGTCTGTCATTTTGTTTTCGTTGTATTTATGTAGAATTTGGTTTTTTTAGGCAAATGAGATTTTTTGGTTGGGAAAATTGTGAAATTAGATTCTTGGTTTCCAGCCTCGAATTTTTACTTAAAAATGTACCTTGAGCCTGATCTCTCATCAATATACCACTAACGTTTGTTTAGAACATGGAAACAGATACAGTAGAAGGCGAATGGATAGCTTTCAGAGATGAAATCGAGAAGGCAGCGGAGGATAAAATAGGTAAAAAATAAGGCCTAGCTGAAATCCTTGGATATCACAAGAAAACTAAATTTAACTGATGAAAGGAGAAAATATAAATATGTAGCAAGTATAGCAGGCAATAGCAAATATAAATGTCTGAAAAGTTAAATTATCATGAAGTGGAAAATGGCTGAGCAGAAATTACTATAGAACAAATGAAAGGATTTAGAAGCATATTTCAGTAGAGGAATGATAGATACCTGCTACCTCAAAATAATAGAAGCCTTTGGAGAAAAGAGAAGCAGCTATATATATATATATATATATATATATATATATATATATATATATATATATATATATCAAGAGCTCAGATAGGTGATGAATCCTAAGCAAAGTAGGGAAAGTTAAAAGATGGAAGGAGTATATAAAGGGTTTGCACAAGGGAGATGAACTTCAAGGAAATATTATAGAAATGGAAGAAGATGTAAATGAAGGGGAGATTGAAGATATCACACTACAAGAAGAATTTGACAGAGCTCTGAAAGACTGCAGTAAATGACAATCTGTCAGAACTACTGAGAGCCTTGGGGTAGCCAACCATGATAAACAACTTTAATCAGGTTTGCAAGATGTATGGGACAGACAAAGTACTTTCAGACTCCAATAAAAATATAATAATTCCAGTTCCAAAGAAAGATTGCACTGACAAGTGCTGGGCAGCAGTGGTTCACATGTATTTCAATCTGGCAGAAAAATAAATGATTAGGGCCAAAGTTGAGAGAATATAGAAAGTAGACTGGCAATAGCAAGAAAAGTGTTTCAAGTGAAAGGAAAATTTTTAACATCGAATATAGATTTAAGTGTAATGAAGTCCTTTTTGAAAGTATTTATATGGTTTGTAGGCATGTACGGAAATCAAACATGAACGATAAGCAATTTAGGTAAGGAGTGAATAGAAGATTTTCAGATGTGGTGCTACAGAAACATTCTGAAGATTAGATGCGTAGGTCATGTAATTAATGATGAAGTACTGAACAGAATTGGGTAGGAAGGAAATTTCTTACGCAACCTGACTACATGAAGGGATATGTTGGTTGGCCACATTCTGAGACACTGAAAGATCAGCAGTGTAGTACTGGACGGAACGGTGGGAGGTTAGAATCGTAGAGGAAGACCAAGAAATGAATGCACTAAGCAGATTCAGTAGGCTGTAAGCTGTAGTAGTTATTCAGAGGTGATATGGCTTTCATCGGATAGAGTAGCGTCGAGAGCTGCAACAAACCAGTCTTCGTTCTGAAGACTACAACAAAAACACCTCTGGAAAGCAATTAAGAATGCATTGATTCCAATCTGCATACAATTGCTTTTGTATTGCTTTCGTCAGTGGTTTTGACTGTTTTGCCAGTGACAACCAAATGCGCATAAGAAAGTGATTCTGCTTACATCAAAAGAAGGTCACTGATGTTTTGTGTGAAACTCAAACATATTACCACATCCTAGAGTACATAAGCAATTTATTTACGAACTACACTAAGCTTGTTGTGGCACTTGAACAGGATAGGAAATGTTTCGCACACAGATATGGAGATGATGACAGTAGCACACTTCTGAACTATTTCAAAAGCATTTCTGCATACTGTTGGAACGAAATATAGTATGCATTTCTACTTCTCGAGAAAATATAGTGGTCGAATGAGGATACGTACACATCAGTAATCAAGGAATTTGCATAGTAGCAGATGTCAAAGCCGTAATTTATGTTTTACACAAGGGGAAAATTTGATACAATGCGAAGTCATTAGCTACAAGTTAGTAAGAAATTAAAACTCCTGATTACTGCTATTGGTATGCCTACTAAATCTAAAATGTTACTGTAAAAGAATATGTTGTGAAGAAGAGTTCAGTGATTAAACTCTGTTTGATCGATTTAGTAAACCAGAAATGGAAAAGTTGAGGGTATTCTCCTTGCATGTAGATCAGCATCCACAAAATAAACGAAAACCAACGAGGAAACATACCAGGAAAATATCAAACTTACAAGTCATATAAATTCCTGTTTAGCACCACAGTAACACGTGAGAACTACTTGCGTCATGATTGATGCTCTAAATTCTGTTTGTAAGAAATTGCAATAGTAAGTCAGACACAGTAAATAGTGCAGCTGTATGCACAAAGTAAAGTGTTCTGCATTAGTACTGACTTACTTTATTAGCTGATCACAGAGGAAATACCGCCATCACCATCATCATTCCGCAGATTGTTAACGAGCATTCGGAGTATGTCTCCAGGTATGTGAATGGTTGGAAGACTTCTTAAGTAATAGAACGTAGTACGTTGCCCTCGACAGCAAATGTTCATCAGAGACGGGAGTGTTGTCAGGAATGCCCTAGGGAAAGGTGGTACGACAGCTATTATTCGCTATGTTCATACATTATCTGACGCACAGGGTGAGCAGCCATCAACCGCTGTTTACTGATGATCTGTAGAGTACGGGGTGGTATCTTCGTTGAGTGACTATAGGAGGATACAAGATGACTTAACGACAATTTCCAGTTGCAGTCATGAATGGTAGCTAGCTCTAAATGTATAAAAATGTAAGTTAATGGAGATGAGTAGGAAAAATAATCCTGTAACCTTCGAGTACAAAATTAAAAGCTTGCTGCTTGACGCAGTAACGTCGATAAGATATCTGGGCGTAAAGTTGCATAGCGATATGAAATGGAACAAGCACGTATGGACAGTGGCAAGTAAGGCGAATTGACGAATTCGGTTTATTTGGAGGGTTTTTGGGAAAGTCTGAGCCATCTGTAAAGAGACCGCTAGTAGAATACTTGTGAGACCAATTTTTGAGTACTGCTCGAGTGTTTATGATCTCCACCAGCTCCGATTAAAGGAAGACGTCGAAGCAATTCAGTGGCGGACTGATGTATATGTTACTAGTAGATGCGATGAACATGCAACTGCTACAGAAATGCTATTGGAACTCAAATGGTAATACCTGGAGCGAAGGGGATGCTCTTTTCGAGAAAACTACTGCGAAAATTTAGAGAGGTTACTTTCAAGTTGACAGCAGAACGATTGTAATGTCACCAACCTATACTTCACGAACAGACCGCAAAATAATAATAATAGAAATTAAGGCTCGTGCGGAGGTATAAAGATAGTCGTTATTCCCTCGTTGTGGTTGCGAGTGGAACACGAAAGGGTATGTCTAACAGTGGTACAACGTAATATCCGCCACTCACCATATGGCTCCTTGCAGAGACTGTAGGTGGACGTAGATCACCGTTACCACCATCAACCTGTTAGACGCGAAGAGGCTGAATTCTTGTTACTATACACTACTCAGTGCTAGTTGCTTTTAAAGTGGTATCACACTTAGCTTGATGAAATATGTGAGCAGTATTCGAAGTCAACGGACAGTTGACAGTTGGTGTTTTCCCCGAGCACTAATATAATATGTATCGTACACGGAGATACTGAATGCACACGTTGTTTGCTATAACTTACCGGCTTTAATAAAATCCTCTAATCAAATATGCAACGAGTAGAAAAAGTGGCGAAATCTTGATAAGTACAAACATTCGTCGAACACGATTTGATAAGGCGAAAACGTCTGACATAAATGTGTTAATCAAGTATGCAAGGTCAGGTCTCAAAATGTCAAATACGCCAAAGAGTATAAAACTAAAATATTATTTCAGCACTACATATTTAACGAAAGTTTCAAACTTGTCTCATACACACCTGTGACAGGGAATATCGTTAATAGTAATGAGCACTTACTATTATTCTCAGGAGGTGTTTGCTTCCCGCGGCCTATTTTCAGTAAGAATGTCATACACTAGGAGCAGAATTCATGGATAATCACTAGTATCTTGATACATAGTGGTATTGTTGTACAGATTCGCCAGTCGTATTGACGTAACTAATGTTCCACCAAAGGGATACAACGTTTTTTGCATAACCAAATTTCTTACAATTGTGCTCATGTAGTACTTACGCCGTCTTGGGTGTTCTACACTTATACAGAGACCACAAGTTAATCCGATTTGGTAATTTGTTATAGTTGAGGTACGTGAAGTTCGGAACTCAAATATCAGTCGCACAAAACAGGCGATAAAACTCTTGAAAAATTCTGGAGAAAATACACTTTAAAGTTTTCTGGGTGTCTTTAATACCGGTAAACAAGGTCTGTGATAGAGAGCTCGCCTACCAAGTGTGTGGCATAAATTCGATTCCTGGCTGACACAAATTTTTAAAGAAGGACCATGTTTTAAGAGCATTTCCTGTGTGTCGTAAAATACGTAAAGACGGAAAATATCAGTAGCACTCGAGACTGGTAATCACTTAAAGCTATATTAGATGTTAACAAATTTCTCTGTTTCATATAGCCCTTCTTGGAATTGCCAGGCTACATTTTGTATCCTGTCTATTGCGGCCATTATCAGTTATTTTGCTGCCCAAATAGCAAAATTAATTTACTACTTTAAGTGCCTCGTTTCCTAATTTAACTGCCTAAGTGTCACCTTAATTAATAAGACTACATTCCATTACACTGGATTTTCTTCTGCTTCGTTTCAAGATAATGTCCATTCCGTTCAACAGCTCTTCTAAGACCTTTCCTGTCTCTGACAGACTTACAGTGTGGCATCAGCAAATGTCAAAGTTTTTAATTTCTTCTTGTTGGACTTTAATCCCTACTCCAAATGTTTCTTTTGTTTCTTTTACTGCTTGTTCAATATACAGATTTAATAACTTTTCAACCACTCAACCACTGCTTTCCTTTCATGCACCTCTACTCTTACTACTGCTATCTGGTTCAAAAATGGTTCAGATGGCTCTAAGAACAATGGGACTTAACATCTGAGGGCGTCAGTCCCCTAGACTTAGAACTGCTTAAACCTAACTAACCTAAGAACATCACACACAGCCTTGCTCGAGGCAGGTTTGAGCCTGCGACCGTAGCAGCAGCGCTGTTCCGGACTGAAGCGACTGTAACCGCTCGGCCCCAGCGGCTGTCTTATTGCAATCTCGTTTCTGTACAATTTGTAAATAGTATTAGGCGTCCTATAAGTCTACCCTTGCTATCTTCAGGATTACGAAGAGAGTATTACAGAAACACTGTCAAAAACTTTATCAAGTTTACAAATGATATGAACGTAGGTTTATCTTTCCTTAACGTATCTTCCAAGACAAGTCCCAGTGCCAATATTGCCTCGTGTGTTCCTACATTTCTCCGCAATCCAAATTGATCTTCCCCGAGGTCCATTCTTCTGCAAAGATTTCGTATTTGTATTTTGTAACGATGAATTATAACACTGAAAGCTTGGTAAATTTCACTCCTGTCAGCAACGGTTTCCTATGCAACTGGATGTATTACGTTCTTCTTGAGAGTTGAGGGTATTTCTCCTGTCTCATACATCTTGCCCATCAGATGGAATAGTCTTTTCATGGCTGGCTTTCCCAAGGCTATGAGTAGCTCTGACAGAACATCGTTTACTCACGGGGCATTGTTTCGGATTGATCTTTCAGAGCTCTGTTAAATTCTTTTAACAGTATCATATCTCCCATCTCATCTTCATCTACGACCACTTCCATTTCTATAGCACTGCCTTCAAGTTTATCTCTCTTGTACAGACCCTCTATACGCTGCATTCATCTTTCAGGTTCCCCTCCTTTGCTTGGGACTGGTTTTCCATGTGAGCTCTTCATATTTACACAGTTACTTCTATTTTCCTCAACGGTCTCTTTAATTTTCCTGCAGGCGGTATTTATCTTTCCCATCCTGAAATGTGTTTCTAAATCAGTACATTCGTCCTCTAGATATTCCTCCTCAGCTATTTTGCACTTCCTATCAATCTCATTATTAAACGTTTGTATTCTCTTTCCGCCACTCCATTTGCTATATTCTTATATTTGTTCCTTTCGTCAGTTAAATTCAGTATTTCTTGTGTTATGGGTAGGCTTCGTGGATATGTTGTCTACGACAATGCTTTCACTACGCTATTCATAGTATTTTACCCACATTCCTACAGGGTGTTTCAAAAATGACCGGTATATTTGAAACGGCAATAAAAACTAAACGAGCAGCGATAGAAATACACCATTTGTTGCAATATGCTTGGGACAACAGTACATTTTCAGGCGGACAAACTTTCGAAATTACAGTAGTTACAATTTTCAACAACAGATGGCGCTGCAAGTGATGTGAAAGATATAGAAGACAACGCAGTCTGTGGGTGCGCCATTCTGTACGTCGTCTTTCTGCTGTAAGCGTGTGCTGTTCACAACGTGCAAGTGTGCTGTAGACAACATGGTTTATTCCTTAGAACAGAGGATTTTTCTGGTGCTGGAATTCCACCGCCTAGAACACAGTGTTGTTGCAACAAGACGAAGTTTTCAACGGAGGTTTAATTTAACCAAAGGACCGAAAAGCGATACAATAAAGGATCTGTTTGAAAAATTTCAACGGACTGGGAACGTGACGGATGAACGTGCTGGAAAGGTAGGGCGACTGCGTACGGCAACCACCGAGGGCAACGCGCAGCTAGTGCAGCAGGTGATCCAACAGCGGCCTCAGGTTTCCGTTCGCCGTGTTGCAGCTGCGGTCCAAATGACGCCAACGTCCACGTATCGTCTCATGCGCCAGAGTTTACACCTCCATCCATACAAAATTCAAACGCAGCAACCCCTCAGAACCGCTACCATTGCTGCACGAGAGACATTCGCTAACGATATAGTGCACAGGATTGATGACGGCGATATGCATGTGGGCAGCATTTGGTTTACTGACGAAGCTTATTTTTACCTGGACGGCTTCGTCAATAAACAGAACTGGCGCATATGGGGAACCGAAAAGCCCCATGTTGCAGTCCCATCGTCCCTGCATCCTCAAAAAGTGCTGGTCTGGGCCGCCATTTCTTCCAAAGGAATCATTGGCCCATTTTTCAGATCCGAAACGATTACTGCATCACGCTATCTGGACATTCTTCGTGAATTTGTGGCGGTATAAACTGCCTTAGACGACACTGCGAACACCTCGTGGTTTATGCAAGATGGTGCCCGGCCACATCGCACGGCCGACGTCTTTAATTTCCTGAATGAATATTTCGATGATCGTGTGATTTTTTTGGGCTATCCGAAACATACAGGAGGCGGCGTGGATTGGCCTCCCTATTCGCCAGACATGAACCCCTGTGACTTCTCTCTGTGGGGACACTTGAAAGACCAGGTGTACCGCCAGAATCAAGAAACAATTGAACAGCTGAAGCAGTACATCTCATCTGCATGTGAAGCCATTCCGCCAGACACGTTGTCAAAGGTTTCGGGTAATTTCATTCAGAGACTACGCCATATTATTGCTACCCATGGTGGATATGTGGAAAATATCGTACTATAGAGTTTCCCAGACCGCAGCGCCATCTGCTGTTGAAAATTGTAACTACTGTAATTTCGAAAGTTTGTCTGCCTGAAAATATACTGTTGTCCCAAGCATATTGCAACAAACGGTGTATTTCTATCGCTGCTCGTTTGGTTTTTATTGCCGTTTCAAATATACCGGTCATTTTTTAAACACCCTGTATTTCCTTATTCATTATTGTCGCACGTAAAAATATACTTTTCCTTGCAAATATAAATTCTTCATGAACGATCTTTTATAAGATATTGTTAATAATGATTGTTTGAATATAAACAATTAAAAACCAATTTTTTATATTTATTTGCTTTGTTCTTTATTGAAATGATCGCAGAAAGGTACCTTTGTCTAAAATTTTATCTCTGCCAGGACTTGAACCCAGTTCGTCAGTTTTCAGGCAAGCATCATACTTCAGAAACACACAGTCTGTCTGGAAAACGACCTAGCTTTATGTTAAACAGACTATCGGTAGTTCTCGATTTACTCGAGAATTTATGGGAGTGGAATTGAACACTTTGTTCTATTAATATCTGAGTTCTGAACTTTACATCCCATACACATAAACTATTATAAAAATAAGATTGCCCTGTGGTCTCCGTTTTAGACTATATTTTGACATACATCATATCGAGCTATCGTAATACTTGAGATTTTGCTTTATTCTGTGGGACATAGGTTAACTGTGACTACACTTTAAATCTAAAAGTTTGATACAGTCATGTTGAATTGTATCTGAATTTTTAAATATCCATTTCAGGTGCATAGAAAGAGAGTCTACCATCGAGTTTGGATGCCTACTCTCCCCCAACGTTTCGAGAATACCCACTTATTGTTATGATGCTTCATGCGAAAACCTAGTAAGTTGTGTATACCAATATACCGTTCACCTACGTGGTTAAATAGGTCACAGTTAACGAAACACCCAGCAGAATTCTACATCTAGCCACTAAAATTTAATTATGAGTGAATATGAATGAAATTTCACTAACGGAATAACAGGGATGAAGTAATGTAGTTGTACCGAACATGTATCACTCTAGTAATTCTTTAAACAGAATTTGGATACCAAAATCACCGATTTTTGAAAATACTGTGAACAGTAGACGTACTTTATAGAGTAACGTCGTTTTTTTCAATCGATCATTGACGATTTATAACTACATGTTTAGCAATGTAATTCAATTTAAGAAGAGTACAAGCGAATATTAATATCACATACCTCTGAACGACATAGAAAAGTTAAAAACCATAAATGTCGGAAATTCTGAAGCAATAATTTTAGGAAGTGAAACGACGAGATTTAACGTAAACTGCCTAGCTTTCGCAGACGATGTGGAATACCTTCAGAAAATGTGACAGAGGCAGTACTGATGCAGATCTTTTAGACAGCGTTCCCAGTACAGCTGGTCTCAGGTTCTCAGCTGAGAAAACCAAACTCATGGCAAATGTAGAAGAGCATAAAAATAAGTAGAAACTGAAAGTAGTAAAATGAAGGAGTTTTTAAATTTAAATACCTTGAAGAAACCATTCAACAGCGTGAACTAAAGAATGTACAATCAAAGTAAAAATTGGTAAAACGGAAAGAAAGCAACGTTTAACTAAAAATATCTACAACAAGAAATTCACCTCTAGAATTACAGAAGTGAAACACTTTATCACAATGGGAAGATCTGTATATTTATGTTATTTATGTTTACGGGAGAGGTGATACGTTACTTTAAAATATGTGGTTAAACATCCTAGGTCAAGATCGCAAAAATTGCATTATTAGTTACCAGTTTCACCTCACTGACGAGCTATCTTCAGACGTAAAATACAAAAAAAAAAGAAATGCATGAAAGCGGTGAACAGTAACTACACACATTTCAAATTCAAATTTTCATTCTCTTACATACCGATAAAACGTATTGCTGACTTCAGTGTGTATCAGCCACTAGGCATTACACGTCGTCGTAATCTGTTGAAATGAAGAGCTATTGCTATCGTGGATGTACTGGAAACTTTTATGGATAGTGCCAAAAGTACATTTGGTAAGTGCTACAAAGCACTAATTTTTCCCCAGTAGATCGTTATGGTTACATAATTAAAACATTACCCCTATAATATCTTCAATGCTCACATTGCCACACCTGTGTCTGAATGCTATGTGACTATCATATAGTCCATTTGTGAATGAAAATATGGCGTTTTATTTCCATCGCTTGCTACAGAAACAAGGAGGTAGATGTACGGGGAGATTCAAAAAGAATACCACAACTTTAGGAATTTAAAACTCTGCAACGACAAAAGGCAGAGCTAAGCACTATCTGTCCGCGAATTAAGGGAGCTATAAAGTTTCATTTAGTTGTACATTTGTTCGCTTGAGGCGCTGTTGACTAGGCGTCAGCGTCAGTTGATGCTAAGATGGCGACCGCTCAACAGAAAGCTTTTTGTGTTATTGAGTACGGCAGAAGTGAATCGACGACAGTTGTTCAGCGTGCATTTCGAACGAATCCGCGGGAAACAACTCAGTATGAACGTGACTCACCTAAGGTGAACCTTTTCTGTGCCATTTCAGCCAATAAAGTTTTTGGTCCCTTTTTCTTCGAAGGTGCTACTGTAACTGGACTGCAGTATCTGGAGATGTTAGAGAATTGGCTGTTCCCTCAGCTCGAACAAGAAGCACAACAATTCATATTTTAGCAGGATGGAGCACCACCACATCGGCACTTATCTGTCCATAACTACGTACCTGAACGTCAACTACCCGAGGCGATGGATCGGCCGCCAGGCAGCCCGTGACAGAGCACTTCATCACTGGCCTCCAAGAAGCCCTGATCTTACCCCCTGCAATTTTTTCTTATGGGGGTATGTTAAGGATATGGTGTTTCGGCCACCTCTCCCAGCCACAATTGATGATTTGAAACGAGAAATAACAGCAGCTATCCAAACTGTTACGCCTTATATGCTACAGAGAGTGTGGAACGAATTGGAGTATCGGGTTGATATTGATCGAGTGTCTGGAGGGGGTCATATTGAACATCTCTGAACTTGTTTTTGAGTAAAAAAAAACCTTTTTAAATAGTCTTTGTAATGATGTATAACAGAAGGTTATATTATGTTTCCTTCATTAAATACACATTTTTAAAGTTGTGGTATTCTTTTTGAATCACCCTGTATTACAGCTGTCAGAAAACGGACCGCATATGTAACATCAACAAAAGCAAAACGAGGATAATGGAATGTAGTCAAATTAAGTTGGGTGATGTTGAGGGAATTAGATTAGGAAATGAGACACTTAAAGTAGTAAAGGAGTTTTGCTATTTGGGGAGCAAAGTAACTGATGATGGTCGAAGTAGAGAAGATATAAAATGTAGACTGGCAATGGCAATGGCAAGGAAAGCGTTTCTGAAGAAAAGAAATTTGTTAACATCGAGTATAGATTTAAGTGTCAGGAAGTCGTTTCTGAAAGTATTTGTATGGAGTATAGCCATGTATGGAAGTGAAACGTGGACGATAAGTAGTTTGGACAAGAATAGAATAGAAGCTTTCGAAATGTGGTGCTACAGAAGAATGTTGAAGATTAGATAGGTAGATCACATAACTAATGAGGAGGTATTGAATAGAATTGGGGAGAAGAGAAGTTTGTGGCACAACTTGACTAGAAGAAGCGATCGGTTGGTAGGACATGTTCTGAGGCATCAAGGGATCACCAATTTAGTACTGGAGGGCAGGGTGGAGGGTAAAAATCGAAGAGGGAGACCAAGAGATGAATACACTAAGCAGATTCAAAAGGATGTAGGCTGCAATAGGTACTGGGAGATGAAGAAGCTTGCACAGGATAGAGTAGCATGGAGAGCTGCATCAAACCAGTCTCAGGACTGAAGACCGCAACAACAACAACATGTAACGTCACTGCAACAAGAAAATGCTAATTGCCAGATGGTGCTACTGATCAACAAAGTTTTACAATACCGTGCCTCTATAACACTGTAAAGAATTGTAAGGTAACGAACTTTGTACTAGATTAACGTTATACAGAACGAACATTAATAAAACCGACGGACTGAAGGGACAATTTCGGTACTAGAGTTGGAGGAAAAAGATTCTATTAATATGAGTTCCGGGACTAAGTACAGAGTTATGTTGCATTCACGTCACAACAGTTGTACCAAGTGGCCTCCAATGGATAGCAGGTGATAGGGGTAGAAGCGGCAGTCCTGCAGGATACGCATAATCGTTCCTTGACTTACACCGTGTTGTTGGGCCACTAGCCTGGAGTTTGTACTAGATTTCGTCTCAGTATCCTGTAGAACCCAGTCCTCCAGATCTGGTGTACTCACAGTCCATAGCCTTTCTGCACGTTAGTGTGTATGAAAGGACCCATGATCACACAAACGCCATGAAAGGGCTTCAAGTCTTGTGTGATGCTATTGGTGTCTCTGAGGGTACTTGTTTTGGTATAGTCGTGCAGCCTCTCGACCGTTTCCATGTGCTTGGCCTTACACAAACACCATCTCGGTTTATTCCCGACATGAATAATCACACAGCCTGCAAAACACAGAGAACATACGGCACGTGTGAGGCATTGTGATTCGTCAGCGCCATCCACGATGGCAACGATGCACTCCCGGACACATGTTCATAGGAACTTTTATGCTACATTTCCAATCAGAAATCCGTCCCTGCAGTTTGTCGGTTTTATTAATCTAAGGAACCATGTTCATTTTCTACTATCTGTAGTAACAGAAGCTTATTACAGAGGCAAGACGTTGTAAATCTTCATTGGTAAGTGGCGCCATCTGGCGGCAATGACGCTACATATGCGGCCAGTTCTCAGACAGCCGTAAGATTTCTACTTCGTTGTTTCTATAGCTAGAGTTGCGAGTGAAATACCGTATTTGCATCCACATGAGCATTATATGATAGTTATCACTGTTAGTCACCTATCATTGAAGCATAAGCGTTCAGTATGAACAGTGAAGGTATTATATGTCTATCGATGTAAATTATGTAACCATAACAGCCTACTTTAGGTAAGATTGGAATTTTGTGGGGCTTACCAAATGTTCTTCTGTACGTCTTCATTTTTGACGAGATATATAAACGTTTTCAGTATGCCCAAGACAACAAGAGTCTTTCATCTCAGCAGATTATGACGATGTGTAATGTCTGTGGCTGATACGCAGTGAACTGAGGAAAAATTTATTGGTATGTGTCATGGAATGGAAGCTTAAACATGTAATATATTTTGTTATTGTTCACCCCTTTTGTGCAGTTTTCTGTGTTTTATATCTGAAGATTACTCATCAGTGATCTGCAACTACTAATCAGCAAGGGAATTTTAACGATCTTGAGTTACGATTTTTATCCACTCACAGTATATTTATGTGAATGTGAATTCTTAACAATGAACTATAAGCTGTAAAGACTGGCGATACTTGAACGATGTTAGAAAAGATAATGGTCGGAATCAGAAGTATAGATGGTTGGAAATAAAGAGGTAATGAGAAGAACTACCAACATATACATAAAATGTTGGAAGCTGCGACGAAGGAATGTTAATTTTCTTTGGGCTCCTGTACCGCATGAATGAGTACAGGCTAACGAAGTAAGTATTTCCATGTTTCTGGAGGAAGAAGTCGACAATAGCATAGCATGAAGAAATAAGAAAATAACTGGAAATAAACCATATTAAGCAATCGGAAAAACAGATTTTGTCTTAAGAATAACATTCAAAATATGGAAGGCATATAAACCAGAAATATGTATACTGAATCAGTTAAAGAATGAGAGTGTTACGATTATATTCCTCAACTACTCTTCATAAATATTAAATACTTGTATGGAATCATTGGTAACGTTGTTCCCCCATTTACAGGTATCTAATTATTATGCCCCAAAAAACTGGAAAATCTCCCTTGTTAGATATATACGCTGTCTAGCTCTGAGCCGTATTTACGCGAATGAAAAAGTGGAAACCTACGTCCTAGAATCACATATCCTACAATATGTTTCATAGAAGAAATTTTACGTCATCTTCATTGTTTCTTAGTGTAAGAAACCACGTTGGTTATTGTACAGCCGTGGAACACTGTTAAAATGGACTGAGATCATGGCAGGAATGCCACTATTGCTGAATATGGAGCGAGAAACAGGAGCGGCTCCGATTTGATGACGCTGCTCCTGTTACACAAATGAAATGCTGCAGCAGCAGTCTGCCCAATGCCACTTCTCTCTGCTAGCCGGCACTAGTCAGAAACACTTTTATGGTTTTTATACAACTTTTGTTGTTCGCTCGTATATTGGCGGCCATAAACCCGGTTTACAACTCAGCTGAAACCTAGGACTTGACGTTTACAAGGAGAGCACTGTTCTCATTCATTCACCGTCGGTATTTCGTCTGGTATATTGGAGCGGAAGACTAACACGGAGAACGAAGGACTGACGAGAGCGCTTTGAGTAGCTATCCAGCATAATTTACAGAACATCGTAATATGGGTATGGCTCTAAGAGTAAATGGTCATCTTTAAAAGTTATGTAGTCCACCAATATACCCAAGTTATTGTATTCCCTTTCACTACGTTTGGGTCTTTAGCTCAATTATTAACCAAAATTATATTGCATCTGTTTAAGTATTTGATGGTAGCTAATCATCACCTGGTCCTTTGTAATCACTACTTGTTGACGTTCAAACCACTCCGGAGATGTAGTTCCATGCTTGAATACTTTATTCACTATGTGTGCGCCAATGAGGTTACACATATTCGTTAAAGAGGTAATCAATTACAGACCCATAAGAAATAGGTATGTAGGACAACCGAGAAACAAATAGCTTCAGTGCAGATCGAATAGGCTGTTAGCGTCCTGCATGAAGTGAAGAAAGAGAAGAATACAAAATAAATGCGATTACTTCTTCCACTCATGCGTTGAAATTTTATGGTCTGGGTCACTGAATCAGTTCAAGAGTTGAGGTTACATTTTACAAGCTAGTCCTTTTCCATAAGCTGGAAAAGTTTTTGGTAACCGAGTATTTGTTGGTTGTACAACTTAGTAAAACCGTTACTGCATCTATATTATTAATCATAATTTGTGGGTTTAAATAGTAGCGTATCGGCGTTAGGTTTTTCGTTAACATTGGAAAGTGTTGAGCATCAGGTACCTCAAAGGTTCATGGTAGTAATTCTGATAGTTGTGACCCATTTTATACGTCTGGAAACCATAATTGTAGAAACTGCTGCGCCATGTATGATAACTAAAGAAGTCTGCTACAAAATACGCTCTATAAAAGAAGATCCACCTAAAAGGAATTACCCGATAGGGACAGAATTCGTAGATGTGACGCACGCGTACAGGAAAACACGTGATTTCGATTATCGAAAATTTGGCTGATTTATTCAAGAAAAAGATCTTCACAAATTGAAAAAGTCAACATCGCGTTGATCCACCTCGGACCCATAGTCAAGAAGTTATTAGGCGTGGCATTGATTGATGGATTTGTTGTATGTCCTCCTGAGCGATTTCGTGATCATTTCTGTCCAACTTCAGCGTTAGATCGTCAATATTCAGAGCTGATTGGAGGGCCCTCTCCATAATGCTAGAAATGTTCTCAAATGCAGAGATATCCGGCGACGTTGCTGGGCAATTTAGGGTTTGGCAAGCACGAAGACGAGCAGTAGAAATTCACGCCGTGTGCGGGCTGGTATTATCTTGCTGAAATGTAAGCCTAGGTTGGGTTGCCATGAAGCGTAACGATACGGGGTATAGAATATCGTCGACGTACCTCTGTGCTGTAAGAGTGCCATGGATGACAACCAAAAGGATACTGCTATATAAAGAAACAGTACCCCAGACGATCACTCCTAGCTGTCATCGATATGGCTGGCTACAAACAGGTTATAAACCCATCTCTGTCCGAGGCGTCTGCAGACACGCCTTTGATGGTAATCGGGGCCCTATTCGACTCGTCACTGAAGACAATTCTACTCCAGTCAATGCGATTCCAGACCGAAGACCAGCCTGGAGACGTCTCAGACAGCGGTGGGTTACCAGCCTGACTGTCGCACGCCATACGCCCCGACAACCAGAAATGATGGTTTGTGTTGCCATTTCTTTCTAGCTAAGAAGATGTACACCAGTACGGGCAGGGTCTTCCAATGTAGCATGATATCCCTCAGCAGGACATCCAACAAGTCTGCCAATTAATACCAAGCCGAATAACTGTTTGCATAAGCACTAAGGTGAACCAACGCCTCACTGATTTTCTTAGATAGTTAAGCTCCTTTGCTTGAATGAATCATCCATCTTTTCTGAAATCGTAATTGTTTGTTTGCTGCACATGAGCTTCGTATCTATCAATCTCTGTCACATTCGGATAATTCCTTCGTTCAGCGTCTTCTTTATTGTCTTAGAGTGTATTTTAAACAGTCTCACTGAGTGTTACTGTAAGAAAACATGTGTGCTGAAATATGTCTTGCCCAGGGAAGTGTGATAGGACCGTTGCTATTCTCTATACACATAAAATGCTTTGGCTGACAGGTTGGGCAGCAGTCTGCGGTTGTTGCTGATGATGCCATGATGTACAGTAAGGTGTAGAAAGTTGAGTGACTGTACATAGATACGGGACGACATTGACGAATTATGCAGTTGGAGTGATGAATGGCAGCTAGCGTTAAAAGTGGAAAAATGTAATTTAATGCGGATGAGCAGGAAGATCAACCCTGTAATGATCGGATACAGTGATACTAGTGTCCTGCTTGTCACAGTCAAGTCGTTTAAATATCTAGGGGTAACGTTCCAAAGCGATATGAGATGGAAAGAGCATGTAAGAATTGTGGTTGGGAAGACGAGTGGTCGACTTCGGTTTATTGGGAGAAATTTAGGAAAGAGTGGTTCATCTGTAAAGGAGACCGCATATAGAGCGCTGTTGTGACCTATTCTTGAGCACTGTTCCAGTGTTCGGGATCCGCACCAGGTCGGAGTGAAGGAAGAGATCGAAGCAATTCAGAGGCGGGCTCCTACGAAATTGTTAGTAGGTTTGCTGCCGGTAGGTTCGAACAACACGTAAGTGTTACGGAGATGCATCGGGATCTCAAATGGGAATTCCTGGAGGGAAGGTGACATTCTTTTCGAGTAACACTTCTGAGAAAATTTAGAGAATCGGCATTTGAAGGTGGCTGCCGAATGATTCTGCTGCCGCCAGCATACATGACGCGTAAGGACCACGAATATACGCGGAGCAGGAAAGGAAATGAGAATTAGTTGTGCAGGGTACCATCCACCACGAACCGCACGGTGGCTTGCGCAGTAGCTGTAGCTGTAGATAATGGATTAAGAACTTACATATCATAGGAGTCATTTGGGTTATTCCAGTGTAAACAGTCGATATTTTCTGACAGTCCCCTGAATGTCTTTACAATATTTAATATCAAGTTCATTTTCGTTCTCTCCACGGCAGAACATTCCCCTGTTAATACGTGCTTCATCATCGATAAGTGATGATGCAACACTTTCTCCTGTTGCATCTTTAATGGCATTGGCATTGTTGTAGCCTGTTTTGTAATTTACTGGTTTGCAGGAGACATAATTTTGCCTGTAAGCATTGGTCGTCCTGAGTATTTTGGCATCGTTTTGAATATCTCGTCCTGTGTAACTCTTTCGCTGTGTATAATTTTGAACAGTTTGTTATAAAATACTCTCAGTCCCGGGAATCATACATGTGAATAATTAAATCATCTCCAACGACATCTACCCATAAATCACCAATCATCCACACTCTTGTTATTAATCAGTCTCTGTAGCGATTGAAAAATAAGTTTAATAGCTTCTTTCAGTACACACTAAGCTTCAGTCTGGTTTAGTTAGGTTCATCTTGTATTTAACGTTTTGTGAGACAAAGGATTTGTAGTTACAACAGCTTCCACAGCTAAATCGGTAAACGATTTTTGTTTTGCTTTGTTTAAAAGTACTTGGGAGCAATATGTGAAACGATTCATCTACTTGCTACTGACAATAGTATTGTGAAATTAAGTCACAATATTCCAGACACACTGTATTTCTATGGTAGCGGTGTCTGAGGAGTGGACGGGTGGATGGGGGGGGGGGGGGGGGGGGGAGGTGGCTACGGATACACGGTCCTAGGAATGGTGAATGCAAAGAGCGAACTTTAATAACCAGATGTTTCCAGAATGAAATTTTCACTCTGCAGCGGAATGTGCGCTGATACCAGTATAAAACTTCCTGACAGATTAAAACTGTGGGCCTGACAAAGACTCGAACTCGGGACATTTGGACATTTGCCTTTTCGCGGGCGAGTGCCCTACCATCTGAGACGAGGTCCTGGCGGAAGTAAAGCTGTGAGGACGGGGCGCAGATAGTGCTTTGGTAGCTCAGATGATGCCAGCACGTTAGCTCAGAGTCCCAAACAAAACGCCACGAACTATACCGAAAAAAAGCTGGTAGAGCACTTCTCAACGAAAAGCAAAGGTCCCGAGTTCGAGTCTCCATCCGTGCACACAATTTTAATCTACCAGGAAGTTTCATCACCAGATGTGTTTATAAGTTTTTAAGCAGTAATCCACTTCATGAACTACTATTGTAGGAGGGAAGATGATAGTGTTAGTGTTTTTTACTTGATGTACTTAACTAACGTTACTGACTGGCCAATATAGCTTCTGCCATTTTCGATTATAGGACTAGTTGAACCTATGGTCAACCGGCGTAGATAACTTTATGTACATGATGAACGTAAATGAAGTATAAACTGAGCAACCATACCTACAAATATTCAGAATCTTATTACCACCTGTCAAGCATCGGCATTGCATCCATAATACAAATGGAAGGAGATGCTCAATTAATTGTCCAGGACAACAAACAATTTGAAATTCAACGATATATGTAATCAGTGACAGTTATCTCGAAATTACATTTATGTAAAATGAAGTAGTGATCGTCAAGCAGCGTACAAAGGTAAGTAAGGAGCACGAAGTTATAGATTAAATTGTGTAAGCAGGTAATAGTATATAAAAAACTCGAACTAAACAAGAAGCTACGCAGTTTACATCTCCAAACGGCAATTTACCTTATCAGTCCTAAGGCACTACGCATCTGATTGACAAATAAGAACAGATACATAAGAAAATGCCAACGAATAGCGCAAATCACATCCACACACAAATAAATGCACTCACAAAAGAGGAACTGCAGGGGATTACTCTCTCCCTCCCTCTCTCTATCTGTCTCCCAAACATGCACTCTGCTCCCTCTATCTCTCTCTCTCTTTCTTTCTCTCTCCTCGCTCTCTGTCTTTTGCATACATATGCACTTTTAGAAACTTGGAACACACATTTTATTCAAGTATGATGAATCATACGGACATAAGACAGAGTGGAGCAGAAATTATTTGACAGAGACAGATCTTACTTGCAACGTTAACAAGAGCAGATTAACAGATGTAGGCATTAGGACATAATAAGAGCAACAGAACATACCGAAGAGTATGATGAAAAAGAACTATGACCTAAATTTATGGCTAATAAGGGAATTGATAGTAAAACAAAGGAAATGATTTTATTTGTAGCGAAACGAAGAAAACTATACCGACTCAAGATACGTGAATTGTAGTCGGAGTCACTATTACCAGTACCCAGTATCCTCCACCGTGCACTGCAAAACAGCTGTCGTAGTTTAAACGTAGACGTAGATGCATCCTGCTGTTAACATTCGTTACAGAGTTGTCAGCCACATAATTTTCCCAGTTCCTCATACCTCACCCACCTTTTTATCATTACTTAAATGTACCTACAGCTGCACGTTAGGAAATTTGCTGATAATAAAATATCGCAATTGTAAATGCTGGGAATAAAGTAACGTTATTTCTTATAACTAATTCCTAATCCGTTGAACTACGTAACTCTAGCATGTTTGATTCTTTGAAGCTGTAGCTTCAAGTGGACACGTATTACAACACTGTGCAGTTGAATCGTGTTTAGTAGAGGAGATTATTCAATGATGAATATTCTTGTTGGGTGTGTCTGTCATATAAAATTCTGAACACTAGTGCGCACAGGGCGCGCGCGCACGCGTTTGTGTGTGTGTGTGTGTGTGTGTGTGTGTGTGTGTGTGTGTGTGTCATCGTATACTGAACGCTTAACCTCAAACTTTCTTCAGTCCTGTGTTGAAATTTATTCGTAGTTCTACTCAGTGAGATGGTCTTGCTGTACTGATTTTCCTTCAGTCCGTGATTTCAGCATCACTCATTTTTTAGTGGTGTTTCGCAATTTCTTTTAGATTGATGAATGATTCCCTATGGCTTAAGTGACAAAATCCAGCTCTTAAGAATAAGTATGTCTGTTGGTGTTATCAAGTTCCGAAATTGATTAAAGCATTGAAATATTTACAAATAAATGAAACTGAAATTTTATACGCTGCTGTACGAGGAGTTAAAGAATTAAAGCATAGTGTGCAAGTTTAAATGTACACCGAGATAGTTAAGTCATCGCGTCAGGTATCACTATTAAGAGCTAAGTACTTTAGCCTGAATATCATTCAGCAGGAGCGAAATGCTGTTAAAATGACACGAAATTCTGTATTCCCGATTGGTGAGTTTCCAACACTTTAAACTAACAGGGAAATAGTGAAATACAGTTAAATAAAAATTACACCTAGAGGAGAGTGTACTCGAACACTGCTGTTCTGTCAGCACTCAAACCTGTTGCCGATCGACAACGATTTCATCGAACAATACGATGGCATTATATTGCGAAGTTTTGTCACCCCTTGTGGCCATACATTTTGAGTAATGTTTTTAGGAGTGGATTTTGACTTCGCACTTTTAAAAGCAGCAGTACTTTGCCGATAAGTTGACGATATGTTTCGTCCTCTGGGTTAGACAGTCTTCTTGAGAGATCAAATTTCATGTAAGAAAACATAAGAGATACTATAGAGTTGAAGAAGAAAGTTTTCTACTGCCTCTGGACGTCTTAGGGTGACGTAAGAGTCATGGTGCACTTTGACATTCAGTATTTCCTCAGCCCACTCATACAGACTTCTAATTACACCCTGCTAATTGCCACCGTCCAGCACAGACGGACGGCATTCTAAGGACCTGTATTCACTGAGCCTATACAATCTCATGTAAACGTACAAGCGAAATTTTAACATCTCAAATCTGTGCTCCTCGAAATGAATATTCATCTCAGATTATATGGAGAGCGGTACAGTCGTATATACGACAGACCAAGGACAAGAATCAGATCTCTGAGACGACACACTACGTGCCATTATTTGGAAATGTTTCTGCGAAAATCGGCAAAGAATTACGGAAACATGAAGTGATATTTCCCACTCCAAAAAAAAAAAAAAAAAAAAATTAAGCGCTTTTGTGGTCGGTCAAAAACGAATTAGAGCTGTGCAAGGCAGGTGTTTATAAGATTCTGCGTAGGTGTTGTAAGTCATACACTAATGATAATCAGCGTATGGCACTGGTGGCGGGAGACCCCTCGCGGGGTGGTTCGGCCGCCGCTCCACTAGTTCTTTAACGCCACTACGGCGACTTGCGAGTGAATGAGGATGAAATGATGATGAAAGACACACAACACCCACTCACCTCGAGGCAGAGAAAATCCGTGACCCCGCCGGGAATCGAAACCGGGACCCCGTGCCGCAAGACCAGGAGCCGCGGACGGTCATACACCGATCAGCCAGAACATTGTGACCACCGACCTACTATCGATGTAACCCGTCCAGGCGATAGCACCGTCACATGACGAGAAAAGACTGCTACTCAGACATAGTCACGGTGCATGTAGTATCAGTGAGCGCGCTGTCCGTGTGTAGTCTGAGCAAAGCGCGCGATCTAATTGAGTTCGACTCAGGGCAGATTGTGATAGCTCAGAGGTTCGGCTTGAGCATTTCGGAAACTGTACGACTTGTTGGGTGTTCAAGGAGTGTTGTGGTGAGTGTCTTCAACACGTGGCGAAACCAAGGTGAAACCACTTACAGATGTCGTCGGGTTGGGAGGCCTCCCTCAGTACTCATTTTGGACGTTGTAGGCTGGGCAGACTGGTAAAACAGGACAGGCAGCGAACTGTGGCGGAACTGACATCAGACTTTAGCGCTGGGAAGAGTACAAGTTTGTCCGAATACACAGTGCAACCAAACACTCCAATCGATGGGCCACCTCTGCCGCCGACCCAAGAATGTGCCAATGTTAATACCACGACATCAATAACTACGACTGAACTAGGCACTTGACCATCGGCACTGGATACTGGAACAGTGGCAACCTTTTCCATCATGCCGCTTGGAGGGCGCGAATCCGAAACTTCCAGGGGAACAGCTCTTTGACCTATGTACTGCGGAACGGGAACAAGCTGGCGGCGGGCTCATTATGTTCTGGGCAATATTGACGTTAGTATCCATGGGCCCAGTGGAGGTCGTGCAAGGCACCGTGACTGCCAAGGAGTATCGCACACTGGTTGCTGACCACGTACACAACTTGATGACGATCATGTTTCCCCACGACAGCGACATTTTTCAACAACATAATGCGCCATGTCACAAGGCCAGGAGTGTGATGGAGTGGCTCTAGGGACACAGCGGAGAGTTACAACGAATGTGCTGCATGATGTTGAAAGTTGCTGCTCGAAGACGCCCGTATCTAATATACACTACAAGTGTCTAAACACTTCTACTCCAGGGTGCTCCCCAAGTCGGGAGACGAGACGAGAGTACATTGTGTTTCAAATTGCGTGAGTGAATCGATCGAAATATGCATCCCTAGCTTTCTGTTTGGCCAGCGCTTGACGAATATCCAGCCTTGCCGTAGAATATTTGCGCTCTTTCCCGTTTGGCAAAGATGTGCCGCTCTCACAGACAAGATGGAGTAGAGTTTGACAGGCAGAAGGTATGTAATAGGCATTCTGGAAAATATCCATGCGACTAGCGTCTGAGAGGCGCCACGCTGGTTGTCTCTACTCAGAAGCGATATTATCACAGGCCCAGACTTGTCATCAGTGATGTCATCACTTTTGTCAGTGACATTATCATCCTTATCAATGACATCATTACGATGAAAACCATGACCCTTTTCCCCCCTCATCCTCTGTTCAGCCAATCAGAATGCAGAATGGTGGAAAAAAGCCAATTGTGCTAGTGATATAAAGACCAATATGGTGAAACTATCCCAGTTGTGCTTTGTGCTCCGTCCCTCTCTCCAGCCAATCTCAGCATAATTTTGAAATGATGCTCTCAATTTAGTAAAAATGACCGAAAATTCAAAGATATGCATTATTTCCGTAACCTTCCGTTGAAGAAGTTTCAAGTTAAAAGATATTTACGTAAAATGATCTGAGATATCTGCCTCTCAACTGAGCACAAACACACACACATACACACAAACACACGCACACACACATACACACACACACAAACAACACAAAAAAAGAAACACTCACATAATTCCTCGTTTCATCAACATGGTATTAAATCTGATGATTGTGCAAAAAGCTGTAACATATTTGACTCTGAATTATGTACACACACACACACACACACACACACACACACACACACACACACACAGAAAATATTTCTTCAATTCTATGATTTATGCACCAGATTGTGTTTCATATCTCACTCTGTCTGTTTCCACCTCCGCCCCATCATTAGGTTTCATCTCAAATATGAGTGGCCACACAACATTAAGAAAATACTTCGCCATCTTCTTTATCATTATAACATATAACATTCAGAATGAAAGGAAAAGAAGTTTTATTGCTATAAAGTTCGGTATAAAATTTTTCATTGCGCAGTTTGATACTTTATGATGTCACACACGGTAAAAACATAAAAATTTAAGGCCAATTCTACTTCATCTTCCACACTGTCCAGAATTGTATCTATTGCAAACAGAACGTCGTACAGTTTGAGTAAATGTTTGAAACTTTTATATTACACAACCAAGTTTGGACTGCTGTACCCGCCACAATTAAATCGACATGACACTGAATCGGATTTTGCAGAATAACTACATATAATATGAACACGATATCCTTTATGTAACGATGAGGGTGCTGTCTGCTCGTTTACTTCATATGGAAAATCTCAGAAATGACAATCATGCCACCAAAACTCTTCAGTCACTGGCTCACCATCCAACAACATTTTCGATCCAAGCACAGGAAGTGAGGGACAGTGCTTGTACTAAATATTATGCGCTTCTTATTCTAGCAGCACGTCTTTAATGAGTTTCACTTTCTCCAAACCCCTCATTCAGATGCGTGATTCATGTGGAATAACCGTTCATCTCCCGTTCAGTGCGTTTCCAGTAGTACACCAGTTGAACCATCACTGAGTTGGCGGTGATTTTCTATTAAATATTTTGCAGAAGTTAATCAAACTCCTAGTAGTGTGTTGTCTACTATAGAATGAAACCACCAGAAGAACCAAACTACATCGAGCACCACCCATAATTCGAAATCCAAGTTCGTTCAGAGCAAATCGATTGTCTACGTTGCGAATTCCTTGGAAATCAAAGCAGACGTCACTCATGACTCTGGAAAAATGAAAACGTTTAGTTGACCATGTTTTCTTGTATTTAAAATAACTGTAGTGCATGTTGTATTAAAATTTTATGATAACAGACATTGGGATGGTGATAATTTCTCTGATGCTACACCATCAATTACAGGCAACTGAAGTGAGTCCTCCAACTTTTATAACACCTAACCATGTTCGGTCAACAGGCAAGTAGTGGAGAGTGTTGTACGTGGAGGATGGTGGAGCTAGAAACATATATTTCCTACTCGGTGTTTCAATCTAGTGACAGATTTTGGTATTGCATACAGAAATGCGCATTAGAAACAACCATAAGCATCTTTCATAATTTTCTACTGTTATTGTTGTTTTGTGGTATGAGGTTGGATTCTGAGCAGCGTTTGCAAATATAACGTGTTCTGCATTTTTAAGTATTGTGTAATATATTAAAGGTATTTGGAAAATAGTATACATTCGTGAGCTACATAGTTGTTTGATGAGTAAAATTCGTCACATAACATATTGAAGGTTAAGCCATACTTTGTCTGTCGCGCTCTATCTTGTACCTAGAAGCGGGAGAACTTCTTGCATCATGCAATACGTGATATTTCTAAATGAAGTGAGTTTCCTGACGTCTTAACAATATGCCATGTCTTGAATATTGAAATTTATGTTAGGGGCCAATAACTTACATTTTAAAATCATGTTAACTTACAACTGCTTTTCCTAACACTTCTTAATCTTATTTCACTTACTTATTTCTGTTGTTAAATATAATAATAACGTAATACACAGACTATTAAATACAGTATTGTCAAGATTTTGTCGATCGCAGCTCCTTTAAATTTGGTAGATCACATTAGAATATTGCATACTGGAACAGTTTCTCACACTTGAAAAAACTTAACTATACTGGAATAGGCTTAACGTTTGTAATTTCAGAAAAAGACAGCAGCACGCA
The DNA here is from genome assembly GCF_023864345.2 of Schistocerca serialis cubense. Classification (NCBI taxonomy): domain Eukaryota; kingdom Metazoa; phylum Arthropoda; class Insecta; order Orthoptera; family Acrididae; genus Schistocerca; species Schistocerca serialis. The sequence continues at coordinate 154,032,137 of NC_064640.1, forward strand.
TAAAGTAATTACTGTCATTTCGAAACGGAGGAAGAAATTGTATTAAACTTTAATTACAGGGCTAGCTAGAGACTAATTTCTGAAAAGCGTTCCAATGTACAACACTCTCCCCTATTCTCTTGTCGTTTATGCAGCATAATATTCTGGGTTTCCTACATTTACTAGGAGCACGATCCAAGCTCCCCAGTCTCTTGAGCATGGAACAGGTAAGAGGAATTCGGTTTTACTCGAATGGTAAAAAAATTATTACATTGAAATAATGTTTTCTCTGCTCTTTAAGATACACACAATAATCCAAGGTGCCACACGCCTGAAGACACCACAAAGCTAGTCAGCCTCCAGCCTCTGTGAAAAGACAGCGCGAACCTGGGCACTGCTCTTACTATGCTAAATTCGCCCGATATGTTCAATTCTTCTACAGAATTAATACAGTCCCCAGCCCAAGAACCAATGTGTGCCGTTTGGGATCCCATAGATAATTAAGTCAACTGCTTCAAGATCTTTCAAACTGATAATTAGCATCTTTATTTTCTGGAAAATCACCTTTTACTTATTTTGTTGCTTTGCTGTATGTTCCTTTTGGCATTGTATGAATGTGTCGTGTCTATTTTTTTCGACATGCTCGAAAGAATAGACACCATGCTGGATCTGCAGTTTTGATAAATATTATGTATACTGCAGTTGCAGGGGAGAATGAAAAGGAAATGGAAGGAACAAACGATATCAGTTATATCGGGAATTTATGCGAAATCAGCAGTGAGGAGTGAAAATGTGTGCCACACCGCGAATGGAAGCCAGGATCTCCCTCTTACTAGGCAAGTGAATTAAGCACTGCGCCATTCGGACAAAGTGCTTGCTGTAAATGCGCAGACTGTCTTGCACGCTCTCTGCGCGACTCTCATTCCCACCTATTGCCACATATCTGCAGTAATCATCCATGTCCTCCATTAGCGTTAACTTTAGATTCCCGCCGGAGGCAGAACACTGATGTGCATCCACACTGAAGGCTGTGGATTTATTGCCGTTAGTGGCGAATCAATTATGTGAATGCATGGTGTTTTCTGTTTCAGTCATTTCAAAAAGAAGCGACGCCATGTATTCATATAACTGATTCGCCTCGATAGCAATGAATCCTCAATTGGCGAGCATGGATGACATGATGACATAGACTTGGACTGCGAATAGTTCGTGTTAGGTGGGAATGTGAATCGACCGGAGAGAGTGCCAAAATAGTACGTGCATTTGAGGTAAACACAGTGTCTGGATGGCGCAGTGGTAAATGCAACTGTCTAATAAGCGGGAGATAACCGATGCGAGTCCCAGTGTGGCACACATCTTCACTCATCGCTGTTGATTCCGCGTAGTGTCCCGATGCAGCTGATATCGTAACGATATCACTTCCTTTCGTTTCCTTTTTTCCCCTCCAACTACGGTTTACATAATTTTTGCATTGCATCGTTGTTCATCTCCTTTTTGTTTCCATGTCGTCTTCACGAGCACAATCAGGTGGTTTCACCATAACAACTCGTAGCAAAATGTAACATATTTTAGATATATCGTCGTTATATGTATTTATAATCTTTCTAACTGATGAAACCCACATTTTGCGGATGTGTCTCAACTGATGGAATGCCCTCACACGCAACCTGTCATTGTGCCGTTGAGTCCTCCACTTTACTTTCCGGAGCCATTTCAAACTTCAAGTTACAATCTATGCTTCATGAAGTTAACTTCTGTAAACATTTAACGTGGTTTAAACCAGAGTGAACGAACTGACAGTTCGTTACTGTTCACTACCACTTCCTTGTACAAGTATTTACAATCGAGGAAATGGAAAACAACACGAGCATAGCTTATGAATACTGCGTTATTCTTGTCTACATAAATAATCAGCAATATTACATATTTATAGCCACAAAGCATAACTCTGAATTGCATTCTCGTTCCCCCTTATGTTTACAGATAAGCACTGCCTCAGATAGTACCACCTTACAGCATGTAACTGCGCCAAATTACCACAGCAAAAAATTGCAGCGTTGTATAGTTGATACGGAATATGTCCACCCTTTGCCTTTATGACGACTTGAACTCTGTTGGTAAGACTTTCAGTGAGACATCTGAGCACCTGTGGAGGAATGGCAGCCCACTCTTCCTCAAGAGCCGAATTCAGAGAAGGTAATGACGTTGGGCACTGAGGTCTGGAATGAAGTCAACGCTCTGGTTCATCCCAAAGGTGTCCATCTGGTTCAGGTCGGGAGTCAGGGCAGGCCAATCCATTTTGGGAATCTTGGTGTCCACAAACCATAGATGCGCAGTTTCTGCTTTGACAAGGTGCATTATCACGTTGATACAAACAATCATTGTCTCCAGACTCAAAGAAAAAAAGTTGTTCAAATGGCTCTGAGCACTATGGAACTTAATACCTTAGGTCGTCAGTCCCCTAGAACTTAGAACAACTTAAACCTAACCAACCTAAGGACATCACACTCATCCATGGTTGAGGCAGGATTCGAACCTGCGACCGTAGCGGTCGTGTGGTTCCAGACTGAAGCGCCTAGAACCGCTGGGCCACACCGGCACGCTCTCCAGACTCCTCCCCTGATATTAGCAGATCATAATTCTGTAAATTACCTTGATACCCTTCCACATTTAGCGTTTTCTTAAGTACAGTAAGGGAACCATTCCCTCATCGCGAAGAACACACCCATACCGTTGCACTTTAAACCTTTGTACTTAAGCGATGGTAAGTAACGTTCACCATTCCAAATCATTTGTTTCCAGTAACAAACTATCTAGTGGCATCACTCGTTTCAGTTAGCATTAACTACTGAAATGTGTTAAGCTGCTGGATCATTGCACCTCGTTCTTTATCACTCCCTACACATAGTTGCACTCACTGGGCTGCTGGAAGCACTTGCATGTTGTGCACATTTCATTCCTAAGCCGTGATCTGAACTATTTCCGTTCTTTAATCTGATCTGCAGGGTGCTATAGGTATTTCAAGACTTTCAGCAGCCTTTTTAATCGATAAACCATCAGTAATAACTTCTTTTGTTATTTTCATATCTTCTGCAGACAATTGCCTATTCGTCTCAAGTATAAAAATGAGGAAGGTTTGTTTACAGGATAACTATATGGCTTCATTCAAAAAATGTGTAATACAAAGGAACTGGTTAATTTCCACTCTGATTTGCAGTGTCCTGCGACTTATTTTAGAGTTTTCAGTATTCTTCTTAATGAATAAACCTTTAGCTACGACTGAGTCTGTGATTGTAAGATCTTCTGTAGTGGATTTTGCTAGCTCTATCTTCGTTATATGTTTTATAACAATCTCAAACACAAAGAACATGGATACTATTAACTAATGATGGTCACTTTACAGTGTAACTGCTATTATCCTATGTGTTTAAAATTGTTACAGTAATAAAGAGTTTTGTGATAGAAACTAGAGCTGACTGTAAATCAATGAAGTGTTGGCAGAACCAGAGAAGAGAAAATTAATTGTGAACTATACTATGGCTTTGATTTCAAAAAAAAATTTGTGTCACTCAAGATCTAAACAAAAATTGGCAGGATAGTGTGCACTACGCCTCTTATACACAGAAGAATGCTGGTACTGCAGGGTTGGACTCACCATGAGACATGAGGGCCTACTGAAAGGACGACCAACATTACCCAGGAATAGAACAATAGTATATTTGTGTGTTTCCCAAAATTCAAGTAGTATACCTTTCTTTCATGATCCTTTTTTTAAGCTAATGTTGTCACAACATATGGTACATCATTGTGTTGGAGTCGTTGCCTCTGGATTTCTTCGAGGATTGTATGGGAGTCTCACTCCTGTTGTAGTAAGGGATCTGGCGACACAATGTGATATGTATGTTCAAATGGCTCTGAGCACTATGCGACTTAACTTCTGAGGTCATCAGTCGCCTGATATGTATGTAATTCATATTCTCTAACAAATAAATGCTGATGTTTTGCAGTTTTGCTTAACGTGACAACTTAAGGGGAAATTTGTTACAGTTCTTATGTAGCATAGAAGGTAATTTGTCACAATATCACTGTAACATGGACAATTAGTTACAATTTCGTTATAACATGTAAAGTAATTTCTTACAATTTTTCTACGGCATGGAGGGCCAGTTTATACAATTTTTCTGCTATGTGGAGGGTAGTTTGTTACAATATTGCTGTAACATGAAAATTTGTAACAATTTCACCATAACATGAAACGTAATTTGTTACAATGTTGCTATAACACTCATGGCAATGTGACACAGTTTTGTCGTAAAGTAGGTCAATTTGTTACATGGAGGGAAATTGTTACAATTTGGCTGTAATGTGTAGGGTAATTTGTTACAATTTCTCCGTAACATGGAAATTTTATTACTATTTCACTGCCAGAGTGAATGGAATTCGTTATAATTCTTCCATAACATGGAGGCTTTGATACAGTTTGCAGAGAAAATTGTTACACGTTGCTGTAATGCGAAGAGTAATTAACTTGTGTGATGACATAAGTTGTCGCCAGCACACCAGTCGGCAAAAGTGTAGCACGATAATCTGCAGTAGGTGCAGGAGCAAGCGCGCCTGTAACGAGAGACGCCAGAGACAGACTCCCAAGTAACATGTCACCAACGCCCTCTCGACCGCAAGTATTTAGACCGCCGCAACTGACCATAGGGCTGAGTTACTCAGTCACTGGCGCACTAACTCGCAGTCCAGTTTGCCGTCTCTCATTCATTCGCAGAGCGAACTTAGGTTACGACAGTACATAGTGTCAGGATATAGCAAGTTTACCGATATTGTCTGCAAGGGGACTATGACTGAAGATCTTGTACTACAACACATGGACTCTATACCAGTAAAGTAAAAACTTAAAGTTAATGTAAATAAAGAACTGTATTAATCACGTGTGCATTTGTGTTGTAGAAAGAAGATACGGGTCACCCATAACAGCTTCCTCTCCCTTATTCCCTACAATACAAGACTGTACAGTGGCGACGAGGAGACTACATTGGCGATGAGGATAGTTCAGTGGCGATGGAAGTTAATCAACTTGGCCAAAGATTTTGCTTGCTTCCCTTGTATTTGAGTTTAGAAGAGTGCTAGTTTCTCTTTGCTAATTTGTTGTTGTGTTCTTGCATGTATTCCAGCTGGGGAACCGCGGAACTAATCAAAGTTCTCTTTTCAGTGGCTTTGCCTGCTTTTTGCTATAACGCTATTTGTGTAGTGAGGGATGTAAAGCAAGTTTCTCAGTTTCAGAACCAACAAATTGCTGCTGTACTAACGATGGTACAGCACCTTCTGGCTGCACACGCTGCGCCAGTCGCACAACCGACCGCCCAACCAGCTCAACAAGTGCCGCCGACCAGCATACCAGTTCTGGCAGTTTAAGGGATCAGAAGAATGGCTCGAATACTTAACTCAGTTCGAAGAACATCGTCTAGTTCATCGTGCTCAAGGTACTGTAAAGTTACAATACTTCCTTTCGATTGTGGGGTCCACAGTGTTCAGGTTAATACAAAAACTATTCCCAGATGCATCTCCCGACAAACTCAACTATGACCAAGTAATCGCTGCGTTAAGTAAACACTATGACTAGCAAGTTCAAGGAGCTGCAGCTATACAGTGTGTTACAAAAAGGTACGGCCAAACTTTCAGGAAACATTCCCCACACACAAATAAAGAAAAGATGTTATGTGGACATGTGTCCGGAAACGCTTAATCCATGTTAGAGCTCATTTTAGTTTCGTCGGTATGTACTGTACTTCCTTGATTCACCGCCATGATTTCATACGGGATACTCTACTTTTGCTGCTAGAAGATGGGCCTTTACAAGTACGACACAACATATGGTTCATGAAAGATGGAGCTCCCGCACATTTCAGTCGAAGTGTTCGTACGCTTCTCAACAACAGATTCGGTGACCGATGGATTGGTAGAGGCGGACCAATTCCATGGGCTCCACGCTCTCCTGACCTCAACCCTCTTGACTTTCATTTATGGGGTCATTTGAAAACTCTTCTCTACGCAACCCCGGTACCAAATGTAGAGACTCTTCGTGCTCGTACTGTGGACAGCTGCGATACAATACGCCATTCTCCAGGGCTGCATCAGCGCATCAGGAATTCCGTGTGATGGAGGGTGGATGCATGTATCCTCGCTAACGGAAGACATTTTGAACATTTCCTGTAACAAAGTGTTTGAAGTCACGCTGGTACGTTCTGTTGCTGTGTGTTTCCATTCCATGATTAATGTGATCTGAAGAGAAGTAATAAAATGAGCTCTAACATGGAAAGTAAGCGTTTTCGGACACATGTCCACATAACATATTTTCTTTCTTTGTGTGTGAGGAATGTTTCCTGAAAGTTTGGCCGTACCTTTTTGTAACACCCTGTATATCAGTTCTTTCGGTTGCAGAAAAATCCGGAACAGACGTACCGCCAGTGGCACACAAAATTGACGGGTATGACTAGTTAGTGTAAATGTAAGTGTAGTTGTGGCAGCTTTTACAGTGATCTCATGATAGCACGGGATGCAAAATGGCTCTAAGCACTATGGGACTTAACATCTGAGGTCATTAGTCCCCTAGACTTAGAACTACTTAAGCCTAACTTACCTAAAGACATCACACACATTCATGCCAGAGGCAGGATTCGAACCTGTGACCGTAGCAGCGGCTGAAGCGCCTAGAACCGTTCTGCCACAGCGGCTGGCACGTTCAACGTCCCAGATAGTAAAATACGGGAACAGATCCTAAAGTACTCTGGTCCATCACTTCGTCAAGTATTGTAAATTTTAGAGCAATATGATTGGGGTGCCATAGCGGCCGATAAGTTTGACCGGGCCCCCATTTTTGGGGTCGAGTCGCTCCTTGCTCGCGACCACCCTAAGCAGCCACAACAACGAGCGCATACACAGCCACGCGGACAGCCACGTAGATACGTAAACAGACCTGTGAATTTAGTGAATTCTTGCAGTAAATGTTTTGCCCACCATAAAAGACAGGATTGCCCATCACGTAACGCAACGTGTAAACGTGTGGGAAAAAAGGCCATGTCCAAGCAGTTTGTTTGCAACGGCAAAAAACCGCCAGTTTTTCCCGCTCCCAGAAAAAACAGGCTCGTGCACATGCAGTGAACACTGTGTTTTCAAAACCTGCATCAGTTTCTGACAAAAGTAAGATTGAGGTTGTGCCTCGTTCTCGCCCTACTTAACTGCGCAACGACGTTCTAACGAACTACTAGTCTCGCCGTCGTGTGAACTTACAGTTAGGCACAGGTGCCTCAATAACTTTGCTTAATCGAGCCACGTAAGAACAGGTAGGCTCACCACGCCTTTCTAAAATTAGCCGCGTGGGATTAGCCGACCTGTTGCCGGCACGGTAGCTCAGCATGTTCGGTCAGAGGTTTAGATGCCCTCTGTAATAAAAAGAAACTGAGTTAATGGATCAACGACGAACTGAAACGGGTGTCATGCGACATCTGCCCCGAGCAGATGCAATGAACAAAAATTAACAAAATGAGATAAAAAAAAGCGGTCTAAGGCGCTGCAGTCATGGACTGTGCGGCTGATCCCGGCGGAGGTTCGAGTCCTCCCTCGGGCATGGGTGTGTGTGTTTGTCCTTAGGATAATTTAGGTTAAGTAGTTTGTAAGCTTAGGGACTGATGACATTAGTAGTTAAGTCCCATAAGACTTCACACACATATGAACATTTTTGTTTTCTTTCTAAATTTAGCAATCACGTCACTGCGTACAACGGACAGGAAATTCCAGTGTACGGACAGTGTAGTTTGGCTCTGAGCACTATGGGACTTAACAGCTACGGTCATCAGTCCCCTAGAACTTAAAACTACTTAAACCTGACTAACCTAAAGACAGCACACAACACCCAGTCATCACAAGGCAGAGAAAATCCCTGACCCCGCCGGGAATCGAATCCCGGAACCCGGGCGCAGGGAGCGAGAACGCTACCGCACGACCACAGTGTAGTTTGCCTGCCACTTACGAACTGTGCTGAAATCAAGTGACAGTGTCCTCATATTTGGTTTAGATGCCTCTGATTTGTTTGGACTTTGAATCAAAGACAATGTACCTTCCGTATATGATTTTGCACGATAAGACAGTGTAGCTAGCTTGCCTAAAGAATTTCCTGAACTACTTTCAGAAGGAATGGGAAAAGCTAATAACTTTTTAGCGCACATTATATTGGAGGGCAATGCACAGCCAAAGTTTTTCCGGACCCGCCCCGTTCCAATTGCTTTAAGAGACAAAGTAGCCCGTGAATTGAAAGAATTGCAAGAAAATGGTGTAATTGCTCTCATTCAAGCTAGTCAATGGGCTAGTCCTCTCGTTTTGTAGCCTAAGCCTCCTGGTCGCATTCGCGTTTGTGTTGAGTCCAAGTTTGTAGGAAACCCACCGACAGTAGTTGACGCTTAACCATTACCTAGCCCTGACGAACTCGTGGACAGGTTGGTGTAGGACGTTACTTTTCTGAGATAGATCTGCGTGATGTCTACTTCCAAATTTCATTGGATGAAGAATCACAGAGAGAGCTTGTTGTAAACACACTTAGGACTGTTCAGGTATTTACATTTCCCTTCGGCAGTGCTTCCGCAGCCGCCATTTGTCAGCGTTACTTCGAACAGCTGTCTGCAAAAGTTCCATTTTGTTCAAACTACCTTGACGATATTGACGTCTCAGGTCGAACACCAGAGGAACACATTACCAATTTGTGTTGTTAGAAACAGGACTCAAGTGTCGTTCCGAAAAGTGCGACTTTTTTCAAACTGAACTACAGTATTTAGATCATGTAATGACACGTCAGAGTGTGCATCTCCTCCAATCTCATTTGCTTCCAATCCGTGACCTGCCTCGTCCTCTCAATGTGTCTGAACTCAGTCAGTACTTTGCAAGATCACATACTACATTCGGATCATACCGAATGTCACTCAGATGTCGGCTCCATTGCATCGACTGCGTCGCAAAAATGTACCTTTCGTATGGACTAAAGACTTTCAAGACGCATTTCAGAAACTCAAAAATACCTTGCTTAGTGTCAGATGTTTAGTGCATTTTTACCCAGCCAGTCCAGTAGTTTTGCAAGTCGATGCTCCTTCCTACGGAATCGACTCTGTGCTTTCGCACAGAATTGGTGTACAAGGCAGACCCATTGCCTTTGTGTCAAAGTTGTTAACTCAGACTCAGTGTTATTATTCTCAAATTGAAAAAGAAGCTGTCGCTGTTGTGTATGGTGTGACAAAATTCCGTCACTATTTGTATGGTTGCAAGTTCATTTTCGTGACAAATCACAAGCCATTGCAGTCTTTGCTTCATCCGTCAAAGCCGGTTACTACACGCACTGCTCAAAAATTGCAACATTGGGCTTTATTGCTTTCGCAATATTAGTATGAAAGTGTTTACAGTCCTACGGCAAAGAATGGCAATGGAGACGCCCTGTCTCGCCTTCCGATCGGCTCAGACCCAAATTTTGATGCATCTGCCGCATCTTGTTGCCAAATCGATGCGCAGTAGTCTGAAATGCTGGAATCTTTTCCATTGGACTACAGAAAAATTGACAGGCCGCGAAAGCAGACACAGATCTCAAGATTTTGTCGCATTACATTTGCACGATTTGGCCTCTTTCATCGAAAAGTAGTCCGCCCCCGGTAGCTGAATGGTCAGTCTGCTGTTAGCAGCGGTGGGGTAAGGTAGTCGTGCCTGCGTCCCCCTGTTAGTGTACCACGCTCGCGTGTTTACTGTTTACCTTCCACTGCGGCGAGTGTCACGCGTACGTGTCTCTGTAGTGTCATGGTGCACTCGTACCGTGAGTCCACAATTAAGATCACGTTTCAAGCGGACTACGCAAGACCTCGAGCACTTGACATTGAACGTTTCATCCGAGAAGAACTTCATATTGCACCTCATGACATCATTGGGATCCACGTTTCTATAACACAAAGTGTCGTATACATAAAATTGATCAAGGAAAAGGCGTGCACTGATGTTGTGTGCCGACACGCTCATGGACTTAAATTTAAGCATCCTGATGGCCACATAGGAACTGTCACGATCGACCACGCTGGATAATGGCCTTCGCCCTCTAAGGGTGTTCGAGCTCCCATTCGAAGTCCCGCCAGATGTTGTATGACAGCTTTCAGACCGTACGGCAAAGTGCTAAGCCACCTGGCTGAGCCGGCCGGTGTGGCCGTGCGGTTAAAGGTGCTTCAGTCTGGAACCGCGTGACCGCTACAGTCGCAGGTTCGAATCCTGCCTCGGGCATGGATGTGTGTGATGTCCTTAGGTTAGTTAGGTTTAAGTAGTTCTAAGTTCTAGGCGACTGATGACCTCAGAAGCTAAGTCGAATAGTGCTCAGAGCCATTTTGAACCACCTGGCTGAAAAATGGCAAACGTTTGAGACATACGCCGTCTTAAACGGAGTGCGACAAATTAAGATTGAACTGACGAAGCATGTGCCATCTTATTTAGTAATTAGCGGCTGCAGAGCCATTGTCATGTACGACGGACAACCGCGTACCTACGCCGGCTGTGGACAGGTAGGACATGTCCGATCGGCCTGCATTCAACGCCGACTGACTCAGACACCGGTTGGTGAAGTTCCATCCACGGTGACACCTACTTCAGTCCCCATTACGTATGCAGCGGCTGCAACCGCCACAGCTGTTCCTGCCCAGGATCAAAACACCGTATTGCAGTCAATGGTCGATACAGTGTGGCGGACGGCATATCCCCCTCTACGACTTCATCGGCAGACTTGCCTCAAGACGGTGATGAATTGTGCCACAGATACGAGTCTAAAGAGAAGATGGAAGTAGAAACGGAAAATTGTCCCGACGTCTGCCTTCCTACCAATGGAGACCGCATCAGACGATTGCCACCCGTACTCTGACACAGAACAACATGTCCGAAAACACTGGTCCCCTCGAAAACGCAAGAAACGGCGCCATACGCCATCCGACGATTGCCTGCTTTAGATGTGTGACCCGATCGAACATCCGGCGTCGGACGACACTCAAGACTCTACCAACACAACTCACCCTTCCCGTCACGATGCTAGGGCGAATACAATTTCTGAGCCTCGGTCTGACAACACCGCTTCTGCTACTGAACATGCGCGCGAGCGCTCTACTGACAGCACTAATCAACAGTTACCAATTGCTGCATCTGATTCTTGGGCGGATGATGTCGAGGATCAGCCACAGCACCAGGAGGATGCCAAAGGCAGAGATGCTCACTCGGCTGTACCCAGCACCGACTAACCACAGTGACTACGGCTGCATCGTCAGCCTCTGTGGGGCTGCCCCTGCCACCCACACCTGGCCTCCTAAACAGCCCAGTTGCCGACCTGACTGACCAAACATACCGTCTAGTGACGATTAACGTCAACAACATACGTGCCCGACATAAACTAGCGATGCTACAGGATCTGCTCAACGCAGCAGACATCGACGTTGCGCTCCTTCAAGAGGTGTATGTCGCGGACTTCAAGGAACCCTATGGCTACAAGACTTGGGTCTCACATGCGTCGGACAATGGCAGTGGTGTGGCGATCCTCCTCCGCGAAGGCATATCCGCAGAAGACGTCGAGTATCTCCCTGACGCTAGAGGCATGGCTCTGACTATCCAAGGAGTCAAACTTATTAACATCTATGCACCGGCAGGATCTGGTCGGCGTCGCGAACGATCCACCTTTTTCGCTCATACAATCACGCCCCTCTATGGGCCGTCAGGACGCCTTGATGTTCGGAGGGGACTTCAACTGTAGCCAAGCACCTAAGGATCAGTTACCACATCATTATCCCTGCACAGAACTTGCGACAGTTATAAATAATCTTCAAATGGTGGACTCATGGGAACATGTTCTACATCTACATCTACATCTACATGATTACTCTGCAATTCACATTTAAATGCTTGGCAGAGGGTTCATCGAACCACAATCATACTATCTCTCTACCATTCCACTCCCGAACAGCACGCGGGAAAACGAATACCTAAACCTTTCTGTTCGAGCTCTGATTTCTCTTATTTTATTTTGATGATCATTCCTACCTATGTAGGTTGGCCTCAACAAAATATTTTCGCATTCGGAAGAGAAAGTTGGTGACTGACATTTCGTAAATAGATCTCGCCGCGACGAAAAACGTCTTTGCTTTAATGACTTCCATCCTAACTCGCGTATCATATCTGCCACACTCTCTCCCCTATTACGTGATAACACAAAACGAGCTGCCCATTTTTGCACCCTTTCGATGTCCTCCGTCAATCCCACCTGGTAAGGATCCCACACCGCGCAGCAATATTCTGACAGAGGACGAACGAGTGTAGTGTAAGCTGTCTCTTTAGTGGACTTGTTGCATCTTCTAAGTGTCCTGCCAATGAAACGCAACCTTTGGCTCGCCTTCCCCACAATTTTATCTATGTGGTCTTTCCAACTGAAGTTGTTCGTAATTTTAACACCAAGGTACTTAGTTGAATTGACAGCCTTGAGAATTGTACTATTTATCGAGTAATGGAATTCCAACGCATTTCTTTCGGAACTCATGTGGATCACGTCACACTTTTCGTTATTTAGCGTCAACTGCCACCTGCCACACCATACAGCAATCCTTTCTAAATCACTTTCAACTGATACTGGTCTTCGGATGACCTTACTAGACGGTAAATTACAGCATCATCTGCGAACAACCTAAGAGAACTGCTCAGATTGTCACCCAGGACATTTACACTCCTGGAAATTGAAATAAGAACACCGTGAATTCATTGTCCCAGGAAGGGGAAACTTTATTGACACATTCCTGGGGTCAGATACATCACATGATCACACTGACAGAACCACAGGCACATAGACACAGGCAACAGAGCATGCACAATGTCGGCACTAGTACAGTGTATATCCACCTTTCGCAGCAATGCAGGCTGCTATTCTCCCATGGAGACGATCGTAGAGATGCTGGATGTAGTCCTGTGGAACGGCTTGCCATGCCATTTCCACCTGGCGCCTCAGTTGGACCAGCGTTCGTGCTGGACGTGCAGACCGCGTGAGACGACGCTTCATTCAGTCCCAAACATGCTCAATGGGGGACAGATCCGGAGATCTTGCTGGCCAGGGTAGTTGACTTACACCTTCTAGAGCACGTTGGGTGGCACGGGATACATGCGGACGTGCATTGTCCTGTTGGAACAGCAAGTTCCCTTGCCGGTCTAGGAATGGTAGAACGATGGGTTCGATGACGGTTTGGATGTACCGTGCACTATTCAGTGTCCCCTCGACGATCACCAGTGGTGTACGGCCAGTGTAGGAGATCGCTCCCCACACCATGATGCCGGGTGTTGGCCCTGTGTGTCTCGGTCGTATGCATTCCTGATTGTGGCGCTCACCTGCACGGCGCCAAACACGCATACGACCATCATTGGCACCAAGGCAGAAGCGACTCTCATCGCTGAAGACGACACGTCTCCATTCGTCCCTCCATTCACGCCTGTCGCGACACCACTGGAGGCGGGCTGCACGATGTTGGGGCGTGAGCGGAAGACGGCCTAACGGTGTGCGGGACCGTAGCCCAGCTTCATGGAGACGGTTGCGAATGGTCCTCGCCGATACCCCAGGAGCCACAGTATCCCTAATTTGCTGGGAAGTGACGGTGCGGTCCCCTACGGCACTGCGTAGGATCCTACGGTCTTGGCGTGCATCCGTGCGTCGCTGCGGTCCGGTCCCAGGTCGACGGGCACGTGCACCTTCCGCCGACCACTGGCGACAACATCGATGTACTGTGGAGACCTCACGCCCCACGTGTTGAGCAATTCGGCGGTACGTCCACCCGGCCTCCCGCATGCCCACTATACGCCCTCGCTCAAAGTCCGTCAACTGCACATACGGTTCACGTCCACGCTGTCGCGGCATGCTACCAGTGTTAAAGACTGCGATGGAGCTCCGTATGCCACGGCAAACTGGCTGACACTGACGGCGGCGGTGCACAAATGCTGCGCAGCTAGCGCCATTCGACGGCCAACACCTCGGTTCCTGGTGTGTTCGCTGTGCCGTGCGTGTGATCATTGCTTATACAGCCCTCTCGCAGTGTCCGGAGCAAGTATGGTGGGCCTGACACACCGGTGTCAATGTGTTCTTTTTTCCATTTCCAGGAGTGTATATAGATCAGGAACAGCAGAGGTCCCAGGACGCTTCCCTAGGGAACACCTGATATCACTTCAGTTTTACTCGATGATTTGCCTTCTATTACTACGAGCTGCGATCTTCCCGACAGGAAATCACGAATCCAGTCACACAACTGAGACGATATCCCATAGGCCCGCAGCTTGATTAGAAGTCGCTTGTGAGGAACGGTGTCAAAAGCTTTCCGGAAATCTAGAAATACGGAATCAACTTGAGATCCCCTGTCGATAGCGCCCACTACTTCGTGCGAATAAAGAGCTAGCTGCGTTGCACAAGAACGATGTCCTCTGAAACCATGCTGATTACGTATCAATAGATCGTTCCCTTCGAGGTGATTCATAATGTTTGAATGCAGTATATGCTCCAAAACCCTACTGCAAACCGACGTCAATGATATAGATCTGTAGTTCGATGGATTACTCCTACTACCCTTCTTAAACACTGGTGTGACCTGCGCAATTTTCCAATCCGTAGGTACAGATCTATCGGTGAGCGAGCGGTTGTATATGATTGCTAAGTAGGGAGCTATTGTATCAGCGTAATCTGAAAGGAACCTAATCGGTATACAGACTGGACCTGAAGACTTGCCCGTATCAAGCGATTTGAGTTGCTTCGCAACCCCTAAGGTATCTACTTCTAGGAAACTCATGCTAGCAGCTGTTCGTGTTTCAAATTCTGGAATATTCCATTCGTCTTCCTTGGTGAAGGAGCTTCGGAAAACTGTGTTCAATAACTCCGCTTTTGCGGCACAGTCGTCGGTAACAGTACCATCGGCACTGCGCAGCGAAGGTATTGACTGCGTCTTGCCGCTTGTGTACTTACATACGACCAGAATTTCTTCGGATTTTCTACCAAATTTCGAGACAATGTTTCGTTGTGGAACCTATTAAAGGCATCTCGCATCGATGTCCGCGCCGGCCGGCCGAAGTAGCCGTGCGGTTAAAGGCGCTGCAGTCTGGAACCGCAAGACCGCTACGGTCGCAGGTTCGAATCCTACCTCGGGCATGGATGTTTGTGATGTCCTTAGGTTAGTTAGGTTTAACTAGTTCTAAGTTCTAGGGGACTAATGACCTCAGCAGTTGAGTCCCATAGTGCTCAGAGCCATTTGAACCAGTTTGATGCCCGCGCCAAATTTCGCACGTCTGTAAATTTTAGCCAATCTTCAGGATTTCGCGTTCTTCTGAACTTCGCATACTTTTTCCGTTGCCTCTGCAACAGCGTTCGGACCAGTTTTGTGTACCATGGGTGATCAGTTCCATCTCTTACCAATTTATGAGGTATGAATCTCTCAATTGCTGTTGCTGCTATATTTTTGAATTTGAGCCACATTTCGTCTACATTTGCATAGTCAGTTCGGAAGAAATGGAGATTGTCTCTTAGGAAGGCTTCTAGTGACACTTTATCCGCTTTTTTAAATAAAATTACTTTGCGTTTGTTTCTGGTGGATTTGGAAGAAACGGTATTGAGCCTAGCTACAACGACCTTGTGATCACTAATCCATGTATCAGTCATGACGCTCTCTATTAGTTCTGGATTGTTTGTGTGTAAGAGGTAAAGTGTGTTTTCGCAACCATTTACAATTCGCATGGGTTCGTGGACTAACTGCTCGAAATAATTTTCGGAGAAAGCATTTAGGACAATCTCGGAAGATGTTTTTGCCTACCACCGGTTTTGAACAAGTATTTTTGCCAACATATCGAGGGAAGGTTGAAGTCCCCACCAACTATTACCGTATGAGTGGGGTATTTATTTGTTATGAGATTCAAATTTTCTCTGAACTGTTCAGCAACTATATCATCGGAGTCTGGGGTTTGGTAGAAGGAGCCAATTATTAACTTATTTCGGCTGTTAAGTATAACATACACCCATACCAATTCGCACGGAGTATCTACTTCGACTTCACTACAAGATAAACCATTACTGACAGACACAAACACTCCACCACCAATTCTGCCTAATCTATCTTTCCTGAACACCATCTGAGACTTCGTAAAATTTTCTGCAGCACTATTTCAGGCTTTAGCCAGCTTTCTGTACCTATAACGATTTCTATTAGCGCTTGAAGCTCAGGGACTTTCCTAGCACAACTACAACAATCTACAACTACAATTCCGACTGTTCCTTGATCCAAGCACGTCCTGTATTTGCCATGCACCCTTTGAAATTGCAGCCCATCCCGTACTTTCCCGGGGCCTTCTAACCTAAAAAGCCGCCCAGTCCACGCCACACAGCCTTCGCCACCCGTGTAGCTGCCAGCTGAGTGTAGTGATCTCCTGACCTATTCAGCGGAACCCGAAACCCCACCACCCTATGGCGCAAGTCAAGGAATCTGCAGCCAACACGGTCGCAAAACCGTCTGTGCCTCTGATTCAGACCCTCCACCCAGCTCTGCACCAAAGGTCCGCAGTCGGTTCTGTCAACGATGCTGCAGATGGTGAGATCTGCCTTCATCTCGTAAGCAAGACCGGCAGCCTTCACCAAATCAGATTGCCGCTGGTATGCAGAGAGAATTTCCTCAGATCCAAAGCGACACAGGTCATTAGTGCCGACATATGCCACCACCTGTAACTGGCTGCACCCTGTGCTCTTCATGGCATCAGGAAGGACACTTTTCACATCAGGAATGACTCCACACGGAATGCACACGGACTGCACACTGGATTACTTCACCTCCTAAACTGCCATATCCCTAAGGGGCCCCATTACCCGCTTGACATTGGAGCTCCCAACTACCAATAAGCCCGCCCTCAGTGATTGCCCGGACCTTGAAGGCAGAGAATCATCCTCTGAAACAGGGCAGGCAGCTGCATCTGGCTCAGCCAGAGACACTACCTGAAACCTGTTTGTCAGACGTACCGGGGAGGCTTTCTGAACCGCCTCCGGGGACATCTTTCGCTGCCTGCCATGCCTTGGAACGACCTCCCAATCAACCACAGGCGAGGGCTGAGCCCCACTGCAGGCAGCAACAACCGGGGCAACCACAGCGGCAGACTGATCTGGGGACAGACGGGACGAGGTTGGCATCCCCATGATACCCAAGTCCGGCTCCCCACAGTGGTGCCCATTGGCAACAGCCTCAAGCAGCGCAGCCGAAGTCAGCGCCGCCTGCAGCTGTGAGCGGAGGGATGCCAACTCAACCCTCATCCGAACACAGCAATCACCAGAACTAATCGATGTGGAACAGCAGTTACTGAAACACGAGTCCGTGCTTAGATAACGCAAGGGGAACACGCAAAGAATGTATGAACTAACCTGTACAAATGCCTAACGACTACACTACAATCTGCCTGAATTTACGATTACAGTAACTGAAACTCGAAATTACACCTCCTATACGAAACTCACACGCAATTTTAGTAAGAATCTACGAAGTAAACACAGAGAAGAAGCTATATATGTATCTTTCTGCGCTGTCGATGTGCACCAACTGGGAGCTCGAGGCCACACTGGTGACTGAGAGGCGATCGGTCCGGATTTACTCACTACACCAGCCATTCCTCCAGCCGCATCGAACGGATTTACATCTCGCGCTCCATAGCTGTCGGGACGAGAGCTGCCGAAGTTTGGCCCACAGCGTTTTCTGATCACGAGGCCTACATCTGCGCCATTACCCTCGGCCGCCAGAAGGTATGGCGCAGCCGTGGTCCTTGGAAGTTGAACGTTGCTCACCTAGCCTCTCAGAAATGCCGCCGCCTTATAGGGAACACATGAGATTCTTGTAACCGCCGGCGTGGCACCTACCGGTCTACACTGTCGTGGTGGTTACTCTGCGTCAAACCAGCCCTTCGGAAGACCTTGATAGGCTACGGCCGAGATGTTGCAGCATGGAAGAGACATACCATTGACTTTTACTACTGCATCTTAAGGGAATGTACAACACTGCCGCGCTCACCTGCATGGCAGGTGACGGTGAACCGTGCCAAGGCACAGATCATCAGATTAACACGTTGCCACCTTGAGAGTGCGATCGTCAGAGCACGCAATCAAGACAGAGTGGCCCGGGAGGAACCGTCCATGTACCACGTCATTGCAGAACGACAGCGCCGACGCAGGACACTGATCCAAGCTATCACGACGGAAGACGGACGGTGCCTTGATACCCAGCGCGACATAGGAAACGCCCTTTATGCTCACTATACTATGCGGTACTTGGAACACCGGCATCCCTCAGAGGTGATCGCCAAAGTCTCTCAACTCACTTATGACACGATCTCTCCGACAGTGGCGGCGGATTTGATTGCAGATATAAAGGAAGAGAAAATCATTGAAGCAATACAGGCCGGGGCTGCTCATAAGTCCCCAGGACCTGATGACCTTCCTCTGGAATTTTACCGGACATATCAGCAATTGCTGGCACCAGCATGGACTGATATTTGCCGCGATCTTATGTCTCCCACGACGCAGATTCCTGGGGCGTTCCTAGAAGGACTGATTGTGCCCATACACAGACCACGAGGCGGATCCAGATTCAGTGATTATCGCCCTTTGACCTTACTCAATAGTGACTTAAAGATTTTCACCCGGCTTCTGGCGGCATTCCTAAAGCGATCGGTACAGTGTGTTGTGTCGCAGGACCAGGCATCGTTACGTGGTGACCATAATATTCGCGTTGCACTGTGCCGATATCGAGATATGATCGCGCTAGCCAAAGCTCGCCAACTGCCAGGAGTTTTGGCCTCACTCGACTTTAGCCAGGCCTTTGACAGAGTCGACCACTCATTTATGATGGAGGTACTGCGACACATGGGGAATCCGGACATCATAGTTAAGGTACTGATGCGTCTCCTACGCGGAGCGACGTCCAGGGTGTTATATAATGGCCGTCTCACGCCGCCGATACAGATCCAGCGATCGGTGCGACAAGGGTGCCCTCTTTCGGCGATTTTGTACGCCCTCGTCTTGGAACCACTCCTCTGCGGCCTCCGACAACGCCTGACTGGGATGTCCCTTGGTGGACACACTTTTTGCTGCACTGCATATGCGGATGATCTGGTACTCCTTCTTCGCAGTAATGACGATGTTTGTGCAGCACTGGCGTGGGTGGCGACCTACGGCGCGGCATCGGGGAGCAAACTCAATCTCCACAAATCGCACGCTCTGTCAATAGCCAGAGGTCTACCCGACGAGAGCGTCGCACCGCTACGAATCAGTGACACGATCCGCTGACTTGGCACTGAATTCACATCTGACGTGAAGCGTTCAACAGCCCTTAACTAAAGGCGTTTATTGAATCAGATGAGAGCGGGAATAATCGACCATCGTCTTAGACATCTAGACCTCCTGCAACGGACGCGATATGCTAACATCTATTTGGCGTCACGTATCCCCCATTTTGCACAGATACTCCCGATACCACCTACTCTGGCTCACCGCATGTTGGCGGTTTTGGGATCCTTTGTTAATACGGGCAGGTTATTTAAGATTCGTTACGAGTCGCTAACCCTCCCGAGGAGCAGAGGAGGTTTAGACCTTTGTCATGTTCAGAACAGAGCGAAGGCCCTGTTCGTCAGCTGTCACCTGCAGCTGTGGCGACGAATCCCGACGTGCCTCACAAGTCTCTCACTGGAGGCCTTACGACCGACCTCCTGTGATGATATCGGACATCCCAGCACCTTTCTTCTACATTAGCCAATTCTTCCTTGAATTAAGCTACATCCGTACCGCACTACTACCCACACGCTTGATGATGACGAGTGCGATGTATGCTGCCATGCAAATGAACAGGACGGCGAATGTGACTGAAAGAAAACACCCCACTACGAGGTGGCGTGCTGTGTGGCAGGCAGTCAATGCCACCAACTTTGATACTGATGTGCGATCTGCATGGTACGTAAATGTTAATGGGAAACAGTTGTGCCAGTCTCGCCTACATCACATCCACCTCGCCGATTCACCCTTGTGTGCCACATGCCAAGTGATTGTCACGGATGAATATCGTTTCGAATGCGAGTCGGCAAAGGTCGTTTGGTATTTGGTGCGCCATATATTGGCTTTTCTCACACGTACGACTCCCGACAGGATAACTGCCCGATCACTTCTTTCCCAGATGAGATGTATTTCCCAAGAGCAAAAGCGAACTCTGTAACGTGGATTAGCGGCCACGCTCTTCACTACCTATTCGGTAATGGCGAAAAGACAGTACCCGATTTTTGGTATTACCTCAACGAACGACATTGTGGAATCGTCAAGAACCCTAATTACAGGCAATATTTTTCTAATTTTCTTTTTAGCACATTCCATAATCCTCCACGCATCTGGATTATGATGACATGAGAAGATAACCATAGCACCCCTTTACAGTTCCCTTTTTGTATGAGATTGAACAAACAACGGAAACAACACATCATCAAGACGACAGTCATCGAAAAATTCGCAGCGGGCCATACTATGGGGCATCCTTATGTCGTGACGGGACGACTTCCTATTATTCTGTTTATATAGCCGAAGAGGAACGGCTTTCCTTTATCCATTTGCATAAAAATAAAACAAAATAAAAATAAAAAAAAACAGAAAAACAAACCTTCCAAAATCCTTATTTCTTCTTGTTTAAAAATAGCGGCTCAGATGGATAGAGCGGTTTAACAAAAAAAAAAAAAAAAAGCGGGTAGCGTTCAAGCACCGTAATCGCTACATCAGTGGATCGAGTCCCGTTCGTCAGTTTTTTTATTTGTTTTTAACACAGCCTAACAAAAAAATAATGGTCAGCGTGACATATTGTCAATCCTCTGGGCCCGGTTTCGATTCCCGGCTGGGTGTTTTGCTGTCCTCATCATCGTCCCATCATTCTCATCGACTGCAGGTCGCCGAAGTGGCGTCAAATACCGGCACCTGGCGAACGATCTGCCCGACAGGAGGCCCTAGCCATACGATTAAATAAATAAATAAATCGAACAGTTGTGCACCGATAATTTGCACGTCGACATAACCTTTCAGTTCAACAGGGTGTGATTCTAGTTAAAAAATGACAGTCGACAATCGCGTGTACTTATCCCCAATGTGTTGCAAAAGGGTGTATTGTCATTGCTCCGCCAAGGACATTGGGGAATTATTCACACTAAACAGTTAACACGTCGTCACTGTACTTGGCAGGGCATGGACGCCCATATTGAACAGACGGCATTGGAGGGTCGCGCATGCGTGGAAAAACACTCCGCTCTGCCATACACATTCTCAGCCTAGGACTCCATCGCCATGGCAAAGAGTGCACATAGATTTTGTTGGACCATTTTGGAACACTCGTAGTCTCATAGTTATAGGCTCTCCTAGGAAGTTCCCATTTGCGGAGCCTGTGGCTTCTACCACATCAACGTAGCACCATTAAAGCTTTGTCCTCCATATTTTGCATCGAAGGTTTGCCAGATGTATTGTGTCGGACAACGGATAATATTTTACTTCACGAGATTTTGAGGAATTTTTTGAACTAAATAGCATTCGTCGTCTAACAAGTGTTCCGTTTCACCCGCAGCCCAAGGGAGAAGCAGAACGCTTCGTACCCACTTTTAAACAGCAGATACCCAAGCTTCGTACCACCCACAGACGGGAACAGGCGCTGCCACTATTCCTTGCCTCCTATGGCTCCCACCCACGCGTAGGACCATCACCGGCGGAAGTTCTGCATTGCCGCCGCCATCGGACGCTGTTACACATGCTACACTCACAGCAACATCTTGCGCCGCAAATGGTCCGCAAGTATCGCTTTGTGCTGCACCATCTTGTTCTTTAAAACTTTATGGAAACCGTGGGCGCTAGGAAAGAAGCGTGATCCAGGAGCTCATTGCCTTTTTTATGTACCTTGCACGTCCCGATGGTTTGCAGCGCCGCCCCCAGAACCAAATTCGTGCGTGTCATTTGCTTGGTGATTCTGCTGCTTTTCTTCTCGCAGGTTCACCGACTCACGGGACAGCACGTCCTTCGTAGCCGCCTGCTGTTGTCACCAGGGCACCCCAGGAGAAGCGGGTGGATGATGGGCCCTCGCCCCGTCGTCCCCGCTTGCCGATCCGATGGACGTGGACCCGCCGTTGCCACCATAGCCCCAGCACACGCCTCAGGCGTGGCAGCCCTGGCAGCAGTTTTGCGGAGGATGTTCCTGTTGCCTCGCAAGCTAGATGGCGAGGTACGGTAGAGAATACGCCGTCCTCCACAGTCACGACTCCTGGCTCATCTCTACGTCCAGTGTCCTGCCTCCTTCCCCGTTGTCTCTCGCATCTACTCTACACGACAACGGTGCGGAATCTCAGGCGTGAGGAATATGCTGGCGTAAGCTGTCGCCAGCACACCGGTTGGCAAAGATGTAGTGCAGAGATCTATAGTATTCGCAGGAGCAAGCGCGCCTATCACGAAAGTGGCCAGAGACAGACTCGCAAGCAACATTCCGCCAACGCTCTCTCGACTACAAGTATTTAGGCCGCCGTCGCTGACCATAGCGCTCAGTCACTCAGTCACAGCCACACTAACTCGCACTCCAGTTTGGCGTCTGTCATTCATTCGCAGAGCGGGCTTAGGCTACGACAGTACATAGCGTCAGATTAGAGCAAGTTTACCGATACTGTCTGCAAGAAGACAATGATTGAAGAGCTTGTGCCACAACACATGGGCTCTGTTCCAGTCAAGTAAAATGTTTCAAATGGCTCTGAGCACAGTTGGACTTAACGCCTGAGGTCATCAGTCCCCTAGAACTTAGAACTACTTAAACCTAACTAACATAAGGACATCACACACACCCATGCCCGAGGCAGGATTCGAACCTGCGACCGTAGCGGTCGCGCGGTTTCAGACTGAAGCGCCTAGGACCGCTTGGTCACACCGGCCGGCTCCAGTCAAGTAAAAATTTATGGTTAATATAAATAAAGAACTGTATTAATCACGTGTGCATTGGTAATGTAGAAATAGGATACAGGCCACCCATAACGTTTCCCTTTCCCTTGTTTCGTATGGTACAAGACACTACAATTTGTTACAATATATTTGCAACATGGAAATTTTGTTACCATTTCATTGTTAGAAGAGAAAGTGATGTATGGGCAATCTGTCACATTTTGGTATAAGTTGTTATAGAGTAAGAACGTTATTTTGCTACTGAAGACAACATGGAAAGTTACAAAAAGACGATGAAATAAACATATGACGAAGCTGCAAAGGAAGTAATAGGTGATTCTTCAGTAGGAAAAGTTGCTTATTCACCAGTTACAAAGATTTGAAAGCTGTTCTCTTAATTATAAATGGGATATCAAAAAGCAAATATTGGATGTCTGACTAGAGATTTTATTCGATACCACAGAAGAACTGAAAATATCAGCCAAAGGGTAGAGCCAGTATTACGTCTACAGAATGCAGTGAGCAGCGCCCAGGTTGGTGCTATCTTATCACACAGGCTGCAGGCAAATCCTGACTAGTGTTGTGGTGTCTTGAGATGTGTAGCATCTCGGATTATTATTCATGCTTTAAAGAGCAGAAACATATGAAGGTGGTTTCACAAGTCTGTTACATTTCAATGAAAGAATGCAACAAACATTTTTGTTGCGTCTTCATGGTTGGTAAGCTTTATTATTCAAAGGATCGTATAAAGAATTTCAACAATGTACAGAATGTAGTTCCTTGTTGACAACTGTCTGAATTGGTCAGTGTATCGGCAGCGATTCAAAATGGAGAAAACCGAGTTTTTGTGATTTTATTGCCGGCCGAAGTGGCCGTGCGGTTAAAGGCGCTGCAGTCTGGAACCGCAAGACCGCTACGGTCGCAGGTTCGAATCCTGCCTCGGGCATGGATGTTTGTGATGTCCTTAGGTTAGTTAGGTTTAACTAGTTCTAAGTTCTAGGGGACTAATGACCTCAGCAGTTGAGTCCCATAGTGCTCAGAGCCATTTGAACCATTTTGTGATTTTATTAAACGTTGTCATCTGAATGGTTGGATTGTAACACAAATCAAAACAGAACTAAGACAAAGTGCACTCCAGCCAAATAGGAAAAAAGGAAAATCATAGAAAAAATCCATGATGTGGTATGGAAGACTTCAGAATAAAAATTCGGGGGATTGTTGAGACTGTAGGCATCTGAACTGAATGAGTGCATAGTATCCTGCACAGATAATTGGTCATGAAGAAACTGTCTGTTAGGTGAGTGTCACTATTTCTCATAGTCCACCAAAAGAGCATCCAGTACAATATTTCAGCACACTGTCTGCCCTTGTGGAGACAACATGGAAAATTACAAAACGAAGATGAACTGAGACACAATGCCAAAAAATACATATAGTAAAGCAACAGAAGAATAAATAGGTGAGTCTTCAGTAAGCAAGTCCGCTATTAAAACGTAGAATACGTTTATTGATGCTACAGTGATTTTGTCGAAAACTGAAAACTGACTCTGTAGTTATTACATTCAAAGTTACACATAATTCTCAAGCTAAGAAAATATTACTTCATGTAAAGCAATTGACTGAGTATTTATAATATTAATTATTTTCAGTTTTGTTGATATCATATACAGTGAATCAATATGTTAAATACAATATTTACATAGTCCCTTTGTGTCACTTATTGGAATATCACAAAATGCATTTATTTGCTGACTAAGCGCTGTTGCTCCTCGGAATTCGTTGTGAGTTGCTCTCTCTGTGCCGGTAAGTATGTATAAATATGATACAACTACTGTAGTCACTACCACGAAAGTACACGGCTTACATCCATCCCACTCTATCCCTGACCCAGCAGTGTTGCTGTGTCAGGCAGTGGCTACTCTATCATCATAATCTACAACTTTTATGTGTTGGCTTCACGTTCTGGTTTACTTATTGTTATGAGTAATATTGTCTGTCGACAATACAAGAGCTACATTTTGGCATACCACGCATTTAGTGCATATGAAGGATAAATGGGCCTGTGATATAACTGTAAATAACTTGAGTTTTACAAAACCGTATGGGCAAATGTGTTTCGGACGACTCCAAGGGGAATGGTGGTCCGAAAACATATATAGACAGTTTAATAGTCATGGATTTGGTGATAGGTGTAGTGCTAAGTAGTTTGTAATAGCTGCAACTATAATCCCTTCGAGCTGTAGGGACTATTCTTGGTCGAAATGAGTGAGCCGACAGAACAAGAATGCTGATAGTGGTCTGTAAGTTCTCGCACAAGTAGCATCTTACAACTAAATCACGTTCATAGGTGACACAATATGGCAACGAAATCTCAGACGCATCAGAGTTAATTTTGTGATTTTCATGACAACTTTCTTGCTGAAAATTTCTACAAGGTCCTGCACAACACAAAAATTCATTTAGTGACGACATTTTTCGTTGTGCTGGTGACACAATTTCACACTTCATATGGCATTTTATTGTCATCTCAGAATACGTTTATGATTTGACAATTAAATGTTCAGATGGTTCAAATGGCTCTGAGCACTATGGGACTTAACTTCAGAGGTCTACAGTCCCCTAGAACTTAGAACTACTTAAACCTAACTATACTAAGGACATCACACACATCCATGCCCGAGGCAGGATTCGAACCTGCGACCATAGCGGTCGCGCGGCAATTAAATGTGCATCACGTGCATCTGTAAACTTTTATAGTGTTCATACCTTCTTTAAGTTCAAATGTGATATTGTTTCAGGCTGTTTACACAGTTGAAATAAGATTTTTAAAAAATCTTGAAAATTTCGTATTAGATTAGTTGTTGTATTTTCATAATAATTGATAGTAATTTTCTTTTCGAAAGGACAGCATCATATTTTACACTAAAATCGGGGTATATGACATTATTTTTTAGAATTTTACTAAAATTTGGAATTATCAGTAACTTGCAAAGCTATAAGATGCTGGTATGACCTTGATTTTCCTATTGTGTGACGACCATGATAGTAGAACTAAGTCATTGGTGCTACCGCTGGCCTCTGTGTGGATGTCATGAAATTAGAAGAAATGTCGCAGCTGTCTCCCCTGGGGTCCACAGCGCGACTGCGTATACTCTGGCTCATCCTGCACTGACCCGTGTGTCGGTGCAGCCAGTATGGGCGCCTTCCTCAGAGCCCTGTATACTGATGAATAAACATGTAACATCGTTACACTCTTGATTTATGAAAAGACATGCAGCTGGTTCCTATCCACTGCCCTGCTCCAGTCACACACACGTTGGAGAGTTGAACGCCATCCTGGCCTCCAGAAAAACGGCTCTTCCACCCACCGCATAGGTTAAGTAACCTAGACCTGCACATGTTGTGCCAAAACTGTCAGAATGAAGAAACAATTCCCACTTCTGTGAATGTTTTGTTGACAAAATTGCTATTGCCTCTGCATTTGGCGCAGATCAGGACGACGTCCTCAGCCATACCGTACATCGTTATTACCACGATGGGATGAATGCACAAACGTTTTTTTATTTTCTTGTCTGTGATTTTTTCACCTATAAGCGTAATGGCGAGTCAATTTGTCTCCTGCCAGTCTTTTGGTTCTGTTCTTATGGTCAGTCCTTGGCAGGTAAAGTCACACGACGTTCTGAGGGTGAGTAAAATCATAAGTTAGTTTGTGCCCGTTTAGTATGCGCAATGTGTCTTATTGTGAGCAAAGGGTGTGGGTCATTGTTTTGAAATGTGTGAAATATTCAAATGGTTCAAATGGCTCTGAGCACTATGGGACTTAACATCTTAGGTCATCAGTCCCCTAGAACTTAGAATTACTTAAACCTAACTAGCCTAAGGACATCACACACATCCATGCCCGAGGCAGGATTCGAACCTGCGACCGTAGCAGTCCCGCGGTTCCGGACTGCTGCGCCTAGAGACGCACGACCACCACGGCCGGCAAGTGTGAAATATTAACCAAGAGCAGCCCTTTGGGTGGAAACGTTGAACTACAGTAGTAAGTGCTGTGATAGTGTTACATTTAAGTGTCCTTCTCATCATTCTTCCCGTTCTGATGTCTTTTGTTTCTTTGTGTGTTGGGTACAGGTTTCCCAGTGTCTGAGTTACAAAAACTCGTGCTCTTACCCTTGAGGAAACCTTGCGAGCTTTGTCAGCTAAGTTAACTCATTTGAGAGCATGTAAGCAAACATGCGTAAGGGGTTGAAGACGATAAGAGGGACAGAGCTGCGTCCGGTTTTTCTGCAACCACCTAGTTTTAACTACCACTGGTCCAGTTAGTTCATGTCTAGGATCTTGTAGATAGGAAACGTAGACAAAGTGAATCAATGATGATTGGACGCATGGGGCACACTGTTGGTACGTGGGTAAATTGATTCAGGCATAAGGAATTATTTAACAGTAGTAGATACTCGTGAGAATGAAGCTCTCATTGTGAGTTTAAGTGCTGCCCATAGGAGTGATATTTGGGAAAGTAAGGACAATAAAGAGGGATTATATGCTCTATATCTCGTGTGAATTCAGAGTCAAAATCAGATGTAGTGCCAGGCGAAGTAAATGTGTGCTGTACTGAGATAAAATGTGTATGTGTAAAGAGACATGGATGATATTTAAAGGGTGTTATGTATATGGATCCTGTGTCAGGTATATTCGTGGATGGACATTTGCTGCAGAGTACATGTGTCAATGGTTTTTGTGTCCTGCAGAGCGTACCGGCAGACTGTTATTTTGTGGTAGAGACTGCTAATGATAATCTGGAAGCTATTGATGACGTTCATTATGTAGTATAGGTTGTGGATAATGAGGTGATATAGATATATTTGTTTCTAACGGCGGATGATTCGTTGCCATTGGTGATGGCAGCAATCTCCCAGAATTGGGGACAGGGTGAGGAAAGAAAGAAAGAGAGTGCTTTTAATACAAGTGACAGGGCTGACAAGGGTAAATCCCTCCAGGCCTGTGTATCCGAACGTTGGGAGGCTCATAAAATTGATGATAACTGTCTTATACAGTTTATTGCGGATAAGAGGAAGCGTCGGAGAAAGCGTCACGCTAAAATTGCTCACTGGCAATGTTTGGGGAAACCCTGTTCCAACAGGGGAAAACCGGCAACAATGATGTACTGTTACAAAATTCGTGTATCATGAACAGCAAACCAATTAAATTGTGGGCAAGGTCATTAAGACTCAATGCGCTTGATGCGTTACCGCAAGGAACAGGTAAACGTAGAGCTTTAGAAAGGATTCATCCCGTAACTAACATTCAACTAAGGGGAGTAAGAGAGACTACCTTAGTGGGTACTGATAGTACACTGTATTTGCTGTGTGTCAGAATGATTTTAGGGATGAATTTCGTGGGAAAACTTGAAGCAAACTTTTGTTGCCAAGGCAAGGTACCGAGGGATGTACCAAAGTAGCGAGTGAAAAAGACACCGGAAAGCCAATGTGTAAGGGAATTTGCCGGCCGCTGTGGCCAAGCGGTTCTAGACGCTTCAGTCCGGACCCACGCTGCTGCTACGGTCGCAGGTTCCAATCCTGCCTCGGGCATGGATGTCCTTAGGTTAGTTAGGTTTAAGCAGTTCTAAGTCTAGGGGACTGATGAACTCAGATGTTAAGTCCCATAGTGCTTAGAGCCATTTGAACCATTTTTGTAAGGGAATTTGTTGTTAAGAAAGAGTTTAAGGATAATAAGTTTGTTCTTTGTTGTTTTTAATCTTTGTTATTGTTACCTAATGGTTCAGTGTAGTAACAGCTACGTGAGAAAAGTGAAGAGAGTTCGGCGAGCTAATAAGAACTCAAGAAGGACGCTTTACGGGAGCAGATCTTCCAGCATGCACAGGACTACTCTATTGATCAACACCAAAGACTCGCGGTGATGGATATTTTAGTTTCGGATAGCAATGTAATCTCGACTCTTTCACGAGCAACCTGTCCTACTTACAAGCGAAAAACCAGCTCCCCACTTGATTTTCAGTTACCAGTTTACTGGTTCAACTATGTGAAGCGGGAATTAATCACGGACTCTGTGAAACAACATTGTGATTTAAGCTGAACAGGCATAAGGAAAATTTAAGTATAATGCACCCTGACATAATACCTACCGGGTAGCAACCCCCCAAAGAGCTAATAACGACATGTGACAAATAACATGCGCCTCCCTGATAAAGATATAAGTCCGACTATCTGAACAATCTGGCAACACTGTATGCTTCGTGAATTTCTGGAGGAAGTCTTGTCTTCTGTTTGAGGTGCTCTGCTACTTCTACGCCCGTTGTCTAGCGGTAAACAGCGGGTCGTTTCAATGCAATGTCTCGCACTCGAAACCGCTCGTTAATTAAAATTGTATGACACCTTGGGGGTATGTGCTGATTTCCTGAGTGTTAAGGAAGCACAGCTACAATTATTTCACTTTCTGACAGACTGATAATAGCACTTCCCTCCCATAACATTCGGAGGTTCGAATCCTCCCTCGGGCATGTGTGTGTTGCGCTTAGCGTAAGTTAGTTCAAGTTAGATTACGTTGTGTGTAAGCCTAGGGACCGATGACCTCAACATGTTGGTCCCATAGGAACTTACCACAAAAATGCTTTTGTGCCACATCCGCCGGAGCTCTCCGGTACCTATTTGCTGGCACCCGACAGCGGCTGCTGCTGCTACACTGCGCTCCTTTGCCCTGTATCGAAAGCGTCACCTACCGATCATCGCTTTGAAGAGTATAAGATACTTTACTGTAGCTGAGTGATGCTGTACAAAAGTGCCAATGACATACATTTCATGCTTGAGAGCAACGGAGGCGGTCAACCTGTTGTTATATGATAAGTACTGAATTACACTAATATGCAGGACATGAGTACTGTTCAAAATTAATTTTGCAGTTTGTGATCCATCCAGGATACGTCACTACGTTATTTACTGTTACTGTTGATGGTATATATGTTGTTTATTTTCCTTTTCGAAGCGATTCTTTGCGCAAAGTTCGTCAGGAATACGTATGTTTTCGTCAGTCATCAGTGAGTAACAACAGTGTAATGAGTTTTATTGTCGTTGTTCGGTTTCTTAGGGTAAATGTATGCGATAAATCGTTGTGAATAGCTAGCAGTGAATGCTCTGTAGCAACTCAGACACAATGTTTATTATTAGATCCACGAACGAATTTAAGAAGATATTAATACTGTTCGACAGTGTTATTTAAGGTATTGATTTACACTGAAATCAACAAAGTTGCCCACATTTGAAGCTACCGAGAGTAGAACGAAGTTGCTAATACTGGTGTCAGCAAACGCCTACTCGGGTGCCTAATCGCTCTAACACAGATTTACCACAGAGGAATTGGAGTCACCTCATAATTAATCCCCTGTCATATGGGTCCTACGTGATGAACAAGACTCAAACTTATGTCAGCGACGGTCGAGGTGAAGCTCTTTCGAGACGTTTGATTAGTGAAGAAGCTTGGTATTCACAAAGCAGACATCTGTGACCGTTAACACAGACTACTGAGTCGAGCTTCTGAGAAGACTTAATGTATAGAGGTTTACTTCGCATTTAATTAGAGAACTTCTAACGATTTCCAGCTCCAGTCAATAAAACGGAAAACAGGAACATGTACTTTTGTACTGATTTGTACCGCGATTGGTACTGAGAACTCATTCTGCCCTTGCACCACAAGACATGTGAGGAACCACTGAGATAATGGGGCTCTGGTGGAAGACGGTCTCGCTCATCGCAACATTAGTGGCTTTGCTTCATAATGCAACGATCAAGACGAGAACAGTTAATACTTATGTAAAATATAGCTTTCCTGGAAACCAAAAATTAAATTTTTTGTCTCATACTCTCGCCTTACATGTGGATTATGTAGCGAATGTCAAGTGCATTTAGTTGGTTGGTTGGTTGGTTTGATTTTCAAAGGGACTATACTGCGTGGCCATCGGTCCCTGTGAATTTAGTGGAACAATTCAGGAGCGCCTGCGGAATTAAATGCACTGTCACTGGTTTGCCACCGAATGTTTGCAACCGTCTTGCCGCGTCTTAGCTAAGCTTGGGGCAGAGGTAAAGCGAAATGCTTGTCAGCTCGTTTTGAACAGTCTCTCATAGCGGAGGGGCGAGCGCGTTTGATTTGATGCAGAGTTATCTCCTTATACTTCCGAACTACACCTTCCAGGCTACCTCTATTTATGGCATTCAGTTTGCTGTAAGATGGAATTCCTCAGGCAGAGAGCTAAGAGAATCAGTGTCATATTCGTTCCATAGTGCCATGCTCATCTCACGATCTGAAACAAGCGGAGTTGTTAGTTCAGATGTCGTTGGACAACGATGTGTATCGCTTCAGCTTTTTCCTGTTCTTAGATAGAACGGAATTCAGTAACCAAATGCCAAGAAAACCTTCGAACTGCGCCAACTGAATGATCAGCCAATTTTTATTTATTTTACCGATGCACATGACAAATGAATCTGGAAGAATGGAATACTGGATGTCTCGGCACGCAGAATACGCACATTTACCTTGGCTTCTAGTTTCCAGGGTTTAGGGAAAGCCCAACAGCAAAATACATAACAGGAAGCCACTGACTGAAGTAGAACTCAGAAGCAATTTCTGTTATTTAACACAGTGACTACAGGTAAATTCTTGTCACAATGTATTACTCAATAATCGAATAGATAGTACGGACTTCGAAACTGTTACAGATAGCTACGAGTTTATAAGCACGGCCATGACTTACCGTGGGCTCAGCAACTGGTTTTAGTGTTACATTTGTAAACAGAAGACTATGTTTGATAAATTTGTTCTTCAGCTGTCCAAATGAGTTATGCCAAAGGATAAATTAGGGTTTCTTCTTGCTTATATTTACACAGCTACGTGAACTAACATGAAAATTCCGGGTAATCAAGTGCATGTTTCATTGGCGACATTCGATTTCGAATACAGTTTGCATGCCTTCCAGGAACCTCGACCCAAAACTTCATGGGAGTAGGCATAGAGGTCTGTTTCCGAGTACGAACAACAACACACATAAAAGTCACTGGAAATATTTGGTGGAACAATAAGTAACAATAATTTGGATTCTTTCCGTCATTTAGGGACCAAATTAGAAGGGAATCTTACGAAATTAACGAACAAGTTTGTTAGTATGCATTTTACGATCTCAAGGTTAGAAACTTATGATGGTGCAGAACTGCACAATGCCCCTACTTACAATTTAGTTTCTACGTTGATGAATATAATTTTCAGATTCTTCCCTTGTATTATATTGTATGTATTGTATGTTAACCGGGGACCTAGAAACGACGGAGAGGCTCCGTCCTCGCCACAGCCGCTGTTGTCTACAACCCCACGACGACTACCGCAGTCTACTTCACCCCTCCGCCGCCCCACGCCGAACCCCGGGTTATTGTGCGGTTCGACCCCCGGTAGACCCCCCAGGGAACGTCTCACGCCAGACGAGTGTAACACCTATGTTTGCGTGGTAGAGTAATGGTGGAGTACGCGTACGTGGAGAATTAGTTTGCGCAGCAATCACCGACGTAGTATGACTGAGGCGGAATAAGGGGAACCATCCCGCATTCGCCGAGACAGATGGAAAACTGCCTAAAAACCATCCACAGACTGGCCGGTTCACCGGACCTCGACACAAATCCGCCGGGCGGATTCGTGCCGGGGACCAGGCGCTCCTTCCCGCCCAGAAAGCCGTCACTTAGAGCGAACGGCCAACCAGGTGGGCTAGATTCTTCTCTTACTTTGTGGCATCGAATAATTAGTTAACTTGTTTTCCTCTTCTTTCCATCCCCAGTAGCATACTTCTGTATTCCCGCGCTTGCTAGGAAATTCTCTTTGTATACGGAACAAGGCTGAACGTTATTTCAGTCGATTTTGAAATACAAAGTGCTT
This sequence comes from Schistocerca serialis cubense, assembly GCF_023864345.2. NCBI lineage: Eukaryota > Metazoa > Arthropoda > Insecta > Orthoptera > Acrididae > Schistocerca > Schistocerca serialis. The sequence continues at coordinate 154,065,078 of NC_064640.1, forward strand.
GACATCTTACTGTTTCGTGACGTGTTTGGGAAGGTTGATTTCCAATATTTTTATTGTTCTGAAATAAGTTTTATTTGCTAACTATCAAAGTAAGCGTTCTATTCGTTTTTATTTAGGGGGCAGTTGTAAACGTGATGGAAAATTATATTCCTCAGTATTGCTACCATCCATTGTACCATATTGCCTTCCATTATCTTCAACGTCCATATCCATTTATGAATGACTGTCCGCAGCTCGTGGTCGTGCGGTAGCGTTCTCGCTTCCCGGGCCCGAGTTCCAGGGTTCGATTCCCGGCGGGGTCAGGAATTTTCTCTGCCTCGTGATGACTGGGTGTTGTGTGCTGTCATAGGTTAGTTAGGTTTAAGTAGTTCTAAGTTCTAGGGGACTGATGTCCATAGATGTTAAGTCCCACAGTGCTCAGAGCCATTTGAACCATTTTTTATGCATGACTCCAGCTCTCCTTACCACTAGCGTAGCCAAGGCTTCGCAACGTGGTAGGCAGTGATTTGGCAATAGTGTTGTCATACCAGTGGCATTTCCTAGCCAGCTCAATTAAATATTCTGAATAATTCTTACTTAAGGTCTCACTTTGGGTTTTTAAAATAAGCAGTTTTTTTTCCGAAAAGGTTGTTTCATGCATGAACAACCTCTCCTCTTACCTTTCAAGTTGCGAGCTACCTACCTCAGCTACGTTTATGGTGACAACAGATTACTTACTGCAGAAACGCCTTGTCCACATAGTTGTAAAGTGCTCACTTGCTAAAACGGTAGCTACTTTCGAAGTCACTTCCAATTTTTCTCCAAAAGCTCTATCTTATAACTTAGTTTTGCTATTGATTTAATTGAACTGCTAACTGCAATAAGTAAGCGACGAATCTGAATTTTCGTGTTTTATGACTCCTGGCAACATCGTAGGAACGGCTATAGTCATATGATTCGTGGATACGTCACTAACAAAACATGGGTAAGTCACTGAACAGATTCGAAGCAACACTCAGAGACAACAATCCGTACGCTGTTCACCAACTCGATGTCAGACATGACGGGACAGATCGGGGAAGCAATTGAACTTGCTTGTTAGTATACAGTACCTACGTTAGACATGAAGGCGTAAAAACCGAAAGTGCACAACTTTATATTTGCCTATTTCTTCTATTTGGTTTCTGCTATAAGAGTTATAGATTCAGTTTTTCCCTGTGAATCCACTACTCTGTGACACTTATGTATTATCCTATCATCCATAATTTCTTCACATTTTGGTGGTATTCTTGAGGTTGTAAATGCTGTGACGCAAGACCGAACGTAGATGAAATCCGTTTCAATTCAACACTGTGTAGTATCTTACTGTTTATCGTTATTTTATACGAGGTAGCTTTGCAAGCATTTTCAGTTTCGTTCAAATAAGCTTTCGCTGAAAACCGAACAGGGTAAGTGTGCATCAGATTTTTAATTTTCGATGGTGTAATCTACAGTCGGTAAAAAAATGTTAAGAAATCCTTGGCATCACACCAGCTGAATCACCAGCCTCTTTTTATTTATTTTTACTTTTAATCGTCAAACTTATTCTGTAATGGATGTGCTTGACCGTGGTTGTAATTGTGTTTATTATTAATGTTATTTCTTCACTCGCAAGAGCTTTCTTACTCCAGTTTGGCGCTAATGCATATGACCAGTGAATTTGGAGGAATGGAATGTAGAATGTTTCGCCACGCAGAATACGCAGGGCAGTAGGAAAAGCCCAATAACAAAAGACGACAAAGGGAGACAGGTGGCCTCGGGCAGAATTCTGTAACAATTTCTGTTGACTTAATACTGTGAGGACAGATAAATTCATGTGCAGTATATCATTAAATCACCGAATATGTAGTATGGAGGATCCTGCCACTGCTACAGATAGCTAGGAATTGGTAATAACCATCATCGTTTACCATTGGCTCATTGTAGAGTTACTCCTGTAAATGGAAGACTATAATAGTTTTCTTCTGCTGCTGTTCGAATGACTTGTGACAATGGATGAATTAAGGCATTTTCTTGCTATTATTTACACAGCTACGTAAACCAGCATGTAAATTTCTTGTAATCAAGTGCGTGTTTCACTTGGAACATTCGATTTCGAATACAATTCGCAAGCCTTCCAGAAACCCCGATACAATACCTTATGGGAGCAAGCATAGTTGTGTGTTTTACGAATTTCAAACAACAACATCCATCATTTAAAGCTCAAAGTGCAATGAACAAGGTAAACGGCCAAGGTGAGAAACATATGAAGGCGAAGAGTAGTACATCGCCCACATTTAAAGTTTAGTTCCCATGTTGATGAACATAATTTTCAGCTTCTTCCCTTCTGATTTATCAGATAAGTTGATTACTATCTGACATCAAATATTTAGTTAACTGCGTTTCTTCTTGCTTCCATACCCACCAACATACTTCCTCATTCTCGTGGTAGTTGCGAAATTCTATTTTAATATGGCATAAGACTGAATGTTAACGCAGTCGATTTAGAGGTACAAAGTGGTTGATATCTTACTGTCTCATGACGTGTTGATGGAAAGGTTGCCTTCCAACTACTTTTTATTCCACTGAAATTAGTTTTCATTGCAAACTGTGAAAGTAAGTCTTTTTATTAGTTTCTGTTTTGGGGAAATTGTAATTGTGATGGAAATTTATATACCTCGATAATTCACACGCGCGGAAACTTCCACGTGCTGAAATTATATAACATAGGCATCAACTGCCACATTTCACGCCGGAAGAGTTCAAAAATCAGAGATTCTAAATTGAATCTAATTGAATGCCTCAAATGTAGATGCCTGAAAGACGACATTACAAAGTCGAAGGAGATAACGCTGCATAAAAACCAAACGCGCTCGTACCTCTCCTCCGAGAGCTTGGTAAGACGAGCACGACGAGCTCTTCGCTACATAACCGCCCAAAGCAGAGCTAAGAATTGGCAACATGGTTGCTAATATTTGGCGACCTTGTGACAGTGCATTTATCTTTTGCTTGAAGTCCTGAATCGCTCCGCTAAATTCACTTGGTATTTCGTTTTCACTTTGGTGTCTTATGCTACGTAGACCACTTGTAAGATGTGATACAGAGACACAAAATTTAATTTTTGCACTCCAGGAATGCCGTACCACACGCAAGTGACAGCTGTTCTTGTATTGAACGCTAGTGACTACTTTGAAGGTCAGTAACAGGTGCAAACATGTAACTCTTTTGTATCGGTTGTGAATAAATAGTGGCCACTATTTAAGTTCCAACCCTCGTATTTGTGATTCTGCCGCATTTCACCTAAAACGCTTTGCAATACAAAAACAAGCATACATTAATGAGAATTTCTTCTGAAGCGAAAGGCAACGATGTAGTTCTTAGCATGATAAAGGATGTGAATATAAAATTGTTAAGGCTTTCGTGGCCACTTGTTGACAAACTGCCTATTGGCTTCTGTCTCGGGTTCTTCGGCCGACGTTCGTCTGATGATTTTACTGACGTTTCGCCAACACGAGTGGCTGGCATTGTCAAAGCTTCACCCTCCATTGCTGTTGGTGAACGGGAGTCGAGCTCGCGGCCGCAGACTATATGTACTTGGCGCACCAACGTCCGAAAGCTTCTTCGCGGTCATTTCCAGTGCGGTTCTCCTCTTGCTACCCGCGACGGTCGTTCGCTGCAGCACGGGAAGCCAGGATCCGTTACCTTAAGGCTTTCTCCTGTCTTGATGAAGCTATTCCCGTGTTTTTGTATTTCTATCGCCTCTCTGAACAAGCGGGTGTGATAGTGCTCCTCTACCGCCAGAACTTCCATGTCGGCGAATTTCAATGTCGCTTATGTTCTTTGATCCTGTTGTTGATTGCTCGCCCAATCATTCCCACATAAACTTTTCCGAATGTGCATGGTATGCGGTATACTCTCGACGTTGCAAGTGGGTGCCTTTTCTCCTTTGCGGATCTAAGACATACTTTCATCTTCTTTGTTGGTTTTAAAAACGTCTTTACCCCGTGTTTACGCAACATCCGTCCGATTCTGTCCATCACTCTGGGAATGCATGGCAGAAAGCCCGTACCCGAGTTCTGGTCGCTGCACTAGAAACTGAAGAGACACCAGGTGGGATGTCTGATGTAGTGCTGGAGGAATTGAGACCATGAATTCTGCAGGGCTGTCCATAAATCCGGAAGAGTACGATACGGTGGAGATCTTTTCTGAACAACACGTTGCAATGCATCCCTGATGCTCTCAATGATGTTCGTTTATGGAGAGTTTGGTGGCCAGCAGAAGTGTTTAAACCCAGAAGAGTGTTCCTGGAAACATTCTGTAGCAATTCTGAACGTGTGGGGTGTCGCATTGTCCTGCTACAATTGCCCAAGTTTGTCGGAATACGTAATGGACATGAATGGATGCAGGTGATCAGACAGGATGCTTATGTACGTGCTCTTGTCAGACTTCAAAAAATGGTTCTGAGCACTATGGGACTTAACATCTTAGGTCTTCAGTCCCCTACAACTTAGAACTACTTTAACCTAACTAACCTAAGGACATCACACACATCCATGCCCGAGGCAGGATTCGAACCTGCGACCGTAGCAGTCGCACGGTTCCGGACTGAGCGCCTAGAACCGCGAGACCACCGCGGCCGGCTCTTGTCAGAGTTATATCTAGCTAGACCTATCAGGGATGCCATATCACTCCAACTGCATACTCCTCACGTAATTACAGAGGCTCCACAAGCTTGAACAGTGTCCTGCTGACGTGCAGGGTCTATGGATTCATAAGGTTGTCTTCATACCCGTACACTTCCATACGCTCGATACAATTTGAAACGAGACTCGTCCGACTAGGTAATATGTTTCCAGTCATCAACAGTCCTACGTCGGTGTTGACAGGCCTAGGCGAGGCTTAAGGCTTTGTGTCGTGCAGTCATCAAGAGTACACCAGTGGGTCTTTGGCTGCGAAAGCCGATATCTATGACGTTTCGTTGAATGGTTGGCACGCTGACACTTGTTGATGGCCCAGGACTGAAATTTGCAGCAGTTTGCGGAAGGGTTGCACTTCTGTCACATTGAACGATTCTCTTCAATTGTCTTTGGTCCCGTTCTCGCAGGATCTTTTTCCGGCCACAGCGATGTCGGAGATTTGATGTTTTAAGGGATTTCTGATATTCACGGTACACTCTCGAAATTGTCGTAAGGGGAAATTCCCCACTTCATCGCTACCTCGGAGATGCTGTGTCCCATCGCTCGAGCGCCAACTATTACGCAACGTTCAAACTCAATTGATAACCTGTCATTGTAGCAGCAGTAACCAATCTAACAACTGCGCCAGACACTTGTTGTCTTATATAGGCGTTGCCGACCGCAGCGCCGTATTCTACCTGTTTACATTTCTCTGTATTTGAATGCCAAAGCCTATACCAGTTTCTTTGGCGCTTCAGTGTATTATGTACTAACTCTCTTCTACAAGTCTTAGAGGTCCGTAAGGGGAATTTCAGAACGTTTAATATCATTAATAAAATTTCATAAGAAAATAAAAAATTAATATCACCCTGCCAGTAAAGCTACAAGCAATTTTAAATTTACTGTTTGGCTAACGCACCTCTATTTCATGTTAATCAATTCTGTAATATCTGTAATGGTCTTCTTGCCAGCTGTAGTCTTCTTTATTGTCTGAATCCACACGTTCTGAACGCCAAAATAGGTTATAACTGTTTTCAAAATGTCGACACACTTGCGTGTCAAATATAAATTTATAGTTAACCATAGGCTTGCTTATTTCTGGTTTGTAACAGCTGATAGTCTTCGTCTCCCACAGTGGCGCCTTTAAAAGTCCTCTGTGAGCACACGATACCTGTGTGAGCAATTTATCTGAGTCTCTCCCCTCATTTTATGCTACACCCAACAGCAGCAGGATATTTCGTCAGTGTTCGTCAATCAAAGCAGACAGATATTCTGCCAAGTCTCAGGTCGTTTTCTCATAATCAGACATTAATTTTGTCTATGTCACAAATTTTGACTATGTCTGGTATAGTGTACACAATCACATCGGGAGTATCTTTGTTCGTCAAGCGTGGCACTTACCTCTGTTATGCTATTCCTGGTCCCCTTTTGAGCCACGGGCGTGATCGCCGTATGTGTTGCTGCACCGACGCTGGACGGGCTGTTGTTAGCTCTTCTGATTACCATTTTGCCCAGCGAAGGTTCAAAATGTTCAAATGTGTGTGAATGCCTAGGGGACGCAACTGCTGAGGTCATCGGTCCTTTGACTTACACACTACTTAAACTAATAGAAACTAACTTATGCTAAGAACAACACGCACACCCATGCCTCAGGGAGGACTCGAACCTCCTGCGGGAGGGGCCGCGCAATCCGTGACATGGCGCCTCAAACCACTGGGCCACTCCGAGCGTCTATCCAGCGTAAGTATTGGTGGAGCACAGAAAATATGTTACTATTGTTGAAAGCACTGCGCTTGTTTGCACTTTATCCATTGAGTTCATAAGAGATTATGACCCTATCTTTAATGCCCTGAACCATTTCCCATTAATGTAGTATCGGCCCTGCATGTGATTAATGCAGTCGGACTAACTTCACTTTTAAATTTCGTAGCGACAAGTGCTTTCTTATTGTGCAACAGAATAATTAAATAACGGCTTAACTGGAGCTTAATCGAAATAAAAATGCAGCCATAATCGTTACAACAGATATTATACAGCTACTTATTGTTGTGTGTGCCGGCCGGTGTGCCCGTGCAGTTCTAGGCGCTTCAGTCTGGAACCGCGTGACCGCTACGGTCGCAGGTTCGAATCCTGCCTCGGGCATGGCTGTGTGTGATGTCCTAAGGTTAGTTAAGTTTAAGTAGTTCTAAGTTCTAGGGGACTGATTGTAACAACAACAACGCTGTACTATCGTACAAATAAGTGATTTTTTTTTCTTCTGATTTTTCGATAAACTTGTGTAATTAATGTTCTGCTTTCATTTCTTTTTTCTTTCATGCCATTGTGTTAAGAAAACTGTAAACAATTTTCAATGTGAATATTAATGTTTATGTCAAATGTCAAGCAATATTGTAATATAATTGAAATGTAGCAAATGTTGAAACTGTTGTAAGATGTTTAAAATTGGTCCTTACGTAGGCAATCATTGTTATTACAGAGTGAGTGTAAGTCTGATTTGCCACCATTCAGGTACACGCGGTCGATATCTGTAAGAAAATCCTTTCTCATAAGGTGAAGCCCGCTCACTTACCATAGTACAGGCTTTAATGAGTGTTGTGTGCCCCACGCGCACGTTACATGATGACCACCGATGTTAAGTCCCATAGTGCTCAGAGCCATTTGAAGCATTTTTTTCATTGTGTGTGTGTGTGTGTGTGTGTGTGTGTGTGTGTGTGTGTGTGTGTGTGTGTGTTACACCTTATAGGTGTAATTCGTGAGATAAAAACTGGCTTACCTACAATTTATTACATTCATCGCTATGTTATGCTAAAAAATAGCAACAATGTACTCTGCTGGCAGCAAAAGCCTCGTACAAACATCTTAATGTTATGTATTAGAATGCTACACCTGTTTGAAAGTGCAGCTACTTTGCTGTATCCTGTATGGAAACTACATGCCAATGGTAAGTGGAAGTTGGAAAGGAAGTCAGTGGTCCCCTGTTTCTTTAAAAACCGTATCATTACTGTTTTATACACCGAGGTGACAGAACTTATGATAACGAAGTGCAGACATGCATTTGGCTGCAGAGTCACGTACACAATATATAAAAGGGCAGTGCATCGACGGAGATATCTTCTGTACTCAGGTGAAACACGTGAAAAGATGTCCGACGTGACTATGACCCGTAAGAAGGGAATTAACGGAATTTGAACGTGCAAAATAGCAGCTAGACGCATGGGAGATTTCATTTCGGGAATCTTCAGCGGATTCAGTATTCCGAGATCGTCAGTGTCAAGAGTGTACCGAGAATACAAAATTTCAGCCATTATCTCTCACCACGGACAACGCAGTGGCCGACAGCCTTCACGTGACGACAGAGAGCAGCGGCGCTTGCGTAGAGTTGTCAACGGTAACAGGCAAGCAACACTGCGTGAAACAACCGCAGGCATCAATGTGGAACGTACGATGAACTTGTCCATTATAACAATCTGGCCAAATTTGGCTTTACGGGCTACGGCAGCAGACGACGGACGCGAGTACCTTTGCTAACAGCACATCGCCTGCAGCTCCTCTCCTGCGCTCGTGACGATATTGGTTGGACCCTAGACGATTGGAAAACCGTGGCCTGGTCAGAAGTGTTCAGATTTCAGCTGGTAAGAGCTGATGGTAGGGGTCGAGTGTGATGCAGACCCCACGAAGCCATCGACCCAAGGTGTCAACAAACCACTGCGCAAGTTGGTGGTGGCTCCATAATGGCGTGGGTTGTGTTTACGTGGAATGGAGTGGATCCTATGATTCAAGTGAACTGATCATTGACTGGAAATCGTTATGCTCGGCTGCTTGGAGATCATATGCAGCCATTCACTCACTTCATGTTCCCAATCAACGATGTCATGTCACCGGTCGAGGTGGTCCTGATTGTTTTGCAGAACATTGTGCACAATTCAGGGAATGATTTGTTCACACAGATCGCCCGACATGAATCCCATCAATCATTTGTGGGGCATAATCGAGAGGTTATTTCGTACACAAAATCCTGCAGCGGCAAAACTATCGCAGTAATGGACTGCTGTAGATGTAGGGTGGTTCCGTATTTCTGCAGGGGCCTTCCCAAAACTTGTTGAGTCAATGCTATGTCGAGTTGCTGCACTACGCCACGAAAGAATATCTGACACGATGTTAGGTGGTGCCTCATGACTTCTGTCACCTCATCGCAAGCAGAGGAAGCGGTGATAAGGTGGCTTTGATGTATAAGTAATAATATGGGGAATGCTTCACGCCGATTCTTGTAACTACCTATATTTACATGTACTACATAGTCTAGAACTCGATTCTATTACAAAAACTCTACAAAGTTTGAGTTTTTGATACGGGGCGCTTCCACAGTCAGTGATCCCTTTGTGGGATCAAAATCACCAAAGATGTAGGAAACAGATGGATCTTTGTAGCATGTATCGCTTTACTTTTTAATGGTGCAATATAGCTCTCAAGCTACAATTTAAGTGTCAGTTTAATACTTACACATATCGTTTACATACAGTTCTGACACTGTCATGTTATGTGTCTGAATGGTTGTGAATGACCCCCGCCGAAACTGACCGTCACATCTCTTGCGGGGAATGCTACTGACCCCATCTGGTGAGTCAACGGCAAGGGACTATATGGCCCAGTGGATACAAAGGAACCCAATGTACATGAAGGTGACGGGTGCAAAACTCTTGGAAATGTTACTACAGCAGTAGTAGACGTGTAGACTGATCACCCGACATCTCATCAATGAAATTCCCCGAGAAAACCAGCATTATCCAAAAGCGTTTGCTACTCAAACCGGTTTAGTAGGAGTATACCGATTTGGAAGCAGAACGATAACTGTGTTAGGAATTGTTACTTAAAGATGGGCTGTTGTCTGTATCACGGAAGTTACTCCCTGATGTCCTAACATCTTAACAGCTGTCCTGTCGTCCTGCCTTCTTCTTGTCAGTGTTTTCCTCATATTCCTGTCCTCGCCGACTCTGCGAAAACCCTCCTCATACCTTAACCTACTGGTCCACCTAATTTTCAACATTCTTCTGCGACAACACGTCACAAACGCTTCGATTCACTTCTGTTGCGGTTTTTCCACAGTCCATGTTTCACTACCAATACAATGCTGTGTTCGAAAATTACATTCTCAGAAATTTTGTCCGGTAATTAATGTCCATGTTTCATACCAGTAGACTTCCTTTCGCAGTAATGCCCTTTTGGCCAGTGCTAGTCTGCTTTTTATGTCATCCTCGCTCCCATCATGATGGATGATTTTTCTGCCCAATTAGCAGAATTCGTTAACTTCATCTGTGTCGTGGTCGCATATGATGATGTTAAGTTTTCTGCTTCTTCTCAATACTTCAGTCTTTCTTCGGTTTAATCTCAGTGCATATTCTGTACTCAACCGACTGTTCATTCCATTCAACAAATCCTGTAATCCTTCTTCACTTTGCCGGCCGCGGTGGCCGAGCGGTTCTAGGCGCTTCAGTCCGGAACCGCGTGACTGCTACGGTCGCAGGTTCGAATCCTGCCAGGGGCATGGATGTTTGTGATGTCCTTAGGTTAGTTAGGTTTAAGTAGTTCTAAGTTCTAGGGGACTGATGACCTCAGATGTTAAGTCCCATAGTGCTCAGAGCCATTTGAACCTTCTTCACTTACCTGGAGGATACTAATGTCACAACAATTCTTATCAGTGATATACTTTCCACTTGGAGGCCATTTTGGTGCATCTCCCTGTTAATATTGTTTCCAGCTGGTACTGCAGGCTTTGTCTGTGGCTAAAGAACCCCTAACAAGAGTTACACTTAAAAACAACCTGTTGTGTTGCCGCCACCAGCATGGCCAATTCCTCAGTTGTAGAATGTTATCTCCTGATATCTCTACTCCAAGATCTGTTCCGTGCAATTCTTGAAAGAATTATTACAGTATCCACTTGGGTAAGTACGACATTTCTCTTGGTGTAGAAGAGGATCCGGGATTACATGTATCCATAAGTTGATTTGTCATATTACGTAAATTCAGTAGATCAGGGAGGGAAAATTAATTTTTTCTCGTTCTCTGAAGGGCTGTGACTTAGTGTCACCAAGTCCATGTCATCAGCAGTGGCTGGAGGGTGAATTTTACTCTGGAAGTCGCTACTGGAAATTCCGGTAGTGGTTGGTAGTAGCGACGTCCAGAGTAAAATTAAACCTGCAACCACGAAAGAATATAGGTCCATTTAATACAACTGCTTGGGCTGTTCCATTTACTCCAAGTTTATTCTCGAGGCTAGTAATATGTTTGTAGACAGGCGTGCGGTGGCGGCGTTGACGATACAAACGTCGACGAGGCATAGTGCTTCAATGCAGTTACAGATAGAGATTGGAGCAGAATGGTTCCGCTGTCGTGCACTGGCCGCTTATATAGCAGACGAGTGACCTTGCTTACGTAATCTATATCTCCCGTTGGAGAGGAGAAGCTATAGTGTGCTTCATTATTGGAAGAAATGTACCAATTGCCACCTTCAAAGAATCTCTACGCTTCTCGGTCGCTAGTCCTTGATAGAAGATGCAAGCCAGTGTAGTGAAGTTGTCTCCCATTGTCAGTGCTTTGTCTTCTTTGAAACATCCATTACTCATTACATTAGTAGTAGGATGGCTTTTCCACACACCATAACATCTTTTGGTTTTTCATAGTAATTCTGTGGCTCTTCACACTCTCTGTACAAAAAGAAACAAGACTCTCTACGCTTAATTGTCTTTTGAACCGTTATAGAGCTCCACATCTGTCCCCCAGAGCATAGTGCAACTTCTCACTCCATTGTAACCTGGGTAACCTTTGCAGAAGAAATTCTATAAAGCTTGGAAAGTAGAAGAGAGGTACTGGCGGAAATGGGACTGTCAGTGAATAGTTGAGTCGGTACAGAACCTGCCTGTAAAAGATAAACAAAGATCCCAGAGTGTAGTCCTGGTGTGGCGCTCAGTTTCAATCTGCGAGGAAGTTTCAATATTTGTAAACTTAGAGTGGATACATCAGTGGTTTTGTGGATCACTAACAGTAAATAATCTGGACAATGTCAGAATGGAAAAACACGAGTATTTTGCAGCATATGGTCCAGTTAGACTGGCTGACCATCAATTCGAGCGCCTTTCTCTTGGACACTTCCTGTTTTGTTACATGTATCCATACTGGGATGAGTGAATGGAAAGTGAGTCGTCCACCACTTTCCAGTGAGTGTACTGAGCAGTATTTTCTGGAAGTAAAAAAAAAAAAAAATTAGGTTGAGTGTTTTGCTGGGTGTTGCCCTTTTGTCTTCTTTAACCCATAATTACACAAGCAACACTAAACTGTACAACCACTAGTCGAAGTAATCCATGACACATACAATTTTGACACTTCATAATATGTAGGATAACCGCAACAGCAGAACACCTCGACAAGAATTATTGCCAGGATGGCATTGCGAGTTCTTTCATCTTTCCACAACTCTCGTACCCTGACTGTGGAACTGACCTTAACTGCCTTTCCGAAGTGATATTACGAAAGATAAGTAAGGAATAGCATTCATCCTAAACCAATAGAAGCGACGCCACCTTTCCCCATTCCTACTGAGGTAGTGAACTATCTAAAGACTGCAGTCCTTTCAAGTAGCCGTATTGGTGTGAATAAAATTTGTCTCTTCGAGAAATAAACCATATCTCTGCTAGAAATCTTAACTGAAGTTCCATTTTTGTGGTAATTCTGTGTCCTCATCGTATTTCTGGTTATGCTAAACATTTTGTTAATCTTCTTTTCTTACGATTTATTTTTCTTGGTCCACTACTTTCACTTCTCTGGAAGATTTCGATTTTATTAATTGATATTTAGTATATGTGCCCGACTTGCATGTAGCAAATGGCACTACCCAGATACAGTTTGACATTCTGTAGAGGATTTATTTACATTAGATAGAATATCAGTAAACACATTTGACACATGAGGAGACCATTCGGAAACTGCATTTTTGGAAACTTTTATATATATGATGTTCAGAAAATATCAGTCAGCTTTACCATGAGCATAGAGCACACAATGATGAAAAAATGTAATTTGTTATGTTTTTAATTTAAACAAATTTTAATAACAATCATTTATATAAGTAACTGAGAATTTATATTTGCTATGAGAACTGGATTTCTGTGTGTGATATGTAATTATAAATTAGAAGATGTGAATTTATAATAAAAACGGCAGCTGGATACATGTCTGTTAGCATATATTTAATGAATTTAATTTTATATTTAAATGTCGTAGGTATTCATGCTGAAGGGAAGGAAAAAATGAAAAGTAATGACTGATGCGAAATTTTTACCAGATATGTCTTCAGTGCTACTGATCTTTTTCGTATTTATGTATTCTAAGCTTCATGGAAATTTTCATAGGTCATGCACCTTTGGCTGGGAGTCGAACCCGGGTACCTTTCATACAGTCACATTGTCTGTCAGCAACTCTGCCTTACTTTAGGGTATAAAAGGCAATTGGAAAACTAGACAAGGTAATTACCTCGAGAATTTTTGATAGTTTCATTGAAGTGCTTTGGCTGTTTGACGAATGAGTTCACACTTCACTTACCATAAACACTGCATATGGTCTTCTTGTCAGTAAACTGAGTTAATAAGTGGAACCGACTTATGAACAACTAGTCCTATCAGTTGAAAAGGTAGGACTGGTTCCATTATTCTTGCTATATGAGTGCACGCAGCTAAACTATCACAAGTCGACTGACATTGGTTCCTCCTCTGTCATACGGCTAACATAGATGTAACATAAAAAATAGAACTGAGTTAAGTGATATGTCACCAAAGATTTCTCGTCGTGGTAGTAATGGTGTAACTACGTTACATCTTTTGTCACCACCTACTACTGAGTAAAAACATAAAACTATATAATATGTCCCATTCATAACATATTTTTGATAGAGAGAGCAATGAATAAATTTTATTAAAGCAATCTCATGACTGACTAATTTATCACTGTGCTGGTAATTCAAGCTGTGCTGCTGCATGTTCATTCATAGTGGATATTCCTTGTAATTATTTATCAAATCTATGACTTCCTGATAGAAACCTACTTTTCATCTCTGTGCCAGACTGCTTTTAGTGCGAAAAATTGAACTATAGAGTACATATTGCATGTACGAGGCGTGGCTAGAAAAAAACCGGACTAGTACTGGTGAAACAACAAAACGAATGCAATAAGGCTGAAAGTCGCGTGGCCTGTCACGTGACTCTCGCTCCGCCTACTGCTCGAGTTTCATCTGCCTCCTGCACCCAGTCTGCCCGTGGCGTCTGTTTTAAGTAGTTGACGTTTTGTCTGTGCGTCGGAAAATGTTGAGTGTACAGAAAGAACAGCGTGTTAACATCAAATTTTGTTTCAAACTAGGAAAATCTGCAAGTGAAACGTTTGTAATGTTACAACAAGTGTACGGCGATGATTGTTTATCGCGAACACAAGTGTTTGAGTGGTTTAAACGATTTAAAGATGGCCACGAAGACACCAGTGATGACACTCGCACTGGCAGACCATTGTCAGCAAAAACTGATGCAAACATTGAAAAGCCCGCATCTCGTGGTCGTGCGGTAGCGTTCTCGCTTCCCACGCCCAGATTCCCGGGTTCGATTCCTGGCGGGGTCAGGGATTTTCTCTGCCTCGCGATGGCTGGGTGTTGTGTGCTGTCCTTGGGTTAGTTAGATTTAAGTAGTTCTAAGTTCTAGGGGACTGATGACCATAGATGTTAAGTCCCATAGAGCTCAGAGCCATTAGAACCATTTTTGAAACATTGAAAAAAATCGGTAAACTTGTTCGACAAGATCGCCGTTTAACAATCAGAGCAGTGTCTGAGTTAACAGGAGTTGACAAGGAAAGTGTTAGGCAGATTCTTCATGAAAGTTTCAACATGAACAAAGTGTGTTCAAAAATGGTTCCAAAGTGTCTCACAATTGAACAGAAGGAACGCCGAAGAATGATTTGTTCTGACGTCCTGGAAAACATTGAAAGTGATTCCACCTTCTCACAAAATCGATGCATTGGAAAACTCCTGGTTCTCCACGACAAAAAAAAGCACGAATGTCAAAATCGAAATTCAAGGCAATGATGATTGTTTTTTTTTTTTGACATCAAAGGGATTGTGCACATTGATTGGGTACCAGAGGGACAAACAGTGAATCAGCATTACTACATTAGCGTCCTGGCTACCCTACGTGAGCGAGTACGGAGAAAACGGAACGATTTGTGGAGAAAAAAGTCATGGATCCTTCACCAAGACAATGCCCCAGCTCACAGTGCGTTGTCAGTGAAGACGTTTTTGGCAAAACACAACATTCCCATCTTAGATCATCCACCCTACTCACCTGATTTGGCCCCCTGTGTCTTTTTTCTTTTCCCTAAAGTCAAGTCAGCTTTGAAAGGAACTAGATTTGAGACTGTTTAAGCAGTAAAAGAAAAAGCGACGGAAGTAATGTATGGACTTACCGAAAATGATCTGCAGCATTGCTATGAACAGTGGAAAATTCGTATGGAGCGGTGTAGAGACCGAGGAGGAGAGTACATTGAAGGAGATAACATGAAATTGTAAATAATTGTAAATAAATGTTTTTTCCAGCATCAGTCCGGTTTCTTTCTAGCCGCACCTCGTATACATTGTTTTAATTATTCAGTTTTGAGAAGTGTTATGACATTCTATATCTTTAGGCTGTTTTCGTTTTGGTCCAAAGTATAAGGAGAGCGGATACTTATAACTACTTGATATGGCCCATATTTCTGTACATTTGCATTGTGTTACTACATTTAAGTTGACAGAACCAGACCTAGGCAGTAACAGTTTTCAAACTAAAATATAGAACCTCACAGATCTTGCCAATGCCTTTATCTTTAGCAGTACTTCTGTACGCTCACTGCTCATATTTTGTTAGTATAGTATGTCCCAGATGCATCAAGATCATTCTTTTTAGCATATAAATGCTTCCAGATATATTTCTCAGGACACAAATGTTTATTAAGTACTTTGTGATGCATTGAGTAAAATTTAATGTTGTAGTTATCAGCATTTCTGGATTGAATCACAGTCTTTTCCAATTATTACTCAAAGAAATTAAGAGGATCCCTTTCTTCCTATCTTTAGTATTACCCTAAGTGATCCACAACAATTAATTTCAATTTTTACACTGAAATTGTTACTTATTAGAAAATTGCTCTTACTTCATTTTTATGGTGGTATGAACATAGATCACTTTGAATATAAAATTATATCATATATGGTAGGAAATAAAACCACAATTAAATAAATATAGTCGTTGAAATAAAAAAATGACTAAAAGTTTTCACTTGGTAAGCGAAATTGGAGTTTTGTTTAACTTTAATGTGTCATTTCGTTCTTATGCAATATTTTGCAAGTGAATACCACTGTAGTTATTCGCAAATATTTGCAGAATGACGCTTGGAAATATTTGCAGAATGATGCTCAGCCATTTCACTGTCTTTAAAACATCGTAAAATGGGGATCACCACTTACTAGTTTCAAAATAGTTTCAGTATTCTGTAATTGCTGTCAACAAAATGCAATACTGTATTCCTGAAGTGTTATTAAGGATCAAATCATTCCAATTCCATAACATCAATATTTCTGTGTCTCACACATACTTTAGTGTGTGCAAACAGAATTAATTAAACTACAACAAACGTGTCAAATGAGTAAATTTTGTCATTTTCATGGTACTAACTGACATCTGACATCTTTTTCATCTCAGGATGAGTTGATAAAAAACATTACGTTACAGCAAAGGATACTTTACTTCATCCTTATGACATACTATAAATAATTTGGTACAAGTTTTATATAATTTATATATGCTGGTAATACAAAATATTAAATCTTAAAACTACACTCAAAGAAAAGGTTCATATACAACTCAGAAATGCATACTGTTTTTAATACTAAATTCACATTAATCAGGACATATAACAGTACAACATACTTCCATTAAATGTAACTTTATTTAAACATTATTTGGTATCTTAGTGGGACAGTGACTAGAATCCTGGTATTTATAGAATTAAATATCTCTTTTATAAATATCAGATGCAAAATTTCTCCTATAAACACACACAGTAAGACATAAAATAAGGTAAAACTTATCTTCAGTGACAATGAAATATTTTGTTATTGAGTCATTTCTGAATAAGAATTGTTATTTTGGGATATCAAAGGATAAAAGCCCTGTAGTTCATGCACAAAATCTGTAATTGATATGTAAATGACATCTGAGAGTAAATCCTAAACATTCAATAAAATAATTTATATGATATTCATTTGGTGTATAGTAAAAGTTACTCATGTTAACAAGCTTTTGTAATGGAAAGAATTAAAATGTTATAACTATTGATCTCTTTTATAAGTCATAATGGTGTACAGTTATGTAATGTGTGAAAAAAATAAGTGTCCTTCATTGAAAAATACCAACAAGTCAGTCAGAGATCTGCAGCATAATATAGGGAGACTAATTACTAACAGAAAACATCATTTTCAAATGAGGAGTTAGATTTAAGTTTTCATGTGGAAACATTCACAATACATTTACTCATTCTTGAAAATAGATTTGATATTCATATCATATTTCATAAATCTGCCACTTAGATAGTTATTATAAACACATAAAATCAAGGAACATGTATTTCATAATAGATATTATTACTATTTTATGTTTAGTGACAGATCATAAAATATATTCATCTATTGCAATGGTTTTCTTCCATGATGATTTAAATTTTGTATGAATTAAATGTCATTCATTAATCACATTTTATATGTGTCAAATTTGTCTACATTCATACAGGCAATGTTAATGTAATGTATGAATGTGTAATAAATACTGTTTGTGTGTTGTTTCTTCTGTCACATTGATCTGCTAAACATAAATGAGGGCTATATGTGAAATGGATTATATTGTCAACACCTCAACAAATTAGGTGAATCATCATCAATTCCAGTATGCACTGTTCTGTGCATGGGTGTTGTCACATAGAATTTTTCCAGCTTGTACATTACAATCTGCACTACTTCTTTTGTTTTTGCTATACATGGCAAGTTTTAAGAAAATTTAGGTGATATATTTGACTGTATAAAAACATAAATGATTATTACAAGAACACATAGAAAAATGTAGAACATTAACATTGAGATCCGTAAAGCACAATTTCTCTTGAAGAAATACGAGAGGCAAGCACCTATATGTACTAACAAGACTACCAAAACATATTATCAGTATTGTGCTAGATACAATACAAATACACACAGCTTTTATGTTGAAAATTACCAGAGACACATGAATAAGTAAATGAAGATCACATATACAATACTGTTATGTAGGAGCTGCAACATCTTATTCACTAGTAAACATATCAGGAATTTATACAACATGTGGACAAATCATGCGAAAAGTGGAGAATACTTGCTGATAGAAAACTAGCAAGAAAGCAAATTCATGCATTAACCCACAATTAGCTTAAAATTTGATCTTCTGTTCAGGATGGAAACTTTTCTCTATTGTGACATATTGTGAAACACACTGAACATTGTCACTTCATGTATTCAACTACGTTATGTTCTGTGAAAGAGAAAAATCACGGAAATATAGAAAATCTTAGGATACTGAGAAAAGATTAGAAAGAAAAACAGTGATTTGTATTACAAATGAGACATGCTAATCATTAGATGAGGTAAGCTCATTTTTGACCAGACTATTATATCATCTGCAGGCACATAACTAACAGCACATGTACTTCAGTGCAAAATCAGTTGTAAAAACGCTGCATTCGAGAAAATAATGCATTCAAATTTGTATGAGTATCACGAAATGGTTGCTCTACATAAGATTGCTATTAATGAAACATGTACTCTTTTTCGAGGAAATAAATCACAACACTGATCATATACTGAAAAGCATTAAGTGATATGTGTTAATATACAACTGACTAAACAACTTCTTTTTGAATTTCAAGTAATGTGCTGAAATTGTGACTGAAAATGTCTATGCAGTTACACAAGTTATCATCACTATTATCTCGTTTCATTGAATGCAGCGCTTTTACAGCAAAACTCCGCTATTATTACAACAATTGAATAACATACATACCATAATTTATTTCTATGAGTATATTTTTTAAAATAAATTTTAATCTCGATAATTCAGTTTAATATATACATTTAGATACACCGAAATCGATCATGGTTATTGACTTTTCTACTATTTGCACACACACACACACACACACACACACACACACACACACACACACACACAATCACACACACAAACCTACATACACTGACGAACAAATTATTTCTCGGCAAACTTTTATATACGGATTCAGACAGCTTCTTGCTTTATAAAATTTTCTGAATAGTAAGCACAGTTGTTATATTCCACGAGCAAATAAAACGTTACATATTTATGTCGATGAAAAGTATGCACACAAGCAAGCGGACATGCACTGTACCCTGACTGCAAAATGAGATGTTTATTCTGGTCCTTCCCATTCTCGGCATTCATTCAGCACAGCTAAGAGAGAGTACACAGTAACTGTAACACTAAAAAGAAAACACCAATCGTATGTATCTGTGTTGAAATATTTAAATTTGTTTGTATGACACGAATCCTCTTTTTAATTATACAATTGTTCATCCATTTGTGCTATCTAAGTCTGAACATCAAGCACTTGTTACACATTTTTATTGGGCCAAACATAGCCTTTTGGTAGTTTCCAAGGACCTCACTACCTACAGAAGTAACTCGCTGATTTGATAGAATGATAAATAAAGTATTAAGCACATAGAAAGTTATAAACATGGATAACACACATAAATAAATACTGCCAATATATTAAGCTGCATAGTTGTGGGACTTAATTTTCCCAGATATTAATAATTAGACACAGACAATCATGCGTACATATGTCTCCATAGACTATTAGAATACTGACACCAATACTAGAGAAGAATATTTGGAAACAGGACAAAAGCAGTGAAACTGAAATGGGATATACAGACTGAAATGTATTCTCCACCACAATTTCAAATGTAGTATAATATATCCTCCGTTAGTTGCATATGATATCCACGGAAGAGAGACATAATTTTGTATGACTGGTGTGTTTTCGTGCAGTAATTCTGCGTTTCAAGATCTCGAATGCATAATCTCGTAAGTGTTGTAAGAGGATAGCAACAATCTTCCAGAGGAAGTGTTAAAGTGTACTGTTGATTTTGGGTCACGTGATCACATTATAAAAACGTAACCTTTCTGGTTTCGTTCTTTAACTCAGGAATCATGCATTGTGTTTTATTCGGCGATGTGAACGTTAGCAACGGGGAGGTTTCTCGTATTGTAACAAGGGTACGATATCACTTGTGATACATAGCGTCATGCCAGATTTCATCATGGCAGTACTTTATAAATGTGTATTTTCATTAACCAATTAAGATAAACGAGCTATAGAAATGGACGAACATTGGTAACATTCGAAAATCTTTTAGGCGGAATCTTCGCCGCTAACGTCGTTGTTCTCCGATGTCCAGACGTGCCGGCCGGTGATCACATGGTAGTAGAAGCCGCGACCGAGGGGCCACTCCACGTCTCTTGACCAGAGCTTCCGACTGAAACATAACATTACGATATTCTTAATGAATGAGTGAAGGAGCACATGTACTAGAAATGCGTCACATATGCAATAAACAGAATAAAGTTAAGACAAAGACAAAATTCAGGTACAAAGAGTTGATCATTAAGAGTAAGAACTTTTTTTTTTCTAATATGGTAAATTTATTTCAAGACTGGTTCTTATTTTCGGTACACTGTGTATAACATTTATTTGTCTTTATGTAAAATTCCTGAGACAGTCTGCACAAAAAATTTATCTAGTCTTTTAGTAAGTATAGGAAATTAGTTCCTGATGATTCGGGGCGCGACAAGTGTCTTCAGCATTTCCTTTGATTTCTGCTCTGTTTGTGCCATAAAATCATAGTGCCACAGCTCAGTTATAGCAATAAACCGGTGCATTAAATCTGATTATTCGTTCAAAAACCAAGCCAATCACAGCTGAGAAATTCTTTGCCGTATCAAATGGTTCAAATGGCTCTGAGCACTATGGGCTTAACATCTGTGGTCATCAGTCGCCTAGAACTTAGAACTACTTAAACCTAACTAACCTAAGGACATCACACACATCAATGCCCGAGGCAGGATTCGAACCTGCGACCGTAACAGTCACGCGGTTCTAGACTGAAGCGCCTAGGACCGCACGGTTGCCGTATCAACTTTCGAGCAGCTTGCAATAACTGCGGTACCAATCTTTCACAAAGATATCTTATAATTACTTCTATACGTAAAATGTATCTCACTCCTTCTCCAGATATATCCATTCAACGTACATGCCTTGAAACAGCGGAGACCCCGTTAAATCTATTACTGACAGTAAGCAACATTTACTCAAGGTGGAGTTGTCTGGTGTTGGCGGATGGGACTGAGAATAAACGTGTTATGATTTCAAGTGTACAAAATTTCTGATACAGCGGCAGAATGTAATGACAGAGACGTCATAACGTGGCAATCGAGTACGGAAATGGTCTAAGTTATGCAATGGATCACAAGCTTTACTCGTTGTAAATACCGCGTAATCTTGTCGACTTTCTGTGCGTGACGAAAGATAGTATGTGTAACAGCTGGAGAATATGTTAAATGTTAAATTAGTTGTGGAATTTCTAAGCACGTAACTTTACATAATATCTGCAGGATTTAGAACAGCTTGTTCCAATCTAACTCAAGCAAATTAAAATAGAATAAACACAAACGTATAACACGCAAGTGAACTGGAAACGATTTTTAAGCATCGCAAAAATCTAGAGGCCTCATATTCCACTATACAATCAAAAATAGTTTTCCGTTTCTATCACACTGTAATCATACGCAGGACTAAGACAAACAAGGAGTCTTTCACATTCAAGTTTATAAATGTAACATCAATACTGCGGAAGCGAAATGAGGCAATGGCTCCTGTTTTATCGTTTTTTAAAGGAATTTCTTTGTCGTTGTACAAATTACCTGTAACTAAGGGGAATACGGTTTTTATGGAATATATAACGGTATTTAATTTCACTGAAGAGAAAATCATATCACTCATTTGTGCTTTGACAAGTAAATAATTATTTGCGACGTAACGTTCGTTGGGCGCATTCTGTTCGACGTATACGAGCCTTACAGTCATATATCCAATGTTACACAAAACGTCCATTAGTTACGTAAACCAAGTTACCAGCCTATAGAGGAGCTACGTATTGCTGTCAGTGCTGGAATTTTGTCAATATAAATGTAAAACCTTTATTGTTGCCTCGAAAATAGTCTGTCAATTATCATGCTTTCAGCAGTGCAAATGTCAGCAGTAACGAGCTCTATCGAATTACATTTAACTGTTGCGTCACCATTCCCAGACTGGAATGACAGAAACGGAAGGGAGACATAATTACGTACGACCAATGGGTTTTTCTGCAGTAATTCAGCGTTTCCAAGAGTTCCAATGAATGGTCTCTAGCCTTAAAAGAAACTGAAATACTTTTGAAAATATCGGATAAATTTGTGTAGCATTTCCTGAAACTACATCTTGTAGTAAAAGAAAAAGAAATCAACGTGAATATAAGCCGTTATCGTAAATGGTTACCAGAGTAATGCATGACTCTATTCTGCTGCCGAAGTCCACAACGTTATTGTTAATGCAAATGTACCTCTTTCTGTGATACTTTGGCGGGGGAAAAAACCATCAATGGATCAGTTATAAATCACACATGTTGTTGCGGGTTAAACGATACAACACAGTGGGATACGTTGAGATTGGCTAAGAGGGTAGGGTGGCAAGAGGAAGTGGCGTAGTTTCACTAACCGCGTCATGGCACCGTTAGTTAATAGATGATAATTTTTATTTTCTCTCAGTGAACGGCGTAAATTAAAATGAGCACCTATGCGCACCAGTGAGTTGCAGATGTCTTTCTGAATTAGAAAACTTGCACTGCAGTATGGTACGTGCATTTGGTTCCATAACACTGGGCAATAATGAAAATGTTTTGGGCTTAAAAATAGTAAATTTACATGTATTTCCATCTGCTGAATTCCAAAATCACCATAAAAATGAAAGCTTAGCTCTTGTTCCGAAGATAAAGTGACATTTCATTTTTTAGAGTGAAGATTTTAAATTTGGGGGAATTTCTTTTTTGGGAGTTGGCACACATGTCAAATAACAAAACACAAATGCTCTTCAGCTGTTTGTAAGTCATAAACATAGATACTGTTGCTGTGACTGTGAATTACAAGTAGCTTCTACTCAAATTAATGCAAAATTTCTGGTTCGCGAGTACTTTTTAATGTAAAATTTGTACAAATGCCACGAAAATGTGTAAATATGGTGAATAACTTTTGTTATATTTGTGGTGAAATAACATTTTCTGCACAGAAACGCAATCTGACGCCTCTTGTAAAGACTGCCTATCAGTATTATTTCGGTATGAAAGTAGGGGACCAGGATAAGTCTTGAGCTCCACATATATGCTGCAACGCATTTTCAGTTACACTGCGACAATGGCTGAAAAAGAAGAAACGATCTATGGCTTTCGTTGTGCCTATGATTTGGCGGGAGCCTACAAACCATACAGATGAATGATATTTCTGCCTGACTCCACCTATAAAGGCCGGATTGTCTATGAAGAAAAGAAGAACAGTTCAGTACCAAAATATTCCATCTGCTATTCGACCGATTCCATATTCGGATAGTTTACCAGTTCCTACTCCACCCGAAAATTGTGTGTTGGAAGTAGAAAATGAAGAGAGTGTGGAACAAGAAGAACCCAACAAGCCTTCAACATCCCATGACCCTGATTTTGAGGGAAAAGATGATAAACCGCACAGACTGAGTCAAGCGGAATTGAGCGATCTCATTACAGACCTTGGCCTGTCAAAGGAGATTGCAGAAATTCTTGGGTCTCGACTACAGCAGTGGAATCTTCTCCAAAGTGATGTGAGAATCTCACAGTACAGAAAACGTCACATTGAACTGCTTCCCTTTTTTGAGAAGAAAAAAATCTTGTTTTTTGCTGCGACATTAATGGCTTGATGAAATCTTTGAATTTGAACCATAAGCCAATTGAATGGAGGCTATTCATAGACTCCTCCAAGCTTAGTTTGAAAGCTGTGTTACTTCACAACGGGAACCTTCTTTCGTCTATTCCTGTTGGTCATGCTGTTCACATGAAGGAGACATATGCAAATATGACAGCTCTCTTGGACCCAATTAAATATCATGAACACAAATGGAAAATCTGTGATGATCTAAAAGTCATTTCCATACTCTTAGGAATCCAACTGGGTTGCACAAAGCATTGCTGCTTCTTATGTATCTGGGACAGTAGAGATAGGAAGTTGCATTATATTAAAGAAGACTGGCCTGCAAGAAATCTTCACCCTTGCGAGAAAAATGTCGTTGCCAAGCCTCTTGTGGACCCAGAAGACGTTCTTCTTCCACCCATGCGTATCAAGCTGGGCTTGATGAAAAACTTTGTCAAAGCTATGTACCGAGAAGGACGGGCCTTTAAGTACATAAGAGAGAAATTTTCGAAATTAAGTAATGCAAAAGTTAGGGAAGGCATTTTTGTCGGACCACAAATAAGAGAACTTGTAAAGGATCCTGCATTTCACCAAGTTTTGGAGGGAAAGAAAAGGAAGCTTGGGAACCCTTCAAGGGTGTTGTTCATGGATTTTTAGGCAACAAAAGAGATGACAACTACAAGCATTTGGTGACAGTGCTCCTACTAAAATACCGTAACCTTGGATGCAACATGTCCCTTAAGATCCATTTTCTCCACTCCCACCTAGACTTTTTCCCTCCAAGTTGTGGAGCTGTTAGCGATGAACATGGTGAGAGATTCCATCAGGACATTTCTGTTATGGAACAAAGATATCAGGGCCGTTGGAATGAAGTAATGCTTGCGGATTACTGTTGGTCTTTGTGTAGGGATTCTGCAGAACTCCATTACAAGAGGCAAGCTAAAAGACGACGAAGTCAATAGGCCACCATATGATTCTCTTAGGACACGACCATCTGCGAAGTATTTTTCCAGCAATTTAGAACTCTTAGCATGTAATTACCAGTTTAAAAAATCAAATGTACTTTTATTGTTGTTAGCATGCATGTAATTAAAATGTATCATTTTCTCTCAATCCGTTGATATGTAATACTTCCACCTTGTGTATATCATAGAAACTGGAACTAATAAAAAATTTCCGTTGTCATATTTGTTTTTCTCAACCAAAAATTAATAAGAATTGTCGCATGAAGTGCTCGAAACATTCAAAAATTATTTTTTTGTTGCCCAGTGTAATCTGACGCAAAAAAATGCAAAGGTGACTTCGTTATACACAAAAGCAGAAAAAATAATGTTTTTACTTTTTAATGATCGACATCAATTAAAGCACGTGACTTCGTAGGTTTTCAACGGTGTAATAAGTCAGAAAGTCTCTTCAGGTTTGCTGCCGGGTCCTAAAATCAACTTGACTTGATATTTCGGCGATCCAACTGGACACAACCAGCAGCACAATGCTGCTTCGCTGATGAGTCCCGCTGAGAACTGACGCTAGGCTGCAAATCGACGTCCTATTCTATAGACATAAGATGGACGGTAAATTGATACACGAGTAGAAATGAATTCAGCATTTAACTTACAAGAGAATAATATTTTTTTTCAGTGAATGAAGGAAATATTTCATGCAGAAATATTTCATGCATTGTTAGAGAACTGCTTGTTACGACAGAGAGAGTATTAGCGCTTAAAAGCGATTGTGTTAAAGAGTCTCTGGCAGTTCCGTGCCCAGTGTCCATAATATTCAAGCGGTTCCTCGCTATCTCGCACGCGAGCCTGGAATAGCCACGAACGACGCCGCTGCTTAGCAACTGGCACACACTAGAATACATCCACGTCAGCCGCTCCGACCTGTAGCCTCCAATAATAGGTCTTTGCGCTCCCTTTGCTACGCTTCTACGCCTTTGTGTCACAATCACGTCATGCTCTTTTTACTTACACTTCGTTAAACACAGGACGATGCATGTCGGTTGTGGACACTGTGACACATGAAAGTACTCCAACCAGTTATCTTTCCGACGTAGTTTCATCGTGGCTTCCGGCCGTTATTCCATATGGCACACAGTTACTGACGGCTGTATCGGATTTCCGGCTAAGTCATTCAAATAGCACTTTCTGTAGACAGCAGAATGGATTAACGTTTGAAGAGTACAGCTACAGTGAACGCTGTACTGAATAATTCTGAATGAGGTGTTGCTTCACTCCCACTCTCGTTGGTAATGCCACAAATTAATTGCTGCTTTAAGTACGTACATAAGGGCTTCTCTACAGCTCAGTTTTACACATATTTAGTGTAGGGTTCGTTTCGGGCCACACAGGCGCGAATTAATTTCTGCAAACTCAACCTAAGTCAGAAATTAAATTTTGTTCTTAGCCGTGAAGTTTTTGTTCGAGTGAACTGATTTGATAAATCAGAATTATGAGTCATTACGGATCTCATCCGTATCTGCGGCCTGAGGTACACCAATGTAAACTGAAACTAATTGTCACCTTATCAGTCTTTCAACGTACTTAAGAGACTGAAAAAGATCTTAGTGCAGTAATGTACGGTAGCGAGCACATGAATTTGACACAAGTGTTGCCGTATTACAGACATTGCCATAAAATTGTGAATTACGGCGTATGCAGCAGAAAATTATAATGCCAGGGAGCAATAAGCGAAATTAAAAGGTTCCGGTGCTTGATCGCTCACTTCCTGTCATTCGTGTGAAATATCGACAGTTTTTAGTGTATTTCCTCCGACATTTTTGACCACGCAGATATGAAATTTCGACACTAAACATGTAACTGGGAGATGTTTTCCGAAAATACTGGCAGAAAAATGGAGTTAGTTATTGTCAATAGGATATTGAAGA
Organism: Schistocerca serialis cubense; assembly: GCF_023864345.2. NCBI lineage: Eukaryota > Metazoa > Arthropoda > Insecta > Orthoptera > Acrididae > Schistocerca > Schistocerca serialis. The sequence continues at coordinate 154,091,795 of NC_064640.1, forward strand.
AGGTTTCCGGGAGTCCAAGATGTGTGGACGAGTAAGCTATTCTGAATTCTAGTCAGCTGAACTCTTCTCTGTCTGACAACGGCATTTAATTGGCTGTCGCACCTCTGAAGCCATATAATTTATGCAACTCTCACGTTTGCGCCAGAAGTACGTAGCTACCTGGATAGCTGCCTCATGCGATATGTGCACTTATAGCACACCAAAAGAGACTCCGTAAGTCTGCACAAAACTTAGGAGCCCAAGAAATCCGCATCCAAACACCTTGCAGAACCGTCTAAGTCTCTCATATAACTACTTTACTCGACTTCACGTCAGATGTTCTCTGTCTGTTCTGAGAACTGTGATGAAAATTACAGACTCTTTAGTTTTTCTAATGAGAGAGCCTATTTATTCCTAAATATTCAAGTATTAAATTTATTTTAAATTCTACACATATTAAAAGGAGAAATATTAATATTTTTATAAATATACAAACAACAATCATTTTAAAAGCTAGAATTGTGTATCAAATCAGGAAAAGAAAACGGTATTTTTCTACAAATCAGGAAACGCGGGAAAACGGTTACTCTATTTTTAAAAAATGCAGATTTAGGAACGGACCTGGAAAATGTGCCAGTCATTTCAACGTACGGCCTACTGTGAACATCAAGAAATAGTGACTTGTACATTGTAGTTATGGCATCGAGATTTCAACGCCATTGAAATTTTGTGGTTTCACTAGACGTATGTTTGGCAATACCGAAACATTAGTTTTGTTGTCAAACTACCGTTCGTCACAAATAACATTACGATAAAGACTATTTCCCACTGGGAAATTCTCAATGTACTGTTTCCCAACATTATATGATATCGGGAATGCAACAGTGAGTGTTTTGATGACATTTAGCCAGGTTGTAAGAGAAAAATTTGTATCGCATTTTCAGAAAGTTATCTCTGTCCTTGAAGATTCAAAATTCTCTTTTCTCTTACAGTCATATGTAACACATTAGTCTAAATAATTAAATGCAGTACGTGGTGGGTGCGGTAATGTTTACTTAGTGTAAGTGATTGTGTTGCTTTGAGTTAATAGACAGCACCCTCACGCACGTGTTGTGCCACGCCAGTGCGTGTACCCTCTGTGCTTACCTAAGGTCTACGCTCGTGAAATAGCTGACGGCCTTTGCTGTGCCAAGCGAATAATGCAAACAACAGCGCTGTTTATATTTGTCAGCTTTGCAAATTGACGTTCGTTTGCCGCCTTGGGTTAACGCAACGCGGTCGCTGCCCCGTTTTAAATGCACCATTTGTGTGACTCATCATTAACATTGTGCCTAAAATGGGACGGCATCGTGTATAAGCAGTGTAACGGTAGAACAACATTATAATAGTTCCATACCAAGGGTGAACTGCCAGCTTCGTGTGCTTTCGCAGTAACATGAACCGAATTAATTTTTGCACTGTTTTATGGCTGTAAGATATTAAGAGTGAAGGAAAGAAAATAAGGATTTCAAGAGATAAATGACATGAACTAATGTAAAGGAAAGGGAAATACTGCTGTAAGTGGTAAACCTACATCTCTCATTGGTAAAAATGTGTTCGTCGCCAGAGTGACTATGTTGACAAATAAACATGTAAACATGAAGAATGAAGGTATAGAATGTTAATAACGTCTGCGTAATTTGAAAAGCCTTAACAGTTTTCGCATGACAAAAATCGGAGGCATAACTTTTCAGCACGCATTCGTACATCCATTAGAACATGTTTACTGTAGTCAGTCCCTGGTCTCCCCCTGCAATTTTTACGCTTCATATTTCTCTTCATTACAAAACTGACGATTCCTTGATGATTCGGGAAGTGTACTGTAACTGCTCTGTTATTCTAGCCAAGTTATGCCATTTTTTCGTCCCATTTCAACCCAGCGCCTCCTCATTATTTATCCACTCTACTCATCTAATTTTGAGCATTCTATTCTCTTTTCGTCCGAACCATTTATCGTTTCCGTTTCACTTTCGTAGCCGGCTGCTGTGGCCTAGTGGCTCGAGGAGCTTCAGTCTGGAACCGCGCTGCTGCTACGGTCGCAGGTTCGAATCCTGCCTTGGGCATGGATGTGTGTGATAGATTAGTTAGGTTTAAGTTGTTCTAAGTATAGGGGACTGATGACCTAAGATGTTAAGTCCCATACTGCTTAAAGCCATCTGAACCATCTTCACTATCGTACAAGGATACACATGAGATAAACACCTTCACAAAAATCTTTGTAAAACTGACATTTATATCTGATGTAAAAAAAAAAAATCGTTTTTACGATTACTTTTCTGCCAATCTGCATTTTATATCCTCTCTATTTCCTTCATTGTCACTTCTTTTGCTGCTCGATTAGAAAAACAGATACAATACGTTTAGCGTCTCATTCCCTAGTATAACTGATTCAGCACCACGTGACATAAATGGACTACATTCTAGTGCCTTTGTTTTATAAGGGGTGATCAAAAAGTTTGTGTTCGAAGGCCGTACAGTCCAGAATCGGTATGCTGATCAGACAAAATCACCGATAGGAATCATCCCAACGACGCACCGGTTTGAACATAGCCGTTTGGTAACACACCGTGTCCTGCAGATTGAAGAGGTCTGTAACTGCCTGCTGCACATCCTCGTCCGACAGAAATCGTAGATCCTTTAAGATTTTTTTAAGGGACTAAAGAGGTGATAATCGCATAGGAAGGGATCAGAAATGTATGGCGGGTGCTTGAGTTCAATATGGTGTAACTTACGTGCTACGACATTTGTGATATGGGGACGTGCGTTATCATGAAGCAGCAGCACACCTTGGCGTATCATTACACAGCGGTAGTTTTCGACAGACATGGTGTCCTATACACATTCTTCATTGTCCGATGGATGTATACCGGTGTTTGCCCTTCTGCATCCAAGAAAAGAGTAACAGCATGTTGGCCCTATTTGGACGCATTTGGTAATAACGTCGCAGCGTTCACGTGTCCGCATTTACTGCACGCACGTTGGAAATACATTACTGTCACACTAATCACTTGACTACACGTCGGTGCTTATAAACCAGCATCAGAGTCACGCTACGTTGCATATACGCTGTAGTGACGTACTCAAACGAAAACTTTTTGGTCGCTCCCTATACTTTTATAACCCGTCTGATCAACTGCTCTTCGAAATCCTTTACCGTCTCTGACAAAAATGAATAAATGGGCGTATGGCATCCTTGGCCGGGATGCCGCATTCGGGGAATTTCGGCCGCCATTTGCAAGTCTTATTTCAGCCGATGCCACATCGGATGGCTTGCGCGCCGGTAATGAGATGAAATGATCATGAGGAGAACACAACACCCAGTACTCGAGTGGAAAAAAGTCGAACCCCGGCCTGCTTCCATGGGAGGCGAACACTTTACCACCCAGCTAAGCAGACGGACTCTGACGGAATTAGAATGTCATCCGCAAACCTCAAAGTTTTAGTTTTTTCTGTATAAAATTTAAATTTCTTTTGCAATTTCTTGTTGCATTCCTTCGCGGCTTGCTCTATGTACAGATTAAATAACATCAGAGATGGGCTGCAACACTGTTTCACCCCGTTCTCAGCTACTGCTTCCCTTTAATTTTTTTCGATTTATAACTGTAGTACGGTATACTTACAAGTGGGAGAGAACCTTCGGCTCCCTGTGTTTTATCTTTGCTACCCTGTGAATTTCAAAAACAGTATTCCAGTCAACAGTGTCAAAGAATTTCCTTGGATCTACAAATGGTAAAAGAGTCGTTGAATAAATAATGCCACTATATTTTTACAGCCGTTGATGTGTCATGGATTATTACATGTATGAAAGGTGAGTGTATCACTTTGAGCTGTAAATAAAAAGTCAGTCAGTGGAGTGACACCACCCACAATCACCAAAATCGATGTAATTACAAGTAGCTTTCTCTGCTGCCAAAGTCATGATGAAAGTATTTAGGACAGTGAAGACGTCATTCTCGTGGATGCGTTCGCAAAAGCGTCAACCATTAATTCATAGGCATATGAACTCACTCCAGAACCGTCTGCGACGTCTTAGTTCTGACAAGAATCCAAAAGGAATCTTGATCCAACACGACAGCTCATGCCGACAAACAAGTCTCAGAACCTGGAAACACATCGCCAAACTGTGTTAGAAGATCACTGCCTCATCCATCGTATAGCCCTGACCTTCTAGGGCAACTAAGGATGCTTTAAGTGGGGCACACTTTGAACATAATGAGAGCGTAATTCATGCAGTGAAAAGAAGCACAGGACATGGGCATTTACCAGCAAGGGAGTACATGCTCTTACACAACGCTGGTGTATGACCATATAACGTGATAGAGACTATACAGAAAAATATTACATGTTAAAAATTTGACTGAAACCGTGTCCTCAATGAACCACGTACTTCTCCGAGGTGGGATAGTTTTCATGCCTCAACGATGCAGATAGCTATGCTGTAGGTCGAATCACAACGGAGGGGTTCCTGTGGAGACGCCAAACAGGTGCTTCAGGAAGAGAGGCAGCAACCTCTTCAGTAGTTGCAGGTAAGCAGTCTGGATGATCAACTGATCTGGCCTTGTAACATCAGCCAACATGTACTAGTATTGCGAACGCTGAAGGCAAGGGGAAATTACAGCCGTTATCTTTCCTGAGGGCTCTACTGTATGGTTAAATAATGATGGCATCCTTTTTGATAAAACATTCCAGAGGAGAGATAATCCCCCTCACATCTCTAGATGGGGACAAATCAGGAGGAGGTCGTCACCAGGAAAAGCAAAACTAGTATCCTACGAGTCTGAGCGTGGAATGTTAGACCCCTTAATCGGGCAGATAGGTTAGAAAATTGAAAATAGGAAATGGGTAGGTTGAACTTAGATATAGTGGTAATTAGTGGAGTTCGGTGGCAGGAAGAACAGCAGTTCTGGATAGGTCAGTAGAGGATCATAAATAAAAAATCAAATAGGGGAATGAGGGAGTACGTCTACCAATGAACAAAAAATAGGAATACAGGTAAGCTACTATGAGAAGCACAATGAAGACATAATCGTAGCCAAGAGAGACAAGAAGCAAAAATCCACTACTGCAGTACACGTTCATTCGCCAGCTAGCACCGCAGATGATGAACACATTGAAAGAATGTATGATGATTCAAGAAACAGATTTGCACTCTGCAGTGGAGTGTGCGCTGATATGAAACTTCCTGGCAGATTAAAGCTGTGTGCCGGACCGAGTCTCGAATTCGGGACCTTTGCCTGCGCGGGCAGGTGCTCTACCAACTTCTTTTTTTCTTTTTTGATGTGTGTATATAACCTGTGCGGCCTTGCTAGTCCACCACCCGGCGCAACCCCTCCCCTCGCCCCTCCCCCAACTACATTAGTTGGATGCTTCTGTTTCACAAATCCCAGAAACACTCCCATCAGAAATCTAATATGCTACAAACAAAGCTGAAAAAAGAAACTGCGCCAGGCAGTGAAACCCTCTCAATCGACATTTTAAATCTGATGAATGAGACTCTATAAAGCACATAGCTAAAATATAGCAAACTTGAAACTTCCTGGTAGATTAAAAGCGTGTGCTGGATCGAGACTCGAACGCGGGACCTTCGCCGTTCTCGGGTAAGTGCTCTACCAACTGAGCTACACAAGCAAAACGTGGGAAATGTCCTCAGAAGTTCAGTTCTGGAAGTACCACGTCTCCTACCTTCCAAACTTCACAGAAGCTGTTCTGCGAACCTTGCAGAACTAGCACTCCTCGAAAAAAGGATATTACGATGACTTAGCCATAGCCAGGGGGATGCTTCCAGAATGAGATTTTCACTCTGCAGCGAAATGTGGCTGATATGAAACTTCCTGGTAGATTAAAACTGTGTGCCGGACCGAGGCTCCAACTCGGAACCTATGTGTTTCAATGTATGACGAGGTAAAGGAAATTATTCAGATATTTAAGGGAGAGGCAAATTTCATTGTGATGGAGAACTGAAATTCGATAGTAGAAAGAGGAAGAGAAAGAAAAATAGTAGGAGGATATGGACGGGGGAAAGGAATCAAAGAGGAAGCCGGGCGGTAGAATTTTACGCGGAACGCAATTTAATCATCGCTAAACTTCGTTTAAGAATCATGAATGAAGGGTGTATCCGTGGAAGAGACCTGGAGACTTTGGACGATTTTATATTGGTTACATAATGGTAAGACACACATTAGGGAACCAAATTTTAAGCTGTAAGATGTTTCCAGGGCAGACTTTACTCTGACCACAATTGACTGCTTATGAACTGAAGATTCAAATTGACGCAACTGTAAGAAAAAGAGAATTTTAGAAATGAGTGAATACTTCAGGACGTAATGGATTTCACTGTTGAAAGGAGAAAACATAAAAATTCAGAACATGAAGCCGGCAAAAGGGAATACAGACGTATAAAAATGAGACTGACAGATAGTGCAAATGGCTAAACAGGAGTGGCTAAAGCAGACATTGAGGACTAAAGACGCACGTGTAACTAAAGAAAAGTTAAAGACCGCCTACATCAAAATTTAAGAGACTTTTGGAGGAAAGAGAAGCTGTTGTTTGAACATCAAGAGCTCAGTTGGAAAATCAGTGGAACAAGTATGCTGAGGTTAGTTCGGGTTCCGGGAGATGTAGGAACACGCGAGGCAACACTGGATATAGGACTTCTTTTACAAGATAGATTAAAGAAAGGCAAACCTACGTTACAGCATTTATAGGCTTAGAGAAAGCTTTCGACAATATTTAATAGAATACACTCTTTGAAATTCTGAGGATAGGAGGAGTAATGTACAGGGAGCGAAAGGTTACTTACAAGTTATACTGAAGATAGACGGCATTTATAAGAGGTGTAGGGCATGAAAGGGATGTTGTGGTAGAAGAGTGAGTGAGAGATGCTTGTAGCTTATCCCCGATGTTATTCAGTCAGTACATTGAGTAGGGAGTAAAGGTAACCAACGAAATATCTGGAGAAGGAATTAAAATTCATGGAGAAGAAATAAAAACTTTGAGGCTTGTCTATGACATTGTAATTCAGTCACAGGCAGGAAAGTACTCGGAAGTGCAGTTGAACGAAATGGAGAGTGTCTAGATAGGAGGACATAAGATAAAAACAAACAAAAGCCAAATAAGGGTAATGGAAGGTAGCCGAAGTAAATCAGGCGATGCTCAGGAAAGTGCATAAGGAAATGAGACGCTGGAAGGAGTGGCCGAGTTTCGCTATTTGGGCAGTAACACAAATGATGATGGACTATATTTAGAGAGGATGTAAAATGTAAACTGAAAACAGCAAGAAAAGCGTTTTTATGAAAAGAAACTTGTTAACATCAAATACACATTTTAGTATTCGGGAGTCTTCCTCGAAGGTATTTTTCTGGAATTATGTCTTGTATGGAAGATAGGACGAGAAAGAAGCTTATGAAATATGGTGTTACAGAAGACTGCATAAGGTCAGATGGCTATATTGCGTTGTGGTGTTTATGCCAAACCCCTGTCCACACTTATTACATTTTTGTTGCTATGTTTTTATGCACAGTATAGGAAGATTTTGTTACGGGAGGCTAGCAAGTTCGTAGGATCACAAAGCAGACTCATCGAAAGACGCGCCAGATGGTCACATAGCGTGACAACGGCCCGGCCAGCAACAGCTTTATCGCACTCGATCAGAGAGAGACAGTGGGGTCCAACTACAACACTGGGTGCAAAGGAGAGAATTTTTTATTGTTTAAATTTACTGTTTGAATATTAATATACAGCTCCAGCCGTACTGATGGCGTTACTTGGACTAGGAACTCGTAAACAGTGATTCCAGTATTACTCAGTTCATAAGGAAATGAAACTTACAAAATGGTTCAAATGGCTCTGAGCACTATGGGACTCAACTGCTGAGGTCATTAGTCCCCTAGAACTTAGAACTAGTTAAACCTAACTAACCTAAGGACATCACAAACATCCATGCCCGAGGCAGGATTCGAACCTGCGACCGTAGCGGTCTTGCGGTTCCAGACTGCAGCGCCTTTAACCGCACGGCCACTTCGGCCGGCCTGAAACTTACAAAATTTAGGTACTTTCAGTGCCTATTGAGGGAAAGGATGGGTCAATTACAAGCCTACACTGCGAGAGTAGGCGCCAAACTGCTAAGATGGCTCCCTGATAGTCTACGACCGTTTGCGGATGAGGTAATACATGAATCCGTGTAAACGATCTGATCTCGGGTAAAGACGGAAGAGCTTGTTGAGTAATTGCTTCGACAGACGTACTTTTGTGATGTTGCGTTAATCCAAGGCAGTATACGATCTGTTTTCGAGGCTGAAACTCCACGTAAAGATGGAATTAACTGGTAAAATTGCCTCGGAAAACATGTTTATGCTATCTCGTGTGGACTGTAAGATCGGGTGAAGTGTTTTGCAACTTTTGCGGTGTTCGGGAACTAATGATATGACAGATTGGCTCTAGAAATCGTTTTACTAATTTTGCGATTGGACAAATAAAATAAAATTACTTAGCATCTTAACACTTAACAATTCTCATTATGCTTACCATTTAAACCTACCTACATGCCATATTATTATGCATTGTTTATTGCACAAGCGTTAGAGCTCGCGACCAACAGAGAATAAACAAATTGTGGCAACGTCTACGAGACAAGAGGTAAGCAAGTTGACTACAAATCAGTTACGAGACGTGGAGACGGACGCACTGGACTTTCATATGAAAATCACATGTACCACCATTGTGCGTCCTCGAGTACATGTTGTGGCAGACGATATTTCGAACATTCATTCCCTATCTGCTGTGATAGTGTTACAACGTTACAAATGAGGAAGTAAAATTGGGGAAAAAATAAGTTCGTGGCTCAACTTGGCTAAAAGACGGGTCGGTTGATGACACACATTTTGCGACATCAAGGAATTATCGCCTTAATATGGAAGGGAAGAATGTGAGGTACAAATTGTAGAGGGAGACTAAGAGATTAAAACACAGCAAGGAGGTTGATATAGATGTAGGATGCAGTAGTAATTAGGAGATGACGAGTCTTGCACTTGATACAGTAGCATGGATATTTGTATCAAACTAGTCTTCGGGATGGAGACCACAGTAATAACATTGTCACCCAATTCTCTAAAGCCGGCCGCTGTGACCGAGCGGTTCTAGGCGCTTCAGTCCGGAACCGCGCTTCTGTTACGGTCGCAGGTTCGAATCCTGCCTCGCGCGTGGGTGTGTGTGATGTCCTTAGGTTAGTTAGGTTTAAGTAGTTCTAAGTCTAGGGGACTGATGACCTCAGTTGTCAGGTCCCATAGTGCTTGGAGCCATCTGAACCATTATTTGAATTCTCTTAAGAACAAACATGTTTTGAAACAAATGTGGTGTATTATTTATTGGATTACCTTCGTATGAATTGGGTTTGCGTTTTTTCAACAAAGTGGAGTCAGTGTTGTGTCGCGCGAAACAAAACTGATCTTCCACAAAGTCGGCTTTTACCAGTATTTTCCAGTCTTCTGCAACTAATTCCTGTAAATATTTTGCAACCAAATTGAGATGCCGTAATGTTCACACTTATCAACACCCAATGTCTTTTGAATTTAATTTATAATATATTCGCTAAAAATTCTATAGGGATCATCGGAAGACAGATACTTGCTCTTAGGGTTTCAAAGTTTTTGATGAATATTTCTCGAAAAAGAAATTCATTGTTATTCTTTTTCTATGCAGCATTAGTACGTCATTCGTCACTGTACATCAATTTTAGGGAAGGCATAACTGTGTTCGACACGCACGTGCAGTTTAACTATGCGCGGGTATGTGAGCGGAATAATGTATTCGATACTGGTAGTTCCCTTACAGCCGGAAATGGCGCTCGTGCGGAGTGTTGGAGTGTCTATGAAGTGTTTTGATGTTGGGCCGAGAACCCCCTCAGGGTCTGCTGAAGAGCAATGAATAATGCATCGGCAGGCGACGCGGAAACAAGAGCGCTCCTGCGAACGATCGTCCCAACAACTGCTTTCCGCTGTCGCCTCTCACTGGCCTGTTTAATTTAAGCCGTCTCCCTCGCTGAAAAGAAATTGACAATTAACCTCCAGTCAATATTACTTTCGTCTGATTTTTCTACAGCCTCTGTATGGCCTGACCTCTTAGCTCGTTAACTATAAATGCCGTGAACAACTGTGTTATCGAAAGTGATTTCGTGTTCAGTCAGAAGTTTCACTATAGCACATCCAATGATAATATTTCTGATTCATCTTCTAACGCCATTTCAGACTCTACATACAGCTGCATGTTGGACTTGGCTGGCGCTTAAAGTAAGACTCACTCAGAACAAACCATCTTGATTAATTAACTTCATCGCAAATTTTAGTTCAAATTTAAAATGAACATTACTTTATATTTGGTGATCCCTTGTGAATGCAACAAGATATATGATTCTTGCAGTTCACGAGCTTTCACGAGACCAATATCGTAAATGTTGACAAAACTTTATCCAATGGAACGAGTGAAGGTCATACTGTCATATACCATCTTGTAAAGTCATCAGATGACCAAAACGAATTGCAAAATGATTTAGATAAATATCTGTATAGTGCGAAAAGTAGCAACTGACCCTGAATAGTGTGAAGTTATTCACATGAGTACTAAAAGAGATCCGCTAAATTTCGATTACGCGGCAAGTCACACAAATCTGAAGGCTGTAAATTCAACTAAATACTTAGGGATTAAAATTACAAATACCCTAAATTGGAACGATCACATCGATACTGTTACGGGTAGAGCCAACCAAAGACTGCGATTCATTGGTAGAACACTTAAAAGGTGTAACAGGTCTACTAAAGTGACTGCTTAAACCACACTTGTCCCCCCCGAGCGAGGTGGCGCAGTGGTTAGACACTGGACTCGCATTCGGGAGGACGACGGTTCAATCCCGCGTCCGGCCATCCTGATTTAGGTTTTCCGTGATTTCCCTAAATCACTCCAAGCAAATGCCGGGATGGTTCCTCTGAAAGGGCACGGCCGACTTCCTTCCCCATCCTTCCCTAATCCGATGAGACCGATGACCACGCTGTCCGGTCTCCTTCCCCAAACCAACCAACCAACCAACCAACCCCCCCTATTCTGGAGTATTGCTGTGAGTTGTGGGATCCGCATCAGACGGGACTGACGGATGACATCAAAAAAATACAAAGAAGGGCAGCTCGTTTTGTATTATCGCGTAGTAGGGGGGGATAGTGCCACAGACATGATACGTGAATTGGAGTGGCAATCATTAAAACAAAGCCGTTTCTCGTTGCGACGGGATCTTCTCATCAAATTTCATTCACCAGTTTTCTCCTCCGATTGCGAAAACATTCTGTTGGCACCCACCTACATAGGGAGAAATGGTTCAAATGGCTCTGAGCACTATGGGACTTAACTGCTGTGGTCATCAGTCCCCTAGAACTTAGAACTACTTAAACCTAACTAACCTAAGGACATCACACACATCCATGCCCGAGGCAGGATTCGAACCTGCGACCGTAGCGTTCGTGCGGTTCCAGACTGTAGCGCCTTTAACCGCTCGGCCACTCCGGCCGGCATAGGGAGAAATGATCATGACGATAAAATAAGTGAAATTAGGGCTCGCACAGAAAAATTTAAGTGTTCGTTTTTCCCTCTCGCCATTCGAGAGTGGAACGGTAGAAAGACAGCTTGAAGGTGGGTTACTGAACCCTCTGCGAGGCACTTTATTGTGAATAGCAGAGTAATCAAGTAGATGTAGATGAACGACTGTTTTGCAGTTTACGACTACCCTTCTGTCACTTTGCCGCAGAGGCTAGTCTGCCGAGGCAGTTGCAAATCCGAATGAAAATAAGAATTAAGACAATCGAAGCCAACAATACAGTGGCAGTCGTAATAATAGAGGCCTAATTTTTGTTCCAAGATTTATCCATTGTTTTTTTCCAATATTGGTTCCTTAATTGAAGACATTAAATACAGTAATGTCTGATCACTGACGTCACGAAATTCTACGAAGAAAGATTTATAAAACACTACGTCTCAGTTTTCGCAAGCGCTTATCCCGCCATACGGAGTCGGCTGTTTATAATGATTTGTCAAATTTATTTAATATTAACTTTGTGGCCAGAATCATTTCCTGCAGTAACAGTCGTCCGTTAACTTAAGAGAGAGATCATGAGCTTTAGACAGTGGGCTGGACAATGAGCGTGAAGCAGTATGTTGTTATTTTTATGGTATTTTAATGTTTTATTGACAAGATTAGCATGTATTCTTGGTTTTAAAATGGTGTATTGAAATTACCATTGAAACTAAACTCCATTGTATATGTTTTTTCATGTAGTAATATGTTGCTAAGGAGCTGTGGCAGATTTCTTGTTGCGTGCTCTTCAGCCCTCTGAAAGTCCCCATGTTTATATTTCAGCTTCGTTGGCCAATCTCCCCAGAGTCTCTCCAACTCCTTGTCGACGTACTGTTGCTGAAACTTTCTATAGTAATTAGGATGACCACAAAGAGTAATATTAAAGTTCGAGTCTCAACTAATTATTTATCAGAGATTATTTCTTCCTTGAACACAACTTTTACTCTTACTGTCGTGTTGTAATACGTAATATTTACGATTATATGTTCCCTTCGTCTTTATCAGAGCAGCAACAAAATCAGAGTCCTTAACATAATATTCAACAACAAAGATAATAAAACTCAGAGATAATGCAGTGATAATGTTCGCTTTTCTTGTGCAAGGAGTAACGTCTTTGGTTCCTTCACATAGCACAGTATCTGATCCGGTTATTCCCGTAACAATAATGTTATCTTACAACCGCCTGATAACCACACAAGGCTGGCCGATGTACCAGTCGTTAACCTAGCCCGCAGACTCGATCCTGATCTGACTCACCTCCCTGTTTCGCAAGTCAGTGCGCTACGCGTTAAAGGATATGAGCAAAATAACTTTGTCATCTGCTAGAAACAGGCAGTTTTGGTGTGTACTACAGTTACGAGTTACCACCTTGAGTCACGATTATAGTGACGGTGAAAACAGCAGCTAAACATGTGGGCCTTTGGTGCACAAACCGAGAGACGGGTGTTATTCAGTTAGTAAAATGACTAAATCTTTTCTAAACTGTATGATCTCCCACTAATAGGAACTAAAAATGTAACCAAAAATAAGTGATAAAGTGAACAGAGGAGAGAATAAAATGCTACGAGGGCTATTCGGAAAGTAAGGAGCGATCGAGAGTGAAACGGAAATCACAGTGAAAATCAAAACCGTTTTATCTGCAACTGTTAGCTACACCCTCCAGCACCTTCTCTACACAGACATCGCTCCGATTTAGACATCTGTGGTAGCGTTGTACCAACTTTCCAATACCCTCGTCACAGAAGGAAACCTCCTGTGCTTTCCGACATTTTTCTGCGTTGGACTGCAGCTTGTGGACTGCGCCAAAATGTTGTCTTCATAGCCAGCGGTTCATTTGACTAGATATGAAGAGCAGACGGAGCCAAGTCCGGGCTGTGTGGTGAGTGATCAGACAGTTTCCATGAGAAACGCTGCAGGAGCGTCCTCAGTGCCCCTGCAGTGTGCGGTCGAGAACTGTCACGAAGAAGGAAATCCATGTCAGTTGCGTTTTGTGGGGTTGCATGACAGGCCAAATCTCTTGGCAGGCGCCTACACCTAGACACTATTTTCTAGGCATCTACACGCGCTCACTGTGCGCTCAGAACTGAGAAGAGCGACATGACTCTAACTACGGGCATAGTAGAGACACTGCCCAACATATCTGTGCCAGACTTCATCGGATTTTCACTGTCGTTTCCATTTTGAGACCGATCGTTTCTTGCTTTCCGGATGGCCCTTGTACATCCGTCTGGATAGTCTCTATCCACAAAAAGGATGAACCAGTAACTATGAAACAAACTACAACATTCAGTGCAAGAAACTTTTCAAAAAAGATTTAATACTGTCGACAAATCAGTGAATCTGTGTGGGTTTAGATTAAAGGGGCCCAACAAATGAAACAACAGAGCTCAAGAAGATAAAAAGAATTTCCAAACTAAGGACATTGTTTCCAAAATGAGATTTTCACCCTGCTGCAGAGTGTGCTCTGATATGAAACTTCCTGGCAGATTAAAACTGTGTGCCAGACCGAGGCTCGAACTCGGGACTTTTGCCTCCAACGGGTAAGTGCTCTACCGACTTTCTTTATCTCATTTTGTTCTATATCGTCCGTTGACTTTGTTCGGAGCGGACGTCCGATGACACCCGTTTAGATTTTTCGTTGATCTGTTTACTCATTTTTTTTGTTACAGAGAGGAGCTAACCCTCTGACTGAACACGCTGAGCTACTGTGCCTGCACCGACTGGCCTACCCAAGCACGATTTACGATCCGTCCTCACAGCTTCAATTGGGTAGCTCAGTCGGTAGAGCACTGTCCCGCGAAAGGCAATGGTCCCGAGTTCTAGTCTCGGTATGGCACACAGTTTTAATCTCCCAGGAAGTTACATAAGACTGTTGTTTTCGAAACTGCGCATCTTAAAACATCAGTAAATTCACTTGGATCCTACATCGCATGATTCTTAAACGGTGGTCGAGACTTTGCTGCTCAACCTTGCATTACTCGTTGATGGTGGCCCTCTTGAGCTCATCCGGTGGGTGGGGATTTCAAGTGGTCTACAGCATGGTTCATCGGATTCAGGCCAACAGATACCACATATGGTCGATTCGTGCCTCAAGTAGGGACACGGTGACGAGATGGACGTGATGTACTCTTGCGCTGACTGTAAGACGCAGCCATCGCCGGAATGTTGACGGTATGACCGGACAGTAGGTTGGAGGTTCGTGTTTCGATATGCCACAGTCCACAAATAGCCTTCGACGGATATGCGATGGATCTGGCATCCGTAAATGATGGCGGCTCAATACATGACTGAACCACTTCCCTGAAGAACCTGAGGAACTGCTAATGTAAATAGTACCTGGCCGTCTCGTCACTGTTCTACGAAAATCATTAGGTGGCACACAAATCCTGCACCCGTTGATGAAGAGAATAAGACACCTCTGATCGAGTTTCCATTCCAGGCGTTATATTGTCCTTCTTTTCGCATCACAGTACTCGAGGGTTTCTACTGTTTATCGTAGTCGACATTTAGAGGCCAGATTTATCGTGTGGAGAAGATTGCGTACTGTCTGGGCCAACACAGCTCTCTCATTTCCTTTCAAAAGAGCAGCGCGCTGTTATGTCACACTCGCAGTGGTACGTAGGGGTCACAAGGGTGCGAATCCAATACTGCCGCTGCGGCTGCTGGTACAGCACCGCAGCTTGTATCGCCACGGCCGCCGCATTGTAATCGCACCTTAATTTGTAGGTAGCGGTAATCAGGTGATGTTGTGGACCACGGGTGATCACTACGGCGCAGATCTTGAATGTTTAACGTCTCACGGTAGCGGCTGACAGTCTGAATGACGTCACTGGTGCGTACGCTAATTACGCGGGCTACGGTCTAAACATGAAATGGCGCTTTGAGACATGTTGACAGACTAAACAACGTACAAAGGCCGTATTTCTCGTTATTTATTAAAGTAAATGCGCGGTCTGCTAACCTGTACTGAGAATACAGCTTCTCTTTTATCTTTATTAAACCGGTAGCTATACGTAGCGATTTACTGTAGTCAAATCCAGTGTTTAGGAATAAATTTCCGATCAAAGCAACACTAAATTTGCACGTTTTGAGTGTGGTGACAAATTTTCTTTGAACAGTTAAGTTGAGGCCTAAATCCCAGCATTTTACAGAAAATTTAATACTCTAATGACATTCGTCTCGACGTGAACTAACACAGAGAGTAGGACATTATTTAAATATACTCCTGCCTTCCGTTAAAGCATTCCATTAATATTCGCCTCATTTAAATGTGTACATGAAACATAAGCACGAGAATCTCCTCACCAGCGTAGAACCAAAGATATGGAGGACAATGCTGTAGACTGGCATTTATCAGTGTTTCTTTGTCCTAATATGTGACCCGAAGGAGAAACGCTAAGGCCGCATGGTTGATTTAAAAAGCAGCGTATTACTGACTGTAATTTACCGGTATTCTCCCTAGCAATGTCTCGCTACCATGTGACTCTGCATTGTCAAAGTATTTCGCATGTTGACAGCACATTTCATTGCAGCATATGGTCAACATGCCTCCTGCAAACGTTTTTCTTAGATTAGCAATGTTCTACGATATGCAGCAAAAAATTGGCAGTATTTCACTGTGTTCGTAAATGGAAGAAAGAAAGGAAGATTAGCGCTTAATATCCTGCCGACGACGTGGTCATTAGAGTGGCAGCGTAAAGTCGGATTAGGGAAGGATGGGGAAAGATATCTGCCGTCTCCTCCACAAAGGAACCAGCAATAGGAAATTATGGAAATACTAAATTTGGATGGCTGAATAAGGATATGACACGCCGTTTCCAGAATATGAATCCTGTGTATCTCTCTGCTCATACGGCTTCGTGCATAAAGAAAGTAGTAGAGTGTCCTTCGAATCGTACTCTCAGCTGTGAATGTTTGTCGAATTGAATGGTTGGTTACTGAAATACTTTGAGCCGACGAGAAAATTTATACCTGTATTAAATTTCATCCCCTTCTGCACCCTCTTGATTACTTGAAATTATGAATTTTATCCTCTGAAGGTTTCTAGTAAGCGAAACTTGATGATACAACCAGAGAAAATTACAATGTAGCCAAGGGCGTCCCATTGCAGTACAATTTCGTTTCTTACTTATAAGACAGCGAAAGGAAAACTGTGTAACTACACCTGGAGTGCTTTCGTTTATAAAATATAAGGGACTCAATGTGTAACCGGAATGAAATGCAGCAGCGTGTGATCAAGATGAGCACTTTCTCGTCAGGAAAACTGACAGATGTATACAGTTGCTTGTATGTTGAAACAAAGAAATTTGCTGTCATCACAACGAAGAGGAAAAGGAGATCGCAAGTAGTATAAACTTCCTTGATGTACGAGAAAGCATATATAACTTTATTTCCACGTGTATTGGGACCTCGTTTAAAAACACTGTACCTTGGAAAATAAAATATTCCATAAATTTTGAGAGAATTTCGTAGTGAAGACATAGTGAATCATGGTAATCGTTCCCAAGAGATATACTCAAGCACTGCACATAACAATGATCCCCAGAGTAACGACGAAATACAGGAAACTGATCGGAAGTTTTTAGAAAATGGTTCAAATGGCTCCGAGCACTATGGGACTCAACTGCTGAGGTTATTAGTCCCCTAGAACTTAGAACTAGTTAAACCTAACTAACCTAAGGACATCACAAACATCCATGCCCGAGGCAGGATTCGAACCTGCGACCGTAGCGGTCTTGCGGTTCCAGACTGCAGCGCCTTTAACCGCACGGCCACTTCGGCCGGCGAAGTTTTTAGAGGCACTCGAATTAAAGATAAAGATGATTAGACTCCGCAAAGCACAATTGCATTCACCTTGTAATAAATTTGCAGCTGTTTCAAATTTGAGGCTTGGATGTGAAGTTCCCGTCTCTCGTACCAAGAAATGTTGAGGTATAATTAGGTGTTTTGATTTATTTATAACAGAGAGGCTGGAGGAACAAAGCCAATACAGTTTACGTAGCAGACCAGATGCAGTTAAGTTTCTCACTCGGATTAGTTTGACGGGTCACAAATTGTGTATAGCGTGGTAGATGAATAAACGCAGGTAGCTGTAGTTGACAGGTCTAATAACCGCTGCTAAAACCTATATTAAAACTATTTGCATTCCTAAGTGATCTTTGTGAGAGTTATATATATATACATATATATACTACTGGCCATTAAAATTGCTACACCAAGAAGAAATGCATTCGGGAGGACGACAGTTCAATCCCGCGTCCGGTCATCTTGATTTAGGTTTACCGTGATTTCCCTAAATCACTCCAGGCAAATGCCGGGATGGTTCCTCTGAAAGGGCACGGCCGACTTCCTTCCCCATCCTTCCCTAATCCAATAAGACCGTTGACCACGCTGTCTGGTCTCCTTCCCCAAAAACAACCAACCAACCAACTAAGTAACTGGACAGTCTCAACTGGTAAATGTTTTACTCTTAGCATTTTCATCATTTGCTTACCTAAAGAATTAATTTTCTTGTGATGCAGAGGTTCATGTATTTTAGTGGGCACTGGACCACACAAAGTATTTTAGAGTTATAAATTCCTCAACAGCTTCAACTCCATGAGTGTTCTTGAAGCTATGCAGTGAGTGGTGCTTTCCTCTGCCTAAAAATGGCAGGAAAGGTGATATTATTCTCTTGGTATCACACCATATAGGATGTTGGGGCTGATGCACCCAGCCAAAGAGGCCTACACAGCTCTACAATTTATTGATGCTCTACATGCATTGACCACACTTTTGAGGTATGGGGTCGTGCACCAATGTGTGTAGATGATGAGTGTGTAGTTTGTGCATAGTAAAGCGAACTGCATGACTATGTTAAGTTCTTTCTACCTACTGTATTTTACGAACTACAAGATGCACCTTAATTTTCAAGCAGTTTTTTCTTTTTTAAATAAATATTTTACAAAAACCAGACTAAAAAAATTCTTAGTTGTAAAACAGAACTGACCTTCAAAATCCCTAAAAATCATAATCTGAACTTCTTCTTCTTCTTCTTCTTCTTCTTCTTCTTCTTCTTCATCATATATAGAGAAGATTCAAAGAAGAGCGGTGCGTTTCGTCACAGGGTTATTTGGTAACCGTGAAAGCGTTACGGAGATGTTTAACAAACTCAAGTGGCAGACTCTGCAAGAGAGGCGCTCTGCATCGCGGTGTAGCTTGCTCGCCAGGTTTCGAGAGGGTGCGTTTCTGGATGAGGTATCGAATATATTGCTTCCCCCTACTTATACCTCCCGTGGAGATCACGAACATAAAATTAGAGAGATTCGAGCGCGCACGGAGGCTTTCAGACAGTCGTTCTTCCCGCGAACCATACGCGACTGGAACAGGAAAGGGAGGTAATGACAGTGGCACATAAAGTGCCCTCCGCCACACACCGTTTGGCGGCTTGCGGAGTATAAATGTAGGTGTAGATGTAGATGTATTCATTGGACAAATATATTATACTAGAACCGACATGTGATTACATTTTGACGCAATTTTGGTGCAGAGATCCTGAGAAATCAGTACCCAGAACAACCACCTCTGGCCGTAATAACGGCCTTGATACGCCTGGGCACTGAGTCAAACAGAGCTTGGATGGCGTGTACAGGTGCAGCTGCCCATGCAGCTTCAACACGATGCCACAGTTCATCACGAGTAGCGACTGGCGCATTGTGACGAGCCAGTTGCTCGGCCACCATTGACCAGACGTTTTCAGTTGGCGAGAGATCTGGAGAATATGATGGCCAGGGCAGCAGTCGAACATTTTCTGCATCCAGAAAGGCCCGTACAGGACCTGCAACATGCGGTCGTGCATTATCCTGCCGAAATGTAGGGTTTCGCAGGGATCGAATGAAGGGTAGAGCCACGGGTCGTAACACATCTGAAATGTAACGTCCACTGTTCAAAGTGAAGTCAATGCGAAGAAGAGGTAACCGAGACGTTTAACCAATGGCACCCCATACCATCACACCGGGTGATATGCCAGTATGGCGATGACGAAAAACGCTTCGAATGTGAGTTCACCACGATATCGCCAAACGCGGATGCGACCATCATAATGCTGTAAACAAAACCTGGATTCATCGGAAAAAATGACGTTTTGCCATTCGTGCACCCAGGTTCGTCTTTGAGTACACCATCACAGGCGTTCCTGCAAACGACGTCGAACTGTTCCTGCAGATGGTTGTTGTCTTGCAAAGGTCTTCATCTGTTGACTGAGGGATCGAGACGTGGCTGCACAATCCGATACAGCCATGCGGATAAGGTGCCTGTCATCTCGACTGCTGGTGATACGAGACCGCTGGGATCCAGCACGGCGTTCCGTATTACCCTCCTGAACCCACCGATTTCATATTATGCTAACAGTCATTGGATCTCGCCCAACGCGAGCAGCAATGTCGCGATACGATAAGCCGAAATCGCGATAGGCTACAATCCGACCTTTATCAAAGTCGGAAACGTGACGGTACGCATTACTCCTCCTTACACGAGGCATCACAACAACGTTTTTCCAGGCAACGCCGATCAACTGCTGTTTGTGTATGAGAAATCAGTTGGAAACTTTCCTCATGTCAGCACGTTGTAGGTGTCGCCACCGGGGCCAACCTTGTGTCAATGTTCTGAAAAGCTAATTATTTGCATATCATAGCATCTTCTTCCTGTCGGTTAAACTTCGCGTCTGTAGCACGTCATCTTCGTGGTTTAGCAATTTTAATGGCCAGTAGTGTATATGACTCTCACAAAGATCACTTACGAATGTAAACAGTTTCGAACCCTCGACGAGATGAGATCTGGCACCGATATTTATGTAAATTATATTTAAAATCAATGGGAAGGAGGTGGAACTTTTCAAACCAAGTATTCAGCGTAAATGACATTTTCGGAACACCACTGATAAAGAGTAATTTTTCTTACTTTTATTTGTGTCTGGTTTAATCTCATGTTTTCAAAAGAGAATAAACAGCTGAAGGGCGACATACGACAGCCCCTCTCAGGTTGGTCATCGGTGCAACTACTTGCTTTCTTTACCATTCTCCCTCCTCTTTATCTTATCAGTACATAGGAACAAACGTAAACAAAATCTCTTGTTTCTCGTAAGAATGATACATTATTTTCCCGCAGGCCACTGTATGCTACAGAGTAATTCGTACCAAAATCAGCTGTTTTCTGTCCTACCCCACTTCCGTATTGACCGAGAGATCACTGACGGTCTATATTCATCATCACGCGTCCTAATCACGCATATCATACTCTCACGATCTCTACGTGAGACAAAGAATGCTGACTGCAGAACTGCCTCTCAGTAATCCTCGATTACAGTATTTTTTAATGAAAGTAGCAGAGTTTCTTGAGAGCCAATTGGCATTTCTCCAAATAGTGTCATTTACTTTCCCTGAGATTGTCTACTACACATCCGTTTGGGCTATACCCTCTGTTATGGTCCTAGAATGGCAGCTCTATATGCGTTCCACATTTGCTGTCAAGCCTACTTCATAAAGACTATAACGGCTTGAACAGAACTCTACAACTTTTCACACAAACGTCTAGTGTGTGATTTCCTTTACAGAAGTTCTCGATTTTCCTAGAACCCTTATAACACATCGAAATCGTCAGTTAGCTTCCTTACTATCGCTTTTGCCTGTTCGTTCACTTCATATTTAAATAAAGTGATCCTATAGCTGTATCCCTCTGATTTTGTAGTCGAACGTTATCAGCTTCATTCTCTACTTTACGGAAAATATCTTACATTAATCTACATTTAAATATCTACATCTACACATAGTGCATGGCGAAGGGTACCACGTACCACTGTCAATCATGTCCTTTCCTGATCCACTCTCAGAGCGAGGGAAGAACGACTGCCTCTAAGCAGCCGTACGAACCATAATTTCTATCGTCTTATCTTCGTGCTCCTTACACAAAATGTACGTTGGTGGCAGTAGAATCAATATGCTGTCGGTCTCCATTGGCGCTTCTCTAAATTTCCGCAATAGTGTCTAGCCGCTTTTTCCTTCCAGGGATTCCTATTTCAGTTCACGAAGCATTCCCGTGATACTTGCGTGCTGACCGAACCTACCGGTAACAAATCTAGCAGCAGGCATCTTAATTGCTTCGATGTTTTTCTTTAGTCCGAAGTTGTAGGGATCCCAAACATTCGAGCAGTACTAAAGAATAGTTCGCCCCAGCGTTCTATGTGCCGTCTATTTTGTAGATGAGCTACACTTCCCAAAATTCTCCCAATAAAATGAAGTCGAGCATTTGCCTTCCTAATTAACAACCAGACGTGTCATCCTATGTATTTAATCGATGTGAGTTTGTCAAGCAGCACCATTATTATTGCTGTATTCGAACTTCACAGGATTGTTTTCCTACTCATCCCCATTAACATACATTTTTCTACATTAGACCAATCTGCCACTGATCGTACCAACAATAAATCTGCCTAAGTCATCTTGTATCCCCCTACAGTCACTCAAGAACAAGAATTTCCCGTACACCATAGCGTCATCATTACACAAGAGTAAACTGCTGTTCACCGTGTCAGTCAGATCATTTATGCCTATTGAGAATAAGAGTGGTCTTATCACAGTTCCCTGGCGTACTGCAGACTATACCCTTGTATTTGATGAACACTTGCCGTCGAGAACAATGTACTTGGTTCTGTTACCTAAAAATTCTTCGAATCTTGCCTCTCACTACAGAAACTTGAAATGAGGTCCTATTTACTCTACATTTTCCTTACGATCATCGAACGGTGATACTTTCCAGTACACAACAGCGCAGAGAACGATCTGATAGTGCTGCTGCCTCTCCATAGTATATCAGTCCTGTATACAAGGGTTGTCCAGAAATGTATGCACCTCGTTTCTTATCTTCAACTATTCTTTATTGAACATAATGAGAATTACACGCACGAAAGAATTGTGTTTTATCTACACACCTTAGTTTTCTACGTAATCTCCAGCCCGTTCTATGGCCTTCCTCCAGCGCGAAACGTGGGCGTGTATTCAGTGACGGTACCAGTCCTTGTCCTGGTGGCGGACCCAGTGTTTCACTGTGTGAATAACCTCCTCATCGTCCTCAAAATACCACCTTAGTTTTCTACGTAATCTCCAGCCCGTTCTATGGCCTTCCTCCAGCGCAAAACGTGGGCGTGTATTCAGTGACGGTACCAGTCCTTGTCCTGGTGGCGGACCCAGTGTTTCACTGTGTGAATCACCTCCTCATCGTCCTCAAAATACCACCTTAGTTTTCTACGTAATCTCCAGCCCGTTCTATGGCCTTCCTCCAGCGCGAAACGTGGGCGTGTATTCAGTGACGGTACCAGTCCTTGTCCTGGTGGCGGACCCAGTGTTTCACTGTGTGAATCACCTCCTCATCGTCCTCAAAATACCACCTTAGTTTTCTACGTAATCTCCAGCCCGTTCTATGGCCTTCCTCCAGCGCGAAACGTGGGCGTGTATTCAGTGACGGTACCAGTCCTTGTCCTGGTGGCGGACCCAGTGTTTCACTGTGTGAATCACCTCCTCATCGTCCTCAAAATACCACCCTAGTTTTCTACGTAATCTCCAGCCCGTTCTATGGCCTTCCTCCAGCGCGAAACATGGGCGTGTATGCAGTGACGGTACCAGTCCTTGTCCTGGTGGCGGACCCAGTGTTTCACTGTGTGAAACACCTCCTCATCGTCCTCAAAATACCACCCTAGTTTTCTACGTAATCTCCAGCCCGTTCTATGGCCTTCCTCCAGCGCGAAACATGGGCGTGTATGCAGTGACGGTACCAGTCCTTGTCCTGGTGGCGGACCCAGTGTTTCACTGTGTGAATCACCTCCTCATCGTCCTCAATATACCACCCTAGTTTTCTACGTAATCTCCAGCCCGTTCTATGGCCTTCCTCCAGCGCGAAACATGGGCGTGTATGCAGTGACGGTACCAGTCCTTGTCCTGGTGGCGGACCCAGTGTTTCACTGTGTGAATCACCTCCTCATCGTCCTCAAAATACCACCCTAGTTTTCTACGTAATCTCCAGCCCGTTCTATGGCCTTCCTCCAGCGCGAAACATGGGCGTGTATGCAGTGACGGTACCAGTCCTTGTCCTGGTGGCGGACCCAGTGTTTCACTGTGTGAATCACCTCCTCATCGTCCTCAAAATACCACCCTAGTTTTCTACGTAATCTCCAGCCCGTTCTATGGCCTTCCTCCAGCGCGAAACATGGGCGTGTATGCAGTGACGGTACCAGTCCTTGTCCTGGTGGCGGACCCAGTGTTTCACTGTGTGAATCACCTCCTCATCGTCCTCAAAATGCCACCCTAGTTTTCTACGTAATCTCCAGCCCATTCTATGGCCTTCCTCCAGCGCGAAACATGGGCGTGTATGCAGTGACGGTACCAGTCCTTGTCCTGGTGGCGGACCCAGTGTTTCACTGTGTGAATCACCTCCTCATCGTCCTCAAAATACCACCTTAGTTTTCTACGTAATCTCCAGCCCGTTCTATGGCCTTCCTCCAGCGCGAAACGTGGGCGTGTATTCAGTGACGGTACCAGTCCTTGTCCTGGTGGCGGACCCAGTGTTTCACTGTATGAATCACCTCCTCATCGTCCTCAAAATACCACCCTAGTTTTCTACGTAATCTCCAGCCCGTTCTATGGCCTTCCTCCAGCGCGAAACATGGGCGTGTATGCAGTGACGGTACCAGTCGTTGTCCTGGTGGCGGACCCAGTGTTTCACTGTGTGAATCACCTCCTCATCGTCCTCAAAATACCTTTCACGAATTGTATCCTTCAATGGCCCAAACAAGTAGAAGTCCGAGGGGGCTAGGTCAGTGCTGTAGGGTGTGACAGCAATGGATGGTCTCCCCGACCGCTGCAACTCGTAGAGCTCCGCCGAACCGCCTTCTGATGACCTCACCTTCCGTGCCCAGTGTACTTCTGTATACTTCTGTCGACATCAGATGCTTCATAGACTTCGCGCAAGAGTATGTGAATATTCTCCACAGTTTCTTTCTCTGCAGTGAGAAATTCAATGACGGCACGTTGCTTGTAACGTACATCACGTAGAGACGCCATTTTGAAACTGTCCTGCAGCTACGCTATCTGCCGGAAGTGACGAAAAATTGGCGGGCTCACTGATAAGACTTAAAATAACACATACATAGCGTTTCGCATTCGTAGCATTGTTTTCGGCTGAGAAAAAGAACGCGGTGCGTTACTTTCTGGGCAGCCCTAGATATATTCAAAACGACAGCGACCTTATTTCGGCTTCCTTACCTGACGATAGATTCATTTATGCTTATCATTCGCCGCCCATTACAGCCTACTGGGTTACTCACAAATTTTTAGGGCCAATTGACTGTCGTTGTAGATAGTGCCTAAGGTCGTATCGTGGTTATCAGTTCACAATGTGGTATGTGTCGAACGCCGTTGAAAAATCTATAAATATGGAATCTAAATGTTCATTGCACCTACCATCATCAAGAGAGCTTGCGCAAATAATGCTAGCTATATGCGACACAAGAGGTTTCTTCTGAATCCTCGCCGATTCTTACAGGTTTGGTACTTTTACCACTAGAGCGTCTGAATGTTCGAGCTTAAAATATGAGTGCATGTCCAAAGGAACACTGCATAGTTACGATTAACACCACAGTCACTGCAGTATCGTATTTATCCGGCCATACCAGGCAGAGACTTTCAATTAAAATATCCTCCCCTGTACGGGAATTACGTAATGTGTGTTCGTGTGCAGGTTGTGACCCATGAAGGACGACATATGGCAGTCTGGGTTTCGCCATGAGTAGTGACGGATAACCAGAGCGGACGAGGCAACCGCTCACGTAAAGCAGAGATTCCGGGTTCGAGTCACGGTCAGCACAAATTTTCACTCTCATTATTCACTTATATAGATGATGGTTGTTCGTATTCCCAACCGCGAATACATTTAACGTTATCTATGTTGGTTTCTGATCCTGTGTGTTCTTTATTTTATCCTTTTCGTAAATATGTGTGACCTGCTCTCGTTTTCATTTAGGCAGTAAAACTGGCTGCGTCAGAATTTCTAGATAGATATAAGCTAGGAAACTAGATAATTCCGCAGCGTATTCAGTTTCATATCTAACTGGAATTCCTTGTTCGCTTTAAGTGGTCTTGAAAGTTTTCAGTACCGATGGCTCTAGCACAAATTTCCTTCATTAATAAGTCTGTGCGGTAGTCAAAAATCGTTAAATGCGATTAACTTTCCTCTGACAGTTTTATTACATTTTGTTTGGAGTGGGAGTGCAGAAGTCCTTGTTTTCAAAACGATTAATGTATGATATTTTGTTCGTTTACTAGGAATTATTTATTTACAGCGCAACTCAAGAAGTACTTCCGTATATCAGAACTGAACTAAATATTCGCAGTTCGTCTTTAAATAAGACGCTAGAGACTTTTATCAGTTCTAAAAAACAAATATACCCTCCTAGTTATCCTGATGAGCTTTTTGTCTTTCATCCCTATAATAGTGCAGCAGCTGGTAATCCATCTCTTACCTTTGTCACAAACGGATACACAGTGTCTGTTAGTTTCCAGGAAGTTTAATATCATTCTTCTGCGTGTAGGTCGTTTCATAACTTATTCCAGGCAGTTGTCTGATGTTGCTTTCGGTATTATTCAGCAACATTATTAGCTCTTAACGCCGGCAGCGTATGTGTAATTTTCCAATCAATACTAGGCAAACGAAAGTCACACTGTACTGCTACTACAAAACTATCAGAATATTACTGCGCTATCGATTATTATTTACCTTAACGTATCGATGCCGGCTGCTCTTGTCCGTAAGAGTTGGTTGTCAGGTTCGTTTTGGATCTCGCTAGAGCTAATTCTTCTGTGGAGCCTAACCTGTCTTTCTGATATACACTCCACATGTTAGTGGAAATTTTCCATCTTTCCGCTATGACATTCAACCAGTTCGCAATTCTAATTATGATGTGAGGATGGTAGGTTTCTAAATACACGTCAGTTCTTGGACATCACTCCAAAAACTTGGCAATTAAAAACTAGTATGTAAACATCCTCACTCTCCTTATCTGAATGCGACCGGTTGCAATAATTTTTTTCAATAACTGTTGCAGTCTTTTTACATCGTACTTTCACTTCACCTTAGAGAAAATGCAGTCTTCATGTACTCCACTCACCCAGTGGCCTTGGGTATTGCATACCAGACCTATCCAATGGAAACTTAGAGGTCTCGGCTCTGCAGAACGTGCCGAGAACTCCAAAGCCGACCTCTTCACGGAGCCGACGAAATTAGGTTTAGGCAATCAAGTCGGCTCGAGACCAGAGTACATCGATCTGACCTTGAAACAATACTGTAACCCAACAGCTGTGCTGAGATTCTATAGGTTCGGCCAGATATCTTCACTACTGTCCGCAGTCTCTGAAAAGAACAGAGAATGGTTGCAGATCGCAGACAAGATGCCGAAGTAAGCGACGATCAGTGAATGACCGTACCCTATTTTCTAAAGTACATATGTGTTTCATTCTCCTCTTGTAACGCTATTTAGATCAGAGGATGTAATTACGCGTCTAATTCTTGGTTTCCGCATGTAACAAACCCGCCAACCACTTGAGTGGTGTCACATGGCTTGTATGTACACACGCTTAGATTTTGGAGACGTCATTCGAGTAGTGCCACTCGTTTCCACACCGTTGAAAGCTGTTTTAACATTGATTGTGTAAATCATGGAATTCTTTTAGATAAGCTAAATCATTATGGTTTGAGTGGGGCAGTGCACAAATGGTGTAATTCATACTCAACTGGAAGAATGCAGAAAGTAGAAATAAGTGGTTCATGTAATGTTAAAACAACAGCTGATTCCTGAAGCTGGGGGGAGGGGGGGGCTATCAAATACGGAGTCCCACAGGGTTCGGTCTTAGGTCCTTTACTGGTCTTCATATACCTTAATGACTTATCATTCCACACTGATGAAGATGCAAAGTTAGTTCTTTTTGCTGATGATACAAGTATAGTAATAACATCCAAAAACCAAGAACTAAGTTATGTAATTGTGAATGATGTTTTTCACAAAATTATTAAGTGGTTCTCAGCAAACGGACTCTCTTTAAATTTTGATAAAACACAGTATATACAGTTCTGTACAGTAAATGGCACAACTCCAGTAATAAATATAGACTTTGAACAGAAGTCGGTAGCTAAGGTAGAATTTTCAAAATTTTTAGGTGTGTCCATTGATGAGAGATTAAACTGGAAGCAACACATTAATCGTCTGCTGAAACGTCTGAGTTCAGCTACGTATGCTATTAGGGTTATTGAGAATTTTGGTGATACGAATCTCAGTAAATTAGCTTACTATGCCTATTTTCATTCACTGCTTTCGTATGGCATCATATTCTGGGGTAATTCATCGTTGAGTAGAAAAGTATTCATTGCTCAAAAACGTGTAATCAGAATAATTGCTGGAGCCCACCCACGGTCATCCTGCAGACATCTATTTAAGGATCTAGGGATCCTCACAGTAACCTCACAGTATATATTCACTTAAGAAATTTGTTGTTAATAATCCAACCTAGTTCAAAAGTAATAGCAATGTGCATAGCTATAACACCAGGAGAAAGGATGATCTTCACTATGCAGGGTTAAATCTGACTTTGGCCCAGAAAGGGGTAAATTATGATGCCACAAAAGTCTTTGGTCACCTACCAAACAGCATCAAAAGCCTGACAGATAGCCAACTAACATTTAAAAATAAATTAAAAGAATTTCTAGATGACAACTCCTTCTAATCATTGGCTGAATTTTTAGATATAAATTAATGGAAAAAAACTTAAACATTAGTGTCATGCAATATTTTGTGTAGTGTAATATCTTCTACAGACATCTTTTATTAACCTGACACGTTCCACATAATTATGAAGTGTCGTATTCATGATCTATGGAACAGGTATTAATCTAATCTAATCTAATCTATGATGCAACTAGACCCTCCCCACCACCTATAGGCAATGTTAAGCTGCAGGCTGGTACCAAAAATTTCTAAAAACGTCAGTATGTTACAGTTTTCATTGAATGTTTCAAGGAACACATGAAAGAATGGCTCATGAAGAGCAGTCTGAAGCTCAGTTTACAGCAGGCTGTTTTGTACCACCCCTTTTTTGCACGTTCCTTAAGAAATGAATTAAAATATAAGTGAGGCAAACTGTGTGAATCAGGTAAAATTTTTATTTATTTGTGATCTCGCAACCGTTATATAAAAATGTGGACATTTTCTACTGTATAACATCATCACATCCATCATGGCAACAAGATGATATATTGTGCATTAACAAGAGCAAAATTGAAATAATTCGTATTTTACTACTGTCATTCCTTCTATGAGGGCACAGCTAAAGTTTGTGCGCAAAATGTATGAGGTTCGTAGCACCTATTCTGGGCATGGAACTTATTTTTCTGCAAAATTCATTGTAGGTTATCAAGTATTTTTGGATAACTAAAAATGCAAGATCTTCTGTAGTTTCGGAACAGCTTAAGTCACTTCAGAAATAAGAAATTTAGGGCTCTACCAGTAATGATAATAAATAATTCACTCATAATAGCTTAATAATCTGTTCTTAAATGCATTTAAACTTTTGCAACGTGCAGTCTTACGGAGGAATTGTAAAAGCTTGAAGCAGAATAATTTCAGTTTGACCTAAGCTCTATCAATTTGGACATGATGGGCTAGACAACACCCGTATGAATTATTTGTAACTAATTACTGCATTTATGACAGAAATAGTGTTTTTATTAACTTTGTAAAATGTTTATTGGTAGTAAAACTTAACAACAGTTAATGAATACTGCATTTTTTTAAATCTTATGGTTGACATAAGTGCACCCCTTCTGTAGTACACTTCACTGAAAATGCGGTGATAATGGTAACACTGAACTAAGGGATATTTTTAGGTTCTGGACCCTACCTACACATGAATATCGCTTTAAAACGTTCGTTTTTAATATAAGTCAACATCAGTTAATGAATTGTGTTTTTTTTTCTTCTATTTTTTCATAGTGAGCATTACGGAAAATACGTTGGTATTGCTAGAATTAACGCTCAAGCTAGGTGTCTCTAACGGCGCTTTACTTGCCCTCTGTGGTTCCCCAAACCTATGGTTCAAACGGCTCTGAGCACTATGGGACTTAACATCTGAGGTCATCAGTACCCTAGAACTTAGAACTACTTAAACCTAACTAACCTAAGGGCATCACACACATCACATGTCCGAGGCAGGATTTGAAATTGCGACCGTAGCGGTCGCGCGGTTCCAGACTGAGCGCCCCAAACGTATGACTACTGTTCGAACTGGAAAAGCAAAGTCTTCTGGCTCTGCTAGCGATTTGTCACATAGAAATCTTCACCTCAAACAGCTCTACACCAGTTCACGAATCAGTAACCACCGTCAGGGGACGGCCTGGCCCTAGAAAACGGTTCTCCGCTGGAAACGTCGGCAATAGGGGGTACGTTCTGATCACTTTGCGACGAATTTTAGAGAATAGGATACCATCCTACTATTCCACTAATTCAGAGCGGCCATGTGAAGCTAGTGGTCAGTTTCCTATGCAGCTTTTAGCTTTCCGCAGACATGAGTTAACTACTTCATCTAGATTCTGCGATGGACACAATCTCTAGCCGTATCTACTCGTGATAGCTGCTGGAGAGCCCAAGTATTCCAAACACATAAGATAAGTAAAAAAGGCCACAGAACTAAATACGCATTACACTAATCCTGTGCTTATACCTCGGTGCTTATATACCCGCGTCGGAGTGATGCTGGATTGCATGTACGCTGCAGCAACGCCCGCGAACGGTGACGTTATGATCGCCTCTTCTACTGAGCTACGGGCAATTACCAAACTATACTGCAGTAACTATAGCATATAACATTACCGGCAACTGGTGCCTATTACTTGGAATCTGGCACACGTTACTGTTTTCACCAGAAAGCTGAGATCTGCAATCGCTAAACGACTATAAACATCTAACGAATAACAATGTCAGGTAAGAAATACAGAGAATGTAAAAAGTTCAAAACTGTGATCGTAGTCAAAGCGCAGTGAATCGGAGGTTCGCACATTTTTAAGGTTTAATAACAAATATACTGATTTTGTTCAGTATAACAAAAATAGTGTACTTGTTATTAAATCTTAAATAAGGAATTGTTCTACGAAGAAGTAACGGAAGAAACTATAAGTAAAGTTTCACATATTTTTAAAACATCATCTTCCAAATCACTATGTCAACATTAGAATGGTTAAAATATTTTTAAGATTCTTTGTAACTCTCTGCAGTGCATTTCTATGGATCAACTAGCTATAGCCGTTTGTAATCGCTACATTCATTTTGAATTATTCTGTGCTTAAACGTATGCTTACGCAATAAGATGTAAGTAATACTATTATGACTTACATGGTGGTACTGAGAACTAGAAAAAGAAGACAAATTACGACTTCATGGCGGTACTGAGAACTAGAAAAAGATGAAAACTGTCTAAATTGATGATCGAAAGAAAATGTATTCGACTGATACCACTAAGAGAAAAGTGAATATTTGTTGCAGGAAGTCAAACTTTGTGTTTGAGAACTAGATGGTCCTGTTACGAGGCAAGCACCGTAAAAGGTTGTTCGGCAGAAACGAGATCAAGAATAATTTGCGAGTCACAGATAAACTCTGTGGACACTCAACATCTTGGAGGGTGGAGCTTAAGGTGCCGTAAGCAGGCACATGCTGAATGAAGGCACTGCTTTCGCAGGAGGAGCGGTAAGTCGGGAGATATTTGCTAAATAAAGTAGCATGTTGGTTAGGTACGGTCGCCATAACATTACAAAAACCCACTAAAAGGCGTTAGTGCCACAATTTTCCACTGAAGAGATTCACCACAAACAGCGGTAGGATTAATTACCGAGAACATACATGATTTTATTGCATAGAAAGATTTCTTGTAACGTTTTGTGCAAATTTGTCTATATTAACGTTGGCCTAAAAGTCTGCGGTAGCTATATTTTAAGTTCCGTGTGCCATACAACCTAGAGTAAAATAACAACTGCTTGTGAACGACGCGTACTACTTCGTTTTCTTAAATGAATAATAGTGGGTGCAAAGGTAAACTAAAATGAATGACGTGTTGTGAAAAAGAACAAAAGTTGTAAACAACTAGCGGTGCAAGGTCGCCACACAATAATAAGGAATGATGAAGCAGTAAGCTTAAGTGGTATGAAATGTTAGTGCTATAATTCTACAATATTTTTACTTCATGGTGTTTTTATGATTTAATAATGCATCTTTATGAATATCTATTAGAACAGGTTGAAAAGTGGAGGATGTTAATGGAGACACCCCATTTCGTAAGGAAGTTTTGGATGTCACACTATTTTTTCACTGCAATTCACATTTTAGGAAGATAAGAGTTTTTCGTTAAATTTTAGTAAATTTAGAACATCTTTAAAAAAACTAATATTTAGTAACTAACATTTACGTATTAACTAGTGTGAACTGATGATCAAAATTATTCTTCCTATTATCGTGTTTCGGTACATTATCACAGTATAACTTGGTTTAAGTTTGAATCAATTAGTAAGAAACATTATTTGAAGAATTTTTTACGACTTTTATAGGGAACGTATTCTGCTAAGCATCTCAGAGTTATAGGTATGTAGGTAGAAACACCGTGAAATTTTAGACGAATCAAGTAGGCAATGCTTTCGTGTTGGTTATGCAAGAAATCCATGTTACCTTTACCTTTCAAATCTTTGAATGACCATAATAAAAAAAAAAACTATGTACACAGTTGCAACCCTTCGTATTGCAATTAGCATAATGTTCTAGAGCTCAGGACAGGACACACATCGGTGATATCTTTATTGATACTTGGGATGCTATGTTTGCTGTCATAGTGGTGTGTTGGCGCTGCAGGTTCATGATGACATGTGAGCCGATATGCGTTCATTATATCGTATGGAAAATGATCTGTGTGGTGTCACCGCCAGACACCACACTTGCTAGGTGGTAACCTTTAAATCGGCCGCGGTCCGTTGGTATACGTCGGACCCGCGTGTCGCCACTATCAGTGAATGCAGACCGAGCGCCGCCACACGGCAGGTCTAGAGAGACTTCCTAGCACTCGCCCCAGTTGTACAGCCGACTTTGCTAGCGATGGTTCACTGACAAAATACGCTCTCATTTGCCGAGACGACAGTTAGCATAGCCTCCAGCTACGTCATTTGCTACGACCTAGCAAGGCGCCATTACCAGTTACTATTGATGCTGTAAAACATGTACCGTCAAGAGCGATGTTCACCAATTATGGATTAAAGTTAAGTATTCCAGCAGCTACGTACGTTTTTTGTTAGTATCATTTCCTTGACCTGTTCCAGACCTCACGCCAGCCTGCGTGAGCTAAAACGCGTGCCTTTCGGCTTCCTCTCATAGTGGGCTGGCTGTCTTGCCAATACAAACAATCTGCCTATCCTACCTATGTAGAAACTGGAACAGTATGGACACGTGATCTTGTAAACACCTGAATGTGTATGTTCTAATTATGTATTAGCTAGTAAAATAACTTTCCGTTATAGATGCGCTCATGAAATTATCGTAGTTACCTAGGGAAAAAAAACAGAAGTAGAACATTTCATTCAGCCATTTCCAGCCCAACAGCAAACTGCCATCAAACATGAGGTAGACAAGACATAAAATTTCTTACACCAAACAGTTTACGTATAAAAGAATAGACAGACATTCTGCACACACAGAAAGAAAAGCAGCTACAGACATAACAAGCTATAGCAGCTCTTTACATCCCATCACTGAAAAACTAACAGCATACAGAAGTATGATTAACAGAACAGTGAGTATCCCAACGGCTCAGCCTCATCGTGTCGATGAAATCGCATTAATCAAAAAAATTCCCACTAATAATCATATTTACCAGCCACAACTGATTGCCTCTTTAATCGTATGAAAAATAAAGAAACTGAAAGTGAAACAACACATTTAGTTGGCAACTGATAAAAAAGCCACGAATTATTTGGGACTTCGATTCACTGAAAGAGCTTCTTATAAAACTGCTAATCAGTTCAAAAGCTATGTCATCATACCGAGCTATTACATGTCATACCTCACAGTTGCAACGAAACTGACAAACATAAACAACCAGGTGTTTACTAGATCACATGACAAAACCGTCCCAGTTTTTATGTAGGTACGACAGGCAGATCATTTTCCGTGCGATATAATGAACATATGTCATCATAATCTCACCCTTACGACAGCAAACACAGCACTCTAAACAAAAATAAAGGTCTTACAATCTGTCATAGACAACCGTCAGGCACAAAACCTGGTATTTGAGGCACCTGGAACACACAGAAAACAGATTCTCTATGCCACTTATATGTTGCACGGACAGAAAGATAATGAGTAGAACAGTTTAATTTCTAAATTTAAAGAAGAACATCAGTCAATCCCAAAAAATCTGTAATTTATTACAGACATAGATTTCGACAATAACATAGTCGTCAGTAGTGCACTACCAGAAGGATCTCACATGTACCAACATGTCAGAGAATAAAATTGTCGCACGTTTATACTCTGACATACTGATATCTGCATGAGTCCTCTGGTAATACACTGATGATGACTATTTTATAGATGAAATCTAGATCTGTAGTAAATTACGGATTTTTGGAACTGATTGCTCTCCTCTAAATTTGAATATATAACGGTCGCTGTTCACACAGGTGTACACTGGATTCCAATTTAGTTAAGATTAATTCTGTATTCAGTAATGACTGTCTCTTAATACAACAGTCCCTGAAGAATCAGTGAACACAGTTTCCTTAGCCCTGGCAGTAAGTTACAGTTACGAGAAGTATAAATTACATATTTAGCAATAGAATCAAGAAACAGCAATAACTAATAACTCACATCGTATGTAAATAAGCATGTCTAATTTCATGCTGAATATGTAAGCATATAAAACTAAATTTGCTAAAAGTCACTCCTCTAAGCAATGTTTCAATTTTTCATTTTATTTTGTCTATTACGCAAATGTAAATATTAATAAATGTAATACTACATCACATCGCTGTAACGCAAGGTAAATACGCACAATTTCACTAATGTAGTACTGCAACAGTTTCAAAATGTAAGTGCAAATGTGAAAGTTTTCACCAATGCAGAAGACTAAAATCATGTGGCTAAAAGCAGATAATACGCATTAGACTTTATTTGTCTCGTTTCTCTACCTTTCTCTCATAAATCTCACATCAAATAAAGTTTGCCTCAAATCTAACAACTGTGTCGTTGTATCACTGTTAGAGGAAAAGCTGAAGCAGATGTAACGCCCAGTATAAGGATACAGTCCCTGCAAATGCATTGTAGCTGGGAAACGCGCTGGACGGTAATCTGAAAATAAAATTTGTGACTGATGGCGGAATATCATCAATTAATAATCTCTAACTTAAAATTATTAATACATTAAACAAACTCAGTTCATTTGGAAGTATCACATGTTCCTTGGTAAAAGACCACCTTACGTGTCAAAGTAAAAGATGGCGCATGCCCGGCGAACTATGGATTAACTATGCGCATGTTATATAAATAATTTTACTCATAAAACTCTGTATTTGGAGAATTTGTAATACTGCCAAATAACTTTAATTCATTATATAATTCTTACATGTGTAGAACGCAAAATATTTACAAGTTCTCGGCTAAACACAACCTCATGGCTAACAACAGAATCTGGAGAAAATCGAGGAAACTGCTAATGGCGGTCTCTGGAGCGCATTCATTTATATGATTCTAAAATCAGTCACTACACTGAAGTACCGACCAAAAAACATCGTGTGTTCCTAGCTACGCTATCCTCTAAGTATAAGAAGCTTTCCTACGTATTTTTCCTAATAAGATAGAGCAAGCAACTTAACTATGAACTTATAGTCTAGTAATGGAAATACTTCAGGCGTAGTAAACCTTTTATGGTACATATTAGAGCACCCGTTATGTAAAAAGCCGAGCTTCAGAACTGTAGCTGAGAAAGTTTGGTAGTTACAGTGTTATACTTTCTACCATTTCAACGGAATACTGATAACCTATTCACGAAAAAATACTGCCTATGAATAGATACTCTAGTTAGTTCGCTGTACGTTGTTTATATGTTTTGCGTAAACCTTTTCTCACGCGTGTAATCCGAGAGCGCACAGAGTCGCCTTGACTTAGGCTTACTGGCCAGTTCAGTGCCGAGTAGTACGCACAGTCGCACCGTCTTCTAAATTGCGGAGCTTAAGGAGAGTCCAGATTCAGCGAGGCTATAAAGCTCCCCGAATTTCCAGCCAACAAGCATTCACATTCTGAAGGCGGAACCTGTGTCGCTCGATAGCTTACCATGCTGAACGTTGTAGTATCGAGGGACTTACGTGTTTGCATTGGACTTTTGTTTTACCGTAGGTGTAACTAAAGCAACATTCCGACTATTCACACGATATATTGGACATTGACCTATGGAAAATCGTGTGTTCTTAATAACGTAAACGTTCTCAACGATTGACTATGCCCCTAGGGACATATCGAACACTTTCGCCGTTGTTGTGTGCAGTCCGCAAGAATCCACGCAGCATGTGACAATGTTTTGTACTTGATTTATTCAACATCAGATGAAAAATTGTCATCAAAGGTTTCCCATTTAGGAAAGCAGAAGAGTTTACTTTTTCTGTGCCGTAACTATCAACTTATAATAGGAAGGCCTGACTTCGTGAGTCTTTCCTCTGGCTATACTTTCAACGAAAATTTCAAATAACGGCTTATGCTTTAACATGGGTTCGACCATTCACCCTTCGATTCATTATATTCCTTGCCAGGCATATTTCTCATTGCCTTGTCGCAGAGCGTCTTCGTTTAACATTCGACTAATCAATAGGATCTACAAGAATAATCTGCAGCGCCATATTTCAGGGGCTTCTATTCGCTTCGTTTCTGCGTTCCCAACTGTCCAAGGCAGGTGGCATACGTCAGTTCACTGGCAGGATAGTGGGAGAAAGAAGTCATTCTACATAAAAGGATGTTTACAAATCAACGGTGCGTCCCATCTTACAATATTCCTGAAGTGTGTGCGACCCAACTAAGCAGAACTATCGGGGATATTGAACAAACACAAGTAAGGGCGGCACGAATGGCAGCAAGTTTGTCTGATTCACAGGAGTGAGTCACGGAAAGGTTTAAAAACCGGAATTGTCTGACCCTTGACGACTGACACAAATTATCAAGCAAAAGCTTCCTTATAGAACAATATGAACTAGTATTAAGTGGAGATTCTAGGTAGACAATATTCTTTACCTCCCGCATATCGCTTCCACAGCGACCATCAGGACAAAATTAGGCTAATTGCAAAACACACAGAGGCCTTGAAGGAATTAATTTCTTCAATTTAACTATATTGGATTTTTAGTGGAAGCAATACAGTCATTACATTTCCTAATTTCCTCAATTTAACTATACTGGATTTTTAGTGGAAGCAATACAGTCATTACATTTGCTTCTTTATGTTAGTTCGGACAGTTAAATCTTAACTATACAGATGTTTTATACGTATAGATAACGACAAATTTCAGTATTCGATACGTCAAGCATTTATATTCACTATCTGCAGGTAACGTGCTACTAAGTTCTTAATTTTCGGGTTTGCTGTGAATCATTAGCGTTTTCATATTGTCTGGGAAGGAAATACGCATTTTTGCAAGGTTTTCCTGCAGTTCGTTTTGACGTGTAGTAAATTTATAACATCCTAACATTATGTGGTCAAGATCTCCATCCACCTCTCCATGTTCGTTGCATGTGGGAGAGTCTGGTACCCTGATCCTAAGGAGGTGTAAAGGAAAGGATGCGTGTGCAAAACTTATTCGAATAACTAATGTGATATGCCTCCACGGGAGATGCTTATGGTTTTGCCACTGTTTTGTTGTAACAGTGAACTAGAGTGAATCGAACGGTAACAACTTTTCCTGTTGCGTTGTTTGTTGCTACTGTTGCCATTGTTCGTAAGCCCACTTTCGTGATACGTGGAGAAAGAATGAATATGTAAGCTGCTTAACTAGTGGCATCCCCTCCTCTGATGCTGTCTTGTGCTAGGTAATCTGCTGCTTAATGTACCGAATGCGTTAGCGCACCGTTAATCTTTCTGCTTAATTGTACCGAATGCTTTAGCGCACCGTTAGTCTTTAGATGGTTTTATTTTCGGTCTCATCTTTCATTATTATTCACGTCACATCACAAATGCAGCTGTCAACCTATTTCCACTTTCGATGTGTTAATTCCTCCAAGCACTTCCAAGGTCAGAGTTTCCTGTTTTGGTTCCAAACGTAACTGATTGATCGGTTGTGATTGCTTGTGCAGTATAAACACGATTAAACTACGTGATTGGTCTACAATATCTGAGAACTGGTGAGTGATTTTAGTAGGATGTGGTATTTCCGCGTGTAGCGACATTGTAGGGATGGGCAAACTTTTAAAAATATCGATATAAATTGTATCAACATTTTTATAAAATATATTGATATTATCGACACAAAAATAATTGAATGTGGACATACTGATATTTTTTGGCCATAGCTACGCGAGAGAAGTCTCGAGAGTGAAACGCTTCTGATATGCGTTCTGCGCATGAAATATTCTACTTAGAACGAACATTACCGACAGTGAGAGTCAATTTTCCACTAAATACCAGTGCAGTAGTGTCTGACTTCTGTGCAGTAGTGCCTTACTCTTGCAGTGCGTATATCTTTTCTTGGCCCAGGCACTCAGGTGGTAAGTAGAGCGCACATTCTGCCTTGTAGCTGGGAGCAGGGAGTAGTGATTTCCACCATTCTCATACAGTGCTGTCGCCAAACGTGTTCGTTTTGCACCTCGTACCTATGATTTGCAATGGTAGAAATGACACACGGAAGTAAGAAACTTTCGTGAATTTGAAGTATAGATACAACCCTGTCAAATCTGCGGCTCATTTTTATTACTGAATATGAAATTAAGTTAAACCCCATTGTAAGACATTTGCTGTTAGATTGCAAAGATTGGTAATACCTGGGACGGGCAAGAAATCTGTCGGTGACATCTATAGCGCCTGTGGCTCAAGAAAAGGTAAACAATAAAAAATTTATATAATCTTCGCTATTAAGCAATTAATATCGGTTAATCGATATATCGGTACATAAAGTATTGATTTTAAATACCGATAGTATTACGAGAAAATACTGATATTTTGATATATCGATAATTTTTGCAAGCATAGGCTTCAGGTGAGTACGCCTTTGACAGCGCTAGTGAGAGTGGTGGCACGCAGTGGCAGCATAGCTCAGCAAACTAGTGGTGTGGCGCTCGCACGTGTTTCCGTCGCATTCAACGTGGTCAACATGACGTCAGTTCCGCCGCCAGCGTGCACAAAGCGTAGAACTATATTGTTCTCGTTTGCACACCTGCCGCCGTAACTAATATGCAGGGTGTTTCCGTAAGAGCGTGCAAAAATGTAACAGGACATACAGAATGCTCCACTGAATAATTTGAGGTAAGGAACTTTTTGTCGGAAAAGCCAGCTTAAGGACATATGGAAGTAATCTTGTCTACCGCTTTGTCTAATATTACTCGTTTCCAGTTTATTTACAACTAACGTGCGTACAAGTTTACATGTACTGCACTGTTTATTTGCATGTACATTCTTTATTTCCTGCAAGGAAACAAGGAGGACGAGCCTGATTACTAGACAGCCTAAGTGGCTGTCTGAATGGCCACCAGTACTTGAGGCTCATGCAAAGAGTTCTACCTGAGTTATTGGAGAACGTGCCCTTGGCTGTTAGTGAGAGGATGTGGATACAACATGACGGTGCACCGCCTCACTTCAGTGTGGATATCCTCAACCATCTCGATGCTATATTTCCTGGTCGCTGGATTGAAAGGGGAGATCCTATTCCACGGCCTGCGAGGTCATCTGACCGGAATCCCCTTGGTCGCTTCCTATGGGAATATCTAAAGTCACTTGTGTGTGAGACGCCAGTGGATACGGAGATGAAATTATTTGCCCGAACTGTAGCTGCCTGTGATGTGATTCGAAGCACACATTCTTGCATTGAGGTTGATAGCCGTCATTTTCAGCACGTTTTGTAAAATAAAGTACAAACGGTACGTTTATTGTGTCAGATGGTATTTGCAGTTAACTGTAAGTAATGTGAGTAAAAAAGTACACAGTAATGTGATTTTATTCCTATTATCTCCTTAAGTTGGCGTCTCCGACCCCAGGTTCCCTACCTCGAATTGTTCAGTGGAGCGTCCTCTATGTCCTGTTAAATTCAAATGGCTCTGAGCACTATGGG
This sequence comes from Schistocerca serialis cubense, assembly GCF_023864345.2. Lineage (NCBI taxonomy): Eukaryota > Metazoa > Arthropoda > Insecta > Orthoptera > Acrididae > Schistocerca > Schistocerca serialis. The sequence continues at coordinate 154,131,828 of NC_064640.1, forward strand.
ACTTAGCATCTATGGTCATCAGTCCCCTCCTGTTAAATTTTTTCCTGTTGTTGATACCTGCCTAATCATCAAAAACATTTCCTATTCCAGTCCACGTTGCCAAAAGCTTTTTTAAAGTCTATGACTATAAGTACGTGTACTTGATTGTCGTAAACATATCCTGTGTTTTTCGTCGCAGTACGAAAATTGCTTGCATAGTACCCCAATTTCTGCTAAATTAAGAATGGTCTTCCACTATCATATTTAATGGTGAAAAGCAAACATGATTTTCTGGTTTGGCGTCTTCTCTTCGAGTTTACAAAATTGTTCTTCTACTCTGAGAGTAATAGGAATGTCTTGCACATGCGGTAGCCTCTAGCTTGCAACTATTGAAAACCTACCATATTTTCAATGTTCCTCAATTGTCCGATAAGTATGGCATGGCGACGGAAATACACTAACTCGGTGTATGGCTGTTGCTATAATTGCACCAGGAAATAGCTAGGTTAGTCAGCAAAGGTCTAACTCAGGGCTTCCCAACGTGTGGTCCGCGGACCCCTTTTTATTCGTGTGAAAAAAATGTGTACATTTGCTTCAGGTCGTATTCCCAAGCAGCCTTTGCGGTTCCTAAGTGAGAACGCATACACAGTTTAGTGCCGGAGAATGCGGCTTCTCTGATCGACTATTTCTCAACAGTAGGGGGGTCGTTTGTGCGCCGGCTCACGGCGGTAGATGCGTTGAAACCTTTTACGCATGCGCGGAGCGAGCTTTGTCGACCAATCACAGCACTCGCTGGCGCGTATGCGGCCCCCGGCATCATTAAATGTTTAACTTGCTTTGTCAGTGCACTAACTATTTCATAAGTCGATTTTTGACCTTCAAGTTGTTTTCATTCATCTCTAAACCAAACACTATTGATACTTCGGGGGGGGGGGGAGGGGGGGGGAGGGGGGGGCATTGGGAACAGACTACGGGTCCGCCATGGAGTTTTGACTGAAGAAGGGGTCCACCAGCTGAAAAGGTTGGGAAGCCCTGACTCATATCCCAAGCGAATTACAGTCGCTGCTGTTTTCGCAAAAAGGTCTACTTCTACGATGAATACGGAGTAGAGCGAGATGTACTTCGCAAAATTTGCTCCTTACGGACCGGTGCAAATTAGTCAGGATGCAGATTCGAAAAGGACAATGCTGAAATGACAGAATCGAATCATCCATCAAGCAGTCGTTTCTAGTAGAGACAGCTGATCACGTCCCACGAATCAGCTGAAATAGAGCCCGTGGTATATTGAGCTTCGTGTATGCGATGCTTTTGGTAAGCCACAAGAAAAACAATCAGAAGCTTCCATGTTGCCATAGTCTATCAAGTAGAGAAAGAACGTGTGCCACAGGCGCTGTGTCTGTTTCGTAGTGGTAGGGTTTATTTGTCTCTACCTTTACTGATGCCGGAATTACAGACTGGCAGCGGGATTAAGAGTGAGGCGCAGCGGGAAAAATGGATGACAGGCGGTAGGGATCGGCGGGCGGCCAGCTAGAGGAAGTACGAGTGCTTGGCAGCGGGCCTGCTGGGCTTGCTCCCGCCGTGTAGCCGGCGCTGCCAACTTCTCCATTAAATCCGCACGGCAAATACAAAACAAAATAATCGCGCTTGCTCCTAAACACAACACGCCGACCTGCCGGCGGAATTCATAGGCCCAGACGCTTACATCTACATCGGTTACCATAAACTGTTGTGTGTGAACAAGCCACGAATGTACGGCAAAAAATTATTAGCCCGCTAATTTCGCTTAATGCTGCCCTGAAAACTCACTTCCTGGAAGAAAATGAGCATGCGTTTGGGTTAATTTCTCTCTTTCCTTCTTACCCTTGCTTTAAACACATACTGAAATACCGATGTCTGTGATACTGTCCTCTCACGATAACTGGAATTTGTGTCATTTTGTGCAACTTTAAAGCACCATTGCTTCCACATTTTCATAATGCATAACAATCATTTCTCTGATTAATGTGATCCTCTACGTGACGTGTTTCATGGTGGCCACAATGATAGCAGAATAACTTAAGATGTGCCCCGACACCGATTACAGAAAATCTGAACATAACTTCCTGAACTAAAGTTACAGAATGAAGCTTTATGAAAACTCAATACCGCAGACAGTGCTTTTCACCATGTGATCTGGTACAATATTTGTGACACTGGGCTTGCATACTGACGGACCGTAGTTGAAATCCTCATAAGCCATCCAGAACTAGGTCCTCCTTATCTTTTCTAAATCACTGTACGTGAAAGCCAAAATCTGTTCCTTATTAATTCCTAATCAATAGCGTTAGTGAAATGAATAAAATTTAAGTTAAAACTGCAAGGGCTATTCGTAGGTAAGTTCCGATCGGTCGCGAAATTAAAACAACTGAGAAAATAAAAAATGTTTTATTTGTAATAGTAGCTACACCTCACAGCTATTTCTGTACATAGTTGCTGCTCCGACGTAGACATCCGTCATAGCGTTGTAGCAACTTTCCAATACTCTCTTCATAGAAGGCCTGTGCTTTCCCCCAATACTCTATGCTCGTCTATAGCTCGTTGTCTGTCACAAAATATTGTCTTCATAGCCAGCGGTTCATGCAAGAACAGATGAAACGCAGGACGAACCGGGCTGTGTGGTGGGAGCTCAAACACTTCCCAAGGAAAACGCTGCAGGAGCATCGTCATTGCCCCTGCAGGATGCGGCCGAGAATTGTCACGTAGAACGAAGCGCATGACATTTATGTTATATGGGTTGCACGACATCAAGCGAATTTTCTCACCAAGTCTTCATACTTGGCGAGAGACAATATTTTCTAAATTGTTCAAATGGCTGTGAGCACTATGGGACTTAACATCTGAGGTCATCAGTCCCCTAGAACTTAGAACTACTTAAACCTAACTAACCTAAGGACATCACACACATCCATGACCGAGACGGGATTCGAACCTGCGACCGTAGCGGTCGTGCGGTTCCAGACTGAAGCGCCTAAACCGCTCGCCCACACCGGCCGGCAATATTTTCTAGGCATCTCTACGTGCTTACTGTGCGCTCAGAACTGAAAAGAGCTGGAGACACTACCCGGCACATCTGTACAACACTTCTTCGGATTTTCACAGTTGTTTCCATTTCGCAACCGATCTGAACTTCCTTTCTGAATAGCGCTCGTATTAAAATGGTGCAACGGATATAGACAGAACAACCAAATAAATTAAGCGAGCTGTTTATTTTCCCGAGAGTGATACTCAGGCATTGTTTATAAAACGCTGTTGTTAGAAAGCGTAGGAAATATCTAGTATTTACAAAGCATGGACCATATGTAACACTATATTTATTTCAGCTAAACACAATTTCTCTCATGCAGTGCGCAGACGGATGGACTCTTTACCTGGCCTTTTTAATATCTGCAACTGATGTATGTGATGTATGAATGCAGAGTCTCGCGGCGATAACACTGAATAAAATGTTCTTGGGTTTCCAACTGCGTCAATTGCTTAAAACTACACGAGCTTTCGTCCAAGCACTCCTCGGCCATTGTCAAGTGGTATGACTGCCAGTGGGCTGTTGATGCGCCCTTGTATACGCTAGCTGCCGGCTGCGACGTCACTGGTGCCCGTAATATCAGACGACGATAACCTGCCATATGAACTGAGCCACCTACGCAAGGTTTCGCCCATCAAGTGAAAGAAGTTATTTCTGGGAAATATCACAATAAGACCACCGACGAAGAGCAGGAAAAGAAACTTGCTTTGCTGCCATTCTGTGGCTCTGTGTCGGGCAAGATAAGACGCCTGTTGAAAAGACACAAGATCAAATCAATCTTCTACGAAATACCTTGTGAGTGTGGCCAGAAGTACATCGGACAAACAGTGCGCACTGTGGAAGAACGCAGGAAAGAACATGAGAGGTATTATCGCCTACGCTATCCAGAGAAATCTGCGTTAGCTGAGCAATCGTTAGAAAACGGTCACCACATAAAATTTGACGATACGTCTGTCGTGGCTCGCACTAACGGCTTCTGGGACAGTTTAATTAAGGAAGCTATTGAAATAAAAATTACCGCAAACACCCTGAATAGAGACGGTGGCTTGCAGCTAAGCGCTGCGTGGGATCCAGTGATCGCACGGTTGAAAAGGGAACATAGAATGCCGACTCAAAACATTCCCATATATGGCAATGTCACGGGCACCAGTGACGTCACAGCTAGCGTATATAAGGGCGCACCAACAGCCCACTAGCAGTCATACCACTTGACAATGGCCAAGGAGTGCTTGACCGAAAGCTCGTGTAGTTTTAAGCAATTGACGCGGTTGGAAACCCGAGCACATTTTATTCGATGTATGTGATATTTGCGAAAGAGTTGCAAAGCGTTAAAACCAATACCTCGCATGTAGTAAGAAGGTTGTGCCACTTGAACAGTTGTACGTTTCGATACTGCTTGATGTTTAATATAACCACCGCGTCCTTGCCAAAAATACAATGTCTTACCTCGCTGATGGTTAAAGTGATACGTGCTGTAAGAGGCTACATTTTGTGATCCATTTAGGCTACTTATTTTTGCTGTTTGTCAATTTACGCCACCACACAGCACTAATTTCATCATATAGCTGCCCTAAAGGGCAGCATCTCTCGACTTCTGATGTAGACTACTCGATACGGAGCGTCCAGCCACGAAAACGGTAGTACCCACCTACATATTTATAGCATATGCAATCGCGGATGATTAATCGGTTTCTCTGCAGAGCTTATGTACTTAAAAGACGGAAATATCATCTATGTAACAATACAATGCAGAGTATTTCAATTATCCTAGTTACGCTAAGAGCAATTTTTGTATTGTGTAGTGTGGCGGAAATGCGGCCGCTGTGGAATAGCACTACCGAGTTTTCAGCAAAAAGTTATAAGAAGAGTGGTTCCAGAAGCACCATCATCTTCTCACTCCCCTGCACTCCTCAGAGGGTGACCGAGAGATCGTCACCACTGCGCACCCTTCATTTTCATCAGTTTAACCAATCGATCAAATATTCAGATATCTGAAGTCCCTCCAGTGTTAAGATACCATTATAAGAACCATTTCATCTTTAAAGAATGATTACTGTATCAGTACCTATTGGTAGGATCACAGTTCATCCGAGAGAGGGATGCTAAACAACGTTTCCATGTCCAAGGCACTAGCGATACCCAAACTGATAGTCACAAACGTTTCATACGTTCATGCAGCGACGTCCAATAACGTGGAGCTGTGTATTTTTTAGATCATCAGTTTCCTTACAGACGTAAGTTAATGTATTATAGAGACTGGGGTGGCAGGCCTCTATGGCACCTGGTGGAACAGGGTAGGCAAAGGGCTAGAGGTCAGCAGTTTACCACCCTGGGTGGAGTAGCAATGGAGTGGTGAGTGGATTCATGGTAGCCATCCGTCGTATAATCATGAAAATATCATTTTTAAGACATTAATTTATTGCTCAGCTAACTATAATAGGAAAGACTATTCTCAGAGAAATCCACGCCCCCTGGGCGTAAGCTGTAGACAGCCTACGAAGTGGTGCACCCGTTAGCATCTCTCCGCGGCCGGTGCAGTGATTGACGGCGACTGGGGAAGGACGCTGACCTCAGCAGCGGTCGACAGCCCGTAACGCAGACTAGAAGCAGATTCGCTTCACAGGATGGGGCGTACCGAGGAGCGCAGAATCACATTTCGGACTTACGAGATGGCTCAGAGCAGCAGCAGTGTTTGCCCACACGAGCGAATGCGGGCATCAAGGAGTTTGCCTGTCCGAGCTATGGTGACTGAGCGGCTGCGTGGCCCCGGGCTCGAATTGTAGATCGGCAGCGGCTGGGCAGCCCCGCAGGTGGCTAAGTCGCCAGCATTCGACTTAGCATGGACAGCGTGGCCAGGCTAGCAGCGGCAGAGTCCGGAGGTGATGACTTCTTGATCCGTGTAGACCCGTAGTCTGTCGCCGGCCGCGGTGGCCGTGCGGTTCTGGCGCTGCAGTCCGGAACCGCGAGGCTGCTACGGTCGCAGGTTCGAATCGTGCCTCGGGCATGGGTGTGTGTGATGTCATTATGTTAGTTAGGTTTAAGTAGTTCTAAGTTCTAGGGGACTTATGACCTAAGATGTTGAGTCCCATAATGCTCAGAGCCATTTGAACGTAGCCTGTCGTAGGTCCCCCTAGGGGCACGTTGCTGGCATACTGCAGTCCCTCTGGCTATAAATGAGGTGTACTTATACGGACTTGGCACATGCTTGTTCTGTTGAAGCTTGGCTTCCTATTTCGAAAGTCACAACAGAGCCACAGCTCGGACGTGAGGCAGTCGGGTCCCTCACGCCACAGCGACTCTGCCTTTCTGTTGTGCCAATGATGTTATACCTCTGGCCCCTCTTCTTGGCCGTAGCAAGAGGTAACCTTCTCAACATCACGAAGACAGCATCCACCATCTCAGCAGGTTGCCCCTGATATAACTTTGCCTGGCCAGCCTGAGCTGACCTGTTCCATGGCCTCTTGCATTACCCAGGGGTGTCTACGTCTAGTCGACTGGACGTCCTTTGATTCCCTACAGTAACATGATTCCACTGAATAATCAGCTACAGACTAGCACAATAACATCAGCAAAGTCCCCGTTCTTGTCAAGTTCCTCAGCAGTTACTTAACAGTAAGTAGTCACGCACAGTTCATTCTCATGCTTAGCATATCTCATTCTTTGTCTGCTGGTTCTTTAGGCCACTATTTTGGTTCATTATCCAGAATTTTTTCTTTGAAATAAAAGTTTCCCTTATGTTTTTTCATAAAACACATCCTTAAAACTATGCTCTTGCAAAAACTACAGACTGCACTACCACTTGCCATACATTGCTCGGTAATTCCAATTCTTCCCTTTACCTTAATAGTAATTATAGACTGAATACTTCTTGCAATGCCGTGCTATCCTGAACCCTTCCTTACAAAAACCGGCTTCCTTTTAACGTGTGAAATGAATGTTAGTGATGTCTTACGCAGTTTACGTGGTTCTACTTCCATGATAATAGACCCCTCTGACAATTTATCACTTGCAGCAGCCTCAGTCGTCTGAAGCAGTGTCTCTCCACGTTGTATGGTGCTCTTATTGACTTCTGCATTTTACGCATCACGTAAACTCACATAATTAACATTTTTCTCCTTACCTTCTGCTTCAGTTTCTGTCAAGCTTCCTGTGAAGCCTAATATTTCTTACCGCTGGAAAAACATATTGCGAGTTTTGGATCCAACAACCGTGCCGGCCGAAGTGGCCGAGCGGTTCTCGGGGCTTCAGTCTGGAACCGCTCGACCGCTACGGTCGCAGATTCGAATCCTGCCTCGGGCATGGATGTGTGTGATGTCTTTAGGTTAGTTAGGTTTAAGTAGTTCTAAGTTCTAGGGGACTGATGACCTCCGCTGTTAAGTCCCATAGTGCTCAGAGCCATCTGAACCAACAACCGTCCGATTCCTGCTCCCTCTTATTAACCTTCTCTAGAATAATTGTACTGCGCCAATCTCGGTTCCTTTCCTTCTCAAATTTTGATTTTTAGACTATATCTGCCCAATATCGTTCCTGAGCCCTTATTTGTGTAGATATATTCATTTGATTTGCTCGCAAACAAGCTGCTTGAGCTGGTGAAAGTTGCACGTTTTGTCCAGGTTAGGCTCTTGTGGCATTGAAAACAACATGGTTACCTCTCTATCAGCTACACCAAAAACAAAAAGCGAAAGAGAACAAAATAAAAGGGCAATGAAGACACTCAGATATGCTGCTACATAAAACATCTTATAATCTTTCCTCGCGTATGACTACTCATGACTATAACTCACAGACTTAAACACAATGGTTCAAATGGTTCTGAGCACTATGCGACTTAATGTATGAGGTCATCAGTCGCCTAGAACTAAGTAAACCTAACTAACCTAAGGACATCACACACATCCATGCCCGAGGCAGGATTCGAACCTGCGACCGGAGCGGTCGCTCGGCTCCAGACTGTAGCGCCTAAACACAATGGTCAAAACGAAAATACCTTCTACGTTCGAAGCGGCAACACTATCTGAGTTTACTTCCCTCATTCTGTACCTAAAATTACAAGTAAACACCCGACCAAAACCCGTAGGCTCTCCATGAACCTTTCAGTCAAACAAAAACATATAATACTTGTGCTCTGAGGGTTCCGTAGAAACTGAATTATGTATATAGATAGTAATAATACAGGGTGATTCAAAAAGAATACCACAACTTTAAAAATGAGTATTTAATGAAAGAAACATAATATAACCTTCTGTTATACATCATTACAAAGAGTATTTAAAAAGGTTTTTTTTCACTCAAAAACAAGTTCAGAGATGTTCAATATGGCCCCCTCCAGACACTCGAGCAATATCAACCCGATACTCCAACTCGTTCCACACTCTCGTGCGGTTAAAGGCGCTGCAGTCTGGAACCGCAAGACCGCTACGGTCGCAGGTTCGAATCCTGCCTCGGGCATGGATGTTTGTGATGTCCTTAGGTTAGTTAGGTTTAAATAGTACTAAGTTCTAGGGGACTAATGACCTCAGCAGTTGAGTCCCATAGTGCTCAGAGCCATTTGGATAGCTGCTGTTATTTCTCGTTTCAAATCATCAATGGTGGCTGGGAGAGGTGGCCGAAACACCATATCCTTAACATACCCCCATAAGAAAAAATCGCAGGGGGTAAGATCAAGGCTTCTTGGAGGCCAGTGATGAAGTGCTCTGTCACGGGCTGCCTGGCGGCCGATCCATCGCCTCGGGTAGTTGACGTTCAGGTAGTTACGGACAGATAAGTGCCAATGTGGTGGCGCTCCATCCTGCTGAAATATGAATTGTTGTGTTTCTTGTTCGAGCTGAGGGAACAGCCAATTCTCTAACATCTCCAGATACTGTAGTCCAGTTACAGCAGCACCTTCGAAGAAAAAGGGACCAAAAACTTTATTGGCTGAAATGGCACAGAAAACGTTCACCTTAGGCGAGTCACGTTCATACTGAGTTGTTTCCCGCGGATTCTCAGTGCCCCACGCTGAACAACTGTCGTCGATTCACTTCTGCCGTACTCAATAACACAAAAAGCTTTCTGTTGAGCGGTCGCCATCTTAGCATCAACTGACGCTGACGCCTAGTCAACAGCGCCTCAAGCGAACAAATGTACAACTAAATGAAACTTTATAGCTCCCTCAATTCGCCGACAGATAGTGCTTAGCTCTGCCTTTTGTCGTTGCAGAGTTTTAAATTCCTAAAGTTGTGGTATTCTTTTTGAATCACCCTGTACTTTCGTGTTTCTCAGTGGCTTGGTGCTAGTCTTTCTATAGGACGCCACCTCCGCATCCTGCGTGTGCCTAACCTAACCCAGTTATCCAACCAGGGGAAGAGGTCGACACTTTTACATGGAATCCGAAGCACTTGTAATTTCTGGCAACTCCTCACATAACTGATAGATGAAGGCGAAGCTCCTCTGTCACGGAAATGTAGAGATGTCAGACTCTTCTGACAACACTTGCGGAGGCAGGGACGGCAGGTCTCTATGGTTGGAAGAGGCTAGGAGGCGAGCAATTAATCGCCCTTACGGAGTAGCAGTGGAGTGTGATTTGGTGGTGCCTGGTGGCTGTCCGACGCATCATCATGGAAACATAATTGTTAACAAATACATTGCCGGCCGGTTTGGCCGAGTGCTTCTAGGCGCTTCAGTCTGGAACCGCGCGACCGCTAGGGTCCCAGGTTCGAATCCTGCCTCGGGCATGGATATATGTGATGTCCTAAGGTTAGTAAGGCTTAAGTAGTTCTAAGTTCTAGGGGACTGATGACCTCAGATGTTAAGTTCCATAGTGCTCAGAGCCATTTGAACCATTTTGAACTAATTCATTTATTGCTCAGCAAGCTGCAGCAATTCTCGCGATGTTCAGAGAAACCATCGGCCCCAGGAAACTGTAAGCTGTAGGTGATCTGCGAAGAGGTGCGGCCGTGCCGATGTCAACTTGGCTGTCCAGGGCGGGGTGCTCTGTGGTGCGCAGAATCACTCCTGAAAACCAGCCTGTATCAGATGGCTCACAGCAGCAGCAGTTTCTACCCACGCGAGTAGAGGCGGGCAGCAGCAGTTTTCCCGCACGTGTGATGTAGGATGAGGGGCTGCACAACCCTGAACGCGAACTCTAGACCTCCAGGTAAGAGGCTGGTAGCTGCTGAGGTAGGCACGCAGTTGTCCCCAGCCCTGAGCGACCTCCACCAGTTGGAGGACGTTAAGTTGATTCATTAGAACAACTGACCGCAACTAGAAGCGTCAGAGTCCAGAGGTGGTGACTGGTTGATCCATCTAAATTTATAGAGTGACGTAGGTCCTCCGTTGCAGCTGGTGGCAGCCAGACTGTAGTCACTGTGTCTAGAAGTGAGAAGCATTTATACAGGCTTGGCCCGTCCTTGTTTTGCTGATCATCGTTTCCTATCCTGTAAGTTGCAACAGAGCCGTGGCCCGGACGTGAAGCAGTCTGGTCCTCCACGCCACAGCGGCTGTGTCGTTATGTTTCACGAGTACCATTATGACTCTGGTCCCTCTGCTTGGTCATACACATGCAGTAAACTCCTCTGTGCCTTGGAAACAGTACTTGGTGTATCAGGCGGTGTCCTCAGATATAATGTCGCCTGGCCAGATTCAAATGACCTGCTCACAACGTCTCTTTCATTAGCCGAGGGCAGTTTTTCAGTTTTATTCAGCCGTATCAAGTAAATTAACTGTGGTGCAACAGTGCTAAAAAACAGTCTCGTATTTAAGAGAGACAACTTACATGTTACACAGTCGGGATTCCAGAAGGATTGTTCAACTGAGAATGCTATTTGTTTATTCAGTCCCCAAATATGACAAACCTTAAATTAAAATAAAAGGTATCGCCAATTGTAAATTCTGTGATCTCTCGAAGGCACTTCACTGCGTAGATCACGTTACTCTCTTTGAAAAACTGAAGTTTCGTGTAATTTAAGGCTTTGCATATAACTAGTTCGAACATACGTAACAAACGTAAAGCATACATCGTACTGAATAATTGAAACAATGTTGAAAGGAGAGAAAATTTTAATTACTGGAATAAATTACGAAGGTAGTCCCACAAGTTTCAATAATGAATTATGATCCCACTCGTATTTGGAGTATATGCGACTGACATTTCATTTAACACTTTCCAATCAGAATTTATACTTTTGTCCGATGATAAAAGAGTTATAAAATATCCCATTAGATACAGCGCAACAGAATAGATTTTTAATGGCGTTTTTCAAATAATTATTAAGTTGTCATTTGAAAATAGACCCTCCCTCAATTTTGAGAAAATACACTATATTCAGTTCTGAACAACAAATAGAGATATAAAATAATTGCTGTAGAACATGAACAGGAGTCAGTAAACAGCGCATAATGCTCCAAATGAAAAGGGAGGTCAGTATATGTCATCAAAAATTATTGATCATTTCCGCAATACCACAAAAATTCTGACAAGCGTTAAAGTAGGTTTTAAGTCTAACCTAAACTGATTCCTCTTGGACCACTTCTTCCATCCCACGGGTGAATTTTTATTTCTACGCTAGTATCCTGAAAGAAAAGCTAGTTTTTAAGTGCTTTCTTCTATGTTCAATAATGTTAACATTCATAGTGTAAACATATTCTGTAAAGTGACAAGCTAGATGATTAAATAATTTATTGGTGAAATACTTCTGTATTACAGTAAAATATTAAAAATAAACTGTGTTTCGCTTGTGATGATGATCTGAAAGTAGACACGGGCGTGAATTAGTAACCAACGAAAACCAGAAAATAAGTCAAGCTACCTAACCGATGATTATATTACAGTAAGTTACGAAACGTTTTAAGAGGTCATGTGAGTGATACTTTCTCTAAAGATAATCATTTGACGAAGAGTTTTCTGCTTGAAAGAACGATTTCAGTCTGCAGGTCCCGGAAGTTGTGTCGTAATCTGAAGACTTCTTCGATCCTAGCCGCATTTGGCGGCACGGACGTCAGCTGTTGCAAAATACCTCGGGGGTACAGCGTTGACTGCTGTCACGTACGTTCCTAGTCTGTGTTTACGGATCATTAGCTTTTATGGCAGGTTCGTGATTTTGGCACGGTCGTCTTACGTTTAGGACAGCTACATGATGGAGATTCTGTAAAATGGCACGGTAAGTAGGCACGTGAGGCGTTCTCGATCTCTACGGGGCGGTCAGACGCCGACTAGCAGGTTTGTGATGTTATCTTTTTCAGAAATAACAGGCGTCAGGATGGTAACAAAGCATCGACACTGAATTTCTGAAGTAATGGTCAGGAATCGATACGTACACTGACTAGATACTAAAATTGCACGATTTTTCTTCTCATATTCTCTATCTTCGTGTCAGCAGTGTGTCTGTTCTGGTAGGAGGCATCCATAGGAGCGTTTATACACGTATTCAAAACGTGAATATCTAATCATCATATTCTTATTTAACTTAAAAAGATCTTTCGAGCTAAGAAAATGTTGTCGCTGATAATAAGATAAGATAATAGACGAAATCCAATTGTTGCAGTTTCATCTGAAGGAACTCTACTAGGTAGTGGCGATTAACTCCCCAGTGGTGCGCGCACAATTAGATTAAGGCGCAGCCTAATTACCATCACAGCTGTCTCCCCTGCTATTGACAGCTGTCCGTAACAGACAAATCCTGAAGCAGAACCAAGCTGTTCACCCTGATTAGATGTGTAGTTACAAAATGAAAAGTGAAACTGTAATTTTGGAAAAACTGTGATCACTGTCGTAACTTCTGATGTATTGAGACTAATAGCCATATGCGAAGGAGGAATTATCTTTCAAAGAGGCTAATAAGGTCATAGAATTAGCGTGTGGAATAACCAGCGAGAGAAAACATGAGGATCCACAAGAACCAAATGTACAAATGTGAACTTCCGTAATGGGAATAATGGGACAATATGTTCAAAAATATTGCCATTGAAAAAAGTAATTATACCTTGATAGAGGAAAAAAGTGGTACTCATTATAATATCAGTGTTTGAAACACCAGAAAGGAAGGAAGATTTGTCTTTCACATTCCATCGACAACGAGGACATTAGAAAAGGAGTTCCGGCTGAAATTGGGGAAGGATGCGGAAGAAAATCGGCCCTGAACTTTTCAAAAGAATCGCGGAATTAGTCTTAAGCGATTTAGGAAAATCACGAAACAACTAAATGTGGATGATCGGACAGGAATTTGAACCGTCTTCCTCCCCTGTAAGGAACCAGTGGGCTCCGTCACATCACTCGGTTACCAGTTTGAGGCAACAGTTACGAATTCAGCCCTGGTATTGCATTTTGTGTGCACTGAGTCCTACTTGAGATCGTTACGTTGCCTGTAAAACCTAAAAGATACTAATGGAAGTTGAATGGGAGTCGAACATTCATAACTAGATAGTTCGCACAAACATAAAGATTTTGAGTAAATTTATGCAGTTGTTCTACCGGACATTCATTCAATCGATACCAAGACATAAGCTTTTGATAAATATGATAGATGTATGGTAATTAAAGTAGTTAACATAATCAAAGATTCAGTTTACATTTCAACAAATTTATTAAAGAAGAACTACTAAAATAAAGCATGCGCCGATTTGTGCGTTGGTATATATTATATATAAACGATGCCATATCTTCGTAATCCGCAAGCCTACTTGTAGGACAAGACGAAGGAATATTAGTACCGTCATTTTTCTCTGTCTTTGCCCTTCTGCTCGTAGTGAAGCACAGAAAAAATTATCGTATACCTGCTGCACCCCCTAATCTCCCTTCTGTGGTTCTTTTGGAATACAGAGTAAAGAAAAAGTATTCCACATTCTGAGAGGTGGTTGTAGGGACCAAAAACATGAATTTAAAAAATGCACAGTATAAATGCCCTCTAAAACATATACCTTAATTGCTCTGAACACCTGTTCATTTTCGCACTGTGAAACACATCTTTTCTACTTTAAGGCCTTTGCTCTTACGACCGACGTGAATAATGCCTCAAACAAATAAGAACACAGTATTCTATTACGGTGAAGCAGATTAGAGAAGGCTTTTAACACAGTTCCTCACGAGCTGCTTCTAATCAAACTGCGTGCCTATGGAGTATCGTCTCAGATGAGCGGCTGAATTAGTAATTTCTGACAGAAGATCATAGTTCGCACTAAATGACTGAAAATCGTCCAGTAAAACAGAAATGATATTTTACATTCCACAAAGAACCGTTACAGGCCTTCTACTGTTACTGATGTACATAAGAGATCTAGGAAACAGCCTGAGCTGCACGCTTAGCTTTTTTGCAGACGATTCTGTCATTGGGGTCAAGTTAGGTAATTAGTTAGTTCGTTACGTGTTCCATTGATCAATCGCACGGTACGGTAGCCGTTATTATGTGGAACGTGTCAAGTTCACAAGCAATGAACATATGAAACAAGATTTTTATATATATATATATATATATATATATATATATATATATATATATATATTACAGAGTTAATTCATTTTTTTATAGAAGTAGTTGTCAAGGAGATATGATTTCAGTTTATTTTTGAAGCTATCACTGCTGTCTGTCAGACATTTTATTTCATCTGGTAATTTGTCGAAAACTTTTGTAGCAGCATATTTTACCCCTTTCTGTGCCAAAGATAGGATGACTAAAGGATAGCGTAACCCTTTCTTGTTTCTCGTATTATAGTCATGAATGTCACTGTTGTTTTTAAACTGGTCCATGTTGTTGATAACAAATTTCATTAGTGAGTAAATGTACTGTGAGGCTGTTGTAAGAATTCCCAATTATCAACTGATCAAACACAATGCCAGAATTATTTAGGCAAGGTACCTGTTTGAAATGAAAAGTGATTATTGACTCTAAATAATGTAAAGTGGGAAGTCATTCACATGAGTACGAAAATTCCGATACATTTCGGTTACGTGATAAACCATACAAATCTGAAGGCTGTCAATTCACCTAAACACGTAGAGAGTACAACTACGAAAACCTCAAATTGGAACGATCACACAATAATGTTTTTCGTAATGCGAAGCAATGAATGCGTCTTATTAGCAGAACGCTTAGAAGATGCAACAGGTCTGCTAAAGAGAGTGCGTGGACTACGTCCTCGTCTGGAGTACTGTAACGTGGTTAACACGAAACACTATTGCAAACGGAAGAGACACAATCACAAACAAGCGACCGCGGTTGCACAGACGGCGACTAAGACATTCGTGTTGACAGCAGAAATCAGCTTCACAGGAGCACGTGGAGGGCCAGTTTCACACTGTTCTTCAGAGATGGAGTTGTCACTGGACTTACATCGGCCGCTAACGTGACCGCGTGGCCTAAAAAGCTTCCGTTGTGGAGCGCAATGGTTCAATGGTTCAAATCTACATCTACATCTACATCTACATCTATACTCCGCGAGCCACCTTACGGTGTGTGGCGGAGGGTACTTATTGTACCACTATCTGATCCCCCCTTCCCTGTTCCATTCACGAATTGTGCGTGGGAAGAACGACTGCTTGTAAGTCTCCGTATTTGCTCTAATTTCTCGGATCTTTTCGTTGTGATCATTACGCGAGATATATGTGGGCGGTAGTAATATGTTGCCCATCTCTTCCCGGAATGTGCTCTCTCGTAATTTCGATAATAAACCTCTCCGTATTGCGTAACGCCTTTCTTGAAGTGTCCGCCACTGGAGCTTGTTCAGCATCTCCGTAACGCTCTCGCGCTGACTAAATGTCCCCATGACGAATCGCGCTGCTTTTCGCTGGATCATGTCTATCTCTTCTATTAATCCAACCTGGTAAGGGTCCCATACTGATGAGCAATACTCAAGAATGGGACGAACAAGCGTTTTGTAAGCTACTTCTTTCGTCGATGAGTCACATTTTCTTAGAATTCTTCCTATGAATCTCAACCTGGCGCCTGCTTTTCCCACTATTTGTTTTATGTGATCATTCCACTTCAGATCGCTCCGGATAGTAACTCCTAAGTATTTTACGGTCGTTACCGCTTCCAATGATTTACCACCTATGGCATAATCGTACTGGAATGGATTTCTGCCCCTATGTATGCGCATTATATTACATTTATCTACGTTTAGGGAAAGCTGCCAGCTGTCGCACCATGCATTAATCCTCTGCAGTTCCTCCTGGAGTACGTACGAGTCTTCTGATGTTGCTACTTTCTTGTAGACAACCGTGTCATCTGCAAATAGCCTCACGGAGCTACCGATGTTGTCAACTAAGTCATTTATGTATATTGTAAACAATAAAGGTCCTATCACGCTTCCCTGCGGTACTCCCGAAATTACCTCTACATCTGCAGATTTTGAACCGTTAAGAATGACATGTTGTGTTCTTTCTTCTAGGAAATCCTGAATCCAATCACAAACCTGGTCCGATATTCCGTAAGCTCGTATTTTTTTCACTAAACGTAAGTGCGGAACCGTATCAAATGCCTTCCTGAAGTCCAGGAATACGGCATCAATCTGCTCGCCAGTGTCTACGGCACTGTGAATTTCTTGGGCAAATAGGGCGAGCTGGGTTTCACATGATCTCTGTTTGCGGAATCCATGTTGGTTATGATGAAGGAGAATTGTATTATCTAAGAACGTCATAATACGAGAACACAAAACATGTTCCATTATTCTACAACAGATTGACGTAAGCGAAATAGGCCTATAATTATTCGCATCTGATTTATGACCCTTCTTGAAAATGGGAACGACCTGCGCTTTCTTCCAGTCGCTAGGTACTTTACGTTCTTCCAGCGATCTACGATAAATTGCTGATAGAAAGGGGGCACGTTCTTTAGCATAATCACTGTAGAATGGCTCTGAGCACTATGGTACTTAACATCTGAGGTCATCAGTCCCTAGAACTTAGCACTACTTAAACCTAACTAAGCTAAGGACATCACACACATCCATGCCCGAGGCAGGATTCCAACCTGCGACAGTAGCAGTCGCGCGGTTCCGGACTGCAGAGCCTAGAGGAGCACAATGGCTGCTCGTTTCTCGTGGCCGCATTTCGCGTTCAGTGCCAAGTCAAAGCTTACCCCAAAATCAATAAACAGCGCAACATTTATGTCACTGAATAGCCAGTAGACTCATCTGAAGCGAAAAAGATGGGCGATTACGCGTGTGAAGATGCACCTGCGATATACGCTTTAGTTTATAAGTTACTGTAAGTTAAATGTTTTGAATAACTCCTGAACTGTAAAAGTGAATAACTCGTCAATGTATTATGTGGTTTCAGCAAACGAGGTGTCTAAGGATACATCTCGTAGAACTGTATCGGATTTTGATAATCGATTTACAGCAGTTATTCACGTATTGAAACGAGAGGCCCAAAAGTGGATTTCGCACAACTAAGGACAGATTTTCTGACTCAATAAATAGAGAAACATTGAAAGAAACGTCAGTACTGTCAACTTTAGTCTGGAACCGCGCGACCACTACGGTCGCAGGTTCGATTCCTGCCTCGGGTATGGATGAGTGTGATGTCCTTAGGTTAGTTAGGTTTAAGTAGTTCTAAGTTCTAGGGGACTGATGACCTCAGATGTTAAGTCCCATAGTGCTCAGAGCCGTTTTTTGTTGTAAACTTTAGATGTATAGGAAATTATTTAATGTATAATTTAAATCGTTTCCTGATAGTTACAACTATAGATCCGAAAACGGAGGAAAACCATATAAATTATTGTTCATAAATAAACTATCGTAAATAAAAAAAACTTATAACAGTACAATGTTTCACGGAAAATTTCCGTGTCATCACATGCGTCTTACGCGTATAAAATGTTTAAATTAAGAATTTCAGGAGTTTTCACGACCAGTAGTTTAATTAAGTTCAGTGGTGCTTGACCGAGAATTCGTGGATGAACAGCAGCAATTTGGAGGGGAGTCGAGGTTCGGACGCCGTTGGAGGGGGTCAAAGTGTGTTAGGAGAAAGAGTCGTATGAGGAGCTGTGAAATAGCTACTAGTTCGCGTGTGTGAATTGTTCACAGTCCCTACTTTCGGACATAGATATTTTTCGGCATCTGATTAACTTGTTACTTTTGGGGTGCATGTGACATAGGCTATACTTATAAGGTTTCAGTGTGCAGCCGATGTGGAATTTATAATTTAATATACTGTGAAACTGTAACGGTTTTCTAAAGATAACTTACGCAATTAATCGTGGTGTATTCAACCACCTCCAAGATCTTAAAAAACTCGGTCAGACTCTGAAATTTATTTATTGTGAACTGTGGCTTTCGATTTTACTGTGCTCGTATTGGAAATAAACTCGAAGTTGTGAACTTTTAAAAAATACGTGAGAGCGTACATGATTTTTGCATAGCAAATCCTGCCTGTATTTATATTAAATAATTTTGTGGAACATTGGTTACACTGCCCCATAGACGAAACGTAGCAAAAGTTGTATGTCCAACGACATATACGGGGCCCATTGAAGTCTTTGTGCTGTGTAATGTGTGGGTAAATCTTTTCATGCCGTAGCACTTGGGGGCTCCGAGGTGGTATAAAACTTGTAAGCTGTTTAGAACTTTGATTTGTAGGCGAGTTGGAGAGAGAGATTGTATTTTGGTTCAAATGGCTCTGAGCACTATGCGACTTAACTTCTGAGGTCATCAGTCGCCTAGAACTTAGAAATAATCAAACCTAACTAACCTAAGGACATCACACACATCCATGCCCAAGGCAGGATTCGAACCTGCGACCGTAGTGGTCGCTCGGTTCCAGACTGTAGCGCCTAGAACCGCACGGCCACTCCGGCCGGCGATTGTATTTTATTTCGTCATAGACACCACAAACACATTCCCAAAGAACCCATACGGTCGCAGCGGTGTGGGATCCTTACGAGACAGGATTGACGGGGGACACCGATAAAGTTCAAAGAAGACCAACTCGTGTGACTGATATGATACGCGAGTTGAGTGGCTATCATTAAAACAGCGGAATTTCTCGGTCCGAGCAAATATTTTCACTAAATTTCAATAACCAACTCTCTCCTCCGAATACGAAAATAGTTTGTTGATGGCCAACTACATACGTAGAATGATCATTGTAATAAAATAAGAGAAATCCAAGTTCGCGGAGAAAGATTTATGTGTAGATGGTTCGTTGAACACACTGTCAGGTACTTAAGTGTGAATTGTAGGGTAGTCATGTAGATGAAGATGTAATGTGGTTGATGCTATATACGACCTGCACTTGTAAGCTATTGTTAAAGGAGGTTCTCAATATGGCGCACGTTTCTAGTAAGACTGTTAACGAAGATACAAGCACACGGAATAGGTTCCCAGATACGTGAGAGGTCCGAAGACTTCTTACATAATGCAAGCCAGTACGTTTTCCTCGACAGTGAGTGTTCATCAGAGACAGGGCTATCGTCAGGAGTGCCCCAGGGAAGTGTCATAGGACCTTTGTTATTTTCTATACACGTAAAGGACCTGGCGGACCGAGTGAGCAGCAGTCTACGGCTGTTTCCTTAGAGATTGGTGTACAGGAAGGTGTCGTCCTTGGGTCACTGTAGGAGGGTAGATGACTTAGACAAAATTTATAGGTGGTATGATGAATGGCAGGTAGCTCTAAATGTAGAAAAATGTAAGTTAATGCACATGAGTATGGAAAACAAACATGCAATATTTTCATACAGTATTAGTAATGTGCTGCTTCACACAATCACATGCATTAAATATCTTGGCGTAACGTTGCAAAGCGGTATGAAATGGAGGAAGCATGCAAGAATTGTCTAAGGGATGGCGAATTGTCGACTGCGGTTTATTTGGAGAATTTTAGGAAAACGTGGTGCATCTTAAAGGTGAACCCATATAGGACGCTTGTGCGACGTATTCTTGAATACTGCACCAGTCAGACTAAATAAAAGCATCGAAGCACTTCAGCGGCGGGGTGCTAGATTTATTACCGGTAGTTCCGAACAACAGAAAAGTTTTACGGAGATGCTTCTGGAACTCGAATGGGAATCTCTGGAAGGGAAGTGACCCACTTTCAAGGAACACTCTTGAGGAAGTGTAGAGAACCGACATTTGAACAGAAAACTGCTGAACGATTCTACTGTCCCAAACTGACATTTCGCGTGAGGACCGTGAAGATACGATATGTCAAATCAGTGCTCAGACGGAGGCATTGAGACAATCGTTTTTCCTCGCTCTGTTTGCGAGTGGAATAGGAAAGGAAATAAGCAGTAGTGGTATAGGGTAACCTCCGCCACGCACCGTACGGCGTCTTGATGAGTATGTAGGTGTACGTAGATGTGGATGTAGATGTAGATGTAGAAGGCATGATTCTGTCTGATATCTTAGGCAATGACGCACTCTCTGAAAAATTCCAGACTGGTCACGGATGCACTTGTAATGTTTGTACGTCATTAATGGGGTTTGGAAACAACAATGATCTTAAATACCCCACAACCAAAAATCCAACAGATAAAGATAGGGGAAACGAGCTGTCCAACGTACTAGACCTTCCCGACCAACTCATTGTCTGTTAAATGTCTGTGCGAAGTGTGCTCGGAAATTTCGGAGAAATTCGTCTGGTGTTCTATCGTGCAGAAACCACATCTCCAATTGTTGTTCGAATGGCACCTCCTCTAACAGGACAGGCAAGTCGTCTGCTAGTAACTGACGACATCTTGCACTACCAACCTGTGTGGTGGTATGTAAAGTCCTCTTGGTCTATCGCCAGTGATTCCTGACCACACATTAACTGAAACTCGGCGCTGATATCTTGTTTCTTCGACTGCGTGTTCATTTTCATCAGTCAACAAATTATGGTTATGATAATTGATAACCCCATCTCTCTTGACACCAGACTCGTCTTTGAATAGACTTTTTTTTTTTAAAAAAAAGAAGAAAAAACTAGATCTTCACCACCATGCTAGAGGACGACTAACCACGTTAAATGGCGAATTCCAGGGTCTTCATCAATTCGTTTCAATAGTCGCTCCTCCGCAATAGGAGTACAAATGGAGTGAGGTCTGCCACGACCCGATGTTGTTGCAGGTATCGTACAAGAGTCAGCTAATAGTCGCTGGAAAAGTCGGATGCATAATTGTTCTGGATATCTTTCAGCATACACGACACGGACCCGACGGTTGCTTCCATCTGTCAGACCATAACAGAAGATAATGACTGCCATTTCTTGGTAAAATAATAGGCTTCCATGATGCCTGTAATTGCAAAGACAAAACTACAATTTAAAAGCATTTCGCAAACTTCTCCAAACACAAACTGGTTCCAGTATAACTGTTCTTACTCACAGTTGTGAATGCAGTTTACAGTAGCAACACTAACTCTACTAACTCTTGGTCACTGTATGTTGTATCCATGGACAATAACAGAACACTGTGTCCTCATATGTTTACTGCATTCTGAGAGTCCGTTTGTAATAGCTCAGAACCTGCAGCCGGAGAGATGTGTTTAACATTAGCGAAAGTGAGCAAGTGGTCATAGCTCTTAAGGTATGCATTGTAGAGGCCATGTTTACCGTATATTTCTGTCCAGTTTTCGCACATATTATCAGCCCACAGAATCTTAAATATATATTGTTTAGCATCTTGTAGACAGAAGTGCTGTTCTACAGTGTCTAAAACAATAGTACTGTAAACTTTTCTAACTGCATTTCGAATTTTCGCTCTTAATCATTAGCCTATTCTACTTTTAATGTTTATTTTTTTCCGTAATTTACCTGCATTCATTACTTTGTTTACGCCGTTTTGAATATCCTTACAGTCTTTCTAACAAGGTAACTTATCGCCTCGCACCGTCGCAAGCAATTTAAGTGTGCTGTGCGATCACTCTGATAGTCGCTTACACATACTGAAAACCAAAACAGTCCTAATACGTTGTCTCGGGACAATATCTGCAACCAAGTTTCATTAGTCGAGCATTCTTAGAGCAAATTAAATAGATTCGTACTATCTCTAACAGTTAACACCTTGATACGGTTTCAAATGCATTTCGTATATCTAGGAATACAGAAATATAGGAATACAGATATCTGTAAAAGCAGATAGAAAGGAATACGAAATTATACTGTGAATAAGTTAGCCTCTGGAGACTGGAAATGTTTTCTCGAAACAGATTGTTTTTTCATTAAAAAAGATCAAGTCCACACAATAGGTCAACTCCAGCCACTAACAGTGAGGCAAAAGAGGTTTACGAAAGTAATTTTCAAAGTTATTTGCGGGATCCAAACGATGAATCGTTCTTACTGCAGACCCAGACACCTGATTAAGTCAGCCATCCCGTTAACGATCAGACTTATGTTATACTGGCCACTGATCAAATTTGTGAAATTGTGAGCATATGAGAAGTCAAGTATCTGGAAAAAGACATAAAATTATTTAGTTTTTGAGCGAAATGTTCGATGTATAATCTTCGGCCCAGTATAAGACACGGACATTGAGGAAGGGTGGATTCAGTAAACCGTGATCTGGGTGAAATGTTCTTGTGAACAGACAGGGTGCGCTGGACACGAAAAATGCAACCACACCGAGTGCTTCCACAGACATGAGATTGACTCAGCTAATATGTGACAAATAGAGCCCATTATGCTCTACTGGGCGACTAATGTAAATGAAAGTAATAGTATACGCTATTACTCGAGTGTGTAGGGTACTAATCACGAATATATGAAGGCAGATATTGAACGAATCCACAGAGGCACCACCACGATCGTAGCATACGGACCCATACAACAGTGTAACAGAGATGCTCGGTGAAATCTATAAGACAGTCGATATTGTTCTCTCCTATCTAGTTTGATAAATTTATAGTGGAAGTGTGTTCAACAACTCTGCTGCCACCGTATATCTCACTAGACGTGGTAATTATGATACAAGGGAGAGTAGTGCGTTGACAGATTCTCCAAGCGAGTATGTAACAGGGCAGCAAATAGGGAATTTTGTTGCGAAGCACTGTACAGCGGCGGTAAGAGTATATACGTTGATGTAGAAGAAAATAAGAAGCGAAGGTCTTGTGTCAGCAGGCCATGTCATTCGAATGGACTCCCGACGACGGCCGAACAACTATTCGATTTTATTCCTAGAGGAGGAAGGCCACAAGACAGGAGAAGAATATAAATTGAGAGGTCGACTCCGGGAGGATTTGCTCCAGATCGGCATGCAAGATGATTGGCGGCAGAGAGCAAGAAACAATGCATTGGAAGAAGAGTTCCCCAGAGGTTCTTCGTGCCCTGGATATGATCATGATTTTCCAATGATATGATGACGACGATGACGATAATGATAAGATGGAGGAGGATGAGGAATACGGAATCGGATTGCCCGTGTCCATGTTTCGAAATACAATGTGTGTGAAAAGAGAGAGCTGCGTTTCTTCCAAGAGGTACTCCACGAATTCCACTGACTTTTGAGAGGAATGCTTTCCACAGTCTTACGATACAATGTTCGATACAAAAGTATGTGTTACGACATTTTAGTATCAGGTTTATAACAGTTTAAGAGTTAACATATTGCATTTAGTCACGATAATCTCGCACCCGCCTACAAAAATTTGTCGGAAAAATGTGTAAAGCCATTTCCTTGAGAGATACTCATGCTACTCAGTGCATGTCAACCTGCAGCTAAATTCTGTATGTGGACAACACACAATAGCCGGCCAATGTGGCCGAACGGTTCTAGGCGCTACCGTCTGGAACCGCGCGACCGCTACAGTCGCTGGTTCGAATCCTGCCTCGGGCGTGGATGTGTGTGATGTCCTTAGGTTAGTTAGGTTTCAGTAGTTCTAAGTTCTAGGGGACTGATGAACTCAGAAGTTAAGTCCCATTGTGCTCAGAGCCATTTGAACCATTTTTTTGAACAACACACGATATGCACAAATGGTATAGTGGAGACACATACATTAGTTTCTAATAGAGGTGAAAATCTTTCAGATTCTAATAACTCGAGGTTCAAACTGCCAGTCCCTTGAAATTTTTCCTCGAATAATCACATTGCAGAGTCGGAAAAATGTTCAAGTTGAATTAATTGAACGTACGAAATAAGGAAACATATGATCTTAACCCGGCACTGACGCCACTGAAAGTACAAAACTGTAATAAAGTTGCCTGCGTTCATGGGTTCACGTATGGGGCCAGATTTGAAGACTGAAGCTTTCAATAGTCAAAGTATGACACCAGTTAGGTAACGTTAGTTTAACTACATATTTCTTATTTAACAGGAGCTTTTTGTAGCTCTAACATAGACGTCAAAGTGGATAGTAGCTATTGGAGAGACAAAAACAGTTAACATTAATGCAATAGGGATATTCTACCTGAGAACCTTCTGTCAACTATTATGGATGCTCCGCACCAAAGGTTCGCTCAACCTGATGGACACATGTCGACGAAGACCACGCTCTGCCGCTCGTTTCTAACACGACACGATTTAAACGCCATTTAGTGACGCGAATTTATACAGCATACTGTGGTGAGATGAATGCGCAGGACGCTTCGAACGCAATTTTCCGTTCAGTTTGTGTGACAGAAACGCGCGCAGCCTGTCGTGCGGTATAGCGACTGCGTAATGGGGGCGCTGTCACGCACTGCGCAATACTCGTATTTTGCGTTTGCCTGGGGCGCTGATGCGAGTAGACGCGTCCGCGCCAGGTGTCCTGCCGACGGCGGCCCGGGGACACTTGGCACACCCCGCACTTTCCCTAAAAACTCAAAACTGTCAGTGTCTTATTTTTGTTCAACACGGGAACCATTATACTGAAATCACAAGGATATTACATAAAAGTGATAAGCTGAAGGGTGGGCGTGAACAATTAGGAAAGATCAGCCAAAGATGTTTCAATGAATCCATAGACAGGACAGGATTTAACATACAGCCGACAGTGAACTCTGAATCTACGGAACAAGTTTTCAGTTTGGGAGAAAACATTCTGATAAACGAGTGCAGACATTTAGTAGGAACCACTGCAGCGCCAGATTACAATTATTTAACCACAAAAGAAGCCAAAGTAAAAATTGCACACTTTAATAATTCAGGGACAGGATCATATTGTTGCCTAAAGGCAGTACAGTGTGTCACTTTCTGCGGACAAAATACACTGACGTAAAAAGTCGCAGCACCAAGAAGGAGTTGTGCAACATAAACGAAAATTGGTAAGCGTGTTTCTACACCTCAAAGATGATATCTATTCAAATTTAGCGCCAGTCGCATAATAGTGGCGCTAGTAGCACCGCCATGAAGGTGCCAATCAGATTTCCTTTACACGCAGTAACGGCCGTGAGCATTAGCTTCCTTTGAGACTGAACGTTGTGAGTTGATGTTGGTCAAGAATGTCTTCAAGGCAACAAAGAAATCATCATCAATACCTCACTGTGTCTGACCGATGTTGTGTAATAGGGCTACGAGAAGGTGGATGTTCCCTCTGCGATATTGCAGAAAGACTTGGCAGGAATGTAGCCAATGTACATGACTGCTGGGAGCGGTGGTCATAAGATTGTACGGTCGCAAGGAGACTGGGTTCATTATATTAAAAAACTAAAAACCCGCCTCGATTGCGAAAAAGCACCTAGTGTTAAGTTTATAAATGTATAGCTATGGTGTTCTTTTCATCATTGAGAAAGGTCTTCTTAGGCACTTGTGGGTTTTATTGTTGTTCTGAAGAAGGTGTAGTTGTCTACGCCGAAACCTGGGTTAACACGTAACACTAGGTGCTTTTTTCGTAATCGAGGCAGGTTTTTAGTTTTTTAATATATTAACCAACGATTGCTGACGCGCTGCGATGTTGAAGGTTCTTAGACTGAGTTCAGGACGGCGACGTGGCACGACCGTGAGTGAAGACCATGGTCTGCGCCGTATGGCTCTAGCGCATCGTACTGCATCTGCAGCAGCAATTTGAACAGAATTTGGCACCGCTGTGAAAGAATGAACTGTTACAAATCGTTTATTTTAAGAACAGTTCCAAACCAGACGCCCTGGCCCCAAAGCACCGCCATTTGCAATTGAAGTGGTGTCAAAGGAGAGCTCACTGGAGGAGATGGTGGCGGACTTTGTGTTTTCTGTGGAAAGCTAGTTGTGCCTCGGTGACAGTGATGGCCTCTTGTTGGTTAGAAGGAGGTCAGTTGAGAGCCTGCAACCAACCTGTCTGAGTGCTAGACACACTAGACCTACACCTGGAGTTATGTTCTGGGGTGCGATTTCGTATGACAGCAGGAGCACTCACGTGGTTATCCCACGCACCCTGATTGCAAATTTGTTCGTCAGTCTGGTGATTTTACCTATTGTGCTGCTACTTACGAACAATATTCCGCCGGCTCCTGTGACCGAGTGGTTCTAGGCGCTTCAGTCCATTACCGCGCTGCTGCTACGGTCGCAGTTTCGAATACTGGCTCGGGCATGGATGTGTGTGATGTCCTTAGGTTAGTTAGGTTTAAGTAGTTCTAAGTCTAGGGGACTGATGACCTCAGATGTTAAGTCCCATAGTGCTTAGAGCCATTTGAACCATTTCGAACAGTAGTCCATGGGGTACTTTCCAACAGGATAACTCTCGCCCACATATCGTTGTTGTAAACCAACATGCTCTACAGAATGTCAACATGTTTCCTTTGGTTGTTCGATCACCAGATCCGTCTCCATCGAGTACATATGAGACACTGTCTGATGACAAATCCAGCGTCATCCACAAACAGCATTAACCGTCCCTGTACTGACCGATTAAGTGCAACAGGCGTGGGATTCTATCCACAAACTGACATCCGGCACCTGTACAACACAATGTATGCATGTTTACATTCCTATGGTCCAAATGGCTCTGAGCACTATGAGACTTAACAGCTGAGGTCATCAGTTCCCTAGAACTTAGAGCTGAACGTAGCGGTCGCGCTACGTTCCTATGTTCAACATCTGGCAGTTACACCGGTTTTTAATGTACCGTCATTTCACATTTGTAACGGCTCATCTCGCGCTTACATGAACCTGCAATCATAAATATGATACACAGACGAATGCATTCCCGAAATTTCGTTACTTTCCATTAAATACTTTTTGGTGTTGTGATTTTTTCCGTCAGTGTATTACTCACCCACGTAATAGGGCACACTGCTCACGCTGGAGTGCTGGTAAACGGCATACAATTGGAATCAGGTGGTCATGCGACCCTTCAAGGCTGACGCAAGTCATGTTAGTGAAGCGGAGTCCATGTGCCAGTTGTTTGTGTGAAATCAGAACACTAAATGGGTCGATGGCTAAGATGGGGCTCGTACCGCTTTGTCTGTTACCAGGTTGCTATGTAAGTATTGTATCTCAGAGTTTGACGACCCACTTCATTCGCCTCACCTAGCACCATATGGCATTTATCTATTCCCCAACGATAAATCTGCAATAAAAGGAACAAGATTTTAGCTCATTGTATCAGTGAAATAAAAAGTGGCATGCGTCATCAAGCAGTTCACAGGGGAGGAGTTCCAAAACTATTTCCATAAATGGAGAATTAGTGTGGATCGTTCAAGGTAGTGAGGAGGGTAATATATTGTTGGTGACAATACCTAAATATGTATATTTCCGAAATAAAATGTTTTACAGCAATAGTCTCGTTATTTTATATCCACAAGTCGTCTCAACGGGACTGCTATTTGTAAACTAGGAATGGTGTACCATTCGCAGCCTTGTAACATGGTTTAAGAACAGCGGTTGTAAAAATGTCCTCATCGAGAGGGACCAGAGATGTCACGCCTTTTCAAGGTCATTCTTTTTCAAACCCGGCAGGCAGTAATTCTCTCAATGAATTCAGGCCCATCCCGACCAGTTTACGAGTGAACATCAGGAAGCTTATTGCATGCAATGGACATTTGGAGTTAGGGAATTTCTATCCACGGTACATAACACTCCACGTCTTCAAAGGGCCAAAGAAAACGGAAATGCGACGGTAGCCTACTGTAAGCATGTAATGTGGTCGGAAGAGTCACACTGGGGCCTCTTTTCAAATTATGCAAGGTGTCGAGTGCATCGACAGCCCACTGAGTCGTTTAATCCGCAGTGTATGCGGAATTTAGTTAAGGCCAGGGGTGGTTGTGTTATGTATCTGTTGTGATTTTCGTCTTATTGCTTGGTCCCATTCAGTCAGGTCACCGTGAACGTGAACCCGGATATTTATTTTAACATTTACGGTGACTGATTGTTGCCCTTTCTTCTGCGTCTCCATGATGAGTGTGCTGTGAACACTCCAGTCTTCCAAGATGACAAAATCTGTGTTCACAGGACTTCACGGATACGTTGTAGGATTGACGAATACTCTGACACCCGACCGCACCTCAATTGGCCCGCTGTATTACTCAGTCCTAATTCCATAGAAACTGTTTGACTGTATTTTTAACTTTAGAGAAACGTATCAGTCAACGGCCCACAGATTGGTAACTCTGGGGAACCATTTCATCAGAAAGTAACTTCAGCTTGACATACACTACACAGCCAAAGAAACAGGTACAACTGTCTAATATCGTGTAGGGCCCCCGCGAGCACGCATCAGTGATACAACAGAACGTGGCATGGACTCGACAAATGTCTGAAGTAGTGTTGGAGCACTGCAGTGTATGAACACTGCAGGGCAATCCATAAATGCAAAAGAGAACGAGGGGGTGGAGATCTTATCTGAACAGCACGTTCCAACGCATCCCAGATATGCTCAATAATGTTCATGTCTGGGGTGTGTGGTGGCCAGCGGAAGTGTTTAAATTCAGAAGAGTGTTTCTGGGCCCACTGTGTAGCAATTATGGAGATTTTGGGTGTCGCATTGCCCTGCTGGAATTGCCCAAATCCGTCAGAATTCACAATGGACATGAATGGATGCAGGTGATCAGACAGGATGCTTACGTACATGTCACCTGTCAGAGTCATATCTAGAAGTATCAGGGTTCCCATATCACTCCAAGTGAACACGCTCCACACCATTACAGACCCTCCACCATCTTGAACAGTCCCCTGCTGACATGCAGGGTCCATGGATTCATGAGGTTGTCTCCATACCCGTACACGTCCATCCGCTCGATACAATTTCAAACGAGACTCGTCCGACCAGGTAACATGTTTCCAGTCATCAGTAATCCAGTGTCGGTGTTGACGGGCCCAGGTGAGGCGTAAAGCTTTGTGTCGTGCAGTCATCAACGGTACACGAGTGGGCCTTCGGCTCCGAAAGCCGATATCGGTGATGTTTCGTTGAATGGTTCGCACGCTGACACTTGTTGACGGCCGAGCATTGAAATCTGCAGCAATTCTCAGAAGGATTTCACTTCCCTCATGTTGAACGATTCTCTTCAGTTGTCGTAGGTACCGTTCTTGCAGGATCTTTTTCTGGCCGCAGCGCCGTCGGAGATTTGATATTTTGCAGGATTCCTGAAATTCACGGTACACTCGTGAAATGATCGTACGGGAAAATCTTCACTACATCGCTACCTCGCGGATGCTGTGTTCCATCGCTCACCGACTATTACATCATGATCAAACTGACTTAAATTTTGATAACCTGCCATTGTAGCAGCAGTAACCGATCTAACAACTGCGCCAAATACTTGATGTCCTATATAGGCGTTGCCGACCGCAGCGCCGTACTCTCCCCATTTACATATCTCTGTATCTGAATAAGCACCGGCCGTCGTGGCCGAGCGGTTCTAGGCACTTCAGTCCGGAACCGCGCTGCTGCTACGGTCGCAGGTTCGAATACTGCCTCGGGTATGGGTGTGTGTGATGTCCTTGGGTTGGTTAGGTTTAAGTAGTTCTAAGCCTTGGCGACTGATGACCTCAGATGTTAAGTCTAATAGTGCTCAGAGCTATTTGAACCATTTTTGAGAAAGCATGCCTGTAACAGTTTCTTTGGCGCTTCAACGTAAATGCGTGAAGAAACTTGTGGACTCTCTTCCTCTTGGGATCGCCATTATCAACAAAATAACCGATGTTAGCCGGTATTAACGTGATGTATCCTGGGGGTGACCAGTTTTTTGTTCGGTGTGCTTATTGACTTTAGATGAACCTGCTAGCTGTCACTTTGACCTAAGGTAGAATGGAAGGATGTTCATGTAGTAACGACACTTTAACACGATGGTGTGAGGAGGGACGATGGTATCAACATATTTCCATGCGCAATTGTGAAAGAGACAGTACTTTCAGCAAATGATAGTGTACCTAGTAACAGTAGCAAAATCAGAAAGGACTTCACTGAAGGAATGCAAAAATACGAATACGAAAGATTTTGTAAATTTTGCATTATCTTTCGGTTCGTGCCCATGCAGCCAGCTCAGAAACGGAAAGGCCATACGACGGTTGGAGGGACTCTCGTGTTAGTAATGATGATGCAAGTGTAGGGACACCACAACACCCAGTCACTTCGCGGAGTAAATTTCCGACCTGGTCGGGATTCGAAGCCGGGTCCCTTCGGTTAGCAATCTGCAGCGCTGACCCCCAGCTAGCGAGGCGGACGATGCGACACATAATGAAAGTGATGAATGCTCGAAAAATAAATTGAAAAGTGCACCTATTGGTCTTTCGACTTAGTATTCAATTACGTTATTAGTATATACGAAATCAGTTTTCATGTGTTACATAATTGGGCTAAGATTATGCCCCGTCCTCACTTTGATCTCATGAATTATCGACTAAAATTTTTAATAACCCTGCAGTACTTTCGGAGTTCTATAAATTTTAATTGTGAGTTAGTAGACAATGATTCCTCTCGTTAATAGGGCAGTAAGATCTCATCCTCAACCATCAATGTGGGTATAGAGCGATCAACCAAGAATGTGGCCATCGTTAACGACTAATGCCACATAAATGATGTTTAGACAGTTAACTCGAATGAGGACTCTCTAGACTGACAAAACCCGCCTACCTAATAAAGAAGATGAGGGATCAAATAGTTTGCTTTCAGCTTTCACAGTAAAGAGGGCGTTAATGAGAAGAGAGCGGCAGATTCAATTATCTATTCAATTTATTGCCACAGCATACAGGGAAATTAATTTTGTTTACAATCGCTTTGAATCCCTTTGATTTCTATCCTTCCATTCTCAACACGAGGGTGAGAGAATGTGATGTGGTTCAAATGGCTCTGAGCACTATGGGACTCAACTGCTGTGGTCATAACTCCCCTAGAACTTAGAACTACTTAAACCTAACTAACCTAAGGACATCACACACATCCATGCCCGAGGCAGGATTCGAACCTGCGACCGTAGCGGTCGTGCGGTTCCAGACTGTCGCGCCTTTAACCGCTCGGCCACTTCGACCGGCAATGTGATGTGGATCAGCTGAGTAGAGTCACAATATGTTATGAAAAAAGTTGTCTAGAAACTGGTCTCTTGAAATCGAAAAGTAAAGAGGAAGTTACTGACTAAGAGTTTTACACTGCTCACACAGTACACCTATGTCAAACAGGAAAATTTTGATATTAATCCTCTATAGCTCCATAGGGTTATAAAGAGAATTTTGTAGTACGTTTTGCGTTATAGTGTTTGGAGGGCCCTTATCGTACACTCATTTCCACATTAGGATACTAAGGAGAAAGATATTTAAATCTCCTGAAATAGGCCGAGATATTGTCTTAAATTTAACACAGTGTGTAGTACCTTGGATGTGGGAAAGTAATAACAAAATTAGAATCTTTCAACTGCTCGATCACAAAACAAAACACATGGAGACATACTGAAGTACCCTTTTGAGCCGCATCCATCAAAGGTTCAAGATATCATCCAGAATAACATGGAGGCACACAGTTAATAACTATATTTTCTGCAATTCAGTTTCTAGAACTTCTGTACTACGAGCTGTCGTTAAGGCAGATCATATAGAATTTCTGTTGAGAAATCATGTGAATCGCCTCAGGAGTGTGACAATGTTGCTGAAAACACTGGGATATCGAGTGGATCAACGTCATTGCAAAGTGCATTATCTGTTTTAGACTGTTCTCTTAGAATCTCAAGGAATAAACTTATTTAATTTGGTGAAAATATTTCTACAAGTACTGACGTGACACGTCTGTCATTTATTTTTATATCACAAAAACAATTGTATTGGATACTGTATTTTTTAGTTTTGAAGCTGTTCGGCATCGAAGTCATCACAGCCACAGTTTAAAAAGATTTATTTAGAGGATATGTCTAAAACTTAGAAAGAAGAACCACTAACACCTTATTTTCTTAAATGAACTGTATATTACTGCTACGTAACACTGCTCTTATGAGCGTTATTTGGTAAATCAGATTAGATTCCCAAGTCGACAATGCAGTACAAAAAAACTGAGACAGAATACCAGTCGTTTGCGCAAATTTGTAGAGTGTCCATACTGAACGTTTATAAATTCTGAATCACTGTGCGTTAGCACGCGACGGAAAACCGTATATGTCTCTTCTTCGTTTTCAGATCATAAACTGAAACCACTTTCACAGGTAACATAGGAACTATCAATATTAGTTGCGTCTCACATCACGCAAGAGTAAATATGGTATCCAGAAGACAGCATCCATTGAATAATGCGACAGAGTCCGAAGCTTGCAGTGGAAGTTGGGTGTCGTCCATGTGAAGGGCGCAACAGACAGCGGCCACACGGACTTCCCACGATGCTGCCATCTGTCAAATCGAGTTACGCTCCCCATCCATATAGCTCCCGCCGCTAGTTCACACACTTTCTGATCGTACAGGCAAAACATTTTCGGACAGCAGTAGTATTTATGAGGCATTTCCAATCGTATAAATATTGGTCTTGACATATGTGGCTAAAAAAGTCTCGTTTGTAAGCATAAAATGGGAACAGCGCATACTAAATTTCCATTATTGACCAATGAAGCAGAACTATTTTAAAAAATGAATGAGCGATTTCGAAATAATTTCACATTAATATGAAAAATATGTATGATAATGAACATCACATTATATGCTCGCCTTGGTGTCGTCCTATTTTGCAGGATCCGTACGTAATGAGTCGTTAGCTGTCGTGCGCCCGTCTTTGTGACCGAATATCAGTTCTGAAGCCCCTACAAGTGGGAAACTCAGTGTGTGCTTTCTGTTTGACAACTGCGTAATTTTTTGTATGTGTTTTATGCTGTATTGGTAGTTGGTTCTATTTCTACGGTGGAGATCGAGAAGAAGCTGGGTTTTCAAGTGAACGGATGAGGAATGTCTCCTGCGCGTTAATGGCACTAACTTAGGCACAGAAAGTGGTGAAATAAACACACGTAAGACTCTTCGACAATCTGCACGTGGAAATACAACATACGACAGTAAACAGAAGTGTTTCAAAATGTGTGTTAAAAATGTTTGTCCTTGATAATTCCTTGTATACCATGGAGAAATTCTTAGGCAAGGATTATTAGTCACTAAAGAAAACCTGTTAATGGCCAGAATATTTTTAGTTGTATACAAGTGTTCTGTTTTGGTCTGCTGACACGTTTCCCATCATAACGTTTATGGCGAATTTGATCTGTGTAACCAATAACTAAGTCAATGATGCATTCGTGAATCAGTTTAGTTTCTTACAAACAGTGATATCCAAATAATCTGGATTATTGTTGCTTTCCGTGTGTGTTAACTATCGGCTAAAAGGTAATAAAAATATAAACGGCAGTAGTATATAGACTACTTGCATCTTACATGTATCGATTGACAGTTCTTTGTCTGCTCAACGACAGTTTATAATAAAGCAGTTTATGCACCTTTTCCGTTCGGACGACATTAATTTCCAACAATTTTTTTTGGCAGTCGTCCATTAACTACAATTACTCCTGAAGCCATTTTTATGCGCGTTGTTAACTATAAATTTTACACTGTACACCTAATTCTTGGTCACTGTCAGAAACAGGCAGTTACTTATTTTTTGATATAATAAGAGCGTTACAGAACCTATTATAGGAGTTTTGAGACCATTGCCTAAATATGAAATATAATTTTAGGATTTGTCTGTACAGGAGACAACAAACTATAATTTTTTCCACAACAGAGCCGGAAGAAGCCAAACTGGGAAGAAACGATTCGTAGAACATCCAGCTGTGAAAGCGGATGGAATGGTGATTATCGGCAACGGTGCGGCAAAAAAAAAAAAAAAAAAAAAAAATTATTTATGTGCTACCCTTGCGGCACATAATCACAGAACGCTCTTGTGTCGCACGAACGAAATAACATAATCATAATCACTTACCTCTGGTAAAAAAGAAATACTGTTTTCTAGAGCTCAGTGAGAGAGGAAACATGTGATAAATGAACTTGTTTGCGCAAACGAAAAGAATAAGGGGCGTGTTTTTCATCCATTATGATGCGTAGCAACATGATGAATATTTTACTCAGACTAACAAAAAACGGGAGGATACTCGGTGCAGCCACTGGTAACACATGCGTTGTTACTTGAAATGGACAGTTTAAGAGGATGGCCTACTACGATTATTCACACACATACATAAAAAGACAAACAATTTAATTTCCGCCAGACTTTTGCGACCAAGGCAAACTCATTCCAGAACTCACAGTACCATTCTAACTTGTGGATCCCGTTAATGATAAAAGGGCAATTTATTAAAATTTTAAGCTTTGGACAGGTTTATGTATCACACGTGTCCATTAAATAGCGTTAGGGAATGATGGTTTCCTATGTTTTATCAAACCTCTGATGATATCTCCTCAGATATATCTTAACATATCTCCGATGATGTATCTTAAGATTAATCCTAAAATATCTCTCTCGGAAGCGTGTCTTTCCGTTGTATATTTTCCATTGACACTACTGGATGACTTGACCTCTTGCAATGGAGATAATTTAATTTAGATTAAACTAGGTTAGGTACAAGAATGACCATTGCCTGTTGTATGCGTACCGTGCAAGTTTCCAACTCTTCTTATGGATATTTAATTTTCTATAAATGCGTACGAAAACAATTTAAAAGTTGGTAGGAGTTGGAAACTTCAAAAATCCTACATTGTTAATGTGTACTTGATTCACAGATGGGAAGTAACTTTTCACTTTAGCAGGTGAGACCACTTCTTACTTTCGACTGCTATTTTTTTCTGAAGTCAGTAGCTTTAAGTCCATCTCACTGTAAGATTGTGAGAGATAGCAATATAATTATTACATAATTTATATGGCCAGATCAGAAAGTCGTCTGCTGAGTGTTTAAGGGTCTCACCACGGTATTCACATTAAGTGCTTAAAGGAAAGCAAGGTGAAGTTAAATGGAGATCACTCCCAATGAAAACGAATTTATTGTCTAGCTATGTTCTGCTGCTGCTGTAGTGCTACAGAATTTAGGACACGACAGGGAACCAAGAGACGCATTCTGAAATGTCTGTGCGGAGCTAACATGCTTTCTTATCGTAAACAGAAATTCTACTGGAGGAGGTCACGTAGAGCCAAATAAACACCGAATCTCTATAACTTCCAGTACTTTACATGTCTAAGAAGTATTCTAAAACATTCAGCTGATGTTATATTACAAAAGAAATGAGTATACTTTATGCACAGGTATGTGATTCCCCGCAAACAAAGAGCAGAAAGAGCTGAAATCCAGTAGGGGAAAAATTGTATTGGCTTTTGCGAATTTGGCTGATGGTTTGAATGAGACGGACTACAACAACTTCAAATCAAAATTCAAAACGCATAGTACCTGCGTGTAATCACGTTCTTAGCAGTTACCCAGCGAGGGACGACTCACGCTCGGCATAGCGGCTGGAATCAGATCCCCGTCCGGCGTTACTGATTCACGTTTGCCATGGTTTCTTCAAATCAATGAACGTCCTTTTAAAAGGGCGTGGTCGGTTTCCTGCTCAACCACTCCCCAATCCGAGCTTGCGCACCGTCACTAATGACCTCGTTGTCGATGGAACATTAAATCCTAATCTTATATCCGGATTTATTTGCCGACTAGATGGAATGTAAGATTACGAGAATAAACTATTACTGTCATACTACCTTCAAACGTATATCACAAGACTAGATTTTTATTCGCCTATTTCTATCAGTATCATTTTATGCAAATGTAGTGGATCATACTGCAGGTGAGGGGCTATGATTGAGAAGACCAACTCGTTCTATGACGTCACAAAACTGACAACGGAATGTGACGTGTACGTTATATTGATGTCTTACAAGGAGACTACACGACGCTCGGATGACGGATTTACTTCAGACTTTGTACACTTTTAATAGTCCATTAGGAGAACGTAATGTGCAAGTAGTAAGGCGTACTACTTAGGCGATTTCGAGAAAATCGGTAGAGAAGTTTTACGAGTCAGTGATGTACAAGCGCGATGCGACCCCGAGCACCATATGGAAATGGTTGACGTCGAATCTCCGTAAACACTGGGTCACTGGCTCGAGTCCTGCTCATTTTTTTCTAGTTTATATTTTTTTCAGCTCTATAGTCATATTATTTCAGGCATATCACATGTGAAAAGTAACGTGAGGAAAAGAGACGTGTATTTGCACGAACTAGAATTCCCTTGTTTCGTTATTTGTTAATTTTTACTGTCACAACAAATATTACATTTATAACTAACGACAAATAAACGACGAAATGCATAATTCTTTCTGAAAATGTTTGCCTGTCGTGATTTCCGTAATCCCTTATACCTCCAATCGAGTGAGGTACCAACAACTGCTTGGCACCTGGACGCTTCGATCTGCAGTTGCAGGTGTCAAGGACGAGGGACAGGCTTGGAAAGGACGAGGGACAGACTTGGAAAGTCCAACTTCAACATCGATAAATAAAGGTTTAAATAACTTCATTCAGTAATACAACGAATTACAATAAGTCAGACTACGAAGGTAGGGTGCGATTAGTCGACGGATGTGCTTTAGACATTACACGTTGCAGGATGATATTTTTCATACAGATGCGGAAAACTCAAATTAAATCGACGTATACTACATCGAATGAATGCAGTTTTCCCACATGCACAAATAACCTTCAGAGTTTCGAAGGAAAAACAAATCTTGTTGACGTTTTGAAACTTTCTCTTTCTTCCTATACACTTCTGACATTGTCAGCGTGGGAGCTAGCTATGGTATTATGAACACTGAATATATTTTCAGCTACCAGATCGCTACAATTATTTGTTCATATAGATTATCGGTTTCGGCATTTCTCTGTTGCCATCTTCGGATCTATGTTCACATCATTACAAGGTGTTGTTCTTCAGTACTGTGAGTAACAGTATAGCACCACTTACTGTACTGAAGGAGAAGATTGCGTAATGATGTAAACATATATCCGAAGATGGCAACACACAATTGCCGAAATATGTAACGTATATGAATTAATGGTTTTAGTGACCTTGGGAGCTGAAAATGTGCTCAGTGTTCATCTCTTCCTTCGAACAATTAGGACACAGACCATGAGTAACGCAACATTTAGTAAATATCGATGCCGAAAATAGATGATGTGAACTGAATGTATTTTAACAGCATCTTGAATAAGTTTCAAGGCGCTGGATGAAGTTTTTAACTTGACTATAGAAATAAAAGTATCATAATATTTATTATAATCATAAAAATTAATAAACAGCCCAGTAACTGTGGAAATTCAATAAAAATCGCGCGTCTTTACATAATATTACTTTTCAAACGTAATATGTGCGAAATAACATGACTAGTGTTGAAAAAAACATAAATAACAGAAAAATAAAATGAGCAGGACACGACTCAGCTATCCACCAATTACGAAACTTGAACGCTAACCGTACGAGCTCCGCCATCTCGGATTCAGGGTCGCCACATCATTGAAGCATAAAACTTTTCTTGCACATTATTTGTCCCAATGGACTAATAAGAGTGAAAAAAGGTCGACGTAAATCCGTGATCCGAACGTGGTGGCCTTTCCTTGTTAGTGTTTCACAATCAGAAGCTCTCAGACCGCCTAATCCAATGCCTATCTTTCTTTCTTTTCTTTACTTCTAGGAGTGCCCTGAGTACACATTTAAGCTGCGAAAACAGTTACGATAGTGTACTGAAAGGAAAGAAGAACTTTGCGTAATTTGAACAATCCTTACCTCTAGACATCTGTGACTGACATTCTGTAGCACTGTAAAGTGATGTTTGCAGCCAAGCGGAAACAGTCTATTTCATAGCACTGTTAAAAATAATTCGTGAAGTTATAAAAGTGCAATTTCAGATTTTGGAATTTTATAAAATCAATTAGGCGGTGGGACGTTTTTAAAATGCTGAATACGTTTTAGTTCAGACTAATAACTTTCGGTTGAAAATCTGGTCCTAGTGTAATGGATTAATTTCATATCGTGATGATTTTGAAAGTCCTTATTTAAATTCGTAGTTTTAAGTATTTAGTTTTATAATTGTGTCTTAAAAAGAGAGCTTGCAGTAAGCTATGGATAAACTTTTACAAAGAGAACGAGTATTTCGAAAGCAGCTGCAAGACAGAGCCTAAAAAATACGTTGTAAAAAGGTTAAATGGAACCGGCGTCGGTCAGCGAGCGGCGGTACAGCGCCACAATTTCACGCTCGGCTGACCAACAAGCCGGCGTGATTCGGCGGGCTCGTCGTGCCGGCCTCTGTGTCACACGCATATGAAAAACCTCGCACAGTTCAATACAGCCGTGCACTCGTGTAACTGCTGCTCTGCCCGACATGGAACGCCACTGACCTCCGTCATAAGCACCACATTTAGGCCATTTCCGCCTGTAAGCAATCCCCTACATGATTTGCTGTACGGAAGATTAATGAATTCTTCGTTGCGGTCAGATAATGAGATTAGGTAGGTATGTGCGTACAATATCGTTATGGTATTTTTTATGTGTTTAGATCGGCTGCATGGAAAGTGGTGAAGGGAAAGTCAGCACTTGACGAACAGAATGTACAATCAGGGTATTCAGCGGTTCTGATTTCAGCATCCGAATCCGAGTTCCACAATTTATGATCGACGTATTCTGGCTCTGTATCGCTTTGTTGGCTAGTCATGTTCATTTCAGTCTAAACTCCGAGATATACTGCACATACAGATATGCAACGATCGTCAACGAAATCTTGGTGCCTCTGACATTTTCGATCGGAGCCGGTAGGAGTGGCCGTGCGGTTCTAGGCGCTGCAGTCTGGAACTGAGCGACCGCTACGGCCGCAGGATCGAATCCTGCCTCGAGCATGGATGTGTGTGATGTCCTTAGGTTAGTTAGGTTTAATTAGTTCTAAGTTCTAGGCGACTTATAACCTAAGAAGTTAAGTCGCATAGTGCTCAGAGCCATTTGAACCATTTTTTTTCCAATCGGCTCACGAAACCGAGGTGATGGTTTCGAAAATGTAGTATACAAATTGGTGTGTACTATCCATCTAGACAGGTATCGTTAGAAAAAGACCTTGTTGTGATATTTTGAACCGATAAGGCTGTTACACTTAGGTTCAAAAATGGTTGGTTCAAATGGCTCTGAGCACTATGGGGCTTAACATCTGAGGTCATCAGTCCCCTAGAACTTAGAACTACTTAAACCTAACTAACCTAAGGACATCACACACATCCACGTCCGAGGCAGGATTCGAATTTGTGACCGTAGCGGTCGCGCGGTTCCAGACTGTAGCGCCTAATAGCGCTCGGCCACCTCGGCCGGCGTTGCGGTCACATAATGAGATTGGGTAGGTATGTGCGTACAATATCGTTACGGTATTTTTTACATGTTTAGATGGGCTGCATGGAAAGTGATGAGGGGAAAGCCAGTACTGACGAACAGAATGAACCATGGAGGCATTCACCGGCTCTGATTTCAGCATCCGAACCCGAGTTCCACAATTTAGGATCCAAGTATTCTGGCTCTGTATCGCTTTGTTCGATGGTCATGTTCATTTCAGTGTAAAATCCGAGACATACTGCACATACAGACATGCAACGACCGTCAGCTAAGTCTTCGTGCCTCTGATATTTCCAATCGGCTCATGAAACCGAGATGATGGTTTCGAAAATCTAGTATACATCTTGGTGTGTACTGTGCATCTAGTGAGGTATCGTTATATAAAGACCTTGTTGTGATATTTTGAACCGATAACGCTGTTACAATTAGGTGATTCGAGCTTTATGTTTAGAGACATGGCATGTTGACCTAATACACAGTATAATTTTTTACAAAACTGGGAAGTACTTTTTGTCCAGGAACTAATCCGTCACTTACTTTGGTGACCAGTCAGGGCACAAAAATTATACTCAGTTATTATTATTTACATAATTCCTCAAGTGAGTTTGATGACTGTTATTATGTTCCTAATTACGAATTCTCATACGCATTGTGTGTATAGATAAAAAATGCACACACAAATTTGTTTATTGTGTTTAGACTAATGATGAAAATGCAAGTATCCCTACGCAGTAAATAGCAGGTGGAGCGAGATTGGTAGACTATGTAAATATCGTGTGACTAGGGCCTCCCGTCGAGTAGACCGTTCGCCGGGTGCAAGTCTTTCGATTTGACGCCACTTCGGCGACTTGCGCGTCGATGGGGATGAAATGATGATGATTAGGACCACACAGCACCCAGTCCCTGAGCGGAGAAAATCTCCGACCCAGTCGGGAATCAAAGCCGGGCCCTTGGGATTGACATTCTGTCGCGCTGACCACTCACAAGGGGAGGCCACCAATTGTGAAATTCAGATTCGATTCATACTGCGCATAATAAATGCTCATGGCCAGAGGTGTAATGTGGCAAAGCACCAAGATGCACTTCTCAGCCGTTGTCGATAAAATCGACAGTTAAAATAAACCGTTGCGGTGAAATATTCTCTACGATTGATAATTCTCTACAGCGTCGTGGCGCAGTGGTAAGCGCTCGGGTCCGTAATCCGAAGGTCACGGAATCGAATCTCCCGCAATGC
This sequence comes from Schistocerca serialis cubense, assembly GCF_023864345.2. NCBI lineage: Eukaryota > Metazoa > Arthropoda > Insecta > Orthoptera > Acrididae > Schistocerca > Schistocerca serialis. The sequence continues at coordinate 154,172,665 of NC_064640.1, forward strand.
AACCCTTTTTTTTTGTTTTTGTTTTTTGTAATTCAAATGTGTGTATACATACACACACACACACACACACACACACACACACACACACACACATATATATATATATATATATATATATATATATATATATATATATATATTATTCCCGGCAATCAGTTGCAACAATTATGCATATAATAAGTTGTTGAAAGCCGTTTGTCGTGGAAAAACTGGCGACTTCGAACATCATTATGTTTTCCGAAAACAAAGTTGTATTTCACAAATGTTATTAATTGTCTTCATAATGTTAACCACGTATAGTTAACGGAAGACGTAGAAACGATATTCCGAAACGAATACGTATAGCGTTAAGTCGAACGTTCGAATTAGAATAGAAACCCCACGAACACAAATTTGCTGTGGCAGGTATGAAATATAAACTCCGTTACTCGCTCGTTACACTTGAAGGACAGATGTTGAATGGGCCGAAACGAGCCGCCGCATAACAGCGTAGTTGCCTGCTAACTTCGAAAGAAGGTAGATGCGGTCCCTAGCGCAAGTTATAACATCGTCGAAAATCAGTGCGGACGTGAGAGCTTTGGTACACCCTGTTAAACAAACGGAAAAATGGAGGCGGTACAATTGGAGAGCGATCCGCCTTCACCAACATGCATAAGCAATTCATTAATAGTTTATATATATATATATATATATATATATATATATATATATAATACAAAAAACTGATAATTAAAAATTGTGTTGCATGGCGCGAGATTCGATCCGGCGACCTTCGGATTACGAACCCGAGCGCTTCCCGCTGCGCCACGACGCTGTAGAGAATTGTCAATCGTAGAGAGTATTTCACCGCAACGGTTTATTTTAAGTGTCGATTTTCTCGACAACGGCTGAGAAGTGCATCTTGGTGCTTTGCCACATTACAGCTCTGGTTCAAAATGGCTTTGAGCACTATGGGACTCAACTGCTGAGGTCATTAGTCCCCTAGAACTTAGAACTAGTTAAACCTAACTAACCTAAGGACATCACAAACATCCATGCCCGAGGCAGGATTCGAACCTGCGACCGTAGCGGTCTTGCGGTTCCAGACTGCAGCGCCTTTAACCGCACGGCCACTTCGGCCGGCTTACAGCTCTGGCCATGAGCTTTTATTATGCGCAGTATGAATCGAATCTGAATTTCACAATTGGCGGCCTCCCCTTGTCAGCTATCGGAGGCGGACATGGTAGACTGCGATAAATACCGTAACATGGGCATAACTAATATTTAAAATATAGCTGTAGATATGCGAAAAAGGTTTTCGAGAAATCTCAATACGAGAAGCACAAGCATCCTTCCATGTGGTTAACATTCGTATGTATGTCAGATTAAACTTAAAAAAAAAACATAATTTCAAATAATATGTTGCATATTTTAAGGTATTCCACAATCATTTAGAGTCTATGTGTCTGATGCTTGTTAGGAGTTGCGTTCCACGGAAGAAAGATGGAACGTGGATGGGAAACTGTATATACCGGCAATCTCGGGCTTAAATTTGAACACATTTCTTGCCATTATTTCGGAGCAGTTTAACTGTAAATCTCATGAGTAATTGTAATACTATACTCTTCATTCATAAATGGAGTAATTATCTGTAAGAAGGACAATGATTTATTGAAGAAGAAACTGGAGCTGTTGCAATATGTTGCTGGAGTAAACGTTTCTAAATATTGACTTCGAACTAAATTACCCGTTTAATGTACAGAAGATACTCAACTAGATGCCAACAACAACTTTTCCAAAATCTTGTTTCGATATACCGAACCGTTTCAAATATCCCATTCAAAATCACAGGGTCATAACGGAAGTCGCTCCGCAAGAGGAGACATAGTGACTGTATGGAGGATGTGTAAGGGTTTCCCGCAGAAACTTCTGCAGTGTAGTCGAAACATTATTGGCAACATGTGCCCTCGCCCACGTGTTGCCAACGTAGTTTCAAATGCGCTGCAGAAGTTTTGCTGAGAAGGCATTATACATCCTCCATACAGTCTCAATCTCTCCGCTAGTGATATCTACATTTTTAGAGCCCCAAAGAAAGACATTCATAGCCGTCGATGTGAGAAGCTGCCATGTTGCCAAGGTCGTTTGGTGTAAGTTGCTGAAGTTTCGCTGGGAAGACCTCACACATCATTCATTCATTCGTTCAGTTTCGATCTCTCCCCATACGATTTCCATATTTCTGTAGCCCTGAAGAAAGACATTCGTGGCCGTCGTTTTTTTGGAAGGATGAGGTGTAAGCCTGGGTACAATCATGGTTCCGTAGATAGTCGCAAACATTTGTCCATGAAGACACAGACCGTTTTGCCTCACAGTGGGATAAGAATGTTAACAGGTGTGGGGATTAGTTTTGAAATAATAAACAGGTCACTTACTTTTTGCTATCTGTCCCGTTTTTATTTGACTAATCTTGGTGTTAGCATACGCCAGAATGAAGCACGAGAAATGACATGGGATACCGCAACGAGAGTTCGAGGTAAGGTCTGGAATGTTTTTCTGGGTTTGTGGTTACTCTATGCTGACCCCACAAGAACGCCTGAAGTTCGGTTTGATGAGAATTTTCTTACGCACGTATGGCAGAGCAACTACAAAAGCAAAGGGGCCAGGTTGCCTGTTGGTGGTGGCTGAGCGCACAGGGTGAAGAGCGTAGTAATTGGCAGGGTCGCGCGCTGCATGCATGTGTATAGAAGCTCGTACATTATGCAGGCAAGCCCGTCGCCCTACATTGTAATAGCTGGCTTCATATCGTACCGCCATCTTGAATGCATTAAGGGGGATCCGCATTAAATTGCTTCCTATTCAATAATAAGTTGATCTCGTCGTAGGTCTTTGCTTGTTAAAGGAGCCTCGCGTTCCGTTACCTTCAATGGCAGGAACAGAATTGAACGTCAATTGCTTTGCACTGACATTTCGCACCTTACACTGTACGTGTCAACACTCCTAGTGACCACGAAACATAGTTCTAGCAGAAGAGAAAACAGCGTCCCTGACATATACACAGAGGGAAACAAATTATAGCCTCAAACTTCCAAAATTATACACTGACGTTCGATGTGAACAGCTATACAAAGTGTTTACTGATTCCTGCAGCTCATTATTGAGTGTTTATAAAGACTTCTGAATGTATCCTGATGGGATTAGTTCAGTCAAGCAGCTTTGTAGTAGCTGAATTCGAAATTATAGGGTAAAAGTACGTATTTAACTCGCTGTTAGAAAATCAGATAATCCTCTTGCGTAGATAGATTATAGAAAGGAAAGGAAAGAAAATTATTATATAACGTCCGTTTCGGGGAAGAGATTGTTCGTGACGGCGCTTAGCGTCAGATAGTGTTAGAATGGTAAGGGATTTTCCCAAAATTCACATTATCGATTCAAAGAAAGCAGGGTAAAATAGAGTCCGAACGGATCGACGAGGATTCTAACTCCTGGATTCCAAGTCTAGGCTGCTAACCACTGCGTCACCTCGCTAGATGTCTAAACATTAAAGAGTTGTATGACGTGATAGCTGTACAAAGTGGCCATGATAATCGTAAGACTTAACGGAAACGAACTTTCAAGTACTGGAATACTCGCGAGAGAGTCACTTAAACGAGGAGGAGGATATCAGTGTTGAACGTCCCGTCGACAAAGAGGTCATTAGAGACGGAGCACAAGCTCGGATTAAGGAAGGTTCAAATGGCTCTGAGCACTATGGGACTCAACTGCTGTGGTCATCAGTCCCCTAGAACTTAGAACTACTTAAACCTAACTAACCTAAGGACATCATTCACATCCATGCCCGAGGCAGGATTCGAACCTGCGACCGTAGCGGTCACGCGGTTCCAGACTGTAGCGCCTAGAACCGCACGGCCACTCCGGCTGTCGATTAAGGAAGGATAGGGAAGAAAATCAGCAGTGCCCTTGCGAAGGAACCACCCCGGCATTTGCCTGAAGCGATTTAGGGATATCACGGAAGCCTAAATCAGGATGTCCGGAAGCGAGTTTGAACCGTTGTCCTCCGGAATGCGAGTCCAGTCTGCTAATTACTGCGTCACCTCGCTTTGTGTCAGTCACTTAAACTAAAATTCAGTAGAAGTTTCCATGGATCTAACTGCAGAATGACCCTAACCACCGAATGTATGCCTCATTGTTCTGAGATGCCAAAAGAACGACGACGCTTACTGATAAGCCACTGTCAAATTTTTGACAGAAATTTTGGGAATTTTATATAGAATCAGGAAGCGTTAAAGAGCGGGTCTATGTCTTAGTAATGTTTCATTTTCTCCCCAACTTTGTAGAATATTTTGTTTCTCCTCTGCGTTGTGTCGCTCGTGTACTCTTTGCTGAGGATATTAATGTACGCAGACCAGAAGGATATTATAGTATACGGACAAAAAGCTAATATCCTGTTGCTGATTCTCTTATAAAATAGGTTAGGGGCATTTGAAATGGTTAGAACGAATTAAACCTAACTAAAATAAGGACATCACACACATCCATGCCCGAGGCAGGATTCGAACCTGCGAACGTAGCAGTCGCGCAGTTCGGGACTGATGCGCCTAGAACCGTTAGGCCATGCGGCCGGACCTTGAAAACAACTTGCTTAAGATGTAATTATTAGTAAAGAGACGTCTCCAAGTCTTGAAAAATCTTGTCACATACATTTATTCCGAGAAATGAACAGATATTAGGCCGAACACTTCAGCAACTCAGACACAGCTTTGTGTGAAAACGACCAAGTCTGTCTACAACGTTTTATAATTATTTCACATGTTTACAATAGTTATAAGAAATAAATGTTGACGTGTGGGAAACATATCGTTTATTGGAGTTAACGATTACAAAGCTGCAAGTGGCAGACCACGCAAATTTGGTAATTTTGCAGTGGCTTTCATTCGGAGATTTCAGAGTTTCATTCCGGATTTCAATCTAATGAGAGAACAGTGTCGTGGAATCGTATAACACAATAATTCAGGGCTGCAGTTCATATTTTGCACGTGCAGTTACCATGAGAAGAGATTAGTATATTTTTTGTATCTTTTCTCTATCTTTTTGTATCTTTCATATCTTTGTGCCGGTGGGCAAGATTATGGATAAGGAGTTGTTATAAAATTGGCTACTAGCGAAAAAAATATTAGACGTGACATTTCGGCATGATAGGTCCGACATACAGTTGCACTATTTATTCGTAGCGTCCACCTCTACCTTCAAGGTGTACAACACGAATCGTCTATTACAGAGAATATGCACAGCGTTCTGGTCATAGAGAATCACTGGCGTTCGTCAAATACCGCACTGAAAATGGAACATTACTTGGAAGCACAAATTAGGAAACAAAGTTACGTCAGTTCATAATAGCTGGGACAATACTTCAGATATTGAAGCTTTCCTGGTAAATCGAAGAGAGATATAACACTTGTCGCCAGTTTCTTAAGTAAAGGTAGAATTGAATTTACATGGTACAGAATGCACTAGCCTGGAACAAGGTTTATTGTTAGAAGCAAGTTCTTCTGATGTCACTAAAGAAGAAACAGCAGGTTCCCTTGGGCTGAATATATGAAATAACAGTCACTGGTGTACGTTACTGCTCCTAAAATTACGTGATTCGCAATTAACTCCACGTAAGTTTCCGAAGCCTGCCACGCGGTATGCATAATTCTGTAAGGTAATTCGGACACCGTTTCATTCGCATTAAAACCCGTGCGTACGCACGAACTCTCTCTCTCTCTCTCTCTCTCTCTCTGTCTGTCTGTATGTCTGTGTGTGTGTGTGTGTGTGTGTGTGTGTGTGTTTTGATGGGAGGGGAGCAGTGGGGTGAATCCTGTGTGCAAATGGGAAGAGGAGGTGGAGGACATCCACCGTGACTGTCTCTCAAATGATATTAACGATTCCAATATCAAACTCTCAACGATTATACATCCAAATGCCTGACATACCCCAAGAGCAAACATTCATATTTTTCTGACAAATACAACATTCGGTAAAGAACAGTAAATAAAAACTATGAGATATGCAACGTACATTGTCGCAAATCGTTAATACACGTACATTAGGTACTCGTCCCAATAGATTAAAAATTATAATTTTGTCATGCAAATTAAGAGGAGCTAGGGACCGAGTAGAAAAACGTCGTTTATTTTATCATGCTACGTTCCTGTCATCAGCCATGTTGACTGGCCAGCAGAGAAGAACGCATTTAATTAAAAGGGGCAGAGCAGCTACAAATAACATGAAATTAACACACTCTCTATTAATTTCGTTTCATGTTGTTTGGGACGCAGCCCCTGTTTGCCTGTCAACCGCTTCACAGATTCGTTGTCACTCTTCACCGGTTTTTCGCATTCAGAAAACGTATAGGGTCGCTACATTATACTATGTTAAACTACACGTTACACTGGGCTCCACTAACTTGCAGAAGAGGTTATAAAACAACGTTATTTTCAAACAAAACTTCTAAGCTGGTTAAATATTGACAAAAAAACTTTTCATCCTAATATGCAGTTGTCATACAGGCCAATTTTTCTTCAGGTATTTGACCACAAAAAGTCAGCAACTAAAGGGAGCAATGACAATTAATTTCTTAGAAAGCCCGTTCACTTAAGTTCTTTATTTGCAAGAGGTCTCCCTTTATTTATACAGCTATGAAATAAGTGCATCGTCTTAACACCAGGCAAGTGCAAATCCTTATCGGAAGAACGAACAGAGACCAACATTGGTCTTCCGGTTAAAGGAGTATCGTGTCATATTGTCAGACTCAGAGATATATTGATGCATGATATATTTTTATCTGCTTTTCCCACTCATATGGTTGAGGGATGGCGGTGCTCAAGATTAATCAGGTTCCAAAAAAATGGTTCTGAGCACTATGGGACTCAACTGCTGTGGTCATCAGTCCCCTAGAACTTAGAACTACTTAAACCTAACTAACCTAACGGCATCACACACACCCATGCCCGAGGCAGGATTCGAACCTGCGACCGTAGCAGCAGCGCGGCTCCGGACTGGAGCGCCTAGAACCGCACGGCCACCGCGGCCGGCGATTAATCAGGGTGGTCCATCTTATTTAAAGTGTCAAGGTAATGCAGTCATTAACACAAAAGCTTATCTTAAAACCTTTGTATTTATCAATCACGGTGTTAGTGGGAAACACCATGCCATCACCATACCTTAAAACTATCAAACTCATCTAGTTAGAAGAGGAACCTGCACTTTCAAGTGTAGTCAAACCAACTTACCGGTCATTATGCTAGTGTTTTAAATGAGCGATAGTTACGAAGATGGAATCTTCTACAGCTACTTCTATACGACTACTCTGTAATTCACAATTAAGTACCTTTCAGAGGATTCATCGACCCACTTTCAAGATATTTCTTGATCCTACCACACTTGAACTGCGCGCGGGGAAAACGAAAACTTAAAACTTTCTGTGTGTGCTTTGATTTCTGTTATTTTATTATGATGATCGGTCTTCCCCACGTAGGTGGGCGCCTACCAAATATTTTCACTCTCTAAGGAGGAAGCTCGTGATCTAAATTTCATGAGATTATCGTGCCGCAACGAAAAACTCGTTTGTTTGCCAGTAGGTTAAATGTTCGTGTCACAAGGTCCAAATCGTGCTATAGTTTGTGGAGTATCTTGGTAGTGAACTCAGATTCACTCCACAAAGTTCGCTTAATCTGAACATCATGAAGGACATCTGCGGCACTCTTCGGCGTCAGATTCGCGTCCACAAACTGCAATTTACGGGAATATCGTGATGTGCGTAGACATCTGGTCCACTCGTCAGATCCATTTCTTGCAAAACCGATTCTACTCGTTTGTTGTTGTGGTCTTCAGTCCTGAGACTGGTTTGATGCAGCTCTCCATGCTACTCTATCCTGTGCAAGCTTCCTCATCTCCCAGTACCTACTGCAACCTACATCCTTCTGAATTTGCTTAGTGTATTGATCTCTTGGTCTCCCTCTACGATTTTTACCCTCCACGCTGCCCTCCAATGCTAAATTTGTGATCCCTTGATGCCTCAAAACATGTCCTACCAACCGATCCCTTCTTCTAGTCAAGTTGTGCCACAAACTTCTCTTCTCCCCAATCCTATTCAATACCTCCTCATTAGTTACGTGATCTACCCACCTTATCTTCAGCATTCTTCTGTAGCACCACATTTCGAAAGCTTCTATTCTCTTCTTGTCCAAACTGGTTATCGTCCATGTTTCACTTCCATACATGGCTACACTCCATACAAATACTTTCAGAAACGACTTCCTGACACTTAAATCTATACTCGATGTTAACAAATTTCTCTTCTTCAGAAACGATTTCCTTGCCATTGCCAGTCTACATTTTATATCTTCTCTACTTCGACCATCATCAGTTATTTTACTCCCTAAATAGCAAAACTCCTTTGCTACTTTAAGTGTCTCATTTCCTAATCTAATCCCCTCAGTATCACCCGAGTTAATTTGACTACATTCCATTATCCTCGTTTTGCTTTTGTTGATGTTCATCTTATATCCTCCTTTCAAGACACTGTCCATTCCGTTCAACTGCTCTTCCAAGTCCTTTGCTGTCTCTGACAGAATTACAATGTCATCGGCGAACCTCAAAGTTTTTATTTCTTCTCCATGGATTTTAATACCTACTCCTAATCTTTCTTTTGCTTCTTTTACTGCTTGCTCGATATACAGATTGAATAACATGCCCCTCGACTCTTATAACTGCAATCTGGTTTCTGTACAAATTGTAAATAGCCTTTCGCTGCCTGTATTTTACTCCTGCCACCTTCAGAATTTGAAAGAGAGTATTCCAGTTAACGTTGTCAAAAGCTTTCTCTAAGTCTACAAACGCTAGAAACGTAGGTTTGCCTTTTCTTAATCTTTCTTCTAAGATAAGTCGTAAGGTCAGTATTGCCTCACGTGTTCCAAAATTTCTACGGAATCCAAACTGATCTTCCCCGAGGTCCGTTTCTACCAGTTTTTCCATTCGTCTGTAAAGAATTCGCGTTAGTATTTTGCAGCTGTGACTTATTAAACTGATAGTTCGGTAATTTTCACATTTGTCAACACTTGCATTCTATGGGATTGGAATTATTATATTCTTCTTGAAGTCTGTGGGTATTTCGCCTGTCTCATACATCTTGCTCACCAGATAGTATAGTTTTGTCATGACTGACTCTCCCAAGGCCATCAGTAGTTCTAATGGAATGTTGTCTACTCCCGGGGCCTTGTTTCGACTCAGGTCTTTCAGTGCTCTGTCAAACTCTTCACGCAGTATCTTATCTCCCATTTCATCTTCATCTACATCCTCTTCCATTTCCATAATATTGTCCTCAAGTACATCGCCCTTGTATAAACCCTCTATATACTCCTTCCACCTTTCTGCCTTCCCTTCTTTGCCTAGAACTGGGTTGCCATCTGAGCTCTTGATATTCATACAAGTGGTTCTCTTCTCTCCAAAGGTCTCTTTAATTTTCCTGTAGGCAGTATCTATCTTACCCCTAGTGAGACAAGCCTCTACATCCTTACATTTGTCCTCTAGCCATCCCTGCTTAGCCATTTTGCACTTCCTGTCGATCTCATTTGTGAGACGTTTGTATTCCTTTTTGCCTGCTTCATTTACTGCATTTTTATATTTTCTCCTTTCATCAATTAAATTCAATATTTCTTCTGCTACCCAAGGATTTCTATCAGCCCTCGTCTTTTTACCTACTTGATCCTCTGCTGCCTTCACTACTTCATCCCTCAGAGCTACCCATTCTTCTTCTACTGTATTTCTTTCCCCATTCCTGTCAATTGTTCCCTTATGCTCTCCCTGAAACTCTGTACAACCTCTGGTTCTTTCAGTTTATCCAGGTCCCATCTCCTTAAATTCCCACCTTTTTGCAGTTTCTTCAGTTTCAATCTGCAGTTCATAACCAATAGATTGTGGTCAGAATCCACATCTGCCCCTGGAAATGTCTTACAATTTAAAACCTGGTTCCTAAATCTCTGTCTTACCATTATGTAATCTATCTGATACCTTTTAGTATCTCCAGGATTCTTCCAGGTATACAGCCTTCTTTCATGATTCTTGAACCAAGTGTTAGCTATGATTAAGTTATGCTCTGTGCAAAATTCTACAAGGCGGCTTCCTCTTTCATTTCTTCCCCCCAATCCATATTCACCTACTATGTTTCCTTCTCTCCCTTTTCCTACTGACGAATTCCAGTCACCCATGACTATTAAATTTTCCTCTCCCTTCACTACCTGAATAATTTCTTTTATCTCGTCATACATTTCATCAATTTCATCATCATCTGCAGAGCTAGTTGGCATATAAACTTGTACTACTGTAGTAGGCATGGGCTTTGTGTCTATCTTGGCAACAATAATGCGTTCACTATGCTGTTTGTAGTAGCTAACCCGCACTCCTATTTTTTATTCATTATTAAACCTACTCCTGTGAGGTCTGGAACAGGACAAGGAAATTAGACTTTAGAAAAACGGACGTAGGTGGTGGAATACTTAACTTTAATCCATAAAGGGTGAACGTCGCTCTTGACGGTACATTATTCATAATCTCAATAGTAACTGGTAATGGCGCCTTGCTAGGTCGTAGCAAATGACGTAGCTGAAGGCTATGCTAACTATCGTCTCGGCAAATGAGAGCGTATTTTGTCAATGAACCATCGCTAGCAAAGTCGGTTGTACAACTGGGGCGAGTGTTAGGAAGTCTCTCTAGACCTGCCGTGTGGCGGCGCTCGGTCTGCAATCACTGGTAGTGGCGACACAGGTGTCCGACGTATACTAACGGACCGCGGCCGATTTAAAGGCTACCACCTAGCAAGTGTGGTGTTTGGCGGTGACACCACAGTAAATGTGGACCACCACGCTATTAAGAAGGTAACTATAATGTTTTGTTCCGGCAGTGTATTTCACACATTACTAGTTTTCTGAATCACGACTTGGTATTTAGTCATGAGATATGGCATGAGACACGACACTATGTTAGCTTGTGCAAAACGCATGCAACCGTAAAAGCACGCGAGCACGGTCACACACACACACACACACACACACACACACACACACACACACGGAACACATAAACACACAGTCACACGTACTTGCTTGCATGTTGAGATTAAAGTAAACTCGCTGCTTGCTAACGCTCATGTCAAATAATTTAAGAGGTATGCACAGAAAGAGAAACTCGCATAAAAGAAACGTATAAAAATACTCACAACTTGTAGAAGTTTTTTTTATAAATGCATTGACTTCATTTAAAAGAAAGAGGAGGAGATGGAGGCAGAGGAGGTAGGAGAACAGTAGGATTACATATTCACCTTTAATATGTTGCTTATATTGCCGTTTGGTGTCCTAGAGAAAAGTTTTGACAAGCTCCCCAGAATACTATGGTCTTCTGCTCAGTCAGTAAGAGGGTAGAAAACTTCCATCCACTCTTTCGTCGACCAGCATTATGTGGATATAGAAGATATGAAAAAGGACGCTGAAGTCAAGACTTTCACTTTTGATAAGTCATGGACAGAAGAAGATCGTAAAGGAAACCAACACTTGACCGCAACATAAACTCAAAGATGGATGACCTGGAAATGAACATCAATGACGTCGAAAAACAGGTGAGAGCGAGTAAAGTGCCAACGCTTGATGGAATTCTAGTTCGGTTTAACTGAGAGCAGTGAGTGGTATTGAACACTGTCTTTTCTTCCCTAGCTTTCATGCACTGTGAATCTGTCGCGCACCGGTAATGTCTCGGGTGACTGAAAATTAGTGCACTTCATTCTCGTATGTAAGTAGGATACAAGAATGGATTACAGATCAATTTCCTTAATATCACCGTGCTGCAGGATGCTGGGGCATAGTTTGAACTCGAATATGCCGTGTGTGTCCTAGAGAGAGAAAAGCTGTTGTGCGTACCTCAGAACACTTGTAGATAGTACTGCCTGTATGCTTCACATTTCGGCTTTTTCTCAAATTGAGTAATGCGAATTGTAGATGTAGGCCAAACGGCGGATTCTATAGTACTGGATTTCTGGAATTGTTCGACACTGTATCATACAGCAGACTTAAAAGAAGTCCAGATCTAAAAAGAAGTCCAGATCTACAGAACAGGTTCACAAACAAGTGAATGGCTAGAACCCAGTACATATTCCTCGACCATCCATGTTCACCACTGATAAAGGTAACGTAAGGAATACTCACTGAAAGTAGGACAAGACCGCTCTTGTTCTATATATACATAAATAATATGACAGAGTAAGTGTCTCTCTCATACACTTTGCTCAAGACCTGACTGTGTGTGAAAAAATATTTTCGTTCAATTAGAGGAATTCAGTAGAGGAATTCAGGATGCGTTGAGAAGAAAGACTGCTAATTTAAATCTCGTTTGTTAACATTGCAAAATAATGTAAATGGGATGTGCACCTTAAGTTAATTACTGAGAAGACACATACCAACTCCAGTCTAGTAGAAGCATTCAGGGAAAATGTAGTGTATGTAAAAGGCGACCATGCACGGACACTTGGCAGACCATTTCTGGAGTACCGGTTGAGTATTTGCGAGTAGTGGACCAAAGAGAGAGCTGCCGCAATTTGTTGGTGTGGGTTGCCTACATCAGGGGCAGGTATGCACTCAGGGGCAAACCTATTGTTCTCCTTTGATTGACAAGTGCTTAACCTATTGTTCTCCTCTGATTGACAGGTCCTTAACCTATTATTCTGCAAAAGGATCCCACCTTTTGACTGACAGGCACTTAACCTATTGTTCCCCCACCCAATCACATTCCCCTGTCCCCTCAGGAAACCTCACCCCCTGATCCTACAGGTACACTTTCATGTCTGAGTTACTGGATAGCCACTCTCACTCTTATCAATTTTGATTGACTACTTAATTAAATTGATCAATTAATTAACCTCTTCCCCTCTGGTAAACCTCCTCCCCTCTCACCCTCCCTCCCAGAAATTGGCGGGAAAAAGACTCAGTTGATCGGTCATTTGGAGGGAATTCGATTGCAGTGAATAGAACATTGTTTCAACAATTTATACAATGTACAGAATATTGTTTAGTTATTTATGGCAGTGTATGGAATATTGTTTATTTATTTAGTCAAAGAATTTTTCTCGAAAGCGATCCTGTGTATGGAATATTGTTCAAACAATTTAGACAATGTGTGGAATATTTAGGGGATTCAAGGCATTATATGCAACATAGTTTATTTATTTATATAAAGAATGTTTCAGGTAATGGATCACCACTGTAGCCACCCCATCCCTGCCACCCCTCGCCCCTCCCCTAACTGGAAATTAGTGGCTCTGTTGTGGATAGCAAGGATCTCATGAAGGGAAATCCAAGGGTATATTGTTTATATATAGAAAAAATGGCTCTGAGCACTATGGGACTTAACATCTATGGTCGTCAGTCCCCTAGAACTTAGAACTACTCAAACCTAACTAACCTAAGGACATCACACAACACCCAGTCATCACGAGGCAGAGAAAATATATAGAAAAATATCAGTTTGCAGTGGTTGGATTTGTCTTGTTCATTATTCTATGCCGTTTGGAAATATGCAGGTCTTGTAATAAGTAATTAAATCGATCGCCCTTCTTTTTATTGCGATCACGCAAGGAATTACACGTAACTATACAGTTAAAAATCGATCGCGAAGCACGACATCGAAGTCAGAGATGCGCTACGAGATACTTCTGTATCTGCTACTGCTTGGTTCGAAGAGAGCGAGAATGCTACGGAAATTTAGTGCAAACTTAAGTTGGAATCCTTGGAGTGAAATACCACGGAAATGTTTAGGAATTAGCATTCGCGAGAGGCTGCATAACTGATTCTGCTGCGTACGACACTCATATATTGTACCGCCAGTAAGGACAAGACAAAAAGTTTCAGCTTGTGAGAGGCATACAGGAAACCATTATTCCCTCTCTAAATTTGAGAGTGGAACTGGGAAGGAAATTAATGGCAATAATACGAAGTATCCTCTTCTTCTTCTATATCGATAGGCTGCAAACTACCATGAGCTGCAAGGCAGAGGATACTTCCCATTGTACCTTCTATCAGAAATTCTCCTGTTCCATTCGCCTGTACAATGCTGGAAGAATGACTGCGCAAACGCATGTCAAAGAGTTGTAATTGGCCAAATCTAGTCTTCGCGATCAAGTCGGCAGCGATACGTGTGGAGTTGCAGCAGCACTGTAGTACTGTATAGCAACCATCGAAGTAGGCACACAGACAGATTAAGCGAGAGATGAGACTATTCTAATCAAAGTACACTGGTGTGCCAAACTTATGTACGAAAGTAACTTTTGCATGATGTGCCACTGGCAAGTAGCAAGTAGCATACCTCGACACAACTTGGTCCATACATAGAGAAAGTGCAACAGCATAGTACAGAAGGTAACCGAAAGGAATATGCAGCGAGACAAATGGAAATAACACTGAAGTCAACGTGATTTATAATGGTCCCCTGGACATTAGAAAAGGCGGGACATGGTTCCTAATGGGTTTGTCGCTACCATGGAGCCACGGGCCGATGTGCATGCTCTGCAATGTGCTTCCATGCTGGCCACAAGTCGGAGAAGGAGTACCTGCGGAACGGAATTTCTCCATCTGCGCTGTTTGATTCGATCGCGCATTGCATACTGCGAAAATGGAATCAGGGTGAAATGTACCTCTGAAAAGACACACTTAAGAAACGAGTAGTGTCGCAGTAAATGTGACCAGTGAGTGTACCTTGTTCAAAGATCAGTAGGGCAGTATTCCCATGGAACATTATACCTCCCCCCGTCGTAACATCTAGATAACCAAAAAGATCACGTTGAAGAGCGTTCCTGGGTGCAGTAAGCGTTCCCTCCTCTGGCCATATGAGAGTATGTGCAGCATTGTCGAACATCATCGTCTTGGTGGCCAGAGTGTTATGCTGTGAGGAGGAGTAATGTAGCAGGGGCTTAGGGACCTCCTAATCTTTGGACACGGTATACTCAGCAGTTAACGTTACTGTGACACACTACTCGTTCCCCATTTGTGTCTTTTCAGGACTGCATTCGGCCCTGACTTCATTTTTATGGTTGCCAATGCGCAACCGCAAAAACCTGTGCAGGCGAAGGAGCTCTATGAAGTAGAGGATATTCGGCAACTGGAATGGCCTGATAGTTCCCTGGATTTACATCTCATCAAACGGATGCGTTGGAAAATGCTTTGAGAGGCTTACTGCAGTTGTCAACCGTGTTGGTGGGGGATGGGAACGCCCTACCACAATAACTCGTTATCAGCATTGTGGCCGGTATGAGAGCACGTTGCAGAGCTTGCATTGCTGTCCATGGTGATCACACACTCTATAAAGAACCATCTTCCACCTTTATTACTGTCCACGGAGCCATCATCAATTGCGATGATATGAGTCTAATTAATTACTTTGAATAATAGTGTCATTACTGTTCATCTCATTGCGTATCCCGTTCGGTTACTTTCTGTGATAAGCTGTAGTATTTCGTTCTATGTAGGGTTTAAGTTTTATCGAGCTATATTATCTGGCAGTGAAACATCATAAGGAAGAAACTTCCGTCCTTAACTTTTGTACACCAGTGTAAGATATCTCCACCTTACGGATTTCGAGAGATATCAGTAAAGTGTCAGGACTTGAAATGTTTCTTTTCTGGTTTTCAAACGACTTGTTGGTATTCATTGTGAACTTTGCTAAGCTGTGCTTCTGCGATTTGCGTGTGACTCCAGTAACTACCTACCTTTTGTATCTTTCACATTTCATGCTGCATTATGCAAAACTTATTGTCAGATCATTTGTCATCAGAGAGCATAAAAATGACAGAATTGTGTAGAGTAAATTTAGTAATGCGCTTGAAAACATATTCCACACAAGTTTCAGATGAATATCGACATATCCTAATTTGAGTTGTAGTAGAAAAATGGCTCGTTACTTCATTTTGCACAGTTCACAGTACAATTTACGTATGTACTCTAAAAGCTACGGAAACGTAACTAAATTGCTTATGAACACGGATGTAAGTAGTTTACTCCCACATCTCTCTAATTTTGTCCATGTTAGCCTCAAATAACTGTGATAAGGTATGTGAGTCTATGGAGACCACATGTTACATTTTCTTATCTCACTAAATATCAGTTTCTGAGCTAATGTGGGAATAAACCTAGACAAACGACATATAATGTTGAACTATTCTTTCTGCGGGAGACAAGCCCTCCTATAGTACATTTCATGATAATCTAATGTAAAAGACTAGACGTAATTCTTGTCTAAACCAGACAAAAAGTTTAATTTTACAACTTCTAACACAATAAATTATGCACAGAGCCATAAAAACATGGGTTATATTTGTGGTCTTATGCTATACAGTTCGCGATGGTACCCAGCATTATTTAAATATACGTAATTTTATCGACATCTGTCGAACAAGTTAGGTGACTGAATACATATTTTAAAAAGCACCGAAGAGCTTTTTCGGTTTTATGTCACATTGCGTATTTCTTAGTCAAGGTGTGAAAACTGTACATATATCGATTTTTGTACAGCCCTCAGAATTCTGATTTATTCAGTAGAGTATCACATTTTCAGTTACAATGACTACTTACAATGTTCCTTAAGAAGTTGCCGGTTCGCTTCATACTGTGCGATTAAGTGACGCAGCGCTGGCGTTTCTCCAAACTGTATGGTGTTTCGTCGCTGTGTTAAAACGTAAATAATGCCTCTTCACTCACTAAGTGGAAACTGCGTTTTTTGAAGTGGTTATGATTTAAAATATAACTTTGTCTGAATATATCTCAGAGCAAATATTCTACCTCAGCTACCAAATAGATGGGATAGAATAACAGTAGAAGATTTATGAGCTAACATATTAATAAAGCGGCACAAGGAGGTTTGTCAGCGTGTCTCGTGACTGTGATAGCTTCCTGGTGAGCAATCGTCGCGTGCGTTAGAGCTTCAGAGGTAATACGAGATGGAAGGAGAAATGTTACAAACAAGTATTTGAAAGGCGATTTCATTCCTTATTGCCTATGGATGAAGCATTTCCTCCAGCTGCTCCGGTACCCATGTAGCGTGATGCATACAAATATACAAATGTACCTCATCCTCCGTTTGGGTATCAGCGAGGCTGCAGGAAGATTTTCGCATCTAGGGAAATCTTGTGACAATACATTTCACTGTTCGAAAATTTTCTTACTGTTACCTCTTGGAGTAACACATTCTTATATAACTACAAAGATATTGACGTCCATGCATGTCATTCGGAAGCTCTCCGGGAATTTCTATATGATTTCGTACGAAGGCAGAACCATGATATATTTAAACGCGACTGAGTAATGTTAGTGGCGAACTACTCATTGTTTAACTCACACTGGAGTTGTAAGTCACTTAATACTGCATTTCCATATTATTCTGTTTGATAATAGCTGCTTACATTGAATTTTACTGTTTTCTTTATTTTCAAAATGGTTTCACATTAATTTTTATTTGTGACAGAGAATAAGAGGTGAGCTCTCGAAAGTATATATGCATTAGATAACTTCAATAATGGTGGCTTTTTGGAGACACGTTATTTAGGATATATATTTATACATAAAGATACAAATTTAATCAACTGTCTGACACTATCCAGAGTCCAACAACACGAAGAAGCAGATCACTCCCGTAGCTAATGATGAATGTCACGAGAGATTCCGCAAGTGTAGAAATTATTTTAGATTTTCCCGCGAGCTGACGTCCATGCAGTAAGGATTAATGGTTAGCGTCGCTGGTTGCCGACCACCAGCAGTTATTTGCTATTGAGTATTTATCATTTCTGGAAGCCCCTCAAGATATCTTATATTTAAAATGCTTCTATATTCTGGAATATTCGATGTATGTATAAATAACACCGTTACAGAATATTCGATGTTTCATAAAAATACTTACACTGTCGAGGAGTTCAGTTCTGTTCTGACTGTACGTTGATGTTGTTAATAAATGTGCTTTCAGTACAAGGTATTGCATTTACTGACGATCCTTCGGATTTTGATTTGATTGTGGTTTAGACGTGACATTGTTTGGTGGACACACCGGGTATGTCGAAATATCGCATCACCGTGGCTCAAAGTAGAGAACGTAATAGCCTTCGCCTACACGGACAGGAACAGTAATGCAAGCAGTGCATCGTTCTCAAGATCCGTACATTCAGAAGACTGATGGTTTCAAAACAGCAGTAAGTAAGCTGCACATAAGGCATCCATATGTGTTTTCCGGAGACGCTGGCAAAATTCCGACAAAATGGTTGAAAGGATTCGATCGAGTTGCCAAATACAACAAACAGGATGACATAATGTGATTGGAAAATGTGAAAGTTCACTTGGAGGGCACAGACCAGCAATGGTTCGACAAAAACTAGGAGAAGTTCAATAGCTGGAACAAATTCCAGGCCGAACAGAAGCAATCGATTGGCGACAATCAACAGCAAAACCGCTTAGCAGAAGAACGATTTCAGAATGGGGCAGAACGTTAAGGGGAATCGACACAGTCGTACACAAAGAATTTTTGGGCCGTATGCCACATCATGAACTCAAAGAGGACAGTAACCGACAAACCCTCATACCTGATAAAAGGAGTAGCAGAAGACATGTACCAAGCTCTTCAGGTAAAGAGTGGCACAACGATAGAGCCCGCGAATCAAGGAATTTCGACACAAAAAGAATCGGACAGAAGAGGTATGATTGACTTCCGAACGGTATCCCTGTGGCAGTTGTGGAGAACCACCACGACCTCTCGTCTTTAGTAGTCAAATTGTGAAAGAGGAGATGCAGCATTTTGTGGCAGCCTCCTAAGTAATAGAGAATGCTGAAGAAGAACTGTATTGTTCTTTGGCGACCGACTACGCCGACAGTCGAACGCACGTTGACAAATCTACCTGGCCTACTCGGTCTTACACTACCACCGTCAAACGACAAGCCAGTACCCGACCAAAGCAGGTACAATCAACTCCTCCACCAAGTATAACGCCCCACAGAAGATCAGATATTGGGAAGACGGAGGCCAACAAGCCGGTCTCTTTCACTGTGGATTCCTCGGCCATGTTGTCTGCTATAACAGAGAAAGCAAAGAAGTGTTTGATATCTATTACGCTCCTAGACGTCAACTATCGAGACAGTCCGATTCACTCTAGTCAACTGCAGACGACTATTGGCGGCCTGTTGGCCTAAACTCATCGCCGTGCCCTGAACGAGATCGGTCTCCAGAACGCTGGAGCTGTTCCTCATCGCTATACGCGGTCACCGATCCTCTGTCCGCCCCGATAGCGAATGGTCAACGTGATGGACTGCCGTCCTCAGGGGCCCAGGTTCGATTCCCGGCTGGGTCGGGGATTTTCTCAGCTCAGGGACTGGGCGTTGTGTTGTCTTCATCATCATTTCATCCCCATCCGGCGCGCAAGCCGCCCAATGTGGCGTCGAATGTAATAAGACCTGCACCAAGGCTACCGTACCTGCCCCGTAAGGGGCTTCCCGGCCAATTACGCCAAACGCTCATTTCCATTTACCGATCCCCTGAGGTCAGGAACACTGTGGGAGGCCCCCCTCTATGCACGTGGCACAGATGAAAAGCCTCCACTGACGTAAGTTCATGAGATTTCATTGACATCACCATCACAGCCTACCAGTCTCAGTGTTAGTCGACCTGTGCTCTTCTTCTTCTGTATCGTCGACTGCTTACCGTCGCCCTGCTACTGTAGGGGCATCGGTTGAGACCTCTGCTGTTGTCGGGATGATGTAGAGCGCAGTATGGTGGAGCAGGCCAGTCGGTGCAATGGGCGCTAATGATACCACATTAGCAGAACAATAAATTATACTGTAAAGATTAAAATCGTATATTCGCCTCTGTGTTGGCGCCCACGCCGGCGTCCTAGCCGGCGATAGTTGAGCATGTGGCCTCGAATCTTGCTGACGCTGTCTCAGAAAATTGTGGCGGACGTTGTGCTCGGCATCTGGCTCACATGATCACGGGCGAGGGTCAGGCCGCATGGGTAAACGACGTAGCCTGTACGACAGTCGTGGCTTTCCAGGACGGGGTCTGCGTTTTACCTGAACACTCTCGTTGACGTCGAACGAGCTGTGCTCGGGTAATCTCTCGGCACTTCTGCATGGTGTGGAGCTGATCTACAGCATAGCCCTTGCACTATGGAAAGCAGTGGATGTTGATGACAGCTTACAGGTACCAGTCGGGAGCTGCAGCGGTTATAACCCCTCCCAAATACTGAAACAGCTTCATTGGACTGGCTCAGAAACGCATAGGTAGAAGCCTCCAGGTCTCTCATCAGTGGCTGTGAGATCGACAGCTCATAGCAACCGAACTCTGGTAGACCACACAGGTAGCAGCCTCAGAGACGGAAGTCATCTTGGTGAATGGTAGCAGTACATCAGCGGTACGGACTCGAAACTGGTGTACAGCTGCGTAAAGATTGACCCATAGAATATGTGGACCCGACAATGACAGAATGTGGCCTACTTTCCTGGGCTCATCAGCAGTCTTCACCTCTGATTCGTAAGAATGGCTTTCAGGGCTTCAGCTTGTTGCTTTTCCGTCATACCAGTAGGCTAGTAGCAGTTTTTGTGAAACATTTTCTCTCTGATACGAAATCAAGCTGTGCTGTTACAAAAATATGATGTCTGTTTACAATTCAAGCTCCTCGCTCATGCGAGGTTAGGCCTTCTCTTCTAGCTTTGTTTTGCTTTCTGCAATATCAGGTTTCTATCTATCAGTAATTTTGTTTGCGACATACGGTGTTGGCCTAGCTCGTTCTGGATTAGTGCTGAGTGAAGAGAACTATGGAAAATTTTACATTTGTCTATACCACATCTTTGCTTTGTAGCACTACGTTCTGTTTTACGAAATCAGTTGTGCTGAAGGTCGCAAATAGGAAACACGGCTAGCTGGCAGGAACGTGTATTGCAAAAATTACTATCAATGACAGACACAGCCTTGGAATCGTTTTAACAAACTGTAGTCATGATGTTATTCTCAGATTGAAATTCTTGGAGGGAACACAAATATTCATCGATTGTGGATGATCAGAGCTCCAGATTCTCGAAGCTGTTTGCAACGAGCACACATAACAAAGATTGCTCTGGACAGTTGTTTTCCGCTGAATATGTTATCGCGCCACCCTCAACGAGAGGAGCTCCAGTCGTCAATGGAGATGCTCATTTCAACTGCGAAGCTTCTTTCAACCATAAAAATCTAATCAGGCTCACAAAATAAATGTGCATGCCAGCGACGAATATAAGCATTGCAAGTGGTCATGGAGAACTTTAGATCACTAATTTTCAAGAGCAGCCACAAATCATTCGTAGATGTATATGCCTATGGACAGCAGTACCAGTCAAGGAAGGAAGCTTACAAGCGAATAGTCCAATTTCACACATGGAAGCCCACCTTGAAATTTTTTGTGCGCGAAGAACACAATGAAAGGAACGTACAGTCAAAATTTTAGCTGCTAAGACACCCTGCAAGATTTTTCAAATTGTTTAAGTTATTCGTTTTCGTCTCACGCAGAACCGATTATGAGAGCAGTTTCTACAGCCCTTCCTGCCCAGCCAGCTACCAGCCGTGACAAGAGAGCATAGCGCAACGTAGCGTTAATAACCGGAGTGTCACAAGCGAATCTGAAGCTCCTGAACCACGCAGAAAATGTCACGTATCGTTAATGATTTGAATAACAGGCATATCGTATCGACAACTAAACTGTTGCATATGTCATTCTTACAAAGGTGACTAGCAGAGAAGAATAAATAAAGGCAATGATAGGTGTTACATTACAGACGACCTCCATCAATAGTGTCTTTAATTTATTGAAATGAATTATTTCTCACACATAAGTCATTTTATAAAGATTTTTGTAGAACAGATGTTTAGATAATTTCTGATTAATGTATATTTTAGTAACAATGAAACGGTTCTTGTTTACTCTCTATAATTGTCACAATAAAGCGAAGTGTCATTTGAATGATGGAAACATACATTTTCCTTATACCAAGCACACCACACAGAAGAAAAAGTTATGTTTTCAAGCACGTTACATTAATTAATAGTTTTATTTCGACAGAAATGCGATGGAGTAAGAAATGGCCCTGGCTGTTGCTCTGTTTATTGTGCTGGATACAGAGCATATCTAAAGCAATTCGTAAAATGTGCCAATGGAAAATTGTAATGCACAAATGACTGAAATTTAAGAATACTATACTACTGATAAACCTCAAATGACACGGAGCTGCCGGCCGCGGTGGTCTAGCGGTTCTAGGCGCTCAGTCCGGAACCGCGCGACTGCTACGGTCGCAGGTTCGAATCCTGCCTCGGGCATGGATGTGTGTGATGTCCTTCGGTTAGTTAGGTTTAAGTAGTTCTAAGTTCTAGGGGACTGATGACCACAGATGTTAGGTCCCATAGTGCTCAGAGCCATTTTTTTTTTTTTTTTTTTTTTTTTTTTTTTTTTTTGACATGGAGCTACCCGAAATTATATTGCCCGACCATTTCCTTACAGATACTTTTCACAGACAATAAACTTCTTTATCAAGAGTCACATTGATTGTTCCAGGTGAAATCTGAATATCACCAGTTTTTTCGTCGCCCTCCTGAAAGACAGATGCATTGTTATGTTCAAGGCAAAAGTCCAACAAAAGCAATATTAATTTCGGCAACTGGTTAGAAACTGTATCGAAGGAAATTTTAAAACTTATTCTTTCCTATTTGTCCAGATTTTGATTGGTCGATTATAAGATTTTTTCCATTAAACAGACCTTTTTCTTTGGCCCAATGTGCCATGAGGTCCCAGAAGATAGATATAAGGCTGTGGAAACAGTAATCCACTCACACTTATCACTGCCATTGATGTATATGAATGTGCCATATCATTAATCGATTGAACAACAGTCTCTGCCCTGTTTCGTCTCGAAATGTTGAAAGTGGGTTTCGCTGGCAGTCCTTTCATGAGACCTGACTGATTAGAGTTAGGCAAAGCAGTAGTAGGGCAAAGCCAGTAATAGGACGCTTTTAATATAAATTGATATCAAATTAGTTATGCAAAGTAATTAATTAGTCAATTAATTACCCCCACCCTTCACCCCTGGTAGTAGTAGGACAATGCCAGTACTAGAACACTATGGATATCAAATTGACATCAAATTTACTATACAAATTAATTAATTGCTCAATTAGTTGCCCCAACACCTGATGTAATAATAAGTTTTCCCCAGTCAGTAGGTGGGTCCCCCACCCTCCTCCTCCACTTCTTCCAGCTGTGAAAATGGTGGTAAATTAAAATTTTGGCAGTAAACTAAAAAAATCGAGAGGAATTCCAATTTATTGCTGAGACTATCAACTTCTTAGTGTTCACCTTGCGGTTGGGAAACTGACTAACATAGTTCACAACACCACCACCAGATGGTGCTATTGGCAATCCCCCACTCCCCACAGAGGGTGAGGGTAATTAATTGATAAATTAATTTATTTGTATAATTAATTTGATATCAATGTGATATCAAAAGTGTCCTAGTATATGCTTTGCCTTACTACTCACAGCAGATGTGGTGATAACATCAAACATCATCTACAAATTAATGGAATATCCCTAACACTTTTTCTTGAAGTAAACTTGACTGTTTTGCGACTTACTATACTGTATTACAGCTTGAATCTGCTGAAATATATCGAAGACTTGAAACCAGCATTGTTGCTCTCAGTTACGATTCTGAAGGCCCAGTCTCGTAGATATCGGTTATTGAGTGTGCATCACTTCTCATGAGCAGCTGCACATGGTTCATATTTTAAAAAAAGGCGTCTAAATAGCTGTTGTTCATGTTATTTATTCATGTTAGGAGTTTTACTTTGGTTATTAACTGGGGGTAATGGGACTTTATGGCCACATTGTCCAGTTCACAGTTTTGCAAGTTTCATTGTGGCATGTATTTATTACTTCTTGTAAGTCTTTCTTCCTATTACACAGTTCGCAGTAAAATCTATGAAGTAAAAACAGGTTTACCCATTGCTTCACATTAAGCATAAAACACAATGAATATTAATTCAGTTTTGTCTCCAATGTTTACACTTACACTACCAATAAGCAAGTGGTAATTATTATGTGTATTAAATAAGTTTCAAATTTTAGTGAGATGTAACTGTGGACAGTGGTTTGAGAGAAACTATCAAAGAGAACTGAAATTCGTTGCAAAAATTACGATGCGCTGTAATCTAAGGATATGTGCTTGTCATGCTGCAGCACGTGCAGTTCACTAAAGCCCCAGTAGGAGTTTACAACTGCCCAGGTGCTAGGAGAGGTACGAATCTGGCAATTTCAACGTTTTTTTTTTTTTTTTTTAAATACTTCCAGTGCATCTCAGCTGCAAAGAATTCGACAGAGTCTTTCCTTCGGTGAATTATTTCTTTATAAAAAATTTCTTTACAGGTTTTGGCATGTCGGACTGGACAATTCCCTTGTTACTATCATTTATGAAGAATATATCATGTCCAACCTCTTTTAGCTCGGCTTAGTGCAGCAGCTCGACATGGAATGGACTCAGCAATTCACTGGAAGTGCCATGCAGAAATACTAATCCATGCGGCCTCTATAGCAGTCCATATTTGCGAAAGAGTTGCCGGAACAGGATATCGAAACAACAGACCTCTCGATTGTCTCATAAATGTTCGATGGGAACCATGTTGGGCGATATAGGAGGCCAAATCAGGTGGTCGAAATGACCAAAATGATCTTCAAACGAATTGCGAACAGTTGTGGCTCGTTGACGTGTTGTATTTTCCCCCACAAAAGTGAAGTCACTCAAAGGCAGCAAATGTCTCCAAGTAGAAGAGCATAACAATTTCCAGTCAGTCCAGTCAGTGATCTGTTCAGTTGGACCAGAGTACCCAATCCCCTCCATGTGAAAACAGTCAATACATTTATGAAGCCACCACCAGCTCGCACAGTCCCTTGTTGATAGCTTGGGTCTATAGTTTCATCGGGTCTTCGTCATACTCGAACCCTACCATCAGCTCTTACCAAGTGAATTCGGAGTCATGTAACCAGGCCACGGTTATCCAGTCGTCTAGCGTCTAACCGATATGATCACGAGCCCAGGAGAGGCGCTGCGGGTGATATCGTTCTGTTAGCGACGGTCGTCTGTTACCAAAGCCCATTAATGCCAGATTTCGCCACATTGTTCAAACGGAAACGTTCGCGGTACGTCCCACAGTGATTTCTGCGGTTGTTCCGCGCAGTGTTGCGTATGTGTTAGGACAGAAAACGGTATGCAAGCGCCGCTGTTCCCGGTCATTAAGTATAGACAGTCCGCCACTGCGTTGTCTGTGGTGAGATGTATGCCTCAAATTTCGTATCCACGGCAGACTATTAACATTGTGGATCTTGGAGTACTGAATTTCGTAATGATATTCGAAGTGGAATGTCCCATGCGTCTAGCTTCGAGTTCAAAGCTGCTAATTCTAATCGTGCGGCTATAATCACTTCTGAAACGTTTTCACGTGAATCACCTGACAACAAATGACAGCTACGCCAATGTACTGACCTTTTATACCTTGTGTACGTGATGTTATCACCATCTGTATATGTGAATATCGCTATCCCATAACTTCTGAGTGTACAAGGGCATACATTGACTCGACGTTCGATGCGCCTTCTTCAGCCTCGCCATCGCTGGTTCCCATGTCGCGATGAGCTGCAGACCAACGTCTCTATTAACGATGTTATCAGTCATTTTCATTTTGATATGTTCTTTAATTAGGGTCCCAGAAGCTGTCAGTGCGAGCCACGACAGAGGTTTCGTCAAATTTGATCCGATGACCCTTTTCCACAGAATTCTCAGTTCAAGCGTATTTGTCGTGGTATTACGGCCGATAAAATCTATGATGCACCTTCCTGCGTTGCTACATAGTACAGACTGTGTGGCCAACACAAGAGTGACCATATTCACAAGGTATGTTGTAGATCCGAGGTGTTCTGAGACCTGCCGCACCTTTAGCTAATCCCGGTAGTTGCCGTATATTTTTCGGAAGCCTCATGATCGATTTGATCTTGTGCCTTTCCAGCAAGTTGCTTGTCTTTCCCGACACGGAGCAACAGGACAGCAAAAAAGCGAGTATTTTTACCTGCTCCTTATGGTAAGTCTTGCTTGAGATTACTTCTTTTATTTTGTCAGCGTTGTACCCGCTGTTCGTGAAGACCCTGTGAAAATAGCTCAACTCATGGGGCAGATTATTGGCGCGCGTATGATTCCTGTAGAGGCAGTGGCCAAGGAATATATTTCTTTTGCGGCGGGTGGAGACGTCAAGGAAGGACAAGGCATCATCTTTTCTACTTGCACTGTAAACTGGAAGTTTCTGTTTATACAGTTGACATGTTCCAAGAACTCGTCATGTTTTTCATGTCCTTGGGATGAAATGACCACTGTGTCATCAACATATCGGATGAAACAACTAAGCTTCAATTATGCGGTGTGTAAGCCAATATCCTCGAAAGTCTCCATAAAAAGGTTTGCAACAGCTAGGGCTAACGGACTACCCATCGCAACGCCGTCCGTCTAATTGTAATACGAGCCGTTGTACAGCAAATATAATGACAAAAGAGTGTGACCTAACAGCTTGACAACGTCATTTGCAAAGGACATGGATAATAGATCCAAAGAGTCCTACATAAGCACATTCGTGAACAGTGCCACTACATCTAAGCTGACCATGATGTCACACTCACTAAGTAACAAATTATATCCGTAGAGAAAAAGTGTAATTGCTCCCCTAGAGGACTCAATGAGAACAATAGTCAAAATAAATATATGGTAATCACGAAAGTCGTGGATTTGTCTTTCCAAGTATTTGCAGTACGAGGGCTCGAAACAACTGCAAAGAATCAATAATAATTAGGTAGAATGCAGTGTGTAACCTGAACATGAAAAATCTTAAATATATTTGTTGTTTAAGTGTTACCGACCTATCAGACAGTAAAAAAAAGTGCGAGTAAATCGTAATCACGAAACTGCGTCCAAAAATATAAACATGTCAGTTTATGTGATAGTTTATTAATTTTCAAGGGAATCGTTCCAACCTTTGTCTCTCTCGCAGTCGGTCTGTTTCCAGATAATAATTACTAATTCATCAGGCAGAGATTTCGTAAGAGTAACAAATACATATTTTAAATATTCCCTTAACGACAGTTTGACAAGCGCAATATTGATTCATTAGCAATGTTTCAACAACGTACTCGTGAAAGATTGTAAATTACTGGCTAAAAGTAATTAATTCATATACAAATAAATATTCGATAATTTCGCGGCACACACAATAAATTTCGTCGGAGGAAGAGGACACATTTGCTCAAATGCGTCGTGAAATAAACAATAACATAAATTCGCAGCTGTGTGCTCATTTCGGTAATTAACTGCTGATATACAGGCACCGTTTCCAGAGACAGACTAATTAAGAATGGTGTGGATATCCTTTAAGTTTAATTTATTTCATTGTTCATATTATTACACACTATTGGTGTCATAGAAGAGGTTTTTGAATGTCTCTGAGTAGCTAGAACTTTTTTTCCAGGTTACAGGGGCACACTGATTACTTCAAAAGAAGACGATCATCCTTACCACTAGGTCAGTATGCCTCCCTCACAGAACTAACCTACTGCTTACTATGCCACATATTTGAGTAAGTGAAAATAGATTCTAGGAGGACTTCAACGAGGTGCTTGTGATACAGAAAATCCCTTTTTAAACAAGAATATGAAAGCACTGGTGTGTGAAGATGTTAAGTGTCATCCAGGATTTTACTAGTTTGATCGATGTGTATTTTATTTTACTGTCACTTCTTTTATGAATCCAAGTTCCCTATCCTGAAAAGAAATTGGGTTACAAAAGCGGATAATTTACTGATCCTTCGTACGAAGAACTGATGTGTCCGTCCTATGTACAGCTTACTGAAGAAATATTTGAAAGCATGAATATTTTGGTTTACCGTTTATTTAGGAATTTCTTATGTGGGATAAGGGTTTTACGTATCACCAGTGTTGGAATAAATAGACGCGTGGCAGCTGTCATGTTTAATGGTGTGGAAGCGCAATGAGGAGTTATCGACCGCAGTATCATATGGCCTCCCTGCTGATGATTTACAGAGCTACGAATGCACCCGTCACGCTCTGTATCACATATTCCCCTCCTCGCAGGATTACGCCACATCTCCCCTCATGCTGCTTGCCCCTTTGCTTAATGGTGCGACCATCAGCCCTTCCACGCTATTACTTAACGGCAGCTATTGAAAATATCGGCGCTATGTGTAAGTTTGAGGAATGTCGCTAGATTCTAAGTTTTATAAACTAATTCAGTTTTATCTTTTCTGTAACTCAGACTTAGTGTCTGCGAAAATGTTGCGTAAGACTCACTGAGTAAAATGTTCGCCCGTCTTTCCACAGAACGTAGACTCGTTGTTACCTCACTTCACATCAATTATACAGTGCAGTCAGAAAACATCTGAAACGTTTGTAGGGATGTTGTAGGGCAGATTGTACTAAGACATAAATTGTAAGAACAAAATTCGCTAAGTTACGCCGTTTCCGAGTTATTTAGCGTTGACGTTAGCCAATCAGGTCGTCGCGCGCGCAAATTCAAGTTTCAGCTAATCAAACAAACCACTGGTTGGGCAACACGAATCCTTGCAGGCCACTTGAATGTGAGCGCTCGACGCACCGATTGGATAATATCAATGCTAAATAAATCGGATACGGCGCAGCTTACCGAATTTGGTTTTAAACATTCATGTCTCAGTACAACCTGCCATACAACATTCCTGCACGCATTTCAGACATTTTCTGACCACCCCGTATATACATTTCCGATTTAAACGGAAAATCCCTGGCAGAGAAAGGTTTCAACGACGTAATCACAGCGGGATCTTTGTTCCATATATCGCCTGTTAGACAATGGTGTCACGATGTCTGTACTATACTCTTCTTTATTATTTGCCGACAATGTTTATTCTTCACTCTCCTATGTGTAGCATAGGCGATTTTCCCATGACGTTTCACGTAAGTTGCATATATCCACATTATGGCTACAGCTACGTCTATGATGATTTGAATTATATATTTTTTTAATATTATAAGTCTGTAAACCATCAGGGAGAGGGAAAATTTCGTAACTGAAGTGTATGGTAGAGAGTACTAATTGCCCCATATGATACTGTTTTGGACTGGCAGTTTGCGATACATTCGGCTACGTGTGGTCATAACTACGGTTAAAATTAGTATTTAAGAGAAACATTCCTGCTGGTTATTGCTGCACAGGTTACGTAAAACGTTTTATTCAGAGAAAGTTTGTCATATTATTATTATTATTATTATTATTATTATTAATATTATTGTTGTTGTTATTATTGCTCTTATTTCAGTGTGAAAGTGAAAAAAGACAGTAGATACATTTAATACTCACTCCTTCATAAATTATATTAAATACAGAACGGAAAATATGTAGTTCTTTGAAATTGACGAAAAAGCTATTTTAAAGTTTACAAGCAAATATCTTTGAGTTGGAATTATTAAAAACTTCACTAGGAGCAATTTATTTTAAAGAAAATGAGTGAAAGTTGCAATGTAATATTTAATTTAAAAAAAAAACACTATATGTATGTTATAGTTAAACTGTAGTTGAAAAGTATATCGACAGTCATTGTAATTCTCTTTTGTTTAGATAATATTTCTAGAAGTTTTTCATTCTCTAATGTGTACTGGCGAAACCACAGTCTGAATACGGACTTAAGGTGCCTCAAATGGGGTGTCATTTGTTACTTAATTTTCATACTTGTAAACGTTGATTAATTTGTCAGCAACTTTTAAATATTTTTCGAGTCTTTCAGTGCAGCTTAGTGTATGTTTTAAAAACATAAGTATCGGTGAACTCTTGTCAATATGCGAAATGTTATCAATACATATGAAGATCTGTCATCCAGAATGATTATTGGTATCGTTTTGGAAGAATAAAATACAGCAAATGAATACGTAGAAATTGGCTTTAAATCTTATTAAGTAAAGACACGTCCCAATTAGACGCTTTGCCAGTATTTAAGAATTGTTATTCACGGCATGAGAAAGGATGAATATTATTATGGGAAAATTTGTACGTTTCGCGTTCACAATAATATTTTCAATGAGCAATTGTGATTTACTATACGCCAGAAGTGCGTTAACTACTGAATGATACATCATGTAGCTAGATATTATTGGGAAGTGGATACTTCCAAAGAACAGAGCAAGGTTTATCAACACTACCAAGATCAGGTGACCCCAAAAGCCCGCTATAACAAAACATTTTTCTACATTACCTGTGGTTAGATAAAGGTCTGCATGCTTGGATGACAAGACTCTAGTATTGTGCTAGTAGAAATATGTGCACAGGCTAATTACCTCGCTTCAAAGCACTTAAAAGAAGGGTAAAGTTACAGTCATAGCCACGCGAAGGTTAATTCTGCACATACGCATACGCAATAAATCCCGTTCATCCTTATACACCCAAGATTCAGATTCGGTAGTGACTGTTAAAGACACATGTGCTAGAGCTGATGGATAATGTCGGTAGATGTCTGAGGCTGTTCATGAACTTACTCGTTTAATACAGTGATACATCAATACAAAACTGTTGCGATATCCCGAAATGCTTTGACATTGTTATCTATTAGTGTAAGGAGTACTGGCTGGTTCTCAGAGTTGAGTAAATGCATAGTAATGTGCCTAAACAGACGAATCATCTCATAACAGTTTATGGCACCACCACAGGAAACAGTTACATTCGTAAAATATGTATGAATAAAGAAAATGTACGAAGTAAGGAGACTAAAATTTTGGTTTCGAGGAAGGCGAACGCCACTGCGATTCAGATAAATGCTCCTGTGGGAGTCAGTGATACAAAATGCAAAAGTCATTCGCTCACAGAAAAATTACCCGATCGACAATTAGGTTCTTGTTAGTCGATTATTCTGAAACAATTCGACTACCGGAAGATACAAATTATTTAAACAACGGAAGTAAGATCCGTTTTGAATTCGTTTATTGATCACCATGTATTTCCTTAACCCCCTTTCCATTGTGGTATGCTACTAGGAAAATACTGCACATCACCATAAAGTTTCGTCTTGCGACTTCTGACATTTCCAGACAAGCCAAGAAACAGATATTTTTGCTACAGAATCACACGCATTGGCCCTAAAATCAGGTATTTCGTGGATGAACGGAGGTGTTGTGAGCGTCTTTTTCTGTTGGGAATGCTGTAGTAACGGAGAAAAGATACTAATATGGCGCTGACTCTCTGAAAAAAGCTTTACGGTGACTTCCGAAGTACGTATGTAAATACAATGCTGTTAGTTGATGGTCTGAATGTTATCATGTCATACGAGTAATAATGTAATATCAAACAAATGCCGTGCAGTTATTTCTTATAAATAAAAAATACTTCCCCACCAGTCACTAACTTTCAATCTTTATTAATTATAACACTTTTTGGAGGTTTTGTTGCATCATCAGAGAACAATTAAAATTATTAATTCAGCAACATATCTGTCAGGAAACCGATGCAGTCGATTACTCTTAACTGACTTGAATCAGCTTTGTGTACTCTCCACGAGAGCTCAAAAATATGTACACAACGTTTACCCTATATTAAAGAATGTAGTAAAAATTTTATAGCTATTTTGCGTCTTCTGACATAATAAACACTAAAGTTTACTAATTGTTTCCAAAGTGTTACTAAGTTATACGTAGATTAAACTTACAAGGGGAGGCCGCCAATTGTGAAATTCAGATTCGATTCATACTGCGCATAATAAAAGCTCATGGACAGAGGTGTAATGTGGCAAAGCACCAAGATGCACTTCTCAGCCGTTGTCGAGAAAATCGACAGTTAAAAGAAACCGTTGCGGTGAAATACTCTCTACGATTAATAATTTTCTACAGCGTCATGGCGCAGCGGTAAGCGCTCGGGTTCGTAATTCGAAGGTCGCCGGTTCGAATCTCGCGCAATGCAATTTTTTTTATTATTAGTTTTTTGTAATTCAAATATATATATATTACTTTACTTTACTTACTTTACACGTGGCTAAGGCCTTATCGACCATACACCTGCTCTACGAGCCTCTTCCAATTATTTCTATCCAGGGAAATTCTTGTCCAATCAGAGTTGATGCCCATCCTAGCTGCATCTTCCCGGATATTCTCCATCCACCTAATTCGAGGTCTTCCTCTTCTTCTCTTTCCTTCTAATTTCTTAGTGGATGCTATTTTGGGTAGTCTGTTCTCCGGCATCCTTGCTACATGACCAGCCCAGTTCAGTCTTCTCTTCTTTAACATTTCCACAATGGTACTATGTTTGTACAGCTCCCGTAGTTCTTCATTTTTCCTTATCCTCCACTCCATGACATTTTCATCGAAGATTGGTCCAAATATTTTTCTTAGTATTTTTCTTTCAAATATAAACAGTTTTTCTTCATCTTTTTTCCTGAATGTAATAGCTTCACATCCATATAATGCTACTGGTACAATAGTTGACTGATAAAAACGGATTTTGAATTCAGTACTAAGTGATCTCATCCTTAAAATTTTGATACAGCTGTAAAAAGTTCTATTAGCTGCTGCTAGACGGGCGTCTATTTCTATTTCTGCTCTATTGTCTCTGCTAAAAAGACTCCCTAAGTACTTGAAGTGGTCAACTGCCTTGAAAGTGAGACCATTTACGGTCAGTGGTGTATTCTTTTGGAGTTTTTTACTTTTGACTAGATATTCTGTCTTTTCTTCATTCACATGAAGTCCAGCCTTCTCAGCTATTTTGTAATAATTTTGCATCATCCTGATTAATTCAGCTTTTGAAGAGCTTATTAAGGCTACATCATCTGCATAAGCAAGTCTAGTAATGTTCTGTCCCTGCAGTTGGATCCCTTGTGGATTAGTTTTGGTGAATTCTCTATCAATCTTCTCTAAGATAATATTAAATAGAATAGGTGAGATGGCATCCCCTTGTCTCAGTCCAGTGTACACCTTAAAATTTTCAGTCTCTCCTGCAGGTGTCTTAACTTTGCATATGGTTTCTTCCAAACACATTTTAACTAATTTGATTAATTTTAATGGTATTTCAAATTCTTTCATGGTGTTTAAGAGTGTCGGTGTATGCTATCATAGGCCTTCTTGAAGTCTATAAATAGAATATGGATATCTACATTAAATTCCCATGCCTTCTCATTTATTTGTCTCAATGTGAATAAGTGATCCAAAGTGGATCTGTTAGTGCGGAAACCACATTGGTAGTCCCCAATCGGTTCTTCGGTTATGGGAATCAGTCTGTGTAGTATACACATCGACAAAATTTTATACATGACATCGAGTAGGGCAATTCCTCTGTAGTTATCACAGACAAGGGGATCATTCTTCTTAAAGATGGGGCATATAATTGCAGTTTTCCAATCGGCCGGTATGTTTTCTGTCTCCCAAATTGTTTCAATTAAGGAATGTAGTTCTATTTCCAATTGTGGTCCTCCATTTTTTAAAAGCTCAGCATATACCTGGTCCTCCCCACAGGCCTTGTTGTTCTTTAATTTCTTTAGTGTTTGTCTTATTTCATTTACTGATGGTGTGGTGACTTGTATATCAACTGTATCTGGTTCTTCAAATGTAAAGTAATATTGTGGATCATTGCAGTTGAGCAGCTGTGTAAAGTATGTCTTCCATGTTTCTTGTATGTCATTCTTGTTTGTAAGTATTTTCTCATTATGGTCCTTTATAAACTGTTCCCTTTTAGTGAATTTTCCCAAGGACTTTTTTATATTCTGGTACATCTGCCTTGCTCTGTGATGCTTGAAATCATCCTCCGCTTCTCTTACCATGTTGTTGTAGTGTTTTCTCTTCTCTTGTCTTAGAGTTCGTTGTGTTTCCTTGCGGATTTTATAGTATCTCTCCAAAAATATATATATATATATATATATATATATATATATATTATTAATGAATTGCTTATGCATGTTGGTGAAGACGGATCGCTCTCCAATTGTACCGCCTCCATTTTTCCGTTT
Source organism: Schistocerca serialis cubense (assembly GCF_023864345.2). Classification (NCBI taxonomy): domain Eukaryota; kingdom Metazoa; phylum Arthropoda; class Insecta; order Orthoptera; family Acrididae; genus Schistocerca; species Schistocerca serialis. The sequence continues at coordinate 154,206,775 of NC_064640.1, forward strand.
GTTTAACAGGGTGTACCAAAGCTCTCCCGTCCGCACTGATTTTCGACGATGTTATAAGTTGCGCTAGGGACCGCATCTACCTTCTTTCGAAGTTAGCAGGCAACTACGCTGTTATGCGGCGGCTCGTTTCGGCCCATTCAACATCTGTCCTCCAAGTGTAACGAGCGAGTAACGGAGTTTATATTTCATACCTGCCTCAGCAAGTTTGTGTTCGTGGGGTCTCTATTCTAATTCGAACGTTTGACTTACGCTATACGTATTCATTTCGGAATATCGTTTCTACGTCTTCCGTTAACTATACGTGGTTAACATTATGAAGATATGAAGACTATTAATAACATTTGTGAAATACAACTTTGTTTGCGGAAAACATAATGATGTTCGAAGTCGCCAGTTTTTCCACGACAAACGACTTTCAACAACTTATTATATGCATTATTCTTGCAACTGATTGCCGGGAATTATATATATATATATATATATATATATATATATATATATATATATATATATATATATATATTTGAATTACAAAAAACAAATACTAAAAAAAAAAAAAGTAGCATGGCGCGAGAATCGATCCGGCGACCTTCGGATTACGAATCCGACCGCTTACCGCTGCACCACGACGGTATAGAAAATCAGTAATCGTAGAGAGTATTTCACCGCAACGGTTTCTTTTAACTGTCGATTTTCTCGACAACGGTTGAGAAGTGCATCTTTGTGCTTTGCCACATTATGAATCGAATCTGAATTTCACAATTGGCGGCCTCCCCTTGTTAGAGTCGCGGAAGCAGCCCACGCAAAATGTTTCCGCGTCATGCTAATTTAGGTAATGGATAGATTCAGAACATAAAGAGCTGATTATTATAAAACCTTTTTTTCACTGTAGTTGAAAGCATTTCAATTCGGCCATTTCCTTCACTAACATGATCTAAGGTGCAAGTAATGACTACCATTCACTTCTAACAATTGTGGTATATTGGGTGATTATAATTGAAGTTAAACTATCGAAACGCTGTAGAAATAACACCACTGGTCAGAATGACGTCCAATTACAATGGAATATTACAAGAGAAGGGGAAAAACGTATGGCAGAAGAAAAAAATAGTGTGAAAATTGATCAATAGATGGTGCTGCATGTGTCAGAATACGTAAATGAAAACACCTGTAATGCGCACGACCCACTGAAGATGGTATAAACACGCCGGGTACACCGCTTTTCTTCCTTTCGCGTCTACGACATTCATCATGACTGTCTCAATGCAGGATCGCGCTCTGCTTGTAAAGCTGTATTACAAGAATGATGACTGTGCCCACGTCGCTCTGCAGAAGTTCTGGACACTGAAGGGTTTGAAAAAAGGCGTTGGTCCGATGACTGACGTGGGTCTGAAGAGAAAGATTCGGAAATTCGAAAAGATGGGTTCTTTTGGTGTGCAACCTCGTAGAGGGAGGAAACGAATTGATTAGGAAGCAGTGGAAGCAGTGGCCACAGCAATGCAGGAGGAGACGAGTGGTGGTGTGCAAACGTGTAGCACACGGAGAATTGCCAGAACATTGGGCATACCCGTGAGAACGGTGCGTAAAATCCTACGAAACATCCTTCTTTGCTATCTATTCAAAATTATCCATAGGCAGGAGTTGCTTCCTGTTGACCCGCCAGCAGGAGAGACCTTTGTTTTAGAATTTCTTGCTCGCATGGAAGTGGACAATGATTGGCCGTGGCAGATTGTGTGGATAGACGAAGCCCACTTCCACCTAACAGGATATGTCAACATACAGATATGTCGAATATGGGCAATGGAAAATGCTCAAGCAAATCAACCAGTACCATTTCGTCCTGGAAAGATCACTTTGTGGTACGGGTTTACGGCATCATTTATCATTTTAACATAGGGCCATATTTTTTCGAAGAGACAGGTGCTTCCGGTCGTGTTACCTGTACCGTCACTGATAAACGATCTGAGTGTCTTTTGTGCAACCACGTCATTCCAGCTCTACAACAGCGTGGATATGAGGATGGGATTATTTTTATGAAGATGGCGCACCTCCGTACATTGCAAATCCAGTTAAACAGCTGCTGAAGCGCCATTTCAGAAATGCTAGAATTATCAGCCGCCATTTTCCTTCAGCCTGGCCGTCCCGATCACCTGATCTTAATCTGTGTGACTTCTGGCTGTGGGGCCATATGAATGATGTTGCCGGCCGGTGTGGCCGTGCGGTTAAAGGCGCTTCAGTCTGGAACCGCGTGACCGCTACGGTCGCAGGTTCGAATCCTGCCTCGGGCATGGATGTGTGTGATGTCCTTAGGTTAGTTAGGTTTAATTAGTTCTAAGTTCTAGGCGACTGATGACCTCAGAAGTTAAGTCGCATAGTGCTCAGAGCCATTTGAACCATTGAATGATGTTGCGTTCAGTGTTCCGATTGCAAGCTTATCTGCATTGAAGGCACGCATTCTACATCTACATCTACATCCATACTCCGCAAGCCACCTGACGGTGTGTGGCGGAGGGTACCTTGAGTACCTCTATCGGTTCTCCCTTCTATTCCAGTCTCGTATTGTTCGTGGAAAGAAGGATTGTCGGTATGCCTCTGTGTGGGCTCTAATCTCTCTGATTTTATCCTCATGGTCTCTTCGCGAGATATACGTAGGAGGGAGCGATATACTGCTTGACTCTTCGGTGAAGGTATGTTCTCGAAACTTTGACAAAAGCCCGTACCGAGCTACTGAGCGTCTCTCCTGCAGAGTCTTCCACTGGAGTTTATCTATCATCTCCGTAACGCTTTCGCGATTACTAAATGATCCTGTTACGAAGCGCGCTGCTCTCCGTTGGATCTTCTCTATATCTTCTATCAACCCTATCTGGTACGGATCCCACACTGCTGAGCAGTATTCAAGCAGTGGGCGAACAAGCGTACTGTAACCTACTTCCTTTGTTTTCGGATTGCATTTCCTTGGGATTCTTCCAATGAATCTCAGTCTGGCATCTGCTTTACCGACGATCAACATTATATGATCATTCCATTTTAAATCACTCCTAATGCGTACTCCCAGATAATTTATGGTATTAACTGCTTCCAGTTGCTGACCTGCTATTTTGTAGCTAAATGATAAAGGATCTATCTTTCTGTGTATTCGCAGCACATTACACTTGTCTACATTGAGATTCAATTGCCATTCCCTGCACCATGCGTCAATTCGCTGCAGATCCTCCTGCATTTCAGTACAATTTTCCATTGTTACAACCTCTCGATACACCACAGCATCATCTGCAAAAAGCCTCAGTGAACTTCCGATATCATCCACAAGGTCATTTATGTATATTGTGAATAGCAACGGTCCTATGACACTCCCCTGCGGCACACCTGAAATCACTCTTACTTCGGAAGACTTCTCTCTATTGAGAATGACATGCTGCGTCCTGTTATCTAGGAACTCCTCAATCCAATCACACAATTGGTCTGATAGTCCATATGCTCTTACTTTGTTCATTAAACGACTGTGGGGAACTGTATCGAACGCCTTGCGGAAGTCAAGAAACACGGCATCTACCCGTGAACACGTGTCTATGGCCCTCTGAGTCTCGTGGACGAATAGCGCGAGCTGGGTTTCACATGACCGTCTTTTTCGAAACCCATGCTGATTCCTACAGAGTAGATTTCTAGTCTCCAGAAAAGTCATTATACTCGAACACAATACGTGTTCCAAAATTCTACAACTGATCGACATTCTGAACGTGTCCTCCGAAACACTTCGATCAGTTGTGCAACATGATGTTTCTTGATTTCAACTTGTTGCAGAAAACGGTGGACAGCATATTGAACATGTTTTGTGCCAGTCACACGGAAATTAATAATCCGATTTGATTTTGATTCATGCTTTTTATGCAGTTTTTCGCCACAAGACAATTAAAAACCGATTTTTCCCATGCGATGTGATATGACCTTGCCGTGGTGGATGGGCTTACTACAGTATCACACCTGCACACCCATACAGACTGAGTAGTACAGTTTGTTTAACGTCAAGCGTACACTTAAGCATTGTTGCATGATTCATTTGTCATTTGTAGTCGACCACTACTAAATTATGATGCTTCCAGCGCCATCTAATGCTACATCTTGTAGCTATTTATTTTTTTCTGCTATACGTTTCCCCCCTTCTCCGATAATATTCCGCTGCAATTTGACGTCATTCTTTCCAATGATGTTATTTCTACGGCGGTTTGAAAGTTGAATTATAATCACTCTGTACAAAACAAAACGAGGTCCTTGTTTTCTATACGAAAACCAAAACATGTAGCTATCAAGAAATGTAAACCAAGTTTCGTTAAATAATGTGCTATCGTTAAATAATGTGCACTCTGTTACACAGAAGGGAACAGACAGTTACGTCATTTAGCATGGACATTGGTGGTTGTGCTGGTTACACCACATAATAAATTGTGTTATGAAACATGTGTTTTGTTAAGCAACGAGCGCATACAGGTGTCGTATGAACTGCGGAAAACATACGAGACCTGCTGTCTCTCAGTTTACTAATCTACTTGCACACACGTCAAAAAGCTCACTATCGCCTACATTGTCCCACAATCATCCTAAATACAGCCGAACGTGCCGCAGGAAAGGCAGTTTAGAGTTTCTCGAATATCGTTATCCTGGCGCTTAATCGGCTGTGCTTCACTTTGGCGTTAACGGTAAATTCGTTCTGGAACAAGGATCGGAGGGGGAGCCGGCGCCTACGAGCGGCAGCACACATCCGGTCGCAGCAATTATTTTCTTCTGTACGGAGGAAGCGGAATTAGCTGAAGGGACGTAATCTAGAGCGCGACTTTTTTCTCTTGACGGGAGCAATTTGTCCCGTCGGCGGACGTCGCTGCCAGGGGAGATACGGCTGTCCGCCAGACGTGGCTCCATGTGTCGCCGCAGCCGCGCGCCTAAAAAAAGCGAGCAGGCCTGCAGCTGCCGATCAAACCGAACACCACAGACATCGCTAAAATATTAAATATTCGAATATTAACCACCGTACGAGACCATACAGGCGAGTGCGATTAATCGAGGGCATTCAGACACTTATAATAAAGCTCATCTCTTACTCCGAGGTAATATTAGTACTTTTCTTGCTACCGGGAAAGAAGATTACAACTGACTATTTTCGTCCAGTATAATAACATATTGACCAACAGTGAAGCGGACTAGTTACTGAGTATTGGTCACAGCTACGTGCCTTTCTTTTGGTATCTCTGCTCTTCCAGGATTCAACGAATCGTCTCAGCAATCGAGAGAGATAGTGCTACTGTTACGGCACTGAACGGCACTCTAGCTGAAATGGTTTCAAAGACTGGAGGAAGTAAAGTGCATACAACCTGCATTAGGAACATGGCTGTCGTTTTCAAAACAACCTTCAGGCTTAGCTCAGCTTCCCTCTCACTTTTTAATCTGACTTAATTAGATGTAGAGGAATAAACAAATGAAACCAATGTCTAGATTTGACGTTTCCTGTTATTAATTTGGTGGCATGGTGAAGATTACTTCGATATGTGTTTTCCAAGACATATTACAACTGCAGTATTATATTTTCCATAACTTTTTAGCACAGCGCTACCGTCTTTCAAGACAATATACGCTTTGCCTGAAGTTAACATGTAAGTGGTAAACCGATTAAAATGAAAACAGCAAGACATTAACAGTTTTCTTTTTTCGCTTGTAAGTACCAATTGCTCGTTTACAACGTAACAGCCTTCCGCAAGTTTCTCCATTAGATACCACGGGTCTCCACTTACCCTCCAGTTTAAGGTTGAATCCGAAAACAGTGGCATTCCTGTGGAGTCTTCATATCACTGAGAGATGAAGGCTACGTTAAAGGCAGACTGAAATATTCTGTTGTCCGACATGTATGCAGATGTTCACTGCGTTAGTCCTAATCTACTTAATGCTTGCGGTACATGTTTATAAAACAAGTCCATCAGCACGCGTTTTTACTACATATTCTCTACGGGTATTGTATACGACGATAATTCTGGCATTACTTCAACTGCGGATCGCTCAGTCCTAAATGCTGATAAAATAATGTACGTTACAGAGGATCTGGCAGTATACGATTGTAAGATCCGCGGCAACGATCTGGACCACATAGCATCGTTTAAGTATTTAGGGCTAATATCAAGAGGCAATATTGAATATGGCGAACGCATAACATCAGTTGTACAGGAGGTGCATGGGAGACTTAGATTTGCTGGAATGGTTCTGGAAAAGTGTGGTGCACCTAGAAAGGAAAATGCATAGAAGACGATGGTACTACAGGTTATAAATAGAGTACTGTTCGAGCGATTACATTCCTTATCTAGTACGGATGACAGTAGGAATTTAATGAACACAGTGACGCACTGGTAGGACCGTAACAAGTCGGTGTTATCACAACGAAAGTGTAACAGAGATGTTCGAGGAACTTAATGGAAATATCTGGATGATATACGCCGTTCCCGTGAATCACTGTTAGTTAAATTTGGAGAATTAGTATTCGAGGGAAATTGTGCGGTAACTCTGCTGGCTGTATCGTGTATTTTGCGTAGCAACCATAAGATTAAAATAACGAAGAGTCGAGGGATTACAGTTGCATAAAGACAGTCAGTTTCCGCCCGTTCAGCACTCTGGTGGAACAGGACAGAATTTCGCTTGGTACGCTATGCCCACTGCCAAGCACAATACAGTGGCTTGTTCTACAGAATGTAAGGACGAGCTGGATATAGTATCATAACGTATTAACCAATCTTCGGAATCATGTGAAAGTGCGATGCATGTTGCCAGAGGTTTTCCAGTCGTGCACAGGAAGTGAGGAAGTTGGTCGTCCCATGGCATGAGGTCAGCGTGACTATCGCGCCAAATGGAGCCCGTAAGACGGGCAGTTGCACGAACGGGAAACGATATTGTGTGTCAATCAGACAGCAGTACGGTGCACTTTGGGGGTGTTCCTCATTACAACATGGCCCAGAGACAACATTTGGATGATTTAACACGGGAAAGAATCATCGGGAAACTGGAAGAGGGACGAAGTGTAGTGAGTGTAGCCGAGGAGTTTGGTATTGCTCACAGCATTGTCCATAATCATGGGAAGCGTTCCGAACCACGTGCACAGCTGCCCGAATGAGATGAGTTGCTCCTCCACGGTTAACTACAGCAGCAGATGAGCGTTACGTTGTGTAACAGGTAAAAAATGACATACGTCAAGCAATAGGTACAACTGCAACCATATTTACCAGGAATGCAAAACTCCTAACGAACAATACGTTGTGTTTCGTTGACACCCGCATATCGGCGGCACCATTTGCAATGGTGCCAAAACAATGGTGACTGGACGAACGAGGCCTGGGTCGCTTGTTCTTCATGGATGAGAACAGATTCAGTCTGAGTAGTGATTCTGGACGTAGGCTCACATGACTCGAGATGGGAACACGGAATGCACCCAATAATATGATCGAAAATGATCTTTTGGTGATTCAGGTGTTCTGGTGCAGGGAGGCTACATGTTGCATTGGTGTACGGACCTCCAGGTGTTTGTTTGAACATGGTACACTCACGAGTCAACGTTGTTGTGACACTAGACTCCATCGTCACGTGCGTCTTTTCAGGGGTGAATTCGGGTCTTACTTCATTTTTATGGATGACAAGGTGTGACCGCATCGAGAAGTACACGTGGAGAAGCTCTTGGAAGGAGAGAATATCCGACGAATGCCCTGGCCGGGCCTGGCCTCTACCTTTCCCCACAGAGCACATGTGGAATTCGTTTTGGAGACTCATTCAGAAGGCGGCCGCTGTGGAGAGGCGGTTCTAGACGCTTCAGTCCGGAACCGCGCTGCTGCAACGGTCGCAGGTTCGAATCCTCCCTCGGGCGTGGATGTGTGTCATGTCCGTAGGTTAGTTAGGTTTAAATAGTTCTAAGTTCTAGGGGACTGATGACCTCAGATGTTAAATCCCATAGTGCTTAGAGCCATTTGAACCATTTTTGTATTGCAGCAGGTCCATATGAAACAACGATTATCTAGCAATTGTCAACTTCTCTGGTGGAGGAACAGAATTGCTTACGACAAGCACGCCTTACCTACCACTTCGCCAGCATGGTAGCGCGTTGCACTGCTGTCCATGGTGACCGTACTCCCTATTAACAACCGTGTACCGCCTCTTGTAATGCCCATGGTACCATCATAAATCGCGGTGACTTCAGCGTAATTACTGTCTTTGAACAAAGGTGTAATTTCTGTTCGTCTCATAGTGTATTGGTTTGAGTTACGTTGTGTACTATACTGTAGCAGTTCTTTCTATGTATGGTTCAAGTTTCAAAGAGCTCTGTCACTTGGCAGAGACGCATCACTCGAAATTTACTGTCGTCCATAACGTTTGCACACCAGCGTATTCTGTCTGCATGTCAAGGCAAAACTCTTTTAGGAATTTGGATACGGTTTTCAGTCATAAATAGTTGAAAGTTACCAGCCCGGTTTTTGTATCTCTGTGTGTAGGATAATATCTGGATTTAGGCTAGGGATTTTGATACGGTTTTCACTAATATACAGGGTGTTACAAAAAGGTACGGCCAAACTTTCAGGAAACATTCCTCACACACATATAAAGAAAAGATGTTATGTGGACATGTGTCCGGAAACGCTTAATTTCCATGTTAGAGCTCATTTTAGTTTCGTCAGTATGTACTGTACTTCCTCGATTCACCGCCATGATTTGATACGGGATACTCTACCTGTGCTGCTAGAATATGTGCCTTTACAAGTACGACACAACATGTCGTTCATGCTCGATGGAGCTCCTGCACATTTCAGTCGAAGTGTTCGTACGCTTCTCAACAACAGATTCGGTGACCGATGAATTGGTAGAGGCGGACCAATTCCATGGCCTCCACGCTCTCCTGACCTCAACCCCCTTGACTCTCATTTATGGGGGCATTTGAAAGCTCTTGTCTACGCAACCCCGGTACCAAATGCAGAGACTCTTCGTGCTCGTATTGTGGACGGCTGTGATACAGTACGCCATTCTCCAGGGCTGCATCAGCGCATCAGGGATTCCATGCGACGGAGTGTGGATGCATGTATCCTCTCTAACGGAGGACATTTTGAACATTTCCCGTAACAAAGTGTTTGAAGTCACGCTGGTACGTTCTGTTGCTGTGTTTCCATTCCATGATTAATGTGATTTGAAGAGAAGTAATAAAATGAGCTCGAACATGGAAAGTAAGCGTTTCCGGACACATGTCCACATAACATATTCTCTTTCTTTGTGTGTGAGTAATGTTTCCTGAAAATTTGGCCGTACCTTTTTGTAACACCCTGTATAGGCAGATTGAAGTGTAAGGTTTGGTAAATATGATTTATATTTATAAAAATGATGAGTATTTAAGATGCGTATTGTAATCCGTTCCATATTTCACTGGCGTTTGCAGTGTCATCTCGTGGTAATAGTAGGAGGTACGAGCTGGTGAGCTAAAGAGGAAGCAGTACCTGGTGGAAAAACAAGTGAAGCAAACGGCTCCCGCAACTACAGAGAGCAGCAAAGTTTGACCAGGATGTACACATACCTGTTGCTATTCGTACTCTGAAGAGCCAAAGAAACTGGTACACCTGCCTAATATCATGCAGAGCCCCAGCCAGCGCGCACAAGTGCCGCAACACGACGTGACATGGACTCGGCTAATGTCTGAAGTAGTGCTGTAGAGAATTGACACCATGGATCCTGCAGGACCGTTCATAAATCCTTGAAAGTACGAGGGGGAGGAGATCTCTTCTGAACAGCACGTTGCAGAGCATCCCAGATAGGCTCAATACTGTTCACGTCTTGGGATATCCAGCTGCACACGACCCACACCATTACAGAGCCTCCACCAGCTTCAATAGTATCCTGCTGACATGCAGGGTCATGGATTCATTACGCTGTCTCCATACTCGCACATGTCCATCCGCTAGATACAATTTGAAACGAGACTCGTCCGACCAGACAACATGTTTCCAGTCATCAACAGTGCAATGTCGGTGTTGAAGGGACCAGGCGAGGCGTAAACCTTTGTCTCGTGCAGTCACCAAGAGCCCGCATCTCGTGGTCGTGCGGTAGCGTTCTCGCTTCGCACGCCCGGGTTCCCGGGTTCGATTCCCGGCGGGGTCAGGGATTTTCTCTGCCTCGTGATGGCTGGGTGTTGTGTGATGTCCTTAGGTTAGTTAGGTTTAAGTAGTTCTAAGTTCTAGGGGACTGTTGACCTAAGATGTTAAGTCCCATAGTGCTCTGAGCCATTTTTAACCATTTTTTGAACCAGTCATCAAGGGTACACGAGTGGGCTCCGGAAGCCCATATCGGTGATGTTTCACAATGCTTCAAATGGCTCTGAGCACGATGGGACTCAACTTCTGAGGTCATTAGTCCCCGAGAACTTAGAACTAGTTAAACCTAACTAACCTAAGGACATCACATACATCCATGCCCGAGGCAGGATTCGAACCTGCGACCGTAGCGGTCTCGCGGTTCCAGACTGCAGCGCCTAGAACCGCACGGCCACTTCGGCCGGCGGTGATGTTTCGTTGAATGGTGCGCATACTGACATTTGTGGATGACTCAGCATTGAATTCTACAGCAGTTTGCGGAAGGGCTGCACTTCTGTCACGTAGAACGATTCTCATCAGTCGTCGTTGTCTGCTTTGTTACAGAATCTTCTTCCGGTCGCAGTGATGTCAGAAAAAATGATGTTTTATCGGATTCCTGATATTCATGGTAGAATAGTGAAATGATCTAACGGTAAAAGCCCCACTTCATCGCTACCTCGGATATGTTGTGTCGCATCACTCGTGCGCCGACTACAACACCACGTTCAAACTCACTTAAATCTTAATAACATGCCATTATAGCAGCAGTAATCGATCTAACAACTGTGCCAAACACTTGTTGTCTTATATAGGCGTTGGCGACCGCAACGCAGTATTCTGCCTGTTTGCATATCTCTGTATTTGACTATGCATGCCTGTATCAGTTCCTTTGGCGCTTCAGTTTAAATTAAGATCCCCGATGCATTTTCTGCCTATATGAGAAGGGTAGTCTCAGTAACTACTGAAGAGACTTTGATACGGTTTTTGTTTGAAAGATTTGTATATATAATTGTGCGTCTAGTTTATTGCCGCTATGGAAGACAAGTAGTCCGGCCGTAGGTACTTAAAAGGACACATCACCAACTTGACCCCACATTTTCAAGAGAGAGAGAGAGAGAGAGAAATAGAGAAAAAGAAAAGAAAACACAGTTGCAAGATATCACCCCAAAAATCTATCTCGCGTGACAGTCTGAGCCATAATTCTCATAGTACCGCAGTTATGACCTTATGAAAGTACTGCTGTTTAACATACGCGCGCACCTGTTTGACACTCGCTCCACCTCACTGCAGCTGCCTAATGCCCGAGCGCGATGTTCTGTTCAGTGGAATGAGTCAGAGGTTTGTAAAATACTCTTTTGACGTTGGTAACGTGCTTTGTTCATTGTCTCAAAGTGTGCGGTTTCTAACCTGCAACTGTGCCAGGGATCTCTTTCCTTTGATCATTTTTACGTTGCGATTCACAAATGGAGCGTAAATTAATGAAACGAATAAGTGTGTAATTAAAGAAGTAACCTACCGCTTTTTAATTATTAACATCGCTGTTGTGCGTTATTTTCCTTGAATTTCAGTGGTGGCACTGTTAAAGCGATTTACATTTGCAGGATTACGTTCCTCAAAGTGACTGGCATGATTAAATTGTAAATGTAAAATCATTAGTTTCATTGTATAGTAGTTCGCCAGTTGTTTACGTTTATTCATTTTGATCTTGAGGCATGTATATAAATGCACAACATCAGTACAAGAATATTGTTAAAATAACATTGAACATACATGTGCGTGAGGTTGGCGTATTACATATCCATATTACTATTTTTCGCGTAGAATAGCATTTTTTCTCCAACAAGACTTTAAAACACGTTGGACAAATGTGTTCCCCCACCCCCACCGTTTCTCTTCCCCCGCCTTCAACAATCCGCGAATAGTGTGGCTCTGGTTGTTAGTCTGCTCCGGCATTAGGCGGCTGCTGCGGGGCGGAGCGAGCGGCAAACAACCGGTGCGCCCGGAAGTTTAAAGGCTGTACTTTCAGAAGGTCATAACTGCTTATTGTCAGAATTATAGCCTAAATTTTCGCGCGGGCTCGCTTCATGGGGGTGGTATCTTGCAAGTGCTGTTTTTTTTCCTTAAAATATGACAAGTTGGTGATGTTTCTTGGTTAGCGATGTCTGTGCAAGCTGGGGCATGTCAGTAGCATATAATATATGCACATCTAATTCGATTTATATAACTACAAGGATACCTCATGAGCGTTTATACCAAAGCATTCCACTTCGTTGCACTCCGTTTAATTTATTTACCACTACTGAGGTACGGAAAATGTTCACAGATCCACGTTCTCTTTTCTTTTCGTTTCTTTTAACAACATTCGTTTCACTCATGTGTTTTCTATTTTTGTGGCTCTAAATATTTCATGTACACTGACTGATCTGATATGATATTTTTACGCATTGTCAGAACATCTTTGGTGACTTTCTCCCCTACAACGGTTAAATCTGCTTACGCTGAAGCACCAGGGATCGTTAAAGAGTACTAAACCATAAGTAATGACATTAAATGTTCACCCTGTATCACATCTGCTGCGTGCTGAGCTTATAAGATCTCCCGCAAGTTTAGGAAAGCCAATGGCCTTGCCGCAGTGGTAACAACGGTTCCTGTCAGAGCACCGAAATTAAGCGCAAGTAGCACTTGGGTGGGTGACCATCCGGTCTCCCGAGCGCTGTTGGGAAGCGGGGTGCACTCAGCCCTTGCGAGGCAAACTGAGGAGCTACTTGACTGAGAAGTAGCAGCTCCGGTCTCGGAAACTGACATACGGCCGGGAGAGCGGTGTGCTGACCACATACACCTCCCTATCCGCATCCAGTGACGCCTGTGGGCTGAGGATAACACGGCGGCCGGTCGGTACCGTTTGGCCTTCATGACCTATTTGGGAGGAGTTTAGTTTTAGATTTTTCAAGTTTCTGAAATCTGGGTTTCCAAAAACCGTCTACCTTATATTTCAATTACATTCGTTACGTCAGCTTTTGTTTGGACAGTATTCTGTTCGGAATTTCACAGGGCTTATGAGACGCCAGAAACAACTTTCGCTAGGCCTCTGCAGAGTCCGGCTTGCTCTACAGAGGTCATGTGGTGACGCGGAGAAGATATAGGAAGGGGTTAGGAACATCTGCCGACATTCTAATTGCCGCAACCATTCGGAAAGATTAGATTCGGAGCCGTCTTGGAGTTGGAGGCTACGAAACGAACAGAAAGCGAACGAGAAGCGGGTGGGACAGTTGCACAATGGCGCCCGGCAGCCGCTGGCGTGAAAGCTCCGGCGAGTGGCGCGGCGGCGAACAAAGCGCTTTTTCCGGCTAGCAGTGCACACGTGCGATCCAAGATGGTGCCCGCCATTCCGCCATTAGGCCAGCAGCGCACAACCGCGTGCACCAGATCGATTGTGACGTCACACGCCGCAGCCAGCCCCGCAAACAAAACAAGCGGCCGCCCGCGATTTCTGCCGCTGCTTCCGAATAATAGCCAACACCTCCCGCCCCCCAATTACCGCCCCCACCCCGTCCTCACTAACGACGCTGCACCTCGTTCGTCCACTGCGACGTACTCGTGTGGCAACCTACAACTGTCGTCGCTTAAAACGCGTTTATTTCGAACTGTCACGTAGAAATAATTGCCGGTGAATGAATTTTTTCTTTATTGCCTTTTCTTTTTCATTGTGGAACACTGAGTAAGCAGCAAGCGAGTGAATTTTGTGCACACACGTTTCAGTAATGTAATGAAACTTAGACACCTATTGCGTTCATCGAAAAGTGGGAAACCGGTTAAAGTCAGAAGAAAATGAAAATATATTAATATAGGAGGTCTCAACTGTTGAAACTAGAATCTTCTGGATACTTCACCCTACCAATACGAACAAATTTTCGATAAAACCCATTAGCAAGTGTGGGGGGAGGGGTGTGTGCTTTATGCCCACGTAAAAAAATAAATGAAATAAATTTGTTAATTGGTGTTGACTTATTTTAACAACATACATTATACAGGGGCACTGATCTGTAAGTATGGTCCAAAACCTGACAATATCTTTCAGCGCACTGTTAGCAGTATCAGTGCATTACCGATAATATCTAATACCAAGCTGGGGTACTTTACGACAACCATAAAAAAATTTTAAAAATGAAATTTAGTTAATTATTGATGACTTTCAGCCAAAACATACATTTTAATGACATAGTGATGTGCAAGTAAGGTCCTGAACCCGAACGTATTGGATATGACATTCATTGTGGAAGTGACGTCCATTACTAAGATTTCAATTCCTGGGTCAAGTTTAAGTGAAAAATTTAAAACATTTGTGGAAACTGATAGACGAAATAATTGAAAACAATAAATATTTTTTTCAAAATTTTAAATATGTAGTAACAGGCTAGATTACAACATTTTCAAATGGTGGGCATAAAGTAACCCCCTCCCCCATTGGTATTGCAAGGATTAAGAGTATTATGGCTAGACTGTAATATATTCAAGAGGTGGGCACGAAGTACTCCCTCCCCCGCCTCCACCTCCCACCCCTTGGTATTGGAAGGGTAACGTGCATCAAGGTGTAGCGTTTCGGCGACTAACGCAGGTAGTATCCATTAGGGTGACGACTTTTATGGCGTGCATTCCAAACCGCTGGGAGAGATTGTGCGCTAGGCATTAACTGTTAATACCCTGTGCCAATAGTTCTAGAGAGTAGCCTGTGTGAATTCAGTTGATAGGAGCAATGGGTATAAAACGTAAATATCTTAGCTAGCATCGCTCACAACAGGAAGCTGAAGTGTTGCGGGATTCAGAACACTGACATACGATCGCGGGTCTTTAATAACATCAATGTAGTTATAACCATGAAACAATTGTGGAAGAGAATTAAAATGTTGCATCAAAAATTGAAAGTGATACATTATTTGCAGTCTGTATCACAGACAGACAGGTTACATGATAAAATAGCAATAACGGTGAGGTTAGCTCAGAGACTTTGTGAATAATTAAGGTTGTAGCACAAGGCGGCAGGCACGCGAAAAGGCAACGTTATTATTACGAAACAGATTCGGATTCTGCGACTATGCATTGGCGTTAGCTGTTTGCGACGCCAGACTTGGACTCGAACCCGTACTTCTCAGATATCGCGAGCAGTCGTTTTAACCACTTGGGCTTTCCGAACACTCTGGGTTGTATGTAAGAAGGTGACGCATGGAAACTTTGGATCGTTCCCGAAGGCGCGCTCGGATAGCCGGAGTGGGTAAGACGACCGTTCGCGATAAGCGGGAAATCCGGGTTAGAGTCCCGGTATAGCAGAAGTTTTTCTTTGTCGCACACAGCTGACGACACTGCGTGGTCGCAGAATGCGAATTTATTACGTAGTGTTTACTACAGCTGTAACCTTCAGTTACACTGTCTGTTCCTTCAGAAATACGTGCATTGTATTGTGAAGATGCAGACGCTGTGTTAACACAGGAATTGTAGCCATCAATGATGCATAATTCTTACGTTCACGCTGTTAATAACTTGGTGAAATTGACCCTGCCAAGACAACGGCGTGGTGATTGTAACTGGCCGTCTAGATTAGCGTGAAGGCCTCTTCGTCATCTTCGGTTACGTCAGACAGTCCGAAATCTGTGCCTGGCTGGGACACCTGACCCCTCCCATGCAATCTACACGTTTCACCGAAATCTTCAAACTATGTGCTTGTTGCGCCGTAGAATGAGAACGTCAGTGACCGACGGAGAGTAAATGTTTGCGTCGGACTGCCGGAGTGGCCGAGCGGTTCTAAGCGCTACAGTCTGGAAACGCGCGACCACTACAGTCGCAGGTTCGAATCCTGCCTCGGGCATGGATGTGTGTGATGTCCTTGGGTTAGTTAGGTTTAAGTAGTTCTAAGTTCTAGGGGACTGATGACCTCAGAAGCTAAGTCCCATAGTGCTCAGAGCCATTTTTTTTTGTCTGCGTCGGATCGTCCTCGGCAGGACGCAAGACAATGCTCACAGTGTCAGAACAAGTTGTGCCCATCCAACAATGGCCGATGCCGATGAACTAGTCTAGCGCGCGTTGCTGATAGCGTCTTCCAACGGTGGCCGCCGCAACACATTCAGCGTGGAGGATGACTTATGGTCATTACACCACATATGTTTCTGATGTCGCTGGCTGCCCGTTGCTCTTGTTAAGTCATATAGGAGACGTGTGTTTCGTGAACCCGAGATGCTCTGCTTCCAGCTGGATGGCGATCGTACGTACGCACCCAAACGAGCGCTCCTCTCTGAAGCAGATCGCAGTCAACGGCCGTTCGGAGTTGTCGTCCATGGATCTCCTTCTGTAGGCTGTGACCTTTGCCGGTGCTATTCTATACGAATTAAGAAACATGTGTCACACCGTACCCATCGCGTAGGCGGTTACCACCACGTGCATTTGTCCACTAAATATGTTTCCAAGCGTTCTGTCTTTTCGTTTGATTGCTAGTATACCTGTACAGGGCCAGCCGATGTGGCCGAGCGGTTCTAGGGGCTTCAGTCTGGAACCGCACGACCGCTACGGTCGCAGGTTCGAATCCTGCCAAGGGCATGGATGTGTGGGGTGTCCTTAGGTTAGTTAGGTTTAAGTAGTTCTAAGTTCTAGGGGTTGATGACCTCAGATGTAAGTCCCATAGTGCTCAGAGCCATCTGAACCAAACCTGTACAGGAGTCTGATACTGAACATAGTTTCTGTCGCAGAAGGTCTGAGGGACCTGGCAAATAAATTGTGGGCTACCATCTGTAGCCAATTATCGGAAGCCGTCCAGTTGACAATAACTTGATTCTTCTTTCCGTTGTTGTGTAGTGCATGGTAACTAAAAGGGGGTAGTATGATGGTTCACCCACAACCGCCACTCACACAGTCTCATAGAATGCTCCATCAAAATCCGAAAGTTTTCTGTCCCATGAATATTTGGTAAAATGGTTCAAATGGCTCTGAGCACTATGGGACTCAACTTCTGAGGTCATTAGTCCCCTAGAACTTAGAACTAGTTAAACCTACCTAACCTAAGGACGTCACACACATCCACGCCCGAGGCAGGTTTAGAACTTGCGACCGTATCGGTCTCGCGGTTTCAGACTGTAGCGCCTAGAACCGCACGGCCACTTCGGCCGGCAAGATTTGGTAGGCCAAGAATTTAACGGTTGTGTTGATTACCGGGTTCCACCGGTCTGCTCGTGTACTCAAATGAGGCCTTCTGTTTGTCTGTTCATATACGGCAAGAACACATAGTGCCGCGAAAGTTGTTTATCAAGACGTTACTGTGTTACGGATGAAGTACATCGAAGTTTGCATCTGGCGTTTATGTTCGCTCGAACTGTTCGGTGCACGTAGTTAGGTGAAAGTCCGCAGTAGTCAAATTCGTCGTTTTGCACGCTGGGATCAACTACATTCGACTTCCCTCACGATCGATCGAGCGTCACATGCTCGAATGACCCGACCGTCATCTCTGGGAAAAGGGGAAAATCCACTTCTCCTATTTTCATGTTGTGAAAGTACTTATTTTTCCATCAAAAGCTTTACTTTCCCTGTGAACGAAAAGAAAACTGTTAATTTTCACTTCGCGTGATTTCTTAGATCCAAAACGTTTCTCATTCGATTTTGAAAATTAAGCTGTTAAAAAATCTGATCTTTTCACGTGTAGTAGTGTGAAATCTTAGCTTCTTGATACATCCACCTTTTCATAATTTGTAACAGTCATCGTTAAATGACGCTATTTGTCTGATAAATGCGGGATACTAAATGGTGTCAATGCTGCCATCGAAAGCCGACGGCCGGCCGAAGTGGCCGTGCGGTTAAAGGCGCTGCAGTCTGGAACCGCAAGACCGCTACGGTCGCAGGTTCGAATCCTGCCTCGGGCATGGATGTTTGTGATGTCCTTAGGTTAGTTAGGTTTAACTAGTTCTAAGTTCTAGGGGACTAATGACCTCAGAAGTTGAGTCCCATAGTGCTCGGAGCCATTTGAACCATTTTTTTTGAAAGCCGAC
The DNA here is from genome assembly GCF_023864345.2 of Schistocerca serialis cubense. Lineage (NCBI taxonomy): Eukaryota > Metazoa > Arthropoda > Insecta > Orthoptera > Acrididae > Schistocerca > Schistocerca serialis. The sequence continues at coordinate 154,224,929 of NC_064640.1, forward strand.
GGACTTCGAGCGGACTTAGCCCAGTGTCTAACAGTGCAAGAGAAACGAATCACTAGCGATCACTGTAGGCCTAGTATCGGATCCTCATGTAATTTTAATCGTGCAAGTACAGAAAGCTCCCAATATCCACACATTTTTCCCTCAATAAGGACCGATTGCACTGGACAATCATCTGCCATTGTATTTCAATAGCACACACGTTATACCATACAAGCAGTTAATTGTTGCCTACTTCATATGACGTTGCATCAGTAGGTCCAATCAAGCTCTTCTTGCCTCTCACTTATTAAAAGGATGTTTAGTCACTTCCCTGCCGCTAACTGCTAATGCATTCTACCTAGGTCACCACATGTGAAGCCATAAAACTTCTCTTCTCTGTGAAGTAGGTAAGACATTGTTCAAATAACTTACGGGTTTGCTGCCGGGTGACGTCGTCGAACACCGCCGATATTTCGACAGGAGCACACCCTGCCATTCCCAAGGCACAAATGCAAGGAAGAAAAAATGTGCATGCATTTGTGCCTTGAGAATGGCAGGGTGTGCTCCTGTCGAAATATCGGCGGTGTTCGACGACGTCACCCGGCAGCAAACCCGTAAGTTATATGAACATTCGATTTGCCGGGAAAAGTTAAGGTCTCACAGGTAAGACATTAGTGTCTTCTCCAATTTTGCGCCTCCCAAATGCCTGTAACGTCGATCAGGGCACGTTAAAAATCTTTGTAGATTTCAGTGTCTATACAGTTTTATTTCTGACTGCGCGAATCACCTGCTCATATTTTATTGGTTCCATTTCTTCCTTATTCCTTTTGGGATATATCTTGGCTTTGCGCTTGGTAGTCTACAACGAAAAGGCACAAGTTAGTCACATTGAAATAGTGGTCCAAAATATGGCAAAACCCAAATTAGACCATTACTGCTAAGTAATTTTAGGTTAGTTAGAAAACGACTGAAAACAGTAGTTATTAAAACTAATTTTTAAAGCAAAGTGAGGTGGAGATTTTACAGAACAGCTGACTTCGAATAGTTATACAAGACTTCGAATAGTTACCAAATTTTGTTTGTTATCTAAAGCATTCGACGATCTATGCAGGAATGTAAGTGTATAGCATAAATAAATCAGTGTGAGTGTTGTTCCATAAGCAGCTATGACGTCCGGGCGGCCTTCGATCACGTCGCAACACCTCGTTTGACCACTGTCTGCCCACTCAGAGCATACATACTCGGACAAGCCATGCCCGAACACGGCGCGCTGGAGCGAGTACGTGCGAGCAAAATCTCCAATTTACAGACCTGCAGATTTCGCTAAACGACTGAAAGTTATTGTTTACTTTACTGGATCAGCAGAAGTATAGATCTGTTTAGTGGCAGCTTGCGCCTCACTCGCAAGAATAAATGCGCGCTTCTATTTTCTGACGCTGAAAGATCAGCATCCCAGACTTAAGGGAGGTAACATAGGCTCATCCCTATTGTGAGACCCTGTCTAATAGCTCGTGCGTCTCTAGTCGCAGTAGTCAGGAAATAGCGCTCTGCTGTGTTTCTCGCCATGTTGAGCTGAAAGCCTAAGTGTACTTGTTGACCTATCCTCCGAACCGCAATATAACGTCAGCTGTTACGTAGTTACTTGTTCATAGGAAACAGATGTCCTCATGATTTTATCAGCGTAGGTGGAGGGCTAAATGATAAAGAAATTGGGTTGTGTCTTACTAAGCATGTGGCAAATACATTTTAGTTCCTTCGTAAAGACATGGCAGTTTCGTAAGTTGAGATGTAAACAAGAATATTTAATCGTTTGGTACGAGGGGCGTTGAATAAGTAATGCAACACATTTTGCTCCTGAAAGAAGGTTGGTTTTATTCAGGAATCTAGTACACGATATTACTCCCCACTCTATCGGCTAAAAAACCCTGTTATTCAACATAATCTCCTTTCAAAGCGACAGCCTTGCGCCACCTTATTGGGAGGGCCTTTATGTCCAAATAGTACCATTCTACTCGCCGACGTTGGAGCCATCGTCTTGCTTCATTTATAACCTCTCCATCATCCATGTACTGCATCCCGCGGAGTGCATCCTTCATTGGGATAAATACATGGAACTCGGAAGGTGGTAAATGGGAGCTGTAGGGTGGATGAAGAACGATACTACAACGAAGTTTTGTGAGCACTGTCAACAGAGACGTCCTGGTGCGCAGTGAGGTATTTCATTGTGATCCGTCGATCACCTCGAAAGAGAGTGTCCGCATGTTCCTACTTTGCAGGAACAACAGCTGTGTGCGGCCGGCTGGGAGATCGGACGGGTCTGCGCGATCTTATTGCGATGATGAAAGACGCCTCGTCCAACGAGTCGCCGTGCTTTTGTTCTTCGCCAGGTCTCTTCAGACATTTTGCAGTAGTCGGTGAATATTTGTGATGCTCTGGTTTTCCGTCGAAAGAACTCAATGAAAGCTCTCTGCTTGGAGGGCACCTCCGTTGCGAACGTCATTTTTAAGGAAACGAATAGCGCCACCACCTATAGGGCCTGAAACGGGAATATTTCATGATTCCCACAACAAATTCCACATTTTTTCAACCGAAACTGCCAAGGAGACAATGTTTCAAATTACTGATTGAACATCTCTCGTAGAAAGGAAGCAGATTTCTTAAATGTTTATTTTCTACTATTATTAATATCCTTAATGACTATGACATCATTCAATGAGTTTGTTGAATCAGCAAAGGTTCGTGACAGCTATTCCAGGTATAGATGAAAAATAGCTGTGAGGTTAGCTACACCAAACAGTATGCGGGTAAACTGTGTTGACCGTTATGAGATTCTGTGTTCCTGCCTATATCGGGTGAAATGTTACTGTTAGTTTATTCATCGTCGGTTTAAATGAGCGACGTTAGAATTTGTTGTAAACATTACACGCACTACCAACTACCTTCTAATTTTACAGTGTCTGTTAAGGCGCAGGGAATGAGGCAACCTAAAAAGAAATTCAGTGTCGCTTTATGGTACTCTGTGCTGGAAAGTCCGTAGCAGGTCGTCCCTCCTGATTAAACAACGCTGAAAACCGACTGCGAATGGTATCTGATGTTTCAAACGGAATGCCATAAATTTCAAATTTACAGTGCCCCAAATGGAAAATCAAAACGCTGTGAAGAAGTCTATACCTATATTACTTTCTGTTGTGTCCCCACTAGACGCGGTAGACACAACAGGCTGTCTCAGCGTGACGCTACAGTTAGTATGCCGCCTCTTAGGAGGCACACGTACGAGGAACTACTTTGTGATTCCACTACAAGACTTCCAAATTGGCCATTTATCTCCAATAGCTACGGCTGCCACTACAGAGATCGCTGAAATCCGGAACTATTTCATGCATCCGCCAAATAGTTCATATGATGACATCCATACGCTGAGCACACGATTTAAGTGACTGCAAGCCAACACTCTGCCAATTCCAGTTATCATTTCCAGTTCCAGCATTTATCAGACAGCCATTGCCCAGCAGTCGTCAACAGTTAACGCGGCAATTCTCTACAGTTGACTATGTGTTATCTGCATTGTCGATCCGTCTAGCAGTCAGACAGTTTACGCCGAGTGTCGAACTTCATTAAAGCGATAGCCAAAGTGTGTGCCACGTAAGAGACTGGACATAATTTCTATGAACTTGATTTAAGTTAGTTCGAAAGTGTCTTCTGTGTTAGATTATATTAGATTCATCAGTGCCACAGCCCTCCCACAAAGCACAAGTAGAGTATCTAAATTATGATGTATATTCTCTTAATAAATGATTGTTATTGCACTCACATGTTGCCACTAGTGAGTCGGTTGTAGAGGTATTGCCCTGTGAAGAGTGAATAATTAGTGTGCCAGCAGGCCAGGTCAATTTAGTTACATATATCTATGGCAGAAGATTCACTGCCTGCTACCTTTATGCTGGACGCCTACCTTAGGTGTACACAACACTTTCTGTAGTAGATTTGTTGATTGTTGTGATATGGAAAGACTGTGAAGCAGGTGTTACTGTAGGTGACTATGCCGTTAAATGAACTAGGCTCATTTCCACAGCTCACCGGGCGACGTTTTGTGAGGGAGTACAGCAGAGAACCTAGAAAACAGTAATCATATAGATCTCTTAGTTTTGTTTCGCAGATGTGTTACCGGCAAAGTGGATTTAAGGAATAAGCACGGTGAGCCTAATACAAATTCGCTGCTGTGTAAACCCGTAAGTGGTGTGCAGTGGTGATATGGAGGCATGCAGGTTATCTGCTACTGGTCCAAGGATTGAAAGCTAAGCCTCACCAAAAACGAATGTAATGTAATGCGAAAACAGTCGAGAGGAATTCGTTTAAATTTTCTGTGTGATCACTGGAATCAGTTACAATTCCCGAGTACCTACGAGCGTGTGTTAGGAGCATTTCAAGTGGACCACAAAAATCGTATCTACGGGAAAAACAGATAGCTAAATCAGATTTATGGGGACAATAAATAAGAAAGTGTAGTGAACGCACGAACAGATCAATTATAGAAATCTTCGTTCGACCGATTCTTGATTACTGTTTAACTCCCTGGGACACTTCCCACATGCCCGCATCTCGTGGTCGTGCGGTAGCGTTCTCGCTTCCCACGCCCGCGTTCCCGGGTTCGATTCCCGGCGGGGTCAGGGATTTTCTCTGCCTCGTGATGGCTGGGTGTTGTGTGCTGTCCTTAGGTTAGTTAGGTTTAAGTAGTTCTAAGTTCTAGGGGACTGATGACCATTGATGTTAAGTCCCATAGTGCTCAGAGCCATTTGAACCATTTGACACTTCCCACGTTAGATAAACGTAATAAAACTAGATGATGGCAATAATCCGGGACCATTCATCGTGGGTTCCTATAATTGGCATGGCGGTGTAACATCACGGCACAAAAAAGTGTCGAAGGTTTTGTGCATCGTAGAGAGACCAATTCTCTTAACATGCCTCATTTCCCTTAACATACATTTTGTCATAATTATGATGAGGGTAAAATTCTGATCTATACAGAGAATACCGACCATCCTCCTTACTGTGAACCATCCTACAAAGGAAAACGTAAGTGGTAGGGGACAGAGGTGGAGAACAATTATGTTGTACGACATACCCATATACAGACCTAGTACCGTACAGTCGTTTGCGAAGAGATGTATAGATGCTTCTGTTTCGTATCGATTACTGTGAAGAGTGCTCGTGCTCTGTCCTATTATGTTTGTCTTGAGACGGTCGGTTATAGAAACAAAGCGGCGGTAGAAGACGAAACGTAGCTCTCCTACAGAAAGTATTACGTTTTCTAGCACCAAGGTAGTCCTCGAGCTTATTATCCAAGTATGATTCAAGAAGCGCTCACAGTGACGTCCCACCTCATTTTGTCAAAAACTGGTTGCGAGCACAGGTAAGAATATTAACGTAGAGCGTTGGGACACAGCCCACTGACGAGAACGCTACCCTACGTCTCGCCCCCTTTCGGCCAAATGCTACCGATGAAAGTATCTGATACCACACAGGATTGGAACCTGATACTTCAATGCCGATCACTTTTGCATTAGCGAATGTTGACACAATTGTTTACAAATATTCATGGTCTACAGTTTTCCTTTTCACTTGTTTACATAAAGTCAGACTAGTTACGCTTCCTTAACTCAAACCTGAAAATTTTTACGTAGATATAATTCGTTATATATCTCGAAACATAAGTATAGGGTGGTTATAATGAAGCTTTCGCTAGCTGAGAGGCCTCCCACGAAAAAATAATGATCATACGATAATGAAACTTCGTGGAAACATTTGTAAACGACTGATCGTAGGAAATGGAACTTGGTGGAAATATTTGTAAGAGAAATAACGAGTAAACCACTGAAGGAAACACATTTTAATTTCCACGTGAGAAGGTAACATTTCTAATAGCGTACCACGTTTACTTACCAGGTTAAAAACGTTGCTCAATGTGACAACCATGTGCATCCACGGCAGCCTGGAAGTTTGTGCAGTTCCATTTCACAACTGTTCACACGACTTTTCGAACGGTGGACCATGGAATGTTCAGCAGTAGTGACACGGCTCAAGGCTTGCTTGAAGATCGCACATCGTGTCCAGCATTCTCAGCCATGGCAACAGTAAACTGTTCAATAATTTGTGGCGCAATTGGCCATCGGCCTCTCCCAGCAGCAATTCCCATATTTCCAGATCATTCGAACCTTTGAATAATGTTCAACAATACCGGTGGAGGACCTCTCTGTATTCATTTAATGAGTCAATAATCGCGTTAGAACAGTGGCACTCTTACTGTTGTTTTGTAAAACACATTTACGAGTAAAGCTGTGCTTACTTTGTCCAGACCCATGTTGTCTGTTGCAACTAAAATCCACACTGATACTTGTGTTTCAGCCTTCGTTGCCGTTTCAGTACCGGCGCCTAACTGCTAGTCATGGCACTAAAATTACTATCAACGGAAACCCTGCAGCACACAGTCTGAACATTATTTCTATAAAGCTGGGCAGCCATACGGTAAATGGTACACAGAGTAGAATGTGTAGTGGCGTTAGATCGCTGACTGCTATTACATTGGAGTAATTTTATCTTGCATGCTTATTTATCCTGATGTGTAACTTCTATAGCTCCTCTTAATAATTAGACTCACGGGGGTTAGACTACGACCAGTACAACACGCCCTCTATTCCACAAGGAAAGTGAGGTAGTACTCCGACTGCAATGTTTACCCTATCGCCAGATTGTTATAGTGTAAATGATAGGTTCAAGTTTGAGAGGTCTATAAAGCCAGCTGAAGACGTTGACAGAGAGTATTTGGGTCACTTTCTACACGGTATGATGAAAAGTAAACATGAATTCCTATAAAATGAATTCCTTGATGCAGTGTGCAGGGTGCAGCGGTCGAAAATTTCAAATTTAGGATTTTTTATCAGTCTATAGGAAACGGTCTTGCCGCAGTGGCTACACCGGTTCCCGTGAGATCACCGAAGTTAAGCGCTGTCGGGCGCGGTCGGCACTTGGATGGGTGGCCATCCGGGACGCCATCCGCTGTTGCCATTTTCGGGGTGCACTCAGCCTCGTGATGCCAATTGAGGAGCTACTCGACCGACTACTAGCGGCATCGGTCAAGAATACCATCTTACGACCGGGAGAGCGGTGTGCTGACCCCACGCCCCTCCTATCCGCATCCTCCACCGAGGATGACACGGCGGTCGGATGGTCCCGGTAGGAAACTCGTGGCCTGAAGACGGAGTGCTTTTTATCAGTCAATGATCGCAAGAATGTTTCATATTTTATTTTATTACTACTAAAGTAAAATGTAAAGCCATCTCAAACACTAACACAAACAATACAAAGTCTGATTCTCTCCGTGTTTTTCCCGGACAGTATTGCAAAATTAAATCGAAGTATGTTCACTCATATATCTGGAATAAAGAACATTTAACTTTGTGTATAGTAACGCGACGTCATTACGTTCACGCAAATGGCTTTTATCATGTGATTCTGTGAATTCACCACTTAAAGCGAGAAACACACGTTTCTCAGTTTACACGGCAATGAAGTACATTTGAACCTCAGTGACCGCTAATAACCTTCAGAAAAGTAATTATCTGACTGGAAATATATCACTCGTATTGTGTGTGAATTACAGTATGGTCACGGTAATCACGGTAACGGGAGAACAATCTGAAAGCTTCTCAAAGTATTGGTAAGAACAGAAGACGGAGAGAAATTCCAAGTAGTTGAAAAATGAGCATCTGTGTTTCTAAAGTTCGCACGGGCGGAGCGAAAGAAATAATTTCCCAAAAGAAACAAAACTTCTAAAAATGAGTTAAAAGTTTCAAAATAAAACTACCCTCTTTCATCTCCGTGGGCCACATCAATGTAAGCCACATGAAGAGTTTTAAACTTTTAAAATTCTTCCTTCCAGTGCGAAGTTCGGAGCCGTGGTGTCGACCATTCGCAGCGCGGAAAATAAAAGCGAGAAGAGACGTACAAACTGAGCACAGACTCGACATTAACAGCGTTAATTAAAACTGCACTGCAGCTAAGAATTACATCCGAGAGCAGATGAACTGCACAGACTTCGTTGCCCCGGGGAAAAGAACCTGGCGCCGACATTCCCATCTGTTCACGCTAGCTCCGACTGCCAGAGAAAACATTGTTTCTTTTATGAACTCCACGGCTTTTCAGGCACCACGCGCTCACTTTCGTTAGGAAGAAATTTCTGTCTCAACAGGGATCTCGCGTTTTCTGAATGTTTCTGCTTTCCGAGAGAGTGACGAGTTCCAAAGAACTCCTTACTACGTTTAAAAGCTGGGAAACTGTTTTGAACTGCAAAATTTTTGTGATGTCGACAAATAAACATAATAAATCAACTAAAAAGTCGAGGAGAATCTTTTTATCTATTATACGTCCTATTAGCACAAGAAATTAGCTCTTGTTAAAGGACAAGAAAATTTTATAATAGGTGAAGTGTTGTACTTATCTACATCCAATGAGCCGTTTTAAGAAGAGCCCCCTGTCTTCAGTTCAGCAGAGAGTTGCTGAGTCCAGCCAGTTTTATGTTGATGATGTTTGCATCTACATCATATTTATCAAGCACAATATTTCCTCAGTTGTATTCTATATCGTACATACGAAGGGCGTTCAATAACCAATGCAGCATATTCTTTCTGAAAGCAGGTTGTTATTCAGGATTCCAGTCCGCCCCCGTAGCTGAGTGGTCAGCGCGACAGAATGTCAATCCTAAGGGCCCGGGCTCGATTCCCGGCTGTGTTGGAGATTTTCTCCGCTCAGGGACTGGATGTTGTGTTGTCCTAATCATCATCATCATTTCTTCCCTAAAGACGCGAAAGTCGCCGAAGTGGCGTCGAATCGAAAGACTTGCACCAGGCGAACGGTCTACCCGACGGGAGGCACTAGCCACACGGAATTTCCATTTTACCTGCCCATCATCCACGTGCTACTTCTCGCTTAGTGTATTCCTCATTGGGCCAAACAGAAGAAAGTCGAAAGGTGCTAGATCCGAGCTGTGGGGTGGATGAGAAAAAACAGTCGAATGAAGTTTTGTGAGCTCATCTACAGTGCGCTGACTTCCGTGAGACCTTGCGTTGTCATGGGGAAGGATAAGTTCGTTTGTATTTCTGTGGCGACGAACCCGCTGAAGTCATTTCTTCAGTTTCCTGAGGGTAGCACAGTACACTTTAGAGTTGGTGATTGCAGCACGAGGGAGGACATGAAACGGAATAGCCCTTTCAGAGTCAGAAGACCGCCTCCATGACTTCAGCGGCTGAGGGAGCAGTTTTGAACTTTTCTTCGGTTGAGAGGTGGTGGGGTACAACTCCATGGATTGCCTTTTTGTTTCCGGTTAGAAGTGATCAACTCGTTTCATCGCCTGTGACAATGGTTACGATCAGCCTCTTTATGGTCTTCTGTTAGGCGGGAAGGAACGCAGCGGGAACACTGCTTTGAGTACTCCAACTAGTGGACGAATGTTTCAGCACTACAAACAGAGACGTCCAGTTGAGCAGCGAGGTGTTTTATTGTGGTCCATTTATCACCTCGTCCCAACATTGCAGGAGTGAAGAGCTATGTACGGCCGGCTGGCGTGCAGGAGATGGGACACGTTTTCGCGACCTGGTTGTGATGATGGCAGACGCCTCGTTCAATGACTCAAGGCACTTTCGTTCACTGCCAGGTCACCACATACATTCTGCTATTGCCTAAGAATATCTGCTATGCTCTGGTTTTCCGCCAAAAGAAACTCAATGACAGCTCTTTGCTTCTCTGCTTAGAACGAGCCTCCGTCACATACGCCATTTTGAAGGGGACGTATAGCGTAGCCACCTGTCAGAACCTTTGAAACTACAGGGGCTTAAGCGGGAGTATTCCATGATGTCCCACAGTAAATTCCGCATTTTTTCTGTCGACATTGGCCGAGAAAAAATATATGTTGCTTTACTTATTGAACTGCTGCTCTGATACTTCACCATTCTACGTTAACATTGTCTATAAAATACTTAACTCTTTTTGAATGTTATTGAATTCATTGCGTCGGCTCCATATAATACACTTCTTTTTGTTAAATATTATAAATAACTACAGTAGGTGTTACAAATTGTGATATTCGCAAATGAACCGTCATACTTCTACTTCAGGCTATTAATAAATCAAAACGATAGGCAAATCGTGCTGCAGACCTAACCATTCTTCATTAGAATCTAAGAAAAGTGATTAGGACAGACTCACGCCTGTCTTACGGTAAATAGAGACTCTAGATTCGCTGCCCATCTATTGTGGGGCGCATCCGTTTTGCTTACATGATGAAGAAAAGAAGTAAGGAAGATTGGGTTTAAGGTCCCGTCGACATCGAGGTCATTAGAGAGGGCACAAAAACTCCGATTGTGTCAAGGATGGGGAAGGAAAACGGCCGTGGCCTTTCAAAGGAGCCAACCCAGCATTTGTCTGGAGTGATTTAGGGAAATCACGGAAAACTTAAATCTGGATGGACAGACGCGGGCTTGAACCATCGTCCTGCCGAATGCGAGTCCAGTACGTTAACCACTGCGCCACCTTGCACAGAACATGACGAAGGAAATTCGCCGTGTCCTTTAAAACGAACATTCCCAGAGTTGGTTTTAAGCGATGTAGGGAAAATAAGTTAATCCTAAATACAAATGGCTAAATGGGGATCTCAAGAAGGAAGGAAGATTAGAGTTTAACGTCCCATCGACAGCGGAGTCATCAGAGACGGAGCACGAGTTCGTATTATGAAAGGATGGAGAAGGAAATAGGCCGCGCCCTTTTCAAAGGAAGCATCCCGGAACTTTCCTGGACCGATTTAGAGAAATCATGGAAAAGCTAAGTCTGGATGGCTGGACGGGGATTTGAAAGGGACACCCAAATGTGAGTCCAGTGTTCTAACCATTGCTCCATCTCACTCTGTACGAAGACTTCCGCCATCGTCCTCTCTGATATGACTCCAGTGCCTTTAACATCTGTGCTGTCTCCCTTTAAATATATCACTGCACATCTTTCGCGTAATTCTACGTTTCCGAAAATTTTATTCCACGTTGAAAGTCAACTTCATATGCGACTAGATGAGAAGCGCCGAGTCTGCCCTCGCACAATGCCAGGCCTTTAAAAGCAAATTATGTTAATAAAATAACGGTCAAGCTGCTACGACTATTATCGGTTTCTAGCAAAAAAACTGAATTACCTACGAGCCTGATTACGTTTGAGTCTCTGCGTCATGTCACCCCACTTTGTTAGTGAAAGAGAGAGAGAGAGAGAGAGAGAGAGAGAGAGAGAGAGGAAACCACTGCACTCTACATCACGAGAAGAGATTAAAATTACCCCACGGCACACGCTGCGTTTGCCTTCTGGTATATTGAAAATATTTCACGCAAAAAATTTCTCTTTCTCTTTTTCCTGACATAATCTACTAAAACGTAAAGGACTGCTGAACTTTAACAAAAATAGTTCAGCTGAATACGAAGTCCTTAAAAACTGTTTTGCCAAATGCTTCCTCCCGCACTAAAAGAGTGTGGAATGCAGAATTACCACAGCAATACTTTTACACGTTTGAGTAAATAGAAAACCAACGTACCTTTTGGCATATCTGCAAATGTTCGTTTATCACACTCCGTGGGAGACTTTTCGGTTAGGTACAAGGTATGGCTTGACTGGTAAAACACACACATACACACACAAACAAGCACACACACACACACACACACACACACACACACACACACACACACACATACGCGGGTGCCCATTCTCATTTATATTACTATCTACGGATGCGCAGAACGTGATTGTCGCACTGCTGAAAGCATACGAAGGACATTTCATAAATAATGCACAAATTATTTTTTTTACTTTCAGTTTTTTTTTTTTCAGTATCTCTTTACTGTCCCTCAGTATAGTCTCCCTGCATCCTGCATCTCTGTGACTGAATCTCGACGTTTCGGAAGCTCTGTTATTCCATCCAGTACATCACTTCATCTGTCGAATGGCTTGACTGTAGAAAGGTCTTCTAGAGAAAGGATAACGATGTCCAAGCATAGGTTTTTTCAATTTTGGGAACAAGTCAAAGTCTTGCGAACTCATATGCGGGCTGTATGGGGGATGTGGCAGCATTTACGACCTGTATTTGCGCAGTCTTTGAACTACAACATTGCCAATATGCGGACAAGCATTGTCATGCAGAATGAGTCTCAGCCTCGAGCAACTGAGGTCGAGTTCTGTGCATTTTCTGCGCAGGTTTTGCACGAAGTTACGATAATAAACTGCTGTGATGCTTGTTCCTCATGGGGCTCTAACTGTCAAGATGATTCCTTGGTGATCATAAGCAAAAATCATCTACTGCTTGAGCTTTGATTGTGTACATTTATTTATTTATTTATTTATTTTTTTACCTGGAGCATCTGAAGCTCTCCACTCACTGGACTGTGATTTCAACTCCGGTTCAAGGCCTCTAATCGGCGTTCCATCAACAGCGACTATTCGATACAAGAATCCTGGACCTTTATGGCCGAATCGTTGTTTGGGCAAATTTGTATTGTCCAGGCGTTTCTGCTCCTCTTCAGCAATCAAACAGGGTGGGACCTACCTCGCAGAAATTTTTCTCTTCTTCAGAATCCTTTGTCAGAATACGGATTACTGATGTTGGGGCAATTCCAGTGGCTTCAGAGACTTTCTCAAAAATCGCTTTGTGATCATCTTCAAGAGCATCTATCATAAGTTTAACGTTTCGTTCATCTGTTGACGTTTTTGGCCTTCCGGTTCTTGGATTATCATCTATGCTCATACGACCATCACGAAATGGATGAAACCAACGTGAAACTGTACTGTGGTCCACTGTAAACTCACCACAAACTTCACCGTGGATTTATGTGGGGTTTTTGACTCGCAAAGTTTCGATTTTTATGTACGGCAGCTGGTCTTCAACAGTTACAGTACCAGAGACCTCTTCAGGGTCCATCTCTAGCTCTCGCCAATATTATATTAGAGTACACAGCGCAACAACAAAAACACTTGCTTCTTCCCCAAACTAACAGCTATATCTGATGTAATTTTCATTGTAGCTGCATCAAAAAATCCACAGTATTACCAAACTATGTATTATTTACAGAATGTCTCTCGTATACGAGTACAGAATAGGACTGCCTTTAAAAAAAGGGCAATTTATCTTCTCAAAAGACGGTAAGGGATTTAATGTGCTAACTGATGTGACATCTACCAAATTTGGCAAATCTGGCAGTCCCAAAGCTCTAGCTATTCTCCCATCCAACGAAATTTATGGCAGGAAAATTTGAAAATCGCACTTCATAAATAGATTGAACCTACCACTACTACTACTGCTACTTCTTACTGGACAAAACAGTCAACAAAAACATATGTCCCCAAGGAGAATATGTCAAGTAAAACGTGCGTGACTGGAAAAAAAAAAAATAAGAAGAAGGATAGTCTTCTGTAGCCAGATTTAGAAAACTTTACCTTGTTCTCGTAACAACGAATTTACAAAGCTACCATTCATAATGAAGCTTATGAGTGTTACGTATAGAAGCTCTTTATTCAAACCTTCCCCTCTAATTAGAAACATGCAAGTTCTTCACATTCTGTTCACAGAAGACTAAACAACATTCGGGTACGATTCTGTTGAAACTGTCATGAAGATAGCTAAAGTGTAATATAGGTCTTGCTTAACTACAAAACACTATGTTTTGGTAGGAATCGATATCCTGCATTGCTAAAGCACCTCTCCTCTTCGCGTCTGTCACTACGGAAGAGTAATGTCATAAAAAACCTCTCCTATTAGACTGAGAGCTGATATGTCCCGCATCTCCCATCTCGTCTGACCCGCATTTCGTCCTGTATGTGAGGAGGAGAGTACACTCCATCAATTTTCTCGTATCAGCTCAATCTGACCAGCTGGATCCCAGGGGAATACCGAATCCCTTCTTCTCAATCCAATTTGTCTTACACGTTTCCCGCGTTAGATTAGTGTATGTGTTTAGAAACTACTAATAAGAAATTCCAGTAAAGAATTTTTTTCCATACTGAATCGGAATAATTTTCTCTGCCCTCCGCTGTGCCTCCGCTGCCTGCCGTAATGTAATTAGGAGCAGTGGGCTCCTTTTGTCATTACACAGAAGGAACAACTCTAACAATTCAGTAACTGTGACAAGTTTTGTTGGTTGCGGCACTTGTTATTAGGATGAAACAGAGCGTAAAATTATTTATTTCCAATTTTCACATCACACATTTTAGTGGGGTGCAGCAGGCGAGTCCCGTCATAAAGGAACAGCGTGTCCCCGTGTTGAGCATAGTGGGCGACGCGCATCGGGCTGTACCTCCACACAGAGCCTTCAAAGGGCTAATTAACGTACTGAGCAAGCGTCCGCCGTCAATAAAATAAAAAGAAAACGCCCTTTCTCCCTACAGTTTCTCTAATATTTCCGTCGCTTTGATGTTTAGCGCCACCGAAATTTTCTCTGCAGTCTGCTGCTGACCACCGGCTCTTTTTACGGCGTTATTGCTCCTGAATTTTGTGCCTTTCGCGAAAACATTGAAACGCTAACAAGACTGTTATTTCAAATCTAATTAGGAAACCAGACGCGACAAAATGTTGCTTTCATGTTTATATTCAGAGGTACCACTTTGCAGTGAAACTGACATGAATCTCCAAATCAATTCCGCAATTCAGCTTTCTGCGTTCTACCTAATGGTGAAACGCTTTCACTGTAACAAGAAATACAAATATGACGGTTGAATAGAAATATCAGTTCGTCTGTGGTTTATATACTACATGTCACAGCATTTTTGTTAGCATCTCATCAACATGAAACTAAAAGAATTTCAAAATTTCTTCTGACTTCAAAGTGGAGAGATGCCTTTTATATGAAATCATTACGGTGGTCTATTGGAACATCTCGTAAAATCGCGAAAATTCTCACACAAAATGACTGCTGCTTAGTCCATTGTTTTATATGACTGGTCCGTATTTCTAGAGACTGCGGTGGACATGGTAACAAAACACTAATTCTAAGTCACAACATTATTACTGCTGGGTTTTTAAGTCCGAGTTTCCTATTAACGAGAAACTACTCTCCCACAATGGTATATACTCCACATAGTTGTAAGATAAAGCACCAATAACTTTCTTTTTGAGTATCCCTAATATCGATGTTTTACTAACAAACTATAAAAAATTGAAAAGAATATATTTAGCGTTTTATTTACCCGTTAATATGTTAGCATAGCTTCTGTTTCATGTGTCGTGCTTAATTTGTGTTCACATTTTAACTATACGTTCGAGTCATTATGGAACGGCTAGTGAGTCATTTATTTCTGATCAATGCCGGCAGAAGTACTGTTACGAATCCGCTGTGTCAAGCTAATGTTGTTTTTGATATTTTGCTTCAATAACATCTCTTTACATAGGCGCATTCATTTCTGTACTGCAGCAAAAGGGGACACCCTTCCTCCTCATCTCTACCGACCCTTCCTCCTTCCTTGTTCCTCTTAAGATACGTATCCACAGTGTAGTTAGGTAGCCTAGCAGAAAAAGAAATCTGATCTGTATTACTGGGAAACGGTTGCTTCACAATCCTGTACCAAGTTATTAATTATTATACGAGGAACCTCCTCAAAAAGAAAAACCTATATAAAAATAATGATTTCTGAAGTTCAGTGTATCCACTGATTGAGTAAAAGTGGCAGATTGCGGGCATGTGTATGCTAGGAATAACGTGATTATAAGTTGGTTTCACATATTCTTTATTTTCAAGGATGGTACCAAAAATTTGATCGTAAAAGTTACCCTTCCGTGTACGTGTGTGAACCAAATTAATTAATGAAAAACCGCCCCATTTGCTGTTGAGAACTTTATTGAGACTACTACCGCTTTCGACCTTTATATTAGGACGTTTTCAAGTGTAAACATCTTTCTCGGCAGGGCAACCACATTTCAGAAACATTGTGAATAACCATGACAACACTCAGTAACCATTCAAAGTATCATAATGACTATAACAATTAAAAAGTCAAGAAGATGAGGTGTTTATAAAATATGCATAGCTGTATGAAGCTGCTTTATTTGCAATTATCGGTTTCACGACAGTACAGACGCATCGTCAGGTTTATAGTGGCTATATTTCCATAACGTAAATGGAGGATTACAGTGTCCCAGCGTTCGCGGAGTTTTCATATGGTTCTGAAAAATTATGCTGTAGGGAAGCAACGTCCAAATGATAAAAGTGCAAGTTGGGTGGATTTAAAATGTTACGTTCCCAATGAAATCGTGTGGAGAGTATAAGATTATAGTCTTTATAATCTTGACACATATCACCGAGCATGTAACATTTTAAATCTGCCTGACTTGCGCTTGTATCATCTGGACGTTGCATCTCTACATCATAATTTTTCAGAATCACTTGAAAATGACCTAATATGAAGGCCCAAACTGGTAGCGGGCTCAATAAAGTTCTCAGTAGCAACTGGAGCCGTTTTCCATTAATTAAAACAAACAGCTGCGGAATCAGAGAATGGAGAAACTAAGAATCAAGTCATATAGGAAACTGTACTACATTTTCTTTAGATAAGACTTCAATCAAAGTGTAAATATCCTAGCACACTGGAAACACTGCTGTTTAAGTTCTAAAATGAAATGACGTTTAAGATTTACCGGTGAGAATATTAAACTCATTCGGACGATATTGTTCTCTACAGTAGTGTTTTGTAAATATAGTAATGCAAAAGATCCCTTCCTCGTGTGGTGAATCACAGTTCAACCTAGTTTTATGTAACTGCAAAATAAGCCGCATAAACTGGAACAAGAGTCTCGTTAGTTATTGACTACAGTATGAGTGTTCACATGGACACTGTCGCATTCTGCAAATTAATATCCAGTGACACTAAACAACTTTGAATAAAATGGCATGAACACGTATATTTTTGTTGTATGTAAGGACAGTAGCGCGCAACTTTTCGACACAAAGGAGAAATTCAGAGATGAATTAGCGAATATATGAAGGAAATAGCTGACATATGTTTGCAGCAGCCTAATTATGTATATCTTAGGGTAACTGAAATTCTGTTACAATATGACTAATTTCATACTAACCATAGACAGAAATTTTTAGAATACATTCATTCTGTTTGTAAATTTGTGAAAAGCTCAATTAAAAGAGAGTGAAAAAAGACTCCCAAATCTCGAGCACAACATTCCGATAGGAACACTGCAAATTTAAAAGGGATTAGGTTACTTACGTATCGAGCATTGGTAAAGTGGCTCTGTTAATAGCTCGCTACGTTCCTTACTCGCAGAGAAAGTGTGGCGATTAATCATGTTGTTGTTGTTGTGGTCTTCAGTCCTGAGACTGGTTTGCTGCAGCTCTCCATGCTACTCTATCCTGTGCAAGCTTCTTCATCTCCCAGTACCTACTGCAACCTACATCCTTCTGAATCTGCTTAGTGTATTCATCTCTTGGTCTCCCTCTACGACTTTTACCCTCCACGGTGCCCTCCAATGCTAAATTTGTGATCCCTTGATGCCTCAAAACATGTCCTACCAACCGATCCCTTCTTCTAGTCAAGTTGTGCCACAAACTTCTCTTCTCCCCAATCCTATTCAATACTTCCTCATTAGTTACGTGATCTACCCACCTTATCTTCAGCATTCTTCTGTAGCACCACATTTCGAAAGCTTCTATTCTCTTCTTGTCCAAACTAGTTATCGTCCATGTTTCACTTCCATACATGGCTACACTCCTTACAAATACTTTCAGAAACGACTTCCTAACACTTAAATCTATACTCGATGTTAACAAATTTCTCTTCTTGAGAAACGCTTTCCTTGCCATTGCCAGTCTACATTTTATATCCTCTCTACTTCGACCATCATCAGTTATTTTACTCCCTAAATAGCAAAACTCCTTTACTACTTTAAGTGTCTCATTTCCTAATCTAATTCCCTCAGCATTACCCGACTTAATTTGACTACATTCCATTATCCTCGTTTTGCTTTTGTTGATGTTCATCTTATATCCTCCTTTCAAGACACTGTCCATTCCGTTCAACTGCTCTTCCAAGTCCTTTGCTGTCTCTGACAGAATTACAATTTCATCGGCGAACCTCAAAGTTTTTACTTCTTGTCCATGAATTTTAATAACTTCTCCGAATTTTTCTTTTGTTTCCTTTACTGCTTGCTCAATATACAGAGTGAATAACATCGGGGAGAGGCTACAACCCTGTCTCACTCCTTTTCCAACCGCTGCTTCCCTTTCATGCCCCTCGACTCTTATAACTGCCATCTCGTTTCTGTACAAATTGTAAATAGCCTTTCGCTCCCTGTATTTTACCCCTGCCACCTTCAGAATTTGAAAGAGAGTATTCCAGTTAACATTGTCAAAAGCATTCTCTAGGTCTACAAATGCTAGAAACGTAGGTTTGCCTTTTCTTAATCTTTCTTCTAAGATAAGTCGTAAGGTCAGAATTGCCTCACGTGTTCCAACATTTCTACGGAATCCAAACTGATCTTCCCCGAGGTCGGCTTCTACTGGTTTTTCCATTCGTCTGTAATGAATTCGCGTTAGTATTTTGCAGCTTTGACTTATTAAACTGATAGTTCGGTAATTTTCACGTCTGTCAACACCTGATTCTTTGGGATTGGAATTATTATATTCTTCTTGAAGTCTGAGGGTATTTCGCGTGTCTCATACATCGCGCTCACCAGATGGTAGAGTTTTGTCATGACTGGCTCTCCCGAGGCCATCAGTAGTTCTAATGGAATGTTGTCTACTCCCGGGGCCCTGTTTCGACTCAGGTCTTTCAGTGCTCTGTCAAGCTCTTCACGCAGTATCTTATCTCCCATTTCGTCTTCATCTACATCCTCTTCCATTTCCATAATATTGTCCTCAAGTACATCGCCCTTGTATAAACCCTCTATATACTCCTTCCACCTTTCTGCCTTCCCATCTTTGCTTAGAACTGGGTTGCCATCTGAGCTCTTGATATTCATACAAGTGGTTCTCTTCTCTCCAAAGGTCTCTTTAATTTTCCTGTAGGCAGTATCTATCTTACCCCTAGTGAGACAATCCTCTACATCCTTACATTTGTCCTCTAGCCATTCCCGCTTAGCCATTTTGCACTTCCTGTCGATGTCATTTTTGAGACGTTTGTATTCCTTTTTGCCTGCTTCATTTACTGCATTTTTATATTTTCTCCTTTCATCAATTAAATTCAATATTTCTTCTGTTACCCAAGGATTTCTACTAGCCCTCGTCTTTTTACCTACTTGATCCTCTGCTGCCTTCGCTACTTCATCCCTCAAAGCTACCCATTCTTCTTCTACTGTATTTCTTTCCCCCATTCCTGTCAATTGTTCCCTTATGCTCTCCCTGAAACTCTGTACAACCTCTGGTTCTTTCATTTTATCCAGGTCCCATCTCCTTAAATTCCCACCTTTTTGCAGTTTCTTCAGTTTGTTCAGATTGTGGTCAGAGTCCTCATCTGCCCCTGGAAATGTCTTACAATTTAAAACCTGGTTCCTAAATCTCTGTCTTACCATTATATAATCTATCTGATACCTTTTAGTATCTCCAGGATTCTTCCAGGTATACAACCTTCTTTTATGATTCTTGAACCAAGTGTTAGCTATGATTAAGTTATGATCTGTGCAAAATTCTACAAGGCGGCTTCCTCTTTCATTCCTTCCCCCCAATCCATATTCACCTACTATGTTTCCTTCTCTCCCTTTTCCTACTGACGAATTCCAGTCACCCATGACTATTAAATTTTCGTATCCCTTCACAACCTGAATAATTTCTTTTATCTCGTCATACATTTCATCTATTTCTTCATCATCTGCAGAGCTAGTTGGCATATAAACTTGTACTACTGTAGTAGGCATGGGCTTTGTGTCTATCTTGGCCACAATAATGCGTTCACTATGCTGTTTGTAGTAGCTAACCCGCACTCCTATTTTTTTATTCATTATTAAACCTACTCCTGCATTACCCCTACTTGATATTGTATTTATAACCCTGTAATCACCTGACCAAAAGTCTTGTTCCTCCTGCCACCGAACTTCACTAATTCCCACTATATCTAACTTTAACCTATCCATTTCCCTTTTTAAATTTTCTAACCTACCTGCCCGATTAAGGGATCTGACATTCCACGCTCCGATCCGTAGAACGCCAGTTTTCTTTCTCCTGATAACGACGTCCTCCTGAGTAGTCCCCGCCCGGAGATCCGAATGGGGGACTATTTTATCTCCGGAATATTTTACCCAAAAGGACGCCATCATCATTTAATCATACAGTAAAGCTGCATGTCCTCGGGAAAAATTACGGCTGTAGTTTCCCCTTGCTTTCAGCCGTTCGCAGTACCAGCACAGCAAGGCCGTTTTGGTTTATGTTACAAGGCCAGATCAGTCAATCATCCAGACTGTTGCCCCTGCAACTATTGAAAAGGGTGCTGCCCCTCTTCAGGAACCACATGTTTGTCTGGCCTCTCAACAGATACCCCTCCGTTGTGGTTGCACCTACGGTACGGCCATCTGTATCGCTGAGGCACGCAAGCCTCCCCACCAACGGCAAGGTCCATGGTTCATGGGGGGGGGGGGGGGGGGCGATTAATCATGCAGATACAAAATACTCGGGCGGAGGCTTGCTTAGTGTGAGTAAGCGATCACCAACATAAAATAAAGGAAATCAGAGCTCATACGCAAAGATATCTATGTTCATTCTTTCCGCGCACTGTACGAGATTGGAATAATAGATAATTGTGAAGGTCTTTTGATGAATCCTCTGCCAGGCACTTAAATGTGGTTTGCCGAGTATCCATGCAGATGTAAATGTAGATTGAACCTTTACTATTCCACCATCAGCCGACCAGCTGCCACTGACTTTGCGATTTCGAGCATAATGTTTCTGTATAAACTACAAAGGGAAAGAAACGCAATAAACCTAAAATCATGGAAACTACATTGATTAGCCAGAATATTATGGTTACTTCCTACGCTAATGGTCTCGCTCTTGACGGCACTGTAACTTTAATTTTATGACGAGCATCGCTCTATCGAAATACTCCACTCCTGGTACATAGAACAACTGTAATTCGTTATGGTTTTCCACGCTGAATAGCATGTAAAAATCAGAACTCTGCAGCATACCTATTCTAAATTCTTTATACTTAAATTTCACGGCCGTGCTGTTGCAGTTGGGTTTTGTGGGTACGCATCACGGACTTGTTTAGTACTTCATTACAGTACATTCTAGCCTCCGTTCCTTTCAACACATCCACCGTGTCGTGTTGAATGTGCATTCATCCATATCGACGTGATGTAAACGAAGTAGCAGGATACATCTTATAACTGGTTTCACTTTTTTTTCTAGATTCGTTCACATGACCACTGCAGTTGTAAGCAACGATATTGTTGTGTCTATCTGGGCACACGTCGGGGTTACCTGCGGCAGGACCTCATTTGGAGGAACAAGTGATATACACTTCTGAGTGCTGAATGAACATTGCGACAGTAATTTGTTACCATAGCTAATAGCTGCCTCTTCCTGCGCTAAGGGACAGTTGTACGTATATAACAAACTTTCTCCTCTGAATGCGAAAATATTTTGTTGACTTCCTCCTACATAGGAAGAAATGATTACCGTGGTAAAATAAAAGAAGTCAGGAATTCCGCGTGATATTCGAGAGTGGACTGGTAAAGTCACAGTGTGAAGTCGGTCCGATGAACCCTCTCCCGAGTACTTAAGTGTGAATTGCAGAGTAATCACGTAGACATGTATGTATATGTGGAGATAGAAAACTATTTTCTGTTTGATTGTTAAATAATCAGTGCTGGACATGATACGAGACACAAATCATTACGTAACACACTCGTAGCCGACCGCTGTGACCGAGTGGTTCTAGGCACTTCAGTTCGGAACCGCGCTGCTGCTACGGTCGCAGGTTCGAATCCTGCCTCGGGCATGGATGTGCGTGATGTCCTTAGGTTAGTTAGGTTTAAGTAGTTCTAAGTCTAGGGGGCTGATGACCTCAGATGTTAAGTCCCATAGTGCTTAGAGCCATTTTTGAACACACTCGTTCTGCTCCACCTCAAGATTTCTCAGTAGTATTCTTGGAGTTCATTATTGGCCGCTTTTAAGCTACTACATTAGAACACTTTCGAAAAATAAATTTGTAGTTCTGATGGTTAGTTTCCATCGCCTGCAATTTTCGCAAACAGATACACTATATTTATTTGTCAGGAGCATTCGTCAGTATATCCGCCAGAAGTCCAGCTGAAGTTTCTTCCTCTTAGACAAGCGCAGATTAATCCACATTTGATACTGCCGGTATTCACAGTCTAACACAAACAAAAATCGTTCTTTTCATTCTTACTATGTGTAGTGCGCCAGAGAAAATGCCAGGTGAATGAAATAAATTATCCACTTAGAAGGCATGTTACCCGTTATAAGATACATTCTGTTTGTTGGCTGATTGAATGTCAGGCTACGAAACAAAATGTAATGAGTTCGATGCCTGCTTGGTTCTAAACTTCCTCCACATACATAATGTGTCTTTAATATCTGGCATCCACTCATGTACGTGAAAAATGGTGTGCTATGTCGTTATTCGAACTGTACATCAATATTTTGTTTCGTCTATAACTGATTGGGTGTCTCTTTTCGCAGATTAATTGTGAGAATGGGAATTCCACCTCCAATAAAACCAAAGTTATTAAAACGTATGTTGTTCCAACATACCTTCTGGCCGATAACAAATTTATTTATGGCTTCATAGTACATTCTGACCACTAATCACGAAAATAAAGCATTAATACGAGTGATTTATTGAAATCATTTCCGAAAATCGTATCGCAATTACTTACATTGACTCAATATTTGAATGAATTTGTCAAATATTAGTGCGAACACTGGCTCACTCCTAGCAGTTGCAGGACACACCGATGACGGTGAAATACTCGTTGATAAGTGTTGTGTACATAGTTCCGCGTAGTCAGCGCGTACACAACTTTCCCAGTAGAGCGCGCCCCGCTAAGCACAACAGCACAGGCGCAGCTCTCGTCCGTCTCCGCACTACGAGATGGCGCTGTCTTAGAAACGGACCAAATCCTGCTTCCGCCGATCCGCGGACTAATATGTAACGCAGCCAATGAGATTGCTGCTAACGTAGAACCTTTTCTCCTCGCGGATCACACTCGTGCAGTGATACCTGAACGCTCGAGGTATTATAACGAGTGTACAGACCTCCGATTAGCCAGTCTGCATTTGTCTGTACCAGTCTGTAGTCAAGTTTCAGTCTGCGCCTAATAAGATTATCATATTCGTGTAGATAGCCATGAAGAGAAATGTATAGACACTTTATCAAGTATCAGAGATATGTGAGAATAAGATTAACGTACCAAGACCAAAGGAACGTCAGATTGTCAGTTGTAAATAGCATCCAGAATCAAGTTAAGTAATTTCTATGCTTTTTATTATTTTAATAAATGTGTGTGAAAATTAATCAAGTTCAGATTAAAGTTGGTGACTGTCACTCTGCTACTCTAAGAGTGCAAGTGGCATTTCTATCGTCTGACCTAATGGCAGAAGATAAACACGTCACGATAAGACCACGAGACATATTGCTGACACTCGCCTACTTCGTTAGAGCGACAAGTCAAATAATCTGATAGTGTGTGTACCGAAGGTCTTACAGTACGCACACCACTACAAGTCTATCAGGTAACAGCACATTTCAAACACAATTCGTGTTGTTTTTTTCATAACCAAGAACATTTCTCTGGATTACTTCCAGCAGAAATGGCAACGATCAAATAATTCATATCGCTAACACAACCCTTAGAAACCGTAACATTTTCTACAAGAAAATACAGACTGTTTTAGAGAAGTGCAGACAATAGAAAAAATAAGCTGCAAAATCATTTCCATTCCTTAATTCTATAGACGGTTGACCTGGTACGATCTAAAGGGCAGAGTACTTGCTTGTATTTGCGCATCGTGCGCAGCAGATTATTTTCTTTGTTCCTCTTTCTGCCGAGTAGTGGAGCGGGTAAAATGTCCGAGCTAGAAGATGCACCCTCTCCCACACACTGGAGCACTGTAAATACTTCTCAGCGGATCTTTGCATTTTTGTAACCAGAAGCTGGAAGTGCTGTGACAATACCATCACAAAAGAAGGAGGTTGCGCTCTAAGAAGCATCAGGCAGAACACAATGGAGTACTGTAGATGCGCTTACAGCGAGAGGAATCTGTAAACACGTCGGAATCGCGGTCTTCCCTCCGGTGGCCGCGCCGGCATCCGATATTAATGACCGAGTTGGCGGCGTGCCCGGGAGCCGAACCCACCCCCGCAGAGAAGCGCAG
Organism: Schistocerca serialis cubense; assembly: GCF_023864345.2. Lineage (NCBI taxonomy): Eukaryota > Metazoa > Arthropoda > Insecta > Orthoptera > Acrididae > Schistocerca > Schistocerca serialis. The sequence continues at coordinate 154,249,318 of NC_064640.1, forward strand.
CCAGGCAGAGGCCTGCGGCGGCTTCGAGGCAGCCCTCGCTGCAGCCGCCGAGGCGGGCCCCCTGTAAACTCATTTGATCTCATTACTATCGGATTCGAACAATGGAGGCCTGCGGGCCCCTTCCCCTTCTCCTTCCCCGCAGGGCAACCTTGTCACTCATCTGACTCACACATGTTCCGCCTATGCTAATACAAGACCCTCGCTAATTCCGCCAACGAGGGGAATGTGGAACTTAATGCATTCTCGTGTAAATATAATGAGAAACTGGGGAGAGGCTCTAATAAATGCATCCGGAGCACCTGCCTGCCGTTGTCATGACGACGTTGTTCCGAAGGCTGGACAGAGTACCACCGCTGGCGGAGATCGCGGTTCTTCACTCGACATATTATTGAATAGCAGTGCGCAAGCATGTCTGCTAGTCCTACCAGTTACGTGTTTAGAATTAAAATACAACATCATATCATACAGGTTCAAATGGCTCTGAGCACTATGGGACTTAACTTCTGAGGTCATGAGTCCCCTAGAACTTAGAACTACTTAAATCTAACTAACCTAAGGACATCACACACATCCACGCCCGAGGCAGGATTCGAACCTGCGACCGTAGCGGTCGCGCGGTTCCAGACTGTAGTGCCTAGAACCGCTCGGTCACCCCGGCCCGCTATCATACAGGTATGTGAACAAAACATCTACATGACTATTTAACTATCGCTGTCGCATATTAGATGATTAGAGTTTCACGCGGTTCCTCTAAAAAAATTGATTGGTGAAACGATTGAAAACGGTAACACTATGAAGATAACCACAGAGACACTTACATGGTAACAATTACTGAACTATATGAAATAAAATCGTCATAACTTCTGAACGGTTTGCGTTAGGATGTTCAAACTGCACGGTTGGCCGCGAGGCACGATGGGAATTAGTATACGCTGTATGGTTTGGTTTAGTGACGAAGCCCACTTTCATTTGGATGGGTTCGTCAATAAGCAAAATTGGCGCATTTGGGGGACTGAGAATCCGCATTTAGCGATCGAGAAGTCTCTTCCCCCTCAAGGGGTGACTGTGTGGTGTCCAGTGTCCAGTCACGGAATAATCGGTGCGATATTCCTTCATGGTACAGTGACTATCGAAAGGTACGTTAAGGTTTTGGAGGATGATTTCTTCTCCATTATCCAAAGTGACCCTGATTTCGACAAGGTATGGTTCACGCAAGACGGAGCTCCACCCCATCGACGCAGGAGAGTGTTTGATGTCCTGGAGGAGCACTCTGGGGACCGCATTCTGGCTCGGGGATACCCAGAGGGCACTGACATGAGGCTCCATTGGCCGACATATGCGCCTGATCTGAACACATGTGACTCCTTTTTTGTGGCTATATTAAGGACAAGCTGTACAGCAATAACCACAAAACCACTGCTGAGCTGAAAACAGCCATTCAGGACGTCATCGTCGACAGCACCGATGTTCCGACACTTCAGCGGGACTGCAGAAATTTGCTGTTCGTCTGCCCCACATCATCGCCAATGATGGTAGGCGTATCGAACATGTCATAACCTAAATCCGCAGTGACGTCTGCAAGTCTAATAAAGTGTGTGCAGGCCGAAATTTGCAACAAATTTACGTTTATTTTTAATATAGTTCAATGATTGTCACCCTGTATGTAAGGCTGGCATAGCAGTTCAGGATTTAAAATGGCAGATGACACAGTAACAACAGAGAGATGAGTGTGCAGATATTCAAAGACTTAATTAATCATTTGTGTAGCTGAAAAGATTAATCAGAAACACAAATGGACTCTAATCAACATACAGGTAACACCAGCTGACTCACACAAAGCCACGACTCCCAGAGATGATGGTGTTTCAACAGAAATTACCAAAGCCCCAGCAAAAGGGACATTGCAAAATTATTTTGAGAGTTTGTGTGGTGGAATATCATTTCACGATCTGGATCAGTCCTGAAACTGTTTTGGTTCAGAAGAAAGAAGAGAGATGGAAGATCAACTTTAGAACTCTCTCTGTCATGTACAAGATATTCATTAAAATTATAACCGATCGCCTTGATCATTGGATTTTGTTGTCAGACAAAGAAAGAAAGTTGTTTTACACTTGAGAACAGCTCAACAGGTCACAGGCATTATTGAATAAAATTGTAGTATAGCACAATGACCATGATTTACAACGATTCTTAGTATTCATAGACTTCGAGAAAGCTTTTCCCTCACTGTGAACAAAATCATTGCAAATAACCTTTCAGAAACAACGCATTATTTCTGCTGACAGTTATACACCGTAGATTATATGAATCAATGATACAACGTCCTTTACAATTTTTTAGGATAGTGAGAGGTTTAGTATTGAAAAATCGCATAGAAAACGCAGTTTCATATAACCAAAGCATCCCCACGGTAAGTTTTCAATTCCTTAAACTAAGTAAAAGAAGAAAATATACGGGTTAATGTTACATATGTTAACCATCTTCGTTATGCTTGTGACCTAGTACTGCAGTGAAGATAAACTGTAACAAGTAACTGGAGAATTTATCACATTAAATTTGGAAGTATGTCAGAGAATCAATCTTAATAAGACTAAAATAAAGATCGTACACCACAGTGAATCGAAAAAATTTACAAGAAAATCATAGAATCCCTTTCTGAGTTTTCATATATAGGACATTTTAAGATAATTATTATATGGACAGGAAAACAAACAGTAAAAGAGGCCTCGAATGCTCTTGGAAAACTACATATAGTTTTCAAAACTAAGATTCTGATGTGTCTAAAACGCCTGATTGCTGTCTTTGTGTATCGCTAATTTTTCTTGCGGAAATGCGAAAACCACCGATCAACGGGGAAACATACGTTGCAAATTAGTGAGAGAGAAGGAAAAGAAATAAAATTCAGAGAACAGACTAGTATGAAAGATGTGATTACGACTGTAATGAAAGTGGAATGGTAGAAGGCGGGACATAAAGGTAGGAGAATGTATGGTAAATGTACTAAGGAAGTTCTTAGCTGGATTTCACCGGATGAGGCAGTGGAAGGTGAGTAGATGGATTCGAATCGCAACAATGTCGTGCTTACGGCTGTACTAAACACTACAGAAAACTTCCGATACATGTAATATTTTTCATATCACAAGCTTAGTTAAGGGGTACCAAGAAGTGCTCTATATAACACGAGCGCCCATTAGATCACATAAATCCTAAGTATTCTAGGCTGATACGCAAGCGCTACGGTCGCAGGTTCGAATCCTGCCTCGGGCATGGATGTGTGTGATGTCCTTAGGTTAGTTATGTTTAAGTAGTTGTACGTTCTAGGGGACTGATGAGCTCCGATATTAAGTCCCACAGTGCTCAGAGCCATTTGAACCCTTTTATTCGCAAGATGCATACCCCATGCTGAGTTTTCGCACTTAATTCTATATGGTATCTGCTGATATACGCAGGGAAATAGTGTTTAACCCTGAGATCTAAGACGTGGAACTTCGCAAAGCATATTGTGTTACATCGGTTATACAGTAAACTTTCATTTCTTGTTGCACAGTCTATTTCATTCAGAACATTCATTACTGAAAGAAGCATTTGAAATTGAGATAAATCCTCTTATGACACACATGAGTATTATCGAGCGTTCTTTCTGAATAACTTTTCAAAAATGAGTAGAAACGAAGACAGGCTGCAGTTGTAGCGATTACGAATGTAGCAGAACAGGAGATAATGTAGAATATCACAGACTCTTATCACTCGACATTTGGAGCCTCAAAAGGGGAAGGAATATAATGAAAGGTTATTGTAGCAATAAAACGGATCAGTGCAGAACCAACAAACTGACCAACACATGTTACGCATATGATAACATTCATTTTAGTGAGAAAAGTGGACCCAGTAATACAGAGAAAGGTTAGATAGCACTAAAATATAGTTATCAATTGACAGTAATGATGCATCGTTTACGATCAACTGTAGTGGGTATTGAAGTGTTATAGCTACCTAGTTAATCTTTTCCTCCAGTTAAAACATTAGTAGAGCCGTAGCTTTAAACAACTTCACGTAAACTATAACCGCAAACTAATCTAGAGATTAATCTTTGAATGGTATGAGCCTTTCGGATATGGTTTCGGCACAAGAGTTTTGATAATTTACGAAATATTAGAAAAACAAATTTAATTTGGAGATTAAAACACCGACGAAAGTTGTCGCAAAGAGGAGCAGAATATCTCAAATGCAAGTGATTCAGATACGGCCTTCGCCAAACTCTGGTAGACGCATCTCAGTGTTCTGAGAGCATCTCAGGTTCGTCTTTACGGTTATGACGGCTCTTAAAGCTTAGGCAGAAACGTGTTTACGAGTGCTTGCAGGTCTAGGGCAATCTTAAATTGCTCCGACAGCGCAGTAACTTTGTGAAGTCAGTTGGCACAAGTAATTGGACAGAACGGAAGGTGTCCGCGGTTTTAGAGCTTTACGGCTGTTCGACGTCGCTGTCATTAAGGGCAAAGCAATTCGCTGTTGATTACTGCTACTCAACAGGGAATCAGCTTCGTTCTTTATTAGCGGAAGGTTTCAGCATCTGTGGGCTCTGCACCGGAAGAGCGGCGCCTAACTTAAATGAAGATGGTGGGCCACGGATCGATTGACAGATCTTTAGAGTACACATAATTCTGCTCCTGATAGCCCTCCGCCTGCCGCTTTCCGCGAATCGGTATTATGGAAACTGTTGCACCGCAACTAAAACGACGTCAAACGTAAAATAAGAATAGCTGAATGAAATATCACCACTAAATACCCACGACCTTCATTGGCTTCTGTTTTGAACGCAATTACAGCATGGAATCATATTCGCCTAATTCTGCTCCTTCTGTTCGACATATACTTGATATATTGCAACATTTAGAGCACAACGTAACAGTTTAGAGGAGTTAATGACACATGTGGACTATGCGGCGTCAGCTAGAAAATGCCCTAACTAGAGCACTGTCTGGTTTCTCCTCACACCAAGTCACAGGTAACACTCTCAAAAAAGTGACAAAAATTTTGGAAAGATGTTCAGGTAATACCTGAAGACGTGTAATATGCCACGCTTCTATTCGAGAGGATTTTCTTGGTTTTTGATGTTCTGTGACTTGTTAAGTCCAATAACAACGAACGTCCTCAACAAAATGTTCATTTACTGGTTCCCATACCCTGCAACAAAAGGTACAGGAAAGCTCAATTACAAGCTCTCCAGAGTCAGTAAAATAATAGATGAAATACGAGTATGCATTTCATGTAGCCTGAGGTTGAGTTACAATAATGAGAAGCGTTAATAACGGGCTGGTCACCTGAACACATCCACTCCCAAAACAATCAAACCTCTTAAGAAAAATTCTTAGGCCGCAAACTTTTCAGATGTATTTTTACTACAAACACCGAGCGAGGTGGCCCAGTGGTTAGCAAACTGGGCTCATATTTAGAAGGACAACGGTTCAAATACTTGGGCGGCATCCAGGTTTAGGTTTTCCATGATTTTCCTGAATTGGTCAACGTAAATACCAGAATGGTTCTTCTGAAAGTATGTATCCGACTTCCTTCTCCATCTTTCTTTAAGCTTGTGCTCTACCTCCAATGACCTCATTGTCGATGGAACGTTAAACTCTAATCTTCCTTTTTTACAACAAACATAAGTACTGATTTCTTCCAGAATTAATACTTAACGTACAACGGAAGTATATCACTTCTCAAGTTAGTAGCAGTAATGCAACAAAGCAGATACAATGCCATCACATAATGCTGCCAGTTCTCCCCCCCTCCCCCCCCCCCTCCCTCATGCTCCCTCCATATCCCTTCTAGGACAACCGCCTTACTTGTAAATGATGGGAAACTCAAAAATGCGAGACAGAGCGTTGTCCATCTGGTTGGAGGTATGAGCCTAGCCTGCATGATTGCCACATTTTCCATATATATTTGAGTTCTAATTTCCTGGCGAATTAGATTATCACTATAATTTATTACCAAAAACATCTATATTTATCACACCCATATCTTTATCGCTAAAATTTATGAACCCATTTGGCCACTGGATGTTTTTGCAAGATGTCTTTATCATAATTAATATAATTTATGACCAAATATGGCCACCTGAGTTTTTTCCCCTACTTCTGCCATTCCCACTCTAGAAAATATTTTTTCCTAATTCCATGGTACTGCGGTCACCTCCCGCATCATTCATCCACGCAAGCTCTCCATGAAATGGACATCATTCATTCTCTGTAAAATACAGTGCAAGGTTGATCACCATTATCATGAAACTTCAGATCTGCCACTGCAAGATAGAATAAAAATAACTGTCTCTCACAGCCTTATGTAAGTTACTATTTACCCTTTCCTCTCTATAATTCCTCATTATTATTATTATTATTATTATTATTATTATTATTATTATTATTATTATTATTCGTTGGGTATATGTATTTCTGATTTATTATTATTTCTCCTTTAGCACAGCAGCACGCAGATGCAGTGTGGCAGCGATCAGTACTGCCTGATACATCAGAGCAGAACACGCAACTGTTTCCACTATTTGCGCTACCACCTGTCAAGCCTCAGCTAAATATATTCGATATACTGCCCCTCAGCATTTCTCATCAGTGGACTGCCAACGGATCTAAATGTGTAAATGTAGGCATAGCTCTGGATAGCGACTGTGACATAACTATTGAAATTGAGAATCTTCAGTGTGTTGTTACAGTGTGGACAGAGCCGAAGGCTCTATGCAGCATAATGGAATACACCGAGAGGCAGATAATGACCGAGTATGACCCACTTTGTCCTGCTCCAGACATTTATATCTTTACTAAGAAGAGGACCATCATCGAAATGTATAGGGATTCAACACTAAACTTAACATCAAGAGACTCTTTGCAGTACATTTCCTTGCATCATTCAAGCGATGATCATCAGTTATATGCGAAAATTACTTTCCAACAATTGATCTAAGCTAGGGGGAACGGAGTCTTTCATAAATAGGGCTGGAAACAAACTAGCACGTTCCTAATCTAACTACATCTACAAAGAGGAAAAGTTGTGGAAATGCCTTCTGGCTCATAAAATATTGATGATTTAAATGAATTTATAAAACAATTTGTAGAAGCATTTCAGTTATGTGGAAATGTTTATATGTTTGAAACAGAGATAAAAACAGGTAACATAGAATAGACTTTCGATATAAAGATTAAGCAGAAACGCTATTAGGTTTTTTAATAATAGAACGACACTTTTTGTTAGGCATAACTAATCCTATTGTGTATAAACAGCTGCCTGAAGATGATGTTTCTAATTTCCATGCTGTGTCAAGCTAACGTCAAGAAATACTACTGACGGAAGAGAAATAAACAACCTTTTTACAATACTAAACAGCAGACAGCGTTGTAACTTCCCCCAACATTGAACAAAGAATATGAAAATGTTTCACTGAATGTTTATGCTCGACTACTATATGAACTTGTAGTTTTGAGGATGATACGACTTCAAAACAAACACAATGATTTTTCTAAAAGTTTTAAGCTTCAACTACACATGATTCTGGATATAACAATACCGAATAACACGGAGAATATTAATTCATTTCACCGCAAGTATTTCTGAACTTCGCACCTCCTGAAAACTAGTCTTAACCATTGCACTTGTTTGGTCTACTTTTCTTCGGCCATACACATCTCTCTCGATACTCTTTTGATAACAGTAAATCGCTACTTCACTAGCACATGTAACGGAGGTAGTAGTAAACCTCCACTTTCAGTAGAGCGTTGTCTATAATCGTGAAGGGGACATTGCCGCTTGTGTACGTTGTTTAGTCTTTCAACATGCATTTCTCTTGGACGGAGGAAGTAGCAGCTGGAAATGGTGATGTCGATGGCGAAGGTGATGATATTTGTTAGAGACGGCTAAGATAATATTCGTGCTGTAACTACCTGGCAATGCGCTCTAGAACGGACTGAGTGGATGAAACTGAGCACTGAAGATATAAGACGCGCAACCAATCCAAAAGCGTTGAGGTGATTTGATTATTGCTATTGTAAGGGGTACAAGGAGAACGATGGAGAACTCTCTAAGCGTTTCTTTGCCTATGCAGTCGGGAAATCACGAGAAGAAAAGTACTTATAGCTTCCATTCAGGCCGTTTCCATTACAGTCCCAATTCCAATAGAGTATATGATTCACTTCGAACCGTTTCCGCTCATTCAGTTCACGTGAGAAAGAATTTTACATGCTACTTGTAGCTCGAATTTAAACCGCCGTACCTCGGTATAAAGATCATTGGATTAAAAAAAAAAGTTTACGTTTTCTTCATTTATCTACGTTCCTGGAAAGTTTGAACCGTTTAGTACAAATTTAAAGTACAGAAGAGGAGCGCTTCAAAAGTTTTCCAGGACAATGTTTTTTTTTTCACTTAAAATCCAAACAAAGGAAGATTTTTCAAACGATTAAAACTTACATTAGACCAAGTTCCGACACACAGGTGGACAAAATTTGAATCATGAGTCACGCTGCACTCGAAACTTGCTTAAGAGAGTCAAATCCGAACGGTGCCCATACAAATGTTATTATTGGTTCAAATGGCTCTGCGCACTATCGGACTTAACATCTGAGGTCACCAGTCCCCTAGAACTACTTAACCCTAACCAACCTAAGGACATCACACTCATCCATGCCCGAGGCAGGATTCGAACCTGCAGCCGTAGCAGTCACGCGGTTCCTGACTGAAGCTCCTAGAACCGCTCGGCCACCGCGGCCGGCTGTTATTATTAGCTGAGCATTAATTTCTGCTCAACTGTAATATTTTGCAAAAGGAATTAATCGATCTGCACAATTTGCCTGGGCGCCAGCTCAGTTCGTCCTTCAAACTTCGCTTAATATACTGTAACACAGCTTCAGTAAGACAGATGTTCAAAAGGCTATACAAATGGCCGCTGGTCCGGGCAACCAGGAATTCCTTACTCCATGTTCCTAGCTCAAATGAGAATCGAGTACCAAGACCCTCCCCCCACCCTAAACCGCGAATCTGCACGCGGCCTTTACATACATATTATTTTTTTTTACAAAATGCAGCTCAAATGAGAAGTATTAACCTACTGAGGAGTGACTTGTACAATTTACTTTCAGGGGAAATGACACCGAATAATCAAAGTACACCCTGCACTTTCGAACTTTCACTATATAAGAAAGGAGTAACTAGCAGTTCCTTTGTACACATTCAAAAGTTAATAAGGCGCTGGAGAACGATGGGAAAAAAACAGTACCGTCACGAGAAACTTAACTTTTTATTTGTTTGCGGAGCCAGAAGTGAAACACTTGAGTAGCTGGAATGGGTGTTAGTGAAGATGGTACTCAGAGAATTTTTCCCAAAACTGTATAAGCATTTACGAGAAACTAGTCAGTTACAATCATAAGTCAGAATAAGTAAAACAGGATCATAGCAGGCAGCTTAGCTCACAGTATGGCTAAGTGACTGACATTAAGCACTACCAGGTTCTCCTGAAATAGGTCTCAACAACAACACTAATCGGAAATTACTTTAAAAAAAAAATCAGGAAAAATAGTGGCTCCACACCTCAGAGTTGAACTGACTTCTAACCTCGCGTGCTGTTAGTCAGTGCTTGCTACAGCTGTATCTGTGCTACACTTAGTTTCGTACCAGTTTACTTTCCACTACGAGTAATGGTTCATTTCAGTCTCCTATACAATGAATCAATATAAATTCAGTTTTTCACGCTGAAAGGAGTTATAATGGAAGATATACAGTAAAATGGGGATTTAATGTACGATTATTAAACGCACTTTTATGTTCTTTTATCTAACTTAATTTGTGCATAAAGACAGTTGGAGAGCAACTATCTGACATATTCAAGCGTATTCATTGTTCCTTCTAATTTTTTTTATTTTTATTATTTTTTTTTTCGTTATGGCGTCCCATTTTACTTGGTACAGGTTGCTCCAGAGTAACTTAATGGGATATTCAGTCGATTACATTTAGAAAAGCCAGGTCGCGTTCATTGATCAGCACAGTTGTTTTACCTGGTTATTGCGAAATGCAGAAAATCCTTCTTACAAGATACGTGAGAGACTGAAGAACGATTACTGACAAGAAAAATTTCTGAATTTAATCCTAAACGCTATCATGGACGTGGCAAAAAAAATATTGCAACGTTGGCATGTCTGCTTCGAAGTTAGAGGCCTCAATCATAAATGACTGCTATGCATGTAAGTAAGAATGCCTGAACACTATCTTTAAACTGGCACCATCTCCGTTAGTAACAAAGCTTTTGACTGTGGAGCTTTCGGATCAAGGTTCCTTACCTTTTCTGATTCAGTATCGTCCGTGGAACTTTGTCTCATCATAGAAGCACGCTTAATGTGACCAAAAAAAATTTCACACGTCTGCGGCTGGTGGCGGTGAGGTAAATTATTCCGGTTATTTACGTCCTCGACAGAGCTTCTCTCATCTTCCCGTTGGTGGGCTGCTGCAGTATTTGTCCAATTTGTAGACAGGACAATACTAGGCAATCAGGAGCAGCCATTCATGAAACAGGAAGGCACTCAGCCAATTCTGCCACGTGTGTGCGCGAGCCGCTCGGCTTTCCACAAAATTGTTGCTGTCCGCTGCTAAATTCAATAGACTCCTGATTGCTGTTATTTCTGCCTGTCAGAATGTAACTATTGAAGAAATGAAAGATACGATTTGGGATTATTAATTTTTTGGACATTTTGTAAATAATTAATCGAATATTTTTTGAAACACATTCATTCGGCTGATTGTCGCATCCGGGATGATGATATCCAACATTTAACGGGGCGTCGGCAGCAAAGACGTTATAAGTGGGATATTCGTCCTGCATTACCGAAGTCAATGGAGAAATCTGGTTAAAAGAAGTTACTAGACTGTCACTAACCAGGAGTTTCTTAGTGACAGTGCAGGAACCAGACCCTGCTCAAACTTCTCTCTGATACGTATATCATATTGTAAGATTACCCACACAGGAGACGATATGTATACAACGAAAGAATTTTGTCAAGCTACTGCATTTTCTTAGCATACTCTAGTCAGAGAAATATTATGTGAATTGACATTTTTATTATATTTCATTTTTCAAATTTTTTACACAGGTGTTTAATGTAAGTAAGAGATAAACCGCATTAGACGTTGCATCGGGAGGTACAACGTAAAATCTTGTATATCAGCGACATTTAAGGAGATGTTACCATGTGCAGCCAGATACGTTGCTCCCTTTTTAGCCAAAGTGTACACTTAGTTAATAAGAAATTTTCTGCGGTGTTCTGTAAAAAAGGGAGAGACAACGTCCTATCAAGTCATTGACGAAATTCTTCGATTGTCTCGAGTGAAACAGTAATGTTCTCAGTGATCTTTAGTTCTCAAGCACAGTAGCTTTGAGGAGTATAGATCGCACACCATCATAGCCTACATTTGTAGTTCATTATATAAAAAATTTCCAAATTCTCGTAGTGTCATAAAAGATTTCGAAGCAGAGGGTGGCTTTACAATAAAGCCTTACTCTAAACTCGTTCATTAGAGAATGAACACTAGATAATTAGAGTTTCTAATTGGAGGACGGGATGCGGATGTTGTGAGCAGAGATAAACATTGCGGTCCTGCTGACGTAATGATCGTAGCTGCCACTAGTGCTGAATCAAGAAATCATGGAAAACCCACATCTACCGTGCATGGAGAATATTTTAACTGCTTCTCCCGTACAGTAGGAGACCTCGCGCCATTTCTCTCGGTACACAATACACTGGTTAAATGTGCGTCAGTATACAATAGAACGAAAACAGTAACATGGCTACTACTGTGTGGGAAGTTTGTTGCCTGGTTACATAATGGAACATTCCGAAATCGCTTATTGTATGCAGCGTTGGGAACCTTGCTGTCCATCTTCCGTAGCCATGACATGGCAGACATTACTAATAATTACCACAGAGTCCGTTTCAGTCGCCTGTGCGAGCCGCTTCTACCCTTTCCAACAATGGCTTGCCCTGCCTTCATTCCGATGCAAAGGTTTTCACAAAATTAGTGGATAACGTCTTTGTCACACTTCGTTCGCCAATATAAAGTAGGCAATATTTACTGAATAATATAACTTGGTTAGACGTGATGGGCAAACGTATGACCTTTTAACATTGTTGCAGCTGACGACGCGGCTGTAGGAAGCGAAATCGTTTGTTAACCAATAAAACAAGTATTTTACCAGCTGTCGGCGGAATTCTTCTAAACATCAGGCTCCAGTATGTGTACAGACAATGCAGTGATATACAAGATGTACTCGAACTCCAGTGGCAAAATTTCAGAGCTTCTTCTGGAATATTTTCAGAATATTTGGGAGTAGGGGAAACTTGGTCACCGGTGGCTCGTTACAGTGCACTAATTTAATTACGATTTCAAAGTTGTTCCATTTGGTTCAGGTCGGGACTCTGGCCGCCCAGTCCATTTCAGGGATGTTATTGTACATAAACTGTTACCTCACAGATACTGCTTCACGACAGTGTGCATTTCCATACCGATACAAATAATCATTTTCTCCAGAATGTTCCTCTTCTGTACGCTAATCCCGTAAGGTGTGTTCATATACACACATCAAAAAAAGTCTTGCATCACGGCGGTTCCCAGAACTCCTGAAGACAGGCGTTGACTGTGGATATTATGTCACAGACACAGTCCGTTTGACTGTACAGAAATGTCAATAATCCCGCCCAAAGATGTAAACATTCATGCATGAGCAGCGTCTAGTAGACGGAGGGGGTCCGACAGTGATCAGTTCCAGTCATTCCACCAGGAAGGAGGTACACGGCTAGTGAAGTCTGTAGTTCAACCATGTCTAGACGAGTAATACCGCGGTTCGATCGGGTCCGCGTTGTTTCTTCGTGCCAGGAAGGGCTCTCAACAAGGGAAGTGTCCAGGCGTCTCGGAGTGAACCAAAGCGATGTTGTTCGGACATGGAGGAGATACAGAGAGACAGGGACTGTCGATGACATGTTTCGCTCAGGCTGCCCAAGGGCTACTACTGCAGGGGATGGCCACTACCTACGGATTATGGCTCGGAGGAACCCTGACAGCAACGCCACCATGTTGAATAATGCTTTTCGTGCAGCCACACGACGTCGTGTTACGGCTCAACCTGTGCGCAATAGGCTGCATGATGCGCAACTTTACTCCCGACGTCCATGGTGAGCTCCATCTTCAACCACGACACCATGCCACGCGGTACAGATGGGCCGAACAACATGCCGTATGGACTGCTCAGGATTGGCATCACGTTCTCTTCATCAATGAGTGTCGCATATGCCTTCACCATGACAATCGTTGGAGACGTGTTTGGAGGCAATCCGGTCAGACTGAACGTCTTAGACACATTGTCCAGCGAGTGCAGCCAGGTGGAGGTTTCCTGATGTTTTAGGGTGGCATTATGTGGGGCCGACGTACGCCGCTAGAGGTCATGGAAGGCGCCGTAACGGCTGTACGATACATGAATGCCATTCTCCGACCGATAGTGCAACCATATCGGCAGCATATTGGCGAGGCATTCGTCTTCATGGTCGACAATTGGAGCCCAAGTTGTGCACATCTTGTGAACGACTTCCTTCAGGATAACAACATCGCTCGACCAGAGTGGCCAGTATGTTCTCCAGATATGAACAATATCGAACATGTCTGGGATAGACTGAAGAGGACTGTTTATGGACGACGTGACCTACCAACAACTCTGATTGATCTACGCCGAATCGCCGTTGAGGAGTGGGACAATCTGGACCAACAGTGCCTTGATGAACTTTTGGATAGTATGCCACGACGAACACAGGCATGCATCAATGCAAGAGGGCGTACTACTGGGTGTTAGAGGTACCGGTGTGTACGGAAATCTGGACCACCACCTCTGAAGGTCTCGCTTTATGGTGGTACAACAAGCAATGTGTGGTTTTCATGAGCAATATAAAGGGCGGAAATGGTGTTCATGTTGATCTCTATTCCAATTTTCTGTACAGGTTCCGGAACTCTAGGAACCGAGGTGATGCAAAACTTTTTTTGATGTGTTTAGTTCTATATTATAGTATCTTTATGCGCAATAAGGGGACCACATCTCAACCACAAGAAACATTCCCACACAGTAACACTACCTCTTCTGTACCTCACTGTTGGCACTACAGATGAATGCAGATAAAGTCCTCGAGGCATTCGCCAAACACAAACCTTTCCGTCGTATTGCTACGGGGTATAGCGTCATTCCTCAGTCCAGATCACGTATTTCCAGTCATCCCCTGTCTATTGGCGTTTCTATTTACGACTTACGGAGCGTCGCTTAACAATGACTGCAGAAATGTGTAGCTAATGCGAACCTGTTCGTCCATTGCATCCCATTCTCTGTATTTCCCTATGCACAGCCATTGTGCTAGGGGGACCGCTGACAGTGCTTTGGAACTCGCGGGTGATTCCTTATGCTCATTTCATGCGATTCTTCGAATTATACCTCTCAATTTACCACAGTCCTTGTGCCACAGTACATGAAGTGTGACTGGCGTTGTTTTAGCTGTGGTTGTTCCTTTGCGTTTCCACTTCACAGTGACATTACCACCAATAAACTTGGGCAGCTCTAGATAGGTTGAAATGTCCCTGATGGATTTGTTACTTTGGCGACATCCGACGACTAGTGCACTTTCGGTTCACTGTGCTCTTCTGACCAACTCTGTCTGGTGTTGCTGTTTTTCTTCTGTCAACACAACTCCCTCTGACTCATTTTACACTAGCGAGACCGCCTCTCGTGACATCTAGTGGTCAGTTCCGCATTGCATAGGGGTGTCCGTATACTCTTGATCGGACATTGTATATTGCACATTCGTGTGCAGTCATGCAATGATTTTAGTCTGTTGTTTCCGTCATTCAGATAAATGGAGATGCTCCAGTCAGACGATTCACCTGCATTCCTTATATACTACGTACTATTAATGACTAAAAGTATATTTTTTCTATAACTGAAGCATGATTTATTTACATTGGTTACTTTGATATATGTGACCTGATAGAAAGTGGAAATATTATTTTTCACGAATTCAGTTCTTTAAATATATGGAAATTCATCTGAAAGACAACTAAAATAAAATGTGAGTTACTTGTTGTTAAGATCACAATATACTGGAATCCGATCATTTAGCATATTTAGCACTTACCGTCGTCGATGATTCTTAAACTCAGTTTCATTATTCCACGTACAAGTATCTCATTTTAAGTTAAAAGTTCTAATCCGTTATTCAGGAATCACTTGTTGATGTCACAGGTTTTCGCTTCAAGAGGGCAGTATAAGCTGAAACTAGTTGTGTGCATATGACGTGACCAACAAAAGGCCTCAATAAAATTAGAGGCTAGGTATATACTGTCTCCCTCATTTAACATGTGTATAACCGTGATAAGCAATACGGCGAAAGTGTACACAACTATCAAACGCAAGAAAGAGCTACATTTGCAATTATTGTCGGCGGTTTCCCGATGCAAAATATGTCTTCAGAATTCTGTCCCTCTCAAACTGTATATGTGATGACAAGTTTATCGTTGGAATTATGATACATATTGAATTAGATCAAAGTTTGTGGTAGAGGACATCGCGAACTGTAAATAGTCGTAAAAGCGATCATTCATTATAGCAGTCTAGAACAAGAAATGCTGTTCAATACAGCGTCGTCAAGTGCGTTCCTCTTACAGGCCATCAATAAAAGGATTTCCTGGGTGAAGTGTATAACAACTCCTACGCACAGTTCACATTTTTTAGGAAACTAGGAACAATTCACAACTCTTATACATCTAGGTATTGTTGATTGTTAACTCAGAAAATTATATCTTTCGCAGTTGTCGCAATCGATGTGGCTGGTGTAGTACTTGAAAACAAACACAGAAAAAATTCAAATCTTGTATCGTGTAATAACTGAGATAAAGCCACAGACTGTATCGGGTGATCTAAATTTCACATTATAAACTCTTCTCTTTAATGTCCTAGCTATGAATTCCCTTTGTCACGTAAATTAATGAAATATATCGCTCATTAAAGCCAGTACCGCGCTATATCGATCCCTTTTTAAGGACACCCATGTGTAAACACCCAGTGAATATCCATAAATTGCCGAAAATTAATTATGCAGCTACCGTCCGAAACACATATTGCACGTGTATAATGCTTTGAAAATCATCAAACACAGTAATGTTTACAGACCATATGGAAGTTTAGAGCGTAAAATTCATGAGCTGTGGAATCGTTATGTGACAAATTAACGTGTGTGTTGGCTACACGGCAAGCAAAGTCCCAGGAACGACGACCAGAACATCCTGCTTATACAACGTGCCGATGAGACCTGTTCACGGGATCAGTCAATTAACTGCTGTTTTATCGAAATTGTCCCCGCTTCGCGTGAATTTTACCCTCGAGATTTACACCACTTTGCGTCGCTGTTCTGATCTCAAACCACTACACAATATAAACACGCTCATTTATAGCGTCGATCGTTATAATTTTTACTGTTCTCATTACACAGCTGAAGTAAATAAGCGATTGATTGATCGCTTTCTGGTGGCACATCAAGTTTGTGAAACAAAAACAAAATGAACAAAAAACTATTACGCGCATTTTCATTCGTGACCTGATGCTTCAAACATAATGAATTAAGTACCTATTACGTGCATTCGGACGGAAATAATGAGTAGTTTTTACGACCTGCCGGTGAGTACTATTGCTGTTTGTGATGGTCACTGTATAATAAGGTTCAGAGGATCGTGAGGCTATTCGGTTTCTTTTTTCTCGCGGTATATCGAGGCACCAGAATTTTTGCTGTCTTTGAAATGATAATTCACCTAAAGCTATTTACGTAATCCCAGGTAGCCTAAACAATGAGATCTGCAGAATTTCACGCCCTCTCTATCCCATTGCGAAAATAAGTACAGTTTCATACCGACCCGGGCTCATCGATAGCCAGGACACGAGGGATTGCAGTTTTATGCACCCAGTCCTTTTCACATCAAGAGGAAGCAAAACTCATTCAGTTATAACGCATTCTGTATCGACTAGACTTTGCTTGTCATTTTTATAAGAGATAAACTCTCCAATTTTGACAATAAAAGAGGGTCTGTCCGTTGTTTTGTACGCTGTTCGTTAAAATTGCATGTTGGTCGAGGGATATAAGTGTTAGTTCACTGAATACGTATACAGGGTGGTCGGAAATTCCCGTTACAGACTTCTAGGACTTGCAGAGGGGAGTGAGTACATCGTATTTTGAGTAGGAACCCATGCCCAGGAAAGTCATCCAACGAGACTACAGAGCGTGAAACGTATAGGCGCGGGCGTCTGTAAATGTACTTATACACGGGGTGATTCTGTGATGATGTTACAGACTTTCTAGGATGATGGAGAACGATAAATGTATTAATTTGAAGTAATCATCTCTTTACCGGAAACGAACAAGTCGAAAGTTAAAACGAAAACAGTTCTGATACCTCTGACAGTTGAACATATGTACCAGTTCTTGTGTTGCGAAGAGTGTAGGGCTGGTAACTTTCAGTGGTGGTAGTGTGGCCAAAAACGAGAAAAAATGTCCAGTAAAAGTGGGCTCTAAAGAGCGTACCGTAACAGCTATAAGCACTTGCTCAGTAGAGGAGATGTGGTTCACATTAGCGAAGATAAACGAATGGTCATAACTCCTCAGGTACGCAATTTTGTGCCCACGTTTATTGGACATTTTTTCTCGTTTTTGTCCACACTACCCTCACTGAAAGTTACCAACCCTACACTCTTCGCAACACAAGAACCGGTACATGTATTCAACTGTCCCATAGTGCTCAGAGCCATTTGAACAATTAACAGTTTGTGTGGCTTCCCTATTAACAATTAGCTAAAGCTGAATTTCATTCATTGACACACTATCATTAGGCGTCATCGCCGTCCGAGAAGCATGAGAAGTACAGGTACTTCTCATGTGTCCACGTTTTCTAGGGAAAAAAATCACAGCATCTATAACAACAGAGTGTTATATCCAGGGCAGGAAGCAACGAAACTGGGAAATTGGGTGACACTGAATTGTGGCTAAAGTTGCTTGATGAAGATTCCGCATTGGAACCTCGATATGAGGATGTTGCGTGTTTCTTTCGCTCCACAGACATCTGCGAACCTGCTTGTTTACAAGAAGTGTTCAATACTGTAGACTGCGTCATCGTCGGTCAAGCCAGAAATTCCTCGCTCTTAGGTGCACGTAGATATTTTTGCCAAAATTCTTCAGTTTATTACTTGAAATCCAAATTTTCAACATTTAAGTAATTATTCCAAGGAAGGATCTGACGACTTTAACCCTTGATTTCGTACTTCTTCGTCCGGATCACGTCGAATAACCCAGTCCCTAATTACATAACCTGCTTACGATTGCTTATACTGTTCGCCAGCAAACACAAAACTGCACTAACGACTCGAACTTTTAAATTCAGCAACCCTTCCATTTACTATACACTTTGCGACGGCGATAGAATTATAGGGTGGACAACACAGTATGCGATATGGACTTGTAATATTCTGAGAGCATTTCACAAATCCTAGCGAAATACACATTGTTGACATCTACAAGCGGATCAGGAACATTCTCTTTGGAAGCAGTAAAGTGATGATGTAGTAGACACAGCGACATTTCCCAGTCATCACATATATCTTGATATGTCGTTAACGGTGGAACATTAAGATTTTTCGCAATTACTGCTGTCAAGGCTGGTATTAGATGTTGCGACATAGCCATCTACTGCTGATATCGGTCCCCGTGAGCTGCAGTCTATTGTTGGATTTCAAGAGTTCCAGTATTGCAGCGTCCATATTTTGGCACTGTGGGTTCCGACAGCCTCCTTGTCATTGTTGAGTAGTGATACATGGATGGTTATTAAATACAATACATTGTCTAGACAGACCACAAGTACAATACTCAAAACCAAATCTAGGACCATTCGTTTATCAGCTGTAGGTGAGAATATGG
Organism: Schistocerca serialis cubense; assembly: GCF_023864345.2. Taxonomy (NCBI): domain Eukaryota; kingdom Metazoa; phylum Arthropoda; class Insecta; order Orthoptera; family Acrididae; genus Schistocerca; species Schistocerca serialis. Next base: position 154,268,352 of record NC_064640.1, read on the forward strand.
CGGGCACAGTAGATCTCTTAAAGTTCAGTTCCGTTGTAGTGGTCGTAGAAATTACAGCCGGATCACAGCGTCTGATCACTGAGCGATTACAACAAGCAAATTATCCTCAGCCATGCAAATTGGCAGCTTTATTCTAAGCTGGAAAAAGCTGATTAGCGCGTGATCCTACGTGCCGGCGGGAGGCGCCTTTCTAACTTTTTAACACCGCTCGCGGTGTAACGGCTGTGATTTGCGAGGGCCGCGCAAACCCATACCCGAATTCCTGGATACAGCGGAAGAACTTGAGGGCACAAAATTATTTCAAATGTTCTACGGCAGGAAAACGGCGTAATTACATGATGATTATTAGCACAGAAAAATTTTATTGCGCAAACCGATGAAGATATTTTTCTGTAGACGTCACATTTATTGTGTAAGTGGTCAATCACTGACTCATTCGCTTTGGGTGCTGTTGAATTTTCTTACATATAGGTTGAAATAAACGTAGTGAAATGACTAAACACTTCTGTCGTCTTAAGGCGGGAGGACGTTGTCTTCAAACATTAGTACGTAGTATGATGCTCAGCTAGAAGCTCGACGAAAATTACGGCACTGAGGCACGTAAGTAACTGCAAAAATCAGGAAGGTGTATGACGTTGTAGATCCGAAATCCTCCCACAACAACAAAAAAAAAATACAACTAATTAATGCTACACGTCATCGTCATCTGGAAGCGTAACGTACAGTGCGCATTTCTATCAATTTGACACTAATCACACGCACAAAAACAGCCTTATCTGATCCAAGGGAAAAACACGTAGCTAATTAGGAGAGAGGGAGAGAGACTACAATTAATTTCACCGATTATGTCAATTCGGGCTGTCATAGCAAATATAATAAAAACATACTTTTATTTTTTGCAACATAAGATGTTGAGAATTTCACTGGAATGGTATAGTGTCATACAAGCAATGACAACGTTAAAGCGTACCACTTATAAAAAATGTTTATGATCCAGTTGGAGTTGATCACGTTTATATAAAAGTGAAAAAGAAAAAAGGCAGGAATAAAACTGACAGTAAGACAAAAGAGCAAAAGTATATTTCTGTGACTTACAATGACCTGCCCTGGGATAAGACTGAGCAACAATTTTGTTATTCTAACATAGCCCTTGCCTTTAATATAATTAATTCTTTGCGCTATAAACGGAGGCATACAGCAAAATATCAGCAAGATAGGTATAGAAATGCTGGAGTGTAAAAGCTGCACTGCGGCGAGTGCGAAGGTTCAAAAATGGTTCAGATGGCTTTAAGCACGATAGGATTTAACATCTGAGGTCATCAGTCCCCTAGACGTAGAACTACTTAAACCTAACTAACCTAAGGACATCACACACAGCCATGCCCGAGGCAGGATTCGAGCCTGCGACAGTAGCAGCAGCGCGGTTCCGGACTGAAGCGCCTAGAACCACTCGGCCACAGTGGCCGGCGATTGCGAAGGCTCTTTTGTTGGCCACACGGGTAGATCTTTCAGATCTTTTTTTACTCACTTCAGAGATCATCGAAGTGTACACAACAGAACTACGTTGGGGGACTATCTTCGCGCGTAGATTAGTAGACACATGCCGCAATGCGAAAATTCTGCACGAATCTCCCAAACGTAAAAAGCTTAATGTATTGGAAAACATACAAATATACAGAAGTAAATAGAGACACCAAGATCACCTTCTTAATGGCCGTTTATAGTCATGTGACCATAATCTTTCAGCATTTTTGATGATGTATTATAAGTTTAGGTAAGGAAGTGGAAGAAATAGCAGGTTACTAAGTTGTTTAACTTAACAGTTAAAGTGTGTGTATTTATAGACATGTAGGCGCTAATAGGAGAACAGCCTGCAGATCCCATGCCATTACTCCTAAACGTGATACGTAACCTACCCCCCGTGTAATGGTCACATTGCGTGACAGATGTACGCTTTGCATCCAGCACTTAACGGGTATCCCATATGACAGTCATTTGCTATTTCACCGTCTCGTGCAGTAATTTGTAGCTTGATTATAATACACCTTCAAGGGTTGCAGATATAACAGTTTCCATCTCGTCTCTTGGCCATAGTACTCAATATGGATCTCGGACTCAATCCACCTACTTGAGTTTCTTCATACCTATTCGCTTAAATGCCGCAATTTACGGTAGTTCCTGACGCCCAGCATGAACTACAGACATCCTATACGCGCTAATGACCTATTTACATACGCACTATTACGACCCATTCATACCTTTCATTTTATTACAGAAGTCTACATTACTTTTTATAGTATATACACTCCTGGAAATGGAAAAAAGAACACATTGACACCGGTGTGTCAGACCCACCATACTTGCTCCGGACACTGTGAGAGGGCTGTACAAGCAATGATCACACGCACGGCACAGCGGACACACCAGGAACCGCGGTGTTGGCCGTCGAATGGCGCTAGCTGCGCAGCATTTGTGCACCGCCGCCGTCAGTGTCAGCCAGTTTGCCGTGGCATACGGAGCTCCATCGCAGTCTTTAACACTGGTAGCATGCCGCGACAGTGTGGACGTGAACCGTACGTGCAGTTGACGGACTTTGAGTGAGGGCGTATAGTGGGCATGCGGGAGGCCGGGTGGACGTACCGCCGAATTGCTCAACACGTGGGGCGTGAGGTCTCCACAGTACATCGACGTTGTCGCCAGTGGTCGGCGGAAGGCGCACGTGCCTGTCGACCTGGGACCGGACCGCAGCGACGCACGGATGCACGCCAAGACCGTAGGATCCTATGCAGTGCCGTAGGGGACCGCACCGCCACTTCCCAGCAAATTAGGGACACTGTTGCTCCTGGGGTATCGGCGAGGACCATTCGCAACCGTCTCCATGAAGCTGGGCTACGGTCCCGCACACCGTTAGGCCGTCTTCCGCTCACGCCCCAACATCGTGCAGCCCGCCTCCAGTGGTGTCGCGACAGGCGTGAATGGAGGGACGAATGGAGACGTGTCGTCTTCAGCGATGAGAGTCGCTTCTGCCTTGGTGCCAATGATGGTCGTATGCGTGTTTGGCGCCGTGCAGGTGAGCGCCACAATCAGGACTGCATACGACCGAGGCACACAGGGCCAACACCCGGCATCATGGCGTGGGGAGCGATCTCCTACACTGGCCGTACACCACTGGTGATCGTCGAGGGGACACTGAATAGTGCACGGTACATCCAAACCGTCATCGAACCCATCGTTCTACCGTTCCTAGACCGGCAAGGGAACTTGCTGTTCCAACAGGACAATGCACGTCCGCATGTATCCCGTGCCACCCAACGTGCTCTAGAAGGTGTAAGTCAACTACCCTGGCCAGCAAGATCTCCGGATCTGTCCCCCATTGAGCATGTTTGGGACTGGATGAAGCGTCGTCTCACGCGGTCTGCACGTCCAGCACGAACGCTGGTCCAACTGAGGCGCCAGGTGGAAATGGCATGGCAAGCCGTTCCACAGGACTACATCCAGCATCTCTACGATCGTCTCCATGGGAGAATAGCAGCCTGCATTGCTGCGAAAGGTGGATATACACTGTACTAGTGCCAACATTGTGCATGCTCTGTTGCCTGTGTCTATGTGCCTGTGGTTCTGTCAGTGTGATCATGTGATGTATCTGACCACAGGAATGTGTCAATAAAGTTTCCCCTTCCTGGGACAATGAATTCACGGTGTTCTTATTTCAATTTCCAGGAGTGTATAATAAACACCTCACACGCAATAAGACTTGCATCTGAATAGGAAGACTTTTGATGGTTCAAATGGTTCAAATGGCTCTGAGCACTATGGGACTTAACATCTTAGGCGTCAGTCCCCTAGAACTTAGAACTACTTAAACCTAACTAACCTGAGGACACCACAGACATCCATGCCCGAGGCAGGATTCGAACCTGCGACCGTAGCAGTCCCGCGGTTCCGGACTGCAGCGCCTAGAACCGCACGGCCACCGCGGCCGGCTGAAGACTTATGAAATAAGTTCAGCTTCACATAGTTTTTGCGTAGCCCTAACCCCTTTTCATAGGTGATACTTTGCAGAACCCCTCGAGATCTGGCCACTTTAGCATTCGCGCTCGCGCCAGAGAGGTTTTCATTGATTATTACTGTTCTTTTCCACTATCAATAAGTACATATTATGTAATTACTATAGATTTTATACTGAAAATAAACCCATGGTAATTTTATATGTTTGGTGAGGTTGCACTGCTAATTGTTACATCGGGCACATTGAAAAAATCCAGCTTTATCTCTGGTGCACCACTATTCATTGCTTGTAACCACAGCATGTGATTATTTAGCTTGTGCTGTATACGCCCTCCAGCGGTGACATAGGTAACTTTGTAGCGGATCTGCTGCCTCTATACTAACACTCCGCCGGCAGCGTAGCACTGTGCGACAAACTTGGGAGAGTCATGTACGCCGCAGAGAGGCATTGATGGTACTAGAATTTTATCAACTGGGTTTTTATCAAGACATGTAGACGTGTGGATTGCCTTACGTGCTTTGTTTTCGTGTAATATATCATGGTAATTTTATAACAAGTTTCGTCAGGTACGTGGAATTGTGTATTTTATATAATCCGTAAAATTAATTGTAGTCTTCCCCTCTCATTATCTTCACGTTTTCCCCTTTGGTCGGATAACAGCAATCCAAGACTATCGAAACTGGCCATCTTGCAACAATGACAGGGTCTACAATGCAATCGCAGCGTACGAAGTGTGTTTATTTCCAACCACACAGATCGCCCCACAGCACAGCATGTGTACCTTACAAAATTTACAAGGACATTTATACCAACAGTGTATTATCCGTTTGTCATTTCCGCCTAGTCCCTGCGTGTACTCGTTTGTTACACACACGATATGAAGGAGAGAGGAGGTGAGAAACACATACAGGATTTATGGGGGTGGGGGGAAACAGTGAGAGGGAGGAAAAGGTGTAGTAATAGAAATAGACAGACAGATGGAACGATTGGAGATACGTGCTAAAGCACATTTAACTAACGCTAAAGACCGAAGTAGCTTAATAAATTCAAGATTACTGCCAGACACACCACGTTAAGTTAATGCACATTTACGGTTAAAACACTAACATGATGTGGATATGTTTTGAAAAGAAATAGCAAAACCCCCACCCTCCATCCCGCCCGCCACCCCAACCCCCTCCCCATGAACTCGGGGATCATGCAAAGCCAGCAGACTGTTCTTTGGAAGCACTCGTTTGCTAGCATTGCCCACGAGACAATAAATAAGGTCCGACAATGGAAGCTTCGGTGACCCGTCGACATTATTGTATGTCCATCCGCCGCAACGATTCGGACTGTCAGATATTTTCGCAGGCAATCTGCGCCTGGCGCTTATTGTTTTCTCGTCAGGGCTGAACATTAAATGTCACGCCGCAGAACCGGCGTCAAGAAAAATTGTTCTCGTTACGGCCCGCAGAAATCGCTGTGCTCAGTTTCCTCCGGAATAGGAAGACGTAGTATCGCGTGTCAGCGCTGATTGATGAGCGCGCGCGCCGTAATACTTCCATCTTACGTGGAAATTCGCAACTGCCTACCCGGCTCTGATTCATTCCAACGTCGAGCACGCCACACCAGGCGCTACCGAATCGATTCAATAAATTTCTGCATTCACAGTACAACGAGCGCTCTAAAATTGTTGGAAAAAGGCAATTGCGATGGAAGGTAGGAAGAGCTACATATGTGATAGAAAGATATAATATAAACTGGCGTTTGTTATTGGCCTAATCCTGAAAACCGTAAGCTCAATAAATTACTTTGCCACATTCATGCATATTAAGTTACCAAAAGTCACAAAATCGACAGTTATCTCTTCCCCTCGCGCGCTCGCATAAAAAAAAGGAAAAGGTCGAGCGACTTTGTGCTGACCGCACTGAAAGATATGAATATTGATACAGAGCAACAGAAAACAATTGAAATGCTATGAACACAGATGAAGACTAACAGAGACAGACACATAAAGCTCTAAAACCCATTTTATTTACACTTGAGGGAAAACATCGCGGGGTTTATATACTATAAAATCGGAAGAATACGATAGATGAATGAACCAACTGATAGCAGCTGGCTTTCTGTCAAAAATGGAAACTCTGAGGGAACGCAGTAACTAACACTTGTATAAATACTATAAATGAATATTGTGCTAGGCAACGAGAGCTACTAACTTTTTCCACACAAGATAGCCTGACGTTCATCAAATATCGTACAGCTGCTGTTCAGTGAACACTGTAACTTGGAAGGGAAGTCTCAGTAGCTAGTCAAAAGAAAATAATACGCACTGTAAGTTGACGTATAATAACGGAAACTCTATCCAACCACCTTGCCAGCATTCTTTATGATATGTCTGAGCTTCGTAGATATGTGTGTATCGCAAAACCATAGAAATTCACAAGCACGGCACTAATTTTAACAAAAAGAGAAAGTTGCCAATAATGAATAACACCCAGTTACAGCTTTTCATATTTAAAAAGGAAAATAAAAGTGTACGCACAAAATGGTAAGCCTAGAGAGAATTCATTCGAAAAGTAAAGTTTTTGAATATAGCCGTCCTAATGATGCTGTTGTCGTAGAACAACATCCCACTTAAGATGAGGGACGCAGCGCCAGTTGAAACTTGTGGAAAATTCTAGCATTTTACGTCACTGCCTATTGTCACAGAATGCTCTCCATTAATCAGTTACTTTAATGTTCGATACTATTTATTCCCCGAGACATATCCCGTACAAGTGAGAACTTACTAAATGACTAGTGGCTCTTCAGTCTGGAACCGAACGACCGCTACGGTCACAGGTTCGAATCCCGCCTCGTGCATGGATGGTTAGTTAGGTTTAAGTAGTTCTAACTTGTAGGGGACTGATGACCTCAGATGTTAAGTCCCATAGTGCTCAGAGCCATTTGAACCATTTTTCTTGTCTTAAGTCAGTATAGTAATATACTAACATCGAGAAAATTTTAACGATGGGAAATAATGTACTGAGTGAATTGGAAAGCTGAGGCTGAACGGAAGAAGAATGTATCAGTGATCAGTTTTTCTCGTTACAGTTGTGGGTTTAACAGTGGTCTCGTTTGCGGCTGTGAAGAATAGTGAATGTGGTACATCAGTCCCGGTCTGTGAAGAGCCTTCTGACGAAGCAACACTCCGTGCTCTGACCCTGACGGGCATTCGGGAGTGACCCCCGAATCATCCTCTGCCAATGGCGTCATTGGATGCGGTAAGGAGGGGCGTGCGTTCGGCACACCCATCTCGCGAGCGTTATCGGCTTTCTTGGTCTTAGAACCGCTATTTTTCACTCAAGTAGCTCCTCAACTGCCATCACCAGGCCGAATGCATCCCTTTCCAGTCCTTCCACGAAGGAAACGTTTCTGGCAGTAACGGGAATCGAACCTGCGTCCTCCTCCCAGCTACCAGACGCGGTATCTACTTAGCGACGGAGGAGAGCCTCCAAACGAAGCGGAGGCTCAGAAATCTAGTACCAGTACATCTTTCTGTCTTCGAACTGTCCGCATGCAAGTTTTACGGGCACTGAACAAATAGCTAACCTCGATTTTTTCCTGTCACCCAGTTTTAATAATGTGACTTCGTTATGAATCAGAATATTATCAGAACACATGTCATTGCTATGAAAAGTAATTTATTTTTTCTTTAAGAACAAACGTTTTATGAAAGTATAAACGTGGAAGCATCTCTTTGTTATACAGGATGTCCCATTTATCTTGAACATCCGAAATAAATTTTTGTCCAGAAGGGCAATAAATGTGTCGAGCAAATGTTATGTAGCTACAAACGGGCCATTCATAGCATCATTGCTGTTCTTGAAACTTTATTCGTTACGAAGATATCAGTGGCAGTAAGTTTTGTTTAAATAGTGCCTTGTATTTAATGTTCGATGAACTGTTCACTTCTCGAGACCTGTTCAAAATCGTATCACGGTGTACCATTCATGTAAACATGACGTTATTAAAAAGTAACACAATATTGACTTCAGCTCTCCTGTACTGGCATACAGTGCCGATACGCAGTGTAACGTAACTCTTCCATTAGCTGTAGCTGACAGTAAACAAACGGAACTCTGCAAAATACACACCAGTCATTCAGTGAACAGTCTTAAGCTGGTCTGTGCGAATAAGGCGTACACTGACGAAGTGAATTTAAGTTAGTAGAACAGTAACCGGAATGCTGCTTTCTTATTTACAATACACTGAGGTGACAAAAAGTCATTCGTTAGTGATATGCACATATAAAGATGTCGGTAGTATCGCGCACACAAGGCATGAAAAGGTAGTGTATTGGCGTAACTGTCACTGGTACTCAGGTGATTCAAATGGTAAGGTTTTCGATGTGATTATGGTCGCACGACGGGAATTAACAGGCTTTGAATACGGAATGGTAGTTGGACTAGACGGATGGCACACATCATTTCGGAAATAGTTAGAAAATTCAATATTCAGCGATACACAGCGTCACGAGTGTGCCAACAATACCACATTTCGGTAATTACCTCTCACCACGGACAACGTATGACCGACGATCCTCCCCAAACGACGAGGTTAGCGAGGTTTGCGTGGAGCTGTCAGTGCTAACAGACAAGCAACACTGCGTGAATTAGCCGCAGAAATCAATGTGGGGCGCAAGACGAACGCATTTGTTAGGAAAGTGCAGCGAAATCTGGAGTCATTGAGGCATGACAGCAGAAGAGGCACACGAGTTCCTTTGCTAACAGCACGACATCGTCTTCAGTGCCCCACTTGGGCTCATGATCATATCGGTTGGATCCTAGACGACTAGAAAACCGTGGCCTGGTCGGATGAGTCCCGATTTCAGTTGATGGTATGGTTCGAGTGTGGGGTAGAAACTACGAAGGCATGGACACAAGTTATCAACAAGGCACTGTGCAAGCTGGTGGTGGCTCCACAATAATGTGGGCTATGTTTACATGCAATGGTCTGGATCTACTGCTCCAAGTGGTCCCGCATTTGACTGGAAATGATTATGTTCGAGTATTTAGAGACCATTTCCAACCATTCATGGACTACATGTTCGCAAATAACGCTAGACTTTTGTGGATGACGATGTGACATGTCACTGGGTCACAATTGCTTGCGATTAGTTCGAAGAACATTCTGGACAATTCGAGCACATTATTTGGTCACCCAGATCGTCCGACATGAATCCCATCGAACATCGAAGTTAATTTGATCAAATGTATTTCACCCGTTGCTGCAGGTTTTACAGATGACAAAGTAACTAACTTCGGCAACACAAAGGTAGACCAGTCCCTCTATCTTCCCCTGCATAACTCGTGATCAACTCCACTGAAGGAAGACATGTAGATTGACTCGAAGCTAGGTTAACATAACTTTAAACTGATCTATATTCTGGGTAAGGTTATTATAGCTTTATTAAATTTGTTGGCATCCGACATTGACTTACAAGTAGAAGGAACCATTTACTACTTCATCAGATGAGTTGCTGTGGTCCATCTCCCACCCAGCCGAAATTAAGAGGCATTATTTATTTCGAAATCAAAGATTTACTGTTATTTTGAAGATAAATTTTGTCTCTGTCATCACACAGACAAAGACTAACGACGTTTCACATTGTTGAACACAATGTCACACGCGGTTTACTGTACTAGTCTCACGGCATTCACAAGTCAAGGTTCATACGCAAAACGACAATACAGCAGAATTCACTTTATACTAAATACGTGTAATACGTAATTATCTCTGTTACAGACGAAAGGTTAGAAAGTCACATTGGTTGCGTGATATATCCTACACTATTCTACATCTACATCTACATTTATACTCCGCAAGCCACCCAACGGTGTGTGGCGGAGGGCACTTTACGTGCCACTGTCATTACCTCCCTTTCCTGTTCCAGTCGCGTATGGTTCGCGGGAAGAACGACTGTCTGAAAGCCTCCGTGCGCGCTCTAATCTCTCTAATTTTACATTCGTGATCTCCTCGGGAGGTATAAGTAGGGGGAAGCAATATATTCGATACCTCATCCAGAAACGCACCCTCTCGAAACCTGGCGAGCAATCTACACCGCGATGCAGAGCGCCTCTCTTGCAGAGTCTGCCACTTGAGTTTATTAAACATCTCCGTAACGCTATCACGGTTACCAAATAACCCTGTGACGAAACGCACCGCTCTTCTTTGGATCTTCTCTATCTCTTCCGTCAAACCGATCTGGTAGGGATCCCACACTGATGAGCAATACTCAAGTATAGGTCGAACGAGTGTTTTGTAAGCCACCTCCTTTGTTGATGGACTTCATTTTCTAAGCACTCTCCCAATGAATCTCAACCTGGTACCCGCCTTACCAACAATTAATTTTATATGGTCATTCCACTTCAAATCGTTCCGGACGCATACTCCCAGATATTTTACGGAAGTAACTGCTACCACTGTTTGTTCCGCTATCATATAATCATACAATAAAGGATCCTTCTTTCTATGTATTCGCAATACATTACATTTGTAATCTGTGTTCGATACAGGAACAGTAGATAAAGACTTTCACTATAGCGCACAGTGTACAATAGCATGATAGGGAATGTAGGTTCATTATGAATTAATGCTTGGCACTGTGCTGTCTAGATTGGAGTTGCAAGCGACCATCAGTGACACCCAGTTTAAATCTGTTCTTGCCACTAAACGTACATCTGTGCCAATCTACATTCCTATTTAGTCTGTCTCTACTACACCATCTGAGGCAGACAAGACAGTGATGAGGCGTGGGAGACAACAATGAAAGTTTGTCATTCTGTGGAGAATGTTATGAAAACGTGTACTACCATCTCCTCGCTACAAAAGAAACGCACGCAAATTGATATCAAAAATTTAACGGCAACATATGAGTCCGTAGTTTGGCGTATGAATAAATCCCACAGTAATTTCTGCAGTTACATTCTGGTGAAAGATCCGTCAGAAAATCCTGTGAACTTCTGATGCCACGTGCATCTTCCCGGTCTTGGAACTGAAGACAATAGTTCTGAGCAGTATAAGACTTGACACAGTATCGTAAATATGGACAGGGTAGAATCCAAAGCGTGTAAAAATCATCCACTGATTACTCTTCAAAATACGTACAACGTGATAGAAGCAACAGTCATCATCAAATACTTTTGATTTATAGGGATAAAGAAATTAGTCCTTCACTGGCACGTAGACGTATACGAATGTTCAGTTCAAGTCGATAAAATATTTACGATGTATAATGAAACGTTCTGTCACCACAAGTTACTGAAAAATAAGTGGAAAACGGTGTTGGGACGAATTACCACATGATAGATATTTCAAGATACTGCATTCGGTTTCCAGTTTCCAGGAAAATGGTTCAAATGGCTCTGAGCACTTTGGGACTTAACTGCTGAGGTCATCAGTCCCCTAAAACTTAGAACCACTTAAACCTAACGAACCTAAGGACATAACACACATCCATTCCCGAGGCAGGATTCGAACCTGCGACCGTAGCGGTCGCGCGGCTCCGGATTGTAGCGCCTAGAACCGCTCGGCCACTCCCGCCGGCCGTTTCCAGGAACTTCGCAAACAGTTCACCATGATTTCGTTATAACAGTGTCGTAATTTCTACAACAGCCATATAGAAAAAATTTTACCAAGCTACGAGTGCCGCTAAGTCAACAAGAGATGCAGCTAAGACGATGATGATTTCGGTTTGTGGGAGCTCAACAGCGTGGTTATCAGGGTCCATAAAAATTCCCAATCTTTCCACTGCCTAGTTTCGCCAATTCCTGAATGATGATAAAATGATGAGGACAACAAAAACACCCAGTCCCAAGTGGGACTAAAATCCCCGTGCCGCCCGGGAATCGAACCCGTAATCCCGGGACCTACAGGCAGCAGCGCTAACCACTAAACCACGAGCTGCGGACTGCAACTATGAAGAACTGTCTTCATGCTAAGAAACTCTGCTGTGAGTGTGTCCTTTTCCTTCATCAGGATCATACTTTTTTGACTCTAAAATAGTTTCTGCCCCTCCTCTCTTACACTTAAGGTACGGTTCGTCTCTGCTGATGGCAAGGTGATTGAACGCTACATTCAGTATTACTTCTTCGTCTTGCAAAAGAATCATCACCAACTTGACTGGCAATTTAAGGAGAGAAAATCACAATTGAAAGGTATCAGCCATAGAAACCGATTCTGTGCAAAAATATGGACCATAATTCTATTATTACACAGTTATTATCTTCTGAATGTACGATTTTTAAACTTCACGTGCATCGGTTGTTTGTTATTCGGACTGCCTCACTGTAGCCACCTAATGCTCGATTCCTTCTGTTCGCGGGACTCTCAACGCGAGGGAGGAGTATGGGGGAGGGGATTACGTCTGCCGCGTGTTTTGAAACGTTGTTCCAGGAGACACTGGTTCATTTTTTTCCTGTAATGTGTTCAGTTATTGTGATCGTTTCTCAGTTTTGGTTACTGATAACTTGATACCAGTGCCTATAAGTTTAATTTATACATCACAGCACTGAAGATGATCACTATGTGATTGAAAATCTATTTTGCTATGAATAAACCATCAATATTACGGCCAACGCTGGCCTTCCTTTTAATTTACCATATATGGTCGTTGTGCACACAGCACTCCATGGAGTCGCGAATCAATGAGTCCTTAGGTTAGTTAGGTTTAAGTAGTTATAAGTTATAGGGGACTGATGACCTCAGATGTTAAGTCCCATAGTGCTCAGAGCCATTTGAGTCAATTTGTCGCAAAGCCATTAACAATGCGATGTGGATTTTTTATTAAGATTACAAGCAACGGACGACTTGCATTTTAAAGGATTTAATCACTGCCTTGCAGTACTCCGCACATAAAAGAACGTTTTCCATTTAACGTCTCAGTCCAATCTCAAAGGACACATTCTTCACAGATAACAAGCATGAAGCTAAGAAGCCGAGAGGTGGCTTTTATTTCACGTGAACTGTAGGTCCACGTATAGCGCCTGGGAAGCTGGTTATTAGAGTGGCGGTTGGCAAGGACAAACCACCTCCATTACAGCTTCGCCTGGGAAGGTAATGCGGTGCCTCTCTGCGCTCGTAACCGAGTGTAGGATTCTACACGTTTCCAACAATATTCCTCAATCTCTTTCCACACAGATTTCCTACTTAAAACTGACGTCTCTTATTTCGACGATGTACGAGTAGGTTCTAAGACAGTGAAGAATCTCTGACAGCATAAATGAAACTGCGTCTAAGGCCGGCCTCTGTGACCGAGCGGATCTAGGTGCTTCAGTCTGGAACCACGCTGCTGCTACGGTCGCAGGTTCGAATCCTGCCTCGGGCATGAATGTGTGTGATGTTCTTAGGTTAGTTAGGTTTAAGTAGTTCTAAGTCTAGGGGACTGATGACCTCAGGAGTTAAGTCCCATAGTGCTTAGAGCCATTTGAACTGCGTCTAAAAATCAATATTCGGATTTGCTTGAGGATGACAAATTTGTTTACCTGTAAATTAAATACGTTGTTGATTTCCTACGTGTAATGAAGTGAATTCCCGGAATCCAAGGTTATGGAATTTCTTTTGTAATGCGACAGATTCAGTGGCTGATTCATTGAAGTAAGTGCTGTCTAGAAAAATACTGATGAGACAGCGCTTTTAACCGAGACATGCGATAAACATTTGATACGTGTGATGTGTATTTTAGAGCTGCGCAATTAAAGCATACATCACTCAGCTAAGCTATCAGAAAGCAAGTGAGGTGTTGCAGTGGTTTATGCATTTGTGAAAACAGGTTTCATATTCACGTCCTGTCATTTAAATTTAGATTTTCAGTGATATCCCTAAAGCGATTTCGGCAAATGAAGGGACAATTATTTCAAAAGCACACTACTGATTTCCTTCGCCGTCCTGCCCCTAACTCATGATGTCCTTCGAAGATCAAGGTTTAGTGAAGTTTCCTTGTCCCTCTTGTCTTGCCAGTTTCATGCATGACTGTTACTCAGGGAGCCAATACATCTGAAGGTATCACGGTCACGGGGCATGAGAATCTATCCGTTTGGTTTAGGCGATAGGACCAGTATCTCACCAACTTAACACTTATCTTTGTCTTTTGAATGAAGATTTGATAAACCTCTATTCCACAAACTGATGCACTCGTAATACGTATGTGGGCTTATATGGTAGTTAGAGAATAGAAATGAAGATTAAAGTTTAACACCCTGCTACGGCCACGTCATGAACAAATGGAGCGTCTGAAGAAAGAAGACGGGAAATCAGAAGCTGCTGTTTAATGGGACTAGTTCACTATTTACCTTATCTGATTCCGAAAAACCACGGCTAACTAAAACTTTATATCCAGACAGGATTGGAATCCAGCTCGCCAATGTCGTAATCGCTGCATTATTCCCGTCGGTGACGATCTGAAACATATTTCATTACCGAGAGCTGATTATCTGGAGTTGCAGTCTATGAACGAAATTACGTTCGTAAGATGCTTGGAGTGTCGCTTGTCTTTACAACGGTTACCGTATTTCACATACGAAACATTTTACTTTTGCGCCTTCTAACGAAAACACGTTCCTATGGGATGTTTAAGTAGTTTGGCGACTGATACAGAACTTTCCTGAAGGGTTGGACGAGGACGTATCTGGGATGGCGAGTGAACTAAATGGCTCTGAGCACTATGGGACTTAACATCTATGGTCATCAGTCCCCTAGAACTTAGAACTACTTAAACCTAACTAACCTAAGGACATCACACAACACCCAGTCATCACGAGGCAGAGAAAATCCCTGACCCCGCCGGGAATCGAACCCGTGAACCGGGCGCGGGAAGCGAGATCGCTACCGCACGACCACGATCTGCGGACGGCGTTTCGCAGATGATGTAGTTATCTATGAGGAGACTATATCCGATACTAGTAACAATAACGCACCGAAGATTTTGACAAAATACCAGCCTCATAAGAAGATTGGCGACTAGCTCTTAATGTACAGGTTGCTCCAGAAGTTCGCTAACATTTGAAAATTCTATACTCCACGGAATAACGTATGTAGAGAGGTAAAAATTTACAAATATGCTTGAAGTAACATGGGGTTTTATTGAACCGAAAAGTGCACAAGATGACCAACAGATAGCGCTTCGTATGATACAAAAGCAATAATTAGCATAACAATGGATATTTAGCAAAGACGTTGTTTTTCATAACAAATGCTCAATATCATTCATCAACAATACCTATTGCCGAGGGAGAATGCTGTGAACATGACTGTAAAGCGTATCAGTAGATACGATGAGAAAATGCCGTTGGATGTTGTCTGTTAGCAATCCCTTAAGGGGGGTGCACGGGTAGACATACATCAGGCAACGTCACAACCTATGATGACACGGATTGAGGTCTCAGGCCTGAGAGGCCAAGCATGACGGATGTGGCGCACGCGATCCACACCAACTATGTGCATAAGAGAACTTCCACACGTGTAGCAATAGCGGTGGAGCACCAGTCTGCGTAAAAGTCGTACCTTCCAGCACGTGCTTATCAGTCAGGCTAGCGATGATCTGACTCCCTACCTCACTACTGCTCATTTTATACACGGCTCTCAAGCGCGTTGCTGTCCAGCGCCTTCTGTTGGCCAGTTTTTGCACTCGTTTTCGGTTCCAATATAATCCCATGCTACTTCAGGCATGTGTGTCAGTTTTTACCTTCCTACATTACTCCGTGAATTAGTGCATTTGCAAATGTTAACGGACTTTTAGGTAACCCTGTACATAAATACAAAGCTGTACACTTCACGTAAAAAAGTAGTAACAGTTCAACTTTTTTTCTGTCTTAATCGTGCTGCTTTTTAAGACAGTGTTACACCAGACGCGCCTCTCCTTTATTCGGAAGGAATTATCAGTGATGGGTCTGTAAATATAGCACTCACAGTATCTTTCTACATTTTGATTCTTATAGGTGCCCGCATCTCGTGGTCGTGCGGTAGCGTTCTCGCTTCCCACGCCCGGGTTCCCGGGTTCGATTCCCGGCGGGGTCAGGGATTTTCTCTGCCTCGTGATGGCTGGGTGTTGTGTGCTGTCCTTAGGTTAGTTAGGTTTAAGTAGTTCTAAGTTCTAGGGGACTGATGACCATAGATGTTAAGTCCCGTAGTGCTCAGAGCCATTCTTATAGGTTAAAAACAATTTTTGTTTACGAATGTGGTGTATAATTTAGATGCCACGTTTATTAATCCTTTTTACTTGTTATGAAGTCCCAGGATTTTCCCTCGATGTATCAACAGAGGTTGTAACAGCAATAGCCTTAAATGGGTTTTCATCTTTCATGATTTTTTGACTACTTATTACGCTGCGTTTGTGTTTTGTGGAGATCACTACACTTGTCCAAAACTTCATGCAGTTCTCCTCACAGAAACTTTATTGTGGTACCGCCCGTTCTACATTCAACACTGTTTTTTTTTCTTTATATTTATTTGTTTTCTTGCGTGTTGTGAGTTATGCTGTACTAGCACCCCATTTAGAATATCTTTAAGTACATTTTAGAATTAAAATTTTACATAATAACTACTGTGAAAGATGGCCGTCCAAGCAAACTTAGTATTCTTTATGTACAGGATTAATAAACAACGCACAGTTACAGTCAGTTATATCATGCGAATATTTGAGAATAATAACGTGCGAAAATGTGAAGTTTTCCGTGCTTGTTGTGAGTTCCGCAACCATTGCATTTGCAGTGTCTATAAGAATATTTCCGAAAAAAAATAAAATCAGTCGGACTTGAGGAGACATCGAGTGTGTACAACGAAGAGATGAGTGAAATTTTACAGGCTTGTTTGAATGGCGAGTGAGTGTAATCAAAACTGCATTGACTGACTATTCCGTACATTCTTGGTAGAATATTTTATACATTATGAGTGGAAACACATAGACACTGATGTGTTATTATGCGATATTTATTATTTATTTCCCAAACCTAATTTCCTCGCTCCAACACTTCCAGACTCTGTACGCAATTGAAATATGTGGGACATCGACAATACCTGAAACGCACGCTCAATTATTCACTTACTCTGGTGGGTCATCGGCGCCCCCACGTGGCCACTCCGGAGGCTTCAGACGCGCGGGCACCACTGGCGGCTGCAAACAGCACAGGCGGCGGAATGCGCCAAGATGCGTGCGAGGAAGCCAGCCGCAGCGTATCGACCAGGCGGCGAATGGCGAGCTGTGTCATTTGGTCGCACTTGCAAGCGCATCTGCGCGCCAACTGCCTACAAATTCCGCCGTTTGAGCCGTCCCTGCTGAATTCCATCTTCGGCTTTTTGGGCGCGGACTCCTTGTAAGCCACGGTTACGGCCCCCCAAAAGCCTCAGATATCATGTCATTGCCGCTGCAGACGGAATCTGCAGTCCCTTGAACCACCAGATCCGCTTGCACAGCACTTCTTCGTGAAAACAGTCACACACCATTTCACTACCACGTAAAATTCTGGTAATTTTTGCAAAATGCATCACACAAAGAGATAGCCACGACCGACGACGTTATAAATGCAGCGCTGCATTGATACTAACTGCTTTCTCCTTTAACTTCACACATTTACAAATGTAAGTAGTCAAGCCTTAGACAATCATTTGTTCATAGTATTTAGTCATCATTAATGGTAGGGAAAAGTGGGGTAAAGTGGTCACTCCAAGGAAAAATTAATTTTCACTAAACTATGGTTACCGATACAATATATTATGTTACAAGGCATCGCACCAAATATTCGTAAGTGAAAACGAAAATAATATTTTGTGGCTATATTTATTTTTCGGAAGTCGTACTAAGTGGCCACTTTTCCCTACTTAGGGGGTAATGTAGTCAGTTCCATCGCAATAGGATCCCATGTTTTTCGGACATACTTTCCATGCATCCTGATATCTTGGCGTCTGAAACAATTTCAAGCAGTTTGGCCAGATCGTTTTCAGCCCTTTTTTTTTTTTTTTTACTAAGCCACATATAATAGAACGCAGACGGTTTAAAACAATATAAATTAATTCATGCGACAGCTTTTTATACAAAAAGGACTTGAAGCAAATCTGACCTAAAGTACTATGCATGATCCATGGAAGCAACGTGGCAACTTTTCCCGTTGGGACACCATGCCGATATTAGTGGCTCGTAATAGACAGAAAAGAACAACAAGGAACAACATTTGTGATCAAAAAGACTTTGTTGAAACACTGATATGGTAAAAACTATTACTCGTATAAGTGACATAACAATTCTAGTATAACTTACTTACATTACATCAGACGACTGAAAATCAGAAAACTTGTAACTAAATCAAACGGAACAAACCTCCTGTGTCAAACTCACTAACAACTGAGATGGTGCGTATTAGAACTAGTCGAGCCACTTCTCGGTAGGCAGCAGCACTGCTCAGGGCAAAAAGTACACAATGGCCACTTCACCCTACCTTCTGCATTACGAAAATAGCTACATAAAACGTTACTATCACTGTGCGCAAATTGCTAACAATCTTCACTTCTGTAAACGAGTCAGAAGTGCATTATAAGTGTACAAGGACATTGGTTTCTACAAAGTCAAATGACGCACATTACTGCCAGTCACATTTAATGACTATCGAAAGATATATCATTCTTTAACATCTGACTGATTGAATTTCACCTTGCTGATCTCTGACAAATATTCCAAACGTACACTTTTTTACATGCCAAACACTCCGTTAATGTACCCTACATTTATCTTAATATTGGAATACTAGTGATAGAAATTACAAATTTCACTATGACACTGTTAAGACAGCTTTATTCACACAAAAATTTCCGCCCAGAAGCAAGTGAATCTCTTTGTCCGTCACTGAAAAAGAAATGAGCTATAAATGTAGAATATATGGAAGGCATCTTCAGTAGCCGACATTGTGCCCGTAGCAATAGAAAGGCGAGAATATTTCTAACCTAGCTGCGAACAAGAATTGCTATACTATGAACTACCTGTTTAAGGTCATGCACGATCATCTGAAGAGAGTCCAGATTTTCTCCCTAACACCTAAAGTTGACCTCGGTGTACGCTTTATACTCCACTTTTTCGATAACATGTGGTACAGTTTACGAATTGTCGGTATTACATTTTCTTTCCTATCGTTATATTCTTCCCTACCACCAGAAGAGAAGCACACTTATTCAACATAGTGTATTTTAAGTCTGCTTCACCTTGTACACCGTCTACATTTATATTAATTAGCACCCTACTACGACATAAAAGTTCAGATATTTTTAACATAAGCTTTTCTCGCTGTAGCGCTGCGGACAGTCGCTTCAGAAGGAATATGGAACGCTAGAGGAGATGGAATACGAATATTTGAAATTCAGATGTAATACTTATGCATTCAGTCCTGTATCTATGTTGACACAATTGTATGAAATGGTACGTGATGAACGTGATACGAGCTAAAGAGTGCGATACACGAACGCAGCTGAGGCACGATTTACCGCCTCGTTTTTTAGTTGTGACATTTGCGTGTGTGTTCTCATAGCGAGAGTTTCTTTGATTACGCAGAGTAGCGCTACGAGTTGATCCACGTTCTAAGGAGCCCCTTACTTAATTTTTACTGTGATTCATTTGTTAGTGGCTGCAACCTAAATCCTTGTAACGGAGTGTTCCTTTTTTCTGACGAGTGGCTTGTGATATTCCTGGCCGTGGCCGCCAGTATTTTATCTCGCTAGAAGCTCGCCTTGATGCAGCTTGATACACGTGAAGTAGCATATGATACAAAAGTGGAGTCAGGTACAAGTGACACATGGTACAGTATGTACCAGTCCCGTGGTAGAGTCCGCCAGTTGAACTGAACTTGCTTCTGATTGGTCGGCACGTTCGGGTTCTAAACGCCAAAACGCCTAACTTCTCTTATTAATTATTCATATAATTTTCATTATATTTAACGCAGTTGTTAGTATGACAATCCCTCATGGTTACCCTAGGATTCTATCGTTTTTGTTTATTAAATTTCACTAGTTTTGAGAATCATAAGAGTAACGACATTGCAACCGGAGTGCTTCGGACACTTTGGGGTCGCTTCGCCGCGCCTAGGAGACGAAGGACTTCGGCTGCGCTACTCAGTCTGTTTCGGGCGTTCTAAATGTTCAAATGTGCGTGAATTCCTAAAGAACCAAATTGCTGAGGTCATCAGTCCCTAGACTTACACACTACTTAAACTAACTTAAACTAATTTATGCTAAGAACAACACACACACCCATGCCCGTGGGAGGGCTCGAACCTCCGGCTGGAAGGCGCGCGCAATCCGTGACATGGCGCCTCAAACCGTGCGGCTACTTCACGCGGCTCGGCCGTTCTGGAGGGCCGGACACGTATCTCAGTATCGTACGTTACTTAGATGAGAGTATGTAAGTGTCACTCTGTTTCGGATTTTCTTCAGAGCCGGACATGATGTACTCTATATCGGGCGTAACTTAGTTGTGAATATATAATACTCACTCTGTCCAGTGCGTACCGGAGAGCCGGACTTGTATATCATATTTCGGAAGTTGGATGGAATCGTTACCATACAATTAAGAAAGCTATGTCGAGTGGTCTAAAAGACAGTGTAAATGTGTGAAGACTTGAATAATTACCAAACAGGATACATTAATGAGAAGTGCTGCCTACCAACATTGTCAGTACTACAGATCTTGCCCTCTGTAGATACGGAGACTAACCTGGACAAGTGGCATCCTGCAAAAAGCACAATCACATATTCGAACTGAAAGCGTGGCAGCCTCCGCCGAAGAAGATACCACGACCGACGAGCTGTCTTCTGCGCTGGGGGGACAACTTCAGAAGATAAAAGGTTGGTTGAAAGAACGGTCAGAGTCTCTTATTCAATCTGTCCAGATCTCTCCAGCTTCCAGATCTGACTTCCAAAGGAACACATAATTTATAAGCTGTTACATGTGCGACGATGTACGGAGTCAACGACGGCGATGGCTGAGGCCTTACCACAATAACGCTGGCCAAAGTGATGCCGAAAACAGAGTGTGGCAGTTTTAGCATCGATCAACGTCGCTATTAAATCTTTATATTGCCAGAAGTAGACGGATATGGTCGCAATGAATCTAAAGAATTATAGATAACTTCCATTGACTACAAGAGCAGACACTGACTGATAGGAAATTGGCGTGAATAACGTTGAAAGTTTCATGAGGTAGTTCGTGGATGATTCTGTTGCATACAGATAAGTCGCAAAGCTATAAAATTTAGCGAAATGCAGGAGGAACGTCGATGCAGGGTTTGGCATTTGACCCCTAACATAAAAAAATTTAACGGTCTGGCGCAAAGTCACATTATTGTCTGATTAAGTGAATGGGGAACAGTCAATGCCAGCAGTAAAATCCGTTAAATATTTGGAATATGCGTACGAAGCTATTTAAAGTGGAACGACCACATAAAATTAATCGGACTGAGATTCATTGAAATAATCCTCAGCAAGTGGTAGTTGACGTACGAAGGAGGTAGCTTACAAAACCCTCGTATGACCGATACTTAAATTCTACTCGTGAGTCTGGAACCCACACCAGATAGGATTTATAGAGGATACACAGAAGGTCAGAAGATGAGCAGCTTATTTCATGGTAGGTTCAATTAGTAGGCGTTAAAGCGTCACGAAGATGATCATCCAACTCTAGTGGCCGACGCTGCAAAAGAGGCATTGTACATCATGGTGTGGTTTATTGTTGAAGTCCTGAGAGCGTACGTTTTGTATCCCGCCTGGGAGGCGGCGCGTAGGTAAGAACGGGAAAAGGTACGACAAGTCGGTACTGCGAGAAAATGGTTTACTGGTGCAAAAACAAGGTGATAATCTATTACATAACTTTGTACGTAGGTGCGATGCTGAAGCGAAGTGTCCTGGCTGGCTGCACCTGATGAAATGGGCGGAATCTGTAGCGATGCTCGTAGAGCTCTCCAGTGCCGGATAGAGGGTGCTGTTGTCGGTGTCTGTCGTAGTGCCAATCTAAGCAGTGGCATCGTAGCTATCGATACCACAATACGTTCCTAGACAGTTGAGACGATACATTTCTTCCTTTTACGTGTATAACGTCAAAAGACGTGTAAGGTAAAATAAGAAAGATTCGACGTCACACGGATGACTACCAACAATCGCACTTCCCGCGCATCATTCGCGACTGGAACAGAAAAGGGTGGGGCGGGGGGAGTGACAATAGTACAACACGTACCTCCGTCATGCACCATAGGATTGCTTAGGGATTATAGATTTAGATAGTTAATAACCCTAGCGTGATTTCGGAGACAGCATCTAGCTCTGTGAGTAATACCGTAGGAATAATCGGTTTCCCAACTATGAAGAATATAAATGTCGATCAGGAGAAGATGCAACGTATTAATGGTGTCTGAGGTTTACAGATATATTACAGAAGAACAGACGTTAAAATGTGCGGAGCGTCCAAAATATTTATGTTCAGAATTGTAAAAAGAGAAAGATCACTAAACTGACTAATTTAGTATGCGGAATCAATGTTCGGAAACGAATACTTTAGGCGGTACAAGGTCTGGAATGGCAAGTATTTACTAGCTGTTTATCTTTGTATTTCGATAGCAAACTGGAATCACATTCCGGAGGCCGACGCTTCGAACCCGCGTCCGGCCATCCAGATTTAGGTTTTCAGTGATTTCCCTAAATCGTTCCAGGGAAATGCCGAGACGGTTCATTTAAAATTTAAAAGGGCCCCCTCCTTGACACAATCAGAGACGGGACGTTAAACCCAATCTTCCTTCCTTCCTTCTTTGTATTTCAACGCTGGTGTCTCTATCACGCGGCCTCTACTGGTGACATTGTGCTCGTGCAAAACAGGTAGGTGTAGCCTGAAAGCGTCAGGACACCCCGTTAAACGATGTATTTGCCCTACCGTCGTAAACCATTCCCGTCAGCTTTAAAGGCTTAGCTCATCCGGTAGCTGGGAGAAGAAAAGCAAGCGATAAACAGTAGACACGATATGTTTGGACATATTCGTCAGCCGCTGAAGCTCATATCAAGAAAGGGCTTTTTATAATTGTCAAAAGCAACCACATTATCCCCTAATAAACACAGTCACAACAGTGCCGGAACTCGTCTCCAAAAGATCCATGGAGAAACCTGAAGGAGGAATTTTCTGATGGTTTCGAACTCTTTCTTACGACTTGGTATGCCCTGAATCACATAAAGACAGGCGTATCCCGGTGTAAAAAAAATTGAGAAAATGGGGCTGTATTCCTACTGATGAACGCTGTGGATCTGGCGATGTGCAATATCCACCCCACTTAATAATCAAAAGAAAGCTGGATGAACGTAGACATGGTTACAGTAAATAATAAGAATTTTCAGACTGCTATTTTCTGGACTAATTTTGGAATCTGAATACCTGAAAACCTTAGTGGATACCATTTCCCTTATCACCCGATGTATTATAGTACTATTTAATATGTTTTAATGTGTTGATTTGGTTGTATAAACTAAATTATAATTTTATTTAACAACTTTGTTGTTCCTATTTTATGGTTTCTTGGACAAAAATAAATAAATGATCATGAAGATCAATAGGCATTTGTCTGATGTGTCCAAGGCGGATTTCTTTCCTAGGCGGTTTCCTGAAATCGTTGGCGTGAGAAACCACAGTAGACTCTGAAGGTGATATAGTTTGTCGGTTACTAGCTGTCTCTCTCGGTATGTTTCACACAGGCATATTTGAGAGGACGTGGCAAAATTTAAGGCTCGTTTGTGAGGCATATATTAAAAGTTTTGGAACGAGGGAAACTCACCGCCCCCGCCCAGGTCAGAAGGCATGACCTCCATGGCCATTATAGAACGTTCTACCCACTAAAGCACCACGGCCCCCTAAAAACCTGACACTGATCCTGAATTTAAAATTAAAATACAGGGAGTTTCACAATGTCCTGACGAGTTCAAAATTGAATATCACAGAAGCTAATTGTGAAACAAAGTGGAAAATTTTACACAAGCTACAACATTTATACAAGTTTACTTATGAGGTACTACAACCGGCAAATGACGACCATTCGTGGCTAGACAATACTCGAGGCGTATCGACCAGTTTTTGAACACATATTTCGTAATTGATTGAGGATATTTGGAAATTTCATCGTGAATTCGATCTTTTAGCTGTTGCAAGCTTCTCGGCCGGTCTTAGTACACTCTCACCTTCAGATAACGCCAAAGGTAAAAGTCTGGCACGATTAAATCAGTCAGGCGAGAAGGCTATTCGACACAAGTGCGTTCGGATGATAACGCATATCACACCGTATTGTGCAACGAGTGGACACCTGCAAAATGTGCAGCTTCGGGACCGGTTTTCATAAAGAACTACCGGGACTTGCCTGTAAACCGATACGTATGCGTTCGATCTTCTCGGGAGTTTGGACTGTTTTCTGAGGGCCGGTTGACTTTCGATTCGATGCACCGGCAATTGCACGGAAGTTTCTTACCATTTCAGTATAGTTCCACGAGCAGGAATTGGATATCGCGGCTGAATCTTGAAATGCTTACGAGAGGCACGTTGCACGCGAACGACAGATTCGCCGTAGAGAAAAGAGCACTCCATGTTGCTTGGACCAGTAGGACACGATTACTGAAATATTTAAGTGACGAAACTCGACATTCCGCACTACGACTACACGGGGATCACCGACGTTGTATCTTCTTATTAGCGCGCTTTCTTCAAATCTGAAATCGTCAAAACATTGTGAAAATCTGTGTACCAGGCATTCCCCATTCCGGTAGAAGCAGGTTAACACACAGGTAAGCAACATAGATAACGTCAATTAAATTTCATGGTTTCAATACTGTTACTTAAGATTTAAGCAAAGGATCATAAGAGATGTTCACAAGAACACAATTAAAATCACAGTGGTCTACTGAAGTCATAAATGTTAACAGAATGAGCAAAACAAAGGTTCATTGTAAATAAAGAGTTATTGTTCACCTTGAATATTGTGAAGCGATATTCAACAGCCGGCCGCGGTGGCCGAGCGGTTCTAGGCGCTTCAGTCCGGAACCGCGCGACTGCTACGGTCGCAGGTTCGAATCCTGCCTCGGGCATGGACGTGTGATGTCCTTAGGTTAGTTAGGTTTACGTAGTTCTAAGTTCTAGGGGACTGATGACCTCAGACCTTAAGTACCATAGTGCTCAGAGCCATTTGAAGCATTTTTATATTCAACAGTCAACTAGTCAAAACGATAATCTCAGTCGTAGAATTAACTCCTGTTAACCATTCCTTGGAATGCACTGCATTCTGATCTGGCTACAAAAGCGAAAGTTGTTGCACACAGCAACGCTTCAGCAGTTAAGACGAAGACGTTTCGCCAGACCAGGAGGAAGCAGTCTCTGTATAAAACAGGCCACTTATGTTCAGAAAATATTCGACAGAGGGAAGTACAGGCACTTAGTATAATCTACTATCACATTTTCAGCTCACAGTTCCAGATGAAACTATAATATTAAATATTGCGAAGTATATAAAGCAGATCCTACGTCACAGTTCTAATATATAAATATTAGGATGGTTTAGAGGCAATCAACAAAGTTTTAACAGAAGCCGAGACTGATGTCACTCGAGCGACACTCGAGTATCGAGAAAAATCGGAGCGCAAAAGTTAGGCATTCGTTATTTTCTCTTCCGAGCGCCGGAAGGACGCCATTCCTACAAAGTGCTTGACTTGTAGCGTGGCTTGCGAGTATTTAAACTTGTTAGGTGGACTATTTCCAGACTCAAATTGGGACCTGCCGGCAGACGAATGGGGCCACCACGTTTATGACAGGAGCGCCAGGCTAAACTGGTTCTTGGGCAACTTTTTACTGCCGCTTGTTCGTAGATTGCTCTGTAATTATGGGCCATGGGCCAAGGCAGTTTGTCATCATAGCCCTAAGGTAATTATCCCACATGGCCTTTCACCACAACATCAAACAAACTGGAATGTATTGTCCGCTATTCGGTGTCTGCTGCCAGATCACGACTTCACACTATCCGATGATGACGTAAGTCACTGAGATGGTAGTAAGCACCAAAGAGATAAATCGGTGCAATAACTGCATTCACCGAGTTACACAAACTGCTACACGCATCACTACAAATAAAGTATATCCACACCCTATCTACTTCTATAGCAGAACGGTAGAACTATTTATTTCGCCGGTTCCTTTCACTTTTTTACAGGTTGCAGCAAAAACTTTAGTAAAGGTGATTTTACGTCTTCTAACGCAACACAAAAAATATCGCATAAGGTGAGAAAATTAATCAGACCCTCAATACCCTTTTATATATTCTGCATATGGGAAAAACGAAGGAAATTACTCAACGCTTTGATCTAAAAGACTTCGCTAAGGAAAGAGTATCTCAACATAGATGAGAATATATATAAATAAAAAAAAGCTAAGCTTCGATCGGAATAATCAAAATTCAACTACTTCAGATAGCCCAGCTATAAGATACGATGTCATACAGAGCATGAATATATGGAACTTTAATTTAGGGTTGCCCTTATTTCACCGGTGTAATGGCGACAGGGAGCTTAGTGGGTAAAAGCCAGCCAGAAAATCCAAAGGTGCGAGATTCGACCCCCACTGGTTTTCAGTTAGAACTTCTTCCATCTCTTGCGTCGATGAACGTGAAAAATGCCGAGTTGCACCGTGGTTCGGAATCCACGTTGATCTGTAAGTACCGCTGTAACTGACTGAGGAAGTCAATTTAAAGATTGGAGGAAGCCGAAGTCAGCCACTTCCAATGTAACCATGTGTAGAAAAGAACTCTGGTCTCGTGTCAAGGCAGTAAAGTGAATTTCTGTTACGGTGTAGAAACAGGCAGTCAATGCTGACACTGTTGTTCCTGTTTTAAGTTACAAAGACATAACAGAAATGGAACCTATATCCAAGTGAACACTGCTTGTGATAAACATGTTATTTGTGAGAACTGAAAGAAATGTTAATAGAAAAGTTTATCGTATTCAGTACGTCTCTAATTTCATGGTATTAAAAAGCACAAAAAATATGCCCGTCAAAAAAATTCATTGTACTGATGAGGATTCAAAGGTTCCCCATTACTCTACAAAAAGGAACATTGCGTCGTAGTACAGTTAGAACGTAGATTCTCTTTTATTTCAGCTAATTGATTATGTATAAAATTCCAAGACATGAAAGCGAATTTACAGGTGCCTATATATCGCAAACGCCGTAAATTAAAGCAACTTCCACTGACTGTCTGCTAATCGTGGACGGTGCTTTGCCTTTTATGTGGCCAGTTAATAAAAGAAAGTGGAGGACTTCAGAACAACATGGACAACGTCAACGATAGATCGAGCTGCGAAGTGTCCATTACCTTCGGTTTTCGCCGAAAACGTCCCTAAGGACTTGAACTGTTGATGACTGAAGAAGTAAAACAAGTTGATACTATTTATATTCTTTGTAATATCATCTATCTCGCAGAAGGATTTCTATTTAAAGACTAGTAGCTTATCTAGCGGAAAACTGTTACATACTTATTTGTGTTATTAAACTAAGTATTGTCTCCTGTAACGCGAATTCATCAGCAAATGGACAGAATGCAGTCACTTTACCACCCCGTAACTAAATTCTGTTATGTAAAGGTTTTTTAAAATTACCGCTACCAGTCACAAACTTTGTCAACTATTATATTACTTATTTATTTAGTGACATGTTTCTACATCTACATTTACATTTATACTCCGCAAGTCACCCAACGGTGTGTGGCAGAGGGCAGTTTACGTGCCACTGTCATTACCTCCCTTTTCTGTTCCAGTCGCGTATGGTTCGCGGAAAGAACGACTGTCTGAAAGCCTCCGTGCGCGCTCGAATCTCTCTAATTTTACATTCGTGATCTCCTCGGGAGGTATAAGTAGGGGGAAGCAATATATTCGATACCTCATCCAGAAACGCACCCTCTCGAAACCTGGCGAGCAAGCTACACCGCGATGCAGAGCGCCTCTCTTGCAGAGTCTGCCATTTGAGTTTGCTAAACATCTCCGTAACGCTATCACGGTTACCAAATAACACTGTGACGAAACGCGACGCTCTTCTTTGGATCTTCTCTATCTCTTCCGTCAACCTGATCTGGTACAGATCCCACACTGATGAGCAATACTCAAGTATAGGTCGAACGAGTGTTTTGTAAGCCACCTCCTTTGTTGATGGACTACATTTTCTGAGGACTCTCCCAATGAATCTCAACCCAGTACCCGCCTTACCAACAATTAATTTTATATGATCATTCCACTTCAAATCGTTCCGCATGCATACTCCCAGATATTTTACAGAAGTAACTGCTACCAGTGTTTGTTCGGCTATCATGTAATCATACAATAAAGGATCCTTCTTTCTATGTATTCGCAATACATTACATTTGTCTATGTTAAGGGTCAGTTGCCACTCCCTGCACCAAGTGCCTATCCGCTGCAGGTCTTCCTGCATTTCGCTACAATTTTCTAATGCTGCAACTTCTCTGTATACTACAGCATCATCCGCGAAAAGCCGCATGGAACTTCCGACACTATCTAGTAGGTCATTTATATATATATTGTGAAAAGCAATGGTCCCATAACACCAACCTGTGGCACGCCAGAGGTTACTGTAACGTCTGTAGACGTCTCTCCATTGATAACAACATGCTGTGTTCTGTTTGCTAAAAATTCTTCACTCCAGCCACACAGCTGGTCTGATATTCCGTAGGCTCTTACTTTGTTTATCGGGCGACAGTGCGGAACTGTATCGAACGCCTTCCGGAAGTGAAGGAAAATAGCATCTACCTTGGAGCCTGTATCTAATATTTTCGAGGGAATACCTTATCTTCAGGCTAAATGGCATTACAAAAACATCTTTACAATAAGGTCATACGGATGTTACATAGTCTTTTCGTAAATGCTGTGGTCATCCTTGTTCTTCTGGCGTGGCAGAACAAAGTATTTCAGTTCGCTCTTGCCGTATGCTGCTGTCGAGACGGTGGTGTTCTGGATAAGGAGTCTCGGGACCCTCTGTAAGGTGATCGTCTTCCTCGGTCGTTTCTTGATACTGCATACGTATTAAAGAGTCGTCCGACAGGGTTAGACGTCTTTTCTTCCACCGTTTCGGATACCGTTGCTTACGCGTGTGCGCGTGCGTATCCGAATGTGGGTGAGTGTCTTTGTCACCACTGCAGTCGGGCACGAAGGCACAATTCGACTGTCGATGACCATCTGCTCATGCCGTCTCCTTACTGGTGGTATCGGTCCGTGCTGCTGGGTGGGGGACGTCGCCGCCGTCACCATGCTCCCATCGTCATCCGCCGGCTTTTCGACTGGCCTGTCCAGCTGTTGGGCGCTGTTAACGTTCGGTGGGGCGTCCTTCCGGAACACATTTGAATATGTGAAAGGGAAGACGTCGCCACAGGTCTGCTACAGAGTCACCTTTCGGTATCTTTGCAATTCTTCGTCGGAGACACGCTGAGAGAACGTGGCGTTCCTGACAACAATCTGAGCAAGTTTCCTGCTGACTGTCGTAAATGACTATCGCTCGGTAGCCTCCAATTGTGAGATAGGACAACGCATGTTTTGATAGCTCGATCCGTATTTGTCGCACACCATAAAGTACTGGGTACGTGGTAAGGGTTGTCCATTTTTCTGCTATGTGACTAAGTACACGTCCGTAGAGTTGTAGCACGTTAAAAATCTCAAATGGTAGCTCAAATACTCGTATAGTTCTCAATCCAAGTCCAACATTATCAATTGCTACCGTTCCGACATGGCCGTCTGAATCTTTAAATTTAAGTCCATCTTTATGATCGCGTACGATCTTGTCACACTACGTGTCGTTGATCAGTTTGACGTAGACCATATTGTTTGTGATATAGAAGTGAATGCCAGTCGTATCTTGAGGTTCAATTTCAATTTCTTCACGTATAAAGCGTTCTATTTCAAATAACTTTGGTCGGGCAAATTCACTATTAAAGCTGATCTTGATAGTAGATTGTCGGTACGAATGAGCCATTCTAGTTCGAGAGCGTAAGCACTAGCAAAGGCTAACACGGAGTAAAGAACCTCGTACGCGTTAAGCACCGCGGCAGGGACGTAAACAGACGTCCGCGCCGCACGACTGCGGAAATCAGACGGCCACTAAGCCACCCTGGCACAGCGGTACAGACAACTGCACGGATCACCATCTTCAATCCAAATTCCCACTGCCACCCCACTCTACTTAAAATTCCTCGTCACACACGAACAGAATTGCTGAAGCTCTCCATGTTCTGGAATAGCACCTCAGCATCGAACTTAACTGGAGGATCCGTGCAGTTCTGTGAACCGCTGAACCAAGGAGACTTAGCGGCTAACACCCGTGAATAGTAAACAGGAAACCCAGGTTCGATTCCCAGCCTTGATACTAATTTTCACTCCTTGCCTCTGGCTTTATACGTAAAAGAATGAATTAACCAACCTGTGATCGCTGATGATTAGTTCTTGAGACACTCAGTGTTTTGTAAATCTACACGACCGACTATTCATCGTCGTAATATGACAGATCTGCATTGTCGTAGGCAGTCCTTCACTCGACAGGTGTGTCACTTGTCAAATTATGCACATGGAACTGACCGCCATTACTACTAGGTTGCTGCAAAAGTTCGATGGATTTTTGTTTTGTATGTTGGTATTCCGGTTGCTATGGGTTTATTTACCGATTGTCATTTTCTATATGTAGTTCACTGTTGCTATTTGAGTTTACGTACGCGTATTGTCATTTTCTCGTCTGGAGATAGTGAGTGAAACTGTGGACGCTGAAATTGGGCTGTCAAGCGGAGAAATCAGAACATTTCCGACTTATTCTTCTGTTTAAGTTCACTCTAGTGATGAGAGCAGAGGACGCAGCCAGAACCACGTGAACCGCGTACAGGGAGGGATACTGTCATTGGACCGAGCACGGCAAGAAAGTGGTTTTCTCGGTTCAAGGAGGATCATGTTGAGATTAGAGAATCTTCTCGTTCAGGAAGTCCTTACGGGTTTAGTCAAGACCTTTTAAATACATTAATCCACAATAATCTACGTCAATGTACTCGAGAACTGGCAGATGTTATGAATGTTCAATTGTGTGTGAATTCCTAAGGGACCAAACTTCTGAGGTCATCGGTCCCTAGACTTACACACTACTTAAACTAACTTAACGCTAAGGACAACACTCACACCCATGCCAGAGGGAGAACTCGAACCTCCGGCGGGAGGGGTCGCAGTATTAGCGACATGGCGTCTATAACCGGGCGGCCACTCAGCGCTGCGCAGATGTTATGAACAGTGATCATTCCACCGTACTGCGACAATTGCATGCAATGGGGAAGGTTCAAAAATCGGTACTATCGTACCACATCGTTACTGGTGCTGATAAATGGTGTCTTTATGCTAATACCAGGAAAAGAAAGGAATTTTTGAGCCCAAACAAAGCAGCGACTCCCTGTACAAAGACCTGAGCACCTCCAGAAAAGACAATATTGCGCATCCGATGAAAGAGCGACGCTGTGATGTACTACGAATTGCTTTCTCAAGGAGCAGCCATCACCGCTGACATTTATTGTTAACAACTTAGATGTCTTGCAGACGCAGTCCAAGAACAACGACCAGGAAGACTGCGTGAAATGACGCTGCTCCAAGATAACGTACGCCGGCATTCTGCTAGAGCCAACCACAATACAGAAATTGGGTTGGGAAGTCATTCCGCACCCACCTTATTCACCTGACGTTGAACCCCCATCACATTTTCGCTTTTTCCGCTCTCTATCGAACAACCGTCAAGGATCTTCCTTTCGGGGTGAAAACGCCGTCGTAACATGACTCGCCGAGTTCTTCGCCTCAAAACCACGTGATTTCTGCTGTCGCTAAATCGAAAAGTTACCTCAGCGACGGCAGACTATTGTAATACTGGACGAGAATATATCATTGATGACTGAAGTCTCTGTTGTGTTTACTAAACTTATGAAAAAACGCCACGAACTTACGCACCAGTCTAATTATGAAGTCCAGAAAAGAAGAATAATTAGGATTTAACATCCTGTCGGCGGCAAGTTTATTAGAGACGGCGCAAGGAAGGATATCGGCCACCTCCTTTTTCAAATGAGCGATCTTCAAATTTGCCTTGATCACTTTAGGGAAATCTGGATGGCTGGACCGGGATTTGAACTGCTGTTCTCCAGAATAAGAGTCCAGTGTCATACCACTGCGTTACCCACCTCGTTCATTTTCTTTGAGAAACTGCTTAATGACAAGTGGAAAAACGCTCAATACTACTACAAGAACATTTTTATGGTTTCCCGGAAAATTTACAAATGGAAAATGTTAAAGAATTTTGGAACGCTATAAAGGGCGTATACAAAAAGATTCAGTGAGATAGGACCGTAAAAATACATTTTTCGCAAAAACCTTTAAATTTATTCCCATAATATCGTGGTGATGAGAGCTATGAACATGGTTAGCACTTCCGTCATATACGGGGTGGTTATAAATTGAGAGGATCCCCATGACAAACGAGTGATCGTA
Organism: Schistocerca serialis cubense; assembly: GCF_023864345.2. Taxonomy (NCBI): domain Eukaryota; kingdom Metazoa; phylum Arthropoda; class Insecta; order Orthoptera; family Acrididae; genus Schistocerca; species Schistocerca serialis. The sequence goes on from NC_064640.1 coordinate 154,300,927, forward strand.
GGATCACGAAACTTTGTGGAAGTATTTATAAGGACATGCGGCAGATAAATAACGAGTAAATCATTGAAACACATTTCAGTTTCCACATGAGAGTGTAAAATTTGTTGCTTGCGTGCCAGAGCACTAGAGATTGCTCTGCTGCTGGACTACGGCAAGTTCAGTTGTCGTGACACACCTCGTGCACTGGTTCAGAATCACACATTACGTTCTGCAGTCTCAACCGTGACAACAGTAACTTCCTCAAGAACTTGTGGCACAGCTGCCCATCGGTCTCTCCCACGATCAAATCCCAAACCGCCAATTAATTCAAACTTCCGAATCATGTTCTTCAACCCCAACTGGTCTAGATGTTATTTTGATCACTTTTTAGGACTTCTGAAAAAGGCTATATTATTATAGTTGAAACCATGGTCAAGATTTAGAATAAACATAATTAGTGCAGCTGCGGGCTGCTTTTCATTCGAGAAAATTTCGTGACGGTTGCTAATGTTGCTGCCATGATGAAAATAATTGATAGGGGTGTTGCAAGCAGACAGTCACTAATATAGTAATCTGCATATCGGATACTTTTATATGGGCACTGTAAATTCGATTTGGACTTGCACTTTTGTGTACGGACTCGCTCTTGAACTTAGTGTAGCTTTCATGTAGATAGAGGTGGATACTGCCACGCTGTTTGCTATCTCGCAGACACTTCAAGGCAAGGTTCTCATTCAAAATGGCCGAAAATTCGGTTGTGTTTTTATTGCAGTTTTTGAAAGGTATATGTGCGTAGAATATAGGGAAGAAGAGGTCTTTTTAATCGGTACGTTAGAAACGTTGCTGCAGCCCATTGTCAAAAGCAGTGTCGCGGCCGCCGTGGGACGCTCTCAGCCCCTCAACTCAGATATAAAACTTGTCGTGCCGTGACGCACGTTCACAAAATGATTAATATTGCAGTATCCAAGCAAACATATTAAACGAGAAAGCTGACGATCAACGTGAGCAGGCTGCCGAGGGCAGCGTATCTAGCTCAGCGAGAACGGCAGTTTTTCACCAAGATCAACGAGGGAATTGCTCTCAAGGAACAATTCGAGTTAGAGGAAGAGTTGATATAAGGTCTTGGAATTGCAGAGTGAACTTTAGTATCGAAAACATTTTTTTTGTCAAGTTTTGGCCAAAATTGGTCAATACATAGTTTTGGTCCTCTGTATAGGATTGGACAGTTTGAATTTTGAAAATCTAATTTGATGTTTGTGACTCAAATGGCTCTAAGCATTATGGGACTTAACATCTGAGGTCATCAGTCCCCTAGAACTTAGAACTACTTAAACCTAACCAACCCAAGGACAAAAATGGTTCAAATGACTCTGAGCACTATGAGGCTTAACTTCTGAGGTCATTCCCCTAGAACTTAGAACTACTTAAACCTAACTAACCTTAGGACTGCACACACATCCATGCCCGAGGCAGGATTCGAACCTGCGACCGTAGCGGTCACGCAGTTCCAGAATGAAGCACCTAGAACCGCTCGGCCACTCCGGCCGGCTTGATATTTGTATTCAGCGACATTAAAAATACACATCAACAAGCAGTTTTCATGCAGATTGAGCTAATAATACATATACAAGTTTTGCGTAAACTTTAAATAGATCTTTCTTTAGAAACGATTTTTCAAAACTGTGTGCTGCATAAAATAAAAACGGTTCAACCTGTTAACTTCAACCTTTGACCCAGGAAAGGCTAACACATTTCTTGGGAGCTTATACCTATAACACATGTCATTTGTTACAATTATTTTTTATAAACCCATAAAGGGTGAAACACACCCTACAAATCGAACTAAAATTTCGAGTTAGTACAGTATCGCTAATTTTAAGGTTATTTCATTGTGGTTAGGTAATAAGTTCCCATAAATTTAATGTCGTATTGACTGATGTTATCCATTTTCGATTTCAGATAACTTATGAGCAGCTACACTGCACGCAGTCTGCGTACTTCAAACTCGCAGACCCTTGACCAAACCATAATTACGTGAGCCACTTTTTTACTGAAAATCTAAAATAGAGTTCAAAGTACGCTCAATCATAATCCCCAAACGGATCCTATGTATGTCTTTTTATTGTCTCAAAAGATTTTATTTTTTGTCATTTGAGTGAAACCTAGCCTTAATCCATTCTGCCAATAAGAGTGCTGAAAACGACTACTGTATTCGTAACTTCTATATTTAAATCAGTCCTGTAGAACGTTGTTTTGAAAGCTATGCTTAGCCCAGTTTAGACTGTAAGATTTAAATCCACTACAGTGTATTAGCACTCACGCTGCACAGCGTGGTTGCGATGCCCGTCGTTAAATGCACACCTTCTGAGCTGCTATTCACGCCGTCATAAAGCTGAAACAGTATAACGAGTCAGACATACGACGTTTCGCGCGGACGCTTCGTTTTACCTCGAATATATCGCGTTAAGAATGGAACTCTGGTAACGGATTTGTTTCTCGCATTGTCCCCCTGTCTTTTAGAGCCTTGCTACTTTCTGTTTATGTTTGTAGTAAATACGTGGAACACACAGTTTTGGATAAAAGTTCTAAATACCGAGACCAGTTTTAGCTTCGCTAGTGCATTTATTTTATTCCATCTAACAGCTTCCAGTTATTCATCACCTACGTTTCCTGTCACCTTGATCATTTCCTGGATTTCAAATGACCGCTAGATAACCTATGAGCTATGACTATTGACCTCTCCTCTCTTCATCCCACACAACATAATGAAAACAAGCTTAACGGTTTATCTATACCATGTGTCCTTCCTAAGGGTGATTAGGTGCCTTTCCTCTGGTGTTTCGGTGTATATTTGCAATTTCGTTTTTACAACGGGTAGCTGGAGGCACCCGAATACAATACTACTGATCACTTCTTCCATGAGAAGTTCAGCGTCGATGGAAAGCACCAGTTTGTTTCTCGTTACAAGCAAAATAACTTTTAAAGGCGAGAGTGCCGTGTCTGTTCGCTAGAGCAGTCCCAAATTAATCTAGTGCAGTATTCATTCAATAGACATACATAAAAAGCGACAGTAAAACACGAAGATCAACCTGTATTCCAACAGCGACAGCACCATCCTGGCCTGCGTTGACTGCCATGCAGGAGCGCTGCTCAATCGTTGGTGGAGTATTGGTTATTCTCCGAACTAGGCACCTCGCTTGGGAAGACTTGGTGTGTAACCTGTACCTCAGACGAGCTATTAATTACTTTAAAGTTTTTTTTCCACTTACGATGTTATTAACTGCAAGCAACAAACAGAGCACAAATGACGTTTATCAATGCCAATTAAAACTTCAGTCGCAAATATACAGGGTGGTCTATTCATAGTGACTGGGCCAATATATCTCACGAAATAAGCATCAAACGAAAAAATTACAAAGAACGAAACTTGTTTAGCTTGAAGGGGGAAACCAGATGGCGCTATGGTTGGCCCGCTAGATGTCGCTGCCATAGGTCAAACGGATATCAACTGCGTTTTTTTTTTAAATAGGAACCCCCATTTTTTATTACATATTTGTGTAGTACGTAAAGAAATATGGATGTTATAGTTGGGTCACTTTTTTCGCTTTGTGATAGATGGCGCTATAATAGTCACAAACATATGGCTCACAATTTTAGACGAACAGTTGGTAACAGGTAGGTTTTTTAAATTAAAAGACAGAACGTAGGTACGTTTGAACATTTTATTTCGGTTGTTCCAATGTACTACACGAATATGTAACAAAAATGGGGGTTCCAATTTAAAAAAACGCATTTGATATCCGTTTGACCTACGACAGCGCCATCTAGCGGGCCAACCATAGCACCATCTGGTATCCCCCTTCAAGCTAGACAAGTTTCGTTCTTTGTAGTTTTTTCGTTTGACGCTTATTTCGTGAGATATTTGGCCCGGTCACGATCAATGGACCACCCTGTATATTAGTACGCTGCAGAACAAATGAAATGGTTCCATTTCTAGTCTGTATTAATAAAGTGTGCTTATAGTTTTACTTGGGTGATTGTTAATTATAAACTGATTGGACTGTTGTTGGACACACACAGAGATATGACGTGATATCACGGCTGGGTCAGCTGTTAGCGCCGGTGGGTCACTGACTGCTGTTCATTGATTCACACGTTATCAGGACGCCTTGGCCCGGTGCACCGTACAGCTATGATCGAGTAACAGTGCTCTTCATATGTGGACACGACCCCCTTCAGCCGTTTATTACCTGTTATGTGTCACTTCTTGTCTTTTAGTGCCGGCTGCGGTGGTCTAGCGGTTCTAGGCGCTCAGTCCGGAACCGCGGGACTGCTACGGTCGCAGGTTCGAATCCTACCTCGGGCATGGATGTGTGTGATGTCCTTAGGTTAGTTAGGTTTAAGTAGGGAGACTGATGACCACAGATGTTAAGTCCCATAGTGCTCAGAGCCATTTGAACCATTTGTCTTTTAGTGGCCACGCATTAGCTTATCATTCATATGACTCATTTGACAGTACTATTCATAAACTCGCTTGACTTAATTCCTTTTGCCCCGGAAGGGGCATAGGGCATCCAGGAGAACTCGACATCCATCTTTGTCTTTGACCATTTCCCTCAGTTCCGCCCAGGTCTTGCCAAGTCTCGTTGCCCCTGGGGATACCTTTACAGTGCCTTCTTCTCGATTGCTTAATCTGGATTTCTCAATATATGCGCCAGCCATCTACACTTTCTCTCACGTATCTGTTCTTCTGTAGATATCTGGTTTGTTTTTCTCCAGAGATTCTAATTACTTATGTTTTCTGGCCACCAGATAATTATTATGCGCCTCAGATACCTACATTATGTGATCAAAAGTATCCGGACACCCCTAAAAACATACGTTTTTCATATTAGGTGCATTGTGCTGCCACCTACTGCCAGGTACTCCATATCAGCGTCCTCAGTAGTCATTAGACATTGTGAGGGCGCAGAATGAGACTCTCTGCGGAACTCACGGCCTTCGAATGTGGTCAGGTGATTGGACAACACTTGTATCACATGTCTATATGCTAGATTTCTACACTCTTAAACATCCCTAGGTCCACTGTTTCCGATGTGATGGTGAAGTGGAAACGTGAACAGACACGTACAGCACAAAAGCGTACAGGCCGACGTCGTCTGTTGACTGACAGAGACCGTCGGCAGTTGAAGAGGGTCGTAATGTGTAACAGGCACACGCGACTGCTACGGTCGCAGGTTCGAATCCTGCCTCGGGCATGGATGTGTGTGATGTCCTTAGGGTAGTTAGGTTTAAGTAGCTCTAAGTTCTAGGGGACTGATGAACTCAGATGTTAAGTCCCATAGTGCTCAGAGCCGTTTGAACCGTTTTGTAACAGGCACACATCTATCCAGATCATCGCACATGAACTCCAAACTGCATCATAATCCACTGCAAGTACTATGATAATAAGGCGAGGGTGAGAAAACTTGGATCTCATGCTGAAGCGGCTGCTCATAAGCCACCCCTTGCGCCGGTAAATGCTAAACGATGCCTCGCTTTGTGTAAGGAGCGTAAGCATTTTACGACTGAACAGTGGAAGAACATTGTGTGGAGTGACGAATCACGATACACAATGTGGCGATCCGATGGTAGGGTGTGGGTATGGCGAATTCCAGGTGAATGTCATCTGCCAGCGTGTGAGGTGCCAACAGTAAAATTCGGTCGCGGTGGTGATATGATGTGGTCGTATTTTTCATGGAGAGGGCTTGCACCCATTGTTGTTTTGTGTGGCATTATCACAGCACAGACCTACAATTGACATTGAAGCACCTTTTTGCTTCCCAGTGCTGAAGACCAATTCGGGGATTTCGATTGCATCTTTCAACACGATCGAGCACCTGCTCATATTGCGTGGCCTATGGCAGAGTTGTTACACGGCAATAACATCCCTGTAATGGACTGTCGTGCACAGGGTCCTGACCTGAATCCTATAGAACAGCTTTGGGATGTTTTGGAACGTCGATTTCGAACCAGGCCTCACCGACTGACATGGATAAGTCTCTTCAGTGCAGCACTCCGTGAAAAATGGGCTGCCATTCCCCAAGAAACCTGCCAGCACGTGATTGAACTTTGCCTGCGAGAGCGGTCATCAAGGCTAAGGGTGGGCCAACACCGTTTTGAATTCTAGCATTGCCCATGGAGGGCGCCACGAACTTGTAAGTCTTTTCACCCAGGTGTCCGGATACCTTTGATCACATAGTGTATTTATGAAGTTCTGTAAATCCAGTTTGTAATTTAACTGACTCAAATAATTTACACAGTTAAACATTCAGCTTGATGGAGGCATTCGTTCTATTGTCTAATTAGAGTTACTTACATGATTCTAAAATAAAAGTAATATAAACGTAAATTTCAGCAAGATAAAACAACCATGATTTCACGAAATTTTTCATTTTGATGCTAGTTTTGTACTTCGTGGGGACAGTGGGCTGGGAGCACGTGGTAACACACAAGAAAACCTGTTCCGTCTGATTTCTTTTATTCTCTTTGTGGAAAAGGTGCGTAACATGGAAAGTACGAGTCAAAAACGAAAAAGAAGTGAGAAGTAATTGAGTTTTGGATCGTGTAGCGCAATGTTTTGGTAACGTATACGAACCGTCTGCGATTGTTTAGATGGTCAGTGAATGAACCACTTATCCTGCGAACCACTCCAGTTCCACGGGAGGACATAAACGTATACTGCTACAGGTAAACTGCCACTTTCAGAAATTAATAAAATCCTTACGCACATCTTACTCCACTCATACATGCCCATCGTCAACTAGAGAAACAAAAACTACTCATCCGTTTGAAATCATTGCATTTCTCCACCTACGAGTGACATCCTCGTCAGAAAATTGTATGTTCTTCCTCAGGTTTCAAGCTGTCTCCATACCCAATTTCACTGAAATCATTTCAGTGATTTAGTCGCGAAAATGCAGCGGACAGGGCTACTGCCACATTTCTTGCATTATCGCAAGGAAGTGTCGATTAAACTCGTTGACAATTATATAAGTAATGTATTCATTATCTTAAATCGTACTATGTAGAACAAATCTACCAAAAAAAAAGCATTTACACAAATAAAATAAAGTTCAACAGTCAAAGAGTAATTAGCTTTTCCAATGATAAAAATATTTCCCTAATTGCGTAATATACTTCAAATGGATAAATATATTGTATGACAGACTTTCTGAAGTAGCTTACGTCGTTCCTCAGCGTTCAAACTATTCCCATACCAAATTTCTTCAAAATTGATTCAACGGTTTTGTCGTGAAAAGGTACAGATGGAGTTACTTTGGCATTTATAATATCAGTATGGATCAGTTTCGGTACTGACTATGCTGTGAACTACGTCATTCGTTCTATTGCCTAATGACAATTATTTATACGATTCTAAAATAAAATTTAGCAAGATAAAACAACGATAACTTCACAACATTTTTCATGTTGATGGGAGTTCTTCTACTTCGTGGGGATGGTAGAGATGGGGGCATCTGGTAACTATAGGGAAGAAATTATGACGCAGAATGTGATGAAACAACTCGCTTTGACTCTGCCCACTTTATTTCTGCTTTATTCCTCGTCAAGACTTGGCCATTCATACCGTGGCATGGGTCTTGTGGAGGAAGTAAATTAAACAGCGTTGGAGGCCAGAAATCTGTATCAATGCGCGATAATTGATAGCAAAGTACTGAGACATTGGATAGTACAGCAGCCGTGTGGAAAATGCTTCATCGCGCTAAAATACTTAAGGAAGATGATATTCTGGTGATCCATGACGAAAAAATCCGGTTTTAGATTTACGCAATTAAAAAACTCTTCTGCGTTCCTCGGATCATGGGTTTGTTTCACTACCGGTTTCCAAATTGTACTGTAGAGAATGGAACATGTTTTTTACGTCAGTGAACATAAATCATAATAAAGAAGATTATATTTGTTGCATAATGTACAAGTTGCATAACGTATAGTTATTGTATGTATCACACCTCAGTAGTTGTACTTATCCGAACAGACAGACAAGTCCGGGCAGCTCATGTCACTGCACATGCAACAGTTTACTTACTCAGCATCACTCATCACAACATAACTACTGATATGCGAGCGCAGCCCAGGTAACAGTTAGTAATTTATAAAACTGAAAGTCTGCGACTGTCAGTCTACCCACTAGATGCTGCCACCACAGAAAACGCTGTTCTGCAGGAAATCCACAGCAGAATAACTTTCCAGTTCCGATGATGTAACCCAGTAACGGAAGTTGTGGCCTTTCCTCTCTCCACTTTTATCCACATGGATGTCCTTTGCAAGAACACAAGTGTTGAAGTTAGCGTGGTGACATTTTCTAAATGTCACTCTCCACATAATGCTACAACGAGAAAGCTGTGTAGCCAGCCATGAAAAAATGAGAGGAAGATTACGGTTCAGCGTCCCGTCGACGACGAGATTATTACAGAAGGTGAACTGACTTGGTTATGGGAAGGATACTGACTGTGTCCTTTTGAGAGGAACCATCTCTGCATTTCCCATAACTGCTGTAGGGGAAGACTGGAAACCACAAATATGAATGGCCAAATGGAGATTTCAATCGCCGCCCTCTCGAATACTAGTGACGTGTCTTAACCACTGCCTCATCTCGCTTGGTAACAAACCTTAACTACATCCAATAATTTTATTGGTCGAACCAACCGCGGCCTCTAAATGGAGTAGTTTTTTTGATATTTCATAATTACTGAGCTACACGTGCGAGGGTAAGGTGGACTTTATTGCCTCAATGTTTATGTGATATCGTTATTTTTATTACCAGTAAAACTGTGACTATATTTTTCACAAAATATCGTTTCATCTATTTTGGCTAATTAATTCGACGTTTTCATCAATGAGGAATGTGTTTCTCGTTGCATTATGGTATGACGTCTAGCGGCAGAACAGGCACCTGATTTCTTACCCATAGTGATTGTTGTTATTATGACAAGAGAAAATTCATCATAAGCTGGAGTTGGGCCCCATATCATATTCATGGATAGGTTGCACGTACAGCTTCCAGCCATAAAGACCACCAGCGAAACTACACCGTCATCTTCCTACATGCGCCGCTATTCGTACAGGCAAACAAATCCTCAAGTCGACGTTTGGTTCGAACATCTCAGTGTTGTACTAGCCACAGTCCGATTACAGGTGGTATTTCTTTGCCTTGCTTCAGCTATCAAACGCACTTATCCACCCTGTTATAGGATGACCTAAAGCTTAACGTAGACTCGAACCACGACGCAACTTAGCAATTTACACATACACATACCAAGCTAGAACTGAATGAACGGATAAATATGAAGAAAATCCTTATGATCGATCGAAAATTGAGTACTGGACATTAGGGGTTGCTTTCTGAGACCTACTTTCTATTTCGACCCACGTATCTGTTCACACTGATTGTGTATTCTAATTGGAAAGAAGTGCTTGAGAAAATCTAAAGTGCTCACAGCTCCATTAAATCGGAATTATATGAATATGAATATGAAGGTAAAAAGACGCTTAACTTAACAATGTACTGACACAATGGGAAACAAGATGTAGGCACATCACGAAAGAGATGGACGAAGTCGTGGGAACCGAATAGGCCTGCATACTAATCCTGAATGGGAGATCGAAAATCATTAAGTGGTGGTAATTAATATTCAAAGAGCTTTGATGGATTACATTATGTGATTCACGAATTAGCTGTCTCAGTATGTGTTCAACGAAAAAAGAGGGTGTTGTTCTACTTAGTGTTACTGACATATAGTTATACGGTATTACGCGTGTCAGATATTTTTATAGTTATCTAACTATGTCGAATCAGGAGCAATGTAATCAATGAAACTTCGTAATGCCAAGGAGAGGACGGGAGAGTACTTTATGCTCACAGTTTGAAAATACTGTAATCTAGTAAGTTGCTTTACATTTTAAAATTAAAGAAGCTATTTAACGTTTTTAAGTCTTAGTAGCAGATGTCAGTTTCCGCAATGAAAGTCATATTCTATATTTTCAGTGTCAGGACCTTACTTACACATCAGTGTCTCTTTAAAAAGTACATTATGATCAAAAGTAAGCAACAACTAAAGAAACTTGAGTTTTTAAATTTTTTTGTAGTGGTCATAACGTACCCCCGCCGCCCGTCTCTTTAGGTATTACACGTGTGAAAGTGCTGTGATATTGCTAAGAGCGTGCTAAAACGTATGTTGAATTTTTTTATGCTGTGCATAAAGTGCCCAACCCCAATCCCTTGGTAATGTGCTCTATGTAAGGCTATCGCGAAATATGGGAGAGAGTGTCACAGAAATGATACAGGATTTGGGCTGGACATCATTAAAAGAAAGGCGTTTTTCGTTGCGACGGAATCTTCTCACGAAATTCCAATCACCAACTTTCTCCTCCGAATGCGAAAATAATTTGTTGACACCGACCTACATATGGAGGAACGATCACCACGATAAAATAAGGGAAATCAGAACTCGTACGGAAAGCTATAGGTGAGCGTTCTTTCCGCGTGCTATACGAAATTGCAATAATAGCGAATTGTGAAGGTGGTTCGATGAACCCTCTGCCAGGCACTTAAATGTGATTTGCAGGGTATCCATGTAGATGTAGATGTAGATGGTATTGCCAGGGTTAAATCCTTAGAAATGCCCAAGACATTGGAAATTTGTGGTAAGTTCCTATGGCACCAAACTGCTGAGGTCATCGGTCCGTAGGCTTACGCACTACTTAATCTAACTTAAACTAACTTACGCTAAGAACAACATATGCACCCATGCCCGAGGGAGGACTCGAACCTCCGATGGGAACAGCCGCTCGAACCATGGCAAGGCTTCCGAGACAGCGCAGCTACCCCGCGCGAAACGCCCAAGAACAGTTTAAAGCAGAGCAATAAATAATATACACACATTCATAAAATTAGCGGTAGATACTGCTGAAGAGGGCTTCCACGTTGAACGTTTTAGCAGATAAAAGCTGTAACACCTCGCTAGCAAGCAGAGAGCAGCAGCTTATTGCGCCATCAGTCCCTTACGTGACATGAATACTTTAACGAGGAACTCACTAATCCCTATGATTTCGGAGTAAAGGCATAATTTGCGACAGTGAAAAAGAACTGAATAATTCAGATGGTCTTTGTAAATTAATGCAAGCTAAGCCCAGTACAACCCCGTAACATATGGGACAGTGTTATCGAGTAATTACCTGTACTACCAAAAACGGCCAGCCTGTACAAATTTACCGTCTAAAAAGTGAACATGACAAATGTACACATTAACATTGAAATTTGTAACGACAGTTAACCCCTTAATGCCACGTGTCACGAATTCACATCATACGTAAGCGACGCTAATAATTGGAAGCTTAACATTTTGAGCGGCAGTAGTGGTAGGAGCAGATTCTGTGCGAAGCTATAAACGGCTCTGACGCGTGCTGCCATTCCCTGTGTGTTTAGGGTACTTCTAGAGAGACTTCCTGTTCGTGTCTATGTTCACGACATACACACGAGAAGTTACCGTTACTGTCTGGAGAATTATAACAAATACAGAGTTAAGTTTAGAAAATTATCGGTTTGTTCCGTTGTATCTGTGACGTGACCTAAATCGCATTTTGATGCCATAACCTAGTTGTACGAGCAAATGAATTAGAAAATACTGTTTGTGTAAAGAAGAAACCAAATCAAGTAAAAACCAATATTTCCTGCTCTTTGAAGCATCAGTATACTTTAGAGACCAATTATGTTAATTTTTTACTTATATGTGCTTCAATTCATTACAAGTTTCCAATAATTTATATGAATATTCGATTTCAACACTGTTTTGGCTAATAATATTACTCTTTTATTGCAATGTGGGAATTCTAATGATCTCCTAATATTCTGAAGCTTTTATTTTATTAGCGATGTATCCGCGAGATTTCATTCTCCACGAAATGCAAATGAACATGTCCAAGTTCGCGTGCTACCAGCAAATAGTGACAGCGACAATTTCGAAATTGCCCCCAATAATGAAAATGATCTACTAGACTTCAAATACAGAACAGAAGAGGTACATGAGAAAATAATAAGACGTAGGCCTTCAGGCAGTATAGAGACAGAGTTACTATGCAAGAAGCATCAGGTCCAACAAAACCGGTTCCAGATAAACCTATCCGAAGCAATGTAGTAGGTTATTAGCCTTAGATAACAGGTACAAGGAACAGATGTAAAATACCAATTATAAAGGACAGAAGGTATTCACGTGTAGTAAGTTTAACGTCATCTGTTTCTAAACAAGAGAATAAACTGTTTCCGAGAACTTCACGAACAAGGATATAGTTTGTTATACATAATTATTTAAAATATTTTACACCTTGTAGTTTTGTTGTTAATCACGTGAAATCTATGAATTTATCAACAAATATTACATAAAAATCTTTTACTAAACGAATTGCAAGTGTTTAATTCCTCAAATACCTGTCGCAAATATGTGACATACCCAGTTATATCCGACAGGTACAACATATCTTAGAATTGACAGTGTGAACTATATTACACTTCATTACTAGATAAAAAATAAGATTTTTTCTTTCAAGTAGTGTTTATTCAGATAGTAAGGGGTTAGTTATTGTTCTGTTACTGAGTTGTATGCATCATACAGCTACCTGAACTCTTTTGTACACTGAGTAATATTTACACTTTACGAATGTTTTAAAATAACTACATGGAATATCGAACTGATGTTAGAAATGATGATTCCTAAGATGTATTCTTGAGATCTGTTTATTACAACTGAAAAGAAATTATGCTGCTTCTTGCTTTGTGGCCACGGTGTACAGGGGTTAGGAAAGTAGTGGGACCAGCTTTATTTAAGGATAAAGTAATCTTGTTGCTTTGCAGCGTCGTTAGTAGCTAACATACGATATAACTGCGCTTGAAAATAAGCAGACGTACCTGATGTGAGGCGGTAAAGCTCCCCGTACTTTGACAAGAGCTCAGTTATGAGTTTAATTAGAGAACATTTTCTGAGGTGTTCTGCCTGTCGTCAGTAACACCATCCACAGTATTGCCAGACAATTTAAGTGGTAGCAGGATTACCTCTACAAAGAATAATAGCGGACCAGAGCCATAGTTTGCCTTTCAGAATCATATAGCACTGAAGAGAACCCTGTGAACAAACACGATAATGTCACGTTAGAATTTGGTTGATAATTCAGACTACTAAATGATGAAATCACAGTCCATTGCTAGCTGTACAAGCTGGATGTTCGCGGGTGATTGACAAATCATTGAGTAAATAAATAAGAGAGAAAAAAATTTTTCACGTTTATGAGAATATGTAGGCTTCATAACACAGTAGATACCGAAAGAAGCTTTTTCCTCGAACTGCCCACCGGAATACTTAATGTTTATACTCTATAGCACCAATGCATTATTGTTATTATCACATCTTATGGCTCACGGCCTAGTGCCAGCATTTTAGTTGCACGATTTTGGCAACATATGTATCAGACAGAAATGAGTGTAAAGTGTTACACTTTCAGGGAAACTGACAAATGAGAGTAGTTGCTGATTGCATTTGTGGTGCTCAGTATCTACATTATTTTGCCTATTATTATTTTACACGGGAAAGTCAGCTTGAGAACTAATAAAACCATTCCTCTGAATTCGTTGACATCTCTGATAGTTAACTCACAACAATTTTCATTAGAAGACATTAGTTTTTAAAACTGTAGCCAGTGGACGACTATTAAGCAAAAAAAAAAAAAAAGAACCATTCACTCAGATTCCAGTTAAAATCGTTTCCCTGATAATTTACAGATGCGTTCTGGCATTTCATACAATTCTTAAATCCTCACTACGTTTGTAAATATGTAACCTAAGACTGTATGCGATTCCACAGATAATTGTAAGTCTGTTCTGTTGACAGTAAATAAAATGCAGTCATCAATACTCAGGGATAATTTTTTGTCAGTATCATTTCTTTTGGTGGTCTTTCGTCCAAGTGGAATACCGACAACTGCACATCAGCCAAGAACATATACGCTTGATGCACTGTAAGGAGCTGCCACTGAATGAATTGTGACGGCTCGCTAGCTTTAGCACAGAAGCTGGGAATGAGGATGATTCTGCAGGAGGTACCATAACTACTCTCTCGTGTTGGATGACATCTGTGACTTTTAAATGTGAAGTTCTTGCAGTTTCACAGTCTTCATAGCCGCAATGCAGCCTATGTCACATGCCACATGACATCTATGAATGAATGCAGTGTTCTAGAAACCTGAGCATTTACGCTCTGTAGATTCCCAAATACTTGAGGATCAGGCACTTCGAAATTTTTATTGCTTCGAGGGACCATGCTTTCAGGACTGCTAGCGAAGAGAACTTTGTCAGAAATGACCTCCTTGAAACTCACCGCATCACTCACGTTCAAATTGATATTCCTCGTTATCAGTGCTAGTGGTTTACATACTCATCGTGAACAAGCGAAGCCCACGCACACTGTTTTATCTGTGAAGTTCTTTGACGCCATTTGCAACTGACCGTCACAATTCATGATTCGAGAAGAAGAAAACTATAGCATTACTGTGGACAAATAACGAACACTATATTAACTTCCTTATTGTAGATGTTATGTGACTAATGGCGACAGCTGTACGCGCAACATTTCCGTGTGGGACCAAATTCTCCTGTTCAGACACCTCTACCGAGCAAAGTGGTGCAATGGCTGACATTCTGGACTTGCATCCGGAAGGCTTTCTCTTGAAATTTCCGTTCGGCAAAAAAGATTTGTATTTCCATGGTTTCTCCAAATCTCTTACGACAAACTTTCGGACAGTCCGTGTGAAAGTGACGCGGTCGATTTCCCTCCACATCTATCCCCTATTCCGAACTTGTCCTCTGCCTCTAATAACGTCATCGTTGACCAGACGTTAATCCTTAACGTACCTTCCTTTCATTCTTTAAATCTCTCTATTGGGACTTCCTCGATTCTGTATTTGAAGAATGAAATGAAATGAAGATCTGACATTACTAGGCGGGAGACGCCATCAGGGTTTGTTGGGCTGCGTGATGCAATTCTTTCTATTTAACGCCACTTGGCGACTTGTGCGTCAATCAAGATGAAAGGAAATGATTAGGACAACACCGGCATCCAGTCCGCGAGTGAAGAAAATCTGTGACCCGTTTGGGAACCAAACACAAGATCTCACAAGCTCGAGGCATCGACGCTAGCTACTAGGCCACGACTTGCGGATCTTACGTTTATGATATGGTGTTGCAACTCAAATCTACAGACGTTAAAGTAACCTCTGGCGTGCCACAGGGGAGTGTTATGGGACCATTGCTTTTCACAATATATATAAATGACCTAGTAGATAGTGTCAGAAGTTCCATGCGGCTTTCCCGGATGATGCTGTAGTATACAGAGAAGTTGCAGTATTAGAAAATTGTAGCGAAATGCAGGAAGATCTGCAGCGGATAGGCACTTGGTGCAGGGAGTGGCAACTGACCCTTAAAATAGACAAATGTAATGTATTGCGAATACATAGAAAGAAGGATCCTTTATTGAATAATTATATGATAGCGGAACAAACACTGGTAGCAGTTACTTCCGTAAAATATCTGGGAGTATGCGTGCGGAACGATTTGAAGTGGAATGATCATATAAAATTAATTGTTGGTAAGGCGGGTACTAGGCTGAGATTCATTGGGAGAGTCCTTAGAAAATGTAGTCCATCAACAAAGGAGGTGGCTTACAAGACGCTCGTTCGACCTATACTTGAGTATTGCTCATCAGTGTGGGATCTGTACCAGATCGGGTTGACGGAAGAGATAGAGAAGATCCAAAGAAGAGCTTCGCGTTTCGTCACAGGGTTATTTGGTAACCGTGATAGCGTTACGGAGATGCTTAGCAAACTCAAGTGGTAGACTCTGCAAGAGAGGCGCTCTGCATCGCGGTGTAGCTTGCTCGCCAGGTTTCGAGAGGGTGCATTTCTGGATGAGGTATCGAATATATTGCTTCCCCCTACTTATACCTCCCGAGGAGATCACGAATGTAAAATTAGAGAGATTCGAGCGCGCACGGAGGCTTTCAGACAGTCGTTCTTCCCGCGAACCATACGCGACTGGAACAGAAAAGGGAGGTAATGACAGTGGCTCGCGAAGTACCCTCCGCCACACACCGTTGGGTGGCTTGCGGAGTATAAATGTAGATGTAAATGTAGACCTCATGGAGATCAGAAACCTTCCTCAGAAGCCCCACGAATATCACTCACAGAGGATATTATGACGCTAAATGCTATAGGTAGCCTTCTCAAACACACGCGAATTTTCAGAAGGAGCCGAACTGCCTGCCTCAGAATAGAGTGCTCCTACTTACATACTGGATGTTCGTAAATTCCCGTCACAAACGTCTAGGACTTGGAGATGGAAGTGAGTACATAATATTTAGAATAGGAACGCATGTTTGGAAACGTACCGTTGCGTTCTACAACGGTTTCAGTTCAGATGTTTAACTCATTCACTTCCGTTTGAGTAACTGAATTAGGCGTCACGCAGTACAGCTAATAGTTAACAATTCGAAAGGAAATATAAAGAAATATTCATTTATCACACAAGCACGTTTTTGTATTAAGGGGTACTCACTACGTGTTTACATTATTCAAAAACAGAAACTAACCCTGCATACTGTAGGTACAGAATAGTACTGATGCATTACAACAGCGGCTCGATATGGCGACCACCAACGTTGTTACAGACATTTTACCTGCGAAGCATGCTCTGGTACATACTCTACATCCCACCCGATGTCTCTTCAGTTTCTTGTGAAGCGGCCAGATCTCGTACCAGCAGATCTTCTTCTGTGTCTACAGGAATTTCGTAAATTAAACTTGGCATAAGATCCCACAAGAAGTGGTCCACGTCATCCAGTATACCCTGTAGCCACCAGGACAAGCAAATCTCGGAGTGTTCTCATTCTCTCAGCAGACTAGAACGCGTTACACATCTGAATTACAAGCGTCGTAAAATAGAAATGATACGTTTACGTGCGTGGGTTCCTATTCACAATTTTATGAATTCACTCCCCTCTGCAAGTCATAGAAGTTAGTGACAGGAATATCCGAACACTCTATATATTCAGAATGTTCAATTAAATACGAATAATCCACAAATAGGCCAGTCCTAAAACGTTTCAGAAATTAAAAATGTTAGATTTTTGCTGAAGGTGGGATCAATGCGGTAACCCGCATGTCGCCCGTTAGCTGCCATAACCGTTACTCCGCGAAGACGGCATACAGTGCGCGACAGTATAGTTCTTCTAAACAATGTTTCAAACTTTGCTTTTATGATTCCGGTGAGCATCGTGTTCATGGCAGCAGATTCCCTGTTAAAAATGTTCCTTTCATATTATTCATCTCTAAATTATGGAAGTGGGTGGAGGAGGGTAGGTGGGGGAGATTTGGTGAGATTACGCAGTAAAGCCTTAATGCTAGTACGCTTGTACCACCTGTAGCTACGTTTGGCGAAAGGCTATTGTTATATAAGAGGATATTTGGTGTACATGCCTGTGGCATGCGAATGAACGCGCCCTCTGATAATGCCCGATGTACCAAAACGTACCTAAGTGATGCCTAGCCTTCGACAGAGCCTCGTACCGTGGGAAAACTCTCTTTAAAACCTGGACATAACAGAAACGTAGATATAAACTCCGAAAAAACTGTGTTGTTTTAAGATTTTTGGGGTTGTTGACTACGATCCCCATGTTGGAAATACAAAATTCAGAATGGCGGATCCAGTACGACGGATCAGAAATTATAAATCTGGCAAACTTGGGTAAAACTTAAGTTACGAGGTACTTTGAGACCGCTGATAACGAATTAGGAGTCATAATTGTGGTATTAAAATGTTTTGTTCAATATTTTGTTTTCTTTCAATGAAAAACGTAGTCACATTCATCGCTTGCGTCATTATTGCTTTTCTATGACACAAGATTAATATTAGCACACCAATATAAAGCACACCCTATTTCCCGCAACATTAATCGGAACTGCTTTTCATTAGTAGCAGTCAGCTGATAGTGGCTACGCACATCAACAGACAATGTTGACTTTACAGCCGCAAATTGACTGTCGGTACCTGCCGCCCATCATTTTACACAAAGTCAAATATTTGCCTACGTCTGTAGGTTTTTGAATGGGAAGTAGATGCCGAAAACGAACTCATTCACAATGTTCGCCACGGAATTATTCATAATACATTGTTTATTGATTACTTTCAAATTCAGTAACTAAGCATTTCTTTAACTGATGGTTGATTAATTTTTTAATTGCTATGCATGATATAGAATAACTTCCACAATATTGTGAACAATAATTTTCTACAGTGTGCTTCTAAAAACGCGCAAATATGCGCACACAAATACATTTGAATTCGTTGACTCGTTACACTATTAAGGCACTAGGAGAAGCATTGACGAAAGTGTAGCCACTTAGAAGACATTGTCTGTAACTCTTCGTCTAGTCACGAGGACCCGGGTTCGATTCCTGACCGGGTTGGGGATTTTCTCTGCCCTGGAACTGGCTGTTTGTGTTATCCTCACTATTCCATCATCATTCGTGAAAGTGGCTAGATTGCACTGAGTACAGATCGAGGATTTGTACGGGCGCTCAACAAATCAAACATCTTCGTCATTAGGGGAAATTCTGTATCCAACGATTTCAGATAATGTCGGTACCAGTTTATTTTTAAGTCGATGTACGTCATTACACCGGTTAAAACGTCATACATATACCTTACGGAGAGACCCACCCTTCTTATTTTAAACTGGCATCTGGGCAGGATCGATTTCATATATTAACCCGGCCACGTACAAAAATGGTTCAAATGGCTCTGAGCACTATGGGACTTAATATCTGTGGTCATCAGTCCCCTAGAACTTAGAACTAATTAAACCTAACTAACCTAAGGACATCACACACATCCATGCCCGAGGCAGGATACGAACCTGCGACCGTAGCGGTCGCGCGGTTCCAGACTGAAGCGCCTACAACCGCTCGACCACACCGGCCGCCTACTGTCCACGCAAAAAATATCTGAAAAATCCGTCGTTGTCCGACTCAGTGTTTACCGGAAACTATCAGGATACGTATCATATCGACTTTTGACTGTAATGTCACTGCGGCGTTGGACAGGTATGCATCAGTGCCATCTACACAAGATTTCATGGGGATAAAGTTGGAACGAGCACCTCTCTCTGTTTCTTTCTGTTCGTATTGTGAACGAGTTGGCCCACTGTACGTCGAGGTGTTTCTCCTTCGACTGTCATGAGTATAACATGTATTGAAGCACGGGGTGATATGATATTGTTTACCTCAGTATTAGTATAAATTTCCATTGCCCATCAATTATTCGAAAGAAATTTTTATTTTTATAAAATGTTGGTGTCTAAAACCTTTTCCGATCGATTTGAAACGGTCACGTTCGAGATTCGCAATTGATACTCAAGGCACACACGGTCGCTCAGTGACAGAATGCTGCAGCGGAAAGTTTCAGAGCGCTCAAAACATTGTTGTTGAAGGTAAACGGCTGATACGTTACCCATTAATTTGTGAGAGTGCCGTGATTTCTTTGGCGAGGAAAGATTTCGGGGAGAGCGAGAGTGGAGCGCAGTGGCCGTATCGAGCTCTTTGAGCCGCCTACTTCCTTCCGCGTCCCGACCGCGCCTCGCTTACAAGCGGGCTGATCACCTGCATACCAATTGCTGCGTACATCAAGGGAATCGCTACAAAGGGCGCGCGCTGCCACAAAAGGGACCAGAGGGAGCTACACGGCGTCCTAGACGCGAAACAGCCACCTCTCCAGTATAAGCACGCGGCTGCGCATTAAAAGCCAGCCCACAGCTGTTCATATTGTTTCTCTCTCCTCAGAGGAAACCGCTCAGAAAGCAACGCGGGTAAGCCATGAACGACTTTACATAGGACTGTGCGCATACACATGAATGAAAGTCGAAAGCAAATGAAATATCCCGTAAAAATGTTCACTCTCATACAGTTTTCTGTGTATGACAATTCATCACGCCAAAAGGGGACTGTTACAATTAAGTCACAGGATAACGACGTAGTCAATGAATTATGTGACTAGCTTAATTTTGACATATAGATTAATTTTTAGATATTTCACTGTATCGGCACTCTGATTCCTGCATAATCTTAAAAATACTACTTGTAAAAGGCCTAAGCTGCCAGCTTCAACTAATTTACACTCCACCAAATTTATCGACAAAAAATATTTTTTCTGAGCGTCAAAATCATTTTGTCCATCATGGGTTGTTTGATTTATCCGGAAAAACTGAACTTCTACTTCAACTTATTTAACGAATTCAGTCAATGATCATTACGTGGGATTAGGAATTCGTTTCCACACAGTTTTCCTTTTACACAAATATAACAACAAGCAGAGCAGTAAGAATGTCCATGAAAATCCTCCAAAATGATGCTATAAGATCCGATAAAGGTCTTCATAAATGAAGAGCTCTTACTTACGTAGTATTTAAAAACAGGTGAAACGTCCGAATTTGATACCTTTTCGGGAACCACGTCACACGACATTGAGCGCGAGTTCAGTTAAAGAGTGACTGTTTAAGGATTTGTCAGAAGAAGTAAAAGTCCGGGCATTCGCCTTGAATGTTTTAGCTAAATCACAACCGGCTTTGTTTCCAAGACTCAAACCATGAGCTACCATATTATACGTAAATTATCTCGAGTTTCCTACACAGAATATGACACAAGAGTTCTGCAGAGCCAAATGTCATCAGTATTGTATACAAATTGCGTACTGTGACTAGAAAGACTGTCACTTGAATCTCAAAATAAATTGCGCAACACATTAGAAATCATATACCTTCAGAAAAGATCATGGAGAACCTTATGACTCTGAACGAGCTATTCCAATGAAGATTCAAGGCCCAAGTGAGCGCGGGAAAGATTTACATCTATTTCCTAAGAATGTGAAAATATGACGACTCATTTACACAAATTTACACTTCTGCCTGACCGTAATCTTTGTTTAGATGAGAATCCTATGGTCTCTCACAACCTTTAAATAATCCAAAAGTTGTGAATCTATTTTGTATATTAGAGGAAACGCCAAAAACAACCTTGTAAGTAGGAATACTACGCAGATTCTAGTCCAAAAATTACCTTTGACTTATGACTTGCCTACACGTCAGGGACAATGACTTTCTCAAAGAACTTCATCCTTATCTATGATGTTCTCATCACCATCATGTTATGTCACACTCTCTCCCTTCCCTAGACTCCCTGCCTCCCCCCCCCCCCCCCCCCCTCCGAAAAGAAATCACACACTGCACTCTCCGGCCAATATCAGTGAAGTATTAAAACGAAGCGTAGCATTTTAGCGAGCATTAAAATGGAATTGCTTTGTAGACCCATGGCAGCCATCTTCCGAACGATCGAAGTTCTTCCATGCTCTATTTTCAAAAGTATTTATCCAAAAAAAAATGTAAGTGATGTGACTTTTAGTGTTTCCACATCTTAACTACATCAGCAAAACACGCACAAGCGCGCGCACACACACACACACACACACACACACACACACACACTTAAAACATACATAATTTTCCTCTGAGTTGTATAAAATGGGGCTATGTGAAAAATTTTGCTAGTTATGGTTTCATACTTTGCTAGAAAGATTGTTGATGTCAAATACTGTGTGGTCTTGTCAGTAAGTATCAATCACATCTGAAAATCTCGTTGGAATCTAGGCATCACTTGCTATGGAATACGAAAATGAATGCAAAACATACTTTCCATACATAATTAAAAACCAGTGTTGGCTTCTGCAACGTAATTACTGAATTAGAAACATTTAGATGTGAATGATGCGCTTTACTTGAGCTACTATCCTGTGTAAATTCTAAAATTAAACTAAAATAAAATGTAGCTTTATTCATCTGTTGCACGTCATCGCAAAAAAATAGCAGTGTTCATAGTTCGATTATTGCACCAAACGTGCTGTGAGGCATATCAAGTCCTCAAATTAATAATTATCCACATATGAACTGACCTGTGATACCTGTCAAGTGTCACAACGCTAAATCAACATCTAAAACGCCTGCAGAAATACATCAGCAACGCAAAAAAAATTCTATGTTTAGGTCAAGTCTCACAATATTATTTTCCACACAAACACACACATGTAAAACTGGTGCATAAATCATGATTCTCCATTCTCAGATTAAGACCACAATACTACTTTCTTGCCTAAATAATTGTAAAGCATACATGGATAAAAAACAACGCCCTAAGCATGTAATCATACCTTACATTTGGTGTAAGGTACAATCCTCACTCAAATTATCTATTTCCACATCTAAATTGTTATATTGTGCTAGTCAGGTGTTGCAGTAGTATCGCCACGTATAAAGTGGAGTGCTGTCATTTCATTCCGACGAAATGTGACACGTGGTTCGTAGAAAGAACTACCATCGCCTAATATTTTTAGAAGTTTTAGAGTAATACTTCACGTTAGCAAGTACCACTGTAGAGGATACAAAAATAATTCATCACTATTTACACTAGACAATATAAGTGATGTTATTAGCACCATAATATTGCTTTTCATTTGCATATGAAGTAAACGTTATAGATCTGAAGTACAAAACGAATTTGGAGGATTGTTGGAATATTTACAGATCCGAACTGTGGCGCCACAACTATCTAAAATTATTTCAGACAGTAATTTCTGTAATCAACTACTTAATAATACCAAAAGCTATTCAAAATAAACGATGTGAAAACACACTGACTTGAACAAAACATAGCGAAAAGGCAAACAAAGTGATGGAAAGCCATTTAGGAAAGGAAGAAGGAAGGTATTTTCACTAAAGTTCTTTATTGTCATGTAACTTGTGCTACGTTCACATTCATGACAACGCAGCCAAAGATAGTGGTAGAACAAGAAAGAGATGAAACATAGCCACGGACAATGGCGCAAAAGGACAGCGATGAATAGTCCATATCTTTTCCACTGAAATAAAGTTATCATAATAAGTAATGATTTCGAGTGTAAAGCATACGCAAGTTGTGACTCTACAAGCCTTCCCGGGGGATATTTGCAAATAGTCTTCACGGGTTTGCCGTCGGATCACGTTGGACAGTTGCTCCGAGGAAATAATGTGGAATTTGCACAACGTGATCAGGCGGCAAACACGTGAAGACTATTTTCATAGGCAAGCTGCTTCTCGTAACTTGCTAGTATGCTATTACAGATTTATGACTACAAACAAAATTTCTAATTTTGTAGAAACTTAAAACCGTATTATTTCTCAAAATCTGTAACATTTTGAGCACCAAACACATGTGTAACTGCTGCCAAAATTTAAATTTTCTAAAAGATGAAAAAAATGCTCATAGTTTGCATATTGGCACTACGGATAAAACTTACAGGTTTACCAGTACATACTGACAACCAAACTTTGATTGTTGTACCAAACTTTGCAAGCCGAATTTACCTTCAAATACAGTATTTTCATGTCTTAATTTTAATTATTACTTACTGAAGTACACGCAGTTCAATAATTTACACTACTTAAACAAATGACAGGTAGGTTGATGACCATAGTTCTATCTTCGTACCACACATCAGATACATCAAATTACATACAAATTAGTTGTAGAACGTTGCAATACACATATTGGCACTACTGCTGATGTTACATCTTAAATTTCACTTGCTGACAATGTTACTCCCCTGTGTAAAAACTCGGCCCTAAAACCAATATCCAAGTCAGACAAGCATTAAAGTGACCCCATGCTACAGTATTAACTTAAAATTGCCATTCAAAACGTCATCTTTTGATATCACAGAATTTAAACTGCATGACATATCAATGAAACTGCATACTGAGAAGTAGAGATTAATATAGGTATGAAATAAGGGTTCCTATGCTTTCAGAGTCAAATGGTTCAAATGGCTCTGAGTACTATGGGACTTAACTTCTGAGGTCATCGGTCCCCTAGAACTTAGAATTACTTAAACCTAACTAACCTAAGGATATCACACACATGCATGTCCGAGGCAGGATTCGAACCTGTAAACGTAGCGGTCGCGCGGCTCCAGACTGTTGCGCCTAGAACCGCTCGCCCACACCGGCCGGCCTTCCAGAGTCACTCGAACACTGTAACGACTCCACACTAAGATATTAACTTTGTATTGCCGTACAAAACGTTTCCTATCTTCTCATGATAACGTAAACCCTTACAGTAACCCTCGTTCTAGGGTAATAGTTTCGTCTTGTAGTACGAACGCAAGTTTCTGTACTTCAAGGACATTAAACGGGTCCTCTTTCGGTTATTTTGCAACGTCATCAACCAAAGGGTTCATATAGATCACTTTACGCAGTAGTCTTTTTAGTATTTATTGTAGGTTGATGAAAATGAAAACAAATATTCAAGTACAAAACCTCTACTATCTTTTTTATATACAATTGCACACAGAAACTGTATATTCCTTTATTTTTATTTGGTGTTGTCTTAATACAGGGTTGTCTGGGAAGTGGGGACAAAAACTAAAGTGCTATAGATCATACAAAATTTATTAAAAATGTAATGCTTATTTTTACAAACACATTAAGTAACTTCTCCTATTTATCTATAAAAAATTATATCGTCCATATGAGCAACCAAGGCCGCGAGGCAACGAGCAATGCTTTCATCTCACGCCGTGTGTTCGCATGATCTGGCAGGCCATTCCTGGTTACCACCCAAAGAAATAATTTTTTGAGGAAACTTTTCTTTCAGCAGAGCAATCGTTTCGCGGGATGTGTGACATGTCGCACCATTTTGTTGAAACCAAAAATCGTAATTTTCATCAATATGAGGATAAAACCAATCAGATAGTATGTTTCAGTAACGGTGCCGTTCACAGTGACGGCAACTCCCTCATCATTTTCAAAAAAGTGCGGGCCGATCACTCCTCCTGCCCAGAACCCAAACCACACAGTCGTGTGTTGTGGACGCATCTTCCACAGTCGTTCAAGGGTTTTCGTTAATCCAAATTCTGCAGTTCTGCGTACTGACGAACCCACTGAGGTGGAAGCGCACCTCATCTGCGAAAATTATTCCTGTTGTGAAGTTCTCGTTCTCCGCTTGACAAGCCAAGACCCATTAAGCAAATAGATTTTTCTTTCCAAGATGTGCAGGCTTCAACTACCATTTAAGTTGAATCTTGTACGAATGCATTTTCAGATCTTTTGAAAGGACTTCATTCAGTGTGCTTGGTGATAAATTCAGTCATTGAGCTCGTCAGCGAACCGATTTTATGGGTCTTACGATCACATTGTCCCGCACGACAACAGTGTTTTCTTGTGATCGAACAGAACGGGGCCGTCCTGTTTTTTTAACATCTTAAACCGAATCCGTGGTCTCAAACTTCCGGATCGACTTCCAGACTGATGATTCCGTTCGAGCAGCATTACGTCCGAGTGTCACCGGCAATTCACGAACGGTTGCCGTGGAACTTTTATTCGTTTTGTAATAACATTTTATCATTTGGATACGTTGCTCAGTTGTCATCTGCTCCATGACGAAAATAAACATCAAACAACAATGCTCACAATACAAAAGCTATCAGGCTACTAATGGGAAGGATCGAAGGTAACAAATACGAAAAGGCCACGGCTGCCAACTGTCATTTGACAAAATGGCGCAAAAGTCGAATTCGTCCTTACTTCCCGGACAACTTTTAATATCAAGCTTAATGTTAGCCATTTCTTTAAATCTACATCTGCATTATGTAATTCTTTTTCCAACTAGTAATTTGATAAAACAAAAAGAGCTGCATTAATTCTCATATGTATATAAATTTTTTTCCTGTAAACTATCTCTTTTACAGATTTTACAACAAACTCCATACCTTCTTGTAATTCTTACGGCCAAGGGCATTTGGGGATTTTAAATTTGCGTTTTATTTCCATCGCTACCCGATGTTTATAGCATTCCCACATTATTTCGGAATTTCTGCATAAAACTTTAAGATTACAAATTTAGCCAATGGATGCTCATTTAATGTCGTTATTCCGTTGGTTTCAAACTCTGCAAACGTCTTTTCTGTTGCTAGAGTTATAAGGTACAGTCCTCCTCATTTAGATACAATGCAACCATTCTCTTAACATTAACTCCAAAGGGAAGGAATGTTTACAAATACATTTTTCATGTACCCTTCAGTATAGTAATTATTGCCTGTTAGGACTCCTAAATTTGGCTAGTTTTCATTGGTATTTATAGTAAATTCTAGTGTCTTGCATATCCCAGTCATTACCAGTAGTTAAAGTGATTTGTAAGGCTTGCTTGCACGTCTACAACGGCTTCTTCTTTTTCCCATAGCTGTTCATGTTCTCCCTTTATGGTTACTTTTGTCACCAAATATTCGAATTTTAATTTTCTGACTTCAACCTTTTCCATTTTCAGTTTCTTTTGCGTACACATAGCACATTAAGTTTACTTAAAGGAGTTACTACGTTAACTGTAAATGGTTTAAGTCTGTGTAACACAAGAGATTTCATGCTTTTTCTTATGACCCGTGGAATAATATAGTTCTTGGGACCCAACCCTAATTGGGCCATATCTAGGAAAGAGGGAGGGAGAGGGAGAGGGAGAGGAGAGGAGAAAGAGAGAGAGAAAGAGAGAGAGAGAGAGAATAAATCTACTGTGTTTAATAAATCAGAGAGGTGATGATAAGGCAGAAGTGAAAATATAGCTCGTAATTTTTTGATACTGTGTGTGCACACAACTCTATCAATTTACTCCAAAAACTGTAACAAATTGCCCCCAGAACTATATCCATTTTAACACCAAAAAATTGTCAGATTTCCCCAAACTGTATCGACTTCACACAAAGTTGTATCAACTTGCCCTGAAACTGAATCAACTTTCCCCAAAACAGTATCAATTTAACTTAATACTGCATCAAATTGGCCCTCAAAGGTATATCAAATTGTCTTGAAACTGTACCAACTTGCCCCAAAAGAATATCCTTTGTGCCAAAACTGAATGAGCTTGCGTAGAAACTGTATCAGATTGCTCCAAAACCGTATCAACATGCCGCCCAAACCTGGATCAATTACTGACCAAACTGTATCAGCTTACCTTGAAACTGTCAACCATTGTCTCTTCGAATAGTATTTGGTGGTGGTGCTTCTGGGGCAACATTATACAGTTCTGGGGCTCGTTGATACTATTTTGGGGAAAGCAGTGGGGAGAGGAGATCGTAAGAGTTTTCACATGATGATGGTAATGGTGTTGATGATAATCTCATAGTTAAGGGTGATGACGTCACATAGTCAACGAGAAAAAGGTCCTTAATAACGCCATTGCTCCTGATGTGTAGTAAACCCATTGGTCAAAGCTGATTTTTGGCCCATAATAGGCATCGACCCTTGCACCCTTTAAAAATATTAGGGCAAAGAAAACTGCATATTTCTTCGTGAGAATTACCTTTAAATATCCCTAACTTCATGCTAATTTATCTCAAACACTTCCTAACTTCGTGCTATTTTATCTCATACGCTCTTATAATATACACCAATGATGCACTGTTAGTGTATAATCTGAACTCACAGTTATGAGTTATTTTCTATTTTTGTTGTAAAACTGTAAAGCTGTGAGAACGGGCAGCGAGTCGTGCTTGGGTATCTCAATTAAAAAAAAAAAAAAAAAAAAAAAGTTGGTAGAGCACTTGCCCGCGAAAGACAAAGGTCCCAAGTTCGAGAGTCGGTCTGGCACACAGTTTTAATCTACCAGGAAGTTTCATATCAACGCACACTCCGCTGCAGAGTTAAAATCTGATTCTATTTTTACTGTAACTAGAGTCAAAATCCTTAAAATTACATTTATGAATTTTCAGGATCGAAAGATAGTCATCGACATACAGTTATACTGAGTAATCCAGAAAACATCCTCTATCCCACGGCACGAAAGAACTCTTTAAGAACAATTATTGTATATGTGTGACATTTTACAAGTACGTCATTAATATTTATACATTTGAATAACAGTTACCGAGTTGTACTCTTTGCTCTCATCATGAAATGTTACATTTATTATTCGTAATAACTACATTTAGACACAATTTTAAATATACATTTATAGAATTGAAGGAATACTCTGGAAATAGTAGCAGTAAGAATCTCATTTGTTCCCATATATTCAAGAAAAATTAAGCAGGATAAGTCACAGGATATATGTTGCTTGAATGAAGCTGTACCCGTATTAAAATAATAATATTTCACCTGTGATAATTTTGACAGAAAATTACGAAGAACTTATATTCAGTGCAACAAAATATTTGTTCTAGTAGGAGATGTTACTGCTACCTGTATAAGAAAAGATTAAAAATTAAAGCCTTCTGAGTTATGAAATTCTCTTAAATGTAACTATAGATAAAATGATTGTTTCTTTGTCATCCCAGCTGCAATTTATAGTTGCCAAATGTTCCTGTGATAATGGGCAGATCGGGAAGTTTGTGGCCACGTTTTCAGCTTAAGAGTGTTAAGAAATTATCCAAAACTCTAAGAGCAGGAAAGAGAGTTTTGGGTCTCTGCACAACGGCTCACCTCTGTATATCTGGTAGTTATACGGAGCATCAGGCGTACTTTTCAGTTCGTATCTTCAGTATCCAACCCGAATACGATTGGGAGCCCTTGTACGGGCTTCATGGCAACGTCAAGACTTACTTAAATGATCCGTGAAGTTGGATTTTTCTAATGCATCCTTGGTGAAAGAATGAAAAATGAATTCCAAAATACATAGTCTCGCCACAGTGTCACAGTCACTGTGAATGACAAGTACTCTTGGAAGTAATAGGATATTATGTAATTGGATATTGTTAGTTATGGAAGAATTACACAGTTATGTTTATGTACATCATAATGAAGGATATGTTAATATGAAGTGCTGTATTACGAGATGGATGTGATCCTTTTCTCCCATTGCCGACGAAAAACTATGAGTTTAGTAATACTCTGGAGTGGCTACTCCTTCAAAGAATACTGTCATACTATAAGCAAATTAAAGTATATGTGAACTTCGAACAGTAGTATCAGAGTTTTTTTAACGAATTTGGGATGGCCTCAGCTGACATTTTATTTATTTGATGAACTTTTGGAAAATTTAGACATTTAGACCTTCAAGTATCTGAAATGGAGGCATTATACGTTGAATGCATTACTATGACTTACTACTTCAACTCAAGACAACCTACAAAGATAATAACTTACTTTACAGACGATTCGTTACAGACGCCTTTGTTCCTATATTGTAATTATAGCTGCATATAATTTTCATAAAATAAATTGTAATTATTTATTATGCAAGCATGTTACATTTGAGAGGTTGTTGTAAAGCTCTTATATACAAATTCGATATTTTTAACGTACCGGTACATATACTAGGAAGATTAAAATTAATTTAAAGAGGTTCGTTAATGTCACATTATGCCATATAGGGTTTTGTTTTAAGGTATACTTAACTATCATTTATTGTCGTTGTAATAGTGAGTGCATGTAATTTCCATAAATATGTTGGAAATATTTGTTTTTATTGTGGGAACACATAATTTTCGAACTATTGCTACAAAGATCTTATATATAACCGTACACTGATGGGGGTAAAGGTTGATATCTTTTTATTAGGGTCTCAAATATTAAGATATGTTTAACTAAAATAAAACTATGATGCGCAATTTACCATTCGAGCATATATACGTGTTTATGGCCGTGCTGTAACAACAGTGTATTGGTACAGTAATGAAAAACATGAACAACGAGTGAAACTTTTCCTGACCTGCTTTACAACTGCATGGTCTTTCGCACTACAGTCATATTTGTTAATGAGTGTACCGGTAACTGTGCTTTCTATGGTTCTATATTGCCGCGTCGTCAAACAGGTGAAACGTTGTCTAGAAATTTTCCTTTTCTTCTTGTGTTGAATTCGTAAGTGATACTAACGCATTCAGTGTAAACGCTCCTGTTTTAGTTCTCTGAAAATGTCATATGGCCGAAATTGTACAGTTGTTCATCGAATAAAGAAAATGTCAGCTGAAGGCATCACAAAAACAGCTGCGAACCCTGTCACAATGCATATTATGCAGTACCAGAGTACTGTTAACTTAATGAACATTGGCATTTCTAAATGCAAGAGCTGGTGTGTTTCATCCGAGAGAGAGGGTGTACTCTGATGGGGGATGGGAGCATCGGGTTAAAGTTGACGCGGTGCGGCGGGTTGCGGGTTGCGGTCCGCGGGGGAAGGTGGAAATCAGGTGGCAGCCGGCTTCCGGAGCGCGCGTTTCCTGCTCTGGCGGCGAGATAAGAGCTGGGGGAGCCGGCGAGGGGAGTCGGCGACACCGCCTCCATTCCGCTGGCTTAATCCACTTACCGCGCACCTACCGCGCCGCGCAGCGACGCCCACTTACTTATACCGGGCACTCACATCTCTGCTCATCCGAAATGCTTGCATAATTACACGCAAAGGACCAGACGCAACCGTACACGGTGGACAACGTCATTACCAGAGTGAATGCAGAGCAAGGAACAATCGGCTCACGTATTAACTGCGACTCAGTATATTCCCTGATATACAACAGACCCTCGCAGCCTGAAATTGTCATCGATTGGTAATTATGTTCTCAAATGGTTCAAATGGCTCTGAGCACTATGGGACTTAACATCTTAGGTCATCAGTCCCCTAGAACTTAGAACTACTTAAAACTAACTAACCTAAGGACATCACACACATCCATGCCCGAGGCAGGATTCGAACCTGCGACCGTAGCAGTCCCGCGGTTCCGGACTGCAGCGCCTAGAACCGCACGGCCACCGCGGCCGGCTTAAGTTCTCAATGGAAATATTATCAAACGTTTAAATGAAGAAAAGATGGAGTTCAAGAGCCCATAGGCAGAAATTAGATGATAAGGGGAGTCGCAATCCTATTTTTCCTTGTGGCCTGCAGCCATCTCGTAGTATCTGAAAGGATTAAAAATCTCTACCAGGCAAGGTTGCATTTATTGAGCTGGACTGTCATATTAGTGGATACTGACGAATAACATTTGATTAAATGTTTTAAGAATTCTGTTTACTTGTTTGTATATAGCGCACATGTGGAGATAGTATGTTTTATATCTCCTATTGTTTCTTCGTCAAATTCAATCTACATCGACATCCATACTCCGCAAGCCACCTGACGGTTTGTGGTGGAGGGTACCTTGAGCACCTCTATCTCCCTTCTTTTCCAGTCTTGTATTGTTCGTGGAAAGAAAGAGTGTCGGTATGCCTTTGTGTGGGCTCTAATCTCTCTGATTATATCCTCATGGTCTCTTCTATCAACCCTATCTGGTACGGATCCCACACCGGTGAGCAGTATTCATGCAGTGGGCGAACACGTGTACTGTAACCTATTTCTTTTGTTTTAGGACTGCTTTTCCTCAGGATTCTTCCAATGAATCTCAGTCTGGCATCTGCTTTACTGACGATTAATTTTATATGGTCATTCCATTTTAAATCGCTCCTAATGCCTTCTCCCAGATACTTTATTGAATTAATTGCTTCCAGTTGCTGATCTGCTATAGTGTAGCTAAATGATAAAGGATCTTTCTTTCTATGTATTCGCAGCGCATTACACTAAGGCTTAGTTCGTAAGTGTATTCGATGGAGGTGAATGGAAAACGATTCATCACCAAATCTCATCCGGACTTTGAAACTTATAAATTCTGACTGGCTTCAGCTGTGTGGAACCAGTGCCTTGAAGGAGTCTTCAGCTAACCTTGTCCATAATATTGCTCTGCTGCTGCGATTGAATACCTAATATTCGTCTTGCCCGTGGTGTCTCGCTCTTTCATGTAATTTAATCTTTATGTGTGATGCCTGTAGTTTAATATTTAGGGGCGCAGCCATGAGCAGCGGTCTTCGCTGCGTAATGGACTATTTCATGATACACTGATGTGCAAAACGTGACAACGAAAGTAGCTTTCGTATGATGTGCCACTGCCAAGTAACATAGCTCGATGAATCTTGGACCATTCATAGAAACAACTGTTACAGAGTAGTACAGAAGGGAACTGAAAGAATTACGCAATGAGACAACAGAAATGACTCTCTTCTTAAAAGACAACAATCACATTGTACATCCCGCGATTCATGATGGTCCCTGGAGATTGCAAAGGGTAGGACATAGTTCTTAATAGGGTCTGTGATCAGCACGGATGGCGGTGCATGCTCTCCAGCGTGCTCCCACGCACACAAAAAGATTGGTAATGAGTTCTTGTAGTAGGAAGTCCCATTCTTTCACCAGTGTTGTTGACAACTGCTCAATGATAGTTGGTCTATGTGACTGGGATGCAATGTGTCTCCCCACTGCATCGCACACGTCCTCGATTGGATTTAGATCAGGGGACGGGAAGGCCATTCCATACGCCGAATTACCTCTCTTTCCCAGAACTTCTCCACGTACCCAGGTTCTTACAGTCGCGCATTGTCATCCATACAAATAAAGTCAGGGTCGAATGCTCCCCTGAAAAGACGCACATGGAGAAGGGGTACAGATTCACCCCTCCCCCTCCCATCCCTACTTCGCCGTGAACAGCCAGGATACGGACGTGTTCTCACTGACAATTACATCGATCCACCGTGTTTAGCGTTTTAATGGGGCATTTACTTTGTAGTGTTGGCAGAAGAGCCAACACTGTTTTTCTAGAGGAGGCCGAAATGCACGCGTTTAATTACACGCTGACTGGCGTGAGGTCTGGAACAGGACAAAATCTTGAGAATTGCAAATGAAGTACGTAGTTGAAATAATACTTAAATTTAATCCACAATTGTAGAACATCTCTCGTTACGGTACATAATATTAATTATCAATTGAATAAGGCTCCTTGCTAGGTTGTAGCAAATGACGTAGCTGAAGGCTATGCTAACTATCGTCTCGGCAAATGAGAGCGTAGTTGTCAGTGAACCATTGCTATGAACGTCGGCTGTACAACTGGGCTCTCATTTGCCGAGACGATAGTTAGCATGGAAATCAGCTACGTCATTTGCTACGACCTAGCAAGGCGCCGTATTCAATTGATATTTATTATGTGAAGCATGTATCATTAAGAGCGATGTTCTACAATTGTGGATTAAAGTTAAGTATTATATCAACTACGTACTTTATTTGCAATTCTCAAGATATTGTCCTGTTCCAGACCTCACGCCAGTCAGCGTGTAATTAAACGCGTGCATTTCGGCCTCCTCTAAAAAAACAGTGTTGGCTCTTCTGCCAACACTACAAATTGGCGACGAGGATGGGATACAAACGGTCTCCTTTGTATATAACTAATTTACTTGTGTCATGGCTTCGCCACAATCTCCAGATGTACTGTCCGAATTTTATCGCTTGCAGAATCAGCAGACGCAGGCCTTATTGGATGCCCTTGGACAGCTCGTCCAGGGTCAACATGCAATGCAAAACGATGCGGCAGCCGCCGCTCCACCGCTACCGCAGCCACAACATGCAGCTGCACCACCTTTTCGTCCGTTTGATGCGGCACTCGAAAGCTGGACGGAGTGGTCACGCCAATTTGGATTCCATCTCGCCGCCTACAGAATGCAAGGTAACGAGCGGCAGCCTCACTTATTGGCGTGTGTAGGGGTGCAGACGTACCGTGTGACAGTGAAATTATTTCCCCGCCGCGACGTAGCAACTCTGTCCTACGAAGAAATTTTGTCTGCTTTAGATGCATATTTCAAAGAATCAGTCAATGTGGTTGCAAAAAGGTATACTTTCTTTCGTACAAAACATATGGCCGGTCAAACTAATCGGGAGTGGGTTGCAACTTTGCAAGGCCTTACAAGGGATTGTGCTTTTGAGGGTGAATGTGGACTCCCTTATTCAGATACTATGGTACGTGATGCAATTGCACAGAACGTTTCTGATGTTCGTATACGGGAGCAAATTTTGAAACTAGTCAATCCCTCCCTTCAACAAGTGATAGACACATTGGATAGGCAAGACACACTTGACTTTGCTCAGGAATCATTTGCAACTTCGCCAGCCGTGTGTCACGTTAACCGGCCCGCCGGGCGAGCTGCAGGGAACAGTAAACAGCCCTCGCGCTCGTCCGCGCAGCTGCCGCCAAGCTCTCAACCACGTGTCCTGTGGCAGCAAGCAAATGCAGTGCTAAAATCATGCCCGCGGTGTGCAACCAGACATTCGCGTGAGAATTGCCCGTCACGCCAAGCTATTTGCTTTTTCTGTAATAAAAAAGGACATGTTCAGAGTGTTTACCAGAAAGAGCTTAGATCGGACACTAAAAACCATTCCAGGCCCGTTGCTTTGAGCCGGAATCGAACCAAGAATGCTCAGGCTCGTGAACCTTCGCCCATCGATATTCATGTCGTTAATTCTACTCCGCCCAGTGCCACTCTCTCTAAAAGTGACTGTGTGTGTCCCACAAAAAGTGTGCGTCGACGTCGCCGGACATCACGTCAATTAGCAAGTGATTCTGTACCAGTGTCTGTTCAAATTGCACGAGACAGTCGCTCTTGTCGTCAGCAGGACAATAAACTTTTTGTAGACTTGGACATTCATGGCAACGTGATCCCATTCCAGCTCGATACCGGAGCTGCAGTTTCACTAATCAATCACGACACGTACAAACAACTGGGCACACCTCCGTTGCATGCTGCAAATGTTAAGTTAAATAGTTATTCCGGTCAGAATATACCTGTGTTAGGACAGTGCAGCCTTCTTGCAACATACAAGGGACAAACAAAACTTGTGTCATTTTACGTACTTCGTTCTTCTTCTGCAGTGAACTTGTTTGGTTTAGATTTATTTCAGTTGTTTAACTTGTCTATAGTCCATCAGGTCCTATCAGTGAATCAGACTGTGCCTTCAGCCAGGGTTTCTAGTCTATGTGAAGAATTTGCAGACATTTTTGCACCGGGCCTCGGTTGCGCTACGAACTATAAAGCACATTTGGAACTGAAAGTATACGCGCAACCGAAATTTTTCAGAGTGCGCAATGTTCCCCATGCATTGCGTGATGAGATCGCAAGAACATTAAATGATTGGGAATCACAAGGTGTGATTGAACGTGTGCAGGCTTCTCTCTGGGCATCACCCTTAGTAATTTTGCCAAAACCTTCCGGAAAATTGAGACTTTGTGTGGACTTCAAGGCAACAGTGAATCCACAATTAGTGATTGCAACTTATCCTTTACCCCGCCCGGCAGATCTTTTTGACAAACTGTGCCCGGGTAAATATTTTTCGAAGTTGGACCTAGCAGATGCATACTTGCAAATACCGGTGGACGACGAATCCCAGCGAGTTTTGGTGGTTAACACGCATCTTGGTTTGTACCGATTCAAAAGACTGCCATTCGGGTGTGCATCCGCCCCTGCATTGTTTCAGCAATATTTACAAACTGTTTGTGCGTCGGTCCCTACTGCAGCAAACTATCTGGACGATATTGTGATCTCCGGAAAGACGGATGAAGAACATTTAGCCAATCTCAGAACATTATTTCAGGTCTTGCGACAAAATGGTCTTCGCTTGCGGAAGGACAAATGTGTGTTTTTTGCTTGTGACTTACCTTATTTGGGACATGTAATCAAAGCCCAAGGCATACATCCCAGTCCAGAGCACCTCCGTGCCATACAAGACTTGCCTTCGCCGCAGAATTTGAAGCAGCTACAGAGTGTGCTGGGAAAAATTAATTATTACCATAAATACACTCCTGGAAATTGAAATAAGAACACCGTGAATTCATTGTCCCAGGAAGGGGAAACTTTATTGACACATTCCTGGGATCAGATACATCACATGATCACAATGACAGAACCACAGGCACATAGACACAGGCAACAGAGCATGCACAATGTCGGCACTAGTACAGTGTATATCCACCTTTCGCAGCAATGCAGGCTGCTATTCTCCCATGGAGACGATCGAAGAGATGCTGGATGTAGTCCTGTGGAACGGCTTGCCATGCCATTTCCACCTGGCGCCTCAGTTGGACCAGCGTTCGTGCTGGACGTGCAGACCGCGTGAGACGACGCTTCATCCAGTCCCAAACATGCTCAATGGGGGACAGATCCGGAGATCTTGCTGGCCAGGGTAGTTGACTTACACCTTCTAGAGCACATTGGGTGGCACGGGATACATGCGGACGTGCATTGTCCTGTTGGAACAGCAAGTTCCCTTGCCGGTCTAGGAATGGTAGAACGATGGGTTCGATGACGGTTTGGATGTACCGTGCACTATTCAGTGTCCCCTCGACGGTCACCAGTGGTGTACGACCAGTGTGGGAGATCGCTCCCCACACCATGATGCCGGGTGTTGGCCCTGTGTGCCTCGGTCGTATGCAGTCCTGATT
This sequence comes from Schistocerca serialis cubense, assembly GCF_023864345.2. NCBI lineage: Eukaryota > Metazoa > Arthropoda > Insecta > Orthoptera > Acrididae > Schistocerca > Schistocerca serialis. The sequence goes on from NC_064640.1 coordinate 154,337,345, forward strand.
GTGGCGCTCACCTGCACGGCGCCAAACACGCATACGACCATCATTGGCACCAAGGCAGAAGCGACTCTCATCGCTGAAGACGACACGTCTCCATTCGTCCCTCCATTCACGCCTGTCGCGACACCACTGGAGGCGGGCTGCACGATGTTGGGGCGTGAGCGGAAGACGGCCTAACGGTGTGCGGGACCGTAGCCCAGCTTCATGGAGACGGTTGCGAATGGTCCTCGCCGATACCCCAGGAGCAACAGTGTCCCTAATTTGCTGGGATGTGGCGGTGCGGTCCCCTACGGCACTGCGTAGGATCCTACGGTCTTGGCGTGCATCCGTGCGCCGTTGCGGTCCGGTCCCAGGTCGACGGGCACGTGCACCTTCCGCCGACCACTGGCGACAACATCGATGTACTGTGGAGACCTCACGCCCCACGTGTTGAGCAATTCGGCGGTACGTCCACCCGGCCTCCCGTATGCCCACTATACGCCCTCGCTCAAAGTCCGTCAACTGCACATACGGTTCACGTCCACGCTGTCGCGGCATGCTACCAGTGTTAAACACTGCGATGGAGCTCCGTATGCCACGGCAAACTGGCTGACACTGACGGCGGCGGTGCACAAATGCTGCGCAGCTAGCGCCATTCGACGGCCAACACCGCGGTTCCTGGTGTGTCCGCTGTGCCGTGCGTGTGATCATTGCTTGTACAGCCCTCTCGCAGTGTCCAGAGCAAGTATGGTGGGTCTGACACACCGGTGTCAATGTGTTCTTTTTTCCATTTCCAGGAGTGTATATACCACATGCCTCTTCCATTTCAGCTCCGCTTCATCGCTTACGCCGTAAAGGTGTTTCGTTCGTCTGGACGTCGGAATGCGAACGCGCCTTTCGCCAGTTGAAATCGGCGTTGCTTTCAAATACTTGCCTTACGCCATTCGATCCCCAGAAACCCCTTTTGTTGATGGTAGATGCATCGGATTTCGGGATCGGTGCTGTGCTTGCGCACAAAGATGGATCGCTTGATCGCCCTATTGCCTTTGCGTCCAAATTGCTCTCGTCTGCGCAAAGAAATTATTCCCAGATCGAGAAAGAAGCCTTGGCTCTCGTATTTGGTGTTACTAAGTTCCATGATTTCTTGTATGGTCGTCACTTTACCATCATCACAGACCACAAACCTTTGACATCGCTTTTTCATCCGAACAAGCCTGCACCTCCACGTACAGCGCAGAAATTCATTCGCTGGTCTATTTTCCTCTCGCAGTACCGCTACGATATCTTGTATCGGTCCACTGCTCAGCACGGAAACGCCGATGCGTTGTCCCGTTTGCCTGTTGCTGAGGATAGAGCATTCGATTCTTCCGAACTTGCTTGCATGTTCATTGATGCGGAATCCGATGACGTGGTCGAATCGTTTCCGATTGATTTTGGTCGTGTAGCTACAGCCACAGCTGCTGACCCTGTCCTTGCTACCGTTTTGCGTTTTGTTGCTACGCAATGGCCCTTGTCAAAGTCACGGATCGAGGATCCGTTGGTTCGCCGATTTTTTGCTCACAAGGAGAGACTTTTTGTTCGACGTGGTGTTTTGCTGTTGCGTTCTGATAATGATCAGTCCCGGGTCGTGGTCCCACGTTCGTTACAGTCCTCTGTCTTACGGCTTCTCCACCAAGGACATTGGGGTATAGTGCGAATGAAACAACTTGCTCGTCAGCATTGTACTTGGTTCGGAATCGATGCTGCGATTACGAATATGTGCTCTTCTTGCATGGCGTTTGCCGAACAACAATCCGCACCACCGCGGAAATTCTTTGCATGGCCGAAAGCCACTTCCCCTTGGCAACGATTACACATAGATTTTGCTGGTCCATTCTGGAATGCCCGATGGTTGGTTGTCGTCGATTCTTTCAGTATTTTTCCTTTTGTTGTCAGGGTGTCTTCCACGACGTCATCTGCCACCATCCAAGCGTTATCTGCTATCTTTTGCATAGAAGGTCTTCCACAGACTATTGTTTCCGAAAATGGCCCACAATTCATATCCGCAGAATTTCAGTCATTCTGCAAGGCCAATGGTATTCAACATCTGACATCCGCGCCGTTTTCGCCTCAGTCAAATGGTGCCGCTGAACGATTGGTCCGGACTTTCAAGTCACAGATGTTGAAGTTGAAAGAGTCGCATTCTCGGGAGGACGCGTTATTGCTCTTCTTGTCCTCGTATCGCTCTCAGCCCCGAGATGGTCGCTCGCCGGCTGAGTTGCTCCACGGTCGTCCTCATCGAACCTTGATGTCTTTGCTGCATCCGACGCATCAGGTTCCTGTGCAGCGGCAGCCACCTGCTTTTGCTCCAGGCGACGTTGTATACTATCGCAACTATCGAGGTTCACGGCGTTGGCTCGCAGGGCGCATTCTACGCTGCCTCGGCCGCGCTATGTATCTGGTTTTGGGGGCCTCTGGTGAGGTGCGTCGGCATCTCAATCAGCTGCGCCTCTGTCGTCGCACGGGTTCTGCCGCTCCCCGTCTGCTTTCAGCAACGGTGCCGTCCGGTCAGCGCCCTGGGGACCCATCTATTGGCTCGCCTCATCCCCAGGTGTTACCGACGCTGCCTTCCATTTTGCCCCATGGCAACCCGCCGCCGCCGCCGCCGCCGCCGCCGCCGCCGCCGCCGCCTGTTCTCCCGCCGGTGACGCCCGCAATGGACACTTCGCTGCAGCCGCCAAGCGCCTCCCTGGGTCACGCGCCGCCGATCGCTTCCCGTGACCAGCTGTCCTCCGACATGGAACTCTTGCCCGCTCCGGACCAGATGTCGTCTTCGCCGGTCGGGTACCCCGACGCGATGGAGCTCGAATCTTCGGCCCCTCCTGTCTCTCTACGGGCGCATAAACCGCATGTTGGCGTGCACCCTGGACTAGGTTTTCAGGCGTTTCCTAGCTCCCCTCGGACCGAATGGCCGGGTGCGGGTGGCACAGCCTCGCCTGTTGCTAGGCTCCCCACCTCGTCGCATACATCAACATGGGGTCCTCCCCATGGCGGGCGGAAGCCTTATAACACAACCGTTCGCCGATTTGCGGGGGAGGAATGTGGTGTCACCGCCAGACACCACAGTTGCTAGGTGGTAGCCTTTAAATCGGCCGCGGTCCATTAGTATACGTCGGACCCGCGTGTCGCCACTGTCAGTGATAGCAGACCGAGCGCCACCACACGGCAGGTCTAGAGAGCCTTCCTAGCACTCGCCCCAGTTGTACAGCCGACGTTGATAGCAATGGTTCACTGACAACTACGCTCTCATTTGCCGAGACGATAGTTAGCATAGCCTTCAGCTACATTTGCTACGACCTAGCAAGGAGCCGTATTCAATTGATAATTAATATTATGAAGCATGTACCGTAACGAGAGATGTTCTACAATTGTGGATTAAAGTTAAGTATTATATCAACTACGTACTTTATTTGCAATTCTCAAGATATTGTCCTGTTCCAGACCTCACGCCAGGCAGCGTGTAATTAAACGCGTGCATTTCGGCCTCCTCTAGAAAAACAGTGTTGGCTCTTCTGCCAACACTACATAATTACTGAGGATCATAGAGCAGTAAGCACAACTAAAAAGATGACATTGATTGTAATGAATAACATCGAAGGTACTGTAGAATTCACACGAATCGTAAATTTGCGTTTATCGGCGAAAAAAATACGTCTTGTGAATATTTTGCCTGTCTGGAGGACTTAATGCTGCTATAATTTTTATTTAACAGCAAAATAAATAGTGTCAATACCAAGCACACAGAATACTCGAATTCCAACGTTTCTGTGGTTTCTATAGCTGAGGAAGATTCAAGAATGCTTTCGTTCTCCAAACTTTGTTAAATCTGACAGCAGTATGGCTATAACAACAACACTGTTGACGTGATATTAAAAGACAGTGCTTATAGAAACGTAAATTCAAAGTTAATGTTCTGTTTATGAAATTGCTTGCTGCATTCAGTGGCAAAAGGCTGAGGTTAAACATCAGTTTGTATGATGTTAATGCTGCGACACCATTTGTTGTTTCCTCGTGTGGTGCGTATGTGCTCATAATACACTTCACTCAGAACGGAATATTTTGCAAAAGGTATATCCGATACTGCTGTCTTTTACCTCGTCAGGTCAGCAAGCTATAATCATTTTAATATATGTCTTACAGTTCAAAAATGGTTCAAATGGCTCTGAGCACTATGGGACTCAACATCTTAGGTCATAAGTCCCCTAGAACTTAGAACTACTTAAACCTAACTAACCTAAGGACATCACACACACCCATGCCCGAGGCAGGATTCGAACCTGCGACCGCAGCAGTCCCGCGGTTCCGGACTGCAGCGCCAGAACCGCACGGCCACCGCGGCCGGCATGTCTTACAGTATTTTTATTTAGTTCAGCATATTAAGTGATTAAACTAAAAAGGCAGTTCAGGATAATGGTGATCACCTTGTCCCAAACTATGGCGAAAAGTAAATTTATGGTGCCTAACTGCTTTAGTACATGAGGACAAGCGAATATATGTGTGACCACAGCGGAGATATGCTGCATCTCTGAAAATTATACTGTTCTAGAGGAGCTTCCGACGGGAGAAAGTGGTAAATAAATAGCAGCTGATATATCCACAAAAAGAAAATTAGTGTCAAAATGAAACTTTTGGAACAAAATTACCGAATTCTGAAAACAAGAGTATATTCCTCAGAAGATAAGCCGTCACTTCCCATCCGTTTCAGACAGAACCCAAGAGCGGAACTTTCGCAGTACAACACGAATCGACACGGTAAGTAAAAAGGGTGGTGAAGTATTTATGCCTAGTTTGGGACAAAATCAGTTGTCACAAAACTAAACTACGAAACTATAATCAAACGTCCATATTAGAAAATATTATTAAAAGTCTTTCTGGAAAATATTTCTGTGAAGAAAACGATCATATCAGGAATAGCAAAACTATTTTACATAAAGCGGATGACGCCCACGTATGAGAATATTTTATCGAAATTTAAACGTAAAAAACGTGTACGATTGCTTCGTTAGCTTTCATTTCCTACGTTTAGAAGGTGTGGCAGGTGAGTTACTGTATAATTTGGATGACTATAAAGAGTGATCATATAGTGCAGAAATGAATGCAAGATATTTGTCGAAGAATACAGAATTAATGCAAGGGTGAGCGCTAAATCCCGTACCATCGCTTCATTAGAGTTCGTGAATGTTTCCGAGCTTCACATGCCCATCTTAAAGACTACGAAAACAAAAAAAATGTTTGATTTCACTTGGTACATTTGAGTGTAGTCTGGCAAGTAAGTGAATGCTAATTTATCGATTTTAATTTTTGAGAGATTTGCTGGATGAGCAAGGTCCGTGATGTCTACTTGTTTCAGTACTTTACTGGACAGGCAACATGATATTTTCGAGCTAAATGTATGCGAATGAATAATGGTATTGTAGCTGATATGAGTGGCTGCACATGCATATGGAATAGTCCGGGCATTAAATAATGGGGCGGAACGACAACAGGACGTCTCAGGCAGTGAGAAGTAAACGCCATCTCAGAACACAACTTGTAAGGTATCTGCTCCTTTTAGAAATGGTTTTACTAGAGCGAAGTAAACTTAACTTGCCCCGACATGAAGAAACAATGTCCTACACTAGTCCCATTATTTATCTGTGTACTTCATTAATAAACGAATTCTGAATGTAACGAAGTAACTGTAAGTTAATTGAACAGTATACACCGTAAACACGTAACGTAAAAATGGCAGAATTAATGTCAGTAATCGAACACGAGTGAATCTGAAAAATCATTTATAAAATCCTAGGAAGGTTGAATATCTATAGTTCATCAAAATTTGCTAGAAGACAGTGCGAAAAGATTTTTGTTCGTAATAGGTTTCTTGGTTCTGGATACATATATTTCTGTAGAAACACCTACAGCCTTTCTCCCAGCAGCATGTGTGTCAAAACGTAACCTTATTGGCTGTAATATCCATACAAATAATGGTAATACGAAATGTTTGGAATACAGGAGAATATTGTGTAGTGAAACGTTACATGAACGTTACCAAATGCATCAGCTATCGAAGATGAGATTGCATTTTGCAACACGCGTTCATGCGATGGAAGTAGGATCGAAGTTACACCCAATCACTAAACATCAAGTTAATGACCAAGGAAATTGAAATTGAAGAAGGTATATGATTCGTATGTGATTTTCACGTTGAATAATTAATAAAAAAGGAAGTAAATACACTGAAGCGTATACGAAACTGGTATAGGCATGGGTATTCTTATACAGAGATATGTAAACAGGCAGAATTCGGCGCTACGGTTTGCAACGGCCTTATAAGACAACAAGTGACTGGCGCAATTGTTAGATCGGTTATTGCTGCTAAAATGGCAAGTCATGATGATTTCAGTGACTTTGAATGCGATGTCCTAGTCAGCGCACGAGCGATGGGACACAGCATATTCGAGGTAGCGACGAAGTGGGGATTTTCCCGTACGATTTCACGAGTGTACCGTGAAACATTAAATCTCCGACATGGCTCCAGCCGGGAAAATGTTCTGCAAGAACGGGACCAACGAAGACTGAAGAGAATCGTTCAACGTGACGGAAGTGCAACTCTTCCTCAAATTGCTGTAAATTTCAATGCTAGGCCATCAAAAAGTCTCAGCGTGCGAACCATCCAACGAAACATCATCGATATGGGCTTTCGGAGCCGAAGGCCCAATCGTGTACCCTTGACGACTACACCACACAGAGCTTCACGCCTCGCCTGGGCCCGTCAACACCGAAATTGGACTGTTGATGACTGGAAACATGTTGTCTGGTCGGACGAGTCTCGTTCCAAATTGTATCGAGCGGATGGACGTGTACGGGTATGGAGACAACCTCATGAATCCATGCACCCTGCATGTCAGCAGGAGACTGTTCAAGCTGGTGGAAGCTCTGTAATGGTATGGGACGTGAGCAGTTGGGTGATATGGGACCCCTGATACGGCTAGATACGACTGTGACAAGTGACACGTGCGAAAGCATCCTGTCTGGTCATCTGCATCCATTCATGTCCATTGTGCACTCCAACGGACTTGGACAATTCCAGCAGGAAAATGCGACGTCCCGCACGTCCCGAATTGCTACAGAGAGACTCCAGCAACACTCATCTGAGGTTAAGCACTGGCCACCAAACTCCCCAGACATGAACATTATTGAGTATATTTGGGATGCCTGGCAACGTGCAGTTCAGAAGAGATCTCTAGCCCCTCGTACTCTTACGGATTTATGGCCAGCCTTGCAGGATTCGTGGTATCAAATCCCTCCAGCACTACGTCAGACATTAGTCGAGTCCCTACCACGTCGTGTTGCGGTACTGATGCGTGCTCGCGGGGCCCTAAACGATACTAGTCAGGTGTGCCAGTTTCTTTGAGTCTTCAGTGTAGAATAATACATAGCCTCTTAGCAATACGCAGGCAGGAGGCAAGTAAATCAGATGTTACTCAACAATTCGACCAAAAGCTATACGCGATACGAAACACTGAAAATATTAAATTGAATCGAAGAGTGACTCAGATACTTCAACTACTCTCCGGAGTGAGCGACTCAGTTCGGATCCAGCAACAAGTGTCGTAACTACAGACTTCCTGAGACAAAAAATTTGTAACGACATGCTAAGCGTGCTTCCGCTCGCGCAAAACACAGCAGCTAAGCTATTTAAGTCTGTGAAATGTGACCGGTGAGTCAGGAGGAAAGGTACATGCTTCGACATGTGATACTGCTGGTGACTCTGAACAAAAAAACCTCTAATAAACCGTCTCCGGGTAAACCAATGAAAACTGCTAGGAACGGAAAAGATGAAGGTGACCGTAAATTAAGATAGTTATGTTATGGTTCGTTTAATTCTGTACGTTTCCTCACAGAAGACGTTCAAACAGTCCACCGTCTATTTCAATGCATCCAGAATGAGATTCACTCTGCAGCGGAGTGTGCGCAGTTATGAAACTTCCTGGCAGATTAAAACTTTGTGCTGGACCGAGACTCGAACTCCCGAGTTCGAGTCTCGGTCCGGCACACAGTTTTAATCTGCCAGGACGTTTCAGTTTCAATGCATGTTGCTGCTCTTGTAGACAGGTGTTATGTCACCGATCGGAGCTCAGTTTTGCGTTCTCTTTACCTGGGACCAAGCATGTAAAATACGAGCGAGAAATTCCTCTCTTGCGTCCACTCTGCGCTTGCATACGTCGATCTTCAGCCACCCCCACAAACAGTAATCCAATGGGGTAAGATCGGGTGATCTCGGTGGCCAAGCAGTGACTGCACGGCGACCGATCCAACGACCAGGATACGTTGTGTTGAGATATTGTGCTCGTGTTGCTAAAGGGATATCCTCCACGTATTCTGGTAACACATTTTGAAGAAATTCAAGATAACGTGTCCCAGTAAGAAGGTTATCTAAAACAACTGGACCGATGAGTTGGTCATCAGTAATAGCGCACCACTAGTTGACTGAGAAACTTCGTTGAAAATTCGTTTGCACAGTAGCGTGCACATTTTCATTTGCCCATACATGAGAGTTTCGCATGTTGTTGATTCCGTTGCGGGTAAATGTTGACTCATCAGTGAACAGAATACGTGGAATTAATCGCTCATTGGCAATGATTCATTGACAGAATTCTTGTCGGGCGGCAACATTACCTTCATGCAGATATTGTACACTCTGCCGACGAAAGGGATACAGACAGTGCTCGTGTACTGTGCGTATCACTCGTGTTTGTGGAATACCAAGTTGGGAAGCAATTCTTCTAGAGCTAGTAGTAGGGTTGCGTTCCACGACTTGAAGAGTGTTCTCAACTTCATTAAGAGTTTGTTGGACGGGACTTTCAGAGAGAACATTTACTATGGGAAGCGTACCACGCAATCCGTGAAGCACCCTGCTAAACACCCCGTTATCTGGCACTCTGCGATTCGGAAATCGTTGTTGGTATTCTCGCACAGCAGCTCTGTAATTCCCATTGGACAAACCATAGCCAGCCGAAGTGGCCGTGCGGTTAAAGGCGCTGCTGTCTGGAACCGCAAGGCCGCTAAGGTCGCAGGTTCGAATCCTGCCTCGGGCATGGACGTTTGTGATGTCCTTAGGTTAGTTAGGTTTAACTAGTTCTAAGTTCTAGGGGACTAATGACCTCAGCAGTTGAGTCCCATAGTGCTCAGAGCCATTTGAACCATTTGAACCAACAAACCATAGACAAACACCTTGTCAGCATACTCCGCATGTGAGAAGATCCGTGGCATTTTCACTACAAAAAACTGTATTCGTTGTACACGTAACAACGCTGTAGTACCGTGCACTACGACAAGCACTGTCGGACTGGGTCTTGAGGTAAACCACTGCACAATGCGCAAGTAAACTGTGTATTGACGCGATTAGTAAGGACGACGCTACACGTTTCACTTTCCTAGTTGGTTTCATTGGTTTACCCGGAAACGGTTAAGAAAAGGGCATATGTTTATTTAGGGTCTTTTTGTTCACAATCACCACTAGTATCACCCTTCGAGCCTTCGGAGCATGTATCTTTCCTCCTGACTCACCATATATATATATATATATATATATATATATATATATATATATATATATATATATATATATAGGGTGAGTCACCTTACGTTACCGCTGGATCAAAAATGGTTCAAATGGTCTGAGCACTATGGGACTTAACTGCTGTGGTCATCAGTCACCTAGAACTTAGAACTACTTAAACCTAACTAACCTAAGGACATCACACACATCCATGCCCGAGGCAGGATTCGAACCTGCGACCGTAGCGGCCGCGCGGTTCCAGACTGTAGCGCCTAGAACCGCTCAGCCACTCCGGCCGGCTTACCGCTGGACATATTTCGTAATCCACATCAAATACTGACGAACCGATTCCACAGACCGAACGTGAGGAGAGGGGCTAGTGTAATTGTTTAACACAAACCTACGTTTTTTTTAAATGGAGCCACGTTAGTTTTGTTAGCACATCTGAACATATAAACAAATACGTAATCAGTGCCGTTTGTTGCATTGTAAAATGTTAATTACATCCGGAGATATTGTAACCTAAAGTTGACGCTTGAAACCTCCGACGTTCAGTTGCGTGTTGTAACAAACACGGGCCACGGTCGGCGACCGGCATCTGCAGGGACATGTTTATGATGACGACCGTGTTTACGAGTGTGGCTGTAGTGCACTGTGGTGGTTTGGTCTAGGTGTCGCAGTGTCCGCATGTAGCGCTTGCTGGTATTGTTATTCTGCATTCGTCTCCGCACGCAGACCAACTGTAGTACACCGTGTTACCAGACGTCTGTGATAGTGTAGTGTTGTAGGAACTGTGACCATGGTGTATTCGAACTCTGAAAAGGCGGGGATGATACTCATCTATGGCGAGTGTCGACGAAATGCAGCTGAAACCTGCAGGGTGTATGCAGAACGGTACCCGGACAGAGAGCATCCAACGCGCCGCACATTGCAAAATATCTACCGCCAACTGCATGCAACAGGTATGGTCGTAGCACGCAAACGGGTCCGTAACAGGCCCGTCACAGGAGAAGCGGGTGCAGCTGGTGTGTCAGCTGCTGTTGCAGCTGACACATGAGTACACGGGACATTGCGAGAGCCGGAGGACTGAGTCACAGTAGTGTCATGCGCATACTGCATCGTCACCGCTTTCACCCGTTTCATGTGTCGCTACATCAGCAATTACATGGTGATGACTTTAATCATCGAGTGCAATTCTGTCAATGGGCATTAACAGAGAATGCGTTGCAGTTCTACCTGTTTACCGATGAAGTGGGTTCCACAAACCACGGGGCAGTGAATCTACGAATCATGCATTACTGGTCCGTGGACAATCCTCGCTGGCGCAGACAGGTAGAGCTACAGCGACCGTGGACTGTAAATGTATGGTGTGGAATCATTGGCGACCACCTCATTGGTCCTCACTTCATTGCAGGGGCCCAAACAGCTGCAACATACATCGCGTTTCTACAGAATGATCTGCCAACGTTGCTCGAAAATGTCCCACTGGAAGTGCGTCGACGTATGTGGTATCAGCATGATGGTGCACCTGCACATTCCGCAATTAACACTAGGCTGACCCTTGACAGGATGTTCGACGGGCGTTTCATAGGACGTGCAGGACGCATAAATTGGCCAGCCCGTTCTCCTGATCTCACACCTCTGGACTTCTTTCTGTGGGGTACGTTAAAGGAGAATGTGTACCGTGATGTGCCTACAACCCCAGATGATATGAAACAAGGTATTGTGGCAGCCTACGGCGACATTACACCAGATGGACTGCGGCGTGTATGACATTCATTACGCCTGAGATTGCAATTGTGTGCAGCAAATGATGGCCACCACATTGAACATCTATTGGCCTGACATGTCGGGACACACTCTATTCCACTCCGTAATTGAAAACGGTGAAAGGTCTCTGTTGGATTCCTTTCATGTTAATCTCTTAAATCTGTTGTCATTTACGGCATAAATTCCTCTTCTAAATTTACTGTGGTGTTTCTGACTATCTGGGAGGAGACTGAGCAGTGAAACGTGTTACTTTTACACATAAACAAGAACGATCTGTCACACTACTACACTTTGAAACACAGTTTATATGTAATTCATGTCACACAGTCTCATACGGAACCTACATCCGTTTTCTTTTATATACTGTATATGATAAGATAGTCATCCCCCTTCCCTTCTGTGTGAGAGGATGAATGAGCAAATGTATTTCTAGTTGCAGACAAGCCTGTCTGCTAGAGAACAGTAGGACCAACGTCGGAGCAGGTAGCTATGCTTTCTAAAAGCAAAGAGGTTTCTATCCCTAGTATGGTCCTGTCCGTCCCTTGTCATGTTGGTATAGAAAGCTGCCTCTCTGGTCACTTCCGTTTGTATCGGTGAGGCACCCTCACGAAGGGACCAAGTCAGTCTGTCTGCGGCGAGCGTCTGAAGTGGTAAGATCTCCGGCTGAGCACGTGTCTGCTAAGTCCGTAGGACAATGGATTTCTTAAGTCCAGCCTAACTGAAAATTTAATCACCTTTACTTCAGGTTTAGCTCTAAAATATCTAATGGTATCTTAAATTGCAACGCAATGTCATTCGAGTGTGAAGTTCAGAATATATTCCGGTAGTTGCTTTGTCACTACTTTGTGAGTAAAGTGGAACCACGTGTTGATCAGTAACTCTAAGTAGCATCATCAATCTTCAATGCGAATGTGCGTGAGATTATAACGTCTCGTCTTGACAATATTTTTCAATATAGCAACTTCTCTTTATGTTCAACCCACGTGGGGTGTACTTTGTGAGACCAGTACCACGTGCTTATTCAATTGTTTGACCCATCAGCTTAATAGTAAGACGATAGTAACCAGTTCGAGGTTTTTCTTTTGTAAATTGCTTTTCGATCTAATTTATTTTAATTATCAAGATTATTGTGGAGTTACACTCTTTGTGTAAACCAAGTTGACCACGTGAAGCATGTGGTGTAATCATCAAAGTAGCCCTCAGCTATTCTTTTCGGGAAGATTTCACAGAGAGTTAGTATGAATTTAGTATACCAGTGTGTGGTAATTACACGACGGACAGGATTGCGCTACGAACGTAACTTCTTTGGGTAAAAATTGAATCGGTTGGTTGTGGTTAATTTCCTCTTGCATATGTTTCAACGTTCTTCGTGTGTTATTTTATGAATGCAGTGTTGTATGCAGTCTCCCAATTTTGGCTCCATATTTGATGTGTTCTGTAATATTACAATCTCACATTTTCACAATCCTAAATAAGGCACCAGTTTAGTTATGAATCAAGTTTAATATGCTGAAATTTCAATGATCAATGTTAAAATAAATTTCCACATATGAACTGATTTATTTCTTTTTATTTAAATTCTCTTATATATATATATATATATATATATATATATATATATATATATATATATATGTTGTTGTTGTGGTCTTCAGTCCTGAGACTGGTTTGATGCAGCTCTCCATGCTACTCTATCCTGTGCAAGTTTCTTCATCTCCCAGTACCTACTGCAACCTACATCCTTCTGAATCTGCTTAGTGTATTCATCTCTTGGTCTCCCTCTACGATTTTTACCCTCCACGGTGCCCTCCAATGCTAAATTTGTGATCCCTCGATGCCTCAAAACATGTCCTACCAACCGATCCCTTCTTCTAGTCAAGTTGTGCCACAAACTTCTCTTCTCACCAATCCTATTCAATACCTCCTCATTAGTTACATGATCTACCCACCTTATCTTCAGCATTATTCTGTAGCACCACATTTCGAAAGCTTCTATTCTCTTCTTGTCCAAACTAGTTATCGTCCATGTTTCACTTCCATACATGGCTACACTCCATACAAATACTTTTAGAAACGACTTCCTGACACTTAAATCTATACTCGATGTTAACAAATTTCTCTTCTTCAGAAACGATTTCCTTGCCATTGCCAGTCTACAATCTGTATATTGAGCAAGCAGTAAAGGAAACAAAAGAAGAATTCGGAGTAGGTATTAAAATTCATGGAGAAGAAATAAAAACTTTGAGGTTCGCCGATGACATTGTAATTCTGTCAGAGACAGCAAAGGACTTGGAAGAGCAGTATATATATATATATATATATATATATATATATATATATATATATATATATATATATATATATCACCGGTTATCGTATGACTATTAAAAGATTATAATTAATGTTAGTCTGGTTGGGAATTTGGTAAGCTAGACTGGATACCTGGTGAAACAGTTGCGCAGTAATGCAAGGTTAACTTCCCCAGACAGCTCACAGCTTTTAACCCTCTTTTATTGCCTGTCAGCACCGCTTACACCACAAATTAAAGCAACAACGTTACAACGGAAACCACGTGTGTACGTGTACCTCACCCCTCATGGTGATGTACATGTGCGTCAGTGAAAAAGACCAATAAAGAGGTGTTAGCATGTGGACGTAATGTGCTGTTCCAGTCTCTTCTGTACCTAAGGTCCATCACCGTTCCCTTTGGATCCCCACGTACTCCGGTGCACTCCGATACACACGATCGAGCAGCGGAGGAGTGGTACTCAAGCGTCAACTTTAGGTTACAATATCTCCGGATGTAATTATCATTTTACAATGCAACAAACGGCACTGATTACGTATTTGTTTATATGTTCAGATGTGCTAACAAAACTAACGGGATTCCATTTAAAAAAAACGTAGTTTTGTGTTAAAAAACATACTTCCGTGAATTTTTTTATGGTTTGTATTAACCAATTACATTAGCCCCTCTCCTCACGTTCGGTCTGTGGAATCGATTCGTCTGTATTTGATGTGGTTTACGCAATATATCCAGCGGTTATGTCAGGTGACTGACCCTGTATATATATATATATATATATATATATATATATATATATATATATATATCGCGAATACCTAACGAAATAACGTTGTAAATAAGCAATGCCTACAGATGACCTCAATAATATGAACAGTCTCAACAAACTGACGAAGCAGCGTTCAGCATCAGTCCACCGCAGAAAACAAGGAGCAAGTCTCAGCCGCCATATTTCGAAAAGTCTAGTTTGAAACGCTCCGACACTACACGGTTGCGTACCGGCTAGACGCTCAATGGCTAAAGCCTTCTGAAACATATGTCCATACTTCCGCTAAACCTGACAGACTGAACACTTCAAAGTTAGTGACTGCCTATAGTCAATATGCTACAGAACAATCTTTGCTCAGCTTCTGCAACGACTACATCGCGAAATAAAGTGATAATTTAATTGAAATGTGAAAGCGGTTATTTAACAGGCAACTTTCAAACTGAAGGCAGAGGACACTTTGTGTGGTGCGGTTATTATGTGGATGAGACTGGCAGTAAAGACTTTTAGTAATGTCATGTAAGAACAGGCAAACGGATGACAAGAAATTTGAGTCCTGAAACACATTTGTTATTAGTTGAAGGATTTTTATAGTTTGAATATAATAGTATCATTGTCTAAACGTTAAAAATTGCTATAAGCCGTTTCAAGAACTGTACAACATAAAATAAGAGGATCTACAGCCGATGGAGATTCTATAGTTCTGTTGAATCCGTGAGGTATTCCGCATAGGGACAATGAGAATAAAATCAGAGAAATTATGGTTCATAGAGAAGCGCGAAGTTATTTTCCTCTGCTCTTATACGAGAATTGCAAAAGACGTTAAATTTTTAATACTAACATGAAGTACCCACTTACCCCGTACCACCGCCTGTACAACCATTTGCGGTGTATATTACGTAGATGACGAAAGCTCAATACACATTCCCAGCAGACTCTATTGCCAGCGGGCAGTGGATCTGAAAATGTAGTACTCAGCAATGTGCAGTACGGTGTAGCGAAATGCGATCAGTGGGACACTGAGGGCACGTTAAACATGTCTGACTGCAATTCCTAATTATACCAATTATGCCTAGGTTTACAGCCAACATCATAAACCACTTCGTAATGAGGTTGTGATAGTTGCGTTACATCTCTATTCAGTAACTGATTAATGACTCCCCTTGATTTATACTGGTGTCAATCTCTTGTAAGAATTCATCGTTCAGCCCCATCCTGACAGACAGTGAAAGTGAAGGTTTAGCTAATCTTCGGGCGCCGTTTATTGGCCAAATAACAAGCGTTTTGCGGAGGTGCCGATAGCGTTTGCAATGAGCGGGATAAAGATTTCTGTAACTGCCTGAAAGCGAAATTAGTTTCATTTCTACATCTACATCTACATCTATACTCCGCGAGCCACCTTACGGTGTGTGGCGGAGGGTACTTATTGTACCACTATCTGATCCCCCCTTCCCTGTTCCATTCACGAATTGTGCGTGGGAAGAACGACTGCTTGTAAGTCTCCGTATTTGCTCTAATTTCTCGGATCTTTTCGTTGTGATCATTACGCGAGATATATGTGGGCGGTAGTAATATGTTGCCCATCTCTTCCTGGAATGTGCTCTCTCGTAATTTCGATAATAAACCTCTCCGTATTGCGTAACGCCTTTCTTGAAGTGTCCGCCACTGGAGCTTGTTCAGCATCTCCGTAACGCTCTCGCGCTGACTAAATGTCCCCATGACGAATCGCGCTGCTTTTCGCTGGATCATGTCTATCTCTTCTATTAATCCAACCTGGTAAGGGTCCCATACTGATGAGCAATACTCAAGAATCGGACGAACAAGCGTTTTGTAAGCTACTTCTTTCGTCGATGAGTCACATTTTCTTAGAATTCTTCCTATGAATCTCAACCTGGCGCCTGCTTTTCCCACTATTTGTTTTATGTGATCATTCCACTTCAGATCGCTCCGGATAGTAACTCCTAAGTATTTTACGGTCGTTACCGCTTCCAATGATTTACCACCTATGGCATAATCGTACTGGAATGGATTTCTGCCCCTATGTATGCGCATTATATTACATTTATCTACGTTTAGGGAAAGCTGCCAGCTGTCGCACCATGCATTAATCCTCTGCAGGTCCTCCTGGAGTACGTACGAGTCTTCTGATGTTGCTACTTTCTTGTAGACAACCGTGTCATCTGCAAATAGCCTCACGGAGCTACCGATGTTGTCAACTAAGTCATTTATGTATATTGTAAACAATAAAGGTCCTATCACGCTTCCCTGCGGTACTCCCGAAATTACCTCTACATCTGCAGATTTTGAACCGTTAAGAATGACGTGTTGTGTTCTTTCTTCTAGGAAATCCTGAATCCAATCACAAACCTGGTCCGATATTCCGTAAGCTCGTATTTTTTTCACTAAACGTAAGTGCGGAACCGTATCAAATGCCTTCCTGAAGTCCAGGAATACGGCATCAATCTGCTCGCCAGTGTCTACGGCACTGTGAATTTCTTGGGCATATTCCAGACTATTTCAAATTCTCAGCAGCTACTCAGGAGATATTTGATGATTTTCGTTTTGCGAGTGGAAGTTCATCGAAAATTACTATTCCTGCATTAATAGTTAAGTTGAACAATACAGTGAAACATATGTTATCATTGAGTATTAATTATGCTTCCAGTCAAATCAATACATGGAGATTTTTCTCGTTATAGTAAATGTTTATTATATACTAGTATCTTCAACACTTTTCCTCACAATTCAAATAGCTATCAGAATTCTATGACTACAATGCTTGATCGAATAAGTCCAGCATCTTGGCTGTATCTTTTCATAACATTAAAAGTATCTCTTCATTGCCCTATCCATTGCAGTTATACGTCTGTGAAACCAATTAGCACGTGACCTGTGTCTTGTAGAAAACCAGTCTGCATTCAGCAGGATCCTGAAGCTTCATCTTTTATCATCGGCGTAGCTTTCCTCTTGGCATGACCCAGTTGTTTCCTATCATGTGCTATCACTGTCTCCGTCACAATGTAAACTATTTATACTGTCCTCACCTGTTTCCATTTCTCTTATCTTCGTTCCATCTCGTATACTAATTTTGCTCCATTATTTCTCGCTCTTTCTTCGACCAGTCAGCTTCCTCGCAACATTGATTCTTTCTGTACTGTTTTCACATAATTCTTTAAGATGTCACAACTTACATTCGACAAGAACGTAATGAGGAAAGGGTTTATTCTTACAAGACGCATTTCTTATCTTCCACTTACTCATTACTATACGTATTATCATCATTATTATTATTACTATAATTATCATTATTATTATTGTTGTTACACTAAGGTGACAAAATTCATGGGATAGCGACATGCACATATACAGATGGTGGTAGTATCGCGTACACAAAGTAGAAAAGTACAGTGCATTGGCGGAGCTGTCGTATATAGTTAGGTGATTCATGTGAAAAGAATTCCGGTGTGATTATAGCTGCACGACGGGAAGTAACAGGCTTTGAGCGCGGAATGGAAATTGGAGACAGGAACATAGCACATGTCATTTAAGAAATCGTTAGAGAATTCAATATTCTGAGATAAACAGTGTCAAAAGTACGCTGAGAATACCAAATTTCAGGTATTACCTCTCACCACGGACAACGTAGTCCCCGACGGCCTTCACTTTACGACCGAGAGCAGCGGCGTTGCGTGTAGTTGTCAGTGTTAACAGACAAGGAACACTGCGTGAAATAACCGCAGGCATCAATCTGGGATGTACGACGAGCGAATCCATTAGGACAGTGCGGCGAAATTTAATGTTAATGGCAGCAGACGACCGTCACTAGTGCCTTTGCTAACAGCACGACATCGCTTGCAGAACCTCTCCTGGACTCGTGTTCATAGCAGTGGGGTCTTAGATGACTGGAAAACCGGCCACGACGTTCACATTACATTCACAACACTGACGACTGGACGAGCGGTTTCAATATCAAAGGGAGCGGGCCCCATCGTCTGACAGGCTGCCGGCCTCAGCTCACACACAAAGGAATTTCCGAGTTCACCCACCTGACACAGTCACCCAACCGTTTGAGAGCTTCGAAAAGTGTAATTGGTGTTTAACTTGCAGACCCGCTACGATAATAATGAGCATTGTGTGTTATCGCATGCCGGCCGGAGTGACCGAGCGTTTCTAGGCGCTACAGTCTGCAACCGCACGACCGCTACGGCCGCTAGTTCGAATCCTGCCTCGGGCATGGATGTGTCTGATGTCTTTAGGTTAGTTAGGTTTAAGTAGTTCAAGTTCTACGGAACTGATGACCTCAGAACTCAAGTCCCACAGTGCTCGGAGCCATTTTAACCATTTTTTGTTATCGCATGTCAAAGGCTCCGAAGTAAGTATAAAACAGAAGTAACATCTCGTGTGGGGTATAGTGAGTTAAGTTTCATGTTTATGTAGGGCCCTCTCGAGTATTTGTGTGTGTGTGTGTGTGTGTGTGTGTGTGTGTGTGTGTGTCCACGTGTGTTTTATACGTAGAGTGATTCAAACGGTTGCGCACAGATTGAATGAGATGGTAGAAAAGTCGAAGTAACACTAAGCCAGTGAAAGGTTTGGAATATGGCGATAAGCTAAGATAAGATAAGCACCGCCGATCTGTCCATAGAAGGGCCAACAATACGACCCGACCGCCCGCCGTGTCATCCTCTGCAAACAGTATCATTACGACGCTCTATAGAGGGTTGGGGGCTAGCACACCGCATTCCAGGCCGTTGTCAGCTTAGCAGACCTGGTGCCGCCGCTACTCGGTCAAAAGCAGCTCCTCAACTGGCATTACGAGGTAGAGTGCACCCCGTTCCAGTCTTCATACCGAGGGAAAAACCGTGGCAGTACCGGGAATCGAACTCGGGAACCCCGTGTGGGTGCCAGCCACACTGCCTACTCTAACTATTCAGCTAAAGAGGCGGACGGAATATCAGGAACAACAGGGGAAATCGATACATATGCGCCTTAATTGTAACAAGAAAATACACTGTTTATCCAACATCGTTCTACATTATGGAAGATGTTCATAATGTTTAAGCCAATCAACAAAAATTAGGGGAAAAATTCGTGTAGTCGCAAGTTTTTGTACAGTGGTGGGCAAGAGTGCATTTCGGTGTGAACAGGGGGTGGTGGCCGAATGTTTGGAGGTCAGTTTTTATGTTGTTATTGAATATGTTCAAAACCGCGGCTACTAGCAACAATGTTTACCTGTACAAAATTTAACTACATTAAATTTCCTACAGAAAAAGTTCTATACAGTTTTCTTTTCTCTGGGAGAAACAGTTCCCATGTTGCATAGGTTGGAAAAATCACAGGTGATTAGAAGTATTGTATTAACGGTATAATATTATTGTTAAGGAAAGTGGGTTAAGAACATAAATTAAATGTGTGTACTACATCTAATTGCAGTAGAGCCGTATTAAGGGATAAATTGTGCTCTGTGGTTGCAACAGGGTGGAGAGAGGGAAGTGCATGACCACAATCAGGCGAACTGTCACCCCTCACGCTTCTAACCTCGGCCCTTTTCCCCGCCACTCCCCCTGCACCCAGTTCCACTCCCAAACCGCAACTTATCTCTCAAATTGGCTTTACTGCACGTAGATGTACTACACACATTTAATATGTGTTTCTAACCCATTTCATTTAATAACAAACATTAATTTTATGCCATTAAAACAACTTTTTTCAATAATCTGCGATTTTTCCGTCCCTAAAACGCCGTAACTATTAGGCCCAGAGAAAAAAATGAACAGAAATTATCTGTAATAAATTTAACATAGTTTAATTTTATATTGGAAAACATTTCCTCTACAAGCAAAGGTTTTCGATGCCTTCAAGAAAACATAAAAAGTGACCTTTAAACGCCTCCATCCCCAACTCCTACTCACGACCCAACGGTTAGAATTTTTTGTATGTTGTTCCTGGCACTCTTGCCCACCACTGTACAAAAATTTGCGACTGAAGAATTTTTTCCTCATATTCGACCTTTCTTGGTCTCCGATGACTGACGTAAAATAGAGATGATCATATTCAGTACAGGCATAAAATCATCGTAGAACATTTTGGTACACTCTACTAAGTACTACAGGTATCGCAAGAATATCATCAGACGCTGCAAGTATTCTGGTGACAAGTGTTTCTTCATCGGGAACTGGTGTCACGTACTCGAGGATTTTGACATGTCTTCAAAAAAAAAAAAAAAATGCAGCAGATCAAACGAGCGTATGCCAGGCGTTGTACTGGAAGAGAAGGTCCAATTGCATGTCCCTCTCGCTCCGTTGACCTGACGTCTTTCACTCTTCTTTTCCTTTCTTTTGGAGGGGAGGGGAGTGCGAGGGAGGCTGGAGTGAATGGGTTGGAAGCGGGTAGAGGAGTGCGTGCCACAAAAGAGACTGCGACTGCTTTACACTTATTCCCGACTAATAAACAGTTCTCGTCAAGGTATTTTAGCTTTTGATGAGCTTCGCTTGGTGCCTTGAGTACTTGATAGAATCCACCAGAATTTTCGACGAAGATGTTACGACCGTATTGATTGTGATTGTCGCCATTTTGAACATCTCCCGTAGTGTTCAATACTACTCAGTAAACTTAAGATGCGTGTGCATTCATTGGCTTAACTGTTTCGACATTCCAAAGCTTTCACTGGCTCAGGATTACTTCCACGATCGTAAGTGCCTGTTCTAAGCATATTTTATTTCGATTTCTCTGTCAGCTGCTTCAGTTTGGGCGCATCCATACTAGGTCATGAAGTGGAAGACTACACAGCACGTTCCAAGATCAACGTGACAGAGACTTTCTTTTTTCGCTAGTAAATAACTGTCGAACGGTGGAGGATGCTACACTAATAGATCTTGATTTGTGTTTGTAAAGGTGAACGCCATTTGGTCATTTTACTGACATAGAGCAGAAAGAAACATGCAAGAGTTTCGAAAAATACCATCGATCGTAATAGGAAAGGTTTGTGATTAATATCGCGTGCCTAGACCTCCAGCACGAGGCTTCCAGGCGCGGTAGTGCTTCGATGCGTTCTCTCATGCATATAGAGGCATGCTCCACGGAAATGACTCAAAGTACTTTGAATTTACCGCCACTGTGGCCCAAACCCAGGCCGCTGCCACTTGTATATGACAGGAGTTTGGACTGGCAGAGCTTAAACACTGATGACACTCGGACAATCCTTGGAGAATATGAAATTGGCTGAAAATATGCGAAAATTTGTGGTTTCAGGACTCAGAAATGCTGGATGTGAGTGTAGCCTGATGTCCATGAAGTACTAGAAAACAACGACAGACAAGTGACAGTACTCAGTACTGAAAAAGTAATGACCAAGTGTCGGAAAAATAAATACTTGAAATTACGTTGTTTTGTGCGTTGCTGCTGCTGAAGGTATATTTTTGCTATGACTTAATTGTCACAGACGATAACGTGATGAAATGTACTGTGTTAGAAACAGGGCCGCTTCTACATCTACATCTACATCTACATCCATACTCCGCAAGCCACCTGACGGTGTGTGGCGGAGGGTACCCTGAGTACCTCCATCGGTTTTCCCTTCTATTCCAGTCTCGTATTGTTCGTGGAAAGAAGGATTGTCGGTATGCTTCTGTGTGGGCTCTACTCTCTCTGATTTTATCCTCATGGTCTCTTCGCGAGATATACGTAGGAGGGAGCAATATACTGATTGACTCTTCGGTGAAGGTATGTTCTCGAAACTTTAACAAAAGCCCGTACCGAGCTACTGAGCGTCTCTCCCGCAGAGTCTTCCACTGGAGTTTATCTATCATCTCCGTAACGCTTTCGCGATTACTAAATGATCCTGTAACGAAGCGCGCTGCTCTCCGTTGGATCTTCTCTATCTCTTCTATCAACCCTATCTGGTAAGTATCCCACACTGCTGAGCAGTATTCAAGCAGTGGGCGAACAAGCGTACTGTAACCTACTTCCTTTGTTTTCGGATTGCATTTCCTTAGGATTCTTCCAATTAATCTCAGTCTGGCATCTGCTTTACCGACGATCAACTTTATATGATCATTCCATTTTAAATCACTCCTAATGCGTGCTCCCAGATAATTTATGGAATTAACTGCTTCAGTTGCTGACCTGCTATTTTGTAGCTAAATGATAATGGAACTATCTTTCAATGTATTCGCAGCACATTACACTTGTCTACATTGAGATTCAATTGCCATTCCCTGCACCATGCGTCAATTCGCTACAGATCCTCCTGCATTTCAGTACAATTTTCCATTGTTACAACCTCTCGATACACCACAGCATCGTCCGCAAAAAGCCTCAGTGAACTTCCGATGTCATCCACAAGGTCATTTATGTATATTGTGAATAGCAACGGTCCTATGACACTCCCCTGCGGCACACCTGAAATCACTCCTACTTCGGAAGACTTCTCTCCATTGAGAATGGCATGCTGCGTTCTGTTATCTAGGAACTCTTCAATCCAATCACACAATTGGTCTGATAGTCCATATGCTCTTACTTTGTTCATTAAACGACTGTGGGGAACTGTATCGAACGCCTTGCGGAAGTCAAGAAACACGGCATCTACCTGTGAACCCGTGTCTATGGACCTCCTAGTCTCGTGGGCGAATAGCGCGAGCTGAGTTTCACACGACAGTCTTTTTCGAAACCCATGCTGATTCCTACAGAGTAGCAAATTATAGCGCTAAGAAGTGTAGAATTAGGAAAAAATCTAAAAATCTGCTGCCGTTGATGAGATCGTGAGACACTTTCGAAATACTTGGAAAGCAACATTTGCAGACAGCGAATGAAGTCGACGGTGGACATCGATAACGTGAGGAATATGCACTGTCGAATCTCGATAAAGTGATATAGGAATCACTGAGTCACTTACGTATTACTTTCATGACTGAACGGGCAAGATATGAGTATTGTTACATGCCAATTAAACATTTTAGCAATATTATAAATGTATTAAAATCGCAAGAAAGCTGGAAGTTAACGTTAACTGAGAAATATTTCGTGGCCATCACTCGAATCTGTGATCTTTCAAACAGAAACCCAGCCGGCCGCTTTGGCCGAGCGGTTCTATGCGCTTCAGTCCGGAACCGCGCTGCTGCTACGGTCGCAGGTTCGAATCTTGCCTCAGGCATTGACGTGTGTGATGTCCTTAGGTTAGTTAGGTTTAAGTAGTTCTAAGTCTAGGAGACTGATGACCTCAGATGTTAAGTCCCATAGTGCTTAGAGCTATTTTTTGAAATAGAAACCCGCTCGCGAGAATCGGAAGCTCAAGCCGGTACTGATGAGAGACAGGCGATATCTAGTCCACCATGAGAGCAGCGCCACTTTTTCAGACCCGCCAGATTTGGTATGTGAGAATAAAGGATTAAATACAATGGTGCATCATGAAGGAAATGACTCCTACCCACCACGCGTGCAGGCAGTATTTTAACTTTACGCAACCGACTTATTTTGATCTTTTCGCCTTATTTTACAAGGAGACTATCTCCACCATATCGTGTATTTTCCACCTTTTCCACTTAAAGGGTGTGGTCCATCACCGCATTTTGGAATTATTCCCACAGTTTTAGTTCCCAGCTTATTGTTGATGAAGCTGCTTTCTTCTTCGTGAGTTCTTTCTCAAGTATTTCTGTGACCTGTCACATCTCGTTAAACAACAGTATGTTCGGAGAATTTCCGGTTAACTTACAGTTGAATATGGTTGGGAAAGTATCCTCTTACATCTACACGGCCACTCTGCATATCACACTTAGGTACCTGGCAGAAGGATTATCGAACCACCTTCACAATAATTCTCTATTATTCCACTTTGGGACAGTGCGCGGGAAAAACGAAAACCTATATCTTTCCGTGTGAACTCCGATATCCCTTATTTTATTATGATGATCGTTTCTCCCCATGTAAGACAGCGTCAACAAAATATTTTCGCATTCGGAGGAGAAACAGGGTGACTGAAATTTCGTGACAAGATCCCGCCGCAACGAGAAATGTCTTTGTTTCAATGACGTCCACCCCAAATCGTGTATCACCTCTGTGACACTATCTCCACTATTTCTCGATAATATAGAGCTTGCTGGCCCTCTCTGAACTTCCTCGATGTGTCCCGTTAATCACATCTGGTGTGGGTTCTAAACAGCGCAGCAGTACTCAAACAGAGGAAGGACAAGGCTAGTGTAGGTAGTCCTTTTGTAGACCTGTTGCACCTTATAAGTGTTCTGCCCAATAAAATGCAGTCTTTGGTACGCCTTTATCACAATTCCTTTTAGCACTCATGTGGATGACCTCACACATTCCATCATTTACGGTTAATTGCCAATTTTCGTGCCATGCAGATATGTTTTACAAATCGTTTTGCAATTTCTTTTGATATTCTGATGACTTCACTAGACGATAAACGATAACGTCATCTGCAAACAACCAAAGACGGCTGCTCAGATTGCCTCCTCAATCGTTTATATGGATAAGAAACAGCAGAAGGCCAATAACACTACCCTGGGGAACGCCAGAGATCAGTTTTGTTTTACTCGATGATTTTCCGTCAGTTACTACGAACTGTGATCTCTCTGACAAGAAATAACAAATTCGGTCGCGTAACTAGAAGATATTCTATAAGCTTGAAATTTGATTACAAGCTGCTAGTAAGGAACGGTGCCAGAAGCATCCTGGATAACTACGGAATCAATCTGAAATCCCTTGTCGATAGTACTCAACATTTCGTGTGACTAAAGAGCTAGTTGTGTTTCACAAGAACGATGTCTTCTAAATCCGTGTGCCAATAGACCGTTCTCTTCGAGGTAATTTATAATTATCGAACACATTATACACTGAAGAGTCAAATCAATTGGTACACCTACCTAATACAGTGTAGGGCCCCCACGAAGACGCAGAAGTGTCGCAACACGACGTGGCATGTGGCACGAACTCGACTAATGTCCGAAGTACTGCTGGAGACAATTGACACCATGAAGCCTTCAGGACTCTCCAGGGCATATCTGGGGAGTTTGGTGGCCAGCGAAAGTGATAAAACTCAGAAGAGTGTTCCTGAAGACACTCTATAGCAATTCTGGACGTGTGGGGTGTCGCATTGTCCTGCTGGAATTGTCCAAGTCCGTGGGAATTCTCAATGGACTTGAGTAGATGGAGGCAGTTAGACAGGCTTACGTACGTGACTTCTGTGAGAGTCGTATCTAGAAGTATCAGGGGTCCCATATAACTCCAACTGCACACGCCCCACACCATTGCAGTGTATGCACCTGCTTGAAGCCCCCTGTTGACATGCAGGATCCATGGATTCATGAGGCTGTCTCCATATTCGTACACGTCCATCCGCTCGATACAATTTGAAAAGAGACTCGTTCGACTAGATAACATGTTTCCAGTCATCAACAGCCTAATGTCGCTGGTGAAGGACCCAGGCGAGGCGTACAGCTTTGTGTTGTGCAGTCATCAAGGGTGCACGAGTGGGCCTTCGGCTCCGAAAACCCATATCGATGATGTTTCGTTGAATGGTTCGCACGCTGGGAAATGTTGATGACCAAGCACTGAAATTTGTAGCAATTTTCTGAAGGGTTGCACTTCTTTCACATTGAACGATTACCTTCAGTCATCGTTCGTACTGCTCTTGCAGGATCTTTTCCCTACAGCAGGGATGTCGGAGATTTGATGTTTTACCGAATTCCTCATATTCACTGTACACTCGTGATACGGTCCCCGCTTAATTGCTATCTCGTAGTTGCTGTGTCCCATCGCTCGTGCGCCGACTAAAACACCACGTTCAGTCTCACTTAAACCTTGATAATCCGCCATTGTAGCAGCAGTAACCGATCTAACAACTGCGCCAGACTCTTGCTGCTTTGTATAGGTGCTGCCGATTGCAGCGCCGTATTCTGCCTGTTTACATCCCTCTGTAGTTGAATACGCATGCATATACCAGTTTCTTTGACGCTTCAGTGTATGTTCCAAAACACTGCTGCATATCGACGTCAATGGTATGAACCTGTAATGTAGTGGATTACTCCTATTGTCTTTCTTGAATAATGGTGCGACCTGTGCAACTTTCCTGTCTTTAGGTAGGGATCTTTCGTCAAGCGAGCGGTTGTACATTATTGTTAAGTATGGAGCTACTGCATCAGCATACTTTAAAAGGATGGTTCAAATGGCTCTAAGCACTATGGGACTCAACATCTGAGGTCATCAGTCCCCTAGACTTAGAACTACTTTAACCTAAATAGCCTAAGGACATCACACACATCCATGCCCGAGGCAGGATTCGAACCTACGACCGTAACAACAGTGCGGTTCCGGACAGAAGCGCCTAGAATCGCTCGGCCTCAGCGGCCGGACTCTAAAAGGAACCTAACTGGTATACAGTCTGGACCGGAAGACCTGCTTTTATTAAGTGATTTAAGCTGCTTCACTACTCTGAGGTCATGTACTTCAATGTTACTCATGTTGGCAGGTGCTCTTGATTAGAATTCTGGGATATTTACTTCGTGATCTTTTGTGCAGGAATTTCGAAGGCTGTGTTTAGTAACTCTGCTCTAGCAGCACTGTAATCGACAATATTTCTATTGCTATCGCGCAGAGAAGGCATTGATTGTGTCTCGCCGCTAGCATACTCGACATACAACCAGAATCTCTTTGGATTTTCTGTCAGGTTTCGAGACAAAGTTTCATTTTGGAAACGATTGTAAACATCTCGCATTGAAGTCCGTACTAAATTTTGAGCTTCTGTAAAAGGTCATCAATCTTTGCGATTTTGCGTTGGTTTCAATTTGACATCCTTATTTCGTTGTACTGGGTTCAGTTACTTAAGAAGCCTTCCTGCCACTCACATATCTGGGAACCTAATCTATGTGCCTATACCTTCGTTAGCCATCTACAGTGGAACTCCATGTCAAATGCTTTTCGGAAATCTAGAAATATGGATTCTGCTTGTTGCCCTCCATCCATAAATTGTAGTATGTCATCTGAGAAAGGGGATAGCTGATTTTTGCACGAGCGATGCTGTCTAAAACCGATCCGACTGGTGGACAGAAGCTTTCCGGTTTCAAGGAATATACTTAAGCAGCAGAGAGCATGAGGGTTATTTCAGGTAGTTCTTTGGGTGTTTTTCTTAGGTATATTAGCATTTCATTAGTATTCAGATTACAAATACAAAAATCACTATTGAAAACATCACGTTGTGCAATAAGAAGGAAGACAATTTTGTTCCAGTAAGTTATACGAAATTTCTCTGTCTCAGTCACAGAACTGTACATTTTAATAAATATTGTTGGCGACAGTTAGACAGATAAACGTGAATTGTAATTACTTCCGGCTGAATGTTTTTACAGGCTGTTTCATTCGTTTGGCAGTCATTACATAGTCTGTGAACTACAAGCAATTACTGGTATGGTATGATAGGCGACTATTATCCTCAAAAACGTATCTGTTATTTCTGTGTGAGGTCAATTTTAACACATACAGAAACACAGTTTGTTCGATAAACATTCATCCGATTCCACAGAACTACACATTCTGCATAATGGTGTCAGAGACATGGGAGTAATCTTGACTTATGAAAAGGTCTATGAACATTATTTTCTGCCCAAAGAACCATCCGATTTTACAAGAGTGTAGATAGCTTTTACGTGTATCAACATATAACCGAGAGGTTGTCATTACGCTTATGAGTAACGTTTTCTTTTAAGTTTCAGAAAAGGAGACACGCAGATGAAGACGTTCAAAAACCACTAAAAAAAGCACATAGTGTGAGATCAGGAGAGTTTGGAAGTCAGTGTTCCAATAGGAGATTCTTACACCCCTTATGGCGATCTATGGTTGAGGAAGTGGACGAGTGCAGGATCGTACTCTCAACGAAGACCACGCCACACAGTTCAAACCGATACGCGCCTATTGAAGCGGAGAACGCAAAAAGCTTTTGTTGCTGTGTTATCGCGACCTCGACTGGCTGCACATTGGGTAATGAAGGAGCCGGTGAGCGAGCTTCACCAGAGCCGAGGCCCGCACCGGCTTACACACGAATCGCCAACTTGCAGCTGGGGCCCAAGTAAACTTTAAGTTTCGATCCATAAGTTAAAATGTTCCCCAAGTTTCTATCTTCTTTCAAGCAGAAGGTACTCGTAGAGTCTTGTGAAATCGCATAAATCTTTTTCGAACACCCTGTAACGTGATACAGAATAATATGCGTCGTAAGTTAACGGCAGTAGAGTGCTCGACTCCATTTGTGATATTCCAATTACTTACATACTTATGATAGACGTTACTTCTAGATTAAAGTCGAAGTAGGTATCATTTACACTGAAGTAGACATTGCTGTCCAACAAATTAAACACGCGGCAGTGATTTCTTACGGAGCGTCTCCGCAGTGGGAAGCAAGAACTTTAGACTGTGTGAATATCAGATAAACACAGACGTAAGACAGCCGCGTAAAAGATGGAACAATAAACTATCGTATCATTCATAAACGTAACAGCTTGTTTTTGGCAATCTTCAACGATATACAAGCAGTATTACACCAAAAATATTTAGCTTTCTAATAAAACTACACAAATATTGCCGGATTCATACGCATTGCCTGATTCAACCGATATTCACAACTGTCCTAGTCTCAGGATATCAGTTATTTTAGTTGAAATTCATCTACCTACAAAGGGCAATCATACAGATTATGTTCGAAGGCCGTACAGTCCAAAATCAGTGTGTCCATCTGGAAAAATCGCCGTGAACATTGAGGCAAACATCCTGCTGACGCACCAGGTTGAAGGTTCCCGTTTGGTAAAACACCGTCTTCTGAGGCGTAAAGAGATCCGCAGCTGCCTGCTGCACGTCCTTGTACGACAGTAATCGTTGACTGTTCAAAGCCTCTTGTGAGAGAGAGAAGGCCCGAGAATCGCATGGGAAGAGATCTGGACTATAGAGCGGGTGCTCGACTGTTTGGGCGAGTGCTCCACTGTTTGGACGAGTGAGACAATAACGTCACCATAGTTCACGTTTCCACATTTACCGCATGCACGTAGTAAGGACACGATTGTCACAGATCCTTTTCCTTTGTTCTTTTTTTTCCTTTATTGTGATTTCATTCCCCTGCCGCATATGAGCATGGGAGGGCTGTCAGCGGCTCAATCCGCCACTCCTCAGCCGAGTGACATGACAAGTAAGACAAGAATAAAATATTACATAAATAAGGCGATAAAAAAGGGGAACATGAAACAGAGTAAGGGGAGATCATGGAGGTAAAAATAGACTGACGTGGAGGCATTCATCGGGAGACAGTTAAAAAAGTCGTCATAAAGTTAAAAAACACAGTTGGCGATTCTTAAAAGACAAAGAAGACACTGAAGGCACATGCACAGGTTAAAAGTCGGCCACAGTATTAAAGACACTCCAGAACAACACACTTAAAACCCACTTGTAGCACACACGATGAAGAATAGAACTGCCAGGTGGGACCTGCCGAGGGAGAGGCCGGAGAGGATGGAAAATCCTTTTCCTCCATTTCTGTGCTTATATACCCGCACTGGAGTTATCCACCTTGCATACACGCTGCAGTAATGCACTCAGACGAAAACTTCTTGTTCGCCCCTTACAAAAAGTAAGCCAATTTAAATACAAGGTGTATCGGAAAGAATCGTCCGATTTCAAAATTCATAACTATTATGTTATTTGAGATATGTGCGTGAACAACATACGGTTGGAAAGAGTAAACTCTCGAGTTTTACATAGCCGCCACTAGATAGTAGCAGTGTGAGCCCACTTCAGTTCTAGTAAAAATGCTGTCGAGACAGCAAAAAGCGTTTTGTGCTCTACGTTTTGCGCAGTATGAGTCAGTAATAACGGTTCAGCGTGACTCTCGACTAGGTATCGTGCGGATCCTCTTACAGCACACGGCGTTAGATGATGGCATGAACAATTCCGAGAAACAGGTTGTTTGCGTAAAGGCAAATCGCCAGGCGGTCGCCGAGTGTCTGACAGACGTCGAATGCATCCGCCATAGTTTCACAAGGAGTTTGCACAAATCCGTTCGTCATGCAGCTCGACAGCTCAACACGGCCCCATTGCCCGTCTGGCGTGTGCTGCGTCGACGTTTACCCACGAGACCATAAGAAATTCAGCTACTGCAAGCTCTTCGTGAAGGTGACAAACAACAACGTGTGGGTTTCTGTTCAAAATGGTTCAAATGGCTCTGAGCACTATGGGACTTAACATCTGAGGACATCAGTCCCCTAGAACTTAGAACCACTTAAACCCAACTAACCTAAGGACATCACACACATCCATGCCCGAGGCAGGATTCGAACCTGCGACCGTAGCGGTCGCGCGGTTCCAGACCGAAGCGCCTAGAACCGCTCGCCCACAACGGCCGGCTGGAATTCTGTAATTTCGTCCTTGGAAAGATGGAGCATGACAGTTTCCTTCCACGCTTAGTGTTTAGTGACGAGGCAACATTCCATTTAAATGGAAAGGTGAACCGTCATAACGTGAGAATATGGGGTACGGAAGAACCATACGAAGTTGTAGGATATGAGAGGGACTCTCCAAAATGTAATGTGTTTTGTGCAGTTTCACGGGAAAAGATGTATGGCCCATTATTCTTTCCCGAGAACACTGTTACAGGAAGCACATATCTCGATATGCTTCAGAACTATCTTTACTCACAGCTGGAGACTGATTCGAACGACTTCATTTACCAACAGCATGGGGCAGTGGAAGTACGGGAATTTTTAAATCAAAGGATTACTGAACGATGGATCGGTCGCAGTGGACGAAATGATTCAGCCTTACATTACTGGCCTCCAAGGTCACCAAACCTGACTGTACGTGATTATTTCTAGTGGGTGTTCATAAAAGACTCTGTTTATGTGCCTCCGTTATCAGCAACAATGAATGAACTGAGAAATCGCATAACTGCAGCTGTGGAAGCAATAACTCAAGACATGCTCGTTGCAGTGTGGGAACAATCTCAATACCGCATTGATATATGCTGTGCAGCTCAAGGGGGGCATATTGAACACCTATAAAAAGGTATGGAAAAAAAACTTTTTGAGTTTCCCGTTCATCAAAAACGAAAATTCATTGCATATGTTTATCAGTTTCAGAAATACAGACGTGCCAAATCGGATAGTTCTTTTTCATACATCCTGTATAATGGGCTCTTTTTTGTATAGACCTAAGCCTGTATATTACTCTATAGTGGTTACAATTTCAGCATTTACAATTTTATTGCACTAAATGGCAATCGACGAATACTCTCCCGCAGCAATATTTTTTACATTTCGCGTGGGGGATGGTGGGGGGAGGCGGGGACGCCGCTGACGAAATTCCCTTTAGTACAGTCAGTACGCGAGAAAGACAGGCAGTTCACACAGACACCAGATTTCTCGTCGCGTCACTGTCTTCACAGCAGCTTGGATAGCTGATCTCCCGTTAGGAGATTTGTGGCCACTCGAAGAAGAATAATGCTTGCCGGCGAATTGGCTGGAGCGCGGGTCGCGGGTCGCGCACTGGTGTCGGTTGGGCTGGGGATGTGGCGGGCAGCTGGTTATTGTGCGCTAAGCGAGGGGAGTTCCGCGCCGTGATATATTGGCGGCCAGCTGCCGCGCAGCGCTGCGTTGACAACGCTCGCCGCGTCTCGACGGACGATAATTAGTATTCTTTGTGTCGCCGCTTCCCGATGCCCCATACTTTGCGCCGGAAGCAGGATGCCAGCTGCCGGACACGGACCTGCCCACCGTCACGCCGTCCAATGACGGCCACAGCATTGCAATGCGACTTCCGGAAGTCCCGTTTCTACACATACTATCTGCTTTCCGAAAACAGAAATAGCTTTTTCGTTTCGGACGCGTTTTCATCGCGCAAAGTGCTACCCTAGAACTGTGTGTCAGAGGCAACACACTACTCTCAACAATTCAAGAACAAAAGCACAAAAAATGGACGGCAGCTAAGAAAGATAGAGTGGAATGTGTTGCAGCCTGGCCCAAGTCTGGAATACGTCACACGGCAGAATTTAGGCACAAGATCCAAGAAACCCACTTTCGAATCTAAAACATATCTGAACTGTTGAAAACACGACGTTAACCAGATCTTCGCTCAAAAACATTCCGGACATTGTTTAGGAATATTTTCTGAGTATTTCATTTGTTTATTCGAATAACCCTTTTGGAGGCTACGATAAACCAATTTTGGTTTTGCTTCTTCTACACCTACATCTACATCCATACTCCACAAGCCACCCAACGGTGTGTGGCGGAAGGCACTTTACATGCCACTGTCATTACCTCCCTTTCCTGTTCCAGTCGCGTATGGTTCGCGGCAAGAACGACAGCCGGAAAGCACCCGTGCGCTCTCGAATCTCTTCTTTGTGTTTAATTTTCGATCCTCCCAGACTTCCTTCGTCTTTCGAGAGTGTCGTTCCTTTTCTTGCTGGATCCAGTTTTTTCCTTTTACAGACCTCCTTCTTTCCTGAACTCCTGCCTTTTGTATTGTTTCTGTAAAAAGTATTCTATTTTCTATTATGTCCATTCTAATTCCTGCGTTTTTCATATCTTTGTCAACTGCGGTCAGCCATGTTGGTTGGAATATGTAGCTGTTCAGTAAGCAGCGGATCTGCTTGGTTAGTCTGCCATCTCTTCACCATTAAAGCTATCAGTACTGCTCTGTATCATTGATAACATACAACAGGCATTGCCGGTAAAGCTTACTCGATACAGGACAGAGCAGAACTGAATGCGAGCAAGAGGCAGAGATGGCAGGTCCATTCGGTGTATGTGTCCATAAAACTGTAGTCCTCTTTTCCTCATTACATCAGTTAGCCTTTCCATTTTCAAACAGAGCTCTCTCTTCGATATTAATTTGTATTCAACATTACTATTACAGCCGGCCGGTGTGGCCGAGGTGTTCTAGGCGCTTCAGTCTGGAACCGCGTGACCGCTCCGATCGCAGGTTCGAATACTGCCTCAGGCATGGATGTGTGTGATGTTCTTAGGTTAGTTAGGTTTAAGTAGTACTAAGTTATAGGGGACTGATGACCTCAGATGTTAAGTCCCATAGTGCTCAGAGCCATTTAAACCATTACTATTACTTCAAAGTTCAAGAATATTTTTTATAATTCGTCTTTCTAATTTTACCAGTTTTTCAAGGTCTCCAAATCTTGTTATTTTAAGTGTTTTTTGCTGCATGCAGTGTTTCATGCCTTGACACTCTTTGATAGTGTTTTTGTTTCAGGACGAAGCTGTTTTGGCATACATTTTTTTTTCATTTGGAATACCATTTTCATTTTGTGTACTGTATTTTATATGGTTGTCTTTTCTTTTGTGTTGCTTGTTATACATTGTGGTAAGTATTTAAAAAAATGGTTCAAATGGCTCTGAGCACTGTGCGAGGTGATGGTTTCGAAAATGTAGTATACAAATTGGTGTGTACTATACATCTAGACAGGTATCGTTAGAAAAAGACCTTGTTGTGATATTTTGAACCGATAAGGCTGTTACACTTAGGTTCAAAAATGGTTGGTTCAAATGGCTCTGAGCACTATGGGACTCAACATCTGAGGTCATCAGTCCCCTAGAACTTAGAACTACCTAAACCTAACTAACCTAAGGACATCACACACATCCATGCCCGAGGCAGGATTCGAACCTGCGACTGTAGCGGTCGCTCAGTTCCAGACTGCAGCGCCTAGAACCGCACGGCCACTCCGGCCGGCGTAAGTATTTAAAACAGTTTGTTTTAGATATTTTTGTTATTAATTTTTAGATCTGGGGGAGGCATAATTGACATTAGTCACGAAATTAGTGTTTTTCAAATGATATTTTAGTCCTATTTTATTATCTTGTTTCTGTAGTTCTGCGATCTCTTATGCGCATTTGAAAACCAGGCGTGATTAACCATCTCCCTACCTTACTCCTGGTTTTATTTCAAAAGGCTTTGACCGTTCCCCCATAAATTTTACGTTTTGTTGAACTTCCTTTAATTACTTCTGCTGTTTTATAGGCGAGTCCGAGTTCGTTAATTCTGAGTATTTCGATATAAAGGAGTCGTGATTTGCGGCGGCTCGTTACAGGTTAATTGTATTTCGTTAGCTTTCTTACAGCCATTAGCCTTGTATCTGCTTTGCACAAAAAATATTTGCTCTGCAGTGAAAACGTCAACTGTACGTGCTGGGTTTCTTGTTTGGAAATAAACTTTTTTCGTTCACTCACGGCGCTGCTTTTGTCAACGTTACTGCCCACGTTGCTCTTCTGCCTCTTGCTCGGATTCAGTTCTGCTCTGTTCTGTCTCGAGTAAGCTTTACCAGCAATGCCTGTTGTACGCTATAAGTGATACAGAGCAGTACTGATAGCTTTAATGGTGAAGAGATGGCAGATATGTACCTCGCATGAGCGTGGTGGTAGAACGGCACAGTTCCGCGATGCTAATCTGCACTACAAGTGACAATAACATCATCAGAGCTCTTTTGTATCCGTACATCGGTGCCTACGAGAATCCTGATCCTTCCATGCTGTATGTTTTCGTGTGAAGGTATTCCACAGAGAAAACGGTAATCGGAGCCACAAGACGTATTAATCGTAGTTATATTAGTAGTCTGTAACGAGTCACTGGAGACCATGGGTTCTTTACACCATAATACTCAGAAAATATCCTCTCACAACCCTAAAAATTTTGTTGATGGAATGCAGGTTCACCCTGTTGACGTCACTTTCACATAGCACAGACGGCGACATTAAGGAGATTTGATCATCCAGAGTTATAAATTAAGTAGACAGAGATAAGTGACCGTTTTAATTATAGTAGACATGAGGATTATATGATGATGCTACAAACTTTCAGGGATGACGGAGAAGGCTAAATGTATCAATTTAAGGCAAGGGAGCCTGTTCCGGAAACGACTGAGTCGAAAGATATAGGCGAAAACTATTCTGATACCTCTGACAGTGGACCTCTTCTACTGCAGGCTATTTTCTGTTCACATTTTGGATCGACGTAGTACGGACCAAATGAAGGAAACAATGTCCAGTAAATACGGGTTCTAAAATGCATACCTTAAGAGCTGACAGCACTTGTTCAGTAGATGAGAGGTGTTTCACAGTAGCAAAGATGAACGAATGCTCATAACATTTAGAGCTATATTCCGCAAGCTAACTTGCGGTGTGTGGCGGAGGGTACTTTGTGTACTACTGTCACTTAGTCCACTTTCCCGTTCCTGTCGTGAATAGTTCACGGGGAGAACGATTGCCGATAAGCCTCTGTGTGGACCCAGATCTCTCTAATTTTTTCTTCATGGTTTTATCACGTAATATACTTAGGAGGAGGCAATATATCTGTTGACACTTCTTGGAATGTACGCTCTCGGAACTTTAACAGCAAACCACATCGTGAAGCAGAACGGCTCTCTTACAGTGTCTGCCTCTGGAGTTGCTTGATCATCTCTATGACGTTTTCGTTCTCACAAAATGAACCTGTAATGAAACGCGCTGCTCTTCCTTGGATCTTCTCTATTTCCTCTATCAATTCTATCTAGTGCAGATCCCATACTGACGAGCAATATTAAAGAATTGGCCGAACGATGGTTTTATAGGCTACCTCTTTTGTCGAGAGACTACATTTCCTGCGGAATTTGAGTAAATCTCAGTCTGGCGTCTGTTTTCCTGCCATTTGTGTGGCCGTTCCACTTTAAATTACGCCACAGGCATACTTCTAGATTATTTGTGGAAGTAACTGCCTCCGGTGATTGTTCTGCAAACGTGTAGTCGTACAATAATGGGTATTTTTGTCCAGCTATACGCAATACGTTACATTTGTTTATTTTGGGGGTCAACTGTCACTCCCCGTTTCAAGAGTCGATCCTCTGCAGTCTTCCTGCACTTAGCTACAATTTTCCGGTGTTACGACTTCTCTGTATACATCACTATCATTCACGAAAGGCCTCATGGAATTTCCGATGTAGTGCACTATTTCAATAACATATACACAGAATCGGCAAAGAAACTGGTTTGGGCTTGCGTATTCCAATTAAGAGATACACTATGTGATCAAAAGTATCCGGACACCTGCCTGAAAATGAGTTACAAGTTCGTGGTGCCCTCTATCGGTAATTCTGGAATTCAGTATGGTGCTGGCCCACCCTTAGCCTTCATGACAGCTTCCACTCCTGCAGGCATACGTTCAATCAGGTGCTGGAAGGTTTCTTGAGGAAGGGCAGCCCATTCTTCACGGAGCGCTGCACTGAGGAGAGGTATCGATGTCGGTCGGTGAGGTCTGGCACGAAGTCTGCGTCCAAAACATTCCAAAGGTGTTCTATAGGATTCAGGTCAGGACTCTGTGCAGGCCAGTCCATTACAGGGATGTTATTGTCGTGTAACCACTCCACAACAGGCCGTGCATTATGAACAGGTGATCGATCGTTTTGAAAGTTGCAGTCGCCATCCCCTAACTGCTCTTCAACAGTGGGAAGCAAGAAGGTTCTTAAAAAATCAATGTAGGCCTGCTGTCGGTGCTTTCTGTGTCTCGTGGACCAACAAAGCGAACTGGGATACACACGATAGTCGCTTTCGGAACCCACGTTGATTCCTGCAGAGGCGATTTACGGTCTGCAGTAATGTTATAATACGCGAGCGTAACACATGTTCCAACATTGTACAACAGACCGACGTCAGAGACACAGTTCTACAGATTTGTGCGTCTGTTCGGTCACCCTTCTTGAAAACGGGACTGATCCGTGATTTTTCCTAATTATCAGGAACACTTCGCTCCAACAAAGATCTATGGTACTCGTACATTGCCGTTTGAAGAGGAGCAAGTACTTTCGCGTACTCTGGTATCCCGTCAGGTCCAGTGACCTTTCCTCTGTTGAGCGATTTCAGTTACTCCTCTATCCCATAGTTCTTCATTTCGATATTAGCCATTTTGTCGGCCGTGCCACGATTTAAACCAGACTCTGCAGTGCGACCATTGTCTGTGAAACATTTCTGGAAAAAGTTGTTTAGCTCAAAATGGCTCTGAGCACTATGGACTTAACATCTGTGGTCATCAGTCCCCAAGACTTAGAAATACTTAAACCTAACTAACCTAACAACATCACACACGACCATGCCCGAGGCAGGATTCGAACCTGCGACCGCAGCGGTCGCGTGGTTCCCGACTGAATCACCTAGAACCGCTCGGCGACACCGGCCGGCAAAGGTGTTTAGTACTTCGGCCTTTTCTATGTCATCCTCCGTTTCATTGTTACTATGGTCACAGAGTGTCTGGACACATGGCTTCGGTCCGTTTACTGATTTAACATAAGATCAAAACGTCTTGGGATTTTCTCTCAAGCTAGTAAACAGAGGGCCGGCCTAAGTGGCCGTGCGGTTAAAGGCGCTGCAGTCTGGAACCGCAAGACCGCTACGGTCGCATGTTCGAATCCTGCCTCGGGCATGGATGTTTGTGATGTCCTTAGGTTAGTTAGGTTTAACTAGTTCTAAGTTCTAGGGGACTAATGACCTCAGCAGTTGAGTCCCATAGTGCTCAGAGCCATTTGAACCATTTTTAGTAAACAGAATTCTACTTTCGATCTGTTTTAACGCTTCATGCATGGCTCTCCTCACGCTAATTTTGGTTTCATATAATATTTCTTATCTGTGAGGCTTTAGCTCAATTTAAATTTTCCGTGAAGCTCTCATTACTTTCGTAGCAGCTTAGAAACATTGCTGTCAAACCTTAGCGGGTCTATTCTATCCCTCACAACTTTGTTCGGTACATACCTGTCTAGCACGTGTTGTACAATCCTCTTGAACGTTGTCCATTAATACTCAAAGTTGTGAGCGCTGGAGATCAATTTTCCATTCTGAGCTCTCAGGTAATCTGAAAGATGTTTCTTGTCGCTATTGTTAAGCAGAAAGCTCTTCCCAAGTTTCTTTGTATTCCTATTTACAGCTATATTCAATGATGCTGTAACGGACTTACGACGCTAACTATGTCGAAATTTCGTGTCTGTTTGTCACAAGCAAATCTAAGATGTTACCTTCAAGAGTTGGTTCTCTGATCTTAAGGTACGAAATTTATAATCCATGACCACTGGAATTTTTTTATTTTTTTTTTTGGGTCAATACTACAACCTCTCAAAATAGGAAACCAGTGATTTTTCAGTAGATGAGATACACTGTCAGAGGTACCAGAAATATTTTCGCTTATAACTTTTGAGTCGGTGGTTTCCGGACCACGGCCCTTCATCTCAGATTGAAACATTTACCCTTCCCCATCATACCCGAATGTTTGTCACCACTGAAACCGCCCTGTAAAGACATCCACTTTTTTAAATTTACATTTTTTTAAATTTTTACTGGATGATAATGGTGTTTAAGTTACGTGGTTGAGGACCTCAATTGCTTGAGGAAACACAGTGTCCTGCTATGTTGTTTCAACTTAATTTACGTCATCAAGTGTTTCAAGTAATCAGCCACTTTCAGTTACCTTAATAACTTTCATGTGTATCAGAGGTAAGAGTATATCAACTGCACTCCGAATGTCGTAGCAGTCCTTTGCTAAACAACAATTTCTTTATATGAAATGTTTTCTGACTCACATACTTTTGTCTAATATATACTGAGGTGACAAAACTCATGGGACAGCGAGATGCACATATACAGACGGCGGTAGTACCGCGAACAGGAGGTATAAATGAACAGTTCATTGGAGGAGCTGTCATTTGTACTCAGGTGGCTTGCGTGAAAATATTTACAACGACGAGAATTAACAGTCTTGAACGCGGACTGGTAGTTGGAGCTAGATACACGGGACACTTCATTTCGGCAGTCGTTAGGTAAATCAATACTTCGAGATGCACAGAGTAAAGATTGTGCCGAGAATACCACATTTCAGCCGGCCTCGGTGGCCGTGCGGTTCTAGGCGCTTCAGTCCTGAACCGCGTGACTGTTACGGTCTCAGGTTCGAATCCTGCCTCGGGCATGGGTGTGTGTGATGTCCTTAGGTTAGTTAGGTTTAAGTAGTTCTAAGTTCTAGGGGACTGATGACCTCAGATGTTAAGTCCCATAGTGCTCAGAGCCATTTTATGACAGCAGACGACCGACGCGAGTGCCTTTGCTGAAACCACAACATCGCCTGTGGCGCCTCCGCTGGGCTTGCGACAGTATTGGTTAGACCCCAGACGACTGAAAAAGCATCGCCTGGTCAGAGGAGCCCCAATTTCATTTGGTAAGAGGTGATGGTATAGTTCGAGTGTGGGACAGCCCCCCGAAGTTTTGTACCCAGGATGCCCGCAAGGTACTGTGCAAGCTGGTGGTGGTTTGGTAATGGTGTGGGGTGTGTTTACGTGGAACGGACTGATACCTCTGGTCCATCAGAACCGATCATTGACTGCAAATGGTTATGTTCGGCTTCTTGGAGACCATTTTCAGCCATTCATACACTTCATGGACCCAAACTACGATGAAATTTTTATGGATGGCAATACGACTTGTCACCGGGCCACGTTTGTCCCCAATTGGTTTGAAGAACATTCTAGACAATTCGAGCTAATGGTTTGGCTACCCAGACCACTCGAAGTGTATACAAACACTCATTTATGCAACATAATCGGGAGGTCAGCTCGTGCACAAAATCCCACACCGGCAACACTTTCGCGGCTAATGACGGCTATAGAGGGAGCATGGCACAGTATTTCTGCAGGGGACTTTCAACGACTTGTTGAATCCATGCCATTTAGAGTTGCCAGCAAAAAGGAAGTGCGAGACTACATTATGAGGTACTCAAAAAAATGGCTCTGAGCACTATGGGACTTAACATCCATGGTCATCAGTCCCCTAGAACTTAGAACTACTTAAACCTAACTAACCTAAGGACAGCACACAACACCCAGTCATCACGAGGCAGAGAAAATCCCTGACCCCGCCGGGAATCGAACCCAGGAACCCGGGCGCGCGAAGCGAGAACGCTACCGCACGACCACGAGCTGCGGACTATGAGTTACTCATGAATTCTGTTATCAGTGTATACTTAACACACACATAGTTTTATTTCTTGTTCCGCTAATATGTGGTTCAGAAAAACACCTTTATATACGCTTGTATAAAACTTCAGCCCACCATTCGCCGTGTGGCCAGCTTTTACTTTTCTTTACGTCTGAATCAAAACTCAGATCAATTCATTATTTCTGAAGTTAACTGCCTAATGGGACTTGATATTGACCACCTTCGAATTTATACAAACATGTGTGTTAAAGGAAAGTGAAAGTGCATATGGGGTCATCATGACTACTTAACATAGTACAGGGCTTTGACAAAAATACAAAAACACCGCGAGAAATGCACACTTGGACGAAAATGTAGGTACTAGCCAAGGCTGCGGGTTGAGCTGTTGTAGTTGACCACGAACGGCATTGTGTCCTCAGTACGCTGCCAGTGTTAGTTGTCGTCTGCACAATGTTCTGTGTAGTTGTGAGCACTTTATGTCGGAGCTCAGTGGTCGTGATGTTTGGTTTGTGGGGCGCTCAAGTGCGCGCTCATCAGCTCCCGTACAAAGTCCCAAATTTTGCACAATCCAATTTTTACACAGTCCAGTCGAGCCACTGTCGCGAATGATGATAATGATGATGAAATGGTGAGGACAACGCAAATACCCAGTCCCCTCGGAGCTCAGTGATTTCGAATGTGGACAAATTTTTGGTGCTCGTATAGTGGGTGCTTCCGTCAGCACAGTAGCCGAAACGTTTGGTGAGCGAAGAAGCACCGTATCGAATATTTATGCCGCACACAGGTAAAGCGGAAAAATGTCATCCGCTTTGTCACACCGCGGACGAAAGTATGTGCTGACTGATCGAAGCGGACGGTGATTGAAAAGGATTGTGACGGAAAACAAGGGAAAGATAACTACAAAAGTCTCTGCGGAACTAAATGTCGCATTCACGAACCCCGTCAGCACAAAAATAACAGGAAGGGGGTCCAGGAGCAGGGAACTGTAGGGGGAGGTGTAATTGGAAACTAACTAATCAATGATGCAAGGTCCGTAACACGAAAAAGTAATGCCAAAACCGTACAACCTGGACTATGGAACAATGGAAGTACGGCGCTTGGTTGGATCAGTAATCTTTCACATTGTTTCCAACTTCTTGGCGAGTTTACGTAACAAGAATGAAACATGGCGGAGGTTCAGTAATGATTTGGGAAGTCATATCGTGGTATTCAATCGGCTCCATGGCTACTCAGCACGGTCGAATTAATGCCAAGTATTATGCGACCATTTTGGCTGATCAGGTCCATCCCATGGAACAATGTTTGTTCTCTGTCGTCAGACTGCGTTCGAAGGCGACAGAGCGATTTTCACACAAGTTTCATCGTTAAGGAATGGTTTTGTAAGCACAAGGATGAATTGTCGCAATGCCCCTAGCCACCACAGTAACCGGATCTCAATATTATTTAGCCTTTGCGGTCTACTTCGGAGAGACGGGTATGTGATAGCCATCCCCCTTCATCATCGTTAACTGACGTTGCCACTATTTTGCAGGAAAAATGGTATAAGATTTGCTTGAAAACCATACAGGACCTGTGTTTACCCATTCCGAGACGACTGGAATTCAATTTAACGTCAGCTGTTTTCCTACAACGCATTAGGCATGGTTATGTGTTGTATTTTTGTCCTCTTCCTGTACATACAGGTTGCGTCACAAAAAATGTATACACACTTTAAACTGTCAAAGACAATTTATTTCCCGTTCTACAAGGTTAAACATTTGTGAGAAAGTAATGTTATGTTTCTTCAACAGGTGGCAGCAGTGGCAAGGAAGTAATTGCAACATGGCGGACGTGCGTTTGAGCTTTGAAGCGTGGAAGCAGATAATTAAGTGGTACTGGAAGTTTGAGAATGTAGCTGCGGTTCGAAGACAGTGGAGAAGTGAGTATGATACAGAACCACCTTCAAGGTTAACAATTACACGTCTACGAGACAAATTCGAAATTTATGGAACAGTGTGTGATGTGCATAAAGGTCGATCAGGGCGACCTCGTACGGCTACAAGTGATGATTCCACAACTGCGGTCTTGGAACTGTTTCAGCGTTCGCCTCAAATAACTTCAAGGCAAGCGACACGTGAGAGTAATGTAAGTGCTAGTAGTGTACTACACATTCTGAAGAAAGGGAAGTTTCGTGTGTACATTCCAAGGCGGGTGCAACAGCAAAGTGACGACGATAGAGATCGAAGGTTAGAATTTTGTGAATGGATTCAGGAAATGGTGAGACGTGAGCCGGGATTTATGGGAAGCATAATTTGGTCGGATGAAGCCCAGTACAAACTCAGTGGAACTGTCAATAGGCACAATTGAGTGTACTGGGCTGAAGATAATTCTCACATTACAATTGAAAAGGCTGTGAATTTGCCTGGTGTAATTGTGTGGTGTGGTTTGTCTGCAAGGGGAGTCATTGGTCTTTTCCGCTTTCAAGGTACTGTTACTGGAGAAACGTACCTAACAATGCTTGCTGACTCCATATTCCCTGCCATTCGTGCATTATACGGTAATGATGCGTTTTATTTCCAACAAGATGGCGCCCCGCCGCACTATCATAGGGACATACGAGCATACCTGAATCACAATGTGCCAGGCCATTGGATAGGACACAGGGGACCAATCGAGTTTCCTGCACGCTCTCCAGACCTCACGCCGCTGGATTTCTTCTTGTGGGGCACAGTAAAAGATGAGGTGTGCAAACGTAAACCACGTAACCTGGACACACTTTGGAATGAGATTCAGGCGGTGTGCGCAGAAATCTCATTGGACACTCTGGTACAATGTACAGAATCAGTGGTGACTCGTACTCAGAAATGTATTGATGCTGAAGGCCACCAGTTTGAACATTAATCACATTTGCAAAGTACATTTATTTTTCCAATTGGACTTATGCTTTCCATTACCAGAAATTTCACATTGTAGAACAGGAAATAAATTTTCTATGTCGCTTCATAGTGTGTATACATTGTTTTGACGCACCCTGTATACGCAGTGATGGCTACAGCTTGTTTATTTTAGATAGCAAGGACCATTTGGAGAGCAATTTGGGAACTTGTTCAAATTTCTACACTAAGCGAGGTGATGTTGCATCTCCTGTTCAAAAATCTTCATCGTGTTTTAATACATGTGCGACAGTTTTTATAGTCCAGTCTTCAGCAATTTAATCAAATACAGGTATCGTGATGGCACGATTTTTGAAAGGAATGTCCAATTCCCAAATCTTAAATAATGTAGAGAAGAAGTCTTACTTCTTGAGCGCTATTTTCTAAAGGTTTTGTTGCTGTCCCTACCAATGTAGAAACAGTCGATGTGCAAGAAGCCTTCCAAGCAGGTTTACAAATTTTAGAGACAGAAATTTGTTCTTGACTTTTCCTATGATTTCCCATACATTTGAATGTGACGTGTACCTTACAACATAATGTTCTTTTCCATCTAATATATATGGCAGTTTCAGAGGTCGTTGGGACTTGGCATTTTTTTTCTAATGATTACCAACATTTCCCATTGGTAATAAGTTTGTATAGTGCAAATGTTAATTTATGTTGTTCTAGTGTGCGGTAACATTCGGGGTTTCACAGTGGCAAAGCGCGACATTCTGATTTTTATTAGAACATTCTCTTCGGGCATGGAAGCCAACGCGGCTGTACCAGTCACATTTACAAGCAGGCTGTACTTTCTATGGTACCCGTACGACAAGTCGAATGTGTTACACTCCATCTGTGTATATCTTTCATAACTTGCCCTGTTTGCTTTCCTCGCAATCCAATTCGATTTTGATCTGTATGTAAGACTACTTTGCAGCCTGTAAATTGATATTTCAGTAGGGATGTGATCAGAGCTGGTTGAATTTGTGTTAACTACACACCCAAATATGTATAGTAGCGACACTAAATATACAGTGATATGAACCACTCGATTTTAGCTGTGTGATATCGACACCAATATCGGTGAATAAATAAGCAAAATTCTCCCGTACGCGTCATTCATTTCACAGCCCGACGAAGAAGCGTGAGAAATGAAGCCTATGAATATTAAAACTCGTAGCTCTAGGTGATCAAACAATGTGTGCCATTCTCTCATTGCTTTCAAGAATACCGACGAGAAATAGATTCACATTATAGTTATTACTTCCGCTGAGGTATGTATTATAACAAAACAGCTGGCCACGGTGGCCGAGCGGTTCTAGGCGCTTCAGTCCGGAACCGCGCTGCTGCTACGGTCGCAGGTTCGAATTCTGCCTCGGGCATGTGTGTGATGTCCTTAGGTTAGTTAGATTTAAGTGGTTCTAAGTCTTGGGTAATGATGACCTCAGATGTTAAGTTCCGTAGCGCTTAGAGCCATATAACACAACCACTTGGAAATTACGTAAGATGAAAAAATTGAAGTACTATGCAAAGAAAGCAACCGAACTACCTAGAAATTCAGCTACATTTCTCATTCCATATCCCCTATCTTAATATTTGACATCGGTATGAACAATGGTTATATCTTTCAGTACTTTATCATGATCTACCTTTTGCAGAACAAGCTTTCAACAGTGAAATTTTTATATTTAGCTCTCTTGTAATTT
Source organism: Schistocerca serialis cubense (assembly GCF_023864345.2). NCBI lineage: Eukaryota > Metazoa > Arthropoda > Insecta > Orthoptera > Acrididae > Schistocerca > Schistocerca serialis. The sequence goes on from NC_064640.1 coordinate 154,382,333, forward strand.
ATGTCTTTTAACTGCTAATACAAAGTACTTGCAATCGCCTGTTATATAGTTAACAGGTTTTATTTCTAAATTCTGTGACTTGTCTTGCCTTATATATTGAGCTATAAGTTTCAGCGGTAGATCGCTTTTGCTATGACCAACACACAATCTTAATTCGCCAAAAGGTGTTACTGGGAGTTTCCTTTCTTGTCAAGTCTGCTGACATGCTGTGAATATATTTTGTTTGTTAGGAAGGCTGTATTAAACTCGCTCGTCTTCTATTAGCCACTGGATCTTCGCAAATTACATGTGCCGTCAGGGAGTTACAAGGTTCTAGGCTTCCTTGTAAGATATTCGGAATCTAGCTGAAGTTTGCTTTATATTGGTCTGCTTGTTATACTACAGGCAACTCTTGTCCACTGAATGACGTTTGGAACTGAAATGGGTGTTTGAGGGACCTGGGTTTGTATACTTCTTCCTTGAATGATCATCTTCCCAAATTTTACGGCGTATTCTTGAGCTACAATAATTGCTAATACAGTCGTATCAAAGCGTGGAGACGCGTTTTATCTTCTTTTGCCCACGGCTGCCACCCCAGGTATTTGGTTGCTCCATGGCATCACTTGATAAGTCAGAGGCTGGTTCTTCTTGACGTGAAGTTTAGGCGTCGACAAAATCGTACAGTCTTTGCAAGCTGTTGTTGACGAAAGCAGTTAAACTAGTAGGTAAAACCCTTTGTAATTGCAGTCGTATGATTTTAAATTATTTCATTCTGTAGTGATTAAACCCAGTAGTTCCCAAACGGATCTTTTACAGCATTAAAATTTAAGGCTTCACTGAAATTCCAGAGAAGTAATGTCAGAAATATTACTATAAATGCCAAGGTAGGGTTAGATGCGACACAATTTCCCAGTCATCGAAGAAAAGTCTCACTAGTAGGACTAGAAAGCTATTGAAGAGTCAGTTAAATACGAGGAAAAGCAACCGAATAGTAAAACTATAAAGAAAAAAATTCGAAGAACATAAATAACACAAAGTTCACAATGCTAAAAGTTTAAACTCATTAAAGCGACACATTCGTTTCCATTTTTACAGCTATATATACTCCGCAATTCAACAATTTTCAAAAAACATTAACGTCACTAACATCAGTAGTAATGCAACCATTCACGTTAAGTCCTCGTTCTCATTGGAAAAATGCAAAAATGCATCTTTATGAATACTAGAACTCCAATTCTACGAGTTTAGTAATAAATTTACAATAGGGCAAACCTATTACAGCAGGACTGTCTATAAAAGTGACAGCCCTGCTTACATTTAAAATAAGAAACTCAATAGTATAACAACTGAATGAAACTGGTGAAAGAACGCATTGAAATTAAGAACAAATCAGGTCAAAATAGAAAACTCACTAGAACAAATATATGGTGAGAGCGAGCGGTAGACACACGGCACGTATGATCCTCATCGAGCCTTCTACACCTGACCCTTCACTTTACCCCATAGACAAATATCACAGCGAGAGAGTTCAGGGTATCGAGGTTGCAAGGAGACTGCACTACATCTGTTGATTGTCATCTACTCACCGAACATCCTATACACTCGTGACAAGGTTGTCAAGGTGGTGTGCGTGCAGTTGCTCTGTCTTGCTGAAAACATCCATACAGTTTTTGCAATCTGTGAGTTAATCTACATATGTATTAAACAGTTCTTGGATATACCGGTGAGCTTAAAAGCGTAGTGGAAGAATCGTGTTAGTATGCTGACACCAGACATGGATCACCAAACAACAACCAAACTTAAGATTATGCAACCACTCTTCAAATTACTGATGGGGATTTTGGAATGCATAATGTCGTATTTTCCATTAGTTCACCCACCCCGACAAGTTGAACCAGGCCTCATCTGAAACAGTTAAAAACTTAGAATCTGGAAGACCAGATTCAAAACAGTAGATTTGTTAGGATACATATGCCATTCCTTTTTTATAATGCCTCGACACGATCATTTCGTTGTTACTATTTGTACAAATAAAAGGCGTTGAGATTTCGTCGGACTTTGTTCCAGACTTTCCTTCACTCCAGCGATGTTTTCCGGTGCTTGAACCCTTTTCGGATAATTACGGTTTTCATTCACAGCAGAACCCGTTCCGCGCAATTTAGCCACTAAGTTTTGCTTTGCGGACTGTGCTGGAGGTTTTGCCAAAACACTTCCAATCTTACGTTCTTGTACGAGTTTTCCGCACCTGTTTTCCAAGAATTCTGCTTTGCATAGCACTTGACAATGAACATGCACTGTTTTATCATGAGCACTATTTTGTGTTGCATTTAACCGGTCACTACACGAGTCCGCTCCTCTCACTCGCTGAAACGTAATTACTAGAGCTTGGAGTTTTAGGTTTATATAAAATGGATTATAGTCGTTTATTTTCTTGGATTAGCCCCTTTTACGTTAACACGAACTATTTTAGCCTCTTTTGAGTCTTTTAATTAAAATTGTAGTGAACACTAATATTGGAATAGAAAAATTCGATCATAATTTTGACAATTTATTCTAATTTTTTGTTGAGAATAAACAATTAATTATTCCTTATATTGACACACGAAGAAATGCTCAAACAATTGATATACTTATCCTTGCTACAATTATTTCCCCCTTTTTGTAACATTTTTATGAAAAGTCTTTTAATGAAACATTCTTTTATGTGTCACACATACAAAGAAACACAGCTGAGATGTATATCTATGTATGACCACATTCCGTGGCCTAAGGCTACAACTCGCAAATAAATTTATATTAGAACGAAACTTTCGCTATGCAGCGGAGTGTGCGCTGATATGAAACTGCCTGGCTGATTAAAGCTGTGTGCCGGACCGAGACTCGAACTCGGGGCCTTTGCCTTTCGCGGGCAAGTGCTCTACCAACTGAACTACCCAATCACACCTCACGCCCCCTCCTCACAGCTTCAGTTCCGCCAGTACCTTCTCTCCTACCTTCCAAACCACGCAGAAGCTCTCCTGCATACCTCGCAGAACTAGCACTCCTGGAAGAAAGGTCCCGAGTTCGAGTCTCGGTCCGGCACACAGTTTTAATCTACCAGGATGTTTCATATCAGCGCACACTCCGCTGCAGAGTGAACTGCAGAGTGAAAATTTCATTCTGGAAACATCCCCTAGGCTGTGGCTAAGCCATGTCTCCGCAATATTTTTCTTCCAGGAGCGCTAGTTGTGGAAGGTATGCTGGAGAGCTTCTGCATAGTTTGAGAGGTAGAAGACGAGGTACTGGCGAAATTACAGCTGTGAGGACGGGGCGTGAGTCGCGCTTGGGTAGCTCAGTTGGTAGAGCACTTATCCGCGAAAGGAAAAAGTCCCGAGTTCGAGTCCCGATCCGGCACACAGTTTCAAATTTATATTACATTTTGGTATTGTAGTTCATGATCAACCACATTTATAAAAGTTAAAAGGGTGAAGTGAAACTTTTTCTATTGTCTCTCAGTGCATTTTTGTAGGTTGAGAAAGATCTCTCAACAGCAATAAAGTTCATTCGTGCATATTTCATCGACGCAGTTACGCGTGGCCAACAATAAAATGCACCTTCGAACTTTTCCCCTTGAATAATAGTGGACAATTTTTTTCATATCTTCATATCCGGGATTCCTCAGAAGAATATTCCTTTGTTTAAGGACTCTTGCTGTACCCACTGAAACAGGTATTTCCACCAGATAAATCTGCATCTCAGAGATCACGTCCGCAGCATCTTTCCGTCGCAGAGATGCGGACTCTAGACGGTGAAATGCAGCAGGCAGGTGTTGCAATGAGCTCTTAAAATGCAAAGGATGTAACATTCTTGTTATTCTCAAGCTCCGTCTACACTTTTTCGATAAAGGCTGGTTCACTGGAGTCGAATTGCTCTACTATCTCTGTGACTTTTTGGTAGTGTTCGGCATAATATAAGGCTACCAACAGCAAGATGCACAAGCGTGTAAGTATGGCTGCAGACGGAGGAGGGAAAATTTGGAGCTATTTTCTTAACCCTCTGAGTCTCAGTAACAGGAAAACAAATATAATTTCAAAGATTTTCACAAAAGTAACCTTTATTATCACAATAAGCAACGAATACAAGAAGAAATTGGCATATAGTAAGTTTAAACGCAGCCAAAACCTCTCAGACAAACAGAAGCTAAACGATGTCAAAGTTAGCGTAAGGAGGGCTATGCGTGAAGCGTTCAGTGAATTCGAAAGTAAAATTCTATGTACCGACTAGACAGAAAATCCTAGGAAGTTCTGGTCTTACGTTAAATCAGTAAGTGGCTCGAAACAGCATATCGAGACACTACGGGATGATGATGGCATTGAAACAGAGGATGACACGCGTAAAGCTGAAATACTACACACCTTTTTCCAAAGCTGTTTCACAGAGGAAGACCGCACTGCAGTTCCTTCTCTAAATCCTCGCACAAACGAAAAAATGGCTGACATCGAAATAAGTGTCCAAGGAATAGAAAAGCAACTGGAATCACTCAGTAGAGGAAAGTCCACTGGACCTGACGGGATACCAATTCTATTCTACACAGAGTACGCGAAAGAACTTGTCCCCTTCTAACAGCCGTGTACCGCAAGTCTCTAGAGGAACGGAGGGTTCCAAATGATTGGAAAAGAGCACAGGTAGTCCCAGTCTTCAAGAAGGGTCGTCGAGCAGATGCGCAAAACTATAGACCTATATCTCTGACGTCGATCTGTTGTAGAATTTTAGAACATGTTTTTTGCTCGAGTATCATGTCGTTTTTGGAAACCCAGAATCTACTATGTAGGAATCAACATGGATTCCGGAAACAGCGATCGTGTGAGACCCAACTCGCTTTATTTGTTCATGAAACCCAGAAAACATTAGATACAGGCTCCCAGGTAGATGCTATTTTTCTTGACTTCCGGAAGGCGTTCGATACAGTTCCGCACTGTCGCCTGATAAACAAAGTAAGAGCCTACGGAATATCAGACCAGCTGTGTGGCTGCATTGAAGAGTTTTTAGCAAACAGAACACAGCATGTTGTTATCAATGGAGAGACGTCTACAGACGTTAAAGTAACCTCTGGCGTGCCACAGGGGAGTGTTATGGAACCATTGCTTTTCACAATATATATAAATGACCTACTAGATAGTGTCGGAAGTTCCATGCGGCTTTTCGCGGATGATGCTGTAGTATACAGAGAAGTTGCAGCATTAGAAAATTGTAGCGACATGCAGGAAGATCTGCAGCGGATAGGCACTTGGTGCAGGGAGTGGCAACTGTCCCTTAACATAGACAAATGTAATGTATTGCGAACACATAGAAAGAAGGATCCTTTATTGTATGATTATATGATAGCGGAACAAACACTGGTAGCAGTTACTTCTGTAAAATATCTGGGAGTATGCGTGCGGAACGATTTGAAGTGGAATGATCACATAAAATTAATTGTTGGTAAGGCGGGTACCAGGTTGAGATTCATTGGGAGAATCCTTAGAAAATGTAGCCCATCAACAAAGGAGGTGACTTACAAAACACTCGTTCGACCTATACTTGAGTATTGCTCATCAGTGTGGGATCCGTACCAGATCGGTTTGACGGAGGAGATAGAGAAGATCAAAAGAAGAGCGGCGCGTTTCGTCACAGGGTTATTTGGTAACCGTGATAGCGTTACGGAGATGTTAATAAACTCAAGTGGCAGACTCTGCAAGAGAGGCGCTCTGCATCGCGGTGTAGATTGCTCGCCAGGTTTCGAGAGGGTGCGTTTCTGGATGAGGTATCGAATATATTGCTTCCCCCTACTTATACCTCCCGAGGAGATCACGAATGTAAAATTAGAGAGATTAGAGCGCGCACGGAGGCTTTCAGACAGTCGTTCTTCCCGCGAACCATACGCGACTGGAACAGGAAAGGGAGGTAATGACAGTGGCACGTAAAGTGCCCTCCGCCACACACCGTTGGGTGGCTGCGGAGTATAAATGTAGATGTAGATGTAGATGTATGAAGAGATACGATTATTTTTCAACATTTATTCAGATGAGCCAGATCAAGATGGAATCTGTGCACCGTATTACCTAATGACCATTCGTCTGGTCCATCGGCCAACATGAGCTTAATTTCAACGCAGTTTCCTACATCAGTGCAGGCCATTGAGCCATATTTTTTCAACGAAAATAATTAATGAGATCTGTATAAGTTACTGTGCACATGGAATTACGACAATAACTGACATTTAGAAGTACAGTACAAATTTTGCCTTGCGATGTATCTAGGGCTTTTTTCGCTAGGTGAATGAGTTCTCTGGAACACTTCTTTCTTCACTATCCTTTGTTGCATCCTCCTTTTTTCTTCCTTTTCTCCTTCTTCTTCGTCCTCTTCCTCTTACTTATGGTGGTGTGATAATTGCGTTTGATCAGTTGCCAATCATTTCTGCAGTGTTCTTATGGTATCTTAATGTCTCATGTTCCAGTTGTATGTATGAGTAATAATTGTTAAAAACTGCTGATCGACTGCGAAATACGTAAGTAGCCATATGCCCGATCGCTCAAACTGCAACGTGGTTTTGGGGTCGAAGATACTGCAGATTTTGCGGCCTTATCTTTACATTATTGCAATTTGGGGCTGTGTGATCTATGGGTGCCAGTTTCCTTGGATATATGATCAGATTTCAGATTCGGTTCCTACGGCGAAACAGTGAGTTAACGTATCAACGAGACCACATGTTTCATATGTGAAAGTAGCGCTCGGGTGAGTCTTGCATAATTTTTCGTTGTTTCCTATTCTTATGTTGACAATCATGTACGACCTGGCTTTAGCATTGGGTGATAGAACGTTGCCGTGTAAATTTCTCCAGATAATATTCCATTTTATCTGACAGTAGAATCCCTCTACATAGTTTTTCTTGCTATTCTTCGTTAAAAAATTCATAGATCCGTTTGTTTGTTAAGATATTCTAAGGATTGTCTTCCTCGTATTCGCCTTAATATGTGGTGAGGCTCCTCGTGTCGTTGTCATGTCGACTGCATTCTGCCTGAGAGCCACCACACACACACACACACACACACACACACACACACACACACAGAAAGAGAGAGAGAGAGAGAGAGAGAGAGAGCACGTTTAACATGAAAACACGCGGAATAAGATTCATACTATTCCCAGACAAAGGGCATAAATGATCTTTAATTACCGCAACGTGCCTATAAGAATATCATCGAATCACAAGAAATAATAACTTTTGAGAATGAGCGAGTCACCACAGCGACTTCATTTCGGAAACCGTGCGGTTATTCTAATGCTGCTTGCGTGTGGTTTCACGTAATTATTTCAGGAATATGCTGGGATCATTGCTCAGGCGCTTCTATGTCGATTTATTAATTGAACTGTGACTAAGAATATTATGTTCTTCCGTGTGCTCACTGCTAGGGACGGTGATGAGAAGTACGAAACAGTAACAAAGAGGCAGGTATTTCACAAAAAGGACGATGTATCTTTGTGTTATTTCTGGCTTCTAAATGTATGTACTCTCAGATGATATATGAGAAGACAGCAACGAACATAGTTACGAACGAGAAAATGGTTTCACACACGAAAAATTATCTTCGCCTAATTTTTGTGCGTAGTAGTTCATGCAAACATGACAGCTTTTCAAAGCAACGGTTGAAACGGCAGAGCGGTGAAAGTCGGTGGAATTTCGTCAAACGCTTGCATATTTATGATGCTCTCACAACGAGATATTTTCGTTAATATGAATACAATCTCCATATATTATAAAAGGAAACCGAAAGAAAACATTTCCGAGATGCGAGTGGGACTACGTATCGCCACACAATTTCCATTCTGCAGCGGATTTATGTTTGTTTTCATATCCAGCAAGGTGCAGATAGTTCGAATTTGGCGGCTGAGCTACTATTTCTTGTTTTTCCTGCTGCAACAAATATTAATGAGAAATGTGTCAGGTTTTCTGCTTTTTAGTAGACGAAATGTGGCCATTTCACGGAATTACAAAGTAGTAGAATATCTCTGAGAATAATTGAAAATTGAAGCCGGTAGATGTGTTATTTAGAATAACATAAACACAGATATTCCGTATTCGGAATATGTTCCTTAGGACTGTGATTCCGTCTGAGGTTTAATGCCCATGTTACATCGAACACGGTGTGACTTTTTATGCATCGGATTAAAAACGGAAAAAATACGTATTCAGTATTCTTAAAAATGTTGCGCGGCGATACCAGTTTTGATCCTCGTGATCCACCTCTCGCGAAGGGAGGGAGGGAGAGCGACTTTGAAATCTTAAACACGAACATCCAGTTTTTAGTGTAGAATCGGATTCTGCGGAAAAAAAATTGTCGTACGTAACACTTTTTTCGTTGCGCGATAGATGGCACTGTATTCGACAAATAACACAGTTGAGTTCCTTAATGGTATTAGCTCGACAAAAATGCATCGAGTGAATCACATAAAAACAGACGTGTGTGGCAAACGACTCAGTGTTTTGCAGTAGTGTTGATAAGTTCATTTGACTTGATCTCATTACTTGCACGTGTTCCCTCATTTCTTAAACAAGTCCCTTCATAGCCTCACTGCTTTATTACGACGGCGTGCTGAAGACGAATGCCTCCGAATGTTTTTGTTGCCTTCTCAATATCAGTTGAGGCATTACATGCCACGCGTATTACTCGGTCTACCTTCCCGCTTCACTGACGGCAGCTGCAAGCCTCTGCCGCTAGAGGGATCCAACTTGTCACGTTCTAACGTGGTGGTCTGTAACCTAACTATGCTGCCGCGTAAGACATCCTCAGAAAACTAAAAGCTCCAATCAGAAGAGTCCGTACACACATGGAGCACACTCTTCTTCAGCATAACAATTCCAGACCACACAGCGCTGTGACATCTGCAACAATTCAGCACCTTGGGGTCACTGTCATCGATCATTATCCATATAGTCCCGACTTGGTTCCATCTGATTTTCATCTGTTTCCAAAACTTAAAGAGCATCTTCGAAGACTTCACTTTGACAGTGATGAAACGGTGCAAGCTCTGTCAACGAAGTCAAACATTCTACAGTGACGGTATCAGCAAACTGGTCTCTAGTTGGGGCAAACGCGTTCATTTCCAGGATGACTAAGTTGAGAAATAAAGATGTACACAAGAAGAATAAAGAAATAGAATGTTAATGAAGTTTGTTTTATATAAGATGTTTTAAGAGTTTTCACATAAAAAAATCGTAGGTATTATTTTTCAGTACGCCCTCGTCGTTAGAATGCAGGCTATTACGACAGAAGAGAAAATTAAAATGGTTTCCCTTTATATCTATATTCATACTTCGAAAGCCACCGTATGGAGCGTGGCGGAGGTTAATCTTTACCACTACAAGTAATTTCCTTTCCAGTTCCATTCGCAAATACAGCGAGGGATAAACGACTGCTTATATGTCTCCGTACGAGTCCTAATTTCTCTTATCTTATCTTCGTGGTCCTTAAGCGAAATGTAAGTTGGCGGCAATAGAATCGTTCAGCAATTGCTTCGTTGCTTTCCTTTAATCCGACCTGATGCAGATCGAAAACATTCGAACAGTACTAGTATCCAGTATGCGGTCCACTCTACGGATGAACCACGCTTTCCTAAAATTCTCCCAATAAACAGGAGCCGACCATTCGCGTACCCTACTACAACCCTTATCTTATCGCTTTGCAACGTTACTCCTACAAATTTAATCGACGTGACACTGTCAAACACCACACTATTAATGGTGTATTTGTACATTAAGTGTTTGTTATTCTAACCCATCTATATTAACTTTTTCTACATTTAGAGCTAGCTGACACAAGAAATTTTGGCTAAGTTATGGTTTATGGGGCGCTCATCTGCTCTGTTATCAGCAACCGTAAAATTCCCAACCTTTGCTCAGTCCAATTTCGCCTCTTCCATGAATGATGATGAAATGATGAGGACAACACAAACACCCAGTCATCTCGAGACAGGTGAAAATCCCTGACCCCGCCGGAAATCGAACCCGGGACCCAGTGCTCGGGAAGCGAGAACACGACAGCGAGACCACAAGCTCCGGAAACATATACCTCGAAAACTATTCCGTATGCTCATACCTAAGTTTACAGTGTGCAGTGGGGCACTGTGTCAAATGCTTTTCAGAAATCTCAGGATGTAGACTACGCCTGTTGACCTTCGTCCGTAGTTCAAAGGATATCATGTCAGAAAATGGCAAACTGGGTTTAGCACGAGCAATGTCTATGTCTACATCTACACAGATACTCCGCAAGCCACCTTACGATGTGTGTTGGATGGTACCTTATACCACCATCAGTCATTTCCTTTCCTGTTCCACTCGCAAACCGAGCGAAGGAAAAACGACTGTCTAAATACCTCCGTATGAACCCTAATTTCTCTTATCTTTTCTTGATGGTCTCCATGTGCAATGTGTGTTGGGGGCAGCAGAATCGTTCGGCAGAGAGCTTCAGATGCCGGTTCTCTACATTTTCTCAATAGTCTTTCTCGAAAAGAACGTTGCCTTCGATTCAGGGACTTTCATTTGAGTTTCCGAAGCATCCCCGTAATATTTAAGTGTTGTATAAACTTACTGATAAGAAATATAGCAACCCGCCTCTGAATTGCTTCGATGTCTTCCTTCATATCGACCTGGTACGGATCCCAAGCACTCGATCATTACTCAAGAATATGTCGCACCATCGTCCTATATGAGGTCTCCTTTACAGGTGAACCACTCTTTCCTAAAATTCCCCCAATGAACCTAAGTCAACCATTCGCTTTCGCTACCACGATTTGCATATTGTCGTTCCATTTCGTATCGCCTTGCAACGATACGCTCAAATATTTAAACGACGTGACTGTAAAGCAGGGCACTAATAACGCTGTATCCGAACATTGCAGGATTTTTGTTCCTACTCATACTGACGCTAGCTGTAACTCATCTCACAAAGTAGAAATTTGGTCTATGTCGTCTTGTATCTGCTTATAGTTACCCAACTTCGAAACCTTCATCCATAGTTCGCAGTATATCATGTGAGAAAAGGGCAAGCTGAGTTTCATACGAGCGATGCTTTCTAGAACCATGGACACAGGCTTCTCAGTCTCAAAAAAGTTTATTATGTTCGGTCTGAGAATATGTTCTACGTTTCTGCAGCAAACCGAATTTACTGATATTTGCGCGTGAGTTCTTCTATACTTTTTATATACTGGAGTCACCTGTGTGTGTGGTTTTTTTTTCCCAGCCGCTTGGGTCTTTGTGCTTGGTGAGAGATTCATGATAAATGCAGGCTAGGTAAGGGGCTAATGCCGTAGAATTGGGTTTCCTTCCGGAGCTGGTGATTTTTTTTTTTTTTTTTTTTTTTTGCTTTCAGAGCTTTCAGTCGTTTCCCTGCCCCAGGGGTTCTTATTACCATATCGTCCATACGGAAGTCTGTGCGATGGTCAATTGGCGGTACGTTTGTACGATTTGTTAAATGTGAAATTTAAAAGTTTGGCTTTAGTTTTGCTATCTTCAACTGCCACACCAGATGTCCAACCAGGGACTGAGGTCTTACAGCCGTTTAGCAATTTTACATAGGACCAGAATTTTCTCGGTTTCTCTGCCAGATCTTTTGCTACGGTGTGAATGTGGTAGCTATTCCATGCTTCGCGTATAGATCTTTTCACAGAGGTACGAATCTCTGCTAACCTTTGCTTGTCGTCACTTATGTGTTGCCTTTTGTGCCGAGCAGCCACTGCTTCCTCAGAACCTTCTGAATTTCGTTATTAAATCATGGCGGATCTTTTCCTTCTTTTATCCACTTATTAGGCACGTTGAATCGTCCCCTTGGAAAAATTATAAATGACTGTGCTTAAACTGACACACAGTATTTTTTAGCGCAAGGCAATCTGACTTTCAAAAATCCCTACAAAAGAATGGCCCTGACTAAAATTAACCTATACCTTTCACAAATCACTTACCTCACTAAAAATCTTCGTTGCTCGAACTACTGCAATACAGCGAGCGCCGCTACTGCCAGCTAAATAAAAGATTCAAACTACGGAAGGCACTAGCCACTGATAGGCATAGTTAGCAAATGAAAGATTTTGATAGAGAACAAACAATGTATTTACCTTAATAGTGTTCAAAAGTCATAATATATATAGCAGTTCATGACATCCAGTCTTACAAAATTCAAAACTCCGCCAATTCTCTCCCCACATCCACCACTGCTGGCAGCTCACCTCCAACTGCGCAACGCTATGCGCTGTTCACATCCAGCTGCCGCTGCCCAACACTACAATGGCAGACAACAATGCAAACTAGCCACAGACTGCACACAGCACAGCCAGTGATTTTCATACAGAGCGCTACGTAACGTTGCCAATAAGAAAACATAAACAGCCTACTTACATAGCCCCCATGCACCCCACAAAAAATTTTACAAATTGTTTTGGGCAGTGGCCAATAATGATTTGATAAAATTTCTCATAATTACGATAACAAAGATATGAAATGCACACACTTATTGATACAATGTTGGTCAAAAGCTAAAATTTTCTCACAGTCCATGAAGACAGTCCTGATCATTCATCACAGTAAAATTGCAGTGTTTTTCTCAAAGTCTGAACAGTAAAAGAAAATGCACACGGAAGTAGTGGATTTCCATGCAGTCTTGAAGAAGTAGTGTTGTCCTTCCAACGGAAAGACAGTGCTGACTCTTGACATGCAAACATGTAATGCGCCACAACAGAGCAAAACCACAGCAGAGTCAGTCGAAGTTTTGAAGAATATTGGTAGGTAGGTCATCACAGAGCAGACCCACTGTAGTCCTGGTAGAGGTTATGGTATTGGTGGGCCACCGGAGGTGCAGACCCACTGTGGTCCTTGTAGAAATAATGGGATTGGTGGGTCGTCAAAGATGCAGACCCACTGTAGTCCATGTAGAAATAATGGTATTGGTGGGTCATCAAAGATGCAGACCCACTGTAGTCCTTGTAGAGATAGCTAGCAGCCATCCGTTGCGACTGTGCAGGTGCACAATCACCATAGAAGAGTCTTGCAGAGAATATAGCAAGTCCATAAACCACCACTTGTGCACTCACAAAGTTTCTGGAATTGTCCTTAGAACCAGCAATGCTGTTAATCAGTCCCTTGCTGAATTATTAACACACTTCCAAACACTAACAGTCCCAACTTCTCACATATTTTGCATATACTATGACCATCAGAAATCAGATGAACTGGTGCCAATTACAATTTTATAACATGAGAATACAATAACAAAGGTACAAAATACATCATTAAAGAACATATTAGTACAGATAACATTTGTAGTAATACGGGCTTTACAAAAGAATCGAACTAACATATACATCAGTGTTACAGGAATTATGACATCAGTAAATACATAAAAGATCAGAATAACTTTTGAAACATCAACTTCACACATGAGCATTAAAAGAGAACAGAATAAATAATGTCTAAACATCTTTACAAAGAAAATAACATAGTATTTGAAAAATTCTACAACATAAATCTTATTAGCTAAATACATAAAGACAGGAAAAAGACAAATATTTTCTTATTAGCAACGTTACGTAGCGCTCTGTATGAAAATCACTGGCTGTGCTGTGTGCAGTCTGTGGCTAGTTTGCATTATTTCTAACTTTTGAAGATCTTGTTCCATTGCGTCTAACTGTTACTGTGTTCGTTTCTGGTGTTGTTCCATTGTGTCTAACTTTTGAAGATTTTGTTCCATTGTGTCTAACTTTTGAAGCTTTTGCTGTGTTTGTCCCATTTGTTGTATTAATTGTAATAACAATGCACTGGTGTCTGAAACATGTTCCTCAGTGCTTTTCGGCAGTGAATTTGCACCGGCAACATTCACATTTTGACAAGCAGAAAATGTGTCTTGACTTATTTGAGAAAACGGTGAGGACCCAAAACCTGAATCTACAGTATTTGCGAGATTGTGTCCTGTCATTTCGGATTCCTGAGGCGAGCTATTGCCGACCGATCGATCGATAATGCTTCCCTATTCACTAATTGTTTCACTGCCTACACCATTATTTGCAGCCCGCTCCATTTCCCTATGCAGAATTACCAAATTACTAGTTTGAACATTAGTTAATTCATTACACGGTGGCGCTAACACACTGCTTTCGTCTTCATTGTCATTTCTCAGTTTACTTTGGAGCCTAGTATTACGATTTTCACACGCCATTATTGTCACAATATTTCACACGACAACACAGAAAAGCACAATTTGAAGAGCAAAAATAAGAGAACACATTAACATAGCACTGAAAATAATATCTAGTTAATTGCAAGCGCAGCTGCGAAATACTTGGTGCAAATTTACATGCGTGCCACACCTGTTTTACTGTACAACAATGAAAGACTGCAACTACAAAGGAGATTCTCTCTACAATTACGCGCTAGCAATAAACAAAATCTACACTAATTACACAAACTACAAGAAAAAGTCAGAAGATTCCAGTGAGGAATCCTCGGCTAAGAGTCGACATAAGAAACGTCCCCTTAGAAAAATTTACACGTGACTGTGCTTAAACTGACACACAGTATTTTTTAGCGCAACGCAAACTGACTTTCAAAAATCCCTACAAAAGAATGGCCCTGACTAACATTAACCTATACCTTTCACAAATCACTTACCTCACCAAAAATCTTCGTTACTCGAACTACTGCAATACAGCGAGCGCCACTACTGCCAGCTAAATAAAAGATTCAAACTACTGAAGGCACTAGCCATTGCGAGGCATAGTTAGCAAATGAAAGATTTTGATAGAGAAAAAACAATGTATTTACCTTAATAGTGTTCAAAAGTCATAATATATATAGCAGTTCATGGCATCCAGTCTTACAAATTTCAAAACTCAGCCATTTCTCTCCCCACATCCACCACTGCTGGCGGCTCACCTCCAACCGCGCAACGCTATGCGCTGCTCACATCCAGCTGCCGCTGCCCAACACTACAATGGCAGACAACAGTGCAAACTAGCCACAAACTGCACACAGCACAGCCAGTGATTTTCATACAGAGCGCTACGTAACGTTGCCAATAAGAAAACATAAACAGCCTACTTACAACGTAATACTCTAGACCACGATTTACAATATGATTAAACTTTGCCTACAATTCCTCTGCGTCCATCTTACAGGAACTAAGTGATGTCACTTCGCTGTCTAAGTGCGATGCTAACAACTGCTTATCTACAGTGTCTAGCAGAAACATTCTCTTAGCGTTCTTGACTGATTTATTAACTTTCATGACCATAGTTGCTATAATGTCATGTTCGCTAATCCCCGTTTCTCTACAGACATTTTCGATATGGTCTGGCCTATTTGTAGCTAAAATGTCTCAGATATTTCCACTGCATGTGGGCTGCCGAACTAGCTGCTCAGCAGGCCAATGTTAATGATACTGGTACTTAGATACAGGAGCCACCTGCGCTGTTTCCAGTCACTTGGAACCTCCCACTATCGATGACGCTGTAACACTTTAAGCTTAAGTTTTACAAACAGAGTGCCATCATGCGCTCCTTTTTGCGGCTTATTCTACAGTTCTCCAGGGGGGGACCTGTATAACCACGAAAAAGAAACCGTCGAAGAAATGTTTCTAGAGAGAATAATGAAACTATGCTATTAGTTGCAGTGAATCATAAAGCCCACATTAGCAATCGGCAGCTTGCCGAATTTTAAAACATAGATAGGTCATCCGTTTGATATTTCCTTCCACCAGTAACTTAATGGAAATGATGTCCAGAATAGTGTTACATTTTTTCAGTGATACCTGCAGCACATACAGAGACACCCCAAATTATTTACTCGAATATTGTTCTTAGACGAGACAACGTTCACGAACCATGGTACGATTAATCAACACCATATGCATTACTGGAATGTGGGAAATCCATATGGGTTACGTCACGTTTTGTTCATCGGCGTCTGTAGAATTTAAATGTTTGGTGTGGAATAATTGTTGATAAACACAATCGTCCATACTTTATCGATAGCACCTTAAATGGTTGTAAATCTTGAACATTCTTGGAGGAAGATCTTCTGGTATTGGTAGAAGACCTTCCCTTGGACTTCCGACAAATAACGTGGACCAACGTCATGGTTGTCCAACACATTTTTGTGTAGCCGCACGGCAAGTATTAAATGGCAAGTGCAGTCGTCAGTGGGTAGAAAGAGGCGGTCCAGTGTCTTGGCCTTCAAGATCGTCAGATCTTACTTCGTCTGACTTTTGTTTGTGGGGTCACCTGAAGAGTGAAGTTTATAATGAAGTGCCAACAACGCGCGATAACGGAACTCAGCCTATCATCCATGCTTGTCAGCAGATTACGTCAGAAACACTTCGCAGTTTTGTCGAATCATTCTATGTGCAGATACATAAGTGCACCGAAGTGGGCGGCGACGTTTTTGAGCTCTTATTGTGAAATAATTCCTACCAACAAGCACCACGTTGGTGAGAGGACACACTTCAAACGAGCACCCCGTTGGTGAGAGATGAGAGGACACACCACAACCAAGCTTTTTTCACAGTTACTGAACACGTTCGGTTTTCTGTTTTTCGATCTCGACTGTGTTTTTTGTCGATTACAGCGCCGTCTATTGCGCAGCGCCAACAGTGTTACACACAAAAGGTAGGTATTTTTCCCTTTGAATTCGAATCCACAATAAGGATGGGTGTTCCCATTTAAGATTTCAAAGTATACCTCCTCCCACCCCACCCTCTGATAGTGGGACAGGGGATTGAAATTGGTACCGCTGGATAGCAGTTTTAAAAATAGTGAACTCGTAATTTTCCGTTTTCTAGTCCGATTCGTAGTTTATGAGATATTTCGTTGTCTCAAGATAAAGAAATTACCCCGCGTATTGCATTGTATGCCTACTTACCCAGCTTAGAGTCTTCTTTCAATAATTAGACAAGCAGACTGGAAATTGCCGATTGATTTCAGAACAATATTTGAATCCACTATCATCTTAATTTACAGAATGGAAAATTGATTAAGTTCTCATGAGATTAATAACTATCAGTTAAACGGCCATAGCATGCTTCCACAACATTACAACGATACCATTGTTAAATGGCAATCTAGAGTATTATGAGAAGTAAAGTTACTTGTTAATTGTTTTCGGATACTCACTCAGTTCATATATAAATAAAGTACCAATTAAATCATTCTATAACTACCGAATTTTGTTCATTCTTTTATATTAAAAGTCGGTGTATTACTTGTACACTGAAAAAAATTACAATGTTTAAATTTATCTCGAAGTAAGTGCCTCCATTCCTCTAAGGGCACCGGCTATGTGACAGAGCCAGCTTCTACCGACGTCCAATTTCAGGGATTTGTAGAATCGGATTTAGAGAGCTGTCAAGTTCATTAGAGAAATAACAATTTGTCCAGCTTCTGCGGCAACCGATAAGGGAACTGCCGATGTTTAATCCGGAAGAATTCCTGACGAAGGAAAAGCAAAATGATTACATGAAGCGGAAAACTTCTTCAGTCAATTTTGGCAAGATTTCTTATTAAAAGTCGAAACTCCTGGCACAGAGATTTCTATATTGATTTCAGTTTAGACACCAAGACGACTTTAATACAATGCAGCTGAAGCTGCAATTTGTAGGTAGACTTTTGCGTAGCATTACATTCACAGCATCTTACATTTGATATCTACAGATGAAAGACGTAAACAGCTACAACCTTTCTCAGTTACAT
Organism: Schistocerca serialis cubense; assembly: GCF_023864345.2. NCBI lineage: Eukaryota > Metazoa > Arthropoda > Insecta > Orthoptera > Acrididae > Schistocerca > Schistocerca serialis. The sequence goes on from NC_064640.1 coordinate 154,400,060, forward strand.
GTTCGTATTTCGATCCATATGTATTATTACGCTCTTTGCGAGATAATATGCATCGTATAAGGAAATTTATATGAAATACCAACGTTAAAGAATGTACGAAATGGTGAACACACACGAAATAAAAGACGGTGCAGGAACTATGACATTGGATCTACCTCACCGAATTTTGTGCCTGGTCCTGATCTTTCTGTTATTTTCACTCTGAGGCAGATTTCCACATCAAATTAGAAGAGTTTCAATTATTATTCCGAATCTTAAGGGCATATTCAGTCTCACTCGTCTGCAGCACACATCCAATTAGGGCAGGGCATTGTTTATGCGACGTATACGCAGGAATGACTACCCAGAATCAACTTGCTACTGTATGCTGGTCAGTACGTTACCTACAGTATCAAAGGCTTCAGGGTACGTTGTTTATCATTAGATGACAGACTATGTTAACTGTCATAGCATCCTAATGACGGAGACAAACATCGACTGGTCTTCCTAAGAACCACAGCGCAACTTCAGCATTACTTGAAGTGAGAGACGATCTCAGCAACGCCATGATACTGTTAATCTCTTACTATCGAAAATGAAACACTTGAAATAATGAAACAGATTATCTATATTGATCGACAGGTACTTTAGAAAGATTTCGAGACCTCTGTGGAACAGAGAAAGTTTGAAAAACGATTGTCTCATCAGTCTCTTAGGTTTCGATACTTCGTCTCTTATTTTTCTTCCTAAGCTTTGCTACAGTATTGTTATTATCACTTATATAGTGATGACAGCCTGTGCTGCTGGTTTCTGTACAATCTGTAGCTAACCTTTCACTCTCTTTATTTTATGCTTGATACCTTCCGATCTTCAAGAGAGTAATATTAAGATAAAATGACGGACTTTTTCGGCACGTTAGTATTCCCTTCGACAGAGAGATAGCCGGCCGGTGTGGCCGAGCGATTCTAGGCGCTTCAGTCTGGAACCAATCGGCCGCTACGGTCGCAGATTCGAATCCTGCCTCGGGCATGGATGTGCGTGATGTCCTTAGGTTAGTTAGGTTTAAGTAGTTCTAGAGGACTGATGACCTCAGCTGTTAAGTCCAGTAGTGCTCAGAGCCGTTCGAATTTTACTGAATCAGTTCCGACAACAACAAATTTCTGACACAACTTTACTAAAGTTAAGGAAACAGTTGATGGAACTCAGCCTGTGGCAGTTCGGTTCGTAAGTGCTGGATGGTCGGTGGTGCATTTAGACGTACTGCAAAACTCATCCCCCAACACATCAAACACGCACTCGGTGACATTTAAGTCGGGGGAACGAATATGCCAGTCCATTCGCCGAATATCCTTTCGTTCTAAGAGCTCCTCCGCCTGTGTACTTCGATGCGGTCGCGCATTGACCTCCATAAAAACGAAGTGAGGGCCGAACGCAAACCTGCAAGAATCTAATTGAATATTCTGCTGAACAGTTCCCCTAACCAGAACCCCATATGAGCAAACAAAATGAGACTTCGCCCAGTGTTCTCGGCAGCTTAGGTAATTGGGTTATGTAAAGCTCTGTTTAAAAAGAATAACTCGATTATGTCATAGGGTCGAGCCGCACACGCCTGCTTTCACGCCCACTAGCTAACTCACTGTAAATAACAAAATGGCTCTGAGCACTATGGGACTTAACATCTGAGGTCATCAGTCCCCTAGATCATAGAACTACTTAAACCTAACTAACCCAAGGACATCTTACGGCCGCAGGTTCGAATCCTGCCTCGGGCATGGATGTGTGTGATATCCTTAGGTTAGTTAGGTTTAAGTAGTTCTAAGTTCTAGGGGACTGATGACCTCAGATGTTGAGTCCCATAGTGCTCAGAGCCATTTGAACCCAAGGACATCACACACATCCATGCCGCAGGCAGGATTCGAACCTGCGACCGTAGCGGCGCGCGGTTCCAGACTGAAGCGCCTAGAAACGCTCGGCCACCCCGGCCGGCTCTGTAAATAACAACCTGTCCCTATGATCATGCAGTCAAATTGTCTTTGGATTGGCTAGAATTGCTGATTAAAAAATAAACAGACATATTAAATAAAAGCCGCGCGGGATTAGCCGAGCGGTCTAAGACGCTGCACTCAAGGACTGTGCGGCTGGTCCCGGCGGAGGTTCGAGTCATCCCTCGGGCATGGGTGTGTGCGTTTGTCCTTAGAATAATTTGGGTTAAGTAGTGTGTAAGCTTAGGGACTGATGACCTTAGCAGGAAGTCCCATAAGATTTCACACACATCTAAACATTTTTAATTAAATAAAAGATAAATCAATAATTAATAAAAAAAAAGTGTTTTATTCTATAGTCAGTAACTGATATAAATGACAGAATCTTCTGCTCAACCATATTTATTCAAGAAATTAAATCTTTAGTATTCGGAATTATAATACAGACAGCCGGCCGCGGTGGCCGAGCGGTTCTAAGCGCTTCAGTCCGAAACCGCGCTGCTGCTACGATCGCAGGTTCGAATCCTGCCTCGGACATGGATGTGTGTGGTGTCCTTAGGTTAGGTAGGTTTAAGTAGTTATAAGTATAGGGAACTGACGAGCTCAGATTTTCAGTCCCATAGTGCTTAGAGTCATTTCAAACATTTTTTATAATATAGACAGAAAGAATACCTTATGAAAAGTATTTAAGACACACGACAAACTAAGCTCATTTCGCGATCACAGTGCATGTAATATTCGGCAGCTGCAAATTATTCAGAATTCAGTATGAAGATCTACAAATTAACACATCTGTGATAACGAGTAGGAACTCATACTCTGTCTACACTCAGGTCCAAATTAGGAATTGAAAAGTTAGAGTACTGCAGTGAGACACATTCTTACCTTCTGAGAGTTGGAATCACCACCCAAAATCTATCACTCATAACACCGAGTTACACACGTTACCACAGACAGGTCTGCGTTCTTTAAGAACACTCCCTAAATGTGTAGAGCAATGCTCCGTTGAGTGTCCCGCTCGAAATGTTTCTGTCTCCAGTTGACTCCAGCAGTATCTACTGCCACTGTCTGCTCCTCTATTGGCTGAAGATGGTCCTCACTGAATCTACGTCAACCTTATGTTCCACATACATGGTTCTGACTGAACCTGAACACTTTCTTCACTAAACTATCACAGTAGTATATAAATAAAAATTGTTATAAACGTTTGGTCATATCGTTTATAATAAATATAAATAACAGTTTGTTTATAATAAAAATTAAGCAAAAATTCTTGGGCAAGTGAACTCACTTTAAATGACAGAAGATCGTCGTTAAATATTGTTTTCAACATTACTTATGTCTGCTTGACAGAAGCGGCTTTTGGTACTCTTTTCAATAGTCGTGTCAGCTAACACATGCGACTGGCCACTTTTAAATTAAGTAGGCTTTTTCATTTAAATAAAGTTACTAACAGAAATGGTAACCTATTCCTTAATTAATTATACAAGTGTGGTAAGATATGAAGTATTCTACATCTACATCTACATTGATACTCCGCAAGCCACCCAACGGTGTGTGGCGGAGGGCACTTTACGTGCCACTGTCATTACCTCCCTTTCCTGTTCCAGTCGCGTATGGTTCGCGGGAAGAACGACTGTCTGAAACCCTCCGTGCGCGCTCTAATCTCTCTAATTTTACATTCGTGATCTCCTCGGGAAGTATAAGTAGGGGGAAGCAATATATTCGATACCTCATCCAGAAACGCACCCTCTCGAAACCTGGCGAGCAAGCTACACCGCGATGCAGAGCGCCTCTCTTGCAGAGTCTGCCACTTGAGCTTGTCAAACATCTCCGTAACGCTATCACGGTTACCAAATAACCCAGTGACGAAACGCGCCGCTCTTCTTTGGATCTTCTCTATCTCCTCCGTCAACCCGACCTGGTACGGATCCCACACTGATGAGCAATACTCAAGTATAGGTCGAACGAGTGTTTTGTAAGCCACCGCCTTTGTTGATGGACTACACTTTCCAAGCACTCTCCCAATGAATCTCAACCTGGTACCCGCCTTACCAACAATTAGTTTTATATGATCATTCCACTTCAAATCGTTCCGTACGCATACTCCCAGATATTTTACAGAAGTAACTGCTACCAGTGTTTGTTCCGCTATCATATAATCATACAATAAAGGATCCTTCTTTCTATGTATTCTCAATACATTACATTTGTCTATGTTAAGGGTCAGTTGCCACTCCCTGCACCAAGTGCCTATCCGCTGCAGATCTTCCTGTATTTCACTACAATTTTCTAATGCAGCAACTTCTCTGTATACTACAGCATCATCCGCGAAAAGCCGCATGGAACTTCCGACACTATCTACTAAGTCATTTATATATATTGTGAAAAGCAATGGTCCCATAACACTCCCCTGTGGCACGCCAGAGGTTACTTTAACGTCTGTAGACGTCTCTCCATTGATAACAACATGCTGTGTTCTGTTTGCTAAAAACTCTTCAATCCAGCCACACAGCTGGTCTGATATTCCGTAGGCTCTTACTTTGTTTATCAGGCGACAGTGCGGAACTGTATCGAACGCCTTCCGGAAGTCAAGAAAAATAGCATCTACCTGGGAGCCTGTATCTAATATTTTCTGCATTGAGTTGCTGTGTTATTGTCGATGATACGATGCCCTGAGAGACATTTGCATAATGATAAAAAATAAAAAACTTAATAAATAACAAATAATATAGATAAAGATACCTAAATTTCAAGGGTGATAGCTTCATTGCAATGGTATCACCTGAGATACTGGTTGCTGAAATCGCATGAAGTGCTTAAAAAACGTTCGTTCAAAGGATCATTGTGAAAATATTTAGTCACTATAAAATATTAATTTCTGTAGTTTTGAAGATACTGAAAATATTATTGCTTCACTGGATGCACCTCATTTTTATGAGATCACCTATGTACTCAGATTTGCTTTATCACGTAACTGTGACTTGCTATAGAATTTTTAAGACCTGTAGGAAGCAATATTTCATATTGTCTCACTCTCTGCCTTTTCTGGTGCATCTCCAGTACAGAGGTAATGGGATCAACGCTCGTGAAAATTCCCAACTTTGGGATTTATCCATTTCTGGCTACTTTCTGACCGCTTTTGTAGTTGAGCCATTCAGCAACAGATGCTCCAGCTGGCCCAGCCATTCTGCACTCTCGTCTCGCCAATCAGCATTCAGTGTTACAAGTAAATTCACCTTACGTTCTCACAAATATAGCGCAATAACTCGACTACATACACGTGGCGTTGCACACCTCGACTTAATTTTGGACGTTAGACTGCTAACTTGGCAAATTGTTTGAAGTAGTGTATGAACCTCCTAGGGCATGTCATAACAATTATTATAAGCATTAATTTTCTAAACATAAAACAGATTTTAAAATTATTGCATATTATTTAAATGCCCAAATAACAGAAAACATACACACTGAAAGAAATGTTTCCACCCAAATCAACTTTTTGAAGTTTTTAGAGCTTTCATGATTATTTGATAACACTTTTTTGCTTTGGCCATTTCATCGTAGCACTTCACTATAGCGATTTTGTACACAATACAGGATTTGAGATCTGGCATCGAAATTTAGACCGCCGGCCGAAGTGGCCGTGCGGTTAAAGGCGCTGCAGTCTGGAACCGCAAGACCGCTACGGTCGCAGGTTCGAATCCTGCCTCGGGCATGGATGTTTGTGATGTCCTTAGGTTAGTTAGGTTTAACTAGTTCTAAGTTCTAGGGGACTAATGACCTCAGCAGTTGAGTCCCATAGTGCTCAGAGCCATTTTTTTTTGAAATTTAGACCGTTTCCAGTCCAGCCGCCTCTGCAGTAACTCAGGGCTTCATTGGCCACATACTGCGCTGAAACACACATAATCTGCAGCCACCGTCAGTGTTGAAATACGACTGTGCTGTAGTCACCAGTAACCATATGCTTTTCCAAAATTCGATACGTCTAAATCTACATCTACATGGATACTCTGCAAATCACATTTAACTGCCTGGCAGAGGGTTCATCGAACCACCTTCACAATTCTCTATTATTCCAATCTCGTATAGCGCGCGGAAAGAACGGACACCTACATGTTTCCGTACGAGCCCTGATTATTTTATCGTGGTGATCGTTTCTTCCTGTGTAGGTCAGTGTCACCAGAATATTTTCGCATTCTAAGGAGGAAGCTGGTGATTGGAATTTCGTGAGAAGATTCCGTTGCAACGAAAAACGCCTTTCTTTTAATGATGTCCAGCCCAAATCCTGTATCATTTCTGTGACACTCTCTCCCATATTTCGCGATAGTACCAAATGTACTGGCCTTCTTTGAACTTTTTCGATGTACTCCGTCAGTCCTATCTGGTAAAGATCCCACACCGCGCAGCAGTATTCTAGAAGTGGACGGACAAGCGTAGTGTAGGCAGTCTCCTTAGTACATCTGTTACATTTTCCAAGTATCCTGCCAATAAAAGGCAGTCTTTGGTTAGCCTTCCCCACAACATTTTATATGTGTTCCTTGCACTTTAAGTGATTCGTAATTGTAATACTTAGGTATTTAGTTGAATTCACGGCTTTTAGATTACACTGATTTATCGTGTAACCGAAGTTTAACGAATATCTTTTAGCATTCATGTGGATGACCTCACATTTTCCGTTATTTCGGGTCAACTGCCAAAGTTCGCACCATTCAGTTATCTTTTCTACATCGTTTTTCAATTTGTTTTGATCTTCTGATGACTTTATTAGTCAATACACGACAGTATCATTTGCAAGACGCCTAAGACGGTAGCTCACATTGTCTCCCAATCGTTTATATAGATAAGGAACAGCAAAGGTCCTGTAACACTACCTTGGGAATGCCAGATGTCACTTCTGTTTTACTCGATAACTTTCCGTTAGTTTGTAAGAACTGTGACCTCTCTGACAGGAAATCACAAACCCAGCCACATAATTGAGGCGATATTCCATAAGCACGCAATCTCACTTCAAGCCGATTGTTTGGTGCAGTGACAAAAGCCTTCCGGAAATCCAGAAATACGGAATCGATCTGAAATACCTTGTCAGTAGCACTCAACATTTCATGTGAATAAAGAGCTAGTTGTGTTTCACAAGAACGATGTTTTCTAAACCCATGGTTGCTGTGTGTCAATAGACAGTTTTCTTCGAGGTAATTCATAGTTTTTGAACACAATATATGTTCCAAAATCCTGCTGCATATCGACGTTAACGATATGGGTCAGTAATTTAGTGGATTACTCCTACTATCTTTCTTGAATATTGATGTGACCTGTGCAACTTTCCAGTCTTTGGGTACGGATCTGTCGTCGAACGAACGGTTGTATATGATTGTTAAATATGGAGCTAATGCATCAGCATACTCCGAAAGGAACCTAATTGGTGTACAGTCTCGACCAGAAGACTTCCTTTTATTAAGTTGCTTCACTACTCCGAGGATATTTACTTCTACGTTACTCATGTTGGCAGCTGTTCTCTATTCGAATTCTGGAATATTTACTTCGTCTTCTTTTGTGAAGGCATTTCGGAAGGTTGTGTTTAGTAACTCTGCTTTGGCAGCACTGTCTTCAATAATATCTCCATTGCTATCGCGCAGAGAAGGCACTGATTGTTTCTTGCCGCTAATATACTTCACATACGACGAGAATGTCTTTGGATTTTCTGCCAATTTTCGAGACAAAGTTTCGTCGTGGAAACTGTTATAAGCATCTCCCATTGAAGTCCGCGTAAAATTTCGAGCTTCTGTAAAATATCGCCCATCTTGATCGCCAATCAGACACTGCCCAGTGGAGTCGATGTATTCGAAGACAGGACAGGAAAGTAAAACCTGATTTAGAGCTCTGGTAAAATAAATTTGCTTCAGCTCCACATTGCAAACAGTTCTCCCACGTTCCTACTAAAAAAAAAAAAATATTTCGTGCCATGAAATTTGTTCGACACCATAAGTGAATAAACATTTTATCATCTTTTAGAGTATTACCACATCTAATCAAAGTAACATCTAATCAAAGTATTAGCACATCTAATCAAAAACTTAATTTATGAAATAATCACTCATATTTGCACCATAATACCGTATAGCTTCAGAATTTATTCCCATAGAAATTATACGAACTTACCCTCAAATTTAGCTACTACAACGTTACTCACGATCCTTCAAAAATTACATATTTTATAGTATCGTAACCACGAAAAACACCCCAAAATTTAGTTTATATTAGAGACATAAACGGAAATAACTGAAATTTTTATAGGGTTCTAATAATATTCACGAACAAAATTTTGTGCGGACAATAACTGAAATCAGACTACAAATATCACATGAAAAGCCCATGGAAAATAATACAAACAACACGTTTAAACAACCTCATGAAATTTTCCTCAAAATCTTATCTTAGTAAAATTTATATTTATCACCTTCGTAACGTAATTATTTACGTTCTGCCGACCGCATACCAATCCGTACGGCCAATATTTACTCCCTCCTCGCACTAAATTATTCCTCCCTGTTCTATTACATACGTCTTAAATTCTTTAAATTACCCCTTACGCAAAACAGGAATAACCCCGAAAATATCTTAAAAACTATACATAAAATTCACTTATATACATACTTACATTTACACAGACCATTTCCTTTTACTAGGAGCCACTCTGCCACCGTTGCCTCTTATAACATTTATCTCGCTAGTGTAAATACCTTTTGAATCTCACTTTTATACGCTTTTTGAACTGCTCAAATTCGAGGCCTCTTCTGTCGTTCACTATCGGACTCTTACGTTCACAGACAAAATTTGTGACTACCGCTGGAAAACCACTTTTAAAGGCGAGCAACTCACACGTACTTACTTCATCAACATCGGTAATTACACTTACAGGCTGCGCACATTTAATTTCACCCCTCTCTAAATACTTCTCTCTCAAAGATCATTTTTAACGTTCCACCCGTTTTCCTCCATATTTATGGTAAACATTATAACTTGAGACCAACCCTCAGTCTCATAATCCGTACCCAGATTTTCCCTCATCTACCTTCAAATCATCTATAAGATTAAAATCACTCTCAAAATCCGCCGTCTCATCGTCCTCTTTACCATCAGATATACTCTTCCCTTCCTCCGATGTAACGGTATCAGTATCTGCCATCCGCTCACAATTAATTTCATCTCCCTTCAAAAAAACCTTACTTATTTCTGCTGCATCACTACAAACATCATCACAAATAACACCATCAACATCAGCCGCTATTCTATAAACTTCATTACTTAAAACTGCCTTTACATCCATCGATACATTGTAAAAATCACCATCGATAACTCCATCAATCTCCACCACAGCACCATGCAAACGGCCGCTATTATATCGCACCACATCAGAATTCATCGTTCAGTTACGAAATTCGGATCTACCTCTGTCTGCGCAGTATTTTCTCTTCGCTCAGATGCCTCCGCCATATTTACCGTTCGACACATTATTTTCATATTTTATTTCAACGTCCACTCACAATTTATGTTTTCACCAAGAGCCATCGGTTCACTTCCATTAATACAAATATTTGCACAAATTCCTTCCTCTGAGATACCTAAATCAGTAGTTTCAACCTTCGCAACTTCAGGATCTGAAACATTATCTTTACCTGTTGTTGTTGTGGCCTTCAGTCTCAACACTGGTTTGATGCAGCTCTCAATGCTACTCTATTCAATACAATCCTCTTCATCTGCGAATAACTATTGCAGCCTACATCCTTCTGAATCTGCTTACTGTATTTATCTCTTGCTCGCCCTCTACGTTTTTTACCCCCCACACTTCCCTCCATTACTAAACTGGCGATCCATTGATGTCTCAGAGTGTGTCCTACCAACCAATCCCTCCTTTATGTCAGTTGTGCCACGAATTTCCTGTTTACCCAACTTTATTCAGTACCTCCTCATTAGTTACGTGATCGACTTATATAATATTTAACAGTCTTCTGTAGCACCACATTTCGAAAGCTTGTATTCTCTCCTAGGTTAAACCAATTACCGTTCATTTTTCACTTCCATACATGGCTATACTCCATACAAACACGCCGCGCGGAGTTGCTGTGCGGTTCGAGGCGACATGTCACGGATTGCGCGGGCCCTCCCGCCGAAGGTTCAAGTCCTCCCTCGGGCATGGGCGTGTGTGCTATCCTTAGCAGAAGTTAGTTTAAGTAGTCTGAAAGTCTAGGGGCCGATGACCTCAGTAGTTTGGTCCCTTAGGAATCCACACACCTTCCATGCAAATACGATCAGAAAAGACTTCCTAACATTTATATTCGATGCTAAAAAATTTCTCTTCTTCAGAAATGCTTTTCTTGCCATAGCCATTCTACATTTTGTATCCTCTGTACTTTGGCAGTCATCAGTTATTTTGCTGCCCAAAGAGCAAAATTCATCTACTACCTTACGTGTCTCGTTTCCTAATCTAATTCCTTAAGCATCACATGATTTAATTCGATTACATTCCATTATCCTTGTTTTGCTTTTGTTGACGTTCATCTTATATCTCCTTTTCGAGACGCTGTCCATTCCGGTCAGCTGCTCTTCCAAGTCCTTTGCTACCTCCGAGAGAATTACAATGTCATTGTTAAACCTCAAAGATTTCATTTCTCCTGGCTGAACTTTAATCCCTACTCCAAATTTTTCTTTGGTTTCCTTTATTGCTTGTTCAATGTACAGACTGAAATAGTCGTGAGGGACAGGCTACAACATTGTCTCACTCCCATCTCAATCAGTGTTTCCCTTTCGACTCTCTTCACTTCCGTCTGGTTTCTGTACAAGCTATAAATAGCCTTCCGCTCCCTGCATTTTACCCCTGCTATCTTCAGAATTTCAAAGACAGTATTCCAGTAACATTGTCAAAAGCTTTATTTAAATCTAAAAAGGTTACAAACGTAGGATTGTCTTTCCTTAACCTGTCTTCTAAGATAAGTCGCAGGGTCAGTACTGCCTCGTGTATTCCTACATTTCTCCGGAATCCAAACGGATCTTTCCCGAGGTCGGCTTCTACCACATTTTCCATTCCTCTGCAAGGAATGTGTGTTTGTATTTTGTAACTACGACTTATTAAATTGATAATTTGGTAATTTTCACATCTGTCGGAAGCTGCTTTCTTTGCAACTGGAACTGTTTCATTCTTCTTGGAGTCTGAGGGTATTTAGTCTGTCTCATACATGTTGCACACCAGATTAAATAGTTTTGTCATGGCTGCCTCTCTCAAGGTTAATCCCCCATCTCATCTTCAGCTATGTCTACTTCCTTTTCTATAACATTACCTTCAACTTCATCTCCCTTGTATAGACTCTGAATATACCCCTTCCACCTTTCAGCTTTCCTTTCTTTGTTTAGGACTTGTTTTCCATCTGAGCTCTTGATGTTCATACAGCTTCTTTTCTGTGCCCCAAAAGCCTTTTTAATATTCCTGTAGGTGGTATCTTTCTTTCCCCTAGTGAAATGTGCTCCTAAATCCCTACAATTGTCCTCTAGCCATTCCTGTTTAGCTATTTTGCATTTCCTGTCAATCTCACTTATAAACCTTTGTCTTCCCTTTCGCATGCTTGATTTTTAAATTTTCTCCTTTCACCATTTAAATTCAACATCAATTTTTCTAGTAGGCCTTGTATTTTTACCGGTTTGATCCTCTATTGCCTTCACTACTCCCTCACTTAAAGTTACCCATTCGTATTCTACTCTATTCCTTTTCCCTGTTCTAGTTAACCGTTGCCTAATTCTCCCTCTGAAACTCTCAGCAACCTCTGGTTCCTTTAACTTATACTGTTTCCATCTCCTTAATTTTCTACCTTCATAGCCAGTTATGGTCAGAGACCACATCCGCCCCTGGAAATGTCTTATAACTTAAAATCTTTTTCCTAAATCTCTGTCTAACCATCATATAATTAATCTGAAACCTTCCGCTGTCTCCAAGTCTCTTCCACGTACACATCCTTCTCTTACGGCTCTTAAACCAACTGTTAGCGATGATTAAATTATGCTCCGTGCCAAACTCTACCACGCGGGTTCCTCTTTCATTCTATTCCCTAGTCCATATCCACCTACTACATTTCCTTCTCTTCCTTTTCCTACTATCGAATTCCAGTCCCTCATCACAATTAAATTTTCGTCTCCTTTAGCTATCTGAATAATTTCTTTTGTCTCATCGTACAATTCTTCAATCTATTTATCATATGCGGAGCTAGTAAGCGTATAAACTTGTACTACTGTGGTTGGTGTGCGCTTCGGGTTGGTCTTAGCTACGATAAGGCGTTCACTGTGCTGTTCATAGTAGCTTACCAACATTCCTGTTTTCTTATTCATTATTAAGCCCACTCCTGCTTTACCCCTATCTGACTTTGTATTTATAACACTTTATTCAACTGACCAGAAGTTCTGTTTCTTCTGCCACCGAACTTCACTAGTTCCCACTGCATCTAACATCAACCTATCCATTTCCATTTTTAAATTTCCAACCTACCTGGACGATTAACAATATTTTTAACAATGTGTCACCCACTTCAGCCAACAGATAATGAAATCCATCACCAGCTGACGAGACAACTGCTACGACACCTTCACAAATTTCTTCACATATTTCCGTCGATGCTCCCCAAAACTCATCTATATTACTCCCACCTACATTACTATAAGTGTTGCCGCTGACTAGTGCCTTATCAGAATTCGTCATATATTCCGCTTCCACCGAACTGAGATCGACCTCTAATGGTCACATAATTTTCCATCAAACACACCTTCGTTCCCGCTACGGTCGCAGGTTCGAATCCTGCCTCGGGCATGGATGTTTGTGATGTCCTTAGGTTAGTTAGGTTTAACTAGTTCCAAGTTCTAGGGGACTAATGACCTCAGCAGTTGAGTCCCATAATGCTCGGAGCCATTTTGAACACCTTCGTTCCATCACTCACTTCCTTTTACACAAAATAAATTTTAGAGCCCCATATCATCTTTATCAATTTTCTTAACACATTCTACAATACTTCTTGCGCCCTCTTTATGGCCGTCCCACTTAAAATTATTCCCCATTTTACTGTTCCCGTTTATCCCTTCCTTTAACACCATCTTGGCTTTGTTGCCGTGTTTTTTGACAGCCACTGAATTTTTAAAACAACGTGTCCCTTTTATTACTGGCTCACTTCGCCACCTCAGGACCGGAGATGTGGCGATCTCTAGCTTTCCGACCTCTGACTTTGGAGTTACATTTCGTGAGGCTCCTGCCCCTCTAATCTTCGTTCCCGGTTTTGATTCCTATAGTGAGAATCTCTATATCCATTTCCTATTTGAAAATTATTATTACAGTGATAATTATTTCGGTTATTGTCGTGATACTTATTGTGGTTACTATTATACACTCCTGGAAATTGAAATAAGAACACCGTGAATTCATTGTCCCAGGAAGGGGAAACTTTATTGACACATTCCTGGGGTCAGATACATCACATGATCACACTGACAGAACCACAGGCACATAGACACAGGCAACAGAGCATGCACAATGTCGGCACTAGTACAGTGTATATCCACCTTTCGCAGCAATGCAGGCTGCTATTCTCCCATGGAGACGATCGTAGAGATGCTGGATGTAGTCCTGTGGAACGGCTTGCCATGCCATTTCCACCTGGCGCCTCAGTTGGACCAGCGTTCGTGCTGGACGTGCAGACCGCGTGAGACGACGCTTCATCCAGTCCCAAACATGCTCAATGGGGGACAGATCCGGAGATCTTGCTGGCCAGGGTAGTTGACTTACACCTTCTAGAGCACGTTGGGTGGCACGGGATACATGCGGACGTGCATTGTCCTGATGGAACAGCAAGTTCCCTTGTCGGTCTAGGAATGGTAGAACGATGGGTTCGATGACGGTTTGGATGTAACGTGCACTATTCAGTGTCCCCTCGACGATCACCAGTGGTGTACGGCCAGTGTAGGAGATCGCTCCCCACACCATGATGCCGGGTGTTGGCCCTGTGTGCCTCGGTCGTATGCAGTCCTGATTGTGGCGCTTACCTGCACGGCGCCAAACACGCATACGACCATCATTGGCACCATGGCAGAAGCGACTCTCATCGCTGAAGACGACACGTCTCCATTCGTCCCTCCATTCACGCCTGTCGCGACACCACTGGAGGCGGGCTGCACGATGTTGGGGCGTGAGCGGAAGACGGCCTAACGGTGTGCGGGACCGTAGCCCAGCTTCATGGAGACGGTTGCGAATGGTCCTCGCCGATACCCCAGGAGCAACAGTGTCCCTAATTTGCTGGGAAGTGGCGGTGCGGTCCCCTACGGCACTGCGTAGGATCCTACGGTCTTGGCGTGCATCCGTGCGTCGCTGCGGTCCGGTCCCAGGTCGACGGGCACGTGCACCTTCCGCCGACCACTGGCGACAACATCGATGTACTGTGGAGACCTCACGCCCCACGTGTTGAGCAATTCGGCGGTACGTCCACCCGGCCTCCCGCATGCCCACTATACGCCCTCGCTCAAAGTCCGTCAACTGCACATACGGTTCACGTCCACGCTGTCAGTGTTAAAGACTGCGATGGAGTTCCGTATGCCACGGCAAACTGGCTGACACTGACGGCGGCGGTGCACAAATGCTGCGCAGCTAGCGCCATTCGACGGCCAACACCGCGGTTCCTGGTGTGTCCGCTGTGCCGTGCGTGTGATCATTGCTTGTACAGCCCTCTCGCAGTGTCCGGAGCAAGTATGGTGGGTCTGACACACCGGTGTCAATGTGTTCTTTTTTCCATTTCCATGAGTGTAGTTCCTTTTATGGTACCCATATCCCTGTCTATTGCTCCTGTTACGAGACTGGAATTTCAATGCTTGTTCTACCTCTTCAGCAAAATATAGAAATTCATTGATGGAACTTGTCGGTCTGTGCACAAGACCCCACTGTAAAAAAATTTATAACCGTCTCTTGAGCGTCGTGATTTCCGTCAATACTTCTAACGGATGACTAACATGCTTCAACTTAACTAGTTCACGCACACAAAAATCCCACATCGAGCCACTTCCGTATTTGAAACTTGGACCTTCTGGGAACTCATTCTAAAGTCGCATTTGCTTCACTTCTCTCCAAAACTTGTTCAGGAAACCACTCTCAGACACTTCGTAGCGAGTAAATGAAGGACTCATTAAATTTTTTTATGGCTGTTCGTTGCCCTCGAGATGTCTTTTCGCAATGACTCTTCCGACATTCCTTGCACAAAACCATCTATACATGCTACAAAAAATCTCCTGTGTGATGTTTTCCGTCATGTGCAGAAAACTTCCTGAATTAACCCATGGAATGCTTATCACAGCAGTAGCCTGATTTGCTGCTAAAGAGTTTAATTCTGCCTGTGCGTCTTTAATCTGCTGTTCCCGCTGCAAAGCTTCGTTATTTATTTCTGATTCTAAATGTTGCTTATTTTTTTACCAGCTCCTCACATTCTACCTCTGTACCCTACAAATTGTTAATAGCTTTACAGGTCACTTCGTCAAGCTTACTTTGCTCTCCCGACAGGTCTTAACATCGCCACCCAGCTCGTCCTGTATCTTTTAGAACGTGTCCCTGAAATCTTTTTCGACTGCATCGACTCTGGTCTTAACTAGGTGAAACCCCTCAGAAATTTCGCCCATATCTGCGCTTGCAATCTCTTATTTTGTATCAATCAGCCATTCAATATATAATTTAATCTTTTCCATCTCAACTTCTACACTTTCTATATTTGTCTCTACATTTCAAATTTTCGAACTTTGGTTTATTTCTACGGAACCTACCTCAGTACTCAATGCCCCCATACTACATTGCATTTTTAGAAAAACTTGCATTAACTGTAATGATTTAGTGCCTGAAAACATACTTCCCCTTCCTGATTTTGGACGAGCTGCCCTATCAGTAAGTTCCTTTACAGCCATACCATGTGCAGACGCAGGACTAACTCGTCCACTAATATAATCTGAACTACACAGACTGGGTGGTTGCTCCTTCGTTGTAGGCTCTATCACCGATTATAACACTGCAAATTCACACATACTAACACAACCTGAGCATCTACTTAACTTTCTAGTCATGCTCCCGCTGTACTGCTGCGAACAGTGTAGACGCTACCGATGGCGTTGCAGACGCTGATGAACTCGAAGTACTCCGAAGTCGTTTCCAGTGGCCCGTGCAACTGTGATCGCTGCCGCTGTTCGCGATGCCATCGAAATAACTGCCGCTGGCTACTGCAGACTGGACCTACACACGCCTCTTCGTAGCCTTCTTCTTTCTTAAATTTCTGTGCCTAACTTCCCCACACCGAATTACTGCTGTTGACTCTCGTGCATACAACTGGTGCAAAATCTTATGCTCAGAACACCCACGCAAACTGCCTTTTATTGAACAGATTTGAGATCTTGATCACAGAATACTGTAAACTGTCAGAATTACAACCACAATTCTACAGGGATTAGATTTATATTCTGGTCAAGCCCCCAATTTCAATGTTACCTAAATCGATTATCTGCTGTGCAGATGTCCTAACTAGCACACCATACGAGCAAACCAATTGCGACTTTAACTGATGTTGTTCACACCTTAGGCAATGGGGCTATGCGCGGATCTGTTTAAACAGAATAGCTCGATAATGCTGTAAGGTCGAGTTGCTTTCAGTTACCATCCGTATTATTCTGTATCAGTTCTTTCTACGTATGGCCCAAGTTCCATCGAGCCATGTTGCTTGGCACTGACACATCACTGGAAAGTTACTTTAGTCCTGAAGTTTTGCACACCAGCGTATTTATTCCAACAATTGTCAACAAATGGTTTAGGTTTTCACTAATGATTTACGTTTCCCAAACTATACCTATGGTTACTAACATTTGTCGACAGTCATAACCACTCTTTACTCACAGTATGATAACAGATTTTGTAGGGGGTATAGCTGCCCTCAGCTGATCACCTCAAAGATGATACGAAAGCACTGTAACACTTGAATTTAGACACTTTAAAGAAAAAGCATTTATAATTACTTAGGATACCAGCTCGACAAACGTATAGTGTCTCGGCAGATATTTTAATTAAATGAATTAGTTAAGATATCAGTATGATATTGTTCATATTACAATTGATTTACATTTACGCTACTTATACAGAGTCATATTTGAGATCCATGCTGAGCATAAGTCAAATATGTATTTAACTAATATTTTAAGTTGCCACTTAAATCGTCATTATGACGCCTAGTTCGCTTAACGCTCGAACAATGACATCACAATCCGCAGATGAAAATAAGATTCAGCTTATGGGGGAAAATGTGTTGAAGCGACAGGCAGAGATGCGACGTGTGCCAACGAGTTACTTCCATAGCTGTCAGTGGGTTTGTGTGCTCATATTTTACCTCGAAAGTGCTGACTTCAGCGATATTGAATTTTTCGTACTATGTCAGTACTACGCCTGTAGTGTTCGCAAATAATGAATAAGCAAACATATTGCACAGTGTTTATAATTTAATTTACAATAGACAGTTAAGGCAAGATGATAACAGCAGCCTTTGAAATGTGGTGCTGAGAAAGAATGCTGAACATTACGTGGATATACCACGTAACAAACGAAGAAGTATTGCGCTGCACAGTGGACAACAGAAATTTATGGCACGACTTGATTAAAAGAAGGGATCGGCTGAATGGACACATCCTGCAGCATCAACGAATCGTCAGTCTGGTAACTGTGGGAAGTTATGTGAATGGCGGGGGGGTGGGAGGGAGGGTGGCGGGAGTAGTAAAAACTGTAGAGAGAATATAATCTTGACTGCCGTAAGGAGGGTCAAGTGGGTGTATGCTGCAATAATTGTGTTGAGATGAACAGGCTTGTAGTAGACAGACTGTCGTGGAGAACGGCATCAAACCAGTCCAAACAATTACAACATCCACATCTAGATCAGCATTAATACTCTGCAGGCTACTGTGAAGTGCCCCGCAGCTGGTACTTCTCATTGTACCAGTTATTAGAGCTTTTCATACTCGTATGGAGCGGTAGAATAATGACTGTTTAAACGGTTCTGTGCGCAGTGTAATTAATCTAACCTTGTCGTCCGATCCCTACACGAGCGATACCTTCGGGGTGTAGCGCATTCCTGGATTCATCACTTAAAACTGTTCTTGAATCTTCGTATGCAGGCTTTCTCGAGATTGTTTCCATCTATCTCAGGTGTCTGCAAGTTCTGTTTCTTCAGCATATCCATAGCACTCCCCCATGAGTCAGACAGAGCTATGACCATTCGTGCTGCCATTCTCTGTATACGCTTGTTACTCCTATTTAGTATGGGTCCCACACACTTCAGCAATACTCTAAGATGGGTCGTACAACGATTGTTCTAAACAATCTCCTTTGTAGACTGATTCCATTTGCCTAATATTCTACCAATCAATTGAAGTTGCCACCTTCTTTTCCTACGACTACGCTTATGTGATCACTCCATTTCATGTTTCTGCCAATACCCCAAGTGCTTGTATGGGTTGACCGACTCCAGTTATGAGTGGTTGATGTTGTAGTCATAGAGAACCAAGTTTTTCCGTTTCATGAAACGCACTGTTTCATGTCTGTATATTTAAAGCAAGTTGCCAACATTTGCAGCTCTTTGATGTCCTATCAGCAACAGCGTTAACAAACTATGTAACATCCAATCTACCTGAAATACACTGAAATGAAATGAGGACTGGGCATTGCAAGCCGGGTGGCCCCGTGCGCGTCTTACTTCAGTCGACGTCACACTGCACGACTCGCGTGTCGGTGATGAGGATAAAATCATGGCGAAGACATCACAACACCCAGTCCACGAGCCGATAAAAATCTCCAACCCGACCGGGAATCACACCCGGGCTCTTTGCATGCGATTCAAGCACGTTACCATCCAGCTAAGCACGTGGACACCTGATAGTCACTTACTTAACGAAATACGTGTTAAGTTGTGTCATAGAGGATAAGGCCGGACGCTGCCGGTAAAGTTTCAGAATGGTGATAGCTGAATGCAGAGTTTTCTACATGTGACAGACCTTGGTTTTCTGAGCCTCGTTACAGAGTACTTCCTTCGGATTTTTACTTTTTACTCCCGGTACATGTCTAAATGCATTGTGCAAATGCGTCTGATATAGAGTGTTCGCTGTATTTGTAAAGAAAACGTTTTCAGTGACTCGTAGTGCTCTCTTTTTACAATCGTAATTAAGTACTAAAATGGAAGGAAACCAGGGGGGGTTTCGGCAACTGAAACCTGGCACTGTTTCCTTATTTCATTTACGAAAACGTTAGGAAATAAAATTGTATCATAAATACAAAATAATTTAGCAACAATAATTATCCATACGATTTCTAGCATGATCTGGTTGCGAGGGGGAACTTGAAATCATACTGCAGTCTTCTAAATATTATTACAGTTCTCCTTGCCAGGTGTGTCCCATATTTGAGGGTATTTTTTCACCTCTTCCATAAACTATTTCCTATCCAAACAAGCTGCATCCACGACAGTGTGGTGGGAGCTGTTTCTGTGTTTTCCCAGTGCTCACAGTAGGGCTGCAGCTTCGTGGAAATCGGCGACCACGTTGCGAAGCCACAGTGGCTGGGTAGCACAATTACATTACCTCGCCACTTCCTCGTAGGGCGTAAGTGCGGTAGAGCGAGGATTCGTAGCTTTCCATTTACTGCTAAAATGGGCGGGGAAGTGAGATTGCTTGGACTTTGACGACGACGAGTCAGAGTCACGTGTGCGGAGACACATAACTCAAGCTTACAAAATATAGAACAATGAAACTTGACAACGCATATCAACACACAATCGTTAACTTGCTGGAGATTTTCTAAACTGTGTCCTCCTTGATGACGACAGACCTCACAGGAACGCACCTTGGATTTTCTTATGCTCTGAAGAATCCCAGAAGATTATCGTTAAGAATTCAGTGGCTGGATTCCAGTAACGATCGGAGCTCAGTAGTAGTAGATCATGACTGTCATGTTTGTCGATTGAGATAGTGACGAAACAGGATAATCATGACCACTCCATCACGTCAATGGAACAAAACTCTAAGTTCTAACATCAAGTACAAAGGTTACCATAACTACGTCCTTTCGAAATCGCTTAAGTCGTCAAATTCTCAAAGGCGTCTTTACTTCAAAGTCTCGGAGGACATGTCAAGTTACTTTTCATGGGCGAATCATTTGTTGGGAACTATGTCAGAGCCAATCACAAAATCGTAAAACAACAGCTCATTCAGAGAGAAACTGGATTAGATAAGCGCAAGGTTCAGGTCTGTGTGGCTTTCCTCATCCCGTACACGACTATTCCTGTAGTTGAAGATGTCAGTTCTTGGAAACATGGCCTTGAGCAGGAAAAGAGTGGTGGTTTTCTGTGGACACACACTAGCAGTTCTTGTTCGTGTAAGCTTCTCAATACCGTTTTTCTTGTGATCAGATCACGTACAACACGGTTATTACAGGGGACAGATTTTGACCGTCGCGTTTCAAACCTTTTCATGAACTTTGTCGTGTGATATCTAGCACGGGGTGTGACCTCCATATTCCATAGAAGGATACGGTTTCACGTACAGCTGAAAAAGTACTGTAATGAGGTTAATATAGACTCCCTCTATATACGAAGTATGTAAAGACCAACTCCGCCCATGGAAGCACATCAGTGCTTATAAATTGTCTACATACTCTCCCAGAAAGCAAATCCCAGATAAAATTCAACAGTACACATTTGAAGTTAGACGGTAGTTCTCTGTCAGACACGGGGCAATAAGGCGAGGCTAATTTAGCATCGCCCGGTAGACCAGTGTAAAGCAATGCGGTGAAGATTCGAAATTGCCACAAGGACACGGAAGGAGAACTGTAGCGCCAAATCATTACTTCGCAGCATGTTAATGATAATCACGAAGATGAAGTATATGTCAGCGTATTGTGCAGTCGTATACGCGTTCGTAACCCTATCGATAGTAACCCCTAGACTGTCAAAAATGCGTCGGGCGTGGAGGTGGAGGGAAGACGAAGGAATACTTTGGAATTCGGGACACGTTTCGCAAGGAGTACAATGATACGATTTAGAATAGAGCCGTATGGTTTCATGCACGTGAAGAATTTTGTTAGTTTACTGCTGCCAAACATAATCAGGAGAGAACTGACGTAGGAAATCATAACTTCTAAACTACTTTATATTTTGGTTTCTTTTGAACTTATTTATGTATGTAATTTATATTAAGTATATTTATTTATGAATATTAACCAAATGAATCTTCACTGTGTTTCTTCGTTTTTGCCTACACTCTTCCCTGTTGCCTTAGAATGTACCGGTACTAAGTGTTTTTGACTGACAGGTCATCCCGTGCGTACTGAAACGAGTTCCGTCGTCGTGGGCTAGCTGTGAGCACGCATGGCTGTTACTCACTTGTGCACACCGAACATGCAATTGTTTCCTTGCCTTGGAACTCGCTTGTAGGACAGCTCATAACAACAACCTCTGTATATAAGTTGACTGGAGCTGAGAGAACAAACGGATGCAGGGAAACAGTGTAATATGAACAATTTTCATTACGAGTGACTAACTATAAATTGTAAGCTTGTAATGTTACAGTATAGAGTAATCAGAAAATGGACGTATTAGATATGTGGTAAAATTTGAACCACCGAATATTCTTTCAAAAAATTAAAACCACATGTACTGTTAGCTGACTTAAATGCGCACAGCACTGTATACTGTATAGCGGTAAGAGTAACGTTACGGTACGCAAGATACTGATACAATTTATCGAGAAAGAAAAAATCGCAATTTCAAATAACGACACGTAGTGAGTGTTGCCCTTCCAAACCAGGAAGCTTCTACAATCAACATTTATTTAGTGATATAGCAGACAGTTCGTGGACAATCCTGAGAGCCAGTAAGGGACATAATTACATGTCACACTACTGACCTGGGCCGAAGATGGATCGGACACTTAGTAATTATATGTATCTAACAGACGGTGAACAGATAAAATATACGGGAAATAACGGAAGCCGAAATTTTAAACTGAATTAAAAAACATCAGATAATATGACGACGTCGCAATCGACTACACAAAGCTTATGAGTTAGATCAATCGCATAACAGAGAGAGTGAACGGACTTATCCAAGAACAGGAAAGGAAAACTCACATAGTGGGATAATGAATGTTTGTTAACAGAAGAACGTTGCCTTTAAATGTCTATCGACACAACAGACAGTACAGAAATATGTGTTCGTATTGGTGAACTCAATGTGTAAAAGGACGAAAATACGAGACAATGGAATGCATTCTGCTGCACCATCAATAAATAAGTTTCTCCCATATCGATAACAATAAAAAAGATTCGAAACGGACATCGAATATTTTTTTCCAGTTCAATGCCAATACAGCAGGAAGTATTAAAAGGACATCTTGCGAAGATAGCGCCACAGTGGGCTAAGAAATAAATTACAGAAGAAATAAATTACAGAAGATGGAAAGGAAGTCGAACTAATTTTAAGGCAGAAATTCACAATAGAAGGATTCAGATGGGCTGCCGTAGGCGCAATCACTCACCTGGATCCGATGGTCTGCTAATACATCTATTACAGTTAGCTTATTAAAATCCTGAACAGAAGATGTGAATGTATGGCGCAATCTGTTCTCTCACTAAAATATCGAGAATAGTATGAAATGTAAGCAATATAAAGCAATAATACTGTACCCATGTTCGCACAAACAATTCGAGAAAATGGTCGAACACATACTTGAATGATGGTACGAAAGTATTAATCAACTACGGAAGGAGGAAATCGGATTCCATAGAGGCAAATGAACGTTAGCGCGCTGTTGTACTTGATAACATGAATTGGTAACAATAAATACCTCAAGTAAACATACGCACTCATAGAAAAGGCGTACGAAACTATGTCTTCAGCTACGACTGAACAGTCTCAAGGAAACTGAACGTTAATGGATGAGGAAATACAGCAAAATTCAAAGTAATCAGAATGCAGACTGAGTAGCAAAGCGAGTGGCGTACGAGTCTTGCCATTTTCTCGAACGTTAATGAAATGATAAGAACAACACACACATACACACACACACACACACACACACACACACACACACACACACACACACACACACACAAACATACAATCCCTGGGCGGACAAAATCCCAGCCGCGACTGGGAACAGATCTCGGGACCGTATGATCTAGAGACAGCAACGCTAAACACTAGACCACGAGCTGCAGACGCAAAGTGAAAACAGTATCTGCATTATAACGAAACCGCGTCACTCTGCTCTCATAAACGACACAACAATTCAGAAAACTAATTAGAAGTATCGAAAACGTGAAATCTAGATAAAGGACAGTACTACTCGTATGTACAACCCTAGATTCCGGGCAACAGTTGTACTAGGCTATTGCATGTTCCAGAACAGCTTCTACAAGTGTAAGTATTATAACGCCTAAAACGGAATCATGGACGCTACAAGGAACATGTGCTCCCTGTAGGGTGTTATGGGTCCACCACGTAATTGGTATAACAATGATGATCAAGATACTAATCACGTTTTGATTGGGTATCAATAAATGTCAATGGAAATGAGTGAATTAATAAAAAAAATGTCGCAGGCTTGTATTATGTACTGTCAACTCGCCTGGTGACATTGTTTGTTTCGACAGACGTAAAACTACGCAGAGCTGTATATAATGCAGTTATATGTAATACGTTATCGTGTTATTAAGCATTGAAACAACCAACTGTGATGAAACCTAGAACAAAATAATGAACGATGTGGTGTTACGAACATTTTAATACCAGCGAGTAATGGCACAGCCTTGAGGCTACATTCATTTGCATGTAAATCTAAACTGGCCATGAGAACAATAAACGAAGCTGTCTTAAAATAAGAAACGATTCACCGATAACCTGATGATGTGATAATGTTGCGTGGTACGATACTGAGGTCCAAAAAACATTAAACACCTCCCAACTACAAAAAAAATCTACGAAGTCCTACGATTACCACCATGGTATATCTCGTGTGAGGTCAGTAACGTTAGTAACAGTCTCTTTCGAGAAAATAGGTGATGCTATTTAGAGTCTCAAGAGATACGTGCTAGTAAGATCGCCACAGTGGACAAACTGTATCCATGTCTATCGACAGTTACATATATATAGAACAAGACGCAAATCATACTGTTTACGGCAGATGATAGGTACTGCACCGAAATTATTTTCTCTTCCAATCGCTGACTGTGGGCTAAAGGGAAGACTGTCGTTAGCTTTGTGTATACTACTGAATTTCTTTAGTAGTACCTTTATGGTCATTACATGAGAAGTAAGTTGGAGTATGATGAATTACCGCGCCAGCGTGAAATGTTACAGTATTAGTTTGGAAATCGAGACTGTTTACTTTTACAACATAATTGGTTACACTCTAATAAATATATTAGCCGAACACTTCTGTTATTCGTGCTTTCAGAAAACTATAAAGCTTAATTTCAAGACAAGTACTTTTTTTATTTTTTTTATTTTTTAGAGTGATACATAACATTTGATTTAGATCCTGTTCTCTTAGAGACTGCGCACCTAAGAAATCAACTGTCTCAGTACTTTCAGTATTTTTAAATTTTATCAAAGTTGACGTCACAGCAGCTGAGAAGAGTGCTCCACCTACCACCTTCGAAGGATGTCATGGGTCCGATGATGGTCATGTGATATGACCGAAACCGGTCACATATGTTATTGTAGCATACGTGGTGCGATGAAGACTGACTTTCAAAAATAATTTTTTTTGTCAAAATAATTCCAGCATACTAACCGGATGATTGACTTAAAACTATTATAGGGTTAGGGGCAAAAAGTGGAACACACAAAGAGAAATACTGATATTTTCCAAACATACGACTTATTCATAAAGTCATTCAACTATGGGGTACGATAACTGGGACAACTCCTGTCTAGCACACTAGCGCTCTTTGCTGTTGTTATTACCTGTGCAATTTATTTGCTACTGACAGAAGAAAGGATAGACAAATGTGACTCAAGGGGCTGTAGTGCTGGGATAAAAGTATAGCACAGTTATTCGGGAAGCACGACTTCAAATTTCTATGTAGAGATATGGTTTGCTATGGTTTTCCTCAACTTCATCAGGCGAAGGCCTGCAGCGAGGTCACATATTGCTTTTTTCTCTTACCTTTCCTACCATGTTACTGCCCAGACTCTGATGATATATATCTCCATGCAACATCACACTCTAATCTTCGTAACCATCCCAATGAAAACCTACTTTTTTGTGATCTGTGTTTTCGAGAACAATAGTTTTTGGAAATTTAACTTCATAAAATATT
This sequence comes from Schistocerca serialis cubense, assembly GCF_023864345.2. Taxonomy (NCBI): domain Eukaryota; kingdom Metazoa; phylum Arthropoda; class Insecta; order Orthoptera; family Acrididae; genus Schistocerca; species Schistocerca serialis. The sequence goes on from NC_064640.1 coordinate 154,425,428, forward strand.
TTCCTTCCTTTGACAACCAGCGAAACTCACGAACAAACATATAAAGTGACCTTCATTCCTTCTTTCGTCGCTGCCGGTACTTTTGATGCTACATTGGAAAAAAGAGTAGCGAAACGAATACTTCAGATATTAGCCACAGATTTTAGGACAAAGCTTGTATGTGGCAGTCTCAGTGGTTGAAATACGCAAGTAACAAGGAAATATATTGACTGTTGATATCCCACAGAACAGATATATTGTATAATATGATACTGTCGATACTGGAGAGTGATGAAGAAACTTCGAATCATTAAGTGGATATATGACTACTGGAGGTACAGAACGTACCATTTTACATTGTATTGTCATTTGATTTGCAAATGGAAAATCTGAAGAACAAATAGATAACCCGTACCTTGCATTGAAGCTCCACTGTGTTCATAATCTGTGAAATAAATTCTCACAGGCACTCAGCTACATACATCTGCAGAGTCAGTGGACTATATACCGGTATACACTCTTTTTGATATATCACACAAGTTTTAGAATATATAAAAGGCAGAAACAGATATCCAGGTTGCCAAAATCTGTTCTTTGTGAAGAGCTCAGTGGAACCAAACCACTTCACGTAAAAGCAAATCATCTTCCTGGCAATCGTGATCCGTAGCCTCATGTACAGTTCGGAACAATTTGTACCGCAATTTATATGACAGCGTTACTTGTTTCCGGTCTTCTGTGATTATCTATTGCGACAGCAGTATATTTTATTATTATTATTATTATTACTATCCCATGTCATATAAAATAGAACTCTTGTCTCGAATGCATATATTGCTGCATTAAACTCAAGTTGTCACATCGCTCACCGTGCAGTATTCAGTGACTGGAACAATTTGTTCAATACAGAGTTGTTAAGGCTTTCGTGGCCACTTGTCGACAGACTGTCTGTTGGCTTCTGTCTCAGGTTCTTCTGCCGACGTTTGTCTGACGCTTTTTCTGACGTTTCGCCAGCGCGAGTAGCTGGCATTGTCAAAGCTTCACCCTCCATTGGTGGTGAACCCTCAGTCTACCATCAGCAATGGAGGATGAAGTTTTGACAATGCCATCCACTCGTGCTGGTGAAACGTCAGGGAAATCATCCCCAAACGTCGGCCGAAGATCCCTAGACAGAAGTCAACTGGTAGTTTGTTAGTTTGATCTATAATCTGTGGTCACTAACGTATCGTATGACGTATCTTCAAATAAAACCCGTTGGAAGAGACTAGAATAAGTAAATGCATAAATTTGTTTTTATTATAGTCTTTCATCGCACTGTCTGCGACGAAAAATTTGGGTTGCTACTGCATCCAGCCACTAAATACATCTATTAAATTCGCGTCGGAGCAGAATTATCAACAGCTGAAGTCACATGTCGCGTCTGTATATCAAGACTTTTCAGGGATGTCACCTCTGTTTCCAGTGGTGTTCGATCAGCAGGTCGATCATCCATTGCCTCAAACTCCAAACAGCTTAAAGTTTTTGTGTACACACAAACACCATGTCGGTAGTGCCTCGTAGGCTCTTTGTCATGACTGCACTGTCAATGTCCACAATCAGCCTTGACCGGGACACGTCAAATCCGCTGTTCCCTCACGGCCATCGTGAAATTTCACTACTAATTTCATAACATGCGTTCTCGGCGTGTGTTGCCCTGACACATCGACAATTCTCCGATATTTGGCGGCTGTCCGTTATTCGTTTAACGTTAAAAATCTGGCACTGCTTTGGTCTGTGTTGCACGAAAGTGTCGAACTTGACGGTACTTCCACACGTCTGCGAGTGAGTCAGTTAAAATAACTCAAATCAGAGTTCACGTGTCTGCAACAGGTCTTATGCGCCAAGTTTGTATTTTCAGTAATGCTGTCAATATATCGTATAACATTCTTTTAATGGATTTCATTTTAACATGTGTTTTACGAGTTCAACGGAGCATTCCACTTGTCAATGTGACGCTGTTCATTGAAAAATGTTACGTGTACTTGCAACCTCAGAGGTGAAAAGTCCAACTTACATGGCACCAAACATGGTGCTTCCTTCAAAATGCGAAATTTAATACCGTCTTGGCATCAACCTTCCCTAAATGAAACGAAGTAAATATCGTTGCGGTACATAAAATGTAGTTGCATTTAGTGACACTGCTTCACTGTCAGTCCTCGACGTTTCAGTGGAACAGTGGATACCATTGATGGCTACGGGCCGGAGATCCTGCGATTGACACTCGGTAACTGCTTCGAATGAGATAATCTGAGCAGTGGGTTCTCTGATATTTATGAGGCAAAATCAGTAGTTACATGAATAAATAAACAATGACATTAACACCTTCATAGTCAAAGTGGCTTCAAGTCGGCCGTCGTCACACGAGTTATCTAACGTTCACGTGACGCTCTACGAGCTTTGTGACGTCACTTCCTGCTATTGTACTTTGTGGAGCCATTTTGCCACATGAAACACAAAACAAGTTCTGCGTTATTTCGGCAAAGTGCCATGTAAAGTAGAACTAATAACAATTGAGAACGCTCTATACGTCATAGACGAAACCTGTCATACACCCTTTTGGCTTTTCAGTATTCAGCTGACGCCCATACATAATTGGAGGGCTTTATGTTATAACGTACATCCTACGAAGCTATTTCTAGGTAGCAGCCCATTGAATCTCCTGACGATGCGTCGCTATTGGTACGATATGTTGTAATAAAATGACGTGAAACGTCATATTGGTGATTAAAGAATTTCCGTATTTAGTTATTTTCGTGTTATAATTCGTTTATTATTAAAGTAGGCCGAGGAAATTCATCAAAAATAAGTCATTCTTGGTCGGATTTCTTATAATAAAATGTCACTTAATAACACACAGGTGGTTAAAGCTTTCAGCAGACCATAATACAAAATTCAGTGTCAGTGATTCAAGGACTTCAGCGTAGTGTAGTTGGTAGGGGCGCTGCGTCATGAAACTCTCGGCAGTAGGTTCGAGACCGCCTTTTTTTACCTTCGTGGTTTCTAAAAGGTTGTGCAAATTTCTAATAAAATTAATAAAATTATTTTCTGTAATATTTAATGTTATGTAAATGCAAGTGCGTTCTCTCTCATGACCGAGTTTGTCCGATTTTGTGAAATTTTATAAGCTGGTGTCCCTACTGACTACACAGGGAACATTCCTTTCTGTCTTATAACATATTCGTCTACATCTACATGGAAACTCTGCAAATCACACTAAAGTGCCTGGCAGAGGGTTCACAGAACCACCTTCTCAATAATTCTCCATTATTCCAATCTCGAACAGTGCTAGGAAGAAACGAATACCTATATCCTTCCGTGCGAGGTCTGATTGCCCTTCTTTTATTCAAATGGTTCAAATGGCTCTGAGCACTATGGGACTTAACATCTGAGGTCATCAGTCCCCTAGAACTTAGAACTACTTAAACCTAACTAACCTAAGGACATCACACACATCCATGCCAGAGGCAGGATTCGAACCTGCGACCGTGGCAGTCGCGCGGTTCCGGACTGAGCGCCTAGAACCGCGAGACCACCGCGGCCGGCCCTTCTTTTATGATGATGATCGTTTCTCCCTATGTAGGCCGGCGTTAACAAAATATTTTCGCATTCGGAGAAAGTTAGTGATTGAAATTTCGTGAGGAGATTCCGCCGCAACGAAAAACGCCTTTGTTTTAATGATGTCCATCCCAAATCCCGTATCATGTCCGTCACACTCTCTCCCATATTTAGCGATAATACAAAACGTGCTAATCTTTGTTGAACTTTCCCGACGTACTCCGTTAATCCTATCTGGTAAGAATCCCAGACAGCGCAGCATTACTCCGAAAGAGAACGCACAAACTTAGTGTAGGCAGTCTCTTCAGTAGATCTATTACAGTTTCTAAGTGTTCTGCCAATAAAATGCATACTTTGGTTTTTCTTTCCCACAACACTTTCTATGTGTTCTTTCCAGTTTCAGTTGTTCGTAACTGTATTTTCTAGGTATTTAGTGGAATTTACGGCCTTTAGATTAGATTGATTTATCCAGCAACCGAGATTTAACGAATTCCTTTCAGCACTGATGTGGATGACGTCACACTTTTCATTATTGAGCGTCAATTGCTAATGTTTGCACCATCCAGATATCTTTTGTAAATCGTTTTCCAATTTGTTTTGATCTTATGATGAGTTTACAAGGCGATAAACGACAGCATTATCTGCAAACAACCTAAGACGGCTGGTCAGATTGTCTCCTTAATCGCTTCCATAGATAAGAAATAGCAAAGGGCTTATAACACTACCTTGGGGAACACCAAAAATCACTTCTGCTTTACTCGATGACTTCCTTTCAATTACTACGAACTATGACATCACTGACAGGAAAAATAACGCATTTTTTGGAAATTTGTGGCAAGTTCCAATGGGACAAAACTGCTGAGGTGATCAGTCCCTAGGCTTACACACTGCTTAATATAACTTAAACTAACTTACGCTAAGGACAAAACACACACACACACACACACACACACACACACACACACACACACACACACACATGCCCGAGGAAGGACTCGAACCTCCGACGGGCCGAGCCGCGCCCTAGAACGTACAACTACCCCACGCGGCTAAATCACGAACCCAGTCACATAACTGAGACGATATTCCGTATGCACGCAATTTCACTACAAGCCGTTTGTGTGGTGCACTGTCAAAAGCTTCTTAGAAATCTAGAATTACGGATTCAATTTGAAATCCCTTATCAATAACACTCAACACTTCGTGTGAGTAAAGAGCGAGTTGTGTTTCACAAGAATGATGTTTTCTAAATCCGAGTGGACTTCCAGGTGATTCATAATGTTCACAGATACTGAAGTTTTTATTTATGTACACTACAGACAGAACAGGGAGAAAATGTGCGTTTTAATAGAGCAAAAATTTTAAACCGCGCGACCGCTACGGTCGCAGGTTAGAATCCTGCCTCGGGCATGGATGTGTGTAATGACCTTAGGTTAGTTAGGTTTAAGTAGATCTAAGTTCTAGGGGACTGATGACTACAGCAGTCACTGGGCGATTTTTTAGGTTAGATGGCCTCGGGCAAGTACAGAAAGGGCAACAGCCTCAACGGGTGCTGGGCAAAGTCAGGACATGCGGGGACCAAGCAGAAATCGGTATTGTAATTGTAAACTGTCGAAGCTGCATTGGTAAAGTAGCGGAACTTCAAGCGCTGATAGAAAGCACCGAAGCTGAAATCGTTATAGGTACAGAAAGCTGGCTGAAGCCAGAGATAAATTCTGCCGAAATTTTTACAAAGGCACAGACGGTGTTTAGAAAGGATAGATTGCATGCAACTGGTGGTGGAGTGTTCGTCGCTGTTAGTAGTAGTTTATCCTGTAGTGAAGTAGAAGTGGATAGTTCCTGTGAATTATTATGGGTGGAGGTTACACTCAACAACCGAGCCAGGTTAATAGTTGGCTCCTTTTACCGACCTCCGGACTCAGCAGCATTAGTGGCAGAACAACTCAGAGAAAATTTGGAACACATTTCACATAAATTTTCTCAGCATGTTATAGTCTTAGGTGGAGATTTCAATTTACTAGATATAGACTGGGACACTCAGATGTTTAGGACGGGTGGTAGGGACAGAGCATCGAGCGACATTATACTGAGTGCACTATCCGAAAATTACCTCGAGCAATTAAACAGAGAACTGACTCGTGGAGATAACATCTTGGACCTACTGATAACACACAGACCCGAACTCTTCGACTCTGTAAGCGCAGAAAGTGGAATCAGTGATCGTAAGGCCGTTGCAGCATCCCTGAAAATGGAAGTTAATAGGAATATAAAAAAAGGGAGGAAGGTTTATCTGTTTAGCAAGAGTAATAGAAGGCAGATTTCAGACTACCTAACAGATCAAAACGAAAATTTCCGTTCCGACACTGACAATGTTGAGTGTTTATGGAAAAAGTTCAAGGCAATCGTAAAATGCGTTTTAGACAGGTACGTGCCTAGTAAAACTGTGAGGGACGGGAAAAACCAACCGTGGTTCAACAACAAAGTTAGGAAACTCCTGCGAAAGCAAAGAGAGCTTCACTGCAAGTTTAAACGCAGCCAAAACCTCTCAGCGAAACAGAAGCTAAGCGATATCAAAGTTAGCGTATGGAGGGCTATGCGTGAAGCGTTCAGTGAATTCGAAAGTAAAATTCTATGTACTGACTTGACAGAAAATCCTAGGAAGTACTCGTCTTACGGTAAACCAGTAAGTGGCTCGAAACAGCATACCCAGACACTCCGGGATGATGATGGCATTGAAACAGAGGATGTCACGCGTAAAGCGGAAATACTAAACACCTTTTTCCAAAGCTGTTTCACAGAGGATGACCGCACTGCAGTTCCTTCTCTAAATCCTCGCACAAACCAAAAAATCGCTAACATCGAAATAAGTGTCCAAGGAATAGAAATGCAACTGGAATCACTCAACAGAGTAAAGTCCACTGGACCTGACGGGATACCAATTCGATTCTACACAGAGTACGCGAAAGAACTTGATCCCCTTCTAACAGCCGTGTACCGCAAGTCTCTAGAGGAACGGAAGGTTCCAAATGATTGGAAAAGAGCACAGGTAGTCCCAGTCTCCAAGAAGGGTCGTCGAGCAGATGCGCAAAACTATAGACCTATATCTCTGACGTCGATCTGTTGTAGAATTTTAGAACATGTTTTTTGCTCGAGTATCACGTCGTTTTTGGAAACCCAGAATCTACTCTGTAGGAATCAACATGGATTCCGGAAACAGCGATCGTGTGAGACCCAACTCGCTTTATTTGTTCATGAGACCCAGAAAATATCAGATACAGGCACCCAAGTAGATGCTATTTTCCTTGACTTCCGGAAGGCGTTCGATACAGTTCCGCACTGCCGCCTGATAAACAAAGTAAGAGCCTACGGAATATCAGACCAGCTATGTGGCTGGATTGAAGAGTTTTTAGCAAACAGAACACAGCATGTTGTTATCAATGGAGAGACGTCTACAGACGTTAAGGTAACCTCTGGCGTGCCACAGGAGAGTGTTATGGGACCACTGCTTTTCACAATATATATACACTCCTGGAAATTGAAATAAGAACACCGTGAATTCATTGTCCCAGGAAGGGGAAACTTTATTGACACATTCCTGGGGTCAGATACATCACATGATCGCACTGACAGAACCACAGGCACATAGACACAGGCAACAGAGCATGCACAATGTCGGCACTAGTACAATGTATAGCCACCTTTCGCAGCAATGCAGGCTGCTATTCTCCCATGGAGACGATCGTAGAGATGCTGGATGTAGTCCTGTGGAACGGCTTGCCATGCCATTTCCACCTGGCGCCTCAGTTGGACCAGCGTTCGTGCTGGACGTGCAGACCGCGTGAGACGACGCTTCATCCAGTCCCAAACATGCTCAATGGGGGACAGATCCGGAGATCTTGCTGGCCAGGGTAGTTGACTTGCACCTTCTAGAGCACGTTGGGTGGCACGGGATACATGCGGACGTGCATTGTCCTGTTGGAACAGCAAGTTCCTTTGCCGGTCTAGGAATGGTAGAACGATGGGTTCGATGACGGTTTGGATGTACCGTGCACTATTCAGTGTCCCCTCGACGATCACCAGTGGTGTACGGCCAGTGTAGGAGATCGCTCCCCACACCATGATGCCGGGTGTTGGCCCTGTGTGCCTCGGTCGTATGCAGTCCTGATTGTGGCGCTCACCTGCACGGCGCCAAACACGCATACGACCATCATTGGTACCAAGGCAGAAGCGACTCTCATCGCTGAAGACGACACGTCTCCATTCGTCCCTCCAGTCACGCCTGTCGCGACACCACTGGAGGCGGGCTGCACGATGTTGGGGCGTGAGCGGAAGACGGCCTAACGGCGTGCGGGACCGTAGCCCAGCTTCATGGAGACGGTTGCGCATGGTCCTCGCCGATACCCCAGGAGCAACAGTGTCCCTAATTTGCTGGGAAGTGGCGGTGCGGTCCCCTACGGCACTGCGTAGGATCCTACGGTCTTGGCGTGCATCCGTGCGTCCCTGCGGTCCGGTCCCAGGTCGATGGGCACGTGCACCTTCCGCCGACCACTGGCGACAACATCGATGTACTGTGGAGACCTCACGCACCACGTGTTGAGCAATTCGGCGGTACGTCCACCCGGCCTCCCGCATACCCACTATACGCCCTCGCTCAAAGTCCGTCAACTGCACATACGGTTCACGTCCACGCTGTCGCGGCATGCTACCAGTGTTAAAGACTGCGATGGAGCTCCGTATGCCACGGCAAACTGGGTGAAACTGACGGCGGCGGTGCACAAATGCTGCGCAGCTAGCGCCATTCGACGGCCAACACCGCGGTTCCTGGTGTGTCCGCTGTGCCGTGCGTGTGATCATTGCTTGTACAGCCCTCTCGCAGTGTCCGGAGCAAGTATGGTGGGTCTGACACACCGGTGTTAATGTGTTCTTTTTTCCATTTCCAGGAGTGTAAATGACCTAGTAGGTAGTGTCGGAAGTTCCATGCGGCTTTTCGCGGATGATGATGTAGTGTACAGAGAAGTTGCAGCATTAGGAAATTGTAGCGAAATGCAGGAAGATCTGCAGCGGATAGGCACTTGGTGCAGGGAGTGGCAACTGACCCTTAACATAGATAAATGTAATTAATTGCAAATACATAGAAAGAAGGATCCTTTATTGTATGATTATACGATTTGAAGTGGAACGATCACATAAAATTAATTGTTGGTAAGGCGGGTACCATGTTGGTAAGGCGGGTACCAGGTAGAGATTCATTGGGAGAATCCTTAGGAAATGTAGTCCATCAACAAAGGAGGTGGCTTACAAAACACTCGTTCGACCTATACTAGAGTATTGCTCACCAGTGTGGGATCCGTACCAGATCGGGTTGACGGAGGGGATAGAGATGATCCAAAGAAGAGCGGCGCGTTTCGTCACTGGGTTATTTGGTAACCGTGATAGCGTTACGGAGATGTTTAGCAAACTCAAATGGCAGACTCTGCAACAGAGGCGCTCTGCATCGCGATGTAGCTCGCTCGCCAGGTTTCGAGAGGGTGCGTTTCTGGATGAGGTATCGAATATATTGCTTCCCCCTACTTATACCTCCCGAGGAGATCACGAATGTAAAATTAGAGAGATTAGAGCGCGCACGGAGGCTTTCAGACAGTCGTTCTTCCCGCGGACCATACGCGACTGGAACAGGAAAGGGAGGTAATGACAGTGGTACATAAAGTGCCCTCCGCCACACACCGTTGGGTGGCTTGCGGAGTATACATGTAGATGTAGATGTAGATGTAGTTGAGTCCCATAGTGCTCAGAGCCATTTTTTAGGAACGTTACGTGCGTCAATTTTTGTAAATTAACTGCGTGATTGTCGAGCCAAATAAAGTCGACAACTGCAGTTGGAGAGCGCTGAGAGCGTTAAATCATTTTAAGCAGCTCCACAGGTTTGCCAACAGTCCTGTGTCTCGTGACGTTGGAATTCCCATCGGCGTCATAGTCAATGTTAGCTGCCTCGTCCAGTGTGAGAACGGCTTAAGACTTGCACAAACTTTAGAGCGACATGCGATTTTATTTATGGAGCCCATTCTAAGATTTTCGTCCCGTTGGTATTCTGCATTTCATCACGAGTCCTTAACAGCCAACGATATGAAATCGCACAAAGTAATGAGCATTTACGACAGGGCGTTCTTCCGCGTGTCACTTCATTTAGTTGTTCCCGCCCACCAACTGCTTGCCAGTCGTTACGAGCATTGCGTTACTCGTAGTGCCTAACAAGAAAAGTCTGTTGGCAATCTCCCAGACACGTTGAGTGCATTAAAGTCTGTTAAGTAAATCACTTAACATCAGATTTTCTTCCTAATGTGCTTCGTAAACGCCAGCTTCAATCTATGAGACTGCTCATTAACAACTGCAAAATATCTCAAAGACACAGCAATATAAAATACTTTTATCATAAATACTCGTATAACGTAAAGTTCCTGCGGGTACTTACACACGAATCTTGGCTGAACGCCTTCACTGCAGGACTGATTGATGTGTGCCATTGTTTAACAGATATTAGTTTCGCTTGACCGTCAAATGACAGTGATGTCAGGGATTCGATACAACGCTTAAACAACGCACTATCCAAGTTCGACTGAAAAATAACGCTCATGGCACACACCGCATTTGCAAATACCGCTAAAGGTAAAGCATCATTTACTAAACGCTGATAATAATACCACCTAATAAAATTAAAATTTTCTCTGCATTTTATTGTCTACAGAGCAAAGTAAAATTTCGTTCAGTCTACGGTAACTCTGTTTCTTTAACCTTCTCTAGACAGACTTCTAACTAGGCATCTATGTATGAGTATCTTCTAAATATGATGCTATTCGTCGCTCTCTGTTGCACGGATTTTCGTCTGACGAAACTGGCCTCTAAACAGGAACACAGTTAATCTGGGAATTTCAAGGGATTGTCGTAGAAAATGATAAAATTTCCTTGTGTCAACGAATTTACTGTACCATGTGGATGCTCGTTTTCCGCCTGAGTCAGAAAGTCATGACGAATAGTAATTGCATTGCATTGTATGTTAACTGGGGGCCTAGCAACGACGGAGAGGCTACGTTCCCGCCGCAGCCGCAGTATTCCACAACCCCACGACGACCACCGCAGTCCACTTCCCTCCTCCGCCGCCCCACACCGAACACAGGGTTGTTGTGCGGTTCGGCCCCCGCTGGACGCCCCCAGGGAACGTCTCACACTAGACGAGTGTAGCCCCTATGTTTGCGTGGTTGAGTAATGGTGGTGTACGCGTACGTGGAGAACTTGTTTGCGCAGCAATGGCCGACATGGTGTAGCTGAGGCGGAATACGGGGAACCACCTGGCATTCGCAGAGGCAGATGGAAAACCGCCTAAAAACCATCCACAGACTGGCCGGCTAATCGGACCTCGACACAAGTCCGCTGGCGGATTCATGCCAGGGACCAGGCGCTTCTTCCCACTCCGGTACGAATAGTAATATCACTCGTCCCCATTCCGTTCCTGAAACTAAAATGATCGTAACGCTTTAGGAATGCTGAATAATTATTTTGCATGTTGATACAAGATAAGTGAGAAACAAGTTTCATGTTTCTATTTAAGTTTCCAGAATATGAAAATTAACAGAAACTTTTCATATTCCACACAGTTTCCGCAGATATTTGTAACTTTTATTAAACTTAAAGCCACATTAGAACATGTTACCAGAGTACTTCCAAATGGAAATGTAAGATATTTAATGAATTAATGTAAAGACGTTGTAGTGTGACACATAATGAAGTGAAGCTTTTGTTGTACTTGTATGACTGACATACAACCAAAGTGTGATTCTTTGTTTAGCAAATAGTTATTAACTAGTAGATGCCCAAATTTTGCATAACAGTGTTGTTACCGAAAGAAGAAAAAAGTGGAAATTAGACGGTGTTATTCGTTAGGTCTGTAAATAATTTGGCTGATTTCTATGTTAATGCAACCTTCTTCCGGTTTATAATTATTAATTTTCAGCTAGATGGTGCTAACAGATATGTTGCTTTGTACGAAGAAACTCTCCAATCACGAAAGAATTCATCTGCTCGGAGGTATTTCGCGACTACGATCAGCCAGATTTCGGAACCAAACAGACATCGACAGTCCTTTCAGCATTTATTTGTAAAAGCGACCTGGCTTTTTAGAAACTTCCACTTGAAGTGGCAATAGTAAATAGTACCAATCACGAGAATATTTTCTTTTCATGTTCCAACAGAGTCATGAAATAAGATCCAGCAGGATCATTCATTCTGATTTTAGTCAGATTTCGAGCAGTCTACACGTAAGCCAACAAGAATATTCGGTGTCCACTACAAGGAAACTCGCGCTTCGCGTCATGTTGGGAGCGTTTTGTTAAGGGTGCTCATCCAATCCGATGAGCAGTAATGGCCTGAATTATAAACAGTTACGTCTACAGTTCGAGAGGCGTAAATTACCTGCATAATTTACGTGATCGAAATGAACCACAGCCAACGGTCTGAACTCACACGCCGCCTACAGGCTACGCAGCTGGCCGTTATGGTACACTGCCGCTTCTATTTGCATTGCAAGCATTTTTCTCTATCACACGACACAACCCAATGATGCCCTTCAAAATATGAAAAGACTGTACTGTAAACATTTTTAAATGAAAGAGGTTTAAATGAAACCTCATCAATAATATTGGTGTACCCTACTCCTCAGTTGTCAGTTCCAAATATTGGTTTACTTGAGAGCGTCTAGTTAACTGATCCATTATTCATTTTTAGTATTGAGTGAAATTTGTGTTATTTTCTCTGGTTATGATTATGGTATAGTTCTTACTGTTCACCTAAATCCCCACGATTAACTTTGATTAAACAGCGTAGCCACTGCTTCATTCTTACCTGCAAACGCGATCGAGTGTAATGCTTGAGAGACTACACGATACGGAGTCTCATTCCTTCGCTTCCACAATAAAAGTGGTGGTGCACAAATAAGACATTGGACTCGTATTCCGGAGGATGGCAGTTCGAATCCGCGTTCGGCCTTCCTGATTTAGGTTTTCCATGGTTCCCCCAAGTTTCTCCTGACAATCCCCGGATTGTTTCTTTAAAAGGACACGGCCGATATCCTTCTCTCTCCTTCAAACAATTCGAGCTTGTGCTCCGTCTCTAATGACATCGTTGTCGATGGGTCGCTAAACCTTAATCTTCCTTCCTTAGTTTCCTGCGATTTCCCTAAACTTTTTAAGGCGAATGCCGGAACGGTTGCTGAGAAAGGGCATGGCCGTTTTCGTTCCCCATCCTTCTCCTACACTAGCTTGTGATCCGTCTGTAATTATCTTTTCGTCGACGAGACGTTAAATTCCAATTTTTCTTACATCCTTTAAGTTCCATGTGTTCGAGGGACTAGTGGGTGGGTTAGGTGTTTCGGCACAACGTCATATTTGGATGGGGCATTGAGAGAGAGTAGTAAATAAAAGGTTTCAGGGCGTAGTGCTGTAAGTCAAATAGAATCACATACTCGCGTGAAAGCACATGACGTGTATTCGTTTAGTGAGAGGGGACAGCTGTGTTGAGCATCGTACTGCGAACACAGTCGCACGGCGGCAGTGAGCACAATTCGTCCAATTAACTGAATCCCACTAAGCTGTGTTGTGGGCTGGCTGGAGACGGTAAGACCCATTCTGAGAATTCCGCAATACTATAAAATAGAAAGCCTATGATCTATAAAGTTTGGCGCGGGTGGTCGAAGGGTGGTGTACATATTTGCCAACGTGATCGCATAGAACGCCGGTATACGGATCAACTCATGAACAACCATACCAGACGACAAGCCATGTGTGATCCTCGACTAACGCATCGGAAATTAGGAAAACTTTTTACCTGAAAACGCCCGCTAGAATGATTAGTAAGAATTTACTGGCAACTGGGCTACGAGTATGGCTTGCGATACCCACATTCATCTCAAATCACATAACCGTGCAGCCAGCCTCCGTAAATGTGGCGAAAGGCACAACTACAGTAATGAATGCAAAGTTTTTTTCGGTAACGATAGCAGGTCATGACTTAGCGTGAGTGATGATTCTCTGCTAGGATAAATTTGACGCTTGATATGGCAATAACCGGAGAGTTATAAAAAAAAGTGTGTGAAATCTTATGGAATTTAACTGCTAAGGTCTTCAGTCCCTAAGCTTACACGCTACTTAACCTAAATTATCCTAAGGACAAACAAACACACACCCATGCCCGAGGGAGGACTCGAACCTCCGCCGCGACCAGCCGCACAGTCCATGACTGCAGCGCCATAGAACGCTCGGCTAATCCCGCGCGGCGGAGACTTGTCAAGCGCTGATGTACGGTTCCTATTCTGGGCATAATCATATGGGCAGCCACAGCCCACAACAGTTTACGCATCTCTCTAGTAGACTGAGGACACATTCAAGTGTTTAGGAAACACTTGCAAATGGGCTACATCAAAAGCATATTTCCTAATCACTTCTTGCATTACCCGGTGTTCCCTTCAAGCCGATCGTAGCTTCCTGACCAGTAGGATCACAAGACCTCTTCCTCATTGATCATGCATACGACATGATGGAACAACTGCAGGTGCGGGCTGTATAATCGGAGATATTCTTTCATCAACTGTGACAAAATGAGTCGGTGTAGAGGAATACTATCTCTGGACTCCATAATCGTCACTTCGCGCTATTACTAAACTGCATTGTAGTTAGGGAAGGCTAAACTAGGTTCTTAAGGTGTAGTCTGAAACTTCAATTGCGGATAGCCGTATGATTTAGATTACACATATATATAAGATGCAACGTTTATAACACGCAAATGAAACTTTATTCACTGCTCCGGGAAATCCAATTCTCATTTCGCACTAGTTCATATGCCGATTGTGTAAATTAAACTGGGATTGGAGACTGACACTGTTCTAGCAGGAGTTGAAGCCATTAAAAGGCAATGCTTTCTTTGAAAAGGAGAAGAAACGGAAAAAAAGAAATTTGTTTGAAATAGCTTTTTCCCTGAGGACGAAATTTCTCGCAATCACAAGCTGCACAAATTATTCTTGGTTATCTTGCCATGTCAAATTACAATGAAAATTCGAGCTCTCGATGATTACCTCCACCGTCTTTGACAGAAACAGCTAACTGTCATAACTGTGATTGGTAGACAAACGTCATCGTGGCGTCATGCTTCCAAAGATCGAATCGATGTTTGCGATACTAGTGGTCCTTGTTGGAGCGTAAGCAACAAGTCGTATTTCTCTGTAGTGTCTTAATATCTATAACCCACTTCTGCGCACAATTAAAATTATAGCTGCTGCTTCGGTTAAAGTTATTGCTGAAAATTTTCATCTCAACAGCCTCTTTGATGACAGGTTCCCTTTAGATTGATTCATAAGATAATATTTTTATCCCATGACAGATAACGTTATTTATGTTTGTTAGACCGTCTTCAGCAACAGCAGATTTTTTATAATCAATATTTTTCATGCAATTTTGGTGTCGTAGATACTACTTGGAGACTTTACGAATTCAGTGATCGATATAGTTGCTACCACAGCATCCAAAACTGTCCTAAACTGGGCAGAGCACCTCTATCAGCTTCTTGAGCGATCGGAAAATAGGCCTTATGCTTTGTCTACGCAAGACCCTTTATATATTACTACATCGTAATAGGTGACCACCTGATACTGAATATGTTCGTGTTTCCATTTCTTGGAGAGGGTTAACTTGATACCTTGATCCCCATAGCTAACGATGGGATACGGTTTCATGCATGTTTTCTACGTTACGAAATTATGTATCGAAATGGAGGTCAGCCTGCACCACGAATGTAGAATATGAAACAGAAACACCTCTGAGTCACCTATATGACCTGTGGCTTCCTGCTGAATGAATGCGATAGGGCGACAACGAAGCCTACACTTTACAGTGTTGTTTAGTGGATGGAAGTCTGTAATCCTCTTCTTGTGGTGCGAGGAAGAGATATCTGCATGGTGAAGCACGGCTGCGGTCTCTGTGATAAGGGAAGCTGCTGCAAGAGCGATGAGCTCCGTGCCCGTAATTCATAAGTTAACGCACTCACCGTCAAGTAATACTATTAAGATTACAACGTCACATAAACATGCTTAGTTTGCTCAGTTACCTGTAAACTCTGAGTATACAAACGCTGATAACGTGTCTAACACACTTGTAGAATTTGTACATTCATAACGTCTTTCTTTGAAATGTTGAAAAGAAAATCATAATATAATCGAATACATCACTGAAGAGATTGTTTAGAACCAGTACGTTCCACACCATTATACAAAGATACCAATGACTCATACTGTGATAAGAACAATGAGAATGGAATTGCAATTCTCAGCTTCTTCTGAAGTTGGCTATGCAGTCATAAAAGTGTTACCAAAAGAGCACCGAAGCTACGGTTATATGTATGATGGATACACGAAAATACTGTACTTATATCACTGCAGTTACTTATAACTACCAGTTCACAAACGTTCGGAACGACTTGATTCTATTTCTGCGTCGATGGGCAAGTCGGATCACAGGATGCTTCACCATTTCATACCTAGAAGCTTTTCTTAATGAATCGGGGGTTTTAAACTTCTTTACTGAAATAAATCATTTGTAATGTCCGTTGATAACAGCTAAGGCTCTCAGGAAACTCCACAAATAAAAACGTTGAGATGCTGTCCATAATGTAAAATTTGTTGGTAGGAGAGGTTTGGGCGATATAACTTATTTGAGTGCACAACATCTTTTTTTTTTTACCACTTATACCTCGTCCTCTAACACTTTATAACTACCTTGGTTGCACTTCGAAGTATTACTTGGGACAGGCCAAAGATGTAGGAAATAATGAAGCACAAGATGAAAAGTTAAAAAGAAAGATAATGAAGTCAGAAAGGACTGGTGTTTATGTTTGTCTTTGGAGCAGAATCGAAAGTCAGCATTATAGAGAAAGTTTTGAATACATTAAGTATTTATCCGGGCTATAGGAACAGAAAAGGGAATTATTTTCTTGTAGGAATAAATAATCGTTAAATACAACAATCTTCCAGTGTGGTTTGTAGAATGGAAATTTAATCGCTTGAAGCGGCATTGCTGAGACAGTCGCAAAAGTGGTCAAAGAGGTTTGTACAGAAAAAAGTAGCTTAAGAAATCATACAAATGATCAGCATGTTGTAATAATTTTTGCTGCGGAAGTGTCGCCTACTGCAGCTGTAAAACTAACTTGTTCTATATCGTAGCAAGAGTTCGCCATTATGACCCCGGATCCATGCGGATAATTAACTAACATCAAAAATTCACATAGAAAATACGTTAAAAACAGGAATATAATACGGTCGTAGCTTTGAAACAACATCGTTGTCTAGAACTAGTTCCCGTCACACAGTTTATGCAAATCACCTGTGAGGAAATTTCTCAGTATAAGAATTATTCACTAGCTGCATTTTAGAGCAACAAATTATTGTTATAACGTATGTAAAGCACGTGTGTATACTTCTTCGCTGCATGCGATTAACAAACATTATCTAGACATTTGAATTGGATATCACACACATCAAACTACTATGATGACTGATTTCTCTAAATTAATGTCGGGCAGCCATATTTATGACTCTACGGAACGCAATGGTGCTCTGCATTTTCATAAGTTTTCGAAAATAATTACACAATTCCCAATATTTCTACTGTTAACTGATTTTGTGAAAGAGAAAAATTGTTACTGGTGGCTTTTAAAGGCTGCTACATGGATGAATATGACTGCCCATCGTTTTGGTAAATAATGTCATTTCTATTTATTTATACGCCTTCCGTAGAGTACAAAGCTAACTCTATCGAAAAGTAATGGATTTTTCGGTGCAGATCCCATTACGCACAACAACATTCAAGAAACAAAACGTTATGTTGCAATCTGATGTTACATTATTATTATTCTTTTTTTCAGACGCCATTGTGCTCTTCTGATTGTTTTCCTGCCCGAAAACGTTTTATTACTTTACATTGCAGGAGCAGCGGTGTATAAAAATATTGATATCCATGAATATAGTTTTATCTGCCCTAATATACGAAATAACGTTCGACCGGGAGGAACTGAAATTATTATCCCTACAACTGTGGTCGCAGAAAGGAAAATGCAATAAAAGTGGATTTCCATCGCCACTCAGGACAAACGAGTTTGTGTTCCGCCCCAGTAACAGCAAGGTTTTGTTAAAAAACAAAAAAAAAGCATCATTCGCTGCATTAGAGCCGTCGTTAATTCGAAAGACGTACGCAAAAGCTGTGTAAATGGCCGTTTTCAAAGCACTTGCAGTTTTATCGAATACTGGTATACTTCTGGCAGTTTGTCAATTCTCTTCGTACATCAAATGGACAGAGAATGAGAGAATGAAGTTAAACATTTGCGTGAAAGGATATGATTTGATTTCCTAAAGTTAGCTTCGAAGAAACCGTATTCAAAATAACACTGTGTAAATTACGTTGTAAATATTTTAAAGTTAAATAAAAAAATTTATTTTGAATATGGGCGTTTCATCTAATTGATTTTGAAGCCAGGAGCCCTCAAAAGTTGTTTGTTAAAAGTGCCGACACACACACACACACACACACACACATACACATATATATATATATATATATATATATATATATATATATATATATATATATATATATCACTCGTTATTATCATTTCATACTTTTCATTATATTTCTTTTTAAACGCCCCTGCCTTGGTCCACATGATTTTGTTACCTTACAATTCCTTATATTAACTAATACCAAATGTTCACTTCCGTCACCTACATTTTTTCAACACTGATTTTCAAGTTAGTGGAAGGTATTACGTTTCATAGCGTAATTTGAACATAATTATTATATTCTTATCCAAAACTAGCCTGCAAGATTTGCGCATTGTATAATACGTGAATGCCATGTAGCGCCCTGTTTTTATTAAATAATAAATGTTACGAAATTATCCTTTAGTAGAGCAAAGTTATCTGTGAAGCTTATCAATGGACCTTTTCATAGACGAAATGTGTACGAACCCTCTACGTATTTGTAAATAGAGACCACATGCAACAGGTACAGAGCGGAGGCCAAGATGCAGAGAGTATGATCCAAGTTAATCACTTCTAAAAAGTTTCGAAGTTTTATTATCACTTTCTGCTAGACGAACTGTTTTGAATTTGCCCTATGCGTCTAAATCAAACTTGAAAACTGAAAATATTTCAGAGATACTGATACCACGAAGAATAAGGACGTTGACAGACATTTTTAAAAACAGTTATTTAAACGCCTTGTCGTCGACTCGATCAGTACTTCATGAAACGTTTAATCGCCTTAGCTCTGATTCCATTCGTCCCAATCTGCCGTCTTCTTTATTATCCATACGTTACATGCAACTTGTTATCAATACGATGTAAGCCAGTATGTGGTCGATTTAAGCTGTCAGTTCCAACGAAAATTATTTAAATGTTTTGTAGAAGCATTTCTTTTTTATTAGATCGTCGTACTCGTACGCATTTGAAGGCATTGTGCTGAGGCTTCCCGTTTCTGCATAGTAACATAAAACTTCAGTGGTTATATTGGTTCGTATTACGAACTTACTGCTACTTTTACAATGCCTGCACTTTTATACACACAAATATTACGTTACAGCTGAGTTCAATAGCATTAAATTATATTTGAGCTGGCTGCTGAACAAAAGTCCATTTCAGAAGACTGCACGTCATAAAAATCTTTCAGTGACTCAATTATTCGAGAATTACGTATTTGCAAACAATATAATGCTACAAAATGTTCAAAGTATTCGGTAGCAAATCGTGTCGTTCCACCTAATAACGTCAAGGCCTCTATATTCAAAAATAAAGTTATCGTTGACGATTTGGCACTCGACGAGATTAATGCATGACCATACGTTTGATGAAAAACTCTCGAGTTCTGAGCTTGGTAGCAACATCTTTGACACTTAATTTCAACGTTGCCATCCGTAACCCGTCATCCACAGAAATGTGAATACTGCAAGGAAGAGTAAGTTTACTGAACAGTGTTTTGAAGAAACATTACCAATGAAGCAATTTAATTAAGAAGCTTTTGAGCACTTGAATAAGGAGCGAGACGCAAAATTTTTAGTCATGACTTCCTGTCTCCTAGATACAACACAAATATTGCTTCTCATGAAATATAGTGATTCATTTCCTATTAGCTGATAACAGGAGAGCAACAACATTTGGAACCCAGTGAAACTTAGGGTTTACCTGGTGTATAGAGCGTTTAAATAACTTACTGGAATGCAAAGGGCGATATTTCGGCAGGCGCACACATAGAACTCCACTTGAGATTAAAGAAGTAACAGTAACTGTCAGCTATGAGAACCTACGAAAATTTTTCAAGATACCTTAACACGAATATCATTCAATGATCAACCTGTTAGTATCTCAGATCACGTCACTAGTCAATCTGTAAGAAGAAACATCCTCTCAGAAATTAAATTTCTTCGAGCTCGTAATGACTAATAAGAAGCAAAGAAGGAGACAGGAGACGCAGTGGCAACTCGGTCGTAATTTCCTCACTACTTCAGACAAAGCGCTGTCCATTGCTATAATATTTCTGCATCAACGGATCTACACGAGGCTGTTTCAAAGCTTTCATTCCTTCCCACAAAATAGCTATGTTTTTTGTTTTAGCTTTCAGGCGCAAGTTCCATATACAACATATTGGAAAGAACTGGAATACCTGGACTATCACTAATTTTATACGCATGAATTCCAACGTATATCAATAACAATTAATATTTCAGGTAAGTATGGCTGGGCTGTAAAATGTAGAAATGCACTGCAGAAAACTACTTTAAGTAATGCTTTCAATAGAAGATGACACTTTTAGTTCCAAAATATTAACAAGCAATAACGAAACGTAATACGGCGTTGCAGGAACAAACACAAACAATAGTTATGGGCTTGGATTTAGTAAATTAAATTTATAAGTCTTATGACCTAATGCGTTTCTGTTCCATTACTTAGAACTATTTCACAGATTTTGGGTTGACGGATCTTTGACTGTCTTTATACTGAAGGAAATTCGTCAGTATACGTTAAGTATTGAATAATATTTTGCAAATCGTTATATCACTGAAATAAATTTAATGGTGGAAACTATTTAACAACTGGACTGTATAAAAGTTATTATTATCGATAAAACTGTCAGTATTAAGGGACAAACAACATCCTGTTTTAGAGACAGCTCAGCTGAAAACCAGAAAAACACGTTATACTGCTCCAATATATGTTCTGCAGATAATTACAAAGAACTTGTGTGTGAAACATACACAAAGGAATATTCTCGTAGCCTTTCTTCAGTCACTGAAATGCGTATATACAAAACACGTTTATAGGTATAACAGAGTGCATGGAACTGGAAAAATACAAAACCCGTTACTTTTTCAGTAGGTCACACTGCTAAAGGAAAAAACAAAAAAACATTGTGTACGGTGGAATGTGTAGAATACACAAAGTCATTTTAGTAGCGTGTGGTGCTCGCTACTGTTACAAAATATAACTGAAAACTATTTAAGGAACAACAGAATGTGGCGGATCAAGCGTTCTTTCAGAAACTGATAAAAACTTTATTTTTCATACATCGAAATTCACTAATTCCAGGGATCGCATGCCTTAGATAACAATATAATAATTTACATCTCACCCTCTAGAAAACCGTGCCCACTGAGTACTCAATATTTGTATGACGCTGTACAGCATTCATTTTCTAAATTAGACATCTCCTGAAATACATGTCACTTTCTGAAATAAAAAAATCGACAAGTTATGCATAAAGCAAAACCGTTATACATACATGGAAGTACTGGTCATGGTTTTTGCAACATATGCATTTTCACGCTAATATGTCATTTTCCTCTTTGCTAGTCGTTACCGGTTTACCGTTCACAAAAAAACTGATCTTTCATCTTCGTTCAGCAGACAGGCACATATCAAAGATAACACAATTTATTGACTCGCCACCATTACCTTCGCGTCCTTCGCATGAGGAACATATCTCTTATCATTGCAGCATTAGTGTATTTAACAACATACGAGATTAAGTATCTAAAAATCTCCGAGTAATATTGTACGTGAATGATATAATTTACAACATAGTTGTGCTATTGTGGTGAACCGTGCGGGCTATAAAACTTCATATCCGCACGATTAATTTTGTTGATGATTTTAGCTGAGCAGAGAGACTTTGCTAGCAATACATTGTGGTGGCGAACCCGTCATACAATAAAGGAAGGCAAGGCATTGCCGTTGCAGTGTCGCTTCATACAATCCGCAGCTTAACGGAGCTCCCCTAGCACGCCAAGAAAGCGTGTCAGCGTTCCGGCAGTTTATAACCGGCATTATTTACTACGAGCTAATAAATGACAGCGTCTCGCTACCAAGTTAGGGGAGCTGCAGCATGCACTACATCAATTACGTCGTAATTCCCCACTAATCCTGAATTGCCTAATACGAAAAGGCAAGAGCAATATGTAATGGCATTTATTACCGTATTTATTGTGACCTGTTTACATCGTTCTCAACGAAAGTAGCTAAAAATTAAATAAGTTTGCCGACGTAATGGGTCATCGTTTCATTACTTTTTAAGCTACTTCCTAACTTACAGCAATAAAAAGAATATGAAAGACTATAGTAATGTGACAGTAGCAGCTTCAGCAAAAAGAAGGAGAAGCGAGTACAACATAAGTATCGCATATAATATTGTCTGTGAATCATTAATAATTAAAACATTGTTTTCCGCATGTTTAATCGGTTGGTTGCTTATGCTCTCACCATCATCCGACATGCCAGCATGGGACTCAAAATCGTAGTAAAAAATAAAGGATATTAAAGTCACTGGAGAAAAAAATACTCCCAAAACTTTTATCAGGAACTTCTATGTACTAGATTTTCATCTTTCTCCGTGAGACACCGATGACACCACAAATTTCCAAAAAAATCGTGAGCTACGGAGTAAATTTGGTGCCTGGAGGTTAATTATTTATTCGGTGTTACATAAACGTTAAACGTAGAGGACCTGCAAGACGATACTCACCTACGAGAAGGGCTGCGTGAAGAGTAGAGGATCTACTCGGAACCCAAATAGGATAATTTGCAGGAACAACCAAATAACTAATATAAACTGGCTGTACTGGCGTCAACCAGTGTAACTGTAATTACGAATCCTGAAATAAACACTCTTGTCATCGCACTTAGGAACAAGCTTTACCTTTGTCACCCAGTCTTTATCCTTTTCTGCGGGAAAACCATACAGGCACATACAAATTACTCAGTTTCAGAAAATGGGAGTGTTATGCTGCAAACACTCGCTGATAATACAATGTATGGAGTTCTCTGAAGTCTTACAGCGACATTTAACTGTCGAAGTTCGCCACACTCTGAATCTGATAAAAACAGTTGGTTGAAATATGTGGAAGGCTTATCTGTAAGCTTAATTACAGATGTTATCACATATCTTCGTCATGAGTAACTTATTGAATTTTAATTGCCTGTTCTCACTAGTACTAATTCGTCAGAAATAGGATCACGTAAATCTTGAGTCATACTTAAGTAACGAGACACTCTCGTTACAATTGTCACTTATTTGGGTTCCGTACAAAGAGATTTACTAGTACATCAACAATTCATTCGAACTCTGAATCAGATATGTACTTGTACGAAGTCATAGACATCAGTGGCATCATTTGGTACCCATGATCAGGAATCAGGAATGATAATATTCAGTCCATGTGCGTGAGTGAACGAATAACGTTTACATGCATGACGATGATAAAAATGGTAGGAGATAACAGCGAAATGTAGAAGAGGAAGGGCAGTGGGAAAGCATAATGAAGTTCTCGAATTGCAAACTTCCTAATCGATTAGAGTCTGAAATACACGACTAACAAACGAGTGAACGAGTGGTTTGACTAAATAATAAAAGGAAAAACAACAAAACTTCGTTGTACAGATACAAAAGACGTTATTTTAAATCTTAGATTATCTTCAGTTCAGACTGTACGACGAACAAACGAATCGGCGAAAGTTCACATCTCATTTCTTGGCGTATAAACAGATCTCTGAATTTTCGTGCTTATTGACAGTTTTACTAGCCAGGAAATGACTGGTGATCCAATGTTCGCAAGTTTACTCGCCGTCTATGTCTGATTGACGAATGTCTAAAAGCAAAATTAATGTTTCCAGGTCAGCGAGACAAAGTTGAATTTTGTTATTGTTACTGTTATTAAAATTTCGATATATTGCCCAAAGATCTGACGTGGAGCAGCATTCTTCACAAGTTGATTTCAGAACAATATAGATATACAACAAGGAATTGTTACGTGCCGAACCATACAGTTGATACACACGACTTTTTCTCTCACCCTAAAATGACAGTGTTGTGACAATAACGGCATCAGGCCACACAAAATTTCTTACGAATGCTAAATCTATGACTGGTAAGGACAGTCTGTGGATTCCAAGTACGGGAAAATTGTCAGGGAAGGGAAACATACGAAAAGAAGGGAATAAAAGTTTCGGTAAATGGTAGATCGGTAATTGGCTAGGTGCAGACGAGGCGTAGTGGCAGAAAGGAGAATGGACGTACCTGCGGCGGAATATGCGCTACGCCCACAGCGGCTGTGGCTGCGGGGCGTCCCGGGGGAAGCGTGCCGGCGGCGGCTGGCGCGCCCTGGCGCTTCCGCGGCCGCGCGCGCCCTTCTTGGCGTCGGGCATGGCGAGGCGCAGCTTCTGCCAGAACAACCGGTCTCCCCACTCCACGACGGTGGCCGTCTTCAGATAGAGCCGCAGGTCGGGGTCCAGGTCGCGCTGCGACACGTCGCCCAGCGAGACCACCACCAGGCGGCGGCGGCGCTCCTTCAGCACCTGGTGCAGCGCCGACTTGAACTCGAAGCGGCACCACTCGGACTGTACGAAGTTCTTGGAGAGGACGACGACGGTGCGCCGCGACGATTCGACCGCCTCGACGACGGTGTCGGCGATGTAGGCGCTGACGTTGAAGTCGCGGTAGTGCAGGCACAGCCGGAACGGGGGGTCGCCCTGCTCGAGGCCCGGCGCCAGCACCTGGCTGACGAAGGCGTCGTCTTTGACGCTGTAGCTGACGTAGGCGTCGAAGAGGCGGTCAGCGTGGTCCTCGTGGAAGGAGGCGGTGGCCTCGTAGCAGTTACGGAAGCGGCAGCGCGACGTGGCCCAGGCGCGTAGCTGGCGGCGGTAGTAGAGAGCGGCGGAGAGCGCGGCCACGGCTGCGAGCAGGCCGGCGAGCGCGAGCAGCGACAGAGGCAGGTAGTCGTGCACGTCGCGCCGGCCCACCGCCTTCGTCACGCTGGCCACCAGCGCGGCGCACGTGGCCGCGTCCAGCTGCGCCACGGCCGGCCCCAGCGCGCACACCACGGCCGACGCGCCCTCCACCTTGCCGTAGTTGGCGCGCAGCCAGCTGCGGAACTGCCGCGTGTACTCGCAGTCGCACGACCAGGGGTTCCCCGTCAGCCCGATCTCCACCAGGTACGGGTTCTGCGACAGCACCCACACCTCGAATCTAGTCAGCTGGTTCCCGTCCAGGCGCAGCACTTGCAGCTGTTTCATGCGCACGAAGGTTCGGTTGTTGATCCTGCGGAGTTCGTTGTCCTGTAGGTACAATTCGTGCAGGTTCTCCAGTTTCTCCAGTTCGAAACCTTGCAGCTCCCTCAACCGATTTTTTTCTAGGTGTAAAATACTCAATTGCCACAGACCGCTGAACGTGTTGTTATATATGGCCTCTATGTTCGAATTATTAGCGTACAGAATCTTCAGATTTTTTCTTCCGATGAAAGAGTGGCTGGATATTTCTCCGAAATTATTCCCGTCTATGTAGACCTCTGTGGCGTCCATCGGGATGTTAACCGGCATTTCGGTGTAGTCTGCATTCGTACAATCGACGATGTTAGCGGCCCAAGACTCGTCGTGGTAACAGGTACAATTTGGCGGGCACGTCATCTCGCAGTCGCACGCGTCGAAGTCGCAACAGTGGCACAGGGCGAAGCAGTGAGTCTTGTACGTACACAGAAACTGTGACGGCTCGGCTTCCACCAGTGGTATGTAAGTACGGTGACGATTGTAGATGAGCTTGCAGTATATGCTCTCCAGATCCTTGACGTGCGGGTGCTGGCGCAAATGGTCGAGGCTGTTGATTCGCTGGAGCCACTCCATGTCGCAGTCGCATTGGAACGGGTTTCCCCCTATGTAGAAGCTAGGCAGCGGCTTACCGTCTTCTATCGGTGACAGAAGCATAGCGTTCAGTTCCATCGTCACAATCTGATTTGCGTACAAGTCTACCCTTGTGAGGTTAACTTTCTTTAAGAAAGTGTGTGGCTCGACAGTGTGTATCAGGTTATCGTTTAGAAATAACAACTCTACACTGTCTGGAATCGAAGCTTCAGAGATGTGCGTTAGTTTGTTGAAGCTGACGTCCAGCGTCTGTATTCGTAACCTTTCTTCCAGTCTGTAGTGGTTGCCGAGTTCTTCTATGTTGTTTTTGTGCATGTCGAGCCACTGTAAGCTCATTGGGACGAGAGCGTAATCGAACCAGCTTAAATTGTTGTCAGATATATTCAGCCACAGCAGACTGTGCACATTTACGAAGAGGCCGTTAATATCTGTCAGCAAGTTGGCATCTAGCCTAATGGCCTGCAAATTTTTGCTGTCATCAAATGCGCCCTGTTCGACATGTTGTATTTTGTTTCGCGCTAGATTGAGTATCTGCAAGGACGGGAGTTCGTCAAAAACGTTTTTACTTATATTCGTGAGATGGTTTCCTATGAGCCGTAATCCGTACAGATTATTCATCCCAGAAAATCCCGGATCGTCTAAGTCTTTAATGAGATTCTCCCCTAAATCTACAGTTCGTAAGAGACGCATCTCGTGCAAGGCCTTTGGAACAGATGTGAGCGCGTTGCCGTTCAGATTCAGATCTTGCAAGCTGCTACAATTACGAAATGCCTCAGGGTGAATATCTTTAAGATGGTTGTTGTCGATAGAGAGAAGGCTCAACACAAACAATCCGTTAAGTGCATATGCATCCAGCTGACTGATCTTGTTGTGAGAAAGTGACAAAGTATGTAGGTTGTTCATAGGAGAAAATGTGTCCGCAGGTATAGCTTCCAGTTCATTGTGGTTCAGGTTAAGTATCTGTAGGGTGTACAGATCACGGAAAAAAGACGGATCTAGCTTTGATATCCGATTATGCGACAGGTTTAGGAGAACAAGTCGTATCAGTCCAGAAAATGTTTCACTGTTGATCCAAGCACTAGTTAGTTCGTTGCTGGAAAGATCTAAAAGAAGCAGGTGGCCAAGGTTAGTGAAGAGTTTCGGAGCAAGCACACTAATGGAATTATTCTGAAGGTGTATTTCTTTTATTACTGACGAACAGTCGAGGAAGAGCTCAGGGGGAAGTGCAACTACTCCATTATTAGAAAGGTCAAATACCTGCAGCGATTTGAGTCCTCCGAGCGCTTTGTCGGCAACGGTAGTGATGGAGTTGTCGTGGAGAAGTAGAGCTCGTAAACGCCGGAGGGTGCTGAAGCCGTTCGGTGGCATCAACACGAACTGATTAAATGATGCGTCCAGCACTTGGATATCGAGTCCACACGGCGGTTCCTTGGGGACCTGTTGGGCGGTCTCCGGCGTCTGTTCGTCTGGAGAACTCATTAACGGTTGAGGTACGGCCACCCTTTCGCGAAAGCCCATCTCAGTTATGTCCTGCAGCCGGTTCCAGCTGACGTTTAGAGTGACCAACGTTGTCAACGGACAGAAGATGCCGTCGGGGAAGGACCAGATGTTGTTGAAGCTGAGATCGAGTCTCTCGAGCTGCGGCACGGGGTCGAAGCTTCGCGGCGACATCTCGAGGCTGAAGGCGGGCCAGTCGGAGTTGTGCGTGCGGACGGTGAGGTTGCGCAGGTCGCGGAGGCCGGCGAGGGCCGCCGAGGGCCACTTGGCCAGCTTGCAGTAGTCGACGGCCAGCTCTCGCAACCGCGACAGGTGCGCCAGCCCGCGCTCCTCGACAGAGCTGCGCCACCGCACCGACGCGTCGCACTCCACGTGCAGCGACGTCGTGTGCTCGGCCGGGATCACGCTGAAGTTAGTCGTGTCGAACTCGCTGTTGACGGTGCGCAGCTTGCACGTGAGGGCCACGTCGGCCGAGTCGCGCAGCCGCTGCCACTTGCAGTCGTCGGGCGCCTCGTAGCGCAGCGGGGGTGGCGGCGGCGGCGGCGCCTGCTCGGCCACAACCACACCCACGGCCAGCAGCGCCAGACTGACGGCCACCGGAGACGGTGCCATTGCCCTGCGGCCGCAGCTTCACCGCAATTCACCTCAGCCGCCCGTGCATGACCGCCCACTCAGCCACGCACGTCTCCAGCCGCGTGCCGGCATTTTCGCACAGTCGATAAACAGCGTCTTCCTTCGCTCGTTCTTACGAAATGGCCTCTAGAATTCGTAAATCTTCTTACTGGACAGCTATTTTCTGCAGACGGCAGCCTCTTGCTCGCAGTCAGACCGCCGAGGACGCGACTCGATCGCGTCCTCCCATTACGCGGCGGCACGGCGCTCGGGTGCACGACGGAGAGATAGCGCGAGGAGCTAGATGTATACCCCACGCGTCCGCCGCCTTCGGCTCGCGAGCCGAAACTGATGCTGCTGCGTGTCAGGCTACTGCGGGTTCTCGCCGTGTGGAAACTGTCGGAGGGTGGGGGTAGGGTAGCGGCCCGACCCGACTGCGCCCGAAAGCGGCCGAGCGCCAGGGTGCACTTCGCGCCGTCAACATTCACTCACTCCGCTGTGACGCTCAGCTTAGGCATTTGCGCCGCGTCACTTCGGGGTTACTTCGCTGCCGCGAAATCACACGCTTTAGGGATCTTTTTTCCCTGGAGACGCTAGAGCATACTCTTCTTTCCGCGAGAAAATGCTTTTCCAGTTCACCCTTGCGAATGGGTACGCGTATATGAGGGGAAAGAACTCACGAGCGAGTGTCTCTGCGCTGTTTCTCCTTCCCTTGTAACTTCGTAACCCAGTAAATAACACAGATATGCATTTAAAAATCAGGCCGCGTGCAAATTACGTCTTATGTGGTAAGCGTCTGGTTGATAACTGTTTTCCTTTAATTACTTTTGACGTTCACTGGTTCAGGACAACCGAAGTATTTCACGTCCGATTGCTCATCAGCACGAACATCCGTTTTGAACTGCACTTTTCACGGTATTGGTGTTTACTACGACGATGTTATTATGCGAAATACTGGGTGATCCGAAAGTCAGTATAAATTTGAAAACTGAATAAATCACGGAATAATGTAGATAGTGAGGCCCAAATTGACACACATGCTTGGAATGACAAGGGGTTTTACTGGAACCAAAAAAATACAAACGTTCAAAAAATGTCCGACAGATGGTGCTTATCTGATCAGAATAGCAATAAGGTGCGTGTGGTTTGAGGTTTTCGGGCGCTAAACAGCAAATAGCAATAATTAGCATAACAAAGTTATACAAAGGAAATGCTCGATATGTCCACCATCATTCCTCAACAATAGCTGTAGTCGAGGAATAATGTTGTGAACAGCACTGTAAAGCACGTCCGGAGTTATCGTGTCTTTCAGCATCCCTAGAGATGTCGGTCTATCACGATACACTTGCGACTTCAGGCAACCCCAAAGCCAATAATCGCATGGACTGAGGTCTGGGGACCTGGGAGGCCAAGCATGACGAGCACACGATCATCACCAAACGACGCGCGCAAGAGATCTTTCACGAGTCTAGCAATATGGAGTGTTTTTTTTATGTTCTAATAAAACCCTATGTCATTCCAAGCATGTGTGTCGATTTTTACCTCTCTATCTACATTATACCGTGGTTTATTAAGTTTTCAAATTTATACTCACTTTTTGATCATCCGGTACTTAAATTAAAGAAGGCTGACTATACATTTCTAAAATCACCCACAACCATGAAATGTTTTGAGTAAACGAGTCAACAGTAACATTCAAAAACATTCGTAATACGACTGTTTACTGTAGACAACAACTGAGCTTTGCTTCCCAATAAAAGCTGGTCGTGATGACATACATAGTAATGAAAGAAATAGTCGGAAGCATCTCTTCTCTCACTTTCTGAAAATTCTAATACTTCTGAACAATTATGTTTTATTGCATGAACAGGTTTTCGAACCTTTTCAGGTTCATCTACAAATGGTTTCTGGAGGTTACATCATTGTTTCTAGCATAATGCTGGGTGCTGGCTTACGGCACCCAGCATTGTGCTAGAAATAGTGATGTAACCTCCAGAAACCATCTGATGATGAACGTGAAAAGGTTCTAAAACCTGTTCATGGAATAGAACATAATTGTTCAAAAAAGTGACTGGTTGCAGTTTTATGTAACTTATTTCCATTCAATTAACAATCACGGGATCTAAGGTCTCCGTAATGGATAATCTTAATCTAATACTTCTACATCATGTGTGACGTTAATTTTCCTTTAGATAACAAGTTCACATGTCATCACATAACTAATGCTCCGCCATTAAGTTACAAAATGCTTGCCACTTACAAACGGGTACGGGCCAGCGATCGTTATTAACGGTCGTATTTCTCTCTGTGGCAACGCAAATGTCGTATAAAGCCCAAGAGGGGTATGTCACATACAATACAGTACAACAGTTATCTGCGAAAATCAGTTTTTTGTAATGACCCTTACGTTGCGACGGATGCAGTAGAGAGTTTAATGTGTGTTGCAACTGGACAAAGCCAGTCGTCTGCTCCAGGTTTATTTCTGCTATAAAATATTTAATTTAGTATTCGGAAACTGCACTGAATTCAGATATTGTAACTAGGGATAACGTTACACGTCAGCTGATGACAGCATACGATGTACGAGAATACGATATCACATACACACTCTTGTATCACTGTACTGTACCGAGTTACAAAAGCTGCCGAGAGATCTTAGAACTAAAGATGGGTAGTGTATTATAAGTAAACATGTAATACGTAAGTACGTAAGGGTACATATTAAAAGACACTAAACTGTCTACATTACATATCTAATAAATATGTAGATATTATGGACACAGGTCTTACATTTTCGAAGAGTTCTTACAAATATATTTTTCTCGTAGAAAATATTATATTTGTTTCGTAATCGATTCATTTGATTTTCTTACATATTATTGCTGTCACATAAATGAAAGTAGCTCTATACCAGTCAGCCAGTATATCAGTGAGCTCTTACGATAGTTTAGGGTAACAGCCTCACATTAATCGTTTGTGTAAGTTGCCACTGTTTCTTTTTGTGCAGCAAATGGTTCAAATAGCTGTAAGCACTATGGGACTTAACATCTGATGTCATCAGTCCGCTAGACGTAGAACTACTTAAACCTAACTAACCTAAGGACATCACACACATCCATGCTCGAGGCAGGATTGGAACCTGCGACCGTAGCAGCAGCGCGGTTCCGGACTGAAGCGCTTAGAACGGCTTGGCCATAGCGGCCGGCTTTTGTGTAGCATCTTTTACAAGTGTCATGCTTTGAAACATTTCACCTCAGTCTCATTTTTGAAAAGTTTAAGTTACACTGTAATTATTTGCAGGAGGAAACCGAAAGTAGACGATTCAAGGCATATAGCTTGCAGAAATCATCTGTACTAAGGTGAAGGTGCAAGCTCTCAAAAAACGTCTCGGACCTTAATATAAGAAACGTGACTTACACACACAGCTTTCTGCTATCTGCATCTAAACCACATAACCAACTTAGATGACTTATAGTACGACGTCCGCCTCCTCCCCTCCACCCACGCTATCAGCATTTTAACACTAAACCTCTCCTTTATGTACAACGTCTTTCTTGTAACGTTTCTCTATGGTGTTTGATGAACATATCTGCCATATTATCTTGCTTACAAAGCGATCCCTTGACGAAAGGAAAAAGGTTAGTTCAAATGGCTCTGAGCACTACGGGACTTAACATCTGAGGTCATCAGTCCCCTAGAACTTAGAACTACTTGAACCTAACTAACCTAAGGACATCACACACATCCATCCCCGAGGCAGGATTCGAACCTGCGACCGTAGCAGCAGCGCGGTTCCGGACTGAAGCGCCTAGAACCGCTCGGCCACGCCGACCGGCTAATTAAAAAGAAAATTTGGTTTAACATCCCGGCGACGACTAAGTCATTAATGATGGAGCATGTGCTCCGATTGGGCGAATGAAGGTGGGTGCAATCGGCCGTGTCCTTTTAAACATACCACTTTTTCCTTATAACGAAACCACAAAATACCTATATCCACACTCCCGAATGCGAGATCAGGATGCTAACCGTTCCACTACCTCTCTTGTTGGTGTGTGGACTGTGTGGGTGTTCGGGAGTGGGGCCGGCCGAAGTGGCCGTGCGGTTTAAGGCGCTGCAGTCTGGAACCGCAAGACCGCTACGGTCGCAGGTTCGAATGCTGCCTCGGGCATGGATGTTTGTGATATCCTTAGGTTAGTTAGGTTTAACTAGTTCTAAGTTCTAGGGCACTAATGACCTCAGCAGTTGAGTCCCATAGTGCTCAGAGCCATTTGAACCATTTTTTTGTTCGGGAGTGGGGAAGTGTAGAACAGGCATATGGTCGACTACGTGGAAATGATGTATACCTACACGTAATTTCGTAAATTCGTAGCAAAGCTAGAACAGCTGTTACACACGAATCAAACTGTATGGAGTGTAATTGTCCTGGCCGGCCGGTGTGGCAGAGCGGTTCTAGGCGCTTCAATGTGGAACCGCGCGACCGCTACGAAACTACAGAAAATCTAAATTTGGAGGTGTAGATTTCGTTTTGAGTTTCTGTCGTCATGAACTCTGTCCTAAGACTTCGGTGTTCTATATATACGGTTGATTTCTTCACCCGCAAGAAATTCACTCATCAAGGCAGCTTCATGCGCACAGGCATTGTTGAAGTAACTACTGCGCACATGAAGTACTCATTACGCAGTTTAGATGTTGCTGATCAATATACGGACCCTCCCTTGGACTGACTTGAGTAGAACACACGTCTGGTATATAGAGCGTCTTCTCTATCTTCTGCTATGTATGCTGTCGGGAAACAAAGAACTCCTGAGGCAGCTGCAAACACTGTACGCATCCGAAAGAACAGATACCATCTTCATATTCATACGAGGGGCGTTAGAAAAGTCCGTGCAAAGTCCAAGAGATGGCACCATCGGCGCGTATCGAGGTCATGTTTAGTTAGTAGCATCTTTGGAAAGAACGCACACCAAGTTTCAGCCATACTAGTCCATTTTTTTTTGTGTTTGGCATTAATGTGAATCAAGGGAATCGAGTGATCGTCAAAAAATGGACAAAAACGAATTTCTTATGGTGATTAAACATTACTTTATGAAAGGGAAGACACCTCAGGAGACTAAAGGGAAGCTTGATAAACATTACTGTAACTCTACACCTTCGAATAGAACAGTTTATAAATAGTTTCAAAATTTTTGGAGTGGTCATATGGGCACAGGTGATGCTGAACGTTCTGGACGCCCTGTGGAGGTTACGACTCCAGAAATTATTGATAAAATCCATGATATAGTGATGGATGACAGAAGAGTTAAGGCACGTGAGATTGCTAGCGCTGTGAGCACCTCGAATGAATGGGTACATAATATTTTGCATAAACATTTGGACATGAGAAAGCTATCCGCAAGATGGGTTCCGCGATTGCTCACGCTTGACCAAAAACTGAATCGTGTGAAGTGTTGCAAGGATGGTTTGGAGCTGTTCAGGAAGATCCGCAGGACTTAAAGCGTCGTTTCGTCACGGTGAATGAAACATTGATACATTACTGTACTTCTGAGCCCAAACAACAATCTAAACAACGGGTTACCAAGGGAGAATCTGCACTAAAAGGGTGAAGACCATTCCTTCGACCGGAAAGGTTATGGCGACTGTCTTTTGGGATTCGCAAGGGATAATCCTCATAAACTATTTGGAAAAGGGTAAAACTATTACACGTGTATATTACCCATCGTTATTGGCCCGTTTGCAAACCGAGCTGCAAGAAAAACGCCGGCGACTGAACCGCAAAAAAGTCCTTTTCCGTTACGACAATGCACGAGCACACACCTCAGCTGTTGTGGTCGCAAAATTAGTGGAAATAGGATTCCATTCCAACTCGTCCCCCCCCCCCCCCCCCCCGCTCCTGTTGTCCCGACTTGGCTCCCTCGGACTACTATTTGTTCCCAAATTTGAAGAAATGGCTGGCAGGACAAAGATTTTATTCAAACGAGGAGGTGACTGTAGCAACTAATAGCTATTTTGCAGACTTGGACAATTCCCATTATTCGCAAGGGATCGACAAATTAGGACAGTGTTGGACGAAATGTATAAGTCTAAAAGGAGACTATGTCGAAAAATAAAAAAGGTTCACCACAAACTCGTAAGTAGTTTTTATTTTTTGCACCGACTTTTCAAACGCCCCTCGTATAACTTCTGCACGGTTTGCGTTAGGACGTTCAAAGTGCACGGTTGGCCGCGGGGCATGATGGGAATTAGTATGCGCAGTATAGTTTTGTTTAGCGACGAAGCCAACTTTCATTTGGATGGGTTCGTCAATAAGTAAAATTGATGCATTTGGGAAACTGAGAATCTGTATTTCACGATCGAGAAGTATCTTCTACCTCAACGGGTGAATGTGTGGTGTGCAGTGTCTAGTCACAGTATAATCAGTGTGATATTCCTTGATGGCAAGGTGTCTGCCGAACGGTACGTGAGAGTTTTGGAAGATGATTTCATCTCCATCATCCAAAGTGACTCTGATTTCGGCAAGACATGGTTCTTGCAAGACGGAGCTCGACTCAATCGAAGCAGGAGAGTGTTTGATGTCCTGGAGGAGCACTTTCGGGACTGCATTTTGGGTCTGGGGTACCCAGAGCCCACTGGCATGGGCCTCGATTGGCCGTCATATTCTGCAGATCTGAACACATGCAACTCCTTTTTGTGGGGCTGTATTAAAGACAAGGTGCGCACAGCAAACACCCCAAAAGCATTGCGGACTGGAAAAAAATCATTTAAAAGGTCATCGACACCATCCAGGTTCCGGCACTTCATTGGGTCATGATCGGTTAGCAGTGAATATTACTCTCTTTATACTGCTATACTACTATACAGATCGGTCCATTGATCGTGACCGGGTCAAATATCTCACGAAATAAGCGTCAAATGAAAAAACTACAAAGAACGAAACTTGTCTAGCTTGAAGGGGGAAACCAGATGGCGCTGTGGTTGGCCCGCTAGATGGCGCTGCCATAGGTCAAACGGATATGAACTGCGTTTTTTTAAATACGAACCCCCATATTTTATTACGTATTCGTGTAGTACGTAATGAAATATGAATGTTTTAGTTGGACTACTTTTTTCGCTTTGTGATAAATGGCGCTGTAATAGTCACAAACATATGGCTCACAATTATAGACGAACAGTTGGTAACAGGTAGATTTTGTAAATTAAAATTCAGAATGTAGGTACGTTTGAGCATCTTATTTCGGTTGTTCCAATGTGATACATGCACCTTTGTGAACTTATCATTTCTGAGAACGCATGCTGTCACTGCATGATCACCTGTAAATACCACATTAATGCAGTAAATGCTCAAAATGATGTCCGTCAACCTCAGTGCATTTGGCAATACGTGTAACGACATTGGTTCAAATGGCTGTGAGCACTATGGGACTTAACATCTGTGGTCATCAGTCCCCTAGAACTTAGAACTACTTAAACCTAACTAACCTAAGAACATTACACACATTCATGCCCGAGGCAGGATTCTAACCTGCGACCGTAGAGGTCAAGCGGTTCCAGACTGAAGCGCCTAGAACCGCACGCCCACACCGGTCGGCCGTGTAACGACATTCCTCTCAACAGCGAGTAGTTCGCCTTCCGTAATGTTCGCACATGCATTGACAATGCGCTGACGCTTGTTGTCAGGCGTTGTCGGTGGATCACGATCACGATCACGAACACAATAGCAAATATCCTTCAAGTTTCCCCACAGAAAGAAATCCGGGGACGTCAGATCCGGTGAACGTGCGGGCTTCGACGACCATTCCACCTGTCATGAAATATGCTATTCATTACCGCTTCAACCGCACGCGAGCTATGTGCCGGACATCCATCATGTTGGAAGTACATCGCCATTCTGTCATGCAGTGAAACATCTTGTAGTAACATCAGTGGAACATTACGTAGGAAATCAGCATACATTGCACCATTTAGATTGCCATCAATAAAATGGGGGCCAATTATACTTCCTCCCATAATGCAGCACCAAACATTAACACGCCAAGGTCGCTGATGTTCCACTTGTCGCAGCCATCGTGGATTTTCCGTTGCCCAATAGGGCATTTTATGCCGGTTTACGTTACCGCTGTTGGTGAATGACGCTTCGTCGCTAAATAGAACACGTGCAAAAAATCTGTCATCGTCCCGTAATTTCTGTTGTGCCCAGTGGCAGAATTTCACATGAAGTTCAAAGTCGTCTCCATGTAATTCCTGGTGCGTAGAAATATGATACGGGTGCAATCGATGTTGATGTAGCATTCTTAACACCGATATTTTTGAGATTCCCGATTCTCGCGCAATTTGTCTGCTACTGATGTGCGGATTAGCCGCGACAGCCGGTAAAACACCTACTTGGTCATCATCATTTGTTGCAGGTCGTGGTTGACTTTTCGCATGGGGCTGAACGCTTCCTGTTTCTTTAAATGACGTAACTATCCGGCGAGCGGTCCGGACACTTGGATGATGTCGTCCAGGATACCGAGCAGCATACATAGCACACGCCCGTTGGGCATTTGATCACAATAGCCATACATCAATACATTATCGACCTTTTCCGCAATTGGTAAACGGTCACATGTATCACGAAGCAAATACCGTCCGCACTGGCGCAATGTTACGTGATACCACGAACTTATATGTTTGTGACTATTACAGCGCCATCTATCACAATGCGAAGAAAGTTGTCCAACTAAAACATTCATATTTCTTTATGTACTACACGAATATGTAATTAAAATTGGGGTTCCTATTTTAAAAAACGCAGTTGATATCCGTTTGACCTAGGGCAGCGCCATCTAACGGACCAACCATACCGCCATCTGTATTCCCCCTTCAAGTTAGACGAATTTCGTTCTTTGTAGTTTTTTCGTTTGATGCTTATTTCGTGAGATATTTGGCCCGGTTACTACCAATGGACCACCCTGTATAAAGACAAGAGGCTGCTTACAGTTGTTTCGAAAAATCTCAAAAATTACTAGACCGATTTACTTCAGACGTCTACACGACACTCTGATAACCGTTCAAACTGGCATAGGCTACATTTTTTACAATATATATAGTATATACAGGGTGTTTCAAAAATGACCGGTATATTTGAAACGGCAATACAAACTAAACGAGCAGCGATAGAAATACACCGTTTGTTGCAATATGCTTGGGACAACAGTACATTTTCAGGCAGACAAACTTTCGAAATTACAGTAGTTACAATTGTCAACAACAGATGTCGCTGCGGTCTGGGAAACTCTATAGTACGATATTTTCCACATATCCACCATGCGTAGCAATAATATGGCGTAGTCTCTGAATGAAATTACCCGAAACCTTTGACAACGTGTCTGGCAGAATGGCTTCACATGCAGATGAGATGTACTGCTTCAGCTGTTCAATTGTTTCTGGATTCTGGCGGTACACCTGGTCTTTCACGTGTCCCCACAGAAAGAAGTCACCGGGGTTCATGTCTGGCGAATAGGGAGGCCAATCCACGCCGCCCCCTGTATGTTTCGGATAGCCCAAAGCAATCACACGATCATCGAAATATTCATTCAGGAAAGTAAAGACGTCGGCCGTGCGATGTGGCCGGGCACCATCTTGCATAAACCACGAGGTGTTCGCAGTGTCGTCTAAGGCAGTTTGTACCGCCACAAATTCACGAAGAATGTCCAGATAGCGTGATGCAGTAATCGTTTCGGATCTGAAAAATGGGCCAATGATTCCTTTGGAAGAAATGGCGGCCCGGACCAGTACTTTTGAGGATGCAGGGACGATGGAACTGCAACATGGGGCTTTTCGGTTCCCCATATGCGCCAGTTCTGTTTATTGACGAAGCCGTCCAGGTAAAAATAAGCTTCGTCAGTAAACCAAATGCTGCCCACATGCATATCGCCGTCATCAATCCTGTGCACTATATAGTTAGCGAATGTCTCTCGTGCAGCAATGGTAGCGGCGCTGAGGGGTTGCCGCGATTGAATTTTGTATGGTTAGAGGTATAAACTCTGGCGCATGAGACGATACGTGGACGTTGGCGTCATTTGGGCCGCAGCTGCAACACGGCGAACGGAAACCCGAGGCCGCTGTTGGATCACCTGCTGCACTAGCTGCGCGTTGCCCTCTGTGGTTGCCGTACGTGGTCGCCCTACCTTTCCAGCACGTTCATCCGTCACGTTCCCAGTCCGTTGAAATTTGTCAAACAGATCCTTTATTGTATCGCTTTTCGGTCCTTTGGTTACATTAAACCTCCGTTGAAAACTTCGTCTTGTTGCAACAACACTGTGTTCTAGGCGGTGGAATTCCAACACCAGAAAAATCCTCTGTTCTAAGGAATAAACTATGTGGTCCACAGCACACTTGCACGTTGTGAACAGCACACGCTTACAGCAGAAAGACGACGTACAGAATGGCGCACCCACAGACTGCGTTGTCTTCTATATCTTTCACATCACTTGCAGCGCCATCTGTTGTTGAAAATTGTAACTACTGTAATTTCGAAAGTTTGTCCGCCTGAAAATGTACTGTTGTCCCAAGCATATTGCAACAAACGGTGTATTTCTATCGCTGCTCGTTGAGTCTTTATTGCCGTTTCAAATATACCGGTCATTTTTGAAACACCCTGTAAATACATAATGACTCTAAGCACTATGGGACTTAACATCAGAGGTCATCAGTCCCCTAGACTTAGAACTACTTAAGCCTAACTAACCTAAGGACATCACACACATCCATGCCCGAGGCAGGATTCGAATCTGCGACCGTAGCGGCCGCGCGGTTCCAGACAGTAGCACCTAGAATCGCTCTGCCACTTCGGCCGGCTGTACACAGGTATGAAGGCAGGATATTCCTAGATGTATCAAGTGTCTTGTTTTGGTGATGAATCCTCATTTACCAACCATAGCCCAGGTAAATCGCCGAAACATATGCTATTGGTCTGTTGACAATTTCCGTTGACTTCGTTACGTGGAATAGCAGCGTCCATGAAGTGTAAAACGTGTGATATGGGATGGTGAACCACCAGCTCATAGGCCCGTTTTTAATAGACGGATGGCTGAACGCACACAAGTATCGCAACCTCCTAACAGAACACCTTCCCCGGATGCTAGGAGACGTTCCTCTGCTGGGAGAAAACTGTGGTACCAACATGTTGGCTGTCCAACCCATAGTGCACAGAGTCATCATGAACTCTTTCCAAAACGTTGGATTGGACGCAGAGGACCTGTAGCTTGGCCGACCCGTTCCCTGTAGACATTTGTCAGTGAGGAAAGCATAAAGACGCTATCTACAAGCACGTACCAAATACATTCGGTGATATTCAACCACGTTTTACTGCAGCCTGCTCGGACATATTTGCAGAAATGCTAGCACGTGAGCAGCAATCGTTTCATGCCAGACTGGAAGTGTGTATTGCCGTTGAGGGTCGTCATTTTGAACACAACCTGTGATTTTCGTTTGTGTCGTTATTGGTCAGAATATATTTAACTAGAGTATGCAGTTGCGTTGTTCCTTAGCGTGTGTTTCTACAGGTATTGTAGAAGCGTCTGTGTGTAAACTTTTCAAAATACAATATCTTGTAAACGACTCCCACTAGAATTCCGCAAAAAACATAATTAAGATTCTAATTTTCCCTAGTTTTAGACTGTTAACGTCAATATGCATTGTTACATTTCAAAAGTGTATGTTGGCACAAAAAATTCACTTTCTGAGTATTATTAGTATCTGTTGCTAATCCAACAATATGAACGCCTGACTACCAATCCATTACGTGAAATCCGCACATCAATAGCTGTCTCTACTTCCGCAATATTTGCTGCGCCGTGAATCCCCCTATATCCACATACAGGGAAACGTTGTCAGCAAAAGTCTCGGAAAGTACTTGACCCATTTACTTCAAATATTTACGTGGTACTATAATAATCGTCCCGTCTGACACAGGTAACATATTTTTTATTATACATATATTAATATAAATGTGATAATAAATAAATAGGAAACGTTGAGTGCAAATATTTGGAAAAGTTCTTGAGCCCATTTACTTAAATTTTTCAAACAATACTCTAATAAACTTCAGAAGGACGTAGGTTATACATATATTTTAAATAACAATGTACATGTTTTCTTTTAAAACACTGCGAGTATGCTGTGCTGTTGCGATGGGAAATTCCGCCGTTTCGTTTTATTTCTCGCAGTCAGGTTAACGACGATAGCAGGGAATTTAAACCGTTAGACAAATTCTTTCATCCATATGTATTCTCTCCCCGTACATAAATTTGTTTTTATAATTGTGAACACAACAATCTGCTGTTCTGTCTTGTTCATCACGGATTTAACAGAAAACACCAGAGTTGTATACATGGTTTACCGCCTTAGGATTTGAATTCTACTACGGGATCTTCCTCGTACGAAACTCTGTCGTCGTACCAGTTTGCAGATTAAAACGATGTGAAGTTCTGTCATTGAAGCTACTACAAGATTTACAAAATTCAGAGACGATGGGCACAGGTGGCGGCAGGGTGGGGGGTGGGGGGGAGAGAGGAAATGCGCATAGAGGAAGAGAATGACAGAACGGACAGAGAGAGAAAGGAGGAGAGGAGAAGAGAGATAGGAGGAGAAGAGGTGGACAGAGAGAAGAGGGAGGAGTTGATGGACAGAGAGAGGGGGGAAAGAATCTCAGGTCGTATATCTAATTCCCATAAATGTTTAACAAATGGGTTTGAGCACTATGGGACTTAACATCTGTGGTCATCAGTCCCCTAGAACTTAGAACTACTTAAACCTAACTAACCTAAGGACATCACACACATCCATGCCCGAGGCAGGATTCGAACCTGCGACCGTAGCAGTCGCGCGGCTCCGGACTGAGCGCCTAGAACCGCTAGACCACCGCGGCCGGCTAAATGTTTAACAACTGCTAAGTATTGCCGAGTTCGCTACTACATTTATATAGTTCAAAGTTTTTCGAAAACATTTGTAAATTTAATTTGGTAATTAATATCTATTCAGAGAATGTCTAACAGTTGCATTGACATATACATACTTTCGAGGCGTCACCGAGCGTGTAATGACAGTACCAGAAAACATGACATGATGCTGAAGCGCAATCTCTAAGTCACGTTAGTACATAATCACAAGTTGTCATGACAAAATGAATACAGAGACAGCGTCCCTTTTCTGCAGGGATCCAACAGTGACGTTGCTTATGTCAAGTAATCGTTTGATGCAAACCATATTTTTTCTCATGATGGAACAATCATTTTGTTCGTATTGGATGAAATTTATATGATTTTCGTATGAAGGATGGACTATAGCATGAAACTTATTCCTGTTATCACTCCTCGTCTAATGGAACACATCTGAAATTATGTACTTTGCATCAATTAATTTTCGTCTAACATCCTCCACAGTCTCACAAAACACAGCTTCGTTAAAGGCTCTCTGATCCCGACAAACGGTCATTTCGAATTATCAGTGTTGCTTCACAGCAGCAAGATTGTGTACTCATCTTCCGTAGTAACAGTAAGTCATGACTAGTCTAACATTCACACATG
The DNA here is from genome assembly GCF_023864345.2 of Schistocerca serialis cubense. NCBI lineage: Eukaryota > Metazoa > Arthropoda > Insecta > Orthoptera > Acrididae > Schistocerca > Schistocerca serialis. Next base: position 154,466,939 of record NC_064640.1, read on the forward strand.
TTTCAGTAAGAGAGAATTAGTCGGCGAGTATGAAGCGACCGCAGTGCCACAGTTTTCAGACTCGTCATACTCGCGGAACTACAGTGGAAACGAACAACGAAGGAGGCTTGTTAGTACAAATGTACCAGCGGCGCCTTGATTTGTGAAGTATGCAGCCCAAACATTAAACTCCTTCTCGCCCCGTTTTTGACCTCTAGTATCTACACGAACAGTTCAGGACTGAGTTTTCGTGACTTGTAGCGTCCAGTTGTGGTTTAAAGAGTGAACAGTGTAAAATCCGATAATGGTTCCAATAAATGGTATGAACGGTGGAGGTGATGATTTCGTGAAGTTGATATGGAAACTAAGTCGTGATGGACATCCGATAGCATACATTGTGGGGTATCTGAGACATCCCAACCAAAATACACTACCTAACTAAAACAGTGATGCACCCAGAAGATATGGTCGGATGTCAAAGGATTATCCTGCAAGTACACACCATCGGCGGTTATGTAAATAATTAGAGTCGCTGTTCTCTGTAACACGTAGAAGGGCTGCTGAAATTCATTAGTGTCGTTCATGGTTAATATAGTTACCCGGTATGGTTGGATATATAAGTGGTGTGAATAACGTCAGATGCTGAGTGATCACTATGAGGAACATGGAGATGTCGCGTACTCCAGTCAGACAGCGTTATCACCACCTGACAGAGTTAGAAAGGAGCATCATTGAGGATCACCATTTGACAGGTTAGTCGAATCGTGCAATATCTATATTTGTAGGGTATTCAAATGTGATGTGATAGTGGCCCCTTTGTTGGTCTGTACGGTAACATCAGGGCTGGCATACTCGTCATGAAAATTCCAATAGAACACGTCTGACCACTACAAGGGTGGATCGCCGTATTGTGCGCCGAGCACTTCGTGATCCCCTTCACATCTACGCATGCCATCTTAGAACAAGCAGCAATGGAGTGCCCGCAACGTTCTGTTTTATCCTGCACCACTGGTCGGAGACCAGCAATATCCCGAGTAGGGCCTTACCAACCCATGCCCAGACTGACGTTAACAATACACCACAAACGGTTGCGTTTGCAGTGGTACCTTCACTGGGAACCACGGAGTGCTGATGAGTGGTTTTTCACTGTGTTCAGCGATGGATCATTGTTCTGGGCTATCTCAAAAATTTGGAAATTTGCCGTAAGGTCTCGTGGGACAAAGCTGCTGAGGTCACCGGTCCCTAATCTCACACACACTCTACTTAATCTAACTTAAACCAACTCACGTTAAGGACGACACACACACCCATGCCCGAGGGAGGACTCGAACCTCCGACGGGGGAAGCCGCGCGGACCGTGATAAGACCCCCTAGGCCGCTCGGGTACCCCGCGCGGCTGCGCTGCCTCAGATGACGAGATGATCGTTGACGAGTATGGCAGCAACCTGGGGATACGTCCCATTCTCCCACTGTTTTGGAGAGGTACAGCTAAGTTCCTCGTGTTCTCATAGCATTGAAAGACAACCAGTATCACTTCAGGTCACAGCTGGTAGTGACGGAAGGAACTCTGATGTCCCAGAGGTACGAAACAGATATCCTGTGCTCTCACGAGTTACCCCTCAAAAAGAAGTGTCACGATGACATTTTACAACAGGACATAGTGTTCCGTACATGGCACTTCTCCTTTTGAAATTTGTGCATGATGTTGAGGTACTCCTGTGGCCAGCGTTATCTACAGACCTGTAAACGATAGAACGTGTCTGGGACCAGATCGGTTATCAAATATTTCCCAGTGTAATTTTCTAGGATATTACCGACCAATTGCAACTGTTGTGAGTCAGCTTGCCTGAAGAGAGGCTAAACCTGCTTTATGACACCCTTCCCAGCTGAATCAGTACATTCATCCACGTCAGAGGCAGTGTAACGTCATATTGATAAATGGGCTCAAACTGTTCTTTCTAAACTTGAATAAAATTTTGTAGCTACTGAAACAGTTCACAAACTCTCTCAACCCATGGAGTTTCATTTTTTTTTCCTTCTCCTCTTCTGAGTGCTTTACTTTTTTTGTCAATCAGTGTACAAACAGACCGAATAAATCTACCGAGATACAGTATTCTCTAAGCTATAGAGTAAAATGTGGTTATTTTTCTGACGCAAACAAGTAAATGATAGGTTTCTGGCGAAAACAACCAATGGCAAAAAATATCAAAAATGAGATTATTAGTAGAATTGGAATAACAGATGCTCCTCTCTCTGTGTGCATAACATATTCTGCAAAAACAGCCGTAACCACTGAGCTTCAGGGGCAAGACGTATTGGTAGTTCTGTAAAAATGACCAATGTCAGTTGACTTACCAGCAAGAACAATCATAGTCAAACGACACTGGTTGTTTTTGCTTGCAGTCTACAACATGTTCCTCCATCTTGTGTTCTGACCATCTGCTGTTACCGTTGCATTATGTCGAAAGCTCAGAGGGATCCTGACTGCAGTGTAGCATGGTCACTTAAAAGACAGAAGAAAATGAAGAAATGTGCTGAGGTAAAGGAATATAGAATGAAGGGAGCGTATCATCAAAGCAACAAAGGCGTTTCAGTTCCTAAAAGAACAACGGGAGATAACTGCAGGTCTGTTGCTTGTTAACTTTCAGGACGCGTTTGCTCCATTACAAAGCTCATGGATTCTTATTGAGCCAGCGATTTTGTAGACTCATTAATCAGTAATCATTGCGATTCACAAATGGTAAACTAATATGATAATTGCTCGCCCGGTTAGCCGTGCGGTCTAATGCACGGCTTTCCGGGCAGGAAAGAGCGTCTGGTCTGCGGCACGAATCTGCCCGACGGACTTGTGACGAGGTCCGTTGAGCCGGCCAGTCTGTGGATGGTTTTTAGGTGGTTTTCCATCTGCCACGGCGAATGCAGGCTGGTTCTCCTTATTCCGCATCAGCAACACTATATCACCGATCGCTGCGCGAACAATTTCTCCACGTACGCCTACACCACCATTACTTTACCACGCACACATAGGGGTTCCACTCGTCTGGTGTGAGACGTTCCCTGGGAGGGGGGGATTGAGGGGATGGTGGGTGGGTCCACTGGGGGCCAAACCGCAAAATAACCCTGGGTTCAGTGTGGGGCGGCGGAGGGGTGAAGTGGACTGCGGTAGTCGTCGTGGGTTTGTGGGCCACTGCGGCTGCGGCGGGGACAGAGCCTCTCCGTCGTTTCTAGACACCCGGTTAACATACAATACAATACAATATGATAATTACTAGTAATAACGGTTCTGATACATTAGCAGGTGCAAGAGACTGAAATGTTTTTCATGGATAGGACTTGAGGACTGGGAACAGCTCTTAGCACGATTCATTGGTATGTCATCCAAGAACGAATAGGCTTCCTATATCTCAGGACTCATACAATTTTCCAACTTAAAACAGACAAGACGTTGGTGTTACGGGAAAACTGACCTTCCTAACAACCACGATGTCGCCTATTCTTAAAAAGCAAGGGTTAATGGCGTTGAGAAGCAAGTTTACCACAATGATATGATTACTCTACATAGAATAAGTAGAGCAAGATTAAGAAAGATCTATCATTCCTTTAATGTAACGGGAGTTTCACCCAAGGACTTGAGGGGTAAGCTCCATTCAAGACTTACCTAAGCTCCTGACGCAGTTCTTATATTTATTAGAGGCCACATAAAATCATTCAGGGTCAGACAGTCCCACTCTTCCTGCCTTGATAACTTCAATGGAGTCTATTTAACAGAACGTTTGAACTTTAGCCTTATGCACAAAATGTTTCTTGCTAAAGGAAGACTCAATTTGTTATACAAGTTTTGTTATTTTCAATGAATTTAACATTAAATTCGGTATTCTCAGAACAGTTACTTGTTGCACGTGCGATGCATTACAGTTACAAATAGAAAGTGCATCAGACCATGAAGAAAATAATTTATTAATGTAAAAGAAAGAGCTGCACTAGAGGAGAGGAGTCAAATTTTTTGAAATGAAGAGAGTGTACAAATACGCTGCTAGATAAGGGACTTGCATGGTAATTTCATTTGACTTCTTGCAGAAACTGCCGTTGCGTCATATACATACCAGTGATGTATTCTTCTGCTGGAAACTCTGGTATTATGTGGTTGGTGTACACGATTTGACAAGGAAGAAAGGGACCTAATGAAGTTACGTCTATGTTATTGCAGTGTATTAATAGGAACTCCATCACTGCCCATCATTTAGTTTAGCCGAGTGATCGGCGCTATGGACAGAATAAAAGTCATACATACCAGTGTACTGCCTTCATCTCTTGAAGAAAATGAATCTTATTTTTCCGATGAAGGGCCATTCCTTCCTTCCCAGTGATCAAGAATTTGCGTTAATTGAGAAGAGAAAGAGAGCTACTTCACGAGAAGTACTTAATGACTGGAATGAAATAAGAAGCAGTTGCAACAGCAGACCATCTCCATTCGACCTCGTCGTAAAACTTGCGGTAGCTCCTTACTTCTTAAAATCGCCAAGACTATCCTTGACTCTAAGAAATCTTCTCCTGATATAAATATCGGATGACTGCTTCTCTGTTTTGAAACGGGATACGTACTTGCGCCACTGGGGCAAGTGTAATGTTCACAATAAAGTTGTGCTTCCTCTAAGCGTAGAGCTAACCCCACTGTATGGAGGTTTCATTCGTCTTGCGACAGAAAGGCTGCAGGACTTAAAACGATTGCATGCATTCCTTCAAAGGCCAGAAAGTAGGATGTTGTACACACGGCTGGAAGAGAACCCAGGATAGTATAGAACTGCATCAAGATAACCGCGCCGCAGCTGGGAGAAGTGTTCACAGTCCTCTTGTACCAAACGTGAGCACTCACATAACTCAGGTATTTGTTATTATGAATGTTATATTAAGTGCCCAAAATATTGATCTTGAGCACTGACACGTTGTATAAAGCGATTCCGGAAGGTAATATGTCAGGGCGAAATTCATCCGAACCTATGGAAACACAAGCCCATATTATAGGGAAACAAGGAAACACCAATGGCGCCCGGTGACATGAACTGTCGCGTAACATGGGTCTTTGCTGTAAGAAATTCAAATTGGATTAAACGTGCAGTATTGTCATTCCGGAAAATTTATAGCATGTTATCAGTGTTCAAGGCCATAATTATGAACTCTTAATACGACATTAATTATAACAAACGCAGGAACAATTCTTGACTCACGTGTCAACTTACATATGGTGCATTGGGGAAGACTTTTTTTGAAAACTATTCTCCTGGCGTTGGGACAGTGGTTTGCAGAGATCTTAGCTTGTTACTGTAAGGGGAAGGCCGGCCGGTGTGGCCGAGCGGTTCTAGGCGCTTCAGTCTGGAACTGCGCGACCGCTAAGGTCGCTGGTTCGGATCCTGCCTCGGACATAGATGTGTGTGATGTCCTTAGGTTAGTTAGGTTTAAGTAGTTTTAAGTTCTAGAGGACTGATGACCTGAGATGTTAAGTCCCATAGCGCTCAGAGCCATCTGATCCATTTTGTAAGGGGAAGTCAAATGAAAACGAGACAGATGGAAAAAACAGTAAGTAAACTGTTTATTATTTCAAAAATAATCGCCATAGCTCTTACTTAATACGTTTAACCTAGTGTGAGACAGAACAGTGAATGTCTTCATTGAAAAATGTTTGCCGTTGCCTACGGAACCATGACTGTACCAAGGCGAGCGATTGCAGAATCGTCAGTAATAGCAGAAGTATGTATGTGGAGGAACGTAAAGTGCAACGACCAGATAAAACTAATAGCAGGTAAGCACATGCCAGACTGACATTCGTTGGAAGGATCTTCAAGATGTGAATTCCACCCACAAAGGAATTAGCTTACAGAAACCTAGTTCGACCAATACCGTAATATTGCTCGTTCGTCTGGTGTGTCTACCAGGCAGGGGTGATAGAGGAAATATAGAAGAGACAAAGAAGAAGAGCGTATTTTTGTTACAGGTTTATACAGCAAGCATCGTGGAGATGCTCAACCAATTCCAGAGGCAGACGATGCAAGGTTCAAATGGCTCTGAGCACTAAGCGACTTAACTTCTGAGGTCATCAGTCCCCTAGAACTTAGAACTATTTAAACCTAACTAACCTAAGGACATCACACACATCCATGCCCGAGGCAGGATTCGAAAATACGACCGTAGCGGTCGCGCGGCTCCAGACTGTAGCGCCTAGAACCGCTCGGCCACTCCGTCCGGCCGACGATGCAAGGAAGACATTCTGCAACCCGATGTAACCGCCCAGACACCGACAGCCGGGACCGCAGCCCAGCGACAGAAACCAGACTGAAGTCCACCTGCCTATGCCCTGCCAGCTAAGCAACGTCAGCAAACACGGCTTCTGCAGTCGGCGCCTCCGAGCGTTGAACGTCACGCAGATTCACGCAGAAATGACTGCCCCTCTACCGGTTATGCCACACCAGACCACCGATCCGGCTCCACACGTTTCGACGCGGTCTCGACGACTGTTACTTGGGTGTCCACCCTGAGCACAGGGACGCCGACTCGCTGCCGCGTCGCCATCCGCAGCAGTCAGCAACCATCCGCTTGCAGGCTGTAGTAGCCGGGCCGCTTTACTATCCACAGTAAACGCCTGCGTCGGCACACCCGTACCGATGTAATGAAATCCGAGGATCACCTCCCGTAGCCTTCAGTCTGTCTCTTACATATGTGCTAAATAATGTCTGTTCGCGTTCATCAATAAAGTGTCTTTTCAATCAATTGGCTGCCTTCTTCGCCCGCTCCACAGCCAACTCTCAGCGGAGATTCAATTACCAATTCCTATCCTATAAACTACAAGTTACAGATTTGGGCTTTTTAAATTTCCCTGAGCGTTCTTTCCCTGAACATTCAAACAACGTATAGCATCCACCTAGATACACTACATACACTACTGGCCATTAAAATTGCTACACCAACAAGAAATGGAGATAATAAACGGATATTCATTGGACGAATATATTATACTAGAACTGACATGTGATTACATTTTTACGCAATTTGGGTGCATAGATTCTGAGAAATCAGTACCTAGAACAACCACCTCTGGCCGTAATAACGGCCTTGATACACCTGGGCATTGATTCAAACAGAGCTTGGATGGCGTGTACAGGTACAGCTGCCCACGCAGCTTCCACAGTTCATCAAGAGTAGTCACTGGCGTATTGTGACGAGCCAGTTGCTCGGCCACCATTGACCAGACGTTTCCAATTGTTGAGAGATCTGGAGAATGTGCTGGCCAGGGCAGCAGTCGAACATTTTCCGTATCCAGAAAGGCCAGCACACGACCTGCAACATGCGGTTGTGCATTATCCTGAAATGTAGAGTTTCGGAGGGATTGAATAAAGGGTAGAGCCACGGGTCGTAAATAATCTACAATGTAACGTCCACTGTACAAAGTGCCGTCAATGCGAACAAGAGGTGTTCGTGACGTGAGACCAGTGGCACCCCATACCATCACGCCGGGTCATATGCCAGTATGGTGATGACGAATACACGCTTCCAATGTGCGTTCAGCGCGATGCCGCCAAACACGGATGCGACCATCAGAACTTGGATTCATCCGAAAGAATGACGTTTTCCCATTCGTGCACCCTGGTTCGTCGTTGAGTACACCATCACAGGCGCTCCTGTCTGTGATGCAGCGTCAAGGGTAACCGCAGCCATGGTCTCCGAGCTGACAGTCCATGCTACTGTTCTTGCAGTTGCCTTGCAAACGTCCCCATCCGCTGGCTCAGGGATCGAGAACTGGCTGCACGATCCGTTACAGCCATGCGGGTAAGGTGCCTGTCGCCTCGACTGTTAGTGATACGAGGCCGTTAGGATCCAGCACGGCGTTCCGTATTACTCTCCTGAACCCACCGATTCCTTATTCTGCTAATAGACATTGGATCTCGACCAACGCGAGCAGCAGTGTCGCGATACGATAAACCGCAATCGTGATAGGCTACAATCCGACCTTTATCAAAGTCGGAAACGTGATGGTACGCATTTCTCCTCCTTACATGAGGCATAACAACAACGTTTCACCAGGCAACGCCGGTCAACTGCTGTTGGTGTATGAAAAATCGGTTGGAAACTCTCCTCATGTCAGCACGTTGTAGGTGTCGCCACCGGCATATCAGAGCATCTTCTTCCTGTCGGTTAAATTTCGCGTCTGTAGCACGTCATCTTCGTGGTGTAGCAATTTTAATGGCCAGTAGTGTATATCCCTCGAAAAGACCATGAAGGTAAAATAACAGAGACGCAAACTCACACGGAGGCTTAACAACAACCGTTGTTCCCGCAAAATATTCACTACTGGAACGAGAAATCGCTAGGATGTCAGTGACACACAAAGTGCCCGCCGCAAAGACAGTATGAGGGTTTCCAAGGTTTAAATGTAAATGTACCTATAGATACAGAATACAGAAGTTATTCTGAATTCTACAAGTCCTTGGTAGGTTTCCTAAGGTATGTGGCACCATAGGTGTAAGCCTTGGTTATGCAATTCCACTAAATTAGCATGCCGATGGTTTGTGGGCGCAAAGCTGCTTCTCGACTGCGTCCCAGATGTGTTCCATTAACATTAGATCAGGCGAATTTGATCTGCATCTACATCTACATGATTACTCTGCAATTCACGATTAAGTGCCTCGCAGAGGGTTCATCGAATCACCTTCAAGCTATTTCTCTACCGGTACACTCTCGAACGGCGTGCGAGAAAAATGGGTGCTTAAATCCGTCTGTGCGAGTTCTGCTTTCTCTCATTTTATCCTGATGATCATTGTTCCGTATGTAGACTGGCCATCACAGAATATTTTCGCAAACCGGTTATAAAGTCAGTGATCGAAATTACACGAGGAGACCCTGCCGCTACGAAAAATGCCTTTGTTTTAATGACTGCCACCCCAACTCACGTATCATGCCAGTGGCACTCACTCTTTTATTTCACGATAGTACAAAACGAGCTGCCCTTCTTTGAACTTTTTCGACGTGCTCCGTCGGTCCCATCTCATGCGTATCCCACATCACACAGCAATACTCCAGAGTAGGGCGGACAAGAGTGATATAAACAGTCTCTTTAGCAGAGCTATTCCACTTTCTACGTTTTCTGCCATTAAATCGCAATCTTTGGTTTGCTTTACCACAACATTATGTACGTGATCGTTCCAATCACAGGTGGCGCAGAGCTGCAGTGGTTAGCACACTGGACTCCCATTCGGGAGAACGACGTTTCAAACCTGCGTCTGGCCATCCTGATTTAGGTTTTCAGTGATTTCCCTAAATCGTTCCAGGCTAATGCCGGGATGGTTCCCTTATAAGGGCACGCCCGATTAAATCCGAGCTTCTGCTTCGTCTCTAACGACCTCGACGTGAATGGGACGTTCGACCATAAACTTCCTTCTTTTCTAAGTGATTCGTAATTGTAATCCCCAAGTATTTAGTTGAATCTACTGCTAATAGATATGTATGCTTTATCATGAAATCGAAATCTGGCAGACTTCTTTTAGTACTCATACGGATGACGTCACACTTTTCATTATTTACAGTCAGTTACCAATTTTCGTACCCTACAGATATCTCGTTTAAGTCGTTCTGCAATTGGCAACACTTCCTCTGGGTAATGCCTTCTATTACTTCTACTTTACTCAATGACTCTCAGTCAGTTACTACAAATTGTGAACTTTCCAACAGGTAATTACGAATCCTGTCGTACAAAAGAGACGATACTCCATAGTCACGCAGTTTGATTTGAAGGAACGGTGACGAAAGCTCTCTGGATTTCTAAAAATACGGCGTCAGTATGACGTCCCCTGTCGACAGCGCTCATTACTTTGTGAGAATAAAGAGCTAGTTGTGTTTCACAATAAGGATGTTTCCTGAACCCGTGCTGACTATTTGTCAATAAATCGTTTTCTTCGAGGTAATTCACAGTGTTCGAACACAGCATATGTTCTGTTGTAATCTCGTCGCCACTGCAGTGTCCTCGTTGTCGCTGCAGAGTCTTGTAGCATAGGAATCAAGCGACAGGGTGTTGTTTTGTGGCCAGTATCCTCTTTCTACAACACAACTGCACTCATGTATTAACAGGGTTCTTTATTTACATAAACAGAAAGCTACGTAACTTTAAAGAGTCCATGTGTTGTGGTACAAGCTCATCGCTAGTAGTCCACATTAGCCTCACTGCTGGTGAAGTACAAGTCCCGCTATGCGTTGAATGACAGCCGCCAAACTAGAATGCGAGTTTGTGCGCCAAAGGTTGAGCTAGTGACTCAGCAACTGCGCTAGTGACTGTGACTCAGCCCTCCGGTCTGCGGCGGCGATCTAAATACTTGCGGACGAGAGGATGTTGGAGGCTTGTCGCTTGCGAGTCTGTCTTTGGCCTCTCTCCTGATAGGCGCGCTTAACCCAGCGCCTACTATCAATCTTCTTGCTACATCTTTGCCGACCAGTGTGCTCGCGACAGCTTATGCCAACACATGTTCTAAAATCCTCCTCCAAATCAATGTTGATAAAATGGGTCTGTAATTCTGTGGATTACTCCTATTTACTTTCTTGGATATTGGTGTGACTTTTGCCACTTCCCATTCTTTAGGTATGGATCTTACGAAGAGCGAGAAGTTCTGTATGACTGCTAAATGTGGAGCTCTCATACCAGCATACTCCGAAAGAAACCTGACTGGTACACAATCTGGACCAGAGATCCAGGTTTTACTATGTGATTGAAACTACTTAACTACACGTAGGATATCTACTTCTAAGTTACTCATGTTGGCAGCTGCTCTGAATTCAAATTGTGTAATATTCGTCTTCTTTGCTGAAAGACTTCTGGGCAACCGTGTTTAGTAACTATGCTTTAGTGCCACTGTCACCAGTAACATCATTATCGTTATCATGTAGTGAAGGTATTTATTACGTCATTCCGCTGGTGTACTTTACAGGCTCCCTGTAGTAATTTGCAGAATTTTCAGTAAATTGATTTACATGGTTTACCGAATCACGATGAACTAGCTGCCTCAGCTACCCAGTGCATACATTCGAATCTATTTTGTAATCACCAAAAATAAATCACGTAACTGCTACCTACACAGAACTGCCAACAGTGTAGGATGAATAAGTTTAAATAGAAAGTGTTCCTTTCCACTTGAGCTATTCTATTGCGCCATCTGTTAGTTGAAAACATAGTGCAGTGCAAAAGAAAAGGTGTAACTGTTTGTCTCTTTTTTGAGTTCTGGAGCTGTTGTAGCTATGTGTCAGGTAGTAGCGTAATGGTAGAAGTCGCGACCCGTGGCGAAGCTGTCGCGAGTTCGAGAACATACATTGCTACATTTTTTAAAACGCAGGTCTACTGTTTGCTGAAATTATTAATGTAATGGTAATTGTAACATAATTTCCTTCACTTCTCAACTTAAAAAAGTCGCATGTGGAAAAAGGGCTAACTTATGCGACATTCTGTTCTTTTCAGGTTTAATAGACAGCCTGGCAGCAGATGTATCTCGAAACTTTTGTATTACGTATGGGGAGAGCGCATCGTGCCAAAATACGTCGGAAAAGTATTATCTACATTAGATGTCGTCTGGTAGTGGCATTTTATTCTTCTTCAAACCTTGTTTGGCAGCTTTAACTGAGAACAAGTTTTCTACATGCATGTAATCAATAAACTGCATGTGTATTTTCAGACTGTTATAGATAACATCGGAGAACTCGCATATATCTTTGATGATTATTTTCTCTCTCATGTTTACTATTGTTTTAACAACACGAAAGGAAACTTTACCAAAATTGTGAGCTGTATTATAAGAAATGAAATAAAACTACCCACAATGTCCTTACGATGAACGTCTGTTTTAATAAAACTGAGTATCTGTACACAAGCGTGCCTCTGTTGACACGAATTAGCAAAATACTACTCACTTAGATATTGATTGGGTTTGTGTTTAATTGGTATGCTGTGTCGTACTGAAGAGTTATGCAAATGTGGTATTTCATAAATAAAGTTATGTATTCCTAGAAACCCAAAATTTGCTTGTCAGCAGCGGAAACAGGCGTTACTTGTTGTGCAGCATTGTAAGTTTTTTACCATTGCACTACGAGCCGAAAGTATTTTCTTGTGATATCCTTATCGATGTTGGATCTGACTGCCTGTAGCTCTTTCACGGAAGGGATAAAAATGCTACAGCCAGTGAGACGGGAACGGCGAATCATAACTAACATTCTTCTAGAGGTAAGCACGTTACCACAGAGCTGGTGATTAAGTACGTGTCTAAGGTTCCTCTTACTAGACCAATAGTGCCTACAACTCGTAAACAGCTATTTAAAAGACGAAATTAGTTGCGATTTCCACGTCCAACGACTTTCCTGGGCTGCATTCCGTAAATTTACAATCTTTAGGTACACCTCAAGCGATAATACCTCAGATTATTCAATAGAAATGACAGGTAAACTCAAGTGAACTTTGAGGCTTAATTCCGTGCACACCAGGAAATAACTGGTCGATCACAGAGTTGCCAAACACACGTTGCCTTGTTGCCAAATCTCAGTTACAGTCCCAGCAGGAAGAAGACGAACCGATGCGATCCTACAGCGGTCTGGGAAGTGACCGTAGCTGATGTCTCGGCGGCCTGAAATACGTAATGCGTCTGATTCGCATTTCTGTATCTAGGTTTAGGGACTGGAGCATAGTTAATAATAATACACAGAACTGACTGCAAACTAAGCATCATAAATCAGTAACTCTCACTGTTGTTTTTATATTGATTGGCGACTCTCTGGAGTGCTGTGTGCACAGCGACCTTATATGTTAAATTAAAAGGCAGGTCAGCGTTGGCCGTAATGTTGATGTTTCATTGATAGCAGAAACCAATTTCGATCACATAGTGATCATCTTCAGTGCTGTACGAATTAAACTCAGACACTGGTATCAAGTTATCAATAACCAAAACTGAGAAGCGATCACAATAACAGTTATTATTCTTCACTTAAGACTCACTTGCCAGGGAGATATGTATGAAGTAAATGAACCTCTTGATTACTATAGGTCCTCTATGCTAAATTTCCACATTAGCAATTAGGAACTCCCTGCAAACATTTGCTAACAGCGGCTCTAGCGACTTACTTTTTCTCTGGGTAGCTTCAAGTATAGGCAATTTAGTCTCCTTAAATCCAATATTTTAAATATCACTTGCGAACAGCGTTCACGTCTCCATTAATTTATCTATGGATCTCAAGACAAGCAATTTGCCTGAGTAGCTATAGAGCATTTTCTGATAGATATTGACACAATCTTTTGCATCTATTTACCATAGAGAATCAAAGAAAGGAACCAAACACATTACATTGCATTTACTCTCTGTGCCTTGACTAACACATATGAATCCATGACAATAATAAATTATTTGCAGAGTCTCCTGTGATAGGAAAAAGAACAGAATGTGACGCTTTAATTATAATGCACTGGATTAGAAACAATGAAATTAATTCTTTGCCACATTGATGTATTGCAATCTAGTGTCATAAAATAATGATCAAATAAAAATGGTTTTGTGCCTCCTTTGCTATCAAGAGTGAAACACAAATCGTAGACAGATTTTATGGGTCACCACTCAACAACATTAAAGCATTTTGCGTGGTCGAGAGTGCGGAGTGGAGCAGACGTTGTCGGCAGAAGGCGAGACAATGCAGTGTCTCAGTCCCCGCCGGTAGGCAGCAAACGGGTCCCCGAGAACTCAGACGCATGCGGTGTTGAGAGGCAGATGGTAGCCAGAGAAATCTTTCGCTAAAACATTGTTGAACCAAACTGTTATTACCAGTGTGACAGAAAGCGAAATACATTGTAGATTCGCTTGAATTACACACATAGCTTCAGCACCGAGAGGGAAGGGGCGATGAAAATTTTGTCGACGTGTGCTTTCGGTCGCCAGACGACATATTAGCTAGTCTCTCGATTTACCTCTAGACTACGGTGGCAGTAAAGAATAGCGTACTAAGACTGAAGTCAAGATTTCCTATGGGAAGTGCCCCAGTGTACAATGTTGCCAGATCGAGCATATTGCCGGACACAAGATTCTGAGAGGGGCACGACTGTATAGTCCACCGTACGTGAACGACTCTGCGGTCAGTTTATTGTTCTAAGACTGTAACTACAACTCATATTGCACGCTGAAGACCCAGAAGAAGTAAAAAAAAAAACAAAAGTAGTTTATGAGAGCAACATTAACCATAGCGTTTGAAGTATTGTATACGTGTGTGCAAACGCCTTCCGATGCCCACTCAAGGAAGACAAGGATACACAATCTAGCTACAATATTATAAATTCGCCTCAGTTTGTTTCAACCACAGCTACAGGAACACTACTTCTGGTACCTCTTAGACAAAATATTTACCCAGTGCTATCAGACGAAAAGATCAACCTGACACAAACTGTGGGAAGTTTGTTTTACAACTTTCGTACCTGGATAATGAGCTTTTTCCAATTTGAGATGTCTGTGAACGTTGCTGCTTGAGACAATTTAAGACGAAACTAAATTCCTTCAGCTACGACAATGTTTAAAGGAATCGTCTTAACGGCACTAAATCGTGGTTTGTTAATCGTTTACCGGCCGTACTCTGCCGCATTTCGCTGGTTGGAAGGATAAAAACTTACTGACAAATTTCACAGAAGGAAAAGGGGGACGAAATGTCTCCCACTGGAAGCTCATGTTGTTGTATTTAAATGATTACAAAATCAGGTAAAACGAACAGTCAGGTTGTCAGTATAAGCACATTACTGTTATCAGTGTGATGTAGCACTGCCCAGGGTCTGTAATGATAAAGGACCCGTTTAGGTCAGGCTTATTGTATACAGAAGTGGAAGAGAGAGCACCACTAAATTCTACAATCTGTATTCATTGCATACACACACAAATTACTGTTACAGTGTACTTATGGAGCCAAATGAGTGAACTGCGTATTTTCCGTGAGAAAGAGCACTGGCAAACAGACTTTGCTACATTAGGTTACTTTATCTGGTGTCACTATGAGCTAGAATTTATGGTCAGCGACTAAGTGTAAGGTCAATGAGTCGGATGCGACTTTTGCAACTGTGAAATACTTTCCTACATTGCAGAAGCGAATATTAAATTTGAGCTAATATTGCTAAACTTTTGTACGTGGATAGCTTAGAATGAAAATCTTTCTGTTTATTGCAAAGGAAAACAATTGATTTTCTAAAACATTGTCTGTCATACGCAATTTAAAACAGGTCATGTCGACCAAATCATACGGAAGAACTGACAGCGACGTATATCGGAAGGCAGCAAGATCTGTTGCCTTTTGGTTTGGCAGTACTCGATAGCCATTTCTAGGCGCAAGTAAATGAAGAAAGGCAGCGCGTTTTTGTTATCAAGTAACGTCTTCATCAATTACTTTAGTTTTAATGCAATCTACGAGTAATTGCTGACGTTTGATATTAACATGAAAAGGATTCCGTAGACAGGGGAAGAACCTGTTCTTGGGAAACTACTTCTATAGTGACCAAAAGGCATCAAATGATCTTCAAGTACAGTGCTCCAGCAACGGTATGAACAAATTGATTGTAATAATGACGGTAATAATCGAATTATCCGGTAACTTCACACTTCCCAGTGGATTTTCTCGAACTAAGAAATTTGCTGAATTTGTGAAAATTTCAAAATGGCTTCACATCGATCCTATGATCCCTAGAAGAGTCTTTACATCCTGCTGACATGAGAATAGCATAATCTCCGCGTCAAAACTTGCTTCTACTTAATCATTTAATAGACTCGCGTTTTTTCCAACGTGACTAATTTTGTAAGCTAAGCACATCATCTGTTACAGCACACTCCTGGGGCTGGCAAATGTGGCCACAATAGTCTGGCGGAACGAACTATCATAGGTGCAATGCGTGGGTCCAGGCATTTAATTTTAAGAGGCACAAACAGATTCACTTTACTTCTGGTAACCTCAAGAGAAAGACGTTATAATCCAGAACCTGCATTAAACATCACGCTCCTTCATTATCAACTGGGCAGAGCCTGTTTACGTTGGGAAATGACATAGCGGAAGTCATGGTAAACAGAAATACAGTCGCCAGTAAACTTACTTATATTAGAAAATTTTATTTTATTTGATGAACCGATAGCCATCTAAAGGAACAGGGCTTTTATTTTACTTGTACTTGATTGAACTAGAGAAGTTGAAAAATTTGGTGATGGACTGTGATTCGAACTCGTATCTCCTCTTTCGACGATCTGAATCTCTCGGAACCGAGTAGTTCAATCATTTCGTTCCTTTTCCCAAGACTGCAATCTTCTCTAGGTCTCCTCCAAAGGTAAGTATGTGGGTCCGAATCCTGATCCAGTACAAAAATATTCATAATTTCATTTCAAGCCCTGTCACGTGCACAACGGCCTGGTAGTGGAAATTAGCGTGCATTTTTAATGTCTGTTCACGTGTTGTCAATAATCGCAATAGATGTCGTTATTTCTGGTCAAACACGCACACATCTTACTGTTGGTGAGTAAGCAACTGATACTTAAGCTATATTCATGGATGCACTGTAGGTGTGCAGTTCGATTGTCGCTTAGGCACCAAATTTTTTGTCCATATTTTAGATTCAAACACGTAGCAGCTGGAAAGAAAAACCGATACGTAACATTTGATTTTACTTAGTTAACAATCCGATTACGTGTTGGGTTCGTATCTCCATCGCTGAACTTCACAACATGCAATCCATCTTTAAATGCATGCACACTTTGTTACTTCAGAATGGAGGTATATCGGACATGTTTCGTGGTTAGTTAACAGGGACGAAAGGGTCTTGATAGAAGTCCAAGTTTATTACAAAAATTGTCGTCTTTTATTTTCAAGTTTAGATTTGGTTACTGGTATTGGCAAAAATTGCGGTAATTCGTGACTCTTCATGGCTAGTCATCAATATGATGTGATCAGATTAAATTAGTTTAATTCTTATTTCATATATCATGAATACGATATATCGTAATGATGCGGAACGTGCCATTTTAATGACAGATTTCTTTACATACCATGATTCAATTTCTTTACAACAATTTTTTACTCTCTCTCTCTCTCTCATTCTTTTTGATTTTTATCTCTCTCTCTCACTCTGTCACACACACACACTCTTTTTTTATTTTTATTTGTTTGCTGTGCACGACTATCGGCATGGCACGAAAACGTCTGTGAATGAGTTTCTTAGTTTTGAGCACACTTACGAAAGAAATATGAGAACAACTATGAGAGTTACTGATTTATGAAGCTTAGTTCGCAATATGTCCTGAATATTATTAGTAACTAGGCTCCAATCCCTAAACTTGGTTAGTGAAATGCGAATCACACGCATTACGTATTCCAGGCCGTAGCAGCCGCGACTTAGAGACACCAGTTATGGTCACTTCCCAGCCCGCTGTAGGATCACATCGGTTCGTCTTCTTCCTGCTGGGACTGTAACTGAGATTTGGCAACAAGGCAACGTATGTTTGGCAACTCTGTGAACGACCAGTTACATCCTGGTGTGCTCGGAATTAAGCCTCAAAGCTCACTTGATTTTACCTGTCATTTCTATTGAATAATCTGAGTTGTTATCGCTTGAGGTGTACCTAAGGATTGTAAATTTACGGTATGCAGCCCAGGAAAGTCGTTGGACGTGGAAATCGCAACTAATCTCGTCTTTTAAATAGCTGTTTACGAGTTCTGGGCACTATTGGTCTAGTAAGGGGGACCTCAAGCACGTAAGAGGAACCTTAGACACGTACTTAATCACCAGCTCTGTGGTAACATGCTTACCTCTAGAAGAATGTTAGTTATGGTTCGCCGTTCCCGTCTCACTGACTGTAGCATTTTTATCCCTTCCGTGAAAGAGCTACAGGCAGTCAGATCCAACATCGATAAGGATATCACAAGAAAATACTTTCGGCTCATAGTGCAGTGGTGAAATACTTACAATGCTGCACAACAGGTAACGCCTGTTTCCGCTGCTGACAAGCAAATTTTGGGTTTCTAGGAATACATAACTTTATTTATGAAACGCCACATTTGCATACCTCTTCAGCATGACACAGCATACCAATTAAACACAAACTCAATCAAAATCTAAGTGAATAGTATTTTACTAATTCGTGTCAATGGAGGCACGCTTGTGTTCAGATACTCAGTTTTATTAAAACAGACTTTCGTCGTAAGGCTATTGTGGGTAATTTTATTTCATTTCTTATAATACAGCTCACAATTTTGGTAAAGTTTCCTTTCGTGTTGTTAAAACAATAGTAAACATGAGAGAGAAATTAATCATCAACGATATATGCGAGTTCTCCGATGGTATCTATAACAGTCTGAAAATACACATGCAGTTTATTGATTACATGCATGTAGAAAACTTGTTCTCAGTTAAAGCTGCCAAACAAGGTTTGAAGAAGAATAAAATGCCACTACCAGACGACAGCTAATGTAGATATTACTTTTCCGACGCATTTTGGCGCGATGCGCTCTCCCCATACGTAATACAAAAGTTTCGAGATGCATCTGCTGCCGGGCTGTCTATTAAACCTGAAAAGAACAAAGTGTTGCTGAAGTTAGCCCTTTTTCAACATGCGACTATTTTGGGTTGAGAAGTGAAGGGAATTACGTTACAAGTTCCATTACATTGATAACTTCAGCAGACAGTAGAACTGCGTTATAAAAAAATGTAGCAATGTATGTTCTGGAACTCGCGACATCTTATCTACGAGTAGCGACACTTACCATTACGCTACTAGCGGACACGTAACTACAACAGCTCCTAAACTCAGAAACAATTCCTCCAGAACTTCTGCATTCCACAGCGCTGTGAGTTAATGCATATGGCCGGGTCTAGACTTCTGACAGACAAACAATTACACCTGTTCTTTAGCACTGCACGATGTTTTCAGCAAACAGATAGCGCAATAGAGTAGCTCAAGTGGAAAGGAACACTTCCTATTTAAATTTCTTCATCCTACACTGTTGGCAGTTCTGCGTAGGTGGCAGTTACGTGATTTTATTTTCGTGATTACAAAATAGAGTCGAATGTATGCACTGGGTAGCTCAGGCAGCTAGTTCATGGTGATTATGACAACCAAGTTAATGAATTTACTGAACATGCTGCAAATTACTACAGGGAGCCTGTGTGTCAGAATTCTCATCCAGTGTAGCGCAACGGTGTTACGACAGAAAAAAGAGCCACAGAGAAGAGGGGTTGGTGGTCTGTTGGGCTGACGATAGGTTCATATATATGTATGGTCTGGATTCGGTTCTAATATCGGTCAATGATTTTTAGACAGGGAGAAATAGATTCAATTCTCTTCTGGCTACACCAATTGAAGAAGATATAATGGCATTGTGGTCTGAAATTCACATTAAAAATGATATTCCTTTTCTATCAAGTAGACGTTAGGTTGAACCACAATAAAGTCTGGAGTGGCGACATGTAGAAACTCTATCACCAGTAACCTTCCTTATTCTAGTTATTTATTTCTAGTGACGAAACAAACGCTATGTAGGCTGACAGGACACTTATTCCATCTTTTATCTGAGCTTCTGTATGTCGATAAAATTGGTTCTGAACTTGGAACGCAACTCAGACCGCCCTTAATGGGAAATTTGATCCCTTCGTGACAATACAGCTCGGCTACAATTTGTTGTTAGTTCAAAAGTGGACATTCCTTAACATCTCCACATACTGCGCGTGAATGAATTCGAATCCTGGCCCGGCACTAAAGATTTCATTATGTATTATCAAGTTCTAGCATGAGAACACCTGTCTGCTGGTGGATAATAATTTTGATTTTTAATGTATTTTCATTCATTGTCAACACTAACGATATGTGACGTTTTTGACTCCCAGTGAGACACAGAACTATTTGCGAGATCTCTCTAAGTTCAAGATGTTATTCCGAGGTGCTGGTGGAGAAAAATTCGGTATCTGACGTCTCTTCGTGTGTAGTCAAGAACGATATGTGTGGAGCTCTTTCCCAGTCAGTACTAAACACTTCGTCATATTATTTCTAGTTGAAACATGCTCACATGTCGCTGCTGGTTGCAACAAACCCATATTTAACGTTCGTATTCTCTAGAATATAACAGCGATAGGTGCCGGCTTGGAGTCCTATGAAGGAAAAAGTTAATGTTTCGTCTCGTCATTACATCTAGCTACAGCCGAGAAAATCCGAATGTCACAGTTGATTGTGCTTCGATATCTATCCGATTAGTTTCTGGGTTCGAATCCCTGTCCAACACAAAGTTTTACCTTACGGCATTTCAAGTAAGTTACTTGTTAAGAAGCAATATTTGACATCTCTCTTAGTTCTTTAATAGGGACAATATGTGCTGGGTAGGAATTCGCGTCCGTTACAAATGTTGTGTGTTATGTAATTTAAAGTTGATATTTGCTACCTGATACTGTCTAAAATCGAGGTATATCACTCTCTGCATGCCTAATCAGGAATGACTGTTAGCTTCCGTCAGTCACGAAATCTTTGCTTAGTCTGCATGACTTGGGTTTGAATGCATATGCAGAACGAGACGGTTCGTCGAGTCATTTGAAGTTCGTACATATTCTCAACTAGCTGCTCGTGAATAACTTAAATTTTTAATGTCTTTGTGTTAAATAACAAGTACGGTATGTTACTTTGAAGAGGAAATCATGAATACTACGAACTTACTACGTGCATTATCTATCTGACGTAATAATGAGAGTGGTAACATTTCTGGTATGTCATTTATTGTAACAAATGGGAGCTTACAAGCCTTAAGGACAGTATTATCTGTGATAAAGTGTTCCCTGATATTTGTAGTATCGTGGTATTACTTTACATCTCGAGTTATAGCGATACAGAGCAGTGTTTTCTAGTGGTAACTTGTTGGAACGATTTTCAATAGTCAAACGACTGTATCAAGGAACGATTAGAGGACCTGCTAGACGGCTGCGTTATGTGGGTTGCATGCGAATCAGGCGAAATGCAGTTCAGGTCGTTCGGATACTTTTGAGCATTACTGTGCTTCCAACATGATTGATGTCCGGTACATAGCTCGCGTGCGGTTGAAGCGGTATTGAATAGCATATTTCATGACAGTTCGATTGGTCGTCGAAGCACTATACCATTTCACGCATGTTCACCGGAACTGACATCCCCGGATTTCTTTCTGTGGGGAATGTTGAAACATAATTGCTATCGTGATCCAACGACAACGCCTGACAACATGTGTCAGCGCATTGTCAATGCATGTGCGAATATTACGGAAGGCGAAGTACTCGCTGTTGAGAGGAATGTCGTTACACGTATTGCCAAATGCATTGAGGTTGACAGACATCATTTTGAGCATTTATTGCACTAATGTGGAATTTACAGGGAATCACACTGTAAAAGCATCCGTTTTCAGAAATGATAGTTCACAAAGGTACATGTATCACATTGGGACAACCGAAATAAAATGTTGAAACGTATCTACGTTCTGTATTTTAATTTAAGAAACTTACCTGTTACCAACTGTTCGTCTAAAATTGTGAGCCATATATTTGTGACTATTACACCTCCATCTATCACAAAGCGAAAAAAGTGGTCCAACTAAAACATTCATATTTTTTACGTACTACACGAATATGTAATAAAAATTGGGGGTTCCTATTTAAAAATCGCTGTTGATATCCGTTTGACCTATGGCAGCGCCATCTAGCGGGCCAACCACAGCGCCATCTGGTTTCCCCCTTCAAGCTAGACAAATTTCGTTCTTTGTAGTTTTTTCGTTTGACGCTTAGTTCGTGAGATATTTGGCCCGGTCAAGATCAATGGAGCACACTGTATAGGCAGTGGTGGTATCACGCACACAAGATATAAAAGAGCAGTGCATTAGCGGAGCTGTCATTTGTACTCAGGTGATTCATGTGAAAAGGTCTCTGACATGATTATGGCCGCACGATGGGAAATAACAAATGGTTCAAATTGCTCTGAGCACTATGGGACTTAACATCTGTGGTCATCAGTCCCCTAGAACTTAGAACTACTTAAACCTAACTAACCTAAGGACATCACACACATCCATGCCCGAGGCCGGATTCGAACCTGCGACCGTAACGGTCACGCGGTTCCTGCCTGAAACGCTTAGAACCGCACGACCACACCGGTCGGCGGGAAATAACAGACTTTGAAAGCGGAATAGTAGTTGGAGCTAGATGTGTGGTACATTTCATTTCGGAAATCGTTAGAGAATTCAATATTCCGAGACCCATAGCATCAAGAGTGTGCTCGGAATACCGCATTTCAGGCATCAGCTCTCGCCACGGACAGTGCAGTGGTCGGCGGCCATCACCCAACGACTGGGACCAGAGGCTTCTGCTTTTAGTTGTCAGTGTTAACAGACAAGCAACACTACTTGAAATAACAGTGGAAATCAATGTGGGACGGACGACCAACGTATCCGTTAGGCAAAATCTGGCGTTAATGGGCTACGGCAGCAGACGAATGACGCGAGTACTCTTGCCAATAACACGACATCGCCAGCAGCGCCTCTCCTGAGCTCCTGACTATGTTGGTTGGAACCTACATGACTGGAAAACCTTGTCAGATGAGTCAAGATTTCAGTTTTGTGCTAGCTGATGGTGAGGTTCTAGAGTAGCGCAAAGCCATGGACCCAAGTCGTCAACAAGTCACTGTGCAAACTGATGATGGCTCGATTAATGGTGTGCGCTGGTTTTACGTGGAATGAATTGGCTCCTCAGGTTCAACTGAACCTATCATTGGCTGGAAGTGGCTATGTTCGGCTGCCTCGATACCATCTGCAGCCACTCATAGACTTCATGCTCCAATACAACGAGGGAATTTTTATAGATGGCAATGCACAATGTCGCCAGGTCAAACTGTTCATGATTGATTTGAAGAAAATTCTGGATGATTCTACTGAACGATTTCGCCACCCAGGTCGCCCAACATGAATCCCATCGAACACTTATAGGACATAATCTGAGAGGTCTGCTCGTGTGAAAAAACCCGTACTGGCAACACTTTCGCAGTTTAGGGCGGCTATAGAGGTAGTATGGTTCAGTATTTTTGCAGGGGACTTGCAATGATATCTTGCGCCGAATTTCTGCACTATGCCGGGCAAATGGATGTCCGACACAATGGCTTCTGTCACCTGAGTGTATGTCTAGCCTGTCAGGTTATAGCTAGCGTATAAAATAAGTTTCATTGAATAAATATTACGTATTTTGTCAATATCGTGAGCACGTCCTTCAGTCTGCGATAAAGAATTCATTTTGCCTGTAAATTATATTTACTAGTACAAAGGAAACATTAATTATTTGTTAGAAGTTGCCTTCTAAGAGTGGTATCAGTTGGACAATATTACACTAATTTTAATGTTCATTTATCAGAATTAAGCTATCGGCTTATTTAGCGAAGTAAGTGATATTTCTTTTCGCAGCTACAGGGGAGTATTTGAACAGCCCGTTACTTTCACAGAGGCAAAGATTATTTGATAATCAGCCATGTAAGATGGACGTATTTATATGCAGGTTCTAATATTATGAATGTTGAGTCTCATCCGTGTTGAAATACGAAGAATTAAAAATTTTACACGCTGAGCGTCTAATGCTAGTAATTATAGTCAGTCCAAGAAAAAATTATAAATATGTCTTGAAGATTTCGTATAGGTAACACAACCATTGTGGAAAGAAAACTGTACAGAACTACTTGAATATAAGAATATTTTTACTTGCGTAATGGATAACCACTCAGGTGATGCAGTTAATGTCATAACTGGATAAATACTACGACATATGTCTCACTGTAGCAGCTCGTGGTATGCTGGCACGCATTTAGTAACGTATTTCTTTCATAAAGTAACGGCAAACGGCTGGAGTATCATAAGGCACACTGAGTTTTTCGTCTATGTACAGAATCGTATAAATGGTCGCATTTTTGAGGAATCGTTCAATATTTCACCGTAAGATATTCGGGATGCTATGTAAAATTATAACAGCTATATCCTTTTTCCGATCAACCTATGATAATTTAAAAAAATAGTCCGTTGTGCGGCTATTTTAACAATGTTCTATCCACTGGTAACACGCCATACATAAATTCTGGATGTGATTTGACTGAATGATTTTTGGGATATGCCAGAATGTCGAATAAATGTTCCATCAAAATTCGTTAGATCGGTTATTTACGACCCCACGTTAGAATTAAGTAAAAGTATTTCAGACCTATATCAAAGAGTCAGGTTCTGTTCTGAGGATGTTTGTAATTATTTGTAGTAGGCTTTGCTTCGAAACGTGGATGTTTTCATGTAATTCAATGTCTGCATTCATTTACTACTGCAAGCATTCCTTTCACATGTAATTACAGCAGTTCACAACGAGGGATGCGTCACCCGCAGTGTTGCTTCTAAGGCTGCTGTTAAAAAGTTTGCGCCTACAAACGCCTTTCCCGGAGTTGTCATTTTGGTTTCGGCGTCAGACGATGTACGAGATTCAGAGTAGCACTTCCTCGCAGAGACAACGCTTTCAACAAGAGCAAGCAACTCGGCTCTCCTTTGGGAATCTGCACAAACGTCTACAACTTTCTCTGTCGCCGCCTCTGACTTTTGCTGTTCGTTTACAGAGAGAGAGAGCGAGGGACAAGACGAAGAAGCGTGCCATAGAGGAATGAGAGACTGTTCAGCACTTGCTGCTCCGGCAACTTCTGGACACCCGCGGTCTGTGCTTCTCACAACTACAGAAAGGAAACAATATGTTCAGAAAAGACTGAAGACGACCTGCAGTACTTAATCCAATTCAGGCATCATCCATTAATCAAAAACAACTTTCTGATTAATATTAATTAGAAATGTGTTCGCTCGCGGTCGTAGCTGTAAGTTCAGCTTTTGATTACGAAACGTAAAAAGAATGTTTATTTTTCATCTCTCACCAACGCTCCACAGTCCTCCTTATTTCTTAAGATGTTACTGATTTATAATGGTTGATCTGATTAGTTTTCTGTCATATGACGTCGTCATAGATGCACATCGTATGGGAAGCTAGCCACCCGACTATTCCGACTTACGTTTGATTTTCTTAAATTGTCAACGTTAATGCAAGAAAGAATTTTTTAAACAAATCAGATTTCTTCTCTATATTTATTCATTTAAGGCAACTGATTCGTTCTTATGAATTCTACATCAAAATAAGACTAAACTCCACGAAACGTGTCTCTAAACTTAACAGGCCTGAAACTAATAGTACCTTGCATGACAATGAAATATATGTAACGTCTAACGATTAACGTTTGTAGAGCCTCTACCTTGTCTAACCTCTCTGCTCAATACATTTATGAGCAAGGCCTTTTGATAATAGTCACAGACATTAGCGTACATAATGGTGCTCAATCCCGCAGGTCAACTTTAGGTAGAAGCACTGCAGGGCAGTTGACAGCTACCCATTCAGGAATTGTCTAACCCCTTTTACAAGCACGCAAGCATTTCGCAGACATTTGGAAGATGCGCGCTAAAGGAAATTTCTTTTTGTATCTGTAATTTGTTATGTGGAAATGATGTTTCGTTAATAAATACTGAAAACATTATAAAGCGGCTGACTGTGGCAGTATCATGCGTGACGTATGGATCTTTTTCCACTTAGCTCTCTTAGGTTAAACAGCTTGTGTGGGATTCGAAGGTCTAATATAATGATGCGTATGTTTGCCATGTAACTGAAGGAGTCACCTAGCATAGGAGGTAGTTATTTTGAGGTATGAAACTGAGTAGTAAGATTTCATTTGTTTGCACCATAAAAATGACCAGTCATTTATCTTTCAAAATCTTTACGCTAACAGTGTTTCTCTTTAAACAAATCATACGAAAATGTAACATGTGTAAATGTTTCAGCCGCAGGACATCCATGGTGGCATTGTTAGTCAGAAGCCTTGCTGAGAACACGAACGTTCGGCTATCAACTATCAAAATCGTCTACATATAATTCTTATAAGGGAACTGACGCTTTAATGCACCTTATATTGACTTTAAGAAAAAGGCGAACCGTCTACCACTGCTGCTGCAATCGTTGTACAGAGGCTATACAACAAACAAATGATGTATGATAACCGTGATTTTGTCGTTTGACAAATACTCTTGATTATGGGTGGTTTGAGAATTATGGAACAAAAAGTCCAAGACAGGATTTGCTAAGAGTACTAAGTAGTTCAAATTGACTGAAGTGTCGATAAATTTGAAATACTGGCAATCCATTGAAGAGTAACTGGTTCAAGCTGACATAGTAGACATGGAAATGGTATGAAGCCTGCTCGTAGGCCACACTGAATCTGAATAAAAATCAGTGCTGCAGACACACTTGCGTATATAGACATCTGGTCATGGTTTCCGAAGTTATGGCAATCTTTGGGGACTTTTACGACAGCATTGCAGAACCACAAGGCCCCGAATACTAGTGTAGTGGGATATTTCAGTTGCAGCACCTATGATAAATGGAATGAAGCTGTAAAACCAAACCTTGATAAGGTCACACAATGGTTAACGGCACTGACAGTGCCTGGTCGGCGTCTGGATGTTGTTGTGCGCAGCGATTTGCTACCAAAAATCTGCCTGGTGTTACGAACTATTATGTAACGCTTTTTATAAAGCAGGCCATTGACGCGGACAATGTTCGGCATACTTTCACCTTGAATGGGAGTATGGCCGAGACCACTCAATTTCAACTTATTCGTAAACAGCATTTAAAACCTGAAGTCAGTCATCTGATTGAATAATAATTAAGACAGGCTAGTGGGACTGAGGCTGATAATTTTGGTTGCTGCAACCACGTAATAATATTTACTGACTTTACTTCATCTCAATACCCAACACTTTCTTGTCAGAAATGGAACAAGCCAACTATTTCAGGTTTACCAAAGAGGTCGAACTAGGGTATCGCGATGCACCACTATCACGAAGATG
The DNA here is from genome assembly GCF_023864345.2 of Schistocerca serialis cubense. Taxonomy (NCBI): domain Eukaryota; kingdom Metazoa; phylum Arthropoda; class Insecta; order Orthoptera; family Acrididae; genus Schistocerca; species Schistocerca serialis. The sequence goes on from NC_064640.1 coordinate 154,493,894, forward strand.
CATAGATTTCTAAAGTCTCCAGATAGTAATTTAAGATCTGCGATTATCTAACAATACAGACATTTTTATAGCCGACATAACGTTTACTCGACGAAATTTACTGATTTAAAAATCAGTTAATTCTGAAAGGACTCAAAGTGTTTCGTTGCTTACGGTAGCTACCCTCCAGGACTCTTGTCATATGAACAGCCATTTCTCAACATCTTACGATAAGTATCTTCTTACAAAAATTCCTTTTGTTCAATGGATGCGCGCTTCAGTTTTATGAAAATTAGCTTACATAATTATTTTATCTCAATATATGAGCATAAACACAATTCATTAAATGTCGCTTTTGTCCATATGGTTGAAGAAAATAACTGATGCTAAATCTTACCATTACCGGAAATATGGCACGTCATTTTGGAGCATTTTTTTTCATTTGATATGTCGCACCATCGTCTATTTTAAATTTTTCACTCTTCTTTGCAATAAACCGACAGTTTATGTTTAACTGACCAAAAACATAGTTACGACATACAACATATGAATTGTGACTTCAACGACCAAAGTTGTAGTCTTCTCTAAGAGAAGAATCCAAGTAAACTCATCAGTAAGAGGAAATCCGTTGAAAAACTATTCTTCGTGAAGTACTTGGGCACAGTGATGGGTGAACGGCTGTATAATACAACAGGCAAGGAGCAGTTTATTAACATGAAACAACTTTTCGTTAGATCGGGTCTCAGTCTGCAACTGTGATTGCGAATGATTCGTTCTACGTGTTCACCATTTTTCTCTATGGATGCAAAAGCTAGACCCTTGACCAGTATTAAGTAAAAAGAATTTATGCTTTTGAAATGCATGTGTATCCCGTCTCTAAACATGCCTTGGGTACTAAAAATTTCTAATGTAGAAGATGAAAAAGTCCTTCATTGGATGATAAAGCAAACAAAACTACTGCTTACTATAAACCAAAAGAATACTCAATGTGTACGACACTTTATAAGAAGCGAAAAATAACAGTATTACAACTTATCATTGAAGGGAGAATACAAGGGAAAGAGGTCTGTTGGAAGCCGAAAGAACTCGAGGCTGAAAGACATTCTGAGATGATGTAACTGCACATCAGAAGATGCCTTCCATGCTGCAACATCATGACCAGAGCTGATTACATGGACTGCGAACTTCCGTCAGGAAAGGATGCCTTAAGCAGAAGAACTAATTACCATGTTAGTCTCTTATACACTCCTGGAAATGGAAAAAAGAACACATTGACACCGGTGTGTCAGACCCACCATACTTGCTCCGGACACTGCGAGAGGGCTGTACAAGCAATGATCACACGCACGGCACAGCCGACACACCAGGAACCGCGGTGTTGGCCGTCGAATGGCGCTAGCTGCGCAGCATTTGTGCACCGCCGCCGTCAGTGTCAGCCAGTTTGCCGTGGCATACGGAGCTCCATCGCAGTCTTTAACACTGGTAGCATGCCGCGACAGCGTGGACGTGAACCGTATGTGCAGTTGACGGACTTTGAGCGAGGGCGTATAGTGGGCATGCGGGAGGCCGGGTGGACGTACCGCCGAATTGCTCAACACGTGGGGCGTGAGGTCTCCACAGTACATCTATGTTGTCGCCAGTGGTCAGCGGAAGATGCACGTGCCCGTCGACCTGGGACCGGACCGCAGCGACGCACGGATGCACGCCAAGACCGTAGGATCCTACGCAGTGCCGTAGGGGACCGCACCGCCACTTCCCAGCAAATTAGGGACACTGTTGCTCCTGGGGTATCGGCGAGGACCATTTGCAACCGTCTCCATGAAGCTGGGCTACGGTCCCGCACACCGTTAGGCCGTCTTCCGCTCACGCCCCAACATCGTGCAGCCCGCCTCCAGTGGTGTCGCGACAAGCGTGAATGGAGGGACGAATGGAGACGTGTCGTCTTCAGCGATGGGAGTCGCTTCTGCCTTGGTGCCAATGATGGTCGTATGCTTGTTTGGCGCCGTGCAGGTCAGCGCCTCAATCAGGACTGCATACGACCGAGGCACACAGGGCCAACACCCGGCATCATGGTGTGGGGAGCGATCTCCTACACTGACCGTACACCACTGGTGATCGTCGAGGGGACACTGAATAGTGCACGGTACATCCAAACCGTCATCGAACCCATCGTTCTACCATTCCTAGACCGGCAAGGGAACTTGCTGTTCCAACAGGACAATGCACGTCCGCATGTATCCCGTGCCACCCAACGTGCTCTAGAAGGTGTAAGTCAACTACCCTGGCCAGCAAGATCTCCGGATCTGTCCCCCATTGAGCATGTTTGGGACTGGATGAAGCATCGTCTCACGCGGTCTGCACGTCCAGCACGAACGCTGGTCCAACTGAGGCGCCAGGTGGAAATGGCATGGCAAGCCGTTCCACAGGACTACATCCAGCATCTCTACGATCGTCTCCATGGGAGAATATCAGCCTGCATTTCTGCGAAAGGTGGATATACACTGTACTAGTGCCGACATTGTGCATGCTCTGTTGCCTGTGTCTATGTGCCTGTGGTTCTGTCAGTGTGATCATGTGATGTATATGACCCCAGGAATGTGTCAATAAAGTTTCCCCTTCCTGGGACAATGAATTCACGGTGTTCTTATTTCAATTTCCAGGAGTGTAGTATGTTGTGCTCGTTAGCTATTGCTATTTTCTCACTTTTCATACCTCATGTCCAATTAAGTTACTACTATTAATTACTATAAATAATAAATATGAAGGTTTTGTAGGTTTTTCGACCTCACTTCACAGTAAGACCGCCTTGGTAATGTGTTGGGAATGATATTCAATAGTTCTGTCGCACAACACTAGTATATCAAGGAGAGCTCTGGAACCAAATTCAAGGTCACGATATAAACTGATACCCTGCACAACTCTTGAATTATTGGATGTGGCATATTCAAGGTCACTATGTAAATGGATACCTGTCATGTGCCCCTGCCCTTCCACCCCACACATTTCGAAGTCAGAATGTAAACTCATACCAGGCCACCGATCATGGGCAAATGCGTAACGTGAAAATGACCGGAAAATAAAGATCTCTCATCCAATGTGGTGGTACAAGGACAATTTAGAAGGTCACGTTGTAACCTGGGACCCCACCCACGCCTCCAGGGCACCTGAGTGAAGTATATTCAAGGTGAGGATGTAACTTGATAGCAGTCATGTGCCTGCCCATGTATCTCGGGCAATTGCGAGACATAAGAATGGCGGAAAAATAAAGGTCGCCTATCCATTGTCTCGTTTCTAAACCCAGATAATGATCTACATGAAAGATACCCTCTGCCCCCTCGCCCTTTCTCTTTCTGGGCTATTAGGAACACGTAAATCAGTCCCCTCTTTCCCTCCTCTATTTATTATTACAAACTGCGCGAGCCTCGTCATTTGTGCTCTCTGCACCATAATCGAAGACTCATCAGCAGCAAAACTACCCTACTTAAAAATACCATCAAATATTAACACAATTTGTGAGGTAAGACACTTTGGTTGGTTGATTCAGGGGAGGAATCTTGGTGTGTAACTTGCCGCAGCCAACATGGATTTTCAGCTGTCCAATATTGTATGTATTGCAAATTAACATTTCCATGGTTCGTGAACGTAGCGTCGTCAGTAAATAAAATCAAATTAATAAATGTGTCATCCTTCTGAATGCGAAGTTGAGCCCATCAGCAGAATTCAAAGCGACGCATACAATACATACCAGTTAATTCTTGGTGTAGACTGATATGGTAAGGATGATATTTAGGGCGATGCAGAACATGAACAACACCACTCTAGCTCATGCCAGATTCCCTTGCGATTTGACTCGAACTAACACAAGGATCTCGAACCACAGTGGCAATAGTACCAATTTCCGTTTCCTCGTTAGTAACTTTCCTTTGCCGGGTATGTTTCCGATGCGTTAAAGATCCAGTTGTTCTCAATTTATCATACACATATTTAAACGTATGACGTGTAGGGTGAGTACGTTGAGGATATCTTTCAGCGTGTAAGTCTCTAGCTCTCACTGAATTTCCTTGGCATTCTTCGTAAATGAGAAGCATATCTACTTGTTCTTCGAAGGAATACATCATTCACATTCGCTTGATTCTACGATATTAGTCTTACCGTTCCTATTAGTGTTGTACTGTGAAACCGTCGAATGGTGTTTACATGTCAATGGCACGTTAGATGGATACGCCACATTCGGTGAATATTTACTATTTGCACGATATACGAGAGAGAATTGTCAGAGCATGAGCTTCGATAAGTGCCGAAGTGATAAGGAATACCACTCAGTCCATGATAAGAAAATTGCAGCATTGCATTGATACCAATGGTCATCACTTCGAACACCTTCTGTAAATGGGCGTTCATGCCACCTTTTTAACTTTCGTTGACCTTCAAAGACCTTTCTGTTGCACATCATTGGATTCGTCTCGATAGCCGCTATCAGAAAATGAATACCAAACTATAGCATCCCACTTAAAAAAAACAAAGTTGACCTTTATGTCGCTGAAGCGACCTCACCTAGCAACAAAAAACCAATGTCATATTGTGGTCCCTGTTGTCCCATGCAACTTTTGTCCCACAAACTTTTCAGCTCCTATCATGCTTTCGGAGTTATTCTTGGTGGAAATATTTAGCTACTCACCCTGTATATGTAAATACATGATTTTCAATATTTAAGAATCAGCACAGTACGACGGTCAGAGAAATACAGCTATATCCTACGTTAAACAAGTAGTACAGTGTGACATTTAAACAAATACATTGATATACCATGTTCAAAAATTCGTACAGTGCTATATATAAACAAATAAATCAATATTGTGCATTAAATAAATATCACAGTGTGATATTTAATTAAATACTCGGATAACCCACATTGAACAATTAGCTCAGTGCGATATATTTAAAAAATACGCCAATATCCCACGTTAAACACACTGCAACGAATAGGTACCAAGCTCACGAGGAACTCGAGCCTGCTGCACAGTTTGATGAAAAACAATGACGTCGGTATAATGTTCCCGTTGAGGAGTCTGACACTAAACGATTATAGTTGACTTGTAAATAGCAACAGAATAATCAAAGTACGTCCACTCGCAACACATCGCTAAATATACAATGTAAGCAGTTATCGCCACCACCACTGGCATTAGACAGGAATGGTATGCACTTTATTTTATAAATAAGCTAAAAATGCGCGGTGGAGATACACATGTTTTCATTTCGCGCGGTCAGGGGCAGCTCTGCAGACTGCCGGCTAACAGCCTAGTGCTGTCGCTACTGCACCGGCGAACTATGAGCGTCGCCGCTCTCTCTCAGGCAGATGCCTCCGTATATCGTGTACATGTATCATAACAGCTTTCGGTTGGGGTATTAGAGTTTGATGGAGACAGAGAGAGAGAGAAAGAGAGAGAGAGAAATCCGGTCGCCCACAGTAAGTGTGCCTTAATTTGCGGAAATAACGTGACTTGGCCGTCAACAACAGTCTACCGATGTCTACACAACTGGTAGATGTGACGAAGTGAGATGTAGTATGGTGGCTTTCACATTCGCACCTGAGATGGCTGACTGCCATGGTAACATGCCTGCATTCAGCAGGGATACGGCCAACAAGCCGTATCTTGGACAAGTAGTTAGGAGCAGAGCTGTATTATCTCTTTAATATCTTATTATAGTATCTCTCTGTAAATTCCGAGCTTTTTTCAGTAATGAGTCATTATTAAAATCATCACACCACAAGTGGGAAATCATCCAGCAGTGTACTACTCCTTCATTACTTTCTTAAAAGCTATTCCACAACCACGAAACTGTTTTGTTACTGTGATTCCTGTTTGACAGCGACGAACTCTCATATAAGCCCATATTCCTCCCTCGCTGAAGACTTTATACAACTCATGCATCTGCTCTTTTCTTTGATGGTGGGAATATTTTGACGTCCATATACATTAATTTATTTGTGTTTATTTCATTAACACTAGTTAAGTTAAACTTCACCCATTTCCACAAACCCTGGCGCAGCGATGCTGTCGAGATTAGATTATTTATAAACATATATGCCACTGAGCATGTATATGAGCTGATGGATTTACCGATGAGATCCGTCCATACCGTCTCCCAGTTTAAGTCTTTCTGTATAATCTGGCATGAAGCTTCCTTCTGAGTGTTTCGAAGTATTGTCTTTCTCGCACGATACCTTTCATTAGGTACCTTCTGTAACACATACGTTGTGGTAAGTAAGACACGAGATATATTTGTTGTCATTTGTCTGTAACCTTCGTTTTTTCTGCCGCAGTACCCCATGCAGATGTAGAGGTAATTTCGGGAGTACCGCAGGGAAGCGTGATAGGACCTTTATTGTTTACAATATACATAAATGACTTAGTTGACAACATCGGTAGCTCCGTGAGGCTATTTGCAGATGACACGGTTGTCTACAAGAAAGTAGCAACATCAGAAGACTCGTACGTACTCCAGGAGGACCTGCAGAGGATTAATGCATGGTGCGACAGCTGGCAGCTTTCCCTAAACGTAGATAAATGTAATATAATGCGCATAAATAGGGGCAGAAATCCATTCCAGTACGATTATGCCATAGGTGTTAAATCATTGGAAGCGGTAACGACCGTAAAATACTTAGGAGTTACTATCCGGAGCGATCTGAAGTGGAATGATCACATAAAACAAATAGTGGGAAAAGCAGGCGCCAGGTTGAGATTCATAGGAAGAATTCTAAGAAAATGTGACTCATCGACGAAAGAAGTAGCTTACAAAACGCTTGTTCGTCCGATTCTTGAGTATTGCTCATCAGTATGGGACCCTTACCAGGTTGGATTAATAGAAGAGATAGACATGATCCAGCGAAAAGCAGCGCGATTCGTCATGGGGACATTTAGTCAGCACGAGAGCGTTACGGAGATGCTGAACAAGCTCCAGTGGCGGACACTTCAAGAAAGGCGTTACGCAATACGGAGAGGTTTATTATCGAAATTACGAGAGAGCACATTCCGGGAAGAGATGGGCAACATATTACTACCGCCCACATATATCTCGCGTAATGATCACAACGAAAAGATCCGAGAAATTAGAGCAAATACGGAGACTTACAAGCAGTCGTTCTTCCCACGCACAATTCGTGAATGGAACAGGGAAGGGGGGATCAGATAGTGGTACAATAAGTACCCTCCGCCACACACCGTAAGGTGGCTCGCGGAGTATAGATGTAGATGTAGATGTAGATGATGTCTTAAGTAAATTCGATCATCTTGTAGGCATTTTCATCGCATGTATTAGACTTTTACGATAAGGACTGAACATTCAGTCCCAAGATCTGTTGAATCTAGACTGTCTTCAGCAGGTGACTTCGTCAGCTCCTCCGTGACTACACGAAATAACACACCTTACCAAATAAATCAATCTATGTATTGTTTTTATTTTTAGTTGTGCTATAAGTGTGGTCGGAAACAGTCTGGAAAAGTTGTAACACTGTTGCGGGGCTAGTTGTGCTGATAAATAATTGTTAAGGAAAAAAATCGGTACGTTACGCCTTTTCCTAGTCAATTAGCCTTCAAGTTAGGCAGTCAGGCCACTGCGCCCGCAGATTCAAGTAGACCGGTACATACAATTCTTTTTCCATCCAAAAGAAACTCCTTCCAACACATAATACTAACAGCAAAAGACAACCCTTATAATACTAAAACACACATGGATTATGGTAGAGGTGTAGTGCTAACTTTATCCATCTTAAATACAACTTTACGTATACTCTGATCAACCAGAACATTATGACCACGGAACTAATATCGATATTAACTAGTCCAGGTGATAGCATTGTCACCTGGCGAGGAATGAAGGCTAGTCAAACAAATGCACGGTGCATGTAGTATGAGTGAGAGCACTGTCCGTGGGTAGAATGGGGAAGGAGAGCGACATATCTGAGTTTTATGAGTGGCAGATTTTGATGGCCCGGAGGCCCAGCACGAACATTTTGGAATCTGCGTGACTTATCGGCTGTTCGAGGAGTGCTTTGGTGAGTGTCTTCATCATTTGGCGAAACCTGGGTAGAACCGCGTCCAGAGGTCATGGGGTTGGGCAGCCACACCTAATTAAAGATTTAGGAATTCATAGGCTGGTAAAACAGGACTTTAATGCTAGGGAGAGAACAAATCTGTCACAACACACAGTGCACTGGACTCTCATAATGTTTGGCCTCCGCAGCCGACGACCCATGCATGGACCAACATTAACCACACGACATTGGAAATTACGAATGAATTGGGCACGTGACTATTGGAATTCGTCGTTGCCGCGGTGGTACAGCGTTGCTTGGTCTGATGAATCCCGATACATTTATCATCATGCCAATGAGAGGGCGCGAATCCGTTATCTTGCAGAAGAACAGCTCCTTGACACCTGTACTGTACGAGCCAGCCGGGGTGGCCCAGCGGTTCTAGGCGCTACAATCTGGAACCGCGCGACCCCTATGGTCGCAGGTTCGAATCCTGCCTCGGGTATGGATGTGTGTGATGTCTTTAGGTTAGTTAGGTTTAAGTAATTCTAAGTTCTAGGGGACTGATGACCTCAGAAGTTAACTCCCATAGTTCTCAGAGCCATTTGAACCATACCCCCTTTTGATACATTTGGCTACAAAAACTGACTACTGCAGCCCATATACATTCGCCGCAATCATCAACAAAAATTATTTCTTTGCCTAACAAGTCATCCATAAATCAAAGAATCACTGACATCCTTCACTAAAATCTTGTTCAAATCAGAAGCGAGATTCCACTTCTGTCTTCAGTCATCAATGAGTATGGTGTTGCCAGCTATTATTTATATCATGCGTAATCTGGGTAAAGACTTCATTCTGTCGAATCTACTACCTCCAAATGTACAGTATAATTTTCACAAACAGCTTTGCGTTAAATGAGATAAACACTCTAAGACGAAAAGATACGAATGGAACGGGAATCGATAAGCTTGATGTACAAGTACGGAAAAACAAATCTATAGAATGTCAGAAAAACTGGGTGATTTATGCGAGAGCAGCTGCTTCACAAACTGAGCAAGTCAATAACGCGTTAGCACACTGGACTCGCATTCGGGAGGACGACGGTTCAACCCCGCGTCTGGCCTTGCTGATTTAGGTTTTCCGTGATTTCCCTAAATCGCTCCAGGCAAATGCCGGGATGGTTCCTTTGAAAGGGCACTGCCGACTTCCTTCCCCGTCCTTCCATAATCCGATGAGACCGATGACCTCGCTGTTTGGTCTCTTCCCCCAAACAATCCAACCCGATAAAACCAGTAACGCGTCGGTTCGTCTCTGGCCCTTATGCAAGCAGTTATTCGGCTTGGCACTGATTGACAGAGTTGTTGGATGTGCTCCTGAGGGATATCGTGCCAAATTTTGTCAATTTGGCGAATTAGATTGTCAGACTCCCAAGCTGATTGGAGGGCCCTGTTCATATTTCTCCAAACTTTCTAGGGTGGGCAGAGATCCGGTGACCTTGCAGGAGATTGTAGGGCAAGCACGGAGACAAGGATGCCGCAGATGACAACCAAAGGAATCCTGCCATGAAAAGAAGTGGCACTCCAAACAATCAATCCTCATAATCGGGCCGTAAGGCAGACGGCGGTCAGCTTGGCATCCCACCTCTGTCGTTGGCTTCTCCAGACGTGTCTTCGATGGACATCGGGCTTAAGTTCGAAGCTAGAGTCATCAGTAATGACAGTTCCACTCCAATCAATGAGATTCCAGGCAGAATGTGCCAGATACCATTGCAAACGGGCTTCTTGGTGTACTGAGGCCAATGGTACCCGGCCCAAGGGGTGCTGTGAACTCAGCCCCCTTTCTGTGAGCTGCCTGTTAATGTTCCATGTGGTCAGTGAAGCACCGATTGCATTTCGGATCGATGATAATGATGAATCTGGGGCCCTGAGTGCCTCTCTTACGATTGCTCACTCCTCACGTTCTGTCTTCTCTCTATAGGTTGACCGCATCCTTATTGACGCCGTGTTCGACCATGTTTCACTCGTTCCTACCAACATCATCGATTAGTGGCATCACTCCTGTTCACATGTCAAGCGATTCGCCGATTACTTCAGCCGGCCTTTTTGAGCCCAACTATACACCCTGTCTAAAATGTTGACATCGGCGTATAATGAAATGATAATTAAATCAAGACCCTAAGCTGTCGATAGGCGTTGACATACATCAACGGGGACAGTTGAAAATGTGTGCCCGGATCAGGACTCGAACCCGGAATCTTCTGCTTACATGGTAGACGCTCTATCCCTTTTTTTCGGGGCGGAAGTCCCATGACACCTGTTAAAATTCATGGTTGATCCGTTAGCTTAGTTATTTTATTACACAGAGCAGCTAACTCTCTGACCGAACAAGCTGAGCTACCGTGCCGGCATGGGTATCTTCATTTTTATTTTTTTATTTTTTTTATATATTTTTTTACGAATCCACCAAGCTAGGGCTGAGTCTGCCATCTTGATATAGCTAAGGCTAACCGGCCATTGACCTTCTTCTTATGTGCTGGATGCACGCGCATTGCCCGAAGTCCGCAGCTGGTAGTCGTGCGGTACCGTTCTCGCTTCCCAAGCACTGGTTCCCGGGTTCGATTCCCGGCGGGGTCATGGATTTTCTCTGCTTCGTGATGACTGGGTGCTGTGTGCTGTCCTTAGGTTAGTTACGTTCAAGTAGTTCTAAGTTCTAGGGGACTGATGACCATAGATGTTAAGTCCCATAGTGCTCAGAGCCATTTGAACCATTTTTTCGCCCGAACTCTTACGGGACTCGGTAAGATTATCTGCCGCGAGTAATGAGTGGGCCCAACGAATGTAGTGTGTGGACATTAAGTTGGGAATGTGGGTCTGACTGGGAGCGTGCAGGGGATAAATCCCTGCAGTCGCACTATCCTCTGTGCTCTCGGTAGCTCAGATGGATATGGCGTCTACCATGTTAGCAGGAGATCCCGGGTTCCAGTTTCGGTCGGGGCACACATTTTGAACTGTCCCCGTTGATGTACACCGCTGGCTACTAAAATTGCTACACCACGAAGATGACGTGCTACAGACGCGAAATTTAACCGACAGGAAGACGATGCTGTGATGTGCAAATGATTAGCTTTTCAGAGCATTCACACAAGGCTGCCGCCGGTGGCGACACCTACAACGTGCTGACATGAGGAAAGTTTCCAACCGAGTTCTCATGCACAAACATCAGTTGACCGGCGTTGCCTGGTGAAACGTTGTTGTTATGCCTCGTGTAAGGAGGAGAAATGCGTACCATCACGTTTCCGACTTTGATAAAGGTCGGATTGTAGCCTATCGCGATTGCGGTTTATCGTATGGTGACATTGCTGCTCGAATTGGTCGATATCCAATGACTGTTAGCAGAATATGGAATCGGTGGGTTCAGGAGGGTAATACGGAACGCCGAGCTGGATCCCAGCGGCCTCGTATCATTAGCAGTCGAGATAACAAGGCATGTTATCCACAGGGCTGTAGCGGATCGTGCAGCCACGTCTCGATCCCTGAGTCAACACATGGGGACGTTTGCAAGACAACAACCATCTGCACGAAGAGTAGCATGGACTATTAGCTCGGAGACCATGGCTGCGGTTACCCTTGACCCTGCATCACTGACAGGAGCGCCTGCGATGGTGTACTCAAAGTCGAACCTGGGTGCACCAATGGCAAATGTCATTTTTTGGATGAATCCATGTTCTGTGTAGAGCATCATGATGGTCGCATCCGTGTTTGGCGACATCGCGGTGAACGCACATTGAAAGCGTGTATTCGTCATCGCCATACTGGCGTATCACCCGGCGTGATGGTATGGGGTGACATAGGTTACACGTGTCGGTCACCTCTTGTTCCCATTGACGACACTTTGAACAATGGACGTTACATTTCAGATGTGTTACGACCCGTGGCTCTACCCTTCATTCGATCCCTGCGAAACCCGAAATTTCTGTAGAATAATGCACGTCCGCATGTTGCAGATCCTATACAGGCCTTTCTGGATACAGTAAATGTTCGACTGCTGCCCTGGCCAGCACATTCTCCAGATCTCTCACCAATTGAAAACTTCTGATCAATGGTGGCCGAGCAACTGGCTCGTCACAATACGCCAGTCACTACTTTTGATGAACTGTGGTACCGCGTTGAAGCTGCATGTGCAGCTGTACCTGTACACGCCATCCAAGCTCTATTTGACTCAGTGCCCAGGCGTATCAAGACAGTTACGAGAGGTGGTTGTTCTGGGTACTGATTTCTCAGGATCTATGCACCAAAATTGCGTGGAAATGTAATGACATGTCAGTTCTAGTATAATATATTCGTCCAATGAATACCCGTTTATCATCTGGATTTCTTCTTTGTGTAGCAATTTTAATGGCCAGTAGTGTATATCAACGCCTGTCGACAGCTTAGGATCTTGATTTATTTATCATTTTATTCTAAGGGAGCTGCATGGCCACCGATAGTATCTGCTCTTTTGGTCATGTCCGAAAAAACAAACAGCAGATTCACATCGGCGTATATTGTCCTCGTGCCTGTATGCATGGTATAGTTACAGTCCAGCTGCGTACACGGCATGAATTTCTCAACGGCTTTTCTCCCTGGTAAAAACACGTTCCCTTATTACTGTCCTTGTCAGTTGCGTGGTACAATTGCGGTGCGGCGTCACACATTCATCCCATGGTAGCCAAAATTTAATATTTCGCAGTTTCCGTCGATGCCTATATGAATATCGGTTTGTGATGAGTTTGCATAATTCCTTCTTGGTGCGGCGTCGTTTTGTCTTGGAATGTGTGACAAAATTATTGACTCCAGAATGAGATTTTCACTCTGCAGCGGAGTGTGCGCTGATATGAAACTTCCTGGCAGATTAAAACCGTGTGCCGGACCGAGACTCGAACTCGGGACCTTTACCTTCGCGGGCAAGTGCTCTACAAACTTCTTTTTTTTCTGAACCAACTGAGCTACCCAAGCACGACTCACGCCCCATCCTCACAGCTTTATTGGCAGAAGTAAAGCTGTGAGGACGGGGCGTGAGTTGTGCTTGGGTACCTCAGTTGGTAGTGCACTTGCCCGCGAAAGGCAAAGGTCCCGAGTTCGAGTCTCGGTCCGGCACACAGTTTTAATCTGCCAGGAAGTTTCTGAATTATTGACTGTTGTTTCTTTCCTCCTAGACAACTGTCGTATTTCAGAGATTACCATTTCGAACAAACAGATAAGATCTGAGTAATTCAGTAATCAAGAGTTGGTATCCATCGTAACGGCTTAACAGAGAATAGTATGGAATGGTCTTCGTCGCACCACATCCTGGCAACACTTGATCGTTACACATATTTAGAAAACTGGAAACATGTTTTACGTGAAACGAAACTCATCTGTGGTCGTTAATTTTGCAAAAGACTATTTGAGTACTTATTTATTAATAATTTTGTATATCTGTATTTCTTAGCGAAGTATGATACCGACCGAAACATTTATATCCTATAGCACTAATTGCTGTATCTAATATCCTTAACAGATTAAAGCTTCGTAGTTGATCTTGACTCGAGCTCACCGATGCATCTCTCTAGGACTCTACTCTTCCGCATCACCTATCAGAGCACATCAAACGGAGAGACTCAAGCGATTACTCCATCAACACCTCTTACTTCTGTTCCGGACTCCGGAAAAGAGGATAATCAATTATCCGAATAAACGTTGGATGTGAGACATTTCAGTCTATTAACAAACCCCACAATTTAGAAAAGCCAGTTTTTGCGGCCATACAGTCAATATCGGGGCTAACAGTCTTGTTAACATTGGAAGTGAGGCTTGGAATAAATCAACAGTGGCAACAAGAGATTAAAGCTCTTGCTCGATTCGTGAGGCGAGCTCGTAGTTTTCAGCTGGATGTGCTTTACCCCGGAAGGTAGACGTTCTGGTTCAACTCCCGGTAGGTGGCAATTTTTACTTGTGATTAATATTGATTGTGAGATATGCCCGTAGTATGCGTTTCCGTATTGATATTGGATGGGAAGATTAAATACCGTCCTACAATAGATCATCATACATTTCAAGTCATTGTAAAGAAGCCTCGTTTACATGACGTTATGAATTATCACTGTTAAGACTTCTTGTATTAAAACGGATCAAATAAGCTTCATCGCTAACGTATTAGTGCCGAATAATGTAATGAGTCGTTTGTTAAAAAGAAGGAAACTGTCGTCAAGTACAAAAGTTTCGAAGAAGTAATAAATATTTCGTCGTTAAACTTCACGTCGGAGAGTGTCCTCAGATCCTTCCACCATTATCTGAAACATCGTTCGGCACTTTGCTTTTCCCCGGTGGGTATTCTGTAAAAGAATTAGTACCGCGGAACCTTGTTTCGAGCTCAAAATCGCCGCAGATCCTCGATTCTTCCCAGCAAACTCACAGTGCTATTTAATCGCAACGAGAAGGCTCCAGTTACAGAGCCAAACAAAGACGGAGCTACTGCGCTGCGTGATTGTCTGCAATTCTGCCTCGGTTCGCTTCAATAAGAACACAAATATTATTTCTCGAGCAAGAATAATACAGCGAGCAGTGCTTCCCGCGCTACATTTAAGTTTCCAAAGAAAAACACTCCCGCCGGCGACGTTTCTCCTCGAGCCAGATCGACTTGGCCAACTGTATTCGCGTATTGATTCATTTCCATATTCGCGCAAGTTTGTGGCACGCCTGGTTGGCGCGCTCTCTAGAAGAGAAACAGCAAAGCGATAAACTGTTCCAATAGCTCGCCTTCTCACTTCTAGCTCTGTTCAAGTTTCTTAATGGTGGTTTGCAGTCACCAGTCATTCTGATAGGCGTCATCATTGTAACAGCAATTGCTACCGTAACGACCGTCATAATCATCATCATTACAATTACGGGAGGCTCAAGCAACACGTTATTAATGACGATACTCAGCAGTCCACGATTAATGTCTTGAGATTCCAGCGTGGATGTGCTAGTGGTCACGTCTTCCGGGATTTCATTAACTTTGACTTCTGTTGTGTCTCACCATATGTCCACTAAATTCTTGGTTAATTTCTCATGAAGATACCAACGCTCATTGTCATTCTTTTATAGCTTCTTAAAGCCAACTCGTTTATCTCTGCGTTAAATACACCTTCTATATTTTTGGCACACTGCCAGTGGTACGAGTTAGCAGCCACGAAACTACATAATGTGGCAGTAACACCGAATACTTCTTATACACTCTCAGCATATTTTGCTCCATTTGTCTTATGTGTGTCCGTCGGTATTTTACCAGTTTCTTTCAGCCGACATGATCTATGTTATTCTTTAAGGCTTCTTCTTGCGTTTTACTTTGATTTAACTTAACACTCCTTCGATTGGGTTGCTTTGAAAGTTATAAATTTAGTTCTGTACATGTGATGTGTATGAAACTTTGGACATATTGTCCACTGACGCATTTTGTGTTCTTCTAATTTAGAGTAAAGGACATACTTTGCCGTGTATCTCAGTAGCAAATTATAGAGGGTGCTCTAAAATTACCTTTACAAACTTCTAGGACTTGCAGAGGGACTGAGTAGATAATACTTTCAGTGGAAACCTATTTCCGGAAACGTACCGTTTCCGTGGTGCAACCATTTGAAAACATGTTGGTAATGCGACAACTTTTACAAGTAATTTATTGACCATCACCCAGTACATCACTTGTTTTACAATTCCACGCATTAATATCCAAAGAAATCAAAAGTTTAAAAAATTAAAAAATAAAGGCGACGATTAGCTCCCAGCCCCCCTCCCTCCCTCCCCCACCCCCCATGACGACCCTGCTGTGTGCCCACCCACCTAGCAAACATGCTTATACACAGTTCTAGCACGGAAAATGGTACGTTTCCGGACAATATTGTCTCAAAATGGCTCGAGTGGCTCTAAGCACTATGGGACTTAACATCTGAGGTCATCAGTCAAAAATTGGCTCTGAGCACAATGAGACTTAACTTCTGAGGTCATCAGTCCCATAGAACGTAGAACTACTTAAACCTAACTAACCTAAGGACATCACACACGTCCATGCCAAAGGCACGACTCGAACCTGCGACTGTAGCGGTCGCGCGGTTCCAGACTGTGGCGCCTAGAACCGTTCGACCACCGCGGCCGGCGGTCATAAGTCCCCTCGACTTAGAACTACTTAAACCTAACTAACCTAAGGACATCACGTACACCGATGCCCGAGGGAGTTTTCGAACCTGCGACTGTAGCAGCAGCGCGGTTCTGGACTTAAGCGCCTAGAATTGCTCGGTCACAGCGGCCAGCGCAATATTGTCTAGTCAGTTTCCTCTACAAGTCACAAAAATTTGTAAGGGGAATTTTTGAGCATCCTGCATACAACAGTTTCGGCAGCATTTTAAATGAACAACATGCCCAAAGAAATGTTTTGGAAAAATTTCCTTTATGTGGGAAGATTCAAACAGGTAACCGTAGCTGCCAATTGGTACAGTTTTGATTTTAGTTTTCAGCTAGACATGCCCATTTCGTGAGATGTATGTGGGAAGAAGAAATATATTGTGTCTCTTATTGGAACGACCATATTACTGTTCTAACAATAAACCTCCGCATGATGAACAAAGCCTCTTTTGTAGCATATGCCACTACAGCCTGTCGAGGCTCTCCATGACGCTGTTGCACTCAATAAACGGAACAAGAACGAAATGCACCGCTCTGTTTTGGATCTTTTCAGTGACCTCTATCAATCGTACATTGTACAAGTTCCTTCTATCAGTCAGTACTGAAAGATCAGCCGAACAAGAGTTCTGGTTGTGCTAGCGTAAGGTGTCGCCAGCACTCCTTTCGGCTAAGAGATTGCAAGAAAATCGATAACAGACGCTGAACAAAGTGCGTCTATCAGGAGAGAGGCAAAGACAGACTCGCAAGCAACGTGCCGCCAACGTCTTCTCGACCACTAGGAATTTAGATCGCGGCCGCAGACCAGAGGGCCCAGTCAGTCACAATCTCTAGCTGAGAGTCAGTACATTGCTACCGGATTCGAGTACATAGCAGTGAGGCTAAGGTGGACTATTACAGAAGAGCTTGTAGTACAACACATGGCCTTGCTTAAGATAAGTACCTTCTTGTTCTTGTGAATCAAGAACCCTGTTAATACATGTGTTTAGTGATGTAGTAGAAAGAGGATATTTACAACATGGATTCCGGAAACAGCGATCGTGTGAGACCCAACTCGCTTTATTTGTTCATGAGACCCAGAAAATATTAGATACGGGCTCCCAGGCAGATGCTATTTTTCTTGACTTCCGGAAGGCGTTCGATACAGTTCCGCACTGTCGCCTGATAAACGAAGTAAGAGCCTACGGAATATCAGACCAGCTGTGTGGCTGGATTGTAGAGTTTTTTGCAAACAGAACACAGCATGTTGTTATCAATGGAGAGACGTCTACAGACGTTAAAGTAACCTCTGGCGTGCCACAGGGAGTGTTATGGGACCATTGCTTTTCACAATATGTATAAATGACCTAGTAGATAGTGTCGGAAGTTCCATGCGGCTTTTCGCGGATGATGCTGTAGTATACAGAGAAGTTGCAGCATTAGAAAATTGTAGCGAAATGCAGGAAGATCTGCAGCGGATAGGCACTTGGTGCAGGGAGTGGCAACTCTCCCTTAACATAGACAAATGTAATGTATTGCGAATACATAGAAAGAAGGATCCTTTATTGTATGATTATATGATAGCGGAACAAACACTGGTAGCAGTTACTTCTGTAAAATATCTGGGAGTATGCGTGCGGAGCGATTTGAAGTGGAATGATCATATAAAATTAATTGTTGGTAAGGCGGGTACCAGGTTGAGGTTCATTGGGAGAGTGCTTGGAAAATGTGGTCCATCAACAAAGGAGGTAGCTTACAAAACACTCGTTCGACCTATACTTGAGTATTGCTCATCAGTGTGGGATCCGTACCAGATCGGTTTGACGGAGGAGATAGAGAAGATCCAAAGAAGAGCGGCGCGTTTCGTCACAGGGTTATTTGGTAACTGTGATTGCGTTACGGAGATGTTTAATAAACTCAAGTGGCAGACTCTGCAAGAGAGGCGCTCTGCATCGCGGTGTAGATTGCTCTCCAGGTTTCGAGAGGGTGCGTTTCTGGATGAGGTATCGAATATATTGCTTCCCCCTACTTATACCTCCCGAGGAGATCACGAATGTAAAATTAGAGAGATTAGAGCGCGCACGGAGGCTTTCAGACAGTCGTTCTTCCCGCGAACCATACGCGACTGGAACAGGAAAGGGAGGTAATGACAGTGGCACGTAAAGTGCCCTCCGCCACACACCGTTGGGTGGCTTGCGGAGTATAAATGTAGATGTAGATGTAGAACAACATCCTCTCCCTGGCTTCCCCTGGAACAACATTCTACACTGTCAACGACGACAAAAAGCTGATAGTTACCTCTTTCGTGGGTGAGTTACGTTTTCTTAGAATTCCTCAACTAATGTTTTTATTCTGGCACCTGTTTTCTTTTCTTTTATTTTTTTACATCTTTTTATATAGCATTTTCACTTCAGGTCGCCCCGGACAGTTGTTCCCAGATATTTGAAGATTACTGCTGTTTCTAGAGAATTACCACCAATCGTGTAATCTAGTGTTAACTGATATTTCTGTTTATTTAAGGGTAAAGCGTCACGAGCACGTTTGCTTAGGGGAAACTGACGGTCCCAAGTCGTCTGTCCTCTGGAGGTCTTCCTACATTTCTTTACAGTTTTATAGCGTTGCGATGCACTTTAATAACGACGTGTTGAGTTCTATCAGCGAGTAAGTTATGAAGTCAGCAATGATTCTTCCAAAAAATTCGAATGCGAAATTCGCTTTAACTGCATTCACCCTACTTTTATACTTTTTTTTCTATTTGGCAGAAGACTGAATTTTCAGAAGCGATCTGTCTCGTGACCTCAGCAGCTCGAGTCTACACTAGGTGCCCGTGGCGGCTACACTGGTTGCGGGGGCTGTGTGGAAGGCACTCGGCGATTTTTTAGGTTAGACGGACTCAGGGAACCACAGAAGGGGCGTCCGTCAGAAAGTGGGCACGTAAAACACAGTAAGGTAATTGTAGAAACGATTGGTATTGTAGTTGTAAATTGGCGTAGCTGTGTTGGGATAGAACCAGAGCTCCAAGCCCTAACAGAAAACACTGAAGCTCAAATAGTTGTAGGTACAGGGAGCTAGCTAAAGCCGGAAATAAGTTCAGCCGAAATTTTTTCAAACGATCTAACAGTGTTCAGAAAGGATAGATTAACTACAGTTGGTGGTGGAGTATTTATTGCTGTCAGAGGTAATTTGTGTTGTACCGAAATTGAAGTAGATAGTTCATGTGAAATACTATGGGTAGAAGTTATACCTGACAATCGGACTAAACTATTAATTGGATCGTTTTACCGACCCCCCGACTCATAAGACATAGTTGCTGAACAGTTCAAAGAAAACTTGAGTCTCATTTCAAATAATTAACCCGCTCATACAATTATTGTCGGTGGTGACTTCAATCTACCCTAGATATGCTGGAAAAATTTTACGTTTACAGCCGGCAGCAGGCATAAAAAATGGTTCAAATGGCTCTGAGCACTATGGGACTCAACTACTGAGGTCATTAGTCCCCTAGAACTTAGAACTAGTTAAACCTAACTAACCTAAGGACATCACACATATCCATGCCCGAGGCAGGATTCGAACCTGCGACCGTAGCGGTCTTGCGGTTCCAGACTGCAGCGCCTTTAACCGCACGGCCACTTCGGCCGGCAGCAGGCATAAAACCTCATCCGAAATTGTACTGAGTGCTTTCTCAGAAAATTATTTTTAACAATTAGTTCATGAGCCCACTCGAAGCGTAAATGGTTGCCAAAGCATACTTGACAGTTTAGCAACAAATAATCCTGGACAAATAATGAGTGTTGTGACTGACCACAAGGCAGTGGCTGCTAGGCTGAATACCGTAACACCTACAACCATCAAAAAAGAAACGCAAAGAATATCTATTTAAAAAAGCTGACAAAAATGCTCTTAACGCCTTTTTAAGAGACTTGCAGTCCATCCGATCTGATCATGTAAGTGTAGAAAAGTTATGGAATGTTTACAAAGAGATAGTATCAACAGCAATTGAGAGATATGTACCACATAAATTAATAAGTGATGGTACTGATACTTTATGGTACACAAAACGGGTCAGATCGTTGTTGCAGAATCAGGGAAAATAGCATGCCAAATTTAAAAGAACGCAAAATTCCCAAGATTGTCAAAGTTTTACAGAAGTTCGAAATATGACGCGTACGTCAATGCGAGATGCTTTTAATAATTTCCACAACGAAATTCTGCTCGAAATCTGGCAAAAAACCCAAAGAGATTCTGGTCATACATAAAGCACACCAGCACAAGACACAATCAATACCTTCACTGGCGATAACAACAGTGAAGTCACTGACGACAGTGCCACTAAAGCAGAGTTATTAAACACGGTTTTCCGAAACCCCTTCATCAAAGAAGACGAAGTAAATATTCCTGAATTCCAGTCACGAACAACTACCAAGATGAGAAACATAGGAGTAGATATTCTCCGTGTAAAAAAGCAGCTTAAATCACTTAATAAAGGCAAAGCCTCCGGCCCAGATTGTATACCAGTCAGGTTCCTCTCAGAGTATGCTGATAAAATAGCTCCATATTTGGAAATTGTATACAACCACTCGCTCACAGAAAGATACGTACCTAAAGACTGGAAAATTGCTCAAGTCACACCAATACCCAAAAAGGGAAGTAGGAGTAGTCCGCTGAATTACAGACCTACATCACTAACGTCGATTTGCTGTGGGGTCTTAGAACATATACTGTATTCGAACAGCTCTTTATACTCAGGAAGTAATAAGTGCTATTTGCAGGGGATGTCCAATTGATTCCATATTTTTATATTTCCAGAAGGCTTTCGACACCGTTCCTCAGAAGCGCCTTCTAAGCAAACTGCGTGCCTACGGAGTATCGCCTCAGTTGTGCGACTGGATTCGTGATCTCCTGTCGGAAAGGTCACAGTTCGCAGTAATAGACGGAAAGTCACCGAGTAAAACAGAAGTAATATCCGGCGTTCCCGAAGGAAGTGTTATTGGCCCTCTATTGATCCTGATCTATATTAACGACATGGGAGACAGTCTGAGTAGCAGTCTTAGATTGTTTGCAGATGATGCTGTCATTTACCGTCTTGTAAAGTCATCATATGATCAAAACGACTTGCAAAATGATTTAGATAAGATATCTGTATGGTGCGAAACGTGGCAGGTGACCCTGAATAAAGAAAAGTCCGATGTTACTAACATGAGTAATACAAGAAATCAGCTAAATTTCGATTACGCGATAAGTTACACAAATCTGAGGACTGTAAATTCAACAAAATACTAGGGATTACAATTACAAATAACCTAGATTGGAACGATCACATAGATAACATTGTGGGTAGAGCCAACCAAAGACTGCGATTCATTGGCAGAACACTTAGAAGGTGCAACAGGTCTACCAAAGAGACTACTTACACTACGCTTGTCCGCCCTATTCTGGAGTACTGCTGTGCGGTGTGCGATCCGCATCAGGTGGGACTCACGGATGACATCGAAAAAGTACAAAGAAGGGTAGCTTGTTTCGTATTATCGCGAAATAGGGGAGATAGTCTCACAGACATGATACGTGAATTGGAGTGGCAATCATTAAAACAAAGGCGTTTTTCGTTGCGACGGGATCTTCTCATGACATTTCAATCACCAGTCTTCTCCTCCGATTGCTAAAACATTCTGTTGGCACCTACCTACATAGGGAGAAATGATCATCACGATAAAGTAAGAGAAATCAGGGCTCGCACGGAAAAATTTAAGTGCTCGTTTTTCTTGCGTGCTGTTCGAGAGTGGAACGGTAGAGAGACGACAGCATTAATGTGGTTCATTGAACCCTCTTCCAGGCACGTTATTGTGAAAAGCAGAGAAATCACGTAGATATAGATTTAGAACGGAAGTCCTGTATGTACGTCTCCGCTGCTGCTCGCTAAGCGGCTTTGTGAATTCGGAATGGATGGCCGTGTACGGCAGAGTGCTTTGAAGATTGACTGGCTGGATTTGACAATAATTTCCCAAGAATTTCACTTTGACGCCAGTATAATCATTCGCGTAGAGGACGAAGTTTGTGGAGTTCGGCATGACTTTGTTGCTAACACCTACGTCATCGTTACCGGCGAAGATTCTACCTTGGTGCACAGCAGCTACGAGATGAGTACCGTGCAGCTTAGCTGTGTTGGTTTTCGACTGAGGCCTGTTAATGTGTATAATTTGCCGTTCGAACCTGAATACTGTGTCTTGCGTCAGGCTTTCTCCTGCTGCCAAACTATGTGCAATATTACAACAGACACGTGCGGGCGATAATATGCACTTCAAAGCAGAGAAATGGTTTCGCATTATGACAACTGAGATACAGAAACAAATGTTCAAATGTATGTGATACCTAGTTCATCGGTCCCTAGACTTGTACACAACTTAAATTAACTTAAACTAACATATTCTGTCATTTTTGTATGATCAGGAGTCCAGGCATTGACAATCTATGATGAGCAACCTAGAAATAGTTCGTTTTGTAACTGTACAAAACTCTTGCTTACCTAATGCATTCGCCGCAATCCAGCGCCGCTGTCCATAAAGGCTAGGTTGGCGAGAAACACGGCAGACAGCGCCGGTGCCCTCCGTTACTCCCACGCTATAAAAAGGTAGAGCTTTCCCGCACCGACTCACGCTGAGTTTTTGCCTCAAAACTAAACATATGAACTTGCTGGTTTTGAAGGTGGTATTTTGAACGTGGATCGAATAGACGAGACACCTACAGCCTCTAGTAGCGCTAACAGTAATGGTGCATCTCTTCCGTCAGTTTCCGACACAAAACTGTCACTCATTTCCGAATTGGATAAGATGGAAGAGGGACAGGAAAAAGTTAATGGAGATCGAGGTGGAAAAGTGGATGAAATATGAAAACAGATTCCGAAACAGACTGCAAAATATACTGCAGAAGAAGTAGCTCGGTTGTATAGTTCTAGTAAGTCTACGAAACGTAGGAAATCATCTGACAGCGACAACATTCAGAAACTGTCCTCGGTCAGCAATAAGAAAGTTCATATTGCACGCGTAGGCATGCAGACGTGACAGAGGAGCTTCAGGCAATAATGAATACTATGGTCGAGGCATTTCGAGAACAAAATGCAACTGTTACAAAAATTGGCCTACGACGCGGATGAGGAAGAGTGTAGCACTACTAACGTGAGAGATTCGGGACGGGAGTAGGGATGTCTGGAGGAAAGACAAAGATCAGGATTTGTTGGACATAACAGGAATCACTCATAATCATACCAACAATCATACACTACCAGAAACCTTCAGCATAATCGTCCGCAACATGAACTGTATACTACCTGAATTCAAATTTAGATGCCTTAGAGATTTCTCTTATGGAACTTACGTCGATGCGACACTTCAAGAGGTTTTGACTGGAGATTTGTGTATACCTTGGTACAGTCACATTCTTATTCTCTGTAAAGAGGAAAAAGTGGTAATACCGTTTTACAAGCACACGGTCAAAAGTTTTGCCTCAGAATATTTGATGAGAAAATTCTCAAGGCTTTTTAAATAAATTAAGTATTAATAACATTCTGCATCCTTATTCTTCATTTCTCAACATAGTCGCTTTGGCGACGAAGACATTTCGCCCGACGTGAGACCAATTTGTTGATGCTGTCGCTGTAAAAAGTTTGACTTTGTTGACGGTGCCACAGCCTCATCTCTGCCTGCACCGCTTCATCAGCACTATCAAAGTGAAATGCTCGAAGGTGTTCTATAAGTTTTGGAAACTGTTGAAAATCGGATGGCGACAAGTCGGTACTGTGTCGAGGGTGGTCGATGACCGTGAACCCAACGCACCGGATTGATGCAGATGTCGCAGCATTCGTGTGCGGTCTGGCAACGGCTGAAGGAGGAGGTAACCCACGTGTGGACGAACCCTTTGAATTCAAAACTCGATTACAGCACGCCGTTTCTCATTCACCGACATAACTACGTAACACACCGCTATTTTACATGCTGCCATTACGAGCCCTGTATTGACATTGGGTTGCTAATCTGTAGGCATGAAGAATATAGGTATAGAATTTGAATAATGTTTGTTTTATTTTAAAAGTTTGAACAGTTTTCACATTCAAAATTCGGTTCAAAATGGTTCAAATGGCTCTGAGCACTATGGGACTTAACATCTGTGGTCATCAGTCCCCTGGAACTTAGAACTACTTAAACCTAACTAACCTAAGGACATCACACACATCCATGCCCGAGGCAGGATTCGAACCTGCGACCGTAGCAGTCGCGCGGTTCCGGACTGAGCGCCTGAACCGTTAGACCACCGTGGCCGGCTCAGAATTCGGAATAATTACTTTTCAGACCTATCTCGTAATTTGTGATGGTGTTCGAAATCACCCTGTCTGAGGTGTTTTGAATGATAGAGGCACGTCTTAATATTGTCAACACTGTGGTGTAGTTGTTAGCGCCGATGGCGGGCATGCCGGTTCAAGCCCGACCATAAGCAATTATTCATTATTCCACATTTATCATTTCTGAAAAGTTCTAGGAGTATGCTGTGTGGGTAGTGCATGGCTCAAATTAGGCAAATTAGGCTGTACGTGGTCGGGAATCAGAATACAAGCAGTTCACCGCTCCCACGCTCCATATACTCAAGAGACTAGTGGGTCTGAAGCCAGCAAAAAGTCAGCGGTACATCAGACATCAATCAGTGGAGACGTCTGCACTCAGGTTTGTAGACATCAGAATCTGGCTCACCACACGCACATAGGCAGGCGCGTCGTGGCTGCGGAATGCTTGCGGGAGATGGAAGGCTATGGTGCGGGGTGTCTCCCCAACAAATGAAGACACAGTGCACCAGGGTACCCATACCGGCACAGGAGAGTAGCTGGCTGTACCAACCCAATCTCGATCTGCTTCTCTCCAGGGGAAGAGTCTGCCTGCTGCTGAAGGTAATGTTGAGACAGCCCACCAGTGGAGTAGTACCAAGTTCAGAAAGGAGGACTTGGTGCCAGAAGACAGTGTGATGAGGGAAGCCCAAATTGTGGTGGTTGCTTCTGACCCTTCCTAGTCTGGTGCCTGGCGTAGCCCTATCTTTGTGGTAGGTGTTGCCGTGCTGCTGATACTTTTACGAAAATCGACGGTTGTTTATACGGTCAAGTGGTTCAGTGGCTGTGCTGACGCATAGCCTTCAGCTCCGTTCAGATCAACAGATCTGTGGCCCAGCCATGCACTTGAACATAGACGACGCGCTAACCGGAAGGGGCTGCTCACTAAATTCCGAAATCCGATCTTCGCCGAGGATGTAGAGCATATATTATTACCATCAACATTCAGATCCGGCACTGATAACCATTAAAAACAAGGGAAATTAGAGCTCGTACTGAGGCGTTCAGACAGTCGTTTTTCCCTAGTGCGATCCGCGAGTGGAACAGAGGGGGGAAATATGACTTTACCGCGAATTGTGCCCTTGCCGCACACTGCTTGGTGGCTAGCGGAGTACATATGTAGATGCAGATGTAGATGTAGAAGTAGATGTAGCCATCTAGAAACTGCTTCACCCGATCTGCCAAGAACCCTGTCTTAACCCTGCATTGGCAGCACTGCCTAGTTCGTCTTGCAATGCATAACAGCGGTATTGCTACAGCTAGCTTCCACCCTATGACACCTTCAACGGCTAAGCCGCTAGCTCCGACAGTAACGCCCATAAAATAGTCGAGGTACTACAACAGTTCCCTCCCTCGTGAGACCCAGCGCTTCCGTCCCTGCCCTGGAAAGGTCAGCAACGAAGTTCAGAGCAATATTTATAAGTTTTCTGCTAAAGTACTATGCTGCTTGAGCCAAAAGTTTCAGGGTCTGCGAATTCACCCCATAGCGTTTAGCCCTCTGGCTATAAGCTCATATATGCTCCACAATTCTCCTAAGCATTCTCTTACCCTTAGTACGTTATGTCTTCTGCTCTGACTTTTAACAGACAAACAGTCTTCATGAAATCTTATAACACAACCTACAACTGCTATCGTCACTTCTCGCTAGATATGCAGCCATAGAATCTCTCCCTGTGTTACTTAACCTTAACCACGACCACAGGCTCTTTTCATTAGTGCTTTACAACATTTCAAATACTCGAGTACCAGGAACATATTTCTTATCACTACTGACATTGCAATGTATCATTTACTCTCCACTTACAAACTAAGAAAGTATTGAAAAACTCTTCCTCTCCTAACAGGTTATCCTGAACAAATCTTCGTTAGCATCACATGGTCTGAATTCGTTAAACTGTTCTGCTCGATATCTCTTTCTTTCTATACGGTGAATTTTAACCCGTTGGTTTGGAGGATCATTCGAAATTCGTCCCTCCGACAAAAGTTTCCCTCATGCATTCTAAGAAAACATTCTCAAAATTATCCTCCACTGTGAACGACATGTGGTACTACAATTCACAATACGGCGGCACCTAATCCCGTTTATAACTCTCAAATTAGCGCTAATCACAGACTGAACTTCTCTCGAAAAGTTCAGTTTTCTGTACCCTTGTTCTTCCTGAAGCAACTACCTGGTACTTTCTGGTCCAGTATCACGTGAATTGAGCCATTAACTCTTGTCGCTTAGGCTCGACGAACCTTGCGACAGTACTCCACTGGCGACAGCTTCCCATAGCTGAAATTTTGTTCCTTTCAAGTCCCGCGTTCGTTGCCGAAGGTCAGTTTAGGCTTGATGTTCGGACAGAAAGCTTCGTATCGTTCATCTACATTACGCCCGTCGCACACACAAGGCTACGGCTATGTTGTGAATAGTTTGCTGCGCACATCAGCAGCTTGCTCTGCAAGGTTATGACCTAGTGCTCGTGATGCTGTTGTATTCGGAACCTCAGACAAACACTCTTCAGTACACATAGCCTCGTCAGTACAAGAGATATCTTTACGAACATGTCTCCTCTTTCTTTACCTCCATTAATCATACATGTAAAGAAATATGTGTGCCTGTTCATCCGTAACACAACCATCAACATAAACAGCATCCTGATAATTAATACATGTTGATATACACACACTTATTCAGTTTGGTACAGTTCAAACTCATTCTATCTGGCACTATAGCTACTTCAGACCCCTCAGTTCCACATGATACCGGAGCTGATACTTCTATCTTACTTTCCTTCCATCAAAAACGTTACTATCTAGGGCGTGGAGCAAACTCTGCACATCGTCATTACCCTCTTCGTTAATTATTTTCATTTTCCCATTTTTTGTCCAACGAGGCGCCAGATTTTGGCGTAATCCACACAGGGTAGAATGGTTTAATTACGCCAAGTGATAGTTGGACTTATTGCGGGGCAGGTACACTAGACAAAAGCCTGTTTCTCTCCCTCTCAACTTTCTCCTTCTCCCTCCTTTCTGCTTCCTCTCTTTGTCTTCTTCCCCTCCTTACTTCCTTACTTGTCTCTTCAGATTTCCTCTGCAAACCCTTTTCGCACTCTAGTCTTGCGAAAAGGTATTTCCTTCTCCATGGCCTGAAGAGCTTCCGGTCTCTCACACAATTTTACACCGTCCGCTCGTATCTTAACTACTTCGTCTCCTACAGTTTTCAGTATCTCCTTCGTGGTAGCCTCTGGTGGTGTTGAACAACCAGCTCACGTTGGTACTAACCACAGCATGATCACTCATTGTCAATTTCGCAAACGTAAACGACAAAGTCACTTGGACATACTACTATCCCAAACCGTCTCACGACTTTACACGGTTACATACCGAGCCATACTACTTGCGCAGCACTGTTGCACGATCCAAACGGCGCAAACTAACATACATCTCCTACAATTCCCAGACTCCAGCATCGTGAAAACTCTATACACTCAAAACAAAATATCAGCAAAACAAAATAAAACTATGAGGAGGACACTTAACAGTAACACTACCAAAATATGGTAACATACACTACGTGATCAAAAGTATCCGGACACCCCCAAAAACACACATTTTTCATATTAGGCGCATTGTGTTGTCACATACTGCCAAGTACTCCATATCAGTGACATCAGTAGTCATTAGACATCGTGAGAGACCAGAATGGGGCGCTCCGCGGAACTCACGGACTTCGAACGTCGTCAGTTGATTGGTTGCCACTTGTGTCATACGTCTGTACGCGAGATTTCCACACTCCTAAACATCCCCAGGTACGCTCTTTTCGATGTGATAGTGAATTGGAAAAGTGAAGGGACACGTGCTGCCCAAAAGCGTGCAGGCCGACCTCGTCTGTTGACTGACAGAGACCGCCGACATTTGAAGAGGTTCATAATGTGTAATAGACAGACATCTATCCAGACCATCACACAATAATTCCAAACTGCATCAGGATCCACTGCAAGTACTATGACAGCTAGGCGGGAGGTGATAAAACTTGGATCTCATGGTCGAGCGGCTGCTCATAAGCCACACACCACGCAGGTAAACGCCAAACGACGCCTCGCTTAGTGTAAAAAGCATAAACGTTGCACGACTGAACAGTGGAAAAACGTTGTGTGGAGTGATGAATCACGATACACAATGTGGCGATCCGATGGCAGGGTGTGGGTATGACGAATGCCTGGTGAACGTCATCTGCCAGCGTGTGTAGTGCAAACAGTAAAATTCTTAGGCGGTGGTGTTATGGTGTGGTCGTATTTTATAAAAAAATTGTTCAAATGGCTCTGAGCACTATGGGACTTAACATCTGAGGTCATCAGTCCTCTAGAACTTAGAACTACTAGAACATAACCAACCTAAGGACATCACACACATCCATGCCCGAGGCAGGATTCGAACCTGCGACCGTAGCGGTCGCGCGTACCAGACTGACGCGCCTAGAACCGCTCGGCCACACAGGCCGGCTGGTATTTTTCATGGAGGGGGCTTGCACCCCCTGTTGTTTTGCGTGACACTGTCACAGCACAGGCCTACATGCTTCCCACTGCTGAAGAGGAATTCGGGGATGACGATTACATCTTTCAACACGATCGAGCACCTGTTCACAATGCACGGCCTGTGGAGGAATGGTTACACGACAATAAAATGCCTGTAATGGACCGGCCTGTCCAGAGTCCTGACCTGAATCCTATAGAACACATTTGGGATGTTTTGGAAGGCAGACTTTGTGCAGGGCCTCACCGACCGTCATCGTTACCTCTCCTCAGTGCAGCACTCCGTGAAGAATGGCTGCCGTTCCCCAAGAAACCTTCCAGCTCCTGATTGAACGTGTGCCTGCGAGAGTGGAAGCTGTCATCAGGGCTAAGGGAGGGCCAAAACAATACTGAATTAGAGCATTACCAATGGAGGGCGCCACGAACTTGTAAGTCATTTTCAGCCAGGTGTCCGGATACTTTTGATCACATAGTGTAGCTACCCTGCTTAGTTGGCTGTTCATGATTACAGTCTCAAGATGGCCTTGTAAGATTAAAACGGGTGAAATGAATAAATTAATCCTGTAGAACATACACAGTATCGTGCCTCACATTCGTAATTACTAAATTACACTCTGAATCAATAAATACTCCTTAACCGCGCTTGGAGTCTCCTCCTGATTCGCACCACAAGCTGGTAGGTGCTTCCGAGCTGATGGTACCTCTGCTACAATTGATGGATATTTGTACAGTCTTGCTGACCACTTGTTGTGCCCATGTTCCGTTTCTAGCCACGTTCCGATCAATCCATACGTGGCCCAGAATTGTAGAAACTGCTTGGTTCAACCTGGGTGAGCCTCTACTTACAACTACACTGGCAACATTACGGTGTCTGGCCTGGCCCACCTTGCAATGCATAAACTGCGACTGGCATGACAATACATTAGCGATCACCATCTCCCTATGACCTCTTAATCCGCTGCGGCTTAGCTGCTTGTTTCCGCATTAACAACCAAAACATAGTGGGGGCACTACAGCAGCAAGGATTCGACCGAGTCACAAAATATAACATGGGGGATGATATGATGTGTTTGGCAAATGCATACTTCCTCTTGGATAGCACTGTCCAGCAGTGATTCGAGAACAACGAAGAGAAGCTTAATAGCTCGGACAAATTCCAGACCTAACTGAATAAAACGCTTGCTGACAATCAGTGGCAACTCTGCTTAGCGGAAGAATAATTGGAGGACAGTGCCCAGTGTCATGGGGTAATCACATAGTCGCAAATACAGAACGGTGTGGCCTTGCACGACATCAGTGAATCGTACTGTGACATAAGCCGACTAAATCTGACACTTGATGAAAGGAAGTCGAAGAAGGGATGTACCTTCTGCTAAAGAATGTCACAACCAAAGAGGAAATGCAACAGAAAGAAAGAAGAAAGAAAACATAGACTCGTAAGAAAGACGTATGATCGACTGCCGAATGCGGTGCCCATGACAGATCGGCTCACTCATGTGTCAAATATTAATAGAAGAGATACAGTAGTGTATGGCAGCCAGAAATGTCGGACCGACTACACAGCGGATAGCAGCTTTGAATGTTGAGGAAGAAGTGAATCTTTTTTTAGCACCAGTGTCCACCAGCAATCGAACACACTATGAAGAATGCACTTGGCCTATTCGGATTTCTACCCCCGCCATCAATCGATAAACCCGTACGCGACCAACGCAGGTACAACCACCTCGTCCGCTAAGTAAAATGGCCCGCAAAAGAAGAGGCATTTGGAGGACGGGGGATAACACGTCATTTGGTTTCGCTGTGGACGCTCTTGACCCGTTGTGCGCTACTGCAGAGGAATAAAACGAGTTTCGACGTCTCTTACGCTGCAAGACGTCGACATCCCAGACAGTCTACACGATTATTATCGGCATGTGGGCCTAAGCTCTACACCGTACCCTAGACGAGGTCACTCCCCAACACGCCGTATCGGTTCCCCGTCGCCGTACAGAGATACCAGCGCTCGCCTAGCCGTCGAATTCAGAGAAAATAAGCAACGCTACTATCTATGGAGGTGAGACAACCGCAGATGATAATCTTACACCTACGACAGTTACCAAGATGACAGATAATCTCATTGACAACATCGTCGACGGCCAACAAGTCTGGGCGCTGGTCTACCCAGGGGCTTCTTCTCCTGGAATGTCGAAAGCTAAAGAAAACTATGTTCCGTGATACGAAAGTGATTGTGTCGAAGGTCGCAAATGGACAACACGTGCAGCCGATAGGAACATGTGTTGCAAGAAAAACAATGAATGACAGAAGCCCTTCACATTTGCCAATTAAATCAATGTAGTTACGATCTTATCCTCGAATGGGACTTCATACACGCATCACTAGCAGTCATAAACTGTAAAAGATCAAGGGTTAAGATCGACGAAACTAATCCAGCAAGTACACATAATAAAGATTGCTTTGAGTGGCTGTTTGACTTCTAAGATGTTGTTATAGCGTCATCATTAACGAGACGAGCTCCAGTCCTTAATCGAGATGTTCAGTAAAACTGTGAAGCTTCTGTCAATTTCAAAAAAGCTAATGACGCCCACAAAATAAATCGACATGCCAGCAACTATCACGACAGTTGCAGATAGTCAAGGAGAGTGTTCGATCAATAATTGTCACGAGCAACCACAACTCGTTTCTAAATGTATGTGCGTAGGCAACTATTCTGGAAAGGGCAGCTAATGGTCATCGGCGAAGAATCGTGCTCCGCTACCATTACAGACGACGCAGGGGAGGAAGCTATTATTGAACGGGCAATAAGATCTGGCCGGACAGAGGAACATCAGCGAGTGACAGCCATTTGCGTCAGTTTATATAGGAAATTTGGGTGGGCTACGGGCCGTGTCCGGATGGTCGAAGCAGCTAAGGTAACCGCTCTTGAGAAGTGATACATCAGCGTTCGAATCCCGGCCTCGCACAAGTTTTGAATTTCCGCCATTGCATTTCCACAATGTGCTGTGCGGCTTGAAATCATTAGTTTCCCACTCATCCTTCCCCTTTCCTTCACGCTACTTCTTCTCATATACAGTTTACGTATGCTTTCAAATCAGGATTGGAGAAAGGACGGACGATGCGGTTTGCGGTAAAACATCGTGTCAACACTGGGGATCATTCAGCAACTAGGCAGATCTAGTATAAGGTATCACCGGCTGCACGACAGATAGTCCACGACGAAGTGGAAAAAATGCTCGAAGATGATATCATTGAACCCTTATACGTTTAGGGAGTCCTTGGTCCTGTCCTGTTTCCCTTGTGAAGAAGAGGAACGATACATGGCTTTTCTGCGTCGACTACCGGAGACTCAAGAAAATCACGAAGGATGTTGTCTATCCATTCTCGCGCATTGACGCATTGATGACACACTATACTGCTTGAAAGAAGAAACAATTTCTCAAATAGGATATGTAGACAGGTTACTAGCAAATCGAGGTTGACGAAGCAGACCGGGAAAAGACTGTCTTCATAAATATTGGGCCACTATGAGTTCAAAGTTATGCTATGGAATATTTTCACAAACGTACTACGACGCTCTTACGTTTATTTTACAGATTTGACTTCGTTCTTTCCGGAGAACGTCGATCTTCGCAACTCTTGATTAATCGGATGTGAAGATAAACATTATATTTTATAGAAATGTTTTATCAAGAGTGACTAATGGCAACTGAGAATGTTATAATTCATATTTTCTTCTTCCGTAAATTTTTCTAGCATGAAGTTGTTCATTACGAAATCAGCCAACATGAACATGTACTGCAAGAACAACCTTCAATGCCAGAACACAATTCTTTGAATTTTTCGTTTTAACAGAATGTAGTCATTGTGTTATTCCCAAATGGGACATCTTGCAGGTAACATAGACAGCAACAGACTGTGGAACATCAGAGCTCCCAATTGACGAAGCTATTCCAAAAAGCACACGTAACAAAGATTTATCAAGTTAGTTGCCTGCCACTGAAAACGTTATTATTCCGCCATTGTCAACGAGAAGAGCTCCAGTTACCGATCGTGATGCATGTCAGTAGCGAAGAATCGAGCTCCGCTACCACCACAGACAATGCATGGGAGGAAGCTGGTATCAAACTGTTAGTAGGATTTTGTCTGGACGAAGAGCAAAAAAATGTGTTCATTCATGCTAAGGCTAATCATGTGTAATGTATGCCTGTGAACTGACTCGTTCCACATAATTTCGATACAAGGATCGTTCAAATGATCTATGGAACATCTAATTAACTACCCACCAATTAGCCTACGCTCATGCAGAGTGTCACCGGCTGAACAACAGATAATCCAGGAGGAAGTGAAGAAGATGCTGCAAGATGAAATCACTGAACCTTCAGAGAGCCCTTGGTCCTTTAAGTTGGTCTTTGTGAAGAAGAACGTCGGCACATGGCATTTCTGCGTCGACTACCGACGAGTCACAAAATCACGAAGGAACATGTCTGGCCATAGCTGCGTAGCGATGACGCCCTAGACTGCTTGAAAGGAACAAAGTATTATTCATCTATGAGCATGAATACAGGCTGCTGGCTATTCGAAACTGACGAGCTAAAAAGCGAAAAGAGTGTTCTATTAACTCCTAACGGCCACTATGAGCCTAAGGTTACGTCGTTTAGACTTTCGAATGTATGATTGACAACCTGCTTCGACACCTTAAATGGAGGACGTGTCTTTGCTATCTGGACGACGTTGTCTGTTTTAGGAATATATTTGAAGACTCTCAAAGAAACCTGACAACCGTGTTGAAGTGTTTTCAGACTGCCGGCCTCCGACCTGAGTCCGAAAAAGTGCTCTTCGTGGCTCAAGAAATAAAAATTCTGGAACATCTAGTGCAGTCGGATGGCGCCCGTCCTGATCCGGAGGAAGTAGGAGTAGTCGTAGATTTCCCTACTTCGCATCACATTCATGATGTGAGAAGTTGTCTCGCAGTGTGATCGTACTACTGGTGATTCATGGACTGCTGCACAAACAAAATGGCGCTAACTGCCTTTCGAGGAATCGTTTGCGGAGCACAGCAGCGTGGAAGAAAACTCAGCCATCTCTGTGTTAAATGACATTGCTCCAGAACAGCTGGAAGATCCAGCGTTGCTGAAAACAATAGAATCCACGAAGAATGAGAAACGGACTAAAGTAGGATTCCAGTTAATAAACGGAACGTTGTACAAGGGAAACTATAGACTGATGGGGTCCGAAAATGGTGGTACCCCATCCCAACTCACCTGGGGCCAGCGATCCTGAATATTTCTCACGACACTCCAATATTTGGTAACCTTGGATTGGTGAAGACTTTATGCAAAATCAAACAAAGGACGACCAGATCTCTGCGTGAGCCACTGTAACGAATGACAACGGCGGAAGCACATGCCGGAATTACTCCTGAGGCATTCGGTATCAATTCCGCCTGCAGCTCCAGTTCAAGGAACTGGGATCGATCTTTTGGGGAGGTTCCTTAAGTCAACAAACGCGAATCGATGGCTAATTGTCTGCACTGAATGCCTCACCTGCCGTGCTGTCACCAAAGCTGTGCTGACTGCTGAAGCTCCGGAAATTGAGAAGTTCCTTGAAGAAGAAGTCATTTTGAACCACAGAGCACCCCGCGTGATGATCTCTGATCGTCGAAATGTTTTACTCAATTCTTCGTACTAATAGTATTAGAGAGATCAATGTGTAGACTGTTATGTTTAAAAAAAACATCCCACGGGAGATAAGGAAAGGATAGGTACTTTATTTTTATTTCTATAATGGTGTGTCACATCACGAACAACTTTAATCTTTCTACAGTTAAGAGTTCCTTTAAGCCATACAGACACAGGTACTGACTCATTTATTTTACGATGATTCCTTGTCTTGAGAACCAATGGCATTGTAGACATATGATAAGATGTACCTCTATCTCTGTTATAGACTTTACATATCTGAAATATCCGATAAGCAATAATTTATTGACTGTTAAAAGTTTCCAGACCTGCTACAGTGTCTAGTTTAGGACCACGTACTACAGCCACAATAACCCAAGCATTACCATGTCCATTAGCGTTTGCGTTCGTAAGCTTGAAATTCAATACGCTTCCGCAAAATTCTGAAGGGCCATGCAAAATCACTTCGGCACCTATTCCATTCTTCGTACTAATAACAATATTATCAATAACTTTATGTACTGCTAGATGCCAAATAAACTGGTGTACGCATACGTATTCAAATACAGAGATATGCAAACAGGGAGAATACGGCGCTGCTATCGGAAACGCCCATATAAGTCAACAAGTGCCTGGCGAAGTTGTTAGAATGGTTACTGCTGCTACAATGAAAGGTTATCAAGATGTAAATAAGTTTGGACGTGGTGTTATATTCGAGACATAGCATCTCCGAGGTAGCGATGAAGTGGGGATTTTTACGTGCGACCATTTCACGAGTGTACCGTGAATATCAGGAATCCGGTAAAACATCAAATCTCCGGCATCGGCGCGGCTAAAGAAATATCCTGCAAAAGCGGTACCAACACCGGCTAAAGGGAATCATTCAGCGCGAGAGAAGTGTAACCCTTTCGAAAATTGCTGCAGATTTAAATGCTGGGCCATCAACAAGTGCCAGAGTGCGAAACATTCAAGAAAACATCATCGACATGGCCCACATGTATACCCTTGATGACTGCACGACACAAAGCCTTACTTCTCGCCTGGGCCCGTGAACAACGACATTGGACTGTTCATGTGTCGAAACATGATTCCTGGAAGGACGAGTCTCATTTCAAATTGTATCGAGCGGATGGACGTGTA
Organism: Schistocerca serialis cubense; assembly: GCF_023864345.2. Classification (NCBI taxonomy): domain Eukaryota; kingdom Metazoa; phylum Arthropoda; class Insecta; order Orthoptera; family Acrididae; genus Schistocerca; species Schistocerca serialis. The sequence goes on from NC_064640.1 coordinate 154,529,764, forward strand.
CGGGTATGGAGACAACGTCAAGAAGCCATAGATCCTGAATGTCAGTAGGGGACTGTCCAAATTGGTAGGGCTCTGTAATGGTGTGGGGCGCCTGCCGTTGGAGTGATATTGGAGCCCTGATACATCTAGATACGACTCTGACAGGTGGCACATGCGTAAGCATCCTGTCTGATCACCTGCATCCATTCATGTCCATTGTGCATTCCGACGGACTTGGGCAATTCCAGCAGTACAATGCGACACCCCACACGTCCATAATTGCTACAGAATGGCCCCAGGAACACTCTTCTGAGTTTAAACTCTTCGGCTGCCCACCAAACTCAACAGACATGAACATTATTGAGCATAACAGGGATGCCTTGCAACACGTTGTTCAGAAGAGACCTCCATCCCCTCGTACTCTTCCGGATTTATGGACAGCCCTGCAGGATTCATGGTGTCATTTCTCTGAAGCACTACTTCAAACATTAATCGAGTCCATTTCTCGTCGTGTTGCGGCACTTCTGAAAGCTCGCGGGGGCTCTACATGATATTAGGCAGTTGTACCAGTTTCTTCGGCTCTTCAGTGTATTACACTGGATGATAAAAGCCTACCGTCTACGCACAAATGGCATCAAAAAACGCTTTAATAAGATATTGGCAGACATACTCCCAATGTACGTTGCTGTCGAACAGAGAGACTGGGATAAATTACTGTCCGACCTTACTTTCTGATAGAACACAGCGAAGCAAGGCACTACAGGCTTCACGCTAGTATTTCTATTCCACGTTCACGAGGCAGAAACGACAGTAGACATGAAGTTCCCGTTTGAACCGGACAATTCTCATGATGACTGCGAGAAATACCTCATCACCAGTTATGGAGAAGCAAGGCAGTTGGTGCGCGTGCAAACACTGGACGCCCAGGAGAAACACCGAGAGCTCTATACACTAAATACAGGTCAGTGAGATACATCCCGGGAAATTAGGCGTGGATCTTTGTACATCTCCAGAAAGTGTGTCCGTCGGAAAAGTTGCAAAGGCGGCATTTGGAGATGCATCGTATCATTCTTCGCTAGTCGGATATCACATAAAAAGTCGAGGATTATGAACCTTCACCAAGAAAGCAAAAACACAGAGACGTCATCCATGTCCTCCGTATGAAGCCCTACTACAGTCCAGAGGAGAAGACCGATGATGAGCATTCTAGTAATTGATGACCCACTTGACCACCTCGAACCTTTGATGCTCATCCCAATGAAGAGGATGTAACTGTACGATCATAACGCGATGATACTCTATGATCGGTATACAGAAGAACAGTGACAATATCTAGACCCTAGATGCTATAGTCGGCCCCAATGAAATCGCTTGGTCACGTGCTGCCGTCACCGGTTCAAACCGAACCACCAGCAATTATTTGTTATTTAGTATTTATCATTTCTGGAACGTTTTTGTAATATATGGTTGTATAAATATTAGCTCTGTAGTATGTTCAATGTCTGCATAAATAAGTGCCTTCGCTGACCAGGAAATCAGTATTGTTGTGGCTGTACGTTGAGGTTCTCAATACACGTACTTTCAGTGCCGTGTGGTGTGTTTCATTGACGGCCATGCTTTCGAATTTCGTCTTGAGAGTTGTTATGAAGCGACAATGTTAACAGCGTTCATGTTTTAAGTCTGTATACACCGTATGGAAACCAAAACCCTAACCGTTGAGCAGTCGTTTCGCTCGCTGATATTCTAGAATTACTTCCCAACTACACAAACAGCATAATTACAGACGGCAATTTCAAGTGCGTGATTCAAAATCATGACCAACTCCATATCCGAACAAGTGCACCGCACTAGAATATCTCGCACATGGATCACGTCTAACTGACACGGAAAACTACTCGGTGATAATGCAGAATATACATTAATCTCTGCTGATTCGATAAGCGGATTAGCCAGGATATTATGTTTCACCAGAGCTTAACAGCAAAATCACTAACCGTGACACTGCACCTTTTAATATCTCCAATCATTGTTACGTTAATTTACACCGACAGAATCTATACCATGGCAGAGGATATCGGAAGCTCAGTTTAAAACTTCTCAACGATCAAGAAATTGATGAGCCGATAAAACGGAAATGACAGCACAAAGACAGACACTCTAACATTCAGGATTTTTGCTCTATTACGCAAAACAGCAGCAACGATTTACTATTATCAACCACTTACGACAAAAAAAATCTGGCAAAAACCAATCGTGGAATTTTAATACTAATGTATTCGAGAATTGTAACAAAGTGGAAATATTCTTAAAGCTTATACCTACTTCAAAATTTGAAAAAAATGTAAAATTGCGAAAATTAGACGGCAGTACATGGAAGGTATTATTCTTAGAATCAAACGGAAAGGCACGGCATAAAATGGAAATGCATCCCTCTGCCAGATTTTACGGTCGGTGCGATGGCACAACGCCATGACAATCGACAAAGTCTATGAAGAATCCGGACAACTGTTACATACACAACACGAAACAATGTCTCACATTCACACCTATTCCTGTGACCTCTACCAATAAATGTCTCCGAAGATATAAAACAATCTTACGCTGGAAGACTGAATCTTTCTTGAATAACCATCTGCGGACGAGGCACGGCAAGAAAAATCACTGGGTCCTGGCAGGCTTTCAATCAACATTTTTGGCATATAATCAGAGCATCACTACCGTAATTCGCAAAAGGCATATGGCATACTGACCGAATATCCAAGGAAGTGAAAGAGGGAATTATACTGTAAATACCAAAGAGGAAAACACGAAGAGGATGAAGCAAATGAGGCCTATGACACTCCTTAACACTAGTTTCAAAATAATAATACCAGTGATCAAACTGAAGACTGAAACTATTTTGAGTAAAAGCCTTGGGATGTATCAGCACCGCACTGTACCTGGGGCAAGTGCTATAACGGTAGCACGTGTACTCAGAAATGTCATCTGAACAGCAGTGGAAAGTGAAATGAAAGAGATCTTACTATTTAGTGGCAGTGGAGAAGCTTTCGACCACCTCAGCCACGTATACCTACTAGAGACGCTCCAGACAATTGGTTACGGAAATTGTTTGACGAACTTCATAAGATAACTTGCCAAGAATATTAGCTCCAAGATTGTGCTCGATGGACACTTGAAAAAAGGCGTTTATTTGGTCAATCCGTGAGGTAAGGGTGTATGCTATCACCGTCGAGCCATTACTGGCTGACACGGCGTCACAGAGACAAGGCCTAATGTTCCGTAACATCAGTTGCAGCTCAAATGTTAACATACAATTGGAGGGAAATATTAACAATGTAAGAGCTGTTTTGAAAATTCCCTCTGGTGGGGAACTAAGTCAGCTTCAAAAAGAGAAGACGAAATACATATCAGCAGCAAGTAAAATATTGATATAGCTCATATACTGCCTATTCCAGACCTACTGGCCAACGACATCCAAGAAGTGTTACGTTGATTTTCAATGAGAGGGAGTGTGTTTAAAATACAATTCCACACGACGGCTCTACCATTTGCAAAGGAAAGTCTTAATCTTGTGAAACTGAGACGTAGGTGCAGAAAACTTTCAATTAGTCGCATTGAGAAAGAAGTAGTAAAGCGAATTCCAAGCCTAATAAAAAACGAGCGCTCAAAGGTAACCCAGAAAGTACGACCTCACCAATAAACTTAGCTGAAATTAACATTTTATGTCAGTACATCAGGCAATATTACCATGAGTTTAGTTATTTGTACAGCGAAGCAGTCAAACCAAACTTACTTGAGAACAGAAAAATTTATTACATCCAGACATCAACAGCCCATTGTAGCCGAATCGATCAAAAACATCCTCGATCGAAATGGGACATCACCTGGAGAAACGTACACAACGTTCATCTCACGTCGGACGTGATATCTCAATGGTACATAATCATCAAAGACTAATTCCCGACCAATGAACACGCCACAAATTACAACTTAGTCAGAGCCACAACTGCATTAAATGTAGAAATATTAATACAATAATCCTCAGATTTACTGATGTTCATGCAGGTGATATGTGGAATGCCCTCCGTCAGGATGTGCAACTGAGAGACAGGACAACCGCTAAAAATGTTCACTTATGAGCAAAACGTGAGGACGAAAGTAACTTTCTCATGTATCAACGCTCGACGAAATTTGTACCACGCATATGAAGAACTGCTACAGTAGAGTACAATACAGTACAGAAGGTAAGTAAAAGAAATACGCAGTGAGACGAATGGAAATGAGACAGCTATTCAAAGACAACAACTGACTGAAGTCAACGCGATTTAAGATTGTTACCTGGACATTAGAAAAGGTGGACAGTGCTTCTTAATAGGGTGTGCGATCATCGCGGATGGCAACACATGTTCTACAACTTGTTCCCACCCTGGCTACAAGGCTGGTAGCTGTTCCTGAACTCCTACAAACTGCTGAATGGTCGTTGGTGCTGCAATACATCTCTCCATCGCATCCCGTACGTACTCGATGGGACTTAAGTTGGGGAAATGGCATGACAGTGAATACGCTTAAAATCCTCTCGTTCGAAGAGCTCCTCCGTCTGTGCAGTACAACGGGGTCGTGCATTGTCATCCTGAAAAGATGGACGTAGTGAAGAAGTACAGTGTCACGATAATGTTGACCTGTTTTCAAACGTATGGATCTATGTACGCTCATGCAACGTTACACCCCCTCACAACACAACACCTAGACCAACAAAACAATCATGATAGATAAAAGTTCATGGCCGCATTGCCCATTGACACCTTACGCTGTATGAGGGTACATCCAGCATTATCGAACATGATGGTTTTGGAGGTCCATGTGTTATGGAGTGAGGAGACATAATGTAGCATGGACCTCATGACCTGCATACCTACGAACACGGTACTCCTTCCTCACTTCCGTCTTTTCAGGATACATTCGGCTCTGACTTTATTTATATGACCGATCCAGGTGGCGCAGTGGTTAGAACTCTGGACTCGTATTTGAAAGGACGACGGTTGAAAACCCGCGTCTTTAGGTTTTCCGTGATTTCCCTAAGTCGCTCCGGGCAAACTCCGGGATGGTTCCTTTGAATGGGCACAGCCAATTTGCTTCTCCGTCTTTGACACAATCCGATCTTGTGCTCCGTCACTGATTACCTCGATGTCGACGGAACATTAAACCCAGTCTTCCTCCAAAAACATGGCTCTGAGCACTATGGAACTTAACATATGAGGTCATCAGTCCCCTAGACTTTGAACTACTTAACCTAGCTAACCTAAAAACATCACACACATCCATGACCGAGGCAGTATTCGAACCTGCGACCGTAGCAGCAGCATGGTTCCGGACTGAAGTGCCTAGAACCGCTCAGTCACAGCGGCCGGCAGCCTTCCTCCCTTTTTCATTCTTTTCATTTTTATTGATGACAATGGGCGACAGCATCGACCAGCGCAGGTGGCAGAGCTCTTGGAACGAGAGGATATTCGCCCAAAGGACTAACCTGCTCGAACCCCCAACTTATATTTCTTCGAGCTCGTGCATGTTGCTTTAGGGAGACGTACTGCGGCACACGACCATCCAGCAGTTGTTAACGGTGCTGGTGGAGGAGTGGATCGCTTGACCACAAGAAGTCCTTGCCAACCTTAACTCTCTCATGCACGATTTATCAACCCGACCTTGAAAAATATTTCTAATACTTTGTGTGGTTCGTTAAGACCTATCTTACACAGAAATCTTCATAATTTATCTAAAAAACAGTTTCGTAGACCAGTAGGGCGGCGTCCTCATATGAATACAAAGAGCACGAAAACCACTACATGTTACATAGAACATTTATTAGTAATATCAAAGAATGCATGAAGAGTGTACACTATTAGAACATTTACATCTACATCCATACTCCGCAAACCAGCTGACTGTGTGTGGCGGAGGGTACTTTGAGTACCTCCATCGGTTCTCCCTTCTATTCCAGTCTCGTATTGTTCGTGGAAAGAAAGATGGTCGGTATGCCTCTGTGTGGGCTCTAATCTCTCTGATTTTATCCTCATAGTCTCTTCGCGAGATATATGTAGGAGGGAGCAATATACTGCTTGACTCCTCGGTGAAGGTATGTTCTCGAAACTTCAACAAAAGCCCGTACCGAGCTACTGAGCGTCTCTCATGCACAGTCTTCCACTGGAGTTTATTTATCATCTCCGTAACAGTTTCGTAATGAAGCGCGCGCGTAATGAAGCGCGCTGCTCTCGGTTGGATCTTCTCTATCTCTTCTATCAACCCTATCTGCTATGGATCTCACACTGGTGAGCAGTATTCAAGCAGCGGGCGAACAAGTGTACTGTAACCTACCGCCTTTGTTTTCGGCTTGCATTTCCTTAGGATTCTTCCAATGAACCTCAGTCTTGCATCTGCTTTACCGACGATTAAATTTATATGGTCATTCCATTTTAAATCACTCCAAATTCCTACTCCCAGGTAATTTATGGAATTAACTGCTTCCAGTTGCTACCCGCTATATTGTAGCTAAATGATAAGGGATCTTTCTTTCTATGTGTTCGCAGCACATTACACTTGTCTACATTGAGAGTCAATTGTCATTCCCTGCACCATGTGTCAATTCGTTGTAGATCCTCCTGCATTTCAGTACAATTTTCCGTTGTTACAACCTCTCGATATACTACAGCATCATCCGCAAAAATCCTCAGTGAACTTCGGATGTTATCCACAAGGTCATTTATGCATGTGGTGAATAGCAACCGTCCTACGACACTCCCCTGCGGCACACCTGAAATCACTCTTACTTCGGAAGACTTCTCTCCACTGAGAATGACATACTGCTTTTTGCTATCTAGGAACTCTTCAACCCAATCACACAATTGGTCTGATAGTCCATATGCTCTTACTTTGTTCATTAAACTACTGTGGGGAACTGTATCATACGCCTTGCGGAAATCAAGAAACACGGCATCTATCTGAGAACCCGTGTCTATGACCCTCTAAGTCTCGTGGGCGAATAGCGCGAGCTGGGTTTCACACGATCGTCTTTTTCGAAACCCATGCTGATTCCTACAGAGTATATTTCTAGTCTCCAGAAAAGTCATTATACTCGAACATAATACGTGTTCCAGATTTCTACAACTAATTCATCAGTAATATAAAAGAATACATGAAGAGTGTGCACTATTTTGTATTTTGTCTGCAGTGAAATTGTTTCATGCAGTCAGGGCATACAGAAACTTTACACTTTTCACAAATGTAACGGGTTTTCCGACGGCAGTCCCTATCGTGACACCTGTTGGCATGGGAATCACCCGACATGGCTGGTCAGTGTGACCCATCATCGAAGCGTAATTCGTTGGGTACCGCATGACAGGCTCTCGTTTTTGATTGTACAAACAGCTATTGGCTTTCATCTGAAGGCCTGCCTCTATTCTTTCTAGTAATCTCTGCTTTCGCTTTTTATATTAGCGTAGAGGTGACTCTACTTTTGAATGCTAATAAATCCATATTTTCTTTTTCACTCATTCTGCAGAGTATTCATTTACTACAGTCACATTTAGCTTGTAGTAGAAAATCCTCATGTACCACCTAATGTTTCAGGTGTCATTTTTATAGAGGGACATCAAAGAATCCATTAGGTCAACTCCTCCCATGTGCTTGTTATAAATTCCGATGCCGTGGCGTCTTTTGATCTCTATAAACTTCTTTTCCTTTTGACAAAATTGGGTAGCAGCCCCTTCAGGTTCTCTTCCAGCATATGACGATACAACGGTTATAGGTGAAGTACCACTCCATCTCGTGAGAGTAACGCCTTCTTTTGATGTCACTGCTGAAGAACTGCCACGCCCCTTCTTCTGTAATTCTTTTTCCGACTTCAGTTTTTTATTGTTCCCTCCAGTCCGTTATTTCGAATGGTACCAACATGCCATAACTTTAGCTCTTTCAGTTTTAGCGCCAATGGAATGCTACTGAAGAGATTGTCGGCATAGACTTTGTGGTTCTTTCCATGAATGTCGTGACACGGACTGAGCACAACATCTCCTGCTGCCTCACATTCAGAGATATTACTGCGTCCTATTCCTGCGCCTTGCAACAGTTCGAAGCAATACACATAACCAGACACACTAGCACGCACCCACATTTTCTAGCCCCATTTTTTGGGATTTTTGGGAAGGTACTGCTTCAATGATGATCTTCCTTTGAACGGAATCACCATCTCATCAACAGTGAGAAATTCTTCAGGTTCGAGAGCCATGTGATAGTTTTCATGCAGGGCTTCCAAAATTGGTCGTAATCTGATAGCTTTGTCAGTATTGTCCGGAGGAATTGTAGAAACATCTTTGAAATAAACGGCACAGTTCTTCATATCTCCTGCACGACACGGCATCTGCAATCAAGTTCATGCGTAAGCCAGTTTCCTCAGACCAATACTGTCGTATTCTCGGATATCTCATGTAAGTCATTACAAGTGTTATTCCAAATTATAACTTCAGTTCAGAAACGGAAATAGAGAAATATTCTTTTCTGTTCTGACGTGCATAGGAGTTGGTCTGCTGAACTATTTCAGGTATGAGTTTCTCTGGAAATAGCTCCGTAAAGAAATCAAGGGGACTCTCTCCAGTAATGCACACTTGCTTTTCCAGTAAACGGCGGCACAATAACTGAGTTGTCCAATTCACTGAACCAAATCAATTCCTTGTAGGACATTTTGTTGATATTCCTGAGTCTGAAGGATCTCTTCGAAATTCACTTTCAACCTCTGTATGATTTGTTGCACTTGTTTCATTGTTGGGAATACTTTCATGGTCAGTGTGGATTGTTTCTGAAAATAAATTAGAAGTATCAGTGATCAGGTCTACTTCAAACGATGGGTCGTTGTCAGAGGCATCACTCCAACCCAAATCATCTTCTGAGTCAGCTTCCAAAATTGATAGAATTTCTGCATCACTTATAATCTGGCGAAAGTTCTTACTTCGTTCTTTATTTGAATGAATTTTATCGTCCTCGAATATCTTGGCTGATGAATGCGGCCTGCGTGTCATCCTAAAGGAATAACATAGATTTACTCACTTTTTGGAAAATAACTATAAAATCGTGTATGCATATCAAAAAAATTGTCTGATGTTTGGCCACAGCCACTACCTACGTTAGTATATATCAAAACTGACTACGAGACCGAGTGCTACATACAGTAAAATACGGTATTATAAAACAGAGGAGAAGAAAGTCAGTATGTACTGTAGACAGTAGTCATCTTGACGGATAAAGTCCTCAAATGAGGTCACAAGTAATTTTGATGAAAATAGACATTTATACGATTCACATATCTGCAAAAAGTGTCAAATAAACTGTGATAAGTATTAACAAACTTATTATAACATATACCTCTCCAGAGACAGCAGTGCTTTTCTCACAGAGCAATGTGAAACTTTCACAACACAGCTCCGTGGATCTATCAAGAATGGAGTGACGAATCTAAGGTTCTCGCCCGTCAACCACAAACACTGCCATCAAGGAGACATTCTTGCAACTATTATTAGTCCTCATATGAGGAACCTGCGCTTTTACGGTTATCTTGGATGTCTAAGATGACAGAAATAAGCCGAAATTTAAGTGTCCTCATTTGAGGACGTGACGCTTGAGAGGGCTACGGCCAGCATTGGAGCATGCTGCAGAAAGTGCACTGCCCTCCGTGGTGATAACGAACGTTATTACGAACCGTGCCCCGCCTTTCGTAAAGTTCTTAGGAGCATCATGAATTGGGTTGACTTCATTGTAATTATTGTATTTGAATAAAAGCGTAATTTCTGTTCGTCTCATTCCGAACTTTTTGAGTTGCCTTTTGTACTAAACTGTAGCAGTTCTTTCTATAAGTCGTTAAAGTTTCGTCGAGCTGCGTTCCTTGGTAATGGCATACCATGTGGAAGTTATGTTTGTCCGTATCTTTTACACACCATTGTAGATAAACTGAACTGATACGACCGGAAAGATGCAGATACCCGAGAACAAAGAATAATGCTACAATTCGGATGCTTGCGCATACTGCAACATATACAGCGGGATCTTTACTAACGTTTAAAAAACCCCGAAGCGACGTAGATGACACCGAGGTAAGCAATTTATTATGACTCATAGTGCCAAAAATGTCGCGAAATACAACAAAAGTGGATGAGAAGTGTTGAACATGTGAGGTCACCAGATGACGCACCCCGCCGCACGTACAACGGTTGGTCTTGTCGACCCCACCCTCGCCAGCAGGCGGCAGTGTTACACATCACTCTGCTAGGCTGCTCTGTTTTCGTTCTTCCGGTGTAAGATGTGGTACCGTAGTGCTTATGTTTGTGGTAATACAAGACTACAGTGAATCGGTTTACATTTACGAAGACAGAGTAGCCTAGCGGAGAGATGTGTAGAGCTTCACCCTGTCGGCGAGAGTAGGATCGACAAGCCAACCGCCGCACATCCTGCGAGATGAGGTACGTCATCTGCTGACGTCATTACATACTGAAAACAAAAACTGTAAAATCAGGAGATACGCGAAATATGCGGAAAGCTTCGGAAACACGCCAAAAATTATGACCATGCGATAAATACAAGAAGAAAGTGTAGCAGGACAAGATGACGACCAACTGCCGGTAGTGATGGTCTTATAGCTCTAGGCTATAAAAGAAAGAAATGCTAATTGCTGTGAAAAAAACTGAAACTTTTTTGATGTGTCGAAAAACAGAGATATTAATTGTGTGCTACTTGAGGCAAATATGCATGTATTATGTTGATAAATTGTATATTTACTGCTAGTAAATCATTTAAAAAATAAAGAAAAGATGTTTCGTAGATTACATCCAAACAAATGAAAAATAAGATAGAATCATATGACAACTTTCCTGCCACCCGGTGTGTATAGTATATCACAATCAAGGCGATGACCAAGTGCAGTGCCTCCCCTTGTGAGAAGCTGGGGGCGCCTCGGAATATACCTCACATTTCCGAAGTTGTATCATCGACTAATTATATAAGCGTAATAGTATCTGCTTTGGTTCTGAAAAGGAGTCAGAAAGCTGGTAATAAACAGAAAGGAAACCGTTTTTGGATGCTCTAAATCTATTACTTATTTATTCCCAAACTTTCCAGAATGAAATTTTCAGTCTGCAGCGGAGTGTGGCTGATATGAAACTTTACTGTGTAGCACACCGAGACTCGAACTCGGGACCTTTGCCTTTCGCGGCAAGTGATCTACGATATGTGGAGAGCAGGAGAGATTCTGTGAAGTCTGGAAGGTAGGAGACGAGGTACTGGTCGAATTAAAACTTTGGGGGTGGGTCGTGAGTCGTGCTTGGGTAGCTCGGATGGTAGAGCACTTTCCTTAGAAAACAAAGGTCCCGAATTCGTGTCTCGGTCCGCAACACAGTTTTAATCTGCCAGTTTTTTTTTTTTTTTTGCTTCTTAGGTCATTATTGGGTAACAATTGAATGTGCCTGCAACATGCATAAAACATTGTGCGACTCACTTAGATATTAACGATGCAGACACAAAATTATTACAAATGAAACTATTTCCACGAAAACAGTATCATAAAGTTAATTGTTGAATTATAAATTGTCATCAGCAGCTGTGAGATCAGCGTGTCTGAGTGCTCTGCGGAAGACCTGGGTTCAATTGCTGGTACTGTCAGGGATTTTTCTTCGGCGTAAGGGATTTTACAATGTCTAATTAGTCTCGTGAGAGCCACGGGGGAGTTATCTGATTAAGAAGAAGCAGCTCCAAGATATCAAAATCTGAAAGCGACCGACCAACTCAGTCCATATCATATTCAAACGACGCCATATGACTAGGGGTGACACGGCGTCCGGTCGACATCGCGTACTCCTCTAGGCCATATCACCTTGTTTCCTTTTCTATCTATACATTTTAAACACGAATGGTGAGGCTCATTTTACTTTCGTAATCTGATTCTCTCATGTATGTAAATTTGGAACTGAAGACTACAGAAGTGATAACATAAATTGCGTCCCTTCATTTAAAACTGATACGGCGTTCTATGTCATATGGTTATTGATTTCAAGTGTTTCCAGTAGATCATCTTCCCGTTTTTATTAACAGGAAGTGCAACATTACAACGCATATTGTGCCTATCGTTTTATGTTGAAACGTGCAACGCAAAAATTAAAACTGTATTTTGCAGTCTTCAGATTCTTCCATGTTCCGACAGTCTAACCGACACAGCTCTACCATGTTGTCCAACATATACTTTTCCATTATGTCTATACATACAACTTTACACTGAAGACCTGCTTGTGTCTTAGCTGTATCACTGTTATTTCTAAGGTATTAATCATTTCTTGGGTCCATGTTCTTTCATATCGTCCAGCAAAATGTATTTTACTTTGCAATATGTGTATTGACGGAATGGAACGTCATATTTTGACTCGATGACTCATTTGCAACAATCTATATGGCCGATCTCACTGCGGGGAAGGATTCAAGGTTGTCCAGGCACATACAAAGTCTCTTGCGAATACACCGAGGCAAAATTAAAATAGAAGCAGTATCCAAAAATGGAGCCCAAACGGAAAGCCTAACTCCACAGTCCAGATACGTAGCTCTCTGCGACACGAAGAAATCAGCGTGCAGAATGTGACTAGATTGGCGAAGACGTCGGTGGGCGCACTGATAAGGTCTTCGTATAGTTTCTTTACTTCTGACTGATTGCCGCAGTGGCGGGAGGCGTGGTTCCTCTCGCAGCACCGCGCTTCGTGATGGCATCGTACACCCAGCTTCCCGCTGCTGAATACCCAATCGATCCGTTGGCTGCTCCTTTCATCGTGGGATCGACTGCAATACAGTACACAAGCGTTCTGCTCTAAATCGGGAATGTAAAGACGATAGCACCCCCACTTTAGTCTGCTTCTGCCGGGAGCGGGCCAAATGGGCGACGAATCCAGCGTGGTACCCTTTTGGCTGTCCTTTTCGGCTACGGTAGCAAGGGGTGGCGGAACATCAACCTCATGAGGCTGCACGAATGAAATGCTAGAAGCAGCTGCGTGGAAGCTCTGGGACCGTTTGTCTGGTACGCAGCGCCTGTTGGTTTGGTACTGGAGACAGGGGCAGCGCAGGGGCGTCCTTAGGGATTGCGAGGTCTGAGATGTCTTCGATAGCGTCTTCAGTGAGTGTTTCGAAGAAGAAAAGGATGACTTCTTCAGCTTAAGAGTCAACCCCTATTTCAACACTGGGTTTCTACCACGGGCCTTCACCCAGCCCTTTACACCTCGCCATAATTTACACTACTGATCATTAAAATTGCTACACCACGAAGATGACGTGCTACAGACGCAAAATTTAACCGACAGGAAGAAGATGCTGTGATATGCAAATGATCAGATTTTCAGAGTATTCACCCAAGGTAGGTGCCGGTGGCGACACCTACAACGTGGAGACATGAGGAAAGTTTCCAACCGATTTCTCATACACAAACATCAGTTGACCAGCGTTGCTTGGTGAAACGTTGTTGTGATGCCTCGTGTAAGAAGGAGAAATGCGTACCATCACGTTTCCGACTTTGATAAAGGTCGGATTGTAGCCTATCGCTATTGCGGTTTATCGTATCGCGACATTGCTCCACGCGTTGGTCGAGTTCCAATGACTGTTAGCAGAATATGGAATCGGTGGGTTCAGGAGGGCATCTTATCCGCATGGCTGTAATGGATCGTGCAGACACGTCTCGATCCCTGAGTCAACATATGGGGACGTTTGCAAGACAACAACCATCTGCACGAACAGTTCGACGACGTTTACAGCTGCGTGGACTATCGCCTCGGAGACCATGGCTGCGGTTACCCTGGACGCTGCATCACAGACAGGAGCGTCTGCGATGGTGTGCTCAACGACGAACCTGGGTGCACGAATGACAAAACGTCATTTTTTCGGATGAATCCAGGTTCTGTGTACAGCATCATGATGGTCGCATCTGTGTTTGGTGACATCGTGGTGGACGCACATTGGAAGCCTGTATTCGTCATCGCCATGCTGGCTTATCACCTGGCGTGATGGTATGGGGTGCCATTGATTAAACGTCTCGGTCGCCTCTTGTTCGCATTGACAGCACTTTGGACAGTGGACGTTACATTTCAGATGTGTTACGACCCGTGGCTGCACCCTCCATTCGATCCCTGCGAAACCTTACATTTTAGCGGGATAATGCACGACCGCATGTTGCAGGTCCTGTACGGGCCTTTCTGGATACAGCAAATGTTCGACTGCTGCCCTGGCCAGCACATTCTCCGGATCTCTCACCAATCGAAAACGTGTGGTCAATGGTGGCGGAGAAACTGGCTCGTCACAATACGCCAGTCACTACTATTGATGAACCGTTGTATCGTGTTGAAGCTGCATGGGCATCTGTACCTGTACACGCCATCCAAGCTCTGTTTGACTTAATGCCCAGGCGTATCAAGGCCATTATTACGGCCAGAGGTGGTTGTTCTGGGTACTGATTTCTCTGGATCTATGCACCCAAATTGCGTGAAAATGTAATCACATGTCAGTTCTAGTATAATATATTTGTCCTACGAATACCAGTTTATCATCTGCGTTTCTTCTTGGTGTAGCAGTTTTAATGGCCAGTAGTATACTTTATTGTGAAGATAATAACCGGAATCTTTCATCCAGTGGGGTAATACAAGAATCTTAGAGGTGAATACAGCGGATTTTCATACTTCATGTCATCTCCCTGTGAGATATCTACACAACTTTGTGAGGAGTCCAGAGCATAAACAACGTCATAGGAGGGAATATATAGCTTCCACCAGCACTGACTTTAGAGCCAATTCGTGACAGATATCGGTGGTATTACACACGGGCACTGGGCAGTAGACTCTCTTGTCTTCTGGAGCCTTGTTCTGAAGGTTGCTGTTATGACCGAAACCAGTACCAATATTACATATAAAATTAATTGGCCATCTCGACTGCTACATCTTATTTATATAAGAAATGCCTTGATTTCCGCATGTGGCTCCTTTCTTGCCCAGTTGGATCTAAAGTCGTCGATGTAATTCAAGTGAAAAAGATACTGACTGGATTTTTTGATCAGAATGAAATGCTGGAATATTGTTGACGCTCTGGCGATTCGAAACGTTAATACTTTATATTTATTTAAACTAACGGACGCATTAAAAATTTCTAGTTACTATTATTTATCGAGGGGATATTGAAAGTATACTCCGGAAAAATGGTTGTGAGTAAATTATTCAATACCCTCTAACTTCTAAATTGAATTCTCAAGACTTGGTAAGGGATAGGATTCCTTCGCTGATTGAGGATACACGCACTGTTAAAATATCAACGGAGATAGAGCTCGTCGTTATTCTTACGAATGACAAGAACTGTTGTAGTGCTGAAACAGCTCAATAACAGCCCAGTTCTTGCAGCATACACATTTCACGTTTTATTTTACGTCCAAGCAAGTGCGAAATCGGGCTGGCACGAAAAAGAATTAAAAAGGCGAGGCGTAGCGAAGCAGGGATGTGTAAACTTCAAAGGATTTTTCCTTGACCACAACCAGACCCAAATAACCTGTCATATTTCTGAAAGAAACTTAAAACAGATTGCTTTGGATACTAGGCTGGCTTTGTTTTGCACTGAAACACGGAACACTGTGAAGTCGTCTAGGCCAAAAAATTTAGTTCACTAGGAGCGTTACTCTTCGAATAACTTCACTATATGTCGTAGTAAAACTATCATTAATGGGGACTTGCCGTCTGCAGTAATTCACAAAACGTGCATTTACAAAGACCATGCTTTATGGTAATACTGCTTTGATGGAGGCAAATAGAGACAAAATTTGAACGAGTGGCCTGATAGAGTAAATTCAATGGCGGAAAGGCGTGGTTTGCTAGCTGTTTCGGCGTTTTCCGCGTAAACTGGGGAATGTCCCGTGGCCGAACCAGACAATCCTGTCTTTGTCCATAAATGCTTTCCCTCAGTCTTGCGTCTCACTTCCGGTGGTACCGGGCTCAGATACATAATGTTTTCAGTTGAACGGCTTTGTAAGAAGTTCAGGTCAACGGTTTGAATATACGGGGTTGACTTATGGAATGCACTGTAATTTTTTTGTTGGCCACTGATGTTGTTTGTTAAAAAGTATTCTTAAGTGAGCAAATGGTAAGACACTGCTTTGCATTAATACGTATTTCTGCGCCCTGAGTATTGCGACATGGAATTCTGCTTGTACAGCCTCACTCAGTACAACGTGTAAAATGCTGAGAAATCTAACAACTTAACGGAGGCAAATAAACTCTTAAAAAACTATAAGTACTGGCAGTCAATAAATTACGTATTATACCTACTATACGGAGACTTACATACTCTTTAGAGACATATCTGAAGCAGGAGCTGTCAGTGAAACAAGAAGTTATCTTTCATATGAACGGAAAAAGCCTGCTACAATACGAAGTAATGGGAAAGCTATAGTGACTCCCGACCAAGCAAGGTGTTTTGTAAACTTAATAAAAATCTGTAAGGATCCGAGTTTCCAAGATTCAGAGGCACAGCTGGCAACTATTGGCTAGAAACCCATAGATTTACAACCCTAGGCATCACGAGCTCCGCCCCCTTATCAGTGATGTCATAATCATCAGTGACAAGTCTCACCCCATCTCTCCTCCTCCTCCTCCCCCTCAGCTCCTCTCCCCACTCCAACTAAAGCATTTATCGAAGAAACTACGTGTATAACTTCTAGAATTAGCACATCTCAAATAAGACAATGACTTCTCTCTCTCACACACACACAGTCCCTCACTCATTAGCACACACACAGATATCTGTCGTAATTTGTGCTTAAAACATGATTGTGAACTCTCAAATTAAGTGCTTCAGTAGTATTTCCATGTTTAAATGCTCACAAATAATGTGCTAAAGAGGCAGTTAATCTTCATGTTCAGGCCTGAATGAGGCGATGTATGAAAACTAACCTGATCAAACACGTAACTGCAGAATAGACATGTTCACTAAAATACTATCCTAAGTAGGCACACACAAATCAATATGCAATCTGAATGTAATTAATTGTTTAGTGTACACTTCGCGGAAGGCACAATGGATCGTCAAATTAAATATTTCCACATCTAAATTTCTATGATGCTTGTTAAGCACTAGAATGAAATCTCTATGTCTAAAATACCTAGGAAACTACTACAGCGTACTCCGAACAGTCTTAACAACATGTGGGTGGGCACACACCCCGGTACAATCAGGATTCTGTCGGCAACCGCAAACATAGCTCCAAGAGGGCATCGACAGTGGATTCTCGCAATTGGAGAAACGTATTAGGAGTTAATTTTGATATAATATACACTCCTGGAAATGGAGAAAAGAACACATTGACACCGGTGTGTCAGACCCACCATACTTGCTCCGGACACTGCGAGAGGGCTGTACAAGCAATGATCACACGCACGGCACAGCGGACACACCAGGAACCGCGGTGTTGGCCGTCGAATGGCGCTAGCTGCGCAGCATTTGTGCACCGCCGCCGTCAGTGTCAGCCAGTTTGCCGTGGCATACGGAGCTCCATCGCAGTCTTTAACACTGGTAGCATGCCGCGACAGCGTGGACGTGAACCGTATGTGCAGTTGACGGACTTTGAGCGAGGGCGTATAGTGGGCATGCGGGAGGCCGGGTGGACGTACCGCCGAATTGCTCAACACGTGGGGCGTGAGGTCTCCACAGTACATCGATGTTGTCGCCAGTGGTCGGCGGAAGGTGCAAGTGCCCGTCGACCTGGGACCGGACCGCTGCGACGCACGGATGCACGCCAAGACCGTAGGATCCTACGCAGTGCCGTAGGGGACCGCACCGCCACTTCCCAGCAAATTAGGGACACTGTTGCTCCTGGGGTATCGGCGAGGACCATTCGCAACCGTCTCCATGAAGCTGGGCTACGGTCCCGCACACCGTTAGGCCGTCTTCCGCTCACGCCCCAACATCGTGCAGCCCGCCTCCAGTGGTGTCGCGACAGGCGTGAATGGAGGGACGAATGGAGACGTGTCGTCTTCAGCGATGAGAGTCGCTTCTGCCTTGGTGCCAATGATGGTCGTATGCGTGTTTGGCGCCGTGCAGGTGAGCGCCACAATCAGGACTGCATACGACCGAGGCACACAGGGCCAACACCCGGCATCATGGTGTGGGGAGCGATCTCCTACACTGGCCGTACACCACTGGTGATCGTCGAGGGGACACTGAATAGTGCACGGTACATCCAAACCGTCATCGAACCCATCGTTCTACCATTCCTAGACCGGCAAGGGAACTTGCTGTTCCAACAGGACAATGCACGTCAGCATGTATCCCGTGCCACCCAACGTGCTTTAGAAGGTGTAAGTCAACTACCCTGGCCAGCAAGATCTCCGGATCTGTCCCCCATTGAGCATGTTTGGGACTGGATGAAGCGTGGTCTCACGCGGTCTGCACGTCCAGCACGAACGCTGGTCCAATTGAGGCGCCAGGTGGAAATGGCATGGCAAGCCGTTCCACAGGACTACGTCCAGCATCTGTACGATCGTCTCCATGGGAGAATGGCAGCCTGCATTGCTGCGAAAGGTGGATATACACTGTACTAGTGCCGACATTGTGCATGCTCTGTTGCCTGTGTCTATGTGCCTGTGGTTCTGTCAGTGTGATCATGTGATGTATCTGACCCCAGGAATGTGTCAATAAAGTTTCCCCTTCCTGGGACAATGAATTCACGGTGTTCTTATTTCAATTTCCAGGAGTGTAGTTTACGTACTTTTATCCTTCTGTCTCGTTTTCCTCGAATGTCCCTTAAGAAACGCATTCATATAGATAATAAACAATGGCTGCAATGCTTTCAACTTTCCACTCTCAAAGTCACCCAAACATTTCAATGACTCCGTGCTATAACACTAATTTCATCTCGCAGTACAAAACATTTGTCATCTTTTGCTGACAGCGCTAAGCAGACAAGGTAGTGATAGTTAATATTAACAAATAGACATTCAGAATTTAAATAGGACTCTTGCCCGGAATCTGACGGTGTATGTGCCAACTTGAATGCAGGTGTCAGCTACTGGGCCTTAAAACTACATTTCAACATCAGTAACTAACACAATGTCCAGCTTGTAAAATTCACACTATAATTCTGTGAATATATTCAACTCTCTGAAATAGAATATAAGCTACTGCCGTCTGTTCCCAAGAGTCTAAGTGTCCTGTTTGATAAACGAAATCCCTCACACTAATTCCCATATTTTTTCAACTTGGGAAATGCAACTTTTGTATCTGCTTTTAAACTGACTGAATGTCATCATATGGAACTTACCACTCAGAAACTGAGTCTTTGTTTCCAGCAGCAGCTGTAAACTTCAGGTAACAATTGACACTTCTCGAAGTTCCTCTTCAATAGCTGAACCCGTAAGTTAATGGCATAAACACTGTGTCTGTGCATGTGTGTGTGTTTGCGTGTGTGTGTGTGTGTGTGTGTGTGTGTGTGTGTGTGTGTGTGTGTGTGTGTGCGCGCGCTTGTTTTGTTCTTGTTGACGTAATTTAGATACGGAATTACTGCAAGTTAAACCATTTACGTAACTTTTTGTATATGTTCTTCCGAACATGACCTAAAAGATTCAGATCGTTTGGATACTTCTAAGAGCCGGCCGCGGTGGTCTAGCGGTTCTAGGCGCTCAGTCCGGAACCGCGCGACTGCTACGGTCGCAGGTTCGAATCCTGCCTCGGGCATGGATGTGTGTGATGTCCTTAGGTTAGTTAGGTTTACGTAGTTCTAAGTTCTAGGGGACTGCTGACCACAGATGTTAAGTCCCATAGTGCTCAGAGCCATTTTGGATACTTCTAAGTCGGTTGCTCTCGAGGTGTATTGTCATTGGCTTTTTCAGTTTAATGACTCCTAAATTGCTACTCTGTGATTGGTTGTTTCCTTTTAATATTATGCTGTTATTGATCGAAAAAGGAAGGGAAGAGTTGAGGGACAATGCTTGTTATATGATGATGAGGTCATAATTGACCAGGGGGCGGAGTTTTCGATATCATGGGAAACTGCTGCCTAAATCAATGATCATTATCCAGGAATATCTCACAATGGACCCACAATGTCAGCGTGGAGGGAGTCCATGGTGGTGATTTATCTGACCATTGAAAATATCACCAAGCTGGGGCTTTCAAGTATGCATGTTGCAACCATTTTTGCAATATCATTGTCAATACCTGTCCAACATACATGTTAGGAAGAAAGTCGTTTGGTCAGGACTATTCCCCAGTGACCTTCAGTGTGGAGCACTGTCTGACAGCCTATGGAACCACCACTTGGTGCAACCATTGCCCTCCTGCCTCCTGAAAAAATAGGATGTCGCTGAGAAGTGTTAGTTTGATACGTTGATACCAGTACGCTTGCATTTCCAGCAGGTTCAGTTGATTTTGGTATGCTGACCAATCGTGGTCACTAACTAAATTACATTCCTGATTACTGCGTCGTCTGGAGGTGGGCGGTCGATGACTGCCAAATCAAAGATGAAGTTTGTCACCGGATCTTCTTCTTCGGCATCCCTGTGGAAACACAATCTTGTAACTGAACTGAACTCCAGGTCCAGGTGTTGTCCATGTGGTAGTCTTGAGGGGATATCAACGTTGGCATGTTGAACCGTGGGCCTAACCTGTATGTCGTTCGTGTACCCCAACAGGAACAATGCCCATCGCTGGTGACAACGCACCATTATGGTTAGAATCTTTAAGCTGGCCTTGAATAGTGGCAGCAGACATTTATGTTCAGTTAATAAAGTAAAATGCCTACCATACACGTAATCGAGGAACATCTTCAGCGTCAAGTGTTTGCTTCTCGATTTGACTGTAATAATGTTATGCATGTGTTAGTTTCTTGGAGACAAATGCAATAGGGTTTTCCAGCCTATTAACTTCATAGGTAAAGACTGCTCCCAGGCCGTAGTTTGACGCATATGCTACCACAATTAAGGATTGTGTAAGGTCCTAGCCCGTTGGACAAATAAGAGTTTGCCTGACATCCCAGAAAGCCATGTCACATATGGGAGTGCAATTCCAGTCATCATTTGCCTGCAGCGGCTGATGGAGTGGTTGAGCGATGGCCGCCGCATGAAGAATAAATTTTGTGTAGTAACTGAGACGTCCAAACACCAATTCTTTTGTGTTATGTGGAAGGGGCGGGGAGTTTCAGAAGGGACAGGATGTAGTGCAGCGTGGAGCATATCCCTGATGCACTGAACAGGTGTCCCAAGTATCGTACATGAGGCACAGAAACCAGCACTTGCCTTACTTACATTTGAGATTGGGGCAATGGAGCACGTCAAATAAGAAATTGCATTTGACAGCTAAATACTGAGGAATTTCACCTGGTACCTCTTCCATAACGTATTGTAAGTAGCGGTGAAAGATAGCAGGTGTGTTGGCACTACCACGGGGGAGGTTATTATAAAAGAAAAATCCAAATGAAGTGTTGATGACTGGAAGTGGACCTCTGACCGTTGGCGACCGGGGTCAAGATAGCCTTATCCTTCAGGTGTTCGAGCTCGCTCTGAAGCCTATCTACAGACCGAGGATTTGGGCTGGCGATAACGGCACTATTGACGTTGTAGTGTCACGAAACAATTACTGCAGGAGGGCGGCTGTTGACGATATCACTTGCCCACAGTGTCTTCGCCTTTGGAGAGAGACTGAGGCCAGTCTGAAGGCCGATTTTGGGGCTGAGTCCTGTGGGCAGCAGATGCGGAAAGGCCTGAGAGGGACTCTGAAAGTTGCCTGTGATCTAATAGATAGTTCAGAAGCCCAAATGAAGGGATGAAATGTATCCAAAGGGGGGTTTTTAAGCTCAAGGAGATTATTTCGGAATCCTTCATTGGGCTAGTGGACGAGGGAGGTACCCCAAACTAAGGACATGGCCTACGAATGTTTGTACTGGGATACTAGAAACTGATAACGGCAGTCTCTATGCAGTTACTGTAACTTGCCTATCCACTCCCTATACGACTGTCCACTGTGCTTGTGGCAACTGACAGTCTTCTGAATGACAGCCGCGACATGCAGCTGGGAATCAAAATACACACATAAACATGTTTTACGTCATCTCGGTTCCGAGAGTTCTGGAATCTGTACAGAAAATTGGAATAGAGATCACCATAAACATCATTTCCACCCTTTCTATTGCCCATGAAAACCACACATTGCATATAGTACCACCATACAGCGAGACCTTCAGAGATGATGGTGCAGATTGGTGTACATTCCGGAACATCTCATACCCAGTGGCACGTCCTCTTGCATTGATGCATGCCTGTATTCGTCGTGGCATACTATCCACAAGTTCATCAAGGCACTGTTGGTCCAGATTGTCCCACTCCTCAACGACGATTCGGCGTTGATCCCTCAGAGTGGTTGGTGGGTCACGTCGTCCATAAACAGCCTTTTCAATCTATTTCACCCATGTTAGATAGGGGTCATGTCTGGAGAACATGATGGCCACTCTAGTCGAGCGATGTCATTATGCTGAAGGAAGTCATTCACAAGATGTGCACGATGGGGGAACGAATTGTCGGCCATGAAGACGAATACCTCGCCAATATGCTGCCGATATTGTTGCACTATCGGTCGGAGGATGACATGCACGTATCGTACAGCCGTTACAGCGCCTTCCATGACCACCAGCGGCGTACGTCGGCCGCACATAATGCCACCCCAAAACGGCAGGGAACCTCCACTTTGCTGCACTAGCTGTAGAGTGTGTCTAAGACGTTCAGCCTGACCGGGTTGCCTCCAAACACGTCTCAGACGATTGCCTGGTTGAACGCACATGCGAAACTCGTTGGTGAAGAGAACGTGATGCCAATCCTGAGCGATCCATTCGGCATGTTGTTGGGCCCATATGTACCGCGCTGCATGGTGTCGTGGTTGCGAAGATGGACATCGCCATGGACGTCGGGAGTGAAGTTGCGAATCATGCACACACAGTTTGAGTCGTAACACGACGTCCTGTGGCTGCAAGAAAAGCATTATTTGACACGGTGGCGTTTCTGTCAGGGTTCCTCCGAACCATAATCCATAGGTAGTGGTCATCCACTGCAGTAGTAGCCCTTTGTCGGCCTGAGTGAGGCATGTCATTGACAGTTCCTGACTCTCTGTATTTCTCCATGTCCTAACAACATCGCTTTGGTTAACTCCGAGACGCCTAGACACTTCCCTTGTTGAGAGACCTTTCTGGCACAAACCGCGGTATTGACCGTCTAGGCATGGTTGAACTACAGACAACACGAACCGTGTACCTCCTTCCTGGTGGAATGACTGGAACTGATCGGCCGTCGGGCCCCCTCCGTCTAATAGGCGCTGCTCATGATGGTTGTTTACGTCTATTAGCGGTTTTAGTGACATTTCTGAGCAGTCAAGGGACTGGGTCTGTGATACAATATCCACAATCAACGTCTGTTTTCAGGAGTTCTGGGAAGCGGGGTGATGCAAAGCGTTTTTTGATGTGTGTAGCTTAGTAAGCTTGTCTTTAATCGTCCTTACGGAAGGGTATGCTGATAGACCTCTGGATTGAGCTGCAGAAGTAAATGTATCGTGTCGGGAATGTACTCATGAGACCATCACCAGAAATACAATTAACCAGTAAATGTTGTTCAAACTATTCAAGCCAAGGACGTAGATTCCCCATGCCTACAACCTTTTATGAAACGGCTGGAATGACATGGACAGTGTTCATTATCCTTTCACCAGTGAAATGTCAGGTGGTGATGTGGTGATATAGTTATCTTCTCTATCAGCAGTCCTTGATTTGGTTGAATGCTCTAGAGTCTAGAGGAACAGTAACACTTGTGTGTTAACGTCCGTTCCCTAAGTCGTGACGCAACGGAAAGTGAATGTCAGTTGACTCGCAACATGGAAGCTACACAAAGGAAAACACTGTCTATCTGGGGAGGAGCACAGGTGTGAAAAACTGAGTTTAACAAAAAACACCTTGTCATCATCTGATATGTACTGCATCACTGGAGACGCAACAAGAATACAGCCCATATAAACAATGCAGAACCAGCATACCAGTGTACATTCTAGCTCAGATCTCCTCCTTGGAGATGTTTTTGCATTGACAGTACGTGATTAAGCCAGGGTTGCCCTTGGCTGGCACAGTAACTGTGTGTTGGGCTCGCGGCCACAAAAATGTCAAACTCAGTTTCTGAATTTACCTTGGACAAGCCCACTAATGGCACTGGAGGCTCCTGGCAAAGGAAGATGCTGACTGGAAAACGGTATCGATGATCCTGATGATTACTTAGTGAGACTCTGATTGATGAATCGCTACTGTGGTCAGCATCTGCCTCAGAGAGCACGTTAGCAATTAATTGGTCTGGCAAACCCCAGGCACCAGCCAAAGTTCTGTGAAGGCCCCTGGGGATAACACGATCTCTTTTTCGCCACGTAATCCAGCGTATGTGTAACGAACGAATACACCATTAGTTATGCGCTGCTTGACACATTCCCATCGATTACATATCTTGGCGCAACGTTGCGAAGTGATATATGATGAAATTAGCACATCAAGTTGATAGTCGGGAAGGCGGATGATCGACATCGTTTTGAGGAGAGAACTTTGGGAAAGAGTAGCTCATCCATGAATGAGAAGTCGTATAGAGCGCTAGTGCAAACCACTGTTGTGTACTGCTCGAGTGTTTGGAATCCCCACCTGGTCGGAATAAAGGAAGGCATCGAAGCTAGATTTATTACCGGTAGCTTCTATCAGCGTGCTAGTACTGTTGAGGCATTTTTTGGCCGAGTTCAGATTTATTATACGGGTTCCAATGAACATTTCGCGTAAGGATCATGGAGATAACATGAGAGCAATTAGATCATGTACAGAGTCCTGTAGGAAGTCGTTCCTGCCTTGCGCCATGTGCTAGTGGTGCAGGGAAGGAAATGAATAATAGTGGCGTATGGTATACTATGCCATGCACTGTACAGTGACTCGCAGAGTGTGAACGCAATTTTAGATGTAGATGCAAGTATGTCTACGTTGCACGTGACCTCTTATCTCTTATTAACATCATCCGATGAAGACCCCCTGTGGCTTTTTTTGTAGGCTGCCTGCCTGATTATGGTGTATGATGGCTTGCTTTTTAAGAGGGTGAATGGCGCCAACATAGCATCCTTACCAACATGATGGACGAGAGAGTGTGCACATCTATAAATAGCAGGAAGTGATTGTCTCCCCACCAGTGACATGAGGAACCAGCGGAGTCGGAGGGCTGCTGTTGGCAACCATTGGTGTTGACGCCTGTGTTCTGACCTCAATGGCGTCCAGAAATCTTGCAGCCTGTTGCATACGGCGGCTTGCGGAGTATCTATGTAGATGCAGATGTAGATGTACCGTCACTGTAGAATGTTTGACAGTGTTGACAGAGCCACAGCTTCACCCCTGCTTGCACCGTTTCATCACTAGCAAAGTGAAGTTCTCGACGCTGTTCTTTAATTTCTGGCCGGCCGGAGTGGCCGTGCGGTTCTAGGCGCTACAGTCTGGAGCCGAGCGACCGCTACGGTCGCAGGTTCGAATCCTGCCTCGGGCATGGATGTGTGTGATGACCTTTGGTTAGTTAGGTTTAATTAGTTCTAAGTTCTAGGCGACTGATGACCTCAGAAGTTAAGTCGCATAGTGCTCAGAGCCATTTGAACCATTTTTTAATTTCTGGAAACAGATGAAAATCGGATGTGGTCAAATTGTCACCATATGGAGGATAATCGATGAGAACGAACCCAAGGAATTGTGGCAAATGTCACAGTACTCGTTCGAGATCTGCTGTTTCCATGTGTGGAGGAACCCTTCGAATTCGAAAATTGAATACGTACACGACCGTTACTCTTTCACACTCTTACATGAATAATATACCAAACCCGGCCCATAACGCAGACCCGCACACACTATCACAGATCCTGTTCTGGAATGCAGACTCGATCCACAACAAAAGAGCAGAATTTGCCGCGTTCATGGAGCGCAAGGGAATCCTTGTCGCGCTACTGAGGGAGACTAAGCTCAAACCGCACAAACAAACTTTTCTGGCTACTGTCTCTATCGTACCGACCGACCGGGCGGCGCCGTATCAGGTGGAACTGCAATCGTCATACACAAAGACATTGAGCACACAAACATAGAGCTCCCTGACCTGGAAAAAATCAAGGCTACGGCCGTCAGAGTCAAGTTCAGCGGAGCGTACACCACACTCATATCGGTATACAAAAGCCCTGTAGGCATTTCAACACGCGATATCAGCACATTACTCAACATTTCACCGCGAGTAATAGTCGCTGGAGATCTGAACGCGAAACACCCAGAATGGAATTCACGCATACGAAATCCCAACGGCAAAAAACTGTACGAACATTCACTAGGCAGAAACTACATTATACTAGCGCCGACTGAACCGACGTACATTCCCTATCAGAGGGGACACAGGCCAGACGTGATAGACATAGCCCTCATCAAAGGCATTACATCGACACTCAACGTTGCCGTTGAAAACGATCTGCCCTCAAACCACCTACCTGTAATATTATACATTGAGGAAACACTGCAGCACATGGAACAACGCAAGATGTTGGACTACGGGCGTGCGAATTGGACATTGTTTAAGCAAACGCTCGATATCCACATCCCACCTATACACGAAATTAATGAAACAGCACAAATTGACGAGGCAGTAGAAACCCTCACTAACGCCGTCCAGGACGCAATGGCAGGCACCATATCTGATCGCACCTCACAACAACGCAGTGCGGCCCTGCCCCAGGAAATCCTGGGCCTAATCTCAATGAGGAATCGCCTCAGGAGACAATGGCAACGCACCAGGCGTCCGTACTTCAAACGGCACATTAACAGGCTACAGGGCATCATACACGATAAAATACAAACACATAGAACACAACAGTGGAACCAAAAACTCGAAGGGCTGGACACCGCACGACCAGGCGTGTGGCAACTAGCCCGACACTTCACCAGGGAAAAAATATACACCCCAACGCTTCAAGGGCCTGACGGACCTGCATACTCAGCGGAAGAGAAAGCAGAACTAATGGCCCGAACACTCGCAGCGTCATTCACACCGAACGTGGTACCATCAGATCCAGTGTTCACACTTGCTACTGACCAAGAGGTTACACGCATTCTAGCCCAATTATCGACATGCTAGCACAGCCGAAGTCTCCTGGGCTATAATGCATTCCGCTGCTAGGAAAGCCCCTGGTCATGATGGCATTCAAAACCGTGTCCTCCAGGAGTTCACGGATAAAGCAACTGAGTACCTAACACAAATAACGAATGCCATACTAAAACACCAACACTTCCCCGCCTTTTCGAAGACGGCTAAGGTCCTGATGTTCAGGAAGCCGGGGAAAGACCACAGCCTCCCACAAGTTTACCGACCCATCAGCCTTCTGAGCTCGCTCAGTAAGATTGTTGAGAAGGTGATTCTCAAACGCGTCACTAGGCACTGCATAACAAATGACATCCTGAGACCCGAGCAATTCGGCTTCAGGAATCACCACTCCACAACACAACAACTCCTACGGGTCGTTGAACATATAACATATGGCTTCAACATAAACAAAGCTGCAGGGGCGGTGTTCCTGGACATCGAAAAGGCTTTCGACCGTCTATGGCACAACTGCCTCATTCGCAAACTCAGCGACGCGGGATTCCCCGACGGGCTGCTGCGTCTAATACACTCGTACCTCACAGACAGGAGTTTCAACATTGACGTGCAGGGAAAACAATCAACACGACACGGTATACACGCGGGAGTACCCCAGGGAAGCATCCTAGGGCCCCTACTGTTTAACCTCTACATAAACGATCTCCCAACCACACACAACACAACGATGGCAATCTACGCGGATGACACAGCCATCCTTGCGCAAGATTGGAAACCATCAAACATTACGTCACGCCTTCAGACTGCACTCAGAGTGGCTGAGCCTTGGTTGGAGAAATGGCGTGTTAGAGTAAACGTCGACAAGTGCGAAGCCGTTCTGTTCACTAGAAGACCGAAGCAACTGCGTAAACACCGCTTCTGCAAACCAATAACTCTACATGCACGTCCAATACGTTCCCGCGAGAAAGTCAAGTACCTTGGTGTCTGGCTGGACCGGAAATTACTCTGGGGGGACCACATACAACACATGACCAACCGAGCTAGCGCGAGGCTCAAACAGCTCTATCCTATGCTCAACAGGCGTAGCACACTGAACAGAAGGGTGTCGAGGTCCATTTACACGACACTTATCCGACCCCTGATGACGTATGCAGCTCCTGTCTGGGGATACGCTGCGCCAACACGCCTGCGCCGTCTGCAGCTCATACAAAACAAAGTACTCAAAATCATAAGCAATGCTCCACGAGACACACGCATCGCGGACCTTCGCCGGGAATACCGACTTGAGACTCTCACGGAGGTAATCCACAAACTCACCACAAGACTATACAGAAACTCCAGACATTCGCAGAACCCGTTTATTCTGAATCTGGGGAACTACGACCAAAACCATAGATGGAAACATAAAAGACCAAAAGACATACTTGTAGGGACATAACATCTATGGCCAAGCATACGCAAACATAATGGCACAGGCGAGCCCCTGTTGATCAGACGCCATTACTGGATATCCAGCTGAAATACACTGTCGAATAACTGGCACCACACAAGGAAGCCGTACCGTACACTTCATGCAAACAAGCTCCACACATCCCCCACACAGTGGGATGATCTATGGCCGATCTCCCACTACTGTATAACGATCTTGACTGTTCTAGGAATGTAGCAGCTGCAGCAACTGGGACACATCGCCATCGCTTGTCACGGTAATGATGCATGATACCTATACTAACAAATCCAACCTTGCATGAACTATCGCAGCTAGTAAGCCACTACTGCTCTTACTACCCACCCCACTGTCGCAGAGGTTTTTTTCCCACGGCACGAGCCATGGCACTTTTTTCCCTCTGCTCTTCAAATCGCTACCCTCACTCGCGTTTCGTCCACTATCTATCACCTGATGGACCGTGTTAATGCGTAGTCTTACCCAGACGCACGGACAACATCACAGTCCAGCATCCTGTGATCCACTTACTAGATAACTAACATGTTTACGGAGGTGACAGTAGAACTTTTGGTTTGGTCACCACGTTGGTGCGGGCGTGGAGGGGCCCCATCCCATCTCTACGCCACACTACCTCTACGCGTTGACATAGCTACGTTACACACTACCATGTTATACCCTACAATTCTGAGTCCAGCCGGCCGAAGTGGCCGTGCGGTTAAAGGCGCTGCAGTCTGGAAACGCAAGACCGCTACGGTCGCAGGTTCGAATCCTGCCTCGGGCATGGATGTTTGTGATGTCCTTAGGTTAGTTAGGTTTAACTAGTTCTAAGTTCAAGGGGACTAATGACCTCAGCAGTTGAGTCCCATAGTGCTCAGAGCCATTTCAATTCTGAGTCCTCCAGCGGGAGAGAGAGGAAAATACATAGACACGAATAATAATCATGTATCATAGAATGTTAATAACGTTTATTTTATCTAATAAGCTTTGCTTTTTCACTCAGAGAACCCAGAGATATTAAAACATTAGTTTCACTGCTATTTGATAATTACAGCCTACACTAGACTTCTGTGAGCAGCTCGATTTTAATTATAATCACCTGTTATAAGCTAAAGTTTGACGTATGGACATAAGAGGAACATATCTCAGAATTGCATATTAACTGTAAACATGCACGTTAAAGACAAGATATTTTGTTATGTAACTGTGGGTCTTTGGTGGTAACACCTGGCATACATACCTGTCACGCTAGCTTCTGAAATCGTTCTTACTTTTCTGAC
Organism: Schistocerca serialis cubense; assembly: GCF_023864345.2. Classification (NCBI taxonomy): domain Eukaryota; kingdom Metazoa; phylum Arthropoda; class Insecta; order Orthoptera; family Acrididae; genus Schistocerca; species Schistocerca serialis. Next base: position 154,559,664 of record NC_064640.1, read on the forward strand.
GTACATAGCTAATGTGTAGAGTTTGAGTAAAGTTATATTATCCTAAGGCAACAACTCTTACACTAATTCTGAGGATAGCAAAACCTTGTTGGACGAACGGGTTGCATCAGACACAACTACAAAATTTTAACAATCAAAGATGGCCAAATTATTATAACCTTTAATCGGGTTATTATTGCTATAGACCACTGACTATGGTAATTCATGATATACATGACAATGAGTTACAGAAATTAAAGTATCTGGCTGTGTATATAGAGATTTTTGCTCTACAGCCCGTATTGTACAAGAAGCCTCTTACAAGTATTGCAAAGTGTAGTTTCAAGAAACGCACGCTGATTAACTAAGAGTTGCAACTTACAGCTGAAGGAACGTGACAACCAGTAAATTAAATAAAAGGGGGAAGGAAAACGAAATGACTTGTCTATTACCTCGTAACAGTATTTTCATTTTTCATCTGGTAGTGCAGAACTTATTTATAATAGGAGAACGCCGCTGCATCCACTAAAATCGAATCACATGAAAGTTCTGTTACTAAATACAAACTAAACATTATATACAGAAAAATGAGAAATGATGGAGACCCGTTAACAGTTGGTCAGAAATAGACAAATTATTAGAACAGTTTTATATTACTAATTTATATTTGTTGCACTTATAATTCAATAAAATATTCCAATTTTGTGTTTTGCGGCCGTGGGTAAAGCCTCTGATGGAAGGCAATAATGTGTTACCTCTCTCTGATAAGATACGTAACTGAATGTCAGGTAATTCCGATGAACAGGCGATTAACTTGTTTTAACATTCATAATTATGAAATTAATCGTAATTATACTTATTCTTCTCAGAACGTAATTAGTATAATGTTTTCACGTACTTAACATGTGTTGTATGATTCATTTTGTGGAACACATATCGTCGTACAACGCACTAGCCATGATTTTGAAACGCGACGAATAAGCAATAACATGCAAGGGCGATAATTCGCTAGACTATAAATCATCTGTCACCGACATTTACCTGTCACAGAGACGGACTGAGTCTCTGATCGCAGCATTAGTTACAAAATATCGCTCTGTCCGGCAATTCCCTAGCGGGACCCGTCATTCAGTGCTTTGAGCTGCAAAGTGGATTCTGAAATATTTTACCAAATAACGTACTAGTTATATCACAGTTACACGAGAAATTTTTGTAGCGTAAAATCTGTAATGAAAGTTCACGTACATTTTCTATGTGGCTTATAAGCAACGATAGTTGCACATACCATTTTGTTGCACACCGTCTTTGTATTTAACGGATAGTTCAGAACTGTAAGACTAACTACCCTGATGAGAAGTTTTTTTTGCAGAAGCCACATACAAAATTAGAAGCATTACATGATGAGTGTCATAGAATATGAACACCCTATTTTATTTCGTAAACGGTTCTAGATACCACAATGAGTTTTTCAGCAAATAGTAGCTCTCAGAGAGGCAAGTAGTTTTCTTGTATTGATGATCCTCTACACCGCTGCGGCAACCAAGATATTGGAGCATGTGTGTTTTAATTAAATGTAACGATATCCTCTTGAAACTATGAGTACAGCAGTAACACTGCATCTAGCTATACTTGGTCCACGGCAGAAAGTTCTTGTAACACCATCATCTGATGATGAGCCTGCAGTGGCTTAAAGTTGAATAAATCTTATCAAAAAACTAAAAAAGCGACTGGTTGCACATTTATTACCAGATAAATCGCTAGTTTAAATTCCATTCGCAGATCGTCATTCACAACGAATATACTGAGAATAACGTTTGTTAATGTTGATATCGTAACTTCTTGCGAACGAAGACAGGAAATGCGCTAAAACTGGAAGATCAGACAATCTGAATCGACAATTGTGGTGCAAACGACGCTAAGTCGCTTCATTTGAGATGCCTTTAAAAAAAGCTATTAAAAAGAAAACTTGGTTCAGTATTCGGTGGTAAGCGGGACAAGAGGGTAAAGAATGTAACAAAATATATAAAACGATGCTTTCCTCAAATGATATGACGCAGATAAACACTTAACAATATTGTTGCATGGTTAAATCATCTTAATGCTCGTATCAACCGAGGTTGGAACAAGTATTATTTTAAATGGAATGACAAACTTTTTTTACGGAATTCCGAAGAGCTTCACGAGATGTTTACATTGGAATAGCCGCGTCTAGCCTCCTTACTTTTCAATTTTAGCTCATTTCTCAGACACCTTGGCTAACAGTTTCAATGCTAACATTAACAAGCGTTAGCTAATTGTACTGGAATTTCTTTAGTTTCTCGAATTTCGTTAAATAAGTTATCGTTCCACAGGACGAACAATACTTGCTTCAATATCTTGGTTGATACATGGGTTAACTGAATTAAAAAATGCAACATAATTACTTATACCTCCCCGTACAACCATTTGCTAAAATCCTCGTTTCGATATCTTGAACTGTTCTTGGAATCAAAGAGGTGTTGCGTCTTATTCCGTTCATCCAAATATACACTGCTGGAAATAAAATTAGTACTTATTGGTTTGCAATTCACTTAAGATTTATTGATGCCGCAGTGCATATGGAGTATGTGAAATGACTACATTTACAGATCAGTAGCACAAGTGGTTCTGAAGTACCAGTTATCGACCCACACTGAAACATTCATATTAATCCGTGGTATAGCCTCCACGGGCGGCAATGGATGCGCTGACTGTGGCATTTAGTTGATCGTACAGATGGCGAATACTGTCATGGTATACGTTCATGCCACGCCTGTTCGACCTGTTCACGTAGTTCTGTTAGAGTTGTTGGTTGACGAGTCGCACGAGTCGTCCTATCATATCGCACTTGTGCTCGATTGGAGACAAATCCGGAGATCGTAATGGCCTGGGAAGCTGTTGCTCGTCTTTCAGAACGCGTTGAGTTTCACGGAGCATTATCCAGTTGGAACAACACACGATCTTCGTGTGGTAAGGACGGTAAAATGACGGGTCTATTAACATTCTGCACGTACCGCGTGTATCTATTTATTTCTCAAGTAAAGACCTGCTGCCTGTTATTGTACAGCAAGTCGTACATTGCGAGACTTTAGGTGTTATATCATACAAATTCACTTTTATTACTAGCACATTTTTGAGAATTTTACAAAAGAACAAAATAAGAAAATGACAAATAAAAAAATATATAGAAAACAGTACAAATGTATATATACAATTTTGTTTAAAGTTGTTGGTAAGTTAGATAATGATAATAAATAAGGTACGTGACAGGCTGTGGATGTATTTTAAATTAAAATTGTATTTGATGAAAGAAACAAGAGATGGCAATATGATTTAGTTATGATGTGGCAGATATTCCATTTATACCTTCTGTGTGTATGGTTACACCTGTTACATATGTTGTCTTGACTGTGGTAATACTTAATTAATAATGTATTCATTAATTAGGTTACGATGTGTTTCCGAAATTAAATTAACAGTGGAGATTGGGAGTTGATTTAAAATGACATAGCTGCATCAGATACGAGGACTCGGTAAAACTTCGAGCCAGTTACACTTGATACAGTGAAAGAAGAAGAAATGTCACATTTTCAAAATGTGTTACATGCTATGAAATGGTATAACAACGAACTACATAGAGAGTTACATTTCAGATTGATTCGATTTGGTGTTGGAGAACCTTAGCTTACCTTTGATATGTTTGTATGTTTATCTCTTCACTTCCTGCGTGTAATATAGCATCCGATTTAGTGTCTGTGTTTTTATTTGTGTCCTTTAAGTATGTGGTGCTGATCTGTCACATGTGGAGCCTGCTTTATTCTAGCACATGGTCTGTCCTATTTGTATGCTGCGTGTATTGCTCAAGATACTTCGTCTGCGATGTTGTTTATAGAGTTCCAATCAACTTGTCTGCGTATTAACTGCCCTGTGTCCTGATGCCCTAAACTCGGTCTTTTATGTTCTACGATATCTCAGATGACCACTATGTCTTCAGGTGTGCCATTGTCACCATAGACATAAGTGGGAGTCTATTTTAGGACAAAGCTGTGGAGATGCACAGGATATAAGCCATGGCCCGTGAGAAAGTGCACCATGCCGCATCTTGGATTTATGTACTTCAAATTCATCCGCTCTTGGGCTCTTGGATACTGGGGAGGAAAGAGTAGGTTCGCCTTCCCTTTTCGGTTGTGTCCCATTCTGTCTGCCATGTATCAATTCTCCACTTGTTTAAATTCTGTTCGTTGGTTATGTCTTGCCTAGTTATTTCTCTTACACTGTCACGTCTTCCCCACTTCAGCCAACAGGCCGCTGCTCTGCAGCGAATAGTAATACCTATAGGGAAAACTCCCAGTACTATACTCAGTGTCTCAATCGAGGTCGTGCCGAAAGTACACGAGATTCTGACTAAAACACTCCTCTGGCCGCGTCAAACAGTTGTTTCATATGTAGCTAAGTATAATCAATGTGCCCAAGCACTATCCGCAAAACAGATTATTGGCTCAAAGATTGCTGTATAATACGTCCTCGTTGTTTTTAGGGGTAGTGTATATCTTATAGTATTCAGACCTGTAAGTTCACCCGTGATTTTCGTTGCTTTGTTAAATGACAGTCTGGCATGTTCGTTAAAGTGTAAATGTTCGTCAGTATAAACGTCGTAACTTTCCTCTATATAGATACGTTGTTCAACTTTATAACTGGATTTCTTTTCAGTGTGCCTTATAGAAGTTTTGTTAGTTGCTGCTGTGAGCTTGTTGTTCATGCATCATTCACCGATGAACGCGAGTATCCGCATGTCTTTACTCTCTAACTAGGACCTACAGTTTGCAGATACCGTGACCATAACGTCAACTGCGAACGCAACCATCACGTTCGCAATGTCGTTGTTTTCTAGTGCATTCAATAATGGTTATATGGCCATGTCCCAGAAAATTGGTACCTATGTGGATCCTTGCGGACAACACCCTTTTACCCTCTTTGTAGCCTTTTGGTTACCAATTTTCCATTCCACTATCCCGTTTTTACAATAATCTCTGTTGTATAGAGCCAGCGGAATATTCATGTTTCTAGGTCTTGCGCCGGCCACCAAAGGGTGTCGAAAGCTCCCGCTATGTCAATTGGGATTGCTACTATGTATTTGTCACTGCGTCGTCGATGGATTTGTCTTCGAAAACAAACTGACGTGGGCTAAGGCCAAAGAGCTGTCGTTGGGACTGGATTCTGTCGCACACCATTCTCTCAAGTACCTTCTTCACAATGTTAATGAAGCGTATTAGTCTGTATGTCTTAGGGTCGGACGGGTCTTTGTCCTATGCTTTATTGATTATAACTGCATTTTCCGGCCTCCATACACTCGGTATTCATCCTCCTAGGCTGGCCGGAGTGGCCGAGCGGTTCTAGGCGCTTGAGTCTGGAACCACGTGACCGCTACGGTCGCAGGTTCGAATCCCGCCTCGGGCATGGATGTCTGTGATGTCCTTAGGTTAGTTAGGTTTAAGAAGCTCTAAGTTCTATGGGACTGATGACCTAAGTTGTTAAGTTCCATAGTGCTCAGAGCCATTTGAACCATTTTGAACCATCCTTCTAGTGGAGCACCATTCAGTGAGTCTGTCAGATATGGTGCGATAAGTTGAGTAGCTTCCTTGATGGTTTCGGGGTGGATAACATTAGAGCCCGGAGCCTTTTTGTTCTTTATTTTGTGTACTGTCAATGCAACTTCCTCTTGAAAAAAGGGGATGGTGATTTCTCCGATATCACGTTTTTCATAAAGTAGTCTGCGAAGGACGATGTGAAGTTGGTTGTCCTGAGTGTGTGAGGAAGTAATCTGTTGAGGAGATACTGTGCTGTGCATCTCCAGCCTATTGTTGTAGTACCATTTGGTTTCTTCAGTGTTGATAATAATGTCGGAGCCTTGTACGTTCAGTCTGCAGTTTAAACGGCTCCCCCCAGCTGTTGTTCTGTAAGTTTGTCCTAACATACGTGTCTCAGTGGTCTTCCCTGGTCTTATGTAGTTCGTCTTTGTATCGTGTTTTAGCGTCGCGATAATTTTGAAGTCTAATTTCTCTTTCCTGTGCTGTCTTTGGTTTTTGGTTGATACATTTGGGGGAGGGAGCAAAAAGCGATGTCATCGGTCGCATCGGACTAGGGAAGGAAGTCAGCCGATCCCTTCAAAGGAACCATTCAGGCATTTCCCTGAAGCGATTTAGATAAATCACGGAAAATGTAAATCAGGACAGTCGGACGCGGATTTGAACCGTAGTCCTCCCGAATGAGAGTCCAGTGTACTAACCACCGCGCCACCTCGCTCGGTGATTTTTGTAACATCGTCGTTCATTATGAGTATCTTTTCTTAGTCTTCTTGTTAGTGCTGACCAGGTTGCCATTTGTCTGGGTGCGTCGTGCGTTGCGGGTATTGCTGTAGCTTGTGTTATCCGCAAGACATTTGGAAGAACGTGAGCTCTGTGGTCTATGCTTCCTTGCGTGACAAATGGAGGAAACTCATCAACCAAGTTCCTTAGTTTCTGCCATTTTGCTCTGCGTAGCAGCAACCCTGGCTGTTGTGATGTATCTGTGTCTTTGTCTGTGATTGTTTTAGTGTATATAATTACTGTGTTACGTACACTGAGTATTCTCTTAGCGAGCACCTACCAGTTCGCTACCTGTATTAACGATGCGCTGTTTGCCAGAGAAATGTCTAGGGTGCAGTCCACTCCACTATCTCCGTGGAAAGGTGGCGGCTGGACTGATTTGTTTCAAACTAAAAGACAATATTCGTTTATAACGTCGACTATTATTTGTCCTTTGGCGTCCGTTCTATGAGAGTGCAAAAGTACTAACCTAACATTTGTGTTCATTAACAAAAGTAGTCGTCTGTCATTCTTAAATCGCGCAATTTCTTTTATTAATTCAGCAAAAGGTTCTGTATCAAATGAGTACTGGGCTTAGATCGACGAGATGATCCATGTTTCCCTGCCTAAAGCTATTTCGACTGTAACCGTATGCTGTGTGCGTAGTTGCGTCATTTGTGTTGCTGTAATGTTAGTGCTCGCTGCAAATATTGTAGCCTAGGCCTTGTTTGCGCCTGTGATTTGCATGTACTGCCTCGAAGGCCTGGAATTTTTCCACCACGTGTGTATGGTTTTTGGAGACAAAATGTCGGCGCATACATCGTTCACCAGCCTATCAAGTTCTGCGTCCACCGTCGTGTTTCTCATACAGTTTAGCTGCAAGACTTTCACTAAGGATATTTAGCAGAAGCAAGGAACTTCGTCCCGCTCTGGGTGTAATCGAGGCACACACGTCCACGTTCCCTTGTCAGGTCCTTGTAGACATTGTCAAGATCAAGGTCTTCATTTCTTCGTTCATATGATTTGCGTAGAAGATTACAGAGTTAGAGTTTATCTGTTTGTAGGTTATCGGTTCGTAGAATCGTTCTGTATGTGCAGCCGTGAGGTAGCATAAAGTGTCACCCACTGGGTGATTTAGTCTTTTCACCCGTCTTGAAAATCTCCTTTCTCTTCTAGTCGTAACTCTATTTGACGTACTGGATTGTGGTATTTATCTCTTGATGCAGTTTACGGGTTTGGGTGATGTGGCCTCTCTTCAGTTGAAGATTGCTGTGATTTTTCAGTGTGAGCTTTTTGTGTGTTCATGTTGTTTTTTGTATCCATACGGTGTGTGGACACTTTTTGTTGTTTGAAGTTTTCTGTTTGGGTTTGCTTCTCATTGATAATGGTTTCTTACACTTGCGTGGTCTTTTTGTGCGTACTGCTACCGTAGACGAAACGTACAATTCCTATGTATGGTTTACATTTTGATGAGTCATGCTCATATTTTTCCGAACTGTTGTTTCATAATACGCTAACTTGTCCTCTGGTGAGGGAAGAATTAATTTACGTTTATATTGTTTAGGTGTATCCAGATGTATTGATGTTTTGCCTGTGTCATGATGCTGATCTGGATGGGCTTGATCGTGTCTCGGACGTCTATCGTCAATTTACGTACTTTTGTTAATTGTAGTGCGTTGTGTTTACGACTGTGTCATGGTCCTGTTCTTGGTGGGTATGACCGTACCTCGGATATCTATCGTCGTTTTTATATACTTCTGTTGCATTTAGTGTATTGTTGTTAAGGTCTTGTTTACTAAGGGCTTCCTCTTCCAATCATTCTACTCTATGAAAGGTCGCCGTTTGGAGTGTTGTCCACTGGAAAAGTTCGTATTTGATGTGACTCGCCGCACAGTAGTCCATGGAGCCGCAGAAGCATACATCGGCGATGTAATCTGTTAGGCTAAAATATTTTTTTTGGAGCTATTGAGGGGACTCACGTCCGTTGAAGAGTCTATGGACAGTTGCAGGGCAAGTTGTTGCCTCCAGGCTACGGCGCCACGCTCTAGGTTTGGTTGCTAGAGACGTGTGCTTTGGTTCTGCGGGGTGGGATGCTGGTTTTCATATCTGTGTTTTGTTGAGAGGACGTCTGTACGTTTCTGCTATTGATATTTCTATTCATATCACTACCCACAGGTCCAAAGAGTGTTGTTTCATTGCTTTTGTTTTGGTGTGTGCTAGTTGACGTTGTTTGTGACATTATACTTCGTTTTTTCTATCTGTCTTTTGTAGAGTTCTTTGCAAGTAGGACATTCTAGTACCCCAGCTTTGTTACATGTTCTTTTCCTCTTCTTACAAGGAATACAGCCAATAGTTGTTTCTTCATGACATTCGAATTTTTTACGACCAATTTTCGCACATTTCTCTCTACTAGTTTCCCTGTCACATCTTTTAGTCGAATGGCCAAAATCCCAACAATTGAAGAATTTTTGTACTGACACATAGTACCTAATGAGTAAAGATTCACATTGTATATACGCCCTATTCCTCTGTAATAAGAGCAATCTGACCCTTGGTGTCACCTATAGGCTATTGTCCACTGTTCTTTCTCCTTCCAGGCGTGTTTTGAATCATATTTGGTCTTCTTCTTGAAATTACTTTCTGGTGTTGTGGTAGCTGAGATTTATTTCAGACAGTTCTTCCAGAAAGTCTTGAACTGCGGGTGTAGTTGGAGCGCTGTGTACTGCCAGTCGTGTTCCCCGTTTTCTGGGTTCTTCGCATCGAATGTCCCTTAAGTTTGATGTTTTTTCAATAGAGTTGGTTAGCATCCACACCAGAAACCCCAAAAGTGAACAAGAGCTGTAGTTCATCGCACCCTAGACCATAAGGCCAGGGTTGTATCGAGTGTGTTTTGGACGAATGCATTCTACGAGACAGCACTCAGCAGGTCTATGTTTTACGGCCAAACGAGCATCACATGCGTTCGGGCAGAATGTACTTTCATCACTAAAGACCACGGCGCGCCATTCTATCTTCAAAGTGATCCTGTGACGGCACCAGTCTAGCCGAGCACGTCAGTGCTGTGCTGTGAGTGGAAGACGGGACAGAGGTGTCGGTGCCCATAACCCCCCTGCTAATAACCGATTTCCAATAGTTCGTGTTGACACGTCTCGGCTCATAGGTCTTCTTATCTGTGATGTGGTAGCTGTACGATATGCCACTGTTTCCCTCACAATACGACGATCTTGGCTGGCGTCTGTGCCGTGCAGATGTCCAGAACCTCGTTCACGGGTGTGAGAATGTTCACGTGATCACCGATACCAGCACTGTTGCACAGCTGACGCATCACGTCCAACTTGTGAGGCAACTCTCCGAAAGGACGATACCGTCACTCGGAGGGCCACAATTTGACTCCTTTTAATTGGCTGTAGGATCCACGAGTGCGTATCCGTGGCATGATTGCCTACCTGCTTCACACGTTTCTTAGCATAACGTTTATAAACGTCGGTTTCCGTTCATTACCATCACGAACACGTTTAAATTAATAATGTTGTCGAAGTAATCGACTACGGTGATGGCTTAGCGGTCGAATAGCAGAGACCAAAAAAATGTCGAATATCGGGAAGAGTTCGTGTAGTTGGAATTTTTTTGCAGTTGTATGAGGGAGTGCCGCGAACAACACACTACAAATCCTGGCTCGTGAGGGATGAGTGTATGCCGGCCGGTGTGGCCGAGCGGTTTTAGGCGCTTCAGTCTGGAAGCGCGCGACCGCTACGGTCGCAGGTTCGAATACTCCATCGGGCGTGGATGTGTGTGATGTCCTTCAGGTTAGTTACGTTTAAGTAGTTCTAAGTTCTAGGCGACTGATGACCCCAGATGTTAAGTCCAATAGTGCTCAGAGCCATTTTTTGTGGAATTAGACATGACAGAATGCGACAAATTGTTGAAGACGAATTCATGGTTCGTTTCATCTGTCAAATTTTTATTTACAGTTGTTTCATCTACTTTATAATCCATTTACAATTCTGTTCATAGGAGTCAAGTTTCTCATCAGATACCTCGAAAATGGTTGGTAAGGATTTTAGATCAATTTCTTTTGCTTTCATGTCCTGACTTAGACACCACAGTATTTACTTGTTTATTAAAAATCTTCGCACGAGCCCTCTCATATCTAGGAATAGCTGTCACTTTGTGCCTTCTCTCTTTTCTGTAGTGCAACAGCGTAGTATAAACATACTAGACAGGCTTTTGTATGGAAAATTTCTGCTGATGGTAGCTGATTTTTACAGACTACGTGGTTCTTCATAACTACTGTGTTCTTGGTTCTAAAGAATCAACATTTCTTAGCCTGTGTTTCAAGAAGTGTATGTGTCTATTGCAGAAAAATTAAAGATAACTTAATATTTGGATCATGCAATATCCCTGTATGCAGGTCACCTTTTACCTTAATAATGACAATTGACATTACACACGTGTATCATAAAATACTGTTTCTTATATGCGCTTTCTATAACATATAAACTGTGATAGCATATCGTTCATTTGTTTCTATTCCTAATGGACCTAATGGACGTGAATTCATCTACAACGTTCAGTTTCATCGCCTGCAGCCTTTCCTCGTTTTTACTGATAACAGTTATCCAACCTACAAATATTTATATTTTTACGACCTCAGATTAAGATAATTTAACTCCCCTGCCAATCTGTAGTGCTGCTTTCAGTTCGGAAAGAGAATGAAGTATGATATACACTGTCTGATGAAAGGTATCAAGATTAATATGGGTTAGGTCCATCCTTAAACTTTGCTAGGGAGACTTCCTATGATGTGCCTGAGTGTCTGTGGAGGAGTGGCAACCTACTCATCCACAAGAGCCGAGTTGGCCAAAGGAGTCGGGAGCGAAGTCGACGTTCTAGCTCATTCCAAAGGTGTTCCATTGGATTCAGGTCGGAACTCTGACAGTCTAGTCCATTTCAGGTATGCTACTGTCCACAAATCGTTGTATCACAGACGTTGCTTTATGACCGGGTGCAGTGTCATTCTGATACAGCGATCGTCCTGTAATTGTTCGTCTACTGTATGCAGTACACAATGCTTTAAAATATATCTTTTCACAGTTAACGTTTTCTTAATTGAAATCCGGAGAACACACCCTAAACATGAAAATCACCCCCTTATCGTAACACCACCTCTATCGTACTTCACTGTTGGGATTACACATGATGGCAGGTAAAGTTTTCCAGGCATCTGCCAAACCCAAACACTCCGATCGGATTGCGACGTAGTATTGCGTGATCCATCGCTCTAAATCACCCTTTTCCAGTCACCAACAGTCCAGTGGCGGCGCTTTTCGCACAACCTCAAGCGTCGCTTACCATTGACAGCAGAAGTGTGTGGTTTATGTGAAGCTGCTAGAACACTGTGCCTCGTTCTTGTTAGCCCCCTAAGCCCAGACGTTGTACTGACTGGACGTCTCACAGCACCGTGGAACTCACTAATGATTCCTTCCGCTGATTCCCTGCAGCTTTTTACAACCACCGCTTCACAGTCACTTCGCCAACATTCGACTGCTACATTTTATACTGGTGGTTCCGCCTCTCGTGACATCTGGTGGTCAGTTCCGCATTACATAGTAGTGTCCGAATACTTTTGATCAGACAGAGCAAATACACTATAATTCAAAGTTCCTCTCGGGTGTTAAGCTGGAGTGAGTCGCCGATTCTGAGGGAATTTTCGTCAACAATAATTTCCGCATATTTGCTGTTGATGCTGCTGTGGTCTATCGGATTGTCCTCTAATAACATCAAAAAATTGGTTCAAATGGCTCTGAACACTATGGGACTTAACATCTGAGGTCATCAGTCGCCTAGAACTTAGAACTACTTAAACCTAACTAATCTAAGGACATCAGAAACATCCATGCCCGAGGCAGGATTCAAACCTGCGACCGTAGTGGTCTCGCGGTTCCAGACTGAAGCGCCTAGAACCGCTCGGCTAATAACATCATTTGTACTCGGATCCTACTCGTCGGTTTGCAGCCTGTCACGCCACAGCATATGAAAAATATATTTTCTCGGACTGTGTAATCAAAGACATAAATGGGATATGACACTGCTAAACAAAGATACCAAATTCCGTCTTAGGAAGTGTTGGAAGTTTTGTTGGTTGGTTGGTTGATTTGGGGCAGGGGATCAAACAGCGAGGTCATAGGTCCAATCGGATTGGGGAAGGATGGGGAAGGAAGTCGGCCGTGCCCTTTCAAGGGAACCATGCCGGCATTTGCCTGAAGTGATTTTAGGGAAATCACGGGAAGCGTAAATATGGGTGGTCGTACGAGGGTTTGATCCGCCGTCCTCCTGAGGGAGAGTCCAGTGTGCTAACTACTGCTCCACATCGCTCAGTACATGTTGGAAGCCAGGACTCTGCAGAGCAGCTGAAAGTACGATTTGAACACAGTGACAGCGCTGCTGCGACTGAGTCACACAGGGCAGGGCACGACACCCTCCTCTCCCTTCCTCCCTACATCCCCCCCCCCCCCCCCCCGCCCTTGCTCAGCTCACAGCTTTTCATTTTAGCTATCGCCTGGGGTGGGCATTGTGGAACGAAACAAGCGTGTGTTATTCAGGCATACGAGTTTGCTCTCGGTGTGCCCACTCACGAGCCGGATACACATAGTCGCTCGGATAAACAACGAAAGGTTTTTGCAGTATGTACGCGTTGTAGATTTTCCAACAATTAACGTATAATTGTATACAGGTTACATCTCCTAAGAGCCGTCAACCGTATTCTCTCTGGTATTTCGGTGGATATTAGCAACTTCGTCTTTGCAATGTGTAGTTGGAGTCAGCCCAAACAAATACTGCTCATCACGTCTTTATGCGATGCCCAGTGTCAATGGAAACCGTCAGTTTGTGTTTAGTTATAAGGAAAATTATTTTTAAAGTGCAATTTTACGCGCCGATTCGACAGAGCGGTCCCAGTATAATCTACTACGATATTCGCTTTATTAACAGGGACAGGAAAACAGGAATAACCAATATTCCAGTATTCCAGCAGAGAAAGCGCCGACCTGTCCCGCGCTGACTGCTACTGCTGTGTGGAAACGCTACTTAGTCACCGCTGGATCACTAATTACTCTTCTTGTTTCACTACTCCTTTTAATACACATCGATAAAACAGATACAGTACTAAAATAACAGCGACGCTAGGTGTCGTATGTGAGACGTGATGAGCAGCGTTAGGTTGCACTAACTCTAGCCACACGTTGCAAAACCGAAATTACAAATATCTTCCGAGAGACGAGAGACAATGGGCCTGACGACTCATAGGAGGCACACCTAGTGTAAATTAAGAATGTTTTCTGAGATTCGAGCTACAGTTGGTACTTTTAGTCTTACTTTGCAAATTTGGTACCATGCGTTTCGCTTTTGTAGTATGTTAATCTCTACTTTTTATCAATGTAAAGAATGGCTTTTGAATTAATCAGTTATCCTTTTTCGTCTCTTAAATAAGTAACTGCAAGATGAATTTCGATTGAAAATTATATGTCAGTATGTCAGTATAGCTCTCACGTATATTCATATAGTTAAACAATTATAGGGTATTTAGTACAAATGTTCTTAGACGTGAAGTAGCCACAACTGTTAACTACAAGTAGAAACTGAAAACTTTATTGTTGTTTCGTTTTTCAGGGCCGATTTTTGACTTATTTTCTCTTTAAAGGTAATGGACCTCAAAACACGGTACACTGAGTGACAGACTTAAATAATCACTTTTTCGAAACCCTGTACCTACCTTCCATAGCCGTGCATAAGTCTGAAATTTGGCTCAGGAGTACCTAATACCTTCCTCTGTAATTGTGAAAACGCGTGTTGCCCTGCGACGTCATCCTCGGACTCGACGACACTTCAAATTGCAAAGTATTGGCACATGAGAAAAAAAGATCAGATGTCAGAAGATCATGTGACATGTAAAATGGGTTAATGATGAATGATTAGCACCAAATTTCACCACAATTATGCCCAAAGCTACCGTGGGCGTGTCACATCGGTAGGTCGCCACAGCCTTTGTTACCCACATTTCATCCCCTTCTTTTAATGCCTCTGTCGTGGAGGTCGTAACCTCGTTGAGATCACGCAGTCTTCTTATAAGTGCCCGAGGAAAACATTTGAGACGCTCCGTCGCTCGGAATCGACAGAAGCAGACCTCAGGGGGTGCCACAATGGGCGTCAATGAAACCGCTCATTTCCTTGGGGCGTTGATTGCCACATATTTTACGGTCGAGAATGACAATTTGGAGTGCTATGTGAAAGACGTAGATGTTCTTGTCAATCTTTTATGCTGTTGATATCTCCCTGACGTTTCAACTCTTCTCTAGGGTCCAAATGGTTCAAATGGCTCTGAGCACTATGGGACTTAACTTCTAAGGTCATCAGTCCCCTAGAACTTAGAACTACTTACACCTACCTAACCTAAGGACATCACGCGCACCCATGCACGAGGCAGGATTCGAACCTGCGACCGCAGCGGTCGCACGGTTCCAGACTGTAGCACCTAGAACCGCTAGGCCATCTTGGCCAGCCCTTGTCTAGGGACACTGTGGACTGATAGTCACATTCAACGTTGTGTCACCACTTTGGAATGCTTTGAGACCGTAAATTTTTCTCTGGTGCACAGCGTGGAGCCACTAGGAATTCTTCGAAACCGTTCAAAGAAATTTGAACGTAATCCGAAGCAGCTAAAGCTGTTTATGGTTTTTCAGTGTTCCTGTTTCATGCCCTCCGGTGCGACACTGTCACTTGTGTGAATAAAACGGTAAAGGGTCCCTCTAAGACCCCCTAGTTTGTTAAAACAGTCCGTGGCATACGCCCACATTTATTGAAAGGAAAAACTCTGAAGCACCCATAGGTCCCTGCAGGTAGGCAACCGCTTGGAAGTTAACACGGTCGGTGGAGCCGTTTATTACTCTGAGATTTATTCCACCTGACCACCATTATGACTAAACCGAATGTTGGAATGTGACATAACGTAAGTTACATACAATTATTAATGTTTCGGTGCCAGCCTTGACAGCCTTGGTGCCACAGAGATTGTATTAAATAAGACGCGTTGTGGGCCATCGTCCACCTAACATTTCTTGCATGTCGTAAGCACCACAGACCTTTACATTTCTCGAAGGTGTTCGGCTTTCAAAGACAGTACATCTCTCCCGCTGACGATGCTACTCATTGTAAACAATCTTGAGATGCAACAAATCACCCAATTGTAATGAAAAGGGTGTTGCAGCAAATAAGAAGACGGACCTACCGTGATAAATAAAATATAATTCAGAGGTGCAGTGTCCTCGAGAAAAGCACATGTTACAGCTGCAAGGGATTGCTATAACAGTAATATTCGGCACCTGCAGTTAATCCGAGAACACAGAAATGACAAAGTATCAGGCAAACGTCATCCCTTATGCGCCTTATAATGACACATCTCTCATTTATGTTCATAAATTATCATCACAATGTATCAGGCTCTATCCTTCAGGACAATGCAATATCCATTAGCCCCTTCTAGAAGAACCTGTCTTCTCTTTACGTACATATAAATTAGATACCGGTTTCACTCAGAGTTAAACATTTAATTTTGCACTTCCACAAAGGACTTCTAATGATGCAACTACATCAAACACTCGCTCGCCTGAACATTAGCACATTACACAATGAATTTAGATTCGTTTAACTGCACTCGACACTACGCCCATGTTGCATATAGTAAAACCTCGAAGACTTATCGGAAATTCACTCCAGCGCCGAGCCATGCAAGAAATCACTTACCCATGACGATGAGATTGCATCTTGATTGCGATACGCGGTTCTACCGTCGTTCTGAAGTCCATAACAGTTGAAATGGCATTTCGTATCACACGATCACTCAATCAAAATCACTGCCTCGCGTACGGTTTTACTGGCGTATTAAATTGCGGAATAACCTGTCGCTGCACTGTAAAAATACTTACTGACCGAATAAAGTTAGCATTTCATCGGAGTGGTCAGCTACTGGTCTGTCCATCAGGCAGGACCCAGACCGACTATCCAGAGCGAAAGCGCCAACGCCAAAACTAGCACTCCCCTCCACTTTATTCGTACCTCCGCACTGGTGAGTACTCACGTCGTTACTCATATTATAAACTAATGAAAGAAAATATCGTGTAAGAGACGAGATCGTTTTCTTAAGCCCTGTCCTCAACTACGTGCTGTAGATTGTATTTAAAACATATTTTTCTTAACCTGAGGGGTTAAGAAAACTGCCGATATCTTGCAATATCGCCATCCAGGTTTTACATGCTGGGTGGTGGGAGGGAGGGGGGGGGGGGGGAGTTCCCCTCAGCATTCACAGTCCCACGCACTTTCTGATGCCGGAACGGTATTACTACGCTGAAATGGTTCTAGAAGGTACTAGAAACCTATCATTGTCCTACGCCGCTGGCACTCCTATATACATCCAGCCACTCAACCAGTAAGCCTTCCCGCTCGAGATGACTCAGAGCCTTCCATACCGATCGTTCGACGTGTGCCTGCCCACTGCCTTCTGCATACTCTCATTTACATTTACTTTGATTAACAACGAAAATATATTAATTCACATCGCCTTATGGGTGGCGTGAATTACTTTGGTTTAAATTTGGGTGAAGCCCTTACGATATTATTATTATTAAAATTACTACTGAAGCCTTTAAATAAAACT
The DNA here is from genome assembly GCF_023864345.2 of Schistocerca serialis cubense. Lineage (NCBI taxonomy): Eukaryota > Metazoa > Arthropoda > Insecta > Orthoptera > Acrididae > Schistocerca > Schistocerca serialis. The sequence continues at coordinate 154,576,713 of NC_064640.1, forward strand.
GCAAAATAGAGTGGGTATATTTATACAGTACTACATAACGTAGTTGCTACGTTACACATTTGACACATATCTGATGCCAAATCCCTGCTTGCAGGAGCCTAGAACTACTTTGAAGGATTCTCAGTAAAGCTACATTTTTGAAATTCTTAGTAAATGTGGGTGGACGCCATCAAGGGTTTCGTCAAACACGGGGGTGTTAGAGGGACCTTTTGCCATTTTATTCATGCATGTATCAATGTCACACCCCTCCATAACAACGCCACAGGAGGTGGTGAAACAGGAGCACTGAAAAAGCATAAGCACCTTTTCCTGCTTCAAGTCATGTTCAAATTTCATCAAATGATTTTGAACAGTCCCTACTGGTTCCACCATGAACATCAAAGCAAGAACCGTGATTGCACTTCACGTGAGGTGACATGTACATGCACCATTATAGACGATGGTAGTAGGCACCTTTCAGCCAAGTTTCAAACTTATTCATTCTAATGAGAGACAGTTACAGGGTTTCGAAAAAGTGATATTTTAGTTATGTTGTGCAGTGTATTTTCCTTCAACAAAAAGCCCTTAATAATAATACAAAAAAGGGTGCTAAAGATAGTTTGGTTATTACTATTTCTGTAAGTTCTTCAGACTCCGTCTGTGTACTTGACCTGAAGTTATTCCTCTGTTTAAGAGTCACTGTGTGTCATTAACATTAACACAAACAACCTATTAATTTCTTTCATAACAGTATATATTCTTTTACTTTGCAATATCCAACCATTTACATAATTTTTTGAATAGGTGATGAGCATTTCGTTGCTTCCTTGGGTCACTGGGGCGTCTACAGAACATTCTAACATAAATATAATCACCTGTAGTAGCCACTGACCGTTTTGGAATTGTTCGTACCCAATATGATGTTTCACATGGCCTGCAGTTAGCAGGAGATTTCTCTGATACTTTAGGTGTGGTAGGGAATTTCTTCACCTATTTGAAAGAAACACTCTGACAAGTTACAGCTTCCATAACTACTAATTTCATCTGTTACCTTGTGCTCGCTCATTACATCAGATTCAAGTGCTAGATCCAGACAATTATACTTCGTGCTATAGGCATTTACCAGTATATCTGTAGTAGAACTAACTAATATACATTCTGCTTTCACATTGTAAACATTACCTCTGGAAGCACTCACAATCCCTACATTGTAACACTCAATATTTATTTCGTGTTTTCGTGTTTGTTAATGTCGAGAATTGCCCTCCCATATGCACCAACGCAACCATTACATACAAACTGAAATATATCGAAATGATCATGGATTCGTCTTACACTTTGTCTCATCAGAATTTTTCAAGGACACCACGATAGCGGTGTCGCTACTAGCAAATAACTGGCCCTAAAATACTTTCCCAGATATTAGAACAGGATTTTCAATGAATTGTGGAAAACAAGATAAGTCATTGGTTGCTGGTTGTTTAGAAATATTCCACTTTCAGATGCCATAAACAGAGAGAGCTAGGCAAGTATATCACGAATGTAAATGGGAAATCTGAACAAGTTCTTCTCTCCTTTCCAAATGTTTTTCTTTTACTTTCTTCTTTATAAGCGCATAAGAGCTTGGAAATTTTTTCGGAGTAAAGTTTTGATCTTTTAAAGGCAGGAAGTACTCCTATCTATTAATTTGAAGATTTACCGCTTCTAGAACATAACATAAGCTCATGTTCCAGTATATAGATCTGAATGTACGACAAAGCGATCGCTTCAGTTCGAGACTTCAGTCAGTGCAAACATATCTTGCGAGATCTCTGTCAGGCTGTGAATGTACTGCGCAGTTAGTCTTTGTTTTATCACTACAGTTAAATTTACGTGTGCAAAAGCTGTCTCTAGAAAAAAAAAGAAAATTCGTGTAAATTTCTGTGTAAGAAAAGTTTGTGTTGTGATACCGTCGAGAAGCTTCTTTACTATGAAATCAGAAACCAAGGAATACGATCTACCGCTAAACATAATACGACAAGCCTGACTTCGATCTGCAACAAAAATAAATAAAATTTTTATTCATTTATCTTTCAGCTAGGTACTTTTTGTTAATGTTGCCTCTTTCTAGGTAAATTAGGTGTGTACTGAATGAGCAATTAAAAGTGCTTGAAGAGTACATTGCTATGGAACCAATTTTCAACAGTGATTTTTTCGTAAAAAATAAAAGGAACGAGCAGCATTGTAACTCCTAGAATGTGGACTGTTGCAGAACTATTTAAAGCTAAGTAATAAATTCTACAAGCAATCAGAGCATTTTTCAACGAAGTCTTCGAAGTTTATCGGAAACCCATTATTACATATTATGTCATCCACAGCCCTTCTTCTAACTCTACAGAAACAAAATGTCAGCATAGCACACAACTTAAAGTCTGCTGACAAATTCAATCAAGAAATGGAAATGATAAAACAGAGGAACACTGAAAATGAATCTGATCCAGACACACGTCTCAAAACACACATATAAAGACTTTTTCCCACAAATTCCTTCCTGGAAGTATTTCATTTTACGTTCCAAAAGACCTAGAAGAAGTGACATAGACATATATGTTACCACTGAAAAACACTAGGCCACAAATCGGCTCATAGTTCAAAACAGCAAACGCTCTGCACCATACTGACACATACCAAATGGAATATTTAGACTGTGATTGCTCCTGCACTACTCACATTACCACATCATTTGATATCCAGTTTAAAGAACACGTTGCGCACCACGAGACACAAAATACCACAAATAACCAGTAGCCATTCACTAGCATGAAACAAAACATCATGCTGATAAAAGAGTATCATTATTCAGCGTGAGTTATGAAAAGGGAAACAATCGAAATAAACGAGTTTCAAAGGAAACAACCACAATTCGTCACAATAAATATGTTCGCTAATGAAATTCGTATAGATATTCCATAACAATATGAGAATAAAAGTGAGGTCCATACCTACTACAGCAGAGGGAAAAATGATCTTTAGCACCTATTATTAAAGCTATCAGGGGTTCAGAAAGGATTTCAGTTTGCAGCAACAAGAATCTTAGGTTATATCATCAATGACAGCAGCAAAGAAATTTTAAAACTCACCCAAAAATACAGGGTGATTCAAAAAGAATACCACAACTTTAGGAATTTAAAACTCTGCAACGACAAAAGGCAGAGCTAAGCACTATCTGCGGCGAATTAAGGGAGCTATAAAGTTTCATTTAGTTGTACATTTGTTCGCTTGAGGCGCTGTTGACTAGGCGTCAGCGTCAGTTGATGCTAAGATGGCGACCGCTCAACAGAAAGCTTTTTGTGTTATTGAGTACGGCAGAAGTGAATCGACGACAGTTGTTCAGCGTGTATTTCGAACGAAGTATGGTGTTAAACCTCCTGATAGGTGGTGTATTAAAAGTTGGTATAAACAGTTTACAGAGAATGGGTGTTTGTGCAAAGGGAAATGTTCTGGACGGCCGAGAACGAGTGATGAAAATGTAGCACGCATCCAGCAAGCATTTGTTCGCAGCCCAGGAAAATCGACTCGCAGAGCTAGCAGAGAGCTGCAAATTCCACAATCAACTGTATGGAGAGTCCTACGAAAAAGGTTAGTTATGAAACCTGAACGTCAACTACCGGAGGCGATGGATCGGCCGCCAGGCAGCACGTGACAGAGCACTTCATCACTGGCCTCCAAGAAGCCCTGATCTTACCCCCTGCGATTTGTTCTTATGGGGGTATGTTAAGGATATGGTGTTTCGGCCACCTCTCCCAGCCACCATTGATGATTTGAAACGAGAAATAACAGCAGCAATCTCAACTGTTACACCTGATATGCTACAGAGAGTGTGGAACGAGTTGGAGTATCGGGTTGATATTGCTTGTGTGTCTGGAGGCGGCCATATTGAACATCTCTGAACTTGTTTTTGAGTGAAAAAAAACCTTTTTAAATACTCTTTGTAATGATGTATAACAGAAGGTTATGTTATGTTTCTTTCATTAAATACACATTTTTAAAGTTGTGGTATTCTTTTTGAATCACCCTGTATTTTTCCCGGACAACTCCTTCCATTCCATGGACGAATTTCTACTCTACAATTGTTAGCATGAATTAAAACAAAAATAAATAAATAGAAATGAAAGAAACATTCTTTGTAAGTGTAGCTGTATTTTTTCTTTCTTTCACTGGTGCCATGTCCCACACTGACGCAGGGTTGGCATTGTTAGGAACGGGTTTTGCAAGGTTAGCGGAAAGGAGTGGCCGGAAGCCCTTCCTGCCCCCACCCCGTACCCCCTGGGAAGGAATTAGTGTACCCCAACTGTCTGCGACTAGTGTAGTCCGTGGAAAAGTGCGAAAGTGTTCGGATGTGTGCGAGCCGTGGAAATGAAGCGGGACGTGGGGACCAGCCCGGTATTCACGTAGGGGATGTGGACAACCGCTTAAAAAGCGCATCCAGGCTGGCCGGCACACCGGCCTTCGTCGTTAGTCCGCCGGGCGGATTCGATCCCGGGCCGGTGCGCATACCCGAGTGCAGGAAGCAGTGCGTTAACGCGCTCGGCCAACCTGGCGGATAAGACTAAAAAAGTAATTTAGACACCAATGTTGATACTAATCACGTATACATATCCTGTAAACTAATTCCTTCCACACAATCTCGATAAATTAATCCTTCAAATTATCTGTGGAGCATGTAACTAACTAACGAACTTGAGAAAGGATAGACAGTCACGGCGTTGCGCTTCGGAACGAACATCTCGGAAACGGTGAAGCTCGTCTGCTGTTGGCATTCCGATGGTGTGAACATCTATGAAAAATGCTTGAATGACGATCAAACAATGAGTATGCGACAAGTTATTGGACGTCTACACCTCATCGCAGACAGTGGAGGGTCGGAGGCTTGTCCACTCTGTAAAGTAGGATAGAAGGCGATCTGTGGCAGACATGAAGACAGAATACAACACTGTTGCAGGAACAAGTATTTCGGATCACACCGTTCAGCGTACATTGTTGACGTCGGGTTCTGCAGCAGGTGAATCATACGTGTTCCCGTGTTGACCCAACGACATCGACCATTTCGAGTACAGTTTGTAGAAGATCATCGAGATTGGACCATGGATCAGTGAAAATGTGTCGCCTGGTAAGACGAATCAGTTTCTTGTTACACAATGTCAATTGTCGTGACCAGTTACGTAGTCATCCAGACGAACGGCTAATCAAATCAAGCACACCCAAACGGAAGCACATAATTTGGGAGGCGGCGGGGGTTCAGTTCATGCTAAGGCGGACATTCATCTGGGCGTCCCTGGGACCTGTGAAGGTAGCACTACAACTGTGGAACACGTGAAAATTCCTACGGTTCACCTGTATCCCTTCATGCCTGATGCCATCTCCGACGGCGATAGCACCTGCTAGCACGACAATCGTGCTACAATGGTTTGAGGAATATGGTAGTGAACGTTCGTCGAAGCCTTCGCCACCAAATCCGTTCGATATGAACCACATGTGAACGCTATCGTGCACCAGCTCCGTGATGACGATCCATCAGTCTGTAATCTACGGACATGAGTAACCTGTGCGTAGGCATTTCGTGCCACATGCCCTAGAAACCTACCAAGGACTCGCAGAAAGAAAAATGAACCAACCAGAAAGGGAGACGGAAACGAAATTAACCGCCACGCATGTTATTTCAGTGATTACAAAATTGAGTCAAATTTACAAAGAACTAAACAGCACCAACCCACTTGTCAGTATGACGTATCCACCCCTCTGGCCTCTATGCAAGCAAGCACTGATGCGGTTGAAAAGGGAATCAGAAAGCTGTTGAAACCTCTCCTGAGGCAAGAAGGCCTACAACTTTTGGAGTTGACATCCAAACTGGTCCTGGACGTGTTCTATGAGCGGCAGATGTAAGGATCTTGCTGGACAAATGATTACCTCAGCCTCATGCAGACAGTTCAGAGAGACACGTGCCGTGGGTGGACGAGAATTGTGCTGTTGAAAAATAGCACCACGATACTTACGCATGAGGGTTATCACACGAGGACGCAGGATGCCCATGAAGTGCCGTTATACTGCCAGAGCTCTCTCCTCACTTCCAGCCATGATGTGAAGACATACAAGATAGCTCATTTCTTCATGACCCCGTTGTGCGTCTTCAAAACAGTGGGAGAATGGGGATTCTCATCAGGTCGATCGAAAATTCCCGACGGTTGTCATCCGAGGTAGAGCAGAACCGCGATTCATCACTGAATACAATGTGGCATCGTTCATCAGCAGCCCAAGCTTCCTTGTCATGTCATCATCCCATTGGCTATCGTTAGTGATGTGGTGTCAATGACAGGTTAGGAATGGGACGGTAATTCCCCAGTCTGATTACTGCTAATCTCTGACAAATTGTGTTTCATGACAAATATTATTTTATTAAGTGCATTACTTTTTCCGGATGACAGGCACAGATACTTGGTGCAAAATATGCTGGTCCTTTCTTGTGATGGTCAGATACGATCGAATGGGTCCTTGACGAGAAATTTTCCCGCCCTCACTTTCTCATGCAATTCATCAACGGGCCAGTGTCAAATCTGAATGTCCCACAAATCTGGATAGTGACAGATTCGATCAGCCGGCCAAAGCCTGTCAGGTATTGATAAAGTTGCCTCATTGTGATAACTCTGCCTCAAATGAGTATGCGGCATCCCTGTGTTCCTCACAATGACCACACATTATCTAACACTGTTTATGCCCCTTTAAACACTGATCTGCGAATTTTATGGATGAGACAGAGAAAATAACTTAACATTGTAAACACTCAGTGGAAACGAATGAAGTGTGGAAGCATGCTGTCACAAGTCTCCCGGTACTGTACGGAAATTTGGACGTCGTATGATGTGAGGTCAGCGTAACTATAGCGCCAAAAACGGCTGGCCGCACGACACGAGGAAGTTGAAGGAAGAGGAAAAGGCAGTGTGTGACAATGATCAAGCAGTTAAGGTGCACTGTGGCGGTGTTCTTTATTCCAACATGGCCCGAAGGCAACATTTGGATGATCTCACACGGGAAAGAATCATCGAGAAACTGGAAGAAACACGAAGTGTGAGGAATGTACGCCATAAGTTCACGGTATTGTTTAACGTGCATTTGCATAAGGAGCGTTCCGAACCATAGGCTCCCCTGCTCGAACGGGAGGATGTGGCCCCCAGTTGTCAGCTACAGCAGCAGATAACTGCTACATCGTGCAGTAAGCAAGACGGAACCTACGTAAGACAGTTAGTGCAATAGCAGCGACATTTAACAGGTCTGCGAGGCACGTAGTCTCACTCGCTTTAGTGGGACGGCGACTGCATGGGTGTGATATGTTCGCCCGACGACGGTCGTTGTGTCCCGTTGACACCCGTACATCAACGGCACCGCTTGTGATGGTGTCACAACCACAGGAACTGGACAAAAGAGGAGAAGGGTCGCGTGCTCTACTCTGATACTGGGCATAATCTCGTACGGCGAGAGGTGGCCACACGTAACGCACCCAGGGACGTACTCGAACATTATCTTTCATAGTCGAACATGATAGTTTTGGTGGTCCGGATGTTAAGATGTGGGAAGTAATAATTTTGCATGGGCTTACTGACCTACGAATCTTTGAACACAGCATACTCTTCGGACAATGTCATTATGACACTGTACTCCTTAACCACGTACGCGTTTTCAGGGATGTATTCGGACCTATTTCATTTTTATTGGTGACAACGGTCTGCTGCATCGTACAGTGCAGGTGGCGTAGCTCTGGGAAACAGAGGATATACGGCGACAGGTTTGGCCTGCCCGTTCCTGACACTTAAATCCCATCGAGCACGTGTGGGGTGCGTTAGGGACACGAAAGTAACACATCGATGGGCACCAACGACCATCCAGCACTTGTCAGCAGCCGTACTGCAGGAACTCCTTAGCACTTAGCACGGGAGTGTGTTGCAGAATATACATAGCTGTCCGTGATTATCACACATCTAGGTGAGGCATGTCCCGCCTTTTGTAATGTTCAGGGGACAAATAAGAATAGCCGTGACTTCACGGTAATTATTGTCTTCGAGTAGAAGTGTCATGTCTATTCGTCGCATTGTGAATTTCTATCAGTAACCTTCCACTGTTGTATTGTATGTTAACCGGGGGCCTAGAAACGACGGAGAAGCTCCGTCCCCGCCGCAGCCGCAGTGGTCCACAACCCCACGACGACTAGCGCAGTCCACTTCAGGGTTATTGTTCGGTCCCCAGTGTGGACCCCCCCCCCCTCCCCCCCATGGAATGTCTCACACCAGACGCGTGCAACCCCTACGTTTGCGTGGTAGAGTAATAGTGGTGCACTCGTACGTGGAGAACTTCTTTGTGCAGCAATCGCTGACATAGTGTAGCTGAGGCGGTATAAGGGGAACCAGCCCCACATTCGCTGAGGCAGATGCAAAATCGCCTAAAAGCCATCCACAGACTCTCCCATCTCACCGGAACTCGACACAAGTCCGCTGGGCGTTATATCTCACGGCTAACCGGGCGGGCTCCACCTTCTATTATTCTGTAGCAGTTTTTTGTATGTATGCTCCAAGTTTCATCGAGCTATGTTACTCGGCAGTGACATATCATAACAAAGCTACTTTCGTTCTTAAGTTTTGCACACCAGTATATATCCTATCAAGGCCGATAACAACATTATCGCGAACACCATTGCACTCTAGTGGCCGTTCTACCTGTCAGAGAGAATTGCAACGCTAATCATTTACACTCATGCACTCGCCGACGTTATGTACGTGTATGAAGCTACACTGACAGTCGATCATGTCATCTGGGTGCATTACTTTCTTGGCTAGGAAAACACACACACACACACACACACACACACACACACACACACACACACACATCTCCCTCTCTCGCAAGCGCGTGCTTATAGTTCACCAGATTTTCGTGTGTCACGTTATGGACAGTGCTTTATGTATAATATTCTTAATATGCGGAAGAGCAGTCCATGAACAATGTAGAGTATTAAGATAATTATTTCGTTTTGCATTGTGAACGCCCATATAACTGAGAATACTACGAGTGACGTACTAAAAAAGATTTAGTTTCCGCCTTCATATTTTAGAAAGCGTTATGTCTTGAACAATAAACCGTATTTACAACTGATGTTACATTAATGTTAAATGAATATTTGTGGAAAATCATGTTATACACGGTTAGCCGTTATCATATTCTTTGTTATTGTATTTAAATTTTTTCATAGCAGCTGACAGCGAACATATTGAAGTTCGATAAAAATCTGCAAGCTGTGGAGAACCAACTAGAGAAAATATTCTCAAGAAATTCATCTGATAATAGGGGTATAAGGCTTCGAAATACGTAGGGGCTTCATCAAGTAAGTTACACATAACGCACCAAGCTAAGACCGTTGCGTAACAAGAATGGTGGATTGTGACAAAAGTGTGCATCATCAGGGTTACCAGCAGGATCAGATTTGCTGCTGCACAGATAACAGGTGCATCAAAGAGTTGGAGTGAAATTTCCTGACAACTGGGAACGTACTCCAAAGCTGAAGTTCGCGGTGCAGTATGATTTTATGGACCAATAAGTTTAAATTGTTCACAGATTCACTGTAAAATTCTTGCGGCTTATGATCTAAACGCAGCGTCCTGTCCGGGATTAGTGAAATGGTGGCAACAATTTGACCAAGCCCTCACACACCGAGGTGATGTTTACCTGGAAGTCGAGAACTTTTACTATGCGTTTTCAATCTTTTCTGCAAGTTGGAGCCGGCCGCTGTAGCCGAGCTGTTCTTGGCGCTTCAGTCTGGAACCGCGAGACCGCTACGGTCGCAGGTTCGAATCCTGCCTCGGGCATGGATGTGTGTGGTGTCCTTAGGTTAGTTAGGTTTAAGTAGTTCTAAGTTCTAGGGGACTGATGCCCTCAGATGTTAAGTCCCATAGTGCTCAGAGCCATTTGAACCATTTTGCAAGTTGGAAGAACATCTGGGGTTAAAGAGATTTCCCAATAATAAGGGCGTTCGCACAACGGTTCTGGAATGGCTCCGTTACAAAGGAACCAATTTCAATATTCAAGGAACTGAACGACTCATCTGAACATTCCGACAGTTGTTTACAGAGACATGTTAAATCTGTTGAAATATTGAGTCATGTATCTGTGTTTCTTTGAAATGTAGTGCAACATTCAATAAAAGTTACATGGCGTACCGAGCGAGGTGGCACAGTGGTGAGGACACTGGACTCGAATTCGGGAGGACGACGGTTCAAACCTGCGTCCTGTCAGACTGACTGAGGTTTTCTGTGATTTCCCTAAACCGCTTCAGGCACATGCAGGGATCCTTCGTTTGCAAGGGCACGGCCGACTTCCTTCCTCATCCTTCCTTAATCCGGTGGGACCTATGACCTCGCTGTTTGGTTCCCTCCCCCAAATTAACCCACCAATCTTATTTGGCGTACCATAAGAATGTGTAATCGATGCCCTCCAGGATTCAGTAAAAGTTATTTTGCGTGTCATACATATGTGTAACTGACTCCCTCGCATATAACGTAAACCTAAAGTGATGGATTATGGTTTTCGATTTTTGCGCGAAACAGTCACGGTTAGGCCTAGCATGGAATGTTGGCATTTAAAATGGAAGTGGCTTTGTTCCTCGTATCCTGAAACAGTATGTGGTCTAAGTTGCAGATCGTACTCAAACAGAAATGGATATTGTGGAAGTTCCTGCAACAAAATTTTAGTGCCTGGGATCATTCAATGACGCCGTCAAACGTAACGCATGCTAGTCATTATAAGTGAGTACATTCTTTCATGTAAAGTGTCTCCCTGCATTGAGATCCAACTAGGAATCCCCATATTCTTACACGATTGTCAGTTATATCGTAATGGAGCAATGAAGCTTGATGTACACCGAAAAATTTCTTTTATCTCTGTTAACTCGGTGAAACGCCACATGGAAATCTGACAGTAAATGTTTGATACTCTCTGTAACAGAGGCTAAGAGGCAAGGGCAAGTAACCGGGTACCCTAGAGTGTGCAGTTCGATAATGTGAATGACTGCAATTTAGTGAAGTCAACATATTTACCATACCATTATCAATAACAGGAACCATGACACTTGCTTGAAGTACCTAGGTAACATTTTGTGGAAGAGAACTAATATTATGTTCTAGGATGATTTGTAACGTCAAAAAATATAATTTTTCATGAGTTTATTATGTAAACGATACTGTCATTTAGTAAATTCTGTGACGTGAGTGACCTATGTTCACTATAGTCCCTCAAAAGTAAGAACAAATCTTTAAACAGTGAGCTACGTAGGTTGATGACGATCCGTATCATGACTTATGCAACTACGCTCATGCTAGTACAGGTGAAGTAATCAATACAACAAAATCTTCCTTTACAGAGAAAATGTATACCGTCCTGTCTAGTGTTTTACTGCAGAGACTTGCACAATACTGCTAATCCGTAAGACTACGATACTAACCTATATACGCTACTGGCCATTAAAATTGCTACACCACGAAGATGACGTGCTACAGACGCGAAATTTAATCGGCAGGAAGAAGATGCTGTGATATGCAAATGATTAGCTTTTCAGGGCATTCACACAAGGTTGCCGCTGGTGGCGACACCTACAACGTGCTGACAAGAGGAAAGTTTCCAACCGATTCCTCATACATGAACAGCAGTTGACCGGCGTTGCCTGGTGAAACGTTGTTGTGATGCCTCGTGTAAGGAGGAGAAATGCGTACCATCACGTTTCCGACTTTGATAAAGGGAGGATTGTAGCCTATCGCGATTGCGGTTTATCGCATTGCGACATTGCTGCTCGCGTTGGTCGAGATCCGATGACTGTTAGCAGAATATGGAATCGGTGGGTTCAGGAGGGTAATATGGAACGCCATGCTGGATCCCAACGGCCTCGAATCACTAGCGGTCGAGATGACAGACATCTTATCCGCATGGCTGTAAAGGATCGTGCACCCACGTCTCGATCATTGAGTCAACAGATGGGGACGTTTACAAGACAACAATCATCTGCACGAACAGTTCGACGACGTTTGCAGCAGCATGGACAATCACCTCGGAGACCATGGCTGCGGTTACCCTTGACGCTGCATCACAGGCAGGAGCGCCTGCGATGGTGTACTCAACGACGAACTTGGGTGCACGAATGGCAAAACGCTATTTTTTCGGATGAATGCAGATTCTGTTTACAGAATCATGATGGTCGCATCCGTGTTTGGCGACAACGCGGTGAACACACATTGCAAGCATGTATTCGTCATCGCTATACTGGCGTATCACACGGCGTGATGGTATGGTGTGCCATTAGTTACACGTCTCGGTCACCTCTTGTTCGCATTGACGGCACTTTGAACACTGGACATTGCATTTCAGATGTGTTACGACCCGTGGCTCTACCCTTGATTCGATCCCTGCGAAACCCTACATTTCAGCAGGATAGTGCACGACCGCATGTTGCAGGTCCTGTACGGGCCTTTCTGGATACAGAAAATCTTTGACTGCTGCCCCGGCCAGTACATTCTCCAGATGTCTCACCAATTGAAAACGTCTGGTCAATGGTGGCCGAGCAACTGGCTCGTCACGATACGCGATTCAGTATTCTTGATGAACTGTGGTACCGTGTTGAAGCTGCTTGGGCAGCTGTACCTGTACACGTCATCCAAGCTCTGTTTGAGTCAATGCCCAGGCGTATCAAGGCCGTTATTACGGCCAGAGATGGTTGTTCTGGGTACTGATTTCTCAGGATCTATGCACCGAAATTGCGTGAAAATGTAATCACATGTCAGTTCTAGTATAATATATTTGTCCAATGAATACCCGTTTATCATCTGCATTTCTTCTTGGTGTAGGAATTTTAATGGCCAGTAGCGCATGAGTGCAATAAAAGTATTTTTGAATAATTAAACTTTAGAAAAACTATTTATATTCAAACAGTGTCTCTAGATACATGATGTACTGTGTGTCTGAGACGCATAAAGTGTGATTAAAATCGGAATATCACATATTGTCTGTAATGGAGCAGCAGCTATAAATAAATATGACGATTCCATAACATGAAATATGAAGGACTGCCGTATTTACTTATATTTTCATACATCGAACTATTTCCTAAGGGATTTAAAATTTAGATAATAGCTCAATTAAAACGAAACAAAAGTATACAATTCAATATTGCAACATATATGTTTCAAAATCTTTTCAATGTTATGTTCAAAATTGATCCTGCTTCCAAAATCACTTACTAGTAGTGTAGAATTTTTTTAACTCCGTTTAATTTAGATACTTGTCGTACTTTGTACTTTTGTTATGAAAAAGTTCTCAGTTTAAAGCACATTTTGTCGACATTTTAAAGTGCATTTGGAGGCTTTGCATCAAAGATAATTATTTTAAATTAATTACACATTAAGTACGTAGTAACAAGGAAGTTGTTGTGCAAATGCCAAAGTTTTCTTTCAAATTGATTTTCTTACATTGTCACACTGCCAAATCGCCACTCAATTCAAAATCTTACTTTATTCTCATCGGGTTTGATTAATATTTGAAAGTGATTTCCTTTCTTCACAAAGAATTTTCATTTTCTTGTTTATCTTACACCTTTTGTCAGAACTTGGTACATACAGCAAGTTCATGACTCAATCAAAAATTTCATGCTTTCGTTTTCCATCTTTCGTTAGGGTTCAAGGCCTCAGTGAGAGCGAGTTGGTTTCAGACTTTCTCTAGTTAGGAATTCAGTACGGTTGCCGACAATGCTCTAATCTTATTTAGGAATTTACCTCGACTGCAATTAGCAACGATTGAGTTTGATTGAAACTACATATGACCTCTATTTGATTCAAGCAACACATTGGTCGCAGTTATGAGGCAAGATTGACTTTGTGATGTAAATATATGAGGACTCTTTCTTCATATAGCTGATAAATCGACAGATATGTAAAAACGCTTTCCGTACTTGTCTAAGTATCTTGCTGGAAGTAAACTTGGAAGTCCTGCAAAGAGCAACACTTAATGATTTGCTGCATTGTCTCCAACGACTGTTTGTAAGACCAAAACCAGTAAACGGAATTCTACTCAACGTTTACGGTAAACTGACAAGGTGTCAGTGAGAAACCGCCTTGACTTGTTTTACAGCAAAACAGTTTTGAAAATATTATGAAAATAATTTGCCCGCTCCTGTTTTCAATCACCTTGTTACGAAGAATGTTGTCAAAGCAGGTGAGAGAGAAAGATTGTCGGTAGGGAACAAAAATTTGCAACACACTTTCTACACATCACGTATCAAAAGACTCTTTCACCGCTTTCGAGTATTTTATTACCGTACGACGGAGCTGACTTCGCATATGTAACGAAAGTTTAACTGCAACACGAACAATGAAACAACGGTATTTCGAGTGGAATATGCGTACGTAATTGACTATTTCGGTAAACGAGTGTTTACAGTATATTTTTAGTTTTCATAACTTTGATCTTTATTGTCCGCTGGCAGCACAATCCGGATTTCATATAAACAGCTAAGCCAATGGCGGTGGGAGAGAGAGACCATTAACTTTCTATTACTCCGATGAAATTGGTGGAAGAGCAGGTCTGCATGAACTGTTTCCAATTTCCAGGGTGCTGCTAATTCTGCGTTACGACTGTAGCTCATTTACATAGAGCGAGATATGCCATCTGAGTATTTAAAGCGAATTATTGCGCACTAAAGTGAATAGGGTATTCAAATGGTAAGGCGAATACTGTTTCTGATTATTAAGACATTCCGATTTTGAAATACAATTGAATGTAATTCACCAAGGATATGTAAAGCGGCACACGTATAGGGACTGCTGAAAATCACGACAATCAATTAATTTGTAACGACATGTAACGCTGAGCTACTGCCTCATGGAACATAAAAACACATAGTGAACCAAAAAAAAATTGTAAAGCAACATTAGTTGGAAAGCTCACCCGTCGTAATTGATTTACGTAACGGATTACCTTGATCATACAAATAACAAGACTTAATGACACCATAACCATGTTTCATCGTTGCTGCGCCGAATTATTGTGTTCCACATATAGCTGAATTTCACTGAAGAACATATGCACATATATTAGAAGGTAAAAGCACCACTCACACTCTGAAATCTAAAATTAAAAGTAAATAACTAATTCCTTCTGGTAAAGACTACTTCATAACTGACTATATTGGTTACTAACGAATGAATAATTTTAATCTGTCAATGTTCGAAATAATTCTTAGAAAAACTAATTAACGTAATATTAGAGTTACAGATCTATGTATGTGGCTATGTAGGCGTTTAGATAGTTTTTACATCTTTCTACAAATTCATCTGTGAATTTGCATGCATTCAGCTACGTAATTGATGAGACTCAATTATGTTGCTTTGTGTTAGCCACCATCTAGGCAATGGGTAAACTTCAGAGACGTTAGGTCTCCATCTACATCTTCATGTGTAATCCGCAAGCCTCCACCCGGTGCGAGGTGGAGGGTGCCCTGTACCATTACTAGTCATTTCCTTTTCTGTTAAACTCGCAAATAGAGCTAGGGAAAAAAGACAGCCCATATTTCTGTATGTGAGCCCTAATTTCTCGTTTCTTATCATCCTGGTCATTACGCGTAATATATCTGGAGGCAGTAGCATCGTCCGGCACTCACCTTAAGATGCCGGTTCTCTACATTTTCTCAATAGAGTTTCCCAAAAAGAACGTCCCTTCCCTCCAGGGATTCCCATTTGAGTTCCTGAAGCATCTCCGTAACACATGCGTTTTGTTCGAACCTACCTGTAACAAATATAGCAGCCCGCCTCTGAATTGCTTCGATGTATTCCTTCAATCCGACCTGGTGCATATCCCAAACACTCGAGCGGTACCCAAAAATGGGTCACACCAGCGTCCTCTCTAAGGGCGCTCCTTTACAACTGAAGTATTCTTTCCTAAAAGTCTCCAAATAAATTGAAGTCGACCATTCGCCTTCTGTACCACAGTTCGCACAGTTTCGTTCCATTTCATATTGCCTTGCAAGGCTACGCCCAAATATTTAAACGAGGTGACTGTGTCAAGCAGGTCATTAGTAACGCTGTATTCGAACATTACGGGATTGTTCTTACTACTAATGATCATTAACTTACAGTTTTCCACATTTAGAGCTAGTTGCGTTTCATCACATCAACTGGAACTTTTGTCTTCGTCGTCTTGTATCTTCCTACAGTGACTTAACTTCGACGAATTATCCTACACCACAGCATCATCAGCAAACAACCGCTGATTCCTGCCTACCAGGTCGCCAAAATCATTTATGTATAAAGGGAACAACAACGGTCCTGTCACATATCCTAGGGGCAATCCTGACGACACCCTTGTCTCTGATGTACGCTCGCTGCCGAGGACAGTACTAGGTCCTATTATTTAAGAAGTCTTCGAGCCACTCACATCTCGGTGAACTTATTCCATATGCTCGTACCTTCGTCAACAGTCTGCAGTGGGGCACCAAGTCAAACGATTTCCGGAGATCTAGAAATTTCAATGTGCCCGTTGCTCTTCATCCGAAGTTCGCAGTATGTTATGTGAGAAAAGGGAGCTGAGATTCGAACGAGCGATGCTTTCTTAAACCATGCTGATTCGTGGACATGAGCATCTCAGTCTCAAGAAAAGTTATTATATTCGAACTGAGAATACGTTCAAGGATTCTGCAGCTATCAGATGTTAGGGATATTGGTCTTTAATTTTACGGGTCTCTTATATACTGCAGTCATCTGCGCCTTTTTCCAGTCGCTTGGGGCATCGGGCTGGGCGAGAGATTCACGATAAAGGTAAGGGGCCAGTGGCGTAAAGTACTCTTTGTAAAATCGAAGTGGTATTCCTTCCGGACCTGGTGATTTATCTACTTTCAAATCTTTCAGTTGTTTCTCTACGCCAGGGATGGATTTTACTATGTCGTCCACAGGAGTCCGTCCGATGGTCAAACGGTGGTATATTTGTACGATTCTCCTGTGCGAACGATTTCTTGACCGTGCATTTTAAAACTTCTTCCAGTGCCACACCAGACTGATAAAGCAGGGACTGACTGGAATCCTTAGAACCGCTGAGCGATTTTACATAAGACCAGAATTTTTTCGGGTTCTCTGCCAGATCTTTTGCAAAGATGTGACGGTGGTAGTTTTTGTATGCTTCGCACATAGATTTTTTCCCAAACGCCCGAATCACTGTCAATCTTCGCTTGTAGTCATTTGTGCGTTTAGTTTTGAACCAAGGGAGCAGCACCGTTGGTCTTCAGCATCCTCGAAATTTCGTTATTAAACCATGGTGGATCTTTTCCGTCGTTTAACCACTTACTAGGCACGTAACTCTCCAGACCACAATTTACAATCTGCTTAAATTTCTCCCCATAATTCCTCTACATTCATCTTACTGGAACTAAGTGATACCAGTTCACTGTGTAAGTTAGACACTAATAACTGCTTATCTGCTCTGTCTAGCAGAAACACTCTCCCAGCCTTCTTGACTGATTTACTAACTTCCGTAATCAGAGTTGCTATAACGACATCAGGATCGCTAATCCCTGTTTCTATACTGATATAGTCGATAATGTCCGGCCTGTTTGTAGATACATGGTTTAAGATATTTCCACTGCGTGTGGGCTGCTGAACTAGCTGCTCAAGATAGTTCTCTGTAAACATGTTCAAAAGCATTTCGCATGACTGCCTGTCTGTACCCCCGCAATGAAGCCATAGACATCCCAGTGTATACTCGATAGGCTAAAGTCACCTCCAGATAGATTTACATGCTCTGAGTATTTAATCGCTATTAAACCTAGACTTTCTTTGAATGACTCTAGAACTGTAACAGAAGAATCGCGTGCCGGTAAGAACTATTAACTTGGTTTCACCTACACCTGTTATAAGCGACCAGATAACTTCACAGTCACACTCAATTTTGACCTCACTAGAGGCGATGTTTTTGTCGACTGCAATGAACACTCCCGTGGTATCTATTTGTCTTTCCGATAGATGTTCCAGGACTCGCTAAATATCTCAGAGCTTTTCATTTCGGATAGTATTCGGCATCATGTTTGGGAGGAAAGTTAATCATAAAAAGAAAATTTCTTATAAAAATTTTGAAGATATTTTATTAAACAAGTAGATAATAGAAATAAAAGAGTTATTTCATATTTGTTCTGAATTATTTAGAGAATGAAGAACATTTACCACACCGGCCGAGAGAAGAATCTAACTCGTGGGTGACGCTTCAGTTTAGGCCTACATATTTACCTGTCATACTACTTGCTCATCGATAGTTCGTGAAATCAATACAGATGTAGAGTACTCATTCACAGTATTACACAAGGTAGTTAACTACGCTCAGCCTGTAACCTTGATTGCACACCTTCAGTTTTGCAAAACTCGTTTCACAACGTACGTAAAGGATAAACCCTTGCACTGCCTCAAAAGCTTAGCAACAGTCTTTAAGTAAGTGAACAGTTTAATCAGAACTGCTTGTTTTGATGTTCACAAAAATATAAGGATAAAAACAGTAACAGAGACTCTTCTAAATAATGATGCAATATGACTTTTGAAATCATACAGTATACCACGCATATCAAATATTTAGATTTTACAAAATATGCTATGGCTCATGAAAAAGTTAAATGAGTTTTGTAACAGTAATTTTCTGTCTCGTGAATAGTGAAACACTATGAGAAATATGTTGGCTGTGTTACGAGTGAGATCAAGAAAAAATTAAAATCAGAACACGTTTGATATAATTTCGACTACGTCATTACAAAGTGAAGTCTGAAGGATAACCAATTTTTGTAGCACTGCATTATCCCACAGAAACAAATATTATTACGTTATGGACAAATTTGGAAAGATATAAAATTTCATATATGCACTATTTGAGAAACATGAATCTCATTCTCTGCAGCCGAAAATCGGAGTAAACATTATTGAAAGGATGATGGTACACCAAACTTCGGTTCAACCAGAATGCAGCCATAACTCTTGATTTGTTGTAGGGTTCAACCAGTTGTGTCAAGTGTGATCACAGGATGTCTCTGTGTTTGTCTACAGTAGTATTTATAATTGGTGGTATGTGTGCTATTTGTTCTGGGAAGTATATGTTCCGGAAATCGTACAAGCACATGAGGTATAATTGGGAATTCTGATGTCATTTACATGTTGTATGACTTGTATTTCGCAATGTTTAACGCAACGCAACGTAATGACGAAAACGGGCTTGGAAATAAGAAATCAGTAGGGACTACTGATGAGATAGAACAAAATAAAAGTGTCGATGGTAATAATAAAGTGAACAATGTAATTCAATGCTTACGGAGGTAATTTGGAATGTCATTTTGTTATATGACTGTAGTTTCATTGCCATCACAGGGACAATGAAAGCAAGTTTTTTTATACATTACTCCCTTCTTTATCTCCTTAATAAAACAAGCGATTGGAGACTGCACCTTGAAGCAGAAAGGTAGCGATGCACTACAGTCCAAAATACCTTTCAGTACTTGAAAGCTGGTCTGGCGTTATATTGGCATTGCCCATAACAATGTCCGGACATAGTAGTCAAAAATCAATCTCAACTTCCGATGAGTCTCTATATGTTTCTCTTCAGTTAAGCACAAAAATGGTTCAAATGGCTCTGAGAACTATGGTACTTAACATCCGAGGTCATCAGTCCCCTAGAACTTAGAACTACTTAAACTTAACTGACCAAAGGACATCACACACATCCATGCCCAAGGTAGGATTCGAACCTACGACCGTAGCGGTCGCGTGGTTCCAGACTGAAGCAGCTAGAACCGCTCGGCCACACGGCCGGCAGTTAAACACAAGTTTAAGTGAATTCTCTACTAATTTTGCGAATTTATAATGACGCATATTTAGCCTATCATCTAAAAATCACACAAAGACACTCCTGTCTACGTTAGGATGTACATGGCCTGATGTGCAGTGAATCGTAAGTGCGAATGATGCGCTGTTTCGTGAAACAACTTCATATTATTAACGTACCTGGAGCAGTAATGAGCAACGCAAAATAATAAAAACTACACAAATGCAATGAAGAGCATTGGCATGGCTTACAGACTCGGCAGTAACTGACGCGAAGGGGGACTACACAAGGGAATATTTTTGGACCTTGTACTACATTCATCAGTCTGAAGAGTTCATTAACGTGCTTCAGTTCACCTGGAAGCTACAGAAAGCCAGGTTAATTAAATCACGGTACAATGCAACTCGACGATAATTAATGATCTGTAGGGAGACGAACCCCTGCAGCGTCTTTCCCCTACAGCCGTGACGATCGTGACATAAATCTCTCGTAAATAAATTTTAAGTATTCTGTATCGATCCACAGTGACGTTTATACATGCAGATATGAAAATTAATATGATCAACTGTCTACTAGATAACAATACTGTTCATTTATCATTTCCATAATGAAGTAAATTTCAAAATATAAACGACCGTATACTACGTATGACAATATAACATTTTTTCGCAATATTTTCGATACATTGCACTTAAAAACAAAGATACTGAAATATATTAATGTGTTTTTTGTGAAATAACCATCATCCTCACTTCGTGGATTCGGTTGCACAGCCTGTTCCGGAAACTACTTGCCCTCGGAAGTCCGATACTTTGCTCTCAAAGGGCTTGTAGGTCATGGCAGTTATAGACAGACGATCTTGCTGAATTGTTTCTAAATGGTTAGTTTGTGTTCATATTTTTTAATTCAGCTTTCCAAATAGAAAATCGATAGCTCATGTTTTATTCCTGTTTCGTTGTTTTGTCCATCTGTGTGTGGCTTTTAAATACCCAGAGAAATTTCATCACAACTGAGGTAATTTTTCTGGTAGACACGTCTCGCTTCCATACAATACTACCAATACCGCCATTTTTAAAATGCTTTGGTTTAGTTTCCGTTCTAGTTTTAGGTTTATGAGATCTAGGAGTGCCACCAAATTCATGTATAAACTAGCTCACAGACCCCCAGGTATCAATTTTGTCAATTTTCTGTTAGAAACGAAGACTTATAAGTAGTTCTGCAGTATGCTCGGTGTGAGATGAACCCCGAGAGTTTCTGTACTCTGTACCGAGCTGCTCCGCGTGTCTACAACTCGATTTTGTAAACGTCGCTACGGCAACGCCTCTTCATAGCTTTATAGATGACTATTATTTTCGCCTATAGCCGTTTGCGGTTAGAAGTTGAAAGTGTCAAAAGCGGTACCAGGTGTCAGGGATCTCCTTAAGCTGACATGACTATAGGAGTGTCGTAGTAGTAAAGACTAAATGTATTTAAACTTCATGCGTGATGCGCCATTTTTTACGCATCTTAGTGTTTATGACGTCATGTCTCTTGAACTATGTGTTATACAATGATATTATTGTGTACGTACATTTAGCAGCATAGATGGATACTGTTTGCGAAATACTTTGCGAGTAAAGTTAGTAACAAAGAATTAATAAATTATACGTGATGCATGATTCTGCAGATTTTCACCAGTCTAATTCTTTATAACGTTATATCTCCTGATATATATGTCGAACAATGATATAATTTTGTAAGTACATTCAGCGGCATTTGTGTAAGGTTTGTAAAATGTGTTGCGAATAGAACTGGTAGAAAATAATTAATAAATATAAACGTCATGATGAATGTGTCAGTGCACGCATTTCCGTGTTTATGACGTAATGTCTCCTGAACTATGTGTGGTATAATGATATAATTTTGTTGGTACATTTAGCTGCATATGTGGATATTGTCTGAATTTTTTTTTACGAATACAGTCAGCAGCACAGAAGTAATAAATTTAAACGTCGTGCATAATGCAGCAGTTTTTCAGATATCTCATTGTTTATTATTTTATATCTCTTGAACTATAATAGGCACGTGGTTCGTACCCCCACAGCAATTGTCCGACAGAAAGAGGTATGTGTACCAAGTGTGGTTGAAATCGGTGCATTGTTGTAAGAAGAGATGTAGAATACACACACACACACACACACACACACACACACACACACACATGCACACGCACACATACACAAACACACACAAACAAATACAGTTACATACATACATACATACATACATAATATGTATGAATTTGCAGTTTGGTTTCTATGTTTCGATCTATTATTGAAGATCTTTCTCATCCAAGGAAGTTAAAAGGTGATAAAGAGCTCCAATATCTGTCCATACTTCTCAGTTTTGTATCTTATCGTTTTTTCCAGAAACGCCTGTACGTTTGGTTTATATGGAGATACTATTAACCCATATTCATCTGCTATATTTTATAAGACGTATAGCCACCTTCATAAATTATATTGTCTGTCGCACATAAACGACACCGTCTGCATATAAAATACCACTTCCTATACTGATATGACGGCATTACACCAGTTCTTATGAAATAAATTTTAATTTTTATAATAGTGTACTGTTTACAATGGGTACCAATAAGAAGCTGTAAGAAGAAACTTCTCTTTCGGGTGACATCTGATGAGTCAATTCATGCCCGTGGTTTTAAGAAATCTATAAGTATAGGTTCAGATATATCACATCTCAAGAAGTGCTGATTCACGTTTCGGGACTGTGGAAACTCCGTAAGACGATAAATTTGTGTAAGAATAACAACGTGGAATACATACTAAGCTACATACGTGCAGTAAGTAAATCATTTCCATCACTTTATCAGCACACACAGCATTTCGTTAACTCCTATTTTTTCTTGATTTCTCCATCATCAATATCATCAAGCACCTCTAGAATTTTCCGTGCCTTATTTTCAGCTATAGGTATCGATGTTGTTCCAGCACGTTTTTTATGCCTTTCAGGCACCTTTCATCACGTCGTCGTCTTTGACTTTTCTTGTCTCTTGGAACTCAACAAAGAACGTACCTTGTGCAAACCCCCATCCATCCGTCGCACTCCATATACCACCCAGCTCTATTTCATTTACCTTACGGGCATAATTACGTCTTCCACTCGAGTTTCTCCCTCATTAATTTCTTTATAATCCCGTCCCACCTAATAATTCCCGTGATTGTTGTCCCCATTGCCCGCCGAGCAACCTTAAGCTTCTGAATGGCTTTCGCAATAAATGCCAGACTGAAACTCTGATTCAACAGTATCGGAAACTTAGCTTTGGAAAAAATTTTTAGTTTAGCAAAAGTATTCCACGTCATTTCGACTAGTTCATTTGTTATTCCTTTCCCGTTCATCCAATCATAGTCTCCAGTGGCCCTATATATGAAAACTCGTCCACTTCTCATCTGATTTCAATATTAACGCGTACCGTTTTCTTTCCAGTAAGTTGGCTATGCAATGTTACAGCCCTATTGCAATTAATTTTAAGGTCTTTGAATCTTATTTTATTAAGATTTTCTATCCCATCCTGAAGATTAGCAGACGTGACAATGTCACGGGCGATAAAAGGAGATTCAGACATTTATTTTCGGCCATAATGGCTACGTTTGTGAACCGTGACTATTTGGGATAATCATTTATTTGTAATTTCCGCTACCAGTCACGTTTTTATTTGTTTTATGTTTAATCCATAAGACAATACAACGCGTTTCGGACATGTTCTGTTCATCATAATGCGTTTATACATATATAAATACATACATATATACAGAGAAATGTTAATTAAAAATAAATTGTTTTAAATGAAATTAACTTATAACTTTTTGTCCATTTTTCGTTACTGTAGTGGCTGGTGTGGCATTTGGGCGGGGGGGGGGGGGGGGAGGGGGATGATAAGCAGAACATGTTCGGAACTCGTTATATTACGTTAGATTAAACACAAAACGTAGAAAAATGTGACTGGTAGTAGAAATTACAAATAAATAAAGATTTAGATATGTTACATAAATATGTATTCCACCTCTCTTTTTCCCAATACAATAACAGAATATTTCCTCCTTTCTCTATTCCAGTTCTGAATTGCTCATTGTGTTTATGAATTGCAATGGAGACTGAGGCAATGGCATGTATTTTGTACATTTCTTCACTGTACTAAAGCAAGTCGAATTAACTCCTTGCTTCAGTTTTTACCTATTTGCAAGACTTGGTCATTTTATTATACATATAAAAGCTGAAGAACCTGCCCTTCCAGAATTTTTAATTCAAGTACATGTAAATCGCATTTCTGATAAAACGTAGTACGTATTTCCCAAAATTAGACACATAATTAAATTGTTGATCTCACGTTGGGTGCCTTCACAAAATTCATTTCAGTTTGAATTTTAAAGAACAAAGTTGTGAGATGTTCTAAGCGCCATCAATGTGCTTTTAACGACCGTTCTTTCACGGCCGGTGCTTTTCGTAAAGAAGAGTAACACCATGTGTTCGTTAACTGCACGAATGCGTATCAAGAAGGTCCCGTACCAAGAAAACCGTCAAGAACTGCTGAATCAGCTGTACGGTTTATATAGTCTCTCTACTAGCTTAGTGTCCGTTGACTTTGTTCTGGAGAAAATAGTACATTGAGGAGATTTCTTACTGTAGACTGACGGCACAATATAAGCATGGACATGCGCGGCCCCTCCCGCCGGAGGTTCGTGTACTCCTTCCGGCATAGATGTGTGTGTGTTGTTCTTAGCATAAGTTAGTTTAAGTTAGTTTATGTAGTGTGTAAGTCTAGGGACCGATGACCTCAACAGTTTGGTCTCTTAGGAATTCACACACATTTGAACATTTTTGAAAATGGCTCTGAGCACTATGGGACTTAACATCTGAGGTCATCAGTCCCCTAGAACTTAGAACTGCTTAAACCTAACTAACATAAGGACATCACACACATCCATTCCCGAGGCAGGATTCGATCCTGCGACCGTAGCAGTCACGATGTTCCGGACTGAAGCGCCTAGAACCGCTCGGCTACCGCGGCTAGCAACATTTTTGAGCGTGGACAATTAACGGTTCCATATTAGAATATAAGCCCGGGGTGACACTAACACCCCTTTATTACGCCATTCCGTGCATTAAATTACGTTTAAATAAGCTCCTGTAAAAATTTAAAATATTTTTGCATCGGCCTTTGTCGTAAAATACAGTTCCATTATTTCGTTTCTAATTTTTGATGCAAAAGTGTTTATAAAATACTTCATGTGGTGTCACCGCCAGACACCACACTTGCTAGGTGGTAGCCTTTAAATCGGCCGCGGTCCGTTAGTATACGTCGGACCCGCGTGTCGCCACTGTCAGTAATTGCAGACCGAGCGCCACCACACGGCAAGTCTAGAGAGACGTCCTGGCACTCGCCCCAGTTGTACAGCCGACTTTGCTAGCGATGCTACACTGACAAAGACTCTCTCATTTGCCGAGAAGATAGTTAGCATAGCCTTCAGCTAAGTCAATTGCTACGACCTAGCAATGTACCATCAAGAGCGATGTTCTACAATTACGGATTGAAGTTAAGTATTCCAGAAGCTACGTACTTTTCTTTATAGCATTCATTACGTATCCTGTTTCAGACCTCACGCCAGCCTGCGTGAGTTTAAGCGCGTGCCTTTCGGCTTCCTCTCAATTGTGTCTAGGCTGTCTTGTCTAGACACAACACTTCAAATGAAAGATAGCATCAGAATTACAAGCTGCTGTTGGTTTTGGTTTATTATAGGAGCTACATACGTTACCAAAATCAGTTTGGCCTGTATTTTTCGTACACTGATATTGAATTAGCGGTTGTTGGACCCAGGGTGCTGTCCATTACATTGCTGGTCTCATTCACAAAACTTCAGGAGTATAACTTTCCCCTGTCCTCCAACGAAACGGACTACCGTTTGCGTTTATTAGAGCCCTCGGTTTTCCTTATCTTTACGGTTAAACTACACACGGTAAAATGAAGAAATTCGCCGGTGTGACTTCCAGCGTCACATATTACTCACTTCGGAATTTTTTCCACATCGAAAGTTTTCATCCCCAAACACTGAAATTAGGAAAAGAAACAGGAACGTTTCCTGAACTCAAATGGAGCTGTCTGTCTGAGATCAACGTTTTCACTTATTGTTGAGCAACAAAAGTCTATAAAGCTAGCGTAAAGTATCCCAAAACACAACTTACTACGAAGGTTCAGAATGTCAACAAATCCTATTATGAGATGTCACAACGATGTGACTTCACAGGAGTCCCATTTATAAGTAGGTTTTTCCCCAACTTTATAAATGCCAAACACTACATCTTTTCAGTGCTTCGACATAAAATTACCTTAAAATATCTGCGTTAATATCAGAAACGAAATAACCAATTACTAGTTTCGCTTTCTTGTGCTTTGCGCTTCCTATAGATATATCAAAATTTTCAGCTCACATTTTCCTTTTATCCAAGTACCTAAATTACTTTCTCCGTTGAAACTTATTTATATTCCCCATATTTAGGGAAATTTTTGCGTCACTGTAATGGAAGTATACCTTATCATTTTGTAATGCAAGGAGATATTCATCTGACATTAGTATCCTCTTTCCTATCTCGTGTTCTGTACTTAATACTACCACATTATGAGTTGATTCGTTGATGCATTTTCTAAGTAAATTGTTACTTAGTTACTTTCTATTACCTCATAACACTTTACTAGTTTCTGATACACCATTTCAAACATTATAAACACCACATATGCCTCAGTTACAACTATTTCATCTACAATCTCCTTAGTACAAACTTCCGTATTACTATTTGTTTTGTATGTTCTCATATACACCGAAGAGTCAAAGAAATTGGTACAGGTGCCTAATATTGTGTAGGGTCCGTTAGCAGGCAGAATAGCCGCCATACGACGTGGCATGGACTCGACTCGACTAATGTGCTGGAGGGAATTGACATCATGAATCCTGCAGGGCTCTCAATAAATCCGTAAGAATTACGAGGAGGTGGAGACTTCTGAACAGTACGTTTCAAGGCATCCCAGATATGCTCAATAATGTTCATGTCTGGGGAGTTTGGTGGCCAGCGGAAGTGTTTAAACTCAGAAGAGTGTTACTGGAGCCATTCTGTAGCAATTCTGGACGTGCGGAGTGTCGCTTAGTCCATCTGGAATAGCCCAAGTCCGTCGGAATGCACAATGGACGTGAATAGATGCAAGTGAACAGACAGGATGCTCTGTCAGAGTCGTATTTAGATGTATCAGGGGTCCCATATCGCTCCAACTGCACACCCCCAAACCACTACAGGGCCTCAACCACCTTGAACAGTCCCCTGCTGTCATGCAGGATCCATGGATTCGTGAGGTTGTCTCCATACAAGAACACGTCTGTCCACTCGATAAAATCTGAAACCAGACACGTCCGACCAGACAACATGTTTCCAGTCATCAACAGTCCAATGCCGGTGTTGACGGGCCCAGGCAAAGCTTAAAGCCTTGTGTCCTGCAGTCATCAAGAGTACACGTGTGGGCCTTCGTCTCCGAACCCCATATTGATGATGTTTCGCACGCTGACACTTATTGATGGCCCAACATTGAAATTTGCAGCAATTTGAGGAAGGGTAGCACTTCTGTCACGTTGAACGATTCTTTTCACTCGTTGTTGGCCCAGTTCTTGCAGGATCTTTTCCCGACCGCAGCGATGTCGGAAATTTGATGTTTTACCGGATTCCTGATATTCACGGTACACTCGTGAAATTGTTGTACGGGAAAATCCCCACTTCATCGCTACCTCTGAGATGCTCTGTCCCATCGCTCGTGCGCCAACTATAACATCACGTTCAAACACACTTACATCTTGATAACCTGCCATTGTAGCAGCAGTAACCGATCTAACAACTGCACCAGACCCTTGTTGTCTTATATAGGCGTTCGCGACCGCAGCGCTGTATTCTGCCTGTTTCCATATCTCTGTATTTGAATACGCATGCCTATACCAGTTTCTTTGGGGCTTCAGTGTATATTAAAATTGCCTTTAGCTACTCTCTGCACAAGCCCTTAGTTTGCTGCGTCGTAATCCCATTTTTTGGATGTTATTGTTTTATTCCATTTAATTTCGTCATTTTATTGACACATTCATTCTGTAATCCTGATTGTAATAATTTTTACGATCAGTTTGCTACGAAATTTCTTCTTTAAACTGTCTTCTAAGAAGATTCCACCCCCACGTCTTCCTCGTAAACCACGTATTTTTCCCAAATCCTCAGCATTTCTTTCAGATAGTTTGTAAAAGAGAAAGGCGATGCTCACCCTGCAATAGTATTTACCCTACTAAACTCTCCACATTACCAAAACCGTTATTTCCATTCGCAATCCTCTGTAGTTCTGTAAGAGTGGAATACCAGTGACCCTACCGTGTTCCGAACTGCTGACCCCGCCCATTCGCCCCAACCTCCTGACTACCAGCTAGCTACTGTTGCAGTTCTGCTCTCCACATGCAGCCGATGTCCTCGTTGTGTGAAGGGCCTTCTCACCCTTGATGGCCCTCGCTTCGTCTCCGCCTCCTCTTACTAAATGTGTTCGCAGCTATAACATTTCTGAGTTTTACTGCTGTCCGAACATCATCAGGTCTACTAAGAGGGACATCAACGAAATCTGGTAAAAATGCTGAATCTACAATATACTGAAAATATCGAGACATATAAAAATTCAAAATTGTGCCAGACCAAGGTTAGATCACGGGTTTTCTACTTATCCTTCTCATCCCTGAGCTTAGAACTAAAAGTTTATACACTACTGGCCAATAAAATTGCTACACCACGAAGATGACGTGCTACAGACGCGAAATTTAACCGACAGGAAGAAGATGCTGTGATATGCAAATTATTAGCTTTTCAGAGCATTCACACAGGGTTGGCGCCGGTGGCGACACCTACAACGTGCTGACATGAGCAAAGTTTCCAACCGATTTCTCATACACAAACAGCAGTTGACCGGCGTTGCCTAGTGAAACGTTGTTGTGATGCCTCGTGTAAGGAGGAGAAATGCGTACCATCACGTTTCCGACTAGAATAAAGGTCGGATCGTAGGCTATTGCGATTGCCATTTATCGTATCGCGAGATTGCTGCTCGCGTTGGTCGAGATCCAATGACTCTTAGCAGAATATGGAATCGGTGGGTTCAGGAGGGTAATACGGAACGCCGTGCTGGATCCCAACCGCCTCGTATCACTAGCAGTCGAGATGACAGGCATCTTATCCGCATGGCTGTAACGGATCGTGCAGCCAAGTCTCGATCCCTGAGTCAACAGATGGGGACGTTTGCAAGACAACAACCATCTGCACGAACAGTTCGACGACGTTTGCAGCAGCATGGTTCAAATGGCTCTGAGCGCTATGGGACTTAACGTCTGTGGTCATCAGTCCCCTAGAACTTAGAACTACTTAAACCTAACTAACCTAAGGACATCACACACATCCATGCCCGAGGCAGGATTCGAACCTGCGACCGTAGCAGTCGCGCGGTTCCGGACTGAGCGCCTAGAACCGCGAGACCACCGCGGCCGGCTGCAGCAGCATGGACTATCAGGTCGGAGACCATGGCTGCGGTTACCCTTGACGCTGCATCACAGGCAGGAGTGCCTGCGATGGTGTACTCAGTGACAAACCTGGCTGCACCAATGGCAAAACCTCATTTTTTGGATGAATCCAGGTTCTGTTCACAGCATCATGATGCTCACATCCGTGTTTGGCGACATGGCGGTGAACGCACATTGGAAGCTTGTATTCGTCATCGCCATACTGGCGTATCACCCGACGTGATGGTATGGGGTGCCATTTGTTACACGCCTCTGTCACCTCTTGTTCGCATTGACGGCATTTTGAACAGTGGACGTTACATTTCAGATGTGTTAGACCCGTGGCTCTAACCTTCATTCGATCTCTGCGAAACCCTACATTTCAGCAGGATAATGCACGACCGCATGTTGCAGGTCCTGTACGGGCCTTTCTGGATACAGAAAATGTTCGACTGCTGCCCTGGCCAGCACATTCTCCAGATCTCTCACCAATTGAAACGTCTGGTCAATGGTGGCCGAGCAACTGGCACGTCACAATACGCCAGTCACTACTCTTGATGAACTGTTGTATCGTGTTGAAGCTGCAAGGGCAGCTGTACCTGTACACGCCATTCAATCTCTGTTTGACTCAATGCCCGGACGTATCAAGGCCGTTATTACGGCAAGAGCCGGTTGTTCTGGGTACTGATTTCTCAGGATCTATGCATCGAAATTGCGTGAAAATGTAATCACGTGTCAGTTCTAGTATAATATATTTGTCCAATGAATACCCGTCTATCATCTGCATTTCTTCTTGGGGTAGCAACTTTAGTGGCCAGTAGTGTATTTGTGGTTTTTGGAAATTTGTGGTAAGGTCTTATGGGACCAAACTGCTGAGGTCATCGGTTCCCAAGCTTACGCACTACTTAAACTGACTTACGCTAAGGGCAACACACACAGGCATGCCCAAGGAAGGACTCCAACCTCCGACGTGGGGAGCCGAGCGGACCGTGACAAGGCGTCCTTGGACCGAGCGGCTCCCCTACGCAGCTCCCCCGCGCGGCTCCTCCGCGCGGCTTACTGGTGGTCAGCGCATTGTTATGGGATGAGATTAAACACACTTTAGTCCAAAGCTACTAAATAAAAAACAGATATTACGTTTATTTCTCAGCGACTTGCTGACACTGCGATAAACATCTTCTTCAAGCATGTGAACGAACAAAAACTAGTAATGCACTCAATGTGCATGGTGTGAAGCATATGCTATAAAGAAGCACACCAAGTTTAGTTTATTCTCTGAAATACAAAACAACAAATTTGGATATAGCGAGTATGTTACATAAACAACTACCTGAAACATCTTGTATTTTTTTTTTAATTATTTAACCCGATACTGCACCCATTAACTTCGTCAACATGAATAATTGGTATTTTTGTATGCATATTAGTTTCTTTTGACTCTAGAAACGTTTAAGTTTCAAATAAGCGCGATAGTCCTGAATGATGGAACTCTTGTAGCGAGAAAAATGTTCGGCTAGTCAGCAGCAGACATTATGTTCGGTGACTGGAATCGGAATGTCTATGTATTGACTGTTCTTCTTCCTAGTCCATTTTCATATTAATGTCGAAAATATTGGCTAAGGTATGTTACAGTATATGGAGAAAGGTATCGGACTGAAGAGAATTTTGTGGAAATTCTTTCAGTTTTGAATCTTCTCATTAACTCTGTCATGTAAGAAGGCTCTGATATGAATGTTATTGAAGGGGTTGTACATTAAATTTGCAAATGTGACCCTAACTTTTGAACGGGTGTTTGGCTCCAGTTGCATTTTGTCACGTCCTTTGAGTTGATTTAGCACACAGTTTGGCTGTCCTAAAAGAGCACTTTTTTTTTCAGGTAACTATACTTCACAAAATTTTCTGCCATATCCGATGTTTACATTTCTCTGCGTGGCTTCGATTGGTGCAGCTTTACGTTACAATGTCAAAGAGGAGATTCGGTTCCTTTTTCTGGTATTCCTCTTACTTTTGATATCTTTAATATTATATTGAAAATTGCTGCTGTTCAGCATTGATACCGCTGCTAGATACTGTAAACGTCTTTGTGGAGGAGAAGCATCGCAGTTTGAAAGGAAGGTCTCAGTAAATTTCTTTTTCACATGAACCAACAATTGCAGGAAGCAAATTAGCGACGATGTCTCTAAGAAATGACAAACTGCAGCGGTGTTGAATGCTTCAGTGAGCACATATGTATTCATGTACTGATCGTCGATGTAAAGATTTGGGGCTCTCATACACTCCTGGAAATTGAAATAAGAACACCGTGAATTCATTGTCCCAGGAAGGGGAAACTTTATTGACACATTCCTGGGGTCAGATACATCACATGATCACACTGACAGAACCACAGGCACATAGACACAGGCAACAGAGCATGCACAATGTCGGCACTAGTACAGTGTACATCCACCTTTCGCAGCAATGCAGGCTGCTATTCTCCCATGGAGACGATCGTAGAGATCCTGGATGTGGTCCTGTGGAACGGCTTGCCATGCCATTTCCACCTGGCGCCTCAGTTGGACCAGCGTTCGTGCTGGACGTGCAGACCGCGTGAGACGACGCTTCATCCAGTCCCAAACATGCTCAATGGGGGACAGATCCGGAGATCTTGCTGGCCAGGGTAGTTGACTTACACCTTCTAGAGCACGTTGGGTGGCACGGGATACATGCGGACGTGCATTGTCCTGTTGGAACAGCAAGTTGCCTTGCCGGTCTAGGAATGGTAGAACGATGGGTTCGATGACGGTTTGGATGTAGCGTGCACTATTCAGTGTCCCCTCGACGATCACCAGTGGTGTACGGCCAGTGTAGGAGATCGCTCCCCACACCATGATGCCGGGTGTTGGCCCTGTGTGCCTCGGTCGTATGCAGTCCTGATTGTGGCGCTCACCTGCACGGCGCCAAACACGCATACGACCATCAATGGCACCAAGGCAGAAGCGACTCTCATCGCTGAAGACGACACGTCTCCATTCGTCCCTCCATTCACGCCTTTCGCGACACCACTGGAGGCGGGCTGCACGATGTTGGGGCGTGAGCGGAAGACGGTGTGCGGGACCGTAGCCCAGCTTCATGGAGACGGTTGCGAATGGTCCTCGCCGATATCCCAGGAGCAACAGTGTCCCTAATTTGCTGGGAAGTGGCGGTGCGGTCCCCTACGGCACTGCGTAGGATCCTACGGTCTTGGCGTGCATCCGTGCGTCGCTGCGGTCCGGTCCCAGGTCGACGGGCACGTGCACCTTCCGCCGACCACTGGCGACAACATCGATGTACTGTGCAGACCTCACGCCCCACGTGTTGAGCAATTCGGCGGTACGTCCACCCGGCCTCCCGCATGCCCACTATACGCCCTCGCTCAAAGTCCGTCAACTGCACATACGGTTCACGTCCACGCTGTCGCGGCATGCTGCCAGTGTTAAAGACTGCGATGGAGCTCCGTATGCCACGGCAAACTGGCTG
Source organism: Schistocerca serialis cubense (assembly GCF_023864345.2). Lineage (NCBI taxonomy): Eukaryota > Metazoa > Arthropoda > Insecta > Orthoptera > Acrididae > Schistocerca > Schistocerca serialis. The sequence continues at coordinate 154,609,703 of NC_064640.1, forward strand.
ACACTGACGGCGGCGGTGCACAAATGCTGCGCAGCTAGCGCCATTCGACGGCCAACATCGCGGTTCCTGGTGTGTCCGCTGTGCCGTGCGTGTGATCATTGCTTGTACAGCCCTCTCGCAGTGTCCGGAGCAAGTATGGTGGGTCTGACACACCGGTGTCAATGTGTTCTTTTTTCCATTTCCAGGAGTGTATGTTGAGCTTTCGTTCTCCGTCGTATCTTGTCACGCTTTCGGTCCTGCTTCAGCTTAAGTACGACAGCTGTCAGTGATAATCAAGTCCTAATGAGGTCTTTTGTCCTTTATTGAGTCAGTCGGATTACATGTTGGCGTTTCTGGGTTAAAGAGGTGCAATTTGCAATTTAAATTCATTAACCCTGGCGGCGTTAGTAGCGGAATAATCGGAAACTATCCCGCCGTCCATTCTCAAAACCTACTGAATGTTGATTATAAAATTTGCAACATTGGCGTGTGGCGGACAAATAGTTTTTTGTTGAGGATCTTTATCCCTTTGAAGATAATACGGAGTATTCTTTATAAGGGCTCCACAGCAAACGCTTACAAGGTCATGGCTAAAGGACTACGTTGGCATATAATCTATATGATTGAAATAATTCTAGTCAGTTGATCACTGACTAGATTGCATGCCTGAGAAGAAGCCACGAATGATACGGAAAATATATCCATTAAGTCGAATTTTTGCGCTAGTGCTCCAGTTCATTCGTAATCCTCCGTTTTATTATTCTTTTCCTGTCCATACGGTCATACTCTCCAATAACGCTAAATATGAAATCTCATCCTCTACTTAAATGACTTCACTGTAACGCATACTGTTTTCAGCGTGTTGGTTATACGTTGTTACGGTCTTACTGTAACTGATTTAAGGCCTTTTCCGAACTTTGCTTACCATGGTTTTCCGTAGGATCTATGAAGGTTAGAGGTTCACTCGGTCGTGGGCCTTGTGTTAGAACAATAACTAGAAAACTACAAGCAAAATTAATAATTTGCCTATAAGGTAACTATATATTGTGAAGAATCTACTGCGTCCATAGGCTAGGAAGGCTCGGTAACTTCGATCATGTGCAGTTAACGTCCGCTGCTGGATAACCTTGCAGAAATCTTTTATCTGTGATAAGCAATGTAACAAGTGATAGTATTCGATTTCTGTTTCAACCCATTTTTGAATTTAGACTGTTAATCCTGATATGAGAGAGGATGTTACCTTTCTTCCGTTGAGTATCTCACTATTCATCGCCATTAATTCGAAGCAGTTCCGTCTGTATAGTTTCGGGAACGTCATTTCCTCAGTTTCGAGAATCTTTTTGTGCGTCCATTTTTAACCTCGAAGATGTTATTAGTTACAATTGGCCTTACATCTGGCATTTCATTATAGATAACACTTAATGAAGACAAACAGTACTCTTGCTTCATTCTCCATACGAAGCTTAGTTGTTTCAGCTAATATATTATAATATATTTGCTTATTCGGTCATTATACGATTCGAACAGATAACGTGACTGCCGTCTGGAACCATGCATTTTAGGTATGTTCTGTCTCGCGTCATTAGCGTGAGAGGATTTCTATCCCGTCACACTGTTATCTACAGTAGCATAAAAAAAATATTCTGCTGAAATGTACCTCTTAGAAATCTCGTGTGTGTCTGAGCTATGGGGTGGGTAAGTCCAAATTTTTATGTTGAGGCAAAAAGATTGTTGCAGTGAGTGACGTTTGATAAACTAGACGTAATACTGAACTAAAACTTTCGCCTACTACGAGGTTGTCTGTTGGATGCAACAGGAGAGATACTATGGTTTCATTAAAGTAAATCCCTTCTTTCACATCGTCCAAATCATGGAGTACTTCTTAAAGAAAAGGGTACATAATATGTGCACAAAGATTCCTCTCCCACTCCCCAAGACTGCTGCAGTGTGGCATGGTATACGTACTCTACATACACTGTTTCACCGGTAGTGCCAATAGTAAGAACTGCCCGATAATCTATCTCCATAGATGGGCCCAATTGCCTTTTTACGTTTGTTGAAGAACCGTGACTGGTCTTATGTAGAACTAGATTTAAGGAATCACACAAAATTCTGAAATGTCGTTTGGTCGAGATCACCTCTTGTTGTGAACTTAAATCCTGATAGGGTCTGATCTTTACTTGAAATATTCCGAAATAGGCGATAATGTTTATTAGTTCGTCTTTTCATGCGCTCAGTTCGTGGTGTGTGGGGTTTCCTTACGTGCTGTTCCTCCGGTTTCTTTCCAATGCGCGTTCCAAGTGAGGTACGGTAAAGGAATTATCCTTCCGTTCTAGGATAGTAATTCATACATTACAGTAGTGGTCGAGTAATTCGGCAATCCCTCTGGTGCACGCACTCATGTGGGCCATATTTAAGTTCTGACGAACCAGTTTGAATCACGGGAATATAGCACTGAAGTGACCGACCGACCAGCAAATGGTACACGTACTCGATGGTCCTTGGGGCACAATCACGGTTGAAAATCTCTGTAGGGTTGGTACAGGAAGTTGCAAAAATTTTCATCCGATTTCACTAGACTATATTTTCTCCATAGATGAAGGCAGAAAATTGGGATAATTTTAACTCAGGTATAAGACTAAAAGGTTTTTACCTGCAGATGAACCATCCGATTTTACAAGGATACATCTTTTAGGCGCACGAATATATTGTCTTGTCCGCCTCAATAGCTGAGTATTCAGGGTGTCTGGTTACAATGCGGAGGACCAGTGTTCGATTCTTAGTGCTACAGGGAATTTACTTCTGTGGAACACGGTGAGCGTAGCCTCGCGAAGCCAACTGGGAATTACTTGAGCAAAAAGTAGAGGCTCCAGGGTCAAGAAAGACGATAACGACCGGTAGGTTGGTGTCCTGACCCCACGCCCGTCCGTACCACATCCAGTGCTGCCATGGGCAGAGGGTGAGACAGTAATCATTCGGTTGTGACTAACTCATCAGGACCAGAAAGGAGGTTTTCTTCCTTACATACAGTCTTGGGGAACTTTTTACAATGACGTTCAAGATTTAAGCTTCCATTTAACTGTCACACTTTCAATGTGCCGTCCATCGGAAGCATGACGAACGTATGGACGACGAGCAAACTCTTCTTAATACTTCTTCGAGAGTCTATGGTTTTACAGTTTTAAATGCTGTTGCTCTGGGGCTTCGTAGTTGCAAAGAAGTTGTGGGAAGGGGAGGCACGCAGGCGAACTCTTTGCAAACCTCATTAAAAATAAAATATAATGAAAACCCCTTCAAGCCAATTATCCAATTCGAGATCCTTACATCCCTTAGAGCCGATCCATCGTTGAGATCAGTCATAGAAGGCAGGTGACAGCACTAGCAGTGGAAGGTATACAAAGAATGTCGAAAGAACACGGAGAGCAGTGCAGTAGTTGTCTTAGTGTGGAAACGGAGTGATTTATCTGACGGCCAAAACGACGTGATCATAGGCTTTAGGGCCAACGCTGGAAACATATCTGAAAAGGCTAAGTTTATAGTTTGCGTGACGCAATGGTTTAAGTATACCATGCACGGCAAAATGTCGCTATCCATAACTGGCGCCGAGGTAACCGCGATGACAGTGATGAGTTGTGTACGGGCAAAGAGACGTGCAGCTGTTGAGCAGCTGACCACCCAGATGAACCTGGAGGCTGCTAACACTTGTCTCCTCAACGACTGTACATTGAACGTTGCTGCGTATGGACTTCCGTAGTAAGTGTCGCAGTGGTTTAGTTCACACACCCATACTGACTGCCGTTCATCGATGACAAAGGCTGGCATTTCCGCGAAAATACCACATATGGACGTCCAATGAGTGGCGGCAGTTGGCTTTTTCACATGCATCACGTCTGATGCTTCATCAGAAAGATGGCCGTTGGAGTGTACGGCGTGAAATGTCGGAAAGCAAACTCCCTGAAACAGTTACGACGGGGAAGGTTCTAACGGCATTCCCTGACGGATCTAGACGTTCTGGAAGATGCAGTGGATCAACCCATGTATGTGTCTACTCTTGGCTTGTTTCTCCTTCTCACTATGCCATCTACCAGCAGAACAGTACAATGCGTCTCACAGCTTGCAGTGTACGTGCGTGATTTGAAGAGCACCAGGGTGTGTTTACCGTAATCCCATCGTCACCAAACTCTTCAGATTCAAACCCAATCGAGAATCTGTGGGACCCCCTTGCCCGGACATTTCGCACCCTGAATCTGAAACCGAGAATCCTAGCGCAGCTGACGACGGTACTGGAGTCGACATGTCTCCACATACCTGTCGGTACCTTCCAGAACCTCACTGACTCTTCCAGGACGTCTGCCAAACGTAGTTATTCAGGTTTTTGACGGGTGGTCACATTAAAGTAACTGGACAGCATACCATCACACCGTTAGTAAACAAAAAGTAGTATCGGTAATTGAGATTTTATTTTCACCAATGGGAAACAAACAGTATGCCCAATGCCCACGGTGACACTCATTGTCGCCTGGTGGTGATGTGGACGGGGGACGCGGCATCGAATGTCTAAGAGTGGTAACGAATGTAGAACCATTCTAGCGACGATGCGGGCCGCAAATCGGGAAATCCAATGACATTCTACATCTACGTATCAATTTATATCCATACCGTTCAAGCCTATACACAGTTCATATCGGAGGTTATTTTTTAATACTGTTAGCAATTCCCATTCCGTTTCTACTCTCAAATGGCACGAATAGGAAACACTGTCTATAGCCCTCCGTACGATCCCTGATTTCTCTTTCCTTGTCTTCGCGGTCCTTACGCGACGTGTACTTTGTGACAGTAGAATATTTCTGCTGTCAGTTGCAAATGCTGGTTCTCTAAAATTTGGCAGTAATGTTTCGCCAAAAGAACGTCATATTTACTCCAGGTATTACAATTTGAATTCACGGAGCATTTCCGTAATATTCGCGTGTTGCTCAAGCATACCGGTAACAAATCTAGCAGCACGTCTCTCAGTTGTTTCGATATCGTCCTGTAATGCGATCTGGTCGAGGACTCTAAACACTGGTGCAGTACTCAAGAATGGATCACTCAAGTGTTCTACAGTTGCTCTCCATTAAAGATCAGCTACACTTTCCTAGAGCTCTCCCGATAATGCGGAGTCCACCATTCACCTTCCCTACAGCCGACTTTATGTATTCGATCGATTTCAAGTCGGTCTGCAGAGATACGCTTAGATAATTAATCTACATGAATGTGTCACATAGCACACTACTAATAGTATATGCGGACATTACAAGGTCGTTTTTCTTTCTCATCTGCACTAGCTTATATTTTTCTACATTTAGAGCAAGTTTCAATTCATCACGCCAAAGATAAGTTCCAAGTCTTCCCGTTTCCTCCTACCACTACTCAACGTCGACGCTTCCCCGTCTAGTAAAGCGTCAGCAGCAAACAATCACAAATTACTGGCGTTCCCCAAGGTAGTGTTATAGGCCCTTTGGTGTTCCTTATCTATATAAACGATTTTCGAGACAATCTGAGCAGCCGTCTTCGGTTGTTTGCAGATGACGCTGTCGTTTATCGACTAATAAAGTCATCAGAAGACCAAAACAAACTGCAAAACGATTTAGAAACAATACTGAATAGTGCGAAAAGTGGCAGTTGACCCTGAATAACGAAATTAAATGAGTGCTAAAAGGAACTCGTTAAACTTCGGTTACACGATAAGTCATTTTAATCTAAAAGCCGCAAATTCAACTAAATACCTAGGTATTCCAATTACGAACAATTTCAATTTGAAGTAACACATAATATGTTGTGGGGAAGGCTAACCAAAGACTGCGTTTTATTGGCAGGACACTTAGAAAACGTAACAGACCTATTAAGGAGACTGCCTACACTACGCTTGTCTGTTCTCTTTTAGATTACTGCTGCGCGGTGTGGGATACTAACCAGATAGGAATGACGGAGTACATCGAAAAAGTTCAAAGAAAGTCAGCACGTTTTGTATTATCGTGAAATATGGGAGAGAATGTCACAGAAATGATACAGGATCTGGGCTGGAAATCGTTAAAAGAAAGGCGTTTTTCGTTGCGTCGGAATCTTCTCACGAAATTCCAAGCACCAACTTTCTCCTCCGAATGCGAAAATATTTTATTGACACCGACCTACATAGGAGGAACGATCACCATGATAAAATAAGGGAAATAAGAGCTCTAACGGAAAGATATAGGTGTTCATTCTTTCCGCGCGTTATACGAGACTGGAATAACAGAGAATTGTGAATGTGGTTCCATGAAACTTCTGACAGGCACTTAAATGTAATTTGCAGAGTATCCATGTAGATGTAGATGTAGATACTACTCATCCTTTCATTCAGATCGTTTATGTACATAGAGAACAGGAGATTTCGTATGACAGTGCCCTGGGGCACTCACGGCGGTATTTTGCACAAAGGGCGGATTGTTACAAGTACATGGAGTCTCTCAGCGGAGAACCCCAGTGTGCTTTCATGTTGTTGGAACAATATCGTAAGTTACTACTGCAATAGACACGGAATTATCGAGACAGAATCGTGGATCAGTGGAAACATATCACCTGGTCGGATTAATCACGTGTCTTGTCACACCAGATCGATAATCGTGTCTCTATACGCCGTCATCCAGGTGAATGGCTGCCCGACACCGCGCCAAGGACGGAGGCACTTGGGGCAATGTTATGCTACTGGGGACATTCACTGAGCTTCCATGGGCTGTGTAGTGGTAATCGAAGGTAGCATGACAGTTGTGGATTACGTGAACCTTATTTCTTACCACCTGCATCGCTTCGTGTTTGATATCTTCCTCAACGAAGATGATATCAACCTTCAGGCTAACTGTCCGTGGTAGAAGGCCAGACTCTTACTACAGTGAAATTAGTATTATATTAACCAACGGGGACAGGTGAAAATGTGTTCCCCGACCGGGACTCAAACCCGGAATCTCCTGCTTACATGGCAGACGCTCTATCCATCTGAGCCACCGAGGGCACAGAGGATAGTGCGACTGCAGGGACTATCTCGCGCACGCCTGCTGCGAGACCCACATTCTTGCCTTGTATGTCCACACACTACATTCGTAGTGTCCCACCCCAACACACTAATTACTCGTGGAAGAAATTCTTACCAAGTTCCGTAAGAGTTCGGGGAATATGTGTGCATCCGCACAGAAGAAGAAAGTCATGGTCGGTATTGCCAGAACTATATACTTATATGGATATGGTGTCTGTTCTTTGGGACATGTCCGAAAGAACAGACAACATATCCATATAAGTATATCTTACTACAGTGGTTTGGGGAGCGTGTTATTAAACTCAAGTTAACGTACTGCCCAACACATTCGGCTGATATGAAGCCAATGGGACACATATGAGATGCTACTGGGCACCAGCTTCCCGCCCATAAACCATCCACCTGTATTTTACGACACTTGCTTAATTTGTGGGTAAACATCTTCGGAAACGTACCAAGGACCTGTCGAATCCCTGTAGCGCAGAAGCGCTGCGGCCCTGCGTTCCGGCGATGGACCAACACTCCGTTGAGCAGGTGGTATAATTTTTGTGCCAAAAGTTCTTGTTGCCTTCCATTTTCTAAATCGCACCGTATCCTTCCGATATTCGAGCCGTTGTTGCAGAGGTATAGTTTTCACATACTGGAACACTTGAGCCGTTCTCGCAGTGTACATGACTGATAAAATGGAGCAAAAGCGATGGGTGTTTTGTGAAGGCATAACATAGAATTTATCCTCGCGAAACATTCACACGTGTGCTCAACGTGTTAAGTCCCGTTGAATTTCGACGACTTTTGAGGTAACGTGAACCAATATGACTGAGTAAGCTGATGTACAGTGTTTGTTCGTTTTTGTCTTAAAACCCTCAAATATGCCTTTCGAGACAGCTGATCATTAAAGATATATAGATAAGAATAGCCGTTTTTGTTGTAGTATGTTGTGCTAAAATAGTTGACACTGTTTGTCAGTGGTTGAAAGTGCTACCAAATCTCTACGCGCTACTCGACTATTGTCTTTGCGAATCTCCTCGAATTAGTTATACTCACCAATACTCATTATCGTATGCAGTGTTTATTACCCCACTTTATTTCACATATCCAGATTTTAGATTTCACAAGGAATCCTATTTTTCAAGATGATTTTAAGCCCAAAGGATTTTCTTTCAGGAAAAGATTTTTATTTAACACACACTTACTGAAAACATATTTAATGGAAAGGCTTAGGTCTCACTTATAATTGCCATAACGACCTACCTAAGTAAGTTAGATGTATTTATATGCGAATTTAAAAGAACCCGTTTTAGCGCAACTGGAAATACTTGTAAGAATGTGGAAGTGTACGACATCTAGATTACATAAAAATATAGGTAACCGTACCTACATTATGGAAAGGATGGATGAACGACAACTACTAGTATTACATTACAGTTATAAGGCGTTCCATCATCTAGCAGATTCAGTTTTGTGGCTTCAGTCGTTCTCACACTGGAAGTGAATGCAAACGTGTGACGAGCGCTAAGATCAGTTAAGAGGGAACGTAATCGCCAAAGCGATTTGCGACCTCAATGTACTTTAACAGTATTTCGGGGTACACATTGTGAACAAAGTATATGTAACATACTTCCGAAAACGAACATGCCTGAAATAGCTGAGTTAACGTAACTAGTAGCTGTCAAAGCTTCGCAGTGAGAATCCAGAAAAAGATTGTCAAGTCATAAAACTCTGGGAAGGGAACTTCAAAAATATTTATTTTCCTCCTAGATAAAACGTCACAAGGAAATAAAGTTTCTAATATTTGAGAGAAGTCCAATTTAGTACTTACCTAAGATTCCCGAATTGAAACCCAGTGCACAACGGTATTTTTTTCTATCTTGTTATTCTCTTACCTTTTTATTGTTACTTATTTCTTTTTTTATTTTGTTAATATTCTTAATAACTAAAATTCTTCTCCGAAGCTAAAATCGACGTAAAAGTCATATATTTGCGTGCGCTCACCACAACAGTCCCGACATAGAATAACATTCGCTACCTATAACTAAAGTACTGCCTTAGAGCTTGGAGCTGAGTCTTGTATCAAATGTAACTGATAGTTATCTGACTTTCTATTTGATTCAAAATTATCTGGATCTCTTAGTCAGGCAACAAGGTGCTAGGAAAGGCTCATTTTCGAAAATAGAACAACTGACGGTATCTGTGAAAATAGTGATAAGCAGTTATTGGAATCAGTTATTATCGGTCTTCACTGCATTATTTAAAACTTCCTCTGTCTAACCTTTCCTAATGTCACTTCAAAACATATCCTGCGCATTGGATGCGCCTGAAGATGATGTTCGATAGGAAATATTTCGAAAAATTTTGTGTGATGAAACTGTTCGATGTATGAATTCACTCAAGATAAATCGGAGTGTCCAACATTTATTCCAGTTGCCTCCTTTCAAAACTATTACGCACGGAAGTACAGAAAACGTTACTGGTCAACGACGCTGTAACAGTTATCACTTGGAGGCCCTAGTGTAAGCTACACTATGTGAGCAAAAGTATTCAGACACCTGGCTGAAAATGACTTACAAGTTCGTGGTGCCCTCAATCGGTAGTGCTGGAATTCTATGTGGAGTTGGTCCACACTTAGCCTTCATGACACCTTCCACTCTCGCAGACGTTCAGTCAGGTGCTGAAGGTCTCTTTGGTGAATGGCAGACTATTCTTCACGAAGTGCTGCACTGAGGAGAGGTATCGATGTTCGCCTGTGTGACCTGGCACGAAGTCGGCTTTCTAAAACATTCCAAAGGTGTTCTATAGCATTCAGGACAGGACTCTGTGCACACCAGTCCATTACAGGGATGTTATTGCCGTGTAACCACTCCGCCACAGGCCGTGCATTACGAACGGGTGCTCGGTCGCGTTGAAAGATGCAATCGCCATCCCAGAATTGGTCTTTAACAGTGGGAAGCAAGAAGGTGCTTAAAACATCAATGTAGGCCTGTGCTGAGATAGTGTCACGCAAAACAAGCGGTTCATGCCCCCTACATGAAAAACACGACCACACCATAACACCGCCGCCTCCGAATTTTACTGTTTGCACTAGAGACACTGGCAAATGACGTTCACCGGACATTCGCCATACCCTCACCCCGCCATCGGATCGGCACATTGTGTACCGTTATTCGTCACTCCACACAATGTTTTTTCCACAGTTCAGTCGTCCGATGTTTACATTCCTTCCACCAAGCGAGGCATCGTTCGGCATTTACCGGTGTGATGTGTAGCTTATGAGCAGACGCTCGACCATGAAGTCCCAGTTTCCTCAGCCACCGCCTAACTGTTATAGTACCTGCAGCGGATCCTGATGCAGTTTGGAATTCCTGTGTGATGGTCTGGATAGACGTCTGCCTATTACACGTTACGTTCCTTTTCAATTGTCGGGGGTCTCTGGCAGATAACGAACGAGGTCGGCCTGTACGCTTTTGTGCTGTACGTGTCCCTTCACGTTTCCACTTCACTACCACGTCGGAAATAATGGACCTAGAGATGTTTAAGAGTGTGGAAATCTCGCGTACAGACGTATGACACAAGTGACACCCAACCATCTGACCACGTTCGAAGTTCGTGAGTTCCGCGGAGCGCCCCATTCTGCTCTCTCACGATGTCTAATGACTACTGAGGTCGCTGATACGGAGTACCTAGCGGTAGGTGGCAGCACAAACCGCCTAAGATGGAAAACGTATGTTTTTGGTGGTGTCTGGTTACTTTTGATGAAATCGTGTACTTATCATAAATTAATGCTAGTTCGAGAAGTGGAAATTATTACTAGCAGCAGTGCAGATTTCTGCAGATGATGTGTTCGTTAACCAGTGTACCGTGGTTTGCCAGAACGGCTGCAAACGAGCAAAGTACACTTTATAATTTGTGGCCAATTCTGTCAGGTTATTTTAACGTTTCTACATAACATCTCATTCTGACACTCTACGTGAAAATTCATCGATGAAAAATCAGTTTGTTGTTTGCAGTTGGCTTGAAGCTTGCTAAATTATTCCCTTTGGGGTGTGGGGAGGGGGATGGGGCGGGGAGGGGCGGGGCGGAGCAAGGCTTATATCTTCATCAGATCATGCAGATGAGCAGTCCTCGAACTATTTGCTTCCTCATTCTTGAGCAATCCTATGTTTTGATTTAAAGCAATTTTTCAGTTTTCCGGAACAAATATTTGCAAGTGCAAATCGTAATTGCTTCCTACGTGGAATACTAGCAGAATTATTCACTTATAAACATCGCGACATAAGGTAACTCAGTTATTCAAACTCGTAACAATTTATTTAGTAGCCCATCATGCGCACGCGACTGCTAAATAACGTATTACAAACAATCTATAATCACTGAAAATATTTGTTACTAAGTACTGTATATTGACTTTAATTTCTAAGAATTATTGTGCTTCTCCTCTACGTGTATTGAGTTTTGTTTTCTTTTCACATTTAACTTCTGCGATAGAAGTTTTAACTTATCAGTTGAAAATTCCACTGACATCAGCAATTCAATTCAGAGAAAGAGTTAAATATCAAAAAATTACTCTTATACATTAATTACACAGTCCAGTCACATTAATGTGACGACCTGTCAAAACCCTGAATAACCAACTTTTGAGGCTCGAACGTCCGGAGAGTCAGTGAGGTTGTGGAAGGTACCGATAGGGATGTAGAGCCATGCCGTGGTCAGCTACGCTAAATTTCTCGGCTGAGGATCCATGACGCAAACAACCTGATGGTGGTGGTCCCACTGATTCTCGATTGGGTATAAACCCGAGGAGTTTGGTGGCCAGCGGTACGGTAAATACATCCTGGTGCTATTCGAACTAGGCAGATACACTGTGAACCGCGTGACGCGTTTGTCCTGCTGGTAAGTGCCATATTGCAGAGAAAAAGCAAACTTAATGTAGGAATGGACACGCTTTACACCGTGGTGAGAAAATTTATGCGATAGTTATATTCAAATATACAATGGCGGTAGAATCGAGTACACAAGGTATAAAAATGCAATGCATTGGCGGAGTTGTCATTTGTACTCAGGTGGCAGCATAACGGGAAATAACAGACTTTGAACGCGAAATGACAGTTGGAACTACACGCATGGGACCTTCCATTTCGGAAATCGTTAGGGAATTAACCATTTCGCGATCGACTGTGGCAAGAGTGTGCCGACAATACAACGTTTCAGGCATTACTTCTCACGACTGACAACGCAACGGCCGACGGCCTCCTTCACTTATCGACAGAGAGCTGCGGCGTTAGCATAGAAGTGTCAGTGCTAACAGACAAGCAACACTGCGTGAAATAACTGCAGAAATTGTTGTGAGACGTACGAGGAACGAATTCTTTGGGACAGTGCGGCGAAATTTGGCTTTAATGGGCTACGGCAGTACACGACCGACGCGAGTGCCTTTGTTATCGGTATGACATCGCTTGCAGCTCCTCTCTTGGGCTCGTCACCAGTTCGACTGGACCCTAGACGACTGGAAATCCATGGCCTGGTCAGTTGAGTCCCAATTTCAGTTGATAAGAGTTATGGTAGGGTTGTCAACAAGGGACTGTGCAAGCTTGTTGTGTCTCCATAATGGTATGCGCTGTGTTTACATGGAGTGGACTACGTTCTCCGGGTGTTCGGATACTCGGAGACATTTGCAGCCATTCATGGACGTCATGTTCCCAAACAACGACAGAAATTTTATGGATGACAATGAGCAGTGTCACCGGACCACAACTGTTCGCGACTGAATTGAAGGACATTCTGGATAATTCGAGCGAATTGTTTGGCCATCAAGATCGGTCAACATAAATCATTTCGAAATTTATGGGACATAATCAAGAGGTCAGTTCATGCACTAATGGCAGAGTGCACCTATCTCGATTAACAGTTAACAGCGGTTAAGTTGATATATAATCCTGTTCAACGCAAAATTCTTGTTCACCAACATCGATCTAATTTAAACGAGGAAATCTAACGCGGTTATATTTGAACGGGGCTCTTTCCCGGTTTTCTCGACATAATCGCGGTTTTAGAAGCATACGCTATTAAGATGGCGGCGCGTTTTGATGTTACGGATGGCATTGAGGAAGAATTGTTATACTTTGACCATTTAAACCGTGGCCGAAACCGTGTTAGAGTGATTTTGGAAAGGGGACACCCTATTGAAGATTATGGTGACAGGAAGTTTGAAGAGAGTTTTCATCTGTCAAAAGAAACAGGTTGGTGGTTATCAAAACCAAATTAATGATAGGTTAGAATTTCCTACTGATCGATATAACCCTATTTTGCTGAAGAACAGACGTTTGATTACTTTAAGGGCACATGCAACACGTGCATTCAACATTCGTATTGGGGATAATAGTAATATACGTCGTACATCAGCACAACGAATCATCAATGATGTATCAGAGATCATAGCATCAATGTCTCCTCGCTTTATAACATTTTCTGCAAGAGAAGAAGTGCGGTCTGTGATGTATGGTTTTAGTCAATTGGACCGATTTCCTGATGTTCTATGTACCTTGGATTGTACCCATATAAGAATTCAGTCTCCTGGAGGACATAATGCGGAACTTTTCCGCAACAGGGAATCATATTTTTCCTTTAATTGTCAAACCATTAGTGATCACAATTTGTTAATAAGAGATATTGTCTCTCGATGGCCGAATTCTGTGCACGATAGTACCATACTTCTCAACTGCTCTCGCAGAGCTCAATTTGAAAACGGAGAAATACCACAAGGTCACTTGTTGGGATATAGTGATTTATGCATGTAGATCGTACTTGTTAACTGCACTTTTAAATCAGCAAAATTAAGCAGAGCATCGATATAACAAGTCTCATATTAAAACTAGAAACAATGTTGAGAGAAAATATGGCCTGTGGAAGAGAAAGTTTCCCATATTATACGTAGGAATAAGATGTAATCCACCGAAAGCATTGTCAGTAATTGTGGGTACGGCTGTCTTGCATAATACCGCGAAGAGTAAAAGCAGTGAAGAACCACCAGAAGATCCAGAAATTTCTCGACTTTTAAATCAGTTACGTGACGAGAGAGGCTGCAACATTGAAAATAACTAACCTGTACTACCTGGACAGCAGATGTATCGTGATGACACATTACCAGGAAGAGAAGTTCGGTGTGCTATAATTAACGAACTTTTCCGATAAGGTAATATAAATTCAGAAATTGTTCAGAATGAAAAATTACGATTATAGTTACTGCATTTGACCGTATTTTTAATTTTTCTGATTATTTCAGCATGTAATCTATTTTTCCTCTTATCTAGGGAACATAAAAGTACTCACTGAACTGGGTGTATGTTGAGAAATTTGAGGTTGTGGCGTGCCAGGGACAGGATTCGCTGCCTACAGACAATTAACCAGCTGCTGCATTTCTGAGACAACTTTTTAGTGTGGAACTGTTGATAATTCATTAAAGATATATTTCTCGTATCACATTGGTTGTGAAAGCAATGCAGCACTCTGTTGACTCCATTACATTTAGAGAGTGTGAGAGTAAAAGCGAGTGGGGTAAAATGGAATTGGATAGTTCTGTAGTATGTTCACAACAGATTCTAAACATATATTAAATTTTGTACTGTAACAACAAATATGTGAATGTCCAACAGTTTTGCAATATTAAAAGAGCACGTTGTTTATTATGAGAAGCTTTCAGATTTGAGATTATTTTACTGGACTTCTGCTCACTATTAATGCAGCCTAATCACCTATATTAGCTTAAACTTGTGAATATGCAGTAAACACATAGGCACCAAATAAATAATTATTTGTGTAATAACATAAAATGTCAGTTTGGGATAGTTTATTTGTTAATTGTTTCCATATTAAACACTACTCTTTGTTTACAATATGATTTGCTTCAAACATAAGTGTGTGCGGCTATAAGGTTGTAGTCCAGATCACTTATGTGATCTGGGGTTGTCGATTTCTAGAAAAATGTTCATGTAATGACAAACTGCGCAAAGAATTGAGTTACATTGTTAATTCTAGCCAGTCATGCCTGTAACAGCACTTCACACAATATTATGTACAACTGTATGGTATCAAAAATATGGATGAAATTGAAGACATATTTGTGTTTAGAAACTGCCACCAAAAACAAGTTCAAATGGTTCAAATGGCTCTGAGCACTATGGGACTTAACATCTATGGTCATCAGTCCCCTAGAACTTAGAACTACTTAAACCTAACTAACCTAAGGACATCACACAACACCCAGTAATCACGAGGCAGAGAAAAAACAAGTTCATATTGCTACAAAAGGCAATGGAATTTTGTTAGTAATGTCTAACACTTTGGGGATCAGTGCAAGAGCAATAATTAGTTAAGGAGTGTGCTAATTCGGAAGATATGAAAGCGGAACCGTAATGCTGTGGTACGTCTTTAAGAAGTGTCATACTTTAAGTTATTACTGAGGAAAAATCCCTCCCTCACTCTGTCACTGATATTGATGCAGTTGTTTCACATATTTAATCCTGACCTTTGCAGAAGGGAATTCCTTGTCATAGCATAGTGCCACGGAAAAGTGCCTCACTACAAACACAGTTGTGGCAGAAGCATTGGAAACATTAGCAGGTACAGAGTATTGCTAAGAAAGCCGCACATGCTATACCTACTATAGCAGATAACAGTGCCCCGCCATCGCAAGGTGTTACTGAAAAATTCCGAACTACAAATTCTGTTGTGATAAAAGTTATGGGCTGACATTATAAACATCAACAGGTGCAGAGTATTGCTAGAAAAGCCACACAATGCCCCCTCACTATTGCTGAAAAGAGTGCCCCATCATAGAGATTATCTTGCTACAAAATCTGTTGTGATAAAAGTTGTAGTTTGCCATTGTAGACATTAACAGGTGCAGGCCATTACCAGAAAAGCCACACAATGCTAATCTCACTACTGCAGAAAAGAGTGCCCATATTAGGAATGTATTACTCAATAATGCCTCTCTACAATTGCTGTTGTGATAAACGTTACAGGATTCCACCATACCTAGTGCAGAGTATTGCTAGGAAAGCCATGTAGGCTATGCTTGCTTTTGCAGGAAACAGAGCCCATCGCAGCAATGTACACTCCTGGAAATTGAAATAGGAACACCGTGAATTCATTGTCCCAGTAAGGGGAAACTTTATTGACACATTCCTGGGGTCAGATACATCACATGATCACACTGACAGAACCACAGGCACATAGACACAGGCAACAGAGCATGCACAATGTCGGCACTAGTACAGTGTATATCCACCTTTCGCAGCAATGCAGGCTGCTATTCTCCCATGGAGACGATCGTAGAGATGCTGGATGTAGTACTGTGGAACGGCTTGCCATGCCATTTCCACCTGGCGCCTCAGTTGGACCAGCGTTCGTGCTGGACGTGCAGACCGCGTGAGACGACGCTTCATCCAGTCCCAAACATGCTCAATGGGGGACAGATCCGGAGATCTTGCTGGCCAGGGTAGTTGACTTACACCTTCTAGAGCACGTTGGGTGGCACGGGATACATGCGGACGTGCATTGTCCTGTTGGAACAGCAAGTTCCCTTGCCGGTCTAGGAATGGTAGAACGATGGGTTCGATGACGGTTTGGATGTACCGTGCACTATTCAGTGTCCCCTCGACGATCACCAGTGGTGTACGGCCAGTGTAGGAGATCGCTCCCCACACCATGATGCCGGGTGATGGCCCTGTGTGCCTCGGTCGTATGCAGTCCTGATTGTGGCGCTCACCTGCACGGCGCCAAACACGTATACGACCATCATTGGCACCAAGGCAGAAGCGACTCTCATCGCTGAAGACGACACGTCTCCATTCGTCCCTCCATTCACGCCTGTCGCGACACCACTGGAGGCGGGCTGCACGATGTTGGGGCGTGAGCGGAAGACGGCCTAACGGTGTGCGGGACCGTAGCCCAGCTTCATGGAGACGGTTGCGAATGGTCCTCGCCGATACCCCAGGAGCAACAGTGTCCCTAATTTGCTGGGAAGTGGCGGTGCGGTCCCCTACGGCACTGCGTAGGATCCTACGGTCTTGGCGTGCATCCGTGCGTCGCTGCGGTCCGGTCCCAGGTCGACGGGCACGTGCACCTTCCGCCGACCACTGGCGACAACATCGATGTACTGTGGAGACCTCACGCCCCACGTGTTGAGCAATTGGGCGGTACGTCCACCCGGCCTCCCGCATGCCCACTATACGCCCTCGCTCAAAGTCCGTCAACTGCACATACGGTTCACGTCCACGCTGTCGCGGCATGCTACCAGTGTTAAAGACTGCGATGGAGCTCCGTATGCCACGGCAAACTGGCTGACACTGACGGCGGCGGTGCACAAATGCTGCGCAGCTAGCGCCATTCGACGGCCAACACCGCGGTTCCTGGTGTGTCCGCTGTGCCGTGCGTGTGATCATTGCTTGTACGGCCCTCTCGCAGTGTCCGGAGCAAGTATGGTGGGTCTGACACACCGGTGTCAATGTGTTCTTTTTTCCATTTCCAGGAGTGTATTTCTTAAAATGTCTCACTACAAATTGTGTTGTCATAGAAGTTAGTGGTTACCGTTATAAACATGACAAGGTGCAGAGTATTTCTAGAAAAATGGCACACACAAAGTTATGTTTTGGAGCACTTTGCCTCATAATTTAATATGTTAGGATATTTCTGGTATAAATAATGCAAAACATGATTACATTGGGCCTCATGCATATAACTGTTACAGCACATATGTTCAGTTCAAAGTTAGAGTAACAAGGATGCTTTATTAATATTATGTTGTGTTATTAACAGTTACCTCATTGTTAACTCATTTAAGGAGAAATTGGCGCCTGACATTATGGCTACAAGCCTGCAACTGACATGGAGCTTACTTATGTAAACAGCAGTGTTGCTAACCTGTTTTTATTTATGAAGTAATTCTAATTTTTAGTGATTGGATGAAACTTAGTTCACACCAAATAAGATGTAAGCAGATATTAGACATACAACAATTAGAATAGTAGCAGTCATCACTAACGGGACAAACGAAGAGAAACAGTTTGAACTGTGAGACAACTTTAATACAATAGAATAGAAGACAACAGGAAAAAGTGACAAAAATTCACTGTCACAGGAAAAAAATCACATGCTACTGGCATTTTTCTTCTTCCAGTATTTTAGTTTTTCTTTTAGGGCCAGAATCTTTAAATTCTTAATCCTCAGCTCCTTCTTATGTTCTGCCTTCATCATGTGTAATTGGGCCTCCAGTACGTCCACTCTCTTCTTGCTTAGATTTTCAATTACTGTTCCCGAACCTGATGGCCCTGGTTTTGCTGGCATCCTGCGACGATGCCATGTACTCTTCGGTGTGCAAATGTTTTCTTTGGGTGGATCAGGATACTGCGAAACAGATTGCAGCTGGGTGACATCCACCAGAACATTCTTTGATGTCTCTTTACTTTGTATTACGTCAGGTGTGGCCGTCCGCTGTTGCTGAGCGGTTCTAGGCCCTTCAGTCCGGAACCACGCGACTGCTACGGTAGTCTCGGGTATGGATGTGTGTGATGACCTTAGGTTAGTTAGGTTTATGTAGTTCTAATTGTTGGGGACTGATGACCTCCGATGTTAAGTCCCATAGTTCTTAGAGCCATTTGAACCATTTGAACCATACTGAAGGTGCTGCAATCCTATAATCTGCAAGTGAAATTAATGGAAGTCATTGAAAAATTAAATTTCAGAGAACACTCATTCAGGTAAGTTTTTGTAGTCTATGTTCATTTAACACTTTCATCATCCGTTGTACAGTCTGCCTCATCATATACTTATTTTAATGACATGTTGCTGAGCTTTTAGGTTAATTCTACTTTTATCACGCTCCATTTAAGGAAATACACAATAATTTTGAAAAGTTATGGACAACTGTAACACTTCTTCATTTCTTTTCATACTCTAAGGTTGAGTGGTATTTAGACCGTTATAATAAGACCCACTATCCTATGACGAACAGGTACCGTAAGCGCAGTAAACGTCTATACTCAGTTTCACGGTAAAAAAGACGTGGCCGATGTCAGACGACAGTGCGTGTCACTTGCTCACCAAAAGTGTGGTAAATTTTTAAGCTTAGATTACATGTACAAGTAAATCGGAATAGGCCCTGATTGGGAAGATTTACCTTCGTACACACTAAATTTTGAACTATGAAACAAATTTCAAAAATCAATCTGACTACAGGGAAGGTACGGATATTTACCTAGGTAGTTAACACATATTATAAGCGTAATGGTTTACAGTGGGCACAGCGAAAAGGAATGAATCTAAGTAGGCATGCGCAATGATACAAGATATCTCACAACCATAAAAGTATTGGAACAACATACCTCGTAGCCATTTTCAGTGCAATGGGTGCGTGCTTTCTGTTTGTTGCACTAATACACAGAACATAAGACATTGGATGTACACACTCTTTTTGTAGTGAAAGCACTGCGTCTCTGCTTCCTGCATCAGTTCCAAAACCTACCATGCTTGCTAAAAGCATGCACAGAGGTCCAAAGAATAATATTCCGAGGGATTAAAATTGTTTTTAACGTAAATTTCCACGAGAAATTCATGAAGCTGAAGAAATTCGTGGTAGTCAAGTTTAACGTTTTCGTAATAGGTGATAATGTACAAATTTTTGAATAAAAATGGCCTAATGTGTTTAAATAGGTTAATGTATGACAAGTAGAATGACAGTTAAGCATGTTAATATGTACATTGATTCAATTTGTACCATCAAAGTAAGAAAGTCGCAATGATACACTTATGCCTAGAGAATACGTGGCATTGCAGATAGCCAAAGTGCAGGATAATTTTACAAGTATCATTAAATACAGATCGCAAAGCATTTATAAAAACAGAAATAGGGACTTAATCGGATGTATTACCATTCGGATAAATTAATAACAAGTATATTTGTTAGTAGGCTGTTTAGGTTTTTATGTTGGTAACGTCACCTAGCGCTCTGTATGAAAATCACTGGCT
This sequence comes from Schistocerca serialis cubense, assembly GCF_023864345.2. Taxonomy (NCBI): domain Eukaryota; kingdom Metazoa; phylum Arthropoda; class Insecta; order Orthoptera; family Acrididae; genus Schistocerca; species Schistocerca serialis. The sequence continues at coordinate 154,629,750 of NC_064640.1, forward strand.
GTGCTGTGTGCAGCCTGTGGCTGGTGGGCATTGTTGAAATAGTCGCTATTGTAGTGTTAGGCAGTTGGCTGTTAACAGCGCGTAGCGTTGCGCAGTTGGAGGTGAGCCGCCAGCAGTGGTGGATGTGGCGAGAGCGTATGATCTGTACGTGTGTCCATCAGAGACAGTAAATTTGTAAGACTGGATGTCATGAACTGATATATATATATTATGACTTTTGAACACTATTAGGGTAAATGCATTGTTTGTTCTTTATCAAAATCTTTCATTTGCTAACTATGCCTATCAGTAGTTAGTGACTTCAGTAGTTAGAATCTTGTATTTAGCTGGCAGTATTGGCGCTCGCTGTATTGCAGTAGTTCGAGTAATGAAGATTTTTGTGAGGTAAGTGATTCATGAAAGGTATAGGTTATTGCTAGTCAGCGCCATTCATTTCTAGGGATTATTAAAAGTCAGATTGCGTTGCGCTAAAAATATTGTGTGTCAGTTTAGTGATGATCAGAATAAGTAAAGAGAGAAATGTCTGAGGACGTTCAGTTTTGCTCAGCTGTTTGAAAATCAAATAACGTAAGGGGTTTACCAGCTCAGAATTCACTAATTTTTCTAAGGGGACGTTTCATATTCTCCAGATGAACTCACCCCTCAAAGTCGCAGATATACGACATCCAAATTTTCGACGCGTATGCACCACATGGAGGACAGAGCAACCTTGCGATTGTAATCAAGAAAACAGTCAAGCATGAACGACACGTTCGTCACGAATGATTAACAAGATCATATTGCAGCAAGTGTTAATCTCCAGCGGCCAGGCTTGCAACATCTCACCACCTCACCGACCAGCGTCTAGTAATAGGAACAGTTCGACAGCAGACACGTCCTTACGCAATACAGCGTAGCACAAGAGTAGTCCATTCAAAACTAAGCGTTCCTAGCGCGGTGAGTAGCGACTTAATTGGTTCGTTCACCCCAATTAAACTTCCACACAGACTATCCCTCCCCCCTTCCTTCCCCTCTTCTCCAAGTAACCAAGACGTTCGCAAACGACACTGGTACTGAATAGCACCTTTGCAGCAATTGTGCGACGGCAAGTACTCGCAATAACTGAAGTGTGAGAAATAGTAGATTGAAATATGAATTTAGCATCGTTGACAGCCAGCATTCGGGTAAAACAAATTCAGATGTCGTTTGACTTCTCCGGAAGCAGAACTGCGGTCAGCTTTAAAAGTATACTGAATTAATAAAAAGCTTAGATTGTAGAATACCTGGCTTAGGAATCTATAATCTATTAACTATTGGCCACAGCTTCGCACGGGTAGCGTTGCTTATCTACGGCCGGACGGCTTGTATGGGGTAGCGGTAATAAATCATACGCTCAAACCTTCCTCATGAACCAGTCTGTCTACTTGTTCAAAGAGCACTTCCTGAGGTTAGCGTTTACATACAAAATGGGAACCGCTTCGGGGGCTTTAATTTATAAGTGTGGATGTTTATTACTAATCAGTCACATGGTATTTTACGAAAGTGAAGCCGGCCGGGGTGGCCGAGCGGTTCTAGGCGCTACAGTCTGGAATCGCGCGACCGCTACGGTAGCAGGTTCGAACCCTGCCTCGGGCATGGATGTGTGTGGTGTCCTTAGGTTATTTAGGTTTAAGTAGTTCTAAGTTCTAGGGGACTCATGACCTCAGAAGTTAAGTCTCATAGTGCTCAGAGCCATTTGAACCATTTGAACGAAAGTGAATCCATTTTCACTCCTCCAGATCGCTTTATCATTCCATCTTTATGAGTAATACACAGTTAATCGTCCCTGTAAGGTAAGATATTAAGCTCGATACTATTATTCTTGTACTGGTACGATTTTTAAACTTTGTCTCGGAAATGCATATGCAGTGTCTCGTCATGCAAGTCTCGCATGATCTCAGTATTATTGATGTACTATAGTCAGTTTTCTTTCAGTTAGTTTAAAGTATACTGTTAGTGTTATACGTCTAGTGAAGCTATTAGAGACTCTTGGGTATAGCTCGCCAGTCTAGCACCTTTACAAGGTAGGAGATACCGATGAACAACAAAAGAAGGCGGCGGTTCGTTTTTCTGTCTTACAGCCGCACATTCGTCAGACTCCATTAAAGGGCGGGACAAGACAGGCATTCTGCATCACACAGAGGTTTGGTATTAAATTTACAGGAGCGTACCTTCCAAGGAGAGTCTGGCAATGTTACTTCCTTCTGTATATATCTCGCGAATTGACTCTGTCAGTAAAATCAGATAAATTAGGTGTGATGCGGAGACTTATCGACATACACTCTTCCCGGCGACCGTTCGCGACAGGAAAAGAAAAGGTGGTAACCCACAGTGGTACAAGAAGAAACACTCCCTCTTACAACGGAAGATGGCTTATGCATTATGGATGTAGATACAAGTTACCTAGGCGTATCCGTATGTCACGTAATTTCATGAAATATTTGGCGACGTAGTATGTTAATCTACACAAAGAGCAACTCTCTGCTCAACTTTACCACTATTCCGCTATCCATGTATTTATATTACTCACTGCCATGTCTTTATATTACTCGCATTAGAACACTAGTCAGCCAGAACATTATGACCACCTGCCTAATAGCCGGTATGTGCACGTAGTTTGTTAATCTACACAAAGAGCAACTCTCTGCTCAACTTTACCACTATTCCGCTATCCATGTCTTTATATTACTCACTGCCATGTCTTTATATTACTCGCATTAGAACACTAGTCAGCCAGAACATTATGACCACCTGCCTAATAGCCGGTATGTGCACGTAGTATGTTAATCTACACAAAGAGCAACTCTCTGCTCAACTTTACCACTATTCCGCTATCCATGTCTTTATATTACTCACTGCCATGTCTTTATATTACTCGCATTAGAACACTAGTCAGCCAGAACATTATGACCACCTGCCTAATAGCCGGTATGTGCACGTAGTATGTTAATCTACACAAAGAGCAACTCTCTGCTCAACTTTACCACTATTCCGCTATCCATGTCTTTATATTACTCACTGCCATGTCTTTATATTACTCGCATTAGAACACTAGTCTGCCAGAACATTATGAACACCTGCCTAATAGCCGGTATGTGCACTTTTGCACGGATAATAGCGGTGACTCGTCGTGGCATGGAAGCAAGGAGGCCTTGGTACGTCGCTAGAGGGAGTCGGCATAGCATCTGCATACACAAGTCACCTGTTTCCCGTAAATTCCGGGGAAGTGAGATGACCTCTGGTGCCACGTTCAATTACATCCCAGATGTGTTCGATCAGGTTCAGGTCTGACGAGTTGAGGGCAAGGGCACCAAGTGGAACTCGCCACTGAGTTCCTCGAATCACTCGATCACACTCCTGGTCTTGTGAAATGGCGCATTACCTTATTGAAAAATGCCACTGCCGTCGGAAACATGGTCGTCATGAACAGATGTACGTGGTCTGCAACCAGTGTACGATACACCTCGGTCGTCATGGCGCCTTGCACGACCTCCACAGGACCCATGGACGTGAACGTTCCGCACAGCATAAGAGAGCCACCGCCAGCTTCTCACCGTCCCGCAATACAGGTGTCAAGAGCTGTTCCTCTGGAAGACGACGAATTCCCACCCTGCCATCGGCATTTATATGTTTTTCACAAATATATCGAACTCACCCATGCTCGAGGCGTTACTGGAAGCAGCTAGTGGACCACAGAATACCGTAAGGAAAGAGTGAAATTCGTTCGACACTCGTAAGAAATACTGCAGAACCTTAAATTAGCAGATACTGATTTCATTAACTAACATAGGCTTACTAAGGAAAAATAACGTCACTTAATAATTTTATGCTTACTCTGGAAGCCAGTTCTAACAAACTTTTATTATCTTCATTTAGGCTGTCCGTAGCTGTCTGTATTATTTGAGGCCAGCGTCGTTGCATTAGCAAAATAGCAAGGGGTTCCTCCAATTTTCTGTGTTTACGTTTGTCCATGATTCAGTCCTAATGACCTTCTTGTCAGCGGAACGTTACCCTTGATATCTCACCCAAGATTTCACTAAGTGCCTTTCAAATAAATGAAGTTATGGATTCTACAATTACTTGGTTACTAGGAGAAGGAATATTAGGGTCTAAGAATCTGTCGACAACGACGTCGTGAGAGACGGAGCACAAACTCGGATTGGTGAAGGAAATCGACTGCGTTCATTTAAAAAGAACCATCCCGGCGTTTGTCTTACGCAATTTAGGGAGTCCACCTAAAATATGAATCAGGGTGGCTGGACAGTGATTTAAACCACCATGTTCACAACTGTGAACCGAATGTGTTAACAACTGTGACCCCTCGTTCGGTTTGAGCACTCGAAGTGACTGTATTAGCAAGGTATTTCTGCACGTTTGCTTTTAGAACGTTTCAGTTTCCAGCAGGAGAGTTTAATGTGGTTGGTGAAATAAGTAGATAATGAAAATAAGTATCGGATAGCTTAATTTTATTGAAGTTTTTCAGCACTATCTCAGTTTAATTGACTTCCCATTTTGGCGTACCTAATGTCTAGCTGCAGTTGAAACATATACGTTTGTGATTTAGGTAGCAGAATAACAAGGGTTTATGTGAATCCTGTATATGTTTCATAACGTGCTTCAGAACAATAGTACCAGCCTACAAAGGCTTTGAGACAAAGCAAAATAAAACGAAAGAAGGTAGATATGACAAGTAATTTTTCTTTAAATCATTTTCATTACATCTGAATTACAGAAACTAAATCCAAGCCGGCCGGGGTGGCCGAGCGGATCTAGGCGCAACAGTCTGGAACCGCGCGACCGCTACGGTCGCAGGTTCGAATCCTGGCTCGGGCATGGATGTTTGTGATGTCCTTAGGTTAGTTAGGTTTAACTAGTTCTAGGTTCTAGGGGACTAATGACCTCAGCAGTTGAGTCCCATAGTGCTCAGAGCCATTTGAACCATTTTTTTCTTGCGGTAATAATGAACAGTAAACATCGATCTTTCTCCAAAGTAATAACAGTTATTTTGTACCATAAACTGTTTTCAGTGTCCTTTCTTCATTGACTCCAAGAAATAGTACTTTGGTTCGAATTTCACAAACTGAATATGCTATTATATTCACTGACTATGGTTCAAACTGGTTCAAATGGCTCTGAGCACTATGGGACGTAACTTCTGAGGTCATCAGTCCCCTAGAACTTAGAACTACTTAAACCTAACTAACCTAAGGACATCACACACATCCATGCCCGAGGCAGGATTCGATCCTCCGACCGTAGCTGTCGCGCGGTTCCAGACTGTAGCGTCTAGAACCGCTCGGCCACTTCGGCCGGCGACTACGGTGTTAGAATCCAGGTAATTTCCTGATGTTACCGACCGAGGTGGCACAGTGGTTAGCACACTGGACTCGCATTCTGGAGGATGACGGTTTAAACCCGAGTGCGGTCATTCAACTTTAGGTTTTCCGTGATATTCCTAAATCACTTCAGGTAAATGCAGGGATGGTTCCTTTGAAAGGGTATGCCCAACTTTCTTGCCTTCTTCCCTAATCCCATAAGACCGATGACCTCGCTGTTTGGTCCCTTCCTCCAAAATCAACCAACCAACCAGATCGGATACAGAGTAACTATAAAAATTTTTGAGATATGACAAATGATGACTAGCATCACTTGATCAACAGAAAAACAAATCAACTGAATAGTAGAAAGGTTGGAACTGAAGGTTTACAGTCTGCACGTATTACCTTTTTTGACTTATGACAGTGAGACATGAACTTCCAACCTGAAAAGCCTACAAAATTAAAGATTTTTCAGCGATTAATGAAGAAATGTAAGTTCGAATTTCTAACAGAAGGCAGAAAACAAATAAATGGATAAAGAAACAGGCTAAAGGGGAGTAACTAATGAAAAAAATCGAGATGGAAGGAACATGAAGCCAGTTGAATGGATGTTAGAAGGCCAAACGAAATTCTTAGCTGCATTCAAAGTAATACGGAAATACCTAGACGGTCACATAACTGAAGTTGAAGAGATATCGGTGGACGACCTATAGGAGCTGCATGGACGCGTACTACTGAAGATCGCAAAGTATGAAAAGTCCAGATGAAGTATTATCCCGCATTGGTTGTCAAAATGCCCGACGATGATTATGGTGGTCTATTAAATAGTAGATACAGAGATAACTGAGATTATTTTAAAACTAGAGTGGTTACAAATCCATAATCGAACAATTTTTATGCATACCATGTAAAATTTTTCATTTTACCCTAAGCTAGGAAACAACTACTACCTGAAATTATGGGGACACACAGTCATAATAATGGTTAACTGCCAGTTATGCTAAAGTACGTTGAGAGAATCTCATGAAGAGTTTTGTTTTTTAAGAAACAATGCTCTCGCGGAATTGGTACAGGACGTAAATGTACCCCTGTTACGAATGCAATACGATGAAAATCAGTACGAGAAACATTTAGATCTCATGGTGACCGTAAAGGAAACTGAAACACTTGGTTCAAAGGAGCATCTGAGAAGTTACAGCGCAGCCGACTGCTCCGCGCACAAAGCGATATATTGGCTCTGACCACCCTCGCCCCGCAGCCAGATTAATTAATTAACGGCCAGTTAGAGGCATTCACACAACACGAATTTAGTGTTCGTGCCGCTCCTACTTCTTGCGCGGCTGGTAATAATACATTAAATATCACTCCCGCTCACGCAAAAGAAACGATATTGGTAATTTAAGCAATAATTACGCCGGAGACAGCGAGACAATGATGAATGGCGGTATACCACGGCTGCAGCCGTAGAACTCGGCCACAAGCGGCTCTCTGTACCGCTCTCTGCAACGTGACTAATTACCAACATTATTTTACCACCCGACTTCGACGTACGGTTTTTTGTTCTATTGATTGAGGGCAACAAATCTCTTTCATGCGATACTGTCAGCAGTTACTTACGAAACGCAGCTGAATCGAGGCAACAACTCACCATACGTAGCAATTTTTACAACAAATTTGTCTGTCAGTTTTCACGATACCACTTCTTGTTATTTTACATGTATTATTTAGTTCTGACTGAATGCGCAGCATCGTTGAAGCCTGTGGTCGGATGCGAACCGAGAGCAGAATTTTCGTTTCATGGAGAAACTTTCACCATGCGATCTCTCCTTATTTTCTTTTCATTCCGTTAGTGGGTGCAGAGATATATCCTGTGAAAGAGAGCTCGCTCTCGAATACTGAATGGTATCGCTAATGGAATGAAGCAAAGTATGCAAAATATATGCTTAAACCCGTGCTCGTATTTCCAGAATTCCGGCGAAAACACACTTTCCTCGAGAGTTGCTAAAGAACACGAGCGACATCATTCTTTGCACATTTGTTTAAAAATGTATCAGCATTTCCTCAGCATTGTTGCTCTCCTGAACTCTAATTGGGTAGACCCGCCGCCTACGATGCTTAAATCGTGGGTAAATGGCACATTTCTCACAAACTACAGAATTCCGCGCCATTAGTGCGGTGTCTCAAATATTCTTACAGGTAAAACAGCCTTCTTCATATGGTTTGAGGTAATGTAATAATCTGCTTGTTATCTAGGGAAGGACAATGCAAAGGGCCTGTTATTAGATTATATTTTCTTCGATGTATAGTAATTAATAGTTTCTGTGTATATTTTTTATGCGTATGAAATTGCATTAGTAAATACTTTTCAAACAAAGAGAACTACAGGATTCGTTCTCATATATTGTATTCGTGCGTGTCTTCTAACCGTCTTGTGATACTTAACTCCGAAAAATGTACAGTACACCATTTCTGTTCACAGCTCTAGCTGTCTTTAAGAGGCGATGCGTGACGCCTTTTCTCACCAACGTCGAAGTTCATATTATGTGTATATTTTAGGACACCCGCTGTGACCCAGTCAGAAGATAGTAGCTCTCTTAAGAGTACTTCCGGTTGTTAGTTACATGACAAGTTGTAGCGGCGAGACATTCAAAAGATAACGTTTACTGTTTCATAATGTTTCATGCTTACAGCATAAAACTTTGAGGGTGCAACCTTGAGTGAAGGACAGTTTCGTTATTATTCTCTTTTATTTACACATGTTTCAGTGGTGTTATACCATCATGTGAACCCTTTTTATATTTTACTATGAAGAAGTACGTCATACTGATAAACAAGTGCATGCAGGTATGCTGAAAATCTTTAATTTACGAGTAAGCAGTCACTATGGTAAGCAACAGAGCATGGAAATCAGTCGAATTGTTACCTGGCATATTTAATTACAGTAAATCTGTTATTTTTACTTTAATGATTATTTTTAAATAAAAGGAAACATTTACCTTCATTTTTCATTATGAAGTGGCCCGTAAATGAAATAAAACTGAATGAGGACGGTTATTTAAATAATCAGGTGGCTAACAATACGAAGAGTAAACATGTAAAATATTACAGATCTGGCGCTTGTGAAACGGTAGTCAAAAATAGTGCCTGTGCAAGTATATTTGGCATTATTATTAACTGTTATATAAAATAAGAGATAGTCTGATGGTATACAACACTGTTAGTGATTTTACAGAAAATATATAAGCTTTTAAAAATTTGAACATGAATGTAGCAGCAACCGAAGAATGAAATCTTCTTGTAGAAACAGTAAACAGACAATTAGTTGCAAACTGGAAGGTTTATTAAAACCTCTTTACCATGGTTTCAACGTTCATAAAAGCGTCTTCTTCAGAAGGAAGTATAGACAGTTGGATTACATGTTGTGGCAGAAATACATTAATATACAGCCGAAAGGCGTCAGTCAGATATAAAATTTCACATTCATAAGAAATTAAAATATGCAGACATGGTTGTTGTCATGTGGTACTTCCTCTCCAATATACAACTAGCTGTAAATTGCCTACGAAATACGATATGACAACAACCATAATGTGCATGTTGTAATTTATTATGCACGTGAAATTATATATCTGACTGACGCATTATGGCTTTATTTTAACGTACTTCTGCCACAACATGTAGTCCAGTTGTCTATAATTCCTGCTGAAGAGGACATTTTTATGAACGTTAAAACCATGATAAATGGGTTTTGATAAACCTTCCAATTTGCAAGTGACTGACTGTTTACTATTTCTACAAGAAAAAAATCTGTATATAGTCAGTCAAATGGAATCTGGATCCCTGTAGTGGACTTAAGAAACCATATTCTGTCATGTCTGTTGCTACAGATCGTATGTAACAAGAAAAAAACTACGTTGCACACTTTCCGTTTACAACACAAATTTAACATTTTAACATTTGAGAGAACCTTGCAATCTCAGTACATCCTTGAAAAAAACACAGTGTAGAGGAAACGAACGAATCGGGATTACTGGCTATTTTAGAAAATGTTTGAACAAAACTGACTGAGCATAAATGAGAAAACCATTGTTACTAAAATTTAAAAGACGAAAAGGTCATAAGAGCAAGACCCAATGCAATGAGTGTAAGAGAATAATCAGAATAAATTTAGATAGGACAATTTCAAAAAGTTGCAATCTAGGTCTGATCAGGATATAAGACTGGATCCAACAGATGCAGCAATAGAGACTGAATTCATTGGAAGTTTCGCTGAAGACAAATGAGCAACACCTCATCCAATTTTGACGAAATTTGAACACCAGAAGAGGGCAAAATGAAGGAATTTCTTATGATTAATACTACTGGAAACACCACTGAGCTATACACACGATTAAATGTAACCAATACCACCTATAGAATCGCATGTGAAAACCGAGATCGAAAAAAGAAAAGGAATTACCAGTAGAAAGGATATCGTCACTCTGAAGTGTCAGTGAGAAACAAAAGACTGACAACGACAAACAGGAAAATATATCAGTCGTAGATCAGCATGTGCAATACGCTCAGGACGTAGGACGCTACCCGTTACATACGTCCTGACCAGTGACAACACAAGTCCGTGCACGTGCAAGCATTTTGTCTTCCAATGCGCCAGAAAACTCTATAGAGTAAGTACTTCGATATGCCAAATCCTTATGACCAGTGATCACCAGGGGATTGAAAGTTGCCCAGACGCGATGCTGATGCGTGACGCCGTAAGAAAACTATAAAAGCGAAGCAGATACGAATAGGGAATAATATCAGTGGGTAACAGGCAAGAAATGAGGTGTCGTTGACATAAGCGACTTGGCCAAAGGGCAGAATGTCACGGCCCGGAGCATGGCATCGAGCACCTCAGGCACTGCGAAGCTGGACTGCTTTTGGCGTACTACTGTCGTCAGCATTTATTAAAATTGTTTAAGGAAGAGGAATTCACGAATAGGCAACAAGTTGATGGATATCCACGCGTCTCAGAACGTAAAACTCGGAGGCTTGCCCGCTCTGTAAGGAAGGTAGGTTGGGTTCTTTGGGGGAAGAGACCAAACAGCGAGGTCAACGGTCTCATCGGATTAGGGAAGGATGGGGAAGGAAGTAGGCCGTGCCCTTTCAAAGGAACCATCCCAGCATTTGCCTGGAGCGATTTAGGGAAATCACGGAAAACCTAAATCGAGATGGCCGGACGCGGGATTGAACCGTCGTCCTCCCGAATGCGAGTCCAGTGTGCTACCACTGAAGGATGGTAGGCAGTGATCTATGGTACACCCGACGATAGATTGCAATGCTGGTGCAGGAACAAGTGTTTCGGAGTACACCGTACGGCGCACATTGTTCAACATGAGACTCAAAAGCCGACGACCCACGCGTGTTCCCATGTTTACCCAACGACATCACCAGTTACCATAGCAATGGGCACGGTATCGGTGACAAGAGTGTCATTTGTTAGGATGAATCAGGTTTCTTCTTACACCACGTCGACGATCGTGTACGGATACACCAACATCCAGGTGAATGATTGCCTGAAACATACAGAGTGTTTCAGAAATATTTTTACAAATACTGGGGGTAGGTTTCTCACACAGAAATGAGCAAAAGTAGTAATAAATCTTGGCTCTAATATGCATACCTTAAGAGCTATGAGCACTTGTTCAATGGAAGACGTATGTTTCAGAATAGCAACGATGAACAAGTGGTCATAGCTCTTACGTTAAGCATTTTAGGGCCCATGTATAGTGGACATCATTTCTTGTTTTGGTCCATTCTACCTTCTCCCAAAATATCGAAGATGAACAAGTCTTCATAGTACTTAAGGTATGCATTTTAGAGCCAGTGAGTACTTGACATTTTTTCTTGCTTTGGTGTTACGAATCTGTCTCCAAAATTTTTAAACAGTATTTTTTAAGCACACAGTAACCGCTCCACGGACACAGGACGGTGTGGCCAATATTATTCTATCTTGAAGATTCACCTCAGCTTCCATGGGATCTGTGCTAGTAATTAAAAGGTACCATGACAACTACGGAGTCTGTGAACGTTATTGCGAACCACCTGCATCCCTTCCGATGGCCAAGGCATTTCCAACACCATAACTGGTTGTGTCAGAAGGCCGGAATCGGGCTATAGGGGTTTGGGATCCATGATAAGGAACCCCCGTTAATATACTGTCCACCACATCCGCCTTACCTGAAACCGATAAAACACATGTGGGAAGCTGTAGGGCACCAGCTCCGCGCCCACAAACATCTCCCCAGTAATTTACGGGAATTAAGTCAGCTGTGCGTAGACGTCTGGTGCCTCATACCTACAAAATTTACCAATAACTTGTCGAATCCATGTCATGTAGGATAGTTGCTGTATTGCGTTTCAATTCTGGATCAACACACAAAACATTGAAACTTCCTGGCAGATTGAAAATGTGTGCCGGGCCGAGACTCGAACTCGGGACCTTTGCCTTTCGCGGGCAAGTTCTCTACCAACTGAGCTACCCAAGCACGACTCACGCCCCGTCCTCACAGCCTTACTTCTGCCAGTACCTCGTCTCCTACCTTCCAAACTTTACAGAAGCTCTCCTGCGAACCTTGCAGAACCAGCACTCTGCCAGGAAGTTTCTTATCAGCGCACATTCCGCTGCAGAGTGAAAATCTCATTCTGGAAACATCCCCCAGGCTGTGGCTAAGTCATGTCTCCGCAATATCCTTTCTTTCAGGAGTGCTAGTTCTGCAAGGTTCGCAGGAGAACTTATGTAAAGTTTGGAAGGTAGGAGACGAGATGCTGCAGAAGCAAAGCTGTGAGGACAGGGTGTGAGTCGTGTTAGGGTAGCTTAGTTGGTAGAGCACTTGCCCGCGAAAGGCAAAGGTCCCGAGTTCGAGTCTCGGCCCGGCACACAGTTTTAATCTGCCAAGAAGTTTCATATCAGCGCACACTCCGCTGCAGAGTGAAAATCTCATTCTGGACACGAAACATTATCACCACCTGCTTAACAGTTTGTTTTCTCCGTCTTTGGAACGAAATACACCACTGATTCTGCGTATCAGAGATCCGACAGGTTTTTGGTAGGTTTGTGGAGATATGTGATATTAGATGTCTACGCACAGGTCATGTAACTCGCTTAATAACCGGAAGCTGATTCACGTACGCGATGATAGCACCCGATAGCGCCCCGGGTGGGTTCCATAGGATTTACAGCAGGCGAATTTGCTGGCCGAGAACATCAACTTGAGTTCACTATAATGCTTCTACAATCACTGTAGCACGGTTCTGGCTCAGAGTCTCGGGCAATTATTTGGCTGAAACGTGACATTGCCGTAGGGGGAAGACATCGAGCATAAACTGCTGAAGGTGGTTCGCTGCTGTCAGCTTGTCTCCCAAAGCGTAATACTGCTCCCACCAGCCTGCGTCCATGGATCGCTCCGATTTTCGAGTCGCCGTTCACCTCGATGAAGGCGTTTGTGGAGACGACCAGCGAGCAAGTGTAGCAAAAATGTGATTCACTTGAAGAGCCGACAGATTTCCACTGATCGACTGTCGAATCTCGATGGTCCCGTGCCCACTGTACTCTTAACTTAAGACGTCTTTACATCAACATGTGAATACGTAGGGGTGGTCTGCCGCGGAATTCCATGTTCAAGAATGTATGTTGAACGTTGTGTTCCGAAACACTTGTGCGTGCACCAGCATTGTGCTCCTTCAAAAGAGATGCCTTAGATCACTCTCTGTCCTACTTTACAGAGCAGACAAGCTTCAAAACCCCACGTTCTGTGAAGAGTCGTGGACGTCCAACCGTGAACATTCGAGCAGCTTCGTCGTTCTCGACATACTCGTTAACAGGCTCTGCGTAATAATAGTCATCTAGTTGAAAGAGCAGCTTATTCTAATGAAGTTCCCCATTTGAAGCCCATATTTTCACTAGAATGATCCCCCCCCCCACCACCCCCCCATCCGTATCTGCTCCGCTTACAGACTTTTGTAACCGCGTCACTTACCCACAACGCCACCAGGCGGCATTCAACATCGCGGTGGGCAGTGGTCGTAATGTTTAGGCTTAGCAGTGTATAGAGGTTGTAGAAAATAACTTCATAACCTAAATATCTATTAAACAGCTGTATGAATCGAAATGAGGTTACTAAAAAATGACAGTATTTAAAGAGGCCAATTGGTCTGCTTTGTTAGTAACACTTGTATCTTCTTATCTAGCAAAACAGTGAAGGAACGTTATTAATTGTTATAATTTTCTTAACAGCATTAAAAACCACTTGAATTCAAAGGTCCCCGATATAAAGTTTGTTTGGATCTTCAATAGAATTTTCTTAAGATAGCTAGATAATTTTATAAGCGGAAAGCAACGGGAGTCTCTGTGCCCTTCACTGAAGCGGTAAACGTCACATAAGAGGGCCTGGAATAATGCTGGAAACTGTGAGTTGCCTCCGCGATTGTGGCTGCAACTGCTGAAAGTTCAGTAGGGAACGGAACTCTGACTTTTGTCGCCGAAATTATTTATAAGAATCGTAAAACAATTTAGTTCAGTGCTTTGCAACTTGTTTGTGTCATATACGAGAATTATTCGGAAAGTAAGGAACGATCGGTGGCGAAATGGAGATCATAGTGAAAATCCGATGAAGCTTAGCACAGGTGTGTTGGGCAGTGTCTCTAGTACGCCCGTCGATCGAATTACGTAGTTTTTTGGTTCTGAGCACACAGGGAGCACATAAAGGTACCTAGAACAATAGTGTCTCCCGCCAAGTACGAGGGCCTTGTGAGAAATTTCGCCTGAAGCTATGCAGCAGCCAACATTACATAACTTTCGTGCTTTTTTTTCTGCAAGAAAATTCTCAGCCGCATTATGCAGGGGCAATGAAGATGCTCCTTCATCGTTTTCAAATGGAAATGTTTGATTACCCACAATACAGCCGGTAATTGCCTCCCTCTGAGTTTCATCTCTGCTCACATGAACCGCTGGCTATGAAGACAACATTTTGGCACAGACAACGAGCTGCAGGCCAGCGTAGAGAATTGGCGGAAAGCACTGGCGGCTGCCTTCTATAACGAGGGTTTTGGAAAGTTGGTACAACGCTACGATAAATGTCTAAGTCAGATCGGCGACTATGGAGACAAGTAGCTGGAAGTTGTAGCTAAACGTTGCAAATAAAACAGTTTCGATTTTCACTGTGGTTTCCATTTCTCGACCTATCGTTTCTTAATTTCCGAATAGCCCTCGTATACGGTAAATATTATTTAGAAAAAACTGCAAAGGACTCAGAGCAGCAATATTTATCATCACCTCAACGTTACTTGAGATACATTAACACACTTAATAAAGTGAACAAACAAGTGTATATGTTGTGTATAATATAAAATGATGTGACGCTTTACGGCAAATCTTTGTTTCACAGAAGTCATCGGAGTCATTTATCTCATTCGGTGATGATTGATGCCTCTCAGGGTTCTCGCACAAGGTATCCAGTGAAGGGATCCCTGATTTCAAAATTAAATATCTCTAAAATTAAAATCGATAGACGAGTCCAACCAACGGCATATTGATTGTGAAATCTGTAAGAACTGTAGGCAGAAGTTATACACTAACTTTGAAATAGATCGAACAGTGGCTAAGAGATGGCGCCGTAATCGCATTACGTAGTGCTCTAAAATAGTGCGCCGCACCTCAGAGTAATCAGTTCCATCACTGAAACGCAAAATCAGGTTATTGTCCGGAGGAAGAGGTTGAAATCATCGATTCCACTGAAAAATGTGTTTTTCTGGCACTGGAATACCACAGGTTGCGACACAATCCCCCGGCAACAAGTTGCAGTTATCAGGTTGCAACGCAGTCCCACGGCAACTAGTTGCAGTTATCAAACACGAATTATTATCCCAAAAGGATCCTATCTGAAAACCGTTAGCAAGCTCTTTGCCAAATTCCAAAATAGGCAGCGTGTCTCATGATCTTAGCAGGGAATGTTACCCCAGGCAGACTGCAGGAACTCCTGAAAATTTCGCCACGGCCTCTGATATCAATCAGCAAAACCCACTAGATTCGAGTCTTTCAATTTTGTGAAGGTTTTACTTCTGACCCAACAAGGCCAGTAGTCCACAGACAGATGAAACTATGACCACAATAGCTGCCCCGTAATCACAGCAAAAAATTTCATTTACAGAATATTATTTCAAGCAAAACACAGTTGTAAGTATTTTACTAAACATGCTTTGTCGTTGAGTACACCATTGCAGGCGCTCCTGTCTGTGATGCAGCGTCAAGGGTAACCGCAGCCATGGTCTCCGAGCTGATAGTCCATGCTGCAGCAAACGTCGTCGAACTGTTCGTGCAGATGGTTGTTGTCTTGCAAACGTCCCCATCTGTTGACTCAGGGTTCGAGACGTGGCTCCACGATCAGTTACAGCCTTGAGGATAAGACGCCTGTCATCTCGACTGCTAATGATACGAGGCCGTTGGGATCCAGCACGGCGTTTCGTATTACCCTCCTGAACCCACCGATTCCAGTCATTGGATCTCGACCAACGCGAGCAGCAATCTCGCGATACGATAAACTGCAATCGCGATAGGCTACAATCCGACCTTTATCAAAGTCGGAAACGTGATGGGACGCTTTTCTACTCCTTACACGGGACATCACAACAACGTTTTACCAGGCAACGCCGGTCAACTGCTGTTTCTGTATGAGGAATCGGTTGGTAACTTTCCTCTTGTCAGCACGTTGTAGGTGTCGCCACCGGCGCCAACCTTGTGTGAATGCTCTGAAATGTTAATCATTTGCATATCACAGCATCTTCTTCCTGTCGGTTAAATTTCGCGTCTGTAGCACATCATCTTCGTGGTGTAGCATTTTTAATGATTCATAAATCTCTGTCTTACCATTATATAATCTGTCTGAAACCTTGAAGTATCTCCAGCCTTCATCCATGTTTCTTGAACCAGTTGTTAGCTATGATTAAGTTATGCTCTGTGCAAAATTCTACCAGGCGGCTTCCTCTATTATACCTTACCCCCATTCCATATTCACCTACTACGTTTCCTTCTCTTCCTTTTCCTACTATCGAATTCCAGGCACCCATGACTATTAAATTTTCGTCTCCCTTCAGTATCTGAATAATTTATTTTATCTCATAATATATTTCATAAATCTCTTCATCATCTGCGGAGCTAGTTGGTATGTAAACTTGTACTACTGTGGCAGGCGTGGGCTTCGTATCTATCTTGGCCACAATAATGCGTTCACTATGCTGTGTGTAGTAGCTTCCCACATTCCTATTTTTTATTCATTATTAAACATACTCCTGCATTACCCCTATTTGATTCTGTATTTATAACCCTGTATTCACCTGACCATAAGTCTTGTTCCTCCTGCCACCCAACTTCACTAATTCCCACGGTATCTGACTTTAACCTATCCATTTCCCTTTTTAAGTTTTTTGACCTACCTGCCCGATTAAGGGATCTGACATTCCACGCTCCGACCCGTAGGAAGCTAGTTTTCTTTCTCCTGATAACGACGTCATCCTGAGTAGTCCCCGCCCGGAGATCCGAATGGGGGACTATTTTACCTCCGGAGTATTTTACTCAAGAGGACGCCATCATCATTTAACCATACAGTAAAGCTGCATGTCCTCGGGAAAAATTACGGCTGTCGTTTCCCCTCGCTTTCACCCGTTCGCAGTACCAGCACAGCTAGGTCGTTTTAGTTAGTATTACAAGGCCAGATCAGTAAATCATCCAGACTGTTGGCCCTGCAACTACTGAAAAGGCTGCTGCCCATCTTCAGGAACCACACGTTTGTCTGGCCTCTCAACAGATACCCCTCCGTTGTGGTTGCACCTACGGTACGGCTATCTGTATCACTAAGGCACACAAGGCTCCCCACCAACGGCAAGGTCCTAGGTTCATGAGGGGGGGGAGGGGAGGGGTAAGGAGGGTGAGAAAGGTATAGGCTCTTTATTTGTTTTCGTAGACGGGGTCGCTAATTCACACCTATGCATCGGCTCTCGATACCTGGCCATGAAAGTACTTTTGACTGCCAGTTTCTAGTTTTTAGGGGAGAAGGAGTGGTGACTTAATGTTTCGGATTCCAAGGTTTTGGACCAACGACCTGGGTCTAATTACAAAGCTGTTTTCAGTGTCTTATGGAACGAGTGCATGTGAGACGCTGGTGGTGATCCGTCCGTCTGATGGGTACTTTTAAGATCGGCAGCCTCCTTAGTGCTATTCGAGAACGTGTAAGCTATTTGCCGACACCAGGATTTACGTTTTCCCTTCTCTTATTACTATACAACACAATTACGACCCCACACTGTAACACACATCCAACGGAATCATCTACTCCCAAGGGGTACACTTAAGACACAACACTCACGCATCGCGAGGAAAGGGGCCGACAAACATTCCTTTAGGATTAGATAGCTGAGCCTACCCCTAATGGTCTCCAAGTCAACGATACTACACGACTCCTTCCTTCTTTGCACTGTGAAATATACGAAAAGCGCTTGAAAAACACCAAAAGACGACGTACATACATCACAATGTTTGTCTTAAAAGATTTCTGGTACACTGAATCATCGATGACATTTCGATTAATTGTGTTAGAAGTATTAACTGCCACCTTAGTATAACAATAGGAGATTGTGATCTTCACACATTGCCGGCTGGAGTGGCCGAGCGTTTCCAGGCGCTACAGTCTGGAACCGCGCGACCGCTACGGTCGCAGGTTCGAATCCTGCCTCGGGCATGGGTATGTGTGATGTCCTTAGGTTAGTTAGGTTTAAGTAGTTCTAAGTTCTAGGGGACTGATGACCTCAGAAGTTAAGTCCCATAGTCCTCAGAGCCATTTGAACCATTTGAATCTTCACACATTGTGTTAAACACGAGCCCACGCACACCGGTATGTTTTCATATATTACTGGAAATACTGATGACCTCGAGTGACCTTACAACATGATCGAGTTGACTGAAGATGACTGATTCTCTGTTCATCCTAGTCCCAGAGCTTTGAACCAAAAATTCGATGACAAGCTACTAGAAGAAATGAGTGTCACAAGTTGTATGTTTTCATAGGCTGGAAGTTTTTCTTGAAAATTCAGTGAATTCCTTTGGATCAGCATGCAAAAGTAATCCTCGTGCATCGACAAAGATTGTGGCCCTCCTATCGCAGTCAAAAAGAGCCTGCTCTTATGTAATATGAATAATGTAAAAATAAAGTGAAGCTCCATTTGTGTTGGTGATACGATCAAATTTAAAAATAAATTGAAGACTTGAAATAAAACAGACTCTAAGTGCCAAAATCACGAACTTGAGGAAAGTGAGTTTTAAGTACATCAGGTAGTTATTGGTCATATTTGCGCTATTAATGGTTTTTATTTGAAAGTTCAGGATAATGTCGATTTAGTCCACGAAGGAAATTACAAACACTGTATTTTAATAGTATAAAAAACTTATTACAAGTGTAAATGCAATGAAAAGCTCTAAATGCCATAGTTCAATACCCAATAAAAAGGTAAAAAGAGTTCTTTTTGCTTTTGTAAAACTGTATTTGCTCATTATATCCCACATCCTGCGTCATTTAAATCAAATCTTTCATCTTTTCTTCACAGTTGTGGCTTGCAACATGCAAGGCAGGTAGTTTCTTAATGTCCTGCACTCCTGCAGAATATTTTTCTAGGCTTATATTTCATTGAAGCTTCTCCTGGTCTTAACTACACGAGACTTCCATTTGTCTAACCATAACACTGTATTCTGGATATGCATAGATTTTCTGCGTTTATTTTACAACCTGCAGCTTTCTTGAAATCTAAGAAGTCACATGCATTCATCTTACTGGCGGCAAATGGCTTTGTTTGTCTTGATTGCTGTATCATGTGCTTTGTATCCTCTGCAACAACACATCTGTTAACTTAAGAATAAACGGACTGTCCAGTATTGGTGTGCTAGATGAGCTTTTGCGGGAATACATTTATTACTTGAACTTATGTATTCACTCATTACTATGACACTTCCAGCCCTTATTTATCATGTTAACTGAATCTCCGCCGGTTCTTGGTAGAACAACATATAATAAATGAAAAGCGCTAGTTGGTTTTTGTTCAACAGTTTTACTTTCATTGTGTTAACCGGTTTTCGGCTTACAAGGAGATATTCATACATTTACTGAGTATTGTCACCAAAGAAGTTACAATGTTTGTAAACAACACTGGAAGAGACGTTACACGTCTAGATTGAAGCATAAATGTACTGTAAATAACATCTTTGACGATGTGGTGGTAATGCAACTTAAAAAGTAGAAAATTGAACAGTAAATAATTAAAAAACAAAGTAAGCAAGAAAAACTTTAAGACAAAAGAGGAACAGCAAGCCTGCATAACAGTTTATATTATAAACAAAAACAATAAAATAAAATAAAGTTAGTACTTGACATGCTACTTCAGGAGATATACAGCATGGAGAGTAATACACAAACATATTAAAAGAAGAAAGAATTATCAATGTAACTACAGGGTATATAAAGAACGTAAGCAAAATCAATAAGATAGAAATGAATAAATGTAGGAAAATAGAGGAGTGTGAGCCAACATACAGTAAATTTAGTGTTTGAGAGTGTGGTGGTACTGCATTTTAAAAGGAAAAAAAGGCTGAACAGTACACAAATACAAAAGGAGCAAACAGGAAAAACATTAACATAACACTCAAAACTGTGACTATGTAACAGTTAGCATTAAATAAATGAACCAACTAAACTAAAAACAGTACTTGATGAGACAATTACAAGAGGTATTATACATGAAAAGTAATACAAGCACCAGTTACAAGAAAGCCTTAACAATTGAAACTACAGTGTATATAGATTGCACTGAAAATTTGAATAAAGCAAATGAACAAAATGAATAAAGGAAAATGGGAATATAGAGGGACAGACAATGTAGGAAGTAATGAAAAACAGAGAGGATTCTGTGAAGTTTAGGAGAGGGGAAGTTAGGATGGATCTGGGCTGTGAGCTAGATGTTTGTTAATTTCCAGGGCTTCCAACAGGTTGAGTTTATGGCCTTTGTTTGATAAGTAAAAGACATACGTGGGACTCTGGCTGGTAACTGTGACCCGCACTCAATACATGCTCAGCAAACGCAGAGTCAGAATTTTGCAACCTCCAGCTGCGTTCATGTTCAGCCAGCCTACTTGCTATGTCTCTGTCTGCCTGACCATTGTAAAACTTATCGCAATCAGAACAGGTAATTTTGTATACCTCGCTATTGGGTAACAACTATCTCTTATCTTTGTTTGCTGAAAATACACTGGGCTGTGGTGTTCTTAACATAGTAGGAAAGCCTATACTTGTAGACTTTCAGTACTTTGGCTACAGTCTGTGATACCTCTCCTAGATATGGTAATGTACACGGTTTCTTGCAGACAGTGGGTGGAGAAGCATATCTACATCTACATCTACATGAATACTCTGAAAATCACATTCAAGTGCCTGACACAGGGTTCATCGAACCACCTTCACAATTCTCTATTATTCCAATCTCGTACAGCGCGGAAAGAATGAACACCTATATCTTTCCGTACGAGCTCTGATTTCCCTTATTTTATCGTGGTGATCGTTCCTCCCTAAGTAAGTCGGTGTCAACAAAATATTTTCGCATTCGGAGGAGAAAGTTGGTGATTCGAATGTCGTGAGAAGATTCCGTCGCAACGAAAAACGCCTTTCTTTTAATGATTTACAGCCCAAATCCTGTATCATTTCTGTGACACTCTCTCCCGTATTTCGTGATAATACAAAACGTGCTGCCTTTCTTTGAACTTTTTCGATGTACTCCGTCAGTCCTATCTAGTAAGATTCCCACACCGCGCAGCAGTATTCTAAAAGAGGACGGACAAGCGTAGTTTAGGCAGTCTCCTTAGTAGGTCTGTTACATTTTCTATGTGTCCTGCCAATAAAACGCAGTCTTTGGTTAGCCTTCCCCACAACATTACCTATGTGTTCCTTCCAATTTAAGTTGTTCGTAATTGTAATTCGTAGGTATTTAGTTGAATTAACGGCTTTTAGATTAGACTGATTTATCGTGTAACCGAAGCTTAACGAGTTCCTTTCAGCACTCCTGTGGATGACCTCGAACTTTTCGTTGTTTAGGGTCAACTGCCACTTTTCGCACCATTCAGATATGTTTTCTAAATCGTTTTACAGTTTGTTTTGATCTTCTGATGACTTTATTAGTCGATAAACGACAGCGTCATCTGCAAACAACCGAAGATGGCTGCTCCGATTTTCTCCAAAATCGTTTATATAGACAAGGAACAGCAAAGGGCCTACAACATTACCTTGGGGAACTCCAGAAATCACTTCTATTTTACTTGATGACTTTCCGTCAGTTACTACGAACTATGACCTCTCTGACAGGAAATCACAAATAGAGTCACATAACTGAGACGATAATCCATAAGCACACAATTTTACTACGAGCCACTTGTGTGGTACAGCGTAAAAAGCCTTCCGGAAATCCAGAAATACGAAATAGATCTGAAATTCCTTGTCAATAGCATTCAACACTTCATGTGAATAAACAGCTAGTTGTGTTTCACACGAACAATGTTTTCTAAATCCATCTTGCCTGTGTGTCAATAGAACATTTTCTTCGAGGTAATTCATAATGTTCGAACACAATATACGTTCTAAAATCCTGCTGCATATCGACCTTAACGATATAGGTCTGTAATTTAGTGGATTACTCCTACTACCTTTCCTGAATATTGGTGTGACCTTCGCAGCTTTCCAGTCTTTGGGTACGGATCTTTCGTCGACCGAACGGTTGTATATGGTTGTTAAGTATGGAGCTAACGCATCAGCGTACTCCGAAAGGAACCTAACTGGTATACAGTCTGGACCTGAAGACTTGCTTTTATTAAGTGATTTGAGTTGCTTCACTACTCAGAAGATATGTACTTCTGCGTTACTCATGTTGACAGCTGTTCTCGATTCGAATTCTGGAATATTTAGTACGTCCTCTCTTCTGAAGGCATTTCGGAAGTCTGTGTTTAGTAACTCAGCTAAGGCAGCACTGTTTTCGATAGTATCTCCATTGCTATCGCCCACAGAAGGCATTGATTGTTTCTTGCCGGTAACATACTTCACATATGACCAGAATCTCTTTGATTTTATGCCAGGTTCCGAGACAAAGTTTCGTTGTGGAGACTGTTACAGGCGTCTCGCATTGAAGTCCGTGCTCAATTTCGAGCTTCTGTAAAATATCGCCAATCTTGGGGTTTCCTGTGCAAGATGTGGTCAATAGTATCTAACTCCTCCTTTTTTATTTAATGTCTTCAGATGTTCTTGGACAAACTAATAAAGGAAGCTGAGGAAAGATTGCTGCCAAATAACTTAATTCGCCACTCACATAAATTAATTTATCATTTGCTCTTAGAGAAATCTGTCTTTGCTCTCTGGACCGACCCCGGATCGCCTGACACTGTCCAAAGGCAACATGACAGACAGTTACATCCTATGATGCTGCAGCCATGAAGCTGTTAACGCCCATTCTAACATCTCTGATCCTCAGAGCCATTGGCTGAGGCAATAAATTATATTGTATCTAACTCTCTATTTTTTATTTCATGTCTTTAGGTGTTCTTGGACAAACTAGTAAAGGAAGCTGAGGAAAGATTGCTGCCATATAACTTAATTCGCCCTTCATCTAATTCATTTTATCATTTGCTCTTAGAGAAATCTATCTTTGCTCTCCAGACCGACCCCGGATTGCCTGACACTGTCCAAAGGCAACATGACAGACGGTTACATCCTATGATGCTGCAGCCATGAAGCTGTTAACGCCCATTCTAACATCTCTGATCCTCAGAGCCATTGGCTGAGGCAATAAATTATATTGTATCAAACTCTCTATTTTTTATTTCATGTCTTTAGGTGTTCTTGGACAAACTAGTAAAGGAAGCTGAGGAAAGATTGCTGCCATATAACTTAATTCGCCCTTCATCTAATTCATTTTATCATTTGCTCTTAGAGAAATCTATCTTTGCTCTCCAGACCGACCCCGGATTGCCTGACACTGTCCAAAGGCAACATGACAGACGGTTACATCCTATGATGCTGCAGCCATGAAGCTGTTAACGCCCATTCTAACATCTCTGATCCTCAGAGCCATTAGCTGAGGCAATAAATTATATTGTATCTAACTCTCTATTTTTTATTTCATGTCTTTAGGTGTTCTTGGACAAACTAGTAAAGGAAGCTGAGGAAAGATTGCTGCCAGATAACTTAATTTGCCCTTCATCTAATTCATTTTATCATTTGCTCTTAGAGAAATCTATCTTTTCTCTCCAGACCGACCCCGGATCGCCTGACACTGTCCAAAGGCAACATGACAGATTATCGGCGTTTCTGTAATTCATAGATAAAATGAAATTTGACCTCTCAGTTACTATTGTCCCATACATTTGGAACATAATTTCACAGATCGCAGTAGAGTAACGATGGATAGGTTTGTCCAGCCATGCAAATCATAAGATCAAATTTTCGATTGTTTTTCTATTAAAGTGGCTTTGTACAATTGTGTCCATCAGAATGGAGGTGACAGTCGAGACAGACACATGTCTTCCAGATGCGACTTCGTTTTCGTCTGGCAACACAACCGATGTGCAGAGGCGGGCATTATCAAGGGACTGAGGTCTCATAATTAACACCATGAATTTTTCATTCGAGACTCTAGGCACATTTCACGACGATCCAAAACACACTAGCCGTCAATCTTACCAGCAAACTTGGTGCTGTGGCTGGCGGCTGGGGCGAGTTCGTCACTCCTGGCGAGACAACATTGGCGTCGCTCTTCCCGCCGTCCATTAGCATCTTCTCTGCATCTGCATCTGCAGCGGCGCAAACAACGCAGCTCACTTTCACCTACTCTCCGAGTCTGCGGTTGTAGCTACCAAAAAATTTTACTTTCTTTACTTAATTAAATCCGGAAGCCTTCACAGCGTTGTTTCACGAAAGGTCCGTAAAATAATTTTCAGATAATTTTCTGCAGTTCATTAACTGGTACAGAATTCTAATTTGAAAGTCTCCATATACAGTTATGGAAACCGTTTATCGCTATTCCACTATTTTATAAACGTTAAGCGGATTAAGATTTGCCGAATTCGGATATGACTACGTTGCACTCCGCGGCGCAAGGCACGTTTATCCTGCGGTGGCACAGTTTTGTCGATCTATTTAGTGGTCGAAACTCAGTACGTGCGGAACATTTTAATTAAATTAAGAGATTAAAATTAATTGAAATCGAGCTTCAAAAATTCCGTTTTGCATTTTGCATACATTACTAAGTTAATATAGATTATTTATTTATTTCTATCAAAAGCATAGTGTTATACCGGCTGCATGCGGAGAAATTATATGGAAGGAATTGCCTTCTGTCTTCAGGTTTACCAAGGAAAGTAATCAAACTCTGAAAATAAATTGATAATTTTCATTTACGTGTAACTCAGGCAGTATTACAAACGAACATAAGTTCGCAACTCTCACACTTCAGTTGTCTGCAGCTGATTTGAAGTATACCTTAACTTTATAGACGCTTTTATATTTGTCACGACGATACATAATAGAAAATGTGAATGCGAGCAACCATCAGAACTAAATCTTAATTTATGTAAATCGAGGTCATTTCTCTCCATCTTAAGACACACGATTTCTGTACCAGATTCAGCGTTACGATTTCGTTTCTATGAATAATTTATACTGGAAAATTAATCAGTTTTAGACGAAAAACTGCATATGTAAGTTAACAACACCAGATGCCGCGTGCAATGTCATATTTCAGTCATTGTTACATTCAACGCTCAGTGGAAGTTTCACACGGCAGATGGACTGATACTTAAACATTAAGAGGTAATTGTAATGTATCCGAAAATTACATATCATCGGTCAATCCATAGTCCAAACATACACATCTTAGCAAATAATAGGCCTATATAATGCACTGATAGAATCTGCTTATCTTTTGAGTGGCTCGAGAGATATTAACGCAGATGATTGTTTTTATTCTTAGAAAGCTAGGAAATACATTTGTGGAATTGCCGACAAAACTTGAGTATTGAAATTGTCTCTTCTTTTTAAATGATTTTAAGTAGCTGTGTGCACAGCTAACATCCGGGTCAGTTTCAGAACTGAATATTTGCTAAAAATATATTTATGATATGTCCAATGTTTGTAATTGTATCTGAATGCTGCCTTTTGAACTGAGACACTATAGGAAGTATTGTTGTACTATTTCAGGTGTTTTAAAAATCGTAGTCTGGTTTATATGGAACCAAAATTGTGTGGACACCCTCTGACGAGAATGCTGTAAAGATACAGGGATGACTCTTAACGCACAAAACATGTACGAAACTGAATGAGAAAGCGCAAGAACCTCAAATGGGACGTTCACTGTATATATTGTCATATCCAGATCCTATGTTTTCAACTATTAGATCATTTACTTTTTCGAGATTTTAATTTTATAAATAGTGCCTTAAGCATATACATAAAACGGCTAAACACGGGCAAACTTTTCGCTTCCAATTGAGGTTGAAAAGGACATTGAAGGGAATTGCAGATTATTACAGTAACACTTTCACTGAAATCTGAAATATTTATATTTTGAAACAGGCCTCTAACAGTAAGCCATAGATGGTTAAATATTTTATCAGGTTATCTAAAAAAACAACTGCGTAATCGGAAAGTATGTATTTTTAAACAAGCAAATATTTCGTTACAATAATTTATGTTAGGTTTGTAATCATTGCAATAAAATGTATGTATTAACTAAGGAGACCAAAGCTTCTGCTGTTACAGGTGACTGAAATAGCCATAGAGAAGTACTTGATTGTACATCAAATGATTGTTCCATATATTTCTCTAACAACATTATTTGAGATGGCACATTCCTTATATTACTCTAACAACATTATTTGAGATGGCACATTCCTTACAGCTGTTGATTTCTCGCCCTCAAAGCGTGGCGCCATACTGCCTGTGTCCAGTGAGACGAAAACCTGGGGTCACACGGCTGAGTCTGCTATCAGAGCTCAGGGAAACACTCACGATACGGGATCGTGTCATCCACCTGGATGTAAATACATGTGGCGATATCTTCGGACGTTGGATATAGTGTAGCATGCTCCTTTGTCTGACACGAACTTCGCATTAAGTGCTGCTGCATTTAGATATCTCATTAGTGCGTGTGTGTGTGTGTGTGTGTGTGTGTGTGTGTGTGTGTGTGTGTGTGAAAGGCAATTTGAAGTCGCTGATGGTTCTACTACTAGGCATTTCTGTCTTCAACATTGAGTACGAAGGCATCGAAAAGTAGAGACTTCCCTCGAATCACGCATGCAAGTCAGCTGTTGAATGACTGAAGTTAAATCCATCAGCGGACGGAGTAAAACTTGTTCAGATTATGGCAATATGTTACGAATAATTGAATCTCTTAATATGCCTGTCAGACCTCTGCTTCTGTGGGTATGGTTTCATGTTGTCGCAGTGGCAAAAAGAGAAGACTCCATGGTGCAGTTTCTTCGAACTGTAAACAGGGGTCTAAGGAAGAAATCGTAAAAAAAATTAGGACTTAAGAAAGATATCAATACATTAGTGCAAAGTAGTGCTGTAAACGTGGGAGTGTTTCTCACATGTGTGTCACCATGACTGCTGCCTTTTTAAATCGGAGGAACACCCAACTACCGGCCCTTAAATACCGAGGAAACGACTGACCATGGAACAGGCTTGCTCGCATCAACCTTTAACGAAGAAGAAGAACAGGGTGATGATAATGACGTTTATGATAATCAGACGTAGACTGGTTTCTAGGTATTGGTTTAAACTGTTACTAGCAGTTCTTATTCTTCTTTCCTTCAAAATTGCTTGACAATTCACTCTTGCTACCGCAGTTTTTTAGCATTCAACAGTGCGTCTAGGTTGCTTCATCAACATCTACACACGACAAGCCACCATAAGGTGTGTAGCGGAGAATACACTACTGGCCATTAAAATTGCTACACCAAGAAGAAATCCAGATGACAAACGGGTATTCATTGGACAAATTTATTATACTACAACTGACATGTGATTATATATTCACGCAATTTCGGTGCATAGATCCTGAGAAATCAGTACCCAGAACAACCATCTCTGGCCGTAATAACGGCCTTGATACGCCTGGGCATTACGTCAAACAGAGCTTGGATGGCGTGTACATGTACAGCTGCCCATGCAGCTTCAACACGATACCACAGTTCATCAAGAGTAGTGACTGGCGTATTGTGACGAGCCAGTTTCTCGGCCACCGTTGGCCGGACGTTTTCAATTGATGAGTGATCTGGAGAATGTGCTGGCCAGGGCAGCAGCCGAACATTTTCTGTATCCAGAAAGGCCCGTACAGGACCTGCAACATGCGGTCGTGCATTATGCTGCTGAAATGTAGGGTTTCGCAGGGATCGAATAAAGGGTAGAGCCACGGGTCGTAACACATCTGAAATATAACGTCCACTGTTCAAAGTGCCGTCATTGCGAACAAGAGGTGACGGAGGCGTGTAACCAATGGCATCCCATACCATCACGCCGGGCGATACGCCAGTATGGCGATGACGAATACACTGCTTCCAATGTGCGTTCACCGCGATATCGCCAAACACGGATGCGACCATCATGATGCTGTTCGCAGAACCTGGATTCATCCGAAAAAATAACGTTTTGCCATTTGTGCACCCAGGTTCGTCATTGAGTACACCATCGCAGGCGCTCCTGTCTGTGATACAGCGTCAAGGGTAACCGCAGCCATGGTCTCCGAGCTGATAGTCCATGCTGCTGGAAACGTCGTTGAAGTGTTCGTGCAGATGGTGTTGTCTTGCAAACGTCCCCATCTGTTGACTCAGGGATCGAGACGTGGCTGCACAATCCGTTCCAGCCATGTGGATAAGATGCCTGTCATCTGGACTGCTAGTGATACGAGGCCGTTGGGATCCAGCACGGTGTTCCGTATTACCCTCCTGCACCAACCGATTCCATATTCTGCTAACAGTCATTGGATCTCGACCAACGCGAGCAGCAATGTCGCGATACGATAAACCGCAATCGCGATAGGCTACAGTCAGACCTTTATCAGAGTGGAAACGTGATGGTACGCATTTCTCCTCCTTGCGCGAGGCATCACAACAACGTTTCATCAGGCAACGCTGGTCAACTGCTGTTTGTGTATGAGAAATCGGTTGGAAACTTTCCTCATGTCAGCACGTTGTAGGTGTTGCCACCGGCGCCAACCTTGTGTGAATGTTCTGAAAAGCTAATCATAAGCATATCACAGCATCTTCTTCCTGTCGGTTAAATTTCGCGTCTGTAGCACGTCGTCTTCGTGGTGAAGCAATTTTAATGGCCAGTAGTGTACTTTGCGTAGCATTGTCACTTCCCCCATTTTCCAGTCGCGAATAGTTCGCAGGAAGAACGATTGCCTGTAAGCTTCCATGTGGTCTCGAATCCCTCTAAATTTATCTTCACGGTAGTGTCGCTACATACACCCACCGTTAGTTTCCTGACAACGTCGACCATCTATCATCTTGTTGTGCAAAAAGTGAGCTATTTCTAACATCGCGAAAGATTGCAGTTAACGTACAGGCGTAATTAATGCACTTCTCGTCAGAGTATCATCCCACGCAATCGCCTGTGACTACTGAACACTACAGTATTCTGGATTCGTGACTGACATCTTGTGGTAGGTTTTACTCATAGCACGGTGTAGTTACCGATCACCTTATTGTCCAGCAGACAGCATGAACTATGTCAGGATGGCGTACAACATTTTCATAAAACCATTCCACATCCAAAATTTTACTCTTTGAATTAGGTCACGTTCCAGCCATAATTAATAATTACCATCAAAGAATTGTTTGTATAAACTGACCCTTGTTTAATATTTCACTGAATCGTATCTCAAAATCGGAAATTTACAATTTGTTGTAACAAAAACATACTCGAAATGTGAAGAATATAGTCAAAATATGAACTCATAATCCTTGCAGTAGGCCACACATTTACAAACAATGAATGATATAACAACTAGCCAAAAGATACAACGAAACCCCTAGGCACTACTCATGTGTAATCAATATGCTTTTATCGCTTAGCAGATTATGTTTAAAATGAAAACTGAATATTATGCGCAGTCAGATCATGTAATACATGTAAAATTCATAACAGGAAAGGAAACAATGAGAATACACCATTAAGACAGACAGTTTCAAATACTGTACGACTGAATGGTGCCTTCTCTTATATACTTCAAGTTCATTAGCATCTTGATGCTGACTGGATGATGTTGTACTCCATAAAAAATAAAATACGCGATCACAACATTGTAAACAACAATCAGAATAAATGGGGTTTTCCGAGCTGCGTTGCTAATTTTTAGTGTAACATAAATATGTTACAAATCCTTTCAAGAAATCACTAACAGATAACAGCGAAAATCTGGTACGTCGCAGTCACCGAACATTTACACCGATAAGTAGAATTGAATCATCATATCCATCATACTAGAGTACAAAACAAGGAGGACTCATAAATAATCAAGACGTGGACTGAACTCATATCTCATGTACTCGAGGTAAAGGTTTTAGTTGCATCTTGTACCTGTTTTGTGTTCCCTGATTCCCAAGATTAAAGTAGGTCTCTCACAACAGTCCATACATACTATGTGGGTGGAAACTCGAATCATAAGAGACTACGTGCATGGAACTAAAATGTAATAAACGGTCTCATATGCCAATGATCATAAAGCAAATGCAGGTTCATAAATAAACTAATATTAATTTGCTGCTCAACATTTTCATAAAATGTCCACAGTTAAAGAATGTGGACCATTCGCCAATATTTCACTTCGCAACACACGCGTCATTTTATCTTTGTACACAGCTGGTCATTAAAACGGCAACACCATGAAGGCGCATGCAGCACACGTAGTATGAATGTACTATGTGCTTGGATGTGCAAATGATTAATTTTTCAACACAAGTGCACAAATTAGGTAGGATTAAAACCATATACATTTTGTATATGCAGAAAGATTACATTGTTGGCTTCACATTCAGAAGTGACCTATTGATTTTGGTTATCAGGAGATCTTGTTACACTTATGTACGGAGGAGAAACTTCCGCCAGCACCTGTCGAAATTCGACATCAGCGAAACTTGGTCCATCGAGAGTGCAGTTTATCATTCCGTGGTATTGATGGCTCACGAGAGCCATTCTCAACGCCATGCAGGAGCAGAACAGACTCCCGCATTTAGCGCCTGAGAGGACAAACACTGATTGCTTGTCCATTCATGTTTCTACAGCCGTATTGCCTACTTTGCGTCAGGGAATCGGCGTTCCTGCAGCAAGACCAGCATAGAAAAGGATGTTGCGACGCAAAGTCATCACGGTGAGCGTTGTTGCAATTTCCGTTGACGCTGTAGCAATGAGAAGAGCGCCGACAGCGTTGAGCGCAACGAAGGCACTAGACACATGAGTGGTCTCATATTATCTTTTCAGCATTCGTTATTGTCATACGTGCCCAGTGCCTGACGTGATGTTACTGAATACGTCTTTATTTACACAACACGATCACGTCTCGTTTGAATAGCCGTTGACACGGACAGCAGCAGTTACTCGTTGACGGAAAAAAATCGCAGCATCAAGCAAGAGCTGTGCAACATAAACTAAAGTTTATAATCGTGTTTTTATATCTGAAAGATGATTTTTATTCAGGCTGCGGGCCAGTCACGTAAAAATGGCACCAGTAGCGCTACTGTGACGATGAAAATCAGGTTTGCTTTAAATACAGGCTGTAACGGTCTTGAGCGTAAGTTACATTTGAGATTGGACGTGGAGAGTAGATATTAGTCAAGAACACTCTGAGTCTGAACGAGGTCTTGTAATAGGCCTACGAGAATGTGGATGTTCCTTTTGCGATACCGCAGAGAATGTAAGGTTCCAAGAAGACCGGGCTCCGGACGGTCACGTGGTACTACCGACAGGGAATGCCATCGTGTTCTGGGTATCTGCATCTGCAGCAGCAATTTGAGCAGCAGTTGGCACCACAGTGAAACAACAAACGGTTACAAATCGGTTACTTTAAAGAAAGTTCCGAGCCAGATGCCTTGTAGCGTGCATCCCGCTGATCCCAAACCACTGCCATTTGCGACTTCAGATGCGTCGAGCGAGAGCCCACTGGAGAGCAGGATGGAAATCTGTTGTGTTTTCTAAAGAAAGTTGGTGTTTCCTCGGTGCTAGTGATGGCCGTGCGTTGGTTGGAAGGAGACCAGTAGAGGGCCTTCAGCCAACCTGTCTGCGTGCTAGACACAATCCACCACACCTTGAGCTATGGTCTGGGGTGCGTTTTCGTATGACAGCAGGAGCACTCTCATGGTTATCACCAACACCCTGACTGCAAATTTGTGCGTGTATCTTGTGATTCGATCTGATGTGCTGCCATTCACGAACAGCATTCCATTGGGTGTTTTCCAACAGAATAACGCTCGCCCACATACCGATTTTGAAACCCAACATGCTGTACAGAGTGTCGACAGGTTGTCCTGACCTGTTCGATCATCAGATCCGTCTCCAATCGAGCTCATGTAAGACATCGCCAGACGTCAACTCCAGCTTCACCTACAAACTGCATTAATCATTCCTGTATCACCCGACCAAGTGCAACAGGCGTGGAACTTTATCCCACAAACTAACATCCGCCACCTGTACAGCACAAAGCATGCAGTTTGCATGACTGTATTCAACATTCTGGCGTTTACACCTTTAGTTAATGTACCGGAATTTCCAATTTGCAATTGCTTATTTAACGCTTACATTAACCTGTGGTCTTGCAGTGTTAATCACTTAAATACGACAAAAGTATTCCCGAAATTTCATTATCCTTCATTAATTATTTTCTGGTCTAGCGATTTTTTTTTCAGTCAGTGTATTTCTGACATGTTAAGGCCAGTGGATGTGCCTTAATATTGAGGTGTCCTTGAGGTTACATTTCAACTAGATAACCAGTATAGTATTATGTACAACACATTCTCATCTCTCTCGATACAAATTCAGCACCCTCCCCATGTCTCTCATTCACTGAAAATGTCTGATCACTCGTTTATGATGGAATGGTGCGCCGTCACTCGACTGTTAGTACCACGAATGAACTCAGGCATAGAGCTGAGTAGCGTCAGTTTTTCTACCTACAACTGTCAACATAGCTCAGATCGACTTTATGGCCGGTCAGTCAGACTCATTGTGGCTGCCAGAGGTGGAAACACTGTGTACTACTTTTATCAGTTGATTCACCCCAAAGAATTTACATATACACTCCTGGAAATTGAAATAAGAACACCGTGAATTCATTGTCCCAGGAAGGGGAAACTTTATTGACACATTCCTGGGGTCAGAGACATCACATGATCTCACTGACAGAACCACAGGCACATAGACACAGGCAACAGAGCATGCACAATGTCGTCACTAGTACAGTGTATATCCACCTTTCGCAGCAATGCAGGCTGCTTTTCTCCCATGGAGATGATCGTAGAGATGCTGGATGTAGTCCTGTGGAACGGCTTGCTATGCCATTTCCACCTGGCGCCTCAGTTGGACCAGCGTTCGTGCTGGACGTGCAGACCGCGTGAGACGACGCTTCATCCAGTCCCAAACACGCTCAATGGGGGACAGATCCGGAGATCTTGCTGGCCAGGGCAGTTGACTTACACCTTCTAGAGCACGTTGGGTGGCACGGGATACATGCGGACGTGCATTGTCCTGTTGGAACAGCAAGTTCCCTTGCCGGTCTAGGAATGGTAGAACGATGGGTTCGATGACGGTTTGGATGTACCGTGCACTATTCAGTGTCCCCTCGACGATCACCAGTGGTGTACGGCCAGTGTAGGAGATCGCTCCCCACACCATGATGCCGGGTGTTGGCCCTGTGTGCCTCGGTCGTATGCAGTCCTGATTGTGGCGCTCACCTGCACGGCGCCAAACACGCATACGACCATCATTGGCACCAAGGCAGAAGCGACTCTCATCGCTGAAGACGACACGTCTCCATTCGTCCCTCCATTCACGCCTGTCGCGACACCACTGGAGGCGGGCTGCACGATGTTGGGGCGTGAGCGGAAGACGGCCTAACGGTGTGCGGGACCGTAGCCCAGCTTCATGGAGACGGTTGCGAATGGTCCTCGCCGATACCCCAGGAGCAACAGTGTCCCTAATTTGCTGGGAAGTGGCGGTGCGGTCCCCTACGGCACTGCGTAGGATCCTACGGTCTAGGCGTGCATCCGTGCGTGGCTGCGGTCCGGTCCCAGGTCGACGGGCACGTGCACCTTCCGCCGACCACTGGCGACAACATCGATGTACTGTGGAGACCTCACGCCCCACGTGTTGAGCAATTCGGCGGTAAGTCCATCCGGCCTCCCGCATGCCCACTATACGCCCTCGCTCAAAGTCCGTCAACTGCACATACGGTTCACGTCCACGCTGTCGCGGCATGCTACCAGTGTTAAAGACTGCGATGGAGCTCCGTATGCCACGGCAAACTGGCTGACACTGACGGCGGCGGTGCACAAATGCTGCGCAGCTAGCGCCATTCGACGGCCAACACCGCGGTTCCTGGTGTGTCCGCTGTGCCGTGCGTGGGATCATTGCTTGTACAGCCCTCTCGCAGTGTCCGGACCAAGTATGGTGGGTCTGACACACCGGTGTCAATGTGTTCTTTTTTCCATTTCCAGGAGTGTATATCATTCATTCTTCCCTACTGTACTGTATACGCAAACTAACTAAAATTTCTTTGTTTGTCGTCTGCTATTGCGGTGCAGTTGTGATGGCTCTCATTGGATTAAAACCAGATCAATGTTAGATTATCCTGAACTTCTATGCACCAAATTTTGTTGACAACTAAACGTTTTGGTGCTTGGACACCATTTTTTCCTCTGCCCTTGCATACACCACGCAACTATGGATAGTCAGTAAAACGTCATATCTATTGCTGGGAGAAAGAAAAATGATTGGGCAATAATCACATTAAGTGAATACATGTACACACGAACATCTTCAGAGGTGCGGGAAATTGCTGTGATTTGCAAGCTGATAAAATGAGATAAAATGACAGATTCAACTTAAAATCTAATAACTCACACTTAGTTTATTAGATTGTAAATTGAACCTATTACAGTTTACCAGAATTCTGAACAAGCCCACGTCTCTCGAGTGAGACATGTCAGGAAAGGAAAGTTGTATGGGATTTGCGGTTGCCTCACAATTTTATTTCTGACTGTCGTTATCCCCCCTAGAGGTGATACCTGCGCTCCCCAAATACATTAAATATACTTAAATGCAATTAGAAATGTTTCACACAACTTCTACATACATTACAAAGAGTATGATACCGAATATCGATTGTAGAGAAATGTGTTGGTCTACAGCTGCCAAATGATAACAGACCTTACAAAATATTATTTATTAAATCATTATAAATTCTCCGAAATGCATTGTAGTAATGAAAGAGATATTTAAATGAATAATGTCTGTGCAACTTCACTTACGAAGGCTTTGTAGGTTGTGAAGGAATATGTATAGAGTGACTTGTAAGCTACAGTAACAGCTCATGGCAGAGCATGTTCCAGCAGGATTTCGGTTTATAATTCCATGAAGCATTATAAAGAGAAAGAATCTGTAAGTTAATATTACAAGGCACATTGTTATCTACTGACTCAGTTTCAGCAGCATATTGCATCTATACTTAGATGCTCATTTACAGTTCTAATGCATACTCTTACTTTTAAGCAAGTAATAGTGTTTCTTCAGGAAGAAAGGCTTCTCTACGATATTTGAACAGTTATATGAATTATCAACTTTGTATGATCTATTCAGGTGTGATTGTAATTACTTTTAATTAACTAGATGCGTACCCAGCGTTGTCCTGGTACGAATTTATTCCAAGCTTCCACTGTTAGTCCGTCTGTTCCTTAGCCCTCTCTCTATCCATCTCCTCCTTCGCCTCCTCTGTGTCTGTATCCTCCACCTCCTCTCTCTGCCCACTACCGCCATCCCCCACACTCTGGCCATCTCCTACTCCCTCCCTCTCTCTCTGTTAATCTGTTCCTCCTGCTTCTGTGCATCTGTAGCTTTCCCTTCTGTTCATCTCCTCCTTCCCCTTCTAATTCCCTCTCCACATCCCCATGCCCATTCCATTCCCTCCTTCAACCCTCTCTATCTCTATCTTCTCCTCCCCCATTCCCTCTCCACGTTATGACGCTCATCCCGATGGGAGTCTGATGATTCTTCCCCCCACAGCATATTTTTCCAGATTCTGACTAGTATATGCACCAAATTTGGTTGTAATCGTTCGAGGGGCATAGGATGAGCTTTTATCCATATGTTGCCCTGCTTACGAACATGTCTAATATATTTTACATATATTTAACATATTTCACACGTGTTTGTACACGTATTTCACCATAACCTCTAGCGAATTTCACCCTGCAGTTTCTCTTTCACGCAGCTCAATTTTATAACGTCATATCTCCTCCAATATGTGCTGTGCAGTAGTATAATTTTGCAGGAACGTTCAGTGACATACTTAGATACCGTATGTGAAATGTGTTGCGAATAGAGTTAGAAGTGAAAAAGTAATAAGTTAAAATATCATGCATGATCCGTCAGTTATTGACGCATCTAAATATTTGACGTCATATCTCCTGAACTATGTGTCGTATAGTGATAAAATTTTGTAGGCACATTCAGTAGCAGGTGTGGATGCTTTTTCTGTCCATCTCTTCCTCTTCCCTTTCGCTGTCGAACCCCTATCCCACTGTGCGTTTATCGCCTCCTACCCCATTCTCCGTCCATCTCCTCCTCCCATCTCCATGTTCATCACCTCCGCTTTACTTTCTCTATCTGCTACTCTCTTCTCTCTCGGTCCATTTGTAACGCCGGAATTGCTTATCCTCCTATTTTCATCTATTGTACTATAAATTTTTCGTTCTTTTGTTACCTGAAGCTATGAAATTTCGGTGCCTTTATATATTGTAATTGTATTACAATTTGTATATATATATATATATATATATATATATATATATATATATATATATATATATATATATATATATATATGCATTTATGTCGATGTATAATTGGTTTGTTTTGTAAATATAATTTGTATTTTTACGCTGGGTCTTGCCTAGGGAAAACTATGCTATCGAACGATTACATCGGTAGGTCGTGTGGAGAACCAAAGTGTTTAGGATCTTGAGTAGTGTTAAATCTGCCGCGTGGAGCGCGGGCAGAGCAGAGATTGGCTGGAGTAGGGCGGTGGAGCGGGTGTGTTGAGTGACGCTCCCGCGAGTTGCCGCGCTTTCGGGGTTTGGCAGCCTGTAATTGCGTTCGACTCGCTATGATGGTTTCTGGCACGGTGTCGCGGACGGGAAACATTAGCTGGCACACATCAAGAGCCCGTTTCGCCTGGTGACCGTGTTGAGAAGAAAGCGCGCCAACATCCAGCTTTGGCAACAACAATGGCCGACAATAAGTGTCTGTCTCCACCTCCTCGATCGACGACTTCAAACCTTCAATCAACCCACAAGGAAGACTGAAAGCACGTAAAGTCTTAGAACTGTATGGCAGACCTCAGCTGTTCAAACTGTTCCATCTGCATCACTAAAATACACCAACTTAGCATGAACCTTTGTTGCTCATTGTCCCAATTCCATTACCAAGCAAGGTCCCTTCCTTTTCCGAAACGAACCTAAGTGTCATTGAAATTCAAACACCAACATTAAAGTAATATCATTCCATTTTACTGCTTTAATTGCAAAGTTCAGTTAAAGTATTCATAGCTGACTACAATTAACAAACAGAACTATATTTAGGTTACACAAGCACTAATTATGAGTGCGAGTTTTGTTACCATATTTTAGCTTATGTGTGACTGCAGCTCAGCTTGGTATGTACTAAATTTTACTATTGTTGATTGTTCAAAATCATGTGATTCAAGTACAAAGTTATATCTCATATTTCAAAATTGTGTAGATTCAAGTTGCTTTTGAGATGATTGTTGAGGTAGCCCAAGACTAACCTTATTTAATTTTATTTCGTAGTGCTTCAGAAACAAAGTTCACTATTAAATTCAGTCAGGAAATTAACTTTCAATTTTCCGGTTTTATTAATTCTTTTGCTATATTGAGTCAGAGTGTAGCGAAATTTATTACTTCTGACAAACATTCAGTTTTCACAAAACACGTGTCAACCTTCAGTTGCCACACTTTTAGTGCTAATTATATGTGCATTAACCTTTCTTTTTCAGTTATTATAGTAGTTGTCCATAGGACTGGCGACCGTGATTTTCCCCAAATCTCAAATATCTAATTAACGCCATGTAATTGTTAACGTAACGATCGCACATTTGCTTTCTTTATTAAGTTTACCCATTTTTCTAAATTAATTTACACCAATTTCATTTGCATTTTTCCTTTCATTTAGATGTAAGCTTTCCTCCCTCTTTACCGACAGATTAACTTCGGTGACGGTTGCTTTTCCCAAATTTCCGTTAGGTACACGAGGTTTAATTTTTCACTGTCAGTAAGGTCAATAAGTGAGGGGGAGGTTACACATGGCGAACTGGTGACAGGACAAGATTTGAGGTTGTTCGGGACACGAATTTTGCATTTTGCAAATCTCGTAACAAAGTACTGGTTACGAACAGGTCGTTACGTCAGCGAGAATAAGCAGTGGGAGGAATCCTAATTAGATTTGAGATTTGGCATTTATATTGAAAATTAGTAAAATGAGTGAAGTCAACAATTATGAAAATTTGGTAGACTTGTGCGGAACAATCGGTCGAACAGTGGGATACGCGCACCACGGAACCCATTGTTCAGGGGCAGGCGGTTAGCATGAAAGACGCGACCGCCGAAAGGCTACAAAGAGCAGAAATGGAATTCCAAACTTAAGAAAATGTTTCGGAATCGGAAGTGAAAATCAAATCTGAACCACATGATGATGAATACGGGGGACAATTAAAGAGGAACCCGCTACGAAAGTAAAACCGGTAGTTTCCGGGAATTTAACTGATTTATTGAATGTTTTGATTCACGAAATCAAGACTCAATGGGCAGAAATTAAAGCTCAGTCTGCCAAGCAAGAAGCTCAGTCTGAAAAAATTGACAGGAAGTTAGACATTCAGAACCACGCTATTAATGTTGTTAACAACAATGTTGGAGTTGTTAACACGAAAGTTGATCAAATTAGAGAAGATATTCTTGTGATTAATACCGAAATCGGTAATCTTAAACTGGAAATGATAGGAGTTCAGGCGGAAATTGCGAGCATAAATACTCGTTTTGACTCAGAAATTAGCAGAATCGAGAAAAGCGTAGGAGAAGCAGCTGCTCCGATCATCGAGAATATGGTGACGGAACAAATTCAGTTAGTGAAAAAAGAGGATCAACAGAAGGTGGAAACTTTAAAGGCTTTAGTATCCGAGGTAAATACTAAAGTGAGGATGCAGGCTAATACCTGCGAAGAGAAAAAGAGGGAAGTTGAAACACTTGTGACAACAACTTGCCAAGTAATTACGAGAGTGCCGGTATTAGAAAAGAAACTTGACGAAAAACAGAGCTATGTGCCAATCTTTGCACGTAGTTGGGAATTGTTGACGAAAGAGGAGCGGTTAGACCCCTTGAAAAAAAGGCGGTATACACGCGACAGATTTCATTAAAAATTGGGAGAGTTATACCCAGATCATGGATTAATAAGAGAAAAATTAATTCGATTATTAACGTGTTGGCTGGTGACGCCAAGCGTTGGGGCTTCAACCTCAACATCACGAACCTGACTTTCGACGAGTTTAAAAATTTGTTTCTTGCTGAATACTGGTCAGAGCAAAAACAACAAAGTCTCTGGCGCGAGTTTTTCGTATCGAGGCCTTTCGATGCGAATTCGCGAGGCTCGATGAAGAAGTTTTGTGAGGGCTGGATCCGCAAGTAGCAATATTTGCGTGATCGTCGCACGGAATCCGAAATAGTCTGGGAACTCTACAAGAAGCTTCCAGATAATACAAAACGCTACTTAGGAACCAATTACAGGAGAATCAATGATTTCCTGAAAAGAGTTGAGGACGAGGACAATTGGTGCAATAATCGCGACAATGGTAGAGGCCGTGGTTACAACAACGGGTACCACAACAACCACAACAACAATAACCATGGGATTAATGAATACCGCAACCATGGCAGCAATAACAATAATGATTCGGACCGTAATGACAATCGGTAACATGCAAATAATAACAGGAATGACGGAAACCAGTATCATACTAACGTGATATGGGCTTCGTGGAACAGTAATAACGCCAGAGGGTGTGATCAGCCGCCTCAGCAGCATCCGGGGAGCGGATATGCGGGGACGAGACAGGGAAACCATTAGCCGCGCCAGTGAGGGGCCGACTGCGCGTGGAGAAATTTTGGCAGCCCAATAAAATCGAGGTGTCGTTGTTATGAAAATTCCGTATGGAATAATTAACGGCGGGAGAGTGTGCCAGTGTTAGGAGAAAGGAGTGTGCCCACAAGTAGTAGATCAGCTGTAGACACGGCATTAGAAAATACATTCACTGTCAGTGAGAACAATTTAAGTAGTGTTCCGGAAATCGATTATAAAGTGGCAGCTGTAACACACAAAGCTGAACCGGAGATTTAGTTTGAGAATGATTCGCAAGTTTTGAGAGAAGATCGTATGTCGAATAACACGTCCGTCATCGAGCGAGGGGATGCACAGAGGGATGAGGTCTGGTTAAGGCAGTTCGGTCGCTTAAGAGATTATAGGGGCCCGTATGGGAGAAGTGTTTATGGGGAGCGCGGGCAGGATTTGCCGCGTCTCGTCCCGCAGGAAGATAGTGTTTGTGAAGTGATAGAAGGTTCTGGCCCTAATTGGCAGACTTTACCAGAAATAGTTGATGTTAATGGGGAGCGCGAGCAAGATTCGTCGTGTTTCGTCCCGCAGGAGTTGGATGTTTAAGTAGTAACGGAAAGTTCTGGCCCTGACCGGCAGACTTTACCGAAAGTTATAGTTGTAGAAGTAGCCGACCCATCCGACGCAAAACTCCAGTTTAAACATTGCGAAAGTATTAAGGAGAAAGATTACGAGAATTTTAGTGATGGCCGGACACGATTGGTAGAAAAACACGTAGATTACAGCGTGTATGAGGTTAGAGCTGACGTTATACGGTCGGACGGTAGCAGTGTGGGTTGCGCAGATCCAGAGGAAATAATTGCAGATACTACTGGGCACATTCCTCCAGGTAGGTTGGTAGATGAGATCAATCTGGCCAAAGAGGAATCAACGAAGGTGACAATTAGTGAAGTGATAGCAAAGCAACACTTACTAGTTAACGAGTTAGAGGAAAAGGTTTCGGTATTGGAGGCGAAGCTACAGACTCCAGTTCGCTTACATACGCGGAAGTGTTAAGACGTGCTACGCGGTCGCTCTTCCGTGTGCCGCTTGTGTTTACCTACTAGTGCACGCGCGTAACAGCTTTCGTTTGGTACGGCTTTCTGTTAGGCACATTAGCACCTGACATTACTATCGGTGACGGCAAGCCCCGCCATGTATGGTGGGGTGTATGGAGAAGGGGGTGGTGACTTCGACGCCCCTATGGGACAACATCAACAACAACCACCTGCCCAGCTGCTACATCCAGATGCAGCACCCTTAGCAGCTCCTCCGGGAACTACATTGGACAACACGACGACTGTGTTCAGCCACTCGTTAGCAGTTGTTCGGGGAGAATCTGGAATACAGCCGGCAGAAGAGCATATGGATTTATCGGAACAGGATTCCTCCAGCTTCTCCGCTACGAGAAGCAAGCCACAAAGTGAGATCAGTCTGTATTTAAGAAATTCCAAAACCTTCATAGCAGACGCTAATCAACTCTTACCTGTAACTGACGTTTCAAATGTAGCTGACCCCCCTGTAGCAACTGCTGCAACTAACACCCCTCCTGTGGGACCTGCACCTACTCCGAGGTCTCTCAACTTTTACAAACTTACAGATAGGGGACCATTCGTAGTTTACATGGAATGTTCGGACAAAAACTTAGGCCGCTTGCACCCTATGGCACTAGGGAAATTATTGCATATTTCCTTGCCAGAAGTGAAGAATTCTATACTTAACATCTCTTCAGAAGGAAAAACAAAAGTTAAGGTAGAACTGAAAACCCCATACAAGGCTAATTTCCTAGTTACCAGTGAGATATTTAAATCAAAAAATATAGAAGCTTACACTCCTTCCTTTGTTGTCCATAAGCTGGGAGTAATTACGAAAGTAGACACCAACCTTGAAGAAGCGGAGATTTTGGAAGTCGTACAATCTCCCTTCCCTGTCGTAGGCGTTCGGAGGTTTACGAAGAGATATGGTAAAGACCAAATTGTTAAATTGCAGACCTGTTTGTTAACCTTCGACTCTCAAACTTTACCGGAAGCCGTGTCTATTCACGGAACAAGATGTCCCGTAGACCTTTATGTACTAACTGTCAGGCAGTGCTTTAATTGTCTTCCTTACGGGCACATCAGCAAACAATGTCGACCTCAGATGAGATGCATTAAATGTAGTGGTCCACATAATGTTGAATCCTGTGTCTCACCTATCACTATTTGCGCTCATTGCGGGGGACAACACGCATCCACGGACCGTTCCTGCCCGGAATACCATATACGGCGACGAGCTCAAGAATTAGCTACGTTCAACAACATTGACTTCGGGGATGCGCTGTCTATTGCTCGTATGCCAACCTATGCATCCGTCACCGGGGTTGAACAACATCACTTGCCGGCTCCGATCATTCCTGCTCCAACAAATTTGAGCTCTCCGGACATCCGAAACCCACAACTCTTCCCGCCGCTACCCGCCGCAAGCATGCAGAGTCAACAACGCTGAAGTGGGGACACAACTCCGTGTGCAACTGTGCCCCAGCAGACACACGTCGCTTACCGGCCTCCCCGGCGGCAGGCGCAAGTAAACAACCAAAGTCACGTTCGTGAGTGGTCTCAGTACCGCAGCCTGTTATATCCCATGCAACATTCATTCACTCCTATCAGCCAAAATCCATACCAGCCTGCTGCTCACAGATTAGCAACCCCACAAGCGCCGAATCAACGACAGCCCCAAGGTCATGCTGAACTTATAAA
Organism: Schistocerca serialis cubense; assembly: GCF_023864345.2. Lineage (NCBI taxonomy): Eukaryota > Metazoa > Arthropoda > Insecta > Orthoptera > Acrididae > Schistocerca > Schistocerca serialis. The sequence goes on from NC_064640.1 coordinate 154,672,356, forward strand.
ATGGTTCAAATGGTTCAAATGACTCTGAGCACTACGGGACTGAACTGCTTAGGTCATTAGTCCCCTACAACTTAGAACTAGTTAAACCTAACTAACCTAAGGACATCATACACATCTATGCCCGAGGCAGGATTCGAATCTGCGACCGTAGCGGTCTTGCGGTTCCGGACTGCAGCGCCCAGAACCGCACGGCCATTTCGGCCGGCGCTGAACTTATAGATAAGATAATAAAAGTGATTGATATTGTCATGCAAAACATGAGACAAAATAGTGCTATGAACAATACCGATATCCGGCACCTCGTTACTGGCATATTTCAATCTCTCTCTCCCTAAATTATGGCGGCTTTAAAAGTATTGCAGTGGAATGCGAGATCGGCTGATTCTAATACAGAAAGCTTCCAAAGAGAACTGTTCGTAAGTCAGCCTGATATCGTTCTGTTATGTGAAACTTGGTTCAGATTCGAACGAACTGTTCGCTTTCAAAATTATTCTATAGTAAGGGAAGACCGTCTCGATGGGTGGGGCGGCGTAGCTATACTGGTAAAAGCTTCGCTGCCGCATCGACCACACGTTACACGTTACACGTACCTGTCACCAACCTTGAATTAGTTGCTGTGTAGATACGAACTGCGCACAAAACCTTTCCAGTTGTCTCGTTGCATAACGCTCCCCACCACAGTATCGTGGAAGATGACTTGAGACAATAAGTCAGCTTCGTCCTCCCTTTATCGTAGCTGGAGACGTGAATGCCCACCATGTAGCGTGGGGAGGAGCCGTGACAGACAGGAACGGCAGGACCTTGATAAGCGTTATCGAAGATAATAACCTAGTGATACTCAACGATGGCTCTCCTACTATGATAACTTCACCTCTCCGTAGACCCTCCGCAGTTGAAGCAACTCTTTGCACCCCCTGCTGTACTGAAATATCTAATTGGTGCGTTAAAAAGGATTCAGTGGGATCCGATCATCTCCCAATAGAGTTTCACATTAACATCAACGTCGATACTACGCACATATGTTACTCTAATAGTACGTGGAAAATCAAGGAAGCCAATTGAGCCTCTTATAAGGAAACGGTTCGGCGGGCACTCGCAGATACGAGACGTGACTTACGGTACGAAGATGCATACCCAGTATTACTCAATGCTATGAACGTCGCAGCTGGCATCAGCATCCCTTAGAAAAAAGAGTTTACAGTAATGAAGCACCGTTCTCCTTCTTGGTGGAATTGTGAATGCTCTCGGGAAGTTGCGAGGCGACGACTCGCCTTGAAAACCTATCGTCAGAATCCTTCATTGGACAACTTCTTGGCTGTGCAAAAAGTGAAGGCGCGAGTTAACAAATTCCTGAAGAAAACCAAGAAGGACAGTTGGAAACAATTTTGCCTGTCCTTAAATAATGAAACCAGTATGGCAAGCATCTGGCATAAAATAAAAGCTTTTAGAACAAGAAGACTGTCTTCCTCCCCTCCTGCTACCACGGCCTGGTTAGAGGAATTCATAGATACAATCGCTCCTCCCACGGTGCCATTTTTGAACCATCGGTTCCCTGCTTAAGAAGACCACTATCATGTTCTCCTTCGTCCTTTCTCTAAAGAAGAACTCAACGAAGCTATTAAACTTTCGAGCGACAGTTGCCCTGGCATTGATCATATACACTACTCTATGCTTGCACACCTGCCTATAGAAGCGAAAGACTTTCTCTTTAACATTTTTAATCAGTACTGGATGAAGAAAGACCTCATATCAACATGGAAAACGCAAGTAATAATTCCAATTCTCTAAAGTGGTAAAGATCCAAATGTCGGTACCAATTATAGACCTATTGCCTTATCGTCGTGTGTTGCAAAAACACTGGAACGAATGGTCAAAAGGAGACTAGAATGGTGGCTTGAAAAAAGTAATTTGTTGCCTCGGAGTCAATACGGCTTCAGAAACGGCAAAGGGACCATGGATAACCTGTTTTTACTTAATATGGATATCACGTCAGCCTTTCAAACGAAAGAGACAGTAGTGGCAGCTTTTCTTGACGTTAAGGGTGCATATGATCACGTACAAATACCGATACTCTTGGACAAGCTGGCAGGATTCGGAATTCCTTCACGGATGATCTACGGTATCAGTACCCTGATTACTCAAAGAACGATCTACGTCCGTTTCAAAGGTACCATGATCGGACCTTTTTATGTCTCCCAGGGCGTGCCGCAAGGTGCAATTTTAAGTCCTCTCCTGTATACTCTATATACGCACGACCTAGAACGCATACTTACTCCCCCCACAAAAATCCTACAGTATGCTGATGATATATGTGTTTATTCTACTGCTGCTTCATATCTTCAGGCAAAAACGGCATACCATTGCACACATCGATGAGTAGCTCTCTATCAATAGGCTGGAGATCTCGGCTGAGAAATCAGCAGTCGTTTCCTTCTCCAAGTTGACGACAGCTCGCACTGAAGATCACATTACCTGCGGCAAGTACACCTTCCAAATAAAATCTCAAGTTCGATTTCTGGGGATGATTTTTGACTCTCGGTTAAGCTGGGCCGATCCACCGTTACCAAGTGTGAAGGAGGTTTAAATGTAATCAGATCACTCACTCGTGTCTGGTGGGGAGCGCACCAGAGTGTTTTACTCACCATGTACCGAGGGATGATTCGATCTCGATTAGACTATGGCTGTCATTTCTACCACACTGCGTCAAAGATTCATCTCTCCAAATCAGATACTCTTCAATATAGAGCCATTCGTACCTGTCTTGGAGCCATGCGATCGACGCCCAACAACGCCCTTTTAATAGAAGCAGGGGAGATGCCCTGGAGCATTAGGCGCCAAATGTTATCGGACAGATTCTACGCCGGCCGAAGTGGCCGTGCGGTCAAAGGCGCCGCAGTCTGGAACCGCGTGACCGCTACGGTCGCAGGTTCGAAGCTGCCTCGGGCATGGATGTTTGTGGTGTCCTTAGGTTAGTTAGGTTTAACTAGTTCTAAGTTCTAGGGGACTAATGACCTCAGAAGTTGAGTCCCATAGTGCTCAGAGCCATTTTTTGAACAGATTCTACATGCAAGGCATGGCCATTATGGACAGTTGCGTCCATCAAAGTAGAGACTGCATTTATCGACTGTGAATTGCATCCCACAGAAGGAATAAAGTGCCAGCCGTTTGTGCCAGCTTTGACACTTGGTCACCTGTCATACATTCTATACGGCGTTCAGCGCATGTTCCTATTTTTGAATATAATCTTCAAACGTTCTGTTCCCAGATCCCTGTCCATTATTTAAGTACGACCTGGCTGGACAGTACTATCTCCACGTTGGCTTCAATCGTGTAGTTCAAGCACAATGGCCGGGTTTTCTCTGTGTATATACCGATGGCTCCAAAATTCCGCAAGAAGAGTGTACAGGATGCGCTTTTTTCTGCCCTCAGATCCAGATCCGCAAAACCTTCAAACTGCCTACGAGCACTTCTATTTTTGCGGCGGAGACAGTGGCAGTTTTGGAAGCACTTAAGTTTGTCTCTAGCATTTCCTTCCCCAAGATATTGATAGTATCTGACTCGCAAAGCGTTCTTAAAAACATTCAGTACAGTCGATGGAACAAAACAACCAACAGTTATATCTTGGATGTGATGTCGGAATATATTCGCAGCACACGCACGGGCCGGACGATCCATTTCTTGTGGGTACCTTCCCACTCTGGTATCCTCTATAATGATGAAGTTGATGCATTAGCCAAACAAGCGGCAACCTTAGGCACCGTACTGGATCTGCACCTTCCTTATACAGACTACTTACCTGAAGTCAAGGATCACGCAAGACAACAATGGCAGGAAATGTGGAACGTTTCTCAACAGACAAAAGGCGGTTATTACGCAGTGCTACAACCTCGGATTCCTTCACAGCCGTGGTTCATGAGGACACATCTGGACCGATCCATGATTTCTACCATCATACGACTCCGCTTCAATCATGCCTCTTTCCCACAACATCTACATCGGATCAACGTTTACAGTTCACCAGCATGTGAGTGTGATCCTGAATCGGAAGCTGATGTCAACCACATCGTATTTATGTGCCCCAAATTTGACCGTGAACGGTTGGTCTTTCTGAAGACATTGCTGAGTATGGGCTACCATCTTCCTCAATCAGCTTCTTCTCTTTTGCGTATTAAAGACGTTCGTCTGTATAAAGTGATAGTTAACTTCATCAAGAGTACTGGTTACAATCTGTAGGTTTTAATGGTGTACGTAAATTATAAGTATGTCTTGCTGATGAAGATATTTCAGAATTGGTGTGTATTGTAAACCAAGACACTTTTAATTATTTTTTCAATTCAATTCAATTCAATTTTTTAAAACATTATGTACAAAACTCTAACAGTTAAGGTTTTTGTTCTTGGAAATATGCATTTCTGTATTTGTTTATTCAATTATGTGTACATTGTCACTATGTGCTGCCGATGGCTAAATTGAGTACACACTCAAAGGCTAAATAAAAAATAAAAAAAAATAGCTACAGACTAAGCCTCAGGACAAACGCTGTGAAATTAAAACTGTATGCGAACAGAGGCTGAAAAAGCCGCCAGATAAGCCGGATTTAGGCTCAAAGCCGGATGGTTTTTTCTGAAATGACCTGGATATAGACGAGGATTTACTGTGGGAAAATAAATAAACAGTCGAGGAAAAGTGTAGACAGATAGTAGTGTCCGTTAATATGCACGACCTACAATTAAACGTGTTGATTGGCACCGGTGCAGAATTGAGTGCTGTATCTGGGAAAGTATTTGAGTTACTGAAAGACAGACCTGGTATCGTAGTTATGCCAGTAACAGAAGTGAAAATTATTGGTGCTACTGGAAAGGCCAGTAAACCGGTCACAAAACAGATTTTTGTCAACTTCGAGATATGTGGGGCACAATTTGAACAAGAGTTTGTCGTCATGCCAAACTTAACTACGGAAGTAATTATCGGGTTAGATTGGCTATTAAAGTACTGTGTAGTGATTAATTTCGAAAGCAAAACTTTGACAAGTACGTCACAAGATAAAACAATAGTAGTTAGTTATGACGAGGCAGGAGACGGTGTGCATAGGCAATAACAGCCTATACGATTGTTAACTGGCCGCAGAAGTAAAAGTTTAGTGGAAGAGATAATCAAATTCCCTCATCGGTTTGACATTAGCATTGGTGTGACAAAAGATCGTCTACGAGAAATAATGAAGCTGAAAGCCCATGCTCGCATATGTCGTCATGACGCTAAAGCGCGTTTTGCTCAGTTTGCAATCGAAGACTTAGTACTTGTAAAAGCTCATGAGAAATCGAGCGAGATAGACAATGAAATCTCTAAATTTAAGTTTGTTTATAATGGACCATATAAAGTCATTCGTACACCTCACACAAATGCTTATTGCTTAGAGTATCCAAACTCTGGAAAACTGTTAGGTATACGGAACATTGTAGACTTGAAATTGTACCAACCAAGGATTGATTAACACCACACAATGGGAAATTTGTACAGTATGTAAATGTAGAGCGTAAGATTTAAGGATTTATTATGTTACCATGATTTTGCCTGACCAAGAGTTGATTAAAGAAGTTGTAATTAATTTTTATTAAATGATTTAAGAGTAACTGATTATTAATCAATTGAAAAATCCAAGCTGCTAGTTTAAGTTTTCAGTTGAGTCACAGTAGATTAAGAAATGTAAATATGATTTTGTAACTAGCTGTAATATTTCATGAGTATCTGTTTTACTAGTCATTGCCAATGTACTAGGACGCTGTTTTAAGCTTCAGGCTAGTACATGCGAATGATGATGGACATTGAGTTATCCACTGTAATAGTGTTAATGGACTCCTTGAGATTACTCGGGAGTGATTTTTTCCGAAAGAATTCAATGAAACGGACGTTCTGGAAATGCCGTTACACAGGCGAGTGAGATCAAGCGTACTGCACAGGTGGGCGCAACAATACTTGTGAGGTGGAGCCGCTGTCCGCTCTTGTGCCGCTGTCGGCATTCTTTGTATTTCCGAGTACGAAAGGCGGAGTTGTTTTTCTTCCCGCACAGATGATGAGAAAGAATTCTGCTGTCAATATTTATGTTATTTTTCGATTTGCTGTATATTATTTTCTTGTTTAGCGTTAAGTGGACTCCCATGGCAAGAATGTTCATTATGAAAACGTTGTATAAAATGTGTGTATTATGTAATTAATTATTAATTTGCGTATTGTGATCTATCTGTTTTTATGACCATGCACACTGATTAATTTTATAAATAGTATTCCATTTCGTGATACTGTTAGGAATTTAGCTGATTTTAGAATAGCTAAACCATTTTCTATGTTTTCTATGAATTTTAATATGTTGTCAACCTGTTTTCTTTTGTGCAAGGTGAAAGAGTGGAATAAGATTAGGAGTGTCTAAACTCTATTATTGTTGTCTAAAAATTGATTTATGGTTAATTAGCCTAATGCTGAATTTTCTTGATGTTTTGAGCATATGCATTTACGCTGTGTTCTTCTCTTTTCTTTCCTTTTTTTTTTTTTTGAGACATTATCTGAGTCTGTTTAGGTTACACGAACATCCTCAGACAATGTGGGGCACGAGTAACGCCGGAAATGCATATCCTCCTCTTTCCATCTATTGTACAATAAATTTCTTCCTTATTTTGTTACCTGAAGGTATGACATTTCAGTGTCCTTATACCTGTATATTGTAATTCTTTTACAATGTGTATATATATATATATGTGTGTGTCGATGTATAATTGGTCTGTTTTGTAAACATTATTTGTATTTTTCGCTGGGTCTTGCCTATGGAAAACTATGCTATCGAACGATTATATCGATAGGTCGTGTGGAGAATCAAAGTGTTTAGGATCTTGAGTAGCGTTAACTATGCCGCGTGGAGCGCGGGCAGAGCAGAGTCTTGCAGGTGTAGGGCGGTGGAGCAGGTGTTTTGAGTGACGCTCCCGCGAGTTGCCGCGCTTTCGGGGTTTGGTAGCATGTAATTGCGCTCAACTCGCTATGATAGTTTCTGGCACGGTGTTGCGGAAGGAAAACATTAGCTGGCACACATCAAGAGTCCATTTCGCCTGGTGACCGTGTCGAGAAGAGAGCGCCCCAACATCCAGCTTCTGCAACAGCGACGGCCGACAATAAGTGACTGTCGCCATCTCCTCGATCGACGACTTCAAACCTTCAATCAACCCACAAGGAAGACTGAAAGCACGTAATGTTTAGAACTGTATGGCAGACCTCCGCTTTTGAAACTGTTTATTTGCATCACCAATATACAGCAACTTAACATGAACCTTTGTTGCTCATTGTCCCAATTGCATTTCCAAGCAGGGTCCCTTCCTTATCCGAAATGAACCCGAGTGTCGTTGAAATTCAAACGCCAGCACCAAAGTAATATCATTCCATTTTACTGCTTTAATTTCAAAGTTCAGTTAAAGTATTCACAGCTGGCTACAATAAACAAACAGAACTATATTTAGGTTACAAAAGCACAAATTAAGAGGGCGAGTTTTGTTACCATATTTTAGCTTTCGTGTGACAGCAGCTCAGCTATGTACGTACTAAATTTTACTATTTTTAATTGTTCAAAATCATTTAATTCAAGTTCAAAGTTAAATCTCTTATTTCTAAATTGCGTATATTCAAGTTGCTTTTGAGATTATTGTTGAGGTAGCCCAAGACTAACCTTATTTTATTTAATTTCTTAGTGCTCCAGAAACAAAGTTATCTATTAAATTCAGTCAGTAAGTTAACTTTAAATTTTCCAGTTTTATTAATTCTTTTGCTAAATTAAGTCAGAGTGTAGCGAAATTTATTCCCTCTCACAAACATTCAGTTTTCACACAACACGTGTCAACCTTCAGTTGCCACGCTTTTAGTGCTAATTATATGAGCGTTAACCATTCTTTTTCAGTCATTATTGTAGTTGTCCACAGGACTGGCGACCGTAATTTTCCCCAAATCTCAAATACCTAATTAACGCAAGTTAATTGTTAACGTAACGAACTCACATTTACTTTCTTTATTAACTTTACCCTTTTTTCAAAATTAATTTACACCAGTTTTATTTGCATTTTTCCTTTCATTTAGATGTAACCCTTCCTCCCCCTTTACCGACAAATTAACGTCGGTGACGACTGCTTTTCCCAAATTTCCATTAGGTACACGCGGTTTTGTTTTTCACTGTAATTAAGGTCGATAAGTGAGGGGGAGGTTATACATCTCCTCCTCTTAAATTTTTCTGCACAACTTAGCTTGTCTCTTGTTCTGTCCATCTCTACCTGTTTTCGTATCTCTATCCATCTTCCCCCTCTCTTCTCCCCTCTATCTATCTATTTTGCCTCCTCTCTCTCTCTCTCTGTATATCAACTCCGCCCTCTCTGTGCCGTCCTAGTCGAGCACTTACAAGTTGCAAAATTGAGGTTCGTGCAAATTTTACTTAATGAAATGGTTCGAATGGCTCTGAGCACTATGCGACTTAACATCTGAGATCATCAGTCCCCTAGAACTTAGAACTACTTAAAGCTAGCTGACCTAAGGACTTCACAGACTGAAGCACCTAGAACCGCTCGGTCATACCGGCCGGCTTTACCTAATAATTTTGTGAATTGTAACAGTATTAAATAAGCAGTTACAGAGCTGTATACTTACTACAAAACTTCTGTGTCTGTAAGAAATAAGTTTGGGCCGAATTGCCAACGTAATTATTTTCAGAGTAACGTTTACGAAAGGGCAGTTTAAATTAATAATGTTACCGAAATAGCCAACTATGCTTATGGTGTAATAGCCAGAGACCAAAAAAGCAGAATATCGCGAATAGCTAGTGAAAGAGAACATTTTTGGACTGTGAAAAGAGTGAGTGCCACCAACAACGTACTAGAAATCCCGTCTGATGCGGAATGAGTGTGGGGTTATATGAGGGTTTGTAGGTCACGTTTTTGCGTGGAAATGTATCCCAGTGCAAAATTTATTTACATTTATTTTCCTACAGAAAGATCCTCTTCATTTTTTTCTGCAGGACTAACAGTTTGCGCTTAGCGAGAGAATATGAAAAACTAGTGTGCGGTATTTGAAGGACAGATTTAGGATTGCGGGTTGCATAAAACGACATCGGTGTGGGAAGCTGAATCACCCTATATATGTACATCAGTTTTCATAACATATGTGGGTTACAGAAATTTATCGTTCTGTGGTGCCTGAATTATTTCTTGCGAATTAAAAAAAATGATTGTGAATAAGGCTTCTTACAGGCTCACCATTAATAGCAAATTTGGAGGCTAATAATTCTTAATATGTGATTTGGCTGAAACTGTGCAACATTTCGATCATCGAGGGAGGACATCTTCTTTATGGTACAGCAGGCTTCCCAATACTGATCATATCGTCTCCAGACCCCTATCCCTAATCAATGCTAAACGTTACTCATTTGTCTCACCTGCCCCCTTGATGCCAAGGCTACAAGAATATAAAATAATTACTGGCGTCTTAAAGAAAACATCTACTGCATATTGACACAGAAATATAATCGTGATTACTATTTAGTTGTCTATTATAGACTCGTCTGATTATTAAACAAGCAAATAACCGAATATGAGCTGTGAAAACTCGTGATAACTCTAAAGCTTCATGCCTGACGTCAATACACAACTAAAAAAATTTGAGCTTCCACGTGTCCTCACCAACCTTCATGAATTTACCAAAAACTTTTACTTTCCGTGTCCTGAAAAATATACAGAAAATGTGGCCGTTGCAAAAATGGCAGTATTTAATGACTTTATAACTACAGCTAAACTAACGCAATAAATAATTAAGTATATAAAAATCAAGATTTAATAAACATGTTAATTTTCTTAGATCATTGACTTACTCTCAGTTTAAATAGATGTAACGAATTCAGAGCTTTTCGGAGGTACTTTCTAACTTGTAATACAAATAAAGGTGGACGCCTTGATTTGGACATTGTGTGAAGGAGGTAGATAACTAGTACACGATGTCAATCTACATCTACATCCACAAGGATACACTGAAAATCACATTTAAGTGCCTGGCGTAGGGTTAACCGAACCACCATCACAATAATTCTCTATTATTCCAATCTCGTACAGCGTGCTAAAAATACGAACACCCATATCTTTCGGTGAGAGCTCTGATTTCCCTTATTTTAATATGATGATCGTTTCTCCCTATGTAGGTCGGCGTCAACAAGATATTTTCGTATTCGGAGGAGAAAGTTAGTGACTGAAATTTCGTGAGATGATTGCGCTGCAACGAAAAACGCCTTTGCTTTAATTATGTCAGTCCCAAATCCTGTATCATCTCAATGATTATACTGCATACGTATTACATTTCCCTTGAGCGAAAATGTAATGATTTAAAGAGAGGATTGCGTAACTGACGTCCAAGAGCCTGTTCGCCCCCTATCCTGGGGTGAGCCATTTATTTTTAAATTATACCTCCGCTGCACTTATAAATCCACTTCAGACTGTCCTTCCTTTACTATTGTTCTTGATGGTATGACAATCTACAAATCCACTAACCGGCCTGAGCAGTTGTTACCGATCTCTTCTGGTTGTTAAGCAGAGTTCATAGATGCTGTTCTTACAAAAATGCTAAGAGCTCGCAAGATCTGTACTATGATATTTTAAACAATGTTCTGCCATAAACTTTCTTCAAAACTGCGTTTGGATAATGACAGTAGAGAATACTAATTAAATCCAACGCAGTGAATGCGCCTCAAAACTTTAACTCTTTACATGGGATTGACATCGATATGTATACTTCCGAAATGCAAATTAAGCCTCAGTTCCTGTTTTTTACTATCGCAGAGGCTCTGTCAAGAAAATGTTGGGGCAGTGTTGAAGGATGAAACAACTCTTGCCTATTAATACAATGTAAGTCATAGTTGGTCATAGTTAGTCTGACTCGCTAGAAACATAGATTAATGAATCAAACCATATATCCTATTATACGCTGAAGAGCCAAAGAAACTGGTACACCTGCTCCCGCGAGCACGCAGAAATGCCGCAACACGACGCGACATGGACTCGACTAATGTATGCAGCAGTTCTGGAGGGAATTGACACCATGTACCCTGCAGGGTTGTCCATAAATCCGAAGAGTACGAGGTGGTGGAGATCTCTTCTGAACAACATGTTGCAAAGTATTCCAGATATGCTCAATAATGTTCACGTCTAGTGAGTCTGTGGCCAGCAGAACTGTTTAAACTCAGAACACTGTTCTTGGAGCCACTCTGTAGCAATTCTGGACGTGTGGGGTGTCGAATTGTCCTGCTGAAACTTCCAAATCCGTCGGAATGGACAATGGACAAGAGTGGATGATGGTGATCAGACAGGATGCTTACGTACGTGTCGCCTGTCAGAGTCGTATCTAGACGTATCATTGCTCACATGTCACTCCGACTACACACGCCCCACACCAATACAGAGTCTCCACCAACTACAACAGTCCCCTACTGACATGCGGGGACCATGGATTCATGAGGTTGTATACATACGCGTACACGTCCATCCACTCGATACAATTTCAAACGAGACTAGTCCGACCAAGCAACATGTTTCCAGTCAGCAACAGTCCATTGTCGGTGTTGACGGGACCAGGCAATGCGTAAAGCTCTATGTCGTGCTGTTATCAAGGATAGGCGAATGGGCCTTCGGCTCCGAAAGCCCATTTGGTTCGCACGCTGACACTTGTTGATGGCCCAACATTGAAATCTGCAGCAATTTGCGGAATTGTTGCACTTCTGTCACGGCGAACAATTCGCTCCAGTCGTCGTTGGTCCCGTTCTTGCAGGATTTTTTCCGGCCGCAGCGATATCGGAGGTTTGATGTTCTACCGGATTCCTGATATTCACGGTACACTCGCGAAATTGTTGTACGGGAAAATCCCCACTTCATTGGTATCAAGGAGATGCTATGTCCCATCGCTCATACACCGCCTATAACACCACGTTCAAACTCACTTAAATCACAATAACCTGTCATTGTAGCAGCAGTAACCGATATAACAACTGCACCATACACTTATTGTGTTATATAGGCGATTCTGACTGCAGCGCCGTATTCTGCCTGTTTACATATCTCTGTATTTGAATACGCGTGCCTATACCAGTTTCTTTGGCGCTTCTGTGTAGCTCGAAAGGCGGATCTCTGCCGTCCACTTCAGGTTATTTACGAGTTTGAGAATTCGTCTTTAACCCAAAAATAAAATTTTCTCTACTCCCCATGTGGTTTTCGGTCGCTAAGCGAGTCACCATTTTTATATTGTTATGCACACTAAGCGTCATGCACGACAAGCGCCCTCGTTTGACAAAGAGGACGACAACAATTACCAAATAGGCCAAAGTTTTGGACTAAGACACAACACTAGTTTGCAGCTTCTCTAATTTCCAGAAATAGAAGTCGTTTTTCCGGATTGAAAAACGCAAACGATAATAGTATTTTGTTCTCAGCGTACTGAGTTGTCTGGAAAAACGGGCAGTATTTTCAGATGTTTCACTGATGTTTAAAGGAATGTACTAGCGGTAATAACAAGGAAATCAGAACGAATAGAACAATGAGGAGTTGGGTTTCAGTATTATCATCTGTCTTTGGAAAGGTAACGGTTCTCCATACAGAACAGCCACTGAGCATCAGATAGACACATCGGCAAGGTGTTGGTCACTGTAGTTATGCAATGTACATGCATTCATCATGATAGAACAGACATGCAGCACTCACGTATGTAAGTCCCCCTTTCAGCGAGCGGTTCTAGGCGCTTCGGTCCGGAACCGCGCGACCGCTACGGTAGCAGGTTCGAATCCTGCCTCGGGCATGGATGTGTGTGATGTCCTTTGGTTAGTTAGGTTTAAGTAGTTCTAAGTTCTAGGGGACTGATGACCTCAGATGTTAAGTCCCATTGTGCTCAGAGCCAATTAACCCCCCTTACAGTCTGCCCGAATGTTTGTCTTTCTCTCTACTGCCTTTCCTATTCTCTCTCGTTTGTGTGTGTGTGTGTGTGTGTGTGTGTGTTTGTGTGTGTATCGATATAGCTTCTACCTTTATAAAACACACGTCGACGTAAACAAAATGTACTTGAATTTGGCAAATTTCTTTTTCAGAATCTTGAACTAGAACACAATAAAAAACGTATTAGTAGACAGGACAGAATTACACGTTTCTATCAATAATCGAATGTGAAATTAGTGTTGAGCTGTTGTAGTCGGCCATATCGCTAAAATATACTTAGAGGTTTGTTACGCAGCAACATATCCAGTTCCGCATACACTCAGAATCGTTTGTTGTGATAACTACTGCTCATTGAGGAGATGCACGGAATCTAATAAGTAAGTGAATACTAAATATGATTCACAAATGACTTAAAGGTACTCACGTTCAACTTACTTCGAGTATGGGATGCATGAAACCTTGTCAAATTGTACAGGTTTTAATTATGAAATCATAAACTATGTGCTATGGTATAAGGAACTGATGGTAGAAAACGAATAATTAGTTTCATATTGACATGCTGATAAACAGCTTACACCTTACATCAATAACTTGAGCTCGTATCGGCTACTCAGAGCGACGAGCGCCACCAATGCATGCACTGCAACGCTGCGTAATATTTTGTATACCCGTTGAAATATCCCTGAGTCTGTTGTTCAGTGAGAATAGCAGCTGAGGTTCTCCCTTGCTGTTTCTCCTCAGTTTCTACTGAGGCCTCTTACACCAGCGACTTCATGTAATGCCCAAATAAAGAAATCTGTAGGAGTGAGGTCCAGATATCACGGTGGCTGGAGACAATATCTCTTTCGTGTAATCAAACGACAATGGCGTATGTTGTTCCTCTGCTCACTGAGCATAATATCGTTGTTGGAAGATGTACTGTCATGTTAACTTTGAATAAACAACAGTTAGCGATCACCATTCAAATGGATAGATAGCAAGTAATGTCCTAGAGATTGAGCTTGTACAAATACAATACACAAGGTGACAGAAGATCTTTGCTGGTAATCTGAGACAAGCCTGGGGTATGGATTTCATCACTGAGACATACTGATTGTGGCAGGTGCTGTTTCTTACGAAAAATAAGCAGTTTTCAATAACATCTCCCCAATCATCTAGTTCAGGACATTCTATCAACTTAGACATATGTACAAAAAAAAATTGTTGAAATGGCTGTGAGCACTATGGTACTTAACATCTGAGGTCATCAGTCCCCAAGAACTTAGAACTACTTAAACCTAACTAACCTAGGGGCATCACACACATCCATGCCCGAGGCAGGATTCGAACATGCGACCGTAGCGGTAGCGCGGTTCCAGACAAGAGCGCCTAGAACCGCTCAGCCACACCGGCCGGCATGTGTACAACTCTGACAATAAAGGTCTTGGGCATCCTGTAGGTGGATACGTAATTTATCGGCTGTTACGTCTCCTTCATCCTCTCCAGCTGATCGTTTCCCAATTACACTTGAAAGATCTCACCAGTGCGGGAAAATTAAGAGGGATCACTTTATGTAACGTGTCTGACTTCATTACCACTTTATCCGCAAATACATTGAAATGATACAACCATTTCCACATCTCTGCATTTAAAGACCCATCTCTTAAAACATAAAAAACAGCATTTTACATTAATACAACCCTATATCTTTCGAAGCATATCGAACAATGAACCATTCATGTTTCAAACGTTTCCCTAAAGGAAACGGTGGTGGCATTTTGTCAGTTATATTGATGTAATATACTGTATCTCCTTGACAGACTAATTTCATAGTTTCTGATTAAAGTGCAATTATTGAATGTTCTCTTATATTTATTGTTTAACAAGTTTCTACCCGACAAAGACATTGTCAAACGTTAGTTCAGTACCGTCGTCAAATATAAAAGTATACTGCTAAACAACATTGGGGGGGGGGGGGGGGGTTGGTAAACATTACACCTGAAATATGTGTTGCAAAACTCTTGTAGTTCAGAGGTCATGTCTAATAGTGCAACTAAGTCAAAACTAAACGGTACATTACATGCAGGAAGGTAGGGCAGAAAACATTACAGCCAATTAGCGAGTAAATGTAAAAGAACAGGGGGAGGAAGCTCACAAGGCATTGTTCAGTTAGATCATAGGTCAAATTAGTACCACAACTGATTCAAAATTTTTAAGTGTAGGTACATACAGGGGAAAACGATAATTATTTACAGAGCACCACAGTGGTGTAGAGAAAGTCAAGACGAACACTTTCATGAAAGACACTTGTTGTCTGTCAAGTCGGGAAAGAAATGGACTACGAAAACCAACTACGCTACAGTGCATGCTCGTCGCACGATATATTCAGTATTATTTCCCTCTCTACACGTAGACTGTTAGTGCGAGAGAAAAAATGTATAGGACCCTGTTTGCAGGAAATTTAATCAAATATCATTTTTTAGCGGGATACGTTTTCACAGGAAGCCACATTTTCCAGTTATTCTAGAAAAACGTATGAAAGTTGCCTACAAACCCAACCTCGCCCGCACTCACCTCCCAACAGTCAGAATTTTTAGTGTTTTGTTTATGGCAATCCCTCCCAACAATGCACAAAAATTTCCGACAATGAGGTTTTTCCCGTTTTCCGCCTTCGTGGTCTTCATGGGACAGGCTATTATGCCACCGGTTTAGTCATGCACTTAAAAATTGAAAAACTAAAGTTTGTGTAAATTTTAACTAACAGTTTTGTTAATTTTCACATCACTCGCACGACGTGGATGCGCTGTAGTTCCGTGAGTAGCTTTTGTAGGCAAATTTCAGGTACTTTCCCAACGCGATAGATCGCAAGTGTCCTGTGTAAAACTATTCGTCTCGATTTCCTGCACGGGAACTACCTCAATAGTGTGTGGTATAAATTGAGAATTTAGGTCTCATGGGAGGCGTTCTAGGATAGTCCGTGTAGTTAAGGTGACCACTGTAGCTGGATGGCGTAGTAATCAGCGCGTTTTCCTAGTAATCAAAAGACCTGGGTTCGAATCCCGGTGTGGCATAAACTTCCAATTTGCCCCATTGTTGTAAATCAATACCTACTGGCAGATTACGTCTTTAATTCCTTTGTGTTTTAATTATGGTTTACTCATGGTATGATGGAAAACACTCAAATAAACGAATACATTATAAATGTGGATCAGTCGGATGGGACAGAAATTGACAGTTCAATGCCCAAATTTCATTAATGTTGTTTTGGTTGGCAGGAGAGCCAACACCGTGTTACTAGAGGAGGCCGAAAGGCACGCGTTTCAGCTCACGCAGGCTGGCGTGAGGTCTGGAACAGGACAAGGAAATTAGAATTTAGAGAAACGGACGTAGCTGGTGGAATACTTAACTTTAATCCGTTAATGGTGAACGTCGGTCTTGACGGTACATGAATCAATATCAATAGTAACTGATAATGGCGCCTTGCTAGGTCGTAGCAAATGACGTAGCTGAAGGCTATGCTAAACTATCGTTTCGGCAAATGAGAGCGTATTTTGTCAGTGAACCATCGCTAGCAAAGTCGGTTGTACAACTGGGGCGAGTGCTAGGAAGTCTCTCTAGACCTGCCGTGTGGCGGCGCTCGGTCTGCGATCACTGATAGTGGCGACACGCGGGTCCGACGTATACTAACGGACCGCGGCCTATTTAAAGGCTACCACCTAGCAAGTGTGGTGTCTGGCGGTGACACCACAAATGTTACATCCACAATCATTACAACCGTTAAGCAACAGGTGACCAGATATACAGCAGATTATTTTAAAAAGTGTGAATTATTCATATTCTCGCCAGATTACATTGTATTTATTTCCTCAAAATTTTAATTATCACTTCATACACTGGTAGTTCTATCGATTATATTTTACTCGGCTATAATGTAAAATAAGAGCTGGTGAAACAAGAGAAAGAGATATAACGAGAAAAGTATAATGTTCGGAGATCTTCATACTTCTGTGTGATGTGTATTGCATTTAAACTCTGTATCAACGAACGAATAAGTATGGGAAAGGATGCGAGCAAACATCGTGCATCGATGATGTTACTTCCACATCACTACCTAGCAACGGCAAGCATTTGACGATAGCGACGATCATATACAGACAAAAGTAAGACAATTGTACTAAGGTATCTCATTTTATCCATTACTTACAAACCAGCCCTTTAGGCTGCTCGTGACAGTACATCCAGTAATCCGCACTCGTTGAGAATGTCCACGTAAATCAATACAACGATATCTCTGTCTCAAGCAATCTCAGCACACTTGTTCTACACAGACGACGATTCTTTTATGTACTACATCTATATCAATAACCATGGCAGGATGCCGAGGAAAGTATGGGGTGTATCGTGTTGTAGTGGGTATACTGATCGTTGCCATAAAGAGGCTACGAGCAGTCCCATAATTAGCCACATATGTCGGTGTATTTCGCAGAATCTCAAAATACTACAAAATGTGTTCACAAAAGTTGCGTGTGAATGGTGTTAACTAGTTCCCATACAGAGATTTGCGGCTTAAACAACATAAACATTCGCTAATGTGAAATGCGCTTCGAAACGTATACCTGTGAACATTATTTTCAGTAAATCAGAAACAATGAATGAAGTTCGTAGTTCCTGCAAATGTCATAACGATTCCTATAGCCACATGTAGACTCGTCCTGGACCTCCAAACAAACAAGAAACACAATCACTGCGCTTTCAAAGATGTGGAGATATACCCCGATCATTTATCCTAGATGTAACTTGTGGTCTTCTCTTTAGGCACCCCTTTCGTTATGAATCATTAAGGGTGTATCTACAAGTAAGGTGACCGCTGTCATTTCCTTCCAATTTTAGCATCTGCTTTTCATCTAATAGGAGAAACATTGTTCCAGCCAGGGAGTAAAGCTTAAGATGTGTTGTGGCTCCAAGACCAGTGATAATCTGCATTCGCTCTCTTTCAATACAAACCGTAAGACCGTAGACTCCTTACAGAGGCGAGCAGCTTTCGTCAGTGGACAGCTGACTTATTCAAGTTTTCCGCTATTTCGTGAATATTTCTAGGATCATTATATCAAAGCTATGGGTAACCACGTCTCTCACTTTTATTCTGCTGATCTATTCCTGCCTCTGCAGTCGATCCGCGTCGAAGGGATGCTAAACTTGAAGCCATTGTGTCGTTCAGTGCCACGTTGTATTGTGTTCTACGACCAGATGCTTACAAAACGGATAAAATATGTTCTCGAGTTCTAAAACTTTGTACCAGACGGAGCCGACGAAGAAAGGCCACTTCCTGTCAGATAAAGTATTAGCTGCTGCCAGCAGAGAAAGAAATACGATTCACAAGATTGAGTTTTGAGTCTTCATGTTGCATGTAACATGATCGTCCTTTGCGTCATTCACAGTGGTGGCCATTTATCACAAAGTTTCCGGAATTATATTTAGTGTTTATATGTTATATGAGTGAAATATATAGTTTCATGAAGCATTTTGCAGGCTAAAGCATAACAAGGAACTAAAACTGATTGTTTCTTGTGATTAAAGTGGGTTTCTGAACTTTAGCTGTCTCTTTGAAAGTGTGATGACGGAAGTATAATCCTGTCTGTAACTTCAAGATTGTGGGACAATGCTCCATCAGTCACATCGTGCATAAAAAACGCATAGTTCCCAATGAGCTCTCGTTTCATCTCCTACTGTCCATATTATATTATCGAACATTTAATGCGTTGATGTTAGTTTCAGAGAACTATTTTTTTTCATTGGCTCAGTGGGATAGTCGGATGCTACGACACAGAAAATTTATCAGTCACTTATTGTCCCGTTCACTTGTAGAAGTAATATTGTGAAAATGTAGCCATTATTAAATGTCATACATCGAAATGTTTAGTTCATCGGCATAGAATTCCTCGCATTTCGTGTGTAACAACGATCGTTGGCACTGTCCTCGTCTGAAATAGTTGCGAGTGAGCCACGTGTTCCCTTGGTCAATTAGCGAGAAAACGCTCCATGCGATGGTAGTCAGGTTAGTGAGAGATGGAGTTACCCTTTGCTCCCATAAACATCCAATAAGAAGCTTGTCTTAAGGAGATGTATGCGAAGGGGCCCCTCTGGTGGCTCTCATGTTCCTAAGTTACTCGAGACTTAATTATTAATGAAGACTATTATCCGAGTAATTATGTTGCCCTGGTAATAGATCAGCGGTTGACTTTATGGTCGTGTAGTAGCTCGCAAGTCCCATTACGTCGGATGGCCGACGGGCCATGATGTATGAGATCTGTGTCGGCAGTCCGTACTCAGCAGGTAACCGGGGCTACCGCACCCCAGCCAAAACATCTCCTCACTTCTTCACTTCGCTGCCTTACGGCCACAGGCTAGCGGGTGGCGTGATTCGGAGACGTATATAATCGTATACACTCCGTGTTCTTGCCTACCATTATTCCTCGCCTCATCTCTCCCTCCCCACCTCCACCTCCACCCTCCCTCACCCGGTTTCTGCCCTCCGGTGATACCTTTGTGTGTGGGTAGGTCGGTATGTGTGCGCGTCCGTGTTCTCATTAAATCACTTTGGACAAGTATAATGATGGCCTCTGCAAGCATAGAATGTGGTACTGGGTTACAGCGCTCCCGTGACTTACGCCGACGCAAACGTATGAAGCCTCTTCCTTTTGTCATTATCACGGACGTAATTGGGAATTAAAATGATATGTCTTCCAGAAAAAAATGCAACAATCTGTGCAAAAACTACGAAATAACCAGCAGTAACGTGTGTCAGTTACTTGCTTGTGAAGTTGATTGAAGCTGTATAAACAACGAGACGACCATTAACAGGAACAAAATCCTTAGAAAAAGTTCCTATTTACTAGTTGTTCTCAGGAGACAGAAATTCTTCACGTGTAAAGTGAAGTTACTGTGCGTTATATATTTCATATTAATAAATATCCTAGGGAAGCAGGTTTATTGTTCTTCTGTGTAACTTTGGACATTAAACCTGCCATAAAAAACGCTGCAGCTGACGTATTTGTTGCTTCTACTCTGGGAGGACCTTTTTTGTGAGTTGCGGCGTGGCTGTTATAAATGTCGTATTATATTTGTGATGGGAAAAGTTTCCTTACAGGCAACAGAAGAGGTACGATTGTTATGTCGGAGTTTAAAGTGGCCGTAATGTAGAAACATACGTATGGGCAACAAACATCTAAAAACAAAACGCAGTTATTGAAGCATTTCTGTTCACGATGTGAACTTCTTGCACTCATAAACGAATTACCGCTGCAATGAAAATTAACGAATGATATCTGTCTTTTAGTGAATTACGTTTTTATTTCATCCATCCATAAAAGTTTTTTATTTCCACATGATGAAAATTATGAGTCATAAACACAAATGCTGATAAAACCTCTGTTATTTAACCAGCTACCAGAAAACAAAAGCATATTAGATAGTATTTATGTTGACTGAACACGTGCTTATTTTCAAACCAGTAGAAAAAATAAAATTTATGTCAGTAGGTCGAATTACCTTTTCTTGACATGAAGCAGGGAAAATGTTCACAAATGGAAGTAATGTCTGTATTAATTTCGACTGACAGATTTCAGTAAACATTAAAGGAATTACGTTTGAACGGTAATATTTCTTTGGTCTGAAATATTCCAGAGAGTATTTTCAGCATTGAACACTGCAAAATAGGGAGTGATGCCCCACAGTTCGTTTCCCTTCCGATTTCTATGTTTAGGGCAATTTTTAAAAGTTTATATGTTATAACCTATCGTAATATACTGTGAGTAGAAGTAGAAGGCGTAGCAATAGTAGCACTTCTTCGAGTTAATACCGAGAAACCTACTCTGTCATACACCTAAGACGTATCCCCATTTTGATGCCCTGGAAGTTGATGATTACAAATAAAGTTCTTCTTTTAATAGACACTGATAATTTATTTTGCTGTTAAATGACTTTTTTCTTCTTTGGATCTCCCGAATATTTTACTTATTCGGAACTGTATCATCGATACTACCAACCTCACAGTAACTTATATCACTCCACCATTAGTAAAATTATGTATGTTACGCTAGAATGACTTCTTTTTTCCATTATATTGCAATCTCTGTTCCTGTCATGCTAGTCCACAATCGTTCTCAGTGTCGTTGTCTTTCCCTCATTTTTTTCGAATGTTCTCTATTTCGTCATACGTTACATTGGTTTTATAGCTGCAGTGCCTATATTTACTCGCATCTGTTCATTTGCAGTCACAGTATCACGGATTCTTCTTCAGCTTGCAGAGTACTTCCATTGGAGCTCATATATAAGTGACTGATGCTGCTAAATTCTTTCATTATCTCCTTTTTATGTACGTTCTTCTTTCATTTTTACACGAGAATATTTTCTCTCTCACGTCCAGATGTTTTACATTCTTCCTCTCGAATCTTCACGAACTGTAATCACTTTTATCTTTATTACGTGTGATCTGATCCTAATTAAGCTCACTGCCTCCAGTTTCTTGTCTTGCCCAGATTCATTTACCGTGACAAGTAAAATTTCACGTAGTTGACTCTTATTCAATAAATATAACGCTACTTTGCATTTATTCTTCCGTAAACCTGTTTTATTGTGTTACTATATCCAGCAAGTTTTCCTCCAGGTGTTTTATGCAGCCGATAACTTCATGTCTGAAAAATCGTTTGACAATATGTAATCCTACAAATACACTGCTTTCTCTCGTGAATCTTCCAGCAATTGCCTAGTCTCTTATAAATACTCACTGACATATCTCATCTCATACCAAATTGCTTACTGTTCATGCAGTCTTCTTACCAGAGCATACTGTTTAACTATTCTACGACGGATCAATGTAAATGTAGCACCGGCCGATGTGGCCGAGCGGCTCTAGGCGCTTCAGTCTGGGACCACGCGACCGCTACGGTCGTAGGTTCGAATCCTGCCTCGGGTATGGATGTGTGTGATGTCCTTAGGTTAGTTAGGTTTAAGTGGTTCTAAGTTCTAGGGGACTAGTGACCTCAGATGTTAAGTCCCATAGTGCTCAGAGCCATTTTGTAAATGTAGCGTCATTTCTGTATCAACTGACTGTGATATGTTTTTCTTCCTTCTTTTGTCATTTTCACCGCCAGGATCTTTCACGAATGACGTTGGAAATTTAATCCCTAAGTTTTTGCTATTACTTCTTTCCTTAGAGTATTTTTCTATATTTCTTTTTTCAAGGACCGCTTCATACCAACTTCTTTTTCTCCTTCTCAAGGAATTCTTTCATTTTTAATAATCTCATTACAATTCCTTACAGCCTTCTGGTAAGCTGTTTCTTCCTTCTCTTAAATTATGCATTGCTTCATAAATCTCTTAATCTATTTCCTCTTGTCTCTAGGGGAAGTTGGGGTATCATCGGGTAGCTAAGGAGTAAGCTTGATAACAAGGACAATTTTCATTGCTGGAACTTTTAATTTATTTCAATGAAAGGTAAACAAGGTATGAACAATATATATGAACTATGAGGACTTACGTTTGATCATGTTATTTTAAACTGCGGGCAACCACAGCCAAACTTCCTCAGTTTGAAAGAAATAATGCGCACTGGCTGTAGAATACCTTTTATTGAACGTCACGACCGGTTTCGCGCCACTAGAAGACACATCCTCAGGAGATAAAGATTATTTTTAACAGGTCGTCGCCAAAAGGTAGCTGCCTTAGAGCTACTCCCCATCATTCACGTCATGTTGTAAACAATGAACGCGCTAAAAGCGGTTGTCCGTATTTAAAACGAAGGGATAGGAGAACCGCGCCAAAAGCAGGAAGGTGGATGAGTGGCAGCAGCCAAGGCAGTACTGACCGCTATGCAATTGAGGAGATATTTTTGATAGTTTAAATTATACAGGGCTATTCAAAAAGAAGAAAAAGATTCAAAACATTTACTGCTTTGAAACTACAAAACACATAAATACAGTTCCAGCGTTCCTGGAAAGATAAAAGTTCAAATTTTTATGCATTCAGTGTGAGCACCGTGTGTTACCCGACAAATGCCAAAACGGTGGCTCATTTTCTACCACACACGAAGCAACTCGTCTCTCGTTATCGAATCCACACCTTCGACAATGTGATGTTGCAGACTTTCAAGAGCGTCAGGCATAGGGAGGATACAAACAGATATCCTTCACTAGTAAACAGACTTGCAACATATTACAGATAGTTTCAGGCTGCTGTATAACAAGGTGTCGTCTGGAAATGGAATCCTCTTCAAGAAGAAGATTATGCACTCAGGCAGTTGTCGTAATTGGAGTGTTATCGTGTCTTAATTTTTTTTTGTTGCTCTTACCAACAAAATCATTGCCAAAATATGTCGTTCCATAATAACTTTAACCGCATTTCTAGCTTTCATTTGTTGAATTTCACATACCTTTGTCCATGCTATTTCATATAATTCAGTGTCCCATTATTTAGTCGTATCCATCAGGCTTCATTTCGTTTCCAGTGTACACTGTACTTCTACTGCCACTGACAATTTATTTTTCGTAGGTTTCCCAGAATATTTACAGTTGAATCTCCACGATGTGTCGGTATTGCGTACCATCTTTGACACTAGGATACGAGGATCTCCCAATTCCAGAAGAACAGGTTATTAATCCTCTCATCTTACAAGAATAATCAAAACGATTAGTCTTCAGACTTTAAGTACTCAGGATGAGACATCGTTTTTTCTTGGTCTTTTTGAGCTGTTGTTAAACGTGTATTAAGTGAAGGGAAAACAACGAAAATGACGGTAATCGACTCGTGGCTTAGTAAAGAATTATTACCACCGAAACTTCAAAACTGTCTGCATGAATATTGGAGTTTTTTTCGTTTCTCTTTTGCATGGGGATCTAGAGTAACATCCGATGTGAGGTAAGCCCGTTTGGGGCTGAATGGTAGTCTTTTTATCGTAATATATTTCGTAATCAAGTTACACGAGAAAAAGTTCGTCGTTATTCAGCGGGCAAAGCTTTGAAAGAAGTCGCTGGCACCTTTATTGCAGGATCATCATCAGCTGCTCCATTCACGGCGAGTCCTAAGACCTCACGCTTTTTACTGCGCCTGGCCTACTTCTGAGAAGAGGGCTTATCGCTTTCCACAATAGCTCGTTTCGAACCTGCCTCCTCATTGCTCAGATCGGAGCTGCGGTCTCTCCAACAGTTTATTACCTGCTGAAATTTCTGTAGAATCGAAATGCACTATCAACTGCCAACGAATAATATGTACTACTTTTATCGTTCGAAAGCTGGTTTTTATTTTCAGTAACTAACTAGCGACACGTAGTTTTCGGCCAGTTAGGTGTTGAAGATACCATCTTAACTGCGTCTAATGAAGTAGTTCAACAGCGGAACTCGTTGTTGCCGAGATTAATTCTCTCAGAAAGTTTAAAAATAAGGATATAACAATTATTTTGCAGAATGTACCGAGGTATCAGCAAATCGCACTCAAGTGTTTGGCAACATAGAATCACTTTCAGATCATATCTCTTCCATTCAGCTCTCGAACAGCACGTAGAACAATTGAACGCTTGAAACTTTCCAAGTGAGTTCGAATTTCTCTTATTTAAGTAAGGTGATCATTTCTCCTTTTTGCTGCTACAAGTCAACGAAACGTTTTAGTGTTCACAGGAGAAAGCTGATGATTGAAACTGAAATACAGTTAAAAATTCATGATTATAACACACAAATTTTTTACTGGATCTGAAACGTAAGAGCATGCAAAGGGCAGTTGCTTATTTTCAATACCTTGTGAGTATGGAATACTGTGATTTATTTCCGATATGTCCTGACTTGTGGATCGTAAAGCGATGCCCCGAAGTTCAACGTGGCACATTCCAGTGGCTTAATACAAAGGATTAGAAAGAATGTTCGACAATAACTGGGCAAGATGCGGATTAATAAACACTTGCATTATAACTATACACAAGGATTTGATTTTACTTCCCCGCAGGGGAACTCGAACCTGTAGGTACTAAGATTCACGAAACACAACACGAACAACACGTTTTACATTTCATGAATAAGTAAACGCTAGTCTATACTTCAAGAAAAGGTAACGTGTTTTAATTTAGAACACGACAAAGAGGAAAATAATTTACGACCGTATAATCAGCTTCTATTCAGTTAAGTATGAGCAATATATAAGCTTCAATTTTCCAGTGCAAAAGCACACTGGACGATGTCTATTCGTGGACTGACACCAACGAAGCAATACTGATCTAACCCCGCCACGATTACTAAACTTAACAGAGTATAAACTGAAACTGTCCCTCGTTCGTTCTTCACTAACTGTAGAATCTACACAACGGTATGGACCTCCAACATGCAAAAGTATTCTTCTCTCCAAAACACGTCTCCACCGACAAGCAACAAACCGACACAGAACAGAACACAGACTAAAATGCAAATTAGATAATGGTGAATTCTCTTTCAGAGAAAGAGGACCACATCGACTGCAACACGCGAACCTTACCCATTGGTGGTAAGAAAACTTACTACCCAAAGACGTGAAACTGCTTCAGTGTCCAGGCAAAGGGTGCTTCTACAGATTAATCGAAATTTATTATAGCAGACATGCTTGAAGTATTGGAAAGATAAAAATCACTATGTACTAGGAATATAACATAATGGGAAAAAATGAAAGTGCTAAAGGAACAGGTAACTTTCAAAGTGATTCTTTTTGTCTCTGTTTTTATACGTAGTTTTTTTTACTCTGTTTACGTATCATAGGATCGTCTTTACAGTTAGTACTTAGTTGAGGCCATAAGAGTATCAAGAAGGAGGCGGTGGCAGCAATATGCTTGCTCGATACGAGAGCTTAGATTTAGTTTTTGTGAGAGGCAACATAAGCAAGTTACTACCAACACAATTTTATGTAATTTTAATTACAGCGTACCACAGGCATCTTAAATATTGAAAATATTTGTAGTTAGGCTACTCTAGGAGCCCACGTCTAGCTTGTTAATATTATTATTTGACCATCTACATCTACATCAACATTTTTATGATTATTCTGCACTCCAGGATTAAGTGCCTAGAAGTGGGTGCGTCGAACCACCTTCAAGCTGTTTGTCTACAGTTCCATTCTGGAACGCGCTTGGAAAAAACGAAACACTTTCGCACGAGTTCTATTTTTCTCTTATTTTTTTATAATGATCATTTCTCCCCATGTACATAAGCGCCTGAAAATTTTTTCGTGTTCAGTGGAGAAAGTAGGTGACTGAAATTTATTTTAATGATTACAACCCGAACTCGTGTACCATATCCGTGGCACCCTCTCCCCTAGTTCATGATAATATAAAACTAGCTGCTCTTTTTTTAACTTTATCCATGTTCTGTGACAGTCCTATCTGATGTGGATCCCACACCGGACAGTTGTATTGCAGAATAGGATGTAAAAGCGTAGCGTAGGCAGTCTTTGTAGTAGACCCATTGTATTGTGTAATTCTTCTGCTAACAAATCATATTCAGTGTCTCGTTTAGCCCATAACATTATCTACGTGATCGTTCCAGTTGTAATTTCTAAGTAGTTAGCTGAATTCATGTTCTTTAGAGTTGTGTGATTTATCTTGTCTCCGAAATTTCTGATAACCATTGTTACTTAATCTGGTTTAGTGGCACTTTGATTAGTAAAATTTTCATTGCTACCATGCAGTGAAGGTATGATTGCAACTTGTTCTCATGTACTTTGCATATGATCAGAACCTCTTTGAGTTTTCTGACAGATTTCGATGCACTGTAAAAGCATATCGTATTGGGGGTTGCACTAAATTTCGAGCTTGTGTAAAACTTTGCCAGTCTTGGGAATTTTGGGTTCTTTTAAATTTTTCATGCAATTTTCGTTGTAGTACTACAGTGTTCTGACATGTTTTGTGTACCTTGCGGGATCAGTACCATCTCTTATTAATTTATTTTGTGTGTACCTCCCAATTGCCGTCGATACTATTCCCTTGAATTTAACCATATCTGATCTACACTTGCATAGTCAGATTGGAAGAAGCGGAGATTGTCTCTTAATAAGGCGTGAAGTGAATTTTTGAATGCTTTATTAAGCAGACATATTTTGCGTTCAGTTTTGATGGTTTCGGATGTAATGTTATTCAGCCCTGCTACAACGAGCGTATGGTCACTAGTTCCTATATCATTCATGATGCTGCCTCTTCACTCACTTATTTGTTCCTAAGAGATCAAGTATATTTTCGCAACTATTTTAACTTCGAATGGGCTACTGAACGTATTGTCCAAAATAATTTTCAGAGAAAGTATAACTGCGGACGAGATTTTGTGCCTGCCATCGACATGAAACACGTACTTTCACCAACATATGGAGGGTAGATGGAAGTCACAACAAACTATAAATGCATAAATGTTGTACCTATTTGAAATTAGACACAAGGTTTCCTCATCTGAGTCAGGGGGTCGGTAAAAGGAACCAATTATTAATTTACTCCATTTGCCAAGTGTAACCTGTAGCCGAACTAACTCACAGGAATTATTTACACCAATTTCACTACAAGAAAAAATGGTTCAAATGGCTCTGAGCACTATGCGACTTAATTTCTGAGGTCATCAGTCGCCTAGAACTTAGAACTAATTAAACCTAACTGACCTAAGGACATCACACACGTCCATGCCCGAGGCAGGATTCGAACCTGCGACCGTAGCAGTCACGCGGTTCCGAACTGAAGCGCCTAGAACCGCACGGCCACCGCGGCTGGCTCACTACAAGTAAACTACTTCTCACAGCAGTAAACACTCCACCACCAACTGTATTTAATCTATTCTTTCTGAATGCGGTTAGGTCGATCGTAAAAATTTTGGATGAACTTATCTTTGGCGCTACAGTCTGGAACCAAGTGACCGCTAGGTCGCTGGTTCGAATCCTGCATCGGGCATGGATGTGTGTGATGTCCTTAGGTTAGTTGGGCTTGAGTGGTTTTAAGTTCAAGGGGACTGATGACCTCAGAAGTTAAGTCCCATAGTGCTCAGAGCCATTTGAACCATTTTTTACCTCTGGCTACAACCAGATTTCTGTAAGTATAACGATTTGAGCTTCAGTGCCTTGTTTTAGTGTTTGGAGCTCTGGTTCTGTCCCAACACGGCTATAACAAAAAAATGGTTGAAATGGCTCTGAGCACTATGGGACTTAACTTCTGAGGTCATCAGTCCCCTAGAACGTAGAACTACTTAAACCTAACTAACCTAAGGACATCACACACATCCATGCCCGAGGCAGGATTCGAACCTGCGACCGTAGCGGTCGCGCGGTTCTAGACTGTAGCGCCTAGAACCGCTCGGCCACCCTCGCCGGCACGGCTATAACAATTTAGAATTACAGTACCGACTTTTTCTGGATGTTACCTCGTCTTGTGCTTGCTCTGTACCTTTCGAGACTGATGCGCTTTCTGCAATTTCTGAGACTCTGTAACCTAAAAAGAAAAAACAGTCCTCTCTATTCAGTCCCCGCTACCTATATAGCCGCTTACAGTGTGTAGTGGACCATGACCTAGTAAGTGGAACACGAAAATCCACCACCCTATGGCGCAAGTGGAGAACTCACAGAACCGTCTGAGCCTTTTCTTCAGACCCATCACTCGACTCTGTAGCAAAGGTACACAGTCGGTCCTGTCGACGTTGCTCCGCCTTCATGACGCAAGACAGACTAGCAGTCTTCACCACTTTAGCTATCTGCCCGAAAATGACACAATCTCTTCCGATCCAAAGCGACACACATTGGTAGTTCTGACATGAGCTACCACCTGCAGTTGGCTGCACCCTCTGCTGTTCATTGGATGCGGAAGCAGCCGTTCCACATCTGATGAATTCCCCCGGTATGCACACAGAGTGTACACAGGATTCCCTGCCCTCCTTGGCAGCCATATTGCTAACGAACCCTATTGTACGCCCCATTACACTCCACACTAACAGTTATCCCACCCTCTGTGACTGCTCAGATCCTGCAGGCTCAGAGGCTTCTGCTGAAGCAGGGCAGGCGATAAGCGACTGCATCTGACCCATGACGTTTATCAGGCAGCGTCTGTAACTTGTTCGTCAAAGGGGCCGAGGAGGCCTTCCAGTCTATCGCTGCCTGCCACACCATGGAACGACCTCCCACTCGACCACAGGTGAGGGTTCAACCTCAGTGCGGGCAATATCCAGTGCGAACGCAGTAGTGGATCGATCGGGGGACACCGTGGTCGTGCTGGGCGTCCCTTCGATACCCACGTCCGCCCCTTCCTCCGGCCCGCCACAATGATGCCCACTGGCAACAGCATCAAGCTGCGTGGCTAGCATTGTTTGGAGCTGAGAGCGAATGGTCACCAACTCAGCTCGCATCTGAACGCATCAATCGCAGTCCCTATCCATACCAAAGACGGCTGAAATATACTCTACACAGTTATTGGAACGCGAAACTGTGTCCAGTACATAAACAAACACGCACGAAATTTAGGACTTGAAACTAAAGAGCACAAAAGGCCCAAACTTAAAGTATCCAATGCCGTGATAGTGCCAGTATTGTTGTATGGGACAGAAACCATAAGCACAACAAAGAAAGATGAAGAAAACTTGTTGGTCTTCAAAAGAAAAATTATGAGAAGGATCCTTGGACTTGTCCAGGAAGGGAGCTCGTGGAGACGAAGAAAAAAAACCAAGAATTGTATGAGCTGATGAGGCAACCGAACATCGCTCAAAAACGTAAAGCGCAGAGAATAAGCTTGGCAGGCCACGTTGCTAGGAGACCAGACACCCCTCGGGCAAAAGCCGAACTTATGGGAAGACCTGATGGTACCTGTCAAATCGGGAGACCCAGAGAGCGATAGGAGGATGAGCTACAGAAAGACCTCTGCCAGCTAGGAGTCTTTGACAACTGGATACAAAGTGCACAAGGTCGCCATCTATTGAGGAGCACTGTGAGGTCGGCGCATGATCTAAGGGTCGTCGATCGCCGATCTGAGGATAATGAAACAAAAGGGCACATAGGAAATTCAAAAATTCACTTTCTGCTATGGTATCAGTTAAGAAGTTAAGTAGCGCAGGTGTTACAGAGACACAGGAGCTCAAGGAATACGTGCAGAAATTGTTGGTTACCTAGTTACAGTTTTTCAGTGGGCTAGACAGAACTGGACACATAATAATATTGAGGCACCTATATATCAATTAGAAAATACAATTAGCAGCTACACTGTAAACATCCTTCTGCCCAGGCTGATGATAAATTGCACAACAATGTTAAATCCGAAGAAGAGCTCTGTTTTTCCTTATGACGAGCTGTACTAGATATTTCTACGTATCAGTTGACGAGTCTCAGCATATTTTATTGAGTCTGAGATAGAACACGTTATTCCAGCGAACGAGAAAGTCTCGCCTCATCTCTGCACAGCCTGATAGTTCATATCAGACATTTCGAGAAATTTCGTATTTGCAAATGGATGAGGTAATTTAGTTGAGCAAAACGTTATCTGGAACCTTTGTACGACTGACGAAATAGTCGTTTAATCCCTTCCACTTATCCATCTACTTCGCCAACTACCATCCAGAGGGGACAAATCAGTCCATGATGAAGTGAGTAACTGCAGCTGAACTTAGTACAAATATTTAGATGTCGTTCAGACCATTCTCCTAGCGTTCCATTTCTCGGCAACGGTACCGTGAAAGGGCACACTATAGTAGACAATAACGTTAGCCTTGTGCATGTCTATGGTACTGTGACGAATGCCTGTGCATACTGTTGCACAACAAACCGCTACTCTCTGGGTTCGTTTGGATGGCATTACGTATCAAACGCATAGTCATCCCCAGCAGTGACCAGAAGGTCAAGAATAATGGCGTGTCGTATGCAACATTTCGGACCGTTGAATGTGTTAACATCTATGAAGACGTTTGTGTATAGACTGGTGACATCTTAACGCTAGAGGCCTCTAATATTTACACAATCATCCCGACAGGTGATGCTGTGGTAGTTACTAAACACAATTTGATAAAACATAAAAGGCTATCAAAGACAGAAATTGTTGAATTCATTGGGTGATATGGTACTATGTGACAACTATTTCACATTCAGTGATAAAGTGTACCAACTAACAAATGGTTTATCAATATTCTCCAGCATATATGCGATCATAGCTGACTTCTGCCTAAAACACCTTGAGAAAAACAGGTCTTTTACGGTAGGAGACCATGTGTACAACACATTAATTTTAACTAAAAGTATGAGAATGACACATTATTAATTATGAGGGAGAAATGAAGCAAGAAGCTGATGCACTAATTCGAGGACTAAAGGACGTGAAAGAGGACATTCATTTTATATGTGAATATGAAATCAAAATTCAGTAAACGTTCTTGAATTCTTCATCACCAGGAATAAATATCAATGATTTTTTATGTCACCCCCGCACACATAAGTTAGCAGTATATAGATCAATGTTATACAGAGCACCAAAAATGGGTTTCACCAACAGGATGGGATTAATTAAACATACGACACCTGTAAACGGTTTTGAACATGACCTCGTAGACAAAATGTCTAAGAAAGTGAGAAAAGGTATAGACAGAAACAAAAATAAGAACAACAGTTAGACAGACACCAGGTCAGTATGCATTCCCTTTTGTGGCGCCATTTCGCAGAAAAGTACTAATGTATTGAGATCACATAAGAGTCACTTCTTCCACCAGCAACAAGTTATGTAATAGACTGCCAAACAACATAATAACTAACAAATACAATTTTCCTGCTCTGGCGTTTACAAGATAAAGGATGATCAATTTCAAGTACATTATGTGGACGAAGGTCCCGAACTGGATTTAAGTATCACATCACTGCCTTTAGGTACAGCGCCCCCAATAAATCAGCCATAGTTTCTCACATTAAAGGCACATAATTGCTTTTGAAAACACAGATAATAACCTAACAATAATTCACAAATAAGCAAAGTTCACAAACTGAACTTCTATGAAGAACTTGAAATTTTTTTCGACAACAGAATACATGAGCACACTATCAATAATAAAGCTGGAACAGTGACAATGAACTTTTTCAGATGCTTATCAAGCATACTAGATGATGCACAGTAGCAGTTAATACTACATGCTTCTGAGCGACCTTAACAATAAAATTCAAGTGCCAAATGACCTAACCGAAACATTGCCAAATAAATATGCTGAAATAAAGGTTTTGAGATTTTTAACTTTCAGATTATAATTTATTAAAAAACTTTGAACATAGCTGCTAAGGTTCAGTGACCGTGTCAGAATTATATTATTACAGTAATGATATTCTTCGGCTTTAATGAGTTAAACACTTACGTATTTGTCATCTGTAACTTTGATTCGTAGCGCAAGGTGCTAATGAATAGTCTATGACTTTCATGTCTACATCCGTGCAGTCAGTGGTCTATTTATGCTGTTTTCTTGTGTTTTTGTGACATATAAAGA
Organism: Schistocerca serialis cubense; assembly: GCF_023864345.2. Classification (NCBI taxonomy): domain Eukaryota; kingdom Metazoa; phylum Arthropoda; class Insecta; order Orthoptera; family Acrididae; genus Schistocerca; species Schistocerca serialis. The sequence goes on from NC_064640.1 coordinate 154,704,793, forward strand.
TGAAAATGTAAGTTTATGACGAACCTCAGGGTCGTTTCAGGAAAATATTGTAAGAATGGTTACTACTGCTTTAACTTTGGAATCTTACTGCCATATTACAGTAATAAGTTCTGATTGTGTCTTATCGACAACAAAATGAACCTCAAAACAGACAAGTGGCTAAATCCATCAAGACAATGTAGTAAAGTAATTCAATGATCCACCTGAAAATGAGGGTGTAATCCTCGAAACGTGTAGTGCGAGGAAAAAAGTGACTAACACAAATAATTGTTCGAATTTATTATTATTATTATTACACGCCAAAAAATTTAATTAATAATTCCAATAAAATTTTTATTTCATTAGAGATATCAACGAAGAGATTAATTTTCTTTCAGTTTCTTCTTAATCTATTATTCTGCCTAAGTTTGTGATGTTACCGTAAATGACATATTACATTAAATTCGATGAGATTTTAATTCCATTGATCCACAGTGAAGGGATCTAGTAGGATGTAGAATATGTCGTACAAAAAAATGCTAATGTTCCTCGTACAGATCCTGAGTGATAATCTTGAAGATATCAAATGGTTCAAATGGCTCTGAGCACTATGGGACTCAACATCTTAGGTCATAAGTCCCCTAGAACTTAGAACTACTTAAACCTAACTAACCTAAGGACATCACGCACACCCATGCCCGAGGCAGGATTCGAACCTGCGACCGTGGCAGTCCCGCGGTTCCGGACTTGAAGATATCATTTAGGCTATTGAAGAGGCGCATCATTAGAAAGAAATCAGTTTAAAACACGTATTTACACTGATCACAGTACCGCAATGAAGACGTGCAGAAATTAGATTATACGTAACAATTGTATCATTTAATATTATTGGTAATATATAATTCAGTTGTTTCTACTAATAAATTCGTCAATGGAGTTGGATGTGGTTGCCAGCAAACAACTCTTTACTCTCATTTTAAACTGGACTTTATTTCTCATTAAATGATTGCTGATAATTGATTGAAAATATGTTTTCCTGAGTAATGCGCTCTTTTCTGGCATAAAGTAAGTGACTTTAAGCCTTTGTGTAGGTTCTTCTTTTTTAACGTATTGATTCCATGAACTGAGCTATATATCTGTATTTGAAAATTAGACACGAAATTAACAGCAAATAAATAAATATATTTGCAATCATTAGTTAATATTCCTAGTTCCTTGAACAATCCTCTACATGTTGTTCTGAAATTCAGTTCAGAGATAAGTCGTATTCCACGGTTTTGGCCTTGGATAAAATAAGGGATATTATGTGAAGTTAGTGGATGATGCCCATATATAGCTAATTTAATGGTTTCACACAAGGGTGGCATGGCTTCAGCAGTAATGCCTGTACCATGTTTACGAGTCATGAAATTTTATAAAAGATGCATAAATGACACATTATTGATAATCGAGGGGGAAACAACAAGAAGCTAATGCACTAATTGAAACATTCAACAGTATGCACAAGGACATTCAGTTCGCATGTGAACGTGACTGTCATATTCAATAAAGTTTCCTGAATTCATTGTCAACAGAAAAAAGATGGAACATGTACACAGAATTTATAGAAAATCTGCTCTTACAGACAGAAACAACAATGCTTCTGCATGCCACCCTCACTACACAAATTAGCAGCGTATACAGGGTACATTTTCTTTCTTGAGACAACGAAATATCAAAAAAACTGCGCATCGTATGAAAAGACGGAAAAATATGTTTAAAATGCTGTCTCGCGATATCAATGTTGAACCTCCAGGAGGCAGCGTGGGGGCAGCTTTGAAATCCTAAATGAGAACACCCCAATCTTTGTTGCAGAATCGTATTATACAGAAAAAATAAGTAACTTTCTTAACTAACACATTTGTCGTTACGCGATAGATGGTGCTGTAATCAATAAATAACAGATTCGAGGCCCAAAACGGTATAATCGCGAGAAAAATGCACTGGATGAAAATTATAAAAACAGACATCTTTGGTAGCGACTCAATGTTTCATTAGTTAGTTACTTCCATGTTCCATGGGTTATTTAGCACGATAAATTTTAATTTTGCTGAACGAGTCACTTCACATTCCCATCGGAAATTAATTTGTAAATATGGCTACATGACAAAAATTTATAAGTATTTTTGTATGTACAGATGTGGGTTGGGAATTCCTATCAACCACATTTTACTCGTTACAGTAACAGAAATTTCTCTATGGAATAGAGGTGTCAAGGGAAAAACTTTTCTGTCTGCCTTCAAAATTTACTTTGCTGTCTGTCAGACTTTTATATTACTGGGTAAGTGTTCAAAAACTTTAGCTGCATCATTTTGCACCCCATTTTCCGCTTGAGGCAATCTTAATGTTGCGTAATGAATGTCTTTTTTCTTGTGATATGGTAATTATGTACATCATTCTTCCTTTTGATATGTAGTGGATTATTTACAATAAACTTCATTGGGAAATAAATATACTGTGAAGCAGTAGTCAGAATTGTCAACTTCTTAAACAGATGTCTACAAGATGATCATGAGTGAGCACTACAAATTATTCTTACTCCCCGTTTTTCAGTAATGACTTTCTTTCTCAAAAATGAGTTACCTGGCATCATTATTCCACACATTATTCAATAGAAAATATTCGAAATATATCCGCTTACTAATGTGTCTTTCCCCAAGTTTTGCACGATTCTAAGTGGAAACGTGGCTTAACTAAATTGTTTTAGGAGTTCCAAAATGTGCTTCTTCCAGTTTAAATTCGCATCAATAATTTTGAACTTTTCGCCATATTTATTATTTCCTTGCCGTGTATTATCGCTAGATTTGAGGGACTGTATATGTCGAACAAGAAATGTATTCGCAGTTGCGAATATGGACAACCATCAGCTGCATAACCGAATGACGACAATGAAAATTTGTGCCAGACCGGGACTCGAACGCCGATTTCTGGCTTATCGCGAGCGGTTCCCTAACCATCAGGCTATTTTAACACTACTCGTGGCCATCCTCCAACTTCCATTCGCTGTCAACGAAGTGTCTAAAGCGTTCAGTACGTATATTCCCGTACAGGGGGAAATTTTAATTGAAAGTCGCTTGCCCGATGTCCACGGATAAATGCAGTATTGCAATAGTTCACTCGCTTCTTTTAATGGGATTATTCAACGGTTCTCTACCGAAGGGACTATGTAACCACGAAAAGGAACTATCGAAGAAAAGTTGCTGGAGAGAGTAATGAAATAGCGATATTAATTACAGTGAATCGTGAACCCTACATCAGCAGTCGGAAGTTAAGTCGTGAACTGGGAATTACTCAGACTACTGTTTGCCGAGATTTGAAACGTAGAAAATATCACCAGTCTCATATTTCCTTCCATCAACAACTTCATAGTAATCATTTCCAGAACCGAGGAACATTTTGCCAGTGATCACTTCAGCAGATACTGACAGACCGCAGGTTTTTTGCTCGAGTGTTGCTCTCTGACGAGTCGAAGTTGGTGACACACTCATTGGTCCATTCTTCATCGATGGCAGCATAATGATGATTAATATCGCATGTTCTTGGAGGACAATCTTCCAGTAATGCTCGCAGACCTTCCCTGGACTTGCCAAAAACTGTATACTTTCAACAAGATGGTTATCCAGCAACTCTTTCTGTAGCAGCACAGGAAGTATCAGATCGTCGGTGGATCGGAACAGGCAGTGCAGTGCCTTGCCCTGTAACGTCGTCAGATCTTATTTCGCCATACTTTTTGCTTGTGAAGTTACTTGAAGAGTAAAGTTTATAATGAGTGGCCAACAACGCATGATTACGCAATTCAGCGTATCAACAACGCATTTCAACAGATTGCACTGGGAACACTTCTCAGTAGTGTCGAATCATTCCATGTATGGAAACTATGGGCTTCTAAGTGGGTGGCATCATTTTTAAGCACCTACTGTGAAATAATTTCTACAAACAAGCACCTTGCTGGGAGGTGAGAGGACACATCTCAAACGAGCTCTCCGATGGTGAGAGGTAAGAGGATACACGTCAAACGAAACACCCGGTTGCTGACAGGTGAGAGACACATTTAAAAAAAAAAGCTTTTTCCACACTTACAGAATACGTCTGGTATTCTTATTTTGATCCAAAGCATTTTGCTCAAGATAATACCATTTTGGAACTCAACTGTACTGTTTGTCGATAGCAGCGCCGTCTACCGTACAACAAAAGTCTTACAAAAAAGTTACGTATTTTTTCCAATAGAATCAGAATCTACAATAAGACTGGGATGTCCTTCTCTAAGATTTCTAATTTCATCCCCGCTCTCGTCCTGAAGGAGTGGCATGGGGGTCAACTTTGGTAACGCCAAATACTGAACAAGTATGTTCAGTTCGTAAATCCGATACGTAGTTTTTGAGATATTTCGTTGCTTCAAGTTAAAAGACTCACCAAGTAGATCCATGTTGCGCAGAACACACAAAACGCCATTGAGCAATGAAATTCTTCAAACTGAAATTGGAGTCATTAAACAAATGGCAGTTGTAAAACGTTATCGACTTGCACTCACAGACAAAATGTCGAAGAAAGTTAGGAAAGGAAAAGACCGAAACAAAAATGCGAACCACAGTCAGACAGACATCAGGACAGTATGCATTTCCCGCACTGGTATCATTCCACAGATAATTACTAATGTATTGAGATCAATTGATGCAAAAGTTGCCTCTTCCACCAGCAATAAATTACGTAAAATTCTGCAATGCATCATAAAATCCAACAAAGACAAATTTTCCAGTTCAGGCGTATACAAGATAAAAACGGAATGAGCGCCTGGTACATTATATGGACGAATGCCTATAGGTACAACGTCCGAGTTAATCTGCCATAGCTACTCACATTAATGACACAGGACATGCTTCGGACAACATAGAAAACAATCTAGTATTCTCTCACAAATAAATAAGTAGATGAATAAATACAACAAACTGAACTTCTATGAAGAATTTGAAACAATTATTTGCAACAATCAATGACAAAGCTGAAACACTGGCAATGAGCTTTTTTTAGAATTTTTCAAGCATACTAGACGGTGCACAGTAATGTATCAATGGGACTAAGATGTAAGTAATTCCCCATCATGTGAGGCTGGTGTCACGACAAGAGTATCCGTCGACAACACGTTGAATCGTATGCTGCGACTGAAGACTATATGCTTAACACATACATATTATTGCAAGAAGAAATTATTTGTGGCATCATTTACATTAAGCGGTCCAGATGAGACACTCATACATATTTTTCTCGGACAACAGTGATTTATTATTTAGCAAATGACAACAACATCATCCAAAACGCTGTCTAAAATATAAACAGTAGCAATGGCTGAGGTTAGCCAGCCGGAGAAAGACGGAAGTCCGAAAAGCATTTTGATGAAATAATACCTGCAAAATGACTGAGTGCTGTATTTCTTAAAGTTATTGTCAATTATGCTATGAATGGCCTGACTAGGAACTAAATAGCGTATCTCTGTCAAGACTGATCTGAGCCCAAAATTGATCGCGGAAGAGACCTGCCAACGCCATTACATATCTCGACTGTGTTCTAAAAAAGCTATAAAGATTTTCGGTTTTAAAATAGAGTTGACCACATCATTACGAGATATGATTTCTGTTGAAAATATTTTTCCGCCATACGTAGCACTTTCAGTCGAGGGTTGTTGTACATTTTGTACCATCCTAAGAGCAAATACAGGCATCTAATCCGATCTGTCTATATCTGCGTGGTCACATTTCCACGTAGTATGGAGGAGTGTGTGTCTGTGTAAAGACATGTTACTCCTCATACACGCACTGCCTCGTGCAGGGCCATCTCTTTTACTGTTGTCTGATGACTGAAAACTGATTATCACCCAGTTTAAAACCTTTCCCTCATCTTAACCATTTAAGCTGGATGAAATTTAAGGCACTTGATACAGTTTTATGACCTAAGCTCTGTGTGATATCATCCTAGCACTGGCTGTAGCTAAGGCCGTCCATTGTTTAAGGAGCGTGGCGATCTCACTCCTTGGAGTGAAAACTTCAAAAATCGGCTATCGACGCGCACCGTAGGTTCTAGACATCCTTGAACAATCGTTTTTAATGCTAAAGCTGAAATCACAAATTGTTTCTACAGTCTATGAACAAAACATAGATGAATATCCCCTCATCCTGACACAGCGAGCCGGCCGATGTGGCCGAGCGGTTCTAGGCGCTTCAGTCTAAACCGCGCGACCGCTCTGGTCGCAGGTTCGAATCCTGCCTCGGGCATGGATGTGTGTGATGTACTTAGGTTAATTAGGTTTGAGTAGTTCTAAGTTCTAGGGGACTGTTGACCTTATAAGTTAAGTCCCATAGTGCTCAGAGCCATTTGAATCCTTTTTTTTTTTTTTTTTTTTTTTTTTTTTTGACACAGCGACAAACTCTCTGTAAAGTTAGCGACTGTTGGACCAGTTGGACCAGTCAAATGACACACGATAATATACAGGAATGTCTTATTCGCAAATATCTTTTATTCACTTGTCATGATTTCATGACGCCTTTGAAAATCACTGAGCGCCGAACGTCCCATCAACTGTCACCCTCAGTTTCACCTGTCTCATACCTGCCAATGTCTCTCTACTCTAGCTTCTTCCCATTGCCGTTTAGTGGAATTCCCACCCCATGTCCACCTATCATGTCCCTTGCTGCGCTTTTTCCCTACCCACACGCATATCTTACATTGCAGCTCACTGCGTTCTCGCTGCATGTGGTTCGTTCGTCCACACCTGTGTCACTTAACACTTAACACTTGCGAATATTTTCGTTTTCTATCACAAAGTCGGGTCTTAGTGTCTATCCGTCGAAGTTCGTATTGTCTCAGCAAAGTTCTTAGGGAATTCTTTGTGCAACTTTGTTGACACACAGGGCAGCGACCCTCGCAGAAATCTCTTCAGTGCCTTCTGTTCCACCATTTGCCAAAGGACCCTGTTCGTATCATCACTTTCCGTCAGTTCATATGTACTGATATTCAGGTTCCTACTCCCGTCCCCAAAGTTTTCAAAGGACAACCCTGCTTTCGTGACACATTACTGATCTGTTCCCTTCTATGCCTGCGGCTACTGTTACTTCAGTATCGCTGTAAGAAGCCTGCTCATAGAATTTAAAATCTCTGACATTCCTCAGCTCTTTGTGATACTGTACGTACATCGTAGTACCTCAAACGCAGTTCGGCCATATGCAAGGGCTGTTACTCCGAGCAACATTCAACTTAACAGCTGTTAATAAGTAGTTTACAAATGCCAATTCGTCCTCTCCAACCTTACCATGAAAAGGAGAAATTATGGTAGCGCTACCTGCATCTAGAAAGGATACTGATATGCTGTATGAGTACCTACTCTCTCTTAATGCATCTAAACGTTTCCATACCTCATTATTACTTGCCTGAGTTTGTTTAACAATGCCTGCACCTCTTCATCAGTTATAATCTCCTCTACCCCTGTTCGCCAACAGGGTCTGGCATCCTACCCTTGAAACAAATAGCAGGCGATGACTGGCTCCATGGAGCACTATGCCCCAATAAGTTACACAGGATATACCTAATGGATGCAACCGCCATATATTATCTTCTAGTGTCCTCTAAAACTCCTTAAGTCACTAACTGAGTCTTCTGCCAACATCTGGAATTTCCATTCAGTCCTCAGTACTCCGATCCTGGCGAATAGATAGTGTATGCCCAACTCTAATGCAAGAAGAAAACAGATCATTTCCATTCACCATGTTGATGTGATGTTTATGATAGTTGCTCCGCGATGCCACTCATAGGAGTGTGTGTCAATTCCTAAGGGACCAAACTGCGGGGGTCATCGGCCCCCACACTTACACACTGCTTAAACTAACTCAAACTAATTTAGGCTAAGGACAACACACACACCCATGCCCGAGGTAGGACTCGCACCTCCGGCGGGAGGGGCCGCACAATCCGTGAAATTGCGCCCCAAGCCGCGCAGCCACTCCGCGCGGCTGTCGCTCATAGGTGCTGGCTCCCCTGACACCGGAATCCAATGGGAAGGGATCTTCTAATACGATGGTGAAGGCTAACTCAAGACTGCTTACTGAACAATAAATTTCAATATTAAGCACTCTTCCACGCAGGAGGTCGATGACCGTGCCCTGGAATCCGGTGGCAGAAAGGGATGATGAGACAGCTGCTTGCCGCCTCATCGTAACAACAGCTGATGTCATGCATGGCCTTGCTGATGCAAGCTGGAGTCAGGTCAGCAGAACGCGAGCTTACAGATGGACTCGCGAGTTTGGTAGACAGCCCTCGGTGTGACTTCTTAATTTTCCCGGAGTATTTCTTATTCCAGTAATTTTTGGGTTTGCAGCCGGATCCCATCAACATTTTGCACGATATTTCGCTCCAGAGACATCAGGTTTACTATGGAGATTGAGAAAAATGGGACGTCTTAGTACGCCGTAAAAATGATGGGTCTTTGAGACATTCGGTGTACAGAAACCTCACACATATATATCTATATCTTCAGGTATCCATCACCCCGCACAAATCGCCGGTGTTCTCATTCATCGGGCGCATGTAATATCGGATGCTGATAGCCTTCACGAAGAGTTAGTGCATCTGGAGAAGATTTTTAAAGAGAATGGCTATACTTCGCGTCAAATACGGAAGACTATGCACAATTATAATAACAAGAACAAACGCTCTGAGGAGACTGATGACTATAAATCAACTTCGTTCCTTAAATATGCCGGGAACGTATCTAGGCAGATTGCTTAGGAAGAATAATATCAATTTCATCTTCCGTCCACGAGCAAAGAGCAGGGCCTCAGTCGGATCCGTCAAAGACGATTTAAAATTGAGCAAGGCGGGTGTTTATAAAATTCCCTTTGAGTGTGGCACGGCATATATACACTCCTGGAAATGGAAAAGAGAACACATTGACACCGGTGTGTCAGACCCACCATACTTGCTCCGGACACTGCGAGAGGGCTGTACAAGCAATGATCACACGCACGGCACAGCGGACACACCAGGAACCGCGGTGTTGGCCGTCGAATGGCGCTAGCTGCGCAGCATTTGTGCACCGCCGCCGTCAGTGTCAGCCAGTTTGCCGTGGCATACGGAGCTCCATCGCAGTCTTTAACACTGGTAGCATGCCGCGACAGCGTGGACGTGAACCGTATGTGCTGTTGACGGACTTTGAGCGAGGGCGTATAGTGGGCATGCGGGAGGCCGGGTGGACGTACCGCCGAATTGCTCAACACGTGGGGCGTGAGGTCTCCACAGTACATCGATGTTGTCGCCAGTGGTCGGCGGAAGGTGCACGTGCCCGTCGACCTGTGACCGGACCGCAGCGACGCACGGATGCACGCCAAGACCGTAGGATCCTACGCAGTGCCGTAGGGGACCGCACCGCCACTTCCCAGCAAATTAGGGACACTGTTGCTCCTGGGGTATCGGCGAGGACCATTCGCAACCGTCTCCATGAAGCTGGGCTACGGCCCGCACACCGTTAGGCCGTCTTCCGCTCACGCCCCAACATCGTGCAGCCCGCCTCCAGTGGTGTCGCGACAGGCGTGAATGGAGGGACGAATGGAGACGTGTCGTCTTCAGCGATGAGAGTCGCTTCTGCCTTGGTGCCAATGATGGTCGTATGCGTGTTTGGCGCCGTACAGGTGAGCGCCACAATCAGGACTGCATACGACTGAGGCACACAGGGCCAACACCCGGTATCATGGTGTGGGGAGCGATCTCCTACACTGGCCGTACACCACTGGTGATCGTCGAGGGGACAGTGAATAGTGCACGGTACATCCAAACCGTCATCGAACCCATCGTTCTACCATTCCTAGACCGGCAAGGGAACTTGCTGTTCCAACAGGACAATGCACGTCCGCATGTATCCCGTGCCACCCAACGTGCTCTAGAAGGTGTAAGTCAACTACCCTGGCCAGCAAGATCTCCGGATCTGTCCCCCATTGAGCATGTTTGGGACTGGATGAAGCGTCGTCTCACGCGGTCTGCACGTCCAGCACGAACGCTGGTCCAACTGAGGCGCCAGGTGGAAATGGCATGGCAAGCCGTTCCACAGGACTACATCCAGCATCTCTACGATCGTCTCCATGGGAGAATAGCAGCCTGCATTGCTGCGAAAGGTGGATATACACTGTACTAGTGCCGACATTGTGCATGCTCTGTTGCCTGTGTCTATGTGCCTGTGGTTCTGTCAGTGTGATCATGTGATGTATCTGACCCCAGGAATGTGTCAATAAAGTTTCCCCTTCCTGGGACAATGAATTCACGGTGTTCTTATTTCAATTTCCAGGAGTGTAGGTCAGACTACATGAACGGTCCAGGAACGCTGTGTGGACCACGAAAGACACACCCCTCTGCGCCAACCCTTAAAATCAGCAGTAGCTGAACATAAAATTTCCATGCGACATTCAATGAAATAAAATAACACCAAACTTTTAGCACTAGTTTCCAGCTTCTGGGACTCCGTAATTAAAGTATCCGTGGGAATACGTCTTGTGGACAATTTAATGAATCGTAATAACGGCTTAAAGTTGGATAAACACTGGAATCCAATTATTAAAATTATGCCGTCACAACGGAATCGACGTGCTCAGTCGATACTTTATTCTTACTTCACCACTGAGGGCAGCACACACTACTTGGTTGCCTCGAGCATGTCACCTCATAACACATACGCCCTAAACTGCCAGTACGATTCGCGTGCGCGGAATACGCTATAAATCCCACGACTGCTTCAGTCTCTTCACAATACGACAACGTTTTTCTGTCCGTTTTCGTACAGTCACTAGCAGGGGCTGGTTCTCGTCCAGCCACTTTTTTCTTTGACCATAGAGTTGGTGCATTACTGCACCCCTCCTCTGTACTTCCACCGTCGGAGGGTGGCACGAAACTTAGAGTTCCACCGCCACTTCTTCAAAGTGCTATGCTCGGCTGTTATTCAGCCGTTGATTTGAGTCTCCTCTCACTTGTCCACCGAGACAGTTCGACCGGATCTGAACCGGTGACACTATGTATTAGTAAACTGCCACAAAAAAAGGTATCTTCAGTACTCCGTCTACTCCCCTGAGGATGGACGGACGTCTCTGGGCAGAATATTGATGGGATCCGGCTGCTATGCCGAAAATTACTGGAAGCCCCATGTGATCGCCAAGGGCGTGTGGACGCCATGGTGTCACCTAATATGTCAGGTGATGACACTCAATGAGATGCCTCATCTTCGCAGTGCCAGTTTGAGGCCAAGAACTATCTGTTTTAGCAGGTGGCTCGTAGACGAGTGGCTACGCCTAGCTGATGATTCTGTTCAGTAAGGTTGTAGCTGCTTGACCTTAAACTGAACCGATCACTGGGATGGTGAATGTCATAATGCTGGTGAACGTCTAAACCAGAAGAACAAGTACAAGTGTTGGTAACGATTGAGAGGGGAGCATTTATAATTGTACTCCGTTGGTGCGTTATGACTGGAGCCTGATTCCTATCATGTAAGCAGCTGCTTCGTTGCCCGGATTATAAGTTCAAAGAGCAGACGCTGTTCAAGGAATTTACTACGCCCTTTCGTAGGAACAACACAGTTACCATGGGTGTAGATGACCCAGGAACTACTCACATTTCTCATTTCGCGATATTGCACACTTGTTGAAGTTGATCGGAAAAGCACTGGTTCAGTGTGTAACGTGGTCATTCTTGCGATGCTCTGCTACACAGACCAGAAGAGAAATTAACGTTCTTATCTATATGTTCATATTAAGGTTTACTGTTATTTCCGTAAGTTATTTCAGTGAATGGTGGGTGGCCTTGGCTGCTTTAGTGCCACTTTCTTGTGTAATCCGGTATTATGCTATGGTTCTAATAATCTTGTCATGCACTGCACGTTGAAACCAAATATGTTTTCAATTATTTCAAAGACAGATTTTTATAGGTTGAAGTGGTTTAGGAAACCTCTGCACTCCATCATTATAAAACCTGAAAGCTCCACTCAGAAAGCATTCTAAAGAGGTTTAACCTTTTATAGATAAAAGTTCAGCTGTGGTTAAAGCCGATGTGCTGGTTATGTCACAGTGAAAGTCTTTGGGCGTCTTTTCAGAAGCTGAAAACAGTTTAACCTCTAACACTTCATAATAGACGAAAATAGAATATTCAAAAAGAAGTGTATTAAATTGTTGTTTCGTTTGCTGTTGTTGTAGGCAACAGTTGTAAGACTGGTCTGATGGCGGGAATCTAACTCGTGTAAGTAATTTCACACCTGCATATGCCCTGCACCCTACACCCGCTTGAATCCACTTATCGCTGTTGCAAAACATACAAGGTTAAGCGAAGATTTAAAACTTCTGTCGGAAATGATGTATATGCAAACCCTCAAGACTTACAGAACAATGTTCCTATAGAAGTTCATGAAGTAAGTACATTTCCGAAGGCTTACATTTAGGCAACGACCATTGGGAACCATCCTGGATTACAATTCCCCAGACAATTCTTTGTGCATTATATAAGTCTGTTTATATTTTTACTAATTACGAATTACTAATTGCACGATGCACAGAGGCATTCAATCAATCATTCTCCCCGTGCTTCATACGTAAATGAACCGCAAACATCTCTAATAACTGGTGCAATGTGATGTGCTCGCTGCCACACACTTCTCAATCGTTTGCAGAGTATAGATGTACATCTTCAATAAGAATGTGGAAAGGAAGGAAGAGAGAAGGTGAAACAATGTGCTCACACACGTCGTACTCATTTTGAATGACTGAGCAGTAAACCTAGTTTACATCCACATTTAGTGTTGCAGGATAGTGTCAACAGTTATAGATGTCTCTTCTCCGTGAGGCACTGCACAGTTGTTTGAAACTTCAGCCAAATATTGACAAAAGGTGCTCAGTATCTGTAGATCATCATCTCTTCTCCAGCTAATAATAAATACTTGTGATGAAAATTTATTCGTCTATAAGTATTCAAACCGCTTGCCTCGAGATGGTGCGTCAACTTGCTAGTGTACGTCTGTAATTTCGGTTGCTGGGTAAAGATACTTGCGTTTAGTAAAGGAATATTTTATACACTGAATCGCATTGCTCCTGTTTCTTGCAATGAAATTGATCGAACAGCTGTGAATATTTGATGAGGACTGTTTTATTCACAAAGGGATCACGCATCGCTGGACAATTTCGGTCGCTTCATGGGGGCCAGTAAATATTCCTGCCTGTGCTGTAGTAGAAAGAGAAGAGCAGAACGTTCGATATGATTCATTGTTGAGCGTTTTTGTGGGTATGCAATTTTTGAATTGTTCCTTGAATAGAAAAACACTCTTTCTCAGCAGTATCGCACTTACTCCTTTATATCGACTATAGCAGCCGTGCGCTACACCTGTGTAAACATTATCAGAGAAGAAACTTTAGTTTATGTATTTTCCCTTAGTTCTACCCATTTTACAACACGTGAGCAATTTGTGTAAATGTTAACAGAAAAAACATTAATTGATGCATTCTGACGTAGTTGGTTCCATTTTGAAACTTTCTTAATGTCTCTTGGTGTGCATTCTTCGATGCGTTTTTTTTTTTTTTTTTTTTTTTTTACAATTTATGCGACTTTTTTCAAATTATGATGTCTTTCTTGCATATGTTATGCTGTTTGACAGCTTACTCTAGATACGCAAGGCATACCAAAGTTTCACTTGAATTACGCTTAAAATGAAACAAGAAACCATTCCCTTTTCGTACGTACAGCACGGTAATTTTAAGGAGCCTTCATATTTCATAGAAGCCAATAAAAGTTTTTAAGTAATTAATTTATAAATACGAGAACTGAAAAGATAAGGACGGTATATGAATTCCCGTTGCAGAGTTGTTTATTCTCCATTACGTGTTATGGATACGGAGAAACTATGACACGGTTTAGAATAATAATTCCAACAAAGTAGCCAGATAGCAAACTAATGCTGGGTGGAATATAATTGCTTTTGTTTGCTGCAAGTGCTATTAACGTTTTATGGCGCTTAGCTATTAAAAGGGTTTTAAGTGCCACGAAATTTGTAGCGACGGGAAATTAGAGCGTCGTAAACATAAATCGTGACTGCATTTTGGACAGATGTTTGCTTCTAACGCTGAGGATTGCAATAGAAGGATATATAGACAAAAACGGATATCAGATAGGGTACTTTGCTGGTTTTTATGACCAGCACGAGGTGGTGTGAATGTCTGACCAAATGCAAACAATCGTACGATATATTACTTTTGTTAGTACCTTCTGAAACAATACTATCTTACTCTATTCTTCAAGCAGCAACTTCACAGTCTTGGTTGCTCACTTTTCTACATTTTATCCAGATACCTTTAAAGATCGAAATTCAAGTACATCTGGGAACTGTTATGAAAGTATTTCTTCTCTCACAAGTAATCCGTCACGTTTAATACGAACAAGTGCCTTTTATTTAATGTATTATACTTTGACGCCATCACTGTTGTCTGCTAGTCTCTACATCTCCCATCCTTCTGTTACTATACAAGGTGATTCAGCTGCCCCTACCAATGTCACTTTGTGCAACCCACTATGTTATATCTGGCTTTCATACACCACGCGGTAAGTTTTCATATTCCCTCGCTCGCTATGCGTTAACTATTGGTGCTGAAGAAAAAACTGAATAGGACCTCTTTGCAGGAAATTTAATGTAGTAAAATTTTGTACTAGGTTACGTTCTCGCTAGAGGCCGTAGTTTTCGTGTTATTCAAGAAGAAACGCACAAAAGTGGCGTTCGAAAGAACCCTCATTCCCACACGCAGCCCTCACCTGTCAGATTTCTAGTATGTTGTTCATGGGACTCCCTCCGACCACTGTACAAAATTTGCGACTGCGTGAATTGTTTCCCACATAATTCGAGCTTCTTTTGTCTTCATTTTTAGGACATATATACCACCAGCTTAATCGAGCACATACAAATTGTACAACTGACGTATGTAAAAATTTTATCTAATAGTTTGGATAATTTTAACAGTTCAAAATGTAAACCGTTACATCACTGAATTCGTGAGGTCTTCTAAATACGATACTAATGTGCTTGTAAGCGTTAACTTCGGATCGAATTGTCAACGCCGTTCGTTTTAGCGTAATATTTACGAAAGTCGTTTTTCATTCATTACCCTCACGGCACATTTAATATAATAATCTTAACAAAATAATCAACGATGCTGGTTGTTGTAATAGCCCAATCAATATAGACCAGAAAGCATCGAATATTGGGAATAGTTGTAGCCGGAAATTTTTGTACAGTGGTAGCAGGGAGTTCCACGAACAACATGCTGGAAATAATACCGGTGAGGGATGAATGTACATTTGAATGTCACTTTTGTACTTTTTTCTTGAATAGCTCAAAAACTGTGAACTCCAGCTAAAACGTATCCTAGTACAAAGTTTAGCTATGTCAAATTTCCTACAAAAAAGTCCAGTTCATTTTTTCTGTAGGACTGATAGTTTGCGCATAGCGAGCGAGACAGTATGAAATCCTCGCACGTGGTTTTTGGAGGCCAGATATAACATTGCGGGTTGCATAAAACGACATCGGTAGGGGCAGCTGAATCACGTTGTATATAGGATGTCTCGCTGATACTGTCGGCTATTACATTATATACAAGCCAATCGTTATTTGAACTATCACGAACAAGTAAACAAAGATCTTACTACATTCCTTTAAGGGAGAGTCGTCAGAAATAGCACATGAACTATCACGTATGGAACAAGTTGAGATGCCATGTACGACTCATGACATGAAGCTGCTCGAGAACTGCAAACGATACAGTAAAAGTAAGACTCCAGCAGACATGGATACTTCCCCTGCAGAATCCTGGCAATTATCAAGCAATTTAACTGCACGCGTTTGTGAAATGGTCGTGACTGTGTTGGTGACTATTGAGGCACTTGACCTTTACTGGCGCAGAAAGTAATGCAGAGTGCGTGTTGGAGGAGTAATTTAGTGAAACATTCTTAATTATAATCGAGGGGAAGCATAAAACAAGTGATCACAGACGGATGGGTGCTACTGAGGCCACTCAGCGAGATATTAGAAAAGACTGACATATTGCGAGTAGATAGTGCCTGGTCATATATAGAAATTAACAAAATTACGCCTAATATATATACAAATAAAACGTTTAATATTCTATGTGCATACGCTGTTTTAACCCCAGGTTTCAGCGGGTTATGGTCTGCATCTGACGTTTCTGATGCTGAAACACGTGGAGGAAATGATACGAAGCAAGACAGATCGTTAGTTAGCACATTGGACTCGTATTGGAGAGGAGTGGGGTTCAAATCCAAGCGCAAGCACAAAGATTTTGGATCCCAGTGATTTGTCTGCATCTATTAAGGAAAATTTGGGCACAGGTATCTTGAAAAGTACATGGCCGATTTCCTTCCTTATAATTGACTTGTCTTAGGTTATACTCGGTATTTCTAGGCGTCTCCATAATAAGTCCTTTATTTTAATTTTTTGATACTGTAATTGTGATGCTCAGAGATTATCTCATAAAGCGTACATAATTACCCAAGTTTCTTAAATTAACGACACGAGTACAGCTGCAAACGAAACCAACTATCAACGTGCGTGAGTAGAAGTTAAAATACAAAGCCTGTAAGAAAGCTTCATTATCAGTGTATTCAATAACAACTTCAAACTGCTAAGCAATGTGCCATTGAGAAGTTTCTCACGTGAAACAGAACACCGCCCTATGTATGGACAGTTTGATGTCGGAACTGTCAGCAGATATACAGACCAAATTTTCTTAAAGTTTAAGTAACGTTCAGATATTTACATGCTACCTATATGTGTGAGTCAAATTACGTGTTTTTGAACTGTACTGCTTAAAATCAGTTTACATAATATGACTAGCGATCCTTCATGATCCCACTGTTCATTTACCACATGCTATGAATATGTTTACTTCCATTCGACTTGTATGAGTACATCACACATTAGATTATTAATATCTTGAACTTCTGGAGTAGGATTATCTATGGGCAACACCCATTTATTAATACCTGCAGTATCTAAAAATCACTTATTACTTCCCACTTCGTTACAAAATTTACATCACGGTTACCATAAATTCAAAATCCTTTCCTTCCGTTTAGTAGATATTACGATAGTGTCTCAATTCGGTATTTCTTGAATTTATACTTACTTCTCCGACTTCTAGGTAGTTTATTTGCACTCCGATTTGCTATTCCTGAGTATGAATGCTGTTCATCCATGCCAATTAAACCCATTTGTTTGGAGCCTTTGCTTTCAAACGAATCAAATACTAACTTCGTAATGTAACGAACAAGAAAGCTACACCCTTCCTTCCCAGCTCTGGAGCATCAGATAACAATGCTTCACCTGATCAAAGATACTAAAACGTCTTAAATCACCCGCTGAATATATTTCGGTGTCAACAGATACGTGAATGGAATGATGTAGTTTTCCTTCTACTTTATGAGAACAGCGACGGTATGGACAATTATCGGAGCCTTTGCAATCAGTTACCTCGCTGTAGAAATATATCATAATCAACAGAGTTCTTTTTATTTGCATGTTTCATGAATACGTTGAGCTGTGATGATTCAAAACGTTTCAGTCACCGAAGAGATATAACGAAGTTCGCGTCCAATGATAGGTATACAGCGTATTCTTAACCATTATTATTGCTGTTACCATCAGTTAGGAATCAATACCATAAACAACTTTTTCTTGAAATCGTGTGCTCGAATGCGTATCTTCAAAATTTTAAATAAGGGATACAGACAAGCTTTTGTTCAACAAGAGGAGAAGGTAGAGGTTGCACAAGATCACCATCATTTATTCCATTTATCGATTAGTTTGGTTAACAACCAAAAATTTTAGTTCATTACCTCAGTTCCCTGAAGATACAAATTTCATGACAAAATTAATGTTGAACTATGAAATTCGCACAATGATAATAGTAGTATTTCCATCAGACTTTGATCGCAGAATAAAAATACAAAATATAAGAAAGACTTTCGCAATAATGAATGATAGTCCTGCTATAAACCTGTTTTCCTATAAAATATATGTATTTTACGGGCATCGGGAGGTAGTATTAATGATCTAGACAGTTAGAATAAACTGGAGTTAATTAATATAACATAAACCAGTTATGAAGTACTATAACTTTTTGTGACAGAAGTATAAGCGCAAATGTCTTATCAGTAAATTCTACAAGCAGCTAAACAGAATCAGAATAGATTTAAGAGATTTTAATTACCTTAATTTTATAGTTAATGAATACGTAAATTTCTTTCCCTTTCAATAGGCTATTTAAGAAGTATGGTAGAAATGCAGTTCTTGGCAGTTCCTACGTCTACAGTGTTATACAACTTTGAAACAATAGGTGGCGCAGTGTCCATTTGTTGCAGTAGATACCTTGCGTAAGGATGGAAAACTGAAAAATAGCTGTTTGAGCCCACACGCTGAAAGAGATTACGGCATTCGTATTTCTGTTTGCCACAGCGAAATTCTTCTATATTCCCAGGTGTGGCGTCCTCGGACATAGCCAGGCACGTGGAATAGTGTTGTTGTGTTCCCAGGTCGAACGTTGGTTGTTTAAACGACGGCCTATTTCCTGTACGTGACTGCGGGCCACGTCGGGAGATCGGAGACTGTCCGTGTGGTTTCCCAGAGACAACGAGGCAGTCGCTCGCACGTGTAACCGAGCCAAGCGCAGTGGCACAACAGCTGACCTATTCATTCACGGTTTGTGCGAAAAGTTCGGAACTTCTCCAAAGAATTTAAAATCCTTTTCCACAATACTGCGGACGGTGAATTAGAAAATACTTCTTCCTGCTGGAAAAATTCTAATAAAACTTAATATAGCTGTAATGAAATTCTGAGAAATGTAATTTCGTTTATTATATAACTTTGATTGGCAACGATGTATTCGTGGTTAACTACCAGCTAAATGTTAAGTGACGGATATTTCTACGCAAATGCTTTGGAAATTCCAACTGTCATTAATCAACTGCACAGTGGCGGCTGCAATACAAAAATAATAAATAAAAGAATGCGTGCATCAAACTAGCTAAAACGACAGCCTCAGATAAATTGCAAGGAATGGTTTGCACATGCTAATGGACAGGCGTAGTATGTAATACGCAAACATAAAATTTACGCTTACAATGATTACAAAATCAAATAAACACGACGGACTATGAAGACTTTATAACACAAGGTTGCTTGAACAGGGTGGATAGCCTCAGACAATATATGGAAATATGTATAAATGGGCCTCAGCATCGACGTGATGTGACGGCTTATAGCTAAGTTTTTCAGGTTCGGGGGAAAACTTCTGTCCGCACCAGCATACTGCTAGACACTCCAATGTGCGGAGAGCAGAACTCTTAACATCTTAAAAGGAAAACTAACCGGGATATCTGCAGTCTTCGGAACAAGCTTATTCAGCATGATCTACCTCAAAAATGGGAATAAAGTAGCGCTCTCCCACCAAACACCAGTCGCTTCTAGTAATTACGTCGACTTAATCTGTGGCCACTCCATGAGTTCTACAACGTATTAGGTCAGAAAGCTTGACAGCGTTCATCCCTTTGAAACGTTACGCTCTAAGCTTGTTATTCTGGTCACTGATGTAAATGTTCTTAGATTACCACCGGCACACGAAACCCTTACTAGACGAGCTATGGCATCGATTTTCGTCAATCGGGCTGCAAGGAGCCGTTAAAATGATGACCTAGCAGTTCATGGTGTGGTACAAATCCCCAATCCACACTTAAAAGAGACTGCCGCCCAGGTCACTGATGAGGCTAAGATTTACTTTAGTTTCATCGAGGTACGAGAGAGTGGTAAGCTTGAAAGTATATACAACCTTACACTCTGTGATATTTTGAATGAAATCCGCAACTGTAAAGTTATTTTCACAGGTGCTTGCAAGAAGGGGGCTCTCTAGCGCGTTATTTGGTTTCATTGTAAGTATATGTTCTTAAGAGTCGCACCGGATTATAATATTTAGAATCCCGGAGCAGATACGACACAATTTCTTTCATGAATTATTTCTTATGTGTTCCGACTTTCTGGGTGTCCTTCAGTGCATATATCTAAGGCACTCAGCAGACAAGCAAGTCTAGAATACCAATGACACCTACCTCCGCCTGTAACATCCGGGAAAGGAGGACCTGCGCTGGAGGAGAAGATACATGGGATTTGAGGGAAATAAATTATCAGATTTGGCAAACGAAGAAGGATGCGCTGTGGTTCCAATGACGTCAAGTACCAACTTTCTACTAGTTACCACCTCACTGTGCACGTACAAAATAATATATCAGTGCCATGGAGTCTGACTGAGAATAATAGACAACATACTACGCTATCTAACAAAACATTGAAGCACCTAGAAGGGCACAAGGAAGCGAAATGAAACTTTACGGGTTGAGAAAATATGTGGTGTTATGTTAGTGTTCGCAAAATCAAGTCAAATTAAAAAGAACTTGGCAGTACGAGCCCACTTATCAGTATGACGGTGCACCCCTCTGGACTGGAAGCATGTACTGATACCATTAGATAGGGCGTCGTTTATCCGTCGCATCCTCTCCTAAGGCAAGCTGTCTCATAGCTGTTGTAACCGGTACTTGATATCTGAATACTGGCACGATGACGGATTTGACGTCCGAGTTGGTCCCATCGGGGAGGATCTTGCTGCCCTAGGGAGGAAAAAAAATGGTTCAAATGGCTCTGAGCACAATGGGACTTAACATCTGTGGTCATCAGTCCTCTAGAACTTAGAACTACTTAAACCTAACTAACCTAAGGACATCACACACATCCATGCCCGAGGCAGGATTCAAACCTGCGACCGTAGCGGTCACGCGGTTCCAGACTGAAGCGCCTAGAACCGAACGGCCACACCGGCCGGCCCTAGAGAGAACATGAAAATCACATAGTCAGGTTCGTAGAGACATGTGCCATATGTTGACGAGCATTGTGGTGTTGAAAAATGGGACCACGATAATGTCGCATGTAAGGCACACGTGAGGTCACGGGATATCCATGACGTACCGTTGTGTTATCACAATTCCCCCAATGACGAGCGTGGACATCACACAATCAGGTTCGTAGAGACATGTGCCATGTGTGGTCGCACTTTCATGCTGAAAAATGGCCCCACGATAACGTCGCTTGTGAGGTACACATGAGGGCGCAGGATATCCATGACGTACCGTTGTGTTATTACAGTTCCCTCAATGACGAGCGTGGACATCACACAGCCAGGTTCGAATGGTTCAAATGGCTCTGTGCACTAAGGGACTTAACATCTGGGGTCATCAGTCCCCTAGAACTTAGAACTACTTAAACCTAACTAACCTAAGGACATCACACACATCCATGCCCGAGGCAGGATTCGAACCTGCGACCGTAGCAGTCACGCGGTTCCGGACTGACACAGCCAGGCTCGTAGAGTTATGTGGCATGTGTGGTCGCACTGGCATGTTGAAAAATGGCACCACCATATTGTTGATTGTGCGATACACAAGAGGGCGCAAGATATCCATGACTTACCGTTGTGCTGTTACAGTTCCCTCAATGACTACCAGACGTCACCTGAAGTCATATGCAACAGCTCCCCAAAACACGACGCGGGAGAAACGCCGCTGTGTTTCTCCAAAACATTGGATGATTGGGAACTCATCCAGCTCTAACCATACTCGCCGACGATGGTCATATCGTGTAGTGCACGACGCCGATTCATCTCTTAACGCAATTCAACATCATTCATCAGCGATCCATGCTTCCTAGAGACAGCACCATTTCAAACGCAACGGTTTGTGTTATAGTATTATCGGCAGCCTATGCATGGGACGGTAATTCCCTAGCCCGGCTGCTGCCAGTCTCCCACCAGTGGTTTGAGATGACACAGAATGTAGCGGTTCTCGGGCAACGGTACAGGTGGAGGCAGGAGCCCGAGCATCATTACTTAGCTGCCTCGGACCCCGCACGCAATCACAGCGGCCAAGTGGCTTATACAGACCCACCACAATAAATCAGAATGTGGATCAGAAAGAATTGGCAGCAAGCGAAAAAAAAAGGTGTCCATCACTTGTTCTCGGGTGGCAAGCGTAGATATGAAAGGGTTACGATTTTACTTGTTGCACAGTACAGGGATCATCCCTTGAGTTGGCTAGACGTGGTCGACTGCAACCTTGACGAAGAGTATGCCTGCCCTAGGGTTCCCATGCAGTCGAACAACGGGACATTGGCACATACGCTTGCCCCACAAATATGGGTTGGGTTGGTTGGGGGAAGAGACCAAACAGCGAGGTTTTCGGTCTCATCGGATTAGGGAAGTCGGCCGTGCCCTTTCAAAGGAACCATCCCGGCATTCGCCTGGAGCGATTTAGGGAAATCACGGCAAACCTACATAAGGATGGCCGGACGCAGGATTGAACCGTCGTCCTCCCGAATGCGAGTCCACAAATCTGGATTTTGAAAGATTCCTCAAATGGATAGTCTGTCGCTTGCTGAAAACGGTATCTCACACGAGTACGCGGCCTCTCCGTGTCCTTCACAGTGATCACTCAACATCTGACGCTGTTCACGCCCGTTATATACCATACCAGGCAGGGTAACAATACTAAACACGAACATCACTAATGCACTCTGACGGCCGTTCTACCTGTCACAGAGAATTGCAACTCTAACTATTTGCATACCCGCTGATGGTGTGTACGCGTGCGAAATTACGTTGACTTGCGACTAAGTCTGTTGGATGCTTCAATTATTTTGTCAAGCAGGGTATAAGCTTTATTTCATTCAATGCTTACAGACATTGTTTGATGATTTTATCGCTTTCGACTGGCTAGATATTATCAATAGCTCACAAGTGCTTATTTACCGGTGGCTGTATCATATCATACTGTCAACATTTTGATAGATATGAGGGTTGCCCAGAAAGTATTAAACATTTTGCAGGCCAGAGTGGCCGTGTGGTTCTAGGCGCTACAATCTGGAGCCGAGCGACCGCTCCGGTCGCAGGTTCGAATCCTGCCTCGGGCATGGATGTGTGTGATGTCCTTAGGTTAGGTACGTTTAATTAGTTCTAAGTTCTAGGCGAGTGATGACCTCAGAAGTTTAGTCGCATAATGCTCATAGCCATTTATTAAACTTTTTTTTTCTCTGCTGAGAACAATGCTACGAATGCGAAAGGCTACGTATGAATTTTTTGAAGTATTCTGAGTGAGCGTGCCAAGTTTCCGTCACTTCCGACGGATAGCGTAACTGCAGAACAGTTTTCAAACGGCGTTTGTAGTTGATGTACGTTACAAGCAGCGTGCAGTCATTTAATTTCTCACTGCTCAGAAAGAAATTGTGGGGAATATGCACAAACGCTTGTGAAACATCAATGGATCATCTGTTGTCAACAGAAGTACAGTTAGTCACTGGGCACGGAAGTTAAGGTCATCAGAAGGCGGTTCGGCGTAGCTCGACGATTTGCAGCGGTCGGGGAGACCATCCACGTGACACACCCGACACACCTGTGTGACAACTGACACACCTGACGTGGCCCCTCGGAAATCCACCTGTTTGGGCCATTAAAGAATGCCATTAGTGGAAGACATTTTGAGGACTACGAGGAGGTGTTTCACATAGTGAAGCACTGGCTGCCCCACCAGGACAAGGATTGTTACCAACGGCGAATACGCACCCTTGTTTTGCGCTGGAGGAAGGCCATAGGACGGGAAGAAGATTACACGAAAAAAATAAGACGTGCAGATAATACACCATTCAAAAAACTTGTGGTGCGTTACTTTCTGAGCAACTCTTGTAAGTGTCAGACAAAGAGTTGCTGCTATGAGATTGAGGATGATGATGTTTGGTTTGTGGGGTTCTCACCTGCGCGGTCATCAGCGCCCGTACGAAGTCCCAATTTCTTCACACTCCAAATTTTTACGCAGTCCAATGTAGCCACTATCACGAATTATGATAATGAAATGGTGAGGACAACGCAAACACCCATTCCCCAGGCAGAGAAAATCCCCAACCCGGCCGGGAATCGAACCCGTGTCCCCGTGATCCAGGGAGACAGAGGAGTACCTCATCTCAGATCCTCAGGCGAGACGCAGTCCTCCTCATTCGTCTTAATGGATTCCGAAGTTCGTTATTTATGAATGGTCACCAGCTGGGAGTGTAGTGGTTAGCGTTGGTGACTGTCGATCACAAAGCGCAGTTTCGATTCCCGGCCGGTTCGGCGATTTTCTCCGTTCGGAACTGTGTTGTGTGTGTGTTTTCTTCACATTACCGTTTCATCCTCATCGACGCCCAAGTCGCCGAAACGGCTTAAAAGAAAAAGACTTACACCAAATGGCCGAAAGTACCAGATGGGGTCTCCCGGCCAAAGATGCCACACAAACATTGCATTTGTGAGTGGAGAACTCACACTGCGAAAGTTTTGTAACATAAATTTCCTTTTATTAGGTTCGTGTTTTTCAGTTTTATATATATCACACTAACTATATAAATACTGGAGAATAGCTGTGAATAAAAGTGAATCTAGCGACGCACAGTTAGTGCGACATGTTCCAGTCTTTGGGGTCCTTATAAACTAGGTATAAAACAGACGTCGTACAAATTTAGAGACGCGTTGCTAGGATCGTAACAGGTCAATATTGCCCACGCTTAAGCGTAACAGAAATGCTTTGGTAATCTTTGGAAGGAAGATGAAGTATTTTTAGAGAACGTGTATCCGAAGTACAGAGTGCCATAATTATGCCGCATCCATCGTAGCCCTCCCGTAGGGATCACTAGTATAACAGAAGAGAGATTATTGCTCCTGCAGCGGCAGACAGACACTCATTTTCCTTCGCCCAATACGCGGATATAGCACAAACGATAGGCGGTAATATTGCTTCGATTTATCGTCCGTCACGCATTTACAGTGACTTGCCGAGTACGTAGTGTATTATGTAGATGATGAGTTAGCTACCAGCTCGGGTGATACGCCCCTCTACTGTGTGGTGCTTAGCGTGTACGTATTTCAATATGGTACATCGTAACCAGTTGTCTTAGATGTTTAAACGAGAGGGCAGAGGCTATTTTTACCATGTGGAAGAACACAAATGAGATAGCCTACGAATTTTATGATTTTGTAAAATGTCAGAACTTCTTGCTAGAGTATTAAATACGAAATTTTAAAAATATGTCGCCCTGGGTGCCACATCCATGTCTTTTGTAAATGATTATCCAACCACAGTAGTTATTTTAGCGTTCCCTTCAAGCAGGTTTTAGAACAATCGTCATATTTACGGGTTTTATAGACTGGCTGATATTGTGAATATGCGTATGAATATGAGAGAATGATTTCAACTAGATTTAAGTTTTGTACGATTGAACCACATTCTAGGACGTAGACAACCTTGATGCTGAGCATCCTGAAATAACAATTAAAACCCACCAACCCATCCACCCACCCACCCACTCAACCACACACACACACACACACACACACACACACACACAATAGTAGCTGCTTACTCAACGGGTAACTGCTCAGAGCGTAGTAATTCTGTGAATTAGAAGTGTCCCAATTCGTTGATGGGAGGCACAAAAACCGATTCTAAGAATGAAGACAATTTAATTTCACTGCTACAGGAACATTCTGTCAAGAATTACACCAGTGAAAAGTATCATCTAACCTCTTTAATGAGTCCCGTTGTTTGAACGGAGAGAGAATTCAATTTTGTGTCTGTAGAGCAGACATGCTTGCCACGTTACAACACGCAGTTCCCCGAAATGGCTTAACAACCTCCAGCAATATCTTCAGAATTGTCTCTTACTTGCCTTTACAGGTTGCCAGAAATGAGTTTAGCTTTAATTCCATTCGTTCTTTGCCGAATGTCGGAAAACGGTTTTAGAAATATTTCAACAGCGAATGATATCTGTTACATACTGTTTGCAGTGACATTGATTTTATATATAATCTTTTAACTTAAAATCGTCAAACAGAACTGAAATGTGCGAATGGCATTTTTGGCCGGGATTCTCCTTTCGGGGAATACGGTCGTCTGGTGCAAGTTTCTTTATCTGACGCCATTTCGGCGTCTTGCGATGCTGATGAAATGATTGTGAGGGCAACACACACAAACCCAGTCCCGAGTGGAGAAAATTTCAAACCCAACTGCGAATCGAACACGGGGTCCCATGATCGAGGATCACTAATGCTCACGCCAAGGCCACGAGGTGCTGATATCAAACAGAATATAGCTGCAATTAATATCTGTTTGGCACGTCATATAAATCTTAACCGGTGCTAGAATTTGGGACGTCATGCATTATACTCCGGATAAGCTTTGTTGGAACACGTTCCTGTGTACTTAAGAATACCACCAGCGATTCTAATATATTGATTTCATGTGGATAAGCAGTTACGACAAAGGCAATTTTCCATAGTATGTCATATGATGGCAACACGATACGAAAACATTTCCATGTCTTGATTCACTCTGTGCTTTCATTTTGAGGCTTACTGAGACCAAGGTTCTTTTTCGATTTTCCAATTACTGAAAAGCTACCAAACGGAACACACTGGTTAGTATAATATAGAAAGTGGTCTGGTCAAGTCCTATTCATTTGATATACACTCGCACGTCAACAGCGCGATGTTTATAATGTTCTTCGATACACACAACGAGCTAGTTTCTTGTTTCACTATGCTGCTACACAAAATTCTTTTATAAATGTAGGTAACATATTTTACTCAATTTCTATCACACGAACAATGAAATGTAGAATTTTACACCAGCTCGGCTTTTTATTATTAAGTGCAGTAAAAAACGTCGATACCCCTGATTTAAGAGCATGAATAAACTTAGTAGTGGCTGGCTGGGGTGGCCGAGCGGTTCTAGGCGCTACAGTCTGGAACCGCGCGAACTCTACGGTTGCAGGTTTGAATCCTGCTTCGGACATGGATGTGTGCGATGTCCTTAGGTTAGTTAGGTTTAAGTAGTTCTAAGTTCTAGGGGACTGATGACCTCAGATGTTAAGTCCCATAGTGCTCAGAGGCATTTGAACCATTTTTTGAGACTTAGCAGGAACATTCGTACTGATAACAGGTTGCGTTACTAGCTGAATCTCTATTTAAATTGAATTAAAATCTTTGCTCCTTTGGCTTATTGTACTAGAGCTACACATGCGGATAGGCACAGCTGGAGGGAGGTAGTGATGTCCAGAAGAGGTGGACAGAGAGAGGTGGGCAGCTGGGGGTAAGTAGAGAATTATTGACAGGGAGAGGGAGGTAGAAGGAAATGGATGGAGTGGGGTGGGGAGGAGGAGATGTAGGGAGGGGGCGCAGGAGCAGATGACAGGAGACAGAGGGGCAGGAGAAGATGGACAGAGAGACTGGGTGAGAAGCAGATGAACAGAGTGAGAGTGGGAGGAGGAAACTGGCAGAGAAGTTGTAAGGAGGATATGGGCAGAGAGGGGGGTAAGGAAGAGATGGATAGGGGTGTGACAACAGTATAGACAGATGAGAGAAGGTGGTCATGATCAGAAAGCAGAGGAGGAGGAGCTGGGTAGAGGGGTGGGAGGGGAGATGGACCAAGGAAGGCAGGAGGAGGAGGTGACCAGACAGAGAGAAAGAAGAGATGAGGGAGACCAAAAAAGGGAGAGAATAATATGTATGCGTTATATGTGACATACACATTCGCAGGTAAATCTGCAGAGAAAAGGCTAGTTTCTATACATCTTTTTTTTTTTTTTTAATGCCAAAAGATCATATATTTTACTGATCAACGACGGAACTGATTACTACACAAATCATGGATCATATCACCTGTGTTTCTCAAAAATAATACCAAAACATCACACGAATCTACGAACATGCGGAAATCACCACTGCACCTAATATATTGTGATAATCTACCAAACTATGGAAACATGGGAAGGCGTGTTTTCGGTTAAAAAAAAAAACTAGTTACATTAGGTCAAGTAGTTAAGAGCTGCGGCACAAGTATGATATGCTGAGAGGAAATTTATTGTTTTCAACATCAGAGCCCGTCTGGGGGAGGGAGGGAGGGGTGGCGAATGCAAAAGCTACACTGCAGACAGACAGTACACCACGATGTCCTTCTGTACACAATGGGATGATGAGCTTTGGAAAGGAGCAGGAAAGACCATTATAAATCTTGAAACCAACTGTTCCCAGTCTCTGCCGTCTCCTAAATACTGACATGAACCAGTGCAGCACATATCCAGTGGTTGGTGAACAACACTGGGCCGACGTAAACCATGAGATACCTCCCAGTATCGTGTCGGACCTCCTTTTGTCCGGCGAAATGCAGCAACTCAACGTGGCATGGACTCAACAAAGTCGCTGGAGGTCCTATGCATAAATATTGAGCCATGCTGCCTTTATAGCCGTCCACAATTGCGAAAGTGTTGCCGGTGCTGGATTTTGTTCACGAACTGACTTTTCGATTGTGAAGCATTCGATGGGGTTCATGTCGGGCGATCTGGGTAGCACATTGTCTCAAACTGTCCAGTATGTTCTTCAAGCCAATCGCGAACAATTGAAGTCCAGTGACATGGTGTACCGCCATACATAAAAATTCTATGCTTATTTGGGAACATGACGTCAATGAATAGCTGAGAACGGTCTCCAAGTAGCCATACATAACCATTTCCAGTCAATGATCGGTTCCGTTGAACCAGAGGACCCAATCTATACCATGTCAACATGGCCGACACCATGACCTAGCCAACACCTGCTTGCACAGTGTCATGTTGACAACTTGGATACATGGCTTCGTGGGGTCTGCACCACACTCGAGTCATGTCATCAGCTCTTACCAACTGAAATGAAGACCCATCCGATCACGCCAGGGTCTTCCAGTTCTCTAGGGCCCAATCGATGTAGTCAAGAGTCCAGAACAGGTTGTGCAGGCCACATCGTACTGCTTGCAAACGCACTCACGTCGGTCGTCTGCTGCCGTGGCCCATTAACGCTGAACTTCGCAGCATAGTCCTAACGGACACGTTCGCAATAGGTCCCATATTGTTTCCTGTGGTTATTTCATGCAGTGTTGCTTGTCTGTTATCACTGACAACCCTACTCAAACGACGCTGCTCTCGCTCCTTAAGTGAAGGCTGTCAGGCACTGTGTTGTCTGTGATGAGAGGTAATGCCTCAGATTTGGCATTCTCATCACACTCTTGACAATGTGGATCTCGGAGAATTAAATTCCCTAACGAGTTCCGAAATGGAACGTCCCATCCATCTAGCTCCAACTACCATTCCTCCTTCAGAGTCTGCTAATTACTGTCACGCGGCTACAATCAAGTTGGGAACCTTTTCACATGATTCACCTGAGTACAAATGACGGCTCCGCGGATGCTCTGGACTTTTTACTCTGTGTACGCGATGCTACCGCCATCTGTATTTGTGCATACCGGTATCCCACGACTTTTGTCACTTCACTCTACATGTCAGTATGCTGGGATGTCGAAATCCTAAATAAATAATAAAAGAGACTGCATAACTATAGTTTAGCTCGTGGTTTCCAACACAGTAGCGCATTAGAATGTGTAATGTGGACAGTTCTTAAAAGTCAGTGTATTTATCAACATAAATATTACGTAATGATTTCTAGTTGCTACGAAGAATCAGTTGAATTTAATGTTAATTTACGAACTTCGTTAACTTTATTAATATTAACGCCTTTACTGACTAAAGATTTACAGCGAGGTGCAGTACTTCATCGCAAGCAGTTCAGTTTGCAAGTGAGGATATTCAGTTGCAATGTAAAAGAAATGGAATTGCGCATTTATGAGCTTTGATGTTAATTCTTTACATATGACATCTATGCGTTTATGTAGGTCCGAACGCTGTTGCAGAGGCAACGGAAAAAGCATTGGAAGTTCAGAAGAACGTGAAATCCCTAAGAATGACTAAAATTTACAGACGCGCGAAATTTGGCACGGACTTCAATGCGAGATGCCTTTAATAGGTACCACGACGAAACATTGTCTCGAAATTTGGTAGAAAATCCGAAGAAATTCTGGTCGTACGTAAAGTACACAAGGGGCAAGACGCAGTCAATACCTTTGCTACGCTGTGCCGATGGAACTGTTACCGACGACTGTGCCGCTAAAGTGGAGTTATTGAACGCAGCTTTCCGAAATTTCTTCACCAGGGAAGACGAATGGAATATTCCAGAATTTGAAACACGAACAGCTGCTAGCATGAGTTTCTTAGAAGTACATACCTTAGGGGTTGCGAAGCAACTCAAATCGCTTGATACGGGCAAGTCCTCAGGTCCAGATTGTATACCGATTAGGTTAATTTCAGATTACGCTGATACAATGGCTCCCTACTTAGCAATCATATACAGGGTGTTTCAAAAATGACCGGTATATTTGAAACGGCAATAAAAACTAAACGAGCAGCGATAGAAATACACCGTTTGTTGCAATATGCTTGGGACAATAGTACATTTTCAGGCAGACAAACTTTCGAAATTACAGTAGTTACAATATTCAACAACAGATGGCGCTGCGGTCTGGGAAACTCAACAGTACGATATTTTCCACATATCCACCATGCGTAGCAATAATATGGCGTAGTCTCTGAATGAAATTACCCGAAACCTTTGACAACGTGTCTGGCGGAATGGCTTCACATGCAGATGAGATGTACTGCTTCAGCTGTTCAATTGTTTCTGGATTCTGGCGGTACACCTGGTCTTTCAAGTGTCCCCACAGAAAGAAGTCACAGGGGTTCATGTCTGGCGAATAGGGAGGCCAATCCACGCCGCCTCCTGTATGTTTCGGATAGCCCAAAGCAATCACACGATCATCGAAATATTCATTCAGGAAATTAAAGACGTCGGCCGTGCGAGGTGGCCGGGCACCATCTTGCATAAACCACGAGGTGTTCGCAGTGTCGTCTAAGGCAGTTTGTACCGCCACAAATTCACGAAGAGTGTTCCGATAGCGTGATGCAGTAATCGTTTCGGATCTGAAAAATGGGCCAATGATTCCTTTGGAAGAAATGGCGCCCCAGACCAGTACTTTTTGAGGATGCAGGGACGATGGGACTGCAACATGGGGCTTTTCGGTTCCCCATATGCGCCAGTTCTGTTTATTGACGAAGCCGTCCAGGTAAAAATAAGCTTCATCAGTAAACCAAATGCTGCCCACATGCATATCGCTGTCATCAATCCTGTGCACTATATCGTTAGCGAATGTCTCTCGTGCAGCAATGGTAGCGGCGCTGAGGGGTTGCCGCGTTTGAATTTTGTATGGACAGAGGTGTAAACTCTGGCGCATGAGACGATACGTGGACGTTGGCGTCATTTGGACCGCAGCTGCAACACGGCGAACGGAAACCCGAGGCCGCTGTTGGATCACCTGCTGCACTAGCTGCGTGTTGCCCTCTGTGGTTGCCGTACGCGGTCGCCCTACCTTTCCAGCACGTTCATCAATCACGTTCCCAGTCCGTTGAAATTTTTCAAACAGATCCTCTATTGTATCGCTTTTCGGTCCATTGGTTACATTAAACCTCCGTTGAAAACTTCGTCTTGTTGCAACAACACTGTGTTCTAGGCAGTGGAATTCCAACACCAGAAAAATCCTCTGTTCTAAGGAATAAACCATGTTGTCTACAGCACACTTGCACGTTGTGAACAGCACACGCTTACAGCGGAAAGACGACGTACAGAATGGCGCACCCACAGACTGCGTTGTCTTCTGTATCTTTCACATCACTTGCAGCGCCATCTGTTGTTGAAAATTGTAGCTACTGTAATTTCGAAAGTTTGTCCGCCTGAAAATGTACTGTTGTCCCAAGCATATTGCAACAAACGGTGTATTTCTATCGCTGCTCGTTTAGTTTTTTTTTTTTTTTTTAATTTCCGTTTCAAATATACCGGTCATTTTTGAAACACCCTGTACAAATCATATACAACCGCTCGCTCACCGATAGATCTGTACCTACAGAATTCGATTACTCGATAAATAGTACAATTCTCAAGGCTGTCAATTAAACTAAGTACCTGGGTGTTAAAATTAGGAACAACTTCAGTTGGAAAGACCACATAGATAATATTGTGGGGAAGGCGAGCCAAAGGTTGCGTTTCATTGACAGGATACTTAGAAGATGCAACAAGTCCACTAAAGGTACAGCTTTCACTACACTCGTTCGTCCTCTGTTCGAATATTGTGGCGCGGTGTGGGATCCTTACCAGGTGGGATTGACGGGAGACATCGAAAGGGTGCAAAAAGGGACAGCTCGTTTTGTATTATCACGTAATAGGGGAGAGAGTGTGGCAGATATGATACGCGAGTTGGGATGGAAGTCATTAAAGCAAAGACGTTTTTCGTCGTGGCGAGATCTATTTACGAAATTTCAGTCACCAACTTTCTCTTCTGAATGCGTAAATATTGTGTTGAGCCCAGCCTACATAGGTAGGAATGATCATCAAAATAAAATAAGACAAATCACAGCTCGAACAGAATGGGTTAGGTGTTCGTTTTTCCCGCGCGCTGTTCGGGAGTGGAATGGTAGAGAGATAGTATGATTGTGGTTCGATGAAACCTCTGCCAAGCACTTATATGTGAATTGCAGAGTAATCATGTAGATGTAGATGTAGATGTATATCAAAAGTACGTTTTTAGTGTGTGTAAGTGACCACGCTGAGAGTAAACTGTATAGAGTTGAGGGAGTAGCATACCTCTCACAAAGAAGAGTTTCTGCTGCTATAATATCGCAAAAGATCTCCCTCAATTCGAAACTGGGACCTCAGCGATTTCATTTCACAAATGAACATTAGTTATTGTTAATATTACTTGTTTCAATAAAACTTAGGTTCTTGTTATTTTCTCATTCCATTCATCTCCAGCTTATGACACTGCCACCATAGCTAGTGAAGTAATATTATTGTTGACTTAGGTCCGCCGTGTTATAGAAACGACCACATTTGCCACCATAGTTTTGTTTGATTACGATAGAGGTTTCCGCTGTTGTTGTTGTTGTGGTCGTCAGTCCTGAGACTGGTTTGATGCAGCTCTCCATGCTACTCTATCCTGTGCAAGCTTCTTCATATCTCAGTACTTACTGCAACCTATATCCTTCTGAATATGCTTAGTGTATTCATCTCTTGGTCTCCCTCTACGATTTTTACCCTCCACGCTGTTCTCCAATGCTAAATTTGTGATCCCCTGATGCCTCAGAGCATGTCCTACCAACCGGTCCCTTCTTCTTGTCAAGTTGTGCCACAAACTCCTCCCCAATTCTATTCAATAACTCCTCATTAGTTATGTGATCTACCCGTCTAATCTTCAGCATTCTTCTGTAGCACCACATTTCGAAAGCTTCTATTCTCTTCTTGTCCGAACTATTTATCGTCCATGTTTCGCTTCCATACAAATACTTTCACAAAAGACTTCCTGACACTTAAATCTATACTCGATGATAACAAACTTCTCTTCTTCAAAAATGCTTTCCTTGCCATTGCCAGTCTACATTTTATATCCTCTCTACTTCGACCGTCATCAGTTATTTTGCTCCCCAAATAGCAAAACACCTTTACTACTTTAATCTAATTCCCTCAGCATCACCCGACTTAATTCGACTACATTCCATTATCCTCGTTTTGCTACTGTTGACGTTCATCTTATATCCTCCTTTCAAGACACTATCCATTCCGTTCAACTGCTCTTCCAAGTCCTTTGCTGTCTCTGACAGAATTACGATGTCATCGGCGAACCTCAAAGTTTTATTTCTCTTCCATAGATTTTAATACCTACTCCGAACTTTTCTTTCGTTTTCTTTACTACTTGCGCAATTTACAGATTGAATAACATCGTGGAGAGGCTACAACCCTGTCTCACTCCCTTCCCAACCACTGCTTCCCTTTCATACCCCTCGGCTCTTACAACTGCCATCTGGTTTCAGTACAAATTGTAAATAGCCTTTCGCTCCCTCTATTTTACCCCTGCCACTTTTAGTATTTGAAAGAGAGTATTCCAGTCAGGTTTCCGCTATTGTATCATTATTATGTAATGTTTTTAACTATATATATATAACTCTTCATATATATATATATATATATATATATATATATATATATATATATATATATGATCTTATTATAGAGGCATTGTGAATTAAATACATCAGCATTTTACGTCATGTGAGGATTTAAGTTTCTCGAGACAATAGTTAGACCCATAGCGATGCGTGGAAACGGTCTCTCGATTTTGAGAAGCTTTAGGAAAATAGGGCGAGCTATCCGCACATCTAATGCAATCACCGTCGCTAATAATGATTTTTCATCCCAAATAATGGCACAATATCTGGTGACGTAGAGAAATTCGGTGACTTCGTGTCGTCTCCATGACACAATTCGTAACCCGAAATTAGTATATATATATATATATATATATATATATATATATATATATATATATATATATATTAGTAGCACAATACATAACTCCTGACCAAGACGACGGAGGTCGTCCTTTAAAAATTCGATTAAGAAATAAATCTGACGCGGGAAGAAATCCGACAAACTTTTATCCATTTGTGCTGAAGACTTGGCTCGACACTGATTCGGATGAACTGAGACAAGAGATACAAACTACAGCTTAGTTTAATGAAGTGATTATCAATTGCGCACGAACGTCGTCCCTGAATATAGATTAAAAATACAGTCATCTAATATTGGGATATGCCAGTCCTCTTAATAGTAACCACTTTCGTTAAATGATTCACTCCGCTCGGTGGGACTTACTACATATTGATGCGTGTACAAAAGAAGCTTTGGAAGGATGAAAGCGCAAGAAGCAAGCAACTATCACCAAGAGCTTGCTTGCACGTTCGTCACCACGTCATAACAGTAACAGAGCCGATGGCACTTGTGGCAGTAATTGGGCGTGCGGGAGTGGCGTCTGCGAGATGACGATGCTGTGACGTTTGTGCGCGCGGCGGGCGCGTGTCGCGTATAATGGTCTGCCAGCCTGCCAGCCTGCTCCAATTTACACAAAATCAATAGCAAGTGAGAGGAGACGAGTGCACACACAGAGCACCCTCGTCTTTCTGTAGGGCCCTACACCGCTCGCCATTCCTCACAACTCATTCAACACACAACTCTCGCCCAAAATTTTCTCGAGTGCTCGTTTAAGATGATGTCATTAACCAACGCCCAATTAAACAATACATTGAGTGGTTGCTTCATTAATGTAATTAGATGACGCCATTTCATCTCTACATGTCTGACATTACGTGTCTCAATGACACACTGATTTGAAAAGGATTTGTCAGTTATTCTAAATGTTCATGCCTGTGCTAACAGTTACAGCGCTCCATTGTTAATGATGTGCGGAGCGGCAACTCATGTACCTTTCTGTACCTTGCAATTTTTGGACAGTATAGAATATCAGAAGAAACAAGTCCGCATTACAGTGTATCGTGCACGATGAATCATCTCAAAGCCATGTAAGATACATACACAAGTGTCTAAAGTTTTTTTTTGTTACTTTCATTGTTACTAAAATTGGTAACACTTTTCCCCATACTGGTTGGATTCCTATTCCGACTTCTGTCTTGGCAGAATGACGTAATTCCGGAAGTTTAAAATACGATGATATCAGACTAACAGACGTAGTACAAAGTAACTCTTCTCCTGTTTTAAAAAGGGATAATTCGGCCCTGGATCCATTAAGGTAACATTACTGTGTTGTAATTGTTGTTCTTGGGATTACATCTTGCTGAATTGAGGTTTCAACCGTCTCCTTATATTCGTACATCAAATTTTCAGCAACAATTCTGTTGTAGAAATCCTTATTATAGTATACCAGCAGTGAAGTTTCCTTGACCTAATCATGTAGAACAAGAATAACACCGTCTATATTCAATAGATAGTCTACATGTACTGTGTTAATACACTCACCACAGAGACGAAAATAGATATAACGTCGCCAAACGTTGATTCCATATGATTTTAACTTAATTTGAAAAGAAATTTAAATGAACATGTTCATGATATTGAAAGCAATGATTCCAATCAGAGTACTTTGCGGATATGCCGAGGACTTCAGAAGTTATTCCCAGTGCACAGTTTACGTTTTGGCGCGGTTATTAATGTCACAATTTCTTGTAACTGTCACATATGTGCAGCTAACTACGTTGTTCACCTCCTTTCCACGTATATCCAACTGCGGTTTCTTCTTATTTTATTGAAACCGTTGGAACTAACCTGTTAAGAATTCTCGAAGGTACTTCGCTGTTGAAAGTTGCTATCTCTGAGGTAATACTTGCATTATGAGGTCCAATTAACTGTCGAAATAAGTTCAAGTGTTTTAGAAGGAAATTGCAAATTCGTCGGTTTCATTTTTGATGCTCAAGCAAGTGAAGAGTTAATACACAAACATTCACAAGTCATACATTCAGAACAGAGCATAAAGGACACGAGTCCGACGTCAGCGAAGGGTGAACTCCAACAAACAGGTTGCACTGCAGTGATCACTTTCCTAATAGCGGGTGTCAGAACTACTACACCAATAGCGAGGGAAATTATTAAGTGCCGTAATAATGGAGTATATAAACAATAGAAGTATTGGGATTTTTTTTAAAGATATTGACACTATTATAAATTTTATTTCTCTAATTAACAAGACCTGCAAAATATTAAGCGACTATTACAACAAGAACTTAGATAAATGGTACTGCAGCCTATAACAACTGCCTCGTTATAAATATACTTCAACAACCTGGGAGACCTCTGCCTTAGACTTTGAGACATTCCCGTTTAAGTCTTGACGGTGTGGTTTTATGCGGTATTTTAGTGCAGAGTGACCTTTGCATGCCATTATGAAATTACTAAGTTGTTAATAATAAATACAGCATCGTAAATAAGCAACGTCTACTGCTTTTAGGACGCTCAATTATTAATAAAAAGGTGAACGCTGAATGTGAACTTAATTGTGGCAATGGTAAACAAATATTAATTTATTGATTAGAATAAGAAAACACTTGATTCCAGCGACAGAAGTTAAATATACAAATGGATTACATAGTCAACCTGTCAGGTACGAGAATATACATGCAGAGGAGTGGGTTGTTATGCCACTATTCGGAATGTTCTAGACTACTGCTTCTACGAAATGAATGATCAGTATTTCAAGCATTGGGTTCTCTCGCTCGTTTTTAAGTGATTCCCTTTCTGTCTTAATAAATGAAAACAACAGATACTGTAACAGACACCATTCTTCCATACTTTTCGATGAGTTAAGAAAAACACAAACGTAATAGCAAGCGATGAGTCATTCACAACTAGTGGCCCTTAGAAGGTTACGAAATTGGTGACTCCTCATCTATCTCTCTGTCTCCATATCTACACACACACACAAACACATATATGTTTGTACTCACCGGAAACAAATTATCCTCTGTCAGTGTCATATGCTGTCATTTGCAGCCATATGAAGTGCTACTGGTTTCTTCCGGGTTTGTAAGAAGGAGTCTGAACTCGTCGTTTGTGTACAGAAAGTGGTGGATCATTTGCACTGTAATCTTAGTTTTCGAATTTCCAACCTCTAAGGAGATCGAACACCAAGACTGTGACATTAAGGCTTAAGAGAAAGCGTGATCGCCAGTTTTATAAAATATTTGGTATCGCGAAATATGAGTTCTAACTTTCTTCTCAACCACGAAAACTTGATTATGTGCACTTACAGTATCTAACAGTAAACACATTGTGACTGCAAAGTAATCCAAATAAAAAATGGTTCAAATGGCTATGACCACTATGGGACTTAACAACTGAAGTCATCAGTCCCCTAGAACTTAGAACTACTTAAACCTAACTAACTTAAGGATCACACACATCCATTCCAGAGACAGGATTCGAACCTGCGACCGTAGCAGTCGCGCGGTTCCGGACTGAAGCTCCTAGAACAGCTCGGCCACCGGGGTCGGCTAATCCAAACAATACACTGTAGACGCCATAAGATGAATAACGCTGTAGTCACTTTTTTACGTACTTGATTTTTTATCTGAAATTCCCTGGGATTAATTTCATTGTGGGAGACGACGAACAGTCATCCGGTGAAAGTCACAAAGCTGTGACGAAAGCATAATGGTAGCCACAGAATTAATTAGCAAACGCAAGATAATCAACATAACTCAGTAGTAAGATCCATATTTCCGACCGTAGAGCTATGCATTTTTCTTTCTCGTTTCGATGGACTTAAGTCTAGTAAGTAAAAATTGAAGCTGCCGGTTGGTTATCGTTTCATTCAATTACGACAACTCATTCCTTCGTAATGAAGTGGAGAGAAAGCTTTCCCGCTTACCCCCACGTATTGTGGCCCTTTTGTTCCTCGTTATTCTTCCACAGAAAGGCCAGGGGTAACTTTTCATACAGGCGACATCGCTATAACTTAACCGGGATAAATTGCCCGGCAGCCAGAACTGTTGCATACCTGTATTAAGCACCGACAGTGACATCCACTCTAATTGCATTACTACTACTATCTGCAACGAGTCTTAACTCGTAAAATTCCAGCAACAGATGCCCTGCAGGGGGGCTGCTGCCCTTTCTGAGTCTCCCTCTTTGGCTTTTTTGTTTGGAACGAGGCCCGCGCTTAGCGGATGCCGCCTGTTTCTCAAGGTCCCTCCAAAACGGCTACTCAGGCAATCCGGTGAAATTACAGTGCATCGGCGGCGCCCCTGTGTCACTGCGGGCCCAGTGTTACCGGCGGCGACTATTCTGCTGCCGGTGGTGTGTAATTATGATGGCCTCAGCCTTTCACCACCTGCTTAGACCCTCCGTAATAACACGTTGCCGCGGCCAGCCAGTATTCAAACAAGTTATCCGGTACTCACGCACGGCCGCCATGCAGCCAGCCGCAAATGAAAAAAAGAGGAAAATAGAAATAGTCTGGCTCTCGTCACGCCGGTTATTTACCGACTGACGTATAATGACAGCCTTACAAAACCTGTGCGCCGGCGGAAAGGATGGAGTAGTGCCCGGCCCGTGTGGTGGTCACAAATATGACGGTGCCAGAAGTGTAACATCGTTTCAAGGGTACATTCTGTTCAGACACTGTTCTGGTTGTCCACGGTACTTCAGACACTGTTCTGGTTGTCCACGGTACTTCAGACACGGTTCTAGTTGTCCGTGGTGTTTGAGATGGAGTTGCAGCACGTCGTCAAAACCCGTGTTCAATAACTTCCTTTTCCGTTTTCTCAGTTCGTAGATGCTACATGCTTGCCCTCGATGTCGAGAACGAGAATAGTTGTTACTACAGCACGCACAAAAAGCAGACAGCATGTCCTAATCTTGGTGACGGAAGCAATTTTTTTCACCATCGTTTTCTTGTAACGTGGCTGCCTTACGCTGTTGGTGATGATACAACCATTTGTAAAATCTTCACAGTTTTATCATTTTCTCGAAGAATATTTTACCAATAAAACTCGTGCGTTAATAGAACGTTGACTCTATATCTACATCTATGTGGATACTCTGTAAATGATGTTTAAGTGCCTGACTGAGGGTTCATCGAATCACCTTCACAATGCTCTTTTATTCCAATCACGTATAGTGCGCGAAAAAATCGAACACCTATGTCTTTCCGTGCGGGTTCTAATTTCCCTTATTTTATTATGGTGATCGTTTCTCCCTATGTAAGTCGGCGTTAGCAAAATATTTTCTCATTCGGAAGAGAAAGTTGATACTGAAATTTCGTGAGAAGATTCTGCCGCAACGAAAAACGCCTTTGTTTGAATGATGTCCACCCCAAATCCTGTAACATTTCAGTGACACTCTCTCCCCTATTTCACGATAATACGAAACGTACTGCCCATCTTTGAACTTTTTCGATGTACTCCGTCAGTCCTATCTGGTAAGGATCCCACACTGCGCAGCAGTATTCTAATAGAGGACGTACAATAATAGTGTAGGCAGTCACTTTAGTAGATCTGTTGCATTTTCTAAGTGTCCTGCCAATAAAACGCAGTCTTTGGTTAGCCTTCCCCACAACATTTTCTGTGTGTTCATTCCAGTTTAAGTTGTTCTTAATTGTAATTCCTAGATATTCAGTTGAATTTACGGCCTTTAGATTTTCTTGATTTATCTTGTAACCGAAGTTTAACGGATTTCTCTTAGCACACATGTGGATGACGTCACACTTTTCGTTCTTTACGGTCAATTCTCAATTTTCGCCCCATACAGATATCTTTTTTAAATCGTTTAGCTATTTGTTTCCATGTTCTGATGACTTAACTAGTCGATAAATGATAACGTCATCTGCAAAAAACCTAAGACGGCGGCTCAGATTGTCTGCCAAATCATTTATATAGATAAGGAACAGCAAAGGGCCAATAACAATACCTTCGGGAATGCTAGAAATCACTCCTGTTTTACTCGATGACATTCCGTCAATTACTGCGAACTGTGACCTCTCTGACAGGAAATCACGTAGCCAGTAACATAACTGAGGCGATATTCCATAAGCA
Source organism: Schistocerca serialis cubense (assembly GCF_023864345.2). Classification (NCBI taxonomy): domain Eukaryota; kingdom Metazoa; phylum Arthropoda; class Insecta; order Orthoptera; family Acrididae; genus Schistocerca; species Schistocerca serialis. The sequence goes on from NC_064640.1 coordinate 154,745,342, forward strand.
CGCAGTTTCAGTACAAGCCGCTTGTGTTGAACAGAAATGAAAGTAATATTGAGTATGCCCCAAGAAAGCACAATAGGAAAACTGATTTTCTTTGTGTACATAAAAGATTTATCGGATAACGTCACAGAGTTTCCTGACGATGTCTACTGAAAAGCATAGTCGTTCTACAATCTTAAGGAAATGCATAAACTCTTGGAAAAAAATTCCACTTGTTGCAATGAATATCAACACTCTTCAAATATGAATAAATTCAATAAAAGCCTCACAGTATATAATTTACGTTGATAATCTGGAGTAAATAAAATTATCTTGTGGGTATTTTAGGTCTCCTTGATTTCTGTGCTTGGAAGTAACAATTGGGTAAAAGTCTCGAATTTCGCAATACACACTTCATTTATTTGCGTTTTACTCGTGTACCTTTCTGCACTGTTTTCACTTTCTTCAGTATTTTCATATGCTAAAAGATAAAAGTTGATTATTAGTATTCTTTCTACGTTTCTCTGTCCAGACGTTGAGGAAACTCTCGAGAAGCCACATAAAGTTTCCAAAGCCTATAAAGGCAGAAAATGGTATCATTCTAACGCTAATCTCTTGGAATTAACTATTAGATCGCTTGGCTGCATCAAATTTAATTTAGGAGGGCGTGCTGCAAAGTAATGCGTCCGAATTTTTTACTCTGTTCTCAATATCAATTGAGGTATGGCATATCACAAATATTACTCGGTCGACTCTTCCGCTTCACTCACGCAAGTTGCACCTCTGCCGCTAGAGGGCTCCGAATCGTAGGGTGTAACATGGCGGTGTGTAACGTAACTATGTCGGTGGGTGTGCAACAGCGTGCTGTGCTCACGGTTGGTTCTTTCGGTTCTCACCTCTGATATGAAACAGAGGAGCAGGAAAGCCGTCAGTGATTTCTTTAGCGTTTTGAGCGTGATGATGATGGATTCCTTAACAACAGCAGGCCGGAGTGGCCGAGCGTTTTTAGGCGCTACAGTCTGGAACCGCGCGACCGCTACGGTCGCAGGTTCGAATCCTGCCTCGGGCATGGATGTATGTGATGTCCTTAGGTTAGTTAGGTTTAAGCAGTTCTAAGTTCTAGGGGACTGATGACCTCAGCAGTTAAGTCCCATAGTGCTCAGAGCCATTTTTGAACCTTAACAACACTTTGACAGTTGATGAAAGCATGGTCCGGTATTTTGCCCCCCAAGAACAAGGGAGCATCAAGAAATTCCTCCAAAAAGGATCATCGGTGCCAGGAAAGTTCGAGATCATGCCATCAGGAGGCAAAGCCATGGTCACAGTGTTCACGGTGTGGTATATATTTGGAATTCATGCCTAAAGGCAGCACCATGAGCTCTCCAAGGTACTGCGAGAGCCTCAGGAAGCTGAAAGCATAAATTTGAAGAGTTCGTCCACACATGGAGTAAGCTCTAATTCAACATGACAATGCCAGACCACACAAGAGCGCTGCCACATCTGCAAAAAAATCCGACGCCATGTGTTCACTGCCATCGATCATCCTCCATACAGCCCCCACTTGGCCCCAGCCGATATTCGTCTTTTTCCAGACAGTAAAGAACACCTTGGAAGAGTTCACATTCATAGTTATGAAGTGGCGCAAGCGGTGGTGAAGTTGTGGCTTCGTCAACATAATCGAACATTCTACAGTGACGGTATCAACAAACCGATCTCCCGTTGGCGGACATGTGTTCACGCCAGGATGACTATGCTGAGAAATAAATATGTAGACACGATAAATACAGAATAGAGATGTATTCTGCTAAATTTCGTTTTGTTTAAAAATATTTAAGAGTTTCATACAAAAAATTTCGAAGGCATTACTTGCCCTCGTAGTGTGTGATTCATGGGGCCTCAAACATGTATACAGTGCTAAAAAGTACAGTGACCTTTCGCATAAGTTGAATGAATCATATCTGATTTTACCGCTGTCTCCTGTTGTGTTGCTACCTTATTTTCGTTGTTAGTAAATGTAAAAGCTGTCTCAGAGTGAATTACGTTAGCACTGCGTATAAAACTATTATAATTTTAATCTTTTATTTGTTTAGATGTTTTGGGTGAATATATGATGTTTAGGTAAAGCGTCTTTTGTATTTTTCAGCTGACTGAAATTGATCTTTACAACTTTCGTAGGCTTCTGGTGTGTGTATCTTTATTCCAGTACTACGAATTGTTAGATATTTCTGTTTGAATGGTATTCTGTTACTATTATTATCATTATTATTATTATTACTATTATTATTATTAAGTTTCCTTTAATTTACGTCTATGGTCACATACTTTTTGTTAACAGATTACCGATTTCGGTCTATAATGACCATCATCAGATCTTTTTATAAAAACAAAGTCCTAATAAAAAGATCTGATGGTAGTCATTATAGACCGAAACCGGTAATCTGTTAACAAAAAGTTTGTGACTATAGACGTAAATTACAGGAAACTTATTGTATATACGGGTCACTGTTTTATTCGCGACAATGTCGCAGTTTGTGAAATTATTATTATTTATGAACAGAGACGGTGCATCCTTAATATAAGATTACCGGTGCTGTTTAATGGTAAGAGAAATATTTGTCGTTAGATATGAGTTCTTGTAGACCCTAATCTTCTCAGGTCTAATAGATGCGTAGATTGACGAAAAGAAAATCTTGTTACGCGGCTAAAACTTTTCAGTGTCATGCATTTGACTGGGATGGTGTCGCTTCTAACCTCGTAAGGAAATGTTTACTCTACCGTACAATTAAAAAAGGTCATAAATTGAACTGAGACCTAATAAACAGTTATAGTTTTACGTACTTGAAATACATTATTTAGACGTTTCTGTAAGCACTTATTTTTTCTTAACAATCGACAAAAGATACAATTTTTCTTACAATTTTCAAAACTTCTGTTATTGTGTTGAAGGAAATACCTATTTCTAGCACTCTTTCCTCGCCACTGACTTTTTAATATTTCTCATGTTCTACTTTTGTTTAGGTCTGCCACGTATACTTCCGCAAACTTCGAATGAAAACTTTTGACGATTTTTATGATGTATTTTTTTATATATACCTAGCATTTTTTCAAACGTGTAATCGTCAGAAGAAATAACTTTATAAATAGGAAATGGCAACAAATGAGTTATTACTTCTACGGTGCCACACAATATTATCAGCTGTGAAGGAGATGTTTTATAGAAAGACATGAAGTATATCCAGTGGATAAAAATAGCTGTTTACTCTGACGTATTTCACATCACCTGCGAATTAAAATTTGCGCTCAGATTTAAATAAAATGGTCTGGCTACATTCACGAAATAACCTTTATTACATGATGTATTTATATGACGAAAGGAAAATGTTTGCCGACTGTGGGGTACTGATTAATGAAGGTGAATCCTTTCACTGTTGACACAGCCGACGTCGGAACACTAGGCTGTCAGGCAATGTGCAGAGTATTATTATCATACCCCCAGTCGCGCACAGCACTCGTATAATGATTATGCATCAAAACGCAGTAAAATAGATTGCCGCCCGTTAGAGCTTATTGGGATTTTCCCGGTGGCGCGCGTTTAGTCATAATTTTGAGTGAAGCTGGCTTATGGAAATGTATGACGCACGACTGCGTGTAGGGTGCTGTACAAGCGCGCCGGGCGACGCTCGCGGCTGCGGCTGCTGCTTGTCCGGTGGGACCTTGAGCGTTACGTGATCACATTTCGACACGCAAGCTTCACATTCCGCACGCTAACACGTTAGGGGCATTAAAACTGACAAACGCCGTGTCACGTCGCCGTGAAATAAATGTGAGCTTGTAGAGAGCCGCTATTTGTGATTTAAAGTTTCTAGCCGATATCCCAGTCACGGCAACAGATGGTCCGCGTGCTCGGCCCATTCGTCATGTAATCCAGCCCTCGTGGCCTCAGCACGCATTCACCGTCTGGGCTACGCGGCAAGTGGAAAACGAAATCCCGCCAAGGAATGCGGCACCGTCCATCACTTAAAACCCTTCTATCGTTCGCTCTGATTATATCTGGATATATGAACAGATAGAAGGGTTCAAACTGACAAAGGTTGGTAGTCTGCCGCCGAAATAAATCCACTACGCATGATACATGACGCCTGATATAAGTAGCTTTTAAACACTTAAAAGACCTTTCCACTCTTATCTTTCACTGATGTTCCGCGCCAACTTTAAGACCCGTACTCCCATGCAATCCCCTCACAGCTTAATATGTTTTTGAAGTATTATTGAAGTAAAGAAAACTAGGAAGAAACGTCGCATACAAGTCTGTGAAATCATTAAACGTTTTAGATAATTTCGAGAGGTGAAGTCAGCAGTACAGAGTAACGAACGATATATGGCATCTCGTAAAAGACGCTAGTGAGCGAGACGATGCAGTGGGTCACAAAGTCGGATCGTAATCGGGATGAATAAGGTTCAGATCCCTGTTCACTCGTACTCATTTAAGTATTCTGTGATTTTTTGAAATCAGTCATGGCGAAAATTGGGATGATTCCTTGAACACGAGCCGGCCGAGGTGGCCGAGCAGTTCTAGGCGCTACCGTCTGGAACCGCGTGACCGCTACGGTCGCAGGATCGCATCCTGCCTCGGGCATGGCTGTGTGTGATGTCCTTAGGTTAGTTAGGTTTAAGTAGTTCTAAGTTCTAGGGGACTGATGATCTCAGAAGTTAAATCCCATAGTGCTCAGAGCCATTGGAACCTTTTGAACCTTGAACGCGATCGCGGCGGATTCACTTCCTTTGAATCTACCAAATTATTAAACTTTGAATCTGTTCGAGCTACAAGATGTCAACGGTCACTGCAAGGTGGATACACGGGTTCCTAGAAGATCACCAAAGTTAATCACCGTTGGGCGTGGCCATTACTTGCCTGGGTGACAGTCCGCGTAGGTCGCGCGCTGTTCACAATTTTCCCTTTGCCATTACCTCTGAGGGAAGGGAGAGGTGGTGGCCTAAAGGCCCAGACCACCAGTCTTTGCGCCGATTTCCTGGATTAAATTCCGAACCTCTTTGCAATACCTCATGAAGTGAGGGCATGCGACACTGTTGTTGGCGATCCGCCCGTTGGATGGGACGTGAAGCTCGCCAGGCACCTTCCTGCTCTTCGAAAGGAGCAGGCTATGGGTCGGCACAGCAAATCACCCTTTGCCTTCTCTCATTATCTCCAGCACGTACACATCACTACATTACGCACACACGCCACTACAGGCGTCTACACTTAGCAGATAACACTTGCACAAACAGGGCTCATACTTCACGAAGGAAAGGTGCCTGCGTGCGAGGAGGATGGGAAAAGCCTTTCCAGTTAGGGGGCTGAACCTGCCTTTCTGGGTCTCCAAGCGGTTCATGCCATAGGAATTAGAAAGGTAGGACATTGCAAAGATATAAGATTTTCCTGACGTGCTTTTCTCTCTATTGGGAGAATGTTAGAGTTTAGGTTTTTATGTTAGTAACGCCACGTAGCGCTCTGTGCTGTGTGAAGTCTGTGGCTGGTTTGCATTGTTGAAGTATTTGATATTGTAGCGTTGAGCAGTTGGAGGTGAGCCGCCAGCAGTGGTGGATGTGGGGAGTGGGATGGCGGAGTTTTGACAGCGGATGATCTGGACGTGTGTCCATTAGAGAAAGTAAATTTGTAAGACTGGAGGTCATGAACTGATATATATATTATGACTTTTGAACACTATTGAGGTAAATACATTGTTTGTTCTCTATCAAAATCTTTCATTTGCTAACTATGCCTATCAGTAGTTAGTGCCTTCAGTTGTTAGCATCTTTTATTTAGCTGGCAGTATTGGCGCTCGTTGTATTGCAGTAGTTCGAGTAACGAAGATTTTTGTGAGGTAAGTGATTCATGAAAGGTATAGGTTATTGTTAGTCAGGGACATTCTTTTGTAGGGATTATTGAAAGTCAGATTGCGTTGCGCTAAAAATATTGTGTGTCAGTTTAGTGATGATCAGAATAAGTAAATAGAGAAATGTCTGAGTACGTTCAGTTTTGCTCAGCTGTTTGAAAATCAAATAACGTAAGGGCTTTACCAGCACAGTAACTCATTAATTTTTCTAAGGGGACGTTTCAAGAGTTAAGCCTTAAATTGACAGTGTTGCTCTCAAGTAATATTAATTTACGAAAGCTATAGTACTAGCCCTAATAATCCCAATGTGTAACTGGCGGCATTACTCTCAGTCACCCACAGGGTACACACAGTTGGCAGCGCCTAGCTTTGTAGCACTGGTTCCAAAAGACGGAGGAATTTCACGCAGTATCTGTCAGTTCAGTTTTAGAAACCATTTATATTCACAAATATATACTAATATTTTAGGCATTAGAAATATTTATCTGATTATGCTTAAGAACCTGTATGTTTTATAATGTCGATGTATTCTGCACATAAAACATAACTATCATTGCAAGTTCAGCAGTCTTTCGGTTTTCCACCATCCTTATCGTAGCTGCGTATGATTGGTTTATCTTGATGTCATCAATTAACTTGCATCGCTATCCTCTTTTGGCCGTCTTTCCAGTCACCACTGTTCCTAAAGCCACCCTTATTACCCATTCTCTCCTCTTACTCCACCCTTGCAAATTTTCTTTCCTCCTCCTCGGACAAGTAATAAACTCAGAGGAATTTCACCGAAACGTACTGTACTATTGAGAAATACAAGATTTTTAAGTTATTTTGAAGTTTTCTTTCATTTTGACTCAAGAGTATTTCGAATTTAAACTTTAAATTGTGTATTAGAGAAATGTGGTGGGAAAAAAAAAGTTCAAATGTGTGTGAAATCTTATGGGACTTAACTGCTAAGGTTATCAGTCCCTAAGCTTACACACTACTTAACCTAAATTATCCTAAGGACAAACACACACAGCCATGCCTGAGTGAGGATTCGAACCTCCGCCGGGACCAGCCGCACAGTCCATGACTGCAGCGCCCAAGACCGCTCGGCTAATCGCGCGCGGCTGTGGTGGGAGGTTTCAATGTTATGAACAATGGTGATGATGGCCGATAAATGATCAACCATTAGAGATGACTTGATAATCATAAGAAGATCAGTTTACAAACATCTGTTGGTTACTCTGCTATCAGCATTCACAACTGATTTGATATTACTCACAGCCACGTTGAAAAATGTTCACAATACAAGTAATCAATAGAGCTCGACTCGAAAGTTGCTGATGCCACAAATTTTCAAGGCAAGAATCCAGCCACGAATGAGAAGTAGGACAGTAGCGAATAATTTCTGGACTGTATTAGGCTCCTACTTTTAGAGTTAGTTTTCAGATTGCATTCACAGCACGGACACTTTCCTTCTGAGAAACACAGTTGAATCAGAATAAAAAGTATTTTTTTTTAGTGCTGGTTCCGTTACCGTCGTACTGAATGGGAATATGTTCAGCATCCACAAGTTAATATTAGTGTGATGTTCTGATCAGGGTGTATGTGAACATGTTCAGATAGCACTATAATTTTTCCAAAGTCTTTTGTTTAAGAAATTATTTCCGTAAAAGTAATACTGAGACAACGTTATGCATAAAAAGTTATTGGATGCACACTGTAGTAGACCGTATGTCTGAAGAAGAGTCATGAATTCGAACACAGAAATAAATAAATAAGTCCAGGTGTCCTAACTAGAAATGAACGCAAGGGTGACAACCAATTTTTAGCTACCTGTTACAAGAGAAGCAGTAAACTTAGTATTAGTTGGAGCATTTTTAAGAAAATTGCATTTTCGAAAGAACAGGTGTTCTTGTGCGGTAGAACAGACCTAAGCCCTGGCTCACGGTTCCTAGTGTGAAGCATCTCCTAGTCCTAAAAGCAACTAGGCATGATGCAAAAAAGCAAAGAAAATCAGGGTTTAGCTTCCCATCGACATCGAGCTCATTGTAGACAGAGCATAATCTAGGAATGTTTTAATAGTGGGAAGAAAATATGCCGTGCCCTTTCAAAGGAACATCTTGGTATTTGCCGGAAGCAATTGAAGGAAATCACAGGAAAACTAGATCAGGATTGCCGGACGCGCTCTTGAAACGTCGTCCTCCAGAGTGCGAGTCTAGGGTGCCAACCACTGCGCCACGTCGCTCTGTGGCATAGTGCAGGCTTCGGGTGCATATATACTGTGAGAAATGACTTTGAAATTCCAGATTCCACTTAAAATTTACTTCTTTCTTTCGCAAATTGCTTGGATGTTGTGGAACTTTGTACGCTTTCGAAATAAACTTCTCATTGTAACTGATTTCTCCTATAATTAAATCTGGGTATATTGATTCCTGGCAGTGGCAGTGGGCTGGGCGCAGGAGTTCCGCGAACCAGTTTCAACTAGTCACGTAACACGATTTTGTAAACGTCTCTATGGCAACGCTTCAGTGTTATCACTGCACTACAGACGGCTATTGCTTTCGCCTGCAGCCTTTTCAGCTATACAGCTGAAAGCTGGCAACAGTGCTGCGAGATGTCAGGGATCTTCTTACGCTGCCTCACTTGCAGCAATGATTGCTGTTCTTCGGTGCAGATGCAGGTAAGTCTTGAGTGCTTTCCAGTGCTTCCATGTGGTTTTGGCTCTACTTTCCTGAAAATATGACCTGGATATTCGAAACAAGGCTGCATGAATTTACCCTTTGGTAAACATGACTGAAGGTCTCGTTGTTGGATTTCTGAAATTGTATTCCAACACCCTCAAAATTTATTGTCTTCTAGAACCAGAGACAATCTTTTTAATACTATATTGCACTGCCTGTTTTTTTTACGATGTACTTTGCAATGTACTTCAGACTTACATATACGTCGTAGCTCTCTCCCCGTATGGGAATCACAGCAGTTGTGCGAGTACTCGATGGTGACAAACCATGACATACGGAGGTTTGGAGGCGAGCTCGGTCGGCCGAAGTGGTACGACCGATACTATAGGTGGTGTACGTTTGATCGATAATTACTTCCCATCACGCTCTGACAAGTGAACGAGACATCCAGAATTTTACGCCCGTGAGGTTACACCCTTAAGATGCTTGCATCATCGGCGGAGATTTTACTTGTGTGATCGACAGGAAAGACCAACATCCCAACTACACTCCAAGCCAAGAACTTAGGGAGTTGGTCAGCGAGATGGAATCATTCGGTACATCACAAGCAACGAAGCTACACCTTTTTTACGAACCGTTTGGATCGGATGGTGGTGGACGCAGAATTCCGGCCGACGCCATTTATAGACTCTGAGATTTGTAAGGTTACCCTTGCTAGACAGCAGGTATGGTGACGGAGGGTTAGTTGGAAATGAAACTCTCCCATCTGCATGATGCAGATTGCTGTCGCATGGTGGAGGACACATGACACGGCTGCCCCCGTCGAAGAAATCGTTATGGCTCCGACCTACAATGTTCGATAGGACGTTAACAGATAGTGGGAAGGAGGCTTCTAGGTGGCAGCACTCGACCTCTAAATTTTACTTTATGGCTCCCCGGGAACTGTACGCTCAACCGCCTTCACCGGAACGTCAGAAAGCCTCCATGAGTCAAGGTGAAGTTGACATACACTGGTGTCCAAAATTAAAGTAACAAACCGACATTTTACAAGGCTGCGTTCATTTTGTCACAAACGAGTATAAAGAGGTGATAGTAAAGTAGAAACACTGTACAGAAGACAGATCGTAAACAACTGGAAAATGCATTACGGTAGACAAAAATGTTCTTCGTTTTTCACAACTTAACTAATTTGCGCACACATTCTGACAGCTGGTTAATGTGTTCATTGTAGGGTGTGACCACCTCTGGCAGCAATATAGGCATGACAACGAGGGGGCATGCTGTGAATGATGTCATCAATGTCATGTTGCGGCAATCCCGTTCCTCTGAAGAGCTTCTCACAAGTCTTGGAGAGTGGTTGGTGGAAGCTGATGTGATACAACTCGCCTCCCTACGCATCCCAGACATGCTCTGTGGAATTCAAACCGGGAGAGCTAGCAGACCACGCCATGGGTGCAACATCTTCCGGTTCCAAGAGAACATCAACCACCCGTGCTCTGTGAACTCGAGCACTATCGTCCATCAATACGAAGTCTGGGTCCACTGCACCTTGCAGCAATTGCAAATTAGGTCCCAAGATCTCGTCACGATACCTGACAGTAGTTCAGCCTTGCCGATTCACCTGTACCATTTCGTGAAAAGGTGTTCATGTGGTTAACATAATCCCTGTCCACACCATTTGGGGTCCTCCTCGGTATCAGTTCCTTTCCACAGTGTTTGGGGCCCGAAAACGAGTTCCACGTTTCCTCCATATGCGAATCCGTCGACGATAACTCTCCAGACCAAATCGCGATTCATCTGTGAAAAGGACATTGGCCCACTGCTTGATCGTCCAGGTGGCACGCTGACGACTCCACTCTAGGACCTTTCATTCTGTCAAGACGTGTCACAGGTACACTAACAACAGTTCTCCGACGATAGAGGCCACTCAGCCTAAGTCTTCTGTCCATCGTTTGCCTCGATACAACACATGCAGTGGATGCTGCGGGGTCAGAGGCCAGTTGCAGTGCAGTACTAAGGCGGTACCTTCATGCCGTTACAGCCAAGTAATGATCCTCTCCATCGGCACTGGCCTGGTCTACAGGATACAGTTTCGGTCCCTATAAATTGTCGCAACATCCGAGAAACAACAGAACGATTCTCCTTAACCCATCGGACCCCACCAGTTTCCACATTCTTCCTATGGCCCTCCACCGCAGATAGTCTGGTAGTTAGTAATCTCTGTGCCATATTGCACCGTCTGTAACTGTACACAGCAATTGTGGATGAGAGACTACCCGGCAAACAGTACCTCGTTTGATAGGTGCCGTGACGTAATCGTTGGCGTGGTTGTCCGTCGACTGGAATGATAGCTTCTGTGCCGAACACGATCGTAGGGACATCTGTTGACAGTTTGTATGAGTACATCGTGAATTAGGCACAGATGGTTCACATGGCCCTAAGCACTATGGGACTTAACATCTGAGGTCATCAGTCCCCTACAACTTAGAACTACTTAAACCTAACTAACCTAAGGACATCACACACATCCATGCCCGAGGCAGGATTCGAACCTGCGACCGTAGCAGTCGTTCGGTTCCGGACTGAAGCGCCTAGAACCGCTCGGTCACACCGGCCGGCAATTAGGAACAAAACGGGGAAATAACGGTTTGTTGCTTTAATTTTTTGCACCATTGTAACTTCCGCCATTAAGGATGGAGGGTACAGTGATAGGCATGAGGTCGCTGGGTTGCCTGCCCAACGAACTTCCCTCAACGCATCATGTGTTAAAGGAAACTGACTAAGATACAGGAAGTTCATTCATGAGATAGATATTAACGATGACGTTTTTTTACAACACATTGGGACATAGCACAGGAGTTCACGGATCATTTTAGCAGATCCTATTATCCTAACGAGGAGGGTCAGAGGGCGCTGGCGAACGTCAGATACGAGATCCCAGACGTGACACGTGCAAACGGGGAAGCAGATGTTTCCCCTGAAGTTACGAGAGAGGAACTGGAGGAACCCATTACTAGAGTGCCTTTCAAAAAGTTCCAGCTGAAGACGGGTTCCCGTTGGTATTTTGCGTGTCTTTGTGACCACTGTGACACAGATGTGGTTATGCATGTTTAGCAAGATTCTGAAGCAGGAACTTTCGGTTCCCGTTGAATTCGCGAAAGGGTTCGTGGTCCCGAAATCCAAGCTACGTAGCGGGAAATGACCATGTGATTATCGCCCCATGACCATCCTTAAAAATGACTGCAAGATATTCATCTCATACTGGGCGGTCCTATCAAAACGTCTGTGGCGAATCGCTTACATGCAGATCAGACGTGTCTTGGCGGTGGAAGCAATATCTGTACAGCCGTGGGAGACTAGTAGTGATGTCGTGGTTGCTCTCGCGGCGTTATGTCGCCTCGGTGAGAGGGAGGGGGGAGGGGAGAGGCAGTGGGCACTGGTCACCATAGATTTTGACAATGCCTTTGATTGAGTCACTCATATGCATCCCGGGGCTGTGATGAACGGATGGGTGTCCAGCCTTTATTGACCACTGCAGCGATACCGCTATTGCGTGGTGTCAGATCAGCAAAGGTGATAAAACGGAGACAACGGCGTATTTTAAGACCCTACGATCTGTCAGGAAGAGTTGCCGCTTGTCGGTCCTCTTGTACGCGAACGCCGTAGAATTGTGCCTTGCAGGCCTTCGTCATCGACTCACGGCATCTATCATTCAGAAGTAGAGCATACGCAGATAATGTCGTGGTCCTCGTCCAAACTGAGGGGTGACCCTGTCCACATTGTACTGGCTAAAGGCGTTTGCATCTACGTGGATGTAGACATAGAAAGGCGTATGGGATGGCATTTGGCAGCGAGGCCGACTTTCGAAAATCGCAATACACGCATATGGGGCGTGGACTAGAACCAAGAACAGAAGGACATTGCAATTTTTGGGTATCACCTTCCGTAAGGAGACGGTGGGAACGGCTGCGAACAACCAACGACGGTTGAGCCAAGTGCGCACGTCGATACGAGGATACGCTCTACGGTTGATGGATACGCTGCAGCCAGCGTCACTCGTCAGCCTTTATTTAGCTCCCATGATGTACCATCTGTCACATCTTCTCCCTATGTCGCGCACGATGGCAGTGAGGATTCTGGCGGCTTTTGGGTACTATCTAAGCTTGGGACAGCTCTTTAAGGTACACTGCGACACACTTAACCTCCAAGCGCGGGGAGGGGGATGTTGCTCTAGTCAACGTCCACGAGAATGCACGGGCCGTCTATATTGATACCAAGCAGAACCATTGGCACCAGAGGAATCAATCCCTTACGCGGGCGATATACAAATAACTAGTACCGACATCGCACCCACCCTCGGTCAATGTCGGATATATATCGCCCCCGTTAACGTACTAGCGGACGTTCATGGTTGAACACATTTACGTTCGGGCGTGTCTACGGACGTCCCGACCGCGACCTAGAAGGACGTGTGCAATCTGCTTCTTCGACGAGATAGAACGGAAACATTCTGACTTGAATTGGAGAATGGTATGGTGCATGGTTAACAGCCCATACTTACCTGCATCGACCAGATCGACGTGGTACAGGGTCGTAAACCGAAAGCTGACGAATGAGAAAAAGTTAACAAGTATTTCGTCATGCGGCGCACTCTACATACATAACTCTCAACGGATATGGTGTTTATCCCGGAGGAAACGTTCTTTCCGCATCACACGACGAACGCGGTGGCGTGCGTCACGGATATGATGGCCCATTACTTATATCACGATACAGATATGAACGCACTGAATTATTGGCAGCACTTGTAAGTCGGACACACAAAACTGTTGCGGCTACGCAAGCACAAGGATTGGTACACAGATTTCTTAGGAACAATTTTTGCAGACACCTCAGACAGATGGGGTGTGCCGAGTGTGCAAAGATGAGCAGCGGTGATAACGCTTGTGGAACCGATCAAGTAAAGCGATCTGCTGTACCTTTTTTTTTTTTCTTTTACTAATTTTTATGAATCGTTGAAACGTGCCTGAGATGACCCTAACTTGTTATTTTCCTGCTTCGCGTTCTGTGCGATTCGATAGGTGTTGCACGTTGCAGACGTCAGCAGGGTTGTTGCACGTTGCAGTTGTCACCAGGGTTTCTTCCAGGACAGTTGTAAGGTACGAATTCGAAACAGCAGTGCCTGTGTTATTAAGAATTACGATGCAATGCTCCTAATCATTGCTATTTCGTATTTATTTCCCAATACTAGGCCATCGATTCTCAATACATAGTTCCTTCCTGTACGCAAACGTGCGTAACGTGCGAGTGGAGGTTGTGAAACACTGGACGACGACATACGAAAGTTTAGCTATGGCCGTGATCCGTGAACGGATAGCCTAAGTTGGTAAGGTGAAAAAAATTGAAATGCTGTTGTATGGTGATGGAGGCTCCACGCAAAAAATAGGTTAAAGTGTAAAGCGGAATACATTATAGAGCTGGAGTCCGATCAGTTCCCAACTGCGGATACATATCTTGTAACCAGTACTGTAGTCAGTACTCTTAAGTCAGCCCTGAATTGTTAGTCGCAAGTGCCTGAAAATTCGCTGGGGTGCTAGGTATTCGAGACGTGAGACACCTGCCGTGAAATAATTCAGAATATTTATACATTACCATCATTTTCTTGCAGTTATCGGTGAGAGTTACTAGGAGGTATGCATCAGGATGGTCGAGGGTTAATCTCAAGCCGATTCTGCTACCAACTCTTCTGGACAGGAAATTTGATAAATGTATACTTATGATTTCGCCTTTATAATATCTTTGTATTCTCCAAAAATGTATAAGTCCGTTTGTTGTTCATAACACTACTTCCAATGTGCTGGAGGAAACGGGCGTAATTACTTCTTCCCAAGGGCGATCTATTTCAGGTTTCAAGCACAAAAGTAAATATTAGCATAAGCTGGTAAGGTCGACGTGGCGCTGAAGACCTGACGTTGACGTTCATCATAACATTGTAGTCACAATGGACTCTAAGAACAGAATTTGGAACAAGTTCTTGGCAAAATACTGACAGATCTCTAAAATACATGCAATGTAACACTATATTCCCTGGCTTTAATTCTCAAAGACAGTAAAAGAGTCAGAGGTGAATGCGTTGATGGTTACGAAAGACGGTACTTGTGTTAAGCAAGTATCATGACTTTACCATTTAGTGGAAATCGATTGATTACTATAATTAACAGTCATCTCCGAGTTGGCTGCAAAGCAGATGAAACAGTTTGCACGTGTGTGTCTTTAGATAGTGAGTGACTCTGAGGCTGTTACACCCAACTCAAACCTTACCGTCTAAATGTCCGCAGTAAGCGGTGGCGTCAGCTTACTTGGCGCTGTGGCATCCTTGTTAATACTTGACAAAGCGAACCGCAGGCCCTGCCGTAGCGGGAGCCAACTTGTCACGTCCCGGTTCCAATTAGTGCGCGCTGTTTCTTCGCAGTGCAACCACCGAGAGTGACCGTGCAAACTGCCTTCAGGCGCAGACGAGGCGGCTTGCTGTTGCTTCCTTCCTATCCAAATCCATTTATGCAATCAATGTTGGCTCTGGACTGATACGTTACTCTTTATACAGTATATAATGGAGAGCCAACGGCACCCGTATGTAGGGTATTACTACGATTGGCAAGATGGCCATTCCCAAAGGAATTTTGAAGCTTCTCCCAGCTCACCTCCCCAACACTCTTCCAGCTGTACACCTACTGCCTGTGCCGACTGTAAGTGTGTGGTTAAATGTGATTACGTTCGTCAAAGTATTCGCAGATCGCGTATGTGAGACAGGTCATGGAAACCAGCCCAGTATTTCCCTTGGAAAATGTGTAAATCGGCGATAAAGGACATCCAGGCTGGCACACCAGTCCCGTAGATAAATAGATATACCAACTGTACGAAGGATTCACAGCTCTGGACATCAAGAATTGGATTTCGAGAAGAGGAAGTACAGTCTATGAAAAGCAATCTATTAGCTTTGGTTTTGAAATATCAGAATAAACAAGTAAACATTTGTGCATAAGGAAACATTGTTTCAGGACAGAAATATCATGAAAATCATGAAATGCCAGAATTGAAGTGTCCAGCATATTTTTCACACAAAACATGGATTCATACACTTTACTCAACAAATAAATGTCACAGTGATAGTGTGCGCGAGTATTGTCAACAGAAATGGGGGTACGAGGACTTGATGAAACCTAATGTCTCCGAATATTTTATGTGAAAACTCGTAGAGATTTGGAATAAAAGAAACGATATTAAAGTTCTACGCCTTTATTCTTCATGTCTACATATTTATTTCTCAATATAGTCACTTTGGCGACGAACACATCTCTCACAATGAGAGACCAGTTTGTTCATACCGTCAGTGTAGAATTTTTGGCTATGTTGACGGAGCCACAATCTCCCCTCTGCTTGCACTCTTTTATCACTTCAAGGTGAAGTTCAAGAGGGTGTTCTTCAAGTTTCTGGAAACAGGTGAAACTTGGATGGGGCAAAGTCGGTCTGTATGGAGGATAGTCAGTGACAGTGAATCCAAGGCATCGGATTGTTGCTGATGTCGCAACGCTTGTGTGTTGCTGGCGTGGTCATGCTGAAGGAGATGTAGACGAACACTTCGAATTCGAAACTCGGTATCAGCACGTTGTTTCCCACGCACCGACGTAGTTCCTTCACACACCGCCATGTTTTGTGGTACGATTCGGAGCCCCATAGAGGCCATAAATATGTAGACATAAAAAATAGAAATGTAGAATGTTAATAACATTTGTTTTATATACACTAAAGAGGGAAAGAAACTGGTACACCAGCCTAATATCGTTAGGGCACCCGAAAGCACGCAGAAGTACTGCAACACGACGTGGCACGGTGCACTCGACTAATGTCTGAAGCACCGCTGGAGGGAACTGAGACAAAAAATCCAGCAGGGCTGTCCATAAATACGTAAGAGTACGAGGGGCTGGAGATCACTTCTAAACAGAACGCTGCAAGGCAGCCCAGATATGCTCAATAATCTTCATGTTTGGAGAGTTTGGTGGCCAGCGGAAGTGTTTAAACCTAGAAAAGTGTTACTGGAGCCACTCTGTAGCAATTCTGAACTTGTGGGGTGTCGCATTGTCCTACTGAAATTGCCCAAGTCGGACGGAATGCGCAATGGGCATGAATGGATGCAGGTGACCAGACAGCTTGCTTGCGTACGTGTCACATGTCAGGATCGTAGCTAGACGTATCAGGGGTCCCGTATCACTCCAATTGCACACGCCCCACACCATTACAGAGCCTCCACCAGCTTGAACAGCCCCCTGCTGACATGCAGGGTCCATGGATTCATGAGGTTTTCCCTACACCCGTACAAGTCCACCCGCTCGATACAATTTGAAACGAGACTCGTCCGACCAGACAATATGTTTCCTGTCACCAACAGTTGAATGTCGGTGTTGACGGGCCCAGGCGAGTCCTAAAGCTTTGTGTCGCGCAATCATCAAGGGCACACGAGTGGACCCTCGGTTCCGAAAGCCAATGTCGATGATGTTTTGTTGAATAGTTCACACGTTGCCACTTGTTGATGGCCCAGCATTGAAATCGGCAGTAATTTGCGGAAGGGTTGCACTTCTGTCACGTTGAACGATTCTCTTCAGTCATCACGTTCTTGCAGGATCTCTTTCCGGCCGCAGCGACGTTGGAGATTTGACGTTTTACTGGATTCGTGATATTCACAGCACACTCTCGAAATGGTCGTACGGGAAAATCCCCACTTCATCGCTACCTCGGAGATGCTGTGTCCCATCGCTCGCGTGTCGACTATGACACCACGTTAAAACTCACTTAAATCTTGATAATCTGCCATTGTAGCAGCAATAACTGGTCTAACAACTCTGCCAGATACTTGTCTTATATAGGTGATGCCGACAACAGCGCCTTATTCTGCCTGTTTAAATATCTCTTTATTCGAATACTCATGCCTATACCAGTTTCTATGGCGTTTCAATGTAAAAACGACAGGAGATTTTAAATGAAGATTCGTAATCAATAATCTTCAACACGCCATAGTAAATGTTTAATTGTAGGGCTATGCAGGGCATTCGCATACGCCGTATCTTTCCATAAAATGTGGGCTTTCACGGTCGGTATTTGTATCCTAGGTGATTTTCGTTTTATGGGATATTTTGTCGTGGTCCCAGGCATATTTCTCTGCCTAACGTTTCGTCTTCTAATGCAAAAGACATCATCAGATGTTATAAAGACTAGGAAAAGTGAAAAAATTTAAATAAATCAAGAGCCAAACAGTTTTTACACTATCTAATCAAAAATACTCGTACATCCCTACGTGATGAGGAGCTGACTATGAAACGTCACGAAAAGCGGACCCGCCAATATAAAAGAAGGTTGGGAGTATTGTGTTGTCAGCAGACAAGCAGTAACCGTAGAATGACTCGGTCAGACACGCGTTGTGCCTTTGAACGTGTACCAGCCACTGTATGTTACCTGAGTAACAAATCTATCAGGCGTACTTGAATAATTCTTAAGTTATAGAAGTCGACCATTGGTATATTGATTTAGAAATGCAGACGAAGAAGAACAACCACGACCAGACAAACCTAATGTGGAAACGGACCGGGACCGCCCAGACCTGCAGAGGGTGGTGGCGAAAATTTACATGAGATCTGCAGAAGAAATCGTGAGTTCTAAAGTGCTACCAGTATTCCTGGTAACACAATGACTGCCCATAGTGAGTTAAAAAGAATAGGATACAATCGTCCAGCAACTCCTCATCAGCCTCTCACTTCCGTGGTCTAAGCTAAACGATACTTGAGATGGTGTAAAGGAAGACGACAGTGGACAGTCGATGACTGGAACGAAGTGATTTAGATTGACGACTCACCTTATACATTGTGCCAGTCTGACAGAAGGTTTTTTGATTTTGAATGCCTGGACAACGTTACCTACCACAATGTGTAGTGACAACAGTGATTCCTGGGGTAGGTAGAATTACACACATAAAAAAGTTTTGCATCTCCTCGGTTCCGAGAGTTCCGGAACCTGTACAGACAATTGGAATAGAGATCAACATAAACAACTTCTCCGCCCTTTTTATTGCTCATGAAAAGCGCATATTGCATGTTGTACCACCATACAGCGAGATCTTCAGAGGTGGTGGTCCAGATTGCTGTACACACCAGTACCTCTAATACCCAGTAGCAGGTTCTCTTGCATTGATGCATGGCTGTATTCGTCGTGGCATACTATCCACAAGTTCATCAAGGCACTGTTGGTCCAGATGTCCCACTCCTCAACAGCGATACGGCGTAGATCGCTCAGAGTGGTTAGTGGGTCACGTCGTCGGAAAACAGACCTTTTCAATCTATCCCAGGCATTTGCGGTAGGGTTCATGTCTAGAGAACATGCTGCCCACTCTAGTCGAGCAATATTGTTATCCTGAAGGAAGTCATTCACAAGCGGTGCACGATGGGGGCGCGAATTGACTTCCATGAAGACGAGTGCCTCCCCAGTATGCTGCCGATATGGTTGCACTATCGTACAGCCATTACGGCGGACTCCGTGACCACCAGCAGCGTACGTCGGCCCCCCCATAATGCCAACCCAAAACAGCAGCGAACCTCCACCTTGCTGCACTCGCTGTGTCTAAGGCGTTCAGCCTGACCGGCTTGCCTCCAAACACGTATCCGACGATTGTCTGGTTGAAGGCATATGCGACACTCATCGGTGAAGAGAACGTGATGCCAATCCTGAGTGGTCCATTCGGCATGTTGTTGGGGCTATCTGTACCGCGCTGCGTGGTGTCGTGGTTGCAAAGATGGAACTCGGGAGTGAAATTGCGGGTCATGCAGCCTATTGCGCACAGTTTGAGTCGTAAAACGACGTCCTGTGGTTGCACGAAATGCATTATTCAACATGGTGGCGTTGGTGTCAGGGTTCCTCCACGTCATAATCCGTAGGTAATGGTCATCCACTGCAGTAGTACCACTTGGGCGGCCTGAGCGAGGCATGTCATCGACAGTTCGTGTCTCTCTGTATCTCCTCCATGTCCGAACAATATCGTTTTGGTTCACTTCGGGACGCCTGGACACTTCCCTTGTTGATGGCCCTTCCTGACACAAAGTAAAAATGAGGACATGATCGAACCGCCGTATTGACCGTCTAAGCATGGTTGAACTACAGACAATACGAGCAGTGTACCTACTTCCTGGTGGAATGACTGGAACTGATAGGCTGTCGGACCCCACCGTCTAACAGGTGCTGCTCATGCATGGTTGTTTAGATCTTTGGGTGGGTTTAGTGACATCTCTGAACAGTCAAAGGGACTGTGTCGGTGATGCAATATCCAAAGTCAACTTCTATCTTCCGGAACTCTGGCAACCAGGGTGATGCAAAACTTTTTTGATGTGTGTATTATACGGGGGTGTACTTCCTAGTTAGCGGTTTGACTTCTTTATAGAGACTAAGAAAAAGCTAAATGTTGAATGGTATGAACATATTTTATAGTATGGTGTTCTGCGTATAGTAGAGGAACAGAATGATAGATTGTATTAGCTGGACAATGCACTGTGCCATAAAGTTTGTAATCTTACCCTCCCACACATCACTATTAAATTTCTCTTAGTCTGTTCATTATTTTCAAAAGTTTGGAGAGGCGTAAGATATACAAAAAACTTTTTACTTATCTTCATTTTCTCTTCTTGTTGGCTCCAAGTCTTGCGTCTATGGGTACCTTCTTGAGGCTGCAATTTTTATAAAGTTCTGGGTTCCTGGTGACTAAATAACTGATGAAGTACTATCTGTTGCTATATTTTTTTATTTTATCCCATTCTTCTGTATCACACTAACTTCACAATGCCTATTTTCATACAACCATAAATTACACTGTAGTAGTCAAAATTAAAAAAAAAAAAAAAAAACACGTGCGTTTCCATCAGAGGCATTCTCACTACTACTACATTCTGCGGTACTCACAATATTCCAAAGAGTTTACAGAGCAACAGAATTTACATACGTTCTTGACAAAAGAAGAATCTTTACGAATCCACATCATTATTTTATAAATGAAGCCAGAAATAAATTTAATAATTAGCGTTAGATTGTGCAATCAATAATTTGAATTTTAAGTATTCCAGAATTTCTAGTTTCAAATACTTGTAAAAAAAGAGCAATTTTAACCGTTAGTACATATCGATTGTAACAGATTAATTTGATTTTTATACATTTTAGTCTCAAATATAATACATCGTATACAAAATCTAATGAAAGTCTTTCAGTGAAGCAGCTGAGACGTTACTACTATACAAGAAACTACAGTAAACATGGAATCGGTTATTTCTATAAAAAAAGTAGTGTTAGAGGAGGGAGTCCTATTACAAGTTACATATGTGAAGCACTGGTTTGTGGGCCATAACATTCCCGAAATGGACTAGCCTTCACAAAGTCACGACCTGATGCCAATAGAACACTTTTAGGATAAGTTAGAATGTCCACTTCAGACGTCAGTGGCGAGCATCACTTTCTGGTCTGGTTACCGCTCTTGATGAAGAATGGGCTGTCATTCCTCCACAGACATTTCGACACCTCACTGAAAGTGTCCCCAGCTGGGTTCAAGCTGGCATAAAACTGAAGGGTGGACACAACTCATATTAATGTCCACTAGTATGCTTCCGGATGCCTTTGATCCGATAATGTACGTATCCTTCCAACCGTCGGTTCGAGACGTCATCAGACCACTGCCTGAGATCGTAAGAGTCCCTCCGATTGTGGTGCGGAGGAGTTGGTGCTGTCTGCTTTATTTGGTCGAAGCCCCGTAAAGTGTCTAATTTTCATAATTTTTCTGTTACGTTCAATTTGTTTTTCTACTGTTGCATCTTTATGTCCTCTCAATACAGTCTAGCATAGTGGTGGCTGGATCTTTATAAAACCACAGTATCGGATAACGAATTTTTTGGTTCCCTCGTCCCGTGCATAATCTGCTACTGCCGACAGTTACTGTTGTGTTACGTAAGTCGGGAGCTAGTTCTTCTTTTTGCAATTCTAATGTGCACTTGATCGCATGTGCAAGGTATTTTGTATACTCCTGCTGTGGTATCAACGTTCGATACCACACTTGTTAGTGGTTGCAAATATCGACCGCGGTCCGTAATAGATATCGCTGGACCCGCGAGTCGCGACTAGCTCCGCTAGCGCCACTCCGCGGCTTGTGACAAGTATCTAGCGAGCTCTCGTCCACTCTTGCTCGGGACATCAACTAGGAATGTAGCGTAGCCTTCAGCTGATAGGAAGCAACCTCCAACAAGGCGCTTAGTCAAGTATGGCATAAGTAGTGCCTCTCCAGATATCTGTTTGTAATCATGTGTGTGCAACATATGAAGAAGCCTGTAGCACAAGTTAAGTACAACATATATTATTTTTTACCAACGACTACTAATTATTTCAGTCGTTGCAGATACAGACTACGCCGCCAGCTCCTTACCGACTTCACTGCCAAACCTGCAATATACACTCCTGGAAATTGAAATAAGAACACCGTGAATTCATTGTCCCAGGAAGGGGAAACTTTATTGACACATTCCTGGGGTCAGATACATCACATGATCACACTGACAGAACCACAGGCACATAGACACAGGCAACAGAGCATGCACAATGTCGGCACTAGTACAGTGTATATCCACCTTTCGCAGCAATGCAGGCTGCTATTCTCCCATGGAGACGATCGTAGAGATGCTGGATGTAGTCCTGTGGAACGGCTTGCCATGCCATTTCCACCTGGCGCCTCAGTTGGACCAGCGTTCGTGCTGGACGTGCAGACCGCGTGAGACGACGCTTCATCCAGTCCCAAACATGCTCAATGGGGGACAGATCCGGAGATCTTGCTGGCCAGGGTAGTTGACTTACACCTTCTAGAGCACGTTGGGTGGCACGGGATACATGCGGACGTGCATTGTCCTGTTGGAACAGCAAGTTCCCTTGCCGGTCTAGGAATGGTAGAACGATGGGTTCGATGACGGTTTGGATGTACCGTGCACTATTCAGTGTCCCCTCGACGATCACCAGTGGTGTACGGCCAGTGTAGGAGATCGCTCCCCACACCATGATGCCGGGTGTTGGCCCTGTGTGCCTCGGTCGTATGCAGTCCTGATTGTGGCGCTCACCTGCACGGCGCCAAACACGCATACGACCATCATTGGCACCAAGGCAGAAGCGACTCTCATCGCTGAAGACGACACGTCTCCATTCGTCCCTCCATTCACGCCTGTCGCGACACCACTGGAGGCGGGCTGCACGATGTTGGGGCGTGAGCGGAAGACGGCCTAACGGTGTGCGGGACCGTAGACCAGCTTCATGGAGACGGTTGCGAATGGTCCTCGCCGATACCCCAGGAGCAACAGTGTCCCTAATTTGCTGGGAAGTGGCGGTGCGGTCCCCTACGGCACTGCGTAGGATCCTACGTTCTTGGCGTGCATCCGTGCGTCGCTGCGGTCCGGTCCCAGGTCGACGGGCACGTGCACCTTCCGCCGACCACTGGCGACAACATCGATGTACTGTGGAGACCTCACGCCCCACGTGTTGAGCAATTCGGCGGTACGTCCACCCGGCCTCCCGCATGCCCACTATACGCCCTCGCTCAAAGTCCGTCAACTGCACATACAGATCACGTCCACGCTGTCGCGGCATGCTACCAGTGTTAAAGACTGCGATGGAGCTCCGTATGCCACGGCAAACTGGCTGACACTGACGGCGGCGGTGCACAAATGCTGCCTAGCTAGCGCCATTCGACGGCGAACACTGCGGTTCCTGGTGTGTCCGCTGTGCCGTGCGTGTGATCATTGCTTGTACAGCCCTCTCGCAGTGTCCGGAGCAAGTATGGTGGGTCTGACACACCGGTGTCAATGTGTTCTTTTTTCAATTTCCAGGAGTGTATATTTCTATTTAGTATTGGCCACCTGTCATCATAACAACTGACGATGAGGCTCATAAAATCTGCAACGGCAATCTGTGGACATAGGTCGATTGCAGTGCTCAAATATCCACGTACCTTCCTTGTTGGTTTAAACACTGTGTTGATATCATGTCTTCTCAGTACTCTGCTGATGCAATCTGTGACTGTTTACATGAATGGGAGGAAAATTTTCCATTTAGTTGGCTCCTTTTCGCAATAAACTCCAGAACTCTTAGACTGTATTGCCCTATTTACCTCATTATAGGAGTAGCTACATTTTCTGAAAAATGTTTAATTAATCGAGCTCGTCCTTAAGGTACTACGGCCGACCGATGTAGCATAGTGTTCAGCACACTGGTTACATATTTTCCGCCATTTCCCTAAATAGCTTAAGGCAAATTCCGGGTAGGTTCCTATTAAAAAGAAGGAACGAGTTCCTTCCGCGTCCTTCCTTAAACCCAGATTGTGCTAAATTTTCTTTTACGACTAAATAAATGGGCATCAATTAATGATGATTCATTCAAGGTATGTACTATACCCTGAACATCTAAAACATGTTATTTATTGCTGTACCATAAATAGGGCGTAAAATCCTGGGAAATTAGTTGTATTGCTCAGCCATAAAATACACGAAGAGCACCAAATATCAACAAACGTATGACTTGATGGGATTAAGAAATTGAGCACTGTACACACCAAGACAGAGTCATCACTGCCATTTGCTGCAGAGGAATTGCGTGTCATGTCATATCCAGATAACAGTGATAGATTGAGCGGTGATGAGACCGGAATTATACGCTAATGCTGCTGCCCATGAGCCATAGATAACATGGAAATATGTGCGATATTCCTAACACTGTCATTGCACTGTGTAGCAATGGATGTTGGTTTTATGAAGTGATGTGTCTGGCGGCACTCACACGTATGAATGTCGAACGGTGGTAGCCTCTGACGGTTCTGTGTCGACAATACAGTTCTTACAGTGTTGTGAAGATGTAGTCCTAATTTTCCTATTTTGGTCACGGAGCATAAATTTTTTACATGGTCGTCACAACCTACCTGTTCATGAAATCGTTTAAGACCATAATATTCTCTTTACAGTACGACAACAGTCAGGAATCAATTTCCTCTTGCATCGGCATGGAGCATTGTCATGTCCACAAGACAAGAGGTCATCGTTCGACGGACTGACGTTTGAGAAAAGCATGCAGATTTATTGAACTGACTGCTGAAAGTCACTAGGCCAACAGATGTATGGAAGAATTCGCGAAAGAAAGAAACGGTCATGGGCCATGTACAAGAAAGAATGATAATTTATTCGGTATTCAGTGCATGAGAACAGAGAAGAACATCTTTCCGCAAATAAAACCCTTAGTAACAGAAAAAGGAGTCTCCATTCACTATGATATCCTAGGAACGAATAACAGTGGGCATTCTAAACTATTGGCTACATATATCATAATACTTAACCAGAGCTAAATCGTTTACAGGTGTTCCGTTAGCTTAATTTTGAACAATGAAAATAAAACTGGAATACAGAATAGCATGAAATATTATAATTACGTTCTTAAGTTCCTGAGTAACAGTTCTAATATACCAACAGATTGCACAAAGACTGTAAGCTATACAGATCCGACAGTATGATTGTATATTAGCAAAGAAATCGAATGGAAAACTGTACAGATTTCTTCACTGACGTATATGAGTGCTCTGTTTAAGGAGAGACGAGTTTCTGCAAGTTCTTACATGCCTGCATTCTGTGATTACAGTCCTCAATAGTCATGTGAGAATATGATTAGATTTTTCGGTTACTGTGATGTGTGTTACCTGAAGCCATCAACATCAGCTGAGCCCTGCAATAAGCTTAATTATTTGTCTTGGCAGTATACAAACAAAATTTCCATTGTGAGATTAATGAACAAAATTTAGTACACTCCTAGAGTCCCACACGAAATGCTGTCATTTGGTACCTGCAAATACATTTGTGCCAAGAAGGTAATTAAGTGGAATTCAGTGATAATTGTTTAGGATTTGAGACCCAGAATGAGAATTTCACTCTTCAGTGGAGTGTGCGCTGATATGAAGCTTCTTGGCAGATTAAAACTGTGTGTTGGACCGAGACTCGAACTCGGGACCTTTGTCTTAAGCGGGCAAGTGCTCTACCAACTGAGCTACCCAAGCACGACTCAGTACCCGCCCCCACAGCTTCAGTTCTGCATTTGACCGCGTAAGGCATTGGTCCCGAGTACGAGTCTCGGTCCAGCACACAGTGTTAAAATCTTCCAGGAAGTTTCATTTGAGACCTGTTTATCACGTGTTAATATGTCATTCGAGGGAACAATGCAAGTTTATGAGCCAAATTAAGAATATTCAGTGACA
This sequence comes from Schistocerca serialis cubense, assembly GCF_023864345.2. Lineage (NCBI taxonomy): Eukaryota > Metazoa > Arthropoda > Insecta > Orthoptera > Acrididae > Schistocerca > Schistocerca serialis. The sequence continues at coordinate 154,771,222 of NC_064640.1, forward strand.
GAAAGGAGCGGCTGAGAAATCCTATTGTTGTCCCTGATATGTATGGTAAGTGATCAGCGACATATGGTCACCTTCATAAGTCTGCAGAAACCCTATCTCATTCTGTCCATAAAACAGTGGACCGAGCGAGGAGACACAGTATTTACAACACTGGATTTCATTTGGATTGGTGGGATGATTCCTTTGAAAAGCAGACGGTGGACCCCCCCCCCCCCCCCCAACCCACACTTTCTCCTTATCCGAAATTCTCTCTCTCCCTGTCTCTCGTGAAATCGTCGTTGAGGAAACGTATTGCTGTGTACTGTGCATTATCGTGGACAAGTTCGGAAAAAAACGAACACCCAACAGTACGCGATGGGTATGGAGTTTTGTCTCTAAACTGTCTTACCGTATAGGTAAGACACCAACCATGTAATACAGAGGGTGGGCAAAAATATGGAAACGCCAAGACCCCAAGAAGTTACAATGCCTAATACGGTGATGGGAACCCTATGACATTCAAACAACTTCCAGTCGCCTCGGAATAAGTAAATACAGGTTTCAAGGGAATCATACATATTTCTTCCTTCAGAATAGTTGCCAGTTCAGGTAACGATGACAGAGGTACCCTTCTCCCCAAAGTAGACCATAAAGGCTCAACATTACTGAGATGTGGTGACTGCAGTGGCCAGTCCTGGACAATGGGAACTACATGATGAAGGGCCTGTCTTCTTTGAACACAGCATAACCGTTGGGGAACAAACTTCGTGCTATTGTATGGGATTGATTAGCCAAAATGCCCACAAAATCCTTGGCAGACATGCAACCGTGCAGAGTAACCTCTGAACCCACGAAACCACAATATGGCTCCATAAATCGTCATCAACCCAGCCCCCCCACCCCCCCGAGTTTTCATTCTTGAGACGTAAACTCGGCCAAAAATTGGAAAAAAACGTGAAACAACATTCTTCCCACCAAATAATTTAGTACTCTTGCTCTACAGGCCAGGTTTTATGGCTTCAGCACAGCGTTTTCTTGTTACAAACATTACATCACTGATGAGTAGTTTTGGAATTCCAGCACACTCTGCCATTCTCTCCGTGTTGTTTTGTTGCTGACATGATTGACGAGTGCGACATTCAGTACTGCAGTGTCTTTTGCAGCTGTCATCCATTTATTTTTCGTTACACTCCTCTTCAAGGACCGCTTCTCGCAATCACTCAACTCATGCTTTCGCCAGCGTTGTGACTTAGCGGACGATGTTTTTTCCATATTTCCCTGTATGAGGTGCAAATCTCCGTTAGGGTGCCTCTTGAAATACGAAGCACTTCTCCTACCTTAGTTACTGAGTTACCCACGATATGAGCACCAACAATTTAATCATGATCTCATTTAACTCCGTCATAATGCTATCTTACCTACACAGAACACTTTTCTGACCACTAATGGCACTTGTAACGTATTGAGGACACTGGACAGTTGCTGTTCGTGGTCAGATACAACAGTGAAACCTATAGATTTGCCTAGCATCTGCGTTTATGTTCAAGCATTCATTTCCAGTGCTGTTTACGTGTTTCTGTTCTTGCCCTGTGTATGATCACTGCTTTGGGTGATCTACATACCTGCACCCCTTTACGGACTCTTAGACTTCAATCTTGTCTTTGGAAACGAGAGTAGCGTATTTTAACCAACACACCTGATCTGCTGTGCGGGCACCACAGACATAATTTTGATAGTTTCCTGAACTCGATTGAGCAAAATGTGTCTCATGACGTCCCCAAACCACAAATGTTCCTTAGTTGTCGATCGTTCAATTGGCATGCTCGAAGTTCCACGAGACGAACCGCAGTGAGACTCAAGTGACCTAAAAGTCCACCAATTTGCCTGTAATCATTCATGTAAAACACGGAACATTGAATAAGCGGATCTGGGTATTGAGTTGAATATTGATACTCTACAATACTAAACCAACTTCTTATCCACTACGTTTTTTGGAAATTTGTGGTAAGGTCTTATGGGAACAAACTGCTGAGGTCATCGGTCCCTAAGCTTACACACTACTTAATCTACCTTAAACAAGACGCCTCGCATGGTAATGATTTGCTATGTTGCCAACTGTTCTATTGAATTATTATTATTCTCGTGTCAGAAACATACAGGTACATGTACATACATTTTACACAGTTGTGATTAAATTACTTTTGACCAAAACATGGTCACGTCCAGTGCATTTTCTGTTGCTTGTTGAAGATCATCTTCTTTGCAGAAGACTGAGCACAATCGACACCGAAGCATGTGGCGAACTGTCTGTTCGTCTCCACAGTCTCACAGAATCTCATTTTGATCAGTGTATTCCCCTCTTGACATATTAACTTTTGATCTTCCAACTCCGGATCTCAGTCTATTCAGGGACTTCCAAGTTGTCCATACCCCGTCACGGCCTGTAGGTAGATCTTCAACCACACTTTTCCAACACGGGGAAGATAGATCATAGCCCACCATAGTTGTAATCTAGCTTTTTCAGCAGTTGTTCTAAGTTCCTTTGATGTCCTAACGAAACTTTTCCTCGGTTTCATCGTTGCGAATGCGGCTCGTGCCCATACGGAGGATGGGTTATTTCCAGTTCCACTGCCTTTCTTTCCTTGTTCGCAGCTATCTCTCTTCGAACAGGTGGTGGTACTATTCCTACGAGGTGGTAAAGCCATTCGACTGGAGTGGATTTCAAGCAACCTGTTATAATTTTGCAGGTTTCGTTGAGAGCTATTGAATAGTCAATTGATTCTCAGATTTGTATCTGTCGCTCGCCGTATCATAATGATAGGCATCCTAAGTGAGTGATTTCCTTTTGCATCTGACTATTCTGGATACACGTTCCCCAGGTGCTCTCACCACTAATGTGTTCGATATGGAGCCCGGATTAACTCTTCCACCGTCCCCTCACGGTGAAAAGTTAACTCCTGCCACTAGACCGAAGTTTGTTTTCCTAAATGGTGGGTTACTAGATGACTCACTACAAACAAGGGGAATATCGACACCCCAATTCGGCGAACATGTCCTGCCATGTTTTGCACATTTCCACTCAGTAATGTCATAGGGAATAATTTCTGGTGTAACTCATCACTTAGAAAGAAAGTATTCATTGCACAAAAGCGGGCAATAATAATTACAGGTGGTGTTCACCCACGGACTTAATGTTGGCACATCTTCTAGGAGATAGGCATTTTAACTGCGGTGTCGCAGTACATGTATTCGCTAATGAAATTTGTCGTAGAAACCCATCACAGTTTGAGAAGAACAGTGATGTTCATACCTACAACTCTAGAAGGGAAACTGACCTTTATTATCCATTGATAGAGGTTCAGTTGCTCAGAGAAGAGTTCAGTATGCAGCAACAATTTTTTTTAATTATTTGTGCAACAACATAAAATGTCTGATTGGCAGCGAAGCTAGTTTTAAATATAATTTAACTCCTTTTATACCACTGACAAATTTCACCTTAAAAACAAGTAGCCAGCAGAAAGAAAACATAATTTCATGTGCAGAACTAAAATTAATAATATGGTCATTAATGCTAACACTAATCATGTATATATGTCCTGTGTGTGTATGTGTGTGTGTGTGTGTGTGTGTGTGTGTGTCTGTGTGTGAATTGCTAAGGTACCAAACTGCTGAGGTCATCGGTCCCTAGACTTACACACTACTTAATCTAATTTAAACAAACTTATCCTAAGAACAACAAACACACAGATGCCCGAGGGACGACTCGAACCTCCGGCGGGAGTACATTTCCTGTAAATTGACTCGTTCGACATCATTTCGATAAAAGAATCGTTTAGATGGTCTATGGAACATGTAAATAACGGGCTGACGGACCAAAAATAAGAGAAAATTCGTAGTAGAATTGTAAAAATTACAAAATGGTTCAAATGGCTCGGAGCACTATGGGACTCAACTGCTGAGGTCATTACTCCCCTAGAACTTAGAACTAGTTAAACCTAACTAACCTAAGGACATCACAAACATCCATGCCCGAGGCAGGATTCGAACCTGCGACCGTAGCGGTCTTGCGGTTCCAGACTGCAGCGCCTTTAACCGCACGGCCACTTCGGCCGGCGTGTAAAAATTACAATAAGTACACAGATTTAATTAAAAATTTTAACAGGCAGTTTCTTCTAATATGATATACGAAAAACTGCTGTTATGTACGTAGGAGCAGAGTTGGGATGTTACCATTAAAATCGATTTCGTAAAAAAATCAGAAGTGAGGCTGTGCGCTGATTAGATCACAGGAATTGTATTCTGGAGGAATTTTGTTCACCGACCATCCTGATGAGCATTTTTTGTTATACACCTACATGAGTAGAGGCTAATGCCAGTCTGGTTTCCTGAACTACAGCACAGCTGACTTCGTATCCATCATTTTCCGGTTGCTCGGTATGTATTCACAAAAAAATGGTTGAAATGGCTCTGAGCACTATGCGACTTAACTTCTGTAGTCATCAGTCGCCTAGAACTTAGAACTAATTAAACCTAACTAACCTAAGGACATCACACACATCCATGCCCGAGGCAGGACTCGAACCTGCGACCGTAGCGGTCGCTCGGTTCCAGACTGTAGCGCCTAGAACCGCACGGCCACTTCGGCCGGCTTCACAAAAAAGACCTGGAGCATCTTCTCTGCGCTGTTTTTTACCCAATCAGCCATCTGCTAAATGTATTGGAACATCAAATCAAAAGCAGCTCAGATGCAAAATTCCTAAGAAAGGAACCAAAGTTGTTTAAAGTTTTTAAAGTTTCATATCCCATATACGACATGGTCCTTAAAGAATAGTCAGTAATTCTGTAGGACGAGGAAAGAGGTTGTGGGAAATCTGAAAGAATAATCCCAACATTAGCCTGAACTGAATGCGTGAAACGCGTGAAAAAGGACCCGGGACCTGGGAGGCCATAGGTGGACTGAACCTCACTTTTCCATAATACCAGTACAGTGAGCTAAAATAGAAGCAAAGGAATCTCTGCTGACAGCATTCCGTAGTGTTGGAGTAGATCAGCAGACATTATAGAAACATAAACCATTCGATTTGAATATGGCGCTCTCAGAACAAAGTTATAGATTTTTAAAATGTTCGGAAAGAGAATAACGACAGAAAATAAAAAGCTGTAGTTTATTACACCGTTCCGGAGGAGAAACGGTAATGTTTTTGATGTAATACACTACATAAATATAAGATTGGTAAGTACATCTATGTATGTAGAGCTACACAAGCTCGTCATTAGGACAATAATATCAAAGTGAATTACATCAAACTGCCAAAGAACCACAATCCAGTGACAAATCAAGGAGGAATACATACGAGGGTCGTTCAATAAGTAAAACCCCATATTAAAAGAAAAAAAAACGTTAATATACATAGACAAATGTCCTTGTTGTTGCTTCACGTTTGTGTTTGTTCTGTGTGTCGGTGTAGTTTCGAACCGTTCTGGCTCTTGGCAAAGCCGTAGTTCAGCGTCATAATTGTGTCTACTTACGACTCAGGTTACAAGCAGCGCGCTGTTATTGAATTATTGTGTTGCTGAAAATGAAACAGCGGTGAACATCCGTAAACGTTTGTGTGCAGTGTATGGCGATGCTGCAGTTGATAGGAGTACAGTTGGATGATGGGTAAATAAAAAAAAAAAAGGTCACAGCCTCAGGAAATGCAGAAGCAGAGCTTCATGATCAGCCATGCACGGGACGTCCTGTCACAGCCACTGCTCCAGAAATACTGAATCGCGCTGGTGCCATTGTTCGTGCCGACGGGCGCACAGCAACTCGAGAATTAGCTCTACAATTGTCGGTTAGCATTGGAAGTGCGTCGGCGATGGTCAAGACTCTCGGATATTCAAAAAGGTGCTCACGATGGGTTCCGCGAGTGCTCACAGCTGACCAGAAGAGTCTAAGAATGCCCATTTCATCTGAATTGTTGAAGCGTTTTGAGACCGACGGAGAGGCCTTTCTGTCACTTTGAAGATGAGGAGAGTGTCAGTTATGCAGTGAAAACATGGCTACGCCTACAGGACAAGAGCTTTTACCAGAAGGTTGGTTGGTTGGTTTGGGGAAGGAGACCAGACAGCGTGGTCATCGGTCTCATCGGATTAGGGAAGGATGGGGAAGGAAGTCGGCCGTGCCCTTTCAGAGGAACCATCCCGGCATTTGCCTGGAGCGATTTAGGGAAATCACGGAAAACCTAAATCAGGATGGCCGTACGCGGGATTGAACCGTCGTCCTCCCGAATGCGAGTCCAGTGTCTAACCACTGCGCCACCCCGCTCGGTTACCAGAAGGGAACACATGCTCTTCTACAACTTTGGCGTACGGCCAAAGAACGTAATGGAGACTACGTAGAAAAATCTGACATGGACAATGCATGTCGATGTCTGTTGTCATCAAATCCTGACTCTTAACAGTAACTATGTTCTGAGAAAAAATGTGGTGGTTACTGATTGAACGACCCTTGTACATTAATGGATATGACGAAATAGCTAGTAAACACATGAACTTAAGTGAAGCATGAACACGTTAGCATTGCATTAATGTATTTATGAATTTATGAATTTATGAAATATGTCTGAAACGTGTGGTCCATTTTCTGGATGGACAAATTTACTGTTTACAGCAAAGAACTCACGAGAAGTGGGAAATACTTCATATGGGAAACGAGGGATATATACCAAAAGCTCATGTGTTTCCAGTTGGATGGCAGGAGGGAAATATGGTTACGTTTCGACTAATGCCATCAAGTTATTGGCTCTTTTTACTGATAAACGACGTTTAATTATGTAGACCATGTCCTCAACTTGTTCGAATATTATCAAATTAGGCAAAAATCCATTTTTCATATTCAGATCTCGTTGGATAAGTGAGATTTAGAAAATTGGTTTTGTTTGTAACTGCTTGCTGTTCTTCATTTATTTAAACGGTCTGACATGAAGCATGATTTATAGAATGCCCTCTTGTAGGGGCCACAAGAGGTAAGCTTCACAGAGGAACTGCCTCAGCACTGTAAAAAGGCGAACTTCTAATTTAGCAAAACTTTCTGTAGCAGGCGTCCATGACAAATTTCATTCATCTTCATTTGAAGATAGAATGAAGGCCCTAACGGAATTTTTACACTTAAGATCTCAAGGAGAAATTGTATACTGTTGATTTCACCATCAGTATTTTTGATAAAAGTGTAGAGAAACAAGTTTAATTTTCTTTATTCTATTGTATTAGATTTTGTACCATCGTTTTAAGGCGTCATGCCCTCTGTGCGTAAGAGATATTCCTATCCCGCAGTGGGTCATTAGAGTGACTTGTGACATCAGTCGCTAGATTTGAGCAGACTGTTGATCTAGAAAGTAGTGATCCCAAAGTTGCCATCCCTAAATGCCATTTTGGTAACTGTAGTTAATACGATGCATTAACAGGGTAGTTGACTGTTTTCTGGACATTGTCTCAAATGATTGGTACTGTCATTTTATGCTTCCAACATGCTTTTTTTCCTCTTGAATTTCAATACACTTTTATAAAAACGGAAATAAAACTCCAATTCGAAAGTTCGCTAAAACGCTTCATTCGAATTACGTGATGCCTGTGACGTCACAGGCTAGCTCGCAGGTCCTGCTGTCATAATGATGATTCACAGTGATGTCTTGTTTTGGAATTAACGTTTCGGAAAACTTGTCACAAATGGTGTGTACCATCATACAGCACCAATACATCTATAAATATTCCTAAAAACTGATTTTGAGTGTTCTAGAGATTGACAAGGTACGTAAAATGTGGTTCCACTGTACCGACAAATTGTCACCACGTCGACGCACAAGTTCACTAACTTAATTAAAAATGTCGCACTGTGAAGCTAACGTTAACTTACCTCCAAGATGTGCACTCCCACTGCTACGACGAAGGATAGCGTCATTCAACGAAATTAAACTCGTAGTGAAAATTGTCGTTTTTCCCAAAGACACCTTAATTATTCGGTAGCTCAGTTGTTAGAACTGTAGAATTTCGAATTTTATAAGATTATGTCCATAGATCGTTGGTTCGAATCTAATCCGAAAGAATATTTTAACATGCTTGGTAAACGGCTCGACACTCCTGTCTTATGAAAACCAAATCACAACTACAAAACTTCACATCACCGATCAGAGAAAGAGTATTGCCGGCCGCGGTGGTCTAGCGGTTCTAGGAGCTCAGTCAGGAACCGCAAGACTGCTACGGTCGCAGGTTCGAATCCTGCCTCGGGCATGGATGTGTGTGATATCCTTAGGTTAGTTAGGTTTAATTAGTTCTAAGTTGTAGGGGACTTATGACCACAGATGATGAGTCCCATAGTGCTCAGGGCCATTTGCCATAGAAAGAGTATTATTTTGTTTTGCTTGCCGTTTACAAGTGCTTACATCTGCAATCGCTGTTCATACAGGTCACATTCGAAAGTATATTTTCTAGTTAATGTGACCACATACTTTTTACTTTATTGTAAACAATGCTTTTATCTTCGTACTGTCCATCTAGGATCCTTATTGTTTAAATTTTTGAAGTTTCATCAAATTACATAAATCTGTAAGTTGCTGACGTTAATCTACACTCACAAACATCACAGCCCTTACGTGTGTGCGACCTACATGTTGTATACGCTTCATATCTCCCTGTATAACGTCATCGTCCCACACCTCGTTGTACTGTGGGCGGATGATGATATCTTTACTACTAGCAATGCTTTCGAAAAAAGTGAATTCTTTGTTCGCAAAGTAAATGCATCTATCCTATGTTGTCCATTTCTCAGACTGAGACTAATGTGGAGCTAAATGCAATACATACCACGCTCGAAACAACTTCTACAATACGTTATTACTAACGCCATTTTCGTATTTCGTGTAAAACTTTAAAAAATATATTTACCCTTCCAGGATTTCCTTATCTGATTTTTTCATTATTGTTCGTGGCATTTGTTCGAGGCGGACGTCCCATGACAACTGTCCAATTTCATCGTTAATCCGTTCACTCGTTTTTTATTACAAGGGGCGGCTAGCCCTCTGACTGAACACGTTGATATAACCTGACGGCGGGATTGGTACATGTGACCTATTACTCCATAGTCGGATGCGCTGTCCGTTGCACCACCGAAAGCTGAGTGGACACAGTATCTCTGCTGAGTGCCTTATAGAAAGGAAATCAGCACAAAGTTTTGCCAAGAATAATTTTATTGTGTTTTGCGTTGCAGTTCATGACACATAGTAGACAATCTAGGTATATTATATGAACGCATTTGCAAAAGTTCTACAATTCCTTAGTTTTGAGCCTGTTTAATGTTGTTATAGAAAGCAGGGAAAGAATGTAGATCGTTGCACATATCGCCAATCTAAATGGTTGAAGCATAAACGCACCAACTTTCGCATGGCTTCCACTATCACCGTTCACAAAATTCTTTTCTAACGTTACTAACAAGCTTTAATTGCGTTTTACAGCACTGAGTAGCTAAAAAATTTGCAGAAAAGGTGCGTAAAAGCTCGTAACATCGGCTAACGCTCCCATAACACACGTATAGCTTCGTTTTACTCCTAGACTGTGACGTCACCAGAGTATGAGCGGATAACAGAACGTTTTCGATCACGTGACCAGATTTGGATATTCAATGATTTTTAAGATTTAATCACATGAAATAACAGATGTTTTGTGAGAATATTGACCGTTACACGTTATAATCAATCAGAATAACAACAATCCGAACCATATTTTAACATAGCAAAGTAGCCTATTACCAAAGATCATCAGAAACAACTTAATTACCACAAGAGAGAAAATCAATTTGCCCCTAAATAAAACTTTAGGAGGTGCTATGCGGAAATGTGAGCTTTACTCTGCTAATTGTATTTGAAATCAGTTTCTGACCAGCACGAAACATATAAGCTGCTTGATTCAAAGTTCTACTTCCAATTTGGAAGGATTATTTTAAGACGTGAAAGCTACTATTACGCATAATTTTTCACTGCCACTTGCAGTAATGTGACCTTCATGTGTGTGGGTTGTTCAAGCGAATATGTGCTTCAGAGGACTACGGTAGACCGTGTGGCTACTGCGAGTTGAGAAATGCCGGAGGTCACTTTCTTTTTGCATCTGGCAATTTTTTTTTCTCTTAAAGGACTGTATAATATGGAAGGTTGGTTAGATTGCTACTTATACATACCGTGGATTGTTTATTATATTTTTATCCAAACGGTGTGAACACGCTATTTCACAGCTTACATATTCGTGACCTGTGCAACTACATGCTAGCCAATTACAGGTTACAAATCACATACTGACTTTTACTTAAAAGCCATGAACGTGTAGGTTTTTAGTAATATTTTGTCAAAACTTCGTCCCTGTAAAATCAGAAGTTGCCCATAAGGAATATTACTTGGCTACACTAAACATATACTTTGTTATTTGGCAGATTTTTATGATTTCTTTGATTCTTATCGAACGCCTCTCAGATGTCGTAATGAGTAATAAGACCATTCTTCCTTCTGTTGCTGTAGCTGCGGACATCACTACTCTTCCCAAATTGTAATTTATGACGAATTAAACTATCGGATAAATTTATTGTAAATATATACCTCCTGTAAAAGAGATGGTGAAATGCCTCAATTTTCGAAGTGGCGTTTTAAATCTGACAGTCGGTGAACACCACATATTAGTCGGGCTAATTGCTCTTGTGCAATCAACACCTTCTTCCGAAGCGATGAGTTTTCCCAGAAAGTCGTACCATAAGATATTAAATAGAGAAATATGAAGATACGGTAAGTTGATAATTTGTGTGTTTTCAAAACTAATAACTATAGCAAGAGCAATAGTTGTTCACATTACTTGTTTACACAGCTCAGTAAAATGTTTGTTCAGTTTAAAAGTTTTCATCTTTATGCACACCCAATATTTTTTGAAACATTTTGACGTGGGTATTGACTCATATTCAGATGTAACATTAATTGTTTGTGTTGTTCTGTCTGTTGTACACTATATTACACTTTTGTGGGAAAGTCATTTTGTTATTTTTTGAAAACAGTTTTTAAAAAATTATTTACCTTATCTCTATCAAGATTAGTAACCACGCTTAGAATGTGTGTCCAGAGTACTAATTATGTTTAGTACATGATAAACGGGAGGTCATTCACACATGTAATTAATGCGAGTGCATCGAAAATTGAATCCTGAGAATCTCACTTCATAATTTCTCCCTGATGATTGTCTCATGTCTTGTCTTACAGCACTTTTTGAATTACCAGGTATAGAAACTTGTACTCATGAAGTTAAATAAGATTAAAATTAGATAACCATTATTTCCATTGTATTATTAATTTTCATTAGTTCATTAGGACACGATTAGCTCCACCTGTTCTCAGCAATCGTAACATAGCTTAAACACTTTGATGATGTCATAATAACGAGCGCAGACTTGAAATGGTCGAGATTTGCTTATCGTAAGCTTTTCGAAACATTGCGTATATTATGTTCGTTTAATTTATGTTTGGGGCCAGCTTCATTCCATTCTAGAGTCATAAATTGTCTACTGTAGAACTACATAAATGTGTATCTTCAATCACACTGTGGGGCGGCGGTTAGAAATTTATTACTTTTGTATATATATTTGTAGAATGTAAAACCAGTTCCTATTATTTAGAATGTTATTTATGCTGTCTTTCGCCGTTCTCAACACTGGCTCTATAACTACAAAATTGGCAACCAGAAAGTGATTAACAAAACGTGAAGCCTGTATTTAGAATTCCTAGTGCCCACTTCATCTGAGAATACACTTATAGTTACAGCTTATAGCTCTGAGGAATTAGGAGATTGTCTGGGATTTCTAATTAAAAACGGACGTGAAAAAAAAAAAACGTTCTGCATTCTGAAAGTCACAGATGACAACAAAAGAATCCACACAATCTAACTAACAGAGCAGTTCAGAGTCTAATGCGCTGATGCTACTATAACTGTCCAAAATAAATATTTAAATGAATGCTCGCCATAATATTATGATAAGGTTCATCAAACGCCACGCTAACTAATGGTAGAATGTTTGTCCCGCGGCGGCACGTGAAAATACGACAATACACAAACTGAAGATCGATAATTAAAGCCAACCCAGAATTAACACTTCAATCGAAAATGATTTCATGGTTACGCGTATCTCGAGTAACTTAATACGGCATCCGAGGCTGTTTGTAGCAATGATACCGACGCGACGCGACTCCCGACACAGATGGCGTGCTATTCAGCGTCTGGAGAGAACTGGGGCCTTGCTTCCTCGTGCAGCGTTCTTATGTATAAAACAGCGGTGCGGACGGCTAAGGGAACGCCTGATCAAATCGGCTCTCCCGACTAGCCGCTGGGCTAGTAATGCACCACTTTAAGTTACCTAATAAATCATAGCTTCTCTTGATGATGGCCGATGAAGCTCTTAATTTGAATGTACATTCAGCACATAGGTACGTAATCATAATAAAAGTTTTACGTGGCTAAGTTAAATATTTTGGGCGAGAGAATTAATTTAATTACACTGCACGCAGTAGACGAGCTCTGAACTGGCCCTTTGGCTATCGCTATAGTTTTATAGGTATTCAAATGAAACTTCTCACATCCTTATGGTTATAGCGGATCTCCATTCTACTTAAATATAAACATCCTAGCCTTATTTATTAGCCTACTTAATCTATCTTGCTTCCTTAATTTTTAAGACAAAAACCAGAAAATCATGAATTTCCAGTAAAATTTTAATTTGTGAAATCCAAAGTACTGTTTTTATTAAATTATTATGAAAGAGGAATCTAAATATAAATTTTTAACTCTCTAGCTCTTTTCTGTTGCGCCAATGATTTTTACAGAAAAACGTCCAAATTTCGGAAAGGGGTAAAGTTATCGAACTGATATTCAACACATATTAATTTAGTATTACTCCTGACATGCTAGAACCATTTCAGGTTATTTATTTGATTTTAAAAGTATTTCGCAACATTTATGACGTCAGAGCTAGTTACAGCGGACTGGCTGGCACACAATGGAAAGACTGATGTGAATTTACTACGGCGTGAGTGGGCTGCTTCCCTACATCACCCTCTACTTAAATTTTTTGTTTTTGAATGTTAATGAATGAAAAAAAAATTTAATTACAAAAAGGGCAGCAAGAGTACAGCTCAACTTCCTATGAAAAATTAAAATTGAAATGTAAACATGTAGAAACATTAAAAGAAAACTGATTACCTACATTAATTATTTAAATTGCGGGCATGTTCACTGCCTCTTTAGCAACATTATTACTCAAAATTTAAGCAAAGTCAATGAAACACTATGGCATACATGTTGCCTTAGACAAACAAACACATAAAAATATGTAAGATTATGAAAATCTTAAATCCGTTAAATACATTTTTACATACACAAATTCACAGAAAATAACACATTTATTGATGATACAACAACAGATGATTATATCTTAGCAGTCATTTCTAAACCTGAAAGAAAATTTCACAAATCATTTTTACACACGTGGTTGTAGCCGCTTTGGCTGGCGTTCTACACTTCCATTCACAAGGGTAGAGGAGGGGACGTTGCTATGGTGTGCGTCTTTCATGTTCACTCCAAATTACATGGGGAAAGGGGAGGGGTCACTGTGAGTTGTGTCCAAGTCACTCCACGCTTTCACGCAGCTACCTGGCTGCCATTGTCTGGTTTGTCCTGTAGAACAAACAAAAGAGTGCCTCAGACTCTGTTCACTTAACATCTAAGGGTGGGTCCCAATGAAATGGGGATATATACATTTTATCCTTCAATATTATGCTGGTACAAAGTTAATAGAACTTTTTCAATTTTACTCTTGTGGTTACTTAACTGTCATAAAATCGGTAAACAAATGGTTCAAAACGCCGTTAGTCGCGTACTAGAGAAAATTTATGCTCAAGGCATACAATCATGAATCCTACTTAATTTCAATTTATTATTTCTGGGCCGGAACACTGAACCAATGCTCGGTACATTCCTGATACATTTGTATTTTATTCACTTAGCTGACTCATCTTCAATTACTTTATTCTTAGAGATATTATGAGTATATTTGATTAGTAGTTGTATTTTCAGCTTCTTTGTACATGTGAGTAACTTGTGGTAATAGTACAGTTCTGAGTGATCAAAACACACTACGTTCAGTTGACTACTAAATCCACTTATTGGTCCTCTGCTGCTATGTCAGTTCCATGTCTGCAATTATGTACTTACTTCATCAAAGTGTATAAATAATGTTTCACGTCTGCCATTATGTTACTCAATTATGTTGCTAGTGTATGTAGTTAAGTAATACTCACTCCATTAACACTTAAAGCATAGGATAGCACATTTATTTCATATCTATAGTGTATTGCAGCTGATTAGATTGCTCACGTGGCAATCCATTTCCACTCGATCGGACGCTGAAACCACAGGTAGTCTCTCTCGACCTACCACTACAATGCATTAAGTAATTATGGACGAGCGTAATGCTAAATTCCTTAAACCTATAGGACGCCATGAGCTGCTCTGTCTCATCTAACATAAGGGTACCTATGGCCGCATTCACGCCTCCAACTCATAACCTCAATACATATAGGTGTGTCCTGTCACACACTACACCAAAATAATGGCCAGCTCCAACCTTATAAATATTTAAAAGACGTGTCCTTCACGTCTCAACCACAAACACTGTTCAATTCTATTACACTGCCATTCCTTGCTACACAAGGTGAGTTCATTCTTACAACTTGTCTGCATATTTTTCATAACACTAAGCACTCTTTCTTACTATTGATTAGTTAGCTTTAATGCATACACTAGGATTTACTGCCACTTCAGATCCTGCTTGTACACGAATTTGTACATCTATTTATAATATTATTGTGGGACCATTTCCAATAAAACAACACTCTGTACTTACAATATTACCAAGGTTCTATACATAATTATTACTCAAATACATTTGTATCTTACGGTATGTTGATGATTTTCACTTATGGCCCGTCTGACAGCAACTGAATAAAACACAATTTTAGTGCCATACGCGTTTGGCCTTTATTTTCTGCAAGGCATCATCAGTGGCCTGTAATATGTAAATATGTGCCTATAGGCACAGTGACAAAAAATGTAAATAAAATAGCTAACATATGTACATATTACAGGCCACTGATGATGCCTTGCAGAAAATAAAGGCGAAACGCGTATGGCACTAAAATTGTGTTTTATTCAGTTGCTGTCAGACGGTCCATAAGTGAAAATCATCAACATACCGTAGTATTACGCGCAACTGAGGAGGACAGGACCAAAAAATTGAAGACATTTGTATCTTAACTATGTCATACTTCTCTATTGTTTACGTCACTATTAGGTTTGTCACATTAGGTATTTTTCTTCACTAATCGGTGGATAGAATGGTTACAGAACTCAGGGCTTGATAGCCATGACGGAAAATTTTAGTATTGGAAAGAAGGGGTCAAAATTTTTGTGTACAGGAAAGATGAAGAATGAGTGAGACCTGAAATGGAAAAAAGATCTCACACAGCTGGGACTGCACAGCTGCCACACTGTGTAGAGGTTACAGAGCAACCTCCTCCCTACAGCATTCATTAGCTTATTATTGGCTTGGTAACCATAACGGAAAATTTAATGTGTTTGAGAGTAAGAGCCGAAATTTTGGTGGATAGGAAAGATGAAGAATGACTGAGACCTGAAAAGGAAAGAAGATCTCACACAGCTGGGACTGCACAGCTACCACACTTTGTAGAGGTTATAGAACAACCTCCTCCCTACAGCATTCATTCACTACCTATGAATTTCTTTAGGTCGATCACGTTCCTGAGACCTAATAGCTTTTTACTTTTAGGGTACTCTAGCCTATATGCATTGGCATGTGGTTTTCCTATGATCCTGAGAGGCCCTTGGTATACGAACATGAATTTCTTTGTTTCTGCATTTATTTTCTTTGATTTTTCCTTGGTTTTGACAAGGACTAACTGACCTATTTCAAAACTAGTAGGTACAGCATTAGCGTCATGACGCTTCTTCCTTTCCAACGCTCTTATTCTTATATTTGCCCTAGCCTTTAATTTCTACTCGTCTGTGGATATTTGCGTTAGAATAGGGAATTCTACCATATCTGCAATCACATTATGCGGTTCTTGGCCAAACATCAATTCGCAAGGTGCAAAACCAGTTGCATCTGCCTTAAGTTGTGAATTACATTCTCAAAATACTTAATGTGCTCTGCCCAACTTGGGTGTTTCCGAGCACAATAAGTTCTGCAAAGCCTATTCAATTCTCTCATAATACGTTCACTCATATTTCCTTGGGGGAAATACGCAGATATTTTCAGATGTTTCACTCCGGCCTTAGCCAGACATTCTTTAAATCTATCAAGTAAACTGAGGCCCATTGTCTGACAGCAAATTCTTCGGAATGCCAACGTTCACGAAGAAATCTTTTTCCAACTTTTCTACCAATGTTTTTGCATTTGCTCTTTTAATTGGGTATAGCTTAACATATTTACTGAATCCATCCACAACAACAAAAACATGGGTGCCACCACCTCTCGAAACAGGAAGAGGGCCAAACAAATCACAAGCCAGTAATTCTAGGGTTTCAGTTGGCTCTACTGAATGCATATCCCCTTGTATTCTGGTGTTAGCAGCACGGACTTTCTGGCACACTACACAAGATGCTAGAGGCTTGGCCACACGGCGGTACATGTTGTCAAACACAACCTTCTCTTTTAATTTTGCAATGCACTTCTTTGCACCGTAGTGCCCATGCCTCAGGTGTACATAGTCGATTAGTAAGTCTACATGTTGTGAGGGAAAGCACAGCTTCCACTCAGACACACCTACCTTTTTCCTCCTAAACAGAATACCTTTATGCAGCAATAGTACTGCGAAACCTTTGGATAGTTCGCATCTCCTAAATAGCTCTTCACTAATTTCAGCTGGTCATCTGCATTCTGCTCACGTCTCAAGTTCTTAATTACTCTCTTTAATGCTCTTTCTTCCTTCACTTCGTGCAATGCAAACATTCGAACTTCACTTAGGTCTGTTGCTGTAATTCCCACGTCATCACAGAGCTCCGCACTTCTAGATAACACATCAGCTACCAGATTGTCTTTCCCTTGAATATATCTAACCTCAAGGTCAAACTGCTGGAGATACAATGACCATCTTACCAAACGAGCATTCCTCAATTTACAGGTCTTTAAAAAGGTCAACGCCTTATGGTCACTGTAAACAATTATCTTGTGACCTAATAGATACTGCTCAAACTTCTGTACCCCAAATACAATTGCCAATGCTTCCAGTTCTGAGATGCCATAATATCTCTCTGCTGCCTGTAAAGATCGACTTGCGAAAGCTATAGTCTTGTGCACTTCTTGTTCGTTCTCTATTTCTACTTGGAATATCTCCACAGCTATACCATAGCCACTAGCATCAACAGACATACAGAATGGTTTTTCAAAATCAGGATGATGTAAAATAGGACTATTAATTAAAGATTGTTTAAGCATCTCAAACGCCTGTTGACATTCTGCTGTCCAAACCCAACGGGGATTCTTTTTCAGCAGGAGGTGAAGACAGGGCGCATTAAAAGCCTGATCACTAACAAAACGCCTATAGAAGCCGAAAAGACCGAACATCGATCTCAACTGCTTCTTCTTCCTGGGAGCCTCAAATTTTTCAATGACTGCCAGCTTGCCTGGGTCAGGCAGAATACCTTTCTCACTTATCATATATCCCAAGAATCCTATTTCCTCTTTAACACACTCTGTCTTTTCAATCTTTAGTTTCATGCCACCTCTCTCAATAGCCTCTAACAATTCCTCTAATAAAGCTATGTGTTCTTCCCAGGTAGGAGTTGCTATTAACAGATCATCTACGTAGACTGTTATTTTATTAGTTAAAGCTGGTCCTAAAACATGGCACATCACACGTACGAAGGCACAAACAGAGATATTAAGTCCGAAAGGTACCACACGGTATTGGTAACAAACTCCTTCGTACAAGAAAGCTGTGTACTTCCTTGAACTTTCCGCCAGTGGCAAATTCCAATATCCACACGTGATGTCCATAGAAGTTAGGAATTTTACTCCCCGGAACTTTTGCAATAACTCATCCATGTTCTGTGGTTTATCACTTTCCCTAACCACTATTTCATTCAACCAACGAGCGTCCAAGACCAATCTGACACTCCCGTCTCCTTTTGGCACAACAACAAGAGGATTATTGTACTCACTGACCGCTTTTTCAATCACACCCCACTCCAGCATTCTCTGTATCTCCTTTCGAACCGCCTCCTTCCTAGCTAAATGTATTTGGTATGACTTCCTGAAAAACACTTGGCCGGGTTTTTCACCTTTAATTGACATTCATAACCTCTGACCACGCCAGGTCGATCTGAAAATACCCTATGATGCCTTTTTAAAACCTGTCTCAGTTCTTCCTTCTGAGTAGCTGAAATTTTATCGATTTCCTGCAATTTAGCTTCTATTTTGTCCAAAATAATTGCTTCTTCTTCTTCTGTGTTTAGCTTACTTGTACTAAGATTAACACCTTCGTCCCAATATCTCCTATTTTTCAGAACTCGTATAGGCAGCTCCCAAGTTTCATCATTAGTTACTACATTGTTATCACTAAAAGGTACTGTAATTACTCCAGTTATCGGCAAGACCATTTTAACTGGCTTCTTTCAAATTCAACAACACTCTGATATTTCGACAAGAAATCTATGCCAATTAAAACCTCAGTACTGAGATTGTTTACAATTAAACATGGATGATCAATTAAATTACCATTAATGTTAAAGGGCAGCAAAGCTTCTTGCTTTACCGTTTTTGACACCTTGCCAGTAGCACCAATTATTCTTAGTCCTGATACCCTGATTACTGTAAGCTTGTCTTTACCAGGTAATGCATCAAAGAAGGACTGAGATATCGCACTCACCTCACTTCCACTGTCTAAGAGACAACGTACATTGATACCCAACATATTCACTATTATTATAGGGTGGCTTATTCTAGGTTGTACAGGTGGTTCCTCAAACTCATCCAATAGCTCCTTTTGGATTTGTCTCCAACTAAAGTGATCGAAATCTGTCTTCATTACATTTAGGTCAAAGTGTGTAGGGGTTTCCTGAATTACATTTTCAGCTGCCTTTTCCAGTCGGTCTATTAATTTCAAATCGAAACACCGCACGACTTCATTACATTTAGTTTGCTGAACATGACCCAAATTACTGTAGTCTGAGCGATTCTGCGCCTCCAGACCGGGCATAACACTAGTTACAGCTAAACCACTTTCACTATTATCGTCGGGTTCCTTCTCAAGTGACAACTGGTCAGAGCTACTGGGTTCATCGACCCCCAACAGGCTACCCTCTACATTCTCACTTACCTCCTGTCCTAAATCTATTAGTACAGTACCAACATCCTGCACAGGCACTTTAGATAAGAGCACATAATCCTCATCGTAAATATAAGCATGAATTTCTTCTGCTTCACCTGACAATTCAGCATTTTGTAGCTCCTCCCTATCGTTACACTGCTGCGCCTTCTCTTTCTCTTCCCACTTAGAAAGCGTCTCTAACACGGTATCTATCAAATACTGTGAGTGATCTAATATTTCTGTTGTATTCTTAGGTGCTACCGACTCTTCATCCACATATTCAGTCTGAGTATTCTGATCTGTCTTACCAATTCCCGTAACTACTGGATTAGGAAAAGTAACCGCCTGGTGAGCGCCAGTATCCTCATAGACGGGAACTAGTTTTCCTGCCTCGGCCTACTACTGTTTCCTTTATTTTTTATTATAGTTAACTGGCACAGCATTGCTTTCCGTACTGTTGTCTACCTGCATAGTTTTGTTTGGAACAAAATTATTATCATTTGGATGCCATTGTTGGTTCTGATAATCATTTCTCCAATTCCTACCTCTCTTAGGATGGCGAACACCTACTGTTCTGATGTTTACATTGCCATTTTGCTCGTTCCTAAAATTACTACTATTGTTATTAGCATTTCTGTTATTACGTGCTTGCTCCTCATTGGCAGCAACACGTTCTACACGTTCCAAATATTCAATGAAACGATCCAGATTATCTCTAGGGGCAGATATAATACTAGTTTGCCAATACCATGGCAGTTTGGCTTCAAGACCTAGTATAATCATTTCCGGTTTTAGCTTTTCGTCCAAATGTGACAAACGTGAAATCCATGACCTAGCAAACTCTTTAATAGATTCCTTGCCTGCATTGAAGCGTTTTCCACTCCAAAATTCTCTCAACACTTCATTCTGCTTATTGCTAGACGAATACTCATTAATGAAAGCTATTTTAAACTCCGCAAATGTTTTACACTTCAACATAACATCAGCTGACCAACGCATGGCGTCACCTGCTAAATGGTTTCTAATAAATGAGATTTTCCCTCGTTCAGACCAAGCTGGTGGAATCACATCTTCAGAATCGTTCCAGAAATCTAGCGGGTGGATGTATCTGGATCGAACCGCAAGAACTGCCGACACCCGATAAAAGCGGCGTTTGCAGCTACAACTTGTTGTATACTACCATTACCAGAAGTTACTGAAGCTACTTTACTCTCAATGTTAGCAATGCTAGTATTAATATTTTCTACTTTCATTTCAACATTATCTACTTTTTGCATTATATGAGTAGTATCAGGTTTGATTGCATCTACTTCTGCTTGACATATGTTTACTTTTATGTTAACATCTTTAAACCTAACTGAGCACAGTTCAGATTCCGCCTCGATCTTTTCTGTTTACTTGTGCTCCAGCTTCGCATCTTCCATTTGGAAGTCTCTGTGAACCTCAGCAACTTCAGATTTTACTGTTTTATACATTTCAGAAAATTGTTGAGCAACCTTTTTCTTAATATCCTCATGGTTGTAATCAATTTTATAATTCAAACTGTCCAGATCCTCTTTCAACTTACTGCAACTAGCCTTGAAAGAATTTTCTAATTCAGCTTTATTGGATTCTAATTTATTTTCCATTGCCTCAAACCGTTTATTAAAATTGGTTTGGCTGGCCACAATCTCAGACTTTAATTCAGCTATCATTCTTGCATTACTGGCTGACATTTTTGCATTACTGGCAGCTATTGCTTGTAATATAACATTTAAATCAATAGCCCCAGCATCTTTGGGTTGCTCACTAGCTGGCTTTTTATCACACTCAGGTGACACCAGAATCATCAAAATTAAATGAAACTTCTGATTGATCAGTTATATCTAACTTATCCTTTTTAAACTCTACCACCTCTGTTCACTGTTTCGTTTTGAACTCACCAGGTAAACTATCATCCGATAAATTAATAATTTCTGATTTCTGCTTTACTACAGGGGTCTCTGTTATAGAATCATTGCCCCTTCGCACACTACTGTCAAGAGACAATACTTCATATTTCACTTTAACATTACTACTTTCATGCATAATTACACTTGAAACGTTGTCTGGATTTACAGTTCCCTCAACAGACATAGGTTCTGATTTAAGTTTAACCTCAGTTTCTTTTGGCGGTTCCATCGCCGACAGTCTTTTAGTGGAGGTTAGTAAAATTTTTAACAGATTTTCACTTAACTTAGTTCCTTCTGCACGACGTATGGCGTTGCCGGCGCGGCGTACCAGGATTACTGATGCGACGTGGCGTGTTGAACTGCAGGCGTCACTCCGACGGCTGCTGTGTGGCCCGCAACGGCAGTCGCGACTCCGGTTGCACCGGCGGACGACGACGGTGAGGCGAAACAGACTTCTCTCGATGCCGGCAGCGCCGCTAGACTCAATGTCATCTCCGTCAATCCAGATGCGATGTTAATCCAATTGTGTGGTCCACATAAACACATAACACTATCACTGTTCTATTACTCAGTTGCGTGTCGCATTTCACTCGCGAACCCGAATATTTAAAAATCACTTTCACTTTTACTCAGTTTGATTTCCCGGCCGATGCACCGTATGTGTGGCGGCGGTGGGAAATTATATTGCTGTTTGAATGTTGAAACACTTCACGGCCGATTAACCATATGTGGGGCGGCTGGTGGAATTATGTTGTTATATTTAAATGTTTGGTTTGTAGAATGAAAAACCAGTTCCTATTATTTAGAATGTTATTTATGCTGTCTTCCGCCGTTCTCAACACTGGCTCTCTAACTACAATATTGGCAACCAGAAAGTGATTAACAAAACGTGAAGCCTGTATTTAGAATTCCTAGTGCCCACTTCATCTGAGAATCGTCTTATAGTTACAGCTTATAGCTCTGAGGAATTAGGAGATTGTCTGGGATTTCTAATTAAAAACGGTCGTGAAAAAAAACGTTCTGTATTCTGAAAGTCACAGATGACAACAAAAGAATCCACACAATCTAACTAACAGAGCACTTCAGAGTCTAATGCGCTGATGCTACTGTAACTGTCAAAATTAATATTTTAATGAATGCTCACCATAATTTGATGATAAGGTTCATCAAACGCCACGCTAACTAATGGTAGAATGTTTGTCCCGCGGCGGCACGTGAAACTACGACAATACGCAAACTGAAGATCGATAATTAAAGTCAACCCAGAATTAACACTTCACTAGAAAATGATTTCATGGTTACGCGTATCTCGAGTAACTTAATACGGCATCCGAGGCTGTTTGTAGCAATGATACCGACGCGACGCGACTCCCGACACAGATGACGTGCTATTCCGCGTCTGGAGAGAACTGGGGCCTTGCTTCCTTGTGCAGCGTTCTTATGTATAAAACCGCGGTGCGGACGGCTAAGGGAACGCCTGATCAAATCGGCTCTCCCGACTAGCCGCTGGGCTAGTAATGCACCACTTTAAGTTACCTAATAATTCATAGCTTGTCTTGCTGACAGCCGATGAAGCTCTTAATTTAAATGTGCATTCAGCACATAGGTAAGTAATCATAATAAAAGTTTTACGTGGCTAAGTTAAATATTTTGGGCGAGAGAATTAATTTAATTACACTGCACGCAGTAGACGAGCTCTGAACTGGCCCTTTGGAGATACGCTATCGCTATAGTTTTATAGGTATTCAAATGAAACTTCTCACATCCTTATGGTTATAGCGGATCTCCATTCTACTTAAATATAAACATCCTAGCCTTATTTGTTCGCCTACTTAATCTATCTTGCTTCCTTAATTTTTAAGACAAAAACCAGAAAATCATAAATTTCCAGTAAAATTTTAATTTGTGAAATCCAAAGTACTGTTTTTATTAAATTATTATGAAGGAGGAATCTAAATATAAATTTTTAACTCTCTAGCTCTTTTCTGTTGCGCCAATGATTTTTACAGAAAAACGTCCAAATTTCGAAAAGGGCTAAAGTTATCGAACTGATATTCAACACATATTAATTTAGTATTACTCCTGACATGCTAGAACCATTTCAGGCTATTTATTTGATTTTAAAAGTATTTCGCAACATTTATGACGTCAGAGCTAGTTACAGCGGACTGGCTGGCACACAATGGAAAGACTGATGTGAATTTACTACGGCGTGAGTAGGCTGCTTCCCTACATCACCCTCTACTTAAATTTTTTGTTTTTGAATGTTAATGAATGAAAAAAAAATTTAATTACAAAAAGGGAAGCAAGAGTACAGCTCAACTTCCTATGAAAAATTAAAATTGAAATGTAAACATGTAGAAACATTAAAAGAAAACTGATTACCTACATTAATTATTTAAATTGCAGGCATGTTCACTGCCTCTTTAGCAACATTATTACTCAAAATTTAAGCAAAGTCAATGAAACACTATGGCATACATGTTGCCTTAGACAAACAAACACATAAAAATATGTAAAATTATGAAAATCTTAAATCCGTTAAATACATTTTTACATACACAAATTCACAGAAAATAACACAGTTAATGATGATACAACAACAGATGATTATATCTTAGCAGTCTTTTCTAAACCTGAAAGAAAATTTAACAAATCATTTTTACACACGTGGTTGTAGCCGCTTTGGCTGGCGTTCTACACTTCCATTCACAAGGGTAGAGGAGGGGACGTTGCTATGGTGTGCGTCCTTCACGTTCACTCCAAACTACATAGGGAAATGGGAGGGGTCACTGTGAGTTGTGTCCAAGTCACTCCACGCTTTCACGCAGCTACCAGGCTGCCATTATCTAGTTTGTCCTGTAGAACAAACAAAAGAGTGCCTCAGACTCTGTTCACTTAACATCTAAGGGTGGGTCACAATGAAATGGGGATATATACATTTTATCCTTCAACATTTTGCTGGAACAAATTTAACAGAACTTTTTCAAATTTACTCTCGCGGTTACTTAACTGTCATAAAATCGGTAAACAAATGGTTCAAAACGCCGTTAGTCGCGTACTATAGAAAATTTTTGCTCAAGGCATACAATCATGAATCCTATTTAATTTCAATTTATTATTTCTGGGCCGGAACACTGAACCAATGCTCGGTACATTCCTGATACATTTGTATTTTATTCACTTAGCTGACTCGTCTTCAATTACTTTATTCTTAGAGATATTATGAGTACATTTGATTAGTAGTTGTATTCTCAGCTTCTTTGTACATGTGAGTAACTTGCGATAATAGTACAGTTCTGAGTGTTCAAAACACACTACGTTTAGTTGACTACTAAATCCACTCATTGGTCCTCTGCTGCTATGTCAGTTCCATGTCTGCAATTATGTACTCACTTCATCGAAGTGTATAAATAATGTTTCACGTCTGCCATTATGTTACTCAATTATGTTGCTAGTGTATGTACTTAAGTAATACTCACTCCATTAACACCTAAAGCATAGGATAGCACATTTATTTCATATCTATAGTGTATTGCAGCTGATTAGATTGCTCATGTGGCAATCCATTTCCACTCGATCGGACGCTGAAACCACAGGTAGTCTCTCTCGACCTACCACTACAATGCATTAAGTAATTATGGACGAGCGTAATGCTAAATTCCTTAAACCTATAGGACGCCATGAGCTGCTCTGTCTCATCTAACATAAGGGTACCTATGGTCGCATTCACGCCTTCAACTCATAACCTCAATACATGTAGGTGTGTCCAGTCACACACTACACCAAAATAATGGCCAGCTCCAACCTTATAAATATTTAAAAGACGTGTCCTTCACGTCTCAACCACAAACACTGTTCAATTCTATTACACTGCCATTCCTTGCTACACAAGGTGAGATCATTCTTACAACTTGTCTGCATATTTTTCATAACACTAAGCACTCTTTCTTACTATTTATTAGTTAGCTTTAATGCATACACTAGGTTTTACTGCCACTTCAGATCCTGCTTGTACACGAATTTGTACATCTTTTTAAAATATTATTGTGGGACCATTTCCAATAAAACAACACTCTGTACTTACAATATTACCAGGGTTCTATACATAATTGTTACTCAAATACATTTGTATCTTAATTACGTCATACTTCTCTATTGTTTACGTCATTGTTAGGTTTGTCACATTAGGTATTTTTCTTCACTAATCGGTGGATAGAATGGTTACAGAACTCAGGACTTGATAGCCATGACGGAAAATTTTAGTATTGGAATGAAGGGGTCAAAATTTTTGTGGACAGGAAAGATGAAGAATGAGTGAGACCCGAAATGGAAAAAAGATCTCACACAGCTGGGACTGCACAGCTGCCACTCTGTGTAGAGGTTGCAGAACAACCTCCTCCCTACAGCATTCATTAGCTTATTATTGGCTTGGTAACCATAACGGAAAATTTAATGTGTTGGGAAGAAGAGGTCGAAATTTAAGGTGGATAGGAAAGATGAAGAGTGAGTGAGACCTGAAAAGGCAAGAAGATCTCACACAGCTGGGACTGCACAGCTGTCACACTGTGTAGAGGTTACAGAACAACCTCCTCCCTACAGCATTCATCAGTTTATTATTGGCTTGATAATCATAACGGAAAATTTAATGTGTTTGAGAGTAAGAGCCGAAATTTTGGTCGATAGGAAAGATGAAGAATGACTGAGACCTGAAAAGGAAAGAAGATCTCACACAGCTGGGACTGCACAGCTACCACACTTTGTAGAGGTTATAGAACAACCTCCTCCCTACAGCATTCATTCACTACCTATGAATTTCTTTAGGTCGATCACGTTCCTGAGACCGAATAGCTTTTTACTTTTAGGGTACTCCAGCCTATATGCATTGGCATGTCGTTTTCCTATGATCCTGAAAGGCTCTTGGTATACGAACATGAATTTCTTTGTTTCTGCATTTATTTTCTTTGATTTTTCCTTGGTTTGACAAGGACTAACTGACCTATTTCAAAACAATTAGGTACAGCTTTAGCGTCATGACGCTTCCTCCTCTCCAACGCTCTTATTCTTATATTTGCCCTAGCCTTTAAATTCTTCTCGTCTGTGGATATTTGCGTTAGAATAGGGAATTCTACCATATCTGCAATCACATTATGCGGTTCTTGCCCAAACATCAATTCACAAGGTGCAAAACCAGTTGCATCTGCCTTAAGTTGTGAATTACATTCTCAAAATACTTAATGTGCTCTGCCCAACTTGGGTGTTTCCGAGCACAATAAGTTCTGCAAAGCCTATTCAATTCTCTCATAATACGTTCACTCATATTTCCTTGGGGGAAATACGCAGATATTTTCAGATATTTCACTCTGGCCTTAGCCAGACATTCTTTAAATCTATCATAAGTAAACTGAGGCCCATTGTCTGACAGCAAATTCTTCGGAATGCCAACGTTAACGAAGAAATCTCTTTCCAACTTTTCTACCAATGTTTTTGCATTTGCTCTTTTAATTGGGTATAGCTTAACATATTTACTGAATCCATCCACAACAACAAAAACATGGGTGCCACCACCTCTCGAAACAGGAAGAGGGCCAAACAAATCACAAGCCAGTAATTCTAGGGTTTCAGTTGGCTCTACTGAATGCATATCCCCTTGTATTCTGGTGTTAGCAGCACGGACTTTCTGGCACACTACACAAGATGCTAGAGGCTTGGCCACACGGCGGTACATGTTGTCAAACACAACCTTCTCTTTTAATTTTGCAATGCACTTCTTTGCACCTTAGTGCCCATACCTCAGGTGTACATAGTCGAGTAGTAAGTCTACATGTTGTGAGGGAAAGCACAGCTTCCACTCAGAAACACCTACCTTTTTCCTCCTAAACAGAATACCTTTATGCAGACAATAGTATTGCGAAACCTTTGGATAGTTCGCATCTCCTAAATAGCTCTTCACTAATTTCAGCTGGTCATCTGCATTCTGCTCACGTCTCAAGTTCTTAATTACTCTCTTTAATGCTCTTTCTTCCTTCACTTCGTGCAATGCAAACATTCGAACTTCACTTAGGTCTGTTGCTGTAATTCCCGCGTCATCACAGAGCTCCGCACTTCTAGATGACCCATCAGCTACCAGATTGTCTTTCCCTTGAATATATCTAACCTCAAGGTCAAACTGCTGGAGATACAATGACCATCTTACCAAACGAGCATTCCTCAATTTACAGGTCTTTAAAAAGGTCAACGCCTTATGGTCACTGTAAACAATTATCTTGTGACCTAATAGATACTGCTCAAACTTCTGTACCCCAAATACAATTGCCAATGCTTCCAGTTCTGAGATGCCATAATTTCTATCTGCTGCCTGTAAAGATCGACTTGCGAAAGCTATAGTCTTGTGCACTTCTTGTTCGTTCTCTATTTCTACTTGGAATATCTCCACAGCTATACCATAGCCACTAGCATCAACAGACATACAGAATGGTTTTTCAAAATCAGGATGATGTAAAATAGGACTATTAATTAAAGATTGTTTAAGCACCTCATACGCCTGTTGACATTCTGCTGTCCAAACCCAAGGGGTAATCTTTTTCAGCAGGAGGTGAAGACAGGGCGCATTAAAAGCCTGATCACTAACAAAACGCCTATAGAAGCTGAAAAGACCGAACATCGATCTCAACTGCTTCTTCTTCCTGGGAGCCTCAAATTTTTCAATGACTGCCAGCTTGCCTGGGTCAGGCAGAATACCTTTTTCACTTATCATATATCCCAAGAATCCTATTTCCTCTTTAACACACTCTGTCTTTTCAATCTTTAGTTTCATGCCACCTCTCTCAATAGCCTCTAACGATTCCTCTAATAAAGCTATGTGTTCTTCCCAGGTAGGAGTTGCTATTAACAGATCATCTACGTAGACTGTTATTTTATTACTTAAAGCTGGTCCTAAAATATGGCACATCACACGTACGAAGGCACAAACAGAGATATTAAGTCCGAAAGGTACCACACGGTATTGGTAACAAACTCCTTCGTACAAGAAAGCTGTGTACTTCCTTGAACTTTCTGCCAGTGGCAAATTCCAATATCCACACGTGATGTCCATAGAAGTTAGGAATTTTACTCCCCGGAACTTTTGCAATAACTCATCCATGTTCTGCGGTTTATCACTTTCCCTAACCACTGTTTCATTCAACCAACGAGCGTCCAAGACCAATCTGACATTCCCATCTCTTTTTGGTACAACAACAAGAGGATTATTGTACTCACTGACCGCTTTTTCAATCACACCCCACTCCAGCATTCTCTGTATCTCCTTTCGAACCGCCTCCTTCCTAGCTAAATGTATTTGGTATGACTTCCTGAAAATCAACTTGCCGGGTTTCACCTTTAATTGACATTCATAACCTCTGACCACGCCAGGTCGATCTGAAAATACCTTATGATGCCTTTTTAAAACTTGTCTCAGTTCTTCCTTCTGATTAGCTGAAATTTTATTAATTTCCTGCAATTTAGCTTCTATTTTGTCCAAAATAATTGCTTCTTCTTCTTCTTCTGTGTTTAGCTTACTTGTACTAAGATTAACACCTTCGTCCCAATATCTCCTATTTTTCAGAACTCGTATAGGCAGCTCCCAAGTTTCATCATTAGTTACTACATTGTTATCACTAAAAGGTACTGTAATTACTCCAGTTATCAGCAAGACCATTTTAACTGGCTTCTTTCAAATTCAACAACACTCTGATATTTCGACAAGAAATCTATGCCAATTAAAACCTCAATACTGAGATTGTTTACAATTAAACATGGATGATCAATTAAATTACCATTAATGTTAAAGGGCAGCAAAGCTTCTCGCTTTACCGTTTTTGACACCTTGCCAGTAGCACCAATTATTGTTAGTCCTGATACCCTCATTACTGTAAGCTTGTGTTTACCAGGTAATGCATCAAAGAAGGACTGAGATATCGCACTCACCTCACTTGCACTGTCTAAGAGACAACGTACATTGATACCCAACATATTCACTATTATTATAGGGTGGCTTATTCTAGGTTGTACAGGTGGTTCCTCAAACTCGTCCAATAGCTCCTTTTGGATTTGTCTCCAACTAAAGTGATCGAGATCTGTCTTCATTACATTTAGGTCAAAGTGTGTAGGTGTATCCTGAATTACATTTTCAGCTGCCTTTTCCAGTCGGTCTATTAATTTCAAATCGAAACACCACGCGACTTCATTACATTTAGTTTGCTGAACATGACCCAAATTACTGTAGTCTGAGCGATTCTGCGCCTCCAGACCGGGCATAACACTAGTTACAGCTAAACCACTTTCACTATTATCGTCGGGTTCCTTCTCAAGTGAAAACTGGTCACAGCTACTGGGTTCATCGACCCCCAACAGGCTACCCTCTACATTCTCGCTCACCTCCTGTCCTAAATCTATTAGTACAGTACCAACATCCTGCACAGGCACTTTAGATAAGAGCACATAATCCTCATCGTAAATATAAGCATGAATTTCTTCTGCTTCTTCACCTGACAATTCAGCATTTTGTAGCTCCTCCCTAACGTTACACTGCTGCGCCTTCTCTTTCTCTTCCCACTTAGAAAGCGTCTCTAACACGGTATCTATCAAATACTGTGAGTGATCTAATATTTCTGTTGTATTCTTAGGTGCTACCGACTCTTCATCCACATATTCAGTCTGAGTATTCTGATCTGTCTTACCAATTCCCGTAACTACTGGATTAGGAAAAGTAACCGCCTGGTGAGCGCCAGTATCCTCATAGACGGGAACTAGTTTTCCTGCCTCGGCCTACTACTGTTTCCTTTATTTTTATTATAGTTAACTGGCACAGCATTGCTTTCCGTACTGTTGTCTACCTGCATAGTTTTGTTTGGAACAAAATTATTATCATTTGGATGCCATTGTTGATTCTGATAATCATTTCTCCAATTCCTACCTCTCTTAGGATGGCGAACACCTACTGTTCTGATGTTTACATTGCAATTTTGCTCGTTCCTAAAATTACTACTATTGTTATTAGCATTTCTGTTATTACGTGCTTGCTCCTCATTGGCAGCAACACGTTCTACACGTTCCAAATATTCAATGAAACGATCCAGATTATCTCTAGGGGCAGATATAATACTAGTTTGCCAATACCATGGCAGTTTGGCTTCAAGACCTAGTATAATCATTTCCGGTTTTAGCTTTTCGTCCAAATCTGATAAACGTGAAATCCATGACCTAGCAAACTCTTTAATAGATTCCTTGCCTGCATTGAAGCGTTTTCCACTCCAAAATTCTCTCAACACTTCATTCTGCTTATTGCTAGACGAATAATCATTAATGAAAGCTATTTTAAACTCCGCAAATGTTTTACACTTCAACATAACATCAGCTGACCAACGCATGGCGTCACCTGCTAAATGGCTTCTAATAAATGAGATTTTCTCTCGTTCAGACCAAGTTGGTGGAATCACATCTTCAAAATCGTTCCAGAAATCTAGCGGGTGGATATATCTGGATCGAACCGCAAGAACTGCCGACACCCGATAAAAGCGGCGTTTGCAGCTACAACTTGTTGTATACTACCATTACCGGAAGTTACTGATGCTACTTTATTTTCAATGTTAGCAATGTTAGTACTAATATTTTCTACTTTCATTTCAACATTATCTACTTTTTGTATAATATGTGTAGTATCAGTTTTGATTGCGTTTACTTCTGCTTGACATATGTTTTCTTTTATGTTAACTTCTTTAAACCCATCTGAGCACAGTTCAGATTCCGCCTCGATCTTTTCTGTTATCTTGTGCTCCAGCTTCGCATCTTCCATTTGGAAGTCTCTGTGAACCTCAGCAACTTCGGATTTTACTGTTTTATACGTTTCAGAAAATTGTTGAGCAACCTTTTTCGTAATATCCTCATGGTTGTAATCAATTTTATAATTCAAACTGTCCAGATCCTCTTTCAACTTATTGCAACTAGCCTTGAAAGAATTTTCTAATTCAGCTTTATTGGATTCTAATTTATTTTCCATTGCCTCAAACCGTTTATTAAAATTGGTTTGGCTGGCCACAATCTCAGACTTTAATTCAGCTGTCATTCTTGCATTACTGGCTGACATTTTTGCATTACTGGCAGCTATTGCTTGTAATATAACATTTAAATCAATAGCCCCAGCATCTTTGGGTTGCTCACTAGCTGGCTTTTTATCACACTCAGGTGACACCAGAATCATCAAAATTAAATGAAACTTCTGATTGATCAGTTATATCTAACTTATCCTGTTTAAACTCTACCACCTCTGTTCACTGTTTCGTTTTGAACTCACCAGGTAAACTATCATCCGATAAATTAATAATTTCTGATTTCTGCTTTACAACATGGGTCTCTATTATAGAATCATTGCCCCTTCGCACACTGCTGTCAGGAGACAATACTTCATATTTCACTTTAACATTACTACTTTCATGCATATTTACACTTGAACCGTTGTCTGGATTTACAGTTCCCTCAACAGACATAGGTTCTGATTTAAGTTTAACCTCAGTTTCTTTTGGCGGTTCCATCGCCGACAGTCTTTTAGCGGAGGTTAGTAAAATTTTTAACAGATTTTCACTTAACTTAGTTCCTTCTGCACGACGTATGTCGTTGCCGGCGCGGCGTACCTGAACTGGCCCTTTGGAGATACGCTATCGCTATAGTTTTATAGGTATTCAAATGAAACTTCTCACATCCTTATGGTTATAGCGGATCTCCATTCTACTTAAATATAAACATCCTAGCCTTATTTATTAGCGTACTTAATCTATCTTGGTTCCTTAATTTTTAAGACAAAAACCAGAAAATCACAAATTTCCACTAAAATTTTAATTTGTGAAATCCAAAGTACTGTTTTTATTAAATTATTATGAAAGAGGAATCTAAATATAAATTTTTAACTCTCTAGCTCTTTTCTGTTGCGCTAGTGATTTTTACAGAAAAACGTCCAAATTTCGAAAATGGCTGAAGTTATCGAACTGATATTCAACACATATTAATTTATTATTACTCCTGACATGCTAGGTTATTTATTTGATTTTAAAAGTATTTCGCAACATTTATGACGTCAGAGCTAGTTACAGCGGACTGGCTGGCACACAATGGAAAGACTGATGTGAATTTACTACGGCGTGAGTAGGCTGCTTCCCTACAACACGCTAGCAACCAAAACTTAGGATGAGAATCAATCTCTTTCCTTAATTAGTATGTGTCGTAATATTTTCCTCTCTCATCATAGTTTTTATCTCTATTGTCCTCGAAAAGTTTACACGTTAATTTTTAACATTTCTTAAACAGTTAAAAGTTGAGTTGCGTTATCATGTTCACGTAGTTAGTCCTAATGATCACGTTACGTTGTTCATGGTCTAGCTCAAGACACGATTGGGCCGTAGTTAGGTGAACTCTAAACTGAAACACAACAAAGATTCGTAAATATAACTTACAATCTAAATGTGCTTTCATTCTTTAAAATGCAGCTCATCCTCAAACGATTCGACGGAACTTGAGTAAGCAGATGATTACTTCAACTAGCTAAGCAAAGTTTTAAATATAGAATTTATGCCTTCACTGAGTGTTAACGGAACTTTTCTAATTGGTACTGGCAATTGCTGTTTGCCAGTGGACGGTACATGGCATCTCCAACGGAAAGGTATCTGCCACTCCAGTGCTTTCGGCTGGCCGAGGTTGGCAAGGCGCTCTGGAGACTGAGGCTTAAGTACCGCCGGATAGAGGATTTTTTCCCTCGCGCTCCAAAACTTCCGGAACGGCAGCGGGGCCCACAAGGCCGCTATGCAGTGAATTTGGGCCGCTCCCCAGGGCGTAATGGTGGTGGCGTCATCTCGCCCTGCAGTAATCGTAGCCCCGCGCCTCCAATGGCCGTCGCCTCGCCGGGAAGAAAGCCGCTGCGATTGAAGTAAGCAGCCCCCGCTGCTCTCACGCCGCAATTTCGGCGCCAGTGGTCATCAACGTGTCAAGTGCCTCTAGTGCTGTATGGTGGCAGCATTTCAGAATGCGTAGCTGCGCACCAGAGGAACCTTTTCAGTAATTTCCGTTCTCTCAGAGGCAATGTCGGCTCAAAATAAAAGACAGTGCTGAACAAAGTACAGGCTGACATGTAGCACCACAAACTGACTTTACCATCGCTGTTTTAGTTTAGAAAGGAACCTTCGGAAAGCAATTTCTGTATTGCGAGAAATAAGAGCGGGCACATTTAGGAAAAATAAGGAGATATTCATAGTAATTGTTGACCTGGAGAAGAAGACAATAGAGAGTGAACATTAATAAAGCCGACAAATTGCAGGGACGGAGGGAAAAGAGCCCTATGGAAATGCATAGTTGCCACGGTAGATGGCGATGACGAATGAGAGTTCTTCTGACCACGTGCCGAGTGTTCCTTGTGTTTTGGAGACTGTGTGTCTGACGCAACGTACTGTCAACAGCACAATGCTCCGGTATTCATGAGGGAAAAAGCCGAGTTGGTGTTTGAGTCCGGCAAAGTAGATGAGAGGCAGCACGGCTGTACCAGAACAAGTACTCTCTTAGACACCAATCACATCACACAACATTTCAAGCCGTTTTTGGGCGTTGGTGTGATCATGGGTTCTTTCCGACAGCCGAACGTGCAGTGAGTTGGCGTACTGTGCGTACACCAGATTTGGAGGACCGGGCTTTAGAGCATATTGTGAAATGAAAACAATCTTTCCATCTACAGAGAAAATTGGTTTTGCTGTCAACCTCAATATAAACGCTATACACAGCATCCGCTTGGAAAGACCATGCATTTGCGATCATGGTGTATCTACTTACTCTCTACTGTAGGCCTACCGCAACACGGAGAGAAAAAATTAACCTTGATGAACGTCTACGCCATGATCTGCCTTCGAAACAATTTTTTCGATGCAAAGAATTCGCCCATCTAGCTCTAAAAAAACAAAGCTAAGAAAAGCAAGGACCGAAGAGGCTCAATTACTCGCTAGATCTTTATCGAAACTCCTTTCCGCTCGTGGAGATGGTGAAGGAAAGAGTACTCTAACAGTTTTAATCTAGCTCTGTCTCATAGATAATTATTGATGTTGAGAATGCGAACACAGGCATGCGTTTTTAATGGAGACTGAGTGACACTGACGAAACATACGTTAAAGATGGTAACGTTGAGAAAATTGTTGAGAATGAAAGTCTTTCTGATTCCACTCCTCTTCACACATCGATATTGCACAGTGATCAATACAGCTTCAGAACGTATCAGAAATGAGACTGTCGGAAATGGTAGTGAAATATATCAAGATTAATAGGGACTTTTTGAACCTATAGAAAGAATACCTGAAGACACTAAAGGCACACATAGTCTTTTAATTTCGTGGTAGTTTCATCCGTTTTGAATGAGACTAAAAATTTTAGGAAATGGATACGATATTCTTGATTAACAAAGGAACTGTACTGTTTTTACTGCCTATTATTTACCTCTGAGGGCGAGACTAACATTAATATACTTATTTACGGCTTCTGTCTGTGGTGGGAATTGAATCCAGAAATAGCAAACGATGAATCATCTCCGGAACATCTATCAAGTTAACAAAAATGGAAAACGCTCTCTACGGGCTTGAAATTTAATAAAGGCATTGACGAAGATAGAAGAGTGTTAGTGATTGACGAGAAACATTTCACATCGTCTTTTAAATAATACAGTATTTTTAGCCCATAAAATCCTTGTTTTCCGCTGTCATCATTAAAACGTTTAATCGGAAAAGAGAGTAAATTACACGGAAATGATGCAGTTGATTGCGAAATAATGTACAATGCAGCACTGAAATAGCATTGT
The DNA here is from genome assembly GCF_023864345.2 of Schistocerca serialis cubense. Classification (NCBI taxonomy): domain Eukaryota; kingdom Metazoa; phylum Arthropoda; class Insecta; order Orthoptera; family Acrididae; genus Schistocerca; species Schistocerca serialis. The sequence goes on from NC_064640.1 coordinate 154,806,438, forward strand.
TTAAAAACTGGAAGGATCTGATAGTGGATCGATGAGAGTACCTTCTTGAAGGGTCTGCTGGTGGATCGAACCTTCTTGTTTTTCTAAATGGTTGCAAAATGAATTTACTTTTATTTTGGGTGAACATCCGAGAGAAGATTTTCTAAATTGAAGCTAGTAAGAAGTAACCTATACTCCCATTTTATCAAGTGAAATAGATTTAAACGACGTTACTGAAAATTTCTGAAAAATAAACGCACGAAAACGTGTACTATAATAATATCAGTAATAAATGCTACCTCATACTGAATTTACAAAGCTAACTGACATTATAATTGCACAGACTTTATTTCCAGACAAATAAAAAGCTAATTTTCTTATTTTATTCATTATTATTTATGTGCACTACACCTGGTGGCTGCTAAGCTGAACGCTGGTGCGTATCGTAAGTCCCTCAGATGTATCTTTGCGTATGTATGCTGCGAATAATAGAGAAATACTTTATTTCCTTGTCAGCCATTACATCTATACGCTAAACATATATCAGTTTTTAAGCAGACTGTGTGCCTCAGTTTGGCTCCGTCATAACAAAAACTTTGTTCTCCTTCTGTCCACTTCGTTTATCCTCCATCGCGAAATCCTTAAATGCACGCACGCGTACAAACACACACACACACACACACACACACACACACACACACACACACACACACACAGTGTAACACACTAATAATAAGTAAGCTCTTATTTATTTATAATTCTGCCACTGTTGGAAACATAATTATTACACTTACTGTTTTCACCATGTGACCTGATTGCATAACCGTCTACCAAGTATAAGTTATATCAACCTAACAGAAATTATTTTGTGTATCACTGGAGATGGTAATATATCTATTCATTTACACAATCAAAGTTCTCTTCAATAGTGTTTCGGTTTTTGCTATATGTTCTTAAGGCTCGTGTAACCACTCGAGGTATTCTATATTAGTTATTTTACTTTGATATTTACATTTACGTTCAAACTGAAATAGTGTTTTGTTTTTTCTCTGCTAGACAGTGCCACAGATTAGACAAAGTCGTAACACAACATGTACGTTCCATATTACATAATACATATTACATAATACACATAAATGTACATGGTGATGGAGGTTTAAACCTTAGAAACATGTTGTGAAACTAGAGTAAACGAGGACTGGTTTCAGTAAACTTGTTGTTTCATTGAAGTCTAATAACGTTATGTAGACAGTTAGTTGCCCATTGTTGTGACAGAACTTCAGTTTCATGAATAGGCAACAATTAATCTAAAAGTAACTTAATTCTCACAGTAGTATTTGACAAACAGCGATAGACTCGTAGAGGATTAAATTGTGTTTAGTGTTTCGTTCCTTGCAAGGTGCAGCAAGTATATATTCGTTTACGTGTTTTTGTAGGCGGTATCTGTGTAAATAAAGCAGGGCAGCAGATTAACTTCATCAGTTACTTTAGATGTTGCTATACTCAAAACCATTTGGAATATTTATGTGTCCGTTAATGTGAGGGAGTGATTTCCTGGTTAACTGGTGTCGCACAGTGAAGTAAATAATATTACATGAAAACGTTGATTCAATAACTTTCCCGCGAAACAATTTATGAAGAGAGTTAATAATTCATTGAGTTTTCTCGATTAATTCTTATAGTTTCCTTACTCACTATTAATGATGTACGAACTGTGCTGGTGAATGTTATTTTACCTTGCTTCAACTTGTAATTATAGTTTCGCACGGTTTAGAACCCGCATTGTTTTATATACTGATTATGGTGTGTCGGAGGGAAGAATACGTAACTTCGAGCCCGATTTCCTAAATTAAACATTAACGACAGCATCATTTTTATAAGTGAAATACCTCCGTCTTTCGAGTTCAACCTCCCACTGTGTGCTAATCTTTCACACGTGGAATTGTGTAATTTTACTAGCAGAAACGTAATGCTGCTAAGTGTTACCCCGTGGTTACATGTCGACGATTAAACCTTTTCCCATTAGTGGTAGTCTAGCTTTGTACCCAGGAGAAATGTTGTATATTTTGATCAGTAGTTGGGAGAGAGAAGCACAATTAAGGAACGATTTAAACTGTGATAGAAGTTTATGTTTTTAAGTACACTACCTGATAGAATATAAGCGGACACACCTACGTTATGCAGAATTAACCACAATATGTCACTACAGGGGAACTAGCCAGTATATAAAGAGGTTGGGCGTAGTGTTTAGTCAGTACAGAAGCAGTAACAGCTGAATGGATCTGTTATAAGTGATCAATAACTTCGAAGTTTGCCCCCGGTAGCTAAGTGGTCAGCACAACAGAACGTCAATCCTATGAGCTCGGGTTCGATTCCCTTCTGGGTCGGAGATTTTCTCCGCTCTGGTACTGGGTGTTGTGTTGTCTTAATCATCATCATTTCACCTCCATCGACGTGCAAGTCGCCGAAGTGGCGTCAAATCGAAAGACTTGCACCCGGTGAAGTCTACCCGACGGGAGGCTCTAGCCACACGACATTTTCAATAACTTCGAATATGGACTAGTCATTGAATGTCACGTGAGTCCATCACGGACTTTGAACCCTCGTAAAGCTGTCCAAGCCGACTGCTGATGATGTGAGTGTGAAGTGGAAACGTGAAGGAGCAAACACAGTAAACCCAAGACCAGGATGACCTAATGTACTGACAGATAGGGACCATCGAACATTGTGGAGGGTGGCTGTAAAACATTGCACGAAATCAGCGAAAGAAATCACTCGTGAGTTCCAAAATGATACCAGCGGCACTGCTAGCACAATGAGTGTGCGTAGAGAGTTAAAAAGAATGCTCGACCAGCTCCTCATTAGCCAAATATTTTTGTAGTCAGTGGTAAGCGACGCTGGAAGTGGTGTAAAGAGTGACGTCAATGGACAGTGAATGACTAGGAACGTGCGATTTGGAATGATGAATCACGCTTAACCCTGTGACAATCAATCTGATAATTAATCTGATGGGGTTGAGTTTGGCGAATGCGTGGACAACATTATCTGCCATAATGTGTATCAGTGAAGTACAGAGGAGGCGGTGTTACGGTATGGGTGTGTTTCATGGTTTAGGGTGTGGCCCCCCACTGCCCTTCAGAAAATGTAAATGTGGAATGAGATAAACACATTTTACAGCTTTATGTACTACGTTCGGTAGAGAAACATTTCGGAGACGATGATTGTTTTTGTATCTGAATGAAAGTGCACCCTGTCATTAATAAACAATCATCTGTGAGGGAAGCTAAAATCACAACCCTCTTGAGGAAGAAAGAGCCGCTATTCCTCCACAGACACTCAGACACCTCATTGAATGGGTCCCAGCAGACTTCAAGTCATCGTGAAGGCGAACGGTGGACACACAACATATAAATGTGCACCTATAGACGTTCGGATACGTATGATCAGATAGTGTAGTAGAAGCTACCCAGCGGAAGACAATGACTCGGATTAATATCCTATTGCAGTACAATGTTTTAATCTAATTTTGTTGAAAATAATGAGACCGTAAATGTATTTTTTATTTACAAAGCATATTTCAAACTTATAAACATTCTGTCGATTAAAGGTTAAGACACTATAAGTAAACTAGAGGGTATATCGTTGAAACTGAGTAAATAATTGTCATGCTTGTGATCTGCGTGTCGTATATTATGCTTCCACTTGTTATCCTTTCAGATTAAGTCGTTTTTGCTGCTTGTGGACTAATAATTGATACGAGGTGAATTTCATTTCATGTATTACTTTGTATGGAAACTGAGATTTTGAGACCGTGGCTGTGTTGATTCTTTCAAAGACGAAGTCAGCAACCAGCCACCATTGATAGTGCTATTTATTTGTATAACTAGCGCCGTAACCGGTTTAGAACGGACATGATCATCTCAGACAGCTCTTCACATCAAGATACACATTTTCTGATGTTTACATAACTTTTTCGCTCTTTATTCCCGCATTTCCTAAAGGATTCTTGGATGATGGTGCCATCAAAAATTTCAAGCGCTTTCATTCACCGTTTCTCTCATATGATTACACTATGAACTAATCTTCAGGTCAATGCCACCACTCCACCTAGGAGACGGAGTTGAGATGGAGTCTCGTGATACTCCGCATTGTTAGTACTAAATCTGATGAAGCAGCCGGCCGCTGTGGCCGAGCGCTTCTAGGCGCTTCAGTCCGGAACCGCGTTGCTATTACGGTCCCAGGTTCGAATCCTGCCTTGGACATGGATGTGTGTGATGTCCTTAGATTCGTTAGGTTTAAGTAGTTTTAAATCTAGGGGACTGATGACCTCAGACGTTAAGTCCCATAGTGATTACAGCCATTTGAACCTAATGAAGAAAATTGCAACAGTCGTAAACAGAATAACGGAAAATGCTCCTAAAATGTTATTATTCAGTACGGCTGACTAGAAAGTCTGGTGACTTGAAGAAACAATTTTCATAACATATCTGTAACCAAGAAAAGATCTAATATAACCAGCAGTTACGAAAGGGTCTGTTTAATGAGATGTATGGGGAAGGTCCTGAAGCGAATGATCAAGCATCGCTTGGTCTTGGCACTAGAAACCAGGTAGTTCCTTAGCCACATCCATTACAAGTTCGGGAGGTATCAATGCACTGCCGACGCTGTTACTCCGCAGGATGTGACTATGTAATTGTGTTTCATACTTAGCGATCATTCTTAAGGAAACATTTCTTGTCGTAGAAAGGACGTACGATCGTACTTGGAGGCCCAATATTCTAGGACAATTCCATGTAGACTGAATTCCGTGACCATCTGCTAGTAGTCGTTTATTCCTTCTTATCACAATGCTTTTTACCTATCTATTGTGCGGAGATCTGTCTGAGAGGTTTCAGCAGGAGAATGGTGTCCCTCGGGCTACGGTTGTAATTGCTAGCTCATTGGATTAGTCGAGAATAGTATATCGTTCTGTGCAATGATCTTTATTTATGGAAAAATCGGTAGTTTGTTTTTCCCCAACCACATAGCAGAGACTCATCATTCTGCGAAAATGATATTTGCGCCATCAGCTGCACAGTTGCTTATTTATCCTCCATCGGTTCCTGTTATAACAACCGTCTTCACAGGAAGAAACTGTAAAGTACAAAAGAGAAACGAATATAAAATAAATAGGGAATGGGGGAAATTAAAATGAGGTTTTTAAAAACATAGTACTTACACAGTGTACATCAATGGATCAAAAAACATTTTCATCAAATACGACACAATGAAATTTAGAACGTTTATAACTGTCATAAAAGTTTGTCTGAACATAATCCATATAAACGTGCTATGCAGTAGCAAAATTCCAATAATGTATGCTTGGTGAGAACTTCACTCTTAATAACTGACGCGTTAAAATTTTCAAAGATACAATTGTTATCTGATCGTCAGAGCGATCATTTGAAATAAATACAAAGTGTAAATACCTAAAAGGTTACAGATGTTCTTTGGTCTAGTCAAATATTACAGTAATAAAAAAATAGTAACGATATGGCGTCCATTCTTTGAAAAACAGCATAAAAGCATTGTGATAAGAAGGAATAAACGACTACTAGCAGATGGTCACGGAATTCAGTCTACATGGAACTGTCCTAGAATATTGGGCCTCCAAGTACGATCGTACGTCCTTTCTACGACAAGAAATGTTTCCTTAAGAATGATCGCTAAGTATGAAACACGATTACATAGTCACATCCTGCGGAGTAACAGCGTCGGCAGTGCATTGATACCTCCCGAACTTGTAATGGATGTGGCTAAGAAACTACCTGGTTTCTAGTGCCAAGACCAAGCGATGCTTGATCATTCGCTTCAGGACCTTCCCCATACATCTCATTAAACAGACCCGTTTGTAACTGCTGGTTACATTAGATCTTTTCTTGGTTACAGATATGTTATCAAAATTGTTTCTTCAAGTCACCAGATTTTCTAGTCAGCCGTACTGAATGATAACATTTTAGGAGCATTTTCTGTTATTCCGTTTACGACTGTTGCAATTTTCTTCATTAGGTTCAAATGGCTGTAATCACTACGGGACTTAACATCTGAGGTCATCAGTCCCATAGACTTAGAACTACTTAAACCTAACGTATCTAAGGACATCACACACATCCATGTCCAAGGCAGGATTCGAACCTGCGACCGTTGCAGTCGCGCGGCTCCAGACTGTAGCCCCTAGAACCGCTCGGCCACCTCGGCAGGCTGTGATAAACAGATAATCCCTTTATGTCTTAAAATTATGCGAGTAGCAGCAAGTATTGATGTAATGTTGGGCTCATGTGGGAATCAATAGCCAACGGTAAAAGACCGACAGAATTATCTGGGTTTAGAACATCTAGACAAGTGGTACTACCACTGAATGTAATTATCTATCTAGCTATTAAGGTTATTGGTTTACACATGAGGCAGTGAAGGTAGCTTACGCAATCTATTTACCCGCTAGCAGAGAGTGTCAGCGAAAAGAAAAAAAAGGTGTAGTCGCAGAGAATGTAAATATTAAACGTAGTAACATAGCGTCAAATTAACAACATTAACTGAGAGGATCCGTAAATCCCCATAAACAGATGACATAAACGAGAAACTTAGATTCCGGGCAGCGTTACATTTCAGAAATGGTGTTCTTTTAGTATTTTAGTATAACATGCACATTCACTGAAGTATTCACTTTACATGTACTTTAAAATATTCACCAAATATTTAATCATTTTGATATTAGAATATTTCATAGTTTCTTTATAGTGATTTGCATATTTCCTACTGCATATGTGCTACGTACAGTGTTATTGTTGCAGCTGCAATATGTCTAGTGTCTCATCGAGATTTACTACCTGACGAAATATGTTTTGCACCCAGAAGGGGAGGTGAAGAGGAAATTAAACTCGACGGATTGAGTGGATATGTGTTGTTATTTTAGTGATTACATAATCTAGAAAGAACTAGGTATAATCAGCCCACTTACCTACATCTACGTCCACATCTACGTCTACATCTACTTGATTACTCTGCTATTCACAATATAGTGTCTGGCAGAGGGTTCAATGAACCATCTTCAAGCTCTCTTTCTACCGTTCCACTTTCGAACGGCGTGCGGGAAAAACGAGCACTCATATTTTTCTGTACGAGCCCTGATTTCTCTTATTTTATCGTGATGATCATTTCTCCCTATGTAGGTGGGAGCCAACAGAATGTTTTTGCAATCGGAGGAGAAAACCGTCTTTGTTTTAATGGTTGCCACTCCAGTTAACATATCATGTGTGTGGCACTATCTCCCCTATTTTGCGATAATACAAAACGAGCCGCCCTTCTCTGAACTTTTTCGATTTCATCTGTCAGTCCCACCTGATGCGGATCCCACAGCGCACAGCAATACTCTAGAATAGGGCGGACAAGCGTGGTATAAGCAGTCTCTTTAGTAGACCTGTTGCACTTTCTAACTTTCTGTCAATGAATCGCACACTTTGGTTGCTCTACCCACAACATTATCTATGTGATCGTTCCAATTTAGGTTATTTGTAATTGTAATCCCTAGTATTTAGTTGAATTTACAGCCTGCCAATTTTTGTGACTTATTGCGCAATCGAAATTTAGCAGGTTCCTTTTAACACTCATGTGGATTGCCTCACACTTTTCTTTATTCACAGTCAATTGTCACTTTTCGCAACATCGTATCTAAATCATTTTGCAATTCATTTTGCACATCTGATGACTTTACAAGACGGTAAATGACAGCATCATCTGTAAACAATCCAAGAAGGCTACTCAGATTTTTCTCCTATGTCGTTAATATAGACCAGGAACACTAGACGATCTATAACACTTCGTTGGGGAACGCCCGATATTACTTATGTTTTACTCGATGACTTTCCATCTATTACTACGAACTGTGACCTTTCTGACAGGAAATCACGAATCCAGTGGCACAACTGAGGGTATATTTCACAGGCACGCAATTTCGTTAGAAAACGGTTGTGAGGAACGGTGTCCAAAGCTTTCTGGAAAATTTAAATTTGTAATCAATTTGATATCCCCTGCTGACAACACTCATTACTTCATCAGTATAAAGAGCTAGTTGTGGTTCATAAGGACGATATTTTCTGAATCCGTGATAACTGTGTGTCAGATAATTCTTTTTCTTGGAGGTCCTTAATAGTTTTTGAACACAGTACATGTTGCAACACCCAAGTGCAAATAGACGTTAGTGAAATGGACCTATAATTCAGCGGATTACTCGTGTTTCGCTTTTTAGGTATTGGTGTAAACTGAGAAATTTTCCAGTCTTTAGGTACGGATCTTTCTGTCAGCGAGCGGTTGTATATAATGGCTAAATATGGAGGTATTGTATCAGCATACTCTGAAAGCAAACTGATTGGTATACAATCTGGACCGGAGGTCTAGCCTTTATTAAATGATTTAATCTGCTTTGCTACACCGAGGATATCTATTTCTATATTTCTCATCTTGGTAGTTTTTCTTGATTGAAATAGAGGAATATTTACTTTGTCTTCTTTGGTGAAGGAGTTTCGGAAAACTGCGTTTAATAACCCTGCTTTAGTGGCACTGTCATCAGTGACTTCACTGTTGTTATCGCGCATTGAAGGTACTGATTGCTTCTTGCCAATGGTGCTTGCTTCTGAGACTAGACAAGGTACGCACAACACCTGGTGTGCCAATAGAGACGATACGTCTTCTTAAAAGTTGGCATTTGGATACATGGCAATGTGAGTGGGATGTAAGTGATAAGGGACGTAGACTGCACGACTTCCTCCATGACATAAGGGAGTGGTTGAGAATGAGACATATCAATCCCAGCCGCGGTATGGTGCATTTCTTAAACGGACACGGACCTTATCCCACGCAATTAAACCGCGTGAGACTGAGGCAGACACCTACATGTACATGCGGGGAAGAAGGTTCCCCAGAACACACTGTCTTTTTCTGCGGGCAATACGCGAACAACAGACATACACTACACTTAGACTACACGGATACAGACATAGATATACAGCGTTTTACAAAAACGTATGGCCAAACCTTCAGGAAACATTCCTCACACACAAATAAAGAAAAAATGTTATGTGGACATGTGTCCGGAAACGCTTAATTTCCGTATCAGAGCTCATTCTAGTTTCGTCAGTATGTACTGTACTTCCTCGATTCACCGCCATGATTTCATACGGGATACTCTACAAGTGCGACACAACATGTGATTCATGCACGATGGAGCTCCTGCACATTTCAGTCGAAGTGTTCGTACGCTTCTCAACAACAGATTCGGTGACCGATGGATTGGTAGAGGCGGACCAATTCCATGGCCTCCACGCTCTCCTGACCTCAACCCTCTTGACTTTCTTTTATGGTGGCATTTGAAAGCTCTTGCCTACGCAACCCCGGTACCAAATGTAGAGACTCTTCGTGCTCGTATTGTGGAAGGCTGTGATACAACACGCCATTCTCCAGGGCTGCATCAGCGCATCAGGGATTCCATGCGACGGAGGGTGGATGCATGTATCCTCGCTAACGGTGGACATTTTGAACATTTCCTGTAACAAAGTGTTTGAAGTCACGCTGGGACATTCTGTTGCTGTGTGTTTCCATTACATGATTAATGTGATTTGAAGAGAAGTAATAAAATGAGCTCTAACATGGAAAGTAAGCGTTTCCGGACACATGTCCACATAACATATTTTCTTTCTTTGTGTGTGAGGAATGTTTCCTGGAAGTCTGGCAGTACCTTTTTGTAACACCCTGTATACACAGCAATAAGAGATGAAGAACAATGGGCACAATTAAACTCGCTGACTAACAGTATTTCAAAAACAACACATGAAGAGTGCATGCGGACACGACGTAAAAGACATGCCTATGTGCAACGTAACAACAATCTCCAGAGGGGTGGTCAGCGATACGCACAGTGACAGAGGAAAGAGTGACAATGAGGAGTAACAGGAGGAAGCTGAGATGTGACAGTAAATAAGCATAAGGTACTGGCGATCCAGCCAAGAATACACCAAATGCTGTACATGGATGGGTACCTAAAGTTAATACATAGGATTAGTAATAAACAGGATAAGCAATATTATTTCTCTACTAATAACCATTTGTATGTGTGTGTGTGTGTGTGTGTGTGTGTGTGTGTGCGTGTGCGTGTGTGTGTGTGCGACTGGCGGTGAACGGATCGAAGTCACATTAGGTGATGGTACTAACAAATCTCTCCTCTACCGTATCATCTTTTTATATTCTTCTTAAAAACAACAACATTTTATTTATATTTCAGCCGTAAATTGTTGTTATTTTGAAAAGTCTCATTCTTTGTAAATGTTGTGGATAAAACAAAACGAAATGAAACTGTAAAAAGATTAAAAAGAAACGAAAATTGTAAGATGTACGACCTGGTTTAAAACATCAGGTAACAGATTTATAATTTGTCAGTAAATAAAGAAAGCATCGAAACTAATTCGGCGGGTAGATTCGAGCTGGGACCGGCCCGCCTTCCCGCTCGGGAAGCAGCACGTTAGCCCGCGCGGCTAGCCGGGCGGCCGCTCTTGGAATAGTAATCCCCAAGTCTGCTGCTGTTAGTCTCAGATCAACGGTGCGGGAAGACACGGAATTGTGCATTAAGCATATTACTTGCTCTCATATGGCAGGCGCAGATGTGAAAGGGTTACGATGTGCTTGATGCACAAGGGGCGAGCCTCCCTTGTGGTGGTGAGACGTGGTCGACCGGAACATTAACGACTATGCATTCCTTCACGTTCCCATGCAGTCCACCATCGAACCACTGTCACATTCGAATCACCCACAAATCTGGGAATGGTACGATTTCACTAGCTAATCAAATGGATATCCACAATTATGTCCTTTTCTAACTCTGTCAAGTGCTGATAACACACATGTAAGTGACATCTCCGTGTACTTCGCAGTAATCACTCAATATCTGATGATGTTCACACCCTTCACACACCCTACGAGGTCTGGTAACAACACTAAACACGGAAAACAACAGTGCGCTCTGCTGGTCTCTCTACTTATCGCAGAGAATTGCAACTCTAATTGTTGATACAGCCACCGACAGTGTGTACAAATATGACATTACATTGACCACAGAACACGCCTTCAGAGTGCTTCAATTACTTTGTCAGGCAGTGTACTTCGTCTCGTTCATACATCTTTTCGTTTCAGAAGAGGAATACGGAAGGCTCTGGAGTGAGGAATAGTCGTGCTGTCGTCCTACGGACTGTCGTCTGAAGCCTGACAGAATGAAACTTCCCCACATATTCATGAACTGCAAATCGAATTTGGCCCTTCGATCTTTTTCAAATAAAAATAAAAACGTTTACTCTCGGAGAGTGCGTAATGGAAGATACGTATAATGTAGATCAAGCAAATAGTCATAAGAAAAAGAGACTTTCCTGTCACTCTTGCTCAGTACCTTTCTTTTGTTGAATATAAAATGGAAAGTATAGTTATCACAGTGAACTTTACATAAAGTATATCAAGAAAACTAAAGCAGTTAAACAGTTTCGGTTCAGATAAGTATGATGTATTAACCTATGTAAATATGTTTTCAAAAATGATTTCTTTCGCCTTAATCATACCAAAACAGCTTAATGTGTGAGAAGTAGCTTTACACGGGTAACTTTTTATTTATTACTTGATTGTGTATGAACTTAAATGTTACAACAGAAACACAGATGATCTAAATATCTATTTCTCTGTGAAAATTTACTCCATTAAAGTCGAGATATGTGATATGAATATTTACGCAACCGACATTTCTCCACATGTAATAAAACGCCCAGGCTGCAAGTACTATTGGTTGTGGCTCAACGCCACAAGTGTAATACGGCATCTACGAGTGCATCAACATGTATGAGGCTTGTATCTGTTTCATCACATCCACATCAGCTGGTCATTATTTACTGGTTTCTGTTCGATACTGGAGGCGGAAATTGCCAAATAACAGCATCTGTATGAAACATTCAGTAGCCATCCGCCTCAATCAAGCTGAACGTGCGGTACTTCACTGCGAAATAGATTCCGTGCTCTAGTTGCAATGGGAAGTTTCATCATGCGGACGCATTCGGAATTAGCGTTTCGAGTGTATTCAGATTGCTTTGGTACCACTGTTGCAATAAATACTAATGGCATCTCACCGATAGCTAACGAAAGGTGCTGAGTAAAATGATGGTTAATACAATGAATGGCAATTTCAAGTATAGCTATAACACTCGAAAAATAGTCCGTTTGCGTGAATCATTTAGCTGAGATGCTGTTTGATCGACAGGTGTGTATTAGACTTGCATCTCAGTTTGTGGTAAGACATAGTGCAATTTTGCGTGAAACCGACTACGTTCTAGTTCGTCACATTGCGTGCTCAAATTAACTGAAACGAGTTACAATCAAAGGAGGACGTAAAGAACAGAAGTACACTTGTTGAACCTGTATTTCAAACCTTTACGACAGACAATGAAGAAAAAGATAGAAAATACTTCTTTGGGCAGTCAGTTGTACAAAGTATATCACAACACGATATATGTTATTGTCTTGTAAATCAAGATGTATATCTATGTTAACTATAGCATTCTGTTAATAGTATTCAGCTTTTACGTCACGTAACGCCCTCTTAAGTTGGCTACCAGAAAGGAAAAAACTGTTTCTTTTCCCAAATGAATTAACAATATGGATAGAACTTTTATACATACGTATGAAGTGAACGCTGATAAAGAATATTGGTGAAAGGATTTGTAGTCATGAATCATTTAAGTAAAATGCGGTTTGATAGACAGGCGTACATTTAACTTATTTCTCTATGCGTGTACCAGGTATAATGGAGCTAATTTAGCAAAGGCGACACAATGGACCTCCAAACTGTAAAACAAAGAACTTTAAGACGTAACATCCCGTCCTTCACTTGGTAATTAGGCACGGAGTACAGCTACAATTTGTTTAATGACTGGAAAGAAAATGGACCAGTCACTTTGGAAGGAACTTCCCCAGTATTCACCTAAGCCATCATAGGGAAACCATGAGATAATTAACTATGGAATGCCAGACAGGAACTTGAACCCTATACCCCTTTAATACGAGTCCAGATTCTTAACAACTGCGCCATCTAGTATACTACGCAAGTGTGCTGTATCGAGCTCCCATATCGCGCCATTAAACATCGAGAACTTGACTGATTTGCACAACTAAAATTACTGCAGCACCCCCTGGGAATATGTATGTTGAATAATAAATAATTTACTACCAAAATAATGAAAACCATGCAAGAAACAAATATTTACCATCGAAATAACGGCAGTACTGTTAAGTTGTGTTTCGTACAAACCGTCATGTCTCCGGCAATGCTTGAATTATCGTAGCTGAAGTTGTGAAGAGAACTCGAAAAGGGTGTAGGTCTGTATCCCAAAATAATGTATTGGCTTCATCATAGAAAACTGAAGTTTTTCTTTTCTTAAGCGTAATCACTTACTGTCATCCCATAGCTAAATTGCTTTTACTAATAACTGAATGACACAGTATACGTATCAAATAATGAATCAGGTGATCTTCTACTAGACAATACTGAATCGATAAATACTCGTTCATGTAATAACATATCAAACTGAAAAACGAAATTATTTAGCCTGTTGTAGAGTTTTTACCTCACATAGCCGTCACGAAAATTGCTACATTTATAGTATGTGGGATGTATCTTCATTTCATTTGTCATTCTTGGTTCATACAAGTACTTTTAATTTTTCCTGTGGTCCAAGAAACTAATCACCCTGGTGGGAAGCTATTCCCATACTGGACGCCAGGTAGCAGATAGGGAAACTCTCATCAGATATGATTTGTATCGACGAAATACAATACTTGGTGCGGGCTAAAATTGCACAACAAATCCGGATGCAACGGTATTCAAAGTGGGAGTCTTACTGGTCAAAGACTGTCCGCCCAGAGACTGCAGCTGTAAATGAATGCTCAAAGAACTAACGACCCGTGGTTCTAATTTACTAGTGGAAACAGTGGCCCAACAAGATTTTAAACAAACATGACTCGCCCGAGAAAGAACAACGATACCCTAGGTGGTAATCAACTCACCCGTCAAAAGATGGCAACCAGGAACGAGGAGTCTGTTGAAGGCGGACGTAGTCGATCATAGAGAAAATAGGAGTTCTCTTGCAAACTTCTACAAAAAACTTCTACGTATATTGGAACCTTCAGTAAAACCATAATGATCCAACCAGGAAAACAGCACAATCTAACATTACTGCTCGCTAAACAAAAGACAATAATTCTTGCCCTGCAGGAAACACACATAGCAGACGAAAACACGATGGATTGTGGAAACTACAGTATTTTCAAGGGCAAGACAGACAAATAAGTCGCCAGAGGCGCACCACTTCTGGGTGTGCCCTCACAGTACACTAGAAGATAATTAATTAAATCAGAGAAGTCAACCCAGTAAACAACAGTCTACTGACAATGCTCCTGCAGTGCGCAGCCCAGGAAACACACCGTGATCAACGTACATGCCCCCACGAATGGAGAAGACCCAAAATCAACAGACATATTTGCGGCAAAATTAAACTCAGTGATGGCCGAGATAACAAAAAAACTTTGGTAGGTGGTTGCAATACACAAATCGGCAGAGAGAAAATACATGAGAGAACTGTGGCGAAGTTTCCCACTTACAAATATACAAACAGAAATGGCATGAGACTCATCGAAGTATGCCAAAATAACAACGTGAAGATTATGTAAACATCCCTCATGAAATCCCCACGAAGACAGAAAAAAACATGAAGGTGACCCATACAACAGATGGGAGACTCCCAAGCACACAATTTGGCGATTTCATACCAAGTGCAGAAAGAGAATCATGACATTCATGTTCACAAGAGTGCGAACGTTGATTCAGGAGCAATCTTGAATCAAAAGGAAATTTGTACCGAAAAAAACCATCAGGAAAGAACACACATAGGAAAGTTTGACAGGAAATAACCACAGACATCAACATAAAGCAGGAATGGGTAAGGCCACAAGCAAAGACATGGAAAGAATTCCAAAGAAAAATGACACGAAAAGCAACTCGGGAGAAGAAAATTAAATATCCATGGTGGGGCTCAGAATATGAAAATACCGTAGAAAGACGCAAACAAGCCTTCCAGGAAAACAACATTAAAAAATCCCCAGGAAGCCTATACCGTTTTAAAGAGTCCAGAAAACAGTCTACAGAAACTTCCTGGCAGATTAAAACTGTGTGCCCGACCGAGACTCGAACACGGGACCTTTGCCTTTCGCGGGCAAGTGCTCTACCAACTGCGCTACCGAAGCACGACTCACGCCCGGTACTCACAGCTTTACTTCTGCCAGTACCTCGTCGCCTACCTTCCAAACTTTATTCCAGTCTACAGAACTCATTTAGCAAACCTAGACAAAGTACATAGGGGAGCTACTCGACGCTATAGCGGCAAGGGGCCGCAATCAAAACACCAGATAAGTCTGCAGGACTTTTGCAAGGAAGGTCCAGGGGTACACGTTTCAAAACTTATGCTTAAGAAAACAAGTTGGGAAACTCGCATTAAGTAAACGAGAGAATTATCAGGAACTGGTACCTTAGCTCTTCGGTATCCTTAACTGCCCTGAACCTGAAGCAAGGTTGCCAAAACAGGACTGCGCCTCCACTCACCCAGTATCACTCTGACCAATATGTGACGAGATTCACAAACGTATACGTAAATGTAAAAACAACAGGACATCCAGTAAAGACGACATCATTGGAGAACCACTAAATAAACTAATCCTAAAGTGTTTACCGGAACCTACATAAATAATCACAACCATCTGGGAAACAGATAAACTTTTTAACGACTGGAAATGTGCACTCATCCATCCGGTGCACAAGAAACTAGATAGGGCGAACGTGAATAACTATATAGGAATCACCTTGTGCCATAAATTACCTACAAACATTTCTGAGCGTGCTACCTCCAGAGAACAAGAGAACAATTAGAACACAAAACTGGTGAATACCATGCAGGTTTCTTCCTCAGTCGTTCATGCACAAAAGTAATCTTCAGTCAGAACACAATTCTAAAATACAAGGCTACCAGGAATACTCCAATTATTTGCGTTTTCATAGCTTTCAAGTAAGCATACGATTCTGTTGACCGACAATCCTTCTTCAACATCTGTGAAGTAACGGGGCTCAACCCAAACTACTATGACTAATGAGACAGCATTTGGTTTGTACAACATTTAAAGTTAAATTCGTGTTAGAAATCCCTGATTCCTCCATGATGAAAACGGGAGTACGCCAAGGCGACTGGCTATCCCGAATATTGGAAAATCGAAGGACACTAGAAATCAACACGACTAGGACGATCTTGGAATAAAATAGCAATTTCAAATCCAGCTTTCGCAGACGATCTGTCCATTCTTTGGGATTACCAAGCAACAGCATTTAAACTAATATAAACACCAAAAGAACACGCATAAAAGTTGGCCTTCAAATCCCTTTCCAGAAGCCTGATTTCTTGTGCTAAAAATTAAACGTACAAAGTTTAGACACAAAATATGGCAAGATCAACAGAGTTACACAACCTACAGGAGGAGAAAAGACCTCACATAAGAGATATTAAGGTAAAACAGAATACATACATAATAAGAAATGCACCTTCACTCAAACGAAGCTTAAAAACTACAGCACAGTAATCAAGCCTGAAACACTGTACGCAAGCGAGACACTAACAGTCCGCACGAAAAATGACATGGAAATCATACTGAAGAAAGAATGCAAAGTCACGAGAAAAATACTCCGCCCGAGGTTGGGAAAAATGTTATACAGATTAAACCCTGGGAAAACCACAGAGAAAATGTCAGACCTAGCAACAGATGTCAGAAATAGAAGATTGAAGTTCTATGGGCGCATTAATATGGCTACTGCCAATAAGACTCACCAACAAAACTGTGACATATGTACAAGGCTCAAGGTCAACAGTACTATGGACCATACAAGTCAAATTTCACCTAGAAAGAGCACAAATCTATTGAACAAAAACTGAAGACAGAAACATATTCAGAAACAGAAGTGGAATGAGAGGTCAGAGAATGAAGTCGCAAACAAACCAGGGACAAAGTGAACTGAAAATAGAAAGAAACCCCACAGAGAAAAAATAAGAGAATCGAGGAAGATCAGAAAGAATGTTCCAATGACGCAGAATGTTTTACGGGATCCTACAGGGTCTCGACGCAGATAACAACATATGTATATCAACAGAGGAGGATTATGTCAGTCCCCACAGCTGCTACACAAAAAGAAATAATGATCTTCATTGCGTATCGCTGAAGCTGTAGATAGTAGACAGGAATGCGCAGTATACCCCTTAAATTACATCCACAACTTAAAATATGAGAACAGACCTTAAATCTACGTTGTAAAGGATTTTTCGACAGTTCTTTCCACCCGATAGACAAATTTATAACAAAAAAAAGCAACTAGTGGCATGTGGAAACCAGTATGTCAGATTTTGTTGTTAAATTTGTAAATTGTTTTCTGATAGCATATCTATAAAATTAATTAATGGTACTTTGTATTGTATTATTTTAACATTAGTATGAAAATAATTTATTCTGATTGCAAGAAGAGATAACTAGCATGCACAGTACAGCAAGGATAATGTTAAAAAGTTTCCGCACATGTCGAACTTCGATAGCAAGATGTTCAGTGCCACGTTACCTGATTACAATTCACGCTCAAGTACAGACACACACACACACACACACACACACACACACACACACACACAGAGAGAGAGAGAGAGAGAGAGAGAGAGAGAGAGAGAGAGAGAGAGAGAGGGAGATACTGATACCCTGTACAAGAATGAAATATCGTTATAGCCATTTGATAGTATCCCAACATATTTATTACATAAATCATTGATACTGAAGGATGGAGGAAAGAAAAACTAGATTTGTTGATCCGTCGACGTTCGGGTAATTAAGCACTAGCTCGAACTGGACTAAGACCACAGAAGAAATAAATCGGCTGTTTCTTTATGGCACGATCTCAAAATTCACACGAAGTAATTAGGCAGTCATAAAGACAACTGAAAACTTTTGGGAGGGAATAATTTGAATGCTGTCCTCTCAGATACCATCAGATGTTCGTATTTCATTAATTGTGTTTCTTGCTATGAATCCCATATCATCTATTTCAGATAGATCTCATGTTATTAGACTTATTTCAAACACTGTTTCACTGAGATTATACAGTGATGTCATGCCATTGCTTCACACAACGAATATATGTATGTTTCATTGAAACTAATTTCATTAATTGAAAGCGAAGAGACTATCTACACTGGTTGTAAGTAAAATTTAAATATAAATGTCTACAAGCAATATACACCATAAATGAAATTGGACCTAATATCATAAAGATCTGTCGCAGAATGCTTCTTAATAGGCTGAATAGTGTAATGATAACATTGCAACAGTCCAATCAGAGAAAATTTATGTCCTTTACACGTTTGTCTCGTGGCAACGTGCAGTATATGTCTGGAGTGTAGTATTCAAAAAGTAATGACGGGGATGTAGTCCCTTCTTCATGTCACTTTTGTTTCTGACAGCTTGAAAGAGAAACAGAGTGTCCAGAATGGAACTAAATTGTGAGGACGTGAATGTAGAAGCAGAGGACCTTTTTTTCCTTTTTAAAAGAGAATTTCCAGTTTTGTCGCCGGACACCAGTTTTTCATCAGCTGCTAACGTTGCTGGCCACAACAGCAGCACAGCTCACAAAATATTTCATTCGCATTGAAGCCGTTTTGTATGCCGGCCGACTACTCAAAGTGTCCGGCTGGGAAAGCAACCATTACAAAAGGTGAATACGAACGGAGAAAAGTACTCGCTGATGAATCCTCGCGCGGACAGAGCGGAAGAATGGTCGGCTGCGGCGGAGGCTGTTCCCAATGTTTCCTGCAAAAAATTTCGGCATCAGTTTGGCACGTTCGGAAGCCACGCTCCCAAGAGAACCACAAACGGGAAACTGTTTCCCGTGCCTCTCAGCTTTACTTTCAATTCATCGCGTTTATCACTTCCTTCCCACACGGCGGGTTCGAGAGGGAACTATAAGTCATTGTTGTCCTCTTCATCATATCTGCTTGTTTCCTTTGTGTCCCGCGAGACACCGGCGGGCGGCAATTTATGGGCGCTGCTATCAGCGCTCCGTATCCCACAAACCACGCCGTCGATACTTCCTTCCTGCTCGCCTCTCGCAGCCTCAGTCAGGTAACCACACTGTTTGTTGCCCACCCGCAAGTGCTGCTGCGGTCGCGACTCCGTTCCGCGTCTGTGTGTGTGCCGGCCCGAGGGGGATGATAGAGGGCTGCTCCCCAACAGCGAAACGATGCTCCATTGCCCGGAAACGTTGACTGACTCATTTTACTACTTGTGGCACGCAGTGGTAAGGACGAACCACAGAACGATGTCTCGACAGAGACGAGAGTTCCGAGGTGCCCATAAACAGTTATTTTCAAGCGACTAGCCGCTCCCATCTAAACGTGCATTCCAGACTTCAGACATCTACATTCATAGTCAGTACGTCATTTACACTGTATGACAGAGGGTGTTAACATCCTTTCCTCTTCCGTATTCCGAGGCAAATAACATGCTATATGCCACGATATATGTAGTAATCTATTGACCTGATGCAGGTTTCCTGCAGCACCGGTTTCCTAGACCTACCCGGCATCTTTCGCACGAAAAAAATTGTAATATAATGCCCTTCAACGACAAGTATATCCTACTGTCAACAGAAGCGTCGATACTTACCGCTCAGCTGCAAGCCATTCATCAAACCATTATTTACTTAGTCGACATACACATAGAGAAAGCACTACTATTTACTAATTCGACGAGTGCCCTGTAGTCTATTACGAGGGCAGCCGAAGGAGAAATTGTAAATTATTTCGCTCTTAATCGGGCAAAGGAGCTTCAACTAATTCATATACAATGGATACCCGATCGTGTTGGAATTATGGACAAAGAATGTGCAGACCAACTGGGGATAATGATGCAGCATCTACTTCCCACCGACATTCCCCTACCGTACAATGATTTTCGTGGTAGCCTCGCCAGTCATGGACCGTAACGTCAAAGATATATGGTACCGTGCGATACAGCAACAGATACTATGCCTCCCTTTATTTTCCAACTCGACGCTTGCGCGAAGAGAAAGTATCACTATTAACAGACTAAGAACAGGTCAAATGGGTATTAATAAAACGAAACATTTGTTAAAATTAATTACTTCCCCATGCTGTGATTCCTGTCTCACTAACGACTATATTGTACAAACACTAATAGAATATGAGAACTGCAATCATCCAAGAACAATTCCAGTCTACAAAATTTCACAAATTAAAGACTCTACCGTTGAGTACCTCTTAGTTACTTCAATAAAGCCATTGCTACATGTATTTAAAATTTCAAAGGAACTTTGAAATTTAAGAATATGTTCTTGTATTTCATTATCTATACATGACATACTACTATATAAACACAGTTCGTGGTTTGACGTCGTTACGACAAATCTCGAAAAATACTTGGCTAGTTTACTTCAAATTTTTACACGATGCTCTAATGAGCATTGGAACGGACATAGACTATATATTTTCTAATATACAGGGTGTTACAAAATGGTACTGCCAAACTTTCAGGAAACATTCCTCACACACAAATAAAGAAAAGATGTTATGTGGACATGTGTCCGGAAACGCTTAATTTCCGTGTTAGAGCTCATTTTAGTTTCGTCCACCTACGCTCAATGGAGCACGTTATCATGATTTCATACGGGAAACTCTACCTGTGCTGTTAGAACATGTCCTGCCTCGGGCATGGATGTTTGTGATGTCCTTAGGTTAGTTAGGTTTAACTAGTTCTAAGTTCTAGGGGACTAATGACCTCAGCAGTTGAGTCCCACAGTGCTCAGAGCCATTTTTGTTTTTTTTTGTTAGAACATGTGCCTTTACAAGTACGACGCAACATGTGGTTCATGCATGATGGAGCTCCTGCACATTTCAGTCGAAGTGTTCGTACGCTTCTCAACAACAGATTCGGTGACCGATGGATTGGTAGAGGCGGACCAATTCCATGGCCTCCACGGTCTCCTGACATCAACCCTCTATACTATCATTTATGGTGGCATTTGAAAGCTCTTGTCTACGCAACCCCGGTACCAAATGTAGAGACTCTTCGTGCTCGTATTGTGGACGGCTGTGATACAATACGCCATTCTCCAGGGATGCATCAGCGCATCAGGGATTCCATGCAACGGAGGGTGGATGCATGTATCTTCGCTAACGGAGGACATTTTGAACATTTCCTGTAACAAAGTGTTTGTAGTCACGCTGGTACGTTCTGTTGCTGTGTGTTTCCATTCCATGATTAATGTGATTTGAAGAGAAGTAATAAAATGAGCTCTGACATGGAAAGTAAGCGTTTCCGGACACATGTCCACATAACATATTTCCTTTCTTTGTCTGTGAGGAATGTTTCCTGAAAGTTTGGCCGTACCTTTTTGTAACACCCTGTATATAAAGGGGATACGTTGTTACTAAAGATCTCAAAAAGTTGTTACCAAATTACTTTGTATTATTACACGATACTCTAACGAACATTCAGACGAATATAGGCTATATAATACTATATACTATATAATACTATATAATATATATAAAATATGTAAATACATATGCAACATATGAAAGGGAAACGTTTTTATCAAAAATCTCGACATTTTCGTGAACGGTTTACTTCAAACGTTTACATAATACTCTAATAGACATTCAGATGAACATGGGTTCTAAACTATCTCAAACAGAAATGTACAGGCATTCTGTTGAAACTGATGCGAAAAAGAGAATGATGCGCTGTGCACTGCCGTGAAAATGTGTGCCTTTGGTTTGGTTCTCGCAGTCGGTTTTAATTACGATAGCAGTGCATTTACAGCATCAGACACGTTGTTTCTGCCACATACATTCTCTTTCAGTATGAAATTGTATACACAACAGTGTGTTGTTTTGTTTTCTTCGTTGCTTCGTCGCAGTCAATTTTAACAGGAAAGAGGAAAGTTTTGTTTATGACTCATCGTCTCATGATTAGAATGGTATTATGTAATCTGGATTTGCAAAAACAATGAGTGAGGGTCAAGGTCAAAGGAAATGGACTTAGGGAGGGCAGGAAATAGATAGATAGAGGGCAGATAGTAGTTGGAGCGAGGAGGGAGGAGGACATGGGCAGCCAGAGGATGGAGAGGTAGATTGGATCGTATTTCCAATATCCATAGACATTTAACAATTGCGAAGCATGGCCATGTTCGCTATTGGATTTTATGTGAAGATACCATTAGTTTTATTGTAATCTTGTTGACTAATTTCATTCAGTTATGTTTTATATATTGTAACGAAGCCAGAATAATGTCTTTTTTGTGTTACTACGAGGAAAAATTGCATCTGGGGGCTCAGCCTGGAACCAAATAAAATAAAATAGAGACAAAAAGACGGAGCACAAGTTCATTTCGGTAATAGAATTTCGCGAGAGCGACGTAGATTTTGAGCCAGAGATGCATCGTTAAATTTCCTAATCATCTTTTACAGTTTACAGTAAATGAGTTGTGATGTATATTACAGGTCTGTTTATTCGTATTTGTAAATGCTTGCAAATCCTCTGATCAGCCTAAAACTTATGACCAGCGTCCACCGACAGACTGAATGCTGCGTGGTCACTTCTGGCGCGTCTCACGTATGTAAGCGGAGCGGAGGCGAAAGGGGAATCATTCCAGCGACGATATTTTGGAAATCTCGTAGCATAAGCGACGCTGATAAAGGGTGGGCTGTTATGGCCCGACACCTAAGAGCGAGCATCTCTTAAAGGGCGAGACTGGTCGGCTGTTCTTGTACTGCTCTTATGACGTACGTTTGAGGTCGAAGATTTGGCCGCTTTGTAGTGCAGGGCAGCAAGCGATCTGTAGCAGTTATGACAACAGAATACATTGGTGGTGTTTCCACGTTGACCCAATGACATCTTCATTTATAATTACAGTGGGCATGGGACTGGCGACATAAGACCGTGAGTCAATGAAAACGTGTTGCCTTATCTGATAAAACTCCTTTCATGTTACAACAGGTCAATGTTGTGTCGGATACACTTTTATCCTGGGGAACGGTTGCTCGAAACACACACCTTGCCACGGACGTTGATTCCTTTGCCACTAAATTCGCTTCATGTTAGCCCATTGAAACATCTGGCAAGCTACTGGGTGTCAGCTCCTAGCCTGCAAGCCACCAGCCTGTTATTTATGAGAATTGCGTGGCCTGTGCGTTGACGTCTGATACTACATTCGTCAGGAAACCTACCAAGAGTTTGTCAGATCAGGTGGGTATAATGTTTTGGCTCATCTTCTTAGAAGTACAGTTCCTACTTATCCATCATATGGCCCAGATTGATGTAGTGGTGACCTCTATGATTGGTCACTCCAAGCCAAATGCAAATACGTAGTGGAACGTTATATACCGAATGATTCTGTGATGATGTTACAAACTTTCAGATGTGATGGAGAAGGGTGCGTGTGCCAATTTGATGTAAGGGGCCCTGGTCCATAAGCCATAGAGTCGAAACTTATAAGCGAAAATCTGTCTGATACCCCTGACACCTACCAGTACTATTGTTACTAAGATTGTATGGAAGGCAATCCCGACGAGCACTTAGGTGTAGAGGTTGGGATAAGAACTCAGCTAATCCAATGCAGGTGGCTTACTGTGTACTGACATGGGCAGTTCTAGTGTACAAAATCAGTAGTGTACTATGCTGCAATCTGTGCTTACAAGTTGAAGTACTAACGTCAATGAGCCTTAACGAGAGTTGGCCCGGTGGCGGAACTTGCAGACTTGATTTTCGTGTCTGGGCAAGGAAGTAGAAGCCGCAAAAAAGTAGTAAGGTTGTACAGGACTAAATATCCGCGTCGAAGACATACGGAAAACACAATGTTTCCAAGACTGTTCCAACGAATAAGTGAAACAGGGTAATTGGTACCACTGTGCAACGACTGAGGAGGACGACGAGCTACACGGTCTCCCAGCCAAGAAGATGCAGTGCTAGCTCGAATGGATGATGCGCCTGCAATCACCACTCGATCAGTTGCACGTCAGAAGAATATTTCACAGAGTACTGTGTGACAAGTATTATGGGAAGTCCAGCTGCTCTACCACCATCCACAGAAGGCGCATGCTTTGACTTCTGCTGCTTTCGGACCTCGTGTCGAGTTCAACCGATGGTTCTTGCAGCGCCTTACAGTCCACCCTCACTTTCCTGCGTATGTACTTTTCACGGATGAAGCCTATTTCATTAGAGGTGGAATTAGGAGGTATATCTGTACTACTACGTATCTACTGAAGTTCTCGGTGCAAACGTTGTTATCAATGTAGCGCTGTTCGGAATTTTCTGAGTTCTCTGTAATACTCTGGCATCCAAAATTCAAGCAACAAACCCCTATTTCCCCGTGTTGCGTCTAATTCGCGGTATAATCATACAATCTGTCAAACAGATATCCGTACGATCGTGTTCTTCACGAGAGACGGCATCCCGATCAATGGATAACCATGTCAACAACGACGTCAGGGCATCTATGAGACGAGATAGTGTATGCTGGGTAGCCCCATATCACAATGGTTGTGTACACAGTCACAGACGGTAAAGTATGGCACAGAGAAATTGTCTAGCAGATTCTCTGCGATGGAGAGCCATAGAAAAAAATGAAGCATGACAGGTGTGGCCCGATGGCTTAATGTGAATCGTTCTGTTGTTTCTCGGATGTGGCGATAGTTCATAGAGGCCGAAATTATATCCCGAAGACCGGGGAAGGGCCAACTACGTGTGAATTCAGAATAGAAGACCGTCATTTGGCTGTAGTACCGCTTTAATATTGCGCGGCAACTGGTATGTGAACTCGCAGCATCCCTGGACGTGTTGTATGAGACAAACGGTGTGCAGAAGGCTGCAGCAGAGTGACTATTTGTTGAGGACTGGCAAGACAGCCAATCCACTATGACAGGAAGCCGAAAGGCACACGTTTAAGCTCACACAGGCTGGCGTGAGGTCTGGAACAGGTAAAGTAATTGAGACTAGCAAATAAAGTACGTAGCTGCTGGAAAACTTAGCTTTAATCCATAATTGGTGAACATCGCTCTTGACAGTACATGTTTTACAGCATCAATAATAACTGGTAATGGCGCCTTGCTAGGTCGTAGCAAATGACGTAGCTGAAGGCTATGCCAACTACCGTCTCGGCAAATGAGAGCGTAATTTGTCAGTGAACCATCGCTAGCAAAGTCGGCTGTACAACCGGGGCGAGTGCTAGGAAGTCTCTCTAGACCTGCCGTGTGGCGGCGCTCGGTCTGCAATCACTGATAGTGGCGACACGCGGGTCCGACATATACGAACGGACCGCGGCCCTTTTAAAGGCTACCACCTAGCAAGTGTGGTGTCTGGCGGTGACACCACACTATTATTGTCGGAGAACTGCTTTATGTGTACCTCTGACGCGTCTTGACAGAAGGGAACGTCTAGAGTGGAGCCATTGACATGCCACTGGGGCGGTTGAAAAGTGGGCCAATGCTGTTTTCACAGATGAGTCCCGATTTACTCTGGAGAGTGATTATCGATGGATTCGCATTTGGAGTGAACGTGTAACACGATTTCGGGACCCAAAAATTGTGGAACGAGACCGGTATCGAAGAGGAACCCTAATGGTGTAGGCAGGGATTATGTAGATCAGTCGAAGCCCTCTTCATGAATTGTACGGATGAATGGGCAAGTTCTACTGCTGTCAGTTATAGCGACGAGATCTTGGGACCTCATTTGCTATTGGCCCAGACTTCGTATTGATGGGCGATAATGCTCGACCTCATAAAGCACAATTAGATGACGTTTTCCCGGAAACGGAAGATATTGTACGCATGGCGTGGCCTGCTCGCCCTACCGATTTGTATCCCATAGGATGCACTAGGGATACGGCTTGCATCAAGTCAGCATCCACTAACCACTATCCAAGACTGCGAGTAGCTCTGCAGGAAGAATGGGAGTTATTGTCTCAACATGAGACTAATGACATCATTCACAGCATGCTCCGTCGTTTTCAGGCCTCAATTGCTGCCAGAGGTGCCCACGCCCCATACTGAGCACATTAAGCAGTTGTCGGCGTGTGTGTGCAAATCCGTTACGTTGGAAAAAAACGAATAACATTTTTGTCAACCGTTATGCATGTTGGAGTTGTTCACGTTCAGTATCATTTACATTTTCTCTGTTTCACTATCACCTGTTTGTACTGTTTTGCTGCAAAATAAAAACAACCTTGCAAAATTTCGGTTTGTTCCTTCAATTTTGGACACTGGTGCCTTATTATTATCACATAGAATTTGTTACTCAAGTGTCTTTGATATGAGGTCATTTTTTAAAAAAAATAATGTTATTTTTCTTGCTCTTTTGTCAAAATCACAACCACATACGCTCCCACTAGCAATCACGCAAACGCTCAGCCTCGCACATGCAGTGTCTCTCTTTCTCTCTCTCTCTCTCTCTCTCTCTCTCTCTCTCTCTCACACACACACACACACACAAACGCACACGCACTCACGCGGACGCATGCTCCCGTGCACGCATACAAACACCACCATGTATGCTTGCACATGTGCACACACATACAGAAGCACACAAACAAACAAACCGGCACGTACAACCATACAGTCAAACATAAGTACTCGGATGAGCGAAAATTTGCGACCACGTGCTAAATATGTGGGACTTCAGAAAGTAAGTTACGCAGATTGTCCCACGCTACGAGCATTAGGAAAAAAGAGTTTACTGTGACAGTTCTGCTGGAGTACGCACAACAGGTGCATCATGGTATGGTAGTGACATGGTGCAGCAGCTGGAGATAAGGCTTGTATCACCGAAAAGCAAAGAAAGCTGTGGATTCCATGACTGCAGAAACAGTCCGGAGTCAGTGGCCTGGCATGGAAATTTTGCAACGGATTTACAAAAAGTGATTTATCTTCCTTCATTAAGGCACAGTGAAATGTACTGTTTACGGAAGCTCCGAAATTACAGTTTTTGCATTCTTGTTGGTGATAAATCTCGTACATGTTTCTCTAGCATGTAGGCGTATGTGGCATAGGTGGCAGTGTAATTGCTTCCTGTGTGAACTAACCCGTTACACCGAAAATTACTTTTAAAAAGGAGCTGGTAATATGGAATGGTTAAGTGCTAAGGGCGGAACAAAAATAAATTGTTTTTGGGTGTTTACGTAATAGAAAAGGTTTACTTTACGGAAATAAAACACAAGGACACTCTTGTATATCTTGTGATCGTGATTTTGTTCACAATAAGAAACGAAAGAGGCTATTTGCATAAGTTATAAAAAATTTAGTTCGCCTCATCACTGCAGCGGCGATGAAAAGCTCATCCATAGTGAGCGTTATGCAAGAAACCGCTTTGTACCACTTTAAGTCGCCTACTGCAAAATATATGAATTTCACCAATATGCAGCTCTCAGAAGCACAGTTGATGAGACTGACTGCTGAGTGGCTAGGGCTTCTGCAAGTTTGGCAAATTCTTAATGCAGTTGATAAGTTCAAGGAACTTTACATCCTGAAGAGGAATGTGAAGTCATCTGATCATCAGCAAGGGCAGCTGGAAACAGTACACTGTGAATATGAAGAAAGGAGACGGGATTTTACTAAAATGATTTTATATTTGAAAGAGGAGAATATGTGTTTTTACGACAGCCTTATAAAATAAGGGGGATGGGGCATAATGTCACTTGTATCGTTATTTATGTTAAAGCAGTTTTATTTAGAATGTTAATTTTTTTAAATTTTGTATCACTTTGTTTTCCAACCTACTTACGTAGAGTGAAAATACATTCATGACAAGAAACCTGTATAGTGTTTTGTGACTGCGTAGTATCACCTAACTTTTATACTCATTTCAAATAATTATTTTAAACATTATGTTTGTTATCTGTGAATCAGCTTTCAGACGCTTAACCTATTATTTACTTACGTGCCACAATTAATTTGTCCCGCTTTTCATTCTTGATAACAGCGTGGACGTTTGAGAGCTGATATTAGGCTTACACCTTCTAAATGAACGTTCGTACTTCCGACATGAGTTAGTACTTGTTCTACATTCCAGCATTTTTTCACAAAATCTAACAGCATGAATTTTTACTGATAGCTTTCACTCTTGTGTTGGTAAATGAGTTTACTAGTAATCACTAAAATTAAAATTACCAGTATTTCATAAACAAAAAATGTGTCCTACGGGTCTTTGAAATTATTACTAATAAACCAAATGGCACAACTGTCTCGTGGGGAAAAAAAGATCCCTTTTTCATTGGTGCAAATGTAAGTTACGTATCACTTACTTCTTTTGACTTACGGGCATTTTAACTAAAAGTAATTAGACAAATCAATTTGTTATGTGTATACTACAATATCCTGGCACTTGCTGCAAATCTATCCCTGTGCTATATGCTATTATGACAGACTTCAATTACATTTAATTAATTCCACTCATTATTGGTAAAATGTTGTGCTGTGAACAAATATGAATATATAACCAGATTCCTCTCTCACAATATGACATTTGGATGGAGCATGTGGGAGGAATTTGTAAGTTTATTAGTAATTAATCCACCTCTCAATCCAACAGTTTCCGTAAATAATCTAATACCGAAAAGACGAAAGAGATACTTACTCAACTTGTCATGATATTCCTAATTATGACACATACTTTTTCTTGTTTTTTTTCTTCTTTCATACTGCTTCATTTTCTCTGTACGTATACCATCGCTGGTCTAAAATATTTTTTTTTGTTCTCTAACATGAAATGTGACTATGTTTTGCTTTATGTGGATTGCTACATGACTCTCCTTTTAAATAAACATGCAGAAGTTTCAGTAAATGTTTCATTTTCCTTATAACACTTACGTGTAATGCGCTGTGTAAAACCAAATGTAATATGCACCACTCTTGTATAAACTGAGAAGCGAGAGCGATATCTATAGTTGCAGTCGAACAGTGAAGATAATAAAATTCATGGCCGCGTTCTTATTTTTTCGGTCACGGCTTAAACTACACTTACGGAACTAAATGTTTGACTGCGTGGGGGCAGTGTGTTCAGTGGAGTACTACAAAATGTTCTTACTTTGCTTGTGCGAATGGACTGTGATTTTCGTTGTGAGAACTGAACTGTTTACATTTAATCGAGCTAGGACCTCGTATGCAAATTAATGAGCGGCCGCACGCGCTAAAACATTAACTATCACCGTGAAGGCTTGCAACTTATTATGATGTGTGGCACTGTTTTTGCCATAACTGTAAATCCGCAATCGTGTCTGCTTAAAAGTGTACGGAGTGTAATATAGCGATCGGTAGGTTCAGCTGAAAACTACACTGTTTTAAAACTGTGTATGGAACGTAACAGGTTCTACCTAACAACGACTACGTCCGACTAACCTGTGACCACAGAAACGCATAGGAGGATAATGATGTTGTGTGGTGGAGCCTATACTAATCAAGAGTATGTACCCGTGGCAATTTCATTACTAATCTTCTTCTTAAGTTGCCAATCCTAAGATTGATTTGCAGCAGCTCTCCATTCAGTGCGATTGTCGGCCAGCCTCTTCAATTCCGTGAAACTTCCGCATCCTAGGTCCTGCATTATCTGGCTTATGTACTTTCTTCTAGGTCTGCCTCTTGCCCTTTTGCCCTCCACAAGGCCTTCTGTTATAGTGTGGAGAAGACTTTCATGTCTCAGAATGTGTCCCATCCATATATCTCTCATCTTCTTGACCGTCTTCCAAAGAACTGGAACTTCCTCCGCTCTCTGCAGGACTTCTTCATTTGTCATCCTGGCCGTCCATGGAATTTTTAACATCCTTCGCAGACACCACATTTCGAATCCTTCAATCCTTCTTCTTTCGTCCTCTCCAAGTGTCCAGGTTTCGCTGCCGTAGAGAAGCACACTCCCATTACTAATAGGGACATAATAATTACGCTGCCAGTACCAACGAGCTGCCGCTGACGTCACGACGCATCGTCTGCTAAAAGATAAGATGCAACGCAAACCGCCCTCCTCTATTAAAACTAAAAACATATTAAATAGTTCCAGCTGTAATTCCCTTTGTATCGAAATTTTCTCAATATTTGCTTTCTTTAAATGAATGTAGTTTTTGTAACGTGTATTTGCAGCCGGTGTAGACATTGTTAGTTTCACCAAAAAGTAGTTATTGCTGTTTGCTATCTGTATCTTTCTCCTTTATTTTTTGTAGCTGTTACCGAGTGTGTTTTTACACATTCTTCTGGAAAGTTTATTTTCATGTGTGGAGAGTGTTTTACCTGGCGTATTTACGTGTTTTGATTGTGATACGTGCCAGCCCACGCTGTGGAGTCCACCATTAAATTCCAGGAGCCGACCAATCACAGCAAAGCTGCTCGCTCGCTATTGGTGCAAAGCAAGCTACCAGCCGAAAGTTTCCAGAATGAGAATTTCACTCTGCAGCGGAGTGTGCGCTGATATGAAACTTCCTGGCAGATTGAAACTATGTGCCCGACCGAGACTCGAACTCGGGACCTTTGCCTTTCGCGGGCAAGTGCTCTACCAACTGAGCTACCGAAGCACGACTCACGCCCGGTACTCACAGCTTTACCTCTGCCAGTACCTCGTCTCCTACCTTCCAAACTTTACAGAAGCTCTCCTGCGAACCTTGCAGAACTGGCACTCCCGAAAGTTTGATTTACAGTTGTCAACTATGTAAACTGTGTTTATATTCAACAAAACGTCATATTACGGTATTCGAGCTACCAAATGCAGGTTTATTAGCTCATTCAATTATAAATGAACCAAATTATGGTCGTCTCCACAAATATTCACGAATTTATTTGCTGTAGTTTTCGTGTTATGTATTCTTTTCGTGTTTGTTCCAATCTCTGACGTCGTTACTTACGTCAAGTTTGGGAAGTAAAACCGGATGTCTCTTGACTTTAAACAATCGAAATGCATGGCCAAAAATAAAAAACATTGGAAATTTGTCGTAGGTTCCTACGGGACCAAACTGCTGAGGTCATCGGTTCATAGGCTTACACACTACTTAATCTAATTTGAACTAACTTACGCTAAGGACAACACTCACACCCATGCCCGAGGGAGGACTCGAAAGAGAGGGGGAAGTGCACGAATCGTACCGAATCTAATGTCTCATTGCGAAAGACCCTGTTATATACCATGGCATACGTTTTTCAGTTTTGTATTTTTATGTGTCCATTAGATGCAAATTGTGGCAAAAGTACGAACAGAGTGATAGCCCCATATTCACTGTTTCTATGAGAACGCATACTGCGATAGTCTGCGACAACTACAGTGATTCACAAAACAGTTCTTCATAGGAGCAAAATGCCTCGGTTTACAAGGCCCTACGGATTTCAGTGGGCAACAAAGCGCTGACTGTTTCATTCGCCATAGTCTTTTTGTGATTTGTAGCAACTAATAGGTGGGCCACAGAGCAACAGGTCACTCGCTGGATTATTGATGGACAACTAAAGCTGGTTGGCATACGTAAGTACCCACTGATTAAGATATGTGTAAGTCACCATCTCAAACTGAATTTGACAGCTGACTCAAACAACTAGTTTGATAACTCACACGTGAAGTTTAGAACTCCTAGATGGAAAAAAACGCAATCTTTTCGAGAATGTTACCAGTTAGAGAAGGTCGCCACACAATATGGAATTCATCATACTATTTGCATTACATTTTTTTATTGCGAAGTAACTTGATGATGCCCAAGGTTGCGAAATTACCTAATCTCTAAATTATAAACTAAGTGATTATTTAAAAATAAACAACAGCCCGTCCAAGAAAATGACCTGTCTTAGGAACAGGGAGAACGATTAGTGATCCTAGTGCTATTACAGGAACAATGGTCACCAAAGATAAAAACTTCACCGTGAAAGGTAGGAGTAAATTTGTGTCCGCTTGAAAAGAAAAATGACTGTTATCAACTTATTTCAATTGCGAACTGAGAACTGAGAACAGGTCTGGAAAAGTCAGAACAATTTTGATTAAGCCTGAAAGATTTCATGTAGTGTGATATGCGTAAGTACGCTTCAAGTAACGTAATAAAAGACAGAGAATACCATTCCTGATTTAACGGTATCAGCCATCGAGGACACAGATGAATAGCGCGACTGCAGGGACTTATCACTTGCACGCTCCCCGTGAGGTCTACATTCCCAACTGTCCACAATATACATACGTAATGTTCCTACTAGATATTTGCCCATCCACTCATTACTCGCGTCCACTAAGGTGACGATTCCCGTAAGAGTTCAGGCAACCTGCGCGCATTCGTACAGACGAAGGTCAATGGCCGGGTTGCCATTTAACGATATATGAAGATAGTTCAAAATGGTTAAAATGGCTCTGAGCACTACGAGACTTAACTTCTGAGGTCATCAGTCCCCTAGAACTTAGAACTACTTAAACTTAACTAACCTAAGGACATCATATACATCCATGCCCGAGGCAGGATTCGAACCTGCGACCGTAGCGGTCGCTCAGCTCCAGACTGTAGCGCCTAAAACCGCTCGGCCACTCAAGCCGGCTATGAAGATTGTAACTGTTCTCGAAAGAACAGATACCATTGATGACCGTGGAGCTTCTCTAGAATAAATGATATTTATTTGAAACCCTCAGCTGCCGACAGGTGTTGTTGATATACCTCGATGGGGACAGCTGAAAATGAGTACCCCGACCGGGACTCGAACCCGGGATCTCCTGCTTACATGGCAGACACTCCATCCATCTGAGCCACCGAGGACACAGATGAATTGTCCGACTGCAGGGACTTATCCGTGGCACGCTTCCCGTGAGACCCACATTCCCAACTGTCCACAGTCTACATACATAATGTTCATACTAGATATCTGTCCGTCCACTCATTACTCGCGCCCACTAAGGTGACGATTCTCGTAAGAGTTCGGGCAACCTGTGCGCATTTGTACAGATGAAGGAAGGTCAATGGCCGGGTAGCCACTTAACTATATAGAGAAGCTTCACGGTCATCAATATTATCTGTTCTTTCGAGAACAGTTACTATCTTCATATATCATGTTCTGTGCTGCGAACCTAACTTTGGAACTTAAAAGCTTTCCAAACTTCAAAAGACAGCTAATGGTTCAACTTCTATCACAAAAGCCACCTCTGCCATATACTAGTCTGCAGCTCACTCTCATCAATCCCCCTTGGCCCTCAACCTCTGCATTCCTCATTTTTCAAAATTTTTAATTTAATTTCGTGCTATCCTCACGGCCACTGTAACTCTCGTTTCAGTCTTCTTCTCTTCCTTTATCCCTTCCTCTTCTATAAAACTAAATATGTATCCAAATGTCCTAAAGTAATCTTTATCATCCTCATCTACATCTACACCTACATGGACACTCTGCAAATCACACTTAAGTACCTGGCAGGCGGTTGATCGAACCACGTTTTAAATAATTCTGTATTATACCACTCTCGAAGAGCGCGCGGAAAAACGAACGCCTATATCTTTCCGTGCAAGCTCGGATTTCTCTTATTTTATTATGACGATCGTTTTCCCCTGTGTAGGGGGGAATATTTTCGCATTCGGAGGAGGAAGTTGGTGATTGAAATTTCGTGAGAATATTCCGCCGCAACGAAAAACGCCTTTGTTTTAATGGTATCCATCGCAAATCCTGTATCATGTCCGTGACACTCTCTCCCCTGTTTCGCGATAATACAAAACGTGCTGCTCTTTTTTTAACTTTCTGGATGTACTCCGTTAATCCTATCTGGCAATGATCCCAAATCGCGCCGCAGTACTCCAAAGAGGACGAACAAGCGTAGTGTAGACAAACGCTGTCTGTGGTTTGCCTTTCCCTCAACTTTTTCTGTGTGTTCTTTATAATTTAAATTTATCGTAATTGTAATTCTTAGGTATTTAGTTGAATTTACGGCTTTTAGATTAGACTGATTAACAGACGTTTAAAGGATTCCGTTTTGCAATCATGTGGATGACCTCAAACCTCTCATTAATTAGAGTCAATCGCCAATTTTCGGTCCTTTTAGATTTCTTTCCTAAATTGTTTGGCAATTTGATTTAATCTTATGAGTTTATTAAACGATATTTCCCTCTACCACTATTATCGTTACTATTATTACTCTGAATTGTTATTTTCATTGTTTTTATTAGTGACAACTATTCTATTTATTATTGGTTCTCGACTGTTTTTGTGATATATTTGGTACATTTTTTTCCTTGTCAGATGTAAAAGAGAGACTTAAGGCCCTAATCTAATCAGATTGACTGCAAAATAAATAAATATCTTGCCAGGAGTGGTTGTAGGTTAACAAGTAGTTTCCGTCTTCTTATTTTCATGAAGGCTTTTTATACTGTACCAAGTCGACGAATGCTAACGACGATACGGTGATACGGAATATCTTCGCCAATATGTTACTGGATCCAAGAATATTTGACTTACAGAAACCAATACTTTCTACTGGACAGTGAATGTTCCACAGAAACGAAAATATCATCGACGTGCCCCAAGGAAACGTTAACAGAATCTGTAACATTCTCACCACACATAAACGATTTATCAGGTTTAGTCATAGTTCTGTATGACTGTGAACTGACAATGCTGTTGTGTACCGGAAAATATCTACGTGGGACGGTCGTAAGAAATTACAGAACGACTTTGACTAAGTTTCCATTTGGTGAAATAAAAGGCAACTACACTTGTATGGGGATTCATGTTAGCTAATTCGTATAACAATGAGAAGGAACATGATAGTACCTGACTACAGCCGGCCGGAGTGGCCGAGCGGTTCTAGGCGCTGCAGTCTGGCACCGCGCGACCGCTACGGTCGCAGGTTCGAATCCTGCCTCGGGCATGGATGTCCTTAGGTTAGTTAGGTTTAAGTAGTTCTAAGTTCTAGGGGACTGATGACCTCAGCAGTTAAGTCCCATAGTGCTCAGAGCCATTTGAACCATTTGAACCTGACTACAAGATTAGTGGCGAACATCGTCAACACGTGACATCGTGTTACAACTTAGAGGTAATGCTAAGTAGTTATATGAAAGAGGAAGATCGCGTGAAATCAGTACTGAAGCAGACGTATTAGTGACTTTCAAGGGGAGGCCACGACGTTTGCAACGCGGATTTACTGCAAACTTCGTATACTCGTAGTACTCCATTGGGACAACAAAATGAGTAAGCAATAGCGCGTACTTCTCAAGCGTTATTGAGAAAATCGCAAGATAATTTCGTCCGTCAAATGTCGTCAAATATCTGCACCTGTGCGAGGACATCTTTTCCAGGAAGCGCCGGGAGCAGCCTGGTCAGCCGGCACAGTAGCTCAGCGTGTTCGGTCAGGGGTTTAGCTGCCCTTTGTAATAAAAAAAACTGAGTTTAGCGATCTACAACGAACCAAAACGGGTGTCTTACGACGTCCGCCCCAAGCAGATACAACGAACGAAAGAGAACAAAATGGGAAAGGAAAGCGGTTAGCGTTCAAGCTCCGTAATCGTTGGGTCGCTGGATCGAGTCCCGCTCGTCAGTTTTTTTTTTTATTTCTAACACAGCCATTTTCTTTGTTATTTATATTACAGGAATGTTCAGAGAAATGAAATAGCAATCCCTGGCGCAAAGACGACGTAGTTCTCATGAAACCGTGTTGGGTAAAATTAGGAAATCCATATTCGAAGAAAACGATGCGATTATTATGCTGCCACTTTTGTACATCTCGTTTACGAATCATGACACTAAGGTAATAGTGATTAGGACACGTACAAATGCACAAATGCAGAAGTTTTTCCCTCGGTCAGTATGCAGATACAATAGCAAAGAAAATCGATTGTAATCTCACGATGCTCCCTCCACCATTCCCTGTGGTGTGGTTTGAGGGGTAAATACATGGTGATTGCGTGATGGTGTTTCATACTATCAGTGGTGATGGACAAGGGCACAAGTATCAATCTGAGGTAAGTGACCGAGTCGAAAGTTACAAGCGATAATCGTCCAGACATATCTTATAGTGGAATACATATACCGATACTTTTGTTGCTAAGACTGTGGAATAGGTAACTTAAGGTGGTGGTAGTAAGGGCCAAAAGAAGCAAAAAAAGTCTAGTAAATATGGTCTCTTAAAGTGTATACCTTAAAAGCTGCGAGAACGTTTTGAGTAGAAGAGATGTGTTTCACAGTAACGCAGGTGAACAAGTGCTCTTACCTCTTAAGGCATGCATTTTAGAGCCAATGTTTACTAGAGGTTTTTCTTTGTTTTCCGTTTTTTGGTCTCAAAGTTGCCCACCCTCCAGTCGTAGCCAAAAAACAGTACCGGTACGTGTATTCCACTTTATGAGGTTGGAAGTATCCTTTAAAATATTTTAATGCTAGTATAATTGTGAAGTCAGACGGTTAAATACGCAAACCTGAGAAACTAAGAAATGTTGACTGGAAATGTTAAGCTCATTTGAGATGGAAATACTTAAAGCTCACGGTACAAAATGTTCAATCCAGAGTAACCGGTCGGTCTAAAACAACACGACTGCGAGAAAGAAATCTGTTCTCAAGAAAATTTACGTATGCTGTCTGAC